>NC_092825.1:9305283-15067783 GCF_039878825.1 Excalfactoria chinensis | reverse complement strand
TCAATCATATCCTTCTACAGAAAATAATGTTAATTTTGATATGGAGGAACATACAAAAAATATTTTCTCCAGATCACTTCAGTTTTGCTGTTCTTACCTCTTCTAAAATATGCAGCTTTAGGAAGTCATTGCTATTTTCCTCTGCTATGTAGTCAAACCTGAAAGTAGCTCTGAAGATACAATCATTTTATTTTTCCCCTTACTCTTCCTGCTAGCCCCAAATTTGTCCCTTCATGTCCCTTCATACATCTTATGAACACATACTAAGTGCATTCATATAGTACTAGCTTGTTTTAATACCAGTCCAGAACAAAAGTACTATCTATCTACTGTCCTTGTAGTGAGCAGCATTGTCACCTCTCTATTTGAATCCAAACATGAACATACTATATCAGCATCACATCAGTAAATCAGCAGTGCCTGTAGGTAAAATTTACTGTGGACTTTCAATTGCTTCTTTAGTGACTTCTTTTAACTGAAGTCATGAGATATTGAGACAATAAGCTGATGTACGTTACTGTCAAGCAAAGATTTTATTCTTGTTCATAAGAATCAGTAAATTTTTACAACTACCAAAAAAAAAAAAAAAAAAAAAAAGATAAATTTGTCATGCATTATGTTGCATGAATTGCATGAATTAATTGCTGGAAATAAAAAAGTCAGCTTTGGGATACATGGAGATTTCTTCATATCTGAATTAAGATCATTCTCTGATTTATTTATTTTTTTAATAAAGATTAAAAAAATAGGAATTCATAAATTGGTTTAAGTTAGTCAAGTACAGGTTATATGAAGTGAAACTGTTATCATCAAGGACAGATTCTGAAAGAGGTAATGAACCGAACTTCCACTTAACACTGTTTCCATTGGAAGAATATTTTGTAAGAGTTTTCTTTTCTTTTGTATTAAGTGGCAGAGAGAAAGTAAAATAAATGTTATGGCTGTAGCTAGTATCAATATACATGCCTATAGCACGTCATTTTAATTTGTGACTGAATGAACACAAATCTGTGTGTAAAAGAAAGAAAGAAAAAGAAGAAAGAAAAAGAAAAAAGAAAAAAAAGAAACATAACCCCAAACTAATGAGCACCTAATCAGTAAATTTGCTGAATTTTCAAATACTAATCAAAACTAATTTATTTCCATGCCTCTTCTGTATCTTGTGACTGGATCATTCTTTTAAGATGGTTTACTACTGAGGACAAAACTGCAAAGCTGTGGCCACCGGAGATCATTTCATACCTAGGGTAAGAATGGAGGAACATAATTTCCACCTCATAGATTCTAACGATCTACGTGGTTACCATCTTTTAATAAATAATGAATAGGGTGAATAATACCATATCCAACAAATACAAATTTTCCAACATGCAAGCAGAGCATGTAATACCTTTAGTCAAAGGCCATTTTTAGTGCAGCTTGTGTACTGATTACAGAAGATCACCTTAAAGTGCTTGAATTTAAGATATGATAACCTTTAAAAGAAAACTGAATCTATTTTATAAGCACAGCAGACAGAAAGTTCAAATGATAAGAATTACTTGTCAAAATGAATAAAGCAGGTCCATATCTAACATTAGTTTTTGCTCTACATCTAGCATTTCAAATTTTAGATTCTACCTTAGCTGAAGCAGTAATACTATTTGTGCTGAGTAATTCATGTGCAAAGTGAACCATAAACATTCAACCATTTCATAACAGGCTAAGGAAAAGAGAAATAGAGTGAGTAAGGCCAAAATAGTCATCAAGGTTCAAATAGGCTTCTCCCTTGGCTTCACTGGTATGCAGTTCATTCACACCCTACAGTAGACACTTACTTAAAAGTTAGATACCTTGCTTAAGGGTCCATGTTCACCATGAAATCAATGAAAAGTGTTAAGATGTTGCAGAAAGCAACTTGCCCTAAGCTTCTAAGATTGTGTGGAATGGTCAGCTCTCTCCACAGACAGCAAAGATAATGAGGACACCTAGCATAATCCTACACTGGATGACTCATTACAACCATATTTTTCTCAAACTTAGGTACATGTTGAAAATTATGTACTTAGATGAATGTGTCACTGCACTGTAAAAACACTTTTGTACCATATGTGACAAGATTGCTTGAATATTCATTGTATGAATATATTATTTAAGTATAACAATAGAACACTGGAGGAATAAGGAAGGGAAGAATAAAGCACAAGTAACAATTTTCTGGTAAACATTTCAGGGTGATTAAAAAGTAATGATGGTGTTATTCTCAGAGAAGACTTTGCCATCACAATTTTCCAAGCTAATTTTGCCCTTGTGGGTAAATACCACATCAGCATGGAATTCAACAGTTAAGTGGAGACTGTTCCCAATGAGTGAAAATGGTTCTGCTGAGAAGCTGTCCAGATGATGGAAGGAAACAGAGGCAAAGATGTAGAAGAAATACATTAGTCTGCATCACAATCAGGATTAGCTCGGAATACTGTGGTTCATTCAGATTAATGCAGTGTTTTAAAGTCCTTTTCCTCCTACACTCAGGTTTATGGCTACCAGTAAGATTAAATGACATTTTCATCATCCAGCCACTGTCTTCATAACTGGTGATAGCTGGCTTTCCTGTAGATAAATGTTTCTAAGTAAGTCTGATCAGAAGTACTGGGAAAGCATTATCGAAGAGGATAGAGACTACAGGCCAGTAAAACACCAGGGTGTTCATTTATGCACAAGGCGGGCCTTCCGGGCATGAGACTTTATGCCTGGGAGTACAAAATCAAAGACTGAACTGAGCAGCATGCATTAAGAAACACTGGTGATTGTTGTGTGGTAATAACAGATTTTAACAGAATAATAACAGAAAAACTGGGTCTTATAGAAAAAAAGTCTGAAAGTAGAATTTTTTCCACTGGCAAGAAGATGGTTTAGCATTTTATGGACCAGAGTCCTTCCTTGCCTTGCCTCATTGGAACAGATAGTGGCACAGTACTTATCCTGCAATCAGGCAGGACTTGCATCATCATTTTTTAAGTGAAAGGTATAGTCACTTCATGTTAAGAATTTTGAAGCACAGCAGTAGCTCAACCATGCACCCAAGTAAATGAATGGAAGTGGATAAACTAAAAATCATATCCTTTTTCTATGTATAGGTATTTATGAGGGAAAAAAAGAACATGCTGATTTATTCATTGAAACCCCTCGTCTAATTCATAAAATACTCATATTCTTTTAAACAAGTTGCTGTTGGAAGGGATGTAAGATGAGACTTCCCAGATTCATTTCCTCTCTGCATTCTTCTACATCACTTACTTTATTTATGAATTCATCTCTTGTATTCTACAACAGTAATCACTGATACACTGTGAGAAGACATCAGTCAGCCTATTTTAAGTGCCTAAAATTAGGCAGACAGGATCTCCCTCTAGAGGCCTTCAAAAATACCTACTTCTTACCATTTTCTTAAGAGTCATGGTACAAAATGCTTTTTTACTCCTAGAAAAGTTAGGCTTGAAAAAGGTATCTATGTGATAGGGATTAGATATCACTCTGGAACGTAAGGAAAATTACACTGTTTTTGTGTTTTGTTTTGTTTTGTTTTAATTGTATCAATTTCTTAAATGCAACATCTTAAAATACTTGACCACATGGCATAGCTGCCTGACCATTGATTATGCCAGCTGCACACTAATTACACTGAAAAACATACAAACACATTGTCTCTTCTTTCCCACTATTTTCTACATCGCTCTTTAGATGTCTGCAGGAGTCTGTTCAAGGAATGCTCAATCAAGGCAGTGATAAATGAGAAAACCGCAGCCACAGGCTCACATCACCACTGAGGTGAAAAGTAACCTCTAGAGATCTGGGCCCCCAGATCTACGCTTTGGGTATACTGTTGCTGATTGGCTTCCAGCTGACAGACATGCTGCTGATCACCATAATTTGTGTCTGGCAATTTACACAGTTTTCAGTTCACCTCACTTTTCTGCTTCACCCATTTGAGGATGTCATGAGAGACACTGTCAGAAGCCTTCCTGAAATCACAATATACAATATTGACTGCTCTCCGTTGCACTGACAAGCAACTGTTCATTGCATACAGCTAGGACAATTGACTTGGGTGGACTGAACAATGGGACAGACTTCCCAAACTACACGGGGTCGACACTTGGAGAAACTCAAAACCCAGATGGATATAGTCCTGAACAACTTTCTCTACATTACTCTCTTTTGAGCAGGGCAATTGCACTACATGGCTGCCAGAGGTACTTCCCAAAATCACCCCTTCTATGTTTCTTTTATTCTGTATTCCTCCCGGGTCACTTGATTCCACTTTCACCTCTGGTATCTGTTATTTTATTACTGAATTTAATCAGGGGTTACTTATCCTTCCACCAAGGCACGCTACTACCTTGCTTGATCGGGACAGATCAGATATGATGTTTGAAAACCAACAAGTTCTCTCGGGCATGTCACCTCTCCAGGGTGATCTCTCACAAGATTTTTGCAAACAGATTCCTAAGCAGGTCAAAATCTGCTCTCCTGAAGTCCAAGCTTACAATCCTGCTCATTACATTATTCCCTCCTCTTAAGATAATGAACTCCAATATCTTATGGCCATTGCAGACAACAGCCAATATGCTCCACCAGTTCTTTCCTGTTTGTAAGGACTGGCTCCAGCAGAATATGTCCTTCAATCAATGACCCTCTTATCTGTGTCATTAGTTTATAAAAAACTCCTGAATTGCTTGTGATCTTTCTGCAGATCTTTGATATTTTATGGTAAATTTTCTACAAAACAGCAAGCAGTATTTGGGTCTGCAGTGTTTTTTATAAGACTGTGTATCTTCATAATCGAGAGTGTATTGCTTTTTTACAGCCACCATTTCACACAGTGCTAGTTAGCTTATATACTGTGGTTGTGCTGTTTTAGTAGATATCCTATTTTTTGTGTGGTTTCTTTTTGCTTGTTTTTATAGTTCTGTGTCACTAATTTTAGTTGTGGGGTTTTTTTCTGAAAAAAAATGAGAAGTAAACTACTTTGATTTAAAATCATATTCTCTCACAAGCTACTTTAATAGTCCAAATTAATAGTCCAAAATAAGTAAAATGACTTCCTTTCACATCTTAATCACAAATCAGACTTGTATTAAACATAATTTATAATCATTCCTTTAACTTTTGTTTTTTAAAAGACAGCGACCTCAAATGGGTAAATTGACCTGCTATTTAAGCTAAAGGGAATATGATTTCACCTTCACATTATATTTAATCAAGGAATTAAATACTGGGAAATTTTTCAGACTTTGAGATATCCAGGCAAAAGCTAAGAAATAAATACAAAACAAGACCTGAGGATTGAGATGAAAAGCTATCAATCTCTTTCAGACAGGGTTTTTCCTTACCAAAAGAGCTTAAATCATGAAATACGGACAAATGTTAAATAGGCAGTTGAATGCAAATGTCTTTTAAAGTAGAAGAGAAAAGAGAATTTAACTTCATGTGCAGGCTGAGATTCATGTTGTAGATGAGCTCCCCCCCTCCTTCCACCTTGAAGTTTAAAGTGAGATGCTCCTGAGAATAAGGATACATCATGTGGTCTTTTGTGGTGAAGTCCATGGACCCTTTCTACCATATCTGGGGACCTTTCTAAAGTCATTCAATTGTGGAAAAATATGAAATGCTACTAAAAATAATCTGCATATCTTAACATCAGGCATGATAATTGTTTTTTAACATTCTCTGTAAGACAGGAGGACAGCTAACAGTGCTGAGAATTAAGGTATCGTGCTCATCGTTTCATAACATCTCACTTAGTCACACTTTTCTTCCTGCTAAATATTGTTTCCACAGGCACATGTTAAGCAGTTTTACTGAACTCAACTATTCAATGACTTTTTTGTGAATTTAAGAGCTGGAGATACTTGATTGTAATGGAAGTTCAAATCACAGAATGCAAAAAAGAAACGATTGTTTAAACTGGAAGGAGATGATGTGAAGAAACCCAAAGTGTTTCTTGGATAATCGGGAAGGAAACGGACCTGGGAGTACTGATTGATGCACGGCTGAACATGAGCCAACAGTGTGTCCGGGTGGCCAAGAAGGCCAACGGCATCCTGGCTTGCATCAAAAACAGTGTTACTATCAGGAACAGGGAGGTAATTGTCCCCCTGTACTCGGCATTGGTGCGGCCGCACCTTGAGTACTGTGTTCAGTTTTGGGCCCCTCACTGCAAGAAAGACATTGAGGCCCTGGAACGTGTTCAGAGGAGGGCTACGAAGCTGGTGAGGGGTCTGGAGCACAGGCCTTATGAGGAGAGGCTGAGGGAACTGGGATTGTTCAGCCTGGAGAAGAGGAGGCTCAGGAGAGACCTTATAGCTCTCTAAAACTTCCTGAAGGGAGGTTGTGGTGAGCTGGGGGTTGGCCTCTTCTCTCTTGTAGACAGTGATAGAACTAGAGGGAATGGTTTCAAGCTGAGACAGGGGAGGTTCAGGCTGGACATTAGGAAGTATTTCTTCTCAGAAAGGGTAGTCAGGCATTGGAATGAACTGCCCAGGGAGGTGGTAGAGTCACCGACCATGGGAGTGTTCAAGAAACGTTTGGATGTTGCGTTGAGGAATATGGTTTAGCTGGGAAGTATTGGTAATGGTTGGACTAGATGATCTTCTAGGTCTTTTCCAACCTGAAAAATTCTGTGATTCTGTGATTCTGTGAAGTTTCAGTTTTACAGTTAATGAAAATGTCTTCACAAGTGCTAGGTTTCTTTGTATGTAATCCTGTTATTCATTCATGGCTGCAGATTTTTTAGGTGAGAACTGTAGGGAAAATAGCAGAAGCAACTAGGAGGATTCACTCCTCATAAGTTTCTGACCATGTCATGTGATGCATGAATCACAGAATCACAGAATCACAGAATTGTAGGGGTTGGAAGGGACATCTAGAGATCATCGAGTCCAACCCCCCTGCCAAAGCAGGCTCCCTACACCACGTTGCACAGATAGGCGTCCAGGTGGGTCTTGAATATCTCCAGAGAAGGAGACTCTACCACTTCCCTGGGCAGCCTGTTCCAGTGCTCCATCACCCTCACCGTAAAGAAGTTCTTGTGCACACATTCATGCGGAACTTCCTATGCTGAAGTTTCAGCCCATTTCCCCTAGTCCTGTCCCCACGCACAAAAGAAAAGAGACCAGGCTCGCCACTATGGCTCCCACACCTCAGGTATTTATAAACCTGGATCAAGTCCACCTCTCAGCCTTGAGGTGGAAAGCTGAGAACTGGACAGATGAGATGAGCTTCCCTCAAGGATGTATTGACAACATTTAATGACCTTTTCTGCTTTTGATATACTCTATAAATGAAAAATGAAAAATAAAAAACTAACAACAACAACAACAACAACAAACAATAACAAAATATATGCTGAACACCAGCTTCTCATCCTTGTCTTGCTGTACGGAAATTTTTAATTCCTGTATCTCAGACATCCATGTGACAGTAAGGCTACACTTTCAGCAGCAGAGAGGATATGGAAAATTTCCCAAAATATTCTGAAATCATAAAGTCTCTCTGCTGGAGAAATATGAATTTTAGATATGACAACACCCGATGTCTGACCTAGAATTGAAATAAAAACATTTCCTTGTAATCATACAAGCACAGCAAAGCAAAATTGAGGCTCTTGTACTGCCTTCCTTAACATCAAGAAGCCAAACTTCAAGTGTACCAGAGATTTACAACCCTTACACACATAAGTTATCAGACTAACTCCTGAGCAAGAGCAGTGGGTTTTAGAATACTAATAGGAAACTTGACCTTGACTGCTTCCTGTTGTGACTAAGGAGGATAAAGGAAAAGAACTGATGAAAATTATAACATAATGTGACTGTTGCAGTATGTAGTTACAAGTGATTTTAATGGCAAAGTGCTACTCTTTGGAAATGAATAACTAAAATTATCCTTACACTGTTTATAAAACACAGCATAAAGAAGTGATATTTATTTTGCAGTGATCTGAATTGGACCATATTTAATGCCTTAGGGTGAAATTCCTCTGATATAGTGTTAGACATTTGAAGTACAGATTCATCTGCAATATCACTGTAAGATTTTTAAACAGTGTGAACACTTTCTATTGATGACTGTATATATATAGCTATTACATAGCTATCTTCAGTGTAGATTTCTACATTCATACGTCAGTGCAGATTATAACAGGCTAATCATTAATAACCGCAATAAAGCAATCTTTTGAAACACCAAAGCAAATTGTCAGGTGTCTTCTGAACACCATGGACCACTCATAGGATTTCTCTTTAACTACCAGATGAATAGTAGTTCAACCAACGAGGATGAAATTATGTACTTTGAAACTAGGACTCCTGCTACATATTTTTTCATGCAGCAGTTTATCACTAGCATTTATTTTCTTGAGATGAATAGAAATTAAATTATGTTAGTATATTCTGTGATTATTCTGAATGTCCCATAGCACTTGTTTTGTTTGAAAGGAAAAGAGCTATAATTTTTTTATATAAGATATATTCTAGTAGAAGAAGGGCTATTTGACCTTGCAGAACTGACTGGAGAGAATGTATCATGTATTCACTTCATGAAAAATCATCTTCACAAGTGATTTGGTATATCCTGCTGACTCTGAATCTTATGACTATGCTGAAACCTTTAAACAGAGGACTGAGTAAAACTACTTGAGAGACAATGATTCTATATAGGAATCAAGCCTGATATATTTTTAGCTACCAGGTTTCAGGCCTAGAGATTTATTCAGTGTTTTTGTTATGTTAACTACGAAGTGACCAATTACACCTACAAACCCACGCTGGCATGTTCTGTATTAAGCCTACAACAACAAAGGCATGTGCTTCAAAGTTAACCAAGATTACTGTTATAGTGTCCTTTCAAGTACAACAGAAATGCCACCTTTTATTCTTTTGGTGTCTGCCACTCAGAATATACAGCATACCACTTTGAAAGAGTTGCTTTGGAGATGTATGACTCTAAGTATGATCATTTGAGACTTACCTCAATTGGTATTTGAGGGTCAGAAATGTGCCACATGCATTCATACTTCTTGTGACAGAAAGCATAAATGTGGTTTCAAAAACATGAATTCCTTTGGAATTTAAATTTAAAACAAACTGTCTATTATGATTTAATATACTTATTCTCTCTGTTTTTCACAAAAGGTGTAGATTAACTTAGGAGAACCATGGAGACAAAACGTAATCTTTTGCTAAAGGTTTGCCTCGCAGTGCACAATTTCTAAAACTGCTAAACTGCTTTTGAGAGATCTGGAAAAATCTGAAGAGGACTAGTTGGCAGAAACATTAATAATTGTATAAATCCCACTCTTACTTACATGGTTGTCAGGAATTAGACAGAAACTGTTTAAGACTTGTCAAAACTGGCTAGTTCTCTGGCAGTAATCTGTCAGACTGCAAAGCTAGAACATCTCTCTCAAGTATTCTGGGAGATTAGTTATCAGCCTTGAATCTTGCTTTTAACAAAAGCAGTAGTACTGCTTCATGCTGAAAATCTTGTTTTATGAAGAAAGGTGGTGTCATCCTACTGAAATAAGTCTGGACGAACAGAAGATATGGATAAAAGCAAATATACTGTAATACAATCATGTTAAATCAGGATATAGTAAAAACTGTCATAGAGGCCATTACATTCTTTTCCCTACAGATGCTCTCCAGTGCTCTTGTGTTTTCTTGTGATGATGTAGCTCAAAATCAGTTCTGATATCATTTGAACAAGTAATATTGCTACCAGTCCTAATTGCATAGACCCAAGTAGCATTTTTATATCCTTTGAGATTACGTGGAAAAGCTCCCACCAATACAAAACATGTAATTATAGTAGCCATAAATAAATACACAGTTCAATGAAAGGTTTTCATCCAGATATTGTGCTGGGATAGCTTTCTGACTAAAACAGTGTGGATACAAAATAAATAGCATGAAAATGAAATGTGCTGACTTGAGGAACAAGAGATTGTATAACACTTTATAAGAGAAAATTACTTGCAATAGATTCAGTTATGCAGCCAATCCATACCATGCTTTGGCTTCCTAAGAGCATGTGCCATTTTGTATTCTGCTCAAATGAAAGGTTACAGATGTCCATTTTCCATATGCTGGCATTCACTTTGTTAACAGAGACTCATAGGTTAATAGAGTATCTATGTCCTTGCAATACGTGATGTTTATGGCACTAAATGTACAACTGAGTGTTTTCTGTTTGTATTTCAGTTTCCTTCCTTTAGGTTAGATTCTCACCACATAATTACGAACACTGGGTTGGTGACTTCCTTGGTGACAAACTTCTTTATACAACAGAAGCGTAAATCCATCCCTTTGTTGCCTCCTGTAAAAGTAGAAAAAGTTCTTTAAAATAAAACAATTTGGAGCTATTCTTCAGCCCCTGCAATCATTTGCTATTACTCAGTGTACACTCAGATAAATGCTCCATTATCCTCTGGAGTGACTGCTATTGGTTACCTGTTCCTTGGCAGGTAATGTCATGGGAAATTATTTCTTCCATTGTCTGTCTATGCTTCTGGTTGTTTATTCACAGTCAATAGTTCTGATAATCATTTCCCTGTTTTCATTTACTCCAGCCACTGTGTTGACTTTTCTTTTTTCTTAGGGATATGCATATATCAATTTCTAGTTAACTCATGGCTAGAAGAAGTAAGAAGAAGTAATGTCACTTTTTGTTTACTAGGTGTTTCCACTTGCATCTGCTGCTATGAGACAGAGCAGAAATCCTGCTTAAAAGTTCTGCAATTATGCTTCATTATTTTATACCATTTTCAACAGCTGGATGCTTGATTACATGCACTACAGAGCAGAAATCTTTTCTCTCTTTTGGCAAGAGTGCAGCTGCAAGTCTTGTGGATTTACAATGGTATCCTAGAACACATTAATCATCCTGAAGATTCCCATCAGTAATAGCAGTAAAAAATAGCTGAGAATGAGCTCCTCAACAAGTACATAATCAATTACATATGTACTTTGAATATTATAATTTGAAGCATAAATAATTGTACTGCTAGAAAACACCTAATATCTTGAATTAAATAAGTGAAGAACTGTTGATTGCTGAATATTTACAACTATTTTTAATAACAGGATTTAAATGATTAATTTTACAGAAATCGATCTCAAAATAGACCACTCTTTAAAGAAAGAAAAATGCATGTTCATTTGAAAAGGCATTTTTCATTTCTGGAACCTGAAAGTGAGATTCAAATAAAATTTATGTTTACATGATTATTTTTTTTAGTTCATTTCAATATGGGCACATACCCATGAAAACAGTGCAGTTCTGACAAATAACTATTTGAAATATTAAGGATGATTTTATTCTTCAGAACTGAGCATCAAAAAACAAAAAAAACAGGCAAAGTACTCCTCAGTTTTAGAATTTACTCCATCAGCACCATGGAATTTAAACAGATTTTTCCTTGCTACCTGAATGGACAGACTAAGGTGGCTTATGGAGATGATCCATAAGATTTATTTGACTCAAACATTTTCTTTACAGTCATAGTTGGACAAAAAAATCTCTGCCTACCAGAGCACCGCAAACATAGTTGGTCAGCATGTTCCTTGGGCAGATCATCAATATGTGGGCTGCATATTCTACACTGTAAACATTGCATAGCTTTTATTTCACACAGATAAATTGCATGTAAAGACTCTCTAGTATTTTATTTTCATCGTAGAAGCTGGCATATCCTCAGCTTCTGGAGAAATTCAAACATTTTTTCATTTACCTGTTTTCCAAAGCAGTGAAGCTCAATGAGTGGAAGTTTGGGTTTGTAACACTGTAAGTAGAAAACCTTCTTGAAGGAAGAGAGCTCTCTTTAACAACAATCATCTAGAGAGACTGATTAATGTTTTCAGTAGGTCTTCTTATTGGATTACATACAACTACCTCCAAATATAAAAAAGAAGTGCTAAGATACAATATAATACCTTTTAATCAGTTCTCTGATTCTTCCATCTTACTTCTCTATAGAAATTGGATCTAGAAACAACAACTACTTTTCTTTTTCAAAAACTAAAATATTTCTGTATTAAATTGTAAATGATTACAACTGAAAATGATAATGGCATAGTAATAGTGGGACTATGGAAAAAAACAAAATTTGTTCATTAAGGTATTTCCAGATGTTAAAGGAGAAACAAATGAAGATACATAGAATGAAAGGTGATAACTGCTCAAAGGAAGATGTACCATTTGGCATGGTTTTGTAAGGCAAATTCTTTCTACTTTTTTTTTGTCCCTAGATCATATCTACCACTGAAAAATCCAAAAAAATCTACAAAACATTTGAGTACAGAGTTCATTTTCTGGAGGAATAAACCATATTATGATGTTTAAATTCCCTTGTCTATCACAGATAGATACATATGAACATTAGGCTTCACAGACTTGTCTGCTTGTCCAGCTGCAAATTTAAACCTATTATTTTAATTATAAAGAAATATTGTGGCACAGATAACTTTGGATACAGTCATAGCATAGTATTACAATTCAGTAGTTACATTTTAAAAGGAACTTTTTAATGTCAAAAAGATTATTAATCAATAATTAAGATGTGAGGATGAGTAACACAATAAGCCAAATTAGTTTCATAGCTGCTTACTAATATTGATGACTCAATTACAGGTGAAAAGTGAAAGCATTTTGAAAATGTTTTTTTAATATGTTTTCAGCAGTTAATGTTTAGTGTATTATGAATGTAAAACATCACTTTAGGGAAGAATATATGGAAGAGCAGTAGTTGGAAGAGGATTTTAATTACCATGCTTCATTTTTGTTTGTACTCCAAAGAAATTGTGAATGTACTTCTCCATCTTCAAGAGCAACAATAAAGATGAGTTTCAACAAAGCAACTAGTAATTGGAAAAATTAGATCCCACCTTTCCATCAAAGATTTGCATTTGATGTTCTGACAGTGATAACAAAATTATGAATGCAGAGTTCCAAATAACAATTACAGCCAGTGATGATGGAAAGTGCAGAGTATCATATTCCTTAGGGATCACTCAACTTCATTACATGTTTTATGGGGCAGATATTGTTGAACAAACACAGCAGTCACTAGATGTATGGCCGCGTGAGACAACTGCTAAGAATTCACTGTTACTACCAGCCTTCAAAACCTGATTTGCAACAGGCTTGCTTGAAAAAAACAAAAACAAAAACAAAAACAAAACAACAACAACAACAAAAAAAAA
Source organism: Excalfactoria chinensis (assembly GCF_039878825.1). NCBI lineage: Eukaryota > Metazoa > Chordata > Aves > Galliformes > Phasianidae > Excalfactoria > Excalfactoria chinensis. The sequence goes on along the minus strand of NC_092825.1, from coordinate 15,054,545 downwards.
CAAAAAAAAAAAAAAAAAAAAAAACAGAATATATTAATCTTGAGTCCCCTATATGATATGCACAGTATAGGAAGAGATATTCTGATTTATGTTTCTGAAAATTTATTAATGGATTACACTGGTGAAGCAGAAGTATATGAAAACAAAATTGCATTGCTTTAAACAAAGGAAAAGAGTGTGTGCTGTTCATCTATAAGCACAGTTTTTGAATAAAGCTTTCTCTGAGATTAAACTTCTTCAAAATTTATAATGGGAAACTGCAGATGTAAGGTGTCATAGATTGTATAAAAAAGGGGGTATATAAAAATCAATTGCTGTCATGTTCATCTGAGTTACATTCTTAGCAAGATCAGACAGCTAATTCAGATGTCAGTACATTTGCTTCAGCACCTGATGTGACCCAGCTACTACCCGGGAATATAAAATCAGATAATTTTATGAATGAAAAAGGATTCGCTTTGGAAGTACAGAAATAATAAGAGCTTACTTATAAAGCACAGGGAATATCAAATCATCTAGAAAGTCGACATTCACAATTTGAAAACTCATTTCAATACATCTTGCTCTGAAAATTTTCTCTGTACCTCAAGACTATAGTTTTATAACCTTGGTCATGTGTTCCTGTAATTCATTTTTGAAGATACTGCCTTGTAACATCTTCGGATAAGGAGCTGGTAGTGTATGGTACTGCCATCCAGAGTCCATCCCATCACCTCCAGCCAGGGAGCAGAGTAGGAATGTGGGGCACCTCTTCCAAGATCCCCAGGTAATCAGGCTGCTTTAGCGGGCAAACCTCCCAGAGCAGGCATGCATCTGGGGCCATTACACAAACATCCACAAGAGGGACATTCCAAGACAGTGGCAGCAGGTAAGCATGGCTGGGAGAGGAGGATAGGATGGAGCTGAACTGCACTGTGGAGTAGGGGCCACTGCAAAGAGTTGGCTTCCTCCCAAAATACCCATGCACACATCTTCAAGACTTGCATGTGACTTTTGAAGATTTGCTTTATGGTCATAATCTTAACAGTTCTGTTTGGGTTCTTCAGAAGTATAGAACTGCAGATATTTCTGTAGGGGTAGATGACTAATAAAAAGAGCTCAATTAGAGATACATGCAACACCATTCATAAGTTGTTCATAAGGCTTAATAACATGGTTGCTCACCACTAATAACTTCCTAATACTATGCAGTCTCCAGGGATTAAGAGAAAATCTGCCCTTTCAGGGAACAGAGGCAGTAGAACTTGAGATACTACAAATAAATGAGCAGTTTTAAATAGATGGAATAAATCTGAATTATTTTTTATCTTGCATGAGTATTAAATACTTATTCAAAAAGGCAGTAAGACTGCCTTAAGTCAAACAAGCCAACTAATGGAATAGATTAACAATTTACACAGTTGAACATTATATGTGTAAAGGATATGACAGATACATTAAGTGTTTCAGCTATGAGAAAAAACAAGAAAATGAGAAAGAAAAAAAAATGACAATATGCTTTAAAAATATCAAGGCCATTGTAATTCATACAGAACTATCACACAGCAAAAGTGAGCTTATAGAAACAGTAAATGACTCTTTGGTGACCAACTAGACCTTTACTCTTCAGATCTGGAGAACTGCATGTAGACCCATAAATGTGAAAATTTAGAAACACTATCATTTTATGCTAACTAGTTTCCTTGCCTTAAAGGCAATAGCTAAACTAAGCAGGAATGACATGACAAAATTACGTTGATATTCCATTGCAAAACTGAATTTAGGTCTTTCCATTACTGTGAATCCTGTAACACATAGTTGGAGAGGTGAAACTCATTAATCTGAAAAGAAAAAATGCATCAAAAGATGTTGAATTTAAATATAGCGTAAGTATGAAATAAACTTAAATTTGATGGTGTGCATTCCATAAAGTAGTACTGGCTTTTTCTCCGTCAGCAAAATAACAGGCTCTGGAAAATCCCAAGGTTACTTCCAATCTATTTGGTTGATCTCAAATGTTCAATAAGTATTCTCTCTAACATCTTCTGTTGCCAGTATAATTGCTTTCTGACTCATTTAGTGTGTTAGAGTCCACAGATTTTGGAAAGGATTTTCTGGCAAATGATATCACTTCAAGAGTGCAAAATGAAAATTAAATAAAACCATTCTTGGTTACCACTAAAAGAAACAGCCTACACAGACTAAAGGTGGCTGACATCTCAAGCTCTTTCCCTCTTTTTCATACTGCCTGTCCGCCAGGAGTCTGGGAGTGTACAAGAAGCTAAGAGGGAACACAGCCAGGAGAGCTGACCCAAAGGAATATCTTATATCATAGAATCATAGAATCATAGAATCACCAAGGCTGGAAAAGACCTAAAAGATCATCCGGTCCAACCGTTCACCTATTACCATTAACTCCCACTAAACCATGTCCCTCAACATGACATCATATGACATTATCCTCAGCAACAAAAGGTGAGTTAAAGAATTTGGAGGAAGGCAGACTTTTGGAGTGATAGTATTCATTCTCTGAAGAAACTGTTAGACAAGATGGGCCCTGCTTTCCTAGACTGTCTACCTGCAGATGTAGTGAATCAATCCCTTGTTTCATTCTGCTTGTGCATGCAGCTTTTGCTGTAGATAGAAAGCTGTCTTTATCCCAACCCATGAGGTTTTTGTTTTACTTTTCTGATTCCCTCCTCATCCCACTATGGGGGAATAAGCCTATGGCTGGGATACTGAGCTACCTGTTGAGGTTAAGCCATGACATGAAGCCTCAAAGTCACCATCATCAAGACAGACACAGTTCCAGAAGATGAACAAACCTATGCAAGATATTGATAGAGATAACACTGTAATATCATTATTTACTGAATCTTCAGTATCATCTTGTGCAGATTCCAATATATTCAGTGGGGGAAAAAAAAAAAAAAAAAAAAAGTGGTGGAGAAATGCACATTTGGAATTTTTTGGACTTGACAAATAAAATGCTACTCATCAGATATCCAGGCTCATTTCTAGGCAAGTGACCAACAGGGAGCTGTACAAGCAGAAAACCAGTCTGCTCATGCTTTTTCTTGATTAGCATAAATGATTGCTACATTTATTTAACAAATCCCTACATTTTTTATGGGCAAGTTATTAGCAAATGGGATGTGTTAAAAGTATATTCCACTTTAATATGATATTTCTACAGTGCTTTGAAACTGTTTGTCACAGCACATAGTTGTTTATTCAGCTCTTATTGTAAGACCCCAAGGAATCATCATTTATGACTTCAGAATGTTCACATGCAAAAAGTGCATTTTGTTCTGCTTGGAAACTAATTGTTGAATTTGGTCCTGGATGGCATTTCCACGTATTACCTCCAGAATAAATGTACCGCTCCTACATTAAAATCTGAACACATTTCACAGCAAAATACCTTCTTCTGCCTATGAAAATCAGCCTCCGTTTGAAGAAGACACCGAATTACCTAGAAAATTTAAAGAAATAAAATATCTAGTATAAGTAAAATGTTATTTTTGTGCAGTTAGGACTTCTGCAAATTTATAATGCCTATTATATTGCTGCTCCATAAATTGCTACTTTTGCTACAGTTAAGAACTTAACTCTTCCAAGATGAATTTGGATGTTTGTCTGCACTGGCAGTCCATTGTCTTATGCTGAAATACCTCAATCTTTCTGAACACAAAATGAAGAGAAGAAAGCCAACCTGTCAGAAAAGCCCGGAATATTAAGGGAAGATAAAAGCAGCATAAAGGTGAAATACAGGATTTGATGTAATTCAAGTATTAAACGGGATTATATTTTGTGTGATGAACAACTGAAAGGACTGATGGAATGATTATGGCACACCTGTTTGTTTGTTGGAAGCAATGAAAAGACAGTGTCTTTTGTAAGTCTACGAATGAGCACACTGAGAACTACTGATCCATAGTTTCACAATCCCTGCAGTTTCAGTGAATATACAAGCTGAAGCAAAATGGTCAGGTGATGTTCATATTCTTACTTAAATTCATGCTATGAATAAGTCTCGTACAGCTAGTTCCTTTACAACATGGAAAAGAAAACTATACCAAATCTGTCTTCCTAACCATAAAATCCATCTGACTTTTAAATAACGTCCCCGAAGAAGCTGCTAAAATTCTCTGCATTCATTTTAAGCAAAACAAAATACATTTGAAAATATAGTCAAGAGAAAAGCTGGATTATCTCCTGCACCTATTCCATTTCAAGCACACAGAGAAAGAGTCAAAAGAGGCAGAGGTGTGATGCAGGTAATGCACAATGCAATGAACACAGTTAGCTCTACAGAAAGACACAGAGCTTGACAAGAAACTAGACCACAGACATTTAGGAATTTGGGCCTGCAAATGAACACTCAACATTGTGTCAGGTGCTTAGGGGGGGCTGTACAGTGGGGGAGAACAGGGAGAGAAAATTGATTTACTGAATAAGTTGATTTTTATGACAGGCACCTGCAGTTATTTTGCCAAAGAGCTAAGACTGCTCACTGTTTTCCTTTTCAAACCAGGAAGAGAGAAGGCAGACTGTGGTTCAACTCTAATACAATTCCTTAATAAGCAGGGCACCAACCCAAGAAGTGGGGAAAAAAAAGGCTTTTTTTTTCTCACTATTATGCTTGCTACAGGAGAGTGAGATATGAGCAGTCCTTTCGAAGGTAATTCACCTCCTGGTGGAAGGATGCAGTCTGAATCCTTAGACAGCTGACACTTTCACAAGAGCAGTTCTAGGCATATGTAGAAGGAAAAATGTAATCGTTTGTCTTAGGAGGACAGGACTCAGGATTTTATTTTACCTTTCTGTCTCCATAAAGGAGCCTCATTGAAGTAGATCTACAGACTTTAAGACTCCTGTGGTAACTGAGACGTGTGGGTACTTTATGAATTAAAATCAAATAATCTGCCTAAATCCACTTTCTGACAGCTGTTCCATGCTCAGCATAGCTCCCAAGAACAATAACCAATGAAGGAAATAACTGACTTCTCAAGATACTGTCAGCTGAACTCATCACAGAGTCAGATCCAGAAAAAGACCATGCCAGGTTTGGAGGGTGCCTAATTCCCTGGCCCCAAGCCCACCCTCCTTGCCAGCAGTCTCCACCTGGTTTCCACTTAGAGGCCCCACTGCATACATGACACAGAATCACCAGGTGGCAGTAATGCAGATTTTTGAGCTAAAATAACATAGTAAGTGCTAGAGGAATATTTTTTACATAGAGTAGAAATGCACAAGCAGTGAAGCTCCAGGGTCTATTCCAGTTCAGTCCAAGTCCAAGAGCAATGGCCCAAGAGACCATTTTGCAGTAAAATTTTAAGGAATTTGATGATTCATAGTTTATGGTATTTAAACCTGTAGATTGCCTACAGTCAAGCATCAGGGGCAAAACTGATTCTTCAGGTCAGGTTAAAGTACTTGGCAGAAATGACAGGAGAGGAGACTGTGTATTCCCTGCAAGCATCTAGGGATGCTCAGCCTGGAGACTTGCTTGTGGAGGAGAACAAGGCCTGCAGAAATGGAGTAGGGTGCCCAAAGCACATGGGAAGATTCCTGCAAGTACCAGAGGGTCCAGCTCTGGATTGTCAGTAGTGGAGGAAAAAACCCTTCCTGTGAGAATGCAGGGATAAGAGACAGGGCTCTCTTCCAGCATTCTTTTTATCTCATTCAGAAGAACTGATTTTTTCATCATTTAAAATATTACTCTTTTCCAGATCATATATTTGTGCTTATATAAAGAATAGCTTTGAAGTCTGGAAGTCAGTGGTATCTTCAAGTGCTGAAAGACCTTGAGTAAATTAATCTGCCCTAATTAATGATGCTCAGTTAAACTAGACTCATTTTGCACTCCCTAGAAAAAGAGTAGAAAAGAAGGAAGCAGTTCTTCGGGTCATCACAGTCATCACACCATAAGCCTCAAGGATAAATAAAATGAATTGTCCAACAAAGCAAGTCTTGTGACTATATCACAATTCATAGCTGACTTATAGTGTTTACAACTGGGTGATATTAATCCCTTATTAATTTTTCCCTTCTCATACTTGTAGTCTTTAGTAATATTATTTATGCAGTACCTACCTACATTTTTGGAAGATTGCATATGGTTATGATCTGTAAGTTATCTCAGCAAAAAGTATCAGCCTGGTGATATCTTTCAGAGGAGAACAAAACTTCTTGCCTATACAGTGACATGCATTTTTTTTTTTTTATTCAAATGATTTTTCTATTTGAATTCAAACTATCATCTTCTACTAGTTAGTTATCATTAATAACATGATTTTTGTGAAAAGAGAATATCCCTAATGTAGAAACACAACAAGAATGTAGATCAAAGCTGGAACTGCATAGATCAGTGCAGCAGGCATAAGATTCCAATTTTATATTTAATATTTTCTAATATTAAATGTAAGAATTTGTATTATTATCTAAGGCCGAATATGTTTGTTAACCGTAAGTGAGAAGTAAAACACAATTGGTATCAAAACCAAACTCTTAGAAAGGACAGCATGTCTTAAAATACTCCATCATAATTATATGAGTCTTAATAGAATTTCTCTGATTCCTCAACCATGCAAAGATGCAATAATATTTGTAAGTAAATTAAAGCTGAATACTTTGCTTTATTCAATTTACAGGTCATGGGATAGAGTACACATACAAAGTGACTGCATTTACTGTGAGCATATAATCCAAACAAAATCTGACATTTATAAAAATCTGTAATCTACAGCTATTTGTTTCTTAAATGCTTTCACTTGCCAAGGGCATTCATTATGTCCTTTCCCTGAGCTATCAGTGAAACAAGTTAATGTTGCACTACAATCAGATACATGAATTCAACTGCAGGAATAAAAGGGTGAAAGGTAGGTAGAAAGAGAAGACAAAAAATACACTAGATGAAAAAGGACAGTATTTTACCTTGATGTATGTGCACCATGGAAGTCCAAATGACTGTTAAGTCAGAAGTATTTAGGTCTGAATACAAATGAAACAGTTTGAAACAGTGTTTCGTGAGAGTGGAAGATATCTTCTCAATACTGTAAAATCACTGTTTTAGCAACTAAAGCTACTATGTGTTTTTTTGTTTGTTTGTTTGTTTTGTTTTGTTTTTTTGTTTTGTTTTGTTTTTTGTTTTGTTTTGGTTTGGTTTGGTTTGGTTTTTTTTTAAGTAAAATGAAATTAATATGATGCTGATAGCGTTCTTACTAAAGCCAATGGATATTTTACATTACACAAAGTATACATGTGGCCATGGTCATTGTCATCTATTTCTTCTCCAAAGTACAAATAACCAAAATAGCAAAAATCAGGCTATTTAACTGAGTCTAAAAGTCCACACTTACAGCAAGTGCATGAGAAATGAGATATAATATGAAACAGGGCTTTCACAAAACTGCAGGAATAAGCATCCGTATTTTCCAGTCCCACAGTCTGCTCTGTAAAGACAGTAATGTTTCTTTCCACTGTAAAGAGCTATTCTGATTTTTCATTAAAGTTAAACTTACTATTTGTATTTGTTTCACTGAGGTAAACATTTTTGTAATGGATTCACTTTAGTGTTCTCAGATCTCTAATGTAGATGAGAAAATATTTTCTTCATTCACAATAAGTGTCATAAAAATGGGATCAAGTTCCTCACTACTGCAATTTGAAAGGCTTCAGAAACCTTAAGTTTTCTTCATCAAATCAGTAGTGTAGGGTTAACTTTGCTTTACGCCTTTTAAAGAACAGTGGAAGGAGAGGATGATTGTTTCAGGATCAGTGTGGTCCAATTTCAGGCTTGGTATTGTAAAAGTAGGGCTTCAGAGGATAAATTCATCTGGAGAATGAATTCTCACCTTAGTTTTCAAAAGCACTTCAAAAAAAAAAAAAAAAGAAAGAAAAAAAGAAAGAAAAACATAGCAATATAGAAATTGCTGTTCACCTTCTAAGAGACTGCAAGCAATACATATTTATTCACAAGAACATGTACTTTAAATGCCATGTGAAAATACACCCAAGCCAAATTAAAGGCTTCTGTAGAAGGACTTTTTACTTTTTCTCATTTCTCTAAGTAAACAGCTATTCAGCTAAGCTCAAGGAGGATTTCTTCTGTATTGAAAATTTCTTCTTGGAGAAAATAAGAAAAGACTATGTAGCAGAAAAGAGTGAGAGGCTTCATAGACTTCTGCTTAATTTAAATAGATGCATTTATCTCATGCCCCTCAGCATTTCTGATTCCTTACCAGGTGAATGTGTTAGCTAGGAAAAATCACAGTAGATTACAGAGTATAACTACAAAATTTGCTTGATATTAATTAGGTAGCATCTAAGGAGTTAAGTAACATCAATGTAGCTGGACTATAAAACCAACATGAAAGCACTGCAAGAGATATCTGATGACACAAATGATGAAAAAAAAAATAAAGGTTATCAGTGCTGGAAAAGTGACTGTACTGGAGAAAGAACAGAATTGACTTAATGATCTGAAATCTCAAAGCATGAATATTGCACATTATGCCTCTGTTCCCTTAAGAAAATTATCCTTCAGACTAATGGAAGAATAAAGTTGATTGCAGTAGTAGGGAATATGACAGTGGCAAATGCTGCTTGCACATTGAGAAGAGAATGGAAGCCCCCCACAGACTAAGAAGAATAACAACCTTTCATTCAATGAAGCCTCAGAAGGATTTGAAGCTGTCATTTTGCTGGATGAAAGACTAGTGATGTATGCCTCTAAAGCAGTAGGAAAAATACAGAAGAAATCACAGAGGCAAGGTTGCTATGGCCATCTTACAAATACAAATATATATATATATATAAAATCATGTAAAATCACTAACTTACCAAAATACCAGTTACTACAAATAAAATATATTTCTGAAGCAAGAAAAGCCAACTACAGAACAAGGGAGAAATTCAGGAGAGAGGTCTTGTGTGGACACCTCAGAGGTGGGCTTGGGATCTTTTATTCCTCTGAGTCATGCTGAATTTTGATTTCAGACAACAAGAAGCAAGATGTTTCATAAAAATGCATGCTGGAGTTTATAAAAACAAGATCCAAATGCTTCTTAGAAAGCTGTTTGTACCTAATACTACTTGAAAATGCAGTTGTAATAACTTAAATTTTTGATCATCAAATCTCCACCAGGACCAAATCTGCTGTTACCAGAAGTTAGACAGGTCTGCAAAAGTCTATACACAACTGTGAAGAAAAACTGCTTCTTTCTAGTTCTTACTGAGATGCAAAATTGTACTCTTCATTTGGGATTTCATGTAATAGAATTACTAATTGTATGAGGAAACAACCATTTAACAATCTGTGCTACCAAAATGCTGAAAATCAGTCATTAAGCACATGGGAAGAATAAAATACATAAAAGAAGAACAAGTAAAGGAATTGAGCAAATCTAAGAATTAATGCAATTTTTCTTTGTATACTTTAGTCCTATGGATGCAAAGGAGTTTCTCCATATGTTCACATATAAAGATCCCATAGAATCCAACTTTGAAAGACTCAATAAATACAAGAAAACACGACAGGGGCATTAAAACCATGTACGTGCACTAAGCCACCTTGATCCAAGGTTGACTAAGTATATTTGAGTACAGCAGGGAGGATTTTGCTGACAGGCTAAACTCCATTTCAAAACTGATAGGCTGCATAATACAGTACATCAAGTAGTGCTGCGTTAATGCATTTTAAATGTCAACTTACATGTAGTGGCAGTGCAGGATGAATAAATATCAGACAGCATTCCATCATTTCAACATCTGATCATCAGCAATTCCTCAGGATCAAATCTGATCCAGAGAGGCAATCTCCTTTTCTGCCCGTTGGCTGTAATGGAAGCTCCACATTCACTCCTTCCAAGACTTTATTCCCCAGATGCAGGCTATAGAGTCTGCCTTGATGTTGTAGAAGTCTTGAAACTACCAGTTTCACAAAGCTCAGACCATTTCAACTGACTGACTTTCTATTAGTTTTTCTCGTAAAGGTCATGCTTTACCACTAGGCATCAAATATGCAGGAGCATTGTATGTAGTTAGTTTTGATGAATATAAACAAGTGATCAAAACCCAGACTACATTTTTTTTCTCTTTTTGGGGTGGTAAGAAACCCTCATCTGGTCTTTTAAGAACCCATTCCTAATAAATATGTCTCAGTGAACTCATTAATCACATCACTACAATCTGTTGCACTCCTTTTTCAATATGTCCAACTTTTTTTTATTCACAAGTAAAAAAGAATTAATGGAAAGAAATATGTCATAGTTCAGACAGATACGAAAGGAAACAAAAGAGAAGGACAGCAGCAGCCTGGAAAGTCATCTGTCACCATTTCTGGAGTGTCATAAGCTCTTTGAGCACTTTTTCCATGTCAGTTTGCAGGCAGAGGCTCACAGACCATTAGGGTTAGAAGACAAGTAGCCAGCAAGATTTCTTATTTCAGTGGAAGAAAACAGTAAAGATGGGAGAATAAAGATGACAAAAGACAAAAAGAAGACACATGGTGTCCAGGCTTCAGCTCAGATAGAGCTAATTTTCTTCCTAGTGGCTGGTATCCTGCTGTTTTGGATTTAGGAGAATGATGTTGATAACACACTGATGTTTTTAGTTGCTGCTAAGCAATGCTTATTCAGAACCAAGGACATATTAGCTACTCATGCTACCCTGCCAGTGAGGAGCTGGGGGTGAACAGGGAGCTTTGAGGAGACAGAACCAGGACTGCTGACCCAAACTGGCCTAAGGAAATCCCACACCATACAGCACCATGCTCTGAGTGGCCAAGAATTGGCCAAGGTGGGAGTGGGGGGCACTGTTCAGGAACTGTCTGGCCATTGGACAATGTGTGGTGAGCAGTTGCACTGTGCATCACTTCTTTTGTGTATTCTTCTGTCATCATTACTGTTTGACCTTTTTTTTCCTTATTAAACTTTATTTCAACCCGTGAGTTTTACCTTTTTCTATTTTCTGCCCCCTATCATGGGAGTGGGGAGTAAGCAAACAGCTTAGCTGCCAGATGGTTTTAACAGCCTAGCATATAAAAAACTGAACCTTCAGTGAAAGTTGCTCTTAAATACTCAAAGGTATTTAGATCTATTCAGAAAAGAACAAATGAACTAAGGCATGTGGAATCCTTTCCTGTATTCCAGGTATGGATGCCAGAGAGATTCTGATCCCAAAGTCAAAGCCTATGGAACTGACAACTCTCAAGTAGTTTTTCTGTTCCATATAATGAAGCAGTCTAGACACTCATTTTAAAATAGAGTGAAAGCATTATTATAGCATTTTCAGAATTACTGAGTGACGAAGAATTTGTATGATAGACTTGCACTACCAAAGAACAAAGGAAGACACAGTACGTGCTAAAATTGATCTCTAGTAGACAAAACCTATTCAGTTGTGCTCACTATTGGAGCACACAGTTTTGTTTGTTTGTTTGTTAAAGGAAAAAAAAAAAAAAAAAAAAAAAAAAAAAAGCATCTTTAGCATCTTTATGCTTAGCTGATATAAAATGATCAGAATTAAATACATCTAACTACCAACTCTACCAACTACAGTGGTGTAAGATATAAATAAAATGTCCACAAGAAAGAAAAAAGGAAAGAGAAAAGTACTGAGTTGCGGTGCTGAGAGAAATGCTCTTGTTTGTAGTGTTTAAGGTAACAATTCTGACCATGTCACCATGCTCTGTATTTGTAAACATCAGAGTAACTTCTTAACAATGTGAGGTTTAACAAACAAATTACAGTAGAGCAAAGCCTTCCTTAAAAATTACCCAAGACACAATAATCCCAGCTAAATTTTCTGGAAGAGGTAAAATAGTTAAAATTTGTGAAGTTTGAAAATATCTATCCCCACAAAAACATTTTTCAGGTTTTATTGCCTTTTAATGTTCAAAATTATCATTCATTTAAAATGAGGTTTTAAATCAGTCAACGTTATTAATAATGTTTCAAATTAATGCTATAAAATCAACATATTCTGACTTACAAAACTAAAAGGGTTACTTAGCAATATATTTTGGGAATATATCTATGGTTTATGGAAGGTTTGCTTTCAGTCTTTTTGAGTTTGAATGAGCACAAATGCAAAGTAAATATTCCCTTAAATTATGCATTTCATACACTCTACTGTAAAAGTATGGATACTTTTATACATTCAACCTCACTTTGGACTAAAATTGCAACTGAACTGAGACCATAGTGAACTTTTTTATAAAGAAACACTGTCTACAGTTTTGATGCTTTACCTCAAATAGAGAAATTACTATGTTTTTTGTAGGAAACATTAAGATACACAAAACTGTCATTTGTGAGTAAGTTGTTTTTTTTCAATAATCCCTTTTCAGAATCCCAAAAATGCAGATTTGTAATGGATTTGAGGAACAATGATGACACATAATAGTCTAAAGAAGAAAAATAGAAAAGATACCTTTTATTTTTTGTGTTGAGATGTATAATGTATTGCAAATATAGGAATATTATTTTTCCCTAAGTTTGCCTCCATCAGTGATTTACTCATTTAGAAACCCATTTATTTCTAGAAAGACAACTTACTTCAACTCTTTCTTATCTGTCTCCTTCCTTCAATTTTAAGAAGCAGTTTAAATGTCATTAAAAATGCTTGTTTTTATGTGGCTAAGCATAACATTCAAGAGAATCCACTCACCTACCTCCCAACATCAGATTACTTCGTTTCACCAAATATAAATGTGTTTTAAAAATAGACTCTGATTAATCTTTGATGGTTCTTAGTGAGTGATTAAGAATAAATGACTTAATACAATCTGCAATTAGGATATTTTAGATGCCTAGAATTCACTGTTTCATCTAATTATGTAATTATGGGGTTAAGAATAATGTCTCCTATTCCATCAAGATGTGGAGAGGAATTAGTTTACAGATATTTGACCTTTGACATTCCACATCATTATGCACAAAATTCTCTCTCAAATGTAATTTATTTTCATTTGTATTATGAGTGTATAACAATATTAAGAACATGATAATAATATGAAAGGCATGACAATGTAAACACTGGTTATCCTTTTTGCATTTTCTCACAAATGGGCATTTTCCTCAGTTTTCACACTGAACACCATCTTCTCTGGATTATGAAATAAAAGTCAGTTTTGGTTGTCCAAATTCAGTCTTGACTTCATGTATAGGTCTCTGGATATAGTAGCAATGGTGTCATGAACTCTGTTATTTCAGCAAATATTTTTCCTTATAGTTCCAAATACAGAATGGACAACATTAGAAACACCAATGGAGACAATTTTGGTGAAAATTAAGACAAATGTGGCAAAAAGCTGTGTATGGCTTTCTTTCTTTTTTTTCCTGGTATTGTTGATAAAAGGCTGAAGCAGTATCCAGAGCTACATGGTAAAACACACAAAGAAGATGAGTGCTTCTGAACTCCTTCTTCTTCTTATAGCAATGTTTCCCCTCCCATGTGATTCAGAGCCCAGAATCCTCAGTCACACAGAAAACTCTAAATGACATAATGTTTTTTGTGAATCTACTCTTTACAGAGGCAGTTATTGTACTTGCTCAGTGACTAAAATCCTTATTTTCAACCTGAAGAAAACAGTTCCAAGTTATTAATAGATACTGAGTCACAGAAGAAAAACAGGAAGATATTTTCCCTTCCCTCTGAACTCAACCCTCAGAGTCTTCACTGAAGATGAAGTTCACAAAGGAAAATAAGGATGCAGAAGTCATGGGCCAGAAGAGTATGCAGGTGAGATATGAGTTCTCTATATTGGTTTTTGCACAGAGCTACAGAGGGGAGATCTATATTTTCTCTCTCTTAGCATTCAAGTTCTGAGACTTCACACTTCACACTTTAATGACTTTCCTGAGAACTTACATCATACATCATACAGCCCATAGGTACAAATGAATGCAACACTATAAAAAGTAAAGCAGTTTATTTGCTCTATAGCGCTACAAAATGATAGTACAAAGATGGATTCATTTCTTGAAGATTCCAGAATATCTTAAATTTAGCAGGGAAATGTTAAATGTTAACACTGCTGTATAGAACTTTTGCAGTCATGAGATAATAATTGAGATAGTTAATGCTTATATATAACAATGACCATAATGTTTATTTCACTCTGCAATATTATGTACCAGTTCTTTTTCATCTCTTAGTGTCTGCTTTGCATATTCAAAACCTTGGCCCCACTGCTACCCACTTGAGGTCAATGGGAGTTTAATGATTCCCTTGAATAACAGGATCAAGCCCATAATAGCTGTCAAACTAACAAAAATGTGTAATGCCTTTAAGTGAAATGAATGACCTTCTAACTTGCCTTCATGAAAAATGAGGCTGCTACTCTTATATCCACACTATACATGCTTATATCTTGAATTACCCTACAATTTGTCTCCACATGGTATCTATCATTTGTCACATTATGCCACTCTAAGTAGGCACCCTTACAATCAATAGCATTGAACATCTTACTTGAGAAATGCATTCTATGATGAATCCTGGTCAAACTGACCGAAGAGATGTTTAGCTCTCACTCCCTCAAAAACCTTAGTCCAAAGTGTTAAAGCTGAAGTCAAAAGTTACGTAGAGAAGCACAAACTTCAGACCTTATTTTCAGGAGGGCATAGCAATCACAGGCTTTGCAGAGTTCAACGAACAGTTTGAGCCCCATACTTAATTCCTGACAGCCCTGAAAGCTGTCGCATAAACAGAGATTTAGGCTCCTGACCTTAGGCACTCAAGTTGAATCATCTCGATCTTTTGGCTGTGCTGCCATAATTCAAATTATTAGCATTTATTGACATATATCACATAAACCTACCTTTCAACTCTCATCCACTTAGAGAGATGGTTCCATACATCACTTGTTTAATAATCCATACACTATTGTCCTTTCATTAATAATTGGACATGTGTTGGACAACATATCAGATGAGTGATAGCATACGTTATAGATAATATAGCATAAAAACTTTAAGATGACAAATGATAGGTCAGCAAAATCTAGTTCATTGTGTGAGGCTATCAAATATTTTGGGTATCTTTCTGAAGATGTAAGTTTATCTTTGGATTTTTTAACCTTTAAAATTGGTATCCCTACTACCTTGTTGTTATAGAAAGGTGCTAAGTATGTGGTTACATCATAATTCCCATTAAAGAGAGTTTCCCTTTTTTCTTGGCCAAAGAAACTGCAAAGAATTAGATGGCCACATGCAATTCAGGGAATAAAAATGTCTCCAGAAGGAAAAATGTTTAAAATTGGTACTGGGAAAGTAGTCACTGCCTCAAAGCTTACAACACTAGCTCCAGAAACACCCAAAATGTGAGCCAAAATCCCCCCTGAGAGCAAGAAGATTAAAGCACAATTAGAAAGTGTCTTTGTAGTTAATTATTAAAAGTATGTAAGACTTTTAAGGGGGCTCCAAAATGTGGGGAAAAGTAGTAAATGAATGAATGAATGCAGGTGATGTAAGTAGAGAGCAACAATTGTTTGCACAATGCTTTACAGATGAAGACACTGAACCACTGAAAGGCAAATGTAGAGAAGAAATATCCTTGCTGCAATTGCCTATTGTAGATCAGCCCTTTGTCACTTGTAAATATTTTCCATATTGAAATATACCACAGGCACAATTCCATTATTTTGTTTTGGACCTCTTATTCCCTGTTTTCAGCCAAACTCACTGTTGTTCCTTACACAGGTATTATTCAAGATTGTAGGTGTTCCACCTGAAATTCAGAAGTAAATATAAAAGATTACTCCTCTGGTGCCACACTTTTGAATTTAAAAAAGTCCAGCTGACTTTCCTGGTTGTGCTGATTTTTATGACACTCATAATATTACTCCCTTATGGCTGTTGTACACTTGATAAGTAGGCAGGGAGCCTCAGTGAAGTCTTTATGGATCCAAATACTGCCTAGCACTATTCATGTTATGGAGTCTGCAGACTCTATAAATGGAATAAGAAATAACTAATAGTTCATGGCTGAAATCTGGGAAAATTACCCCCATAATCATGCTTTTATAATTTACAAGGTCAAGTAAATGGTATGATGTGATATTCAAGCCCCATGCAGTTGCAACACGCTAGAACCTTGGGAAAGCAGTTGTGGGCAGAAGGACCAAGATGTCCATGGCAAACTGTGATTCTGTGATTCAGTAGTCACTTAAATGTGCTTTTGTAACACTTAATACTATGATTTCTCAGTACTTGAAAAAAGCATGTACAAATGGAAAGGAAAGGTTTCACAGTTAAAAATCTGTAGAAAAATGTTTTTGCAACGTGGAAGCCGGTTACCAACATGATATTCGTATTGAGTGTAGATTTGCGGTAGTGATGCAAAAATTGTCAATTCCCAGCTTTCTCAGCTTGGTTTGACATGGATTTATCCACAGACAGCACAAAACCTTTGAGATGTACTGTCCCAAAACAAAGCTCATGTTCTACCTTTACATATGCTCCAGACAGTTTCAGCGAAGGAACTCCCCAAGGGCAGAAGGGTGACAGATGAATGATGCTTATCTTTGCCTTTCTTTACCTCATCCAGTCAGCAGAATCCAAGAGCAAGTCATCGTCCATCAGAAAACCACCACAGAGGACTGAGTCACAACAGTGGGAGATGTTCTTGAAAATTCTGTGGCAAAGAAAAAAAAAGAAATCAATTTACATTCCATTCAGAAATTGTACATCTAGGTTCCTTTCCCAAACAAATAAGTGGATTATTCCGAGTATGAAAAAAAAAAAATATATATATTTTCTCATGTTACAGATATAGAAGTATGATGTATTTTATATGCACTAATGAAGAAACCCACGATAAGCCTAAATTTGTCAGAGAGTAAAGGTTTGTTCTTGTTTTCCTACTGAGATGGTTAACTTCTTGCAGCCTTTCTTATTTACATTTTAAATAATGAAACACCCACGAGTACCAGGCACTTTTCCATTGCTGCTCTGTGCAAAAAAGAATATTAATAACACTATTAATAAAGCTAGGAAGACTGCAATAAAATGTCTCTGCACTTGAAACAAAGGAGCATCTTGAAGAACTCAGCAGATTTTCTGCTGTAAGCAGAACTGATAACACAAATATGATTAAAATGTTCTCTGCTAGTAGATTAGAAATGCCAATTTATGTAACAGAAACTGCCTAAAGTGTAGGCACATTTGTTCAAAGAGATTGCATTCCCAGTCGGTTACCAAGTGCTTGCTTCACTGCCTGGTGCTGAATTCCCTTCTCACTTAAGCTGCTGCAAATCAGGATGTAGTAAATGCCTTTGTGGTCTCCACCAGTGCAAATTCTTACAGAGCTGTGAAATATAGGATCTGTGGTGAATGTAGGTCTCTGGTGCAGAAAAGACAAAATCTCAGCATGATACCAGAATTTGCACTCAGAAGATTTCACTTTGATTTGTGCTCCCACCACTTCTTTTGCATTTCATTTTCTTTCTGATTATGTTTTTCCAGTCTTAATTGTGATGCAAGCAGGAGTAGTGCCATTTACTTCTGCCTCAAATGTTTCATACTCCAGAAGGCTCTTTTTTTCTTTTGGAACAGAAACTTCCTTACGATTTGATGTCTTCATCCATGTTTGGGATTTCTCTGTATTCCTACAAAGACAGTTGTAAATATTGGAGAAGGGCAAATGAGAATTAGGTACCCAACTTCTGGTTTCCTGTTGCAGATCACATTGAGCTGATAGCGTCTGTGAAAATGTTCTCATATGATCTATTGGTTACAAGCATACATATGCTATACACTGGACTGCACATATATTGTAGGACTGAAGACTTGTGAAAACAACTGGAATTGTGCTAATGCATTTTGACATTTTCATTTGGGTAGGATAGTGACAGTTTTTAAAATACTACAACTTGCCATCAGGAAAATAACTAAAATGATATATTAAATCCATGCTTCAAAGACTGCAAATAGCATCTTACTCCTTTTCACAATGCTTGAGGACACATTAGCTCAGGACATCACAAGTAATTTACTTCATTTTATATATGCTCTGTATTTTGTCTGGAGTGTAAAAATAAAATTTAAAAGCTTGAATGGTAGCAACAAAAGGTTCAGAAAGTGTCTCATATTTTAGCTTCAACTGTGTTCCTTCCCTAAATGGTTTGTAAGAAATTCTGTAACAGAGGTAGGAACACAAAAATCAAGCCCAGAAAATAAAGGGGCATAGGAGGTACAGCACGGCATAAGAATAGTAAAGGAAGAAGAGGTGAAGGAGGAAGAGGGAAATGATGATGCTTTCCTGCCTGACAGAGGAAGAAAGTCCATTTTTCACCTGCTTTGTGGACCAGATATGCATCTCTCTGATTCCCCTCAATACCTACAAATTGCCTCCCAAACTGCTGACCTCTCTTATTCACTTTTCTTCCTTTCCAACTCATTCTTTGTTACTAGGTTTTCCAGAGTATAGCCACTAAGATTCGTTACTGAATATGAACCTGAATTAGTCACCACTAAGCTTAAAAATTACTGGAGTCTTATTTATATTGTACTGTCTTCTCAGTAATAGATTTTAACACTTGTGGTATAGAGTGCATCACAGTTTTAGATCTACTACTGTAAATATATAATTTATCAAGTTCTCCATACAGAAGGTTTTGCATCATATATACATAGAGCACATGATGGAAACACAGAGAGAAAAAAAGGAGGACATAGCCCACAGTCTATAACAGAATTCTAAGCATGCTTTTATGGCTACCCTGCAGATTCTCACTTCAGAGCAGCATTCAATCTTTCCCCTTTTCCCCCTCAGAGCCACAGCACAGCCAGTGCACCAATCAATTTTTTGTTCAAGTCTGAGGGCTCAGACAGCAGAGGAGAGAGATCAAGACTCAGAAAACCACAAGAGAGAATACACTGCAGCCCCTCTCATTGTTCCTCTCTGCAGACTGATCTGTGGGTTGCATGAATTTGTTGCACTTTGGTTGGGATTGTTACACACTTAAACAATACGGGATCCATCCAGGACTGTGGACGGACTCAGTACTATTATAAAAATAACAATAATTACTGACCATGCTGGTGCATATCCTAGGCCAAACATCTTCAAAGATGCATACAGTGAAAGAGGGTATACGTCTATGGACTGGTGAGTCTGCTTTGTGTTACAAATTCCACCTTATTCTCTGCACTGACAATGCAGATAAATTTTCATAACACAGCACCCGCCTGGACACTTCATACCAATACTGATGATGACTGGTAATTCACTGAAGAGTAGCAAACTGAAGGTGGGTTCCCCAGCACGAGTCCTATCCCAGCTTAGTGCCATAGCCATTAAAATAAATCTTTTGTTGTTTTCTTTTATATCCCCCTGTAGTAGAACAGGAAGAGAATATCCCAGAGTCTGGTAAGGAAGCTGTTTTTTTAAGGCATAGGTTCAAATATTCTGGTGCTCTGAAATGCTGAATCAAGTCTAAAACTCAGCTTCATAGAATCAGAGAATTATAGAACCATAGAATTACTCAGGTTGGAAAAGACCTCAAAGATCATCAAGTCCAACCTCAGCCTAACCATAGTACCCTAACAACCCTCTGCTAAATCATATTCCTGAGCACCACATCCAAACAGCTCTTAAACACATCCAGGGATGGTGACTCAACCACCTGCCTGGGGAGCCTATCCCAGTGTTTAACTACCCTTTCTGTAAAGAAGTGTTTCCTAACATCCAACCTAAACTTACCTTGGTGCAACTTGAGGCCATTTCCCCTCATCCTGTCACCTGTCACCAGTGAGAAGAGACTTGCCC
Source organism: Excalfactoria chinensis (assembly GCF_039878825.1). Lineage (NCBI taxonomy): Eukaryota > Metazoa > Chordata > Aves > Galliformes > Phasianidae > Excalfactoria > Excalfactoria chinensis. The sequence goes on along the minus strand of NC_092825.1, from coordinate 15,034,787 downwards.
CACTCTCACTATAAGCACCCTTCAGATACTGGAAGAGAGCGATAAGGTCTCCCCTCAGCCTCCTTTTCCTCAGACTAAGCAGACCCAGCTCCCTCAGTCTCTCCTCATAGGGCTGATTTTCCAAGCCCTTCACAAGCCTCATTGCCCTTCTCTGGACCTGCTCCAGTACCTCCATGTCCTTTTCATAGATAAGTACTTATTTCTAGTTCTAATGACTCTGCCATAGCAAGTAGTATTTATGCAAAACTGAACTGCTTTAGCAGAGAGAACATAAAACATCAGCAAATAAAGAGATGCAGAGAACTGATAGCTTATTAAGATCCAAGAGGTAGCAAGCTGTCATAGCAAATAAGGAAAGCATGGGAACAATTCTAAAGCCACCTAAGTTCCAAACAATTCCAACTCTGCAATTCAGCTTCAAGAAAATTGCTTCTCACATAGCTTGATTACCAACCCAAAGTCCAAACCCAGCAATCAGTGTCTTAATCCAGCTGGCCTTGCAGCACAGCAGGCCACGTGCCCTGAAGAGTAAGGGCTAGGTGAGGGCTCCCATCTCTTCTTCTCAGATCCTCATGAGACAGTGCAAATGAAGGAATAAACATCTGAGGGAGGCTTAAGGCTTCAGATCAGATGGACAAAAATTTCCTCAAGGGGAAATCTAGCATTTCCAATGACTATTAAGTCCCCAGACATCTTAAAATGTCACAGAAGGGTATTCATATAAAGCATATGCAAGCAACTTCCAAATACAGACACTCCCAAACTGACAGAATGTATCCCAGAGGACAGGGCCTTCAGTGGACAGTACTTTCCAAAAGAAATTCAAGAGTAACAAATCAGCATCTCATGGGAAAAGAACAAAGAATTTCTCATGGGAAAAATATTGACACAGGTTAGATATTTCTGACATTGGTTTGGAGCAGCTCAAAAGCGGAATGAGAGCATATAAAAAAGGGTAGTATTTTACACTACAATCCAGAACACAGTACACAGATGAATAAGCTGTACTGCTAATAGTACGAAGTTCTGAAATTCTGATGGGTAAACACAACCAAAGACATTTGGACAGGCTGAAGTTTCAATTGCAAGCTGGGGAAAAGCATTCCTGCAATCAAATGAACAGGTGTCTAAAAGATAAGCTATATGTGGCTGAGTGACCTACATTTTTAGTCAAGGTTGTCAGTCAGGATGGCTTAAAATACATGTAAAGATTGCAAACTGCTTACAGAAACACCTAAAGTCCACTGCATGTCTCAACATCTCATCTAATTTAAGGACTAGATATACACCTTCCTTTTCCCCTAACCCATGGCAAATACAGCAATTCACTGACATGTTAAGTTTACAACTCATCAGCAAACATTATGTGTTCAAACTGTTCTAACTTCCAGTGTATTACATCTGGAAATGGCAATGTATACATATGTAGTAACTGTGATGTAAAGGATGACCCTGAGAATATCCTAAATTCAGTGGAAAAAAAATAATAAAAAATGCATTAAGGACAGTTGCCTGCCACTTAATGAAAACACTGCATTGGTGAATATTTGTTACAGAAGCTGAAGACTTCACCACATTGAAAACCTTTCAATGATTCACAGTCACAGAAGCAGCATTAAAATCAAAATCAGAAAAATATCTTCAAAGTGCAAGAAAGCCCGATGGACTCTCACCGAGCACCTAATGACTTCATGTGAAGCACATTAAGACACAAGAATTTCTTTCTACTCACCTTATTGAAGAAAAAACTCTTTTATCCACAGGCAGAAATATTTTTCAGAGTCATTTCGTGTATGTAAATATGTTGACATTAACAGTTTATAAAATATATGGGTGTGTATCTATATACAGGAACAGAAGCCAGAAAAAAGAGAGCTTTTTTCCTCTCAGTATATTCAAAAGAAAAGCCTGTCTGGTTGCAGATTCACTTCTGAGTGATTCAAAACTTCCTGTGTAGATAGTTAAAAGGCTTTTACTATGTCATCATGACCAAACAACAAAGTTCTAAAAGCACAGCTTGGGTGTCTTGTGTTAATTAAGAATGGTCATAATGCATCTACAAGCATTTAAGAGTGCAGAAATGGGTGTCATAGTATGTCCATTAAATAACTCAAAACCTGTAGATACTCAAGAATTAAAAAACTAGTATATCAAAGAAAAAAAGATACCAGACCTAATACAGTGTGTTAGAAAAAGAGTGTTCAGTAATAATAAGGATTTGGTTTGGTTAAAAAAAAAAAAAAAAAAAAAAAAAAAAAGATTTTTACGCTATCAAATTAGATGGATTGTGATAATTATCCAATATGACTTCTTGCATACCAAATATCACCCCCTTGGTAAATAGATGTGTGCCTTATGAGAGATTTGGGGTTGGATTTAAAATGATCAGGAACAGAATCTCTAATAATTAGCTGGAGGGTAAGGGCTAGAGGGGAGCAGGAGTGATGTTTTGTAGTTGGTGATGGGTAATTTCTCCCACCATGCTTTTTTTTTTTTTTCACTAGATCAAAGGAACTTTTGCTTCTGAATTCTCTTCCTTGTTTAAGTGCTTCTTGACCTTGGCAAAGATAAAATCAAATTTATCTTCCCTCTTCCTTAGGGCAAGTTTTCCAGGTTTTGTTTTATTCTTACAGCTTCAGCTCTCTGTCTGTCCAAGATCTCAACTTTCCACTGATGTTTCAGTGTTCTGCAGATTTCCCCAATACTGGGGAAGGATTGTTAACTCTAGACATTCCTCTGCTTCCTAATTAAAAGACCACGAGCATCTGGGGAATTTCAACCACCCAGATATCTTCTGGAAAAGCAACAGGGTGGGTGGCAAGCAATCCCAGAGACTCCTGGAGTGTTCTGAAAGTATCTTCATGGTCTAGGTATTAGACAAACCAATCAGAGGAGAGGGGCTACTGGACCTGTTGCTCACCATCGCAGAGAAGCTCATTAAAGAGTTGAAGATTAGAGGCACCCTGGGCAGTAGTGACCATGCACTTGTAGAGTTTATGATCTTGAGGAGAATGGGCCTGGCTAAAAGTGAAGTCAGGATCCTGAACTTTGGGAGAGCAAGCTTCAGGCTGTTTAATAAGGGATTACTGCACAAGATCCCTTGGGAAGTTGTCCTCACAGACAAAGGTGTGGAGCAAAGATGGCAACTCTGTAAGAATACCTTTCTGAGAGCATAGGAGCTCTCTTTTCCCCAGTACAGGAAAAATAAGCAGAGGAGACAGGAAACTGGCACGGCTCAGCAAGAACCTGCTGGTCAGACTGGGGGATAAGATATGTACAGAAAGTAGAAGCAGAGAGGCATAGGGAAGAATACAAGGAAGAATCTGGACATGCAGAGATGAGATCAGGAAAGCCAAGGTGGAGACTGAACTGTACATGCTGAGGGATGTAAAAAACAAAAAAGGGGTTCTTCAGGTCAGAAGAGACAGGACAAAGAGAGTGTACCCCCTCTGATAAAAGAGAAGGGAAAGCTAACATCAACAGACAAGGAAAAGGCTGAGGTACTCAACAAGTTCTTCACCTCAGTCTTCACTGGCAGCCAGGTTTCTTGCATCTCTCACATCAATAAACCTCACTTCCCTGAACCCCTAGGTAGAGAAGGGCCAAGAAGATATCAGAGGGCTGGAGCACATCTATGAAAATAGGCTGAGGGAGCTGGGTTTGTTCAGCATGGAGAAGAGAAGGTTCTGGGGAAACCTCACTGCAGCCTTCCAATACTTGAACAGGACAGAAATCAAACTTTAACACAAATAGCTAGTAATAGGAGGAAGTGAAAATGGTTTTAAACTGAAAAACAACAAAGGTAGATAAGATGTTGGGGAAATTTTTCACTGAGAGAGTGATGAGGTGCTAAACAGGCTGCCAGAGAACTTGTGGATGCCCCATCCTTGAAGGCACTCAAGGCCAGGTTGCATGGGGCCCTGAGCAGCTTGATCTAGTGCCCAATTGAGTGGCAACCATGCCCCCAGAAGGAGAGTTGGAACTATAGTTCCAACCTATGCCATTCTATGATTTTTAACCACTGCAGCATTCTGAGAATTCATTATGAGATCATTTTCACAGAAGAGAGTTGAGGAAGATGCAAGGCCATGAGTTGGAAGAACTGGTAGAGTCTTTCTCTTTCTGATACAGTATGCTAATCTCTTCCTTTTCCCCACTTCTTAGCACTCCTTTTTAAGCCCTGTAGTCTCCCTGAAACATTTGGGAAAATGTCCAAATAGCATACAGTTTGGAAAACAGCTACAGTTTTTCTAATATAGTCTCATAACTCAGTGCCACGATCAAGACAAGCTAGTTTTCCTCCCTGATACTCGCATAATTGCTGCTTTTGGATTATTCTGAACATTCCCTCTGTTCCATACTTACATGCAACTACATCCTATTGTAAATTTCATTTTCTTTCTCTTCCACTGATGTGCAATTTCATCCAAAGAAACGATCATTTTTTTCTGAAATATCTCTCAGATCAAGAACTTTTTTAATGATAACCAGTAACTTTCTGGGTAAAATATCCTCCCATTTTTACTTTTCTATGACTATTCTGTTCTGCAGTCACTAGTAACTCTTTTTAACTTGTTGTTTCTTTTCTTCAGTGCTATCCTCTCTCTTCTTCAGCTGTTCTTTGCTTTCTTTTTAAACACTTAGGTTTTCAAATTAACTTTGATCTCTGTGTGTGGGTTGTTCTGGATAGGATTTCTTTTTATCTCTGTTGTATGTCTGCACCTTTTCTCCATTAATCTTCCAAACCTATAAATTATTGCGGAACTTATTTCTATTTTCCTCTCAGTGCTTCCAGCCACAGAGAATTCACACTGACTTTAGACTTACTATTTTAAATTGTCCAAGACTTTTATCATTCTCTTCTTTTTCAAAACGGCCGTTAATATTTTAGGAATGTGTTTTGACCACAGAAATACATCTGTATCTCCAAGCGTCTTCAGTAGAAGTCTATTGGCATATTTTAGGGATGAATTCGACTATCCATCAAGAAACTAAGATAAAATATTTTCTAGCCCACCAAGTATGCTCTTTCCACTGTTACATCCACATACGCACTTCTGTTGTGTCTCACTTGGGGGACATGGTAAGAGACATCCTGCAATTTAGGCCTTAGAAACCACAGTAGCATAATTCTGCTAAAAAATAAAAGCAGAATATTATTTGGGATATCTGGAAATACAGACAAAATGTAAATAACAAGCATATATTAAAACAAACAAACAAACAAACAAAATAATGGCTTTATCACTTGGCATTTTAAAGGTGTGTGTGTATTCTGGGCTAGTGAGAACATAAGTAAGTACAGTTCTTTGACCTGGGCTCCACAGAGAGAACACTTCACAGCCTTGAGCAGTTTTCAGTGCATGAAAGAATCTTTCTCTTCTACCAAGTCCTCCACCAACATTTAGAATACAACCTTTTGGGTATGAATACACTCTCCATGTTACAGCTCCTGGGGATAGATCACCATAAATGCTCATTGACCCTTGCATAAATTTAATCCCCTAGCACTTAAATGCTTACTTATGTTTTGCCTTCTTGTTCTCAGCTCTGTGATATGTTCCGCAAAGAAAAACAGGAATTTATTTGGAGGTTCTAGAAGGGGATATTGCTTTTTTTCTCCTGAGGAACAGTAAATGTGTTCAGATGGAGAGCAGATGGAGCAGTCAGCCCTCAGCACTAGCAGAAAGAGTTCTTATTGGGACCAGAAGGAATAGTGCCGAGTTTGATGCAACACAGTGAGTTTCTGAGTTAGCTGAACACATGCCAGAATGCAAAGACTTGTAGCAGGCAGAAGAATATTGTTTTAAAAGCTTAAAAAGCAATCTAAGCCTATATTTCTGGTGACTTATAGGCCTTCTCTGGGAAAATCAGTAGAGGAAAACATTTAAGTGGATCACCTTCATTGTTCTGGCTAGTTAAAGGTCCCTGCCTGAAAATCTCTTCCCTCACTGGTCTTCACGTCTTACTAGCATGTGAGAGGACGTGAAGAAGGAGCTCCCCACACAACCAGCTGTTAAAGAAGAGCTAGAATTTAAGGTCTCAATTTCCCATGGATCAAAGCACTAAGGCATGTTTACCCAGCCCAACACCTGCACAGGCATAAGCACATGCTGCTCTGCTATGCTGGGCATTTGCGCCATATTTAATTTGCTCCACTACCTCAGCCTCTCCTGCTCTCCATAGGAAATGCTTCTGCTTTGCTTTAGCCCCCAGCACTTTCTCTGAACTATATTAAGTCCTGCATCCAATGGTCTCTCCAGGGAAAGAACAGATTCACCAAAAACACTCAATTTAGAACTCAAGAGTTCACCAGATCACAACAGAATTATTTTTCTTCATTACTAAATATGAGACTTGGCCTTAATATTAAATCATGTTTTCCTCGAAGAGGAAAGCATTGCTTTACATTAATTGTAACAATAAAACAAATGCAAGGCACTATAATGTTGGAATGGATTCACATGCAAACATTCTCTGAAAATAAAAGTGCTAAATTTCACTTTATTGCATTAGCTATGTGCAATGCAGTTTTTATAACAATGATGTATTGAATTAATACAAATTTTCATAGGCTTGAATGAATTCTGTGCTGAATCAGGATGGCATTTTTTTTATTTTCTAGAAGTAACTGGTCTCTTCATCAAGAAGGCAATTAATACTCCCCTGATTGTTGTATGCAATTAAGGGATATGTCATGCACAAACAAATTCTTTTCATTGACGGATATTTCTGCTCCAAGTTGTCTCTATATTCTTGGCTCAAAAATAGATTGTTTGAGATAATAATCATATTTAAAGAGAAATATCTCAGCAATTTTACACTATCAATCTCTACTCACACTACCTATCCATTTCCTTTTGCAGGGAGAAGGTGATACAAATATTGTTTCTTAAATGCCATGACTTGAGGCTATTTTCTCTTCACACTGGACCTCAGTGCTCAGGATATCCATTTGTCTCAATAAAAGAATAAACATTCTTAGAATAAACTCTAGTCTTCACAGCATCTAATAAAAGTTTGTTTGATTCAATTATGAGTTGTGATTCAGGAATGAGACTCGAATGAAGGCTAGTCATGAGCAAATCCCTTCAATTTTTAGATTATGCTTGTTCTGTTGACATCTTTAATAAATCAGGTAGAATATTTACATTTTTCTATTCAAAATGGAAACTACTGAATATTTAAAAGATCTGTGTCTGCTCCTTGCTAAAAATCTATGTTAGATAAATAAAACATAATCATCTATTCCCTGTGCCAAACCTGACTTTATGGTTACAACATTAAGAGATACTTTATAGGAGAAGCTATACACTTGGTTCTCTAGAAACATTTCCTAAAGGTAAAATTGATAGCATTTAATTTTAAAAACAAAAGATACATTAATCATAGTTTGAATAGGACATGAGCTCATTTGAAATTCTCACCACAGTTGCTCAGTCTTTGTAAATCAGTCCTTGATTTTTTGAAATGTTTAATATTCCCCTCAACTTTGCCACCAGTCCAAAATATTTGTTTTTAATAATAGTAATTTCAGCACAGTCCCACAATGTCTTATTTACTTTTCAACAGAATATAGAAACACAATGAATTTAAAATAACAGTTATTTTTTGCCTTAGTGGAATAGCATTTCTACCATTACAGGAGGAAATAAATCACTGAAAATACCATTTTGGTATCCATTACATCAAACAATTGTTTTTGGCTAATAGAGCACTTGGTTTTGTTCACAAAGATTTTAAAATTGGTTTAAGAGAGCAAACCTTTACCTACAGCCAATTGGTAGGGACAGCCTTGTCCACATTGTCCAGACCATTGTACAGTCATCCTCTTGGCAAGCATCACATATAACCATGCTGGGCCTCAGGTAGCACCAGAAATGGCAAAGGAGTTGTTACAAAACATTTAGCACCTCCACAACTAAAAGGCCCACTGATACAGACCACAAGATACATCCCTATTCTATTTAACACACTACAAACATTTTCCTCTAATTCTTCAAAGCTGAGATTTTCCTACACTCACAAAATGCTATGAGGTCCTCAATCAATCCTAGTACTTATTCAGAAACTTTTATCTTTTCTAGACCCTCTAGACCTTCCATGATATTCTCATCTGTTCTCAGTTCTCTCAGGTCTTTTAGTAACAAAAATACTATTAATCTCCCTAAATTTTAGATATTCAAAATTTCAGCTGTCTCATCTGGTCACCTTTGAGTCATTACATACTTGAAGAAAAAGGCAGATCCAGAGGATTACATATGCTCTTAAAACAGGGAGATTGTTTTAATGTGTCCAATTAAATTTTAGATGTGTAAAGTTAGGCAAGACAGGTAGAACTCACTGTGCTCTTATTTCTTGTGTGAGCAGACCACCCTGCTGTGTGGTTCTTTGAAGAACATCTGCCATAGAGTACCAGAATATACTTTCTGCTGCCATTTTTTCTGTACTTGATGTTCAGTAAGCCTTTGCATGATGTGACTCATCTTTCAGACAAGGGCTTGACTAAATAGGAAAAGCTTAACAATGTATAACAAAATTCCAGATTGCTGACTGACAGTGACAACAAGCATCTACAAGCAGAGAATGGGAGAAATTAACAAGATAGTAGTGCTTCTTCAAAATGCTTTCCTCCCCTCCAACATTTTGTCGAAGAGATATCATTAGGTAAAGGTTATTATCTTTTTTTGTTCGTTTGTTAATGTATCTAGTTGTGTTTGAAAGCTATTAACATTCACAACCGGCTGCAGCAAGGCATTTCACAGACTAATTACTTTCTGTTTGAAGAATGCCTGTCTTATATACACCTTGGACCATTCACCTTCCAATTGCAGTTCATTCTCCCAAGTACTTGTGTTGGAACAGACTGTGGTTGGTCTAGCCTCTTTGTGCCACTCTGGACCTTACAGGCCCCTAAACAGTTATTCCTACTTGTCTTTTTTCTATATAGAAGAGTCCAGGTCATCTGTTCTCACAGATAAGATGTTCACTGCTGGAGGAATCCATTCTACTTAATTAGTAGAAAATGAAGATTTTTTCAGGGGATATCAACCAACACCTCAATGTCATGGCAACAAACCCAAGCAGCTCCCATTTCATTTTTCCTCCTGCCTCGTGGAGTAGTTCCTACAAAAAGTGCACTGTGACAAGCTAGAGGGAGGTCCATCCCCATATGCAGGATTTTCCAAAGCTCAGGATAATATCACAGTGCCACTCAGGATTCAGCACATCTGGTCCTTCAGCCATGGCACAATGTCTCTCAAGAGACGACAGCTGTGATAATCATGCAGACTGCTGTCAGTCACCAGGTACATGATGTCACCAGGTACATATGTTGTTGCCACTTAGCAGATTGTGAAATTCCTCCCTGCATGACCCATTCATGTAGGCGATGATGTATTATGAAGCGTGACAGACGTATTATGAAGTGTGATACAGGGTGGTTCCAAAGTTTTTCTCAACCTCTTGGATCTGTGCTTTTGAAGTGCACTTCCCCTGTCCATAAAAGAGCATTCACCCTGTAACATGATCTCCATCCCTTAGGGGAACGTTCTGGGCCCTTTTCATAGCCTTCTGAGGTATTGCTGGAGGGTTGTTCCACCTAGAAATAGTAAGACATTGTCCAATGTCTGTAAGATGGACCCTCTGGAAGGAATTAATCTCTCTTTCATATCCCTTTTTTCCTGTCAGCCTATCTACTTGCATTGTTCAAGTAGAAACTGAGATCAAACCTAGTCTGTGATGTGGTCAGCCAGAACTAAAGACCAGCAGAGATACAGAACGAAAAAGAACATAACAGAGAGAATGAGCCAACCCTGTTTCAAAATGCTACACAGAGAAAATCAGTTTGACTGGCAGCTAGGTGACCTTTAAGGCAAGTATTAGCATGTAACACAAAGGTCTGTTTCCCAAGACCAAAAATGCACCTGATACCCTCACAAACTCTCTGGTTCCTGCTAGAAAACAGCCACCCAGTGCTGAACATATTTGCATAACTCCATCAATACCTTAAAGTTTGCCAACACCTATCCTGTTTTCATTCCTTCCGCCTTTCATCACCCTCAAGTTTTCAAAATTAGAATATCAGGCAGGAAACAGCACTAAACACTGTCACTCTTAACTGCACAGACCACAGTGTTGGGATCACACAACAAAACTCAGACCTATAAGCTAATTAAAAACCTGTAAGAGGCTATTTGATTATTTTTGTCATATGGTAACTCTCCCTAGGTGGGCAATGATTTATCTTTGTGTTTAGCTAATAGGAGTTTCTCCTGTAGTTCCCAGGAATTTGATGTTAAAATGGCTGTGTGGTGAAGGAACCCTCACTTATCAGCTACATCAGAGCCAGTTGTCAAATATATCTGATGAAGAGTCCTACACGTGTAAAATAGAAGTCAAGAGGCTGAGTGGCTCCTACAGTCCTTTTGCACCAAGGTTGCTAGTTTAAAGCCAGTTGCAGTCAAGAATAATTGAACTCAGTTCAAATTAGATTGTTGCTTCTCAGCTCTGTGAAATGAGGTAGATGATCACAGTCCGTTTCCCATTAGCCTAACTGTCTGCTTTACTAAAACCACCTGCACAATTGAAAGTAATTGGTGCTCTCAATAGCAGTATCAACAGAGAGGATACAATTAAATAGTAATGGATTATGAACAATATTGTCCCTGGTAAGGACTTGGTACCTTTAGACACAGGTGGTGAGACAGTTTGCAGGGTAAGAGCTTGGAGCAGGGCTGCATTTACATCAGAGGGCTGCCAGTTGAGATCCAGTCACAAGCAGAAATGTATTTATCTTATGCATAAATGTACATTAATAAGGATTCAGCTAGGATCTAGGCAGGCCTAGAGCAATGGAAAACACCATTTGAATTGAAAGGATCAAGGTGATGCAAGTTATCAAAAGGCAATTGGACATAAACACTCTGGTAGATTCCTACGCTGTCTTCTTGAGAGACTCACACAAAGTTGATGCCACAATAAAAAGTGAATGTCATTAACTCATAGGGCAGCCTGAGAACACACTAATACAATGCTGATGTTGGTAAAGGCAACTTCTGACCGAGAGTCAGGCTGCTCTCACCAAGGGGAGCCCGACAGCAGAAGCCTAGTGTAACATCCCACAGCTTTGGGGAGAAAAGGGGTGACCAAATATGTGTAGCTCTGCTGCTCTTTAAAAAGCTGTGTGCATGAGTGAGAATGTCATCCAAGCCTGGATTCACCAAGAGGGTGTCTGGGTGTTGGAAAGGCTGCCCAGGGCACTGGTCAAGGCACGGAACTGCCAGAATTCTGGAAGCATTTGGACATAGCTCTTAGACATATGGTCTGATTTTTGAGTGGTTCTTTGTGGAGCCAGAAGTTGGCCTTGATGATCCTTATGGCCCCCTTTCAACTTGGGATATTTATGATTTTCTGATTCTATGGATCTCAAATAATTGTTTTGCAGATCCATTTAAGAACGCTGCTATTGGTTTTTACGGGTATTTGAAAATCTGTTCTAATCATTTACTCTTTTTACCATGGTGGCTTGCACTTTGAATATCTGCAGGGTGCTTTTTATAAGTACTGCTAAAAGATTAACAGACACCAACAAATGAAACTTCACACCACAGCTTGGAGGAAGAGAAGTAAAACTTTTCTGCTTGGTTAGTTATTTTCACCCTGTCTGGGTCAGTCTGTTTAAAATATCAACTCCAGAGCCAAGACAGAATCCCAGGCATACTCCCTTGCACTTTAACAAGTACTGAACATTTCTCTAGCTGTACTCAAAGGGTTTGCTGCCCTGGCATAGCAGAAAGAACCATTTACTGTGTTATCCTGCCTAGAAATAGGACAGTTTAATGCTAGCTTGTGCTTCTTCATGTTGTCCTGTGTTCATTCAGCAGATAATTGCTTCTCACTGTCAACCTCAGTTCAAATGAATAGTAGAATCAGAGTCACTAAGGTTGGAAAAGACCTCCAAGATCATCCAGTCCAACTGTCCACTACCACCATTATTTCCCCACTTAATCATGTCTCTTACTACAACATTGTTATAAAGGCCTGGAGAAGGTGATACATATACTTAAGTTAAAAATAAATAAATAAATAACAATTAAAAAAAAATAATAATAAAAACAATTAGCATAGAGTATCTATAATGCAGCTAGAGTGATAATCTACCAATATATAAAAACACACAAGCCAGATAGTTGCTTTAAATAAATAGCAGAAAATGTGAAAAACAGCTTCTGATTTCAGATAATGGTGATGCAAGTCAACATTCACACTCAAGCATTGGTTTCGGATGCATCTGACTCACTGGGATTCACATGAATGTCAGATTTCTTAGAAGGGATCAGAGAGTACTCCTGGTCCTTAGTGTCACTCTTCCAATCAAATTTTCAAATTACTCTTTTAGAAGACTGAGCTGCTTTGAAAGTCCAGCCCAGGTGCAGATGATGAATTGATTTTAGGTTCTCACTTTTTTTTTTTTTGGAACATGGTGGGAGGGATGAAGACTGTGAGAAAAAGCCAAAGGTCAACTGCAATTTGCTTTTTCATTAAAAATAAAAAATAAAAAATCTGCACTTCCTAAGAGATGGTAAGCACTTTCAGATTTTCCCTCAGATCCAATCCTTTATTTTATCAGCAGAAGGAAGCTGTTATACCAGTGAGGTTTCTAAAGCACAATTTGGATCCTAATCACCATGCACTTATATTTAGAGCTTGGGAAAGTGCCCATGCACAGACATGAAACATTGTCCTTCCTCCTTCTCCATGAATTAACACTGCTTGAGTCCACAATTGAATGCTCATCCACCTCTAGCTCTTAGGACCTTAACTTCCTTTCTAGATAACAGTTTCCTGCGTCTGCCCTGTAGTGAATGTAGGTAGTACCCTCCTGGTGATTCATTAAAAAGTAATGAATAAATAATAAATAGCAATAAAAATAAAAAAAAAATTAATTTAATGAAAGGCAAAAGTTGTTTAGGAACAGCTGTATTTTTTACAAGACTCCTACATTCTTGCTTCTGTCTTGCAGTACAACATGGATAGAAATTGTTATTTCTAAAACTAAGCCTTAGAGGGATTGATTAAGAAAAATACATTTCATTTAAATGTTCCTTTATTTGTGATCCTTCTAGGAGCTCACACATCCCTTCAAAAGTGTATTTTCAGGCCTTGTAAACTTCTTAACCAGAAAACAAAATATAAAATCCAACGTCCTCTTATTGATGTTCATGTTTAATGGATCTATATTCAACATTACTCAAGTCTGTCCTTTGCTTTGCTTCAATTCCTTGTTTAAGAAAAATGCAATAAAGTCTAATTGTGCCTTTTAAGAAAACCAAGAGACAACGTAGTAAATAAAAAAATAAATTAAAAAAAAAAAAAAAAAAGTTTAAATTTAAGGAGTATGCCGTAAAATCATTAGAAGTTTAAGTTATTTGTCTTGGAATACATAATAATAAATAAATGAAATGACCTAGAACAAATAGCCCCAGCTGTTACAGAGATAAATATAACAACTTTTAAATATAAAGGATAAAGTATTTCAATCTAAAATAAGAAGAAAGAAAACAATAAGAGGCAATGAAATGTTGTCTTAGCCTGAAAAGCCTTATGTTTCTCATTTGTTTTGTACTTACTCAATTTATTTTTCTCTCATGCTCTTCCCTCTATGCACTCATTGCATACTAAACAGTATAGCATAAACTATATCATGATGCGTTTAAACTTGATGGTACTTTAGCTTGTCTGTGTTTTTTGGAAACAGAGATTAAATTCAGTTTTACAAAATACTGTCTTCTTCCATCTTCCACCATGAACATCTAAAATGGCATTTGTGAGTTGGCTCTTTCCGCCCCCCTTTCCTCTCTATTGACCATTCTAGTGTTAAAAGAAAGAAGGCTGAAAGATAATTAGATTTCAAGTCTGGGTGAGTAATTTTAACAGCTTTGCAAGACTGATTCTAGGAAATATTTAATGTCAAAGTCAACTTTGTTCATCCAGTAAAACAAACTGCACATTACGACAGTATGGCAGGATGGCTCAACTTCATAAGGATACAGAAAGACAAAGAGGCAATATTCAGGGTTTAATTTTATCACACTTAATTTGAGCTCCCTCATCATATATAAGCATGGCTCAACATATTTAAAGTTGACAGAACTGATCCTTCAATTAGCAAAAGAAACATATTCTTTAATAAGATACCAGTTAGCTGAACCTCATAGTAATGCACCCATTTACACCAGGAAAGATAAACTTCAAAGAAAAGAAAGCATCATATTGTCAAAACTTACTGTGAAAAGAATAAAAAGAATTCCAATTTTATCATAAAAAAAGTAAAAGTCTTTTTAAGGACAACAACAACAACAACAAAAAAACAGATTTTTCTATAAAATGTCAGTTACTAAAGGTCAAAATATTTCCTGCATAAAATATTACCATGAATGCCAAGGGTCAGCATATCTTATCTGCAGTAACTCCATATGGAAGATAAAGGCAAAGAAAACTAACAGTTCTGCCATAGAAAATGCTTATGCAAAAGCGAATGCTTTTCTGAGAAACTTACTGCTGAGTGGGAGGAGTTACTAAATTGGAAATGGAGCTGCCATTTCCTCAGGTATATCAGTCTGTTTAAGGAAGGTGCACATTAACACAGAATTGGAACAAATTGGGTATCCTTCCATTTTACAAATACACTGATGTAAATGCTTTGGTATTGCTGCAATGCTAAGTCATAAACTGTGGAAAGTTGTAGAAAAAATAATTATCTTACTGGAGGTTCAAAATTTTTCCCTGCAGCTTATTAATTTCTTCCTCCTGCACAGGACTGTTCCTTGTACAAGCTGAAAAGCATCAAATACTAAATCCACCTCAAAATGCTTTAATTTCTCTCATTATATTCATTTATACCACCACAAATATTGTCTCACATTCCTCAAAGCTTAAATTCTTCCCACACTCACTGATGCCCATAAAGTTTTCAGTCTTTTGTGAATACTTCTTCAAAAGTAATTCTTCCTTTCTAGACCATCTACACCTTTCATGCCATTCTCATCTTCTCATTTCTCCCAAGTCTTTTAGTAACAAAAATATATGATTCATCTCTCCAAACTTTAGATATCCAAAAGTTCATCTGTCTCAACTGGTCACCCATGAGGCACCCTATGTTTAAAGAAAAAGGAAGATCAAAAGGCTGACACACCAGCTCTCAAAACAGGTCAATTATTGTGGTTAATTAACTTTTGGATCTGTAAAGTTTGCAAAGACGAATACTTCTCACAGGGCCTATATTTGACCACATTTACCCCTTCATCCTATTTGTACTACATATTTGTAATTCAGATCATACAATGAGGCTATAAACACACTATAAGGAGTGTTAGGTGCCAAAGCATTTACTTCAGTTAGCTGTATTATGTTTTATGATGTACTTCTTTTGCATAAATGGCTCAACTTTCATTGCCTTGTTTTGCTACAATATCAGATTACAAATTCATGTCTAATTTGCTGTCCTCCCTCTTCCCCAAGGTCTCTTTTAGATTTATTACTCTTTCCATCCCACTTAATGTACACATTTTCTCCTGCAATCTTTATGTCTCATTTCTGCCAGTTGAAACTCTTTGTACTATATTGGAGCCCTTAGGCCTTTTTCCCTTATGTCTTTACCATATAGTTTCACAGCCTTGAGAACACAAGGAAAGCACCACATATCCAAACTAGAAATCATATAGTATGAAGAAATTATAGAGGTTTGACAAAATACTCAGATGCTTTAGCTGAAAGATGAATTTTATCAAGGGGTTTGTGATCAAAAACATTTTTATTGAATTGCATTTTATCTTATCCATAGTAGTCAAGCAGGGTGGGGCAAAGCATGTCTAAAGAGTTCTAATTCTCATTTATTTTTCAGCAGCAGACTGGTTTATTTGCTGTAATATGCTAAAATTTCTAGTGACAGCTGGAATGTGGGTTTAGACAGCCTTTGCGTTGTAAAGTTCATTCTTTCAACAGGGAATAAGTAAAGTTGTTTTACCCCAGTCTGAGGAAAAGGTTTAAAACTAGAATAGTGAGGAAGATTATTAATTATTTGATTAATTATCATCATTATGAAGTGACAAAACAATACATAAATTGATTGTCCTTGCCTGTCCTTTCTGAGTCCTTTCCAAAACCAAAGAACAAGAGGCTGGAATCATTACCCCTTACATTCACAATTGCATTCAGTTTCATGGGTGAACATCATTATGAGAAACATCCAGAATGTTGGGAGTGATAAAATTTCTCATCATGGCATTGCCACGCCATTCATAGTACACAACATACAGATATGAGATCTGAAAATTATGGCAGAACTTGCCACTGTTGTTGGCAAAGTGTGGATCTTACCACAGTACTTACCACAGTATCTGCAGTGTTTCGCAGAAGGGTTTTTTTTTCCTCTTTCCAAATACTTACTATAATTTCTTCTAAAAGTGTTGAACGTTTCAAATATTGGGTTGCAACAAATATTTCTTTAGCTCTTTCCACATTATCTCTTGTCATGGAAATTACAAGAAAATTAGGTCTATAGTCCAGCTGTGAGATCTTACTAGATTCAGGAGGTATTTTCCTTTGTTTTATGGATTTCAGGTTCAAAGCTCTACTAAAAGCAGGTATCATGTAGACATGTACTGTGTTTTTCTCTTTTCAGTTCAGTCAATAAACTTCATGATTAAGCTGGCCTTCATGGGATCTTTTTTAAGGCTTCTTAGAAGCAAAGACTTACCATTGAGAGATACTGGTTACTTTGCATCCTGTTTCCTCCCCTCAGAATTGGCTCTGGGGTAGGCATAAGAGGAAATATTCATGTCTCAGAATCAAAGGTAGAGCTCCCACATTATGTGTCATCCTTCATCCTGTTACTATAATTATATAGTGAGTCAGGGAGTACCAAAATAAAGAGAGATGAGTGTGATCATGAAGCAGAAAGCCCATAAGAAAATGGTTACAGAATTACAAAATAAAGGAACGTCGTTTTAACAGTAATCTTAAATAGAATGAATATGAATAATGAATATGAGTAATGAAATAGAATAGAAACATTCTATTCAAAATGTACAAGAACTCCATCTTATTTAGGAACAAAGAATGGGAGAAAGATGACAACTGATATAGTTGAGTTTCTCAAATTTCAGGCAACTGTGTAAGAGCTGCCTGGTTTGAAAGGAATTTGAGAACATCTGTTAAAAGTTCTTCCCAGTATAACATCAGAAAGACAAGCCCGAAACTTGTGATAGGTTAAAGCAGAGAGTACTTTGACATCCAGTGATAAGACAGGGGGCAAAGGGTGTGAGATGGAACATGGCAGGTTCCACATAAATATGGGAAAAAACTTCTTCACACTAAGTATAACAGAACACCGGAACAGGCTGCCCAGAGAAGCTGTGGTATCACTTTCTCTGGAGACATTCAAAGCCCACCTGGACACATTTCTGTGAGCCCTAATCTAGGAGTTCCTGCTCTGGCAGGCGTACTGGGCTAGAATATACTTCAAGGTCCCTTCCAGTCACTGGCATTCTGTGATTCTGTGATTCTGTATTAGTAACCTGGGGCTTGGACTAGATGATCTTCAGAGGTCCCTTCCAAGTCCTACGATTGTGTGATTCTGTGTGATATTAAATAAAATCACAAAGTCATAACTAAGTCAGGTACTTATACCATGGGACTGTTGCTAATTGAAATCTGGGAAATAATTTCCTTCTTAGCATATGCCCAGAAACTAGTTTTATTCTGACTGCATGATTGTGCATATCAACCTTGTATCTGAGGTTGTCCTGCCATTAAAGGCATAGTAGCATCATATATATATATATATGTATATATATATATATACATACATATATATATATACCATCTATACCCACCTGTTGACCTCCAAGGGTTCAGAGGACGGTAAATGTAGACACTATGAGTCAAACGGCACATCAAGACAGAAAGCTAAGAGCTGACTTCCAACTCCTGCTGAACAGGAATGCAGAAACATGGGTTAGGATGATAGGATGATATAATTCTCTGGCAATAGATAATCAGAGGGATTGCTTTGGGAATACTGACACATCATATATCTGAAAACTGTTACTGCAAATTTGTGTACTGGGACAAAATGACATCCCAGGATCATATGACAAATCTTAGTCCATAAAATCTCCTACTTAACTACACAACCCTATTCCCAGGCATATCATGCTACTCTTAAAACTGTTTAAATTACTTGATTTCTCCTCTTTTGTCCAGGAGTTCCAGAAACTTACTTCTTGGATAGATAAGAGACCATCTTCCAATTTCCTCTCTAAATTTATTCATGGCCAATTTATAATCATTTGATCTTGTGCCAATACCATCCTTTAACTTAAATAATAATTCTTCTTCCTTGATATTTACCCCTACAGTATGTCATTCATTCATTTAATTAATTCAGTTTAAAATAATCTCAATAAATGTGAAAATATTGTAGCTATAAAATGAAAACGCACTGTTATGACCTTTACCAGAGTCTAGCACTAACCTGATTTTATTAAGTATCAGAAATGTTATAACAGATATTAAAGTGTAGTGACATTCCCACATTATGCAAAGCTACCTGGACTTATATAAATTTTTCTTCTCTTTTTTTCTCCATCTTTTTCTATATAGTTTAGTTTTACAAATGAAGAAGTTTTAAGAGACAACCTGGAGAAGTATTTACATACTTGTGTGCAAAGAAAACATAAGGAAAGATGTGTTCAGATAGGTCAGTGACTTACGCAACTATTATTTCTGTACTCCCTCTTTCATGTAAGTAATTACCACAGTTGCCTTTACAAAACAGTTACCTAAAGGTAAGTTTGACACCTATTCAGAATAGAAATGAAAGTCTGGACTACTAAATTAGTAAACCTCTCAGCATTATTAATGCTTAGTAGACAAAATACTTAAGAGCAAGCTACTGACTTTCCTTTTTTCCTACTTTTTGCCTTTCCTATTGTTAGTAAGTCTACACTGAAAAACTTTCCATCTTCCATGTGGTGAGCTGAACAATCACTTGTCTGACCAGTGCTTTTCGAAATACCAGTGCTATCAATTTTGCCAACATGATAATACAAGCAAATCAGTTCAGCAAAAATGTATGTTCTTCTAAATCCTAAATCAGGAAGGGTGGGTTTCCTGAGAGAATGAGCTCATGAGAAAGATTAAGATTCCCTTAAAATTATTATGTCCTTACAGTTAGATTTTTGGCCTCAGAGTTAGAACAGATATACGCATCTGTGAGAAATTCTGGCCATGAAACACCCTTTGGCTGTGATGTTGTTCCTTGTACTGTGAGTAGAATTGTGTGTATATTAATAATACAGCTCATTCATTGATGACTTTCTAGGACATCACCACAGAATCACAGAATGATGGAGGTTGGAAAGGACCTCTGGAGGTCATTTCGTCCATCAAGCAGGGCCAAGGCTGTCCAGAACCACGTCCAAATGACTTTCAAATATTTCCAAGAATGACAGCTCCTCCCTGGGCAACCTGTTCCAGTGCTCAGTCACCCTTACTTTGAGAAACTGTTTGTTGTTTGTTTCCTGAGACCATTTCTTTATAAAGAGGCTGTTTATTTATGCATAAATTTCCATTCATTTATTTAGATGGAAAAATATGATGTTACTCAATAAAAATCATTCAATTAATTAAAAAACAAACAAACAAAAACTTGTGAATAAATGCAGATACATGCTTAGCTCTCATAACAGCAAGTCATTCTGAAATTTAGGAATGCTGCGTAGTGGCTTAATTACTTCTGGCTTTGTCCCCAGCTACAAACAAACAGACTATCAGCTCTCAGCCACAAGATTTGTAAAATGTATTACTGTTGCTGTGTGTAGACATTCATCCATCCACATTTGGTAACATTCAAAGCACTGCGCAGTGTGTTAGAAATGATCTATATTGACTTCCCCTCATTACTCAAGCCATGAGGCATTAAAGATTTCCAAGATTTCTTGTGAAATAACATTGTACTTGCAGCTCTGCCATCCTAGGGAGGGGGTTTCCCTCATTTGTCTGCATTTACAGCTTTATCATTTCTATACATACAAATATTTATTTAGCTGTCCTGAGGAATAAATATCTAATGGGTGAGGTACGCCATTTAGCTCTTTATCCTAGCAAATCCTGTACTGTTGAATGCATTTCTGTGAGTTCTGAATAGCATAACAGATCAACCTTGCTTAATTATAAAATGGCATTGTGGCTCCCCAAGTTTTCCTTCAAAATTGCTTTCTAGAAATCACTCTTCATCAGTAGTACCTGTCTGATGATGTACAGTTACCTTCTTTTGCAAAAACATCATGATGTTTAATTTTACACTTGCAAGCAAATGACATTGTACACACTCAAAATCTGATACATTTCATTCAAAGGCATAACAATGACATCAAAATCCTTGATACGTGGCATTAAATGCTATTTTAAAAATATATTGATAAATACATTCAATTTCCTAAAACAAATAACAGAACAAATAACACTTACTTCAAAGATAAATGCTTACGTACTAAACCTCTGGAGGTATACTGGAGTCAAATGTGATTTAAAATTAACACAAAACATAGTTCATTGCAGTCTGTCACCTGCCTTCCTTATTTTACCTCGAGCACAGTAATTCCTAACTTTTTAAATAATCATGGTATCATCTCTGCAATTCCTTCTCTTTATTTCTGACTTCTCAGGGTGAGGATCTTATTTATTTGCTAGCTGGAAAGTGGTGGGTATTTGTCAGCCCATGACACAAGCCTTGGAGGAGCCCTCACCCCCATACTGAAACCTACTCTTTATGAATATCTCAGGGCACATTTCCAATAAGCATTTGTGTAATTGCTCCAGGAAAGTATATTGCTTGTAAGTTTTCAAACAAAATGTCAGTTATAGTCATTCAGAATATTATCAAGCTGTCATGTCAGTGACATGAAAAAAATAAAATAAAATCATTTTGCCATTCCTTCTTATTTGAGTGAAGTAATATCATCATGTTCTTTGAAATCTCCACAGTATTTATTTTCTGTTATGTTATGATACAGATAAAATATAACACATAAAAATTAAACACGAGTATATTGTTGAAGGAGCTGATACTGACTTTTATTTAGCAAACAAAACCTTTTTTGTAGTAGTAGTTTGACAATTCCCTTCTTCAGATGATGCTCTCACATGGGACGGAGGCTTAAAACCTCATCAGGTTCTGAAAATGCACAACAGAACTATTCTTACTATTTTTAAGGCAGAAAGAATAGACTTTATAAAACAAACTGTACCTGCAAATGTTTTCAGAGAACAGCAAGGCACCCAGGAATAAAAAGATTTCAACTGTAGATCCTTTCTTTGCCATCAAATCCTGTAGAAGCGAAAACCAACCAAGTAAAAGAGCCCCCCAGCCATTCCTTACCTTGTTATTCTGCTTCTTGCTAGCTTTTTCTTTTGCTAGGTCCCCAATGTATTTGTTCAACATAACTATTCTGTTCATTTACATCCTCTAACATATTTTTCCAGGTACCCAATTGTACACCTACTGTAGCAGATTCCAGCATTATTACACATCCTTCTTGTAAATTAATTCCTTTTGATGCCCATGTTCTCACAAGCATTTACTTGTGGAAGCATGCAGACAATTATCCAGTCAATCTTCAGCTTTATCACCTGTGTAGAAAAACTGAAATAATGTTTGTACCAAAGATTTACAGTTTGGTCTTTAATTGGCAGATTTTCACCAAACAATTCTCCCTCTGAGAAAAGCAATCAGCACAACTGCAGCTGCACCAGTTCATAATTTCTGTTTCCTTCTGTACATTCTCACAGGCACCTCACTGGCACCCTGTTGGCAGGGAGTACACACTAATTCTTCTCTTACAGTCCTTTGCATTGTCTTGTAATGCTTGTGCTGGGTTATTCCAGTTCCTCATATATATATATATATTTTTTTTTTCATAACAAATCTTATGTTGTTTGAGATGCTGAACAGTATCATTGGCCATTGCCAGTGTGTCAACAGAATGGGAAATGTCTGGGGCATCTCACAGTGCCTTCGGCTGTCCAGGTTTTCTTATAGCAAAGTTTGTGGGGAATCCAAACAAGAAAATTATGTCTCCTTCACTTCTGTGTCCATAGTGTCAGTTATAATGGCTGAAGTTAATGCCTTCCAACTGCAGTCAACTATAGTTCTGGCTCTTGAATAACTAGCAGTCATAACCCCATGTGGCTCTGTTTCTAATCATGCCAGAACTGGCCTCAGGAATATATTGCTGATTCCTTAGCATTTGTTCAGCTGTACCTGAGAGATGGAGATGTTGTCTAACACCAAAAACTTTGGCTGTGCTGTTAGAACAGTGCTGAAAGAAAAAAGAAAGAAAAAAGAAAAAAAAAAAAAAAAAAAGAAAAAAAAAAAAAAAGGATAACAGTAAAACTGTTCATAAAGGTTATCATCTTTCTTTTCTTTCCTCTTTAGAAGC
Source organism: Excalfactoria chinensis (assembly GCF_039878825.1). Lineage (NCBI taxonomy): Eukaryota > Metazoa > Chordata > Aves > Galliformes > Phasianidae > Excalfactoria > Excalfactoria chinensis. The sequence continues at coordinate 15,012,282 of NC_092825.1, read as the reverse complement.
TTCAGCAGTTCATCGCATACATTTTATCTTTCTACATATTTTAATTCCAGGCTCCTTTATGACATATGCAAGGTAACAAAAGTGCTGCTTTGGCTTTCTGAGCAGCACTTAAACAGATTGCTGTAGCTCAGTTATGATTCTGACCCTTTTGTGGGGAAAAAGAAAAAAGGCACAAATATTGTGGGTTTTTGTTCTAATCTTTGTATTGAAAATGTTGTTCTAATGTTCTAATCTTCGTACTGAAAAAAGAAAACCAAACACAAAAATGTTTGGTTTTCTTTTTTCAATACAAAGATTAGAACATTTTCTTTTACAGAAAGAATTTTTTTCTTTTTAGCTTTACTTTAAAATGTTCTTTATGTTAAATTGTAAGATTAGCTCCAGACACCAATGTAGGACTGACTGACTGGGAAGCAGCTCTTCAGAATCTGCATTAGATCTTTGTGGACTCTATGTTGACTGTGGGCCAGCAATGCACCTTTGTAGCAAAGAAATTCAGGTTCAACCTGGGTTGCATACACCAGGCAGATCATGACAGCAGGCTGAGGGAAGTAGTTCTTCTCTGCTACTCAGCACTGGTGAAGCATGCCTGGGACTGTGTCCAGTAATGGGGATCTCAGTACAAAATATTCATGAACATACTGGAAAGCCATGAAGATGACTATGGAATCACAGCACCTCTCCTATGAGAGAAAGACTAAGAGTGTAAGAATAGTGGAGTTAAACTCTTTGCAGTGGTGTTCAGTAGCAAGAGGTACAGACATGAAATGTAGAAAAACCCATCAGATCATAAGAAGCTTTTCTGTGTCAAGGGTTGTTGAACACTGGCTCTGGTTGCCACAATATTCTGTAGAATCTCCTTCCTTGGAGGTGCTCAAAAGCTGACTAGAAGTGGTGATGAGCAAATTCCTTGGGCTGATCCTGCTTTGAGCAAGGGTTTCTCCTGGGTGGGATCAAAAGGTCCCTGCAAACCTCAGGCATTTTGTGATCTGGTGCTTTATAGTCTGCCAAGTATAAACCTGTGAATTCACCGACACCTAATGTAGTCTACATTCAATACGAGGTTGTGGTGTAGGGTATGTAGCAAAACAGAAAGAAGTAGTGTGCCATCTTCTTGGAACTCTGGAAACTATTACTGTAAAGACATTTCTTATTAGAATATGTTTCCTTTTTTTATTTTCTAAGCATGAGGCCAGATATAGTGCCAAGTTTGAATTAATGAAAAAAGTACTAAATCTGAATTAAAATCCTCTGGCTTACAACTCCATATGAAAACATGCATTGCGTAATTTCCCACTGAAGAGCATATTGTCTTCTGTTTACTCTGAAACATATTCACTTAGGTTCTTCTCTCCTTTAGAGTGGCTCCGGATTTGCTACTGTGTACAAAATACCTGAATATAATTTTAACAAAAAATTTGCAGTTAAGTGCAAGGATAAGTGCAGGATACAATTGATTATAGTACATAACTCTACCACAAGATAAAATGTCTAGCTTAGCAGCCAGGACTAATTCAAGTCTGGAGATACTGTTGTAACTGTAACTGTAATGTGTCTCCTCAAATGTCTAGACAGAAAAAAAAAAAAAAAAAAAAAAAAAAAAAAAAAAAAAAAAAAAAAAAAAGTGTAGACAGAAAAAAAGATTCTAGATAGGAAATAGGATAAAAAACAAGAGTAGAATTTTGCCATTATTCCTTTAGCTGCATATTCTAGTCTTCTCTGCTTCAGCTGCATAATTTTTGCAGCTGAGTAAGGGGATTCTTAGATATTTTTGTTGTGAAAGAGCATTAGAGAGCAATGAAAACCACGCTGGGTTCCTATGAAAAATAGTTGTTTTATGTATTCCCTCTATAAATGTAAATACAGTGCATTATTATATTTTAACTTGATTTCTGTGAGAAGTTTTGTGGCTAATCAAAAAAACACGTCTAAAGAACAGACATTCCACTGAGTAAATTTCTTGCATAATCCTGTTCTTTTGCTTTCATAAACTAAAATGGCTAGTTATTTTCTCCTCCACAATCATCTCCCCTCTGTAATTTTGTCCACTAAATTTAGTTTTACAAATACATCATTTTAACAACATGTTATTCATCATGGAAATATCTGCACATACTGTAGTGGAACATACCATGACATGGCTTTACCTCAGGGCTTTTCATTCTCATTACTTCCACAGTTCACCAGTTTTTGTATTGTGGATGCCACCGTGGTCTGAAAGCCTGTCAACAGCAATGGAACATAACAGCACCAGAGGTTTGATGGGCTTCAACAAGACCTGCATCATATCCCCAATTAAATGAAGTATCTTGAAACTTTTTTTTTTTTTTTGTAAGGTTCCAACAACAAGTCGCATATCCTTTCCTCTACTCACATAGTAAGAGACACTGTGATGATTTCTTCACATCTCTGTGTTGAGATAACATTTTTGCATTGTGAAGGACTGTTAACTACATTTCATAATAATCTTTTCCTAAGCACCATTAACACAATTAAAAACCTGTTAATGAAGTCATTAGACCTTAAGCATCAAATAATATATTCTACTATTCTACGTCCACAGCTAGTTGGAGACCTTTTCAAGACAAACACTGCTCAGAAATACAACAGGCAGAACTCTGAAAATCTGTTTATTCAGTGGTAAAGAACATACAGTGCCCATTAGAGAAGAACAAACTTCTGAACTAAATTGCTTTAAGAAGTATACCAAAATAAATAAATTTCACCTGATAGAGCTTCACTGATATTGGCTAACTATTCTTCTAAAAACCACTTCCTTAAAGGACATCACTGCTACAATAGTTATATATTGTGTCATTTAGCAACAATTACTTGATATTAAGGTGAACTATTCAGAGAAACTTTAAAGCAGAAAACAAACATTTTGCTGGACTCAGGAAGCAGGCTAGGAAAAAGCTATCACGTCTATCCATCTTGAGATCCCTTCTTTGGAATATATTAGTTGCTGATTGCTGGTATCCTCCAAGTTTCCCTAACATTCTCGCAGTGAGTACAATAGCCAGGGGCTGTAATTCTCATGCTGGGTTTGCCATGCAGGTCTTCAGATTATGAATTTTAATTTCCTCCTCCCCTCATTTTAAATCACTGCCACACTACCATGGCACAAAGGCATTAAGGGAACATAGCTCAAGACTCTTTTTCACATGCGCTAATGCCTTTTCTTATTTGTCTGGGGAACGAACTGCTGTTAGGCCAAATTAACTCACATCATCTGACATACCTCACTCAGCCTCTGCCACGTGAACTACCTCAACAGAAACTGGTGTGGCCTACTTCAAAAATCATTACAGAAACAGGCAGCATAATATCATCATGATGAGAACATTAATAAACTCTCAACCACTCAGGCCATTTTAAAAAGTCTAGGGGCTAGGTAACCACCAAAATTATTGCTACTATGTTGTCACAATGAGCTAGAGCGAGAAAAACAATCCATTTATCTCTGTAAACTTGATATGAAGAACTGCACTCGTCTACTTGAACTTTCCAGTAGATCAGATCTTAGCACTTCTGTAAGATAAGTTTAAGAACTTGCCTGGATCAAAAAATACACAATTTATCCTTAATCATCCTTTATTTTTCCAGCCATTAAAGCAATCAATTCCTGTGTCAATCCAAAAGCGTGCTGTTTTACATGGAAATATTTTCTGTTCTTCTCCTAAGCTGTCATGTTTCTCTGTTGTACGTCTTTCATTTCTCTAGTCTGGTTAAGCAGTAAGCAAGCAAGAAAAATCACTAGATTTGTGGAAATCTGTTTGTTGGGTTGTTGTTGTTATTTTGCAGTCACTCATTGTATGAGCAGCTGAAGGACGAATGTAGAGAAAAGCACAAAATAAGGTAGAAAAATAGAAAATGTTTCTTTGCTCTTTTAGTTGCTGAATTTCTTACACAGTCACATACTAAGTAACTGAAAAACATTTTTCTAAAAGCATTAAAAGGAAGAAGAGGATCTTTTGCTTCTAATGTCTGTCCAGGACCCTTGCCCATGCCCTGTACTCACTCATCCACCTTTCCTCCAGAAGCTTTCACCCTTTCTTCATTGTTTGACATGGAACAAAGCTTAGCTTAAAGCCTGCAAGTGCTTCCTGAAGACTCATTGCTGTAACTGTCACAGTCTCTGCAGGTGTGACAGCACCCAGCACAGCTGAGCAAATTCCTGATCACAGCCCCCAGCACCACCATGACAGCAGGCTTAATACAGCCACGAACTAAGAGCATCAAATCAGGAAGCACAGACAGAATAGACAACACTGTAATTTACCTCAGATTTGTTCTCCAGTGTTACAAAACCACAGGAGAGTTAAAGATGAGCAGAAAACACGCTGTTCTGAGCCGTCACAGTTCAGGGGAAGTCAGAGCACAGCAAGGTTCCCAGCACGCAGCAGAGCAAGCAGCACTGCACATTACTGGGTGCATGGATTTGCCGACATATTGAAGGAAATCTTGCAGATCCTGGCTGTGCAGACTTGCTGAAAGCTGCAAGCTCGTGTAAACCTGCATCTGTGTGAGTTAAGCCTCCACGGACTCCCTGCTCTTAAAAAGCAGGAAGATATTTAAGCACTTAAAAGGATTCAAAGTAGTAAAACAGTTCTCTTCTTGTTCCACGTTTCTTTCTCTGAAAATCCCAAATACTTGCTACACCTTCAGAAATCCTTCTGGATAGGAATGGAGGATGAGAAGGCACAAAATGCATAAGAACAGATGATTTTTCCACTCACACATTCTGACATTGTGTACTGTAGCCCTGAGAGGATGTACCCTCTGAAGTTTGTACATATGAACTCTACTCAGTTCATCATAAGACACAATAAAGAGAGGATGTAAGCACAATTCCCGAGACGCAAGGTTATGGAGCAGAAAAGCCTTATGAAGAAGAGAAAACTGAGGATGAAATTTATGTTTTATGTTTTGTTGTTGCTTATTTTGAAAATCTTTTTCCATCTATCTTCCTTAAATGCAGTTGTAGGTGTTGCAATCAACATGTGAACCTTTTCATCTCTCTGGATAAGAGTCAAACAGATTATTAACCTATATTTTTAGCACAGCTTAATGAAAACGCAGTTCTCCAATATCTGCATTGTTAGTAGCCATAAAAACACTCCATTTTTAAAAATTTTCTTCACAAACATGATTATGTCATCCAAGCCAACCTATCTTCCCTGAAGACAAATAATTTGATCTAACAGGGAAAAGAATTCGAACATAAACCAGAGTTCATGCACACAGGAAAAATCACTAAGGAAACCAAATTTATGATCGCTGTATTGTGAATGAATAGCACTTTGATACATGCTATGGAATGAAATAAGTATACCAGCTGGCTTGTTAGTGCTTATTGCACAGGTAATTGCAGTATATGTTTAAAAAAAAAAAATAAATCCTTACAAAAATGATTTGCCATTAACATTCAGCAAATCTGCCTGTTCAAGCAGCATGAAAATATTCTCACACATCTTGACCTATTGTCATCTTTCAAAGTGATCCATAAATCATTATTTCTTCATCAAGATACTGTGGTTAGACTGATGTTATTGATAGCTGAGATCAGGGTTAGGACCAGAGCAGAAGGCACTTGCTGAAAACAACTCCCAGCTGAACGGGGTAATGCACAAAGACAATGAGAGGCTTTAATGATCAAAATCAACACACTGGGCTTCACTGAAAGAGGCAGTAAGTCATGTAGGGTCTTATCATCTATGAAGAGGAGATGCTGACTGGGCTAAAGAGCATAATTTCCAGGCAGGCCATCTATTTGTGTAACAATGGCCATGACTTTGCTCCCACAAGACTGGGCTGATATGGAGCAGGATGACTAATTCTTCACCCTTGGGTACCACAGTTCCCCAGAAGCAATGTGCTGCTCCACAACCCTGTACCATTCTCCTTGCATCAGGAGAGCAGACATGATGCTGACATTGTTACAAAACCCCTGGCATTGTCCCTTGTGAGAAGCAGGCAGAGGGTGATCCCTCTCCATGTCCCACATGCAGATCTCAGAGTAGCAATACTGATTTGGGACCAGAGCTCTGATGTATGCTGTTTTGGTATCACCATGTGCCACCCCAAACTCTCCAAGAAGCCCTGGAAAAAGAAGTTCACTATACCTCTGAGAATTCTTGCCATTATCTGAAAATTCATCTCCAACATAACAAAATTTTAAAATATATATATTTTATCAGAAGGCAAGTTGTAGAATTCATTTTTCAAATGCTTTAATGTGGCACCTGACTTGGGTTTTGAACATTTGGATGTGCACATGGCAGACGACATACCAATAGCTTGGCATTTGCCACAGGGAAATTTGTACCAGTACCACTTAAACAGAAAACTCATTTGTGTGAAGGCAGTGCAAAGGCACTGCTAGAAGAAGCCAGAGGCTCTGACAGACCAGTAAGTGTGGCTGAAGGCATTATTGCCCCATCTGTCCCCTCTTCCCTCCAAAGTCAGTGCCTCCATACAAGGGCCATGGCAGGCAAACCTACTTGCTGCTCGCCGAGATGGCAGTCGCAGCTCATCAGTGCTGCAAGCTGTGAAGCCACCCAACCGCCACAGTTACAGATCGGGGCATGGCAGCTTCTGCCATCCTGCTCCAGGGCAGCAAGGGGCAGCTGAGGGTGGTCACACCTTGGATCGTGGCTGCTGTGTCTGATAGAGCCCATCTGCCAGCAGGGCCCGAAGTGAGAAAATGAGATAGATTGCACAGGAGCTGCGGTTGCATTAAGGGGAGATGTAAAGTCAGGCTTTCCCAGTAAAAATTACATAATTAACTCAGTTACTGTGCCTGATGTTTGTGTACTGTATCTGTAGCAGCACATTCAATTAAAATTAAATAATAGAAAATATATCTCAGCTGGAGCACTGCCTGGATAAGTGCCCAAGCAGGAAGTAGAGCTGCATTGTCTGAACAATTTATGTTTATGAGCAATTCACAAAACAGATTTTCTGTTGATTCTGCACTTTTCACTGATCATTGCGGAACATTCTGGGGGTGAGGAGCTGCCACTCTAATTGAAACAAATTCTTCACTCCAAACAAACTGGAGGTAGAAATAGCCTTGTATCTTATAAAATTTTTAAGGAGATAAGAGTGTTTAAAAATTCATTGTCTATTTCTCAACTATTCTGAAGTTTCTCTATACTCTTTAGGTGCTATAAGTAAGATTTAAAGGATACAAACATTAAATCTAGACATACTTTGAAGTTTCTATCCATACCAGAATCGACTAAAAAGCGGCTCTTGCCTAGAACATGGCTTTGTCTGTCAGCACAAAGCTTTAAGTAGCAGTGGTCAGTGCAAAACGGAGCCTAGTATGCGCTTTTCGTATAAGTTTTAAATGAACCCTGGCAAGCCACCTAACCTTATTGTTTTAATCATGTGTAAAAATAATATTAATAATAACTGTAAGGTCTCTACCTACAGCAGATACTAAAAGAAGAAAATTCAGGAAACAGTCACATTTTTGTGTTATGTTAGGCCCTGGAACAGGCTGCCCAGGGAGGTTGTGGATGCCCCATCCTTGGAGGTGTTCAAGGCCAGGTTGGACAGGGCCCTGGGCAACCTGATCTAGTGGGTGTGTATGTTTGGTGGCCCTGCTAGGCAGGGGGGTTGGAACTACATGATCCTCGAGGTCCCTTCCAACCCGGGTGATTCTGTGATTCTGTGATTTGCATAGTGACATCTATAGAAGTCAACAAGTCCAAGACACAGGTCAAGTGTTGACCCTCGGCTCCCCATTCATTTAAGCTGGTAGTGAAGTCTGCAGCACTGGTTTTGGTTGTATTCCCTCAGCCTATGCCTATGAGGACCATAGGGCAGAGACCTTTCTTTACTAGTGACCTGGATGTGGCAATCCTGTTCTAACAGGTGGAGGATTGCTTCTGGCTGTGCACACACCATGCATTGCCAATTAGCCTCAAGAGTGGAGACCTGCCCCAGTCGGCCTCAAGAGTGGATTTTTCTTTATTTACTTTATAGGCACAGCCTATAGAAATATCTGTTAAAGGGACAGCTTCTGGATACAGGCAATATAAAATTTGATTAATGTAAGAGTTAAGCACAGAATCATAGAATCACCAAGGTTGGAAAAGACCTACAAGATCATCCAGTCCAACCGTCCATCCATCACCAATAGTTCTCACGAATGTATTGTTCTGTGTCAATCTGACCTGCAGATAGATCATGCAGATAGGCTGGAGTCTTCAGGATATGAACAGTGCTGACTGAGTACAGAAGAGTCTCTGCAGGATCTGATTATGCTGATAGATAATTTTAAAATTATTTTCTAAAGTCTACACTAGGAGTGCATAACCCCAAGCTCAACTGAATGATCTCAGTCTCTGTAGCGTGGTGTGAAGACCTCTCCTCTGTTTGAGTCAGGCCAGCCTGACAACCAAGAGATTCTATATAGCTACAGTCCAAACATGGAGAGGTGGTAAACCACCTTTCTAGCAAACATCTACAGGAAAGGCTGTTGGAAGAACATTTGTTCAGAGATACAGTCATGCAACAAAGCACTCACCAAGGAGAGGGAGAGTAAAATGATTTAAGAAATTCCAGATGGAAAAATTTGTCTTGCTTAAATCAAAGCACTTTCAGAGGAGTTTTTCCATCTGTGGATTTTGCAAAAATAGTTTATTCTGTTCTTTCTGATAGAGCTGAAACATTTCATTTAGAGAAATCCAGGGCATTCTCTTTCACTGCTAGTTGTAAAGTGTTTTATTGCACAGCCTCTCAGAACAGGCAGACTGGGAGTCACTAGAAGCCAGAGACTGATTTCAGTGATGGATAGTGAAAGATGTCTCTGACCATGGCAGAGGTGTGGGACTAGATAATTTTCAAGGGCCCTCTCCAATCCAGACCATCCTATGATTCCATGATTCCTCTTCTCCTTAGGTAGAATCAAATACAGCATCCCTGGCAGATCTTTGTCTAATCTGTCAAAAGACTTTTTCAAGAGTTTCATCCTGATCACCAGTTAAAAAATTATGACATAAATTTATATCACTGTTTTGAAAATACAGAAAATGTCACAGGCCCCTGCCCTTCACTTGAATACGATGTCAAATAACATATGCCATCAGATTAAAGTGTTTTGTCCTTACTGAAACGATGCTTCCATATGTTATAAAAAATAACATTGTCATTTCTATATTCCCTAAACGCTTTTTTCAGGTTTTTTTTTTTGTGTTTTTTGTTGTTTTTGTTTTTTACAAGGAAGATCACAGTGAGATGTTCCTTTCAGTTTGACACTAACAGATAGTCAGAATTTCCTTCAGAATGGCCATCCTTACTTCCACTCCGTGTTGTCTATTTATAATTAAATATAAAGAGCTACTGCACCTAAGTGCATGTCTGCAGGTGTGACCAAAGGCTGTACAGTGCTTCTTCAACTATGTTTCTGAGCTTAAAATAGCCTTGGGTGCACACTCAAACACGTCACAGACTGAGCTGGGAAATGAGATCAGGAGGGACCATAAGGAAAGAATATTACAGAAAATTGCTGAAATATTCTTTAAATCATGAAGACCTTACTAAAAGTAGGGATAGTAGGAACAATAGGAAATACTACAAATAGACTTCAGTTTTGACATGGGGACACTTGCTATTTACATGCTTGCAATATAAGACATAGCTGCCTTTTCCTTTTTGAGTATCCTCCGGGAGCATTACATTTCCTATATTAATGAAATCAAGTGTTAAGTTAAATGACATCATAAATTCCAGACATTGGTTTTTATGTTAGGACTCATCTTTATGCAAAGCATAATGTATCATCCTAAATGTCACTCATTCAGTAATACTGTTCTAATGCTGTTCCTTGGTAATGGCCAGGAAGAAGTTGTCCAGAGCATCCATCAACTCTGTCAGTATGTCATTTTTTGTTTAGTATGAAACTTGACTGTGAGATATCTTGGATATTAGTTCAGAGAAAAACTGGGAAGCAGTTGCTACCAGAGCTCATTTAGTAGTGTGTACTCCATTCCTCTTCTCCTCTGCATGCTCAGACTCAGATCACTTCTAGCAATCATGTAAAGGCAAACAGGGAGCTTTGGGGCCAGAATATTGGTGGTATATTTTTATAACTGGTATCTCTAAACAAGGCTGAGGGAGCACAAGGTCCATCTCTACTGGCTTCCACAGCTGCTTGATGGAACAGTGCATAAAGGGTTCACAAACTGGATTTGCAATAAGGAGATCTCTGAGTTTTCAAGAGGAACAATGCCTCTTTCCCAGCTACACCCCAGCTCAGTCTGGGCAGAGACTGGGCAGACTCTGAGGGAAGAGTGCCATCTATTGAAGCACAGCTTCTCACTGCCCTTCCCAGCAACAGCACTCAGCCTGGCAGAGCCAATTGCTCCTGCATGCAGCTCCAAACAGCAGTGCCCAGCATGGAAGGTGGCCTTTCCTGCTTTCCATAAATACAATGCAAGGAGCAAGTCTATAGAAATTCAACTGAAGTACACGAACAGAAATCAAATCCCCCACTACCTCCTATTAAATAAAATAGTTTCTTGTTTATATAACAAGAAAAATAACAGGTAAACATACCTGTAGCAGTTGGTTTATTCTGGAGGTGATAAACTCAAAGATGTAAACATTCACATCTCTCAGCAGCACTACAAAAAAATCGTCCTTCTTCATAAGAAACAAGAAATTGATCTATCCTCCTCTATGACTAGAAAGCACTACATCTACTGAGCAATGTCCCCATTCATCAGAACAGTAATCTGCTGCTACATTATCTGGGCCGCAAGGGTGCTGCGGTATTTTTTCATTTCATTATAATAAATTAGCTGCTTGACTATTAACATGCTTCATGTTTAAGGGAGATAGTCACTAGCTCCTGAGGAACTGGAGCTGGTCTGTTACGTAAACTGTCCCAGAGTTCATTTAATTACTGCAGTGCCCAAGTGTTTAAATGAAACTTCCTCCTTCAGATATGCCCCATCAACACAGAGTGGAATCAATAAGGCTCATTTGAAGCAATTTACCCACCATCGTCTATATCCCAGGCAGCACTTGCATACATCTGGGTATCATATGTCCCTGAAGTATTTGCCTGTCGAACTTTCTCATTCCCTGCTCATACAGATGAATGAACTCTGTCAAGACAATTTCAAACTGGTTTATCTTTGTGGGAATTTCAGAGCTGGGGGTAGGGGTTGGGGGCAATTATCCAGGTCCGTGAGGGCCATATAACAAGGACAGCATCCTTTCTGATTGTCAGAGATGTACTTTAGATGTTACATCAGCCTTCATCCGTATCACTCTAAATAGGAGAGAATGGCAGTTTACTATATCATGCCTACGTGGTGCTTTGCTCAGCCAAGGCAGTAGTGTCCTTGAAGTCTTTGAGCAATGTGAATAATATACAAAAGAACTGTAACCTTTGTTGCCTCATTGCCTCAAATAGCAACCATAGTTGCACATTGTCTGGATATAGATTTGTGTTTGTTCAGTTGCTTCAGTTCCTTTCTTTATTCAACAATTAAAAAATATGCAGGAGATCAAACAGCTGAAATCATTTTTGTCATTCGTTTTGATCTGAAAGAAGTGGGCAGTGGATAATAGGAGAGGCAAACTGGAGTTTCATAGCAGTCTGCTTGACTCACAGAGATCAGAGCGAAGGAGACATCTGTTCCCAAGTGACTATTTAAGAATTAACCTTTAAAGAGGACATTTGCTAGATTGAAAAGAAATGAGAATTCATTACATATAAAGATGTAGCCCAGACTTGTTCCTATTCTCCTGGCAAGGAATCGCTCCCTTGAAGAGGATCCCTTTGACTTTCAGATGATTAGCATTCAGTAATACCAATGCATTCAAACATACATTTACTAACAAGAGTTGTCTCCTGTCTCCAATACAGGCATTTCTGGCTGTCCTACAGACTTAATGCAGTCCCAGACAAGTGAAACGCTCATCTGAATTTCAACAGCCTGTGGACACATCATGGAAAGAGCAATTCCAGGTTTTCAGGAATTTCTGGACAAGAAACATCATACAGCTGCATAATTGTAATACAGCATTATGTAAAATATAAGCTAACGGAGTATTTTAAATGATGCTGGCAATTCAGACTGATGCATTCATTTCATGTACAGTTTGATTGCCAAGACTTGCAACAATAAGATGGAGATGAGCAAACAAGAAAATAGCTGTTCCTTTCTGTAGTGAGAAAATGAGGATAGAATTGTTTCAGTACCACAGACACACTGCCAGCAGGATCTCTCCCCTTTGCATGAATGTATGCACCGTAGTTACAGTGAGGCTTTTTGTTGGCTTGTTTCACCTGTAGAATTCAGTGGTATGCTTCTGCCTATAATCTTGTGTTCATGTCTACTGCTAACAAAAAAAGGTTTTTTAGAAAGATACCCCAAATTCAGCTGGAATATGATGCTGCCTTCATATTTCAAGCAAACACCAGCACCTGTTACAGTAATCTGATTTCTTTTCCTGTTAAGTTTAAAACGAGAATGTCTGTATTTTTATTTTGGGTTGTTTTCATTTCTTTATTTTACTGTACAAGTGTGTTTTTTTCTTATTGGACTCCTTTACAAACCGAAGTATCTAAGGAGTTGAATATTATTTTTTATCAGAATGCACTCAGTAGTAGACTCCAGCCTTGCCAAGATTTCCAGTACAAAAATACATGTCTAGGAGCAACAGCATAGAAAATGGGAACCTCAGAGTAGGGTTTGCTGTGCCTCCTGCTCCTTTGCACTGAACTGGCTCTTTTTGAACCAGGTCTATAAATGAACTTTGAGTACATTGAGTTCCTAGCAGATTTATATGGAGAAGAGCAGCATACTTAGATTATAAGATTCTCCTTAAACTGAAATACAAAGATAATATCTAGACAAAAATCTGGATCCCACAAAGCTGATGAAGTTGTAACACTGGTGTTAGAACTGTGAAGCCCAAAATTTCCCACAAGGAAGGTGGACAAAGAAACCTAAACGCTTTCTTACACAGAACTTGTTCTGGTGACAAAAACAAATAATAAGCAAATGAAAAGGAAGCAAAGAAAATGTCCACACTGCAGAATATAAAATGCATTTCTCCACTCAGTTCCCTGGGAGGTTGGTGTGCTCAGCTCATGTCTGGAGGTTTTCCTATTATTAGTATGTGGAACAGTTTGGTGAAAAAAAAAAAAAAATAAATAAAAATCATTGTCATGGTATCACCTAAGAAATTTTCCTGAGATTGGGATTCATTTTGATAAGCAGGACAAGGGGAAATAAAATATTTTCAGTTGAAGGAAGGAAGATTTAGGTTGGATATCATGGGGAAGTTCTTCACAGAGAGAGTGGTGAGGTGCTGAAACAGGCTGCTTAGAGAGGTTGTGGATGCCCTGTCCCTGGAGGTGTTCAAGGACAGGATGGATGGGGCCTTGGGCAGCCTGGTCTAGTATTAAATGAGCAGGTTGGCAGCCATGCTCATGGTAGGGTGGTTGTGGCTTGAAGATACTTGAAGTCCCTTCATATCTGGGACATTTTGTGATTCTGTGATAAAAAAAATTACACAGCACCTACTGTTTAACAATCCCTATACACACTGGGGTGAATCAAGAAGAGCGTGCCAGCTTTCATTTTAAATGTGACTGATTTTTATGTCTCCTATTTTTCTGATTCTTCATATAAGATAATTTTTGTTCTTCCTGTGCTAGTCTTTGATTTTTAATTTCATTAGTTCTTGTTAAGGTGTATGTGAGTTGATACAGTCACATCAAAAGGTCATTCACTTGCAAATAAATATTTATGGTTGTAAAAAAATTAAATAATTCAGATGTTGTTCAATAAATTGTGAAAAGACATTATTCTGCACACTGCATTGTGTGCATCTTTAAAAAAAAAATCTTTTCAATTGATATTATGAGTTTATTATCTTATAACACTTTCATTGGAACCATAACAGTTTAATTACGTAGTACTGTATGTATTCCAAGTATTTCTAAAACAGGCAGAATTTGCAATAAAAATCCATGTCAAAACAGCTATGTGACCGGTGCAATAGCCAGTTTTCAAAGATATACAGTAATCCCATCCAGAGAGCATCAAAATGTGCTAAAAAGTAAAAATAATTAATAAGAAAATAGAGAGAGACACTATTTGTGCACACTGCACTGAAAGAAAAGGACACATGCATGGCCAAAAGTCACCTGCCAACAGTCCTCATTACAGTACTCGGTTGCCTGCAAGTTGTCTTGCGCCAGGTCTCCTTAGAAGATCATTCCATTTTCCCGAAGCAAGAGAATCTTTATCCAGCATTAATGTGGACATTTTAAAACCAGGCTCATTTTCAGAAAAAAAAAAAACAAAAACAAAAAAAAAAAAACAAAAAACAAAAAACAAAAAAAAAAACATGTACTGCTTAGGAAATATCTTGTCTTCAGAACACATATTTTATGGCAATACCAATTCATACCTAGACTAAATGAATTTGGGAAATATTACCACTAATGAATGCTTTTTTAATTGGAGAACCCAATAAAACTATGACTACAAAAGGCTAGTAATCTATGCATACTGCCCGTGCTCTTCAAAAGACATTACCACCAGCATTTTTCAAACCAAGTCATCTGTCTGACTTTAAGCTAAAAAGTGTCCTTTTCACAGGAGAACAGATTTACCAGCATCAGTACAGAAGCCGAGAATAGGCAGAATTACCCAGGGTTACATGTCTTCTAAAAAATAATTCAATTTTAAAAATCTTCATTAATCTGAGTTATAGAGGAAGTCTGTGCAGGGTGACTCACACCTTCCTCTGCATTGTACTGGCTCAAAATAGTAATGGTGAAGGCAATGCCATCCCTCTCCCAATGCAATGCACTCATCTGGCAGCTGCAATGGACTCTGACCACTCTGAATTCTGGCAAGGGATCAGGCAGTGTGTGCCAGACTTGGCCTTTGCTTCTTTGTACAAGCCAGAAAGTAACAGTAAAAGTACTGCAAAAAGAGGCAGTTATGATTTTCTACAAGGCACAGATCCTGTTTCCTAACTCTCTCCTTATACAGCAGATATTTGCCTTGGCAGAAGCTGACCGCCTGATATTGTCACCCCATTTTGATGCAGCTTCTAGAAGTCATGCATTAGGCTTGTATCTCTAATAGATTTTTTTAAAGAGAACTTCACAGTCAGATGATCACAGTGCTCAGCTATATAACTGTATAAGAGTACCTAGTGCTCCAAGAAATAACATTTTCCAGCATTAAATTGGAGTTGCTAAGTTCCTGAAATTTCTTACTCCATGTAATAAGAATAATGCTCTATTTATTGCAAAAATGATACTTCTACCAAATCTTTCAGTTGACTATGGAGTGAATGAATTGGCAAAATACTTTTACTCATTACCTGTTTGGCTGGCATTAACCAAAGTTAAATTTTATAGTAGTGCTTATTTCACATCCTCTGTTATTTCATCATTCATATTATCATGTCTACCAGTTTTGAACTGGAAAAGGCACAGAGAATTTTAAAAGTTGGTGTTCATTTATCATTCTGCACCTCAACACCTGCAGTGATGGGAAGTCTGAAGAACTAGACAGGGCATCTAAGAAAGAAATCATTACAGTTACGACTGATGAAAGAGGAATTACCTCTTAAATCTCCCCATGGCAGGCTACTGATTTTCAATCATTTGTGATCCTCACTGCACCAAAGGCGGTTTTCCACCCACCAGTCCACAGAAGAAAACATATGTCCGCGGTCAGGCACTGTTTTAAGATCAGGTATATATTTGTTCAGCAGGTCCCGACAAATTTGCACATGGCATTCTTTCTGTTCCTGTATGTGCACTTACGGGACCCACTTGGCAAAAACTTAGCAATATTCCAACACTGCCACCATTGTTTCCAACTCATCGAAGCTGATATTCATATCTCTACACAGTTCCTTGGTCATAATCTGCCAATTTGCACAGATGAGCTGATCAAGATGCTCTTCATTTCCTGCTGTGACAGCTGTGAATAGCCATCTGGAATATGGCTTGCCTTTCCTACCACTGTTTTCACTGTGTTGAAACACACCACCCACCACCCCCCTGTGCTCACATCCACTGTTTGGTCTCCACAAATGTTCAGGAAGCATCAATGAGTGTCAGTGGGTGCCATTATTTTCTGCATGGAGGAATTCAGTGATGCACATTTGCTTCATACATACTTGTCATGGGTTAACCGAAAATCTACCTGCACCCATGGCAGGGGAACACATGGCCTACAGGCCGCTATCCCAAAAGGAAAAGGGAAAAAGGGAAAAAGAAAATAAGCACAGCGGCAACGATCTAAGGATGCATACTTATTTACTAAATACTATATCAAAATACAGGATAACACAATATAATACAATATAATTGGAATTAAGGCTAACGAATCAAGTAAAATAGGAGAGAGAGTGAGTCCCGAAACCGAGAGGCCTACTGTAACTCTAGGCGAAACCGCTGGAGTGCTTCCACACACTCCCCCCTGGCTGGCAGGATTCAAGAGAGCGAGTCCAGCACTGAAGTGAGATTATATAGTCCTTGTCATGTGACTGACCGTGATGTTCTCTGGGACATTCAGTCTTCTTCTGTGAGCAACATATTCGTTAAAATTATCCATACTTCACATGACGTTATGATGTGGAATACTGATAGCAAAATTACAAAATTGCAAAACCATGACAATACTTTCATTTCAGACTGCACCTCTGCTGCCATCTGTCACATGTCAATAAAACGTAACAGTATTGACAGGAAGGCTCAACCTCTACTGCCATACCATCAACATCCACCTCTGATGTGGTGGGCCAACATAATAAAATAGAATAACCACCAGTGATTGTAGAAGAAAATGCTGAAGTTTTCCCTGAAACCAGTATGCTGTTAAGGTCTCACTTCACATAGCGTTAGCCATCTCAGATTTAATTTACTTTAATTAAGGTATAAATTCATGCTACAAACAATAAAAAGACAAAAAAAAAACCTCCAGTCAAAGATTTTCCAATCCTAAAATAGTTGGAAAAGGTGAAGAGAGCAGAGTGAGGGGATATTCCCTATTAGGAGCAGGAAGGAGACGGAAGAAATGAGGATTTATATTCTGTTTTATTATTTTCATAAGGTACAGATCTTAACCACGAGAACTATTAAATTAGGCTAGCTGGAAACATTTCCACTTGATTTTTATATGGATATCCCCCCTAAGAGGAAATGTTTCACCACCACTTAAGAATTTGGAAAAATTATTGCTTGGGAAGAAACATTAGGAGGATAAAATGGGATTTTGAGATGCATTTCACTAATACAATCGTTAAGTAGGAGGACAGAAAGATTCACTGCAGACACAGAGGATCATAGAGGCTCAGAGGTAGGCTGGACAGCCCAATTAACAAATACTAGCTTGTCCCAGATCCTTGCAGGTCCATCCCAGCCATGACCCCACTGAAAGCCCAACCACACCCACTAAGAAGCACAGGGGTTCAAGGCAGGTAGGAGAATTCCAATAACCTAGATAGAGAAACAGCCCTTGCCAAGCTCCTCTCAGAACTGTCCCAGAAAAACCTCAGCATGAGGGACCAAGGAACACCCATCATCATGAAACAGTGGGAGATGCCCTCCAGGTCACATTTTGTCACAGAGATGTCACAGAAACACAGAGGTTGGAATGGCCCTTAAGGGATCATTGAGCCCAAACCCCTGTTAAAGCAGGTACCCTACACAGGTAGACATCCAGATGAGTCCTGAATATTTCCATAGAAGGAGACTCCAGAAGCACCCCGGATCTCCCATTCCTTTGCTCTATCACCCCTATCATAAAGTTTGTTTGCATGTTTGTATGAAACTTCCTTCGTCCAAGTTTTAGGACATTGCTCCTCGTCCTGTGACTGTGAACCACATAGAACAGCCTGGCTTCATCCATTTATCTTCCAGCACCCTTAAGATATTTATAAATATTGATCAGATCCACCCTCAGTCTTCTCTCCCCCAAGCTGGACAGACCAAGGTTACTCAGCCCTTCTTCATATGAAAGTTGTTCCAGGCCCTTTATCATCCTTGTGGTCCTCCACTGGAATCCTCTTCTTTTTTTGAAATGGGGAGCCCAGAACTGGACAAAGTACTATAAATATGGCCTCACCAGGGCAGAGTAGAGGGAGAGAAACCTCCCTTAGCCTCTTGGCCATACTCTTTTTAAAGCACTCCAGTGTACCATGAGACACTCTGTGGGATGCAGGGTAAGAGATGAAAGAAACTGGGGAAACTGAGATACAAAGGCAGCTACTGGGCAAACTGTTTTTATTTGCCAAGCTGTTTGAGGGGTCCACACTGTATCACATAATCACAGAATCACAAGGTTGGAAAGGACCTATAAGATCATCTAGTCCAACCATCCTCCCTCCACCATACCTACAGAAAACCCCTAAACCATATCTCCTAGCTCCCTATCCAGACACTTCTTGAACACTGAAACATCACTGTACATTTATTTCTGACAGCAGACCTTAATTTTTCTCAGCCAAAGAAGAGAGCAGGATAAGGCCACTGCTGTTGTCAGCATCTGTGAGAGAACTTTCTATGTCTGCGTATGTCTGTAGCCTTTTTCATTTGTTTATATGTAGTGCAAGAGACGTTCTTGCATGTTCCTCAGGAATACACACTCAGCCTCACTGCTGCCTGAATCTGGAGGTACACAGATGAGGCAGCCTTGCCTCCACTGGTCTACTGGAATTTGTAACCTCTAACATACATGTTTTGAATTTCTCTTTCAAAACTCATATACATTTCTAGGGATAATCATAAGAAAGTAAAGGAAATAAAAAATTCTCAATTTTATTAAAACAATATTTCACCTGAGTAATTCACATTGTTTTAAATTGTTGGGTTTTTTATTTTCATGTTTTAAAGCAGAAAGGAAAATAAGAAAAGGCACAGTACTTATTATTATACAGAAGATTTACCTGTACTTACTGAGTACAGGAAAAAACTTCCTGATAAAGCGACAGATTCTAAAAGTATTTGCATCAAGAGTAGAAAGTATATGAATACCTTTTTGAAACTACAAGTTTGGGGACTAATTCAGAAATCGCACAAGGGAAATTTTATGGCCCCAGTAATGCAGTAGGACAGGTTAAATGATCATGATGTTCCCTTCTGGCCTTAAAATTTATTAACTTCCTCCCATTTTTCCTGTTGATAGCTTCAGTGATACTTTCTAACTACACAGCTCTCAGTGGATATTATACGGTTGCTGCATATAATTACTTCCATCTTAGAGCAGGAAAACTTGAGATTCAGAGGAGTTAAGTGACACAATCATCATGCAAGAATGCACTAGAATCCACATTAGACCTTAGATTTATTGAGTAGCCATCCTACATACAGTCCATCAACCTCCCAATCTCTGACAGGTTAGTTAAGCCCAGTGTTCCTTTTTCTCCCCTTCCATAAAATAAGGGCAATAACACATCCTTATTTCTATTTACCTAAAAAATATTTCCAAAGGTGATTTCAGCTTATGTAGAACTCCTTTAGCTATTTCTAAGCAAGATACCATGGGTAACATTAGCCAAGTAGCTACACTAAAACAGAGCTCATGACAAATTAATCACCTTAGTATTTTAAAAACACGTTTTGCATTCTCTGCTGCCATAGCTGGTAGTGTGGCATGAAACCTGTACCAAATACCTGTACCACAGTGACTATTTTAAAGCCAGCAGGAGCCTTATGAGTTGATTCAAGCTAGGACACTGTGAGAGTGTGTAGGTACCCCAAATGCAGTTGTGAAGATCCAATGCAGCTTTATTTTTATATGATCA
Organism: Excalfactoria chinensis; assembly: GCF_039878825.1. Taxonomy (NCBI): domain Eukaryota; kingdom Metazoa; phylum Chordata; class Aves; order Galliformes; family Phasianidae; genus Excalfactoria; species Excalfactoria chinensis. The sequence continues at coordinate 14,992,473 of NC_092825.1, read as the reverse complement.
TCTGACATCTGTGCTCAGAAACCCATGGACTCTTCAGGAGGAGGCAACATCTCTCACATATGCACCAAGCTTATCTCTGATTGTCATTCTGGGTAAAAGTATTTACATTTTAAATGTTGCATACTCATACAACACTTAATATGCAAATAACAAATAATTATGAGAAACACTCTTCCTAATAAATAGTAGAGAACAAAAACTCCTTAGAATTTGCAGATTTAAAGTAGATAGGATTTTAATACTTAATTAAGGTGTTAAAAATTGAACAACACTTTTATAGCACATTTAAAAATACATTTCATGCGTAAATGCTCAGAAACAACTTAAAATAAATATGAAATGGAAACACCCTGCAGTGGCTCAGATTTTTCCTCTCCACATCACCTCAGCCCTTTTCTCTGTTTTACTCAGTACCCACAGAAATTATAGGGAAAGTCAATAGGATAATGTACACAGAACTGGTAGCACTATGCAGGTGACAGAGGGTAACCATGAGCAGTTCTTTCAATCAGCTCTGCCAGCAGCAGCCTGTAAGCAATGCCTGTCTGAAGATGCGGAAATCAAAATAACAGAAAAAACATACTAAAGAACTTGCCTTCTTCATTGCAATACCAAATGTGAAGAGCATCTACACCCCAGAACATACACTCATTACACACACAACCTGGACTTTAACAAAAAAGTCTTTCATTGCTCCAGGTAGAAGATTGCCCATCACTACATAAACCTGAAGTGCTCTTCAGTCTTCTTCAGTCCTACTGGGCATCTCAAATCTCACTGTCAGACAGCAAACCTACCTATCAGCCTTCCCAACTTCACACTGAGCTCTAGATGTATTTGGTCCATCTTTATATGAGTTATGGATGCTCAGAAATGCCTTACGGAGAGAAATGAGCACCTGTTACTTAACAGGAACTCATATATAAATAAAAAAGCACTTGGCTTCTGCCCAAATCCCATAGGGAATCCAAATGGTTAAAGGTGGACAGAGATGTGCCTAACTTTACAAGGCTTCCTGGTGACTATTTCCTGCCTAATAACCTAAATATATCATCATTTACCATAACCCTCCTCAGGTCTACCTTTCCAGAGATGATATTTGCCAATTTGTTTCTCTTCTAACAAAGACATCATCCTCTACCTCGAGTTATATTTTTATCAGGTTTAGGGGGGATTTTTGGACATGCATCATATTATTTTCCCCTCTCAAGTCTTCCTGAAATTTTTCAGTCTACATTTTCTCAGTGTACATTTTGTACACATAGAGAAAAATAATCACAGAATTGTAGGGGTTGGAAGGGACCTCTAGAGATCATCGAGTCCAACCCCCCTGCCAAAGCAGGCTCCCTACACCACATCGCACAGGTAGGCGTCCAGGCGGGTCTTGAATATCTCCAGAGAAGGAGACTCCACCACCTCCCTGGGCAGCCTGTTCCAGTGCTCCATCACCCTCACTGTAAAGAAGTTCTTGCGCACATTCGTGCGGAACTTCCTATGCTGAAGTTTCAGCCCATTATTCCTAGTCCTGTCCCCACACACTACTGAAAAGAGACCAGCATCGCCACTATGGCTCCCACACCTCAGGTATTTATAACCCTGGATCAAGTCCCCTCTCTGCCTTCTTTTCTCAAGGCTAAACAGACCCAATTCTCTAAGTCTCTCCTCATAGGGGAGATGCTCCAGGCCCTTCACCATCTTCTTGGCTCTCCGCTGGACTCTTTCCAAGAGATCCCTGTCTTTTTTGTACTAGGGAGCCCAGAACTGGACACAGTATTCCAGATGAGGCCTCACCAGGGCAGAGTAGAGGGGGAGGATCACCTCCCTCGACTTGCTGGTCACTCTCTTTTTAATGCACCCCAGTATGCCATTGGCCTTTTTGGCTACAAGGGCACACTGCTGGCTCATGGCCAACCTGTCGTCCACCAGGACACCCAGGTCCCTCTCAGCAGAGCTCCTCTCCAGCAGGTCTTCCCCCAGTCTGTACTGGTGCATGCAATTATTGCTACCTAGGTGCAAGACTCTACACTTGCTTTTGTTAAACCTCATCTGGTTTCTTGCTGCCCAGCTCTCCAGCCTGTCCAGGTCTCGCTGAATGGCAGCACAGCCTTGAGGCGTGTCAGCCAATCCTCCCAACTTCGTGTCATCAGCAAACTTGCTGAGGGTGGTCACTATCCTCTCATCAAGGGGGTTGATGAAGATGTTGAACAAGACCGGACCCAGTACAGAACCCTGGGGGACGCCGCTAGTCACAGGCCTCCAGTCAGACATCGCACCACCAATGACAACCCTCTGCACTCTGCCAGTTAGCCAATTCTCGACCCAATTCACCGTCCACTCATCTATCCCGTACTTCCTCAGCTTTGTTATAAGGATGTCATGGGAGACAGTATCAAAAGCCTTACTGAAATCAAGGTAGACTACATCCTCCTCTCTCCCCCCGTCCACCCAGCTAGTGACATCTTCATAAAAGGCCACCAGGTTGTTCGAGCATGACCTCCCCTTGGTGAACCCATGCTGAGTACTCCTTATAACCTCCTTTTCTCCCAGTTGTCTGGAGATGGCATCCAGCACAAGTTGTTCCATCACCTTCCCTGGGACAGAGCTGAGGCTGACTGGTCTATAATTACCTGGGTCTTCCTTCTCGCCCTTTTTGAAGACTGAAGTGACATTGGCTGTCCTCCAGTCTTCAGGCACCTCCCCAGTTCACCAAGACCTCTGAAAAATTACAGAGAGTGGCTTAGCAATAACCTCCGCCAGCTCTCTCAGCACCCATGGGTGCACCCCATCAGGTCCCATGGATTTATGGACCTTAATGTTTAATATATAATGTTTAATAAAATTAACACATAAATAATCACAGCAAATATAAAAGCACATAAGCTTTGTTTCACTTTTAGTTTCATTATCTTACTTTGATTCCTCATATGTGTATACATACATAAAAATATATATATTATTATATTTGGTATTATTTTTCTTTGTATTCCATGACCATAAGTTTCTACTGGAATATATCAATCTGTATGAGGGATATGCTTTGCAGTTCTCAGGTACAAAACTCACAAAATTGTCTTCTTCCAAGCAGGAGAGAAATAGTGCAAAATATAACTTCTTGACTTCAGTTTCTCGGTGAAAATTACTTTCACACAGATCGTACTTCATTAATCCTGTTATTGGCCTTACAGTAGAAGGAGATTTACTATTCCCCTTTTTCAGTATTTATGTTGTGCTTAAGTATTATGGAGATGTGGCACTTGTATATGTGAGACAGGAAGGACAAAGACTGAGTCTGGAGGAAGAAAAAAAAGGAGAATTCTTAGTTGTTAATACAATATTTAAAGCTTTTAAATATATTTCAGTTTTATTCTCTTCAAGGAAGAAATCTTGGGCTTTGCAAATTAACAATTCTCTGCAGAATTTCACAATAAAAACATAACTGTGGAAGAATCTTGCATTTAAGACAAAATTTTGTTACCTGTACCAACATATGCAATGATGGCAAATTAGACTGAAGATCTGCATACAAATTATTCTGAGGAATCAGTGAGAGGAATGACACAAAAGATTTTGGCAAGTCCTAGATGCTTGGGAAGACTGATAGCACAGCCATCTGACAAAATTAGCATATGTATCTCAGCTAAGGAAATTCAGTTGTCTTTTGTGGCCAGGGCTCTTGCCAGTTGTCTCCTCCTTTAGCCACAGGGAAAGAAACATCTTCAGTATTAACATATTTTTTGAATGAGGCACATAATTCTGTCTTTCACTATACTATTTCTCATAAGACACATAAGGTATTCTCAGAGTTCCCAGCTGAATGCAGCTCTGAGCTTGCGGAAAGGATTACAGAATTTTATTTGAATAAGAGCTAGTGGTTGCTTTTTGTATCTGGTGTGATTACTGGAATTGCAATGTGTTCCTTTTTATGTATGCAGTAGATTTATGCAAGCATGTATAGTAAAGGATTTCTCTGCCACTGGCAGAGAGGAATATCAGCCGAAGCATCTCCTAGGAATGCTCTGTTGAAGTACACCTGTTATTCCATGCTATAGTCTTCATCCACTGCCATAAAATACAGAACGTACATTTTTGCATGTGCGTAAACTAACGATAGATAAATCAGATTCCAAATTACAGCTGGTGAAGCCAAGCCCCAGGCACCAACCCATTTTAATGCAAGCATATCAAAATGAGATTATATTCTTGAGACAAAATGGGATAAAAAGACCCTTAAAACACTAAAAATTCCAATTTATAATAATAACGATTATTGCTCTTTTCAAATGAAGTTAAAAAATTGTGCAGTGACTTTGACTTTTCTCTTTGTTAAATAAAGCACTGCTTTATTTAAACACTGCTTTATTTAAACCTTGCCCTAACAATGCAAGTGAATAAGCACAGCTTAAAAATTTGGAAAACATAGCTTTAACATGGAGATGAGAAGTAAATATGCCACTGTTGTAATATCTTGTGTAGCTGAAAGAAATTTAATTTTTTTGTGTGTCACCATAATAGTTTTGACAGATTATCCAGCTCCTAACTTATTTACAAGGTTATATAAAACCCCAGAGTGTGACACCAGCCCAGCAGAATTCAGGTCTAGATGGCACTGAGAGTTCAGATTCAGGGAAGAATAATTTCTTTAAGAAATTACAGTTTCATTGAAAAAACTTCAAAACTTTCAAAAAAAAACTTCTCACAAGAAGGCATTCCTTCTTTTCTTTTCATTTTCTTTCTCTCATCACAACTTTTAATTACATCCAAAGCCTTGCATGGCTGTAATCAATGTACACAAAATGAGTAAGCATATAGCTACAAACACGAATGAGGGAAAGAAAGGATGCCATGAGTTCCTAAACAAAGATGTGACACAATTACTGGAGGAAAAAGAAAATAGAACAGAAAGAAAGATTACAACCCAACAGGATTCTCTGATTTTACATCGCTCTTTTCTTCTACTTTCATTCCACTAGAACATGGAATGGATGCCAGAGATGCATCAAACTGTCCAAGTATAATTTAAGTAGTCAGAGAACAGATGTTCACAACAGTTTCTGGTCAGTGCAGGGATTTTATTACCTGCCCACAAGCTCTTACCCGCTGTGAAAATTGTATTTCTTGCAGATGTACTATATCAGATTATATCAAATTACATGTATTCTATAAGGTTGAATGACTCTAATCAACTAGCAACGTAATGCAATATTTCCTCCCTTCCTCTTATCCTCCCTTTATCCAAGACTACATAGAAGTTACTAACACTGTCCAATATTACAATGGGGGCTTCCAAATCTCCAATTTTTCAGGAACTTGACTTTGAATGTTAGCGACTTCCTACAGTGTGAACAGGTGGGAGAATGCTGGAAACTGAAGGTAAGCAACAGTTCTCCTTCCCTTCTCCCTTCTACATGTAGCAAAGGTCATTACTCTAATCAACCTTCATATTTTCAAAGGAATGAGACAGTGTGCCAGCTTTAGAAATCTGCCAAATCTTCTTTCCCCAAAAAATTAAGAAAATCATAATTTCTCCCATCAAGGAATACAGATCTATTTGTTCTTTTCATTTGATATGAAAAGGGTGTTCAACATAATGATGGTATCTGAACACCAGGGTATAAATACAAACCCCGTAGAAATATATAAACATGATAGCAGAAAAAATATAGTAATGAAACACTGAAAAATATGCCTGAAAAAATGTCAGTCAGTGATACATCTTCAGCAGCATAAAACATCTACTGTGCATTAGGGATAAGCTTATACAGCAATACTTGTAACTCCTGCATGCACACTTTGCCTAAGTTTACACTGACACCAGGGAAACAGCCATTAGCTGAGCTGAGCTGAAGTTTTTCCCATTCTGAGAACATGCTATCATGGCAGCACTGCCAGAAGGATCCAGAAGGGCACTTCTAACCTAGCTGAGGTTTGACTAATTGTGCTGCTGTATGGCTACATCCTTCATTACAGCTGTCAGGGTTAAAGTCTCAATTGTCATAATATACTTGATGTGTTTGATGTTGTATTTGACTGGCTTGTTTTCAACTTTTTCTTGAAGAAGGAAAGTGGTTCTGGATAGTGACAGCCAGAACTTCAGGAAGAAGATAAAAGATTGCACATTTCCTTGAATTTTTGTGCATAATCAGGAAGAAAATTCTCCAGTGGGCTATAATGCATGAAAGAATCATCACACAGAGAGACCTCAGAGGCAATGGAAGGAAATTTCTCAAGACCAAAGGAAATTCAGCTGTTTTTTGTTTTGTTTTGTTTTGTTTTTGTAAGATAGAGTTACTGTGTTGTCTGTAGTCAGGCTCAGAAGCAAGAATTCATTGGCAACAACACAGCGGGCAGGGTCAGAGCTGCATGTGAAACTATTTATTTATTTATTTAACCTCTAGTTTGTGCTTCCTATTTACTTCAAGTTTTGCTTTAAAACTTGTGTTCAAATAAAACATGAACAGTAATGGCATGAAACATATTCTTATCTCTTTGGAAAGCTGACTGGAAGACAACCTGAGTATGTTGCCCTCAGAGCTGTAGCCAGCTTGAGGTACCATCTTGGTTATCCAAGAAGAACCAAACAAATTAAGACCAATGGCCTATCTAGGCAAGTAACACTTCTGTGTAGAATAGCCAGAAATATATATTACATTAGTGGAGAAGTATTTTACTTCTCCTTAGATTTCCATAGTATTTTCTGACAACAACAACAAAAAAACTTTGCAGTCTTTATATACACTGAATTATGGTATAGATTGTATGCTTATTCCTTAAATGCTTACCAAATTGCATATCTGAATGGAAGACCTCTTTCCTAATTCCCCCGCCTTGAAAGACAGGACAATATAATGTTGCTCCATGTCCATGTTATATGTTCATTCATGCCTAAGGGGTCCCTTAAATTAGTCCTGAAATAACAATTCCAGTTGCTTCTCCAAGCACCATCATATCACATCAGACCTCAGCAGAGAAACAAAATAAACACAGCAAATAATACTTTCTCTGTTCTTCAACTATTGTAAAAGCAACAGTGAGAAACTGTTCTTTTCTTTGCTTAAACCAAAATTCCTGGAGACTTGAAGCAACAAAATAAGGAAAACATCAAGTAAGCAATTTTTTTTTTGTCCTGCACAGAAAATTCCCCAAATGTCCTGGCTAGGTGACTAAGGATAAAATAAAAGACAAAATGCTAACAGGATTCTTCTTTGCCTGCTTAAAATGCAGTAACACTCAAAAGTTGTGTAAATGGTTTCACATCATGTGGCAGCTATGAAGAAAAAAAAACAAAACATAATTCTCAGGTACTGTACTTTTTGCTTTCTGACTAATGTACCACCATGTACTAATTATCATAACAGAGAGAACAATATACACAGAATTTAAAGTGTAGTGTGTTTCTTTGGTCATATTTACATTGCTCTGTTCAGGAATGCATTTACATTGTGATATATGAGAGAAAGAGTAGATGATTATATGCAAACTACATACTTCATGGAATGTAGCCTTACATGACTTGTACTGTGGATGATAATCACAGCAACACCTTCTTCCTCCACGGTGGTACACCAAGACTATTGCCAATTTCAAGTCATTGCATTCTGCAACATTATCAGTGCAGCCTATCCTGCAGATGTCTCCACTGGATCCCTACAGTAGTGCACAGACATCAGCAAGAGCCAACTCCCTCAGCACTCAGCCAAAACTTAGGTCTAATAATAATCAGCAGATAATTTAGATGTATTGTTTGCTTTTTGAGACAATTCTGCATCCATTCACCTGCTACAGTGATGCTGAATCTAGCCCCAGTATATCTACACATATGTTATGTTCCACATATTCTGAGGAAGGTGTGCCTCTCTAATTGTTTAGTGTGGTTACAGTGGTCACTGGAAGCTGACAGACACAGTCTGTGTGGATGAGCCAGCAAAGAAGCAGCCCTGGTGTTATAGACTGCAGTAGTTCATGGTGGATTTCATTTGCAGCTCCCTGGGCTGCTGGTTTTGAAGCCAGCCAGAACTGTGAAATTAGCCTCTGCTCCTTTGCAAATATGAACTTGATCTTACACAATTCCACTGACACGAGTTGAAGGATCACAAGTAAAGGGCATTGCTCATGATCCAGAAATTATGAACATGACCTTTCCAAGACTTTGTCCGGTCACAGTTTTAGATGATAGCAAACTATTTCTTACAATCTCTTTGAGCAGTTCTCCCATTCTTATAAACTGCATTCCCTATCACAAATAGTTAATCTGGGTATAAACTCTTCAGAATTTCTGTCTTTTCCTAGTTGACTTTCAGTAGACCTCCTTTTCCCTAAGCAAAGCTTCATTAAAACTCACACTACCAGACAACTTAGCATGTGTCAGCCAGTCTGGGATAGCTTTCCATACATATCTCTCAGCCCACACCAAAGCAATTAGTTATTTTAACCTTTTTTCTCTGAAAGTTTACATTATGGAAATGTCTTGCTCTATCAATTGGAGGAACGCATTCGGTAGTATCTTACCCAGCAGACTCTTCCACCTTCTGTCATCACAGTTTTTCTCTCGTCTTTCTCTCCTCCACCATATCCAAACTTTAAGCCTACTCACACTCTTACTTCATCTGCTACCAGTCCTACATGGCTATCTCCCTCCTTAAGTTCAGCAGTGTTATTCCTTCATTAAGTGTGCATGCTACCAGGCAGAGTCAGCCACAGAGTGAAGCTTCTTATAAGGTCCTCCCTCTGCCTTCTGTACATCTTCATTATACTGAAAAATAAATTGTCTTGTTAGTTATCTTATTACATTTTAAGTTGACGAGTAAATCTTATTATAAAAGTGTAATTATACAGTAAGATTTTTTCATGCATTTAGCCCTCTCTCTGACACTTAATTATATCTACTGCTGCATGGTGATCTGAAACATTAAATTGCCAGATCAACTAAAAACTCACATAACAGACTGATTTTCTAGCCTGCTTAAGGTTCTCATTTACCATATACTGAAATCATTTAAAATCTGTGCTCAGCAAACCATTTCAAGAGCAAAATGCCTTGCACAAGAGGAGAATAAAAGACTCCAATATGATTATTTTAAGAGAATTACACCTGAACCTTTCTGTAAGTTAAGAAAAGAAGTTTTGTGAAGGCACAGATGGGATCTCCCCTACCACAAACAACATTACACCCACATACTTGTTCCACCACAGATCAGCGATCTCATAACAAAAGAGCTTTGGTACAGGACAATTGATGCTGCTTCCCCCAGAGCTTTGCCCTGGGGACCTTCCTTCGCATGCAGGTGTGCATACACACAACACACACATGCATGCTAGCCAGAGAACTTAAATAAGCAGTGGGGTCCACTTGGGCATGGTCATACCTACACAGCACTCCCTCTAGAGCTCTAAGAGATCAATCTCTGCACATCCTTAAGATATTCCAGCATAAAAACATTGATATTCTTAGTGGAGGAGCCTAGTGGTCAGTCAACTGTCAGCTGTACTGAGACCAGAAATATTCCCAATAGCAGAATGTAAAATATACAAAGCCCTGATGCACATAGCTGAACCATCCCAGTTTGCAGCCTGAAAGGACCCAGTAGTGGTTGCAAGTAATAAGGCTACAGGGCAAAGTGTGCTTGAAATTTGACCTTGAAGAGAGAAAGAAATCAATGTGATCTGCAAGACTTAAGTTACATTTTTTTATAAAGCATCCAGAATTGAACAAAAAGAATTGTAGATCCCAAACTACCTATACATTTTGTTGATGGCATCGAGATGATCTACAAGCAAATAATCTTCTCCCACACTGAAAAGAAACCTGACTCTGGTATTGCACACTTTTGTTAGGAGCCCGCAGACAATTTAATAGGGACACTTTCATTACCATAATGTGATCAAAACAAAGAACACAATTGCATCTCGTAAACATGAAAGACATTCACCTTCATTAACTAATAAAGCCAAGAAATTATGCCATCTAATACAAAGGAAAGTGGAAGAAAAAGGGATGAGCCTTGCTCTGTGATGGTAAATAAGTTTCAGTAGAGTTACTGCATGAAATATATAAGAAAGTTTAAGGGACTTTGGCAAACAACTCTTGCTGAACTTCATCTGGAGGTAAATGACTAACTCTTCAGCACTCCCTTGAAAATCTTTCTGGAAACTATATTTACTTCATTGCCTCTGTACATTTTTTTGTTCTGCTTGCATATCACATATCCTGTCTAACCTGGGACTTGCCACTTTAAACAGAGGACTTATTACCAGTAAACATACCTTTTCTAACCCAATTCCAGCATGACTCCATTCATCTGTAATAAATTCTGACTATAAATCTCTTTTACTGCTGTTCTCCATGCGTCAGAAATTCATGTACTGATTTGGTATAAGCAAGTGTAACTTCCTCTAGAAGTTTAAGAGGCAAACTCTGCAATGACAGAACATTGTAAGTTATATGCTAGTATAAAAACATTCATGTGACAAAATATACCTATTTGCTATTCAAGGAGTGTATCAAGACAGCTATTTACGCTACACTTTTCAGAAAGCTAAGCTTCTACAGCTGAGACAAAACATTTAAAAAAAAAAAAAATCAAAACTCACTAAGATACCAAGGGAAGTGACCAGGTTTTAATAGTCAGTCAGTCAGTCAGTCCATGATTTGTTTGCAAGAAGTCCAGTATTTTCTTAAAGACCAGCTCAAAATGTGATCAGCACCACAGATCATTTAAAAATTAGGTCATAAACTGTTTTACTGGTCTTGTCCTCAAGCGCTGTATCACACGAGGACAGAAACACTTTCAATTATATTTCTATTAACTGTTTCTCAAAATTCATTTCTATTTTTCATTATTAGCACACCTTTCCTTACCAATTTAAGTCATTTCCTGTCCTCCATATTCACAAGGTTGTAAGTCACCATTTCACTCCAGTTTCTGCCAAAGATGATACAGAGAGAAGAAGCAATCCAAATTGTGTATTCATGACTTGGCACAAGTACATATTGCTTTACAATAAGCTTGGATTCAAGTTCACCATATGGTCCTCAGACCACCTAAAGACCAGTAAGCCATGACTGCTTCTTTCAGTATGTAATATGCAAAATGCCTTAAAGTGTTGCTACGATGCTACAGATGGCTCAGGTTCCCTTTAAAGGTCTAGTTCTGAGGCTCTCTGAAAATCAGTCACCAGCTAGATGTGAACAGATGTAAATTAGTTCTATCATATAGAGATAAATAATTGCTTCTTAATGCAGTCTTCCTCCACTGACTGTCCAGTAGAGGCTCTTTCCTCTTTAACATTCCTTTAAGAAGTATCTTCAATTAAGGAGTAAAAGACTCCTTCTAACTTGACATTTCAACTTGAGAAAAATAACTAGTTCATTTCCCGATAGGCAAACCATCAACTTAGGCAATTATTAAGCATGAATTTGTTACAGTGAAATTCTAGAAGAAGCCCTCAAAAACATATGTATGAATAGAACTTTTACTCTACCAATAATAAATGGAATTTTACAGAGTAATCATGATTCTATTTTTAGACAATTATAGAAAGCAAGCTTGTCCTTGAATTCAACCAGTTTAAAAAGCATGTGCAAAAAAAAAAAAATAATAATAATTCAATATCAATCATATTTTTGTTTAGTAACCAAGAAATGTAATTCAGGTATAATTCAACAGCTCAGAAATATGCATCGTTATCATCAGTAATTGACAAAAGCAGTACCTTACTGCATGAGCTGCAGTATCTGTCCCTGGGGGAAAAATAAATTGAACTTACCTGGTAACAGTGGTAAAAAGCACCCTCAGTTTTCCTGGAACTTCATTTATCATGTATGACTTACCACTATTTTTTCATGTCACTTCTTTATCTCATCTTCTTGTAGAAAGACATTTGTTTTGATGAAGGCCAATCGCACGACTTGGATAAAAAAGGCAGACTGGTCACAATAATTTAATTGAATGGAAAACCATCCTACATGAATGCCATGAACAGAATCTTCCCTGGAAACAGTATCTATCTTAATGCAGTCGCCCCAGATGGCTCTTATCTCTGAGATTTACCTTAGCAATACTAAAAGGTAAGTCACAGAGGAAAAGACTGAGTACAAAGTATGTTTCAGCCCTCTGTGTACAGAGCAGCAGACTATAAAGAAAACAGCTCTTTATTTATACTGCCAATCTTATTACTGTAATACCTACAATTTTCCCTTCCCCTTCATGCTGTCTTGCCCCATAATGAACTTATTGCATTAAATACTGGAGAAAATGAAGGACAGAAGCCCTCATGGATTATGCTATAACTGAAGAAAAACTGTGAGAAATAGTGGAGTGAGTAGATTGGAGAAAAGCCCCCAGTTATTGTTCCAGGTTATGGATATTAAAAAATTTGTTGTTTGTAGGAAAGAAATGTGAGGGAAAGCAATGGATAAATGACCTACCTTGGGGAATCTCTTCTATACAGGCTTAATTACATGGAATAAAGAGCGCTATCATTTACAAAAGTGCTGAGGAAATCAGTGGAAATTACTGCTGTTGTCAAGAATGAGGAGCACACATAAGAATGAAGGAGAAGTTATGAAGCCCCTTCAAGAAAAGAACCTGCGATGTGTCAGGACTGGGCTGTAAGTATCAGTTTCCTGGATACTAAAATTATAAGCATAGATTTTTCTTTAAAATAGAACAAGCATACAATCACTCTTCCAGTCTCTAGGTTTTATAGGCAAGTAAAGAAATGTAAATGTTTCCTAAGACACTAGTGCAGTGGAACCTGTTCACACTGGCAGACAGTTCAGAGAGATTTGAACTCCACCACATGTATCATATAGTTCTTCAAAATTCCATTGGGTAACACCAGCTTTAGTACATATGGTGTTCTGGGTGAAATTGGCGCAGATGGTTATTCACATATGTCTGGTATGTAGAGCTGCCACATGTGATGTGAATCATCACATTTAGTGAGAATTCTAACAACCTCTGCTACCCCTCAGCCTCAAAATACAACCGAGTGGAAAAAAAAATCAGATGTTCTCCAAGCTGTACAACTGTTGTGTAAGTATGTTATTTTTTCAATATCTCTAATATTTTGTGCTATTACATCTGTAGTTCAGGGTTTGTGTCGTTTTCCTACATAAGTAGTTGTTTTATTGATTTGATCTCCACATAGCACTGACACTGAGACACTACTAATTCATCCACAGATCTCTGGATATTTCATGTCTTTTGAAAATGAGCTATGATGGCTCATCAGAGCATACAGAATTTTCAAGATAAATCTGTGTGCCCACGTTAAAAAGAGTAGCAGTAAAACAGAAGACTGATGCATATGAACAAGACTGAAACATCTATGTCTCTTATGTTTTAGCTTAACACTTATATTCTCTTCTGTACTGGATGCTGTTAAATCTTTTCCCTTGATCACAATTTTTGAATATTTAATTTACCAGCTGCACAGATATTTTTCATAATTCCATTCACAGATGGAGATCCCAAGTGAGGTTTGAGGTGCTGAGGGTCCTGACACTTGCAGTTTTAATAGTTTTTCTCTTCTCAGAAATAGCAAACCTACCTGCCACAAGAATTAACACAAAAATGCATATGAAACTTGATATATGCACTTAAGTCATCTTTCATTCTAGAGAACATTGTTTCCTGGTGACTGCCTCAGAAACCTAAAATTCCTTAAGCTATCTATCTGAAATATTCTGTTAATGGTTTTGGTCCTTCTCCTTTTTCATTTCTTTCCTCTTGTTTTCATGACTACACACACCTCCCAGATCTGGGGTATTCTGACGAGCTTGTAGAAGCTGAAGTACTCAATTCACTTTAAACTATTCAAAAAAAATAGGAAAGACTAAAATTGCTTGCACCTCAAGGTCTACCACTCAACTGCTTAACCAGCATTTGCGAAAGTGAAAAAGATACAGTACTGTTAGAGGAAGCAAAGCCTTAGAAAATGGTGCACAGAGCAAAGTGACTTATTTAAGCTTCCAGACAACCACCTGGGACCTAGCTTCAGTGATAGATGCAATAGGAATAAGAAGAGAGGAAGACCACAGCATGAAATTCTGAAGTGATGTGGCAAGCCTGTTTGAAAACAGTTAGTGACCAGCTGGCAAAATCAGCAGAAAACAATCATGCAGTAGAACTCATTGAAAAAGAAAATGAGAGCAGCAAGGGATGAACTAAACAGTAGCTAAATAAGACAGTAATGCAGAGTTTTGACAGGTTGGTAAGAAGCAGATGATGGGATTGACCATTGCCACTGAGACTGAATTTCAGCAAGCGTTGAACATAAGAGCATCATTGCAAGATGGGGCTGAGATGGGAGAGCACCAGCACACATATTTGGGAATGGCAATGGTTAATGCACATTCCAGTAGAGCACAGCAAGGGGTTGATCATAGCTTTTCGGATGCTAAAAGAAATATGATTTTTTACCTACTGTGTCAGGTAAGCACGCATTGACTTACAGGAGAACAGAGGCCAAAATAATTCAGGGACAGAGGACTTTAACATAGTCCAGAAAATAAGGAGGGACTCCAACCCACCATCACATTCTAAAATTCCCCTGGCTTTACATGAAAAACTTACTTTTAACTGACAAAAAAATCATAATTGCATGTTTTCTTATATTGATGTTTTACTCAATTATTTCATCAAGATTAGTCTCACCTGGTTCAGTAAGCAATAATCATAAAACTCATGGAAGCACAAAACCAAAGGTTATCTTAGCCCCTTTGCTATCAAGGAAAATAATATAAAAATCATATATCCAGATGGCAAAAGAGTAGAGAACAGGGAGGCCTTGCAGAGACGTCTTGATGAATCAGGAGGGCTGAGAAATCACCAACCACATGAAGTGTAACAAAAGCAAGTACTGCATTCTGTACCTGCAATGGGACAATCCTCAAGGTACATATAGATGGGAATGAGAGACTGTAGAGCAGCCCTGCAGAACGGAGCCTGGGGGTGCTGGCTAATGGCAAGTCAAACATGAGCTCTGGCAGCCAAAAGGGCCAGCTGTATCCTGGGGTGTAGCAGGCCCAGAACTGCCACTGGGCAAGGGGAGGGCTTGTTCTGCTCTGCTCTGTGCTGTGCAGCCTCACCTCCTGCACTGGGCGCAGTGTGGTTGCCACAGCATCAGAGGGACATAAAGCTATTAGAGGGTGTCACTGAGGCTGGGGTCCCTGGGTTTGCTCAGCCCAGAGCAGAGGAGCTGAAGGGAGACCTCATGGCATCTGCAGCTCCTCACAGGGAGCAGAGGGGCAGCTCTGAGCTCTGCTCTGTGTGACAGCGACAGGGCCCGAGGGAACGGCATGGAGCTGTGACAGGGGAGGGGTGGGTCAGGGAAAGGGTCTGCACCAGAGGGCGGTGAGCACAACCCCCAGCCCAACCATTTGATGCCCCAAGGTGTTCAAGAAGCATTTGGACAGTTCTCTCAGATATAGGGTTTGATTTTTGGGCGATTCTGTGTGGACCTAGGGGTTGGATGCCATGATCACTATGGGTTCCTTTCACCCTTGCTTATTGTATGATTCTGAAATACAGACTGCAACAACTTCTGTTTACTTGCATTAAAAATGTTTAATTGCTTTAATAACCGGCTCACTGGCAAACTTCTAATTGTAATGTATTATCTTCCTCATTAGAATTCCAGTGGCAGGGTGAGCACATGGGCTGCTTATTATACAGAAGTTCATTATCAAATTCTACCATAGATTGATTATCAATAAAGTGTTTTTCATTTCCTTCGAATTCTCACCACAGGGCTCTTTTATTTATTATCCTTCCATTCTCTTTTCTTTATCTAATCAGCCTGTGTTGAATCAGCTGCTAAGCTTTCAAGAGCAAATGGTTTCTTCGGTCTTGTAACCATTAGAAGTCCATAGTAGCTATCATTCAGACCAAATGTATTATTGTTCCCTTAAAGAGCCAACACTACTTTCATTTTTAAATACGTAAGTATCAACAGTGTAATGATACTAAACGATGACCAAACGCTTTTTCAGCCAGATGTAAAAAACATGCTTCAAATACAGAGAAGGATTTGCCTTTCTGGTTTAGGAAGCTAGAGCGTGTGTGTGCATGTTGGCACTTTCCTCCTCACAAATGATGGGGAGCAAGCATTGCCTGCACTGAATTTCAGCTGGGAGGCAGCTGGGTCCAAGAAGCTACCAAGGCAAGCTAAAACACACTAACTACATGGCCAAGGTTCATTTGCCTGTGGCTGGTCACTCTGGGTGCCTCTCTGATTAACAAGATTGTGTTAGGAAACAACACATGGCATCAGAAGTTCCTGCTCATATGCAGTTAGTGAAAGTGAATTACTCAAACCTCCTCTGGCACTGTGATTGGTAGGAAACAAGGGGAAAACATTGGTAATGTTTAAGTACTATCATTTGTACATAAAAGCTGTCAAAATTCATATAAATAAACTGTAGAAAGAAGCAGCTCTGGGCACTCTTTTCAGAAGAAGAGATAGAAAATAATTCTGGTGGTTTAAAAGAAAACCATGGAGCATCCTGTGCACCTAAACAGAGCAAATGCTGTATGCACCTGTTTGGGCTGAAAACACCTGAGGGAACTGAGATGACAAAAAAATTTGACTATCTCTGACAAAGTTCTTTTATATGACAAGCTAGTTTCATCCAATGAGGCTTAGGGCCAGTGGGTGGAGATGAAATAAGTGCTAACTACCAGCAAAAGAGGGAAATTTATTTTCTGACACACAGTTCCCAGTCCAGCTATTTTTATTTAATTAAAGTGAAATGCAACGTGCAGCACATTATTTGGAGTTTTTGTATTCTGATCTTACAACTGATGAGAGTTTAATGATTCAGCTGATTTAAGGGGTAATGGGATGTTAACAGTTCAGAATACATCACAGTAAATTATAAATTGATCATGGACCTTGGATAAGTTTGGGATGGAGATTCTTAGGGGCTCAGAAATTAGTTAGCACATGGGACGTTGTGATGCTGGTTCATTGGGATCCTGCTGTGCCAAGCAAGGAGTCTTCTGACAGTGAAACCCAGAGGCTCTGATCTATAGCAATGAAGAACTATTTTTTGATGTTGACAATGGAGTCATTTTGCTTGGACTTACAGGTGAAGTTTCAAAGGAGGATGGTATCAGAGTACTCATTCTAAACAGGAAATGTACTCTGTAACTGGAACAGCATGGCTGTATCTCTGAGAGCTGCTGGTTTTGTCTTGATATTAGACAGACTTTTATTTGCCAGAAGAGAAATTAGTCACTGGTATAACCTCCCCAGCGATGTGGTAGAATTTCCATCACTGTAGATTTTCAAGATCCTGTTTACAGTATGCTACGAAATCTCATCTGGGCTTCCTTATTCCATAGAAAAATTGCACCTGATGATCTTTTCAGCCTGGGATAATATACATTTCAGTTCTATGATTGTTTGTTTTACACAAGACAACACCTACGTATCTTGTTCTCAAGCACCTGTTTATTACTGGGGAAAAGTAAAACATGCAAAAACAATAGGATAATTTCAAAGCTAGGTGCCTACAAATTGTGAGAGGAATATTTCAGTGAGCAGTACTGGATCTACTCCTGGTATTTATTTAAGAAAAATTTCTTAGCAAGTGGCATGGTGGTGATTTTACCATCCCCGAAGCTGAAATTTTAAGGAGACAGATATTCCCTACCTTTAAATAGCTATCTAAAACCTTCTACCTAAATTTGTCTTTTTAAAGCTCTCTTTCTAAGGTGACTCTCTGTCCCTGTCTTATGGTTGAGCTTGCCATGACTGACCCCGTGACAGTGTCCTGTGTGCTTTCTGTTGCCGTGCACAATTATAATCCAAACCCCATACTTGCCCAGGTGCTAGCGAAACCCTCGCTAGGGCCAAAAGGACCACCGTGACTCATCAAGAAAGGTGGCAAAATGGCATTTATTAGGAGTAATCAATACCTTATATACCTTACTACTTCGTCTACGCCCCCTAGGGCACGTTTGAAATGCGCGCGCCCAAAGTACATCACTAGATAGGGGACGGAAGAGGCTGGTTTACTATCACCGTCACATCCCGAAAAAGCCCCGCTACCGCCTATATGCTTGTACTACAAGGTTCAGCCTCGTTAGCATCTACAACATCTCCCCGTCCCCCAAGACAACAATTTATCCCTTTTCAATGTGAACACTAAAATCCCAAGTATAATCTACTATAAATTTGATATTATTCTATATGTTCTATGCAATATACTTATACTATTGTACTCAGCTTAACTGAATTACTCATCTACTTAGTCAAATTTAACCTTAACAAAACTAAGATTGATCTTAATGCAATCCTTACGATTACTAATATATTACTCTTATCATAACTCTATTACTCTATTAATATATTACTCTTAATATAACTTACTCTATAAATTTATATAAACCTTAATATCTATTAATATATTACTCTTAATATAACTTACTCTCTATAAACTTTATATAAACCTTAAAAGCTTCACCCGATATAATGAGTAGTGCAAGTTACATTTGTGCAAAAGAAAACAATACCACAACTAAATGAAGTGTATATTAAGATAGTCCCTTTGATGTCTGGAACCATCCGAGAAACAGTTCTCATCCGTGATGTTTTCTATTCTTCTTCATTCTTCGTCATTCTTCTTTCCATTCTTCATCATTCTTGCATGATGCATCTTCTCTGTATGGTGAACAGTAGTCAAAGTCTTCTGTCCGTAGCCTCGATAGCATCCATCAGCTCATCAGCACACGGCAACATGCACCATCATTACATTAGCGTGTAATCGATATGTAGTGACTAGGAAACTAGAATCACGCTCTATAGGATAAGAAGAACACATCCTAAAAGATAAGTGAAGTTGCAAATACAGATAAGTGTGAATCTACTGTTGGCTGAGACCCGACAATTCTAGACTGAATCCAGAAGGTCCCCGCGCTTGTTGTTTGAGCGGTACTAATCACCGAGACCAACAGCAGCAAAACAGTCTCAGGTACCAGATTCGGCCTCCCCACCAACTGCTCCTGTAAGGAAAGAACTCTTATCCCACTTCCCATAGTCAGTCTTCACCAACCATTCTTGAGTAAAACGAGAAGTGAAGCAGGACCCATTGTCAGTCTCAACGTGACTGGGCAAACCGACCATAGCAACAGCGGTTGCCAAATGGTATCGGACTGCAGTCAAGCCAGACCTGACATGCTCAGTGGCCGTGATGACAGTAGAGGAGGTATTCACAGCAATAGCCAGCCATTGACGGGGAGACAAGCAAGGCTCCCAGATGACACCAGTTTGCCAGATCTGCAGTGACCCTAGGCCAAAGACAGGAGTGCTGGCAACTGTATCTGCTATTACATTACCTCTGGTAAAAAGGCTTGGCACCTCAGAGTGACCATGCACATGTAAGGATGCAACAGGAGCCGTGTGAGAGGCCAAGGTCTCATCTAAAATTCCAGCAGCCTCTGAACTTGGGAAGTCCTCCCAGCCCCTGCGGGCCAACAGCTTGGCTGCAAAGATGGAGTCAGCAACAGTGTTAGAGGGTATCATTTGCCAGAGGTGCACTGCGACCGTCACAGCCATCACCTCAAGCATCTGCACACTGACCATTCGGTTTGTGAAGACAGCAGCCTGTGAACTACGGTTGGGATCCTGCCAAACCACCATCCTGAGATCAAGAGTCTCATGCTCTACCAACTGAGCTAGCTGGGCCATTTCAAGGCCTCGAGCAGTGTCCCACTGTGCAAGCGATCCTTCCATGCAGCTCTGTAAGATCTTTTGCCAAGCTGCAGCCATTTTGCTAGACGGATTTTGGGGTTAGCATCTACAACATCTTTCCTACTGCAGATTTATAGAAATAACTCTTTCAATCCATCTGGGGATCCATTGTTCTTACTTGAAAAATATAAGAGATTTTCCTCATTTTGTGAGCAGACCATTAGGACATTCAGCAAACAACGTTACAAAAGCATAAGTGGAATCAGTACAAACTAGGGCAGAAGGGCCTGGATGGGCAGGCTGTTTGTTGCTTTATGGGCTCAAAGTATGCCATAAATAAAGGGTAAGCGCCACAGTTTATTTAGTGTTCTTAAGAAAAGTATAAATGATGAGAGTGATGCATAAAAACAGAAAAAAAAAAAAGGAAGGAACCTATCTCAGAGATAGCACTGTCAGCCAGTGACACATAAAATGAAATACATTTTTTTCAGGTGTTTTTGTAAGGAGATATTTTCTCAGCATTGAAAAGTCTTCTTACATAACATGCAAATAAAAATATTTTTTAGCCAAAATGTTAGTAAAATTTAACCAAGATTAAATGTGCCTTCACATAAAGACAATAGATAATTTATACTAGCTGAAATAAGAACTGTAAACTATATAATCTAAAGCCTGAGGGCTCAAACTGATCAATGCTGGAAGCCAAGGAGGATTTATGTACCCTTCTATAACACTGTATCCCTGTGTAGGTATTCTGTGAGCTTTTTCTGCCCTCTTTGACAAGCTTATAGGTTTGATGAATCATTGTTTGTTTTTTGATTTGGCAATTCCCATGTTCTTATAAAGAAAATAATATATGACAAGGTCAAGAATATGAACACAATTATAAAAGAAGCTTGACAGATCAGATAAAACTTCTGTGGTATAAAGGGAAAAATAAATAAGGAGTTCAAGAATGGAGATTAATGTGGGTAGTAGGGAGGTAAGCAAAAATAGAAAGCTCCAGTCCTGGAAATACACAGCTGTCAGTAATTGGTCAACAATGTTGGGGGGGCAGGGGGAAGAGGGACAAAACAGTCAACATTACCCAGCACCAATCTAAGCTGTGAACTATAAGGCATGAAACGTTAAACAAACAAACAAAAATGGCTGCATTTAGAGAAATAAAACGAACAACCAAATTCAGATCTAAAGATTTCAGATTTAAATGAAAATAAATCAGCATCAAAATGAGTCCACACAGGGAGTACTCTCTGGTCTGGATACACCTCAGCTGGTATTCAAAACTACGTTTAAGGTGGTGTTTGGTACAAAATCATTGTGCAAAGTTCACCTGGAAGGAATGATTTGGATAAGTAGATTCAGAATGCATAAAATAGTCAAGAAAGAAAAAAAAAAAAAAAAAAATCTTTCAGGTAAGCAGAGAAAACATGTATTCCAGAATAAAAAGGAAGGAAAGTAGAAAAGAGAGTGAGGAAAGACCTCATTGCTCTCTACATCTGCCTCTGAGCATGCAGGGAGGGGAGTGTTGGTCTCTTTTCTCAGATGACAAGACAGGACACAGAAACAGACTCAAATTCCACCAGGGGAGGTTCAGATTTAACACGAGAAAAAGATGGAACAGTCTATGCAGGGCTGCGGTGGAGCTTTCATTCCTAGAGCGACTTAAAAGATATATGGACCTGGCATGAAGGGACATATATCATTTAGTGATGGGACTCTGTATATCAGGTTGATCGTTGGGTTAGATGATTGTGGAGGTCTTTTCCAACCTAAAGGATTCTGTGACTCTATGGGAAGCAATCTACAAGTGAGCAGAGGAAGGAAAATGAGATTATCTGAAAAACATCAGTTCTTTGGACTAGAAGAAAAAAAAAAAAATTAATGAAGTAAATTGGTTTCATCGTCAACTGCAGAAAATACAAAAAATGCAGGCAGGCAATAAGAGGTGGGAGTACAGTAAATATATATATATATATATATATATATATATATATGAGAGAAAATTGCTGAGGTGAGAAAAGATAGTATTGCAGTCCAGGTGCTTGGGTGGGACTGTGATTAATAGCATCTGTTTAACTTTCTGGTTTCCAATTAGTGCTTTTTAAGTTCCTTCAAAGGAAAAAAAAAAAAATACATTTGAACTACAGGTAGAATGATGGCTTATTTGTTTTGCCATGAACAGTGGGCTTTGGCAGAAAGGGAATATTTCACAGGTAGAGGTGGTTTCTCCTTTTCTTATAGAAGCTGAATGTGCTTGGTGGGAACAAGTTGCAGGAGAGAAGAGCTGGGTTGTTGGGCAGGGAACACTTGGCAAGCAAGGAGCTGCTAAGGCACAGAAACAGGGAGAGAAGAGCAGAAACAAACATACAGTTAGCCTAGAGCTAAAGAAAAGAGAATTATCTGAGGCACCCAGTGGGGGTGGAGGAAGATGATTCAAACCAGAAAACTACTGAAATTTGCTACAACAGAAATAAGTCTGGAAAGAAAAACCTGCCCAGCCTTGTACAGGATGTAGAAGGGTTACAGTCTTTTATTTCCAGTTCTTTTTGAGTGTCTCAAAATAAATAAATAAGTGTTAGAAGCTGAATATAACTTGGGTGGATTTTGTTGTTGTTTTGCTTTTTGTGTTAGTTGCTTTAAAAAAAAAAAAAAAAAAAAAAAAAAAAAAAAAAAAAAAAAAAGAGAGAGAGAGAGGCAGACAGTGGCTTGTTTTCTTCCTGGCAGAGTGTGGTCTGCACTGTCGTGGGGTGAGGATGTTTTCATTTCATTTTCTAGTCTTGCAGATTTCTGAGGTGACTGTGTGGAACAGTGTCTTTCTTTCTGCTTCAGTACTCAGTTTCTGGTATTTAGATAATAGTCAGCATATGAGAAAATAAGCTTGCTTAATTTTGAAAGTTGAGCAGTAAGAAACCTCAAGAATTTGTCCATTTGGTGTCATTTTACACTGCTATAGGCAGCTTTTCATTAACAAAATACGAAGTTTTCCAGGTGTATAGCAGTGACATGATACAATATTAGTGCTCACATAAACAAGTAAAACAGAAGAGATTAAACAAACAACAAAAAGACAGAGAAAGATGGAGATATAAAATTTAGCTGATACAATTATTTCTCTAGTAACATATTTTCCTTGCAGTTTGAAGTATTTCAGAGGTGAAATGTAAATGTGTGTTATGGGTGAAGTAGAACAACCAGAATTAAAAACAGAAAAATGTGTATGCTTGGATGTTAACACTGAATTTAATGGGTTATGAAAAGTCTGAGTTATGCATTTCTCAATATTTTCTGGCCCCCCAAAATGTAGAATGATATCATACCTTACATCACAGAGACTCAACCTTCAGTGAAAGTTTTTTTCACCAAAACTTCAGTTTTCCAGAGAGATTTAGTTAATAGTTTAGGCAGCTATAGGTCTTTTATATGCCCCCTATGATTATGAGGTGAGAAATGTCAAGTGACTATGGCCCTTCTATCAGAGTCACAATTCTGGATTCACTCTAAAATAGAGCAATAACTTTTGGTAACACTGCAACAAATACCAGAAATCTGGAAAAATCAGGGGAGGTTTTTTTCAGAAGTTTCCATCCTTGGACAAAACAAGATGCAGAACCCGTCACTGGATACTTAGGCTACACTAAGTCACTTGTGGTTAAAACCACAGTAGAGCTGCTTTGCAGCATTGTGCTTATCTATGTTTTCTTTAAAGAATGACAGCTTCATTTTCCACAGTTTGTTCAGGTGAACTGGACATGGTGATTCCTGCACATGACCCCAGCAGCAATGAAAGCAAGGGGGAAGCAATATCTTTCATAAGCTTACTGGGGCTTTATGTCCTTCCCATTCTGAAAATCCAAAGGAAGACCTACAGCTTTCTTTAAGCTCCTGCATAAGGAGATCAGTGAGTTTTGCTCTGAGCTGGAGATTATCTGGGAAATCCATTCCCTTTAGCAGAAAAGGGGTGGAGTAAAGGTTAATAATTTCTTTAAGTGAGATTTACTGGCTTATGGACACATTGCACTGGAAGGCAACTAACCCCAAGGCATGAGATGCATTTGTGAGTTTGCCTCGATCAAATGAAAACTATACATTACTGAACCATATGTTTGTATTAGTATAGTCTGAACCATGGAATACAAACCTCACATGCAGGACCAGTGAAAAGTAATGCATTTTCTCAAAGGCCAATACAGAATCACCAAGATTGGAAAAGACCTCCAAGATCATTCAGCCCAACCATCCTCTCAGTGTGCTCCACCATATGCTTACCCCCAACGTAGTCCAACTCATTCTTTAACATCCCCTGAAACAATTTGCTATTTTCTTGATGCTTTTGGCAATCTAAGCCATTATTTTGGCTTGGCAGTAGGGCAGGTCCCATAACCCCACACCACTAACCCTGTCCTGACATGGTTATCACCCCTTCCCCATGCGAACTCCGATGCCAGTCAGCTGCTTCCTTGCCAAGAGCAGTTTTTAGGGGGCCATTTAAGACCTCACTACAGTACGTATACTCATATATGTATACTCCTGAGCTGTTGATCATAGCAGGATCTTCTTGGAAAAGAAGAATGTTATCAGGAGTAGTCAGCAGGAGCTCAACCAACCTGGTAGCCTTCTATAATGTCATCACTGGCTGGGTGGATGGAGGAAGAGCAAGGCATTTGTCTCCCACAACATCCTTATAAAGAAGCCAAGGAAGTGTGGAATAGATGAGTGGATGGTGAGGTGGATTGAGAACTGGCTGACTGGCAGAGCTCAGAGTATTGTGAACAGCATCACAGAGTCCAGTTGGAGGCCTGTATTTAGCGGTGTTCCTCAGTGGTTGGTACTGGGTCCTTTCTTGTTCAACATCCTCATCAATTACCTTGATGAGGAGCTAGTGTCCACCTTCAGCAAGTCTGATGATTATACAAAGCTAGGAGAGATGGCTGACACACCAGAAGATCTGTGCTGCCATTCAGCAAGACCTGCTCAGGCTGGAAAGTTGAGCAGAGAGGAACCAGATGAGGTTTAACAAGAGTGAGTGCAGGGTCTTGCATGTAGGGAAAATAACTGCATGTACCAGTACAGGTTTAGGGATGTCCTGCTGAAGACAAGCTCTGTGGAGAGGGACCTGGAGGTCCTGGTGGACAAAAGGTTGGCCATGAGCCAGCAGTGTGCCATGGTGGCTAAGAAGGCCAATGGCATCCTGGGTGCATTAAAAGGAGAGTGGACAGGAGGTTAAGGGAGGTGATCCTCCCCCTCTACTCTGCCCTGGTCAGGCCTCACCTGGAGTATTGTGTCCACTTCTGGGCTCCCTAGTACAAAAAAGACAAGGATGCCCTGAAAAGAGTCCAGTGGAGGGCCACAAAAATGATAAAGGGCCTGGAGCAGCTCCTTTATGAGGAAAGGCTGAGCAAACTGAGTCTGTTTAGCCTTGATAGAAGAAGACAGAGAGGGGATCTGGTCACTGTCTGTAAGTATCTGAAGTGCAGGAGGCAAAGGGACAAGGTCAGACTCTCTTCAATGGAACATGGCAACAGGACAAGGGGAAATGACCACAAGCTGAAGCATAGGAAGTTCCACACAATTGTGTGTAAGAACTTCACAGTAATGGTAACAGAGCACTGGAACAGGTTGGCCAGGGGAGTTGTGGAGTCTTCTTCTCTGGAGACATTCAAGACCTGCCTGGACGCCTACCTGTGCTACCTGGTGTAAGGAGCCTGCTTTGCAGAGCAGGTGGAGTAGGTGATCTCTGGAGGTCCCTTCCAGCTTCTACAATGTTACGATTATGTGATACCTACTGTTCAGCTGATTGCTGGTGCTGTGGTGAGCAAAGACAGGAGTTAGTGACAGATTGCAGGTTATGAAACAACTAAAGGTGGTTTTGTGTGTTGAAACATTTTGGATACTTCTTAACCTATACCCTTGCAGCAGAGTTCAGCAGGTAAGAACACATTCCAAGGAAGACAAGCTGTTACTCATTGGATGAGATCCTCGCTTAACACCATTGCTTCCATGTCTCCAGCCCTGTTTTGGCATGGTTGAGTTCTTTAGAAAAGAACTGCAATATGTAAGTTGAAGAAATGTAGTGTATTAAATAACATGTACACCTTTTTGGCACCTGTCTTTCTTCGAGTAAACAGACAGTGCTATTTCAGCTTTGTGGTATTTTCGGTTGAGCAGTTATAAACATAGGCAGTCAAAATTTAAAGAAAGCCCACCTGTACTGCAGTAAGTAATGCTGTGTATAACAGGACATACAAATGCACTCACATGCTCTTTAGGATTTTCTGAACGCAAATATCGCTATAGAACTAAGTGAGATTGAGGTAACAAATGGCGCAGCCTGAAGCTGTCATTATCTATTTATAATCTTTCTTTCTTGGAATCTGTATCCAACCTGTGCCATGATTTCAAGGTAAAATTAAGGAAATGTTTTTCTTCAAATAGTTTGTGTTGATTCAGTCAGTTGCCTGACCAAAAGATAGGCTAAATCCTTTACTGCAGTCTGAATTTCCAGTGAAAATTCATGATTTGAAAACGTGTGCAGCTGGAGAGCAAGATAAAGCAGCCATCATAAATTGTTTTACTCCATTAAGTGCTAAGAATCTATTAAGAATCTGCAGTGAATGCCTTACTTTTTAATTATGTAAGACATCATCTTTAAGCATAAAGAAAAACTTGTCCCTCCACAATAAAAAATGTGTAGTATCACTGGAATTCCACCTCATTATTCATAATGACCTGTTTCAGGCTACAAGTTCATGAGTACTTTAAGCTGGCATTAGCCAGCATTGCCTCCAAACATCCCACTGGCTTCCTCCCTTTCTCCTGCTTATTGTTGTGCCTCTCTGCCCTGGCACAAAGCTCTATGCAACTGAATGGTAGACTGGGACAGGGAAGTGGTATAATCTGATATAGGGATAGGGGAGGGGACAAAAGGCTTACTGTGCTACACAAGCAATTTTACAGCACAAGGGTGAAGGCAGTGCAAAGCTGCACAGGAGAAGTGTGCTGCAAGGCTGCTGCTTTGAGCATCAGTGCCAGCTCGTGTGGCATCCATATGTAATGTTCTCACTAGGATGCACTCAGCACCCATCCTCTATTCCTTCGCCCCTGAGAAAACTTCAAACGATGAGAGGAGCAGGCTGGACATAGCCTTAACCGTGTAAATGCATGCCTCAAGCATTTTTTAAATCATTTATAGATACTCCCAAAACTACAGAGAAACTATAATATACATTCCTCAGAGCTTTCTTTTCAACACTGAAAACAACCCAGTTTGCTTTAGAACTGTCCAAGCAATGTATCGGTCTTTTGGCATTAGATTCATATTAACTCTGTCCGGAAGTTTCTCTCTTCTGCAAGAGTAATCAAGAAAATGTAAACCTCAGTCTAGCTGCATACTGTGCTTCCATGGAGAAAGCAGTGCCACATCCTGAATTACTGTCTGTTCAGGAAAGTATTGTGTGAATGCTCTGTGGACAATATTTATCACTTTTTCTCCCATCTCAGAATGTCAGAGCAGCGGCTCTGCTTAGGACTTGTTAGACTGTGGAGGCAGAGCAGGATTTCTGATCACAGATTTCATTAATGCTCTATTTTACATAGGTTTTTTTAATGAAGATGGGCTTAGAAAAATATCTCATTCTTCCACATGATGAAATAGGAAGAAGAGGAAATAACCATCAAAAGCTGATAGGTGATGACATGCCTGTTTTAGAGTGGGCATTACCTAAGGAGAAAGACCTTTGTTTCTCTAGGAGGCAAGAGGAAAAAATGTTCAGTGAAATAGAAAACCTGCATGATGATTTCATTATGTCAGGTCAGTGATGCAGTTAGATGGACTAGAACAGTTAGTTCCAGCAAATCTTCTGACTAAACACATAAAGGAGGAGGTTATTCACCCTTCCAGGCCTTTTGAAAATAACTGCAGGCATCATGGATCCTTTTAAGCACAGTTAAAGAGAGCAGACATCCTTGCTGGTCACATATAGTTAGACAACTTGTTGCCTGGAAACACAGCCAGGTGGTTTAAAGCACTGTAAAGAGTCAATTAAAAAGCTGTCTTTGTTTCAAATTCTAAATATTCTCTTGTTTTAATCTTTTGTCTTCTTTAAGGCAACTTTTCTGTATTTTGTAAATTATCCATAATAGACACAAAGCTGAGGAAATCCTGTAATGATTCCGCTAGTGAAATAAAAGCAGCAGGAGTGGGTACCTAAAACATCACAGCTAACTCAGCAGAGGTGTGAAGGAGCAAGGGTCCTTTTGTCCATCCAGCCTTGTTTGACTGAATAGCAGAAAGATGTGGGATAAGGGAAAGGTGGCCTTAAAGTTCCTGAGTGGTAAAAGTGAGGATAATAATACAGTGGTGGAAAGCTATTAAGGGATCTGTCTGTGGGTAGTATATTTGTGTTTGTGTAACTGCTGTCCTTCACACAGCATCCTCAGCCTGTTTGGCCCTTTATAGAATATCACAGACTCCAGTGCTTAACTTAAAATAAAACCTGATTAAACATTCTATGTAATCTATCCCTACACTGAAATGAAGGGAAGGACTCCTGAGAAATGAGTTATAGGCTGCTTCTAAATTACAAACACCTCAGCCCCATTCACAAAGAGATGAGGTGCTCAGGCTCACAGCCCCATTTTTAGGAATTTGGGTTCTTTTCTGAAGAGATACCTGAGGAAATATCACAAACTAAACCTGTCAAAAGAGAAGCTGCTTATCTAGCCATGAGGAGACAGAACAGGTTTTTCCTTTGCTGCCCCTGTCCTCTCTTTTTGTTTTTTTCCCCCCATCTCCTTCCATCTGGAGAATCCTGCCTAAGATACTCATTGCCCAGGGGTAAATCTTCTTTGAAAGCAGCAGGTTTCCTCCAGTCCTTTCAAGCAGTTGCTCGGTGTTAACTCTTACCTAGGATGCGGGCTGTTTCATTCCCTTGTCTCCGCATATTTTGAAACACTGTTGTTTTAGACCTACCTCCCCAGAGGAGACTAAACCATCTGCCAGGCCCTGGGCAGTCTCTGACCCTTTTGCTGAAAATGAGTCATGGTGCAGCCACAGCTGCAAAAACTAGCAGAGGCACCAGGAGAGCTCACAGCAGAGAGCTTGGATTGCTACCTTTGCAGATAGATAGGGAATTTGCTGGGGGGTGATGTCCCACATTTCAGATCCCACAGTACGCATTTTACAACCTGGTTAATGTTTCACTCTGATCCTGCATAATATATCAACAGTCCTCAGAAAAAGGCCGAAATTCAAGATTTTCCTTTTCCTCTCTTTCAAGTGAGCATCTCAATTTCTGAGCCGGGCACTAGGCTGAGAGTTCTTTAAATGCATCAAACATCCACACTGAGACAGATGGCACAGCCTCCACTTGGTGAAACCTGAAAGGACTCAGGTGTAACACAGATGCCAAAATGCACAGTATTGTCAAATATAAAGCATCTGGGAGCATGCACAGAGGCAAAGTTCCATGTTCTTATAGTGTACAGGGTAATGCAGCAGCTGAGCAAAATGCTTTGGGATTTGGGCATCAAATTCAACTTACATCCTTTGGAGGGATATAGGATTTGATCCTCAAACCCATGAGTGGAATTACAGTTTGTTACTTTGTTCCTGCCCCATCTGGAGCCTGCCATTAGGATTCCCTCTGGGAACTCCTGCTTTTAACGTGTGGAATTTGCAACCATAAAAGAATTAAGCTCATTTAATTTCCAGGATTACAAATCAGTCACACAGGACGGCAGTTTGTGGGGAGCGGGTGGGTGTAGTGCAGCTTTCCAAGCAACAGAAAAGCCTGTAAACTAGCTGTGATGTAGGCAAATTAATTAGTAGCTGTTCACTCATTATCTAGTTTATTACTCACTCCAGTTTGGGCTCCTGCATGGATGTGAATATTCCTTCACTCAGTGCTGTCAATTGCTATGCCCCAAGTGTGAGCTTCCCTCTCTGCCCACAGGAAGAAACAGGTATCTCAGACCCAAACAGTACAGAGAAGGGGACAGGTCAGCTAGCAAGCAAAATGAGATGCTACAGTGAACACTGGCTATGAAGTCCCATACACATGGAGGTCTCTGGACCAACCTCCTGTTTATCACAGAGATCAACTTACACAAATCTTTATCCAGCTGGGTCTTGAAGCGCTAAACAGATGGAGACCGCATAAATGCTCCGGGCCTACTCCAGCGCTTACCTGTCCTTATGGAGAAAAAGGTTTTCCTTGTATCCCATTTGAAACTTTCTTCCTTCAGCACCTACTGTTGTCTCTCAGCCTCCTGCTACACACTCTGAGCAGGGCCTGGCTCCATCTCCTCAGGCCTCCTGTTCTTCTCACAGGTCGGGTGCTCTGGGCCCCTACTCCCATGGTGTTCTTCAGCTGAACTCATTCCCAGGTATTAGTTTCTCCCAGAGACTGGGAGGCCAAAGCTGCTTCCCAGCTGGCTGACAACCATCAGTAGCACAGGAATGTGTGAACTTGGGAGGCACAGGTGGCCCAAGCAGTCTAGAAGACTAATTGAGCCTCTGTGACTGATTTCTATCTCCTACTCATTTGGGAGAGGAGGAAGGGCGTTTTTTCTCCTGTTGCGTTTCTTTGTTTTAGCTTGAACAGCTGTTTCATTGAGTTGAGAGTTTTATCCTTTCTCCTCCCGTATGATTCTGAAAGTCACAGCTTCTCTGGTTGTTTTGCATGGCTCCAAGCCGTAAGTTGCCTTGTTAAGATGAAATTCGTTTTCTAACTATTGATCTTACCTTCTAAATTTTTCATTCTCTCTTTGAAGTTGCAGCCAAACAGAAATGTTCCTGCCACTGACTGTGATTTTCTCACATGAAAATTAAGCTCAGTGTATCCTGGTACGTAAAGGTAATGAAATCAGATCATTATCAGAGAAAAATCAAAGCCTTTACCAAGTAACTTTTATGAAAGTATTCTGTTTGCCTGTACAATGGATTGCCAATATTTTTATTGCTGGCCTAAGCTTGGCGTCACTCAGATGATAAACATATTCTGATTACACCTAACTTCTTAATGATTTTGTTTACTTTCCTGGATTAATTTTAAACAGATTAATGGTTGTTTTCTCCCTGGCGAAGATGATTTGGTAATAATCCTTTTGGGCCAGAAGGAAATACTTACTGGGTAGAATTGCTAATGTTTAGGTGAAATATTGCAGAGGACAGAGTTATAAATTAATGCCACATACATAAATCTGAAATGCCTGAAATTCAGCTGAGAGAGTACTTTGTATGTTTATACTGCTGTGAATGCGGGAAAGTCTTTAGAGTCAGATGATGATCATTAGTTAACTATTAGATTAAGAGGTAGGAAATGTTGACTTCAAAGACTCGTAGGACTTCCTAATTAAATTTTCTCATACTTTTTATCAGTGTAATACTACTCATAAACAAGCTTGCTGACCAAACTACACAGTACAAAATGATTTTGTGAACAGCTCCTCAGGTGCAGGGAGGGTATTCTCCATAGAACTGAAGGGATATGCACAAGTGAAAAATGTTTTCTAGAAAAGATGTTTTCAAGATTCTACTTTATTACACGAAGGACAACTCTTGCTTCTTACTGTAGTGCCTGAGAATAGGCATTGTGGTTTCTAGGGAGAGTCTGACTGCAGGATATGCTCAGGGCTTATAAATTCTCATCCATGGTTATGGATGGATGAACTCTGCATTGTCACCTTGTGTTTCAGGAGCTTGGGAAGCAGGATCTAAGACTGAGAAGATGGGCAGACGGGAAAATAGAATAAATCAGGAGGAGCCCTGCTTTTTAACCTGTTATAGAGGAGGCCCAGTTTCAGGAAGCAGTACTCTAGTGGAAAATCTCTGCAGCAGCTCCGGTCCTCAAAATCAGAAGCACACAGGGTCCATCAGGAAGACACTGAATAAAATTTCTCCTTATATTCACACGACTTGTTGGCTATCTGATTTCAGTTTTCAACTGTCAGTTTTACATAAAAGGATATGGATTCCCCAGGGAGGCAAAACAACATAAAGCAAGAAAACAAACAACTATATATCATCTTCATCCATTCCTAAGCATGTTAATTGCTGTGTTAACACAGCCGATCATCTTCCATTTAATAATGAAGATGCCTGTCTCAAAACCTACCTGACTTTTATCTGTAAGCAGCAGTGCTAAAATGATCCTGGCCACCCTTTGATCTTAAGCACAATGAGACTTTGAAAAGCAGCAGACTGTCCATTCTAGCCTTAGAAATCTCTTCTCTGATCACAGTGCTTCTGTCTGAACATCCCCACTTTCATGCTGCAATTGCAAACAAAGGTCCTGCCTTCTCTCCTTGCCTCTTCACATCTTTCACAACCTATTTCTCAACAAAGCTTTGTTCTTTCTAGAATGGTTGCTAAGAAAAATTTGCAATTTTCCCTCATTTGCTTTTTTTGCTTCTTTCCTTCTCTCTTTTGATTATGGTGACACACTGAGCTCCAGACTCCACTCGTAGTACTGCATCCCTCCCTCCTGCTCTGCTCTGGCCACCCCTCCCCAGCTTGCTGCATTTCCTTACTTTTATGCTATTTGGTTTATGATCTGAATTATCATGACTGTTCTGTTTAAAAAAAAAAAAAAAAAAAATCACTTTTTCATTTGATTCTCTTGCATCGCTCTTTGTATGACCCCTTATTTTTTCCTTCTATAAAAGTCACTGTTAAGCCCTTTTTTTTCCAAGGTGTATGACACTTTATTCAAAAATTGCTACTTTTTTGCCTTTTCTTGAGAACTCTTTTATCAGTGCTGGTTTCTTTTGTCAACTCCCACTGCATTTTCAATCTCCCTCTCCCTCAGTGTGCTCCCCGAATGTTTTATTCTTCTTAACTCCCTTCTCTTCATTTCCATCAGGTTCCAATGTTGCAAACAGTACAGCAGTTGTTGACATCATTCCTATTTTTGGACAAACTACACATTTTGCCTTCTGAACAGTATTATATTGAAATTTGTTTCATGCTTGTTGTTCCAATTCATAAATGTCATGATGTTTAGCTCTGAAGAAACAAGCAATCCTGCAAGTAGCTACAGTCACCCTCCACTAATCTTTGGACACAGTTTATGGTTTTCCCCTTTTAAAAAAATGCCCGTGCAATGATCATTACTAATATATGCATTATATTTATTCTCCAGACTGAAGATTCAGCATCCTTCAGACCCATAACTTATCTTTGGTACCACTGTCAGGAAGCGTTTAGAGTTCAGCTTTGCAGGATGCTATGCATAATGCCACACCAGAGCACTTAAACTTCAACTTACTGTTCAGCATGTGTGCATTCCAGTCCAACCATAACACAGACTTAAATTTAAGTGTGAAATTAAACTCTCAGGTGGACCAGGGTTCATGGGTTCAGTCTTTCACAGAGCAGAGCCTTACACACAATTTCATAAAACCAAAGAGTGGATTTCTGTGCCCTGAATTGATGACATTTAATTTCAGCAGAAGACAAAATAACACTGTCAGAAATATTCACCTGCCAATTAGCAGTTCAAAAAGTATCTGTCTATAGATGTATCGAGGCACCCTACCTGCCTTATACTGAATAATTTCCCCATGATATTCAACTGCCAAACCACAGATTAAGCCAGACTTTCCAAACTAATGATTCTCATATATTCGAGCTTGCCTTTCAATAGAATGACATGTTTCTTGTAACATATGAGAAAATAAAGGCTAAAACATCACTTTGCAAATGAATAGAGTCCGGGCATATATATAAATATATATATATAAAGCCTCATACTAGAATACGTAATGCTTATGAAAAACATACTAGAAAAACTGGAATAAACAGGGAAGAAGAAGGATATTACAAGGATGTAGAAAGGCCCAGTGCAAGGATTAAATTTACTAATGTGAATATCTGAGCAATTTCAAAAGTGATCTTGCCATATATACTAGGTGGTTAAGATAATTTTATCAGGAAATAAAAGTAATTATGTATTACCTCCTATAAAGCAGCCTCATTTCCTTAGGTGATTAAGATCTTTTGAATGTCAACTTTTTGATGTACAAACTTGACAAGGAGTGACTGAGTTTCAGGAAGCTATCTCTAAGCCAGGCTTCCTTGCACATTTATCTAATCTACTTGTATTTGCTATCGAGAATATTTCTGCAAATTTCATGAGATTTTTGCATTTTTACTCTGGGTCAAGATATTAGTTTAAGCTTTCTAAAGTCTGTCTCCTTGCTAAAAATGCAAAATAGAAAAAAGAACCATATGAATTTTAAAACCACTTATTTTCTCTGCATTTTAAATAATTCACTCTCGTACAAAGAATTACCAAAAGCTAAATCTAATCTTCAGAAATGTGCTCTCCGTTTTGCAGCACTTCCAAAACAGCAAAGCAACTGAAGATTGAGTTTGAATAATACATTTAAAGAAAATAATGTATTCTTTAAAACGACAGTTTAAGTGCAGCTTTTGGCTAGTGTCATTTTTAATCCTTTATAGATTTCTAAAAGGAATGGAAAGTGAAGTTTGGAAATAAGTATTGCAGGTTTAAAGCATTAAGGCTCAGTTAGACCAAGGGACTAGATAGAAACACCCGAGTTGAAACAGCCCTGACAGCCATGCAGGTTTCCTACCAACCCTGGAGTTACTGAAGCTATCTTACGCTTCCATCAGTAAAATGTCTCAAGCACTTGAGAGTTTGTACATATAAAGCCTGACTTGAACATCTGACCTCAGGAAAGTTAAGAGCATGGAAAGACCCACAGATGCAGTACTGCAAGAGTCTGTGATGATTCTCTTCAAAGTCAGATCCCAAGCAGCAGAAAGAGTGGAGGTGGTTAAGGCCCCTCTGCATCATCCTATGACTGTGGGCTTTTTCAAAGATTTCTTAAAATTGTATGGAGTGCTTTGGCACAGAGCTCACAGATGAGTTAGGAAGCCTAAAAGTCTCTAAATATGGCTGCAGTAAATCTTTCAGGCTTAGAGTTAACCATATGCTGAGTAATTGGCATGCCCAGGGCCTGCAACAATCTTTTGGAAAGAGCTGTGGCTGTGCAGTCAAACAGCAACAGTGGCCCTGCCTGCCCACTCAACAGCACAGACTGTGGGGGGAGCTGAAGAAGGTTGTTAGAAAATGCTTCAAGCAAAACTAAACAGAGAAAATAATTGTCAGGAAGAAAAGGGAACACTTCAAATGCAACCTGAATAGGTTATTATGCCTTATTTAATGTTGACTTCAATTTCAGTGATAATACCTGTTTGCATAATGGCAGACACAGAAAAGGGCAGTGCATACTTTAATACGTAAAGCAAGAGGTGAAACACCTTTGGAGACACACACTGGAGAACAACAGCAAAGCTTCAGTGGAAATTACTTTCTTGCTCCATTTCCCTAATGCCGTCATGAAAGCTTTTCCCTGCAGCTTCAGTCAACAGCCTAGCCTCACTGGTGGAGAGATAAGGACTAGTTTGTGTGAAAAGAGTGCTTGGTCCATCCCTGGGTACTCTCCCTTGTACTCACCTCCAGTTGGTTGCCAGATATTGCAGCAATCCTGGTGGCATCTTCACGGGGCAGCCACCCTCACAGCCTCCATAATGGGCTGCTGCTGACATTCCTCCAAGGCCACATGTACCCTGCTTGGCACCCAATTTCAGCAACAAAAATGGGGACATAACTGTTCACATCTGAGAGCAGCTTAAGGAATATTTTGCCATGTAGCTTTGTAAATAAAACATGGCTGGATATCTTCTGGAAGGAGCAAGGCTTTGGATTTTAAAACATATTTAATCTGCTTATGCCATCCCCTCTGTAAGTCCAGGAATGAAGGAAGCAATACTCATTCCTGGACTGGGCACTGTGATGCCTCCAGTAACAGGACTTAGACACACAGTCCACCCCAAAGATGGCCCTGAGCTTGTGGTTGCCCCTCAGCCAGCATGGACCTCCTGGTCCCTTCAGTAGCCAGCTCTCAGACCCTTGACTGTCCATCACCAAGGCCAGACCAGGGGCCGTTTCTCAGACTGTTATTAGGGCTTACCTTCTCCCTTGGGCCCCTGTGTTTTTTCATGTGTGGATAGAGATGGGTTTTATTCCTGTAATTTAAAAACCTGAGTCAGTATCTGCATACTGAGCTGAAATTTCCACAATTGTGTGGATGCTTAAATTTTACTGGTATTCATGTAATCATTAAAGATATGTACCTTTTAGGTATGTTTTCATATTTCTGCCCTGCAGAACAACCATAACTTGACTCAGGCTGAGATTTATCAGAAAAGATTAAGGAGAAAATCGTGCTGTTACTGCAGATGTTACCTTATGTCTGTGCTTTTTTCTATACCTTCCAAGTAAAGAGCTCACCTTGCAGAGCAACTGAAAATTTGGGGGATGAGATACGTAAGCATACTTTGCCCCAAGTTTTAGATGTGAGATATTTTCAGCCAACTATTTTATTTCCATTTAGCAGTCATATTCAGATAAAAGAATATAGATTACTAATGGAAAACAAGTCATTTTTTGTTTTAATCCTTCCTACCAAGCTCCTGTTGGTAATACCGGAGATTAACTGTACTACAAGCAGGGCTTTTTTACAGCTTACTTTGTACTAATCAAAACACTTGTGCAAATTTTTAATCAAATTAATTCAGAAGTTGCTGCTTAGTGTTTGGTGGTTGTTCAAGCCCATTGCTGCAAGGCCAGAATCTACTTGCAGGCTCTTATTATTCTTTCCAGTCTGAAATTTACATGACAGAAGAATAATAATGTTCATGTATTGGTAGCAGAAGTTCTGTGTCATCAACTGCTATGTATGTGTTCATGCTGGCATATGTTATTGTGCTTAACTAACTGTATATTCAAATTGTATCAGTAAAAGCATTACCAGGATTATCGGGGAAACATTTTTGGAACAAAATTCCACTCTGAAATGCAACATTTCCTATTGCAGCTCTCCATTTCTGAAGTCAGTGGGACTTACCATGACTCCTGTAAAGCTTGCAACAATAATTCTGGCAAATGCAGAAGGATCAAGGTGAGAGAGAAGGATCTGTCCATTTGACATTACACACTTCCTTTTTCTTCTCTCTGTGTAGTTGAAAATTCTGAGTTTGTTTCCATTTCTCTTGTATTAATCTTATGTAGTAAAGTGGGCCTTTTAATTACAGAAATAGAAATATAAAAAACAATTTGAAATACAAAGTGATTCTTTCTGCCAACAGAGATGGAAGATAATTACAAACAGAGCACAGTATAAGTTCTAAAAGATACAATGAGAGAAAGAGCTTTACAGATCCACAAGTGCCAATTACGCAGGACTCTTCCATGTCCACTGAGCACGATCAGTGCCTGTGTGAAAATCCCCTCGTTAAGGTATTTCAGCATCTCTCATTAGTAGGTTATAATCTGTTTTGCAAAGTGAAGAACTAGAACAGCGCTAACAGTATCACACAAGTGACAATTGACATCTGTGGTTCTGTGAAAGTCTGATGGCTAAAACACCCACCTTGGCTGCTGCCTGGTTAGCAGCATAGGAATTATGGCTGTAGATAAATTGTAATTCATTGTTATGTATCCTCTTCCGTGGGCTTTCCTGTGTGCAGAAGCAGAAGACAGTATTTCAAAAACAGAGTGTGTGTTGGGGTCCTGTCTTACACCACTGCCTTTGGTGGATGAAGGAGCTGACCATGGGAAGCAATGCTTAAAAAAGCACTCTGGTAGGGAGACAAACTGTGGGTGCTACTGAGCGGGAAGCCATGTGTGTTTCAGCAGTGTGGGGATACATTAAATTACAAGTGTTAGTGCAGGCTAAGGAATGAAAAACATGCAGAAGCACATTCTGCAGTTATGAATCATTTTTTCTACCACAATGATCATTTTTATTAGCTACAATACTAATTGAATTTCTCCACAGTTACTTCAGTTCATCTCATTATTAGCAGAAAATAGATTAAATTGTGAATCAGAGCCTGTGGTGATCTCATGGAGGTAGGTACATAATGAAGGACTCAAAGCACTCGATTCTGCAGCTCTCTGGAGCTGCAGAGAAGATTTGATGGGCTCTCACTAGAGATCTTCAATGAATCTGCCAGATGAGTGCTTACATGACACAGGAAAACTGGAAAAGGTGGAAAGAAATTCAGTGTATAGGAACCAGTGATGGTTCTCATTCTGCCATGAGTATTTTAGAGCCTTCATAGGCGTGTGTTCATGGACCAAGGCAAGAGAAGTGCCCCAGCCCCTCATCTGCCTTTCATGACTTAAAGCTGTGATAGATGGTTGCTTCCTGTACCTTCAGGTCTCAGCAGCAGAGCTCTGTGCAAACCAGATGTGACCCCATGAAGACGGCTCTGGCTCCAAGCTTGGCCCTGGGCTGCCAGCATCCATTTCTCTTTTTCATGTAGTACAGGAGAGAAGCTGGAAAAGAATTCTGAGCAAAACTGTTTCTGAATTATGGTGGGGCTTTTTTCACATGAAAGCCATTCTGGCAGATACACCTGCTGCCGTGTCACACAGTGAATTGTTCAGTTTGTAAACTGATTAGTCTGCAAATAACAACAAACTAATTACATCCAAACTATGCAGTAAAGAACTGGACTCCTTTTTGTTGTTGTTGTTCTTTCTACTGTAAAATATTTTGTATGCATTTGTGTATATTCAACTCCCTTCCAATTAAAAAAGGTTATCAAGAAGGTTTTTACATCATTAAATGACTTTGGAGATAGAAAGTAGAATAGTCTCTATGGGTGAAACAGACAAAATTGGTTGAGCCAAATTTATTCAGAAGAGGAGAAAAAAAAGACTGTGTGTTCACCTATAAGCCTTTCATTTTTACCTGCATTTTTCTTCCTGCAGAGCTGAAAGTTCTGTATTTTGTTGTAAGTTATGTTTGAAGATCTCAGACTCACAACGGACCTTACCTCCTTCAGTCTGTGAAATTTCACCTAGTGTCCATTTGTATGGAGCTATAACTGTTTGTGGCTGAAACATTCCCTTCCAGATAAATATTATGAGCTGAACCACTCAGCACTTCCTTTGATAATGTGTTGTGAAAGATAATCACTGCCAACACTGAAGCTATGAGCTCTGTTTTCTGTCTGAACTTGCCTAGCATTAGTTCGGGGCACTGGTTGTTCACAGACCTTCCTGTGCTTAAGGAGCTCTTGGGTACAAGATATATTTTTTCCTGAGAGGCACTTAGACACTGCCATCTCTCTGTCCTTTTTGATGAAGCTAATCATAATGATGTCTTGAAACTCGATATTGTTAGGCATGATCTCCAGCTGCTAATCACATCTGAAGCTCTTTCAAGCAGCTGTTTTAATTTCTCCCCTTGCTGTTTATTCAGAATTTTCTCTAGGACTATTTGTATGTATCTGATGAATTTACAGAGAAAAACAAACACACAAACAAAAACCCCACACCTTCTTATCTTCAATTTTGCTATCTTAAAGAAGCAGAGCTTCTGTCTTCTAAGGCACTTTTCTCATTCCTCCATCCTGCTGCACTTTTCCTGCTCCTAATCAACGCTGAAATCCTCTTTCTTGAACAGGAGTGACAAAAGTGTTCACTCATTTTAATCATCATTTTTTCCCTCATTACAATGATTTTTCTTCTGAATCCCTCATAAATCTTTAGATGCTTTTTTCAGAAGCTGTTATTGTGCCTCTGGATCATATATACATATATTTATTATATATATAAATGGAAAAAATAAGAAAAGATATCCCCTTTCAGGTATTCCCCGTCTTTGGCAGTAAATAAGTTCTGAAATATTCAAGCAATGCCTTTTTCAGCCATTCCCTGGTTGTCCATATCTGCTACCTGCTATCTAGTGATAACCAGCACTTCAAGCAGCTGCCTGTGCCAGTGTGCTCTGCTGGCATTGCAGACGAATGTGCTTTAGAAGCAGTGGGACAGAGCAGGGCTCTGCAGAGACTTCAAGAACTCTGTTTCATTTGTCATTTACAGATAAATAGGAACATATTCTCACCTCCAATAGTATACCCAATAGCCATATTTATTCCGTCTTTCAGAAATCATACACTAATTCTTTCTGCTTAGCTCTGGTTACTCAGAAAAGAAAGACAGATCATTTTCTCAGGACTGAAAACCTGTAAGTTGTGTCAGACACCCAAAGATCTGAGCCTCATGCACAGACACAAAGAAGATTCTTTCTCTGTGATCAGCAATAGCAGTTGGTAGAGAAAAAGACTGAAAAATACATGGGAAGTTTACCCATTGCAGCAGCTTTTTTCCAACCCTCTGCATCTGAAGGCAGTCAACTTGTTATTCAGGGAATTAGAGCTGTGGATGTGGCTGCTGGATAGTCAAGGTCATTTTGAAATGTGTGTGTCACCAATCAGGGCACGCTCAAGCATCAGTTGTACAAAGTTGAGATTATTTATTGTGACTTTCCAGAGTGCACACATTAAGGAATTAGTTTGGCTTTTGTCCTCCCTGCATTTAACTGACTGGTAGCTACATACGCAAACAATAAGAGCATCAGCCACTAAAACAAATGCTGAGTACCAATGCATTTCATTGGAGTAAGAGAGAAGGTTTTGTCAAAGAAAGGGAAGCGACAAAAAGATCTGATTTTACCATTTCTGATGACTCTACTCTCCCAAACAAAAAATAACATATAATAAATTCATTTTTCAAGTGAATACATCTCTAAGTATTAACAGTAAACTAACATGTCCTAAAGGAATGTCAGAGGAAAACATCTGATTAGAGAATGAGAAGAAGACATTTTAACACGACTCAGTGTCTCAGTCTCCTGTTGCCAAAGGATGCCTAGAATGTTGTGCTTAGCAAGTAAAAGGGCATTCTCCTGAACATGTATTTTCAAATATCCTATAAAATGACTTTGAAAAAGCCCCTGCTGTGTAACATCTAAAGTTGGTGCAAAACCAGCTGCTGAGATCAATACACACACTCAGAACCGTGCAACACTGATAGCCCATTAAAGCAATTCCAGAATCAATGGAGTATTTAAGAGTTCTAATGTAACTCCAGTGAGACCAAGAAAGTGAGTCTGTATCATATGCCATATTTCTGTAATATCTTTGTAGAAGTATTTTCAATTTCTGTGTAATTCTGAGGAAAGTAAGTATAGACCTGGTAACCAGTAAGTAGTGATCTTCTTTGTGCTGACCCTCACTATGCCCCTGGAACAGCAACAAAACCCAAAATGAAGTGCCTTAATATTGCTGTTCTGCTAGAACCCAAAATCTAAACCAATCCTGCCAAGCACTAGCACAGGAAGGCATCTCACCACCAGTCCTCAAAGTCACTGTTCTTCTGTTATACTGGTCTGAGACACACTGGAGCTGCAGAAAGCATTGCTCAGAGCAGCCTCTTCATCTGCTGCCAATTATTTAAACTCCTGTAGAGTGAACTATAGTGGAAACTCCTCAAAGGTCACTTCCAACTTAACAAAGGCAAGTAAACTGTCCCCTCTTCATGTCCAGGATACAGAGCAAAAGCCATGGCAACAATACTGATGGGAAATTCTTTCTCTGCACGGAAAGGTGTGACCAGCAACAGTTATGTCCCAAAATGAGAAAGGGGATGAGGAAACTGGAATTACTTTATTGGGATCACCTACCTCCATTATCCAGTCTCAGGCAGCAATTAGATGTCAGCTTACTACACTACAGCAGGAGCAGTAGAAGTTCTTGGGATGTTCATCTACTTCTTCCTTCACAGTGTGGTTGAGTGCAGACCTCAGCTGTGCAGGAATCTGCTGGGAACATACTTAAAACTGGACCAGTAAGATAGTCCATGTTTTTTGGTAGGCTGTTTGTTGGTGTTTTATTTTGTTGTTGTTTCAACGCAACTGAAGACTAGTACTCAAAAATAATTAATTGCACAGGTTACTTAGAACATGGTTAACAGCTGCATTAGTGCAACTGAGTGTGCCCTAACTTGCAGGCTGGGTGTGGAAAGCCTTAAGAGAAAAATATGCATGGAAATATGTCCTGAAAGAACATGTAAAGAGCAACCCCTCACCCTGCAGAGCCCTTGCTTCTGTCCTCTCTTCCATTCTGGTTACCTGTAGGGAACTGCTGGAAGATGCCACTTCTATATGAACTGAGATATCAGCAGTATACTGATGAGACTTTCATTCATATGCACGAAAATCAGGTCCTTTAGTCATGAGAAATTGTTGCTACACAGTTCCAACATGGTGTGGTATTTGCATACAGAAATTAGAAATAGAAACAATTTAGGAAACTGTAGAAAAAAAGGTAGACACAGCTTGCAACAGTTACTTCAGGCTTTTTCACTCAACAAACCAACAGTAAGCAGGTGGGTGAAAGGAAAAAGCACTCGGGTTCCATATCCCTATTCCAATCAATATCTGAAGGTGTGGTATTGCACACTGCATGCCAAGAGGGAGACAAGCTCTCTCTTTTTTTACTGTTTCATCTTGTTTTCCTGCTTTTGTCTCTCCCTGATGCCAGTCACTTCTACCTGTTCCCTGCCTTCTGCCAGCTTTGCTATGAGAAATTTTTAATTCATTAATCCAGCAACTGGATTGGGATCCATCTCTTGGGTAAGTTAATTGGAATACATGGGGGTCTAGAGAGTGTTATATTGAGCACACAGTGCAGGAACTGCAGAATGGTGGTGAGGAGGGCAGGACTACAGTCACAGTTATTTTTTTTCACTGTTTGCTTCATGAATTATGTAAACTCAAGTTGTTTTCAGAGGAAGTTTTCAAATTGTTTTCAATAGGATATGATGCTGCCATCAGCAGTCATTCAACTTAATACTGATTGTTCTCAA
Source organism: Excalfactoria chinensis (assembly GCF_039878825.1). Taxonomy (NCBI): domain Eukaryota; kingdom Metazoa; phylum Chordata; class Aves; order Galliformes; family Phasianidae; genus Excalfactoria; species Excalfactoria chinensis. The sequence goes on along the minus strand of NC_092825.1, from coordinate 14,950,021 downwards.
ATTCTTCGGCTTTTAATTTCAAGAATCTCAGTTATCTACTACCTGGCAATAATTAGAGTTGCTTCTGAAAACAGGTCTCTTTCGCCTGGCTGCTGGTATTAAATATTAGCGTATTAGTAAGACTTGGCACAAGCTATCCTTTTAAGAATGTTTTTAATAAAACATATCCATGTGTAATTATAAATCAAATCGCTTTATAATTAAAAGACATACTTGGCCTTTTTTATCCTGTGAAGTTTTGCGTGAAATTGGAGCCTTGCTGTGTTGTTGTTGGTTTTTTTGTTTTGTTTTGTTTTGTTTTTAGGTAATTGAACCTTTTCACAAATGACTTCTTCATTCCTCTTAATTAAAATGTATAACAGCTTTTTATTTAAAGAGCACAAATTCATCAAAACAAGTAACAACCTAAATTGTCACCGAATTGTTGCATCTGTGTTTCTCTGTCACCTACCTAGAGATCTGGAAAGTAATGCAGAGGTGAGGTTGACATTTCACTCTTCTTCACTGTTGTCACTACAGATTCCCATCAGCCCTCTGCACAGCACTCTCATCCAGAAAAGTGGAAGCACAGATTTCTTGGAGTACTAATGCAGTTTGCATCTCTCTGACAGCATTCTTCTACTAAACTATTGTTTTTCCTGCTCCTCAGCAGTAGAAGTATTGTATTAATACATACTTACCTTTTCCAGATCCCTAAGAACTGTCTACCAGAAGCATTTTTACTCAAACGGAATAATACATAATCCCCTTCCCTGGACAATGGGTTATCTTTACCTTTTCTATCACAGTATTAATTTCACAGCAAATTCATTTTTATTCTGTTGTACCCTCCAGCCTTCTCATATTATATCTGCACCACAGCACAATGTAGAGAGCCTATGACAAAACATGAATTAGGTGTGTGGTTTTTTGTGGTTGCAGGAAAAATCTTGTTTTGTAAGCTGCAGAAATTGGATGATCCTATTGGGACACCCTCATTGCCACCGCAGGATTTGAAGTGGCAGGTGTTTAGCTGTGATGCAGATTCATCCTCTCATGCTTGCACTGCCTAACAGCATGAAGGTAAATCCAAAGCTTCCAAAAGCCTGTAAAACTCTGATAATCCTGCTAAGATTTACTGCAACTGTTCAAGAAAGAGATACGAGTGAGTCCTGAGATTAGATAAAAAAAGAACCCCCTTTTCTTTTTCTTTTCTTTTTTTTTTTAAGATAAGCAACTCCAGTCGAAAGGAAGAAAGTCAGTAATTCACCATAAGTACTACCCAAGGAGAAACTAATTCCTTTCGAATGCGGGGTCAAGTTTTATGTAAAGACATTGTGACCTGTAATCACTTTTGGCTATGAATAAACATGTGTGCTTTGAGAAACCGTGAAGATAAAATACGGTCACAAACACATGCAGTCAAACTCTCTTGGAGGTCTGTGGAAAGGCTGGCATTGATTTTACAGAATTTGGATAATTTCTGTAATTCTGCCATTCAGCACAGGTGCTTTTATTCAGGACATGGAGATTCTCTCAGTGTAAGAACAAATGCAGCCTACATTATCATCAGCAGAAACCAGAAAAGCACAGTACTTCTGAAAATTAACCTAGCAAATCTTTTAGAAAGATGTGTTACCTCCAAATGAATCCTCATCAACTGGTGATGAACATCAGTTTAAGTGCTAGCTTAAATGGGAAAAAGGTTTTCAGCACAGCTGGAAAAAGCAGGCAGAGGTTTTGTGAATCTGGAGGTTACTGTTTTGTCCTTCCACGAGTGGCACTTTGTTTAACATATGAATTCTGGGGTGCTCACTGATGACTGCCATTGCTGACCAGTGGAAATGCTTCCTAAAGTGGAGGGAATAAAAATAGATAATTCCAGTTGGTGCATTAACAAAAGAGCTCACTATTACAGTGATTTCTACAGCTACCAACATAAAGTCACAAATAGCTTTTTCTCAGACACATCAGCTATAAAACTGAATTCATTTCACAGCCCTGAGATCAACGGGCTAAGTTCCTCCTGGTGCATGACAAACGGGATCATAAAAACATTTAAATCATAGAATCATTTGAATTGGAAGGGGCCATTAAAGGTCATCTAGTCCAATTTCCCTGCAATCTACAGGGACACCTACAGCTAGATCAGGGTGCTCAGAGCTCCATCCAGCCTGATCTCAAATGTCTCCAAGGACAGGGCATCCACTGCCTCTCTGGGCAATGTGTTCAAGTGCCTTACCAGCTTTATTGTGAAAAATGTATTCCTTATATCCAATCTAAATCTCCCCTCACTTATTTTGAAGCTGTCTCCCCTTGTCCTGTCAGAGCAGACCCTGCTAATGAGTCTGTCCTTTCTTATATCCCCCCCTTTAGATACTGACAGGCCATTCTCAGATCTACCCCTGAGTCTGATCATCTCTAGGCTGAACAGCCCCAGCTCTCAGCCTGTCTTCTTAGGAGAGGTGTTCCATCCCTTGGATCATTTTTGTGCCCCTCTCCTGGACACACTCCAACAGGTCTGTGTCTCTCCTGCACTGAAGAATCCCCATCTGGATGCAGTACTCTGGGTGAGATCTCACAGCACAGAGCAGAGGGGTAGGATCATCTCCCTCACCCTACTGGTCATGCTGCTTTTGATGCAGCCCAGGGTACAGTTGGCCTTCTGGGCTTTGAGGGCACATTGCTGGATCACATCCAGCTGCCATCCACCAGTACCCCAAGTCCTTTTCAGTAGGGCTGTGCTCTATCCCTGGGGAGCCAGGGGTCTTTCAGCCAAGCTGCCTGAGTGCCAGGTCCTACTTAGACCACTTGGATTACCTCAGCGCAGTGTAATATTGATTCAGAGTGGCACTGGCCTCTTTCATTCCTTCATCATTCCCACTTTCTCACAGCCTGTATGCACTTCTCCTGGTCCACTGAAGGACCCTTCTTTCTCTTGGAAGTCTGCACTTCACTCATGGGAATAATTGTGGAAGTTCATATTGGAGGAGGAGGAATCTACTCTCCTTTCCTGAAGATCACTGCCCCAAAATGATGGAACCCTAAAGTTTTGCAAGTTACTCTGAAATTTGGATGGGAAAAGCCAACAGCAAATCTCTGTACCAAATTCAAGCAAAGCAAGTCCACTGTCTGTAGGAACAGTTGGACAGAAATGAAGGGAAACGAAGCATGCCTCACACGTGGCTGCTCTGTCAGCATGGTCCAGCTGAGAAGATGCCAGCCACTAGCAGTCCTTCTGTTGAGGACACTTTCATTCAACATCACGTCCTCCATTTGTACTCTAGGGGAGAGATGGAGATTTAGGGAGTCATGTTTTCTTTGGCAACCTACCTTCATGTGTTACTACAATTTAGAACTCTTCTTGACTTATTGTTTCTTAACTCAAGCAGAAATATTTCTACCTACTTTACACAAAATCATTACCTGTTACAATCAATGGTAAAGCCTGTGCTTTCAGCTGGCCATTGTCACCAGAAAATGCCATGCTAGGCTTAGTCATAATAAAGTGTTGACTCATAATAAGGTCTTCCCCAAGGATGTTACATGAAGGCAGGAATAAAGATTTTCACATGTAAATATCAAGCTCTACATATACATCCAGCTTGTTAATCCTGTTCAGTAGGATGTCGCAGCCAACACTGATACATCCTGTTTATTACTGACAATCAGTTAGATCATAGAATCATAGAATCATGGAATGGCCTGGGTTGAAAAGGACCATAATGATCATCAAGTTTCAACCTCCCTGCCTGGCAGGGTCAACAACCCAGAATCATAGAATCATTTGAATTGGAAGGGACCATTAAATACCATCTAGTCCAACTCCCCTGCAATGAACAGGGACACCTAAGCCAGATCAGGGTGCTCAGAGCCCCACACAGCCTGACCTTCAGTGGCTCCAAGGATGGGGCTTCCACCACATCTCCAGTCAACCACGGTCTCTGAGATTACCATTAATTTAGGGATATCACTTATATCACTTTTCTTATATATCACCTTATATCACTTTTCTCTTCTACAAACTTGACTCTTGTGCAGAACATTTGCAGATAACTGGGAATATTTTGCTCTGAAAGCCACATGCTTTTATATTGCTGGAATTAAACAGAGCAATATTTCAGTGGCACATTTCTAACTTTTTTGCTGGAGGTTTTTGTTGAAGTTCTGAACAAAGTTTTTCAAAATACCACAGAATGATAGCAGGGTGGCAGTTACACTTTTTGAGCTGTGAAGGTAGACACTGAAAGGTCTCGCTTTCTAGGAAGCACCTCTCAAACTATGCACAGATATAAATTATGCAGCTAATTCGAAGCATGGAGGACAGTAAATCTGTAGCTAAGCTGTCTGAAATAATAAGAGCAGAAAGACTTTCAATCAATCAGCCTCAGTGGGAAATTACAACGTTTGGTTTTCACAAATTACAGAAATACCTGCATTATTAGCTACTGAATAAAAATTATTTACAGTCTATTTAGGAGAAGTAATGTGCTCTAATTCATGAAATTTAGAAGAGCTGGAGGGCTACTTCTTAAATAGCTCTGTTGTCTGAAAGTCTTTAGTGCAGAGCATAAGACACAGAAGCAAATGCAGTCTGTTTCCAGAGCCTGAAACCTACAAAGTGGCAGTGCTGACATATAAAATAGTGAATAATACAATGAAAGTAGTCTGTTCTTCTTCCACTGTGAGTCTGGAGATGTCAGTCATGGTACTCTTCAGTGTAATAACATTGTGTATTATTAAGGACAAGATCTCAACAGCTGCTTAATGTTAATGTAAGACCCCTGAACATATTTTGAGAGGCTCCATGTCAATCCAACGTAGGCAATGCAGCTCTAACTCACCATATAATTATCATCTTCCGCTCTGCTTTGAGAGTTTATTTGCTTTTTTATCAGACAATCGTTGATATTAAAAAATGGAATATTCAGAAATAACTCTGCAAAACTACCCACCATTCACTTCTTCATATTTGTATTTGAAGAAAAATAAAACTACTTTGAAGTTATCTGATTTTCTGTCCTTTTCTTAGAGTCTCTGCATTCATGACTCGTCTTTACTTTTCCTTGAGCAGAACCCCACTGCTCCTGTTTCTCAAGAGCAAGAACTACAGGCAGCAGCTGTGAGTAGATTCATGAAGAGCCCCACACAGGATCTGAGCTTAAATTCAGGCTGTTCACACGCTGTGTGCTAGCATATGTTATAAGCAACTATAAATTGTGTACAGATGTGTGCTGGAATTCCAATGTAGCCGAGCTAACAACATTGAATAACATCTCTTATGCTTTGTAATTATACATAATGAATGTGCTGTCATATAATAGAGTCCGTGGATTTATCCACTGGCTTTGGCAGCAAGGAGTAAGAATTATCATGTAAATTTTTAAACAAGATTTATAATATGGGATATACAAACCAAAGAGAGGAGGCTGATTTCTGGAGGCTTAAATAAACAGACAAGACAGGACTTGAGAAAAATTTGATTAGAGCAGGATTTGAAAGTCGAGAGATAAAAACATTTCGATATAAGCAAAATGAGAAAGTATGTAAACATTGTCCAAGTTTAAAAAGCAAGGTGCCAGTAAATGGTAAATAGAGGGAAAATGAGATGATGGTAGGAGCAGAGAGAAAAAGGAAAAGGCTGTAAAGAACCTCCATTAAGAGCTTGTTGAGGAGAGATGGGAGTCCTTCAGGTGCCTTCCCAGGGCTTTAAACAGTCTCTGCATAGGTGATGATTTTCATTTCCATTGGGAAAGAGTGTGTTACTTTCCATACAACCGAGTTTGAAGACTAAATGCCAGGAACAGCTACTGTCTTTGTTCCCTCTGAGCCCTCCCGCTGGGCTGTAATCTGCATTGCCCTTATAGCAGCTGTCTCCTTTCCATGGGTCCAACAGAGTGGGCACATCAGATTTTCTTCCTTTCTGATCAGTAGCAAACACCAAGCAGATAAAGGCAGCCTGCTTACAACAAATAACACTTTTCTTCAAGCTGTGTGAACAAAGCAGCAGAGGAAAAAGCAAGAAAAAGGCCTTAAAGCACTCAAAAAAGAGAGGGTAGGTTAGCTAACAACTCACAGGAGATCAGGATTCAGTGGCCTCTCCCACTCAGAGCCTGAGCCTCAGCATGTGGTTTAAGCTAATTTACAACAGGGTTGCTATGATCTCACTGTCCTGCCCATTTCCAGCTTTTTATGCCCTTCTCCTCTGTGACTTTAGTGCAGGCACTCATTTGATTGCGTAGTGAAATGGTTTAGGGAGCTGAAAAAACTGAAAGTTTACCATTAAGTAAAATAATTAGCTTTCAGCCAGGTCAGTTCCCTAAACAAGATCTGTGTGAAGCCCAGAGATACCAGGGCTAATGCAAGAAAGGGAATGGAAGTGTGAAGCCTTGGGCCCCAGGGAAAGCACAGGTTGCTGTAACCTAGTCCTAGATTGCCTTGGGCTGCCATGCAAGCACATCCTGATGCCTCCCAGCAGGCAACACAGGCTGTTTTGCAACCCTGTAGATACACATCTTCCCCTTCTGGGTAACACAGATTTTTATAAACTAAGATGTTCTGTGCTTCCTCTCCCCCGGGTTGTCATCCTGGTTGAAAGAGGACTCACAGACCTAATGAGATTCTATCCGATAGATAATACTAGCAAATCATTGCTGAACAGCATCAGCTCTGACAGTCATTACTTTTGAGATTCATCCTGCATTTGAGGGAGATCCACTACATCAAAGCGGAGAAAATATATTAATGATAGAAAATATATATATATATATTACAGTTTGATTATATCTTGAATTTTGATATTCAGTATACCTTTTGGTATAGATCTTATGCTTGTATTACATATTCCAGTGCACTTCTCCATGCATATAGTCTTTGCATCATTTGGCAGAGAACATGAAAATAATACGATCAGATTTTCCAGACTGTGCTATTAAAGTGTCTATTAACAGAAAAGACATACAGTTAAATCACTTCATATTAAATCAGCAACATTCTTAACCCTGAAGCATGGCTTCTTATTATTTATTGACTCTGCTCTTGACTCATTGGACTCCTCATATCTCATGAGGCTGATTAGCTACATATCTGATGGTTATGTTTTCTCCTCTCTCAACACTCCTTTGCTTAATCTGTGCAGGTCATTTTACTTAACCCACTTTCTCCAAATATGTGATACTCATTGGTACCCTCAGAGCCTACCTTTCAGTGTTGCTATAGCTTAACACTGGCTGGTCTCCAGGCTTTCTCTGCCACAAACAAAAAGCTGAATACTCCCATTCCTTATCTGGGAGGGACAGCTGCGGCTGTTCTTCCTAGTTCAATTTTAACTGTATATTTCTGAAAGATTAAGTGCTATATACAAAATTCAAAGTGAATCTTCTGAAAAAATATCAGTGGAAAACATTTTAAAGCACAGAAGAGCTAACACTAAGAAGGGCTGTGGCTCAGAATCCCAGGTAACATTAGCTTGTCTGCCTACAGACTGTGCTTGTCTATGAGCAACATAGCTTTCTGCTTCTTTATTGTCCTACTGCCTTTTCCTTGCATTGGATGCCATATTATTTCCCTGAGACTTTTCATAATGCAGGTCAGATTTGACGACGTTATGTAGTGATGTCTCCTGATTTTCTGGAAGAACTGATCTGAATTACATGACATGATGCCATATAATGATGGTGAGACATTGCGAACTCTGCTACTACTCAAACAGTTTCTAGGCCAGGTTAAAGTGCAGCAGAGCTATAGGACATAGTGACAAGTTTTGACAGGAGGAATTTTTCTAAAGGACAGTCTTTCATCTGAGCACTTCAAACTTTGCCTTAACAGGGTCATTTCATGGGGCAGCAGAGGAGCTCAGCAGCAATGTTCAGGCATTCACAGGCTCATTCAGGCAAGGAACTCAGGAGCCCAGCATCACCCTTGCTAGGGTTAGGGATCCCACATATCAGTGCAGCCTGGCAGTCTCCTGGCAGGTGAAGCAATGACAGACCAAAGAGCCTGTCATCAGCTTCCAGACTATATTTAGTAGCTGGTATCGAGTACACAGTAAAATAAAAAAGGTTGTGCACCACATGTGGAGAGTGATCCTAGCCTGAACAAAAACATTCTTCTTATCAGATATTGTTATTGGCCCTGAAAATTTTATTATTTTTTAGAGAAGTGCAGTGTTAGAGGAGTACTGCTGCAGAAGCTCTGTGTTGCTACACCAAAACACAACTGACTTACACGTTGTTAGGACTTCAACACTTACCACGCTCCAATGCATTCCCAACCAGCATTCCCTACTTAACAGATAAGGAATTAGTTTGGTGATTAAATAACTTCCATCAAATGCTCTCCTCTTTCAGTTAGCCTGGTCGTCCTTTTGTTGTTTTATTGACCTCCATTTTCCAGGCCATTGCATTTCCAAACAGCCGTCTTCAGAAGTATTATCCCATTATGGAAACAATTAGTTTGCAGATTTTAACTTATCTGGAGCCTTACCGTTATTTGTTTGCCTTTCTTCATCTGTCAGCATGTTTTGGGTGGTTTTGCTTGTCTTCTCTGCTGGTTTAACTGATTTCTCTGGTGTAGGAGAAGCACCACTATAGCTGCTGAGAGCGATGCCCAAAGACTGGGCCTTGGCATGCTGACATGGGGTAACACAGCTCCACAGCACCTCTGATTTTAGAGGCCAAGAGGAAACATCTCTGAAGCATTTGCTCTGAGGGGTGATCGGATGCTGAACAAATGAGTGTGAACTGGACAAGGTGCTGTATTTGCTGCAGGGGAGCTTCTAGGGGCCACTCATGTCTCTGCATGGCCTTGGGCAGGGCCTCCCCACTGGGGGTCTTGCATAAAACCAAGGTAGAGGCATGACCCTGCTTTTCTCCTTTGTCACACCACTGGCCAGTATGGCACAGTAACCAAGAAAGCACAGACATTTTAGATGGGATTCATCCCAGCACACATACTCTTTTTATCTCCTTCCCTTTCAGTATTGATCCAAGTTTCAGACACGAAATCTGGCCCTGTGGTGTTATTTAAGGAGAACAGCTGAAGGATTCAGATAGTCACTCTCTGAATGAGCCTGCAGAAGCTAAGTAGCTAGATTAGGAACATACAGGTGGGAAAGTGATAAACCCCATGATCAGAGGCATTTACAAAGTGCTATGAGACTCTGCTTTGTGCTGTTTGTTGCTGAAGGCTGGGATTTTCAAATCCCAGTCTTTGTTGTTTTCCCAGCTTTGTTTGCTGAAGGCAAAGTGATTGTCAAATACCTCACACAGAAGACCATAATTCTGGCTGGGACATCCAGTAATATACATCTTAAATGAGACGCTGTACTACTATGCAGAATTATGTCTTACTGCTGCTATTATTTCACTGATTTTACCATATGGTGGATGTTTTCAGTACTGTGTTTTCCCGCACAGAGTTTCAGCCCATATGCCAAAGCATAACATGCAGTACACTAAAGGCCACATTTTGCCGGCTTTACTCCCCTGCAGCTGTGTCTTGCAAGGTCTGTCCAGTCCTCAAAAAGGTTGAGAAAAAGCATGCCGGGTTTCCCTGATTCTGAAAACGGCATCATCACAGGTTAAGCAAATTTCTTCTGATTGACCCTGATGCTGAAGAAAAGCAAGTCATTTCTGAAGGCTGGCTTATAATATGACTCTTCCTGTGTGGCATAAAGGTTTGGACTGTGTTTATTTTTACCATCCTTATGTTATAGCTAGAGTCTTCATTGCTGAAGTCTTCTTTGGCGTGCTCATGAATAAAGGCTTACTGCTCAGGAGCTGATTGCTGGCAGTGCAGCTTCTGGCTCCGTGCAATTGTAGGATAGATGCGCCCTCCCGTGTACCGGCTCCGAAGTGTTTCTGCAGCCACAGCATTCTGAGATCTGAGACGCCTCTCTACAAATTTGGAGATCTATTTCTACACCAGCTTTTTCTTTTTCCACACAGCAGCTCTGCCAAAGCTCTCCTTCAATCACACAGAAGCTACTGATATATATTTTTTTAATTTGGAAAAAGGTAGACGCTTAGGTTAGCAAAATGTACAGCAATATAAATAGCGATGCTGGCTTCCCCCACCTGGCTTTTCTGCTTATGCAGTGAGCCTGAGTCAAAAGAAACAAATGAGTACATTCCCCAGGAGCTTTTGCTGTTTCCATAGATGGTCTGATAAGATTTTGTACAGCTACCTTTCTGAAAAGAAGTAAATTCCTGCCAAACAGAGCAGGGTAAAGAAAGAAATATTTCAAATAACAGTCACTTTGCATAGGGTTCTTTGAAGATGTTCAGAACAAGATGCACATATACAATTTCAGCAAACCACTACAGTTTCTCTGGTACCGCTGAGAAATCTTCTGTTTTTCATACACTTTGACTTCAACACCATAATCCCTGCATGAATTCAGTGCAGAACACTGAATCAAAACAGTGGCCATCAGTGTCTGTGTCTAACTGTATAAATTACTGCATTTTTCAGGAGTCTGTGTTTTTTCCTGAGGCATCAGAGCATGTCAGCGAAACCTTAAGATGCAGGCATCACAGAGCTATAACAGAGGAGACTCCAATCGACCAAGACAGGGTCTCTCATAGACAAGAAAAGCCCCTGGCCATAATTCTAGTCCAAATGACAGAATAGCAAGTGCCAGCCATATTTTCCCATTGAAATGGGATGGCATGGGGTAGGGAGCTGTTCCTTTTGTCCATTTCCATGCAGCAGGCCAGTCTGTCTCTGCTCCTGGAACATTGCTTTCCCAGAGTGACCCAAGCAGGATGCAGGTTAGAGGCTGTCGGTTCTCTTCTTTCTTTTTGTGTCTTCATCGCCCCTGGAAGCAACCTGAAGAGATCAGCTGAGTGCAGCAAATTTTTGGGTGACAACTTTTCTGTCTCAAATTATCCTTTGCCTTCCTTCATTTTATTTTATTTTTATATTTCTATCCAAAGTGACACAAATTATGCCAGTACCTTTATTTGGTTTGGAGATGTATTGGATTTCTTTCCTCTGAATAATTAGCCAGTTGAATTCATTCGTGTCTTTTCTCTCTCTCTTTCTTCCAGGTTATTTCTCTTCGTCTTCTACTGTAGGTTGGGAAATTCCAGATGTATTTTGTTTCCATTGATCTATTTTGCCTAGTCACCATAAATTGCAATCTACTTCCTCTGCTGTATTTATTCCATCAGTAGTCTTAACTGGCAGTTTCTTTAGCAGTCCTTGCTCACGGAAGAGATTTTCGTAGCTTTAAGCTACTTCATTTCTCTAGAGAGGAAATTAATTTGCACTTTAAACACAAGCAACACTTAGCCTCCATTCAGAAACTGGCAGAACTTATGCTGTGGGCTGCCTCAGATCTATCAGTATTTTTTATTTTATCCCAATTTGTTTTCTTCCTTTAATAAAAAAGAATCTCGTTACTGGAACCTGATTTCAGATCCTGGAATTACATGTCCTTTCACTCAGGCCAAGCGAGAAAGAAACCTACCAATTATTTTTGAAGTTAAAATCACTTGCTTTTCATTGCGCTGATGCAGTATCACTTCCTCATTCAGCAGCTCCTGTTAGTGTGGGGAAAAAGAAGTAAAAAGCTTATAAAGAAGACTCTATAAAAGTGGAGATTGAAGTTTGAGCTATTACTAAACACTCAAATATATTTACTGAGTACAATAAAAAGCTACTACATAATATGAAAGTCTGGGAAGACACTTTTATAGTTCTAACCCTTAAAGTCCAAAATGGGATTTCATAAAAATTCCAGAAGTATGTATAAATGTTTCCAAGGGGCCTTTTTCAGTGAGCTTAAAACATAGCTGGCAGTATTTATCAACAGATTGCCCATCACATGTATTCTTATACTAAATGGGCCTCCGGATCCCAAAACAAAGCTGTCTGAAATCAAACTTATATTTATTGTAGCTGTATCATTCTGTATTAATGCAGTCCGCCTAGACGTCTTGGATGAGTTCCATAAAACATCAGCAATTACAGGACCCTGTTCCTTTTTCTCCAACAATTTCTGGAATCTCAAGAGTTTGGGTGAAAACTGGTGCTGGCTTGTCTGTCAGAATGGATCTATGTGAAAAGCTTAGAGAAGTTTAGTGAACTGAAAACAATTATTTAGACTGCATTGTCAGAATATTCCCAGTCAATAAAAATTGATGCAGTTGCCTTTAGATCTTCTTGGTAATTTCAAACTGCTGTCTTAGAAAAACTTTCTGCATTGTGTCTACCTAATGACAGGATGCAGCCTGGAAGGCCAGCAGTATTCTGGGCTTCATCATAAGAGAGGCGGCCAGCAACAGGGAGGTGATTTTCCCCTTCTGCTCTGTCAGCATGAGGCCCCATCTGCAGTACTGCATCCAGGCCTGGAGCCCAACAACACAGGAATGATGTGGAGCTCTTGGAGCAGGTCCAGAGGAGGGCCACTAAGATGATCAGAGGGCTGGAGCACCTCTCCTGTGAGGAAAGGTTGGGAAAACTGGGCTTGTTTAGCTTGAAGAGAAGGCTCTGGGGAGACCTCATTGTGGCCTTCCTGTACTTGAGGGAAGCTTACAAATAGGAGGAGAGCAACTTCTTACATGGTCTGATAGTGACAGGACAAGGGCAAATGGTTTTGGGTGAATAATATGAATGCAATTTCATACCAATGTGTGGTTTGAGAATCTGGTCAGCTAAGTGGAATGTCCCTTGAGCATTTCTCAGGTCCTGACTCCCAGCAGAAAGTTCCCGAAAACATTTGGCAGTTTCTTCCAAGACTTCCAGAAATGCACAGCCCCACCTGTGTAGTAGGATCTTTCCCTTCCTTGCTGCCTCAAACGTATTTTATACACTTTGAATGTTACTTTGGCAAACCCTCTCTTTACTTTTACTTTTGGACAGACAATGGGAAATTGTTGCCTATAAATTTTTCTTGGCAGCCTATAATATTTATTTACATAACAAGTGGTAGGAAGAAAATCCCAGCGCGAAGATCCCATTTGAAAATGAAGTAATTTGTCAACATTTATTTTTTCACTCATTTCAATTTGCATTCAAGGATACTAAGCTTTTTCTCTGGCTGTGCTACAGGGCTATAGTTTATTCACAGCAGGAAAGATAGCAAATATAAACAGCAAGCTAATGGGCTGAGCCGCTATCTAGCTGCAGCTAAAGCATAGCTAAGTAAGGTTGGCGTTACAGTACAGTGCCTGCACCAAACAAGCCAATATGTGTCCTTCAGATTATAGCTTATTTGGTTCATGCATGTTATAAAATTTGAACTTCAAGTATGCATTTTTAAAAGGCATTTGACAGAATTTATGTCTGCTTCTTTCCAAGGTTTGTACAGAAATGTTTCAAATTAATTGAAATGGATTAAACTGACTTCAAAATATCAAAATGGCAACACTGATATCTAAATATGGGCTCACCCCCAGACTCCTGTAGTGCCAGTGGGCAGGCAGAGAAACCTTGAAGGTACCACATTCACTTGGCACAGTTCAGAACTCTGCTGAGGCACACAGAGAAAGACAGTGGGAAGGACCCGTTTCTCCCCATTGACTGCAAAAACAGACTGCAATAAACTCAGATGCAGAGGTCTGTGTTTCTGACACAGAAACTGAAAAGATAACAACTTGCATACATATGACATGACAAAGTGGTTACTTAACTAGTGCTGTCATCCTCAGACATCCCAAGGATGGGCCATTCTTTTGTACTCAATATTTTCTTTATGCAGCGCTTACTGGATTCTGTGTATCCTTTGCTGGCTATTGTTTTAATGTCGAATTAATCTGCCAGCATGTTCTTTCTTACTTTTACTTTATTTTTTCTATAAAGGAGTTTCCACAAACAGATGTCCTTGATGGGGAAAGATGGGCTTTGTTCTTCCTACTCTTTCCTGGATGATGAAAGAAGTATAGTCAGCATGATGCAAATTGCTCCTGCTTTTACACCACAAAGAACGACTGCACACTTTCACCTATTGGCTGGACCTCTCCCTTGCAACATTCATGTAAGGTTTCTTAAGCAGCCTCCATGCTCAGAACGTAATGACTGCTTTTCCTGAACACGAAGATGTCTGCTGCCCACTGCCTTGATGACAGCAAGGGACACAAATGCACTCATTTTCAAACTCATTTTTTAAAGAAAATTTTCCACAGGCACAACAATGACAAAATATCTGGGAAAAAAACAGAACATGAAAACCTTTTCTTTACTGTTAAGCCAACTTATTTAAATCCTGTGTGCAAAAGCTGAATTACTTATTTCACTGTGGTCACATCTTTTGTACGACTGCCTCCAGTTCTCACGGTTGTCTAAGGATACTTTTGCACATGATCATGCAGGTACAGGATTACATGTTTTTCCCTGGCTACCAATCCTATTATTAACTGCAGTCTAAAAGTGCTTCTACAAGGACTTCTTTAAGGCAGTGTTATTGACTTTATTTTTTAGACCAAAAATGATGAAAAGTTGTCAAGCTGCCTTAGTTGCCAAAAGGACATTTTATGAGTGAGATATCCGGCTAACTATTGATAAGTCTGGGCATCTTGTTATTTCGTGTGAGCTGTCATGACAGCTACGTATGCTGTATTTTTGATGCTGTTAAAAGAGAGAGGAGAATTAATCAAATGGACTGTAGCAGGCACTGTTCACTGCAAATCTCAGTTCCTTCTGCAGGAAGATGAAAATGAATAACCCGAATGTCAAAATGCTCTGTCAGTCAGGATCCTCAACCTAATGATGAAGTTGTTCAGATACTGCAAGAAGTATATCGTCTGTCTCCGTCCTTTCTACAAAGCAGAAATTAAAGGGAATACGGAATTATTATACCTGGCTGATAACAAAGGCAGATTTCCAGTAAACATTTGGCACTTCCCGGCATATGCTTCTGGGCAATTCTGCACTAGGAACTAAGGGCTTTCTGTGTAGTAGCTCTGACTCCTAAGCTTGTTTCTGGACTGTACGCTTCCGAAGATCTCCATACATTATGGTAACAATTAGAGACTTTAATTTTCTCTGTTGAGGAAGTTTGTCCACAAGCAGAAACCTGGAAGTCCAGTTCAAGCCACTGTGTTTACTGACAGTGCACATCAGTTCTCATCTGGAAGTCTGCAGGAAACTCCTTTGGCTGAAGGAATCGAAGTTTCAGAGCACTCTGAGGCAATCCCCATAGCATCAAATCTCTCTGACTCTTATTATTTCTGGCCCCTTGCCTTGACTCATTTGTGGGGTACATGCTTTGAAGGTTAAAAGGTTCTTTGACATAGTGCCATAGCAATTTAATTAGTTACTCCAGTGCTGCCTCAGCTATGCTGAGCTTGAAAAATCAGATGGGATGCAAGGTTTTAGTTTCAACTTACACAAAACCAGTAACCATCTGTAATTGTATTGCTCAGGAACTTCACTCTCCATCATGCAGAGTGCAGAAGCACTGGAGCTGGAGTTTCTCCCCATGGCATGGCATCACCACACACAAATGCTGGACTGCGGAGCTTTTCTACCTCCTCTCTGCTTTTCCCATCTCCAAAGATTTTAAAGCACTACAAAGCACTTCCCTCCCCTCATCTCTATCCCGTTTGCAAGGAGGAAGGGAGCTGAAAAAAAGACCAGATTTCTGGAAAGCCCTTGCTGTTGCAGTTCACTTCAGGGATGCCTGTCCATATGTAAAATAGATATTAAGAGCTGATTTTGTTCAAGAACATGAACAAATAGCATTCAGCTGTCTCCCAGCACACTCCTTGTGAGACCTCAGGACCTTTACTCTATCCGTCTTCATCTCTTCTGCTTTTTGAATTCTTTGAAGAATCTTCCGTGTTGATTTTCTGTATGATCTTCAGAAGATTACAGCATATGGAGAGAACCAACTTTCATCCAACGTGAGAGAACAGTACAATTACAACTCATCAATACTCAAGCACACAATGGAGAGGTTACCCACTGCATTCCATCGCCTCATTTTTACTTCCTCTGATGTTGTGTATTGTGTGCATTCTTAAACAGATAAGCCAGTAACTTCAATAGGTTGTATATTTTCTCACCCGATCCATCTTGTTTGGGAAGTCTCAGACTGCCCTCCTTAGTGAAAGGGACTTGAGCACCCCAGTTGAGCAGGGCATCTTTCCTTGCTTGCTAATCTAATCAAATCATTACACTTCCAAACTTATTGCTCATTTTGCCACCTCATACTGCTTCCCAACACTGAGCTGAACTTTCCTCTCCTTCCTCAATGACCCGAGGTGTACAGCTTTCTCTGCCACCTCTGTTCACTTTTCCCTTCCTTGCTTCCCCCCATTTAATTCTGCTGCTTGATCAAATTCATCTTCATTCCCTTTCTGCAGGAAACGCTCGGTGCCTTGCATTGTATATGGTGCATGCAGAGACAAACCTCTGGAAGTTGTCTGCCTCATTAACTTGCACAATCTGTAAGACACAAGGGCAGAGAGTTGTAGAAACATACCCAGGAACAGAGCTTTTGCAATTGCATTTGCTGTTGTGATAAAGAGTTTTGAGACCATAAAAAATAAGCAAACACACCAAAGCCACACTTTGATCTATTACGCAACATGCTTGATGAAAACAATAAAAAATCTTTCCACTCTATACAGCACTTCATAAATATGCATTTATTTCCTCATCTTTCATCAGTTTTACAGATGTAACCAGTGCCTCAGTGTTAATATTTGTCAGAAGCATACAATGGAACTTCAGATACTTTTATTATACAGTTCTGAAGTAAAAAAACAAATTAATAGGCCTTTCCATAAGGAACTGAGTGAAAAAAAAAATGCAATTAATTTCTTATAACATATTACAGCATTACATAAGATTTCCAACTTACAATTCTATCCTATCCCGTGTATTGTATTTACATACTTGAGTAATCTGTAGACTATTTACATATTTCAAATACTGTAGTCATAAATCTGCCTATATTGTACATTCCTGCTTAAAGTTTTATTACAGAAATTCTTTAACACATTTTAGACACCGCAATTTCAGTATTTCACATCCGTTGAAGGAAATTACTGCCTGGTTTCACCAGTGATGTGTCCGGATGCCTCCTGCGTAAGAAAATACATATTACAAAGGAATTCTACAATATTCAGAACCTTGAGTTTTGGAAGAAAAAAAAAGGAAAAGTCCATGGGATGTAGCAACGATGAAATTACTTCCTTTACACTGTAGCTTTGTGCTTGGAATGACATCTTTCCCGAGATGTACAACTGTCCAATGTAAGGTGGTTGGTTGGTTCTGTTCCTCATGAAATATGTTATGGAAATTTAAAACGTATGGAAACATTTGACATGTTACATAAAGGATGGCCTTCCGCTTACTGCAAATGGTTCCCATCTGTATAGATATATAAACTTTATTTCTATATCTATGTCTGACTTTCTGTGTCTATAGAAATAAGCATCGATACTAGGAAACATCTCGCTATACTTAAAAGCAATGTGCTCAAGTACAATATTCAACTTCTGACACAGACACGGTAGTAAAGGTGACCTCTGATGGTAATGTTTTCTTCCAAGGGAAGTCAGAGACAGCTACTGTATTTGGAAGGCGTGGCAGACAACTTGCATGGCCCCATCAAGGAATTTTATGCACCCAACCTCGTGTGCGCTACGCAGAAGCATCTGACACTGCAGACAACTTTGGGTCAACTTTCCACGTTACGTGTAACTACCTAAATAACATCTCAATTAAAAAATAATCATTCTTATAGAAATTCCTTACAACATTGTACATTTAATGCTGTGTGTCTTCTCTCTAGTTACAATAATATGCTTTTCTGTTAACAAATTAATATGAATACTAAGACTAAAGCAAACAGTCATAAATTTCTTGTACTCTGTTATTAGTAGCTATTCTGTTAGGCACAATATGATGTTCTTTGTAAACATAAAGACAAATCTCAATATGTTAGAATGCTTCACCGTGAACTTACAGAAACAATCTACACATGTTTCAGAAACAGAGCCCCACCACAGACCCCAGGCAAGGCGCAGCAGTCCAGGAGGTGTCAATTTGTGGCCATCACAACTGAAAGCCCCAGCTGATGTCAGCAGGACAGAAGTGCATCCTCGTCAGCAAACCCTCCTGCTTTGAAATTAATATGTTGCTTTCTCTTCAACCAAAGAGTTCATATAATTTTAAAATACAGATCTCATTATGACATGTATTTCATTCTTTTTACCCTGAAACACCTTATTACTTATTATACAGTTGATGTCAACAACTAAAGGCCCTAAAATAAGTAATGTATCCAACATGTCTACAAAGCTTTCATCAAAATACATATCTATGTATTTTTAGGAATTTTAAATTAAACTTCCAATATGAGAATACCTCCTGAAAGTACTTTATTTCCCAAACTTAAAAGTGCACTACACTTCTTGTGTGCCACTGTGCAACTCTAGAACTCAACTGATGAATATTCAGAGCTTCTAGTATCTTGCTATTGCAAGTCTCACCCTTAATAACCCATGTGCTTACAGCAGGCACAAATTAAAATGGGTTTAGTTACATCTGATAGAGAATTCTTATTTGAAAAGATTTCTTGAGAATGAATAGTGGATATAAACTCTGCAAGTTCAAAGCAATTATTCCGAATCCCACAATTGTTTCAAGAAACATTGCTCTCATTCTGCACAGTCACAGAGGATTTTTATTCTGCTCATGTTGTAAAAGTGAGCTGTGTGTACAGTTATTGGAAACTATCATCTTCTCACTTCCTCTGAATAATAACAAAAAAGGTACTAAATTATTTAACAAATGAGCTCTGGACAGACATATTAATGTTCCTTTTCTAATACACTAGAAATGGAGAATAAGGCAACAACTGAGATAAAAATATATCTTGCTTTGTAAACCAAGCTTCTTAGTAAGATTCTTAAAAGTGAGCTCTAATAATGAAAAACTGAAAGGCCTTGAGAGAAAGGCTTTAATTATTGTAACAATACCACATACTTTAAAAACACTCCAGTATATATAAAGAAGAATTTATGTTAGTGTTACTGATGAGTCTAAAGAGTAAAGTCACTTCTTTGTATAGCTAAAAACCTTCTACAACACCCAACAATACTGAATAATGTTTAGAAAATGCCATCAATTTCCACTGCACCCTTTTATTTTCTTATATCATTGCACTCTAACCTTGCTTCATGGAACAATGAAAGATGGTATGAGAATACCAGCATCCTACTGGTTATAAACAGACCTCAAAACACAGGTCTTGCTGCCTGAAATGGTCTTTGTGACTGTGAAGAGCTTTGTTTTTCTCACCCAAAATGAGTAATTCCAACTGCCTGATGAAGTCATGACATAACGACGAAGCAGTCACAAAATCATTCTGTGAGAAATTTTAAGACTCAAATACGTATAAGAATTGTTCAACATAGATTCAACTCCATTTCACCAAATTGTAGGAGGGAGAAAAAAGAAGACAATTATGAGAAAGACTTATGAATTAATTTTTCATGCTGAACAAAAAAAAAAATAATAAAATAAAAATAAAAAAATCTCTTTTAAGTTAAATTCATTCATAACTCAATATCATTTTTTGTCCATTTCTTTGGTATTCTGTTCTCATTTTCCAAATTCCAACAGAATTCTAATGGTCATCTCAATTCAAATGAAAGAACAATGAGCTGAAATTGCAATCATCACAACAGATGCCATAACACTGCAGAACACATTGGTTGGTCTTAGTAACTTCTGGATCTTTATATTCATTTCTTGTAATGATTGGGGGCATCCGCAAATGCAAACTTCAGCCTGTAGGCCTCTGCTAGGAGTACGCTGATTTCTTCATTTCCCCAGTGTACTGTAGGCAAATTCTGTAAAAATATCAGCAATTCCTAGTTGGAGAGAGAGAGAAAAAAAGGAAATTAATATATATTTGCAAATACAAGTGCTATAGCTATATACATACATACATACATACATATATAATAGCTGTATATTATAGAATGATTACTTACATGCATGTAGCGCCCCAGTATCCCAAACAAACCTGAGATCCTCTGAAGTGATTTTTCTGTAACTGTTATAGAAAGAAATTCTCGCTATTCAATCTTTTGGTTCAGAAACAAGCTATTGGTTGTATCTGATCTATGACTATTTTCATGTCTTCAGAAATAAAATAAAATATAACTGAGAAATAAATTCACTTTCTTTGTGTATTGTAAGAGCAAAAGAATTTACAGTCTCCAAGTAAGAGGTAGGTAGGCTGTATTTACTGCACTTGCCCTTGTGTGAGTATACAGTAGCAGTGTCCCTGACCAAGGTTGGAAATCTCTTATTGTGTTTGAACAAATAAGAACTCGCATGAACTGAGTTAGACCCATCATGTAATACTTCTAAAATGAAAACAGTGTTACCACTCCCATTTTTCAGCTTCTAATTGAGATACAATTCTTAATAGGCTGGAGCACACATGAAACTACCAGAAATTCAGTTCGGAGCTAAGTCCAAAATGGCTTAACTCAGGATCAGTCTCTTCCCAGATTTATCGCATTTCCTACATGGTTTAGTACTGTGACACTTCTTAAACACCTGCCAGGTCCAACCAAGCCCTTTAGGTTTTCACATATTTTGTGTACAGGTCCTCAAAAATTGTACACCTGTCTTCTGAATTTCATTGGAAGACAGTCTGTAACTTTCAGTTTGTAACACCTGTGGCCCAGATTGCTTCTATATCTATGCTAGGTCTGTATAAAATGCACATTTACATTTCCTCTTTAATGCATTATAATATATTCATTCAATGTTTAATCCCTAAGCGTTTCTATAACCTCTCCACCAGGAGGGTGAGGCAGACAGCCACGGATAAAACACGGTTGCTGACTACACCACATGTCAATGTCAGATCTAATATTTACTTAGTAAGCCAGGTTAGTCCAGTGCATGAACAAAAGTGTTAAAATTTTCTTCCCTAATTAATCTTTTCCCATCCAAATATGAAGAATATCTGGCTTTTTCTAGGGCCGCTAGGTATGCTATGTATACAGTACAACAAGAAAGATTTATTAGTCCAAACTAATTTATTTCAATATAGAAGCCATTACTATCCGGGTTGAAATTTCATAAATAAAAGCAAGTTCAAATGAAAATCTGAATTTATTTTAAAAGGTCCTACAATGCAGATTCCTGCTTTCACAGGGTATAAGTTTTACTGCAGCAACAATAAATAAATGCAACCCCCTACAGACCCAATCTCCCGATCTGTAGTTCTATACCGAGCTATGATGCACAGTGACCAAATCCCAATGACTGTGCTTCAAAGGATCCCTTGAAAGGACTATGTGAAAAATATTTGCTTTCTATCCCATTTCTGAATGACAAAGGGACATTCTATCTATCTGTTTTGCTGTTTATCCAAAGTATTGATGGCCTCCAGAGTTGCACAGCTGCACGCATTCCCAGAAGTCTGATTGATCACCAAGTTTGAGACTCTTGAAATAAACTTGTCAATCACTTCAGACATTTTCATCTTCCCTGTTATTCTTTGGAGAAGCAGCACTATTCGATGAAGAACTAGTTTAATATTTCTATTATAATTTGCAAATATTCATAATTATTTTCATCATAATCAAGTATAGAAAGTAATCCATTGACTGTCAAAACCCATTTCCTTTTGAGTGAGCATTTCACCAATGTTACCAAGGGAAAATGATCATTCTTTAACTGTTCAAATGGAAAGACTGACCAGTGAACGTGTTACAAATCCAAGTGAGCTAACGAGGCAACACAATGAAACACTACTTGAGTGATTTACTGAAGATAAAGCTTATATATCTGTGATCTATTGCTTTAATGAACTTCAAAATTGTCTGAGATCACAGAATCATAGAATGGCCTGGTTTGAAAAGGACCACAACGATCATCTGGTTTCAACCCCCCTGCTGTGTGCAGGGTCACCAACCACCAGAGCAGGCTGCCCAGAGCCACATCCAGCCTGACAGAGAGATAGGAATACATTCTTCAGCTTGGTGAAAATGCAAAGTATTTGAAAGCGCAAAGCAGAATTTTGAAACAAACAAATATGCAGAATGCTTAATAATGAATGAATAAAAAAATAACACCAAACAGAAAACTCTCCATAGTCCCAGGTTCTGAAGAAAAGTACAAACTTATGCTAATCAATACCTGCAAGAGTCCACGACAAGATGATCTAAAGCTGCTCAGTTTAACACTGTACACTTGCAAAAGAGCAAAGATGACCATATGAATAATGTCTCAAGAGTATTCATTCAGTTTTAATTATTATTTTTATAAGCAAGAAGATCCATTTGAATCCTTGTGTAAATAAGGCATCCATGCTAACTGGTTAGATTTGCTTTCCTATTTTCTTTGAGAATTAAAATATATAAGACACTCTTTGAAATATGCTGAATTATAAACTTGGGTTAATACTTAACGCAAAAACACACTGCTGACAAACTGCTCGGCATATTTCAGAGCAAGAAGACCAAGTTGTTTTTATTTAAAAAAGAAAGAAAAAGCAGTATTGGTAAAACATCTCTGCAAGAATTTTATATTTGACCTAATTTTAAAAATATTGTACCTAGTTGGGGAATCTGACAGATACTTTCTGGTTTCATTGAAATGATTCATCAACTATCAAGGCCAAGGGGATGAAAAATATCTTGATCTCCTTTGTACACTTAATTCAGCTGCTTCAAATTACAACCACTTATCTGAGTAGACCTGGTCAGCTCCATTTTTTCATGAAATGTATCTGATATGTCCATATGTACAAACAGAACTATCATCACTGCCAAATTTTACTTTTTTTTTTTTTTTTATGAGCAAAAATGCACTTTTCTCCCCATACACCCACTTCCATTGATCCTAACTTGCAGTGTTAATTATGTAGCAGTTCATCAAAAATTAGCTATGAAGGCAGCAATGTTTTAATAGTAGCACTAGCGACCAAAACCACAGCTTAAAAGTAAGTACTTAAAAATGACATCACTTAACTGTGGCTTTTAATACTTTTAAATAAAAACAGTTGCCATCCTGTTCAAAGCACTTCAGATAATTTGTTAGATTTAGTTCTTAGATTTGGATGTAGGATGAAGTTGGCCTCCAAGCAATTATAACCTCTATCTTTCCCCTGCTATCATTTTAACATTTTCCATATTAGTTCATGGTAGAAGATTCTAAAGTAGTTTAAACACTCACTTTCAGCACCTCATGCTTTCATAATTCAGTGGATTATACTGTTAGAAGTCAGTGACTATTCACATCCCCATGACATGTACCACACACAAGACAACGATAAGGCTTTACTCTGCATGACATGCATGTATTTGCTCTCCAGCAGTGTTTAGGAGTTCTTCAACTAATTCACCTTTTTTTTTAACATTGACTGAAGCCTAACACTGAGCTGTTATAATAATCATTTCTTGTAACTGACATGGGTAAACTGGCAATCCAAAGTGCCAGTCATAAGCTGCTATACGGAACAGAGCTGAAGGCTTCGATAGTTTGGGTCAGCTTTGAAAAGGGCCCAAGTGGAGAACTGCAGCAGCTGTTATCAGTGGATAATACCTGTATTCTCCATCCCTTTATCAGATGCATTACATTCATGTAAAAGAACCACAACAGTTCTTTGAGAGTATCAGCTGCAATACCCCTTAGCAATGTCACAAAAATAACTGTGACAACAATGCCACCTAGTCTTCATACACGGCTTTTGAAATGTAAAGCATTTTCACATCCATATTTTTAGATCCCTCTGATAAAACTAAGGACAGCAGGAACTACCTTGCCCAAGGGCAGCCAGTAGATCATCAGCAGAGCTGGGGTTTCCAAAATCCCACTCCAAAGATTGTTTATATTTTAGCTGCATATCCAGCAGATACGGCCTAAATTTCGCCCCTTACATTTGGCAAATAGTGCACTCAAGTTTCACCTGCACCAAACAGCCACATTCATCTCTTGAGCTAAGGCCAAGGCCATAGCTCCAGTTCCATCCATTTCCCTCTTCATGTCACACTGGGAAGAAGCACTCCCAGCCTCCCTCTCTCCCTCCTTGCCATTCCGGCAGTGGCAAGTTTCTTCTCTACTGGGAAAGGATCACAGGTATCTGAGATGAATACAACCAGAGCTACTTTCTGATCTATGGCGTGACTGTTCAATTTAAACATAGAATCAAAAACCCTTACAAATAAAAAACCTCTTACAAACTACTTCCTGTTTATTCTTAACTCTGTTTAAGATTTAAACAAAAATAAGAGTGTTACATTTTAACACTGCGGAGAATGTGAAATGACAGTGATTCCTTTATTGCCTATTTTGATTGACCAGGTGTAATGTTCAGGGAAAAGATGTAGAGGAAGTTTGAGGTGCTGCATAGATTTGCTCCTCTCCCCCCCCACCAAGCACAAGCAAAAACATTGCTCTAGTTCTGTATCTAGCCTTGCTTTCAGCAGCAGATTGCATTACAGACCTCCTGGGGTCCCTTCCACACTGAAATTTTCTAGTATTTTATTTTCTAAAGGACATGGGCTTAATTAGAAAAGAAATCCAAAAGCATGACAGAAGAATGCTAAGCATACTTAACTCACAAACGTAAGAGTATTCAGTCCCAGAATATAATGTCGTGCACAATTAGGAAAGAAACACAGGCAGAGAAAATATGCTCAATGTAATCAATGAAACTACCACAAAACAAGGAAATTGATAATGTATTCTTTTCCTGTATATGGATTTTGTAGCATACAGCGCAGTCACTACACATTTTATCCTTTTTCTTCTGTTTGTGAATGCATCCCAGTGTTTTTCCACTCCCTAGAAAATTGATTGTTCGTAGCAAAATTTTTGTTCCATTTGCAGAAGAGGAACTGTGTGATAGCCTCCCATGTATTAACCTTCTTCACTATTACAGGTATGATTTGTCAGCTGTTTTCTCTCCAAGAAAAGGAAAAAATGACTCTCGTAAAACAATGTATAAATATTTCAAATTATTTCATAAATAACAGAAAATGCTTTGTCTTGTTCTTCTTTAAGGCTGAATATTCCCTGGGTTGGGAAGATGCAATTTGTTTACACAGATGTCCACAGTTTCCACCTCTGTTTTAGTCTGTTGCCCCCAACAATTATAATGTGCTCCTTCACTTCCAAGCTGAGGGTTTTGTGTTTCAGTTTCTGCATCTCCTCTTTGTATCCAACGCTCACACTCAAAGCTTGCCTTATGAAGGAAATAACAGCTCTGTTGTCCATGGCCAGCATCACAGATCCCAGCTAGCTGAGGACAATAGCAGCTAATATGAGCCATAAACAAACATTGGCAGCCACTTCTTTTCATCCATTCTGATGAAGAGCTAAATTCACTGATGGGTCCCTACTAGGACCTGACCTCCGTATTACTGCCGCACACACCATTTTTCCTTGAAGCCACGAAGATCACCTTGCCTCTCTCAGCCACTGAGTTCTTGATGCAGTTCCTCTGTAACATCCCATCTCTTGCTCTACAAAGGGACTGCTCCTGAGCCAGCAGCATCGTGCAGACTTCCAAAAAAACACTGCAAATTTACATCAGTCAGCCTAAGGGAATAAGGGAAGCAGCCAGGCACTGGGCTCTCTGCATAATAAAGATATTGGCATCCAGGTCCATTTTGAAAGGACGGATGGGAAGGTGACGTCTGCTATTCTGGGTCTAATAACAGGAGCCTTCTTACCAATTCCTTCAGTTTATTGCTGAGACCCGTGTCTAACTTAACAAACAACAGTAACATAACAGAGTTTTTATTTCTAGCTAATCCAAAGCAGCAGCAGCTAAACTTGAACTCAGACACACTGAGGAAATTAATAGTTAGTTTTTAAAGTCAAAATTGAGAACCAGTCTGTTAATTTAACAAATCAAGGCAATCCTAAAGTATAGTATTTTTCTTCTGGAGTTGTTAATCCTTCCTGCTGCCAACTGCAGTGTAATTATGGTCTGAATACCTCTGGTCTACAACAGCTCTATTTTGCACTGATAGGCAGAACCTGCAATCTTACTATGTTTTATGATCAGGAACTTAACAACATTAGAGTTTATGATAACACAGAACTAAATGGAAAGCAAATTAGCTTTATATACAATTTTTCACTACTTAATAAGGAATTGCTAACAGCTATATTTTGAACAAGTGCTGTACCTGTTACACAGAACACACACATATGGAACACTGAAAAATTTATGTTGGTCATTTGATTAAACTGCTTCTTTATGAGAGTTACATGCCTCCTCAAAAGTTGTTCCTGTAATTTCATAACACAGCATTTACTTTTAAAGAACAACTGAAGCGCAATAGTACTTAAAATTAATTTAGAGGAAATATTGAGTCAAGCTAAGGAACAAACTAATTGGTGACACAAAAATTGCTCATTTACTTGTTCATATAATACAAAACAGAAATAAGCATACACACACAAGCACACATTCAACAAAATTCTGTATCTTGTTACCTTTTATGGGGAATTCAATAATGCAGAGACAGCCAGAACTGGACAACAATTCAACACTTCTTTTACTGAACAGATGTAATCACCTTACAGACAAAATTAATATAAGAATGATCTAATTCCTTTTTTCTTTCAAAATGCTCGTATTTGGGATTACCAAGGGTGAAAGGCAGAGGTGGAATGAATGGCCAGTACCAAGTGGGCATCCCATCCATTGACTCCAGCTCCCTCCTGTGCTGCACTATGAAGTACAAGGACAGATGTACCTGGCTTCTGCTGCAGTTGCTAGGCTGGTAATGGGCTGTCCTGGCCTCTGATCCTCTTCCCAGAGACTCAAGATGAAGCACACCCTGCCCAGCTCTGTCCATCACAACCTCCTCCAGCCTGTTATAAAGAGTGGGAACAAACACATAGACTGGTGCTATGAAAACACAAGTGCGGTGCACAATGCCGAGTCTCAATGACCTTCTTCTACCTTACCAGCTGTCTTTCCTTTCTCTCTGCCACTTGCTGTTCATACGTAATGCAGCAAACAAGTAGAGCTCAAGCTCTAAGGTGGGTTCTTTTTTCTTTCTTGAGTACTGTAGTTCCTCTTCCAATATGCTCAGCATTTTCCTTATGCCTGCTGCCACTTCTCCTTTCTCCAGCTGTCTCTGCTATCTGGGGTTGCAAATAATGAACTATATTTCTGGAGTGCTGCAATTCTTATTAATTACCTGTATCTCAGAGTCAGAGAAACCATATCATTTCTATTGGGCACAGCTGGAATTGAGAAAGCTAACATTTCAAAATCCAGTATTAAACAGATAGTAGGAAGAAGTAGCTTAAACTGCAGTTTAGGAAACAGTTCCTTGCAGATATAAGAGGCTTCCATGGACCCAGATTCTTCTGCAGTACAGCTGATTGCTTCCTGAGGTGGAAGGCGACAGCTGGGATATCACAAAGCATTTGAGTTCCGTCACTGGAGTAATGTCCTCCCACTTCTCACAATTTCTAGCAATAAGGGTGAACTAAAACTTTTCAGAAGAAGATGAGGAAACACTGGTTTATCTGTTAGCTGGTAGAAGCATTTAAGTTTAAACCTGCACTAGACACCGTCTGAAGGACTTAAGAGATGTGTATTCTTGGCATGTCATACATCAATGAGATATAAAAGTTCGCATTCTGTAATGTGTCTATTTCAGGGAAAAAAAACTGAATTCAGTATTTCCTGAAATACTGAAAATTCAACTTAGTTTATTAAATACTAAAATGTTTTTTCTTGTACATTTATTGCTCAGTAACTAAATTATCCCTGTCTATTATGCAATCATACTTATTTATGTTAATTTTGGCCTTGCTTTTCTACACCATGACATTATCACTAATGGACTAGAGCTTAAAGAAACCAGAACAGAATGAAACCAACTACAGACAAAAAGGTTATCCAAAGCTTTAACATGGATACTTGGAAAAAAAATAAAAAAATCTTAACAGAGTAAAAGCCCTTTTTTCTCCTGCCATCAGTTTACTTCCAGTAACACAATTGAGTTGTAACTCTGAGAAGATATATAGAATCACAGAATGGTTTGGGTTGGAAGTGACCTCAAAGCCCACCCAGCCCCACTCCATGCTATGGGCTGGCTGCCCCCCACCAGCTCAGGCTGCCCAGGGCCCCATCCAACCCAGCCCTGAGCACCCTCAGGGATGGGGCACTACAGCTCTATGGGCAGCTGTGCCAGGGCCTCACCGCCCTCTGAGTAAAGAACTTCATATTAAATACACATTTATAAATAAATAATATACATATATTTTTATATATATACATGTGTATATTTAATTATTTATTTATTAGTTGAGCACATGATTTAGTACTTAAATGTCAACACTCATGCTGCACTTACTTAGTCTGAGCTAGCAGTCATACAGTTTAACTTGTTATGCATCTTTAAAATTCTGTGTGATCTGAGATACACAGCTACAAACAAATCCATTGCACTGTTGAAAAGCATTAGTAAATTCAATCTTATGCAATTGACTTCTTTGACATTAATTAGTTTGAAAATCTTCCCAAGTTCTCTAAGAATTTCTTGCCAAGAGTGAAAGAATAACAATAATCCGATAAGGCTCAGCTGTCATATTCTGAAGCTGGTCAATAGGTAGGGCTGACAGCTCTCAAGCAGGTGAAAAATAGGCGGTGATGCTTCAACTGAACAACCTCCTATTAATCTTCTGAAAACATACAGAAGCATGCTGTTATAATTAATTTCATATTCCTGTGAAGAACTTAACAGAAACCCACCTTAACAATCTAAAAATGAAAGCTAGTGAAAAGTTAATGGTCTTATCATTTCCCTTTCATGTTTTGCTTTTTGCAACTGCTGAAAAGGAGTCTTGGATTCAGAATATTAAAAACATTAAAACAGCAATTAAAGTCCTGTTTCATCCGGTAAGGTTCTGTTCTGCAAGTCATTAGCATTCTTAATTGCTAATCATAAAATATGTGGTTTTAAAGAACTATGCCAAGGAAGCTGAGCTCGTTTATAGCAGAAGAAAAGATTTACATCTCCATTTTCATTTACAAGGGTTAACAGTTAACAGGATGGATACAAAAATACACAAATTACTATGCTAAAAAAGAGCATATTAAAGGACTGCCTCTCAGCTAATGCTGTTTTCAAATGAAAACGGAAAAACAAACCACCTACACGAGTACAGTTAAAGAAAAGGACAGAAAAAAAGCCTGCCCAAAGGCCAATGTCTTTGTTTGGGCAGAGTCTCATAACCAAGAATTTCTGAATGGGCTTGGGAAACATCACAGAATTAAGAAAAACTAACCCAAAGGTCTCTAGCTCTGAGAAGAACACTGTTCATATCAAGAAATAGTTTAAACCTCCTTGGTGAGCAAAACATGCAGGCCCAAGAGCACAGGATACAGGATCATCCAAGCTCTACAGATCTCTCCAACATACAAAAACATAACCCTTCTATTCATTTCTTGATGCTTTAAGATACAAATGTGTAACAGAATGTATTTCCTTTATAACTTTTAGAAGAAATCATGAATGAGGAGGAAAGAAGTTTTAGCATAGATTCAACAGAAAACTGCATGGAAACAGTAATTCAATTAAATATATATATATATATATATAACTCAGCTGTATACTATAAGATAAATCATGAAAATCTTCCAAAACAGTATAAATACTATGCAAGAAAATCATTAAGAATTAATGCTCAAGACATCTCCCAGCCTCTCAGTAGGGACAACAACAGATGCAAGCCAAGATTAATCTTACTACATCATACAATACCTCACATACATTTATCAAGCTCTTTATCTCCTTTTAGTTTATGCAGAAGGTGCTCCCAAGCCTCAGTTTATTCAATGGTTTATAAATCAACGTGAAACAACTCATGTCCTTTTGATCTTTCACCAAAATTACATTATAGCCTAAATCTTTACCCTCCATTATAAAGCATCCCAAATGCACTCTAAATGAGTTATCATCCCACCTTCTCAGGCTTCTAAGTGCAGTTCAGCAGAGCCATAAGGTACCCACAAATATCCTAAATTATTTTTAAGACGATTAAAATACTAATATATCTTATTTATATAATATTTACAAGCCTTTCTTTAACATTACAATGCTCACACACACAAATAAATAAATTTTAAAAAAAAAAAAAAAAATAGAAGTCCACAATTTCAGTTTTAGCCAACCAGAAATTGAGATCAAATTTCAATATGAGATAATGAATGTTTCAGCTTTAATGGAAAATAGAAGTTGCAAATCAACAGCTGAATGCAGAATTTATTCTTTGCTTATCTACAAAGGAACAGCCTCCAGACACAAACATGAGAAAAGAACTGAATGTTTCTTCAGTACAATGACAACAGGCTGAGTTAATCTTTTGTGACTGCTGACTTTTAAGATTTCCAAGATTAAAGTCCTAAAAGTGCTTAGCCATGAGTCCCCTTTTTTTCATAATTCTAGTTCATAAATGCATGGAAATAATGAAGTTTATGCTCTAAAACTCTTCAAAAATCTGCACTTTTAGAACAGTGGCCCCTCATCAAGTTATAAATACCTAACAGAACGGTTTGGCAGTCTGGCAATTGTGAAGCAGCTTCAGAGCCTTCACTGAAGATCTTGCAAGCCAAAATTTCAAATTTTCCATAATGTAAACAAAAATCTTAATATGTAGGTCATTCCAAAAGTAATGCCTCCTGTTCATTTTTATGGAACCTATGGAAGATACAAAGAGCACCACAGCACTATTTAACGGAGTAAATTCTCAGCTACAGAACACTGTCAACATAGTCACCACCACAAGCTATTCACTTTCACAAGTAATGAACAAGAGCCCATCTGTTCCACTCATTAAAATCCTCACCAGAGGGTGTGGTCCACTGTTTCACAGCTGCTATGATGGCCATTGCTAGGAAAATGTTGCCCACACAGTCCTATCTTTCACTGGCCTAAACAGATAGAAGTCAGAAAGAGCCAAATCTGGATGTTAAGGTGAGTATGGTCAGACAGTCCAGTCAAAACTGGCAGTGAACTCTGTAGTCTTAAAAACAGTATGGAGCCTGGTGTTATCATGTTTCAAGAGAGGTTGTCTTCTTCTCTGTCGTGACTGTAGTAGTTTGGGCCTTCAGTTTAGTCAACGTCAAGACGTCAGTGTCAGAGGAGCATGTCCAGGTTCTAGGAAATCCACATGGATCAGCCCTTTACTTTCCCAAAAGATAGTGCATATCACTTTACCCACTGAAGACCATATCTTGAACTTTTTCACTGATGTAGAATTCACATGCTGCCTCTCTGTGGACTGCCATTTTCACTCCAGCTTGTAGCGGTGACACCATATCTTGCCACCCATAACCATCCAGGAGACTGTTACCCCCAGTCTTGCTTTGGTTCAATAGGTCCCAATAAAATTGCATACAGTGCACTTTCTGTTCCTGTGTGAGCATCTATGGGACCCACCTAGAAGGAACTTTCTGGTAAACCAATGTTGCTACCACTAATTCCAATGCATTGAAACCAGTATTCAGCTCTGTAGACAGTTTTCTTGCCATAATCTGCTGATTCACACAGATGAGGTGATTGAGATGCTCTTCATTCTGTAATGTGACACCTGTGCAAAGCTGCCCAGAACACAGTTTGTGTTTTCCTCTCACGATGAGAGGAAATGGCCTCGAGTTGCACCAAGGTAAGTTTAGGTTGAATATCAGGAAAAACTTCTTTACAGGTTGTGGTTGGACTCGATGATATTAAGCTCTTCTCCAACCTGAGTGATTCTGTGATTCTATGATTTTTCCATCACTGTTGCCACTGCTGAAATGCATCACCCATGGCCTCACTGTGTTCACACCTACTGTTTGGTCTCCATAAATGTAAAGCAAGTGGTGATGAATGCCAATTTATTTATTCTTTTTTTTTTTTTCATGGAGGAATTCAATGCCACAACTTTGCTTTGTACATACTTATATGCCAGGTAACATTTTGTCAGACTACCTCTGTGCTATCTGTCTCATGGAAACAAAATGTAATGGGATACTGGTGGGAAGCTTTAATCTCTACTGCCATACCATGAACATACCACCTCTGATATTGTGGGCCAACGTAACAAAATAAGAAGCATTACATTTGGAGCAGCTCTCATAAAAACATGGAAAATCAGTATGAAAAAGAGAAATACACTTTTCTTAACAATCACTAGTGTGTAACAGGTACAAGTATTACATTTCTTCAGGTTCTCAAGCCCATATGGTTTTGTAAAAATTTATATGACATTAAGAAGAGTTGTATGGCCTTACAGACACAGAGAAAAACCTTGAAAAATCTCTCTACCTACAGGCTCAAATCTATACAAATATATATACATTAAGGAAAATATATTCAAATTGATTTCCTCTGGAGAGCTGGGCTTTTCACAGAAATACATATTTTACAAAAGTATACCTTGTGCACACAATGTTGTTTAAATAAATGAATATGACCAAGAGGTCATTAAGTGTTTGACCAAAGCAGTAAAAGTATTTCTAATATCTCTGCACTAACAACCCATACCTTGAACAAAAGACCTTCAGCTTATATACATTACATTACTTGTGTTACATTTGCAGAAGTTTTCTCAGTCAGTGCATATATATTCAATATTCCCCCCAAAATCACTAACGAAGGGTCCTACCTCCTTGCACATGCTCAGTGGTTTTGAGTGGGGACCTCAAGACCCTCGTAGATGGAGGAAGCAGTCTTCCTCTTCATGACCGTCAATTGCCCTCCTCTTGTTTTTTCCAGGTTGGCAGTTTAACAGTGACATACTGGAGAGGGCCCCCACACTATCTTAGATAACAATGATATACTGGGCTTCTTGAGCAGATAAAGGATGCTCTACTTATCATCAGAGCCAAAGTGCTTTGCTTAGCATTAGCTAGTCTTGAGAAAGCAAGTATTGTTCAGTTAAGTATGCTTAATATCAGACCAAGTGCATTTTGCTTAGCATTAGCTAGGCTAGCGATATCACATCCTTCTTTGCATAAGGATGTGTACTGCAAGAATTATTTACTATACAAAGTAAATGAGTTGAGACCTTCCTCTTCATGGCAGCTCAAAGAACTAACTACAAGGTTAAGAAAAAGACAGCAGATGTGCTATAATGGCATTTCTGGTAGAATTTTAAATCCCATTTGTTTACAAGTAGATGACAAAACAATAGGCATTTAAATACTTGTTATTTTTACTGTCTTGCTGTTGAAATGAGACAATTTTGTTGTACGAGGGCAAAATCTACATGGAAGAGCATTTAGGAAACCATAGGAGAAAACAGACGAGTGACAGAAATACAGTTAATCTTCCTCCATCTGCTCGTCTCAAAGAAAGTCATATGTCACTTCACTCTGTTATTCAGCTCCTACTCTAAAAGCTTTTAGTTTCTCTTTGTTCTCTTATCAGTAGTTTCGATTGACTTTGGTAGTCAAGTGTGCAGGCTCTCGTGATTTTAGTCTTCTCCAGGGTTACACACTGATAAGGCCAATAATTGACTTTGTTATGCTACAGTTTTTGCTGAAGAAATAAACATGGAAAGAAAACAGTTTTCTTTGTAGAGAGAAGTCTCCAGTGACAGCTGTGAATTACTAACCAAATGGAAGCTCTGCCAGTGCATTTAGTTTAGCAGGTCACCTAAATTGCTCAGGAAGAAGAACACTTTTTCTTTGTGGATGAAAATGCTTTTGATATTGAAATGGAGAAAACATAGAGATCCCTTAGTGGTGTTTACTGAAAATATATAAAAATGTTGGTTGATGAGAGAAAAATATCCTACATTAATCAGAAAGTGCTTCTTCTGGAAACTTACAGGCCAGTAAAATCAGATTTTCCTTGTGTGGAGGACTTAATTTAGAACTCTGATAGCAGCAGAATCTCTGTGAAATGCAAGCCACAAAGCAAGGCTTACATGAAATCTCTCCAGATTATACGCACCCAGCATCAGATTCTGCCTTTCTTAAAAGGCAGCAGTCAGAACAAACAGGGCACTTGAAAACATGTGGAGATCAGAGGGGACCCCCAGTATTGCCAGGTGACCCCACCAGTGTGCAAATGCACTGTCAGACCTGTTAAGGGTTTGGTCTCAGGACCCTTAAAGCCAAAAAGCTCTGTAGAGAAAATGTGTATATATTTCCTGCTGAAATACCCATATATAGGCTTTTGAGATAAGGAATATACTGGCAAACAAAAATGCACTTGCTTCTAGAGTTCAGTTACATTAAGTGCTGAGATTACTGCATTGTTGTGTCTTTTTAACCAAATAGTGCTTTTCCTCTGCCAATTAGTCTTCGTAGATATCAAAATGTTTAAGAGGTAACTGTGAAGACAAAAATGCGTAAGAAATGATGCCTATCATTTCTAAATTGTACTCTATGGCCAATTCATTGTCTAGTTGTTCCAAAAGTGATAAGTATTTCAGATGTCTGTATCTATACAAGACAGCAATCATATATGTCAGCAGGAATACTATTTGTCAGAAACAAAACAGAAACTTTGAGCTGATTAGTAGAGTCATAGATATTAAAGCCAGAAAAGATCATTACTTATCTTGGTCTGACCTCTTGTGTGGGTAAAAGGAACTAAACCTAAACCTGTTTTCTTTCAGGAAGAAACACTTATTAAAAGTCCCGAAGAGATACTGAAATTCATGACTTATTTTGTTTGTGTGTTAGGATTGTTTTTCTATAAAACCTCACATACATTTATCAATTAATCTATTGATTTGCTTTTTGATTAATTAAATATTTCAAGCCCATCAGCTATCCTGAGCCCTAAGCCTTTTATTTCAGACATAAGAACCGGATTCAATATTATCATATACAAATATAAAGCAAACCTTTATGGTCATTAAGAATAATATTACTCCCATGTGCCACAGCAACATTCTGGGAGCTCATCTTGTGATACTCATCAGCAATGTATCTTTTCAGAAGCCATGCCATGTTGTCTCTCACTCCAGAGACATGACGTATTCTGTTATTTGCAAAAATGATTTCATTTTTCTGTATCAAAAGGCAGCTTGCATTTAGAGGTAGATTGGACACATGGTTTGGGATTGGCTTATATAATTCCAGTGTCCTTCTCACATGGTCAGAATGTCATCCACAGACTTTTATTATCAGCTTTTTTATAGATACTTTCAAACATCAGTGGAAATGATGAATAGCATTCTGCTTATTACTGACTCCCACAGAAGCTCGTTAGGTAAACCTGCCCTTGAATATGACTAACTAAAAAACAGTTTTTAGTCCTTCAGTTAGTAAGTCATTTTTGCTGTTAATTGCTATTTAAAAGTCAAAAAACTATAGACCCCAACAGGAAATGATCATCTGCATTTTCATCAAAATATCAGGAAAGAATAAAATCAAGTTTCATAGCCTTAACTGTTATCTGATGTAGATACACTTTTCAAGATGAAAGACAGAAATGAAGCTCTGGGATAGGAATGATCGTGAAAAAACAGTTTCACATGTTCTTCTTAACTGATAGTAAGAAAACTGGATAAGTAACTAGATAAATAATAATTAGAAAATACTTACTCATAGACAACACTTAATAGGTATAACTAAGACTACACCTTTATCATCTTCATGAGCACAGCGGTATTGTTTTCTTCTGACATATTCTTCTAAGACAGAAGAATAAAATGGGTCGAAGACAGGAAGAACTCTCATATTACATGCTTGCCATTAAAATCCATAAAAGGAAATAAAGATAAAGCTGCTTTTGCAGATAATACAAATACCTTTTCCACTATTGTTAGCTGGACATACCGGGGTCAAGAGAAAGCTACAGTCTTTTTACAGTATTATCCTCTGATACTTTGGAACTTCCCTATTTACTGCATTTCTGAAAATTAGGAAAAACCCTCAGATAGCATTCTCCAGGGTAAAACTAAGCTTGTCCATTAAGAGAACAAATTCAACACTAAGAAGTGTTCTGATAAGCTACAAAAGATACATCAACAGAAAGTAACTGAATATTCACAATCCTGACAGAAGCAAGAGTAAATATGAAAGAATATCCAAACAGAAAAAACAAAATATATGTAAAACATTTTTTAGTGGAGCAAATTTATTTTTGAAAAGTAAAGGAAACATAAATAAAGGTAATAAAATGTCAGATTCTTTCACTACTGTTTCATACCCATGACCTCCAGTGTATCACTTACTGGCAAGTGATCATACTCCCACAAGGGAGACGATAACATGCTCAGCAAGACTGAAACAGGAGGAGACAGCATCCTTGCAGCACCAGCGAGGCATGAATTCAGCCTGCTTATGATGACTGGAATCATTCCAACCCTAATGCTACCTCATTTACTTTCTAACATTCTGTTGAGATAGCAAAGTTGCCATACAGATTTGGAAAGCCACAACGGTCCACTGCTGATTCATGCTGTTAAATCATGCTGTTACTACATTATATTTATGCTGTTCTCACACTACTTTAAGATAGGAGACTTCATTATGGTCAGAGAGCCAGAGCAGATGATGAACTACATGTCAAGAAGAAGCAACACTTGCTTGCCTACATTAAGATACGTAAAGCCTATACTTCTGGTCAAACTAATTTTACTACTAAAGAAGCAATACCAGATTAAGATACAGTCACACAGAACTCTATTTCAGTGATTGCACAAACACACAAGCATGCTTTGCCAATTGAAAGATTTAGCTGTTAATCACATGAGCACAGCGCTGAAGTTGACACTGTAACAGAGTTCTTGTTTTTCTTTAGATCCAAATCATTTATCCTTAGCTGCATTCTTTATGTGTTCAGCAACTCTGTGGTTTGGATTTTTCTAATGCTTCTTCTTTCACTCAACTCAACTCTATTTGGCAAATCTAATCAAATGATTTGAAAAAGATTGTTAGGAACCCAGACAGCAGGAAAAGAAATTAATCACTCCCTTTTATAATTTCACACTCTGGACCACTGACAAGAACCCTTCTCTTTTACTACGGGAAACAAAAAATCATCAAAAAAGGTAAATGGAGATTTTATCTATAAAGCCAGAACTTTGAAGGCTGAAGACTTTAATACCTGATCTTATGTTAAATGGGTGGTTCAGAACATTTCCAAATAAAACATTGCTATTAATTAAACCATGCCATCCCTGCATCTTTAAAGACAAAACACTTAGGATATAGATGATACATAAATCTTGAAAATCTTCATTTAAAAAAAAAAAAAAAAAAAAAAGGTTAAATGCATAAAATATTTTAAAATTCGCACATCTGATTCCTAGCAAAATCTTTTAACGTCATATGATTATGCTTTTAAATCAGAATGGATGGGCTGGGATAGAAGATACATTAAAGTTCATCAGAGCATCACCCGCAGTCATCACCATCTGCGGTTGAGACACAGCTACAGCTGCTTTTTTAGCAGCTAGCCATCTAACTGCAGCTGCTCTTGCCATGCTTTTGACAGTTACAGCACAGCCACCCTGACCCCTCTTTGCACCCAGGCTGAAAAAAATATATATATATATCCAACTATAAAAAAATTACTATGAAATTTAGTATAAGCAGAACGCTATGCTACAGGGCTACTGCTCTTAAGCAAAACAGACTGAGATATGCATCCTTTAGGTAGATATACATGTGAAAACCAGGAAATTAACACAAATCCTATGTCTGTAAGAAATTTCATCATTTTAGCTAAAGGCCTGTGCAATAAACTATCAAGAAATTATTTTAAATTCACAATGTGAGTCATTTAGTAACTGTTTGTAGATTAAAACATTTCCACTGAAAGAAAACATAAATATCAATGGACAGGTTTTTTAAAGTTTTACTTGCACTTTAGATTTCATGGATATAAGTTAATTAAGAGATGGAAAATACACTGTCTTTAGTGTAATGTCCCACTAATTTCTTTGGAAATCCGTATTATCTTAATTAGGTTTATACAGGAATGAATAATGTCAATAACGAGAGGATATTCAACTGAGTTCATCAATTGAAGAGGCAAACTTTTCCCCTTCTCTTCTCTGAATATAACGATTGACTGTATTTAAGCAAAAAGATGCATTATTATGTGGTCACCTTTCAAAACAGAATGAAAACTTTGAGATTTGCCCATAAAAAAAAATATCACGAATAAGAAATAAGAGCTGAGATCTCACTTTCTAGTTCCTCCGTATTTCAACCACTGAAGATTACCCTGCAATAATCACCTCAAGAAAGCTTCTATCAAAAAGTCTACATTTGAATCTCTAATATTGATCAAATCATCAAACAGGTTTGGTCAGTTGTTTTGTTATATAATATTGAATATTAGCTTTCTTTCATTGAACATCTACACTGTGAAATAAACTGGGAACTTTTCCAATCTGTGCACATTTGTGATATCCATTAACATATTTTTAGGCCAATTCATTTTTTCTTATCTTAAATTTATATTTTTCTCTAATTTATTCACCTTTAAGTCTTAAGAAATTGGTATTATCAAACAAAAACACCTTCCAATTTCATGTTGCTACCATTAGTCATTTTCTCTTGGTCAGCTCAGTTGGCATTCATCACATCAATTTCAGCTGAATTAGCTTCAGTGTAATTTGTTGACACACTGATACTTTGGCATTAGTTTTCTATATTAGATGTCCACTATCATGCAAATACTTTCATCCTAGGGCTCAGATTGTTAATGACACGTAACTTCACTGAAAGCAAAGTACAATAACTCTGCAATTAAGACACACGGTGTTTACTCTGAGAAAGAACTAATTATGAAGAAAACCGTTCAAGATACAACAGAACTGGACTGCAGCAAAAATAAGTCTGGACTGATAAGACCATACAGTGAAATTTGTAATAATGAAGAAAACCTTTCTATTCCAAGGAGTGTACTGTTCTGTTAATCTGGCAATAATTCAAACATCATGGAAAATTACACAATAGGTGCTGTTTCCATGTGCTAATTACAGTTGGAAGATACATAGATGAATACATTTAAAAGCATGAGTTTTTAGCAAATAGATAACATATACAGCCTTTTCTGCTTTGGATAATTTTTTTTCCCCTATTTTCCCCCTAACAATGAAGCACAGTTTGATGTGTTTGTAGTTCTGCCAATAATAATATTTATCACTGTAATCTCATTCTATGTTTCTAAAAAATTCATCTACTGCACTTCTTTTTCAATATCCTGCGCCCTTCTATCATCCTGAGCCCTCGTTAAGTCTTTGAGTTAGTTAATCTGGTTTTCTTATCCACTTATGATCAGTTAGGAATAACACATCCAAGAAGCAATAACTAACAGTTTTTAAAAACAACTATACCAAAATATGGATGTTAAAACCTCAGCTCAGCTCTTTTATCTCAATTGCTGCCAGTATCTTATTATGCACTATTTACAATGACATGCATTAGTCTCAACTATAAAATGCAAAGAGTAAAACCTTGTCATCTTTGTAAAATGCTGTGCAAATTATACTTGAGTTACTTTGCATATTTGCAAAACACTTTTTGTTTTGAACCCTATTTATTTAACTTATTTGTATGGATTTTAATATACCCAAGTGAACAAGCTTTGAAAAGAAGTACAACTATTTCTGTAACAGC
Source organism: Excalfactoria chinensis (assembly GCF_039878825.1). Lineage (NCBI taxonomy): Eukaryota > Metazoa > Chordata > Aves > Galliformes > Phasianidae > Excalfactoria > Excalfactoria chinensis. The sequence continues at coordinate 14,910,507 of NC_092825.1, read as the reverse complement.
AGAATACCTTAGGATCCCCAAGGTCTTACTCAGAATATTCAGAAGACGATGCATTTTTCACTCTGTGTACAATTTAACTCTCAGACAGTAGCATTTACTAAAAACGTTGAGTGGAATTTGTCAAATAACTCAACTGAAGTCAAAACTGAATTACTGCTCTTTCACTTAAAGCTACCCAAATGCTTGGGGGACTATTAAGGAACTACTTTATGGAACAAAAAATGAAGCCTTACACTTGCATTTTTTCCAAAGCCTTATTAGACAATCATATTCTTCATATCCATTGTATTTTATGCATTTACTTTTCAAATCATTCTTTTTTCCTAGAAAAAGTGAAATAGAATTCTATTTCAATTTATGCACAGAGTGTGATTTTTAGATGCAATCAGAACTATTGCAATTATAAAACCGTGATGAAAACAATTTTAAAAGCTCATCAGAAGTTATTCACATAAACTTATTGACTAAATGACTACATTTGTTAAAAATTGTCAAGAGTTTTCTCTCCCTGAACAGTCTTTCTCCTCTTTATGTGAAACTACTCTAACGAATTGGAAAGAGATCACAGTTTCCTACCAGCTTGATTTTGATTAAGCCTTTGATTTATGAGTTCTAGTACAGTATTACCTTTACTTAATTTTGGATTCATTGTGCTTTTTGCACATTAGCAGCATAAAAGATGTGTTGGTTTTTTTTAACACTGTAGATTTGCTGAAGAGGTTCATTCTGTACAGAATCATTGAATCATTTGAGTTAGAAGGGTCCTTGAAGGGTAATCTATCCCAACACTCTGCAATGCACAGGGACACCTACAGCTCAGCCAGGTGCTCAGATCACCATCCAGCCTTGGCCTTGAGTGTCTTCCACTGCATCCCTGGGCAACCTCTTCCAGTGACTCACCACCTTTACTGTAAAAAAAGGAACCTGTGTAGGCCTCTCTGGCTGGCACCACCCTATGCGATATCCTGATAGCGTGGAGAAAAATGAACACATGTGGGAGCCATCAGTTGTAGCAGCATATTTATAGTTCTGCTTTGTTTTCTCGTTTTCTTTAAACAAAAAGGCACCAGCAGTAACACAAATAACTCACTTTAGAAATACTATTCTAAAATTATTTAATTATTTTCTCTTCTGAAAGAGTTACAGGACAGTAAATTACTTGCAATGCTTACTGCCCTTGTAAAATAATAATACAAACATCGAAAGTTACTCACTATTAAATATTGATCATGTAACTTTATTTGCTTGCCATAGGTCTGGTGAGTGATACTTGCATAATTTCTGCTTTGTAGTTTACTCCAGCAATAACCGAACAGTTCAGCTCTTCACTTCAGGCAACTGTTGTTATGGATCATTAAATAGCCTATGTCTGAATACTTCAACAACACATGAGAATACATGGACCACAAAACTACGGTCTCTGTCCTAAATAAGCCTCGTCTGAAGCAACACTGATTAGACTACTATGTTTAGTCCAGGCCAGTCTCACTCATTCCAAAAGTTGTATTTGTACTCCTATTTGTTGCTGAGACTATTGTGTCATTTCATTCTGCAAGGACAGCCTTAGACAAAAACAATCAAGTGAGGGACACAAGCCACATCAAACATTTTTTTCTGCAATTAAAGTAACAACATTAACGAAGACAAGAGCGAAAAAAAAAAAAAGCATTTAATCTAGCACAGATTCATTAAGCAATTTTCATTAAAACTTGAGAATGAATTCCTGGGGCAAATAGGAAAACCTGACCAGTAACACTACAAGGTTAATGGGATCAATTTAATCACATTCAAAATATGCAAGTTTCAGGGAGTATAATGAAATAAAGATTTTGGTAAGCTGCTGAACTTTGCAGATATGTAACTCCAGGTAGTCAACTTTACAAGATTGGAGTGCTAGGATCCTACAAGTTTTATGGCATACAATTTGAGAAAGAATTTTATTGGTAAGCCATTGTTACCAGAACGAACTCTAAAGTTCCACATTCAGATAACTCTCAACACTGAAGTTTATTTTGGTTCTGAAAAAGAATAGTCAGGAACTGAGAAATATGCTGGCAACATTTTATTTTATTTTTTATTTTCTTTTAGGTTGCTCTCCTTTTTAGTCACTACAGAAAATAAACTGTAATAGAAAAGTTCAGACTGAATAAAATATATTGTCACTTATTGGCAAGACTGTATGGAGTTCATAATATGATTTAACAAAAGAAATACAAATAAAACAAAAATGCACTCAATCTAAAACCTCTGAAATTAACATGTCCAGAAATAGAAATTAAGCATCTTACTCTTTGTAAATTTGAAAATCTTTTTATTTCTACCATATGGGTTTGTTTTCCAACAAAAATATATCATATTCAAATCTATGATACTAAAATCCTTAAATCCCAAAATAATTAAATAAATGAGCACTGGGGAAGGAAGTCAGCGTTCCACTGGGCTTTAGTAGAACAGGCTATTACACACTAAAGATTTCTTAAAAGCTTTAAGACAATAAAGTTTTTCCCAAGCTCCTTTCTCTGCTGTTTGGAGGAACATTCAGGTTCACCCAAACAATGTTCAAACAATGTTCCCAATATGATGTATCAGAGTTTTCACTCTGTTGCACACAAATGGCTCAGGACTGCCACAGCCAAGTAACTTCTGCCCCTGAAGACCGAGTGCATGCTAAAGCATTCTTTCCCTTTCAAACTTTGAGAATTAAAGACATCATCCTTCAAGCAGTATAAACTGCATAAACACTGTGCTCCACAGTTTTTCTCCACACAACGGCAAGTTTTACAAGAGGAATTATATTCTCCCCTTTATTCAGAGGTCTCCACTGGATTTGCCTCCCTCCCTCCTTAACTGATCATGTCTCTTATAGTAGGAATTAAAAATCCACTGTCAGTTAGTGTCATAACCTTTTAAAATTAACAGAGCAAAATAAGTATTTACAGAGTGTAGGGTGCCATCACAAGTAGCTGATTCACCCATGCTCTTTGACTGACTAGAAAATGTAATTTAAACTTGCCTTTTAGCTCTAATTTATACCTGGGTCATAGGACTGGCTTTATTTCATTAAACCTTAAGCCTAACTACATCATTAACCAATCTTCAGTTCATCAGGTTTCTGTAACAGAACCATACGCAACACATGTACTAAATCATGAATGTGGTTAACATTTTTCTTTTGTTACTTAAAAGTTTTATATTTGAAAAACACGGAAGACAAACATTAGTAAATGGAGCACAGCTGAGTTAGCAGATACAACAGAATGCTAACTTTGTCATGTAAGTGCTTTGCTCTTTTTTGAAGAACACTGGAAAACAGACAAGGTACAGCTCAGACCTACCAATACACAGCACTACAGTCTCAGCTGTGAACTACACTAAATCTGTTGTCAAATATTTTTTTCTGCGTGAAAGGGCAGAATTTAATGAATTGCTGTATGTTGCACACGAAATCCAAGCATGAAAGTGTACTTCAGTGCTGAAGCTTTTTAATTTGATCCATCATCCAACATGTTCCCTGACCACCACAAAAGCAAACTATTCAAACAGTAACTTACTTTGAACTGAAGAAAAATACTGCTCAAATGTAATTTTTCAAGTGGCGCACACACTTACAAGATGGAAAAACAGACCAAATACTGAGGATTATCAATTACTCTCTCTTCTTCAGATCACTCTTAGTAATAAAAAAAGGTAGAAGCATTACACACTCACACTTGATTTATTTTTCTTCAGCAAATTTTCACACATTATCGCAATCAGTGTTAATCATTCTGGGAAAACTGTTACCATCTCAAAGCAACATTAGCATGTTATGCCTGGTTTTAAACTTCACCTACTAATAATACAAAATTAATGGCCTAATATAGACAAACAGTGGGCCAAAACCAGTATATAAATTGCTGACAAGTGACATAAGGTTTCCTAAGACCCTTGGTTTTATGTGTACTTTCAAGGTACTTGCAAGCTGGCTACCAGTGGAAAGCAATTGTCTGTACTCTTAACTCTTATACATTTATATGCAGAAACAGACAGAACAAGTTTAACAGTGATGCACCATTCTCCCTTTTAGATGTTCCCAACTAATGCACCAGGAAAGAAGGCAATTGTTATTACAGCCCTGTACCTTGACTTTCAGATATGTCAAACTCCTGTCAAATAAATGACTTGGTAAAAGCTATACGCCTTAAAACAGATTAGAGTAAAAATGAGAATAAAGTTACTAAATTACAGCAGTCAAAAAGTATTTATAAAAGATGATAAAAATGATCAGTGAGCACTGATGCAGTATGCAGATCTGTAGAACTCACTTCCTTCAGTAGCAATATTCAAAACTTTCTGTTTTCGTAATCCAATCTCATTACAACCAATGAATTATTTTAAAACATTCTGGAATGAGAGATGGGCCTGTTAAAAACTAGACAGATCTCCTAAGGTAAGTCATGGCTGCAGTGGGCAGCTAAACCTAATTCCCTAGGACTTCCTCTATTTTCACTCAGTTGCTTGGGAAGAAGTAGGGCTGTGCTTCCACTGACTCTCATGATTTATCAGCTAATATTAGACTGGTTCATAGCACAGAGTAACTTCTCAGTTTCGGTAACAAATATATATATATATATACTTAAGCTACATGCAATTCAATATAATTGCACTATAACTTTCAATTTTACTATTTGCAACTATTGCAAAAAATTTAAGCAGTAACTATGACTTCTGGGAAGGGAACTGCATGGAAAGAAGACAACAGAAATGAATGTGTAGATGTCAAATACAGGTATAGAACACAAAAAGTAACTTTATCACTAGAAATAAATTACTGATTATTTCTAAAAAGACAGATGACCAGGAACTCTTGGCTTAAAAGCTCAAGTAAAAGAAAGAATGTGGGTTAAAAAATGTGGGTTAAAGTATAAAGATACCCATATTGCTAGTTGAATGAAATATCTATCAGAAGTGTTTTGGTTTCCTTTTGGTAGATTTTTATTGTCAGCTTTTCACATTTAAAGTCAAGATTTCAAGAACAAAAAAAAAAGAGTATGTAAAATAGGAAAAATAAGCCTACAGCCTCATCAGAAGAAAAAGAGTCATGGAAATACACTGAGCCTTTAGAGATAAGAAAGGGCAGCGCTAAGAGTTTTATTATTTTTAATGGTCCTTAAACCGTTTTTAGTGTACCATATAAACTGGTATGAAACTTCCAGCTACTTTCTACACAGAGGACAAGTTCTCCTCCTGGTACCAGACAAGTGCCTCTAGTTTCTGGAAGCTAAGAGAAGCGTGGCCTAGCCCATCCCTTCCATTTGAGATCAACACTGAAATTTCACAGTAATAATTTCTATAGGACTGAACTTGTATTTCTAAAACTGTATGATAAAATGTCTGCTGCACTTGATTTTCAGTATACTCAACGGTGGAGATTAAGTCAAGATAATCACGATAACCAAAAGATGCAGACGCTTTTAATTAAGTTGAGCAGGCTTGTGAACAGAGCACTTGAAATGAAGCTGTAATAGCTGGAGTGGGACCAAAAGCCAATGATGTTTTGTCTATATACAAGATGAGACTGTGATGCAATTTTTACCACGCTCATCATTCTCTGCAGTTAAAGCTGTATGCAAAACCAATAAATAATGCCAGTAATTTCTTACTGCAAGCTGGCTGTTGTGAATATAAATGATGTAACAGCGCCAATGCCCAGCTGCCTACTTCCAGTACTCAACTTCAGGTTGCTAGCTATAATGTTTAATGTCTAAAACAGAGTTTCCCTTTTCTTACAACATGTGAATGTCTTCCAAAAGTGCTCACAGCAGGGAATAAAATCACAGCAATGTTAGAAGTCAGGCTCTGTAGGTCAGAAATATTTCCATGCTCATATACTTTACCTCTGATCAGCTTTTGATATATCACAGAAAAGGCCCTGTTATCTTCCATACATGGAGGGGGAGCTAAACAAGGGCACAGACTACAGAACCATCTAATTACACAGCATATAGATAAGAGGGGTACACACTCCTCTGTTCCAAAAACTACTCTAAAAGCAACAGGATGATGTCAAATCCTATCAGATCTTAGTTTGCCACAAGAACTTCAGCTTAGTATTTCAGCCTATTTCAGTTTGACTCCAATTCAGCACTGACCCATTAAGATATTTGCAATTCTCAGGAACAACACATAATGCAAAACCTATAATCTCTTTAAGTCATGCAGTCTCTGTCCTTGAAGGTTTTCAGGACTCAGATGAATAAAGCTCTGTCCTACCTGGACTGAACTCAGAGCTGACAATGCTTGGAGCCTCAAGTTGAATTTTACACCTTCAGAGATACTGTCCAAATTGAAGTATCCCTTAACTTATACGAACATTTCTGAAGAAATGCTAAAAGGACTTTTATGGAATAAATATAAAAATACACATATTAATCATGCTGAAAAATGATAAAAATGATTTCCTCTGACAAGTGGCTGTAAAGTAGAAGTTGTAACCAGGATGTAAAGACAAAACCGTAAAGCCTCTGACAGAAAGTTTGTGTTCAGAGCAGGAGACAGGTAGACAGGAAGGAGCTTTTGGATACCAGGAATGAGAAACAGGAAAATACTCTAACTTGTATAAGAACTTAGAGCAGACAGGAAAAGCTGCTGATGAAGCTGCTCAAGATGAAGATGAATATATCAACCTGAAAGTTATTATTCCTCACAAACAAAAGACCGGATTTGTGGGCCTCATTACCAGAATGTGTATTATACTGCTTTTTATTTGTTATTGTCCAAAGTGTACTCCAGCTGCTGATAAACTCATGATTAACTGAAAAATAAAAATCAGAATAGTCACTGTGGAGACATTAAGTTTTCAGCAGCACTGGCCATTTGCAATTAACTACCTTTGTTACCAACCAAATTTCACTTCCCCACTTCCCTTCTGTCTTTTATTCAATATCCATTATATATTGGTCATTTTTTATGGTGCTCAGAAGAAATACTATCTTTTTTTTTAATTTATTTTAATTGAGATGCATTCTACTGCAGTAGAAATGGGAACTGAATTTCTAGTGCCATACACACAATAAGCTACATTAGATGTATTTTTTATTAGTTGCATATCATGTCATATGGTATGGGAAGTCCTGAGCTTCTATAAAGGATAATGCAGAGAAAGTAACTGTTCAATAATCCTTACCAAAAATAGGAACTATATTATTTAAAAAAAAAACTGTGAAAACCACATCACAGGAGTTGAGAATAAATAGATGGTATAAAATCATATGTCTGATATCTTACATTCTATGCGACATAATCACCAGGATTTTCATATTAAACTTTTTAAACTAAAATCAGTAACTCGTGCAGGCAGCAGTATAAAATTGCACAAATTATCTTTCATAAAGGATCATGAAGTAATACTACCCAATCATTTAACATAAGAGAACACATGAAGAAAAGCACCTTAAAACTAGGCAGATATTGTTCAAAGACTGCAATTTGTCTTCCAAGCATCTTTTTATTCTGTCACCTCTGTAACTAATTTATAATCCCATTTTAAGGTGCAAAGTTACACTATTTAACTCGTGGACGTGACTCAAATACACACCCCTGACAAGTGTATAGAAGTAGAATTGAGGTGTTTTTTTTTTTTACCTTTTTCAAGCAATTTTAGCTTACATGCAAGCATCTACTGAAGTAGAAACAGGAACAGAAGGGACCTGAATGATCACCTAATTCAACTCACTGCCATAAGGAGGGATATCTTTTCCATGACCAGTTTGAGAAGTTTAAGAAGAGTGGTAAGTAGCAAAGAGTTGTGCCAATTCTAGTTCAATGCTTGTTAATCAGAGAAGGAAAGGCAAAACAAACTGAAGGGGTTGAGGGTGCTCACTGCCATCTAAATACACCGTAAATGACATCTGTGCAAACACAGGCACTGTGAAATGCTTAAAAAAAAACATATACAAAAAATGAAGACTTGTTTAAGAATAAATCTGATCACAACTTTGGAAGGCATATGCTTTTGCCTAAGTAATAATAATAGCATACATTTCCTTAAAATGTTATTCATCATTTGAGGTAGAATGATGGTGGTTCATCTTTCATCATTTGAACTAACATTAATTTGTAATATTTCACTTTAATGAAACATTTTTAAAAGTCAAGAGCATTTTTCAGCATTTTAAGGAAAAGAATACTGTGTACACATTCATTCTGTTCATGAAGTCAATGAAGCTACTCCATAGCATTTACTCAGATTAAAGAATCATTATTTTAAATATTACATAAATCAGAGGAAAGGACAGTCTCTAATTCAAAGATTTCATTGCTCAAGTAAGTTTCAATCAACAGCAAGTTCACAGAAAGGTAAGAAGAACCAACACAAAACTATCGATGTGAATGTGACTAACAGCATCATAGCCTATCTGTCAAATCTATTCCATGCACCACAGAAAAATAACACAAGGAATGAGAGAGAAGTAACAAGATCTGCATTACGTGCTCCATTTAAATAAGATGGTCAATACAGAACACAGCACACATGCTTTCTCAGTAACTCAGGCAACACGTGATGGGTCTGTCATCTCTGGCTGATAAACTGGCAGTCAAAATCTCAGTACAGAATATGAGATGACAGGTAAGGTGTTGGTGTTAGTCCATTAACGGCCTTGAAATAGAAACCACCTATTTTTCCTCGGCGCCACATAGGAAAGGAAGTTACAGAAGGTGAACAGTGAGAAAAAATGATGGACTGAAAAATGATCTTTACAGCTTCTTTGCAGACTGCATGAATATAAATGAAGCAAAAATGCATTTGTCAAAGCCAAAGAAAAGGACACTGTAGTAATAAAGATGTGGGTTAATGACAGCACGGGCGTAAATGTCTGCTGGATAGAAAAGCCTGTATCTTAGAACAACGAAAAAAAATCTGCAAGACAGATTTCTTACTGTATCACATTGAATATATTTTTATAGCTCAGCTATGTCAACAAAATTATAACTTACTTATACCTAAAATTTGAACTAAATCTCTAATATCCAACATTTAAATCAGTATCAGTACAACATCACTATTAACTTACCTTCAGTATGACAGATAAATCTGGTCCCTAGTGTCCTGTTTCCTTACAAATCTTTCAAATATCCTGTCCATGACACTATTAAATTCAACAGCTACATTTTCCATTAATATTTTAATTCTAAATATGCTCAAAATCATGCTTGAATGTTTTATCACTTAACGTTATCAGCTAGTCATATTTATCCCACAAATTCGGGAACGTTTTGGAATTACATCCGTACTTAGGAAAATGAGTAACAGTAAGTCAAATTCAAAGACAACGCTACAGTGATTCTTTCTACAGATGTAAATCAAGCACCAAGTAGTAGTTTTCACGTTTTAATACTTCATAATATAACTGTAACCACGACAGAACTACATGACAGCAACAACAAAAATAAATAAAAATAAAAATGAAGACCACACACATACAAATGCTGTCTGTGATAAGGGCCTGTTATCACACACAGGTGAACATTCCTTATGAAAAAATTAATTGCTTCATATGAGGAAGAATACACATCACACACTTTTATTAATTGCTTAGGTTGCAGAAAGGCAGACTTAAGATAATAGAAGCAAGTACCTTAAGAGCAAAGGTTATATTCTATCTTTGTTCTGTCTGTAATGCTACTGTTAACACACTTCAACAAATGATAGAAAAAATATTGCCTAGCCTAGCACAACTGAAACCTTTAAAATTGGCCTTTGATCCGAAATCTGCTCAGTGTCTCATCTGGTTCATGACCACGCCCAGTGCTCTGGGGAAAATATTCGGCCTTAAGAACATCATGAGTTTCTTCATTCTTCTGAAAGCGGGCAAATAGAAATGTAAAAGAGAAGTGCAAATTTTCACAGAAAGCCCAAAGGAACCAAGTGTCCCAACTGATCAGCGGACCTGTCTCAGTTATTTTATATGCAGAAAAAATGCATATAACACACACTGTGTGCAAGAGAAATGATTGGACATATGTACTGATGATTCACAAAGTATTTTATAAATCTCAAAATTTCACTGCAAAATGTACCATACCTAGGACTTCTCAATAATGTGAATTCAACACAATCATATTAGTCTAACATCATATACTGAACCTCTAACTTTTCAACATGATTTAAAACTCAAGAGTTCCAATTTCTTTCCATGGAAACTGCAATAGATACAAAGAGCACAATAACATTTTTTGCTGCAGCAAATTCTCAGCTACAAAACACTATTTCTCAACATCATCAGCACCATTATCTATGCATTTTCACCAGCAATGAACAACAGCCTTTGTGCTGTGCTCATGAAAGTCTGCACCAGTGGAGGTGACTCTCCAGTCCTCCTTTCCCATATAACTAGCAACACAACTAGAGGAATGGCCTCAAGCTGCATCAGGGGAAATTCACATTGGATGTTAGGAAAAAATTCTTCTCTAAAAAAGTGGTCAGGCTGCCCAGGGAGGTGGTTGAGTCATCATCCCTGGAGGTGCTCAGGAAACATTTAGATGTTGTGGTTTTGTTGGGAAGTATTGGCAGTAGGTGGAAAGTCAGAGTGGACGATCTTGGAGGTCTTTTCCGAACTTGGTGATTCTTTGACCCACTGTCGCTGTCACTACTCTTGGGACGCACTATCCACCATCTCACTGTGCTCACATCCACTGTTTGGTCTCCAAAAAATCTCAGTAAGCATCAATGAATGTCAGTGGATGCCACTGTTTCTGCATGGAGGAATTCAATGACACACCTTTGCCTCATACACGCTTCCATATCAGATGCCATTTTGTCAGATGGCCCACGCTGCTACTATCTCTCCCACAGCAACAAAATTTAACAGGATACTAGGAGGAAGGTTCAACGCCAACTGCCTTTGAGGTCATGGGCCAACATAATAAAACAGGAGACGTTACTTTTGGAACAGCTGTCATAGAATAAGTAACAGTCTACAATACAGCTATTGATAACAAAGTGGAAGAATACTGGGGGGTTTTCTCCTATGTGGGAGAAGAATCTTTTGGAGAATTTATAACAATTTAGATTAGTCAATTTAAAAGCTGATGTTGTACAATAATGGTGAAGCCAGTGATAACATTAGCAATAGCTCACAGGACCTCAAGGTTACTAATTGCTTATCTATGTGGTAAGTGACATAAAGCAATATGATAAATGTGTTCCATTGTCTTACTGATTTATGTACCTTACATAGCCTATAAGAAATTAAACCATAAAGACATATCTTATTTATTACGTTAATGAACTCATTTGAACACATGTAAGGAGAAAAGAAATAGTCACAGAACTTCACCTTGAGATCATTAATGCTAATAGCATGGTTGCAACATATTTGATAGAGAAGCAAAAATGTTAGGAACTTAGATGCCGGATATCAGTGGAAATTAAATTAATAGGATTAGCAGAGAACAATTATATTTGAGAGGTATGACTACTAACACTGAAATTATTTTTGACAAAACACCAGTATTATCAGGTAGTACAAAAGCAGTTACATCATACCCATATGGGTTTATTTATTGCAACCACAGACAAAAACAGTTAAAGCCCAGTGAATAAACTGTTTTATAAAGGAAGATAAAATAGATTGAAATGATACACAGACTCATACAATGGCTCATTTGTACAGGGCAACAGAGTTCAGTCAGATGAAGGGAAAATAAGCTGGTAACAGGCCATTTCCCTGGGGCACGAAATGGTGTTGGCTTTGCAGTGTAGTTTGTTTACAGCTAACCTGGAAACAGGCCTTTAATACCATTTAAGAACTGCGTGTGCATTTGAGAGAAAAATTAAATATAAAGTATTGCTTTGAAATGGAACTGTCATCATTTCACAAATGTAACTGAACTTCTACATGGGTATGAAAATTATTTGCCTATTTACAGTATTCAAATCCCATTCCAAAAAACTACCAGACATGCTCTTTGCTGGACAAATAGTAGGTTTTCAAATGTAAAACCCGAGGTAAGCACTTTTACAAGCCTTTTATTTGCCCCTGAAATATAGACTTATTATTTTTGAAGGTCGCTTGCCTTGCTTTTTTGAAAGAAGAAACATAATCTTGTTAGAGTTTGCTGCTACATTATAGAGATGGGAATTCATAAATAAGTAACTCCAGTGATGTATTAAGCTTTAAAAAAAAAATCCTGTTACCTTTCAGAAAATTTCTTTATGAGATACCTAGGATTTACTTATCAGAGGATCTCCAGAAATCATTTTCTTAACATGTTTCAGTATAAACAACACTTTTTATTTTATTTTTTAATTTTTTTCTGACCACACATTTACTACTGTTTGTAGTCTATTGCTTCAGGTCTAACAGTTTTGGAGAAACCCTAACAAATAGTTACACATCTTTAGTCCTGTTGCAAGTGTTACTGTTTTGTCATAAATTCATCCCCATGTAATGCTTGGAACCTAAATTTAAATAAATTTAAATTGATTGTGTTTGCTGTGATTGAAAACTATCCACAGATTTTTGTATTACTCAATTCTTTACTTACCTGAAAGTCTTTCTCCTCCAGAATCTCCTTCCGCCACCTGACAAGGAATGCAGCACAGACATACAAGTGGAAGTGAGAAAAACCCTCTGGTTCAGACTAGAAAAAATAAAAGTAATAAAGAAAAAACATCATTACAATACATATTTCTAATTAAGATACCCTCCAAGTGCTTTTTTATGACATTCACTGCTAGGTGCGTGTCACCTAAATTGCTTTCTACTGCTATCACACATATGTTTGCATGTATCCCATGACAAACTTATTCATAACTGTAACCAGAGATAAGGTGAAGTATGAATTTACTCCCCATACTTAAACTCATTCTCTACAGATATATTTTTCCCATTGCTGATATTATCCAGTACTGTATTATCTATGCTGTGTCATGAACGTATCTTTCATCTCCATTATTAATAGCATTCTATAATAAATGCTACAATAGTAAGCTACAACAGCACTTTAAAACAATGGTTTATAGTCATTAAAACTAAATCTTGGTCCATAATTGACTGAATTAGAAGTCAAGAACTTGAATTAGAAGAAACAACTTATTATTTAAAACCTGATATAATAATATATAGATTTTATTTCTATTAAACCGAGAAACACAGAATATGTAAAATATTCTACACAGCATTTGTAACAGTGTGATAATCTTATTGCAGTCAGCAGAGAAGAATGAAGAACATCCCCTTTCTCCTCCTTGCCCACCCTTGGCTGACAGAAGTGCAGTAACTCCAGTGCACGGCAGGGGTTATTACAGACACCATGTGGGCAGCTACTGAACCTATAGATCATGCTGACCAAATTGTTAAGAGTCAAGAAAAGAGATAATGTCAATTATTTTCAGGGAAGTTTTAAATTTTAAGCTGCAGTTAGTTATTGTTGGAACCAGAAAAGGAAGATTTTTATTATAATATTCTCTGATATCTTCTCCTATTGTAGGAAAATTATACTTGAATAACACAGTAAGTTAGCACAATGTAAAATCCCAGAACAAAGCACCTGGTAATTTTGACTAGAACTCTCCACAGCTCGCCTTTATCAAAGAGATGTCCAATTTATAACATTAAAGCTATAATTTTACAATATCGTGTACTTATTACGATCCTCCTGAAAAATCCACATCCACATAGAATTTTAGCGACAAGAGTGCCGAAGGGATGGAGATCTACCACATGGAAAAGTGTAACCGTATCTCAAAAAACAGACTTGCAAGAGAAGTGGTGCTACCACTTATCATATCAGATATTATTGTGGCAACATTTAAATTATTAAAGATAACTAAAAATGAAGAAAGCCAATTGAAAGAAAACAACCCTCTTGCAACTTTACTCTGTAAATTCAGAGAACATGCTGTATATTTTTAAATTCAGTCTTTGACAACAATCTTTGATAAACAAGGCATAAACAACAATCTTTAATGAAACTTTCTTTGAAAGAATGAAGAAGTATTTTAAAATGTTTAAAATCAAGTCTAGAAACAATAACTGTGTTCTACATTTTCTCAGTGCTGTATTACAAGCAATTTCTCACTTTTAACATGAATTTTAAAAACGTTCTTTAAAGTAACAGCATTTATCCATACATGAGAAGCTCCCGGCTTTCTCTGGAATACACAGAATAGTCTCACAAGTGACAATCTTCCTATAATTTGGAAAGCAAGCAGGGTGGTGAAGCCCAATGAAAAGAGAGAGCTCTTAAGACCAAGTCTACAGCCCGTGCACGAAAACATCATCACACATGAACAGCACTTTCTACTCTGAAGGGTATTCTCTCATTGGTAAAGACCTTCAGGCACATTAGGAACAAGAGCAGTAACAAAGAAGAAAGAAAAAGGTGGCACTACTTGGTGAAATATGTCCTGCATTCAGACCTCCTTCAAAGAATGGATGACCCAAGAGAATGGCACCAGCCTTATCATTTGCAACCAAATGGGAAGGAGGAAAATGACAGCTATAGAATGGAGGCCAATAAAGGTGGATTGAGACTCATGAACAGATACGGGGAAGTACAGAAATACTGGAAATACAGAAAAGAGGAAGACTATTCTTGAAGATGAAGCAGGAGACTGAGCAGCCTGTAGACAGGCAAATGTCATTTAAAGTAATAATTATTAACAAGTATAGTTTATGTTATAGGTTACTTGCTACTGTAGCAGAAGGAAATAAAAATCTGTATTTCTTTAACAACATGATATGAGCAAGAAAGAGAGAACAGAAAGGAATTTGCTCTGGTATTAACATATACATTAATTAAGCATTTTTCTCCTCGCTCTCCTAAGAACATATGAGTTCTTGAAATGTGTAGGGAAGAAGGATTAAAGAAACCTATATGTAAATTAAAATGCTAATTTCAAAGTTAGTTTACAGGAGCTGTTGTGAAAATGTCTAAGGTAGTCAAATTAAAACATCAGAGCATTAATTTTGTCTGATAGTAACCCAAAATTCTGATTCTAGGCCCAAGAATTTAGTTTGTTATCACACAACAAGACTTCTTCTAAAACCACAAAGTCAAGATAAGCGGCTTAAAAAATTAGCAGCAAATGTGCTTGAAGGTGTAATAATGGCAACTGAAAATGTTTTTGAAAAATTGCAGAAAAAATCTCTGAAAGTATAGAAGAAATTTTTCTCATCAGCCATTTCCCCCCCCAATACAATTTTCTTCAGCTCTTTTAAATGAAACCAAATAGGTTTAAACATGCAATTTATTAGAGAAAAAATGCATATGTCCCTATAGGTTTAAAAACTCATCATGCTTCAGAGATAAGCCCGGGCTACAAAGTATTTCCAATGGATAGTTTTAGACAGTTTTGGAAATTGAGTAAAACAGCTAATGCATAATTGCCTTTTCTAACACCTGCTACCTATTATACTTCTCTATTTGTAGCTTTTGAAGTTATGAACAGTTTGATCTCTAAATGTACAGAAATATGGAGTACAAGCTAAAAGCTATTTAAAATCAAATGTAAACAATGACCTTGATTTAAATATTTTAGCAAAAGATCTCAAGACAGATGTACAACCTTCCAGAAGACTTATTTTGAACATATTGCAGTCGATTCAGGGCACATTATCTAAGCACCATCTGTCATTATCAATAAAAATCATTCCAGTTGTTAACATCACAAATATCTCATTGCTCTGCAAATGCTGGATCTCCTCTACTGCTGAAATGAAAGGCATTCTTTATACTGCACTCTCCTAACTTCCTCATTTAGACAATCACTGTCACAATGCAAATTCTGCTGCATGACAGGTCTGATTATTGTCTAGTCAATGATTAGTCTAACCTGCCTCCCATACACTGGATGCTTCAGTGTTTAGGGAGGGTAGGTACATTTGCTGAGACTAAACATAATACATGATTATTTTTGAAGTACTTGGAATGATTAAAGCTACAAAACTGTGTCTGTGTTAGGCAATAAAATACCACATTTAACACTCACATAATGGCTCGGAATTAAGGACTTCAGAGCATTTTATGATTATAGATGAATAAAGTAACTTTATGTAACTCATAGTTCTTACTACATAAGCAAAAGCAGACAGTTTAGATATAAGAGGGTAAAGTCATTTTTCCCCCAAATACCCAGTATTTCCCTCAAATTTAAGGGAGAAAAAGAGAAGTAGGATCATCATGGAAGGTGGGATCCATCACCTGGGAGCTCCAGCTTCCTAGGTATAGAATCATTCCACACCTAACCTGAGACTCAGAGCTCCAGCCCAAGAAGTAATACAGCACTAGAACACTGCTAAGAGGTCCACCTACATTTATTGTAACTTATCTGTCCAAAGATTTTTGCAAATCTGAGCTTTGTTTTGTAGCAAAGAATTCCAAATATATGCTATAAGGCATGTCTGTATTTAAACAGACACCTGCTAATTCTATTCAAAGCTGTTCAGTTATCACAATTAGAATATGAACAACTCCTTCCTATTCACTATCTTCATTAATCTCTGCCTTTGTAAGTCCAGCATCTTCCCTGCCTTTTCTGCAAATTAGAGTGTTTTTTTTCTCCATCCCACAGTTCCCATATACAGGTTTTACTACCTTTATTCCCTGCAATTTTCTATTTCCAAAATAGGGACCAAACTGTATATAGCACGTAAGAAGCAGACAGAAAGTAAACATACAGATGAATAATGATATATTGTTCTGCTTTCCTAATAATTTCTAGCTTTTATTTTTATTCTTTCTTATCTGCTTCTAAGTTGCTATTTTCTTCTTGTGTTGGAGTGTAGAAAACAATCTAGAAGCCTGCAGTTGTACAGATAAAGTTAGGATTTTTCCAAACGCACGCACAATATCACTTTATATTTGCCCACATGGAATTTCACCTATTTACTGCCTGGCTGTTTTTAAGAACATGAAGTCCCGCGACTCCTTGCTGTCAGCTCTTATTACTCTGAATAACTCAGTGTTGTCAGAAAACTTTATGGTTTCATTCCTCCATCCCTTTCTTCATCACTTAAATAGAAACTGCTAAAGTCTCATCAAAAACTGTAGATTACATGCAATTTTCCTTAATTTTGAAACCTGCCTCTTGACTCATACCATCTGTTTCCTAGATTTCAGATAGTTAGTATCCATGCTAGGGCAATTCCTCCTATTGCACAGGAGAGTTACAAAAATACCTATTAAAAAGATTTATTAGCATTCAGTTAGCACATTACAGATTGTCTACTATTATTGTTTTTGTTTCACCCTGACTACCCCCAAGGAGATTGCCCCAAAAGCAACAAGTGACCAACAGCACTTGTCTAAACTGAATCTAATCCCACAATAAACACAGGAAAAAGTTGAATTGTTTAGGTTTTAAAGGCAAAACAAATTACAATCTTACTTATGGGTGGGACCTAAAAGCAGCTGCTTATAATTCAAACAGCCATCAATTTACCTGAAAATTTATGCATTTGTTTTACCAAATTAAAACCAATCTGATCTAAACAAAACTCACAACACTTTAAAATGTAATGGAAACCAGCATTTTCAGGTCCTAACAGTAAACCAGAAGTATCCTGTACAGCAAAAATATTGTGCAAAAGTTATTACCTTAACCTGCACTCCTTCTAGCAAGGCCCTTATTGAACAACTGCTCTTAAAAAAGCCCTTTACAAGAACTGTGTTCCCATGTCCTATATCTGCTAGGAATGTTCAAAAATGTATCTTACTGTGTTATATTAGCTTTGGTAGATTTATGCTGAAAACTGAATGATAGGCCAGTTTTCATAGAAAAAAAATCAGTAGCTGGCCTCTCCAATCTGGTTAACAACAACTTCGCAACAGATCCCAAAAGAAAATTTATCTTAAATATTTCTGCTGTTAAATCCCAGCCACAAGAAATACAGATCACCACTGATCTATTTTTGGATCAATATTTTGCCTCATAAGAATGTTGTATACCACATGCAAAATTCATGGTAAGACAATCAATGTAAAATGAAAAGGATGCTACTGAACACTATTTACTTGATTTGACAGAACTATTATTTTAAGAAGCATCTTTCATATAGTTTTCCACAGTGGCTTGCATTTTGAGAACAAAGTTTAAATTCCCTTCACTGGCTAACATGTTCAGCTCAAACAGAATTAAAAATAACCAACCTCAGGTGTATATTTGATTTTCTGTCCTAGCTTTTCCAAAAAATAAAGTGTGGGAGGAAAAAAACACCAAAACAGTTTTTCTTATGTGGCTCAATGTGATTGATTTAAAGATTTCATCATGAGTGGTAGGATGACAAGTGGATTCTTAGTCAATGAGAAACCTCCACAATCAGTACCAAACTGTGTCTTTCTTCTACAGTTGCTTTTCTTCTCATGGGTATTTATGAAAGAAGGGAGAACAAGGCATTTTCCTTGAAGAATGCTTTTGATACAAAGATAATGCTGAACTCCACACAAGGAAAACAATTATAATCTGAAACATGTATTTGGAGCTCAGGCCATATGAGGAGAGGCTGAAGGAGTTAGGAATGTTCAGCCTGGAGAAGAGGAGGCTCAGGGGAGACGTTATTGCTCTCTATAACTTCCTGAAGGGAGGTTGTAGTGAGCTGAGGATAGACCTCTTCTCTCGTGTCATTAGTGACAGGACTAGAGGGAAAGGTTTCCAGCTGCAGCAGGGGAGATTTCAGGCTGGACATTAGGAAGTATTACTTCTCAGAAAGGGTGGTCAGGCACTGGAATGAACTGCCCAGGAAGGTGGTGGAGTCACCGACCCTGGGGGTGTTCAAGGAACGTTTGGATGTTGTACTGAGGGACATGGTTTAGTGGGAGCTATCGGTAATAGGTGAACGGTTGGACTGGATTATCGTTTAGGTCTCTTCCAACCTTGGTGATTCTACGATTCTATGATTTCCAACGCTACTTTGAAAAGAACCTCCCTACACATAAATACCAGAAATTTCTTCTATGTAATTTGTCATGCTTATGAGCCTTTTCTCAAATGCAGAACAACCATGAGTTGCACTTTGAACTTACTGGAAAAAATATTATTATATCTGCTGCTTTGAATTTCTACAAAGCAGAAGGCAACCATACAAGCAATGGGTAGGCAGAACATAGAAAGTACAAAGATGTAGCAACATGAGCACGAAATTCTACCAGGATAATCAGTCACTGCAATTTTTAGTATCAACTACCAATATAACAATGAGGGATGATACATAAAAATCCTAGCTAATATACATAATTTTGTTTCTTTCAGTAAAATAAAAATTTTTCTGCAAGTTTTTCTTCTGTGAAACTATTTAAGATAGAAAGGTTCCACAGCAACAACCAGTGAATCTATTCTAGGAAGGTGCTAGTTCATTAACAAATGACAACCATATAACATTACAAGCCTCATCAACAGAAATAGATAATTTACCCGGTTTAGGTTTTAGAAAGTGGTTGATCACTTACAGCCATATTTTCTTTCATTTACTAGGCAATGTATTAAAGAACAAAGTACTTTGGTTAGAGCCACTAATACGGTATCTAAGTATTTTACCAAGTCATGGCACAGCATAATCTCTTAAAGCAGAGTCCCCAAGCAATTAACAGTGAGCATCAATACACCCTTCACTTCCTCTAAGAGAAAGAATCATAAGCATACAGTGTATTTTGTTTCTTTCATGAGCATAAAGCTGAAGAATCCACTTCCCTATGCACCCTTGGTCCTGGGTATTTTCTACTTCAGAAGTCCCGGGCAGTCAGATCACATAAAATAGAAGAGGATGTGAGGACATGAAACCAGCTGCAGTCTTTTCAAAAATGTACATATGCCTGAAAAATGTAGCCCTCTGGCTATTCCGCTATTCCAAGGAAATTCATTTTGCATCCTTAATTTACTCAGATGCCCCATGCTGTAACTTAAAATCCTTCTTGGATGAAAGAACTTATGGAAGTAGGGACTGAGCCATTAAAAGGTTGAGGATAAAAACAAAACTGACAGACTAGCAGCCCCCCAGCACAGAGAATTTAAGAAAATTTATTAATTTATTAAAAGTTTTTTTGTTTGTTTGTTTTTTGTTTTTTTGGTTTTTGTTTTCATTTTTTTGTTTGTTTTGTTTTTTTTAAGGGGGTTATGAGACAAATTTGACTCAAAATTCCCAGACCAATATTTTCAATAACATGCATGTTTGGGATATCAGAACCTTAAGTATTCTTTTATTTTAAGCTAGGCTTAAGGTTGGGCTTCAAGTAATTGTTCCCAGCTAGAAAGAAATTTGAAGTTTTCTGCTAATTAAGACCACATTCATTACATCTGAAATCATTAATTTAATTTGAAATATTAAATTTTCTTTTCAAGTTGAGCCCTGGTGCCAATTAGTTGGAAAACGATGTGGAAAAAAATAAAAGCTACATCGCACTGAAATCAAAACAAATTTATTCACAGAATTCTCCTTAAAGATATGCTTTACCTTAACAAAGCGCATGCTAAAATCAGGTCATTGGCAGAAACATGATGCAAATGATTTAACGCTGAAGAACTTTGCTTTAAAGCAAAGTATTTTCATACAAATATTCACCTGCTTTAGGCAGGCTAATGCAGAGATACAGGCACCATTTACAACTTCTTCACCTGTGATAAGAACTTTGGAAGATCATGTTAATCAACACCAGATCACGCTACCTCCATAGCCTGCTTTTAAAAGGTAAATGAACACAAATGAACAGCATGACTAATATTTACTAAACTAATTCCTGATTTCACCTTTTCAATTTCCAAACTATTTACCTCATGTATAATTCTGATTATTTCTGCCATTCATTGCCAGAGAACCTCAATGCTGGGAAATTAATTAATGGATACAATAGAGAAACTGTCAGCGTTGCTTAAATACAGTTTCAGCATTGGCTTCATTTACATGTAGCCTTTTATTCTAAACAATAGGGCTGCTGATTTTTTTTGTATTAAATTGTTATTTCATTAAGAAGAGCACAATAGTATCCTTTTCTGCAGATATTCATTGGTTATCACATTTTGCTCAAATACGTAATCCATGATCAAGACAACCGCTAGAGCTTTTAGCCCCAGAATTTCAAAGATACTGAAAGTTGCATAATTGTATAACTGCTTGATTAGTTGGCTATAATGTTATCATATCATTAGCTTTAATTAAAAGTTATTCAAGTATTCAAAGCACAGCTATAAAGTAAGAAGTGTAAGATCATTACATCACAAGTGAAAGAAATTTTTTAAATAACCATACAAATGCACACCCCAGTGAGGCCAAAGGACTAAACCGAAACAAGCAACATCTAACTAACAGTATTAAAACAGTTGCTTATTTCAACTCAGAAAATAAGAGGTTTTAAAGGTTTAAATGTTCAACTTCTGGTTGAACTTCTGGTTGGAATAATGATTGCAACAAACACTGAAGTGAATGACTACAGCTCATCTGAGAAGGCTGCAGAGTCTCCTCCTTGAAGATCTTCAGAAGCCATGTGGATATGGGCACCCTACTCTGGATGAACAGAAACCCTGCAATCCTCAAATACCCAGTTGTAAACTCCAGGTAACATTATGTCAAAGTAACACGTAAATGTTTTGGGAAGATGTCTAATTAGATTCCAAATAGAAAACAGCATTGATGTTAGTACCTCTTGTGTTGTCTACAAAGAATAGTTTTCAATCCTGACAGAGCTTTCCAAGCTTAGCTGCGACATATAGTCAGGAATACAACAAAGGTTTTCAGCTCAACCATTATGAAGATGGTCAAGATGTCACACTCTTGTTTTTAATAGCCTTCTCTTACCATTAAACCACATTACAAATCTAGCCGCAAAATCTTTAATTTCCAATCACTGGTATTCCTCTAGACACTAGGAAATAGTTGTAATCAATATTTTCCTCTATTTGCTGGGCTGCAAAAATGTGAATGTGAAATGGAGGGAGGCCCACCTGTGAGGGTGCCTCGGGGGAAGTGGTCACACCCATGCCTCAAGACTTCCTCCACATGGAAGGATAGAAGGGTAGTCGTCATATGTGACTCCCTTCTGCAAGGAACGGAAGGCCCTACATGCCGGCTCGACCCTACCCGCAGGGAGGTGTGCTGCCTCCCTGGGGCGCGGGTCAGGGACATCGCTGGGAGACTTCCCAGTCTGATCTGCCCTTCTGACTACCATCCCCTACTGATAGTTCAGGCTGGCAGTGAAGAAGTTGGTAAGAAAAGCCTGAAGGCTATCAAAGATAATTTCAGGGGACTGGGGAGGGTAGTTGAAGGAACAGGTGTGCAAGTGGTTATTGCATCTGTACCTTCAGTGGCAGGGAAGAATACTGAGTTGGGCCTAAAAACCGACCTCTTAAACAAATGGCTGAAGAGTTGGTGCAAACATAGAAGTTTTGGTTTTTTTGATCATGGGGCAATTTACTCGGCACCTGGCATGATGGCTGCAGACGAAAATGGCCTGTCCCAAAGGGGTAGGAGGACTCTAGCCGAGGAACTGTTGGGACTTATTGACAGGTGTTTAAACTAGGTACAAAAGGGGGAGAGGGACAAAATGAGGTCTGAGGCAGCAGTTCAAGACTTAAAACAGAGCTTGAGGGGTGGAGACAATGGAGTTCAAAGGCATGGAGAGGGGTGGGGAGATGCTGCTTCTCTCAAGTGCCTGTATACTAACGCGCGAAGTATGGGAAATAAACAGGAAGAATTGGAGTTCTGCGTGCGGTCGCGTGGCTATGATTTCATTGCAATCATGGAGACGTGGTGGGACAGCTCGCATGACTGGAATGTTGTCATGGAGGGCTATGTGCTTTTTAGGAAAGATCATCTGGCAAGGCGGGGTGGTGGAGTTGCTCTTTATGTGAGAGAGCAGCTAGAATGTATTGAACTCCACCTGGGGGAGAGGGATGTACCAGTCGAGAGCTTGTGGGTGAGAATCAAGGGCCAGGCTGGTAAGGGTGACACTGTTGTGGGTGTGTACTACAGGCCCCCTGATCAGGAGGAGGAGGTTGATGAGGCCTTCCGTAACCAACTGGAAGTAGCGTCATGCTCCCAGGCACTGGTACTTATGGGGGACTTCAATTATCCGGATATTGCTGGACGACCAACATGGCCAGGCATGTGCGGTCCAGACAATTCTTGCAATGCATTGAAGATAACTTTCTGATGCAGGTGGTCGAGGAACTGACACGGGGTGGGGTGTTTCTGGACCTTATTCTCACCAAGGAAGGACTTGTTAAGGAAGTAAAAGTCAGTGGTAGCTTGGGTTGTAGCGATCATGGGATGGTGGAGTTTGAGATCCCGAATGGAGGAAACAAAGCAAAGTGCTGGGTCTGGTCTTGTTCAACATCTTCATCAACGACCTTGATGAGGGGATAGTGACCACCCTCTGCAAGTTTGCTGATGACACGAAGTTGGGAGGATTGGCTGACACGCCTGAAAGCTGTGCTGCCATTCAGCGAGACCTGGACAGGCTGGAGAGCTGGGCAGCAAGAAACCGGATGAGGTTTAACAAAAACAAGTGTAGAGTCTTGCATCTACATAGCAATAATTGCATGCACCAGTACAGGCTGGGAGAAGACCTGATGGAGAGGAGCTTCGCTGAGAGGGACCTGGGCATCCTGGTGGACGACAGGTTGGCCATGAGCCAGCAGTGTGCCCTTGTAGCCAAAAAGGCCAATGGCATACTGGGGTGCATTAAAAAGAGCATGGCCAGCAGGTCGAGGGAGGTGATCCTCCCCCTCTACTCTGCCCTGGTGAGGCCTCATCTGGAATACTGTGTCCAGTTCTGGGCTCCCCAGTACAAAAAAGACAGGGATCTCTTGGAAACAGTCCAGCGGATGGCCACAAAGATGGTGAAGGGCCTGGAGCATCTCCCCTATGAGGAGAGACTAAGTGAACTGGGTCTGTTTAGCCTTGAGAAAAGAAAGCTGAGAGGGGATTTGATCCAGGTTTATAAATACCTGAGGTGTGGGAGCCATTGTGGCGAGCCTGGTCTCTTTTCAGTAGTGTGTGGGGACAGGACTAGGGGAAATGGGCTGAAACTTCAGCACAGGAAGTTCCACACGAATGTACACAAAAACTTCTTTATGGTGAGGGTAACAGAGCACTGGAACAGGCTGCCCAGGGAGGTGGTGGAGTCTCCTTCTCTGGAGATATTCAAGACCCGCCTGGACGCCTACCTGTGTGATGTGGTGTAGGGAACCTGCTTTGGCAGGGGGGTTGGACTCGATGATCTCTAGAAGTCCCTTCCAACCCCTACAGTTCTGTGATTCTGTGATTCTATGAACACTTACTCATGAAAATACTGCTTTCTTGCAGAGCAGTGCTATCTGAATCAGCCTCTACCTGAATGGATGACAATTTTCCTGAATGTTCCATCCCATCTCACGACAATGATCTAATTGCAGCTTTTCATGACCACATGCCTGCTTAACAATATTCTTTGGCCTTCAAGCCTTGTGCTTCATTCAGCTACTACTACCATACTGATAGATGCCATAGAACCTGAAGTAGGCAGCTGCTGAATGCAGCAGTGTCTTAACTGTCACAGATTAGACAGAAGTATAACATCTGAAAACATTAGCTGCCTTTCAGCTACTTCCAGCACACAAGCTCTATAGTAGTGATTGTGCAAAACTGCAGCTTTTAAGAAGAGTGGATGTCAAAAGCAACTGAGAAGCCAACACCATTACTCATTTCCAAGTATCTACTCAATATCACAAATGGAAATATTAATAATGCATGTACTTTAATTAAATTCATTAGACACTTAATAGCTACTGCCAGGAGCTTGATTTTGTCTGAATTAAAAAGATAAGCTGCTTCTTACCAAAACACCTAATACAAAAGTCTCATCAGACTGATACAATAAAAAAGTCCTCTTCAGACCTTTTCTACTTCCATCCATCAACTGATTTTTACAGAAATAGAATAACAGTGATGACAGAGTATAGCTTTGCTAAATTCTGATCAGAATGTGGAACCGTAACTGAGTTGAGAAGAACTTTATTAGCTCCAAGAAAAATATTTTCCTAATAACATAATTGTTCTAAAGATGCTAAGATGGCTCAATGGATATAGCTTCCTTAATACATAAATTTCTCTCAGGACACTGAACCAAGGGAAGGTGTTTGATTCAAATCTTCTCAAAATGCTGAAAATCAAAACACTCTGAACAGCAGAACAGTCAAGTTGAAGTCTGTACTAATGATCAGTTTTCACATTTGTACCACTGATTAAAGACTGTAACGTGAATCAAAAGACTTGTGTGAGAATGGCAGCATGCCTGCAGAGCTGTTGTAATTTTTTTTATCAAGGTTCCCTAGAGGATAACACTGATGCTCTAACTCCCATCTCCGAAAACCACAAGTTCTGACTAGAACCAGAAGAGCCTTGTCCAATTAGTGGACAGCAACACACATACTACTCTCCAGTGCAGCTGTACCATACACTGATCACTGATGCCAGTCTGACAGGGAGACTCTTGAGGTTTGCTGCCTCCCAGGAGCCAAGATCCAGAACACTGCCAAGAGAGTGCCAGTCCACTATTGCTCCTTCATGTGGGCAAGACTGATACTGGGAAGTGGAACTCTGTCAGATTCAAAGAACACAAGAAAGCCCCAGGAGAGTAAGTGAAGAACACTGGTGTCCAAGTTGTCTTCTGTTCAGTTTTGCTAATCGAAGAAAAGAGGAAAGCCAAAACTAGACATATAACACATATCAACTCCTGACTACATGGCTGTTGACAGTGTGAGGGTTTGGAGTTTTATTACAAGGGGACTTTCTGTGAAGATTATAAACTATTAGAAAGGGATGGCATCCACCTGACTAGAAGAGGCAGGGCAATCTTCAGCAGCAGGCTGGCTAACCTAGTGAGGTGGACTTAAACTTGCCTAGAACATACTTCCGTTGGAAATCAGGATGGCAAGCTGTATGTTCAAACATCAGTTTAAGTCAGTATGACTGTTTTAATAGCTCAGACATCATTTAAGCTGCAAATCAGCTTCGCTCAGTTCCCAGCTACAGCCTGACTGCGAGTACAGGACACAGAAACCTTAGCAGAAACTTGAAGTAACCTAAAATCCCAGTCCTACTGAAACAACCCAAGCCCTGTATCTTGCATTAGATTCCTAAACACACATCAGAACTTTCAGAAACATTTTACAACTGATCTTATTAATGCCGCCATGAAAGTGCCTACATAAGTTATAAAGAATAGCAGCTTAAAAATATAGTAAAACAACAACAACAACAAAAAGCAGTAAGGAAACAACCATCGAATAAAAAGCTACATTCTCTGGCTTCAGGACGAATGTTATCAACAAAATGAAATAAACAAATATTTAGCAAAATAGCAACTCAAGCAATTCAGCCTCTAGAAAATTAGAAGAGAGATCAAATAGAATATTGTCTACCCAATCTATGAATATCTATGAATATCTATGAATAAAAATAATAATAGATGCATATCAAAATATAATAACTGTATCTGTTCTTCAGCTTCCTAATATTTTTCAAATTAAACTGATTTTCTCTATATTATTTTGTTTATACCAGTGAAGACTAGTCGGAACTTCAGTTTATTATGTTGCAAAAAACCCAAATTACTCTGAGCTTTTAGGCTGTAAAATGTGAGTAGAATATACCTCTGTTGGAAAGCAGGACGTCAAGCTATAAGTTCAAACATCAGTTTAAGCCAGTACAAGTACTTTAATAACTCACACATCATTTAAGCTACAAATACAGCTTCTTTCATTTTCTAGCTAAAATGCTTTTTACACATCTCACAGACTGGTTTGGGTTGGAAGGGATTCTCTAGTTCTACTCCTCCTCCTATAGGCAGAGACACCTTCCATTTAACCAGGTTGCTCAAAGCCCGGTCATCCACAGTTACTTTGTATATTTTGCTGGTCCTTGACTTCCAACTCCCCAAAGTTACTATGATGGACATTACTGCTCATCTCATATTGTTTTAGATTTTTATTTTTATTTTTTTCATAAAAGTTATTACCCAGGCCACTGCTGAAAACTGACCATTATACAATCTCTGCTATATCTGCCCTGAAACTCATCATTTACTAACAGAGTTTGTAGCTCATTCCAAAGTGGATACAGTACAGTGCTACTATCAAAAATGTGCTCTATCACTATGCATTCCAAAAGGAGCTGTGAAAGAAAGCAATCAGCACACCTGCAGTTCTAGCTAAGATTTACACAGTCAAGAGACTCCCAGAGCCATGTGGAAACTGCTTGTCTAGATGCAGGAACAGGTTCTGGGACAGAAATAGTGGTGTTAAATAACTAAACAATTCCAGAAGTTCCACAATTCTCAAAGCAAGCTCCATGCTACTGAGATGGATTGTGGGCATCTTACAAGAAACTACATTTGGTCACATAATATTGTGGCAGTATTCTATCAAGAACATTTCTACAACTGTTTGTTTTTTTTCCCTGTTATCTCAATGGCTAGTCCTAGAAGGCTGTGAAAAGCCACTACAACCCTGGAATCTTGCTATTAACCAAATTAATACTCATTTACGAAAAACAACAGATGCTGCTACTATAGAAATAAGTGTGAAGTTAAGAGGTTACCATGTTACTTGCTCACTGAGAGCCTACAGGGATTCAAGCACCAGATTTCAGTTCCCATAAAACGCTACAGGGCAGGTGACAAAAATAATTAATTTAAGTAGTAGCTAGAAATACGTAAAAGAGAAAAGAAGAAAAATGATCTTCCTATAGATAGATACATGTATATACCACAATCATACAGGCAGTTAGTCTATGCTTAAATATTTAATTTCAAAAAGTAGCAAGGCGTAATGCAACAGAAATGTATTTCAAAGTGCATTTTTATAGAAGTTTCAAAAAGTATTTCATTATGAAAATGTTTGTTGTTTTTTTTTTAATATAGCAGATGCTGAATTACATAAAAATAAAACAGCTATAATCCACTACTTTAAGATAATTTGTCCTGAAACATTAAACTGAACTTAAAACATACTCAAGAACAACTTCGCTCTATCTCCAATCTACGCTTTAACAAAGTATCACTAAAGAACATTCATTATACCTTTCAGAAAAGACAGACTGATTTATTTTCCTTCTAACACGCCACTTTTCTGCAGGTTTGATAAGTAACTACAAAGAAAGAAGAAATTTAGTTGGAAGAAAACAACTTTATTAATAGACAGGAAGACAATCAGAAAAGGACTCTATCATTTTGTTAGAAGGTATTATATAACAACACCACTTTTTTTTTCACCTACATTTACTAAAGGATATTTGGAAGATGTAGTTTATATTGGGTTGACCCTATTTATTATTTTATAAATGAGTTTCATGTAATCTGATCTCCATTTATGCAACAAAAGGAAAATGGTAGACTGTTGAGGACATCTGGCTGTGTTTATCCATAAATTTTGCAAAAGAGATAAAACAACTCAACTGATGGTATTTAAACCTAGAAGCAGGAAACCACAAGCACTCCCTATCTATTATATGTTTCCACTCTAAAACAAACTATGTCTTTCTTCCCAGAGTGCAAGAAAACCTGCTTTATAGCTTTTTATATCTTATTCGGCTTATTCTAGGTATTACAATTTCCTAAGTCACTACATAAAACTTGCTTTTTCAATACTGTTTATTCTGTTTCATAAAAGTTCCATTACAAACAAATTCAGAGCAAATGCAGGTTGGAGGCATCATTTTCATTTATTACTTTTCATAATATCTTTTCCTCTCAAAAGTATAAACATAATCTCCAGAATTAGTGTCATTGTTCTCAAAGACAGATGAAGGACAAAAAAAATCACAGCACACAGAGTCTAATCATTGTCATCTATCAACAACAGAAGACACACTGAAATTATACAATGCAGCGTACAGTAATCACATGGATATTTAAGATGATCCAATTTAAGAGTAAGACTATGAAAGCTTGGAGGTTTGGTAAGGTACTTTTTCAGTTTGAGTGAGTTACATTTCTTTAACAAACAGACACCAGGAGGTCCAGGGAATCCCTCCAGAGAAAAACAGAGATCCCTTCAGAGCTTCCCTTATGACAAATTGATGACACCTAGGAAGGAAAGGTTCCAGTGATGACAGAGAAGAGTAGAAGAAAAATTATGAGAAAGAACTTAGGGATTGTGCCAGCTGGAGCCAGAAAGACCAATGAGATGCACAGGAAACAAAGAAATTGATTAAATAAATCTTGTGGAGGCAAAAGAGGACTCTGATGAGCTAGCTAGTACTCAGAAAGACATTAATGGAACAGTTACTGCAGGGTCTGGTGTTGGATCACAAACATTATTTTGAAATACATCTAACAATCATTCTTGTACATTAATATTTTCTTTATGGTGCAACACACATGCAAAATGATCTCGGCTTGCACTGAAGAGTTTCTTTTCACTGATGTACTTCAAGTGCACTACACTATTTGTCAATGCAAAGTCAAACCTGAAAGAAGACCTGTCCCAGAAATACACACTGAATAGAGGCAAAGTTGACCACAAATTCCTTTGACTTCTCTCTTAATTTGTCATAAAATTCTGTTTAATATCTCCTATTTTATAAAACCCAGACTTCAGATAATTTTAAGAGATTTTTTTCAGTGCTTTCAAACGAATGAGGACTGTTAATTCACCTCTCCCTTCTGAGCATCCAGTAACCTTTTTAAGGTAGTACAGGCAGGTAAGACCTGCCCTTTTTCTCACAACAGAATTCTTACAAAGGTTTTGTATCTTCTATTTCTATCACCACTTAGAAGGACTGTAGAAAAGGAAATGACAGTAAGGCTGGGTATTTAACATTTATACATGCTCTCTGCAAGAAAAGACAATCAGAAAACTGAAGTATTTTAGTTCCAAAAAAGTTCAGCCAAACTAAACCATGGAAGAGTCTGTGATTTTATCTCAGCCATCTGCTCATTTTATAAGCAAAGAATGTTTGATATACTGGAATAAATTCAAAGTCTTCAATCTGTCTCCTGTCTAAGAAAAAGGAAGATACTGCAGTTTAAAATTGGAGAAAATGTGATTTCCATTATTTCCTGAAGTATTAAAACACTTCTTGAGTCCAGACTGAGACGGAACATTATGACCAATTTTTATTTATTCTGGTATCCAAAACTAAGTAAATACAACAATTGCAATTCCTACTATGACTTAATATAAATTGAATCATTCACAGAGCTTGGTAAACATTTATCATACAGTTCTTAGCATACTGAAGTCAGACACACATCACCACCTTCCCTCTAAGAGAACAGGCCATAGCTAATTCATAATTATTAGCACATACTTTTGTTATTCATTCTCTGCTAGAAAGCCTGGACATACACAATTGCTAGTCCAGCCTCCTGCAGTAATAGTATTCATCAGTAATCTTCTTGTGAGCCTTTACAATGGCCCTACTACTTGACTTCAATCAGCTGTAAAGCTCCTTTATTCTGTTATCACATCAGCGTGAGGGAATGAATGCCAAGGATTGAATGCCCTCCTAAAGGAGTACAGTCCTGCAGTTAGCATAGCAATGAGCTCCATCTGACACTGCTGAACGCATTCTTTCACACTCTCCCTCTTGCAGAAGAGTGCAAGCAAGACAAAAATAAATAAGCGCTTGTGCAAACGCTAAAAAACATACCTACAGAATAATGTACTAAATAGAGCATGCAACAGGTTAATAAAGCATTTAAAGTTGATATAAACAATACAATTAATAATAGAGGTTGCCGACAGCAGTTGCATTCCATTCGTCAGAAGAAAGGAAAGGGCGGAATAATTATTTTACTGGTGAGAAAGATTCAGAATTTCAATACAGTATGTCTCATCTATTAATAGTGCTCATCTATTACTGTACATTTCTTATTAAACTCTTTTAATGTTACTGATGCAAGAATCTCAGCACAGAATTGCTCTTGCTCATTACCATAAAGGGAAGAAAACAAGAGATACAGTCAAAAAATTAATGTCAGTGTTCTAAGCAGAATCTGTTGGTAGCTCAGTCTGTCTCCTCTGTACTGTTAGTGTTGTGCATATTGCTTTATCAGAAACACGGGGTTTAGCCCGGTGTGAAATCTCTGCTTTTATGCATCCAGAATCTAGACTACTGCATCTACAAAGCTATCAGACTGCACAGGCAGGATACTGACTTGTCATTCATAATTTAACATCACTTTTTAATGCTGACTAGGACAAATGTTTTGATGCTTTTAATTCTTTAATTTAAAATACACCATGACAGAAATCTGTGCTTTAACAGGAAGAACATAAGTGCATTTTTCTAGCTTGAGTATGTTGGTGATTTTCAGTAATAAAAACACAATAATGTATTTCAGGAAAATGTACATTTCAATGGCTAGTTAGAACAAAAAGCGTTTTCTAATGAGCTATAAAACAGTATTTTTCCTCTAAAAGTTATTTCTATGACTTCTTTCTTTTAAATTTCGATAATTTGCTTTCATAACAGTGCTGAGAAATCACAATCTTGTATAGCTCTTTCCAGATAAGAAAAGTGGCTGAATACCACAAAGACATTATGAAGTTCAGCAAACAGCGTCTGCTAAACACCTAATTTTTATTTAGCCAGAAGCAGATAATATCGATAAGCACTACATCCTGCAGTCTGTTTTAGAGCGAACAGGAATACAGTGAAATCTCTCTGCCATAAAATATCTAGCGGCATCAAACTCCTATCCAAAGAAGCAATCTTGGTGTTCCTTCTTAGTGATAAAGGATTAATGTGGCAAGTGAATTGGGCTTCTGAACACTGCTCATAGAATGTGAACTGACATCTCAGCATTGTGGAGTGACTCAGCTGATGACATTGCCTTCAGGAGATACATTGATCCAGTGACATAAACAGCAAATTTTCCTGTAGGAATGTTTTAAATGACTTTTTATTCTGTATTTTTAAGTCATTCTTGTGAAAAGATCAAAACTCAGGAGCAGAGCCTTCCCTGGTCTACGTACATAGCTAAAATTATTGTGTCTGGAGATATCCTTTTCTATGTAATCTACGTAGAGAACTCTCAGACAAGGAAAAGAAAGAAGACATCAAAAGAAGTTACAAAAAGGATCTTCTTTTTTTTTTTTTTTTTTTTTTTTTTTTTTTAGTGAGTAACTAGAACATTAACTAATATATGAATTGTACACCTACAAACAAATATTAGAACATGAAGGCAGTTAATGTGAACCACATCACAGGTGAAAATGGACCTCAACAGAAACGACCACGTCCAATGAGGCTCAGAGTCCTCTCAGTGATCTGAGACCCACAGCTCACAGTGTTTAAGTAAATAACATGACCCCAAACAACCAGGTTCTGCCAAAAGCACACTCCAGGAAGACACATTCTTGCTGAACTAAAGTCTAGTCAGCACTGTTGATATGCTGTTTTTACACAACATCAATAAACTCCTGGACATCAATTTCAGTGCTAATGTAGTTAACCATGTGCTTTAGTCAAGAATTCTTCAGGATGCACAATACCACATGTACTCAACAACTTCATACTTCCAAATCACTAACTAAATACAAAGAGTTTTCTGAATACACCAGTATTTATTTGCATTCCTGTAACCAGTGAAGGACAAAAAGGATTGAAGTGAAAAATACAATACGGTGCTGGTAAGTAAAATATTTAATGAAGGTTCAACTCCAGAAGGACTACTTTTCTACTCATACCAGCAGACCTTTTGGAAATAAAACCATGACAAAAAATAAGAGCAATAATTTGATGATAAAATAAAGAGAGGGAATAGCTTAAATGATACAAATATAAACTTAAATAACTCTTAAAAAAAAAAAAAAAAAAAATTTCATTACATTTTAATATCAAAATGAGGAAGTTAAAAGTTACCTTTACAGAAACTAA
This sequence comes from Excalfactoria chinensis, assembly GCF_039878825.1. Classification (NCBI taxonomy): domain Eukaryota; kingdom Metazoa; phylum Chordata; class Aves; order Galliformes; family Phasianidae; genus Excalfactoria; species Excalfactoria chinensis. Next base: position 14,877,670 of record NC_092825.1, on the reverse strand, counting down.
ATTTTACTAAAATAAAAGCACCTATGCATAATTCTACCTCCCTATGATTTTAATGACCTACACATGGCAATATGATAAAGAAGCTAATAATGCAGTATCTAATTTTTCACAAAAGAACTGACTAGAATAAATTCAATACTGTTTTAAAGAAGAAATTCTTCTCTAGGAGGCTCTTGAGGCCCAGAGAAGCTGTGGATGTGCCACCCTGGAAGTACTCAAGGCTGGGCTGGAGGGGGCTTTGGGCAACCTGGTCTGGTAGGAGGTGTTCCTTTTTATGGCAGGAGCGCTGGAAGCAGACAGTCTTTAAGGCCCCTTCCAAATCAAGCCATTCTATGGTCCTGTGACTCAAAAAGAAAGTTCTTTAGGGAAAGAAAAAAGTGTTAACATGACCGTTTTATTTAAACACTTGTCATGTTTTTATGGTTTTTCATTGGTACTCCGCATCATAACACCATGCAGTGCACTGGGAGTTGAATGCTGCAGTTCTACGGACTGTCAATATACTTTATGAGTTCTGGTCTCTTGGTCTCAAAAGAGAAGGCTGAACTACAGCTCCCAGAAGACTTCAATTAATCCAAGATCCAGGTTATGTTTTACCCAAGTCCTGGGTTATGTTACTGTTCCCAGAAAAAAAAAAACATTCTTAACTTTTATCAATTCTGTATCTCAATCCTCTTCTGTACACGGAACCATAACCATCAAAATTAAGCTTCTTTTATTTGCTTTTCTGACATTTTCATAGAAGCATCATAACTTCAAGTTCTTGTTCCCAGGCGGCAACATTGAGTTCATGGCAAGTGATTAAGTTCAAAAATAGGATTTCCCTTTTCTCCTCAAATCTTCGTCACTTTACACTTGCATGAATGGAAATTTCAAGTGTCATTTTGTCCCTGTTACTCTCAGAGCATCTTCTTGCATCACAAATTCACTTCCATGCTTATTCTGAATAACCTGTGATCAACTGCAAGCTTTTTTACAGCATTATTCCCTTTCTTTTCCTGATCGCTTGTGAAGATACTAAATAACTACATGTTAACAACTAAATATATAACATTTATGTAACAGAAATACAGATAGAGCATACAGGAACAATTCACAGATGTCTTCTGATGACTTCAGCATCGTTCCTCAAGTTAGAAACTAAATGTTAATATAAACGCTTTCCACTTTTTACTCTAGAAAATTATAATCTTCAGTTGAGATCCAAAATAAAGGAAAACAGAATAGAATCTCTATGAGCATTTGAAAGCAACCCAATTACTCTACTACATATATAATTAAAGACTAAGTTCCTTCACAATGGAAAAAACAAAACAAAACACAATACTGGGTAACCCACAGATAGTTCTGCTACAGTCAGTCTCCAAACAGAATTACCTCAGTGTTTCCTATGCTGTTATTATTTTCTAGATCTTTCAAAATATGAAAGTTTACTGCAATTCTTACCAAACACCCATTAATAAAAACTCAGATGTAGTCAGTAGAAAAATGCCTCATACCAAAAATAAGTAGTTTATAATGGACCTCTTAATCTGCAGGCTGAAAGATAATCACACAGCTAGATAAAGTGGATCTTGTATTAATCACTACCATTTATCTATTCTTTAAAAAAAAGAGAGTAAGAAAATTTCCTTAACAGAAATTCAATATTTAAAAAAAAAAAAAAAAAATCTACAAAAAATTAGCACATTAGGTCTTTTAAAGTATCAGCTATACATTAACAAACTGCATTTTAAGTTTTGTTGATGAGCAACTGGTAGGGTATGGGTTTTCCTTTCTCATATAAGCTTACCCTTCTCATTTCTAAATCCTTTTCATTTTGACTCATCTGTGCTTACTTTCTGCTGAGGAAAGGGCATAAAAAGGCTTACTGGTTCAAACACTTAACGGATTTATGAAGAAGAATGTTGTAAGAAGGATTGCTTTGACAGCTTGATTAGATTAGCACAATCAATCAGTTTCAACAACATACGTTGTCCTTAGAAATACTGGCACTACAGCTTCCTTAGTGGATGCTACAGCACTTGAACTGAAAAGCATTAATACAAAATCTTTCCAATGCAAATTTTGATGGAAAAAGAACTGAAGTATACTGAATAAGGGTGATGGCATTTACAAACACATTCATCTCACCAAAAGAATAAATTAGCAAAAATGAAGCATAACCACCTGCATGTTTTTTTAGATAAGATGCATTTATGTTTTTAAAAAGTACAAGGAATCTGTAACTAGTTTATAAATGGAAAATAACTTCACAATTTTCCTCCACACAAATGCCTTAAAGTACTTTGAATACCTGATGGTATCATAAAAACCAGATAAAAAACATCACTACATCCATCAAAAGATGAGATTTTTGTCCTTGTTGATAGCAAGTGTTTAAAGGCAAATCAATTTAAGATGCCAAATTATGAGAATAAAGATGAGGAATAGTTTCGGTTTGGGTTTGTGTCTTACTTCACACTTGATTTGGCTTGGATTTTGCTTCAGACTAGATTCAATTGTAATCCCTCAATGCAGTGTTCCCATCATTTGGGATTCAAACTACCCAAGTTTCAAACTACCCAAGGCATTGTCTTTGAATTGCATGTCTTCATTAGGAGACAATATGGTCGAAATCCTTGTACTCCAAAAGTAATGCCTCCTACTTTTATTATGTTGGCCAAAAATGTCAGAGGTAGATGTTGGTATTATGGCAGGAAGAGGTTGAACTTTTCTTACCAGTATTCCAGTACATTTTGTTGCTGTGCAACAGATGGCAGCAGAGGGCGTGTCTGACAAAATGGCATCCAGCATGGAAATGCATATGAACCAAAGATGCAGCACTGAATTCCTCCATGCAGAAAGAAAAAATTGCACCCACTGACTTTCACTGACACTTGCTGGACGTTTACGGAGACTGAGCAGTTGATGTGAGTGCAGTGAGACAGTGGGTGGTGCATTAAAGCAGTGGAAACTGCAAGAACGGGTCACCTCCACTGCTGCAGGCATTTTTGAGTGTGACATGCAGGCTCTTGTTCATTGCTGGCAAAAATGTACAGCTAATGGTGGTAGCTACATTAAAAAATAGTGTTTTGTAACCGAGAATTCGTTGCATCAGTGTTATTTTACTCTTCCTATTGTAGTAGCCCTTATGCAAATAAACAGGAAGCATTACTTTTGGAGCAACTTTTCATTTAAAGAAAAGTCACAGGATCACAAGTCATCCTCAAATTATGTTCCTAAAAGCATTTTTAGCAACCTCTGTCAACACACATGAATACCAACTTGTGCTACTGGCAATGCACAGTCCAACTTCTATCTTAACACATGAACTCTAAGCTTCGTATTTCTCAAGCATGACAGTTAATATGTACTAAGAACCTTATTCCATTTTAACAATAAAATTTATTTCATCCAAAGTAATAAAACCTTTTTTTAAAAAAACTATCTTGTGGAAATAAATAAATAAATATGTCATTAATCCACCCCCTTCCAATTTGTACCGAAATCTGTCTTCCTTCTATCATCACTACCGCTGCGGCTTTCAAAACCAGCAGATGTTGAGTCACTGTCTTTACAATATGTGGCACCTACAACAGCAATTTTTAATTTATTCATAAACTACGTGATTGTTTACAAAATCATGAAAACAACTATCACAGAACAGCAATTACGCCAAAGTTGTGATTCAGACATTTTATTTTATCTTGAGAGCTATACACAGCTTTATTTTGTTTTTTAGGCTCACTGGAAGATATTACTACCCTACAGAACATCGTTGATGACAATTGAGTTATCTGAAATGAATCTTACTCACTGCCTCTCATATGCAAGTTTCTTCACTGCTTTAATATGCGCACAGCAAAAACGTGCAGCCAACAATGTTGTGTATAGGAAAGAAATGAATGTTCTTCCATAGACATACCTTTCCAAGTAGATAAACAGAATAGGCAAGATTTTTTTAAAAAGCTTAGAGATACCAGAAACAAATTAATTCATTTAAAATGAGCTGATACTACTAGTAATTACTGATTTGTTCAGTATCAGAATAGTCACAAAGATGAAGAAATATTTCACAACCTGTACTTTTGAGTGTACATTCTACATTCTGTTCATAGATCTGAATCGTCAGAAGGACAACTTACTTTTTGAACCAGTGTGAAACTGCAAATGTAGAATTTTTTTGTGTTCTTTTCAAGTGTATCCTAATTAGTAAATTTAGTGAGAGAATGCATACTCAATAAAGCTCAGATGACAGATAAAATTGGACTTAATTTGAAAACTACTATTCATATCTGATGGTACATTAGCATTATTTTAGAACTTCGTCATATTCAGTGACACACTGTAGCATATTTCGGATTATTTCATTTTCACATACAAAAATATAAATCCCAATTAGGCAAAAAACATCCAAAATTCAGCACAGATTTACACTCACTTTGAAATAGTGGGGTGGGCTTTTTTGTTTTATTTTTATTCTTTTATTAATCATTAATTCTTGAAACACAGGATAGAATAATAAAATCATAAAGGTCAATAGACCGCTAAGATCATCTAGTCCAATCCTCCACCTCCCACCAATGAGCCATATCCCTTCCTTAAACACTGCCAGGGACAGTGATTCCACCACCTCATCGGACATAGCCTTTTCCAGTGCCTCACCACTCTTGCTGAGAAAAAATCCTTCCTAGTATCCAACCTGAAACTCCCCTGGCAAAATCTCAGGTCATTACCTCTCATCCCATCGACGTTACTTGGAAGGAGAGGCCAACTCCCCACCTTGCCACAACCTCTTTTCAGGCAGTTGTAGAGAGCAACAAGGTTTCCACTGAGCTTCCTCTTTTCCAGACTGAACCATCCCAGTTCTTTCAAGTTTCTCCTTATCAGATCTGTGAAGGGTCTGGACAGCTTTTTTGCCCTTCTCTGGATGATCACCTCCCTGCTCCTGCTGGCTGCGCTATTTCTGATACAAATCAGAATGACATTGGATTTTTTGGCTACCTGGGCACACTGCTGGTTCATGTTCAGTTGGTTGATATCTAACATCCTCCGATCTTTTTCCTCCACACAGCTTTTTAGCCACTCTGCCCACAACCTCTAACACGGCAAGGAGTTGTTGTTGTCTTGAACTTCATAACATCGGCCTCAGCCCAGCTATGCAGCCTATCTAGATCCCCCTGACAGGCTTTCCATGCTGTGTGTTCACACTCAAGATCATCTATTCTGTAATCTTCCCTGGCACCGAGGTCAGGCTGGCAGGCCTGCAGTTCACTGGATCCTTCTTACAATTCTTAGAGATGGAAGTCACATTAGCAAGTCTCCAGTTACCCAGTGCCTCTCCAGCTGACCGGGACCACTGATAAATGGCAGAAAGCAGCCTGGCAGTCACCTCTGCCAGCTCCCTTAGCACCATTGGGTGTATCCCATCTAGCTCAAGTGAGGGACGAAACAAACTGGAATAACCATTCTATCTGATTTAAAGAAATGCACGCTCTTCACATTAGAAAATCATACTCTTCATATTAGGTAAGAGCTGTTATTGTTTGTGGTTTTGTTTTTAATTGGGAAGTAGAAAGTAGCTTGGAGAATGCAAGATAAAAAATATGATGAACACAAAAAATCCAGCACAGGATCTACTAGGAAAAGTTACAAAGTAAGAAAACTAGGTGCTTTGATAAAGAAAAGGAAAAAGAAAGAATTCTTGGTATCAGTAATTGCCATCAGCTATCTTGGGAGAACTGTCATACAGGCACTGTGAAACACATATCTTAACGAAGGGAGTCAGGTCAGAAATAAAAAAAAATAGTGGATATGCATATCATCAGCATAAAGCTGACAGTGAAGCTATAAGGAAAGCCTCAGATCACCCATGAATACGATGGAGAAGTTAAAAAAAAAAAGGGGGGGGGGAGGGGGGAAGGAGGGAGAGCCAACAAACCCTGTGAGACTGGAAGAAAGGGCAGAAAAGCTCGCAGCATAGACAGTCAAGGGCAATCCAAGTGGCAGAGCAAACCACAAGACTGTCATTTATCAGGAAAACAAGAAAGGCCAGAATAATAAGGAAGAAGCAGTCATTACAAGGAGCAAGAGCGTAGCAGAGACAAAGAAGAAAGAAGATAAGGACTTAATATTTCAGGTAGTTCTAATAGTGTTGTGCATTCCAGAAATAAACAGTAATTATATATTTCAAAATCCCACCACGGGTACCCATGCTATTATAAATAAACTATTTTTACTGGATGTTACTGTATTTGTGAAGTACTGGTTTGTCATTTCTTACAGAAAGTTGCATTTGAGTGCAGGTAATACACCTTACATAGAGCAAAGGATTTTAAAAGTATTTTGAAAGCTTAACAGATTTTCTGAGCTGGCTGCTGAAAAGCTTTGTAACTTGAAATATTCTGCTTCCAGGCAGAGCAGGTTAATCTATAATCTATATACTTCAACCCACTATCGTCAGTGTAGTCTAATGTTCTGTCATCTGTAGCTGATTAATACACTAACACATACTAATTATTTTACATACGGCAGTGAGGCTGCCTGTTTTGTAAACTGGCATCAACCATAGATTCATTTCTGAATTTCACAACCCTATTTTATAGTAATTTATTTTGTTCCTTACCTGCACAGAGTTCTGCTATTCAGAAATTTATCATGCACAACAATACAAATCATATCCTGTACTATTTCAAATTACGTTGTTCATTTTCCGATGTAACAAAATGCCCACACTTCTGTTCAGTCCTTCATAAACACTTTAATTTGATTTAAAATTCCCAAGTTTTACTCAATTTTGAAACATCAGACAGTCCTATGTTAAGGCGGGCTACACCAACTATACATCAGCTAAGGATGCTTTAATAAACTTAAATAAGGAACCAGAGAACCGTGCAATGTGTTTATATTATTTCACAGTTGTTCAGGTTTTAACAACAACCCATTAGAAACAAAAGGGGGAAAAAATGAAATGTTGATCACTGTTTAGCTCCTAGTTTAGCTTCTAGAAACGTTAGTACCTACCTACTGCAGCTAGGTACCAACACTATCATCATAGTATCATAGTATCTTGCGAGTTGGAAGGGACCTTAGAGATCATCGAGTCCAACTCCCGGGTTTCGAGCCCTCTGTGTAGCGAAGTGGCACTTCTACCCCTGCGCCACAGGGGGGATTCGAACCCGGGCCCTCCAGTGCCGCAGGCAGGAGCTTAAACCACTGCGCCACTGGGGGCACTGACTAGGTACTAACATCAAAATCTTGAGAAAACTATTGGGGTTACTGTTTTAAAATGCTGAACAACTTGTAACAAGTGTTAAAGCAAAGAAGTAGAGCTGAGCAAAGAGATGGCTCTGGGGAAAGAAGTTCCATTCCCTGCTACAGGACATGTGCAAAGTTCCTTTTGCAGTCTGGATTCTTCCCCTGGGAGTTCTGAATTACTTACACAGCACCTATTGAAGAGAGTCCCTGCATCCAATACAAAAAGGTAAGTACAAATAGAATCATAGAATTTGCTGGGTTGAAAAGGACCACAATGATAATTCAGTTTCAACCCCCTGCTATGTGCAGGGTTGCCAACCACCAGACCAGGCTGCCCAGAGCCACATCCAGCCTGGCCTTCAATGCCTCCAGGGATGGGGCATCCACAACCTCCTTGGGCAACCTGTTCCAGTGCACCACCACCCTCTGTGTGAAAAACTTCCTCCTAATCTCCAACCTAAACCTCTTCTGTCTCAGTTTAAAACCATTCCCCCTTGTCCTAGTACTATCCACCCTCGTAAGCAACCATTCTCCTTCCTGTTTATATGCTCCCTTCAAGTATTGGAAGGCCAACAGAATGTAACAGAATTGTGCCCATGAACTCTCATGTTTAAAGAGCATAAAGGGTACCAGTGAAAGCCCAGAACCACTGAGCTTAAAGAAGTTTCAGGTAACAATGCTTGGAATGGAATTAGAGTGATTGTCTTTATTTATTTATTAATTTATTTATTCTTATCGGTACCTAATAGCAGAAAGGGTAAAACAGAAAATCATAACTTAAACTGAATCAACTCTAGTTGAAAACCCTGCAATTAAATTTGCAATTTTTTTTTTCCTATTTTTCTCTTGTTTTGCAGAAAGCAAAGCTTACACTGACTGTTTTGTTGTTTTTTTGTTTGTTTGTTTTTTTCAAATGCATTTAAGGTCTAGCAGTGCATTTCTTTTTAAAGCAAGCAGTAAAAGGAAGCTTCCTAACTTCTGTAAGGACACGTGGCTGCAAAAACCACACAGCTGACAGCACTCGTCAGACTGGATCTGTGCTTTTTCATGCTTCATCAAAGGTACTTTTCATCAGCAGTGAGCGAGTTTAATACAAACAAAGCCCCTGAAGACAAACTTGCTGCTACCTATTACTAAAGCCGTTATTTGGCTTACAGAATTGCCATTTTGCATAGGAAAAAAATGAAGAAGCCTCTGAATGTCACATACCAGTTTCACACTGGTGAGCTGGCATTTAGAAAAGCTACAGAATGTTAAACAGACACTGGAGGAATTTCATTGAAGTAAGCCATGTATAACATAAAGAGAGCAGGTTATAACACTCCTCTTAATGCAGCCCAGTATACTGTAGGTTTGTGGGTTTTTTTGCTGTGAAGGTGCCTTGCTGACTCCTGGTCAGCCTGGTGTGCACCAGCACTGCAAACTCTTTCTCAGCAAAGTTGCATTCCAACTCACCAGACCCCAGCATGTTCAGGTGCCTGAGCTATTACTCTCCAGATGCAGCACTTTGAATTTCCACTTGCTGAACTTCATGAGATCCCTCTACATACCACTGTCAGGTTTGTCAACTTCCCTTTCCATGGCAGCCCAAGCTGTGGCATATCAGCCATGCCTTCTCATTTAGTATCACCCATGAACTGAGTTCTGCTCACTAGAGTCACAATTGCCTTGTCTGTAAGCGGATGTTGTGCAACTTATCACAAACCCTTGGGCCCAACTGTTCAGTTAATCTTTAAATGCACCTCACTCCTCACTAGCCACTTACATAACCCACATTCATCAGCTTGTCTACTGCAGGTTGTTCCAAAAGTAATGCCTCCTACTCATTTCCATGGAAACTACAATAGAGTGCAATTACACTGTCTAATAGGGCAAATTCTTAGCTACTAAGCACTGCTTTTCAACCGTCACCAAAATTAATTCTGCATTTTTGCCAGTGATGAACAAGAGCCTGCATGTCACGCACATAAAACTCCATAAACGGGCAGATTTCTTCCACATGGTTGAATACAGTTCCATTCCAGGCACCATTTTGTCTGACTGTCCCTCTGCTGCCATGTGTCTCACAGAGACAAAATCTAACAGAATACTGGTGGGCAGGTTAAACCATACCACCAGTTGCTTTCATCTTGTCCGACAAGCTAGATATCTCTCTGTAGACCACTACCAGATGAGTAAACCACGAGCATGAAAAGGGGTTATTTAAAGAACTACAAATCCTGTGAAAATAGATGAGCCAGAAGCTTTTATTATCACTCACAGCCACACTCTCAAATCCTGACTTTTCTTATTCATATAAATAAAAATATTCAGTCTTAGCTGTATTTTATTGACAAAAGACATTTTATGCTCTCTCCCAAATGTGCCTTAATTTTTTCAGTTTGATTTATTTTAACATGATTTTTTTCAGACTTTTTAAATAAAAAATACTACTAAAATTCTCCTACAGAAAAAGAAAAACTACTTCAAAGTAGGAAGGAAGAAAAACAAACTATTTTCTAGACTACATCTAACATTTGATTATCATCCAGTAAAATTCATCAAGATCCCGATCAATAGATCACTTTAAAGTACATGCTTAATTACCTAAATTCATTACTTGCTCAAATGAAGTCAATGAAATTACTCATATCCTTTAAGTTACACAGAAGAGAAAATACTCCATCTTATCCATTTTGCATGTGCAATTAACTTCTGTTTAGCCACAGAAAAATTGCCATCTATTTCAATAGCACCAGAGGCTGTCTTAGGAAGTTGAATGAAGAAAAAAGTGAATGGTTCTCTATGTATATCTGGGGGTTTAACTAAGCTGCACACAGCTGTTTGCTCATTCCCACTCTGTCAATAGGATGGGGGAGAAAATAAAAAATAGAAGAACAACCAACAAAGCAGAATTCATGGGTTGAGATAAAAAATATTTGCTAAGACAGAAAAGTAAGATGGAAAAAAAGTACTAATAAATATATATATACACACACACAGACATACGTATAGATTTATATACATACATATACATACAGACACAAAATGTGATGAAACTCAGCGAGCTTCCCTTTTTTAGATTAAATATTTGCAAACATGATATATGTTTAAGCTACACAGGTAATGAAGATCCAGTCAATACAATCAATGGAGCCTAAAAAGAGATTTAGTTGATCAGCTACTCTAAGCCATAGGAAAGCATTCCCTAAGCTTCCCTGTCTTTATTCACTACATCTTCCTGAACTAACATGGAATCTTTGATACATGATACGGCACTACACACACAAGAAGTAAGATACCGATTTTTTTACTTCCACGTGTCAAACTAAACTCCACCTTTACTATTACTGGACAGGCTGGAGAAGTGGACCAATGTGAATCTAATGAGATTCAACAAGGCCAAGTGCAAGGCATTTATACAGATTGAGGGAAGAACTACATGAGAGCAGCCCTGCAGAGAAGGACTTGGGGGTCTCGGTAAATGAGAAGCTGAACATGAGCCAGCAGTGTGCACTTGCAGCCTGGAAGGCCAACTGTGTTCTGGACTGCATTAAAAAAGGGGTGGCCAGCAGGAAAAGGGAGGTGATTGTCCCCCTCTACTCAGCTCTTGTGAGACCCCATCCACAGTACTGTGTACTGGGGGCCCAGCAGAGAAAAGGCATGGAGCTCTTGGAATGGGTCCAGAGGAGGGCCGCTAAGTTGACCAGAGGGCTGGAGCACCTCTTCTGTGAGGAAAGGTTGAGGGAACTGGGCTCTGGGAAGACCTCATTATGGCCTTCCAGTATTTGATGAAAATATCAGAATGTACAGCAAGATGGTGGATCTGTTTAATTTGTTTGTTTGAGGAGACTGGGAGCCTTGTCTCCCAATAAAAATTAAAATTAAATAGGAATTAATAAACTAGACCTTGATAATAAACAAGAAGACCAATTGTATACAAGCATAATAGTAATTCTACAAATAGCATTTAGATTTTTTTCCTTCCTAGGAGAAAATCAGAGAACTTATATAAATATGAATGAGTGCTTTTTAAGGTCAGAAAAATAGGTACTCAAAAGCATATAACCTTTATGTATGTTCATATCTGTACAAAAAGTTGTGCTCATAGTTGAAGATAAACTTTTTCTGACTAACATTCTTACCTTCTTGTCTGTCAGTTTTATGTTACTTCAGATTGCAGTTAGCAGAAGATAAACAATAAGAGGTCACTGACTTCAGTGTTATGCCACTGGAATATAATTGCCTGCCAAAATAAAGTCTTAATGAGCACAATTCTTGTCAATGGGAAGTTGCCTTGGCAACATAGTTGTCCTGGCAGATAACAATCCATGTGGTGTAAGGCAATGAGAGTCAGTTGGCTGACAAAAACTGAAAAAGTAAAAAAAAAAAAAAAAAAAAAAAAAAAAAAGAAAGAAAAAAAACAACAACAACAAAAAAACACTTCACAATTGCTAAGGCTGAAGAGGAGCTATAAGCATCAGGAGACTAATGTCATAAGGGAACATACTAACTGGAACACAGAAGGAGAGTTAGAGTAAGGATGTTTTGTTTGGAAAGAAAATATTTAGATTGCAAACCTTATAACTACACGCCCTTTTATGTTTAGCATCCAAGAACTAATTTTAATTACATCTTTAGAATTACTTTTAAAGAAGATAATGTGAACAGGTGCTCTTGAATTACAGTGAAGATATGGACAATTGCAGCTCAGTTCAGGAGAGAGCAGAACAGTGAATTCCAGTTCTAAGGTAGGAAGATGGTGAAAACAAACACCATGCCTTATATCGAACAAGGGATGTCAGAATCAAAGGGGAAAGCATAACTTGATCATAGGCTCCAGAGTCCTCTTATGATTCTGAATCCAAGAGATTATCTCACAGTATATTTCATGCGGACAAGAAGTCATTACCAAGTTAAGCAGTATTTTACCTTTATTTCCTATGAAAATTAAACTTTCACATTTGCATTTTATGTCCAAGCAGGAAAGGTTATGTTCCACCATGTCTATCTCTCCTATTTCAGAAACATTTAACCCACTGGTCAGCTTCAATCAAATTGACAAATGTCTATAAAACTTAAATACACGATCCTACCTGTGAATAAGTAATTGGACATTAAATATTCACATGTCCAAATCTTTTCAACAATTTCACTTAGCTAGACTCTGACACTGACTGCTGTGGAACAAGACAGAAAGAGGACGTGAATTAAAGAAAAAATAAAATACAAGCAATGAAAGAGCAAAAATAACAGTAAGATTAGTATTACTCAGTAAATTACTGAACGATCTTGAAAATGAACAGTTCGGTAGAGAAACAAAATTATTGAGGATAGTCTCAATCCTAAGAAATACATCTAGCTACAAAATGTTGCAGAGAGCTATCATGCCACTGACCAGTAAAACGGATGAACTACTTTGTTTTTTAAACTGTAACATTAGATGTCTATATTTAAAGAAAGTCCCTCCCACCCTCCAACAAAAGCTATGAATTAGTTGCATAAGTGATACAAAGATGCAAAGGTGAAAAAAAGCAAAAGTACATTACCATGCCAGTCAGCTGAAGTCCAGCCTGGGACACATGACAATAAAAATGAGCATCAAGTAGGAAGGAGAGAAAATAAACTTCTATCTCTCCTTGTATAAGAAATGTATGTAAATGGCTACTCGAGTACTTCCAATATTTGGTCTAATGAAGACACGCGTTTTTCAGAAAACTTAAATAATATTTATTTTGAAGACTGAAAGCATCAGACTCTTGGACAAAGAAGAAATAATTAGTTCCAAGAAGGATAAAAATATGCTTTTCTGGATCACTTGTAGGACTTCTGAAAAAAGGCATAAACTACATCGCAGTAGGTGCCAGCACCAATGGCCGCTCCCTGTTCATCAGGATGTAGCATGAGAAGTTCATTATCTACCAAGAAAGGAAATCCTGATTGTTTTCTCTTGCACTGACTCTGGCACTCATCAGATCCCTTACTGGCTAACAGAAAGATAACTTACATTATGAAGAAGCAAGGGAATACAAGAACTGGCAGAGAAACTTAATTCAGCACAAAGACAGTAAATTAGCTGGCTAATAGTATCAACACTGGTATTCTGTGATATTGTTTGCCTTTTTCCTATGCCTTTCATAAATCTTTCAACTATTTTACATTTTATAGAATCACATAGAATTGTTGGAATTGAAAGGGACCTCAAAGCCCATCTGTTCCAACCCCCTGCCATGGGCTGGCTGCCACTGACCACATCAGGCTGCCCCATCCAACCTGGCCTTGAACACTTCCACAGATGGGGGAATTCACAGCTTCTCTGGGCATCCTTTTCTTTGTGAAAAACTTAGAATCACTGAATCACCAAGGCTGGAATAGACCTCCAGGATCATCTAGTCCAACCATCCATCTACCACCAATATTTCCCTCTGGACATTGTTTTACATGATGTTACTAAGTGCTTTTATTTGCATTTATTCTTCGTGGTTTCAGGTAAGCCTTAAGATATCCTGGTAACACTAAGGCATTCCTCGCAAAACAATACAGTAAAGCTTCAAACTAGGACCCCTCGTGAGTTGTAAATAGCACCCACTTCACTCACCTGTTTTGCAATGTATTCAAAGACTACAAGAATTAAATTTCAGCTTCATCGGCCTTCTAGAGAGCTGGCTACACAGCAGTCAGCAATATGGTACTAAATAAAAAGGCTCCCCTGCAGGATTAAGTATTAGGCTGTACACTTGAAATCTATACTTTCAAATGGCACTTGCCACAGTATATTTGAAACTGAAAACTAATATACTACTTCAGCTTTCCTTTTTTTGCATTCACATTTCGTTGCTTTTTTGTTGCTGTTGTTATTTTGTTGCTGTTTTTCTCAAACAATTTCAGATCCACATAAATTTTAATACCCAGCCGACACAGAAGTCTGAGTAAGTTTCTAAAAGTGTTTCTCAAGCAAATTATGTACTCCTACAGACTTATTTACACAGAGAAATCACTGCAGGAATGACAGCACAGAAAGGTAATTTGTGTAAGAACATCAGGCCAGAAGACCAACAGTATAATGAAAAATAGTACTACCTCATCTCAAGGAGCAGTCGGTACAACATTACATTATCAAATATCAGGAGAATTTAATGGCATCGTTAAGAGTTTTCCTTCAAGTTCCCAACTGCCCAGAAATCTGATGTTGTTCTCAACTCAATATTTAAGCATAGATTTTTTTAAAAAGACAAGATTTTTCCCGAATAGTTAAAATTTAACTCTGTACTACTTCACAACTTGACACTTGTACTGCTACTTCTAGGAAAGGATGAGGGATTTAGAATGGATGTTAGCACTCTAATGACTTTTTGCACTTGAGAGAAATGTACACAGAGATATAAATACAGTAGATCTTAAAAGTGCCACAAGGACAACACAGATTTTATGAAAGAAAATCAACCTAAATAAAAATTTGATGCAAACTTCTATAAAATGTCTTTAATTAAATGAAGGTTAGCCTTGGAGACTTTGAGAGAAAACCTAACCTTTTAAAATATCTGTTTAGTGTTGAACAGCATAGATGTAAAGCATATAGATATACCCCTTACAACAAGATTCCAATGCAGAATGCTGTGTCATTTAAGTCAGGGTTAACTCATTGTTTCAAATACGAGAACAAATCTCTAAATCAGTGTCAGTAACTGCTGCCACCCCCAAAAAAGAGCAAACATAAAACTAACATGGACAACCCCTGAATTATTCAGCCACCACACTAGCTTTATGCCAAAAAAAAAAGGGTGGTGAAACACAGAATAAAAAAGCAAGAGATAATAAAAATATAAATCTGAGGTATTACATTACACTATTGGCCTGTGAAAACTTTCACATCTGACAAAGTCTATGGCCATCCATATAATGCAGTACTATAGATTTAAAATGTGAGTTCATTACTTCACAAGCAATATTACTTTCGAAAATATATACAAAAATATTTCAAGCATTTATTTTAAAAACAAAACTAAACAGAAAACACAGTCCAAATCAAGTAAAGAAAGGTATAATTCACTCTCATTAAAATGCAATTTGAGTTAAAGAATAAGTAAAACAAAATATTTACAGCTAAGAAGCTCTTGCAACACATTCTTTGTAAGCAGCATGCATAATGTCCTTAATTTTCCTATTTTACAAAGTTCTGCTTCAGAAGACAGTGATAAATTTTAGTGGATTTCAGAGACACAGCTACAGAATACCAGAGCATTTAGTTAACAGAGGATTTGGCAACCTTTCCAGTTCCCTCCGCCTTTACACTTTAACCAGATCAACCACAAGTATTTTGGATTGTATGTCCAATGACTTACTTCACAGAGCATAACAAATGACTGATGAATCCTAAATTAAACTAGACAAAATATGATACCAGATAGAGAACCTTTATTACCATTTTAACCAAGACAGATCTGGATAGCACTTAAGTGCCTGATCCTACTCTCAAAACACTGCAAAGAACTGCAAAGAATACAGAGTGACATAGCATGATTCTAATCATTCCAGATTCCAATAGTTACCTATCACACCGGAAAATATGCAACAGAAAACTCTTCAATGTGCTGCCGTTCCTCTGAAACCTTCTGATGTAGTTCATGGGAAAACTAGGCCTACTCTGAGAATGTCCAAGTTGTAATTTAAACTGGAAACATCAATATTTATTCCATATTTTCTCTGAAAAAAATATACAGCTCAGTGAGACTAGCCATTAGTCTAGCTATGATACTAAGAGGGGAAGAGCAAGAAAAAAAAAGGCTACCTTCTGTTAAAACAACAGTGGGATTCTCCTATAATGAAAGGCCACTGCTCACTGTTGTCCTGGATGTCCTCATGAAGTGGGGGAGCCAGCATGGAAACCCAGTACAGACTCAATGGAACCAGGCAGTCTATCCTACCCAGACACCTCTCCCAGTGGCAGTGCCCCTCACCTCTGCCAAAAGTTTAACATTTAATTAAATAATTAAAAGAATTAAAAACTAGAACCAGAGCTGCTGGAACACTAAGAAACAGAATCACAGAATGACCTGGGTTGGAAGGGACATCAAGGATAATGAAGTTCCAAACCCCCTGCCTGGCAGGGCCACCAAACTTCCAGATTTACTAGATCAGGTTGCCCAGGGTCCAACCTGGCCTTAAACACCTCCAAGGACGGGGCATCCACAACCTCCCTGGGCAGCCCGTTCCAGGACCTCACCACTATCCTAGTAAAGAACTTCCCCCTGACATCCAACCTAAATCTTCCCTCCTTCAACTTGGATCCATTTCCCCTAGTCCTGCTATTGTCAGCCCTTTCAAAGAGTTTACTCCCCTCCTGGGTGTAGGTTCCCTTCAGGTAGTGAAAGGCTGCAATGAGGTCACCCCGCAGCCTTCTTTTCTCCAGGTTGAACAAGCCCAGCTCCCTCATCCTGTCTTCATAGGGGAGGTGCTCCAGTCCCCTAATCATCTTTGTCACTCTCCTCTGGAACCTTTCCAACAGCTCCACATCCTTCTTTTACTGAGGGCTCCATACCTGGACACAATACTCCAGATGGGGCCTCACAAGAGCAGAGTACAGAGGGAGAATCACTTCTCTGTCCCTGCTGGCCACCCCTCTCCTGATGGAGCCCAGGATACTGTTTGCCTTCCAAGCTGCAAGAGCACTCTGCTGGCTCATGTTAAGTTTCTCGCCCTTCGGTATCCCCAGGTCCTTCTCTGTCAAGCTGTTCTCAAGGATCACTCCTCCCAGTCTGTACAGATGCCTGGAGTTCT
Organism: Excalfactoria chinensis; assembly: GCF_039878825.1. Taxonomy (NCBI): domain Eukaryota; kingdom Metazoa; phylum Chordata; class Aves; order Galliformes; family Phasianidae; genus Excalfactoria; species Excalfactoria chinensis. The sequence continues at coordinate 14,860,675 of NC_092825.1, read as the reverse complement.
TCCGGCCCAAGTGCAAAACCTTGCACTTTGCTATGTTGAACGTCATTAGGCTCACCCGGGCCCAGCTTTCAAGTCTGGAGAGGTCCCTCTGAATGGCATCCCTTCCTCCCTCCGTATCAACCGCACCACTCAGCTTGGTGTCATCAGTAAACTTGCTGAGGGTGCACTCAATTCCATCATCGATGTCATTGATAAAGACGTTAAAAAGCACCGGTCCCAAGACAGACCCCTGGGGGACACCACTCGTTACCAGCCTCCACCCAGACGTAGAGCCATTGACCACCACCGTCTGTCTGCAGCCTTTCAACCAATTTCAGAACTAAGAACAGACTAACAGTTTTTCACTAATACCAATTATTTCACTTGACATTTGAATAAGAAAGTACTGAGGTAACAAGGGGTACATTTTAGTACTACAAATTGTTATGATACAAAGTGCTTGGTTTTTTTTAAGGGCAATATGACTGAAAACTTTTAATGTTTCTAAACAGTAACAATCACTGAACACTCTCTTATCATAACTCTAAATCAAAAGGTTCAAGAAGAATAACACAGAAACACACAGTCAGAGTTATGGAAGTGTAATAAAGCACTTACTTGGTATGTGTCCCATAATCTGATGGTACATCGTAAAGGGACTTCTCTCATCAGTAAGTTATTCATCCATCGGAAAGCAAATTGCAAATATTTCACCTCATGCTGATCCAAGTGTCTGTGAACTTGTTCTGAAGACAGAATAAACCAACATTTTACTGAATCTTTTCTGAAGTCCTAAACTATCAAAAGCAGTATCTGAAAAGTTAAATAATTCTCTGATACCGAATAGATTAAAATGTGGTGATGTGTGCAAATAAATACATAAAATTACAAACAGAAACACGAGAAGCAACTACTTATACAGTACACTGGACTTATTTTTCTTCTTTTGGATGACTTAAACAATGGTTCACAAGGAAATAACAAGGAAGAAAAAAGTTTAAAAGTCAGAGCTTCTCAGTATACAAAAAACAATCTAGAAATTTATAAAATGAAATGAATATGTAGATATATATCCACTAATTTCTTAGATCAAAAATTATTTGGGGAAGGACTACAAGCAACAAGATTTGCAAATAATGTAAAGGTTTCCAAATTAAAACATTGGTAACAAGAAGAAGAAAATAACAAACTGCCAAAGAAGTATAAGAGAGCATAAGCAAAGGCTGTATTCACTTGAAACAGGAAGATGAGATTAATGCATGCAAAACAGAGAGAGCAAATTTAAACAAATTGTAGCTTAAACAATTTCTTAACATCGAATAAATACAAATTTTTGAACAGTGCATATCAATGTATCAAAGCTTTCTAAAGAACTACTCAAGTATACAATATTTATTCTGGTGTCTTCTCTATTTGAGAGCAGAGGTAATCTCTTGCATGGGTTATTTCTATCTTTAATAGAACTAATCTGCTATTTTGACTTCTATGTATTTACCATAATTAACCCCCAAAAGAATCACACTCTGTTAAGTGGTTTTAGCTAACCTGCCATAAATTACAACTACTGCAGAAACACTAATGTCGTACTGCATCGAAATGTACGACAAGAAGTCTTTGTTAGGGCCTCAATAAGACATCTCCATTCCATTTATTTCTGAAAGATGACTTTGCTACCCATATTCTCCTCCATCCACATTCACAGAGGTATGCTAGAAGCTTAGACAATGAGAATACACTGATCTTCCAAATTCCACATTTACCAGAGCTAAAAAGGCACTAAAAATCTAAACAAATAGTTGAAATCCCCAAAGTGCAGTGGCGCTGTTACAAGACATCGTATAAAGAGTAAGGTAGCAGAAGTTAAATTAATCACTAGAGCAGTTGCTTAAAGACTTTTGGAAAACATCTGATATATTTGCATCTTGCGGACCAGAAGATCAACTGTCTGTCCATATAAACCAATGTGCTTCCTGGGTCCTCTGTGTTGAAGCAGGCAGGCCAGAGAATAATGGAAGACTGAACACACAGTAGAAACTCATAGAATAAATTTCACCCACACCAGCTCCATTTAAATTTGAACACATTTGTACAGAATTGTGGGTGAGCCCAATAATAATAGTTTAATATTATTTTTAGTTATTGAAAATTCTGACAGCTTAAAGCCTTAGACTGAAGTTGCATCATTCACTTTCCCAAGACATGTTTTATGGCTATATGAAAGTTTTAGTCAATATGACAATTGACTTTCAGACAACTGAAAGTTGTTTCAATATGGGAGAAGTAAAAATCTTTCAGATTTTAAAAACAACCCACAGAGAGCCTTTTTACAAATAAGAACAGTCACAACACATTACACCAAATGTTCACTGACTCCAAAAGTGCCTAAAAACAAACACCTATAAATATGTATAAATCATCATTATGTTTCCAAAGCACTTTCTTTGTCTCTATCTACCCAAGGCTAAATAATCTACGTTTTTAAAGTCATAAATTTCCATTATATAAATACAAGCAAAGCATTTTTTTTTTGTGAACATCTTAAAAATATCTGCTATTTCTGGGATTTATTTATGTTTTTTAAACTTGTAGCTATACATAAAAGTGTGTAAATCTTCAAATGTTCTATTTCATTTCTAAATATAACACTACACAGGTAAATGGATACTACTAATACACAATAGATTGAACTGCTACCACAGGATGTGATCAGCTAAGAGAACGAGGGTGGAGAGGCTACGATGTGCCAGGCTGTTAAGTGATCCCATCAAGTTCTGTATAATCCCTCCCTTCAGCTGTGTACAGCAGAAGTATTACTACATTACTAGTGTATACTGTAGATATTTACAAAATTATTCATAAAGGAGAACTTTGTGATGGATATCCCACCACCCACAATCACCTTCATCTTCCAATCTCAAAATCATAGAGTCATAGAATCACCAAGGTTGGAAAAGACCTAAAAGATCATCCAGTCCAACCATTCACCTATTGCTAATAGCTCCTACTAAGCCATGTCCCTCAACACAACATCCAGTCTTTCCTTGAACAGCCCTAGGGTCGGTGACTCCACCACCTCCCTGGGTAGTGGCTAATCACATGGCTAATCTTCTACCTTTACAAACTTAATATCCTCCTATCATACTAAAACCTTTATTTCCAAGGCTTTCTACAAACTCATTAAGTACACAATCTGTGATAGAGACAAAACCCAATGTTAAGGCTGGTTTGAAGGTCTGTATGACATGACATGCATGGTGGAATTGTTTATCCTTCTGCAGAATGCTGATGAAGTTCTCAGCTTGAAAGGCTACTGAAAGAAGGCAACCATTGTAATCACATCCTAACACCTTAGAGAAATCACAGAATCATAGAAGGACCTGGGTTGAAAGGGACAACAATGATCATCTGGTTTCAACCCCCCAGCTATGTGCAGGATAACCAACCACCAAACCAGGCTGCTCAGAGCCACATCCAGTCTGGCCTTGGATGCCTCCAGGGATGGGGCATCCACAACCTCCTTGGGCAACCTGTTCCAGTGCATCACCACCTTCTGTGTGAAAAACTTGCTCCTAAAATGAACTTCAGAATGAAACAAGGCAGGTGAAACATACAAGCTTCATACTAAAGACAGTATAACACCTTTTGATACTCTTTTGAAACAAAGTTGGAGGCCTTGCATGCCTCACAAGCACTAACAAGTACAGAACCACTCTCATGTGTCCCTTGCTCTAGGGAAATTTAGCTGCAAGTCGCATATACTGAAATGAAATGCAATGTTAAACTTCAGATACCTATATTGCAGGCTACAACATTTAGGTAATCAAGTAAGAACGCAAGAACAGTCAGTTTTATTTCCAGCTGATGTACTAACTCACAAACACCACCTAACATTTTTGTTTTTCACACAGTGCCAACGTATTTCACGTGGATGCTTGCAGACATCGAAAGTAATGAAGAACAATAAATTGTGCCAGTCTTTATATTTCAACGAGTGTTTAATATTCATAATGAATATCTTGGAAGTTGTTTTCTAGTCTAAAGAAAAACAGATCACCAAACTCCCTGAGTTATAAGCAATTGATGTAAGACTGGAATAGAAAATGCAATGACTGAAAAGGCTCATTCTTCCTACTTTGTAAGTAATTGTCAGTAAGGGGCTATTTTGCTGATAAAGGTAATTACTGCAGTTGTAATCTAAATTTAAATTTCCCATTTCATTGAAAATTAGCACGAGTCGGCAACAAACAACCAAGTTACGTAATTACTGTCAACTTTCAGATCTCAAGTATTTCATAAGAATACACTTACTGCATTTTCAGCCAGCAAAGTTATGGTACAGTTATGAAAAAAATACAACTTGCATCAAAATTAAAAAACAAAACAAAACAAAACAAGACAAAACAAAACAAGAATTTTATTTACTAAGGTTCCCAATATAAATATAAATATGTACACAGAGACAGTTTTGTTGAAGCAAATCTTAAAAAACAAATACAATATACAAATGTTTTCTTAAGTAGCAAATTACCAGAAATGTGTACTTCAATCTACATTAAAAGCATTTCCAATTACTGATAATTTTAACAAACACACAGTATATATTAATTTGTTCACATTTGAGCGTCCTGAACACTAATGACAGTCAAGTACGTTTCACAAATCCTCCTAATCTGGGCATCTGGAACAATTCTATCCATCATATCTCTGTTGAAAATTTTAGCAGCACCTATTTGCTACACAATCACATCAACAAGGGCTTTGATCTTTTTAAAAGCCAAAATACTCATGTTTCTATGTATTCATTGATCCATTCTGAAATTATGAGTACCAAATGCTGTAATGCACAGCCAAAAATTTCAGTTTCTCATGGAAGCAGAATCTGTATGTTCTAAAATATTGTTGTTTAATGCCAGCTTCTCACACAGTTTTACTGATTTCAGAATTGTTTTACGTAACTGCAGATTCAAAAACTAAAGCACAGTTAAGGACAAAATGACCTGTACTAAAGCATGATGACTTAAGCACTGACCTGACTGGGGGACACTAACGTAATAAGAGCTGGGAAAGCTTCCACATAAGCAAAGAAGAATAACTAAATAACAGTAAAACAATGCCTGAATTGCCAAATTACATTGGCACAGCATGGAGTTACTGCCATGTGTGTAATTTATTACTTTGCAATACTAGCCATTTATTGATGACCTTTATTGAAAGATTCCTATCAACCTTAGCAATCTTTTCTGATGCTTGACTCTAAACCTAGTTTTGACATTTCTGATAATTTGGGGTTTTTATAGTTCATACTTCAGCATTTCATTTTTAACTCCACAGTATAAACACTTTATACACATTTCTAAAGGAAATGTAAAACAGACTAATTGTTAAAACATCACCTGAAATGCAACTAACAAATAAACATGTCTTTTAATACAAGGTAAGGAAGAAAAAGCATATATTTGTCCTCACTAAGATTCTTCTTGAAGTGATTACAGTTGCTACAAGAATATTTCCATTAACACCAATCCAAAATGAACAGAAAAAAATAATGGCAGGGGTTTTGTTGGCACTCTTCTTAACACAGAATAATGCGTGTGGCCTTTCTATTTGATGTTTGAAAATGTGCCATAGGCATATAGTAGCACTCTCAATTTCAAATGGTACTCAAGCTGGATTTTCTTCTTTCCAGGCCATGCCAATAAACAAATAAACAAAATAAACAAATGTTATAATGTAATAATTCAGAGACTAACATAATGGAAGACAAGCCAAAGAAACTGAACACTATGAAGGACTGACGTTTTAGAAAACAGTTTCCACATCTACTATATATGAGAATTCTTACTGTCAAATTCCCCTTGCTTTTGCATCAGCCACATTGTTACTTTAAAAATGACTGACATTCCAAAAAAACAATAAAGAAAAAACGATAATCAATGATCTTAGAGATAATAATGCAGGCAAAGCATTTCGCCCCCCAAAAAGTAATGCTTCAAAACTTAAAATCCTTTCATTTTGAATTACACAAAGTTTAATGCAGAATTAACATGGGATCCTATTTTTCTATTAATTTTCTAATGACTCTTTTGAAGGTTCTCTGAATGAATCTACAATTGATAATAAAGTATATATATATATTTGGCAGGTAATAATCTCATGGAGGAATGCAGTGGAGACTGAACAGTAATTCAGAGCTTCAATAAGACTCTACATTCACCATCAATTTTTTTCCCCTAATTAACCTTTGCTATTTAATATTAGTTAATATTTTTGTAGTCACTTTAACAAAACAGATAAATAGAGCAGTATGATCCAAATGTTTCCTCCCATCTTCTCTTTCGTAAAACAGATAATACAGCCGCAGAAGTTTCTGGCTGTTTTTGTTGTTTTGTATTTTGTCTACTGAAAGTAAAATCCAGACACCTTCCTTCCCACGTCAAACGTAGTAAGAAATTATTACTTATAACTTAATTAACTCACTCAATTTGTCAGCTAATGTTGACAGTGAAGCTTCATAACATAGGTTACAGCGATTTTGTATGTAAATGTTTAAAAAGCCCCGTGACAGTCCAATACTACGTTTGGCATTTCATTGCCTCATGGTTGACAAGATTTCTTTCACACATGACAGAGCAAACATTTATCTTTTACTTGCCAGATTATCAATTAAATTTGGCTACTGTTTATTAAAAGATGAATCTATAGAAAAGAAAATCACATGGCTTAACCTCTTATTAACTCATATGGAACACGCTGGCAAGTCTGAACTTTATCTGACTGTTAGATTACAAATAGGAAATGCCCCTCATGTAGCACTGACACAGCTTATATAAACCTGAGCTGACAACAGTGATTTTCTTCCCTATGCAGTATTGATACTTCTCAACTACAGAAAAGATTTCATGGCCTATTGTAGGGATGAAATATTATGTACAATCTCCGTAAACAGTGTAAAGTAACAGATTTCTTTCCCAGTTTGTTCATAATGCTGTGACTTGGCTCTTGATTGGCAGCCTTTGCCATCATTTAGAAAACTTTAGTACTGTCCTCTTAGCTGAGCAAAGCAAGCAACCAAGCAACCAATCAGGATTTATTCTAAGCAATGAAGTGTTACAATAAGCAGTGCTACCTGGTTGAACTTTCTGAAAGCACGGAGAGTTACTGCAAAAAGACAGTAGTGTGACATAAACAACAAGTAACATATTTGAGGACACTGCTGCTTGCTGTGAATGCTGCCACTCACAAGGGTAAACTTGTAATTGTGAGAGCAGAATCTCGTGATAAACTGCCTCTGACTTACAATAAGCACTTGACAAAACTGGTTTTGGTAAGCAATGTTTCCCTTTATTGAATGCGAGTTCTGCATTTCATTCTCTATTTTGCAAACCATCTCCATGTTGTCTGATATGGAAAAACCCAAGAGACTGATTCCAAAGCAAAGGCAGAAAACGGACAGAGGGACAGACAGGGGAACTGACACGAGGGATGGGAAAGCTGCCTCAAGGATGTAATAATTCTGAAGTATCCGGAGGAAAATGGAGGAAACTATTAAGAAGTAACCCAGTAAAATGTTCAAGATAAAAGCTAAAAATATACTCGATGTTCCAGGTGGAACTTGACCTTAATATTTGAATGTAACAGCGTTATTTGTTTGATAAGATGTTCTACTTCCAGGAAGTATACATCAGAATACTGTAGCCAGATCTTCTGAATCACAACTGTGTGCATTCATAGCTGGGTTTTCATCCAACATGTTCTTAAATTTCAGCTCATGTGTTGTTGGGTTTTTTGTTTTGCTTTACTTTTTAGTTTGCAACAAAAAATGTAAGTTTAGGCTAATTAAAAGTCAAAGTGTTTAGAAAAGTCAGTGTTTAGAAAAGTCAGGAATTTATAAATGATTTTAACATCAGTCTTAATTAACTCTTGTTAAGATCTATGAACCCTGTATGAGCACTCAGATGCAATCTCCTCAGTAAAATACAGAAATATGATTTAAAAGATAAATTAAATAATTATAATGCCCAGTGAGCAGCATCTAAGAGTAGATTAAAGTATAATACAGTAATTACAACCGTAAAATCAGATAAAAAAGAAGATGGCATTGTTAAAATGAAAAAGAGCTTTATGGCACAAATTAATTTAAAACAATTATGAAATGCCTACAAGTTTTTTAATCACTTCAGCATCAAGCTGACACATAAAGAATGACCTTAATAATCACTAATTTTCAACAGCAGCAGTAAGATCTAAATAAATTCTCTTCCCATTTCCAATTCAAAAGGCTTCAATGGATTTAAAAAATGCAAAGTCTTTACAACTACAACTGGCCCTTTTTTCCCCCACAGATACAATTTTAGTTGAAAATTACAGGTGTCAGTAAAATGCTTTACAACATAATTAAACATGAACATAATTTTATACACACCATTAAGTATTTTTTAAACACACTTTAAAGAAATCATTAGCGTGACTGAATATATAGCAAAGATTGATCAAATGCCACCATAGTATCATCTTCAGGTCATTGTACAAACAACCAAGACCCAAATTAAAAACTGATTAAATTAGTTAATCTGCATCTATTGTGTTATATTGAGCAGAAAACTAGAGTGTTGGTAAAGAAGAAAATATACTAGCCTTGGTTGATATTTTGTCTTTTTGAGAATCAGATCTTCAAAAACAAAATATCAAAACCATTTTGCACAGAAACTTAATAATCTTTAGAGACTACCAAAGCATAAAAACTACCAAATTCATTTCTCCAAGTACTTTTTGGCCTTAACTCAGCAGGCAAAATTAAGATCTTAGCAAATCCATGAAACATTTGTGTTTGAATGACTGGATGGTTCTGCAGGAATGGGTGTGTCTCTCCCAGAACAAGAATGTGCAGAATGCAATGTGCCAACTCAACAGAGAGAAAACTGCAGGAATCCTAATGAAAGTTCGACCATTCAGTACTCAGCTCTTAACACTACCTCTCAACTAAATGGTCATTAGATAGAATAATCCCGGGTCTACTAGCAATATATGAATGATGTATTACAAGCAGGCCTGATTAAATTAAATTAACATGATACATAAATACTGACTATTAAATAACCTATCAGGCACACCTACAGCAAGTATTTCAAAACAGAAGTACTAAGAAAAATACAGTGAAATAAGCTCTTTCACTGTGTAAATGCAAACATTTTTCATAAAAATGAAAAATTCAAAACTCATTATATCTTGCGAAGAACTTAACTTGCACATAAGTACACAACAGAGGAATACATGCAAAAGATTCATATAGCTCTTTTTTCCTGTGGGTAAGTACAGTTAAAATATATGTACAGTATAAACTGAAAAACATATAGATTTAAGACTATTTTCTTGATTTAGAAGTCCTTATTGTAGCATTACAGAAAGAAATGCTGTCACCTGACCAGGACAACTGCAGTCCATGAGAGAAATAAATAAATAAATAGTGACGCTAAGATTAATTTGTCAAGAACAGAGATATTCAGAACAAGTCTGGATGCTTTCTTTGTGCAACCTACTCTATGGAAGTTGCTTTAGCAGAGGAATTGGACTAAATAATCTGCAGAAGTCCCTTCCAAACCCTACAACTCTGATCTGTGAAAACACAGATCTACTCAGCACATAAATGCAAACTTCATGAGTTATTCTGTAAGGCGTTTTGTAAGAATAAAATGTTTCAAAATTATCCTCACTGAAGATGAAGAACATATAAACTAGACTCTGAGCTGTGAATACCAGCCTTACAAGCTTTTTTTTCTAATATTAATGAGAATACGACTTAAACTGAACATCAACAACAACAAAAAGTAATAGGCTGTTTTATTTTTTTTCTCAAGTCGCATTTTTGCTAATTTGGAGAAAATGCCACGCAATTTTAACAACCCACGTTTTTTTGTCAGTTTATAGGAAAAACCAAGATTACTTCTATTTGCAAATGCTCAGCCTTCTTGCAGGCTGCCTGACACTCTGACATAATTATCAGATGCTTTCCAGTAAACTGAAGAACCCAAGACTCTCCCAAGTCTTAAACCAGGTAAATGCTGTATATCTGTAAATTCTGAAAACAGAAATGCTGAATTAATTTTGCCATTCCTACAACATGTCTTCTCGATTTCAAGGCTAAGTGAAGCAACTGTGGAAGAGAGCATCACACGAGTGTGACCTGTTTACAAATCACGAGATTTGTAATGCTCACGATTTGCAGAAGAAAAGCTCCACTGACATTGCAGAGAACAGAAAATGTAGCTACTTGTTGGAGATAGCTAATATTATTGAGTTATTTATTGATCCTCTCTTGCAAAATTTTTGCAGAATTCTTAGAGGTGAATAATGATGACAAGGAGAAAAATGGGGTAAGTTTGAAGACAAAACATTATTCAGTCTTACCTATGAAAATATTATGTTAATAAAGGAAAAAAATTCCACCAAGCGCACGGGTCATTAAAAATACTTTCTGGAGTTTAAATGGGCTCAGATTACGATTAAATAGTGCACTGGCTGTTTGAAGTCTAATTCAATGTTTTGCACTGTACACACAAGGACAGTCATATTGAGAGGAGTTATGATCCATGAGGCTGGGTTAATGAAGGTTTCTTGAATCACTAACATAATGTATTAACACTCTCCAAAGGGTTAGGTATCACTTTTCGTACACTGGTAACCCATCATAATAAGCAAACAAGCTGCACGAGCTTCATCCATTCAAGCAGCTACTTATTATGTTAAGGTTCTCTTCACCATTCAATTATCCAGCATCAAGAAAATAATATGACACAGTAACAACAGGAACATTATTTTCTTCCACAGTAATCATACTTAGCAATTAGAATATTTACAGTTAGTTTAAACCATACAATTTCTTTTTTTAAAGAAAAACTATTAAATTCAGACCAAGCATACTTTTCTCTTTAGCTACAGTACAGCAGACTTAATATGAAAGTAAAAGGAAAAAAGCACACAGAAACAAAGAGTAAGAAATGATAACACTTAATTTAACTGTATCGTCATTCTATCAAAATATCCAAGCAGGTCAGGATCCCTTACCTGAGGCGTCATCCAAAAGTTGAAATAGCAGTGAACATCCACCACTGCCAACACAATGTCTAAAATCTTATATTTATCTTTCATGTATTTTGGTCTATATTTCCCAGCAAAAGAGAGGAACTAGCTGGACACTCCTCCACACAAAAAGAAATAGCCCTAGGAATACTGAAAAATCATATTCAAACCAAGGCTTAAGTGTGCGACTGTACTACAAGAGTTGTGGTCAGCAGAACAAATGTCCAAGTGGCAGTCAATTACAAATGGCCTATCTCAGGAATCAGTACTGGTGCCAATGCTATGCATCAACTTCATGTATGACTGGGAGAATGGCACCTCATGCATTCCCAGTAGTTTAACGGATGATAGCAAGTCGGGAGGAATGGTTAATAAACACACTATACCTTAATTCCAGAAAGGAAGATTCTATTTACTTGTACTAAAAGAAAGTCACAGTGACTTTTGGTAGTTGCTTGATGGTAGTCAAAGCCTTGAGCCTAATGCAAGGAAGCTGCAGAATCTCCATCCTCGCAGATGAGAGATGGGGTCTGGACCACTGACTTGCAGAGTAATTCAACCAAAACAGTTTTAAGATTCAATAGCTTCAATTACTTTGAAATTCTTCAGACTTACTTTTCAATTAGTTACAACAGCCTTACAAAATATTTCATACTTTCATCTTTTATTCATGGAAAAAAAAAATGTTTAATTCCATTTCCTTGATCTGACTTGTCATAATCCCCATTAGTTGTTTAGTTTAGCTTAATAGTTTCCTTTAACATATGGTTTTCTTTCCTACATATGAATGTCACATGGATAACATATATCATAAAATATACCTACTATAACACAATCAGTTTCTTAGTTGGGACACTGCACTGCGTTCTCCAACTACACAACTCAAACAAGGAAGCTGTCTTCAACTATTCAACTTTATCAAGAATCTATAATTTAGAGTAATCTAAGATGTTGCTTTGTAACTGCTTCATTGAGTCTGAAGAATCAACACTAACTGGCAAGTCCGCACGATCTCTACTAAAAACTGCCAGTAAATTAGCATTTCGAATGTAGAGAAGTTATTATTCAGTGTCCATCTTCATTTTTAAAATACTTTGGCAGTTATCTACAGCCACAGACATCAATATAGGATCTTCTATACCCTGCAGCTCAAAGTAAAATAGCCATAGTGTTGGTTACATCCTTTCTTAAATAGTACACAATTTACATGAGCAAATATTAAGAATATGTTGTGCTTACACTTGGAAAGATATATAAAAAACCTGCAATTCTTGAGGTACCACAATTTTGGTGTACTTCAACAATTTCCAAATTGCAGTCTTATTAAAAACCTCATAAAATTAGTTCATACCAGATAAAAATCTGGCAGACACTTTAATTGCAGTTAGTTTACTAATTGCAGTCAGTAAACAGCAATTAAACTGCCCTACAAAGGACAGTTTAGGAAGAAAAACTCATTTTTCTGCCTTTTTTTTTTCTTTTATTTAAGTGCAAAGACTTCAAAATAATCCTTTGCAAACTTAATCCACTAAGACAATTTATTTAACTAAATACCCAAAGCACTGAAGGTACAAATAAGCCTTCAGCTGTTCTTCTTTTCTTATCAAACAAACAATAACATTATTTAAAAATGTGTTTCTGTAGTTTATTGACCACGTTTATGAAGTTTACTTGCAGGTAATATAATTATGCACTTTATTTAAAAGTGCATTTCTATAAATAATTGAAATGCAACCACCTATACTGAAATTAGCATAAAATAACATGAAAATCCATGCTGAAAGCAGTTAGATGATTTCCGTAGTTATAAAGTACACTACTTTAGAAACACTTCTAAATAAAATTCTTCCTACACTTTGAATAGAATCATCCCTTTATTGTTAATTTAGATATTTATTTTAATACATGCAACAATTTCATATACATCTATATTTATAGTAAAATATTATATAAACACTGTTCTCCTGCTCTAATCTATCAATAATTAAGGATGCATAAAGGGCATGAAAAGCCCTACCAAAATTTAGGCTGCAAATGTGTGCAGGCCAACCCAAGTTTGCTATGGTAAGTAATGGCACAAGAAAAACTCACAATACATATAATGAAATAGCAGAATTAATTTTTTTCACACAGATTATCAAATATTAAACTACTCAGGAAATACTTTTTTTTCTATTTCATCACTGACAGGCCAAAGTCACAAATATATGGCTGGTTCTGCTTGGCAACATTTTGTTAATACTCTGCTCATTAATTTAACAAACTACCAAGAGAGTGTGTTTAGAATGGGCAAGCATTATCTCTTGCATTTCATTTAATTAAACTCTGCTCCAGCAATATGACAGTCAGCATTTCATAAAGGGAATTATTTTAAGGATGAAGGTAGAATATATTTCAAAGTGCCCTGTTAAAACATGAAAGCATAATCTCAAATTGCCCCTGCACATACTGTAATTTATCTATAATATTAAAGATGCTATTTCCAGAGTTCATAATTAATTGGATTCCACAGAGAAATTATTCAGGCATTCCAGATAGCAAAATGATGCACAAAGGCACAAAACATAGTGCCAAAGGACAGCCATAAACAACCACTGTGACTTGCCCGAATTACAACAATCATTGAGCTTAATATGAAATGAATACCGGCTGCCTTTTGTATGTGGTCATTACTCTGCTGCAAAGAAATTGCCATTGAATTTTGATTATATTGCCTTAATAAAAAGTAATGAAAGTGGCTCATGCTCTAGTAGCTTTCCTTTAAATGATACAGGACAGTGATCTTTCAAAGGCCAGCGTGCCACAAATTGACCGAGTGTGACACCTCATCTAAGGAAGGATACGTTACTCCACCAATGTAGGCTGCAGCGGTGATGCTGGGTTGACTTCATGCAAATGTTCTGATTAAGTGCTTTCAATGAAACACTATTTAGAAATTAAGTTAGCTTTTAAACTTACCATCGATCCGACTAACAAGCTCTTCCAACATTTTCACTTTCTTTTGAATTCCTGGCTGTGCAAATGTGTAATTATCCTAAAGAAGAGAATACATACAAACATAAGTTCATGGAAAATTACAATTTCTTTTCCCCCAATACTTAACTGTTTGTTTTTATCCTTCTTTTTCTTCTCTTTTTGTTTTCCTAAGTGTTCAAGTTTTGGTTTTGCATCTCCGAAGACTGTCTTTATAGCTCAGCAGCAAATCATCACACTCCACCATCTTACTACAGAGTCCCTGTGCCTAACAGCATACCTTGCAGCTACAGCTGAGCTGTATCATCTGCTCACTACCTGCTAATCTAGAGCCCCTGAAGTTCCAACTACATCATGGAAGTCTAAAGAGTGTCAGAAGGCTGTGTTCCCAAATGTCAAAGCTGTTGTGCTGCAGTCTTTTTTCTTAAGGTCTTTTTTTCCCCCTCCATAAATTTATAATTTTAATTGCAGATAAGGTAGGAAAATTGAAAATTAGACCCTAATCAGTGACAAGATATAAATCTGTAAGTGTAGAGTTCAGAATAATGCCTTCCAGCAGTGTGAGAAATGAAAACTATTTCAATGGAGTCACGAATGCTCTGAACATAAGGTCATTGTTAATATCATGTACCAAAACCTACCATATGAACTGCACAGTTAAAATGATAGGGCATTTGAATGCATTTGTCTGAATGCATTAACTCTAATTAGACTTTGTGTTTGTTTATATACTCATTTATTTATGTTTTAAACAATTTAACTCTTGAGTTCCAGAAGTAGTACTGCATTCAAAGTACAGCAATATGGTTCTCAGTTATACAATCTATAACAAGTTTTCTGTGAAAGCATTCTCACATATTTAACAAAGAAAGCAAATTCAGCACTAGAATGCTTCCCATGTGCTGCAACAGCATCATAGCTCCCATCTATGAACCTGAAACTGCTCTTTCTCAAAGCATTGTTACTCCATACACATCCGAAAATGCAATACAAAATTGCAGACTTGGATTTTAAAGCGATTAACTTTGTTCTTCACAATATTTCATCTTTGCCTACTCACTTTTTTTTTTTTTTCCCCCTATTTATTATTTCAGCTCCAAGTGAACCCAGTTCAGAATTACTCTTCTCCTTGTGCTGACTCATCTATCCGGGAACATCTTTGTTGTTTCACAAGACCTATTTTCTAATTAAACTATGCTATCAACATTCCCTTCTATGATATTTATAATTGACTCTGAAGCTTGTGAAACTGTGAAAAAATGATTTTACCAATGTAAAAAAGTATTCTGACATCTATAATTCTTAATCCTTTTATGCTTACAGGTAAAGGAAAAAGCAAGTAACAGATTTAAAGGAAAACATGTCCAACTCGTTATTTCTCAGGGCAATATAGAAGTTCAGCAGTTAAGAGTTGAGTTTTTCTAACATACAATTTAATTGGCTTTATCAGCTTCCAAATTCAGCATAACGGCCCTTCAAAAGACCAAAGTTTTTATATATAGCACTGACGGCTCTTTATAGAGCTCATTTCAATACAGTTCCCTCCAAACTTCTGCAGAAAAAGACAATCTGGTATTTCAGCTCTCCTCCTGCTCCCCCTCACACCTGTGGGTTCTTAGAGGCATGCTACACTACTCATCTTTCAAGTTTTTCTTATCTTTCATTTATTCCTTGTGTAACTCATCATCTATATGAAGCAAAAGACTAACTCTAAAAAAGACCTAAGGAACAGCATTATCTTACCTCCACATGTCTTCAGCAAACAGATAACACAAAACAGCACATTTCTAACCTCTGTTCTTGACTCTGTCTAGAAAGTATTCACATACTTTATATTGTATGTGTATTTATATTGTATTACCTATGATAAATATTAAAAAATCATGCATTACTGTGCATTATCTAAATTCCTTGGCATTCTGCTCAGATAGCTTCCAACATACTCTCAGTGAACCATGCTAACCTACTTCATGGCTGAATGGCTATAATATCTAGTTCAGACTCCAACATATAATTAGTTTCACCTTACAATACCAAAGGTTAAGACTTTATAATGTCACAAGGGCTCAAAACTTGCTTCACTCCCAAATCTTCGTGTTAATTGCCAGTACTTATTCTGCAGAGACTAATAGCTAACTGCCCTGCAACTACAAATAGGCAGGACTTTTTCCTCAAAAATAATAATTAAATCTTAAAATAAAATACTTCAATTGCATCCTTTACTATACGAGAAGACGTAAACACAGTAGAAAATTGTTACTTTTCTTTTGAAAGGTTAGAAAATTCTAAATGGAATAAACTCGATTAGAATGTGAAAATAAAGAAAATAAGCAAACTGAAGAAATGCATATAAAGAAAAAATGTACTGAACAAATTTAACTCAAACTCTCGTCCTATGCTCACAGAAGGAAAGCAGAGAGAAAAAACAGTTTCCAAAAATCACCCTGGGAATCAAATCCCATCCATTTTGCTATCTCTGCTCTGACAGCTGACAAGGTATAATTCAGCAAGTAAGTCCTACAGTAACACTTTCTGTGGATGCACTGAGAAAGTGGTATAGAGTGAAAATAAGGACAGGCCCTACTTTCATTTCTAATAATCTCTGGATGTTGCAGTATTCATACATCTCCATCACTTTTAATTGTCTACAATATAAAGTAGATTAGTACAAATATGTGTTCCATTATTTTCAAGCATTTCTGCGAGGTAAGTCATTGTGATGTATACTGTAACAGAAATGCTCCATTTCTTATCACCATGCACAGCCACAGTACTGGCAGCTATCTGTTCACAGTATTACTTAGCTTATGGCATGCTAAAAAGAACAGCTGCCTTTTAATCATGTCTTAAAGGTGCATAAAAGCAACCGTTAACCAAGTTCAATACAGATCTGGTACTCTAATCTTACATGTCTTACAGAATACTAAATGTACTTCACAGTCATAGGCCTAGAAAAATTCTGAAAGTCTCTCTTTCTGACTTCAATTATTTGAATTAGATGTGGGATAGAAAACAGTACTGGTGAAGACATCTGGTGTATTACAAAAGCAGCCATAAGGATATACAGAAGGAAAGAAAGACATATAAATACATTAACAAAACTACATTATATTATTAATTATATATAGTAAATTCATAAGTAATATATACTTATTATACATATCTTTCAATGCACATACATAAACAGATATGTAACATGTTATGCACTTACAAAGACACATGAAAACATGCTGTATTACTTATTCTACTCAGACCTAAGTATTTTCTAATTTCAAAGTACAGCATTTCTTATCTACATGTCATAAATCTTAATCTTTTAAATCCTCTGACCTTCCTCACTCATTTACATTATTAAAAATGCACTTAAGGAATTTTTGAGTATTAAAAACAGCTTAAGAGGAACACACTCATTAATTTGCTTTGACTTTTCATTAGCCCCTAAGTGGTCAGGTAGTCAGAATAGGTGATCTCTGAAGGCTCCTTCCACTGAACAATTCCACTCCATTCCCAGGTGAGAAGATGAAATCAATCTGCATGTCCCACAGATTCTTTAAACCTGACTTCTGAAAACTTAAAAAAAAGTCCATGCAACATAATGGTCTCCAAATTAGGCGAGAGATGCAATTTGATGGATGGACTGCTGGCTGGATAAAGAACTGACTGGATGTTGACAGAGAGTTGCAGTCAACTGTCAGTTTGTGGTACAGGAAGAGTGTCAGGATCTACTTTGAAATGATCAGTCTGAGGCCAGACCATCAGCAACCAGAACAGTCCTGGACTGCTCAGAGCCATGACTCCATACAGGAAGACCATAGCAGATCTGCATTTTAACTATTCCAAGTTTTGAACAGGCAATAGCAGAGACATTAATTAGTGTTAGTTCAAAAGAGTAGAATTAACATAACAATTATGTTAATTACATTCCAACAACAAATAGTTACAACGACTCTATTGACCGAGTTGGTTTATTAACTTCCTGGAATGGTCACATTATTGAATAAAACACATATTTTTTCTTCAGGTACTAATAAAGTCTTCAAAGACTTCTATGAAGAAGAGTTTCATACGGGACTTTGAAGATCTGAAGGTCTTTCGGAAAAGACAGAATGGCACAACAGTGTTTATGTTTTGCCTTCAGAAAAAGCCTGCCCTTAAGGCTATTCATTTTTAACAGCGTAATAAAACTACCTTGAATTGAGAAAGTTAAAAGCTGCTTGTAGGAAAAAATTCTAAACCTCTGTTGCATTTTAAATCAATTCCTTAAATCATGTGTAGTTTAGAACAGCATCTATTCTAACGAAGTACATCAGAAAAACAGAAGCAGATATCTGACAATGAAAACAGAAGAAATCCTGGATTGCAGCACCTGTTTGGGCCACATGCTTCAGAAATTTCAGTCTCAGGTAAAGGAAGAGAGAAGTAACGTTTAGAGATATTTTTTTATTAGTGATTATTACAAATGTTGAAGTTGTCCATTTCACATTAGGAGAGTCCTAACCAAGCAGAAGCGCCTGCCTTAATTGCTCAACCTACTTCTCCCAAAATATCTCATGTTTGCATCTAAAGAATACAAACATTTGAATTTTAAATTGTTCCTAGTAAGAAAAAGCTTTATGGAAGTCACCAATACTGAAAACATTTAAGAGTAATCCCAAGCCATAATATAACCATCAGTACAGCAGGCCCCATTCAACAAAAAACTCACTTTCAGCAATACAGAATAGTATGTCCGCAGACATCAGATGTCACTCCAATCCTCATACATCTTATCACTCATACAATTTTAAAACTTAACTTGTAATTTTATTCTAAAATAAAAAGCTGTTACTTTTTTTTTAAGTAACCAGCCCTGGTAAAGCAATCTACTCCCAAATATTGTTTTCTTCCTTTTCTCCTTAGACTGATCACAGATTAAAGAAGACAATGTTGTGTCATTCTCAGGACATAACCTGGACAAGGTTCACTATCATGAAACGTACATTCCTGATTTTTGGAAATTACTTCATGGTTATTACCATCTAGAAGTTCTGTCACACAGACTGGGTTACAGAGCTACTGACTGCACAAAGAGAAACACAGCACAGATATGCAGCCCAAATGCTAGAAGAGCTAAATAAAGACAAAAAAAAAACCAAAAACTCCAATATTTCTGAAAATTCCTCACAGGAATTCTACATTTCTAAAACATGCATGCTGGCATCACCAATTGTTAATACAGGAACGACTGTGTGACTGCATAACCGTCTTTCAATATGAACCATACATTGTCAATGGAGACTGTTAGTCCACTTTTCCTCTGAACACACCATACCAGTGGTGTGTGCCCAGTTGAGGAAAGTGGTAGGAAAGAGCACCTTAGCTAGCTAAGCTAAATTGAGCATGGAGCTGAAGTACACCCCGAAACCCTAGATAAGCTACCACTGTATCTGCACAAGTAGACAGACCTTGCAACACCCATGATACAGAAACTTGATCAGTGCATGAAAGCACACTTGCAATACACACATAGACCATATACAAAGAGACAGATAAGAGGTTCAAAGAGGTTAATAGTAAGAGGTTCAAAGAGACAGCTGCAATACATACTATTTTATATATGTCTGTATTGGCTAACAAACTCCATACTCACAGACAACTGGTCTGCAATTTATTATTGTTTAGGTGTTGTATTGAGGGACAGGGTTTAGTGGGGAAGTATTGGTGATAGGTGGAAACTTGGACTGGATAATCTTAGAGGTCTTTTCCAACCTTGGTGACTCCATGATTCTATAACTAACTTGGATAGCTGAAACTAGCTCGGCTATGAATACCTGGCTACCCCAATGAAATACAGATATGATTTAGAAAGACCTCTGTCTTGCAGGAGTTTTATGAAAGCTATCTTTGACCTATTTTTTTCTTACGAATAGGTCTTTGAAAGGTCCTGTGAGGAATTTTCAGAAGTCTTAGTGTTATTTCTGTATGAACTTCTCAAAGTCTGATCTGAATATTCATGCTAAGTATCTGTTCCCTCAGACCCTTTGAAAGATTTTCCAAGTAGCACTCTATCCATCCACTTATAACTAAGATTTGAGGCGCAGGTTAGCAACAACTTTCTCTGCAGGATTGCCTTTGCAGACTGTAAATCTTGCTATTTAATCAGCCACAGAAATATCTAACGTGCACCTCCTTGCACTACAGTCCCCGCAAATGAATTATTTCGCTTTTACTCTAATAATTCCCAGGCCTGGATAAATAATGATATTAAAATTTTACTGCTATTTTTAATACATCTGGTTAGATCATTATGCAATGCATATATTTCTCCTTTGGTTATTTTATTACCATTACACTTGAACTTAAAATGAAGAGTTATACTTAATTTTATATGTGAATGTTACGTTTTCAGGAGGCACAGATCTATGTGAACTTTTTCTTGAATGCTAATGAGACTGTTGAGGAAAGTGTTATAAAGGATGATACAGTAATAAAAAAAAAAGTTAATTAAAACAGGTGGGTGCTAATGTCAACTTGAAAGGAAAAAAGTACTCATGGGATAAGTTCTATCTCATTTTCTCATGTCCACAGTCATTATTCCTAAAGGTGAAAATGCAGAAGTACTCATGCATCACCTACAATTTAGAAGTGTTCTAAAGAAGACTGGCTTTTATCACAAGCAAAATGGATTGACATCTGAAACACTTCAGATTCTTCAACCAGCAACGTAAGACAAAGTACTTTAAATAACTAACCAAGTAGACAAAAACATGATCTTTGCTTGCAATATGAATGTACCTACCAAAATGCTGTTAAACATTAATCATGGATTACAAGTGTGAATCAAGTAATTCACTGAAAATTACAAGAAACCAGTGGTGTTTTCAGACTTGTTTTGAACATGGTCATGAACATTCTCAGAAATGTGTCTTTATAAACTGCAGTCTCTTGCAAGTATACAAGCTGAAGACAACCTGGCTGGCAAGGGTTTCTTTTAAAAGGAGTTGATTTATCCTCAATAAACTGGAACAAGGATAGAGATCTACCAAGATACTGAGGAGAACAAAGTGCATTCCCTTTGAAAGACTGAGAAAACTGGAGCTCTTCAGACTGAAGAAGGTTTTAGAGGTACATAACAGCAGCCTGCCAAAATCTATGTCACCGAGATGACAGAGTTTGACTTTTAAATATTGTAGAAGATGAGAGACAAGCAGCATGAATTGAAATGTGAAATGTTTCATACGACAGTGGGGGAAAACTTCTTCAACACGAGGACAGTCGAGCATTGAACAGGTTACCCTCGCAGGAGATACTGCAGCCTCCATTCCCAGACATTTTCAAGATCCAACTGGACAAAGCCCTGAGAAACCTAATCTCATATTTGAACCCCCTCTGAGAAAGAAGCTGAACTAGATGAGGTCCAGAGGCCCCTTCCTATCCAAAGTATCCTAGTACGTAACTGTTATCACAGTACACCCTTTAAGCTTACCCAGTCTTGATAAGCCAACACCAAATGGAAAGGCTATGTTCATCAATGTATTATGCCTACTCAGCACAGACTTCCAGACTGAAGTTACTGCCACAGCATCACACATCTCTCTTCTCTAAAATCCTTGCATCAGTTGTTCAGGCACT
This sequence comes from Excalfactoria chinensis, assembly GCF_039878825.1. Taxonomy (NCBI): domain Eukaryota; kingdom Metazoa; phylum Chordata; class Aves; order Galliformes; family Phasianidae; genus Excalfactoria; species Excalfactoria chinensis. Next base: position 14,839,036 of record NC_092825.1, on the reverse strand, counting down.
TCAGACAAAATATCAGCTGTCATACGTAAGTCCCTTGCAATGTATTTTCATATAAAATAGGAAACATTAAGTACTGAGCATGTATATTTCTTCATGGTTTTTGTAGCTTTGTGAGAAAAGAGCAGTTTTTGCTGGTTGGCTGTAAAGACATTCCACTATGTATGTATAGTAGATTACATGGAAAATACCAAGGGAACAGGGAGAACTATTTCCAAGAAACAATCAGTAGCAACTTCACTGAGAAGTAGAGAAGCCTAAAGTGGACAATCTAGTTTACTGCACGCTAGCAACAAGCTCGACAAATTTAGAATCTACAGCAAAGTAAATCCAAAGTAAATCTTTGCTGCTGTGATTATGCCTCGGTCCTGCTGGGAACTTCTACTCATCTCTTTGCTGCAGTACCAGTTTAAGGTATTCGATGTGAGCTTTTTTGTTTAGTTGTGTTGTCAAGTGATTCAGATCTCTAAATCAGCTCACAGCTTTTGCTCTCAGCAAGAGATCACAAAGGAATGAGCATTCAGGAGCAGGGAAGAGAGCAGCTTTATTAGTTTGATATAAATCCTCTTATGCACTTCGGGCTTGACATTAAATTTAACGATTCCACATTACCCTAACACCCTAGTCCCCATTTAGTCCTCATCTTCTTTCAAAGGATCCTGCAATCACATTTCCAGAATGTTAGTCAGTTCAGTAAAACAGTCTTTCATCCACTTCTCAACAAGATCATTTCCAGTTGGATTAATTATTCCAACAAAGTCATCATGCAACATGACCCCTCTACCTGAGCAGCAAAGTGGCTATCAACACATAGGGAGACAAGAAAGTAGAACGGGAGGAAAAAAGAAGCAAAATCTTTTATTTCAGCAGCACTCTGCAGTTGCAATGAGTTGACTGTAACATCATTAGTCACACTGCTAGCATAATATTTCAAGCCTGCTTTTGATAGATGAGTGCATCCCTGAATACATCCAATTGATAACCATTCCATTTATGTACGTGCTTAAATTTTTTAATCGATGCAGTTTAATTCCATTACAATTAGTTTCGATAATTTGTTTATCAGCACTTGAAGTTTTTGTATGAAAACAGAATTTTAAGGAGAAAATGATGTCATCTCTAAATTTCCTTTCAAAAAGAAAAGTACAGCTGTACTTCCAAAATCAGACAAAATTGTAAAATATTTATTACACACATTTCGTCAATTAGATTTCAAGTTCTGACTTTTATTCTTGATATGTGGTCAAATATTTGAAACACAGACATTTAGATAGGGTGAAATAAGAAAAGCAGCATCTTCTACAGGGATCAATGTGATAAAAGGAGTACATTTTTCAATGATGCTGCACAAAAATTGAGCTACTATTCATTTGACATTGAACAAGAAGAAATATACTCAAAATATCCTCCTGGAAGTTAAAGTCCTCTGTTTCTTGATTCAATATAATTAAAAAATAAATTCCATTATGAGTATAATTTTGCAGCACGCTTTAATCAATTAAGCATTCATATTAAAATGTACAAATAAGCAAGAGTACGTCACAGCATTTATAAAAACAATAAGTACTAAAATGTGAAAAACACTTATCCAAAAAATGCTATCAAAATTAGGACTCTCAAGAACATTAATTTCTTTGAAAATTGCAGCTTCTTTTCATGTGAATTTTTATTGTTGGTGATATTTAATGATGATTTATTAATGACTGCAGGATAGGCATTCTCCAGATATGTAAGTTAACCTCCATGATCTTCAATGTATTAAAAGTAATTGGAGAAATAAACAATTTGATTTTCAAGCATCCATCCAAAAGGTACTTGAAAACAAAGTAAGATATGTGAGACCTATCAGAAGGATTGAATTCATCGTATGCTCTAAAAGCACTTTCCCGTCATCTCATCTATTACAAAAATGCAAGGAATTAATCAACCAAAGTTTTGCTATCTCTGTAACTGTTTCTTCTATTGTCATCAAAATAATACTGAAACAATTTCAAAGCAAAGATCCTCCAGCTCATTCAAAATCAGGGAATAATCAGAAAGAGATGGTATGAACATCTCTTAAAAAAAGAAAAGCAGCGGCAGCGAAGTGCTAAATAGTTGTAACCATAATTTATTTTCTAATCAGCTCACTGAAAACAGCAAATGAACCCTGACTGCAACCATCTGCCTACTGAACATCATTAACATTCTTTGTTACCATCGTAAAGGAGAAATCAACACCTTCAGAAACTTTCACATTTTTATCAAAGGTCAGCTTTGATCTCATCACAGCCCAGAAAGACACACAGATTATTACTTTCTTGCATGTGTTCTGACTTTCAAAACTCAGATTATTTTTTACTTTCTATAAGATTCAGAATGTTTATCTCAAATGACAGATCAGACAACCAGAATTAGCGACACACTATTTATATCTATCACAACATAAAGCCTATAACATTTAATTCAGATAACTTCTTTGTAAAAACCAAATATCTGCATTACTGCTGCAAGGCCAATGCAGCATAAAGTGCTAAATATCCAATACAGATGTTTGGGCAACCATTTAATCTTTGCCAGGCTGCACTGACTCCTCCCTCACCTGAATACAAGATGCTGAGCTGTACATTTAGTTTGTAGATCCAGCCAAGAAGTACCCACAAATCCTCCACTCAGCTGTTACTTGCACTTATAACAAAACTGTGTCCATATTAATAGCTTTCCTATGTTGAACCAATTCAGACAACACACAGTGAAGCTGCAGAAATATCAAAACTAAACCAGACATTTAAAAAATATGAAAATAATTTCAGGAACGAGTAAGACTTTGTTTAAAGGGTGATGTATCAATCACTTCAAAATAAATAAATACAGAAGTCAGCTTTTCAGAATCTCACAGGGACTCAAGTAAACCTTCTGTACCACTGCTGACTGAGATTCATAATATGACTCCAGAACTGGATATTTTGACTCTGCTCCAGCACATCATAATAAACTGAAATATGTAGACACTTTCATTAAAAATAAATAAATAAATAAATAAATAAAGTTGAACTGTAGTTTCCTAATATTTTGCCAAATTTGCAACAGATTTCTCCAATGGGAAAATCTACTCCTCCCCTGTTTTTCATAGATGCATTCTTTCCCAACAACCTTAAAGCAGTTCAAAGCCATGACATTAATCAGTTATCTCCACTACTTACAGACAGGAAAAATCAATTTACCTGAATGCCATCAAGCAACTTGCTCATGCACCAATAACTGTCAGCTTCTATGTTCTGCAGCACTTCTTCAGGCAGACTGGAAACATCAAAATTTTCCACTTCTTCTTCTTCTGTTTCAGGAAAAGAGAGAGCAGAAGACAAGTCAATGAAGTGCATAGAATAAATAAAGCAAAGATGAGGAAAATAACTGAAAACAAAGACAAGCACCACTTATCTTCTAGTCAGAAACTTCAACGAACATTTACTTAAGCAGGGACCAAATGAATCATTTATTGCTCAACTGTGTCATCTAATGGCTTTAAATATTAATGAATACTTAATTTCCTGCAGACTGTGAAAATCTCAAACCATGCCTGGTTAACCAGAATTAATATATAATAAATTACTTCATTCTAGATATTTCACACCTGAAAGAGGATTATCAGAAGCCTTCATGTTATGCGTGAACAAGCTCTGCAGAATGTTTATGTCTGCACCACACACAATAAAACATTTCAACTTCTGACAGAAGAAAGCCCCAAAATACCCCTTTTAGAAAAGCAGTAAAATGGTTTAAAAGCTGACTATATCTTTTTGAGGAGGATTTGTTTGTTGGCTTTCAAGTAATGATGTGTCATCCAAAGGACATCATACAAAATGGAAAAGACTATTTTTTTCCCCCCAAAAAAATTTAACAGGGCTGTGCTCTACCTTTACATCCCACAGTTTGTAATGAAAGTGGGGGCTGCCACAACCTAGATTTTGTTGGCTCTCATATGGTTGACCTGGGCCCACTGCTGCAGCCTGTCTAGGATGGCATCCCATCCCCCTCAGGCATATCAACTGCACCCCATAGCTCGTTGTCATCTGCAAATCTGCTGAGGGTGCACTCGATTCTACTGTCAATGTCATAGATAAAAATATTAAAGAGCACCAGTCCCAGAACCGACCCCTGAGGGATGCCAATTTGCATTATACAGGCTAAGAAGTATATTTATTGTATCCATTATATTAATCAGTATTTTTTTTTACTAAAATGTGGTGTATGCCCACACTGTGGAGGTCATCCAGACACTAAATCAAATAAAGAAGGCAAAGCATCACAAAAGCCAGAAGCAAGCAAATGCTCAGTGATCTGCAATGGTTGCTCTGCATTTTATTGTGGAAGCTCAAAACTGACTCTAAATATTTAAGTGACCCACACTTCTGGTGAAACAAAAATAGGCCATCCATTTTCACGACAATTACCATTAAGGAATATTTGATTGACAGTATATGCAAAATACCATTTTACATACTTAGCACTGATTTATATAGGTGGTAGTACAAAATATTTCTTTTCCCATGTGGTTTTAAGGGGAAAAAAACTGCATGCAAATTTAGTAACAGAGGGAGGGGGCTTATTTGGATGAAGACAAACACAATAGAGATACTTAAAAAAAAAGAAGTGGAAGGTATTAAAACAAACAAGCAACAGAAGAAGTAAAAATCTAAGAGCTCCACATCCTTCCTTTACTTCCTTTACATCTTTTTTAATGCAGCCCAGAACACAGTTGGCCTTCCAGGCTACAAGCGCACACTGCTGGTTCATGTCCAGCTTCTTGTCCACCAGGATCCCCAAGTCCTTCTCCTCAGGGCTGCTCTCATAGAGTTCTTCTTCCAGTTTGTATAACCATCTTAAAAGTGGATGAGACAAAGTATTATCCCAATTTAAGAATTTTGTTTGAAGACAGAATTGAAAATTTGAGTTTTAGATAACTTGAGATTTGTTTTCAATGACTAAAATCTGAATGGACAGTATCATAAAGATTAAGTAACAAGAACATGGGGAAAAGAAACAGACAAATGTGTACGTGCATAAATATCTTGGGGGGAAACACACTACATAAAAAGTCCCAACTACAAAGTCTCACAGCAATATTTCTAATTTTCTTCTATTTCCTGTGGAGATTTTTATCTTGTTATCTATGTAATTGTAGAAGACAGTAAAATAGTTGCCTGAAGGAAAACTGCTGTAGCATAGAGTCGATGACATGCTGATCTGTATATGTGCATTGCTGTAAGCGTGGTATTAGCCATTCTTTACTGATTGCTATTGAGTGCTTCTGAAACTTCCCACAGAGTATTGAGAATAAGTTTTTCCTAAATGGTTTTAACTAGACCCACTCCCTAAGGCAGTGGATAGATGGATAAAAAACAATAATAATTAATTACGAGTAGTCATATATTTACTTCTGTAAAGACAGCTCAGAACAAATAAACAAACAATGGCTTCTGTCCATTCAAGACAGGTTTTGAGATGAGGTTAAGACTAATTAGTTAATTTGGGAGAAGCAGTTCAAAATGTTAACACAAAGTTCATATCTAACCTCTCATTGTCTTTTAAATGCATCTGATTTTTGTAAAACTATTTGAATTTTATAGTGGGTAAATATAACTCCTGCTACAGAAAGATGGAATCATAGAACAGTCTACATTGAAAAGGACCACAATGATCATCTGATTTCAAGCCAACTACCATGTGCAGGGTCACCAACCAACAAACTAGGCTGCCCAGAGCTACATCCAGCCTGGCCTTCAATACCTCCAGGGATGGGGCATCCACAACTTCCTTAGTCAACCTATTCCACTGTATCACCACCCTCTGAGTGAAAAACTCCCTAATATCTCACTATCCACGCTCATAAACATTCATTCCCCTTCCTGTTTATATGCACCCTTCAAGTACTGGAAGGCCACAATGAGGTCCTCCCCAGAGCCTTCTCCAACTAAACAAGCCCACTTCCCTCAACCTTTCCTCACAGGAGAGGTGCTCCAGTCCTCTGATTTTCTTAGTGGCCCTCCTCTGGACCCGCTCCAAGAGCTCCATGTCCTTCCTGTACTGGGGGCCCCAGGCCTAGACGCAGTACTGCAGATGGGGCCTCACAAGAGCTGAGTAGAGGTGGACAATCACCTCCCTCTTCCTGCTGGACAACCCTTTTCTAATGCAGCCCAGAACACAGTTGGCCTTCCAGGCTGCAAGCACTCTGCTGGCTCATGTCCAGCTTCTCATCTAGCAGCACCCCCAAGTCCTTCTCTGCAGGGCTGCTCTCAAGGGGTTCTTTGCCCAGTCTGTACTAACACCTGGATTGCCCCGGCCCAGGTGAAACACCCTGCACTTGGCCTTGTTGAACCTCATTAGCTTCACACGGGCTCTCTTCTCCAGGCTTTCCAGGTCCCTCTGGATGGTTTCCCTTCCCTCCAGTGTATCAACTGCACTGCTCAGCTCGGTGTCATCTGCAAACTTGCTGAGGGTGCACTCAATGCCAGTGTCTGTGTCATTGATGAAGATGTCGACGGATGGTGGTATAAGAAAGACCAAAAAAAAGTTCTAAAACCTGAAACAAGCCTGTTTGATGAAGGATTGTTCTTCACACACATTCAATACATGAAATAACAAATACGCAAATGCAAGAAGCATGGCTTCTCTGAACATCTTATTTTTTTTTTTTTTCATGAAGCATTACTTTGTGTAAAAGTATTCCTCATCTAGTGAATAAGAACTGTCACTCATTTCAAGTCCAAAGCATACAGATGATGCAGCTATTTGCAAGGAAATCATTATGACCACACATACACAGGTACCTGTCTGTATAATATTTGCAGTATTTTGTTGAAACTACTGTACATGTCATAGCTTCAGAAAGATTCAACCAGAAGTTACCAGGAAAGGACACAAACTACAGAAGCATACGATTGCATTCAGTGGTACACAGTAATGTTTCCATGTTACATATTCCACCACAAACTCAGTTTTCAAAGACTTATACAACAGCCATTTAGTCACTGTTGCACGAAAGCAGCATTTTTCTAAGGGGATCATAACATAATAGAGCATTTAAATGTAAATTCTTTCAGTAACAATTACCTAATTAAATATTTACATAACCACATCAATATCTCCCATTGAAAAGTTCCTAATTACATATTTATCTGATTGAAATAGCTCTTGAGCTGTTAAGGATTAATTACCAAAGCAAAAATTTCAAGTCACAAAGGTAAAATTGAAAAATAAAAAGAACCCAGTTATTTCACCAGTCCAGGCTGAGGTAAATGTGAACCTTACTGTATTTCATATAATTCCCCTATTACCAGCCATGTTCTCACACAAACTGTATAGTTGATTTGTCTGTCTGAAGACCACTAATAATCTTACACTTGTTTTCAAATCATCCGCCACAACTTCCTAAAGATGTAATACAAAGCAGGATATATACAATTACATACATCACTACAAGAATAATGGTTTTATCATTAATCATTTTACTTTATCAAGTCCCCATATTATTTTGCTGTATATGACAGAAACATTACAATCTCCACTGACGTGGATAACGAGGTAAATCACCATCTCCAAAAACACAGTAAGCTTGATTACTTTGACCTAATTTTTATGGTCAAAGTTAATGCATGACTCTACAATTAGTTCTATTGCAGAAGAATAAATACCTCATATACTTATTCTCTAGCTCCAGATTGCATAACAGTAACCAGCAATTTGTCAGGAGACTTCCTTTAGTGGGTCTGCATGCTTGCCAGTAAGATTTTCCACTTGAGCTTTTTGTAGACCAAATTTTAATGGGAAAATATTTTTTCCTCAATAAGTAGTCCATAGCTTGCCCTTAATTTCTTAATTTACCCATTACACATATCTACACAGAAATACATTTGTTTTTTGAGAGGCACACAACGGAGGTACAGCTCAAGACACAAGAAGTATTGATTGATTCAACAACTCCACCACAAAAATACAGTACCAAAGAGAACTACATAGACCAGGTGGAACCAATAGACTTGCGGAGAACCAAACACAGAACTGCCTGTCAAACTTTTACGCAGGCAAGAAATCTGGCCAGTAAATGCAAGTTACATTCAGAAAAAAAAAGCTTAAGCCACTGAGCTGAGAATGACATCACTGTGGAACAGCAGCGTTCAAAGCTTTTAAGATGACAGCTCTTCTTGAAAGAAAAAATATATTTTAGGGACAAAGAGGAACACAACGTTCAGTGCATATTCTTCTCAAAGTAATCACTTCAATAGGTTTGTTGCTGTCAACCAAAACAGATTGCCAGAGGGAAGTGGTGCGTGTGATACCAAATTAGAAGACTAGTAAGTAATTAGCATCCAATATGCATGACGAGCACAGGATGCTGATGAGCATTTACACAGAATGCCTGATAAGGGAGTTTCCTGAGAAATTCAAAAGGTGCTTAGAGAATAGGAAACGAAAGATTAAAGGTTGAACTTGCCTCCCAAACCACATTTTTTAATTACCTAGCTTGTGCTTATCATTTAATTTTTTTAAGCGACAAGCCTACGTATATACATACACACAAATACACAGAGCAGAGAAGAACAGGAAGACATAACCACTGCCTGCCCGAAGAAGTCTAAAGCTAAGCCCTGGGACAGAGGATTTGAAGGATACACCAGAAGACATGTTGAGTGTCAAAAAAAAGCAGTTTTTTTGTTGTTGCTTTTTAAATAATAAAGACAACTAAAGAGAGGAATAAAATAGTCTTTATATATGCATAATTTAACTACTGAAAATATCATTAATTTTTCCTGTCTACTCGGTGACAGGGCAAAGTAACTGGTTTCAGATGCAAGGAGCTATTTAAATCAGAAGATCTCAGCAGGAGACACAGGTGATGGAAGAGAGGAGATCACAGCAATGAACAGACTGCAGGTTCTGGTGCCAGACTCCCTGCAGTACAAGACAGAACAAAGCATTATGTGGGACTCAGTGTGATGCCTGGGTTTGTGCGGGAAGGTCTTAAAATGATAGACAGCTTTGGTCCTAGATACAGCTGGTCCTAACTTGGGGTATGACACTGCCCAGGATAACCTCTTCTAGTTCCTTTCAACCCCTATTGTTCTATGACGTTTTAACTGGGAATGTATTATTTGTGGAACAGGGGGCAGAAACTGTGAAAAGACCTCAAAACTTTGCACAGCAACAGACCTTAGCAAGAAAGATGACAAAAATCACTTAAAATTAAGATCAGTGACTGACATATCAAGACATAGCGGTATCGGTGCAGATAGATAAACGATGGACCATTTTTCTTTTAAAACCAATTCCACAGTACCTTAAGGACATCGTAAAAATCTGAGAACTCTGAATTTAACTCAGCACATGAAAGTTATCTTTTTACATTCAGTATGACTGGTTATGTTCAGAGGCAATGAGCACTGACTCTCTAAACAGAAGAGATACATTTTAAAAACCTTTGCCAACAGTGAGTAAAAAGCATTATATTTCAAGGAATTCCACATAGAGCTTTCACGCACTCAAAAGCAGTTAAAAAAACAGTAACACATGAGTTGTATTACACAGAGAACCTCTGTCAGAGTCACCTGAACACTAGAAAATTTTTAAGTGCATTTTAAGGACAGAATTTCTAGCACTGCATTTTCATAATGGAAGAGCCTTCAAAAAAGTTTATAAATGAATGTACCAAATTAAGTAGGATTTATCAGACAGAAAAGAAACAACTGCATTAGGCCAAAATATACTTTGTAATCTAAAACCTGTCCGTGTACCCAAATATAGGCAGATGACTTTGACAAGCACAGTACAATTAAGACTTCTTACCTGAAAGTAACAAAGAGCACACCGTCCTGCATTTAATTACTTCATAGTAAAAGATTCTCAAATTGAAAGAAAAATGGACGGCAGGGAAAATAACTGTTTTTCAGTGACATTATACACACAAGCTTATGACTGTGGCAGTTTGCTGCAAACCCAGGCTCTACAGTAGTGGGCAGCATGTTTATAGAAAACAACGAAGCACATAATCTTTATGTCCTACAACATTACAGCAAATTGGGAAGAAAAATGTCTTACAAACTTAATGCATTATTTAAAGCAGAAAACATGAGCAACATCCATTACTTGGACATATTTTTAAGCACAAATTGCCATATACTGAATTAAAAGCATATTTGAACAAGATGAACTCTGATTGCAAAGGCAACATTATATCTTACCTCACTTAATTGTTGAGCGCATTCCTTAGCTATCTTAATTTACTGCAATTTATAATTTCCCAATGAAATTGATGGCAAAAAGCAAGGATAGAAAGCTAGAATAAACCACGCACACTTTTAATGTGATATTCAAACTATTTACATATATATTTATCATTAAAATAAAGAAAAAATGAAATAAAAGAGTCTATGATCTTCACATGGGGAAAAGACAAACCCTACACAAAAGCAAATAATATAGTTTATTTACTTCCTGTGTAAACATAAGAAAAGCAAAGTACTTCAGTATGACTGTAATTTAAGGAAACTCGTAATTAACCAAAGATAGAACATAGATATGAGTTCACAAATGAACTTAATGATATTTATAAGTCAATAAATTAGGAGAAAAGTTTATCTTTAAGTCAAAAGTAAACAAATGTGCTACTAAAGCATTAAACATGAAATTGATGAACAGATTTCTTTCTCCTTCTTTGGCCACTGGTCTTCTTAAGTGCTTTTCTCTGTAGCTGACAGCAGAAATTCAAAATTTCATATTTTCCAAATTAAAAACAAGGCAAAAATCCTCATTCTGATGAAATTAAAAACAAACAAACAAACAAACAAACAGAATTTCTTTAAGAAGCTCTGCCTACTTCCCTATGATTAAAGAAGTTGTTGCATTTAAACTCTAAACCAAACCTATTTGAGTTAAACAGCCTTAGTTTACAGAGTTCTGAAAACCGTGTCTGAACTGAGCATAGCATTAATTTACTATATGCACCGTTGAAAATGCTAGGGGAAAAGCTGCTTATGTTTAAAGAATTGAATCATCTTAATTTGAAAACTTTCTTGTAGGTTGTAAGATGTTACTGATCTGTATCAATAGTAGTTGAATGTTATGCTTCTGACAATTTGTACAGCATGTTATCATTGCTAAAGTAATTCATTCTCTTTTAGCTTTTCTTCCTGTGAGTTTCTCCATAATAAACACACAAAGTTGTGAAAGTGGATGCCGAAAGTCATTAAAGTCATTCCCCAGTCTGTTTGAAAGCACAATTGAGAAGATTTAGATCTGCAAGTATAAACAACTCAGTGCTTCTGCACTACAGAAAGACGATCATTAATTATAACTATATGGAGACCATGGGGAATGTAAAACGAACGTACAAGCCAAAGAGAAAATACATAGATCTCTTTAGAATACATGCCTCTCCCATAGTTACATTAATTGTAATTAACTTTCTCCTTCTTCACATGTTTTTCATTTTTACACCTGCAGAAATCTTTTGGCTTCTCTTCAATCTCATTTTACTGCATCTATAATTCTTAAAGCTTTTGTTTTTCATTTATTCCCATGATGCAACATTTCCAGTTTGTAGTTTCAAACAGAATGGCATAAAATAATTTTCAGTAAACTCTCATGACTTCCTCCCAGTACAAGTCTATTAGTTCCATAATTACTTGCCAAAAAGAGACAACAGAATCCACAAAAGATATCTTACCAGAAACCTATTACTTTAAGGTAATATTATCATAGAATGGTTTGGGTTGAAAGGGACCTTTAAGATCACCTAGTTCCAACCCCCCAATAAAGGCAGGGACACCTCCCTCTACACCAGGTCGCTCACAGCCCCATCCAGCCTGCCTTGTGAATGCTTCCATGGAGGGGACATCCATAGCCTCCTCTGGACAACCTGTTCCAGTGCCTCACCACCCTCACTGGAAAGAATTTTTTCCCAATTTTTTTTTTTTCCTATTTTTTTTCCTCTCCACCTTAAAGCCATTTCCCCTTGTCCTGTAACTACATGCCCTCATAAAAAGTACCTCCCCAGCTTTCCTGTTGGTCCCTTTTGGGTACTGGAAGGCTTCAATAAGGTCTCCTCAGAGCCTTCTCTTCTCCAGGCCAAAGAGCCCCAGGTCTCTCTGTCTTCATAATATTACCAATTTCATTAAGCTGTTACAGTTCTAGAAGTGTGTGCTGAGCACCACAAAAGAAAGCTTCTTTTTTTTAAAACTTACATTAATAAACTTCAAAATACACAGAAGCAAGATTTTCAGTATTCACATATCAGAATTCACATCAGTATCATAGTATCATCATAGTATCATGAGAGTAGGAAGGGACCTTAGAGATCTTTGAGTCCAACTTCCGGGATTCAAGCCTTCTGTGTAGCAGAGCAGCACTTCTACCACTTGTGCCACAGGGGGGAATTCGAACCCGGGCCTCTGGTGTTGCAAGCGGCACTTCTACCATCGTGTGCCACCGGGTCACATTTATACTCAGAAGTGCATAAATGAAAGGGAACTCTGAAAGTAATACCTCTGATTTTATTATGTTGGCCCACAATGTCAGAGGACAATGTTGGCAGTACGGTAATAGAGGTTGAATCTCCTCCCACCAATATTCCACTATAATTTGCTGCGGAGCAACAGGTGGCAGCAGAGGGGCAGTCTGACAGAATGGCATCTGACATGGAAGGGCGTCTGAAAGAAAGGTGTGGATCTGAACTCCTCTGTGTGGAAAAAACTGCACTCAGTGACATTCACTGAAGCTCAGTGAACGTTTATGGAGATTAAAATAGGACAGCAAGGCAGTGGATGCTGCATTTCAGCAGTGGTGACTGTATTCCATGTGGCCATATAGATTTTTATGAGCACAGCATGCAGGCTCTCATTCACCACTGGCGAAAAATGTATAACTAACTGTGATGATTATGATGAAAAAGAGAGTTCTGTAGCTGAGAATTTGCTCTATGAAATAGTGTTACTGTGTTGTTTGCATCTGTTGTTGTTTCCATGGAAATAAATAGGAAACAGTATGTTTGGAAGGACTACATGTGTGTATGTATACGTATGTGTGTGTATATACATATATATACATATGTATATATGTGTATGTATACACATGTGTGTATATATATATATATATATATGGAGAGAGACAGAAGCATATATGCACATAAATATAATATAGAATTTTTTCCCCCATGTATTTTCTCACAACAACTCTACAGAGTACCTTAAAACCACAGAAGAGCTAGACATAGACAATTCAATAATACAAAACCAGACTGTTTTAACAGACGAATCTCAGAGCTAGCAAAAATCGCCAAAAACTTAAAATCAATACAGTAGGCCACTTACAACTCATCCTGATTGCTAATGACAAAGTTTTTTGGTTGTTTTGATTTTCATCTGAAAATGTATATCTTATTTTAACTATAGTTAAAGTGCCGAGCTACATCATTAACTGCAGACCAGAAGAAAATGCATACAAGTGCCTCATGTATGGAGGCTTGAAGTAGAACACGAGCAAAGTTGTTGATCTGTATATGAAGAAAATTAAACATCACTTTAAATTCTAAGATATAATATAAACAACAGAGCAATTGTTATGATCTCACAAGCTGTACTGAAGAGAATGGAAATCCTTAATAGTAATAAAATTATGTGAAATAAGCAGACAGCAGAGACCACATTTGATCAAAAAGTGATTCAATTTGAGTCAACAGGAACTGAAGACAAAACAGTATTTTGGTACCTCGTAATTTTTATGACGCATTTGAACACAGTGCAAAATGAAATTAATAAAATAGCTCCTCTGGCGAAATACAGAAGGCGGCATACTGAGTTGTGGACAAAACCCACAGTGAACTGAAAATGGACAGCCAGCAAAATAAAGGAATCAGCACAAGGTGAGGTTTTGCAGGATGAATGCGTATGGCCCCAGACCAACTCACTGACTAGGGATTAGTTTAAAGGCAAAGTAGTTGCTTTCATCATCTACAAACAGGTAAAACAGGTATTACCATTTTATAGAAACATCGATTTCAATTGGTTAGAAATCTTGGATGAAACCCATCTAATGTTAGAAATACGTAGGATCATAGAATCGCTCAGGTTGGAAAAGACCCTTAAAGATCATCAAATCCTACCACATAATTTCTTATTAACTTCAGGAATTGTTCAACACATCTCTTATAGGAAAAATAGTAGCGCAGTAAAAAGTTCCTCTCATTCTGTCCCTAGGACTGGATATATAAAGTTTTTCCAAATGAAAGGAGTCCACACATGCTAGGAGGCTGGATGCATAAGAAAATCTAATCCAGTTATTTTTGACTTAGCAGTTATATGAAATTTCTGTATTAGAACATAAGAGTATGCTTGGAAGACTAAGAATGTAAAGGTAATCTTATGCCTACAGAAATAAATGATCACCAAATGGCCTGGGTTGGAAGGGACCTCAAAGATGATGAATGTCCAGCCTCCCCATCACAGGCAGGGTCACCAACTTCCACATTTAATACTAGACCAGGCTGCCCAGGGCCCCATCCAACCTGTCCTTGAACACCTGCAGGGATGGGGCACGCAAAGCCTCTCTGAGTTGATGTAACAAAACTTATATAAAATGACAGCATTTTTGCAGCTACTATCTCATACCAACAAAAAAAATAAAATAAAATAAAATAAAATAAAATAAAATAAAATAAAATAAAATAAAATAAAATAAAATAAAATAAAATAAAATAAAATAAAATAAAATAAAATAAAATAAAATAAAGATTACAATTTCTCATTTAATTTTCTATTTAACAAGAAAAGCAGTTGTACGGCAGTATCTTCAAAATGAGTAGAAGGAATTCAAATAGTGGTACCTGGAAGTAATTGCTACCAGTCAGCAGAAATCACAAGTCTAATAAATCCTTTGTTTTGACTCTTAGTTTAATCTTCGAGATGCTGTTTGCTCCTCCAGTAGCTGTCCTAACACCTTATCTCCATGTCTAGACTTCCTTAAACCCTTTGGACTATTTTTTCCAGAGTAAAGATCAAATGACTGTTGCTTACTAATACTGCAGCATGGTATGGGTAAAAATATCACTGATTAAAAATAGATAGGCTACCAGGACAGCTCTGGGGTTCAGAGCACTCCTACACAGTCTATGCCATTATGACAAAGGAAGAACATTTTCTAAAATTACTAATCTGAAAGACTTGGGTATTTTCTTCTTAATTACATGGAATACCTCTCTTATTTCAAAGCACTACAAAAATAATGCCAACTTCTGCAAAAACAAACAAAAAGGCGTATTTAAAATATTTATTTTAGAAGCACTTTCTCCTCTCCTCCCATAGGTAGGAAAATTTCTCTTCTTAATATAATAGCATTCCTTCACAAGAAAACTCAAATCTAATTCATTTATGTTTTTTCATTTAAATACCTGAGCAGTTTCTAATACACTTTTTGAATAAATCTACCACTTCCCGTCTTGTCAAACCTCTCTAATGCTCATATTATCACTACTATCTATCATCAGATATCTTTTCCTTGAAGATGATTTAGAAGCTTAAGAAAAGTCTAAAAGATTAAGATACCTTAAAAATTCAGATTATTATTTTTTTTAAACCTAAATTCACATGATGCTATGAGCAATGAATGCCATTACCAAAACATTAATTTTCTCACAGGTAAGAAACTAAAAATAACAGGCAATTCAGTAGCTAGATATACTTATTAAGATAATTTTAATGTCGTCTTTATTTCACTTTTGACAGCAGCTGTTAACCACAGCCAGAAAAATCTAACTTTAATTAGGCTTATTCAACTTCAGATGGTTATGCACCTTTTAAAAGACAGCTGAAGAAAATTTTTATTTAAAATGAGTTGATTTTACCCCAGCAGAAAATGATGTTAAGGGAACACATCACTTCTCAGCAATAACACTCTTATAAGCTGAACGCACAGCACTATTACTAGTATACTTCCTTAATGACACTAAAGAGTATATTTTATTACACTTCATTCACAATATCCAGCGTGTGCAGTTCATGATAACTGAGTGAGCAAATGGATTTTCAAGAACTTGAATTTTGTTTTAATGAAGAATTATGAAGTTGACTGGAGTTTTCTCCATTTGTTCACTACAATGAGACTTCAAACACTTTGCTTACAAAGATAAACAGAAATAATAAAAAACTACTATCAAAAAATACAGATCAAATGAAAAATATCAGAAGTACCAGCAAAAAATAATTCAACACGTGGTAAGAGAAGCAAAGAAGGAAGGAAAAGATTAGACTCTTTTTGAAAGCATAGAGGTCTGTTCATTTTGCCCAGAAATTAACATCTACAAGAGCTGAAGCCTCAAGCAAGGAGATTTTGGGGTACAAATGTGACCTTGGGATCTTGAACAGTAAGGTTATATGTAAATCTTACTCAATTCAAGAAGTTCCAAAAGAGAAAGCTCTTTTCTTCTGAGCAGTCAAAACAAAGATACAGACTTTCAGAGGAAGCAGGACAAAGAATATGTGTGCATTTCTTCATTTTTTTTAATTACTCTGAAGTTGAAACTGATATATTATATTCACAGCACTCTGTTATCCTAATTAATAGCAAATACTTGTTCACTCTCAAATTTTTCTCCAAAAAAAGTCTGTTACATACACAGACCATGCAGCCATTTCTGATTGTTAATTAGCTTGGAAATCTGATGGTAAATTTAAGAGTGTGAAAACAATTGAAACAAAGAGTATGAGAAGGATTAATTTTGTAAAAAGAGAACAGTCTATTGTAATAACAACAGAGACCATTAAGGATAGAAATGGAAAGAAAGTATACTAGAAATGCAGGTTACCCTACCATAACCTGCACCTAGTAATACTTTTAAGAATGCTTCCCAACTTGTTAAGTGAAAAACAAGCAGAACTCACAAATATTTATTACAGGGGCACAGCTTATGAAAAAGCTAAAACAATCCAAGAGTAAGCTGGCATTAAACAGGGATCTTGCTACCCTCTTCCTCCTTAACATCCATACACCAGCACTGATATTCATCTCTGATCTCTGAGTTTAAATTATTCATTTTATTACAGGGCTACTTTCCTGCCAGTTTAGCTGTACAGATTCACTGTGTTAGAGAAAAACCAATATTGACCAAAGAAGGGTAACAGAAATGCATGTTTGGGGATGGAAAAGAGCAAGTAAAACTACCCATTTTGACAACAACTAGCCCAGGTGAGCACAGTAATCAAACCATATGAAAAGAAACACACTTCAGTCCAACTAAACTTGATTTGGAATTACTCAAATATGCAGCTCCCCTGTTAAGTTTAAAGAGCAATGAAATGAAGGCAGAGTACATTAACCTCTTGAAATAGAAAATGGGGTCTGGAAGAAGATGAATTCTACAGCACGTATCATTCAATTGAGTTCACACAGCCCTCTGAAGGTTACTACACTCCTAAGAAATAACAGGAGCTCTAATTGAGTTGGTACAACTAGCTAATATTAAATTAATTAAGAAAGGAAGTCATCTCATTTTGATTGAAATAGATTCAGAGAGAGGTTATGCAGACAGATTGACTCATGCATTTGGTACCAATGGAAAGATGCTAGAGAATAAACGTTACTTCTTGCAAGCCACACACGAAGTGCATAGCCGGGTGAAAACCCCAACTGTACTTCTGAGTACACCTGCATGAATAAATCTGAAACTCTAAGCCAGAATGAAGTGTTCACCATGCAGGGCTGCTCAATCTGCACACACTGCTAGGTGTCAAATAATTCAAATAATACTATTGGTCTTCACACAGATTCTCCTACTTGGTTATACTAAACAGAAGAACATAAATTAGTAAGATTTCTTTGCCAAATTATGCCTGAAAAATTGTATTATATACCAATAAGAAAACGGCTCGAACACTGCGTATGGTTTATTTTTCTTGAGTGAGACATGCATAAAAACAGATGAATAATTTAAAAATATAACCTAGCCAATAGCCAAAAGAAAGCGAAGGTCTTTCTAAATTGCAAAAAAATTAATTCCATATATCTTTAAAAACAAAACAACAAACAAACAAACAAAACAAAAAACCCTTTCCTTTGATACAATGTAGTTTTCCTAAAGAAAACTTCATGGTTGCTTTATTTTTTTTTTTCATTACAGCACCTCAGAGAAATTTAAATAGATGAATGAGAAAAATAAATTCTGAATCACAGTAGGATATGCATGTATTTAAAACTGACTACAACTTCTCAGAATAGACTGCTTCTTCACAAGGATGAATTCTAACAGGACCATAAACATCAGTCTAAGAACTGCAGTGACTAATGGGGCCATTAGTATGCTCCAAACAAAAAGAACAGCTGAATTCCAACTGAGGACTCTGATAGGTAATATGAAATAAATTATATAAGGAAGAAAAAGGTCTCAGGGAAGCTCCTAAATTAAGCAGAACAAGCCAAACTACAAGAAACAGGATCAAATATTGTTGAGCTCCAGAAAGGCTTCTTAGCAAGGTACAAAACACCATTAGGATTGTAGCATCCAAACATTTCCAGCTGCTTTCCCACTATAGTCAACACTGTCACACAGCATAGGCAGGAGAGGTATATAAGTATCAAGTCCTCAGTCCCATAAGCAGGCACAAACACAGGTCTCTGCTTATTTGTCAACCTTTGCCATAGAACAAAGCAAGAAAATGACAACATCATACAAAAACATATTCAAATCCAGTCTATTTTATTCACATGCCTCTACCTTTTCACCTACTTGCATCACATTCAAAAATACATTTACAGATCCGTATATCAGCACGTAAACAGGGTGAGAGTCGAGGAAAATATTCCTAATAATTGATAAAGTGAGCAACATTTTCCTGAAAGTAAGCTTAGATGATGCTGAACAATTTCTGTGTCACATCACAATTTTATAAATATATATATCACATAGCACATATGTATACACTAAGAGTTTTATATTACATGAAGGCACCAGAAGTTAAGAGGTAATTCTAAAGTTTCACCTCAGTGAGGTGACTGTGCTGCTGATCTGTACAGAATTGAGCATATGATGCTTTCTGAGCTTACACAGAAGATGGAATTACAGAATCACAGAATGGCCAAGATTGTAAGGAACCTCTGGATGGCATCTGGAACAACCCCTGCTCAAGCAGGGACACCCAGAACCAACCACATCACCCAGGTGGCTTCTAGAAATCTCCAAGGGGGAGACTCCATAGAAACTGGGCTGTCATTGAATTGAAAACAGTTATTCGTGAGCTTTCTTCACTCTTTGTTGCTGCCATCCTCCCATCCCCTTAATCATATATAATATTTCATTCAGTTATTAAGGAGTATTCCAAAGATGGCTGTTTGTGTTTACGATATTTTCAGTCAATTTCATTTAATGTCATGAATATGATTCTAAAACATCATAGAAACTATTAGGAAGCAGCACTAAAAACTACTTTTGTATGTGGAAACTACATTACTGGTGATTTGATCTAAGGGTAGAAAATTTAATGTGATTAAATGGAACTCGTGCATTGAATTTTTACATGATAAAACAGCCATTTAAATATTTGGAATAGTTTTATAGTTTTTCCACAGAAGTTTCACAATAAGAAAAGAGTAAGGAAATATTTACTTAATACTTTCAACTAGCAATAAAATGTCAGAATGTCAATTATGTTTCACACCAGTGCCTTTATGCAAATTCAATTTGCAAAAGTTTCATAAATCACAGCTTCATAAATTTCATAAAAGTCTCAAGTAAACGTATGAATAAAAACACTTCAGTACAGCATGGTTCAAAAACATATTTATTCAAACAACCAAGAAAAGCACTGCAACATCGGAAGCCTGTTAAACAGCATAATCACAAGACTTTCAGAAATTGCAAATGCATTATTTTCATTTCTCACACCTGAGAAACTCCTCAAGTTCCTGGGAGTTCTGTTCTGGCAAGTATTTCTTTCCCAGTAAACATGAAGAGAATGATTCCACCAGTCTCCAATCTGATGAACAGTCTGTAAGGAGGAAGTATTCCATTAATCTACTTATAGGCCTGTAGTTCATACAGTAACTAGACATACATAACATCTTTTCCATTTTATCATATCAAACCCCAACACACAACTCTCCAATAACAAGTAAATTGGTAGAATCAAAGATCTAGTTGTCTATAAAGCAAGTTTAATGGTCTCACATTACATACAGCAGAGGGCAACGTTTCAGCTTGGTCTTGTAAGGAAAACAACGAATGCATATTAAACAAAACTGGCAAAATCTCCTAACAGCTACCTGGAGTCTTTGGGGTTACACCCTTTGCTTTATGGCTTAATGTCTCATCAGTCAGAAATTCAATTTTACATACATTCTAGACAGATTTATTTACTACATAAAAATTACAACTCTTCTTTTTGGAAAGAACGTATGTAGCAAATTCACAATTTTTCTCATTCTATAAATAAATACTGAGGAATTACCTCAGATTCCGCCATGATGCAATGCTCGGAACCATTATTTCAATCGTATTATGAAAATTATAATTTTAGATACAGTGCTCAATGAGCTATGGAAAATAAAAACAGATTTAACTGCATTTATTATTTATTTTCTGCAAATATACTAAAAGGGAATGAAAGAAGGTGACATCAGTATGAATTCTTGTGGTAAAGACAGGAAGACTTACTGTAATATAAGAGAGGGAAAGGGAATAAAAGTGAAGGGCATGCAGGCAGATGATGGCTTTTACAGGATCAGTCAACCTGTATGCTCACACAGTAATGATACTCCATAACTAAATCCCTGTCCAACCCCATTACAATTTAGGCCTGAAAAAATTACTCCATGAAGTCCTATGTATCGATTTATAAAAACACCGGGTACCAAACCACATGCAAGATTTAAGATTACAAGAAAAATACTTACAGAGGTAAGACTACTGTTTCTGAAGTTTTCAGTTCACGAGTTCTTGTGAGCATCATCAAATTGTCCTAAGCTCCTTTATTGCAAGAAAATTGTAGGCAAGATCTTGAGCATCATTCCAATCTTCAGCAGCCTCATTTTTCTTGATGCTCTTTATGTGATATAAAACGATGAAGTGCTACAACAGTGTTCATTTTCTGCTCTTGACTTGCTATTAACTCCTGATTTCCTCTTGATCCAACAGTTAGCTGTCGCAAAGTAATCTTAGGCAGCCACCCCATTTAGCAACGGCCTGAGACACATCCTTATGGTGGTTATTCCCCTGATCTTATTTCTGTGTGGATGCAGAGTAAATTCAGTTTCTCCATGTGGTTCTAGGCATACACACGAGGCCCAGTGAATTACTGAAATGCACAGGTTGTACTGAAATATTAAATGCAACAAAAACGTATCTGACTCCATGAGTAAGAAATCACAAGCCACTGTGCAGTACAGGAAAATTTAGAAACAGCACACAACAGGAACTTCAAGTAACACAGAAGTGTACTAAGAGAGTGATGTCTGGCAGCTTGAAACAGAAAACCCAAACCAGTGTAAAATTTTCTTGTTCACATTGCATCAGTGAACAAGGTGCAGTCAGATAATGGATCTTAGCACATTAACAAAACAAAAAAATGCCTCTAGACCTGCATCCAAGGGGACAGGATTCAGTTTGACATAAACAATTTGTACATAACGTTGATATTTTTGAGAATTCTTTTCTTTCAGGAAAATTGCCTTGAAATTAATTAGCATCTGTTCTAAAATCATAGAATATAATAGCTCTGTATCACATAAGAAGTTAGGATTGAGCGTGAAATAATTTTCCCATACCACCAACCCTGGAAAACCCAAAGAAACTGCTGTATCACAGCAGAATAAGCACACAAATTATTAGCACTTCTCATTGGAAAAAAAGAAACCAACATTAAACCATTGGATCAACACATAAAATCATGTTAAAAAAAAATCCTAAGATTTAAATTAATTCTTCTCCTAATTTATGCCAGAAATCTTAAGTCTGCCACGTTCCAGCAGGAAGCAGCAGGTCTACCTTCTTTAAAATGTTCTCTATCTGCAGTTATGCTTCTCTTGGCTTGGTTTGACAACAGTTTTATCTTGCTGAAAATGCTACAATATTCCGCTTTTATTGCAGAGCAGAGAACTAATGAGACATTACCAAGTTACTCTTTCATCATACATGCAGCCTTTCCAGCAGCGTAAGAATACTTTCAGCATTCAATAATTCAGTTCCTACATTCAGCCACTCAACCTACTCTAAAAGTGAGAAACCACGTGCTGAAATTTATCCATAATAATATCTGACTTTGATCCTTATAAAAAGATCAATTAATCTATTTTTTGGCATTCAGATTCAAATGACAAATAAGCTACTATGCAAATAAGTTATCGCTCCTATACGTGGTATTTCAATCTTCAAAAGTTCTTCAATGACACTTCCAATAGAGGCTTGCACATCTGCAGCACAGCACAGCTGTGATGTGAGATGAAGGATTAACGTCTCTCTCACATTTGTCATAAAGATGAAATAAGCAGGGCTTTTATCTCAACAAAATAGTTGACTAAACAGGATATACCGTGAAATAGCCTAATCAGCGCAGACTTATTTTAAAGGCATTATTAACAATAATAACTTGCAGTTAATCTTTAATAAACCTTTGGAATCTCTTTTGTCCCTTTTTTTTATTTCAACAGGATGAATCAGGACTCAGAAGAGCAACACAAACGTTTCAGTAAATTGAGACAAAAACAACAAAGCAAAGCAATAAACAAAGCAATTTAAGGTACGCAACAACACTCACTTAAAAATCGGAGCCCAAAATAAGAACAAAAGAAAAATCAAAAGTAAATATTGAATACATGAACAGCTAACCATTTTGCTACACATAAACACAGTGTTGCATGTTTCCTATCTAAACTAAACAAAATTAATACTCTGAGTTTTGAACAGCTATAAATTTTTACCACATACCTCAAAATTTTTGAGCTACTTCATAAATTTTACATCCATATTTCAAGTTTAAGTAAAATGCGCACTCATCATTCTATCTTGAATGGATTGCTCAGTACAACTTAGCTATATTTTAAAGACTCAAATGAAAAGGTTTTTTAAAGACAAATCTTGGAATCACTTTGTATATCACTGAAAATAAGTGCTGTTAGCATTTTGGCAGGACCACTTATTTATTCAACAAAACACGTTCAATTCAGTATTGCTCTCCCTGCATAGATATGAACTTTTAATTGAGCTTTTAGAATATAGCTTTCTGAGATTTACACCTTTGCAGAGGTATTCACCTTTATCAGCCGCTTCAGTGAAAACTTACTGATATAGCTATGCTGCGTTATATGGGTATACTGACAAGCTGGCAAATACATTTACAGTCACCAGGGTTTCCAAACGTAAGTTGGTGGTAAAGACAAATTTATTTACTATATTAATTAAATGGTCTATTTAACATGGAATATCAATTCTCTAATCACATCTCATTTGAGCTTCTTATTTCAATTAACAACCCTAAAGTCTACTAGAGATCCTACTGTTTTAGGATCATTAAGAACATTTCCATTTTCTGTCAAATGAGGGAAGAAAAGGCAGAAACTGCAAGTACTCTCAGGAGTGGGCCCCTATCCTGCTTAAGAGATGATTAGGGAGTAAGCAGCAGTAGTTCTCATTAGTTGCTTAGCAATGAAATGTCCCCCTATGAAATAAGAAATGAACAATGCAAGAGGTGTTGCCACGCAAATGAATAAATGGGTAGTCTTTCATCCACTCAAGGATAAGCTGTCCTTCATTAAATCTAATCAATCTGGATTAAGACACCAATGGGTACCTTGTGGACAGACAGCAGAAGATGAGGAATCCACTGTAAACAGTCTCACTGAAGTAGCAAGATAACATGTTGCTCGTTCATATATAAGCACTGATATCATATGAGTGTATGACAAATAGAAACAGAAGGAAAGCAGTTTTAATTCAAGCTGGCTTAACAATGCCTTTTTTCTTTTTTTAACTATTCAACCTTGCCTTTTATATGTGTTGTAATATTCAAATTGTTAACAAACTATTGTCGTGAAATGCCAACTGCATTACTGCTAACGATCAGCAATACATTTAATGTTCATAAAGACTTAAATGCTAATTCATAAATAGAAGATATGAATAATGTGCTACTTAGAGAAGAGCATTTAATTGGCTTCCTAAAAAAAAAAAATCTAAAAAAAAGTATATTTCCATATACAGCTAAACAGAGAGAAACAGAAAATTAAACCATCAAAGAAAAAGAAAGGATCAAGAGAAAGGTGAATGGGGCACTTCTTAACCAGATCTGTAGTTAAAAAATAAAGATGAAAGCAAGTGCTGGACTGTCCTTTTAAAGGACAACTTTAAGACTTTAAAGACAACTCCTCCACCTGCAGATTCTACAGAACATTTTAGAGTACTTGGTTAGCCTTAAGGGGTGCGGTGTGTAGTTGGCTGGGGGGCTTTTTCAACAAGTATCTGAAAGAATCCTGAACTCCACTGAGTATTCACATAAAAACTGATCGCTCCTTCAGCAGATTTTTAAAAGAACCATACAGATTTATAATTAAAAATACTTATAATAAAGATGTCCCAAATTATGCCTTAATTAACTGTTCCAAAATGTTATTCATACTAAAACAAATGTGCTGCTCCAAAAGCCAATACCAATTTGTAAATCAGTATTACGATAAATCTTACCTATGTATTCACAAACGAAGACTACGAAAAAAGGAGTAACAAGATCGTTTATGCCCTGAACATATCCACTGGCTGGGTGACGTATAGCCCAAATAAACAAAATTCTTTCAAAGATCTGAAAAAGAGTAAAAGAAACTCTCAGATAATTTACCAAGTGGTGAGCACATTTTAAACAAGACACTTGAAAAGTTCACGACAGATTTGATGTCACAAAGTTGCAAGTACAGTAACACACGTATAAAAGCATACATCAACAATTATATTCATAATTAACTGGCAACATTAATTATGTTTCTAAGTTACTTTAAAAAATAAGCATTTTCAGTGTATTAGTATATGTTAAAACCAGACTTGCATGTAGTTCAGTTACAATAGAGCAGCACTTACTCACTGGAGCTTTTCCAGTGATAAAAAATTCCTCTTCATTTCATAGAAATATTAAATCATCCTCTCATGATCATATATCCCTTTGAAACAAGTATTTTCTTAGTACAATAACATACTTGTTAAGTAACAGAAAGTAGTATTTAAGACAATCAGAATTTTTTTAATAACATGCCAAAAAATAAAGTCCTTAATAGTTATGCTTGCTTAATACTGCAGCACTGAGGTTTAGACTTCAGAAGAACATATACCAATTAATAAAACATCAGAAAAAAAAATCAGAAAATGTAGAAATAATTCAACCTTTTATCACATAACCTCAGCCCCTAAATTCATTGAACCACATCTTTCTTAGGAACTGCAAAAGCTCCAGTGGCCACAACTTACATCATCTGACTATGGGATGGACAGGATGAAAAGAACTTGAAGCAGAACAATCATAGCATCTATGTCCACCAAAACGTAGGTCTGTGACAGACTGAATCTCCTAACTGTTCACTTCTGAAAATAGCACATTGCTTCAGAAGGCTGCAGATGAGTAGCACCATGAAAGACACACCATGCCCTGCCCTGATTATCAGTACTCAATAAGGACAACCTTGTGAAACAAAGAGAAAGTTCACTCCTTGTGGAGAAAGTCTGGTAAAACAAACAAACAAAAGAAGAGTGCAGACAGGCAGAGAAGCAGAGCAGAGGCACCAGAGGTCACCAAAGAAAAGGACTACATCAGTTTTAATAGAATGATGCAGTACTAATAAAACTGAGAGAATTTGTAAGGACCCTGAGGAGACTGAGTAGAGTTTGCTACAAACCCAGGAATCAATGATTGCTCACGCTTTGAGAGCTCCACCCAGAATGGACACAATAAAGAGAGGAAGTTTAGTTTATGAACAGAAATGTAGGCTTCAATCTCACTTCAAGCATCTGTTAGCTTAAGAATTTAATTATTCTAGATTGGATTTAAATAGAAGTTACTCTTTAGCATCAAATCCCTTTTACAGTCATTTCCAGGTAAGGAAATGATTAGGCATATCTGACTCAAAACCAGGTATTTGAAAGATCCATTACAGGCTTCTGTATGTGCCACCTGAAGCTGGAACACATTTGCATTTTTCCCTCTGAAAGCCAGTTCCAAGCATCGACTTCTACCCTCCTGCCACACACATCCAGAATCAACTTCCCTTAACTTGCCAGCTCCTACTTTCCCTGGCACACACAAGAGCACAGTGCTGTATATCCACACAACAATGAACACAAGCAACAGCAACAAAAGCTTCTGTGGGTACCGAAACAAAAGCCCTAATGCAGCTCACATCTGATTCATTACAGCTACATCTAAAATAAAAATCAATGAGAATGTAAGAGAATAGTTAAGAATTGTGCTGGGAACCATCCAGCTTAAACACAAGTGGGAAGTGACATTAAGACTTTTTTTTCTTTTGCTTGTCCTAGTTTCAGTATTGGGAAACAGTTAAGGTAGAAAAAGAGGCATTCAGCTGTGCTTTCTCAAAAGCATTCCCTTGCTCTCATTAGCCACGATTCTTATTACTTACCTAGAAACTCTTACTTTTATGTAGTGGGGGTTCAAAAATACACAAATAATGAGGGGAAAAAAAACCTATCAAAACACTCATGGCAGAAATGATAAAAGCAGAGCTTTTCAAGAAGGCGGGTTAAGTCAATTTCTGATTTGCAATACCAACGTTCCCTTCCTTTTCTTCGGAATCAGCTAACTTATACAGATGGCACTTCAAACCGAGACACCCCTGGATTCCACAGCATTTTAAAAATCCAGATATGAAAATTAAGGTAAAGGGAGAGTTATTAATGTTTTGGAGCAGTAAATTATTGAGCAGCAAGGACCACTTAGTAATTGGCATACCAGATTTAATATCCTCAAATGCATCTAATCAGAAATTCAACAAATAAGCACCAAAATAGTATTTTCAATTTCCCACTCATTTTCATGAAGTTTCATTTACGGCTTTGAATCACAAAAAATGAGCATTGAATACCTTAAAGGCAGCCTGATTTAAGTTTCTATACGGTGTTCATCACTGTGTTCAAAAAGTACTCATTAAAAAAAGTCACTTTCCCAAAAGGTTTCCTTCTTGATTTCCAAACCAGCAACAGAAACCGGAATTACTTTTCTAGTATGAACCACCACATCTCAGGAGATGTCATTACCAATCAATTATTCTCTTTTGAATTTAGCTCTCATTCATGATAACAGTAAGAACTGTATTCATATACATAAGAAGAATCCATTAGCTTAAATGCAGATTTCTGAATTTCTTGTGGGTTTTGCCACAAATGAGGAACTCCAAAATCCCCAAAGCGTTAATCAAGAAAGGTCTATGAATTCACTTTTTATTCCTCTTTAAATAACCAATAAAAGAGGTGAAGAAAATATAATGAAGTAATTTTCAATCTTGTTTCCTCAAAATTACTTCTCCCAAACAATGCAAGCATAGATGGGAAACAGGTATATACCACCTACTTCAACCTAATTCCATTGGAGACAATACTAGAATTGAAAGTACATAAAATTACAGACTACTGAATTTTGACTATTCACATTAATTAAACCTACACTTAGAGTCACTAATCTTTAAAATAAAGTATTTACAACAGAGAAGTTCAACAGACTCAATCAAACTATATGTGAAAAGACCTTCAACAACTCACTCCTCCTCTTTCAAGGGATGTTATCCATTGAATCACAGAATGGCTTGGGTTGAAAAGGAGCACAATGACCATCTGGTTTCAACCCCCTGCTATGTGCAGGGTCGCCAACCACCAGACCAGGCAGCCCAGAGCCACATCCAGCCTGGCCTTGAATGCCTCCATGGATGGATCATCCACAACCTCCTTGGGCAACCTGTTCCAGTGTGTCGCCACCCTCTGTGTGAAAAATTCTTTGTGAAAAACTCCTGTGCTCCTCACTCAAGCATTACCATTGTGCTTCATACCATCAAATACCCCCCATCCTACAATCTACACAACTACCATAAAAATAAAAAAAAACTGACAGTAAAAGGAATATCTAATAATAACTTATTTCCATACAACGTCAAATTCAAAATGAATTTTTCCTAAACTCAAAGATAAGAGAATTTCTTAAGTAGAATACTCTATGATACTCTATGATACATCCTTCCAGACCTTCCAGAATTTTGACAGGTACACAGAAAAACAGGAGCCATGCTATGAATCAGTTCCAAACACACACCCATAAATACTGTGATATTAAGTTCATTAAAAATAAAAATAAATAAAAATCTCACATTATTTATATACAATTCTTACCTCTGTGACTTTGGGCTGAAGTCTTAGAACTTCAGGACTCATGCGCGGGATATCTATATGAATCTAATTAGACAGAAGCAAGAATACTGTAAAAAGAGCCAACAGTGCACTTTTTAAATAACAAAAAGAAAAATCAGTTTTACACTACTAGTTACAATCCCACTGTATCAGTATTTTATGGATAACATCATTATTAATTTAAATTACTAATTGGGAAAAAATATAAAAAGAAACCATTCTTTCCTTTCACATTTTAAGACCCTTACAGCAATGCTGATTGTTTGCAAATTACAGTTATACTATTATTAATCCTTGCTTCGGTGTAGCTATGACTAACAACATACATTTGTGTAAAGCCATGTGCAACTGACATTACTGAACACACATTTAATCTGTCCTAAGGAAGCCTAAGGTAAGGCTGACTGATTAGGTCAGTACTTGGAGATGCAAATTATTTGATACAAAACTTGAAATAAAGTTATGTACTCATCTGGGGAGGCAACAAATTTGGACACGCTTACACTAATTACAAATCATACAGTTTCAACTTCTTAAGCAGGAATATGGAGACAGTAAAGAACAGTCAATGCTATACTATCTTCTCAGCCATCTGAAGGAGGGCCAGAAGAAATGAATGCTTTAAAATCTCTATTCATCTTAAATGGAACAGAGTAAATGGTATAGCCATGCAGCATGGCAGGACAAAAGCTAACATTACATGAAATGTACTATTTTAAGAATCAAACCAAAATATCTCATATTACAAGAACGACTTAACTTTGCTTCCAAAATGTAGGAAAGCAATTGATAGACCATTTGATTATCAAGAAGCTTAGGAAAATAAATAAATACAATAGTAAAATTCAAAAACAATCCCTGTAAGCTCTTTAACAGATTTAACATAGGTAGAAGGTAATTCAGTAGATGTTTTACCTGTCTATAGGTATCTTGATGACTCTCATCATTTCTGGAGTCATAGTATTGCTCAACAAATGCAAAATACTCTTTTCGCTTTCTTTGTAAAGTGCTTTCTCTTCGGTCCACGTTTGCAGGAAGATAACCCTGAAAAATAAAAAAGAAGAAATGAAAAAGACCTTACTCTTCACAAAAAGAACAGTTAGCATTGGATTATATGCAACAGGAAAGCTAATGAACAAATGCAGTACAATGCAGTCCTATTTTGGTTTGAATAATAACTCAGGAAATCAGTTTTCTAATCATTGTAACTGAACACAAAAGTTCAGAAACCAAGACCTTACAAAAAATAACTCACATTTTTTTTAATAATATATTTCAAGTTTTTCATCTTTCTAAGCAATGTCTCATCAAGAATTCTGAGATGCTTCCCCTTCCAAGTAAAAAAAGTTCAAAACAAATAATTTCAGAGAAATGTAAAGCTACATGACTTCATTAATTCCTGCATCCCCACGAGGCCCTTATTTGAGGAATTTTATTCAACTTTTCAATAAAATACATACCTGAGTTGCTTTAAAGTATGAATGATATACATTTACAAATATATTTGTTTAAATTAGAGTTAAAATCATAATATAAGGGTGAATTTATTCAAAAGCTTTAAAGTATTCGAGCTACTTTAACTCACTGTTTCAGATAATAAAATAATGACATGTTTCCTTTTCATCTAAAGAGATTATGAAATATTTCAGCACAAACTGGACTCCTGGATGTAAGCTCATTAGAACATACTGCCTTAGTTCTTTACTAAGAGTAGTTTATAAATATTATTTTCCACAAGGTCCAGTCACACTAAGGAAGTTGTATATCAGATATGCAGCTTATATGTAGTACTTAATGCAACTGTATATCCGAATTGTCCTTCAATGAACTCATTTCCAGTCTATCTGAAGATCCCATCCTCCAACAAAAATCCATTCTCATTTTCTTCTGCCCAGTTCGATCTCTATTTCTAGGCTCACAACCTGCAGTGACTTCAAAACAGTCTCAAATGACCATTTTGTCAGCTTAAGAAAGGAATTACCATTGCTATTAAGTGTTGTTGTTACATAAACTGAATATACTAGTAACACTCATAGAATCATAGAATGGCCTGGGTTGAAAAGGAGAACAATGACCATCTCGTTTCAACCCCCTGCTGTGTGCAGGGTCACCAACCACCAGACCAGGCTGCCCAGAGCCACATCCAGCCTGGCCTTCAATGCCTCCAGGGATGGGGCATCCACAGCCTCCTTGGGCAACCTGTTCCAGTGCGTCACCACCCTCTGTGTGAAAAACTTCCTCCTAATATCTAACCTAAACCTCCCGTCTCAGTTTAGTACCATTCCCCCTTGTCCTATCACTGTCCACCCTTGTAAACAGCTGTTCCCCTTCCTGTTTATATGTTTCCTTCAAGTACTGGAAGGCCACAATGAAGTCTCCCCAGAGCCTTCTCTTCTCCAAGCTAAACAAGCCCAGTTCCCTCAACCTTTCCTCATAGGAGAGGTGCTCCAGCCCTCTGATCATCTTAATGGCCCTCCTCTGGACCCGCTCCAAGAGCTCCATGTCCTTCCTGTGCTGGGGCCCCAGGCCTGGATGCAATACTGCAGATGGGGCCTCACAAGAGCTGAGTAGAGGTGGACAATCACCTCCCTCTTCCTGCTGGCCACCCCTTTTCTAATGCAGCCCAGAACACAGTTGGCCTTCCGGGCAGCAAGCACGCTCTGCTGGCTCATGTCCAGCTTCTCATCCACCAGGACCCCCGAGTCCTTCTCTGCAGGGCTGCTCTCAAGGGGCTCTTTGCCCAGTCTGTACTAACACCTGGATTGCCCTGGCCCAAGTGAAACACCCTGCACCTGATTATATGCCTTGTTGAACCTCATTAGCTTCACATGGGCCCTCTTCTCCAGGCTTTCCAGGTCCCTCTGGATGGTTTCCCTTCCCTCCAGTGTATCAACTGCACTGCTCAGCTTGGTGTCATCTGCAAACTTGCTGAGGGTGCACTCGATGCTATCGCCTGTGTCACTGATGAAGATGTTGAAGAGCACTGATTCCAAGACCAACCCCTGAGGGACACAGCTTGTGACTGGCCTCCACCCTGACACAGAACCATTAATCACAACCCTTTGGCTGCATCCAGCCAGCCACTACCTAATCCATCAAACAGTCCATCCTTCAAATCCATACCTCTCTGATTTAGAGAGAAGGATGCGGTGAGGAATCAGTGTCAAAGGCTTCACAGAATGCCAGGTAGATTATAACTATCACCCTTCCCCCATCCACCAAAGCCATCACTCCATCATGGAAGGCCACCAGATTGGTCAGGCAAGATCCGCCCTTGGTGAAACCATGCTGGCTTCACGGTACCAGTTTCCAAAAGGTTTCTTTAACATTCAAGAACAACTGATGCTTTCCTGTGTGTAGCTCGATTTCAAACATAACATCACAAAAATAAAAAATAAAAAAATAAAATCATATTTTACATAAATGGCAGACTTGAAAAATAAATCTTGGAGAAGAACCACTGTAAGCATAAATGACTTTAATAGAGGTCAAGCCACCCAAGTAAAAAAAAAAGATTCATATCTGCTATTCATGTCAAGTTAAATTATTTCTTGCCAGTATTACAAAAATTCTCCTTTCATATTTTTGGGCATCAGCACACTAATAGTGATCAGTAAAGCAAAGGAAAGAACTTTTTTCAACCAAGATTTTCCGTATTTAAAAGAACAATTCCTTAAATTCTCATAACATTCAGAGAAATCACAGAGAAGCTGAGGGTGCCTCATCTCTGGTTGAGTAGGTCCTGGGCATCCTGAGCTGCTGCCCACAGCAGCAGGGTTTAAAGTTGATGATCTTTAAGGTTCCTCCCAACCAAACCATTCTGTAATGCTAGAACCGCAGCATATGCCTGCACTCACACAGTGTGCCATAGCCGGTACAAGTAACTGATACAATGCTATGCATTTAGCTATCAAAACAACTTTCCCACTCAGTCCTTAGCATGACAAGTAAAAAGGGATTTAGAGTAAATGTAACATGCTAGAATTGCTGATTTTACAATAGAAGCAAATACACTGAGGATAAATACTTTGATTTCACTACTCTTCTCCAACAATCCAACATCAAATCCCATTTCTACACTGCTCTGCCAAAAACAGTAAAATTAAAACCCACACACTAGAGTATCAATAGACTTCTGTAAACATCTCTGTACTAAAATAATTAAAAGTATGCCATGTATTATAATTTCTTCTTATAAGATGACAAGAAATTAATTACAAATATTGCACTCTAGATAACTTATCACGCACTTTGCTTTAGCAAAACCATTTCTTATAAGATGTACTGACTTGCATCTAATTCCAGCTATTTTTAAATTGCATCCGCTTAACTTTTGCCTCAAGATTCAGACTGACATTTAATATCCTGTCCCAGAGCTCTGAACTTAGTTAAATATTGAATTCTGCCTCACATTTATTCTCAACAGTTTGATTTTTTTTTTCCTATATCTTAGCTCCATTAGAAAAGAATTCATTTGTGAGATCAAATGTGATTGTTCCAAGGATACCAATTTTTTCCTCAGCAGACATTTTTGCCATTACTCCTTTTCAAAGACTGAAGTCATCTTTCAAAAGGACACGTCCCGCTTCCCACTCACTTCACTTTAAAAAGTTAGTAGGGATGGTAACACGTCATCCAGGCATAAACTAGTAGAGTATTTATATATCAAATTCCCTCCAAAGGCAGCCATAACTGCTATTCAAAAGAACAGGGAGCCTAAACAATTCTGCTTGCTGTTTAGGGATACGATGTCTAAGGTTTTTTTTCTTAAGCTTTAGAAATAAATCATGTGTATTTACAAACAGTAGACATGATAGCAGTGACTTTTCAGCATTATATCGATTTTCATATCTTTCTCTTAGAGAAAATGTTTTAACCAAACATTTTCATGCTATTATTCAGAACTTAACCTACCCTTCAGCCTCAGCTTATCAGGCTTCCAAGTCAATTTTGGAGTTAGTCATAAATTTTTGACTGAATATTTCACAACAGACATCCTAAATTAAAAAATAAACAAATGAAGATGTCTAATGTTGGACAACTTTAGAAGCAGAATTAAAATATATCATACACTGCATGCTTAATCTCAGTTACCACTGAATATTTGCCGTTAAGAAGCTGCATCTACATTTAGCATCAGTGGAACTAAGCTGCAAATTTAGTGGAACTCATTAGCAAGACAGACTCTTTCAGTCACTGGAAATCAAACTCAATGTGAAATAAATACTTCACGTTCCCTGTTGAATTTATTCTATAAAAAGCAAAGCTATTTAAGTCTACTCTCTGAAAAATTCAATAGTGTTAAACTGTTGTGTATGTAACTCAGAATTTTAAAGAGTTCTTAAATGCATGAAGATTTGCTGATAAAGTGTCTTTCACAGTCTCTGGGGAGCAGAGAGCACAAGATTTTTGCTTCTCTTTAATACAAACATTTTTGCAAGTTCTCTCAGCCTTGTACAGAGAACAGCTAACACACACAACCACTTACCATGACAAGTTTATAGCTGAAAAGACCGATACCAGAAATATTCCTGCCAGGAATACACAGTATTTTCACAATATAACCTTTTATAAACACAGCACAAACAATGAAATAATGAGATTCACTTCTGCAACACCAAACCCAACAAACCCCAGGAACCCATAAGCTTCCCTGCGCTGCCTTGTCTGAAGCACTCAAGTGTGCTGCTCCATGGTATTCTAATCTGCACCCAAGCTACTGTGCTTCCAAACTCCTCCTGCCTCCAATGAGAAACCCTAGATGAGGTTTTGAGGAGCACTCAGTGAGCCAGCAGCAAACATGTAACCAGCTTTTCAAGCAGCTTGGTTCCCTGAACTGACTCAAGCCCCAGAGCAGGAGATTCAATGCCACAAGGTAACTGATCGCAGCTGTTCAGATTTGTTCATCTTCAACTACTATAAAAAAACAAAAAAATAACAGCCAAAACCCAAGCTCCTTTCACAGCTCTTCCTCAGTAACAAAACTAATCCTTCCTGCAAAGAGTCTAGTACTTACTGTAATGTCAAGCCAGAAGAAAGCCTTTTGTGGGACACAGATAGCCTCTGCTTCCTCACTGCATGCCTATTTTCAAGAAAACTGTAGGAATTCACTTGTCTTTCAAGTCTCCAATGTTGGCTCAAATCTGGTTGAAAGAGGCTACTTATCACAAAAGTCCTGCTTTCAAGAAAGCCAGGCTGAAAATAAAAGTACACAGCTGGCATGATTTATTACCACTTCTCATTCTCCTCCTTCCACTTTGACAAATTTATCTTATAATTGAGCAAAGAACAGAACTTTTATTACAGTTCAGCCACAAGACAATGCTTTCAAGTATTACTGATGGATTACAGCACAAGCAAGAATATTTGAAATTCCCAAAGAAAGCCATTACTGCTAAACAAAAAGACATAAGTAAAACTTACTGAAAGAAGCTTCCACGCAATGGGACGAACTCGTTTGGGAATTCCAGACCAACTCAATTTCCGTAATTCTTCTATTAAAAGAAAAGTATTTTATGATAACTAAAAAAATGATTATCAACATACACAGATATATTCAAATTAGTAAAAAGCTGTTTACATTAATTATGTCTTCTTATGAAGTTGAGTGAAATCAAATTATATGGCAATTCTAAAGAGTTAATAAGACAGTGGATAATTACTTCCCGTAGGGATAACTGTGATAACAGGCACTGTGCGATGAGGTAGCTTTTTGAATTACTGCCCAGTTCTTTCAAACATACTTGCCATATATTAATATGCAAGACAGATTCAGCTTCATTGTATAATAACTTATACAGATCCTAATTAAAAATGAGATTTGCAGTTACATAAGCAGAATATACTGTATGTTTGCATGCTGGAATTTAGTTCAATGTTATATCTTCATCTGCATGCTGTATTCCTCTCTCGAAAGCTCTTCATCAGGTGGCACAACCAGCTAAAGCAATCTGTGAGATTTCACACATTTTTTGTGAAATCTGTTTATTGTGGGGGGAAAAGAAGTTATAGAAAAATGTAAAGACAAAAGATGCCTTAAAGCGTCTCTATGAAACAATATTCTTAAGGTATCTACTTGAGATAATAGCTCTTCTGTTCTTACTTGTAATAGAAAATTAAGGTGAAAACAAGTTCAAATTATTAACATGCCAAAGAACTCAAAATAACAAAATTATGCATTTCTTTTAATATACTTATTCCAATCAGTTCTGTATTTTTAAATTCGCTATGTATATTCCAGTGAATATGTTTTCCAGATTCTATACTTCAAGTAAGTCTTTAAAAAGAAATGAAGCATAGAGCAAAGTAATTAGAATAAGAACTTGTCCAGTAAATGTACTCTGCAGTTTTGTATTTAAAACAACAAATTTGTATCTTTATAATAGAAGAAAAAAAATTGAGAACAAGGTGATAATTGGTTAAAGCAAGAACACATAAATGAAGGTGTTTTTGTTTGTTTTTTTACTATCAATACAAACCTTATTTAGAGGTTTTCCAGCAAGATAGGTAACAATTTAGGAACAGTGTATCAAGCATCACCAAAGAAAAATTTGCACCTTGTGCAGACCATGGACTTGAATATCAAACATTAAAGGAAAAAGTATAACAATACACCAAATGTGAAGTGACTTCTTTGTCTTCCAACAAGCTAAAGATACTTCCACCAGAGAAAAGTACCATCACTAATCCATTAAATGCTGAGGCCCAAATTCCAGAGCTCGTCTAATGATTTTTGTACCCCCTTATAATTATACATCAACAATATCCCACACCAAAGTGCTCCACAACTTAATTGTGCATTGCACAAGCACGCTTACCTGCTTTATTATAACAAACAGTAACAATAAAAGGGGGCTTTTGTTTGTTTGTTTTGCATCACAGATGTTTTTAAAATTAAGAACATGAATTGGAAGGAATAAAAAAAACAAATACAAGAAGTCCAAATGTTCCCTGCCTTTCAATGATCTACAGGCTGTAACAAAAACTACAACTGGAAAAATAAAATCCTACTCTGTTTCACAATGACAAAATAATGTAAAAAGTCAGTATACCAGAAACATATAGATACGCCAGAGCTATTGAAGACACAAAAGATTCAGCTCAATGCAGTCATTCCTGATGTCACACCACCTCATTCCATTTTGGCTGCTTTCTATCATTCACAATGAAATACCGCATTACTAGCAAGGCTTCTAAAACTGAAGTCTAGACAACGGATTTTGCAGGTTCTTTTGTTCATCTGTTGTGCTCCCCCTACTAAGCTCCATTATCTTTATTTAACTTTGAACATACTTGTCCTGCAATAACGTCTCACCAGAAAATTCTATCTTGACAGTTGGGGTCTTGTGGGTGCTGTTGTTGTTGTTGTCTTTGTTTTTTGAAAGGGTTCTTATAAATTTATTATTAGGAGATTAAATTCTAAGGTAACTTTGCATCATGAGCAATTTTGCTGCCACATCTCTCTCTGTTTACCCAATAATTTTTGAAAGAAAATAATCAAATGTGAATGTGATTGTAAACATGATTATTCTTTGAATGTATTTTGTTTTAAAAAGATTTGTCTCAACCTAGGAAAGAATTTCATCTTAGGAAGCAAGTATGCATCATACATAATGTTGCAGCAGCTTTCTTATACTACAATATAAAATACATTCATTTTTAACCATCAGCTTGAGAGTTATTGAGTAAAACTATTGTTTCTGTTACTTCTCCCTCTGAACATAGTTAAAAAAGAAAGAAAAAAAGAAAGAAAAGAATGTGGGGGGTTTTATCCACTAGGCAGCTAAGAGTAGAAATGTACTATTCTTCCATGGATTACTCAAATGCATACAAAGCGTATACATTATTTCAAAATCAGGGAACGTAGCGAGTTGAAGCAAAATATCATCAGAATCATCATATGTCTTCAAAAGCACACAGTACTTCTGAATAGTAAATATGAATGGGTAGAAGAAACCCAAAAGCATGCTTGTAACAAAACTCCAAGGAATCCCAGCAAACTCTCCCCTTGTTCTTCATTTATAGGATTTTACTGGCTGTCATGGTTTTTAAATTGTTAAGAAAATAAGGTTGCTGATTGCTCACAACTATATATGTGTGTATGTGTGTAATAAGCATAATGTAATGATGTAGAATAAGGGGTGGAATGTCATGGTTTTGCAATGTTGTAATTTTGCTATCAGTATTCCACATCATAACATCATGTTAAGCATAGATTATTTTGACGAATCTGCTGCTCACAGAAAGAAGACTGAATGTCCCAGGGAACACCACAGTCAGTCATATGACCAGGACTATATAATCTCACTTCAGTGCTGGACTCGCTCTCTTGAATCCTGCCAGCCATGGGGGAGTGTGTGGGAGCGTTCCAGCCGTTTGCCTAGAGTTACAGTAGGCCTCTCGGTTTCGGGACTCACTCTCTCTTATTTTACTTGATTCGTTAGCTTTAATTCCAATTATATTGCATGATATTGTGTTATTCTGTATTCCGATATAGTATTTAGGAAAATAGTGTGCCTCCTTAGATCGTTGCCGCTGTATTTATTTTCTCTTTCCCTGTTTTCTTTTCCTTTTGGGATACCGGCCCTGCAGGCTATCTAAACCCCTGTCATGGTTGCCGATAGATTTTAGGGTAACCCGTTACAACTGGCACTGGAAAACTATGGGATAAGCAAAAGAGCAGTAACACCAAAAAAATATGATACTACTCTACGGTGTAAGACTGTTAAAGTAACAACGAAAGCAGAACCTGAACAGACTATAAACACTGCTTAAGAGGGTGATGTGTAAGTTGAACATATTAGATCACAGGTTAGCACAGCAAATATACTGGAATCATATTGACACTGAAAACACAAAGGGAAATTATATTTATATATATATATATATATATATATATATATATATATTGTCCAATAAGAAGCAATTCATGAATTTTACTGATACTAAATTTCCTGTAGCAGTACTCAGGATCAGACGCTCAAGATAAAATTTCAGAGAAGGGCTGATGTTAAAGCAGTTCTAAAGGAAAAGACTACTGGATGTCACGAACGATAGGAGAACAGCCACAGATGGATTCTGAAGGAAATCCAAGAATGCACAAGATAGGAAAGAAAAACAAACAGAAAAAAAGCACACCAACAGCTCTGTCATGACACACAGCAAGACTGTGATACAGAGCACAGCTGGACAGGAACAAGCTTCATTAAGTATAGTTGCAAAGAAAAGCAGATGGACTACTGAAGGAATCTTTTAAAAAAAGAAAACATCAGGAGAAAATGAAGAGCAAGTGGCCATTTTAAAACAGAAGTCTGAGTACCTTACCATTTGGATCGGGCTTTTTCGTTTCTCCAGGATTATCACTGAGGAACTAATTTTTTTTGGAAGGGGGCAGACACAGGGAAGAGGAAGTAGGAAGCAGAATAGGACAGAAATAATTCAACAAATAAATTATTACATTATGGTGGTATTAAGAGATTATCTTCAGAATATTTTGATCTTTGGCCACATACAAAAATCTATCCAGCAAGCCCGAGTTAAAACAAAGCCTTTGCATTCTAAAGAGCAGAAACAGACAGCTTTGTAACTGGTGTCTGACACAAAGATCAAGGTTAGAAGACAAAATGCAAACTCCTATTCTACAGTTTAAGATCAGGGTTGCCCTGTATCAAGTACAGAATTTGGTACTTGCTCTCATTAAACTTCATGCAGTTGGCAATTGCCCAGCCATCCCATTTGTTGAGATCTCCCAGCAAGGCCTCTCTACCCTCACAGGAGTCAAGACTGCCACAACAGTCCTGGAACTGGCACCAACACAGTGATTTCAGGATTTTCAACATATCAATCCCAGTGTTCCCTTATCGACCACGAAATACCACACTGAAGTCCTCCTGACAGCCAAAGCAAGTTTGACTTACATGGTACAGTCTTAACAGGTTTTGCTGTCAATGATCAAGCATTAGATGGCCAACAGGTACCCACTGAGAACACCTGGTCATATGATTGCTTACCTTACTCCTTTTCCTATTACTTGGTATCACTGTCCTTCTGCCATGGTCACCCCGGCATAGGAAAGGACAATGTTACAAAACCAGCAAAGTATCTCAATGTTCCCCTCCAAGTAATGGCACTGTTTGGACATTTCTCACATAATTCTCCCTAAATTATTCATGAAGAACTATCCCCATGTGGTGCTAGTTACAACTTCTGTCATACTCTCACACAGTGGTTGTTCTGTTCAGCAGTTTCTCACATCCAGCAGTTCTCCATGTCTTAATCAATTAGCTCAGTCTCAGACCCTGGCACAGTCAGCATCTTGGGGCTGCAGACAAGTATTCAACATCTGCAACAACTTTCTATTCTGACCAGGCTTTGGTATCAAGTAAATCCCTGAGCTACTAAGCACTGAATCATAAGTAACAGCTTTGCTGGCCATTTTCATCTGAAAGCCAAAAGGGCAGAAAACCTATCAGAGCAAGCAGAGGCGAGGTGGGCAAATAGAGACAATATCAGAAGGATGGTATTTTGTACACTTTGTGAATAAAGAAAAAGAAAATAAGCCTTAACTAAATACAATATCTAAAAATCAAACATGCATTTCCTCTCTAACTTGGAACATGATAATAAGTTCCAGCATTAGTTTTTATGAAAGGGACTTAAGGGCCTTAAGTCTTCAATAGCAGGTGGTCTCCAGCTGCACACCATACCACTGCACTAGTCCTCATGCAGCATCCATGAACACATTTGTTTCACCTGTTTTAACTTATTTGTGTTACTGGTAGGCTGTCAAAAAGGAAGCAGATCCTGTGCATTCATTTACAGCTTTTTCACAAATTCTTTTTCGTAAAGCTTCAAATTTTAGCTACTGATTCAACACCACACTGTTTACAAATATGTACTAAGCGTAGCACATACAGTAAGTAGAAAGCAGAAGTAAATAGAAACTGTGAAACTGTTCTTATTGTTTTTATGTAATTTCTTATTCTCACTGCATTAAGCTCTCTAATCCTTCACATCACTACTTTTTTCTTCTCCCTCAACTCTACTCCAGTTACAGTAAAAATCTAAAAACCCAGCACAAACATGGGTACCAATCTCTAAAAACAATATATGCATATACATACACAGACACACATATATGTATATCTTCTTTTGCATAAAGAAACACAAGCAAAAACAAGAAAAAAAAAGGTGAGTGTACTGTCAGAATGTGATAATGCAGAGCATATGAAAATCAGTGACAAATAACCCAGGACAAAGATACCACATACTGTTACGTAACTCATTTAAGACCGTAGACTGGAACCATGCAAACGAATTGAAATATTACTTACTCAAGTAAGACTATAAATAGAAATTCCATGATACAGCTGAGCTTTCCTTGCATGTTCAGAATCAAGAATAGTTTTAAGGGTTTAAAATATAGCATAATTTCAAATGAAACATCTGCTTCTAAAATAAAAATAAATAAATGCTTGTAGTCCTCACTGAAATAACATTCCTTAAAGAAAAAGGAGAAACAGCACAATATTTCAACAAGTTTTAAGAGAAATCACTTTTGTTCCTGACAATATTCTGCAATGAGCACAGATTTCCTTCAAGTAAGGAGAGCTTTGTCTTATCGTTCCAAACAATAACATGCATACCCTATAACACTGATTTTCAGAGGCCTTGTTCTTTCCCAAAGTGGGAAAAAAAAAACAACACTCTGGTTTACAGCACAAAACTTAATTTGAAACAGATCCTTGGAATTATCCTCCACAGCGTAGGATTTGGGAGTAAAAAGCTGAACATATGCTGAACATAACTGTTTATGGTTCTCTGCTACAGTATCCTCCCCTCTGCCTGCTCTCTTTACACCTGGTTTGTCTACTGGGCCTACAAAAAAATGGGCTGTGTTCTTTCTCCAAACACATTTGGAAAAATAATCAACTACGAGCTTCAAATATTTTGCAAGGTGCTTCTCTCCAACTTTACTAGCAGCATCTCCATGCACTAACAGGATTGATACTCTGTTCTACTCTCCTTATTTGAGATAGAAATTAACTTTCTTGGAGGCTGTCTTCTTGCATTTAATAATCTTTATTATCATAAAATAATCTCTACTTTGTTGTCATGTTATACAAAATCCTTCTGAATTTTTTTCAAGGCATTTATTTCTGTTTTTGCTTTCATAAGAGGCATGGCAAATGCTTTCAGTACAGGACGTTAGACGATTACACAATAGAGATTTAAGTTAGTTTCATCATATACCATTAGCCCTTGTATGTAATAACCCCATTTTTATGCAAACAATGGCTGCTGTTGGATTTCAGTCTTCCAAAATTCCAGAATCTCAGGTTATTCCAACAATGTATAAAATTAGTGTTGTAATTTTTCATTAAAGCCAGCTCAACAAGCATTCTCCAAATGACAAATAGCACACATTACAACTGAAAGAGGTTATGCATGAATTCTTATCAGGTGTAGCAGCAAGCTTTCATGCTTATTACCCAAAAAGCATACAGTCTGACTCCTGTGCATTGCAATTGTTAAGGCATCAATTCACATTACGCTTTCCCTTGAAGGTTTAACATCATCCAAACAGGAGAAGAAAAAAGAAGAAGAAAAAAAAAAAAAAAAAAAGAAGAAGAAGAAAAAGAAGAAGAAGAAAAGGGAAGTCTTGTCCTTCCCAACAAAAGCAAGGGGGGAAA
Organism: Excalfactoria chinensis; assembly: GCF_039878825.1. Classification (NCBI taxonomy): domain Eukaryota; kingdom Metazoa; phylum Chordata; class Aves; order Galliformes; family Phasianidae; genus Excalfactoria; species Excalfactoria chinensis. The sequence continues at coordinate 14,796,949 of NC_092825.1, read as the reverse complement.
AAAGGATACTCTAAAGCCACTCAGTATTAACATGACTATTGCAGCATGCAATAAACATGCCTCCGGTAACAAGAAAAGAACAAACCAGAGCATATATACAAAATACCATTTCAGATGAAAAATGGGCAGTGAAGCTAGGTTCTAATAACACTGTTAAAACAGATTAATTACATGCGTGTTTTATTTGAAACATAAGCATGTGCTTTATTCTTAAAAATTTCCCATCAGATCATTTGGTAATTTCAAATGATAACATGTAATTGTAGTACTTGCAATCATGCCCAACTTGACATCAGAGTCTTTGCTAAAAAAACAATCTAAGAAGTATGAAATCATTATGATCACTATGTTTTTATCTCAAAACTAAAATACGATGTTCCAAGCTGGCACTTTGCTACAATATTTTGATCCAACCTGCATTAGCTTTTCTTTTAAACATTTGGTTCTTCCCTTTTCCTCCCTTGTCTCCTACTGAAGACTTTCCCATCAAGCAGTGCTAAGTATTTTCATATTCTACAGTACCTTGAAACAGAAAATCCATCTGAAGGTGTATACAAGTAGTGAAGTTTCAGTACAACTGAAGTTGTATTATAAGTATAATAAATGATAACATGACTTCTTACAGCAAATATTCATCTGTGTATGCTCAAATGCCAAGCCTCAAGCGCTATCACCAGAGCTACGCGGCTCCTGACGGCCTCAGAAGCTTTCCCACAAGCAAGACTTGATTCCAACAGATTCACAAAACAGAAGGATGAATGTCAATGAATGGTGCAAAAATAACAAGAATGAATTCCAGCTAATGTAAAGACACCAAAAATAAGGTGTTAAGAAGAAGCAGGCAAACTGAAAAACAAAGTCAGATGGCACAGCTGGAACAGCAAGCCTACCAAAATACTCCAGCTATTTTATTCTTACAGTTAGTCCTTGACATTTGGGGTTTGTTTTTTTCCCCTTTCTTCTCATTTTAGTAATACTAGAGCACCAACCCAATTAATATCAAAGGACTTAACTTCAGCAAGTATGTCTACCTCAGCTTAGCTTTCAGTATTTGTTTACTGCTTCACATCTTATCATTTTCACCCCTTTACATGGCCAGTCTGACTTCACCAATAAATTAAACTCTCCATAACTTAAAGAAACAATTCTGCTCAGAAACAAGTGCAACCAGGTCTTGGTTTTCTCAGTAATAGCACATTAGTAAAAATCCCTTTTAAAATTTAAGATTTTACAGTAGAGCACGCTAAATTACTATACTATAATAAACTATAATTGGGATTTAATTACCTTTAGACCAATACCAGAGTTTCAACTGCATTTTAGAAGAATAAAAGGTAACTACATGGACAAAGGGTTAAACAATACCCAAAGGAAGGGAAATTACATACAGTACCTGGAATAAAATTAATAAATACTGGCTTAATGTTAACATGTAAGCTTTCCCTCATCAAACAAATTCCAAAAAGCAACAGTGTAACTTCAGATTTTAATCACTGCTTTTTGTCGTCTTGAGCACAGCAGTACAGCAGCACAGATGTGAAAGTGTAGTTCTCATTTCTCTGGAAATTCACATCTTGTTAAAAGCCTGTATGACTGCACGTACACCTCACAGTCAGCAACCCTTCAAATCTAGGTATTAGAAGAAATCCATCCCCAACCAACACTTAGAGAGCACCAAGGAAATGTACTTATATTAGAAACTTGTTCTCTATTTAATATCTAATTAAGCATTAAATTATTTGTCATTGGTTGAAATGTTAGATTATCCCTATTCAAACCATAATTTCAATTTATTGTCATTATACTAACGCCTTTCCCATACAGACTTGCCAGGGAATTAGCTGTCACAGTTATAAGCTGAAAACATGCTCCCCAGTATAGGATTTCTTCACAAAGCTTTAATGCCACCTACAAATCAGGCATATATTTTCAATTAAAATAGCACTGTGAAATATCCTTACTTCAATAAAATGAACAAAATTCCAGAATATCAAAGTAACTTATTTTATTATCTCCAAAACGAGCAGCTGCAAAAAAAATCTCACCGCAGACACGACAACGTGCTAAAGGTGCAAATACAGAAATAAGTTTAACCTATTGGTTCAGAGGTGAAATTAGAGCAATGTTTGTAAAACTCTTCATGAAAACTGTCTCGCTCCCTTCACTTACTGAAGCAACACTGTGAAGCCCCATTAGTGCTCCTTCTTTGAGATGACCCATCGTTTTAAGTAATTCTGTGACCGATCAATACATTTATAAAACCCCACAGATTTTACACCAAAAAACATCTCTCCATTTACTACCACTAGCCAATAGGCACTTCTGCTTATGAGACAGCATTTAATTTGCAGAAGCGCTGTTGAGATTGGAGGTCTTTTTATGAAGAGATAACAACACTTTACATAAATGTCTCAAATTGGCATAATTTGTTTCATTTCAGAATAAAAAAAATGTTTTTCTCTGATAGTACAATACATTCAAGCTTATTCTCTCTGAAACTGAAAATATTTAGAGCAATTATTCTAAAGGAAATCTTATGACACTATGCTTTTTGAGTAGCTTATGTAAAGATTCTTCATGTTCCATAAGTATTTCACTGGGCATTATACAAAGAAAACACACTTTTTGCAAGCTTTCTAACCCCGAGAGCTATAACTGCAGCTACTACCCATCATAACTAACAAACATACGGGGAAACAACGAAGTCTGCAAGTCGTTCATCATTCCACCAGTTACAAATAAATAAATAAAAATAAATCATGAGATATTAAAGGGGTTCTAAATTTCCCTATGCGCATTATTCATTTTTGATACAGCTGTTATTTAACTGAGGTTACTGTAATCGGCTACACGAAGCGATGGCCTGCATGAACAATTCCACAACAGACATGATAAACTAGATTTACATGTTTTATGTTCCTATAACACAAATACCTTGGATAATTTAACTATACGAAGCTGGAAAATTCTTTCAAGATCACAGACTCATGGAACTGCAGCTCCCCCAACCGCACGTTATAATGCAGGCAAAACATATAGGAAAAAAAAGCTTTAATAAAGGGCTTGTTATTACTATGGCAACCACAGCAACTGGTTTCCAAAATGAATAATAGCTCTGTTAGGAGCTTCATTAAATTTTTTTCAGGCAAACACTGACCTTAATCTTCTCAATGGAACAAAGCGTTATTCTGAATGCATGCAGAAACCAGAAAATAAAGTCCAAGCAAATGTTCTAAATATATGCTAAGACCCTTCTTAGGGCCTTTGCTAGAAGGAAGCAGGAAAGTACAACTTGTTAGCTATTTTTTGTAGAGAGTTGGAGGAGCAAAAGATGAGGTTCTTGTTAGAACATAAGAGAAAGCAAGTGAACAGAAGATTAGGAAAACAAAGGGAAATGGGAGAGTACTAAACCCACTAAGAAATAAACTCTACAGGAGAACCCACAACTTAAACACTGAGTCACAGAAATTGTATACTTATCCACAAGAGAGTTTTTCCTATTTAAAAGTAATTAAAACAAAAAACACCTAAAAGTTACATATCTCCTTTCTCTGTCACTTCCCTCAGTATCTTCGTATCTTCAGCTAAAGAAAGCTGCTGAAAACGCTACAGAATAAAGAGGATCCTGCCCATGCAAAGAATCTCACCTGGAGTATGTCTAATGGGCTGGAGCTACTCTTGAATGAGGTGAAAGAACTGATTTAGTCACCCAAACTGTTTACGTTTCAACTCCACACTACTTTCAGGAATCCAACGTGCTAGCATTTCTAACTTGTGAGAAGAGCTAATGTGTGATTATCAGCTCAAAGTGAGAAGACCACTGGGACTGCAGTGCATTCCTCCTAATTGTTTCATGGATTAGTGGAGACAGGAAATAAGGCTGAATTTCAGCTTGTGACCAAACACCGAAGGAAAAACTGAACTTAGCTCATAGCTCACATAAAAAGGAAAACCACATTCATACAAAGAGAAATCCTTTTACTGTCATCTGAAACGCCAGCGCTAACCAAGCACAAGCATCCAGCTGTCAAAGAACTTTGCCCATGCCTACCCTAAACATAAATAAGACTTGCAGTAGGATCACTGAAGTAAAGAATCAAAATTACATCAGTAAGAGCTACGAACTGTTTAAACATTCAGGAAATGGCTTAAAAGCTTTTCCCTTTTTTCCCATCTCTGTTGCAACAAATTCCTGTAAGACTTTTTATCACCTATCAACACAAGTTTTCCTCAGCTGACTGTGAACATTCTTTGCATCACGAGAGTAGTTTTCATTAGTGCAAAAAGATGCTTGAGGCTATTTCTAACCATTAATAATCATTACCACTAAGGTTGCCTTATTGGTGACAAAACCTTATCTGATAGGTGAGACACTCTTAATTAAATCGCTTTTGCAATTTGTAGCACAATATCCCATTACCAGAACTGTTATCAGAAACTGTTTAAAAACAAAAAATAAAACAAAACAAACAAACAAAAAAAAAAAAAAACTTATGTCACCTAGTTACAAAAAAAATGATAAATTATTACCTTGAAATTGAAATGCTCGACCACAGCATTAATGCTTTACATAGTCGTGAAACCATGCGCTATTACGTCAAAGCATGGAAAACAGAAACAAATCCAGAAAACAATACAAAAAAATACATAAAGATACTAAGCACCAATTTGTTTAATTAAAGCAAAAAAAAATCGTTCTGGAGGCTACTGATAGAACACTGACCTTTGAGTTGTTTTTGTGTGGATTTGGTTTTGTGTTTTGTTTGTTGTGGTTTTTTTTGGGGGGTGAGGGGGCTGGTTTGTTGTTTCTCTGGGTTTGGATTTATTTTCTTATTATTTCTCAGCTGAAATGCACGCTCTGCATGTTCTGCAGATAAGCTGACTAGCACAGGAATCAGAAAGAATAGTTTGCAGTGAGAACAGTTTGAAAAATAGATACGACAAACAGCAAGTCACAACAAGAAGGCGCGGGACAGAATTTGTTACTTTTGTCTGACACAGCAGCAAACTGGAAGAAGAATATACACTGAAATGATCAACTGTATGTGACTGAAAACTACAGGAGGCAATAAAATTCTAAGTGACATAGATGGGCCAAGAATATAAAGACAAATGGCTATGCAGTTCAATGCAGAAAAATTAATGAGGCTAGGAAGAAAACTAATCAGGTTCGTTTCAATGAATATTTTGTACAGTTATTCAGTTTTTTTCAATAACGTCAGATTGACAAACAGTTTCAAAGGACAGCAGGATGCTGTTACAGACTACTACCTTTATCAACCATAAACAAACAAAAATGATAATTGACGTGTTCAATAAGGCTTAATATGCATTCTAGGTCATATAAACAATTCTAAGCACACAAAAAAATATAAACTCTACTTATCAAGTTCCTTCTCAATCTCTCTGCGCTGCTTTGGAGTCTCCTTCACTCCTATTATAGCAATCATCTGCAAGAGACTCTGAAAACAAGGAGCCCACCTTAATTCAGTTAGGCAAAATCCTCTACAAGGAAAGGTGGGGCTTTACATGACGTAAATCTAAATCAAGTTGACTGCAAAGCAAGAATAAGCATAGGTAGGTGGTACAGAACAACCAGTTCTGTCTCTCAGCAACCTGGCCTGCAGTACCATGAAGCACTGGCCGGCCCAACAATCTAACATGCAGTTGTGCTGCTACCTCAAATCCTATCCTGCTTCCTGAATGTGCATTCAGTATACATCAACATGATCTAATAGAGAGTAATCAGACCTCAAGTCATTCTCCAAATAGCTTCTTACAGCAGGTTCCTTCTACCAGCCCACACTTCTTGCTGTGATGTGATTCAGTTTGTTAGGCAGCTTTCACTTCATAATTTTGCCATCAGCTCCCTATTCTTTGCATTATGCTAGTACTTCGAGGCACAAAGGCTCTTGAATGTTTCTCTCCTGTAGCACAAATGATATACCTAGAAGCACATGACAGCATCAGCGGACAAAGAAAGGGTAACTTTAACATCTTTATCAATGACACAGACAACGGAATTGAGTGTGTATTCAGCGCATTTGCTGATGACACCAAGCTGAATAGTGCATCTGTCACAGTAGAAGAGAAGGACGCCGTGTACATGGACCCAAATATAAAACCATACACAGAAACTTTGAGAATGTCTTTGTCACCATATGTTTGTGTAGTAACTACCAGAGGATTCCATCTCTGACAACTGTACATTCCAAGTACATTATTTTTCTCCATGTGTAATTTGATGGAGCTAATGGAACGTACCTCTTTCTACAACTTCACAACATCCAACCTACAGACCAAATCCTGACTCCAAAATATATTAGCACATTTCAGTGGCCTAAATAATCTTCATTTCCAAATGTATAACACATCTTTTTGAAAACTCTTGAGTTTTTACAGTGAAAAAGAGCATAATCTTTCACAGCCACAAGTTGACATATGTGACCAACACTGCTTTTTACACTGTCTCTATAGGATAATTATTGTTCAAGTGTGAATGAAATGCTTTCAGCATCATTTGCATTACTTCACATTCTTTGTGTTGATTTCTCACATTATGATTAGAGAAAAGGCTCAAGTTGAAAATGTACATGACACTGTTTCAGTCCACAGATTACCTTATTTTCTAGATACTCTGAAAAAAACCTGTCACAATCACTCTCAACATGCAAAGTTGTATCAAGTAAACAAAGTTCGAGATATTCTGGGCTGCTAAAACAACCACTGCTTCCAAGTAAAGGCAACACTACTACATAAAATGTAAAAAGGAGCAGGATTTTTTGCTGGAATGTCTCCATCATGACAGACCACTAATTCAGTTCATCATGATCAACAACCCCCTCACCCCCCCTCCGACACATACACACAAATGAAAACTAGCTATGTGCAACAGAACTGATACCTGTCCCTTCAATACTTGCTACAAAGTTTAGACTAGAGCCTCTTATGTAGTTCTACCTTAGCTCATTTTCAGTATTATACTGAATAATAACAATCTAGTTTCCTAGACTAATAGTATCCTTAACAGCCCTTCTTAAATACAGTCTCTGTTGTAACACGGAACTAAAAAAAGCACTTTCCAATAATGCACACATATACACACAAGATTCCAGTGAACTGTGTATATGTTCACATGTATCATAGAATCATAGAATCATAGAATTACGCAGGTTGGAAAAGACCTTGAAGATCATCAAGTCCAACCGCAGCCTAACCAGTACCCCATCTCTAAAAAAAACCTCTGCTAAATCATATCCCTGAGTACCACATCCAAACGGCTCTTAAACACATCCAGGGATGGCGATTCAACCACCTCTCTGGGGAGCCTATTCCAGTACCTAACCACCGTTTCTGTAAAGAAATTCTTCCTAATATCCAACCTGAACTTGCCCTGGCGCAACTTGAGGCCATTTCCCCTCGTCCTGTCACATGTCACTAGTGAGAAGAGACCTGCCCCACTCTCGCTGTGAGAACCTTTCAGGAACTGGAAGAGGGCAATAAGGTCTCCCCTCAGCCTCCTTTTCCCCAGAAAACAGCCCCAGCTTCCTTAGCCTCTCCTCGTAGGGCTGATTCTCCAAGCCCTTAACGAACCTCGTTGCCCTTCTCTGGACCTGCTCCAGTACTTCTATATCTTTCTTGTGCTGAGGTGCCCAAAACTGGACACAGTACTCGAGGTGAGGCCTCACCAATGCCGTGTACAGGGGCAGGATGACTTCCTTAGTCCTGCTCACCACACCATTCTTGATACACGCCAGGATGCCGTTGACCTTCTTGGCCACCTGGGCACACTGTCGGCTCATGTTCAGCCGTGCATCAATCAGTACCCCCAGGTCCATTTCCTCCACACAGTCCTCCAGCCACTCCGCCCCAAGCCTATAGCGCTGCCTGGGGTTGTTGTGGCCGAAGTGCAGGACTCGGCATTTGGTCTTGTTGAACCTCATCCCATTGGCTTCAGCCCAGCTCTCCAGCCTGTCTAGATCCCTCTGTAGGGCCTCGCTACCCCCAGGCAGATCCACACTCCCAGCCAATTTAGTGTCATCTGCGAACTTACTGAGGGTGCACTCAATGCCCCCATCGAGGTCATCAATAAAGATATTGAAGAGGACAGGCCCCAGCACAGACCCCTGGGGAACACCACTCGTGACCAGGCGCCAGCTGGATTTAACTCCATTTACCACCACTCTCTGAGCCCGGCCCTCCAGTATATACTTGTTCGTACATATTTGTGTATAAGCATACAAACTCACATTTACCCTAATAAATATATGTAATGTAGTTCCAGCACTATATATGATCTACTACTTACAGTTTCACAATATTGAGAATTTTCTTTACAATCCTTTCATGAAAAAAGAACATACTAAAAAACATGAATTTTTGCCTATGCATCAAGAGAAACAAGGCGTTCCCTACATGTAGCTTTGAACAGGCATTGTTTAACAGAATCCACAAAAAAGAATACTGACACCTTATGAGATGTGCACCACATAATAATAATGACATGCAGAGCAATATGTTTAAATTTTGTATACCTGTATATATTTGTGTGAAATTTAGAAAGTGTGGGGACACAACAAATCTCTTTTTACTTTAATTCATAAATTTCATTTACTGAGGAAGTATTCATGTTTAATTAGGAAGCAGAAGTGAAATCATAAAATTGTAGGGGTTGGAAGGGACCTCCAGAGATCATCGAGTCCAACCCCCCAGCAAAGCAGGCTCCCTACAGCAGGCTGCACAGGTAAGCATCCAGGCAGGCCTTGAGTATCTCCAAAGAAGGAGACTTCACAACCCCCCTGGGCAGCCTGTTCCAGTCCTCCATCGTGCTCACTATGAAGTTCTTTCACATATTGCTGTGGAACTTCCTGTGCTCCAGTTCATGGCCATTTCCCCTTGAGCTGGTTTAAGTTAAACCTTGTCTTCACTCTGATTTCATAATTTTTTGTACAGAAGGTTACTACTGTTATACCGTGTTCAAGAAAGTTGGGCCTTAGTGTCAGTCACAATCACATAAAAACATAACATGTTGGATCAAAGGATGAAAAAGCAATATTTGATGGTCCTTTGCAAGTTTAAACCAAATTCCATATTTTGCATAGCACCTTAAAAGTTTATTCACAGCTGTGTTTCCTAAGAATATCATCACTCACTCAGCTGTTATGTCTGGTCTAGTATTGTTTCCATAGTTCTATTTCATCAGCAGCAATCTCACCATAGGATGCATCACAGAATGAAAAAAAGAATAGCCACAACTTGGGCTACATCATATTGTTACACTGAAGTAATCTCTTATTTTTAGGAAAAGGAAGTCTTAATTAAGGAACTGCAAACATGCAGTTTCTATCTCCTTCCGTATGTTCCCTGAACATATCTACCAGAACTGTCTTAAGTCAAAATCATTTTATGTATTACTCTGACATAAAGTCTTATATCAATGTGACTAACCAAGCCTTCCAAATTCCCTACTTGCTCCACAGTTTCACTTGGGATACATGCCATTTGTTTCTGTGATACCCTCTCAACGCTTACTCTTACAAATCAGCAGCTAAAATCTAGTGGACAAAGGCAATAGTCATGTTATCTGACAATAACTTTGTCTTCACATTAACACACTGTCAGCATTCACAGATGAGACACAGAACTAATGTATTAGTCTGAACATACAGAATGCTCACTAAGTAGACAAGCAATAATAATTCCATGCCTTAACATTTTTTCCTGTTCCTAAACAGAAGAATCATTCTTACACCTCATGTTGCTTCATTAGCGGGCTTTAGCACTAACACAGCTAATTACACTTGGTGATTTGTTTTTGTTTGGTTTGCTGGTGGTGGCTTTTTTCAGAAGTTTGCCCACTAAGACAAAATGATGCAATGCAACAGAACAAGAAGGCATCAAACATTCCACTTATTAGAATAATGCATTCAAATTGCATATTAGAACAGGCATTCAATTATATTTTATCCTTTGGTTTTTTTTGCAAGATCTATTCTAAATGGTAAAAGAATTAGATCAAAACCCAACAATCTGGAAAAACAATATATCAGCAAAGTTTTATAGTTTAAATGTTATTTAGATGCAGTTCGTAGCTTTCTCAAAATATACTCACCAAGATCTGTGTTGGGGCCAGCAAGTAACTGCTTAAATTTGTCTAATCGGGATGCTTCTCTTTCAGTTAATGCAGGAGTAACTGAGGTACTGAAGTCTGCCATTCCGCTCACTAAAGGAGGTGTGGAGGTTTGTGGAAGGGACTGTGATCTTTGCATGGAAGAATTTTCACTAGCATTATCTGAAAGGAGAAAGAAGCATAATACTTAGCCTCAGCTAGTAAGAGGACTACTAATAATTTGAATTTAGCTTTTAAATTCAGAACACAGTTCTCTTCTGGAAAAATAGAAGAAATATAACCTAAAGGCATAACACCAATTTGAACTGCAAACTACTTGAATTTAACAGCATAGGTATTCCTCTTCCTAGCAATATTCCACAATTAAAACACATGAATTAGAGATCATTCTAACAGCAAGGTTAATTCATTTCCATAATCATCACTGTGATTGGTCACTTTATTACACAGGAACACAGCCCAGATCACTCAACAGGATGAACTTCCCACTCCATAGAAGACATTTTTCTCCATTTTTAAGTATTTTATAAAGTAGCATTTTAGTAACAATTTTTTCTACAGTAGTAGATTAATTACATACAACTTGATACAGTTAGTCATCAAAATACAAAAAATAGTGCAAGTCCCTCCAAAAATTGAGTACATATCTAGTCTGAAAACAAAGAAGTTTAATTATTCTTTCCTGACCTATGTATTTCACATAGACATGCCTTACAGTTTAGCATGGAGTGCAGTACCTCACTCAAATCATCTAATACCGACTAATAACATTTACCTGTAGTAAAGGTTGGGAAGGGGTTAATGTCCTATAAGGCAAATATTATAGGTCTCCTTACTTGATTTTCCACACTTTTTCCATTTCTTAACATACCTGATGAACCTGATGTATGACCTTCACTGACTGATTTAACGAGCCTATTATCACCACACACAATTGAAGTCAGCTCTGCTGATTCTACTTGTTTTCCTTCCTGTAGATGCTCTTCCAGAAATTTATGCTGTTCTTGTAACTTGCTGTGATTCTGAATTACTTTGTGAGCCGTTTCCATGACCACTTCTGTATTTAAGTTTTCAGCAGCAATGGCTAAGAGTTCATCATCATCATCCCCAAGATCCCAAGCATCACTTGTATTACTTTCAAACTCTTGGAAGGTGCTGACTTTCTTTAGTTTCACTGGAGTTGTAGGTGGTTTTGAACCCGGTTTTATCAAGCTGTTAAATAACAAGTAAACAGTGTTTAGAGAAACAGTAATGAAGAAAGCAACATGCTGTCGGAAGGGAAGCAGCAGATATTTCTCTCCCTCTATTCAAGTTACTACTGCTTCCAACCATGATATAACATAGTGGAATATTCCTTAGGAGGAAGGCAGGTAACAACCTCACCCTTCCTTGTTTTGAATGCAGTCCGAACAAATCTCCCCTTTCCTTGCCTCCAAAACAGACAAACAGATAAAAGCTGGAAGTCAAATAAAAGAAATACTGCTGGAATACTTTATAAGACAGACAGGAAATGTTACAATTCTCTTGTTTTATGAGCTTTTATAGAGGTTTCAGGCCCTTCCATGTAGTTGTTGCATAATCAAGCAGCAGCAGCAATCAAGTCATCAGGTCTAATCCTAAATCACCATATGCAATCAAGCAATGCAATCACTGTCATAAACAAATCAAATCTCACCTTAAAACTCATTAGATTTATCATTCCTCTCCAATCATGCACTGTAGCATGAATTTGCTTCAGAACTTTGCTCTTCTGATAGCCAGGATGTCTCCTCAAGTTCCTACTCTGAGCATGCCCTGATCACCTGCTAACTCTATCCTTGTCAAAACAGTACAAGATAGATAAACCAGACATTCCTCCCTAGCTTGGCCCTTGTTCTCATTTACTGTAATGCAGAGCAATCACGCCAGCTTTCAGATTTCAGCAACAGTCAGAATCCAACAATGCATTTTCCTAAACACCTCAGCCATAAAAAAATGAAAAATAATGCATTTGCATTAGCTGTGGGCTATTAGCAAGAAATTTATTTGGTTACTAATGGTGATAATTTTACCCTTTTCACCCACATTGTGTTCTGATATCCAATAACCACGACCTAAGGCCATTTTTAAATTACTACCTCATTTCTTCCACCTACTTCCACAGGCAAAATGCCCACCTTTATCTCAAAGTAATCCATGCCATAATCTAATTCCTTTATTTCACAGACAGACACACAGAAAAAATAGGCAGATAATCAACAGAAAGATGCATATAGATTGTTTATATCTGAATTATAGTCTTCATTCGATGAATTAAGATAATTATTTACAGTAAGTTTTTGAGGCACTGCAAAGAGATGAAAGACTGCAATCCATGTTAGACAAGATACTGAAAAGCTCTTTTGCAATTCACAATCTGGTAAGCATCAAGAAGCAACAAAAGGTGTCAGAAAAGTCAAGTTTATGACAAAAATTATGAATAGAAACTTAATATTCTAACAACAAAGAAGAAAAGGAGGAAGGAAGACAGATAAGATCCAAATCATCTGGGTTATCTGAATCACAGAATCACAGAATTTTAGGGGTTAGAAGGGACCTCCAGAGATCATCGAGTCCAACCCCCCTGCCAAAGCAGGTTCCCTACACCACATCGCACAGGTAGGTGTCCAGGCGGGTCTTGAATATCTCCAAAGAAGGAGAATCCACAACCCCCCTGGGCAGCCTGTTCCAGTGCTCCATCACCATCACCATAAAGAAGTTCTTGAGCACATTCGTGCGGAACTTCCTATGCTCCAGTTTCTGGCCATTTCCCCTTGTCCTGTCTCCACACACTACTGAAAAGTAGTGCCACTTTGCCCCCCACACCTTAGATAATTATAGACTTGGATCAGGTCCCCTCTCAGTCTTCTTTTCTCAGGGCTAAACAGACCCAGTTCACTTAGTCTCTCCTCATAGGGGAGATGCTCCAGGCCCTTCACCATCTTTGTGGCCCTCCGCTGGACTCTTTCCAAGAGATCCCTGTCTTTTTTTGTACTGGGGAGCCCAGAACTGGACACAGTATTCCAGATGAGGCCTTACCAGGGCAGAGTAGAGGGGGAGGATCACCTCCCTCAACCTGCTAGCCACGCTCTTTTTAATGTGCCCCAGTATGCCATTGGCCTTTCTGGCCACAAGGGCACACTGCTGGCTCATGACCAGCCTATCATCCACCAGGACATCCAAGTCCCTGTCTGCAGAGCTCCTCTCCAGCAGGTCATCCCCCAGTCTGTACTGGTGCATGCAATTATTGCTACCTAGGTGCAAGACTCTGCACTTGCTTTTGTTAAACCTCAACCAGTTTCTTACTGCCCAACTCTCCAGCCTGTCCAGGTCTCACTGAATGGCAGCACAGCCTTCAGGTGTGTCAGCCAATCCTCCCAACTTTGTATCATCAGCAAACTTGCTGAGTGTGGTCACTATCCCCTCATCAAGGTCACTGATAAAGATGTTGAACAAGACCAGACCCAGCACCGACCCCCAGGGAACACCGCTAGTTACAGGTCTCCAACTGGACTCCGCACCACCAGTGACAACCCCCTGTGCTCCGCCAGTCAGCCAGTTCTCAGTCCACCTCGCTGTCCACTCATCTATCCCACACTTCCTCAGCTTTGTTATAAGGATGTTGTGGGAGACAGTATCAAGTGCCCTGCCAAAATCAAGGTAGACTACATCCACTGCTCTTCCCATATCCACCCAGACAGTGACAATATCATAGAATATTAGGTTAACTTACGTTCCATGCAGCAATGGGTCAAAAGGCGGATGCTGAGCTCCATAGACGTGTTGGATACTATAGGACAAGAGAGAGAGTGTGTATATTAATTAGACACTAATAAACAGAACTGAAATGTTCTAGTAGTCTTCCACTTCATAGTCTTCCACTTCATAGAATCCCCTACACAACTAAAAACAATGAATCTGAAACTAAAGTGTATACTCAAAAGTAACTCAATAGAAAGACTGAGACCAACTTAAGATGATTCTTTTTCTATCTAGGAACTCCACAGTAAGAAAGTTCAAAAGAAGCAAGGTTTCTCTCTTCTGATTTATCACTTCTTTGAATAAAACAGAATAAAATCTCGATGAGTTATCTGCAAAGATTTCAGTTTTTCTGTATACTTGGGTTCCAAAATCTAACCAGCCAATTCTTAACAGCTACCAATGCACAAGGCTGATCAATTTAAAGAAAACAAAAAGGCACAGAAGATGTCATGTCAGAGAACATAAGCCATGGGAGTACAAAAAATAAATGCTTTAACATACACCAACTTCCAAATACATACTTTTTATTAAAACCTCTATTACAGAACAGCATATTATTCAGAATCATAAAAGTCCATTTCCTTCCAGATTTGAGCCACAGTATTATTTCAAGTAAAAGCAGCTTCATGTTGAAAACTATTACTGCACAATTCTGATTGTAAGAAAAGCAAATTACATGCAACGCTGACACTACCTAAATCTGCACTGAAAACCGCATGAAAGGTGGCAAACATCCTCCCAACAAATCAAAAATCAATCTCAAGACCACATATGTAAGTCTAACCTTAATAAAATTGATTTAGTACCGAGCCAAAAAGTCTGCAGTCATAACAAATCAGCAGCATTAACTCGTGAAATTAATCCTACAGATGGCTGTGGAGTTTATAAAATCCACCCCCAGTCAACTGTCTGCACCCTCTCCCCTACTCCAGATCAGTTGAGGGCCGGGTGTCACCAGCCACTGTCCTTCATGGCACAGACAATCTATCCTTTCTTTCAGACGCTGTATGAGCAGACATGAAGAGAATTCACCTCTATACAAAGCAACAATCCTCTCTCTACCATAAAAAACATGAACCCATTCTCCATATTTTCATTCTTCCACATCTGCAGTAGGTTGCAAATTAATTAACTGCGACTATTCACAGAGCTTGTGTAATCAAAGAAAGTCAAACATGTTTTATCCCCACAGGGGGTACAGGGACTTAGTAAAATTACAACACAAGAAGTTCAGAGAAAGAAGAACAGTCAGACCAGAAGAGGCAGTTTATAACTAGACAAACAGAACTACTACCAGTTTGTGCTTATGGAAGAGGGACAGTAGAAGTTAAAGGATGAGCAAGATTATTTCTCTGTGCCATTCAAAAAATGGTACATGTAATAAATTATCTTTATCTGTGAATGGGGATACTTTGGAATCTCTCAGTCTTTGGCTAATGACAAAGTAGTAAAAGTTTCCCATCCGCTACTCAAACAGCTTATGTTTACCAATGTGAGCGTACTGAAGATATGGCACACAACTGCAGAGAAGCTGCTGCTACAGACTCACCATTAACAGAAGCAACTTTTTACTTCTCCTTTTTAACCACACTCTTCAAGTCAGCACTTTTTTTTTTAGGTTGTACTGTTTGTGGCTTTTTTTTAGCCACAGCTCCTTAGTTTCTCAAGGGGCGCTTGGAAAGGCAAACTCAGCTAATATATTTCACTCGTTTACTCACAGCTTGTTTTTCAGTACAAGCTGACAACAGAATAACGACAGTGGGACCGAAACGCCTTACAACAACTTCCCAGACAGGACAGCACAGCACAGTCATCTCTCTGCAGGGACAACCAAACGGACGAGAGGAGCGGGACGCCCTGAGGAGGCGTAGGGGTGATAGACGAACCGGTATGAGGGGGGAGCCGGGCACAGCCGCACCGCTCTGGGCCTTGCGCTCCGGGACTGCGACCGCGGGACCGGCCAGAGAGATCCCTTGCCCAAGAGAGCCCCGGCCTTCCCTCCGCCCCTCTCACCTGCCCGGTACTTTCGTGCCGCTCCGCTTCCAGAACTGCTTCCTGCCCCCATCGTTCGCCATGGCGGCTGTCACCTCATCCCCGGCCCCGCGTCCCGTCCCGGCTGGCAGCCCCGACCCACGCCCTCAGGGTTCACTCCCCCCAGTTCCCTTCCCCAGAAACTGGACTGAGCGCTGCCATCTTGGGACCGGGAAACAACGGCGTTTCTCATTCGCCCTCCGAGGAGGCCCAGAGGGTTTAACCAACCAGAAGTGAGAGTACTGCCGGGTGAGTCGAATCGGCCCAATGGCAGCGAGTGTCGAGCAGTGGGGAGGGCCTTCTGGGCAGAGCCCGGCCGGTGGCGGCCCCCTTCGTCCCGCCCAGGGTGCCGGTGGGGTCTGTGGTGGTTTTGCTTTGCTGTGTTCTGTGGCCGTTTCCTTCCTGTGAACCCCTCGCACCGTGTTGTAGTGTGTAGGGCACCGACTGGTAATGGTAGCCGGCTCTATGAAATGAAGTGTTGTCCAAAGGCTGGCTGCTTTTGCTGAGTGATGCTCAAGGTGTGATGCTCTCGAGGCTTTAGGTCCCCTTGGTTGGGATATGTATGAAGAGTAAATCAAGGTTCTCTTCGCGAAGCTTTTCAATCGTATTAAATTTAATGTCATTTTATAATAAAATACATCACGATTTCCTTTGGTGCGCAGTTGATAAATACAATTATTTACCCATCTATCTTCTGAGGGGTTAGGGAGGGAAAGCTTTATTGTGTCATGGCTTTAAAGTTCCTTCAAAGGTTACCATTAATACTGTAACTGCATTTGTTTGCTTGCTTTTTCATTGTCTTTTGATCCTAAGATGCCTCACCTCTGCAAATAAAACTGACGTAGTGCCACGTTACTCTGGACTGTGACTCCTGAGGAAACAGTGCTGATTACAGATGTATTTTTTGCTGCGTTCTACATAAGTCTAATACATGACAGTGACTGCAGGGGATGTTCTGGCAAAACAAAGTCAGCAGGTAGTGTGATGTGTGACTTATAAGCCGGCATTTGTTCTTTAGTGCGTGCGTAAAATACAAATACTTTATTATACGTTAAAAAAAAAATAATGAAGTTTTCTGCCTGCTTTGCGATCTACCTCCTCAGAGCTAACAAATATTTTATTAAGCAAATCATTTAAGATCTTGGTCATAAGTGGAAGCTGCACATTGCAGTAATTTCAGTGCTACTTATAGATGAGTATGGTATGGATTGTATCCTCTTCTCTACTAATGTTCTTTAAATAATATCCATCTTAAAGATTATGGATCTGTAAGCGTTTCGTAATGCACTGTGACCTTCAGTATCAGCAGTCTTAATGCAGTGCACGAAAAGCACAGTGTAATATGAGCCATGCCTATTAGCTAAAGTGAAAATGAAACCTTTAAGGTCAGGAGTGGAACTTTGCTTAGTCTAAGACTAAGTTTGTTTTAGATCCATCACTGTTAGGATATAAAAAGGAGATACATTTGCTTGTAGCAGTCAAAAACATGATAAATCCATAGAATATGTATTCTATCATAAGCAGTAATATGGATTTTGAAATTATGTTTCTCACTGAAACTATGTTTACTCATTATTGATATTTCTCTAAAGGGAATCTAATTATTTTGGGGATAGGTAGCCAAGGCCATCTGCAGTCTTTGTGATACTTGGCCTGAATGCTGAAGCAGAGCCATTTAACTTTTATGTCAGTCTGGTGCAGCCGTGTGGAACTTCTGGTTCATTTTAGAAGTGGAGATTTTATTGAATCAAGTCAGCATAGAGTTCACTGCATTATTTCTTTTTAATTATATGTATGTGTTACATTGTTCTTAAGTTTTCAATGCAGTGAAAAGTTGTACACCAGAAACAAATGACTCTTGCATTGATTTACTCTACTGAATACTCCAGATAATTCTGATGTGCAGATGGAGCTACATTTGTATTGTGAAGAATGGGGAGTACACACAGACAGAAGTCTGTTATGGTAGAGCAGAATGAGAATGCAGGACTATCTCTTAGGCTGAGCATAAGTTAGTTAAGCTTAAGTTAGTGTATTCAGCTTGATTTTTTTCTTGTACCTTTATATTGTAATATAGAACTTTTATTTGTATATAAATACATATATTCTGAACTATTTTATAGAAGACTGTATTAAGAGTATCCATCCTTAAAATACTGATTCCGGATGCTGGTTCTCCAAGGATCTGCTTCTTCTGAAGGGCCATTTCAAAACTGAGCTCTGAATGATTCCACACTTAGTTTATTTTCAGCAGGAAAGAAATGCTTTGCATTATCAAAATAATTTACTTCTACTTTTGGGGGCCAGTTTTCAGAGTTCAGTCACTAAATACATTTGGTAAATAAAGATGCTCAGGAATTTTATGTACTAAAATATAGAAATGTACCTGTGTTCTTGGCTGGTCAAAAATTATAAGAGTTATAGCGTGAAGTAGCAATCTTTTGAGAAAAGAAAGGACAAAGATGTTTATTCCTTAGTGCAGTAGCTGGTGAGATATATAAACAGATGTTTCAGTGGTCATTCAGTTGCACCAATTTGTATTTTGGCTCATCTGTTGTGGCAAGGTTCAGGAAATCTAGCTGTGCTGGTATGCTTACGCTGATAGACTTTTCTGCAAAGGTATGGTATATATACTGTACAGCTTTACTCATGACACACAGAAAAGTGTGGATTGATGTTAAGGAAAATTATCTAAGCTGACAACAGCACTCCCCTGATAGCTTAGCTATGTGCACACTGGGAGGATTTGCTGATTAAGTTGTTGAAGCTAGTGTGCTTTTTCATGCTTATCTTTAGATCGCTGTGTCAGCAACATGCTGTAGTGTAAACGCAACACTGAGGTGGGGCTGGAAGTGACTTATTCTAAGAGATAACAATACTATGTCTCTCTATATCCATGTTTTGTTTGCTTGAATCAGTAAGCAAAAAGTGAAAACAGCTTAAATTAGCTTCCGTATTGAAGCATTGGTTTCTGCATGTCTTTACTGCTTTAAGCAACTTTAACCAGCTAATATAACACACAATGCCTTCTGTAGCGGCTGATGACACGTCCTGTTTGGCTGATGAGAACACCCTTCTTTCTAACCATTTCATCCATCTACTTTATTTTGAAAGTCATGGAGGAAGCAGAGGAAGTGAAGCTGCAAACCAACCCAAGAACAGCATTCTACCCAAAAAGAAAGGAAAAGGAAACAGAGGCAGTTATACTAGAGAAGACAGCAATCTCAGATGGTTCGATATTTTTATATACAGTATAGGTCAAGGCAAGATGAGTGGGAGAAGTGGTCACAGAGAACCGTGAAAGAAAGAACAAAGAGGATGTTAAAGAGGAAGGACGGACAACAATAACTGGATTGAAAGAAGTTAGAAGTGGCCCAGTAAATCATGTATTCACAACAGTTCTTTCAGCGCAGTGCAGAGAAAAAAGACTGCATGACATGAGGGTCAGGAAGGGCATACTGGTCCCATGGGCAGAGAGAAAAAGGCAGCTATCTGACATGAAGAGTGAGAAACAGCAGGATCTGAGCAAAAGTTGTATATTTGTGAATAAGAAAGTGTGAACAAGGAAAGTCCAAAAATAACAAGTAAATGTCATTTTGAACAGTGGATGCTGGTCAATGAAGATAATCTGGAAGAAAGGAGTGATTTCACCTTTGTTCCTAATTGACTCAACATGGATAGACAGTGAGAAAATTCAGAGGAAACCTTGAAATGTAGATTTGGCCAAAACAAAAATATTTTTGAAGGAATAGAATGCTATGGTAATTTATTGCTGAAAAATGGCAGTACACTAGAGGAAACTCTTTTAGTGTGATTTTTATGTCCCACATCAGCTCCACAGAACACATGAAATGACAGGAGGGTACATCAGAAATAGGGTCCAGCAACTGGAGGCAAGAGGGCTGGCATGAGAACAGGATGGAAAGAGTATGGTGAAGGAGTTAAGAAGCATAATGGAATCATTTCCTAAGGTAAAGTTGTTCACAGGAGCACTGATGTGAGAGAAGGAGCCAAAGTTTGTGGCCTAATCATGGTGAGCAAACCACATCCAAGAAAAGTAAAAAAATA
The DNA here is from genome assembly GCF_039878825.1 of Excalfactoria chinensis. Lineage (NCBI taxonomy): Eukaryota > Metazoa > Chordata > Aves > Galliformes > Phasianidae > Excalfactoria > Excalfactoria chinensis. The sequence continues at coordinate 14,776,941 of NC_092825.1, read as the reverse complement.
AAATAGGAAAATGTGGCAAAAGGAACACTGAATGTGTAGCCGGAGGTGAAGGAAAGCCAGAGGCAGAGACTCAGTAATCTGAATGGTGCTGCTTTTCGTGCCTGTAAAGGAACTAAATCTCTAGTAGGGCCTTCTGATGTAGCAAGGAATGGTCATTAAAGACTTCTGTAATATATTTTTCAGTAGCAGAAATGGATGTTCTGTAAACCTCATGGTGAAAAAGTACATGTGAAGAATAAACACTAATTAGAGGGAGGAATTGCCATGAGAGAACTGTTGGCCAGGAGGAGTCATAGAATAATAGAATCACAAGGTTGGAAGGGATCATCTAGTCCAACTAGATCATCTAGTCCAACTGTCCTCTCTTTACCATACCTACAGAAAACCACTGAACCATATCTCCTAGCTCCCTATCCAGATGCCTCTTGAACACTGCCAGGGATGGCGACTCCACCACCTCCCTGGGCAGGCTATCCCAGTGCTTGACCACTTTCTAAGAGAGACTTAGACTCTCTCTTGACTCTCTTTCTAAGAGAGAAAAAGCTTCTTCTTATGTCCAGTCTAAACCTCATCTGATACAACTTGTGGCCGTTTCATTGTCACAGGCAGACTCATTGTAGGGTTTTGTAACTTTCTTCTCTGTAAATGACCTTCTCTGTTACATGAGTTGAGCAAGATTTCACGGGAAAGGGAGTGAGGAACAGACTTTCCAAACTACACTTGCACTGACACCCACACGCTCTAGTAAGTAACTGAGTAATGGATAATGAAACTGCAGAGAGCATAAACAAATATTGTCTGTCTCTGGGTAAACATCTGCCTCCTGTGTCTTCTTCTGGATGAGCAGTCAATATGGGTAGATTTAAAAATATGTCCCTCATTTAAAAATTAGTGACAGCGCTCATGTTTACATTTGATGCAGTCTGAGGTGAAGGTGTTTAATTTTGCTTTAGTTTATCTGTCTCACAGATCACGTAGTGCTGGCAGCCAGGCGTACCCCAGCTAAGCTGTAAGCTCGCCCATGGCCTGGAGCACAGAACTCCTCCCGGAGCACTGCTGCAATGCAGTGCTGATGCTCATGAGGCTCAGGAGGAGGAATGGCTCTTCCTACCTCTTGGTCAAAAGGCAGAGAAGCTGGCAAAAGTGACAAGTTCTCTTTCCAAGATACTTCTTGTTCCTTGAAATTCTACCTTATTATGCCTTCAGAACATATGGTGAAGGTTTAAACACAGTATTGCACCATGACAGACTTCAAACAGAGAACTAAATGATTGCATATTTGGCTCTGAGCCATGATAGTTCTGTTCATTATTGATAGATGTTTCTTTTATTTAAATTATACATTTCAAATCAGTTTCTGCAAATTTAGCTTGCTATCAAAACAAGATGCGGAGAGAAATCATTGTGGCATTAGATGATTTCATTAGATGATTTTTCCTGAGGCTAAAATATCTTCCTAAATTGTTGGGAGAGCTTAAGAGGTGCTGGTTGACCTGCATAGAACTGCAGATTGATATGGAGATAGGCAATAACATTTGGCAAAAGTCAGAGTAAGCCATGCGCTGGAACTCACACTTCTTCTTTTCTCTCTCTCTCTTTTTTTTTTTTTTTTTTTTTTTTTTTTACAGAGTCCCAATAAATAGCAACACTGTCTACTATTGCTTTAATGTAAGAGTGAAAAATAGAGTGTATGGGAAACTGGTAATCACAGCCTGAACCTCTGATTAATCAGCTGAGGCAAGTGTCGGGTCAGCACAGGTGAGGGTAATTCAGCTGTGCTCCCAGAAAGGGTGGAGCCTGACTCCACCTCTCCTAGACTTCATTTAAGGGCTGACCACCACTAAGGCAGCATCTCTTTGACAAGCTGGCTTGATGTGGAGATGCTGCATTTGGTATGGCATTTGCTGCGATCATGTGCTTGTTCCCCTCCATTATTTGGTCAAAAAGCTGTTCAGCAGTGAATCTGTAACTCTCCACAGGTGCTTAAGAATAGCAGAGACAACAGTACTACACAGAAGTTTGATGGATTATCTCCAGCAGATATCTTCAGGTGTTAGTATGCATCAAACTGTGTTAAACCGCATCTACAATTTATCCTGAGAGCTAAAGCAAACATTTGTTCTCTGATAATCTTCATGACTGATTGCTGCAGCTTTTTGTTTTTTCCCCTCTACTTTTGACTTTGGCCATCCAGCTCTATCACCAGCGCCGTTTGAAGTTCCTCCTGGGTCTTCTCCTCGGACCTCTATATCGAATTCAAACAGACCTCACCTTTTATCCCTCAAAGCCACTCTGAGTGCCTTTTCTGTGTTTTCTGTGTCTACATCAGGGATTAGTTTCTGGTGATATCCCTTGAGGGTAACAGAGCCTTGACCATGCTTTTCAACCACTTTTTGCTCTCAGTTAATTTCTCTTTAATCCAAACGCATACTAGAAGGTAATTAAGTTTCATTGTTTGCTTTTCAATCCATTTCTGAGTTTCTCTGTGTAGCAGCTGAAATGTACCTTCAAACTGAAAACAGCCTTCTTCCTTTCTTTTTAGTGTTCCATATGTTTTCAGTATTCCAGTGACTCCAGACAGTAGAAGGTAGCTCAAAAATACAAAGCAGAGTATAAATTTGCAGTTGTTTATGATGTAATTTCTAAAAATATCTTCAGTATAATCCATTATGGTTATTATTCAAATCAGGTGAGTTGCATCAAAATCATGTTTTCTTTCCTTAAAGAGGAAGGAATATGCTAGTTTAGAGGCATGCTTGTATTAGGTCTCATTAACTGTTCCTTATTGCTTGAACTTTTTCAGGCTGTTTTTGTGATTTGTGTGTGTTCATTTGAGGAAGAGCAAATATTTGTGAGAGTGATGAGTATAGCAAATATTCTGGAGCTGTAGCATTATAGCAGGATTCTTCTAGCATGATTTGTGGGAGAAAATAATTACTGAGTGCTGCTGCAGAAACACTGTTCATTGGTGAAAGAGGCATAAGCAAAATTATACAGCAAAGGAAATGAGTGGGAGTAATTCCAGAGTTTTGGGGGTGAAATAAAATATGACAAAGGTAGCAAAATATTTTATTATGCATTTGTTTTGAAGTTTTGCCACTAATCCAGGAGGTTGCTCTGTTAGCATTAGGATTTGCAAAGCGCCTCCTGACTGAAGACGATAAATATTTGCCCAGATTTTTTGCTGGAATTGGAAGCCAAAAATCAAAACCTGCAGAGTTTTGTTCTTTTTACCTGAATGTAAGTCACAGGCTGCTACTTTTCCAAAACAAGTAGGAATGGTTGAAGGGGAAAAAGGAAAACTCAAAGAGGGAGAATGAAATATTTTGCTATTCATATCACTTTCTAGTATAACGCAGCATGTATCATCATGTTGTAAAGTAATAAAAGAAAGAACAGCTTAGCTTCTAAACCTTGAAATGAAAAATTGCAATTTCACTTGAATGATCTTGACAGTTGTTTCAGGACTGGCAATCTTAGCGCAAGAAATGAACTAAGAATACTGACGTAAAACCACCAAAGAAGCCCTGAGTTTTGAAGGGAAAATGATAAGGCAATCACAGGCAGCTCCTCAGAACTTAAAGCCATTTTAAATAGAAAGAGCTCAAAGGATTAATCTCTTATACTGAAATCCTGAAGTACAGTGGTAATAATTCTGCTATGCACGGTCATTAGAATAAGATTTCACAAGTAGCCTGAGGAAATAAATATGTTATGCATCATTTTTCAAAAATCTCTCCAACTCTGAAAGTCAGCCATAGAGTTGAGCCATGAAAAAGAGCAGTACTGAAATGATAATGAATCCTGAAAACTTCTGTGTTTTCTCCTTTTCAGTTTTGTTTTGTGAAAGATTCGTACAGAGAGGTAGGATCTGACTGACTTAGCCAAGGGTAAAATGAGCAGGTTTCTACCAAGCAAATCTTTGTCTGTTTTTTAACACAGACATAAATACATATATAAAATTTGATTCACTGTCAAACATACATATATATGGATTGTACAGTAAAAGCTTTAAACTCATAGCTGATGTCACACTTTACTTGTGTTCCCACATTAATAACAATAATAGAATCCTTAATTGTATTAATATCAAACTGATCCTATGCCATCTTTATGTGTGATAAATGGACTTTTGTAATTAATTTGTCTGTGGTGCTCATCGGTTTGGACCAGTTTTCAGATAATGCTAGCCAGCATTCTTATTAATGCCCTACAAATTAAAATCACTGGTGCTGTGTATCTGTAGGTGGCAATAATTAAGAGCTGCAAATAACGACAGTGGCAATCAGTGCTCAAGATGATAGCAGTCATAACATGATTTAACATCTGGAAATTGATGCTAGAAGAAGTTAAGGGGGGAAATGCCATCAAAACACTGAGAGTCACAGAATGGTCTGAGTTGGAAGGGTCATCCGATTCCAGCCCCACTGTTACGGGCAGAAAGATGAGACACTACATCATTCGGTAGAGGATGTGGGAGCTTCTCCACAAGTTAAGTTCTTTAAATCATGACAGGATGTCTTGCTGAAAGAGATGCTGTAGTGCAGCTACAATTCTTTGGGCTTGACTGAGGTTTTACTGTGTGAAAATCTATGTTCTCCCAGCAGAAAATCAGAGAAGATGATCAAAACAGTCTAGTCTTAAAACCTATGAATTGTTCTCAGAGCTATTCCCTTCTGAATTTCTTCTTATCACATCTCTCTTGTGGGCTGTGTTACTTAAACGCTCTACAATAGAGAAGCAGTTACATTACATTGTTTTAGATATGGCGTGTGTATATAAATGTACTTTGATATAGATGTTTAGTCCTATATAGAAATAAAATGTAGTTTTATTGGAGTATTTCCAAGAACACTGATATTTTTTTCTCTGTGGCAAGAGGAAACTTGGTGGAACAAACTTACTTAAATTGCTCTGTCTAAAAATCGTGTTTCATATATCTGTGTAGATGAAGAAATAGGGCCATACTTTCTAGCCCAGCTAAGATCTATTCTGCTTTTTTCAAATGTATTGTGTGCTGGAAAGAAACAGAAAACTCAGGGGAGGAGGATCCTTCTACAACATGTTTCATGAAAGGTGATGTGAATCTGGGCCTTTCCCTTAGGAGAGGGTACCTCAAGCAATTTCTTCCTGTCTTTTAAATAATGAGCCAGTTGAAGTGTGAACATCTGTGTGCAGTGAAGGAATAAATCACCACAGCAGCAGTTATATGAGTTCTTTATAGTATTCCAATTTTCCATCTGCTACACACTGCACAATGGTAGAAAATATCTGCTTTATTTCAATGCCAAGACTTGGCAACATGCTCAAAACCAGTAAAATTTATTAGGAAACCATCATGGTAGAGAAATAGCTGTCATTTTTCATCTAGTGCTTAGAAATGATGGAGTTAGGACACAACTGACTTCAGTAGACTGTGGTTTCTTCCACAGAGTTTTCCATAGCACCTTTGCCTTTAGTGCTGTCTTGGTGCTTCAGTAGCCTGTCATTACCTAACTTTACCAAGGCGAATCTGTGCTGCTTTAAAATCCAGTGCTGTTCCTCAGCACCATGTCTGGTTGCAGCATGCTCAAGCACAGCTAAGAGGGTGGCTGGGGTGCCCTTGGCTCCACTGGAAACACGGTGTCATTGTCTCAACAAGATGCTATGATGCCAGCAAAAGATCAATACCTTGATGAGGAACTGCTGGCTCAAAACCATGGTGATATTTGATAGTTGGAACTCTTTCCAAAGCAGTTCCCGTGGTGTGAAATTCTGGCGACTTGATTTGTCTCTCTGCTGTGCAATTGAGTTGATTCATCTGTAACAATGTCTGCCAGCCTCAGATAACAAGAAAAACTGTGTCGTCTATCCATGTTAGTTTTCAATCGTTCAGGTATTTTAATAGTATATTTGCAAAAGAAGTGTTTTAAATCCAAGCAATTAATTCAGTGGGGAAGAGAGGAAAGGGCTTTAGCTGTTTCTTGCTGTTGATACCAGACAGGTCTTACATTTAGTCCCCCACTGTATGGCTGCACATATTTGGAAGCTCTGTGCTGCAGTGTGAGGGCTTGCAGCCTCCCAGGGGTGTGTTTAAAGTTCACTGTGCTCCAGCTCTCCATTCAGCTGCAATGCCTGCATGTTCAAGTGCCAGTGCTGCCTGCCGTGCTCTCCCTGACTGGGACAGGCCAGGACAACCATGTGCCTCCATGTCACAGTGTGGTGAGAGGCCAGGAGCTGAGCTGAAGGGATCTTCACTGCAGCAAGCTCAGATCCCTGCTGGAAAATGAGTCTGAGAGGAGATTAGAGTTGTTCGGAGTGCTAAAGCAGCATCGTTTTGGATAATGTCAGTATATAGCAGTCAAGGATTATGCAACTTGAGTAAAATTGATTAAAAGGGGTTGGTTAAACTGTTTGGACTATTGGTGTCCTCCTGTGCAGTCAGAGTTGGCATCAGCAGAACTTGGCCCACATCCTAAATCATCCAGTCTGAGAATTTAGGTACCCAATGGCAGTTATTTCGGTAAAGTTGTTTCCTTTTGTAATTGAGGAAGAAAATAATGACTCCAATAAGCTTCAAATAAAATAAAATAAAGAGGAGGGAAAAGAGGGGGTTCAGCATCCTTTCATGTTCTACTGACGTGTCACTTTTGACATTGTTTGCCTGCTTATGCTCTGGTTGATAAAACCACAGTACTTAGTGCGGTTCTGAACTAATTTGAATTGTTACAGTAGAAGTTGCTTATTGATGTTATCATAGGAAGCATATCTCCCTTGGCAAGAGGGAAGCTCAGCAATGTCAAGATTCTATCACATTTCTTCAGCTCAAACGTATCAAAAATGTTCCCTGTTTCATCATTGCGTTCCGAGGTGCTGAACAGCTTGAAGAGTTCACACACATTCTAGCTTAACTTTTATACACTGATACTGTGTGTTATGGCATTTGAATTGTAAAAGCTTCAGAATCATTGTGAAAAATCCTCTCCAGCTTTTTTTCTGTAAACCCAAGCAAAGCAGAACCCACTTTTCACATGGAAAGATCGGGTTCTCCACTTCTGTGGTGCTAGAGCAGCCTGTGCATTCACCTCACCTTAAGAGAATTGCTCAGTGTTAGTTTGCTATTTTGTTGCGATCTTTTCCTCTGGCAGATGAAACAAGAAAGCAACTTTGTCAGAGCTGTTCTAAAAAGCCTTTTGTAGCATCCATCAGCTCCTGTGAACTTGAGGGGAATTGCTCATCCCTTTCATCCCAAGGAAGAAGGATCAATAGCTGAGAGATCTCTTATAGGCCTAGGAGTCCTGGGGACATGAACCAGCAATAGGCACTTTGGAGCTCTGAATATTTCCCTTTCCGCACAGCTTTCCTTTCTGACACTCATCTACGCTGCACTGCTATAGATTTTTCCCTGACAGGTGCGGCTCAGTGTACGCGTGCACAACGCCTGGAAGAAACTGAACATAAGTGGTGGGGTTTCACACTGCTCTAAGAAACACTGGTTTGATAAACAGTCCACATACAGATACTATGGATTCTAAGGATTGTAAACTTCATCAGAAACTTTATTTATCTGGAATAGTCCAAGAACTTTCATAGCAACAGCAATAATAGCCTTGTTGCTTTTGTGGGAGGATTGGGCTCCACGACTTGGTTCTTTTCTATTACAATTTGCCTACTTTGTTTATCCTCTGTCCTGTAATCAAATGAACTCATTGCAGCATCACCGTTTATGTAAGTAGCTCTCACTCCTGTATCCTGTGGCATCAATGGTTTTTCTCATCCAAACAGACCAAAACAATAATTCCCATTAGTACCCCTCATACAAAGTACCATCGAAGCCCATCGCTCTGGGTTTAGTTCTCTGTTGGTCAAGTATTGTACATCCAATGCGTGATTTCTCCTGAGGGAAGGAAGCGCACAGCTCAGGAGTATCTTCCTACCTGCAGAGGAGGACTCAGGGAGTGCCTCCTTTGTCAACAGTGTTTCCATCCATTACACTGTAATAAATGATATTTGTATTAGTAATAATGTCTCTTTGTGAAAAAAAAACTGAGGTCTCCTGAGGTTGCTCTTAATACCTCTTTATGAGATTGCAATAAGAGGTGTCCCTGGTGTCTGCCAGCAAAACAGCTGTTGAGTAGAAGGGTTGGTTCTGCTCAGTGCTGTAATGGTTTGGTAATCTCATTCTCCAGGATCAAGAAGCCAATTATCCTCTGCAGCATGCCCAGGTGTCAGCCAGCTGAAGTTCAAAGCCTTCTGGCCTCCTGTTTGAACATGACTCATTTTCATGTCAGCATGATCACTGGGCAGTTAATGTGAATCTGGCATTTTTGGGACCTATCTACTTTGAAAGTAGCCATAGTGTTTTAGGAGGCAAGGTCCATTTATTGCAGTCACTGCAACAATGACAGCTTTAAGATTACCATGGAAAAAAGATCCTTCCTGAAGTCTGAGAAGCCCATTCTGCTGTACCCAGCAGTGCTGCACTTGGCTGTGGGTGGGTAAAGGAAGGAAGTGGAGATATCAGCTTGAGAAGGCTGAAAATTCTGCATGAGTCTTTATCTATTTCATAAGACTTCTGCCAATTCGCATCTTCCTTATACATACATGCTGGAAATTTAGCAAAAGAATGTTGACTCAGAAAAAGATTTTTCCTAACTCCAGAGCTATGATAGTTGTGCCCATACAAACCCATATAAAAGCTGGCTGAACAGCAGTACTCAATCGTGCCAAATGCATTCAGCTGTTTACTTTCAAGATAAGCAGTGCTGCAGGGATCTTGGCATACAGCCCCCACTATTTGAAAGCTGAGGAAATTCCCACTGGGCCTGTAACCAAACAGTTTCTTGCAGCCATTTCATGGGCTTTTACTGTTGTGGTGTTCTGAAGCGCTGGTGGTTAGCAGCCTCTCACTGCTCAGGAATCCAGCTGAGCTGCTTCACAGAGCGCTGCTCAGCTTTCCTCCACTGCAAACGCAATCCAGCCACTCCCAGCTGTGTTCTGCCCACTTACGGCAATGATTAATTTCCTTCACAGGACTTCAATATAAAAGTAATCTTCCCTGAGTGATGTGCTGCGTTTCTGTTCCTTTTTGCTACGTTATTATTATTATTTATTTATTTTTTTAATATCAAGGCTGTGAATGCTTATTTTTTCACATTAGAATTTTCAGAAATATCATGTCTTAACTTTCCATTTCTAATCTCGTGGCCCAACAGAAACAGACTGGAGACAAATCTGAAGCTTAAAATGGTATTTTTATGTATTTGTATTTAATCTCTTTATATGGAAAAACTACATATTGATTCATGCCTAATTGCTTACTACCAAGTAATAAAAAGCATTTTATAAAGCCTGAGTTAAACCTCCTTTCCATCACAATAACTCATTTTCCAACTGCTTTGTGTTTCTTTTATTTGTTATTTCTAGGCTGTACTGAGAGTACTGTAGGGCCCAGCACCTGATAATGGCAGGAAAGGCTATAAAAGTTGGTGGTAGATTGCATCCGTCCAGAATGAATGTGTGTGCCAAAGGCAGCGTCCCCCTGTTTCTCATGGCAGCTACACTGCTGCAGTTCAGACTGGTGCCCCAGAAAGGTCAACTGCACTGCAGCTTGAAGAATGAAGTATAACGATTAAGAAACATTCACTTAGAATGTCCTGGGATGTAGGTTATTGTAACAAAGTGGTGAAACCTTCTGTAAATAAAATGTTCTGACAAGCCACGGAACGATTCTTAAGTTCCACCATTTTGCATCTGAGAGAAAAAGAAATCTGTGGAGCATCCATTGAGTTGCCTTTGGACACTCAGAAGTGAGCTGGATTTTGAGGCAGAATGGCAGGATGGCTGTCTGAGAGAACAGTCCTCAGCTGCAGGAAAGGCCAACCAGATTCCAAGGCAACCTTTCTGCTGCTCTGAATAGTAACAAATGAGATGACTGCATCTTGCAGACCGCACGGTCTGTACTATTGTGTGCATTTGTGGTAGGTGGTGCACCGAGACAATCAATAGCAGTCATTTCTGAACTATTCCAGGCTAAAAATGCCTCATGTAGGATTCAATTATTCACCAGTAGTGTGCTGTAAACAAGATATTTGGTCTGTGGGCAGATATTCTGCTTTTACTATCAGCTTTCAAATACTTGTGACTCCATGACAATGAAAGATTATGTCTTAAGGAAATACACATTCAAATTCATTGATGGACATAAACTTGAAGTTTATGATTATGTTTATGCACTTTCATTATCGTATCTAATTAACAGTAGCTTCTTGACCAAATGAAAGCGATGCAGCTCTACCATTCATGCCATGCTCATGTGAGAGTCAGAGATTTGCATAGAAAATACACTGAAGCGTGGCTTTCCACTCATGGAATGTCGCCACAGGAGGATTTTGTGTACCTGCTCTTAATGAAATGCTATTCCACATACATGTGGACACTTTCAGTCAGATTTACTTTATGCTCATCGTGACAGAAGCACTGAGTGGTTGGTGTTATCTGGATAAACAATAGTAAGTGCTGAAGCAATTCTCACACAGTGAGCTGGAATTTGTGAAAAGTAGAATTAATAATAACACTTCAAAGATACCCTAGAAGCACAATAGACTGAATGTACCCTGCCAGCTCGTGCTTCTTCAAACCAAAAAGTGGAGTCTTCTGTGCGGGGTTAAACATGGGCACAGATGTTAACATGTTGGCACCCACCATCTCATGTCAGCAACATCTTTGATTCTGAGACCAGAATAATGATGAAGAGTACTGTGATTTCACAGAACTGCCACTTCACTGGCTGTCAGTTAAGATAGGTAGCTGCCCAGTAAAATAAATATGAAAAGAATCTGAGATTCTGTGTGATTTATATAAGGTGCTGTAGAAGATTATTTGCAAATATTTATGGTAGAGGTGGATAAATAAGCAGCAGTGTTTTGTATTATAGGGGGATCTGGGGAAGAACAAATCACTACAATAAGTAGCCAAAATAAGTTACACAGCCAAATACTAATGCTATGTGTGTCTGTAGATTCAGTCTCAGATGGGCAAATGCAAGATCTCCTTAGGCATGATAATATCTTCACCACTGCAAAACTGTTAAATACCAACATGTTTTAATTTGGTGGTAAGCATAGGGTTTCTACAATAGGTGTATCTTCTGAAGGCAGTGAGATGTATCTACATCAACTTAAGGCTGTTATAATTCATCCATCATTTTGCTTGAAACCTGATTGTTTTTCTGAATACTAGAAATGCAGCAGGAACTTGAAACATAGTCATGAAACTATGAAAAATCAGGTAGTGGGCATCAACTCTTGACTTGCTCTAATCCCTTTAGTATCTTCTGCCAGATATACCAGGAGATTTGAGGCCTGGAAGTTCATATGAAATTAGAAGACCGGTAGAATCACAGAATCATGGAATGGCCTGGGTTGAAAAGGACCTCAGTGATCATCTGGTTTCAACCCCCTGCTGTGTGCAGGGTCACCAACCAGCAGACCAGGCTGCCCAGAGCCACATCCAGCCTGGCCTTGGATGCCTCCAGGGATGGGGTAGCCACAACCTCCTTGGGCAACCTGTTCCAGTGCGTCACCACCCTCTGGGTGAAAAACCCTCCTAATCTCTAACCTAAACCTTCTGTCTCAGCTTAAAACCACTCCCCCTTGTCCTATCACTAGCCACCCTCATAAACAGCCGTTCCCCTTCCTGTTTATACACTCTTTTCAAATATTGGAAAGCCACAGTGACAACTTCTCCAAACCAAACAAGCCCAGTTCCCTCATCCTTTCCTTAGGAGAGGTGCTCCAGCCCTCTGATCATCTTAGTGGCCCTCCTCTGGAACTGTTCCAAGAGCTCCGTGCCTTTCTTGTGCTGGGGGCCCCAGGCCCAGACACAGTACTGCAGATGGGGTCTCACAAGAGCTGAGTAGAGAGGGACAATCACCTCCCTCTCCAGTAAAGGCAGGAGAGTTCAGGATTTTTTTTTAGAAAAAATGCTTTCTAAACAACGGAAGATATTTCACCCTGGGCCAAATCTCAGGTTCCTAGGTACAGTGTAACCAGGTCCATATTGGCAATTAGGTTTGTAACAGTAACTCAGTTTTGAAGCAAATCCTTTGATTATCTCTGTTTGTTGTGCCTTAGTTCAGTTGTGCAGACAGTTGTGGCACTCATGAAGCAAATGCTATTTGGAAGGAAACTAAATCAGGAATATTATTCCAAAAGAGCTACAGTGCTTCTTCAGGGACAATAGATTCCTAACTTATTTGTGGATTCTGCCACCAAAATATCTTCCTGTCTGCGGCTGCCATTTTTCCCTGGGCATTAAGTCACATCTATAGTGGAGATGTATGGCCCAGAAAACTGGCTGACACCTCGACCAGGCTGAGCCTCCTGAGGCTCACACACCAGAGAAGTGAGGAGCCTGAGCATCAGAGGCTTTCATCTGCTGATCATACTTTAGGTGAGGAAGAAAATGTATATAAGTGATTAGTAGTTCCTGTATTTAAGACATTAATCCCAGGACTTAGATGACAAAAATCTGAGGTCTCTCTGCTAAATAGTGCTATCCAACATGGGGAGTGGTTTTTCAGTTGCCTAAATTTAGACATTTAGTGCCATGTTAGATGCTGTAATGTATCCACCCTTGCTACAAGCTGCTGTTTCTGAGGCATTGTGTCATATCTGACTGTCCCATGTAGACATCATGGCTACCCAAATGCCTCTTGACTGGCACTAGTCACATCGGTTTCAGCAGTGATGGTGAGGACTGTTTTAAGTCAGCTTTACCCACTGGTGTTTGTGCCAGTCCAAAGAGCATGTTATTTATTCATATGTTTGAAACTAATGATAGGAAGCAATACTTCAGGTGGAAGCAAGCACTGCTTATTTCAATATATCGTACCCTCCATGCAGTTAAACAGTTACCAGTTACCAGAAGGAGAAACTTTTAAGATTGTTAGGATTAGCAAATAAATCTTCAAAGGTAAAGAAGCCTGACTGCATTATCATTTCATCACTCTGAAGAGTAAAGTAATGGACAAGGTGTTAACACCATCATCATCGTGTGAATCACAGAATCCCAGAATTGCAGGGGTTGGAAAGGACCTCAAGAGGTCATTGAGTCCTCCAGGTTCCCTGCAGAGGAAAGGAGGTTCAGGTAAATGTGGAGGTTCAGGTAAATGTTTTTCTTTTTAAGTGACCGTGCATGCAGATGTGCTTGCACACACATATGCTTTGTAACCATTCTGTTCTCAGAGAGTGAAAGAAATTAATGTCTTTATTCAGTTTTACTTTGCCATTACTCATGTTGCTTTTTATCTGATAGTTTTCAGAAATGTGCTGGCATTGATTCAGTTACGTAGGAGCCGTTTGTATTTTCTAACCCAACTTCAAGCTATGCTGCTGTCAGTGCTGCAATGCATATTTCCCTTGGGAGCCACGCACAGCATTGCTTGCCTTCTGAAGCAGTGCATGAGTTTGGTGTTTTTGTGCTGAGAAAGAAAGGGAAAATGTATCTTGTTTTACCTCCTACTCCTACCCTCTTTGTAGTCAGGTGTTGTCCGCTTCTACTCGGCCTATGGCTAAGTTGTTGGGTTGTGCTGAGAAAGTCCACACAGCCCTTCTTTATTCCTCTCTCTCCATTCTGTGTTCTATCCCATGGTGTTTCAAAATGCTTGCTTCCAAAGGTGGATTGATTTGTGATGTTGAGATAATCAGCCATATGGTGCAGCAGGTAAGTCACACATGTTTTCTCAGTAGCCAGTGGCTGCTAGCTGTGAAAGGCATGCATAGCATTACATTCATTTCTGTCCTGAGAATTCTAGTCACAGTCTCAAAATTGGCTAAAAACAGCAAGAGGAATGAAATGTTGTACAAGTCCACTTTAGACTGAATATTCATTTCATCTCAATGCCTCCCCGGTTTCTATTACAGTTCCTGTTTGGGCCCTGCACAGATTTATTTTACACTCGTCCTACTGTGACAGAGGAGGAAGTTTCTCACAGCTAAATCTATTATGAATGTGTTATTAGTTCAAGTCTCATTATTGCATTGCCTTTTCTAATCAAAGCGAAGAATCTGTTATTAACAATGTAATCTCTTCTCCTGATGGCTTGTTGTTATAGATACAACCATAAAAGCAATTGGCTTGAATGGTTCCTTCGCACTCAGGTTCTTTCCCGTAACATAGATTACTCCTAATTACCATTTCTTAGCTACAGTGATTTAGAATTATGTTTTTGAGTCATGGCTTTCGCAAGACTACGTGCATCGACAGTCTGCAGATAGCCTGGATATGATTAATTTTTCAAAGCTTTGCAGTGAAATATGATTCATAGTTCTGACAAAATGAGCTTGTTGAGTAAAACCCTGTGCAATCATTTGAAAATGTATCACTTTCATCAGAATCTACAACTTTACTAGATTATATTTAGAATGACAAGTAGACTCGGCAGCTCTAAAACTGTTTCCTGTAAGATGGCGGACCCCAAATTAAATTGGCAGCCATTTGTCAGGCAAGACAAACAGATTACAAATATTTACCAGGTTACTCTTCAGTCTCTGAATTTTCTTTTCAACATACACAGAATGACCCTTGGGATGACTGGCTTTTCTTTGAACAAGTACGAAGTCAGGTACAGCAGGTACAGCAAAGCTCTCGATTGTATTTGTTTGCTAGAATTAAATATTTAATTTCAGTGATGAAAAGATGCTCTGTTCTCTGTTGCCCACTTTGTTGTTGTTGCTGTTTTGTGTGGGTTTGGTTTGTTGTTTTTTTTGCATAGCTGCGTCTGATTTTATATTCTGCTCTTCCCATCTTATTTTGATACCAGAATATCACAAAGAGAGAAATCCATTTCAAGTCAACATGCATGCTGAGATGTCAAAAGACACAGTGCACAAATAGCTCCGCTTTGTGTTTTTTTATGCAAAGTATTGGCAAGTATCTGTGTTCCGGCATCACCGATTCAGACAACTTCATACCAGCTGTCATCGCACTTGCTTCAGCATTCAGTTGAAAAACAATCAAAGTGAAAATTACACTATTCAAATAAAGTGCTTCAATCTATCTTTGATCTGATCACTCAGAATCTCAGTTCTTGAATGAGAATTTTACTCGTATTTCTAAGCATTTTCTTCAAGCTGATATTGTGTTTTTAAAATATCGTACTAGCCACCCAGAGTAACACCATTAATTAAATCCCACGAACCAATTCATGTCAGTATCCAGGAGATGCTACTCACTGGCATTTGATGACAAAAACGAGCAAACAAACAAGCAAAAAACAACACCTTTCTACTACCTTAAATCCCCAACTTTAAAATAATCTACAGCCAGAATCTTTGTCTTTGCAAAGGTATCAATTATTTAAATAAAAGATTGTGTGCCTGTAAATTTCCAATTAAATACTGAGTGAATAATAAGACTGATGAGACCGTATCCAAAGACTGATAAATCTGAGAACATTTGTATGTATGTATATGTATATATAAATATAGTCTTTTCTGAATTAATGTTGTTCTGATAAGGATGTACTTCAAAATGACAGTATCTACAAGTAAGGGTTTAATGAATCATATTTTTCCAGTTTAGCCAAATGCCTCTGCCCTTCTGAACATCCTTGTTGCTCATACAGTGGCTGTCCTATCTTCCAAATGGAGGCTGCATCTTTGAACACCTCTTGCACGTCTAAAATGAACCTCTACATCCATTTTTAACTTCAATTATTTGTAGTCTTCTAGAGGTGTTTAGCAAACTATGAGCTTTGGAATAGCGGGTCAAAAGGAGGAAGTGTCTTCCAAGGAGATCGGTGTGAGTTTTTGTACAGTTGATGGCTACTAAGTTCCCAAGTACCAAACAGAATTGAAGCATTGAAGAAGATTCCAAAAAGTCAAGAAGGGCGCAGGAAGGAGTAAGTGGTGATTAAGCACTTCACAAGCTTCTAGGTGAGCTCAATCCACCTGTGATCACAGGGAAGGTAATAAGAAATGACAAACCGGGGTCATTCCAGTGACTAACAGAAAAAAATAAAAGTATAAACAAGGTTTATGTTTCATCTTAGTCTGTGTGTATCAGGTACAGTCTCAATCTTGTCAGCTCAACTGTCAAAAGCTTTTTAATGGATGTACTTTATTTATATATACGTTCTAATTGCAGTTTAAATTTTTCCAAGTTATTAACATTTTAACATTGGTCCAACTGATTCTTTGAAGTGAGAAGTGATCTCAGTTTCTTGAATGGCATTTGCTGCTCTGGTAATTTCTGTTTTATTTTACTGAAAATCACAAAGACCGTAGGTGCTGCTTGAAGAGATGCTTCTGTGGTTGTTGAAGTACTCGGTGCTCTGTCTCTTTCTATGTGATGTTTTAATTGTCCATCAGACAATTTGCAGAGATTGGAGCCCTCTATTGAAATTTGCAAAGTGTGACACCAGTTGCACACACATGTCCTGTAAATGTGCTAAGGAAAACCACCCAGGCAGAGTTCGAAACCTTAAAAAGCATTGATTTTTCTTATACTAAGAAAAAGTACATATAGAAGAGTTTACTGAACTTGATACACAATTTAATAATAATTTATTACTAACTGAACTATGGAAAACTGTCTGCCTGCCCAGAGTTTCTGCCTGTTAGAACTCTTCTGTAGAAAGGGTTTGTAGCTGCAGAAAAAACCTAATGGATGTGCTCCATGCAAGTCTGCATGGGCTTAAGGGCAGCTCTGAGGGATCAGAGACATTGGCAAAGCAGAGAGAAGCATTCTCTTTTACTGGAAGAACTGATAGAGCTGAGAAGTGAACAGGAGAGGAAAGCTTTTGGATATTACCAGCATTCTTCCAGTTCTGCCTCCTAAGTTATCCTTGCCTAGAAGCACTGCAGGTAAGGACCTGCTTTAATTTCATTGTCTCTTAAAAGCATGCAGTTGGATGAAGGGTGTGTATGTCTCATAGCTCCTGAGGCAGTCCAACAGAGGCTAATAATTAAAATAGGTTGTCATCAAAGAAATACAGGCAGTCAAGTGCATCTATCTAAGTGACTATCTACTTCTATTCTATTCTATTCTATTCTATTCTATTCTATTCTATTCTATTCTATTCTATTCTATTCTATTCTATTCTATTCTATTCTATTCTATTCTATTCTATTCTATTCTATTCTATTCTACTAAGTGTCTATCTGTAAGTGGAAGCCACAGCTGTAACAGCTTGAAACAAACCCTAGTCAGTACTTTTCACAGTGATGGGTAGTTTATACAGAACATGTAGAGACAGATTGGAGCTTTGGAAGAAAGGAAGGAATCTGTAAATTTCCACAGCTCAGGAATAGAATGTGACATTTCCCTTCACAAGAAAAATTATCTTCTGGATCCATTCCTTCCAGTATATCAACAACTTTCTCTCAATTACCTTTTAGTTCAAGTGAATAAAAGGCTGCTATCATCCTTTCTGACAAGCCTTTAAAACAGCTTTTTCCAAATAATTTTCAGTAATAACTGTAATTTAAACTCATAAGCACAGAAGTGCTTTAAAATAACTAGGTATTTTTATAGACAAAGTGATGTCATTCTTTCTATCAGTGGCAAGAATATTCCACTCACTCTTTAGTACTTGTTTGCTGATAAGTTGAAAGAGAATTAGAATATTAGCCATTACTTTAATATTAAAAATGAATTATTTTTCTATTCTCTATTAACTTTGACTTTTAGTTTTACAATAACCATATGTGGCCTTTAGTGTATTTGCAGTGTTCTGACAGGACTTGCATGTATTCTTGAGAACAAAACTGGATTCATTCTAAGTACTTCAATCTTCCCAAGATGCAATGAAATAAAATAATAATAATAATAACAAAAGATAACTTCCAAGCAACTACCTTGAAACTTTCTTGGGGAGTTCTTTCTGTGGAAGGCAAGAAATATTTCATAGGTTTCAATGGATGACAAAAATACGCAAAGCAACAGCCTTTCCTTGACTTTGGTTCCAGCCTTAAATCCCTGAGCAATGAGATTACAGTTTTCAGTTCTGCACTTCTTTTCCAGCAGTCACGTGGGCCTGACTAGAGCTGGCTCTCACGTAGGTTCAAGGGTCGGTATTAGGAATGTCTCCACTGACCTGGAACTTCTCTTCCCTCAGTGAGACCAAGCACCACTGCAGGTTCCCTGGGACATGAAGGTTCCTGGGGCCTGGAGCCATCTCACAGGGAGCACAGGGCACAGTGGCTGAAGAGTTCTGCAACATCTGCATTTAGCTTCTGGAGTTCGACATAAAAGCCTGATTCCCTCTTACTTCCTGAAGAGAAATGTGTAGACCAGCTACACGATGGAATAAAATTCTTCTTTGACCTCTGGTGCATCTGCGTGGCTGTTATCCAACTTTCACTCCAGTTGCGATATTCTACTTTTTATTTTTTTCCCTTTAGACCTTCCCCTGTCTAAGATAAGCTTGCATACACAGTGCCTTCTACTTCTGCCAAGGTACACAAAGGGCATGCTTGATTTTCACTGTGGAAAAAAATTAGTTGCAAGGACCTAATGAGTCAGTAAACCTCCTAAAGACTTGGAAGAAAGCCAGACAATTATTTTGCAATTTGGCTTAAATTTGAAATGATTAAAATCAGTGTTTTGTTAATGTAGGTTGTGCTGAAGAGCACCTGTCTGCTCCTGTCAATTAGAAAGATGTACCTGCTTGGAAGTCTTCCTTAATTGATTGGCTGTATTGTCACGTAATGATCCTCTTCAGCACAACATAAAGTTGCTCAGAGTAAGTACTTTTTATAGAGATGAATGACCTATTATAAAATCAGACACTGGGGAGAGAAAGGCAGCTTTAGATGTTGTTTGCTCTCTGTATAAAATAAATGGGTCGTAGAGATGGTATAAACCCTGTAAGTTGTGTTGCTTTCCTGCATTTTTTCCATTGACACTGAGAACAGTGCTTGTTATGCAATGTATCACAGTTCCTGAATTAACTGCAACTGCAGCCCTTCCTGCGGCCTCTATGAACCTGTGAACAGAGTGAGGTGCTTTTGAAACCATACTATTTCTCAGGGTGGAACCCTGTCATCAGCCATCTTCAGACCAAGATTTTAGGCTATAACTCCTGCAGTTTGGCAGCATCGCTGCCTCTGCAGCTCCAGCCCCTCAGTGGTAATTGTAGGGTAATATAATAAGCAGTAAAACAATAATTGACACTTGTATGATTTAGCTTACCAAGTCAGTCACCCTTCAGTTGTTCTTCCTGACTGGG
Source organism: Excalfactoria chinensis (assembly GCF_039878825.1). Classification (NCBI taxonomy): domain Eukaryota; kingdom Metazoa; phylum Chordata; class Aves; order Galliformes; family Phasianidae; genus Excalfactoria; species Excalfactoria chinensis. The sequence continues at coordinate 14,757,728 of NC_092825.1, read as the reverse complement.
AAAAAAAAGGAAAGGAAGAGAAAAGGGAAAAGGAAGAAGGGAAATGGGAAAAAGGAAAAGGAAACCCTAATTGTGCTGACTCCAAGTTAACAGTTACTTTCTAAGGGAAGAAGCAAACACTGATGTTCATGGGACTGTCAGAGGGTGCCAGAGCACAGCAAACAGTGCTGTTAAAAGTTCAGGCACCACAAACCCTGTGGTACTGCAAAGGAACTTGAAACACTGTCAGGCTAAAATGGTGTGCAAACAAGTGAAGGTTTCCTATGTAAACAGGAAATGTGAATGTGGAATGCTGTAGTGCTCTGTTTGTGTTCTGTATTTAACACATGCAGGTTTTAGCCCCAGCTAAGACAAAAAGAGCTGTCAGGTTAATAAGAATGAAAAGAAATTATCATAGGGGAAGAGATATAAAAACAGTGAACTTTTTACCTCTTCATCTAGCATGGATCACGGCTTAAGAATATTGATTCAGGTGACTGCGGACTATAAAAGATGAGATCTAATCTGCTCATTGTTAAAATGATAATAAGTACCCCGACACAATATTTTTAATACTGCAGCTGTCAGAACCTAGAGCACGTCTGAGGAGGTCAGCACTGAAAGAGGCTCTGTTGTATTTATCTGCGTTGGACTGTGGTTTCCACGTCACTGTTGTGGCTTGCAGAAATGATAATATTGTTATACACAGCAGGGGTGAAGCGTGCTAGATAGGGAACTATTCGGAACAAAAAGATCCTTCTCGAACCAGGGATATTACAGTCCTAGTGGAGGAGAGGTAGTAACAGTAGATATAGATGATTACAGATGATGTAGACACTAACAGATGATGTAGCTGGCACAATGTAAAGGACCAGCCGGATGTTAATGCCTGCAAAGCAGTGAATTTGGCTGAGTAATGCTCACAACAGACTTTAAGGACAAACGAGCTTTACTTTAAGCCTCAGGTATGAAGAACTTTACAGGTGTTTGGGTGTCGGTGGGGAGGATGGATTTCAAAGTGTAAAGAGTAATACAGTTGAGTAATACAGGATAGTTTCCTTGGAAGTGTGGCAGCGTGAGATTCCGAGGCATATGACAAAATAAAGATGACAACATCATGTTTTTCAAGGCCAGAGGAAAGTGTGTTGCAAGTGTCAACAAACAAGATGACAACAATACATGAAACACAGTTGTTGAAGACCATCCCAAACACATAGTTCAGGTGAAAATGACAAGGTCATTCGTTTCTAGAACACGCTCTGAGTAAGTCGAATGGTTCAGAGCAGAGCTCAAGTGCTCTTATGCAAACTCAAGCATTTAGACCTGTGCTGGCTCTGAACAAAGCAAGCCAGAGGGCTCTGTGCCATCCTCTGTAAAGCAGGGATTTTTGCCCAGGCTCAGGGCTGGAAACAAATAAGAACAGATCGGCATTTTTTTTCTCTGAACTGTAGAAACTATTCAGAATCGTGTCTCTAGTAAGGTCAGAGGCAAAGGAATTGCCTCGCTCTGGCCTGTATTTTAAGTAGGCTTCTGGTGCTTACAGAGATGAGAGGATTTAAACTGAAAGAGGGGAGGTTTAAGTTAAATGTTGAAAGGGAATTCTTTACTCAGAGGGCTGTGAGGCCCTGGCACAGCTGCCTAGAGAAGTGGGTGCCTCATTCCTGGAGGCATTCAGGGCCAGGTGGGATCTAATGGGCAGTCTGATCTAATGGTTGGCAATCCTGCTCAGGACAGGGGGACTGGAACTAGATGGTGTTTAAGGAATCTTCCAACCAGAGCCATTCCATGATTCTGTGATTCACAGTGACCCCATGGAGGACGTGAAGGGCAGCAAAGACTCAAGAGTTCAATCACATAGAATTATTGCCAGGAACAAGACAATTACTTCTGATCTGGAAGACATGTCTTCTGGGAAGTGGGAAAGGGCACTCGATGTGTCAGGCCAGGAGGGAAGGAGACAGGACTGCCCTGCCATGAGCTTCCTGCTGAGGGGCATTGGGGGGAGAGGTGTGGTCCCTTCTCCTTGACACCCAGCAGAAGATACCAAGGATGGCTCAGAGCTGCATCAGGGGAGGTTTGGGTTGGACATCAGGAAGAACCTCTTTTCTGACAGGGTGGTTGGACACTGGGATAGCCTTCCTGGAGAGCTGGTTGGTGCCCCCTGCCTGCAGTGTTCCAGAGGCATCTGGGTGATGCTTTTCATGACAGGTTTTATCTGAAGGTCAGCCTTGAGCTGGTCAGGCAGTTGGACTGGCTGATCTCTGTAGGTGTGGACAACACCTGTATGCACAACACTCTGTAAGCACAACACGTGCAGGAGAGGTCTGTGGGGTTACTCAGGCAGACACATCATCCTTTCATTGCCTCACTGACGCTTTGAGAGGTGTTTGATCCTCGCACAAAAAGCACAACAGCTCTAAGAGCTCAGCAGCGGCCGAATCTCTCTTCCTGTGACGAGGCCGCGCTCTTCCACGCGGACCGAACAGAGCGCGACCGAACCGGAACCGGGCGGCGCCGAGCAGAGCCGGGCCGACCCCGCGGCCCACAGGCCCCGCCCCGCACGGCAGAGGCCGACCCGGCGGCGCTGGCGTAGGCGCTGACGCCGCGTCCCGCCTCGGGGCCAGGCCGGGTAGCGGCGGCCGAGGGGCGCCGTTAGCTGCCGGGTCGCCTCGCGGCGGTGGCCCGCTGTAGGCCATGCGGTAGCGGAACGCGACGGGCCCGGCCTCTCGGCGGCCATGGAGCAGCTCCCGGGCGGCCGGCGGCTCCGGCTCGCGTCCTCGCTGGGGCTGGGGCAGCGCTGCTGGGAGGTGACCTTAGACGAGGAGAGGGGGCTGCTGGCCTGGCGCGACCCGCGCCCGCCGCGCCGCGGCGCCGGTGAGTGGAGCTGTGGGAGCGAAGCGCTCCTGGGCCGCGGTGGGGAGGGGGGCGGCGCGGAGCACCTGCCGGGCAGGGCGGCCTGTGTCGGCGCCGGCCTGTGTTCGGCGGGGCGGGCAGGGCAGCGGCTTCGGGGCGGCCCGAGACTGGTGTGACCCTGAGCGCAGCCGGGTCCCGCGGCTTCCTGCCGGCGCGGGGCGCTTTGTTGAGGCGCTTTGTTGAGCCGAGTGTTTCCAGCACGTGTCGGGGGACTTTCCCCTCTCGGGGGCCAGCCGGTGTAACCCGCGGCGTCTGGGGTTCAGAGTCCAGCCGCTGAAGGCAGATGGTTGTTGAAGGAAACGCGGCCCTTTGGAGCCTGGCAGGCGGCGGAGCCTTAGGGCCGGGCCGGGCCGCCCAGAGGCAGAGCAGCTCCGGGGCTGTCTGCGGTGCTGAGCCGGGCCGGGCCGCCGCCTGCCCTGGTACGGAGCCGAGAGCTGTCCGAGGAGCCGTGCACCTGATGTGAGCACCGCTCGCTTTTCAGAGAGCGCTGTTAAGCATCTGGGAAAGTGGCTCTGATAACAAAGGGAGGAACCCGACCTGCAGCTGGATGAAAAAAAAACTCCTGCTTGTTTAATTTCACCCTATTGTTTCTTGTTAATACGTGGCAGCCTGCAGCTTTTGATGTTGCATTAACGTTAATCGCAGTAGGACGTGACGCACTGAGAGAGCTCTAAAAGTGACTTTATTTCATCAACATGACTTAGATATGGCTAAAAAAACACTTCCATGCTGAGGCAGTTTTGTTTTTTCCCAAGTAGTTATACTTGAAGCTGTTTGCTTTCTAAAGGCCTCTGTGGAACAGAAGGTTTAACTTGTGTGCATTCCAGTCCTGGAGGTATTAAATATAGATTGCAATAATGTGCTAACAGAGTTGTTTGTAGTTTCCCATTTCTGGGGTTCCAATAGAGCCGACTTTTAAAAACTGCAAATGAAAGAATTTACTGCCAAAATTAGGTGACAGAATTGTAGGATGACTTCTGAAAATACCTGTGCACCAGTGACGTCAAGTTTCTTTCTACTTTTTAGGTGGCATTTGATCACATTCTTTGACCTCTTGGTTTTTATATAATCGTTACTCCCGTTACTCTTATGTCCCTATTTGCACAATGTGGGGACATCAGAAGATGTTTCGTGTCCTCCTTTTCACAGCAGCTCCTGTTGTGTGGATAAGTGCTGTCACCTTCACTTGAGAGGTGGAGGAATTGAGACAGAGAGGAACTAAATGAGTGGTAGAAGGATTAACTAGAAGGTTGTTGTAGAAGGGTGGGGTGTAGGTACCTCCAGTCCCAGGCTTGAGTACTCCCAAACTTGAGTACTGAAAGAGTTCTTTCCTTATCATGTTCTTTCCTTAAATATTTTCTTGTTGTTTTCTTTTTTTAATCAGAATTTCTTAATTGTGGTTTCTGAAGAAAGAAAAGGCAAAGAGGAGGACTGTATGAACTGGTGTTGCAGTTTACATGACTGCAACTTGGCAGTGTTTTGAGTATGTTTTTTGAACTCCTACTCTTCATAATGATACCATCAAGCTGATACTTTGTTATCGTCCTCTTGCTATTGGGCGTATGCAGTTTGACATAGTCTAATTTTTTATCAGCAGTATTGCTGGGAAGTGGAATTTGACACTGTAGGCGTGCAACTAAATGAATTTTAAACCGTGTAGACAAATAAGTCTTCTAAATCTGCCCAGTTAAGTGATATAAAATGACTCTGGAGGGACTTAGGAGAATTTTGAATCTGAAATACAGAGTTTTAAAGCCTCTTGGGGTAATTGCTCCCACTAGGTAAGGAGGCCCCTGCTTTGTAGAAAGTTTTGTTCAGTTCTGTAAAATCCTTCTAAAAATCCCTTTCTCAAGTTCTTGGTTGACTGATAGGCTACAACAAGTTCAGAGGCAGCTTCATTCCACTCTATGATAACTTGCTTCGGACCATACGTGCCCAACCTATTATTTTATGGTTTTGTTTTTTTAATGCTTTAGTGAAAAAGAAATAAAAAGTTTTGTTAGGTACATTAAATATATTTCATATTTTATATGCAGCCTGACGTAATTCTTCTTAGTGCAGCCCAAGCAAGCCATAATATTGGATGCCCATGCTTTAGACCGTGAAAGAATGCCATGGGGCTTTAAAGCTCTATTATTAGACCTCTGAAGTTTACCAGTACTTCTAAACAAGCTTTCTTGGTGGGCCAAACCAATTATGAGCCTGTCCTGAAGTCATTTCCAGGGAGGATGTCAGAATCCTGGAGGTGGTAGAGGCAGAGTGGGCCATAATAAACGAGGCCCTTTTTGAGGTGGTTTCTGAAGCAGTACTCATTTGGAGATTATTTAGGTGGCAGGCCTGGTTACTGAGTGTGGCTGCTGTCCTGTGCTTACAGGATTTTAAGATATTTAGAATCAGAGGAGAAAAGAGAGAGTGGGAGAAGAAACAGAAATGCTTAAGTGTTCTGGAAGCACAGCTGTGATGTGTGTAGAGAAAATACAATAAATGATGTAACTTCTCTGCTTAGAGCCCTGATTAATTCATGTGTTTTTCTGAGCTCGTGCTTCAGTACTGTGGCAGTTTTCTATTACTGCCATCTTTCTGTTTTTCAGCTTTTTTAAGACCTGGGATGGCTCATTGTGTTCTCTGCAGTTATACTGGAAACATGAGCAGTGTACATGATGGTATATAAATAGGTTTTGTAATATGGAAGGTGGTTAGTTAGAAGCATATAATTTCAGAGGTGTAGCTTGACCAAGATTGGTATCTTTCCTCCATTTAGCGTTCAACTACGTGACTACTGTACAGTATGCCTAAATAGGGACTTAATTATACAGTGTAAGCATTCTGTATTTTTGTTGTTGAGTAGGTAGTCATTGCAGTGAATCAATGTTTAAAAATATCAAATTGGAGCTGCCTATATTATGAGAGTTTGTGGGCTTGCATTTAGTTGTGTGAATTAAAGTGGTTTGGTGCATATTTTGTCAAGGTCTTTGGACCCTCACAGGCAAGGAACGAGAGCTACTAGTTAGAGGTACTGTAGAAGTACTGAAATATGTATTCCTTTCTACATCCAAATGCAGGATCAAATAGGAAGCAAAACAGTCTGTTGTGTTTAGGAAATGGGTAGTTCTAAAAATATCTGGTTTTGCATCTCTGTCCGACATAAAAATATATATTAAAAAAAATTGTTAAAATCTATCCTGTGAAGAAATAAATATTAATTCAGCAATATTACTTTTAAATCTGTCATTGAGAAAGTAATAACAAAAGCGTAATGCATTTATTCAGACCATGGTATGGTTTTTAAACCCTTAACTCCTCAGTATTGTTTACTTTCCTTCCTCCTACTGGACCTTGTTTAGCAGTATCATATTTTCAGGGGCGCTCTTCAGTGCTGAGGTTCCCAATTCTTATTCTCTGGTTGAATTTATGTCAACTCAGTGAAAAGCTTAATCTGAACGTCTTCAAATGCTTCCCATTCACTCCTAGCTATACACCTTTTTTCCTAGGCATCTCTTCGGTACACTGAAGAACGTTCTTCTTCAACCTTGAAGCGCTCGTGCATGAGATTGTAGATCACAAGTTGCTTATGCAAAGCTGCATTGATCAGTTGTTTTTATTGTTCTCTTGTTTCCTTGTGCTGATGGCACGTTCTTCTTTTCCTAAGTAACATAATGAACTTGGTGTGCAGAATTCTGCAGATTATGTATTGTGTGTGTGTGTACTTAATGGAATTTGTAAGTCTTAGCTGAAACAGGGTAATGCCTGGTTCTATGGCATTATAAACACAGAATGAAATTCTTTAGTCACTTTCTTGTTTTGGTTGTTGTTATTGTAAAGTACAGGCAAGAGGGCTATGATCAATCTAGGCCCTGGACTGTATGCTTTTGCTTGTTGTGTGCTCTTAACCTTCATTTTTGTCCTTCAAAATTCTTTTCTCTCAGCCTGTTTTTTCCTGCTTTTCCCTTAAAACAACCTCTTGAGGAAGCCTCAGGGCAAGTTCTAACAAGACCAGTGCCATTCTGATGATGTGGATTGTAGGAAAGACTAAACAGAAACAAGAGAGGTGGGCTTGCTTGGCACCGAGCTCTGCCCAGCATACCTGTAATATGCTGATGTGTCCCTTGTCAAGGTCGTCTTTCCTCACTTGTTCCCAAGTGGCAGTGGGTTGGTAAGGAAATCTGAACCATGCTTGTGTGTTGGTGGTTCCACTGTCTGTAATGAGCAGGTAGGATATGAGGAGTAACAACCCTGGCAGTCGCTTCTTCCAGTGGAACATGCATTATTCAAATACAGATGAATGGTTAATTAACCAGTACATGTTTTTCTACGTACACCTTGTTGCTTTGTTGTTGTTTTGATTGTTTGCTTATTGTTATTCCTTTTAGTTTTTCCTTGTGGGGAAAACATGCAACTTGTTAAGTAGCTTCTTGTTTTAGCACTGAAATATGCTTTTTTCTTTTGCTTTTTTTTCTGTGTAATTATGCTTTGTACCCCTATGTAGAATTTTCACTTATCCTATTCTTTATTAGATACAACTTTCTGTAGTATGTGACCAATATAATCTGATCTGCCTTCTGATGGAGAGCTTTCTTATTGTTTTCTCACCTCTAAGTGAAGAAAAGTTTAAACTTGGGACCAAAAAAAAACTCTTCAGTGTTTGTGCTGTAGCAGCCAGCTGGTTTTCAGTCTGACTGAAAAAAATGGCTTTTGTTTTTAGTCATTATTATTTTTAAGTCAGTCATGTTGATAAAACTGAATGCCAGTACGTGGGGTTGAGCTGATTATTTAGCAGTAAACTAAATGTTGTAATCACGGTTGTTTTTATCTTTTGGCACACTGAGCTAGAATGTTTCATAGAGAATTTGGCCTGTGGATGATGCAGGACCCAGAGAACCTGTTCTTTGAGGAGAGGCTGAGAAAACTGGGCTTGATCAGCCTGGAGAAAAGAAGTCTCAGAGGGATTTCATCAATATATATAAATACCTGAGGGGAAGGTTAAAGAAAATGGAGCGAGGCTTTTTGTGTTAGAGGCCTTGTGCCAGGACAAGAGGCCATGGGCACAAACTGGAACACAGGAGACACTGTTTAAACACGAGGCAGCACTTCAGCATTGTGTGGGTGGCTGAGCACTGGCACAGCTGCCCAGGGGCTGTGGATCTCCTCCTTGGAGATCTCCAGAAGCTGCCATGCCTTGGCCCTGGGCACCCTGCTGGGTGGGGTTTGGCAAGAGAGACACAGAGGTTATTGCCAGCCTCAGTCATGCTGTGATTTGTACTGATACAAATTCTTGAGCTCCATTCAAACACAAAAGCTTAGATTTCATAAGTAGGGAATTTCTGAATAACCTCTATTGGTTGCATATTCTCCAAGCCCTTCAGAGGAGTGGCTTTTGATCTGTTTGTATGTTTGGAAAGCTTTCACTTCTTCCTTTTTTTTTTTTTATTTTATTTCATTTTATTTTGTTAATACATAAAATGCCTAATAGAGCAATAAGTTCTCTTGCTACTCCTAGCATAAAAGCTAAAAAGTATTCAGTATATCATGCTTGTATAATTTCTGTCTGTCAATAGAATATGACAATATGCAACTATTGAGAAGAGCTGCTGACAGGAGAAAAAAAAAAACAACCAAATTAGTAAGTAGCAAATGAGTTGCAGTCACCAATGTGAAGAGGTCATGAAAAATCTTTTTTAATTTTACATTCCTTACTACCAACATGGCACTTCTTCAAATTAGCAAGAAATATAGGAAATGTAGAGTAGAATACAATAATGAAACCATTGCTCGTTTTTGTCTTGTATCTCTTAATATCTAAATCTATATTGCTATATGAGAAAGTGTATTATAATTCTCTAAAGATCGCATATTATATACAAGTTGCAGATGACACCAAGCTGGCAGGAATTGTTGATCTGCTTGAGGGTAGGAAGGCTCTGCGGAGTTGGTGATCTGGACAGGCTGGATCGCTGGGCTGAAGCCAATGGGATGAGGTTCAATAAGACCAAGTGCCAGGTACCTGCACTTTGGCCACAGCAACCCCAGGCAACACTACAGGCTTGGAGTAGAGTGGCTGGAAGACAGTGTGGAAGAAATGGACCTGAAGGTGTTGATTGATGCTCAGCTGCACATGAGTCAGCAGTGTGCCCAGGTGATCAAGAAGGCCAATGGCACCCTGTATTGTATCAGAAATAGTGTTGCCAGCAGGAGCTGGGAAGTGATCACCCCCCTGTACTCTGCACTGGTGAGGTCACAACTCGAGTACTGTGTTCAGTTTTGGGCCCCTCACTGCAAGAAAGACATTGAGGCTCTGGAGCGTGTTCAGAGAAGGGCAGTTGAGCTGTGAGGAGTCTGGAACACAAGACCTATGAGTGACTGAGGTAACTGAGTTAATTTAGTTTGGAGAAGAAGAAGCTTGGGGAGACTTTATAGCTCTCTGCAACTACCTGAAGGGAGGTTGTGGTGATGTGGGAGTCAATCTCTTCTCCCATGTAACTAGCAATAGGAGGAGAGGGAATGGCCTCAAGTTACAACAGGGGTGATTCAGATTGTAGGTTTTTCCTAACAGCTTCTCCAAAAGAGTGGTTAGATGCTGGCACAGGCTGCCCGGGGAGGTGGTGGTGTCACTGTCCCTGGAAGAGTTCAAGAAGCATTGAGATGGAACACCGAAGAACATGGTTTAGTGGGAAATACTGACGATATGTGAGCAATTCAACTGGATGATCTTGGAGGTCTTTTCCAACCATAGTGACCCTATGATTCTGTATACATTTGTATGTATACAGGCTGCCTAGGGAGGTGGTGGAATCTCCTTCTCTGGAGATATTCAAGACCTGCCTGGACGCCTACCTGTGTGATGCGGTGTAGGGAGGATGCTTTGGCAGGGGGGTTGGACTCGATGATCTCTAGAGGTCCCTTCCAGCCCCTACAATTCTGTGATTCTGTATGCTGCTTGCTTGGACATAAATATACATCATTTTCAGATCCACTTCAATATTGTGGTTTTGTTTTTTTTTAAAGTTAAAATAAAGGCTGGGAAATTTGAAAGTGGTAATGAAAATGAGACTAACTCCTCTGTTTGACAGGACTCAGGGAGACTGAGAATGTATTGAGAGCATCAGAGAGGGGGAAAAAAAGTTGTGGGTGGAGGAAATTCTTTCATAAGTAAAAGAGGTCTTTAGAAGCACTGTCTTTCAGAATTCATGTTGATAAAAGGGAAATACATTTAACAGTACATAAACATAACACTTCGAATTTGCTTCTTAGGAGATCTGAAAGTTGTAAAGTCTGTTGGGATGTAAAGATGTAAGAATTCATATGAATGCCCTTCTTTCATAAGCCATCTACTTACTTGAGAATGGCAAATAGCCTTTGTAGTCTTTGCTACTAGATACGGTTGCGTGTTCTTAGCAATAACTTGTGCTGTTGGTTGTCACATACCTGGGTTAGTGGTCATTGAAGGGGCAGTTTCCTTGCTCTCTGAAAGCAGCGTTACTGGATTTTGGCTTCATGTGAAAAGCATTTTTATATTGAGAATATCTACCTTTCACAGAAATTGTGGACATTTTAAATATTGAGATAGTTCATAGGTGGTTATGGATGATGCGCTTTGAGTAAATACAAGAGGAAATTGGAACTACTCAGCAGATTTCGACTTAGACTCTTGAATGTGTTTAAGAATGGGTTGCTCTGAGTGTATGACTGTATGTGTATAGGAATAATCATTCTGGTGCTGTTTTAAGATGTACATGTGTAAAACCTTGTGTTCATACAGATAACTGTTTTGTACCAACCTCGGAGATCATTGCTGTAGAAGAAACTGAACTGAACAAGAAGCAGCGTAGCACTGGCAAATGGCAAAAGATGGCAAAGCCCCATGCTTTCACCGGTAAGGCACAGAGCAGCTCGGGAGACACACGCTGATTATTTTGTTGGAGATCTCGTAGGACAGATGGGAAAGGAATCTTCAGAATGAGTACTGTCATATTTTTAACAGAATAGATGTATATAAGATATAAGACATTGTGAAGTGCTAGCTAACGTGTTGTATTTCCGCTGCTAGATAGATCTGCAGTAGAACAATCAAAAGGAAATCAAAAGGCTGAAAAAACGACCCCTACATGTTTGGGGCTTTTGTTTTGTTTTTCTCTTTTTTAATTATCCCTTACTGTCAGAATGTGTGCATACAAATGTTGTTTGTGTTACTGATGGTGATTTTAAAGTGCCAAGAAAATGTTCAGGCTGTTTTGGGGAAACAGTGCTGCAGAGCTGGGACAAATGGGATTGCTCACACAGCAGAGGTTTGTTTTATAGACTGCTTTCTTTGCATTCAGTCCTTCAGTATTACTGTTTGGTGATGCTGTAGATGGAAAAGGAAGGTCACTTATGTTCTCATCAACCTGGTTCAAAATGCACCAGAAGATTTAAACTTTTTTCTACTATTACTGTTGTTTTTTTTTAAACTACTTTTTCTCAAATTTCAGCTTTACGAAATTAAATTCGCCCTGTTCTCTTGGCTACATGGGAGCCGATGTATATGCCAAACCCTTGTAGGCTTGTGGCCATTTATATCAGGTTGACAGTGCAGACTTGAGTATAGCTTAAAAAAACAGCGTATGCTTAGTGAACTTGTGACCATCTTGTGTATCAGTTTATGGAGAATGGATTGCATTTGGCATTTGAGTATCTGCTATGAGGTAACGTAAGGACCTGGAGCAGATATTTTCACTTATTTTTTCAATTTTATCTTTTATGCTCTGAATCCTTTCATTTGCAGAAATGTGTACTGAGAATTGAAGACCACTTCTTTCAGAGGTGTGTTTGAAATGCATTTGCCATTTCACAGAACAGTCTCATTGTGTCTCCTCTTATTGATTTATTGATTGATTTATTTATTTTCTATAGTTTATTATGTGAAAAAAGCCCGAAATCACCGCTGGCGGTGCAGAGATGTGACGTTTTGGTGTGCTGATGAGTACTTGTGTAACCAGTGGATACAGGCACTGAAAGAATTACTTGAAATGCAGAGTAAGTTCAACTGAAGCACCATCATTTGCAGCACAATTTTACGGACATGTGTGTCAATTAAGATTATTTTGAGATCTTTGGTATCTTTTTGAACGTTTGAGGCTAGCTTCTGCTCAGGAAGTAAGTGAGGTGGGAATTGAAATGTCTCATTTCTCTTGTTATTGCTTCGCATCATGCATATTTTCTAAGCTGTACTAAATGTGTGTTTTACTCTCATCAGTCAGGACTAAAATGTCTTGCACCTTTTCCCTGGATGGATGTATTTATTTATTTATTTATTTCGAAGTAGAGACACATTGGAAACTTAGGAGAAATTTTAAATATTTTAATTTTGAGAAAGAGCAAGTTTAGTTTTAGAAGCTTGGGGTACTCTGGAGATCCCAGGACAAGTATTGTAGTAATTATTACACTTGTGGGTAACTTTTTCCATCTCATATATCTACTCTAAGTCTTTGCCAACGCATGAGGGCTGCTCCAAAAATAATGTCTCCTGTTTTATTGTGTTGGCAGATGTTGGTGGTATGGCAATAGAGGTTGAATCTTTCCACCAGCATTTTTTACGTGTTGTTGCTGTGTGACAGATGGCAGCAGAGGGGCAGTCTGACAAAATGGCATCTGACATAGAAGTACATATGAAGCAAAGCTGTGTCACTGAATTCCTCTATGCAAAAAAAGAAAACAAAACAGCCCATCTGCTGACATTCGTCTACACTTGCTGAACATTTGTGGAGATCATCAAGTAGATGTGAGGCAGTAGGTGGTGTGTGTTAGCGCTGGTGACAGCATTCTGGATGGGCATGCAGATTTTTGAGTGTGACATACTTTGTCACTGATGAGAATGCATAGCAAATGGTGGTTACTGCACTGAAAAACAGTATTGTCTAGCTGAGAATTTCCTTTATCAAATAGTGTTATTGTTCTCTTTGTTCTAATAAACAGGAGGCATTACTTTCAGAACGATGTATTTATCTTTTGTGGAAAGAGTTCTGAGTAATAATTTCTGAAACTTTTGGACATTTACTTTTTGGAAGGCTGAGTGTAGTTTAGCAGGACTTACCTGTGTCAGAGGCACCTCTATACCTGTCAGGAATTAGTAAGAAGGAAACAACTCCACAACAGAAGGCAAGCCAGGGATAACGGTAGCACAGTCTCAACTACTGTGTCTGAGCAGGATGAAGGATAGCAACAGGTCCTGTCTACAACCTGGACAACACAAAGTGATGCTGTCCATCCAAGGGGCCAGACAGAAGCAGCAGGAGGTGGATTGGAGACAGGTCTGGAGGAAAGATACCTACAACATAGGTCTGAGTTCCATTTGAAAGTCAGAGAAGAGACTGGAGAGAGACAGGTACACCTAAAATGTGATTCAGGTGGGGACTTAAAGTTCAGAGTCCAGAAGGAGATCATCAACAAAAAATGTTTGTTTGCACAGGCATTGAATACATGCTTCTTACTAATGATTTTCTTTTGCATGTGTTCCATGTGGGGCCTGTCTTCCAATAAAGTAATTTGAGAAATGGATTTTGTGCGCTTACTGATTGGATCTGTGAGATGTATGGCCTGGTCCATTATCTCCATCTGAATAAAAATGTTTTTTCTATTAGTAACTTTCAGAAAAGGTGATATTCTCAGTAAAAATACTGCTTTGAGCCTTTGGTAACTTTAAACCATCCAAACAGTCTAGCTTTATTTAGCTGGATTTATTATGTAAGTGTATTGATCTAATACTTGTTAAAAATAAAAGTTTAGAACATTATCTGAGGAAGTACAAATGTTCTAACAAATAATTGTGTTCTATACTAGAGTGTAGACCAAAGCAGTTGCTTGTGTATATTAATCCATATGGAGGAAAACGACAAGGGAAGAGGATTTATGAACAGAAAGTTGCTCCACTCTTCAGTTTGGCTTCTATTTCTGCTGATGTTGTTGGTGAGTAAAGAATGTTTTAATACCTTAATAAACACTATATAGATTTTAAAGCATCTCTGTGTAGCTTAATTTGGTACTACTGAATCTCTCCATTTATTAAATACTTTTTTAGCTTTACTGTTTAAAAGCTATTGTTCACTTGCACAGTTTTTAGTGCAATATTTTTTACGTTTACCCTGTTTTATCAATTCTTTCCTCAGCATAAAATTCTTTGAAGCATGGCTTATGGGCAAGTTGATTTTATGGTCATACTGGCAATAGAGTTATCCTTATTAATAAATTAATAACAATCTTAACAAATGCATATACCTTTTTATAACAATATTTTATTTTATAACATTAATTTTTAAGTGTATATTTTTTCATTTCTTCATAGTAACTGAACATGCTAACCATGCTAAGGACAACTTATTTGAAGTTAATATTAGTAAATATGATGGGTAAGTAACTTCATTTGATTTTTTTTTTTTTTCTTTAGTGAGCTGATATATATTATGTAATGTGTTCTCGTCTCTAACTCAAAATAGCATTAATTGATTATGCATTTTTTGCTGCTGATCAAAGATCCAGGATGTGTTCTTTTCCACAGTAGGATGTGCACATTTAGGAGTATCAAAGGAATACTGCACCGTTTCAGTTAGCATGTTCAACACATCATTATATTTCACTCAAATATATTGTTTGCATGAGGCTGTTGTGCAGATCATTGTAAGATTACTTTTGCTGATCCAGAAACTGAGCATTCTGTGGCAGCCTGGAAGGCATCATGAAGTGTTTTGTAGTACAGATGACTTTGACACATACACGAGTCCAAAAAATTGCTTTAGTGGCATCTTGACTACGTGTAAAACCACTCTTGCCAAGTGCAAATAACTGTCAGGTTATTTAGCTTTATATTTTTCACCTGATTTTGTTCTGTTTGTGAAGTTACTGGTTTAGAAGAAGACCAAGCTGAACAGTAAAGTTGCATGCTGTTATTATGTCTGCTGTAGAAGCAAAATATTTTAGTAAATAAACTAGTCATTTCAGTTCTGTTTCATGACGTGAAATTAGTTATATAGTGATAAAATGTATGCAGAACCTATGTAAATGAGCTCATATCTATAGTATTTTAAAGTTATGTCTTCCTATGCTTGGAGGCAGGTGCTTTTAAGCTGGTAAATTATGAAAATAAAAAATCTTTTATCTCTTCAGAGTATTCTTGCAGATCTGCATGCATGGTTGTAAATCAAGGAAGTACGTGATGATGGCAAGATGTTACAGTTAAAAACTAAATTCAGATTGAACTCCTTGACTTCAAAGCAATTTTCTGGACCTGCTTTAAAATGAAGTGCTTTTTTGTGTTACTTTTTTTTGTCGTACTAACACTTTCCTTAATATTGCAAACATTCAGAGAAAGTACCTTAGAAAAAAATAGTTAAAAATGATAACTTTTCATCTGACTTAAGTATATAAAGTATATGGTACTGAAGGTTGATGCAATTCCAGTACAGAATTGGGAAGAAAATTAAGCCAGTCAATGTCTAGAATTGGTTATTGTAAGAAGAGGTTCCCAAAATGGTAATCGTTCTGTCCTGCAGGGTTTGTCAGCAGCTATCTAAACTATCTACTCTCATGTGAGAATCTAGAATCTATAACTGGTCTTGTTAGTTTAAAGGGGAGGACTGTATCTCTACTGCAGTGTTATAGTCTTTACTAAACTAAATCTATAAAGGTAATGTATTGAGAAGTAGTTCGGCATGAAAGTTCTAATGCTTTATGTTGATGTAAATTCCTATTGATAATATATGCGTTGTTGCTAGTTGTGCATGTTTATGTTCTCATTAAGGCCACTTACCATTTCATCAGAAAAATCAAGGTGAATATTTTTAGGAAGTACATGAAAATAAATTATTAAACAAATTTTGAGACTTCTAAGGAAAGGAGGAAGGCGATAAGTGATGTTGTAATTTCAAGTGCAAAGACAAGCAGAGGGAATCTTTGCCTCTCTAAAAAGACTGCTAACTCTCTAAGATAAAAACAAACAAGCAGAAACCCACATAACAAGTGCTATTGAATCTTACCATGCACTGTATCTGTATTGAACTGCTATAGTTGGATGTTCTAAGAAGTTTAGGAGTAAGAGCAAATAAGCAGTAGTCTGAAGCTTAAGAATATGACATTGAGGTGTGTAGCTCCAGACAGCAGTGGTTCTACCATCTTGGGCTATATAGCAAAATTAAAAGGAGAATGAGCTTTCCCTGTTCCAAAGTTAGCTTCTAGAATGTGATAGAATCTCTTCCCAGCAACTTGTTTTTATTGCCGGTGTCACTGATTGTAGTGCTACTTGAAACATTTTTTTCACATATTCAAACAATGCCTAGCGTATACTTTTTCTTAAAGGATTTCTGAATCTCTCTTTGATTGTTCCAGTTTAGATCTTGTTTTGGTGGGGATTGCTTTTGCTTTCTTTAATGTGACTGAGATAAAAAAAATTGGCCGGAGCAGTGCATGTTTTTATGATCTTTTGACTCTTCCATTCCCAGAGTAAGCCTCAGTGGCATCCTGGGAACCGCCAGCCGTATTTCTAAGCCTGACTTTTGGTCATCATACACAGAGGTGTTTCTATGGTGGACAATGATGTTAGGAAGCAATTCTTCTGCTCATGCTACTTTTTAAACAACAGATCGTGTGATTAACTGGAAAAGTAAAAAAAAACCAAAACCATCATGTAAATGTGTGTTTATCTTCAAGTTCAGTTGACTCTTTTCACATGCAGGAAAAGGCTTTTTGGATTCCTATATCCAATGGTAGTTCACCTGTCCCCACAGACCACTTCTGTTAAGTGATTATTCCTTCATTGAGTGATAAGATTCTTCATTCAGTCTCTTCCAGATTCTCTATTTAGGAAAGATATGCTTGAATTTCTTGGAACTCAGTGAAGATTCCTAATGATAATTGCTTCCTTGCCTTCTGAGTGTCTATGCTTCAGGCATATTGTTTAAACCTTTTATATGTGTTTTCTGTTTGTTCTTCCCATTTCTCCTAATACAGATTTCCTGTGTTGTTCTAATAGCTTAGTGGTAGAGTGGCTTCCCCTTGAAGATGGTTACTTAAAGTACCATGCATGCATTAACACAGTACAGGTTCTTGTAGATTGTTATGTAGAACGACTACAGCATGCTGTAGTGCAAATAATGACTGTGTTTAGAATAAATCTGATATGGGTAAGGATGATAATGGAACAAGCCTATACAAAATTGTTTCTTTTTTTTTTTTTTCTAGTTTTTGACTTAGTTCACAGAGTGGTTGAGGTTGGAAGGGATGATAGACCATTTAAGACTCATTCATTTCATGGGTTTGCTACTCAGGTCCTTTAGCATAGCTACGTGGGTCACTCTGAAAGTAATGCCTCCTATTTCTTTCCATGGAAACTAAAACAGCTACAAAGAGCATGCTAACATTATTAGCTACAAAACACTGTTTTTTCAATGTAGTCACCATTATCTGTGTTTTCACCAGTAATGCCTGCATACAAATAAAAATAAATGTTTTAGGGCTGTCCCTAGTTTGGCTTGTGTTTCATTGCTGAAACATATCAGTCCACTCACTGTGCCAACATCCACTGTTTGTTCTCCACATATGTTCGGCAGGCGAAGGTGAATGTCAATTGGAGTCATTTTTTCCACATAGAGGAATTCAGTGACACACCTTTGCTTCATATGCACTTGTGTGTCAGACACTATTCTGTGAGACTGCTCCTCTGCTGCTGCTTGTCACACAGCAACAAAACGTAATGGAATACTGGGGGAGAGGTTCAGACCCTATTGCCATACCATCAACATCCACTTCTGAGGTCACGGGCCAGCATAACAAAATAGGAAACATTAATTTTAGATCAGCCCTTATAGTTGATGGATATCTTAACAAGTGAAATGCTAGTCCAATAGAAAAAGAAATCCAAAATGGAAGAAGCACTCAAGGAAAGGTCTCTCTTAGAGTAGTCCTGCATTAAGTACCTTCATACACGTGTCTCACACGTTGATGATCTGATGTTTGCAATGAGTTTGATCGTGCTAATTTTGTCTATGTGATTTATTTATTTTTTTCAACTGTCACTATTTACCCTCAGTAGGAATACAAGTTCGTATTATTCATCACTGAATCTGCATATACTGTTTGTTACATAAAGAACACTATTAGCACAGCATAGACCTTAAACTGATGTGGAAACTTTTGCCTCCTTCCTCTTAGAGGCTACTAAGAAAGATGAGACAGGTTTCTGAAGCTGAGAAGTAAAGTAGCTAAGCTTTGAAAAGATAAATTCATTACGAAAGTGAGAAACAAAAACCCTTTTCTCCCTTCTGTCAGTCTCTTAGGTCTTGACTTAGAGATGGGCTGTATTTTATAAGACTATCTTCTCCATTCGTGGAATAATAAATGACTGGTTTCTCAGAATTCCCTTATGCTGAATAAACAGTAATAAGTAAATCTAAATCATCAGCTCTTAAATACTAAACCAGCTAACTTGTCCAGTGGGATATGTGCTCACTCTGCAATATCTACTGCTGACTATATGGAAGAGTAAGTGTTAGTTTTTGCATTGGAAATGATTGCTGTGGAAAATAGTAAATGTTCCGTATCATATACGCGTAAGTTTCGATTTGTCACATCTCCATTCAAAAAGTATTTGAATTCCTGTCTCTTGAACTCCAAAATCATAAACAGTCTTTAACCAGAGTGGGCGTTTTATTATTGTGCATGAAATGTATACTGCTGTAAAATAGTTCTTTACTTCCTAGCATTTGCTTGGGTGTGAACTGCGCTGAGCTTTAGCACACTGAGGTTCTGTGTAGCTGCTGCACCAACTCTGACTTGAATTAATTAAAAACCAAAGTTTTGCTTCTGGTGACATTTAGAACTCTGCTTTGTTATGAGTGGTTATTTAGACATACGTGACTTCTGTCTGTCTGAACTAGTAGCATGGTCAAAAGAGCATGCAAGCATGTGCTTTTCTGTTTCTGACCTTCATGTAATGTGTATCCCTATTAAATGTGCAGTGTCGAGTCACTTCTGTCTGCATCTACAAATACTAACTTACCTTTCCTTTTTTGTAAAGGTACCTAATTGCTGTTTTGCTTATTTCAGAAGCTATGTGTACAGTCTTCTTCAGTGTTTTCTTTGTACGGTTATTTTCCACTGATATCCCTCTGTCTTCATACAGCAACAGAGGATAGAGAGGGTTTTTTAGGTTGCATTTTGACATTTTTCAAACATTACAGAACTGTCCAGGTGCATTTGTAGTTGTGTAGCTTGAATTTTTTTTTCTGCTATTTGTTTAATGCCAAGTTGACTGTGAGTTATTGTAGTCTGTATAAGCGAATGAGGAGAATACAACTATTTTGATGTGCATTGCATGCCCTAAGTAGAACATTTGCCGTGCTGTTTATTGACTGTTAGTGTGCATTCTAATTTGTGTTTCCTGGCAGTGTTGTTTGTGTTGGTGGGGACGGCATGTTCAGTGAAGTGATGCATGGTCTCATTGGAAGAATGCAGAAGGACTCTGGCATAGACCAAAATAATCCCAAAGCACCGTTAGCCCAGTGCAATATAAGGATTGGCATAATTCCTGCTGGTAAGAAGGGGTTAACTTTCAGATTACTTCTTTGATTTCTAATTGAAATTTTTTTCTTATTCATAACTTCTCAAAATTAGAACTAAGCTTGAGAAATAAGCAATGGTATTACATAAAAGCACCAAAATGAAGTCTTAAATGTGCAGTTCTGGAGAAAATTATTGTTTCTTCCTTGCTCTTTTAATTTGTCTTATTTTATGTTAATACAAGATAAGATGTTGATAGTAATGCTTTTGCTCATCTGAACATGCTAATGAGTTAACTTTATTGAACGGAGACTTACCTGAAGGAAAAAAACATAGTTTTCCAGTTCCTTGTGCTCCACAAGCTTAATTAGAATTGCAGTGAGAGCCTCCTGGTCTTCTGACAGCAGTTTGAATCTGGAGGGGTTTTTTTTCTTCTCCACCTTGGTTGTTACCACAGAATGCATTCACCTACTGTAGCTGAGGAACAAACAGTCCCCGGGATCCAGGCAGAGTTGCGCTTTCTGCCCTGACTACTCTTTTAGAAGTGCAAGGAGCTGTAACTTCACAATTCAACCACGTTTTCAGGCAATCCTGACTGCTGTCATTGAAAGGCATTTGTGAAAACTGTCATTATTCACTTTTTTTAATTGAATGTGATCTTCATTGATCACAGTAACTCTTTGGATCAATCTAAGTAGAGTGACCCATACGTTGTCTCACTCCTCCAATTTGCAGGATACCTTCAGAAGGCCACTTGTATGACAGTGCCACCCAAAATTATATTAATTCTTGCAGCTGTTCAGTGGCGTCTGCAATTTCAAGGACTGTATGAAAAGACAAGTGCACTTTTCAGTGCCATTGGTATGCTGTTCTCTTTTCCTTGCCAGACACTTGAGATCTGAATTAAAGAACTGAGATGTGAAATAAATGTTACGAGTGTCTGGCTAGAACTAAAACATGGACTTTATGAGAAAATTTAACATCAGCAATAAAAGTACATCAGGTGAAATAGAATATTTCTACCCTCAGGCATTAGGTGACTCGTTTATGTGCCTTGTATCTTTGTGAAGAATGCATCTAAACCTAAATGTCTGAATTGTTGCTTGAAAGAAGGTTAACTTATATTAGCCATACAATAAGGATCAGTTACCTGCAGGTTGTAATGTGAAATTGCTATTGTTTTGTATTTTTTCATTCCTGTTTTTAGCTAATATGTTAGAAGTTCTGTGTAGGACTTGCTATGTATAGGCATACTTTGATCATATTTGTTGAAGCTTAGTATTCAAATCAGATGTAAATTAAAACAGTTGAATGTGAAGTGCTCCACCCTTCGTTTCCCTTACTCAGTTTTGTTTATTAGATAAGAGGTTTTTGCTTACATGATCTGGTTGCAGAAAAATTTGGTTCTTGGTGATAGTAGTGACAAGAAGTAGGCGTTTAGAAAAAAGAGAACATCATTGTTGAAAGCTATTTCTTTGCCCATAGGAAAAGGAAACAAACTAGAAGCATCATAAAACTGAAATATTAACCTTGCTTTTTAAATGCTTTTTTGATGTGTTTTTTTTGGTTTTTTTTTTTTTTCCAATTGCAACCAAAAAGTATGAGCTTCACTGAGGCTTTAGTATTGCTAACATGTATCAAGTTATCCTCTCTTCTGTGCTTTAGTGCTTCTGTGAATATTGTCCCGTGTTGCAGCTTTTTACTGTTCGAATGCACGCTACATGCTGTTTTCCTGAGCTAACCAGAGGTACAGCCGTGCAGTCAGTACTGAGGCTCAAACATTTTCAAGTCGTTATTCTTTATAGTGGTGTGTATAGTGGGAACCTGAAGTTCTGTTATCAGGTTTTTGGATTTTAGAAGCGCTGAAGATAATTCATGTCTTGATCTGTTTGTATCTTGTGTGATATTTAAAATGCTTCATTGATGAAAATATGAGGAAATTGTTACAGGAATATGAATTTGGTCTGTTTATCAAACTCATTAGCACACATTGCTATTATAGAGACCTGAAATTGTGTATGAAATAACCAAGGCTGTGCATTGCGGTGTGCTTGGGAAGGCAGCATGATTTCTTTTTTTTCCAGCTTCTGGTGAAGCTGTCTTTGGTGCTGCCTATGAGACTGTTGGGAGGCAGTGTGCTTTACTTGATGTGATGGAGCCCTGAGCATGTATTGACTCCAGCAGATCTTTTAGTTCCCAAAGAAAGTAGAGTTTATTCCCAGATAAATGAAATCCTTAAATAGAAGTAGTTGTATTTCTTCAGTGGTTTGTTTGTTTGTTTGTTTGTTTGTTTAGCTAAACTGACAGCCCTAAAATAAAACGTGAAAAGCAGCAATGCAGTGCAAATCATAGAGGAAAGCTTCATCCATAGCACTTTTTCAGCTCATTACAACATTTTCTTTAAACCTTAAGAACATGTCAGTGAATACTGAAGACGAAGGTTACCTAGAGATTAAGTTCTAAAGTCTAGTTTATTTTGTGTAGTTTATTCAGTGCTGACAGGAGCCTGGGGTAAGGTGACAGCATCTCAGTAGTGCTGCTGTATTAACATGGCACAGTGCTGTGCTTTTGTTGTGTAAAGGCTGCCTGTATTGAAACTAGCACTCAATTCAGCAGACTTGATCTTTGCTCAGAGACTGTCAATTAATTGAAGGTTTGAAACTACAAATGGAACAAATGTTAAAGTGTTTTAATGCAAAATCTCTCTGATGTTTTTTTTGAGGAATTAGCTTTATTTTGCAGGCAGAATCCCATTCTCCATGTCTTCTTAAAATTTAATAGCTCTTGCGAGGCATTTATTTCTGAAGAAAGCCTTTGCTTGGCCCTTCTAGGGTTGCTGGCAGTAGACTATTCCAACTCCTTTATGTGTCTTTTGTATAAGAAAACAATAAAGCTGTTGTATATTTTCTTGCATGTTTTTATGAAATAACTTGTATTTTAATTTACATGAATGAAGGCTCCTATTCAAATAGCTTTTTTAACTTCAGAATTTCTATATTAGTTGCAGCCATTCTTTAGATCTGCCAGTTGACTGTATTTCCTGTTGGAAGTGCTCAGAAGATGTAGCAACCAGACAGTTCCACACTGTGGTGTGGTAACTAAAAGGCAGTGCACCTACAGAAACTTCTCTTATAGTTACTATTTCCTGCTAGTGCCAGCTAGCCTTAAAGCAAATTCAGCTGTGCTTTTTCACTGTATCCAGGGTGATTGATAGTATGCCTATGTAAAACTTAAAACCAGAGAGAACCTTTTATATTTTAAATGTGACATTGAGGTTTTGTCCAGATGTTTTGCTATTAAAATTATACACTCTAGAGTAAGCCAGAGTAATTCATATATATATATATATATATATATATATATATATAGTGTGTGTGTGTGTGTATATATATATATATATTTAACTAAACTTGATATAGAGGGAGACAAAGCCATCAACTGCTGTTGGAAGATCCTCTAGTAAAAGAGAAGTGATCAGATTAAATACCCTTGTCATCTCAGCGGGTAAAAAAATCTTGCTGCACTCTGTGCTATGGCATAATATTAATGCAGTTTTACTCCTTATGGAAGCTGATGGCCTACCCTGGGAACAGAGGAAAAATCTTCCAAGTGCTAGGGAGGATTGTGCAACATGCAGAAACAAAGTGTTAATTGCTGTCACAATTGAGGCTTCTAGCATATCCAGTTCCTTCTTGTTTTTGCTTCATTCAAACTGATGACCTAATGTCTAGGATTGAAGCATATATGCTGAATGTAATAAGCATATCGATGTGTAACTGTGGAAAGTAATGCTAAACACTGCTTAAAAGGCTTCTTACGTGAAAAATGGTGGGGGATTAATGCACAAGTTCCTAAAGGAGATAGAAATGAACTCATGGTGTGTGGCTGGATCCCTACACCACTGCCTGCTAGGCTGTAACATTTTTTTTTAAAGATTTCCAGTGCATCCACAGCCTTCCCTGTTATAATGTTTGTAATATTTAATGATCTTTGCAGTTTAGTTAGCAACTCATTTCAGGGTTGAATACATTCAATTTGGAAGCTGAAGTCCAGTGTTTTATGTTGCACCTTTGTAATTCTAAATCAGTTATACTTGTGGAAATGACAGAGCTAAATGCTACATTGAACATGCTCGGTCCGCTGTGAGGACAAGTCAGGCGAGATTATTTTCATCTTTAAATTTGCCATTATTGTTATTTTTGTTGTGCTGTGGTACTTAACTTCTGCTGAAGTGATTATCTACCAAAAATAAAACAAACAGACAAAATTCTCTGTAGGTGATTCTCTTTAAGCCAGCCTGTCATTCCGGAGATGTGAAACTGATTTCTTGGTTTCTGGATGCCCAAATCATTCATGGCTCCCAGCAGCAGTAACTTTGTCTGCTTACTTTTGATCATGTCAGGTCCTTGTCAGAAAAGCTACCTCTGGGTATTTCAAAACACCAAGCCACTCAACCAGGAATACGCAGCTACTCTGCCATTAAAGTGATTCACTTAAGATTTTATTATTAGGCTGACTTTAAAAATATATCTATATTTACAAAAATAACAAAAACTTGCAGGAATCACATCTTAATTTTTAATCTGCTTCTTTGCAGTGCAAGACTGTTACCTTGCTAATTTTTCTTTGAGAATCTTGCAAATGCTGTATAAGTGCCTTCCTCATGACTGGTTTGTTGGGCATCTTACATGAAGCAATGTTAACAAGCACTGAGTGTTTCTGTTTTGTTATTAAATTCATTACTCATCCCAGGGTCAACATCTCACTTCTGTCATGTGCTTGGTTTAGTACTGCAGTCAAAGTCTTCCAGTTCTTTGGCATTTGTTAACATTTCTGTCAAGGAAAGTGGCAAAATGAATAGTCATAGCCCCAACTGTGTGTTTTGTCTTGAGAAAATTAGTGGTAAATTAGTAGTCTTTATCATTTTTCAAAAGATTAGTTTGAACACTTTTCTCTCATTTACTTCAGCGGTTAATTGTTGATTTTTATCCACAGAATCTTATGCCATGAGTTCTTTTGTATGAGTAAGAATGCCATGCTTTTTCTCATTGCTGTGGTAGTTCTTTGACTGATCTAAAGCTTGTCAAGTGGTATCTGAGCACCTTGAATGAGGGAAGGTTTGTCAGGGAAAGTTCTGTGAGAGTGGTGAGGTGCTGGAATGGGCTGCCCAGAGAGGCTGTGGGTGCCCCATCCTTGGAGGTGTTCAAGGCCAGGTTGGATGGGGCCCTGGGCAGCCTGGTCTAGTATTAAATGTGAAGATTGGCAGCCCTGCCTGTGGCAGAGGGGTTGGAGATTCATGATCCCTGAGGTCCCTTCCATCCCAAGCCATTTTATGATTCACCTGTCAGACAGTTTGTCTACTCACAACTGTTGCACAATATTTTCATGCACACACAGTGGAAAGGGGCTGTCTGGTTATAGATCTGGTTATTTAACTGTACTGCATTTTCTGTAATGCAGACCCTTACTTTTTCTGCTTTACCAAAAATGTTATATGGAGAGTATAAGTTACAAGCTGTCTTAACTAAATAAATATATAT
Organism: Excalfactoria chinensis; assembly: GCF_039878825.1. Classification (NCBI taxonomy): domain Eukaryota; kingdom Metazoa; phylum Chordata; class Aves; order Galliformes; family Phasianidae; genus Excalfactoria; species Excalfactoria chinensis. The sequence continues at coordinate 14,732,778 of NC_092825.1, read as the reverse complement.
TAATCACTTCTTACAGTTAACTAAAAGTTAACTTGGTTCATTTTTATATCATTAATGTATTAATTTTTTTTAAAAATTGTAGAGGGATAGAACATAGAATATGCCTATATAGCAGTTGTGTGGCTATATAATAAATCCTCCTAATAAATCTTCTGGGGAAAATGGATTAATGAGACATACATGGTATGTGGTAAAGATTCAAAGCAATTAGACCTATTTTGTCATGGACCAGCTAAGCTAAGGCCAAAGAGTTGTTCTGCCCTCTACACGCTATTCTCAGTAGGTTCTGAGTATTAAAATGTTTGGGATGAGAACTTCCTTTAGCTGAGAAACTTCAGGTATTTAGTCTGGGATTCAGCTGCTTAGCTACTGTGGTGTGGTGCCCTTTGAAATGTACTAGCCCCTGATGTCTAGTGTACTGCAGGAGCAGTTGGAAGCCAAGCTGAGTCGTCTGCAGCACTTCAGCATTGGTGGCTGCTGTTGTTTGGGTAACAGAGTTAATCTCCTTAGGAGAAGTTTTCCAAGTGAAATCGATTCTCAGATTTTGATTATTATGCTTGGCTGTCTGCATGTTCACTGGATGCCTAAGTTCATATTATAATCAGGGGGTGCCTAATCACTGCAGTCAGTGGAGCCTGTCAGTCTTGTGTTGTAACTGACAGTATTTTGTTGATGTCTTATTTCCTAGGGCCCTTCCAATGGTACAAAGTGCCAAATGGAACTTCAGGGTAATACTCATAGCAGAATACAGACTCAGCTTGAAGAAAGTTGAAAAGCTAGATAAGTATGGTTAGGTTGTGGTTGGATTTGATGATCTTAAAGGTCTTTTCCAACCTGTGCAATTCTATGACTCAAAGTACTAGGCTTGTACATTTAGCAGAATAAAATCAGGTCATATCTTCTAGTGGCTGTTTGTATCTTTTAAAAAGTAATGAGAGGGTTTTTTTTCTTGCTGAAGTGGAATTAATGAGTAGAGATGGCAATGTAGAGATGGCACAAGTAACATTTTCTGTGTACCTCGTCTAACGTGATATTGAAAGAAATTTGAGTTGTTTCCTGTTCAACTGCATATTCTTGCAGCATTGCAAACCTCAGTCTTCGAGGAGGGAGATCTTAAAGACAGTGCTTCTTTTGTTCTGCATTTCTGCTCTCTTTAACTGGCTCCTGGAGCTGCTCCTTGCTCACAGTGGCTGCCTTCTGCCTATCGTTTGCATGATAGAAGCTTCTTCCATGCACTTAAGTGATAGGGGAAATTATGTCCATTAACTGAGAAATGAGTCAGAGGCAGGATTTTTTTGGTGTCCCTGTTCATAAGGGTACATGTTCTGATTGCTTTCAAAGTGAGAAAGAACAAAAGGTGGATTTTAAATAGTGATTGGTCATTCTTCATTTCTAATTTTCCATTTGACTTCAATTTAGAAATTACGTGCTCTCTGTCTGGCCTGTGTGGTGTAAATCAGTAGCAAATCTAAGATTAGATATGTGGACAAAGCAAGTTTTTGTTTTCATATTCCCAGCCTTCCTTTTCAGGGAATTTCATCTGAGGAAAAACTATAGAGAAACAATGTGATAGATCTAGAGTCAGGTGCTGTAACAAATTATGTGCGTTGGTACATCTGACACTGAATTTGAAGTGCCTGCTGCAGAATAGAATATAGAACTCTCCAGTAGGCTCTTAGATGGTTCTTATAGGGCTCAAGGGAGTGTTGTCTGGCTCTAAATGGCAGCTAATAATACTGAGTGGGCATGCTGAGTGAGGAGTGGCCTGAAGTAGTTAGAAAAAACAGAATGCAGGTGAAACCTAAACCTTATTTTTTTGTGCCTTTAGGTATTTTGCTGAAGACTGTAACGGCAGGTCACTCTCTAGTTTGCTCTCCTATCAGTAAACCAACTACCGAAAGCAAATGGTTATTAACTTTCAAATAATCAAACAACGCACAAATTTGTGTTTGTAAGATGCAGTGGAGGAGGGAGGGGATGCTGACAGCCTGGGACTTTGAGCACTCCCCCAGGAAGTAGGAAACTGGTGTCTCTTGAGATCAGCGTGTGCCTTCTTCACCTCCCATAACTAATGCAAGAGTTGTAACAATGTCCTTAATCTTTCCCTTCACTATCTGCTGTACGTTAATTTCATACATACTGGAGGGCCTTTGTACAAGAGCAAATAGGTTCTATTTTCTGCAGAAAGAAAGTTACTGTTCCAATATAAATCATAATTTTTGTATCTGTGTATTTATTTTGTTCCATAAAATACAAAGGGGCAGGCTGCAATAACATAAAGCTTTTCTTTGGAGGACCATACCGATAGTACTTGCTTTGAAAAGGTATAAACTAATCTCTTGGTCTTCATTTTTCAGGCTCAACAGATTGCGTATGCTATTCAACTGTTGGCATTTCTGATCCAGTAACGTCAGCTCTCCATATTATTATAGGTGAGTGGTCACAGTTCACTGTTCGCTATGAAAATATAATCACACTCTCTGGCATGATATTAAAATAGCAGAAAAATACAATAAACAGTGTAAATTGTTGGGTGATAAATGTCTCTTAAAGAAAGCCGTCGCAAGTAGCATGTACATTTTAGAGAACATTTTTTGTATAAGTAATCTTGTGCAATTTAATGCTTTCATGCCAGGCTTCAAGTGTGACTTCTGTTTGACTGGAATTAGCAGATAATTGCCATTTTGCAATCTGAAAATCACATATTTGAGAAGGAAGTAGGGAGGAAGACAGCTATTTGTCTGTAAATGCTTGTTTGGTATGTTACCATCAGTGAGCAGAGAATACTGACATTGCCACTCTCTAAGTCCTGAAGTAATAGAGTCCCTGAATTGTGTTGGGATTACAGGGGGTGGAGATGTATTGTGACTAGTGATCTCAGTTCTATCTGCCACATACCAAAGAGTCATAGTCATGTTCTTTATACTTCATTTGAAAAATAGTACAAGATCGTCTTCATTTATATCCATGTTGTATAAGCATAAGGGTAGGATTTCTGGATGATCATTACTTCACCTGCTTACTGAATGCATAATAGTTGCAATCTTAGGAGCTGTTGTTGCAAAGACACAAACACGTGCTTCTCTGCTCTCTTCTGGTTAAAACTGTTCAGCACTTCTGGAGTTTAGCACCACAGGACTAGGATTAAAGAGCTGTTTCTAATAAGTACTTAGTATATTACGGTATTTTAACTGGACTATTAAATGGGCATATAAATATAGGTATTTAAATTTTATGTGTTTCTCAGTTATATTAAAAGATATTATGATCTGTGCTGAAAGGATGAGAGGCAGTGAGCATGAAGTTAAACAACATGCATTTAGACTTTTTAAAATAAATAAAATACAAGGCAAAAGAAAACCACCTCAAACCACTCCCGAAGCTTCTGCTACGCAGAAATCAGAGTCCTCTTGTTACTATGAAATACAAGATTTAGCATTCAGTAGATGTACAGATGTTGCTTTGACCTCTTGTATGACATATTCTTCCAACCCTACAGAGCATGAGTGTACATTCTTCTTTATATACTTCTAGCATTCTGGCCATTCTTTTCACTTAGTACTAAGTGGTTTTTAAATATTGAAAGAAATTAGTCCTTCAAAAATATTTTCCCCTCCTGCAAGCATAAAAAAAAATACGTGTTTATGCACGTGTATACGTGTATGTGATGTGTATAAATATAGGTTCCACATTTCTTATATTTAAGAAGTCTGTAACATTAAAGCTATTATCACATTTGCACATTGAAACAAAAGACTTAACACTTTGCACTTACCTTTGTAGGTGACTGTCAGCCTTTAGATGTCTCATCTGTGCATCATAACAACACATTTTTGAAGTACGCTGTATCATTGTTGGGTTACGGTTTTTATGGAGATGTTTTGAAAGACAGTGAAAAGAAACGGTGGATGGGTCCGATGAGATACGACTATTCAGGTAACTTGAATAATTATTATGTTCTTATGTAAGTGTCTAAGCATATTGGAGCAGTTGATACTCCTTCCCTAAACCAAGCTTCTCTGTAACTTTTAAATGTAAGGAAGTTGATTTTAAATTTCTTATGATGCCAATTACATTGCATCATGTTTTCTCAGAAGGCCAACCATATCCTGGGCTGCATCGAAAGAGGAGTGGTTAACAGGGTGAGGAACGTGATTGTTCCCTTCTGCTTTCTCTTTGTGAGGCCCCACCTGCAGTGCTGCCACCAGGCATGGGACTCTAGATGCAGAGCTGTTGGAGCAGGTCCAGAAGAGGGCCACAAGGATGCTCTGAGAACTGGAGCACCTTTCCAAGAAGAAAGCGTGAGGGATTTGGGCTTCTTTGTGCTGGAGAAGGCTCAGTGGAGCTTTCCAGTGCTTAAAAGGAATTTATAAACAAGATGGAGACAAACTTTTTGCGTGGTTTCTTAATGACAGGAGGAGGAATGGTTTCAAAGTAAAAGAGGAGAGATTTAGATTATATATCAGGAGGAAATTTTTGACTCAGAGGATGTTTAGGTGCTGAAACAAGTTGCCCTAAGAAGCTGTGAATACCGCATCTCTTGTGGCATTAAAGGCCCTGTTGGATGGGGTTCTGGGCAACCTGTTGTGGTGGGAGGTGTCCCTGCCCATGGCAAGTGGGTGGAATTAAATGATCTTTAATGTTCCTTGCAGCCCAAGTCATTCTATGGTATTGTGTTCATTAAAACTGTGTCACTTGGGGGATAACGTTAAAAGTTTGCTTATTAAAGTACTGAATTTGACCAAATAGTACAGTTAGCAGATTAACTTGTAACTAATACTTCCATATTTTATGATCTTATAAAGAACCAAAAAATTTTGAACTGTTATGAATGATGTTAAAAGCAACCCTAATTAAAATTGGATCATCATTTTTTTTTTAGTAGTAAAATTGCTAACACTTTACTGTTCTGTATCATTCATAGAAATGCGCTGATATGTCCCACCTAGTGATAGCTGCCCAAAAAGGAATATATTTTTGGTGTTAATCGTTTTGATTTTCTTAGTTGGAAAGAGACACTTTTCTCTGGACATTCAGCTCATGGAATGAATTGTTTTGCTCTTTCAGTTTTATGGACAGAGCTGAGTGGTTTAGCCCAGGTAGGTAATATTTGGGCAAATATTAAGCTACTGGAAAGTGTATTTTGCCTGTTTTGATTTATGATACAACTTCAAATTTTCTTTTGTCTTCTAAAGACATCAGTCAAAGTAAGAGTCCCACATGGAAATGTTAAAGTCTTTGTGGGGGAGAAGAGAACGTGTCCTTTTACATTCTAAAACATCAGAACACAAAAAGCTGTGAGCCTGGGGAGAAAAGCTATTTTTTGTGGTCCTTAGAGAAGGAAACAGAACAACAATCAAAGGATGTAAGCAGAGGTGTTTGCGATGTGGCTTTGTAAAGGCTTAATGCTGCTTAATACCTCTTTTATGTAGGCTTCAAGACTTTTCTTTCTCATCATTACTATGAAGGAACAATTTCTTTTCAACCAGCAAAACACACACTGGGATCTCCACGAGATAAAGATAGCTGCAGAACAGGGTAGGCTACTATTTATGTCTGGATACTGTTTGAAAATGTCTGTGTGTAAACTGAGGTTACGGCAATATTGCTCTTTATTATCAAAACACTCGCTCTGAAGAGATGCGCTTTAAAAAGAGTTTGTTTACTTATTAAAGGGAATACCATATTTTGTCAGGTTAGTTAAAAAAAAGGTAATAAAATTTTTGTTAGTGTCCTCTCATTCCTCAGTTTCAGATTAAACAAAGCATAACAGCACAGTGTGCCATTAAAAAGATACTGAGGGCGCTATACTTTGTTAATGCTAATAAATGCCAACTCTGGATGCCTCATAGCTTCCGAAAATGGGAATAATTACTCAGAAATTCTCAAATGTTCACACTGTAATTTGAACTAATTATTTTATGAATTGTTTCAGTCTCATGGCAACAACTTCTTGTCTCGGGGATAGGTCATTTAATGAACTGCTGTCTATTTAGTTGGGTTTTTTTTTGTTGGTTTTCTTTTTGTAGAATATTACCCTCTGTAAATATACTGTGATATTGTTCACATGTTTATGTAGTCTAAGGGCCTGACTAAATCATCTGGCTTTTCGTCTTTTCTTTTGCTTTCTCTTGCTTCAAGTTACGTGTAGGTATTTATGATTCTTGATACATGACTGCAGCTAACAGAGATCTAGCTAACAGCACAGCAGGGTACAGAGGAGCCAGAAACTGTGAAACTACATGGAATTAGTTGAGACTATGCAGTAGTAGTGCTGTGACATGCTACAGTACCTGGTCTCCAGGAAGCTACAGTTCTGACATATCAGGTGCCTTGATGCCAGGGATGCTCCAGATGGAGAAAACTGTCATCCAGGTCTCTGTGGAAGAGGGCCTGATGTGTCTCCCCGAAGCTGTGTCTAGGGGCAGTGGTGGCCTCACCTGTAAAAGGTGTGTTTTGGTAAAACATTGAATTGCCATCAAAGCAGAGGTGAGCAAGCTGTCTAGCAACCGAGGAGATTAACAGTAGATTAAAACTACTTTTCCAGAGGCAAGAGCCCCAGTCCTTCAGTGCAAAGAATGAAGTGAATTGTAGTCGCTGAAGACTATGCAAAGGAAACCACCTGCAAACCTGACGTTTTTTATGACTAAAGAATATTTATTAAAAAACATAAATTTCGTGGCACCCGTCCGGCAAGTTGGAGCCACCTTTGCAAACTGAGTCGGTTGGCCTTGTGAGGAGGGTCAGATTAGGTATGCTGAGGTTTCTATAATTTGGAGAGAAAAAAAGGCTATAATAGGTACTGAGAAAGTGTCTGGAAACTACACTGGAGAGTGAGAGCTTCCCCTCTGTCATATCAACCTGACTGGGTGTCTATTTCAAGTGCCTCAGCACAAACACATGCAGTATGTTGTGTGAAATGAGAAGTTAATCTGTGCATGATTGCAGAGCTAGTGTCTCCTTGAGACTGCACAGAAAAGGGTGAGATTGCCCACACTGAGTACTGTATGCAGGTGGTTTGGGAGTGGATGGACTTTAAAGTCCCTTCTGACCCAAACCATTCTATGCCTTTAGATAGCTGGAGGGAATGAAGATGGGGATGTGACAGTTGGTGGTAGTCTGGCAGCAGAAACTGTGAGATTATGAAGGTTGAAATACTGAGAGAAGCAAACAAGACAAAGTATAGAATTACAGCCCTGAATTTCAGAACAGATGTTGGTTTATTCAGGAATCTTGGCAAGATCCCACGCAACACTGGGGGACAAAGAGGTCTAGGAGAGTTCCTTGGTTTTTTAAGGATGTAGTACATGAACAGACCATTCTGATATGCAGAAACTTGAGTAAACATGAAAAAAGAGCAGCATGATAATTAAAGATCTTTCTTAACTAAAACCGAAATGTAACTGAGAAGTAAACAGAAGGTAGGGGTGGAGTGGGTTACCTCAGAGGAGCGCAGATACGTTGGCTCAACATGCAGGGATACCACTGGGTACCCATAGTGTGGGTAGGGTGGAAATAAGTGAGGGATGTGAAGAGCTTTATGTCTTACAAAGCAGTTATTTATGGATGTCGATAATAAAAGGTGGGAGGAAATGTGGACCTGTTGCTTAGTGGTGCAGCAAACTCACTGTCAGAATATAGGGGAAAGGCTGGAAAAATGCCTCCTTTGCCTCTGGATGAGAGAGAAACAGTGGGTGTTAAGTACCTTAGTTTTAGCAAGGTATAATGTTTTCTGTAGTACTCTTAAAACTAAATCAGTGAGGTATATACTACATTAGTAGATAGGTGGAAAGCTGGTTAGGCTATATGGGAAGGTTTGATTGCTGTGTCCAAAAGATAGCTAATTACTAATGGTGTGCCTCAGGAAACAACAGTGGAGCCAGTATTGTGCAGCACATTTATTTAAGACTGGGATGGTGGTACAGAGTGAACTGACTGGTTTTATGGATGGTAGCAGGTTGAGAGGAGTGGTCAGTAGGTTGAATGTCAAGGTTGCTGTTCAGATGGATCTTGACAGGCTAAAGAAATGGTTGATAGGAACCTTGTGAAGTTCAGGAGGATGTGTGTGAGCCTGGGGTGGAATAGTCCCTTGCAGCAGTACTGAGTGTGCACTGGAAGTCCGGAATGCAGCTGTGCTCATAAAGTCCTGGTGACAACAGGCTGTAACCCAAGTCAGCAGTGTGTCCTTGCAGCAGAGAAGGCAGACCATTTACAGGTCTTGTTAAATGCAAGGCTAGTTCCAATATGTCAGTGTTTTTTTTTATTGCTACTGCAGTTGGATATTGAAGCATTGCTCAGAGGTCTTGAGTGCTTTGTACTAGCAGATCTTAAAAACTTGACCAAGCAAGATACTGAATAACCTTATCCTGTTGGACCTGCTTTGAGCAAAAGTCTGAACCTTATCCAGAGGTCCCTTTCAACCTATATGATCTTAGGGCTATGTGATGCTGTTATTTCTTACCTCCAGTAATCCTTAGCAATGTATTTAAGTACCTGTAGGGTCTCTGGGACTATCGTGATTTATGCCATATCAAGGTTGCTGGTGCCATGCTCTGTCTTACAGAGAGGGAAGTTCTTACTGTTATTAGGGAAAGCACAGAACCGAATATTTTTGTTTTCAGGCACTGAATAGTATTTCTGTTTTCAGATGTTATGTTTGCAAGGAAAGTGAGCAACAACTGGCAGAACAACGCAAGAAGTGTGGATTCAAACATGAAGGTAATTTATCATAAAAAGCAAAACAATGTAGTATTATGGAACATACTGTTTTTCTGTACGTATCAGCTCAAGTGTGTTTGTCACTGCAGGTTGCTAAAATGATCTTTCAAGTTTAGAAACACATATTAAGGCATCACTTCCACTCAGGCCGCAGACAATTCTGATGAAATTGTATCAACAACTTAGATATTTTGATATGTTAGGCTTCCTAAAGATATGTTCAGTGAGCTGGGAATTTGTCTTACTTTTGTGAGTAGGATTTAACCGATAAACTGAGCCAGTATGGAAAGTTTGGTGAGATAACCTATGGAATAGATGAAGGTTCAGCTTAGTGTTTGTTCACACACAAGTCACCCTTCATTAAGTTGTTAAATACATATGAGGCAGTGAACACGGATAATAATAGCCTCACTAGTGAGTTTAAGTATTTCTAAGTAAATGGAGCAATAAATCTAATTTAAATGAGATTTTTCTCATCTTTCTCTCATTATGTTGTACTTATCCTCTTCAATTCCAGGCCCTGTGTACACTTTCATAAGGACATACCTTTTCCTTTGTTTTGTTAAAACAACTGTTTACATGCTGGATGCTATGCATCAGTCTTCCTATCTCTTTATGTCCAATTACTGCCTATTAATAGGAAGCACTAGTATTGATACACTTCTGATTTTACAGAAAGAAAACATAGAACTTCCAATTGGCCAAGTTTAGCCTCTGGTCTCAGTTTGTCTTTTTTTCTTGCATAGCCCAGTGCATAAAACTATTCTTAACACAACAGTTGGTCCTTATGACCTATTTGTCTTGTAATCACAATTACTTTGCACAGTTTCATTTGTTTAGAAAGGGTATCTTCATACTGTAGAGATTCACTGGTAGCCTGAATAACTGAATCTAGGCATAAATAAAATAAATTGCTTTACGTGATATCTTCTTAGGAATTAAATGTGATACAAGGATTCTTTACTGCAAGAAAATTTCATGGGGAGAAGGAAATAATTGTAGTTAGAAGTTGCCTTTTTTTGTTTGTTTGTTTCTTTGCTCTTTATTCTTGTTCTTAACAGCTTTGATCCAGCAAAGGAGCAAAGGCTGAAAAAGTGAAATACATATTAGTGAGCAACTGACTGCTTTAGTCAGCTTAGCACATGACATGCAAATGGTTTTGGAGGACACTGTCCTAAATTTTACTTTCAGTGGCTGCTTTTGTTTGCTCTGTATTGTATTCTCTTCTCCATGTAATCCTGGAAAGTGAACAAGAACAATTCACTATTCCTGATTTGCACAAAGAAGGATTTCAAATTACCACCTCGTGTGAGCTTTTACTTGTGAGGTGTATTGGCTAATTCTTTCATTTGCATACTTCATTTGTGTACTGTTCATATGAGTTTAGAAGTTTGCTTTCATTGACCATCACTTATTTGTTTGTATTGTGAAGAAGTCTGTGTGCATGCGCTGAGTAAATTTTCAGAGCTAGCACTTAGGCTGATTTCAGCAACTGGCAGTATATGTGCACAGTAGGCAGTTGAAATGAGTGCCATTTTATTTCTCCCTGGTTTACGATTGCCCTACTGTATAAAAGGTATTCTAAGTAAGCTGTGATATTACAGGGAGGCACCCTGAATAATGGTTAGGAGAGCAGTTGGTTATTTAAGAGGTGAGAAATACCCAGACTGTGTTGTTACTGAGCAGTTAAGCTTCTTTAAAGAGTGACATGCTTTTGTTTTTACTAAACAGTGCTTTTCCACCAGGTAAAAATGCATATAAGCATTCTGCCCTCTATTGAGACTTAATTATTACAATGAGCATACATAAGTAGTTAATATATCCAGATGCATTCAGGACCAAGTTATTAGTACTTCTCAGATAAACAACAAAAGGTTTCATCTTTAAAGAGGTTTCTTTTTCTTTTTCTTTTTTTTTTTTTTTCTTCTTTTTTTTCATTTTGTTGCTTTGATATCAGAGAGTGCCTGTTTTTCTTTTAAATTAAGTCCTTGTATAGTTCTGGACACAGGTGGCTGATAAGCATTGTCCATATAGTAACATTCAGGTGTATACCCAGATGTAGCCAGGAAATGACACGTTTTTGCATGCAGACATAGGCATTCACACAGTACAGTTGTAGCTGGAACAATGCAGACAGGATGTCGGTACCTTTACAGATAGCCACACGTAACACAAGCACTGTAACTAACTATCCCAGTAACTATCCCAGTCCTGCTTTTCTCTCCACATCAGGTTTGCTAGCAGAACATATACATCCCCTTACTGTCTTGATTCACAACAATGCTTGTATTCAGGGATCCCTCAAAAATTACCATGTACTTTAAGTCTATCAGTGCCCAGATCCTGTTTTTTTTTTCTAGCTAGTTTGCAACAAAATCTACAGATACTCATAGTTATCAAACTGTAATCTATGTGAATGTGTGTGGGTCCTTCAGACTCTGCCACATCCATACTCCAGACCCCAGGCACTATTAGCTAGATTCCTGCTCTGATTGTGAGTTTGTACAGTTTAAGGTCTGGTTAATGTGACTTGAAGTTTTCAACAGGTCACATCCACATCAGGGAGGTTTCTGATCAGTATGTGCTCATGCTCAAGTGACCCCTGTTATCTCCCCATTCTCCATGCTTGTCCTTCCTTAATCCACTTCTTCCCTTTCTCCAACCTTTTCTTCTCCCAAATAAACAGCTGTTTCCAGCTGAATTTCACTAATTGTGTCCAGTTTTGCTACATCCCTGCCACAGACTGATTGTACCAGTATTAAGTAGGTGCTGTTGGCTTTGCAAGGTTCAGCTCCCCCATAGGTGGTCTCCTTCAGCTCTCTAAGCAGTCCTTCCAGTAACTCCCTTTACTACCCATGGAACTCAGATGTTCTACGTGATGCTGTCTGTAACTTTTGTCAGTTTCTCACCCTGATAACTGTTGGGTCACACAATGTCTCATGTTTCCAGTAGTTTCTTATGTTCTGTTTGGCTGCCTTAATCTCAGAACAGCCTCATCATTTGCCTGCAGCCTGAACAAAGTCATTCTGTAGTTTGATGTATGTCTTTCTTCTCTCTTAAAGTACACATCTTGAAACTAATTTAAATGATTTCTCTCTGTAATCTCCTTTTTGAAAGCACATAAAAAAATGATCAGCAGTAAAGCAAACATGACTGATACTAAAACCACTCTGGCAAATGATGCAAAAAATGTTGAATCTAACAAAGCTGCATTTCTTTTATTACCTATTTGTTTATCAGAACATACAGAGGATGGACTAGATGGAAAAAAAAAAATATGAAGTTGTTTTTAGTTTGCTTTAAGACTTTTGTCGTGTTACAGACTTACTCTAGTTTTCCTGGAGTTGAATTTTCCTAGGTACTAAGAAAGGGGGAAGTAAGAAGTTCCAACGGCATTTTAAAAGTAATTAAAATGTCCAAGAAGATAGAAAAGTTGAAAGAGCAAAGATGAGCTACATTATCTTTTTTTCCCTCTTCTTCCTTTTTCTGTTGTATAAAGCTTTGAAGAGGTCAATTGAAAACAAATGTATTATAGAATTTAGGTCCGCCATTTACCTGGATGATGGTGGTAATGACTATCAAGTAAGTGTAACAACTGAGATAGTGAGATGTAAGAACGAAGATAGTAAAGAATAATGGAATTGCAGAACATGAAATATCTATCATCTCATCAAAGAAGCACCTTGAATAATTAATTTTAAATTAACCCCAAGATGAGCAACTGAATAATATTAGATTTCTAATTTGCTGTTATTTAATATGGCACAAAAACTGCTTGGCTGTGGTTTGGTGATCAAATTGATGATCAAAACAAGCTTTCATAGACGAAGTTTATCTTGCTTGTTTGTTTGTGACTTCGTTTTTACCTCCATCATCTATGGTGACACTTCTTTCATGGACTACAGTTTTCAAACTGTGCATCTCCATAGGCTATTCTGAGATCATTAGTTCTGTGGAGTTTTTCATTTGATATAGGATCACTAGGTTGGAAATGACCTGCAAGATCATCTAGTCCAACCATCTACCCTTCGCCATACCTACAGAAAACCACTGAACCATATCTCCTAGCTCCCTATCCAGACACCTCTTGAACACTGCCAGGGGTGGCGACTCCACCACCTCCCTGGGCAGCCATTCCAGTGCCTGACCTCTCTCTGAGAGAAAAAATATATCTGAGCCTGCTTATACTTGGAGGTGAAACACAGTGGTATGGCTGCTTTATGGCTTTTTTTTTATTATTATAGTAAGGAAGGCAGTCATGTTTAATGTAAAAATGCAAAGCCTTTTCTAATCTATTTTTATCCTTATATGAGAAAATACAGTTTAGATATCTCTGTGCAGCGGCTGCCAGTATAAACAATTTTCATTCCAGAAATTTCCTCTGCCTCCTGGTAGTATCTATTTCATCGCACATTTAAAGTCAGTTTAGGTCTAATATAACAGAACAGTTTTATATTACTGAAAACACTTTTTTTTTTTCCCCCAGCAGTCCCTGAATAATTTTGCAGAGACAAATTCAACTCTTTGTTACTGTTGTTCATCTGCAGACGATTTTTAGGAGTTCCTTAACGGGCTGCTGATCTGCTGCATGCTGGCCCTTCCTGAACCCTGAGTCATCTCCTCGCTTTTGATCTTTTCTTGTTTTTATTTGGTATTGTTTGTTTTTCAAGATAGCTTATGGCATTGAGACTGAAAGAGGAGTGGGTTAGAAACCAGACACTAAGCCAGTATCTCTCTGTCGCTGCTTGCTTAAGAATAACATGTTGAACAGTAAAAATAAAATTAAAAATCCTCTCAAACTTTTTAACCCGCAAGAGTTATAACCTGCATCTCCCTTGTCCTTGCCTGAAACTTAGTGATTTTACCCCAAAACATTGATCTTGCATTTGACATGCTTATTTCAGAAATTGTAAGCAGCACTAAAAGATAATGATGGTGTTTGAAGGGGGGAAGTAACTTCTTCTGTTAATATATGAAGTCTAAGAATCTATTAGATTTGTATTGGCAGCGCATGAACATGGCTAGTAAAATCTTGTACCATGCCAATAATGGTTGCTTCTTCCTGTTCTTATGTGTAGTTCAATTAATATCCAATATCCTTGTGTTTGTTCATGTGTTTCAGAAGATGAAGAAGAATGGAAGGTTATTAAAGGGAAATTTCTTGCAATCAATGTAGTAAATATGAGCTGTGCCTGTCCACGAAGTCCAAAAGGTCTTTCACCAGCAGCTCATTTAGCAGACGGTACAGCTGACCTGATTCTAGTTCGTAAATGCTCCAGATTTGACTTTCTACGGTATCTTGTCAGACACACAAACAAAGATGACCAGGTATGTATTCCCTTTGACAGTGAGCTCTCTAGAATAAGTTTTAACCTGTGAATACTGATATTTGTATATGATAAAAAAAACATCTACAAAATATTTAGAAAAAGCTAATGCATTTAGTATGACTTAATATGTATCATCACAGAAATCGCCTTAGCTAAGCCAGGCCTTGGGCAATTCTGACCAAATTCCACTTTTGCTAATTGAATTCTGTCTTATAAAATATTCTATATATTTAATATTTTGATGGTATTTAAAGTGTTTTGGCTGCCAGGGCACACTGCCTGCTTGGATTCAACTTGCCATCAACCAGAACCCCCAGATTCCTTTCTATGGAGCTGCACTCCAGCCTCTTGTCTCCCAGTCTGTACATCTATTCAGGATTGATCCTGTCCTGGGTGCAGAATTTGGCATTTGCTCTTATTGAACTTTATTGGGTTGGTGATTGACCAACCCTCTAATCTGTCAAGACCTTACTGCAATACTTCTCTATCCTTGAAAGAGTCAAAAGTTCTTCCTAACTTAGTATGCATTTGAATCTTGAAATCAGATCATTTATAAGAAAATATCAAATAGAACTGGTCTCAAACTGATCCTACTTATTTCTAGCTGAAATTTATTTTATTTTGTTGGTGTTTAATATCTCCCTTTGCTCTTATTTTCCTCTATGCCCACTTTTGTGATGTATATGTACTGCTCTGGAATTCTTTGGTCGAGGCATTTCTTTGCACTTACCAGCTGCATTCTGAATCACTGGTATAAGGCCCAGTGAAGCTCTACAAGACCAAGTCCCAGGTCCTGCACTTTGGCCACAACAACCCCAGGTAGTGCTATAGGCTTGGGGCAGAGAGGCTGGAAGATTCTATAGAGGAAGTGGACCTGAGGGTGTTGGTTGACAGGTGGCTAAACATGAGCCAGCAGTGTGCCCAGGTGACCAAGAAGGCCAATGACATCCTGGCTTTTATCAGAAGTAGTGTTGCCAGAAGGAGCAGGGAAGTGATTGTCTTACTGTACTCAGCTCTGGTGTGGCTGCTGCTTGATTACTGTGTTCAGTCTTGGGTCCTCACTACAAGGAAGAAATGGGGGCCCTGGAGTGTATCCAGAGAAGAGCAATAGAGCTGCGAGGGGTCTGGAGCAAGAGGCTCATGGAAGTCCTTTTTGTTCTCTGCAACTAACTGAAAAGAGGTTACGTTGAGGTGGGTGTCAGCCTCTTCTCCCATGTAGCTAGTGAAAGGACTAGAGGGAATGGCCTCAAGTTGGTCCACGAGAGGCTCAGGTTGGATATTAGGAAAAATTTCTTCTCAGGAATAGTGGTGAGGCATTGAAACAGGTTGCCCAGGGAGGTGGTGGAGTCACCATCTGTGGAGATGTTCAAGAAACACAGAAATGTGGCATTAAGGGACATGGTTTAGTGAGGAAATATTAATGGTAGGTGTATGATTGGTCCAGATGGCTTTTTCAATGCAAGTTATTCTATAATTATCTTCATTACTTTATGATTAGGCTCAGAAAAGCTCATCTTAAGAGTTGTAGTTGAGCAGTTCTTGAGGATGGTATAAGGATCCAAGCCAAATGTTTTTGAGTTAGATTCCACGTTATAATCTATTTTTATAGGAGTTTTTTTTTAAAGTAGCTCCTATATCCTCTTTAGTTCTACTCTCAGAGCCTTTTACCTCATTATCCAAAAAGTGGCTGTTTGGTGCTACTTGAAGAACACCATTACACCACTGGAAAGTAAAATTCCAGTTTTGCTTTTTATTTTAAAAAGCCACACAAATGAGAAAACAGAAGTCATTCTGTGCCTCAGGTAAACTTGGAAATAACAGACTTTCCTGACTGTAGAATACTGCATGCTGAGTTGCTTTACGCATCAAGTATATTTAAATAATTGTAATTGCCTTTTTTGATTATTTTTTCTTTGTAGTTTGACTTCTCATTTGTAGATGTTTATCGGGTGAAGAGTTTTCAATTTACATCAAAGCTTTCAGAAGACAATGAAAGCAGTGTCACAGACATAGGGAAGAAACGTTTTGGCCAGTTCTGCAGAGATCATCCAGCCTGCTGCTGCAATATTGCTAATAGCACTTGGAACTGTGATGGAGAAACTCTGGATAGTTCAGCAATTGAAGTGAGGTGTGCATCAATTTTTCCCTGTGTGTACCCAAAAAGATACCGAGTCTTTTCATTGATTTAAATGTACTCATAAAGATATTCTCAGAGCGTGTCCCCACATGGTGTATTTGAGTGTTTTTGGTTTTGGTCCCTTCCAGTAAATAGTTCGACCATCCATTGTAAAGGATCTCTTTGAGAGAAGGAGAGAGAACCCAACACCCAAAGTCCTGCTTAGCTCTTAGAATCTGATGTAATGTTTTTGAAGGGCTGCAGTTGGAGATATTGTTTTTTAAATGATTCTTTTTAAATGAATGGAGTATTTTGCTACTCTAAACACCAGCTTTTCCTATTAAACAGAATATTTTTCAGGATAACAGTTGTTGTTATTTTCCATTTTTAAGAAGTCATATAAAAGTCATCTGATTGGTTCTCACCTCGCACATTTGTCTTATAAAATATGGCACATGCTCAGTATTTCTGTATATTTTGATACCGGATAAGCCTGGTATTATCTTAAGCCTTGGCATATGGAGAAAGCAGTTTGCAGTTCTGCAGATAATCAAATTAGAAGATGAGTCACTTTTAAAATTTGAAGGGCGTTTTTTGTTTGGTTTGTGTGTTTTTGTTTGTTCTAAATCAAAGAGAAACAAAAATACCAAACTAAATATTTGTATCTAAGTTTGTTCTGTGTATACAGTGTATATGGTATAAGGTCAGTTTCTCCTGATGTCGCATGGAACTTAACATGGGGAATAAATAACTAGCAGGAGTGATGGGAGGGTGAAAGCATCCAGCCTTCTTTGCAGGGAAAGACTGTATGGGGACTGAAGGCTGTTTCTGTAGTCTGAAGTAAGGAACTTTGCACAAGTGCCCAAGATTCACGGATCATTAGAATCAAATGTATATTATCATTGCTGCTTCTTTTTCTTTTTTTTAAGTATGATTTAATTGACTTCCATCTTTTTTAGGGTTCACTGCCAGTTAATGAAACTGTTTGCAAGGGGAATCGAGGAAAACTGTACAGATGAAGCTGCCTACAGCCACAGTAGCATTGAACAATTACTATGAGTACTGTTCCTTCGATGAGGAGAAGAAAAAAATAAATGCTCAAGGAAATTGAGTATATATGCATTTTAGTCAAATTGACAAGTATTTTAAAATGTTAGGATTTTTTTTTTTTTGTGATAGTTTCAATATAATTTTAGACTTTTTATTTCACTTTTTTTTTTTTTAACATTGTAGTCATTAAAATACGTCTTGGAGTAATGTAATCTAAGTTATGTTAGAAAAGAGAGAATTAACGTATGTGTATATGTTCATAACAACTGATAAATACTGAGCTTTTTTAGGGAGCTGATTTAGCAGTTGTGTTGCAATAATATGTAATTGTTTTAAAACATTGAACTTTATGTTGCCATCAAACCAAGATACAAAGACAAGATATTTTCAGTATCTGAGAGAATGTGTTCTGCTGGGAGTGTGAAGTGTTGCATGTGGCTTAAATGCTGGACAACAGTGTTGTCATCTGCATATATATTTTTTAAATCTTTCCTTTTGTAGTTCTGACATTACCTTGCAACTTATCAATGCAATTCAGATACACATTCCTGGCTTTAAGTAATAACAATAACAGTCTAGAAATATTTTTAAAAACAAAAGCACATCTGTAGACAGATCATAACTTCTCCTATATATCCTATTTATAAGTGCTTCCTTGCATGCTGCTGTTTGGGATTATAAAGCATCTGATGACTGGATTATACCAAATACCGCGTACTGCAGTTGAGATGTCTTGCAAGCAACTCACAGGGATGTGTGTAATACGAGGAAGGCAAAGGCAAGGGAAAATATAAGTCGCTTATAAAACACCAGCAAATTTTACATTTCTAAAAATAGTTAAAATTAACATATGAAAAGCTTTCCTCTTCAGTGCACAATTCTTTGGAGATTCTATGAGATATGTTAAAATGTCTTTGTGAAATAACATGTTGGAATAAGTTTGGAAATATTATTTCATGATTGAATGTCTTTAAAACAATGTTTTATTTAACTAAATAGGAAGCAAAGTGTGATGTGAGGTCAAAGGAAGCAACTGGGATAAATCACAAATCACTGTGCTGACTTATTTTTTACAGAAAATACCTTAGACTATCAAGTACAACTACAGAGCGATTATTTAAGTTATACTTGAATTTGTGTATTGTGGCTCACACACATCCGATGTGTATTCTGGGGGCAAAATTTCCCTCTTGTCAAGCAGGTTTATTCCTGTTTGGTAAGGATCACAAACCTCTGTTTGTTAATGCTTACTGCATCTCAGATTATTGTGTGTGTGTGTCTGCGCAGCTAATTATTCTCTATTCATGTGTATTTATTGGCATTTCTGTCATTTGACTTCTACTGGTTTCATGTACATTTGCTCTGTGTAAGCCATGGTGATTGGTCAGTTTATTACTGGAGAACTTGAAATTTCTTTTATATGGCTGATTTATTTCTTTTTCAGTTGAAACATTCCAGTTTAGTGTAATAACAAAAGCTGTGCTATATTGTTGCTACAAGTATTATTCATACTGTTGTATATGACAGAAAACCAAAAAGATTTGTGAGCGATAAATTGCTTAAGTCCATTCATATGAAGTTTAGGATCTGTTTTTCATTATATAAAATGTCAGGGAGATACTTGAATACTTTTCCAAAAGTAGCGCTGTTTACTTTCCTTTGTAATGCATCGAGTCTTAAAAACATTGGGAAAATCAACTTTTGGACATTTATATTGCAAAGATGTTAAATACATTGTATTTTTAAAGCCATGTCTAGCAAGAGGAGTGGTATTTTTGAATGAAGAACCCAATTGAAAATGAAATGATGCGGTTGTACAATTGCAAATACCTTTTGAAATCATAAGTTGTTTAAAGAGTTCTACAGTTAGCTTGGCCTATCTCTGAATACTGTAAAAGAACCGAGATTTCAAATTACTGTAATGCTTGGCCAGGGTATGACAGTGTAAACTCCACTTACCAACAGATGAAGCGTTACAGCTATCCGGATCAATTTCTCACCTGTGAGAACAGCAGAAATGCTAACCAGCTTTTTTCCATTAGTTAGGCGTGAGACTGTTACTTAAAAAATGGCAGACTGATCTGGTTGCGATGCTGAAGTGCTTTTGAGTACTTGTAACATCTGAAACTGCACCTGGTGTTCCCAAAAAAGGTCACTGGGAAGGCCTCCATTCGGAAAGAGGACCACCAGAAGAGAAGGAGGAAAAGATCATTCAGCAGTATCGTAATGAAGTGTTAGGTAAATACCGACGGTATTGCAACGTATTAAAATAAATATCTTTAGAAAATAGGAAAGCTGCATAGTTGAACTGAATAGTTCTATTTGTAGCATATCGTACAAGCAGAGGTGAGTCGTATGACATACCCAGTTCATTTTTAAGAAGAGAGCTGTGGAAGTAGGATATGCTTTCATTTTAATTCTAGGGTTTGTTTTTTTTCCATCTGAATGTAGTCTCGGTATGAAAATCATGTATGGAAAAACCAAGTTTGATTCTGTGTTTTTTGTTTTGTTTTTATTTCCCAATCTTGCTGGCTTCAAGATTAGAAAATGTGCTCTGTTTTATGAGGCTAAAGGAATTCATTGAGAAAAAATAAATAAAATGATGTTGTACAGCGATACTGTGGTTTTCTTCCTTTTACAGATTGATTTGAAAGAAAATATCTGTTGGGAGATTTCTGCCTATCAAAGGAAATGCACCCGGTGTAATGGAGGTGGGTGGGTTAAAGTGGCAGAGAGGTAATTCATAAGCTTTCATTAGCATTGACCACTGCTTTATAGCCAGCGTGAGAGCAGGCAATACTGAGAGCGAAGAAAAGCAGCTCGTGAGGCTGGATTGCTCCTAGAACTGTGTAATCCTATTAAGAGAAACTGAAGATTGAAGGGGAAGGAGAATCTTGGTTGTAAGTATTTGGAGTTACTGGCTTTGAAAAATTGTAAACTGCAAAATGTCGAAGGCAACCGCCATTGTAAGAAGCGTGGACTGCATACTAGACTAAATTAATACCTACTATGTGACAAAAAGGTGCTGTTCAGACTTAATTGCAGTAATTATTGATACAGTACACTTCCTACTAAGAAGTAAAACACCTTCTTTATATGTGAGCAGCGGGCGCAGTAAGTGTATGCTTTTCAGCACTTTGCAGATTTTGCTTTTGAAGTTATGCAACAAGCCAGTGTTTGCAGGAATGTCACCATATTGCTCATATATTCAGGAACACAAAGATGTTATCTATGTAGAATCAGAAATTTCTCCCAGCGCTTCTGTCTCGCTGTTTCCTTAGAGTTCCTGCCTTAATGTGAGTAATAGGATTTTATCCTTCTTATTACTCACACTGCTTGTTTCAAATTTCTAGCAGATAGTTAAGTACATTCAATAGATTCTAGCTGGTGTTTAAGTCCTAGCAAATGAATTCTGTCCACAGTGTAGCAGCAGTTTCCTCAGGCTTGTCTCACCCACTGATGTGCATGCAGCACACATCTCACCAGGGCTTAATCTTATTCTCAATTGAGGTGTGACCAGTCCCATAGTTTTAATGCAGGTGAGGCATTTGGTCTGCTTTTAGTCCTTTCAGATGCTCTGCTACGAGAGGATTAACAGCCTTTTTAACTCATTTTCCTGCTGTTCATTAATAGTTCCTAGCAAGCACATGTTGCCTCACCAATAAGAGATTGTCTTCAAAAGGTGATTGGTTCTTTAAGAGTCTTGCACGATAAGAGCTTGCTGTAATTGGCATCTGTTTCACCTAAAGGTGTAGGGTTGATTTGTTTGGTTTGCATGTAAGGAAGATTTTCATAGTTATATAACAAGGAGGGGAAAAAATAAAGAGAGATACAAATCCTGGAAAGGATGAAAATGAGAAAATGCAAAAGAAGCTTGTAGAAGAAAAATAAGAAATAGGAGAAGAAAATACAGAGCTGGCAAGGTCTTTGGGTTATTTTTTCAGGAAAGCATTGCCTGGTCATGTGTACTTTAACTGCAGAGAGAAGCTGGCAATAAAGGCTTGGATAGATTACCAGAAGCTGAGTATTTATGACTGGCAGACAGAATAAAAGGTTTATCGCTCTTGAGAAGACGTAATCCTAAAAAGTTGTACTCTGAGCTTGCAAACTTCAGCAGAAGAGCAACATCTCAAAGAGAGGTGCTAGAGGACAATTGTAAAAGCAACACCGTGTAGCGATGCGCAGTGATCTGAAATGGCTGACGAGTTTAATCTGCTGAATATTTATTTTTCATGTTAGTATTTAGCAACTTTATTTTGGGAAAGGGGGATGTTGGGCAGCAAGCAAGGAGAAGAGCTAGGTTAGCACAGCAGTGATGCTGAGGTTAAAGCTTGTAGGACAGCAACTTGCACAGCTAAGGGGCTGATCCATAAACTCTGTAATTTCTGTGGGCAAAGTTCCCACAGAAAATGACTGCGTACGTAAAGCCCTGTGTTATTCCTGAATATTTACGTAAGCTGTTCTTGAAAGCATTCAGTGATGGGAGTTCTGTGAAGTAGCTTAGCTGTCAGAACAGATTGGTTCAAGATTTTTGTAGCTAAAAATCTTCAGTTACTTGCTTAACTGAACTCCCGTTACTGCAAGCTTGTTCTGCCCAGAGTGGGCACTGGGGCTTATTCCTTCCAAGGGAGTTCCAATGCCTACGTTACTGTGCTCCATCTCAGTCTGCTGTTCTCTGCCTATCCAGGATTAATATTCAGACAGAGCAGGCAAAGAAGGATGTTTGAGCAGAATACCGATATCAAGAAAAACCGCTTGAAGCTGATTTCTATTTACCACCAAAGAACTGACTCTGTAGAAAGAAAGGCGGCATTGACAGGCTCGCTCTAGCAAAGGAACACGCATAGTGTTCCATCACAGTTGGTACTGTTAGTTCCTAGAGATCGTGTCTTCATAGAATGCTGTCTGAAACTGTGATGGATGTATTTAGGACAGGTATCTCCCCTTAGCAATACTTATCAAAGGAAGAACTACTCTGAGAGTTGCAAGCCTAGCCCAAGAAGAATCAACCCAATAAGACAGGCAGCTCTCAGGTGCTTCTCTTTTCTGTTTTGCCTTCTAATGCTGTACATTTTCAAGGGAAAACAGGCAAAACCTGAACAGCCGGGTGTTGGTTTAGTTGCAAGTTCCTATCAGAGGTTTGCAGAAAATCCTCTGCTCATTTGTAGTGGGGACCAGGAAAGAGTAAACATGGGAGTATTCTCTCACTGGAATGGCAGATTGTGCTGTTTGTTCTCTCCTCTGTGCGTAGGCAAAGCTTTGGGCTAACGAAAGAATATGTGTTTTTTCCTAGATACAAATGTGTACAGATTCAGTGGAGGAAAGCCAGGCAGGGAGGAAGCAGATACTTGCTGCTGTCTGTGCTGAGGGGTCTGTTCCCAGGCTGCTGAATGGGAGCAGCAGGCAGGGGCTGTGCTTCATTGTAAGCCATCCTGCAAGTAGCATAGAGCAGAAGGGGGATGAGATGACCACAGCTACTGAAAGATATGTGGCTGTGCATATTCAAGCAGTCCAGTCTCACTCTCACAGTCAACAAAAATGTCACCTGCACCTCTAAATTTCTCAAGTTTTGGGAGTGAAGGCCATTGCTGGCTGTCCTGCCTTCATGTGCTGGAGGAAACCTCGCTGGTCTTGGATAAATTCAGTAGCACTGGATTGTGCTCAGTTTTATCACCTGAATTTAAAAGAAGGTAAAGCAGATGAAAAGGTTTGCTGACAGCCCATCCCTGACACTGACTCAGAGCATCCGATGTTAAACATGAAAGGAGGGTAGGAGACTACTGGTACTATTACTGATTTCTACCAAGATTTCCAATTTCTAAGTACTGCTGAGACATAGTAGAGAGCTAAGGAAATTAATGCTGTAACATTTGAAAAGCACAGATCTCTATACTTTGAAAGCTTTTCAGTCCCATCTCTCAGTGATGATGGCCAAAGCTTCCTGGGCCTCCTTGCTCTCTTAAGTGGAAGGCAATGACTGAAATGCACTACACTTGTTTTTAATGCTGCTCGTAATGTCACTCAGGTGGGCTCAGATCTTCACTGGGAAGCACATATCAGGTCTTAATGACTTCTGAAATGTCACCCACAAGGAGAATGGAGGGGCAGCACTGAACTCTTGTTCTCTAGTAGCAGTGATGGGGCCTGATGGAATGGCATGGAGCAGTGTCGGGGTGGGTGTCAGGAGAAGGTTCTTCACTGAGAGAGGTCTTAACAAATTTGTGTGCTGATCAATCACAGTTAACAAAAGCAAGAACCTGATTCTGCACCCAGGACGGTGTCAACCCTGGATAAATGTACGAGCTGGGGGATGAGGGGCCAGAGAGCAGCCCTGCAGAAAGGGGCCTGGGGGTTCTGGTTGACAGCAAGTTGAATCTGAGCCAGAAGTGTGCCCTGGCAGCCCAAAGGGCCAACTGTACCCTGGGGTGCAGCAGGCCCAGCACTGCCAATGGGTGAGGGGAGGGCTTGTCCTGCTCTGCTCTGTGCTGTGCAACCTCACCTACTGCACTGGGTGCAGTGTCAGTGCCACAACGTCAGAGGGACATAAAGCTATTACAGACTATTCACCAAAGGAGGTGAAGGATCTGGAGGACAAGACATATGAGGTGCAGCTGAGGAACCTGGGTTTGCTCAGTGCAAAGCAGAGGAGATGAGGGAGCTGCAGCTCCTCACAGGGAGCGGAGGGCAGCGCTGAGCTCTGCCCTGTGTGACAGCAACAGGGCCCGAGGGAATGGCATGGAGCTGTCAGGGGAGGGGTGGGAAGAGGGGATGGGGAAAGGGTCTGCACCAGAGGGTGGTGGGCACAGAACAGGCTGACCAGGGCAGTGGGCACAGCACTGAGCTGCTGGAGTTCAAGGAGTGTTTGAACAACACTTTCAGATGTAGGGTTTGAATTTTGGGTGGTCCTGTGCAGAGCCAGGAGTTGGACTCAGTGATCCTTGTGGATCCTTCCTGACCTGGGACATTCTATGATTTCTACTGACATCAAACTGATGTCTTACTAACAACCGGGCTTGGCCCATGTGGAGATGAAATCAGAAGACATATATCATGAAACATTGCCATTATCTCTGGGCTAAGAGCACAGGCATTTTAGCAGGAGTGTTAATAACCTTGTGGTTTTCTTACTTGCTGACTATGAACTGCCATGCTACAGAGCTGCAGGGGCTGAGAGGAAACATCTGACTGAAGGCAATGCCCACTCGTTGAGGTGAGAGCCAGAGCCTGGCAACAAGTGCAGTGGCACTGCAGATCTTATGGCACCTCTTGGCCAGCAGTCTAAGAGTTGTCCACTTGTAGATGGTTATGCTGTGCCAGGAAGGTTATAAGGACACAAGTCTCAGGTCTATAGAATATGGCAAGCCTGCTCTCATGATTGATCATGATTGATGGCCTTATGACTTTTGCCATCATCCCTTGTTTAGAACATAGCTAAAGCAGCTTGACTCTGGAGATACACTGATGCACTTAGCATGGTGACTCCTACCTAAAGCCTCCTGCTTGTTCCTTTGCCCTTCACTCATGAGAATCAATCTCATGTACCAACAGGCTGATTGTCACAGAGGGTGGCTGACTGCTGACATGGCTGCCCAAAGGCTGCATATCTCCTCCTTGGAGATCTCCAGAAGCCACCTGGCTGTAGCCCAGGGCACCCTGCTCTGGGTGTCCCTGCTGGGGTTGGGCAGAGAGACACAGAAGTCCCCTGCCATGCTGTGAGAGATTACCTCACTCAAACCTTCTATAGTGGATAGCAGGGTCTATATGATGTGTGAAGTTCAGATGGAGAAGCAGCATGCTGTCCTTTGGGCTTATGACATATGCCTGGTGTCATGGATGTGACATGGAGCAGACTCCTGAAGTCTGGCTGTGAACATGAATGGAGCTCACCCACAGGCCTGAGGCAACTGGCAGCAGAGGCTGCAGAGAAGCCATCATCTCCAAAAAAAATCTCACATTCATGGATGTTTTAAGACCCGTAAATAACATCAGATATTTCACTGCAACCTCATTTTCCCCTTTTCAGACACCTGTCAAAGTCTTGTTTTTCAGCATTCACTGGCATTGCTGACACAGTGGTGTCAGTACAGAAAGGCTCACCAGCGCTGAGAGGCTCTAAGCGGCTACATATGGCACAGTGCTTCAAATGTTCCTAACTGGCCTATGCTGGTGGAGCAGTCTCAATAGGAAAAAGAAAAAAAGAAAAAAAAAAAACAAACCCAAAAGCTTATTGCATGCTGGGTTTGAAAATGACACATCTAGAGAAAATTGCACACACACAAGATTTGCCTTTGGGTAGAAGCAGATTATTTTGCATACAAATACAGCAGGATGGAGACAGCATAGATAACTCTGCCTGTTGTTTTCCGGTGCGCACGTTGTTTGAATCTCTGAACCTGCAGTCCGAAGTCAACATCTTAGACATATTGCCATTAACTTTCAATGAGGAAAGAAATATGGCTTTGTTTTGTTTTTAGAGCCTTTGTATCGCAGATCAGAGTCTCCAGTCCAGGAAAGGAAAATATTACCTTTCAGCAATACATCAGGCAGTGCCTTTGCATGCAGTTATATACATGTCACTTTTTTTTTCCCCGCACTCTAAGCTGAAGTGGAGAGGTCTAGTGTTTAAATCACTTTATGACACTGAACTCTCTAGTACACTGTTTAATAATTCTACATGTTACTGTAAATACTTAGTTATCTGCCTTACTGCGGTAACTGCTGATCCGCGTTATAAGTTCGGCAGTCCTCCAGCTCCCTCTACTGAAAATTATTTCTCTTGAAAACAACCGCATTTCAACATGCAGAGTTCGTTCTTAAGGTAGTCTGGCAAATCTAATTCCTGTGTGTTCTCTCCTGGTGAGATCTGCAGTAACATGCTTCAGTTCAAGTTTCATGTTGTTTCACAGTGGTGGCGATTTCCACTTTTAATTTGCTTTGCATTGTGTTCAAATAGAGATAGATGCTGCAGTGTTGCTTTTTTGTCCTTGTAATTCAATAATTTGGGCAATGTCTCCATTAAAAAAGAATGGAAAGAAAGAAAAAAAAGGGGGGGAAATGTAACAGTAAATGTTAATGTCTGGGATCCTTGGATTCCTGTTGATGTACCAATGTTTTAAGCCCTTGATTTGCCTGCATTCTAAGCATGTTGATCATACAAATAAACATGTCTTAAAGTTTCTTCTCCCTCAGCTCTTAGATCTAGTTCTTGGTGAATAAGGATTCACTGTGCTTCTCTGTCCTAAGGAAGAATGTCCGTTGCAGCATAAGCAATGAAAATAAGCATCCAGATATGTTCAGATGGTAGTCTACAAGAACAAATCCAGAAAACCATCACCTCACTCTGTCCTGTATTGTCAGAAAGTGGTGCAGTGGAGGCTGAGGCATGACTCAGAAGGTCTGGCGCTGCTTCTCCCCCCATCTCAGTCCTTAGTCCCAAGCTCAGCCCATTTGCTCCTTTATGCCATATCAGCACTTCTAGGTGCTCTGTTCTCCCCTAGCTTTTCCCCTTGCTCACCAGCACACCCAGCCATATATGCCATCACCTCTCCCAGTTTCTTCCTTCTTCCCTTCCTCACTCTTATCCTTTCACTACTCCCATTGCTTTCTTTTACCAGTTTCTTCCCAAGTTCAGCTGTGGATTCTGCAGTACTATTTTTTGATCTCCCTTGGTTGGCCTTTGATATTCCCTGGGTCTGGCTGCTGAGTGCTTGAGTATGGAGACCAACAAGCTCTTCTCTGAAAGAGAAGAAGTTTCCTTAACTTATCTGCTTGATCCTGTGAACCTGGAGGACAACAATTTGACCATGAGCCAGGAGTGTGCCCTTGTGGCCAAGAAGGCCAATGACATCCTAGTGTGCATTAAAAAGAACGTGGCCATCAGCTTAAGGGAGGTGATCCTGCCCTCTTCTCTGCCTTGGTGAGGCCACATTTAGACTACTGTGCCCACTTCTGGGCTTCCCAGTTCAAAATGTCAGGGATATCCTAGAGGGATTCCAGCAGAGGGCCACAAAGATGATAAAGGGCCTGGAGCATCTCCCATACATGAAAAGGCTGAGTAACCTGAGTCTGTTCAGCATGGGTAAAAAAAGAGGATAATAATAATATTCAGAATAATAATTCTGAATAATGTTTATAAATATCTAAGGGGAGGTAGGAGACAAATGGATGAGGCCAGGCTCTTCTCAGTGGTGCGTGGCCATAAGACAAGGAGCAATGGCCTAAAACTTGAATGTAGGAAGTTCCGTACTAACATGTGAAGAACTTCTTTGTGGTAGGGGTGATGGAGCACAGGAACAGGCTGCCCAGGGAGGCTGTGGAGTCTCCTTCTATGTAGATATTCAAGATTCATCTGGATACCTACCTGTGGGACCTGTTGTCGAGTACCTGCTTTAGCAGGGTTGGACTTGATCATCTCCTGATGTCCCTTCAGCCCCTGCGATTCTGCAGTTCTGTGACTTCTATACCACCAAGAAGTTATTCGGTACCTGGACACAGCTTTGGGTGTCCAGGAACTTTTTGTTGGGGCATATTCAGGCCATACTGCTCAGCTCTGGATTTCTGGCTCTGTAAGTGTTTTCTGCTTAGCTATTTACTTGAAAATTCTTCAGAATTGCTTTTATCAAGGGAAAATATCGGTGTAACCACAAATGAATGACAACAGCAACATGAAAGTATCATTCATTGTTTGAAATCCGCTACCAGGAGGCGCACACTCTCAAAGGAAGCATTTAAATACTGAGTATCACTGACAAGGGGTCATACAGCACCATCGCAGAAGTAATCCGCTGCTTTGCTCAGACTTTTCTAAAAGGCTGTTAAAAAACACCGTGTCGCTGTGAGCAGTGAGCTTCTCGTACTTATTTCTACATTAAAAGGGATCTCCAAGGAAACAGAAGTACTGTGTGGCACTACTAAGATGTTTGTTTCCTCTTTTAACCTTCCAACAGCCATCTTTATTGGAAGCCTCCAAGAAAGTAATGATTTCTTTAGCATGTTCAGGTATGGACGATAGAAATGTCAATATTCATGCTCTACATATTTTCTCCTGTATAGCAGGGTGATGATATATGTGTTAAAGCAATTTTGCAGAAAATAGGATAGAATGATTTCAGTGCAAATGTTCCTAGCATTTATTGCTATGAGCTGGCTTGTTTACAATGGGATCCATAATCCAAACAACACTTGATTGAAGTGCATCCTAATGTTTGTAACTGGATTTCATCAGAAACCATAAGCTGTAGAAAGGAAAATGCCTGCTTCTACAGCCAAAAGGTCTGTGTGTTCTGTGCTGGCTGTGGTCATCTTTTAAATTCAAGAGTATTAAGATCCCTGGGGCTGTCAGTGGAAAATGATGAGAGAGAACATGGCACTAACAAAAAGGTGACCGGAGAGGTACCAATCCCTCTGCCCCTGGGAGAGATGATACAGAATGGGGAATGATATAGAACAGAACAGTTCGAGCCAAGAGCCAGGCCTCCGTCTGCTTGTGTAGTCTGTAGAAGAGGAAGCTCAGGAGAGACCTTATCAGTCTCTACAATGACCTGAAAGGAGGTTTATGATGGTGGGGGTCGGCCTCTTCTCCCAGATAATAGTGATAGGATGACAGAGAATGGCTGCGAGTTGTACCAGGGAGGGTTTATGTGGATATTAGGAATGAGTTCTCAGAAGGAGTGGTGAGGCACTGGGACAGGGAGGTGGTGGAGTCACTGTCTCGAGGTGTTCAAGAACCATGTGGATGTGGCACTAACAGATGTGCTTCAGTGGGCAATATTGGTGGTAGGCGGTTGGTCGGGATGACCTCAGAGGTCTTTTCCAACCTTAATGGTTCTATGATCCTATTATTCTGTGATCCCAGTCTGTACTGAAGGCTCCATCAGTGGCACATTGATTACTAAATCCAAACCAGCTGCACTTTGGAGTCTTTGGCTTGTGGCCATTCCATTGAACAACCTCCTGTCGCGTTTTGAAAGTCTGCAGAGCCCCTGGAGTTTGGCACAGCAATGCTGAGGCAGAAGAAGCCACGGGGGAAAGCCTGCTGCTCTGCTCTGCCAATAAATGTGCTTAACCCAGGCACATCTCAGCACGCATTTCACCAGAACTATGAGCAGACCTCGTGCCTGTGGTACTACCTTTTTTGTCTACTTTAATATACTCTGCAGCTGATGAACCAGACTAATAGAAGCGTGAGGTTCATTTCCAGATGAGTGTTGAATAAGGAAAATTTGCATTTTCTAGTGAATACACAAGCTCATCTAAACAGCAAGAAGACAGTCTATTGACATTATGTAAAGGAGGCATATCGGTTTAAAGGGTTCTGTTTGCCTAGAAGAGTGTGAAGGAGACTATTTAATTACCTGTCTGGGGTTGACAAAGATAAACACCCTGCTATTATTCTATGTATTTGCTTGTAACTCAATTAAGGATGTGTACTTAATTGTATCACCAATAAGAAGAAATAAACGTGGAGGTGTTTGAAAGCTGGAGGAAATGAGACGTCCCTCAAGAAACATGAAAGGTCAGGGAGTAGAGAAAGCAGGGAAGCATAAAATTATGGCATTGGTATTCAGCGAAGATCAGAAGTGAAGGGCTGTGTTATCTGAATTCCCAATTGTAAGGTTGAATTGAGGAGTTAACAGAAAAAGTGTGGACTTACAAAGCAGAGCGGCACCGCGCAGCAGCATGAGCTGAATCAAACACTTCTGGCTCTTCTGGCAGTGTGAAGGGGAGCTTATGTTCTCTGGTTATTTCCGTTACATTGAATCTTCCCTGACATGTCTATGATATATGCTGTCCTCAGCGTGCAACACTTTTCCTGAATGATAGCAGGTAATGCATGGCACTAAATGATTGGCCTATTTCACTTACTGCTTTCTCATATTTATCTTGCCATTGAAAATTACAGAAACAGCAAAGGAGATTAATTTAAGGTGTTTGGTTTTGTGTTGTTGTTGGGTTTTTGTTTGTTTGGTTGGTTGGTTGGTTTGGTTTGTTTTTTAATTTATACTTTCTGATCATCTCCCTACATATCCTTTTCAACGTACCAGCCCTTCAGCTGCACGTTGCCTTGCAGCCCCAGAGCAGGACATGCAGCACTGCGCCCATACAGCTGTCTGATAGAGGCAGGCTCTCAGAGTCCAGAAACCAGGTGACTCTATGCTTTCTTTAATCCCTTTCTTCAGAATACACATCCAGAGAAGGGCAGCAGAGCTGTGTAGGGTCTGAAGCACAGGTCTGATGGGGAGCAGCTGAGGGCACTGGGATGGTTCAGTTTGGAGAAGAGGAGGGTCAGGGAAGACATTATCGCTCTCTAAAACTGCCTGAAAGGAGCTTGTAGTAACAGCAATAGGATGAGAGGTAATGGCCTTAAGCTGTGCCGGAGGAGGTTCAGGTTGGATATTAGGAAACATTTATTCTCAGGAAGAGTGGTTGAAGCACTGGCACAGGCTGCCCAGGGTGGTGCTGGAGTCACCATCACTGGAGGTGTTCAAGAAAAGGGTGGATGTCTCATTAAGTGACACAGTCTAGGATGGTCACAGACATGGGTTGACAGTTGGACTAGATGATCTTATTGGCCGTTCCAGCCTTCATGATTCTGTGATTCCGTAATAAGTGTTCTGAATGCAGCAAATTTGAGAGGGGCAGAAGGCAGCCAGGGGACATCACTCGGCCACGTTACAGTGGAGATGGTGCTTCTGGGTCAATACAGTGTCAGAGATGCGGGGAGAAGGAGCGTCCCTGCTTTTTGTCTGTCCTTACAGTGTCTCCTAATCCTCCTTTTGAGATACTTGACATTATAAACATGTTCTTTACATCCTCTGGAGACTTCCCTGACTGCAATTTATCATTGCAATGGTTTGATTAAATTTAATTTTGAACTTTCTATATTTTTTAAATTACCTCAGCTCTTTGAGAGGAAACTACTTTTTTTATAAGTCAGTCTGACAGCTGATTGTTTTGAGGTTTTGGGTTTTTTTTACAGCATCTGACATTGCTGACACCACTGTTCTTATTATAAATATCTGCCACATTAGTTTAAAGCTGTGATTAAAGCTGCTCTGGATTCTGCTGGCAAGGCAGCCGGACCTGCACAAATTACAATAATAACCACACACACTCCTTCCTGCAAAGAGCTCTGTTTCTGTAGCTGTGTCCAACAAATGCTGCCTTTTAAGAATGAGTGCTCAGCTCTAAGTGACATTTTCTTGGATTTCTTTTAGAAAAGTAAGTTATTTATTTGCCTGGTATTTTAACTAAAGTACACTATCATCCTTAGGGAACAATTTTGTTTTTCAGCACCAGAACAATTACTTTCAGCTGTATCAAGCGCCTGGTGTTTAAAAGTCTGTATGGTTTCTTGGATTTGAGAAATGCTGTCTCTAAAAGGACTCCTGAACTAACTTCTCTGTGCTTCTCACCACCCTCACAGCCTCAAAAGCACAACACCACTTATATATTTTTGGGAAAATGCATACCCAACTGGGGTCTGGTTATAGTCAGTTGAAGTGGGAGGTGAACACAAATGGTCACGATGCCGTCATTTAGGCAGCAGGACCTTGTTTGGAAAAGCTGTTG
Organism: Excalfactoria chinensis; assembly: GCF_039878825.1. Lineage (NCBI taxonomy): Eukaryota > Metazoa > Chordata > Aves > Galliformes > Phasianidae > Excalfactoria > Excalfactoria chinensis. The sequence continues at coordinate 14,700,993 of NC_092825.1, read as the reverse complement.
TACAGGACAGTGAAAAGGAGCTCTCTGGGGTTTTGGTCTCAGCTGATGGCTGGTGTGCATAAACTCAGCTTTTCCATGATTAAGATCTCCTGGCCTCTGGAGAAGGCAGCTTAAGGCAAAAGTCCTCTCTGGATGCACGTGCCCATCCTCTGTTATGTTCTTGCCAACTCAGGCTTCTTATCGTCTTCATATGTCATCAGGCTTTCCTAAGAAAGTCTTTGTGCTCACATGACATTGACAAGGGATGCTCCTGGCTGCATGAAAACAACCACACCAGGCACGACTTTTCTCATCTCACCACCACCAGCAGACAGAAGTTTGGATCAGTACAAGGCAACAGCATCATGTTCTGCTTGCTTGCTGTTCTCTATTATTGTCATAATGCCCTTCCTCCACAACTGAGTCATGCCCTGATGGAAAAGTACAGGCAGGAGGAATGTGTTCAGGCTCCCCACACACTGTTTTGCCCAAGACCAAGTTTTATTAACCTTCTGAAGAGACTGAGATGCCACCAGCTCCCCTCTTGTTACTGTGGGCTGAACAAGAGCATTAGAACCTTAAGAAGCCACACCATGCATGGCCACAGCAGCTATGTTGGTTGTACATACATTCCTGAGCAGGACTAATCCTTGATGCTGGAACAAAGGGAGCAGGACCACAGAGCTGAAGGCAGGATGCCTCATTAAAAGGAGTGCTTGCACCTGCACTATTAGTTTATTACTGGCATGCATCAGGTTCATATTGACTAACAGTCCACTAAGAGACAGTCTTAAAAGCCCATCTCATAAGAACAAAACATGCATATAGCCAGATCAATCTATAATTCATACATTCACCAGAGGCATTCGAACGCTCAATTCTTGCCATTCTGAATAATTAATATATTCTTTCTGCTGGAAGCAAAGAGCGTAGATGAATATCATCCACAAAATGGAACTGAGTAAGACCATGCTACTGCCATATTCTCATGACAGCATTTACCAAAACAAAACAAAACAAAACAGAACGAGGAACAATGACAAAGCAAAAAATAGTGATGCTCATCATCCAGGTCATTCTTAGGTTCTTACGTTTTTTAAACAAAACACATGACCCCCATCTAGAGTCAACGTAAGTGACTTGCACTCTGTTGCTAATCAATTTGTTGTCTGCTCATCCTTTAGCAGTATTGCAGATCAGTGTAAGCTCTGTGGAGCCTGGCTGCTCAGGCACAGAGACATAACCAGGTAGAAGATACAGCACTGCAGTCCACAGCCGTAACTACTGCTGCTGCTTTATTTGAGTCCTGTGCACAGATGAAATCTCAGTTGCCATTCTCCTGGTCTGTTCAGGTCACCTGGATTAGAAAGTATTGGAGAAAATATAAAAACAAACATTCTGAGTAAATTAAATCAATTATATCTGTGTAGTTAACCTGGCTGCCTTCTAAATCCTTTGACTTTCATCTGCAGACCAACATCTAAGTGTCACACACCAGGTCTGCATCAAATACCTGAGGCCAAGCGTAGCATGTGCATTATGCAGTACCTTTGTAATGATCTTTGGACAGGCTGTCAGCAGAATTACTGTCATAACCTCTCCTGAGAGCTCTGTGAAACCTACTGTAAGCATTCTGGCCACTGGCTTTTTTATGTCCGTGCCCAGGCTAATGACTAGGATCAGCTACATTGGAGTCTCCAGGGGAATTTGTGAACGTGTTTTGCAAGAACATCGAGCAATTAATTTGTTAGCTCATGTTCTAACATGCGGCCAAAATTAGCCCATGAGATCCTTCTGATTCCATTAACCCGAGGCCGAGGGCTGGGAGGTACCTGTGAGCTGCCCCCATGGTGTTATTCCCACCATTAGGCAGTGGCCAGTCACCGTGAGCATCTGTACTGCACACATGCACTTAATCCAGCTTCTTCCCAGTGCCTCCTGTCCTTCTGCTGAGCCTGAACGCGCACAGTGATCACCTCTCAGGAGGAGGGTGCTGGGCAGCAAATGAGCCTAAATAGAGCTGAGCTGCCTGAAGGGAGGGCCCAGATACATAGGAAGTTATTAGCAATCCAGGGGAATTAGCTCTGTGGTCTGGGGCAATTGCAGTCTGACTAAATGCAGTCTCATACCCAGAGGGAGAAGTATAGTCTATTTTGGAAGCCTAAACTAGGGCAGATGAAGATCAGCCACTGGATCTATATACAGTGAATGATATTTGCAATACAATTAGACCATTTCCCTCTTTGTCTTTCATTCCAGAACAGACATTTATATTATTTTATTCATTTCCTTATCTTACTTTAAAATTACTTCATGTAGAGAGTCAGTTGTTTGTGCTATGTATGTTGTCAATGAAGGCAGCCCCTAGCCCCAGGAACAGTGTGAGGCTGAGCAGAGCAGTTCTGGTGCCATAGGAAGGTGCTGGTATCAGTCTGGCATGCACTTCACCTGCCCTTAGGAAGAAAGAGGTAGAATTACATTCCCTTTAAAATTACAAAATCTTCAGGTTTTGATCGATTCTTTAAGTTCTTATAAAACTGGCAAATAATTCACTTTCTAATACAGCCTGTGGTGTCAGAGGGCACTTGGACATTTGAAGGCAAAAGGGTCAGTATTTTGCTCCCTATTTTAGGGGTATTATGTCGTTTTAGCCCATTAACTTTCACAACTGTTTTCTGTGATTATTATGTAAGTTTATTATTTGAGTACAGTTCACATCTGGCGAATGCACGCTTCGCTCCATAGCCACCACTTCCAAAGCATCCTTAAAATGTGTCAGGGTTCCCCTTCCCTAAGCAGTGCACTCAGGGCTTTCTTTCCATGCCTTCTGTTTCCCAACTGCTGTTCAGGCCAGTTCCCAAAATGCAGACAGGTACCTACTGGACTCTGCTGAACATACAGATCTCCAATGCAGGGTTGTGTTGTGTAAGAGCAGTCACTGTAATTAGTCAAGAAAGCAGAAAATGCATCTTTCCATTTTGGTTGTTTTTTTTCACCAAACACTGTCAAGGATGTCTGTGCTGTATTGCAAGCCTAAAATTCAGGCTTGGGTGGTCTTATGAAGTTATTTCCCGTGATGTTCTGATGCAAGATTTTGCTTTCTCTATTTGGAAATCTCTCCTGTAAGCACCATGAGGCTGTGTCCCATTGCATCTGTTGTCCCCAGTGCTCCCAAGGGCACTGAGGGATCAGTGACGCTCCTGCAGGAGTTGGCTCTACTCTTCCCAAAGCACCTCACACAATAGCCTTTAAAATGGATAATACCATTTTCTTTCTCTGTGGATGAACATATGTTACGCTAAATCTCTCTCCCACGAGAAGATATATATGCTTCTACACAAGGACAGAGAGCTGACTTTGCTGCTGTAATCACAATCTCAGTTCCAATACAATGACAATTAAGTCTTCACATATTGAGGCTTATGTCTCCCTAATTCTCAGCCTGCCTGGGGAAGTACCTTCCTCTCCCATAGCACCCTGCAATCCAATCTCATCCCTGTGAATACCTGTGCACCAAGAGAGCAGTTCTGAGGGTCTCTGTGCTCCATCTCCATGAGCTGTTACCTGGCAGATGGGGGCAGAGTTCCCAAGGGATGGGAATATGTGCTCAGCCATTACTCAGAACACACTTATAAAACAAAGCTTTTATCCTATTGTCCTGCTTTACTTACATATATATGCATATATATATCTTTCTGTTCTCTGTTCTTTCCATGTCATTGGTAAATTGCTCTCTGGATGAGGAGGCGAAGAATCTTCAAGACTGCACTACCAACATTTTTTTTTTGGTTGAAAACTGACAACTTTTTTACCATTCAAAAAAATTCCCTGGGTTTTAACAGATCTGGACTTGTTTCGAAGCCTTACATGCCTCAGTACTGGCACCAGATACACTCCTGTGTGTTTAAAAAACTTACCATTTCTCTTTACCATCTCTGCTATGTGGATACTATTCACTACTTTGCCTTCCTTTATTAATATTTTATGCTTCTTTAATATTTTTTTTTGCTCTGATTACTTGTCATCTGGTTCCTGCTTCGAGCTGTGTTGCGCAGTAAGCCAAGTATGCTTCTTAACTATGGACTCCCTCTTTCATCCCCGTGCTTGTTCAGTTGTTTCACACAACCTCTGAGTGCACATTAATTGTCCCTGAACCCTCTAAGTGCTTACCTTGCCTCTGATGGGCTCTGGTGAGGTCAGGGAGGAAAGGCTGGGCAATGGACGGTGTTCAAGGGTGTTTGAGCAGCTGCCTGTATGTGCTCTACTCACAGCTCTGAGGAAGAACAGGAGTAGAAAAGAATTAACCTCATTATTAAGAGAAAACAGAGGCCTTAATTCTTCAGGTGCTCTCCTCTGACCAATTGCAGGTCTGAGCAGAAAGTGCTCTCTGTAGGTCAGAAGTTAATCTTTGCTCACTCAAGCAAGGTCCCCCGCTGAGTCCAAAAGAAAGTATGGCCTAATTAAATGATTCCGTTTGCTTGTGTCTTTCTTGACACTCATGGGGTGCAAACATCCCAACAGATACTGACAGAACGTAGTTGAATACTTCCTACTCCAGTTCCTCATGGGACCATGAGGGTTCTATTCTGAGCACCTTCCAGTTATTCCTGTAGCTCAAACAATGTTCTCTTCAGAAGTCGTTGCTCTTTTGCCTCCCCAAACTTTGCAGATCTAATTTGTTCATAACCTAAATGAATATCAAGGAGAACCTCCTGAGTCTGCCCAGCATCTCAGATTTCCAGCTTCATACCATTTCTCCCCACCAGCAATGGTGATTCTGAGCTGTTCCCATTCTTTTGTTAAGGGTGCAGAGGCTTCATCCAAGATTAAGCTCCCAGAAACTCCTTTCTCTGGGCTTTTAAATTTGAGAAAGACAAGAGACACAGGAGTGCTGCCTGTGGGACACACTGGGGATCTGCAGCTCTACTTCTGGTTCATCAGTGCTTAGCCATTGTGAGTCCTTGTGTTCACAGCTGACACGTACCTTTCCACCCATCTGCCTTTTGGGGTGCCCGCGGAAGGCCCATGGCCAAAACCAGCTCCAGGCTGGTAGCTGGAGTTTTGGTGTGGGGTCACACCTCTGTATACGGATGCAACCATCTAGTTGATAGGTCACATTACAGGGCTTCATCCTCTACAGATGGAATTTTAAGTGCTTGCAGATTCTGCAGTGCTTCAGCTGGAATTACCGCCTCTAGGGAAGATACAATCAAACTCTCTGGCTAAAATTTTCACAGGTTTACCTTAAAGCCCTTTAACCTATCTACCATAAATTCTCTTTATTTTTCTTGATACAAAACAGTGCATCATCAAAATGTCTGCATCTTATTGCTTTGATAATGCAGGCGTACTGGATGCTTTGCTGCTATGTGGTACAAAATACAGCTTTGAATAGGCATTTACACTTATATGAATTTCAGATCCTTGATTTCCATCTTTATCTTGGAAGCACAGAGATTTGTGTCATTTAAAGCATATAGCATATGGTCGGTATTTGATACGTGAGAAGGAAAAAAAAGCTAAGGCACATAGATATTTGTTTATTTCTGTAATATCTCCAGGAGGAAACTTTAAGCTTAGCTGCTTTATGTTCTGGTACCTACTGCGCAGATAGAGCAGAGAGCCCATTAGCAGATAATTAACAAACACACACAATGCAGTTAATGATAGGGAGAAGCTCAATTCACGAATAGATGGAGGGACAGGATTCAGCCATACTATGGCTGTGTGGTGTATCTGCTGATTTCAGGAAGAGCTGCTTCATTTTGCAGCGAGCTTTAGTCTTCACCAGACTCTGCTTATGAGCCATACTGAGAATATCCACATTAAGAAGGTCATGAAATAAAGCAATAATAATAAAATAGCACACTGTTCAAAAAACAAAGCAACACATTTATTAATAATGGAAAATTACAAAGGAAGGATTTGAATACAGAAATCATTCAAAGCCAAAGCTGAAGTGCCGGTGGCAGCAGCTGTACAGGCTAGGTGAAGTGATGCCCATGGCCTGGCAGATGTGGTTGGGCTGTGGTTGGCTCTGTCTTGGGCACCCAGAAGCCTGGTTTCAAATGAGCCAATGAGATAAGCCTGCAGCATGCTGCCAGCAAACCCACCTCTCACCTGCTGCAGCTCCTGGCATGGCTCTGGAAAATGGGCCCTGTTTCAGAATTGCTCCCTGAGAAGTAGCAGGGAGGCAGAAAACTCCACTTCAGAAGCAAAGTTTTGGCAAAAGGAGATCTTCAGAGAACGCCTAAGTATGGACAGTCCCCCTCTGCTGTGCTCCAGGAAGGGAGGAATTTAACAGGTTGCCAGACACAATTAAAAACATAAAATATTTATCCTTCTTAATTAGACTGCAGAAAACTCATCACCAGCCACCCCCAGTGCTTGATTTTGAAAGCAAATAATTTTGAGTTGGCTTTTAACATAACTTTATGCAACTTGCTGAAACCCTCACATCTTCAGTAGGACTAGAGATGAAGCACTTAAATAATAGGACTATAAAAGATACTCTGTAATTATGTTGCTCATAACTTTAGTTGGCTTTGGCTTTTGTCAGATAGTTTCTCATCAGAGAAACTTACTTAACCAAATGCCAGCAGCGATGACAACCAGCAGCTCTAATTACACATGACAGAGTACAAGACAGCATTTTTTCCATCCTACCAGATGCTTCCACTGCTGTGGGCTCCCTTGCCTATGAATCTCTGCCCCCAGTGGAACTTGGTAAGACGTGTACCTGTCATTTGGGACATCACAAATATGTGGCAAGACGTGCAAAGTCTAACAACGTGCAGCAGAAGCATCCAAGTAAACAGCCCCTTTCTGTCACAGTAGACTTCCTTCAAAGGAGAGAGCAGTGTGGGCGGCTGTGTGTCACTCAGGTGCTGTGACGGGCTCAGTGCTGGAGCTGGCCTGGAAGGATTTGGGTGCCCTGCTGTCCAACCGCCCTCGTGCTGAAGTGCTCTCCATCCTGTGCATGACCAGGCTGCCCCAGTGAGCCCAAGGGCTCATGCTTCATTAGGCAGCTGAGGCATGCAGGACAAGCTGATGGCTGCCGTGGTGTGAAACTGCAAGGTATGTCAGCACAGTGCTTCCTATTCCAGATAAATCACAACATAATTATCTGCCAATGTGCACCAACGTATTTTCCCATTTTTGTTTTGTGTAGAAATGTTTGTGTTAATATCACTCTACTTTGCCTCCAGTGTATGAAATGAACTGGCCTGATTTTTGTTGCAGGATACAAAGAAGACAGAGCAATGAAAGTGTACCATGGGTGAATGATCCTGAAACCATCTTTGTGCTGTGCAGCTAGAGCATAAAAACAAGACATGGCCATACAATGATAAGGAGGTCACTAATGAGATACTAGAAGACTAAAACATCACATGATTGAAAATGAATAAATAAATAAATAGCAAAACCTTACCAGTTGATTGGCTCATCTGTGATTCTAACATACAGAAGGATGAAATATTTTACAAGTGTTATCTATTGCGAGTTCTTCTTAATAGATTCTGGGGAGCAGAAAGGCATGCAGATCTTCACAGCAAGTTTGCCAAGTTTTTGTTTTTTTGTGTATCCACAATGCAAGAATTGAAATTAAGAGCATTGTGAGGTATTACTTGTTCCACTTTATCTGGAACGAGAACTGAGGAAGTCTATAAAAACAGCTCGGAGAATTCCTGTTGTCTGGGGAAGCAACATCGGTGTATCTTCTCTTATTTACATTCTACAGGCAAAAATCAATTCCTGCTAAGTTTTGTTCCTGTGGTTATGAGAACTAGGTAAGCCCATGAGCTTGTTACAGAGAAATCATCGATGAGAAAGCAAGATTAAAACAACCTTCCAAGAAAGTTTTGGAGGGATTTTGATAGTCTAGAAGATATATTTTCTATCCCATTTTAAGAGCCAAGAGCCTTCCAGCTAGTCCAGATATGGACTAGCCTAGAAGGAGTTGTAACATTTCAAAAATAGGTTTTATATTTGCTTAAAAATAATTCATACCTTAACGTTCAGATATCTCTAAGCTTTCTAGACCTGGGAGACTGGAAATGTTTCCTTTCTGCACAGACTTCAATTTTTAGTCATATCCAATAAACTATATGTGGGGCATTACAGTTCTGGCATTTCTAGACATAGAAAATTTGTCACTCAGGTTTTTACTTTTCCAATAGCTCACACAGGTGTCATTCTTGGAGAAACTCCATGTCTGAAATGTAAAAGAAGAAATACTAGCTACAGGGAGCTGTTTCCTTTTGGAGTCTGTTGAGATAAATCCTAGGTGATAGGACTTGAGAAGCAGATAAAGTGGTCAAAGGTGTATGATAAATTCACATACAATAAATCACTATAACTGAACACCCCATCTCTGAATGCACCACTCTGTGCCATCAGTCAGGTTTCTGTGTGAGCTCAGTTGATCGATTTTCAAGGAAAAGGAGAGGCAGAATATGTTAAACACTTTTGGACTGGCTCCCATGGCAGTACAACTTGGTTACTGTGAGAGCAGAAGGCTGGGACACATAGCCCTTTCAAATTGGTCAGGTCTTCCACATGGGCAAAGGTTAAGGAAGAAGTTAACAGCAGACAGTTACGGCAGATGGATCTGAAGCAGCCAAGCAGGTGATCGTGGGGCATCTTAACTTGATGAATCTTCTTCACTGCTGCCCCACAAGCTCCTGATTGGGTGATGAGTGCTTGTATGGAGAGGAACTCCTGTGACCAACAGCTGTTCATTAACCACCACTGCAGTGCTTGGAGAGCTTCAGTCAACTTCAAAGCCAAGTCACATTCAAGAGAAGAAAGTTCCAAGTCACATTCAAGAGAAGTCTATTGCTTTATTGCTTATTTCTTTACCCTGTGCTTCCACATTTGGGCTTTTTTACTGGTTGTCTGATACAGTTTTTTGATGATGGACAGAGAGGAATGGGAGAGATTTTTGTTCATTTTTGGAGTTGGTTTTGTTTTTTTGTGTTTTTCTTTTGTTTGTTTTAGGTTTTGGTGTTTTTGTTTGTTTGTTTGTGAAGGTTCTATTTTGAGCAATAAATATATGCATTATATGTCTAGGTTTTTAACACTGGGCACTTAGATTACTAAGTTGTTGCTATTTAAAGTAAGTCGACATGTAGAATGAGAGTATATGACACTGACCAGTCATTCCTCCTGACTTTTGCACATGGAAGTACAGCCAAGCTCTTAGAGCTTTACTTCTTTCTATGTAAGCATACTGCTCCTAATGATAATGTACTCTTTAATTTGTTCTCCCACTAGTTTACATTTTCTATAGCTAGTTTTTCAAACACATAACAGCACTGTAGAGCTTAGGCAATTATTTCCAATGTCTGGGCATATTTGTCAAGTGGAGTCAAGTATTGATCATCTGTAGAGAATTTCTCAGCACTTTTTCATACTTTCTGGCTGGTTGAAGGGAGGGTGCGGTTCATTTTTGTAAGTGAATTGAGAATTGGTTTTGTATTCCTGCTTTTAAACAAAACTCACCAGGCCTCATTTTGCAGGCTCATAACAAAAAATAGTCATGCTATTTGCTTTCCTCAACTGCTACCATCATTAACTGGCTGTTCTGTTTCAATTATGGCACTTTACGCTTTTCACACGTTTAGATCCAAAGGGCTACAGTGAAATGAGATAACTATGCTGTGTGACAATGATTATTCTAAAGTTTTAAGACTATCTACTTAATAATTTTTTTTTGTTAATTTCATTTTTAGCTGCATGTCAGTGAACTCAGCAAGACCATATTTCTATCACCTGAATACTTCTTTCCAGGAGTCCTGCTGCTTTCAAGGATGAAAATGTAGTTTCCAGTATGATTTATCAGGTGCAGCATCATACCTACACTAACAACCAGTGGTGGCTGCAGACTCATGACAATCCAATACAGTAAATAGGTATTTCTATCCCAGTTTTACTGATCAAAGAGCACAAAACTAGACAGACGTAAGAAATTCAAACAAAATCTTTTGCTAAAACTTATGTGGAAATTGTGAATCTCCTGGTGTCCCTACTTTGTCTCCTAGTGATAGACTGATCAATTCCATTTATTTCAAAAATTTATTTGTATTGCTAGTACTGCTGCCAATAGCACTGTTTCAACAGATGCACTTCTTCCTGAGGAATCCAAAGTGGTCTGTCTCCAGAATCTTTTGCTTTTCATTCTGTACAATGTAATGGAAAGAATTTTTAGAGGTAAAAGTGCTATCTAAGAAATACTGTCATAGAATCATAGAACTGCCTGGGTTGAAAAGGACCACAATGATCATCTGGTTTCAACCTCCATGCCATGGGCAGGGTCACCAACCACCAGACCAGGTTGCCCTGAGCCACATCCAGCCTGGCCTTGAACACATCCAGAGATGGGGCATCCACAACTTCCTTGGGCAACCTGTTCCAGTGCATCACCACCCTCTGTGTGAAAAACTTCCTCCTAATATCTAACCTAAATCTCCTGTCTCAGTTTAAAACCATTCTCCCTTGTCCTGTCTCTATCCACCCTCATAAACAACCACACCCCCTCCCGTTTATACGCTCCCTTCAAATACTGGTCTCCCCAGAGCCTTTCATTCTCCAAGCTAATCAAGCCCAGTTCCCTCAACCTTTCTCATAGGAGAGGAGCTCCAGCCCTCTGATCATCTTAGTGGCTCTCCTCTGGACTCATTTCAAGAGCTCTGCATCTTTCTTGTACAGGGGGCCCCAGGCCTGGACACATCTAGTTGGGGCCTCACAAGAGCTGAGTAGAGGGGACAATCAGCTCCCTCTCCCTGCTGGCCGCTCCTCTTTCAATGCAATCCAGTACACCTTGCACTTGGCCTTGTTGAACCTCATTAGCTTCACACGAGCCTGCTTCTCCAGCCTGTTCAGGTCCCTCTGAATGGCCTCCCTTTCCTCCAATGTATCAGTTGCACCACTCAGCTTGGTGTCATCTGCAGACTTGCTGAGGGTGCACTTGATGCCATAGTCTGTGTCACTGATAAAGATGTTGAAGAGCACCCGTCCTAGAAATGTATAATCCAATCCACCTAGCATTCACAGTGACAAGCTTTCATTTCTGTAATATTCCCCTATATGTAATATTTCCCTGTATGTTTCCACTGAAGAAACTCCTGGGTAGCAGATGCAGGAGTGACATACAAGAAATGTTAACAAAGAGAATTGACAGAAAACTTCAAACTGACATGTTTTTACTGATTTCCCAGGATTCATTTTTTGCTTTGAGTGTACGTATCCACCTACAGTCATTTTAATGAGTGGGGAAGTTATAAGAGGAAACAAGAAGCCACAGTGTGGTTCCTCACAGATGTGAGACATCCATCAGCCACCAGAGCAACCACTGAGACAGGCTGGATGCTACTTGGGATCCTACTGTGAATAGGCAAAGATATAGGCACTGCCTTCCCTGGCACTACCCAGCTTTGAGTGAGATGCACAAGCTCCTCTTGCACACAGAATTTCCCATATTCCACCCTGTTGCCCTATACTTGTGAAAAACAGTCATCATCATTGGATAGTAAACATTTGACTAGTCGTATAAAGCGGAGCAGTCCCTAGCAGTATAATGGCAGTGGAGCCAGCAGCAGCCTTAGGATTAGAGCATTTTTAGGGGAAGGTTGGGAAGGATTTTCAAGGGCTTGCCATCATCTAAATGAAGCCAGACAGGAGGTCTGTCCCACATATAACTAAGATACTCACTCACCTGATGAGTGCTACAGATGTCTGAGCTGTGGGGACCACATAAACTAAAAGTCAGAAACACACCCTGAGCCACTTTTGTATTCTCTTCCTATTAGGTTATCACGTGATCTGTCCAGTCTGCTTTTAAATCATTTTAGAGATGTGACTCCTAGCACTTTCCTTGGGAAGCTATTTCACAGTCTATTAGACCTCTTGTTAAAATTTTGTATGGATAGTCAACTCAAATCTCCCTTTGCTCAGTTTCCTACCTTTATGTGCAATTATACTCCTTAGAAGCACTCTAAACAATCTCCCTAATGCCTCACAGTTTATATCGTTCAAGACATGTAAACAGTTATAGCATTTTTGGTCACTGTGTGGGGCATCTTAAAATACTCAGCAGCTACATTTCCCATAAATCATTTGTTATAGCCTTTATGTTCTGCATTTTATTCTTCTTAGAGTTCCTTCTAATTTCTTGTAACTTCCTTGGTAGGATGGTGTCCAAGCCTGCATGCAAACTGTAATTTGTACAACAAAGATTTCATGTTCATAATGTTTCTAGGCTGCACATAGTTCTAAAATCCGCTGAGTGCCCTAATTTCACCAGTAACTGTATCTTTTTTTTCTCTAACCTCATACAGAAGGAGAAGTAAGCAGCTTTTCGGTTTAATTAGTCTGGTTTCTGACAGCTTTAATGTGCAGTGTTGTAAAGAACTGCAAGGTTAAAAGATTTTCTCGGATTGCACAAAACCAGAAAGAAAAATAAACATGTTTTACTTATAAAACAGAAGAAAAAAAACGATGTAGGATATTAAAATATTTTCCTCCATTTGTTTTCTTAGAGCACAGAACTACTCATTTCACGGTGTAAAAAAGGAACATGGGTTTGTCATCCTAACTCCTAAAATAAACCCCACATAAATGTATTCATAGTACCATCCAGATATTTCTCATGACAGCGTGACAATCAGATGTCACATACAGAATGGTGTCTGCTGATATTCAGAACATTCAGTGTCACTGCATGGTAGAAGCTCTTTCTGCATAACATAATGCATAGAGAGCGTATAGATGCTTCTTGTTCAAATATTTTTGCAGAAAATTCTATCTGCGAATTCACAACCGATGAAAAAGAAACTATGCTTACATGAAATGATAAGAACAACTGATTGTAATTTCTTCAAAGAGGTGCAAAAAACTGCATGGGAAAAAAATGGAAAGAAAAGGGAAAAAATAAAGAAAAAAGCAATCTATTTCCAGCTCTGAATTTTGGAAATGAACATAATTGTGCTAAAAATGAGTGACATCAGTGCTCTACGGACCTGAGGGTGATCTGCGGCATGGTCAGAATGAAAGTAGCCTGGTATGATGATGTACAGGTAATAGTAATGATGATGATTAATGCAATAATAGTAGCAATGATTATAATCAAAACAAAATTGTTCAGAAGCACGAGACAAGACCTGGGCTCCATTGTGCAAAACAAATACAGAATCACTCTCACGTACCCATCACCTGGACTATCCAATTTCTAACAGAAAGAATAGCTTTTCTTTCTCTTGGGATGAGCAGCATTTTTGAAGTGCTCTGAGCACAGCTGGCATTATATCCATCTTCTCTTGTTCAGCACGGTAAGAAAGATAAAAAAAAACCACGAACAACTCTGTGAGGAAATAATATATGAAACCATGGATTCTATACTTTATGAAAAGCATGGTAGAGCCAAAGTTTTGAAAGGCATCTCTTTATTACCTCTTCCTACTTGAGGATATTCCCACCTCTGCCCTTACCAGCAACATTTCAGTCTCCTCAGTATTCATTTCCCAGAGTCTGGTTTCCGTCTTGTTGAGCGGCCGCTGCTGATTGATATGCCAAAATCTAAAACCACTGTCTGCCAATTCCATCTCGCTTAGAGCTGCTGATCTGTATTAATGCAGTCACCTTCACCCAAGCTCTTTTTCATGAGACTGAAGCAAGTCACAGAGGAAGGTTTACCTGTCCCAAAGACTGAAGCCTTCTTTGGCAGTTCAGTGAATAAGCCATACACAGTGGGAGCTGGCTGTGAACTGCCTGGCTATCCATGTGACTTCTGTGAAAAAATGAGTAATATGGTTGCAATTTCAAGGGAGGGTCCAATTAAAACAGAGGAGTTTTTCATCTCCATTTTGATGCTTTTTGGTGCACCTGACTGGACAAGAACCACTAAATTGAGAGAGGTAAAGCGAGAGGTAAGGATGAGCTTAAAGAAGAAATGGATAATCTTTTTTCTCTTATTTTTCATGTTTATTTTTCATGTTTTGGAGAGGAAAAATAATGACATAAGACCATACCTCACAAGTATGAGAAGGTGTTCGTGGAGGCTGCATCTTCAAGGTACATTACAAAGCAAACCTGCCTATGCCATTTCCCTTTGAATGACTATCATGCATAGATCACATCTGCCAAACTATCAGAACCTCTGCATGGGAAGACAAACATCTGAATCATAGAATCATTAAGGTTGGAAAGGACTACTGAGATCATCTAGTCCAACCATCAACCCATCCCCGCCAATACTGCCCACTAACCACATCCCTCAGTGCCACATCCACACCTTCTTAAACACTTCCAGGGACGGTAACTGCATCACCTCCCTGGGCAGCCTGTGCCTCACCACTCTTACTGAGAATATCCAACCTGAGCATCCCCTGGTGCAACTTAAGGGCACTGGATGGCCCAGTACAGGTGTCTTCTGCAGTAGATTTACCTGGCTGCCTTTTTCCGGATGTTTCTTTCAATACTTCTGAACACTAAAAGAAACTAGTTACTGAGAATCACCCTTAATTTGTATCACGCATAGACAATGGCAGACAACTCTTGGTGTGGTGCTGGACACAACTATACTGCAACTCTACTGTTTTCCTAAAGTAATGCACCACAGGGCTGGATCTTTGGCAGAATCTAGTGTTCCTCTATACTTGAATTGTCTAAATCAAAAGGAGATAAAGATTCAGCCATTTCTGTGGATGGAAGATATTGAATTGTGTGTGTGTGGGGGGGGGTTGTGGGTTTTTTGTTTGTTGTTTTTTTCCCCATAAAAGTTCTTTACATCATATTTGAGTGAATTTATTTTGGCAAAATTCCCATTTCCCTGTGCTTTCTGTACACTTTCCATTTATTAAACCCGATATGACTGCTCAGACAGTGCTTTTCAGTAAATGTATTGTTCTATATCAGGCCTTACATCTTACTCAGCGGTGTAAAATCCAAAGCCTTCTCACAGTGCATGAAGCAATTTGATTGCTCTCTCTGGCACATTTGCTTTGTCTTTCTCCAGAGAAATATATCTGCTGTGCTCCTGCACACACAGCACATAAATGCCATTGGAGGCCCTGGGATGGTCAGCGATGTTCCTTCCCCATATACTGGGATTAAGAGACCTCCTGTCAGCACCTAGACTCTGTTTTCTGTTCCACACCTCTAAGGGGTCCCAAATTTCACTGATTCTTAGCAGCAGCTACCATCTCATGGTAATGTTTTTGTAACAGATTTATGTACTGCATGGATCAAAGTTAGTGTCACCATCATCAGTAATCAACTCCCAAACTGCACAGATTAAAACTGAAAGCTGCCTGAAAGGAATTGCTAAAAAGTTCATAGACTTAGAATAGAATAAAGTGACCTATTCTGAAAAGCCATTGGGGGTTTGGCCCCTTGGTTTTAGTGGTATTCTTGAAAGTTCACTAGTCTTGCTTACCTTATAAGCTGAGGAAATAGTGAATTAAAACTCGAATGAAACTGCTCTGATGTAAAGTCTTCTGATATGCAGTTTGTACTTGTATATTTACCACAGAAAAATTAGGCACCAGAGAGAAGCTTCATGACTCACCCAGATGGACATTTAGAAAATAATAAGCATTAATTCAGGAAATGAACTAACCTGTAATACATCATGTATGCTCAATTACAGCTAGTTAAGAGGACTCTATATTCTCAGTTCCCTCTTTTCTCTTTTTTTTTTCTTTTTTCCTTAATTTTCATTAAAATCACTTTCATTTCCCTTCAAAGCCTTCAGGTTTTGTTTGGCAGAATGGATGCTTTATTTACATAGCCCAGGATGGCAGGAGCCCTGCAATTAGTGTTAATGTACCTCTGCACGTAGTCTGAATACCTGACTGTGTTTTCTCCATTTCTTAGAGGTGCCTTTTCTGTGGCTACGGAGACCCCATCCAACAAACAAAAATATTTCCTAACTCTGTTTTTTCCCTTACTTTAGCATAAGTTTTGCATTAAATCTGGCTACCAGTTTTGACTGGTTCTCAGAAAAATCCTGTTATTGAGTTCAATGTTTGGTACCGCCATGAGTCCAAGGAACAGATAAAACAGGGAGCAAGTTGGCTGCCTCCACAATGACTTTCCCCAGAAAAGGCCTGTTTCTGGGATTTTGTCATGGAGATGTGCTGATAGCAGTCTTCCTCTAACAGATGTGCTCTGGAATGGTGTGTTGTACCTGTGTGATGGGGTTTGCTGCCCATGGAAGTTCAAAGCTGTTAGCGAGGAGTAAGGCCCAGCCCTCATCAAACACATCGTATTTTAAATCCAGTTAGCGTGCAGAGTTGCTGGGGGAAGTTATCATCAGTGAGTGGTTCTCTTTGTTACTGAGTTAGTGGAAGTGATCAAAGAAGAGGGAGCATAGGCAGCCTGGCAGCGGCTCACATCTTGGAGCAGCTGATGCAGTTGACATCAACTCCAAGTGTCAGTCCTTCCAGAGCTACAGTTGCTCAGAGAGAGATGCAAAAATGCTTGACAGATAATGTTGTCACTGCTAATGAGCAGGGCTGCTCTGAGCTGAGAGGGCAAAGTGCTGAAGCAAACAGCCATCAGGAAGTCACAGAGATGTGGACAGAGCTGTAGAGCCCAGACTGCGCTCTGACAACAGCATTCCAGCTCAGCATCACCAGCAAGGAGCCTCTGTGGTGCAGCAGGGCAGCTGCTTGGTTTTCCTTGCGGAGGAAGGACTTTGCATACAAAGTGACAAATTCCTCTTCCTTGGCCAACTGCCTTTGACTTTACCCAAAGAGCATCACCAGAGTGTGGGCAGAGTGCAGTGTGGTAGTAAATGTTGACAGATCCAAAGCCACTGGGGCTTGTTTTGAGCACAGCATCTCCCAGCACTGCTGTCCTCATGCTTTTTGTCCCTTCTAGTCACTAATCTGCCACGTGCCAGGGGTATGTTTAACAGCAGCATTCCGTGATTCTGGTTATACTTTGCCCTGGAGGGTAACTACTGTGATTTAGAAAACTGTAATTCCTACACTGGGTCTGACATACGGCAAAGCAATAAAGCACTCCTCATTATTGTCATAAATGGGGCTGTCTCAAAGGTCCTGCCCATTACCTAACATATGTCTTTAAGTGTACATAGACACAAACACCAGGAAAATAGCTTTCAGCTCAACCTGAGCCTTCTCCCCAGGACCACGATAATCCTGATTAGCTGATACTGTAGATAGACTTCACTTACTTGTCACACAAGCTCTGTCGCTTAATGAAATGAACAAATCCACTTCAAGCCTCAAAGGAGACTTTAACTTGCTGTTTCTTTAAATTAAGCCTGCACTGCCTCAAGCCTCTATTGAAGTGTCAGCAGGTATATTCCAAAAATGACATCTATAAAAATGACTCTCTCCCCCTCCTGCTATTCTCTGTTCACCCATGTAGAAGCTAATTTGGAAAAATAATGTTATCTACTAATAATGGTGAGCTAATCTCTATTCTGCTATCTGGCGATCTGCAGGACTGGCTTTAGCAGCCTGTGTGAAGTGATTACAACACGGTGATGCACCAAAACACGGGGCAGAGCCACGCTTTGTCCAATCCGCTCTTTTACTCCAAGCTGCTCCTCAAAAGAAGTGATTTATGTAAGGGCACCGTCCAGACTTACAGCAAAAAAAAGAATGAGCAATACTTTTTTTCTTCGTTCAGTGAAAATGAATTGCAGTACGTGCTGCTACATCTCAAATTTGTCTTTATTTTAAGGTTTGTGTCCACTTTTCAGTTGTTCTTCTCTTGGTGATGCCTTAATAATAATTACAGTGTGTATGAGCCCCAGGAAGCATTAGTGTGAGTGATTGCAGGAAGGAGGAAGGTGAGGTGTTTCTCCCGCCGGTGTGTGGATGATGTACGTACATAATTTCCACAAATGCTTAAGAATTTGTCTTGCAAGCCTGTTCCCCCTGTGGAGATGAGACACTGCCTGACACCAGCACGTCACAGATTGTGATAGCTGCAGTTTCATTTATAGAAGTTGGGAACAAATAGAACTCAACACATTTACTTGCAGGCTCTAGCCAGACAGATACTCAAGGAGGGCTTTCCACTGCCTGGTCTGATGCAGGTGCCTAAGCAGTGGTGCTGTGCTGGGAAGCAGCTCATCCTTCAGAGAGAACATTCAGGTTTGAAAAACATCTTTCCCTTTCTCTGTCTGGAGGGGGACACGTAGACTCTAGCGGCTCCCGTCCTGTGCCGCCTCTTCTCGGGGAGGTTTGTAATAATATTTTCCATGAGATACTGTGAGAAATCATAGAATCACAGAACGGTTTGTTTTGGAAAGGACTTTTAAGACCATCTTTTTCCACCCACTTGCTGTGGGTAGTGACTTCACCACCAGGTCAGGTTATCCAGGGTCCAATCTAGCCTGGCCTTGAACACTGCAGGGAATGGGACCTCCACAGCTTCTCTGGGCAGCCTGTGCCAGGGCCTCACCACTCTCATCATAAAGAATTTATTATATTTAATCTCAGCCTAATCTCTTTCAGTTTAAAACCATTACCTGTCTTCCTATCACTACATGCCCATGTAAAAAGATTTTCTCAGTCTTCGTTACACAACTCCTTTATGTATTGGAAGCCTGCAGTAAGGTCTCCCTGGAGCTTCTTCTTCTCCAGACTGAACAGTTCCAGTTCTCTCAGAATCTCCTGACAGGAGGGATGCTTCGGTCCCTTCATCATCTTGGTGGCCTTTTGCTAGACCTCCTCCAGGGTCTCCATGTCTCTTTGTATTGGGGAGCACAGAAATACATGCAGCGCTCCAGATGGGGCTGAGTGGATGGGAAGTATAACCTCCTTCAACCCATTGGCAAAATTTTGCCTAATGCAGAGCAGGATACCACCAGCCTTTGTTAAGGGCACAATGCTGACTCACATCCTCTCAAAATGAACCAAAAACCTTTAACAGGTCTGTAAAATAAGGTATAGGGGAAGTTTCATGTATCCTAGTGTCCAGGGATGCGTCTAGTGTTTACACCCCCAGCTGCACAAGCTGCTGTACTGGTGGGTGGCAGCATCTGCCATGGGGCACTCCCTGCACCAGGACCTTGGTTTGTTTCTGTGTGTTCTCCTGGGCACAGCGCTGAGCAACCTTGCTCTATGCAGGCCCAGCAGCATCCTGTGACTGGGATGAGAAGTGCATTTTTGAAGAAGTTGTCCTTTGTAGTTTTTGGCTACTTTTTTTTTTTCCTTTTCTATCACGTAGAAAAACCACTTCTTTTCTCTAAGTGAAATGGAGGCTCAGTGCATTTCATTTTGCTGGAAAAAAAAATCCAGTTCCTGGAAGAATAAATCTAGGGGTGATTTTGGATGTTTAGGAGTTTTGTTCTGAGGATTTCTGAGTGAACTTTTTGCTTGTGAGCCTTTTTAGGTTCTGGTATATTCCGTTGTTATAATTTTGAAGGCAATCTAAAGACTTTTGGGTCTGAGTTCTATTTATATGTTTCTACTGTTCATAAAAAAATTAATGATATGTGCCAGACAGTACAAAGAGAGCGATCATTTCAAAGAGTACATTCGCTGAAGAATACTATTCTATGCTACTCCTGCTTGACTCCTTAAAACAGTTCTTAAGAGGGAAATTTATTCTGATTTGAAAAGACTGAAACACTGTACTGTAGGAAAGGTAAATCAATCTGTCTTTCAATTTACTTAATGCTATAAAACTCTACAGCTCTCCTCATTCCTGCTTCTTAAAACATCAGCTGGCAAGGAAAGTGAGAAATAAATGGCTTCTATTTAAGAAACGGTGGTATTACTGAAGCTTCAGGGCTCCCAAGGGATGCTCGGTGCAGGGTAAGGCAGAGGCTGGGGGGCGGCTGGGGCCACCCACCATCTCCCCAAATGGAGCAGATCCCAGCTTGCAGCACAGAGCCCTTCAGACACAGAGCAAAAAGTTGTTAGCACTGTGTGTGCAATCAGCATATTTCCCAGACACGGAAGAAATTTACTGACGACATTTTATGGTGCAGTGTAAAGTAAAGATTACTCCTCCAACCTCCCTCCCCCCTTGCCCAAAGATGGATATAGTGCAATCTTCTTCTAATAGGAATGGAAGGAAGCTTGGATAAAGTTTATCAGAGGGTTGAAATGCTTGGTGAAACTGGATATGCAGAGGTTTAAAGAAATCTATTTTCAGGCATTTATGAGGATGATAGCTATCTGTGTATGAAAAAATGGCACAGTAGCAAAATACACTAATCTGAATGGACCCTGAATCCCTATATATATTGAGAATGTATCTGAGATTACTTGAATAATCCTTAAAAATAGCCTCAGCGTTGTGCTTGGAATAAATGGTGGGCATTTCTTCACTGTATTCATTGTATCCTGGATATGGAGAAGAAAGATCATCTTGCCCCAGCTACTTTTTGTGATTAAAAATTTTATATGCAAAACACATCCATAAATACCTCTTTTTAATGAGAGCTTTACCAGAAATATTTTAAAATCAGTCAACACAGGGATCTCATCCTGTGGCTGAATATTAGAAGTTCTATCAATAGTAGTATTTTAATTGATGTGTGACCAGTAAATACAGTACAACACTGTGAGTACAGCAATTACAGCACTGTGCTGTACTCATCCTCCTGTTACAGAACCACAGCATGGCTGAGGCTGGCAGTGCCCTCTGTGTCCCTCTGCCCAACCCCTGCCCCAGCAGGGACCCCCAGAGCAGGGTGCTCAGGGCCATGGCCAGGCAGCTTCTGGAGATCTCCAGTGAGGAGATCCACAGCCCCTGGGCAGCTCTGCCAGTGCTCAGCCACCTGCATAGCACAGAAGTGCTGCCCGGTGTTCAGACAGCACCTCTGTGTTTCAATGTGTGCCCACAGCCTCTTATCCTGGCACTGGGCACCACCTCCATCTCCCTTACACTCTCCCTTCAGGTATGTATGTTGGTGAGTTTCCCTCTGAGCCCCTTCTTCTCCAGGCTGATCAGGTTCAGTTCCTAGTCTCTCCTCACAGGAGAGCTGCTGTGGTCCCTTCATCTTCTTGCTGTAGATATTTGTCTTCATTATCTCAAGCTGAGCCATAATCCTGGTGCCTTCATCTTACTGTGCATTCTTATTTATAACAGTACATTCTTCTGACATTAAACCTTCTCATAATCTTCTCCTGTTGATGATACTGTGTATTTTTTTTCCCATTTTCTTTATGTGGTCTTCATTTGCAGTGGCCTTCATAGTCCACAGTCATCATTTCTTGTACCCTTTTCTTAAGGAGCCAGCTACTTCAGAAAGACCAGTGTTTATATTCAGCATATTTTAGGCACTGCAGCAGTATATGTGGCAATAAAGAATGATACAATTAATGAAATGGATCTTAGGTTGAACTACAATTACCCAAGTATCAATGGAATTGTACTGGTGTTGTTACTTACAGCCAGATGACATCTGCAGTTTCTAAACTCACATCTAACAAGCTGTGGTTTGGTTTTTCGTGCTTGTTTTGGGGAGGGGGGAGGGGGGGAGGGTCAGCCTTTAATCTCGTTCCTGCTTTCTGTGTAGCTTATTGCTGTACATTTCTGAATTTTGCTTTCATTGTTCCCTACCTGCTTCTTTTCCAGATTGAATCTCATTTTATTACGTACTTATATCTCTAAATTCTGCAGCTTTCGTTTTATTATTTTGCTATCTATCTTGGGTTTTGCAACACCTTACAATTTAGTATGATCCGTACATTGTAAATTTAATTAATGCCGTGTTTGCCAAAGACCATAAGGAGCCAAGTCAATTACACAGCCAAAAAAGAGAAAGGGAAACCTTTATTATGCTATAAATGCTCTGCTAAAAATCTCTCTTCGTAAGAAAACGTTATAGATTTCTTGGCCTCCATAGTTGTAATTGCAGGGGGGCCCAAGTCATTTTACCCACATCATTTGTGCCATTTTAAAATTTAAAATATATTATTACCCAAGTAAATAACAAAGAAATGAAAAATGGCAACTTAATTCATTTCTCTGTAACTGAAATGTGCTGGGCAGGGTTAGACAAACACTCATAGCATATGTTTTGCTATGACAAGTAAATTGAACCTACCACAGTGCTACTCAAGCAGAATTGCCACAAATGCCTTCACACATTAAAGGCAAATGCAAGCAGCCAATTAATAACTGATTTCATTTAGAATGTCTGGGTTTTGTTGTTTCTGTTGATTTCTTTGTTTGTGTTTTTGTCCTTTTAGTTTTTCCAATGGGTGTTTCATATATACTGCAATTGTGTGATGCCTCAGCCCATTCTGGTAACGTTTGAACAAAGTCAATAATTCTTCATCATTATTATCTCTGGGCTGTTATGATGCTGGCAGGAATTAGATTGAGCACAGCAATCTCTATCATTCGACTAGGAATAACAACAGTGACTACTTTGGTCTCTGACTGAGGTTAGAACAGATGAACTGAGATAGAAAATTATAACCACATCTCAAATTCATCATTTGCAACTGCATTCCTAATGCAGAAGGACAGATCTTTGGGGCCGACTGACAGCTGTTCCTTACTTACACTACACAAACACTACTAAGCTTACTCTCTGTCTAATTAGACCTTTATTCTTTAAGTGAAATCAAAATCATCTGGCATGCATCAGTACATATTAACTTTCATAAAGTAATTCAAGACTTTGAAAATCGATTTTGAAAGTTCATTCTGAGCACCTGATTTTCAGGCTGGGTTGTTCTCAATTGGCAAAAAAGGAAAGAGGAAAGATTACTCCTTTAGCGGTTCAAAAATGAGCCCTACTTCCTGAACAAAATAAAATACACGCTTTTTAAAGCATATGGCAAAATGTCATTTGGTTAATGAAAGGACATGAACCAAGATGTGAAATTCACAAATTATGAATGTGCCCTACTTCCATGACATCAGTGACTTCCCTGTAAATTTGGAGTGCATGCAAATTTCTCCAAGGAAAAGCTGAGCTCCTGTGTCATTCTCTTCATAACCTTCGTGCGTTCTGTAATTAACTGCTTTTAGTTTTCAAGGATTTGATTCGCCTGTAAAATATATTCCAAGCACAGGTATGTTGGCGGTGGATTGAAACGAAGTTGTGACTGAGAGGCAAGCTAAGTTTTGGGAGCAAAGCATGGTGTGTGCACCAGCAAATTGTCTCTGGAACCTGAGCTCTTGTTGCTGCTCATATGAATGTTAGCCTGTCCTGCAAAGACCGCTGTGAAGTGAAGAAAACCATCCCACACTGAAGAGAGTACCACAGGTCAAGGCTAAAAGTTGAGTGACTCAATCTGGCTGCCCAAACATGGGTAGCCAGTGCCAGATAAAAAGCCTGAGGGTATGAGGAACATTTGTATAGTGCTCAGGGAGATGGCACAGGATCTCCTTTCCCATACAGATTTGTGATCCTCTGTGGAGGGAGCTGGTGGTCCATGATGGATACCTTGGTGTACCGCAGTGTGTCTGATGGCTGTCTTTAGAGCGCTGAGCAGTGTTCCAGACATCACGAAGGCTGCAAAGACTCAGAGCATTCAGGCACATTAATTATAGTCTTTTAGTAAATGTTTTAGCCTGTTTTTTTAGGGAGAGATAGCTGACAGAGACATAGAATTAGTAAATTGTCCTAATCGATACTAGCGCCTACTATCAGCTTAAAAACCGCTAGGTGTTAATTATGAGACACCGCAAACACATCACTCAGGCGGATCATCAGCTGAGACTGCTGCGTTCTGCTCAGCTCTCAGCCCACACATTCCCTCCCTCCATCTCACCTCTCAGTCAACAGCAATTGCTTTGGTGAGATGCTCCTCGTGTTACAGCTTCAAGTTTCTGACTTTAATTCTGCCCTTCCAACTCCAAAATCATCCCTCTGAACTCGGCACTGGTGTGGCTGCACCTCGAGTGCTGTGTTCAGTTTTCAGCTCTGGAGTTTGTCCAGAGAAGTGCAGTGGAACTGGTGAGAGGTCTGAAGTACAGGGGAGCAGCTGAGGGAACTGGGATGGGTCAGTCTGGAGAAAAGGAGGTTCAGGGGAGGCATTTTCATGCTCTACAACTGCCTGAAAGAAGGTTGTGGCGAGGTGGGGGTTGTCCTCTACTCCCAGAAAACAGCAATAGGATAAAAGTTAATGGCCTTAAACTGTACCAGGGGAGGTTCAGGTTGGATATTAGGAAACATTCCTTCTCAGCAAGAGTGGTGAGGCAGTGGCACAGGCTGTGCAGGAAGGTGGTGGAGTCATGGCCCCTGGAGGTGTTCAGGAAACACCTGGTGGCCATAGGGTAGGCAAGAGATAACTGTCGTCTGTGACTGGGTTTTCTGCAAGTGCCACCTGTCCCACAGTGTCCTTGAGGGCTGTAGTGCCTTGAGACAATGGCACAGGAGACTGCCATGACTGTGTTTTTCCCATGCAGTGTCACAGCAATGTTACCTGGCTGACACAGGTCTTTGGTCTGACACATGGGTGGGAGGTGGGGCCCTGAAAGCCAAAGACCCAAAAAACAAGCAAAGATGAAAAGAGGTTTGCACATTGACGGGGCTGGCTTGGTTGACATCATAGACAACAATAATATTTCAGCTGTTCTAATTAAAAGTAGTAATTAAGCAGCTGGACCAGATCGGAGTTGGGGGACAAACACCTGCCTTTGTTTTTCCAGCTGTTCTCCGTTGAAATTATTAGCAGTTTTGTTGCATGGATATTTTACAGTCTTACAGTCAAAATCTCTGCCATCTCTGCCTCCTTCCTCCTCCTGTGGAAAACACTCTGCAGTACATTGCTCAGAGAAAGAGCGTGGTTGTTTGGGGAATCATAGCATTTAGTATTTCCCCAGCCCGCCTGCCTTTTGTGCAGTCACTTCTCACACCTGAAGGAAACGGTAGCACGGCAGAGGCTGAAGATAACAAAACAACAGCTTCATTCAAATTCACAAAGGTGGCTTATTCATTTCTAAATGAGAGAAGGATGCCAAAAGTCTGCTGTAAATCTGAATGTCAGAATTGCTCAGAGCTCAGCCTACCTCCCCGGTAGCAGCAGGCTTTCTGTGCGGCTTTATGATACTTTACAGAGCCATTCACAAACATTTCTAAGCAAAGGTTGCAGCCACCCGTTGTCCTGTTTGTTCCTGAAGTGCTCAGGGCTGGCTGGAAGCAGTGCCCCACCGTGCTGGGTACTGCACAGACAAAGGCATAGAGACACTGCTGCCTTGCTGGGTTCACTCAGCTATTGTTTTGCTGAAAGGTAGTTTAAAAATGTGATGTGATTCTCCTGGCTGGTAAGAAGATGGCAAAATGCCATCTTGCTTTCTCAATCTACGTCAGTTTGTTAGAAGGTTTGAAGACAAGCAGACAGAAATGAAGCTATATACTATCGTGTATTTAGGGCAAGCGTTCAAATAAAACCTATTGCTGAAGGGAGAGACTCGGTTCATTTGGGGCTGGGAGTGTTTGGCCAGCTGGCTGTGAGCAGGGTGGGGTGGGGGTGGTGGGACATCCCACCTCTGAGCCCCTCCTGTGCCTGTGGGACTCTGTGTGTCTCCTGCCCTGAACACAGCCCCAGATCACCTGTGCAAAATCTCTGTAATGCATTCCTGCACGGCAGTGCACATGTTTTTCAACTCCTGTTGCTTCACCTGCACCAGCAGTAAAGCTGGAGGAAAATGAGGTGTGGGTGGATGGATCCCACCCCTCCAGTTTGCCTCTCAGAAGTGCCACAGTGATTCCCCTTGCACTGGCAGCCCCGCGTGCTTCCCTGAAAGCAACAAATGGCAGCACCTGCCTCACACTAAATTGATACCTGGTTCTTTTGCTCCTGGCTTCAGTGGCAAAGAAGGCAGGACAGAGGCACACAGGTAGACACTGCAGAGATATATGCTTCAGGCTTCCTTGCACTGAGAGCCAGCAGTGCACAGCCCCAAAATGGCCACAAACGTCTGATTTCCCCAAGGAAATAAGGAGCTGCTGGACCCAGCTGGCACCACAGGGATGGTGCAAACTGTCGGGAGCTCAGCCGAACCTTGTCGTGACCCCAGAGGTGCATGGCAGCAAGTAGGGTTCTGTTTTGTTTCCATTTTATTGAGGCAGAAATTGCAGGCACAGAGAGATTCTGTGAAGGACAGAGTGCTTTCAACATTGTTTTTTCTCTCTGCTGTTTTTCTGTAATGATCGTGCCTGCTGTCTGACTACACAGACTTAAAATAAGAGCAGGTTTCATGACTGAGTGTAAAATCTGGGCTGGGGAGGGCTGGCAGCAGGTCTGTTGTGTTGGACACTGACACAGGCATAACTGGGTGAGGGGGGAGCTGAGGTCTCATTACCTGAATGCTACATTTCTTCGACTGGGGTGAGGAACAACCAAACTTCCTCCTTCCAAATAGCTTTTCACTTTTTGATGTCATCTTCTTATTTGCTTCCTTGAAACTCGCCACGCCTCATCATTTCTCCATATTTTAAGTTCTATTTATGTGTTGAAGGACGCTTTGTTATGATTGCCCAAAAAGATGGCAGGGAGATCCTTGACAAGTTCTGGAAGTCAACTGGGGAAGCACAGGAGGCTCAGATGAGTGTGAGAGGACCACACCATGTACCTGCCATCCTTCCTTGTGTCCATCTCACAGGACCAAAGCAAGGTGATGTCTGCTGCTGCATTCTGCATGGTAGCGCTCTCAACGGGGCAGTGATGGAGGTTGCCTTAGAGATGTGGGGACTCTTTTCAATTAGGAGAGGTACCAAGCATCCCTACTGGTGCTGACTGATCCCGTGGCTGTTCCCAGCTGTGTCAATATCATTCTTTTTCTCTGCTTCACAAGCAGGGATGACCCTGACAGTGGCTATCAATACTGACCAGGACACCACAGGAAAAGCAATCTTTGGGGTCACAAAGCTCACCATGAAGCTTCATCTTTCATGCCTTTTTGCAATATCTACCAATGATACAACCACATAGTATGATTTCTTGGTATTTCTACCACTGCACCTTCTGGCACAAGGGTGACCCTGGCAAGTATCTCACACAGGAGGATTTTGTTCGGTAACTTTCTGCTGTGTATCAGTTTGTCATGAAACGCTGAGCATGTGTTGTTTAATGTCAGGCAGAAGCACAGCTTGGGTATTGCTTATGCTCATTCACTATTTCCCTTCTCATCACAGCCTACTCATTTCCTGAGCAAGTGTTCATTTCACACATGTGCTTGCAGTAAGCACAGAACAAAATCCATCCATTGTAACCAAACCTCTCAGGAAAAAACAACATCGTTATAATTTTATGGCTAATGAATTTTAAATGACCTCAGGAGAAGTTCCTGGCAACGCCAAAGAGAAAAAAGGGACGTGTGGGGACTTTCTATTCACCTGCCTTTGCAAAACGTGTTGGGATATCCCCTCTAGCAGAGGCATCATCTCCTTTGGGATTCTGAAGGAGACATGCTGCACATTCACTTCAGATTTAACAGAGATGGAAGTTTTCCTCAGTGGTGGATCTCATATATTTATATATACCCACCAATCCCTGGTTTGTAGCCACCAGAAGCTCTGATTTCTGTGGAATTTCTGTATGTTTTCTTTCCTCCGGAAAAAGACAAGTGAAAATGTTTTGACTTTGCGGGATCCAGGAATACAAGCATTTGTGGCACCAGTAAAAGAAAAGTTCTAAATAAAACCTTCTCAAAACCAGGAAGGAATAATCGTGACAAGAAATGACTTTTGTTTTCCAATAACAAATGGCAGCTGGATTAGGACATCAGGTCATCCATGCCCCAAGCGCTTACTCAAGTCTTTCATTTCCTAAAGTTCAGTTGCAGCGGGGGCTCTCTGAGTTATTGTGATGTTTTCAGTGCTGCTCCTTGTGGCATACAGTAAATATTCTCTTTGCAAATGCAGTTCACGTGATTTATCCGCCACAAATATCCAAACCTGTAAAGTGTACTCGAGGTGGCTTTGAGTCACGTGACAGATTTATCTTACAAAAACATCTGTACTGGAATTGCCCACTAAGGTGCCACACGCTGCTTCCCATCCAACAACTTCTGCAAACTCCTTTCTTGCGCTAAAAAAACCCAGACTCACAGAAACGCTGATTATTCTAAATCTGAAAGACAGCGAAAGCACATTCTGCAAGATGTCAATTAGGAAGTAGAGTTTTATTTATAGTTGTGAAATAAACATCAGCTAATCATCGCCACGAGCACCAATTCCTAACCTCCGCTTAGGTGAGATTTCAGACTCCGAACTCATTATCAGCTTTCAATGTCTGTTCATCAACAGCAGTCATTTCACTTTAGACAAAATACAATGCATGCGATATGGCAGTAATTAAATCATACTCCAGGGAAGAGATAATAGTGAATTATAAGATGTCTTCAGAAGTGATAATAATTACTCCATAGGGGTTCTATTCTATTAGGGTTTAAATACTTTTAAGACTTTGTAGAAGAGATGTAATTTAAAAAGAAAAGAAGAAAAAAACAACCTGCTGAAGATGACAGTAAATAAAAGCTAAATGCTGTTAGTGTAATCTGCCACAAATATCTCCAGTACTTGTTTAGGCTCTTTTGCCTTTAGCCCCAAAATGCTTTAGCTTGCTTTCAGAAGCCTCTGTATTAGTCATCAAAACTGAAGCAGACACATGATTCTATTTAATTGATGTGACTTGATCTCTCCTATGCAGATCAGAAGTTTGGCCAAAGCTAAGAACACTCAGCAAAGGGAGAAAGTCCACTGGGGAGATCGTGAGGAAGGTGTATCTGGGAAGGAGATCTGAAAAGAAGAGAGCAATAAAGAACTGAGACAATCCAGAGCCTTGGAAATGGAGGCAGGGGCCAAACCTAATGTTTTCTTAAGAAAATCTTAAATCTTTCTGATCTGGAAATGGGGTAAAAGACATGTCTTGAGTCCCAGCTCTGTGTAATAGAATTACAGAATCACAGAATCATTAAGGTTGGAAAAAGCCACACAACTGCACTCTGCGTGTTTCTAAATCTGCAACATCACCTAGTGCAACTGTCAACCCATCAGCATCATGCCCACTAAACCACATCACTGGCTTGGTGTCACTTGTGCCCCATTATCATTTTGGTTTGCTTTATTTGGGCAACAACAAAAAAAAATGTTTGAAGAATTGCGGAGCTTGATGAAAATATCTCTAATTCAGACTTAAAGTGTAGCATTCTGATTTGAGCAGACAGCACTGCATCACTCCATTTCCAGCTCTGCCTAAAGGCAGTAAGCAAAGATTGTGATGATGGACCAGATCCTGCGCTCCACGAGTCAGTAGGAGTTATGGATTTCACCCTGCCCCATTAGTATCGATGTGTGTGGGCATTCATTTGCTCCTGGTTTTGTTCAAAGAAAAACTAGATGCTTAGAGAATTATCATAATAAGGTCATTAGATAAGGTAGTCATGTCGTTTATCTAACGTTCTAACACTTAGTAACTGCATTAGATTTATATTAGTATTGGATATTTCATATAAAGCATAGAATGGATGTGAAAGGAAACATACAGGTGTCTTTTTTCAATGTTTACTGGAACAAATTTGAGCAGCTTGGGTTTTATCATGCCTCATTTGATGTTTTTCACAGAGGGTTTTCTTCGGTAGCGAAATGAGATTTGGTTGTTCTAAAGACCCGGAGCCTTTAACATATTTGCTGCATTTTCTTTCTCTTGTACAATGGACAATTTGTTACAGTTACTGCACAACTCTTGGACAAGCACTTTGTGATCCCGGTGATTTGCTACCACTAATTCTGCCAGCTTCGTTCAAAATCACCTCGATTAGCATTTCAATGTGAGACAATTATCTAGTTTTAAAAAAGAAAGAATGAGGAAAAGTTCTTCTATGGGAACCTCTCCATCCCCTTCCATAGGAAACTCTGATGCAAATAATCCATTTCCCTCTTCTGCTGCATCATCATTTACCCTGAATGAAAGTCCTTTTACACTCCGATTACCCATCAAGCCCTCTAAATCTCTGGCTGGTCAAAGGCAAATTGTAAAAACAAGTTATGGTGGATAGTCCCAAAAATGCGTACAAAGTTTTTGCTTCAATTGTTTGCTTTCCAGCTTTCCGCAGTATTGTGTTTCTGTGGGATTTCTTGTACATCATTTAAGTGTATTTTAAGCCCAGAAAGACTTGTTGCTTCAAAACTGTTCCTGAAGAATTAACCCCACCTAACGCTTCCTCATAATAAATAAAAACAGAGAGAAACTCATTGTGACAATAATACAGTAGAGTCTGAAGAGGGGGAAATATTGGACATTAAAGTAATGAAAATACCATACCATCATTTTTTAAGAACATGAAAGAAATACAGTGTTCCTTCTTCTGAGGCTGTCCTCGGGAGATGAGCGTTTTGTAAATCACATTCCTCTGATGATTCAGAAGTATTTCGTATTGCCGCTGGCCAGGCTGGAACTGGCTTATTAATATTGCATGATAATAGATAAACTTTGAGTGGAGCACATTGTTGTACAGGCTTGAATCTGTTCAATTCACTGGCACCTATGCTGTCTGCAAGGCAGCACGGACTTCGGCATAACGTGATACTTGCCAGTGGGCACTGAAGAGGTCTGTGGATACAAAACATGGCTGTAGGACAAAGCAGGGGCCAACACCTACCAAACCAAGGTGCTGCGTTGTTTCCCCCATGGGCATTTTGATGTTGACTGCAGATCTACGTGTACTGTGATGCCCAAAGGCACAGTGCTGCCATTTAAGCTTTTGCTCACGTCCACAGCTGCACTGGGACGTGGCAGCCTGGTGAGAGACACACATATCAGTGCTGTCAGAAATGCAGAATACATTTGTCCCAGGCTCTGTTGGCTCTCTTGGCCTTTATTTCTCTTAAAGGGTCCTCTATTACCACCTCCCCCTTAAACCTGCACTAGAGAAGAAATGGGAAACATGGGCACAGCAAATGTGGTTCATCACAAGTGTACGTGGATGGTGAGGTTCAGTCCTCATATTTCACAGACCAGCACATTTATTGTCTCTGTTTAGAAGCACAAGTATAAACATACGGAGATAAATACTTTCCCTAAATATTTTTTGAGTCAGGAAAGATAAAAAGAAAAATGGATCAAAGAAGCACAGATAAATGCATGTAACAATGCCCTAAACAATCTTCTTCTGAATCTCCAGCATGCACATAATGTGCTGAATGCACTCAGTGCTTTGAGTAGATCAAATACATACAAGTACATCCTTTCAGGTCACCAAATCTGATCTTCCCCTACTCTTTCTCCACTAACTACATCCTTTTTTCCCAACCAGTCCTGACGTTGTATTCACTATACTTGAAAGAGCCTGAGCTCATCAGAGCTAGAGACTGAGGACCTGCTGGCTGCGTGCTCCCAGCAGAGCAGGCTTGCCTCATGTCCCCCCCCCATCTGCTCTACATGAGTGGGTTTACAACTCAGCCATTTAATAAATTGGGCTCACTTCTCAGAACTATTGTATTTTGAGGAGGATTTTGAAGAACACGGGTACGAATGGTTCTCTATTTCTTTAAGTATTGAAATAGCAATGCCAGATAGCAGCACCAGTGTGGGATAGAAGTGAACCTTCACTTGTGAGTGAAGTCCTCACCACGTATAACCAATGACTCCATACTACAAATGCTGTTGACCCATATTCCCTCTTTTCAAAGCTTCCTTCAATTTTCTGGCCAGCTCCATTTTGCTGGAAATTTGATTTCCCTGTAAGCAAACGGTGCAGTCCCAGCATCCATCTTTTCGCATTTATAGCTCTTCTTATTATCTTTCTAGGATCACCAATGGTTAAAGGTTGTGGTGGCAGTCCAATGGGGCTCAGCTGCCCCATTTTTCAGGTCTCTGCTGTGCTTCATTACATAAACTTGAGCTGCTGATGGCAACCTCTGTGCAATACTAAAGAGCAGAAACAAACTCAAGCCCTTACAGCACAGTGAATGGCAAGCTGGAGACCACATGCACACACCAAACAGATTGAACACGTGAGGGGAAGCTCAGCTTTCACCCAGCACCACCTGCACTAGGGCCAGCCCTGGCTTTCCTCATACTCCTGGGAAGCTCCTGCCCATGCCACATCCCCTCTGAGATGTGCTGCCATCTGTCTCTCCACATCACCACCCGTCTGTGTCACCAGACAAGCTTTGTCAGGAGCCATCGCCATCAGTGCTGCTTGGACAGCCTCAGGCAGGTACCTACCCAGAACACCCAAACCATGCTCCCTCTGTACAAGCTGAGAAGATTCTGGTTGAGCATTTACTCTGAATGCGATTAAAGCTCCTCCCTCTCCATATTCCTGCCCATACCCATCTCCTCATATCCAAATGTGGAATAAACTGGGCTGGAAATGTACTTGCTTTCAGGTGGCCACAGTGGCTGGTTCTGGGATGCACAGGTTCGGTCAAATGCTAATAGTGCTCTTTGGGCAAAACACTATTTAACCTATTGTGGTGGCCATGCTCCACTCATGGCACACCCTCCCAGTTTCCATGGATGTGGTCTCTAACAACCTTGGGCAAAGTAGGAACATCACCTTGCTGCAGTGCAGAGTGTGGCCCTGCACCATGGGACCCAAACCTACCCAGCTCACGGTCTGCGTGGGGCCGTGGGATCCTTATTTTGCCTCTCTGCAAGAGATTTTCCCAGCCACAACATAAGGATAAATGACATTTTTGCAAGCATCCTGCTGCATGCACATAAATAGCACTCGGCATTATTGGCCATCGTGATGATTAACTTGTGTTTTAATGGCTGCATCAACATTTGTTCCTCTGTCTCACTCCCACTCCCCAACGCCTTCATGGATCGTCTTTCCAGGATAATGTATCTCAGAATCAGCTTTCTGAAACCCCAAGCTCCCCACTTTTGGGGGAGGCACAGCCCGTTCTGCATGTTGGTGCAGTCACTCCCTATCCACCTGGCTCCCTACGTTGTGACAGCTTGCAGAAATGGGGCCATACTGACGGAGCGCATTTCTTCACGTTGCTACACTGGCAATGAGGGCTATTTATCAAGTGTACAAGATTCAGAACTGCAAGACCCTGAATTTCATAGTCATTTGCAGCATCAGAAGCTGCTAATGGCCCATAAAATTTAGCAACTTCTCCATAAGCTGCTGGTTAATGAAAAATCGGTTAAACTGTTCACAGATCAGCTGGCACGGTGCCCTTTGAGCCATGGCAGGCTCTGCCTGGCAAAGGTTCCACTGATAGCACTGGGAAGCAGTGAGAGCAGCCGGGGGGCACCATGGGCAGCCCCCCCCCCAGCCTGGAGCCTGATGCCAGGATGCACAACTTGATGTAGTGAGGTGATGCAGTGTGCTGATACATACATGCACACACTGAATCTCTATCCTGGCTTTTAATTGCAACCAGAATACAGGGCCAACCTTCCCCACACTAGGAGGGCTGCATTGCAAGCAGCAGGGCTCCCAGCCAGCATGTCCTTGCAGCTCTGGGAGTGATGGAGGCTGAGAAGAAGGGATGTCGCAGCACTCAGCCAGCCTCCCGCAGTACCTATGTGCCTTATCTGCCCCTGCTGTGGCTCTCCTGCCTCTCCCAGCCACCACAGCTTTAACGTGCTTTGCACAAACACACATTGCCCTGGGTTGGCACATCCCTCAGCATGCAGCACAGAACAAGGACTTGGCACCCACACGCAGGGAGCGATCCGATGTCAGCACAGATGAACACAGCTCACCACGCTGACACTGCAGGGCTGCAACTGTCAATGCTGGCATTTATGGTGCTGTGTATTTTAACTAATTATGCTGGTGCAACCCATCCATCTTATGGACGCAGGACGTTTTTGCACCGGCATATGCTACAGTAATGAGAATCAATGTTGCTAATCATTTTGCACAGCCTATTTTTCAGCCACCTTTGTAAACGCACATGGCGCTGGGAATGAGCATAAGGGAAAACATTGCTGTTGAAATGCCAAATGTGCCCATGCAGGACAAGCCCCAGCCAGGCCTGGCCCATCTGGAGCCCAGGGAACTGGAGCTGCTCCTACCAAAGAAAACACACAACCCCAAAAAAGCAATTTCTATTGCAAGCATGAGAAAATATGAGATTTCTGGTGGCAAAGCCGTAGGGAGGTGTTCTTGAATTTCCTGAATCCTCTGTCCCTTTCCTTGGGCAACCTTTCAGGCTTTTGCTGCTGTTGAGCACTTGCTCCTTTTCTCGCCCTACTTGCACACTGGATCGAGAACTGCTGCCTCTCATTCAGTGCTCAGGAAAAGCAGCAGCAAGGAAAGAGGAATCCTTCCTTTGCCTTCAAAAGCACCTTTCCATCCTCCAGAGAACCACCAGCTGTTCTGATTAAGGTGGTTCAATTGCAGTGTTTAAAAGCCTGTTCCACCTGCTCCTTGTCAGCAACTCTCCATGGGCCACAGTAGCTCTAATTAAAAATTCCCTCCTGCTGTGATGACTCCTCCCTCACCTACCCCGAAATCAGTCTTGAACAGACAACCCCTGGGGACTGCTCTGCAGAGCATGACTCCTCTCCTTTTCAGTTATTTCCCCCCTTTTCTGCAGTTGAAATCAGAAACTTTGGAACTTGAAATGCTGGCGACGTGGGACAGGAAGGCTCCTTCCCAAAGCTCTCCTCCCAGTGCTGTCCAAGAACTGCCCTGCTCAGGTTCTGGTAGGTTCTGCCCTAGTTCTTTCCAGCTTTCAGCTTGTAGGAGGAAGCCTGAAGCCCACAGCCCTCTAAATGCACCTTGCTGGCTGACTCAGCAGTGCTGACTTTGCTCTGTGTCTTGTCCCTGTGTCACAGCAGAGCACCAAGTGGAGGAAGTGGCTCCTGGAGACCAGGGTTGAGGTCTGGCTGTACCCTTATGGGGTTTGGTCCAGAGGGACAGATCTGACTGTGCAGAACACCAAACTGTGGCACGAGAGAAAGGGACACAGAGAATATAGGTGAGAGATTTGAATACATAAACTCAGGTGAATTTTGCTTTTGTAGTGGTTTCCTTCTACTGTTGGGAAGAAAAGCTATGACCCTGCCGTACTAAGGAGCCCTGTAGACCCTAGCACTGCTCCCTCTTAAGCCATGGTGAGGAATGTGCTGAAGTGAATGGTTCAAAACATGCACGTTACCACCTCGTGTAGTCCTCCATGTCCTTCATCCCTTTTGTAACACCTTCCAACCCAAACCAGCCCCCACTGCCCACCTCCACACAGGCAGTGAGTGCTGGAATGTGCATCCCCACCAGGGCACCAACGTTATGGCTGCTGGCTCACAGCTTTCCCAGAGCTGAGCTCTGCTTCCATTTCTTGCTGCTAGCAGTGCAGCTTCACCCCACTCCGAAAGGCCAAGGCAGAAAATCTTCTTAAGTGACTCTTCGGCTGATAAGTGCCACTCAGGTGATGGGATTAATATTTCTCCCTATTTTGGAGTCGCTCAAGCATGCAGGTGAATATGGTGGCTTTGAGCTTTCCCCTGTCCCGACAGATTTCTGTCTCTTAACCCTCCCCTGCCTGGTGGATGTGTCCCTGTGCATTGCTGTCACACAGCCCCACTGAGCTCATCCCTGTAGTAACGGGGTGCCCCCACCTGAATTTGGAGCTGCAGTGCTTGGTGTGTCTATACAAGAAACATTGGGGCACTTCTGCATCAGTCTACATAACAGCAGTGCGTGCTTGCTCAGCAGATATCTGCACGAGTCAGATAAACACGGATGAAACTGCCCTTCATGTTTAGAGCCTGCACGCATGCTGTGGCCAGGGACGTTTAAAGTGACCAAAGAATCAGGCACTGCTCAGTCCAACGTGCCTATCGCAGCCCTAAAATGATCAGAGGATGATTTCCCAAGTTGTGTTGTTCAAACAGTTTATATTTGCATATTTTCATCAAAGAACACAACCCTTTAAAATGGGAGCTGCTCTAGCCTTAGCTTTAATTTGCATGGAAGGGCAGCAGAGCTGTGCAAAACTAGGCTGCTAGCACCACTTACTGGCAGAGAGACATTGAACGCATTTCACAGGCTCACACAGGAACACTGAACGCAAATCTTAGCACTCAAATACATAAAACAAATGTAAAGCATCATCTCTCTTTCCTTGCACAAAAGGAGGGGAAGGGAAGGGAAGGGAAGGGAAGGGAAGGGAAGGGAAGGGAAGGGAAGGGAAGGGAAGGGAAGGGAAGGGAAGGGAAGGGAAGGGAAGGGAAGGGAAAGAGATCCTCCCATGCATACATAAAAAGAAATAAACTGAAATTTCTCTCTAACAGAACCTCCAAACAGCTGCCAATCCAAAAGCCCTTGCAATGGAGATCTATATGCCTCGTCTCAGGCTACAATACCTGTGTGTGCTGCTAACACCTTTCCTGTCACTCCCACCTTTGTGGTAATTGAGACAAGCCAGTGGGCACAGCTGGGGAGCACACAGAGAGGACTGCAAATTTCCTCTCAATACATCCAAGGGGTGATGTGTATATTTCGGTGTGTGTATAAACACTTTTAAAATCCCAACAGAAATGAGTCCCATGTGAAAATGTTCCCCTCCACTTTGTGTTTTGTGAGCTGTTGGGCGGCCTCATGGTCCCACTTCTTAGCCTTCAGAGCATTCGTGTTCCATAAATCATGGCCAGCACTTTCTGCTGTTTAACAGAGGGTCCTTGCAGCAACCTTCTGAGCTGTCTCCTGCTTTGGTAGCTGTGATTTATTTGGGAAACAAAGTGCCAGTTCAGAGGTACTGTAGTGGTTTCTACTTAAAAGCACCACTGCACTTTGACACTTTACTGACTTTGCTTTACAAGCACAGTTTCTCCAGCCCTTAGATGTTCACAGAACCACAGCATGGCTGAGGCTGGCAGGGCCCTCTCTGTACCTCTGCTCAACCCCTGCCTCAGCAGGGACATGCCCAGGACCACAGACAGGCAGCTTCTGGAGATCTCCAATATCTCCATGTTTATATTAGAATCATTCGTTTACATTACAAATCCCAGGAAGATAGAACAGAAAAAAGGCTGGGCTTCCCAGGAACTTCATCCCAGGGCAAAAGTTAAGCCACCTCTGAAGGTCCTCAGGCAGCAGCAGTACGCCTCATTTTGACCAGCATCCGTAAGGCCTGGCTGGACCCAAAGCTCTGTTCCCATTGTTTCATTCCTGAGAGAGGATTTAGGTGCCTGATATCCAATGAATATGAAAAAAAAAAATTGCATTTTAGAGCTCTGTCAATTAGACGGATCATCTTGAAAAAAGATTCATTAATTAGTTACACTGGCAGTCTCTTTAATTAGGCATCGCTGAATACTTTCACTCTTTGTGATCTCCAGCATTCTTAGCTTGTTGTGCCTTATTTACATATTTTTGGGACATGTGCGCCTCTCCTAATTAACACTGTAGAGTCTACTCCATCTATTTCAAGATGTCACGTTCTGAAGATCTCCAGACGTGTTTACGGGATGTCTACTACATTTAAATCACTCCTTTAATCAAGCCAGAGATCCCACATCCCTTTTTGGGGTACAAGAACCACCACCAGAGGCATCGGGAGGAAAGTAATCCTGTTAATCCAGGAGGTTTCAGTGTGGGAGCAAACGAAAGACGCTTACAGAAGGAAACCTTTCAAAAGTCATTTCTGCCAGGAATTTTAAGAAGCGGATTTGCCTGCAGGGAAATCCCTGTGACAGCAGGCTGTCAGCTGCACATCCCACCAGGGTGGGCTGCAGAAAGGAGCTGCACAGCCTGGATCGTTTGGGGATTCTGGGAGACTTGGGCAAATGTGGCGTTTCTTAAAAGGAAAGTGGAAGGTTTGTAACCTGATGGGAGAGCTTACACTCATATATCAGACCTCAAACAAAAGGTCTTGGCAAGGAGGAGCCTGAGCATGTAAGGGGCGCTGCTTTAGCTTTGCGCCCTTCCCATGTGTTGAACCAAGCAATCCGTTAAATAAAAGGATCTTTTCTTCTTCTAGCCGTGTCCCTCTCTGCGCTATTCTGCCAAATGCATTTCTGTGAAAGCCTCCAGCCTGATATCTACCTTCTTTCTACTCAGCTTCTATTTATAGAGAGCAGGAAGGATACTTTGCAGGGGACAGTCCTACAGGGGCAGAGAACTGGGAGGATGAGAATGTTGTGTCTCCTTCCCACCTAGCTTAGCTAACAAAACCCTGCTTTGCCTGTCCTAGCTTACGCTGATCTACTTGCCCCGATCTTATCCATCAGTGTATCTTTCTCTGGTCCTTCCCCTCACTGGCAGCTATGATCAATACACAACACTGTCTTCCTGCAAAATGGTGCCCTGTGTTTTTCAAGAACTTCTGTCACTGCTTCCTCGGGTGCTTTAGACTGAACCTCATCTTTTGTAGGTGCTTTTCTCCCATGCAGATAGTCCTAAGCTTATACCCAACCTGACCCTAACAGACGACTGTATGAACCGAATGATGAATTCTTCTTCTCCACCTCCACAGCTCAGTTTACCCCAATCCATAAGCACATGAATAAATCCTGATGAGCACTCCTGGCAAGGCTACTTTGCCTTATCCTCAGAGATAAGAGAAAGGAAGAGAATAAGCATAAGGTGAGCGACTGAGAAGTCCTTCCCAGACATTTATGCAGAATGGAGACGGAAGGTCTGGACCTCAAAATCTCCCCATTGCTAAAAGAAAAGCAGTCCAGATTAGCACAGTGAGGTAGGGGATATTGCACCCCCCCTGCCCAGCTTTCTGGGGCTGCAGTGCTCCAGAGCTAATCGTGCTGAGGCGGTCCTCCCTCTCACTTGTCAGCCATAAAATAAAGTTCTACGCTGCAGCAAATCTTATAAATTCTATATAAAAAATGCCCAGGCTTCTCGCTCACACACAGAGCTGCACCTGGCAGCCGCTTGGCAGGAAACAAAAGAGCAGCTTAGGAGTGCTGGAGGGAAGGGGCCATCCTTTTATCTCAGTCTTTCTGCTGTGTCCTGTGTTGGGAGCCCTGGTCTGAGAGCACAATGATAACAGAAAGATGTAAATAACGGTGACAGGAGTAATAAGTATACTCCTTGTCCTTGTTGCATGGAGACATTAAGATTTGGCAGCTGCTGCTGTTGCTTTCAGTGAAGAGCACTTCTGCACCTGGGCTGGCTCCAGCAAGCCAAAGCAAGGTCGGGATTGAATCAACTACCACCTGTATCAGAAACATCAACATTCTGGGCAGCAAACTCGGTATTACTGCTGAGTGCTTGTTCTCTAGGAGGAGTTAGATACCAGATGTGGTGAAAACTCTTCACCTCCTGAAGAAGGAAGCACTGCACCTCCCGTGCTCTCTGGAGGGGCATGCCATGTCCTGTTTCTTTGGGCCGAAGGGCTAAGAAAAGAGGAGGAGGCAGAAGGTCAAACGGTTCCTGAGCCTGGATGTGTCTGTGTTGTGTTGTCTGGCTTGGGCAGGACATAGACAGTGGGTCTACACTGATTTAGCAGAGCAGTCAACACACACTGTCACAGGTAGCAATTATATCGCCAGATATGGTAGTTATGGGCTTGAAGGATGGATGAGAAAAATGGGAAGGACTGTTGGGCTTGAAGGACAGTGGTTAAATTTCTAAAGTCTACCTCAGAGCTATTTGTATGATGGGACCAAAACTGAGGCTGTTGTGACACCTTCATCTTGCTGATGAAACAACAGGAAACTCATGAAGTTTACTATGGGCAAACAGAAACACTTGATAAGGAGGAGAAAGTCCAGCAAAGGGCCTCTGAAATGCCTGAGGGGCTGGAATGTGACTGGAACTGATGAAGCAGGGTCAGTTAACCTTGAGAACTGCAGGCCATCTGCTGCCTGAAGTGGAGGTAATGCCTTCCATCACCACAGAGGAGGCAAACCCAGATTCTCAGGGACACACATGGTCACCTCTAGGATGTGCCAGACAGATGGAAGGGAAAAGAAATGCACAGTGAGAGTGGCTGCAAAGCAGAATGGGATGCCCAAAGCAGTTTGGAGTCTCCTTTCACAGAGGTATTTACATCTCAGGGCTGGATAAGGAGCAACCTGCCCCTCTTTGAAGCTTGCCCCACTCTGCCAGATCAGAGATCTCCACAAGTCCCCCCCCAAGTCTGAATCATTCTATGATTATGGCCTTCATTAACTTATTTCCCCTTTCTGCCAGAAGTAACAATTTGATCAAATGATAGGGCAGGTTGTAGCATCTACTAAGCACGGGAATCACTTCACAGGTTGACACCAGCTTAACAGCAAATGCAGCAGTTGTACTGCCAGGCTTTCACACCATTTAATCTCCTGGTAAACAGTGTCACTTCTCCTATTGACTAGTAAGTGTCACTGAACAAAAACCTGCGTGCAAATTATATATGGCAGTGAATCTTGGAAGACAGCTTCCCCTCCTAATATCAAAACGTGACATATTGTCACAAGAGTCGTAAATGAAGAAGTGCACAAACCTCTTTTTTCAGACAGACAAGCTGTACGAGATGTCTTGAAGAGCCAAGGTATTATTCAGTTGGTTATCTGCATCCTACAGTCTCAGGAAAACTCAGCTGATACTAAACATGTCAAATTGCAGCACATATAAAGCCCAGACGCCTACCTCACCTCCACATTGTAGTACTCGTAATTGTCAGTGAAGGGGAAGACCACTAGAAAAATTAACAATCTGTATCAAGATTGGTACTATTCCTTTAGCATGCTTAGAGTTGCATATTTTAGAGCATAATCTAGTTAACAGAATATGTTAGAAGCTGCTAAATGGAAGGGCTTCTTGTTTGCAGGACCTCAGTCAGCAGTGTGGCCACCCAAGTCTTCACTCTCTGGTTCCCATCTGTGAGTCACATTGCACTGCCCACCGCTCTTCCATAAGGACACTGGGATAAACAGCTCGACTGAACACGTGGTTGGACTACAACTGTACTTAGGAATCACATTTTTCTGGCGTTTATTTTCTTAGAAGAGTTTCCTTTTATTTCTTGGTCACACGTACTAAAAGAAGAGATCTCCTTACTGAAGCAGGGGCTCTCCAGGGCAGGTGGCATTTTCCCCCAGTAATCCTGTCCCAGAGCAAAATCTTCACAGCTCCATAGGCACCGGCTTAAAGGTTAATGCTCCAC
Organism: Excalfactoria chinensis; assembly: GCF_039878825.1. Lineage (NCBI taxonomy): Eukaryota > Metazoa > Chordata > Aves > Galliformes > Phasianidae > Excalfactoria > Excalfactoria chinensis. Next base: position 14,660,039 of record NC_092825.1, on the reverse strand, counting down.
AGAAAGAAACCCAGTCAATCCTCCTCAAAGGGCAAGAGGTGCCAGCCACTATCTCAGAGATTTGTTTAAAGCTACCTTTAAAATGAAACTGACTTTAACCTGCCGGTGCCATAGGTACTAAATCAAGAAAGAGGAGAGCAGCTGCTAAGAAAAGACATTTTATGGTCCGTGAAAATATTGTCTGTAGTGGCAAACAGCATGTTGCTTAATTATTGGACTCTCTGTTCCATACTCATCCCATCGCCAGCTGCCTGATGCCGTATCGCTGCCTGCTCTGGGTCCTTTCCCTGCCACATCACTGCCTGCTCAGGATCCAGCCCCACTGCACCACGTCTCCACTACAGCCCAAAACCTCAGCAAAAACAGAGTCACTGTCAGAAGAGACACTTCTGTGCAAATCATCAAGGGTCCTTTTAGTTAGTGGGGGTCAGAGGTGAGGATGAGTGCAGTTGTTGCCATGGGGGAGCAGTGATGAATCCAAATGCTGCTATAAAAGCCTCCAGCCCCTGGGGCAAGTGGAAGAGGTGGCTCTGAGAAAAAGAATGCATTTACCATCTGAAATGCAATATGAAGCAATATGGTCAGAGAAGTCAGTGCCCTAATCACATTACTGTGCACCACAGCTGCTGGGGAGTTATTTAAAATGACTTGAGACTGCAGCTGAGAAAAGTAGCTCTGGAGAAGCAGCCCGAGGAAGATGCTGTGTGTCACAGCTGTCAGCCCTGACTTCTGCAGGGAGAAAAGTAGAAATAAGCCCTGAAATCAGCAGGGCCACAGGGATTATCTGCCTGTGGGACAGATGTGATCCAGTGCAACCGCCTGTATGTGAACAGGTCCATGGGCCTCAGGGCTGTGCAAAGCAGGGGAAGGCAGGGGCTGCTTCTGGCTGCTCCCCTGTCTCAGCCATGGGGAACGGCCATGGCGCCTACATAATGTGGACAGAGAAGGGACCAGTCCTTGCTCATTGTTCTGCCACAGCTGTTATCATTGCACATGGAATCACACCAAGTTTTTGAGGTCCTAACTACTACTCTCTGGGCTTCCCAGCTATTGTGAAGTTTGGCCAACAATACCAGCCCATGAGAACCTCATCAGGTTCAATAAATTCCGGTGCAAGCTCTTGCACCTGAGTTGAGGCAACATCCATTACCTATACAAGCTGGGGGATGAAATGATAGAGCACAGTCCTACTGTAAAGGACCTGGGGGTACTGGTGGATGGCAGCTGGACATGAGCCAGCACTGTGCTCTCACAGCCCAGAAAGCCAATGGTATCCTGAGATGTATTGAAAGAAGCATGGCCAGCAGGGTGAGGAGGTGATCCTGCCCCTCTGCTCTGTTCCATGAGACCTCACCTGGAGTACTGTGTCCAGATGTGCAATCCTCAGTACAGGAGAGACATGGACCTGCTGGAGTGCATCCGGAGGAGGGCCATGAAAATGATCCAACAGATGGAACACCTCTTCTGTGAGGACAGGCTGAAAGAGCTGCAGCTGTTCAGCCTGGAGAAGAGAAGGCTCTGAGAAGATAGAAAAGAAGGTGACAGACTCTTTAGCAGGTTCTGTTGTGATAGGACAATGGGAAATGGTTTCAGACTTGAAGGAGAGGTTTAGGTTGGGTATAAGGAAAAAGTCTTTTACAGTGAGGCACTGGCACAGGTTGCCCAGAGAGGAGATGGATGTCCCTTCCCTGGAGACCTTCAAGGTCCGGCTGGATGGGGCACTGAGCACCCTGATCTAGATGTGGGTGTCCCTTTTCATTGCTGGGAAGTTGAACTAGATGACCTTTTGAAGTCCCTTCCAACTCTGAGGATTCTGATTCATTGCTCCTGAGTTCAGAGAAACTCAGTGCCTGCTGTTTTTCTTTGGATCTGTCTGACTCCTGACCACGGGCAGGGTCTGAGCAGCTCCTTTGGGCCCAGCTCTCACTATTTCTGAACCAGGTGTGACAGCACTGTTGACACACGATGCTATGTGTCCATGTGAGCATAACAGCTCTGAGAAATTCAGATGGGAGGGAAAAGATGTTATTTTTACCACGCTTCATCTTCACTATAAAGACTTTATGAAACAGCCATGGGAAAGTTTTCTTTCAGGACTTTACCTTGCAGAGCAATTTTCTGTTGTTGATGCCCATGTCTGTTTACTAGCCAAGGATGGCCAACTGGGAGTGTCCCAAATCAGTTAGGAGATCTGGGTTGCCTCTGGTTGTTTCCTTGAGCAACTGAAGTTACATGCAACCCTGATTATGGTTTTTTTTCCTGGAACATCATTGAATCAGTAAATCAAGGATACTCTATTCAGCTATTTTATTCATTAACAGCAGTTCAGGGCTCCCCCGCAACAAAGTGGGTACAGCATTGCCTCAGATTGCCCTTGTGCTTAAATAACAGCATCTGTGTTACCAGAAAGCTAAATTGTCCCCCTCCATACAAATAAAAATTGTGTTACCAGCTGTGCTGTTATGGACTTTCTGGCTCTGTAACAGCATCAGTATTGGGCCGACCTGAATGAGCATTCTAAATGCAGCCACAGCTCCTTGGGGTGACCCTGAGCTGAGAAGTGCAGCGCCTCTGCATGAATTTCAGCTTCAGCACTGCTTGGATGGAAGGAAAGTTGAATTCCAGGGCTGCTTTCCTGGGTGTAAATGATTTTGATGGGAGAGCAGTCAGATTTCAGAGATGATCATTGCCATGCAGTGCATCACCTGGTGGGGTGAGATATCAAGTCACCATGGATGCATTTTTTGCCCAGCAAACCACCCCTTGGTCATTTCACGAGGAGATGTATTCCCCACAGAATCCCCCACTATTCACAGCACATTTCTCAATGTGAGAGGTGTTATTTCAATTCCAGTGTGATGTCTGTGTGGCTGCTGGAGAGCATGAGTAAATAGAGGATGAAGTACATTTTTCCTAGTAACTCAGAAATATTGATTAACTAGTTCAAGGTCTGGTGAATACTGAAGTAACATATTGAAAGCCTGACTGTTGCTTTTGATGGAAGTTTATATGAAAGTGAAGTTCGCCAGACCTTAGAAATCATAACTGTAAAGGGAAAAGAATTAATAACAAAGGTACGGTTTTCATATACTTCAATCCAAATTCATATGCTGGTAAAGTACACAGGGAACGAGGTAAATAGCTTATCATCAAGATGAGCCCATAATCTTTCCCTGATGTTCACAGTCTGTCTACTCCTAAACAGATAGCCAGGCTTATCCACAACAAAGTCAGCCCCTGCTCTTTGTAACCAGCTGGCGCATGTGCCATGCAAGTGCTGATTCAGGTGCAGGAAGCAGGAAGGTTATCTGGGCTGTGCTCGGTTGCTGGTAGGAGAGCAGCTTTCTGGGAAGCAGCTGTGCTCGGGGTTATGCTATAGATTCACTCTGATGCTGGGTAAGTGTGCTCCTCTGTGCTGCACAGGGAGCGGGGACAGAGTGCCCTGCAGGGACAGGATGTCCTATTGGGACATGGTATCCTGTGGGGACACAGCATTCTGCAGAGACAGGGCTCCTAACCTCAGTGTGCTCTGCAGCAGTGAACCCTGACGGTACATGTAAAGCCTTTCATTTCTGATGAGGGCACAGTCATGTGCACACCTTCGTTTCTATTTTGAAGACGATGCCATCAAATATTGGGAAGCGCTTCTGCAGCTGGGTAATTGAATTCAGAGCAACCCATTTCTGAGTGGAAAATTAATAACTTGGCAACTTCAGACTACCTTTATTAACTCTATCACTGACACTCAAGAAATGTTGCTCTTAATTTTTTGAAATAAAGAAGCCTCTTAGGATTTCTTGTACCAATATCTCACATCCAGTACACTTGCCTCAGGAATCATAGAATCATTTGAGTTGGAAGAACCCTTAAAGTTCATATAGTACGAATTCTCTGCAATGCTGAGATACATTTATCTATCTCTCATTCAGGGTACTCAGAGCTCCATCCATTCTGACCTTGAATGTCTTCAAGGATGGGGCATCATCCACCACTCCGAGCAACCAATACAGCACTTCACCACCCTTATCATAATAAACATCTTCCAATATGCAATCTGTATCTCCCCTCTTTTAGTTTGTAGCCATTTCTCTATGTATGTCATATCACAACAGACCCTGTTAAAGAGTTTGCCCCCTTCCTTCTTACAGTCCCGCTTTAGATACTGAAAGGAACACCCTAAACAACCTGCCTTTAACCCTAAAACGAATAATACCACTAACAGGAAGTTCTGTTTGCAGAACACAGACGCCATTCATCTAACCTGGATACTTTTCAGCATGCTGTAACCATAAATATGTTCAAATTGAAAAAGTTGGTCACAGCAAGAATGCTGGATTCACGTGTCAAGTGGGGGAATACACCAGTGTGGTCATTAACATGATAGCTGCGTTGTCAGTGTTCTGGCCAACAAAGTAGACTCACAGAATCGTAATCACAGAACCACAGGATGGTTTGGGATGGAGGGGACCTTAAAGCCCACCACTCCTAACCCCTGCTGTGGGCTGGCTGCCCCCCACCAGCTCAGGCTGCCCAGGGCCCCATCCAACCCAGCCTCCACAGCTCCACAATGAGGCACCCACAGCTTCTCTGGGCAGTTGTGCCACAGCCTCATCGCCCTCTGAGTAAAGAGTTTCCTCCTAACATAAATCTCCCCTCTTTTAGTTTGCAACCATTCCCTTGTCCTATCACCACACTCAGTGATAACCAGTTCTTCCCATCTTCCCTGTAGGCCCCTTTAGATACAGGCAGGCCACTGTAATCAGAGTTTTTATTAATCAGTAAGTTGCTCATTGGCGTAACCTCTTTCCAGGACAGATAAGCAATTTGAGTGTGAAAAAAAAGAGCCCTCACAGCTCTTATCTCTAAAGAAAGCTCACAGAAACGTAAAGAATTTGTTACCTGGAAAATTGTTTAAAGGTGCTATCTCAGCACTCAGAAAGGTCCTAGTCTTGCAACGCATCAATTTTGGTCTGCTCTGAACAACCGGAGCTGGTCTAATAAAGGTGCATGGCAAATAAGTAGAAATAAGTATAAGGGCAATAAAATAGAAATTGCTTGATTCACTCTCTTGGAATTTATTCCCAGCGTTTATAGCAAACTGAATAATAAAGTGAGTAAAGCTGTACTTCAGACTCAGGATAAATTCAGCATTAATCTGATTATAAGAGTAATTCTTTTGCAGTGGAGGTAATACGTTGACTGAGATGTCAAACCTGAATGCACTGGGAAACAGAAACATACCACAAGAAGGCATGTGCCCATTCTACAAATTAATTACGGGGAAGCACATAGTGCAAAAAAAACACCACTCCTTCTGAAACAACCAAAGAGATATCCCAGCTGGGCATGAAAGTGCACCATTCCTGTTAGAGAGGTGTCACAGCAGTGCCCCATGCACCTAACCCCACTGCGGTGTGATTGCTCATTAGGGCTCCTGCTATGAGAAAGCAGAGCTACACAGAACTCAGCAGTATTTTTTACAGGATTTAACCTTCTTCAGATATGGCTTTTTCAACTTTTTTTTAAAAATTTATTTTTATTCTGACTGCTGTCTGAAGAAAACTCAGCCCTGATGCAGTCCTGCTCTTGCAGGCGTGGATTTGGGTCAGCCCCCACTGGGGTGAGAGCCCTGCAGGACAGCAGTTGCCAACAGGAGAGTTGCTGCTGTCTGTCCTGAGCGATGCCAGCCTCCACATCATTGCCTTCAGCCTTGGGCATGAAGGTAGACCCCAGTGCCTGTGCTCCTGACATGACCTGCACTGCCCTGCAGGCAATGACATCCACCACTCAGAAGGATGCCATCCTCCCACCGCACACACAGCTCTCCCAAAAAGTTGTCAGTCAGTATTTTTGGCCTCACTCAGTTTCTTAACAGCTTCTTAATGAAGAGAGGGCAGGAGACACCCTGCAGCTTGAATTTGCTGCTAGCATAGTCTGGGCAGGGAAGAAAAACCATGACGATGTTGGAAATGCCAGCATGGGTGGGCTGTGGTCTCTGGTTTGTGGGCAAATGCAACAGCCTACCTGTGGGGACCACTCAGTCAGCCTTATCCTCAGTGTATTTAATAACAACTATCATCTGTTAAATGTAAACATAAATACTTTGCCTATGTTTAATCCTAGTTATCTTCAGCCATTATAGTGTTGTGAATCAAAAATGCCATATTTATAGTCCTGGAATTGCTGCAGCAGTGTAGGATTAGGAAAGAAAGCCAAATTCACAGCAGCTTTGCAAGGCATGGTGTGACTCTGGCTGAAGCCAGGCAACTACCAGCAGAAATCACAGGCCCTGAATCGCAGTTTATTGTGATGAGTTCATGTAGAATCATAGAACTATAGAATCATTTGAGTAGGAAGGCACTCTTAAAGGTCATCTAGTCCAACTCCCTGCAATGCTCAAGGACACCTACAGCTAAATTAGGGTGCTGCTCAGAGCCTGGTCCAGAATCCAGAATAAGTATCCCCAGGGATGAGGCATCCTCCACCTCTCTGGTCAACTTGTTCCATACATAAATTGATCCCTCTGAGATGAAGTAAGCAGGCACAAAAGATGCTGTACTTCCTGTTAGCACAGTCTAGCACTGGACACTGCATGCTCTGTGCAGCATCTCAGCACCATTGTATGGCCTTTTAGTGGCATACAACTCTGTATGCTAGAAAAAAATCCCAAGACCTTTCCTAAGGTAGAATTAAAGACCAAGGGCTGGGAGACATGAAAACAGAAGCAAAAAGAAAGTATCTAAATTGCTCAACCCAGTTAGGAGTTGATAGACATGGAGCAATCTCAAGAGAAGCTGATCTGGTGAGATGTATGGCAGAATCACTCTGAGACTCAAAGCCTCACTACTGATTTTTCTCAGCCCAGAAAAAGAGGAGAAAGTAATACAATAGAACAGGGGAGTCTGCATTCATTAAGGCACTTCTGTATCTGCTCTGCATTTTTCAGAACTCAAGGAAATCTCTGTCACTGAAATCTGACAGAAAGTACATTGGAAAGTATATTTCATATAGTGGTGGAAAAGGAGCTGTAATTTCATAGTAAAGCAGGATCTGATGATCTAGTATTAAATGTGATTTAACTTAAATTACCTCATCAAATATTCTTCTTATTATTAACCATTGTCAACTGAGGCACTGCTGGATGGTTCCTTGGGAAGGATGTGATGATGTGGAAAATCTTTCTATTTTTGGCGTGATGTGTTCTAGTGACACTTCTACAGTGATCCTTGAGCACAGGATGATGGTGTGTGAACCGGGTTTGTTTGCTTACTGGCATCTCCAGAAACACACAGTCTGTACCACCAGGAATCTGTATTACTGCAATTAACCACACTCACAGTGGCTTCTCAAGACATCCACACCTTCATAGAATCATCAAATCATAAAATCATTGAAGTTGGAAAAGATCACTAAGATCATCCAATCCAACCATCCACCTACCACCAATATTGTCCACTAAACCATGTCTCTCAGTGCCACATCCACACAGTTCTTGAACACCTCCAGGGATGGTGACTCCACCACCTGCCTGGCCAGCCTGTGCCAGCACTTCATCACTCTTGCTGAGAAGAAATTGTTCCTAATATCCAACCACTGCTTAGTTGTCAAGGAACCTAACTGTAGTTTATTCCAAATTCAAATACTAACAGAGCCCAAAAACAGAGTTCCTATCCTGCCGTCTTCTCACCCCTCCAAACAGCCCTCAGGCTCTCCCACATGCAGGAGATGCAAGGGCCAGCTCAATATAATCCTTTTATATTCGTTTATAAAAAGGTCAGAAAAGTGAAAATCGAGTTACAAAACACTGCCATCGCAGTGAGTGAGCTGAACCATTCATTTCATTACTGTGTTGTATTATACAGTGCTGCCATAATACCACAAAGAGGTAAGATTAAAAGCAGTTGATATAATTCACATGTTAATAGCGCAAGTATCCGAGAAAGACAACAAATATTGCCAGAGTGCAGACATGAAAGGTCAAGGCAGATCGAGTGGCTGGCAGGCACTGAGCACAAAAGCAGCACTGTAGAAATCATGTTGAGAGAACTAAACGGCAAGGAGTTAAGATGGAAGGCAGATGGGCCTTTAATTTCCCTTAAGATTCCCTTTGCAAAGGTGTTTGTTCCCAGGTGCAAAGAGTGGAGAAGCCATGTCCCAGCAAAACCAAGGCGGAGGTCAGAGCACAACAGTGGTCGCTGGAATGGGTGCTAACATTCAGCAGGGCTGAGCCCAGCTGCCTTTTTCACATTTGCACACAACTTCTGCTCATGTTTCTTGTTGCCCAGAGAGGTTGTGGGTGCCCCATCCCTGAAGGTGCTCAAGGCCAAGCTAGATGGAGCCCTGGGCAGGTGGACCCCATCCAGCTGGAGGATGATCTCCCTGCCCACAGCAGAGATTGGAACTGAGTGGGCTTGAGGGTCTCATCCAACCTGAGCCATCCTAAGGTTCCATGATTTTTTTCCACTTGAGTTACAGAAAGTGCCAATGGAGAAAACCACGAGGACAGAGGCTTGTGACACTCTCAGGATCACCTCTGCCAGCGCCGTCTTGCACAGACTGATTTTGCAGTGCTCTGCCCAAAACGTGTCATTGCTATTCATCTCACGGCTGCGTTTCAGAACTTTCACCTGCAAATGGGATTACAAATGCAATCATTAGTACAGATTCCCCAAGAAGCTTTCACAGTATTACAATTAGATTTCCCATTCTAGCAGCATCTAAATCAATACGATATGATTAGTTACTCTCGTGGATTACATGCTGCTGTACAAAACCTTCACACACAGAAATCTGGGTAATTTAATCAGGCAGTAATGGATTCTGGGAATGCTCCCACTGTCTAGAAACTTAAAATGATTCTATCTCTATAATAATTTGCCATTATGCACCTGAAGCTAAATTGCCTGACATACCTGACAGTGGACAGCAGTGATTAAAACAGGTCACATCTCATCATCAGGAGTGGTGACTCCTGCTGAATCCACTTAGAAAACTGAATTTGCAGGAGGAAAAAAAATAGAAGAAAAAACAAAAGCTTTAGTAATTTGCCCAGGACTATAACTTAACTTTGAAGACATCTCTTTAAATATGCATATGTGTATATTCGTGTGTGTGTGTGTGAGAGAGAGAGAGAGGAAGAGAAAGACAGAGTGTGAGTGCCATCCATTCCTCATCATTTCAATCAAGGCAAGAGGAATATATGAATTAATGCTCCCAGGGAAATGCAGCCGAGCAAGACGGAAATGAACGTATAATTCTGGCTCTGCACCTCTGTACTAAAGCACCATTCTCCTGCAGCCATTTTGGGATAGCAAAATACCCCAAAAAACAAAGCCGCCATGCCCAGTACCACACAGAGCAGCTCTGAGCAGAGTGGGGGAGAAAACACAAAACCAAGCACAAAAGAACAGCTAAAAGCTGTTTTCTTTCCTAAAGCTTCATAGGAAAAATTAGGTCTGGGTATTTTTAGACAGAAGATGCTCAGAAATGTACTGCTGTTCAACATTTATCCTACCGGCATGCAACAGCATATGCCTAAAATATGCAACACATTTTACTGTTCAGGACGTTTCTTTTTCTATGGCACTGCCCCACTGAAATATTCTTGACCTACTGAAATATTACTGACCCAGGGTGCTCTTGACAAGAATGTTTCCTATGGTAAATTGCTATCTCAGATAGCCATCTGGCAAGAAGGGACAGAAATACAGCCATCCACACAGGCTCTCCTAGGCAGTAATTGCCAGTGAACTCTGCCCTCATTATAAAACTCTGTATAGCTTTGCCATAAAAAAGCCCCATGATGCACATAAGCTTTTCACCTCTAGGTTCTCTGTAATAGTCTTGGTTGTATTATTCTGGTCAGATACATTAACCACTTTCAGTGTTAATCTTCATCTTTTTTTGGGTCTGTGTGCAGGGTCCCATGGTGCCCAGCACCAAATCCCACTGATACAACCCATCCCACTGGTCCTCATGACAGGTGTTTGCTAGACAAAGCTCCTCGTTTCTTAATCCCCCGTGGAGGGCACGGGGCATGATGCTGTTGGCACAGGACACGGCCGTCCCTCCCTGACCCCCATCAAGGTGCTGATAGTGAATGTAGGCTGGAAATTGGACCAGTGCATTGCCATTAATAAACAATAAGGCTATTAAGGCGTATTAAAGCTTCACGATGAACTTGTCAAAATGGATGATCTATAAATCAATATAAATAACAGTGACAGGCAGTAATTGAATTGCAGCAGTCCCCCAGCACATGCTAAATATGAAGGGACATGACATGCTGAAAATAAAGTTGGAGAGCTGAAAAATTGATAGTATTAACATTCTCCTGGTGATACGTGGCATCACTTTGGCTTTTAATGGGGGTCAAACTGTGAATGCATATTGACTTCTTCTTTTAAAACAAGAAAACAGCTACATAAATCTGAGACTTCCCAAATTAGAAATTGCTGCTTCAAAGTTCACCGTGGCTCTGGATGCGGTTGTCACAGAGAGGACAGCACAGCCCTCCGATGGGTTCATTAGCAAGGCCTGCTGCCTTGCTTGGGTAACAAGAGGAATGGGTTTCATGCAGTCCGGAAGGTCTCTGAAGTTGATTCATTAGTTTTCATCTTCCTCAGAGGAGCAGCAGAAGGAAGTTGGGCTTGGGAAGTTAATGTTTGCACACTGCCAGGCTCTGGGTAGCCACACATCTTTTAAATTCAGATGTAACTGGCCCAGCCTCAACACAAGCAGATGACAAGACAACCAGAATGGGAAGACATCGGTGAAGCTGCAGCAAGCTTTTTAATTGAGATTCAAACAACAGCAAATAAATGGTGACAGGTTCTTTGGATGAAATCAAGATCTCATTTTTTTATTTCCTCTTGATGCTCTCCACTCAGTGAAGGATAATGAAGCCTTGGTGTTTGAAATGAAGCTGTATGGCACAGGTGTACAGAAACTGCTGAAATGGAGGCTCAAGAGATGTGTTTTTGAAGACAATTCCATCTGCGCCACCTCACTCATGGGCAGGCAGCAACTAAGGTCAAAAACAGTGAAGGCCGTTTGCTTTTCATGGGTCTCTCTGTGCAGAGAGGCAGAGCTAAACATGGATATACAAATGGTCATCTGTGTGTTAAGGGGTGACCTGCCAATAAGGTGCCAAAAGACTGAGAGCAGCAGAGCTGGGACTGGGGCTGGTCTTTGGTGCAGGACCAGCACAGGCATACATGCCGTGTTTTGTTTGGCCACCACCAGCAGCAAAAACTGCTGCATAACTTGGCTAAAGCCCCACATGGGAGGTGATATTTCACTGGGGTCACACCACACCACCTTGACCTGAGTACAGCCCATAATTAGAAGAGCAAAAGGGTTAGAGGTGCTTCTTGAGAGTTACACTGCTTTGACAAGGAATTCAACATGAAAAGGGAGAAAACATGGAAGGAGCAGATTAAGAAAAGCAATGCTTTCCCTTTAAATGTAACTTAGGCTTTGTGACCAGGATAGAACCTAAGGGAACAGCGTGAATCTGTGTCAGGGGAGGTACAGGTTGGATGTCAGGAAAAGGTTCTTCATCAGACACTGTTTGGGCCCTGAAACAGGCTGCCCAGGACAGTGGTCACAGCCCCGAACTGCCAGAGTTCAAGAAGCGTTGGGACAACACTCTTAGAATCAGGGTCTGATTTTTGGGTGGTCTTCTGTGGAGCCAGGAGTTAGACTTTATGATCTTTGTGGGCCTCTTCCAACTTGGGATATTCTACAATTCTGAGACTCATCTGATCTATCCGATTTGAAGTTCGGAGCCTACCACGAAAGGTTCACGGAGCTCATGACAGAAAATCAAAAATCTTCAGAGGAGACATGCAGAAATGCAAGGTGCCTATGACTTGATCCAGCATGGAGACATCAGTGTGCCCAGCAGGTCTCAAGCCAAAGGCTTTTCCTGCAGAGATGCAGAGGGCTAGCAGCGCCAGCCTCCAACATCTCTCCTCTCCCAGTATCACAGCTGCTCTACCCACTTCCATGCATCCTCCTTCCCATTCTCCAGAATTCTTCTCATGTCCTCTGGATGCTCCCTGCCGTAAGAGTGACTTCCTGCCCGTGCCTTTAAACTGGAACAAGTTGGGAAGCGTGATGCTCCATTAGAGTATTCACTTTAGTCAACAGGACACCACTGATAAACTGCCCAGTGAAACAGGTGAGCGTGCCTTGACTTTTCCCTGAGTTTGCTTCATTCTTAATTTTTCTTCTGTTCAGTTTTTTTACTGTCATCTAAAAGGTGAGAATTTAGTCTACTGAATGCAGCGCTGATTAGCTCAGTATTATAATTGTGCTTCATGGACTCCTGCTTGTATGTCACTGCTCTCCAAATTCCTATTATATTATTAATCTAGGTTTTATGGTACTTCAGAACTGAAGTATTATATAACTATGAGGTATGTGGAAAAATCACAGTGGCAATTTACCAAAGAGCACCTGCGTGGTATTATGAAAACAACAAAAAACAAAACAAGGGGGCCCTGTTTGAGAAACTGAGCATGAGCCTGCTGGCCTGAGAGAACACACAGCTGTTACACGGCAATCGCTGCCTTTCCAACGCCGCCTACAGCATTTCATCATCCCGCATTCAAGGCTGTGCATTTGTTTTTCTTGCAGAAGGGAGAAACGTGTGGCTCAAAGATTAATGAAGGTAAATGAGACCACTCCAGGATGATTTTACAGAATCCAGCCCTCTCCTTTCCACAGCATCTGGAGGGGAAGAGAAGGAACCTGTTTGTGACTGCTAATACATGCCACACATTTCCATTTGTTGTTTTTCTCGCCTGCCATAATCAGTTTTATTCCTTTAAAGAAATCTTTGTTTCTCAAAGACTTATACCCCAAAGATGCTACTTCATAGGCATCTCAGCCACTGCTTTGTTTGCATTATTATTTACTATTTGAACTGGCACAACCAGAACAGACCTAATTTATTCTAGCAAAATAACACACAAAACCACCCTGCAGAGCCAGGGAGAAGAGAGATACCCCATAACCATGCGCTGCTGTGAGCCACCCCCAGACTGGGTCTCCTCTGTAGCTCTTCTGCCTGAGGCCATGCAGGAAGAAAAGTGGTTTAAGACGAACTGACCAACACTGAAATGAGGTCTTACAGTGAGCATGATTAATCTGCCTTTGCTACATCCATACTTGGAAAGAAACCAGATAACAAGTTATTGTGTATGGGAACACACCACCTCATTTTGTTATGAAATAACCGTCTACCTGAGGCAGACCAGAAAATGGTTTCCTTGCAATCTCAGGAGCAAGGAAGCCACTGGGAACTGTTCCAGAAGCTGCAAATCCCTGGGAAAAGCACGACATTTCCCTTTTTGACTGCCTTAACTTATACCGTACACCTAATCCTAACCTGCTCCTGACCTTAAAGCTAGCCCTTTTCCCAGAGGAAGAAGAAAGGGGTTTTGATGCTATTGTTACTATGATCTAACACAAGCCTAGGAGAACTCATCCCATATTTAGGGTCAGAGTGAAAAGAAAGAAAGAAATCTGAGTTGTCATGGCATTGAGTCTGGGATGGGGATGCAAAAGGAAAACGAAAGCTGCAGAGATGCTGCTGTAAGAAATACTTTTTCTGAGTAATGTTTGAGGAAAAGCGGTATGTTTAGGGTTAAGATTAGGGCTGGAGCTGAGAGACAAGGAAAGCCTACAGCCCTGTTAGCAGGGGAGGCTGGAAAGGAGCTGCAAAAAGAATTCAGTAGCAAGATTTTTCAAGTGCTTCTGTCACATTAATCCTCATCAACAATTTGAGAGATGGCATGGAAGGAGGAGCGTGCTGCTCAGCTGTGTTCCCAGTGATGCCACAGAAAGCCTGGGAAGTGCTCTATGTCCTTTTTCCAGCACTGGCTTCCACACAGTGTGTCAAGGGGGAATGGTTTCCAGGTACCTTTCCTCAGTACTGTTTAAGGCTGATTATTCACCACATGTATGCTCTTTGATCCCTGGCCAATAACCAGCGCCAGCTCTGGCTGCTGGACCAAATGCTCTGCTTGAAAATAATCAAAACACCCCAAAGAGATGCTTTGCTCAATGTACTGAAAACGAAGACTGAAACAAACAAACAAAAAATAGGGGCTTCCCAGAAACAAACCATACCGAGCCACATTTCTAGTTGTTTCTAGCCTCATTATTCTTGACTTGCACACTAAGGACAGCAGTATTCTGTGCACTGTCTCTGGAGGCTGTGGAAGCAGAGCCTGCTTGTGCTCACTTAACAAGGTGGCCCTGCACAACACTGTATAGCAAGGCCCTGCCTACAAAGCAGGATCTTTGAAGAAAGCAATTGCAATCTCACAGTTCCCAGGACAGGAGGACAAATAGCTATTTACTGTGAAACACGGACTCGTAAGAAATTAAATTCCTTTGGTGGTTACGGACATAAATACACATTTCTTCTCACAGATTCCAGGAACTGTTTCCCACTTCACATTTGGGGTGAGGAGCCAACTCCAAGCACTGCAAATGCACAGCTTGAAGTGAAGAGCACCATTTCCTGCCTTGCTGTGATTGCTCAACAACAGAGGGGGAAAGCAGGCTGAGTCCAGCGGTGTGCAAAGCCATCTTTCTGATTTCACAATGTCTCTGCAAGCCTTTTGCCATTAAATATGATTAAAAGCGCTGGCCAGGAGGACTTCACCTTTAGAAAATGACACTCACAAGAAATCACTGCCCAAATAGATAGTTGCCTGAGTCCGTGAGATGGAGAAGAGGTTTGATGGATGAGAAGGCAATATTAAAATGTCTCCTCACATAAGAAAACAGAACGAGAGCAATCATCAGAATTTATCAGCCAGAGAGAAGCAGAGTGTTTTCTTGGCACTAAAGGGACCTGATATACTAAATCAAACCCAGAACACAGGCTCACAAAAGAAAGAGAAAGATGTCTTTGCCATATAAATACCATATAAATGAACTTTCTGGAACTAGGATCTTGTTTAAGCACACACAGTAGTGACATCTGAGAAAGAAATAATGAATTAAAGCCAAGCACGAAGTTAGTTTCGGCACTAGAACAGCAGCCATTTGTGAGGAATAACTGCCCATCTGCCAATTGAGCCTGGGAGTTACAGCTTTTTGGCTTTGTATCTACTGCTGTGCAAGGTCCCAACTCCTTGTGACACCTAAACCAGCTGCCATGTATTTGCACTTCACCCTTTCTGAACATATTCAGCCAGAAATGTAGTTCAGGTACCATCACTGCATATGTAGGGAATCACAGCAGGGCAGTGGTCCCAATCACTCATCGCACTCATGGATTAAAATATACCACAGTCCTCATCCTGAACACTGCTGGATGGCAGCTGGAATATGGTTCTTTGTTAATGTGGACATCATTCACTTCTATGGTATGTATAAACCTATCCAGATGAGTTCAGTGCTGAGGCTGGCTACTAAACCTTGCTGGGGGTAAATACCCACATTGTGTTTTAAGGGTTTTCATTTTCTGAAATTCGTGTCTTTGGACATGGCTGTTCCTGAGGGATTTAAACGCCTCTCTTGTGATTAGATGCCAAACAGAAAAGCACAACCATAAACTTTCCTTTATGAAGATGAATTGAGTCTCAAGCCAAGTTAAATTTGAGCCCAAATGTGGCTCTTGCATGGCTGCCAAAGATTCTCACATGTAAAATATAAAGCACAACTTCCATTTCCTAACAGAGAGTTCCAGACTATGTGGGACTTCCCATCCAAAAGAAGAAAGCAGTAAAGCAAAGAGTGAGGCTTTGCAATACCTATGTGGGGGAATTTTGCAGGGAGAGAAAGGCTTTGAGGTGCTGCCTGGTAAAACAGGCTCTGAGAGCGGGCAGGCATGGAGCGACAAGTCAGCCACAAACCTCCACTTGGGAACGGGTGAGCTGGCACCTACGGTTGCAATCCACGTTAACCTTAACCTGGGGGCTGATTAGCCTTCACCTCCTCCCTGCAAGAGCAGCCTGCAAATAGCACAAAGCCTGACCTACTTCTGGCCGCTGAACTGCAAATTGTAGTTACTGTGATTGAACCCTTTCCACTCTGGGTTTCTTCCAGCAAGACGTCAGGCTTTTCTTCCCTGCTCTTCAAAAGCAGCAAATAAGCTTGAGGTCCAAATCATGCGCTGCTGGAGCAGGGAGGAGAAGCACGAAGCTCTAGTGCTGGAGGTCATCCAGCAAGCTGCCACTCCTTGGCACACTGGAGATCCCAGCATCTAGCAAGCATCCTTGGCAGAAAGAAATGAAGTTTGAAAGGGCTTGGGTGAACACATCCTGCTTTTTACAGGCAGAGAATGGCTTAGTAAAGAGATGCGGAAACTTCAACAGCATGCTTGACAGCACATTCATTCGGAAGAAAATATTATACAGGTGCCATGTCTGTTGAACTCCTTTCAGTCCCTTGAAGAGTGAGAGGAGCTGGAGCTAGCAGGTCAGGCCATAAGCTAACTCAAGAAAAAATTCCTACAGCTTGAAAGTTCTTTATGGTTTTTTTTTTTTGTTTGGATTTTTTTTCTGTTTATTTCTTTGGTTGATTGGTTGTTGTTGTTTCTTTTTTCTTTTTTACTGCTGAGCGCTGCCTCTGAGCAAGAATATTCAGGGACAGCCACTCAAACACAAAAAGTTTTGTCATTCCTTTCTTCCAAGAGCACATCTCACCTCTTTGTCCCAATCAGCAGAAATTAGGCTGCAATTAATACAGTCATTTGGGGAGTTAGGATAAGCTAATGGATTGATTACCTCTATGAGTTTGTATTTCATTCCAGTGACATGACCATTTATCATTCCTTAGCAGGGGACATTTTTATCCCTCTTCAGTCGTACAAAATGAACACCCCATTTAAGTGGAGCAGGAGCATTGTCCTCCCAGCCAGAAGTCAGGAAAAAACCTTCAACTGCTTATCTCCATGACACAGAAATAGCTGCAAATGAATTAGGAAATGTTCTGTTAATAATACAGGAGAGAAAAAAGAAGTGTCCTGCATGAAGTGCCTCATCAGAAAAATTCTATCAAGGTCCAGTTCCACAGCCCATTATTATCATGATTCCACTAATGCAAGTGGGAATACAAGTGCAGACCCCTAACAGAACACATTTATGCTATGACATGTATGATACTTAAGGACGTGGCTGTGGTACTTAGGAACGTGGTTTAATGGGTATAGTGGTGGATGGTTGGACTAGACTGTCTTAGAGGTCTTTTCTAACCTTGGCGATTCTGTAATTCTTTGTATAGTGGTATATACAAGGCACTATCCTTGCCAGGAACATGAGGCCCAGTTGGATTTTTTCCCACAGCTAAACTGGTACCTGGAAGATCAAAGAAGGCTGTAAATGAGTGGAGCTGAGGTGCTCTTTTGATGCACTGATACATATCCTACTATTTATCCTAACTCTCTTCAGTGCGGTACTGTAATACGATCATTAAATCAACACATGAAAACTTTTGCTAAGCAGATGGCAGTTTGATCTTAGCTTGATGAAGGAGCTGAAAATCAAGAATGGATCCTCTTTGAAAATTATAGGGGTTTTCTTTAAAGATTTTGAGATTTCTTTATACTGCAGCAAAATCCGCAAGTGCCTGTTTTTTATACAGTTCCACCCAAAGAAATGAAGAGATGATGAAGAAATCACTCATTCATAAGAGTAACAGGCTACTGCCAATGACTCTTTGAAAGCTTTTGCTGAGGCCACATGTGCAAGGACATCAAATTCATCGTGGCCGTAGATTTAACAGACAAACTACATCTGAGCAACAAAAGAACATCCTTGAAAATCGGTGGAGCACTTCAACTACTATATCTGTGCATTAAAAGGGATGAGTAATTTTATGGTCAGTAATAATAGCGTCTTTATTTTTGCAAATAAGAGAATCTTGTGTCAAGCAGAAGGATGATTGCCAAGGCATTAAAAAGAAAGAAGCATGTATACGTAGATAGCACTATGTGCTGGACCAGGTTCATAACACTTAGATAAACAGATCATCAATTTTTCTGCTAATGTTCAATATCCTTCTCATTTCTTTCTCCAGGATCCTTTCTGTTGGATCCCAGAAGCCAGCATAGGCATTGACACCTTGAGCAGTTAGACCCTAGCTCTAGGGTCTAGGTCCAAGCTGTTTAAGGCCATTGAAGGTCAGTTAAGATGCAGAGTTATTGAAGAGACACTTCTCTGTCTCTCCTTTGCTTCCGTATGGAGCAACGGCACTCCAGAGGGAGCTGTAGAGACTTAAACTATCCCTACGATAGAGGATGTATTGAGCAAATGTGAGATCCAAGGGATTCCCACCCAGTCTTCAAGTCCTCTTCTGGGCAGGACTCAAAGAGCAGGTGGTGGCTGTAGCTGGCGTGTTATCTTCATTCTCTGAAAAGTGGTTCTGGCTTCTTAGCTCTATTATGCAGGATCGAGCCACACCCCAGCAATAAGTCCTGAAGAGCAAATCCTGACTATACGTACTAAAGATTAACACTCTTTTCTCCTTCTGAAGACAAATGCTATACAGAAATGTCAATGTTGACAGTCCAGAAAGAGAGCTGATGGAATTGCAGTGTGAGAAAAGCTACAGTAAAGGAGGATTCGGGGTTGTCAAGTTTGGGAAGAATTAATAGGTTCAGTATGAAGTAGAGGCATTTTAGATATCAAGAAAAATTTCTAAGGGTAAGGACAGGCGGAGCCCAGGAACCAGCTCAGCTCACTCCTATACACGTATTTAGCTGCTAAATCACCTTCTAAATCTGCACATCTTTAGCTGTGAACTAAATCCTGGTCAGAGAGGACACAGAGAGTTCTGGAGAAGTGATGATTGGGTTGGCGCAATCCTCCCCAGCTGATGGGTCAGGTTGTGTGGGAAGAGTCATATAGCGCTTGCTGCAGATTTCATGTGAGATCCACGAGTTGTACCAGGTAACAGTCCTGGTTCATAGAACCTTGGACCTCAGTGGAGCAGTCTAACAGGTTTTGCTTTCAGAAAACTCTGCTTTGGTGTCTGCTACTGATCTCTAAAGATGTATCTGAAGGAGCAGCAAAGTATGCACACTGGCCTAGAAGACAACACACTTGGCGCGCTTTGCAGATATGCTGATTTATCAGTGGTGCTCACACAGCATCTCAGAAGGGCTCAGGGAACATTCTCTCTACCCAAGAACATATCACCAGACAGAAACACACCTGGGACATCTCTCTCTCTGACAGTATTAGCTCTGGTAATGATGTCTGTAGTCCAGAGAGAATATATTTCTTTCTCAGAGTGCAATAAAAAGTTAGCATTTTGCATATATTACAAGAATTAGATATACTATGCCACAAACACTATCACGCTGCACGAGCCCTCCGCAGTGCTTTGTATTTATACTTCTATAAATCAGATCTTCCTGAAAGCAAAAGAGGGTGATCTCTGCATAAAAACCACACAGCATGGCATGCATTTTCACTGTGTGATGGCAGCGGGGCTCTGTGGCCAGTGGTACTTGTGGGAGAGGATACAGCCCCTTCTGAAATGGAACCTTCCAGGCTGTTAGCACTGCTGTCTCCCTGACTGTGGTGCAATCTGCAGAGTTCTGCTAAACCAGACTGATTCTCAAGTAGCTTTTCCTATTTTGAATTATGTCCCTCCCCAAAGAGGTGGTGTCCTTTTTTGTCCCCTGCCATCCCAGCTGCAGTCAATGAACTCAACGGAAAAATATAGAGTTGGTTTTTCTGCTTTCCTGGGCCTGGAGCTCTATCAGGAATGCAGGTCCAGAGGACAGTAACTGGACCTTATCAAGGGTTATACAGGAGCTGAATTTTCAACTGAAATTCCTTCCCTGGCTCACTCCAACTCCCATTAAAGGTAACAGCAGAGTAGCTGTGACTCCCCTGGCGCAGGATTAGGTCCCTGCAGCACAGATCATCCATTTATTTTCCTAAGAGGACAGCAAGAGGCCACTGGTTTAAGTGATTTGACTTAGTCACTCGCATGCAGAAAGAATTAATTTGCACTGGCTGTAAAGCAGCAGGACAGCCAGGTGCAATCATGGATCTCGGCAGCTCTTCATATTTATATTAGGCCCTTTGCAGCTGCTCTAGAGGCGCCTCACTAACTCTGAACCTCCCCTGAATACCAAGTGACTGCGGCTACACACAGTATGCTGTCCCTCTGCTCAAGGCTGAAAAAAAGAAAGATAAAATAATCAACGGAAGCAGTTGGAAAGACTTTCCTTTGGGAGGGAAAAGAGGGGCAAGCAGGTATTCTCCCACAAGAACAGACCGAGAGTATGGAGTAGCCCAGAGCAGGCCTCTTTAGCAAGGAGGTCAGGTCTGCCAGTATGCCAAAAACTAGGACAGCCTGGTCTGTAGCCCCAAGGAGCTGGGAAGCTTGTTTCTAATGAAACATCAGAAGTAGGCAGCTGTGTTTTTATGTCTGTGTACACATACAGTGTACACAAATAGAGAGACACCACAGAAAAGCTCACCTGTGGCTCTGGGCATGCTCCTTCACACAGCAATAGTACGGTGATGGGAGACCAACTTCATGAGCTTCTCAGCTTCTGGGCTCTCCCCAAAGCTTTGTCTCTTGGCTGACAATTAACACAAGTAGCATTGCCTGACTCTGGTGATTCATGCCTCACTCCCCAAATAGCTGGCCACATTTTGAGCTTACACATATATGGTTGGAGTCACAAACCACACTTTTGCACCTTCATCTGTGTTACGTTGCAATACTTTCTAGGTACAGGTGGTGTTAATACCTCTTTTTATAGAATCATAGCATCATTAAATTTGGAAAAGATCTTTAAGGTCATCTAGTCCAGTTATCAACCTACCACAGTATTACCCATTAACCACATCCCTCTGTGCAACATCCGCACATTCCTTTAACACCTCCAGGGGTTCAAGAAGTAACTCACCCACCTCCCTGGGCAGCCTGTGCCAATGCCTCGCCACTCTTTCTGAGAATAAATTGTTGCTAATATTCAACCTGAATCTCCCTTGGTGCAACTTCAAGATATTCCCTCTCGTTCTGTTTCCAGTTACATAGGAGAAGAGGCCAACCCCATACCTCCTTCCAGTCAGATGGAGAGAACAATAAGGTCTCCCCTGTGCCTCCTCTTCTCCAGAATGAACCATCCCAGTTCCTTGATCTGCTCCCCATCAGACCCTTCACAGCTTCATTGCTCTTCTCTGGACACGCTCTAGGGCCTCTATGTCCTCCCTGTGGTGAGGAGCTCAAAAACCGAATGCATTACTCAAGGTGCAGCCTCACCAGGGCTTCATCCGTGGGCATGGTAACAATTGGAGTGTGAAGTAGATATTCAGACACTTTTCCCCTTGCCTAGTTAGGGACTGAGTATATGAGGAGACCCTGACACCTCCTGATGTCACCTCCTGATGTCACCTCCTGATTTCATCTCCTGATTACAATAGGTTAAAATGTTAGCATCATAAAGTTTTGGTAGGACATGTTGTTTTTTCCTTAAAAGTTTCACAAAGGGATTTGGTAGCAAGAGGTAATTTCTTAAAATCATGCAGGTGTGGGTTTCTGATTCGGTATATGAGAGCCCTCGGCTCAAGCCCCTGCCTGGCCATAACTTCAGTGCAAAGCAACACACAGTGAGGGCACTCAGCAAAGACCTCTGCTGGGAGGGAAGACTTCAGCAAAGTGCCTGGAAAATCTTAAAATTGTGGTTCTGTGAACCTTCTGACCTCTCTCATGTTGCGGGATAGGCTCAATTGTCCTTTTGGGACCTGGGTCATATCTTGCAGTGGATGAAGAGGTCTGCAGCCATCTGACCACCCTGGACCATTTAGCTGTGCTTTGTAACTGGTTTGTGAGGAAGAAGCCCCAGGCTGTAAGCTGTCAGCAGAGAGGAATGGATGCCTGGTCACGGGGTTAAGCAGCAGGAACCAGCCTGAAGCAGATCCATATGTATGAGTTTACCTAAGACTCAGAAAAGCCAGAGAGAAGTTCAGTGTCACAGAGTCAGGGAAAGCGGCAGCCAACAGGATTGAAAAGCAAGCAAGCAAGCAATAGCATCGCTCCAGCTCTGTGCCCTGCAAACAAGCTGCCAGCCACACTGCCTGCCACAGGCTGTAGCACTCTTTGTGTCTCCACTTGCAGTACTTAGGTCAATGCATTATATTGACACATTGGTGTACCTCCCCACCCCCATAAACTTGTCGGGTATGTTTGCTCCAGAACCAGTACTCTGTGAAGAAGAAGGAAATTTAATTGCACGCTCTCTCTCCAAAGCCCAGTATGTGCATCCTCCTCTGTTTCTATCATTCCCACACAGAACCATTCTTCTAACTCAAGTGAAAGACAGAAGTTTGTTATCCCAAAGCCTCAAGGCACCCCTGTTCTCCAAACTATCCTGCCCACGTGGGCAGAGCAGCCAGCCTTGCTCTCCTTCACAGCCTAAACCTCTATTTTATTCAGTGGTTCAGGGCATCTCTGAAACTTTCCAAATTATTTGGCTCAATAAAAGACAGGCCAGACCTCAGCAGCCTGCAGAGATCTGGGTTTCAGTAAATAAATATAAAGATGAAGAAAAGGGAAATGTGAGTGGCTTGATTCCTGGCCTCCCATCTATTGCCTAACCAACTTGTGTCATTTGTACTTCTCAGCTCCACCTGTGCAATCATTTGCAGAAACATTATTAGCTGTTCCGTTTTTTTCCCCTGTTTGCTTCCATAGCAACGTCCATCAGGAAGAGAAAAGCAGGAGCATATGGGGAAGTTACAAAGCACATTTTCTACAAGAAAAGGAGGCCAGAGCATTTAAGAGACAGCATTTAGGTTTCCCTTAGTAACTGAAAATTCCAACATACCTCTCTTGTTTCAATATGTCCTGGTATTAATTAGGCTGCTTAATGATGCACCAGTGCAGGCTGGAGTTAACACTTGGGTTGTCTTTAATTAATCAGGATAGTGGAACTTTTCTGTGAGATTTAAGCTTGTTGCTGAAACACAATCTTGTTACACTGCGACGTGCAGGTGTTTTACAAGCAGGGCCCTGAGCTGTCAGACAGCCTTTGACATGCTAAACATTGTGGAAGAGTCTGTGCATGAAGTTCCAAAGTGAAATGCAAGAACTGAAAATTATCTGTTTGAACAGTCTGAAACCCTGGAAACTGCCAGGTCAATTTTAGAATAAGCTTACAACAAATAAAAGCATTTCTCCTGCTTAGTCATTTTTCCTCCTTGCCAGTAGCAACCTATATACCATGTACAGTGATATTTTATTAATGAAAACCGTGCCGGTGCACCTCTTTGGTTTAAAATAAAGCCTTTGAAATTCAGTATGAAAATGTGGTTTGGGGGGAAGGGAAACAACACCTTCTTGCTCCCCAGACTGAGGGAGAGATGGAAAACAATTTGCAGCATGTCAGTGTTGGAGAAAGGTAACAGGTGCAATAAAATAAAGCAGACAGCCAACTCTGCTCTGCCTGTCTCTGAAACACAGAAACACAGCCTGGCCTTCTGGTAAATCAAGCACTGCGATTTTCTTTTGGCTGGAGCCTGAAATGGAGACCCTGATGTTCTGGGGGTTGTTGCACACTGCACAGACACAGACCTGGCAGTGGGACCAGTGAGATGCAGTGCAGGTGTTGGTGGGGATGGAACTACCGGCACTGCACAAACACTAAGAAGGATGCTTGGTGCTGATGTGGGGCGGGATGTGCCAGGATTCTCCTGTGGCCACTGAGAAATGGAGAGAAACGTTTGGAATTGTAGCTACAATTTTACCTTTCTGCTTTCCATCTTTACCCATCACTTCTTTTCTTGCTTTTTAATTCTCATGTCCAAATCATTCTTTGCTTCACGCACGGCACTTCAGCCCCCTCTACTTTTGTCTCATCCTCTCCACTGGCAGAAATCTGGGTCCAGCCAAAAGAAATTGCCACTGCTACTCATGTTCAGTACCTCTCGATATGAGCTCTTCCGCATCCGATCTTTCTGCCAATGCAAGCACTCTTTCTGCAACCAGTTAACAATTCTCTGCTCCCTCCTACCTTGAACGCCACCCCCATCAGCTCTGCAAACAGAACTGTGCTGCAGCAAGACCCTGAAATTCTCACTAACAAAGTTTGCCAGGCAATTCAAACACTGGCTTTGGCCAGCCATGATAGATATGGGTTGCTTGAGCTTTCCAGCTCAAGCTAGCAGACTCAGAGCTACTCAGGGACATACACTTGTGAACTGCAAGCCACTGCCTGAGGCTGCTCTTTACTTGTGCTAAGTTTTATTCTTTGAAGCGGGCAAATGTGACTTTGTCCTCCTCCTGCTATCATATCGCAGGTCAAAATGGTTTCCTGTATAGCAATAAACCCTGTCATTCTGTAGCTGCATAAAAGTAACTCAGTCCATAACTACAAATAAAACTGCATGTAACAAAACCAGTAATTGCTCTGGCTGTAATTCAACCAGATGCAAATTATTCACCTTTGTAAGGGGCTACTTAAATAACTTAATTTCCTGCCATTTGCTTCGGTTTAAAGTGGGAAGTGGGAGCTCTTGAGTGACCACATATGTAAGGATCAGCCTTGCCTGGTGAGCAGAGGGTTAAGGCTTCCCAGAGTACCACTGGCTCCTGTGATATTACAACAGCTCTCTCAAATCCTGTTTCTATTAAGGATGGCATAGGCAGAATGTATCCACCTAGAAGTTATCAAACACGAAATAAACAGGAAAGCAATATATCTCCTTTTGTTTAAAAAGCACCTGCTGCATCAACTAAGTTATAGCGCAGATAGAACATGAAAAATAAGAGCTGGCATAGCCTAAATTGGAGAAACAATATTTCTGTTGGTTCTGCCACAGGAGCGACTCTTGTTGGACTGATGGCAAGGACAGACAGAGCTGGGCTCTGCACCCTGCTCTGCTTTCAGAGGCGGCTCTGCCTGGAAATCCCAGCCAAGGTGTGCTGTTGGCCAACTCTTAGCACAGGCAAAGCCAGAAAAGCACTGAGCAGCTGAGAGCAGGGAGGCTGAGAGGAGCCAGGCAGGGTAGTGTGGCTTGTTCCTCTGCATGGCTGAAAGCACCATAAGAAAGAGAGAAAATAAATTGGTTTTTGTTCCAAATGAGACTCTGAGCCTTCACTGTTCCAGAGGGGTTGTAGCCTGTGTCTTTTAGTTTGTACCTCTACTGGTGGGTAGTTTTTATTTCTTAATGGGGGCAATATGTCGTTTTTATATACATATAGAATGTAACTGCTACTTAAATAAATATAATGTAATTACAGATAAGCTCTGGAGAGCAAATTAACCTCATCTTTTGTTTACTACAGGGGCATAGAAATAGTTTAAACAATACGACTTCATTATTAGCAAATTAGAATTAAAATAATGACATTATTACACTTGCAATATTATTCTGCCATTATTATTAAGATTTTAAACTTCTGAAGTGTGCTAAATGCTCCACAGAAAACCACAGGGCTACATTCAGACTGTCAGCGCCAAGGACAGGACTCAGCTCCAGGCTAAATCAAGGTGCCACCTCCTATGCTGCATGTATAAGTTTGTATTACAGTCCAGGGGGGCCCAGTCAATAGAGTCAGCAGAGCATAGAGAGTGATTCAGTTCACTAACAAGGTCACATCCAGAGTGATTCAGCTGCACAAACACAGACATCAAGTACCATTTCAGATATTATAGGAACCTTGCTGGCACAGCAGCAGTGAGCTTACTGATTTGCTACCACATCCACTAGCCTTAGCAACTGTTTCAAGTGTCCTGGGACATCCAGATCGATGCAGACATCTATGTTTAGATACCCTCCACAGCCAGGAGGACAAGGGCTCAGTATACTGTATTCCGTTGCCTAAACTGAAAGAGGCATCTAATGACATTTGTGATGCTTGAGAGTGCTTCAAAGACAGCACCAGAAGGTCATCTTCACCCTGTTTTGTGTGCTTACCCGGTGAAGTCATCTCAGCTACATGTAGAACATCTCAGATTGTCTTTTCTTAACACAGGTATCTAAATCCTGCCATCCATTGCCTGTCCTGGGTGTTGGTCTCACTAATTCCTAGCTGTGGATATATATCTCAGAGAATTCCCTAAGCAAAGTGCACTTGGATTCAGATGGTCCAGGGCCTGCAAAAGGCCCCACGCTCCTGGACTAGCAGACACACCAAGCACCTCTCATGGTACTAGATGTTTATGCAGGAAAACTGACTGCACCTTGGCACCCAGGACAAATGTTGCAGTCACAATCATGTTTTGTTAAGGTGCCTTGATGTCCAGCATCCCTGCCTGTGCAGAGCCACCTAGAGCTGGTTGCTCAGGCTCCACTTCAATATGAAATCAGTGCCAGACTGTCACTGAGACGTAGTGGATGAAAAACCGAAGATGAGCCAACAGTGTGCACTTGCAGCCTGGGCTGCATCAAGAGAGGGGTGGCCAGCAGGGAGAGGGAAGGGATTGTGCCCCTCTGCTCTGCCCTCGTGAGGCCCCCACCTGCAGCACTGCATCCAGGCCTGAGCACCCAGCACAAGATGCAGGGCTGTTGGAGTGGGCCCAGAGGAAGGCCACAGAGATTACTGGGGGGCTGGAGCACCTCTCCTACAAAGAAAGGCTGAGGGAGCTGGGCTTTCTCAGTTTGGAGGAGACTCCTGGGAGACCTCATTATGGCCTCCCAGTGCTTAAAATGAGACTGCAGGAAAGCTGGAGAGAGGCTGTATATCCAGAAGTGTAGTGACAGGACAAGGGGTAATGGTTATAAGCTAAAAGAGAAGAGATTTAGGTTAGATGTTAGAAGGAAATTCTTTTCTCAGAGAGCAGTGAGAGCCTGGCACAGCTGCCCATAGAGCTGTGGTGCCCCATCCCTGGAGGCGCTCAGGGCCAGGCTGGATGGGGCCCTGGGCAGCCTGAGCTGGTGGAGGGCAGCCAGCCCACAGGAAGGGGTGGGGCTGGGTGGGCTTTAGGGTCTCTTCCAACCCAAACCAGCCTGTGATTCTATGACAAGCCTGCAATTTGTCAGTATGATCATGCCAAAATAGAACCAAACACTCTCCAATTCCAGAAAAACAGTCCCAGAAGGCAGAGGAAGGAATAGAGGGACCAAGAGTGTATACAGAGAGCACAGAACTTGTTCACTGAATGTAGAGAAGAGAACATGAGAAAGTAGGATCAAGAAGCTGGAGGGACAAGTGTCAGCTTTTGGAAGCCAGAAAATCAGATCATTGCTTACACCTTGGGTGGAAAGGAGACTAAGGCTGAGGGAGAACCTGTGAGATGCCAAGTCCTCTGTGGCAGCTGGCAGGGGTCAGTAAGTGTCTGTTGGAGGACAGGGGTAAGGCTGGAGTCACCCTCTGGATTTTAAAAGTACAAACACTGCTGCATGTGTTTTGAAAAAGAAAAAGAAAAATGAATCATAAAAAAAGAAATAATTGCCTTATTCCTGCAAGTATGTCCCAAACCTCAAATGCTCTCTTTATAATTTAACTCGCTCTCTATAACTATTCTAAATCCCCTATGAGATTCACTATTTTTAATATTTTAAATAACTCAACAAGGATTAAATAAGGAGTTAGTGGTTTTATCCTTCTATGGATAACAACGTGAGGCTTTTCCACCTGTTTGTTGCTGTGTTCTCTTCCTTTCTGTTCCGAGTACGTGACAGTGATGCTTTCTATTCCTCCGCTCTGAGAATTAACCTCCCCAAATGCTGACATGCTGTAACAGCTGTGGTTCCTCAATTTGCACTAAAATGGAGTATTATTCCATAATGCTATGCAATTTGCCAACTCTTACACCTCCGCAGTCCTGAAATCTTTTTCTCTGCATCAGAAGGCATTTGCATACATCAGGTCATAGCCGACTTCTTTATGAAAACCAAATGCAAACTCTGCCTGTTTTCTTAACGTTTCAGTAATCTGAAATTCCTGTTATTGAGTCTGCTTGCAAAAAAAGAAAACCTTTCAACCATGGTCCATTCATCTTGGATGGCAGCAAGAGAGAGGAGAGCACCTCCTAGCCTGGGGCTGGGGACTGGGGCCATGCCTAAAACCCTACCCCTCTTAGAGCTGTGTGCCCCATTTCTGGCTGTTGTTGTGGTCAAATTTTGCAGATCCTCCTGCAGATTTTGGTTTCAAAATTTCAGCCTGTGACTGCCTTGGTCATCTAAGCTCAGTCTCTAGTTTTTCTGTGGGATTCTACAGTGTATGCATAAGTGATATTCACCCATGAAGAGCTGTACTGGATGTGGGATGGGGCTGCAAAGGGCCAGTCATCTCACATGGCACCACTAGAGACCATTCAGGAGGGACAGTCATGCCCTCCTCGCTGTCCCCAGGCTGAGCCACCCCCACATGCCACACCACAGAGCTGAGCACTGCCTTCACAGTGATTCTGTGGATGTGGCAAGGGGCAGAAAAATGCTCACACAGTTCAGCCCACTTCATTCTTCAGTCTTTGGGAAGTGTCAGAATTGAATTTCCAGATGTACCACTCTGTTGTGAATCTGACTGAGAGATTTAAAGCTTCAAGAATGTATTGCCTTCTTGTTCTGATGCAGATGAAAACTCACAAGAATAACAATTCTCCTGGGATTTTTGCCCAGGGTAGTAGAAATATCAAGCATGCAATCCATTTTGTAATATCTCTAACTTTCCTGTTCAAAATCTTGCAGGGAAATTTTCCAGGACAGTTGAGTTTAAAGCGAAGTGCTACCCAATGTGCAAGGTCTCAAATCCAAATGAGTCCAGATAACCTTTCATTTTTCTTTGATCGTTTACAATAATAATCTGGGCTACCTAAAGGGAGCATGGTCTGGCGTCAGTGGTTGGTGCTCTGCTATCAGGAAATTTAGGCACAAATGGAACAGAACTGGCCACGGAATAAGCACAACAGAGGGTTGTTCCCCCATGGCATGCAGTGACCATGGGCAGTCCAGGTGGCTTGCTTTGTGCTGCCCTGATTTTTACATCTCTACAGCCTCCCTGTGATTATGCAATTGGTAGAAAAGCAAGATGCTGGCCCAACACTGATCTGCAGCAGACAAAAACTCAAGTGTGAGCCTGTAAGCCAGGAATGCTTTAACCTTGACCAGGCTCTGCGTGATGG
The DNA here is from genome assembly GCF_039878825.1 of Excalfactoria chinensis. Classification (NCBI taxonomy): domain Eukaryota; kingdom Metazoa; phylum Chordata; class Aves; order Galliformes; family Phasianidae; genus Excalfactoria; species Excalfactoria chinensis. The sequence goes on along the minus strand of NC_092825.1, from coordinate 14,630,983 downwards.
ACACATGCTTCTGCCCCTGGCTTTCTGTCTGGGTCACACTGCAGTTCAAATGAGGCATTTTCTAAAAGAAAACCCAACAAAAGTATAACCACCAGGTATTTACAGCTATTCCTCTTTACATCACAGAAGTGAGATCCTGGGATTAGTTTATATCCTGCACGTCTGCATCCTCTCTTCCACTGTGGCAGAGATAGATAGTGCTAGGGTACAGTCACAGGAGGAAAGATGCATTGGCAGGATCTGATGATTTCTAATGCTGAAAGATTTTTAGAGGAGAAAATAAGGAGGAGACAGAAAGAAAAGTGCATTGGGCACTTTATACTGCCATAGCAAATGGTTCAGGGCCTATGATAGGTAAAAGGCTGTGGCAGGAAAAAAAGAGAATCAGAAGGGGAGGAATAGTGTGTAAGGAAGTACAGGGTCTCCCTTTTGCAAAGGAGGGTGGACAGAAGTGAAGATTTGTGGTTCATGGCTGAGAAACTCAGACTTGACGTCCTGTCCTGGTTTGGTACCTGAGAAGCCCTGTAAGACAGGGTAAAGCATTCATAGGCAGGAGATAGGCAGGAGTGAGGGAGAAAGGAGGATCGGTTCAGTTTTCCAAACCTTCTCTAGGGAACGTTTGATGATTCAGTGACCAGATCCCAGGAATTCACACTTCCCAGGACCTCCATCACTAAAATGGCACCTAACAGTGACCACTCCTGTCCCTGTGAGCTCTGCTGCAAGACAGCCAAATACAAATGCAGCACGCTCCAGTCACATTTGTGGGGAATCTGTGGCTTAGCTCTTGAAAATCTGACTCCTTGTATGACAGACATTCTTTCAGTGTGGTGCAAACTGTCTGGTATCCCTATATTGAGATTCCCAAGCACACCTCTCCATGACCCCCTGCAGATGATTCAGACCAAGTCTCTGGCTCAGGACCCTCTCCTCCCAAGGGCATGCACAGTGCATATAGTACCAAGAGCTCTCAGTGTTATGAAGAGGATCTGTGTAACAGAACAGTTACATTACACAGAAATAACAGCATTCGCACTAACATCAAACAAAAGCAACGGCATCAGGCTTGCAGACACCCACAGCCCTGTTCATCTTAACACAACCAGTTATTCTGGGAGCTGTGGGGAAGAGCAGCCGCACGCTACCCCAGCTCAGGGAGGTGGGCTGACAGGATGTGCTGCCTTTGGTGCTCTGAGAGCCCAGAGGCCTGGCAGCCCTTCCAAAGATCCGCCTGCAGCTTCCACCTGCAATCAGCACTTTTATCTCCAAGACAAACACCGTCTGGGTGCCATTTCCTGGAGCTGTCAGGTAATCACGGCTGTCTGTGTTCTCACAGCAGATTTCATGGCTACAAGGCCTCAAAACAGAACAGCCGGGCAATGAGGTATTTCTCTGGAGGAGACGTGTTGACTAAAACAGTTTCAGGTTTTTACTCACAGTAGAAGTAAAACTGATTGTGTGTACCTGCCCAGTCCAAAGCCCACTCATGTTCCACAGAAATACAAAAGCACTTTGCTGTGCCACAAGGAAAGGAGACAGAAATGTCATAGAGGGTGTGAGGGTACCAGGTTGGACCCAGCAAGACCCATAGCCTCCAGTGAGGTCACACAGAGGATGGATTCCTGCAGTGCAGAGCACCTCCAGTCAAAGTATGGATTTCCTCAGCACCTGACAGGACCTGAGGTTTGTATGGATCTAGCCTTGTCTCCAGCTGTGCCAGGATGTGGGCTGCCTGCTTGGGAACTGTGTGAAATGAAGTGTGACATGCAGCTCATTCCTCTGGGTCTTGCTCCTCCTTAGCTGCCCTGACACTGATGTGGGGAAGAAAGGGCACCTTCCAGGATGTGTTGGCGAGAGCTACTGGTTGGATGGGCAGCCAGCAGCATCTGGTGGACTTTTCCCCAAGGTGACAGTGCCACATCCTGGTTGTGTCAGAGCCTGGTTTTCAGCTTTGAGGTCTTTAAAAGGCAACGGTACCCTGCACATTGATGAACAGTAGGAGTGAGAAAAGAAAGGTGGGAAATGTATTCATTAACCCGGAGATGGCAGGGGGTGCCATCCAAGCTAGTAACAACAGGACTTCATTTACGTATGTCATCTGGGAGAAGGAGGAGTGTTTAGGGTACATAACATTTCTAGCCATTCAGGTGTCTGTGTGGTCAGCCAATTCGCGTCTGGCATATTGAAAGCTTTAACTGGTGGTCTGATTTCCTGCTTTCTCTGTAGCTGTAAATCAGGTATTCCTCCAATGGTATCCTGGGCAGGGTAGGAGAGGTGAATCAGACCCTGCCAATTCAGAACCAGGTGCAAGAAATACAAAACCAGAGCTGTAATCATATTCATCCATGTAAGATTTGTCCTAACGGGGAAAAACAGGTTTAAAATGCAGTAGAAACAAACCAAATGAAAAAACATTTAGAAAAATAGCTGATGTGTTACTTACATTGGATGCACTTTAAGTGTCTGAGAGTAATGAACTGCTACCTCACACAAATAGAAACTAAAAGGGAAAGGTTTCACATGGATGGAGGGATGGTAAATAATCCTGCTGCATATATTGTTCTCTGAATGTAAACCTACTTCACACTCCTGTAGGCTAGCACACTGCCCATGCAAACATCTTTACTCTGAAAGACTTTTATTTATTTTCATCTGAAAAGAAAACTTCTGTTGCCCGGAAAAGATGAAAGAATATTGAACCAGATCTAACAGAGCCTGCTGTAAATAGCAAGAATAGAAAGCAGAGGTGCTCTCAGCAATCATTTTGCCATTCTGTTGCAAGCAATTAACCTGGGATGCACAGCCTGGACAAGCACGGTGTTTTCTGGGAATGGCTGGGCCCTGGCTGGCCCTGGGCTGGAGGGTATGATCATAGAAGTAGAGAAGCAGCAAAGGATGACCAATAAAGACAAACAGCATGTGTTTGCATCAAAACTTTCAGCTTGCTACTTAGCAGTTTTGACAGTGAAAAAGAGCATGCACAACTTGTCCTTAGAGTACCTTTGTAACACAAGTGCTATGGTAGGGATTAAGAGAAAAGAGTAATCTGCTAGATAACTGTGTGCTGCCTTGTCTGCCTTCTAACCCCTATGGACACAGGAGGCAGGGAGCCCACCCAGATGCGAAGTGTGAACCGCTTGGTCTCAACTCACAGCCATCTCCCACCCCAGCAGCTCCCTGAGGGCCAGTTGCTTGGAACAGCCCATTCAGCAGCCCATTCCCACTGTAGAGTGGCCAGGTGCTGAGACAGCTCGTTGGAGCTCTCCCAGCAATTCCAGCAGGGTTTTTCTCCGATTATCCTCCCACAGCCCCTGGGGATATGATTAATTCATAGAGCGTCACTGAAGGCATCTTTCTGTGGCATATGGAGTTAAAGTGTCCTCTTCACAGAGCTGCCTGGGGACAACTGTGAAATTTGTACAGACAATCCCACTAGGTAGTCAATCTTGTAAAAGCACTGATATTACAAAGTAAATACAAGTGATCTATTTGTTTAAGGTTATTACTGTGACCGACAGGGTATTAAAACAATCTTTCTACTGACAAAAGATATCAGGCCTGCACTCCCATTTGATGTTCCTAGGCAGCCTTTTTCTTCTCTCTTTCTCAGCCACCGAGCTTTGGGGTGTTCATCAAATTTGACTGATATGGAGATTGGAATACACTGCACAACCATCCCATTGAAATTCAATTCAGATATGGGCTTAAATTATAAAAAGAAACCTTAGCTAGTAATAACACTTTGATGTGCAGATGCATAAAAGTTTTAACTTTTACTTTCTTCTGGAAGAAACCAGCTTCCAGTCACGCTATTTGATTTATATTTTATCTTTTAATACATCCAAAGCACGAATATTAAACATTGCCCTCTGTGGTCAGGAAAATTATAGCGGGAACCATATGAAGACTTCCATTTCATCCTTTAATCAAGGTTGTATATGGACACTTCCATGAAACGTGAATATACTGCCCAATGCTTAGAGTAAAAAGGTCAGTCCCTTCAAATCTGGCCCCTTTTCAAAAGCTTACCAGTTCTTTTTGAACTGGAAATCTCAGCTAGGAAAGGACGTTGGCTGGATTTCACATTCTGGCAGCAAACAGAGCTAAGCAAGAAGCCAGCACTGGACACAGTGAGCAGCTGGACTGATCTGTGCTTTGTAGGCCCTGCCATGCTCTTCTGGATGCTTTCTATTCTGAGGCCTGCCTGCCAACTCTCCACTTTGCTTATTATTTATTTTTTATTTTTGCTTTTATCTACAATTATCCTACAGTGGCAGATCATGGCAAATCCATCAGTGTTTTAAATTCTCTAGCCTGCTGTACCCAAATCCTCACCCAGCCAAGGGAGAGGTACCATCATTTCTCCACTCACACCGGCCTTAGCCTCTTTTCCTTCCTTGGGATTTTACAGCATCCAAAAGCTAGTAAAAAATCATTTGCCCTCACAATCCCCAAGCTTAGCACTAACTGTAAGCTTAACAATAATTAAATAATTGTCACTGAACTATAATCCAGTTATTCTTGTGAGAATCGGGCTTCATTCTAACTTTATTGATCTGCCAAGATCCTGTAAATAACATCAACATGAGAGGTGATCATCCCTCTGTACTCAACACTGGTGAGGCCGCAGCTTGAGTGCTGTGTCCAGTTTTGGGCCCCTCACTACAACAAAGACTCAGTTGCCTGTAACGTGCCTAGAAAATGGCAGCAAAAACTGCAGAGGGTCTGGAGCACAGCTCTGATGGGGAATAGCTGAGGGAACTGGAATTTTTTAGTCTGGAGGAGGCTCAGGAGAGACATTATTGCTCTCTACAACTGCCTGAAAGGAGGTAGTGGCGAGGTGGGGATCAATATCTTCTCCCAGGTAACAGCAACAGAACAAGAGGAAATAGCTTTAAGTTGTGCCAGGAGAGGTTCAGGTTGGATATTAGGAACAAAAAATTCTCAGAAAGAACAGTGATGCACTGGAACAGGCTGTTCAGGGCGGTGGAGGAGTCACCACCCCTAGAGGAGTTCAAGAAACATGGAGATGTGTTACTTAGGGACATGGTCAGTGGGCATTATTGGTGGTAGCTGAATGGCTGGAGTAGGTGATCTTAAAGCTGTTTTTCAATCTGAATGATTCTGATTCTAAGACTGCACATCTCTACCTCTAACCCTCAGCCCTAATTCTAGCTGTAAATCCAGCCCAGCAATGCCTCCGTGTCCTCAGAATTTAGCATGGATGATTCCAGAAATAAATTTAGCTTATCATTAACCAGAACACATTCATCTGGCTTTCATCTCTCATTTTAATATTTCATGTTTCCCCTTTTGTAACCTGGAACCATGACCCTAAGCCAAACCATGTCTATATTCCTTGAGGTTTGTGGATCTATCAGCATTAATATGTCAACATGAGGGAGGGACTAAAGAGCTAGATTTATGTTTCAAACCTTCAAAGGCTGGGATGAAGCTCTGTACCCACAGTGGGAATTTCAGCAATACTTTATGCACCAGAACTACACAGTGGCCTTTACCACTCCATAGGAGGCACAGGGCTGCCAATGCATAACCCTCTTCAGGCTTTTAATTCCTGTTCTTTAAGCAGACTCTAGCTTATGTATGACACACAGCCTGTGAGAAGCTGTGTTCCAGCGGAAACAGGCCTCACTCCTCTCCTTCAGGAGCTCAGGAGATGTCCCAGCTCTTTGACACGTGGTTTCCCAAACAAATACCTCAGACCCAAGTCTTGTGTAGATCACAACCCAGTCACCTATCCCAGAACAGGACAAATCACAAAACATCATCCTATAGGCACAAGTCTTCATTGCACCTCTTAAAGAAGCTTTCCTCTTTCCTCCAGCTGCGCTGTGCTCTAAGGTATGTCCCAAACTGTATACAGGTGCTGTCTGAGACAGCCAGATCAGGCCAATGCCCCACAAGGGACAGTGTTAATAACCAAACAATACAGTCAATTGCATATCCTGGCTCTGTTTAATTTACCACTATAGATACAGCCACAGATACCGTAATAAATACAGCCCTGGAGGCCCCAAGATCAGAAAGCATGTTCTTTATCCCACTCCATCTCTGTCTTAGCTGTAATGCCATAAACAATAACTTTGCTAGATAAAATAGAAGTAATTCTACCCTGCAGGCACCTGTCTCAATTCTAGCATGGAAGATTTGGCAGAATACAATGCAGATAAACAATAAATGATTAATTTTCCAGGCCTGGCAGGTCCCTGTTGTACAGGTTACTGCTGGATATTAAGTCCTAGGAGTTAAAAAGTAAAACCAGATAATTGCAGAGCAGTTGAGATGAGAAAGGATCTTGCAGAGATCTCTGGTCCTACCTTCTGCTCAAAGCAGGGCAGTTTCAAAGCAGAACAGGACCTTGTCCAAGATGATGCTCCAAAACAAGTTTGGCTGTCCCTTTCCAGTTCATTACTTCTCCCCTTGAAAAATGTTGTTCTTATGTCAAGCTGGCATTTCTGTTGTTGCAGCCTGTGGCTTCTCACCCTTTCCTTCTGCATCTCTGTGAAGGGTTTGGATTTGTCATCTCTATGAACACTCCATTCCTTGTGCTGGGTTAGGCTCCAACGGACAGTTCAGTGTTTTATTTCATCACAGCCATGAGTTTAACTAAATCAAATGGTTACCTTTTGTGATTTCTTGTCAGAGGGAAAAGTCTTCTCTGCAGGCAGAAGGAGACAAGTAAACGTGCCAGACCAATGTGGAAGATAACAGTGGTGGGACAGATGGCCACTGTTTCAGGATAAGGAAGAAGTGGTTGTCATAGCCTGTGCTGACTGCAGGCAGCAATGTCGGCTGCTATGAAATGAGGCCAATAGATCAGAGCAATTTCTGAGCACTGTAGTAGCACAGCATGATATGCAGCGATCATAAAAAATATATATATTTTTCAGCTCCTATTTCTAAATCCTACCTCATAACTATCCATCTCATCCCCTAACAAATGAAGAAATGCAACCAACCCTAAGGCAAATCAGTCATCCCAGTGAGCGCTGCTCCTCTTCTCAGCAAACAAGCCCTGCAGGACACAGCAATGGCACAAGTGCTTCTGTCACAGGAATCCCACATTTGTGGTATGTGGAACTATAATGTGCATGATGCCAGTGGCACCAAACATAACAAAAGGCTTCTGTTTTCCGAGAGTCTGTACCATACTAGGTTTCCAGCCCTGGATTTCATAGACTTTAATGCCAACCTCACTGTGTACCAGGTGATGGCATCTCTGCTTCAGTGAACTGTAAGTCACTCTGTTTGTTGGCACCGGCCTTCCTCAGAGACTCTGATAGCAGAAAGATTCCCTAATTTTTCAACACCTGGTTTTGCATGCCTCACTGAGTCACGTAGCTTTGGTGTATGCTGTGCAGCACAGGACACGACCTTCAGCAATATGATCTAGCTTTGAAGTTGAAGATAACTACAAAGTTGGCCCTGCTTTGATTGCAGGGTTAAGCCAGAGGTCCTCAGATGGCCCTACCAACCTTAACTGAGAGCCTGCATGAGAACTCAGCTGACACCAGCCTCTCACCTGAGCTCTGTAATATCAACCAAGAAATCAATTTATGCATTTCTTTCTTTACCTGAACACAGTGCCAACAATAGCCTTAATGAGCACCATCTGATCCAGATCTGCAGCAGAATTAACTCACACTATTTGCCCATGCCAACATACAAATGTGGGCTTTGAAATATGCTCAGTAAATTTCTATATCTACCCAGGGAAGGAAAGAGAAGCCATCTTTTGCCTTCACATCATGACCCTCCCATTCACATTTTTTAGAGTTTTCTGAAGTCTCTGCTTCTGGTTTCTTAGCAGTCCTTTGGCTATTTCAGTTCAGTCTTTCCTTTTGGGATCAGTCCATTCCCAATGCACTTTCCCTTGTTTACAGAGGCTGTTCTCTGCTCATCCCCAAGTGAAGTGTTTTCATGTCCCTCGGACTTTTCATTTTCCTTTCTTGAGGGTGACGGTGAGCTGAATTTTCATGGGTTTCTAAAAACAATTATAGATACTACCTTAACGCAGCACTTGAAAAACCGAGCAAAAACTCGGAAGTTAGAGGTCACCTCTAATTTAATAATTAGGTCAGACTAGGATGTCTCTGATTTAACTTGCTTCCTTGGTACAGCAGTTTGTAATGGAGGAAGAGTTTCCCCTCCAGAGTGATGCCAGCTTCTGGCTGTGCCAAAGTGCATCCTGGCACAGAGCTGGGCATTGTGCCCTGCTCGGCTCCAGGGGAACAGTGGCCTCACAGTGCCCTTGCTGAGGGCACAGGGACGCGGCAGCATCATTTCAGATGGATTGTATTTTTCTACTCAAGTGAAGAAGAGCTTCAAAATGAGAGAAAGCATTTAAAGGGAATAAAAAACACTACTTCTCAATGAATTTTCATGTCAAGGGTTACCGTCTAGCTACAAAATCTCTGTTGCTGTGAAATACCAAGTACATATCAGTGTACAAAGCCTACATTTTCCAAGCAGATGGTCAGTGGCAGATGACCTAACCCACCAGCTACTCATTCCAAGCTGCAGCTGTGGCTCAGGTTAATTTTCCTGCCAAGTCTTAACTGTAATTTAAATTTCCTCCACTAGTTAAGCTGAGCAATCTGTACTTCAGATCTCTCGAGCATTAATAAAAGAGTTATGAGAAGTTTCGGGATAAAAGGTTAAGCCCATAAAAATATGCAACTCATTTATAAAAATAACTCCATCAGGTTTTTCACAGGCTATAAAGACAAGGATGTTAATTTCTGCGTTGGTAATAAACTTGGGACTTCCAGTAGCAGAAGTCGCACGGGCTGCCTCTCTTTGGGAATCCCAAACTTGTCGAATCTGAAACTGGCCTGCATGCCTCACAGGCATTTGTGGCTTCACAACTGTGATATATTTCACAACCAGGGAACTCAGGAGGCAGAGACACATCTCGGTCACCTCAGGGTGGCTCTCTGGAGCTCACCACTTCCTATGAAGCTCAGGCCCTTTTCTGACGGGTTGCTTGACCACAGAACCCACATCTCCCACTGGGATTGTCCTTCCTAACAAGGCAGGCTGCTTCAATGAGTCATGTTCCCCGTTGCCTGGAGAAGCTGCTTGCAGGGCAACAGGGACAGCCTCCCTGCACCCCTGACTACAGTAGTGTCACCTTCAGAGTGATGTTTCAGGGTATGTCAGACATCTCAAGCACTCAGATGGCTTTTGTGAGTGGGATCTCTGGAGGACAAAGGGAATCACTGGAGCTAGGTCAGATGCAGGCATCATGGACATCCAGGGTCAAAATCAGTAGCCGCTTCCTATCTTTCTCAAGTCAAAGGGAATCAACTTGAGTTTGAATTACCAAGTGAATGCAACTGAAAATAGTTAAAACATTCCACAGTAGTAGAGTCATGAAGGTTGGAAAGACAGTAAGATCAGCCATCAGCCCACACCTCTGACTGCTCTCACATCCCTCAGTGCCACATCTCCACATTTCTTGAGCACCTTCATGGGTAGTGGAGGTGCTCCACCACTTTCCCGGGCAGCCTTTGCCAGTGCATCACCGCTCCTGAAATTGTTCCAGATGTCCAAGCTGAACCTCCCTGGGTGAAACATAAAGCCATTAACTTTTGTCCTATTGCTACCTGGGAAAAAAGGGCCAACCCTCACCTCTCTACAACCTCCTTGAGTTAAGCTTGTAAAAAAGTCAAGGTTTGCAAGCTGCCCAGCACATATACAAAGTCAGTGGGGTCTGGAGACAACTTTTAAGCTCTACTAAAAGCCCAGATTTCTTGCTATAGCTGTAAAATACTATGAGAAATGTTTATGCAGTTCCTCGGGAGCTCAGAAATTACTTTAAAATAAATCAGCTTAAAATAAACCCAATAATTCCTTGTTATACTTGATACCATATTCATCCTCACATAATCAGCTTTTCTTGCTAAGCATTAGCTTGTATTTGCCTATCAATTTTAAAAGGTCTGTTCTTTCTTCTCCTCGTTGAGAAGCCTTTAAAACCTCTTCCTCCGCAGCATCTGCTGGGGAGACTTGGAAATGAAATGCAAGCATGTGGCACACACTGCTACTCCAGAAGCAGCAGTCTGGGTTGGCCATGATAGGAAGTCCGTGCTATTTACTGAGCGATACATGAATTTACAGCAAAGTATAAAGCTGTGTTGATATGGGCAGGGACAACTACTGCAACAAACCCCAGCAACCAGAATTTCTTGCCTGTTTGATGTCTCCATCCCATGGAACAAACGCACAAAGCTTGTGAGTTGTCAGCGGGGTGTGAGGGATGGGAGCAAAACCAAGGCTGGTGGCAGCGGTACCTTCAGCAGCCCCTGGAAACCATCACCTCACTGAGACGACTTTAATCTCAAGTAAGACAGCTCGCTCCAGGTTGGCCATCCCCTTAGATCTATTATTTTCTTCCTATTTGTGTTAAAAATGAGAACAGAAGCAGGAGAGTGCTTCAAGCCTATAGTGTGTGAATAGAAGTAGAAATAATAGTACTTCGCCTTTATGTAGCAGCTTTTTATCTGTAGATTTTAAAGCACTCCCACAAAAGGACATCACAGTCACTTTCCACATTCTCCCAAAAGAAGAGGTAGCCAAGCTCAGCAGCGTATCCCACCAGAGAAGGCTGCAGCCCCCAGCCCTGTGCTGCCTTCTCCTCCACTCACTCATGACCACTCCAAAGCACACCAGGGCTGCTTCTGTCCACCGCCCATCCCTTGTACCTTCACCATCTCCTGGGACAGGGACAGCTGGTGGGAGAAGCATCGGGTCACTGGGTTGGATGGGGCCAGGAGCCCGGCGCTGCATAGCATCATCCCAGGGCAGCAACAGCTTGCTGGAGCACAGCCTGAACAGCTATACATCTCTGTGCCACTGATGAAAACAAAACACTGAATTTGCACAGTGTTAATAAAGCAGACCTCCAGGTGTGTTTGCTTTTCTTATAAATGCGAGGCACACAACAAAAAAAGACCTATACATAGGGGGAAAAGAATAGCCTGCTTGCTCTGTTCTACCTTAAGAAAGGATGTTCCTGTACAAACCAGAACCCTCCTTCATTAATAAGCCTCTTTAGATATAACATACACTCATGAGGACTGCGATACTCACTGCAGTGAGTTTTGCACTTCTCTGCGGGTCTTTCATGCCAGCCTGGAATCTGCTGCAAGGTCCTCATGATCCAAGACAGAAAAGGGCTGAAATCCCAACACTTTCTGATGTTTAAAAGCATTTTAATCAGAGCAGCTGTACTGAATGGGTAAATAGCAGCAGGGAGCCCTTCACAGCTGCTGGAGAATTTGGGCCTGCCCTTTACATGGGCAAAATGTGTCTTCTGTGCTTCTTGCTTGTGTGCTGCAAACCCTGTACAACACCAGGATTTCCATGGAGATGGAGGCATTGCATATTGTCGAGGTAAGGATGTGAATTTAAAATAGAAATATGATTGATCTTGCAGTGCTTCTCAGGGGGCAAGGCACTGTTATGCTAAAAAGCGTGCTTTGCAGCCCTCTGCCACCGACAGCAGGGCTGCTGTTAACTCCTGCAGCACCGAACTCCACGCACCCAACAGCAGCCTGCAGTAAAGTAGGAGTGATGCACAGGAAGCACGGCTGCTTGTCTCCCTGCTTCAAAGCTCCAGCTTTCCTGTGGCATGAGCATGGCCATACCAGTGTGACAACGCTCACCTTGTAGCAAACCACGAACCCCTGGGGGAGAGGGAGTGCTCAGCATCCTGTAGGATAAGGATGTGAGATTCTGGATTTGCAGAAGAACTTAGCAGGAAGAGTTAACATATGTGTGTTTTTGATATATCGGTGCTCTGCTAATTGCCAGAAAACACAAGGAAAACATATTATTCAAGCCCAATAATAAGTATCTGGTGCCAAGATTTTCTCCTCCCACATCCCCTGCCTGCCACTCAGCGCTTCAATGGAATTGGGAACCAGGAGGAAGTGCAAAGAATGTGGGCAAGTGACCCCGGAGGTGGCTTTGTCTGCTTCTGGCTGACAGAGGTCTCTCAGGACTGAGAAACCTCATATATATTAACAGCAATATGCATTGTGTGTTAGGGGAAAATAAACTGTGTGGCAGCGCAGAGTTGTAGGCAGCCTTTGCACGGCTCTCGCATGGATGTGCAGGGAGAGTTAGCCTAGAAGAGGCGTAGGCATGTTTCTTGGGTGGGAGACCTGGAGGCAGACAAGTTGGCCTTCCCTACAAAAATCAAGACCTGAGGAGCATTAAAACATGCAGGTTACAGAAGAGCATGGCACAGGGACACACACTGCTGTGTTCTGAGCCAGGATGGGACTCCTTAGCCCAGGGCTGCACCAGGGCATCCAGGGCACTGCTCTGAGCCACCTTCAGCACAGAGAAAGGCCTCAGCGCCTTTGGTCCTTAGCAGAGAACTGAGGACCTCCATGATTTAAATTGGTTTTATTTAGGACTGTAGCAGGAGGAGGTGAAAGAGGGCATCAGCAACGCACCCCAGATTGTTGGTTGCACTCAAAGAAACTGTACCTACAGATGTTTGTTGTGGCTCAGCGTCCTCTGGTCCTCTCTAAGATCAACCAGCCTTTGCAAAAGCTCAGGTGGCAGCAGATTCCACAGATCACAGAGCCATGAAATACACCAGGTTGGAAGGGACCCATGAGGACTGCACCTCAAGTACCACGTTCAGCTGTGGGTCCCTCACAGGACCACACTGAGGCCCTAGAACATGTGCAAAGAAGGGCAGTGAAGCCAGTGAAGGGGCCGGAGCACAGGTCTGATGGGGAGCAGCTGAGGGAACTGAGATGGTTCAGCCAAGGGAAGAGGAGGAACAGGGGAAACTTTATCACTCTCTGCAACTGCCTGAAAGGAGGTTATGTTGAGGTGGAGGTCGGCCTCTGCTCCCAGAATGTGTTTTTGCAGTGAGCATATCCCCTCTCAGTCTGCGTTTTACCTGGGTGAGCACAAACCCTTTGTTCAAAGAATCACAGAATGGCTGGAATTGGAAGGAACCTTAAAGACCATCTAGTTCCAACCCACCAGCTCAGGCTGCCCAAGGCCCCATCCAGCCTGGCCTTGAGTGCCTCCAGGGATGGGGCACCCACAGCTTTTCTGGGCAGCTGTGCCAGGGCCTCACCACCCTCTGAGTAAAGGGTTTCCTCCTAACATCTAACCTAAATCTCCCCTCTTTTAGTTTGCAACCAATCCCCCTTGTCCTATTACTATCTGACTGCGTACAAATTGGTCTCCATCTTGCTTATAAGCTCCCTTTAAATACCAAAAGTCCTCAACAAGGTTTACCCGAAGCCTTCTCCAGGCTGAAAAGATCCTCTGGCAGTAGTGGGATCCAAACCCACTGCTGAAATAACAACCCTGGATTCTCAGGCATCTCTTCTGGATACCAGGGAGCAGATGTATGCAGAAGATGAGGATGGGTTTGAAGACAGTCAGGACATCACTGCTGTCAGTGTAAGAGTAACCTCGCTTCAGGGACTCTGATGCCTGAAGTAAAAGCAATTCACCATTGCCTTCTCTTCAACAAAAACAGTTAAATTCCCTGGAGATGATTTTGAATGCAGCCAAGGGAATGCTTAGGCAAGCTGTGAGAGCAGGAGCCCCATCACACAGCCCTCTGCCACCATCCTGGGCTCTCCCTTGTGTGCCTCCTGGGCTGTTGCCCATACGGGCCTTGGTGGGAGCAGAGTTCAGGTGCAGCAATGTATCCTGTCTCAGTGAAGATTCGAATGTGACAGGATTCAAGATAAAACAAATATCAGAGGAAGTGACAGGGGGATTAAAATCCAAGTAGAGCATAAATAGACAGGGTTAGCATCATCAAAATGAAATTACTTTCTTCTTATTGTTCTTTACAGGCTGCATATTGACCACGTAAGTGAACTGTTTTCTGTAGCGTGTACAATTGACTTCGGGAAACTTCCTTAAATCAAATTGGAAATGTTTTGAGATTTCTCAGGAGAGTGAATGAGAAATAAATAGCAAAGCAGCACTGTGTTGAGGTGTCTAGTCACCACTCATCATTAGATCTGACAGACAGAACAAGATGTTTAGAAAACTTATTGAATATGGTCTGTTATCTAGCTGAGTTCCAAGCTTTTTATCTGATGCATCTCTGACTTTCTTTGTATAAAAAGGACTCCGTTGCATTTGCAACAGAAAGGTCTGTTTATCCTAAGGACCTCGTTGTCTACATTACATTGCTTCTGAGCACTACGCTATTTATTTTATGGCAACATAGTTCTCTGTTTGAACGTTGCTGTGAAAAATTAGGAACATTGCAGTTTGGTGAAGGGCAGACAAAAATCTGCTCGTGTTTATGTTTGAATAAATCTAAAGCAACTGTTGACTTCAGTTGCTCATCTAGATACCCTCTGGTGTAACAGGGGAGAAGCAGCCGCAGGATGCTCATTTTTTTTGGATGATGATCATCCCTGCAGGGCTGAGCCTGGGCTCCTCATAGATCACACACAAAAGCTTTGAAGAAGTCCTTGTCCCCCAGCCTGGGTCTTTAGTCTTCTCCTGCCCCTGCCTCTGCAGCATTAAAGTGAATGAGAGACTTCAGAAGCCTTTTCCCTGGGTAGGGACTTACAGGCCATGAAGAAGGCACTTAAGCTTCTTCTGGATAAATTATATTGAATACTTGGCACCCTCTAAGCTTTTCCAGACTTCAAATCATTCTTGCAGCACTTCTCTGATTCCTTTCCAATTTATCAGCATGCTCTTTAAACTGGGGATCCAAGAAGTGGTCAGTTTGTTCCAGTAATGCTCTTGCTAATGCCTCACGGAGTGATAATTTCTCCTCTTGCCTCTCATGAGCACTTTCCTCCTTCGCAGCCCAGGATTGCTGCAGCACTTTAGCCACTTGGTTAGACGGGAGCCATTAGCAGTCAGCTATCCACTGTGAAACCATTTCTTGGCCATTGCTTGCTGAAATACAGTCCCGAGTCCTACCACTGGCACCCGCGTTTTTGTTCCAACAGACGCATTTCTATCTCCAGCAGTTCAACACAGCATTAAATGCCTCATTATTCAAGCAGGGCCAGACTGCTGGGCAATCTGATAGCAATGAAGAGCTGCCCTTCAGCATCTCGCCCTGTGCCACAGGCAGCCAGCTCCCTCGGGGCACTGCTGCACCCCAGCTGATGTGGACCACGAGCAGGTAAATCCCAGCAAACACACTCCTCTGGGATGCTGACTCCTAAACACAATTACTTTCCAGGCTCTGTCCGTTAGCAGATTTCCGAAGCCTTTTGATAAGGGTTTTGTGTACAGAAATGCTGTTGGTTTTCTTAACCAACGTCAGATGCTATCCAACAAGATGCCTGACAGTGCAGCGTCTGGCAATACGTTACTTCTATCAGCCCAGCGGAATCTCAAAGCAAAAGCAATATCAGGTTTGACAGAGATACTGCTCTGCTCTCATTTGCCTGTGCAGACAACGAAAAGCAATCAATCTGCAAAACCTGGGCAAATAAGAAAATATATTCAGTTATTTAAATTTACAAAGAGAAATCTTTAGTTCATCCTCTCTGCGATATTCCTGCAAACAGAAAGGTTTCTCCTCCTTACTGATATGCAGCAACTCCCATCACATCTCAGACAGCTAATTTCACTCTCAAGCCATTTAAAGCAGATGGATTGTAGTCATGCACAAAACTCTCTAATGAATAAGTAAAACTACAGTTACTTATTATATTACATAATAGCCATTTGTAAAGAACTGATCATTGAAGCAGTTGAAGTTTTCAGCTTCTCTTTGCCGTGCTATATTTAATTGCCTTTGTCTGCGGTGGTTTTGTTGTGCGTTTACTGCCATCCAGTGCTTCTGTGTGAGATCGCGCTCGGAGCTAACCCACAGCACGGCTGTTAGGCTCGTCATGAATTCGCCGGCCTCATTAGCAGGAGCAGCGCCACAGGTGTTTTACAGCAATAAGCCGCGCACCGCTCCGTTGTTGGCACTGCTTGGTGATGCTGCGGTGTCTCGCTGTGCTGACACTTCATAACGATGGGACTCAAGTGGCCCAAACCTGCCCTGAGGGCTCTGCGTGCCCAGCATAGGAGCGGGCTGATGGAGCTGCTGTTTGCAGGTGTTGGAGTGAAAACGATTCAGGATGAGCACCTTAAAGTATTGTTTGCTTTGGCTTTAAGATGTTAATCTTCTTTTTTTTTTTTTTCCCCCTCTTAATTTCCTACCCAGGATTTGCTTTAGCGCAGCCTGCAAATATTCACACAGCTCTCACACAATGAGCTACTTCTGCTTGGCTGGAAGTGAAAGCTCGGCGCTTGAGAAGCATCCATCTTACATCCTTACCTGGATCGCACACTTGATGAGATCTGCACACGTTTGTACAACAGCTAAAAGAGCTGAACCAGCAGAGATTTACATTTTAAACAATACGTATTTTTCCTGTTTTCATGAGTAGTGTTCATAATAGACTGTCCATGGTGGGGGGTGGGAGGGAGAGGGAAGGTAATCACATGTTCTGCTCGTATGACCAAGTTGGAGTGGCTTAGTGCTGCAAGGGATAAAACTGGGGCTTTGGGGCCGGAAAATGTTACTGCTGATCTCCTGAGGAGCTTGGGAGAGCATGAACCAGAGCCAATGAAGAGCTCGGGGCTGAGAGCTGGGAAGCCAGACTGATCCTGGTCCTCGCCAAAGCACTCAGACCCCGCTTTAGAAGTTCTGTAAGCACTCCTTGATTTGGGAATGTACGAGACCCCTGAAGAACCGTATGTATGCGGACATCTTTGCGTTCTCGGAGTTTACCTATGCCATCTAGTGGTAGTTTCCCTACTGCAACGATATAGTACATTTAGCAAGAAATTGCTGAGGAAAATACATGGATTAGTATATCTAAACTGAAGTCTGTTTTGCCATCAAGTGCCGATTTAAGGAATGAGCTTGCAGGATACAGCACTTGAACACTTCTATTATTATTGTTGTGAGAAAGGTCGGGTGCTGGAACTCACTGCTCAGAGAGGTGGTGGGATCTCCAGCCTTGGAGTTCCTCAGCCCCAGCTGGATGTGGCCTTGAGCGAGCTGCTGTGGTTGATCCTGCTCTGAGCAAGGGCTGGGGCAGATGGTCTCCAGAGGCACCTCCAGCCTCAGCCATCCTGTGATCATGTGGTACAATGTATGGATTTGTCCTGAAATAAAATGTTGTATAGGGACGGGAAAATATTGTACAGCAATTCTAGTCAAAATTGTAGCCAAACAGTTTAATTACATTCGTGAGTTAATCACTTTTCAAGTTCTATTAAGATAATGAACCTCTAACCACACAGTAACTCATAATAGCATTCATAAGTATCACATAATTTAACTTCCAATGTACTAAAATGTTGAAGCACGTGAGCGGGTATCAGAATAACCCTGCTGTGGGCTGTACACATATTAATGCCAAGCATGTGGTTAGATGTAGAGGAAACCTTTGCCTTTTAACACATACACTGCTGTGGTGTCAATACTCCATACCAATGAGCTACTTAATAGAGGACCAAGAAAGACTTTGTGAAATGGAAGCAAACTGCGAGGCAGCCCAAAGAAGGGAAAACCTGGCCCAGAAAACACTTCTTGGTACAGCCACATATTCCTCAAATAAGACCTCAAGCACACCTTGTTCAGATACTCCACAAATCTCAGGTGAATTTGGCCCCAGATTACAAATATATGGGATTCACCCTTCCATAGAGGTATTGAATCAGGAAGGCTGGCACAGGAAAACATCTCAGCTATCCTGACCCAGCTGTCCTGGTTATCAGGTTCTGTGTGGCACAGCACCCCACAGGTCACCCCATCCCCATCAGCACCAAAGCCTTTGTCTCCCCATACCACAAATCCACAACACACAGACATCTCTCCTTTTCTTCCTGTCTTTTCTCCTTGAGGAGGAAAAGAGCCTCCATAGCTCCCACCTCTGTAACAGGACTGCCCGCATCACAGTACGCATCTGAGCAGTGGGGTGCGCTTTGCTTAGGCGTTGTCTCACAGAAGCAGGAGGCCGAGGAGCAGCTGTATACTATAATCCAGCGCAATGTTCTGTGCTACAATGCTTTATTGTGTTTTATTATTTCCTTTTCAAATCGTGTTAATTAAAAAATCTTTGCCTCGGTTAATCTCTGAGGCTTACGGGGTTTCAACTGAACCCTTTAGAAAGTGTTCTTCCTCCTTCACCGTTGCTTCTAATTTTGTGCTTCTTTCAGAGCGGTGAATCAAAGAGAAATTAATCTGATTCCATTTGTGTTGTTGTTGTTGTTTTTTCTAATGGATTCCAATTCCAGATGGTTTTTACACCCTTCAAATGGCTCAAATGGTGACGGCGGGGAAATGCAGATCCGTTTTCACAAGAATAATAACAAAGGAAAATTTGTCCTGAGTATTTCCATCCTTATCTAAAACAAATCACCAGAAGCACAGAAAAGAGAGCCGAGCTTTGGGAGGGACGGGCTGTGCTTTGGATGCTCTCTTCCAAGGCTTTCATCCCATTCATTTCTTTTGCCTTTATCACGAAGGCTAAGAACTGGAGAGCTATCAATTTGACTTCCCATGGAATAAAAAGCCTTCAGAAGACATTTCTCCTGTGGAAGAAAACAAGGAGGATTTGAGGGGATTTGGGGCCAACATCATTTTGTATCGATAACCTCCTAATCTGCTCCAGCCATCCACTGTAATCTTCTAATTCTGAACATTAAAAAAAAATATCACTTATCAGTGGATGCTTTTAACTACCTCTCCCTGTGTAAAATAAGTATCACACATTCATAAAAGAAATGGCTTGATGTAGGGATCTCTGGGGGGAGGAAACAGGCTCTTTGTCTTCCTTTTCTCAAATGAAATGTAGAGTTACATCCAATGGTTGGTTCCACAAAGAGCGCTTCCAACCTGGGCCCATGCACGTCTAATACCCAACACCCAGCTCTGAGCCTGGCCTCAGATCGTCCTGACTGGAAGCTGTGAGATCTCAGTGAGCTTTAATATTGCTCTGCCCTCTGCTCTGAATGAAAAACATAATTTAAGCATAATTAAAAATGTTAAAACAAAAATGTAGCACATGGCTGGAGCACAATCCTCATAAAGGATTGGCTGAGGGAGCTGGAATTGTTTGGTGTGAAGAAGAGGAGGCTCATGGGAGACCTCATTGCTCTCTACAACTGCCTGAAGGGAGAATGTGGCGAGGCGGGGGTTGGCCTCTTCAGTAGGTTGATAGGTAATGGCCTCGAGTTGTGCCAGGAGATGTTCAGGTTGGATATTAGGAACATTTCTTCTCTGAAAGAGTGGTCAGGTGCTGGAGTGGGCTGCCCAGTGAGGTGGGGGAGTCACCATCCCTGGTGGTGGTCAAGAAAAGAAAGAGTGGAGATGTGACACTGAGGGAGGTGGCTTAGTGGGGGAGTATTGGCGGTAGGTGGATGGCTAGATTAAATAACCTTGGAGGTCTTTTCCATCCCTGGTGATTCTGTGTCTTTGCTTTCAAATGGCAGGAAAAATTTGTTATTATATCTTTACAAAGTGGGCAAAGAGAACCTCCACACCTTTTCTGATCACTGATACCTTCACAAAACTGCTTGCTGCAATGCTTCTTCCCAAGTTTCATTTACCTGTTCCTAGATGCCCGCACTGTTGGTGCCCCAGCTTAGTATTTCATCGTGACTTAAGTCTGTTATTCAAGTTGTTCAGCTTGTTATGGATCTGACCTGCCTGTTCTCATGTTTAGCTTCTTCCCCTACAGTCTCTGAAGAGCTCTTTTATTTCTGCTGACTTGAGAGTATTTGCAGGCTGTGGCATTATCCTTCTTGCAATCCATCATACTGAGTTTCTGCAGGAGCTCCTCCTCATCTTAGCCAGATTGGTCTGTATTTCTATAAACTCTGCACCAGGTTAATCCCTCTCCGAGCTTCTTTCTGTAAGAATTTCATAGCAGCAGATTCGGAAGAAATCCTGCAGAACGTAAGAATATTAATTGGGTCCTACCTCACGTGAGAGCAAACTGAAAGTCAGTACAGATTCTGAAGGCAGCTGGAGGAACACACATGACAGGTCAATCCATCAAGTAGGAATGCTGTGGCTTCCACCAGCCTCCTTTTTAAAGTAGGGAATTGCTGGCCTCAGCCTTTCAGCTGCTGAATGCGTGCTCAGGGGGCTGACGAGGTCCCACAGAAGCAAATGAGAGAAAGCAAAGCAGGCTGCTGCCTAATGGGCAGTGCCTCCTGAGGGCTGTGGGCTGTGATGTAGCAAAGCTGAAGGCTGGTGCCATGGGGATGCTGGGAGAGGACAGAACAGCCACGTGCTCTCATGGGCTGCAGCTTCAGGGCCATATGCAAGCTGTAGATCACACCTTATAGCACTAACACCTAAATGCTTCCAAATTAGACAGCATTTTGGGATAGCTTGTGCTGATGTTTACGTTCAGTCTGCATTAGGACAAAACAACAAATGCCGAAGAACCCATTTTTCCCCTGAGACGAAATACCTAATTTCTGCTTGCCTGTAGAAAATAAACAACCTGCAGTAGCTTGGAGGCTTAATTATAAGCAGACTATACCTGTGGTAAGAACTGGCAAACATCAACTTCTTAATGGCTTGTGTGAGCACTCAAAGGGAAAAGGAAAAAAAAAAAGAGGAGACAGTTTGAGTCTGCGGTGTAATGAGAAAAGCAGCCAGTGTGGGGACTGCAACCTTCACTGATGGCACCCTTGGAGATAAACGTGACTAATCGAAGCACCGAGTGACCCACGGGATGGAGAATATTACTTTAACGAGGTGTGTTTTATAGAGCTGCTTGATTTTACCACCAGGATACAATGAAGATATAATGAAAAACAGCATTGCTTTGGAGATGGAGGAAACAACATTCACTTCCAACACCGACTGAAGGGAAGAGGGGCCCAAGCCTCAGTGCCCGCTCTGTGGGAGGAAGGAAATGCTCACCAGAGATTCCCTGGGATGGATTTCAAAGAAGCAACACTAAAAGCTGCAGAGTTTAATTCCATTTGAAAGGATTGTTTGCTGTGAGCCCCCTAAGAAAGACCATCGCTTCCTCACAGACAGCTGTCGGTTGCAGAGCTGAACAGGATCCAGCTGTCCTCGATGCACATTGCAATGGAAGAAAAAAGGCTAACAAAGTTCTGATACACTTGAACAGCAGGGGAACAGAAAACAGCTCCTGTTGCCCTCTCATCCTTGCCACTAAAGCACATTCCCTGACCCACCCCATGTGTGTGTGGTTCCCGCACGGACCATCCACACGAAAGACCCTTTTTGCTGCGCTGAATCCCCTACCAGTGAAGAGCCCCATTTCACACTAACAGTGGTGCTGTGCTGGCAGCGGCCCTGCAAGCACAGTGCTGCCCACCCTGCTTACTTTCTATGGAGCAGATGCAATAGCAAATTCTTTCAGCAATGTTCATCTGTTAGTCAAAGAGAGGAGGAAGCTGCTTAATTTGGTAACAGGGAGACAGACGTTCCTCACTGAAACATCACAGGCAACAAATGAGCATTCTGAGGCTTAGGTTTGTTGATTATTCTACGTCTGTCAAGAAGAGAATTCTTCTGGTGCTATGTTTCAAGTGGGAAAAATAGACAGTCGTGTGCTGAACTCTTGAGAGAGAAACCTAAGATGTTTGCAAAGACAAATGACAGTGGAAAAATAAAACATATGTGATTTATTACGGACTTTAATCCTTTTTCTTCTTACTTCTAGACAAGCTCGTTAGAGAAGAAGTGAATTCTGCAGGAGTTGCCTTCGTTCGCAGGCCTCTGATGAGCAATCAGTGCTGTGCGCTGGAGCGTGAACTTTATATGTGTACAGAAATTCACAGTTCAACAAATTCCACCGGTCAGCCCGGAGATGGAATAACAACAGAAGTAGATGTGTTATTACAGATAGTGACCCAGCGCCTTCCTTCTCAGTCTCTGAGTTTACCTTTCCCTTTGGCCGCCTCTGAAGTGACAAGCTGAGTCTATCCCCACTCCGTCACCGATATGATGGGATGTAGGATGAAATTTCAGCTGGACAAAAAAGCTACTGCTGTGTTTTTAATTTCGATACTGTTTCTCTTGCTTTGCTATTCACATAAAAGCCATATATATACACGGTGGAGATTAAAAAATAGCACTGTGCACAGCCTGCAAATTAAAATGACGTTCTCACCTCCTTTAGGATGTAGGAAAACACATGGGAGGTCCTGCATTCCTTCTGCTGTTCGAGGTGGATTCGCAGGGATCACCAAGACGCGCAGGCAGCACAGAGGGCAGCACGTCAGCCTGTTGGTGGCAGCAGAGTTAGGCTGAGGCTGCCGTTAAACTACGTGGACTTCTTAGGTCCAGCACTTCTAGTGCACCTTGGCTTCCCTTCTTAGAAGGGGGGGATGCATTCCACGAGGCTAGCAATGACATTAACTTCTCTACAGTACTGAGATGGAAGGGGGAGAGTGATGCTCCGAGGGATTGTGGAAAGAGAACCTGATACTCATAAAAGCTGTTTTAACTACCTATTGTAGGGAAGCTGCTCTAGCAGGGGGTGATCTCCTTAAGTCCCTTCCCAGCCCTGCAATTCTGTGCTTTTGTGACAAGATCTTTTCATTTAATATATGGCTACACTGCTATTAGGAATGGGTGGCAGGATGCTGAGTCTTCAGTTCCTCTCATCTCTCAGTCTTAAGCCAGAGCACTGATCAGTGACACCAGTAGCACAGCCTGGCACTTCGTAGTTTTTATTTTGCTTAATTCTTCCCTCCCTCCCTCCCCCCCTCCCTGCCACCAGGAAATACTTTTAAGGCGTTTAGTCACTGAAAATAACTCTTTTATGTAATACACATTCCATTAAGTGAGCGACTTTGGAGCTCATTTCCCCATACATGAGCTAAGGATGGATTTGCAGAGGATGCATTCTGTAGGGAAATGGCACTGCAGAATGCTCTCATCCCTGGAGTCAGGTCACTGTTGTGTCCTGCTTGCTGATGGGGCAACTGGCAGCCGCCTGCCCACAGCAACTACTCCCTGCTGGTACAGCATCCCCCATCCTCTGTCCTGTCAGCAGGGTAGAAGTGTCCTTCCAAATGCTGGAGAGCATCACAGCTCCTGCTGACATCAGCCAGAACTGCCCTATGCAATGATTCTTGTCGGTAAGAAATACATTTGCTTTATCCACTAAATGTAGATGAATATCTAAATGAACAGGTAAAGAAATCACTATATTCTTAAGTTACAAATTCAACATCATCAGAGATTTCCCTTCCCTGATAGTGCAGCGGTAGGGCCAGCTTTCTCACAGACTACGACTGATGTCACACCAGTGATGAAGGATGGCATTTTAATTAGTTCAAGGTGGTTTATGCTGCCACAGGAGATCACAGAAGTCCGGTAGCTTTATCATCACAAAGCTCTGAACTGATGCATCTGATAGCGGCACATATCAAATCTGTTTGCCATTAAAGCATTACCCATCCACGAAAACTGAAAATAAATCATCCTATTATTCACTGGACTTTGACCATTTCCTAATCTCGTCAAACACACAGAAATAGCTATGCTAATGATGTTGTTATGAATCCCTTTTTCCTACTCATCATTACCATTTTAAAGCTGCTTAAATGGACTAGTAATCACCATAGCAACAAAGCAGCAGCCAGGAGGACTACTATCAAGAGAATTTGGCATCTCCAAAGGAAATATGATTATTTTTTTTCCAACTATCTTTCTAATGGAATCTGAGTTTCTTCTGATTCTGAATGTGACAGCAGACCAGAAAGAAACAAGCAGAAAATACATACATTCTCATGAGAGCACCAAATATCCCCAAGCACACACACTTCTGATTCATTGAAGGAAAGTTTAAGAGGCATAAATAGAGAAGAATTAATATGTCACCAAGGATCTGAAGAATGCATTAAGGTAAATAACATATTCAGGTAGCAAAAAGGCAGTGGTATACTTGGGAGAGAGCATAAGTGAGGTCCAGAAGACAGCAGTCTCACTGTACCTCAGATCCCAGATGGTTTGTTTGGCTTTGCTTTAAAGTTCCTCTACCTTGTTCTGCTTCCTCCTTCAGCAAGAAGAAGCAAGTTGATTCAAAGACAAATAATAATAAAACCATTGAAAACAAATACAGTTTCGAAAGAAGGAACCCTATCTGTTCATACGCCTCACAACCTGTCTGCATAAAAACTCCTGCTGTGAAAAGGGAGCACGTTGTGCCTGGCACTGAGAAGTTCTCTGCCATGAGCCCATCCCCACTGCATGGCAGGGGTTTAGAGGCTTCCCAAAGTGTGTCTTCTTTGTCCCAGCGTGTCTGACAGCAGCTGTTCTATTCAGGCACTTGACTAGCTAGAACAGAGAGCAAGTACAAGAAGAATGCTTGCCTGTAGGCACACATAGCTTAGTAGCCAAGCTGGAGTTCTGTGGAGCAGCCCTTCCAACCCTACAAGAAGGCAGCAATCTTAGAGAGGATGGCATTTAGACCCATGCAAAGTTGGAAGGGACTCTTTGCAGATCATTTAGGTCCAGCCACAGCAGGGACATCTCCCACTCAAACCACCATCCCATACAGCTTTGAGCGCTCCGGTGGTGGGGCAGCCACGTCTCCTCAGCGCAGCTGAGGTGCCCATCCTGCCTGCAGGCCTCTGCGTTGCAGGGCGGGGGGCTGGAAATCAAGCACAGCTTCAGCCTCAGATCAGCACAAAAGCATTTCAGTGCCGAGGTGCACTTGGATGAACTGCACGGCTTCTTTGCTTGGATTGTACAGCCATGCATTTAACTGGCCTGGGTGCGTGTGGAATACACGCGGTACAGAGGCCTCCCTGAGGCCTGCCTGCTGCTCTGCAGCCAGCTGCTGCTCCCACCTCACGGCCCATGAGTGTGTGCAGACTGCTGAGGGGCAGATCTGAAGCAGCACGTACACCCCAAGCTTCTTCATTATTGAACACCAGCAGGCAGACTCAGCGTGTTTTTACAGGGCTGTGCTCAAAGTTTGGGGAGGACGTGAGCTGTATCAGTGAGCTGAATGCATCAGGAGAGCTCACAGGAAAGCATATTAGGTAAAAGCCTCTAGTAAAGTCCTCCCAGGTGCCCAACTGAGCCCTGTTTGGAGCTGAAGACTTCTACAACAGCACAACACAGCAAACCCAGTGCCACATGGAGCAGCTCTTCCCCATCCCTTGCACTGGAGCTGTCATATCACCCTTGAAGCTAAACGGGCTCCAGTGAGATACAGACAATCTGCACCAACCGACAGGCACGTGCAGCTGAGAAAGATGCATGCTGCTCATTAAAAACATACAGAATGAGAGAGAATCAGGCAGCACAGCTTTTCCTAGTGACAGCATCAAACCCAGCATCTGGGAAATGCACTGAACTTCATTCCCTGCAAGAGCTTCACTTTAAGCTGGTTAAATATCTCATCCATTGGCCATGTTTCAGCAGTGATTTAGCAGACGGATAGGAGTTTCAGCTCCTCGGCTGCACTGATAGCAAAAGAAAGCACAGACAAGAAGAGTCTCCCGAGCCCTGACTGAGCCAATACAGCATGATCACAGAACCACAAAAGGGCTGAGGCTAGAAGGGACCTCTGCATCCATTGACCTGGGGCACTCAAGCTACCAGGCCTGGGTGCTTCTTCTGCCTAGGATGAGCCACGATCTGGAGCTGGCCCAGTTTCACCAAGCTGGAGAGGGGCAGCACCTGGCTCTGCAACCTTCAGTGCTGGGGGACCATGAGCTGCTGTCCATGTGGTGCAGGCACAGCCAACCAGAGATCCAGCCCTGCATGACCTGCACCCAAAATCGGGAGTCCTATCAACTGTCCCACCACCACATGCCCCCTGTCATCACCCAGCTGCACAGCTCGTGGCATCATGCCCTCGGTCAGGCCAGGAGCCTGGCTCTTCTTTCATCAACCAGTCTGGTGATGAGCAACCTAAGGAGGCTGCTGAAATGCTGCTGCTGAAAGCTGGGAGAGAAGCATCTGTCGTTAGGGCTTTTTTGGTATCGATGGGGAAAATATATATATATATATATATAAATCCTAAAAAGAACAAAAGCTTGCAAATTGCTGAAACTAGGCTCTTATATTTTGATATTCTCTGGCAAAAAGTGGATTACAATGCAGCTGTATCCGCTGTAGAGTAACGTGAAGAGCATACAAAGGACCACACATACAACAGAACTCAAGTCTTCCCCGGACTGTGCTTTGTGGATGCCCTACAACTTTCCCTGCTTGGAACACAATGTCTGAACACCCCTAAGTGAACCTAGGGCTCTTTTCCCCTAGAGCAGGGGAAAAGCTGCTGCTTGAAGGCAGCGGATGAAAGGCAGAGCTAACAGCAGCACACTGGCCTGCAAATATTTGCACAATTGGGATTGGCAGCAAGTTGTGCACACAGAAGCTAGCTTTAGTTCACAGTGCCTTTCATTACTCTTTAACACTATAAAGTCAGGGCTGACACTATGATGTTTATCCAATCTGTATGAAAAGGTTACCTCTGAAATTCGACAGACATTGCAGAACGTTCTCAAGTGTTGCAGATCAGGGGAATATTGAGCCAATTTTATATACCAGGTTTGTTACATTCCCCCCAGAACTTACCTGAGGCTGCAGTTGCTGGAGCAGCTGTGCCAACCCACCAAGGCCCACTGTGCTGGACAGAGATGCGTACAGCACTGCGAGGTGCTCTGCTGGGCTCCTGCCTTTTTAGGAAGGCCTGTTGAGTCCCATTGCCAGCATCAGGTAGGTGGCAGGAGACAGGAGCTCTCAGCCCTTGTATGAAGACAGCAACATGAGTAAATACTAACTCATACAGCATATTCCCCGTAAAGAAATGTTCGGTGTATGTCACTGTTAGTTTATACAGGAGCCCATCCCGCAGCTTTTCCCAAAGGGGATCTGAAAGATGCCATCAATTTCCCCCAGCACTGAAATGCTTCTCAGACTTGTGTCATATCTGCAAATTTATAGACTTATGTGGTATTTTTAGGGATGGTCGGCTTTCGAAACAGCTCACGCAACTCACTCCTTTCTCATGTGACAGGATAGCATTTGTCAGCGGCTAAAGACATTTCTGATCAGAGATGACTTTTCAAAACGCCTAAATAACACGGAATGTACCTGTTTGGTTTGCAGACTTTATACTAACAGCAGTCCCTCTTAAGAAATTCCCTGACTTAGGAGAAGCAAGGAGAGCATTTACAGAAGCACTCACCGACTTAGCGAGAGAGAGCAAAAGCTGATGCCCTGTGCTCAAAAGAACAGCATGGAGATGACCGAGCAAATATCAGCTTGGATTGAACAATCTCCCAAAGACCTCTTTGTGTTATGCAGTTACTTTTACATTTATTCTTTTACAGACACAACTTTGCTCAAAGTGAACCTGAATCAGTAAGAACCCTCGGACATAATTCACCTTCAATCTCAGCTAGAGTGGAGGGTACAAGCCACCACTCACTGCTACTAATTACCATTGAAGCGGGGATGATGATTAATTTCTGGTCTATGGGATCTTACCCAGCCATGCGAGATCATCCAGAGATGAAATGGAGCAGATGGTAAATGGATCAAATGGTTCTGGTTTGTGTACGCACATGAGAAGGAGGAAGATAGGTGCATGAAGGAAAACATTCATGTGGAATGAGGGGAGGATGAAACAAGGGGAGAAGCTAAAGAACAGGCAAAGCTGGTAGTTAACCAAAAGAAAAGCATCATGAAAGAGAGAAGGAAATCCTTCACCACATATAGTCATCTCCCATTTGAAGTGGTAAAAACAGAGCTTCAGTAGAGGATGCAAAAGCAGATTATACCCAGTTCACATCTCAAGAAGGTGTGAAGCTCACAAGGTACAAAGAAGAGCCAGGTATCCAAACGTGGAAACAGGACTCTGTTTTCCCATCATCTTCCCTCTTTGCTCCCCAACCAAAGCTAAACTGGCCAAAGAAATCAGCTGAGGTTAAATATAGTACCAGGCATATTCACAACTATGTCCTCGAGGCACTGCATTAAGCCCACTTAACTTCTCATGTCAACAGCTCAGTGAGGAGCTGCTGCAAGAGAGTTCTCTTGAAAATGCCTCAGCTTCTCTAACACGGAAAAGACATCGTTCAGAACTCTTAACTCATGATGTAGGCAAGTATTTGAAGCCGAGAGGAGCCAATAACTTGTAGACAGAACATTCAGCTTGCCCTGAAACTGTCTAAAAAGAGGAATGTATTGAATCCAGGAACTCCGTAGAGAAACTTAGTCTTTAAAAAAAAAACTACTTCAAATAGGGAAAAAGAACAAACCACACCTGTTTCTCCAAACTGAATGCAGTAACTGTCCTTCACAAACACATTAATACTTGTTCTGCACGATGGAGTTGGAGCTGCACAGAGAGCAGGTATGCAGCTCCTCCAGTAAATCCTATTATTTCCATGAGCCGCTAAAGGGAGGCCGAGGAAACAAGAGCTGTTTTCAGGAACACCGTCCCTCTCCCCGGCTCCCACGCAGCCTGCAGCCAAAACCAGACATCAAGGCTCCACACGCTCCTTCCACCAGGCTGCAGGCAGCCAGGGCTGAATGAGCCAGTGCAGCCAGTGCTGTGTGAGCACTGCTGCTGATGTACCTGATCTTGTACAAAAGTATTGAAGGAAAAAGGCATTAACAGAAGAACAAGAGAGAAGTTCAGTATGGCTTGAGCACTAAAGTATTTAAGATAGAAGCTTAAAAGCAGCACTTTATCACCAGACACGTTGCTGTCACCGTGAGAAAACTAAATATAGAGGTAAACGAAACAGCGTGCATTCATGACTGCGGGGTCTGCCGTGGACTGATCTTTTTCAATGGAGCAAAACACAAAAAGGAGCATTGTAGGGACAAACAAATACACCCGGATTAGATGACCAGGAAGCTTACTCTTGGTATCATGTTCCTAAGCAGAGACAAAGCCCTGAGTATGCAGTGCAAACCGGTGCTGTGCAGCCAGCTCCTGTGGCAGACACGGTGGACAAAGAAGCCCTACCATTTATCCCCAGCAGGGTTACAGGTTTCACAGCAGCACAGCCAAAGGCAACCAGCTACATCGTGCCTGTGAGACAGAAGACCTGAAGTGACCGCAGGTACTGAAAGACAAAGGACAGCACTCATCAGCTGTACAAGCTTTCTAAGCACACCTCCCACATACCTCTGAGGCAGAAAGGCTCTCATCCTGACCTCCATGCCTACCTGTAGCACAGTCCGCAGCTATTGCTTTGCCTAACAGCTTTCACTGAGTCTCGTTTCACCCACATGCCCTCCTTCAGTGGGAGCACCTTACGTTCACCAGTTGCTTTTCATCATAGTATCATAGTATCGTGCGAGTTGGAAGGGACCTTAGAGATCATCGAGTCCAACTCCCGGGATTCGAGCCCTCTAGTGTAGCAGAGCGGTAGTTTTTACCCCTTGCGCCACAAGGGGGATTCGAACCCGGGCCCTCTGGTGTTGCAAGCGGCGGTTCTAACACCGTGCACCACCAGGGACACCAGGGATGCTTTTCCATCCCTCGGGTCAACTACATGATTACAAAGCGACATGCTAAAGGGCACAGGAGCCAAAAGCAGACATGCTCCCCAGTGCACCAGCAGGATCGCTTGGGATAAAAGCACAGTTCTGGTGCTTCAAAAGCAGAACGCACCAGAAACCACACCATTCCCCAGCCAAGGGCTCGAGTCTGCTGTAAAAATACCAAAAGGCACTATATCTTGCCTTGCTGCCAAGGAATCTGCTGTTGAATTCGCTCTACCAACCACAGGAGTTTGTAAGCAGGGTTAGCACAAAGCATTTATATGTTTATTTAAATAAAAATTATAATTTATACAAGACTTTTTTTTTTTTTTTCTTTTTTAAACAAACAACATTTTCTTAAAAAAATGTACAGGGCGAATCATTTCGTTCTCTTCAGGTTTTTTTCATACAGTAGAAGTCTTTTGTCAAACAAAAATTACACTGATCATGAGTTATTTACAACTTCAAAATATAGACTCGAACTTCAGACATAAAAATTGTTCACATCCATCATATCTCAGTGGTTATTAGTAGAAATTAAACACCTGCCAAAAATGTACAGAATTCAATAAAAACCTACCAGTGTTTTTTCATACAAGTAGCCAAAAAAAAAAAGGACATCCTGTCATCTCTTCCAGATTGGGTGAAATCCTGTTCTTCTTTGTCTGCAGGAACAACGGTGGGGTTTTGCTGCTGGCTTCCCATGTGATGCTGCTACTTAGAAACAGCTTGTTTGATTCCATCTTGCCTCACAAAAGCCACAGTGCATGGAAAGGCATGATTTCATATTTCAGCTTCTTTTTTTTTTCCTTCTGAATTTAACCAACAAGTAATTGAAGTAGTCAGTTTTCATCTCCCTTTTATTCTTCCTTTAAAAGGGACTCAAACTAACCAACGCACTTCTACTAAAAGAAGTTAAATCCAACAGCAGCGAACCACGTACATCAACAGAAACTGCAAGTATAAACAGCAAACAGAATGACAAGAACATCACTTTCTGCTATTAGAAAGTAACACTTTACATTAAGTGGTACCACCCAGCCTGCTAATGAAGCAAAGCAGGTTACACTGCAAAGTTATGTAGGAATTTAAGGTTAACTTGAGTGTCTCTGTACAAATCAAGTATACTCTTACTCACTGTCCTGCCCCTGCTGCCCTCTGAACACACCAGGATGCAGCAGAGGAACGAGCACAGCAGTTCTCAGAAGTAAACACACTGAGGGTACCTTGGAGCAGCAGTGATGTTCTGTAACGCACACAGCAGTTACACAGCAGGAACCTGGACAACCTAATGTAAAGTGAACTTGGCAAAATATGTACATACACCTCTGTCCATTATATTACAGCTCCTAACAAAAAAAAAATCCAGTCTGTTTTCTACACATTAGAATGAAATGGTGTTGCATTGCGGTTTGCCCTAGGTTTACTGCTTAAGGAATTGCTCGTTTTCCAATTCGCACCGTTAAAGCGTGCATTGAATCTGAATGCCAACACATCAGATTTTGTAAGAAGTTTTTAATTTCTTTGTCCGGAAAGAAAAGAAAATTAAGAGCATATTGTACATGAGGCATCTCAGGCTGGGAGAAAGGATCGGGATCTCCTTTCTCCTGCTCTGAAGCCAAGCTATGCTGAACCACCCTGGCACAAGCACAGGACCTACAGCTCCTTTGGGAACCAGAATCCAGGACAACCCTATAAACCAGGGTCAGCCAGTGATGGGGGGGGTGAGGGAAGTAAAAAGTGTCAGTCAACTCATTTCCTACTGAAACTGCTGTTATGATCAGAGTGAAGGTATAAATTACACTTGAAAAAATGATACAAAAATAAGAAAAAGAGCATGCACTCTGTAAAAAATAGAGTTTTCTGTTTCTTCAAAAGAAAGAAAAAAAACCCAATAGCTTTAAACACACCCAAGGGATTTCTTCCTTAAGACAAAATGAATGAATCTGGTTAAGATTTATATAACATTAAGCTGTTTTAATGCCTATTAGCCACACTCACTGTTCAGGGAAGCTTCTAGAAAGGAAAGTACAAAGCAATTACAAAAAGATTAATTGATTTTAAAGCAGGTCTGAAGAAGAAAATTAAGTTCAAGCAATTTAAACATAAAACCTGCGTATGTCAAGCAAAGAAACCATGAACTGCTAAGCTACATCCATGTTGGATGGCAGCAAAATGGAATGCCCACCCAGCCTCACTTACATGTTAAGCTTTCAGGTCCTGATGAACACAGGTGGGCAGCATTAGAAATGCGCCCCTTTTCCTGGTTACAAAGTTCAAGAGATCTCCAAGATGACATCCCAGCCCTTATGGATTCTCTCCTGTTCCTGTCCACAGTTCAATCTATCTGTGATGCTTTATCACCATCAGTGTTTTACTTCACAGCATCCAACCAAATCACAGTATTTGACGGTGTTTCTTCATGTCAGGTGCACTTCAGGTTCATTGCATCACAGCTCTTCACAGCCAGACCGAAATAGTTTTGTACAGTTTAACTGCCTCCTTCAGTACTGCTGCATTTAGTTACTCTAAGTAAAAACTGTGCTAAGTGTTAAAGATCCTTTGGTGTTTGGCTCTGCCACTCCTTCATTCTATCTTTTTCACCATATAAAGAAAAAAATAATAATAAATCCCTGTTAAAAAAAAAATCTGTGAAATTAAGTCTTTTTTTTATATAAGAATTT
Source organism: Excalfactoria chinensis (assembly GCF_039878825.1). Taxonomy (NCBI): domain Eukaryota; kingdom Metazoa; phylum Chordata; class Aves; order Galliformes; family Phasianidae; genus Excalfactoria; species Excalfactoria chinensis. Next base: position 14,598,787 of record NC_092825.1, on the reverse strand, counting down.
GCATTTCCGTTACTTTTTTGGGGTCCTCCATATAACACCTGGAGACATCACACTACTCAACTCAAAAGACTCAGAGAAGGAACAGACAAACTGGAAGGCTTAGTGTAAGTCCTACTGTGCTTCAAGGAAAATGCAAATAGAATCCTAAACCCCTCAGATGGGTGCTATTGTATAGAGTATAAAAGCTTTCTGTATTAAAGTTGAAGGTCAATATGTGCTTTGCTGCCAGAAAGGCCTGAGAGAGTTTAGAAAAGGAGCACAGCCTTCCTGTTTCACCTGGCAATTGGGTTTAACTGTTAGTACAGTTTAATTGTACAAGTGGAAACACGGTGACACTGCGATGCCCCTCAAACGACGTTCTGAGAAGGAAATAGTGCATTCGGTTGCTATCTCGTAGTGTTATTATAAGGTAACTCTAGAGAAAAGCCAGATTACAAAACAGCTGTGTTGCAGTTTAGTTTAACTACTCCCCGCTCCCCAGCACAAAAAGCCCGCGAGTCTTTTATGCAATAACATACAAACACCTTGTACATACAACATGTACAACAGTTAAGCCCTTCTATGACAAATATCTACAGAAATACAAATATACGATGCCTAACATTTTAGGAACAACGTTTTGATGCCCTCTTTTATAAAAAGTATCCGCCTGCCTTCCTTCCTCTTACTTTAGTTAATCAGGAAAGGAAGATATAGCTAGAAACGTATTCCTCCAATTCACTGTACAAACAATTTAAATCTCTGTATGCAGAAAAAACTGATCCTAAGCCAACTGGTAAATAACCTTCTTCGATGAAAGATTTAGCAAGCAGGAGTTATTTTAAGTGCAGTTACAAACGTGGAAATACTAAGATGATGGTAATACTTCCTCGGTGTTGCCACCAGTTTTAATATAGAACCCAATTGAGAACTTAAAGCTGAAGAAACAGACTTCAGGATATTGCAGTCGTCAATCTCACATCTTGGGGGGAAAATAACCGAGATAATGGGTCCGAAGTATCCCCAGTGATACAAGTGCAGTTAAAAGGGATCAGTCTGCTGCGGTCCATTATGCAGTCGCTTCTCCTACTGTCTTTCGAGCTACTCACATCAGTAAATAAACATTAAAAGTGCTTAATGTACAAGGCTAATAGTGATGATAGCACTTCCACTGTTTTGCTTCATTTTGGTTCTGTGTTGTTGTTTTTTTTTGTGGGTTTTTTACAATTTTTTTTGTTGTTTTTTTTACAAAAACCTTAAAAACAAACATGAAGGCATATATAAAATACACTTGATTTATGTAACAGAGAGAATATAAACCACCAGACAAGAAAAATTATTGCAAAATAGATGAGGATGTTCATTTTTTTTTCTTTTTTTTTCACTACCAAATTGTAAAATAAGAAAGTTTCCTTCAGGTTTGCTAAGATAAGATACTAGCTCTCACTGTTCGATGATGCAGAGGTTATTTTCACATACTGGTTGAAAATGGTCTCAAACGCTTCATCTCTGTGTACCATAGCACCAAACACCAACGGCTAAACGACAGGAAAAGAAAGAAAAGATCGTGTTAGTCTGGAAGAAGAAAACTCTTCCTATAGGGATGGTTGTGGCTGTATCATTTGGAGCAGGGCTGTACTCAAAGCACATGAATTAAGAGTAAGAATCCTCTTCTTTACTTAAATCCTTGGATATGTGCCCAAGTTTCTAATCTCTGCGTATCCATCTCCATCTTGTTTTTATCCAACAACCACAGAGAACAGGCAACCGAGGGCATTTTATCTCACTCATCAAGTGCATGAAGTTCTCCTGATGATACTTAAATGTTTAATACAATAAGGTTTAAACAGGAAAACTGAATCTGTGGGTCAGGCCCTTCCACCCCAAAACATGCCAACCAGCAGACCATTCCTCACCCAAAGATACTGTCAAGCCACCAACTTTTATTCTCAGACTGCTGCACTGCATATCACCCCTTACGCTCTCAAAGGATGCTGACAGAACATTCAACTGAGGTAATGAAAGTCAGTATGCAGTAAATACAGGCTGAATGTTTAATTCATTAAGATTCTGAAAGAAACATGTTGAATTATGTACAAGTGAATTAGGGGAAAAAGTAAAACACCAGCAAGAGGAAAAAGAAGGAAAAAAAAAAACCAACTTTTTGCTGCAGCTTGCCAGAGAAAGATATCAAAAAGGGCATGAAGTCAAACAGATAATAGAGATAGAGCCAGCTACTTACTTTTTGTGTAGATGGTGTTGATACAGCAATACCCATCCCTGATCCCGGGAGAACGGAGAGCACTTTATACTGAAAGAGCAAGCACAGACCTAAGGTACCTTGTATGTACTGAACAATTGTAAGCAGTGCTGAGGAGGTTATGCAATTCATCAGAGGTAGATCCTTCCAGCTACAGCTAATAGGCCTGTATTAGAATCAGCACAGGCCTGATACTCCTCGCTGACCCTGAAGTAAACCAGCACAGCACAGCTCACACAGCAAGCACCTGCCCCACATTCTGTTGACAGCCCATCCCAATGGTCCCCAGCCCAGCACTGCTACTGGGGGCTGTCCCAGCTACCCCTGTTGGGTTCCAGTCAGCAGCTCCACACTAAGGGACACCAGTGGTCACTGATCAGGCATGCACCCAGCTCTTCTGCAGTACATCAGTGTGCATGTGTGTGCATATATATTGTTTATATACATATACGTGCATAAATATAAGCAGGCAAGAGAGGTGTGCAAGTGCATAGAGTTTAAAGGTTTCCCTAGAACTAATATTTGTTGATACTTTAAAGGAGCAGGAAATAGACCAAAAAAAAGAAAACCTTATTTTCAGAATTAAATAGATGTATAGTTGGGCTTTTTAAAGAAAGTATGCTGGGCTAAGCAGAAATGCTGCTGGCTGAACTAGAGAATATACTAAATATAGAAGGAGCCCGAGCCTGTCCTGTTTTCACCCACCCACAAATAAAATGAGGCCCACTGTACTTTTATGCCTGGCTGCACAATCTCTGCTTTATCTTCATCAAGAAGCTACACGGATACAAAAGGACTTTTATGGCAGTAAAGACCAACTAAACAACAAGCCAGTGCTGCTTCAAGTATGGTGTTTAAAATACATCAGTATGAATTATTAATTTCAGTGAGAATGTTTTTGCTGAGCTCAAGTCATCTCCTTTATAGACATGTTATGTAGATAGAAAGAATTCGTTTGTGAATCTGGACGTACCCAAACAACAGACACCAGACTGACTTATTTCTTTGTGGGTTATAACCTGTGGCTCTCGTGGCCACAAGATATAGCAGAAAGTAGGAGTGTCTGTATTTAAGAGTAAGACAATTTAGAAGTGGTAACAAGAAGTGATACTAAACACCGTACAGCGTGATGCTAGGCACAGAATGAAGCCACTGGTGACTGCAGGCTCAATCAGATTACATTGTACTTGCCAGGCTTCTAACCATCCACTTTTCACTCTCAAAGTGATGGATTCCATCTAGACAAAATTCCAATCTGATTCAGTAATGCTACTCTAATGCTTTATCCGTCTTCACTGACTGTAATCCCTCTTCCCTCCAAGGCATCTACATTTAAGATGGTGCACCTTCTGACATCAACACTCAAATTTAAGTCAATGTTACACGATTCTTGCTAACAAAAAAAATCTTCTTAAAGACTACGCAGATCCAGTCAATAGGGGAGCTTAGAAACAACACAATTTTAATTCAAAAATATTTCAGGAGTGTATGAGTTTTGTAAACATTTATGCTCCCAGTGAGTTTGAGTGCGGTTAGTCTAAATGGCTGAACAAGTGTTTCTGAAGAGTACTCTTGATCAAAGAACTGTCTCGGTTATATAAACGATCCATGTCATGCTTCCCCTCCTCCCTGAAAATCCCAAACCACCGTAAGCAGAAAATCAAGACATAATTAATTGAACAGAAAAGCAACATTCTTCTCTATGTGCAACTCAAAACAGACGTACCTTCTGAATATCTGTTATATCCGTTAGCTTTATAACTTTATTTCTTTTAGATGAGCCTGATTTGGAGCTCTCAAAGCACAAGTAACTGAAGACAAGAAAAGAAAATACTCATTTTGATACAGTATTCTAAAACAAAGCCCACAGAAAATGCAATTCAATGAATTCAGTTACAACTTCCGAATTAGAACAAACATTCATGAAATCTAGCAACTGGCTGACGCGTTGGAAAGCCAGGAACATACAGCAAGTACAGATCAAAAAAATAGTTTTAATATGACTGCACTTAATGTGTAAACCCAACAAGCACGTTAAAAATACAGGAAGCAAGTAAAGACTTAAACAGTTGAAATACTATATCTCAAGAAGCTTGTAAGTCTTTTACCTTCCCCTAAAACAGCACTAATGGAAAATTACTGAGTTAATTTCATGTAATTGTGACACAGACAAAAGCTCAGATTTTTAAAGGCTACAGATTCCAAACAGTAGCTGTCACTGGGTGACGCTGCATACAGATTAGTTTTACTTCCATTCATAACACTGCAAAGGAATTTCAGTGCAAGAGCCAAACGGTAGTGATACTCATTTCGGCACAGAGGAGGAAGAAAAAGAAATTAAAGACTAAAAACAAGAAATAAAAACAGCAACAAAAAAAACCCAATTACTAGTTCTGAAACCAAGGCTTGCGTGTCTTTGGTTTGTTGGTTTTGTTGCACATTGCTTCAAGGAAGCTACGCATTCTTTAAAAAGGAAACTTAAGAGTAATTGTCAAGTAACTGTTAATCACAGTTCCCAAAATACAACTGGCTTTTAAGTTTCTTTCCTTTTTTTTTTTTAGCATACTCACACAGAGAGTGTATGTTATCCTTATCACGGATTGCAGCTACTAACAACTGACTATATAGAGCTATTCTTCACTCCCATCCAAGCCTTCCCAAGACAAAACCACGCTTGTTAAGCTTTACTACACCCCAGATTTAGATCTCGCTCTCCTGCCATGCTTTGAGGTTTTAAAGCACCATGAAAAGGCACTTTATATCCACTTATAAGAAGAGTGTTGTTTCAAAATATTGTCAAAGGATCACTTTCAGATTCATTTTTTTTAATGTCTGCTGCATTTCCCTCCTCAGAAACGTGTCAAATTTAAAGACTCACTTTTCTGTGACGTAAAGAATTCCATTTCTGATGTAGTCTGTAGGCATCTTCCTATCTCTGTTGATCAAACAACAACGCCAGCCGTTTTCACACACTAAACAAAGAAAAAATCATAGGAAGAGATCTTACTTCAAGAAAGACAAAAACAACAACGACCTTACAAAAGGGCAGAACTGAAAATTCAACTTTAGATACTGAAAACAAGTGCTTACGTAGCAAAACCTAAAGAAGGTGTTCATAGGCATTGTAACATCTGTTCTAACACTGGTCTAAAAAAAAGAGTTAAAAACAAAGAACCAACCCACAAACATGATTATTGACTTTAACATTTGCACTACAACAAAAGAACACGCTGTTTATTCTTTCAAACAACTGTAAAGACGTGGAATGAAAGAGACCACCGCTATTCATTCTAATTTAAAGCAGGTATTTTAAATCAAAAGCTTCTATCTGTACATTACACAGAGGGAGAATTCAGCTTCAAGCCATCCTTGGCTTTTCAGAACGTATTCCATGAATGCTGCAATACCTGCCAAAGGTCGCTCATTTTCTGACAGGTTGAAAACTTCATGGAAATTCCCCCTCTTGGTGGTATGGAAGCGACTCGTGTCTTCATCTTTGTTTATTCCAGTTGGGGCATTTGAGCCCACGTAACTTCTGGAAGCTGCTGTTTGAAGCTGAAGAAGAAATAAACATATTCCAAAATTTGAACAGCAACATTTTAGAACTGTGCTCTCAAAAGCCTGGCTAACTATTCTTCCTTAAGGAAAGGCAGGACAACAATTTTCATTAACTACTGCAATGAAGTTGTTGCTGCAGCACTACACTACTTCTCTATCACAAGGCTGCAAGGTTCTACCTGAAGGCAGCCTTGCAAAGCGCTACACTTTGGAGGGCAGCGTTTACAGAGGTGAAAGTACACGGTGCTAGATATTCCTGTCTTAAAATATCATTTCTTTACAGTAAGGGGTATATCTGATCAGATACAGCTAGGCCACTGCACACAGCTCCAAATTACTGCGCTACTGGGACTAATAATAAGTTAACGTTATCGCTATTTAGCTCGTCTTCAAGAGACAGGCCAAGATATTTTCGTACGAACTAAGTTTACAAAGAAAAAAAGAGCAAACAAAGAAAAAGTCACACAAAACTGCAGAAGCTCATTAGGAATACAAATGCTGAAACTGAAAGGGAGTTTTCCACGCTACGATCCGTACCTTTTCATGCCCTGACAGCTAGCAGGAAAAGAAACAAACAACACAAAATGTGACAGTGACAAAAGAAAAAAGTGAAGTCTATATAACAGCATAATAGATAGAATAAAACATGAACTGAGTGAAGCTGCGAGACCTTGCTCACATACCAGAAGACTACACACGAAGAATGCAATTAAAAATGAGAGTTAGCAGTGGTTAGAGCACACCAGTTCAATTTATTCAGGTTGTGTTAGAGTCATTGATCTTTGCTTTCCTTTGAAGCTGCACTGAATTTTGAGCGTTGACATGTGAAATAAAACTAGAATGGTAGTCAGTATCCTTGGGAGGGGGGTGGGGCGGGTGAGAAGTAGCACGGAGCTCTTAAAGTTGAATGACTTCAGTAAAATCTTCTTTTCAGCAGGGCTCCTGAAGAACTGGAGCCCTAACAAAACAGCCTTGCTTCTGGAAGGACAGCAGGCAGCTATTTTCCAAAAGCTCGCCTCCATTTGCTTCGTTCATCTTGGTAGAGTACCACACAACTCTTAAAGGCTGGCTTTTGTCACAAAAGCAGTAACAGCTCCATTCTTAGTCCTACTGTACACATGCAGTTAAACAACTGGCAAAGTGACAGCGTGCAAGCCTGGGACTAAGCCCTTCTCCTGCAGCAGCCCAATGCCATGGGAAGCTGACTGGCCTCAGCTGCTTTCTGAGTTTCAGTTGGCAGCACTCAGCACTTCACAGGATTTAGCTCGAACAAAAGCAAATGAAAAGTGTGCACTGCAATCACCGACTATAAAATCAGACTTGACAAAACAGTTATGCACAACAGAGGGTATTTACCATCCAGCTTTTAGGGTAACCGTAATACAACGATGCCTCAGGGGAAAAGAATAAAGAAAGTTGAGATTGAAAGCAAACGGTTGACAATAATTGTACTATTGCTTCAGTTACTGCCCTTCTGCTGTGCCCTTAGCAATGATTAAGCCCCTGCAACCAAGGAAAATAATAGCTTCTCCAATTCTTTGTTTGTGACTAAAGACCACATGAAATTCTGGAAAGCTTTCTTAGACAAGTTATTTGGCTCTATACTGGTGTAACCAGGTGAAGCTCCATGGTCCGAGACATACAACAGGGCAGGAAAAGAGACCTAATGCTTCTTGTTCTGAAATAAAGACTATCCCTGCTCTGTGCTGCACAGCTTCCTACCTAACAGTTTCATAGAGGAAAAAAAGGGGGGCCAAGTTTCAATGCCATATTCCACTCTGAGGCTGGAGATATGAGAAGTTCTGCCCTTTCCTTGCATCCTCCCTAAAACAGACACATGTTTCCACTACCCTTAAAGCAAGCAGCTCATTTAAGTATAACCTCTCCGGCTATGAGGCGATGAGACAATGAAGGATCCTTTACTAAAAGAGGAACACCACACACAGTTTTGATAAGCTTAAATATAACTGGAAGGTGTTAGATTTGTAATGCTGGAGGAATCCTGCCTGGCTGGAATTGTCATCAACAATCTGGAAGCAGGCAAACAGTATTCCTTGCTGGTTCCACTTGATCTGTCATCAGCTTTTGACATACAACCTGTACCCGTCAGATACTGCTATCAAGATTATTCTCTGAGGACATGGGGTCAGGGTGGTACAGTTAATGAATATTGCATGGTGTCTAAGTTTACCATGTCTTGTACACCATTTAAGGAGAACAAGCCAAGGCAAATGCACATATCCTGTAATACACGGTTTCGTGCTTTGTCTTTTGTATGAAAAGAAATAAAATAAAGGAAAAACCACAACTATTTTTCCACAGTTTTCCCCAAAACCTCCAAAGGGATAAGAAAGTTTGTCTAACATTAATGAAATTATCAAGATCAAGTTGATGCTTTTAAAGACTTTTTGAGGAAGATAATGCAGTCCAGCATGTACTTTTCAAGGTGAAAAACCAACTCTGTAAAGTCAGTCTCAAAACCCTGGTCAACCTGTCAAAACTTAAGCCGTAAAGGAGAAGCAGAAGGGACAGTTATTCTTTAAGTTTATGGATTCAGATTCAGCAGCTTAGAGCCTTTCCATCCCTAAGGTAGATTACACAATCCTCAGAGTAAGTGAATGATAACCTGTAAGCTCTAGGAATACAGGAAGTTTTAAGTCCGACTTTTGCAAAAGACAGGAATAGCAGCTACAGATGACAGAATGTGCAGCTCTGCACAACCTCTTGTCCATTTCTCTCATCCGACAGAGCATACAAACAGAAGATTCAACTTCAGTCAGATTTTCTCTCTCTTCTGCCTTCTTCTGAAAAACTCAACTTATGTTGCACTTATCCTTTTGCCACCTTCTATTCATCTTCCCCCAGGCCCCAGACTTCTTTTTCCTGACAGATTAACCACAGGTTCATGTTTATCCCTTTTGCTCCCCAGTTGCATGCCCAGCCCGAGTTACTGCTGTTTCACATTTTAGCCAGGGAGTTTATGAGAGTACTCAGAAACCCCACGGTGCAATTTCTGTAGTAAAGAGGCATTAACACAACACTAAAATGGGATTAGACTAGAGTCTATGAGACTTTAGCAAAAGAAAAAATTACTGCAAAGAGAACCAACATGGTGAAAATTCATTTGTCATCACTATGCTAAAGGGCTGACTAATACAAACAACTCTTAGCCATATCTATGGCTACATATATATATATATATATATATGTGGATATAAACTACTTTACTAATTCTATAAATATTTATCCCATTAGTAAGCTACATATACACTTTTTTGTTCCTCTTCTTCATGCAAGCAGCCAAATCTCCACTAAAAAATATCTGAGAACAGAGGAAAGGCAATACAAGACTGAATTCTGACTATTAAAAAATATCACACAGCATGTATGTTACAGAAATTGTAATGGAAATGAATGTGGATGGCATCGCTTTTGTGCAGTTAGCTTCACATGATTTCCATTATTTTTGTGCACACACACTTTGATCCTGAATTAATTTCTTACAAGAAACAAAGTCAAGACGAAAACACTATGAATCTTGAAAATAATTATAAAAATTTAACTAATAATGATTGCTAAGGTTTAATTAATCTTCCCTTTAATTGTGCTCTAGCCACTGGGGAAAAGTAGAAGGAAGAAGGGTATCTGATTTTAAGATGTTGGGGACAGAGGAACAAAATGATTTATTTTCCTTACTCGTCTCGACACCGTAGCATTAGATCTTTCTTTGAGTTGAGGATCTGTTGGGAGACTTGTCCAGATGATATAAGGAGTATCATACTTAGCTCTTAGTCTGGGGCATCGTTTGAAGATGAAATCAATAAGGAAAAACTTGATTCCAGCATAGAGTCCTGAAAAAAATAAATCACTGTGGTATTCACCTGAAAGGGCACTGACAATATCACAGTTCTGACCATGCTTTCACAAGTTCATGAAGGAAACCAAATAATTTAAGTATCTTCATTCGCAGCACTAAACCATTCCTTGGTTCTACTTGGAGTCTTCTTACAAAGGCAGGAAAACCTTTTGTCCCTTCCTCACCCACAGATCTCTCCCTTTCCCAGGTTCTATCAAACACAAATTATTTTACTATATAGAAGAGCACTGAAATAATTCAAACATACAAAGTTTATTACCAGAAACATCTTGAAAACATAATATACTTCCAGAACAGAAACATGCCAGAGCACTAAGCTCTGCAGTTCCTTGCAAGAATTTATACGGCAACAGAGGGCTCTCATGTACTGCAATAAACTCTATCTTCTAGTTCAGCACATCTTATCTCACAGAAGGTACTTCCCTGCATTCTGACAGATTAAAAAGGGCTTGAAATACTCTCTTAAGACTTCAGTGAATGCAATTCAGATTTCCTAAGAGTCAGAGTAATAAAATAATACCTCACACTTATAATTCAATAGCTATTATCAAGCAAATCCACGTATACGTTTAGGTTAACAGGGTTTGAAGATTTAAAGTTCAGGTCCACTGAAGCTAATACTCATTTGACCATCTCATTACCACAAGAAAAAAAAACATAAAACCAAAAATGCTGGCTCACAAGACACATCCTCCTATCTTTTCATTTGCTATTCATACATTTTTCCAAACCCTACCATCCTCTGTGTACATCCTTCACGTACAAGGAAGGACATGTTAAAAGCCCCAAATATAGGACTTCTTGGAAGCCTTGGAGCTGACAGTCTGAAGATCTCTGCTAAAAGCTCCTCATAAACTTCCCCACTTCAAGGACTGAATTTAGTCTCCAGTCTCTGTCTATTATATTAAGTATTCAGATACAGCTTTCAGAAATGCATGCAACAAACGATGCCCAGCACAATGAAGACACTTTAAAACACTGCATTATTTATTAATGTACGGTTTTCTTTCTTACACTCCAAAATTCCCTCTCTGAAGATCATACTAAATTTTAAAGCATTAAGTCTAGACTTTAATAGGTCAATTATTTAATGTGTTTACCCATTGCAAGTCCAATAATCCTGTAGGGCAAAAAGCAGGATGCAATAAAAGCTGCCCATAGAACGATGTAGAGCTTCTGTGTTATTTCTGGTTGGACCCACATGAACAAGCTGAAAACAAACAAATGAAATCAAAATTGTATTACCAAGCTTTCTAGATGTCGTCTTTTTTCAAAAGGAAAAATAAAAATGATTAAATTATATAACTTACTTTTTAATTTTTTCCAGTATGTCTGCCATCTTCCCAAAAAGATTCTGCATAAGAAGCAAGAGAATTAAATCCAATTCTTGTGTTATTTTGGTGGGTTTTTGTCCACGTATTAGAAACCAACAAAGTTATCTTACAGAATAAGCAATCCCTGAAAGTGATTTTTTAAAAAGTCATTTTTTAGCCATTTACAGACTTCACAACTGAGTAAACACAGCACTGAACATCAACATTCGATGACTTCTAATTTAGCACCTCGTTCTGCAGTTCAAGGTTAGTTATTAGAAGTGAAGGAAAGAAGTTTTTCAAACTCACTGATACTGACAGGAAAGTGTTTAAATCTCTGCGAAAAAGTTAAATAGCCAGAATTTGAAAGGTAAGAGCTTCTGCCAATTGGTAACGAAATGGAAAGTTGGTTGAATCATTCGAGCACTGAAATTTCAGGAAGTGGTTACTGAGATTGCCAAATGTTGGGCTGCTAGCTTTTTTTAATGGGATTTTTATGATATATCCTTTATGATTCCATATAACTCTTATAGATACAAACTGACCACTTCTCTGGATTAACAGTGCTACTCAACAACCTTCTCTAACTGATCCTTACTGTCACAGACCTGTAAATGTCATCTTCCTAACAAAGTCTGAGAAGCATTCATATAAACATAAGAGAAACACAGTTATTTACTGCCATGAAAAAGAAAGAACTGACAAACTGATACTACCGCTACCAACGGGTCAACCAGTGAAGACTACACTGACGACTTGGCACGCTCCTACCTGAGGCTAACAATGGCTCACTGCCACAGTGAGCTCCTCCCCAGCTCTCAGTCACGTGCCTCCACTTGAAGAAGCACCGGGTTTCATTTTTGTCAGATTCATTTGCATGGACACCATAAACAAAGGGTCAGGTATGAACCACAACCGGCAGAAGGAAGGGTATAGGACTACCCAGTTGGCAATAGAAAGGTAAGCTACTTGGAGTGGCTGCACACCATTAGACAGGGCACAAGGCTGCAGTTCAACTATGCGGTTGACTCACTGAACTACCAGTGCAGCTAACCAAAATGACTTAGATTAGAGAAAGTCTCCCCTCATCTTTTGCCACACAAATAGTATATTTCAGGCTAAGGTGGTGGTATTTAAAAACCAGACCGTTTTGGTGACAGAGTACAAACTGTTGAACTAACACAGCTAAACATGCAGCAACTTTCACCTTAACACTTGAAGGAATAAAGTCTCAAACTAATTCTGTGACTAGGAGATTTGAGGTATGGTTCTATGCTCGAAGATTCACTGCCCGGTCTACATTCTCAGAAACTTGGCTGCATACAGTAGGGAAAAAAATAGTCAGAAATGATTTTTATTCTCCTTTGGACTCTGCTCTGAACCATCACTTGGAGAACATCAACCAGTTCTCTGAAGCATTTTGGCATTTCAGAAGCTCCAGGCATCTTACTGATAACTCTATTGCTTGTAAGTAGAGAATAAAGTATTGTTGAAGGTCTTGTTTTCACACTCTCTGTAACATACTGCGCAGGTGCTCTGACCACTTCAGAACAAACCTCCTTGTTTTAGGGAAGAAGCAAAAGAGGTGAGAGTAGCACAGTACCTGCGCCTTCTGAGCCACGTCTAGAACAAGCTGAAACTTTTCAGACACTGTCAGATCCTCTTTTGGAGGTTCCTTGAGCAAGAAAGAAAGATAACCAATTAATTTTTGGCTCAGATGAAACTGACATTTTACAAAACTCCTCAGGACAATGCAACTCCTCCACATTCTTGAGAACAATGGTTTCACTTTAAACAATCTCTAAATGTACCAAGTTTCTCCTTTGTTTTAGATCTACTGAATATTCCATTGATGGTTATATTCAGTTATGAATGCTTTTCCTCCATGGTGTATGCAAACATGAGTCATACAAGACTATAGACAAAAGACAATATGTCTTTGAAGAAATGCAGTTACAATACCCTTCAGTATATGCTGTAGACCTAGAGTGACCTATTTCTGGTCTAGCACAGAAATATCATTTCTGTAGAAGTTTCACAACATTTTTTTTTCAATAGATTATTGATTTTTTATCAATATTAGTAAGTCTCAGTGCACATTTTGAAATTCAAAGAACTCCATCTTATATTAGTACTTCAAACAAAAAGAAGCATGTAAAGTTAGATGGCAATTTAGGTCGGAAGAGACCTTAAAGAGTTCACCTAGTCCAACTTATTGCTTAAATAAGTTCATAAGTAATAAATACAATTCATTACAAACAAAACAGAACACAAGGCTTAAGTTCCCACAGGATCTAACTTGGCCCATGTTATTACATAAAAGTTCATTCCAGAAATTTCAATCAACCTCAGAATATTTTACGAAGCACCCATATCTAAGAGTGCTATTAGTTTCTAAATGGCAAGAGAAAGAAGTTGCTACATCTCTATTTACACCTTATTGCTCATTCCTGTCTCAGCTACTCACACACAAAGGAAGACTGTGAAAGTGCAGCTTTTAACATAGTCACACAGACCAAACTGATCAAAGACTCACCACAGGTTCAGAAACTTCAGGCACAATGCTCCACTGTATTCTCCAACCCCTGGAAGTTACAGAAATAGTTAAAGAGAGCAAGTATTTTTGCCACCTGGCAACATGGATTGGTTCTAAGAGGCTGAAAAGCAGTTTTCTGCAATAAGGAAAATAGCTTTAAAAAAAACCAAAACATTCAAAAACCAACAAGGAGCCTACAACGTGACAAAAGCAGGAGTAGCCAACCACAAACAGCTTTAAATGCACATATTTATTTTGAACAATATTAGCTAAGTAGATACTGCAGAGAATCAGGCACGCTGCTTGTGGATTTTATGATAAAAGTGAATTTCATGCACAGAACAACTAATGGGAATACTTTTGTGCGTGAACAAATTGGATAAACATATTCAGAAGCCTGTTTGGTCCTGTTAATTTTCAAAGAATGGAGCGTCAGACTGCAAGTACTAATTGAGAAATTAGAAAATGATTTTGTAATACACACACTGAAAGGTCCTCACCTCAATTTTAAGGGGAAAAACACCATAAGCTCATAATAGCATTTTAAAAGATCCTCAGCACCGAAAGAAGAAAAAAGTATTTTTTAAGAAGCCTTAATTTTTAATAGAGGCCAAGCATACAAATGGAAAACTCTGGATTTAGGAGCCAAAGAAAGAGACTAAATTGCAATTTAGGTCTAGGTGAAAATTCTCTCTAGGAAGCTGCAGGCTTCAGTATGTAAGGTGACGTTCTCCAACTACTCTGAACACTGCAGGCTATTTTTATCTTAGAATTTGTTAAGTATTAAGAGATTTATCTGAGAACATGCAGTCTCATTTATGATGACCCAAGCCACGGCGAATAAAGATAAATCCTAAGTGTATTCAAAAATGATAGAATTAAGCAATGAAATAAAAGATATTACAGTTTGCATTTTAGCTTGTTAACTTAATTCACAATGTTAGAGAAAGTAACAGTTAGCAACTCAATATAAGAATAAAAAAACACCATTCAAGCAAAGTGCTACAAGAAAATAACCAAGTATTTAAGTACATACCTGGCTATGAGGTAATTTAGGGACAACCTCAAAATTGCTAAAAATAAGAACATAGGAATGGCCCAGCCATGCCATACAGCATTCATGTAAATCTGCAGATTGTGAAGGAAAAGAAAAAAAAGGACATGGATTACAAATTCAGGTACAGTGAGTCATTCACATCTTCCCACGGTACTGTAGGGTTCAGAAGAATACAACTCAGATCATGAATATTAATGAATTTTAGCCACTCCAGGATTGACAACAGCAATGCATTAATGAATGTAAAGCTGAAACTATAAGATCGAACCAGATCTCCAGAGACAACACTTCAGTAGCTCTCAGCTGCCCAAGATTGACTACTTCCAAGATTGCAATCATGGGAAGGTATGGGAAAAAAAAATATCATAAGCCTTCAAGACTGAATCTACTACATAAACATGATATGGTCTAATATCATACAATCATAGAATCCGTAGAGTTAGAAGGAACTTTTAGAAGTCATTTAGTTCAACTGTTCGCTGCACTGAAGAGGGACACCACAGACTGATCAGGTTGACATGAGCTTTGTCCAGCCTGGCCTTGAGTGTCTTCAGGTATGGGCCAAAACTCACTGTTTTATTTCAGATCAATAAAATCCCAGACTCAACAATGGTGATAAAGTCTCCTCAAAATTCCTTCAACTGTGCAGTGCAAAGTACCATTCAGTAGGGCTCTATAACTTACAGAGGTGGATTGTTTAATGGAAAAGTGTGTCACCAAAGAGGTTCATCCTGATAAAGTCAGTTAGAATTACTGTTAATAATTTCCTTTGACATTCTAAATCTTGTGTCTACAGCACAACCAAAGGAATTTAGATCATTTCATTAACACGTAGAAGAAAAAAGAACAAATCAAAACTCCACTAAATAGTTATATCACAGCAGCATGCAAATGTTCTTACATTGCCCCATGGGAACACTTCAATTTAGCTCATGGGAACACTTAAATTTAGTTCACAGATCTCATGTTGGCACATTAAAAGAAACTAAAATCAAGGCGCTTTGTCTCTCATCACATTAGAGTGTGACACTAATCAATAGAAAAGAGCACTGATGGTGAAAGATATCTTCCTATCAAATATAGCCTCTATCAGCTTTTCAGCTCCAGAAGAAGAGAGATTTTGCAGAGGCCGCAGTAACCATCAATTCACAGAACAGGGAGACAGGAAGCAAAGAACACGAGAACAATGACCATATTGTTCCACATTATTTTAACAGTTACAAAACGAATTTGGAACGTACAACTGAAGTGGCTCTGAAATATAATTGAAATGGCAACTACACCGTATCTTGTGTTAACTGTAATCCTACTATTCCATTTGACTTCAGCATTATCCCTCTGGATATATGGCAGTTTCAATGACATTCCATTAATAACACATTTTAAAATAAGTTCTTACAACTTCTGGAGGAACGGGATAACTTACAATAAAGGCAATAGCAGAAGTGTAGATAGAATACCAGTCTGATAAGGCAGAAAGGTTCTTCACAAAATTAGTAACGGGTTTGGCACCTCTCTCTAAACAGAGCAGAGAAAGAACACAGTTATTAGAATTAGCTGGCAGTGGGATTCAGTAGCTTGTAAATGGCAAACAATGACATCAGAAAGTTATTAAGAACATTTGAGACATGTAAGTACAAAAAAGCACCATCAAAATTAAGGAAAATAAAAATGTAGAGACCCGTCAACGTTAACAACAATCAGTTAAAAAATAAGTTTTCAAAAGCTGAAGTGTCACTCAAGATAAAAGTTATGTCTAAATTCCTAAGTACACCTGAAATAAATAAAGATTGGCATTATTTTCACAAGGGTTACTTGGATGCCCACAGCAGGCTGTTCTGAGCTCTGTTTATACTGCTCCAAAGAACTCAGTGTAAGTCAGCCCACTGTACTGTAAAACAAGCTAATCTAGCCCAACTAGACTCCAAGCCACCAACGAGTGACTGTTACTGCAAAAAAGCTGACCTCAAACCAGGCTACATTTCTCTTGGCTGCACTTCTGCTGCAGTCAAACTGGTAGCAGGACTTGGCTGCTTACTCTTTCTAAGGCACAGCTCAGGACCTCGCTGCCTCTCTCAGCTCTGCAGACCTTTGCTCTTCCATACAGGGAAGGGCACTGCTCCCATCTGCAGACACACTCAGACAGGCAGCAGCATCAAAAGCAGCTCTTTTTCAGCTCCCTGTAATACTCTTTACTTTTTCTTTACTTTTACCTTTACTCTTTCTATTCCTATACGCCCTTTTACCACTCAGCTAAGCAACATAGAAAAACAGGAAGGGGCTGTTGCAAGAAGACCATTGCTTTTTCTATTGAAAAACACTGATTTTGCCTCTCCTACTGATAAGAATAAATATTCTTCTTGCACGGGGTAGCCCAGAGGTACCCACCCTTGTTTGCAGCACAGCTCACAGCTTTGAAAGGCTTTCTCAAGAGAGCCTGCAACTTGCTGTCCTAGTTTGTGTGGCTTGGAATTCAGCTAGCCTTGATGCATGCCCTATGGGAAGTGATTAAACAGCCAGATTTCCTTGAGCGTCAGTGACATAAACAAAGCAGCGGATGAAACAAATGGAAGGGCAGACTTGAGGCATCAGACAAGGCACTGACTTGAGCGCTGCTTACAGCAGTTCCTCCTATCTGCTCTGTTTCACCATCCCACACCAAACCTACAGGGAAGGTCACCACTTGGAAAGCACTGCTGATGGAAAGGCCTTTGAGAGCTGCAGGTGGCAATCAGGCACCCCTGAACAAGAGGCACCTTTAAGAACCACTCAAAGCATAAGCTCAGTACAATTTTTTTTGAGCTACTCAAAAGGCAAAGCACGTTCGCTACAGAGAACAGATCACAGGTTTGCTCTCAAAGTACTGGTATTGATTCTAAGGATAATAAAATTGCAATTATACCAAGATTAAAGACCCTTATGTGCCTCCCCTTGATAACACCATAAAGATTTGGGGCACAAAATAGCTTTTTTTTTTCAAGCTGTAGCGATTCTTGTCTGTACAGAACTTCTAGGACGTTTAATTACTTAGTTTAACCTGCCATCACTCATCCCTTCACCTTCCAAAATAAGTTATTAGTTTACTAAGAGAAAAAAATGCAAGACCCGCTCATGGTCTGACCTTTGAAAGTATAAGGTCAGACCATAAGCCAAAAGTCCAGCAAGCAAACTACAAGGAGTTCAGAAGAAGCATGTGGGCAGCTCAGGAATAAGGATCGTGCCACTGTAGAAATAACCTGTTCTGACTTATTACGTGTTTTCACATTTTAATTAGCACTGCATTTTTCCTGCTGAGATATTCTGTGCAATTCTAGACTAAAAGCAAGCTCCTACTTCACCTAAGTCACTTTGCACTCCAAACACTAATGCAGGATTTCAGAATCGTTCCTGCTTCTGAACTGGCAGAAGTATTCCTAAGCCTCATATGTTGTACGCAGCGGTCCTCTCCACAAAGTTACTAAGTGCTACTTGCAGAAATTGAAATGCTTTTAATACTTACTTAATCTTCTCATATTTTCAGTCAACCTGAAAAAAAAAATCAATAAAGGAAACTTGTTAAAAAGACAACGAGTGAATTTTATTAAAATGCAGTCGTTCTCCCCTGGTCTCTGGAAGACTGCTCACAGTTATAGATTAAATGTTTGTGCATTTAGCTTCATTCTTGCCTGTTACGAAATGTGTTTCTAGTAACATAGGCTATCTTGCATCAAACCAAAAACTGAAATGTAAAAGCTCTGTGAGCTTTTGCTCACATTTTGAGAAGCGCACGACAGAGCCTGCTGAACAATTCTTCTACCTCAGGCTGCAGACAGAGTTTTGTGTTCCATCCAGGGTGCTGACAAACCATTTGAGACAGCCTTCAGTTTAATTACTTCTGATACAAACACTTGCTCATATCATCTAAGAGGCGCTGTTTTTTTGTCTTTGAATAGAAGCATCTTGTAACAAACCAATGATTTCTTACAATCACGTTGGAGATTTACCTTCTAGCACTAAGTGGCTCCTCTGTTTCCACTGTGTTCTCCTCTGGTTGAAACCTGAAGTCCTCAACATACTCCCCAAATTTGTCACAAAACCACTTCTGGAGTCTTGAACATACCGTGTGACTACGTTTATCTACAAAAAAAGAAGCACTGTGTATCAGGATATTACTAGAAAACATCTTCATATGAAACTTCACATGCTGCCATATGCTGGTTTTGGTAGGGTCGTATTCTTTGTAATGGTATTTCTGTCTCCTGGAAATTTTGTTCTACCATTTCACAGAAACACAGATTATACCATGCTTGTAAAGATGACTAAAGGTGATTCCTGCATCCAGCACAAGTTTTGCTGTAAGTACAGCACACGGGAACATCTTACTATAGATGTACAGAAATCAATTAAATATTCTTAACAATTGAGAATTTTTAGCAGACACTAACAAATTTTTTTGCTGTGTTTCTTATAACAAAAGTCTGACCCAAATCTCAGAACTCCTATTTGTGTTGATGGGTCATCTGGAGAAAAGGAAGTGCAAAGCAAAACACTCCCAAGCAGAGAACAGGATGATCGCCTTACAGCCATGCTAATTTGACAGGAAAAGGAGGTGGAAACTTCAGCAAAGCAACAAAGTACCGCATGCTTTCTTTATGCTGGTTTCAGTGGAAATACATAGCAGGATAAGGCAGTGCAGATGAGAGCAGGACACACATCTTTTGTGTTGTCTCTACCTCAGAAAATCACTTTCTAGCAGCAACAGACTATTCTTTGGAAAGAAAGGCCAATAAAACAGTGTAAGAAAGAGGGTCACAGCTCCCCATTAGATACTGAAAGGCTGCTATCAGGTCTCCCTGGAGCCTTCTCTTCTCCAGGTTGAACAGCCAGACATGCAAGAAGTCATTCACATTCCTGAAGGTCTTCTAATAAAAAAATAAATTCCTTATTCAAGCATATAAAATCATCTACAAAGACTAAAAGCAGAATCATACATATACAGATGTAAGAATCTGCTCAGATGCTCTTTCTACTTGGCTTCTTCAAAAGTCTGATTCACGACCAAGCAAGCTTTCCCATAACATTTTCTGGAAGAGCTTCAAAAGAAAGGAGCGGAAAAAAAACGAACTGTATCAAATTGCTAATACAGATCTGACCAAAATTACCTGCTCCATTGGTTTGTGTCTGTGGCTTTGCAGGCTGCTGAGCTGCAGACACTTCTTCAGCTCTACAAAGAAAAACAGAAACAATAAAAAATCCTGCAAGTTAATTTAAGAGAAAACCAAACGTGTGTCCTATTGCAGGATTAAAATTATCACTGTACGCTGCATTCGGGATCCAGAGAAATATCACTATGTGACAGATAAGTGTAGTTTAGCCATTTCCTGTCAGCAACAGCTCAATCTGATCTTTTAACAAAATATTTTAGTATCAGTTTGGTTGTATTACTTCTGTCTTTGCATTATATGTTTATTGCAATGCTGCTAGAAAACTCTTCAGAGCCCTGACTCTTCCCACAGCAATAAATGAAAAGGGATCCCATACTGCAAGCTATAACCACAGTATTCAAACAATACCAGTTTATTACACGACCCTTGAATTCTGCTGCTGTTAGTACAGTCAATACCACTCATCTTCACAGTGAGAAGAGCAGATACCAAGAATTACTTCAAATGATACACCATTAGCTCTCGGTGCAGAGATGCCATGCCAAGATGAAACTATATTAAAAAAAAAGTAAAATGCAAAATTCAAGTAACAGTGTGAAAAACAGTGATGATAATGTTCCAAAACGACACAACAAGAATCAGGCATCACCTGTCTTATCCTTCAAGACAGATCAAGAATAATGCTCTCATTCATTAAAACCAAGCATTCTGGAAAACAAGAACCATTTGGCCATTCTGCACACGTTAAGGCTCCACATTACATCTGCAGTATCCATAGCCTCCAGCTGCTAAAGTGTCTTGAGAACGCTTCCAGCATCAGCCCATAAGTCTTTAGCCATCCGTGCAGACATGCTACAGAAAGATTTCTCTAATAAAGAAGCAGCTTTGCAACAGAACAGCTGCAGCAAGCTTTACATCACACAGAACTGAATAATCAAAAAGGTTATCACTCAAAACAATAGTATGTTGGATGTGTACTTTCACTGACACTTATTTAAGGAGACAAGGTAGGTGCTTTCAAGTGTTCATCTCTCACTCCTCAGGAAGGGAATCAAGTGGGATGGACGCAGGTCAGCAAATGGAGATCACACTGCACAAGGCAGGTAACAGAATATAGATGGGTTTATAGGCATCTTGCCTTTCCCTTTAGGAATACAATAGGTAAAGATCTCACCGTATTGTCTGCACACATCAAAGGCTTCTGTGAATCTGTGCATTCTGATTCATTAAGATGGAAAAATGACAGGACTAATTACCTCCCTTCTTCAAGCACTCCCCATACATAATGGACTTTCCACATTTGTGTTTATTTCTAAAAGGAGCATTTAGAAATAGTTTATTGATTTATAAAGTAACTGAACACCCATCAAGGTGAACTCCATGGTTTCATCTTTGAAAACCACTTGCTTTCACTCCTCTGCAGGACTTTTCCACATTGTTTCTATACTTGCAGCAGCTCTCCACATGTCCTCAGAAGTCACCTAAATCCCAGCAGTTGGTTTTTTTCCTCACTAAACTTTCACTTGTGTTTCTCTGCAATTTTTCCCCAGACCTGTACAACCCTGAGGTTCTCCACTCAGCCGTTCTTCCTCCTTGCTCCTTCCCCCACATGCATCCAACTCCTTGTTTCCAGGTCTGTCTGTCTAAAGACGATGAGCAATTAACATGATCAAATCTGCACAGACCGTTATATAGCGGGGTCTTTCTCCCAACACAGTTACACCACACAGGTGGGACATTTTTAGTCACCATCTGTCGCTGCCACCACGTATCCCTGAAAACACATTTTGGTAGGAAGGCAGCAGTCATTCACAGGCAGGTTCCCATTGCTTGAACAGCATCCTGGGGGATGTCACACCTGAACAGCTCTGGTGATAGAATGGAGACAGGATCCCACTACCAACAACCATCAGAGCCTTCAGGCTGGGTCTTCCTTTGACGTGCTGGGATCTATTTTCAGAAGCAGCTCAGCGTCATTACTCTCTATGTTACTTGGAAAAGAATCAAGAAAGATCTCATCCAGCAACAGTCTGGAATGCCAGGCTTACTGGCTTCCTCAGTAGCACACCAGAGTCTGGCTCTGGCCATTCCCGGTGGTTTTTCCATTTGTTCATTTTTTGGCACTCTCTTACTTGCCATCTGCCTCTTACTCTTTCCCCATGAAGAACATGACCTTTATGAATCACCAGGTTAATGACAACTCATTACTGCACCTGTGAATCAGGTTATAATTAACCACCTCAGACAGATTTGGTCCAGGAAGCTCAAAATTCATTCTTTAGGCTTGTATACCCATTGGGAAGCCCAACCCACTACAGCAAGACCCCTGATGGGCAGGAATCATCTTCCCTACAGTTTCTAAACCTCTACTCATGCCAGAGACCAATTAGAAGGCTGGAAAATATGAACCACCCCTGAAACAACACAGAAGGTTGTGTTTTGATGCAGGCTTCCTAACTGCTGCCTGTACTGAAGAAAACAAGCTGCGTTAATGCCTGTGCAAGCATGCTTTCCGCACAGAAAAAAGCTACGGTCAATGAGGCTAACAGGCCACCCTCCTGAGGGAAGGGCATGTTTATACAACTACAGACTGAACCCACTTAGAAGCAATGGCTGATTAAAACAGGAAATTGCAAGCTACAGCTAAGAAAAGATGAGTGCAAGTGTGGGATTTCTTTTACATACACTTTGCAGGGAAGCATGGATGTTAGAGCTGTTCATGACTAGTACATGTGCAGTGTTCAAAAATGATAAGCACACATCAGTGAGGCTTTCACTCAATTCTGCCCCACAGAAACACACAGAATAGTGCCAAACTGTTATTTTTGTAGCCATATGACCTAAGTGTTTAGGGAACCTCGATGCTGAACTGATGGTCATTTACCTTATCTAAATATTTTGCTTTTGTGCATCTTCAGCCTTGACTACAGCTGTGAGTTGAACTGAATGTGAATCAAAAGAATCCCTCAAAAAAAAAATACACGAAGACCTGACCTATTGCACACAGCCTTACAACAGCTACAGGGCTGCTCTCAGCCATGTGCAAAGTATTCTTCCTACAGACTAGCTCTAATATTGGGTTCACAAACCCATCACTATTCCTTTGACAGCTTTTGTGGAAGCCAGTCAAGTCTCTGTTGGATCTCAAAGAAACACACATACATACATACTTCCACAGAAGGTCCCTTCCAATAACAGAAGCATAAATATTATGCAAAAGTGAGGTATTTTCACAGCTCACTTTAAAGACAAATCGGTCAGGAATCTCAGCCTGAGGGGCTGTTATATACTTGAGTTAAATACTTTCACATTTTCAATTTCCCTCCCATTGAAATACACCAAATATTTCAGAAGGCTTTGTCCTTCCCACATAGATATTCCCACATTTTACATGGCTAATGTAGTTTGTAGCTTCAGAAACAAAAGAAAAGCTCTCAGACGAGTTGCCATCAACTCAAGGTCTCATCTAAATGTCTGTGACCAGAGAAAAATAAAAGAAAAACAAACCCAACACCCCAAACTACTCTTGACAGGAGGTACTTCAGAAGTAGATTTGGTGACAGGCCGCTAAGTTAAACATAATAAGACACACAGTTTAGCAAGTTGGATTTGTTAGCAATCCCAGTGCAATACCACTGCCAAACTTTTGGACCTGGGTCTCAGCTTCTTGCTACCTTTGTGGAGTCCCAGCCTGACCAGACATTTCCAAAGGAAAAGAGGTCTTCAGCATTCACAACAGTCTTCACTGTGATCCAAAGCATCTTCTTGAGGGACAAAGCCAACTAAGCCCCAAACAGTGCATGCGTGGAAGATGATGCCATTCAGCCAGGAGCCAGTTAGTCAATAAAAATGAACGGTACAGAAGAAATGGTGGTTTATGCTGAACCACTGTCTGTTCTTCTTAAAAATAGCTCACGATGGTAGTACTAAAAGGTCTGCATACGACACAGCTTGTTGGTAAGTGTTGTTGCAATACATCTTATTTTTTATTGTATGACAGCACTGGAAACAAACTGTAAAACAAGGCAGCAACTGCCCACAATTTACACTAAACAAGCATTACTCACACAGACTATTCCAGATTATTTATTCATTGTTCCACTACTAAAATGTTACTGGCTTCAGCTGTTGCACCAAATGCTGGGCTGTCTCAAAGCATCTATGGAAAACTTTAGCTGAGGGCCTCCTCCTGAACGCCCAGACACACAATGAACACTGCAACAAACAAATCCAACTAAACATCCCCTTCTTCCACTCCTCCCTACAAACAATTTGATGAAATAAGCCCATGTCCTACACATGAAATATATGTCATTAATTCATTGTTCTCTCCTTGCTGAACGCTTTGCATGTATTCATACAGCTGCATGTACTGATCTGCTTCACATATAATTCTGAATACTGGAATAGCTAAAGTAATTTCTCCTTACAATACAGCTTGGTTTGTTTTTCACTAGTAGTTCATTCTGTAAGCAAAGAGGATACGTGCAAACATTTTTATAAGTATATCTACTTGAAGATGACATGAAAACTTAACTGAGACTTGGGCCAATATGGTTTTGTTGATGTACCTACAAGTAGCGAATTTCCAAGGCAAATTCACTTAATAAAATTAAGCTGCTAGCAGATAGATATTTAGCCTATTATATGCTTGATTGTGTCAACAATTTGCCTGTAGAGATAACATAAGTATTTTCAAATGCCTATAGTAAAGTGCCAACAAATAAAAAGCAGAGGAAAAGAATTTCACACACGGTATGAGTAAAAGCCTAGGCAAACCAATTTTTCTTCTTCTGAGTGTAAACTGGAAAGCAATTTCAAATGTATTTATTTATTTATTTTTGGTGGTATAGATCTCTTTGTCCCAAAATGATTGGAATGGTAGCATCCTGAGTCAGAAAAAGACTTGGATAAAATGGGTAATTGGCTGAATGTAATCCTCAAATGCAAGTCAAGTTAAAAGGGCTAGTGTAATCCTTAGGATATCTAAATGGGAATACAGCACTGAGGTGGAGAGGTCATGCCACCTTAGTTCAGTAGTAGCACACCTGCTAGAGATTCTTCCTGATTATGGTCACCCACAACCCAATACAGATGTTGACAGTTGGACAGAAAACACTGTGAGAGCTGAAAGAAAGCCTAAAAGTTTGATAAACAAAGACCAGACTCTTTTCTCCGTAAAATGCACGTACTTCCAAGTCACAGTCAGACCCATATCTGGCCAATATCAGACCTTGGGACAACCCAAAGCCCCCTGTAAGAGCAACTCCACAGGCCGGATGATAGGCACCTCCTACAGAGGAAGTCTTTGTCCTTCTTCAGAATTCTCAGTAAGAATGAGATCATTCTCCCCCTTCTGTCATGGGCACAACCTAGAACCCAGGTGCACCTGGTCTCCAGAGAAGGCCTAAGAGCCAGAGTTGATGGTACAGCCAGTACTGTGGAATCTACTAACTCAAACACCTTCAAAGTAGTGTCTTAGTTTCAGCTGGGATGGAATTGTTTTCTTCAGAGTGTCTGGTATAATACTGTGTTTTGATTCTAGGAGAAAAGCAATATTGATAACACACCAATGTTTACAGTTGTCTGCTAAGCTGTGCTGTATAGGGCCAAGGCCATTCACAGCAAAAGGCCCAAAGAGTTGGGAGGGAACAAAATTAGGACAGCCGACGTAAGTTGGCCAAAAGGATATTCCATACCATATGAAATCAACTGGCAGGATTTTTGAAGGTGGTGGTAGTTCATCTCTTTCTATTCTGCTGCTTGAGGGTCCACTTGGGCACTGGTTTGGGGGATGATGAGCAACTGCTTCTGCATCTCTTGCTATACACATTTATATACAAATACTGATAACTATTTTCCTTTTCTCTATCTCAGTAAATAGTTTTATCTCAACCCACAAGTTCTCCTTTGGTTTTTTTTAATTCTCTCCCCCATCCCAAACCAAGCAGGGGAGCGAGCAAATAACTGTGTGTTGCTGCTTGGTTGAACCACAACAGGTAGCACACCAGAGAAAAAAGGTGCCCTGAAGCATCAGTTTTACCTACTAATATTCACACTTTGTAATGCTGCTATAGAGCAAACAGATATTCTCAGCCTGGGGGCAGGTCCAAGTTTGTTCCCCTTCCACCGTCCCCAGCAGTTCACTCAAACAATGAATTTTCAGTCCAGAGACTAAATGGAAGTTACATGTGCATGCAGCAAAGCCAACCAGGACAGGAGGTGAAAAACAATATCCTACTTCACAGCTCTAAGAGCAACCAGAAGATCTCAGAATCCCCCAATACAGAGCCATGCAGGTCGCATTCCTAGTGCATAACCACAGGAGTGGCTTCGGAACAAGGCTCTTCTGCAAGGACATCACAGAGTCCCTTCTAAGCATACAGCTTGGGTCAGGACTGCACACAGACCAATTCCAGTTCCTGCATGGAACCAGAGATTTTGACAAATCATCAGGCAAAGAAAAATAATCTAATGCTGCACTAGGTTTTGAGAGTAAGAGGGAATGCCTAATTCATCAGCTATACAAAAGCCTTGGTGAACCTACATTTTGAATACTGTGTGAACATAGGCTTTTCTGAAGAAATAAAGAATAGTAACTTAAGCAATGAAGGGGAAACACAGGAAAAGCTGGAACTCTACAGTCTGCAGAGAAGAGTAAGCAACCAAAGGTATTACTTAAGCTGAATGCTCAACAGTTATTCACTTCTGTGAATAACTCAACTCTGTAAATATAGGCACTATGAAATGTACTAAAGAAACAAACAAACCCCCGCAAGTGCTTCTTTTTATTTAACAGTGAACTTCTGAACTACTTCCATAGCTTCCAGTGGTAGATAGCACTGGCATTTTAAAGAGAAGAATAAATAAATGCATTGATAGCAGGCCTGCAAATAGGGTCTGGATACTACAGAGGGAGGTAGATCAGTGAAAGCAACTAGGCTCACACGTTCTCCATAAACATCTCCCATCCCCCTGCAACAGAATACTGGGTATATAGGCAGCTGGCCTAACCATAAAAGCATTTTTATGCTCAGGTAAGTACTGCATCAAGTAGCAGGTGAAGTTTGTATAGAATTGCACATCTCATATCCAGGGCAAGAAGTTTTGCCAGTTTGTTCTTGCTTGTAACCTCTAAATAGCTGGCAGTGTTTACTGAGCACAATTACCAACTCAGCTTGCACTATTCAGTGATGACAGCAGTTGATGTTGAGCCACAGCTCCAACTACTCAGTCAAGTAACCTTGGCTATGCAGAGGAAGATAATGTAGGCAAGTGGGTTAGACCAACAAGGTCACCAAGCAGCTGCTATAGTTCTAAGATCTAAAGTCTCCATACAGAAAGGCAGACTAACAAGAGACAACATCAAATGTGATGCTTAGTAGCATCAGGAAAAATGTCTTCAGAGATGAGCAAATTTAAGAGCACGGGGAGGGATATACTCACTTGTCACTGCAGTGGCAAGGAAGGCTCAATTTTCAGCCACTCCCACACATTAAGGACTGTGGTATGGTACTGGGATGTCCTCACACTCACCAGAAGAGTAGCAGCATTGACTGGGCAGTCAGGAGATGACAGTGTTTGAAAAGACAACACATATCTAACAGCACGGCACAGGCTGTGGCATTCAGCAGCACACGGTGTACACTGCTAGCTCCAGGTAGGTCAGACCCCAGAGATGGTGATAGGAAGAATACTCCAAACAGACAGCTGTCAGGACATCCCTGTTGCTATGATAGTATGAAAGGTCAAGTAAAATGGGAGTACTTCTCTGTACAAGATGTACTTTCATAGGAAAGCACGGCATCTCTCTCTGTGAACCACTCATTTATTTTAAGAGGGTCTAAGCTGGAAATGGATATTTTCACCCAAACTCTTCATTCATTGAGTCTGAAACCTCAAGTGGCTTTCAGCTATACAGCGAAGACATTTCTCTTACCTTTCTTTAAGTAATTCTTTGACTTTATGTTTTAGCTTTCAGTTTCTCTACTGCTCCTCTTTTAAAGCCCTTGCCTTAATGTTTCAGCCTTTGTTTCTTCTCTCAGCTTCCTGATGTACTTTTACAGGAAAACACAGCTTCTCTCTCTGTGAATTACTCATCTAAGAGAGTCTAGGCTGGTAATTGATGTTTTCACCAAAACTCCTCATTCAGAGAGTTCCAAGACCTCAAGTGGCTTTTAGCTATACAGTGAAGACATTTCTCTTACCTTGCTTTAAGTACTTCATTGACTTTTTGTTCTAGTTCTAGCCTCCTCTGTCGTTCCTTTTCTAGCTCTTGCCTCAATGTTTCAGCATTTGTTTCTTCTCTCAGCTTCCTGAGTTCCTCCTCTGTTAAGCAGGATAGAAGAAAAAGATTCAGTTATCCTGAAGAACAATAAAACATGAATATGGCAAATAAGATGGGTTTTTGTTGCTGTTTTCTTGTTTTCATTTGAGCTACAGCAAACATGTTCACCATAAAAAGCAAATAATCAAGATCTGGAATAACTTTACAAGAAGTGCACACCACGTACAAAAACATTCAGTTCAAACTGTTAAAGCAAGTAGAAAAATGACTTCAAAGTTCTCTTTTACAGATACATCCTTTGGTACAAGCTACCTTTAGCTAAATGCAGCTTGACACATCCTTTATTCCCCAAAGAAATAACCAGCAGGAAAGGCTACCTGTTGCTCATCAAATGTAAAAAAAACAAAAACCTATTCCTCTTTTTCCTCCCATATGTGTGGGTCGGAAAAAACATACACATACTCATAACATTCTCCAATGCCATATAATGCTCTGTCAACTTCTGGCACGCCAATATTTTTATTCAAGTCAGATGGATGCATTACAGTCTTGAGTACATCACAGTACAAGAACAGGTTATGGGATGAGGGACTGAGTTCAGATTTCTACTTTTTCCAAGGTTACAGTGTGCCTGACTAAATTCCAAGAAATTATGTATGTATGCATGTATAAACGTACATATATATACACAGATATACATATTCTCTTTCATGAACTATCAACTATGCACAAGGCTTTTTTGTGGCTAATTAGCTTTGCTTTTTGTCACTGACAGTATCGTTGCCATGATCTTATTTTAGTCTAGAGCTACAACAGACTTGCTGTCACCAATCGCTTTGCCAAAATAGCACTCAAGGGACGTGACAAAAAGAAGACTGGGAATCTCTTTTGTTCTTTCCTTTTTTTTAATGACAGAATTACTCTGGTTTTTGTTCTCTGGGCTGCTGAGTTTTTTAGCTCAGCCTTGGCAGTAAATAGAACAGCAGGCGTATTTCAAGCTTACAGCAAACCAGAACAGAAATACTTGCTAATTCTACTATCACCATAGACAGAGGGGTTCAAGCTTTGCAGTTTTACACGAATCACAGATTATGTTCTACCCTATGGCATCCTCTTCTGTTTCTTTTTATACAGTCTTGTAAATTTGCGGTCAAGTTTTGTTATCTGAACTTTGTCACTTCAATCAGCATGTGCCCGCAGGAGTTTGGAACTGTAAGCATTCAGAAGATCTGATAAATCCACTCCCCCCAGTGCACAAGGGGCTGCCGCAGAAGCTCCCATCATTTTATCTGCTGTGCCAGCTAGATGGTGGTAGATTATCCATATTCCTGCCACACTAAGAGGTTCAGAGCATAGAATTAGGAGAGAAAAAGATGAAGTGAGAGAACAGCACAATGTGATGTGTTCCACCGGGAGGCTACAGGTTGTATTCCAGCAGACAGGAGTGTGCTGTCATCTCACCACTGATGCTTTGTTAACAGCCCCAGAAAGAAGACGTGGAGCAGTGAAGTCAACTTATCCTCTAGCAAAAAAACTCCAAATTTATTCTGAAAACTATAGTATGCTGTGACATGATACAAGAGGAAAACTCTTGCTGTTGCAGCAGGGATTGTTTCCCCTGCAAATAAAGAGAAAGATATGGGCATAAGGGCACACATTAAAACAGAGGTGTTTCTAATTACGTGTCTACAAGCAATTTTAATTACAGCAAGAAAACTGTGCTTGCACTTAGCATTTCCTACACTTTCAAGAGCTTGCCTTGCTGCATAACGAGAGCATGCACTCAGATGAACGGAAGCAGTTCTTGTAATTCCCATACACTGGAGCTTGTGCAATATCACAGAACGTTCCAGAGGGGATGTTAATCTCTCAAGACCATTACAGGGAAAAAAAATCCCTGTTAGGTATTTGAAAAATAAAACAAAAAAAGAGGACGTGAATAAGCGTTCTGTGTACATAAGAAAACCACACACAGTGTAAATTAACCTCAGTGTTCTTGAAAGCCTACACAGATCTTCCAGCTTTTATAATCCTTGCTGTTCTGATTGTACTGTATCTCATCCTATTAAAAACAAAACAAAACCCAGAAACGTGAACACTAGGAGAACAAGAAGAGCTAGATACAGAATTACTTTATGCAAAGGAGGCAGAGTTAAAGGGTGCACAATGAACAAGACAGAACTCCTATCAAACAAGGCAAAAAACAACAGCATCTGATCAGCTTCACTTTACATAGCGTTCCCTAAATTTCAAGTATGCAACTCTGCAATTTAAACCCACCTCAGCTCTGGCCTGTTCCACTCTTTAAAGCAGCATTTGTTGGTACTTTGGCAGCAGCATGGGTCTGGTGTTGTAAAATCTCCATGTCTGGTTAGTTAAATACTCTGAGTTTGCTAAGCAACAGAAACCACAAAGGATAGAGAAAAGAAAAACAAAAAAAAAGAAAAAGAAAAAAAAGAACTGTTCTTTCTTGCTCTCTGCCCTGAAATAATCTACAGTTTGGCTAAACTGAACTGAAATTCTCGAGCCCCAGGTTGTCCTCCTGCAGAGCAACCAAACTGGCCATAAAGACCAGAACCCACAAATTCTAGAGGACAACCCACAAGACAACATCACATCTACCCACTGAGTTTTACAGATGTGTATTGTCCATGGTGATGAGAGAAGCGCACTCTTGGAGCTTGGAGCTTGTTCTCAGACAGCCAAAAGTCCGGTGCCCTCCCTCCCCCACCACCCCAAAGGGGTACACTCAAAGAAGGCCGTGCTTCAGGTCTATGATTAATCCATTTCCCTTCCAGGCACGTCAGTCACGGCTGCATATGACATAACAAGAGACTGAGGGCATGGCTCAACTAGACATGGAGGTGACACCCCACAAAAATGCTTTAAAGACTCTCCAAGTGAACTTTCTGGATGCTGCTGCACTTTTAAAAACAAGCTTTAGAAGCACAGAATCATAGAATCACCAAGGTTGGAAAAGACCTAAAAGATCATCCAGTCCAACCATTCACCTATTACCAATAGCTCCCACTAAACCATGTCCCTCAGCACAACATCCAGTTGTTCCCTGAACACCCCCAGGGTCGGTGACTCCACCACCTCCCTGGGCAGTCCATTCCAGTGCCTGACCACTCTTTCTATCATTCCCCACCATGCCATCAGCCCCCGATAGCTACTGAAAAAATTCAGTTCCCCCCTCAGAATACATAAGTGAATCATAAGTAACATTTTGCTAAAAAACCTCATAAATACTCAGATATCTAATTCAGAGAGACCAAACAAAACCAAGCAGTATTTGGGAAAGGAAGATGCTATGTTAGGCTGGGAAGGCATTACGCAGTAAGTTGGCTTTCTAATTCAATACTGCATGTGCAGTAAAGCGGATGTTTCCTTTAATAAGGGGATTGGAGGTGGATTAGGGAGACTCCCAGTAGCTATTTTACATAATAGCTTTCCTTTGGAGGCATACAGGTATGCAGCAAAATCTCACTGTGAGACAAAGAGAGAAAAAATTGCTTCGAGAGCAGAGCCTAAAGAGAATACTGTAACCTGCTCAGCGTTAAATCAAATGAGACATAGTTAAAATAGCAGAAGTGCCAAATACCATTGGATATATCCTGTCACATTTACACGGGGAAACACCAGTGCTTAATAAGACAGAAATAACTCTGCTACGTCTAGGTTAATTATGGCAAATCTCCCTTTAACCCTTTGAACAATTACTGGAGTTCAAGTACATTGTCTAACAGGTAATGAACATGCTAAATCTCAACCACACACCACCAAACTGGATCTCAGCGCCAGTGCTAGAAGCTATCTCCAACATATGTACCTTCTGCCTTTGCCTGACTCCCATTTCTCTCCCTCTCCTCCCCAGAGGCTTCTGTGTTTTCCATCCGTGACTTGAGAGCCATGGAGACTCAAAAACCTTACCACACATCTATCCACAAGACTTCAAATAATATGCTAGCTTTTGATACCAGACAGTGCAGGACATTCTAATTTTTTGCATGAGAAATGTTTGGGAGAGAAAAGGACTTGACTAACACACTGTTCCAGCAGCTTCACTTTATTAGCTGTCCTTTCTTCTTTAAGTCACCTCTTAAATTTATGAGCTTTCAAGTTGGTACAGATTTTTACAAGCACGGCCTGCAGGCTCTTGTTCGTACCGGGCAAAGTGCACAGCTAATGGTGGTGGTGATGTTGAAAAACTGTGCTTTGTAGCTGAGAATTTGTTCAAATAGCGCCATTGTGCTCTTTGTAGCTGCTGTAATCTTCATGGAAATAAATAGGATGTATTACTTTTGGAGCAACCTACATACTTCCAACACGTTGCAACTACAGTGTCCTCTTTCTATGAGCACAGTTTAAAATATCAGTGAATGCATTCCTTAGAACAAAAACAGCCGTTTAGGGGCTCAGATTCACCTATGGAACCTTCAGCAGTTAGTGCCGCAGTAACATCTGATATAGCAAAAGTAAAGTTCTGTCATGTTGGGTTGCTTCTTGGTGCTTGTTATTTTTTAAGCACGAGACATTCAGTGGTGAGGAATCCTGGATGAACAAATTCAAAACCAAACAAAAAAAATCCAAGACCTCTCCTGATCTGCCCAAGGAGGCTGTGGATGCCCCATCCCTGGAGGCATTCAAGACCAGGCTGGATGTGGCTCTGGGCAGCCTGGTCTGGTGGTTGGTGACCCCGCACGTAGCAGGGGGGTTGAAACATCATTGTGGTCCATTTCAACCCAGGCCATTCTATGACTATGATACTACTGCACAAGTATCAAAAATGCATTCTCCACGCATTTAGCTACTCTTACAGAACTGTCATTCCTCTTGCCTCAAGAACCTGCTTTCATGTTGTCCTACAAAACTTACCCTGCACTGTTTTATCTTTAGCTGATCTTTGCTAAACTACATTGTCTGTGATATGGGGAAGAAAATAATTATAAAAACACTCTTCCTTTTTAAATCCAACCAGACTACGCATGAGGACAAGAAGTAAGACACTTGAATGCTAATGAGATAAGATGGAGGGAAAAAGTCAGCGAATCTGAAAGATGGAAGTAAGAGCTTTTCATTTTATTCCATTTGCAAATGCCTTGCTTTGTTAATTCAACAGTTCTCCTTTGCGGTCAGGCCTCCTGCTTGCTTGAAAGAATTTCTCATGCAGAACGAGGGGGGAGAAGATTTTCTAATGGGAATACAGCTGTTTCATGAAGCCAGAGAGGTAGACAGGATACATTAAAAATGAACTATGTTTATCTAGCGCACATCTTTTCCTCCTTCCTCCTACATTCTATATGAGCACTTTGGTAAGGAGCAGAGAAATGAAACAGTTAAATATTTAAAAAGAAAGAGAATAAAACACAAGCACATTTTCACCATAAGCCTTCTCCAGCTCAGTCCAGTTTACCTGCACGCATCAAACTGAAGGGACCTGTCACTTTCAGAAACAGCTAAGCCAGCTCACTTTAAGCCAACCTATCTCAAATTCAGCATTTAAACAACCCCCCTTTCTCCTTTTGCTCTTTTTTTCCTCCCTTCTCCTTTCTTCACTGTTATGTTATACCTCCAATTACCATTTTTTGAGTGTTTTTTTGTTTTTTTTTGTTTTTGTTTTGGTTCGTTGTTTTTTTTTAAGGCAAATCTCCTGCTCCATTATCTTCAAGAGGCAGAGCTTTGGGGAACCAATTTCTGAGTCTCTTAGCATAAACCTACAGAGAGAGGCTCGGACTTCCTCTGCACTGATAGAAGGCAGAGCTGATCCAGAAGCAGCAGCAGCGAAGGCTGAGCCTGAACTTTCATCCAGCTGCCCAGTGGTGTGGTGTTCTTCATCTCAATTGCAGAGTTTTGTATTATGTGTCAAATGTTCTTCTGTCTTACGTGATAAGGAAGCCTAATTTTAAAAGCACATCTTATTCAATAAAATCTATGCAAAGTGGTGTGGTCTCCTCTCTCGCCACTCCTGTTGCATCCCAGTTGGACCGCGTGATGTTAGAAAGAACTGAGATGTCTACAGTTGGAACAGAATAATTATGCTAATGTTTAATTAGTGACCTTACATTTACATACAGCTTTTACAGTTGAGCTTTATTATGTTATAATAAACACAGAAAAGACAGGAGCATTTCACTTTTGTGATGGGCTTTAATTTAAAAAGCTTCCTGAAAACATGCCAATTACCTTAAAAATCAACAGCTCACTGAGATAGATTCCACTCTTGAAGCACCCGCTGTGAGGTTCTCTATTGTTAGATGCACTTTTGTCAGCTTAAAAGTCATGAGAACTACCGCTCTGTGAATTCTCAGAAATTTCAGAGAATAAAAACGCCAGAAGAGTTGCAGATCCATCCAAAATGAAGAGAGCTGTGAAGAATGTTGTCGTTAGTGCAGGAAGTGTTTTCACTCCGTGTTTTTGGCAGAAGAAATGAAACAGGCTATAAACATTTCAACGCCTGGCTCAGGAATAGCTGCAGACTCTCCAAGACTTCTGCGTTACTGAACCGAGCAGGGAAGGGCAAGTTCTACACAGAGCTCCTAAAATCTCCTGCTTGGTTATACAACAGAGGCAAGCAGTGCAGCATCCACGCCGCCCCACTCGAGGTTTCAGCCACTTCCAGCCTCACAATACATGAAGCCAAGCTGGGCAGGCAAAAAAAAAGCCAAGAAGAAAGCAGGAGGAAGAGCATGCTGCATCTACATAACACAATGTGTGGGCAGCAACTGAGGCAGCAAAGGAGCGAATTTCAGAACCAGAAACAATCTATCTTTGTCAGCACAGGGCTGCACTGAGATAAACTGCCCCCACAGAAGGCATCAGAGGAGCATGGGATCCTCCTGGTTTGGGCCCCCCAGGCTTCTGGCAGCTTCTCACAACCGCTGTCAACAAGTATTGGGCAATATCTAGAGCAGGCTGCACAAGGTAGCCACGGAATAGGACTAGACCAGAACTCCATCCTGCTGCTGGTGCTGGGCTGTAATTGAAGCCTTTCTTTCTCTGGTCTTGGTAAGCCTGAGAGAGTGCAAGAGCACAACCCATCCTCCACCAGCTAGGTAAAGCACTGGACTGATCTCCCAGAAACACCCCTGTCAGCATCTGGGAGTCCAGGACATTACATTGAGGAAAAACAAGGCTGAGGTGAAGGTGCAGAGGCAGTACAAAGCATCAGCACACTTTAAGAAGGCGGGCTGCTTCATCAGCTCCTAATTCTACTCCAGAATTTCTGAGCCGAAGGTGACTGTAGGCTGCTGAGTCAGTAAGAAAGCAAAACTTGCACTGAAAACGTTCCTCTGCTTTTCTCCAGCTTTGCTGCTGCAGCAGGTATTTGACCTTCATATCAGGAACAATTACACCAAGGGTACTGTGACAAAGGGACTCCAACACAGCTTTACAGTCAGTTTGCTGCATACAGTTCCTGGGGCTGTGATAGGAGCTGTTGGCGTTTCTATACAGAAGAGGCCTTCAAACAGGGTATTTTGGCTGGTCACAACCACCAGCAACAAATCACCCCCCTTTTCTAACATCCCAGATGTGCCCGAAGATCACACACACATATTTGGAGCTCTACCTTCATAGGTACATTCTGTTAATTTCCTCTTCACGGAAGGAATCATTGAGTCGGTTGGCAACAAAACAGAAGAAGCCACAGAGTTACACACACATGGTTTAAAAACACATACCAGAGAGGGAGAGAAGTTCAGCAGAACTTTTAGTGTGAAGGATGAATGCTCTCAAGTTCTTTAACATACTTATAAAAATCATAACCCAGAACAGTAGTTTTTTAAGCACGAATGGACTCCCAACAGCCTGCTGAACAGAGCAGGATGCAAAAATCCTTGTGGGAAAGGACCTTATTTCCTACCAGAGCATTTCAGTCTCATGCTGAGTTCCTTCGGTTCACCAGTCCACGTCACCAGGTGACTCTTCTCAAAGTCACCTGGTTTGTTTACTCTCAGCTGCTGCCACCATCATCTCCACTTCATTGAGTTGCTAAAATTAGTATAGCAGCAGGCTTGAACATCCTTCAATGAGAATTAGCTAATGCTTCATGTGTGCCATAAGATGCGTGCCAGCCCACAAAGCACGCCTGTAGCACAGAGTGCTGGCATAAACTATTATCAGCTGCAGAACCGCCCTCTACAGTCATGCACAAACACAGGGAAAAAAAGCCCTCAGTGAGGTAAAAATCCAGAAGGATATTGCCTATCCTTTCATCTTCCAAATACAATAGCAGCAAATTAGGTTTCACTTATCATTTAGATACAGAAAGTGTGAAATGGAAGCACTGAAAGTTAGCTGTTGTAGCATTGTTCAGTGGTTTGTTCATCTGCACCAAGCATGATCTAAAAAAGCAAACACTATAAACCCTGCTAACCATAATATATTAGTTTAGCCACCCCAGCTCAGTCTCTGTCTTCCAAACCCAAACCCTCATCTAGCACCAGCATAGTGCTGGAGAGCACACAAACAAGGCTGTAGTAATGCGTGGTCCTCTACAAATCTATAATAGCAACAGCTCCAAAAGAATTTTTTGATCATCCACTTCTATTTGGTGTTTCCAGCAGACGAAGCTCTTCGTATACTTCATTCAGCAGACATTTCAACATTGTTCTGCAGGAACGAATCACTGAATCATCCACTCCAATGCTGCAGTCTCGTACCCAAAATGTGTGCTGTCATCACTCCTATAATGAGGCTCGGAAGGACCCATTAGATTACGCAGATTAAGAACGTTCCTGTACAGACAGGAAAAGCAACTTCAGCCCTTTTGGCTGGAAGAGTCAGATGATCCCTCCCATGCTTAAGATGTCATTATCTGTGATCCATTCCTCCTGGTGAGTGACAGGAGGACTCCTGTCAGTGTGAAGCTTAAAATCCTCGCATTTCCAGTCACGCTTCATTTGCATTTATAGCTATGGAACATTCTAAGTAATGCCTCTCCATCTTCACCTCCCTGGATTCTTTGTTTCTCTCTTTAGAAAGGAAGGAAGAGATTCATTTGGCACCATGGATGAGGATATTTTCCCTTTAGACAACTACGTTATTATGTGTGTGTGTTGGATAAATATTTGCTCTGGATTTCCTTTCCAGCTTTTAGAGGCTCTGGTCATGTGTAGATGTGTTTTACTGAAAATATTACTGAGCCAAACTGCACTTTTTATTTATGCCTACTAAAGACTGACTGTAACTTAGGAAAGATCAGCAGTCTGCTACTCACTGACAACTTATACACTTACAACCATAAAGTGACGTGTAGCTGTACATACACATACTGTACAGTGGGGAGTACACCTAACAGTTTTAAAAACATCCACTGAAACTCTAAGATTTAAACAACAACAGAAAACTACTAAAACCAGGTTTTCTTCCAAAGGCAAATAAAGCAAACAAACTGCACATTTCAAGAAGGTTTTTCTGCTCATCATCAGTTCAATTCTGGAAACACACACACACACACACAAACACACACACACATATATATATATATATCATACAGCATTTCTAGAACCAAAAAATAATCCACCAGAAAAAAAACCCTCCAACTCATTAACGTCAAAGAAATAAGGAAGAGAATTAATAAATACAGGAATCACACTCAAAAAAGTCAACTCCTACTTCATTCCAGCTGGCAAGAACAGTTAGATATTTCAGCCCAAATTTTGAAGGGGGTAGAGTGGGAGTGAGGAGTGAGTTTTTTCCTGTGCTTATTCCTTTACCAGTTTATCACTCTTTCTTTTGTTTTTCTGTACACAGTTGCAAAAAACTCAACAGGATAAGAATGACAGTGGCTAAAGCAAAGCCAAGGCTTCAGGAAAGAGCTCTTGACCCAGCAGGAAGACTGGAGTGAGACTGACCAACCCACCAGAACCACTCCTGTTGCCTGAATTTCCAAACATATTCTCAATTATATTCCTTATCTTCCAACTTTGAGGTTTGTGATCAATATGCAAAATGAAAGGATTCAATTACAAGTGCTAAAGTGCAACCACTTTAAAGAAGTGGTTTAAGAAGGTTTTCAGATTACAGCATAAGCCTGAAAGTAAAAAATATTTGCAAAAATGTGTGCCTTACACATTTTTTAGCTCCTGTAACTACACACTAAAGGCTGCAAATGGATTCACCAGCAGTGGAAGCGTTTGGCAACCATACAGTGTTTTTATAGCAAGATATATGTCCTAGTTCAAGCCAGAAATGAGTTCTGGGAAGGCCTGCTTTCTCTTACACACCAGATTACATTAGGAAATCACAAAAAGTCCCATCTGGCTCAAAGACAATCTGATAACAGTAGCTTAATCCATACAACTCTGGGGATATAAGAAGTATGAGGTAACTTCAGTACTGCAGAGATGAGTTAGAATTCAAATACATTACAACCAGCTTTTGCTTGATAGATCAATCATGATACCTCTTCCAGGTTATCAGTGGAAGCTGATATCAGCTCATTTTTGTCCAGTTTCTTCATCATACCTCCCTCTTGGCATGGGAATAAAACATCAAAGAAATATTGCCAAAAGAAAAACAAGTCACCTAAAATTAATTTCAAGTCCTTGAGGACATGCTGAAGGTAAAACACGAGTCTTAAATTATTTTAAGACTAAAATCTTCGTTATTGTTAGTTATCTAGTTATTGAATAGAATCTGTTAGCATGCTATTTTTATCCTTAGAAAACATCTGACAAGTTTTGAGCACCTACAAACCTGAAGTTCAAAAATTATTTACTAAAGTGACCATTTGGGAAAGCAACTGAGTGAGAACTCTGCTTGCTGGAGATCTCTGCTTCCATCAAGTTAAAGGAATGCCTGTCTTCCGTACTGAAGTGTTGAAATGAGGGCTGCTCTGTATATAATTCCTCCTGCTTTATTATGTTCACTCACGATGTCAGAGGCAGATGTTGGTGGTATTGCATGAGAGGTTGAACCTTCCAACAACATCCCATTACATCACCAAGGCTTCAAATAAGCAGTGTTTGTCACATGGAGTTGTATGTTGTGAGAAATGCCATTAAAAAATACTTCAGTGACCTAGTAACCTTGGAAAAGGTAAATTCTCAGAGAAATGTCAGCCCCTGCATTATCTTGTCATCAGCATGCCTCAGAATTCTGATGCCATCTTTTGCATCATGTCTTTTTTCCAGCAGGCCTAAGCCATTCCTTTCCACAGAGTATTCATTTTATACTTACGCAAAAAGTGTTTTTCCAGTAAGGCTATTTCCAGGTGACCTTTGATTTCATTCAGTCTGTCAGACTCTGTTCTGTTAAAGTCCTGGACTCCTGAAGCCATGATGATGGTCCCTGGACCAGCCTGTAAGAAAATCAGACAGTCACTGACAGCTCAGAGGCACATTTAGTTTTGGTATTTAAATATATCAACTTACTTCTGGTGCAGTAAACAGACAGCCACGGGAGAAACATACAAGTATCAACAAACCTGCATATCTCTTAATCTGCATTAAATAGCCAAAAATGAATGAGTGAAAACTAATCCAATGCACAGCATCTCCCCTACGTGAATTTGAATGATGCAAACGTCAAGGTTTTCCTGCCCCCTTATCATCTATGCTGTATCATCGTTTACTCTTTCTTCTGCTGATTTGAAAAACATATTTATGTTGTCCATCACCCCTGCCCAGTTAAGGAATGATGTGACATACTTTACAAATTAAACTGAAAAGCTAGTGGAAGAAAAATTATTCTGTTTACTCTGAAAGAGCATCATGGAGGACCAGGTGAGGGGATTCAGGAGGCTGATTTATTGCTGTCACCCCCGAGCATGGGAAATACTGCTGGAGACAAGAATTAAAGAGCAATGTGATCAGTTAAGAACAGCAGTAACAACTGCCACCTCCAGAAAGTGAGCAGAGAAAAAAAGTGAGCCCACACAGCAGAAGGCAGGTGATCCTGCCCATCTCTTGTGAAGTGAGCATTTTCAGAAAGCAGGGAAAGGAGTGCGTGAGGGCATCTCCTCAGCAATGAGGGCTAAGGCCCTGGCATGCACTGCCTGCTGCTTACATGAAGGCTGCTGATGAGGTTTACAGGAGTCCAAACTGAAGTGTATTGCAGAAGCCTACATCTTGAAAACGACCTTCAGACAAAGAAAGATCTATCTTAAACACTTCTCCAACACTTGTTTACCTCTGAAAACATACAGGAGCTCTACTGCTTTCTGAAGTCAGCTACATACATATAACTGTGACAGTTTAATTACAGACTTACATCAACTCAGCTGATTTACAGGAGAGTTAATTAAAATACATTTGCTATGTCTTAGGAAAGGATGTACAAAGATCACAGGCTGCAAAGTACTTTTACTGGTGGGAATGATTAAATAAAGCAGTGTGGAAATACCTATTAAACATCTGTTTTCTTGCTCAAGCTGAACAGATACAGTTTAAACCTCAGAACTGTCTATAAAGTCAAATGAAGAAGCAGTGGACATTTACTGCAGGACATCTTCCTGGCATCAGCTTCCCACCTGGATTTGTTTCATATGGTGCCAAGCAGGCATGCTATTTCCAGTCCCAAAAGTGCCACAGTGACGCCCACAACCGTGCAAGCTGTCAGCCCTGATAATGAGAAGTTGTCAGCACTGTTATGCTCCCAGCTGGAGCATGAGCATCCCAGCAGCATCGCAAAGCAGGCAGACAGAGCCCACAGCCATACTGGTATGGGGAGATGCAGCGCAGCATCCTGCTGCCCAGGTACCACATCTCCCATCCAGACTGTGAGGTGCAGCACTACAGGCCACCTGACACTGCTCCAGCCTGGTGAGAAGCAGCAGTTTATTTCCAGATGAGCACAGGATGGTGATTAACCTCAGTGTTGTTTTCTTATCTTAAAAACTGGATCATACACATTCAGTGCTGTAGGATTTAGTGTTCCTGCTTGCTAGACACAGAGCCGTGCTGAGGAAGGTGTGGCAGAAGTCAGGCAGCAACACCTTGCAACACACTACAGGCAGGCAGAAGGCAGCGTTATAAAAATGCAGACTGCTACCCAGACGTGAAAGCACAGATTTTATATTGTGACCGAGTTTTTATCACTCTGTGACTCATAAAGGAGGGATCTAAACACGCTCGGCAGAGGTATGCCTTGTGCAAGAGGACAGCATCTTCTGGCCCTAGCATGTAGGATTAGAAATGGAACCGGCTAAAGACACTGCTGAGAAATACAAAGCTAAAAATAAAAACAAAAAAAAGCCCCAACAACATAAAGGCCAGAGAGTAAGATGCCACACTCATCAGGAATGCTCACAAGCTTTGCACACTGGGCCATGTAATAGCATGCGCTGTGACAATTCAGCTGTACTGCTAGAGGCACACAGCTCCTGCCACACTGCTCCCTGGTCCCCAGCCCCATGCAAAGCAAACAGGATAGAAGAAGACAGGTGAGGAAGGAGTGAAGGGAGAAAGGGGCTAGTATGTATCTGAGATATTCAAGTTTCCACCCAAGTAACAGGACAAAAATCAGCAGGTACATACAGAGTCATAGAATGGCTTGGGTTGAAAAGGACCTTAAAGATCACCTAGTTTCAGCCCCCCTGCTGGGGGTCATTAAACTAACCACAAACAACCTAATTCAGAGAGAGGAAAACAAATAAAAAGACAAAATATAAGGCTGCTTGCTAAGAATGCCAGGAGCAACATCATACAAGTGTTGTATAATAATGAAATGGTTTAACCTGAGTAGTAAGATGAGATGCACAGCAACACCAGTTTGGTGAAAGACAGCGCACCCATTCCAAGCTTAGAGACACCATAAAGTATTGCTGAACACAACTGAGCAGGGCCAAAAAATTGAGCGCATACAGGAAAGAGAGATGGGAGACATGTAAGCAGATGGCGCTTCTGTCACAGAAGCTTTTTCTCCACACCAACACACCTTGCTCTGTCAAGAGGTGTTAATGGGCTAAAAAGATAAGAGATGTGCCTGTTACATTCACTGGAGGTCAGCTGCCTGCCCAAGGAATGCATCATTGACTCCAATCACAGGTTAATAAAAAACGTTTCTGTTGTAATTCCTGTGTGAAGTGGGTAATAGCATTTCTTTCTTCAGCTGCTGTAGGACAGCGCAGGGACTGGGATTGGATTAACACAACTTTACTGTACAGATGCCCTTTCTTGCTTCTGCATGACTCAGTAAAAGCCTTAAAGGCTTCCACAGATTTCTGCTTTTCCATACCCTTCTGCCTCTCCAGCTTTGACAATGTTTGACACAGGGACCCTCTTAAAATGTTGGCAATCACAATTACTTAGCAAAGATGAGTTCACGGTGCCAAGGAAGCCAGCAAAATGCCACGGAGTCAAGCAGGAAGAGTTTGAGTCAGAGGGGTTAAAGGCACATTGCTGATGATGACAGATCACCTCTAGTCTGCAGTCCGAGCTCCTGCTCCACACCACATCCAGCTTCAGGTCTGAAGGCAGATCTCACCAACCCACAAAATGTGCTTTTAAAGCCATCTGCAGGTTGGGCTTTTAGCAGCGGCACCTCTCAACCTGAGCACCCTTTACCTTCTGTGCACCCTTGTATCCTGAGAGCCCTGGCATTTGGCTTTGGGTGCTGAGCACCACGAATACCATCGCTGCACAGCTGCAGCAAAGGTCTAAGGAACTCCACTGCTCAGCAGATATGGATGCATCTCCATCTGCAGCGCAGCACATCCCAGCGTTACACACAGATGTGTAACTGTCCAATTCCTTTTACTTACTCACACAATAAACATCACATGGAGATTTTTCTATAGGAACATCTAACAAGATGCTGGACTTGTTTCCAGGTTTGTAATTAACCTATTAGAGAGGAACAATTCCCAAATGAAACAAGTACTGATGCAGGTAAAGATGAGTGCTGTTTTCACTGCAATTCACCCACCACATTGGTTGCCACACCTGGGGACACAAGCTTAAATATAACATTCTGCCTTTCTCTCCCCTTCCCCAACAAAAACCCTCACCTAACCTATGAGAGCTGCCCACAGTGCACACAACTTCCAGATCACTCCTTTCATATACCCACACGCTATGAATTAATCGCTTTTCTCAACTGATGCTGCTCAAAGACTCTTTGAAATATGCAAGGGTTCAACCATGGCTGCTGCAGGTACCTGCTGCAGGGAAGGGAAAAACACCCAGCCAGCCAGCTCGAGAACAAAGCATCCGCATCAACTGTTAATCCTCAGTAGCTGCTCTGGGAAGCACACCCATAGCAGAGAGCTCACAAAGCACTGCTGAATTCTGCAAGATCTTCTTTTGTTGTTATTTTAGTGGCAGCTTATTTTATCTGTATTGTGTGCCTGAGTCTTTATATCTTCAAATCATCGTAAATGAGGCAACAGATACACAAATGTTTAAGGTTTTAATTGACATGTTTCAGGAAAAGCCAAACTGTACTGGAACAGCAATTAAATTAATGTTTGCTGCACCATAATAACTCAGATTTAATCCTAGCGCACTGGCAGGGAACTTGCATAAGTAGATTAGGCTGCTTTCAGTACAATATGCCAGGTACCAGAGAGCTCCAATTGGAAATTCTCACTGAGTTCAGTGCAGGAGCTCCAGGGGCTGAAACACAAATTTGTTCTTCCCCTCTTCTGCCGAAGGGGACGTGATCCTCTGCTGTACTGAATTCACTGGATGTACTAGGAAACATCTCCTCCCTCTTATAAAAATGGAACACTTTTAACATTAACAGTGCATTAATTCACCTGTATCACAAAACAAGAAGATACTATAAAGAAGGCAAGACAAGCCAGAACTGGCAAATACAAGGACAGGCCGTGATTTCCAGGGTGCAGTCCCAGCCCTGAAGATTTGCATCTTAGCAAATCAGGCTGCAGACAATGCATCTATAAAATAGGAAACCGTGATAGCACTGAATGAAAGGGGCTTTAATTTATCAAGTAATAAATATTATGTAAAGTTCCAACATCACAATATGACAAATGCTAATACTTTCACTATAAGAAGATGGAATGGACCAGGTTACTCACAGTCGATTCAATAATTGAGAATGTTTTGACAAAACAAGCTTGAAATAGCAGTGCTGCATACAGAGCTGAATGTCCACATTTCCCAAAAATACCTGATGCTACAGTGGGGAGGAAGGAGTAACCTGGAAAGCCATTCAAGAACTGAAAAATGCTTAGCTAAGAGCTCGTTAACCAACAAAGAGTTTGGGCTATGATGGGGTCACAGTGCCCAGGAAAACAGACACCTAAGAAGGTAGCTGCTATCCCAGAAATACAGGGTAGTAAGGGCAGAGAGGGGAGAAGTACAACCTAGTCTAGCTGCAGGCATCCCAGTTCATTGCAGGGGAGCTGGACTAGGCGGCCTTTAAGAGTCCCTTCCAACTCAATTCTATGACTCTATGAGGTAACTACTCAAGCAAATGGACAGCAAGTAAGTCAAAACTAAACTGGTTCAAAAGCAACAAATATTCTGAACAGCACAGAAGATTCTGAACAGAATTCAAAAGAATTCAAAGAAAAACCAACAAATCTTCAACTCCAGGGCTCCCCTAGCAGTGCCAACCTGCTCCTATGGAACAGCTGCTTTGCCCAAACACAGGTCTAGGTGTTTATCGTGGAGCTAAATAGGTAAAG
Source organism: Excalfactoria chinensis (assembly GCF_039878825.1). Lineage (NCBI taxonomy): Eukaryota > Metazoa > Chordata > Aves > Galliformes > Phasianidae > Excalfactoria > Excalfactoria chinensis. Next base: position 14,554,176 of record NC_092825.1, on the reverse strand, counting down.
CTCATGGTTTAAGATAAAGCATTCAAGATTCTTTCATCCAGCCATCCCTTCTCTGTCCACAGGATGTAAATTCTGCATAAGATGTGAATTTGTGGAACTAACTCCCACCGCTCTGTTTGTGGCTTGTGACTGAACATTCATTTACCTTGCTCGAGCTGGATCACAGAGAATACTCTTCTCTGCACACTGTTAGTGAGCTGCAACTACAACCTTTTTTGACAGGGCTTATTCCTCTATAGACTCCATTTGTGACAAGTTTCCCCATGTGTTTGACAAGTTCCAACACACACATAAAGAAGAGGCAACGAGATTTCTAAATGTGCACTACATACCCTTGACTGAGTACCACTACACAAGGGCCTTTCATTCACGTCACTGCTGTGCTGTTTTAACAGACCAAGGTCTTTCTTTAACGGGGACTAAGACTCAAATTTCCATGCTCATGTTCAGGTCTAAGCCACCAATGTTGCTGTTTCTAGCTCAGCAGTTCCTCACTCAGATTTCAAGAGAGAGAATGAAGCAACAGAAGTGAAAATACAGCACCAGCTCACCTGCACATGAAAACACACGTGACCTAACTTCCATTTATGCACAAGATTTGCACTGGCTTCTGACTGTCTTGAAGAGCTCCCTGTAGCATTCATCGGGAAGAAATCAACCTAACTTGATCTTTTCTTGATCCCTCTCCCAGACAGCATAATCATAGTATAATGCTACAGAGCTTACAAAGCCTGTGAAAGGCAACCACCCCGTATAAGCAATCTAAGATTTGAGTTTTAATCATGAAGAAGAGTTTGGGCAGAACTCAAGCATCTGATTTCAACAAGAAACAGACATAACTCAGAATCCCTCTGTTCACATGATCTCAGACACTATTTTAACACTGGCTTAAATACATAATTACTTTGGTTACTCCTGGCAACTCTGCAGCACTAGGGATTATTTCTTCTCCCATCATTTTATGGGTGGGCAGCAGTGCTTGGGAGGACAGAAACCTTCCAGAGCCAAGAGGTAATCCCTCACACTTTCCATGTGAAACTTTGCCCTTATAGTTCGGGTCTCTTTCCTCATCTAAGTTTGCTTGTTTTGACACTATCTGTAACACAGCTGCTGCTCTTACCCAGTGGTTCCAGCATCACACTGGATTCAGAAGTCACTAACACCATGAGCAGCATATAAGTTTGATAGCGTTCCTGCTTCTCTTTTCTTCCCTTTCTCTCTGTTTCCCTGTGCTCAACTGTATCCCACAGAGCTAGATCGGGGCACTCCACTTAACATCATGTAATCAGCCAGCGAGCAAAGTGCTTCTCTTCAAATTGGTTTCTGAAATTGCTCAGCTCTGCACACTGAGAAGGTGGCTGGATGAAAATAAGCCACTGCTTACCTAAGATAAATTCAGACAATACCATGTTGGAAGAGTAGTCTCAGTACATACAATAGGAACAAAGGATAGACGCCTTAGGAGGGTAAAAGCAAAGAAAAGGTATTCAAAAGACCTTCTTTGTCTGAGGAGCTTGATGATATGAATACGATAGGGTTGTGTTTTTTTGTGACACAAAAATGCCGTCATTACCACTTGTTTGTTCAACTACCAAAGGAAAGAAAACCCAGCACAACAGCTCCATATGAGCAAAGACTGTTTTGAAACTATACATTAAAAAAAAAGCACCTTTAATAATAGCCAATGAACAGGATATAAGTTGCCAAACCCAAAGGAAATGCTTAGCCTTTTTTTGTTATATTCAGTTACTTCTGCTTACAAGTAAAAAAAAGTTGTAGCAGAAGAGTCTTGCATAGGGTTAAGACAGCCACGAAACATGTCAGCATCACTGGATACAACACTCCAGTAAACAACGAGGTGGCACAGCCTTCCACTGAAGCCATCAGAAATTATATACCAACAGTTCTGGGCAGTAGCATTTGAGCAGTTATGAGTTTCTCCAACTGAAAAGCAACCAGAAGTCTCTCCTTCATATTAATTAGTATTTTAACACAGCAACTAAAACCTGAGAGCATTCAGAAGCACATCCAAAGTTAACAGACCTGTTCTTAGATATTGCAGGCTGACAACAGCAACTCTACTTTTAAGAAAGTACCTTGAACTTTCCACAGCACGGAAGCCTACTTACAGCTTTATTCCCAATCCACAAATCTTCAAGTGTTAAATCCAAAATACAAGGGGCAGGGAATTATTAATTTCCATTATTTTTTTTCTACCCAACAATGACATAACAAAATACTTAAACCTCGTACTTACAGGGTCTCTCAGCTCTTCATTGTCTCGGGGTGATGTTCGAGGTATTTTCACTGGGATTTCATCTCCACATTCAGTGTCAGAAGCATTTGGAGACTCTGCTAAATCAAGGAACTCATCTCTCTTGTGACCTCTGAACCTTATTTTGTCCAACTTCTTTAGCATGTTCAGCACTGCACTTTTCTGCTTTACCTTAACATGACGGTTGGAGTCTCTGCAAGAAGCAAGACAACAAGAGTACTTTACAAAGAGTGCAATAAGCCTAAACACATACATTCTGTTAACTACTTACTTACAGCCATCTTGTCAATAGCCTTCCTGTCACTAGAAGAAAAACCATTCTGCAGCTTAGTTTTGTTGTTTTTTAAGAGGCATCCTTCCCCTCAACCCTGGTAGAGCTTGAGGCCATTTCCTCTTGCCCTACCATTAGTTACGCAGGAGCAGAGGCTCCCACCTCACCACAACCTCCTTTCAGGCAGCTGTAGAAAGCAATAAGGTCTCCCATGAGCTTCCTCTTCTCCAGACTGACCCATCCCAGTTCAATCAGCCTCTCCTCATCAGACCTGCCCTCCAGACCCCTCACAGCTCCAATGCCCTATCCTGGACATACTCGAGAGCCTTGATGTCCTTCTTGTAGTGAGGGGCCCAAAACTGAACACAGAACTCCAGATGTGGCCTCACCAGTGCTCAGTACAGGGGGATGATCACTTCACTGTTTCTGATAAAAGCTGGGATGCCATCTTGGCTATCTGAACACACCACTGGCTCATGTTCAGCTGAATGTTGGCTAATACCCTCAAGTCCACTTCCTCAACACAGTTTTCCAGCCACCTTGTCCCAAGCCGGTAGTGTTGCCTGGGGTTGTTGTGGCCAAAATGCAGAACCTGACACCAAGTCCTGCTGAACTTCATCCCATTGGTCTCAACCCAGCAATCCAGACTTTCCAGATCCCTCTGTAGGGCCTCCCTACCCCCAGGTAGATCAACACTTCCTCCTAGCTTGGTGTCATCGCAAACTTACTGACAGCGCACTCGATTCCCTCATCCAAGTCATCAACAAAGATATTAAACAGGATGGGCTCCAGCACTGACTCATGAGGAACATCACTTGTAACTGGTCACCAGCTGGATTTAACCCTGTTCACCACCATTGTCTTGGCCTATCCCTCTAGCCACTTCTTCACCCAGCAAAAATTGTACCTATCCGAGCCATGGGCTGCCAGCTTCTCCAGGAGAATACTGTGGGAGCCAGTGTCAGAGGCTTACTGAAGTCTAGATAGACTATGTCAACAGTCTTTCCCTCATTCACCAGACAGGTCACTCAGTCATATAAGGAGATCAAGGCAGTCAAGCAGGACCTGCATTTCATGAACCAGTGCTGGTTGGGTCTGTTCCCCCAGTTGTCCCACACACGCCATGTGATCATACTCAAGATGATCAACTCCATGACCTTATCTGTCACTGAGGTCAGGCTCGCAGGCCTGTAGTTCCCCAAATCCTCCATTCAAACTTTCTTCCGCACACCCTAGAAATCTAGACCGCTTCTTCTATGCTGTACTCTATTTCCAGTATACATCAGGGAAGTTAAAGACCCCCACGAGAACAAGGGCTGCCAATCGCACAACTTCTGCCAGCTGCTTGCAGAATGCCTCATCTGTCTCTTCATCTTGCTTAGGCAGTTTACAACAGACCCCCACCAGGATGTCTGTCTGGTTGGAGCTCCCCATGATCCTTACCCACAGAGGCTCGACATTATCATTCCCATTCCCAAGCTCAACAACATCAAAACACTCTCTAGCACAGAGAGCCATGACACAGCTCCTTCCCTGCCAAGCTCTTTAGAAGAACGTACAGCCTTCTATTACAGCACTCCAGCAGGGGAAGCAATCCCTCTATGATTCAGTTATGGCAACTAAATTATAGTTTGCCTGCTGCACAGCAGCTTCCAGCTCCTGCTTTTTGCTATTCACCCTGCATGTGTTGGTGTAGATGTACTTCAGCTGAGCATCTACCTCACCCCATCCGTACATTGTTCCCCTACGCTCATCTTTAGCGACCCTCATTTTAACCTCCTCCTTCATACCTGCTCTAAAGCCCTCAATCCTACCAGGAGAAGCATTTTGCTTTTCAAAAGACAATATAAGAAAGATGAACTAATGTATGTAAACTCATTGTAATTGTAGCTTTCTAAGACACCGTATTGTATCACTTATGATTTAAACTAGGCACCCTGAATCAGTCCAATTCAGTGTTGTAAACTTATCCCACTGGGTAACAAAGGTCACAAACTCCAACTTCAAAGTTAGTTCCTTGATCACACCACCTCAGAAAGCCTTCCACGGGCAATCTATTGCAAAGTAGCCAGTCTTTTCCTCGTGTGAACTACTCTCCTCAGCTCAGAGGCCTTCACATGGAGGATGCTTTAAAACTTTCACAAACGAACGTCTGTCAGGGTTGAAATCTGTTTTGATGCATTCGTTCGTATTACTATCCTCTTTTCCCTAGGGTCAACAACCCCCTCTTCATCATTAAAAGAAGCACAGTAGCTGCCTTGCACATCATAACATTATTCCAGGAACCAATGCAACGTGAAAAAGACAAGCAAGAAACAGACAAGCAACACTTCAGACATATAAATAGCAAGAAAGAGGAGCCTTGGCAAGACCGAGGGTACAAGACTGGAGTCAATTCTCATCTCACAAACCTCTTTCAAGCAGACCACCCCTTCTTTCTCCACAGATTCCCAACACTTCTGCAGCAACTCTTCACACCAAGTTCAAACCAGATGATTCCTTCAGAACCTGCCTTAACTTGCACCTCTGCCAAAGTTTATTAGCACCCTTAAACAAACACATTTGAAACGAATACAAATTCCCCACAGCACAGCTGGCTAAAGAAAAGTCTTCCTTTATCAGAGTTGCAACCCTCTGTTTATTTTTCCTCTTCAACCTCTTGTGGCAACTTACCCCAAGGTTATTTTCTACAAGCTGCTTCTCTTTGAAGTCCTATTACTTGTCAAAGCTAAGTCTAAAATAGAAACACTTCTGCTCATTCATTGACTATATGATGAAGAAAGTTGTCAGCTATCACATCCCGAACTATCTCTAGGCCCTGCTATTAATAGCAACTCCAGAACAAATGCTATCAGGCAAATTTAAACCCCTGATAAGCACTGGCACAAGTGCATTATGCTCCCTCCATCTCAAAGATCTCCATCACCATTCAGCTGAGGTCGCACAGTATGCAGGTCAGACCCACAAGCAGGCAGTTCACAACCAGACTTCTCTAGCCATCATCCCTGACATCACTGCATGAAGGAGAAATTAGGATGGCACATGCTGCCTGGTACCAACAGACACAAGCATCCCAAGCCATCTCCACCCTCCTACAGCCAAAGCAGTTGGCTCAAGGTTGCAGATAGGCATCTGTCCTCAGCAGGGCTAGAAACCTCAGAGTTCCTTGTTAGGGTTATGCTCATCCACTGCTCCCCAAAACCCGAGCTGCTGCAGGACCTTACCCACCAGCAGGTTGGCACATACAGTACTTTAATGGCCATTTTGAAATTTGAAGTCAGTTTTCATCTTAGAGTGGATTCATACACACCTTGCAAAAGCAGCAAGAGACAACAAAAATACTGAGACACAGCAAACTCAGATACCTTTCTTCAAGCTTTGCTTTCAAAGGATGAAGAATGAAGGACCCACAAGACCACTGAAGATGCCCAGCAGTATATCCGCCTGCACTGGGACACCACTCAGGAACAAGAAGCCCAAATGGCAGCCCTCTCCTAGGGACCATTCATGTGTTTCAGCCCTGCTCATGGAATAACCAAGCCAAAAGACGTGCCCAAGAATACATTTACTGTATTTTTACTAACGAGACAGATGTACCTGCCATTAAGCGTGTCATCACTTGCTTATTTAAAAATGCAAACCTTCATTTAAGACACTAACAGATTACTCCACTGAACAATCTGCTTAAATTCTGTAATGGAGAGGTTAGCAAGACCTCATCAGTGCATTAATTCCTTGAGGTATCATTCAGTAAGTCAATCATTAAATGATTAAAGCAAAGAATGGCATTCCTAGGCATATCTGTAAGTAATTAAAGACGATGCTGTTACACAGAAATATCTACTAAATTATCATTTTAAAACAATACAATCGTCTTGTCTAAAAACTCTTCAAATGTAACAGGCTCCCAGATTGCCTAGCTATATTAGAGAAGAAAAACTTCAGCTTGCCAACAAGAAGCTCCTATAGAAGCTCACTGGCCTCAAGCCAAACACGTGCTCTCAGATAGGCTTTTCATGTCAGCAGCCTATTCTTGTAACAAGCAACATTTTTAAATGAAGATCGATAAATATGGCATCATTTCAATAGCTTCGCATTCGCTAGAAGAAAAGCTTCTCAGAGATTCCAAGTGACTCAGATGAAATCTAGCTAAGCATGAGGAAGCAAATAAGTCTACGTAAAACATAAGAAATCTATTTATAGGTCAGAATCTGGTCTTGTAAAACACTGTAACTAAATACCAAAACACCTGCTTCACCACCACAGCTACTCATCCCCTTGCCCTCTCCCAGCTCCCCATCCATATCCCAGCCCCAGCTAGCTCAGCTCTGAGTTTCAGGCTGTTTCTAGAGGGATCCCATAGCAGCAATATCAAACCTGACAGGCAGCTTTGTACATGCAGAGCTACAAGCAAGAACGCAGGCTCACAGCCCCCTCTTCTCTCAAACTAACCATCAGCAGAAAGAAATGCAACTACTTTAACTCTGCACATTGCAAATGTATGTAACACTGCTGTACATAAGGCAGCAGTTGCTCACACTAGCATACTACAAAAATAATACAAGAAATAAGACTGGTATCACCTTCATAAACTATTAATTCAAGCAAAATAAAAGCAAATTCTTGCAAGACAAGATTAATTCTGGAGCAAACACTGTAGTATTAATGCAAGCAATGACAGATCTTTCCCACGTCCAGCTCTGTCACGCTAAGCACAGGGTGCAGCACGACAGACGCTGACTCTGCAAGATTGATTTAGGTCCAACATCATGGCACTGCAGCTGGATCTCATAATACCAGCAGACTCTCTGTCATAACACGGTGTGGCTATCTTACATTAACGTGCTTACAGACAAGGCTACTCAGACACCCAGGTTCTCTTTTTTAAGAAGGAAGCTTTCATTTCTCTTGTTGCAGTGGCAGAGGTCAAATCAGCAAAATTAAATACCAGCCTGTTAAAATTATCCTGGCTCCCAAATCATCCAGTAACAAGGTAGGCAACAGCTCACATACTTATTTGATGAGCTTGGTTAGGGAAAAAGGTCTGCACTTTTCACATTTAAAAGATAAGCAAATGCTAAAACAGCAAAACCACCTTTAATTTTTTTTTCCATTGCAGTCAATACCCTTCAGCTAACACAAAAACTCAGTGGCTGCAGTTTCATTTCTTTTACAGAGGGCCAGAGAAGAGATGACTTTATTTGGTCCTAGAATTAAACCCCCCAATTAGCACCAAAATAACTACCAGATTCATTTAAGCTATCAAGACTCCAACTCCCAGAACAACGTATGCACACATTCCAAACATTTGATGAGGAGAAAATTTCAAGTTTCCTAAACTTTCTCATTAAAATCACAGTGACACCCGGAGCAGTCTTCCTGCCTGTGTTTCCAGAGCTGCTTCAGCATGAAGATAGCTGTGAGCTATGCACAAGCTGCAGGCAGCTGGAGAATGAGAGCCTGCCTGCCCTGCATAGACCAAGGGTCAGCAGTTACAGGACCTGCTACTATGGAAAGTGTCTCACCTCATCACAACACTGCTCTCCCTGAAACAAACCGCCTGATTTTTGGCAGGTCCTGAGTTAACACCAGCAGCCCTTGCTGTCCTGTGGAAGAAGCAAATGTGACCCGCACTTGCCTGAATGTGGACGACTCATTCTCCTGCCGCCTCCCATGAGTTGCTTAAGGGTTTCGGTTTTCTTTTCTCACATCCAGACTTTGACACCAGAACTCGCTGAATCTGAATATGTGGCCTGCTAGACCAGGCTGAAATGCTGCCACTAAAGTCTGATGTACACTTTGTCAGAGAAAGGACTCTGCTTCACGACCCTTGCAATCTCTTCATCTGATAATGAAATGCAGAGGCACTATGCAGACAGCATCCCCTTGGCACACATTCATTGGGACTCCGTGAAAAAAAGGAACACGTAACACTACAACACCATAGATAAACTGTATATAAAATCAAAAAAGGCCACACCAGACTACGACACAGAGAAACAGCCCTCAAAGCACCTGCGCTCCTATCGCTAGAAAAACAGTACTTCAGAAAGCTAAAGACATTAGAGCCAAAATAGATCGAACATACCCCCGCTTCTCATCTTCGCATTTCATTTTCCTTCACATTCTCCTTTTAATCTCAAAATGTCTTTCTACAGAAGTCAGAGAGTTCTGGTATTCAGTAAGAGCTCAATTGTGTGTGCGTGAACAAACACAGGCAGTGTCAACACCAGGACATTTCAGCCTTATCACGAGGGAGGGACATGCAAATGGAGGGAGTGAACAGCATCAGGCTTACTTTAAGTATTCACTTCTTTTCCAGTGAAGCGTGTTTTCTTGACAGGAAAGCAGGGACACCACAAGGCATGTGGATGGTCCATACGTGTCATCTGATAGAGCACTGAAAACAAGGCTTGACATGCTTTCTTCTGGACGTGCCTAATTAAAACAGGAGCCCTGAGTGGAACACCTACACCTACAATAGATTTAAAGGGCAGCTCCGTACAGAGCTTTTGCGCAAAAGGTTCCCTCTTTCTATACACATTCCTCTGGCTCTTCTTTTTAATGGACAGAACCTCATCTGAAGCCACTGTCTGAACATTTTGTACTTATTAATATTTCAAAAACTTTAACTGTAGAAAGCTCAACTGACTGCACCATGAGATCCCTGCCTGTTCAGTTCTTTCCCCTGTGCGCACAGTTCTCCCAGTTTGCTCTCCAGACGGTTCAAATCTGTTCAGAAAAATCAAACCTTATTTACAGTTTCCTCTCTTGAACAACAGGAAGTGGTTTTTTGCAGATGAAGTTGGTATCTTTCAAGAAAACTTGGTATTAAGCTCAATTCAAGACGACACTGAAGATTGGGGGAGGGAGGACACAAATTTATCCCAACACAGTCGTGTCCTAAACCCCACTGTGGAAACACGCGTCTCACCTCAGCCCTACCTCACATGGGACTACACAATATGTTGAATTCTCCGTACAGAACTACGTTACTGTTTCCCCAGAACTCAAGCACCAGCCAGCACAGCTCCCCTCCTACCAGCACCTCACCCACACACTGACCCAGAGCCTCGGAAAGGAACGCTTTAAGTGGGCAGCTGCCTTCCGAAAGCAATAATCCTTGCCTGCCATCAGAGCTAGGAAGAAGGCCACGCTCTTTATACTCACTGGAAACAAACTGCAGTCCTCTGGGCCAAGCATCCAGTCAGACTGGGCAAGAGCAGCGTATAAACACCTTCCAAAAGTCACTAACGTTGCACAAGTGCTCTCAATTTCTCACATCAACAGGCAGGACTTGACCTTCAGAGCTCAGCTCTCTCCAAATGCTCAACTCACCACAAGCTCATCCAGAAATTAGTCACTGCCTTCATCATGCCACAACCTGCTACCATCTTCCTCAAATTATCTTACCCTGGCCCCAGAGTCATCACAGGATGCATCCAGTACACAGAGCAAACTATTTTCCGAGTAACACCTGTCAAAAGCACCCAATCCTTTCAGGATTCCTTAAAACACTACACTTGCACAGGGATCAGCTCTGTTAGGGATTTTTTTGGCATGAGAGATTATGTTACCAGTTAGGCTACCTACCTTAGGGGTGTGGAGAAATACGCTCATTAATTCAGGTTGCCTTTTTCCCCCCCCCCTCAAGTTTAAAGAAAATCAAACAAGGAAAACACAGCCAGAATATATCCTTGCCAGCGTTAAGGATATCTTGCAGAAGAAAGCACCCCACTCCCACAACACTTGATTAACACCAGTAGGAAAGAAGCAAGAAGCTGTGCTTGGACGTGTTACAAGCTTTATGAGATGCAGCTATTAATTGCCAATAATTTAAATTGTTGGAAGGTTGGGAGAAAAGTGGAAAACGCGTTACATCCACTATGAGAGAAACCCAGACACAGGAGACAGAAGTTTAAAACACTGATCTTGACTGAGGTGAGGTTGTCACAGCAACCATAGTGCAGCCTCATGAATATGCATTACTCTGAAATCTATTTTTTCCAGTAGTCTCATGTGTCATTCAGCATCCAACATGAAGCTGCCTAGGAGATGGACCAAGGTAGTACAATAAAAGCCATTTGTCTTCAGAACATCCTCTTTGGCTGCTGTGGGCAGGAGGGACAGGGGTGCCACAGAACACAGCCTCATACTAAAAGGCAGCAGAGTATGGCTGCAGGACTGGATTCTGGCCCTGTGACAGAGTTCTGCCAGTGGTCCTCCAAGGAAGGCAGAACTGCTGCTCCCACAGCTAGGGGCAGTCCCAGACAGATGAAGCGTGGGGGCCTGACTTGATCACCACCAGAATACTATGGGATACACAGAGTGGACAAAAAACCACACCACCACCACACAGACATACCTACACAGGTCACACGTCAGTGCGTGAAGAAACCAAGAGCAGTGGCAATTGCAGCAGGGTGGCTATTGGAGGTGTACTTTGTACTTCATATTCCCAGCTGGAAAAGTCCACCTCCCAAAACATACCCCTTCCAAAAATACATTGATGCCTTACTTCCACCTGTACCACTCTCTCATCATGAAACAATATTAGAAAAATACATTAAATTAATCCCTCTGTAAACTGATTAAGTGGCAATTTTGTCTCCTGAACTAAGAAGCAGCTCATTTTTCTCGAGGCACTCATGTGAGAAAGTGAAACATTTACTCTTCCCCCTGAAGAGCACCACCAAAAATACCCTGTCAGAAAATCACTTTGCCTGCACAGATGAGCTGCAGTGACAGGCAGTGCCCACGGATTTAAACCACAGGACAGCAGGCAGCTTCTCAGCATCTGTGTTTACCAGCACACGCGCTGTCCCGTGAGCATGGCGAATAACCTGCCAGAGGGGTAGCACACAGCAACAGAAATAACAGCCGGACACCCACCAGGTGAACACTTCCATCCTGGTCAGCATCTCCCACCAGCCTTCCCTGCAGGGCCTTCCCCTGGCAGAGGCTGAAGGCAGCTCCAACACAGCTGACACTCCTCACTTCCCTCAGAGCCTTTCTGTCACTTGGCCGCTCAGTGCAGTTTATCAATTCACTGCTGATCCAACTAATTTCTGTGTTTGCTTTCTGGCAGGGTTGGTTTAATTGGAGCAGACAGCCATTCAGCCTCACAGTCGCGCATGTTATTGCGGCCCTCACACCTCCCTCACAGAAGAGGCTTTGGTCACAGGCAGAGGGAGAAGGTATCCTGTTACAGCAGCCACCTGCACCCAAAGCAGGTTCAACAACTGTGCAACCTCGCCCTGAAAATTGCCTTTATGAAGCTGCTCTGAGACATCTTCCAGAACCAGGCCCACAACAGAGCTTCAGTCCCTCCTCTGAAGGATGGATGGCAAACATGCCGCAGATGAACACAGACAAAATGCATTTGTCACTCTCTCACTGATTTCTGCAGGCTGGCTATGGGCACTGACTGTGAGGACGGGGAGAGCAGCAGCACCAGCTCAGCAGCTGCCCACAGGGCTGCATGGCCCCACAGCTCAGCTCTGGCCCAGCTCCAGCAGGCACAGAGCACGGGCAAAGCACCACGACTTCTGCCCACAAAAAGCAAACGGACATGGGGGCTGAAGGGACCGCAGGCACAGGGCAAGGTTATGTCCTCACTACATCCATTTTTCCACTCTTCTACTGGAAATACACAAAGTTTACCTTGACATAACACTTAGAATAAAGTTGGCCTTTTACATATAATCTGTTTTAAAATAAACATTTGAAGTTGGAAGTACACACACTAGCATGGAACATCTTAATCAGGGTACTAGATTTATTATGAAAGGTGATCACTGCACTGTTTATAAAGTGAAAGCCCTGTTAGCTCCTTCAAGTAAAAACAAGCGCAAGCTGTCGAGACCAATGCAGTTAAACCTGTGGAAATACGCAGTCAGCACTGAACAATCTGAACAGCACAGTCATCATCTTTCAATGATAAATACAGATAAATTAAAGGAGTGCTGTGACAAAAGGCACCATGAACGGTGAACCATGCTGCAAGCTAACAGAAAGGCATCTTGGCAACAGCCTGCTGAGGTCTACGCAGGATGGTCTGGAGCCTCTCAGAGAGGTCTCCCAGCAGCAGGCAAGTACTTCTACTCCAGCTCACAGCTCCCCCTGTTATCTTTGGAAACAGAGCAAAAGCGTAAAACATGAAGTACAGCTTACAAGAATGACTACGCAGTCACCCTGTAATAAATATTTCAACTTGCTATTCATTAGAAATATAGAAGAGAGCTAAAAGGCACGCACCTAAAGCAGGACACAGCTCACTGCAAGTGACTAATGCAGCTATCCTCAGTTCAGCACAGCTAAGAGCACGCAGCTCGCTGCCAAAACAGTCTGTCCCAGCCTTTACCAACAAACATCAGCAGGGCCACGTCTGCGCCCTTTTCAGGCTGAGCAGTGCATCAGAAGCTACCTATGCATTACAGTTCTTAGGCAAGAGCACTCAAAAGGAGTTACTAAGCTGTCACACAAAAGACCACAGATAGTTAGCTGCTATGCTAGATAGACGATAACAAAATGAACTCCCCTAACTTCTTATTCACAGTTCAAATATAGGGTTCCCCCGGATCATTCAGCTATTAGCTAAGGGCACCTAACTGAAAACAAGGCTATGGGCAAAAATACAGAGTACAGAAAGATGATCTATTTTACAGGCTTTCCTCAATTTAGGGAGAACTCAGCAAAAGTTAGCGATAACAGTTTCACGGGTAACCAAATCATCATGAAACCATCTATATGTGAACTTTCACATACGTGTTTTGAGGGTGTGATGATTCTACTGTCATCGGAAAGATCTAAGCCTCTAAAATATCTGTGATGTGAGATAAAACTTATCAAAAATTAACAAGTATTTGAGATGCAGTGACTACAGAAACCAGTGATGGATGCGGACAAGGGAGGGAACCAAGTCTTTTACCAACCTCCAGTAGCTCTCCAACCACTGTACATTCATAAATATAAAAATGAACAAACGCCAAAAAACCCACTGCCTTCTCATAAATAAAGAAGTTTAACATTTCTGGTACATGAAAATGAACGACAGGGATATGGCTGCCACCTCAACTACACCCATCACCACAATACAGAAGCCTCAGCTTAATTCCTACAGGCACTGAGCTCATAAGGAATGTATATAATCCCCAAATCCCACATTTCTGTACAAGAAGCAGGGCTGCTTTTCATTCTGCTCCTTTCCCCAACAGAAACCTGAAAATGCTCTTCCAGTTAACTCTACAGACATAGAATTGAGGAGGCAGGAAAAAATAAATCACTGCATAGATTAGGAAAGTATGTAGTTTTCAAATTCCTCATCATGTCAACTTCTAAATGAAGACACAGTGAAGTATTGTGTAAAAACTTGCAAAGATAACATGTAGAAAGGCACTCTGCTAAAGAATGTTATGCTGCACAACTCATGTAGGAGGAATTTGTCCAAATAAGTTGAATGAAGAAATAAAAGAGAAAAAGCAAGTAGCATACAGTAAGTCTGTCTTCCAACAACTTGATTTCTAGCACAGCCTGTACTACCCAGCAGCTCACAAGAGCCATATAAAGTCTCCAAATCTTTTTAAAGAGTAAAACATTTAAGATGAAGCTCCCACCAAACTGATGGAAAAGTGAAATGGCAGCTCCTTTGGGCAGAACTTCATCGCTCCTTCCTTCTCACACACGCAGCTTGGGAAGAGATTAGAGAAATAGTATTTCCAAACTGCTACATGGCATTAATGGAGAATGTTGTGATACACAGGAAAGCAATTTACTCATCCTGTAGGTGTCATGGTCCTCTTCTCTGTAATTCTTTATGTAAATACATTTGCACTTTTGGCACATTTGCTATAAACTGAACTGACTCACCGTACCCAAAAGAGTTCTGATTTCTGGACTGCAAACAATTGTTTAAATGATTTGGTTATTCAAATGACTTCCCTTAAAACAATGAAATAAGGTTGGAAAACTGTGCTTTTTAAGCTAATCTCCATTACAGGAGCAAGCCCCTATTTGGTCAAATTTCAAGCATGCAAAACATCTATTCTTGTCTCCATGCACAGATCAGTGATCCTGAATTTAAGAAGTAAGCTAGTACAGGCATACCAGGCAGTGGAGCATCCAACCCTAGGAGAAAATAAAAGAGCCATTAGGAACATAATCGCCCATTATCCTGTACATTAACTCTCTCTGTTAGTTAATTGCCTGAGTATTTCATCATAACTGCAGACCTTTCTGTCCATGTACTTACTTTAACATTCTCTGGACAGCAAAAATCAGTGATCTTTGCCACTGAGTCTGATTCTGCCAAGAGCCTGATTTGTCAGCATCTCCTCCACCTTCTCTCCCACTCACCTTTGCATGTTTAAAAAACAAGAAGCCAATTTTGGTCTTACTGCTAACTACTGTAAGCAGAGGAGACACAACAATTGTGAATGGTTAAATAGTCAGGGGGCAGATAAGTATAAACATTAGCCCCAGTAGAAGTTGTCCCCTGTCCCACCAGCAGTTATGGACAGGGAAGGACATGGGCAGTGCCCGGAAGTGAGATGTAGACCTGCTGGAATGTGTCCAGAGGAGGGGCACAAAAATGATCCAAGGGATGGAACACCTCTCCAACAAGGACAGGCTGAGAGCTGGGGCTGTTCAGCCTAGAGAATAAAAGGCTGTGGGGAGACCTGAGAGTATCTAAGGGGGGCTGTAAGAAGGAAGGGGACAGACTTTTTAGCAGGGTCTATTGTGATGTGACAAGGAGAAATGCTTTCAAGACTGAAGAGGGAAGGTTTAGATTGGATATAAGGAAAAGGTTTATTACAAGTGGTGAGGCACTGAAACACATTGCCCAGGGATGTGGTGGAAACCCCGTCCCTGGAGGCACTGAAGATCATGCTGGACAGGGCACTGAGCACCCTGATTTAGCTGTAGGTGTCCCTGTGCTTCACAGGGGAGTTGGACTACACGACCTTTAAGGGTTCTTTCCAACTCAAATGATACTATGATTCTATGAAGCACAATAACCTCAGAAAGAATGACAGAACATACAAGTCAGGCACTTGTAAGGAAGTACGGTGTGGGGGAGTGAAGGAAAATACCACCTCAAGTTTCCCACACATTCTTGTCTTTTCTCTCAGATTTTATTAGTTCATGAAACCAATTTCATCCACTTGGCATTTTGCAAGCAATTCAAATCACTTGAAACACTCAACAGTGACACAAATGAACATCAGTCAGCAGCCACCATTCCCTCATCCCTAGATACACAGAAAAGTCCAACTGTCCATCTTCAACAGCTTGGCATACGGGACCATGAGCATGACTGATGCAAAAGAGGAGGGAAAAGGTGAAGATATACAACTACGTTCTACAAGGAAGCAACTATGAGGCTGTGCCAAGCCAAAAGACACATCCAGCTATTAGCCATCACGGAAGAACTAACATTTACACACTCCCAGGTCACCAGCCTTAGTGGGGTACTCACTAACAAAACCACTTCCTTCCTCAGCTTTTTTTCCCTCCATGTCACCCTACAGTGACACTCAAATTCCCCTCCAGGCACTGCACACTCTGAGACAATAAGAAAATTTCAGTGTCAGGCCTGCAGTGCTTCCTGAAAGCACCTTAAAGCAGTGCTCTGCAAACAGCCATTGCTTTCCATGGTCTAATGACAAAGTCACGTCCAGGTCAGTTTCCATCAGACCCCAAAGAACATCTCCAAAATCTTGCAAGTACAACAGTCCTACGGGCAGACTTTTAGTCCAAATAATTTTATATACAACTTCCAGATAAAAAATGTAAAAGCACAGCAGTTTCTCGAGTTTAATATAACAGCCCTCAGCTTTTTCCACGGCTTTCATAGAGCTTGTGACAACTATTCTTCAGGCAACCATACGAGAAACAAGTCTGAATAGATATCTTTTAAATGTTCAGGCTTCCTTAAAGTATGCACGGAGTTGAGGAAAGCTAAGCAAAAAATTGCACAATTTCAACAAAACACTGAAATGACGCATTACGTGAATCTGTAAGAAAAGTACAAAGCCTCCTCCTAACAAGAAAGCCAACCAGCTGAAGCAATTACCATAAACTAGTCCAGTTCTCATTAATTTGGTTGCATTGGTAGGAAATTAACATCTTAATGGCACTTGTTATCCTACTGCCTCATAACAGCAGATGTTTCCAATGGCAAAAAAAAAATGCATACAGTTGACAACTACAGTTTTGAAGATGCTTGAAACAACTGGAATGAGGCGTCTTGGAGCCAGTCTTTAAATAAACCAAAGTCCACCATATTGAGCTCTAACCCTCTATGGAGGGAAGGTACTCTCTGCAGCCTCACTAAAGGTTAAATCTATTCTAAATGGCATTTCTCCGAAGAGAAGCCTCTTCTGACACAGCCATATTAGCAGCCTTTCAGCTGCATCTCAACATGAGGTGTACCGGACAGAAGGAAGAAGCAGAAAAGCTCTGCCAGTCTGCTGGGTTTTTTTAATCCTAAACATGAAGTAGTCCCTGAATCCAATGCTGCCAGAAGGACTGACTTTTGGGAGAGGTTATAAGCCAAGCCTGTGCTAGCACACTGAGCTACTTTCTGCATGCTCTGTTCCAAAACAAAGTATTTCCTTGTCTCAAAGCATCACATACACACCACAAAGGCAGTCGGGTTCCTTAGCAATACAAAGCCAGTGACAGTAAGTAGGAATCTCACACGTCACTGAGGCTTCAGACTTCAAATGGAATAAAATTAACGCAAGGAAAGCAGAATGGATAGTTGGGTAATGAAGCAAAGAAGCCAAGGTAGAAGGAATACATAAAGGATTAATGCAGTCACCATTTCAACCAGACCAAGCGATATCAAAGGCAGATAGAGGATGGCATTTCTAAGTCTGCCTCTAAGACTGGGATGAGGGCCAGAGATACACTGTCTGAGCTGACGGGGATATTTATGCCACTATGACGCTTCAGTCAGTCATGATAAAGGTCCAAAGGTCAAAGCTGTTGAAGAAAAAAAAGCTGTACACACACACTGCATCTTTCTGAACAGTCATGGCTGGGAGTGGGGAAAGAGGTAACACTACTGCTTTCATGCACAGGCCACAGTAAAATTGTTTCAGCTATGCGTATTTCGAAGCCTTTTAAGAAGTTTTTATAGAGGTAACAACTTGCTTTGCCACAAAGGTAGAGTTCTTCTAAGAAGGTCTTCCTCTAAGAAACCGTTTGGTTCTCAACTCAAAGCTGAGGAGATGATAACAGCATCTCACAGCAAAACCAAAAGGACAGCATCATCACTAGGAAAACGTGGCAAACACTGAATCTTAATCACTCCCACCAGATGAAGTCAGAAGGCACCAAATCCAGACTATACAGGGGCTGTGGACAGTCCAGCCAAGATTGGTAATGTGCTCCACGGTCTTCAAACTGGTATGGTAGCTGGAGTTTATCATGCTGCAAGAAAAAGGCTGCCTTCTTCTCTAGCCCAACTCTGGAATTTATTGGATATTACCAAATCTTAAGAGAAGCAGTTTTAATCAAGGACTCTTCTGGCTACTGCATTCAGCCCCAATGGCACACAGCAAACCAGAGCTGTCAGGCCTCCACGAGCTTCACTGCGACAAGAAGTAAAACCACATCCTCCTGCAAATTCCCCTTCAGAAGAGGCAGCCCCACTACTCAGAAGGCACACACACACTTGTCTGGTCTTGAAAAAGGGCCTTCAGGGCCAGTAATTGGAAAGGTTTCTGTGTACCCAGGAACCAGGGCAAGCAGTAAGATACAAAAGCTAGGTCCAATTTATTACCAACAGCCCCCCAGCCACCTTTGACTAAAAGCTCAAAAAAAAAAAACCACAAAAACCAGCCTCTGGAGAAAATACCGGGCATGTGCTTTAACAAGGCTACAAAAAGAGCTCACATCATAGCGGCATCCTTGCACAAGGATGCATACAAGTCAAGATGGGAGCACCTACAGATATAACTGCTCAACCTCATGGCATCATTTCAGACAACAAACAAGCTGTGGTCAGCCAGACAGGGGTCCAGCCCCTCCTTAGCATCTCCAGTACATCTGTCTTTACCTGCTTCTGACATTTATGAGTATTAACTTCATAACTTTGATATTTATATTTTAAAAAGCTCAAAGGAATATCAGACTGCGTAACTGCTAATGCTTTGTTTGGCTGAAGTGTTTGAAAAGGAGAGAGAGCGAGCAGAAAAGCAAATCACCACCTTTAGAACAAACAGACATGCTTCTTTGCTTAAGTCCATGCAGTGTTTCCAGAAACCATCTAAGACAATTGTTCCACAGCTAAGTTACACATATGACATCTTTGTGCTACGAATGAGGTCTGCTGTTGCGCCCACATATTATGATGAACTTCCAGCCAGCTGAGAACAAAGCCACCTAGAGGGTAAGATAAACAAATGTAGTTTGCTTCAGACACAAAGAAATACAAACTGCACGGAAGGATTTTTCATGATTTAACAAAGACAATAAATTGTCACCAACAGCAGACTACACAGTAATGAGTCACAGATAATAGCCTAATGCTTAATGCTTATCTATAAAGAAAATAATATTTATGCAATTCCAAAGTAGGAACAGCAAAATATGGAATTACTTATGCATTCCATCATCTCCAACTCATCAAAATGAAAGTCAAAGCAGATACTGTACATACAGGCTTGCACTCTGCCAGGAAGATCAGCCTGAGAACACCAGGCAGTTTCTTGCTCAAAAAGCACGTGCTGCCTCTGCTCTGCTTTATAAGAGGGCTCCCAAGTGCCAGAGAGCTGCACCAGTCAGCTGCTCAGCAATGCCATTTCCATGTTCTTCCTACAAAATATTCCAAGAAATCGTGTTTGTGCCTCATTTTTTTTCCCCTTATTGTTGTAGAGGGATTAGTGATCCAGCATTAAGTGAAATCATTGTTAGAAGATGCCTCAGAAACAGAAGCAAAACTGCTACTAGATGGAACAGGAAAGAAGCAGATCTGACATAAAAGTATTTCTTAACAGAGAGTTTTCTGGGGAAATCAGAACAATCCTAGGCTGGTTATTTCACACCACTGGGAGAGTAAAAGTAACGGCTGTTGAAAGCACATACCTTCATCAATCCCATCAGTAATTCTGCTAGATAGGGAAAGTGAAAACCCACAGAACAAGCACAGATCCTTTTATAAGCTTCATACTCAGAATGCTTCCCTGAAACACAACAGGGCTGGCTCCACGTCATCTGGAGGAGACCACAGGCCTCACTTCTGCAGTGTGTTGCAAGCTCCTGACTTTAGTTTGAATTACTGCAAGTTTCCAGGAAGCTTTGACAGCTCAAGTGAAACTTGAAGATACAGCATCCTGCAGCTGACAGAGCTCTTAAAGGATCCACACGTCTAGCTAGGTGCTCTATAGCTTATTGTGAAGGACGGTCTCCATTGTACACTCCCAGTTCTTGCAGTGTTGATACCACGCAGCATTTCACACAGCAGCAGCTGAACTTCAGTGCCAAAAAGTTACAAAGCTGATCAAACTGCTGTAATGCTCAAAGTGGTTCGATGTTTTACAAAAACAGACTACATAAAAAACACAGTAATTCAGGCTCCATGTATTCCTATTCTATCCAAAACAGCCAGGAGCTTTGGGATGGGTCACTCTAAGAACTACTGCTTATCTCAGGAGGGAAAAGGTGAGGAAGAAGGAAGATGAAGAAAGTCCAAACCCAAGAGTGAGATACACCCCAGAGACAGGATCCTGGATTACGTATTGACTTGTATCTTGGTTTTGAATCAAGAAGCCAAGGGTGTATTCATCAAGGGTCACGGAAGTGCAAGGAATGTCACAGGGTAAACAGCATCTTATCGTTGGGTGTTGAATGTGCTATTTGTTTCTTGTTGTGACATGACATCTTGTCACAAGTCGTACAGAACGCTCAGCCCAGACCACCACCCCCTTCAGCCCCAAGGGGGTTTTCCAACTGGTCTCTGCTGCTTGGGCCTCTGGAACTCAAACTGGGCACGCCACCTGGCTCTGCAGCCAATGCAGGCAGCACACAGTCAGCAGGCAGCACGCTGTCCTGGCACACCTACAGCAGGCCCTGTTTCAGTGTCTGGGGGAAGCAGCTTGTGCCTGAAGCCATGACTGCACAGCTCCTCAAGACCAAGGTCTGGAACGAATTACAGGGCTTACAGCTTCCACACCAGTCCACATATAACTAGAGGGACCCCAAGGCTGTACATCTACAGCCACGAGCTGGCTCTACCAAAAGCAAACAGGAAAAAACAGACCTTTTTCAGACTCATAAAGCAGCACCGCGGTCTATGTGTGGCCTTCAGACCACATTACAAGAACTCCTCTAGAGGCTCCACATTCCCCCATCCCTACGGCTGTGCTACCGCTTAAACACTGCTGACAGTTGTAAATCCACGTGTCTCTGTGCACCACTGCCACATTTTACCCAGCGTGACAAAATGCTGTTAACCTTGAAAAGCGCAGCAAGTTGTTTTGAAAAGCAGTTACTATGCACGCGTATGGACACAAATGGGATCCAGGGAGATTAAATAGAGAAACCCCTTCCTGAATGTGGCACTTCTGTCAGTAACATCAGCAATGTGAGACAGAAGGACTTCTGCAGACAGCTTCAGAGCTAAAACTCTTGCTCATGTTGTATTTAAGAATGTGCCTAACTTTCAACATTCACAGTAAACTTCGAGTTCTGAGAGAAGCTCTGCTTTGAGCATCTAAAGATACACTGTGGATCCTTCATTCTAAACTCTGATATTAACTTTCAAAATTGGTTCGTTTCCAAACCTGTGAACCTCCAGTGTTCTATATATAAGTAACTTTGCACATGAAATGAATATTGAAGGAACAACTGGCTTCTATGAGACGGTAAAAAAGCCAAGCATTAGTAATGCGAGCTACTAATAAAAGCCACCGACCGTCCTATCAAGAGCTCCGATAAGGCAGCTATAGTGGTGGAAAATAACAGAATTCAGGCACTGGTTGTATACGTCATGCAACTACAAAGTGCATGGCTTTGTTCTCCTTAATTAAGATAAGTATAGACCTCTCATATTAAGCAGCTATTTTCAGGGGGGTACTTTGGGAATTTCAAACACATTTAAAACACACTGCATTTAGATATGGAAAAGGCAAGAAGCTGCTAACTACTTTTCCTGCATAAAAAATCATTCGCCACAACTCGACCAACTACATACAGATATACAGGAGGAAACACTCAACACTCAAGAAACAGGAGCGCACCCTCCCACAGAGCTTGATGAGTATCCCAAAGATAAAGTGGTATTTCACACTTTATTCCTTCAGTCCTCCTCCCTCCCTCCCAGCTGACAGCAGCGTTACCTGGCTGTCAACATTCCACTAACAGCTTTCCTCTGCACCTGACCTAAAAATAAAACCCTCCTTTATAAATTTAACATGGACCACAGAGTTCCACACATAAGCACACGAAATAGATGTGGCAGAACAAGAAACATCTGAACCTCACCCCATTGACTTGAGTTTCTAAGGCAGATGTTCACCTTCATGCACAGCACAAAGGAATCTTGAGAATGTACGAATATGCACTGAGCAGACAGAAGAGCCCTGATGGAGGGACGAGCCCTGAGTGAAGAGCCCTGAGTGAAGTGGCTGCTGCCAAGCCAGGGCGCTACACAGCAACAATATATCAGCAAGTGCTCGCTCAAAACAGAGATTAGTTGGAGACCAAAGTCTGCACGCACACATCCCAAGGAACACACACATCTACATGATGCAGCATGTAATGATTGTGCTTCCTGAGCACGTGCATCCCATAAACCTAGTCATAAATCCCTTAATCACGGGTCAAAAGATGTGTCAACATCTACGTCGATGAGGACCGGAACAGAGGGCTGCAGTTTGGGGTTTGCAACCAGAAATGTCAGCTCCTGCAGAAGGGCAGCAGCACTCGGAACAGCTGCAGCACCAGTGACTTACAGTGACCTCCAGGACTTGCATCCCACGAAGGAAAAGCAAGACACAGAAAATTTACTTTAAAAGTTCCTTATTTGTACAATATACTAGGAAATACAAGCTCGGTTTGTTTCTGCCCTCCAGACACCTATAGAGCAAGCTTTATGCTAAGTGCGACGCACTCTTGATAGCACATTTCTCTAGAGCAGGCGACGTGTTCTCAACAGACCTTGGCAGAGAACAGCTGCAGTAACTCCAAGTTGTAAGCAGCTCAGCTCAGCTCAACTCCAGCTTCCATTGAGATGCAGACACAGCTTTCAAACTAAAAGCAAACCAGACAACCCAAAGCATTCTCCGTCCCTCAAAGCTGGTAGCTTTTTCCCTTGTTAATGTGAGCAAACGTTAAAGACGCACAACGACACAAGATTCAAATAGAAATAACTTTTCAAAAGCAACCAAGAGCAGGTTTTGGAGCCTTCTGCCACTCTCAGAAGCACATCACTGCATCTTCAGTCATTAACGCACCTCTGGAGGCCTGGTCTAAGTCAGGGAATTAAATCTGTTACTGCCAGAGAGTGCATGTGGAGAAAGGATTGGGTGTCAAAGGGAGGAGGGGGAAAAGAGCAAGAAAGCTCCTAACTAGAGATAATGTATTTTTAATTTGCTGCTGAACGCTGCCCTTTAGCCAAGGCGATTCACCATACAAGAGAAATGGTACCATTAAGGAGGAAAAAAAAGATAAACTAGTGCCTCCTCCCCACAAAGACTGCAGAGACTGCTAATATTTATGAATATGAAGTGGCTTCAAAGACTTCTTCATTATTTTGTGTGTGTGTGTCATAACACAAAGCAGCACTAACTCATTTCCAGCTGAGTTCACCACCAAACTGTCACTGTAGTAATGAATTCTGACCTATAAGCTCTGCTTCTTTACCTTGTCCCCCTCCCCAAGCCCTCAGCTGACAGTGACCACAAGATGAAGGGAGAAAACTTGCATGTTTTCTGAGACTTTAAAGGCCAAAACTCACAAATCCTGGCAGTTCCCAATGCTGTGAGCCAAGGCGATGCTTCACAGCTGTATTTCTGTGCACAGATCACTCCACAGATCAGCTCACCAACGTGCAGGCTGTACCTAACCCAGAAACACAAATCAACGTAGAGAAGGGAAAGGACCGGTGTTGTGGGATTAAGCTGGAAAATGGTACAGTTCATTTGGGCCGGGCACAGTCAGGTCTGGAGAAAAGAGCCCACAGCTCAGGATGGCAGACTGAGCATCTGAATGCAGCTTCTTATAACAGACTGGGATTCGGGAACTCCGAGAGCGACCCTGACAAACGAGGCTGACAAATACTGGGTTGAGAAGGAAGAGACCTGGAGCAGCCGCTGCCTGGCTTAAAGCAGGAAAATCCAGCCAGGTACTCGTGCGTTGCTAAACAACATTCATTTTCCTGACCTTTAGGAAACAAAACATCAGGAAACGCGATCTTTGACTTGTTTAACAAAAAGGCAATCATCATAAAACTTTTAATGGAGCCGTATGTCACACACAAAGCAGTCTTCTGTCTGCAAGAGCAGGAGAGGTGGTGACTGAGTTAAAGCTAAACGATGAATTTTCACAGCAGCACAACGTGAAATGAGGTCGTGGTTCATTTTCCAACAGGTCTTTATTCTGGAGGTTGAACAGTTTACGTTCCTCCTCAGCTATAAAGTCTTTGTACTGAAGAGTGAACACTGAAATACCAAGCTAGGAAGATGCTGAATATACACAGCATTATAGACAGACAAGGCTCCAGAGATATACCTGAATTTAACAGTGACACTAATTAACCACTTCTCATACACTGCACAAGGTTCCTTACAGAATCAAAATACAGGGTTTTTCCCCCTCGAGCCTCCTGCTCTCAAACAACACTGAACACTCGGCACCTGATACTGCATTCACACCTACAAGGAACTCCCATCAGCTTCCACACTACACAAGGGCAGGAGGGCAGGGGCAGTGCCCAGGGCTGCCACACACTGACACCAGCACCCCAGGCCAGCCCTGCTCTCTCCCCAGTGGGGCTTTCCCATCCAGTGGGGCTTTCTCTCCCTTCAGGCAGATCCTTGAGGAGCGAGGACAGGCTTTTCCAGCTGCTGCCCTCAATTCCTCCTCCCCCACAGGCACTTACGTCACAGGCCTCAGCGATGCTCCAGGCAGGAGGCAAAGATGGGCTCAGCACAGCTTCTCCCAGCACCCCCAGGCACCACCACAGCACCTCCCAGCACCCCCAGCCCTGGGCTCAGCAATGCCACCATTATAATGAAAAACACATGACTTTATCCCTCAGACAGCCCTACCTGCTGCCAATCAGAAGTGCCTCCAGGATACCCACAGAGCTGTGGACATGCAGCGAATACTGTAAGTCTCCTGCTCATCCTGGTGTCAGCCCCACATCACCTTCATTATAGCAGGGAAATGAGCCCAGCATGAAAGCAGTGACACCCAGCTCAGGCTGCCAGGGATTCTTCTGTCGTTTGGTACCAACATACGATTCAACTATATTATATTTTACCCATTTTAGAATCAGAAGGTCAAAGATCCAACACTGGCTTCAAAGGAATGCAGACTAGGACTGAGTGAGCCCTCATTTCTGAAGGGCCAGGTAACCAGATGTGGGAGTTGGAGGGGACCCTTAAAGGTGCAGATGCAAGTCCTGCAACGAACAGGGACACCTATGGCTAGATGACTTCTGAGGAACAAGACCACTTGTCCCATGGTAAGGAAAGATATGGCCGGGTAACACGGCATGCAGGTGCCCAGGACCTTGTTGTGATGAGCACCTCCAACTTCACCCACATCTACCCCCAAGAACTCCTCCAACACTTACTCCACATCCCTCCCAGCATAACTGTAACCCTGCTACCCAAGCTCTGCCGCGGAGGTAACCACAGGAAAGGCTGACAGCCAGCTGTCACATCCCCCACCTGCACCACAGTTGCCTCCAAACCTGGGGACGGTCCGCGGACCAGACCCGAGGCCCAGAACACAAACACACCCCTGTCAAAGCGCCCGGCGGGGGTCCCTCAGGCCAGTATGGAACAACCCGCAGCAGCCCCAGCTCCACAGCCGCACTGCACGGCCCACACCTGCACAGCTGGAGAAGCGGAGCAGTGGGCACAGGGCAGCCCCAACGCAGCCAGGCGCACCCAAACGTACAGAACGAAGTCAGGACGCCTCGTAACGGCAGCACCGCCGGCCTCGCTTCCCAGCCAGAAGCCACCGAACAGACCACAAGGTCCAAGGGAGACACTGCGCCCCAGCAGCCCCTAACCAGCAACAGCGAGGGAGGCCGGGCGGCCCTACCGTATTTGTGCACGGCGATGTGACCCGCTCCGGACGAGCCCCGCAGCGCGCCGCCCCGCGCTGTATTTACTCCGCCGCCGCCCGCTGCCGACCCGCGCCGCACGCCCGGACCGGGCTCTGCCTCCCCGAGGCGGACGGAGCGGCGCGGCCGCCCCCTGCCCGCAGGGCCGGACAGCGTCGCGGCTCCCGGCCCGGCCCGAGCTCTTCCCCGCGTCCCCCGGCCCCGCGCGCCGAACAAAAGGCGGCGGAGGACGCGGGGAGGGGGCGGCCGCCCCGGCGGTGCCTCGCGGAGGAGGCGAAGCGGCTTCATCCCAGGGACGGGAAGGCTCGGACGCAAATAACGTACGCAGAATTCGACGTTAAAACGGGCGCCCGGCGGGGCACTCACCCGGCTCGGAAATCGGAGCAAACTCTCATTCACGCTCCCCGCCGTGCCCAGGCCGCCGGAGCCAGGCGCCGCCCCGAGAGCCCCGCTGAGCCCCGCGCAGCCGCCGGGACGCGGCCGCGCCCGCTCGGCTCCCGCCCGCTGCGGGCTCCGGGCGCGGGCGGCAGCAGGTGCCCGTCCGCCGCCGCCTCCTCCGGCCGCCGCGCCGAGGCCGTGCCGAGCGCCCTGCGCAGCCGCCGCCGCAGCGCCGAGCCGCTCGCCGGGGCCGCGCCGCGCCCCGCCCCCGGCGGCCCGGCGGCGGGAGCCCGCAGAGGCGGGGGCGGGCGGGGCGCAGCCCGGCCTATGGGCGGCCCGCAGCGGTGCGGCGCCGCAGAGCCGGAGCCCCGCAGAGCTCGGCGGCCTTACCCGGCCCTGGCGAGCTGCGGCGCGCCCGGAGCCCGCCCGCGGAGGAGCCCGGACGCCTAGCAGGCAAGGACCTCCGTGCCGGGCGGCGGGGACGGGGCTGACCATTCTCTTTGTTATGCGGCCCGTGCCGGAACGCGTGTGCTTGCGGGCGGTCGCCGGCGGAGATGCGCCGTGCCGCACCCGGAGCCCTGCGGCACCTGGGGCCGCGCCGCTGCCTGCCCCGTGCCGGAGCCGCTGGCGGGGCCGGATCCGCGCACACGCCGGGGCTCAGCCCTGCCCCGCTGCAGTGGCTCCCGCGGCTGGGAACGCTGCCCTGAGCGCGCAGCAGAGCGGGTTGCAGGGAAGGGTCGGTCCTGCGTGGGTACGTCGCTGTACCGGCGCTGCGGGTGCTCGTTAATTGTTTAGTAAGCATAGAGCGCCGTGCACCATTGCTCATCTGTACATCATGCATCATCTGTTGTATCTGCACTGCTGCTGTTAACGCCGATCTCTTTCGTTGCTTAAGGGAGAAAGCCTCTTACTTTCCGTCCCGCACGTGCCTCATCCGCTGGCCCGGGGGATGCAGAGCGCACAGCGCGGTGGTCACCATGAAGCTCCGGAGCAGCCCCGTGTGCGGCCTCGTGGTGTACCCGGCGAGGTGCCCTGCCCGGGGCATGGCCCGGGGCTGGCTTTATGGCAGCGGGTCAGTGCACGGGGCCGCGGTGGAGCTCATTCCACGGTGCCGTTCTCCCATTGCACGTCATGGCGTGCCCTTTGCTTGTGTCACGTCTCCGTAACTTTCCCTGAGATGAAGGATTTATGAATCAAAACGTGGGGGAGTGGATCTGTGTGGAGGCTGAGTCACATCGCAGAAAATGAGAGCCAGGAGCATGCAGTCGTATGGCACGTTTACAAACAGGGCTTCATTCATCTCCATGCGCTGCTCCTGGGGCCGCCAGCACCGTGCTGGGTCTCAGGCTGCCTGGGAACACTGTTTGGTCTTGGCGGGGCTTTGCTCTATAGCCTCCATAGGGTTCCTGTTACAGTGTGTACTTCCCCTGATGAGGTTTTATTACACTGAACGCACACTAATAACAGGAGGAATTTGATAACCTGAATGCAGTTCCCACACCCTCCTCTTGGTTCCTATTATTTGATGTGTGAAGGACTGACAGCTCAGGTCCCGGCAGCAATTTTTCCCTCTGTACTCTATGATTTGCTAATTATGAAAACAAAACGAGCCTTCCCCCGAGCGTGTGCCCCTCTTCCCTTCCTGTTTCCTTCCTCAGCCCACTAATGATACTCGACTCCTTCACGGTAATTTGGGAGCTGCAGTAACCTGGATGTGTCTATGGAGATGTAGCCCTTCACTTCCAGGGTTCCTCACAGTTGCTTATTCTCCCTCTCTGCTGTTCCAGGTCTTTGTTTCTTCTTGCAGCCCTCCTTGTCCCTCCTCAATATGTCACATTTATCATTCTGTCTTACCTGACATTATGCTGGTTGCTTTACCTGCCTGCCCTCTTCTCTCTACTTTTTGTCCTCTCAAGTCTTTTCTCTCCCTTTTGTGCCATTTCATATGTCCTCTTTTTCTCTCATCTTTTTTTCACTTCTCCTGGCTTGGTTTTTATAACCTGTCTTGCTCTCTCCTTTCTGAAATCTCTATTAGAATCACTGAATCATTTGAGTTGGAAGGAAGCCTTAAAGGTCATCTAGTCCAACCCCCCTGCAGTGCACAGGGACACCTACAGCTCAGTCAGGTGCTCAAAGCCCCATCCAGCCTGACCTTGAGTGTCTCCAGGGATGGGGCTTCCTCCACATCTCTGGGTGACCCGTTCCAGTGCTTTCTACCTTTACTGTAAAAAACCTTTTTCCTCATATCCAGTATAAACCTCCCCTCTTTTACTTTGAAACAATTTCCCCTTGTCCTGTCATAGCAGGACTAAAATGTCTGTCCCCTTCCTTCATTTAGCCCCTCTTAAGATACTGAAAGGCCACGCTCAGATCTCCCCAGAGCCTTCTCTTTTCCAGGCTGAACAGCCCCAGCTCTCCTTGTTGGAGAGGTGTTCCATCCCTTGGATCATTTCTGTGCCCCTCCTCTGGACACACTCCAGCAGGTCCGTGTCTCTCCTGCACTGAGGACTCTCTATCTGGACGCAGTACTCCAGGTGAGGTCTCATAGAGCAGAACAGAGGGGCAGGATCAGCTCCTTGCCCTGCTGGCCGTGCTGCTTTTGATGCAGCCCAGGATATGGTTGACTTTCTGAGCTGTGAGGGCACATTGCTGGGTCAAGTCCAGTTGTGCTCTATCCTTACATCACTTGGCTTGTGCTGATAGGTGAGGTTGCCATGAACCAGGTACAAGACCTCGCACTTGTCTTTGTTGAACCTCATGAGGTTCGCTTGGGCCCATTGCTTGAGCCTGTCTGGGTCTCTCTGGATGATGTTCCTCAGACATGCTGACCACACACCACAGCTTGGTGTCACCAGCAAACGTGCTGAGGGTGCACTCAACTCAATGACGCCGATGAAGATGTTAAAGAGCACCGGTCCCAGTACTAACCCTCGGGGCACATCACTCTATCACTGATCTCCATGCAGACATTGAGCCACTGACCACCACTCTGGGTACAATCTCACAACCAGTCCATTGAAGAGTAGTCCCCCTGTCAAATCTCTATCTTTCCTATTTAGAGAGAGATGTTGTGGGGGACCTTCAGAGCCGTACTCAACCTTCCCCTTAATGCTTTTTTCCCCACACTGTTCCTTTGCTCATTGTCTTGCTCTGTCCTTTCTCCTGGCTGCCATTTCCATGTATATAGATACACCCATCCATATGTATATGCATACTCCACTCCGGATCTTCCATTCTCCAGCTGAAACAAAGAACTAACTCATGCTGAAGGTCTGATCCTATCGCCTCTCTTTCCCAGCACCCGCACTATACTGCTCTGTGCCCTTCCTCAGAGACACACAGTCAGGTAGACTGAAGAATTAAGTGTATGGGAAACGTTCCTAAATTCAGGAGGGAAACTGGGAAGGTAGCTTGTTCATCCTTTTCCTTTCTCTCCCCACTTGTCTTGTTTTATGCATTTTTATGCGTCCACTCCGCAGCTATTGTGAGAGCAGTGTTTGTCCTCATTAGCCCAGAGCTCTGTGTGGGGCTGGGATCCTGGCTTGCCTGCTTCCCTTCTTCCTGGAGCCAGGGAGAGAGAAGCGATGTGACTGCAGGATCACAGGTGTGGGTGGGAGGCAGAAGAATAGATGTGTTACCCAAAAATGCTATTTTAACCTCAGGGGGTGGAGCCGTTTAGTAATATTTCTCCTTGCCTATCACCGCAAACAGCATCGATGGAGATTGAGGGCAAGTGTTCGATTTTACTATTTAAATGAAACTTCCTTTTGAAACATCTGGTTTAATAATTGAACTGTTTTTTCTTGTCTTTCAAAAGAAAAACCACCGCTGAGTGGCTGGAGCAAACAGAGCTTCATCCCACAGATCCCACCTCCGCCTCCTGGCAGCTTACCTGACTCATAAAGGGAGCGGGGGATTTGATGTGCCACCTACATCAGCTCAACATTTCCCTTTGCGGCGAGAGTTAATCACCACTCTTGTCATATTATTTCACCGACCTTCCTGAAGATGTGATCTGTCGGGGGTGATTATTTACCTTTCAGACCATCCTGAAAACTTCTTTAGAATAGGTGTGGTGTTTTTTTCTTCTGAATTCAGCAAAAATACTCAGGTGATCCATTGCAGTGAGGTTTTCTGTGCTCATGTGCCACCCGGAGACGCAAGGTGGGTCAATGTGGAGGTCCTTCCCACAGGTAACCCCTGCAGGAGGAAGAAACAGCACGGCTGCAGCCATGGTGATAAAGGATGTTTTGTTTTGCTGAGGCAATGTTCATATCAGATCAAAAGCACAAGTTGGGAAACCTATTCCCCTGTCATAGGTGCAGGTAGATTTTAGGTTAACCCACGACAAATGGGCATGCTTTGGGGCACATCAAATTGCTCTTTATAACCTGTTTATGTAAGCTATATAGATCTCTCACTTGCGGGTGAAGAGATTATATGTAGTAGGCTGGTATTTGTCAAGCAGAAAATACTGCACAAATGAAAGCGGATGGATAGGAATAAGAACAAAAAGGGAAGATGGCAATACAGTGAATGTCTGTGCAGGAGGCAATGAAAGGAAGGAAGAGGGAAATGAAAATGGACCTTCAGCAAGGTTACTCCATGTTACACAGAGGATATGAGGGTCCTCAACCCAGCCTGCTAAGCAACGAGGGCAGAACACAAGGTAAAAGCTTGGGCAGACTCCATAAGCACGTGACTCTTGGATCTAGGACATCAGTGAGCTCTGTGGGGTGAGTGCTGAGAGGGGCAGCAGCAGTGAGGAGGCAGAGCGAGGGGCGAGCACCTCACCTGGGGGACAAACAGCTTGGGAACTGAAGGTGTGGGAGCCTAGGGGAAAATGAGCGTAGGAGGATGGAGCCGTGGATGGCTAAAAATAACAGGATGGTACAGATAATGTGACATTTTACACCGGCTGCGCTTGACAACCCTTTTGTGTTTTGAAAAGCAAGTCTTACCTCTGGGCGTTCTAATTGCTACCTACCAGCAAGGACCGCTGGCATCTGGGGCTGTCACTTTGTCCTCTAGCCCTCTTCTCTTCACTGCTGGTCTAGTAGTTGTCACCAAGTCTGCAGCAGAGAGCTCTTTGCGCTCCAGCCTGATGTAAATATTGACTTATCCCTAATTATGCTTTGATTTCTTTGGAGGGAGATTGCCTTTTTCAGCTGGTAGCGGCCAGCACGCATACTCCCCTTGACAGTGATGCTAGCCTCAGTGTTAGAGCTGGATTAAAACACCACTACAGCTCCATTTGCAGGCAGGCTGTGCAGTGTGGAATTTGGGTGCGAGCTGACCTGAAATGCCTTTTTTTCAGTGTTTCTGGGGAAGTGTAAGCTCTTTGGCTTTCCCCATGACTGCTCAGTCAAAGGAAAGTATCAGCCTTGGTACCCGTATCACATGTTGAATGGGAACAAGTGGTTGCAGACTTCCTCTGAAGCTCTGGGCCCCTACAGTGGGTGGGAGAGAAAGGAGGAAGGGGCAATAACAAAAATAATAAAGAAAGAAGAAAGCGAGATGAAAGGCCTTTGGATAGCCTTTCTCTGCCTTTGGATAGCAGCTCAGTAGCCCAGCAGTATGGAGCAGAAGGGCACTGCCTGGTTGATGCAGAGTAGCTGCTTGCCATTGTCAGATCCATATCCTAGGGATCTTCTCCAAAGAAATCAGATTTGAAATATCAACATGGGTTGATAGTGAAAGGACAAGAGGGAATGGTTTTAAACTGAGACAGGGGAGGTTTAGGTTAGAGATTAGGAAGTTTTTCCACACAGAGGGTGGTGATGCACTGGAACAGGTTGCCCAGGGAGGTTGTGGATGCCCCATCCCTGGAGGCATTCAAGGCCAGGCTGGATGTGGCTCTGGGCAGCCTGATCTGCTGGTTGGTGACCCTGCACACAGCAGGGGGTTGAAACGAGATGGTCACTGTGGTCCTTTTCAACCCAGGCCATTCCATGATTCTATTACATGATTATAAGATACAGATTTCTTTTCACCTCTTCTCCCTCCATCTCATACCACTTCCAGGTAAAGGTTTCTACATCTCATCTCCAGCACAAACCTATTATTAACATTTTGAAACAGTTTATGGTCAATTCTTATTGCAGGGTTTAACTTAAACAATTCTTTTGTCCTTCATTTTCACCCTGCTTTGTTCCTGCAGAGCAGTGAGTGCCGTCTGCTGCACTGTGCAAGCCATGCTCTCCTCATCCCCTGCCCTAGGATAGGCTGTCCCTGCCCCAGCAGCTGTGACCTCCAATGCTCAAGGACTCAGGGCTGTGGTAATGTGATCTGCTGGCTGCAGCAGAAAGGTGTCAGCAGCCTTGGGCTGTGTTCCTGCTCTGTTCCTGCCTGCTGGGAGTTCTGGGGAAGGATGCTGGTCTTCCTTTCCCTGCAGTGACAGTCATACATCTTCCTTTTAGAGTGAAATTGCTGTAAATTGCCCAATTTGTTATTAATATACGTGTAGCAGTATTTTGAGTACCTTGCAAGAATGAAATGTGACATGTGTAGCTTGTGGCATGCCATACCACTTTCAAACGCACCTGTTTGGTTTACAGATTCAATGCACGCTGTCTGCATTTGCACATTGCACTCCTGGGCTCCCGTGTTTTACATTGATGATGAAGCAGCTTTCACACATTCCTGACTTGTTCATTAATTGCATGCTTTCCAATATTATTTTTTCAATCATTTTCAGGAAATGCTGCACTGTGGAGGCACAGGCACAGTAACTGCAGGACTATAATTGCACTTGGAGACTCTTCTGGAAGGAATGTGGGTCATGATTGATTACAGCTGCACACAGCACACCCTTGCTCAGCTCCATCTCTGCACATAGAGGAGAGTTTGTGATACTTGCTGTTCAGTTGAGCGCAGACCTGTATACACAGCATGAAGGTTCACAAAAAGGTTTTGTCTGTGCCAGAGGAGACTCATGGCCATACTTCTGTTCTGATGTGCCCAACATTCTTAAAGCTTTTGGGACTTGATCTGGTCTTCAGTCTGTGTGGGAACACAGCTTTCCGCTTGTGCATGCTCTTCCATGTTATTCCCAGTCAGTAAATATTTTGGAGTACGATCCCTTCTCTAGTGTCTTTCTGCTGAACAGGTTATCTGTAGCAATGGGGAAGGTCCCACAAACCTCCTGACACCTGGCAGTGGGTGATGGAGGAGGAAGAGGTGCCTCATACGTCTGCATTGGTTCTCACCTGGCTCCTGCCATCACTCAGGTGGCTGTTGCTTAAGGAAAAGGATTTGTGGCAGAAGAAGCAAATCCCAGTAACTATGAAACTTGTAGAGGATGCTTGTGTTGAAGTGTGTGTTGTTTAATGTTTTGACTTGCTGATAAAAGCACAGGATGAAGGTGAGCCTGGTTGTGTTCTCTGTTGGACAGTTTTAGTACTGAGGGCGTGGAGGATGGTTGTGATAGTAAACACTTCTCTAAGCCATGTCTTTTTATGGGAAAGCTGACTGGAGCATAATTGTAGCAGATTACAGTACGAGATATGTGAACTTTTAGAGGCTATTGATCTATCAACAATTTATTTCTCCTTTTTACATTTGTTAGGATTTATTTTCAAGAGCGTAGAATGGAGGGATGCCAAAGCAGGTAGCTATCAAGTGATCTTCTGTAGAGCAGATAAAAGTCACGTTAAATAGCTTTCGTAAGTACCCACAGATTTATTTGCAGCACCAAAACCCCGGTAAAACACAGAGTCAGATTTTTGCTAAGTACTGAACCTCCAGCATTCCAATGGAAATCAATGCTGTCTGCTGGTGCTAAGCATCTCTAAATACTGTGGTTTCAGAGCCAGGTTAAACCCCCACTGACTTCAGGCACTCTCATCAGAGTAACAACAGCAGTATTTAACCTCCTGACAGCCATTCTTCTTGCAGTCCTGTGTCTCTCTGCTGCTCTGCTCGGCTCATGAATAAGGTTTTCTTTTTTTTAGAAATCCAGTATATGTTCCCTGCAGACAGCTCTGATTTATGGTCCTGCTCCATACTTGGTGTATAAGCATCTCCGACTGGTGCTCCCACAGCCCTGCGAAGCACTTGCAGCTTCGGTAGAGGTAGCACAAGAAACTACAGCTGCTGCTGGTGTTCAGAAATGTGCTTTCTTAAACTGTAAATGGAAATGCCTGCAAAGAAAAGCAAAGCATGGGTTCCTGTAAGGAGATTCCTGCACTGAAGTCCCAGGTCATGTGTCACCACAAGCAATGATAAGGAGCAGTCACAGGGTTAGGATGCCAGTGTGTCTATCTTTGTTACTCTGCTTGGGTTTCTTCTGAAGCCGTGGGTCACTGTGAACGTGGTGCACCTGTGTGTGGGACTGAGCTGCAGCACTTCTTTAAATGAGATGGAAGAGGGGAACATCTTCAGTTTTAACAGATTTCACGGTCTGATACGTAACCATGAATCTCTTAACCCAAACAATTGCCTGTTTGTGTGTAAAGTTAAACATTTACCCATTTAAATGATTACTTTACAGGAGCACCCAAATAAAACACAGCAGAGCACGTGGGGTTGTGGATGGGGCACTATTATTGATATGGGATTACTCAGAATCCTGCAATCAGCTCTTTGTCTCCAGGAAACTCTATTTCCTCATTACTTCAGAAGAAAGCAAGTGTTACCTCATCATCACATGCCAAGAGAAAAGTTCTTCCCAGTCCAAAACATGACATGGTAGCAGTTTTTACACACAAGGAAGTGTCATCGACGTCTAACCCTGACTCATCCCACTTCTGATCTGTTTTACTACAGCATTCTGAAATGTGTTGCCCTTCTTTGTGTTTGAGAGTAAAACCAACAGCAACAGCAAATTGCAGGTTTCTTGTGTGGGATTAAAGCTGAGTTTTCTTGATTTTATATCACAAGAGAAACTAAAAGAAGGGACAATAATTGACCAGAACTGAGAAAACTGTCACGTGTAAGGGGCAGAGTAAAGAGCAGGATCCTCTTGGCTCTCACTTATTAGAACACGGATTAAAGTAGTCCATCAGAGGATTACCAAGTATCAGAAGGCCAACAAATGTCAGAAAGATGAGAGCTTCAGTTTTCCCTACAAATATCCTTTTTTTCTTTCATCAAAACATCCCAAGAATGAAGTACGGTAATAGAAATGTGGTCTTTGTGGCTGTTAGTAAATGACAGCAGGGGAGCGGTGCGGTGGGAGTGAGGATTTACAGCAGATGCCACAGAGATCATCTCAGCGAGGACAGATTCTGTGAGGGGAGAGGAGGAAAAATCTGAGTGCCGTTTCCACCTCTGAGTGAGGAGAGGTCCTAAAGGCCAAAGAATGGTCCATCCCTTGTCATCCATGCGCACCATCGGCACTAATTTGGTGCTGATTTTACTGCAGCAACCCCACAAATAAGAAAGAAATGCTGAGGGAGCTTCTCTGCCAGTCTGGCTACCAATATATCAGGCATAGGAAAGATGCAGGCGGCGTTGGGCTTCACATGGGATTTCTCAGCAGGATTCTTCAGATCTGAGAGGCTGCAGTGAGTCATACCTTTGAATATGTTTCCAGCTCTTTTTCCTTTTAATGATGCTGAGGAAAGGGGTGTTGAAGCAAAGGTGTATCTGTCACTTCCTACTGCTGTGCTCCCTAGCAGCGGGCAGGCTGCTGCTTACAGCTTAGGACTACTGGAAGAAATACTGAGGTGGTTTTGTTGTTTTTCTGAGGATGGGAAACAAATGCCGACAATGGTAACTGATGGACTCACAGCATGGAAAGTAAAAGCATTCCGGAAGATTTTCCTAAGAAGCCTGAATCTAAATCTCACCTCGATGGTTCCATGCACCTCTTCTTGCATGGCCATACCCTGCTTACCACAAACCTGGAGTGCCTGAAGACCACCGTCATCACCCCTCACTAGGGGTGCTTGGAAATGGCCATCTGGGGGAACACAACTTCTAAAGCCTGTTCTTTGTACCCAGCTTCAGTCTCCAACAGCTACAGAATGTCTGAGACTGGAGGTACTTCTGGACATTGTCTAGTGCAGCTCCCCCAGGACCAGCTGCACTGGATCCAGATGGGTTTTGTGTTTCCCGAAGGGTGGAGACCCCACAGCCTCTCCAATCAACCTGTACCAGGCCTCAGCCACATTCCATGTAATAAAGTTAGTCATCATGGCAATGCTTCTAAATGCAAAGTAATAAATGTCAGTTTCTTCAGGTTTTCGTTTTGTTCTTTTTTCTTTTCCTGAGAAAGGAAAGAAATGTGACTGTTCTCTTTTTTTTTCCCTAAGGTAGAGTAATTTTTGCTCAGCTGACTGTCCTCGTGGACACCACCCTCTAATTTCACCTCTGTGCCAGGGCAGAACCTGTCTGTGTGGCAGAAAATACTGGTGTCACCAGAATTCTAGGTGATACTGTGGGCTATTATTGACATGATTTATTTAGCACTTAGCCTCAATCAGGCCCTTTGTACTAGGCACCATCCCAGCAAACTGGAAGGCAGGCAGCCAGTTCCCAAAGAAGGCATTATTTAGCTGTTAAAACTGTATGCTACAAAGAAATAGGTGGGGAAAAGCAACGACACTGAAGCTTTTGTGCTAATCTCTGAGCCTTAGCATCTCCCCTCATCACAGCTATAAATGGGAGAAAACTGAGATCCTGGCTGCACTACCCAAGGGCTGCAGGCTGAGTCGAACAGCTAGAAACCATCATGTAAGCATAAGAAACAGTCACGTCCATTTTTCAGTGTCAGTGTTTTTTCAGTAAGGGAATTAGCCCAAGAGAAAATGAAGAAAGTGCACAATTATTTCTTGTCTTGGAAAAATGCCTTTTCCTTTTCAAAGACTTATCTTCGAGTCTGCAAACAAGAACAGCAGGGGGTTTCTTCTCTTGATGTTGCTTCCCAAGTAGAGGAAGAAAGGAAGAAAAATGTTGGTGTCACCAAAGTAGGCAAACGCAGCATCTGAGTAAACAGGTGTCGGAGTTTTGAGGTGCATCCCGTATTTTGGGTCAATCCAGAATTTACCCTTCCAAATCACTCCACTGAGAAAAACACCAGAAAAGAATTTGGAAGGGTAGAAGAATCAAGTAGGTAGGTTGGTGAAAATCTTGTCTTTGGAGGTTTGTGGAAAGGTAAGGAGCTGTTCTGGATGGGCATGCATGGTCACCCCACATCCTTCTACACGTTTGAGTGACCTGGTCTGGTGGGAGGTATCCCTGCCCACAGAGTGGAAATAGATGGTCTTTAAGGTTGCTTCCAGCCCAAGCCATTCTGTGATATCCACATGGAGCCCTGACTCTCCTCTTTTTTTCTCTTGTCTCTCTTGGCCAACTGACTGGCCAAGTCAGGTCATCTTTGAGGGAGGTGCAGCCTCAGTAGGAGGCAGGAGACTGCAGAGCCATGAAAGCCCAAGCCCTGGGGCGATGCTGGAAGCTGATTCTCCAGCAGAGCCTGCAGGAGATTTGTCTTCCAAGGGAGCACTCAAACACAAAACCCTTTGTATCAAGAGACCAGGTTGCAACACAGCTATTCCCTTGACCCACAATAAAACGCATGTAAATTTGTAGTGTAGAGGAGGCATCCACTTTTATGACCTGTTTACATACCACCTTTTTGTTATGGCACTCCTTGACAACAACAGGCAGCTAAAGGTCAAGGCTCTGCAAGTTGTGGCAGAATGAATTAAACCTTAGAGAGATAATCCAGCATCTTTGACGTAGGCTGGCCAACAGAGGCCTGCTCCCCACAAAGCTGATAGCCCCAAACAGATAATGATTTCAGTCTGTGAAGATTGCCTCAATCAACATGCTGCCCAAAAGCATTTTGTTTCTTCCTATCTGCATTCCTGCTTCTCTGTCACATCATTCCTGACATCTCCTCTGAGCTTTTCTACTTCCTGATATTTTTGCTCACCTTAATGCTGAGAGATTCCAATGTTTCAGCTGGTTACCTTAAATCTATGTTGTTTTATGTTCCTTTGTAATACGTGGTGTAAAACAATAGCCACATAAATGCGGGCACCCTCAAAATAAACTTCTGTGCACGTGCCAAACAAAAAGTTCTGTTGGAGTTTGTAGTAGCTGTACAACATAAACAGCCTCATAAAAAATTGGCGGCACTGTTATCATCCAGGTGTCTCCAGCATGTTCCAGAAGGACTTTAATTATTCCATGCTGCAGTTAATGTTTTATTTGGAACTGTGGTGTTCCTCTCAGAAATATGTCCATCCCCAGCCCAGCTTTACTAAGCAGATGCCAGCTGGGTCCGGGTTCAGCAGTGTTGACGAGGCCAGTGTCATGGGGATTTAAACAGGAGACAACACAAAAATAGTCACAGACCAGTGTGGTTCTCAGTGGCAGTTCGGAAACATTTGGATGGGGTCAAGGGGTGTTTGTTTCAGATTTGGAGATGGCACTGATGCATCTTTCAGTAGAACTGTACCATAGGAGGGTAAAAATGAATGTGATTTTTTGTGTTCTTTCCAAGCAGCTTCGAGAACCAGAAAAAAAGAGCTCTCAGGATGCCAGAGCCAGCAAAGTCCACTTCTGCCCCCAAAAAGGGCTCCAAGAAAGCCGTGACAAAGACCCAGAAGAAGGGCGATAAGAAGCGGCACAAGAGCAGAAAAGAGAGCTACTCCATCTATGTCTACAAGGTGCTAAAGCAGGTCCACCCCGACACCGGCATCTCCTCCAAAGCCATGGGCATCATGAACTCCTTTGTCAACGACATCTTTGAGCGCATCGCGGGTGAGGCCTCGCGCCTGGCGCACTACAACAAGCGCTCCACCATCACCTCGCGGGAGATCCAGACAGCCGTGCGCCTGCTGCTGCCCGGCGAGCTGGCCAAGCACGCCGTCTCCGAGGGCACCAAGGCCGTCACCAAGTACACCAGCTCCAAGTAGCCCGGCGCTTCTTCTCCAGTGGGCCCACTGAGCACAGGCACAGGTAGGCAGCTATGGTTTGGATGAAGGTCACAGCTATTCTCCATGGCAATGGACAGACTTGGGATGGGCATTAGGAGCTGGCTAGTGGAAGATGAGGCAGCAAGCTGGATGCTGGCTTATTTTCATTATGAGTTCAGGATGTGCTATGGGTTCCGCATGCTGCGCGTCAGGCGACGCTGGTGGAGGAGGCCTCTGCTTTCACATCTCATCTGAAGGACTGGCTGCAGAAT
Source organism: Excalfactoria chinensis (assembly GCF_039878825.1). Classification (NCBI taxonomy): domain Eukaryota; kingdom Metazoa; phylum Chordata; class Aves; order Galliformes; family Phasianidae; genus Excalfactoria; species Excalfactoria chinensis. The sequence continues at coordinate 14,514,809 of NC_092825.1, read as the reverse complement.
ATCCAGATTCTCCTTTGTGCTTGAAAAATATGCATGTGTGGTGCTCGCCATGGTGGCTGGCTGCCCCAGAGATATTGCCTCTGAAGTCTTCCTGGCTGCTTTCATACAGTCGTCCAAGATGGGCACCAAGAAGACTGCACTGTATCCACTCTGTGATAGCCCAGATCCATCCTGTTGTACAGCAAAACAGCCGTACAGGTCAAGCTGACATCAACAGCCACAGCAACCACCAGGCACAGTCCATAGAGTAAAATCTGTACTGATCCAGCAGAGATCCTGTTTGGCAAGGGTGTGCAAGGCCTCTGTTAAAGATGCTGTGATAATGCCATGTGCTGTCCCTCCTCGTTGCTCCTGAAGGAAGAGGAACGAGCAGGCTGGTGGCACAGGCATGTGTGGCCTTACCCACCAGGATGCTGGAGCAACCAGCTGCCTCCCAGCTTGTGCCAAAGCATCTGGACAGACATGGGGAATGGTGGGACCCGGTCATTACCTCCTCCAGCTGCTTCTTTGCCCTCTTTGAGACCTACTTCAATGTGCAAGACATTACTAATGGCTGCTGCTGTTTCGAGACTTTTTTTCTGCCCGTGTGCTCCCTTCTGCCGTGTTCACTGTAAGGATGGACGAGTGAGTGCTGTCCAAGGGGCTGTTGGCAGCTCACCTTGCCCCTGCCTTCCCTGCTTTGCTCATCTGCTGGCAAGCAAAACAAAGTCAGGGCTGGGTGAATAGGTAGGGACTCTTAAAATATCACTGCATCTCACTCATATTTCACGGATTTAATCATTCTAAGCTACTTCAGATATTCCCCATGTCTTCTCAAGATCTACAGTAAGGTGAGCAATAACAAAATCCCTATAAAGCCATAGAGATTAGTGGAGGAATGTCTCAGTTACAAGTTTAGCATGCCTGAACTGCTGGGTAACAGATAAGGAGCATGTGTAGAAATGGTGTAAAGCTGAAGCTTCCTACTCAAAACACAAAATTAGCCAACACTGAAAAAAGTCAGAATTTCTGGTAGGCTGTAGCACTCTCAGATCAAAAATATTCATGCCTAAATTGCTTTTTGCAATTTATTCTGTAAATAAAAAGAGCAGCAAAGACACAGGATCCAGAACTAACGCAGATGCTCTCTGAAATTCACTGCTAATGGTAGGGTAAATTCCTACCCCTAAATAACAGTTTTGTGGTACGTCTCTCTTTTTCCACTACTTTTTATCCTCATCTTTTTTCTCTGCCCTTTGAGAATAATGGAGACCCTTGAAGTGCTGCTTTTGGAGATGCAGAATTCTGCATGTCTGGAAGATTCATTTATTTCCTGGCTTATAAGGGTGTTGCCTGAGGAAGGGACTGTTTGTGCCTGTGCCACTGAGAGCACCTCTGAAACCTCAAAGCAACATGAGCTCCCACATGGTCACTGTGCAGGAGCTAAGGACAGGTGGCATCTTGCTGCAGCTTGTGGGAGCACCCCACAGCCAAAAATAGGCTCTCCTGCTGTGCTTTGCTCAGTGGTGGGACACAGGAGGGTTTTCAGCCACATTTCATACAGTAGGAATCGCTGGCCATATCTAGACTCCCAGCACCCATAGCAAGCAGCTCCCAGCTGCAGCAGCTGGATTTGGCAGCAGCCATCTGTCACCAACCTCAGCCATTTATTTCCTCATGGCACTTTGGAAGAGACAGCTTAGCGCTTCCTTTGGTTTTCCAATTAAACAGTCAAAATCAGATACCAAAGATGAAAAAGTACCTGCACTGTCGTACCTGCACTGTTGAACTGCCATCACTGTCCCCTCTCCCAGCAGAAGTCAGAAAGCAGAGGTTGCAGAGGGGGAGTAAGGCTGTTTCAAAGAGGAGAAATGGCAATTTAAGACTGCCAAAAGGGGGTTTTTAGGTTGCTTAACGCCTGGTGGCTGTGACTGATCATCTCCATCCACCTACAGCTTAGGCTGTCATTTCACACATAATTTGCTCCTCGCTCTCCCTTCCTATCACTTTCTGTTTGCCCCTGACAAGCTGAAGGAGAGGACTGAGGAACTGATCTGGGATAAAATGAAAGTTGGTTTTTTTTTCACTCTTGCAGGGTTCATTTGAACCCAGTTCTGGTGGCTGCTCTGATTTGTCACTGTCACACAGACACTTGTGGCAGCCACGGGAGGGCTGAGCTGGGACAGGCAAGGCTGCCATCAGCTGGGACTTCCTCAGAAGCAGTTGTGAGCTCAGTGGCTGTAGTGTCAGAGCACAAGTGACAAAATGAAACCTGTGTCTCTGCCATCTGTGCAGGCTCACAATCGCATCAGTTCAGCGGGAGCTATTTTGGCTGGGATGGGCTTGGGCTGAGCCTTAGGGGCAATAGAAAATGGTCTGAAAGTGGACGGATCAAAGTAGCAATTGTCCGCTTATTAAGCATTGGTGTGGCATGTTGCACAGGTCCCTGGTGAGGGGGTGTTCTGCAGAAAAGAGGGTTTCGTGCTTGTGTGTCCGTGCTCGTTAAGAAGAAGTCTTTTCAGCTCTGGAACTGATAAAACACTTTGGAAATGAAAATAATATGCCAAGTCATGCTGACCCCACCTGATTCCTGCTGCAACAACAGAAGCACCTCTGGGACATTCCCATGCTTTGCTAACCAATAAAAAAAAGATCTGTATTGAAGGTTGGAAAAGGAAGCTGCACAGAGTAACATAACGTTGATTTTATGGTTTTATGTACAATTTAAGAGATGAAATTAGCTGCGATAGATCTGTGTCCTAGGGAGGACCCTGATTCCCCAGAGGGACTTCAAGACCACACTTCACCTAAACCTGCTGAAGAACTGAGCAGCCACATGCATGGCCTGGAGGTTTCCTCACACTGCAGGCAGATGGATCTTCAGTTAAGGACGGCAAACGAGTAGCAGCACACAGAGGAGGAGGGCCTGTCTTGGAGGTCGCTGTGTGTGACCTGAGACCTGTGTGGACCTGACCTGAGACCACCCTCAAGGCAGAGGTACCCCCGTGTTCCCACCACACCCAGCCAAGCTTGGCATGGCTTGTGCACAGCCCCAGGCCTTCCTCCCACCACGGCATCTCCTGACACCTTATGTCCAGAGCAAACTGTTTACAAGGAAAGGAAGAATGTGATATGAACCATAAAAATCACCTGCTGCTAGGATTTGGGAAGTTCTTCCTGGGACCAGCCCCTGGGGAGCAATCTTTCGTGCTTGCATCCATGCATGGTATCTTGCAGGCTTGTGTACACAGAGTTTTTCTGACAATAAGTGTTACATAATGTATGGTCTGTGTTATATTACTGTTGTTTTACGAGATACGTTGCAGCTGATTACCTGTTTTCTGTTAAACATATAAATAAACGCAGACCTGTTGGAAGCCAGGTGAGACGCAGCTCTCAGGTGCCTTTGCTTCTGCCATATCGCAACCTCAAGCAAGCCCTGTGTTCCTCATTCTTCTGGGGGCAATGGGGCCCCAGGGATGACACTTCCCCCTCACACATCCAGAAGCACTGAGTCTACTGCAGTCTTTCTACAGAGTGGGGGAAGATCTCGAGAGCAGCCCTGCAGAGAAGGACTTGGGGGTCCTGGTGGGTGGGAAGCTGGACATGAGCCAGCAGAGTGCTTGCAGCCCAAAAGGCCAACTGTGTTCTGGGCTGCATTAGAAAAGGGGTGGCCAGCAGGAAGAGGGAGGTGGTTGTCCACCTCTACTCGGCTCTTGTGAGGCCCCATCTGCAGTACTGCGTCCAGGCCTGGGGCCCCCAGTACAGGAAGGACATGGAGCTCTTGGAGCGGGTCCAGAGGAGGGCCACTAAGATGATCAGAGGGCTGGAGCACCTCTCCTGTGAGGAAAGGTTGAGGGAACTGGGCTTGATTAGTTGGAGAAGAGAAGGCTCTGGAGAGACCTTGTGGCCTTCCAGTACTTGAAGGGAGTGTATAAACAGGAGAGGAAATGGCTGTTTACAAGGGTGGATAGTGATAGGATAAGGGGAAATGGCTTTAAACTGAGGCAGGGGAGGTTTAGGTTAGAGATTAGAAGGAAGTTTTTCTTCTCAGAGGGTGGTGACGCACTGGAACAGGTTGCCCAGGGAGGCTGTGGATGCCCCATCCCTGAAGGCATTGAAGGCCAGGCTGGATATGGCTCTGGGCAGCCTGGTCTGCTGGTTGGTGACCCTGCACACAGCATTGGAGTTGAAACCAGATGGTCACTGTGGTCCTTTTCAACCCAGGCCATTCCATGATTCTGTGATTCTATCATTCCCCTACAGTAATTGCAGGAAACAAGATACTGCACTCTCTGCAGTATCAGTGCAAGATAGTGCACTGTCTGCCTTGCACTCCTCATGAACTGTGGAGAGCTTCAGGCAGATTTCTTAGGCCTCTGAAGCTTAGAAGAAAGCATAAAAGAAAGCTTTTTCTCCTTTCTACATGGCTCCTGCGCTTGCCTTGGTGGTTATACAGACTGCGTTAGCCCAGCTTGCTTGAAAGATGTAAGAGATGTTTTGTTTCTAAAATAGTTAGCGTTAATACACACAGATGGTGTGAGAAAGGGAGAGGAATGGCGCTTCTGCTTTCCCCTATGAAGGAAAGCTGTTCTCAAAATATTTCTCATTTTCTCCCTTAATGCAGATGTTAAAAAGAAGTCAAATTAAATTCTTGCTTGTTAGTATCTGTAACGCTAATCCTTCCCAAGAAAAAATCTCTTATAGCTCTTAAAAAATTCATTCAGAAAACAAATGTCACAGATTAAACTGTCTCTTAGAGGGCTGTAAGAGAAATGGGAAGTTCTGTGGTTCATAAGAAATGACAACGGCTGAGAAGCATTGGAAGCGACCCCAGACTGAGACCAGAGCCTGGCTGAGTGTTCTTGGGGTGAACATTTGTCCCACAGCCTCTTCCTTCCATCCTTAAGGCAATAACATCACATCCAAGTGCTGATGGGAGCAGCAGCACCCTCCCCTCCCTTCTCACAGCATCTCGCTCACATCTACACAGACTCACCTTCAGCCCATTTTGCACTTGGGCCGCAGTGCAGAGTGCGCCAACTCTAACTAGAAAACTTGGTGGTGGGAAAAAAGACTAAAATTCAAACTCAGGACCCCCTTTCCCTTTTGCAGCTGCGATACAGAGAGGACCCAGACATCTCACACCGCAGCTGACCTGGGGCTAACAAAGCCTGTCCCCGAGGGGTCTGTCAGCAGCCCCTGGGCAGCTCGCAGGGGAGAGCAGAGCTCTTTTTAGCCCAAAGGGTTCAGCACAAAGCAGCCTTTATGGCTCGGCAGCAGCCGGCTCAGCCCTCTTCTCATCACCCCTCTCCTCAGGTTTGAAACTCAAGAGGACAAAAGCTCTTGCAGCCCCCAGTTCTGCTGATTCCATGCTCACACACGCCTGCAATGCTATTCCTGGCAGTAAGAAATGGGAAAGCTAGATCTCTTTGGAATCACAGGGCCACACGCACCATGCCTCTTTCAGAGCCAGCGTGAGCCGATCGTCCTTTGAGTTATTCCTTGTTGGTAGTGGGGGATGATGAATAACACTGAGCAGCAGCAGAAAGTTCACAGCAAGCAGCTGCACACCATGAAAAACAACGGCAAGATCCTCCGTGCCAAAGGGTATCGCGGCAACCAGGAGCTCGGCCATATTTTAAAGGGATTAGGAGTGCGTAGATGGCACAAAGAATTTTAATGACAAAAGACTAAATAGATGCAAGTTTGCAAGCAACGGTAGCTCTCTGCTTTATAGCAATGTTAGCCAGTTACAAGGGAGCTGCGGGAGGAGCTCTCATCCTGCTCCACCAGCTGCAGGGTGTGTGCAGCATCCAATGAACTTCCCTGTACCCATCAGCCCTCCCCGGACCTGAGAGCATGCAGAGGCAAAATAGCCATCCATGCCGTATGTGCTCATTCCATACAAATGAATGGTCAGTTTGGACTGTTCAGAAACCAGTACTCTTTAATTTTCTTTTTAACATTTTTCCCCCCCCCTCCCCCCCCCTTTTTTTTTTTAGGGTAATATATCATTCCGATCACATGCTCCCAATTGATTCACACCTTTCATGTTATTTCCAGCATCCCAAGGCTCACTTTGTCTGGGGATAACACAGCTGGGCGTTACTTAAATCTCCCACGCACCTCTAAGCCAGCTGAACGCCTGCCCACAGGTGGAAACCCAAACTGCTTCTCCTCCTGGATTCAAACAAAAGTCTCCTCCTTGGCTGGCTTGGAAGATCTGGGCACTGATAGCAGCATCTGTTGTTATTGTTGTTACTAATTTCTATAACAACTCTCCCTCCTGCCCCTGCAGGCAGTTTAACAGTGAATCTCTTGGTACAGTTTCAGCATTGAGAATAGTGTCTTACCCATCTCTTGGCTATGTGGTGCTCTTGCACCTGCTGGATGAAGGCTGACCCCAGGGAGGCAGCTGCAATGTGTGCAGTTTTCCAGCCCCCAGAATCAGCCAGGTGTACAGTGTGCCTGGCTATTATAAAGGATCCATCAGAAGACACGGGGTTGAGCTGACATCTCTGATCACCTTGGGGATTTCACATCACCGTACATGCCAGGCTGTGTTTTACAGTGCAGATCTGCTTTCCTCTGTTGCTGTCATCTGCAACTGAGCACTCACAGATGAGATTTCAGATGTGGACATGTATTACTCAAACCATGTCGAGTGCTGTACCCAGCATACCAGCTGGAGACCCAGGAGCTGCGCTCAGTAGGTGCCAATGTAAGATCCTGTTTAGATGCTTGGGCAGTAATTAAGTGGGATTCCAATTAGAACTGCACTTATCTTTAGTGAGGTAAAAAACCTCATTCTTCCTCTTCCAGGGCTTTTCCCTCCCTCAAGTCATTCAGCACAGAGCTCCCCACAAGGTGCTGAGTCCCGGAACCTCAGAAGGCAGCGTCTCATCTCTACAGGAATGGCTATGATATCATCTGGGGTTTGAGCCCTGAGCTGACACAGTGCCCATGTCACACTGCTGAGCTGAGTCACTGGGGCACAGCAAACACTCACCTGGAATGCAGCCCGAAGCCCTGACCCCAGAGGACAACACACACACACTTGTGGCACCTGCCATAAGAGCTGACTTAAACCCGCAGCTGATGGTTGTTTTCATTCCTGTAAAGATAAGCTGGGAGCACGGTACAGCAGTATTCCCTATAAATCAGCTCATCGAAACGCAGCCAGCTTGCGTCAGTGATGAAAGAAAACGGGAAAGAACAGATCATCTATCCCCATTACTTTATTTCCATGTCTGCAGTGCTAAAATAAGTCAAATGAGATCAGGTATCTACAGCAAACAGTGTCCGTGGCAGAGCTCTCATACATGTGCACAAGGCAGATGGGTGAGAAGTGCTGAGGGGGAATCCCAGGGACACTGTTGGACACTGGGGAGCCAGAAGACGAGCACCTGTCCCTGACTCCACTGCCTCTCACCCACACTCAGAGATCTGCCCAGTCTTAGCTTGGGGTCCTGGGCAGCTGCTGGGTGCTGCTGCACGCTGTGAGCGGCTGTTTGTATGTGATGTGGTTTAGACAGGGTTTGTGCCTGATAGTTTCGCCTGCTGTACACAGAAGGTGGCTGCTTCTAAGCAAAATGGGCCCTATGAAGCGCTGCCTGTGACTGCTATTCCTGTGCTTGACAGTCTGAGATCTCACCACAGGTGGCTTTGGCCAGCTCTCCCCTAACAGGCAAGGAGGTGCCTGCAGCTGGAGCTGTAGCCATGGGGAGAGTGCTGGAGCAGTGCCTGAACAGTGGGCCCTGTGGTACACAGCAGTGCTTGAAGAGCTGCAGCCTGTGGGAAGCCCACGTGGGTTAGTTTGGAAAGGAGAGCATCCCGTGGGAGGTAATCCCTAAAACTGGTGTGATCCTACTTCAGTTTGGGGGATTAGTAGCACTTAATCACATAGCTCTTTGAGCTGCGTGAACTTATACACAGTTTGGAAGCTAATGACAAATATTTGTTCTCTTTAATCACTCATGGTGTGGGAGGACAGCCCAGGTCCCCTCAGCCTTCCTCCTGCATCACTGACAGCTTCAACACAACCTGCTCAGGGAGCAAGTAGAAGCTGACACAGACAAAATCCACACTGATTTTGGACTGGATTTCACATTCAGGTTGCAACGTAAGGTGAGGAAGTTGGGTAGCTGGCATTCCTGCTCATTTGCCTTCTAGAATGACCTCCAGCAGTGACTGCTTTGTGGTTCAGGCGATGCAGGAATGTCACTTGTTATTTCTGGTCATCATGGCATTTCTGGATGCTGTGGAGCTCAGGTGAGTCACTGCTCCTCTTCAGAAGTCAGACAGAAGGGAGGGCAGGGGCTGTAGCTGCTGTCTGTTGTGAAATACTCCACCAGGAGGAGGCAAAGCCCTGCCTGAAGTGCAAATGACTGCCTGGTCCTTCCACCCACCTCATGAGCCACCCAGCACAGATCAACAGCTTGCAGATCTGTGCAGGTCTTTTCCTGAGGCACAGTTAACCTCTTTGGCCCAGAAAAGCTGGAAAACAGAATCTTTCTGGCCTTTCTTCTGGGCTGTCTTTCCTGCATGTTGCTGCAATTCTTCTAGGAATCCTCCTCCTTCCTCCAGACCCCAACCCCTCATATCACTCCACAGGGTCCCAGGACCAAACCTGAGGCTCTCACTGTTACACTTCTCTCCTCACCTGTCAAGGGTGCTCTCTCTTTCCTCCCATGCTCTCCCAAAACAAACTTTCCACCTCCTCCTCGTCCTCCTCCTCCTCACCATCATGTGTTCATCACTGTTCTTCATCTTGGAAGGCAGACTAAGTTAATTTCTGCTTTCACTGGACCCTAAAAGTAGTGGATCACCTTGCTGATGGATCCATTTTTCAGACTAACTGAACAGCAAGTCACCTTCCCATTTCTGACTGTTAGTCAAAGGGTCTTGCTAGCATCTCCTTGAGAAAACAGGGCTGCTCTGACACATCAGGAGAAGCAAGTGCTGATGATCCCTCTTTCATTCTAAGAAGGAAGGGATTCCTACAATAAGGGTGGCGAGGCACTGGAATATGTTGTCCAGAGAGATGGTGGATATCCCATTCTTGAAGACATTCAAGGTCAGGCTGCAGGGAGCTTTGAGCACCCTGACCAGGCTGTAGGTGTCCCTGTTCATTGCAGGGTGTTTGGACTACTTGGCCTTCAAAGGTTCCTTCCAACGCAAATGGTTTTATGATTCTGTGATTCAGAACAAGTCTGGGAAGGCCAAGGAGATGAAACTTGATATTGCTCCCTCCTGGCATTGCTGACTCACTGTTGACTCTCACAGCCCTTCTCTGTTTTCTTTTGGTTTTGTCCATTTAGTATCAGGCGAGAAAAAAAAGTGCTTTCCTTGCCCAGCTCTCACAGCAAGAACATAGGTTTGATGCACTGAATTTCTTTGTAAAGAAGTAGCAGGGAGGAATCAGGCTTGGTGGGTTGCAAGACAAGGTTACATTTCAGGGTGTTCCCCAGCAAATGGAATAAAATATGATTAATGCCCCAGTGCTGGTTTCCCAGACAGCAGCACCTCACTTTGCACTGAAGAGAGGTGGCAAAGACTCAGTGATGTGTGTCTGACCCCAGGTAACACATCCACTTCTCTGCCTTCGCCTGGGTTGCTGCTGCTTCATCATCTCCTTGCCGTTGCACCAGCAGAATTCACCCTTCGTACAGCAGTTCTACCATCCAAATCTTGTGACACCCGAAAAGCCTTGGAATATCCACCAGTTTCACCAGCCTGAAATATTGATGTACTTTGGCCGTAGTAAATGTTGTCCTCGTAGTTTAGTTTGGTGTTTCTCCTCCTTATGAGAAGGCCCTGGGAAGACCATGACAAGAATACAGACACTATATACCTTTGACACTATAACCTGACACTATAGACACTATATACCTTTGAGCTTTGCTGCTTAGATTTTTCCTTCTGTAAGACTCTTTTTGTAAGGCCAGATACCAAAAAAAAACTAATTTAGAGAAGACTTAATAGGCAAATTATGAAGATTTGCTATGAAAACGCTCCACTGAACGCTCTCTGCTGCTTCTATCATTGTCTTAAAAGGTGAAGCAACCCAACCATGATGAATTTTTCATGCGCTGGGTAGGAAGGGATAATTAGAGTGTGCTTCATACGGATTGTCTGCAACCGCTTTCTAATTAACTAATTGACTACAGAGCTAATGAGATTCAAAATTAATTCTTGTATTTGAATTTTGCCAGGCCCTATTTTAAGAACCACGAAGACAGATTGGCCAGAAGCTTTCGTTTGATGTAAATGGGATGTTTTGGAAATAGTGTTACATTATCGCTTCCAGTCCATTTTGCAGTAGCTTTTGCCTCTCCCTAGTGGCTGCAGGGTGAATTGCATGGCTCTATTCTTCCCTTTGGAGGGGACAGGCGGACTTTTTGGACGGAAACATCAAAACCACTCCAAGCTGTCGCCATTTCCACACTTGCTTTTGCACCATCCCACAGTGAAAAAGCTCCTGTAAAGGATTGGTGTTGTGGATATGTGAATAAAGATGATATATTTGCAGCACAGAGTTGGCGCAAAACACAAGTAATTGAGGAGAGCTCCTGAAGTGCTGAGCAGCGAGATAAAAGGGATCAGCAGGGCAGGACGGTGTGCCTTTCAGATATGCTGATGGCTGTCAGATGAGCTCTCACAGTGTCAGTGATCACAACAATAATACAGTGACACTCCAGCTGAAGCGATCAGACCTGCCAGCTAACAACATGTCAGTTGTGATTATTACATCCCGGAGCATCTCACTCAGCAGAAGTGTCAGGGGGTAATTCAGTCTAAATAAACACCACAGGTGAGGGCTGCCTGTGCTCTGGCACACCAGCTGCCCCCTCTCCACAAGGCAGCGGTGTGCAGCTGTGAGCTTGTGCCCCAGAGCAGCTCCAGTCAGGACATGGGGCAGCTGCTCTGGCACTTCAGTATCACTGGGTTGGTGTCAGGGAGGACAGGCTGGTCTGCTGACAGCCATCCTGGGAAGTTCTGTGTGGGGTGACAAGCTGCCAAGCTGTGACATGATTGCTGTTTTCCAGTTTGCAGCCGATTTCTACTGCAGTGCTCTATCTCAGTGTGTCCTGAGTTTGGTCCCAGACAGCCATAAGACAGGGAATGCTCACCTATGATCCTTCTGGCAGTCTCTTCCCTCTCTTCTGATCCATATCAGCAGTTCCTCTTTCTCCATCTTTCTGGCCCTTTATCTTGCCCCTGGCCCCTCTATCACTGTCCTGTTGTGAATCACATCAAGGCTGAGACCAACAGGGACATCTTGATCCCTCTGCCTGACCCCTGCTCCAGCAGGGACACCCAGAGCAGGGTGCCCAGGGCCATGGCCAGGCAGCTTCTGGAGATCTCCAGTGAGGAGATCTGCAGCCTCCGGGCAGCTGTGCCAGTGCTCAGCCACCTGCATAGCACAGAAGTGCTGCCTGGTGTTCACATGGCACCTCCATGTTGCAGTGTCTGCCCACAGCCTCTTGTCCTGGCACTGGGCACCACTGACAAGAGCCTGGATCCATCCTCATTTACACGCTCCCTTCAGGTATTTATGGACATGGATGAGATCTCCCTGAGCCTCCTCTTCTCCAGGCTGACCAGGCCCTGCTCTCTCTCAGCCTCTTCTCACACAGGAGGTGCTACAGCTCCTGTGTCACTGTGGTGGCCCTGCAGTGGGCTCTTTCCAGTTCCATCTATGTCTCTCTTGAACTGGGGCTCCCAGAATTGGACACAGCACTCCAGGTGTGACCTCTGCGGGGCTGAGTGGAGGGCAAGAATCACCTCCTTCGACCTGCTGGCCATATTTTGCATGATGCAGTCCAAGATGCCATCAGCCTCGGGTTTGAGTTGGAAAGGACCATTAAATGTCATCTGGTCCAATCCCCCTGCAATGACCAGGGACATCTACAGACAGATCAGGGTGCTCAGAGCCTTTTCCCTGCTGACAGCTTCCCTGATGACAGCCTGCAGGCTTCCAGGCTGACATGTCTGCTTGGGGAATGCCAGGAGGTTGAGGCAGGACCTACACCTGTGCCTGAGCACCAAAGCAAATCGTGATTCCAAACAGCCACGGTGGTGCCAGCAGGCTGCTGGTGCAGGGGCTCCATCTCTGCGCACAGGCCTGACCAATCCCACTTAAGAATTTGGAAAGTTTCCCAGATTATAATTACCTATATATAAAGTATAATGATAATTACGGTACCTAACTGAGACCTCAGAGCACGAAACTGACAAGCGATGACAACTAAATTCATTAAGAGTGCAAATGCTCTTCCTCTCCTTTATGAAACAACACTGAGTGATTGCTGAAGAAATCCAGCAGCCAGAGACGTGATCTGCAGATACGTGCTGGGCCTGAGATGGGTAGAGGCTGCTGGAAAGGGCTGCGGGACCATCCGGGTGTGGGCACTGCTCTGGGTGTCTGGGATGGGGAGGGGTCAGGCCAGAGGAATGCAGAGGGCACTGCCAGCCTCAAGACAACAAAGAGGGGCCGTGGGCAGTGTAAAACAAGGCAATGTGAAAAGCAGTCACGGTGCAAGGTAAGCTTCTAGACCAGGATCAGAAATCAAGACAGCCTCTTTCCATCAGCGAGAGAGGTTAAGTAAACAGTGAGAGCCGCAGTACCTTGCACAGATAACAGTAGGATGCTGGGCACCTATATCAGCTGGTTTTGCTCAGAGCACCACAGACTCTCAACACCTGCTGCTGCGTGAGTGACCTGCAATGCTGAATTCATATTCATTCACATTCCCAGGTTAAGCATTTCAGTCGATGCTTTTATTTTTCCAACAGCTAACCCCCTGCCTGAAAGTGTTCCATTACAGCTGTGTGCTTCCACCCATAAATGCCTGAAATACTTTGTCTTTGAATGTAATTGAGTTCCTGCAAACTAACAGTCTAGACCAATTTGAAGGTGCCCTTGCTTTCACACTCTCTTCATGTCTACCCCCAAGATGTTCTGCAGTGTGAATACATTGCTCATTCCTGCACAGTGCTTCCACTCTCTCTTTAGGAAGGCTGCTTCACAATTGGGAACATCTCTGTTTCAGTACCTGGAGCCTAAAATTCTATCTGCATTTTCCCCTTTATGTGTCACCTCCCGCTCCTGATGTTCTTATGCCACCATCAGTAGCTGCTCCCTGTTGACTGCATGCATTGCAGTGTGGTGTTAGACTCTGCCTCCTGCAGTCCCTGCAGTCTCTTAGCCAAGCTAGAGGTGTCTACCTTTTGTACTCTTCTGTGTTAACTAGTCCCCTTCATCCTCCGCCTGTGTGCCAGAAGCTGGCAAGGCAACTGTGTTTGTTGTGCTGTGCCTCTGTTGTGATGGGCTGGCAGGAGGGACTTTCAGCAGGCTGCCGAGCCCCTAGGATGAAGCCATGAGAGATGAACTTGGTATGCTGAGGCTCTGGGACAGGCTGCCCAGGGGAGGGTTGGAATCCCCACCCCTATGGAGAAATAGGAGACATGTGGATGTGGCACTAAGGGATGCGCTTTAGTGATGGGACTCAATACATCAGGTTGATTAGACTTGGTGATCGTGAAGGTCGTTTCCAACTGAAATGACTCTATGATTCTAAGGCAAAAAAATAAAAATAAAAATCAATACATCAATAAATAAAGCTTTCTACACTGCTTAGTTGAACTGGAGCATCAGTTTTGGCATCCTGTTGTTTTTAGGACTGCACTTATAATGCATCCTCCCCCACAGAGCTTCGGTTTTCCCATAAATAAAAGTTGTGCCATACTCAGCATTTTGCTCTCAGCCACTGTGCAATTTCTGGGCAGTACATTTACTCTTCTCTCGGTCTCGTTGTCTATTTGCATGTTTTAACTAGTTGAATCTTCATCCATTGCAAGTGAGGGGAAAAAATACCGAGCCTATTTAGAGTGAGGAAACTCACAGGCACTATTTGAGAAGGGTGGAGCTGAGCTCCTTAGGGTAAATTCTAAATGGATGGTATTAAGTCTAAGGAAATAAACAAGTTACAACACCGAATCACTGCTCCCTCCACAGAGGATTTTGAAAGAAGCAGCAACATGATAGGCTAAAACAAACTCCCTGTCTGAAAGCCCTGAACTGTTTCTTCTCTCACTACACAATAGAAGCTGTATAGAGCCAAGAAGCCTTGAACATTGCTCCTGCAATAAAGATCCTGGCATTTTGGAATCCATTCTTGGCATTAAGAATAATTAATGTTAGCAATAAAAGTGTTTTCTGAAACATTTCCAAACCTGTGTGGTTTCTGCAATGGGTGAAGGTTCAGATTTCATCTGATGGAGCTCAAACTAATTCTTCTGTTCTCAAAATAGACGCAGATGAAAGGCAAAAGGAGTAACGACTTTTGCTCACTGAGCTTTCTTGGGCTGAAAGGGGGACAGCTTCACACAGGACTAGAAGTCCAAATGCCTGTTCACATAGTGACTTCTTATGTTTCTTTCTGATGGCTGCTGTCTAAAATGCTGTTTTTACCCGGCTTAGCCGCTCTGGAGTGATACCAAGGCAATCATCCTGCCTAGGACTCAGCTCAGGTCCTCAGACCAACTTGACAGAGCAGGTTTCAGACTCCTGCAGGGGCTTTGGGCAGATGCAGACGCTCACTGCAGTGCCCCAGCTCCAGGGGACCAGTGAGGGTCACCAGCACCAACATGGGACTCCCAACCACCAACACAGATGTCCTGTCCCAGTGTTGTGCTTTGCTTGCCACCGCTGCAGAGTACCAATGGTGCAGCCTGAGGCTGAGTCACAACATGTAACATTTCCTTGTAGCTTGCTTCTCTTCTCCACTAGGCTTCATCTGGGATCACAGGAGGTGATCTGTGCTGACTGCAGTCCCAGACAACTAAGAGTTAGAACCTCAAGTGTAGGAGGGAGTAGGAACCACCACAGATGGCCTGCAAACCTGCAAGTTGTTTTCTAGGCGCTCGTCTTTCTTCATGCCTAATGTGTTGGTAGGTAATTTGATATCAGGGATAATAAATAACGTTCCCCTCCAGAACCTAGTTTCATTCACTTTTAATGTATGGCACAAAACTTCTGTTTACTTTCCAAGTGTTGGAAAACTGGAAGGTTGATGAATAAAGTGTGGTTAGAAGGTGCTTTATGGCTGACTGTTGTGGTTTCTATGCTTATTTGCTCCGAATGCTACCTCAGCAGGAGTAGATCACTGCAGCACTTGTGAAGTAAGAAGTTTAGAATACAAGCTATCTGTACAAACTTATACTTAACATTACGTATACGTAATGCTGGGCTCCTTCAGCCTAGAGATCTCACAGCGGAACTTAAAATAGGGAAATACTCTTCCCTGCTCTTGTAAACTTCATGTTCTAAGGAAATCCCTTGAAGCAACTTGCTCTCTGTAGCACTGAGCACTGCCTGGAGCTGAGTAGCAGCCTGGTGTGTTTTTTTAACTCCTCAATTTTGTATTAAATTCCCTTCGGAAAGAAGCCTGAAATAGTTCACACCCAGGCAAGTTGGAACAGAGCATTTTTTGAGCTGGGAAATGAATATGTCATCCGTCGGTACCGAGAAAACAAAGGGTCAGGCAAAACTTCGCCCACGAGCTTATTTTTATGGAGGTTGCCCATCAACTTGATGTCTGTGTGATTCCTCCCATAGAAAAAGGCAGTTAATACCAGGAATCAGATCCAAAGGGAATACCACGTTTTCTCTGAAGGATCAGCCGTCACTGAAAACACGCCATTGAAAGCATGACATGTAATTCTGATCTTCATCCCCACCTTGAGCTTCCTGTACCAGCTACTGGGTTTCACCATTTACTGTCTCCAGCTCTTCTGGAAGTAAGATCCATAGAAAGAGCAGCAGGGAGTCCCCATCTGCATCCAGGCCTGGGATTCCAGACAAGAACAACATGAAGCTGCTAAGAGTGGGTCCAGAAGAGGCCAGGAAGATGATCAGAGGGCTGGAGCACTTCTACCGGGAGTGCAGGCTGAGGGAGTGGGGCTCGTTCAGCCTGGGGAAGAAAAGGCTCAGAGGAGACCTCATGGAGGCCTTCCAGTACTTAAAGAAGGTTTATAAACAACAGGGAGACCAACTTTTTACACTGGCAGATAGGGATAGGACAGGGGGGAATGGCTTTAAACTGAATGAGGGGAGATTTAGGTTAGGTGTTAGGAGGAAGTTCTTTACTCAGAGGGCAGTGAGGCCCTGGCACAGCTGCCCATAGAGCTGTGGTGCCCCATCCCTGGAGGTGCTCAGGGCCAGGTTGGATGAGGCCCTGGGCAGCCTGAGCTGGTGGGGGGCAGCCAGCCCATGGCAGGGGGTGGGACTGGGTGGGCTTTAAGGTCCCCTCCAACCCAAACCATTCTGCAACTCTGTGATTTCACTGGTGCCTAAGAAGTGATTTGAGCTGTGTTAAATGTGCCACTCCTTTCACTAGGGCCGTGGGTCAGCCTTGCATTTGAAATATATTTTTACAGTGTAATTATGCAGCAAGTGGTAGAAAGCACGAAAGGGCTTCGGAACAATAGGAATCGTGTAATTAATGAGAAAACAGTGAAACATGTCAGATAAACAAGAGAAAATTAACTGCTCGGAAAGCGGCTCCAAGAAAATAGCAAGGCAAGTAGCACAAAAGGAGTAGAACAGAGGATTGGGTGTAATTATCCCGGCAATTAGTTTCATACAGATGCTTTTACAATATCTTCCCTCTGCAGACTCCTGGATGTTGCCTCTTGCTGCCATACAATTGAAACAAAAAGGTTTCAGCTGCCTTTTCTCGTGCATCTATTTAATCTAACAAAATCTCCTGAAACGTGTACTTGGATCTGACATGAAAAGGGCTGCACAGAAGGATCGTGTTGCAACAAAAGCTGGGTTGTTGTTGTTGTTGTTTCTTCTTTTCAAAACGTGGGCATTGAGGATTGCATCAAGAAAATGGAAAGAGAGAAGAATACAGATGTGCGCCAGGGTGGTTTTTATGTACGTGCCACGTTGATGTTGGTGTGAATTAAACCAACTGCAGAGCGAGTAGCTGGATTTTTGTGAGCATAAAGCACAGCGCCCAAGCCAACCTGTTGGCCTCACCTCGGTGACGGGGAAGAACTTGGAACAGATTCTCCTGCAAGTCACGTGTATGGAAGAGAGGGAGGTGATATGGGACAACCAGCATGGCTTCACCAAGGGCAGGTCCTGATTGCTTTTTATGATGGTGTAACTGCGTCAGTGAAGAAGGGAAAATATGCCATCGATCTGGACTTCAGTAGCAGCTTTGACACTGTCCCCCACCACAGCCTTCTCTCCAAATCAGAAGGATACGGATGTGGCAGCTGGACTGTTTAATGTGTGATGTATTGAGCCTTCACAGCCAACCATACCCTGGGCTGCATCAAAAGCAGCATGGCCAGCAGGGTGAGGGAGGTGATCCTGCTCCTCTGCTCTGCTCTGAGACCTCACCTGGAGACACCTGAGGTCAGGCTGGACGTGGCTCTGAGCACCCGATGTAGCTGTAGGTGCCCCTGTGCATTGCAGGGAGCTGGACTAGATGACCCATAAAGGTCCCTTTCAATTCAAAAGATTCTATGATTCTATGAAACCTGGCAATGGGGAAGTTCACTTAAAATTTATTTTGAACCTATTTTCTCTCCCTTTACAGGAATGACTTTTTCCATCAGAGGATTAGAAAAATCAACTAAGCCTCTACATTCCATTAAAAAGAAAGAAATCGGACGGGATAAAGCTGAATCAGCGGAACCCCTTCCAAACCTGCCACTCACAAAGCTTTTCCTTTCCCCCTGACGGACACATTGGCAACGATCCCATCGTTTTTTCCCCTTGAAATGACGCCGTTCCGGCTCGAAGGCAGCCGAACGAACCTCCGTTTCTCGCACCCTGCAGGGAGCGCAGGAGCTCCGCAGCCGCAGGACGGCCCGACTGCCGCCCCCTCCCGGCGGCGCGTCCTGCGGCGCTTCCCGCAGCCCCCGCCAGGGGACACTGCGCCCGCGGGGACGGGCGCTGCGAGCGGCGGCGGAAAGCGCTGAGCACAACGCACGGAGCCATCGCCGCCGCGATATTGAAACGCGGGGCTCGGCTCCGCTTCTCCAACCGACTGTAACTTTGCAGGGAGTGAGCAACGACTCGCGGCTGCCCCAAAGCGATCCCATCCTCAGCCGCCCTTTTGCCTGTCCGCTGCTCTGCGCGGCCCGCAGCGGTGGGCGAGCCGCAGGACAGCCCCGGAGCGGCAGGACGCGCACAGCCTAACAGGATCGTAATTCCCCGTCCTCTGAAAAGCGATATTCCTTTTTCCCGCTTCACTTTTTTCCTTCGGGCGTCCATTCACTTTCATTGTTGTCACAAACGACAAATCCGAGGCGACAGGTGACTGCGCGCGGGGGAAGCCGCAGCGCTCCGTTAGTGCCGACCTCCCACCTCCCGAAGCGGCTCCCCCAGACGGAGCCCGCCGCCTTCCCCACGCTCCCGAGCGGCGGACGGGCGGACGGACGGAGGCACAGAGC
The DNA here is from genome assembly GCF_039878825.1 of Excalfactoria chinensis. Taxonomy (NCBI): domain Eukaryota; kingdom Metazoa; phylum Chordata; class Aves; order Galliformes; family Phasianidae; genus Excalfactoria; species Excalfactoria chinensis. The sequence continues at coordinate 14,496,350 of NC_092825.1, read as the reverse complement.
GCCGCGGGGCGCGCCCGGCCCGGCCCCCACCGCCGCCACCGCCCGGGAGGGGCCGGGCGGGGCTGCCGGGAAACCCCGCCCCGGGCAGCGCCCGCCGCGCAGCGAGAGGAGCGGGGCGGCACAACGGGACGGGACGGGACAAGGACGGGGCGGCTGCGCCGTGCAGGGACCACTCCGGCCGTGGGCCGAACCCGCCGGAGGGGACGCTGAGGAGGGCTCCGGGATTTGTCTTGTTTTGTTGGGTTTTTTCCTTTTTTTTCTTTTTTTTTTTTTTTCTTTTTTTTTTTTTTTTTTTTTCCTTCCCCGTGAGAAGTAGAGGAGCAGCAGGTTTATGCTAATCGCCCTCCCGGGAGCAGCGGTAGGAGGAGGAGGAGAGGAGCCATTTTGAACTCACTTCAAAGTTGAAGGTGGAAAAGTTGGAGCGCTCCCTCACGCTGCCCGCGGACGGGGCCGGGGCTCCCGCGGAGCGCGGGGCGCAGCGGGGCCGGGCCGGCGGCTGATGGCTGCGGGCGGGCGGGCGGCCCGGCGGGTGGATGGACTGTGCGGCAGCGCGCAGCCCGCGGTCGCTGCCTCCTGAACCCCGGAGATGCCGCGGCTGTCCGCCGCCGCCGCCGCCTGCGTGTCCTGGGCCGCGCTGCTCTGCGCCCTGGCTCACGCGGGCGGCGCGGAGCCTCGGCAGCCCCGCGCCGCCCCGCTCCTCCACCTGCCCCCGGGGGCCGCGCCGCGCCGCGGAGCCGCCGAGCCGCCGGCGCTGCCGCCCGCCGGGCGCCTGAGGGCTGCGGGGGCCGCGCCGCGCCGCGCTCCGCCCGCGGAGCCCCGCGGGACCCGGTGCGGAGGGCTGAGCCCGCGGCGCGCCCGGCGGCGGGCGGCCCACGAGCCCCGCGGAGCCGACTGCGCGCTGGAGGACGGGGACGGGCGGAGGGCGGCGCGGCGGGCGCGGAGCCCCAACAGCCCGCCGCAGTTCCAGCTGCCCAGCTACCAGGTGTCCATCCCCGAGAACGAGCCGGCCGGCACGGCGGTGATCGTGCTGCGCGCGCAGGACCCCGACGAGGGGGAGGCGGGCCGGCTGGCGTACTCCATGGAAGCGCTGTTCGACGAGCGCTCCAACGACTACTTCTCCATCGACCCCGAGACGGGCAGCGTGGTCACCGCCCGCAGCCTCGACAGGGAGACGAAGGACACCCACGTGCTGAAGGTGACCGCCTCCGACCACGGCTCCCCGCGCCGGCGCTCGGCCACCACCTACCTGACCGTGACGGTCAGCGACACCAACGACCACGAGCCGGTGTTCGAGCAGCCCGAGTACCGGGAGAGCATCCGCGAGAACCTGGAGGTGGGCTACGAGGTGCTGACCATCCGCGCCACCGACGGCGATGCCCCGGCCAACGCCAACATGCTTTACCGCCTGCTGGAGCCGGGTGCTGGGGATGGCGTCTTCGAGATTGACCCGCGCTCGGGGGTCGTGAGGACCCGCGCCCCGGTGGACCGCGAGGAGGTCTCCGAGTATCACCTGGTGGTGGAAGCCAATGACCAGGGCAAGGATCCTGGGCCGCGCAGTGCCACGGCCATGGTGCACATCACTGTCGAGGACGAGAATGACAACTACCCTCAGTTCAGCGAGAAGCGCTACCTGGTTCAGGTGCAGGAAGATGCCCCGGTGAACAGCCAGATCCTGCAGGTGCAGGCCACGGATCGGGACCGGGGCAGCAATGCCCAGGTGCACTACAGCATCGTGAGCGGCAACCTGAAAGGTCAGTTCTACATCCACTCCTTCTCTGGTGCCATTGATCTGATCAACCCTCTTGATTACGAGACTATTCGGGACTACACGCTCCGCATCAAAGCCCAGGATGGAGGCAGACCTCCCTTAATCAACTCCAGCGGCATGGTGTCGGTGCAGGTTGTGGACGTCAATGACAACGCCCCCATCTTCGTCAGCACTCCCTTTCAGGCCACGGTGCTGGAGAACGTTCCTCTGGGCTACTCGGTGCTGCACATCCAGGCTGTGGACGCTGACTCTGGGGAGAACGCGCGCCTGGAATACAAGCTTATTGAGATGACACCACCGGCTGGGGTTGCCCCTGCATCGGGAGACTCCGGGTTTCCCTTCCAAATCAACAACAGCACAGGGTGGATCACGGTGGCTGCAGAGCTGGACCGAGAAACTGTGGAGAACTATCACTTTGGGGTGGAGGCCAGGGACCATGGTGTGCCGGTGATGACCTCCTCAGCCAGCGTGTCCATCACTGTCCTGGATGTGAATGACAACAACCCCACCTTCACCGAGAAGGTCTATCACCTCCGGCTGAATGAGGATGCAGCTGTGGGCAGCAGTGTCCTCACCCTGACTGCTGTGGACAGGGACGTGAACAGCGTGGTGACCTACCAGATCACCAGCGGCAACACCAGGAACCGCTTTGCTATCACCAGCCAGAGCGGAGGGGGGCTGATCACGCTGGCCTTGCCTCTGGATTACAAGCAGGAGAGGCAGTACGTGCTCACCGTCACTGCCTCTGATGGCACTCGCTTTGACACCGTCCAGGTCTTCATCAACGTCACAGATGCCAACACACACCGCCCAGTCTTCCAGAGCTCCCACTACACGGTGAGCGTCAGCGAGGACAAGCCCATTGGCACCTCTATTGTCACCATCAGTGCCACCGATGAAGACACGGGGGAGAATGCAAGAATCACTTACATTTTGGATGACAACATCCCTCAGTTCCGCATTGACCCTGACACCGGCACCATCACCACCCTGATGGAGCTGGACTACGAGGACCAGGCGTCCTACACATTGGCCATCACAGCCCATGACAACGGCATCCCACAGAAATCAGACACCACCTACGTGGAGATCCTCATCCTGGATGCCAATGACAATGCGCCCCGCTTCCTGCGCGACCGCTACCAGGGCTCAGTTTTTGAGGACGTGCCACTCTCCACCAGCGTCCTGCAGCTTTCTGCCACCGACCGCGACTCGGGCCTCAATGGCCGCCTTCTCTACACCTTCCAAGGTGGGGATGATGGAGATGGAGACTTCTATATCGAGCCCACCTCTGGAGTCATACGCACGCTGCGCAAGCTGGACCGTGAGAATGTGGCCGTCTACAGCCTGCGGGCCTTTGCTGTAGACAGGGGCAGCCCGCCTCTGAAGGCCTCTGTGGATATCCAGGTGACTGTGTTGGACATCAATGACAATCCCCCAGTCTTTGAGAAGGATGAGTTTGACATCTTTGTGGAGGAGAACAGCCCTGTGGGCTCTATCGTGGCCCGAATCAGCGCAGCTGACCCTGACGAGGGAACCAACGCGCAGATCATGTACCAGATAGTGGAGGGCAACATCCCTGAGGTCTTCCAGCTGGACTTGTTGAATGGGGACCTCACGGCCCTGATGGACCTGGATTATGAGAGCCGCACAGAGTATGTGATTGTGGTGCAGGCCACCTCGGCCCCACTGGTGAGCCGGGCGACCGTGCACATCCGCCTGTTGGATCAGAACGACAACCCACCCGTTCTGCAGGACTTCCAGATCCTCTTCAACAACTATGTGACCAACAAGTCCAACAGTTTCCCCTCTGGTGTGATCGGCAAGATCCCCGCGCACGACCCTGATGTGTCGGACAGCCTGGCCTACACCTTTGTGCAAGGCAATGAGTTAAACTTGCTCCTCTTGGACTCTGCCACTGGGGAACTCAAGCTCAGCCGAGACCTGGACAACAACCGGCCCCTGGAAGCCCTCATGAAAGTGTCGGTCTCAGGTAAGCACACAATGGAGGTGTGTGAAATGTGCAGTTCTTATCGGGCTGGTGGGGTGGCACTGGCTGAATAACTGCTTGTAGCTTAGCGTGCAGCCTTCAGTTTCCAGAGGCAGCAACTTATCTGTGAAGTTTTTGGAAAGGAACCACAAAAATGGATCTAATCCACGTGCTGTGGATTGAAGTGGTGCGTTGAAGCTGTTTGGTAGATGTGGATCGTGAGAGTAAATAAGTGTGTGTGGGGGTATAGATTTCCTCCGTTTAGGTGGTGCTTTGGCGCAAGCTTTTCTGATGTGGTTGCATCAAGGCAATAAGCGATCTAGCCTGCAAAGATGTAGGCAATGCACACATTCTGTGATGCTTGGGGTTAAGCTTACTGTTGGTGATACCCGATGGCTTTGCAAATCCATCTCCCCTCTCCCCTCTTTTACTCTTGTTAAAAGACAGTGGCCAAGTAGCACTCAGATCAGTACTGAGTGATCCTCTGTTGTGGGGGGAGAGGAGCGGAGAAGGACAGATGCTGTGACCACCTTCCTGGAGGAGCTGGCGTGTGACGGGGAGGGCTCTGCCTCTCCTGTTGGGCACACTGTCCCCTATTGTTCAACATGTACTTTTATGTGAGTGCGTATACGCTCTTGGGATTAGTGTTTTTTTTTCTGCTCGGTCAGTTGTTTATCATGGAATTACTTTTTATGCCTTTAATTGTGGCATCAATCATGCAATGAGTAATTTCCTCTGCAGGTGCCACTCTATAAAGTTTACTGTGGACCTGATCCCACGCTTCTGTTGACATTTGAAGGTTATAACCAGACACGTTCCTCGCTGCCTCTCTGTGCAACCCTGAAGCTAATAATTCTTTTTTTTTCCCCTTTTTTTACATAAAATAGCTGTAAGTATGAGGCATGCAGGACATGCTGCTTCTTTTCTTTTTTTGTTGTTTTTTTTTGGAGGATTGTATTAAAGAATACCAAACTATGGCATAATCCTGGCAGTGCTCATTACTGTAAGTAGTCATTAAGTGCAGCAGGGTCTCGGGGGACTCTCTGTTGTGCTTGCAGGCTTGAGTTCCTTTTTGCTTCAGGAAAATGAAAGTGATATTAACTGCACTGATTGAATTTACTGCGGTGCGTCACCTGACAGGAGCCTCCTGTTGCAAAATGCTGGGGGGCAGCTCATGCGGTACGTTAGCTCATAAATGCCGTTTCCACGTCCTGTGAGGACTTGCAGAAAGAACAGGCAATGGGCTGGTGGCCTTAAAGAAACATTTGGATCAGTGCGGCGGTGATTGCGTGGTCATCCTCTGTCTGAAGCAGTGGCTCTTTATCCAGCAGCAGCTGATAAGAACTGACTCGGAGCGAAAAGCTTGGAGCAGTTATTCGGTCAGACCAGATGGAGAGCAATAGCTCATAGGGCCTGAGGGCCTGAGGAAGCGTCAGGCAGGGAAATAAGGACTGGAGACCCCTGTTAAGCTGTGGGAGCTCAGCCCTTACTGCTTTGTATTCACGTTGGGTGAAGATGTGAACTTTGCAGCTGTGCTGTGATGTTGATCAGAACTGTCTGCTGCACATCCCGAGGTACTTAAATACAAGAGCTTCTTATGGGTTGGAGGCAATTTTGACAAGTGCTGAACTCCCTTTGGTGTTTGTTGTGAGCAGTTTGCTGTTTGGGAACTGGGAGGGCAGAGTTGTGCCGTTGGTGATTGTTTCCAGTAAACTTTCACCTGCTTGCTTTCCTGCTTATCTGATGTGGTCTCCAAAAAAGAAAAACAACAACAACAAAAAAAGACAGCAGAACTCAGACAGAAGCGCTCCACCTGGTTATCTCCAAGTGTTGCAAAATACCTGCAAATCATCTGCTAGGATAAGCTGCCAGTTAACTGAAAAATGTGTCTATGGAGCAGCCATTAACCTCTCAACCCAGACAGACACAAAGTCCTGCCCGGCTCACAGCTGCTGCTCGGGTCAGGGCAGAATGTGAGCTCTTTATGAACTTGGGGAATGTGATCTGTATACGGGTCGGAAGTAGCTGTGCTGCTATAAAAACCTGGCTGCCACCCAGCTCTGCCTTCTGCCATTGGGGTGAGCGTGTGGGGCTGGGGAGCTGCTGAACTCCGTCACCGTGGGACTTTGAGACTATGCTAAAACCCGTGTCCTTTTATTTGCATTGGGAATTGTTTGGAGAAGCGTGGGAATTCTGTCCTTCTGCACATAAACAAAACTTCGGGGAATCATGAAGAGCAAGCAGACTGAGATAACTGGTTTCACGGAGCCTGAGAGTGGGACGGCTCTTCACACTTTACCTAAAGAGAAGGAACACCCTTGGAGCTGCGTGGGGCCGTGGGCAGCCCGCAGGGGTCTGTGTGTGTGCAGCTCTGCCCGGTGCTGTGGGACCTGCTTGGCCATGCCCTGAAGGAGGAGAGCAGGGAGGAACGTGGCTGGTGGGGCCCGTGGGCGGGCGGGCAGGCATTAGCATCTTGGAGCGGGAGAGCAGCTTTTGAAGTCAGCCTCTTTTGAAGTGAATGTCTCTGGGTGCCCCCGTGCCGTGCCCACAGAGTGAGCAAACAGGCCCTGCTGCAGGAACCTAAGCCAGGTGCACTCCAGGGGTGCCCCAGGTGCTCACAGGCTTTGGCTGCAGTTGCATCTCACAGCAGTGTGTCTCTCAGAGTCCCTCGTTTTAGCTACTCTTTGCCTTGAAAGATGGAACTTGTGCTGTGGGGTCGCTTAGAAGGAAGCGTTCTTCTTTTCCCTGACATCTTCAAGGCTTTCCCGTGGGAAGGCAGAGCTTGGCCCTGTGTCCCCATCCCCACGTGCAGCTTCGTGAGGTTTGTGCTGTTTTGACAACTGGGGCCTTGCCGCAATCCTGCCCTTGCTTTCCAGGGGTCCATTTTACTCTGGGCTGTAATACGAGGTGTTAGTTGGCAGCCACCCAAACATGAGCCAGCGGTGTACTCAGGTGGCCGAGAATGCCAATGGCATCCTGGCTTGTATCAGAAATAGCACAGCCAGCAGAGCAGGGAGGTGATCACCCCTCTGTACTCAGTGCTGGTGAGGCCACATCTCGAGTTTGGATTTGGGTGCTCACTGCAAGACAGACATGGAGGCCTTGGAGTGTGTCCAGAGAAGGGCAACAAAACTTGTGAGGGGTCTGGAGTGTAACTCTTATGAGGAGCGGCTCAGGGAGCTGGGATTGTTTAGCCTGGAGAAGAGGAGGCTCCAGGGAGGCCTTATTGCTCTCAGCAACTGCCTGAAAGGAGGTTGTGGTGAGGTAAAGGTTGGCCTCTTCTCCCAGGTAACAGTGGTAGGACGTGAGGAAATGGCCTCAAGTTGCACCAGGGGAGGTTCAGGTTGGATATTAGGAGCAATTTCTTCTCAGAAAGAGCAGTGAGACACTGGCACAGGCTGCCCAGGGAGCTGGTGGAGTCAGTGCCCCTGAAGGTGTTCAAGAACCACGTGGATGTGGTAGGGAGGGATGCTGTTAGTGAGCGTGGTGGGGGTGGGCTGATGGTTGGACCGGATGAGCTCAGAGGTCTTTTCCCACATGAATGATTTTTTGATTCTATGAATAGGTCAGTCTGTGATTTCTTACTTATGTTAAATATGTATTTTAAATTGATAGGATTATTTAAAATGATGGCTTTTTGTCCACAGTTTATAATGTCAAATTTATTCTGGATCCTTTGGGATTTTTCTGGCTTAAAAGGAGACTGACAACTGCTCTGGCCCCAAGGTGCTGTCATGCGTTAGGCATTGCACTGCAGTGTCCTGGAGGAAGGCTGGGTGCTGGCACAGCTGTGCACAGGTGCTGCATGAGGTCACTTGTGTGTGACACTGCAGACTGCCTGCACCTGCTGGGCCTGGAGTGTGTGCTACAAATGTAAAGTAATGCCACAGAACGAGTCATTTTGGGAAGGCAGTGCTCTGGCTCTGTGCTTTGCCATGGGCTGGTTTCCCTAGTGAGGGGTAGGCACGCTGAAGTGTTCCTTTACATTCCTTTAAGCCTCCACTGGCATTCAGTGACAGTATTGACCATCAGCAAATACAAATCGGGATAGAGCTCCTTCATGTTGCAATAAACATTTGCTGTTTTTAACTTTAGCACTTGTTAAAGGATCTTTATTATTATTGTAATTTAGAAGCCATTACGCTAAAGCTCCTGAGTCTCCAGCTCGTTGCTTCTCCATACACATGAAAGAGACGACATTGCACTTAGTTTAACCCTTGGGACAAACAGCGAGGCCATGGCTGTGCCTAAGGTAGAGCACTGAGGAGCTGTGTGTGTGCACAGGGGGACAGAGGCATTCAAGCTCCTTCCCACACCCCAAAACACCGCTGCCCCCAGGTATGGGCTGGGAGCATCATGGTGCAAACTGCCTTCCTGCCCCTGTGTATAGGGGGCTGTGCCTCCACCACCTGTGGCATGAGGGGCTGCTGAGGCCATTTTGGGGGTGCAGTACGTAGAGCAAGGAGATGCTTCTGGTGAGACTGCACTGCTTTCAGGTACTTAGAGGAGGGATTGGCACCCAAACCACTCTCTGCATCCTCCCCTTGCTACCAGGGAGGTAAATTCCTGCGGCCTTAAATAAGCCGTACAATTACAGGATTATAGGAATGAAAGGATGCTCCCCGTGCCTTCCCTGTGGGTGAGGTGAAGGTTTCCTCCTATTTCCTGGCAAAATGGGGGTATTGCTGTTCCCTGTGCTGGTGTTCTGTGTGGGAGCTACATCTGGGAGGGAGCAGCAAGGGACTCGGTTGGGAACACAGGGTGTGAGAGCTGGCCATCACTTTGCGTATTACACAGGGAATGATTAGCAGCCTTTTTGCTGTGCTTTTGAGCACTTACCTTTGTTTTCCTAAATCAGTGGCTGCAAAGTAGTGGCCATCCTTTTGAAGTGAGGAGGAGAGCTCCCATGCTGCAGTTGCTACCGAAATCCTCCCTTATCTAAAATGCAGCTCAGTTACTCAGAGACAGATGCCCTTCCAGCCCACAGGTATGCGAGTTGCCTCCCTGCTCTGTGTAATCTGTTCCAGCTGATAAAAAGCCGCTGGTGCCTTGTTGCTCTCGTGTGTGTTCCCTTCCACTTCGTTCCCGGCTTTCATAGGAGTGGCGTATTTTTGTTTTTAAAGACAGGAAAACCTCTATGGCTGCGAGAGCAAAAATATTTAACGGAAGGCTGACTGGCAAAATAACTTTTGACTGAGATAAAAGCTATCTGCTGCAGGCAAACAAATAAAACAACGAGTTATGCAGTGACTTCAGTTGGAGAGAGAAGCGATTTCTCTGCTAAAATAATGATTTCCAGATAGAAAGAAGTGTTTACCACAGCTTACTTGAGGAACTAAATGAGGTGATTTATCTCAGTCAAAAGTTATTTTTCACATCAGCGTCTCTCAGCAAATGCTGCTGTGAAAGTAGCTATCACTACAAGTGTTTGTTTTCTCCCTGTCTGTGTGTACTGTGTGTGCCCGTTTTTGTTTCACACTGTTTGCAAGGTCTCCCTATCTTGGCCGATCTCAGTGGCTTAGGAACAACCAGAAAGCACTTCTGAACCTCATCCCATGTCAGTGCGAGGGGTTGCAATCAGCTCCTGGAGAGAAGAACAAAACAAAACAAACCCCTGTGCTACTAATTTCCTCTTTTGCAAACTGTTGTACCCAAACTTGCATGGAAAACACCCACGTCTGAGGACCAATGTGAGAATTTGGTTTGTAGCCGTGTTTCACCTATCCCTAAAAGTGAGATGATATACATATATGTAAAGTAGGATCAAATCCATATATGTAAAGTAGGATCCTGTTTTCTCTAGGTAGGAAACTGGTTGATGTAGTCACACTGAGGGTTGTGGCTCAGTGGGCATGGTGGGGGTTGGGCTGATGGCTGATGGTTAGATTAAATGATGTCAGTGGTGTACTCCAACCTTAGTGATTCTGTGATTCTAGCCGTGCCTGGGTCCAGCTGGAGACTGGCAGCTCAGTCTGAGGCGAGATGGACGTGGGGTGATCCAACCAGGGCAGGAGGGACATCCCTGCACAGTACCCAAAGGGTTTGGGGCAGCTTGAACTGCTCTGCTTGTTTGGTAATGCAGCGTTAAATACTGAAAACCCAAGTCTAGGTTTCTGTTTGTAACGTCTTCTGGATCAGCTGTTGGGTTCCCTTGGTTGGGAAGTGGCTTAATGAGATTTTGGGGGTTTGGGCTGGTTTTGCTCAGCACACTGGTAGTTTTATTGAGTACTTTATTGCCCAAATGTGGATGTGTTCTGTGGGAAAGGGGGAGACCAGCACAGAGAAGGTGTAAGCAGAATGAGACTGAAGATGAGAGAGGGAGAAAAATCTACTGGGATTTACTTGATAGCAAGTCTCCGGAGATGGAAATTAAACTTAGAGAAATATGATGAAGGTATTGCCTGAAAGGCTTCTTTTACCCTATTTTCAAGTTATTTGCAAATGCAGAGATAGTTACAATAACAATTTTTCATTGGCTTGGTGTTGTTATTTATTTCTGGATTACTTCTTAAGCTTCAGGGTTTGCTCATGAATTGGTTTCTTTTCTGCATTCCCTTGCTGTGATTTTCTTCCCTCTTAGAAATCATCAAAGTGCTTTTCCTGCACGTGACTTACACCTGCAGAATGGGAGGAATCCCCTTTTGCTCTCCTCTGGTCTCACTTTTTCTTTGCACTTTTCTTTGTAAGCATCCTTTCAGGGCCAGGTTGTGGAGCCTTTGCGGACACTGAATTGTTGTGAAGGGCAATGACAATAGAACATTCTGTTTAGAATAAAGGAGTAGTTTTCTAGGTTTGGATATTGGGATGACAGTAACCCTGCTGTAGAACTAGTCGTGGGGAAAGCAGGTGACGTGGAGCAGTGGCATTTTATACTTCATTATCTCCAACATCCCAAGCACTACCTGAGGAAGTAGTTGGTTGCTGATAACGTGTATAATTTTACACTTGCTCTTTGAATGGTCTGTTCTCCTTCAGCATGTATTCTTAATAACTTGAAATTTCCTTTCATAGCTGACTCTTACCTTTGAGCCGGATGGGTTTTCTCAGTGTTCACATTCACAATGATTCATCAGACAAGCCACGACCAAGAAGAGTAATGCTGGGTTTAGGGCGATGTCCGGTGAAGGCAAACAGCACATTCACCACCTGCCTGGGCAGGGCTTTCTGCTGGGACTTGGATGGACTTCCTCTCCTTCATAATGCTCAGGCCAGAGCACGGCCCCCAGGCAGGGCTGGGGACGTTCTTTTGTTCTCCACCTCCTCCTTGGGCTGTGCTGCAGGTCTGCCCACACTCTGCAGCCACTGGGCTATCTCCAGTGTTTTGGCTGGTGGATGCTGAGAGTTCATGGGTCAGGGTTGCGTGATAGCATGCAGCACCTATGAACACGTGTTTGCACTGCAGCCAGATGTGAAGCAGCTGCATAGATGGGCATATCTGAGCTTTCTTCCTTCCTGTTACGTAGGGTATAGGCAGCAGCAGCTGTGCCATGCCATGGCTTTGGTACAGGCAGAACGATGTCACTGAACCCCTCAATTCCCACCTTCTGGACTGGACACAAAAAGCGTGATGCTGAAACATCTTCTAAGCCTACGTGCTACAAATACCTTTTGAATATTTAGAAGCATAGGCAACTCTAGATGTAACACTCATCCATAGAAGATGAGCGAGGGAAGAATCAAATGTCAGATGCTCCATCCCCTTCTCCTCCACTTTTATAAGTCCTCAGGATTTTGAGAGCCAGTTGGTGGGGTCAGACTTGTAGATTTGAGTGCTTGTGATAATTTGTGCTTAACTCAGTATTGCCTAACTTACAGGATTTGGGCAACTCTCTTGGCTTCCTTTGGCACGTCGACTTGTATTTCCAAAGATATCTATGGACAGACACCAGGAAATGTAGGAGGATTAAAAAAAGCTGAAGATATTCAGATCAGACCTAATGAGCCTCATTGGCAATTGTTCGTGGTATAATTATTCTGCTCTGGTTTCTGGGGGAATGGCGATGTTTTTAGGCAGTACTAAAACTACTCTGACATCTACTTTAGCATTCAAGAAACAAGTATGCCGGTGCCGTCCTTTATGGTTAATTGGCTCTTTTGTTTTCCGCTCCGTTTTTTAAGACCATTTTGCCAAAAGATTGCATAAAGCGAGTACAGACCAAGCTGACAGGGACTCAGTTCTTCAAAGCCTTGTTCGCAGTAGTTGTCCACTCGAAAGAAGGAATGTCTTAAGACCTGATTAAATTCAGTTTGGCCACTCTGTGTTCCTGTGACAAGTGACACTTTTTGCTGTTTGTTATTTTTTTTCCCCTGATGCAGATCTTCTTTCAGCGTTGAAAAACACAGAACTATTATAGAGGTAACCAGAGGGGCAGGATGTAACCTAAATGGAAAAATCTGAAGTCCATCATTCAGTGATTTCTTGTTAGGTGAGGGTTTGTCTCACACAGCTGTTTATAAGGCCCGGCTGTAGGCATTTAGATTTAGATTCCATCGCTGCTTGTTGATTTTGCTGGATTGGAAAAGTGTAATGAAGGTCAGAGTTTGATTTGTATGGTTGGATTTACGTCCATTGGCACATCTCTAGGAGAAATAAGAGAGCTGTGTGGGGTTGGATGTGTAGGTCCCAGCCAGGATTTGCCAATAGACATGGGGGCTGCCAGGTGGAGATGCACATCTCACCTCCAGTTAAAGAGGGAACACGGGTTACTGGCTTAGGCTAATGGCCTTGTTATTAGATGGGAAAGCTCAGTGGGTGAACCCTCCCTGTCCCTGTGTGCCAGAAAGAAAGGGTTAGTATGCTTTTGTGGTGATGACTGTACTTAGTTCTGTTACAGCAAACTACCAGAATGGAGGGAGGCTATAACATGTAAGCTGGAAAATTTGCTCAGAGAAGCTGTAGGTGTTCCATCTCAGGGGGCACTCAGGACTGGGCTGGATGGGGCCCTGAGCAACCTGAGCTGGTGGGTGGTGATCAGCCCATGGCAGGGGTTGAGTTTGTGGGCTTTAAGTTATCTTCCATCCTAAAGCATTCTGTGATTCTATTAAATACGTTGCCATGAGTGAAATTAGGATGTACTTTATATGTTTTCAGGAGTTTGGATGTGTGAGGGAAAAATATCCTCCTATTTGGCGTTCAGCAAAGAAACAAAATGCTAAAATACTTCAAAAAGGTGATCTTTGCACTTGAAGGAAGAAAAGAACATTGAACAGAAAAATAGTTTGCTGACGAGAAAGGAGGACTTTTGGACTTTGTTTCAACAAGCAGTTAATGCCACTAAGCTGCAACTGCCTTCATGTTTATTCCACTATTTACACTTGCCAAGCACAAAAAAAGCAAATAAATGAAATGGTAAACCTGTAATACATCCCAAGAGGACCACACAATAAACATAGACGTGTTATGCTTATCAGATACAAAGAAAGGTAATCCGTTTTCAGCGCCATTGCCAAACAGGTGATGGATGCTACATTCCTCAGATCTCCAGCACTTTTGGAAGTGACACATCTGGTCAAAATATTTCAACACTTTTTGAAGGAAGAAGAAGGAGAGGCTGTTGTTATAACAACGTTCGTCAGCAATGCATCTCTTTCCTAGTGTGGAGCCTGTAGTTTCAGACAGAAGCAAAACCATCTGGACCCTGGAAAAAAGGGGTAAAGCAGGGACTGCACCATCAGATTTAATTTCACAGGCATGGTGGCCACTTATCATCATCTATGCTGCTAAATCTCAAAGGAGTGTTAAGTTTAGAAGTCTACAGCAGAATTAATAGCCATGAAGGATCAAATGTAATCAAGGCGACTCTCGGTAGCTGCTGTGCCATGAGAGCACGTACCATGGGTTCAAAGAGCTGCTCTGTCTGTTGGGTTTGCTCTTTCATTTGTGGCCACTGCCTTTAGTCCTGGCGCTGAGCACCACTGACAAGAGCCGGGCTCTGTCTTCATTGTACCCTTCCTTCAGGTATTAATAGATGTGGATGAGATCTCCCTGAGCCTATTCTACAGGCTGACCAGGCCCAGCTTGCTCAGCCTCTGCTCACAGGAGAAATGCTCCAGTATGTCCATGTCTCTCTGAGGGGGGCAGAACTGGACACAGCACTCCATGTGCAGCCTTACCAGAGCTAAGCTGCATATCAGACTCCTTGAACTTGTTAAAAACTGATATTAGCGAGTCACTAGGTTTATTTGATTGAGTTCACAGCATAGAACTTCTGCATGAGTCCAGCCCCTTGTTATTTGCGTGCTTCCAGCATTCATTCTTTTGTGTCTGATTCTGAAGGAAGCCTTTTAACACCCTAGATGTTGTTTTTTTTTCTATTTATCTGTCTGAATTTGGTTCAAATTATTTAAAAGTCGTCACATATTAACTAGAGCCTTGTTTGCTTTGGCAGTGTGCACTTGCCAGCCTCTCTATGCTACTGGCTGGGAAGAGACATTTGGCACCTTCTACAGCTCAGATCCCGTGGAGAACTTACCTATCTAACCATTACAGGCCGCAGCGCCTCACATTGAGGTGTCTGCTCTCTGCTGCAGTATCCTTATTTAGGCAGTCAAGTGTCCTATGAAGTGGGAGCACTTGAAATGCCATCCTGCTACAGCCTGGGCACTTCACTCAGCACGCTGATCGGGACACTTAGCGAGGGCAGAGATGGGCTGGGCTCCAGCCCTTGATCTCAGAGCTCTTGCTGTGGTATGCACTAAAGAGGAACCGAATAAGATAGAGAGACAGTTGTGGGCCTCACATTTCCCATCTCTTGGGCAGGTGCCATAAGCTTCAGGGCCCTGCTGATACCCACAGTGCACGACAGAGGAGGTTTCCTGGCTGACTCCTTGCAGTTGAGCACCAGTGATGGCAGTGTGGCTCTGACCTGAAGCTGCTAGGTTCTGTTTTGGCTGTCATCGAAGCGGGACCACCAGTTGTTCAGGTCATGTCAGGACTAGGTCAGCTCTGGCTGTAGCCAGGGACATTGAGTCTTCCCACCTGGGAACTCAAAGGCAGAATAAACAGGGATTTTCTCTTATTGATCACAGCCGATTTGTTTATCTTCTGGCTTTAGTTATTCCTCAGTGTACCTTAAAAACTGCTTTCTCTAAGGAAGGAGAAGCCCCCTCTTAGACTAACAGGTCAGTTATGGAAGTGTGTGCGGAATCAGGCTTAAATTACACCACAAAATATCTAGAGTTGGATGTATTTTTACCTCCTCTTAAAACCTCTTTCTCGCTGTAGTTTGCTGCAATGATAGACTTGCTGGTAATTACCGGCATGTACCTGCTTGTTGCTCGGATGCTGTGGCTTTTCCCTCGATGTATTCACAGACACTGTAGCTAGCTGACATTGCCGTGACACACACAGTAGAGGTCTCGTGGCAGTGATGACTCAGTCAAGCTAACCATTGGTTTGCTCGTTTTCTTTCCACATGGGGTGTATTTCTGATGTTGGCCTCCTTTTATTGACGCAGGATAATTTAGCAGTCTACACAATGAGCTCTCCATCTGGCAGATAATTGCCTGTGAGCTTAAATCCCGTCTTAACTTCGGTTTCCTCAGACCACGAAACCTGCTGGCGCATTCTGGTTGGCTTAGCAGGCTGCTTGGAAAAGGATTTGCTGAGAGTTGAAGTGATGTGGGCAAATCTCTGTGGGTTTTAGCAATGTCAGGTGAGATGGGTTAACTTTGGTTTTTTATGAAGTAAGTCAGCTAATATTATTAGCTTTGTTAATTATATAACTAATATCTACCATTATGAGCGTTACATGTGAGGTGGTGGTGCCATGGAGGTTTTGCTTCCTGGAGCGTGCAGCTGACTCCTTCAATCTTCTGCTCCCTTGCAGCTCAGCTAACAGCAGTGCTGGGACTTGGTTCAGCTTTAAAAGGCTTCGAACTAGGAAATTCCTATTTACTACCAGCAGCATTGATGGATATGACCGATTAATAGCGTTTAATAACGTTTTTTATGTTACATGCAGTTAACTTGTTTTAGGTGAGTGAGCTTTACGAACATTTCTGCAGTTGCTTTTGAAATCCATCCTTGCCAAATGACTGGGGATTTCTGAAGCTGAGATGGCTGATTCACTCCTTGGCATAAGAACGTGCATCACGCTGCTCTGAAACGAGGTGCTGAGGTGATCAGATAAAGTTACCCCAAACTCTTCAGAGTAGGGCAGTTTAGCATCAATCCTTTGTTTTCTGCGGGAAATCCTCCAGAAGATGCAGTTTCACCTGCTTGGAGGTGGTGTGGGTGACTCCCTCCTTTCTGCTGTTGTCTCCCTTATCAGCCTTGAGATGTCACAAGATACTGTTGCTCTTTTCAAGGCCTAAAGGGAAATTAAGTGACAACTCTGATGGCTGGCTGGAAAGCTTTCCCCCAGGCCTGGTTGCGGTGCAAATACAGACTGAAAACTGTCCCTTGGGTTAGAATGGCTTTACTCATGCTCCATGTATTCCAAACTGATGGTATAGGATGATGTTTTGCTGGATTAGCACTGCATAAATTTGTGATATTGGCCGTTTTCAGGGATTTCAATGGAGTTATATAAACGTATAAGAAAAGGCTAATTAAATGTCATTCCAGTGATGATAGTGAGTTTCATAGAAGTCATTCTGAGATTTCTAAACTTGTTCAACTCATGATGTTGTTTTTTGAACGGTGTTAGTCATATTGCATGATCTTGCCCAATACCCAGGAAGATTTATTTGCTCATTCAGCAAGCAGAGTTCCATCGAGGTCACTGCTTCCCTCCACGTGCTCAGCAGAGAGCCCAGCCTGATGATTTCAGTGCCACATGTCTGGGCTTACCTTTCCGGTGCTTTTCCTTTCTGCAGTAATTTTCCATTTTATAGCAAGTGCACTGATTGTTGAAAGCAAGGCTCTGACTTCTTTTATTAAGCATGATCCCTCCACACTTTGCACTTGTGTGATCACAGAATGGATTGGCTTGGAAGGAACCTTAAAGATAACAAAGTTCAAACCTCTTGGCCAGTTGCCACCCACCAGTTCAGGCTGCCCAGGGACCCATCCAACTTGGCCTTGAACACCTCCAGAGATGGGATACCCACAGCTTCCCTGGGCAGCTGTGCCAGTGCCTCACTGCTTTCATGGCAAAGAATTCTTAGAGGTTGGTCCCATAATTCAGGTGGTTTTGCTGTGCAGCACCTGCTCCATCCTCATGGAGTGGTGAGGGAGGCAGCAAGGCACTGGTGCTCAAGCAGGGCTGTTGCTGCTCTAGCAAATGAGATGCTGACCCATTACTGCTTCAGGGTAATATTTCACTTGTAGAAAGCGCAGTAGTTAATAATTCCACGCTAACAAACTGCCACAGCTTCTGTTCCTTGTTAGACATCTTAATTAATTTCTGTTGTTAGGCATTTTGAAGCATTTAATTTTCTCTTCGATAATTTATGAGTTGTGAAATCCATTGAAACATATTAGTCTTTGTGTAATGGCATTTTTCAACGCCTCTTGCATTTCCTTTGTGTATTGATGCTTGTTTAGAGGCAACGCTAATATATTAATATAGAATGAGGCTAATATAGAATAAGGAAAGGGAAAATAACTGGAGATGATCAAGCACGGGCTTGGAAACTGACTCAATTTTCTGAAACTTTTAGATAACTTATGTTTCTTATTCAACCCGTCCATATGTTTGAGTTGGGGAAAGAAGCAACAGGACAACTGAAAAATTCATTCATTTTACACTACAGAGGTTAAATACAATGGTTTTATTAGAGAAAGTGAAGTAGTACACACTGTTTGTTGTACAAGGCACTGCCGATGTCTCATGTGTGCTGTTCTTAGAGTTCCCATTCAAGAAGAGTTAATGTGTGCTGTATAGGGGACTGGTTAGGGAAGGGAGATTTTGTTTCACTTACGGTAGAAGATTGCATCTTCTGTTCTACCAAATGAAAGACAAGGAGGACTCTTGATTTGATTTGATGCCTCTCAGAATTGCTTATGGAAAGCAAAGGTAGCAGCAGAGGAATTGAAAGGGAAAAATCTGTGAGTAATAATGAATAAATGTGAATAAATTTGGATGACCATGAGACTTTTCCAAATGGGGATGTTAGAAGGTGGTTTGAAATCATCAGAGAAGCAGCGTTCTGGAACATCTCTCGGTGAAGAGATCCGAAGAAGTGTAGCTGGGCTTAAGATGAAGCTACTTGGTAGCTCGTGGGTAATATTATATGTATACAACAGCTCTTCTTTGAGGAGCTTTCTTGAACAGAAAATTGAAGTTGGTGATGGGAAAATTCTTTCTCATTCTCTTTTTGCTCCAGAAATTAAACACACATTAACCAATTGCAAGTGCATTAGCCCTTTGAACTGCCTGAGCTTGTCCGGGTCTTTGCGTGTTGATAACTGCATTGATGTCTAAACTTGGTATCAAGAATCCAGTGTGGTTCAGCAGGTAAATTATCGGGTCTGGTGGTTACTCACAGATGTAATGGGCTGCAGGTTGCAGCAGATCTCAGCCAGTCTTGCTTCTGGTTCCTTCACTCCTACCCTTCTCAGCACCTGCATGACCTTTCCTTGCAGCAAGTTGCTAAAATGCCAATCTACGGAAAGACATAGCATGAGGAAACAGCTCAGTGCATCAAACAAGTGTCAGAGAGGGCGCAAGGGAAGATGAAAGTTGATAAAAAGCCAAATTATCAATAAAAACAAGCAAAAAGAGCAAAAGCTTTCTGTCTGTGCAAAGAAACAGTTCAATATAGCATCAGACGAACACCAGTGCAATGCAGGAGATGGGACAGTGGCAGCCAGCCCTTGGGTTATTGTAGGGCTGTTGCTCATTCACAACCAGGAATATAGGAAATAGTCTTTTCTATTGCTTGTTTGAGTGTTTGTTTTTGGTTTTGAGTAGGATTTTTATTAATTTCTGCTGGAGCAGTTCAGCACACATGCTGATGGGTACCAAGGAAGGTGTGAGGAATGAGTAATAAGGTGGCTTGGGCTCTACCCTTGGCCTGATGGGCTCTCTGCTGCTTGTTGGAGGAGGTTGTATGTGTTTGACCATGCTATTATTTTATCACTTCTGAAAGGTAGGAAATCCCTAGAAAGTCCTTTCGATGTATGGAAATGGTTTGCTGTCTGTCCCTTAGCCCAGTGTGACTACATTGACTACAGCTTGAACCTACTGCAGTTTTTGTGATGTGAAATGCACTTTTATTGCTTACATCTGAACCATGGGAGATTCGGTGAGCACATTTAGAAGCACACAGAATATGAGAAAATATTGTTATAAATGAGTGTCAAAATAAACAGCTGGATGAATTTAGTTCTTTATTCCCCATGGATTAGTGCCTTTCAAGGTTGGTTGGTTTAGAATTTTGTTGTTAACTAATTTTAGTTTAAAAAGGTGGGAGATTCTATGGTAATAAGAATTTTGCATTAGGAAAATGAATGGGTTTGTGTGTTCTGGCTCAGTCCTTTGCATTATCTAGGCACTACTGTAACTGATAAGTGCATGCTGATAACCCTGTTAATATTTCAAGGAGTCTTTGCAACTATAGGGGAGCAGTAGGTAACTATCACATTCCTTTGCACTGCAGGACAGGTTTCTTATTTGCTATCTTAATGACATTATATGCATGCAGCTCTTTTCAAGCCACGCTCACCTTGTCTCACGGCAGCTCCTTGGCACGCAGCCTTGTGAACTCTTTAAGATGCTTCTTACTCACAGTGCTGGGCTCGCTGCCTGCCCTGGCGTGGCTGGGATTTGGATTGCAAATTCCTGATCTGAACAAAGAGGGGGAATATAAAAGGCTGGTCTCTGGCCTCTCTCACACTTTAGGAAACCTTTCAGGCTTCAGAGGATTTTACTCATAATTCTGGCTACACTTCAATAAAGAGAAGTTTCTATCTTTGCACAGACCGGTGCAGCTCCACCAGCAGGCTTGTTGCTAAAAACAGGAACGAGGAGGCCCCAGGGAGGTGATGGGTGTTCTAGCCATCATCTTATGCAGAGCTACCTTGAGCCATGTCCACACGTGTTCCTATTTCCTCCATACTTTGTCTCCTCAGAACCACAGGGCTGGAAATGGGTGTTTTTAGGAAGATGATGAAATAGAACAGGATGGAGACAGGGCTGGCACACAGGCCACGTCCAGGTGTGGCATGAGGTGCAGCAGCCCTGCAGGAGCAATCTGCATTGCTGTGCTGGGGCTGCCTCACAGCCTGTGCCAGCTTGTGCTGTGTCAAACTGAAGGGGTGACTCATCAGAACCAGGCTTTATTAATTGGTTTGTATGGGAGACACGTTGGGAAATGGCCTGTCACTGTCATGAAATTATCTTGCTTTGGTTTGCTGTGCTTCAGAGATGAGAGAGAAGACACTCACGGTCCATTTCAGCCATGCTCAGGTTAAGACGTGGTGGTGCTGGCTAATAATTCCTGAGGGGCTCCAGGTGGGGAAATCCATGTTCCTGCAAGGCAGCCACCAAGGGTTCCCTTTGCACTTCCCCCATCATCAAAGGTGACAGAAAAGCTCAGATTGTTTGTTTTCAAACATGTGCGGAGGACTTTGCACAATAAGTAGCACCAGGTTAAGCCCTCCATAATTATTAATCATTTTGGTTTAGAAAGTGTGGCAATTGTTAACCCGGAGACAGGCTTGTGTAGCACAAAGAGGAAAGCTGCTTTCATGTCTATTGAGCTGTGTTTTGCTTTGAAACCACCTCCTTCTCTGCCCTTGCTGTGTTAAGGACGTTCACCACACACTGGGATCTCCCCCTCTCCTGCTACACGTGGTCACAAGTCTTCATCCTGGTGGACATGCAGGAACCAAGGGGAGGTAGAGCACGGGCATAGGATTATCCTGTCCTGCACCCTATGGTTT
This sequence comes from Excalfactoria chinensis, assembly GCF_039878825.1. Classification (NCBI taxonomy): domain Eukaryota; kingdom Metazoa; phylum Chordata; class Aves; order Galliformes; family Phasianidae; genus Excalfactoria; species Excalfactoria chinensis. The sequence goes on along the minus strand of NC_092825.1, from coordinate 14,475,761 downwards.
TATTAGATAAAGGAAATCCAGACACAGATGCTCTTTCCCCAGCATGGGAAGCTTTCTTTAAGAGGTGGATTGAAAGGCAGACCCAGCTGAGAAGCCCCTGCTGGATCTACTGCTGAGAAGTGCTGTGGAGGCCAGTAGGCCCTGCAGGATCAGCCCCATGTTCCTGCACGCCCCAGAGCTCCCATCACTGCACCCCTGGAGCAAGGAGTGGGCTCATCATCCAGACAGTGTTTTCTTGAATATAACATGCCCCAAACCAGCCTCCGGGGAAAGCCAGTTCTCCACAGAGAGGTTTTTGGGTGTATCCTGCTTTTTGAATGAGCTGCAATTTCTGTGAGTTACAACACACCCTTTTGGGATGTGTTTGCTATTCAGAAAGGAAACTTCCTTCTCTTCCAGGAGAAATGAGTCTGGCGGAGAGGCAGGGAATCAGTGGCAGAGGATCTGGCACAGCTGATGTGGGAGACAGAGGGCTGCAGGGGGACAGGGTTCAGCTGGACCTTCTTTCTGATTCAGTGCCACATGGTGGTAATGAAGGTATACCCAGCTAGTGAAAGTGGCCATTTTATTGTTGTGTGAGATCTACAAGCTCACTTGCAGTACAGATAGCAGAAAATCATCTGGATGGTTTTAACCAGTTTTGCATGTTTGAGTAGTACAGATTTAGAGACGGGCTGCCCTGCTGATGTTTACAGAAGCTCATGAAGTGAGGCAGGGATGCTTGCTGCCCTAGAGGCCAAAGGGCAGGGCCTGTCTGGACCCATGTGGATCCCTCCATGATCCATCCCCCAGGAGTGAGGCAGTCTGGCATGGCATGACAGCACTGGCCAAAAACACATGTGCCAGTGCTACAGGTCATCACACACTGGGCCTACATCCTTACCTTGCCTCTTTCACTGCCACAGGCATTGATGCTAAATTATATGAGGCCAGACAGATGCCTGAGCTAATGCCTCCGCTGTAGCTCTGCCTACTAACAAATACTAGGGAGACAGGATGAGATGCAGGGCAAGTACAGGCTGGTCCTCCCTGCCTCGGACTGTCCCAGCTGCTAGCAGGCAGATGGGGCTCCACAGCCTCTCTCCCTGGCCCTCTCATCTCTGAATGTATTGAATCCCTAAGACTTCCACTTTCCCAGTGCCTGATGGCGGTCCCCACTGAATCCCCTCCCACGTGAGAGCAGAATTTAGTCATATATTTCAGAGAAGAATAAAGAACCAGGTGCAGCAAATGTATTTTTATGCTTCTATTTGTATTTGTTGGCAGCCGCCTAGCTGGTGGGCTGCCAGCACGAGAGCAGGAGAGCTGCTGCTCATGAGGTTTGCTCTCCTCCTGCTGCAGGTGATGTAGGGCAGCCAGGACCTGTGCTGGATTTCTTGTCCAAACGCAAGTGTTTGCCAGACTTCTCCTGGTTTTGTCCCCGCTTGGCTTTGATTCCACATAGCTCTATCCCCTGGGGAATTCCTGGTTACAGGGAGAAAGATAAACCTGTAGATCTGCATATCCCACCGGTGGAGCTGAGCAGCCATGCCATGAGCAGGGAGCATCAGCTCCAGCTAAACGTTTCACCCCTTTGTCAGGTTGGTTGTGTAAGTATGGATCCTTCTGCTCTTATAACCGCATTAGTTGTGAGTGCATCTGAATCCAATTTTAATTGCTATTTGGGTTGAAACTATACCTGCTCAGTTGGATTGCCTCTGAATCACTAAGGAAAATCCCTATATTTTCCTGTAACCATTAATGCTGTATTCTTGGTTGGAACACAGCTTTGAGGTGTGACAGCTATGGCTGCCCAATCTCTTATACCCATCGTGAGCCCTTCATGATGGAAAGGTCAGGGTTGGGTGTACGTGGTGGGTTTTCTTTTACAATATCGTGCTGAATTTCTTTACAAAGCTGAGATCCATTCAGGAATGGAGATTTTTGGAGGCTTTATAAACAAGACAAAACAAATCAATGAGATAAACGGGGGGGATATTATCTAGATGGAATAAGGAGCTTTGGGAGCCCGATGGTGGTGTGGGAGGGGCTTTGCACAGAGGCCTTGCCACCTGCTTGCTGGAGAACAAGGCCAGCAACCTTGGGCAGATTCTGTTTTCAGGTGTTGAGTTGAATGTATCCCTTTAAAATAGAGAGTGAAAACAAGAAAATCTGCAGCAACGTTGTTGAGAGGCCACCGAAAGGAAAGTATTTGTGGTTTCTGTTGTGTTTGTAGAGCTGGAGTCTTGGTCTTCCTCCCATTTTGGATTCTAAATCATTGTGGTAAAGAAAAAGACCTAAAACATTAACTGTGCGTTTCTTTAACACAACTGTGATAGATTGTTTGCTTTAGATAATTTTCTTAGAGTGTTCCAAGTAAGTTTTCAACATGCCTTTTTAATAGGTGAAACTTACCTGGGATCTTACTGGTGGTGTCTCGGTCACAGATGGTTGAGCAGGGAATTATTAACCCAGCATAAGAGCTAACATGAGGATTACTGGAAAGTTCCTGCCTCTGTCAGCTTTAAGTGAACTGTGTTACTGCAAAAGCTGCGGAGAGTTCAAATTGCTTGAGATCGTGCCAAAGGACTGTCAGTGGTCTTTTGTTAGACACTGACCACCTCAGACAGGGCTCACAAAGAGTCTCTTTTCTCTGAGCTGAGCAGCACTAGCTCTGTGCTCCCTTTGCAGCCTAGCTACCTTCCCACAGATCGGCATCTGGGGTATTAAAACCTACTATCGATGTCTCTCCGAAAGCACGGTCTCCCACAAAGATGCTATTTCCAAACACTTTGTCTGCTTCTGCTGAACCCTTTGGTAAATCTCCCCCTGACTTTGAGACAAAAGGTACATGTGCAACTTTTGGAGATCTTTGGGAGCAGGGAAGCTGGTAGTGAGCTGCTGGTGTGACCTAGAAATAACTGGGGGCCTTTTGTGGCTTAAACAGCCTTTTCACTACAGCACCAGCTGCTCAGTATGTAGGAAGCTCGTACATAGGAAGCCCTGAGAACAGATGAATGGAGGCTAAGTTCCCTGAAGGATAGGGAACAGTGTTGAGCAGGTTGGTCTCTGCTGCAATGGAGAGGTTGGCGGTGACAGTGTCACAGCCCCACAGGTGCCACTTGCCCAGGGACCCCAATTGGCACCTCCTGCAAGCATGGGAGATTAAGATTTTGTAGGACTTGTTTTCTCTGAGGTTCTTGTGCTTCTCTTAACTGTTGCACAAGATGCAGGGCACGTGGCCTTGAAGCTCCCTTGGCTCCCTCTTCCTGGAGGGATGGAACCAGGCAGTGGTGCGACTTGAGGTGGACCATATTTTGCAGAAGCTTAATGCAAGGCTGTTGCTGCAGACCTCCTACTAAAAATCCATTTTTTCCTGAGCCATAAAACCCAGTTTTGTTCCCGTTCTGGTGGCTGACCCCTCCGTGCAGCTGGCACCTGGGCCCTCAGTGTCACATGAAGCATCTCTTAGGTTCAGGTCTAGGGAACAGGCCTCTGTGGCTACCAGTTCCCTCCTCACTGTTGCTGAGTGGCCTTCTCTGCTGTGTGTTCTTCATCTAACAGCCCATGCCGCTCAGCTGTGTTGCCACTGCAGTTGTGAATCTGGACATCCGAAGGCAGCATCTCTTGTACCGAGGAATGAGGCTTTTCTCCATTCAGTGATCATGGCCAAGTCTTTCTTATTACCTTCAGCCAGAATTGAGAGAATGGACAACCCACGTGTTTCTCATCTCGCTGCTTAAAGCTCATTCATCAGTCATCCTTCGCTGTAGAAATTATGTCCTTGATGCCAGTATCTGGATCTAAGATCATTTCAGGAGGAATTTTCCCAGGTTGCCAAAACCCTGGGGACAGAGGAAGCGGTGATATCAGCAGAACAAGGAGCTGCTCACTGTCAGCTCCTGGAGAGGCCAAGATCTCCTTCTAGGAAAGTGGGGGATGTTGAAACCTGCTGTACTGCAGCTGCACTAGCTCTGTGAGTGGGGAATCCTGACATAAGCCTCCAAATATGAACACGTTGTGCTAAAATAACTTGGTCAGTGGCAAGCTGCTAGCAAAAAAATGTACCTTTCTAATTTCCCAGTCTAGACGAGGTCACGTTTTTGCCCCCGTATTGCTTTCATTGGGCTTTTCCTGCTTGTGCACCTCTTTTCTAGACTGGTTGACCTGTGTCTCCAGCTCTGGCTTGGGAGGAGTTGTCTTCTGGGTTGATATTTTCCCATCACTGTCAGCAAACTAGTGGGGCTGGGCCTCACTGTCTGTGTCTGTGGCTCAGTTGGCTTGGTGGATGCATGTCTGTCACTGGACAGATTTGAGACAGAAGCATCCTTCCTGGAGGAATAGACAAGGACCAGCCTTTTTCTTAGCTGAGAGACAATATCATCTGTGTGCAGAAGCTATAGATAGCCCAGGGCTAAATGTGTTCTTGCATAGCTCTGCTGGCCTGGCTGCCCTTGGAACAAGAGGATGCATTTTGGGAAAGGAATTGTAGTTCGGCATAGAGAACCATTGCCAGTCTTGCCCCCTCCTTGAGGTCTTTTTACTGCTGAGCCCTCCTGCTTGCTCTGCAGTGCTGTGGACGCACAGCCATGACGAGGTTGTGCGCTGGGACTCTGAGCTGGCTGCCTTCCCCTTTGCTGATCTTATTTTTCTGACAAAGCTTATTTTCATCAGCCGAATGGAGAGCCATTCATAGCACTCTGTGGAAAATTCCTCAGATCCCTTGGCTGGATACTTGGTTTCTTTGCTGATTGAGTGGCAGAAATACAAGTGCTGCCTGTTATCTTGGGCGCCCCAAGAAGTATAAATACCTTGTATTACAACATTGTACATGCTTGCTTGTGCATATGTATGTGACCAGATCCTTGTATATCACTGTAATGACTTTTCAGGTCAAAATATGGAAAGAGCTACTCTTCTTCTGAAATATATACTCATAAATAATGGCAGTAACACGAGACAGGATCTTGATTAACCTGACCTTGTCGATGGCTTTCTGAAGCAGCAGATATTAGTGCGAGTCACAGCTGCAGATCTTCAGATTTGTGCAGATGCATCCAGTAGCAAAGATGTTTTGCCCACTCTTTTATTTGCTGTTTTTCTTTGTTTTTTTGTTTAAATATTTATTTATTGATAACATTTCTTCTTCTTACAAGTGCCGCTGCTTCTAGAGGAGAGAGCTGAACACAGTTGTACTCTCAGCAAATCAGAGGCTACCCTGGCTTTTAATGCTTGGGTGTATTCTACCCAGGCACTTCTTACAGAAAATCCCCTTGTTTGTTTTTTAACTGTTGTATACTGCACAGCACTGGCTTGTTTTGTATAGTGCAGAAAACCTCTTATGTTGGGCACACCCACACGTGTGAAGAACATCACTGCAGTAAAAGCAAACAATTCCTGGAACAGTGCCGCTGCCATCAGACGCCAGCAGTTGTTGGAGCGCACGCCTGGCTTTTCCCATACCTCAAATGTGAGCACAACAGCTGCCAGGCCTTTTGTGCCGGCTACAGTTGCAAAAACATTCTCTGCCTACTTCTTGCCATGCCGATCATCCACCCCTGCAGCAGGCTGTGGGTAGCAAGAGCAGTTGCTGAGAGCGGGGCTCTGAAATGCCCATTTGGTACTCCAAGATGTGCCACTGGTGCACCATGAGCTGCTGTGGCTGCCCATAGCTTCCCCCTGCGGTAAGGGAGGAGTGAAAGTAGTAACAGCCAGAAGACAGTAGAAAATGACCACACGCTTGGTCGCTGGAACATGAGTGAGTGCAAATCCTCGTGGAACAGGGAGACCGTGGGCCCACATGGCTGCAGCCACCTCGAAGGAATGTGAAGTCCATGCAGGGCTGGGTTGGTGCCCCTAAATCAGCAAGGGCTGAGACTGTGCTGTGAATACTGAAGAGTCTCTTTTATGATATTCCCCATGAGGTAATTATTGTGGAATAGCGCTGGATCACTGATGAAAGGGAAAACCTTTATTTGCTTGCTCTTGAGAGCAGTGGCAATACAGGACCAGAAGTGTGCTGTAAATCTGAGTAGGGATACATGTTTGCAGCCTTCTTGATTTTGTTTTCTCTGACGGAGGTGCAGCAGAGACTTAGCAGATAAAGACTTACAAATGCTGGATGATCTTTATTGGAGACTGAAATAAAGTGCAGATGTGGAGATGTTCTCCTTGCCTGTCCCGGTATCTTTATAGGTCTGCAAACTCTCTAAGTGCCAAACATGTTAGAATCCACGATGCCTGTGCTTTAAACAACAGGAGCTTATGGCACATGGGTTTTTATTTTAGTTATCTGCTGTATTGTTTTCTTCCCTTTGCAGCAGCAATCTCTTGGCCGGCAGTAATGCATAATTCTCAGTTCTTTTAGAAAGCTGATGTTTGCCAAAACGGTAACCTCATAGATTATCTTCTTGTCAGTAATGCTTTTAGCCACAGTTTTGGCAGAGCCTCGAAACATGCCCTTTCTCAGGAAAGAGTTGTCTGGGCTAGAAAAGCATTGGCATTAAAAAGAGGTTGTCATAGTGATTGAAACCTCCTCATAGACATTCCTCAGGAAAAGTAGGCTGCAAGATGCACCTTTGTAGTCCCTTTTTTAAGGAAGGGACCCTTTATATTGAAGAGCCCATTTCATTGTCTAAATGCAGATTTCTGTCACTTGTAAAACAATAGTCCTCTGGAGTGCCGTTTGTGTATCAATGCTTATTTTAATTACTTTCTACAAGAAATGCCTCAATGGGAATTAAGTTCCAATTTCTTGCTGTTAGGAGGCTCTGTGTTTTTAGGTCTGAACCCCGGATCGCAGCTTGGCTCCTTAGATGAATAGGAAGAGGTTGGAGGAAGACACTCAAAGCCAGCCCTGAGCGATGAGCTGCGAGCAGGCTTGAAAAGCACAGCCTGGAAAATCTTCCCTTGCAGATGTTTGCTCTTTGGGCTGAAAAGAGCTAATAAAGGTCGGGACTTCTGTTACCTCCCGTGCAAGCTGGGCACACGGCTGAGCGGTGTGCCTGCTCGTGGGTAGAGTTGTGTGCAAAGCAGAACAGGGACAGCTGGGGATACGAACAAATCATTTTTATATGGAATCCGGAAAGGTGGTGCTTAATGAGGTGGGATTATTTTGCGTGCAGATGCGATTATTCGTTTGAATCGCATTGTCCTGTCTGTGTTATATTTCTGTTTGCCAGGAGAAGATAAGCAAGTCCGGGGTTCTTCACTGTAAAGTCAAGTCAAACGTACTCATATGCTGGATAATCTTGGAAAAGATGGGAGGAGAATGAAGGCAGCAGTAAGACACGCTCAGGGGATGGGATGCACTTTGGGATTCTGGCGACTATATCCTCTGGCACTTGCAGTCTCTGGATGTGTTTTTTCATCCAATTGCTTTAAATTCTTTCATAACGCGTGCACACACGAGGAATATTAATGAGCTCAGCCCTAACCTTGTGGCTCTGAGCCATCTGTTAGAAGCCCACTTTTCTTTTTATTATTATTATTATTATTATCTACCTGACTGCCCAAAAAGAAAGCTCTAATCCTGAGATATCTGGGGATGATAGCAGCATGCGAGAGGTGCTGGTGTGAGCTGCTCTGGGTTTCTATGCCGGCTCCCGCAACAAAATTAACCCCAAATTCCAATCCTTTGGGGATTAAAGGAAGAGACAAAGAAGGGATCTTTGGGAAGATCTTGTTATTTCTGGAAGTACCCAAAGCCCCGCTGGGAAGGGGGCCTAATGAGAACCTATTATTGTTCTTATTGTTCCCTCTGAAGTCAAAAGAGCTTCTGCAATCGACTTGAAAGGAGCAGGACCTGCGAGCCATTTATTTTACTTTCATCCCCTACATGGAAGTTCCTCAGGTCTAAAACAGTGACTTGAGCATTTGTGGGCATGGGAAAATCCATTTGGGTGAGAAAAGGAGTCTAGTTTTTATCTTTTACCACTGTGTCCTGGCAATTGGGCGAAGCTACAGTGGGGTTTAAATCTGGTTCAGTGGGGGCGCATCCACTTCATCATGTTATTCCAAAACAGAAGTGTGCTTTTGGAGTAGCTCTGCTGCTTATTTCTTCACTCTGCACTTTGATGTGCATCTTGAAGCAGCCTAGAAGCCATGAGCTGGGCTCCTTCCAGGTGAAATTAACCCACCCCTGGGTTAATGGACTCTAACTGCTGCCAGGCTGCCCTCTGCATTCAGCCATGCTAGGAACCCCTGCAGTGCATTCCTAGAGGCTGTCAGCCCCATCTCTCTGACCCTGCGGCCCTGATCCTATTGCAGTGCCATGCCTACACCATGGGTCTGTGCTGCCTCTTTGACCTGGAGAGGGATGCGAGCTCTATCCTGAGTTTCCTCAATGTCTGTGTATCATAAGTATCTTATAGCGTTCCTGCCTAAAACACTAGACATGTTGTAGTTTGGTTGCAAGAAGTAAAACAATTCTCTGATATAAGCAGATCTGTAGGGCACAGAGGCACAGAAGCCTTATTATAATCATTTCCACATCTAAAAATGTGGAAACCTCTCCCTGGGCACTAACACAGCACATTCTCACCTGTGTGAGCTGGCCTGTTCTCATTGAGCAGCCTTATTAACTGATCTGTAACTGCCCAGCCAGGTCGAGGTTTGCAAGATCACATCAACAGCTCGATGTCCTTTCCCACAGGGTGCTCGAGTTCATCCCAGAGAATTGGTTTTGAAATTTTCCATTCATTTTTAAGAGGACAGATGATGATGTTTAGCAAGCAGTCCAGGACCTGGGGGGTATTAGGGGCATCTCCTAACTTATTTTCCTTTTCCTTTATTTTTTTTGCCAAGATCTGTTCTTATTGGAGTCATTACTGTGGTACAAGCCATACTCTTGCAGTGATTTACACGCCTGAATGACTGTGGTTGCCTGCACAGTGACTCTGCTGGGTTTGCAGGACTTATGTGTGTCTGTGGGTCGGATTAGGCATTGTCATGAGCCCACCAGGAACATCTGCCCATCTCTTCTGCATTGTCTGGCAGCTTCATTAGAGACCTCTAAGCACCTCAGGGCCTGCACAGTCTCTTAACTTTTGCTTGGATCCATGCTTAAACAGTCACTGTTATTATGTACCTGCTCATAAGAAGCAGATAATTCATTACCTCATTGTGATGGGTTTGGGAAGCAGCCTTTCCCATAAAGGCAGGTGCAGGGAGCACTCTGTCTTTTCCAGTTTGGGATTTTAAGTTCCAGAATATCCTCTCTACTTTAAATAAGGCCAAATTATCTTCTTGGCTGTTGGTATTGTGGAATTGCCCAGGTTCTGCTCATTGTATGTATTTAGATTTATTTATTTATTTTCCTGGTGATCACTTGAAGGAATTGATGACTTCCACAAAATGCCTTTTTGTCCTATTTGTTTTATTATATATCTGCATCGTGGGCTGTTAGAAAGAGGCGTTTTTGTTCTTGGTACCTGCACTTCAAGTTCCATTTTCTGATAACTGGACATATGGATCAAGAAAGCAAAGAAATGTGGTTGGCAAAGTCCTTCCTCTGGGGTAGAATTAATTTGACAGAACAAAAAACAAGGCGCATTAATGGGATTTATGTGGTGAAGAGGAGACTGTGAATGTAGAACCAGGAGAAGGATCCTTAAGTGTACATCAGTGCAGAAGACAAAGGACTGTAGCTTTATATGACAGGAGAATTTGTTTTGTTGTTTCTTTAGCTGTTTTCATGGTATGCAAGGCAGCGTGTTTACCCAATTCCAGATGGAATTCAGGCATCCTTGGTGTATTCTTCCTTTATATGTTTTCTTTTTGAATACGTGTGAATGGGTCAATACTATATGTACCTCCCTTACAAAAAGTGTAAAACTCCATACAACTTTTTAAGGCTTTTTAATAAGAGAAGGCTGTTATTAAGAGAAACAAACACATGGGCTTGTTCAGCTGAAGCTCCAGCTATAGGGAGAATAACTTATTAGTGCCCGAAGGACGTAACGAGTGCATTAACAGCGCTAAAAATCAGTCTGTGCATCAAATCCTGACTCAGGCATAAGGACTTCTGACTTGCTGAGTTGGTCTGTTGGATTTCACCAAGCCAGCAAATTCATATGGAGTACTTGAATTATTGGCCTTTCAGCAAATCTGGTTGTCAAACTTGTATCTTTGCTAGTTGTTAAAAACTGTTTCATTCTAAGTATGGATGTTTCATATAAAGCCTTCCTTAAAAGAGTGAACTCACAGCGTTTTACTGTCATTTCTGGGTGAAATGAGTGCTTGGGTTTCTAGGGGACTGGCTTTGTCACAGATCACTGCTCAGCACTGATGGATCTGCAGGTGCTCCTCCTGCTGCCCCTTGCTCCTGGGGCTGGTGTGGCACGCTCAGGGCAGCAGAAAGGGCTCCCACACCAGGGATGGGATTGAAGGCAGCATTACCAGTTTTCTCCTGTGTGAAACCCATGCAGGCAGTCACCTTGTGTTTCCTAATGCCCCCGTGCCTGGAGGTCTGCTGTTTCACAAGGATCTGTCTTCCCTTCTTTAGAAACACGTTTCTCTAGAGAAGCTTCAGAAGTTCCCGGGTGTTGCTTAATGATTTGATTTTATAATGCAAATAGTAAGATGCCAATATTTACTCTATTTGCCTAAATGTCCTTGTTCTTTTGGAAGTTTAGCGCCTTTTGAGCACATGGGCTTTGAAGAAAATCTCATAAACAATTTAAATACTTTTGTCAAGGTAGTCTCTTGGGCGGCAAGCAGGGAGAGCTCATATTCTTCCATTAGCATGGAAGCGCCCCAGGCCTTTCTTCTTTCTCCTTTATTGATACCATCAGAAACATCTTCAGAGCAGGCCCTGGATTCATTAAGTCTGGGTTTGTGCTGGTAAGATGCTGCAGAACTTGGTGGAATTATGTGGTTGAGGTGGGTACAAGAACACGTCCCCTTACAACAAGCACCAGTCGCTCCATTGCAGCCATTGTGTTACTCCTGCTTGACCATGACCGAACACAAGAGATTGAAGTAACATGAAGTGCTGAGTATGGCTTGGTGTCTCTGAGGAGTCTTTGCAGCTTTACTGTGTCTGTATTTTCCCATGGGAGGTGGTGGAGCAGGGAGTGAGAACGACGTGCCTTCAGCTGCTCTAGGAGCCCTCCTATGCCATGTTGCAGCAGCTCTTCTGCCCACAGTGAGGCTTGGGCCGGCCTTGGCCGTAAGCTCTGCAGTCTGAAGTACTGCTGCTGCACCTAATGGCACATCTAATCCTTTAGATCACTTGGAGCATCTTAGACTGAATTAAAAACAAGAAGAAAAGGAAAGGGGAGGGGGAGCGGTGTTAAGCTAATGTTAAGGGTCTAGCTTAAGCTCTCAAAAAACACAAGAGGATTTGGCATCATTATCTCTGCCTGTTGTTCCTGGGTATTACTGCTGTTGTGATCCCTTGTAAGGAAGGCTCCAGCCTGTGTGAGACTGAGAGCCTGCGTGAAAAAAAAAACACAATAAAGCATTTAATGAGCAAATGTTTAATTGCTTTAATAAAAGATTTCGCAACCTGCTGCAATTCCATTTTAAGATCACATGTTGTTATGAAAAAGCCACACTCTGTCAGTTGTGCTGTGTTTTAATAGAGACGCAGGGCATAATTCTGCCATGTTTGCATTAAGCAAGACTTTATCCCAGGAGCGGTCATGTGGCAATTACCAGCAGTACGTCTCTGTGCACCATGAGTGAACGTGTGGTTTAATTACCTGCTGCAAGGTTCTCATTAGTGTAAAAAGGAATATTGATCTTTTCTAAGCATGAAGTTTAACAAGAGCAGGCAATGCTGCGATTCTGTCTCAAAGCCGAGAGCATTTATTGAGCATTGGGAACTGCTTGTGAAAACCTGATGGGAAGAGCCAGCTGCTGGCAGCAGCTTGGTACGGGCTGGAGCCTGCTCTGTTTGTGGTGATGGGAATTGTTCCTTTGCTTTGGCTGAGATAAAGATCGCTCTGCTGAGCGCTGAGGGACCAGTCAGACAACTCTGGTGTTGGTCGCATTCTCATGATAGAGCCTGTGGACCTCGGCGCAGCTACTGCTGCAGGTAAATGCCAATGAGTGGGAATAAAGTGAACTAACACCAGCTCTAAATTATCACCAATAAATTAGCTGGCCTTAATCCTTTACTGTAAACAAAGCCCGTGTGCCACGTTTTAGCATGTTGGGATCTGAAGAGATTCATGACAAAGAAGTGGAGAATGCACTTGGTGACGGAGAGCAGCAGAGTGTAGGGACGCCTTACTGACAGGGATCCTGACTGGGCATTCAGATGGAGATGCTTTCTTAGCACAGTTCTCCTCTCAGGCCTATATACACACAGCATACTCATCACCTCTCATCAGATTTTCCTTCAGAGGGAGTGGCGGGTGTCTCTGACAGCAAAACTTGTTGTGTCTGCAGGTAGCTCAGAGGCAGGAATTATGTGCCATAGAGTTTCTTCTCATCACACTGGCATAAAGACAAAGCATAGAATCGTAGAATGGCTTAGGTTGGAGGGGACCTTAAAGCCCACCCATCTGCAACCTCCACCATGGGCTGGCTGCCCCTCACCAGCTCAGGCTGCCCAGGGCCCCATCCAGCCCAGCCCTGAGTGCCTCCAGGGATGGGGCACCACAGCTCTATGGGCAAATCTGCCAGCTTGCAAGCCATAGCTGTCCTCCATTCTCAGAACAACAAAAAAATTCCTCTTACTACTTATGTGACTTGTTGTTTTCTTTTTATTGTACATTGTTGAGTATCATAGCGCTCTTGTTTGAAGGGTGATTTGCTGCCCATCAGATTTCTCTGCTTGTCTTCTGTTGTTATGAAACTGCAGGGCTGAATTCCCAGCTAAATCTTCTCTTCTGACGCTGTAGGTGACACTTTCCAGATGCTGATGCCTTGAATTTGGAAGCCAGGAGTGTAGAGGGCCTTACTATACGCTCATGCAAACCTTGGATGGGGATGGCCTTGATACGGTGGTTACGTTGTCCTGGGGTCAAGAGAGCCGTGTGGGAGAGATGAGAGAAGGGAGGATTGCAGGGTGGAGGTTTCTCCCTGTGAGGGCACAGTGCTCCCTCCTAACAAAATACAGACTATATGTGGCTTGCTGCTGTTGGTGCACTGGCATCAGAATCGCATCTGCTTCCCAACGCGATGTGTTGTTTTGGCTGTTGTCTGAACTAGGGAAGCACATAATCTAAGGTCTGTTTGTTTATAAAATACTGGCCCAATAACTTTGTTTGACTTCTCTGACATTACCTTGGCAAACAGTTATCTGTAATAACAGTCTGTAAGTGCATATAGATGCTTTGCCTTTTGGGGTAGGACTTTCATGGGAGCATGAGCCTTAGGTGAAACACACAAAAAAACACGTGCTGAGAATTAACTACGTTAAGCTCAGATGACTTATTGCCGGAGTTGCAGATGCGGAGAGATTCACACGCAGTGTTAGCCTGCGCTATTGTCTAAGCACCTTCCCTAGTATCTTTTCCTTCCCCAGGCAGAAATTGCAGCTTGGGTGGCATAAATTCAGCTTAAATTGAAGTCTGGGTTAGAACCGAGGTCACAGTTCCACTTGTAGCACAGATGGACATTACTGGAAATCTTGCAGAAATTCTGCATGTCTCCTTCCCTGCTTGCTAAAGGGAATCCTTCAAAATCTTAAAGGACTACAGCCATGCACCAAAGTAATTGGGTTTAGGCTTTTAGAATGCGGTTGTTCAGATCCCACCGCTCAGGTAGTGTCACTGATGACCAAGGCGTCAGCACAGAGTGGCAGCCAGCCACAGTCCTGCCTCCCATTTGATTTCTGCATGGAGTTTGCAGGGTAGCTGGCATGTGGTAGGCACCTCTACCCTACCTGCTTCACTGTGTGGTTATCAGGCCAAAGGTTTTTCTCCTCTGTCACAGAAATATGCCGCACAGTTCTTGTTCCTACACAGGAGAGAAAAGAAATCTTCTGTCAGTCAGTCCTTTTGCACCCTCCAAAGTACTGAGTGTCCTCTGAAAGTTGAAATATGGGATATAAAATGGTAGGACGATAGAAAATCCCAAGCTGGGAGAATCATCGAGTCCAACCCCTGGCTCCACACAGGAGCATCCAGAAATCAGACCCTGCATCTGAGAGCACTGTCCAAACAGTCCTTGAACTCCGGCAGATCTGAGCTGTGCCCATTGCCTTGCACAGCCTGTGCCGTGCCCACTGCCCTGGGGTGCAGAACCTTTGCAGCAGGAATCTCTCTCTGCTAAATGAAACTGGGAATGAATGAATCTGTAAACTCCCTTCTAAAAGTTCCAGCTAGTAAAATATAATTATTTGAGCAACATAACACAGTAAGTTATGTAAAAGCTTTAATTATGTGCAACCTACCGCTTTCAGTTACTAATAGAGATCTCTTTCATTCGTTGAGTTTTGCTGTCTGGATGAGTAAGTGCTCTCCCCCAGGGATGATGAGTGACGGCTGCGCTCACTGGCTCTATACAGCCGCCCACACATCACCCAAATGGCATCGGATGGCTGCGCTGAGTGCCGGAGGAAGAGATTAACAGCCAAGTGTTAATTTGACATTTAGCGAGGAGATTTATAAACTTTCTGCATTGTGTGTTGGGATGGATGTTTCAAAAACAAAATGGCTGCGAGTGACATGTGTTGTACTGTTGTACAGTTAGAGCCGCGTCCATCTGCGGGCTGACGTCACTGTCCCCTTTGGTCACCACTCATTGTGTCTCACTTGAAGTGGTAGCTCCCCTTTTCTCTTCTTGCGCTGCTTTTATTAACCTTTAGGCAGGAGCACATTCTTAGCATTGTTGGGTGTTTGTGGAGAAAGCAATTCCACTCATTCTTCACTTTGGGAAGTGATCGGGCAGAAAGGCGTGAACTAACGTAGAATGATTTATCATTGTTCCACCAGAAAAGGGACAGAAGGCCTTAAACAACTACAGGCAGCGTAAGAAAGTGATTTTACATCGGGCTGTTGAAGCCCTAAATAGGAATAGTGGCGGCTTTGCTTGTGGGAGAGGTGCAGTCTTGCTTACAACCAAGGGCATTCTGTGCTTCCATGTTAATTCTGACAATGTAGGAATGAGAAGAAGTAATAAAAAAAAGCTCAATATCTCAAAATGCTGCCTACTTTGTTCAGTCTGGGAGGTCTTTGTGTTTGAAACAATGGTCTCCAGGCTATGATTTGGGTTCACTGATGTGCTGCCCTGGAGAATGAGGAGCTCCCTTTCTATGACAGAGAGAAAAGAAATCAGCCTACTTGAGTGAGATTTCTGTTTTGTTAGATTAAAAATCAGTTCCTGGACATGTAATCTTATTTCCTGAGCTGTGTGTAGCGGAGACTTAACATTGAAGCCCTTTTATATACCGCTGCGTCTACTGTGTGGTAGCAATTGGATAATGTGAATAGAACAGTAATAAACTGGCCATGTCAGGGGCTGTCTTGACGACAGACTCTTTCAGATAGCATTAGAAAATCAGGCAGTGAATTGTTTTAATTTGCTTATGAATTTGGTAAGAATGATCTATAAAGCCATCAAACCTTCAGGTTTTCTTGGGTAAGTCTCCTTTCTCTTCCCAGCAATTTTGTCCAGGCAGAAAAACACGGCTTTGCCTATAGGAAATACATATGTCGAGCCCTTAGATAATCACACTAACCATGAACATTTTGCGTAAGAAGGTGTTTGATAATAAGACCAACTGAAAATGAGCTCTAAGACCGATTCACTAAAGGTGTTCGTGGAAGTTGTTTCTTTATGTAAATAGAAAGACAGAAATATGTGTAAGAAAAAATTGCTGAAACAATTATAAGTGGTGAACTTTGTGGTAATGTGCAGCTTAGATTTGCTGTCCTTGTTTGAGCTCTGTGGGGGCTTCGCCTCCGCTGTAGCAGTCACAGGCCGCTTCCCTGCAGTATTGGTTTATAGCGGCCCAACTCGCACACTTGCCTGGGCACCAGGTCAGAAAAGGAGTGGCCAACAAGGATGGAAGTTTTACTTAGTATCCTTTGGGCCTGAACCAGAACAGCAGCCAGCATGGCTGCTGCTTTGCCCTTAAAGATAACATTACTGGGAAGAGTTGTCTGTTTTCACGTCCGCAGCTTGCTGGGCGATAGCCCTTTGAAGTCAGTGATGGACTACTTTGTGTGAACACATGCATGAAGTGTTTCCAGCTCTGGGTCAAGATAAAGCCTCTTTAAAAGAAATGAAGTAGTGTATTTTGTTCTGGTTCACAAAAGCAGGATTGAATAACACAGCGAAAACCTTGGTTGCTTGGTGAATCATGGAAGCAGCAGTCTGGCCTTAAAGGGGAGAGGGCTGTGATGCACTGATCCTCCAGAAGCTGTGGTCCCAGGGCCTTTGGGTTTATAGTCCAAAAGAAGAAAAAAATCTTTCTGGCTTCATTCAGGCAGGAACCCCAGGCAGAGTCAGGAGCTGGCTGTGAAGCAAAGCAGTGCACCATGGTGAAGGAGGGAAGGGTGAGAACGGGGGGAAGTGGGAGGGAGAGGAAAGGGATATCAGTTGTAGGAAGCTGCTGGTGTTGGATATGCCTACTTAATCCTAGAGATTTTCCTCTTCTGAGCACCCTGGCCCTCCTCGGTGAGAAATACTTTGTGCCCCAAACCTGCCAACGTGTCCTCTGCTGAAAAAACCTGGAGATAGATGCTGACAGAGCTAATAGCTTTGGTAAGGGTGCAGTCTGTGCGAGGGGGGAATGAGGTGGGGGGAACACACGGTGGGCTGGAAGCTCGTGGATTTCCTGGTATCTGAAGGTCATGGGGGCTGATGGCTATTAAACAAACTGTTTATACTGTTTGTGCTGAATGCGTGTGTGTGTGTGTGTGTTTGTGTCATACATAGACATACATTGAGATTAGATATGGGATATAGATATAGATATGATAATGAGATATAGATATCCCATTCTGCAAAGACTGTTTTGATTGCCTTCTATCAGTGAAAAATTGCCTAATATTGTTCTATAAATACTTTGTAGCATTTGGACTAGATGAAATGGTGAAAAAAACAAACAAACAAAAAAAAACCCTGTTTTAATTAGAAAAGAAATACACAAAAATATTTATATAAATGAAGATTTATCATATTCTACATCTGCAGCTGGGGGTGGTTCACCTTCAGATTCCAAAGTGAGAACGTCTTACAATCAGGTTTGGTTAAAACAACCATCAAATCAGAAATGGCCATTCTATTTTGGATGTTTGAGCTTTAACGTTCTAAAAAAGGTGAAGGCGTTTGTTTGGTTGCAGTGTACACAGACATGTGCTTCTGTTCTCAGCCACAGTAGGGTACAGCTCATCAGAACTCCGGGATGACTTCATGTTGGCAGTGCTGAACATGAGAATGATGTTTGGCTTGCAGTCATGATGTTGGAGCTCAAAGACCCAAATAAAGCACACAGATAATTTCCTTTAGAAGTGGAGATTCACAAGGGAAGAAATGGAAGCATGGAATAGTGTTAGCTGAAGAGATGGAGTGCAAAATGGAGATACTTAGATCTGCTTTCACTATACTTGATGCCAGAACTCCATTGTTTTCTCTGGGAGCTGGATTAATACTTTTATTGATACCATGCCAGTTTGAATTCCTCCTCTCGTTCTGATCTTGATCTTGACAATCACTTTTTCCATTACAGTGCTATTATGGATTTAAAATGCATTATTATGAAACTCAATGCAGACATAACTTAGTGCAGCTAAGCCATTATGTAAATGAATACAAATTTGAAGTCATTCATGTCACTGTATTTCTCTCCTTACACCAAACAATAGTATCCAAAGTTTGTTCTTTTCATTTGCTAATCAATTTTTAGTTCACTCTCTTCAGAGCTTTCTGGAGCATCAGATTAATTGAAGATAATTGGCCTTTCAGTTGTTTTACGGTTGGAACTTGGATAATTAAAAATCAGACCGATTATACACGTTGTATTATAAAAAACAATTCATTATTATTTTGTGGCCTTTGTTCCGTGGCCTCTATGAAGTGTGTTTGGCAGCGTTCATCCGCTGACCAATGGACACCAGTCCAGATCGGGGAAGCAGCCTTTGTGTTTTGGCAGCAAGTGAGATTGCCATGACTGAGTGTCAGGAAGAAGCAAAAATAGAAAGCTGGAAATACCTTTTTGAAGGGGGAGAAGCTCCGCAGCTCAGAGTTTGGAGCGCCAGCAGTGCAGAGACTTCAGAGGTGTCATTGGTTGTCTAAATAACTACTCCTTAGTGTCAGCAAAGTAAACTGTCACAGGTGACCCTGTTACGGTTACCGACCATAGTCTATATTCCCGTAATTCTGGAAAATCATAAACTTGATTTACATGTTGTGGGACTATTGGCTCAGAATTTGCTTGTGAAGATAAATGAGCATTAAATGGAATTGTGGTGGCTTTCTGTGTGAGACTGCTGTCAGTCAGGGTGACCGTGGTTTATTTTTTGTTTATGCAGCTTTGATAATGTATGTGAAGATACGATACAAGGATGTGATTGAAGATATGATACAAGGATGTGATACGGGGAAAACCGATGTTCATGGTTGGTAGAGAACCGAGATTTTCTCCCATCATGGATGTGTGCCTGTATGACTTACGTTCACTTGCCTTCAGCTGCAGGAGCATTGCTGCGTTTCTGCTCTGCTTTACCACTTGTACAGCAAATACTGCAGACTGCTAAAGGCAGTTTGACAGGGGCTGTATTTTTCTGATCTGAAGGGAAGGGCAGATATATAATAAGAGTAACGTAAACTGGACCCACAGCAGCTGTTAGAGAATGCAGTTTTTTTCATGCATTTACCCAGCAAGGTTGGACCCGGAAAAGATGAGATTAGATAAATTCATTTAAGGTAAATATGAACGAGATGTTATAACTGCGTTTTTCCCTTTCTTTTCATGCATTTTATTCTACATAAACTTTAATGTGAATGAGAATTGCCAAAAGGGAGGAGAGGAAACCTGAATTGAACAACCTGTGCAGCTGTTGTGTCAGCAGATTGAGTGGGCTGGCGCACAGGCAAATCCAGATTGCAACTGGAAAAGCACTTTGGGCATGGGTCTTGCTTGCCGGACTGGGTGTTCCAGCTCTTTCCTGAGGCACATGTATTGGTGTTTCAGCATTTGGCTGAGACTCACTGAGCCAAGGTAGCTGTATGTTTCAAGTCTGTGATGCCAAGATCTCATTTGCCTAACAGTTGTGTGAAGCCCATCAGCACTGATGGAATTGCTTCATGTTGGTTTCTTTGGGTGCAAAGATGATTTAGCTTCCCCCCAGACTTTGAATACACAGATAAAAGGGGGCTGTCTTCTGTCTCAGGTCAAACCTACCAGCTTTACTGCTTTGCAGCTTCTGCTTTGCAACATTCATTCTCATTTTCAAGAAGGGGAGAAAGAAGACCAGAGGAACTACATGCTTGTGAGACTCACATCTGTGCCTGAGAAATTCATGGAGTACTTTCTTCTGGAAGCTATGTTAAGGCACATGCACGATGAGGAAGTGATCTGAGATGGCCAGCATGGCTTCGCCAGGGGGTAGATCATACCTGACCAATCTGGTGTCTTTCTATGTTGGAGTGACAGCATCAGTGGACAAAGGAAGGGCAACTGAGCTTGTGCAAGGCCTTTGACATGGTCCTGTACCACATCCTGATCTCTGAATTGGAGAAATATGGATTTGAAGGCTGGACTATTCAGTAGGCAAAGAGCTGGTTGGATGGTTGCAGTCAGAAGACTGTAGGCAATGGACCTGTTGTTCAGGTAGAGGCTGGTCATGAGTGGTGTCTCCCAGGAGTCCATCCTGGAACCACTGCTCTTCAACATCTTTATTAACGGCATAAGCAGTGGGATCAAGTGCATCCTCAGCAAGTCTGCTGACGACACCAAGCTGAGTGATGCAGTTGATACAATAGAAGGAAGAGATGCCATCCAGAAGGATTGAGATAGGCTTGAGAAGTGGGCCCATGAGAACCTAATGAGGTTCAACAAGGCAAAGCGCAGTACCCTGCAGTCGTGTCAGGGCAATCACAGAACTAGATGGTATTTAAGGTCCATCCCAACCTAAGTGATTCTATGATCCTCTGATTTGCCTGGAAGCGTGCTTCAAACCAACGTGGTTTAAATGTTAAAAGATCTTAAAGCTCCCCACTAAAATTTGGAAGATGAAATTGTTCTTTTGCATCCTTTTTGTGTAACTGCTGTGATGGAAGCACTTTGCTGTAATTTAGACCAAGATTCTGCAGAATACGTTTTGTTGTTGTTGTTTTGTTTTAATGTAGCATTGCATCAGAAATTGCTGTTCTCATGAAGCTTTCTCCTTTCAAAGGAAAGGCGAATCCTTGTGCAGTGTTCCTTGCCAAATACCAAGGTCCCTTATGCTCTCTGCAAGGCCTCACATGTGTGAAGGTAGGCTTAGTGGAACAGAACAGCTCAAATAGTAATCTTGTGATTGTTTGGCTAGCAATAGCTTTTTTTATCCTTTCCTTTACAAAAGGCTTAATAAAGGTGGGTTACTTGTTAACAGCTGAAGTCAAATAGTGATAGGCAAATCTGTTCTCTCTGTTTACACAACACAGCACAAGAAAGCTGTGTTTTTCAAATAGTCTGTGCAAGGACTGTAAAAACAAATGTCTCCACCCTTCCCAAACAAAGACTTTACTGGAAGGGCCATTTGCCGTGTATGAAGCAGAAAAGCACGGTTCCTAATTGAAATGGGGATCCTGACAGTTCATCTGCAGATACGTCTGGGGTCACTCCATGAGCTTGTCATGGCTGGTGATGATGGGGGGAGCCAAGAGCTTTGGGCAGCCGAGCTGTCCATCGTCATCATCCCAAACAGTGCACTTCTGTAGGGGAGGGTTCAGAAGAAACTAGTGTTCTTTGGCTCCCCTACAAGCGAGCTGCTCAGCACGGATTTCTGGTGGTGTCTTGGTTTCCTTACAGTGACGCTTGCTGTGCCACCCTAGTACCCTGAAGGTTCATGTTCTGCTGCTGTTTAGTCACCAGCCTTGTGTTGGATACGTGTTAGCGACTGCTCCCTAAGCAAGGACAGATGCACCACAAACAGGCTGCAACAAGACTTAAAACACTGAGAAGTTGTGATACAGAAAGTAGGATTTCCATTGCATTTAAAAAATCCTGTAAACATCCATCTTCAGATTTTTAATGCAAAGAGGGGGATCGTTCTGAGAAAAAGTCATTTGGGTAGATCTGAATGTACAAATTCAGCTGCAGATTGAGTTGGGCTTAGAATTTAATGTAGACCTCCTCCAGCTTTTTTGAAATCACACAGTGGGAGACAAGACATTGCAATGACTCTTATTTCTTTCACCATATGAGCTATCCTGTCTGCCTCATATTCTTCAGCAGGAGGATCTGTGCAAATTGGACTCAGCTCTACACGAACAGTTACAGATCTCCCCCACAGCAACTGAAAATCCCACTAAGCAATGTTCTTCTCAGTCCATGTAGCTGTTCCTTCCTTGTACTGGAAAGGATCTAAAACAGGGGCTTCGTTTGCAGAACAAAATGGGCTTTGAAGCCTATGTTAGAGTACGCGGTCTCTAGCAATGGTCAGCAGAATAGCGCTGAGGCCCTTTGGTGCTCTGTAGTAAATGTAGCTTCTCCCTCTGGAGGGGCTGTCACTGGTGTTTGCTGACTGTGCTCAGCAACCTGCAGCAGGACGAGGCGACACATGCGGCATTTCTGTGTGCTTCCTGCTTGCAAGTAACTGCATGCTTCACATTAGAGCAAAAAAAAAGAGAGAAAAGAAATAGACCAGTACACACAAAAAAACAAAAACAAACAAACAAAAACCCTGCAGGCTCTTCCATTTGTTTTAATCCTTTTTTTTTTTTAAGTTATTTTTAATGTGATGCTATAAATTGTACAGCTGTGATGACTGGACAAAGAAGCCGGGCTGAGAAATGAGACAGACCTTAAGCAAGGAAAGGTTCCATCAGGCTGCCTGTCTCCAGTTACAATGTGTTGGGTGTCTATTTCTGTTGCTGACACTGCCTAATTGCTGTTCCATTAAGGTATTATCTTATACAACTGATTATTCCTTAGTACGTAACTGAACTTTAACCCAGTGCAAAAGTCCAGCTTATGACTAGTTTGTCAATTCTAGTTATTTAACTTGTGCTTTTAAGAAGTCTTTCGCTGACCAACATGAGCAGGTTGCGTTTGTGAATTCTCTGTGTCTTGTAAAATACCACTTGAAATCCACCATGTAAAAGGCAAAGCAAAGAGGTCTGGTTTGAACCAACATGGGAATAAGAGAGGGTATGAATTCCTTCTCACAAACGTGTTATTTTTCTGTGCTCTTCTCTGAATGAAGTTATGCCAGCAGTCTCTGAGAGGTTGGGAAGGCTCAGGAAGCCGGTAATTTGCTCACTTAGAACTCCACAAAAGATGCCATTTTTTTGCATGGTTCTTTCCATCTAAAGGCAAATATCATTAAGAAATGGAGTCAGTTTACAAATAGGTTGTGGATCATGTAATAGACTGCAATTGTTGACATTTATGGAGGCTTTTTCTCCCAAACATTGTTTATGAAAGGCAATTGGCAAAGGTGTTGAGACAAAAACTGCTGTAGGCTCCTTTCCTGGGCACGGTTCAGCCTCCCAAGCACCTCCTTCCCTTCTCACCCTACCTTTTGAAGCTCCATTTTAGCATTTTCATGTACGTACATGTGCTGCGTTTCAAGTGGTGCGGTAGTTGATTTTCTTGTACTGAGAGCTGTGGCTCTCTAACTGCTGGGGGTTTTCACTGAGCTGCTTTCACCTGAATGCCCCGCATTCCCAGAAGTGGCAGTGTGGTGTCCTGTGGGACCGACCCCTCTCCTAGGTGGGGGTGGAGACCACTGGTTGTCCCCAGCAGCACAGGCAGAGTCTGAGCCCCTCTTGCAACCTCTGTCATGGCTGTAAAGGCATGTGTACAGTCTTGTTCTTTGCAGGAGAGCAGCAGGTCAAAGCACTCTCACTGTTCCAAGCAACTAATGGTCAGGGTATGGCCTCTTGAAGTGGATGGCAAATTAGCCCTAAGGGTTTTCTTCTTCTGGTGTGCTGTGGGTTCTTGTATCAGATGTCATCTACTCCAGTCAGAGGCAACTGATTTGAACTAAAAAAACTCTTGCTAGAGGCAGAATGCATATTCGCTCTTCATTACCCACAGCAGACTGGTGAGAAAAAATGAAGGTGGAGGAGTCAGAGAAAACAGATCAGGGAAGCAGTTGAAAGACCTGGGGCTGAGACAAGGACTTGTCTGGATTCAGTTTTTCTCCCATGATCTTGTGTGTTCAGAACTACAGTTAACTGACTTTGTGAGGAGGAAAACAGGGGTTAGTCAAGCTAACATCAGCCACAGGAGCAGAGCCACTCATACCTCTGGGTTAGTGCACTTCCCAGCCGGCCTAGTCTACTCTTCAGAGGTCATTTGCCTTCCTCTTAGTGCTTGTGAGATAGGGACAGACAGGGCATGTACCTCTTTTAGTATGCTATCCAGAAGCTTCCCACATGCTATCCTAGTGGGTGGCAACCCTACCCACAGTAGGAGGGTTGGAGCTGGATAATTTTTAAGGTCCCTTCCAACCCAGGCCAGTCTGATTCCTCTGGTTGTGTTGGACAACCCACCACTCTCCAAGAGGCTGCCATGCCAGCTGGTTCCATGACTGCCACTGGACACACACAAATAGGGTGTCCACAAAGCTATGGCAAAGAAAATATGGCAAGATTTGTGGTTTTTGCTGAGGCCTGGGTGGATTCTGCTCTGTGTAACCCTAGGGAAGAGGTGTTGTGTCATGCCCTTGGCACCATCCTCGTCTGGCTGCAGTACCTTGCACCCTGCGGGCTGTGGAGGACAGTGCTACAGCGTGTGGTGTGAGCATGGCCCTGTGGGGTCAGTGTGCTGGGACCAGATTTGAAAGACTCATGTCAAGTCCCACAGCTGTGTCTGAGAGGCTCTTATTTCCCCATAGTGGAATTTTAGTGCAAATTGTCCCAGAGGTACCAGGCTGGGACTGAACGTAGCCATGAGGAAAAAGCTCAGTGCAAAATTCTTGAGTCCATGTTTGAGACACCAATGAAAGCCTGAGGGAAGCCAAGTTAAACACTTCTAATCTTTGCCTTTTGCTGTGCCACTCAACACAGTGTCGAAGACTCATATTAATAGGATTATTCTCCTGTCAGATGGAAGCAGCAGATAGTCATCCCAGATGTGCACGCCTGGTTTCAAGCCCCTGATTATCTTGTTAGTGTCAGTTCTTGGCCTCTTATCAAAGGGACGTCTCAGACACGTCACCTTTCAGCTCCTTTCTCCACAAGGTGGAAGAGCAGCCTTTGAACACTTTCTAGCTAAGCCAGCAGTTGACATTTTGTTTTCAGTAGCATCAGGAAGAGGAGGCTCTCAAGCTTGGTGGGCAGGAGTAGGATGATGGGAGGCTTCCTTTTGAGCCTGAAGGATGAGGGTAGGGCTGCACCAGTGCAGTGCAGTGTTGAGGGCTGGGGGATGCAAAGCTGGTGTAGGCTGGGTACGTGAAACTCAGTAGAGTACTTTGGCTGGTTGGGGTTTGTTTCAAGGGAAAAAAGAATCCATCCTTCCTCTGCAGATTGCTGGATTGCTAGCTTCAGGGCAGGATTTGAAAACAGGCCCTGCTGGTAACATACAGCTTGGAGTCTGAAATCAGGTGGCTCAAGAGGTGACTTTAGACAGGAATCAGAACAAAATTAATTAGTTATTATTTTCAAAGTAATCTCCGTGTTTCACTTTTATCAACGTATTACCTGGATTTACTAGAGGGTCGGATGTTCCTGGGCTTGGTTACGTGATCCCCTTTCTATCTTTTTGTAACAAAACTATCAAAAACCGAAACCAACCATTTCTCAGCTCTAAAATCCCCAACCACAAATTGGTGCCTCGGGTTGTTTTTGTCGTGGGCTGTGTACAGACATACACATTTCTGAAACCAGCCAGCGTATAACAAATACAGGATCATAAATGTGTGCTATCAGCAGGGAAGGCTCTCCTCCTTCCCCTGTCACGTAAAACCCGCTCTCAGCGTGCAGCCCCAACTGGAAATTTTGGATGTGCATTCTCAGAACGGGTTCATTCCATGCCCTGAGCTAAGCCCACATGCTGCCTGCCGCCAACAGCAATTACTTCTCACACGCAGCAGCTGGGCAGGCTCAGCGTGCTGTGGTCATTGCTAGGGGCCAAGTGGACTTGAAGCTTTCTTAAATTCAAATAAACACACTTATCAAATCTGCAGGTTATACCATGTAATATTGAAATCAGTGAGTATTCTGTGTAAGAAAACTTCAGCCAGTGACACTTCTGTTGGGTTAACTTGCTCCCTGTCTGAGTTGTGCCGGTAGCAGTGTTACTAGAGTTACAGGAGTCTAACTTCAGTTGTTTAGTGTTCATCTCAGTTATCCACTCCCGTGTTTACCTCCTCCCTCTTCTGTGTTATCATATTTCTTCTGTTAGCAACGTCTTTGCTTCCAGCATTGCATCACCCCTCTGCCTCCTTTTCTATTCTTTCTCCCCATTGCAGATCCAAGAATCATTGTTCTCTGTTTAGTGGTGTTGCCAAGGTCACAAATTGCACGATTTATTGACGCTTTTACTGTAGCTTCCTTGTTTCCCATCCCCTCTACATTGTATGTGTGTCCATTAACGTAGCTGGCACTGACTGCTTCCATTTCACTGTTCTACCTGCAACGTTGAGGATTTAAGCCATGAAAGGTGCTTCCACAGAGCTGGAATTGCAGAGTCACACATTCAGCTGCTCTCCCATGCTTGCAGAAAACCCTCAATGCATGGACATGAGCAGGGGGTGTGTGTGTGTGAGGAAGGTGTTTATATGCTGAGGAGCTGCCGGCAGCAGACGGGAAGCACCAGCCATCAGCACACGGTTTGCGGCTTAGCTTCAGGTCAGATGTATTGCACCGTAACACTGAGGAGTGTGATACATATATCTAAGCAGTAAGAAAAGCAATTAATTTGTCTTCTGTTTAATGTTGGAGGCAGCGGTGAGACCTCCAAGCCAAGGGAAAGCTGCTCCTCTTATATTTCCCCACTTATCTTGAAGCTCTTCTGAATTGTCAGCTGTGAACATGGGGCGGTTAGCACCCTCTTTGCTTAAGACTATCTAATCTTAGTACTAACCTTTCATCACAGCGAGCACCCTTGAGCTCTGCCGTCCCTTTTGGCAGCACTCCTGCATCCGTGCAGGTACCAGCGCATCTCAAACTCTTTCCCTCATTGTCTGTGGTCTCACGGCTCCTGGCTGATCCCATTAAGTGCTGACTTGCCTTCTGGTTGTCCCAATAGTTTTCACCTGGAAATAGTGACTCAGAAAATTCCTTTTCATCATGCTTATCGTATGAACCCCATCCCAGCTCCAGGCAGACAGCAACAGCCTCTTGAGACTCAAAGCAAAGATATAAAAACACAGCTTTTGAGGCTGGAGAAGAGACGTAAGAAATGTTTGTTAGACTTGTTCTGGCAATGGCTCAGGGCATCCTGCTCTGGGTGTCCCTGTGTGAGCAGGGCTTGGACCAGATGGACCCAGCAGTCCCTGACTGTGATTGAGGTGAACAGTCAGCCACGTGTACTTTCACATGTACGTTTATAATTGGGACCCTTTCTTATCCACGACTGCATCGCAGATGGAGGCTGGAGACTGACCATCGTCCTGCAGTGGTGTTTCTATAATGGTGCAGAAATCACACTGCACCACGCTTACAGCCGGGCCTGAGCTCTCCAGCATAGGCAGTGCCTCATGAGGATCGTATAAGGCACTGCACATCTGTTGGCAGACTACATTTGCTTTTGTTGTTGTGCCAGATCTCCTTTCTTTCCTGTGTCCTGTGAGCTGCTATACGGAGGGCTTCCTGCAGGACCTGTTTTCTTTGAGAGCTCTGCAAGCCTTCCTGCATCTGATGATCCAGACAAGGACCAGAAAGGATCTGGATCCAAACCAGTAGCATGGAACACACATAATGCACAGCTGCCGTTGAATTTTCTCATCTCTTTTCATTGTTTTTCTCCTGTTTGTGCATCTCTGCCCCACTTCTTTGCTGACTGCTGACTATTTGCATATGAATTAGCTGGCTTCAGCATTAGTAGATGTTTTGTCACAGCTTGGGACACCAGACAGGGCTCTGTTCACATCCCAAAACCTACATCTGTCTCCTTACCCTGCTCTGAAAATCTAGCAGCTGAGTGGAGAGGGATTAGCCTCTAGACAGGGCTTTCAGTGACAGACTTTAATTAGAGGTGCAGGACGGAGCTCAGCGATCACCTCTGATTACTGATGCAAATGCTTTAAGAAGAGAAATTAGAGCAATGGCGTATTAAGAGGTGGGTTCTCAGGTCTTAACATCCCTAGCACTTCAGTCATTTTAAAGTGATTTGGATGGATTCTGCCTTGTGGTACATGTGGGCACATCAAGTACCTGCTGTGAACTGGGGGGTTACTGGGCAGGGCAGTCACTCTGTGGGAGGCGAAGATTGAACTCACCAGTTTACTTCAACCCCTCCTCCATCGGTGCTTTTATAGTTGGTATGGAAATGGCATTACTAAAATGGAACATTGAAACACTTTGGAACAGAGGTATGCAGTGCACTCAGAGAGCTACAGAGCCCCTGTGGTTCCACTGCTTCCAAAGTATCCCATATATCCAAGCAGATGCTAAATGATAGTTATCTCTTAAAAAATTGCATTGTCCTACCAGATGACCAATAAATAAATAAATCAGATGCAAGCGTGGATGCGAGGGAAAAAGGTGGTTTGATGTAGTAGGCAGGTAGTAGTAAAGTGTTTGTTCTTTCTGGGCAGTGACTTGGACTCAACCACCTGTTACAGCCTTTTCTGAAGCCTCAGGTTACAGCTGTAGGAATAACAGTGCAGGAGTTGTCATCAGCCAGCAGAGTCAGGAGGGGTCATTCTACAGGGCTGGAGCTTTCTCCAAGGGTAAATGCCCAGCATGGGAGCCAGGTATTGCAGCACAGCTTCCTGCCCATAGGAGCCTGGCTCAGAGATGGCTGCAGGAGGGTTTAACTGGGAAACAGAAAGTATTTCTGTTGTTTTGTATGGAATTGAAACTGAAGATAACGTTCAACTGGGGAAGCCCTTTGAGTGGTTTTAAATTTTACTAGAATGAAGTTAAAGTGAGTTAGAGGTCATCAAGACTACAGTCTGCCTGAACACACCCTATTCATGTGGGCTTTCCCACTCACTCAAAACATGTTGTTGAAATTTGCTTCCCCTTCACTGCCGAGTTGCACCTGCATAACTGTCCTGCACGTAGCACCTCGCTCCTCCTCCCACCATCTTGGTGGGGCAGTGCAGCTGTTCTTTTTGGCTGGGATGGCAGAAAGGGAGAAAGAAAAGCTGCAAAAGTTGGCTTCTCTTGCATGAGTCTGGAGGGGCTTCACAGGAGGGGCCTCTCAGCCTCTTGTTAGCAGTCACAGAAGTCAGTGTGATGGAGAAGGCTGGAGGTTAGGAGCAAGGGTTGCACGTGGTCATATATCCAAAATATATATGTGAAGGAGTGGTTGGGGTTATCAAAATAATTCCCAATAAAAAGCTCATGGACATGGCCGTGTTTCTGTTAATTTATATTGGTTTTCATGGTGCAGTATTGCCAGATTTCTGGTAGAAAAGCCTTTTCTCCACCAGACAGTTCCTGCAGACCTTGCAGCCAGCTGTCGGGACACCTCTGCGTCCATCTTGCTCTGTCTGACATAGGGGATGACATGCATGTGATGAATTGTGGAGTCAGAGCTGGATGTCACCTGTGCTGCTTTTGACCTGGGCATGCCAAAGCCCTCTCCCTTCCTGACACTTATATGGGAATGCTGCTGTCCTTTTCAATAACACAGCCCCATGCTGTGCCACTGCTGCCTGTGCTGCTCTTATGCTCATAGAGAAGCATCATAAATCTACTCTGGCCTGTGGTGCAGCTGCTTTGCCTTTCTCCCCGTCACCAGCTGTCATGTCCAGAGAGAAGTATTTCCTTTTTCCACGTGAACATTAAATCTGTGCTTCCCTTTCCCAAAAATCCACCCGTGAGACATTCAGGATGCTTCAAGCAGCGAATACAGATGCAGACCACCATGGGTAAGGCTTGTCCATCTTAGGTGCACGCTTCAGATGTCAGCAGGTTTATTTTGACCAATGAGGTGTGTTAGAAAATACCTAAAATGCCCATTTCTTCCAAGTACTGTGTCAGTGGATTGGTGCCATGGTGCAAGCACTCAAATCACTCTCTGGAGTGCTGATGTCCTTTTGGTGTTTGTTGTTGTTTAGTATTTACACACACTCGGGGATATTTATCCCATGTTGGTTGCACACCAGTGACTGACACGGAGGTTTAGTGTGTAGACAGAAAGTTGATACAACCCTGGTAATGCTCAGAAAATCTCACTGCTCTGCCCCAGTGTGGGGATCCTGGGCTGTCCTGGAGCCCTGTCAAGGGATGGATGGGAGCTCAGGGGGAAGCTGTTTGTGTTTCATTCCCTACTGCTTGGGATCACCCCAAGCTTGGATTCACCCAGCACTGATGAGATGACAAACTCAAGGGGACATGCACCAGTTGGGTGCACCACTGACATGGTGAGCCTTTGCTTGCCTACTAAACATCCTGTGCTCACCAAATAGTGCTCATCTGGGTCATCTGCAGCCTGACAGAGTTGAGTCACAGGCTTCCTGAGGTTGGCATGGACCTCTGCATTCATCTAGAATGGAGTGCCCAGGGCCACATCCAGACGGCTTCTAAAGATAGTCTTTTTTGCATAGAAATTGGTGGGTCACCTTATGTGTTAGCCCCAGAATGCAAAATATGCATCACTCAAGATCCCTGTCTTACAAAACGTCTGGCAGAAAATTTTATCTGATTCTTCAAGTGAATCATACGGTTATAAATTCATTTCTGCAGCTCCGCTGAATAAGAATAATTAGATAGGCATTTGAGATTGCCGTATCGTTTATGAGGATCAGTGCAGTTTCTGCTCCCCAGCAGTGGCTCAGTCACTGATGCTACCCACCTGAATGTGCCACAACTTGACATACCATTTCTCTGCATCGGCCTCCTGAGATGATGCAAGGCAATAGGAGCCGAGCTCTGGCAGCCTTCTGGTTTTGTCTGTGGGGCTGCTTTTCTCTTTGTGTAAGTTTTGGAGAGCAACAAAAGGAGAAAAACACAACTCCAGGTTCAAGTCTGCAGGAACAGGAAACAAGTGCTTTGTCCTTTCTGATTAGTGCCCAGCGTTCTGGTTGTAGTGGCGGGGAGCCAAGAATAACTTCTCAGTTGACTGTGCGACCAAAACCATGGTGATCTCATTGCCAGTGGCCAGTGCCACGTAGCTGGTTAACTAATCACAGTTATTCATTGGTTTTGCATCATGTCTTTCCTTTAAATGCTGTGGGCTGTCTATAAGCAGAATCAGAACAAAATACGTGGCGTTTATCTATATGTATTGCCCAAATAGAAGTTTTGCGGAGGTGTTCTTTGCCTGCTTCACCTTTGTGTTGCTATTTATTTGTCTCTTGATCTTATTTGCATGATGCAAGCCTGTATTTCTCACTGCAGTTTCTTGGTGGTTTTTTTGCTTCTTATTCTCCTTAATTTAGGAGGCTTCAGTTAACAAAACACATCAGCAGATCTGGTCAGTGTAAAGCCTAGTAAATGCAAAGAAGACCTACTGTCTTTGAGACAAAAAACGGCGCAGGGAGAGTAGCTGACTCCTGTCAGTAACACTTAGAGCTGATACACAACTATATTGAAAGCTGAGCTGTAAACAGAAGTGACATCAAGAAAAAGGGACCATCACCTTTTGTTATAGTTCCCTTCCTTGTTTTTGAGTCAAGATAGTAAATGTGAAATCAATCCAGCTTGAAGCTTTCCTGTGCTTTCATTGTGAGCTGCAGCAGAGCTTGTAGGAGCAGAGCAGAGAGAATCTCAAGGCAAATGGTATGTGGGAATATAGAGAAACATTTAGAAAAAGAAATGTGATGAATTATGTGCTGCTGACACTGTTTGAAATGATCCCTTTGAGGCCGCTGGCTCATGGTTCACGTGCAAGCACTGAGGCAGAGAAACTGCCCCTGTTTCGGAGCCCCCTGGGTAACCACCGCAACTCAGAATGGCTGTAATCTGTTCCTGCTTTAAACTGAGAGGGATGCGAGCTGAGCCCTGGGGAAGTTCCTGCTGTAGTCAGTCAGAAAATGTCTGCAGGAGCTGGAGAGAAGCGAGCCTTTTGTGTGGAGCCATGGGTGGCTCTGTGGGCAGCACCTGAATGGGCACTCCCTCTTTGAAGTGGCATTGGTGATGTAAAACCGCATCCCAGGGTAAGCACACTGGTCTCATGTCCCTCTATACATGGCACATCATCTCCCCAAAAGATTGTCCTGAATGAAGATGAACAGCCCGTGGTCCCACGAATGCAGTTTACCTTTTGTCATAGTTCTTTAAGATACCTGTTTGAGCCCTGGGTAAGTGTGGGGCCAGGGAATGGCCACCATGGCCAGCCCTGTGGTGAGCTGCGAGGTGTGAGCCCAGGCCGTGGGCTGGGAAACCAGCACTTGCCTCTTAGCTATGGGCATTTTGCTATTCATTTAATGAGAAAATGAAAACGCAAATGATATTAAAACCATTACTCTTTAAAGTTCAGAGAGGCTCAGAAATTATCACAGTCATTAGGCGGTGGTTTTGGTTATGTATGAAGTGAGATCAAGCTCTGTGCAGGGTGGTGGAGCCCCCAGCAAGTCGCTCCGTGTCCCTATCTGCTGCAGCCATCTCATGTGGGGTTTTTTTATCCTAACAGGTCTGATGGGTGCCATAATATGGGCAGTCTCTGTGGGCATTAGCATGACATGGGAACCAGCCTCTCCAGCTGCAGTTAAGAGACCTCATCAGAGGGGGAGCGGCCTTGGGTTGGGCTCCTGGGCTGTCCCCTCCAGGGGCTGTGAATGGTGGTGGGTCCTGTTGTGCAGAGCCCAGGCAGGAGCCAGGGGTGCGAGGCCCAAGGAGTGATATAGGAGGATGCTCAGGAGAGCCAGGCTTAGTCTGAGCCTCACTGCAGCCAGAACTCAGCAGACCCAACAGGTCTGACTTCCCACCCTCTGGAAACATTCCCCCAGAATACTGTTAGCGGCCCAATTAACATTTCAGAATTCTCAGCTTGAAGGTGCTGGTTTCAGAAAAGTTAATGGCAATTTGTACAGCGTTGAGCAATCCGGTTGGCATCAATCTGTTCTTAATCCCCCACGCGGTTGTTCAAGCTGCAAACTGAAATATATATATATTTATTTGATATTGTGTACAAAGTAAGGAAGCCTGAAGTGCATAGGGTAACGATGCCAAAATTACTATGTGTTGTTTTTTTTTTCTCTTAAGCACACAAGGAACTTGCAGCTGTTTTCTGCACAGTCTCCCCTCCCACAGCTTGCCTCGTTCAGCTGTCTGACTCAGCGTGCACTGCTGGTACTGCTGCCAAGGGGACCACACAGTGATTGATGGTCACCTTTGGGTCTCTCTGCCCACCACCCCCAGGTGTCACAGGTCCCACTTGTGTCAGAATGAAGAGATGGCTCATCTTGCAAAAACAAGCATGAAAAAGCAAAAATAAATCTGTAAAGCTTGGTGTTAAGTGTCAGGATCTGAAATAGCTGCCAGCATCTCCTTCCTGACTGCACTGTTCCCCATGAGGCAGAATGGGCATTTCTGGGACCTCTCTTGTGCTAAGGGAACTTCACTGAGCCAGGCATTGCTGCAGCCCAGGGGACATGAGGTTACCCCAGGTACCGTGATGCTGGTAAACCATGGTGGTGTAGGTGGCTGTGTTAGTTCTGGGACTTCATCCACACACTTTTCTTTCCAAGGTTTTGTAACATCTTACGTGTATTGGTTCATAGTTTGAACACACTGACCATGAGCAGGTGTTTATAGGTAGCTGTGAACATTGTCTTAGATGTCTGGGAAGCATGTTTGTTGCCACTGAACTCGTTTGCTTTGCACAGAAGAGGTAAGCTACCTTCATACAGCTTATACTTCCTCTGTTCTGATTGTATGTGCTAAAGTAGCTACACATTAAAAATCAGAACGAATAGATAGGAAAAAAATCATGAACTCATACATAAAAGTCTGTGTGAATACCTATATTTGCTGCCTAACATGGTATTCCAGGTTCTGTGCTCCTCTTGAAGCAGACAGCACCCATTCATAGCTGCAGTCGTAGTAGCACAGGGCTTTGGACTTGGCTTTACAAACCTACCTGGACTGTGATGGCACACATTGGGGTTGCTGTTTCATGCTAAGTCCTGGCAGGGGCTCACATAGGGAATTAGGCTGCAGGCCCAGTTTTAGCCAAGAGCAAAGCCTGTTGAAGTCAGTGGAAGTCTTCTTGTTGATGCAGTGGGCTTTGGAGCGGACCTTGGCCTTCCATGTTCCTCAGAGCAGTGTTTGTAATGTAAACATTTGGCATGGTGTGAAAAGTAGATTATTTTTATATATCCTTTCCAATGCCCACAGCTTGCATTGGCTGTCAGTGGTCCTGAGTGTGCAAAGGTGGTGCCAGCAGTCTGACATGGAGAAAGGGACAAAAGCCATAATGTGAGTTTCATGTGACCAAGGGGATTCGTTCCCATATCACTTCATCCAATTTGTCACAAAGAAAGAATCGGTCATTGTCAGTGTTTCTGATCCCAGAGCCGGAAGCTGGAAAGTCTTGACATAATCCATTAGTGCCTGTCTAAGAAATGATAGGATGTTTTCTCAGTACTGTAAGCCCTGGAACTTCTCCATACAGTAGACATTATTTTAAAGAGTTTGTCTTATGGATGCTCATAGACTTCCTATTCCTAACCACAGAACAGCCTTGTAGTGCCCAAACGGTGGTTTGGAAGGGACAATTTTAATACACTAACTTTTTATGCATCTTAAAGCCCTTTCTACAGTGCGAGAATACACGTGCAACACAGACACTCTGCACAAGACTTGCAGACTGTGAGGGAAACCAGTGTTTAGTGCAGGACTACTTATGTCACTTTTATTGGTGTCTGCTGGTTTTTACTGCTGTTTGCTCAGCGGGAAGCATGTTCTGGGTTCCAGGACAGGCAGCCAAATAATTCTCTGCTGTCCCAATGCGCTGAGCCAGTGCTGTTTATGTGCTAATGTCACCTAAGCAGAGGAGAGGATGCTAGAACTATGGCATCTTCATCATTAATTCAGGGCTTAGTACTGGACTCCCTAAGTAGAGAGCCAAAACACCTGAGGTCTTTCATGGATTTCATTGCCACTACATCTTTGCCCTTGGTCAGCCATTGCCACCTATCTGTTTCTTCTCCCCTCTGGACTTCAGACTGCTCTGCACAGTGCAACCTGCTGGGCATTAACTCCCATATGTAAAACATCTGCAAGCAGTGAGCAGTGGAGGTCTAATCTTTAGAAGGCATGGTACCAAATGATGTTTGCTACCCGTATATATGCCTGCTTCTTAGGAACTAGGAAAAGCAAGGGGTTATTTGAACCTATAATGTCTCCTTATTCTGTGTTCTGGCTAAGGCTGTGTGGCATCTGCTATTTCCAGATACAGTATAAAGCAGGATTAGGGTAGATTTGTGTTGGAATATCTATGAATGTTCTGATGCTGAAGTATTTATGTAAAATATACAGCTTTGATAATTAACCCTAAGACCTTTTCATAGAATAAGCCAAGAAAAGTGTTAATTGTTTTCTTTCTGCCAACTTCCAAAAACAAACAAAAAGATCCTTTCTGGCCAGGTGCTGTCGTTGCCAAATACACGTTTCAGTTAAACATTGCTGTGTTTACATGTCTAGATAATAAAATTCTTTGGTTTATGGACTGCCAGAAGATAGAAAGCGGAGATTAAAGTCTCAGATTTGATTGGGTTTGTCGTAAAGTAAATGTATCATGAAACAACAGCTATTTCATAAATTCCCACTTACTAGTGTGCTCTAGAGAGGATGGTGCTTTTGACAGCTTTACTGTCTTCTCTTTTCTTGATAACATGCCTTCGTTAGCCCATATCCCACACAGGGATACAGCCAGGCAACTCACACTCTGACCTGTAGGGCCGCTCCACAAGGTCCTCAAGGTCCTCCTGTAAGGAGGGCTGTCCCACAGCAGTGACTGAAGCCATCTTGCACCTGCCAAAACATGATGGAGGCTTTTTAGAGCTGCACTGTCAGACCTGTGGAAAATCTCACTATCTTAGAGCCTTTCCAGCAGAGTAACAGATGGGTTGTGCTCATAATTGGGTAGCTGCATATGGTAGGCATGTCAGACAGTGAAAGGACATAAAGCGTTACTGCTCCATAAAATGCTACTTTCTGATACTGCTTTTCTCCTATTTCTGTCAGTAAACTTTTGAATCTTCACTTGGAGTATTCTGGGAGCCTCAAAACACACGCATCATCATGTTCTTAGGATGGAATTCAATTACCAGTAAAGGAGAAGGCAACGTTTCCACTTCCCTCATTGCAGTTGCTTCAGATCCTCAAAGCGAATGTTGTGTGCTGGAAGCAGAATGGATACTAATTTGGTCACATAAAACCTCAGATTGTTTCGGCTTTCCATGAATTTCTCAATGAAAAGAACGATCAAACCCAGTGATTCTGCTCTCAGACACGCTGGGGATCTGAAAGAGCTGCTTGTCCAGCAGGCTGTATAGCTGAGCCAGTCTTTTGTTGCCTATGGCACACATACTTGGCTCCTTTTTACTCTCTTTTTATTTTGATGCTTGACAAGAGAGCCGGACAAAGACAAATTTACTTTTAAAGCACAACTTAATTTTGTAAGATCCATAGCTATATGTCCCTGCCCAGTTTTCTTTTGTGCTGCCTTCAGAACAACAGGGCTGTGTGGTATCTGACATGGGGCTTCTTGCAGTGATTTATTAACTGTGTCAGAATAGCTGTTGTGAATGCTGGGAAGCTCTTGTATATTGTGACAGTTGATATTGATTATGACAGTTTGTAGACCCTAGTGTGTTGTCAGACAGTGGATTGTATTTTGTCTTCTTACTATACATACCATGGGCCGTAGATCATAGTGTTTTCTTCAAAAAAGGACCCATTGTCCAGCATGCTCATTCGTTGCTGGTATGAGAGCACTTCTGTACGGTATTGTGCAACAAACAGCAAAATAGCTGAGGCACCCTGTGGGACAGACAATCAAATGTCAATTGCTTTAGGGGAAAAAAATGTGATTAGTTTATTCTGCTTCTATTCTTTCAGAGGAACGAGCTGTGCAGTTGTCAGAAGCGAGTAAACTTGTCTGAGTCCGTGACTTATGAATATGAAGTGCATCCTGCATTGGTTGTTATCCAGAAGTCCACAGGCCATGTCAGTGGAGGAGGTTCAGAATGAGGATTGGGGCTACTGATAATTTGTAAATATTGCATTCGGTGCATTTGGGACTTAGAGTCATAGAATCACTCAGGTTGGAAAAGACCTTAAAGGTCGTTGAGTCCAACCATAACCTAACCGTACTACCCTAACAGCCCTCTGCTCAATCATGTCCCTGAGCACCACATCCAGGGATGGTGACTCTACCACCTCCCTGGGGAGCCTATTCCAGTGCTTAACAACCCTTCCTGTTAAGAGGTCTTTCCTGATATCCAACCTAAACCTTCTCTGGTGCAACTTGAGGCCATTTCCCCTCATCCTGTCACCTTTCACCAGTGAGAAGAGACCAGCCCTGCTCTCGCTGTAAGCACCTTTCAGATACTGGAAGAAGCAATAAGGTCTCCCCTCAGCCTACTTTTCCCCAGACTAAACAGCCCCAGCTCCCTCAGCCTCTCCTCATAGGGCACATTCTCCAAGCCCTTCACAAGCCTCGTTGCCCTTCTCTGGACCTGCTCCAGCACCTCCATGTCCTTTCTGTACTGAGGTGCCCAAAGCTGAACACAGTGCTCAAGGTGAGACCTCACCAATGCCGAGTACAGGGGCAGGATGACTTCCTTAGTCCTGCTCACCACATCATTCTTGATACAAGCCAGGATGCCATTGGCCCTCTTGGCCACCTGGGCACACTGCTGGCTCATATTCAGCCGACTGTCCATCAGCACACCAAGGTCCCTTTCCATCAGGCTGTTTTCCAGCCACAGCTCCCCAAGCCTGTAGGGTTGCCTGGGGTTGTTGTGACCAAAATGCAGGACCCGACACTTGGCCCTATTGAAACTCATGCCGTTCACCTTGGCCCATTGATCAAGTCTATCCAGGTCCCTCTGTAGTGCCCTTCTCCCCTCAGGGCTTCGTGGGAGCTGAAATGTTTCTAGAATGTGTCTGAGGAAAAGGAGAGAAGCACTTCTGCAAACCTGGGAGAAAGCAAAAGCTGGCACATGCACTGCTGGGATGGGCGCCTCGGAAAGGTCACACCAATTAATGACCTCTTCTTACTGTTTGCTTTTAGCTAGGCAGTAGCAAAGTAGCACACAGGAGAGAAGATTTTCTGTTTTGCTTAAAAGCTGCTTCAGCGTGAAAAGAAAATGAATAAAAATCAACCA
This sequence comes from Excalfactoria chinensis, assembly GCF_039878825.1. Taxonomy (NCBI): domain Eukaryota; kingdom Metazoa; phylum Chordata; class Aves; order Galliformes; family Phasianidae; genus Excalfactoria; species Excalfactoria chinensis. The sequence continues at coordinate 14,438,277 of NC_092825.1, read as the reverse complement.
AAAAGCAAAGTAGGTGAGCTGAGCATTTACAGACACTGTGATTGGGAGGATGGAGTCAAAAGCCATTTGGTTAATTACGCTGTTATTATTTACTGCATGGTTACTGTATTACTGGGGAAAAGCTACCAATAATAGGTTTGTTTTTAAGACAAAGAGAACTTGAGGTGCAGTGATGACTGTGGACGAGAAAGGAGCCGTTCTGATTCTTCTGTTCTTGAAACAGCATTTAAAAGAGACCATAATGGATCATAAATATGCACTTTCAGGTGATAATTGGTGGGAATATGGCCCAATAGCAGTGTGTGCTGTTCGAATTTTAAGCTCACAGTGGTTTCACATTGATTCAAATGCAGTTTCTGCTGTGATTTTATATTAATGCAAATTCCATTTCCATACATACCTTACGGTTTGATTGAAACAAATGCGGTATCGTTTGTGAAAATGCTATTTCTGGGACACTTCGGGTCAAGCTTGGACCTGGGAGAGCTGGATTCTGTTCTTAGCACCCTTGTGGGGCTGAATGTTGGCCATTCAAAGCAGTTCATCCCTCATGGCTTAATCTCATCTCCAGATGTAGTGATTGATTTACATGATGAGATCTTTGAGAAGGAACGTTTCCTATCAGAACCCAGTCTGGATTTCTTCAGGGGTTTTATAGATGCTGTTGTAATACTAGCTGTATTTTATATTATAATAGCTGTATTTTCTTAACAAGTCCTTAATGTTAGCAAGGAGGCAGAACCTAAGGGGCTTCATTTCAGCGATGATGCAATTTCCAATTGCACGCACACTTTGGATTAATTCTGCCATTAATAATTACGTTTAATAATGAAAGAATGCTCAGTATTTTGTAGGTCTGTAGAACTGCTGTAAGCGTACTGAGATTTTACAGTGGCATCTCAGCCCAGTGTCAGGTATTAGTACTGTGCATGTACTTTTGGATTTACTGCAAAACATCCACAGCGCCGTCAGAAATGCCTTAAAAGAAGGAAAAATAGAAGAGTTCTTAAATAGCTGCTTTTCATTACTGACTTTTTCTAATTTTCATCAAGTTTTCTGAAGAAGTTATGAATTCAGATACTGAAACTTGAAGATCTTAGATGACTTTTATCTAAAGCTCTGCTAACGGCTCCCCATCTGTGCCCAGTTCTGGCTCCTTAAGCCCAAGGCATCTCTTGGAGTCGATAATTTTGGTGTTGTGCTGTGAAAATCAGCAGGTCCCGTGCACTGCTTATAGACTAGCTGTGCTGTTAGTGGCTACTGAGAGAGCCTTGCTGGCCATCCCAGGGCTGTCAAGCTGTCTGTTTGCATGTGCTGAGCTCTTTGAGATCTTTGAGCTGCCATCCTTAAGCAGTTTTGTTTCACTTTCCTCAGTAAAGCGCTGGCATTCACTGCAGAAGGTGGATGCATTTCCCTCTCACATCCTGGTGTCCTCACTGCCTCACAGACATGTTTAATTTCTCGAGGACTGCAGGAACATCCTTGTCTATGATCTGAAACCTGGTCCCTGATGTCTGTTATATTTCTCTTTTCCCCTCAGACGGCGTCCATAGTGTTACGGCTGTCTGCACCCTGCGCGTCACCATCATCACAGACGACATGCTCACCAACAGCATCACGGTGCGGCTGGAGAACATGTCTCAGGAGAGGTTCCTTTCTCCTCTCCTCTCCCTGTTTGTCGAAGGGGTGGCAACGGTTCTCTCCACCGCCAAGGACGGCATCTTTGTTTTCAACATCCAGAATGACACAGATGTCAGCTCCAATATCCTGAACGTGACATTCTCGGCTCTGCTCCCCGGTGGTATTCGCAACAAGTTCTTCCCCTCTGAGGACCTGCAGGAGCAGATCTACCTCAATAGGACACTGCTGACCATGATCTCCACGCAGAGGGTGCTGCCTTTTGACGACAACATCTGCTTGCGCGAGCCCTGTGAGAACTACATGAAGTGTGTCTCCGTCCTCAAGTTTGACAGCTCGGCCCCATTCATCAGCTCCAACACTGTCCTGTTCCGCCCCATCCACCCCATCAATGGCCTGCGGTGCCGCTGCCCGCCTGGCTTCACTGGCGACTACTGTGAGACCGAGATCGACCTGTGCTACTCCAACCCGTGCGGCAGCAATGGGCTGTGCCGCAGCCGAGAAGGGGGCTACACTTGTGAGTGCTATGAGGACTACACTGGTATGTGTTTATCTTATCTTTGGTCCGTGATTTATAGGTCAGACCATCAAGCAGGCCGGTTCTGTATCGATCTGGAATTGCTGACATTCTTAGTCAAAGGGAGAATAACTCCTGACAGAGCTTTCTGGTAGAGGCAAGGCTTGTGTCATGTGTCACATCGGGTAAAGTGTGCATCTCCAAGTGCACATGGTGACAGGAACCATGCACTCCAGGTCAGGGCAGGGGAACAGCAGCTGCTGAAATGATTCCCACTGCGTGAATTTCATAGAATCGTTTGAGTTGGAAAGGACCTTTAAAGGTCATCTAGTCCAACTCCCCTGCAATGGACAGGGGCACCTACAGATAGAGCAGGTTGCTCAGAGCCCTGTTGATCCTCATCTTCAGTGTTTCCAGGGATGGGGCATCCACCACATCTCTGGGCAACCTCTTCCAGTGCCTCACCACCCTTACTGTAAAAAATGTCATCCTTATATCCAACCAAAATCTCTCCTCTTTTAGTTTGAAACCATTTCCCCTTTGTCCTGTCACATCAGACTCATCTCAGGAGTCTCTCAGCCTCCTTTCTTATAGCCCCTCTTTAGATACTGAAATCTGTATTCAGAACAAGTTATACAAATGCATGTTACCTAAATACCTGGAGGGAACAAGGTGGGCCACACCCCCCAGTTCATGGTCTCACATGGCAACTCCTTCCTGCCCCCTCAGCAGTGCCCACCAGTGCATGGAGGGGGCAGGCAGCCACAGTGAGGTCACTTGACCCTGGGACAGGCTAGGGACGATGATAGCTCATGGTGCCCAGAAACCACAGCAGTGCACATCTATGGGAAAAGCTGTGAGTCAGCTCCAGTTTGTAAATATCCAGATGAATGCATCTTCCCAGCTTGTGTCCAGTGGCCTGTTGAGGAAAGTTCTTTGCCTCATCATGGTCTTGACAGCTAATAAAGATCAAAGTGCTGCTTCTCAAATATTTCTGAGATGTTACGGCAGAGCATGAGCTGAAGGTTTGCTGGTGCTTCTGTAAAGTCAGCGGGATTCTTTTAGTGTTTGAAATTGTGCAGGCATGTACACATTCTGCAATGACATGCTGCCGGCCTGCAGTTGGTGCTGATGGCTCAGCTGCATCTGTTGTGACCCCCACAAATGACAGCATGGCAGAGGGGGCTGCTCCCAGAACTGCCTCTCGCTTCTCAAGTGATAAAAAATTGAAAATATAAATTATTTAAGCCTCCATATAAAATAATCTACATGGTGTGAATGCCTGCTGAGCTGGATGCAGCCCTCTAGGTAGGAGGGTTTTCCTTCAGTTTGCATGGCTGTTGGCTCAGGGCTGTCATTAAAAATGCAACAGTGAAAGGAGCCAGCAATCAGTGAGCAGGGACATGGCAGCAGCACGGCAACTGGGCAGCCTCCCCAGCACAGAAGATGCTTCCTGGTATCAGAGGGGCTCAAAGTAGCCATACCTTCCTGGGTAGGGGACAGGCCTTGACTAGTGAAACCTTGAATCCAGTTGTGATGGCTGGGATATCTGGTCTTTACTGAGGAGGGATTTTCTTAAAAGGCTTCTTTTGTGTCACTTACACAGTGAAATACATTATAAAGTCCTTTTTCTATGCATAGAGATGATGTGGTATATCTGAAACATTAGACACCACTAAATAGATTTCGTGACCAATTATTACATAAATATGTTAAATGAAATTGTTGCAGTATCAGTAGGAATGGCTAGAAGTAGCAAGCTTCATTAAACAAAGACATGCATGCGAATAGACCTAATTCACTCATGAGTGAATGTCTGGGAAGGTTTTGAAATGACATACGTTCCTGTATCAAATTTTGAGGGTCTTTTCCTGGAAACGATCAGAATAGAAAGATTAAATATACTTAAAAAGGAAAGAGGAAAATTTTACATCACTAATTCATGAATGTGTTTAAAAATTAATACTGCGGTCATAACAGCCTCAGTGCGTATTTAGAAGCGAAGCACCATGTTATTCATACACAAAAAAAAGGTTTCAACTTTTACTGTATTTTCAGTACATGTTTGTTGAGTTAAAGGATAACTGTCCTACTGCCAGGATGTTGGAGGGATCAGGAGGTAAGGGGTGAGCTCTGCCTACAGCCATGCCATCTTTAGGGTCCAGAAGTAACCATGCTTCAATGAAACACTTCATTGTTTGAAACAGCAATTTGGGTTTCATTTACAGGCAGGTCAGCCAGTGGAAAATGTACCCATCCATGTTCAAGAGGGCCCTGGAATCCCTTGTCCCATAAATTGATACAAATATTGAATATCTCTTTTATTGCTGGAAACAACAAATTTAGTGTCTGCTCTGTGATTGGTTTGTGCAGTTTGGGTGCCTTTAGGCTCAGTGTTTATGACAACATTTTTTCCATCATAGCTGACACACTTACCCACATGGGGTGGTCATTACTTGGTTATCTCCAAGTCCAGCGATGAGAGGTCAAACATGTTATCAACAAGCAATCTGGTACCAAAAATATTTTATGAAGTGCTTGATCCATTATTGCATCTTATCCCAGTCTCCTTTAAGAACTGTGTTATTTTACATACAGTTTTCTATAAATACTAGATCATGATCTAGTAATCAGAATACTGCATTTTCTGCTTATATATCATATATTCCTTGTTTGCAACAAAGCAGATTTGATAACTGTTTAATACTGAAAAAACATAGGTTTGGTTCAAGAACAGCAGTGTGAGTTGACTCTCATAATGCAGGAAATGGGAACAGCAGAACAGAGTTTGGCTGACGGCATGGACAGAGAAGTGCAAAGGCTGGGAGGTGCTGGCATTACGGAAGTATTACCATGGGATTAACTCAGTGTAGTAACGTACTGGTATGAGGTGCTTGTGAATCTCTGCAATAACGGCAGAGGATGAAATATTAATGGTAACAGCCTGCTCTGGGAACTCTCGTGTTTCAATTCCCCAATTAAGAGCTATGTAGAAAAATAATTACAAAAAAATACTAAGATCTATCATCTCTCTGGTAAGGTACACTGCAAGTTGATGATAAATCAAGTCATAACCCTGCACTGAGTCTATCTGACTGGTCACCTGTTAAAAACACAGCATTTATTTCCTGTGGCAGATAATTATGTCCTAACGTAATCAGATGGAATTTCCCCCCATTTTTCCACCCTGCTTTGAAGCCCTCCATTTGTTTTGATGTAATTGTTAGTCATTTATACACGATGAAAGTTCCTCTGTCTTCAGGAGTCTTCTGTTACTTGCACGAAGGTAAGCTGAGCTCCCACAAGGTATTTTTGAAACCTGAATACTGGGTAGTTTTTGGTGAATTGAAATGAGCTTCACTTCCTGTGATGCAAGGAGGTGAGCGGACAAGGACATACGTTTCTAGATGCGTTTTTCACAATAGTGACCTCTTTAAGTTCTGTTATTTGTGTACTGACCCATGCACAGAAGTGGACAGTGTGCACTAACAATGCTGCTATTGATGGCAGGGAGCTGCATGCCTGACCAAAGGGTTAAAGGACCTCATTTAAGCTAAACAAACACATGTAATGAACTCCAACACTGGGGAAAGCCGGCTCAGTTTTTCTGGCTACGTCTTGTGTATCACTGAGTGCTGCAGAAGAAGTTGAATTCACTTACAGGTGAGTTCTGCTTGGGCAGAGCAATGGCTGCACTGCTCAGGGGCGAACCCCTGAAGGATGGAATATAAGTGTGATGAACAGGTGTGACATGGTTGCAGTGGCAGTTCCCTACTGAGCTGTACATTCAGCCCCATCTTGGTGCCTCCAACGGGACATATCCTGTCAGTTGGTTGGGATTGCTGCTGTGCCGGCAGCCCCTGCAGCATCCAGCAGTCCTTCTGCTCAGCAGCAGCCCCAGCGTTCTCTGCAGTCTCACTCCCAAAGAGTAAAAGCAAGTTTTCACAGACCAAAAAGACTTCAAAGGGGAAAAAAACCTCCTGAGATAACGAAGAGATTTAATGTTCCCACAGTTCTCCTTAACCTCCTTTGCTACCTCTCCTGTAGCATGGAGCAATTTCAAGGGGAAAAAAACATTGTAAGAGAATGTCCCATATCCTTGGCATCTCTCCTTGGATTTCACTTCAGAGAGAGGAGAAATCTTAAGTGGTCATAAATCTCCTAGTAATCAAATACAGCAATTAGAGAACTTTCATACTTTCTTTAGTCCTAATTTATTTTTGTGATACCATATTGACATATGAAGTCTTGCCATCTAACTTCACCACTGTGAATTCTCCCCGTGTGCCATGAGAATGTAACCATAGCTGGTTTTGCAGAGTGGTCCCCAAATGCCCTATTCACGTTGTTTGGTAAGCAATCGGTGTTTGGCTCTTTCAAGCAACGTTTAGCAGTAAAAGTAAATGTGAAGATCTGGTTCTTTGGTATCTTAACTTATATCCATCCTTTAGATAGTAGTTTCACTGCTTGGTCTGATACTAGATTCTCATTTTTCAGGCCAGAGAGATTTATCTGGAAGAATTTCAGCTTTCAAGTACAGTAATCTGGCAGCCAGGGTAGCCGTAATGAGCATTTTATCTTGGGTGAGAGTGTCTGAAATTCCATTCTCGGTTACACTTCTGCAGTTCCACTGAAGCCCTGCACCCATAGGTGTGTAACAGCAGAATCTTGTACAGCATATCTTAATGTGAGACGTTTAGCCATCTTTAAGTCTTAGGCCATGGTTTTGCCATGGCAAAACTGAACAAAGCTTATCGTCCCAGGGCTGTGGGGCAATGCCAGCACTGTCAGGCAGCTGTGATCCTTTGTCTTGAGCACAAGACAGCAAGTAGTGAGTGTTGTTGGGATTATTACTCTTCAGATTTGTTCCCTGCACAGCTCTCCTGTGACTTTTTCAACTTTCTCTGTCTCATCTGCGTGATATCTGTGTAAGGAATGCCCTCTTCTACCTCTGTTGAATAGGCAGGCATTTCAATTGATGTGGACACAGTACCCCTACAGCTGGTAGCAGCTGGATTTGGAGCAGCTTCTCTCGTCTCCTAGTCCCTTGTCCCTTCCGAACGCCAAGCTCACAGTGCTCAGCCATCTGGCAGGGACCCTGGAAGTGGTGCAGGGGATCCTCCAGAAACAGAGCTTAACTCCTCCAAACATGTTTCAGAGCAGGTCTGGTGGAAAAGCTGGAAAAGCCTATCTTTTCATCTTCTTATGATCCTTACAGCTCAGCTATGTACTCTGAGACATCGCATCTCATAAATCTTACTATGGTGCTTTGAAGTTTCCCCATGTGACCATTGCATTTGCCCATGCCAAAGAGCAGTGAACCCCAGATGTTGTCTCATGAGCTGACTTAATATCTAAACATATGAGGAACTTAAACAACCTATTCTTTGCAATTAGCCATGGATAGTCAGTCTTCCATTGGGTATTACGCAGTGCATGCTGCATTTGAAGAACACAGCAGACTATTGTGGTAGTTACTTAATCTCTTTTTAGTGTGATGTGCATTTTGCATCATGGTTTCCTGAAAATAAGTATTGGCTTGGGATATTCAGATTAAGATGCATCAGCAGGCAGAATCCTTCCTGTTGGGTATACATGTCAAAAACTCTGACTTCAGTTCATTACAAGCCATACCTGTACAAAACTGTTTTCATCTAAGGATTGCTTTGGGCTCTGCAAAAGCTACTGCTGACAGAGGAAGCCTCTAAGACACCTCTTTGAGAAAGAACGGTGTTGTCCCTCCTCACCAAAGGGGTGGAACGAAGCTCAGCATCTTCTAGGTTACTTAAATCATCAGTGGCAAAATCCAAATCAATGCAGGCAGCTCCTGGTGCTGATGGCTGGAATCCTTGAGGAGGTTCCCAGTTCTGTCAGTGGATTTTCTCTGACAGGTATTTCCTTCAACTAATCTTCCACCTCTGCTGACTTGTCGGGATGCAAGAAGCCTTTTCTAATTGGATTACTGCGGTGTATTTGTTGGGAGTTCTCGAACTGTGTAAATGGCCTGAAGCCTTAATATCTATCTGCCGTGCCTTTTCCTGGAGCCCGGAAAAGAGTTTTATCACCTCACCCTGATGTGTTCAAACTGGCTTCTGTTTGAGGTTTCCAAGGTTCCCTGGCTATGCATAACCTTCCCTTGCCCCCATCCCAATGGCAGCATGGGAAGGGTTTGGCCTAAGTGGGTCTCTTCTGGAGCCTCACAGCTTCTCCTCCTCACCTGTGGAAATGCTTGCATTTGGTCAGAGCCCTTTGCTGTCATTTGGAAACCTATATATGGACTTAATGCATTGTTTGTTCTTTTTTATGTTGGTCTGATAAGGCTCCTGGTCTTAGCAGGTGTTTTCATAGTGGATGCATAAAGGGTGCTTTGTACGAGAAAGCAGCACATCCCACTGATCCACTCAGCCCTGCTTGCAGAAGCTACCTTGACTGTACATCTTCCATATAGTTGTAAGTTTAGCCCTTCCAAACTGTTGGATTCTAGAAGATCCTGCTGAGTGATTGTACTGTAACATTTAGGTTTTCTATTGCATTGTTTTGCTTTTCTTTGGAGACTCTTGGGTAGTTGGCTTGACCTTCTCTTCCTTTACCTGCTCCCCTTGCCTGTTGCCTACAGAGTTTATTGCTCATGATATCACACTTCCTTTCTCATTGTTGACAATTTCAAGTATAGCTAAAATTCCGTGTCTATAGAATGTGGGAAATAACCTATTTGAGGATGATTCCACGCTCACCATTAAATTTTCACACCTACTTATTAATGCCACTGGTGTGTGTTTCATTATAATCCGAGGAACGGTAGCTTCATAATCACACATGGTGCCATGAGTGTGGTGGGCTGCTGACCTGGCATTGGTGCCTATTTGTCCCTGGCACTGGGCCCCTCTTTGCCTGCTCTTGGCAAGAACATGTCACACAAATATGACTTTATCAGTTCATTTTTCTTAATATAAGGGAGATACGGGTTGAGCACCTCTGATACTTCTAGCCCCTTCAGCTAATAATGGACCAGTATAGATGGGGATTTTTTTCTTCTAGCATACACAAAAACTCTTTTATTTAACCCAATCCACAGTATTTCTTTCTGAATGATTTTGCACCATCAATTTTCAGCACTTTTTAGGCTCTTGCTTGCTTTTGGCTTGCACTCCTGATATTGTATTGTTAGCACACCTAGAAAGACATTGTAATTCTCTCTGGCTTTTTGGAAACCTTTATAACGTGTTCGCTTATCTTCATAGGTATAACCAAAAAAAGTGGAAGGTGGAAAGTAATTACACAAAGTAGAGCCATTTAATATTGTAATTTTGCAAGCACATGTAAAACCCGTGCTTACTGATGAGGCTAAACTCCCACGCACCACCAAAACTGTGAACATGTGTGCTGAAGAACATGGATCTGAGAGAAACTTTGCACATTTAGTGAGGTTTGATTAACTGATTTTAATTAGCAGTGCATTGAACTGTTGCAGACTTTTCTGTGAGCACAGATTACAGTTGTGCTTTTTAAAATGGATCTTAGTTGGGCTGTGTGTAACGTATGTTTTTTTATCTTAGTTTTTTAGTGAGGATTGTTAGGACCAAGTTTTAAAATGGGTATAAACCATAGAAATGCATCCTCATACAGCAGAATAAATGGTTGCTGAGTGTCAAAATAGACTGTCCTTCCAGTGTTATATTACCAATATGTCTCCTTATGGGCTTGTTCTCACTGAAAACAAATCAGATGGGGGGAAAAAAAGCATAGGGAAATGAGGAAAAGAAGCAAATAGCAGCGACTGAAAACTTTGAGTTATCTGTGGGGAAGACTGACTCGATATGAGGTAGCGTTTTTTCCAGTGTGCCTCGTGGCCATGGAAACCCCTTCACAATTCTCATAGCTAAAAGCAAAATTCCAGGAAGGTGAGAATTAAATATTTGAGATCTTCCAAAACAGAGGGAAAAAAAATGAAAGAAAATTAAGTTCAGAGGAAAACATAACGGGCCTCCTTTTTTTCCTGTTTAGAAATACAAAACTGAGAAGCAAGAGAGAACAGAGAGTAAGACTGAATTGGGGAAACCATTTGTAGTTGCAGCGTTAGCCATTTCACTTTTCATCAGTCAATAAACAGCAGGAAGGTGAGCGCAGAGCCGGCAGGAAGGATGGTTGGGCGCAGAGAGCGGCGTATCGGGGTGGTGTCCTGTTAGGGAGGAAAAAAGTGAAGCTTCTTTGTGTTACAATGACCGAAGGTTTCGACAGTTGAGCACCAGACTGAGGCACTTGGCCTTGAACATCAAGATAATTACAGCCCTGCCGTACAGTTGTGCGGAGCGTTGTGGGAACCACAACTTCATTGTTGGTGCAAATGCTCTTTTGTTTGGAGCATCACGGTTCACTGCCCGCATGGCAGCCCTGCTGCTGGGGGGGACCCGCATTGTGCCCTGCCCTGCCCCACGCTGCCACACCGCACTCGTTAGCCTCAATTTTCTGTTTGCTTCTGAAAATCGAGATGAAGAAACTTTACTTTGGGCAGTCTCCTAAATTCTGTTTGTCTAGATGTGTAAGAGATGCTGTCCTGTGCTTGCAGTGTAGTATTTTTAGTAGATAGGGCAACTGACCTTCAGAGGTCAGCACACTGATGTGCTTATTGTAAAATCTTTATGATGAAGACGAGTGTCATTTATTAACAATCAAACACGATCTAAATGGCACAGTAAAGCATATTAATTAACAAGACTGGGTCGTCACTCAATTTGACATCAAAATGAAAGTATTCCATGCAAAGGCTGAATGGTAACCAATTAGCTGCTTTAGGAGAAGCTGATTCTGAGCCGTGTGAGCAGGCTGTGTGTGCAGCATCAGCTTGTGTGAAGTCTGTTCAAAGTTTCTGGTCTGCACATTTCAAACTAAACGGATTGCAAGATTTTTGGTGCAAGAGTGTGACACTGCAATGCCTTTCTCATTAAGAATAAGCTGACTTCCCTGATTAAGTCACCTTTTGCTTTCTTTTCATCTGTATTGATCCCTGCAGGAAGTGTTTCTGAGGTGATCTTTCTAACCCCGATCCTTTCTATTTGACAAGAAAGGAGCTTCTTTTCTTTATTTTCCCCCCAAATTTCCCTTAAAATATACAACAGGAGAAATTTGTTGAGCTTCAGGTTGCATCTGCTGCTTTTATATGCTCCATGAAGGAAAACCTCTGGTCTGCAGTAATGACAGTTGGATTGTGCTTCTCACTGTACCTTTCTTTTAACCTAATATTTCTTACATAAAGTGAAAGTACGGAGCTCTGCAGTGCTACCCTCTCGAGATGTAATTACAGTAATAGATTTACTTTAAGCATGTTTTTCAGCCGCTTTATTAATATTTTATAGTTCCTCCTCAAGTATTCTCACTAATTGGCCATTATGCTTCTTACCACCAAAGTGTCTGTGGCCACCTAGGACATTAAGGGCCATGAGTTTGTTTGAGACATACTTGTTTCCCTAATGCTGTCGTTTTTCCATTGTACTGAATTACAGTGGTGATGTTTTCATGTGAAAACGTCAGTGGAAAACACAAAACGCAAGCTTGCACCAGTCGTCATGTAATGGAGGTATGTGGAGGTGCCTTCCTACAGTTTGGGCACTGGGAGCCGCAGCCCTTTGGTGTCCTACTCTATGGAAAGCAGTTTAAGGAAAAAACAAGCTGGAAGTGTACAGGAGGTTGGGCTGGGCCTGAAAACACGGCTGGTTTTCCAACTCCGAGTTCCTGCTGATAAAAGTCATTACTGTGCACACCCCCGGCACAGCCATCATGCTTTGCTGTCTTTCCTCAGTCAGGTAAACAGCTTAATATACTTAGAAAAGCACTGTGGGACTCTTGATATGTCCTGTGTAATGGTATCTGGGAGGATTTGTGGCGCTGATGGTGGCACTCAGTGCCCAGTAAAAATGGCAGCTTTGCAGAAGCAGTCTGTTTTGTCATCTGAACGGAGACATGACGAGGTCACGAGTGACCTTTTTCTTTCTTACAATGGCTGCCCATGGAAGGATGTGAGAACCGGCCATGGCAGCTGGTTCCCATGCTGAAGTGCCTGCAGGTGCACAGGGATGCAAATAAGGACTAGGATGCAAAACCTGTCCCTAAAGGAGCATGTCCTGCAGGCCACGGGGGCTGCTCCAGCCTTCAGTCCTCTCCATGTGGAGTGGGGAATAGTGCTCTGTAAATGAATTACCCATAGTATGCAGAGGTGTGTCACGTTCTTACACCTCCAGGTTTCTCATTGGTTTTAACAGAGAGCAGCAGGAAGTGGAGATTGTTAGGAAAGTCTGTTCCAAGAGGTTTATCCCAGGTGAGACGTGATGCAAATTGCAGACACGGTGATGTTGTCTAATTTGTGTTTTATCTTTTAACATCTGTAGTAATATTTTTCCCCTACTAAATATATCCAGAGATAAAGCCTTTGAAAGGCAGAGCTTCATCACTGTATCGTACTCCAAATCAGTGCAATTTGCATTATGGTAAACTATATAACATATGTACCTGACACAGAACTCAACAATAAGTGGGAATTCCTGTACGTTTCCTTTTTCTCTTGCATTATTTCGTGTTGAGTGTAGTCCTAGGTGACAAATGTAACCTAAAAGAGCTTCTAAATCTGTAACTTCCAGGTCAAATAAAGAGGGAGGTGGCACCTCGTGGGGGTCCTGTACATTCAAATACATGGTTCCGTTTATCTACAGAGCTTTGAGACAGTTGTGAAACCACAAGCAGTAAACCAGGAAGAAATTATCCATAGGATCTCATAGAGCAAAACTTGCTGGGTATCTGTGGCAGGCTGAAGGAATGTCTGTTTTTTTTCTCATTCTCTTCCACCACATCTAAAGCAATCCAGGAAAGGGATTTTCCTCAGAAGCCTGGGGTGGGATTAAGTCAGGGTGCTGCTGGAGCACGTGGCAGGGAGAAGTGGAACACCATGGACCCAGCTGCTGCATGCTTTAGCCAGGTGAGTCTTGCTGGGACCTCATTTGAAGATGGCTCAGCATTAGTTTGCCATTAGCACCCTGGCTCTGCACAACAGCCCAGAGGGGCTTTTTTGGACGTTTTGACACTAAACCATAAACTGACAAATGCCAAGATTCATTTATGACTCGTGCTTTGTTTCTGTCAGCACTGATGGAAGTTGCATGGGGGGGCAAGGTCAGATTCAGATTGAGCACATAGCATCTTGAGAGCATGCTCATCATTTCTGGAATACAGACTAATTCATTTCTTCAACAGATGTGCCCCAAATATCACTAATCCTCCTCATCATTGTTTCTTTTATTATTATTTTTTTCCCAATTATTCCTTCTCATTTAAATGCAAAGCCACGAAAACTCCAAATCCCAAATCATCCATCCATGCATCCATCCCTGCAGGGTGTCTTCGGTTTTACATTGTTTTGCGACCAGGGGATGAAAAGAGGCACATCTTTGCTTAGGCTGGTGCTTTGCATAGGAGAGTGGGCCTGGTTTTAGATTTGAGAGAGGCTGGGCACTGTGTGAGCAGTGTGTGGCCTGAAAAAGCAAAAGAGACAGGGTCCTGAGCTTCTCCTGCTTTTGCTTTTGATAGACAGCAGTGCTTCTTTAGCCCTTAGTGAATGACTGACAGAATGGGGTCCTGGCCTTTCCCTTGCCCACTTGGCAAGGGGAGTTTCCCATCATGGTCCTCCTCCTATGAGCTCTTGGGGCCTTGAGACAGCTGGGGTACAGATGCTGTCCTTGAGGACCCCAGTGGAAAGAAAAGGTGGGAAGGGCTGAGTAGTCATTGGGGAGAGAGCAAGAACTGTGGGAAGCCTTGGAACAGCTACTTTCAGTTGTGTGTTCCAAGCTGGAATTTGGCCACCAAGAGCTCTCACATACCTTGGAGCCCGCAGATGCCTCCCATAGCTCCAGAGATAAATAAAATAGAAAGCCTCCTATGTTCAGTATTTTTGAACATCTCTTGATTAAAGATCTCATGACCCTGTCCCATGATATTTGGAAATCTGGTATATTGGGAATTCTTGTGGGGAACAAGGTGATGGAGAAGAACATTAATACGTAAATAACGTAGCTGGGAGAGTGCTGATAGCTCTGCAACATCCCTTCCCACCCACTCAGAGCTTTAGGGTTGATAACCACAAGAGAAATGAAACCACAGCCAGTGATCTTGAGTATATTTTTATAGGATTGTTTTCTATCAGTCGCCTTGGAGAGCTACTGGCAAGCTATATATATATATAGATAGCTATACACACTTCATGAGATTGCTGTTTTTGTTGCTATTTTGTTCAGTGCTTTAATTTCAGATTACTAGCAAATTCATCTTGTTACATCTGGAACAGTTAGTACCTTCCTATGTAAATGAAGTACAGATGTCATTACAGTTATTGGGATTTAGTCCTAAACAGTGTGTATAGGTGCACACACGTGTATATTTGTTGTGTGGTTGTGTGGGTTTGTGCATCTCTTATTTGCTTTGCCCTGTTTCTCATCATCTGCCTTTATAGTTCAGAAAACAGCCCAGAGGGCAGAAAGCAAAGAGGGAGAGGGAGACTCCAACTTGGACATTAAGCTGATGCTTCTCCCTGTCAGAAGGTTGAAGCTGACTTTAGTTTTCCTAGGTCAGTCCCAACTCTGAAAACTGAATTAATATGGAAAAGAAAACACCAAAGTGTGTTTCCTAATTTGAACATTAGTAGCTTTATAATGGAGGAATCTCCCAAAGCAAGGAACATCAATGCCATTAAATCTAAAGCGTGCTTCTGCCATTGGAGTGGCAATAGGGCTTTGGTCATTGATCTCTAAGGGAGCCCAAATTTACTTCTGCTCCTTGAAATAGCACTTCTGTGTCTTCTATGTAAAATGGAACATGAATGTAGTCATCCCTTTTGAATTGTGGTCACCAGTACACAGGTGGCTTCTAACTTCTGTTTGATCCACCTTCTTCATTCAGAATGGCTTCATTACTTTGGGTAACTGTTCTCTAATTTCTGCCATCAAACTAGCAGAGTATTTTCCTAGGTTTATTTGCTTTTGTAATGTTTCATTAGTAAATGGGCTGTATTGGCAATTAAGACTGATTTCTCCCGTTTGATTCTGGGAATTGACTCATCACCACAGAGTCACTGAAGTCATTAATTGCCCTTTATGGACAAGGTCCCTTATTTATTTTCATTACTTGACTTGTGCCTACATTGATTTTCCTGTAGTATGTGCTGGCACAGTTGGTGGAGGGAGGTGGGTATGTGCAGTAGGTGTTGATCCAGTTCACCTAAGTCAGGCATAAGCCACTGCACCCACCCATGAGCTTTATAAATTAACTCACAGCAGTATTTCTGTAACAGTTAAACCTTTTACAAGACCATTCCTTCATTGTTATTCCTGGGTGCATATTCCTGCCTCCTTCCCTTGTGCCTGCTGTGCTATTCATCCTACCATCCACCCCATTAGGAGAGATCTAAGCAGAAGATCACTAACCCTACAATAGCAAAATGAATGACGTTTTGCCATGTTAGCCCTGCAGATCAGCCTGCTGCAGGATTACATGAATGCCAGTGCCAGGGAGGAGGAGGAAAGCACTGTGAGTTTGGGAGAAGAGGATATGATGTTGACTGAAACTCAGCCCCAAAAATGGTGAAACTATCCTCAAAGTTGGAAGGGGGGGGAGGGGGTTTAATTCCATTCCGTTTATCTCATCCTGATAGAGATTTCCAGGTTGGTCCTACAACTTACATGTATAAATGGGAGTCCTGCAGAATAGGACAAAAAAGAGAACTATTGGGTGAAAGCTGCATAGCTTTTTATCAGGTGACAGGGAAGGCCAAGGACCTGGCTTCTTCTGCCACTCCACTGTGTCCCTCTCTCCTCCAGGAGTCCCCATCCTCTTGAATCTCCACCACCCAGTGCATCCACTGCAAAGGAGGTCTTAGAACCAGATTTCAAACAGATAATTTGGGAGGACTGGTTTTCCTTTTTATTTAATTTCGTTTTATTTTATTTTATTATTTTATTTTATTTTATTTTATTATTTTATTTTATTTTATTTTTTCCAACCTTTTTATTACTTATGCACTGATTGTTGCAGTGCTAATTGTAGTTTAGGGATAGTAACATTTTAGTTCCTAAGAGGAAGAAGAGGATTGGCTTTCCCCATAATGTGCAAGGTACCTAATAATTTGTTAATGGTAGCTTGCTCTTTATTAGGGCAGTGGGTCATCAGGGATTCCTTGAAGAATTCAGTTGCTCTGTTTCTCATTGTTTCTCCTTTCCTCTTTAAAGCGTGTCATTTTAGACTGTCTGCTGAAGTCAGCTTTCCATTCTGGTGAAGCAAGTAGAAGCATGGAGAACAAGATTAATATGTATCTGGAGCAAATGGCAGGAGGGAGGAAAGGAGAGAAGAATCAATTCAAGTCAAACAATTGCAGACAGTGACTGAAAAATTAATGTGTCTAGGGAAACTGGAGAGAAAGAAGCAAGAGCAACAGTGCAGGTCTGTTATAGATACAATAGTATTTCCGTTGAGGACAATCAGAGAATTGTACCAAGGCTTGAGTACTTGTCCTTAAACAGGAATATTGTAGCAACACATTGCAGTAAACTTCAGTGTAGAATAACCCCGTATTTGTTCCAGTACCATCCTGTTGTTTCCAGCAGGTTTTCCAGTATTATACGTTGTCTGGCGTTATAAGGTCAAGCAAGTCGCCAACAAAACCACAGGCGAATTTCTACAGAGGCAGACTCATTGATGCATGCCAGTGTGCTTTTGGGGTACAAAACGTTCTGCTCACAGCATGTTTTCATTCATGAGATTATTTTTTTGTGTGTGCTTAAAATAGCTTTAGTTTCTTGTGACTTTTTATCACCGGTTATTGCTCTTTCATCGAGGCCTTCCCTTACTTGATTTGGAACGAGTCAGAGCAGGACCAAATGAAACCATTTCCCAGCCAACCTTTTCCTTGCATATTCTTGTTACATTATGGCTGATAGTGTGCTGTCCTCACATAACATTCGTATGAGAAACGTTACGATTGACATCTTTGTAAAGTTAATCCTGAAAGTGAAGAAGGGGTATATGAAAGACAGTATGGCTTAGAACAGGAAGCTGTGTCAAAAGCACAGCTATCGTGTTGTGATCTCAAGGGC
This sequence comes from Excalfactoria chinensis, assembly GCF_039878825.1. Taxonomy (NCBI): domain Eukaryota; kingdom Metazoa; phylum Chordata; class Aves; order Galliformes; family Phasianidae; genus Excalfactoria; species Excalfactoria chinensis. The sequence goes on along the minus strand of NC_092825.1, from coordinate 14,420,994 downwards.
TTTATAACTGAGAAACACTACATAAAGGGCCGTGTAAAAGCCTCAGGATGTGTAGCTTTAATAGTCATCAATATTAATGGGGAGAATATAAGATCAGCTGCTATCCTGTAACAGTAAACCTCTTTCTGGCTTCGTCCGGCAGTTTTTCCAAGCCCGAGAAGCTGCCCCAGCAGATAACAGGCACACACAGCCCGTGTTATCTGACAGCACATGCTTGGGGTTTAGCAGCAGTGGGGGCTAAGCTTGACATTTCCTGCTTGGGTTTCACTCAGTTGTGATGTATAGGTAGTTTTTAAAGTTCACCGTCGTAAAAAAAAAAAGAGAAATTACAGTAGCAGAAGAATAATGTGAAGAGCAAAAAGCAGCCTTAGTGGCACAGTGAGCCACCTCCAGCATCACAACCCATCCACAGGCTGTGTGTGGTGGCCATCTGGGCTGGGCCTTTGGTACCCTCACCCCAGTATCCCCTTGCTGGCAGTCACTCACCGTCTTCTCCATGCTTTGCTTTCCCACTGTGCTGCCTGACAGTTCACACAGGCTTCACTTCAGATTTTGAGTGCTTTTTAGGCCTCAGCTCCCCACAGCGCAGCACTGTGGGATGGAGCTGTGGCACCCCAGGCAGTGACAAGCTGAAGGGCTGCACGATAGGTTGTTGGGTTCCAGGTGGTTGGGTGCTCCTGAGCACAGTGCTTCAAAAGCTTGCACAGATGACTGATTAATGATGCCACAAGCATTGTGTTTCTAAAGAAATGCGGGAACTGGTTTTGTTTTTGGAAAAATGGTAAATAAGGATGGATCAAGTTTCTTGGTAGGCCCTTGTGCCTGAAGCTCAGTGATGTATGTCTTGGAGTTATCGTAGAGATTTCAGGGATGCTGTTTTAGTATATTTCAGTAAGTACACATAAAATATGAAAATTCACTGTCAAAGAATATCCTTCCAATTCAGTTCTCATTTACATTACACAGTAATGAGAATTCAGAGTAATGTTAGTAATTGGGACATCAGTGGTACTAAGTTGACTGAATATAGGGCAAAGGATTATGTTTAAAGTTGAACTGTTCTTGTTTTCTTTTTAACTGCTTCTTTAAGCATCATAATAAAAAGCAATAATAAACATGATTCAATAGAACTATTGTGTAAGCTTTCGTTTCTCTTAAGTAGTTTTACTGCCTGAGTGGGTACCTAGACACATGGCCTGTCAGTTCTTCTTACATCACTGAGTTAATACAGAGCCATCAGCGACTTCCAGCTTACACCTTTGTCTTATGGCTCTGTATTGCCACGGCATTTCCAGAGCACACCACAATGAGAGGAATATCTCCTTTTGGCTTGTGTCTTGTCCTTTTCTCCTTGTGTGTTCAAGTCTGCACGTTACTTGCTTTTGCCACGTTCCGTTTTCAGAAAGCCTTGAAGATCAGATTCCTCTCTGAGTCGGAGAGTTAACTGACAAATACACTACTGCTTTTTTAAAGGGGCAGATCTGTGCTTGATTGTTATATAGGGATTGTGTTTTTCCAGATCTTAGAAGATTCTGGTATTAGATATGCTGGAGCAATCATTGGATCAAGGGGAGTTGGGAAAGTGCATGTGATGTGTGTGTGGTTTTGTGGCATATTCAGTGCAGTGAGGGATGTTTCTGTCTTGGGTGTTACATACAGTTTCTCTCAGAAGAAGCACATAACAGAGCGTTTCAATCTAGCTGAATTCCTCATTAAAGTTTTAAGGAAGGTGTCTTCTTATAATCTTGCCTAACCTGATACTCGCAGTTAATAAGTGGAAACAGGGAGAGATTTATTGAGTGTTTTTCACTGCTTTTCATCTTAGTGTTAAAACGAGAGTATGAGAACATCAGTCCTGATTCTGAAAAGCTCTGAGCACAGGCTTGAAGTTATAAAGTTTATTACTTCAGAAGTTTGGGCTTGCATACCCGCTGGAATGGTGGGAAAGATGTATTGTTTAATGTAATGGTGAGCATTGCAATTCTAGTGATATTTGTTCAGGTCCCCTGTGCTTTGTATTGTGTCCTTTGTGCACACACTGGGAAGTCCCATATGCTGTCTGCAAGGAGATGTCCAGCAGAGCACTTGTGGCAGGGCAGCTGTCTGGTGGCTGTCACAGGATCAGTGCTGGGGAGGAGAGGTGGGTCCTGCTGAGCTGAACTCTCCTGAACAGCACACGTTTACCTCACTGAGTGATGATGAAATGTGAGGAAGAACGCAGCAGTGCTGGGCATCCTACACAAATCCAGGCACAGGGCGCTGCAGCTCGCAGCATGGGCAGAGCAGAGGTGCAGCCCTGCGGCTGTCTCGGGGCGATGCCCTCAGAGCAGCTTCTGCTCAGCTCCATGCCGGCACTGGTGTGGGAACCTGGGGAGCAGCTGCTGCAGCACAGCTTCCCATTTGAGTTTGCTTTTGTTTTATGAGTCACTGCTCACAGTTCCTGCTGCTTTTACTTTCCTCCAGGAATGCGTTTGCACGATTTGAGCTGTGTCTGAATTACAGTAATTGTATAATCTTGTACCAAGTCATCATGCAAGTATTGAGCTGGTAGAAACGTGTTCCTTCAGCTGGCTGTCGTGCCATTTTGCTCTGCATTTAGTTGTCAGACAGTTTTACTGAGTAAAACACAAGCATATACTCTAATGTCTTCAAACAGCTTTATGGGCAGGATCTGAACACATGTTAAAACATCAGGTGGTTACCTTAGGAAGACACAAGTCAAAACGTAAATGTTAACCAATTAACTCGCATAGAGGGCCACTTTTATGTGCAATGAGTAATTGAGCAACTGCCCAGCCGCAGCAGGCTGCTTAAAGCAGATGCCCTCTGCGAGTTTTGAACCACAGATTGTAACTTGCTTTTTTAAACTCGGATTTTCAGCAGATGTGGGAAAGGTTACGGTGTAGAATCAGCAAGACACCTGATTCTTCGATACTTGCATTCAGTAGATCTTAATTGAGACTTTGGAATAGATTACCGATGAAGCATTTGATTGGAAAAAAAGCTTCAGCAAGCGCGTGCAATCCTTAACTATTACACAGTTACTGTACTTGTTTCTGAAAGGTTCAGAAAGTGATTGTCAGAGGCAGGATGCACTGGAAGTATGGAAGCAATCCATATGTCACCAGCATCCTGCTCATTCTTTCTATGCTTTCTAATGCTTTGCAATGCGTTGCCGTGCCCTGCTGCTGACACGGGCTGCAAAGCCGAATTCCATTCGAGCTGAAGTGCAAACACTGATCTGTTGACAGTTTCCAACCCACAGTGAAATGCTGGAGCAAATTACACATATTCTGGTTGACAGGGAGCATGCAAGACTTTAAATGGTGGTGTTACCTCCCCCCTTACAGATCTATCTGTCACCTTTATGTTTATCACCAGTTGTGAAAGCTACTAAGGAATCTGAAAACTGGGGGCCGATATTGCCAAATATTTGAAGTAGGATTAGACTCTGAACTACCCTGAGGGACTGCAAGACAATGCAGCATCCTTACTGCCCTGCAGTTGCAGAACTGTACATCGTTTGCTGTAGAGTCAGGTGCAGAAGTTGGAAAGCAGAAGCTCGGGGTTCATGGTGCCTTCTGCAGCTTGGGTGACATGTTTGCCTTCCCTGATGTCTCCTTCTGCCCTTCCAGGAGAGTACTGCGAGGTGAACGCCCGCTCCGGCCGCTGTGCCCCAGGCGTGTGTAAGAACGGAGGGACCTGCATCAATCTGCTGATCGGGGGATTCAAATGTGAGTGTCCACCAGGAGAATATGAGCGGCCCTACTGTGAGATGACCACCAGGAGCTTCCCCCCACAGTCCTTCATCACCTTCAAGGGGCTGCGGCAGCGTTTCCACTTCACTGTCTCCCTCATGTAAGTCCCCATCCCAGTGGCTCCCAGCACAGGGTGCATCTGGTGGATTCTCCCCTCAAGGTTGGGGTGTATTTATTAGACATTGTAACCAGATGAATTATCTATGTGTAAAGGTCTCTATGGGGAATTTCGGGCTCTGACTCTTTCAAGTGGGGCAAAACCATGTTGTTTGGAAGCATTTAATTTCTGTCCTGTGGAGCATGCTGTTGAGGTTCTAACTATTTCTCTTTTACCGCAGACTTTTGCCAATAACTTCTTTACTAGGATCTTTGTCTTTCTGACAAGCAGTTTATTTACCTCCTCTGCCTTGGAGACTAGTATTCAGATATACGTAGTTCTTTCTTGGTGAAGTGCTTCACACAGCTGAGAGGGCTCATCCCAGCCCTCACAGGCTTGTAGGGGACCACCAATACAACAGCATCTGGAGAGGGGACAGCAGCTGATGTCACTGCTCGGGGGAATTACGGATCAGTGTGACCCGCCAAGGGTCTGCTTAGTTTCCATCCTTTGCTTTAGATCTCTTTTAGGCTGAGTTTTGCTCTGTGGGAAGATGGTATGGGGAGAAAGACCTTTCCAGGCAATGGGGTATTGCTGAACCACAAACTCCATACACATCTCACCAGCCCTTGGCCAGAGAGGTGGGTCAGTCAGGTCATGGCTGAGCAAAGGCTGATACTTGTCAGGTTCTAGCTCCCAACCTCATGCCTAGAGCAACCCTGACTGTCACAGCTCCTCACCTTTCTCCTCCTGGCCTTCATGAGCAGCTCTGCTTCTCATCCCATCCTCGCTGCCAGGCATGGCTGTCTACATCCCTGTCCCATCTGCTGTGACAAACCCATGTTGGACAGACTTCACCTGGGCTGTCTGTCACTTCTCCTGTGGGGGCAATTGAGGAGCTCTGGGGTGAGGAGAGCAATGGGGACAGCCACACAGTGTACAGCAGAGCTCTCCTATACTGGTTCAAGACTGCCTGGGTTAAAAAAAAAAGAACTCTTCTGGAGAGTACTGTTTTGCTCAGGTAATGGTGTGGGGTTTATCTGCCATGGAGTGAGAGCTCCAGGTGGAAATTCATGTTGCCTCTGAAGAGGGTGCAAGGTTTGCAGCTCTCCCACGGTCAGGGTTGACCTTTGATTGTCCCTCATGGTTAACTTTGAGTAAATAGCACAAAATGTGTCAGCTCCAACCCTGACGGGCAAGGTCAGAAGGTTGCTGGTCTGTAAAACGACAGATGCAACAACAGAAGCGTTTCGTGTGTCTCTCTACAGAAAATGCTCAGGACTGAGAAGATGAGGCACGTGCCCCATGTTGTGCCCAGCTTGGTGTTTTACTTTTGGCTGGAGATAGGAAAGTTCTGGTCCAGAATGTTATGGGATGGTGAAATTACAGTTAAATCAGGATGCGTGGATGCAGTTTGCATGCAAGCCACAGCAGGGAAGAGTTGTGCCTGAGAAGGTTGGTTTAGAGCATCAAATCTAAACACACAGAAAAGCTGAGAAGCAAAAGACTCAGTCGGACTTGTCAGATCCACAGTGAGAGCAAACAAAGGAGCGGCCTAGGCTGGCTGCCAGCATAAATTACCTGCAGTACCCTTGGAGTGTCCCCACGGCCACGTGGTGTCATTTTTCAGGCTTTTGGGAGGAGATCTTTGATGTGTAGGGTCCTTCACATTGAAGTGACTCGAATTCTCTGCATGGGCGTTATGAAGAAATAGCAACTTGCCTTCATGCGCCAGTGCTTGCACCATGATTTCTTTGGCATCTTTAAACTGAGATGGCATGCTTAGTCCTGAGCTAAACACTCTACAGACCACTCAGTGTGAATGTAAAGAGCGTAGGTCATCCTGGGCTTCATTCCATGCAGTGCAGGACAGTGATAGTTTTAGCTTTTTGTACCTGAAGTTCACATTTTTTTTTACACTTGCTATTTCTTTGGCTTTTGTTATCCTTCAGTACAGGTGGAAAACGTTATGTGAGGAGAAGCAAGAATAAGTGGTTGGACTAGACAGTGTCCGGCTTCCTTCAGACTTCAGTGACTCATGACCTGCTCCTGACCAAGAGCAGGGTGCTTGTGTACTTCACATCCATAAGTAAAATGGGATTTTTCAGGGGAAAAGCAGAAAGAAATCCTTATGTTTGTTCTGAGCTTAACAGATGAGCAAACACTTCCAATGCAAAAGCAATTTATGCCCCTGTGGGTGACATTCTGGCAAGTTCAGAGGTAGCAGCGCTGAGCTAAGGACATGATGCAGCAGGTGCTTTGGGATGGTGTGAAAGAGTGGAACTGGGCATAAAAAGTAGAAAGATACTTTGTTGGGTTTTTTTAAGTTAAAACGATGGTAAAGTATTGTAGTTATTATATCCAAACAGTATTTGCAAGCAGAACTAAGGTTCCTGTTGTTGCCGGTTAAACAGGCTCTGTCAGCTCACTCAGACCCTTTGCATTTCTTTTTCTTATGTGAAGCGTAATAGATGTTTGCATCTGTAAATAGATGGGAGCTGTGCGCAAATCCCCAGAGCTAAAAGGGTCCATTTAAAATCATGAAATACACAGAAATTTTTGTGCTGGCAGGAAGGCAAGCTTTTCTAAAAGAGGGGTTGGCTCTTTTGCTGCAGGAAAGGTGTGATACATCCCAGATTGGAGGCACCAGAAAAATAAAGCTAAAGTACGCCCACTGGAACTGGTTGAGTGGAATTGTTCAAGTGTTTGTTTTCCTTCCTCCGATTGACTTTACTGCTGATTGATGAGCCTTGATTATCTGCGTGGCATTATTCAGATACCTCTTATCTTTCTCTCCCCCTTGCTTCCCCAGCAGTTCTTTTTGATCAGTTTATGACTCCCCTTGTAGCATGCAGCATGTGGACAGTAAGCAGGCAGCAGTACCCCTCTTTGATGTCAAACTGCTCTCTGCCTTTCCAGCTCTGCAGAGGGTAGGAACTGCTACTGTGGGTAGCATCAGATACTCACTCTGAATTGCATGTCTGCATCATTTCACCTTTTGTTAGGATCAGCATCCACAGCAGGGCTCTGTAATTTCCGTCACTCTCTCCTGTCAACGTGAAAAACAAAAAAACAAACACAAATATTTGCCCTGCTGCTTATTTAATTTTACCATTTCCTGTCTTAGGAACGAGCCAAAGGTTTGCATTTCTGACTGTCACCTGACTACTTGTCTCTTCGTTCCAGGTTTGCAACCAGGGAGAGGAACGCTCTCCTCCTCTACAACGGGCGGTTCAACGAGAAGCACGACTTCATTGCCTTGGAGATCATTGAGGAGCAGATCCAGCTCACGTTCTCTGCAGGTGGGGTCGCACTTCAGTAGAGCGTCTCTGCTTATGGTCCTGAGATCTTCTCAGCTTGGCTGGAAGTGTGCTGTCATGAATTTATATGTGCTGCCTTGTTAATAGAGTAACTGGCTGACACTGTGCAGTTAACGACTGATGGAGGGTGTTGCAGTGTACTCCAGATTGTAGCAGTGTGTGGTGGTAACACTCGCTATCGTAGACAGGAGCTTGTCAACATATCAGTTATAAAACCCAGAGTTTATGAGTACTATAAAAGGTTGATACTACTCTGACAGCCAGTGCTTGCTTAAATGAGACTTCATTTTGTTATGCCTGCATAAATGTTGTGTATTTATGTACTTTCTTACTACATCATCAGTAAAACTGGGTGCCTAACTGTATTCTAAAAAATACCTGTGAGCCAAAGCAGAAAGTGAAGAATGCTTGCCATTCTTTATTGCCTGTGCCAAGCAATACATCGATGGAATCCATCGATGCCCACTAGGAGCTCCTCCCTGGCGTGTAATCCACAATAAATTTTGGAGAACACATCTGCTCCCTCATTGCCAAGCTGGGCTAGAAACCATGAAATGGAGGCTTTGGCATTTGCGTTCTTTCTGCATTAGGACAAACTTGGCATCTTCTGATGCTTCCAGGAGCAGAGAGAGGGGAAGGCTGATGAGCAAGGCTTGGGATGAGCCACGTCACTGTGGCTTTCTCCCAGTTAATAGGTGCTGTGCTGAAAATCAGCCCTGACAGTAACAAACTTTTTCCTGATGAAAGTGTGACCAGAACAAGCTCTTACTGTTCCATTCCCAACAGAGGGACATTTCCTGGGTTTAAAGTAAAAAACAAGACCAGCTATGCTCATTTCCACAGCAGGGGTAGCACAAAAAGCTGTCGGCATACAGCTGAGGCACACTGAAGCCAGCAGAAATGAACTTCTGTACTTCAGCAGGGTTGCTGAATCTGCTGGTAGAGGGGATGTTTTCAGTTGGGACAAAACATATGCCTGGGCAGGGCTGTTGTCCCCATGTGTTTCATTGCATGGTGGGGGGAAGCATGGAGGCCCAGGAGCTGAGGTTGTTGTCACATCTGCCTGGTGCTAGAGGAGGAGGGCCTGGTCACCTGGGCCCAGCCCTGCTGGGTGTCCTGCAGCAGGGACTCCATACATGTAGTCAGCTGAGACATTTGTAGCTGTGTACAAGGCACTTAACTGTGGGAGATATATTTCCTGGTCTCCTTCAAAGTCGACATGCAGGCTCTGGTTGACTCTTCCTTACTTCTTTGATAGGAAAGACATTGCAAGAAATAAAGCAGTAGAAGCAACAGGCTTATGCTGGTGATACGCCCTCCCTGTCACTGATGATTGTGGCCATCAGACTCCTCTGTAAATCTTGTGTGACCCCACTGACTTGCCAACAGCATTGAAGTGCATATGTGGGCCATTTGGGTAGAGGATACTCCAGTTTCATTCCTCCTTTATTACCCAGAAGATGTCCAAACTAGAATGCATTTTCAGTGGATTAGTGTAATGAAATAACTTGCTACTGGTGGAGAGATTTGCTTTCTTCTGTATCTCTGCTCCACTTGTCTAAACTTGAATAAAATTGCTAGGAAGGCACCCTGAGGATGAATGAGAAAAAAAAAAATCAACTTGCACTTATATGCATTTAAATGTGGAGGAACTCTTTTAAAATACAGGAAACTAAATTTAGATTTGCACTGCTGCACCCCCAGAGCAGGTCTGATCCTGTACCTTACAAATGGTATTTTCTTTGGAAGGAGAACAGTTTATGTTTTATAGTTTTAAGTGGCATTTAACGAACAATGCAAGTTCTGGACACCTGATCTGAGTGCTTTACCTGTCGCAACAGCTTTTGCACAGAAAGCAAAGCAAAGGGGTTGGAGATCAGGGACATTCCTATTGTGGAAGCTTTTAAACTGAATTAAAAATATATATATTGTATTTTCCACATTTCCATCAGAGTATGATAAAAAGCATCACAACAAGGTGTCAGATGTGTTAAACTGAAATGAACAGGATTACGTACAATAGCAGTGAAAGGGATAATGCTTCACGCAGGGTAAAGCATTTGTTGCAAGTAAAGAGCAGAAAGTACATTTTTAAGCTCAACAATAATGTTGACTTACAGGAGGGAGTGAATTTTCCTGTGGGTTATTATGTAGAATTTTCCAACTGTTTAAAAAAGAAAGAAAAAAAAAAGACAAAACCTGGCAATCTGCTCTCCTTGCCAAGCCTTTTATGTCCTTTCAACGCGAGTGTTTATTTTGTTGCTACCTTGGAGCAGATATGCGTGGTAACTGAGCAGGTTGTGCTGACTCAGACCTGATTTAAAGGCTTCTGCTTTACAATTGCAACGTGAAGAGCTTGCTTTCAAATTTAAATACTGAAGGGCTGCCAATAATTTCATTAATCTCTTGTAAAATTCTGCTGAGATCCACAGTTACTGTTCCTGTGTTTTATACACGTAACTATCTCACACAGTTGCACTGGAACTCCGGGAGTTCCAGTGGACTGGAACTGACTGGAAGTAGCAGTCTCTTCCCTAAGACAATATCTTGGCATAGAATCATTAGAGTAGAAAAGACCACTAAGATCATCCAGTCCAGCCCATCCCCACTGTACCCACTGGCCACATCCCTCAGTGCCTCTTCCACATGGTTCTTGAACACCTCCAGGGGCACTGACTCCACCAGCTCCCTGGGCAGCCTGTGCCAGTGCCTCACTGCTCTTTCTGAGAAGAAATTGTTCCTAATATCCAACCTGAACCTCCCCTGGTGCACAATGCCCTTCATGTAAAATAAATGTAGCGTGCTGCTTCTGACAGAAAAGTAGAGGAATTCACATTGGCCATTGTATCAGTGACTGTATCTACACAATCCCTATGCGCTCTGCAAAAAAGCATAACAGAAAATTACACAATTCACCAGAATATGTGCAAAGCTGTTTTTGTGTCTGTGCACCAACGCAGTTCCAGTTCCAAAGTTCCCAATTACTCCACGAGGAATTAAGGCGGTTGCATCCTGCACCCCGTGAAGGTCATGCTGTGTTACACTGTGGGGTTCAGCAGCATTGCAGGAGCACTGACCCCCCTTCTCTTCTGCTGTTCTTTCAGGGGAGACGACCACAACGGTGGCACCATTTGTTCCTGGAGGGGTCAGTGACGGGCAATGGCATTCGGTCCAGGTGCAGTACTACAATAAGGTAAGGGAAATCACACTGGCGATACCCCTATTATTTGTCAGTCATAGAGATACGCGTCACTGAGCTCTGCTGATTGTTGCCGTGACTCGGAAACCCCCAATTTCCCAGCTTCTTGCGAAACCTCTGCCAGAGCCAAAAGACCACCGTGACTCATCAAGAAACGTGGCAAAATGGCGTTTATTAGGAGTAATCAATACCTTATATACCTTACTACTTCGTCTACGCCCCCTAGGGCACGTTTGAAATGCGCGCCAATGTGATTCACAGGGCTTGAGACGGAAGAGGCTGGATTACTATCACCGTCACATCCCGAAAAAGCCCCGCTATCGCCTATATGCTTGTACTATAAGGTTCAGCCTCGTTAGCATCTACAACATCTCCCCGCCCCCCAAGACAACAATTTATCCCTTTTCAATGTGAACACTCAAATCCCAAGTATAATCTACTATAAATTTGATATTATTCTATATGTTCTATGCAATATACTTATACTATTGTACTCAGCTTAACTGAATTACTCATCTACGTAGTCAAATTTAACCTTAACAAAACTAAGATTGATCTTAACGCAATCCTAACGAGTACTAATATATTACTCTTATCATAACTCTATTACTCTATTAATATATTACTCTTAATATAACTTACTCTATAAATTTATATAAACCTTAATATCTATTAATATATTAATCTTAATATAACTTACTCTCTATAAACTTATATAAACCTTAAAAGCTTCATCCAATATAATGAGTAGTGCAAGTTACATTTGTGCAAAAGAAAACAATACCACAACTAAATGAACTGTATATTAAGATAGTCCCTTTGATGTCTGGAACCATCCGAGAAACAGTTCTCATCCATGTTTTCTATTCTTCTTCATTCTTCGTCATTCTTCTTTCTATTCTTCATCATTCTTGCATGATGTATCTTCTCTGTATGGTGAACAGTAGTCAAAGTCTTCTGTCCGTAGCCTCGATAGCGTCCATCAGCTCATCAGCACACGGCAACATGCACCATCATTACATTAACGTGTTATCGATATGTAGTGACTAGGTAACTAGAATCACACTCTATAGGATAAGAAGAACACATCCTAAAAGATAAGAGAAGCTGCAAATACAGATAAGTGTGAGTCTACTGTTGGCTGAGACCCGACAATTCTAGACTGAATACAGAAGGTTCCCGCGCTTGTTGTTCGAGCGGTACTAATCACTGAGACCAACAGCAGCAGAACAGTCTCAGGTACCAGATTCGGACTCCCCACCAACTGCTCCTGTAAGAAAAGAACTCTTATCCCACTTCCCATAGTCAGTCTTCACCAACCATTCTTGAGTAAAACGAGAAGTGAAGCAGGACCTATTGTCAGTCTCAACGTGACTGGGCAAACCGACCATAGCAACAGCAGTTGCCAAATGGTATCGGACTGCAGTCAAGCCAGACCCGACATGCTGAGTGGCCGTGATGACAGTAGAGGAGGTATTCACAGCAATAGCCAGCCATTGACAGGGAGACAAGCAAGGCTCCCAGATGACACCAGTTTGCCAGATCTGCAGTGACCCTAGGCCAAAGACAGGAGTGCTGGCAACTGTACCTGCTATTGCATTACCTCTGGTAAAAGGCTTGGCACCTCAGAGTGACCACGCACATATAAGGATGCGACAGGAGCTGTGTGAGAGGCCAAGGTCTCTTCCAAAATTCCAGCAGCCTCTGAACTTGGGAAGTCCTCCCGGTCCATCCGGGCCAACTGCTTGGCTGCAAAGATGGAGTCAGCAACAATGTTAGAGGGTATCATTCGCCAGAGGTGCACTGCGACCGTCACAGCCATCACCTCAAGCATCTGCACGCTGACCATTAGGTTTGTGAAGACAGCAGCCTGTGAACTACGGTTGGAATCCTGCCAAACCACCATCCTGAGATCAAGAGTCTCATGCTCTACCAACTGAGCTAGCTGGGCCATTTCAAGGCCTTGAACAGTGTCCATGCAGCTCTGTAAGATCTTTTGCCAAGCTGCAATCATTTTGCTAGACGGATTTTGGGGTTCTTTTGGGTCGGATCCCTTTAGCTGACCATACAAGGGCTTCATCAATCGAGAAGGTATCCCCAAAGCACCCCGAACCCACTGGAAGGCTCCTACCAGTTTCTGCATATTCCATAGTTTCTTAACACATGGTTGAATATCAAGACCCACCAGCTGCACCGTCTCAGTGCTAAACTTATATTCCAAGCACTCTGCTTTAGTTCCCTCTTGCATGTCTATACCATGCACAGGGTGAAAGGGATCATCTTGTTCAGCTGCCACCCCCCTCCCAAGCTCAGTCATCCACCCCTCTTTCCAGAGTGTATATTGAACCAGCTTGAGGATCACGTATGCGAGGCTTTCAGTGTCGTGAGGAAGCACAGGGCCATGCGCCGTTAAAGTCTCTAGTGTATTTAAAGCCAGGGGCAAACGGAATTCGCGGCAGCAGCCGGCAGCCCGGTGCCGGAAGGTGGAGCGGCTCCGCGCCGGGGAATCGAGCCCCGGCCCCCCGCGCGCCAGGCGGGCTGCCCCCTGGGACGGAGGGAATGCGGAAGCGCCGGCGGAGGACGGGCGCGGGCAGCGGGGCGCCGCACCGCGCGCCCGCCGCCCCCCCGGCTCTGTGCAGGTGGTGCCACGATTGCACTCCACGCCTCCCAAGGCGGTATCACGCCGGTACCCTCCATCCCACTGGGCGGTGCCATGGTTCCACTCCACGCCCTCTGGCGATCTCGATGGCGGCGGGCTATCCCGTCGCTGCCCACAGCCGCGCCGCCGCCCCCCCCGACCCGAAGCCGGCCCACCGGCCGAAACTTGCTGGACCGGGCTACTCTGCGGGCGGCACACTGAAAACAGCACCATACTTCCATCTACTTCCATTCCCCCCCCCGGACGGCGCCATGTTTGCGTCCCCCCCGGGTCTGGAACACGCCTACTTCCCCCCCCCGGGTCTGGAACACGCCTACTTCCCCAACCGCTCGAATTAGCCGCGCGCCCGCACTCCCCCCCCCCTAATGACAAAGGATATGGGGCTGAAGTGTCCACTTGGCGGTTGAGAGGGGGTGTGGCCGATTGGAATTCGCCATCTTTTAACTTTTTCTTCTCCGCTTCTCCCGGACCCCGTCCCATCTTCGCCGTCTTTAACTCTTTCTTCTCCGCTTCTCCCGGACCCCGTCCCATCTCTCCGCCGCCTCCCCAGACGGCTCTCCTGGGTCCTACCGTCCTCAGCCGCTTTTCCCGGCCGCCCTCCCGGCTGCTCCGGGTCAAACACAAGCCCAACTAACAAACACGATTCAACAAGTGCTCCAAGAGCACCCAGGATCACGCCCCAGGTCACAAGCTCGGCAGCTGCCTGACTCACTGCCTTAATACTCTGCTCCACGATTCCCGCTCCCGTTGCTCACTCAGGTTTCCTACCGCGGAATGTCGCCGCCGCTCGCCACGCCCCCGCTCGCCACGCAGCGGATTCTTGCTCTGAAAAAGAAAGAAGAAAAAGGAAACAGGTCCCCCGTCGTCCCCCCGGTGAACCTGATAAGCTAAAAGCACCTCGTCGTCCCCCCGAGCTGCTTTTAGGGGTGCACAGCCGTCCCCTCTGTACACCCTATAAAGTAATGAAGAAGAAGTAAGAATAGAAGTAAAAATAGAAAAATGCCTAGGAATTTAGGGGTTCCTCACACGAGGCACCATATGTTGCCGTGACTCGGAAACCCCCAATTTCCCAGCTTCTTGCGAAACCTCTGCCAGAGCCAAAAGACCACCGTGACTCATCAAGAAACGTGGCAAAATGGCGTTTATTAGGAGTAATCAATACCTTATATACCTTACTACTTCGTCTACGCCCCCTAGGGCACGTTTGAAATGCGCGCCAATGTGATTCACAGGGCTTGAGACGGAAGAGGCTGGATTACTATCACCGTCACATCCCGAAAAAGCCCCGCTATCGCCTATATGCTTGTACTATAAGGTTCAGCCTCGTTAGCATCTACAACAGCTGATGTATGCAGGTGACCCAAACTGTATTTATTTAACCAGCTCTGCACAAATGGGGTTGGTCTTGCTCACCTGCCTGCGTCAAAGCTTCCTTCTGAGTTATATCTCAAGAAGGTAAAGTCTGACCTCGTATGTCCTCCTAGGAATACCACCAGGCATACCTCTAGGTACCTGCAGCTCTTACAGCCTTTAGTTCTTCACAACCTTCCAAGTATCAGCGTATCTAAAATGACTGACATGTTGATGTGAAGCTTTTGAGGAACTGTGCAGTACCCGAGCCTTCAGCACAGTGATTACAAACCGCTAACAAGGGATATTTTGAGGCAAAATGAAATTGCTCCATATAACCCTATTTTCACTTGTGAAGCAACCAGTTTAGTTAGTGCAAGCTTTCTGGTTTGGAAAATTGGATTGGGAAATGTATGACGCTTTCTGGTAACTGATGGCTATTTTACTGCACCATTTTTTGTCTGTATATGAAAGAACGTGCAGGAGGAATGCAGCAAGTATGGCTCCATGCTGTCGGGGGCACTCAGAGGGGCTGTCCCGAAGGGGACGGGTCAACATGTGCTCTCTCAAGAGCTGTCACAAGGAGTCTCAGCTTGATGAGATGGGGACTCGTGCAAAGCAGCCACTTTGAGAAGAAGCGAAGTGCAGGCATTCAGGGGGTGCAGTGTCACTGCGTGCAGATGGATGTCAGAGCTCTTCAACCGACAGCAAAAATCAAAGAACTCGTTTAGTTCCTGAGAAGCGCCGCTTTTAAGTCCAGAATGACAGCATTAGGAGGGATTACATCAGGAAATAGAGGAGTATTGTTGGCTGTTAAAAAGGAAACAGGATACTAATGTAGGAAGCTGAAAGGAAGATGAAGGATTAATATGATCAGCAAGTTCTTTCTTTCCCCACTGCTGCATCCTGTCATCACGGTTTGTGTGGTAGATTGAGTGGGAGGGTTTTCTTTGGACTCTTGAGTCCAAAGGGTCTCCTGGCCTATGGATGTTCTGCTGAGGAAGTAAAAAATGTCTTAATTTTGTTGCTTAAACCCAATATACTTTTAGCTATCCACTGTCTGGGACATAGAGAAACAGAAATGAAGCTTGACGTGTGACTGTGCTTGCATCTTTGAACTCCACAAGGGCTTTCTTACTGAACATGCTCCCGTACCCTAGGTTTTTCTCAGTGAAGAGCCAAGCATTTGCAGGGACGATGGGGAGATGCTCCTGCTCTCAGCTCCCCAGTGGCAGGGCTGGGGCAGCTGCAGCACAGCCTGTGGAGCAGCTCTGGCACGCTGTCAGGAAGATAAGGGCTCAGGCAGCCCCAGGACACTCTTTAAAAGGCAAAAAGATCTGACACAGGCGTTAAAAATAACCGCCTGCCTTGTTTTCGACCAGACTGGTTGGTGAGCAGTGCTCGCAGTGTGCGGACTGGTGTTTTCCTGGTGCTAATACGGGCACCCTGTCTTCTTTTGTTCCTCAGCCCCACTTCTTCTGAGGGGAATGAGCTGGTTCCCACTGTGTGAAGAGAGACAAAGCAGGGAGGGCCCCGCTGCTGACCTCCCTGGTGCTGAGGGATGCAGCTGGGCAGCCCTGTGGTGCTCCGTGCCCTTCACCCGGCTCCTGTTTGCTGGCAAAGCAGTTCACCGGCTACTTTGTATTTTAACAGGGCTGGAAGAAAAAGGCAGAGATAATTTAGGGACTTGGGTTGTGCCAGAGTAAACGGAATGCTGTGTCTAAACTTGATGCGGCAAAGACATGTTTGGATAACAGTACCCAAAACTCATGACTTAACCTGAATCACACAAGCTGGCAGATGGGCAAAGGCAGGACAGGAGCTGCACTGTGTCTTGCATTGGTATTGTTCTGCAGGTGCTGCATCCTTCCAGTATCCCACTGCACAGTGCCTGGTCTTCTATGGAACTTTCAGACACCGCTGCAGTTCCCACAAGTAGTATCAGATTTCTTCACAGCTGAGCTTAATTTTTCATCTTAAATTTTTGAGGAGAATCACTAAGAGACTTTGACACGTAACCTAAATTGCTTCACGCCAAAGCAAATTTTCTGAGATGAGTTTGCACAGGTCTGGAAGCTGTTCTTGAAATCCGAGTTGATGGTGTTTGGAGACAAGCGCAGTTTAAGTAGTTTTTGGCATCTGCAGCTCCGTGGGTGAAGTTTTGCTGAATGTCACTGAAATGTGGAATTCAGGAGCCAGTGAGCTGTGTGTACAGGGCAGCTCTGGTAGGAAGCTTCTGCTGCATCAGTTTCTCATCCCAGCTGGTGCCTTGCTGCGGGATCAGCTCAGTGATAATGATAAGTAAATGCGAAGTAAGCGTAGAAATGACTCACGGGTTATTTTCTGTGCTCAGCTCAGGAGCCACGTGCTTGCTAAAATTACAGGTATCTTCAGTGCCATCTAAAAAATGCTATTTTACAATTGATTCCTCATTGTAAGGGTCTCCTGCCCCTGTGGGACGGACATTTGAGACTCAATAAGAGGATGCTGGTCCAGCCTCCTTTCAGACCTGACACCAGCAGCCCACCTCTGTCCTTCTTCACACATACCAATTTTATTCCTCCCTCAAGTCTCTGTTGTAGATGGGTCCCTTTCTGAATTCCAAGTGCAAGAAGAAGCAGAGTTCGTCCCACTGCAGCTGGTTGCAGGCATTGCCCCACACCTCTGTCCTGTGGGCAGTGTCCTCTGTAATTCTTCTTCCAGCCCCATCCACTCTCTGTAGTGATGCTTCCTCTCAACACCCTTGGAAATGTGGAAATGCCTGAGTGAGACCTGTGGATGTCTTGCTAAGTGTTGGCTCTCTACTGAATTCCCAGGAGGCAAACTCCAAGAGGAAAGAATCTGTAGCTATATGAGCTGTAGCAGTGTTTTATAACTGTTGTCTAGTTTCAGTTATGTATTAAAAGTGTTGTCACTTACCCAGTAGCAAGACAGCGGTTTACATGTAAGCAGTGTTTTTTGCAGTTATAGAGGTTTGCTGACAGCTGGGGGAAAGCAGGGAAGAAAGCTGTTCGCTGGTTCTATTAGCTAAAACATATTTGCTTCTGGTATCCAGATCTTGCAGCCATTAGAGTCAATGGGTAGTACTGAATTAGAGGTGACGTGCATGACCTTCTTTCTCAAGAGATATATAGATCTATATAAAATTCAGAAGAAAAGAGATATTTGTATTAATTTGGAAGGAAAAGTGGCCAAAGGGGAAAGATTTCAACTCGGCATTGATGGAAAACAGCAGAATCTCCTGCTGCTTGTTCACGGGGCGGTAGCAGAATGAGCACTCACTTTGCCTTGGTAGCCTGAGTTCTGTCTGCACAATGAGAGCACAGCCAGTCTGTGCTGGTTTGTTCCTTAAGGGTCCTTTGGTTGAACATGCAAGAATGAATGGCAGGCAGTGGGTTAAGTGATGCTGATGTTTGTCAGTCTGGAATATGACCAAAACCACCAGGATGTTTGATGATAGCAATGCTCAGTATCAGTAGTATAACAGAAATTAGCTGGCTTTCACTGTACATACAGCATCACGTTGTAGGCTGTGTTTGGTACGGGAGATTCCAGTGAGCCTGGATAATGGGTGATGTTTTTAATCAAGTGAAAACTTCAAGCCGCTCTCCCAGAGTTCTGATAGAAATTCAATTTTGTTGTGAATTTAAGATACACCATCACGTTTATGTTAATGTTTTACCTGACTCGTTACCTTAGGGTAGAATTCATCATTTGGCAAGAGATAAAACTGTTTTACGTATGGACATGTTCCTTTAATTATAGAGGGTATGAACATGTATATTTATATACTGTGTATTTTGTATGTTACTTATGTATGTGACATCAAAGTCACTTAAGGACGTTACTGTTCTGTAGGCAGAAGCTCTTCCTGTGTCTCTTTAAGGGAATACGGGAGTAATTTTAGTTAAATAATGGAAAATCTGGAAAGGGCAGAGAGAAACATATGATCTCTGTGTGCCCAAAGTGCATTGCAGCCATTGTGGAAGACGGGCAGCATAAATCCCTAGATGACTCTCAGAGGGGCTCACGACAGCAAGGATGCTTTGAAGAACCTTGGCTGTGCTGGTTACTTAGTCCTCCAGCTTCTGGCAAGGAGGTATTCAGGACAAACCTCATGCTTTTTCCACAGCTGGACCTATTTGACAACAGGTAGCAGTAAGGTGCCTTTTTTTCACTTCTTCCATGCATTCCCTGAAGCTGCTGAGGAGCGACATGATTCCTCTTCAGAAGCCTGACTGCCTGGGGTGCAGCACCCGTTGCAGGGACCTGCTGCTTTCCTCCCCACAATGGGGTTAGCTGGCCTGCAACTGAGGCAAGCTGAAACTTGAGTCTTGCCAGCAAGATTGAGCTCCGAGCTCACTTGAGGGCTAGAATTTGCCCATGCCTTTTCTTCCTGAAGAGCTTGTGCCCATCCCTCTGAATGGTAGTTGCTTGCCCTTGCCAAAATCTGCTCTGCTTCCGTGCCAAGACGCACTCTGTAATTGATTTTCTGCACCTCGGGTACATTTTGCAGCTCTCCCCTTGTGCATGCTTGGCCTCCATGGCTGATCCTAAATGGTTATTAAGCTATGTCTGTGTAGCTGTTGTACGGCATCAACAGAATGAGTAATTTTCAGTCTACATCCACACATCACACATTTTGTGGATGCACAGCAGCAGTGCTGGTGGTGGTCTGCCTCTGGGTGAAGGAACTGAGCAGAGTCTTTACTTTCTGAGGACTCAGGAGATGAAATGAGTGAAGGAAAGGGGCAGGAAGAAAAAAAAAGAAAAGGGAAAAAAAAAAAAGCAGAAGAAATGGATATCCACAAGCCACTCCAGGGCAATGCTTGGGAAAGGCTCCATTACCACTCACCTCCAACATCATGGGTTGGTCTGTGCACCATCATTGATTCCCCTTACACTGCTTCTCCCCACTGAAATCCTGCCCTCCCCTATATTCGCATCTTCTCCTCCATCCACCATCTGGGGAAACCACAGCCCCCTTCCAGCTCCCATCCTTCCTCAGGCTGCTCTCCACCATGTCTGCCAGCCGTGGCCATCAACATTGCTTCCATCAGCCTCAGCTTCCTTGTGTCCCCACATAGGTTCCAAAATGGGCTCCAAACAGACTGAAAGAGTCAAGGCATTTATGGAGGTTCATTTGCAAAGTACATTGTCACCAAAGAGATTTGTGGGCAGTTGGGACCTGGTGACCCTACTGGGTTCCAGCAGCTTTGGTTGTGTACAAAGCAGCCTGCTTTCCCTGCCATTGGCTCTAGCTTGTCCCTAGTTAAGGAGGAGGTCCTGAAACCCATAGATAAGGATACAAGAAATCTGGTCTAAAGTCTGGAGGTGAACCTTGAGGTACTCCATCCTTTTCACCAGTAGCTTCTTTATTTTTGTGGGTATTTTACTTGTGTGTTATAGTTTCAAGTTGTTCCTCACCAGCACAGTTTCACAATGATCTTTGTTTTTTTTCTGGCAGCCCAAGCTTGTTTCTCTATTTGCTAGAACTAGCCATACCCCAGCATTTAGTTTCATTCATATTAATAAAAAGATATCTAAAGAGACATAAATTATGGGTTCACTTACTGTCAGTATTGTTCATTTCTCTTGCAGTGAAAATCAAATGTAGAGCATGTACAGATCTGATCCAAAATACTCACCTTCACTCTATGCACGCTCTCCATCTCCATGTACAATACTTACTATATCTAAGTAATAAATACAAAGGACTTTACAAAGGCTTGGTGTTTAGCAGGTTCAAGGTAAAGCTTTTCCATAATGGACAGGGAGCAAAGACCTTGAGATAGAAATGGCAGCATTTACATGGCCATCTTAGAGAGACAAAGTCAAGCCGGAATGGCTTTTCTACTCAGGTGCCTTCCAGACATCCATCCCAGTGGCACCTTGTGACTGAACAAAAAGAAGAGGCTGGCTAAGCACACACTGGAGCAGGCCTTTTTAGTGCAGTACCTACTGACCGTGTTGCAGCTGTGAGCTCCTCCTGGATTCTGTCTTGTACAACTCCTGCGTTTTCTCATTCTGTTACATGTTATGCCTGCAACTCATTAACAGAATAATCTTTAGGATTTTTGTTATCTTTATAGCAAATCTGTAACATTCATCACTGCCTTTATTTTACTGAAGCCTCTGTTTTGACTCTTGAGAGCCAGTGTTGAGCGACTGGGAGCACTTCCAAAGGACTTCAGCAGGCACAGGCAAAAGTTCCCTTTTGAAGGTTAAGTTCCACCTCTGTGCTCACACACAACCATTGTGTTAATCTGCGTTAGGGAGCTTGATGTAGCACTTTGAGTAGGGTGGGATAAAATGCAGCAACGGGAACAGTCAGCCTTGCTTTGTGTGGGCCTGTGCCAGGTGCCTGCAGGGCCTGCAGACACAGGTCTCTCATCTTCTGAAAGCACACCGTTCTCTGGCAACAACAAACTCACCTCTTGTGGAAACAGAATTGTTCTTTATTTGGGACCAGCAATTCCTGTTAGAAGTGCTGGGTCTGTCTCAAGGCTGACAGGTGAACCAGAGCACAGCACGAGGGCTCAGCACAGACCTCTCTGTGCCCCACCACTGCCCATCTCCATCCCTGTCCCTGTCTGGCAGGAAGGCGATGTTTGCCCAGCCTTGACTTGCCCTCTGATGAGGCTGCCAGCTGCCCCAGTGATTGATGAGGTAAGCAAATGCCTGCCGCCAAATAGAGATTGCCAGCTCCCTGGACAAAAACCACGTAGCTGCCACCAGCTATGTGTTAAATTCAGTCACTGGACCAAGGTTGGAAGATTTTGCCCTTAGGGTATGCAGGATGCCATCCAACATTGTTTATCTTGGAATGGTCAAAAAACATGGCCGATGATGAAATTCTTGGGTGTTACAACTTGTGTTGGGAGCACCTCCCACCATGGGGAGAGGCTTCCTTTCCCTTCACTTTCATTTGTTTGGAGCTCTTGCAGAAAAGACAGATCCAACACAAGTCAAATTGCTGGAAATGTAATTTGCAATAAAGATTAGATACGGCTTATGTAAATGTCTATCACTCGTGACATCTGAGCAGACATAATTGTGATCTGAGGGAGAATTTCTGAAGTTAATCCTCTTGGTGGCTTCCAGAGTAATTTGTTAAAGGATTGAGGGAGATTTGCTGAGTAAACAAAGAAGTTGTTGAAGGTTATGATATTGCCACTGTTGATCAGATGTGGGCCCTCCAGAGTTGGATTCTGTTGTCTCAGAGAAACTTGCTGTGTCCACAGTGTCTGTGATTAGCTCGGTCCTGCTCCAGCAGTTCTTGGCATCTCCTGGTGGTAAAAAATGCAGAGCATTAATTGCAGTGTTAAGCAAATATTTTTTGGAGGGGAGGGAGGGCATAGTAGATACTGAAAAAGTCATGAGTTTTCATGACAGTTTAAGCATGGGAAAGTTTGCAGGACACCAAAAAGACAGGGGGACAGAGCTGCAGTCCAGTCTACTTGTCAGTGCTTACCTGGTTAAGTATGGTGCCTCATTTTGTCAGAGAGGAGTTTCTTCAGTTATACAGGAAAGAAAAACAAAGCTGTTCTGTTGAAAAACTCACTTGCTTTGCCATTCAGGGTCAGAAATTTTACCAGTATCCAGAGAGGCATGTGTGTTTAATTTACTTTCCAACTAAAGAGGCCAAGGAATTTTTACTGAGTTACCAACATGAGAAGTCAGATGCCATCATGGTACTTTACTGACAGCTTAGAAGAAGAGAAATTTGTGAATCAGTGGATTTTTATGCTTTTGGTGGGTAGACTTGTATGCTCTTAAAGCATGGTGGTAGCTACTGCTGGAGATACCCACTGAATATGGGTATGACCTTTGAATTAGGGGAATTTGTTTCTGTGCATTTGGACTATGTATCTGTACAATGGGCTTTGGTGCTAGAGGGCATGGCTGCTTAAAAAAGAAAAAAAAAAAAAAAAGAAAAAACTCGAGCAATTAAAATTACAATCATCCAAAGGAAGGGAAAGAAATTAGATTTTCCATCTGCTGAATGCAGGCCAGGATTTTACAAAGACCAAAATGTTGTTTTAGTCAAACACAAAATGTACCTCATGTCTGAATGCAAAACATGTCATTTCCTACATGCTCAAAGCACAGTTTTGAAATTGTCACGAGTAAAGGTAACCTCTGCAGAAATAGCTCTGGGTGTGAGTCATTTCCTCATGATTCAGACTCCCATCTTTGCCAAGCCTCAACTCAACAGCTTCCACAGAAGTCCTGAGGATGGTCAATGGAAGTCCTAGATAAGATCTTAGGTTTGATATACAGAAGCTAAAGCTTGACAAATGTTAGAAATAGCACACAGCATCATTTACAGGTAAGGTAGATAATCTGCAGTTACCTACCTGAAGTTCTGGTGGTTTGAGCATCCTTTGAAATCTTTAAGTCATGTCAGCCTTTATGAGGGAAAATTTTAGCTCAAGTGAGCAATGTTGTTGGGGCAGGATTCTCAATGGTTCTGAGGTGAGTTCTGTTTAATTAGGCAAAAGCATGAGTAGATAATAACATCAGTCCCTTTCAACCATAAAACGGGGCAGGATCTGGTGAAAACACATCCAGAGATCCATCTTGTGTTGAGGGTGGGAAGGGTAAGAGTTGGGAAGGCAGAAGTGTTTCTGTAGGGTTGTCCCAGTCTTACACTCCTTTGCATCCATCTAATGCTCCCTTAGCACAGCTTGCTCTGGCCTGTGACAACCATTCCTTCATTCCTTACACCTCCTGGAAATGACTACAGGGTCACCTGGCTAGTATGTACTTTTATTTGGTCCTGCTCTGACATGGTTGTGTGGGTGCAGGTTTTAGTGGGCATAACAGGGCAGCCAACCTGCTCTTTCAGATCAGGGTATTTATTCTTGCATGTTTCAATTAGTAGTTATTGTTTTTGTTGATTTTTTTGTTTTTTATTTTTTTTCTGGTAAAGGATAAGTGAAAAGTGATTAATACCCGAGAAAGGAAATCAGGGCTTGGCTGTAGAGCGACATTCCATTGCCTTGACACAAAATAACAAATAACCGGCCTCTAAATCTGTGTCTCAGGAAATGAAAGTGTAAAACAGTGAAAGTCATCTGAGGGTCATTGAAATGCAAAGTGTGTCCTGCTCCTCAGCCCTGAATTGCTCAGCTATCTGTAACAGCTTGGAGAAATGTTAGGGAGGAAGTGGGCCAGGCCAGTGCAGAGTGCTTTACTGTCTTTCTCTCCCCGGTGCTTTTGAAACTTTATTCTGGCAGAATTTGCAAGCAATACCTGACATACTTGTTGTGATAGTGATTTTATGTTTGCATGTAAAAGGGATGTTTCTGAAGCACTACCCAGGATTTTTGCACACAGTCTTGAAGTCAAAACCAAACAGCGCTTAAATCCTGTGTCCACCTTCCCCTTGGCTGGGCCTCAGTTGTGTGTTCCCCTGTGGCTTCAGGCTTTCTGCCCTGCAGACAGCCCTGGACAAGCTGGCACTGGTCAGCCTGGGTTGTCTTGGGCTGCCGAACACCTTCACACCACAGATCTCCTTGGAGATTTAGTAGCATTTCCCCAGTAGTTGATTTTCAGCTCCTCTGAAAGCTGAAGAGTCAGGAAAGTGGCAGACTGGAGGGTCTTTAGCTCATGATCAGGCCTCAGATTCAGTACTGCGCTGAAGGCTGGGCCCTGCAGAGTCAACTGCTGTTCAGAGATGGGGAACAAGCAGGGGGGTTACCAAGTAACATTCAGTGCTGGGAGCAGTGACAGGTTCAGTTCTTGTTTCACTGACACCGTGGCATCACATAATTTTCTTCAGGTTTGGCAGGTTTGGGTCCCAGTCATTAGGGTTGCACCTGTGGTGACAACCATTTATTTACCTTCCTCATGTGCCGCTAGTTTTTGTGCTTTTCTGTTTCTGACAAAGTATGTTGTTCTTCCAAAAAATGCCTCTGTCCTTTTTGTTGTTGCAAAGAAGCATTTTCACCCTCTATTCTATTTTGGAGGGGGTGAAACACCGATTTAGCATGGCATGCTGTTTTTAGCAAAGTCATTGAAATGGCACCTCAGGAATTCAGTGCAAGGACTTTGAAGTGCACTGCTATCTCCCTTTAATCACACACTACATCTATGGTAACTCACTAATTCCCGGTGAACTTTTCAGGCATTTTGCATCTGCCTGTGGAATGAGGGTAAGCAGGCCTTTGCTTACCTGGGGACCAGAGGGCCTGGGGGACCCTCACGTGGTCCATATGGCAGTGGGTTTAAACTCCTGGCTTTAATAGACCCAGTTGTGCCCCAGACACCTGCACAAAGCCCTCGCACAGTCAGAATCATGGAATTACTAAGGTTGGAATGGCCACTAAGATCATCTAGTCTAACCATCTGCCCATCCCCACCATACCCACTGACCATGTCCCTCAGTGCCACATCCACACAGCTCCTCAACACCTCCAGGGTCAGGGACTCCAGCACCTCCCTGTGCAGCCTGATCCAGTACATCACCACTCTTTCTGGGAAGAAATTGTTCCTAGTATCCAACCTGAACCTTTCCCTAATATCCAGCCTTGGCAAGATGTCAACTGGGACAAGGATAAGGGAGAGAGTTGGCTGTGTTGTGCTATTTCTAGGTGTTAACCTGCAACCTGACAGCAATAATGTGTTCATTGTGGATGCATGAGTAAGATGTAATAAATACTGTATTTATAGGAAGCAAAATGTGTTTGGGAGTTGTACTCTGACATAGGGACAAATAGTGAAGGGAGATTTGCTGAAGTGGGAAAGGAGAGCACCTGGAGGAGAACATGGCTGTGAGGGGAGCAGGTAGAAGGGAGGGAGGCAGAAGAGAGGGTAGGGGGAAGGAGCACAGCCATAGGGGCACTACAGGGAGGAGAAGAGGGCTGCAGAGGGCCAAAATTAGTCAAATGCAAGAGCATGCCTTGGCAGGAGTTGTATGGGACTTGTGAAGATGCTGTTCTCTTTCTGTGATAAAAGGAGTACTTCTGGATGCCAGCTGTGCGTGCACATTGCTCTTCATGGCTCTGAGGCCCCATGCCATTGCCACATGGTGGGACACAAGGTGGGACATGAGGCTGCAATGTCTCTACGGCTCTGAGAGCAGTGCTGCTCACACATGCCACATCCCCTGTCCGTGTGAGAAGCCTGTCTGCTGGATGCAGCCAAAATGAGATAACAAACCAGGCCAGCAAAACCCGCTCAGCCCCACAGCCCAGCCTGAATGCGGACTGCTGGTGCTGCAGGGAGTTTGTCTAGGAAAGGAACAGGTCTGGTGGCTTTTCAGCATTTGCATTTTTGATTCACTAATGGGAAGCTTTGGGGTTTTCCTTTTCACTGTCACAGGCTCTCATGTTTCTCTATAGACTTGAGCCAAGTTTGTATAAAGAAATGCCATTAAAATATTCAGGGAGTAAAGGGGATGCATACATCAAAGGGACGAGGGTTTGATGTGAAATGATGCGGCCTGTTTTTCCCTGGTGACTCATCAGGATGGATCCAGTGGATGTTTGTAAGAGATTTTCTGTTCTTCACATCACTAATTTTAAAGATGCTTTGGAAATCTCTAGAGGGAAACTTGAAAATAAGCAGAGACAAACATTAATGGTTTCTCTTAATCTAACCTAATCTAGAATTTCCCAACTGCTCAGAAAAATTCACGGCACGGCACTAAGCTTCACTGGCATTTCTCTGCTCGCTGCTGGCCGATGCGTTTGTTTTTTCCTGCTTATTTATTTATCCTCCTCTTGGGGCCGGCCAGGGGCTGCTGGCCCAGGCAGAGAGTGGCGGCAGGCGGTTAATGAGCTTTTTGACCACTGAAGCAGCACAGCATCGCCTGGGAATCAGAGGGGCTCTCTGCCTTCTAGGCGTTGGATGGCAGCACAGGGGCCGGGGGTTAACGAAGGGGCCGGGGGGCTGGCGGGAGGCCTAATGAGCGCCAGGGAGCCAGGAGGGGGACGGTCCAGCAGCAGCATCCCACGGGACCCACTGCTGGTGGCTCCATTTTCTCCCATTATCACTGTAGCTGGAAAGGCTGGGAAGAAAAGAGCCCCAAAGGGAGTGGTGTGAGGCACTGAGCAACACTCAGGGTCTGAACCAGCAGGTTAACAATGCAGAGGAGTGTTGTTTTGTGTTGAAAATAGCTAGGAAACAGATTCTTTTTAACCTTTAACCACTCATAACAGTCAATAAATCATTAGCTACTGATTAACAAAAACAGAAGGGTAACTTATTGTCCAGTAAGCAAACTCTTGGAAACCCTGAAAGGCTGGCACTGACTTCAGGATGGCTTTTCTTTTTACAGATTCGCACTTACTTAAAGACAAACAAGCCAGGCTCTGCATATTAAACCATTCCGCACAAAGCATTTGGACAAAAGGCCAACTTTCTAAAGCAGATTTTTGATGAGTACAGTGAGCCGAGGAAAGGCAGCATTTACTGCATGTGGCATTATATATATCCTCTGAGAAAAACAGCTCTCCTGATGCCAAGCATGACTAGATCGGTTTGGTCTCATTTTCGGGAGTTCCCATTTTGTGTTCTCTAAGCCTTGACCATAATTGCAGTCTGCTGCCAAGTCCTCTCCTCCACTGTCAGCCCCTTCACTGGGCTCAGTGGGGCGGCTGGACAGATGGAAGGAGCCATGGCCAAGGTTGGGACTGCAGAGCACAGCTTTGAGCGTGAGGTCAGGAAATACCCATGAAGATGGAATGCTGTTCTGTGGCTGACCAAAAAATGCTCTACTATCACTCTTTCCATCTTTGCAAGAAGTCAAATGGCAATTTTTTGGGTGAGAATGGAATTTGGAATTTGGTGGAAAATGTTCCAGGTGGAGGAGGCTTTTGTGAGACCTTTGGGAAAGCCCTTTTGCTGACGGGGCGGTGAGGTGCTGGAACAGGCTGCCCAGAGAAGCTGTGGAAATCCCGTACTTGGAGATGTTCAAGAGCAGGTCAGACGGGGCCCTGTGCAGCCTGATGTGGTGCCTGAATTAGTGGGTGACAGGGTATTTGGAACAAGATAAATCTTTGCGGTCCCTTCCAACCCAATCTATTCAAAGATTCTGTGATCTTATGGATTAACTAATACAGGGTAAGATCCAGAGAGCTAATCCTCATTGCTGTTGTTGAGAGACTAAACTAATGTTGGCACTTTGCAATATTTTTATGTGTACAGTATTCAGTCTGGTTTCATACAAGATCAATCTACCAAAGGTGGACTATTTGCTTAAATTTCTACAATGATTTTGCATCGTGACTTAAAAACAATATTATTTATAATGTAAAAAATGTAACATAAATGTTTTAAAGCATACAGAACAAGGCTTCCATTATCCATTAATCTGTATGTCTTTTCTACTCGCTATGCATTATTAGACCATCTGTATCTTTAATGAGTAACTGTGCGAGTTCCAGCAGTTAAATATTTACTTTAAAATAAGAAAGGATCCAAATGAAACTGAGATACATCAGAATCTCTCTCTGATGTTTTAAGTGGAAGGGGAGTAGATTTGTGCAGTCGATTTGCAAACTGTAAACATATGTGTTTTGATGACCTTCTCTCCTCTATCCGGCTCCATTTATACAACACAAGTTCGCAGATTAAGCTTCTCAGCTTTTTTCAGGCACCTGTGAGGGTCTACATATGTTTCTTTCTGCTGAGCCTGTCGGATGGTGTCAAAACAGTTCATCGCTCCACACTTGGGTTTCACTGCAGTCAGATCTGGCATCTCCAGTAAAGTACTTTTTCAGTGACATTTTCTCACTCCATCATCAACTGTGACCAGAGGAAATGCCTGCAGGTGGCCTTCAGCCACATTGGCAGCCCAGGGCAGAAACAGCACCCCTACAGCCCGAAAGTGACCATTATTTACTATGTTATGTGCTTACTGCCATTGAGGAACATCAATATGATTCATCTTGTTGTACGGATAAAGAGAAATGAAGGAATCGCTTTAATGTGTCAGGGCCCTGCTTCCTTCTCTTTACTCTGTGTGCAGTTATGACAGGCAAACATAGATACCAATGCAGCAGACTTTAATATAGCATACACCAAATATTTGAAGAATCGTTACAGGATGATAAGGGTAATGCTTTGCAACAATTGCATTTTTTTTTCCCCATGTTTTCAGCCCAGGACAAATACATTCTTTTGTGCTTTGTTGAAGGGTGACCAGGTTCTCTCTGGCACTGCTTGGTTCCTCTCCTTGCTACTCGCTTTTTCAGCATGTGGTCTTTGAAGTTTGAATCCCAGCTCCTTTCTGGGCAAGCAATAAGTTAAAAGGCACTCTTTAGGGCAGTGCAAGCTAAATTTTCAGTTCCGTGAGCAGGAACTCAGTTACGTGACTTGCATGGCCACTAATGGGGGTCATGCTGGTACATTCCTGTTCACCACACTGAACATTTACTCATGAGTGCAGAATTGGCACACTAGTGAAACGTGCCTTTTGAGGGTAGCATGGTGTTTCAGGAGATGAGGCTGACAGGCAGAAAGGACTGCTAAGGACCCAGATGAAAGTCTGGCTTTTAACTCCTTGAACACATTTCCAGAAAATAATAGTGTGAATTGGCACTGTTTTGTTTTAGCTGTTCCTCCTGGTAGGGATCGGTCTTGCTCCAGTAATATACCACAGAAGCAGAGAGCATGCTTGAAATGTAGATGTTTGTGCTGTCATTTAGTGTTCAGAATTGCCTTTATTGAGCATTTTGCAAGTATTAATTGCTATGGCTTCTTTTCTTAGCAACACAGGTCAGCCCATAGCTTACATGAGCTTCTCTAATTCCAAACAAATTGAGTTCTTTATAACTTTTGCCCCTGCCACTGTCCCAAAGATCATCCCTTGTAAGGCCGGGTCCCACCTGCTGATTTACAGCCTACGTTACTCATGGGCGTCTTTTATCCATTTGTTCTTGTACCGCATCCATTGCAGTGATTGCATCTTCTCAGCTCCAAAACTCTTCCCCAGCTTTCATTTGCTAGTCTTCACAAGTCCTTTCGGTCTGTTAAGTTTCCCTGACCACACTAATGTGCATCAGCTCTAGTTTGAAGTTACTTGTAATAAATGAAATACAAATTATCCGCAATATTCTGTTCTCTTCATTGTGATCGTTTTATGTTTTTAACCACACCATGCTTCTTAATAGCTTTATACTCAATTAATACAGTTAATTCTTCTATACTTTTCCATCATCGATAGCTGGGAATCTCTAAGCCTACCGTAGAAGTTTTTGTCATTAGGTCCCAATTTTTATGTTGTGTGATTAATTCTCTCAGCCTCGTATTCAAAGTGATTATTTTCTCATAGTACTCCAGATGTCCTTTGAATCACCAGAAAACTGTGTTTAATACTAATCAAAATAAGAAATGAATGAAATCTGTTTCGTGATTAAATGCTGCAAGAACTCCTAACTTCGGCTCCCGCAGTTCCAGTCTTTTGGTTTTGTTGACAACATTTCAGATATCAGACATTCCCTAAGCTGTGTCCTGAGAAGATGAGTAGTATATTACGTGGGACAGAAATAAGAAGTCCAGATCACATTAAATCACTCAAAGAATTTCTTTCCTTTCTCAGCAGCATATTCTTTCATTTTTGGCCAGCTTTATCAAATGGGACCCATAGCATGTTCAGTAAGTCGTGACATGTTTGAACTAAGGAGGGTTTGTACTGCGTACGGGGTTTTTTTTTTCATTCACTTGAGTAATTCATTTATTTTTCTTCAGCTCATGGTTCTGTGTGGTCATCAGAGCTGAAGAGATGCCAGAGGTCTGCACTGCAGTTGCCAGTCAGCATCTAAAGAAAAAACTTTGCAATTTCAATGTTAAATAAAAGAAGGGAGAAAAAAATCCATTTAGCACTGAGGCTGCTTGACTGTGAAGGAGCAGCTGCAAACTGATGAATCTCATCAGGTTGCAGTCTTGATTAACATTGGGCAGAGCCCTCCTGCTGCGAGAGTAAATACCCTTCCTTTGTCAAGGCTCCCGTGTAAGAAACAATAGATTATTTCAGTGAAGCAAGAGAACATAAATGTTAATCAAATCATTCCTCTGAATGAATAGAAGCAGCACCCAGAATGTAAACATTTTAATTTTGGAAGGGAATGTCTGCCTGTCGGCTACTTTGTTTTTCATGTGTTGAGGTTGTTTTTTTGTTTACTTTGAGAAGTTGCTCAGTATCGTTTCCACCGTAATATTTTCAGCACCAAAACTATATCTGGTTCCTGTCTGCCCAGGCGAGGCGGCAGCACAGCCCAGGGAGTATCAGAAAAATGAAATCTGCCTTCATGTGAGTTAGGAGAGGTCAAAACCTTATACTGTATAGCTGCCAAACTGTGTGATCACATTAGTTCACATTAAGTAGAGGAAGTGGAAAATACTTTCCAACTGGAACTGACACCAGGAAACATCTTTTTAAAAGGTTTTTTTCTGCGTTAGGGTAATTACTCTTACAAATAAATCTTGCTGTCTTTACTGACGATGAGATGACTTTAAGTATTTTAATGTATTTATGTGTGTACAATTGTAGCAGGAGGAACTGGCTTTTATCCCCTTACTGCTTCCTTGCTTGCTCTACAAAGAATGGATTTCAGCACGCATTTGAACCGTGTGTGTTCTAAAGCAGATGTACAGCAGACTACAGTGTAATGCCCAGCTAGCTTCCATGTTCTTGTGATTTCAACACTTGTTGATCAGCATATCCTAAAAGTATATCTTGGCTTTCAGTTACGCTGCTTGTCTGGGTCAGATCCTGACTTGTTCACTCTTGTGAGGTGTCCCTTTGCTCACAGAGAAACAGCAGCAAAGCCAGTGTGAAAATGAGTTTTCTTACACACTTTCTGTGCTCTTCACCAGGGCTCTCGTGCTGTTGTTTACATGTGCTCTCTTTTTTCACCATAATGACACACCTCTCCACCAGAGGGATGAGTCTCCTGAGGCTGTACAGTGTCTGTGCAGCAGATGTGGTCCCCTGTCAGTGATGTGGGGTAGATCGTGTACCCCTGCATTGGGAAATTAGTGGATGTGTACCAGAGAGCAAGGATGGGCCTGTGGTGGGGATGATGGGGTTTGGATTCTCTGTGGTCCCATCAGCTTTCCTGTCTCCTGGAATCGTTGAATTTCCCCAGTTTTTGTAGTTGTTGAAGTGAGGGTGACAGTTCCTGCACACAGGGTAGCAGTGAGGTTATGAGGCTCAGTGTGATAGTTCTGGTTTTGGTGCCCATATTTGTTCATCAGGATACCTTGTGGTTGGGCAGGCAGGAGTTTCCTGAATTGTAGGGTTTCCTGAATGAAACCCTCTGAAGTCATCCATTTGGAGTATTTTTTTTCCTTGCTTAGGTATTGGCAGTAAACTTAGCTTTTTCTGTCTCATTTCAATATCCTATTTTAGTCCCTCTTCGGGAGTAATAAGAAGTGTGCTGTTAAGCTATCTGAACCAGTGTTAAAATCCTTATATGTATATGGCATTGTATGACGTGCTCTTTACTTCTTGAAGCCCAACATTGGGCGATTAGGAATTCCCCATGGACCTTCGGGGGAAAAGGTGGCAGTGGTGACTGTGGATGACTGTGACACAGCAGTGGCCGTACGCTTCGGAAGCCTCATTGGAAACTACACCTGTGCTGCCCAGGGGACTCAGACTGGCTCAAAGAAGTAAGAATTTCCTCTATTACTTGTGTTTTCCATTCGTTCTCTTCCTCCAGGGAACAGTCAGCAATATGAGGTTAACAATCAAACAGATGAAGTCAGAAAAGCAGATGCAATTTAACAAGAAATACTGGCAAGTTTTAGTTTGGCAGATGAAATTTGGTGGAGGCTACTCCAAGCGTTGGCACACTTGGTGCAATGCACAGTTTCACATAGACATGGACGTGTGCCTAAATTGCACCAGAATGAACCAGAAATCTGTGTAGATGGCCCCAGAAAATAATCCACTCTTGAAAATGTAGAGAGTGAGGCAAACACGTTGTTAAACTTTTTTAGGAAAGAGGTAGCTGAAAAGCTTAATACTTCCAGTTAATGGTCTTGTTTTCAAAGGAGATGGAAATAAAGAAGGCACAGAAAAAGTCACTGAAACTCATCAGGTATGAGAAAAAACCTTTCCTGTGAGGAAAGACCAAAAGGATTATTGCTATTGAGTTTAAAGAGAAAACGGACAACAAATAGCGTATAGGGGTATAAACTAATGAGTGATAGCAGAAAAGTCACTGATAAACACATGCTTCTCTAGAATCCCAAGGAGAGAGAGCAGCATAAAAATGAGGGATAATTCAAGACTTTGTGCAGTCTGGAATCAATCAGTGGAATCTACTTCCACCAATAAAATCTTCAGAAGTCTTAATAAGGATTGGCACTGTATGATAATGAAGTCCTTACACAAAAGGCTGCAGCACCTCAACCCTTTTGTTGTGGAGTCTAAACCAGCCCCTGGTTTACTGGAGTCAGAAAGAATTGACCCACAGTTGTATGTTTTTCCATAATCTTCATTTTCTTCCTCATGTTTGCCACTGCTAAAGACAGGTCATTGGGTTCTGTGTGCATATGGCAACCCCTACATGACAGGTTATGGTGTTTCTGCATTGTCACCAGTGACAGCTGTTTCACCAGAGAGTTGTTTGATTACAGGCTCTGAAAATGCTGCTGTAGCAGAGGGGGATGAATGGCAACACTAGTATACTCAACATCTCCAACGAGCTTACGGAAACAGTAAGATAAGAACCAAACCAAAACAAACAGCATGTGAGAAACAATGATCATTTCTTTGTTCCTTCAGATCGTTGGACCTGACTGGCCCTCTGCTACTTGGTGGTGTCCCAAACTTGCCAGAAGATTTCCCAGTGCACAACAGGCAGTTCGTCGGCTGCATGAGGAACCTCTCCATTGACAGCAAGCCAATTGACATGGCTAGTTTCATTGCCAATAATGGCACGTTGCCGGGTAAGAATGACCAAAGGCTCAAAAGTCAACAGGAGAAAGCTCTCTGCCCTACCTGTATGTAAAACAGTGTTTGAGAAAGGTGGGCACTGTGAGCAGCCCCATCCCTGGCACGACTGCAGCCAGGCCTGCTCAGCACACCACGTCTGTTTGAGCAAGGTGTGGTCAGCGCCTGTGCCAAGGACGCGCACAATAGCCTGTGGCACGGCGCACACTTAAACATGTAAGTGGCACGCAGAAAAGGACTGGGCTTGTTTAGACCTTCTACATCACCGCAAGTTTGTCCCAGGAATTTGCACAGATAATTTACTCTTTTTTTAAACAAAGAAATAACTACCTATTCAGTGTCACTTTGCTCTGAAAGCCAATAGGATTAGTTCATGAAAAAGACATTGTTTATAGTGACTTTTTCATGAATCATGTTTATCCTGTAAGTCAAATGGTGCAGTTTTCCATGTCTGGAGCCAGCTTCGTGCAGCAGCCTATTGGAATTTCTGGGTTGGTTTCTTGTCCCTGGATCTATAAAGATGAATTCTGATTTACATAATGTTCTCATCAATGTAACTCTGTCGATTAGACAGAAGAACAGCAAGTCCTTTCCTTTCACCCTGATGGAGGTCTGTGTGAGAGCTAAATTCTGGTGTTTCATTTGGTGCGTTGATCATGTAATAAGAAGGAACTTGTGGCATAAGCTTCAAATTACCTTTTTATTTTGGAGCATTTTTTTAATATTCATGACCCTAATGTTGGTTAAACACAAGTTTTTGTCCTGTGGAAATAAACATCCGGAAGGACGTAAGAAAAGAAGTCTGTTTTTGAGATTGGATTTCTTTTTTCTCATTTCAAAGCACGTTCCCACATGGTTTAAAACTTAAAGTAGCTTTACTCCTCAGTGTGAAAATACACATCGCCATTCCCTGGTTAGTTTCTTGGTTACATGACAGTCAATTGGGAGCAGAGGTGCTGAGTATAGCACTGATCGATCTGGCTGTCTCCTGCAGTGGTCGCTGGATACTTGTCCCAAATTTTCTCTTAATTTACAGAATGACTAAGTCTTCTTTTTGCAGATGAACTCAGATTCAGTCCATCAGAGCCTTTTCTTGCTGAAGCTGTGTAAAGTAACTGTTCTTCTGAATTACAGGCTGTGCTGCACAGAGGAACTATTGCGAAGCCAACTGGTGCCAAAATGGAGGCACGTGTGTCAACAAGTGGAGCACCTACATCTGTGAGTGCCCTGTGCAGTATGGAGGGAAGAACTGCGAGCAAGGTAGGGTGCAAGGACCTCTCTGTGCGTCATCTCATCCCGTTACCAGTCACTGACATCTCAGAGCATTTGTGTCCAACTGTGGCAATTTAGGGAATAAGTAATAGAGGACTGCAATTGAAAAATCACCTTTTGTCTGCTTGAAATCTGGGTGAGATTGCCTGTATAGTAAACATGATAGCTCACTTACCGATGGGTAGCAGCAGCTTTCATTAATTTACTTATATGACCAACATCGTTCCACAGCACTTGGCAGTATTTGGTAATTTGTTTATAATAAAAATGCCAAATCCTAAGCCCTCTTAAATCAGTGGAAAGAATCCTGCTGACTTTATTAGGCTTTGACTCAAACCAGGGTCAAATGTGCATTTTTAATCACCACTTCCTTGGCAAGAAGGCAGTCTCTGCTGAGTATGAGCACTTTCAGTTTAACTGGGTTTTTCTTTGATTGAACACAATGTGCGTGTATGTGTAAAACCTCATTAATACTAGATGAGGAAGGAGCAGCAGGTGTGTTCCACAGGGCGTGAAGAACCCACTGTTAGCTTCTCCCCAGGGAAGCCAGAGCAGCCTGCCCAAGGGGATCCTTGGGGTCAGTGCACTGCAGGCTGCCTGCTCCTCCAAGGCAGCACAACCACATCTGGCACAGGGTTGCCATTCTGGAGTCCTCTTGCACTGGAGGCTTCCAGGAAGGAGCATCTGCCTTAAATGGACATGACTTTCCTAAAGACAGAAGGACAAACTCTGCCCAGTGCCCAGTGCTCGCCCAGGTGCAGGTACAGTAGGGTTTCATTTCCATTATCCCCTCCACGACACTTAGCCTAGAATAGTCTGCAGCACAAGCAAGGATTTTGTTCTTTTGATGTATAACCCCAAATCAGACATTCTTTATTACTCATAGCAGGACATGGACCCAGGAATAGCAGACTCCAAGCTGAGGTGTGCATTCCAGAATGTTTGCAAACCACTTTAGCACAGCATGCCTCACCCAAGGGGCCAGAACTAGGTTGAAATTGCTCTCATCTTGCCTCAGCAGCTTGGGAATAGGGAGCTGCAGGCAGAGCATGCAGTTATGCTTCTGGCTTGGAAAGGAGGGTCTGCAGGGTGGGGGTGGCAGAAAGGGATGGTGGAGGCATTCTCCTAGCTTCCACCCAACACCAAGCCCAGAGCTGCTATCACTACCACTAGTGACATATCTGCTTTCTGTAGCAGCTCCAAGGCAGAGAGATGATTTGAAGCATGTGTGCTCACCCCTAAGGTGACAGAGTTGATTGGGTCCCTTCTTTAGGCATTGAATGTGGCCACCAGCCCTCTGTACAGAACCCGGGCCTCAGGCTTGGTAAGGATTGGGGGTGGAGAGAGGCCTGAGGGCTGAGGAACAGGGATTTTTGTTCTACAAACAAGGCAAGTTGCACCCTGGCCTCAGGGAAGGGAGGAGAGTTGGGAGGCAGTGTGGGAAGGGAATGATGTCTGTGGGCACCTTAAGTCACCACTAGTGAGAAAAGGAAGAAGGTGGCTTATTGTCATGCCAGTCTCGTTCTCCCAGGAGACAAGCTTGCAAACATCTTTCCCAGCCTCTAGCAGGTGGGAGGGCCCAACGTTTGCCTCTTGTCTGCTCTCTGGAGGCAGGCAGGCTTAAAAATCTCATCGATGGTCTGGAAAACTACTCGCAAAGAAATTGGGAGTTAATGCTATTGTGAAGATTGGCAGGTTAGAGGAGGATGGAGCCAGCTGTCTGATGCATGCATAGAACAGGAGGCAATGATCATGGTCAACATGGAAGTCATGGTGTACACTGATGTGGTTGCAGCATGGATTGGTGAATCAAACAGTGGCCCAGAGAGCCAGAGCTCAAGCACTGGATCCATGTTTTAAGCAAGCACAGTGTGAATAGGAGGGAACAAGTGGATAGGACAAGAGGCAATGGGCTCAAAGTGGATAACAGTCCCATCTAATATCAGGAAAATATTTACTGTGTGGGTAGTGATGGAGCACAGGTTACCCACAGACTGTGGAGTCTTCTTGGAGTCTATCAAAAGAGAGAGGGCACAGTTCAGAAGC
Organism: Excalfactoria chinensis; assembly: GCF_039878825.1. NCBI lineage: Eukaryota > Metazoa > Chordata > Aves > Galliformes > Phasianidae > Excalfactoria > Excalfactoria chinensis. The sequence continues at coordinate 14,384,380 of NC_092825.1, read as the reverse complement.
CAACAGTGGGTCCTGCACCAGCGCCACTGAATGTTTGTGCAGGAATAGACATCAGGGCAACACTTCAGCTGTCAGCTCTAGATATCTAAGGCAGATGGTTTTGGTAACTCCACAGGAGCTATCTCCCTGTGAAGAGACTGCATAACTGAGACAGCTGAATAAGCTGACCCGGGAGTATTTATAATTAATTAATATTTCCTGTTGCCTCAGAGCCTTTCCTCTGTGTTTAATTGGTTAATTAGAAGCAGGTAATCAAGGATATGTTGAAAACATCTGCACTAAGCGTTGCCCTTGTAATTCCGGCTCTGTCCACCCACTCATTATCAGAAATCTACCAGCAGAGATCCTGACCTTGCCTTTCTAGGAACATTTCTCACCTGTGTAATGCAGTAGCAGTGTGGAGGTGCTGCCATGCATGTTGTTTCTCCTCTTAACCTCTGTCCTGAAGGATATAAAGAGGTTTTTGTCTTTCCTTTTCTTTTACAGTAATGCCTTCTCCTCAGCGTTTCAGTGGTGAGAGCATTATCATTTGGAGTGAGCTTGATATTACCATCTCTGTGCCGTGGTACATTGGGCTGATGTTCAGAACACGGAAAGTCAATGGCATGCTGATGCAAGCAAATGCAGGGACTGCATCCAAGATCAACATTCAGGTAGAACTGTAGACTTTTTTTCCTAGAAAAGACTTAAGAAATCCTCTTCCATCCCCATCTGTGGATGTGGCCATGTGAAGTGCATAGCTTCTTCCATCCAGCTAAGTGCACATCGATAGATGCTTGTGTGCCCCTGATGGCGCAGTGATATAAAGTGCTGCTTGCGGCACCGAAGGGCCCGGGTTCGAATCCCCCCTGTGGCGCAGGGGGTAGAAGTGCCACTTCGCTACACAGAGGGCTCGAAACCCGGGAGTTGGACTCGATGATCTCTAAGGTCCCTTCCAACTCGCACGATACTATGATACTATGATGATGATGAAATGAATTTCTTATCCTTTTAATCCTCCTAATATCACTCTAAAATTCAGGTTCTGAGGCTGAAGGTATTTTTTTCTTAACAAACTTAGTATTCTTTGCATTAATACAAATGCAGAGAATATGTCTCTGTTGTCTTTCTTCTCCTTGCTAAAATTAGCAACTGAATGCCTGAAGTCATGTGAGGAGTTACTGCAAATGTTCTTCACTCTATTATATTTCTGGGGGGGAGATTTTCTGTCTCACCCAAGACAATTCTATGCCAAATAATAGACTTCTTTTTTTCCCAACAGATATTGAACAACTACGTGCAGTTTGAAGTGTACAGTGGCATGACCCAGGTTGCTAGTTTGAAGATGACCCAATCACGAGTCAGTGATGGGGAATGGCATCATTTATTGATAGAGCTAAAGAGTGCTAAAGATGGAAAAGACATCAAGTACCTAGCTGTCATGTCCTTGGACTATGGGATGTACCAGGTACAGCAGCATTAGAACTTTGCCACTAAGCACTACAGCACTACACTGATCTTCAAAGAGTCTGTGGACAAATACTTATGCTCTGATCCATGTTCTGCAATGATTGGTGCCTAACAAAGTTACATTAATTTACAAATCCTAATGATAATGTATCTTACGAACAAGTCAGCAAAAATTCACATTCAAATGTCCAAGCTCCTCATCACTTCAATATTTTTTTCCCTTGTCTACTGCCAACTGTTTCTGCACTGCATCACAAAAGAAAGTAGCTGGGTTGTAGAGAATGGCGGTGCATTTTATCAGCTGCCCTTTTCCTCCACAGAGCACTGTGCAGATTGGAAATCAACTACCTGGACTGAAAATGAAAAGCATCATTGTGGGAGGAGTCTCTGGAGACCAAGTCTCTGTTCAACAGGGGTTTTATGGCTGTATGCAGGTAAGAGATGAGAAGCGTAGAGGCAAATGTTGAACTTCTTAGAAAGCGTGCCTATGAAAATACGGGTTTTCCTTTCTCGTCCTTCCCCAGACATTTCTGTTTCCTCCATCAAAATCTAGAGATCCAAATAGTTATGGGCACGTGCTTTCCCAGGTACAAATCTGGTCTCGTGGGAGAACATCCCTTCTCTTTTTCTTCTTTGATTTTATCAAAGACCAGAATTTGAAAACATCTTGTTTTGACTCATCAGACGATATTTCTGTAAACTGTAGCCTGATAGATTAATAGTAGTAGTGAAACACGTACTACTGTATCCAGAATGAGCACTCTAAATTAAAAATAATTGCCTTTTGTCATCAGGGAGTAAGAATGGGAGAGACATCTACAAATATAGCTACACTGAACATGAAACAGGCTATCAAGATCAATGTGAAGGAGGGTTGTGAAGTGGATAACCCTTGTGACTCCAACCCGTGTCCTCAGCACAGCTACTGCAGCGATGACTGGGACAGCTACTCCTGTGTGTGCGACCCAGGTAACCCACTGATTCATCCCATGTGCTCAGATAGGAACTGGATCACTTCTCCATTAGCTCATAAGAAGAAAAACAGCAGCAGCAGCAGGACATTTTGCAAGCCCTTTGCAATCATCCTACTGCTGCTTTGGTGCTCATCCACTGATTCTTCCTCTTCCAATCACTGTTTTCTTTCTCTGACTTGTACCATATTTGAAGCTGCAGGCGTGGACTAAGGATCATTTGTTCTAGGCAGCGTTTCAACCAAACAGAAAGACAGTTTCTGGTCCAAAGGGTTCTTTCTTTGCGCTTCCTCTTTTCTTCTTTTCTGGTTTTTTTTTGTTTTTTTTTTTCCACTGTTTTGTTTTGTTTTTTAATTTCCCAGCCTTTTTTGCTGTTGGGTTTCAGCCTCACACCCTGCATCCTAATCAAGATACTTTGAATGTTTTCTCTGTTTAGTTGCATATAGCCAGGACATACTCTCAGCACCTGGTGTGGTCACCTCTTATATGTGCAGGAAGAGAATACAAGGCTATCTGTGAAACTTGCCTTGCATATAGAACGGGGGACCAAAGGCACAAGGGTGCCTCAAGCATGTTAACAGGCTGTTGAAAAGAGCAGCCCACTTTAGTTTTTGCTGAGAAAGAAGAGTACCTTTTTTTGACAGTATCTTGGGGTATCTGCTGATTATTGAAGATGTTTTATTAGTGCCTAAGCTTAAAATATATGATCTTTTAGAGACATGCAAATCATAAATTACAATGGTTGAAGTAATTTTATGACTATGTCTCCCCAGGGTACTTTGGAAGAGACTGTGTTGATGTATGTAACCTGAACCCATGTGAGCATGTCTCCACGTGTGTGCATAAACCTAGTTCATCCCATGGATACACCTGTGAATGTGGACAGAGCTACTATGGGCAGTACTGTGAGAGCAAGTAAGAGAATTATTCTCCTTCTTTGGCTCCATGATTCTCCCGGCTGCCTCTCCTCCTAAGGAAGCAGTAGTCCCAGTTTAATTTCCGCTTCAGTTAGCTTTCCTGTTCTACTTCAGGTGTTTGTAGTATATGGTAATTGTAGGCTCCTTGCCCTTTGATGCTCCTGCATACACTCAGAGACCACTTTCCTTCACCAGCAGTTCAGGGGCTAGACCAGTTGTGCTGTATTAAACAGTGTCGATCTGACCTGAATCTTAGAGTAGGCTTGGCCAATGCCTACAGAGCCAGTGCTGGCTCTTCACCTCTGCTTCAGCCCCCCCAGCACACACACAGAGCAATGCACCCATTTAGGGGACCAGGCTGTGTAAAATGGCTTTTAAAGATTGTGTCTGATCCCTGGGCTGGCAAAAATCCACGTCTTCTGGACAGCCTAGGAGGACTATGCCCTGCTGGTGGGTGGGAGAAACCTGCTGATTCCCTCATCAGCAGCTTTGTGGTCTCTGATAAGCATTCAGCAACCAGCCTCCTCCTATCCTGAGACCATTCATGATGTGCAGATTAAGTTCATTTGTCTACTTGCTTAGATCAATATAATATATAATATAATAATATGTTATAATAATATAATTATAACCTCATGTTATATTGCTTCCTTCCCTTTGAAAACTGCAGACTTCTTCCTCTGCCTTCTGCTGTGTGAGTTTGCAAATGCTGGCCTCACTGTTGCCAGATTCATTTTTCATTTTTCTTTCCCTTGGCTTAGCAATGTAGAGAAGTTGTCCGCTGTCACTGTCTGCTGACTTCATGTCAAGTGGAGCACTGTTGGGTTTTTTTTCTTCCGCATTACAAAGCATAAATGTGTAAGCCCGGCAATTACCCTAATCAACGTTCAGCACTGTCTTTAAACAGGCTGCAAACAGATCTTCTTTCTGTAGATATGCAGCAGGGAAGGGATTCCTTTGTGCATTATTGCTGATGGCAGCCTTAGCAGCGACATCCTTAAGGCTCTTGCTTGATGTCCTTTCAGCAGTCAAGGTCTGTGCTCACTGCCCCATCCCAGAGCAATCTTTGCCAGCACTAGTGTTGGAGTGGCTGTGGGACAAACCTGCTTAGAATTATACTCAAGGGAAGAAGAACCAGCAAAAACAAGGATTATCCTTCAGCTTGTGTGTTAATGATTGGCCTCTGGCTAGCTGCACTGTTCCACAAGGCAGGAGGGCTGTAAAATCTTTTCTTCCAGTGGCGGTACCAGCTTGTATACCATTGAAGCATTCACCAAATTGCAGCCAATGGAGATGCCCGTGGAACTTCCAGCTAGCCTGAATCAAAGTGGCCAGTGTTCCCTCCTCTGTGTCCCCAGCCACACTTTCCATCCTCCTCCAAAACTATGCTGGTGGCAGTGGGTATGCTAAGGACAGGATGTGGACTGCTGGAGGATCAGCACAGACTGTCCATCCTGCTCCAGCCTGTGCTGACACAGGGGTGCCACAAATGGGGCTGGTGGGAGCAGGGGCCGCCTGGCAGCGTGAGTATTCCCTTCCTCCTAGAGGAAGAAGCTCTTTATTTGCTTATAGAGATGTATACTCCTTACAAAGGAACTGTTCTTGAAAGTGTTTAGACAAGCATTGCCACTACATTATCGTGGAACTAATATCCTTTATCATTTTTTATTGCAGTGTACATATTTAGAGATAGACAGATATAAAGTGGTAGCTGCTGCAGAGAGATACATTGTGCCCTGTAAGCTAATGGAGCTGAGTGCAGATTTGGCTCAATGCTCTTCTTTCCCACATTTTGTGAGGAAGCTTAAAAGAACTTCCTTTGGATGTCATTTTCTTTTTTAGGATTGACTTGCCTTGTCCCAGAGGTTGGTGGGGAAATCCCATCTGCGGTCCATGTAATTGTGAGACTAGCAAAGGGTTTGATCCAGACTGCAATAAGACCAATGGAGAATGCCACTGCAAGGTAAGCAGAAGAAACCAGTCATAAGCCAAAATTCTTTAGCTTAAAAAGTAACTATATCAACTAATAACTGCAACAACCAAGACAAAGCGTACACAGTTGTGCTTTATATCCTCTATGTGCACAGTATGGTTAATGTTTACCCCAAACATTTTGCTGGCACTGCCTTTCACCAAATGGTACTGTGCAGCTCTTATCTTATTTGCCTTTGGAAAGCAAAACTGAGAGGAGGAAAGCCTGGCTCTGCTCTCTCTGAAGTGCAGCCCAATTTATCAGGGGAGATCAGAGCTGGGTGCAGAGGAATGCTGGAGGTGGTTGCTGTGTTGTAGGCAGTGATCACCATGCTGCAGCTTGGGCTAGCTGGCCTAGTTGTCTTCTGCAGTGGGCCAGCAGAAGACCTACCTGCTTAGGAGTGGAGAAAAAAATGGGGGTTAAACACTTCCCTTGGGGACTGCTCTCTCCGGTCTTGTAGCAGATTGTAGGAATGAAGCTGAGTGGAAATGGGAAGTGCCTCCCTCCTGGAGGTTTTACAATAGGCTTTTCACAATGGGTTTTACAATAGGTTGGGATGACCTCAGAGGAGCCCTGCCTGTTTGAACCAGCAGCAGTGAATCTGGCCTGGCACTTATTTCCTAAATGCCAGCAGGACACACAGCAACTGTTGCATTAAATCAAGTCAGTGGGGCGCCCACTCCATTGTCTCATATAGTCACACAATGCCTCAGATCAAAAGCGTTTGCAGATGCAATTTGAATACGTGATCATTGGTTTCTCTCCACACTGCACATGCAGCATAAATGGACGATAGAAGAGGTTTTCTTGCAAGCTTGTCTGTGCTAGACAAGAGTCAAACTGCATAACAGAGAACACTGCAAATCCTCCAAGAATGTGCTTTCTGGGCAGCAACAGCAAATACATAAGAGGTATGGGCCCCACTACAAACAGTGGCTGAGCCATGGGTCTGCAACCCCAGGCAGCCCAGCAGCCCTGCCATGCTCAGCCTGCCTGATGCAGTAAATTAACAGAGAGTTACCAGAAAGAATGATCAAACTTTATGTTTTCTGTTAATTGCGATATCATTATCCAGTGCTGTGCTCAGTGAACCATTTTATGCTGCTCCAACAGCAAGATTTCCAAGCACAAAACACAAGTGATTTGGTGTAGAAGAAAAACACCTCATAGCCTGTTTGTTTCTGTTTCTCCAGGCCAATTACTACCGGCCGCAAAGCAGCGACACCTGCTTCCCTTGTGACTGCTTCCCCTCCGGCTCCCACACACGCTCCTGCGACATGGAAACAGGACAGTGTCCCTGCAAGCCTGGTGTCATCGGGCGGCAGTGCAACCGCTGCGACAACCCCTTCGCTGAGGTCACTGCCAGGGGCTGCGAAGGTACGGCCCAGCCAGACACACTGCCCAGCGGTGGGGTGTAGGATCTGGAGGCAGTGGGGAGATGGGGTGTGGGGATAGAGGAGTGTGTGGTCTGATGCACGTCTTGTGCCATGCTGCAGATGTCCTCTGTTCCTCCTCCCTGCTTCTCTTGCCCTGCTTGTCTGCTCACCCACCTTCCTCCTGCCATCAGCAAAAAGCTGCTGCAGCAGTCACTGCACTGCAGCGTGTGGGTGAAACAACAGGGAAAGGCTTTCCCACAAGAAAGGAGTGGGCAGAGATAACAGGACTAAGGTACAGAGCCCGGTAATCATCCTGAGCTCTCCTTTGCCCATACCTGTCTGACCGTGCTGCTGAGCAAGGAGCAGGTGATGGGTCACAGCCTGGGAGGTGCTGCAGACAGCAAGGATCGTGGCAGGGTTTGGGAATGGCTGAAAGGTCCTTTGGCAGGCTGTAGTATCTTCTTTTTGCTCCTCTGTGATTTTGCCTTGACAGAAAAACTGCATCCTTTCTTTTTCTGCTTTCAGTAATTTATAATGGATGTCCCAAAGCTTTTGAGGCTGGCATTTGGTGGCCGCAGACCAAGTTTGGCCAGCCAGCTGCTGTGCCGTGTCCAAAGGGATCTGTGGGTAAGTTCCCTCGATAAAACATGAACTGTCTCATCTGGGGGGGAAGTGGTGGGGAATGGGGAACAGCAAAAACAAAAGTGTATATTGGGAACGATAGATCACAACAAGAATCAGAGAATCGTTTGAGTTGGAAGGGACCCTTAAAGGCCATCTATTCCAACTCCCCTACAATGAACAGGAACACCTACGGCTCCATTACGATGCTCCGAGGTCATCCAGCAGGAAAGAACTGTTACAGTAAATTTGAAAGAATAGCAGGCAAACACATGTAAAGAACAGAAATTTTGTATCTGCATTTTCAGAAAGATGCCGTCCAGTTTTCTGGTTTCTGTTGCTCAAGCATTCCTTACACAGGGAACTCCGAGCTTTTGGGGACTGATACACTGATATTGTCTCCAGCAATATGGCTCCTGTGGGCAAAGATAAAATGAGGTCTGTTTGCATGGCAGTCACTTCATTGGCATTGCAGGCAGCAAAGCAAAGAGGTACAGCAGAGCTCACAGTTTTCCATCAAATCTCTCTCCTCTAAGCCGTAATTTATGTGGCTGAAAAAGCCATTTTACCAGCACATGAGCTGTGTTGTTTTGTACCGTGAATGAACAGCAATCTGTTTTTCTCATATGTGTCCCTGAAAATGTTTATCTTACAGAAAACCAAAGCAGGTTTTTGAAAACAAGTCCACAGCCTCTTCTGAAGGCTGTCCCATGGGGAACAAAGCCTCTGTCTCATTTCTAGACCCAAGGATTCTTACCTGCTGTGAGCAGTCTTTGAGTTCCATGAGTTACAAAGGGCTGTGTAACTCTTCCATATATTGCTGGGAGCTGGTCCATGCCTAGAGGTGTTCAAAAGATTCATGGTAACCCCAGCTCCCCATTATAAGGATTTTAGGATGTGGATTTGTTGATTTATTTTAATTAGAGAGTATTTTCATTGATAAACACTATGAAGTGAAATTAAAATCAATTTCCTCTCTAAATATGCAGTGTTCCTGTGGGTGATGCCAGTATCTCTTCTAGCAAGTAGTAGACCGGGGTACCCTTAGGAATTGCTGACACTACGTTAATTCTACAGAACAATCAAATAAAGTAGTGTTTATAATCACGACTATTCTAACAGTAATCTGAAGTTTAATTGTAAATTCATGACAGAAATAACATGGTTATATAATGTTCCGTCCATTATAATTAGTAATTAAATCACTTAGACACACACAACGTGTATCCAAAGTTAATCAGCACAACGTAAGTCTTGAATCTGATAATTTGAAATTCACTGTGAAGATTCCACAGCCAAGCATCGCGTTTTGAAATGATTCAACAAATAATAAAAGGTAACAGGTTAAACAGAAAGCTGCTGACAAACCATTTTCAAGTGGCAAAATAAAATTTGCATTATCTGCAGTGTCTCCTGCATGCATTGTGCAATGCATATTTCAGCAGCGTGCAGCATATTTTGACATGAAAGTAGCATTTATCAGGGTGATCTTCCCATATAGACTATTGACAGAAATCTGAGCAGGGATGTGGTTGGGAGTGGCTGGGCAGACCCAAAGCCTGCCTGACCTTCCTGAAACCTGGGGAAAGTGGTTCAAGAGGATCAGCAGTCTTTAATTCTTCTTAGAAATAAATGATGGTTTGGAAAGTCAAATACCTGCATATCCCTTGAAGATAGAAAGCCATGAATATTTATCTGGAACATTGCACAACATTGTTTAATGTATTGTTTCCTTCAGGAAATGCAGTTCGCCATTGTAACATTGAGAAGGGTTGGCTGCCTCCCGAGCTTTTCAACTGTACCACCAACACTTTTGTGGATCTAAAAGTCATGGTAAGCTGTGTTTTCTTGTATTCGGTATGATCAGCGTGTCAGGACACACCAGTGGTTGCACATAAAGAACACACCTGCAGCACAGCAAAATCTCTCTAATCTAGTGAAGTTTGGAATCTGTACATGTATACCTTCTTACCCAATAGCCAAGAGTAGAGTATGTACTGTACATATGTACTGTAGCTTGTGTCAACTGACTGTTTGTGCTGTAGTCCAAATGTCCACGTGATATGAATTGTCATGTTGTTATTAAATTCATATGGATGTTCGTGGTAGGTGGATGGTTGAACCGAATGATCTTAGAGGTCTTTTCCAACCTTAATGATTGTGTGACTGTGACTTTGTGACATTTTTGATTTGTATAAATGATAATCCAGCACAAAGATCTTTTTTTTTTCTGGTGATCCATTGTAATTTTCTCTTGAATTTATAGTGGATAATTTTGATCTTCTTGTTATACCTCATTTCCAATTGCCCATCTATTGCTTAGTTTCTCTCAGCACTAGTAAACATGTTGTTAATATTTACCCTCTATGAGAAATCCTGTAGTTTCTGCCCTTATTTTATAAATGATCATCAATCAAACTCCTGCTTGAGGCCCTCATACTCCATCCCTCCATTGAGTTCTTGACCCCCTCTCTTCCTCTCTGGACCCTTGTGCTTTTCTAAGGCTGAGTTGCATCTTCCACTGAGCTGTCCTATCCACCTTTTCTCAAGACAAGTACCATTTGGATCCAACAACTCCTTGCTGCTGAAGCTCCTTAAATGAGTGAATGAACGAATAAAAGAATGAATAAATGAATGAATGAATGAGTAAATAAAGAAAGAAATGTTTTTCTTCATTCCCTTTCTTCATTTTATTCATGTCTCTGGTTCAGAATGAGAAGTTACACCGCAATGAAACCATACTGGATGGAGACAAAACCATACACATTGTGAGAGTGCTACAGAACGCCACCAGATACACACAGAGCTTGTATGGCAATGATGTGAGGACAGCTTACCAGATGATGATCCGTGTCCTGCGGTACGAAAGCCGGCAGCAAGGGTTTGACCTGGCAGCAACAAGAGATGTGGAGTTCAATGAGGTAAGAGAGATACCGTATACTGTTCTGGGACTTTGCAGTGCTACTGGGAAGTTTTGTGGCAACTGAATTTGTCTTTGACCAAGGAGGACTAAATATGATGTAGCTGCTCTAATCTGCCTCACAAGTGAGTCAATCTTTTCAATTTAGAATGGGAGGCTGGCTGTACATATTTGTGTGCATGCAGATAAGCATGACATATATGTCACAGAAAGTATTGTTAAAGTAACTAGTGTCATACTAGCATCCAAAAGTAAAATTCCCCAAATTTAAGAATAACCAAGTCTACTATTCCTGGGTATTACTGGCTTTGTTTATTATATTCACTTACATTGGAAAGTCTGCCTAATTTCATCATTTACATTTAAATTTGTACTGAACCCTGAGCCAGCTACTGACTCCAGAGGTTTTTTAACAATTCAATTTGGAAATACTTGAACAATATCTATTGCAGAGTTGATACTCTGAAAGAAATTCCACACTATTAAGATTTCAAGTGATACAGTCACATACAAATATTGGAGATGAGTGGCAGAGGGTCTTCTGCGAGTAGGAGCATTCATTAAGTACCCATTTATTACTAAGGACTTGATCAGATTTAGAGAACAAGCATTAGCACCATCCTTGGCAGGGGGAAACATGGAATCATAGACCTTAAGATCCAACCACAACCTAACCATACAACCCTAACAGCCCTTCACTAAATCATGTCCCTGAGTACCACATCCAAACTGTTTTTAAACACATCCAGGGATGGTGACTCAACCACCTCCCTGGGGAGCCTATTCCAGAGCTTAACAACCCTTCCTGTAAAGAAGTCTGTCCTGATATCCAACCTAAACCTTCCCTGGTGCAACTTGAGGCCATTTCCCCTCGTCCTGTCACCAGCGAGAAGAGACCAACCCCGCTTGCTGTAAGCACTTTTCAGATACTGGAAGAGAGCAATAAGGTCTCCCCTCAGCCTCCTTTTCCCCAAACTAAACAGCCCCACAGAACACAGTACTTGAGGTGAGGCCTCACCAATGCAGGATGACTTCCCTAGTCCTGCTCATCACACCATTCCTGATACAAGCCAGGATGCCACTGGCCGTCTTGGCCACCTGGGCACACTTCTGGCTCATATTTATCTGACTGTCCACCAGTACCCCAAAGTCTCTTTCCATCAGGCAGCTTTCTGGTCACTCCTCCCCAAGCCTGTAGGGTTGCCTGGGGTTGTTGTGACCAAAATGCAGAACCCAACACTTGGTCCTATTGAAATTCATACAGTTTACCTTGGCCCATCGATCCAGTCTATCCAGGTCCCTCTGTAGTGCCCTCCTTCCCTCAGGCAGATCAACACTACCTCCCAACTTGGTGTCATTTGTGAACTTAGTAGGGGTGCACTCAATCACCTCATCAAGAACATTAATAAAGATGTTAAATAGAAGTGGCCCCAGTACTGAGCCCTGGGGGACACGACTCATGATGGGCCACCAACTGGATTTAATTCCATTGAGCACAACTCTTTGGGCCCTGTCATGCAGACAGTGTTTCACCCAGCGGAGCGTGCACCCACCCAAACCATGGGCAGCCAGCTTCTCCATGAAGATGTTGTAGGGGACAGTGACAAAGGCCTTACTGAAGTGCAGATAGACCACATCAACAGCCTTACTCTCATCCACTAAGCAGGTCACCTTGTCATAGAATGAAATCAGGTTTGTCAGACAGGATCTGCCATTTGTAAACCCATGCTGACTGGACCTGATCCCCTGGTTGACCTTTAACTGTTCCATGATGGCTATAGCTGTGATGGAAGGATGTGCTCAGGGAGGCTTTCACTTGAACACAGAGAGCACCATGCTGCACCACATCCCCATGAGGTGGGAGCAGATGGAAGCATGGCTGAGAAAATGCCTCATTGTCTTGGCCAACAGGCAATGAAGAACTTCTGAAACATTTAACGGTTTAGAAAAACCTAATTTTAAGAGATTCTGTGTTTTCCTTCCTAAGGAGACCTTCTGCTGATGAACTTGTAACTGTTGGCTCTGGGGTCAATGAAGCTCCCAGTTCAGATCTTGAGAAGGAACTGTGTTTTTTAACATGTGGTTTGGGAAATGGTGGTTTGGAAACCTCTGCTTTAATTTATTTTTTTATGCATTTTTTATGCATTTGGCAGTGAATTGCATACAGATGATGTTTTCAAGACCTCCCTAAATATTTTTGGGTTAGGTCAGGAATTTGAAAACTAATCAGTAATTCGCATGAGAAAAAGGAGGTTACATCCTAAGGAGGTTACATCCTAGGCTGAGGGAGCACAAGGGGAGGAGGAATTTATTCTTATGTAGTCTTTGGAGGCAGCCAGAAAAATAGAAGCGATCAAAAAACCCATAAATAACATTCTCAGGCTGTGAGGAGGCCTGGTACCAAGTACAGCTTGTGTCTTCTGCTACAGTGCTGGGGAACCATGTAGTGCTTCTCCTAGATAGCAGCAGTAATAATGTCAGTCTCTTACATTCCAAATAGTAGCTTGCAACTAGGGAATACTTGGGGAATATAGCACCGTCCCTGTCTGCTTCTAAATTAAGGGTTATGTGTATCCAGATGCTTCCTTCTAATATCACAGAGCTGGAGGCAACTAATTCTTACCACCATTTCTTCAGATTTTACCTTTATTAAGCATTAGGTTTTGACACAGCAGCGCAGCTGATATCTCATAAGATTGATCGCTGCTCGACACCTTTATCACTCAAGTCATTTAACACTGGTTTTTAGTCTTGTTCTTCCATTCTCCTTTAGGATGCCTTTAAATATACTCATGATAAAGTGGAGAAGCAGTAGGTCCTCATCTAAGACCTCTTTTCCAACACCATTAGAATATACGTAAACATGGGGGGAAAACATGCATACATTAACTTTTCTTATGTATATATGCAGGTTTCTGTATACAAGTTAATATTTGCTTGTGTTGTTTGAATGCTTCACCAAGCAAGTTGCCATAGTTATCAGCTACATTAAAAACAAAAACAAAAACAAGAGGATCAAGCATATTTATATCTGCGACTTTCTTTTGGTTTTAGCACATCACATTTTTCAGTTTCCCTAGATGAGCTCTTTAGTGTACATAACAAGCACTCTGCTTTTCTTTGCACATCACTCAGAGACAAAGAAAATGGGTACGAACTGGAACACAAAGTCAGAGCACAAACTGGAACACAGAGGAACCATATGAACATCAGATCACATTTCTGTGCTATGCAGGTGGCTGAGCACTGGCACAGCAGTCTGGAAGCTGTAGATCTCCTCCTTGGAGACCTCCAGAAGCCGCCTGGCCATGGCACTGGGCACCCTGCTCTGGGGGTCCCTGCTGGGGTTGGGCAGAGGGGCACAGAGGGTGATGCCAGCCTCAGCCATGATGTTGTTCTGTGGAATATGATTTTCCTTCTGCATTTTCTTGATGTTTCCTATCTTAAAGAGGAGTTAAAAATAGGTAGTTATCTTACAGCCTCCTTTTTTTTTTTTTTTCTTACTTTGCTCATAAAAAGCGTGAAGGGTATTCCTTCATATAAAATATATATGTGTATGTGTATGTATATATATATATATATATGTATTCAGGGTCAGTAACTGGTGAACATATTTTCATAAGGAAGACATGTTCATAGAAGAACATGTCTATGTTAAAATATTGAATTTTGTACTCCCCTAAGGCAGTAATGGCGATCATTTAAAATATTCATCACTTGAAATCCAGGGCTCTTTTTGCCTCATAATTTAGACTTGTCCTTTGCTTCTCAGAATATTATCAAAGTAGGTAGTGCCCTGTTGGACCCCAGCAACAAGGAGCAGTGGGAACAGATTCAGCGGACGGAGGGTGGCACAGCTCATCTCCTAAGGCACTACGAGGATTATTTCAACAACGTGGCCCAGAACATGAAGAAAACCTACATGAGACCTTTTGTCATTGTTGCTGCTAACATGAGTGAGTACCTGTGTTGAAAACTACTGCTTTGTATCAGTGCTTTAAAAGCATGTAAGACAGTTGCTAACTATTGCTTTTCATAATACCAACTTAGAAACACAAGATACGTGTTCTCTAACCTATTCAGTCCATTCAAGTCAGTTCAACTTCAGTCCTAATTGCCTTGGAGGCTTCCTGGAAGACTTCTGACTTGTCTTCCCTGAGGGCTGTGCCACTGGTCTTTGTGGCATTTTGTTGCAGCTGTAGTGGCATACGGATGATGAGATGGCCAAAGTTTGTGAGTAAAGATGATCCCTTTTAAGTCTACCTGCTGTAGTTGAGTGTATTGCATCAGGTTTTTGAAAGAATCACCCCATCACCTCCCAAAGAATTATTGATGTAAAAAATAAATAAATAAAAAAGCCTTGCTATTGATCATATACCTGTGACTTTGAAATGCCTGACTGCCCTGGAACATATCCAAGAACTCATGTTCATATGCTGAAAGGTATTTTCTCAGAATCATCCATCTGAGCCTTCAAACAACCCCCAGCCTTGCAAAATCCATCACCAAGGCAAAATCCTTGGGGTCCACTAAATCCTCCTTGGATCTATGAGAATGGAAACCATGGTATGGTTGTCCTCTTTCCTCTTTTTTTCTTGTCCTCCGTCCCTTTCATTTTCTCTCCAGGTCCCAGCAAGGGGTAACAGCCCTGCTCTGAGCAGGAGGTTACGTGACCTCCAGGGATCCCTCACAGGCAGCATTTCAGTGGCTCTGCAGTTCTGTTTCTTTCTCTCCCTAGTGATATGAATTATTATCAACCTGAGTTTATGTTTTCAGACCTGAAGGAGGGCTTATGAGCCCAAAAGCTTGCCTGTTTTTCCTGACTGTGCCAGCTGGTATAAGAAGTATATTAACCTCTGCCTACTGACCTTGTGCTGAAGGCCTCGTTTCCACAGCTGCATGGAGAGTTCAGTATGGGAAGCTCCAGCTTCCAGAGGAAAGCAAAGGCATGAGGCAGTCAGGGTCTTTTGTGATAGAACAAGGGGAAATATTTTCAAGCTTAAAGGAGGGTAGATTTATATTTATTATAAATATACATTTATATACATTTATTGTGGTGGTGATGAGGCACTAGAACAGGTTGCCCAGAATTGTGGATGCCCCATCCATGGATACTTTAAAGGAGAGGTTGCATCAGGCCCTGGGCAGCCTGACATATCTGTGCTGTCCATGTTCATTGAAGGGGAGTTGGACTAGATAACTTTTAAGGGTGCCTTCCAACTCTAAGGATTCTATGATTCTTCAAAGTCCTGCTTTGGTTCCAGGGGAGAAAGATTGTTGTTGAACTGAGCCAAACCAAAATACTTTTGATTGTCTTTAATAGACCAGAGCTAAACTTCTCCTTTTGATTAAGGAATATCAGAATCAAAATATGTTTATCTCCACATTCAGAAATATGTATGTACAGTGTTTTAACTAAAATGAAAACAAAGTCCAGAATTTTTTGCAGGTTGTAAACCCTGATTTTTCAGACCAGCTCTTCCTAAGTAAAAAAGAGCTTGGGAGGGACAAGTCAACTGTGCTGAAAGGGGTCTGTTTTCATTTGAACAGTTTTTCCAGGTGAATATGGTGTTAATGGAGTTTCCTAATGGTTCATCTGGGAGTTATTGAGTGGCTGGAAAAGGAATGAGAATTTACAGATCTTAACTTGGATATTTCTTCATATAGAAACCTGCTGCAGATCACAGCTTTCAGTGTAGCTTTACCCCCAGGACTTCCAGCTTCTCGCTTTTATTATATCATCTAAATTGGCACTCAGTGACTTTTCATAAATGGGAAAGTTCAAGCCAACTCAGCTGCTTTTAAATATGTTGGCAGTTAGACAGCAGGCAGAGCTGATGAGGTGAGCCAGGGAGTAACTGTTAGCACAGGGGGAAGAGAGCTAGAGGACTAGGGAGTATTCCTGGGTAAAATCCAGGTTATTTTCTTTAAAATGCAACATCAGCTAAGCTGACAGAGAAAATACATATTTCTGAAGCAGCAGATTTGTCCTTCCCTACAGAAGCGAGTGTGAAATTGGAACACACCACTTTTATTTGCCAAGTATGTGGTACTGTTTTCCCACTACGAAATACTGCATTGTGAATGCCTTGCTGTTGCCTCTGCAGTCCTTATAAACATGTGATTCCCTAACTGCATCAGTGCTGAAACAAAGACTTTTAATTGTCATTTGAGGTATTCACAGAAAGCAATTAGATTATACTTTGTATTGATAGAACCATAGAACTGCTCATGTTGGAAAAGACCTTCAAGATCAGCAAGTGCAACCACAACCTAACCATACTACCCTGACAATATGAGGGTTTAAATTTCTTCCCTGTCTTGTGCAGACGTTTTAACCATCCAGTCATGTTTTGTTTTGTTTCAATATCATATTTGAATGGATTAAACTTAATTTTATGGGAAACTTTTTTTTCTCCAGTTATCGCTGTTGACATCTTTGACAAGTCTAATTTTACGGGAGCTAGAATACCACGATTTCATGAGATTAAGGAGGATTATCCGAAAGATCTGGAATCATCTGTTGTGTTCCCGGATACTCTGTTCAGACCTTCAGACAGGAAAGGTAAAACCCGTTGACAGTTTGAGGAAAGTTTTGACTCCCAAGGACGTGTGATTGATCCTTGAGAAGCAGAACACAACTAGGGTGAGATGGAGGTGATCACCTGCACAAGCAAGCATTATTTTGGGTTGGAGCAGCTGTGCATACCTCAGGGGCCTTCTGCCTGCCAGGGGCTGTGTAACTGGCTGTACCTGTCTGTCAGGTCCCTCAATCCCATGTCACCCAGGGAAGTGTGCCGTTCTCACCAAGCTGTTCCCCTGTGGCCATGCTCTCCTGAGCCCTGCGGGGATGGAAGGTGTGTGGGAGGTGGGAATCCCAGTCTGGGTGCGGAGCAGTCCCATTGCAGCTGGAGAGCTGGGGAATAAAAGGCCTTGAGCTGGGCAGGGAAATGGGTGGCACGTTGTGAAGTCCATGGGCCTGTCCTAGCTCTGAAGTACCCAGAGATTGCTGAGAGGAAACTGCGACTTGCCTTAAGCAAGGGCTGAGAGAGTAAATTAGACAGTAACTATACAAATACCATGACTGAATGCCCTTGGAATGGGGAAATAGTAACACTTTTGAAAATAATACACAATAAACAGTAAGCTTTCACATCTCTCTGTATGGCTTTTTCCTCAGAAATAAGTCAGTTGCTTGTGCCTTACATTTTTTCTCTAAGGAAGAAGGGAATGTGAACGTTAAGAGATACTTGCCAAAACTGGACGCTCATTATATGAAAGAATGAGCATACAGATTCCTTTGTGACCAATTGTACTCACAGCTATCGCTAGCTGTGCTATAAATACATGCAAAGTAATAACATGGATATTGTTTTGACTTTCTCCTTATATCATGCACAGATTATTTATGCACTTACGGATCCATTCACTTAGAAATTCCTTATTTTCTAGCTGGACTAAATGGTTATTCGTGATTCAGTGGTTATTTAATTATCAGTTTTATAACTATGAAATTTGTTAGAACTTCATTAAAATGTTTCACTAGGAGCATGCTCGGTGCTGTGAACTTAGAGCAACAGAAATATTTCTGTATCTTTGCAAAGCAAAATCATCAGTTTAAATGGTAGCTTTGATGTTGTGTAAAAGGAGTTTAATATTTGTGTTAATTCCTCAGCAGTACCTACGATGAGGCCTTCAAATCAAAAATTATCCTCTAAGTTGAACAGTGATGCTCGAAGCTCTGAGAGTATGTTTACAAAGAGAAGAAAGCGGCACCCCGATGACTTTACCCATCATACTGTTGCCATGGTCATTATATACCGGTCCCTAGGACATCTCCTGCCTGAAAACTATGATCCTGACCGAAGGAGCCTGAGGTGAGAGTTCAGCCTGTCTATGAATTGTGCAGATCCCTTTCTACATGCTTCTTCCATACAGGGGAGGCAGAGCTCTTTTATACCAAACAAATGACATATGCACTACAATCTCTTGTACTCCTCTGGCGCACTGTGGGAGAATAACTGCAAGAATAGAGCCAGCGGGCCTTGGAAGCTTGGCTGTATGGAAGGCTGGTGGTACATCTGCCTCGTGTTCTGAGTGGAAATCTTCTATCTGCTAAATCTGTGCTTTGAATTTTAACATCTAGATCATTTTGTGGTTTTTCTCCTTCTGCAGGTTACCAAATCGCCCAATTATTAATACTCCTGTGGTGAGCACAGCCATTCACAGTGACGGGGAGCTTCCTCCCAATCTGGTGGAAAAGCCCATCATAGTGGAGTATGCCATGCTGGAAACAGAGGAGAGAACAAAGCCTGTCTGTGTCTTCTGGAATCACTCCATCATGTATGTCTCTTCCTTCTTTAGGGCTGTGCATGGAAACTCTTTCGGTAGCAGAGAAAGAGTAGAGGAGGATAATTCTGGAGGGATAACCTTTTTCACTCAGTTTACTCAACTGACATGTAGTTCCTGGTGTAGCCAAGTAATCACTTCCTGCTAACCTGAGAACAATAACAAATAATCATCATAACTCTTCAAACAAATTAGCCTTGTGGTTTCTAACAGATACAGTGCCACCATGTCTTTCTGCAGTATTGTCCAAGAGTAAAAAATCTCACAGTCTCCATCTGTTTGCCCATTCTTTGTGCCCGCACATGTAGAGCTAGACAAATGTAATCTAGCTTCAATGCCTGGATTCATGATTCACCTGAGGTCTCTTAGTCAGGACTCTCATTGTCCCTTGTCCTCTTCTTAGGAGTGCATCTCCAGTAGACTGCTCTTCTATGGACTGCATCTTCTCCTGTCACGTGCTAGTGACTGTGGAGGGAGTGCAAGGCAAGCAAGCAGCAACCACTGATGCCTCAGACAGGGCTATGCAAAAAATAAATAAAAAAGCTAATGTTGGTAAAAAAGGACTGTAAATCTCAGAAATCATTTTTGAATCAGAAGTCAAAGAAAGGGGCACTGATAAGAAGCAACTTACCTTTCCTTCATTTCCTTTCTACTGTATATCTTTTTTCAGTTGTTTTAGTGAAAAAAATGGAGGGAAAGAAATACCTTCTTTGGGACCTTAGACCTCTTGCTGTTGTTAGTAAGCAGATAATACAGGACAGTGAGCATAAGGAGAGGGTGAATCTAGGAGAAAAGTATGAGGGAGAAGATGAAATATTCAAATATGGCTAATTTAGGTATCACACATTAAGTGAAGTTAAAAATACAGACATAATTATTGAAGATCTGAAAAAATGGAAGAATTTTATATACTCGTGTGTCATTTTTTGACGTGTGCTGGATTGTGGAAGCAGGACAGTCCTGCTGGAGATACTTCTGGAGTGTTGATAAAACAAAAGAACATGTACTGAGAGATAGCAATCCTTGATGATCCTTGAGGTCCCTTCCAACCCAAGCCATTCTATGATAGCAACATGCTTGTTGAGTTAATATTTCATAATATTTTAAGTATTACATATATAACCATGAAACTGGGTATATGGCAAAATGATAGTGTTGTCAGATCACAGTTAGAGGGATAGCTATTACTTGTTTTCTAATGACCCCAAAACTCCAGTAAACCTATGGAAAAATCCACTGAAAGGTAATATGCTGTGTTGGAAATAGAAGCTCAAGCTAACCTTGGAAATGCTTGCCTCCTAGTCAAAAGCTTATGGAGATTATATCATTAAAAGGATCCAGGAGGCAAAGAGAGATCTATTTTGTTAGCAATAATAAACTACTCCACTTGCCTGCTTGTAAAGTAGTCTGAGATTGTATCAGCACAAAGGTTAGATAAGCAACTTCTAGATGTGCTGTCTGCTTCTACGTACAGATGATTCTGCCAGTGATGAGGAAATGGCAAGTCCCTTTTCCATAAATTTTTAAACACTGTATAGGCTTGAATAACTCATTAGCTCTGATGTGATTCATCCATTTGCTATTTGCTCTTAACCTCAGTGGCAGTGTTGTCTGTTACATTTTCCTACAGCCACAATTATAACGGAGCTTATAAACATACTAAAAGAGTTTTTCTGAAATGTGAGTACTTTTCAAGAGGTTATTAAAACTATTTAACAAATGTTTCATTACTGAATGTAAAAGATTACATTCTCTTGAATGTACATTCTCTTGAAGAGAAAAACCCTTTTCAATAGTCACAAAAGAATTTTTATTACTCATTAGCTTCAGGATAGAATAATTAATATAGACACAAGATCTTTTCTGGAGTTAGACAGGGCTAAATAGGGTAGAATTGTTAAGGGATCAGTTCCTCCATGATGTTAATACAGGACATTTCCTGATGTAAAATGTTATCTCCTGTTTTTAACTTTTCTTGCCTGCTTTCCAGAGGAATATTGGGATGAAATCATATTTCTGCTAAAATATATTTCACGTAAGAGTTTTACTAAGTGTAGGGACATGGAAAAAAATGTCTGAAAAACATGTCTCCATGGTTTCGGTATTTTTTACCTCATACGTTTGCTATAGCCAGTTTGTTCTGTGCGATCACTTCCCCATATTGCTTGTATGATCAATGACACAAAATGAGGACTTTAAAAAATTATTTTTACTCAAAAAAGGTTGTTGCAAAGCCACAACAGCTGGTGAGCAATGCTTCAACTCAGGGCTTTTTAAGTGGGTTATATTGTCAGGCAGGTGACCGCTGTAAATATTTCTGTCTTGATACATACAGTCCTCTCTGTTTGTGGAGTGAGAGCTGTCTTGGAGAGCAGTGGCAGCAAGAGGTGAGGGTGAGTTCTGAGGATGGCTCCCATAGATGCCTTTTTCCCCTGCAGGGTTGGCGGAACAGGTGCCTGGTCTTCCAGAGGATGTGAGCTGTTTTCCAGAAACCAGAGCCATATCGCCTGCCAGTGCAACCATTTGACCAGCTTTGCTGTCCTGATGGACATTTCAAAACGAGAGGTGGGTGATCCCAGGCTTGTGACGCAGTAAGATGGGTTTTGGTCTTCAAGGAGCTTTGGAAATAACTGGTTGTTGCATGACATAGCCAGCAATGCATATCTGTAATAGCCTGTGCTGCAGAAGGCCATGCAGTGAAAGGAATGAAACAAGGATTATAGAAACATATTAGCTGTGGCACCACTTGATATTAGGTACATGTAGAACTGCAATAGTAGGAGCAAGGACATAAGCTACACAGGTTTTTTTAGCATTTCAGGACAGCCTCAAGAGGGGCAATCCAGCCTGAAATACACTAAGGTTCCCACTTAGCTCCCTGCTCCTTCTGGATGCTGCCCATGTGTGCTCAAAATGTAGAGTGACTCAAGAAGTGGCATCCCCCACTCCTCTTGGCTTGAAGCAAATCTGTGCATTGACTGTAATGGAAGCATTGACTTTCCATGTAGTAGGTATGATTGGAAGAAAAGAAAGAAAAAACTCAGAAGTTGTGTCCATCTCTCTTCCTGCAGAATGGGGAGGTACTTCCTCTGAAGATTGTCACTTACACGACTGTTTCCATCTCATTGGTGGCTTTGCTGATTACCTTCATCCTGCTGGTTCTGATCCGCACACTGCGGTCCAACCTGCACAGTATCCACAAGAACCTGGTGGCTGCCCTTTTCTTCTCCGAGCTTGTCTTCCTCATTGGAATCAACCAAACCGAAAACCCGGTAAGAGTTACTTCATCCTTACTGCAAGAGTTGTCAGACTTTAAATCAGGGCTCATACTGCGACTTTTATCTGCTCCTGTCTGTTTCACTTTCTCTTCTTTTTTACTTCTGTTTGGCCTAAACGTTGTTTAAATGTCAGACTGAATGCATTCTTTTGTATTTTTACGATGAATAGCAATGATAGGAAATAAATCAGTATGCTATTTTCAAATAAACGACAGCAGTCGTGCTGAAGGCTTATCCCAGGATCTGGATCCTGAATTCCAATTTCTTCTTTCCTTTTCATCATTACGCATTCTGTCTTGCTTTGTCCGTTCAGTAGGAGGCTCTCCATTTTCTCCTTCAGCAGGTACCCCACAAGCCCAAATGGCTTTTGGTGTTGATGGATAGATTATCGGCAATGCAGTACGGTGCAGGCATTTGGTGCATGTTGCATACCTGCCATGGCTGTTCTGGAGAATCCATTTGCCAGGCACGGGACAGCTTGTCACATTCAAGAATCAGTAGGAAACCTGTCACGTTGCTTTGTGCTCTCCAGCCACACTGACCCTTGGCTCCAGTCCATCATACCTGTTGCCAAAGTTTAGCGCCTACACCACCAGCGTTGTGCACATCAAGAAACATAAGCCATGAATAGACTGAGTATGAAATACACAGTGTACATATGCTGTGTCTAGAACTTCATTGCTATTTTAGCTCTGTAGAGTTATATGTAATACTGCTCTTAACTCTTAGTAGCACTCATCTCCAAAGTCATGGCTGCCATGCAGACAGGTGGTAGACAGACAAGTGAAACAAGCTTCTCATCCTCCTTTACCAAATGGACAGCAGACGGATAATGAGATGCAATGGAAAGTTTGTCCTTAGCACTTACAGAGAATATTCAGAATGTTAGTATAAAGATTAACATAAAGAAAATTTGTCTTCTAGAAATCCTTTTTGTACGTGTCACATTTTAATCTAAATCTTGAAAAGAAAGGCCTTTCATTATTTAAAGAGGGGCTGTAAGAAAGAAGGGGGCAGATTCTTTAGCAGAGCCTGTTGTGAGATATGGCCTCACATCATGTGTGACCTGCATTGTCTTTGTCTTATAGTAAGAGTTTGCATATTAAACTAACTGTTTCTCACATGAACTCACCTGGCCAATTGATCCACAGCATTCTGTGTAGTGTGACCTTTCTCATGCCTTCTTGGGCACAGCACTCATTTTTCACTGTATTTCACTAGCAGGGAGTTTACATGCTTTCAATTCTGGCATGAATACTGTGGAGCAGAGGGACAAGCTTAGGTGTCTGCAGCACCTCACAAAACTCAGGTAGTGAGAGATGGCTTCTCATCTCCACATTCTTTTTGTAATATCATGGAGCAGCAAGTGAATGCTTATAAGAGCAGTAAAATGGTTCACTTTAGCAATGCCACAACTACTACTGGTTGTACATTACAAGGTTGTTCTCTTCCACTGCTTCCCATTTTCAGTCTTCAGGGCTGTGATCCTGTCCTGTACTGTTACCAGGGCTCAGTGAAACAGCCCAAACCCTGAACCCACTTACGAATATCTTTTAAGTTGCAGAATGCATTTCATAGAGCAGGAAGCCACTCCTTACAGCCTACCCAGTCAATCTGAGAAGGTAGGAGGGTCGTAAGCTATGTCTACTTGAGACAATTATTCATCTGTCTGTATGGAATGAGAGTTGTCTAACGAGTCATGCACTGATGAACATAAAGAGGGAAAGAATGCTGGAGCACAAATAACGCTGCGCTGCTTGGCACCCAGCCTGGCTTTTATGGGTTTCTGTGAATTAACAGTCACATTTCTGGGTGAGGTTTTAATCTTTCCCTGGACAATTGATGGAAATTGATTTACTTACTTTTTTTTCTTACCTGAAAAAGGTAATGTTCAGGGCAGGAGTCTACTTATAAACGTGTGCCAGTAGAAACAAAAAAGCCCCGCTTACATTGAGGGAGGAAAGGCCTTTTATTTGGTGAGTCATTTTTTCAATAGCACTTGACACTGGAATAGAGCTGATGCAGTAAGTGAATCCAGAAAGCTGGCGCTCATAATATAAAATCCTCAGTAAAGTTGAGCGGGGAAGTCTTGAGTTGTGGTTCTGAGCATTATGCCATGCAAGAACACTAAAATGTCACACCAAAATCAGAAGGCAGAGACAGTGCCACAAAGGAATCAAAAGCATGGTGTAAAATATTTTGAAACAAAAGTCACGTGGTTACTCAGAGTGCTCTTAACACAAGCTTATCAACAGATCCTTGGCAGAGTCCTTTCCTTTGCTTCTGAAACAAGCAAATAGAGCTCAATGGGGTAGATTTTGCCTTGGCTGTGGATGCTTTTGGTCATTCTTATTTTCAGCCATCAAAATTTTCAGCTGGGAGGAAAACATGGTTGACAGATATTACAAAAATAAAGAACTTTGTAGCTCAGAGGGTTCAGAGTGGCCATTTTATCACAAAGTTGACTTCAGTTGCCAGTTTACCCAATGTAGCTCTTTCTCTTAGTCATATTAACAGCCCAATCTCTTTGATTTCCATGGGTCCTTCATTTTTGCTGCTCTCTGACCATAGTATGGTTGAACACTCTCATTCTTACCTGCTTATTAATGCAAGTTCCTGACTCTTTTTCATATGATTTCAGTTACTCAATCCTGAGTTACTGCCTTGTCATAGAAATCATGCCAGCTCTTCAGGAGCTTCTTCCTCCTTAGTATTTTCTGCACCAGACTTCCAGCCTTAGTGTCAGAGATCCTTATGGCACAGCCCCATAGGGACAAAATGGCTGCTCTTAGGCAGGAGCTTAACATCACATCAAACTGGGTGGTCCTGTATGGAGCTAGGTCTTGGATTCAGTGATCCTTATGGTTCCCTTCCAATTCGAGATATTCTGTGATTCTATAGATTTTACCTATTTGAGAAGAGACATTTTATTTAACTGGTAAGAAACTACCTCCAACATAGGCTGGACTTCTTTGGCTGAAGTCTGCAGATCATTTGTTGCTCATATTAAGCATATTCACTCTTCCTGGACTGAAACCTCTTTGATTTCTCTCCCTTGAAAGGAGGTTTTCAAGGGCAAGAAGGACCTCAGCTGAAAATATAAAATCTTTCTCTGACTTTCCCTCCACCTTTGCCAAATACAAGTTATTTACAAATATCAGCACAATACATTGTCTACTTTAAAATGATGCAATTCCATGGAGAGGCAGCTCTCTCACTGGGAAGAGCAAAGTAGTGGAAAAACACAGAGGCTGGCTGGCCCTTGGTGTGTAAATGGGAGACACCAAGTCAGTGCAGGGATGTGGGTGGTAGTTCTCAAGAATAGTTCATTGGCTTTGCAACTAGACTGGTCTCCTTGATGCTGTTAAAACTGCTGTTGCTGAATTTGACAGAACAGTGTTATACCGGAGGGACTCGCACACGAGGCTGGGCAGAGGGTCTGCAGCCTCTGCAGGGCATCCCCATCTCCAGCTCCACATCAGGAGAAACAGCCAGGAGCTCTACCAGCACCGCTTTGCCTGCAGGCAGAAGGAATTCAGACAGAAGAGCCAAAAGCATCACCTGAGCATCAAATACACCCAGAGAAATGAACCACAGAACACACGGCAAGGGCATGGGCAGTGACCAAAAGCACATTGAACCAATGCGATAAAGCCAAAGCAGATTCATAACAGGTGCATGACAATAAAAACACAGCTGTCACAGTATGCACAGCTTTTCTGGATCTCTGAAAGAAAAAAAAAACACAGCAGAAATGTAAATTAATGGCAGTGTGTTCTTTCTGCCAAACCCTTCCTATCACACTTCTCTCTAGCTGTACCGGGAGGCCTGTGACTCACCAGGCTGCATATTTCAGAAAAGCAGCTCTAATTCCTTTGCCCTTTCCCTTCTGCAGTTTGTGTGTACGGTGATTGCCATCCTCCTGCACTACTTCTACATGAGTACCTTTGCGTGGATGTTCGTGGAGCAGCTCCACATCTACCGCATGCTGACTGAAGTGAGGAACATCAACTTTGGGCACATGCGGTTCTACTACGTCGTTGGCTGGGGCATTCCTGCCATTATCACAGGTACCCTCAACCACTCCAAAGAAGCTTTGTTTGCTTTCCCTGGCATTTCCCCTGGAAAGTGACCCCATCAAGATGGGTATGGATGCACTCAGCTATTTACTGTCTCTTGAGTGTTTTCCTGCATGAGGAGTAGTAGGTGCGCTGTGAGTAGTAGAAGTCGCTGGAACTTGGCAGATCTGACGTTGGCAGATCTGTGCCCTAAATGTCTCCTGTGCCAGCTAAGGTGATTCTGAGGGTGTTACAGTAACTTAGCATAGTTGCACACAGATTAAAGCAAGATCTGTTAATGTTCTTGGATATGTCTGTGTTTATTTGAACAACTTTGTTTGTAGTCATCCTAAATAGTCCTCCCTCATGGTGACAGACAAATCTATGTCCATATCCATGCTGGGGTATGGACACAGTCTCTGGGGAAGTGGCTGCAGTGGCTTCAGAAGCAATGCTACCCATGGGGCACTGCTGTCCTTCCCTGGATGTTCCCACTGCAGTGCCCCTGGCCAGCAGTAAACGCTCTCTGAAGGGGATTTCAGCAGCTCTGTTTTACTTGGCTTGAAAATGAGCTGGGAATACTCAAAACAGCCTTTTACATCATTTCAGATAGAAAAGCAATAACTTCCAGTTGAGGAAAAGTAATGAAAAGCTGGAGGCAGTGATCTTTTAAACTGTTCCAGGCTGTTCTGCAGGAGCCCATCTATCTCCGCCCTCACCATTCCTATTTTTGCAGTCAGACTTTTCCAGTGCTACCCTTAGCACATGGTGCTGCCTTAATGCAGGCAGACAGCTCCTTGGGAAGTGCTTCACAGAACAGTTGGAGAGGGGTTTTTTTGCTTCAGATATTTCAGCGTGTATCTGTTGCCATATGGGAAATCAGCTCTTCGGCAGACAGTTAACTTTTACTCCTTTATTTTTATGGATAACAGCATACTGTCAGCAATGACAGAAATTTACATATCTCTGCAATCACATAAATAGCTGTCAATCATGTGCACTTGGAAAAATAATTGTGGAACAAATTAGACTTTTGAAAATATATGTTTTTGTTTTTTTTTTTTTCACTGTGACTTAAAGGAGAGTTTTATACTATTTTTATGCTCCTAATAACATAATGAAAGAAACTTAGCATAGGGAAGAAGAGTGTCCTATCTGGAGACATGGTAAGTTTTTCTACGTCAAAAAGATGGGCAAAAGTATTTTCCACTTCTGTCAGTTTATCCAGGTTGCAGTGGAAGGCCCAGAGGGCTCCACCACTCTGGACATATCCCCAGCACTTCAAATAGAAAACATCTTTGGTTTCTGTAGCATTTCAGACCTGTGCGGCTGTTATCAGCACCGCTGCGGTGTACACAGAAATGTTCAGTGCCATCTGATAGTGGGCAGTGTCATTTCTGGCAGAAGAGAAGTATTATCACCTGATGGAAGGGAACACTTTGTGCTTCAGAGCACGTAGCTCCTCAGTAGTATTTCATCTGGAGGAGTTTCCGTTTCTTGTTTGGTTTCTCATGAATTTTAGTGACTTGAGAGTGTCCCAGCAGCAGTGTGATATTATCTGTACATTACAAGTGCACCACGTTTTCATTTCTCTGATTAGAAATTGTTCCCTGTGACACGGAACAATTTTTCAGTATTAAAACTATATATATAATGAAATTTGGCTCCAAGGTGTCTCTGGTACTATAAATTCTGTATCCACTGATTTACAGTTGACTTAAACAAGGAAGTCAGATCCTTATTACTGAAGGAGTCAGAGGATTTTGTGTAATTAAGAGTGAATCAAGAAAGCTGAGCCACTGGTTTGACCTTCCAGGTTCAGAAATCATCTGAATAGAAAAATGGTTTCCTTATAAATAGAGCAGTTGGGATTTCTTGCCCTTGGATTAGCTTTGTTACTGTACGTATGTCAAATAAGTTTCTGTTATGAATTTTAAAGTTTATTATCTAAAGAAGGTTCCAACTTCTTAACATGCATTTTGATCACCGTTTCTTTTAAATTCCTTGATGAGAGAAGGATTGTGTATGTTGTTCAGTAGTGGAAAAGCTGAGGTGTGGGAAAGAACTCTAGTCTTGGTCATCAGAAGAACATTTTATTTAAAAGATAACTGTGTAGCCTTGTGCATTTCCTTTGCAGATATCCTACAGAAGGAGTCAATTTAACCTGTTATTCTTCTTTTTTTCTTCTTCTTCATATATTTTATGCTTGAAATCGCATTTGCTTTGAACTGGGACGTAGTATTCCTAAGGGGTCTGTGATGGGACCAGGCTATGTGCAAAAGGGAAACCTGAACTTTAGGGTGAAAAACGTCTTAGCAAAATGTTTACATAAGGTCCAGTGGTGAAGAACCACATTTAATCGCTCCATACAAAAGCAAATTGCTGTGAAGAAATGTAGGATTGAGGGTGGGAGGAGGCTTACAGCCATCAGAAGGGTAAGGATGTGGAATATTCCTCTGTGGGGAACAATAGTGGAATTTGCTTAAAGCAAATTAAATTCACTTTAAGTTGGCTCATTTTGAGGTGTAGTTTGATCCATCTAGGAAGGGGATTTTATGACTTCCTCGCCTCGGGAATAAAATTCTGGATTTGGCATCCAGCAAGACCCCTCTTTGTGGTAACATGCTAACTGACTGGCACACGCTTGCAATCACTGCTTGCCATCAAGAGCTCATGTTAAAACAGGTTCTTACATCATCCTTCAATCAGTATACCCCCAGATCATAGCATTTGCTAACTCTCTAGATTTGCTGTGAATCCTTAGCAAGGCAGTGAGTCGGGAGAGAGGTAAGGCTGGTGTGCACTTGCTGCAGGGCCTGCAGGAACTCGTAAGGGTCAAAACGTGCCTCACGGTGTGCTCCTGGCATGTTGGTGGGGTGGGTGCTGGGCTTCCCAGTTGTGAGCATCAGGGAGCTGTCGTACAGCCCGCACACTCAGAGCATTTAATTGGTGTGCCAAAATGGTCTTTATGTTAAACTGCATTGGCTTAATTCTGCCTTTGGATGAAGTGTTATTTCACGTATTGTTGACAGTAAAATTTGAGCCGCTTACCTGAAGACTGCAGTGTTTAATGGGGGACTTTAGGGTGGGATTTGGGGAGTGAAAAAATACTGTAGTCTGCCAGTTACTCTTAGAGCCAGATGTTTGGTCAAACTGTAGCTTAAGTCACACTAATGGGGAAATCCAGTCCTGGGAAACAGCCTGTGTCTATAGAATTACATCTGTATAAAATACTTTATGGTCCCTTAATCATTTATGGCTAGTTCTTTCTGGATGGCAACTGCTGAAGGCGGCGGTGGAAGAGCCAATGGGAACAGAGAGAGACCAGTCCTATCTCATTCCACACCTCAGAGAAAGCAGATCCAATACCCACTGCTTTGCTAAATAGCCAGTTTAGTTTTCACAGACCATAGACCTGTACCAGATGTGAACGCTGGCCGTGTGCCAGTTTTTATGCAGTAAGTGTAGAACACAGCTCTCCCTTCTTTTCCATGTCTCTCAGTCAAAGCACACAGACTTCAGCTCAGAAGGGTGCTTATTAATAGGCACAAATCCTCACTGCACAGAGCGGCGTTGCCCTGAGCGTTGGACGCCTGCTCAAGGCAGGTCATCTGCTCAGCACAATACGTGCCCCTGGTGCCCACACAAGATGCTGCAGCCATTTACCATATGTCCTTGGCTGAGGGCCTTGTAGGGATCGATTTCTGCCTCTTGTAGAAGGAAGAACTCTGCAGTATTTTGCAGGCCAAAGGCAGAAATCCCAATTGCTGCCATATGGGCAAGTTGTAGGGCACAGAATTGGATAGCAGTGTAAGTCAGTAGGTAGAGGCTGGACTCTGAGGTTCTCTCAGAAGTTTCCAGGCTTTGAAAAATAAAACAATAAAAGGCGTGTTCCTAACTCAGTTGCCCTGGGGCATCAGCAAACTCCATTTCAAGCAGTGCTGAAAGCAATGCAAGGTAGGCACTTACCTGGGTTTGCCGCTCAAAATGAATCTCAGCCTCTGCTCCTGAGCTCAAGCAGTTAAATCCCATGAGTTCCCAAGTTCCTTTGTCTCCAGTGTTATTTTAGAGACAGTAAGCTCACAGCAGCTAAGAATGTGCTTTTTTGTAGTAGAGACATCTCCTTAGTTATGATTCATGTCATTCTGCGCTGTAGGCTTATTGAAATTCCTCAACATGTCACTCACCCTGAAGGTTTCAGCTCTGTGTGAATGTGGCTATAAAACTGTGCTGGAACAGAACTAACTTGGGACTTACGTTTACTGTAGATTTATGTAGCTGAACTTTATTCTGGTAGGCAAATCTCATAGTGTCATTTGATATGGGATAGCCAGTGTCAGGGTTTTGATTTACGGAAGTTTTATGTTAATGTTTATCCAGGTTTTTATTTCCCAGATTGTCCTATTGAAAACAGCTTGCGATTTGACAATGTTATTGTTGTGCCTGGTTATATACCAGCACCTTTCTGATGACCTATCTTTCCTTTTTGTGACCCAGGTCTTGCTGTTGGTCTGGATCCACAAGGCTATGGGAACCCTGATTTCTGCTGGTTGTCTGTACATGACACCCTTATCTGGAGTTTTGCTGGGCCCATTGTAATTGTTGTAGTGGTAAGTATGATGGAGTTGGCATCCTGAGCTGCCTTTTCCTTTCTGCTTCCTATTATGTTTTATCATCCAATAGTCACAGTCTGAAACACCAGTATTCCTTATTTTAAAGACCAGTACACTCAAGCTCACATCTTCTGCTTGAAGAGAACATGTGAGCTATGCTAAGCTCCTGGAAATCCAAGGGCTGACAATGCAAAGATTGTTTGTGGACAGTCCAGCCCTGTGGCTAGAAAGATGCTTGTTTTTTCCCACTTGCTTTGCTCCATGTTTGAAGGGTTGGTTGGGCAGCTTGTAAAACAAGTCAGTGAATTGAGCTGCAACTAGTTGCTTCACCTAGAATCCCTAAAGAAACAGTAAATCAAATGTTAGGAACTGTGAAGAATTTGAGGTTTTTCTCCATCAAAGCTTCTCTTAGTAAGTGATCACCAGAAAATACAAGTACATGTGACTGTATCTTATATGCAAGTGCAGTTCTGTTCTCTCCAGTAAGAGTGAAGTACACTTGGAAGTGGTGTGGATTGGGGTTGGGAGATAGCAGAGGCGTGGAACTGCCCCTGCTGAGGAGCAATTAAGTGAAATAGGAGGTTTCAGCCTCAAGAGAAGAAAGCTGCAAAGAGAATGAGGAGAAGCTTGTAACAGTATGATAGCCTCAAGAATATAGCTGTGGAGCTGACTGTGCAGTGTCTTTTCCAGCACAAACAGGAGAAGGAGGAGGCAGATTCAGAACAGGATGAGCTATGCCGTTGCTCTGTGAAGAGACAGAAATAGGATGATGGCAGTGGTAAACCCTGCATGGTTTAAGAAATTGAGTGACTGGACGATTTCACACCACAAGTTTTCACTATGAGTGATGTAGTACAACTGAGCCACCCCACCTCGTATATCCCAACCCTGGAAATCGGTGGAGGCTGGAGGGGCTTTCTGAGGAACTATCACTGAGTGCTTGCTCTGTTATTATATTCTTATATTCTGCTTTGGCCCCAGCAAAAACAAGGTGCTGGTTGAGTGGACTCTGGTCTGGGTAAAGACAGCCATTCTTGAGTTTCTGAGTTTCATTCAAACCCCTTTGCACAGGACAGTCTTGCTGTGCTTCACCCAGAAAGAATCCTAAAACACTCTTGACTGATGTTGGCTTGAAACAAGATGAATTTTAGAACTCGAAGAGACGTGAATTAAAGGGACAATGTTCTTGGCACTGCAAACTACTTTAAGATAAAAATTTCATTGTCATTGAAAACTGAACTCTTCAACAAATTTGAAGACAGAACTCATGCTGCTATTTCAATTTCCCTTTCAGATAAACACTGTCATCTTTATACTAGCAATGAAAGCATCGTGCAGACGAAGACAACGTTCATTTGAAAAAACTGGAGTCATGTAAGTTTGGGTTCAAAAAGCTGTAGAAGTTCTGGCCAAGAATAACAAAGGGATAAACTACCTAAAAGTCAGAGTTGGAAATAAGTAAGGTGAAATAGCCAGTCTGCATTGGTAGAAGAGTTTGGAATCTCTTTACCAGCACCTACTTCTGGGGTTCCCTTGGCAACTCTGTAAAAACATCTACCACGTTGCTGTGCACCACTGACAGCTGTAGGCATGAGAAGAGAGGGAAGAGTGAAAAGATTGGTTTCCATATGGTGTCATCATAGTCCTGCCATGTCTCTTTCCTCGTGCTACCTGATAACACTTCACCTCACCCCTGGCATTTCCAGGTGGGCATAATTCTGAGTCTCCTCATGCTCACCCACGACTCAGAAATATCTCCCTGATGCATACCAGGATGACCAGTCATGTCAGGCAGGGACCCACTGTGGTTCCTGTGCTGAGGACTGGCCTCCACCCCCATCCCATTCCCCGTGGGATGAGCAGAAAACCCACAAGCTGAAACCTGCCGCCTTTCCAAGCTGTTGCAGCAGCACGTTCCTACTAAGTCTTATTTTGCCCAAAGCTTAGAATTTACCTGTGAACTACAATGCGATTAGCTGGTGTCAAGACAGCCCCTTTTTACAAACTGGTAGCTGTATAAGATTTCAAAAGGCTTTCTGTAGCTACTTACTCAGCATTAGATCTCAGTTTTGGGAGTTTTTTTTAAGTTTTTTTTCTTAAATCTCCCTAAACAAATGGGGTGTAATTGCCACTTAACGTCAGCTGCTTTACTAAGAATATGAAACTTTTGCCACTAGAATTGTCACCACCTTCTGAAGGTGTCTGTGTAAGTAGTGTTTTTAAGCAAACATACACTCCCCTGATTACTCTCAGTCCAAAGCCTTGGGCTGTAACGTTGGGAAAGAATGTGAAAGTGAACTCAACAAACAGAAATGAGACGGACCTGGCCATTTACCGCCCAGATCTCTGCCTCAGAGTCAACAAGACTGAACAGTAGGGCTTGGCGAACAGCCATGTTTGTGGAAGATCACCCTAGAAACAGACTTGAAAAGAAATTGCCTTTTTTCTATTTATTTTTTTTTACCTGAATATTCTAAGTCATTAGCACAAGGAGAGGGCTGGGAATTGGAAGTTGGTGAGCGCTGCTTCAAGGGCCTTCTAGTTGCTGAATCATGGGCATTTACTCCTCACCAGGTCCATGTGGGCCCTCAAGAAGGATAGGACATTTTTCTCACCTGTGTTGAGAAGCTGGGCTTTCCTCCTATCTTCTCCATGCTGCAAATGCTTTTGTGTGCTTACTTCACAGCTCAGTGCTACGGACGGCATTCCTGCTCCTTCTGCTCATCAGTGCTACGTGGCTCCTGGGGCTGATGGCAGTGAACAGTGATGTCATGACATTTCACTATCTCTTTGCCATTTTCAGCTGCTTGCAGGTATGTTAGCATTTTGCCAGTGAAAGACTTCAGTGAATGCACTGCTGTGCCCCAAAAATAGGTAAATGTTGGCTAACTGTGTAACTGAGGTGTTAAGTACAATTTTTGTATTGTCTTCTCAAAGGGAAGGCTCTGTCCACCAAAACCATAGCTCTGTTCACCAAAACCATAGCTCCTAATAATTGCATCTATCACTTTCAGTCATGCTAAGATAAGTGCTCTCAGAAAATGACAGATAAATAACAGTAGGTAATTATACCTCAGTCTTTCCAGAGGCAAAATCTTTGCTGCTGTCTTCTTCAAGCTCATTGCGAACAGTCATTTTGTTGCTTTCACAGTGTAAGTTACCATTTAAGAAAAATAGTCAAATGGTGATTCATAAATATGACTCACTGCAGTAGGGATCTACTGGATCACCTGTTTGATCTGCGCTGTTGTTGATTAAAGATGCAGAATGTGGTTTGTAGGAGATCTGGCATGAAAGTAATCGTGAAGTCATGCTAATCATAACTTGAGTGTGACCGAGGATAGCAGTAATTGTTATGGCAAGTGCCTACAGTATTAAAACAGCCACTGTAGGAGGCCACTGCTGTGAGTTGCAGCACAAGAGCCACAGATTTTAATGAAAGAGAAAAAAGTCTGGTGGGTCTCCCGCAGAGATGCCTGTCCAGACCTTGCGAGCACATCAGATAGACCAGCCTGGAACAAGGATATTCTGTCACTGCAACTTGATGTGCTCTGAAATAAATACTCCCACTTAGGCTGTAAAACCAGGTATCCACCAGGCTAGAATGAAATAAAATTAAATATAAACCTGATGAGAAGGGAGGAAAGTCAGTGGCTGGAATTCTCCAAACTTGCCTGGAGAGGCACAGTGGTATGTGGCGTTTCACGTCATTGCCTTCTTTGAACTTGTATTCTTTAGAGAGACATTTATGTGAGCTTTATTAATGAATAATCCCAAAGTGCTAATGCCAACTAAGATTGCATTTGATTGAATGTTTAAAAAGAGAGCTTGAAGTTTAAAGTTACTCTAAGTCAATTGCTTTGGCTGAAATCTTGAAATGCAGGCATCTTGTAATGTTGGTACAGCTGCAACTTCATGAGTGATTGGCTTCTATATACTATATCTCCAACCAAAATGGATAATAGTTTGGCAGCTGCATGAATTCCCTCAAAGCAAATATATCTGAGAACATACACATGCATGCTCCCTACCCCCCAAGAAATGTAGTAGTGTGTTTCTGGCAGGCCAAAGGCTGCCCAGCCCTGGGGGTTTCAGTGCCTTTCCCTTCCAGAGGGAAGAATGTAAGGGACAAAAGCTCTCTGACCCCAGGATCTGCTCATGCCTTACAAGACTTTCTAAAGTTCTCCTAGCAGCAATCTTAAGGACACCTACCACAAAAGTACCCCATTTCCAGAGATTTTCACTAAAGGCTATGATGTCATAGAGTCATAGATTCACAAGGTTGGAAAGGACCTACAAGATCATCTAGTCCAACCATCCTCCCATTGCCATAGCTACAGCAAACCACTTAATCATATCTCATAGCTCCTCATCCAAATGCTTCTTGAACACTGCCAGGGATGGCGACTCCACCACCTCCCTGGGCAGCCATTCCAGTGCCTGACCACTCTCAGAGAGAAAAAGTTCCTTCTTATGTCCAGTCTAAACCTCTTCTGGTACAACTTGGGGCCATTTCCTTGGGACCTGTTTGTTGTCTGGGAGTAGAGGCCAAACCCCTCCTCATCACAACCTCCCTTCAGGAAGCTGTAGAGTTCAATGAGGTCTCCCCTAAGCCTCCTCTTCTCCAGGCTAAACAATCCCAGCTCCCTGAGCTTCTCCTCATAAGAGTTGTGCTCCAGACCCCTCACAAGTTTTGTTGCCCTTCTCTGGACACATTCCAGGTCCTCAATGTCTTTCTTGTAGTGAGGAGCCCAAAACTGAACACAGTACTCGAGATGAGGCCTCACCATAGCTGAGTACAGGAAACATATCACTGTGCTGCTATTGATTTTGTCTCACAATCAGTGTAAAAGCTCTAAAAACCTAGTGCAGCTACAACCCTGAAACTTCCTGAAATGTTTTCCAGTGGCACTGATGTCCCCATTGGATATATTGAAAACTGTGAGGCAGAGTGACAACTACTATGAGCTCTTCTCTATAGATCCTATAGGAACACATTGTTTTGTATATTTTCCAAGGCCACTTATACACATTTAAGTTTGGAAGCAAATTACAAAGAAGAGATCAGTCAATGCCATTTCAGTCAAAGACAGGAAATAGTTATTGCTGTTGAAATCATAGAATGTGAAGTGGAATTTGTATGTTGTTTCAGAAATGCTGTTCTCTAATACTTGTTTATGTTTGCAGTTTGGTAGAAATGAATCATTTCGATTTCATTTTCTTCTCTCTAAAATGATCCAGGGGCTGTTCATTTTCTTCTTCCACTGCGTATTTAACAAAGAAGTCAGGAAGCACTTGAAGAACACTTTAACTGGAAAGAAACCTCTTCCAGATGATTCCACTGCAACAAGAGCTACATTATTAACTGTAAGGAAAAAGATGGGGGGAAAAAAAACATCTTCTGGCTGGTAGTAGTTACCTAAAATGCACTTTTAACAGGTAGCATGTGTAACATGGACATCCCATAGGAATTCATTGTTTTTGATTCCTGCAGAGTTCAGGAAAAGCAAGCACAGAAGTTGTATGTGGGGTATTCTGAACCACTTTGGTACTTGTGTTATCCTGGTTATAGTTGTGTTGACTTGTGTAATAAGCAGTCTGAAACTTGTAAGTAGAAGTAACTGATTACTCCTCCATGTATGTTGCAATCCAGGTGACATCTATACTGGTAAGCTTAACAGGATCGGATTGTGTTCTTGAGCGCTAGTCCATAAGTATGAACTGTGGAAATACTCTGTAACATGGTGCTAGTTTCCCAGGCAAAGTGTAGGAATGGCTGTGAAAGGTAGAGGATGGCATGCTTGGATTTTATTACCAGGTGGGAAATTGGAGAAGAGGTTTTAAGGCTCAGAACTGCAAAGGTTTTCAATCAGTTGGTTAATGGAAATGAGGCACCAACACTCTTCTGATGAGCTGGGGCTGAGAGCCTCATGTCCGCCAGTTCTGAATATTCAAAGTGCTCTCTCTCCCAGTCTGTGTGCCTGCAGAATGGAAAGATCTGTCTAGAACACCAGAAACCCACTGTGTTATGTTTAAAACAATGCCTCTTATCATTCACTGTTGCTTTGTGTCTTTTTTTTTTCCCCTCCAGCGATCTCTGAACTGTAACAACACATACATAGAAGAGCCAAATATGTATCGCACAACCATTGGGGAATCCACTGTCTCCCTAGAGAGCACCGTCAGGTCAGCCAAGAGCCACAATAGCTACCTTGCTTATATCCTCAGGTAATCCGGTGGCAGGTGCATGGCTTTCAGGTGCTTGCCTTTCCTTTTTCATTACTCTTGTGGAAAACAAAAAGCAAAAGAGAAATGT
Organism: Excalfactoria chinensis; assembly: GCF_039878825.1. Lineage (NCBI taxonomy): Eukaryota > Metazoa > Chordata > Aves > Galliformes > Phasianidae > Excalfactoria > Excalfactoria chinensis. Next base: position 14,347,540 of record NC_092825.1, on the reverse strand, counting down.
TTGGGTTCGAATGTTACTTGCTCTGTGTCCTAACAGTTATGTTTCATGTGACTGTCATTTTCTTTTGTGCATTTTCTTTTGCATGCATCTTAGCAACGGTGACTTCCAGCAGTGCAGTGGTTAACATAGCTGCTGTGTTAACTATTTTGGCTGTGCTGTTTGCCAGTTAAAATACAGATGTGTTTCAAGGAGCAGGACTTAGATTATTAACAACGGGCTTTTTCAGAGTGCGATTCATGTCTCTGAGGCTGGCATTACCTGTGTCTTGCTGTATAAGTGCCTACATTGGCAATCAAATAAGCAAGGGCTGACTAGCATGCGCTGCAGCTGGCTGTGTTTGACCAGAAGGATCTCATCTGCATGTCTGCCTTGTTGTAAGAACAGTGAAATGACCAAGAAAGGTGTCCCCTGTTTTTATCCTCTAAGGGATGATGCTGCTCATAAGCTCAGTGGATCCTCAAGTCAAGCAAGGGCTGGTCAGACAGAAGCAGATTCCTCCATTTTTCACAGGAATCCATCTAAATCCAATGGTAAGAATTACTTTTAAGTGCTTTGACCCACTTGTGAACCTTTCCCTTCTCAGCAATTTTTTCAAAGCCTCCTGTAATAGGAGGAGCAGTTACTCTGCATCTCATTCTCATTATGCTGTTGGCACGAGGAGATATGCAGTGGTTGCCTTACTAGGGAATTCTGGAATGGAAATATGTATCTGCTTCTTGTGATGGCTCAGTTTTAATCTGACAGCTGTCACAGCTGTTGACAGTTTCTGGCGTCCCTTTTCTTTCTCACAAATTATGTACTGCTGCTCTAGACTTTTAATTGGACATCTTTTAATGTGTGAGACCTTGAGGCAGTATCCTTCTTTATGACTCTGCATTTCATACAAGAAAATGAGAAGTGTCTCTTGTTTGATTTCCTTTCATTTGGGGTCTTGCTGTTAAATTTTATTGCTTTGTAGCAGTTTTTAAGAGTACATCTGCAAGCTTTTTTATATTTCTAAGTACCTGGGCTTGCCAGTTGTTGTGTTGATTGAGATCCTGTGTAGTTACTGTTCTGAGTATTGTGCAAAAAGCATCCCCATTCTGTTCTGCAGCTCCCATTAGCTGAACAGAGTACTTGTGCTTCCCATAAAGACTTAGGCAGATGCCACAGTCCCTCTGAGTTAATCTTGAGAGCACTTGTGGGTGTAAGTGCACATCCCTGGCACATCCTGAGCCAGACACCTTTTCTTTTTCTTCATGCATTGCAGACAGACGTGTCCAGCTCCTGATCGCCCTCTCATCTCCTTTCTGTATTTCTTCTTTCTGTATTTGCAGAGCATGACTCAGACTCGGACAGCGAATTGTCCCTTGATGAGCACAGCAGCTCTTATGCCTCCTCCCATTCATCAGACAGTGAAGAAGATGGGCTTGAGCCTGAGAAAAAGTGGAACGCATCCACTGCCAAGAACAATGAGCGTGGCCCTCTCCACAGCACACCCAAAGGTACTCCTGATGCAAGGGGAGAGCAGCAGTTCTATTTTCTTCAAAACAGATTTAAAGGAGATGTAACAAATTTACCAGGGTAGCCCATATTTGAGATGGCATCCCTAGCGCCGTGTTTCGCTACTGCAGATTGATCCTTGTCTCCAACTTAGAGGCCTTTCTTCCTTTCAAGAGTTTGTTCATAGTGGAAAATGAGCGCAAGTTAAAAGATGCTGGAGCAAATCTGCAGCTTTGCCATGCGCGGGCAGACAGCAGTCAACACGTTTTGCAGGCAGGTGCCAGCAGCACTTGGAAATGGTGCTACACGGCCAGCAAAATGCAAAAGGAGAGGAAGAGGAGGAGGGAGCTGGTTATTTTGTAGGCATAAGGAAGAAGTGCGTGCCTCTCTTTGTGCAGCACAGGCATCTGGATGTAGTGGGGCCATGGGAGGACATGGACCCAAAGTGCTGGAAATCATTGGCCACCAATATCAATAACATGTGACGAGGTATGGGCATTCCCAAGCACAGTTCATGTCATAAAGATAAGTTAGCTTAGACAAATAGGTAGAGCAGTTTCAAACCTGTAGTGCGCTGCACAGACTCTGCAAGAGGTACCTCAGCTGCCCTCACCCCTCAGAAACCACCATCCCTGGGGAGCATGGGGGATTTCCATCCCTGGAGAGATGAGGGTTAGGTTTGTCTCACAGCTCTCTGTGTGGAGCCACAGCCTTGCACTAGGCAGAGCTGGATGCCCTGCCATCCCACCAGAGGTATTGTGAGGGCTTTGCTGCACCCCAAGAACAGTGCAGTCCAACGAGGATCATCTGAAGCACACGAGTTTGACTGTCTGATTTGGCAGTTTGGCACACATCTCCTCCTCAGCTGTTGGAGATAACACTGGCTGGGCAACAGTTGGGAAAACCTTTCCATCAGTGGTTTTCGAGCTAGTGTTTTTTTGCATTGCAGTTGATACCCTTCCCAATCATGTGAAACCCTATTGGCCCACAGAGTGCATAACGGCCAGTGACAGTGAAGACCCCAGCGGGAAACAGAAACTCAAAGTTGAGACCAAGGTCAACGTTGAGCTTCACAGGGAAAACCAGGTGAACCACAGCAATGAAGCACCGCAGGACAAAGAGAATGATGGGCAGCAGAAGGAGAACAGACCTCTGTCCCACCAGAACAACCAACAGCCGGAGCAGAGGAAAGGTAGTGCAGCCAGTCCAGCTCTGCAGGCAGGATGTGAGACTGGGGCAGTAATGAGCATCAGTTTGGGAGGGGATTGGGATCATTAGGGGAGCACTTTACTGATGGCTTCAGCCTGTATTACCAGGGGGGAAGCTTGTAGGTAGTAGGTTGGTGAATTCTGATCTTTTGGTTCTGAAATAAAGTGACAAACCAGAATTCTTATTAAGAAATACGAAGAGTCATTTCTCAGATGTGTTCAGTTGGATAAATGAATTTACTGATGTGTTTCAAGATCCTGATTTTTCCCTCTCTTTGGTGACAGGCATCTTAAAAAATAAAGTCACCTACCCTCCCCCACTGATTGACAAGAATATGAAGAACCGGCTGCGTGAAAAGCTGTCAGATTACAATCAGACCACGATCTCATCCAGGACTACTTCCCTGGGGACTAACGATGGGGTCCGCTCGCCTTCAGACTCAGGGGTGACAGTAAAAAATGCTCGGAGGGAGCAGTCTCGAGACCAGCTCAATGGCATGGCCATGAACGTCCACGTGGGAACAGGACATGCTGAGACATCAGACTCAGAGTAAGTGCCACGTGGGGATGCCCCGGCAGACCTTCCATGGTTCTCACCTCTCCCTCTTCTTTCCATCTCCGTACTCCCACATGAGCAAAGATTTCATGGGGATTGGGCCATAGTCCTTCACCAGTGTCCATGCCGACCACTTATCCACACCATGTGCACACCCAGTTCACTGACAAGAAGGTCAAAATCAGGTGTCACAGGTAGCGTGCTATGGTAGACACCCATCACTGGTCACCCTGCTGTGCTCTGTACTGGCAAACCTTGCATGCTGGCATGAGCAGTGTTGCTGTGGGGATTGTGCCCTAGGAGTGCTCTGCTCGGAGCCACTCCCTGCTCCCACCTCTGTACTCCCAGCCTCTCACCTCTACGCACCTTGGACCATGGGAGCATGTTTTTTCCCCTCTCTTTTTCACCAGTCCTCATGTTTTGTAGCAAGGAGGATGTTTGGGACCGTTCAGGATGTGTCACAGGGTGCAGGTAATTATAATGTGGCCAGAATCAGGCACCTAAAGAGCAGGATTAGAGCAGGGCAATACATGGAGCAGCATTTCTTGATGCATGTCCAGCAAGAGGTGTCCTGGGTGGCCAGGAGGTGGTGTGGGCAGGTGGGGACAAAACCCAAAGGAGCAGAACTCCAAGGAAACCAGCATTGTGTGGGGTGATGCTGAGGGAGTCCAGCTGAGCAGGAGGAGCGTGTTACCTGGGCTGGAGGGCTAACAAGCTGCAGGGAGAAGAGCTGTGTCGAGCTGCTAACCCTAAAGTACCAGGTGTGTGATTCCCACCCACCGTACAGTGTGTGTATTTGCCATTCTAAACAAAACCAAACATTAACAAAAGGCTGAGCAAGCTTTCAGCCACAGGGTATTCTCAGAAACCTCATTACTCATCACAGTTTTCACACTGAAAATAAGAACAGCCTTGAGTAAAGTCTAGGTAAACATTTTGCACACATTGTCTTCCTTTTACTAACACGAATAATAATCTCCTACTTCAAGCCCAGGGACAATTCTTCACCCAACTTTAACCCACCACGCTTTACACTCAGGGGTGCGCAGGCCGTTCCCAGCTCATTACAGAAGTATATGTTTGGGCTGTTGGGGACTGGCAGTTGAAATAGATCCCGGTTTGGAATGCATGAATCTGCCTGAAATACATTTCTAACAGCTTGCAGTGTCTGTGTGTGAGCCTCACACCCTCACCTAAGGGTCAGCCAAACGCACACTGTGAACTTTCCTCTACAGTGCATCTCAGCCACCAGCTGTACAACCCTCGTGGCCAATCGCGCCCGCAGGGGTGTGCCCAGGCAGAGCATTCTCTTCTTGGTGATGTGCAGCAGTAGGACAAGGAGCAATGGCCTAATGCTTGTGCATAGGAAGTTCCATACTAATATGTGGAAAAACTTTATGGTAACGGTGACGGAACGCTGGAACAGGTTGCCCAGAGAGGTTGTGAAAACTCCTTCTGTGGAGATATTTAAGACCAGTCGGGAAGCCTAGCAGTGCAACCTATTGTAGGGAACCTGCTTTAGCATGGGGTGCTTGGACTTGATGATCTCTTGATGTCCCTTTGATTCTGTGATCCCCATGCAACATTCAGTTGGCAAGCATCAGTGGAGCACGGGACCTAACTGAAAAGATCGGGTCGGTTCGGGTGGGGTCATTTGCCTGTGCCTGTTGAACCCTAACCCTGCATGCTCACCTTCTTCCCACTAACAGAGGCAGTAACGAAACTTCAATTTGAACCACCAGGGAGCTGTGATGGCTGCTGCGCGGCTCTGGACTCCTCGCCGTGGGGCTGAGCCTCCAACTTCGCCGGGGTCACTGCGTAGCCAGAGGACGAGGGTGGTGGTACCCTGGCAAAGCGCCGGTGCTCTCAGTGGGAACACAGTGCCGGCTGCACCCACTGCGGGGCTGCTCCGGAGTAACGCTGCCTGCAACGTCAACCCGTGCCAAAATGCATGGGATGGCCGCAGGGCTGCCTGCAAGGGCTGTGTTCCTCCTCACAGCGTGGACAGTGCTGCAGGGGCTGCATAGCTGCTGGGGAGAAGCAAGGGAAAAGAAGCTACCACCACAGTCCCACAGCGGGTCAGCCCACCCGCCTCCATGCAGGCACCGCCAGGTGGCTCTCATCAACTTCCCTCCGGCCGCAGTGCGACCCATCGGCCTGCTGCGCTCTGCAGAGGAAACGTCCCAACAAGTGTCCTTCAGGTTCTATGCCAGCATCTCTGTCCACCCCCATGGGCGTGTCGTCTCCAGAAAAAAGACAACACCCTTTATATATATATACATATATATATAAAGTGTAGATACTTTTATATATTTTGTATGGTGATGCGAAAGAGAAAAGCTCCTTTTGTATATTTTCCATTTATACTGACCTTCTGAATTTGATAACGGGAAATCAATTTGAAGAGTTTTGATATTTTTTATAGAGACATTGCACAGTTTTACTTGAATTGGGCGTTGGGTAAAGTAACAAAGGTTTGAATGGGAACCAGCCTGCCATGCCATGCAGAGTAACACAGTACAGAGAACTCCTAAACCCCGGCATGCACTAAGCCTTGCTGACAGGTTGTGGAGCACTGTCAGGACGCAGCGTGTTCCTCTGTAACCTCTTCTGCAAGTGACAAGAAATGCTTTGTGCTTTTTCCACTTCTGGGTGTTCTGGCCTCTTCTCTCAGCGCACTGAAACGTTCAGAAACTGCACTTCAGGACTGAAAATATGTCGTATCTTAGTCTTAAGGTCTCGACGCCATCTTTGCATGGCAGAACTCAAATCAGCGTTGCCCTTAGCTGGAATAAGTGGTGTAAATGAGGGGGGTTGCTCTGACTCTGCTGGTGTGGCTCAGGAATGCAGCAGCACCTCGGGAAGTGGGTCCCCCTCCCAGGTTCTACATGAGGGGGGAGTTCTGCATTGCATCCAATGGCGCTGCTAATTCCTGTCCTCCTGCAGTCAGCACGTTGCTGATCAGAGCAGAAACGTGGGGCTGGAAGGACCACCAGGCTTCACTTCCCAGCTGCTGGACGCATCCCTGCCCTCCATGGTGTGTCCAAAGGCACGTGGAAGGATTAAGGTTCCATGGCTGATAGTACAGCCATGGGCTGCTGCCTGCCACCAAGGCTCCTGGGGCTCCTCACGTTCCATGCAGCCCTGTGGGAACACATCAGCTTTCCTTCGCACCAGTGAGAACCAAGGGGAGGTGCAGCAAATAACCACATAGAATGCAGGAATGTGGGGATGGGGGGGAGAAGAGAAATAAAGTACGTGTCGGTCTCAGTTTTGATATATTCCTGTGCATTTCTGGATGCATTTTGCAGGCCTTTGGAAGGGGAGGGGAGGGAGGGCACCCTTCCTCTAGGAGTGACACAACGTGCTGTGTGAAATCCTCTGGCTGACAAAAGCCATTTTGAATGTTACGGTGTCTGACCCTTGGCCGTGTGCTCGGGCGCCGCGCGGAGCCACTTCACATCCGTGTGTGTATATTTTGTCCCCATGAGATGTAGGTAGTCTTATCTGGATCAGAACCATTGCAGTCAAGGAGGGTCCGTTGTATTAATGACAAAAAAAGAAGTAAAAATGAAAACCTATTTTTATGACTTTGGAAAAGCTTTATGGCAGATCAGACACTGGAGGATGTTTGTTGGTGTTTGTTTTTTTTTTAACAAATGTATATTTATTAATGTGCAGAACACTGGAATTGCGGCAGAGATGAAAGGAGAATTTACAATAAATTAAAGAGTTTTGTTGGTTTTTTTTTGGACTTGTGTTCCTCCTCTGGCGTTTATTTTCAGTGCTGTTCTGGAAAAGCCTTCCCAGCCCTGCCTGGGGTGCCTTCGTTTCACCAGGAGGCTGAAGCTGGGGATGAAATCTGGGCATGGCAGCTTCTGTTTTGCTTCACCTCTTGGGCTCTGATCTCCTCGGAGCCGTATCCATTGTTCCTGCAGGATCCACATGGAAGAAAGCCCAGGAATTGCGTGTAGAGCCACCCATGCCCAGCACAGCCTCCTGCCGCAGAGGGGACGGAGGGGACGCTGCCTCCAGCCCCGCGGTGGGGCTGACCCCGGGGCTGCAATCAGAAGGAGCAGTTCTGACTTCCTTGGCTCCGCTCTTGGCTTTCTTGAGCCAACAAGCACTAAGCTGTGCTCACGCTCGCACTGTGCTTCTCAGGCTGTTGTGCAAGCCTTCATTACATGATCTCGTGAGGCACAGCAGGGACCTGCAAGGCTGTTGGCAGCACTCTGGAAATGAAGTGTTTCCCAATATCACCTGGCCAGCTTTTCTCTAAACACTGCTAAACTTTAGGCAATGAACTGTCAGGATGGGAGGTGAGGCAGCGAGAGCTTTGTTAATGTAATGATTTAGGGGCAGAATCAAAGGTGGGGAGCTTCGATTTGCAAACCTCTCTGCCAAAACTTGCACTAAACAAATGCAATCAATGAGCCCGAAGGGATTTTTTGTTACTGTACAAGTTCATTTTTGCTGGAACAATAATACATGTATCTGTCCCCATTTCTGTGCAAAGGCATAGCTAAGACCCAGGCTTTCACATGAGCTGCTATGGGGCAGAGCAGTGCGTGGTCCCAGCCCAGCACCAACCACCAGCAGATGTTCAGTAACAGGATCAGCACAGCAGTGATGCACATCAAGGTGTCCCTGAGCCCAGCAAGCTCAGGAGTTCCCCAATGGCACATGCTGTCCTTGTCCCTAACAGCACCTTCTTTCACTCCAGTTATTTGTCCTGTTGCTTTTGGCCCCATGTAAATATCTGGTCTACAGTGGGTTGTAGATACAAGCAGTAAGAAGAGAATCCTATTTGTGTTCAGCCTTCCTTCTTGCCCTTTTGCTACTTGTTCCCAGCACTAAATGCATCCTTTTTGGAGGTGGCAGAGAGAGAAAAGAGGTCAGGGCTGCCTGCAGAATGCACAGCGTAGGCCGGCCAGCAGTCAGAAAGAGATTTGATTTAAGCACAATGAGGGAAGAATTCCGGCAGAGATGGACCAGCAGCAGTGATGTGGCACGGGGAGGATGAAGTAACCTGAGATCACATGGGTAGCTCAGCCCCTTCCAACAACCCAGAACCAAACGTGCCTGGGCATTTATCCCACGTGTTCTTTAAAACCCTAGAACTCCCCATGTAGTATCTGCCAACCTCTTGCAGGGCCACCACCTGCCCGGGGTGCCTCTGGGCCCCACAGCCCTTCTGCCATACTCCTGCCTGGCCTCTACCCTTCTTGCTGGCACTTACTGGCTGCTCCTCCCTGTGAGCAGCAGTTCGCACTGCTCCCATTTTCCCTATCAGCCTCTTGGGTTTGGATCCATTCTCCATTTTCTCATACTCCTTTGGACGTTACTCCTGTCCATGAAGTTGCCTGGAGTCCTTTGGCAACATCCGCAGATTTTACGAGCTCCCTTTAATTTCATCATCCAGCCTATGAATGAAATTACCAAATAAAACAAAGCCCAGGAGAGATTCCATAAAACATCTCTGCTTGCCCAGAGAGTTCTGCCCAAAACCTCATAGCGGAGGCATCGGTCTGCACTGATTGCAGTGCTGGGCAGTGCCAAAAGCTCTGCTTGAAGACATGTCCCATCTGTTGCTGCTCCTTCACCCAGCGTGTCAGCACTGTGTTAAAGGAGAAAATGAGGTGTGAGATGTGAGTGCTGCAAATTATAGGATGACAACCACTAAGGCTAGAAAAGACCACTAAGATCCTCCAGTCCAATCAGCCCATTCCCACCAGTACAGCCTGCTAACAGCATCCCTCATTGCCACGTCTCCATGGTTCTTGAACACCTCCATGACAGCGACTCCAGCACCTCGCAGGGCAGCCTGTGCCACTGCATCACTGCTCTTAGAAGAAATGATCCCATGTTCCATATCCCAGACCATGTTCATTCATTAGTGACTTCTAAGAACTTAGAAATATCTCTAAGTGCTCCCAGGACCCCCTTTGGGCTTTGTCAGGGTACGGTCCCTCCTCCCACCTTGGTTGCAGCCAGTGGTTGCTGTGCCTCTGGGGGTGGGAGCATTCACGTTCTAAGGCTGTTAGACTTTCCAAGTAAAGAATGTTTTTATATACGTGCACGTTTGTTAGATATCAATGCATTCAAGAGAACAAAGAGCGTGTGAAGCCCCGTGCAGCTCTAACCCTGCCTCTTTTCCTGCAGGGGAGGCACTGCAAGGAGCAGCTCGGGGGCCACATGCTGTGGGTGGGGGCTGCAGCACTCCCCCAGCACAGGAGGGCTCTCACAGGGGAGCGAGCACCCTGAAGGGACAGAGAGATTGAGAGCGCTCTTCAATCACAACAGCTGCGCTTCCAATGTGTGCTCCTCAGATCCTCAGGTTGCTGCTTCTTTTCTTTTAACCTACAGCAATAATGTCATTAGTTGTAAAAGCAGCTCCCAAAAAGTTCCGCGTGCTTTGAGAGGGTGAGGAGAACTTGGCTCTTAAGGACGTGAATTGCCCTCCCACCCACTTCCATTCCACGCGGTCCCACAGGAGGCAGCCACAGCTGGGACTGGGGGAAGCTCAGCCACAAGGTTCCAGACCAGGCCCTGAATCAACCCTGAGCAGCACACGGTCACTTTTTGAGCAAAATCCATACATTTCATTACACATTTCAAGTCACTTGGACTGTTAACCCCTTCACTCCCAGCTGCACAGGGGAGGATGAACAGGCTTATCTTGTTTAACCTCACCACACGTCAGGAGGAACCCAGTGAGGTTAAACAAGAGTAAGTGTAGAGCCCTGCGGCCAGAGAGGAACATCTGCATGCATCAGTACAGATTAGGGGCTGAGCTGCTGGGGAGGAGTGCTGGTGGACAGCAGGTTGGCCATGAACCAGCAGTGTGTCCCTGTGGCCAAGAAGGACAACGGGATCCTGGGGTGCATTAAAAAGAGCCTGGCTGGCAGGTTGAGGGAATTTCTCCTCCCCTGCTGCTCAGCCCTGGTGAGCCCACATGTGAAGCACTGCGTCCAGTTCTGGGCTCCCCAGTGCAAGGAAGACAGGGAACAGCTGGAAAGAGCCCTTCCTCAGAGATGAATGGGGGCCTGGAGCATCTCCCTCATGAAGAAAGGCTGAGAGACCTGGGGCTGTTCAGCAGGAAAAGAGAAAGAGGGAGAGCCATGAATACGATCAGAGGGCCAAAGCACCTCTGCTATGAAGACAGGCTGAGGGAGTGAGACTTGTTCAGCCTGGAGAAGAGGCGGTTCCCATGAGACCTCTTTGTGTCCTTCCAGTAGTTAAAAGAAGCTTATAAACAGGAGGGAAGTCAACTTCTTACACAGCCTGATAGTGGTAGGACGTGGGGGAATGGATTTAAACTAAAAGGGGAGATTTAGGCTAGATGTTAGGAGGAATCTCTATACTCAGAGGGCAGTGGGGCACTGACACAGCTGCCCAGAGAGGTTGCAAAGTCTCCATCGCTGGAGATATTCAAGACCTGTCCGGGCACCTACTTGTGCAACCTATTGAAGGGAGCCTCCTTTAGCAGGTTTGGATGTGATGATCTCTAGAGGTCCTTTCCAAGCCCTACAACTCTCTGATTCTGTCCCATGAGCAATGCTCAGCCCCTGGGCTCAATAAGGAGCAAACCCGCATGGAAGCGGTGTAGGCTATTGGTTTTTGTTCTATGGCTATCAGTCGTTCAATGTAAAAGCCATGTGCAAAATCGTCCAGATCTGAAATGGTTCCATTGCACTGCCTCACTACACGCAGCAAATCCCGCAGCAGAACTCCCCTGCCCCTCAGCTCTGGCTGGCATGACACGGCCTGCAGAGCCCTTCCTGCACCCCTAGGGAGGAGCGATAGATAAAAATGCGTGTACTCTCCAAAAACTCCCACCTTAAGTAACTAGATTAAAATAAAACCTGCAGTTAATCCAGTGCCAAACTTAAATCCACCGGATACCTCAGCACATCTAGTTATGGCACGCTGCTGTCATTTCTCTCTCTATAATTCATCCTTCTTTGACACGTGATTTCGTGCAGCTCTTCACCCGATATGAACAGCATTACTGAGAGCTCCAGGACAGGGCGGCCCTATCACATCACTCTTGATAAACTGTCAGGCTGCAAGTAGGTGTCCTGTGGCTGTTCCCCACGGCTTTGGTGCCTTGCAGTTCTAAGGCTGATGCTTTCCTGGGAGCTTCCTTCAAAGCTAGTGCTGCTGCATGGAATGGAGCCATGGAGTTACCAAGTCCGACACCAGGCAGTCCATGGGCACATTTCACCTCTGCAGGTGACCTGTGGGCATGGCTCCTTGGCTGCAGGACGTGGGTGCTGGGAGGGGGCTGTGTCAGCAGCAGCCATGGCAGCCCTTTTCTTGTAGCTGCACAGCTACCTCTAGCAAGAGCACACCGAGTAACAGCTACATCTGAACATGATGTCAGACGATGCAATAATAAAGAGAGAGCACTCTAGTATTACACAAAGCATGTGTGAAGATTTTAATTGGGACACTTATGGGAAAAATCAGATGAGGATGACATGGATCATTAACACCTGAGTAATTAATACCACGCTTTGCAAAGACCAAAGTTTCAGGAGAGATAAAAGAAACATTGGGAACATACATCATTGAGACCAAGACCCGTAACACAACCGACCAAGCACAAACCAAGAGCTGACACCAGGCATGAACGCTCTTCACCATTACCCTGCACGTGGATATGCCCCCCAAACAGCCTTGTAAATGGAATTGATTGCAGCACCAGTGAAAGACGATGGCTTTTCTCTCCACACCTACAGTAACGTTGAGTAAATATAAAAGACTTTAAGAGTCTAGATGTTCTCTGTGGTGCTCCCTGAATTGTGCTTAACTCCACCAGGCCAGCAGGTGGACACTGATCAGCGCCTCCTCCCCGTTCCCACCCCCCTCCACAGACACACTTTGCAGAAAAGAGACTATTTTAATCTGACAAAAAGGGATAAAAGGCATTCTGAGAAGACGCTCAGACAACAGAAAAGGACAGAATGCTCCGTGTAATCCAAGCCCTCAAATCAGCTGAAAAGATCTATTCATGTCAGAGCTTTACTACTGCCCAAAGTGGATGCCGTTTCAAAATTCTACACCCATTTAATAAGCCTCGCTCCCGTGTAGCTGGACTTCAATGAGTACCTTCTGTGTGGAAATACAGGACTTGCTTTTTGTGGGCTCGTTGTAATAAAGCTTTGTTGAAAGCACGGAGTGTCCTCAAAATGCACTCAGTTCTTAACACAAATAACTTGGACAGGGGCATTTGGTTCTTCCTAACGCCGCTCGTTTTGACACCTGGCATGATCCAAAATTGAATTCTTATCTGGTCCACATTAAGTTAGCTGTATAATAAGGGAGCACGTATGAATTCGGGTTTTTCTGAAGCACGACAGTGTAGGCTTCTTCCCTGCACTTGTTAAACTGAGTTGAAAGATGGAAATATGGAACTGTTTGCAAGCTCCCAGATTTGTAATTCTGGATAACAGACGTTTCAAAGCACTGTGGAGCACAGCTTAAGAATCTAGAACATTTTTTAATAAAACTCTATCTAATTAAAACAGGTACCTGTTGCTCAGCGTGCAGACAAAATGCTGCGGCGCTGAGACACCATTCGTTCCTTTCCCAGGGTTCAGTGCACACGCATACATTTACTGTACCTTACCTGGAAACAGCTGTCTTCAAGTAAGACAAAAATATTTCACTTCTGCATAAAATACAAGGTTATGATTTCACACATTATTCTTTTTGTATTAAAATTCTTGTATGTGCAACTCCTGTTACAGAACAACTCTAAGACATTCTCTTGTACACATCAGCATAAATATCATCACACACCTCAACAGCCTTGTGCCAAGTCAGCTTTTGTTTCAAAGCCATTCTGTGCTAGCAGCGAGAGTTGGGACTAGATAGTCAACCTTCAGAGTACTCGAATCCACCAAGAAGATGTTTCCCATTGTTTTTATTATTGTCAGGCAGCAAATCATCCAAACATCCTTCAATGAACAAACCCAACTGCTACGTTGCTGGTTCTACCTTGTCAATATCTTCCTTCCTGGTACCCTCCTCTCGGTTTCTGCCCTGCTGCATGGTGAACACCGATGGGCCCAGCCGCAGGATCTTCCCGCTGCCCAAGCATTCATCACCCTTGTAGAACACAGCAAACTAGGAGATGAACACAGGCAGAGCCTTTTTTAACAGCTGCAAACTACACAGCAAGCAATGCAGGATGCACAAGAGCTGCCATACAGTGAGTGCGTACATCAGTACCTGCTCTAAGCAGGCACCTCACAGTTCTCACTCACACCATGAACCCCAGTGGGACTCCTCTCAGCTCGGCTCACTTTCCTTACACTCACTCTGTTACAAACCTCTTGGTTCTCAATGTACCCCGGAGGCCCTGGGGCAAGAGAGGGTATGCATAAAACGACCGAGAGCCTCTAGTTTATAATGCATTGTGGTTTACCCTTATATTAACACTCATCCTGATTCATCTCATAATGACTTTTCATCTGTATCACTCTTGGAGCGGGTCCAGAAGAGGGCCACTAAGATGATCAGAGGGCTGGAGCACCTCTGCTATGAGGAAAGGTTGAGGGAACTGGGCTTGTTTAGCTTGGAGAAGAGAAGGCTCTGGGGAGATCTCATTGTGGCCTTCCAATATTTGAAAGGAGCATATAAACAGGAAGGGGAACGGCTGTCTACTAGGGTGGATAGTGATAGGACGAGGGGGAATGGTTTTAAACTAAAACAGGGGAGGTTTAGGTTAGAGATTAGGAGGAAGTTTTCCACCCAGAGGGTGGTGATGCACTGGAAACAGGTTGCCCAAGGAGGTTGTGGATGCCCCATCCCTGTAGGCATTCAAGTCCAGGCTGGATGTGGCAGCCTGGTCTGGTGGTTGGCAATCCTGCACATAGCAGGAGGTTGAAACAAGATGATCACTGTGGTCCTTTTCAACCCAGGCCATTCTATGATTTTGTGATGTTAGAGGTTTTGAAAGGTATCACTGTGCATTACCCCTTCTCATTATTGTTCTGGGACAATGAAACCTGCTGAATGCAGATCCTTGCTAAATGAATTTGAACGTTAAAACCACATTAAGCAGCCAATTACCAAACTAATGACTTTTAAAATCTGTTTCTTGACGACAGAAATAGGTACCCTTACCACGTATATAAGCAATTACCAGAGACTGTCCAATATGGTTCTGCAACTTGTAAGTCAGCCTCTCATGATACATGGATAACAACGGACTTAAAGCTGCAAAAAACCTCTTCATAGGATAGAGGATGAATTGCCAAAACGGAGCTGACTGCTCTCACATGGTATTTTCATGTGAAAATTATTTTGCTCCAGCTATGAACAGCACTGCCAGGTTTTACTGGTTACTTTTTTACATTAAAACCCCCAAAGTGAAAGAAAATCACTTCCAACCACTTACCTGTCCAGGAGTGAGAGCTCTTGCTGGCTTCACTAGTGTCACCCACACGCTCCCATCCTGGTTTAGAGTCAGCACACACGGCACTGAGGGAGAAAAGCCAAACAGTTCTTAGGTTCTCTCAGAAACAAAAGCAATCACTAAGTCAAACAGATCTAAGTCAACACACCAGTGCTGCAGAGAACCGTTTCATAAGGATCCAAAATATTTCAGCCATTTCTGCAAAACAACTCATAGCACTACCAGCATTTCACCAACAAAACCAAGTAAAAGAGAGAAAACAAACCCAAGTTTGATTACCCAGTGCCATCTGGTGCCGAAACCTGAAATGACACTCCATTTTATCTCTCACGAGCTCCGCAGGTGGCTCCTCTGCTATCCAGTGCACTCGATTTGTCCTCAACAGGTCTCTGAACAAAGCAGGGTGATCCGTTGATGGTGCCTTGAAACACAACATTCGTTTCATGGTGAGGTTATTTTTACCAAAGAGCCTATGGCTGTTGAGACAGAAAGCATGAAATACAGAAGAAGCATCAAGCCATAACAAAATAAAGGCAAAGCAAGTAAGAAAACAGCACTACTAGCACTTCAACAGCTCCAGGTGGAAGGTTTAATATGCTAAAGCAAACCTCATAAGCCTCAGGGCTGTCTCACTTCCTGGATATTGCCTCCAACCACATTTCTGCCTTCTTTGGGCTCAGTTTGGATGTTTACTGCCCTCCTTACACCTCTTCAGGAAGATGCTACCTCCCTGCCCTTCGACTTCTCATTGTAAAGCAATCCCATAATGGCAAACAAAACCAGGAGGACAAAAGTTATAAACTATTTCTGAATATACCCACATTACACAATTGATTTAATACACCACCTTCCTGCCTGTGCTAGCTTATTTCATGGCACTATCTCCTGTTACTGCACTGCAGTGCAGATATGTAGATTTCCAGCTACGTAGATTTGTGTCACCCTTGCATTAATTCTAGAAGGAACAAGTTTATTTCTAGTGCTACAGTGTAAGGAAGAAAATCATTCATTTGTCAAAAAAATAACGGTTCTCCAGATAATTTATATTTACAATCCAGGCTGTGCTGTGGTTCAGATATTCAGTATCTCATTTCTGGAGATGGACAACCCTCAGAACTGGGAGATTACATTCATTTTTCCTCAGGCACATAAATAAGTAGCAACACGCCATGATAATCTCGTCGGTATCAGAGTAAGAGTAACAGCTTTCAGAACAGCAAGAACACTACTAACAAAGCAGGAAAGCTGCAGAACTCCATCCATCTCCTAAGATAGTCATTAGGACATCAATGATTCACAGCATTACATTCTGCCTCAGCTTTCAAGATGACGAAGCTGTATTCGTGGCTGCTACTTCCTTTACTAGAAAGAGAAATCAGCAAAACATAGTAAACCAAGAGAGTACACATTTTGTGTACTGTGCCACAACAACACAATAAACTCTTCAGTGTTAGAAGGAAAAAGAGAGCTCAGCAGTCTGGCTGATTCATTTCATTGTTTGCCATTTGTCTGGGAAAATCTCACTGCCAAAATCTGAACCAATTCTCTGCTCACCAAAAGCCAGTTTGGACACGACGCCCCAAAGCTGCACATGCTGCACTAGCTGCTGCTTGTTTCCTCCAGTAGGAAAGCCAAGAATTCTGCCCAAGTGAGGATCGCATTCCGCACAGCAGGAGTCACGGAATGATTGCGTTAGTTATTCACAACAGTGCTAATTAACTCACCACAAAGATATCTCCAGTGCTGACATCTTTATCTACAACAAACCACGCATCCTGCTGGCCTGCCAGTCTTGCCCTCTGGCCTATTGTGTACAGGAACCAACCTAAAGAAATATGAAAGCGTAACGCTCTTAACATCCTTTAACGTTCACTTTAAAACCCAACATATATCAGAAGTGCTTCCCCAAAGCTTTATCATTAAACAAGGAATAACAACCCAAACCACCTTAGACAGGTGTGCCAATTACAAATGAAGCCAGCACCAACTTGAACGTTTGCATCCGTACCTGAAGCACACGCTTTCAAACTGATCTGTTCCCACTGCGGTATTCTTAGGGGTCGTAAAAGACAAAGAGTTCTCTCTTTCTGTTACACTTGGTGGTTTTGCCATCACTCTGCCTTACAGCCTTACCAGCTCCCCCTGCTATTTTCTGTCCCTGGAGAACATCCCACTTCCATATGCAGTCCGGGACAGGAGCTCAGTTCTGGCAGCCAGAACCACCAAGTGAGCAAAGTACACCAAAGCAGTTGCACAGCAGGGCTGTGCTGTCCCTGCTCACTGCAGGGAGCTGCACTACACTGCCTGCAGAGGTCCCTTTCAACGTCAAGGATTCTATGATTCTGTGACATCACCAAATGTGGGAAATACATCCCTGAAGTGCAAAATTTAGATACTGAAGAATTTGGAACTGAAAATCTCTCATTTTAAAAGAATTATGCGAAAAAATGGCCTCTTGGTATTAAATTAACAGTCACCAAGTACCAACTCTGATAGAAGTATCGGCTACTTTCTTGCAACACAGAACTACATCAAATAATCAGCTGCAGCTCAAGGCTCTGCATTCTGTGCAATGCAGGTTTTCCAGGAGATATTAGAATATTCCAATCAGAAGAAATCTGCAGCCTGGTTTGTAATTCCCCAAGGTTTGTCCCTCTAGCCATAAGCATTATTGCTCCATTTATCTAAAAGCAGTCATTGGGGCGTCAGCCAATTACCTTTGTGCGCTCCCATCACCTTCTTATCTTCAATGGAAACAAAGTTACCTGGCCGAGGTTCTAAATACTGTCAAAGACATAGAGATTGAAGTCACAAGGCGGCTCCAAAAAAACCTCAAGCTCTGCTGCTACATTCTCCTAGAGTCAGAAAGCGGCTTTTCAACACATCATCTCTACCAGCACAGCTCACTGCCTCTTTGCTGATGCTGCCTGAGGGAGAAGCAGGAGGGCAACTGACCAGCAGCAGCGACCACTTGTGCTTCACTCCCCCCTGCGCTCAACTACGTCACAGAATAGCAGGGTTCAGCCATTTGCCCCCCTCATATCCCAGCCACCCATCGGAGCCTGCCTGTGACTTGATGCTACAGACTGTGCACAGGTGGAGGAGCAAGCTGCTTGGTGCAGGCTGCTGGCATCAGCTTCTCAGGAACTCAGAGGGAGGTGAGCCATCAGTTCAGGAGCTGAGCAGCAGCCAGGAGCTGCCTGATATGCTGCCATAGACAGAACCAGAACATAACATGGAGAAGACCACAGAGCTATCATGACTCACCTCAAGAAGGAACTTTTCAAAGTTTCTTTCACCAATAAAGCAGACTCCCATGCTCTGAAAAGGAAATGTGGTACTGAATCCATATAAAAGCAGAGAAATACGCTGAAGAAAATATCCATTACATATCTGTGCCAGATGGATTTTTTTCCTTAGGCACTGAAAACTCTCAGGGGATGCCATGAAATGAGCAAATCTACAACATCTTCTCCAGTATCTGTAAACTATCCCTACACGGCATCAGTGAGAGCCAGGAGCGCAGTACAGAAATAAATACTGAACATATGTTCAGTAAAGACATGCATTAACAATGGTGATCACACTGCGTGTAGATTACAATCAGAAGTCTCTTTCAAATTAACATACAGAAGTGCCACATTATACAGTCACAGACTTGGAACGAAGAAAAGCTTCCCCAAACAACCAGGCCTTCCTTTTCCTTGCAGTTAATTCCTACGTTCTTCAGACAAAACATTTATGTTGGATGAATACATTTAAATCAATCATCTGCCGCAACAAAGAATGCTTTCCTTAGAGCCTCCTATCACATTCGTGCTCATCTTGGCTCTTCTGAGACACAGTGGCACATAAATTACCTGTGAACTAAAATACAGAACTAACCATGAGCATGTGAAGTGCCTGAAAGCAGGCAGACAACAATGAAACCAGTTCCCAACCTATTCTGTCATGGAAACAGCTGATTTGTCAGAGATTAAGGCTCAAAAAGATCAGAAAGTCCACTTTAGAGAGAAATACAAATCAAAAGAGCTTAAGTGTTACCATGCCTCTTTTTTCTTTAGCACGTGATGAAGGCCGTGTTCTGATGCTATCTTCCTTACGAAGCTTTTTGTTAAATCCCCCAAAGGAAAAATGGTTTTCCTCAAAGCATCTTGCGAGATCTGACTCAGAAAGAAGGTCTGGTCTTTGAAGAGGTCGGCTCCTTGAAGGAGTTTTACGGCTGCAAAGTACAGAACACAAAACGATCAACACAAAACGGTCAACACAAAACGGTCAACATAAAACGGTCAACGCATCTGCTGCCTTCAACGGTTGAACTTCCTTCAGCATTTTGTTCAACCATCAGCATTTCAGTTTGATTATTCCCAAACACAAGCAAAAGACGGTTTTTGGGCAGGGTGCACAAAATGTAATTGAGAATGTTTACTTTCTCACCACCGAAAAGATACAGAAACATTCATACATTGCCCCATCTATATTCTACTGGAAGTTTCACTGCCAAGAACATTAACAATATGAAGTGAGAGTGGGGCAGGTCTCTTCTCACTGGTGACATGTGACAGGACGAGGGGAAATGGCCTCAAGTTGCGCCAGGGCAAGTTTAGGTCGGATATTAGAAAGAACTTCTTTACAGAAAGGGTGGTTAGGTACTGGAATGGGCTCCCCAGGGAGGTGGTTGAATCGCCATCCCTGGATGTGTTTAAGAGCCGTTTGGATGTGGTACTCAGGGATATGATTTAGTGGAGGGTTTTTAGAGTTAGGGTACTGGTTAGGCTGCGGTTGTACTTGATGACCTTCAAGGTCTTTTCCAACCTGGGTAATTCTATGATTCTATGAAAGATGAAGACGGTGTTCACGTTTCATTTGAAAGACATTCACATTCCATTTGAAAGACAGAACGAATATTCAAACATTTTAGAGCACACTGTTAATTGAAAACATGCTTTCCACTGAAACCACATTGCCATACATCAGTGACTTGAACAACCAGCACAGTTATTCCCAATGGACAACCTCAGGAAAGATGTGAAAGCCAAGGCAGCTTTAATATGCCAACATTACTGTGGCAAGAGTGGTAGTTTGCAAGTTTCATTCCCTTTGGGTATTGCATTTCTCATTATACACCACACGTTTGTCTGAGTTACTTTACTGCACTATGGCCCACAGCAGTGTGTTCTGTCCCGGTATCATCCAACCTGCAATAGTGCCATGCAGAGCCATACCCAAAGCAGCAGTAACTAAGTGAGCTCACATACTAATATAACAGAACCACCGTGGTGCAGGTAGCAACTTCTGATTACATGTGGCCATAGGAAGCCAATGGGAGTGAAGAGCAAAGCCTGCTGCTGCTATATTCCCTTGGCTGATCTCTGAATCACAGTTCTAGAAATATCTGCACATGCTGCGCTCGCACCTCCCAACTGCAGTGCAGGCAGAACCTCACTCTGCCTGGGAACACCAGCCTTCCATAAGGGAATGGAGAGCTAAGGTGCAACAGTGGAATTATCGAATGAAAAAGTGTTGTGCTTTTTTTTTTTTCCCCATCAAAATAATACATGGCCCATAGAAAGCTATAAAAAATGTTACCAATTTTAACGCTTCGAAGGTCTTAAATCTAAAGCAGAACAAACATACTGAGTAATTTTTACAGGAGTCACCGAAATACTCGACAACCATCACTTGAAATCATCCTGCAGGAGACAGAAGACAGCCCCATCTCCCCAAGCTCTTCCACAATGTTGATTACTCCTGAAATAACTATTTTTACCCCTCTGCACCTGGATCAGCAAACGTACTACTCGACTGCCAGTGTAATTTTCAGTGATGCAAATCTCCTGCTTGCCCATTCGCAAGAGATTCTATAGAGGCCTTCTATAGAGGCTGGGCTTTAAGGGTGCAACATAAACTATAGTTTAAAGGTCTTTCACACCCAGGATGAGATACAAAACTACTTACTGTTTCTAACTTCAAAACGGTTTCTGAAGAGCTCTCGGGGTCTTTTCACGTGTTTCTGTTGGAAAACTTGCTCGTCCTCCAGCGAAGTTCTAGCATAATGCCCAGTAGCAATTGCATCTGCTCCTATTGAGGCATAGAAAAAGCAACACAGAGACACATACTTGAAACTCGTCATTTAAAACAGGCTTATGAACATCTATGAAAACAAAGCAGAAAGTAACGAAGAAAGAAAAGCTATGGAGAAGTCTCCCACTGATAGTAATCATACTCCTGCTGTTTAAATAACAGGCTATTTGGTGGCATGCTGAAAGCCATGTTTTTGTTCTTTGGGGACCATCCTAAGAATACAAGACATAATGCTGAGGTCAATAAGCGTCCCCGAATTAAATCTGCTCCTTACCTATTTATCAGTAAACTCAAAACCAAACGCTTCACAAGTATTGAAACGCTGCCACAGAGATTGGGAGTTCCCACTTTTTCCCTTCCGTTCCAAGACTTTGTACCCGAGCATCTCCCCGGCACACACTGAGAACTGACACACTTGGAAGCTCCTTACCGAGGTTATCCATAGCATAATGGAGAAAGTGGTTGAATTTGATATGCTTGTTACACACTATGTCGGGGTTAGGGGTCCTTCCCAGCTCATACTCCTTTAAGAGGTCACTGTAAGAGAAAGATTCACGTGTACATTAGCACTAATAACACAGAGTAACGCTCTACACGTCTGGAAGATCAGCTGTGAAAACCTGAGAGCCTCATGCTAAGCACTTCATGTAAGAATTAAAACATCTATTAAATGTAACGATGTAAAAACCAGTGCTTGGAAGCAGACTTGAAGGCACAGCCAAACAATGGCTCCCAATCTTGTACTCACAACCTTGATTTATCAAACTGCCATTCCTTCAGAGGAGACACCAGGAAAAACAAGGCCTCAGACAGCTCTTGCTGTAAGAGGTTGGTTTTGATTGATAATCCTTTAAAAAGAGACTTCAGGGAACAAACTCAAGCTCATCGACAGTAATTCAAAAGGCTTCTGCAGCAAAGCAGGACACCCCCAGCAAACTGTCTGGAAATGCCGTACTGACAAACAACGAGAAGCATCAGTTGGTTTCTGGCTCATTGATTCACCATCACTTACAGTCACCTCCCAGCCCAGCTGAGCTGTGATGCCGTTATTCATTCTCCCACACCAGGACCACATTCTTCACTGACTGCACAACTCTGTCCTCAATACAACTCACTGCAATGTGATGCCGCGCTGCTAACGCCGCATCGACCCGCCTTTCCCGCAGCACGGCGGCGCTCCGCCAACACAGCGGGCAGCGGCCGGCAGGTCCGCACCTGAACACCTCGTTCCAGTACTCCTTCACGTAGGACACCTGGTGGAACGGGATGCCCAGCTGCTGGCACACGCGGTACGCGTCCTCGCACTCCCTGTCCGCGGAACATTCGCCCTGCTCGTCCAGCGGGTCCCAGTTCTTCATGAAGACGCCCGTCACCTGGTACCCTGCCGAAGGAAGGCGATGTTGCGCAGGCGCACTGAGCTCGTAGCAGAGCGGCGCTTCAGGCCCCTCCAGGCGCCCGTTCCCGGCGCTCACCCAGAGCCCGCCCCGCCCGCACCTCGGCTCCGCAGCAGCAGCGCGGCCACAGCGCTGTCCACGCCGCCCGACACGGCGCAGGCCACGCGCCGCCCCGCCGCCAGCATCTCCCCGCAGCGGCCCGGCCCTTCCGCCAGCGGAGCCCGTTGGGGCGCACAGGAAGGGGCAGGGCTTGTCCTGCACCGCTCCTTAAAGGAACACCAACGGCTGAAACGTAACGCTTGATAAACTTTAATAAGTCAATACGTTAAGACAGCACACGCGTAGCAGGAACACCCGATCCACAACAGCTTGTTATAATTACATACTAATGCTGTGTACATTTTAATTTCATTTTACAGCCCTGTATTTAAAGTCTTCACATCATGGGAAACTCAGACAGGGAAGCATCTTTCCATGCTGGAAGGGAGAAAGTTCAAGTTAAACCTCCATATGTCAAGGCCAAACCATCCAGCAATAACGTGCTGCCTTTCTTCTCTGCAAGACGCAACCATCCCACTACTATACAGAGTGTGCTCCACCAGCATTCACAGCTAAAGAGTTCCCTGACTTCAAATAGTTTGTGTTAAAAAGCAGCTTCACATGCACTTAGCGGCCTTACCCACGTGTTCACATTTGCTAGTGAAACACTGACTGGTCTGCCTGAAGCCTGGAGCAAAAGGTTCATATTTTGTACAACAACGTGTTAAACAACCATTTTAAACTACATCCTCATTGCACAAAAGGGGATAAGGAGGAAAAGGGCACCTGTCAGAAACTAAAAATGGCTTCCAACACTGAGATTAGTCCTTTTTGGCTGAGGCCAACAGGGTTTAAATACACTGTTGTGTTTTAGCCGTGAGAAGAACGCCATAATTGGAGTGGATCAGGACCACGAGAAACACAACAGCAAGAGGATCCAGAGCAACTGGAATTCGGTTAAGTCATCTTCAGAAAAGTCTCCTTCCAGAGCCTTCCCACCTTCATTGTACAAATGCCTCTATTGCAAATACAGTAAAACTATTTTCGTCACGCATTCTCTATCCATCTTCATGCACCTTGTGAGGGAAGAGTAGGATCGGAACGCTTGCAAACTTGTTCACATCTGTGATCTTCCCAGTCAAGATCAGAACTTCAGCAGAGGGGAATCCAGGTTTTCTTTGTTTATGTCAGGACTCAGAGTGATGAGAGGAGAGCTCAAGTCAATTAACTGAAAGGAAAAATGATTATCGTTTAGCTGTTGGACAGAATTAGTAGCAACAAGCTGTTAACGTTGTTTTCTTGATTACTTTTTAGGTCTAGGATTCCTGTTACTATCCAAAGGACAGATCTAAGCACCACACAAGTGTCAGGTTCAGAGTTTTAAAGATGCAGCTTACTCTGAGACAAGCATAAGCAGCCCACAAGGTGGATGTTCCCCATGTTCACCTTAGAAGCCTTAAGTGCTTCTTTTTGGTTTCACTACTACACATATTCAAGTGACAGCATCATTCAGGCACAGCAGAGCATTTCTGGACTGTTCTGAACATGCCCCCTGAAGTCAGATTTCCGTGATCCCCTTCTGTGTTACTTCAAAAGGTCAGATATCGAATTGATCCCAAATACACCTGATGCCAATAACTACGTTCTCATAGTTACCACCACTCATCTGAGAGCATCTGGAGGGGTCCACCTTCAAGCTGCTAGTGTACAAAAAGAAAAACACTTGCTCAGAAATGCTTGTCAGACTTAAACTGGGTTCCAACATACATTATTCAGCTAAGGAAGGATTTAGGAGAGGGGTTGAACAAGAGAACCAGCATGCCTGCCCTGCACAAGACAGCATTCACTTCCTGCTTCAGGAACAGTTTAAGGCTTGAAGCAATTTTTAAGGAATGAAGTTCTCGTTCTCCAACCTCCTTCTGCTCACTCAGCTCCAGTTCGTGCACATGGATGTTAAACTCTGTGCTCTCCTTAACAGCACATTGCTATGTATTACTGTGAACATACCGAGCTGCTATGACAGTTCTTACACTAGCACAGAGCTGTCTGCAGACAGACAGCCATATCAGCCATATCAGCCACCTGTCATTTTTCTGCTAGTATATATGCGTGGCTCCCTTCCCATCCCACCCCCAATACTTAAATATAACTTACCTTTATCTGCTCTGAGAACACAGGCTTCAGAGGAATAACCTTATTCACTTCAGGGGTATTGGAAAGGTCAATCAGAGGTCTGCTTCCACATTCCAAAGGTTGTGAGAAAGAGTTTTCTGCTCCAATATCTACCAGTAATACCTTAAAAAAAAAAGCAATTAATTTTATCTTACATACAGCTCAGGTTTTATTTACAGTTTGGGTATTTTTCTTGCAGGATCACCTGCTCACAGCATTAAAAGCTTTTGTTCTGCCAACGACTCTTACCACAAATTACAACAAGGCAAAGCAAAAGATCCCTGTGACACGTGAAGTTATTTTACGGTCAAGCCAGGTTTAAAAAAAGAAGTCTTCAATATTGATGGTTGTTAAACTACAACGATCTTGCATTATTTAGCCAGTTTAAATACATGAGCAGAACTGTAGAGCTCTGGACTTCTGTTACATTTTGTCCAGTTTAATATGTGTACTAAGTAATTCTAGAACAGCATTTCATGTCTGCCAGGAGATGAGCTAATGTGGGACAAAATGATGCAGTAGCGTTGAGTAATTCACCCGCAGTTTATTCTACACCTGGATTTCTGTATATCTACAGCACCTGGGCAGCTTAAGGTCTGAACTGGTTGTTCTGAAAGCTCTCTCCTTAATGCCTGTTGTGTGCCAGCTTTCAAAAGGAAGCCAATAGATCCACAGGAAAGAGGGGAAACATTCAGTGGATGAAGTATGTGACAGTTAACTCACTGCCAGGTGAGATTCGGGATTTAATCCTTAAGCACTGTACATAGACTTACATTGCTGCTAGGCAACTCAATTTCTCTAAAACAGTGCATTTCTTTTCCCCCTAAAGGACCTCATGGTCGTGAGAGAATTGCCCTTGATAATGCTTTCCTAACTGAATCCACAAGAATTCTGCAGTGCTTACCTAGAAGTGGAAGTTCAATATGAAATCTGCAAGTATGACCATTCAGCTTTGATAGAGGAATAAACAGTGGGAGCACAGGGCAGGTGGTCATTGCTATAAACAGGCACTAGGGGGTGCATGCATAGAGCTAACCATTTTAACTACACACACTGAACTGCTTTCTCTAGGCTTGACTTCATTTCTTTTCACGTAGTTAGTTCTGTACAAATATGGATTCTCTTCTCTTACCTCCTTAGTTTGTCTCTCCTCAGCCAGCTCATTCTGTACTTCAGCCTCTTTTAATTTGTCTTCTATTATTTCTGTCACAGCTTTTTCTGGTGAGAAGTCAAGCATAAGAGGCTGCACAGGGGGAGGAGATGGATCATCTTCTGAAGATGATGACCGTGTCTCTTTTACCTGCTCAGAACTAGGCAGAAGAACACAAGCAGTGAGCACTTCAATCAGCAGCAACTACTATTAAAGACAGGTAAGACAAAGTCAAAACGTTCCACCAAAACTCGGTGCCCTAACTTCATTTTCTCCTTATTTTCTTTATCCTAAGTTTTGGACTTCACATGTTTCAGATCCAAAAGCATGCTGACTTCATGAAAAATACAAACAATTAACGCTCTAATTTTTAGCCTACATATATATGCAATTAAATGAGGTAATGGCTCTAAAGATTTCATCCTATGAAATGCCTATGTTGACACATACATTCTGCCTAAACTTCACACATGGGTTTTCTGGCAAAGAATTGTAATCTAATCCGCATAATAAAGTAATTTTAGAGACAGTGGGTTGGTTTCACTCAGAGAAAAGACTATTTGGGGCATTTAGGCTAAGTAACATAACAGAAGATATTCACTAGCAATGCATCATTCGTGCTATAAGTTTTTATCTCTCCAGCCCTGAATGAATCCTGTATATGCACCTGTGAGAAGATGCAGGACTGTGGCGTGAAGGCAGCAACATTATCCTTGCAGAAATTAGATGGGTAGTTAGGAGTAGCATAGAAATCTCTCCCTTTGTACAAGCCATTGTTTCAAATGAAAGATAAACCACCTCAAAACACAATATTGAAATCCTTGACTTTTTGTCTGAGGCTTCAGAGTAATATTACAAAAGCACTGGCAACCACAAGGAGCAAAACTGAGTTTTATTTAACCAGCTACTGCTCTTTAAAAAGCAACAGCAAATTAACACCAGCTACAATTATCTGAAACCAGATTATCAGATACAAGTTTTAAGTTGCTCAGTAGCTCAACTAATTCAGATGCTTCCTGGGAGATTAGAGTTCTTTAATGTTAATATTGACTGATCTTAAGGCTGACTGTATTTTACTAATTGCAAGATATATACATCTACATCAAGTCTGTACTGTATCTAAATGTTCAGGTGTTCTACTCTAAAGGTTTGGAAAAGATCCTTGAGAACTGGAAGTCATTGTATTTCATCTAGAAGCAGTTTAGCTACTGCATTGATTTCATGTCTCCATTTCACTGGAGAGCAGGGGTGTTCCTCCTTACCCAGCTGGGAGAGTCGTTCTGGTAGAAAAGCTGGAACTTTGGCGAACAGATTCAATGCGTGGAGAAAATGCTGTTCTTGGTGTGGTTTTAGGAGTTGCTGCTGGAAATCCTGAGATACGACGGACAGGTGTAGGCAAGGCAGACCGTTTCAAGCTGGCAGGAGTCATGGAGACAGGCCTCTCATGAGGAATCTGAAATATCCCATCTTCTGAAGCTTTCAGGGGTGTGCTGACTGCCATGGCACTAAGCAGAGGTACACAAACAAGCCAAAAGTTCTTAGAAAGTTTATTCAGTTTTATGAGATAATAGGAATCAGTTAACCTTTGGTCAATAACTGAAAGGCGATCATCAAGAAGTCAATAGCTATGGCAAAGCAAGGGTTTTACTTCAAAAATAAATGTTAAGAATAACTCTAGTTAAGCCCTACAAAGGCGGTCCTCCTTCTGAAGTGTTCTGGATGTACAGCTCCCCCCCGCGCCCCAAATCAGTTCAGAAGTTATTAACACAGCCTGACCTGGAGGATCTTAAGGGACTAGAGGAGCTTGCCTTTAAAGAAGTTAGAGCTTTTGGAGGCTGTTGCTACAAGTACCCACGTTACATTCCAAGAAGTACATTCCATTTGGTCCTACCTTCCAACTTTGCCACAAAATGTTAATCCAAGAGATGGTGTTGCTTTTGTTGATGACTTGTTTGGCGTTATATCTAAAGAGAAATGCTTTGTTAACAGTTATCCACATTCATGTTTAATTTTCAGAACTACAAATACCTTTCCATTAGAACACTTGTTCCTATCAGGTGGTAGATAGAAGTGTGATGAAAGCCAGCAAGCACTAAAGAAACATTTGATTTTGTAAGTCAAATCAGCAGAGGACAGGCTACATTAAGCATATGCTTACCTCCAGCTTTCACTGGAACCTGAGTTTGACCTGCAGGAACTGACAGAAGTCTAGCCCTGGGCTTCAGGCACAGGTTTCCTTTAGTTGTACTTCCATCTTTATTTTGTTGACTTAGCTTCTGCAGACTGGGGAGAGACCTCAGCCTCTGAATTCCACTGCCTTCAGGCTCAGATGGCACTGTTAGTGCAGAAGCTGAAGATTTAGCTGAGCTTGCTGCACTAGATATTTTGGGAGTACTAGCTAATCTCGCTTGCTTGCTGGATCTTTCAGTATTGACAGTCTGCAGAGATGACACTCTGGTTGGTCTGGCCAGAGACAGTCTGTTTGTACTAGATGAAGGTTTAGAGCCACTCACACCAGCTTTCGAAGTTGCATTCGATTTCCCTGAAATAGAAAGCTAAGTTTCATTTCTGCATCATTGTTTATTGCTAAGTTTGATTAATCAAAATAATTAAACCTTGCACAGAACAGCATTTTACAGCATTTAAATTAATTAGGAAACAACTTAAGGCTGAGATCAAAAAACCTACTCCCTAAACACTCAAGCAATGATATCAGCTTTAGAAATCCTCCTCACCAACTATCTGAACTATAAATTAGTGCAGTTAAGTAAAAGAAGGAATCAAGGAATGCCAAAATAGCTTGCAATCTAAGTTACATTTTCAGCATGTTCGCCCACCAGAGTTGGGATTGTTCCCTTCGATATTTTCCACTCCAGTGCTTGTTTAAGTTACACCAATTAACACCACAGGCTGAACTGCACCATAAGAGCTTTTCTCAGTTGCCGGTATGGTTTTTACTTGTAGTCTGTCTATTACTTTCAATAATAGGACAAATATTGACAACTTATACTTCCTGTTATATAAAAATTCTTACTAAGCGTTAACTTCTGATAGAAACCTTATTATCTGCCCAGAAACAAAGTACACGATAAGAATTTGCCATAGCTTGGAATCGTTAGATCTACAAGACCTGTGGTGTTTATATCTGCTAAGTGTTTTTAGGATGTTTTTTTTCCCACTAAAACATTCAAACCCACAGGACAGGAGTTGCTTATCTACTTTAAAACTGATTTGTAGGTCAAACCTTTAGTAAGAGCACTTACCATTTTTTGCTATGGGAGAAATGGGTAGACTTGAGTTCAGACTTGAGCTCACACTGGAAACTGATGATGAAGAAGATGAAGTACTTTTCCTTGCGAGACCACTGGCAACACCAGGAAGTTTCAGATGTGTTTTTTTTAAACCAGGCTGAGTCACAGAACATGGACAAAAGTGGGATTTAGTATGTGACTTTGCTATGCTTCTGCTTGGCATTACAGTCATGTATGACTGTCTGAGAAATTCCTTTTCCTTAAGTTACAGGTTAGAAAACAGGATCCCTTGGAAATGGTTCACTATATCTGGGTATCATACAGAACTGAAATAGGAGATCTCTGAAGTAGGCTGTTACTTTTATTCCTGCCACAAACCTGAGTATAGACTTAAAACCAACTCCTTTATCTTCATATTAGGATTATACAGGAGAGGTTTAGGTTGGATATTAGGAGGAAGTTTTTCCACACAGAGGGTGATGACACTCTGGAACAGGTTGCCCAAGGAGGCTGTGGATGCCCCATCCCTGGAGGCATTCAAGGCCAGGCTGGATGTGGCTTTGGGTAGCCTGGTCTGGTGGCTGGTGACCCTGCACATAGCAGGGCGGAAAGGGTGGGGGGGCTTGAAACTAGATGATCATTGTGGTCCTTTTCAACCCAGGCCATTCTATAATTCTATTAAATTAAATAGATACCACAACACCATGCTACTTTTCAGGACTGTAGGGTTATGCAGATGCGTGAGGTTAGACAGTTAGCTTCAGGTAAAACTGATATCGTGTTTAGTTGTTAGTATGCTACTGCCACCCTCAGAAAGACAAGCTAGATGACAACCAATCCCCATAAGTGCAAACAAGCCAAACACCTGTTCTACTGGCTTCTCAGTCTCCTGCTGCATACCTCATGCCTTCTTCCTACACCACCTGCACAACTCTCAAGGCAACTACAGCAGTACATTGAAAACAAGTATAAAGCAGTACTGCAGCAGAGTTTTGCAGAGCTAAGTAGGTGCCTACAGCTCCAAAACAACTTAATCTATGTTCATGCATGTTATGGCAGCCTTTTTCCTATGGTATTTGTTTCTTACCTAGACTTGCCACTCACATATCTGCAGCTAAGAAAACATTAAAGACAGCAACTACAGCACAGGGACTACTTTTCCTCAAACCTATTGCATGCAAAAATGGAGCTTTAAATTATAATGTGAACTATACTGCCTTTTCTAGAAGATCACAAGGATTGCTGTCATGTTAAGAATGCTTGTCATTACCTTATTTGGTGCAGGAAGGACTTTTTTGTCCTGCACTGAGGAACTGCCACTGAGTGAAGACTCAAAGACATCTGAAGCAGCACTTGATTTATCCGAAATTAGATCTTCAGATGATCCCACGCTGGTAGAGTCTATTTTTGTAGAAATACTAGCCCGTTTCCCTGGTTTGGCCTGCAAATTCCAATGCAACATTTTAAAAGCTATTTTCCTGTATACCACATTAAAGCTTTTGTTCATGCTGATTTTGTTAAGAAACTGAGTCAGCAGTCAATAAAGAAGCCTTAGCCTCTAAGCCAATATAGTTTAAGTTGCTTTCTGAGTACATTTGCTAAACATTACAAAAGGCTTGAACACATGGGAGAAAGCAACTGAAGGACAGTTCTGATCAGCACATTTCTTATAATCATGTGCTGTAATAGTTGTTCTTCACAACTATGAGATCTCCATTTAATGCACTCTTCTGCTTTACTCTGAACTTGCAACGGATGAGCCACTACAATAGCAGAGTACATCATCTGAAGTGCCTGTTTAGACTGCTATAGTGGAATACAATTTAGCTGTGAAAGCTTTAAGTCTGTAATTTTTCTTAGAGCACCTGAAACCAAAGGTGAAATTGTCCATTTTCTACCAGTAAGTGATCACAAAGAGCCAATATCCCACTTTCAATAAGATCTGGATTACATAATGGAACCTAAAATTATATGGTATAGAATAATAAAATCTCAGGGATGTTCTAGAGGCTGGATTTGTAAGCACAAAGGCCACTAACAAACAGCTGCTTCCTTGCAACTTTAATTTGCTATTTTCCTAGATTTCTATTTTCAGTTAATCTTGTTGCCACATCCTAAACCTTAACGCTGCTAATCAGTGCTTTCCATGATTGGAGAGGAGGTACAGACAGATGATAACTCAGAACTAGGAAGATCTTCCTGTCATATCAAAACAATTGTGCTTTTTCCCTTTAGCTCCTTTAACAAGCATTAAAAGCACACAAACTCTTTTTTGCACAGTAAGAAAAATCAGAAAACTCCAAATCCAATCCAGTATTTAAACAACAGCAGCCAGGAATGATGGCATTTCCAAAACAAGAGAATGACAAGTTTGCCAGCAGTTACTCTGTGTTGTCATAATAAGTAAAACCAGTTGCCTGCTAAATCATCATATCCGCCCCACTTTTCTTTTTTAATGCAGAACTTTTCCTTCCTGAACGTTTTAAGAAGCAGAGAAGCTTCAAAACATTAAAGCTCCCTTATAAAACTAGTACACAGATTAAACATTTCTGCAACAAAGATCTTTTAAGGAAAGGTTTAAGGAAAACAGTGTTACACAGAGGATGTACCTTTTCTACTGTCAATGTACAGCTTTTCCCAAGAGCAGATGAAAGCTTTGGCATTAGCAGTTTGCCAGTTGCTTTCTTGGCTTTTTCCTTAGTTTTCTGTTCCTGTGTCAGAGGTGAGCTGATGATTTCTGCAGGAGTCGACTGAATTTTAACAGGGCTTCTGTCTGCAGGAACATGAAGAATGTGCGTCGTGTCACCTGACAGAAGTTTATCTGATTCCTTCTGAAAAGGCAGCAGCATACAGGCAGGGCTATCTCCCACACAGTACGTCTCCCTCTTAACAGCCCGGGGACTTTTCTCTATGTGGCAGCTTTTCAGTATTTTCATTTTTGACTTCAAATCCTCCACAAATTGTTCATTGATCTCATCTCCATTTTCTTCTGACTGGCTTATTTTATTCTCTTTATTCTTACTTTTGCTTTCTATCCGCAGTGCTAACAAATGAGCTTCCTTGAAGATCTCCACAAACTTATCTCCCGTAAGTGGGCTCCACGTGAGTTTATCATCAGAATTGGGCGCCCTCTTTTTTTCAGCACTTTTCGCTTCAACATTGACAGCGATACATTTTTCTTTGTGTCCCAGAGATCCAATAAAGACTTCATCCTCACTTCCGCTGTGAAGAAAAATAAGTCAGTCAGAAGCTTACTTTATCTGCATTGTAAAAGGTGCATTTATTTACCCGCTTACATTGACATACCTTGCTGGAGAGAGTGAAAGATCAAAATCAAACTTTTCATCAGCCAGAAGAGGAAACTCTGAAACGACAACAGCTTCATTAGGATTTTGTCACAGTAGAGATTGGCAATAAAAATGACTACATTATGTTTTCATAACTCAGTGAATCCGAGACCAGACAGCACACTTAGCTGTCTGGTTAGAGACACTGATTTCTTTGACCTTCAGCAGGCTTTTATTACTCTACAGGTGCAGCTGTATGATCAGGATTTTGATAGACACCCAAATACCATGAAAGACCTAAACAGCAAATTCTAAACATCCCTAACAGAAACAGGGAATCAGAGGTGGGAAAAGGTTAAAAGATTATCAACAGTCTCAAGGCAGAAGTGAGACTATGCAAGCAAGAACTGGATGAATGGCAGTGATCTTAACAGTCATTTCCTTTCTAGTTGATGCCAGTTTACATCATTAACAAAAGTTTGTGAAATAAATTAGCTTTCCTTTTAACCAATGTATGCAGTAAATATTAACTGAATCAGCAGCAAGCAAGGAAAAGAGAGATGTTCAGGTTAGATATGCAGGAGAGAGGCTGCTGACTTCATGTCATCACCTGCATTAATACCAGAGCTCCACAACGTCTTAAGGACACCCAAGCATGAGTCTAGTACCAGCATTGCACCCAAAGAAAAGTACACAGAACAGAATACACAGCAGATGAGGGAGGTCCAGCAGTCTGAACGGTCCCCACTTTCAATGCGGGATACACCACACAGAGGACCTCCAGCATCTTCTCCACCTACCATCCATGCAAGCACCCAGTTTCTCTTCCAGCACACGCCCGGAGCGATGCAATGCCATTTCTCTTCCCTCCTCCATAGCCTCTGGAAACACAGTTAGTGACGCGGTAAGGCTAAAACACAGTGATTAGCTCACAGATTATCTGTCACTGCCCGGCAGGAAGGAGGGAAAGGCTCAGCCTGCAGAGCCCTGTGCGCAGCAACAGATCTCACCGTGTGCTCTTAAAACGAGGCACTGAGCCCGGCCTAACCCAGCTCCTCACGGCACACTCCGCCCTACCACCACACGCCCTGAGCTCACGCGAGCCCCGCCGGCAGGTTAATCCTCTCGCTCCGGTCAGGCGTTCTGCCTGCGGAGCTCCCGCAGACCCGGCCCCAAACGAAAGGCCTCGGAGGCCGCAGCGCCACTCACCTCTACGGAGCCGCCGAGAGCGAGGCAGCCCCCCGCAGCCGGCTGCGCGTTTGAAATCGCGCCTCGCTCACGTGACGCGTGAGGCGCGCTCTCATTGGCAGGTTCGAACGATACTCCTTTCCCGCGGGGCGTTGTGGGGTTTGTAGTCGGCCGGCGCCCCACAACGGCCGCGCGGCCCTGTGAGGGAGGAGCGGCACGGCGGGAAGCTGGGCGGATTAAACGTGCTGGGTTGGGCCGGTACAACGGGCCAATCTTCAATATCCAAATAGTAATATATCTTCCAGCTTCTGTTTGTTTGTTTTTTGTTTTCTCTCAGGGTTTTATAACTATTCCCTTTGGTATTTTCCTCACGAGTCCCCGAATTACTGTCACAATTCTCAGTAACCTCACCTGCTACAGTAACACTTACTTCTCACTTAGCTATTAGACATGAAGGGCGGACGCACCTCTATGGAAGCTTACATTCACATCCTGCCCCTGTAGTTGAAGCACATCCATGTAAAAGGAAACGGAGCCTCGACTCAGTTTACATTAAACTCTTACAGACCTGATGAGCTCAAATAGCTCTTGTTACGAGCACTATTTATGGCAAAGTTTTAAGGTAGATAAGAGTGTTTGTAAACAAGCTCAGTCTTAAGTTTCAAAGTATTTAAACGTGTAAACATTTACTTTATATTGTTAGTTTCCGGTAACAAACTTTAGCTCAGAGTGTACATGAGATCCCAAAACATACCTGGGCATTATTAATAGTTTTAATAAAACTAAAAGAACCAAATATGAATTATATAAAAATACAAATGCCATAAGAAAGAAAGACAAAAGCCTTTACTCGGACCAGAAGTACGAGTTTAGCTTTAACAGCAAATACATGTGACAATAAGTTTAAAGCAATACTCAAATAAGTAATAACTTTGCTCGTCTAGCAGTTTAAAGATGTTGCATGAAGACATTCACATTTCATTTTGGGAAAGAAGGACTTCTACCTAAATTACAAATGTTAATACTATGTATTCTTGTGTCCTACAAATGCTTGCTGCACTACTGCATTTAGCACATCAAACCATCACAAACCCAACTAATCATGTAACGTATAGCTTTCTGGAGAACTTCTGCATTGGCACAGTATCTCATTAATTAAGGCTCCGAGTGGCTTAGACAGCTTAGTTATTAACCATAAGTATCCAAATGTTTTTGTGCTGATATGCTGTTTATTGACTGCCCACTGAGATATGATTGTGTCATAAAAATAATCAGGTTTTTAAAGAAAACACCTTTTTTTTTAATAAAAATATCTGACTATTAGTGTGCATTTAAGTGATGGCGGCTTGAAATTTCATTCCAGGCAAGTTAAACCCAATTACAACTGTAGAAAGGAACTAAGTTTTATGCAAAAAATAGCCTGTGATCTAATGGAACACTGTAACTTACAGCTCATCCTGCATGTTTCATCACCAACACCCTCCATCTGTGCCTCACTTCTGTTGCTATGAATTTGGCAGCATTTTAGCGGCTAGGCACTGTTTATAAAGAAGGGATCCCAGCAGCTATAAGAAGTCAGTCTCTGGGATTACTCATCACTTGCCTTGTGAGCTGCTTCAGGTAATTTTGTGAAGAGCTGTGACTAAATTATCTCTAGAAGACCAGTAATTCAAGAATGCTGATGGGGACATACTAAGCACCCTCAGACTGGCATTGGTCAAACTGATGAGCTTGGGAGAAAGATTCTTTGTGTTGGCACAGAGCGAAGATTTTCCTCTCTTGTGAAAGGACGTGGGGATAAAAAAAGGACAACTTCATCTCTGCAAGAAGAAATCTGATTCATTGCGGACTCAATCAGCAAGATAACATGAATGTTTCCAGGAGGTAAGCTGCACACACTGCATTCCCCTCAGGCAAATAGAGACAGGAAAGCAAAATGTTGACAGGGAAAATATTCAGCTTTCAGTCTTAACATGCTGTTGCCAGATAATCATGAGCTATGTTACTTGATGTGTGCTTACATAAGACAGAAGGCAGCCCTTGTCCCAGTGCTGATGATAAATGCGTATTTCTTATTCTAAAAATACTTTCTGTAAAATCTCAGCTGCTGAACCCATCTTTACTGATGAATTACCTTTGCAGAATGCATTCCTAGACTTTCATTTTTAAAAGTCAGTTCTGACAGCTTCCTTCCAACTGTGCAAAAGTATCATTTGTGCTTAAAACCTCTTTACATTCAAGCTGTATATTCCATAACATTTTCCTTGGTAACCCCTACTCTTTTTTTGATAATAACAGCAGAAAACATGTATGAACCAGAGCTTTAATACATCTGATAGTTTTCAGAGCCTTTTCTAAGAACTATGAAATTCACAAGCTGATAGATCTCCTTTCAGTATTTCAATTCAGGTGGATTTGTGGGCATTCAACATTTTTCTCTCTTCAAAAAAGGAAGCAGCCTCACTAGGGCTGAGCAGGCAATTGTTCAGTTGGGATAACAGTGACTGGAGGTCTCTTACTATAATGTAGCTCTTTCAAACCACCTGGGGAAGGTGGTAAAGCTATGTAAAATGTTCACACAGAGAAATATGGAGATACTGCTTACTTCTGACCGGTATCTCCAGTTAAAGAATACCTTGCCACAGACCACCGAAATCGAAATACACTGCCAGAGCAGAATGGGAAAGTGTCATTGCATGTGTTGCTCTTATTTCCATAAATTAAAGATTATGATTTTTTAAAATATATTTAACCCTGTTACCCTCAGAATACATCACATACATAGGCTGAGGGAGCTGAGCTTGTTCAGCCTGGAGAAAAGAAGGCTGTGGGGTGACCTCATTGCAGCCTTCCAGTACCTAAAGGGAGCCTGTAAATAGCAGGGGAGTCAACTCTTTGAAAGGGTAGATAACAGCAGGACAAGGGGAAATGGTTTTAAGTTGAAGGAGGGAAGATTTAGGTTGGATATCAGAGGAAAGTTCTTTAAAATGAGAGTGGTGAGGTGCTGGAATGGGCTGCCCAGAGAGGCTGTGGATGCCCCGTCCCTGGAGGTGTTCAAGGCCAGATTGGATGGGGCCCTGGGCAGCCTGGTCTAGTATTAAATGTGGAGGTTGGAGCCCTGCCTGTGGCAGGCGGGTTGGAGCTTAATGATCCTTGAGGTCCCTTCCAACCCAAGCCATTCTATGATTCTATTATAATACTGCAAAATGTAAAGGTATGTTTTCACTCATAAAACCGACCTGTATCAACAGTAGAGAATAAGAGCACCGTACATCCTCTCAGAAGCCTATATGCAGTCTCTCCGCCTGTCAGTGTG
Organism: Excalfactoria chinensis; assembly: GCF_039878825.1. Lineage (NCBI taxonomy): Eukaryota > Metazoa > Chordata > Aves > Galliformes > Phasianidae > Excalfactoria > Excalfactoria chinensis. Next base: position 14,310,985 of record NC_092825.1, on the reverse strand, counting down.
AGAGATATACCAAATGGCTGGTAAATGTTCTGCGTTTCCAATTATGGAAATGACATTATTAGCCTCATTGAGTTTGAAGAGCTCTTTCCCAAATCTAGTCTATGATTTAATACATACTCTGAGCTTCATTATAAACACCATAGAACTATTAATAAACAGAATAATTTTTATCTTAGTCTTGTTTTTTGTTATGGCAGGATACATTCTCTCCGAGCTCACAGGCAGAAAACCAATGCCAGCACACATGAGAACTGGCACAGTACCTCTGCATTCAAGCAACAGCATGGAGATGAGCTTGCTACAGTCCTTACACTGTACACAGTAATTGTCATGGTCCTTCTAATGGCAATCTGGGGAGCCTGGGCAAGAAAGGATTCATATGTATAGCAACAGTCTGCTCTCCCTGTTAAATATTAAAACATATATATTTGTACCGATTATTTGTACCCAGGAGGTACAACAAATGGTACCCGTGTATTATAGCTTACTTGAAACCGCTTCAACCATGGTTACTTGGGAACTGAACCTTTGAAGACATTCAATAGGCAAAGTACAGAATGTGACTGTGAATAAGGTAACATAAAACTGCACTGTAAACATGTTTGTATTACCATTTGCATGTCTAATTTTAAGCACAACATGCTTGCAGGAACAAAGTTTCAACTAATGTTTTTATCTGTCAATCTTCTGTATATCTACGCAGCTTTCCGTTTTTTGTCTTACGTTGTCCATTCTCTACCTCTGCTAATATTACCGTGGTAAAACATACTGTATATATATAAACAAGCAACTGATCTGTCACGTCACAACATAGGAACAAAGCAGAAACAGCTATCCTGCAGGCCAAGAAGGACCTCTGAAGAAGTCAAATACTCATCTCAGTGGCTGAAAAGAGTTTGACAATGGGTCGTGCATCTGCGTTTGTTTAACTTCTTGTAACACATTTGTGAACTCAGGAATAAACCCACCAAATACATTGTATTTGTAAGCATCTTTTGTTGTAGGGCCATCTGGCCATCTTTGCACAGTGCAGTACCAAAAAAGACGTATCTGTGTCACCTCTAAACAGACCACCGTGGAATCAGTATTCCTGTGTCTATGCAGCTCTGACTGAATTGCAGGATTCAGGTAAAACCTCCTCTTTGGGTAAATCACTTCATTGTGGTTTATAATGAGAGCAAAGCTTTGGTCACACATCCTCAAGAACAGGTCAAGCAGAAATATGAAAATAGAAGCTTAGTGTATTAAAAACGTAGCCATAGACCATATGGGGCCTGGTTGCATGTACTGTATATAGAATATTAAGCTACATACTTGACTTTTACAACCACCCATTTCACATGTACAAACTGGAGAAAAATTAGTCTCGATTGCTTGCGCTGCTGTTTTTGTAACAGTTGCCTTTCGAAGTAGCCACGGATAAATCAGGAGAAATCGCGCGGATGTGGAGGCAGCCTATGCTCTGCTTCCCTCTTTCCTTGATGAACGTGTGCGTCCCTTTCATGTCGCTGTTGAATTTGCCATATGACAGAAGGTACATCTCTCCCCAGACATGTGCTGGGTATATACATCAGATCCTGCACACACGCACCATCCTACAGGAGAAAGCTGCTTGCTGACACCCAACTGGAGGATGACTGCCTCAGCCATGAGAGCATCAGGTCTTCCTAAAGTGCACATCCACCACACAGTCAGAGGTACACCTCTTATATGATGGACGGGCCAGGAGTTCAGATAAGTCATACTTGAGATCTGCCTGGGCTGAAAGCTTGGGGGCCATTTTAACTCAGTAATGAATACCCGTTAACTTTATCAAGTACTACAATCCCACTGCAAAATGCAGCTTTATACATACCTTGTTTATTTTCCCCTAAGAAATTAATATATTGCAAAGCATTCAAGCAGAAAAGATAGTTATGTGAAATATTAGGTTTTAGCCACTGACTTTCAGAACAACTCATCATACATGTGCATAATATAGAAAAAGCTGCACTGGCAACAAACAGAACCAAAACACACGCAAAAAGCTAGAGCAGCTGGCTGCACATCATCATTTATGATACAGTTGTTGGCTTTGTAAATACTGCAGGTATAATCCTGCTCTGAGGGGGAATCACAGTCCTTAACAAGAGGCAGTTCTCAGACTGGCTTAGATGTACCAGCAAGTTGACCCAGAAAAACAGCTCTCATAATATATCACTTTCTTAATTTAACTTGGAATGCATGACAATAGTAACAAACTAGTTACTAGTTCTACACCAATTAAATAGATTCACAAGAATTAGAAGCTGAGAACCCCATCTTGGAATGCATGTATCAATTATCATGCAGTGATCTCTTCATTAATATTTCTTTATATTGAACAGAGTGGACTGATGATTTACACATGATCAAAAAAGGCTGTGGTTTAAGCATAAACGTCTACTGTTATTTTAAGCTACCACAAACAATGTTGGCAGTTGAGACAGCAAATCTGATGATATGATGCACTGACGGCACCATCAGAAAATGAAAACACATCTTTTATTTTACATGGTCATCCTCTCAGCACAGGTGTTACACAGTTTATTCCAAAAGACTCAAGGCCCTCCAAGCTCCATCTCTTACTACTGCCTCACATTTTCCTTTCAAGAGGAAAAAACTATTCTTATACCTTATACATCCTTATACAGCCACCTCTCTTGAATCTTTTCTTATGATAAACCTTGTCATTTCCCTGGTACCCCCTTTGGTTCAGCAAAGCAATTAGTTCAATGCTGCAGAATTGTTAAACTGATACCATCTGCTGGAGTCCCAAATCAAATCAAGGTAGGGTCAACAAAAGAATTATTCACAATTGGTGTAGTTTTGTTACCTGGTGATAACAAAACATTTGCTGAAAGAGTAAATACAGATTTCCAAGCCTTCTGTTTATGATGACCTTAATGAACTGACAAAACTTGGTTCTTCTTGTTTGGAAAATGGACTGAAATGGTGATGGCAAATTGTGCTCAGCACAGCCAAACTGCTCTCTGTGCTTAGAATACGGCTCAGACTACCCCTATATCTCCGGTTAAAGTTCAGATGTCACCAAACAACTCACTACCACACGGCATTCTCTGAGATGCAGGATAAACTGTTGTTTTATATCTATATAAGACCTCGTTTTACTTCAAAAAAGTATTTATTTCCACATTTACATTAAACATCTTTTGTTGAGATCCTGCAAATAATACCATCTAATAAGGTGCCAATTTTCTCTTCCTGAGGAGTAATCTTGTATATCTGCAGGGAAAAAAAAAGAACAGAAAGAACAAAAGCTGTGTAAGGAAAATGTATGGGATTGCATACATTCGAGAAGCACACACACACACACACACACACACACACAGATTTCCCCCTTTTTAGGTTAGAATCTTGTCTTGCAGGCTAGATAAAGTAGATAAACAGTACTCTTAGATATGCTACGATTGGTCCAATTTTGCTGCTGCCTCCCATGATAGAGATGAACAAGAAGATATAAACTACTTGACTTTTATATGTGGGCTGGATATTCTTCAAGAATATTCCTCAAACACATATTATTCAAGATACCTTTCTAGCATATGGTGATCTGTTAAGAGCGCACAAGTCCTAACAGAGCTCCTAGCAGCTAATCAACACATTTTTATTTAGCCACCCATGTTGAATCTATTTGGCTGTTTAAGATTATGAAATTCCTTAGGACTGAAAATTTGTTTTCAATTCTACGCCTATTTGTCTGAGAAAACAGGAAGCAAAAGTGACTGTACGGTGGGCACCAGGCTGGAATTCTTTTTTATGGTCCAACTTCCTGATTGTCTCAAGGAATCTGATGCCTTAAAATTAGTGATCCCAGCGTGTGACGCCTGAAACTCTTTTCTGAAGTAACAAAAATTAAAAAAAAATAAGGTTTCATGTAAATCAAGTTTACACTCATGTTGAAGAAATAAAAACCCTACGTGAAAATTGAGATATGCTATCAGACAATTACATACATTACTCCTTTTATTAAACCCAGCCATCCCTTTTGGTCGCATACCTTTTTAACTTTGGCAATGTCTGTTAGCTGAGGAAGCTCATCTAGAGAAACCTGTTGGCCTTCTACTTGAGATGCAATATCTTCCAGATTTACCGTTTTTTCTCTGTCTACAACCAGGACAATGAGCACTGCTGTGTCATTGTCTGAAATGCCAAACTTCTTAAATGCATCTGAAATCTAGGGAAAGATTAAAAACATCAAAATATTACACTCCTTACATCAAAATAATCATGTTCTTGCTATGTTCTTTTCAGTTAGTGGATCAAATAAACCAAAAGAATAAATTAACATATTTTATCTTAATGGAACTCTGAAAAGCAACAGGAGATATCAATATATTAGTGTTACTAAAAACAACAGTAACTTCTATTAGTTTGCTAGGTTAAGCAGATACCTATATTTGTCTGGCTGCAAGGTTATTAGCAAGTTTCTCTGGCAAAAATGACATTTGAAGAGTCTATCTTACATTGTTGTTTGGTGAAAGGTTGAAGATAATTTCTGCATTGAGAGTTCTGGTCTTCATTTTACCTATCTTGTGTAGATGAACAGCTTTGTTGGCTGCCACAAGAACTTGAAAAGGATCTACGATCTGCAAAATACAACCAAAGTTAAACAGAAATTTAAAGTGGTATTTTAGACTCCGGGCAAAATTCTAATCGACTGATTTTTATAGCCTAAGTCCGGAATCAAAAACATCAAAATAGCAGCTCTTGTTCTCCTGAAGTCAATGGATTACTTGCTGAGTGGGGAAATAATAGAATAGTAAGGGTTGGAAAAGACCACTAAGATCCTCTAGCCCAACTGTTTTTCCATGCTTACCGTGCCCACTAACACACATCCCCCAGTGCCACATCTCCATGGCTCCTGAACACCTCCAGGGGCACTGACTGCACCAACTCCCTGGGCAGCCTGTGCCAGTGTCTCACCACTTGCTGGGAAGAAATCCTTCCTAATATCCAACCTGAACCTTCCCTGGCACATGAGGCCATTACCTCTTGTCCAACCACTGTTACCTGGGAGCAGAGGCCAAACCCTGCTTCACTACATCTTCCCTTCCAATCATTGTAGACAGCAATAAGGCCTCCCCGAGCCTCCTCTTCTCCATACTGACCCACCCCAGCCCCTTAGCGGCTCCCCATCACACCTGTGCTCCACCCCCCTCACAGCTCCATGCCCTTCTCAGGACACACTCCAGGGTGTTTCTTGTCAGAAGCCCAGAACTGAGCACAGCCCCTCAGCGCCCGCCCGGCCCGCGGCCTTCAGGGCGGTACCGCAGCGCGGCACACCAGGAAAGCGCCCTCTCACCATGGCAGGGTTTATCAGCGCTCCCTCGATGGAGCCCTCCATGGCCTTCTTCCGCAGGGCAGCGGCGTTCCGCACGCGGTTGAAGAGGAGCAGCGTGACGCTGCGCTCGGGGAACAGCTCCAGCGGGTGCGTGAGGTGCATCCCGCAGCGCCGGCGGGGACGGCCGAGCAGGCAGAGGAGCGCTATTGCCGTCTCATATATAACAGCGTTTCAATCCCGCTCGTATCCGCTCGAGACGCTTTTTGCGGCCGCCGGGCTGAGCAGCACGCAGGCCGCACCGCACGGCAGCCGGCTCCTCCTTCCCTCCCTCGTTCCTCCCCTCGCCCCGCCTGCCGTCCCAGCGCTGCCCGCACGCGGCCCTCCGGGACGCGGGGCCGCTTCCCGGCGGCAGCATGGAGGGGGTTGAGGCGTACGGCTTCTCGGCCGCCATGAGCGGCGCCTTCCTGCTCTCGTCGCTGCTCTTCGCCGCCGTCAACCGCCGCCTGCGGGAGCCTTACATGGACGAGATCTTCCACGTCCCGCAGGCGCAGGCCTACTGCCAGGGCCGCTTCCTGCAGGTGGGCCCGGCCCTCGGGGCTGTTTTCTAGGGGCACCTCCGGGCGGCAGCTGTCGCTGTCGGCTCCGTCCGCTCAGGATGGGTGATTGCTTAGGAGGGAGCGGGGAGCTGAAGTCGCACGGGAGGGTGGTCCCCGCTGTGCCGTGCCTGGCTGCTAATGCCTGAAATTCATTAGACATCCACGTTAACGAGCGAGGCGATCCTCCCCCTCTGCTCTGCCCTGGTGAAGCCGCAGTTGGATTAGTGTGTCCAGTTCTGGGCTCCCCAGTGCCAGAAAGATGGGGGGCTGCTGGAGGGAGTCCAGCAGAGGGTCACAAAGATGACTGGAGGCCTGGAGCATCGCCCTTATGAGGAAAGGCTGAGAGACCTGGGGCTGTTCAGCCGGGAGAAGAGAGGGCTGAGAGGGGATCTCATCAGTGTTTATAAGTACCTACAGGACAGGAGTCACATTGTTGGGGACAGACTCTTTAGTGGCGAGCAACAGTAGAACAAGGGGAAATGGGCACAAACTGGAACAGATGAAGTTCCATACTGACACAAGGAAGAAATTCTTTACTGTCAGAGTGATGGAGCACTGGAGCAGGCTGCCCAGAGAGGTCTCCTTCTTAGGAGGTAGGCAAGACCCATCTGGACACCTACATGTGTGACCTGCCATAGGGAACCTGCTTCAGTAAGAGGTTGGACTTGATGATCTCTACAGATCCCTTCTGGCCCCTACAGTTCTGTGATTAAGAAAGCAGAGCAGAGGTTGGAGTTGCACATCCAAGCCCTTCTGCACATCTGTGGTGCGGTTTTTGCGTGACAGCAGCCCTCTGACCCCTGTCCCCCATTCTGCAGTGGGATCCCATGATCACCACCCCCCCAGGTCTGTACCTGCTGTCCGTTGGCGTGGTGAAGCCGGCAGCCTGGCTCTTTGGCTGGACGGGCAACGTGGTGTGTTCCACCGGCATGCTCAGGTTCATCAACCTCCTCATCAGCGCCGGCAACTTCTACCTGTTGTACCTCCTTCTGCTGAAGATCCATCAGAAAAATAAGGTACAAAGTAGGATTGTTTTATGTACCAGTATATGCAATTTCTAGACCATGTTTTTATAATAAGGGTAGTGAAGCACTGGAACAGGTTGCCCAGGGACGTGGTGGATGCCCTGTCCCTGGAGACACTGAAGGTCAGGCTGGACCACCCTGATCTAGCTGTACATGTCCCTGTTTGTTGAAGGTGAATTAGATTAGATGACCTTTAAGGGTCTGTTCCAAGTCAAAACAATTCTATAAAATTCTGTGAAATAAGACTTAAAATAATTTGCATGTGAACTTGTCCAAAGGATAATAACTAATTTAATTGGTTAGGATTCTCCACAAAGCTTTACCTGAATGAAACCCTGTAAGCCATGTTTGAATCAAAATGTGTTCTTTAGAGAAGATACTACATTCAATGTCAGTATGTAGTTGGAAAATAATGCAAGTTAGAAAGAGCTCTGTAGCTTCGTGGAAAAGGGTCTGGGGATTTTGGCTGATGGCATGTTCAGTGTGAGCCAGCAGTGAGCCCTGGCAGCCAAAATGGCCAACTGTACCCTAGGGTGCAGCAGGCCCAGCACTACCAGCAGGCCTGATGGCGGCTGCAGCTCCTCACAGGGAGCGGAGGGCAGCGCTGAGCTCTGCGCTGTATGACAGCGACAGGGCCCGAGGGAACGGCATGGAGCTGTGTCAGGGGAGGGTTGGGAAGAGGGGTTGGGGAAAGGGTCTGCACCAGAGGGCGGTGGGCACAGAACAGGCTGCCCAGGGCAGTGAACATGGCCCCAAGCTATTGGAGTTTAAGAATCATTTGGACAACAGTCCCAGAACTATGGTTTGATTTTTGTGTGGTCTTGTGTGGAGCTATGAGTTGATGATCCTTGTGGGTCCCTGCTGCTACCTTTTTGCCAGTGCAGCTCAAGAGGCTGTTGCTGTTCCTGGGTGCCAGGGCACGCTGCTGGTTCATTTTCACCTTGATGCCTCCTGAGACCCCTGGGGTTCTTTTCCAAAGTGGATCCTCAGCTTCTCCATGCCAAGGCTGTGCCATTGCAGGAGATTCTTACTTCCCTGATACAGGCATTTACATTTGCTTTTGTTGAATTTTGTAAGATTTCTGTAGTTCCACTCTCCAGCCTGTGTAGGTCACTCTGAATGGCAGCCCTGTCCCTGAGTATATTGTCTGAGTCACCACAGGCCAGTGGTACTGCAGACTTGGTGAGCGTATTCTGTTGTTTCAGATTAATGAGAAAGATGTTAAACAGGATGGGTCCTGGTTGAGATGCCTCTAGTATTATTACCTTCGGGTAGAGTTTGATATAGCCCATTTGTACCTATTTGGCTGTCCACTCATCTAGACCGTAACAGATCAGTTTGGATATAAGACAAATACAGATGCATTTTTAAAGCACTGAAGCACCATTGCAGTAGGTAATTTTTTTTCAGTGGTTAATGTTCTAATCAATGTCTTTCAACATAGTGAAAGTTCTTTAGTTTCACTTTTTATCCGTAAGAATATTTCTCCTGTTCCCCAATTCCTTTACTGTAAAGGATGCGTTTTCTTAAAGGAGACTTACGCACTTGGTAAGACACCAAATTAGGTCAAATTCAATGAGTTGTTTCCTTTTTTGGAATACATAATTTGATGTTTGGAGATTGAAATGTATTTGTAAGAAAACATAAGATTTCTTGATAATAGTACAACCATGAAAACTCGTGTTTCTGTTGTTGCTGCTTCTTTGAGCTCAGTGTTTTCTCTATCCTGTTTTCTTTATGGTGGTGGCTGTTTCATCCAGCACGACATCCTTCAGAAACATCACGCAGCATTTTTTAATGTTGTGAATTGCATCACATTGTGTAGTGAGACAGTGGGCAGAAGTTTTAAGCTGTACTGTCTCCTGTCTTCTTTAAAGTTTCTTTTTTGACTTGTGAATTATAATGAAAGTAAATAATGAAAGCTGCACCAATGATTAGAAACTTGAGCTGGCCATTTTGTGGGTTGGCTTCAAAAGGCAAAACAGCATGGTGTTTTTTGCTGTCTTACAAACAGAATGTGATAATGAGACTGCAATGACATAAAGGACCGAGTTTCTTTTCTTTTTCCCATTAGTATATTTCTTTTATCCTAGATGTGGGAGCAATTACAGTCCCACAATGATTCTGATGTCACACATATATGAACCCCTGATTTATAAAAGTAGTTGGTGTATTTTCTTTGCCATGTATTTATCTCACCACCAATAGTTTGATGTATTTATTTGTCTTTTAACATTGTATTGGCCGACATTCTATATTAACATAGCAGGAACTTAACAGAAATGTAGCATATGTGGCCATACAACAACAGAATCAAAGGGTGTCAGAGAAGCTATATCATTGTAATGGAATTCTTGCAAATATATGTGTTTTTTTAACTGGACATTACTAATCATATTTCTCTGCTTCTTCTCTAGGCTGTGTCAGGTTTCCAGCGAATCTTGTCTTCATTAACTCTTGCAACATTTCCCACCCTTTATTTTTTTACGTTCCTTTATTATACGGACACAGGATCAGTATTTTTTACTCTCTTTGCGTATTTAATGTGCCTTTATGGTAACCATAAAGCTTCAGCTCTGCTTGGATTTTGTGCTTTCATGTTTCGTCAGACGAATATCGTGTGGACAGCGTTTTGTGCTGGAAATGTTGTTGCAGAAAAGCTAAATGAAGCCTGGAAGACAGAGTTACTGAAAAAGAAAGATGAAAGGATCTCTTCCATGAGAACATCGTTTTCTGATCTGACCTTAATCATGCGATTTCTTACTGAATATCTCACGTCACCTAAAAACTTAATTACACTTACTGCTTTAACATGGCCATACATTGTATTAGTAATTGCATTCTTTATTTTTGTCTTCATTAATGGTGGAATAGTTGTTGGTGACAGAAGTAGCCACGAAGCCTGCTTGCACTTTCCCCAGCTGTTCTATTTTTTGTCCTTTACTCTCTTTTTTTCCTTCCCTCATTTACTGACCCCCACTAAAATCAGGAAATTCCTGCAGTCATTGCGAAGGCACCGAATGCAGTACATCCTAATCGCTGCCATCTCTTTGTTCTTGACTTGGAAATTTACTTATGTTCATAAGTATTTGCTAGCAGATAATAGACATTACACGTTCTACGTCTGGAGAAAGATCTTCCAAAGACACGAGCTTGTAAAATACGTGTTAGTTCCAGCCTATATATTTGCTGGCTGGAGTTTTGTTGATACAATAAAATCAAAATCGATATTCTGGATCTTAATGTATTTTGTATGTTTATTAGCAGTCACAGTTCCCCAAAAGCTGTTAGAGTTCCGTTACTTTATTTTGCCATTCTTAATATACAGGCTCAATATTCCGTTCCCACCTGTTTATAGACAACTTGTTGAGTTGGCTTTTTACGTTGTTGTGAATGCAGTAACATTTTATCTTTTCCTAAACAAAACATTCCAATGGCCAAATAGCATAGAAGTCCAGAGGTTTATGTGGTGACTTTTTTATAACCTTACCTTATGAAAAGCCAGATGTTTTTCAGAACTGTGGACTCTGGAACAAAGTTCTGTATTATATATGGACCATCTTCTTCCTAGAGGACCGGAGAAGGAAGGAAATTGCTTATGTTCTTGGAACTGAATGTGATATGTTACAATACACAGATATTGAATTTCTGAACTCCTGGAATGAACACATTTGGTAGGAGATGAAATTTGGGAACACTTACTTAACCAGTAATTAATGTGAAACATGAGAGAGATGTTTACAGTCATCCTTCACTCTAATCTCTAATGTACTTCAAGAAATGATAGCTTATGTTTCGGAGGTTTGTCTTTAAAACAGCATGTGTAAGTGTTACATTGGGATGCATATTTCCTCTTTGGAACAGGCCGCTTCCATCTGTGGCTGCTAAAGGTCAAGGTATGAAATACTGCTCAACGGTAACGTTTGCAAAAGCACCTACATCCTACTGAATTTTGTGGATTATTTTTCTCGGATCAATAAATGCTTACATGAGTTTTGCAAACAGAATGTTGGCTCTTTCATCATTAGGACGTCTTGGAAATTTTATTTCAAACTGATAGTTAGAAAATACAGTGGAGGCTGCCTGCATGTGCATTCTTTGGGGGAATAAATGTTACTGTGCAACAAAAGGTAAATTGCAGTTGATATTGTAGCCTATTAGAAAGGGAGTAATTTACCTGTGTCAGCCTGAAACGTGTCCTTACACGGTGGAATGCAGTATAATGAATGCCCCTTTAAATAATAGGGCTTTTATGTCCCAAAGTTCTGCATTCACAGTTTGTATTCAAGTCGGATAGGAGTGCACTTGCAATTCCAAATCGAACTCAGTGTTTTCAAGATCTTTGACTTGTAATCTTAAACAATTACTAATGGCACTACTGAATTGCTCTTTTAAGTGCTTTTCATATACATGCAAATCTAATGGAACTAGGGGGAAGGTGTATCCTTTACCAGGGCAAAATACAATGGTTGTCATTTGTTGTTGGTTGGTTGGTTGAAAAGCATTCAGTGCATTATCTTCAGAATAAAAAGAGGCTGTAATGGTCCCTGTCAGCAAATAGCTTTAATGAGGCCAGAAAAAATTCAAGTTAACAGTGAAGCAGTTTTTATAAACATAACTAAACGATGTGCTGGGGGGGATCGAAAGTTTCACATGCTGTGTAGCATCTCTAAGGCCTCTAAAGTACTGCAGTCCCACCTGTGGGAATTTCTTATGCTATTGCCACTCCAGTCACTCTGAAATGGAATCCCACTTCAAAAGACAGTGCTGTGGAGTTGCTCACATTTAGTGGTTCTGTTACTTTTTTGCTTTACTGTGTGCAGATCAATATTCTGGCTCTGAGCCCTTCCCATGAAGAGTGTGGTTATCTCAGTTCTCCTGTCCAATGTCTTTGCAACCCTGTTTCTTCCAAGGGAACCCAAAAGCCCACTCAGTAAGTGGGCTTATTGAAATTGCATTTGAAACACTTTGCACAAAGTTACTGCTTTCTTTTTGCCTTGTTGTCAGGTCAGCAATTTGTGTACAACAGGAAAAGCTGGTTTTTGATCACTCTCCATTTGGCTTTACCAAGTTGAACTGCCAAGAGAAATGTACTGGGTTGCTTTCCAAGAATCTGACATGGTTCTTGTGGAGTCCAGGTTGCTGTTTTGTGCTGTGATTATTCTGTAATGGATTTGGGGGGAAAGTCTTGCATGCCTTCTTCATCCTATTCTGCTTCTGTATAACATTCTAGTAAAAACATAAACAAAGTAAAGAGCAGAGGCAGGTTTCAACTTCATTTTCATCCTCACATGGTAGTACTGAGCAGGTTGGAATGGTAACATGGGACGGGTGGGGATCTGGCTAGAATGCTGACCTACCTCCTAGACTTGGTTTGTTTGGTTTGTTTTCCTGGCTTTGCATAGAGGAGCAGGTGTTCGCTGCCTTGACAAGATGAAAAACTTCCTGTACATCCTGTTTTATTTTGTCCAGGATGACTATTGATGTTGGGATTTGAACGCCTCCAATTGTCAGCACTGTTAGGATGCAGTGCTTATGCTTTGTGCCTATCCTTTCAACTGAGGTAGCAGCCATGTTTCAAGTGAAAAGACAAGAGCTTTAGTACGTGCTGTAGTACATTACTGCATGGATGCATTTCTTTTAAAGACAAGCAAATGCAGAAAGCCCCCAAAAGTTAGAGTACAACCTTTCTGGCGAGCTCTCCATCACAACGTACTCTGTAGAGAGGTCTCTGTGAACTGCTTTACTTGTTTGTTTCCAGTATTGTAAGATAGAATAATACTGTATTGTGGGATTTATCAGAGTGCTCGCATTGTCATTTAACAACGTGCTTGTATTCAGAATTAGCACGAATCTGGCACCGTAAACAACACGTGCACGCTGAAATAGTTGTTACCTATTGCTCTGATAATGAGTGGATTGATTACTTCCGCCGAAAGTCTTGTAGGAAAAAGTCCTCCGCTCTGATTTTAGTTCTGTTAGTGCAGGTTTGACTCTTCTTCAGCAGGTGGCAGACTTGTGCCATCGTCTTGGGCGACCCACGCTCAACGTGATGCCGCTGGAAATCGCGGCGTTGGGGTTCAAGCATCGCCGTTTGCTGAGAACTGGAAAACTTCAAGTCTGTGTCGTGGCTGATTGCTTGTTTTAGTAACTAGCTCAGCTAAAATACCGTCGGATTTAATTAGCAATCTACATGGTATGATATGTTTCAGAAGAAGAGCTAGTTCTCATCTTCAGTGTTTTTTGTATTTATGGAGCTTATATGTCTGGTCTTAGAGAACAAAATGCAGCTTGAAAGCTTGCTGTCAGAACGTCTGTTTTACAATGTAATAATTGCTTAGAAACTTAGGTGGACTTTCTTCTGCTGTTTTATTACTGACTTTCCCAGCATTCTTTTTTTCTTCACATACTCTATTCATTGCCATACATATATATATAAAAGAAAAAAAGGATGTATAGAAGAAAGCAAAGAAATTCTACTTTTGAGACTGACATATTTGCTCTTTTTTGTTGGATGATGCACATGTGCAATACAAATGTTCAAATGGCTGTCAGCCCCAGAGTGGTTGACATGCTGCATTTTAAATGCATCATCTACTTTCTGTGCTGTGAAAAATCTGAACCCGAAGTCTATGGAAATAAAGTTTGTTATCTATATTCACCACTTGGTTGGCTTGTGGGTTTTTTTTCCTCCTAAAGAGCTTTGCCATCCTTGCTCATCTCTTGTTAGATAGGATAGGCTTTTTCTCTTTGTTTCAGTGACATTTGTGTGTCTGCTGAGACTTCTTTTATAAAAAGAATCTCTCGGTGAGACTGAAATGCTAACCCAGTTAGCAATGTGTAGCTCAAATGCCGTTAATTTGTGAGCTGATGGCACTGGGCTTTCTGCTTAATCTCAGAGCATGTTCAGGACCTCAATCTTTTCCTTCAGCTCCAGTGAAAGCTGGCTTATAAGAGCAGAAATTAGAAGGGAAAGGGTTGGTACAGGTAATTGCTGTTGCAGAAGTAAATGGGATACGTTGGGGGTTGTGAAGTACCAACTGGAAGAAGAGGCTGCTGGTTGCTGTTAGAAGACATTTCTGAAACTTGAGGATGAGTTGGTTTATCAAATAGTGTTTCTAGTACTTGGATGTGGATCTGTAAATAAGTATCTGAATGTTCTCAAGAAATCTTGTGAGCTTACTTGAACTGCAGCTGTATGTCAGCAACAGGTAAGGGGTTCATTGCCCAGTCACTGCTGTTTTTATCAAGCAAATATTGTCATATCTTAAAAAATAAACACTCCTAAAACAGTCTTCTTGTGTGCTTTATTTCCTTGTTCTACGTAGAAGTAAACTGATAGACCGTACATTTGATTGGAATTGGCATGAACTGGCTTGAATGGTAGCACTGTGGATCTTTCCAAAGATGTAATTGCAGAAGTTCGTGTCCTTAGCTACCTTCAGATCTTTTCTAATGAGATTACATTTCCATGTTTTCACATCAGCTCTCCTAATAGCACTGTCACGGAAATAATGCAAAAGGAGTGGTTATGGTGATTATTGCTTCCAGGACTCTCTAATTTTAAGGCACTGCTTCAAGCCTGCACGTTGCATACATGTAAATCATGCTGCGTTGTCCTGGGTTCTCATCAAATCTCAAACAAAGGGTTGCCTGGTTGAATTTAAATGTAAATGGCAAGCTTCAAAAGAACAAAGGAGCACAGGCAGGAATATTCCGGATTTCAGAGATAGCATTTTGCCCTCTGGGTCGGTGCTGAGCAAATGGCATGTTGGTGGTGGGTGGGGGTAAGTACATCAGAGCTGCAGTCCCTGTAAGAGCAACCTGGCTGGTTTTTAGCTATCATTTGCTGTGTTGCAAATGAGATTCCTTACTGCTGTGTGCACTTGTACACAGCTACAGCACTGTATGCTTCTCATTACCAAAGGGATTGTTTTATGTTAGTAGCCCACTGTGTTGCGGCCTTCACCTGCTGTGAAGGTGGGAACTCATCTGTCAGACATCTTGTGAAAGCTATCTGCTACTGAGATCTACTTTGGAGCACAGCATGTTTGGGCAGAGCACTTGTGACCGGTGGGCCCTCGCACCCAGCTTTTAGGCCAGAATGAGCCGTGGTGGAGTTGATTTTCCTGGCAACCACGTTTCTGCCTAATTTGAAACCTTTCAGTTCAATGCAAAATGTCAGCTTGCTTTGAAGTCTCAAGAAGCTGTGTGGGATAACTTTCCTTGTCCATCTTCATTCCACCAGAAAAAGAACCCGGAGCATGCCAAAGGAAAAGGAGTTTATTTGCTGACTATGGTCAAAAGCTGCATATATCCATGCTAAAAATGTACCGGTGCAGATTTCCTTCAATAACCTGGAGTTTTGTTCAATCATTTCTTACCATTTTCTATATTCTGTTCTGAAATGAGGAAGAGTGATGATTTATTGGTTAAGAGCCAAAAGAAAATAAAACTTTGCGCTTTTCTAAAGCACTAGGAAGAAAAAATGGTTTGGGATTTTGGAGCTAGCTGATGTGCGAGGGGAGCTTTAAGTCTGCCTTCAAGATAAATACTATTCATTTCCCTCTGCGCTCCTTCACTGCTTGTATAATTTACACTGCCTAAAATTTGGAGGGGGTGGCAGAGGAGATGGCATTGTAATGACCTAATCCAGCTGTTTGCATGGCAGTCTGCTGCAGAACTTCATCCAGGAACTTCCACTGAGAGGGAATTAGATTCCAAGTTATGTAAGTGAATCCTGCCGAGTTTAATATTTTGTGGCTGAAACGGAGCACGTCTTCTGCAAATATATTCTATTTAAAGCCAACAAAGCAATGAATTTGCCTTCTCCTTTCACCAGCTTTTTCAAATATCAATTACTTTTACTCAAAAAAAATATCCTTTTTCTTGTGATGATTATCTCTGTGCTAGATCTGTGCAAGATCAGTCTCCTCATTTTCTTCTTTTACCTGTGTAGATATGCATCATATAACATCCATTCATACCAGCATGTGCAAATCACAACCCAACAGCCTCTTAACATTCTGACCTAGAGAAACATGAGGGCTCCTGTGTTCCAGACTGCTTTTTCTCTGGCTTTGTTTTTTTTTCAGCATGTGTGGAAATACAATTGCAAGAACAGAAGACAGCACAACACACTTGGACCCTTCTGGTTTGTTGTTGTTTGTTGTGTTTGTTTTGGTTTGCTTATTTGTTTGCAAGCAGTATCATTGACCTAGATACACCTACCTTTAAATAAGGCAGGCTCTGTGGCACCCTTAGTTTGAACAGCTGCTGGCTGTCTTGTACATGAAGCACTGCTTTTAGACTTCTAAAGTCATGGTCATGGAGAAAACAGTGCAAAATAAATATGTTATTAAGTCCTGTAACAACTGCTTTGTTGTGGCTGAGAAAGGTTGGGAGGCTGGGAGTGCTGTTTGCCCAGATACCCCAGGATTTGGTTGTTTTCCCTCCCCTAGAAGAACTCAGTGCAGTTAAGTGCTTATAGAGGTAAACTGAGTTGATCGACTGCTGCCCTGGGTCTGTAGAGCCAGGGCTAACTTGAATTTGCTGTTGTGTTGAGAGATTCGTTTTGTTTGCCTTGAGACGTGATTTATTTTGAGGAGCTGAAGCACAAGGATTTTGGTTTTCTGTCTGATTTGTAATAGAGGTATTCATACAGTGAAGATGGGATGGCTATGGAAGGATACTACTTTTCCTAAGATTGACTTAACCAAATTTCAGTTGCCCTGATGGGGGCAACTACCCTCTAACTCATGGAGTCAGTCCATTTGAAAACAAGAGGGTGTTAGTCTTTGTTTTAGTCATCAAGCTACATGAAATCTTTGATTTCTAAAAACAGATTAACTCCAATGCCACTGAAACTGGTGGGCACGCTTGCATTTTAAAATCCTTGCTTAACAATTAAAACTTCTTGGTGAATAAGGATCCTTTCTGGAAAATAAATTCCAGTCTTGCTATCTTGCTAGCAATTAAGGCTTCTGTAAACCTTAAACCTGAATTACAGCAAAGATCAGTTAATGTTGGTTGTGACTGAATCAGAGTCAAGGATGTTAAATACTTGTGAGCATTCTAACTTGCTATTTGGGTTATACATAATAAACTGCTTGATGCTCTTGAATTTTCTTGCCCATCATTGTGCCAGAGAGTAAGTAAACAAACAAGAAAAAAAATCTGAAGTAGGCTATGATATCTTGTTAGTCTGCAGTTGCTTGGAGAAAAATAACATTTCAACAACAGCCTGTAGTCAACACCTTTCTTTTGCTAAGCAGCATTAAAGGATTTCTGGTAATTTTTGCTGCAGTGGATCTCATGGTATGTGCTTTTCACCCCTTTCTGTTTTCTTTTTTAGGATTCTCTTTCTTGGACATGGCTTTGTTAGCCCTTACATGGAGAATTGATCTGGGGCTCTTCCTTATTAAATTAAATTTTATGAGTGTGTGAGCATTTCTAAGTACATTTGTAACAGTTGGGAACTTGTGGGGTGTAGCATTGGCATCTGTGGCAAAGTGTTCAATTGCA
Organism: Excalfactoria chinensis; assembly: GCF_039878825.1. Taxonomy (NCBI): domain Eukaryota; kingdom Metazoa; phylum Chordata; class Aves; order Galliformes; family Phasianidae; genus Excalfactoria; species Excalfactoria chinensis. The sequence continues at coordinate 14,293,517 of NC_092825.1, read as the reverse complement.
GTGACACCAAGGCAGTAAAATTGCAAGGGATGCTGAGAAAGATCAGTGCTCCTGCTTTTGCAACTCTCTTGCGGTGTAGGAGCCAGCATTAGAAATGCAGATGGTGGCATTTGTTGACAACATACATTCAATACTTTGTTTTCTCATTAAATCTATTGTAATGTCTATTGTAATGTAAGCGGGATAATTGGGAATCAGATTTAACCTTTGATATTATACTGGAAGAATATGAATATTGACAGTTTTTTGGTGCTTTGAACATATACTTCTGAGGTAGAGTTGAAGAAGATAATTTGTCTAATTCTCTTTTCCATTACCCACACAATAAGATAATTGAAACCATAGTAAGTACAACTTCATGAGACGGATCTGTTTTCATTTTAGTGCTGCATTCTCCAAGGACTCTATCTAGAGGATCTAAATCAACAGGAACTTACACACTAAAGAAATAATAATGCCTTCTTCAAACACTTCAGCTGCATGCTGAAGAAGTCTGAAAGAGCAGACAGAGACCTTGAAGATTTTTGGATTTGGTATATTCAGTAAAATGCATAATATGAAAAATGAAATAAAAACTTTAAGCATTTGTTGGGACTAAAGTATTTTGATAGTGACAACCAGTTGAGGGATGCACCTGGTGATCCCACGGAGGAGAAGATGAACGTGATGGTGTATATGTCTGCAGAGAGCTTACGCTGGGAATATGTCCTGTGGTAATGGCAACCCCACTTCACCCTGGCTCTTTAGCATCCAGTTTCATCCCTCTGTAGGATGAATGAACCCATTCCTCTCAAAGTAGGCCATCCATTTTCTTCCCACCCATGACCTACCTTTACCCGACCCTAGTACCCCTCAGTCCTGCCACCCAGGTTCAGCAGCCAAGCAAATTCCTGCTCTTCCATCAGGCTAAGCAGAGCTTCCCATGCCTTGCTTTCATTCTTCAAACTTCTCCAGCCCTCATTTTTTTTTGCATTCCCAAATCCCCCTCTTCTGGAGGTCCCGGTATCTCTTGCCTCTTTTCTCTGCACCATAGAGGCTATAGATAAATCTGATTGATTTCTAACTGTTTTTCTTTTGGTGCCACCATCTCTTCTTCATACCAGCATATGCTGTAGGCCACTTGCAGCCGTAGTTACCTTCATACTGACTGCAAGGCAAGCTGAGGCTGCTACTTCCAATTCTTGAAAAACAGAATTGTGTTCCTTCTAGCAAGGATTTCAAGGAATCTAAATGTAGGCTGTACTTATCATCAGCTTGGTGAGACGGCACCTTGAGAGGAAGAAGGAATATTAGGGCCTCTCCAGGCGATTGTTCTATTTTAGTTGGGAATCATAGCATCATAGAATCACAAGGTTGGAAAGGACCTACAAGATCATCTAGTCCAACCATCTACCCTTCACCATACCTACAGAAAACCACTGAACCATATCTCCTAGCTCCCTATCCAGACACCTCTTGAACACTGCCAGGGATGGCAACTCCACCACCTCCCTGGGCAGCTATTCCAGCGCCTGACCACTCTCTGAGAGAAAAAGCTCCTTCTTATGTCCAGTCTAAACCTCATCTGATGTAACTTGTGGCCATAAATGGATGAGCTAACAGCCCTTCTGTCTTGTCCTGGGGTATCAGCTACAAAGAGGCCAAGCTCAGCAGATCTCCCTCAAGAAGTTCACCCTCAAGAAGTGGTACAGACAGCCCCAAAGTCACATGCCAGTCTTCAACCCAGCTTGGCTTCCTCATTTGAGATGCTGCAGTCTCAGAATCAGTTCATTAGCAACTCATTGCATTTCAGTGTTTTTGGAGCTTGTTAATGATTTAATTCTTTCTTAATCTAGGGTAAATAGTGTCACTAAATCACCTATGGAAGAGGTTCTCAAAGACACAAATGTGTACCTGCCAGTCACAAGAACTTAAATACTATGATTCAGGCTCTGGAAGTCCTGAGGTTTAATCAAAGGAACGGACATTTTCTGTCCTGTTCTTAATCACCCAGACTCACAGATACACTGAGTGTAATTTTCTTAGAAGTGGAATGGTTGTGGAGAAGTGCAATATCCCAGCTGACCTTGTAACGCTTCTGCTGCATTCCTTTTGTCCTATGCAGTACCGCACTGAAGGTGGTTGAGACAGAATGAGACAATGAACGAAAGGATATTTCATTACTAGATATATGCCTGCAGAGTGAAATCCACTTTCTATTACTCTCCATGCACACGCATCCCTGTAAAACATTGAAAGACCTTACCTTCTTTTTTTCTGGTGAGACAGATTCTCTTGGTGGCCTATTGTATTTTGAAGTTCTTCAAAATGCATGAGTGCGGCTGGTGTTAGTGGGTAAGTGGCATTTGGAAATGGCTTCTTTTCTTTCATTTCTAGCTACTGTCTTCTTTTTGTATTTCATCTGTGATATGTGGCAAGCTGGTTTCATCTTCCCTCTTGCAGGAGAAGGATATTTTTCTGATTTTATGTCATTTTTGTTTTTTCCCTAAACCTTAAGGCAAAAAAAAAGAACTTCTGTCTAAAGTGCAGATAAAAGTCAGGTCGAACCATGTTGTTCTCTCATTCCTTTATGTATATTTTTAATTATCAACGTTTAAAGGCAGTTTAGAATAAATGTCTTCCCAACAAAGACTTGCAGCCAGTACTTTTAAAAGGAAATATGTTGGATAGTTTCCTCCCTTTATCAGCTTTTAAAAAAGAATATGAATCCTCACTGATGGAAAAACATTGGACTGAAGATGAATCTTCTGTCACTGATGGTAAAAGAGATATTGTTTTGAAACACAGGAATTATAAAAGCTGTCACATTTTGGCTCCACTCGCGAAGCGCAGACTGGTATTATCATCCTCTTGTATGGCAAGAGGGGCAGAGAGTCAAAGGAAAAGGGCAGAAGGTTTTCAACTAAAAGAAGTCAGAACTAGGTTGAACATAAAACTTCCTTTACTCAGAGGGTGGTAAGGACTGGCACAGCTGCCCATAGAGCTGTGTGCCCACCCATAGAGTGGGTGCCCCAACCCTGTAGGCGCTCAGGGCTGGGTTAGATGGGGCACTGGGCAGCCTGAGCTGGTGGGGCCAGCCAACCCATGGCAGGGGCTGGGGGCGGGTGGGCTTTGAGGTCCATTCCAGTCCAAACCATTCCATGATTCTATTATCTTTTAATTCCTGCTCTCATATTAAACCTTCCCTTTATTGTTCCCTTTAAAGAAATCCTCTGTAAATGATACATAGACATAAAAATAACATTTTCAGACAATGAATAGAATCACATAAAGGAAGAGAAGCCAGGGTATTGAGTATTGCTGGCTACCACCAGCAGTCTGTGAGTTTCCATACTTCTGGTGCTATGGTTACTTCCCTCTGAAGAGGCCCCTCTCAGCAGTGAGCACGGGCGTACAAGAAGTCTGTGCATCCATTGCAATATGTTCTGTATGTCCTGCAGAGCCAACCTCCCATCAGCTGAGACATCCAGACTTTGGATGTTCTGTCTTTGTGCCCAATTTGCTCTCCCCTTGTCTGAGTTCAGGACAAATAACCCATCTGACATTTTTATAGTAGCTTTTTCTTCTGATTTAATCTGACTCTCTCTGCCATCGTAGCTAAGCAGTGGTGAATGGCAAAATCTGCTACTGGAACTGGGGCAAGACCAGCAAATAAGCCATTGGCTGAGGGTCATACATGACTGTGGGGCTTATAACAGGGCTCTGCAGCAGCTGGGAGTAGTAAAGTTCTATGGGAAATCACTGGAAGGGATTGCACAAGCATCTGTGGGTAAATGAAGCTACTAAAAAGGAATAGCCCCTGGTGGGAATTCCAGCTGTATCAAACACAATGCCAACACAGAATTTTTTAACAGAAATACTACACTGGATGGTTATCCCTGCCTTTCAGAAATAACGTTAGAAAATACTCTAGTAGAGCAATTCCAGGACTGAAATGTATCTGTGCTTATACGTAGAGGTGGAAGATACAGAAGGAAAGGAATGGGAGGAAGCTGGGAGGCTGGCACAGTGCAGCTTGAGCCAGACGTTGTTGGAGCTGCTAGTGGCAGCCCAAGAGGATAAGCATGTCCTATCCCTCCCATGCTCCTTTCCTCCAGCATCTTTCCCTGTTAAAGGCTCATCCTGGTCATAAGCTTGGGCAGACTTCTGGCAGTGCTTGACTAAAGACATTACAGTAGCTCCCAAAATGCTCAGAGCATGTTGACTGCACAGTGCTAGAAGCACACAGCTGATCCATTGGGGCTCTGGCACTTACCTGCACATGCTTGTGAGTGTGTCAGAGTACGCCAGGCATGCTGAGTTTTTGCCTTCACATAGCAAAGCACGCACATGTGGTTCTGCTTGGAAAGGCAGCACAGGGCCATGGTCACTGCTGCAGCTGCATGGGGGGAGAGATGGCTGTGCACCACTTGTGCTCATTGGGGCACCAAGTTGTGCATAGCTCTGGGTTCCATTTAGCCCACTATTAAACAGCCAGTGAAAAATGGGATGCTCTTGCTGCTGACATTTGAATAGCTGTACAGTGATGATGTAAATGTGATGTCAAAGTGGAAGTTTTCCTATTCTGTGATTATCTGGGACAATTTTCCTTCACGGAAACTTAAAATAATTGCTGATGATCTAAAACTTGAGAGCAGGTAGATGACCTGCTGATGGAAGCCACAGCTCCAGCTCTTCTGGTTTGTACACTGACATGTTTCACTCTTCACCTCACAAATTACTGATCTTCACCTGACCTATACAAGACTGATCCATAAGGAAAAAGCCGAGACCTTACCACTGCCTTTCATTTCAGTTTTCCAGTTCATTGCAAATGCTGCTGCATTTCTCTTTAGTCCCTGGCATTTCTAGAAATTCATTGCATTTTATGAGAGCATTTCTCTAACAAAAGCAATCCTGCTTCAAAAAGTAATTATTTATGGTCTGAATGAAAATGAAATGCTGGTATGCATAGAGTTACGTGTTGTCTGAACAGAATAGCTCAAAAGACATTCCTTTATAAAGCTCTTGCTTGTTTCTTTTTCTTTTTTTTCTTCTCCTGCAGAGTTTGAGATTTTCATTACAAGTGGCACATGTTGTAATAAGTCATATCTGCTCTACAAGTATCTGTGCTAACCATAAGCATGACCTAAGGCACATTAGTCAGCCAGAAAGAGCTTGTCAAATAAAGCCTGTCTGCGGGAGGACAGAAGATGCAGATTGGAATTCAGTGAGTGTCAGAGGTGGTCTGTGCTGCCGCTGCCACTGCTCTTCCAAAGGCATCTTAATTAAATGAAATGCAGGGAAAATAAGTCTGTCGTGTTCTTGTGGTCACAACCCAGGGAGAAGTAATAGCTGATGACTTAACTGGTTTCCAAAACCTTTTTATTTTATTTTATATATATATATATATTTGTAATAATAAACTGCTTAATAGATATCAGATTTCTTGAAATTCATCTTAAAGGAAAATTTAACTTCACACATCCTCCACGTGTTTAGTTTTTCTTTCAGGTAAAGTAGTGGATCAGATGCAGTTCTGAGTGTATCAGTCGCACAGATAACTGTGATGGTGCTGCTCGAGAGCCTCCTGATCCCTTGGGATCTGAAACAAAACAATATGGTCTGATTCAAAACACACAGATTTAGTTACAGTCTCTCTAACAATTAAGCACACACATTTTTTTATAGGTAAAGTTGCTCTGATTTTGATCCACCTGACTGGAGACAAGCTATTACAATTAAAGTTGATGATGACACACTCAGTGATCAACAGTCATGAAGTTTCTGTGTTAACATTTTGAGCATCCATCACAACCAATTTGTCGATTGCTATCCTGTAACAGCTCACAGGATATTGCTCTATCTGGCCTAAACCTTATCTAATTCTAATTTGTCTAATTTACTGCTGATCCCTACTTGACCCATAGATCTTGTAGCAATCACAGTGCAGAGAAACTCCATATTCCATAATTAAGAAATATTTGGATTTTCGTTTTTATTTCTCTTTTATACATACAAATTCTATTTACTATAGTGTATGCTTAAGCTTTGATTAAATATTCTTTTTTTACAGAGCACACCTTCCCAAAAATAGCCATTAGCATCAAGATCCCAAAGTAACACTTGAAGAACTGTAAAGATTATATCCCTGCTATAAAATAACAAAGACTTAGAGAAGCAGCAGCTCATGTATAGGTGCTGCCTAGTAACCGGTGTCAAAATAAGTCCAAAACGAGCTGAACTGGATTAGAAGATTGCAAATTTATCAATGACTGTGGTACGTCTACAGATTGATTCACTATTTTAGTAACAAAGCCTGCAATTTGCTCTGGGGGAGGAGAGGTAAATAGTCTTTGTGTAGGAGATCAAAATTACAGTAAGGAGCACTTTGGATCTTCTATTTTAATCATCTACAAAACAGTGAAAAAATGCCCTGAATTGTGTCATGTCATCATCTCTACAACACTTAAAAGCCACATTACCAGAGCTATTCTTAAAAGCAAGAAGACAAAAATAGACTTGGGTTTGAGGAGGCTGCATGAGTAAGGCAGGAAGCTGTACCATGGAGACCTGAATGTGTATTTCAGTTTCCTAATCTTGGTCCTAAGGATGGAGACAGGAGTTTGCTTTTGATTTTAGAATATTGCTAAGGAAAATCCAACTGCTGAGCACCTGGTCCTGCAGAGATGGGCAGGGAGAGGCCCTGTCCCCTCCAGGGCACAGCACAGTCATGCTACAATGCCATGTCAGGACTAGTTGCTCCTCTTGGCTTTTACTCAGGCACTCTGAGAGCTACAGTGGCTTTGCCCCATAGAGACAGACTTTGTGGTCCTTACTGGAGAGTGGTACAGGGCCTTTTCTTGCCTGGTGAGGCACAGAACGTTGCTGGGCTGAAGACAAGAGGTGTATTTTAAATAACCTCCCCTCACCAGCATGCCTGTTGTCCATAGGTCTTGCCAAAGTGAGCTTAAATAGCATCAGACAGCTTACACAGCATAATACGTCTGCGCTGATGTTGGCACTTGAGTTGTGTCATTTCCAAAAGCTACCTTGTCTTCTCCTTCAGCTCACACAGGGACAACACAACCATGACCCCAGGCACTGGTATGAAAATATGATGGCAATCTGACAGGAGAAATAAGTCAGGAAGAACATCCACTCATGTATTTATCTTTCATTTTGAGAAAAGGAATCAATACCTTGTGTAGGTCTACTTACTTCCTGGCTGCCTCTGTGCCAGCAATGGCCTGATGTCAACTCTGAATGAGTTACCTACGACAAGGCAGGCTATCACCTCCTGTTCCTGCCTTGCTTTAGTTGAGCCTGTGGCTGCAGATCTAAAATAAGCCCTCTGAAACCAACTTGTCTTTGATTTGTAGTGAAGTGCATCTCTTCTGGTTAGAGTCAAAGGCTACATGTCATCCTGCAAAACATAACCAGATTGAAGGGTGTGTTCAGATTTCAAGGTAATATGGGGGAAGGAAGGCTGAAGATGCTAACAGGACATTTGCTCTTATTTCTGTGAAAATCTTATTCCACTGAGAATACTCGAGAAACAAACTTTTTCCTGCTAATGTTGGAACCTGGTGTTGTTAATGTAGATGCAGCAGAAGGCTTGTAGTGCAATCAGTTCAGAAATCACAGCTTTAACACAGTTATAATATTTACAAACAAGACTATCGTAACAGAGACCAGCCTTTATTTTTCTTTTTGCCTTGATATCAAACAGCAATGTGGGCTCCTCCCAGTTTCTTCATATTCTTGTGCTTGCTCAGCCTATCCTCTTAAGAGTTCCTCCCACCGCAGACATTTTAAAGCAGTCTTTCCTGTGATGTCCCACAAAGGAGTTTGTTTTTTTTACTGCTGATTGAACTGTTCCCTAAATGCCAGGAACGCGCTGATCAGCTTTTCAAATGATATGTTCATATGAAGTATTTTCTTTCTGATAATTTGATCTGATGAATAAAAGACACGACTTTCAAATCACTGTAAATCAAGCCAAGAATTTTTGGAGAATATTTATAAACGCATGATTGGGTCAGACATACCAGCCAAGGCTGCTAGCGAATGCTTTATTTTCTTGTGAGGTTGCCACCTTGGTGCAGCCCATTCAAGTACAACATCAACTTGCTACACCTCAGTACTCAGCAAAAGATACAGCTGTGAAGAATTTGTCCACGTAATTCAGCTGCCTTCAGCATGCAGGGACCGACATCGAGACTAAATGAAGGCACGACTCTCTCAAAGCTTTTACCTGTAAATTGTCAGCAAGAGAGTTTGAGTCTGTTTGCTGCTTTTTTCTTTTACCACTGGGAGTCAATTATTTGAATGAAGCTCAATCCGTCTCTCCTCATATTCTTAATATCTCCTTTCTCCCTCTGCTTTCCTGCATCTCAAACAAACTCAGCTTCCAGCATTCCCCACAGGCTTTATTACCCTAAAAGGAGGAAAAACAAACGTTTATATATTTGATACATGCGGATAAATCTGTGAGCTTGTTTGAAGTTTCCAGCAAAAGCAAAATGCTTAGAAAAGATAATTGAGCAACCGAAGAAAATAATCTTACAATATTAAGCTAGAAATCTGAATTTACAGGCCAGCTTTCTGCAAAGAAAATTACTGAGATAGACAGGTTGGTTTTATTAACTTCTCCAAACCCCAAGGCAGACGAGAACAAAAAGTGTCATAAATTATTCGAAGCATATTTTCATTTAAAATGACACACAAATCCAGGGAGGACCCATCAACTACTGATAATCTAAACAATACTTAGAACAGTTAACAGTACTCTTGCTGGTTGCTCTGTCAAAATACATTTCAGTTTGCCAGGAAAGAGTCACCCTGCTTCAGACATACGCTGTTGTTATCATCATCTGCTGCAGAACTAAAACAAGTTTCCCAAATTTTCCTTGAGTAGGAAGAGCTTCAATAGCAACACTGTAGAAAAAATGTAGGAGCCCGCTTATCTGCCCAATTTCATTATGAATTCCCTCTCCACCCCAGCCCTGTGCTAAAATTGGCTTTCCCCACCAGCTCATCCTTGGGCAGGATCTTGAAACAGGCTGGACTTTGGGCAGTGCCTGCCTTCCACATTTCCACATCCACACAGTGTAGCACCAACTGAATGGACCTTTCACACAAAAATGCAGCCATTTCCTGATGGTGAGCTGGGAAAGGACTGGGTGTTTCCCTGAGTGTCACTCATGGCTCCGGTTAGTGGGTAGCCAGTGCCATGGCTCTACCACCACATGCTGCTCAGGCACATCGTCAGCCCCCACCCCACATGGACCAGAGCAGTCACAGTGACTGTTACAGGTGGGAGATGCCACTACAGTGCCTTCTGTTGGAGAAGCATCTGGTTTTTCACTACTAAGTTTTGTGCCTCTTTTATGGGTCTGCGTTCCCACTATGCGAATCCACCACTGGTATCTTCATGAGCCTGGATAATAATATGTGATGTTATTTCACATAATAATATGTGATGTTATTTCCAGCGATGTCCTGTTGTGCTATTATGCCAAGATTAAATGGGATAACAGATGCGGTAATTAAAAATGAAAAAGTGACAGTTATTTCTGGATGATGTAGTTACTATTAGCTGACATGGCAGATAGGTTTTTGAAGCCAAAAATATATGCAATAGCAGTCAGAATAGCTATTATTTCCCTGCTGTTTATGAAAGGCATATGAATCATGACCTACACCAGCCAGCTGAATACCTTTATTTCAGATGCTATTTAAATTGCATGTAATTTCAATGAAGAGAAATGAAGTAAGGAAATATCAGAGGTTTGTTTTTTTTTATAGGGTTTGTCTGATAGCAAAAATCAGAGAACTGCATGACTTGATTTCCAAAAGATCATAGGAGAGTAGTTAGTTAAGCAAAATAAACAGGTGTACCCCAGGATGACCTGGAAAAAGGCTGCGCTGAAAGATTCTGCTTACAGAAAGGAAAATGAAATCTGTACTAATACGTCATTTGCTTATTCTGTTTCAAAAGCATGCACACACTTTGAAGCCTTATTTACTGTTCCAAAAACTGCACCAGAGAAACGAGCTGTGAACAACAATAAGCTAAACAATAAACAAAGCAAGCAAGAAATAATGATGCTTAGCAGTCTTCGTATGAAAAAAATCACATTGTAAGAGGGATATCTAACCGTTACTTGGACCTGTGACTCATTTCTCATATAGTGTACTGGGAGCTGATCACAGTCTGTCTCTGGCAGGATGCTCAGAGATAAGGTTCTCAGTGATGATCATGCTACCAGAGCTCAGCTCATTATGAGGATGAAAAAGTGTTGTTTCTTTCAATGTGTGGAGATGCTTTTTCATTTTGTTTGTGTACAAACAAAAATCGTTTGGGAGGTATCCAGATATTTTGGTAGATAACATGCTTCCCAGTTGAGCAGCCTACCGTTTGCTTTATCAGTGCTTGCTCAGATCCCTACTTTACTAGGTAACAACAGCACATATGTGTTCATATGCATATGTATATACATACATGTTTCCTTACACTGATATATTTAATCATTCTCCACTCTAAAAGGAATTGCCAGCTTAAAAACAATGAAAAATGTAATACTTTAAACTTCAAACAATAATAAGTATTTCAGACTTAAAACTTACTATTATTTAAGGTACATTTTATTTATACCTGTAAATCCTAAAGCTCTTGCTCGACCAAAAGTGATTCACTTGAGAATTCCCTGCCTTCCGAAATGGTGGTAGCCACATGCAGTATGCCTGTGAGGAGAGGCTGCTGGTGCATGGTGTGCGCCAAGGCTGTGCTGAGCATGCTGTTAGGGCATAACCCTGTGAGCCACCAGGCTTCCACACCTGCCATAATTTATCTCAGCAATTAAGATGTGTTTTGGAGGTATATCTACCCTGCTAAATGAAAGAGGACCAGGAGACAAAATACGTTGGATCTCCATTATCCATGTCCTTCAGCCTTCTAGCTCACTCCCTGACTCTGCCTTGCATCACCCTTACCAGAGCTTTCCTGTGGACAACTTGGCCGTGATTGCTGGATAATTCCCTCCAGGGAAAGCTTTCTGATGGCAGAGTGACCAAGACTGCACCAGTCTGACTCTCCACCCTCTTCCCTCTTCCAGTGCCATCTGTGTGGAATTTGCAACCTCAGATACCCTACACATCCCACAGCACCATCAGAACATGCAACACATATTGATACTGCTGGGACTACAAGCGTGGTGGTCTGCAGCACATCCCTCATGTTATTTCAGTGTCTTCAAACTGAAAAATAGTACACAAACACAAAATGTCGTGTCCACCAGTACATGACACTAGGGAAAATTTACTCTCAGAAAGAGTGGTAATGCATTGGAACAGGTTGCCCAGGAAAGTGGTAGAGTCCCCATATCTGGAGCTGTTCAAGAAAGCTGGAGATGCAACACTGAAGGGCAAGGTTAGTGGGCAGCATTAGCGGGAGTGGGCTGATGGTTGGCTGGGTGATCTCAGCGGTCTTTTCACACCTGAATGATTCTGTGAGTCTACACCAGCAGGTCCAGCAGAGGTTCAAGACTCAAGGTCCTTTTGAGCTGATGTGGCACCAGAAGGACTTGTCTCCATGTGAAAATAATAAAGCCTCCTGTAGCATTGGCTTACCTAAAAACAGAATTCTGTTTGTCAGAATTAGACCTACTACTGATGAGGTCAAAATCTGGCTGCTTGTTGATAAAACAGGTAGATGCTGATGGACAGCTTCATCTCTGACCTTAATTCTCCCTTGGAAAAAAGGATAACCTCTAATTCCGCACCCCAGGTTTTTAACCATCTGGTAGAGTGCTGAATTTCTGCTTGAATTTCTCTGTTTCCTTCAACTTCTGGCAAAAAAAACCCAACAAAACAAAACAGCCTTCAGAATTTATAGCTGCAGTGTCAGGGGAAATTTGTTGTTTGTGTGATTTCAGTACTGAGAGTGTGTTTGTTTTGCTTATTATGTGGGAAAAATCCATCTCCTCACATCCACCCATCGTTTCCAGAGCCTTGTATTAACATACATCACTGGCAGCTTCACCAAATTTGTTTTCGCTTAAAATTAGAGCAAGAAAAGTCAGTTCTGCTTCGTACATACTCCTAAATATAGCCCAAGAATGAAAAGTAATGAAAAAAAACTCACTAAGGCATATGCTAGTGCTATACCTCAGGGACACTGCTTAGCTGTAAGGATTTGGGCAAGGGCTATATATCTTTGAACTCATTTGCATAGACTGAACATAAAGGAATTCTCTGTGCCAGCCACAGATAACATCAGATTTTAAAAAGTTAATCATGATATTAGTTTATAGTCTCTGTCTATAATACTAGGTAAAGTATCTTTGAAAACATTGTTTATAATTTGAGTTATTCTCCCTTCAGTAGCTGCAAATGGCTCCTCTTCATCCAAATATGCCTTGCCTGTATGCACAGAAAAGTACAGACTACATCCCAGCTTTCATCAATAGTATGATCTGCACTGAATCAAATAAGTGTATTTGCTTGGCATCTCAGATGATGAAGTAATACTCTTCCCCAGCTCATACAAGACACTGGGGAGTTGCAGTGGGTAGCTTGACCATAGGACCTCACGCTGAGTGCTGACATCTGTTAAGATCACTGCATCTTAGAATAATAGGAAAATAAAATGACTTAAGATGGAGGGAACTATAAAGATCATCTAGTTCCAACCCCAGCTCAGGCTGCCCAGGGTCCTAACCAACCCAGCCTTGTGCACCTCCAGGGATAGGCACCCACAGCTTCTCCGGGCAGCTGTGCCAGGGCATCACTGCTCTCTGAGCAAAGAATTTATTCCTAACATCTACATTAAATCTCCCTGCTTTTGGTTTAAAGCTTTTTTCCCTTGTCTTATCGCTATTAGACAATGTAAAAAGTGCTCCTCCTGCTTGTAAGCTCTCTTCAAGTATTGGAAGGACGTACTTGAGTCATACATTCAAGCATGGTGTCTGGTACCCATGGCAGAAGAGCAAGTGATTGGCAACATAGGTGAAAGCCTTGATAGCATGGATGTGTAAAAAGCACTGAGAGGCACTTCAGTAGCAGACACAACTCAGTATGAGAGACGTGAATATATAAGAAAGAGTCCAATGTAGGACCATCGAGATGATGAAGGGGCTCAAGCACCTCACCGATGAGGAAAGGCTGAAATAGCTGGGACATTTTAGTACAGAGATAAGGAGATATCTTGTCAATATGTATAAATGCTTGAAGAGAGGACAATGAAGACAAAGCCAGATTCTTTTCAGTGGTGCCCAGTTCCAGGACAAGAGGCCATGGGCACACTCTGCAGCCTGAGTGAGAAATGCCACCTGAACAACAGGCAGCACTTTTGTGTTGTGTCGGTGGCTGAGCACTGGCACAACTGCCCAGACACTGTGGACCTCCTCCTTGGGGATCTCCAGAAGCCATGCCCAGAAGCCATGACCCTGGGCACCCTCTGGGCACCCTGTTCTGAGTGACCCTGTAGGAATAGGGGTTGGGCCAGAGGGACCCAGAGGATTCAACCAGCCTCAAACATTCTGTGGTTCTGTGATTCTGAGAAAGCTGCAGTGCTACAGATTCCTCCTTGGGGAAAGACACAGGAAGGTGACAGAAAATTATTGCAGCTCCTTTGCAGCCTCTGCTGGGGGAGGTCTGTTGCTGACCAAGATCTTGGCTCCCCTTAGCTGTCCTCTGCTCCTATGGCTCTTCTGCGGAGGAGCTTCTCCTGTTGCCTCAGCAACTTCTTCTCCAGCTCTCTCTTTGGTGGGGATGCTTGACACTGATTTAAGTACTTATTGGACATTTGACATCATGCCCCTTGCTTAGAAAGCATTTTATGCATATAAAAGCAATGGGCGAGGTTTTGCTTTTTGTACTACCAAAGAAAACTTTCTTCATTGCTGGAGCCATGCATTTTCTGCCACCCTTCAGAGCTTTCCTTCAGAGTAATATTTCTGCAGTGTCTTTCTGTAGGTTATCATGCTTCCCTCTTTGAAACCTGCTGGAATCAGAGCAGCTTCACTAGATTATCCTTGAAAAGCAGAGGATAAATGAGAATTTCTGCCCAGCGGGTATTTGAGAGGTATATATCAGGGCTGAGTGCTTGTGACACAGGAACAAATATTCACTCCCACCTTCAGGACTAATTAAGAGCTGACAAAATTTGCATGGAATTTGATCATTCCCAATACTGCATTAACACCCCCATAAACTGTGCGCTCCACAAAACCAGGTCTGTGAGCACATTTGTTGCCATTATCCACATGCAGGGTGCTCTGCGATATTACCTGGAGAAGTCAGAATGGTTCTTTATGTCGGAGCAATAGCTCACAGCTAAGAATGCAGGTCACACACCGTGGACTTTATTTATGGTTATTCATCACTGCTTCCTTGCAAACAGCAATGCTGGATGGACAAAGTGCTAAAAAGGAGCATCAGAAATCTCTGGAAGGTTTGGGAGAGCAGCCAGCATTTTTTTTCTTCAGGAATCCTCTTATGTCTCAGTTTCAGCACTTCTTTAAACATAGCTGAAGTCCAGTTTTCAGGTCTAAATGGCTTAAGCGTGTTATTATGCAGATATTCTGGTAGCACATGCCAAACTATGCAGCAAAAGGGACTGGAGAGACATCTCAGTATCATGTCGTGAGGGATTGTCTGACAGCCGACATTGCTATCCCACCTCTGTCCCAAGCTCTGTAGCTCACGCTCAACATCGACCTTAGAGAAGAAAAAATCTGACCCTGAGAGTTTTAGTAAAGCAGACAAAGCTTGCTCTCCTCCTGCTTTGTATGCCTTGCAGTGATTCATGGATCTCTGGAAGGAGGGCAGGGCTGCTCTGAAATGTGACCTGCCTGGGGAAGATGCAGGTTTCACCGATTTTGTTTCCTCAGCATAGAATGCAAATCACTACACAGTGTGCAAGGAAAACTCTCCAAGCAGATATGTCTTCTCTCTCTGCCCTTCTGTTTTAATCCCATTTCATGACCAGCTTTCACCCAGAACAGCAGAGGAGGGGAGAGGACTGGTGTCATGGGGAGGTGAGTCACATTGCTGTGCCACTTGCAACCTGCTCTGCCAACACATTTCAGCTGTTCATGCCTCCAAATCATAACAAGATTTTTTTGGAAGGTGTCTGTATCTCTAGGTTTTGCCTACAAAGGTTTTTCTGTTATGATGGATTTATGATTACATACCTAATGATGACACCTTCTCTGCCTGATGATGCATATACTTTTACATAGTGGTGTTAAAGATTCACATATTTACTAATCAAAAAGAGATTCTTCGTGTAAGTGAAGTGAAGTGAATACATATGCATCCTTCCTTTAACTGTACCATAAATAATCTGGATCATTTTCCAAGAAAGCATACTAGGGCTCTGCTAAGGCACTTTGCCTGGGTAACTGCGGTGGTGACTGCATCTTATGCTTACCATGACAGGGTAAGAAGACAAAAATATTAAATTTTCATTATTACTCTCTCTGAAGTAACTGCAGTGCACTTAAAATAGATGTACAATTCATGAAAATGAATCATTGAAAGGAATTGAGTTGGATTGTGCCTGGCAGATGTTGTCACAAGCATTGCTGAAACACTTAAACGCTTCCAGCGAGCAGCGATAGGACACTTGGAGGCATAATTATCCCACAGGCACAGAAGTCACACATTTCATGCTAATGCACAAAGGGCCTCATAAGAAACCTCGTGGAGCTCTGCTGCATGATTACTGCTCCTTCATCATCTGCTGCATAGCTTTGAGCAAGGCTACAGGGTTCTCAGTACGGCTGTCCCACAGCTTGGCCTTGGAGATGTGGACCTTCTCTCACACGTGATGCTGAGCTGGGGATTGTGGATGACAGCAGTCAAACACTGGGTTGAATTAGTCTGACCAACGCCCCCAGAGTAAGATCTTGAAATACATAGAATCTTTCTGTGCTACTCCTGCTGAAGAGCTGGATCAGCCCCGAAGGCGCTTTGGGACCTCTTGTACTTGCACCAGTCGCAATGATGATTTGCAACATCTCCTTGGGTACAGGAATTTTTGCCAGAGGACCTGACTGTAGGCATGTCTCCAGGGTCTCTGAGACATTGATGGGGTTAGAAAATTAAACATGAGTCCTGTGGGAGTTTGGTTTGATGTTCAAATATGGCAAGTTCGCTCCAGACTTCTTCAAGTCACGCGTGGTTGATGAATGGTCATCATTCTGTGATTCAGCGAAGGCAAACTGATGGATAGCCCAATGCACATCATGCAAAACATCAATCTTCACTTTTCCACAACTGTTTCCCCAGGTAAGACTAGTAGAGGTGAATCCCTACTGGTGGGAAAAGACCTTGTTGTGAGTCTCATTTTAACTGCTGGTATATGAGTATAAAGTCTCTCAGTTTAAATAGGATGTGAATAAGATTCGTGCTAATGGCTGATTCCTTCAAAATGCACAGCACCTAAAAATGATTTGATGAATGACTTTTTTCGGTGTATAATTGAGAAGATTAAGTCCTGGCAGTGGGGTTTATCAGCTGTTTCAACCTAATTAATGACCTTATTTTTCTTTCTGTACTGTTGAATTTATACAAAGAAGCTGCCTGCCCACAGGGAGAAAAGGGATCAAGTCTTGCTTCAGTCGTGAGCACTGAGGATCAGCCTCCGGCCTCTTGCGTGGTGGTTTTCACACCTGCAGAATGCTTGGCCTGGTGCCTGGGCTGCTGGCTGCTTTCAGCACCTGCTGATCTGCAGCAGGCTGGTCCATTATCCGCAGGAACAGTAACTTGTTGGCCTGATGTCATGCACGATGATGTGCTTTGTGGTTGAATCTCTTATCCACTCCTTCACTTTGAAGTGTATCTTCAGAGATGTGGCTGTTCTTGTTATAAGGTCTATAATTCCTGCTATCTGAGGGTTAGCCAATTTTCAGATGGCTAGGAACCAACGTTCAGCGTTTTCTATTTCAGAGCATTCAGAATCTGGATGACCTATTTTACAGCATTTTGCACCGTTCATTTTGGCCTTTTAATTTTTGGTACACTAACAGTGACAGCTGAAGTGATGAAGAGATTGTAGGGCTGCAGCCTCTCCACAGCATCTCATCTCTAATTAGGACTATCAGCACTTCACCAGTCTTCCTTCTGATGGGAGGCATGTTCCGCTCCCTGAGTTATGGGTCTGTGCAGAACCTGCTAAACTCCTTCACGCCTTCTCCCTTCTCAGAGTTATTGCTGCCAGGTTCTCTTCACTTAATACCATCCAAAAGATTTATTTATTCATTTATTTATTTTTGCACGAGCACGTAGTGATATTTCTATACACTTAAATTCACATCCCATCACCCACCAACACCCAGCAGTGCAACACCGCTCTGAATCTATGGATTTCTCCAAAGTTTTCTGCTTGTGTGCATGAGTTTCCCTGCTCCTTGAGCAGGGTGAACCACTGGGGCTGGAATAACTGTGGAAGGAGGTTTGGTGTTACTTTCCCAGCTTTGCTTTTGTGTCTGTTCTGTGTCAAAACCAGGTTGTGTGATGGTCCCTGATCAATGAAGGGTTGCTGGGTTCCTGCAGCATGGCTAACCCGTTGCTTGAGGTGGAGCACTGGGCTTCTAACACATGCATGTGGCCTGTGTCCAAGGCTGGTGATGCAGTTTATCCCTGGTGAGCTCATGTCCTCTGGATCAAACCATATCTGGTGGCATAACCAAGATTTGATAAAGCACTCTTTTTTTCTCTCTTCTTATGTATGGCACATCATGTCTAAAATCCCATCTGATGGTGAAAGGAGGAACTCTAACCTGAGAGCATTGGTAGAATTACTGAACCAATCCTGTGAAATGCCTTATTCATCCTCCTGCCAAGCCTTAGGAACAACCTGAAATGCAGACATTCTCCTCACCTGAAAATGCAAATGCTGTATGTGTTAGCATATGTGGTGTATATGCTAATATACTTTTCCCTTTAATAGAGAGCTGGCCATTCCTTGTAAAGCTGACAGTAGTGATGCCTGCAGGAGGATGTGTTGGTATTCTGAGCATATCTTTTTATATGCATTAAAAAAACACTGTCTGTTTATGTTAAGAAATGAAACCTATCTATTTATATTAAAAGATTAAAAAATTCCTCTCGCTACCGTGACCTGTAATTGAGTTTCCCAGAGGAAAAAATGAATCAGAAAGTACCTGTGTTTTCCCGAGCACAATAAATAGCGAAGCTTTCAGGAGGCAGCCCATTTTTCAGAAATGAAGCCTCTTTTTAAATAACTTCAGGCTAGAAAAACCACGAAAGTGTTTAAGATTTCAGTCATTCCTGAAAGAATAACTAGCTCTTAAGAGGGCTGGAACACAATGCAACACCCTGGGGAATATCCTGGTTGAGAAAAAACAGTGTTGGATGCTGTTAGCAGCTTAACAAAGAGCCCTACAACATTGTTCCTACGCCCTCTCCTACATACGCTCTGCTTTATTTTGTAGTTTATCCACTGCTACAGTAAAAGCACATCAAGTTTTGCTTTACCACTAAGAGTCCTTATTAATCACTGCAGATTAATAATACTGCAAATTCCCTTCCAGTTGGGAATGGATTTAAGGTTCTCTACAATGTGATAAGAACCCCAGCACCCTCGTTCTACAGTTGCCCATTAATCTGCTTTTTATGTTATTCACACAGCATGTGGAGGCCCCAGCCCCGGTCTCTGCTCCTTCTTTCCCAGCTCTTGCTGGAGCAGTGACTTCTCCCTGGTGATGGGATGGGATGTGTGGGGCTGAGCCACCAGCACCCGGCGGAGATGAACCACAGCAGAACTGTGTGGGGTCCCTCGCAGCCAGAGACCCACCACCCAGTGTAGCACAGATTGCCAGGTCTGCAAACAGTGCGAAACAGGAGCTGTTATTTCATGACTTGTGTTAAGCCTAGAATGTAATTAACGCTTAACAAATAGCACTAATGATAACAATCGTACTCCTGCACTAATGACTTTATGCTTTTCTCTGCATTGAGCTGCACCATAGACCCTCTGCTGGTTTTAAACCAAGAATCCCAGTCATTACAACACACAGAGAGGAATTATGTCCTCCTACTTAGTCTGTGCTGCAAACCGAGTGACTGCCTGATGTGCCTCAGCAACGGCATTGTGCAGCGTACAAGTACATTTAATCATCCATCCCCGCTCTGCTCCCACAGTTTCTTGTTCAGACTGCTTAAAATAACTCCCCCAATCTCGGCACTGAAAATGATGTGTGTTTCGGAACACAGCGAGGCACGCTCTGAAGTTGTGCTCGGTCATCAGATGACAGGGATGGGCTGCAGGCCCTGAGCAGTGTGCAATGGGCAGTTCAGAGGAGAGCTTACGTTGCCTTTAAACTGCTATTAAACTTAAACACTGTCCTTGTAATTAAAAATAAAAATGTTGTGCATTGCCTTCAATGGGAAGTGTTGGGTAAAATATTTAGGAGAGCGCATTTTGAATGTGACTAATTTTCGGCAGGTGTATTAAAGTTTTATGGAGGCACTGATTTAATCGCAGACGATGAATGATTTTGGTTTTGCATCGGGCTTTAATGAGGCTGGATAAACGCATGGCAGAGCGGGTGCGTGCGAGGCGGCTGCGTGCTGAAGGCAGCTGAGTCATGGCTCTCCAGGCTGAGACACTTCTGTCACCACTAACAGCTCTCTGAGCCCCCTGCCCACCTCGCAACCGAAGCCAAGGAGGAAAGCTGTCAGCTGTGAGAGGGCTTCAAATGCAGAGTATCCTTTGGTTAAACCCTCATTAGGCACCTCCATCCTGCTCCTGGTGCACCTGCCGGCTGGGAAATGATCTCAGAGTCAGAATCTCTCCAGTCACAGACAAACCAGACTGAGGGAAGACACTGAAGCATGAGTACAGTTTCACCAGGCACAGGTTGTCTCTGTGCTGCTACATGGTCTCGGTGACCTCACTCAAGATAGTGGGAGCTGCAGTGGTGGGAACTTGCAGGAATAGTTGGAGGTGTGGGAGCAGCACAGCTGATATAGTGCCCCGAGCTGCTCCTGAACACTGCCAGTCTGTTTCAAAGCTCAGGAAAGTAGAAAATCTGTGTTTTCCAACTGAAGAACAGTCTGATTTAAATGAACCATTTAAAACATGGAGCGACAGACTCAGTCTCTTCTTCCAAATGAATGAAGCCTGCATGGAGAATTCAAGTGTGTCACGTTTCTCATTCCAACAAACAACATAGTGGTGTGAAGTGAGGATCTCAGCAGGTTTGAGTCCTTTGTGGGTGCATCCACCTCACCCAGAACAGTGAGCCTGGACTGGATTATGTGTCCCTGGCAGCATGTGCAGGATGCATGGAGTTAGTCCTTTTCCCTTCCCTTCCCTTCCCTTCCCTTCCCTTCCCTTCCCTTCCCTTCCCTTCCCTTCCCTTCCCTTCCCTTCCCTTCCCTTCCCTTCCCTTCCCTTCCCTTCCCTTCCCTTCCCTTCCCTTCCCTTCCCTTCCCTTCCCTTCCCTTCCCCTCCCTTTCCCAAGTCCTCTTTGCCAGGTGGAACACCTCACTAGAGGTAGAAGTGCTCACTGGGGAATGTGAGCAGATAAACCTAAAACACCACTGTGGTTCTGGAATGGGAAAAATCATCTTTAGGGCCACAGATATATTGTCCAGGTAGCTGGTGGTCCTTTTCCATTCACTGACCTTTCCTCAGCTTTACTGTGAATACAAATCATAGAATCACAGAATGAGTTGGGTTGGAAGGAGCTATAAAACCCACCCATCCCAACCCCTACCATGGGCTGGATGACTCCACCAGCTCAGGCTGCCCAGGGCCCCATCCAACCCGGCCCTGAGCGCCTCCAGGGATGAGGCACCACAGCTCTATGGGCAGCTGTGCCAGGGCCTCACTGCTCTCTAAGTGAAGAATTTCTTTCTTATACACAATCTAAATTGCCCCTCTATTACTTTAAAGAAACTAATCCTTGTCCTACCAACATATTCCTTGACACAGAGTCTCTCTCCACCTTTCCTGTAAGCCCTCTTCAGGTACTGAAATGCTGCAGTGAGGTCTTCCTGAAGCCTTCTCTTCTTCAGGATGAACAACCCCAACTCCATCTGTAGGAGAGGCACTCCAACCCTCTGATCATCCTTGTGAACCCTCTCCATCATGTTCTTCTCACGCTGGGGCTGGATGTGGAGCTGCAGGTGGAGCCTCGCTCTGTGCTGGGGCTGAGCTGACAGCAGGGCATGCTGCCTGAAAAGACACCACTTGATGCCAGCATGAAGTAACTCATTATCAATCTATTCATTCAAATGCTTGTTTAGGATCCTCAGAAATAATTACCGCAATATTAAGATGTACGTCTAAAGCTTAGCAGTTAATTAATATGCACGGATTAGTACACAACCCAAACTCCGTCTTAGACACTGGGAGAGTTTCTGGCATAGTAAAGCTAAAAGCACAGTGACGGGGACATATTTCCTCACCAGATGGCACAGTTTGTTAAAACAAACCAACGCATTTCTAAAACAGTGCCCTAATCTCCACTTGAAACAGATTTTAATTTAAAATGAAAGCACATTTGCATAAAAAGAGTTCAGAGAAAAATATTTCAGAAGTTTCTATTAGACAAGGGCAGTTCTGGTTTAAGGCAATAGATGGTGGGAAAACATAAGCTAATTAAA
Organism: Excalfactoria chinensis; assembly: GCF_039878825.1. Taxonomy (NCBI): domain Eukaryota; kingdom Metazoa; phylum Chordata; class Aves; order Galliformes; family Phasianidae; genus Excalfactoria; species Excalfactoria chinensis. Next base: position 14,271,890 of record NC_092825.1, on the reverse strand, counting down.
ATCATCTTTAACACTGGAACTTCAAGCGTAAAGCTGTTAGTGTGAGTGAATCGGAGCGTTATGGAGAGCTTTCATCTGGCAGGTGCCAGTCGGTGTGTCCTGCAGCCATCAGCACAGCTCAGTACAGGGCTGCACACACAGTGGGTTAATGCCATTGGATACCCAACGTTTTGTTTTGGGGGGCCGAATCCTTAACGGGGTTTTGGAACCCTCAGAGTGGAAATGCCATTCTCCATTGGAATTCGGGATATATTGCAGCAAAAAATTGAAAAGAAAGAAAATAGTAATTTTTAAAGGGTTTGGTCTTTGCCCTGTCTTGTCTTCCTTGCTCTGCCCTCGTGCTGCCCAGGTCCTTTGGGCAAGAGCCATCTTTTGGCTATTTCTGCCATGGTCTGTACAGAGCTTTCTCTGATCTTCACTTGAAACCTTTAGGTACCTTCATATTACAGAAAAGAAAGAAGGCTAAGTGTTTCCTACATTGTTGCTGGGAGGCAAACTGTGTGCGACACATAGTCAAAATACATTTTAATGCAGAGGCTTTTATCCCTGCATATGAATTGCAATCTTTTTGTGCTCTCTAAAGCCTCTGTGTGAAACTGTGCACAGCAGAGTAACGCAGAGAGATGAAATTTGAAGGATACTCAAGGGAGACCTTATTTCTCTCTTCATCTGCCAGAAAGGAAGTTGTGGTGAGGTTGGGATCAGTCCACTTCTCCAGGTAAGAGCAATAGGATGAAAGTTAATGGTCTCAAGTTGCATCGGGGGGGTTCAGGTTAAATATTACGAACATTCTTCTCTGAGAGTCCCCCAGGACTCTTCCTGAACTTCAACCACCATCCCGTGGTCTGCACCAGGTGTTCAAGTTTTGTGTGCTGCCATATGTTTGTGGTACTCAGGGATATGATTTAGCAGAGGTTTGTTGTTGTGGTATTGTTTTGTGGTTGTTTTTTAAGAGATAGGCTACTGGTTAGGCTGCGGTTGGACTTGATGATCTTCAAGGTCTTTTCCAACCTGAGTAATTCTATGATTCTATGATTCTATGATTCTATGAAAGAGTGGTGAGGCAGTGGCACAGGCTGCCCAGGAAGGTGGTGGAGTCACTGTCCGTGGGGGTGTTCAAGAACCGTGGAGATGTGGCATTGAGTGACATGGTCTAGAGTGGCCACAGGTGTAGGCTGATGGTCGCAGTCACTGGTGTTAGTGGTCTTTCCATCCTTAATGAATCTATGATTCTATGAAGTCAGGTTCCCTCTCCATGCCTTTGTTAGGAAACAGCTCCAAGGGGAAAACTGCAGGGACCAGAAAATTCACAAGGGCCAACGTGACCACTCTATAGGGCCAGCAATAGGACGTTTAATGGGAAAAGACCAACAGTAAAGTTTCAACCTCATTGACTAGAGACCTCAATGAAAGGGATCCAACTTGAACTCTTGAATTCTTAGTTTCTGGCTTGTTTTTAATGTAAAATACAAAATGCATAAAAGCCTTGAAGGCAGGGACCAGAAACAATCAGAACTACTGAGCTGAGTGGTGCTTTGCAGCTGAGCAAGATGTTGACGCAGTCAAATAGTACAGGCAGCTTTTTACTGCAACTCACACCTGTCCCCAGAACATACAATATATACTTACTCAAGACCAGGCAGGTGTCCCAGCTACCTGCAGCCTTCTGAATCTCACCGTTCAGAAAGATAGTGAAGGAAAACATAAAGCCTGAATCAAAACAAGCAACAAAAGATGTGTGCAAAGGTAGCTACTTCGTTGTTGTCTCAAGCCCCCTCTTAGTTATCTCACGTAAGCAGTACAAGCTGTACCTGCTTAAATGAGACGTGGATAAGTATTCAGTGTCCAGTGTATTCAATACATTCGTATTGCCTCAATAGCTCTTGGGAACATCACAAGGGAAAAAAGCCCGCATTTTAAGTGCACTTTAAAATCTCCTAAAGTTTTAAAAATTCTTCCTTCCCTATCTCTAACAAACAAACAAACAAACAAAAAATACAAAGAAAAATAATAATAGGAAACCAGATGATAAAAGATGGGGGATAAGGTTGAAAGTATACACAGGAGCTTAGAATTACTTCAGAGAGCTGCTTTTCAATCCCACTGGTTGTGTTATGTACAGTTTTAAAGTCAATACTTTCTACCAACGCTGTGTTAAGGAAGAAAGTTGTCTGCTATCTCCTTTAGCTGAGTGCTGGGTAAATCTCTCATTGGCTTAAGCAAATTAAGGGAATTGTGGACAGGTGTTTTTGATCAGCAGGTGGTATAAAAATGCTTATTCATGCTGTTAACTTTGAAAAATGTCTAGGTAAAGAAACAGATTATAGCAAAGGTACTTATTAAAACAGAAACGTTTGTTAAAAACAAATGTGCATGAAATAAAATAGTAAACAACCAGATGAGTTCACTGCTACCAAATGCTCCCATTTAACAAATGAAATACTTCATTAATCCTTCCTGACAGAAGTAATTCCTGGAATGGAGAACAGATCCAAGAGAAAACATTTGGCAAAGCCAATTCCTGCTGCTCTTCTGTGCCCAGCCCAGCCTACGAAGGAGCAGCAACCGCTTCCCACCATGGCTGCACATATGGGGCTTCGCTCCCTGGTCCTGTTTATGCAACCTCTGCCTGCAGCCAGACCATCTTTGGCTGATAAGAGGGCAGCAGGTGAGCTGTCCTTTGTGTGGATGACTTTGGTTGATGGCCCTCTTAGAGATGCTCCTGGTTTATATGTGCCATGCACTGTATGCAGTTCAGAAGCCAACAGTGAAGCTTGAGAAACATGTCCTGAGGCTGTGTCCTGAGCTGACAGGGAGACAGCCAGCTACCACTGCAGCACTACTGCTTTGAGGGCTGTCCAGAGACAGTGCTCATGGTGGTGGCAACTCCCATGACTTCAGTTGAGCTGTCAAGGACTGGATGCATTTCTGGAAGAGTACTTGGAGCTCTGCATACCTTTGCTTACTTTGGCTTTACTTTGAACAATTTTTTATGCTTCCTGAGGGCTATGAAGAAAAGTTCAAAATGAAGGTTTGAATCACTTAAATGAGTTGCTTAAGCCTTGAGACATGGCTCACCAACCGTCTGATCCATCTCTTCTGAGAACCAAGTCAGATGGAAGTTACTGGCATAGGGGTAGGGTTTTGAAATATATCTATCTCTCTGCCTGTGGTGCCTTCATCTGAAGGCACATGAGCCTCAGCTGTAACATTTCTCTGTGTTTGGTGTCACTGTCCATCTCTACAACAATGCTGAGGAATCTCATTCACAAATGACTCTACCTAGTGGTGACTCAGCCTTGATAGCTCAGACCTCTTGGCTTGTCTGAATGCAGTATACTTGGTGTGAAGGCTCAAGCTATCATTGTATGTCCTCTGGCACAGAAGGCCATGGTATGCCTGGCCACCAACATCTCCAAAATGCTTTTCTGTGGGATTTATTGATCAGCTCCCCAGTCTCTGTGTCTTGGACTGCTTCATGAGATCTAAGTACTCACCAGATCAGTCAGGGGACCAGAATGAAGACAACAGACAGTGATCATGCTCATCTGAGGTTGTATGAGGTGGCCATGAATAAAGAGCTCAGCAGCATGGGGAACTGTAGAGAGAGTGATTGGGAATAAGGGCCATCACAGACTCCAGTGAGGCAATCAGTGAAACCCACTTTCCAAAGAACTGATGTTCTGGAGCCAAGGAACCACCATCTCAGACATGTGAACAGGGCTGAAATCCTGCTGCAGGCTCTCTCTCTGTAGGGGCTTGTCTCTCTCTTCTGCCTCACCCTCATCATCACACCTTGTCTTCAAGACCACTGTCCTCCTGTCAAGTTAGATTGAAAGTGAGCAGATGGTCTGATAGCGTCTGGGGTGGGGAAATGACATGCATATGCCCCATTTTAAGAAAAACAAGCTTAAAATAAACAGGCCCGAAGCCAGCATACTCCTTTTCTCACACTTCTTCCTTAGAGGAGAGGAGGAAAGTACAGAGATCTGACAGGTGTCAGTCACTTTACTTCGTGTATTTCTGGAAGGTGATTAACTTCTGCAACGAGAACAAAGTAGGAACCAATATAGAAGGTACTACAGGACTAAATGTTTTTCCCCCGATTTCTTGAGAGATGGGGCGAGGGAGCACTGAAGGGAGAGTCTCAGGACTGAGAAAAAGGTGAACACTTTCTCATTTTGTCAATATGGAAAACCAAAAGAGGATGTAAAATCAGCAATGGGTCTCTCTACGTAATAAGGGGAGCTTTAGTCGGAAAAGTGTGTGAAACCTAAGCACTGAGCCATGTATGATGGATCAGAGTGAGTAGCTCCAAGGAGCCAGCCCAAGTGAGAAGTCCAGGAATAATAATAATAACAACAACAAGAATAACAATAATAATAATAAAAGATGTAGTCAAAGAAAGAGGCTGAAAGAGGCTTTGGAAGATAGTCAAGACAGCTGTAATCCAGGCAATGTATCCTGACAGGGGACATCTCTGTGCTATGAGGGGAGGTAGGGAGATGGGAGACCAAACCACCATCTCATTCAACCAAGGAGCTGATTGAGCTCCCATCAGCATGATGGTATATGTTATGGTATCCTGAAGCAAAATTGTCAGTAAAATGTTTTGCTGCTGGTTAAGGGAACCTTCGATAGATTGACTTCTTGCCCATTTCCATACAGAGAAGGGAGGAGTAATGCAGACCCCAGTGGGAGCATTGATATAGAAATTGATCTTGCAGCAGATGACAGCTATAATGCCATGTGGTAGTTAGGAACTCAGACTGAGCTTGTAGATTTTTGGCGTGTGGTGAAGTGAACCAAGCGATGGTCAGTGCTGCAACAGCCAAACTGAACAAGAAGAAGCCCCTCTGGGTCCAGGTGCTGTGGTTTTCAGTCTATGCTATGCTGCAACCTGTGAAGAGAATTTGTTTTTGCCCTCTGATGTTTATCTTAATTTTGCATGTGTTCACAGCTCATGGGAGAGAATGACAAACTGTGAAAACATTTATTTCCCCAAAAGCCAAGAGACTGTTACAGCAGACAGCCAGACAAACACAGCGTAAGTGCCAAAGCCTGAGCTTTTCTGCAGCCTATGCCATGTGCATGTTCAGTTTTACCTGCCTTAGATATATTGAGAAATGTACTCAATATGCTGCCTTAATCACTATGGTTTCATTGCTCTTGGACCCATCGCATCTCATTGCCGTGTTTTGGAACAGCACCCAAAAGGGAGGCTGAGATCATCAACCACATTTCATTTAGCGCTGCCAACTGAATCTAAGCAAATTGAAAAATGGCCTTCCCGCCATGCTGGGAGGCATACAGCAGAACGTAACTCTGAAATAGCCGTTGTGTTCACTGGAGAAAGATTTACTTCTGATCTCAGAGCTCGAGTTACAGAGGTAAATAGAACCACCTGTCAGCCATTACCTACCGTGTCCCACCACTTCTGTGTGAAAGAAACTTACACAGGCATTGCCTGCAGTGGTGTTGATCTAGTAAATGGCCAGGAAAATGGAATGCTTTCTCTCAACAAGCAGCAAATGAAGAGGAGCTGCTGTATCTGAAATGATGCTATCTTGTTTACCTGGAAGGTCCCAGCTTTTGATGAAAGGCTGCAACTCTCAAGTTCCTTTTCTGTCCCACTGTGGTGCACTTTGAATCACTTTGCCCTTCACTTCATACTGCAAGTGGTCTTTAAATAAAATACAGGTGGGATCTTTTTCTTTGCATGAAGTCTAATACACTACGCAAATAATTGGAAAAGGCTCTGCACTGATGGGCAGTCAGAAGGTAGACGGACCCTGTATACTACTGCAGTTCATTGTATTTTCACTTAGCATTTAACTTCTTCTTCTTCTTGTATTTTATAATTGATTTCAATGCTATAAGATGATACGTTTCATGGAAATGCAGAAAACCACACCTTAAAAATGTCTGCCTGTAACACAGAGACCCATGATTCTATTACTGTCAGTCCTCAGTGTGGTTTCCATCCACCTACAGTATCAAGGTTCTCTGATCCACAGGACCCAGGCTCTCCAAGACAAGCACGGAATGCAGTGTTTCTCACCTGCAGGCATTTCTTTGGTCCCACTGTGACTCTAGCTTGCTACTTAAGCCAAGGAAAAAAGCACAGAATACACCATTATTGCCAATAGCTTGGCAGCTTCTAGCCAGCAAAGAAGCAAGTGAATACTGCCATGCTGTAGCATCCACTTCATTTCATACTAATCACAGCCTGAGAGTGTCATAGGAATAGATGGAAGAGCAGAAGGAAATTGGAATTCAGCAGTCAGGGGGTTTGAATTTGTAGGAAAATACATTCCACTGGTTCAGTTGCTAACAAGTCTACTTGTGGAGATTTCTAAAATTTACCTTCTTTTCCTTCTTTCAGTCCTCCAGGCAACAGTTGGTCCTTGGAAAGTGTTATTACAAAGAACATTTTAGTACCCACATAAAATGTAAAAGTGAAAACACCTCCCAGGACCTCACCCTGAGCTGAAAGAAACTGTAAAAATATCTTTTGCCTGTCACTGCTGATTACTGCGAAAGGATCACTGATATATCAGCCTGTTCCAGGCCTCCATAAACAGAACATAAGGATAAACTCCATTTTGGTGTATTGACTCTATGTTGTGAGTCGTCTGCCCCATTCTTCCAACAAAGCTATTTCCTAAGAGAAGCACGCCTTCTGATCATAGGATCACAGAATCGTGGAATCATTAAGGCTGGAAGGAGCCTAAAGATCACCTAGTTCAACCATCAGCCCTTCACCACCAATATTACCCCACAAAACCATGTTCCTCAGTGCCACATCTCCACACCCCCTGGGGACAGTGACTCCACCACCTCCCTGGGCAGCCTCTGCCAGTGCATCACCATAATTTCAGAAGAAATTGCTCCTAATACCCAACCTATTGTCACACTCCTTTCTCTTCTGGCTCATCCATAAGCCCTGCTGATCTTCCACCGGTGTGACGAACAGCCATCACATAAAATCTCCCTGGGTGCAATTTGGCAGATCACAGGTTCCCTACAGTTTATACTTCAATATTTGAAGTGGGTAGCTGAGTTTGGCACTGGGCTACCTCTTCTCTGAGAGGATGAGATTTCACAATGCTGTGGTACCTGTGCCTCAATTTGATTGAGTTCTCTCTTCTATCTTCTTAAACCCATATGCCTTGTTTGAATGTTTTGTTTTTGGCTTTATTTTGAGAAAATAGCAAGAAAGATCCAAGCAGGTCTCATCACATGGGAGCCTCTCCATCCATGTTGTGCATTGGCTCTTCTTGCATGCAGCCACAAGGCAGGGGGAAAGTTCAGGGATCGCATACACTTGGTTCTGTTGTCCATGGATTCCCCTGGCAGCTTTACAAGCTGCTCCTTTACTGGGGCATACAGCAAAACACACTGTGTACTATGCAGATTATTTCAAAAACAATGCAATGTTTTCCATGACAACTTTGCACGTAAGTAAACAAATCCCAGTTTAATGAAAAATTTGGAGGGCTTTCGACCTGGGCTGACGCCGTCTCTCTTCAGTGCTGTTCAGACTGGGTGACTAAGCAAAGGGAAAAGCCAAAATAGAGAATTAAAAGGAGTTCAGGGCGGGTGCGGAGAATAACGATGCTCTGACAGCTCGATGGGACCCTCTGTCTCACTGAGCTGCCTGTGAGTTCCTGAAGACCGCCTAAACCAACTGCTAAGACAGGGAGGGCTTCCTGCCGAGACGTGTTTATTTACTCAGGCATCTCAATGAAGCAAAACGCACAGCCATCAGTCATTCCCAGCAGTATTTCTGATGCACGGCCCTAGCAAAGAAATATTGGCAAATATCCTAGCAAATATCGACAATATCCTGGCTAAGCAATACGCATGCAATGAACCTTGAAATCCCTGTTCACTCAAGCAGGAGCAGGTTTGATCCCTAGCAACATGAAGTCAATGCGTGAATTCTACAGATCCACAAGAATAAATTGATCTCAGTCATTTCTCTCCAGTTTTCTCCCAACCAAAAGTGTTTTAATTATTTGAGTGTCGAGCAATCAAATGCTGTACCTCAGACGCAGCTATTCCAGGAGATAATTAGAAGCAGAGCAGAACAAACAATGTGCCACAGAAACGATCATCGCAGTGTGATCTGAAAGATAACTTTAGTAACGAAAGTGTTTCTTTGCTGGATGACTCACAGAAGGAAGCAAAGGAGCAGGGGCTGGAGCTGCCGAAAAAGGAGCCTGCTCCATGGGAACCTGAGCGAAGGTCAAGGATCAGCCTTGTGCTGCCGACTTTTTTGTTTGACGTTCATAATCTTAAGGAAATGGATGGAAGGAGAGCAAATGTCAGCTCCAGTAATGGCTGTGTCACTCTGGGACTGTACAGAAAGGAGATAGCCCCAGCTCACACACTGCTTGTGGAAATAATGGGCAGAAGTGAACCGAGCATCCAAGTCTTGCTTTCATGTTTTCTTCTGAATTTCACTGTGAATTCTGATTTATCAAAGGGACATAAAGCCTGTATAGTACATATATAGTACTTATCTATTTTTGACTACTGCTCCTCATCTGTGCAAGTTTGCTTTCCAAAGTAGTTCAGGAAACACCATCTCAGTGACTGATAACAACTCTTATTATTATTATTATTTAAAAAAGCATCAATATATGATAGTATTCATGCTAAATTTCAACCATATTTTATAACATTTAATACCAAAGGAGAAGTGTGTTAAAATAATACATGCATTATATAAGAATATCTTTAATCACCGTGTTAAATTGTTAGATTTTGTACCTCTCAGCCTGATCCACCTTACACATATTTTTTTCAGTAGTTATTTTCACAGCATCCTCTCTCAATAACAGATTGCCTAACCTCCTTCCTTCTGTTTCTTGACAAAATAGCAGCAAGTTTAATTTTGTATCTGCCCCAAATTATGGCACAGCTGGCAGCCTGCAGACACCCAACAGCCCATGCTCCGTTTGTGACTGCACTCCTTCCCTACAGTAGAGGAGCGCCAGCTCTGCCAGTTCAGCGGCCAGGTCACATTCTGGTTGAAAATCAGATTATTATAGGGGAAATAAGTGCCGTGTCATTATGTTGTCAATTGTTTGGGAGCAATTATCATTAAACAGGGGTTTGCTGGCTTTGCAAGTCAGTTTCCAGCTCTGATTTTCATGTATGAGGAAGGTAGCCTTTCCCAAGACAGCCCACTCCACCACAGCTGCGTGGCCAGCAGCTCTGGGGACCAGGCAGGGCTCACTCCTTACTTCAGTCTAGTAGGCCATGTTGTCTGCCCCAGTCAACCTGTTCCCACAGGTTAATTGCCACTCTTGGAAGCTAGCCAGTGGACTCTGCAGAGCGGCTTCCCAGGCACTTGTTCTTCACCCCATATTTGTCCAGCTGGCTATTCCCACCTAAGGTGAGGGAAATAATGTATAAGGGTGTACATGGATGCAACAGGTGCAAATTTGCTTGAGTTCTTGACAGCTTGATAGGATCCAGGGGATTTCTGCAGGGCAGCAGGAGCAGACAGAGAGAGAATACAGAACAAGACAGCAGCTTCCATTAATTCCAAACTCGCTGGCGAGTCTCCTAGCACCCAATATAGACTTTATTGCTTTGAAATTTGTTCCTTCTTTAGTTTTTGCAGATTATTGTTTTCCCAGCTTATGAATGTTATTTTTCCCTGTCAACAGTGGACGCTGCAAACCCTTTGAAATTTGAGGTACTAATTAGTTGATTTGGGTTCAAAAACTGAAGCCATAATAGGAAGCCCTAACACTGATTTGAAAAGCAAGCAAACAAACAAACAAAAACCACGGGGAAAATCAGTTAGAGAGTTAAGGTTAACATCCAATTTAATCTTTATTTCAGCTGGAATATTTTTCATCTAACATGTGGGAGAATGTGTATCTTTTTCTGTTAATAAGTGTAAAACCATACTGCCATTTCTTGTGCTCCCAGGCAAATAACAAAGGCAATATGTGCTTGTGACTCCAGGGAAGAGATGTTTTGGCAAGAAGAGAGAGATATTTAATAAGAATGATGGATTTTTTCAGGGGTAGGGAAATGTTCAAATGACTGCGGTTGATTCAACCTTGGAAAGGCTGTAGAAGTGGTCTTGTGGCCAGCTTGCACTGTGAGTTTTATTTGGATCATGCAGTTCTCGGCTTTAGTCTGTGAATATGTGTATTTTTCAGTTGTGAACCAAAGACCCTGCGCCACACAACAGTTTCTGGAACGATTTGACACGACCTGCTTGACTCTTGCAAAAGAGATCAGTAGAGGCACGGGACTAGGTGGAAGTAAATAGATTAGATTGAGAGTTACTGGAGTGGAAGTGATTTTCTGAAAGACATCCTAGATTTGTTCTGTTTCCATTGAATTTAATTGACTTTTGAATTAATCACCTTGTATTATTATTTCCCTTAGTATCTGCCTGCTTGTCTTTTTGAGAGTCTTATAGATTTTGCAGTAATTATTGGACTAATACTTTGAGCAAACCTCCTTCCTTTCTATCCCTTATTCTAAGGTAGCTTGGAGACTATGGGTTTAAGGAATTATTCATAGTTCTCTGTAAGATGTTAGCATCCCAAACTGAAGAAACTGAGCTCCTAGATGATGAGACTAAGGATATGACACACTCTTGTGCTTCAGTTGTGTGGGACAATGTGAGACTGTGATTCCAGCCATCTGAGTGTATGAGACAAAAGATTTACCCCGAGTAGGAGACAAAAGCCTGAAACCTGGTGCTGAGATGAAACACTTGCCAGTTTAACAGTGGAATGCAGTGAAGTGTGGCCATTAACTCATATGATCAGCAATAAGGTTAAAGCCATCACAGCTTACTGACCTAGCAGAAAATCTCTATATGATGCCATAGATTATATAGCTCTTATCACTATTTTCAATCTTTACATGAAGTTTCAAAAATAGTTACAAAGACGATGCCTTGTTTTCCACTTACGTTCCATATATTTTGGGGAAAACCTCCTTACAATCCTTTTCATTTTCTGTATAGTCTTTGAATTGCAGTACTTCTATGGTGCCTTCCTTTTTCTTGCAATAAACAAAAGCCAAATCTATTTAGAAAGAACTGCAAATAAATTTGAATGTTAGCCCACGTCATATTCTTGTTCCTGAGCGGTTCTAGGAAGATTTGAAGATAATTTAAATATCCTGAGAAAAAGAAAAAAAAAAAAGAGAGATCTTATTATCCATATCTACTGCTGGATGGCACGGGAAATCCTTAGAAATGTAATGAAACGTAAGACATAAAACCCACTGAGCCAGTGTAAGCCACCATCTAATTAAATGAACAGATTCATAATGACAGGATACCATTAAAAAGCCAGACGGAAACTTCTCAGTGCTCTTATTCTGCATTTCTTTCTGTTACTTTAGGGCTTCACTTAGGGAGTAATGGAAGCGAGCTGAATAATGAATACAGTTAATACAGTCTTGAGGAGCTTTCCTCCCAAGATTTCTTTCTGCTGCGCTGAACCAAAGGTCAAATAACTTGAGCATAGTAGAAATCATCAAGATTATCCTTTTTAGACCCTTTTATCACGTACAATTTAATGGTGACAAGGCATAATAACAGATAAGAGGTGGGATTTTGAAAGCTTTATTTTGCTAACAGCAAAGTAACAGAATAATCCATTTCAGTTACCAGGAAAAAGGACAATAAAATAACTACTTTGCTAATTTTAGGTGACGAAGCTCAGGTCTGAAATACAGACAACCATTTTTTATCCAATAGGTTGATCTCGTGAACGAAGATGAATCAAACCAGTGCTTTTACTTCTCCATTAGGGGACTGTGGCTTTTTACCAAGTTTCACCAGTGCGGATTTCTATATGTTGAGACTCTGGCCTGGAGTTCTGGCCCAGAATGGGCACCTTGTTTCATTGTGCCATGTGTGGGGAATGAGCAGGGCTGCAAAACAGCAGGAGTTGTGGGGAACGGATGCGAAGCACTGAGGGCTTAGTTTACAGCTGGTACGTATTTGGTGGGCATAATTCACATGACTGGATGTGATGCTTTCCTTGTATCTCCAGAACTTACTGTAATGCCACAAAGTCTTCAGTATGACCAAAACCAAGAATGCCATGCAAACAACATTCGGATACCACTGTCTCCACAAAACATTTTCATTATGGTCGGTACAAACTCATGAAATTCTTCACTTTCTTTTAACACATTGACAAAAACAAGTAAAAAACACCTTTTTTTTTTTTTTTTTTTTTTTTTTCTCACAAATTATCCTGTAGTTTGTACCTCATATCTGCACGTTCACATCCCATCCTTATCATGTAAGCACTGCGCAAACCTTGGAAAGCTTCTCTCCATTACTTACTTTTTCAGCAGCTGTTACACTCCCCACTCTATTGACCTTGTTAGCATGTTTAACTTTGTGCAAACAGTTGGTACTCTGCTCAAGTGACTATTTTGGCTAATACTTTATCAAAGACTTGCTGTTAGTATGTGCGTGCTAATCAGTGTACTGGAGAAATCTACGCACTAACAACAAGGAATGAGAAATTCAAAGCATCATAAAGACAACAGGATTAAATAGGAAGCTTTTCCATGGTTTCATATAGATGGCATATTGAAAGCACAGAGGGATGGGGATTAGGTCACATGCCTGGGGAGCTGCATATGAGAATAGCCCAAGTATGTAAGGAAGAATTCAGAAAGCCCGTGCATAAAATGTCATATAACTATCGAGGGACATGAAAGGTAACAAGGAAATAGCCTAAATTTAGAGTAGTGAGAGGATTACAAAAGGAAGAACTGGTCTTCTACTCGGCAGGAGGAAAAGTTATTTATAAACGATATTGAGCAGACCAAAGTGGTTTTCCTTTTTTTTTCCTTTTTGCATGAGCATTCCCTGGAAGAGCTGATGAGAAAGAGAATGAACCAGGTTAAGGGAGAGAAAACCAACTGAGAGCACAAAGCAGGACAACAGTTTCTTTCTTCCAGATTCTCCAGAGCTAATGAAATTCCACAGGAAAGTCTGGAACCTGGATAAGGAAATCTGAGAGCAGCTAGAGGCTCACCACTGAAAACTGGGAGGATGAGCCAGGTTAGGAACCAGCTTATCTTTACAAGGGGGAGCAGAGTGAACTTCTCAGTCTGGGGAAAAAAACATCCAAAGATAACAAAGGATAGCTGCCAGCTAGCACATATTTAGCAGCTCTGCCTGACTCCAAGTTGTATATCAGCTCCTTGATCACCCTCACAGCACACATACTACTGAACCTCCACCTGGAGTGGAGCTGTTCCTTTGGTGAAGAAACCTGGGCATGCAGGAGGAGATTCCTCTCCAGAAAGGACCAGAGGCCTCCTCTCCAGCCTAACCAGGGAGATGGAGACTTTCACCACCATCTTCTCCTGCAGTGTGGTCTGTGGCCAAGACCTCCCTGTGCTGGTGCTGCAGAGCATGGCTTTGCCACACAGTGGTCCCTCGCTTGGGGCAAGGCACTGTACTTCTGTCCATTGGAGGATGTCACACTGGGCACTGCTCTTCCCAACAAGCTGCTTTTTTCCCTCAAAAATATCTTAGAAAATCTAAATCAATCTAAAATTTCCAGGTCACCCTGGAATAAGCTTTCTAAGCATGCTGCAAACTGAAAGATTTCAATCTGGAGTCGTATTGAAGTGATATATATATATTTTGGTAGCATTAAGTTTCCACTATTGACCTAACAAATCAGTCATTTAGTCAACTGTGCTCTGCACAAGGAGGATAAAGCTTATCGCAGAACTAAACACAATTTCTCAGAGACTGCTGGAAAGTGGAAAATACCACGCTGGTCACATTGCTTGCTGCTATAAATTCAGGGCACACTTCTCTGACCTGTTCTCTTTGGATAAGTGTAGAGCAGATGCAAATAACAATGATGATAAATACCATTAACAAGCACATGAAAAATAAACAGCCCAGCTAACCAAACTAACAACTTAAACTGAAAAATTATTTTACATCTCATGCTTCTCTTCTGGGGAGAGGATAACTGAGCAAGCAGCTTACAACGTGCTGGTCACCTCGCTTTTCTCTCTGAAGGGTATGGCGGAGCTGTGCAACTGCAGACCAATGAGGATGGGGTGGCTGGTGTTGTCTGCAGTGGGCTCAGCACAGGAAGCTCATCTGGGTGAGACCACCTCTCTTTTTGCAGCACCAGAAATGTTACTTCTCTTGTCCTGTACCTTTGTGGCACGGCTGGGATGTGGGGATGTGGAGCTGAATGCTTGGAGGTGGACTCATGGTGGCTGTGCCCATGTGCATTCCTCTGGTTCTTTGTTACTTCTACTCAGACTGAGATTCATCCCATATAAAACATTTATTTGAAAGGTTATTTTAAGCATTTGGTTAAAATCCATGCCCATGTTTCTTCTTTTTAATGGAAATATGTCATTCAAAGGCCTGCCAATGATACCCATCCTCACTACACATTGCTCAGCAGTGCACGTTACCAGAGCTGTGAGCCTTTAGGGCTTCTTTTACACTGCACTGTGAAAAACAGATTTCATCTTCTGCAAATGCTATCAAGAACCTTCCTAAAAACTAAGAATTATATAAATATTTGTATATTCTATGTCTTTTCCATCAAAAACCCCTAAAGTCAGAATTCAGTATCGAAAGTCTGGTGCCTATTTCTGTAGGAGTATAAGTGACCATTCCCCCAAATAAATCCTTGTGGTAAATACATCCCATTAGCTGAAGGAAACTTGTCAAGATGCATTTGAGATGGACGTCTGATATTGAACAGAAAAGAAAGCAGCCTACAGTGTCTGATCCGTAACTCTGTACTAAATACTTAATCAAGATGAATTTAAACAGGGACACACGGCTTGCTGTCAGCTTTTAGTAAGCTGAGGGTGAATATTGCAGTGTGTTTTTCTGGACTGGGAATTTCAGCTTTCTCAGAAACGTGCTCCTCTCTCTCCTGTTCTGGGCACAGAGCTGTTGAAAAACATTTTCTTTCTCTTCCAGTCATTTTAAAATGTAATCACAGAAATGAAAATGCTAACAGTTTTCCTGCGACTTCGGGATATTTTGCCTGTTAGAAACACGTTGACTTTTGAAACAAATGGTTTGCTTTCACTGAATTGATTTAAAAGATTCATTTTTTGTACTGACGGATAACAAGCAGCTATTCTGCAGCTGTCTCGGGAATCTTGAGCTTGACCTTAATAAATAACCCAACATTCTCTTAATTTGAAGAGTAACATATGCTTTCCTTCTTCCCCACTGAAGGGGATCCATTTATTTCTTCTTCAGTTGACTGTGTGTGCCAAGAAAACATATGCCTTTTACATGCTTTGATTACCTTTGTGTGTGCAAGTAGGTCACAACTTTAACAATAAAATATTTTCAGGATTTTGCATTTGAACAAGATGAAAACTATTGTTTGCTCCCTTTCTGTTTATGTAGTGGGGAGATGTGGGTTGCAGCCCGTGTTTCTTTTGGAATCCCTTTTGGTCTTCAAGCTGCTGCCGTTCGAGAGCTGAGGTAATATCACTGAGAGCAGATGGCTTTCACCCAGGATCTTTCACCCCATAGCCTGGGCTGATCTTGGGAAAGCCCCTCCATGAGCCCTGTTCCTCACCAGGAATCATGTGCTCTTGCAGTTCTTTTCACTTCAAGCATCCACTGTCTTCCTGGTGCAGACCAGGTGACGCAGCCCACCTCTATGCATGCAGCCAGTGGCCTTGTGTGGCTGTGAGATATCTTCATGTTGTCAGCTGGGTGGATTCTGCAGGTCTTTTGCTCCCCAGAGAGGCTCGTAGGTCCAGGAACTCACAGGAGCTTCCACAGGCTCTCTTCTTTTACACCACCTTTACACCAGGTAGCACTTCTTACATATGCTGCTTTAAGACAAAAGAGGCAGACCCAAGCTTGTGGCAGATACCCAGGAGTCTAAACCCAAAGGATGCAGTATTTTTGGTTTATGGCTCACACTATATTTGTTGGGTGCTGTGCATTCACCTTGACATGACATTGGCTCCTGCTTCCTGTAAAGCCATATCTTGACTACATTGCTGCTACAGAACTATGTATTGTCAGAACAGGTTGCCCAGAGCAGTGGTGGATATCCCATTCTTGGAGACATTCAAGATCAGGGCTCTAAGCACCCTGATCTAGATGTAGGTGTCTTTGTGCACTGCAGGGGAGTTGGACTCGATGGCCTTTGAGAGACCCTTCCAACACAAACAATTCTATGATTCTATGAATTCCAGTTCCCTTGCCAGGCTAGTTTAAACTGTTTGGAGATCCCCAGCCCAGGCTTCCAAAGGCTGCTGCTCCCAAGGGATGTGCTTTAATCCCTAAGGCAGTGGAGGACATTAGCACAGAGGCTTTTGAAGAAGTTTTAAAGTACAAAATCCATATTAATAACAGTACATGAATCAATTAATTCCCTGTTACATGTGGGATTGATGCACAATCATGCATCAAAAGAAATACGGTGATGTGCGTTCAGCTGGCTCCTCACTTTACATTACGGGGAAAAGGCTTTGACACCAGAGGAAGTCATTATTGATTGGTGAAAACCCATTGCATTTGTAAACTGCAAAATCTGCTTTCATTCTTGCTCCCCAGATGCATGTAATGAAATCACCGGGGCTGCTGAGCCTGCCAAGGCAGCGGTCTGGGTAATGCCACGCTGCCCTGTGCCACTGCTGGGAAACAGCTGCTTAAGTTATGAGGAAAAACAGCGAAAATTTTGCTGGAATTAACTTTACATTTCTCTCTTTGGCTTCAGTACAGGTTCGGTTCCTTCAGATTTTCCAGTTCTATCAGTTAGAAACTTGCTTGGAAAACACTGCTAGCAAAGATCCTCATTTATTGTAATCCAACAATAATAACAACAAAAACAGAGTAATGCTTTCTTTGAAAAAAATATTATATGTTATTATGGACAGCAAAATTACTGGTAAAATGAAAATCACACCAAAATGTATAAATGCCTGAGTGAAGAAGAATGAATGCTTTAATAAAGCCGAGGTCTGTTGCATTGGGGAAGTATTTGTATCATTAAGCATTACTAAAGGTGGGCTGTATTATTCTGTTTAATTGTTCTTCAGTCAGCTTGTTCTTTGGCTAACCAGGGCTAGAACTCTACAGAGTGTAATTTTGATGTGACCTCAGGGTCTCTTGGCTGGGCAGCAGCTCATCTCCTCTGGGAGAGCAGAGTAGAAGGAAAGAGAAGGGGAAGAGAGTAGAAGGGAGAAGGGGGAAAAAGGGAAGAGGGAAGGGAGAAGGGGGAAGCGGAGGGGAGGGGAGGGGAGAGAAGGGGAGAGGAGAGGGAAAGTTTTTTGTGTTTTTGGGGTGTTATTTTTTTTTCTTTTCTTTTTTTCCATCCTGCAATAATGTGGAATTTAACAGTAAAATTCCACGCTATAAGGTAGGATCTTGACCAGTTTATATTTGTGGCAACGACGATAACTATCAACATGTTCATAATATGCTAGGGAGTAACTGGAGGTAGGTGCAGAAAAGGACCGTCACTTCTTTGCTGTTGCACCTTTTTGCCTTTAGGTTCCACAGCAATGTTTTTAATATTAAAAATCCTATTAAAATAAGTGATGCCTGTGCCTTCAAAAGTCTGGACATTAATCTTCAGTTTTCCTGCAATAATCCCAAATGGTTGTGCCTAATAAAGCAAATTGCAAAGTATGTAAACAGCCACAAGCACTTGAGCTGTGGTTCTAGTGTCAGTTAAACATTTTCTCATGCTCATTATGCCCATCAGACTTGGAGGAAACAGCCATGGGGGAAAAGAAGCTGATGCTGTTTTTTCTATGAACTAAGGACAAAACGTGAAGAGAGCTGGAGAATCAGTTTGAAAACATTTTTGCATGCTGTAACAGGCGTGTTAGTGGATATGAGTGATGCCCCAAAGGCTGATGCTGTGCTGATAGCTTTCAGGGGGGCTTGGCCCACTTTTAAAGCACAGTATTTTGTGCATTCCCATGGTTGCCTTGGGGAAAATCTCACCACTCCAGCCCAGCTGTGTGGTTGTGACCAGGACGTGACCTCCCCATCTGCCTTCATGTGTGCCTTTCCCTGAGGATATGCACAGAGCATCACCTACATGCAGTGCTCATAGGGCATTGCAGAGGGAACAGTGGTGGTGGGAGGGAGTTGTGGCCATTGCAGGCTCTTGGTCTGGGGGGGTTAAAGGTTGGGAATATCAGTGGGATCAGGAGGATGGAGGCACTGTAGCAGTTGGTTCTGGGAGTGCTGCTCAGGGAAGAGCTGACTGCTCAGGGCAGAATCTCACCACCAAAATGCCAGTGCTTGCATCCAAGCCGTTCAGTGCTTTCACTGAAGCAGCACATTCTAGATTTGGAGAAAGGATCATCAGCAAGTGGCATTTTGGATTAAAACGACAAAAAATATTTTGCAAAAGACTTTTTGTAAAGATGAAGTGCAGCCGGTGGTCTGGGAACTGGGAAATATTGACAGGCATAGATTCAATAATCAGTATGAAAAAACATAAACAGCAAAACTTTCCCTGGTAAAGCTTTTCTACCCTGTTTTGTGCTTTAGCAACTGTTAGGCCCATGTGATTCACTGTCTGGATTTAAACCCAGTGATGACTTAGGGGCTATATGGATTTCTTTATTGCTGGTGGTGGCTATCACAAGAGGTGCTGGTGTGGCACCATTTATCAGTCCATGTAATGACAGGTGCTCGGAAACTGCATCTCATCTACTGAACTTGAGCATGGAGCACCTTGAGCACAGTTTCTATGAGCTCCGGGGAGACTTAAAGAGATGCTGTGGGTGCTTTTCCTCCATTTTCTCAGCGTTCAGAATTTCCATCTCATCGTTGATCAGTTGAACATGTTTGTGCTGCTGCTGAGATAGGGAAGGGCTTCGGGGGGAAACTGCAGGGTGCTGTGGGTACACAAGTCTTCTTTTCTATTACTCAGGCTTTTCAGCTTCTCCATTCTCCTGCTTCTCTTTGCACAAGGTGGCAAAGACAGTGCTAAGAGGTCTGGTAATGGAAATCGCTGGTGGTTGAGGCAATGAGTTAAGACAAAACATCCCCTTTCATCTTACCTTGCAGTCTTAAACACTGCCACAGTTCAGTTCTGGGGTTTTAACAGCATTTAGTCCATTTTAGTTGGATAAATATAGATTATGTGTATCTAGGATTAAGAAACAATGGAGGAATGGAAGACTGGAGTGTATGCACAGAGAATATCCAGAGTAACAGAAGAAGTCTAGATGCTTTAAATGAAATTTGGAAGTTCAGCCTACCCTATCTATTATTTCCCAGGTAAACATTATGCAGCACAGATGAGTTTTCACTGGAATCCCGTTTTAAATTATCACTGACAAGTTAATAATTTTCACAATTTTGAGATCATGCACCACATGTCTCACATTCATGACCATCTCAGCAGCCATCCTGCTGATACTCACCTTCAGGGAGGCAGTGTTCTGAGGGCAGCTGCATGGCTGTGTTCTGCAATGCTTGTTAACGATGAACGTCTCTTCCCCTCTTGTTTTTCATGATCGTAGTGAAACAAAACTTCTCCAGTGATGGACTGAAACATGACATTTTCTTATTCCAGTGAAAAACACTCAACACTCTGATTCCTGGTGCGTGAGACAAGACCTGTAGCCATGCAGGCATTCTATAGACCATCTTCCATCCTCTGATTTTCCAAATGGTTTTTTTTCCCCATTTCTCTCCTCCCAGCTAGGATGTGAACCCAAGAGAAAAGAGCTCTTCCATTAATGCAGCTGGAGCTGGAGGAGCTGACCATGGCGCGCTGAGGGGACAGATGCAGATGGATGGGGACACAGGGACCTGGTCCACCCATGGCACATCCATTCTCTTAGCCCACACCATACCACCACTGCTGTCCTAGCCTGCCAGAGGCAGAAATTCTGAGTGTGCTACACAAATACAATCCAAGTCCAAGAAGCCCCAGCAGATGTCTTTCAAGCCAACTTTAGGAAGCTAAGACTTTTGTTGCCTTCCTTGGGATAGTAAATGATGGAAAAGACTCCTTGGAAGGCTAAAATTTTCAGGGAATCAAGGTGTTTCCCTTGAATTTTCCGGAACAAGACTGTCTGCAATGTAAGACGAGCTCCCAGATGTCCAGAGCAAGCATTGCTCAGAGGAAGCAGGTAAGAGCATAATGCAGTACTCAGCCAAAGGCAGCAGCCGAAGAGGTTGCAAGTGTATGTAAACGGTGCTCAGCAGTGAGTTCAGCTGTTTCCTTTCTGGCTGAGTATGCGGGGAACTTTGAAGAAGGAAAGTTACTGGGAGAACTGTTTCCAAAGAGTTTTGCAGCTCTTTCATTTAAGGTCAAGAAAAAAACAGGAAATTAACACTGTCTCTTAAATCTTTAAGATGTCAGTAAATAAATGATGTGGTTTTCAGAACTGTAAAGCATCTCACATCTTCTGCTGACTTCAGCTGGAGCATTGGGTGCTCAGCACTTCTGGAAATAAAACCATTTGTTTGCCCAGGCTCAGAAGGAAAAGCTGACTTGAAGTTCTTGTTCTTGCAAATATGAATATGAAGCAGCATACAAAAATATGAACTGAATATGAATTGAAGCAGAATATGAAACTTAATTCAGTCGTGCTCCCTTGGGAAGATCGTTGTGCGGAGAAAAGGAAAAAGTGCACAAAAACCAAGAAATTTGGCAACACCACTGGAAAGGAGGAAGGATGCAACTTGCTTCAGGAATTTCTGAACATCGATTCTTCACTTGCCATTTGGAAGAAAAAGAGTAGAAAACTGGAGGATTTATTATTACACAGAAATACTGTGATTTCTTTTTAATTTCTTCAAGAGATCAGTGTTTACTTTTAAATAGTAGTAATTCACACAGCTTCCTTCATTGATTTGATAGAAAAATGTTTATTTAGATACTAATTTTAATAAGAGATTTCATCGTACCCATCTCCTGCTACTGAGTACCATTCAGAGTCGCTCCATTATCCGGTGTGCCCAGCAAAACATTTCATCCTGCAGAAGTGAGAAAAGCCTACGTGCATAATTCTGCTGAAAAGAGGGAAAAAACAAGATCCAAAGACTGAACGAGGTTGTAAAAGTATGGCTTCCTCTTTGCACTCCATCACAAGACATGACTCAGAATGACAAGAAGTGGTGACTCATTGCATGGACTTTCTCCTTAAAGCGAGCTGCGTTAATTTTGCTCCAAGCATGCTTGTCAATGTGATGTGAAGCCTTGGTGTGGATCTAAAAGATGAGCCACTCTCAAGCCGTGGGCTCAGTGTTTCTTGTCCAGCAGCACTGGACAGTGGGTTGTGTGCAGAGCAGTTACCTGTATTACCCTGACTTTCAGAAGTCAAAACACCACCACATCCCCTGGTTACAGCCTTGGCCAAGGGAAAAGCCGATGGATTTTTGAATGGGATGCAATAATAGTGTAAGCTTGAGGACAGGTTGGACAGCTATGAAGCCAATTGACCTGATTGTTAGTTGTTACAAAACTGCTCTTACCTTTCTTCTTGCCCATCTGTTCGTGGATGCCCCATTCCTGAAGCTTTTTAAAGCCAAGATGCATGGGGCCCTGAGTTGACCTAGCTCTAGATCTAGTGATCAGCAACCCTGCCCATGGAAGGGGTTTGGAACTAGGTGATCTTTCTGGTCCCTTCCAGTCCAGGCCATTCTATGATTCTTTAGCTGATCTCCACCTAGCCTCCTACCTACAACTGAAGCCAGGAGCATCAGCTTGATGCTGTGCTCCAGGGCATCCTGATGTTCTGTTTCTAGCATGCCACAAGGGTTTGGTGTTTGAAACCTTAATCCTCAGTCATACTTAGAACTATGACTTCTTACAAACCTCCAGACCTTCTGCAGCACTTTTTCACTTCTGTGTTCTGTAATATGGCAGAAGGGAGCCTAGAATCGCAACGTGTGAAATATTGTTGTTTCTAAAATATTATATTTATATAATATTATATTTATTTATTTATATTATATTTATGTTATTTCTAAAATGTTGTATTTATGTGT
The DNA here is from genome assembly GCF_039878825.1 of Excalfactoria chinensis. Classification (NCBI taxonomy): domain Eukaryota; kingdom Metazoa; phylum Chordata; class Aves; order Galliformes; family Phasianidae; genus Excalfactoria; species Excalfactoria chinensis. Next base: position 14,249,884 of record NC_092825.1, on the reverse strand, counting down.
ATCTGCTTCTTTTTGTTTCTGACCATCTGTTATTATCAGATAAATTATTCTTCCAGGCTGAAAATGTTTCCCTGAATGGTGCCGATGTCTGTGACGGGGCTTGAGCCACCAGATCACTTCCCACCTTCCCCCTCCCCTCTGGGATCTCTCAGCCAGGGCTGTGACAGCTGTGCCAGATGCCAGGGCAACCCCAGACCTCTGCCTTCCGGGCAGGGATTTGGAGATGCTCTACTTTGTATAACCTTTGCCTTAAGGTCAGAGTGACTACTTTTTGAAGCCAAGCATGGCCGTCCTTCTGGGGCACTGCTCACATTTCAACCTCTCACATCAGAATACATTTGGTTTTATTTCAGTGAACATATTGTTTAGCGAAATTGGCTCAGTAGCAACAAAGTTTACCATCCAGCTATGCTTTTTATTGTTTCTCTCGATGCTGCGGGATTTCACATTATGTGTATTTTCATGGGATTAATATCAATGTGATGTTCTGCATCTCCAGTGTATCTCAGCTCATTAGGTACCTTAATTCATTTTGCGAGAACGCCTTTTGCCTTCCACTCAGAAGATGTACCCATTTGCATGTCATCATTTGGGGGCTATTCTCAACCCCAGAGCACAGAACAAGTCTCCTGCTATTTGGAATCCCACTCAAAGTAATCATTTCTATACCTACATGCTAATATCACTCTGGTAGATCAGCTTCTGATGTGCCCGCTGTATTAAGCAAGTTGAATTTTCTGCCTTAACACCACTCTGTCACTAATTGCTTTTATATGTGCTTGCTATGATTACCTTGTCCTCATTTCCAGTATCTGTTTTGAAACACAATATTAGTTCATTTATTTCTGATGTCACAAACCAGTCTTTTGCTGAACATCACTTTGCACCTCTACGGAGATAATGCTCCTCATGAGAGCGCTGTCCTGCTGTTACTTTGTGATTCTTTTTAAGGGTAGGAGTGTCACCCTTCAGTAAAGCGAGTTGCTTTGACCGCAGAGAGAATTCATCCCTTGTGCAGAAGATCTCTGGATCTTATCATGGCTGTCCGCTGAAGGCTGACCTGGCTCTGGAGCAGCACAGAAGTGGCACACAATGAGCTTGCCAGAAGCCCAGCTCAGCTCTTTCCCACCAGCACTATTCATCCTGTCTTGCTTATTTTTCAGTATTTGGTTCACAGAAATCACATCCTTCGGGGCCTCAGAGGACCATCATTATCTCTTGCAGCTCTCTTCACACACTGCCATGGGGCTCCACCAAAGCATTCCTGCACTGCTCTGTGTCCTTCCCTTCACTAGAAAATACCTTCTAGACAGGTTCTTTTGATTTAAAGATCTCTGTTGGCAGGGAAGTTGCTGTACTCCTAGATATGTGTTTCTAGAGGCTAATTACTTTCACCCGAAGATTTACCCATGGTGTCTTGCCTGGGGTCATTTCAAAGTTTTCTAAGGAACTTTCTGATACTGAGGGCAGAAACAGGGCACTGACAGACAGGTGGCTGATCAGTGTGCTCCAGGGATTTCACTGGCTGTTGGTCCTCCCATTCCTCTTGCTGGTTCTATTGAGCTGGGGGAAATTTCCCGTGTCCCAACACCCACTGCTTGAAGGTTTTTTAGGACCAGGCACCAGTGCTGTTCCCTCACTACTCAGTGAAGTGAAATCTTCACATCAGACTATGAAGAATGTGTTCTTCCTTGGCTTTACATTAGCTGATTTTTAAAAATTGAGCTTCTTCAGGCTTTGATTAACACCCCAGTTAATCAAGTTTTATAGCTATTCTTGGAAGCATGTTTGTAAATTTCCAGCAGCCTTTTAAAAGTGCTGTACCTGGGATTCACGTCTCAGTGCCAAGTGGAGGTTCTCCATTGGATGGGCCATGCCCAATTGCTTTGAGAATTATGTTTGGTCCCCATCTCTTGGTTAGAGCTGGCACACACGCACACCTGCTACCTATGAGCAATCCTACCTGCTTCCCAAAGGGCTTTCCTCCCTGCAAAAGTGACTCATATTATCCAGTGCTAAATATATTTTTATCTGTATTAAGGTGCTACAAAGGCTACCATATCAATTTGCATGGCCAAAAGTTCTAGCAAACTCTATGACTCACTTCTGTTCACCAGACTAGGGCTGACTACCAACTTTTCCTAGAATATTTCTCATGTTTCAGTTATTTTTCTCCTTTTTGCAGTTATTGGTAAAGCTATTGAGCAGCACTATTCTAGGCAGGTGGTCCTGTGGGAATCCACCAGAAGTGTTTGGCTGACTCTGCTGGGAGTGCACAGCTCCCAAACCGCAGAGGGAGGCTGGAGGTGTCCGAGGGTCAGCATACTTATAATCAGTTTAGGCAGTAAGAATTGCCAGGATTGCCTCAGCCCCAAACGGGGTTGGATGGAGCTTTGAGCAACCTGAGTGGAATGTGTCCCCATCCACAGAAGGGTGGTTGGTTATGTTATTTGTTACGTGATCTTTAGAGATCCCTTCCAATCTGCTTCTGCCCGGGGAGGATTCTCACCCCAGTGAGAGGTGAGAAATCAGTGCTTGATGCTCACCACTGAAGGACACAGTGGGGACCAGGGCCAAGGGCTGTTTCAGTGTCACACAAATGAGTCAGCCTCCTGTGTCAGAGCGTGTTTCTTAATTTAGATGTACCCTTTTATGCTTCCTCTAAATGTTCATCCCTCAGCCCACCCTCTCACCATCCCCACTATTGAGGCACTGGGTTTATTGCTGGTTCTCTGATGCCCTCCTGTGACTTAGTGAAGATGGCTGACAGCACTGGTGCGTCACTGGCAGGTAAGGAGGAGCTGCGTCTTGATGGGAAACATTTCCACGATGTGGGCAGACAAGTAATAGGAATTGCTTTAGAAACATCGTTGCTAGTGCTGATCCCCAGAGCTTGGCTCACAAGTGGTCCTTGTATTACAGAGGGGTCGCCTGAATGATTTTGGAATCAAGGTCTCTGAACATGTCACAGCTTAATTAATGTGCATACAGTACAATTAATACGTGACAACTGTACACACTTCATTAGTACATTCAGTGCTTTCAAGCATTGGGTCTTTGCGCAGAAGGTCCCTCCTGCTAACCATGGAGTCAGTAGGTGATGACTCTATTTTCAAATGAAAATCGTAATAATTTTCCACAAAGGAAATAATGGGACTCCTGATGTGTAACTCCTTCAATCACTGCCTGCAGCGGGAGCACAGGAGTGGTGATGTGCCCATCTTGCTTGGCGCATCGCGTCTCTGCTGCTGTTTGCTTGCTGTGCTTTCAGAAAGGTTAATAGTCAGCTACAGAGCAAGCCATGGAGAGAAAGACATGACATTTTATTATTATTATTAATTATTTTCATTATCATAGCTCCTAGTTGCAGAGACACAGAATGGGTCCTGCTGGGGAAGGCAGCAAATCCTTCCCTGAGCAGCTTAAATGTTCAGCAAAAAGCTTAGGAGAGCAAAGAGTGGGTCTCTGTGTCATGAAGATCTACCTTCCTTCTGCAGCACTAAAAACACGAGCAGCAAGGATCACTGCCTGACAGATGTTTTCACAAAGCAATCAAATGAGCAAGGAAACAAGCAGTGTTGCATAAAGATAATAATTTCCCCTTGGAAACCACGGCTTCATTGGTAAGTTTTCCATGTCCCTCTCTGTCCCAGTGTTATCATAACTCACAGAATATCCTAAGCTGGAAGGGACTCCTAAGGATCATGGGGTTGTGCTCTAGGGTCCACACACCAGCACCCAAAAATCAAACCATATCTCTGACTGGTTGGTAGTTTTTTTTTCTCTCTATGAGCAATTTCTTGAAGCCAGCAAGGGAGCAGGAAGAAGGATATGAATCCATCCCTTGTGCCAGGGTGGTTCCTGCATTGAGGTCCAGGATTCCTGCTTGCAGCACCTGGGATGGAAGCACAGCCCTGGCCCTGACTTCTGAATGGGAAACACCCTCCTCAAAATATTTCTGCACCCCTGAGTATTCTCTGCACTCCCAGACGTCTCCCACCAGGAAGCTGCTCTCAAAGAACAGTTTCAACACCCAACAGAATTAATATTCCTGTTCCTTCTGCAGCACCACGTGCCAGAATAGCTTCCAATATTTTATTAATGCATCAATGTCCACCCTTGGTTTGATGATCAGATCCAAAACCAGCTCTTCGCTTCTTCATACCACTGAAGATGCTTATGTAAGAGTGATTCGCAGCCACAGCTCTCAGATGCTATTTTCTTCTCAACAGTAGTGCACGAAAGCTATGATCTAGTTTTGGAGCTGGAAGGGCTTATTTCATCCCCCAACATTTCTGTGGCCAGTAGGGAAAAGGCAGTAATGTAAATTTCTGTTTTGTGGTAAAAAAAGAAGAAAGCTGCATTTAGTAATGTCCGTGTATTGTTTAAACATTTATCACTTGGCTCTTTCTCAAAACTGGTTCTCATCAATTTCTCATGTGCTTACATTTGGCTACCTACTTTTTCTTGCTTTTGGTAAATCTTTTAAAAGTGACCTGAAAAGATAAGAGACCAACCCTGAACTGCTGTACAAGGCAGCATCTGAGTGTCTGAACGCCAGTCCCTACTAATGGTATCCTCCCCATCCTCACCCTTCTGCCAGCACCCGCTCTCTCCATCAGGACAGGTAGCCACAGGAAATAGGACCTGGCTAACACTGGGGAGGTACAGGAAAGTGGCTTTGGGTATCACCCTGCACCCCAGACACCCACCTTGGCCACAATGCCCACTTGGATGAGGATTCAGTCTGAAAATACTGTGAGTTCCTCCTCTTGTTCTGGACTTGTTGCTGGGGATGGTCTACAAAGCCTGGCTGATCCCTGGCCAGGAGAACTCCTCTGTCCTGGCCAATCCCACCAACCCTGTCATTAACTCTTCTCCTGGGTCTGTGCAGCCCTGAGGGCTGTGCTCAGAGGTACCGTGGGTGGTGGAGCCCATAGAAGCTGTGAGGAAGGATGTCAGCTCTCCCTTCCACCTGGCAGCACATGGAGCCACAGCGGCTGCTGGCTGACAGTGTGGCTGGGACGTGGCTCACTTGCTGTGCCAATCACCCCCAGAGGGTTTCATGCTGCACAAAATTCTAGCTTTGAAGATTTAAGAGCAGGCTGGCTGCTACCCCCCGCCATGCAGGAGTTGTTGCTTTACAATGTATGTTTTATTTATAGATTAACATTAGCATTTGCGAGAAGAATGGCTTGGGCTCTGAGTTATTGCTTCCTATTAACCTGAAATTATTGAGTGTCTGAAATTCGTGAGGAAACCCAGTGAGCAGAAAATATCTGAAAAATGTTCCTTGCCTTTCCTTGAAGCACAAAGAATAAACAGCCTCCTCCCTTCAGAGGACTCTGCAAAAACACTGAAATGTCAAACGAGAGAGCCAGGCAATCATCTTTATAAAGAATCACAAACATTAACCATTTTCCATCTTGTGTGTATACAGTTCTTTGTATATATTGCTTATTGCATACACTATCTGATTCCTGCTTGCCATCAATAACAGACTTCAGGCTGCATGGAGGAGCAGATCTTGCAGCTCTCTTATACGCTGCTGCCTTCATTCCTATGAAAATGTTTCCCTCCAGCAGATTTGGGTTTTAGTTCAAATAGGCTTTGAGGGGGCTGGAAAGTTCCCAACCAGATGTGTGGGGCTGGGCATGGGAATGGAGATGGGGATGGGATGGGGCTCTCTTGCCCCACTGCCATTGGGCCAGCCCCAGTCTGATCCCCAGCAGGGGATTTCTGGCCAGTTGGTGAGGAGTGTGGGACATGGGCAGAGCTCATCTTTGAGTGTTTAGACGACTCTACTTCAGGTGTCTTCTTCATCTTGTTGCTCATGCAACTTCCTTCATCTAACCTGAGCACCTGCTACTCCATCCAGAGTCAGCAGTTAACAGATAGAGTGACTGAACTGTTTCATCTTCCTCACTGATAGCCAGGAGAACTGATGTGAACGGATCCTAAGAGATGCCCAACTTCTTTGGCAACGAAGTTACCACGGCTGTGAGGTTGGCAGCCCGTGTCCCTCCAGGGCAGCCCTGCCATTACACAGCACTGTTGGCTCTGAGCCCAGAGATGGAGACAGCATGATGAAGGAAAGCTTCCTCTTGTTGTTTAACCTCCCCATCTGAAATGTGGTATTTTTAGTGCTTCATTTCCAAGCATTCTTCCTTCTCATTTAGTCAAATCAGTAATAATCACTTGCATTTATGTAGCAACTTTCAGCTAGAAGTAGTCTAAAATGCTTTCCTGATCCGAGATGTCTATTTACACAGCTTTTATTTAATCCTCCGTATGCTCTGCTTGGGGACAAACCAGTATCAGTCCATTTCTTTCTGCACTCCTGAACTTTCATGATCTGTGACTGACAACTTTAATAATCTCCTTTATAAAGCCCAGGCAGCATCCAGAGGAGCACCTAAACGGTCCCCAGGAGCTGTAATTAAAATTAAGCTGCCCGTGAGTTGCTTTGATTACAATGGGACCCGCCAGCTTAACCTTCAATTTATGCTGACTTGAAAGATGGCTCATACAGAGAACCTGTGTGCCAGGCATGGATTTGAATTAATTATGCTGATTCTCTGGTTATATTTTGCTATCTGATTAGGCTTACAAATGAAATCACAGCCCCGTCCTTTGCGGGATCTCTGCTGCAAACACCACGTCCCATTATCCTGCTGTGGGATGCCCACCTTCTTCCCACCCCTCCCCACATGGAAGGGCCAGTTTTGGGTGGAGATGGGGACTTTTGGGCACATGCTGCCGAGCTGTTGGCTGCAGACACAGAGCCCCTAATTTGATCCCATAACCAATGGGCAGTGAATGGGTACTGAGCATCCTTGGCACACCCCCGCAAAAACTGATTCGCAGCGAAAGTCCTGATTCCCAAGAGCAGATCTTCTTTCTGGCGTTGCTCCTCTTCCAGCTGCACGGAACAGGCTCTTAATTAGCACCAACATTATCTGAGAAAATAATGAGAAAATGCTGTTTCCAGTGTGAGGATTTTTTCTTGTGTCTGCATATCGAAACACACCTTCACACCAGGTGTTCTGCACACATTAAAGCAACGTGTCTCTCACGTCATGTGGTTTGAAAAGCCACGGCTGAGGGGTGGTGGATGCACTTGAGCAAGACTGTAATTTTGCTGCAGTCACTTTTAGAAAACGTCAAAACAGAGACATGAAACTTTCTCCCTCCCAACAAGTTTTCCAAGCCCACAGACAGAAGATGAGTGACACGGAACGTATCTTCCTATCAGACTTCTTGCTTCCTAACAGTTATATTTTTAGAGGTTTCTGTCCTTTTCTTTCCTAAAAGCTCGTATCACACCTGAACCACGCTCTCCCTCAGACGGTGTTGTCTTCCCTTTGACTGGCAAAATACGTCACAAGAGCTGAGGGATTTATTCAAATGTCTGCTTCTCCTCTGACAAAATAAATCCCTTTATAGCAGCAGAGACAAGGCTTGCACTCCTGCTGCATTGTGACAGATCCAGCCTGCCCCTTTCATCGGTGCCTTTTGACACCAAACAGACAGGAAGCTGCTATGACCCTTTAATGGTAGGTTGGAGTTAGGAACAATTTCTTTCAGAAAGAGCAGCAAGGCAGTGGCACAGGCTGCCCAGAGAGGTGGTGCAGTCACCGTCCATGGAAGTGTTCAAGAACCATGGAGATGTAGCATTGAGGGACTGTGTCCAGTGGGCAGTATTGGTGGGGGTGAGCTGACAGTTGGACTAGATGATCTTAGAGGTCTTTTCCGACCTTAATGATTCTATGATTCCATGGCAGAGCACCAAAGGTTTTGGTAGGCAGGTCATGCAGAGTTTAAGTCTAAAATCCTTTTCTTTGTCAGCTTCAAGCAGAAAAACATCAGCTCTTGCAGAAAAATTTCACTTCAGAAAGGCAGCTCAGGAATTCACAAGATACTTTGCTTATTCTACACTGGAGCCTCTAGAGTTTTTCTGCTGTTCTTCTGGGTGTTTCGGGAAGGCCCTGTATGTATTGTCAGAGCTTTATTTTCTCATTTCCACAAATTATTACACTGCCAATCTTCATATTGCTGGTGAAATCCTATTAAAATATTTCAAATTACCATTACAAATTGAATCTTCTCTCACATGTCTCGTGTACTGTGAATCCTATTTTATTAACACCGCAATATTTCAGGTCTAGAATTAAAGCCAGAAGGGTTGATAGTAATTAGTCCTTGAAATAATTATATCTACAGAGCTTTGATGCCATTTAATATTCAGTGAGTTAATGGCAGAGCTCTTCGAAGAAACAGTTCTGTCTGCTGTCTGATATAGAAATTGGTTTAGCTGATAAGAGGCGGGGACAAAATTGCCCATGGCAGTTGAGGAATGTCTTTGGAGGGTGGTTTTAAAGGTAAGAAAAGGATAAGTTTTTGCCTTGCTTTTGGAGAGGCGGGGGTAGGCTCCCATCCTCACGCCTCTTTGAGGACAGAGCTTCTCCGTGGAGAAGGGATGGTCTAGAGCTACTATTCTGTTTTCTTAATGCTGGTAGAAGCTAAAGTTGCAGTTTTTACCATTAATTACCTGAATATATCTCTTGTGCAGGTAGGTTAAGTTTTAATTTAGCTCCTGCTGTGTCGGTGAAATGTCAAGAAGAGAAAGTGCATTATGAAGCACCACATAGAGCCAAGATAGATGTGGGAGATCAGCTAATGGTTCAGGTCCTTTTGAAAAATTCTAGCTTTTCTTTTTAGAATTCAAATTAATACCGTTTCAGGGCTGATTTTAGCTTCTTACTGTGGTTTTGCTTCTTTCCTAGAGCTCTGAAGGCATCCTCAGAGTACCACTGCTAGTCTGATGCTAACTGCTAATCACAGGCTATTAAGTCTCTGTGTTATCCTGTTCTCCCCACACGGTGTAAGCCAAACTGCACAGACTCCTGCTGCTGTGGAGCAATTTTGGCTAGTGATACCTTCTCACACGCACTGTGAAGATGATATCAAACAGTCCTATCACTACAGAGATACTTCTGCAATCAGACTAATTGTGTTCAACAGAGTGTATCAAACAGAGTATTTCAACCACGCCCTAGCCTGGTTTTATTTTTGCTCTGCAGTTTTTCTGGCTCTCCAGCCATGCACACACACACACACAGATATAAAGATATTATATGGCAGATTTTGGGCATTTTGCAGAGTTTTTATATCGAAGTATTATTTGTCACAGTCTTGTGACCTGGAAGCAGACATAAGTATAGGAGGTCTTCTCATTATGTCCTTTCGTTAATTCCTATGGAAATTATTTGCAACTGATGATGTCAAGAGACAAGATAGGCTCAAACTCAGCCCACTAGATGCCCTGAGGCATTTATTCAGGCCCCTGTCATGGGTTAAAACCATGACAGCCCCTAGTTTCTTCAGAAGTGAACAGCTCTCAGAACATTCTTGTCCTGCTCATCTCTGGGGGCAACACACCTTGAGCAAGCATCTTCCCCACCACCCTTCCCTTGGGCCATCCCCAACACTATGGTAGTGGGGTGCTCACCTGACTGCTACTGTCCCATTGGTGGGCTCAAAGCACAACAGCACATACTGGCATGGCACACTCTGGCTTCACACGAAGATCTGGAAGAACATTTTTGCACATGTACTTGCCTAAATAAATTTTAATCTGAGTGGAAGCAGCCTGCACTGCTGAGTGGAAATTCCACAGGGCCTGGGAGTGGTGGGGATGAAGGTTGCATGTGAGGGAGGCAGAAGGGGAGGACAGTGCTTGGGTGGGCAAAGTACCTCAGAGGTCTAGGTGCCAACTGGGGACGGAAGGAGAATGGAGTCTGAGTAAATGACCGAAGCAATGGCTTACTGACATGATTTATACCAGCTGAAACGTCAAACCCAAAACTTGTTCAGCAAGAGCAGAGAGAGAGAGAAAGGGACTGCTCCCCTATATATCATGGGTATATGCTCTGATTTCCAGAGAGAAAAGAGAGATAAGGTGAAAGTTTGGATAATGATAAAAGGTGAAAAAGATAATCTGAGATGCAATGAAGAACAAAGATTGTATAATAGGTTAAGTAATTAAAGAGGATGATCAAAGAATGGCATGAGCTTGCAGAAGAAAATGATATGAGGGCAATGTTTGATGACAGAGACTGAAAAATGGTAGAGTTAATAGCTCTTATAAAAAAAGTGGGAGAATTAAACAAAACCAAATCAGCCCTTCAGAATTAATGAAACAGATTTCAGTAATGAAGGAGACATAGCACAAAATAGGTTGCTGGAAAATGGTTTAAAAGCAAAATAGTTCAGAATACTAGTCAGTTCATCATTCAGGATAATGTTTTGGATGCTGAATCTAACAGAATGTAGGCAGGCTGGAAATTGCAGCAAGAGACTAGTCTGGATAAATTCCAGGGCTTCAGTGAACTCATACAGAGAGAAGTACAGAGAAAATGGTCATGAGGTCAAGTGAGTGAGGATGAATATCAAAGGACAGCATTTGCTGGAGGGAAAAAATCAAATTCAAGTGGAAAAGAAATAAAGAATAGGAAAAAAAAACAACACAGGAGGCATTAATGGAAAGAGAAATATCAGAAGATACACCGGTCCTCTACTCAGTGCAGATAAAAGATAAAGGCAAATGATACTGAGGAGGCTGAATGGCAAAATGCCTTTTTTTGGCTCACTTTTCACCATGACATCTGTAGAGATCAAGCAAAGGGAAATGGTACAAACTCAGGCTAAAAAGAAAGTACAGGAAATTGAAATATGTTAGAAAGTACAGAAATACCCAAAATGTTTTGAAATTGTTGGAGCCTGATAACATTTGAAAATGTGATGCTGTCCGAGGGCATGTTGGGAGCTGGCTGAGCAGTTCTGGAGTGTGAGATCTGAGGAACCAAGGAACTCCAAAAAAAGGAAATGTTATTTCTCTCCAGCCAAATGCAGAGACGGATGGGGAATGCTTCGGGGCATGTATCAGTCCCACAGAAAAGGCTATAGGGCTGAGATGAACCAAGCAGAGGAGGCTGCTGGGGATGTGAGACCATCACTGAGAGTGATGACAATGGCTTGCATTAACATCATGCCCTGCTGTACGCCTCAGAATGCCAGAACTTGTGGGAATGGGCTTGGGCCCCACTAAGATGTTTCCCTTGCCTGCAGTAACCCAAATTGAGCCCTAGGCACCTCCTGCCCTGCAGAGAGGTATTCACAAGGCAATAGTCAGGGCTTGGGGCTGCTATTTGATCTCTTTACCAGCTGATGTGCAAGGGATTTCAAAGGGGCTACTGCCCTGCTGTTGCTCCCCCTACCTGAAAGTGCTAAACAAGATAAGTAAAATATGAGCAGTCCGGTGTGGAAGTTGTGGATTCTGAGCCAGAAGGTGTTGCAGGATGTATAGGGATTAATTCAAATCATTGTCAAGCACTATCAGTGCGATGATGGAGGAAAACATGGTTTACACACATCCTGCTCTAACAGATCTTGACGCTTCAGCTTTCTCATAGTAGATCTTTTAGAGACACCTGAGTAATTTTAACCCTGGATAGAGATCAGTGTCCTTCATTGTCAACATGGTCAGTTCCTTCCAAGTTTCTTTGCTCAGATGCAGCTAACAGAGCCTGCTCCACAAAAATCGTTCTATGCTGTGTGAAAATTAATTCATGATCACTGTCAAGGAAGTTGGGTACAATAAAAGAGAAAGTGTTTCTTGTAAACCGTTCTTTGACTAACATTAAAACATCGTTCCTTTCTTGTTCTCCTTCAAAGAACATTTTAATGGGGCTCTGTAGGTGAAAAATCCATTAAAAGCAATTATCTCTGTAATTACTATCTTGCTTCTCTTGACCTCGGAAAACGCAATCTCACACTCACTGTAAGGGAATTGTTGCAGGGAGAGATGCATATGGAAATGGGGTCAGATGCACAAGGCATTTAAGATCTGCAGATAACAGGAAAGGAGAGGGACTGGTGAGCTCTCACTTGCAGAGTAATTGTAGCATTTCTTGTCGTGGCTGCTCAAGGCACTGACAGCATCACTGTGCCACTAAAGCTGAGCAGTGCAGTGACTGCCCCACTACAATTCCATCCTGGACTGCTTCCAAATACTGCACAATTCACCAGCATGGAAGAGTGTATGCAAGTAACTGTAGCTCTTGTTCCCACCTACATTGGTATCTGGCACTTTGTCAGTCAATCCTGGGAGCCTTTTCCTTGTCACACAGTAGATGATGAACCCCAGCCCAGATGTGCTGTGCAATCTAGCAAATCTGCTGATGGGAAACTCATCTGTAAAAGGTTGCAATCCACCATCTAAATATGATGAGAATAACATTTGTGGCAACAAATGCTGAATTAGTATTCAGTATTCATTCCCATTTCCACTGCCTCCTGAGCATGTCAGTGGATGTGGTTCTGACTTTGGATACTCATCTGTCTGGGTGCTGCCCAGCACATTCACTTGTGGGGCACTATATTTTGGGTACTGCCTTGTGGCAAAAAGCTAAGCAGAGAAGGAGAGGCTGTCCTGCTCCCTCCTTGGCAGTAAGTGTATGGAATAGTTCCTAACACACTGAGGCAAAGAGGACTGAATGCCTTGGGGACCACTACAGCCATTACAGGGAGGCTTCAGGGAACATATAAGAAAGTGTTCTCCAGGTCATCCTTCTACTCTAGGGCAGGAGGGAATGGAGGAATTGAAGTCACAATTCCCAGATCACAACAGTAGCAAAGACACTCCCAGTGGCTGCAATGGAATTTGCCATTGTTACAAAATGTGGTTTGGAGGTTTGAGTGAAATATTCCTTGAAGTGCTCTATCTACTCTACATACTTAATCCATTGGTTGCATCCTCTGTGTCTGTCTTGCCATCAACAAGAAGAAAGAAGCTGTCTGGCATACTGGATTCTGAGACTGGAAAGGGCATTAGAAGTTCTATTGGGCTGGTCTCGCTCCTCAGAAGTTCAGAAGGAAGTAGTATTTTATTGCTGGTTACACTTCCAGTGCCTCTTGCTTCCAGGAATCATTTCACCCTCTCCCTGCCTGGCAGTGTAATGTTCAGGACTCTCTTTGCAGACACTTTTATACATTTAAATTACCATGCAGGCATCTCGCCAGTTATTATTCTCCTGTATTCTTGGAAAAGGATTAGACATATTTATTTTCCCTGTATTTTTAACTGTGGCAAAATATCTTACCTTACCTTCTCTGATGCTTATGTGATAACACTGCTGGTTTTCATTAGAAATATGTCAAATTGCATCCTAATGCTTTTAAGAATAGTAACATTTTTATAGGCCCTTTTCTTACAGCTATTTTGTAGTTGAACGATATGATCTGTTCAGAAGATTTTAGGCTTGTACTTTGCAATGACCCAAGTCATGCATTTACATGACCAAGTCTGGATGTCAGTTACTTTGGTAATGGGAGCAGAGGAGGACTGTGGAGGAGCGCTGTCCTGCCCCAGGAATGTATACGCTCTTCAGCAGCTCCCCACCCCCAGGGCCCATCTGCAGCAGTGAAAGATGTGGCAGTTTCCACAATGATGTGCCAATTGAAAAACGGAGCTTCTGGTGGCTGAAAACCATCAACAAAGTACAGCAAAATGGGAAGCACAGATGCAAAGACTGTGTGAGAGAATGGGTAAATGAAAGTAACACACAAGAAAAGCAAAACTCAGGAAAAGTTCTAGATACAGCCATGGTTAAAAAGGAGATATATTGGAAAAATATTGCAATCTTCTGACTCCTATATTAAATAATTATCTTCCATTAAGGTCCCCAACACAGTATATTTCCTTGCTTGAATCTGTGACCTCATTCAATTTCAATTGATTAAACAGAACTAATTCAATTTAGCACATCTTTAAAGATGGCCTGGAAGAAAAAGAAGCCATATTTCTGCTGCTTCGTTATCAACTCAGCATCTTATTTATTTTAATGTCACCCACGCTTCCTGTATTTTTGTTATTTTTAGTTATTCGTTGTCCTTTGGAGATTTGTAATTCATTTTCACAAGGCATGTGTGTCCTCTCTGGCGTGTGCACGTATAATCAGATCATGTAAGCCATATTTTACTGCAGGACTGGAGAGCTGCTGATAGGAAAAGAGAATGGCAATGAAACGATGGGGAGCAACAGAAGTTTTGAGTTAAACAACACTATTCGACTATTTTCCGTGACTTCCACCTCCCGCTTTGCACAGCACACGAGGGCAGCTGCAGGCACGGACGGAACCCCAGTGGCTGCATCAAGGGGGTTCAGCACCACAGGCATGGACAGCGCCCCGCCGGGTCCCCAAGCCCGCCCCCAGCAGCGCCGCCTGCTTCCCTGTGCACCCGTGGGAAAGGGTAGAGTCTCCCCGACCCTACATTAGTGGCTGGTGGGTTCTTGGAGCACTGCTTCTGTACAACGAGGGGAGATGAAAAAGAATGGGACCGGCTGTCTCAGCAAGGTTGAAAGGCCCCGAGATGCCATAGGGCCACAGCAGTCTGTGTGTGCGGACAGGCACGCCTGAGCCGGACCTCCTTCAGAGGCAGCAGGGAAACTGGCACAGCCTGTGTGGAAATTCGTTTCATCCTAACGATGATGCCTAAAACAGCACAGCTAAGTTGCACTCTGCAAGAGCCTGTTTCTCACTCCTCACTAGACAGGGAGCTCAGGGTGATAGGATCATCCATAGATATTTGCACTGCAGACGTCTGATATGAAGGCAGATGAATCCTTTGATTTCTCTGTAGCTGGCTTCTGTTCCAACAGCTGCCTCTCTGTGTATTTTTTCTTGTCTTCAGAAGTATTGTGTGACTTATAAGATAAGCTTCCTCAGGAAAAGAACAAACAAAATTGATCAAAAATGAACTATACCCTCTAGATAAAGCAAATAGACTGAGATGAAATAAGAGGAGATGAAAACCTGTCAATATTTAGAGGCCATATAAATGGATAATTTTGGCATAGTTGTGCTAATTTGCAGCCTGTCTCCTGCTGCAGAGTCCAGAAGTGGCCCCTTGCTCCTGTTATTAGCAGTCATTGATTTCTGCAGTGCTTCAGACATGCAAATGGCTTTGTGATCAAATAAATTGATCTTCGGAGGGGTGCACTCCACAAAACTTGTTGACCCCCCCAAAAGTGGAGTCCACTCAAGCATCAGCAGCAGCAGGCTTTGCCACCTCTGGGGGCTGGAGCCTAATGAACACTCAGACTGGTATTAATGGTCTTTTGAAAGTGTTCATGCTTTGAAATCCCAGTGAACAACTTACCTTTAAGGAGGCAGTGTCCCAGTGCAGAAGATTATCCTGCTTACACGAGCTCTGCTGTGTATTTCTGATTCCTTCACTGTTTGTTGCCTTTTAGCTTTGTCCAAAAGGATATTAATTAAGGGAATTGGGGCCTATGGTTTTCCAGAGGCTCTGGGGGCTTTTCTCCCAGATGCTGGGCTGCTGGTGAGAATGGTTTGACATGAGGGGGCTTAAAGCTGTGTGAGAGAACAAAATACATAGTGTGATCTAAGCTCCTCAGAAAACAGCTTAGCAGTTATCACTCAGAGCAAGCAGTCTATGCTCCTTGATCCATGACAACGGGAAGAAAACTTCAAAGACATTTGTGATCACAGAACAGAGAATAAAACTAGATTCCATCAGTAATTAAGGAGAGACTTGAGAGATGAAGGAAAAGCCACCTTGCCCATGACTGACCACAAGCAAGAAAATTGTGTTTACAGTTGACTAGTGGAATGGAGGTAGGATGGAATAGATCATTTAGTGCAGTACTTGAAGCCTGACGGGATGTAGGACCAAAACTTGAAGCCTGCAGAACAAAGTCTGAGATAAAGGAGTCCTGTGCATGGTGCCATCAGCAGCCAGTGGTGCTCAAAGGCCTGCATCACCTGCTGGGGACAGTGGTTACCCCAGGCTGCAGAGAATCTTGATAGCACTTTGGGAACAGTGAGCTGCAAAGATTTATTATCTATCCTATAAGGCCTATTTTCTTTCATCAGTTTTAATTTACAGAGGAGTTACATTGCTCTCTTTCACTGTATCGCTCTGTTCTTTGGGGAAAAGACTCAGAGAGGCACCACATTTATCTTCCTCCCAGCATTTACTGTTTTCTGCCTACCACTGCACCTCCCTTATTTGTCTTAGCTAAAGCCTAACTTGGTTCCTTCACATAGCAGTCCCAAGATATTGCTAATGAGAACAAATTACATATTGGGATGAATGCTTTGAGATCCAGGGGGAGGACCATGGTACAATAATCTAGAACACATATATCAATTTGTACAATGATATTAAAATGGAACTCTAGTGACGAATATCTGATCCTAGATAAATTTAAGGTAGCAGGAACATAAGGACTTCCAGCAGAGTAATTCATAAGTAAAATGAATGGGACTGTGGAATACATTGTATACACTGAAGATCAAGTGTTCCCCTCCGGAGGCATGAAATACTTTCATTTCTCTTCTGGACTTTAAATTTGCTGGGCAATTTCCCTTTACTGCTTCCTTTTTCCTTCAGATTTGTATACTTCAGGAAAGGATCCTTTCTGTTCAAACAGAAATTAGGACAGGGAAGTGCACAGGGAAGTCCTGTGGCATGGATCATGCCCAAGAGAAGTCTGAGTGGTTGGTATTTCTCTCTCAGACTTATATGACCAATTTCAAGTCTATGCTCTTCCCTGAATCCACTCTGCTGCTCTGCTGGCAATTTGTGTGCAGTGTGTGTGCAGCAGATGTGTCCCAAGATGTGTCCCACCTTACTCACAGTGTGAGCAAGGTGAAGTTTGTATTGTGGGTTTCAGCAGCAGTGAAGGCCTTAGAAAGGGTTTGATGTCTACAGATACATATGGAACAGGTAGCTGGTATTGAAGGTCCATCTGCATTATCAGATGTTGATGGAAGTGCACTCCTGCTTGCCCTGTGTGCTGCTAAACTTGGGCAGTGCTGGAGCAGGGGCCACCCAACATTTTGGGCAGGGAGGCAGATGAGAGCCCAGGACTTCAACACATTAGTGACCCACATACTCAGAGGAAATACGTTTGTCAGTAACCCCAGAGAGCTCACCTGGTGTTTGACAAGCTTTTGCTGGAGAAGTAGGAGCACCCCAGCATACACAGACTGAACCTGGGGTTCTTCTCTCCCTGCGATTTGAGATAAATGACATGGAGCAGACCCAGACTTTAATTAACACTGCTGACAGATTAGACAAACCTCTTCTGGAAGTGGCTGAAACAAAGGCTACCATCCTTGTGGCTTCCTGAGGCTGTTTCCATCCCAGTTCTTTCATAGCTTTAAGAGCAAGGTGATCTGATTTGCTTCCATACCTGGGTCACTAAGACATGGGGACTGGATTGAGCATCCTTTGAGAGCTCCCAAACTCCTTTCTGTTTTCTGAGGGAAATCTGTTTAGATTAAAAAGCTACGTGGTGGAATCTGAGCAACACCACAGGCTTGGCAAATGAGCCAAGAACCAGCTGTCACCTCAAATGTATGGTGATGACTAAAACCAGCGCAGCAAAGTGAGGTTTCTCACTTGAAACCTTTCCATTCCCAGCTGACTCCTGGTTCTTCAGACAGATCTATGAGCTCTCACCACTCCAGTAATTCTCTGGAAATGGAACATGGTTTATTATTAGCTGTCTTTTGTCTATCACATTTATAACAGAGGAAAAGACCTATCCTTCTCTGACGGTAAGTCTATGCTACAGAATAGAAGAAAAGGCTTGTTTTAGCTTGTAATCCAAGTAAACTTGACAAGGAGGGAACAGAAGGGCAAAAGAACAGAAAAACATTTTAATAACGTTAAAAAAGAAACAAGACAAAAGAAAAAAAACAAGGAAACAACAAATCCAAAGCTGACAGCTGAAACGTTTGAAGTGTTACTGCTCAAGCAGTCTCACTTCTATTTTTTTTTTCCCCCATAGTCACTTTCTAAATAAATAATGCACAAACAGCCCTGCAACCACCTCAAAAGCGTTTGGGAGCATGTTTGCAGGTATTCGGGATTTAGAAGAAAAGAGGAGAAATGTGCATGAAATTCAGTCTCCTAACCGTAAAAGAAGCCAATCTCAATCCAATGACTCTGGATTGCCCATGGAACCCAACAAACGAAGGTCCCGTGACACTCGCTGCACCTCATCTCCATCATCTGGGTGAACAAGGAATTAGATTTTTAAGCATCTTTGCCTCCCAGATTTGACGAATTGATAAATCTTTCATCCCAGTTAAAACCGAAAAACATACACATTAGGATGTGAATTTCGTCATATATACTGGAAAATGCAATCCCTAATTTCTAACTGTGGGTTTCAGTAGGTGAAATACTGAAGTTCAGTTTTAGCATAGTTACAACACTGGAGAAGACAGGCAGCAGAAGTGAATGTTTGGATCAGGTAAGGCGATCCCACTGCAGATCTCAGATTACCTTAGCATACATTCTATGGCAGTGACTACAAGCAACTAAAAGCTACCAGCGGTCCATGCTGTACCGTACCAGCATGACACGCAGACACACACACTGAATCACTGGAATCACTCAGTTTTCGAGGCCAGAGGCAGTAGGGCATTGATCACCCCCACACTGATGAGTTGATGGTTGGGCTTGTGGTGTTTTCCAACCTTAATGATTCTGATTCTGTCATTTCACTCTGAACAAGTGCAGCTGGAGCCTGCTCTGCAGAATCACCATGTTGTTATCACAGAGCCACCACCAGCTCAGCCCTCATTCGTATTGTGGTGGTGACATCTGTGCATTCAGCAAGCCCAGATCCCTACTGAAGAGCTGACTTGAGAAGGGAGTTTACTGCAGTGTATAAGTGTACCTCAATGGGGCCCTTGTCTTTGGCTGACATGCATAAAGCAGTCCTTATGTATTGCCTCCCTATTTCTTCAGTCATTGCCAAGCAAGCAGTTTTTCTGAAGAGGGTGAAAGAGAGTATGGAAGCAGATCCTTTCTCAGCCTGGAAGAGGGCAATGCTGCTGTGGAATGCATGGAGGGTAAGATCACTCCTAGAATGCCTCCACAGGCTCCATTGCCTCAAGGTCATGCAATCACAGAGGGATTTAAGCTGGAAGGGTCCCCTGGACAGCATCTGATCAACACTCCTGCTTCAGTCACGTCAGGTTTCCCAGGGCCATATGCAGTAAAAGTACAAATATCTCCAACAGACTATTTGACATTTTACATGAGATCCTCTCTCCTATAGGCAAAACACTTGGAGTTGGAGCAGACCTGGAGGATGGACCAGATGGAGGTACTGGTGCTTAGAGTAGTGGTCTAGTGCAGAGCTCTGAACTGCATCAGTTTCTGTACTGCTCTGCAGAACCAACAGCCTACCACATGAAACTTCCAGTTTCCTTCGGCTGAAATACCCTGCACCAGGAGGGACTAGGTGCAGATCAAGTGGGGATGGCAGCAGTGCTTCAAGACACAAAGAGCAGCCACAGAGCAGGTTGCAGGTGTTGGCAGAGCATCTTCACGTCTTTGCTGCTGACACAACCTCTGGTTAACAGAAAATCTCTGAAGTGCTTAAACACAGGAGAGAAGAGACAATGGCAAGGCTAAGTTTAAGAGCCAATGCTTCTCAGTCTCCATCAGCAAAAATATCAAACAGAGATGATTAAATAGATTATGCTAATTAAGAGATATAATACACAGAGGAGAACAAGACAGCGTTTTCTTAGCAGTTGCCCAGGTGACAAATAAAGTTTTCCCAGCTGATCTGTCCTGGCTAATGTCCGTGCAGACATGCTGTAGAATAAATTAAGCAAAATAATTGGCTTGGGTTTGTATCTGCTCAGTTACCCCACACCCTCCTGGACTTTTCCTATTTAAGCTCAGACATTAAAGGAATAAAAAATATACTTAGTAATTGAGAGGAAGAACAATGCTGTGTTCCCAGCCCTTGGAAACACAGGGAGCTGCCTTGCATTCAGCCCATGCTGAACCTTGTCTCCACCAGCTGTGCATCTGTAGATGATAGCATGAGAGGCCTTACGTTGTGCCAGGGGAGGTTCAGATTGGATGTTAGGAAACACTTCTACTGAGAAAGAGAGGTGAAGCACTGGAACACGCTACCCAGGGAGGTGGTGGAGTCACTGTCCCTGGAGGTGTTCAAGAAACATATGGATGTGGCACTGAGGGATGTGATTCAGTGGGCACAGAAGGACGGGCTGACAGTTGGACTAGATGATCTTAGAGGTCTTTTACAACCTTAATGAATTTATCATTCTATGCTGGAAACTTTTAGCCGCACCACTCTGGCCAGGGCACCGAGGTGGCTGCCCTCAGATTCATCACTGTCCTGCATGACACATAGCCATGCTGTTGCAGGCTGGGATCCAGTTCTGCAGTGCCCTCAGTGCTGCAATTACTGACATCTGCACCAAGATGGTGATTGCAGGTGCCAGGAACATCTGTCACCACTTGTGCTTTTTGAAAACAGAGCAGCAGGACCTGAAGCAGGGCAGGAGTGAGAACCAGAGCTAGGAAATTAAGCAACACCATTAGAAGCAAGACAAAGGCCTTGTTGATGCATCCAAGTCTAGCACTTCTAGACTGGAAATGCTGCAAGTAGATGATACTACAGAGATCTGTTTGTAGGGTTTAGAGTGTCTCTTCAACTGGAAACCATGTGGCACTCCCCAAAAACACATGCTACGCTATGGGGTTAATCAGCTGTGTGGAGCCTCCCTCACCTCACCTGGAGCTCCTGTGGCCCAAAGAGTGCCCCACAGTGCTGTGACCTGTGCTCAGATCCAGCCACCATACGTGGTCCAGCCCCGCGCTCTCACAGCAGCTGCTGCTTGTGGAAAAAGATGAATCTCCCCCTTTGGTCTCTGTTCTTCCTTGTGCACTCTTCCTGGATAGTGACAGGTTTTTGGCTGCTTAGATGAGTCTTTCATTTCTATATTAACATTTTCTTTGGCCTGTTTGTTCAGTGTCCAAATGTTTCATCAGCGTTTGTGCTTGCGGGTAGTCTATATTTTTATTATCTAATTAATCACATGAAATAAGGTGCTTTTTTCTTTCTTTCTTTTCCTTTTTGTTCTTCTTCTTCTTTTTTAATATTATTTGTTCTTAACTAAGAAGATGCCTAAACTTGTTGTTCAAGAGTAGCACAGCCTTGTACCTCCCAGGCAAGAGCAGGCAGTGCTGCCAGGGGAAATGTCTCGCGCACAATCTTCCTTTCAGATCTGGTTATAAAAGATAAGTGGCACTGACGTGACCAATGTGATAAATGTCAACTGCTGACTTGCTGAAACTGAAATTGCGCTTATTAGAACAGCTTATCACTGTTCTCTTTTATAGACAAATACATAAGCTATATGCCATTAATGCCCTGAGACTTCTTTGAGACTAGTATTGATTTCAGCAAAGCATTAACATGTTGAAAGAGAGAAATATGAAATACAAAAGGTACGGTTAAAGTATAAATAAAATAATAAATATCCCCTTGAAATGCTCCTTGTACCTCCCAGACCATCTGCTTCCCAGCTGGGGTGAGCTCTGCATTGCAGCAGGAACACAGCCCTGGCTGGACATCAGGCACCACTAGAAAGATCTAATTTTACAGTGGTTTTCCCACTACTGCTTTTTGGTCAGCAACAGCTCATCAGTTTTCACACTTTAATATTTTCTTCACAGCTTTCCGTGGCACTGTTATCCCTTTTGGGAACTGGTGCTGTACTCTTATTTCTTTCCCTGTCACTACATAGAATTAGACACTAATTCTTCCGCAGCTCCTCAAAGGGAACCCCCTTAACTGCACTCTTCGTGCTGTACCAGTTCCTGCACCCCAGGGCATCCATTCCACATCCCTACCCTTGCACTCACCACCGCTTCTCTCCCACCATGCCGACGCCTGAAGCCCGATGCTCCTCCAGCTGGTCCCAGCTGACACATCACTGCTGGCCACGGGGTCACCCTGAGCTGGGGGAGAAGTGACAGGAGTATTTGGGTCCCTTCGAAGTGTGGCTGTGTTTGTAAGCCCCTTCACTCTCCTTTAAGGACAAGACAGGTGCTCATGTGCACAGATATACTGGTGCATCTCCATCTCTTCTGCTTCTTCCATTAAAACTCACGAAACCCTGTGATACAACCTTTTCTTGCACTTCACTCAGCACTTGATTTGAATCCTTTTCCTTGCAGATCTTCAAAGGTCACCTGGTTGTGGCACCCAGCTCTGGATGTCTTTGATTGGGCAGGGTTTAGGCCAGAAGGATACAAAGCCAGCCTCAGTCACTCCGTGATCCCATGAGTAGGGATTTTCATGAGCTTCCCTAAACTCTATCAATCACATCACTGAAGTACCGAGTGTTTCTATTGAATTTAACCCTAGAGACTTCCTTGGAGAGGCTCTTTGGAGGTCAGACTCCCTTATGAAATTGGTTCTGCATCCTTCAGGGACACCCAGACATCAGTGGAGGCTCCAGGCACAGCCTCCTGTCCCAGGGAGTTCATGATGCTTCCAAAATATGCCTGGTTACTCCTTGCTGAGGTGCACAGTTTTGAGGCTCCATTAGTTAACACCCCCCTTCCCTACCTGTTCTCCCCACATCCCAAGTTTACTGGCATCACTATTCCTTCATGCAAGAACTTTAGGCAGTGTGCATATGTCTTCTGCTTCACTGCAGTGCTCTGAAGAAACTTAATTGAAGGCCTGGGGCATCCAGCACAAGGAGGATGCAATGCTTTTGGAGCAGGTCTAGAGGAGGGCCACAAAGATGATGAGGGGACTTCAGCACCTCTCCTATGAAGACTGGCTGAGGGAGTTTTAAATTGGAGTAGAGAAGGCTTCAGGGAGTCTTAAATGCAGCCTTCCAGTACTTGAAGTGAGCCTACAAGCGGGAAGGGAACTGACATTTGACATGGTCTGCTAGTGCTTTCAAGTCAAAAAGGGGAAAATAAAGATTGGATTATAAGGAAGAAGTTCTTAACTCAGAAGGCTTCCCATAGTTGTCACTACTACAATTCCTCCTCAGATTCCCTGGGAAGGTAAATGCCAACCCTGGTAGTTTTGGAGTGCAGGTAAGTCTTTGGAGTGTTACCCATTTCATTTTTCTGACCCTTGTGAAATTTGTCTCCTATCCTTTGGCATGGCACAATGATTGGTTATTACTGCATCTTCTCCTGTCCTCTTGCACCAGAAGCTGGTGTCTTCCTTGTGATAGAAGTGACTTTCCAAAGACCATCAAGGCTCTGAGTCTGCCCTCATTCCATTCATGAACAGATGAGGCAGGCAGGCACCTCTGTGTTCCTCTGCCCAACCCCAGCAGGGACACCCAGAGCAGGGTGCCCAGGGACATGGCCAGGCGGCTTCTGGAGATCTCCAAGGAGGAGATCCACAGCCCCTGGCAACCTGAAATTCAGGTTTTGCATGGGTTTAACTGAAGTTTTGTCAGCAGCTCTGCAGGTATATCTCAGAAATAGAGCTGTATGTGACTCACTCAGTGCTGCAGCTCATCCCATCCCACCATTTTCTCTGCTAGAGGCTGCTGTCTCCCAGGAGGCAGTACGGAAGCCAGGGGTGCTGGATGCTGCTCTCCATAGGGGTTTTGGCACCAGCAGCTTGGAGACCATCTCTTGCCTTTCATGCCTCCTCATCTCCTGGGCTGCACAGACCACCAGATCATGTCCTCTTTGCAGAGTCCACATGCCCTTCAGGGTGGCTGTCCTGTCCCTATTAGGAGGAAATAATGAAGGGAACAAATGTTTTCCCCAAAATAGCACTTCCCTTTGTGGCTCTGGACAGACAGGCTCCTGCTGAGAATGACTTCAGGTACAGCTGGTTGCTGTGGGTAAGGAAGGCCACCACATTTCAGAACAGATTGTCAAGAAGATGGACAGAATTTGTACATACTAACACAATTGCTATAAAAAAAATACACATGTGGAACAAGAGAGAAGGAGGTACTGAAGCAGCCCACAGTGCCAGCTGCAGGCAGTGAGGGTGCCTTTGGTCCCCTCTTTTCTCCAGGGTGCTGGGTCCCTTTGTGGGCAGGGGGAAGTCTATACCGGAGCCACAGATCTGCAGTTCTGCTACTGCATAAAGCATTGCATCATGTTTGACTCGGACAAAGATTTTGTGCCTTTCAGTGTGGGATGATGCCTTGTGGATGTCCCAGGCCTTGTTAAAGGTCCCTCACCAATTATCAGAAGAGGATACACAAATTACACAGCAAACACCATGAGAAGACAAACCTACATGAAGATCACCATGAAGAACAGCACATGGGCACCAGTGCACCAAGGGGCAGTTGTCACACCAATGCCCCCATCTGTGCATGGCCTCTGTGTGGTGTCAGCCACTCTGGTTCTGGTTGCAGGAGGAGGTGTCAGTTGATGGGAACCACAGCAGGAAGAGGAAAGGGAGTAAAGAAGAGGACCACCGAGGTGTGATGGAGCTCTGAGCCTCCATTGAAGCTTTGGTTTGAGGTTAACAAAGCACATAAACTTAAAAGGAGCAGAAAGTATTCAAAGTGTGCAGAGCTGTTTCCCTTCTACACTCCTGTAGGTTCAGGGAAATTGTTGCAGCATTGCCTCCACCCGCACTCTAATGATGCCCATGAAAATATGAGAAAGCGGCGGAGATTCCTCCATTTGTCAAAGGGTGCTTTCTGTAATGAGACTGCTGGAGGATGGGATCATTCAGCTTTCTTAAGAGCACTCACAATTTGGATATTCCACAATCAAAGGGGAAAGAGAACAGCAATTGGAGTGGCTCACCAGCTTCTCAGACCCAACATGAGACCTGTGTTCGCCAGGCAGGCCCTGCCCTGTCTGGACACCTCAGAAATTCAGTTCAGCAATCATATCTTGTGATTAAACCTTCTTGTTTGGCCCTGGCCCATCTTGTGGGGCACAGCAGTCTGGCATGTGCTGAAAGCTGCAAGGGACTGGACAGCCAGCAGCCACTGAACATGAGAGCATCTCTCACTGCATGCACCAGGCACAGCTTGGAAACACCCATCTTGCTTTCAATGCAGCATTCAGGCTTGGAAAAGTTATCCACACATTGAGAGTGTAGGGCTGAGAGCACCGCTTCCCTATTTTACAGGTAGGTTTACCTGCAACTCCCACCATAAAAACAGAGAAAATGCCTCCTGCACTGCATTGACCACTGTGTTTGCATATAGCTCTTTTGCAAACATAGCATCATTGGTGGAGCAGAGCCCAAGGACAACCCTGCCTTTTCTTCCTCCAGAATCTAGATTCATTTTGTATTCAGCTGCTGTCACCTTTCCTCTAACACACACGCTTTTAAAGCATCCTCAGGAATGTCTCTGTGTAAGCTGCATTCCTGTGCCTTTTTCCTGTCTCCCCTTTCTCCAGTGGTTATTTCTATTTCTGTAGCAACTGGAGAATTTCAGCAAGCTGTGAAACACAGCAGGAGGTTTGTTTAGGTAAACAAGCAAGCACAAGCAGAGGAAGAAGCTTTCTCTCCCTCACTGAGAGGTCCCAGGATGGGGAGGTGGTTGTTGAGCACTGCCTCCCTGACAAAAAATGACAGATCCTTTAGTTCACTGTTTCATTCAGCAGGCTTTCCCGCTGCTGTTTCCACCCTTCTCGCCCTGCCAGACTCAGGGCCATGCACCAGACACCTGCTCATCTCCATTCCCATCAAGCCACCTCTTGTGCTTCTGCTGGAGATCATCCAACTTGTGGCCATTCCCCTAGCAATGGCAGGGCAAACAGTGTCTTGGCATCATAGGGTGTCAGTTCTGGTGTCTTGTATGCAATATGAGCCATGCTTTTCTCTTGCTCCACTTCCTCCATTTACAAAATCAGATGAACACCTCATCCTCCACTAATCACTGCCAGTCACTCGCATTCCCAATAAAAATGAAACCCACAAGTGTCATGTTTAGAGATGGCACGTGTTTGCTTGTTGTAGCAGGTGTTTACTCCTTGCTTTCCAAACCTTTCTTGATTCACTGATGTCCCCTCTACTTCAGAACAGCTCGTTTCCATGAGGAATAGTCCTGAATAGTCAGCTTTCACCTTACTGCTGTGATACTCAGGTGAATAACCTCAGATCGGAGCACTGTACTTCTCTTCCCAAAGCAGAGCCATACCAGTGCAAGATGCCGGCACACGTATGCGAGGCAATTGCTGCTCTCCACACACCAAGCTATGAAATGAGGGCAAGTGGTGTTTGTGGCATCAAATGGGCTTTTGGCCCTAGTAAGGATAAACACCAACATGGAGACAGCTGGGGGCTGGAGCTCTGAGGTGGGTTGTGGAGGAAATGGAGGGAGAAGGAGGAAGGGCAGTGAGGCCCTGGCACAGCTGCCCATAGAGCTGTGGGTGCCCTGGATGGGGCCCTGGGCAGCCTGAGCTGGTGGGGGGCAGCCAGCCCACGGCAGGAGGTGGGGCTGGGTGGGCTTTATGGCTCCTTCCAACTCAAACCATTGTGTGATTTTATGAATCTATGAGGCAGTATTTGCTCCCTGAGTACAGCGACCCTTTAAATATCCTTCTGTTCCTATTTCAGTTTAACAGGTTAAAAATACAGCACCATTTCGGCTTGTTTTGCCTTTGTTAAAAAGAGCTTTTGGAAGCCTGGTACTTCCTTGGAATGACAGATAATGGACATGTCTATTGATAACAGCACAGCGCATGCATCAACAAGCATTTAAATCCCTCTGTACTGTTAAATATCTAACAGCGCCAGAAGGAACTTTGCTAATTCTGTGGGTGTGTGGAAAACGTGTCACTCTGTTCTTGTTAATTCTTCCAGGGCAGGGGGAAATGTTGCTGTGCAGCTGACAGCCTCTCTCAGGTAATGAAATGCTGCGATTCAGTGGTTTTCCTCACTCACAAAGGCATCATCTTCTTCCCATTTGTATTCCACCAAGAGGCTTAGCAAGACGAGGAAAATAACTTCAGAAGCAATTGCAGTATGTCTGCAATTCACTTCTGGTTCTTTTTGTGTGTGTGTGTGTGTGTGTGTTTCAAGGCTTTATCTGCTGCAACACCTATTCTTATGCTGAAGGGAATTCAGTGAGGGGTAAATAGCTAATTTCATTAGCAGGTGTGATTTCTCCATGGTGTGAATTCCACTGAGTAAAATGCTAAAAAAAAAATAAAATTGAATTCTATTCTAAGCTTCGTGAAGGGCTACCAAAAAGTGACACCTGCAAAGGAGGCTTGTATGGATCTAACTTACAGAAAGGTGACACATTTTGAGGAGGTCTAGAGAGCATAAAATGAGGATGAATCAGTTTTAAAGCCGGTGGGGTTTCTTTTGTCAAATACTTGTCATGGTTGCAACAAAAGAATGTCTGCAACTCTAGCCAGAGGAGCAAACCATTAGCTCCAAAAGAGGTCAGTGGGAGAAGAGTGTTATTAACCAGTCACTTCCATCATAAAATGATTTTCCCTCCAAGTGAAGAAGGCATTTATCTCTGAAGCCTTATGTGACAAACATGCAAAGCACAGAGTTAAGGGCATCTGATAATGTTAGTCCAATTATAGCTCTGTTCCAACACCTCTTAAAGGCTGCTGCAATTCTTTTATCAGAGAACTAATCCACTATCACAAGTGAGTGAATTAGAGATATGAGGAAAACGCCATTTGTTGGTACCGAAGGAGCAGTGTTTCAGTATCACCCAGCATTATGAATCCTGCAGATCTAACACACCTCCTAATTCCTTTCCTGTAAAAGAATTGTAGGAAACACTTCTGTTGATTTTCCCCATCAGCCCACATACTTAAACTCTGAGTTCTGGCTCTCAAGCTGTTACGCATCAGTCACTGCAACACGCGCAATGTTCTCTTGTTAATGACAGGTAACCATAGCTGGCTGTCATGACACTGGCTGAGCACATCCGGAAGACTGACTGTAGCTATTTATCAGGGGAAACTGAGGCCCTCTGATAGTAAGATTTGAAGTAGGCTGAGGTCTTGGCTCCCAGTTCGTGACATGGTGGCCTGGTGTTCCAGAGCTGCCAGTGTGGTGCTGGAGGCCATGCCAGACAGCTTCTATGCACTCCATTCCTTTTAGTTCATTCCTGGGGATCTCCTCTGAAAATCAGGAGGCCACAGGAACAAGGAGGGGCTGCAAGGGCTGGGGACCTCTGGAGGTCCTCTCTCCCACCCCCAGAGATGCTCTGTGGGAAGAGCAGGCACAGCTGAGGCCTGGATGCAGCCCCGGGGCTGAGGCCTTTCCCCACCACAGAGCACTCTGACAGCTGTACTCCCCATGCACCTTGAGGCCTCTAGGGGCAAGGATGGCTGTGGAGATAGGCTGTAGAAACAGCTCATCTGACAAAAAATGCTGATTTCTCCATTAGGCAGAAGGGGTGAATTGTCCCCTTCCATATTTTCCTGCCACCTGGAGTCAGCTGTGGCTGGAACACTTGAGGATTCATCCCCCAAGTGCTGCAGGCAGTTACAAGATGTTGGCTCCCACATAAGCTCATTAAGTTTCCCACTAAAACATACCAGAATGACTGCTGTTTCAGCACCTCTTTGTAGTTCTTAGGTCTGAACACACAGCCTTCCACTTCACTATTCTTTGATACGGGCTCACCTGGCAACTCTCTTACAATCACCATCATCTTCAGAAGAACTTTGCTCTTCTCTTGGCCTCGGTCACAAACAGTTAGCTGGCAATCTCACCTGTCCATCAGATGGGGATATCCTCACCAGCCCATGTAAATCCATCTCTCTGAAGCTGGATGATGGTTACACCTACAAGCACACACACTTCAGATGAAATCTCATTAGGGCCCTCCATGGCTCTCCTGGTGCCTTCCTACCACCTAATCAAGCCACTCCAGCATTGCCACTCCAAGGTCCCATCTTCCCTTTTCCATGACCACACCACACCTTCTGCCCAAGTACTTTGTAGTAGATGACATTTTCTCCTGTTGCCGTTTTCCAGATGAAAAACTGATTTAGCAAGAGAAATCATCATTAACCCCAAAGTGCATCTCATATCTCTCACTCCAGCCCTCTGTTTCCTCTCCACATGTAATATTCTTTATTTTCTCTTAATTAGGTTGCCTGCATATGCAGGAGTAGCAGTTAGTTTTTGTCCATCATCCCATATAAGCCTTTCTAGCTGCCAAAAATGATAGCTTCGCCTGTCATCTCTGACCTTTGCACAAGAACACACATTTATCATGGTCCCTCTGGTCTTTTGCATATGAAACATACCCAAGTGCTTTAAGTTTTTTCCTCCATGACTGAACACTGCCTGCTCTGTTCTCTCCTGGACTTTTCCAGTATGGTGAAGTCCAGACACAGCATCGGGCTAAGGCTCAGCACTGCTTGGCGCAGAGCAAACTACCACTGCTAACATCTTCCAGGGTGATCTTTGCTTTTTATCTAACAGAATCACAACTTGATTCACATTAAGTTCAGAGTGCAACTGTAATCTGAAGATAATTAACTCCAGAACTGCTGTTTATCCAGGTATTTTTCATTTTCATTCCACTTGCACTTATTTATTCCCCTCTTGAATGCAGCCCCCCCTACTTTTTTTTTTCACAGCAGTTTATCTCACTGGTTCCTGACCTTCCCTCCCACTTATCTAAAACATTCTTGAATTCTAATCAGGCCTCCCAGCCTGTAACCCCGGTGAGCTGACATATTCATTGGTTTTATAAACGTAGCCTCTAATTCTTGGTTAATAGCATTAATGACAATATTTACCAGCAATAGACATGAGAGACTCCTGCAGAACTCCCTTTCTTTCCTCCAGATTTGACAGTCTATTGGTATTTTCCCTTCCTCTTGCTCACAGAAAACAATTAGTCAAGGCTGTGCACTCAGTTCTGTATTTTTGGATGCTTTTTGCCAATGGAAGTATTTAATGACATGGTGAGGGGATTATTTACTCTGTTCCACTCCGCAGAGAAGTTCTCCAGCCTACAGTATCTCTGTGCTCATAGAAAGATCGGCTTTTCAGAACCTTCCCTCTCCTTGGTGATTGCTTCCTGATGGCCCACTCAGCTGAAGGCAGCCTTCATTGCTAATCACTTTGCACATACAGTCAATTGCTTTGACTTCATGATCAGCCCCCCAAAAACTGAAACACATAAGAGCCTGTGGCAAGGGCACGCACATGTCTGCCCTGTTATTATAACAACCGTGCTCTTCTTCAGGCTGGGTGAGATTCTGCTCCCTGGAGAATGGACCAGTATTGAAGTGATGAAATCACTCAGCACAGCGGTGGCTTTAGAGGGCTGTTGTGACATCTGTGTGGCACGAGGCAGTGGCACCTTGTGGCACATGGAGGCAGGTAACTCACACCATTCGCATCTCACAGCAGTCTGTGGCACAGGGTACAGATACGAACACTCAGTTGGCTCAATGCCTTTGATTTATTTGCAAAATGAATTCATCAAATAAGAACCCCAACAGTGACTGAATTCTGTCTGGTGTTTAGTGGTAAGTGCATGTTCAGGAATACAGTGTTCTATGCCCTCTGTTTAGAAATCCATTCTGAAAATAGCAGTCATCTGCAATCAGATGTCAGAAGACACACACTAATAGCAATGAGCATCAACACCCCGACTTGAAATTAAACCTGAAATCATGCCATATCAAGTTAGAGGCAAAGAAACAATAATCTGCTATGCAGAGATGAAGAGAATTTGTACTACTGCTGTAAAGTGTTGTGAAAGCAAGGAAGAGCACACTTGATGTGAAAAAAAAAAAGAGAGCAGTATAAGCAACAGCCTAATGCTCTACATGGGCATGGTCAGCCTTCCTGAAAGTATGTCTGCCAGGCTAACACCCATCTTCTCTCCACATCCGCAGGACAAGTTTCAATTTCATGCTGACCTTTTCTGTGGAAGTCCACTGTGATCTTAAAAGAGTTAGAGCCAACCTCTGGCAGGAAGGCCACCCCCGTGCAATGGTACAGGACATGTCTTTGCCCACTTTCTATCTGCTGTCTCACTGCTGATAGACCCTTCCTGGCTCCATGCACTCTCCCAGCCCCTTGCTGCACAAGAAGCTGGAACCCTTCTCTTAGAGTAATCACTGCTCTGCAAGAACTAATACATCCATGTGTTACCATCATTTCCATCCTCAGCCCAAGGCACAGCACCATACCAGCCACTAGGAAGAAAACTGTCACAGCTGAAACCAGGTCAAACCTCTGTTTCATTGCTGTTGTTCTCCCCAGAACTGCTGCACAGCCATGAAGTACAATTAGACGGGTTTTTGTTTCTTAAGTACACTTACCTGTCTCCGCTCATTTAATTTGCTCCTCTTACAGCAATTTTTTACCAATCCATAAAATTTAAGTTTTAAATTTCTGTTACGACTGTTTATGAGGGTGGACAGTGATAGGACAAGGTTGGAATGGTTTTAAACTGAGACAGGGGAGGTTTAGGTTAGAGATTAGGAGGAACTTTTTCACTCAGAGGGTGGTGATGCACTGGAACGGGTTGCCCAAGGAGGCTGTGGATGCCCCATCCCTGCAGGCATTCAAGGCCAGGCTGGATGTGGCTCTGGGCAGCCTGGTCTGCTGGTTGGTGACCCTGCACACAGCAGGGGGTTGAAACCCGGTGATCTTTGTGGTCCTTTTCAGCCCAGGCCATTCTGTGATTCTGATTGTATGTTTGAAAGAATTTGAATTACCTACAGTTAATATAACCTGCTAAATTAATAAGAACTTTGCATATATCACGACATCAGTGGCAGTCACCAAACAGTACCAAAAGCAAGACAGGTTCCTAAGGTCCCTATGGAATATCAATGGGCACAGTTTCCTTTTTGATGATGAAAGACTGCCAGCATTTCTCTGAACACAGTCTAACCAATTTGGGATTATGTAACACTTCAAATGAAGCTGTCACCTCCTGCTCTGCCTTTAAAATGTCAACTTAAAGTGTTAATAAAGTGACACGGCGGCTGTTTGCTCCTTTATCCTAAAGCTCATTACCTCGCTCTTTCAAAAAACAGGCATTTTCATTGGTAGCTGCAAGACAAGGTTTAAGCAATGATGGCCATTATTTGGAATTGACCCTTTAATTATTATTCCTCTTTTCCCTGTATCTTTTACATGTACCTACAACACGTTCTTTTAAATTCTTTTTGACGTTTCTGTTTAAAACTTCCAGTAGAGTCGTAATAACCTCTTACTCTGCTCCCTGGTTTCCTGCTGCATTGGCATAATTTGTCACTTCGTGTCCTTTTATTACCTCCCAACGACGACAATCATGTGCCATTCTGATTGTTTCAACCATTTCTTTTTTTAAAGTATTCTGAAGTGAATTGAATCTGACCCTATTTAGCTTTGAATCTCCAGCTGATCAAAGTGCATCTTCTCAGAGAATACCTGTTCTGAATTCTTCTCTTTCAAGTACTTCTCAGGGGACTACACTTAACTACTCTTTGTGTACAGAAGTAAGCTGAAGTCCATGTGGATTCTGTCATACAGGATGTCACCTTTCCCTACAATGACAAAATTCTGTTTATGTAACTAAAATCAAACTAATTTCTCCTTCCAGATTAAAAAACATTTCCAGACTAAACTGAATAAAGCCTAAAGCCACTCTCAAATTTTTCCTAGGCCTTTAATAGCCACATTTTTACATACAGAATAAGAGGAGAATTAATTATGCAGTGCATGGAATATGAAGTGGTAAAACAGAACAGCCCAGCCTGGGCAGTATTACCTTAAATTGACAAGAGCCTCTGTGCTCTGCTGTCTGTCCAACGGCTGCTCCTCTGCTACGGCCAGTGGGAGGGCAAGATGCAACTGGTAATCCAAAGAAATGAAAATTACGACCATTAACTGTCAACCTTACTATGGGCATGACTGAGGTTACCCTGCGAGCCTATGAAACAGTCTCATACACATTACAGAATGAAGATGTCAAACATACAAGGCACCGTCACCAGTCTGGAAGGTCTCCTTTTCCCTTCAGAACACAGAGTCCACTGACTTCACCTTTTATTTACATAACTTAACTTAGGTTTGCTCTCCTATGCCAAACAGAAGGAAAAACATCAGTGTGGAATACAGCAGGTTGATACTTGGGCTAGATAGAAAAAAACCACTCTGATCAATCCTTAAATTATTAATTAAACTGATTAAATCATACCTATCTTTACAAGCTCCTTCACTTGTTAATTACTTAAAAGACCAATCTTTGCATTAACAAGAGGTGCTGATTAAATGACAGCTAATGAACTTACTCTTCCCATTTCTGCCCTCCTTTGTCTGAAGCAAATACCACGTGAGACACCTGATAGATATCTAAGCACTAGAGAAAGATGAAGAAATAAAAAGTGGGAAGAACTGGAATGCAAGAAGAAGCTGATTGTTTTGGTTTTAGAATGAAAAGCAGCTTAATATATGGGCTGCTGAGAATAAATAAAAATGGCAGCATAAAGATCTGTCTAACAGTGCGAAGGAACAGAAGCACAGTATCAATTCAGCTCTTTATAAAATGCCAGCAACATCAGTATGAAAAATAGAAGCAGAAGAACCACCACCGCCATTCAGTAGATTTAAACTTATTCTTTATGATGCACTTTCATCAAAATTGGTCAGGTATCAAATGTCACTCATGCAACATCAATCCACTAAGAAATACATATTCTGGTGAGAAAATTAAAAGTCCATATTTATGTAAAAACCGTCTTGAAATAAAAAATAAAACAATATTTATTTATTTATTTATTTTACCCAAAAAAACCACTTTTTAATTTATTTTTTTTTTACATTTTTTTCTTTTTTTTTTTTTTTTTACTAACAGATAATTATCTGGGAAAAAAAAAGAAAAAAAAAAAAAAAAAAAAAAAAGGAATTTCCTGCATGAGACTGAAGGAATTTCAATATATTTAAAAATGGAAGATTCTGCATTTCCATAGTTATATGCCGTTAATATTGAAGATACACTTTGTGGAAAAAAAACTTTTCATGCTTAAAAAACGCACCGTAGTTTCATAGTGTACATTACCACATACTGGGCAGTAAGAAACAGAAGTAGTAAACGGGTTATATGCGAAGAAAAGAAGTCACATTACAGGATAGTTACAGCCGTGACACACAGAAGATTGAAAATGTTCTGTTTGAACAGGATTTGAAGGCAACTCACAATCATTTCAGGAGTTCTGTGAAATTTAAGGCCATCAGTTCTAAATAAAATATATCTGACGCAAACTCACAAAACTGTGTATTTTGTAAAAACTGTACATGCAAAATCATTTCATAATTATATATGAACAGGCATATAATAAAATTTTTGGGTAGTTCAGTACACAAAATTGTGCACAAAGCGACACGGTTGTGCAGTTTTTAAACCAGTTAATTAACATTATCATTCATGCATCCTGAATGGAAATGTGATTAAATGACAATATAAACCCAAATATTAAGAGCCAGCATCCCTTTGAATGGGCAATCTAGACAAAATGTTGTAATTTTAAATTAAGTTTAAAATGATCCATTATAAAACATCTGCTGTAATCACTCCCAAAGACTTTTCTGATGCAAAATTTCCACTGCCTTAAGGAATGCATGGTTAGATTTAATGAGCTCAGTGAGTCAACTGTAACACTCAAAGTTCTGATTTGAGGTAATTTTCTTTAATTACTTATAGCAAGTAACTCTTCTAATTTGCTTCAGTATCTAGTTTAAAAAACTGTAAACTCAGATAAACTTAGAAACTGGAGAATCTCTGAAAAAATACACGTCCCTCCCCCTTCAAATCTGGCCCTAGTCAGAAGTCATATGTAATTATGACACACATTTTAGGAGCTTATTCTCAGACTGTAAAATGGGCAGACTACTGGGAACCAACTGAAGCGATTCGGGTATTGGAAAAAACACCTATGTGTCCTTTTCTTAGCTTCTATCCCTATTTGTCTGGACAAACATTCAAAGAGATATTGCTTCTCCTGTGATCTTGTGACAAACTATTGCAAGCTTGAAGATGTGTGAATCAATATTCCAAACTTTTATTCTTAAGAATATTTATAAAAGTACTGAAATTTAAAAATAGTAACATGTAAACATTGATACAGAGGAATAGCATTCCTATACATTTATGTACACACAGTATTCAGAGAGGACTTATCTTCTGAGTTGAAATCCTGACTTGTGCTTTCCCCTCCAATAAATAGATCAAAAAAGTAGGGCTTCTGTCAAAAGAAAAAGAACAGCAACATTTTGATCCTAGCATTTAAAAGCTTCCCAGTTGCTCATGCAACCATATGAAGAATTTTGGTATGTGAAGAGAATTTTTCTAGCTCCAAAAAGCTACTGCTGCATCCAGAGACTCTTGAGTTGTGACAAATGCTGAGCGCTTTGGAGCGCTCATATTTGAGTCTGTAACACATGAATAGGAGGTGTATAGGGTGGTGGTGCAGGTGATGGCTTTATTCCTCTGACTCTCATGTAGGACAGAAACTGGTCTGGAATCTCAGCCAGAACATCCTTAGCAAGTCTCGCCATGCTTAACACGTGGTTTCCACTTCTGTCAATGTAATCCCGGAATGGCACAAACTACAAAAGAAAAGATACGTTCACAAAGGTCATGATGTGGATGCAAAATACGTCTTAAAATACAAAAATGAGAAAGTTTGATCTAGGCAGTAAAGGTACATTAATATTCTACCTTACACACTTTATATTATAAACATATTTATATACATATATATTTATACATATTATGTCTCAAAAAATCAATTTTCTAATAGAAACATATTCTCAAACCATGGCTGGCTCAGATTATCAGCTACGTGCTTTACTGACATATCCAGAATCTCTCTCCACCTCTTCCATCCAAAGCTATTTTTGGCTTACATGTCTTATTCATGGGCCTCACCTACCAGAATTTGTAGGAAGAATATTTTCTAAGTGAACAAAACAGAAAGAATGAATTTATAACGTTGATCATTTTTCATTATACTTAGTAGGATTGTGAACCACCAATGAGAACACTTCTTTTTGCTTAAACCTAAGATCATTAAATACACTAAGCAAAAAAAAGATTTGACTTCCAAAAAGAACTTGTTATGTCATACCCAAATCTGCAACACCAAAAAGGCAGCTACCAGCTGTGCCATGGAGTTCAAACTAATAAGATGCTTGTGCTGCTGGTTAGGAAAGA
Source organism: Excalfactoria chinensis (assembly GCF_039878825.1). Lineage (NCBI taxonomy): Eukaryota > Metazoa > Chordata > Aves > Galliformes > Phasianidae > Excalfactoria > Excalfactoria chinensis. Next base: position 14,213,840 of record NC_092825.1, on the reverse strand, counting down.
AGAAACCATCTAGGTTCCTTGATTTTTATTCACAGCAGACAGCATGCAGAGATGCAGAGAGTTGAGCTATGTAATATGTTGTGCCAAAAGGAAGGTTTATTAGGAATTGTATTCCTTGATTGGATTTTGGAGCCTATCTCGGCAATGCAGCTGGGTGACTTTTCAAAACCAGGATTCAATGTCCAAAGTTCCATCTGGTGCTGATATATTAGACTATGCTTGAATACAAAAACTAATGGTGTCCTTTTTCTCTAGGGAAACAGCAAAGACTTGAATGCAAACTTTTTGCACATAATACTCCACAATATAACTAGAACTGATTGAGAAGCCAAACCCAGAGATCTCTAACCTCTTGGTTGAACTCTGAAATAAGCAGACTTCTGCTCATTATCCCAGCCTGAAACATTTTGTCTTCTTGGATGCACACCAGCCAAGGTTTTATATTAAGTTTTGTTTTTCTAGAAAGCAATGAAGCTTCCAAGATTAGGAGACCACTGAATTACAGTGGGAGTTCAGCTTATGCTGCGAGTTTCAGCATTTCTGAGAGCCTGACAGTTTTCCAGGAACAAAAGAAATCTATTCAATATATTAAACAAATCAAGAAACTCTTGGGAGGAAGAGAAGATGAAGACAACATTTTATCAATAAAGAACTTAATTAAATTATTTTTTCCTCGGCTTTGAAAAGCAATTCTCACCCTGGACTTATGAAACTGGATGTTTATTGCTATTATTCAGGAACAGTGCTGGCTTTCTTTCTTTCTTTCTTTCTTTCTTTCTTTCTTTCTTTCTTTCTTTCTTTCTTTCTTTCTTTCTTTCTTTCTTTCTTTCTTTCTTGCAATGAACTTCTGTATTTTCAGTGGAGCTGATATTTAACAAATGCTTAAAAGAAGCAGTGTATGAAAAACACTGCTTGCTCATCTAAATTAAAATAGCTGAAAGACAAAAATTGTTCTGAGCAGACAGTATCGCTACAGATTATGCAGGGATTCAACTCAGCTGACTCTGCCTATCTCCACAGATGATGGAGTTCTGCAAATTGACAGAAAAAACAGCTTCAATCCTATGTATTTGCACTATGCTGCGTTACACTGAAACCAAAGCAGCAAGACCATGTAACTATACAGCTGCGAGAACAACTGGCAAAAAGGAACCTGATTTTAGTGTACGAAGCAAAGCATCTGAGATTCCATAATTAACTACTGTAACAGCCACTTCTATGTTTATTCAGTGACTTTTCAATATAAGAAACAAGTAGATACTGTGACATTTTCTAGCACCGACTCCTTTGTTTCTCTCTCACAAGTTTTCAGAAGTCAGTAAAGTACTGCTCAGTTCCAACTACTTGCTCCTTCTTAAACTCCATCAATGTATTGGCAAGAATAAATCTAACTGTCCCCAGAAGCATGAAGTTAGAAGAGTAACAGACAAATGGAAAAACCCCTGTAGCCTGTAGGCTTACACACTGAGCTGTGAAGGGATAAGCTTAGCATTTATTTCTCACACATTTTTTCATTTCCTAATGCAGTGGCAGCCTTGTAAAAAGCACATGCAGTCTGGGTTAAGAATCAGAAAGTATTCCATTTCAAGAGATCACCATACTTACAGACATGTAAACCCAGACCACAATTTCTGCAGCAAAGGGAGGCTATTTCAACAGTGCAGTTGTTGAAATGCATTTACACAGTAAGAGTGGCCTAAATTAGTTCTACCCTCTCCATATAGGATATAGATATAAGAAGAGTTTGAGGAACTACAGCCAGAAATGTATACATATGCACAGCAAGGCGTAGAACTACCTCACAGAACAAGTAGGAGTGGCAGAGGAATATAATGAAAGACATAAGAGAGATCAAAGGGAAATGGAAAGAACGCAAAATGCTTTGTCTTCAGCTTGATAGTTTAATTTATGATTTTAATATATAAAATTCTCAACAGAAACTACATGCACGTTACCATGAGGTAAGTATTTTGTCAAAACTTATTAAACAGAAGGAGGATAACAAAGCAGAAATTTAGTAAACTGAGGAAGAACTGGTAAGCGTATAATTCAGAGTCTCTACAATACCCATGTTTGTTATGAAGGAGGGAAAAGCAATGACCAAATCTTTCCTTGAACTGTAATCAGTAGAAAATGCAATAGGTACCCTGCTAAAATTAGCTTTACAAACTAATTTAACTAACCTAAAAAAAGCAAAAAAAAAGGTGATCTTTTTACATTTGGGCACTTAATTTCATAAAAGCAAGTCATTTTCATCCTACCATATACAAAATAAAGGTCACACTAAACTTAAAGGGTTTGACATTATCCCTTTTTATTTATGTAGCTAGCACATAGTGTATTTGTTATTATTTAGACAGAAAGAGCACAAAATAGTACTGCCTTCAGCTAATCTGGTATGACTTGAGGCAAAGTTCTGAATGAAAGATGTTCATAGCAAGTAAATGTTTTATTGCTTTTCTGAGATGCAATGAATTCTAAAAAAAAAAAAAGAAGAATGTTATTTAGCTTTATTTTTTTATCTCAGAAGAAAATAGAATGTTTCTGATGCATAACATTTTCGCTAATCTTTTTTATAGAGTTTGAAGAAGTTTTGAAGAACATCTGAAGAACATTTGAAGAACCCATTATTTATGCTCTCTCAGTGTAAAAGTGGCAGCTTTTGGAGCTGCTGTTGTTTGTTTGGAGGAATTATATATAGCTGCCTAGCATATATTAAAAGTGCACAGTGCTGCGCATGTTAGAAGTATCTGAATTAGCTTTAAAAGCCTGGACATAGCTCAGTGTATGCAGAAACACTACTTTAGGGTCCAGAAGCACTTCCAGCTTGCTTATAGCTGGCTTAGTCCAGGTATCTCAGGCAGATGCCATTCCTTCTACAGCCATCAGGTTGATCTGATTTTTAAAAGTTTGCTCCTTTTCATCTGTTAGCTTTAATACTTCCTTTAGCATGCAAGGGCTGGTGTGCTGAGCCACCAAATGCCTTTCTCTGTGTTTGGCTTTTCTTCAGTATCCCATGAAAATACAAAAACTGCATCTAGTTTATGATGCAATTTAAAAAAAAAAAAATTTAATTAAAAAAGAAGAAGACAAAATCAAGTCTGTCCAGGTGGTACATAATGCGGGAGGAAGAAAGGATGCCAGAACACAGATTAAATGTTTTGGAAAACCTGTGGACTTCTAGAAATGTACTGCTCTTAGGAAGAAGGATAATTATGGTGGATAAGTGCACACAAAGCTACCATACCACCCTGCATGTGACTGCTTCAGCATCTATGACAACCACAGGGCTGACTGAGTGATTGTAAAGAACAGAACTGGAACAGAACCAGAGCAGAGAAGTGGAGCAGCATATAGAATGCAGGTAAGAGCAGTGCTATTAGGGTTTGGTTCAGTCACCTAAACAGAGACGTCTGCTATCATTTGGGGTACCTTAAAGCATGAGGCATCTGCATGGTCATATTTGGCAGCCAGGTCACAGGAAATGGGAGACGCCCATAGTGTTCTGGGCTGGCAGTTAGAGGAATGGAAAGATATCCTAGGCATTTCAAATACATTTGTTAGAGGCCTAGATATTGATGATTTCCAAGAATGTTGCAATTCTTCTTTACATTCTCACAGTAAGATTGCAGTGCCTGAAATACAAAGGAAACTGTCTCTCCTCCCGTTGCTGTATAATCCTAAGGCTTTATTTCTGTGCTGCTGGTTAGGGGTCATTTCCTAATGAACATACATTCAGTATCTTGTGTTATATAACGGCTTATGAAGCACCACAAAGAGTTTCTGAAGTTCTTATAAACATCCCAAGATAAAATTCATCAGTGCTATGGTAAAATGAAAGGAAGGAGGATAGACAGAACATGAATTCATGGCAAACAGGAACAGTAAAGTATCATTATTAGAGAAATTTTTCTCTCCCACCTGCACAATGTCTCTTTCTGCAAACTTTCCTCTTGAAGAAATCCTGACTACATCACCATCCAGTTCTTCCATAGCTTAAAAAAAGAAACAAATGAATTTATCTATGAGTTAATCTACTCCCCTCAAAAAAACATTACTGAGAAAAATTTTAGTCAATCTACACTTCAGTGCAACAGAATCAACAACTGCTATCTAGGTAAATCATGAGACCATTTACATCATGCACTGTAGCTATTTTGTATTTCTTCATGCTGACAATACCTACATTTTGTCTTTTTTATCATCTTGAGAACAAAACACACCACAAAAAGGTCCACCATATTCTTCTGACTCCCAAACCGGAAAGTATTTCTTTTCTGTAAGTCTATGTTCATATTTTCGTAGGTGGATAAAAATTCATCTGCAAAACTTATTGTTACAGAAGATATCAAAGAACATTTTTTCAGTTGTATTGGGAATGTAATGACTGTAATGATATAGGAATTAAGTCCTTTTAAAAGAACGTTATTAACTCTTTTGGCTACCTCTTGCATCCTCACCAGGGCTGAGTACAGAGGGATGATCATTTCCCTACTCCTGCTAGCGAGACTTTCTTATACAAGCTTGGATGCCATTTGCCTTCTTGGCCACGTGGGCACACTGCTTGCTCATGTTCAGCCGAGTGTCAACCAACAACCCAGGTCCACCTCCTCTACAGTCTTTCAGCCACTCTGCCCCAAGCCTGTAGCACTGCCTGGGGTTGTTGTGGACAAAGTGTAGGACCCGGAACTTGGACTTGTTGAACTTAATCCCATTGGCCTCAGCCCAGAGATCCAGCCTGTCCAGAACCCTCTGTAGGGCCTTCCTACCCCAAAGCAGATTGACAGTTCCTCCCAGAAGATGGAAACTATATCCTGAAGTAACAGAATCCTGCTTTAAGGATTAAATTAATCCCGCTTTAAGGATACAACCTCCTGAAGTAAAAGGAAGATAGAACCTTCATATCCAGACTGAATCAAGAGGAGTCTGGGTAAACCCAAGAATGGGAAAAACAAAGAGAAAGGGAAAAAGGCAAATGAAGGACGAGAGACAAGTAACATGGGACTAAAGTATGAATTCTCTTGGGGGAAACATAAAGCTTGTAAATTTCCCATCTATGCATTTATGAAGACAAATGGTCTCTTCCCTTTGCTTGCGGCATACAATCACCTGAAGAATAAATGCCAGCCTGGACAATCTCTGCAAGGAATACAATGCTTAATCACTAACATACCACTTGCCATACTCCTAGAATATTTTTGTGTAAGAATTAAAATGTACAGTCACTAATGACTGTTCACATTATATATCTGCACATGTAAAGACATACCGTCTAAACAGAAGCACTCAAATGGGAAAAAAAGAATGTATAACTTTGAAGATCAAATATACATGGAGAGTTTACATTTCACGTTGTGGTGATACACAAGATGCCAAATGATAAATTAGTTCAAATAACTGAAGCGGCTAAATCACCGGAATAGAGAGTGCTATCCGAGAAAGAATACGTATAAATGAAAGAATATGGAAATAACCTCGGTGATTTATTTCCTGCTGTAACATTCTCCCACTGCTGCTAGACACTGAGGCTCACTTCTCTTATAAAGTGAAACCTGGTTTAACCCAGATCACTGCCTCAAATTCATTTTCCTTTGTATTTTACTACTGCGGAAAGAAAAGGTGATCAATATTTGCAGTCAACTGATACATCACAAGGCAATTAAATATTGATGTTTCAGAAATTCAAAGTTACTTATTTTATTCTTACCCCCTCCCTTTAGCACTGTAATTGCTCAGCCCCCATGTGGTTCTGTGACTTGAAGAGAGAGCCTGAGGGGCTCGACACGGTAGCTTGTAATCATACTGAGTTATCAATCAATCCAGCTGGAAATGTCAACAGTACTTACTGCTTGTTCTATATTATGTGAAGAACAGTATGTGTTTCAAAAGCCACATATTACAGATATGTAAACAAATATAAAACACTGTAGAAAAAAAATACACCAGAACACTTACCATCAAACTCTGCTGGCCCTACTCCCACTATAATTATTGACATTGGAAGCTTTGAAGCCTTTGAAAGAATAAGAAAAAGAGGTTTAATACATTACATAACCCCAGTAAAATGCAAAGATAATATGAATAAAAAACATACAGAAGTGAAGTTTTAAAGAATTCTCATCCTAACCTCCTAAAATGATGAGGAGAAGAAACGATCAATTTGAGCAATACGTATCTCCTGTTTCTTCCATGAATGATATTTTTTATTCAAGTTAGTCTTCCATGCCACAAAGCAAACAAGATGTCAAACTGTGTTAAGAATGTTAAGAATTTTAATTTGACTCAACGTTTTTCATTCAGTGAATGAAGGAAAAGATGGCTTTCCCTGAATGAATTCTCTGTAAAGCCTTTAAAATTATGAAGACAGCATCATAAATACTGTATTCTCCTGCCCTGACAGCACTGGAAATCCACTACAGAAATCTTCTGAGACTGGCTCTTTTGAGGAGAGTAACAACAAAAATATAAAACATCTAACAAATGTCAGGGCTGAGAAATGTTTCTTACTGTGATCACAGAATCCTTTGAGTTGGAAGAAACCTCTGAGGGCCACCCAGCCCACCTCCCCTGCAATGAACAGGGACACCACAGCTAGGTCAGGTTGCGCAGGGCCTTATCCAGCCTTGCCTTTAAAGTCTCCAGGGACAGGGCATCTACCACAACACTCAGTTACCTGTTCCAGTGCCTCACCACACTCACTGTAAAAGATTTTTTGATATTTTGATATTCTGATGACTATCTGGTGACATTATACCAAACCGTGAAATATCTACAGTCATTTTAAACAGGAGGCTACTCTGGCCAAAAATCATAGATGAACACTTTCTGCTAAATTAAAATCAGCTCAACTGAAGTTTCAAGTAAATTGGCTTTAGAGCAGACTTACAGTTTTCTTCTGGAATATAAAAGGCGTTATTCTGCCTCATCTAAAATACATTCACTTTTAAAATGCACCATTCCTACTTTCCATTCTTGATCTATCATATCATAGAATCATAGAATGGCCTGGGCTGAAAAGGACCACAAAGATCATCTGGTTTCAACCCCCCTGCTATGTTCAGGGTTGCCAATCACCAGACCAGGCTGCCCAGAGCCACATCCAGCCTGGCCTCCAGGGACAGGGCATCCACAACCTCTCTGGGCTACCTGTTCCAGTGCGTCACCACCCTCTGGTCCTAAGCAAGCAGTTCTGTGTGTCTCTGCTTGAGAAGAGATTGGACTGGATGGACTCAAAGGTCCCTGCAAACTTCAGCTATTCTGTGATAAAGGACAATAAATAAAGCATAACTGTAACTGTGTTGCAGAATGCTGCATAAATCATTGATAGTGAGTGCAAAGTAGATTTTGGATATGAAGGCACTATAAAGGCACAGAACATCTCCTGGTTTTCAGATGTTTTTGAGAATCTTAGAGTTTAAATTTAAAGAAAGCATTCTTCAAAAAATATCCCTAATTAGGTAGACACAGTACTACATGGTACAATGTATAGGAAACCATAAGTAGCAAGGTCAGTGAAAAGGCAGAGTTCAACTTTAGCATATAAACTTGGTGTTGGCATTTTCTGAATGACAGTATAACCTTTGAACAGTTTGATAAAGCAGAACTTATCTGACACATACACTGTAACAAGAAGGATGCATAAAGCACAGTGCTAAGAAATGAAACATGCTCTTCCCCAGTTTTATACAGCCTGTATTTAACATTACTGCCCCTTTTTTTCATTATTCCAAATATTATTATGACTGGAAAATGCTACCAGGCAGCATTTAATTAGTCCTGTTATGGTATGATGTGCTTACATTTCAAGAGCCATGCAGAAAAATTAATGAATTTTCATCAAAAGTATTCAAAATTCCTGAACTTTTGCTCACTGTAGGCAAACAACACATCTTCTGTACCTTGATGTTTGCAGAACCTCAGCTATTACTCCTGGAAATTAATTACTTCTTGAAACAAGGGTTCTCTGTATATAGTAGTGACCAAATACTTAATCTTACTAAGTATCACCCAGACTAACTTGCTGGTCTCATACTCACCCCCCATACAGACTTGGAATTGAAGGGGAGTTAAATCAAAAAGTTGCTCTTTCTTCCCCATGGAGCCCTTCTGACACCTAAAAAAGGGCTCTATTCCAAACTTCTAAGTTAGACCAGAGGATGAACTTTTAAGATGAATGTTTGTATATCTCCTTTACAAGTGAGAGTAGCTTTATCCTTTTGTAATACTGGAGAGGAAGTAAACCAGTACCTTCAAACACAGTTGAAGTTGTACTTGTAAAAAATTTATCACATGGACTTACAGAGCTCACCGACATGCAGACTCTGCCCATGTGCTGCTGCCTAGAACTTGAGGGCATCTTGCTTTCCAGTGAGAGACAGAACATTTCAGTAATACTCTCCTGTGCACCCTACAAACTGAAGCGGTACTGCAGCTCTACTGTAGGAAGCAGTGAAAGCGGGCCTTCAAAAGTACGTCAACCTAATGCTACAACTTTTGTTGTGACATGACAGATTCACTGTAGTGCGTTCAAAACTATTGGTACAGGCCTTCTCAAACTCTGGATGGAAACTGGTTTTTTTTTGCGTGCTTTCATCTGTCATTTCCCAGGGACAAAAGAACCATTTGTAGCGTAGAACTTTACTTACAAGCACAGCAGTTTCAAAGAGAAAAAAATAAATAAATTAAAATAATGCAGAACTTGAGGGAAAATCTTGATTTTTTAAAATTCAGGGCAATTACCTGAAAGGAAATGAGCTGACAGTTATGCTTGGCATTTGGGACCAGACAATTTGGAGCAGTTTTTAGAAGGTAAGGAACAAAACAAAAATCAAAGCTGCCTGAAATTACTAGATGGATAAAGTTCATCACAGTTCATCATGAAATACTGCACAGTGGGAGTGCATGAAGGAGGAGGAGTCAAGAAGCAGATGACAGAAGTTCTATGAACATTCAGTGTTAGAAGAATATCACTTCCCATCAAAGAGTGATTAAGCTGAGATACAGCTTTAATTTCTTTTCATCTTCATACATATTTTTTTCTTTTTTGCTGTTTGAAAAGAAAGGTTAATTTATAAAACTGATTTAATACCTACGATAATAATAGATTCAGTTTACGTCTTAGTATTAAGGCCCAGAAAGATATTTTATATTTCAGCATTTTCAGCAAAACTTACATTCACTATGGATTCTTTCGTCTGAGCCATATCTGAAATAACTCCATCTGTAATAATGAGGAGAACAAAATACTGGGAGCCATCTTTAACTGAAGCAGCATATCTATGGGGGGAAAAAAAGAATATGATAGTAAAACAAACCTTTATACAAGAGCAATTTACATGAGAAGGAGCTGTATTTTTAAAATTTGATGAAGGACTATTCCAAATAATTAACAGTGATAGCACAATTCACTGTACACTGTGATACACTTGTATATTCTTGAGGCTCAGTCTTCTCCCTGTGCTATACCTGAATATAAGACAAAACACACCCAGCACCATTCCAGTCTTGCCTCAATCAAAGGATGCAAGAAGCAAGCAACCATTCTTTGAAAATGAGCAGCTCTTGAAGATTTGAAAAGTTCTGACAGATAGTGAGTCCGCAACAGTTCCATTGGACTCTATGGCCTGCGTATCAGAAACCAAGACTAGAGTTCGTTTGCTCCTAGTGTCCTATATAGTTGGTAAAGAACTTTTTTGGCATGGAGCATGCTGTTCCATTTGCTACTTTATTTGACAGAAACCAGTGTAGTTTACTGCCTTCCAAGAAGGCTCTTAGTGCTGTGAAGGCTAAGCAGAACTTCATTATAGAAGTGGTCATGAGCAGAGTTGAGAGCAGGGAAAAAATAAATGCATGCTCAAGTACAGAATATTCATTACCTCACTGGTCACTGGACAGGGTATGTTCTAATGATGCTTGTGATGTTACTCAGAATATTTTAACAGTAAATTTGCAAGCGAGTGCTGCCTATAAATAAGATGCTTTAACAACAACATTTGCAAGAGTCTGGAAGACTGTGAGTGAAATGGAATCTGCAACTCACAGAAAGCCATCCCCTAGATACAGCTGGTTAAAAAAAACCCACAGTCCTTCAACTTGTTGAACACTTGTTTGTACACAAGCAGTAAGGGCTGGGATTAAATGCACAATACTAGCACACGGTATTCAGAATACTAACTAATACAAGTTAATCACTTTAAAATGACAAAAAACCCCACACTGTAAATACCTTATTCTATGTTTTGGCATCATGTAACGGTTGATCTTTAATAGTGCGATAGTTGTACTGAAAATAAAAAGTTTCTGCAAAGTACTTGTTATGCTTACCTGGCTACATGATTAATTACAGGGGCAAAGTTCGTTGGTCCATAAAGCTGAACTGATTTTAGACTTCTATAATACGCCTCCATTACACCATCAATGCCATGGCAGTATGGATTTTGAGGGTTTCCATTCTAAAGAAAATAAGAAGGGATTAATCACTAAAAATAATTATGAAACAGAATGATACATTTTTGTGAGTACCACCCAGTGCGCTTTTTTAAATGGGAATGACCCAAGAATTTAAGGATCTGTTCAAAGTTTGCTACCAATATCTCAGATTGATTTCTGTAACCTCATCCTATACTCCACTAAGTTATCTCCAGACACCTCTAAACCAGCAGCCTGTAAAGACAGGTTACAGAAAATGACAGAGAGCAACAACAATAATAAAAAAAAAAATTGGATCATGATTCAATTACTTATCAAGGTAAGATGAGCTTCAAACTGAAGTATTTCAAACACCTGTTTCTCATGATGCTATAGATGAGGTTTCTTTATTACTGTTTTTGGCCTACAGGGACTTCTTCATTCTGGATGTCTGTCGGCAATTTCACTACTATGAGAAATTTTGAAATGAGTCTTTTAGACCTAAGAATTAGAGCATGTTCTGTATTTACTTTTCCTATTAACTACTTAAGACATATCTTACTTGCCCAAATTAGGTTGTGGTACAGAAATATAAACAAAATTGTATATATTTGCTTACCAATGCAAATTCATGTGATACTCTTCCATCTGGAGGCAGTCTAGCTCCAAAACCTAGAGCTGGGAACATTTTATCACTGTCATAGTCCTGAATAATTTCACCTACTGCTTTCAGTGCCATGCCGTATGCATTCAGCTGATAGGGATTCATATAGTGCAGTGAAGTAGGTTGTGAAGGGTTACCTGTTGAAGCAAGAGTCAGGTTTACTTTACAAATTAATCACTCCCATTTTCTCTCCTAAAAATGACAGAAATCTAGGAAAGAAGAAATTGAAAAGGTACCAAACCTATTTTCTGTGTACATAACTGTGGTTAAAACAGGTAAAAATGCAACGTTTTTAATACATCTTTAATAGGTTAATAGTAGTAGCTATAAGCTTTTTCATCGATGAAACAATAGCAAGAAATTGTGACTTAACTTGTATATTCGTGCCATTTTTGTAATGTGATACACACTTCTATTATGAAATTTACTCAGTAGAAGAATCAAAACTAATCTGTTTCACCATTCTTCAGCCTCACTCTACTCGAAATTCATCTATTTTGTACCTCTCAATGGAGTCTTCTAAGTTAGCCAATTTGCTCACAGCAATAATAAATGAACGTGAAAAAAGAAATAGAAAGTATGTAAACAACTGCAAATTGCTACTATTTATGGAATTCAGTATGTATGTTTTTAATAGAGAACTTCTATCTGCTCTGTTTGTCCAGCTTTTCTGGACAGGAATTGGTTTCTAGTCTGTTGTTGCTCCGCTGACTCCAGGTGGTGCCAGGTATACAAACAATCTGTAATACAAAGTAGTTAAGCAGAATCCTGACATGGTGCACACACATAAACTACTTCTAAAAAGTGTTTTTAGAAGTGCTTTAAAACTAAACACAGCACAAGAATATGGAAGCTTATTTTTATTCTTACCATTTGAGGCTGTGAAGTCAATAGCTACTGTGAAGTTGATTTGCGTTCTGTAAAAGGAACAAATACAGCTCTTACTAATAGCTTTACTGCTATGTGGAAAAATAAACAAGATATATGATAATGTTTTTGGATAAAATATAGGAAACTGACTTTCTAATTCAGGTAACACACAGTGAAAATACCATTTCATGAACACACTAAAAACATTTACTTTATTACATCCCTCCTTTCTCATTGCTTATGAAAAATCCTCATTCTACATTTAGGTTATTATGATCTCTCATTCTACATTTAGGTTGTTATGATCTCTGTGTATTATTATTTTTAACAGTAATACTGATATTTCCTTTGACAAGGAAGGCAACTGACAGGACAACTAGGGTTTTATTGATCTGCTCTTAACAGTAAAACCATGTCTTCAGTCAGAATGTGTTTGAAATCACACTGTATGTAAAACCTTTGGAGAAGACAGAACAGTTTTTGGCTGGCGATATCATTCATGGGAACACAATACTTTAAGGATTTTAATTTAGTACTTTAAAGAGTAGTTTCTTTTACTATCAAGGAAAATTGTGGAAGATAAAAGTAGAAACTGGAAACAGGATATAAAGATGAGCAATTTGAGCAGTAGCTAAGTAAAGCCATTACTGTGCATGAATCAATTGTCAGCATGCCATTATTGTCTGAAAAAGCAGTCACTAATGCACTTATGGAGTGACAATCCAATTAATGCAGTCCTGTTCCAAAACTTTCCTCAGCACAGGACACTGTCATTCTGGAGATACTCTCGACTCTAATCAGGCACAAGAGATGAATCTGAAAACTGACTTTTTACTCAGACCACGTTTCAAACTTCTGCCTCTTAGAGTGCACCGCTATGAACTTATTGACCAAACTGCCAAAGATTACAGCTCTGCTCTTTCGAAGTTATTGCACATATTTAGCTCATGCACACCTAGGTCAAACATCAGCGATCTGACACCTGACCTTGCAGTAGAAGATTTACTGCTCAAATAACCTTTTCACCCAGAGAAAACACTATTACTGTCATGAAAACCTAGGTTCACACAAAATATCACATGGAATCGTATTATTTCACTGACCAAGGCCCACACAAATTAAGCTAGGCGTGAGTGGACACCATCCTTAAAAGGCATCAAAACCCCACCAACAACCACAGTAGCAAGAAGAGACTTTGTGGTTCCCTGGAATGCTGTCAGCCCCGAATATGTCTAAAAATGCATCAAAATGGACTTGAATGAAGAACAGTGAAAGCTGCTGCAGACTGAAGAGTTCTGAGACCTAGGATTTATGAGATATGCATCCCACTAATAATTCTGCATTCTGCTTTATTCCCTTCCATACAAGATACACTGTTGTTAATGGTGTGACAAATCAGATTTTGTTTTGTTGCTACCCTAATGTCAGTGCTTGTAGTTTATTAGCCAAAACATACTTCTGCACCAACAGTTAGTGACAAGAATAAACATCATAAGAAGTGCACGTCAACTAGTTTTTATTACCATCACTACAGCGTGCGGTACGGCTGTCTACCTCAGGCATTAACAGGACAGGAAGATCAACCAGTAACAAAGGACTAATACAATGCTATCTCTAGTTTTATGCTTAGAGTCCTTACTAGCACTGCTAAACACAACTGATCTTGGACAGTCATCTTCCTGTACTTATTATTCACAATAACCTGAACTACCATTTTTCTCTAAGAAGAGTATGTTTCCATACAGAGTATTTATTATTCATGCCGTACAGAAGACTGGGACAACTGGAACAAACTCACTTAGCACAAACGTGCTTTGACTGCCCTGTGTTTTCCATGACCGTTTTATACATACATATATAACATACTTCAAATGTCCCTCTAAGAATGATCTTGTGCAAAGGGACAGGGGAGACCAGCTCACACAAGGTACTGACGTCCGACGGCAAAAGGAACAACAGACTCCAGAAAGGTACGAAATGAATATTGACCCTTGTAGTCAAAACTATCAAAATGCAATTAAATCTTTTTTTTGAGCACCGGGTATCTGAAGTTCAAACAATTTAACTTCAAATAAGTACCACAGAAGAAAATATTTTCAAAAGCAGCTGCACGGATGTTAACACATATTTTGTGTGAAAGATTAATTTGAAAGGTATTAATTTTGCTACTGCTTCCCAGGACTGGAAAAAAAAAAAACAACCCAACCAACAAACTGTCCATAATTTAAAAAAAAAACAAAAAACAAACTAATTTGGGAAGGCTAATTTAGAAGCTGCGTGTTGTGGAAACATCAAACACAACTCATTTGGAAGTCAAGTCAGATGAGTAGAAAATTAATCTGAATGATATTTTAAGAAATGCTTCCACAGTAATACACGCTATTCTGGAAACAAATTAAAAGTAATGAATATATCTGACAGCTCACTGCCCTGTTTTTATTTCTACCACGTTTTATTTCTTTTCAACAGAATAACTTTGAGGTTCTATCCAGTGCACACTCTTAGGTTACTGTTGCTATTAACATATTAATGACTTGCTCATCAACAGTAACATATTTTTGATAAGATCTTTTGGCTACTGTATTTTATGTAAGGGACAATCGCTGAAAATAAATCATTAATGCAGTGTGGATGCCTACAGCTTCAAAAAGCACCTGAAATCACAGCCTTCGAGACAAACTCAGATGCATGATTAAATAATCTCAATTTTAAAACACACCAAGAAAATGGAAGCTTCACTTAAGATCCTTTACTGCTTATTTTTACAGAAATCCTCAAAGCTCGGAGCTGTATCTGAACTAAGAAAAAACACTGCAGTAAAAGCACCTATCTGCATAATGCTTAATTAGGAAGGATATGCTGAACTACCTTTGTGCTTAACTCAGATGAAAATAAATGAAGTGGTAGACAATCTAGTTTAGACTTCTATACACAGAGCAGTTTGTTACGATGCTGAGGAAAACTAAACAAGCATTCGTGTGAAACCTGTAAGTGAAGTCTGGCGTGTTTTCAGGATTAACTGAATGCTCTTGGAAGGGACATACAGTGTTACTTTAAACAGCAAGAAAGTCAGAATGGTGCTCAAAATTACACACACAAGAATAAACTGTATGATTTGTGTACTACCTGTACATAGAATGTCAGAAAATAAATGAGCCCACCTGAGGGCTGTCCCTGTCCTGGGCTGGCTGGGCAGCATGGGCTCGGGGCTTTGTAAGATGCAGAGGTGGATGAAGGCAGGTGAGGAGCTGGCCTGTTCTGGATGTGGCTGACAGTGAAGCTTGCTGCACTAAGTCGTGCTTTGAGTTGTTTTCACAGGCACTGGAACAGGATGCCCAGAGAGGTGGTGGATACCCCATCCCTGGAGACATTCAAGACCAGGCTGGACCACACTCTGAGCAACCTGATCTAGCTGTACGTGCCCTGTTCATTGCATAGGACATGGACTAGACAACCTTTGAAGATCTCCTCCAACTCAAATAATTCTACGATTCTGTGAAATACTTAAAGAACACAGAACAGTAAGACTAGCAGAACTTCCTACTGGGAGAGGCAAGAAGGCTCAGAGAAATGGGAGAGACAAAGCACTTGAGGCTAAGGGTCAAGGCTTTTTTGCTGTTCTTTTAAAATATTTCTTGTTCCCCAGATTTTTCAAAAGTAAGGTTTTTCTGATTAGGAAATTCATTTGCTGAGGTTGTTTTTCTGCTTTCCCAGATGCACATTCCCCAAGGAGCTAAATGAGAAGCTCACGGCTTCAAGTGAGGTTGTAAGGTCACAAAGCTGTGCACAAAAGCTGCCACAACACTGCCGTCTGGCTAGGCAGGCTGGGTCACTGAGTGTCCTGACTCAGGGGAGGGCTCAGACAGAACGTCCAAGCACAGCAACATGCATTGTGGACTCAGAGCTGCTGGAGGAAGACATCACCTCTCAGGGTGAACTCGTCACTAGCAGTAACAAAAGCATCTCAGCAGCAGCAGTAACCTTTACCACAGAGCAGACAGTTTGGGACTTTGGGAGAGCAAGGTAAAACTAACCGCTTTCAATCAGAATTGATGCACACATGGGAACAAGCTAAGCCTGGATGTAGCTGTTGACCAGGGCTGACAGAGTGAGTTTTTTTTAACAGTACACTGGAAGAATGTATAAATTTCCTCTGCATCTTCAGGGTGAAAACCAGCTGGTCTGGTAGCAGGGGGAGTCGGCGGAGGTTTAAGAATCACTTACTGTGCAGCAATCTATAACTGATCTAATTGAGTAACTAACGAGCGGCTGTATCATCTCAATGGTATTTACTCTAAAAAGTCTCCAGTGACAGTATTTTTTAAAATTTCCTCTTTGCAAACGCAGTATCAAAACAACATTTTCCTCATAAAAGTTCCACAGTATCTTCCTCCTATATAACTTTATT
The DNA here is from genome assembly GCF_039878825.1 of Excalfactoria chinensis. Classification (NCBI taxonomy): domain Eukaryota; kingdom Metazoa; phylum Chordata; class Aves; order Galliformes; family Phasianidae; genus Excalfactoria; species Excalfactoria chinensis. The sequence continues at coordinate 14,197,491 of NC_092825.1, read as the reverse complement.
TCTCCAAATTAATCTCCAAGGCTACAACATACACGGTTAAGTCTCTACAGTAGGTAGCTATGACAGCCCTTGCTTCACAGGTGTATCTCAACTAAGTTTCCTCAGTACATCAAATAGGTATGCCATTACATATGATTTATTTTTCACTAATCTGGGACAGAAAAGATGACTTATCACTTTTAGGTTGGAGAGGATACAGTTCCTGAAATTTTCATGATTTACAAACATCTAAAGTAGCACACGCTATTCTAAGATGTCTAGAAAGTCTGAAACGTATGGAAAGTTTTGCAAGGAGATGTTCTTTCTGTACACTAAGTCTTGCAGCTTTATGGCTCCTGGTCTCGTTTCCAGATAAGACAGAGCCAACTACTCTACATTAAAATTTGATAGTGTTAGGACAAGGGGAATGGTTTAAAACTAGGAGATGGGAGACTCAGGTTAGATATTAGGGGGTCACTCAGAGTGCGGTGAGGACTGGTACAGCTGCCCAGAGGAGCAGTGGGTGCCCCATCCCTGGAGGTGTTCAGGGCTGGGATGGATGACGCAGCCTGAACTGGTGGGGGGTAACCCTGCCTAATGCGCAGGCAATCAGACAAGATGATCTTCAAGGTCCCTTCCAACTCATGCCATTTTGTGACTCTATGATTCTATATGCATAAAATAAAATAAAATTAAATTAAATACTCTGTTAAGTGTTCAACAGTCATCCCTACAAACCAAGATTATTCCAAATGAACTCCTAGGCAATATCCCACACGTTCCTGGCTTATTCATATACTGGGAGGTGATTTTTATAGGAAAATATGCTAGTAAGTGGAAGGAGAAATCCACTTTTGAAATATACATTAATTTTTAGTACAAAGTACCCTATCTTAAGGTAGGGTCAGTGTTGTAACAGGTGATTAAGCTTCAAGATACAAGGAAAAGTTAGCAACTAAGATGACACTACTTGATGCACAACAGATGTAAAAGAGACATCCATCTCTTTCCTACTACTGTCATCCTACAATAAAATTCAGTGTTATTAAATAAAAATAAATCAGAATGTATGAACAAATTCCTGTTTCATTTTTATGGCTATTTTAAAAAGTCACTGATTATATTTATAATGAAATATTCCAATTAAAAATATGCAGATTCAAGATACAAATCAAATCAATACTGCAGTCCCAATTAATTACAGTTAATGCTGTCAAGCTTTCCCTTAAATTCATTCCAGACACTTCAAATCAATTACAATAAAGTTCTGAACATGGAATGTTTCATAAGCATCCATTTATAGAAAAGCCAATATTGTGCCTTCTGCCAAATCAGTGTTTTCTTCCCCTTGCCTAACCAAATGGAAGAAAAACGGGGATCTAAAAACAAAATTGTGGAGGACATAATTGATGGGAAAACAGACTGATAAATGAGGAGAACTTCACATCACCCTTCCCCAAAACTCACTGGCATGTGCTTAAAAACAGATGTATGAATCACTAAACAAGATTTAGATAAAGTAATTAGATGATTAGAATTAGTGCTCAGACTTACAAGCACAGAGCAGTCTACTGACTTATACTCCACTCTTTTACAAAAAGAGGGGTGATCTTCAAAAGTAGTAATTATTAGTATTGCAAGACTTCTCTACTTTGCACTTAGAGAGAAAGCACAAAATATCAGTAGGAATTGTTGTTTGTATTCAGGATTTCTATTAATCATCTACAAAATACAGATATTTAACTGGCACTGTAAACAGCTCCATGGGAAATATGATAACTCAGTCTGAAAAGATTACACATTCATGCAGTCTTCTTGTCTTTCCAAATTTAGATATAAAACTTAACAGATTCTAACACGGTCAACAAATGAATTGAATCCACTTTGAGGAGAAACAGGAGGATCTGGAGAGTGAAAACAAAGAGATGATAAATATTCCATCAGAAGTGTTTCCAGATAACTGAACTGAAATTAAGGATTGCAACTCTAGAAGACCTAGATCACCTTTTTGTCCAGAAGCATCCAGGAACAAAATGCAGGAACTCTGAGGATAGTAAAAAGTCTTAGTGGCCCTAACCAGCCTCACCTCGGCCCTCTGACCACACTCTCATGGGCACAGGAGCCCCATTTCAGCTCAGCCTTCAGACTTATGTAAGAGGAATATATATGTCCAGCTCAGCTATGCCCACATAGCTCACGGCTTCACCTCCTAGAATTCTCATCACAGGCCCACCTGACAATCCCTGGAACTGATCCTGACCCTTATCTGTGGTTTGACTTTCCATCCAGATGTTGATTTTCATCCTCACCACAGACTTCCCCAAAGTTTTGGACTCTTAGCTGAACCTATTCGCCATCTCTGGGCCTGCCATGCTTGCCTTGTTCATGGAATCATAAAATGGTTTGGATTGGAAGGGACGGGTAGAAAGAAAAGAAAAAGAAGAAAAATTTCTCCAAAGATATGAGTAACAGTTTTAAGGTGAACACATCTACATCCATGTTTGAAATCATAAACATTCACATTTGCAAGTAGTGTCCATGGAAATGTTCTCATTGCATTTAAACTTAATGAGCCAAAAGACATTGTGTTTTGACACACATAAGAGACTATGAATTCACCCTTAGTAAAAATACTTATTATCTTGGATGGAGAACAAAGAGCTGTACATTTGGATATCTTGATTTGAAATTTAACGTTTTGGGAGAATTTAAACATCAGAGCATTTGTTACTCCTTGAGAGAGAAAAGACAAAAAAAATTACTCTCTGCTGCAGCACATGACTTAGGTCAATAATATGGACCACTTCTTACCGTGACTCATTTCCTCTACTAGTTATGAGTTTGGTATAGCATATAATTTTTGGCAATATTGCTAAAAACTTTGATAATAATGGTAAAATAACCAGCTTACTGTTTCTCTGTAACTAGAATATAACTTGTTAGTATCATCTTAACAGAACAATCTTCAGTGATAAATGAGTTGAGAATAAATCTTCAGCACATTCTCTTCTGTGGGATTACCACAGCTAGAAACAAAGATGAAGCGGTGTATTGCTAATGGATAAACACAACACAGGCTTTTTATTGCAGCTGAAGCCTGGTTGAAGACTGACAGAAAAAACAACCTATGAACTTGTATCTCCAAAGGTAAATAGTGACCTAAAATAGCTATAGAAAAATAGGGAATATGCCTCAAAAATTCATAATAAGTGCCTCGAAATGTGTAATAAATAATTTCTACTTTTTTTTAGTGAATATCACTTTCTGGTACAGAGGTTAAGAATCGATAATTCCTGATGTTTGATCCCATTTCAGGTATGTTCTAGGGTAAGCCATTTGATGCCTCTGTCTCTACTTCCCCTTTGGAATGACGATAAATGAGAAATTGAAAGCATTATAAATTTTATACAATTAGTATTGAAAAAAATGCCTCCCATGGGAAAAGGCTCTAAATAAATGCTAATCTTAAATAAATCAAAGGTCATTATTGCTGTACCACTACCTATTCCAACAGTATACATGAAGTTCCGTAACTTAAATGACATCAGTAACTTAAGAAGGTATAGCCTCTGCATGAGGAAATAATACAGTTCTTACTGTACTAACTTAAAGTAATCATATGCAATGTACAAATACAAATTATTACAAAGAAGAAAATGTTGTTGACTATCACATACCCGCCTTTAATGTAGTCCAGGAATGAAACTTCTGTTTCAATGAGGAAGGAAAGCAGTGTAACCTGAAAGCAAATAAAAAAAAAAAAAAAAGAGTCAGATGTGAATTGTCCTTTCCCAGTTATACAAGTAGAGACACATCCACAACGTTTTTGGAGCTAAAAAAACAACATAACTGTTTCAGAAACCAGTTTTTGAAAGGAAAAGACAAGTTCGGAAGTCTGCTATGATTTTTTTGGTGGTAGCTCTGTTTTGTTCTGTTTTTTTCCTTTTTTTGAAGTAAGAGAGAATGGGTGAAAGATCACTATCCAGGGCAGGCAAACATATGCTTATTCTTTTTGAAGTACTTACTGAGTACTTCAGCTTTGTTTAAAGAACTCATTTCTCATATCAGCAGTTGTACTGAGTGTTGATAAACACACATACATATGAATACAGAAAAATACTTAAAGTGGAACACATAGAAAAATGAGGAGAAATTTCTTCACTATGTTTTGATCACTCAGGAATTTCGGTAGTCCTAAATGTAAGCAGCAGCTTAAAGTGTGGCATTTTGAGCGCTCAAGTTACAGAAGTCTTAACTCAAGTGGAAAAGATTTGGTATTCAGGATTTTCATACAGACTCCATATTACTTTTGAAGTGAATTGGTTTATTTACAATTATGCCGTCTGTATTCCTGAACTTAAAATGACCTCCTAAGTAGTAATGAATGGAAACAGCTACTCTATCAGTGTATTTCTTTAAAACAGCAGTGAAATAGCAATCAATGACGAGCACCCACTTTGCTAACTTTTCCCTAAGATGGCAACTTTCCATTAGTGAGAATGATGGTCTTAGATGGTTTGGAAATGGAGAAATCTGTTGGGAAACCAAATATCTTGGATGAATGACAGAAAGAAGTAAAAACAAAACTGCAGGTAAACATACAGGAAAGCGACTATTCGCAGAAGCTTAAAGGAAGCCTGCACATAGACGGGCAAATGGGACAAAAAGGAATCAACATAAAAGCAATTATAAAAAACACCAGTAAAGAAGACAAGAGGGAAGAAAATTGCCAACACCAAACCACTTGTTGTAGATTTTCTGTTACTTTCAGGCAAAAAAATACAAAACCCACAGTAGATTCTGTCTGCCTAAACATGAGTGAAAAAATGTTCTTTCATGAAAGAATTTTTACTCTAACACTTTAATTAGCAACAAATAAACAAATAAATAAACATTTAATAATAAATATATAAATATATAAACAATCAGACCTTGCAAGGTAAATTTTCACAAACTACTTTATTATGTTTTAAAACAGAAGTACAAAATCAGTGATGGTTTCCCTACTGATGAACAGACTTATACAAGAATGAGAGACTGACAAATTGTTTCCTCAGTGCCATACAGTTCAGAGTGCAAGTAGTCCTCCTGACTTCACTGGGACTTCCCATGAGCAAAAAAACCCACCACGCTGGTTGTGTTTTCAAAAGAATATATCTAAAACTTGTACTGATTTTCCAATATATAGCTCTTCAACATTTCTCTTCATTTTCTCATAGATGATCTGAGTATCATGGGTGCCAGAACACAGAAGATGAGAAAATGCTGAAGGGGAATATTTGCGTTGTTAACAAATGGTTCATAGCAGAATATGAATAAAAGGACATAAAATTCTCTTCCCAAAATAGCCTTAACAGAATTTTCAGGAAAGATTTACAAAAAGCTGTTGGTAATAAAAATTTATGACTCTTCCTGTTTTAGCATGAAAGTTATGACTTAGCAGCTTTTACTGATGCTAGGTGAGCAGTTAAATTTAAACATAAAACTGACTTTTGAAAATGCAAATATGTTTCAGACAAAATCGAACAGTGTCCAATCAAATAATTTCCAGAATCTGCCTCCAGACAATAGTTTGGTATAACTCATTTTTAAAACCATGGGCAACTTAAGAGCACACTTGAAAACAACTTCGATCAACTTAGAAAAATAACAACAAACACATCTGAAAATAAATGCTGCAGTACAGTAAGTAGTTTATTGTTGTAGCTTTCACAGATGGTTCTATTCCACCTCTGTTATATGTCATGTCAACTACTTTATATTTCAAGATAAAAGCATACAGTAATATTATAAATTATATCTACTTACTGTTCCAGAGTTAACATACTTCTTCTTTTTTCCCTTTTTCTTTGGATTTATTACCTAGAAACACAGACAAAAGAATTAACGCACAATCATTTTTTAGCAAACACAAAGATAATTGCTAAGATATTTTCAATGCACAAAACAGAATCCGCAGAATCAAAATTAATTCAGCGTGCTTCTACTTATGCACCTCAAAGCTGGGATATACACAGATTTCAAAACCAGTGATTTATTCTCACAGTGTTGGGTAAGGCAGTGTTGTTACTCATATTCAATAAATAAGGGACTGAAACAAGAAAGGTGAGAGCGTTCATTACATCTGAGTGCCCAGTAGCTTTGAATCTACACAAAATTCCGCATTTTTCTGTACTCCTAATTCTAGTGCTCCAGTGTTCTGGGCCATCACTTCTTTGTCTAACAGTGCACCTCTTCAATTAATCTGCTCCCATCTTCATAGTATTACCTGTGAAAAATGGGAGTTGTTCTACTCATAGTTTTTGTATTTGGTGCAATGACAGGTATGGCAATTGCAATGAAAGAAAGGCCGAGGTCATAGAGTCTCAAAACTAGCTTGTTATTTCATGAAATCTGGCATAGACCATCAACTAGATGGCAAACACTCTCAGGGCACAAGAATCTTCAGAGAACTGGACCACAAAGTATTAAATCATTCTCTCAAATACCTTGAACCTACATTCACACAATCTCCCACTGCAGACATCTAAAAAAAGGTTGTTTCCCTTCTCAGTACTTGAAGGTAAGTCTCAGACGGTTTCACTAAATGCACGTAAAAAAAGTACTCCTATTTATTACTGTACACAGGATTGGAAGCAAAACATTATTTTGTTAATTATGTTGATCAGCTGTCTCCTATGTGACCAGGAAAACTCAAATTAATCTTACTGCCAAGTTCTACTGTAAATTATGCACAGATGTTCCATAAATGAATGCAAACATTCCAAACTGAAATCTCAGCTACTTAACTGCTATAAAATATTGCAACAGTAATTCCTGAAAATGGGAAAAATAGCAAAGCACCTTCCAAAAATTCACCCCCAACTAAAATGAAATCACATTCAAAGACTACATTCCTTGCACAGCACAGCACAGCTGTGAAATACAGATCAGAAAGAGACAACTATCATTGGAGGTCTTCCCAAACAGGCTAAATAAAAGTGACTCTCTCTCTTCAGTTTGCCACACTGCTACCTCACGAGTATTTTTCAAACACAGAGCAGGAAGATGGAGGTAACAAACTGCCTACCTGATCCATGGTCCTTTGCTCACAACTCTCCAATGGTCTGGCCTGAGTTAATGACTACAGACAAGAAATATGCTGCTAATTGCCCAAAAGAAGATTCATGACAATCTTCTGCTTCACATTACCTGACAATGGGCACCTCAGGAATTGCTGGGAAATGCACTAGGGCTTGGAATGAAATGTCATGGGAAACAAGGTATCTTCTAGGGATCAAATATCATTAAATCACAGCTTCTGTCTCTCACAATTCCAGATACTATCATAGTAACAACAATTGTGTAGGTTTTGCTTAAACTTCAGGTAAGTGTGTAACAGCACTTTCTAGCCTCCAAAAGCTTTATGCTCCTGCAATAACCAAGGAAGCTACTTGAGCTATCATGTGTTAAAAAAAAACCAAACAAGTCTATCGAAGAGAGCTTGTTATATCAATGTTTCTAATGCAAAAACACTCAAACAAAAATTTCTCTATCTGCCTTGGGGCAGTCTATCTGTAACGCAATTAAAAAGAATTTGTTCAGTCTCCTTTGTTCTGATATTGTACAGACTGATCATGTGAAAGCAGTGGGAAAGAACAGAGGATTGTCACATGGGGAGGGAAACACTGGCTGTTCAGAAAATGTATGCTAATGCTGGGAATAAGATATTGACATTGTATTTAAGAAACTGCAAAATCACTGTAAGAAGTTATGACAGAATTTTCCTGGTAGGGTAGTAGTCATGTCAGTGATACAATAAGAAAGGACAGTTTCACTGCACACAGTACTCCGCGCTGTGACACTGTAGAAAGCTTCTGCAAATTACAGTCACTCTTTAGGGTCGATTCTGGATCTAAATAAGAAAAAGATGGCTGTAAGTTATCTTTGTCCTGTTTCACACAGCAGCATCAGTGCTCATCTTCAAAATAAAAGTGCAGAACATAATTGGAGCACTCTCTTTCCCTAGTCTGCATTAACGCTTGCACAAACCATCATGTCAGCATTTTAAGGAATACGGTACATTACAAAATACTGGTTTAATGGCCAAGACCAAGGGATGGCTTAAAGAATAGCAAAGATCTGCATAGCACACATAAAACAACAACAAAAGAATAAAAAACAGCCTATAGCTGCATAGGTTTGCCTTCTCATTATTAGCAAAGTTATCTTTCCACAGAGAAATAACACATTTTAATTTTGAGACGCACTAAGGAAGCACAGAATGATGCTGGAACTTAAGGTGTAAATGGAGAAGCTAACCTAAATCTTTCAAAAAGTGTACTTACAACCTGAAAAGTCTCAAGTACTCATGCTGAGGGACAGAAGAGGTCTTGAAATTAAGAAGTCTATTAGTGCGACTATGATTAAATTAGATTTGTTTTACTTCTAAAGCACTCTTGGGTGAAACAGAAATGAGAAAGTTTTCATCATGGGATTAAGACTGTGTTCAAGAAAACCTTACAGACAGGCTGCTCATGAGTTTCACCAATCTGGACACATGAGAGTCCAAATACAGGAAAAGCCTCTGCTATCAGAATGGACAAAGAGAGAACAAGAGAACAGTCTTTGAAGCAGCTGGTCACAGAGCCATTCTAAAAGCAACAACAGCCCATTTGACCCCACAAGTCATCATATGGCATCACACAGAAGTGTATGCATTACCTGTATTTTAATTTGAAGGCAAAGTAGCTGCCAAGTTTAAAGAGGAGATGCTCAGTACTAACAAGACTACACTAAAGGAGATTTGGTTGAAAAACAGTACTTCTGTTTTCTGAATGGCACCTATGACCTGTGATATTGATGTTAGGGAGCTTTAGATACTGCTTCCTCCTGGGAAGGCTGGAGGGATAAGATCAAAAGCTTGGCTTTCAGTAACAAATGGAGGCCAAGGATATAGGCACAGAAGAAATGCCAAGAAAAGGATCACACACAAGGTCACATGTCTCAGTCAGGAAAGAGCTCCAGAAACAAGAAGACAAATACTTTCAGGCACTTCCGAAACAACAGAAATGTAAGTGGAAAAAAAATGTTAAGTAACTTATTTTTAATTCAGCTCCTATACATGGTTTCCATGGACTAGGGTTTGCTGACTCATTTCATGACACCACAACTCTTTAAGAGAATGGGAATTCTCACCAACATTTTCCATTAGAGGACTGTTTTTAATAGGAATAATCCCGCTGGTAACCAGACCCAGGAATGGGATGCATTACTGAGGTGTGGTGACAGCAATGTAGTGTATGAGGATGAGTCAAGGTTTGATCCAAAATGATCAAGGCTCCACAAATTGAGACAAAATAAAGGCAATTTCCAGGAGGATGCATGGTTGCCTTTCCTATATTTCCCCCAGGAATTCTGGCAGATGGAATTCTGAGTTATGTTCATTACTCAGTTGATATAAACATCTTTTAAGTTCATGAGAGAGGAGACTGCAACCTCTTCAATATGAAAGGAAAACAACTAAACTAAAAAAAGAGAATGGACCATTCTTGCGGTTAGCAGTATTTATAAGCTATGAAAGGGATAAAACATCTCCTATTTTATCATCAGTTAATCTTCATAAATGATATGTTGCAAAATTTGCAGAAAGATACACCTGGAAACTGAAAAAAGAATGCACATAAAAAAGTCAACCTTAAACACTGTTCTTTGGGTCCTTCGTGACTCCATGTCATGCAAGCACACTCAGCACTTTCTGATGTTCCTCTGTCCCCAATATATACCCACCATGGAGCAATAAACAAAGCACAGACTGTGCCCTGCCTGAACAGTTTTCTTGTGTTGTACAAATGCTTATATTCATAAATGAAAGACAGTAAAAATGAGAATAGAACTGACCAAGGAAGAGAACAAAACAGTGAGCATAACGTTAAAAAGAATGTTCATTGCAAATCTCTGAAAGTCAGTCTACAAAAGGCCTACAGAGGAAAACCATCAAATTCAGCACTTCAGCTTACGGAAAGCATTGGGCACAATCCGTCCACTTTGTCTATAAGCTTATGTGAAATGGAGGATGCTGAAAAGCTTTCACAGAAATGGCTAGACAGAAATGGTAAGGAGAAAAAATCTGTTCTGTTTTCCAAATCTTAGTAATCTCAGACATAATTAAGAAAGAAGTGTCAAATCAGGGATTTACCAGCTTTGAAATACACAAACCTGTACATTGTCAGCAATGGGGCCCTGAGAAGACAGTGACTGTAGATGTGGTCTACATTTGCCTACTATATAAAGTAAAGTCATATAGCAGTTTGAAGTACTTGAATTGACTGCCTGATAATCCCAACAACTGGCAGACAAATGAATCCCAAACTGCAAATAAGAAGTGTATCTTTAAGCAAAGATGGTAACTGACAAATGGCAATGGCAAACAAAGAAAGAAGGTAAATTCACTGTTGTTTGTAATCCTAGCATAAAAGCTCTAAAAATTCTCACATCTGCACCAGAGGCCAAACACGTCTCTGCATCTGAAGTAGGGATTGTTGTTTATTTAGGTAAGAGAAACTAGCATCCAACTTACAACATGTGTTATAGTGGGTAAAAAAAAAAATTAAAAATGACAAAATGCATACACAGAAATGGTTTACAGCCCAGTAGTTGCTCCAGATTATGTCGAACAACCCAGCCATCTGAGTCTGAAGTTCTCTTGTCACCCAGCGCACATGTACATGCACACATACCTACCAGCTCTTAAATGCATTTAGATTTTCTGCTCTTCAAAAAGGAGGAATGTGAACTAATTCCAAAGCTTTAATTTTGACAAGCACTGTGCAGATTTAACCAGTTAACCATGAACACTGGAAGTTTTCTCACTTATTTTCTGAAGATGAACAAATAAGACTCAGAACACCTACCTCATACACGTTGAACTGAGATTGCCCTCTCGATAACTCCCTGTAACTTGTTGTGAATTCTCCAATGAAATCATGACTATAAAAAAAATCAAAGAGGCAGTATTACTACTTTAAACATCTCGTACACATATTTGCAAAAAAGAGAAGCACAACCAGTATGAACAAACACCCAAGAAAGCAGCAATAGCAAAACATGAAATCTGCTTAAAAAAAATGTATTTTCATTTTGTTTTGTCTTTAGCGATAACAATGAAGACTTGATTTATCAGGTTAAATCTTTCTGATAGCTTCTGCTTAGCCTAACTGCACAATGAAGGCTAAGTTGTAAATTGTTTACATGTGAGGCAGATCACTGAAGAATTTAAAACAGAAAGGGCTATAAAATATTATCACCACTTTCTCACTGGATCACCACTGGCATCTTGATCTAACACTGAAATAGTGGTTACAAGCTTTTCCTTTCTGAATACTACTTCAGTTCCAAGACTTAGGGAACTGGGTCTGTTTAACCTTGAGAAAAGAAGGCTGAGAGGGGATTTGATCCAGGTTTATAAATACCTGAGGTGTGGGAGCTATAGTGGCAAGGCTGGTCTCTTTTCAGTAGTGCGTGAGGACAGGACTAGGGGTAATGGGCTGAAACTTCAGCATAGGAAGTTCCACACGAATGTGCGCAAGAACTTCTTTACAGTGAGGGTGACGGAGCACTGGAACAGGCTGCCCAGGGAGGTGGTGGAGTCTCCTTCTCTGGAGATATTCAAGACCCGCCTGGATGCCTACCTGTGTGATGTGGTGTAGGGAGCCTGCTTTGGCAGGGGGGTTGGACTCGATGATCTCTAGAGGTCCCTTCCAACCCCTACAATTCTGTGATTGTGTAATAAATTCAACGTTTCCATGCTCTGTCACTCACATTTTAAAAACTGCTTTGTCAGCTCTTAGCCAGGGGAGATCACACAGCAAAGTAACCACTGTGGGCAGGGTGGACAGAGGGAAAGCACTGGATGATGCTCCACTGTGAATGGCTTCTGGGGTCAGGGAGCAGGACCAGAGAAACATGGCTGCCAGATGGGAGTGAACGAAACATCTGGAATGGGCAGCAAGCACACAGCTGACTGCCAAGCAGCCTGCTACACAACTTCCAGGTGTCATGAGACCTTCTGTACCCATCTCTGACCTTGCCAGCGGAACTTTTCTCACTGCTGATCCAGCTCCCACTCCCTCCTGATCCTCACTCCCCCTGTTTTCACAGCTCTTCCCAAGCAAAGCACCATACCTCGTCTACACTCTGCTTTCCCAACCAGTGAGCTACGATAATAACCATTTTTTTCATCTTTCCTTCAATGGAGAATGAGAATAGAATGTCGGTTTTATGATTTTGTTGCTTGTAAAACTTGCTTTTAAGATTTACAATGCAGTTCCAATTAAGCTATTTCCAATAAAAGCGAAGTTAGATATTCCTGAGAAGTGCAAGGAAAGGAAAAATAGAAACAATCCATAGCAACATGAAATTTCTTACTTTATTAATAACAAAACAACAAAACAAAGTTAAAATCTCTCTATCTGAAACCAGCAGGAATTCAAAACTATCTGTAAGCCATGCAATTAAAAGGTACAGTCATCACAGCAATACCAGTGAGACAAGTAAAGCATCCCAAAGAAGGCTTGAGAAATACTATATAGTGAACCTATTACCGACTACTCTGATTCAGAGTTGAGAAACAACCCCCTTCCACCCTGGAGACTGGAAAATTGCTTCTGAGACAGACAAAGACTTTTCTTAAGGAACACATTTTAAAGATATTGTCTCCTTTTTCTAAACACTCCCAGGATTGCGACAACTGTTGTACCAGGGGAATAGAAGAAGGCAGCATATAAGCAATAGAACTTGAGAGCTATAGAGACCACGACACATACAATATATTTAATATTGAGTCACCACAGCTCCGGAAAAAAATTCACCTTGCTAAAAGATGAAGCTTTGCTTTTTATAACAATTTATAATAACTGCTAATTTTCAAGTCACTTGGTATTTTTTTTAAAGCAGAAAATCAAGCAACTGCTCATTGACTACATATGAATATGCTGTAGCAGAGGATAAGCAATTTCAGATAGGGTTTTTCTCTGGGAAAAATACTTTGAAATCTGTGGTGCTTCCTTTTCCCTGTGGCAATATACATGGACTGGTAAGAACTGAGCCAGAAAGATTTAATTCCTCTAACTAATCTTATTAAAAAGGTGTGGACATAAATAATCAGTCTCCGAGCTCTCTGCATTTAAAAGACCATCAGCTTAGACATGAGAAGTCCCTATTGAAATGGATGCATGCCCTTCAATAGACTGGCTCTAAAAGATGAGTGCCTGCTGGACATTTGCCTTTGCTGGAAGTATAACTCATTTAGAAAAACATAACATCAATCCCTCCAAACATTCACGATTGCACACCACCCTATCAGTTTCCTTATTAGTGTCTGAACAGAGAACCAGAAGGAGTTGTCTTTGATAGACTTTTGGCTCCTAACACCAACCATTCCTAGACTCAGACACTTCTGTCCATGAACTGCATGTCCGAACTGTGAATCAGAGACTCTCAGTACGTCAAACAATCACTTGAATCCCAACTCACTAAAAGTGCCACTTCTGGTACTGTGCTTTGAAGTGCTGAAAATCACTTTGAGAATTGTCATTAGCTTTGTTGGTTTTGTTTCTTTTTTTCTTTTTTCTTTTTTTTTTTTTAATAATCTAAAGGAAAAAAAAAACAATGGAGAAAATGTCAATCATCACCCCTAATAATATGTCAGTAGGAAAGATGAGAAGTCCAACAATTTAAAAATCAACTAAGTAGCTGGAGAAAGAGGTCAGAGATGGAGGACAAAAAGAAAGAGGAAAGCAGCCGGGATCTGAGATTTACAGCCTCTCTTGCAGTCTTAAGGTTCTCAGACAAATTTTTACCTCATGTGGTGGTTAGATTCTCCAATGCTTGTTTTGGAGCCCCCAGTTTAGCATGGTACTACTTATTGTTTTATATTTTGAGAAAAAAAAAACAAAACCAACATTTTATTCTGTATAACAGACTGTAAAAGCCAAGGTTGTGGAATGGCTTTTGCACCACAAGGTAACAGTTTCTCTGAAGTTACTGAAAAAGCCTTCAGAAAGAAATAAAAACACCCAAGTATCGCTGATGTCCTTCATTTGTGTTCACACAGGCTGTAAAACAGATGAAGCAGATATGCCCACTAAATTCTTACTAAGTTTCAGTGAAGAGCAATCCGCCTCATTGCTGGTTGCACCTCAAATTCCAGGTTTCTTTCTCAAACTTTGCATACATATAATTGAGCTGCTCCAGTGCAAGAGTTTATAAGAACATGTCTGTATTGATACTTCAAATAATGCACAACTACACTATTAAACTCCTTAACCAGAATTTGTGAACAGTTGAGTTATTCCTTCTCAGATGATTTCTTCAAGTGAAGGAAAATAAAGGAATTCTCTACAGATCTATTTATTTATTTATTCATTTGTTTATTGAACTAGTAGTTGCATTCTACATCCATTAGACTACTTCAGTACTCCAGTTTTTATGCCATGGATTTGTATCAGTGTCACATATCCTGGTACAGAATCTTCCAAATGTCTTCGGAAATAAATGACACCAAAACTCAGCGCTGCAAATAGTACCAAGCCAATATTTCTGTTGGAGGTGCATGAAATATAAAAGGAGAATCCGGTGCAGTTAACTGTCCATATAAAACCTTTTTGCACTGCTTGATTAAAACCATGGAAAAACAAATTATTTAAGTTAGAAATGTTAACTCATCTAAAACACACAAAAAGAAGCAAATCTTTTAAACGATTAATGTTCATGTTAAGATGGTCCAGCTAAGAAACTGTAGTCAAGAAATTCTAAGTCAAGTATAGTCAAGAATTGAATAGTTAGGAAATTGTAAGTGATGCTGTAAAATAAATGAGAGCTAAGAACATACAGTTACTTCTAATGGAATTTGTGAACTTCACAGCAACAAACTAAATTCCGGATCCATTACCCAAAGCATGGATGATACAGGATGTAGAAAAAAAAAATGGAAAAAAATTCTCTAACTCAAGGTTGTTGAACAAAAGAACACTAAATCACAAATCAAGCGTATGTATGGTAACGTTGTTTTACTGACTGCAGAACAACCTGCAACATTCAATCTAACTTGCTTTGCTCTCTAGCAAGCTCCCTAATGGTCTTTCAAAGGTTGTTCTTCCCAGGACTGCACATCTCTGGAGCACAAACAGGCAGCCCAGTGAGGTAAACAGCTACTGTATCAACTGATAATTAACAAAGATTTCATGAGAAGCGAAAATTAATGTAATCTGTTTAACAGTGGCACTGTACAAAACCTTGATAGACAAATTAAGCCAGCCTGAATAGGACTCACTTCAGATCCATCTTGCTAACTCCAAGTCAAATTAAAAATGAATGTTCTTGCTATGATCACTAGTAAGTCATAAGCGTCACCAAATGACAATTTCTTTCTATTGAGACAGATTCAATCAGAATGCAGAATACCATTTTCCTTGGTTTGATACTGAAATAGCTTAACTGATTAGCTCAATCTAGCAGCTTGATTTTTAAATTGTCTGAAGTTACACGAGATGAGCGCTGTCTCATCCTTGAGGAATTTAACGTGTAAGAAGTCAGTGCTTTGTGTGCTTCTAAATTTAAATAAGGTGGAAAACAAGAGGCAAAAAACCATACGGTTAGAGTAAGAGGGAATACATGTAAGTAATATTCTTCACCCTTTTTTTTTTTTTTTTTCCTTTAGATATTAATTTAACAGGTATTCAGAATGAGATGTAAGCAAAAACAGACAATCTTTCAGTGTCTGGGACAGCAGAGGCTACTGATGGCCTGAATTCCACAGCATGTTGACATCTGCGCTCAACATCACACCTATACCGTTATTATTTGTCAGATTTCTTCCTTTTCTTTTAATCACACCTCAGATTCACATTTTGAAGGAAACAAGTCAGCACATGGGGTTTAACGAAGATTAATAAGATTGTTCTTTTTTATT
This sequence comes from Excalfactoria chinensis, assembly GCF_039878825.1. Lineage (NCBI taxonomy): Eukaryota > Metazoa > Chordata > Aves > Galliformes > Phasianidae > Excalfactoria > Excalfactoria chinensis. The sequence goes on along the minus strand of NC_092825.1, from coordinate 14,181,563 downwards.
AACTTGCAAATATTGCCTAATTTTTCATTTTCAGAATATTTTCACAAAGTATTGTATCTTGCCTGCAAATTGAAAAGTATGTCACTTTTTTGAAGATTTGGCAAATTTAAGTATAAACTAGAGGATGTTAATGTAATTAAATTTTTACAGTGACGCAGCAACTTTTTTTCTAATAATTTTAATCCTCATATTTTTAACTGCTTATGCTACAAGCAATTAATACGGTTTTTTTTGTCCCTCCAGGAATTATCTAATCAAGAAGGCTGAATTTGTTCTACTGGGTGATAATTGCAGAGCATAAGTATGTGGTAAGAATGCTTATAAATCAACAGATTTCACGATGAAATAAAAAAGACTAAGGTGTAAGCTGAGAAAGCTGAAACTAGTTTTGGCTCTTGTCAGCAAAGGAAGGAATGACAGCACAGGGTAAATTTCCCTATTACTAATGCAAGATCTATTCTGGCCATAGAAAAACTAGAAACAAATGCCTGTAGTAATATTAGCGACATCATATAATAATTAATATACTCTTAAGTATTCAAATGTAACTGCATATTCATGTATTTAAAAATATAAATTAATAAGAAATAATTAAGGCAGGTCAACTGAGAAATAGAGATCAACATATTTTTGTATTACATGCAAGTGCTAGAACCATGATTTATAAATATACTTTCTCTCCAAAGTATGAAGACAGAAACTCAAGCATTTTTTACAGAAGAGGTCTCAACTCAGTCCGACCATAAAGAGGGCATGCTAAGTAAAGTCAGTAAGGTTGAACAATTACATATTGCCCATTTTGAAATTAGCTACAGAAAATCCACATCTATTCCACCATCCTCCTCTTGATGATATTTAAAACCCTTTTGCCTTAAGCAAAAAAAACCCCAAAAAAACCCAAAAATGCACCAAAACCAAAACACCCATTTCATATGTATACAGTAAAATTAGCCCTAAGGAGATTCACAAAACATGCCATCTTACTTGTTCCATCTTACTTGTACTTATTTTGATTGTAAAACACAATAGAACTGTAATAGTGCAACTTTTCAAAATAAATAGAAAACAACAGGACTTATGTCTTACCTTCCATCTCTATCCCAATCATACACCTCTACTTTAATTGTCCTAAAAAAATTGAGAAAAACATTATTAAAATTCATATTCAAATGTACAGAATTTCATTTAATACTTATATTTAAGTGTATCAGGAAACCTCAACTACACCAAAGCAAGAAGACAAGATTTTCTATTCATTTCTTATTGTGAAGAAGACAGAAAAATTTCTGGGTGTTCTGTTGTTGTTGTTTGTTTTTCTAATTCATTTTTTAAACCTTAAAGTGCTATCAACCTTTTCAAGAAGGTTAACAAAATGAGTCTCATTGTGACAGCTATTGGTGTATGCTATTATGTGGGAAAGGGATATCTACTGTGAGGTAGTAACGCCTTCCAGAAATAAATAAAGAAATAAATAATATGCCTATATTTGACAAGGTCTTCTTTTGAGAAGAGAACTCAAGCAGGTCATTACATAACACAAATTCTTTGATAGCATGGAGCAGGTTAATAACAATACATTACCAAATAAAGCAAACCTCTACAATTCTACTCCATACATTTTGGTTGTTAAAAGAAAGAAACAGCACTGGAATAAAAGAAAACTTCAATCTGGTAGATGGCATTAATCTCTGCTAAACAGTCTGCAATAGTGGAAAATGGAAACTGTGTGATTCACCCAAGATTTGGCAAAGGCTCTATATGTGGCTGCTGACAAAAGAAATCTGTTGCACTTTCATCCCTATGAGCTCCCTCTTACTCCGCAACAGAGGAAGATGCTGCTTGGACATCTGACCAAAGAGGAAAGTGCAGCATCATGAGGGCATGGGTGGGTACAGGGACAGAGTTCACTCAGTAGCATTAGCTGCAGATAAATTGCTCTATGTAAAACTAGAACAGATGTTTAGTGTGGCATATATTCTAACCAATTACATTACTCTCACTTTTCAACACCTTCCACAGAACTGAGAGTACCATAATCTGATCTGTGAAACTATCACTATCTGAAGGAAACCAAGGGGATCGTAGGAAACTAATCCTCACCTTTGGAAGGAAAAGTTTTCAAATTTAAAAAAGCAAACCACAAAAACAAACTTTAGATGCTTCTTCTGGATCATCAGCCAATACTAATTTAAATTTGACACCTAAAGTATATTTCCTGGTGTCAAATGTGATTATTATAGGGAGGACTGTAAAGTTTCATTGAGTCATTTGTTTGTAAGGCATTCACAGAGCGCATTATGTAGAAAGAATCGAAAACATGATCAAAATTGGAAAGTAGTTGCACAACAATCTGAGGCATGCCATTATGTTTTTTAATTCTCTTTCAAAAAGCTGGAGTTGTTTTAGTATTGCATTTAACACGTCTCTTTTATAACATTATTATAAAAGACTTTTAATTAATATGATAAACAGTGCAGTGTACAGAGACTAGCAACATGAGCATTATTTTGCTCTGAATTATGCATATAAATCCACATACAAGTTAAAAATTATACCTGATTAGAACACATTTATTATGAAATCAATGCAATATTTCTCCATCTAATTGAAAAAGAAACACAAATGATAATAACTGTAACAAGTATTTCTCTAGGACAGTATTAGGAATGCAGGAGAACCCTTTTTCCTTAAATTTGAAGCGAGATGATACCAAGTACTGGAAATGCATGACAGACAGAATAAAGTAGCTGTGATCCAGTACGAAATGCTAAGAATGGAAATTCTCAAAAAGATTGATAAAAAAAAATCCCACTTCCCTAGCAAAAAATCTGAATTAGCTTTTGACCTTTCAGTTTTTAGTTAGTGGTTTATAACAACAGAACTTTATTACTATGCAAGCATTCTAGTGAATATAAGCACTTCTTACTCTCCTACTTCTTCGGTCTTAGCTACTTGGACTTAGTCAAGTGAAGCACAGACCAGCACAAGCAATGGTTTCTGTTTATAACTTGGTATTAGCTAGTAAATCATAACTTGATTTGCTTCCCAAAAGGCTTGCCTTCATGGTAACAGATTACAATAGCTTTACTCCATACATTTCATTGAATAATTGCTGTTGTAGTTTCCATGGAAATAAACAAGAAGGATTACTTTCAGAGCAACCTACATACTATGTGCATTTTATCTATTGCTCATACTGTTCTTCTAATCCTCATATTTCATATTTCCTTCATTATTTTAATCTAAATATTATACAACACTCTTCTAGAAGAATATGATTAATGCTATGCCTATACTCCCTTTGAGTCTTACAAAAATAATTTAAATGCTCCAGATTTCAGGTGGTAGGGATAGACAGTTCACCAGACATTTATCTGGCCACATAATTATAACAGCATTATCTTGATTTATATCAAAAATATGAGTAGTGATGACAGAATAACAAGTCACCATCAGCAACTTAAACACTTACTTCATTGGTACTGTCAGAAGTTAACAAGTCAGTTTTTAAGGACTCTAAAAACATCCATGATTCCTCAACTTAACCATCAAGCTTGCTGATAAAGCATTGGTAAAAACATAGTTTATGATCATGTTTTTTAGAGATGCACCCTTTAGTATGGGATCACTGAAAATGTATGCTAGGAAAGCTTAACCTATAGCTTACCGGTCATAGTCTCCGTTACACAGGGCTCTGACAGAAATCTTGAATGCCTGCCACACTGGATTTAATGTATTTTTTACAACTTCTGTTTTGTGGCAGATTGTAAAACTGCAATTAAAAAAAAAAAAAAAAGAAAAAAAAAAAAGATATAATTTGTATTATTTACTTTTTATTTTGAGTCACCAAATATGGAATAAAAAGATCTATAATGTCTGCGCTGGTGCAATGTCTGTATAAAGTTTAAGCTAAGAAAACAAGTCCAGGAGAAGAGAGGCAAGGGGAACTGATGAGAACAGATCTATTTGTGTGTGACTATGGATGAAGGTGCTATGTAATTTTACACCTAAAATTTTCTTACCTCAGAAGAATTACATTCAGTGAGCTAGTTCAGAAAATAGCAGGATATGATTCCTGCTTAACAGGTAAGAAACTCAGTCAAAAGAGTCATGACTTTCTCATGCTTGTTCACTATTTTATGTATTTTTTTATAATTTTGTTTCTTTTTTTAACCAGGGTTTTCTCAGACAAAACATATAAGCCTCCATGAGATTTCTTCTCTCAAATGAAATATATATGAAATTTATATGAAAGATAGTGTGTTTTACTATATTACGCTTTCTCTAAATGATGCAAAATGAAAATACTTCTTTTGAATCCTCATTTTGGATAGTGAATTGTGCAGAAGAAAATAGGAGGCAAGGTCACTGTTGAAATCAATACTGAAATTCCACACACAGATGCAACTAAAGTTGACCTTTGAAAGAATGTTTCTCAAGTTCCAAAGATGTATATGCTTATCTGAGCTATTACTGAGAAGGTACTTAACATTCGTTACAACTGTTTTATTTCTGTGTAGCATAAATTAAAATTCAATAAACGTAAAAGAAATACAGCTTCATCTGACAAATATTAGGAAAAGAAAACTACTGTATTATCTGCAAAGCAATAAGCTGCTACTGCTTAGGAGCAGAAATATTTAGCAGGCATCTACCTGCCATCTTCATTGCTTCGATGAAATACCAGGAAAGGGTCAGATTTCCCAAAGAAGTCCTTCTTGTCTAGTTTGTTCGCACAAAATTGCATTAAAACTGAATCCTGAAATTGATAATACAGAAAAATTAAAAACAGCATGTAGTTTGCTTAAGGAAAATTAAGAATATAATTGACTACTAACCATACCAACTGAAAACAAAATGGATGTGAGGTGTCTGGCTTCTAGATGCTTTCTACTTATCATATTCTTGCAAATGTTCTTACAGTGCAGCTTGAACTGCTAAAACAAAGAATTCATCCATAGACGCGTGCAAATGAAGTTCTATGCTAAATACCTCACAATGTTTCAAATACTTTCTGACAGCCAGTGATGTATTTTCTAGGAAGTAGATGCACAGCTAAAGAACACATTAATTTTAAAAGCTGCAGTGACACACAACTAAGTCTTGTTCCTTCAGTGACTTAAACCTGCAACTTTCTGCTCCTGCTGTCCATAAAGCAAACAGCTTAGCAACTTCCTACTAAGATGCCAGAAGTTTCCAGAAAATGAGATTGGAAGGTACCAAATAAAGCCATTCTCATGCTGTTGTGGACAGGCAAATTGATAGATCACACACTGCCATGTCTTCAGGAAGAGTCATATCATAGTATCATAGTATCATAGTATTGTGCGAGTTGGAAGGGACCTTAGAGATCATCGAGTCCAACTCCCGGGATTCGAGCCCTCTGTGTAGCAGAGCGGCACTTCTACCCCCTGCTCCACAGGGGGGGATTCGAACCCGGGCCCCCTGGTGTTGCAAACGGGAATTCTACCGCTGCGCCACCGGAGGCACACAAGAGTGCCAGAAGGATTACAATGCAAACTCATTAGCTGACTGAGGCAGGGCCTACTGGATGGGATGACTATATTCTATTATCAGGCCTACATGTGTACAAAAAGCAAGATGAAGACTAGAGAAAACATGATCCACCATCACGTGGGGCAGGGGAGCAGGTGGCAAAGGAAATGGAAAATTTGTTTCCTTAGACCCTTCTGTCTTGGTCTTTACTGCTAAGATCTGACTTTGAGAATCCTGGGCACCTGAGACCAGTGGGAAAGTCTGGAACAAGGACAACTCCCCTGGGGAGAAGAGACCAAGTGAGGGAATATTTAAACAAACTGGACACACACAAGTCCTGACAGGATGCATTTGTAAGTGCTGATGGAGTTGGCAGTGTCACTGTGAGGCCACTTTCAATTATCTTTATAAAGCTTCGAACTGCTGATCTTCAAGGAATTGGGATTAACATACAAAGTCCAGCTGAGGATGAGTATGTACAGCAGTCAATAATAGGGTGAGTAACAATTAACACGTTTGTTAATGAAACAGAGCAGACCCTCAGCAAGTTTGCAAACAACACAATGCTAGATATAGTAGCTTCTCCATCATTTGCTTGTGTCACTATTCAGAGAGACCTGTATGAGCTGAAAAAACAGGACAACATGAACGCCATAAAGTTCAACTATGGGAAATGGACTTTGAGGGCACAAATACAAGCTGCAGGACAAACAGCTTGAGAGTAGTTTTGCAGAAAAGAACTGGGTGGGCTTAATGGACATGGATTATGAGCCATCAACACATACACGACTAAGAAGGCCAACAGCCTCTTGTGCTGCACTAAGTAGAGTGCTGGAAGGAAGCAAGCTTAAGGAAATGACTCAGTACTAGTGATAGCATACCTGGAGTACTGTGCTCAGTCCTGAACTTCCCAGTACAGGAATGATAAGGACAGATAGTATTAATTCCAGAAAAAGGGACACTAAGATGACTGATTGAGGGATTGGACTGCCTCTCATATTAGGAGTAGTTATGAGAGATGAGACTCTCTTAGTCTGGAGAGAAGGTGGCTCAGTGGCTGAGTAACCTGCTCTGAGAAAAACAGGAGGGCTGGACTAGACAGTCTCCCAAGGGTCCTTTCAACCTCAGCAATTCAATGATTCCAAAAATCTTTGCCATTTAAAACATAAGCTATCAAAAGAAAAGAAAATCTCAGATCACTTAAGAATTAATCTAAATAATGAACAACCTTAGATATGAAAATATCCCAAAGAAAAGATGTGACAGTTCATGAGGGAGAGCAAGAGACTGTGTCTGAGATGACATGATAGAGAACGAAGAAGAGACTATAAGAGGAGGAGAGACTGACTCCCAAATTCACTGTAAGGTCCCTTCAGTGATTTCACACAAAAGTCATAATATATGCAAGCCTTGAGTGAGGTGAACATGATACGTCCATTTTGTCATCGGATGGTTTTGATCAGGCACTACCAAAACTTTAACAAAAGTAAAACAAAAGACAAGCATTTTCCATGACTGTACATCACTTGTGCTAGTAACACAAGAATCTCCTATTACTATATGAGAGAGCTATCACTTACTAGAATCTTTCATATCATCACGTTTGACAACACTTAGTGCTTACTGATTTTTTCTATGGCAGTGGAAGGAGAGGTGTGAACACAGGCTGAAAGACAAAGTCACTGCATAGAGCAATTACAAAGTTAGTACCCACTCCCAAGTAGGTCAAACATTTGTGTATGGAAAAAAAAATGCCAGAGCAAGAAGCCGATTTCTTGAATTTAGTTAGCCTTTTTTTCCATTTAAATCTGACAGATAAGAAAGAAAAACACTAGGATACTCCTTAGTGAAGGACAAAAACAATACACAAAGCCTAACTAAAAGTGACAGACTTAGGAATAAGTTAGCCTAACAAATTCCATTTCAAGGACACTTGCTGTTAAATCTGAAAGAAAATTAAGTGTCCACTGCTTCTTTCAGAATCTGAGCCAAAAAAAGGGCACACTTTTAATAAATCTATTATTCCAACACTCATTATTAGCTGAGAAAAGGTATTTTGTACAAGAGCACTCCCACAGATGCTGTTAATGGCAGTTACATGAAACTGAGCTGGAGCACCCTATTAGCATAACTGTGCAGGACTGGTAGGTTGTCTGACAAATAAGATTTTAGCCTGTGTGCTGTTCAAATACACCAAATCTGCAGAGAATTGATACAAACTTGACTAAGCTAGAAGTAAGGCAGAAAATTAAGGATTGCTTTCTTATAAGAAGATCTTTCTTTGAATGAACTTAAGAAAATAAGACCTAAACAGACTAGCTATTGTATATATTTGTAATGAGAGTGACATTACTGCTGCAGAAATAGAATTATTATAATAGAAAGAGAATAATTAACAGCTTATGGCCCAGTATGAAAGTTAGAAGTTACACAAAATGGGAAGCATTAACTCCAACAGCTGCTAAAACTAAGCCTCAGAAAAATATCTCTTCAAGCCTTAAGCTATTTCTGTAAGTTTACATATCCAATCTAATACTGCCCAGATCCCCTGGATCTCACCAAATACCTGATATTATTTCTTTCCCCATTTATGATTTCATATCTTGTCAACATAAACTCTTCTAAGATACATACTACAGCCCCATTCAAGATACACCATGCTTTGACTAACTCCCTCACCTTCAGATTCCATCCCTTCTTTATCACCCTACATACAATCCTTCCTTATTCTTCCTTCCAGTCTCTGTTTCTGCATGATTTCTGCTTGCTGCTGGCTCATTCAGTGATGGGAAGCAAAATAGCTGGCCTGGCTCCAGGTACTTCCTGACCAATACGACTTCTCCTCTGTCCAATCTACTCCATGATCCCCTAAGAGGAGGAAAAGTGGTGATAGTAGTTTGGGAGGGTCATGATCACGCCAGGTCTCTCCCCTTAACCAGCCAAATTCCCCACTGTCTGCTCCACACTGTGAAATTTTTTTGCTTTCTACTAAATAAGTAGGCATTTGCCATTAGTATTTGCATTTCCCCAGGCAGCCTCCACTTTAAAGGAATCTGTCTGAACTCTTTTTTTTTATGGAAATTCTTTTAAATATCTATGTAGCCTTTTTTTCAATAAACATTAACATCACATTTCTTTAAATAATATGACTCACTATTAGCATGTTTTTTTTTTAAAGACTAGATTAAGACTCAAGAATAAAAACTTAATGTTTCAAATTGTTTATTGCTTCTTTACTACATAAAGCTATGTGTAACTGATTGAGAAAAAACCAACCTAACTTCTTATAGAAGTCATAAAATGGAAATTTATACATTTTACTTACAACAATCTGGTGCAGTGCAAATCACCACTATTTTCACTTAATTTTTCACAAAGCAATGAACACACACTTACTCGACAGCAGCCCAATTCCTCTGCTGTTACGATGACAGTTCCACACTTTTTCCCAGGAATGCCTCTACAAGAAAATGAAACCACATCACCTCAGTACTGTGAATGGTACATTTAAGAAACTTACAGCTGACACAGATAAACACATGTTTTCAAGTGACAAAACTGATGTCATGACATGAAATTTCACTCCTCAGTGAGGACTCACCTGTCTGACTAAAAAGGTTGGTTAACTTAAGCGAATGGTATATTCCTTCTGATTTGCTTCAAACAGAATAGTTTTGGTTTCAAAGGAAGTAACATAAAAATTTTAAATGGGCTGAAATGACAATAACCAGAAATTGTTCTCTTCTCATTAATATTTCATTTAGAGATTATGACTGCAAAGCTTATAAATTCACAGAAATGATCCTTTCACAGATTTGCCTTAAAGAAAACGCCTATAATAAATTTAAAGCTACACATGAGCCTCATTTTTACAACCATACTAAAACTGAAATGTTTATGAAGACACATAACAATTTCCCCATAATATCAGATGGTTATGCACTAAATCATAATTCACACAAGCAGCAATTAAGCACATGCTGTTGCAACATCAGAAAGTACAAAACAAATCCTCAGCATAAAGAGCAATACAGGAACAGAAAAGTCACATAATCTGATAGTATTTGTGTTGCAGGAAAAAGAAGTACATATATTTAGGTACAACTTTTCTGTGTCCATTAGCACATGCCCTGGTAATTACTACTGGATTTTTTTTTCCCCAATTTGAATGTTGCTGCTTATGCTGACTTTATTTCTAGTTGTTACTTCTATCTTTCTTTCTTGAAGTGGAGGGGGAGGAGGGGAAAGGGGGAGGACGGGGAGGAAATAAAAAAAGAGAAGAGGTGGGAGAAAAGTTCTTACAAGCAGATCAAAGTTTAGAAATTATGAATACAGGAACAAAGATTGACACAGACCCTGTGTAAAGATCTTGAAAGCTCACTGAAAAGTCCTTTGTAGAATGTGATGCTTACGTCTATAAGGAATACACCAGGGAATGCTGCTCCTATGCCACTGCAGCCATTGACCAGTAATCACAGAAATGTGTGACTCTTCAGTGCAACCAGGTAAGTCTGATGTCATAGACAATATAGTAGATAGGGAAGCCATGCAAGTTCTTGATAATAAATTTTAACTGACACTTTAAATTCACACAAATCATCACAGAATCTTAGACTGGTTTGGGTTGGAAGGGATCTTTGAGATCATGCGGTTCCAGCTCCTTGCTATAGGCAGGGACACCTGCCTCTAGACCAGGTTGCTCAAAGCCCCATCCAGCCTGGCCTTCATTGCCTGCAGGGTGGGAATATCTGCAACCTCACTGGGCAACCTGTTCTTATCTTATCGCTCTCACTATAAAAAAATTTTCTTTCTAATATTTAGTCTAAATCCACCCCCTTCCAATTTAAACCCCGAGAGACTTCCATTTAACATGGCTTGATTTATATAGTACAATACAATCTAACACCAAGCAGGAGAATTTTCTGAAAAAAATAAAAAAAAATAAATGGAAAAAGAATCTAGTCGCTGCAAAAGTTATACAGTATGATTTATAGTTCAATCCACTTCTTGTAATGATTTGGTGTTAAATCTGCCACCCTCCAATGGCTCAGTGCCTGAAAACTAAGGGATATTGACTTGTAGTCTCAGACTTTCTAAAGATAAAAAAACTTGTGTTGGTAACTTTGGAAGAGTACCTCCAAAACATCTCTAATTCGGTAGTAAGAGAAGCAGCAGAAATGACTTAGTTATAAGAGTGACACTGAACTTACATGGAAAAATGTTTCAAGGAACAAATGACCATGACCCATGCTCTGATGGGTAAGGAAGAAATAGAAATCTCAGAAGTATAACTAAAAATCCAGAAGGTCCCAGTACCACAATTCTGTAGGCTATGTTATTCAAATAGAAAAAACCATTATCAGAAGTAGCATCACCTGAAGCAGAACTCTTGCTACACAGACACCTGAGTCCAGGACAGACTCAAAGCAGAGTTAGGGATTTATTTGACATGTAGTCCACACAGTGACAGTGCTTATGAACAAAAGCAATATGCAAGTCCTTTGGTGTGAAAAGACCAACAGATTTATTCCAGTCTGAAAAAGTTGTTGTGTCACATGCAAGATCATGAGAAATACAATTTTGACCACTTCCTGAAGAGCTGGAGGACTAAAGTAAACTGCTGATAAGCAACCTTTGTTTCTAAGAAACTGACAACAGTACAATGATTTAGGAGAATCTTGTGCCATTCTGTACCAAAAATAAAGTCCTCAACAATGCCTGTATGTCTGTCGACTGGGTACAGCCTTGAAAAGTTACTGTCTCCCTGGAAGAAGTGATTCCATGACTTGAGACACTGTATCCGCAGCATAAAATTAAGCTTGAAAAGACACTGTGATTTAAAAAGAACTGAAGGGGAGGATCTTGCTAGAGTCGGTGGAAAAGTCAGAGAAAGATGACAATTAATCTTGGAATCTGAGCATCTGAGAATAAACAGAGCCTTAAATTTGGCAAGCTGAAACTGCAGTGAGGCAGAAGATTAAATTTTTTAGTGATCTGAAAAGTGTTCACCATTCTCTTCCTGAATTCATAGAACCTAAACCCCATGGCCATAACTGCTACAGATAAGAGTATAGGACAGATATATAGGAAGTACCTATTCCAGGGCTCAAGTACATTTTTTCTATCAATTATGTTGACAGCAAGATGACAAGAACTTCCCCAAACAGGCCAGCTGGATCCAGTACAGCCTCATTAACAAGCAACGGCACTCAGATGTGAATAACTAGTGTACAATGCTCATTAAGCTTTGCAGCAGCTCTGCCTCATCGTTAAAGGGAATCCTGACAGGAGTGCACTTTGTAGGTCCTGGAAGGAACATTTCTCAGAATTATAAATATAGTTAGTACATATCTTCTCTCTTGGAAGATAGAACGTGCAAATATCAATTTGTGAAAAATTTCGAGGAAAGTGATGGTCACTAGAGGGAAAAATAAAGCTGCACCAATTCTGAAGTAGATATACTCGCATCTCATTCTTTCATATTCATACAAATGGGGCACACAAGGTCAGTCTGAGTAATTCTTACACAGAGCTTGAATTGAGAAAGCATTTAATGAATTGAGTAACCCAAAAGTTAAAGGGAGTAAAAATTACTGTTAAGATGACAAATTACCCATTTCACCTGCCTTGTGTGACTAGATTTATTTCCCAGGAGAAACGAGCCAGAGGAAATGTTCGCATTTGTACTTGTCCAGTTTGTAAAACAAAGTGCAGCAATAAAGAACTGTTTGTGAACTGAAAGGCTCATAGACAGTCACAGGCACAACAGGGTAGGACACTACCATACTGGAAACAAGAGTGCTCTGCTACTGACAGGCATTAATGGTCTTCAAGAAACAGAAAGGGAGGTTGAGGAGATATTCTCATACTTGCCAATAGCAAATACTATTAAATCCACTCCATGGCATAATTCACTGGAGCTCATAAAACCAACAGAACTGCAAGTCATGCCTGTGATGAAGCCAAAGAAGAAAATTGTGCCTGTTCATCTTCATTTTTGCTCTCACCACGAAGGACAGTACCAAGATATGCATTTCAACCTGCTGGACAGATCACTGTAATAAGTGACCCTCTCAGCTGGAGATCTATACTTTCATCTTGATCATGTGGACAACAGAGGTATTTTACCCTGAAAAGGCACCAAAGGGAACTTTTCCTGGTGATGAGCAGTCTGACTTAGCCTTCATGGGAGCCATGGGTTCTCAAATCTCATAAGGGTTTTGTAGATGTTCAAAGTGCAATCTTCAAACCCTTCTAACTTTCATTTTGGAAAAATGTCAGAGTTTACTTGAATGTCAGTAAGAGGATAAAATTCAACCTTCTCAAGATGCTTAACTACAGAAAGTGGTACTTCTGTAGGGTAGCTGATTGGAACCGTAACAGCAATGCGCATTCTCTTCTTTGTAGAGATCGGAAGAGGAAGAATTTTAATGAGCTTCAGCAATTCTGTAAGAGAAAGAGCTCTTTGATCTCAAGTGAAAGGTTGTAAAGAATGTTCAAAATATGAAAATGTGGACTTGACTTTGTAAAGAGAACTATAAATTCAAAGCAGAAGATATCCTTAGGAAGGAAAGACATGCAATACTGTCAAAAGAATCACAGAATCATTTAGGTTAGAAAAGACCTGTAAGATCATCAGGTCCAAGAGTACTGAGACATTAACCACACCTGTATAAGCCAACAACCATAAAATGAAATGCAATGAACAAAATAAGACAACTAATGTCTCCAGACACCAAGGTAACCAGACTCCAGAAAGTCTAGAGTGAAAAATCAATTAGCCACAGCTGTCTATGGCGCTGTCAAAAACTCCAACAAAATAAAACACAAACACTGAGAAGAGATGTAAAAAATCAATATTAACAAATGTATATGCACACCATTTATACAAAAAGGAGGGTATATTTTGAAACTCTTCAAAAGGATGACTGGCTTGGGTCCATTCAGTGCTCGACAAGTAACAGAGCAGACCTAAACAACACCTGTTTAGCCAAGAAAGAATGTATTACATTGGTTCACACAACCATGAAATAATGATAAGACAGAGGAAGATATCAGTGAAGATTCTTTCTGATAGCCAATTTCAAACTTTAAATTTTATCTGCTACTCACTTCAGACTTGATAAACCACTGAACAAATTCTTTTCAACCTAAATGTTTAAAGTAAAATTCAGGAGCTTACTCAGAAAAACGTTACAGTGTACTGAACAATTTACCACATTTAAGACAGAATGAACTAGAAAGACCTTCCAGAAATCAGAAATATTTCTCTTAGCAAATATGGATGCCTTCAAAGTCAGCCCCTGCCTCTGACCAAGTCACCATAAGCTTCCTCCCTTCCTCCCTCCCAAATGCCATCTAGTGCAAATAATTAATGACATTCAGAATGCAGTATGTGATGTAATTCACAAATTCATACCATAAGTTAAACTAAATTATCACAGCTGTTAGCGTAAGTCTGAGAATATTTGTTCTAGCATTAGGAAACAAATTAAGGCAAACCCCTTGTCTCAAACACAGGATAGCGTTCAAGTGAATAGACAAGCAGGCTGCACAACCACCCAGTTACCCCACCTTTGAGAGGGTAAGAGCTCCCCCGGGAAGGGCTTGAGAGTAGTCTGATATACCCCTCTCATGTCTACTTCACATACTCATGTTCAAAGCTATATCTTGGACAGGTGCTTAAAAGTTTCATATCATGGATGGTTGAATCACAAGCCGTTGTTGTCAAATAACCAAAATGGCTGCTATGGTTAACCACCTCATATAAGTCGCTTTTTCTGGGTAGTTTTTCAAGTCACTTAGGGAAACAGTCAAGTGAACATATATTATGTTGCTGTGTGCGCAGGTCTGTTTTTAAGTTTAAACAATACATTTGTAGGAGTTTCCCAGAATTTTAATGCAGACATTGAAACCTTCCACACCTTGAAGAGGTGATTTGAGGAGCTGAAGATTCTCATTACCTTCTAAGTACTTTTCAGTGTGCGCAATCCTATTTCTATGGATACAGAACATAATCACAAATGCGTAGTGACACTAGTAGAACTGTTTAGCTATAGGTAAATTAAGCCCTGATTTAAAAATAAACTGTGTATAAATACTGCCATTGTCCTTGGGTGGGAGGGCATGGGGTACAGGAGAGGTTTCAGAGTAGGGGTTTAAGAGGGACTAGTCATAAAAATCAAGTCTTTCAATACAGCTCTTGGCTGATTGAGCTGTGCATATTTGGAACCCCTTGAAATTCAGCAGAAATACATTTGTGAACTCAATTTCCAAGCACTGAAGAGAATGTGAATTATATTGTTAAAGGATGTTACAGCACTAATGATAACAGTGCTCATGGATTTTAGCAAGAGAACTAACAGCTCACAACAAATCAATTTGAATCACCTGCAGTTGGCTGTAAATTAGGGAAGCTAAACCAAAGGCTTACTTTGCAAAAATACTATGTGAAAACGTTTTGCTAACGCTTTTCAAGGTTTTCACTGTCACTCAATTTCTAAGCGCCAACAATACAGGGAGAGCTGTTGAGCAGCTGATATCTGCCCTAGTAAAAAAAAACAAAACCAAAAAAAACCAACAACAAATGATTGGAAGTAAGACATTTACAGAAAAAAATGAGTCAAGGCTAATGGGCTGGAAGAGCATAACAGGAGTGCCTATCTACAATGCAGTGCTAGCCAACCTCTCACATCCAGAAGTGCTTTAACAACCCCAAGCAACCCTACAGGCTTGGGGAAGTGTGGTTGGAAAGCTCCCAGATGGAAAGGGACCTTGATGTGCTGATGGACAGTTGGCTGAATATGAGCCAGCAGTGTGCCCAGGTGGCCAAGAGGGCCAATGGCATCCTGGCTTGTATCAAGAATGGTGTGATGAGCAGGACTAAGGAAGTCATCCTGCCCCTGTACTCAGCATTGGTGAGGCCTCACCTCAAGTACTGTGTCCAGTTTTGGGCACCTCAGTACAAAAAAGACATGGAGGTACTGGAGCAGGTCCAGAGAAGGGCAATGAAGCTCGTTAAGGGCTTGGAGAATCAGCCCTACAAGGAGAGGCTGAGGGAGCTGGGGCTGTTTAGTCTGAGGAAGAGGAGGCTGAGGGGAGACCTTATCGTGCTTATCTTCTCACCTGCAGAAAAATCCATAGATCGCATAAAGTTTTTGACAAATTTTATTGGGTAAATTGCAAATATTTGTCTTGTTTGGAAACCGCATTACTGCAATTAATAAAAATAGAAATAGGAAAGTCCTGCTTTGAAACACAGGGTTTTCTTCCTTGATGCTTGAACAAAAGGCAATACAGATTTATGATGTGTTAATCTGCAGGTTAGATGATCTCTTGGTTGGGTTATGAGGATGTTCTGACAGGGTATCTCAGTGCTTCGGTAGTTTTATAATGTCTTTTATTGCTCTGATAACAGTGTTCCATGCTATCAAAAGGATTCTGATGAGATTCATTAAGCACAAATGATTCTGTAAATGCTGAGTGATAGCCAACATTAAATCCATGCTTAAATCAATGCAATAAGGCGCTATGCTTGTATTATAGGAGCTGTTAAAATTCTATGATTCTATGAAAAGGTAAGTTTTACTACGTGGATTATAAATGGGCACACCTAAAGAATGGTTCTTTGCAGATTTATGCAACATGACAGTTTCATATCCATGGACAGGACAGGTGTTTAGTAAAAGTCCTACAAAGGACTCAATACTCAGTGGATTTCAGAGACAGAAATTCTTCACAGTTATTATTTAATCTGGCACTGAACTCTAGTTATAGCTATTTATATAAAATAAAGATGACTATGAAAAGCTATGGGTATCTTGTAGACATTTATAAACATATTGGTAACATCCCTCAGAAAACAAAGGAAAGTAAATATTACCAACATTATTGCTCTATATGTTAATAGTAGTTGACATCATTTAAAAAAAAAAAGACAGAAGCGGAATGTAAAATTAAAGGAACATCAGGGTTACCAGTCATTTCACGTTTTTTAAGAAAGGTGATTTACAGAATTACAGAATCACAGAATCGTTAGAGTTGGAAGGGACTTCTAAAGGCCATCTAATCCAGCTTCTCTGCAATGAACAGGAACATCCACAGGTAGAACAGGTTGCCCAGCGCCTTATCCAACCTCACCTTGAAAGTCTCCAGGGGATGGGGCATCTACCACAGCTCTGGGCAACCTGAGCCAGTGCCTCAGCACCCTCACTATACAATTTTTCCTTATATCTAACATAAATCTGCCCTCTCTGAGCTTGAGCTTTGTATCATAAAGAATTGTAACTTCAACTATTTAAAGATTATGGCATAAAATATAAGGATATCCAGAGAATAAGTGTTGATATTAAAACACTGGAAATGTTTCCTTAAGAAGCAGAAATCAATTATTTAATCTTATCAATGATATGAACTAAATAAAAACTTTTTCTATGCCAACCATCATTCCTAAGCATAGACTGACAAGAATAAACTATTTACAACACCAAAAACGAAAACATTATTAAGATCATTACACTCAAACTATCTCCCATGCACAACATAACCTATTTGACAAAAAATTCTGCATTAGTCAGTGAGAACTCACAGTTAAAAAAACAACCCTGTCACCTCATGAAGCAGTATGTGTTCAAACAACACTGAAGAATGACACTTACGCAATTGGTTTTTCCAGTCTGCTCCCCTGTGATCCGACTATTTCTCCAAGCGTACAGAACATTTGTCCCAAAAAATCCTGAAAAGCATTAACAAGACAACTCAGAAACTGTGTTTTCGACCGGGAGAAACAAAAGGCTTTCCATTTATTTAGGCTTTTCTTTAGAGTAAAATACATTCCACTGAATATTGTGTCTAATTAGTAACTGTGTAGTAATATTGTTCTTATGTTGCCTTTTTCATCAACAAAAATGAAACTGAGATGGAAAAAAAACTAAACTCTCCTCTTCAAAGAAGGTTTTAAGAATCTTAAGAATCTTCAAAGACATTATAAAGCCTTCCTCACTAAACTGGAGCATTTCAATAGATTGCTTTTCTATGAAGGACTGTACAATGATTCCACCAATTTCTTGAAAGTTAATTATGTTGGCAGGAGTTCAAGCCCGCACAGGATCTTTGTGAGAATCCTGGATTGACAATCCACAATTGCTTTAACGACAGACATTATTTTTTAGTTTTTACAATTTCACTGTATCTAGTAATTTTCATATTCTGTCTCCTTGTTACATAAGTAGCACCTTAATACAAATGGATTTTTAAAGTGTTGGATGGGTACTGAAAAAACATTATGCTGCAGTCCAACTCCTGAAAAGGTATACACATGTGCTTAAATGTGCCCTTTATAGTAATATATCATTAAACTTATGAGCATTATTCTCGTTATCAACAACAGGACAAGCTCTGTAATTCTCTCTAAGCATCTGGTATTAATTACACTAAAAAGTAAATAAATAATGAAAGCTAAAGCATTTCAGCAGAAGAAATTGTAATAACCAGGAAATGAACTTACATGTTTTGATAGATTAGGACTCTTGGAGTCAACATCGTAGCTTTAAAAACAAAAAAGAAAGTTATATCCAACTTGCCAGATGACAGATCTGAGGATAATGTAAAAAAAAATGAAAATCAAACAATTCCTTCACCTATTTCAATGTGAAATTTACAGAAAAAGATCCATGAATGGAAGTCTCACCAGTAAGAAAGGCAAATTGAATCATTACAGATTACAAGACTACTGTTCATTAGCTATCTAAAATACAATCGTTTTCAGAGCACAGGTTAGTAAGAGAAATTCTTTTAATACTCCTGTTTGAACAATGGAAGCTAGAAAAAAAAATCAGAACAAAATTTCAAAACTAATCTTTTTAACAGAAATCAAACTGCACTGTGAACTACTTTCTTAGTCAAATGAATTGAAAAACTACCTAACTAAATAAAAATAACTGACAATAAATCAAATTACTTTTAGCAAGCGTTTGACTTGCTCTTTTCAGCTTTTTACCATAATCTTCTTCCTCCAGCTAGAAAATGTCATCGTCTTCTTTTCATTATCATGTCAGACTTAAAAAAAATAAATCACACTGCAAGTTCAAGAAAATTTTTAAAATATTCAATACAGTAAGTGTTCTTGGGAATACCAATCTTTATACTAACAGTCTTCCCTCACCGTCAGATAATACTCAGTAGTATCTGTACCATTTGACTCAGTAACAGAACTGAAAGAGTATTCTCAGTCCCCACTGCACGTTTCAACTTTCCCACTGTGGTACACCAGCCATTTGGGCTGCCACAACTGCTTATCAGGACCAGATCAGAAATCAGGAGGATTGTGGTGCACTACAGCCAGTTTTACAAACATATTTGTAAACAAGAAGAAATGCAATAAAAAGAATGAAAAAGAATGACTACAGGAATCGCTAACTGATGGTTTTTGAAAAACAATAATAACTGCACACTGTCTGGTGAAACTGAAGAGAAACAAACAACCAAACAAAAAACCCCCATCTGTTAGCTTGACCTCAGGGTAGCTACGCTACTGGAACAAAAAAAAACTTCACTGGCAAAATCAGTAACACATCATCAAATAGCAATGGAAAGAAGGCTGAGACATTGGTCCTATATGATGTATACAGGGGCTCATGCTCATTTATCAGTACCCTCATAAGAACAAGAATCAGAGATATGCCTGCCTTTTCTTTTTTTGCTCCCAGAACCTGAAATCTATCAGGCCTTTCTCTCTTTGGAAAAATGTTAATTTTGGCCAACTGTAGTACACAGTTCTATTGAGGAATTTAAAAAAGCAGCTTTCTAAAGTTGCTTCTTTCTTGATCTATATTGGAGTTCTAATCCATCAACAGCTATGAGTCACATTTTTAACTACATTAATTCATTTCCAGTCAGTTATAGGACTTTGAAGTGTAATCACTGGCTGGCTATACAGTAAGACAAGCATTAAAAAACATTATTTGGCTTTGAGTTCAGACTTGTGCCTGTCAACAATAGAAAGCAGGCAGGTCTTTCTTATAAGTACAGAATATGATGTTTACAGCTTTTTGCAAGAAACAAACAGAAGTCCACTTCTCTGAGCACATGAAGAATCAAATAGAAGATTAAACTTCCCCTGTCAGCTCCAAGTACTTTTTCAGACTACACTTATCTAGGAGTTCTTCATAGATTTCTCTTTCTTTGCTTCGACTGAGCCAAACATTCTTTTCCTTAGTTCATTTCTTTTGCTCTTCTATTGCACTTTCCCCTCCCATAACACACATGCAGCCTACAAGGAACAGATAGCTAAATCAGGATTCCCACACAGCCCCAACTGTCTCTTCATTTCTGAAATGCTTCATCTGAGTTTGGAGGGGAAACCTCTATTGCAGTGACTAACTCATACTGAAAGAAAACGTAAACAGCAGGAAACAGTTATACTCAGCAGATTTAATTATACTTCATCCCAATTCTAAAAAGCAATTAAAAAAAAGGGGGGGGGGGAAATCCCAACATGAGGTTTTCACAGTGAAGATGAAAACAACCGCACCTGGCCACCTACAAGCATCCTGCAATCTATCTTGACATTCACTTAACTCCTTCAACAGTTGAAGTCCAGATGGAAACAGCTAGCTGCTAGCTCTGCATTGAATACAACAGCACTTTTTCTCCCTTACTCATTCTTCCAACAGTCCTTATTAGTTTAGGCAGCATTGTGACATGCTATAGAAAGAGAGTTAAAGCTAAAAACAATTAGACATGATTTTTTGTTTGCTTGTTTCTAGAACATAGGAGATGCTTCTATTCAAGAGCATTTCAATACACTCTGCTAGCAACTTAAAACAAAGTCAGTACAAAAGAAAAAAATACACTCAGTTTATCAACATTGCTATCATACAAGTCGGGCGCCATACCCTTTTCTTTCCGTTACTATAGAAAAAATCCACACTAATGCTCTATTTACATTATGCCCTGATGAATATGCAGATTGATTTGCATTCCAGAAACGCCAAGAAGAAAAAAAAATTGAGAGATCGTGAGACTTGCTTTGAAGCAACTGCTTAGATACAGAAGTGGCACACTGAGGCTAAAGGGTGTAATATTTAAAAATGGCTTTACAACAGACTTCCTGAGAGACTTTAGGCAAATGAAGAAGAGTTTATCCTTCTGCTTTGCTGCGTACAAGACAGAAATGTTCTAAAAGCAAGCTACTTAAACTATCTTATGAAAGCAATGACTGCATGACTACATTTTGATTAGTTAGAACTTACCAATCTCTTAAAACTCAGTCACTGTTATGTTACATATTTATTTCTGAAAAAGAAATGCTAAACCGTGTTTATTACTTTATTCAATGTCAAGGGGCACCATTTCTTTTCAAGTTAATTTTGTGCTTTACAAAACTCAATATGTTTACAGAGATCGCAGTATTAGAGTAGAAGACTGTTGACTTACAAATCAAATCGCAGATTCTCTCTTTCTTCAAAAAAGTAGTCCATTATAAATTTTCTTACAAAGTCTGGATTTAAAGTATTATCAATTACTTCTGTTCTTCCAAACTGTAAAAGAAAAGTCTCAGTTTAAAGCAAGTAATTTAAGGTGTTATAATTAAACAGACTTCCAGAACCTGCACTATGATATGAAAAAGCCTATAAAATTTTTTCTTAACCAAATGTCAACAAAGAAAATGATTGCATTCACACGAATGGACCAGTTATCCATGGATGAAGACAGTCAGAAGAACTCACAGATCAACATGAAGGGTGCCGCATGCCCTGTGTCGTATGGTAAAAACTTTATAAGCATCAGCTCCTAAAAGTCAACCAGAATCCACAAAAAATGGAGTAAGGAATTCAGTAGCACAAAAACCCACTTTTCCCTCAGAAAAGACAACAACAAATAAAAGCTTACACAGACTGCTTATTTTAGGTAGACCTAAGTATTAGAGAACATAGTTCTTCTGTTAGAAGCACAGTATTTTTGCACTATCCTACTCCAATTTCACCTTTCTTCATTCCTCCTTTTACAGCTAATCTCTGAGCTTGCTGGAAAATGCCTTTTTTTCTCTTAGTGTTTGCACCAAGTTTGTGATGAGCTGAAAATATTTTAGATGAAGTAAATAACTTCTGATTGACTTCAGTTCATAAGCATCAGACATAAATAACTGATCATAAAACTATAGTTCTGTGTTGTAGCTGTTCTTTCGTGACTTTGCATTTTTGAAACAGAAAGCAAAACAAAAGTGAGATAATGACATGAGCATTTCGTTTTGTCCTATATACTGAATATATCAAGACATTCTAATAGAGCCTACTGAAAAGGTCATGACACTTTCCTGAAAGATCATCATTACTAACTTCTCAAAACTGCAATCTGTGACTCCAACCTTCCAGCGAGTCAATGATTGCCAATCGTTTAACTGACAGGACTGAATTAAACTCAGAAACACAGACAAGGAAGGAATAAAGTCAATTATTTTCTTCCAACTAACTGAAGTTTTTTGAGAATTTGTTTTGAAGCTTCCGTATCACAGGTGTGAATGTAGCCACCACACAGAGCCCAAGTTCTGAACTGGAGCCCTGAATATTTAAATTAACATCTACATGGCATGAAATGACAAGAGCATACTCTGCTGTTGCTTCCTCTCAAAACTCAGAAATTTCCTTTCATTACTTGATTCTCATTAAAACAGAATAGTAGAGAACTCCAGACACATTATTTCTGTGATTTAAATAAATTCAATTACTTTCAGCAACTATTTTTCCTCTTAAAATGCCCCCCAACAATCTTCCAACACCACTCATTCAGGCTGGCCATCTGGAGAAGTGAGTCTGTATCCAAGAGCATAACTGCCTTGTGAAAAGCAATCACCCACCTCAGGTACAATGAAATATGCAACAGAAGCTGACACATCTTCAAGACATAGCATTATAAAGTCTCAGAAACAGGAACAACCCTCAGAAATGGCACGGTGGTGATTTGCATCTTTCAAAAGCGTGTTCATATTCTTATTTAAGTTCATTTTGTTATGCTATGAGATGTTCAATTGTGACAGTATTATTCAGAAAGATTCATATGCCAGCACTTCCCATGAAAGACAAAGATGTAAAACTATCTTTGCTACAAGCAAAACCCTCTCAAAATTAACAGATGAAAGAAGTTTAACACACAGTGTCAATTAGCATTCCCCTCTGCCAGCAGAGTTCTTAAATGACAGGTAAAATGATTTCCTGATCTCACTGTAAACTTGAGAGCCCCTGCAAAAAGACTTCTAAGTCCTATAGCACCGTTTAGAAAGCAGCATTAAGAGCAAACACTATTTCTTCAGCTCTCCTAAGCCAAAGCAATTATTATGAAAGGGATAAGGCCCTGTGTGGAAGCGTGTCGAAGAAATCCCCAGAGCGGTGAAGATACCAGATATTCAACTGGAACACCCAGAATCCCTTAAAAAAGGACTGTTTTTTCTGCCAGGATCCCGGAAACAGATCAGAACAAGAACAAATACTTTCATGCAGTTTGCTTCGGAGGAAAAAAGTCAGTCTCTTGAGAATTCTCGAGGTATTTGAAATGAATGAGAAATGAAAGCAGTACCAGAACGTTGGCATTTCTGTGGGAATAAGTATGACTGGGATACACATCTGGGCTAAAGTCCACTTTGATTCAGTTTGTATGTATGTAAGATGAAGTTTCTCATCAGTTTTCAGGTGAAAAAAAAATCTCAATATTTATACAGAAAATCACTCCCTGTCAACTGCATGCTTTAGAGCATTCAACAGTACTGGAGGCCAGAATAAACTGGAAGCTAGGATGGCTGACTAAATGAAATATGCAGCAATATCTGAAGGCGTGCACTGAGAATGAGAAGCCACTCTGACACAAGCTTCAAAGCAGGAATGAGAAATGAAAACACTGGGGCATGAGGACCATTGCTTTTTCCATTCTGAGCAGGAGTAGATCTCACCTGAGGTGTGTTTTTTCCCCTTCAGGTTTCCTACTTTCTTGCATTTGTACTCTCACAGCAAGCTAGACAAATACTCTCAAAAACAGGAATCAGCTGCAAGCAGAAGAAACTCATACTTAAAACTGAAATCTGATGTTTACTCAAAAAGGAAAGAACTCTGGGCATTCAAGATCCTAGGATGACTACGCTGTAACCTGCAAAGCTACCTGAGGCTCACCAGATAAATTCATACGCTTATTTATTATAATAAAACTATGTCTCACTTTATGTCCAACAGAATGAGATTGCACTGGGGAGAATGTTAGTCTCTTTTCTCAGGTGACAAGTAATAGGATGAGGAAACAGTCATAAGTTGTTCTAGCAGAGGTCTAATTTGGACATTAGGAAGAATTTCTTCATGGAGAAGGCAGCGAAGCAACAAAACAGGCTTCCCTGGAAGTACGGAAGTTCCCATCTCTGGCAGCATTTAAGTTCTGCATGGCTTAAATGACAGTACTCAGTAGGTTAGGTCAATAGTTGAACTTAATGGTCTTGAAGGCTTTCTCTAACTTAATTGATTCTGGGAAGAATGTGACTGTGGCTCTGAAAGAAGAGTACTATAAGGAGAAACAGATGTGCCAAGGACTGGATGGATAGCTAGAGAAAGCCCTGGAAACAAAACTGGAAATTGCTGTAAGGTCAACAAAGCCCTTTCCCTCATTACACTGATCCAGGCTTCCTAAAATAATGAAATTAAGATAGAGTTCACTCTTGAGCAAGTTGTTCTTATTGGAGTAGGAGGTAAACAGTTCTTTATCCGATGAACTCAATAAAAAACTGCTCTCAAGAATTTCAGAATATGTCATTTATTTGAGGGATAGTAAATGGACTCATAGAACAAAAGAATGGAAGAAGATGTGTTAAAATGCATGGACTTTCACTATGTGTAGACAGACTGTCCATTCTGAACATTCAACTCTCAAACAGGGTTGTTCTTCACCAAAAGGTGCAGTCCTCAAGCTTATTCCATACTGCTCCAAGCTTCAAGACGCTACTTTGGAGACCCGAGATTCACTCATCAAGGAATCGCATACACTGTTCTTATAATGCGTGTTAAACACATAAGAGAGATGAACCTCAGGCTTTAATGCAAACCTCTGCTAGCGACTCTCCCACTCACTGGATGTTAAGAAAACTGATCAGCAAGCTGGAACATATTCCATGAGGAAAAGCTGACGGAGATTGGTTTGTTCAGCTTGGAAAGGAAAAGGTTTAGGGAAGATCTATTGCCACTGCCATACCTGAGCAGCATCGTAGAAGACAAAGCCATAAAGTTCGAAGAACATAACAAAACGACAAGACACTTCTATCACAAGTGAAACCAAAGAAAATTATGATGGGATATAGTGAAACAAGTCTCCAAAATGAGTGATTAAGCTCTGGAATAGGTCACCCAGAGACTTGTCTCTGCCATTTAAGTTTTTCAAACATGATTTGGGAAAGGCCCTGAGCAACCTGACATAATCATGAAGATGGCTTTCCTTGAATCAGGAGACTGAACTAAACACAGCAGATGAGTTGGAGGCTGAATAACACAAAGGTTCTTTTCACCTAAATTATTTCATGACTATGTCATATTTCATATATTGGGTCGCTAAGTTTTATAGTTCTATTAGAAATAGCTCTATGTATGAATCTGAAAGAAAAGTTACTTCAAAAGGAAAACTACTTTTTACTTATAAAGTGGCAATGTCAGTTCATTTTTAAAAACAAGATAACGTAATAAATATATGAGTAGTTTCAGTCCCTTCAAATTTGATTTTTTTTTCTTTTCCTTCTAGAAAACAATATTCCATTTAAACCAATACTCGTGTTATATCTGGGAAATGCTTTGGTCTTCATTTGAGAGACATGACAGAAGCCTATAAAGAAAAGAGGGAAGAAGATAAATATGCAACATGCTGCAGAATAAACCACTGAGACCAGAGGAGGGCTGAGAATGTGTGTTGCGCAGCTGCCTTTACAATGAAATTCTTACAGTACTCAGAAGATTGAATTCAGTACCACAGCTAACTTGCTATAAATTTTAAATTACTTTTCTTATGTAAGGCTTCAGTTTTTTCAACTGTTTACTTTTCTTCCATGGCCTACTTAAATAGTTCTGTCATATTAAACTAATATAATTAATTACTTGTAGGATGGCTATTAAAATTTATCCTGTAGATGACATCAAAATACTGGCCTATAAAAACCATCAGGCTATATTTTAATAAGATAAAGAAAGCATCATCTTTTTAAATCTCTTTTCCAAATTAACGACGGCTTTTTAAAGCAGAACAGGTTATTTGTATAAACCAGTAACTTACAACTATTAGCATAGCAGCTAATTAATTAGTCGCCTTCATGGCCTAGTTTCCCCACTAACAGTTGTGCAGATCTAAAATCTTAACATGGCCAACAAGCAAATATCTTTAGAAATGTCATTCAGGAGAGTAAGAAAATCAATTCAACTAATTAAACGGGGGGAAAAAATTGAAAAAAAAGTCAAAAACAGCATCCACTTTTTCTATTTCCTAAGATGAAGATTCTCTGCCATCTTCTAA
This sequence comes from Excalfactoria chinensis, assembly GCF_039878825.1. Taxonomy (NCBI): domain Eukaryota; kingdom Metazoa; phylum Chordata; class Aves; order Galliformes; family Phasianidae; genus Excalfactoria; species Excalfactoria chinensis. The sequence continues at coordinate 14,155,544 of NC_092825.1, read as the reverse complement.
TGCAAGTTCTCCATGTAGAAAGGGATTTTGTTTATTTAGTCATCTTAATTTTTACACCATCTCAATTTAGTGATCCATTCAAAAGGGCTTTGATGTTAATGGAAAACCATAAGCTTCATTTTGATATCAGACTTACAGAAGGCCAGCGAGTGTTAAAACCAGTATCTATTCTCTACTTCCCAATCAGAGGATATGAAGGAACTACAACAACCTAATCCAGCCACTGGCTGGCATCCACTTTCTGTAAGAAGTCAGAATCCATTCTTACTTCAACCTTATGTCTGTAACTGAACTTGAGGATAACATTTCTTAAGACATCTTTTATTTCATTTTAAAAAATGAATTAAGTTTCACCACAATTGCAATAAAGTTGGTTTAATAAGCAATTACATCTATGCTGAAAAATTCCATGTTTTTTTTCCTCCTGATTTTATCTCATTTCTTTTCCTGTTTCTTCGATCTTTTATTTCTTTTTCAGATGAAAATGTTTTCCCTTATGAAATTTAAGTTCTTAGTGTTGATATTAATCGTTTACATTATTCTATTAATAATAGATTAAATCATCTACTCTTTCATTGGGGAAACAATTTGAATTTTTTAGTGTAGCATACTTTACCCAGGCCTTAGATAATTCATTACTTTTCTGTCTAGTCTTTCATCTAAGTGGTTTCTAAGTAACACTTTTTAACCTATTGTCATGCAATTGTAAGCATATAAAATATAGAACCAATCCTTATTTTTCTGTGCTTTGGCTTATTTAAATGAACAGTTTGCCTTGAAAGGACACATGTCTTTCTTGAAAAGATTACTTCTTTTATTCCCTCAGACAGCTGTTTCCTTCTAGAAATCTGCCCAAGAAAGTCTTCCAGTGAACTGAATACCACAAAAGGAGAACTTCTTTCTTTGTTGGGATAGTGTAGGCTGCTCCAGCACTCTCTACTGCTTGCTCCTATGTACTAAGATTTTTTCCATGGGGCTGCTAAAAACCACATTCCCATTTATACTTTGGCTCTCTCCTGAAGAGGATATAAATTCTTGTTGCAAAGAAACTTTCACTGGTACTCTTGAAATAAATAAATAAATAAATAAACAATCCCAATAAATGTTGATCATAAAGCATCTGGCTATCCTTTCTATTAAGACAGCCTCTGAATTCTACTCATGGAAAACTCAAAAGTGTATGTTATTAGGGTGAAAACAGTAATGAAATTGTAGATGCAACAGTGAAATACATAGTTACTAAACATATGACTAAGTGTCCACTTTGAGCACAATCAAAAGATCTCATAAAGTCATATGGTAAAAGGGGAGAATATATGCATCTTAAAGACCAATTTATTAATGTAATGGTTTAATGATCACTTACTAATAAATAATTATTTATATTATTACAATAATTTACTGCGTTGAAATTATATAGGAAAGGAAACAAAAAATAAGACTCAATTTTGTGGATGAAAACTTCTTTCAAGGTCCCAACAAGTTCCTGTGACTGATTCATGCATACAGCACCTCCCAAAATGGATATTATTGGTAAAAATTCCATTGCTAAAATATTTCACCAATTTCTGAAATCTACAATAGGCAAAAAGGAGTCGATGCCCAGCAAACATCTACTCAGAAATTAAACTGAGGACTCGATTTAAATACTGTATTGGATCAGTTCAGACATCCCAATTGAGGGGAAAAAAAGCACATTGGTGGAATAGAGCACTACAGAAATTGAGGGAGATTCCAAAATGATTCAGTAAGTTTATGATCCCCAGGCATCTTCTGCAGTCTTTGAAAGAAAATCATTAGGTAAAAGAAGCAAGATAACTTGAATAAAAGGATAAAAAAATGGAGAAAAAGTAAAGAATGCTGACATGACTGAACACCATTCTTTCATGTCCACATATATCATCAGGGTCTTATTATTTGTCTTGTAGTTTTCTCTTCTCCATACAGTTCCATGTGGTTTCCACCTCCATGAGCTAATGAAATACTAAACAAGTGTTTTAACAATATGACGCCATAACATACAAAATGCAGTCCTGAATCGATCCTTCTATTGTGACAACCTCTGAATTTTGACTGTCTTAACAGCGACTAGGAACAGGATTCTATTCACTGAACTTTACATCCAATGTAGTAGAAGTGTTGGCTTTTGATTATCACTTGGAGGCATTATGAAAGAATGATTCATCTAATCTACTGTGGACATCTAAATTAGATACGATTAACTGCCCTAGGGAAGTTATCTTCTTTCACTAACTATAAATAGTTTAAACAGTTAAAGGACGTGTAAATAGCTATATCTAGATGATAGACAAGATAATTATGTTTTAAGAGTGGAAAAAAAAATGGTAAGATTTTCTATCAACTGTCTTGTTGAAAGTCTGTTTTAAACGATGTAATTCCTAAACTGGCACATGATGCCATAACTGCACGCACTCCCTCATCACTGAGAAGGTACAGTACAAGCACACCATTCTATTTTGCTTTAATTAGGAAAATGAAATTGCATAAAACAATACAAAGCTGTAAGATGGCAACACACTTCAGCCATTACAAACCTGGATCTATTAAAAAGGAGAGCAGATGGAATTTTTGTTAAGTAAAGTGATAATGTCATCATTTGACTGCCAGGACAATTACAGTGAGTAAAATGATTAATACGTATTACACATTAAAAAATTAACAGTTAACAACAGATAGAATGAAAATTCCACAGAATCATACATCAACCTTAGACGACAACAACAACAGAATTTCTCACAGATAAATGCTAGATCAAGAAACTACCCAGACAACTTAATGACTTCACTACATAACTGCACTGAACTGCTTATAGGCACTTGAATGCCTAAAGTTTCCTCCATTTTCAGAGTTAGCTATCCAGACATACAGAACTCTGTGCACATCCATTACTTCTGACAATTTAGTTAAGATTAGAGAGTTCTCACTTAGGTCTCCAGTCTGACATTTCTTTACAGAAATCATGAGAGGAATGTGAGATCCTGCAGGCATACTGAAAGCATGTCAGGTACACAGTACAGAACTAGAGAGAGCAGTAAGTTAACTACAAATGATGAGCTTTTGTCCATGACGGAGACAAATTCAGTTCTCTAAGGCAGACAGAATGGAAATCCACATCCACCCAATTTCATCAAAAATTATGTTTCTCCAAATAGCTAACAAGGATGCCAAAAATAAATGAAGAGGTTTGATTGACCCCTAGCCCCTTCAGACAGCAGTAAACACAAAAAATATCAGTTCTGAAAACAAGAATATCACAGCTGCTCTTTTTACAGTGAGCAACAGGAAGACAGTTCATTCCTCTCATGGCCATCAGTAACCATCAGTCCTCCCTGTAAGGCAGCTAAAAAGCACATTCGATCCAGAGAAGGGAAAGATGACCACCCTTCCTCCAATGCTTTCACTTCTTTCAAACAATAACATTAAAGGAAAAAGAATTTGATAACTATGTACAGGGAGACAGTTATAGGATGTGCATGCTGACACGCTGTATTTATCTAATTTAGAGATATTTGATTTACTTCCTTAAGATATGACATATGCCTCCAAAATTTACATGGATAGGCTAAGAAGATATAGCGCAAACTATGCATATCACTCTTCCTCCCTTTTTGTCTGATGAATACATTTTCAGTAGGACCTAACTTCTCTCAAACCCTGTACCAACACTATGCTACCACACCTGTAGGTTACTTTTGCTGATCCTAGACATCACAACAGCTATATCTTTCCACAGATCTTGTACTGCTCGAGTTTCCTCCTCTCCTGATATTCACAAACCGTGCTCCAACTGACAGCTGGACTTCATATATCTCATGAAGGGTGTAAAACAGGAGAATTGCATATTTTATTTTACTTCACCTTTTGATGAAAAAATGGGATACAGATATGAAAACTGAGAATAATGTGACTAGGTATTCCTCACTGGGATATAGGGTTCCTTCTGTTTAGCACAGCAATCAAGAGGCGATGACATTCCCTCTTCAGGGCAAATGGCAAGCATTATATACTACAAAAGTTTATGCATATGTATGTGTATATGTATATATATATATATATATGTACATCTTACCTCTCTCCATTCTTTGTTTCCAATGGCTTGTGTGTACAAAACACAGACTGTGAAAGGAAAACAAACAAACAAACAAACAAAAAAAGGTCATTTTGAGAATTGAATGTTGTTTCATTTTAATTAAATATGTTGATTTTGTAGTCTATTTTGCTGTCAAAACTACTAACTTGGAAAATCAGTATTAGTGTTTCCCCTCAGTTCTGAGTATGTCCCCCCAGACAAGTGACAAGACAGTCTGGTTGTTGATGCAATGAATTATGAAATAGAGTGGTTCTAAAATGGGAGGTAACAACTAAGACTGGCCTCCAGCAAATCACCTTTCTTCTTCTTTCAGGAGATGAGAGAATTAAAATAAAAACAAATGAGGTCCCCAGTGCAGTGAGACAGGAAACAGAAGTGGAAAAAGGAAAAAAATTGTCAGGTATTCTTCCTTCATTTTTCTGTATGTTCTTCTCATGTATATCACATACATATCTCTCTATATTAAAACCTAATAAAAATTGAATCAGTTACATCTGCCTATGTAATCTGTGTTTGAAACATCAAGAAGCATCACCTCGCTGGTTTCACTGTGCTTACAGATTTGTTCTTCTAATGCAGAACCCACTTCACATGAATCTGCAGCTTTCATCACAGAGGTACAGTTAATTAGGTCTCCCATACGCTAAGTATGAGCATAAATCACTTGCACTGAATGAGTACTGCAAACTTCAACAGTTTTGAACTAGTTGTATCTAACAATTGTAAAGCAATGATATCCTGAAACTCTCACCATTTCCTAAATAAGGGAAATACAGACGCACAAACATTTCTATCTGTCAAATTCTTCTCCTGTACCAATCATTATTTTCCAACAGAAGACAAAAATACCACAATTTTGAGTTTCTGTTTTGAACAATAAAGGTAGAAGGCTGGTTTTGTTCTCAACGAAGTCAGAATCATCAACTGATCTAAGCAGAAATGAAGTCAAGCTTCAAACTATGCTTTCTTCTTACTTGGAAGGTAATACACACAAAAACACATTAGGAAGAGCAGAAAAAAAGCAAGTTCAACATTTCAGCTTGACACAGAACTTAACAGTTAACACAATTCAGCTTTATTTTTTCCCAAGAAGATATCTTGTAGAAGAAAAAGCTTTTATAAAAAAAATAAAACAAAATCAATCTCTGTCTTCCTCCATTCACTCTAAATGAAACCTCGGACAATCACACTACTGGCTTTGGTTCTTGATTATAGTAGGATGAATCCAAAGCAACGAGCCAATTTTTACAGCACTCTTTGGAGAAGATTGCTGAACTATATTATATAAAGAATGAAGCTAAACAGGAAAATAAGAGTGAAAAGGAAGCTACAAAATCAGCTATGGAGATGTCTAAAGGTTACTAAATTTCTGACTAACCTTTGTATCTATTAAGATCTGTGCCAAGTTAATCCTGGCAGATGTGGAAAATGTTGTCAAAGGAAGTTTCCACATATAAAAACAAACTAAGACATATTCTCTGGAAATACCCCTAGTGCTAACATAAAATCATGCACTCTCTCACATTTCCCTTCCACTTTCTCCACTAGCAACTCTTTTTAAACTGAATACCACAAATTCAGCAATGAGGAACATTTTCTATCTTCAGTAGTGGTTTCTGAGAAGGCAAATACGTTACTAATTTCAAAAGCAGATATAATTACACACTTCATCCATTTTGCAGAGATCTTAAATCTGAGTTTTCCATTAAAAACTTCTCATATCTATAACCTCACTTGAGAATACAACTGAAACTCATGTGCAGAAAAAGCCACTCTTCATAGATAACGTACACTTCTGCTATCCAAGTATTTCTATCGTCTAGATTTTTCCTAAACATAATAACCTTTCACCATTGATTTCCTGCTCTGTTTTTGTACTACGTTCTGCCCTGTGTATTAGCATTAATACAGTACAATTACGTAACAACTGTGCGCCATAGCTGTGAAACAAAAAAAGGATATAAAAGAGGAGAAATTTAATATTAAGGAGAAGAAAGCAACAAAACAACTGTAAAATACCCGTTACTATCAAAGTTTCAGAAGAGGCATTCTGGCACTACTTTATCTCCTCAGTTTATGAAAGCAAATGAAAGAGCTATGAACAAAAAGGCTAAAAAAGATAACTGTTAAATAATTTTAGTCTTCTACTGTGGTTGAATAAGATGGAAGTTACGCCATATAAAAAAAAACAGTAAAGCTCCACCTTAATCCTAATTCAGTCTATAATTCTATTTCCACCTTTTAGAAGGCTGCTCACACCTCTGCTAGTATGAGTTTCTCTGTAGTTAGTTCATGATAATTTGGGTTTTTCTCTTTGGAGGATATAGAGTAAGTAGTGCTATTCTTCTCACCTTTTCATTGCTGAGCCATTAGTGGGCTTCTTTTCCCCTCCATTCCCAGTGTCTTCCTAGTGCTTCCAAAAGGACATTTCAGGACTGGGACCACATCTCTAATTTAAGAACCACTTATATATTATACATATGTTTGTAAACTTAAGGGAGGAGGAAGAAAAGCTAAGAATAAATAGTAAGACTTGCAATTTTCTGCTATTTAGCTGGTTGTATATACAACATATACGAGGGCTGCTCTGAAAGTAATGTCTCTTATTTTATTACACTGGCCTACGACATCAGAGGTGGACGCTGGTGGTATGGCAGTGGAGGCTGAGCCTTCTGCCCAATATTCCATTACATTCTGCTGCTGTCAGTAAAGGGGCAGCCTGACAGAATGGTGTCTGACATGGAAGTGCATATGAAGCAAAGGTGTGTCACTGAATTCCTCCATGCGGAAAAAATGGCACCCACTGACATTCAATGGCATTTGCTGAATGTTTATGAAGATCAAACAATGGATGTCAGCACAGTGAGGCAGTGGGTGGTGTACTTCAGTAGTGACAACAATGACTTGAAAGACAAACCATGCTCTGGAGAATCATGTACAGCACAAAATGAAGAGTGCCTTGATCAGTTCATTCAGGGAAATTGTCAGATTACAGCCAGGGCACTGTGTCAAGAGTTGAGTATCAGCTTCAATGAACTGGACACAATGATGGTAATGTTGGAATATCGCAAAGTTTGTGCCACGTGGGTCCCACAAATGTTCATTCAGGAACAGAAACACCAAGATGGTCAGAACCTACTGAACCAGAACAAGGCTGAAGGTGACAGTTTCATGGATCACATCATTACCAGTGTCAAGATGTACTAACACTACCATGACCCACTGTTGAAGTGGCAGGTTATGGAGTGACAGTACATGAATTCCCCATGGAGAAAATGCCTGACAGTGACACAAAAACATGAGTTTCAATAGGGCCAAGTGTCAGATCCTGCATTTTGGTCACAACAACCCCAAGTAACCCTACAGGCTTGGGGAGCTGTGGCTGGAAAGCTGCCTGATGAAAAGGGACCTTGGTGTGCTGATGGACAGTCGGCTGAATATGAGCCAGCAGTGTGCCCAGGTGGCCAAGAAGGTCAATGACATCGTGGCTTGTATCAGGAATGGTGTGGTGAGCAGGACTAGGGAAGTCATCCTGCCCCTGTACTCAGCATTGGTGAGGCCTCACCTCGAGTACTGTGTTCAGTTTTGGGCACCTCAGTACAAAAAAGACATGGAGGTACTGGAGCAGGTCCAGAGAAGGGCAACGAGGCTTGTGAAGGGCTTGGAAAATCAGCCCTATGAGGAGCGGGGGCTGTTTAGTTGCTCTCTTCCAGTATATGAAAAGCGCTTACAGTGAGAGCGGGGTAAGTCTCTTCTCACTGGTGACAAGTGACAGGACGAGGGGAAATGGCCTCAAGTTGCACCAAGGTAAGTTTAGGTTGGAAGTTAGGAAACACTTCTTTACAGAAAGGGTAGTTAAACACTGGAATAGGCTCCCCAGGGAGGTGGTTAAGTCACCATCCCTGGATGTGTTAAAGAGCATTGTTTGGATGTGATGCTCAGAGATCTGATTTAGCAGAGGGTTGTTAGAGTTAAGGTACTATGGTTAGGCTGCGGTTGGACTTGATGATCTTCAAGGTCTTTTCCAACCTGGGTAATTCTATGATTCTATGATTTCATAAACAACATTAATAAATAAATAAATAAATAAATTTAAAAAAAAAAAAAAAAAGTCTTGGCTGTAAAGAAAAAGGCTCATGAAAATCACAGACTTTCTCATAAATACTTTGCAAATTTAGAATAATTTAAAAGGTTCTTCTTTCTTTCCTCTAAAACTGACTGCCCCCCAGATTGTCACGTATTTGTCCAAGTTACTGGTCTCCACTGGTGGTACAATTTATTACTCTGATGGCTTTAGGAGAGGTTTCATAAATATCCTGGTATTACACTAATTACAGTAATCCTCCTAAACAACCTTTTCAAAGTCATTTCCAACTGGAGAAATGTGCTTTTCCGTATGAGCTCTTCCAAGGGAAGATACCACTAGTCAGAAATGTTAACGTTTAGTAATTTAATTAACATTTAGTAATTGGGGCATTTAAGACAGTGTCAAATTCTGGATAAATCAAAGTTTAACTGAAGATCAGAGCAGATGTTTCAATGGTTACAGATTCAGTTCACAAAACACAGCGGTCTCCCACCTCTTATTTTCCCATAGAGTTTGAGCATCCCTTACCCTACTCTGGTCCTCTCCCACTGAATGCTTATACACTTGTCCTTTAACCTGGAAACTACACTAACTCTTCACCTCAGTTCTTCCAAGCATAAAAACATCTATTCTCTCACAAGAAAGTGTAAGCCACAGTAAAGTAGGCCCTTTTTCCATGGTAATCCTCCCACAAACTTGTACCCAGTTCCAGCGGGCTCTTAGCGGACTAGCTACTACACATTATAGACAGAGCTTTCCTGAAGGTCCTCTTACTCCAAGTGTCATGAGATTCTTCTCGTTACTTTCTCATATGGTCTATCCCCCCCAGTAGGATCTGGATTCTACCTTTCCAGTTTTTCATATGACACTCTAATTTCTATTACAATACAGAGTAGTTACATAAGAGGACATTCCATCCTAACTGGTGCTACGGCCATAGCCATAGCTCCATGGCAGAAGGTCTTTCCCCTGCCTCATCGTGTAATCACTGCTTTAGCTCAGACTCTATGGGAAATATAATAAATAAATAAATAAGTTAATTTTCTCAAAAATATTGCTAGGGTTTGAAATGTATATTAGAAATGGCCTCAAAGCCAATGAGATCTTAGCATAAACAGCAACTTTGGGTAGTTCTATCTTTCATGAGATCTGGTGGCTGTAAATCCAGTTGGCCTAATAGAAGATCATCTGAAAGCAGTGTGGTCTTGAATTTGACACCTTTTTCATCTAACAGGATAAAGTTCCTGTATTCAAGACTAGTGCAAGAATGGCCTTTGTCCAAACAGAAACTGAGGAAAGATATGCTGCTACATTTCCAAGTACATAAAAAATAGCATTTTTTACATTACACCCTTATAACTTCCACAGTTATATTATAGCCACGTATCTGCATTCAAACAAAGGGCACTGACAGCAAACTAATTAGCTAATAAGTAGCCTTCAGAACACAAAATCTGCACTGCTTGCATCCACCATCAAAGCCACTTTGCCAAATCATTTCCTGAGTGCAAATACAGTATGAGCATTTCTAGAGGTAAGTTTTCCCTTTCTCTGTTTACCAAGGGCTGTAATACTGTACTCCCATGTTTTTATATAGCTAGCCTGAGACAGATAGGCCTGACTGGCACAATAACTGGGCGTTCACAATGTGAACCCCAACTCTAAAGTACACCATCAATCTGAATGCTTTAAACAAACAGTTTACAAGAAACAAAACACTGTGTTTTGAACTGATAGATAAGGTTATGACACTTTAAAAAATATATCCAAGTAACTTAATTTAATTCTATAAAAATAACACTGCCTTACATCTCAACGATATTATAAAGATAGATAGAAAGATTTCTTCAGGTTTTCCTGTCCCTTCCCTGCTGTGGGCCACCCAACAACCCTACTCCAGCATGGTTTGCCCACTGACCACATCCTCTTTGGAAGTCTTTTGCATGGAGTGTTGCCTTTACAGGTTGCATTCAAGAAGTGTAGTTCCAGGAGTACTTTCAGCAGCTGTGTTTCTAGCTCCTAGCTGCTGCCACTTTCCTTCTGAAATGTGTTCGGCAGGGCCTTGGGTGCTTCCCTGGCTGGCAGAAGCTCTAACTAGTGCTGGTTATTCATGTAGCTTTCAGAGCTGCCTGGAAGAAGCTGTGACAGTCAGAATGGATCATGGCCTCCTTCTACACAAGTCACGCTGCTACCCGAATCTTGAAATTTATGCCTAATACAGTTTCCTATCTGATAAAAACCTGACGCGCTTGCCTAGTTTTTAAGCTTAAATGCTGTTAGGGACAACTCACCAATTTTGTTGAAAGACATCTTAATTCAACACAGAAATCCCTGAATTTAAGCCATCTCTTCTAAATTGCTTAAAAACAGTTTGCAGTACACGACATACTCTGCTTCTTCAAAAACTCCCTATATCAGAGGCATGATATTACCTATATCTTCACTGAAAAAACAACAACAACACGTTTATAGCTTAAGAATTTCAAAGGCACTCCTACCTTCATGCATCTACTCCCCAGGAAGCAGAAGTAATCAAAGGTCTACTGTGAAACCTCTCTTGAGAAACATTTGATTAAGATCCAACAAATAAACACTCAGAAAAGTACTTTTATATTTCATACTGCCTCAAAATTCAGTATTCAAGTATATCCCACCAGGACATGGTTACGTGCACAAACACATGATGGAAGCATGTCTGTCTCACAGCTTATTTCCACTGTCAGTGAGTACAGTACATGGTATTCTAAGGAAAAACAAAAAGATTAGGCTTACAAAAAAGAAAATGAATCTACAGATAAAAAGATACGGAGAGTTGTAGAGCGGGCCAAATTGACCCAAGACAACACAATCTAAGCATTAGTCTATAAACAATACAGGAGTACTTTGATTCACCGCTATCAGGGAAAAAAGGAAAAAGAAAGAAACACGTAAATATTCTGTGGTCTCAGTTCCTTGAGGAGCTGTTATAAAATGTTCGGTATGGGAAGGCATTTATTTTAAATCAAAAGTCCCCCCACAGCTAAATTCATGGGAATGAGTTTGTTGGGATACAGTCATGCATCAACAAAACTGAAGAGGAAAACAAGTGTGACTATCTCACACATCTGGTAACATGAATTCATTAAAAAATGGATTATTTTTATCAGTAAAGATCCCATTTCCATATTCAAATTAATGCAATTTCATTTTTCCAGATTTTGATTCTCAGGTTAGCAGACACAATGTACTAACAACAACAAGCACTTCCAGTTTATCTAGAAGTACACTGACTTGATTTGAAAGCAACCTGGAACAATGGAAAAAGAAAAAAAAGACTTTTCTGCATTCACTGAGTTTGAGAAAATGTAGCTGTACTGCTTGACTGAGGGGCAGCACAGCTCAGGAATGCAGCAGTGATCACAGAGGATTTAAAATTCCAGTTCCTGTAAGAGGAGCTATAAGCACAGCCAGCACTGCATTAAAGAACTGCCACAAAGACAATGTAAACCCAGCAGACATCAAACTAATGCACTAATCTCGTTTTTAATCCAGTGTTTATACATTTGAAATATATGATGAGAAATAAACGGTAAAACGCTCCATACTTACTTGGATCAGATTTAGAAAATGTATCTCTGTCCAAAAGATTTCTGTTCAAAAAAGAGAGAAAAAAGTAATCTTATTAAAAAAACCAGATACCAACGAAGATACTTTTAATGATATCAATCAAGAATCTGATCAGTTTTCCACCCTTGTAATTCACAGCCTTTTCTTAAAGTCAGCCAGTACTACAAGCTGAGTCTTCTCACCTTTCTTTTTGTTATGTATTTTGGATTTGAGCAAAGCTTAGCTTACATACTCTGGTGTCTAGAAGTACAAAGCAATACATAACAAGCACATTAACATCTATAAGATACATCAGAAACAAAAATAACTACAGATCAAAAACGTCTATCACCAACTAACATGGTAGCTGAACTAAAAATCTGTGTACTTTATTTAAAAGAATGGTTATGAAATCTCAGGGCCATTATCAAATATCTAAAAAATCCAGTGTGGACGAGTAAGGTAAAACAAAACTAGCAGATAAACAGAACATAGGAAACACGGAACAGAAACAGGAGAATTCTAAATGCCCACAAAACACATAGGGAAAAAGTTGAAAGAGTTTTTTTGTTACAAGACCTAATATCACAACTATGCTTCAGCCAGCTGTGAATATACAGACGGGGAGATTCATTATTACCAACAGCTCTAAAGAAGAAGGACTGAACACAAAATTATTGTCAGAATAGTTACTAATATTTCATCATCCTAAATTCAAGTAAATAAATAAATAAATAAATATTAAATTGTTTTGACAAGCCAAAAACTGGTCTGAAAACAGGAGACCGAACAAGAAAAATCCATTAAACTTAGGCAGCTAGTTTAGGTTTGGTATTACTTAAGAACAAAAGAAAATGAATGAAGAAAAGGTGGAAATACAGCAGCAGTGTTGACATGGTTCTAGGTATCACAACAGGCCAGGAATTGAATACAAGTGAAAAATCTTGTGCCTCTGTGAAGAAAAAAGGAATAAACAAATGAAAACTGCACCTTGGAAACTTCTCAATCTAGTCACCTTGCCTTCTTGATACTCAGTACTCAATTCAAGCAATAACACAATTATGTTTTAGGCAGAAATAATGAGAAGTCTGGAATATACCTACGAAGAAAACACTGCTACATATTGATGCTGACCCCCACGTGGACAGAACAAGTAGAAACAGGCCTGACCATAAACTGAATTCTCTGCACTTCAAGTGCATAAGTTGAACTTCATTCCATTGCTTTACCATCTTTCTTGGGCATAGGTAGCCAGACACAAAATCTTTATCACTGTGTATCTTTAGGAACAAGTTAGGAAGCTGTAAGTCCTTAAAGTTCTTTGATCTTACCCTGGAGCAAGAGACAGATTAAATAACCAGTTTACATCACTTACAACTTACTATTTTTAATAATTAGTGAGCCTCTATAAAGGTCACCATTTATTACTCTCATTCAGATCTAAATCACATTATTTTCATGCCACTGCACAGTGCAGAAATGTGTACAAACATACCGCTAAATACAGGTTTTCTAAGCAGTGCATTTACACCTCAACAAGGAAAAGATACTCTGTCTTCAGTTCATAGTATCATAGTATCGTGCGAGTTGGAAGGGACCTTAGAGATCATCGAGTCCAACTCCTGGGATTCGAGCCCTCTGTGTAGCAGCGCAGCACTTCAACCACTTGCGCCACAGGGGGGATTCAAACCCGGGCCTCCGGTGTTCCAAGCGGCAGTTCTTCCACCGTGTGCCACTGGCACAGTTCAGGTATTGTCAAGTCTACAGCTCAGAACATGCAATGTGTAAAGGATAGCTTTAAAAGAATGTCACTTATTTTAGCTAAATTGTTAAAATTATTACTTGTGAATGAACCTGAAGTCTGCACACACGACTTCTTCAGAACTTGTCTATTCAGAAGTGGGATCTTTATAAACCTGTTTAATTATATTCAGAAAGACTGTAGTCAATCTTAACCAACAATGTGCAAATATAAACTGACATATGAACAAAGTAAGGGAAAATAGACATTTCAAACCTATTTCATAGTGACCGCTGCAAACAGCTTCAAAATACAGTACAGGAAGTTTTGCAGTATCAGAATTGCCAATCTCAAACAAAAATCGCCTTCTATTTCTTTTTAATTTATACTAACTTGGGTATGTTATTAATTCATGTTAACTGGAATTGTCTGTATTATCCAAAACTGAATTCCTATAAACCTAGAAAATTTCAGGCTTAAGAGTTACATATAAAAATCAGCACTTCAGCTTATAGGATAGGCCTCCCATGCTCACACTTCTCTGAGCTACCAAGCATTTGTTGTCAGGGACCTGAAGAACTAAGAACACTTCCACAAAGTCAGCATCCCTGAAAGGACTGTAAGGATTGAAATACCAAAGTCTGGCATCACAATTCAGGTCAGTAAGCATCAATAGTACACAGTTTTCAACTGATATAGCTTGTATCATATTCAATTTAAGGATAAACCTTTTCTCTCAGAGAGTGGTCAGGCACTGGAATAGCCTGCCAAGGGAGGTGGTGGAGTCGCCATCCCTGGCAGTGTTCAAGAGGTGTCTGGATGAGGAGCTATGAGAGATGGTTTAGTGGTTTTTGGTAGCAGTGGTAATGGGAGGTCGGTTGGACTTGATGATCTTGCAAGTCCTGTCCAACCTTGTGATTCTGTGAGTCTATGATTCTATGATAATTTGACCCTACACCTACAGCGGAGAAGACTGGGAATATCTGTGCAGAAAGTGCTGTCCTACAGTCACAGCTCCTGAAGGAATTCATCTTACACCTTCCAAAACACTTGCAGGAGCACAGATGACTAAGGGAAGAAAAAACAATAGGAGCCATGGCAATAACACCTACTTAGTCTGCTATGGAAAGTACAGAGGAGATTAGAAATACTGGAATAAAGATTTCTTTATCTGTATAATGAGAGCAATTTCCCAGGGGAAAAAAAAGGTAATCAGTAAAGAAGAAAAGTTTAAATGCCTTGTGTGGAATCACTTTGTTCATACAGCTTCATGAACTCCATAAACATGTCAGGATGTCTATGACAGTTTCTGCCCAGTGCTTTCCTTCAAAAAATTCTGTACTATGTTCAGTGTAAAACTTGAAGTTCTCATTTATAAAACTAACTCTTTAAGATCCACCAATCTAGTTAGCAGTGTTTGCCGAACAGGAAACATTACTATGTGGCTCTGTATGTTCTGAATGTAATATACCGTATTTGTTGAGAAAGACAGATCTACCTTCAAACACTACAGTATTTATTCACCTCACTCACATATAATTTGCTTCAAATCTGACCTCTTTACATGATCAATATACTACCTTCCTGTCCTGTAAGCTTCTACACTGAACCTTTGTTATACTTAACTGCTAAGCAGAAGTGAATTCAATTCCTCCACCAGGAATTACAGAAATTTGGCACAGAAGAACAGACCACAGAAACTACAGAACTGAATATTTAAATGTGTGTTCCTCCAGCTTCAAAATACTATTTCTCTTACTGGACAAATACGTGTTTACACACTGTTTTAAACTGAAACCCCCGATGATAAAATCAAGATTTACTTCAGATGGCTTTGTTAATCTCTCCAGGTGCTAACGTTTTGTTTCTCTTCATTTTCAGATCATATATAAGAAAATGAAGTGCCCTGGGTGGGCAGCTTGGATGGAGTTAATTGCCTCCCCAGAGCCTTGCATGGTGCTGTACTTTGGATTTTTCATAAAATAGTGGTGATCACATACTCATGGCTTGTTGCTGGGCAGTGCTTGCACAACATGAAACTATTTTTCAACTTCTTGTGCTGCCTGCCAGTGAGGGGCTGGCGTTACTAAAGGAGCTCATGTAGTTCTGTGCTCTGCATTTGTCGCCAGAGCAGCAGTGACACCATAGAGATGTTTTGGCTACCACAGAGCAGTGCTGGCCCTGCATCAGGGCTGGCTCCAACCCAAAGCCAAAAGGTTGCAGATGGGCTAGAGGTGGGGAGGGCACACAGCCACAGGATCTTACCCAAATCTATCAAAGGGATTTTCCATAACCTCTGATATCACGCTCAGCAATAACAGCTGGGGGGAGGTGGGAAAGGAGAATTAAGGACTCTAGTTACGAAAGCATTCATCTTTCCAAGAAATCAGTGCACATCCTGAGGCCCTGCTTCACAAGAAGTGACTAAACTTTGCTGACTGGAAGTACGGAAAAACTTTTTCTTTTGCTCGCATGCAACTTTCGCTTTCTTTTTCCATTGAAATGCTCCTGTCTCAAACCCACAAGGCACTTTTTTGTTTTGCTTCTTTTTCCTCCACCTCATTCCCCAGTCCCCCACACCCATGTAACCATGATGCATGACCAGCCCTGCTTTCCTGGAAATGCCTGCCTCCAGATGGGAAGTGGTGAATATATTCTTTATTTTGCTTTGCTTACATGTGCAGCTTTTGCTTTATCTATTAAACTGCCTTTATCTCCGCCCACCAATTCTCTCACTTCCAGCTCTTCAACTCCCCCCACATCCCACTGGGAGGTAGAGGAAGCGAGCAGCTGCATGGTGCTGTGCTGCCTGCCGGGAAATACAGCATTCGGTGGTTTGCAAACACAACATTTAGTTACCCATAGAAGACTGATCTTTCATTTTTAGAAAGCATATATTGTAAATATCACATGCTCTTACGTGAGCATACATCAGTTTTCTTTTTCACTTGAATTACTCCATGGGGAAGCTTGTATGATGCTGTGTTTGGGGATTTTAATGAAAACTGTGGTGATAACACACCCATGGTTTGTTGCTGAGCAGTGATTGCACACAGCCAAAAACTTCTCAGCTTCTCACACTGCCCTGCCAACAGGGAGGCTGGGCATTTGTCTTCCCAAGGAACCACCAGACATGATGAGCCTTGCTCCCCCATAAGCAGACAACACCTGCCTGCCAAACGGAAGTAGCAAATCAATTCTTTGTTCTGCTTCACCTGCATGCGCAGCTTTTGCTTTACCTAATGAACAGCCTTTATCTCAACCCACAAGTTTTTTCACTTCTGCCTTCCCAACTCTCTTCCCCACCCTGGGTCAGGAGCAGCTGTGCAGTATTGAGCTGCCAGCCAGGCTTAAACCACAACAATTCATTAAACAAATTCATTTTTATGTCCTTCTTTTAATATCAGACCCATATATCTTTTTTTGCAAAGCACATCCTGACAAACAAATTTCCTTTTTGTTGTTGTTGTTCAGAACTGTATCTATTTCACTGCTAATTTTAATCTGGTTTACATCACAGTAGTCAATGTCTCTCAACCTTAATTGCTACCACTGGACTTCCAATGGTCAGCCCTAGGTAAGGTGATACACAATCCAAAGAATCTACTTGAGTGAAGAGTCCACTTGACTTCTTGCAGGGTAATTTACTGAACATTGTTTTTTCAGTTGTAACACTAGCTTGAGTAATCATCCTTCCCCAGCTATTTATATTCTCCTATATTCTGTCAGAACACAATAAGAAAGAAGCTATTAGCCTCCAAATTCAAAATGCCCTGGATCTAAATGTAGATTAGACAATTTCTCAGAATTTTATCTCCTTGTCAGAATGAATGGTTCTTTTAGGAAAAGCTTGGAGGAGAGAAAATGGTGGCTCTCCAGACTAAGGCAGTTAGGATGAGCTGTTCTGATTACCTTCACTCTTTGGGGCACGTGAAGGTCTGTGAAGAAAGCAAACACATCTCTGATAGGAAGCTCTGAGAGGCAAGAAAACATCCACTGTATTCCTTTGGAGAAATATCTGACTCTTCTTGTTCACAAGAAGATGAAGAAATAATTGTCAGCCTCCGGAGTAACATTAATCATCAAGTTACAAATATACTGATTCAGGAGTCTTTCTCTTTGGAGAAAGAGGGAAGAAAGGAGCACAGCTTAAGCAGCACAGCTTCTCTATGGTTTTATGACTACACACAAAAAATATTATCTGAATAGCTGCATAAAAACAGTGTTAGAACAATACCTCTATTAAAACTGCTGACTGCTCTCAGGGGTTAAGCCACCAACAAAAATGGAACTGCCAGATTTCTATACTTACATATACAGTAACAGTGGTTTTGCAGCAGTTGTCTGTGGAAGCTGACAGGAACAAAGAAATGCTTGTGCAGATGAAGCAGGCCTACGTGAAAGTTGAGTTGTTCCATTTTAAATAAATAAAAGTCCATTTATGAACAGCCCTAGTTTTGGCTGGAGTGAGCAAACAGCTCACATCACAAATGGTTGAACTCTCCTTCAGCACCACATTGATTAGTACTTGAAAACAACAGAACCTGCTACATTTATATTTCTGAAACAATTCTTTAAAAGGGATACACCAAAGAAGTCATTTAGAAAGTGAATCTGTACAATGAATACAATATTCCCTCCCAGCCGCTGTGGGACGGGAGAAGATGCATTACTTACACAGACGGTGAAAAAAAGAAAAGAAAATGAGGAAAATTAATAGAGAAAGCCTTGGTACAGTTAAAGCTGTTACACACTTCCTACTACCTAATCCTTTCTTTGTTTTCCCTCTTACATTATCTTTCTGAAGTCTAAAATAGTTGGTTTCATCTGTGCCAGGGTGATGCAGTGAGCCAGCAGTGAGCATACCACACACATCCTGTCTGGGGAGGAAAAGTTCATGGTGGTAGCAGTGGAGGATCAGGTCATCTCAGGATTATGATGATGTTGATGGTTTCCTTTTCCAAATTCTGAGGGCTCCCACTTGGGGCTACCTTTCCAACACACTGTTACACCATGATCTCTCTTTGTTGGTCTGCAACTCCATTTTGCATTCAAACTTGCCATATTTGTTTGTTACACCTGTTAGGTTCTTGCTCTTTGGTTCCATTATTATTTCAAAAAATAGCTTTGCCCATATCCCAAGCCTGCTCTTCTTTACAAACCACTGGTAAGGTCTGCACAGATACCCCATATCCCCTCTGTTCCATCCTCTGCCTCTGCTTCTCTGCCTTGCCCCCTGTGCTCCCACAGTGCTCCTCTGCACTACACCATTCTGTGAGGGTCCCAGACCCCTTATTCTGCACTGAACAACTACTTGATACTGCTGTCTATAGAAGAATAATAGCTGTATCACACCACTTCACAAGCCGGAAAGAAACTATCTAAGCAGTAGCCACATGATCTTTAGAAAAACTGCTTTTGTAGCCAAGGAAATCCAAACAAAGCACCAAATAGGCAGAGACAAGTTCAGACAAAACCTGACAAGTCCTGAGACTTCATATGATACAAAACTCAGTAACTGCTCCTAATAGTGACAAGGCTGCATCTACAGGGCCACAGATCTGCTTTACATTTTGTAGTTAATGGGTGCTTGCCTGAAGTTCAAATAACATGTGCACGCACAGGAAAATCAAACTATACAGCCTATCAGGAATGCATCTCTATGGTTGTTTTGACGGAGGCCATCAGCCACTTGTATGTTTCTCTTGAAGCCAGCTGGCTGTATAGGTGGTTTCATTTCAAAGAAAAAACATGCGAGACCAACCGTCTGTTTGTCAGCCATCCATAAACACGGATAAGCAGATTTTGAAACCAACCTGGACACATATACACAAAACTGCAGGAAAATGAAAAGCAGACTTAGAATCAGGATGAATTTTATATCCTGAGCTCTGTACTATACAGAGTTACAAGCTCAAATAATTTATTGTACCTTTTATCATTGCATCTTTCTGCCCTACAGATTTCTAAGAAAAAAACAAGGTATATATACTGGCTGGAAAGAAGAGAGCTTACTAGAAATCAGTCCTTACAACCATCAAAGATAAAACTAAACATGCTTTGGATACCACAACCACTGTAAAGGAACTGCTTAAGACTTTCAGACTATCAAAAAAATGGAAAAGCAAAAAACCAGTACATTTTGTTCCTCCATGCAAGAAACCTGAAATTAGATTATTCTCATAAATGAGAATAAGATTGGTTTAATTCCATTCATCCCATTTGTTAATATTAAATTTCTGTACAAATTGTGAAACTGTATAGAACTGATCCAAACCAGGCACAGATGACCAGCTGTACTTCTGAGCCAATCCTAAGGAGTGGACATTAGGAAGTATTACTTCTCGGAAAGGGTAGTCAGGCATTGGAATGCACTACCCAGGGAGGTGGTGGAGTCACCGATCATGGGGGTGTTCAAGAAACGTTTGGATGTTGTGTTGAGGGATATGATTTAGCTGGGAAGTATTGGTTATGGTTGGACTAGATGATCTTCTAGGTCCTTTCCAACCTTGATAATTCTGTGTGTGATTCTGTGCGTGTGTGAGTCGATGCTGCCTTCCTGCACATTATGCCTGGCATGGGAATACTGAAAGTGCAGAACCATCCAGCATCAACACGGAATGATGAGGACAGTTCACCTGATCCTGCATAAAGCATAACAGACCTGTATCAATGTTTTACAATGATTTTTACCATCTCTCAGATAACTATAGCATCATTGACACACATCCTGGTTTCTGCTGGGACAGAGCTTGTTTGCTTTATGGTGCCTGGTATGACACCACATTTTGACTTGAGACTTTGCTTTATGACTGGAAGTCATAAAGTGATTAAAATTCTTCTTCACTTTCCTACAGATATGCAGAAATTACTCTTAGGAAGATAATTCTGTTTGACACCTCCTCAGTAGGTAAATAAACACTAACACGAGGCACAGTGAAACTCCTTTCTTCCTTGCAAGATAAGGTTTCATAAAGGCTGTGGTTTAATCAGGAAACTCCAGATCAGTGCACCTAGTAACCACCAGGAGCAGAGATAACCACTGCATTGATCATGACTAAAACTGAAAAGCTCAAGATCCCACTGTGTACGTAATTTCACTGATAATAGAGAAGATGAGAACAGACTGTGATACTTCTCCAGTGTTTAACTTGATTGTAGTCAATGAAGAATATGACCAGACAGGATCACGTTCTGGCAGACACATGAGGGCAGGCCCAGACACAAGATGAGCAATCTCAAACGTTCCTGTTTCTTTCTCGCCCTTAACACAGCCTGGAGTTGACCTCAAGTTCACATAAGACCACAAGTTTCTACCTGCAGCTGGTAAGTGTAGATTCAAGTCTAGGCACAGGCCTATCGTCAGCATGCTGTGCAAACGCATCTTTGGAGAAAGAGAAACTTCTTGGCTGGAAAACAATAGCAGAGTAAAAGGCAAAAGCGGGTCTTCATCAGACTGTGGGCACAGGTGGAAGGAGCTAGTGGGTACAGAGGGAGATGGCTGCAAGAACAACTGACCAGACAACTCTGTATTTCTGCCAACACCACAGGACCCTTCCAGGTGTCACGTTTAAGTTGTTCTGCTACATTAAATCTGTCCCTTGAGCCAAAAAATACAGATCCCTGATAAAGTAATCTTAGTGGCTTATAACTCATAGAATCATAGAATGGCCTGGGTTGAAAAGGACCTCAATGATCATCCGGTTTCAACCCCCCTGCCATGTGCTGGGTCGCCAACCACCAGACCAGGCTGCCCAGAGCCACATCCAGCCTGGCCTTCAGTACCTCCAGGGATGGGGCATCCACAACCTCCTTGGGCAACCTGTTCTGGTGTGTCACCACCCTCTGAGAGAAAAACTTCCTCATAGTATCTAACCTAAACCTCCCCTGTCTCAGTTTAAAACCTCTCCCCCTTGTCCTATCACTATCCACCCTCATAAACAGTCATTCCCTTTCCTGTTTACATACTCCCTTCAAGTACTGGAAGACCACAATGAGATCTCCCTGGAGCCTTCTCTTCTCCAAGCTAAACAACCACAGTTCCCTCAACCTTTCTATGCAGGGGTGGTACTCCAGCCCTCTGATCATCTTAGTGGCCCTCCTCTGGATCCGCTCCAAGAGCTCCACGTCCTTCCTGTACTGGGGGCCTCAGGCCTGGATGCAATACTGCAGATGGGGCCTCACAAGGCCAAGTAGAAAAGGACAATCACATCCCTCTCCCTGCTGGCCACCCCTTTTCTAATGCAGCCCAGAACACAATTGGTCTTTTGGGCTGCAAGTGCACCACTGCTGGCTCATGCCAGCTTCTCATCCATCAAAATCCACAAGTCCCTTTTGGCAGGGCTGCTCTCAAGATCTTCCCCCAGGTTGTATAAATACCTGGGATTGCCCCGACCTAATTATAGCACCCTGCACTTGGCCTTAGTGAACCTCATTAGGTTTTCATGGGCCCACTTCCCCAGCCTATCCAGGTCCCTCTGGATGGTTTCCTTTCCCTCCAATATATCAACTGCACCACTCAGCTTGGTGTCATCTGCAAACTTGTTGAGGGTGCACTTGATGCCTTTGTCTGTGTCACTGATGAAGATGTTGAAGAGCAGTGGTTCCAAGACCGACCCCCGAGGGACACAGCTTGTGACCAGCCTCCACCCTGACACAGAACCATTAATCACAACCCTTTGGCTGCGTCCAGCCAGCCAATTCCTAATCCATCGTACAGTCCATCCTTCAAATCCACACCTCTCCAACTTAGAGAGAAGGATGCGGTGAGGGACCATATTAAAGGCTTTGCAGAAGTCCAGGTAGATTACATGCATTGCCCTTCCCCCACCCACCAAAGTCATCACTCCATCAAAGAAGGCCACCAGACTGGTCAGGCAAGATCTGCCCTTGGTGAAACCATGCTGGCTGTCTCAAATCACCTCTTTATTTCGTATGTGCCTTAACACAGCTTCTAAGAGGATCTGCTCCATGATCTTCCCAGGCACAGAGGTGAGGCTCACCAGCCCGTAGTTCCCTGGGTCATCCTTTCTCCCTTTCTTAAAAACTGGAGTAATGTTTCCCTCTTTCCAGTCACCAGGGACTCCACCAGACAGCCATGGTTTTTCAAATACGATGGAGAGCAACCACATGAGCCATCTCTTTCAGAACCCTAGGATGGATGTCAACCAGCCCCACAGACTTATACATATTCAATTTCATGAGGAGGACTCAGACTTGTTCCACTGTTACAGTGGGACAGAAACCACTCCCCACACCCTCAATTAGAAGCTCGTGGTCCTGGCAGACATGAGAAGCCTGACCAGCCATGAAGACTGAAGCAAAGCACTGATTGAGTACCTCAGTTTTTTCTCTGTCTGAGGAAGCCAACTCCCCATTACCTTTCACCAGAGGGGGAACACTCTCCTTGGCCTGTCTCCTCCTATCTATGTACCTATAGAACCCCTTCTTGTTAGCTTTCACATCCCTCACCAAGTTGAGCTCTGCTTGCGCATTGGATTTTTAATCCTCTCTCTCCACACACAAACAACAGCCCCGTATTCCTCCCAGGCTACACAACCCTGCTTCCACTTCCTGAACATTTCCCTCTTTTCCCTCAGTTTAAGCTGCAGGTCTTTGCACAGCCACAGTGGTTGCCTGCCTCCCCTGCTCAACTTCTGCTAGGGGATGAGAGCAGTTGTGCTCTCAGAAGGGTGTCCTTAAAGAGCGGCCAGCTCTGTTCTGTACTCATGCCCTTAAGGACAGTTCCAAGGGGATCCCACTCAGCAGTTCCTTATGCAGCCAGAAGATTGTTCTCCTAAAGCACAGGGTCTTAGCTCTGCTTTTTGT
This sequence comes from Excalfactoria chinensis, assembly GCF_039878825.1. Taxonomy (NCBI): domain Eukaryota; kingdom Metazoa; phylum Chordata; class Aves; order Galliformes; family Phasianidae; genus Excalfactoria; species Excalfactoria chinensis. The sequence continues at coordinate 14,132,192 of NC_092825.1, read as the reverse complement.
CAGGTCTGCATTCTTCAAGATCACAAACTCCACCAAGGCACAGTCACTACAGCCCAGGCTGCCTCCCGTCTTAACCTCTCTAACGCTCTCCTCCACACTGGTGAGCACCAAGTCCAGTAAGGCTTCACCTCAGGTTGGTCCATCTACTTATTACCTGGAGCAGGAAGTTGTCCTCGACAGACTCCAGGAATCTCCTGGATTGTCGGCCACCCACCATGCCGCTATCCCAGCAGACATCCAGGTCGTTGAAATCCCCCATCAGGACAAAAGCCCGGGAGCATGACGCCTCCTGCAGCTGAAGCAAGGAGGCCTCGTCAACAGGCACCCCCAATCAGGTGGCCCGTAACAGACCTCAACCACTTGATGCCCTTTACTGAACCTATCCTTGATTTTTACCTGCAAGCTCTCAACCTGATCATGGCTGTTCCTCAGACACAGCTCTTCTCAATCTATCCACTTCCTAACGTACACAGCAACTCCGCCACCCCTCCTACCCTGTCTGTCCCTTCTGAAAAGCCTGTAGTCCTCAATTGGGTTATTCCAATTGTGGGATTCATCCCACCATGTCTCCATGATAACAATTAGGTCACACTTTACCAATTGTGCCACGGTTTCTAACCTGAGGTTCTGCCTTACTGCCTCCCAAGGTGACAGCCTTCCTGCCTGCTTCTCTGTCACCCCTTCACACATCTATACCTTAGAAGAGCTGGAAAAATACTGAACTTATTCTTTAATAGACACTGAGTAGAAATAATGAGAAAAAATAATTTCTTGCTTTTCTAGAACTTGTAAAAACTACAGCCAGTAGTTGGCTGGCATTCAATAGGCAATGAGTATTATAGGAAAGGTTTTTAGTCATAAAGAAACCCCAAGAAGGGTATCAACTAACATCCCATGCACAATGACTTAGGAAATGCCACCAGATGAACCACAACAAAACACGAGCAGAAGCTGTACCCTCGCTGAAGAAAATAAGACAGTAAACAGAAACAAGCAACAAAAAAAACCCCACCACCACAGAGGTAGAAGTATTGACCAGAATCAGGAATTTCTTTGTGGCTCAATCAGACATGGAGCCCAACACCTCGCACTGCTTCACCTGCCCAACAAACTACAGCACATCTACAAACTGGAAGAAGCTCCCAGATTTACTATAATCAAAACAAATATTTAAAACAACGTAGATACATACAGAAGACAGACGATCAGCTGATAACTACTGATGTAAACTAGCAACCAAATCGGTTCTACAACTCTGTAGGTACCAAGGGAAGATCAATGACGTGGCTCAAACTGTTTTTAAAGCAATTCCCTGCATACATATGAAAATAAACAGCTGCTAATTATGAGAGAATTTCAGCATTTGCTGAACTTTGCACGCTTGACTCTCACTGTATTTCACAGTTTTGTGTAACCTTGCTTTTCCAGAGCTTTAGCCTAGGAATGTTTTTACAGATGAATCACGACCATGTGTTAATGGTTAATCTCTGCCCCAATCATCTCACACTCAGATCTGAAGCACGATTTTGCAATCAAAAGCTGTCATTGCAGCACATCAAGAAGGGAATCACCTTGGAAATTCCTACCCCACACTTGACATCAAGAGTTACCAGGATGAGAAAACATTTCTAAAAGTTTGGGGTTTATTTTCCCCCCTTGTTTATGCAAAACAGATGTGGCTTTTGAAAATATGTCCAAGATACATACAAAGAAATTAACATGCAAATGACATCCTAGGGTTAGTTATAACTAATGGTAGATATGATCATCTATGCCACATACCTGCAGTTATTAACTACTGGATGTATTTTTGAATAACTTAGGCTTGAAGAAGACACTGCAGGCTGATCCAAACAGCCCTTGGAATAAAAAGAAAGCTCCCTTTATATGTGAACTGGGTCAAAGGCAGAATGAAGACTTCCAACATCTGTAATTTTGATAGGTTACCTGAAGAACCTAATGTCATGTTTGCTTTAACACCTAGCAGCTTCCGTTCTGTGCAAACACGGGTTCTATGCTTGCTGCAGGTAAACTTTGTGCAGATGGGCTGAACATCAGCACCTTCACATCTCAGCTACTGACAGCTCCAGTAATGCAAATTCAACCCTACTACATTTGTCACGGTGTCAGCTTTTTGTAATGTTAAAACACCAAAAGATACTTATGAAGGGAATATATTTAGTATATTTACTACAAACAAAAATCCCTTAGCAGATACACAAAGGGAAGAGAGGGAGTGGTCTGACTGAAGTTCCGAGCCCTGAACGTCTGCCTTCACAGAAGCACTGCTAACAGCAGTAACTCCCAAGCAAGCACAGCAGAAAATGGAGCGGCATGGCACAAACTTTGTCTCGTTTCCCATCAGGAAATAACATCGACAGTTCAAGTTATCTGCCAGAAGCTGTCAGTTCTGCTGGCGGGAGGAACCACTGCTCTCCAACTGCTGTGGCATACTTAGATGGCAGAGTGCAAACAAACGTAAAAATTCACAACAATAATAATTCCAGACCGCTAATGGAAATACCTCCGTGTTTCACAGAGAGGGAAAGGATTATTTCCGAAATCCCGGCAAACAAACCGGGGCCAAATAAACGTGGAAGCGCAGACCTGCACACGCTGCGTCCCGTGTTACGGCTCGGCATTTTTAGCAGCAGCGGTCGGGTAAAACGCGACGAGGCTCCGCGCCAGGTTTCCTAAGAGTTTTGCAAGAGAGCCTTAAAAATAAATGAAAGGATTACTCCGGATGGGAGTTTTTTTCCTTCCCCTCCCGCGGTACTTGGGACAGCTCCAGAAGTTACACGCACCGCAGCGCTCCCCGGCCACGGCTCCACCGCCGGGCGCTGCCCACAGCCGCCGTTCTGCGCCCGGCCGGGCAGCGCAGCAGCACGGCAGCAGAGCAGCAGAGCAGCACGGCAGCACAGCACAGTCCGAGGCTCGGACCCACAGCGCGCCTCCGCGGGAGGGAACCCGCTGCCCGCGCCGGGACCGCCGCGCTCCCTCCGCCCCGTCGCCTCACCTGCAGGACACGGAGAGCTCCACCTTGGTGGCCGGGATACTGGAGCTGAGCACGTTAAAATCCCCCACGGACGCCATGTTCGGGAACCCACCGCTCCTGTCCAGCTTTTGCTGCCCCGGCGGCTTCTCCAGCCCGAACATGAGGCAGCGCGGAGGGCGGCCGGCACTGAAGAAGGGAGGGACGGAGGGGAGGAGGCGGCGCCGGGCGGCCCTTCTGCGGTGCGACGGCCGCTTACCGCGCGCGGAGTCCCGGGCGCTCCGCTCCGCACCGCCCCGCACCGCCGACTGAGGAGCGGGGCGCTGACGTCACCGCGAGCGGGAGCCGCCTGAAGGGCGCGGAGTCGACTGCCGGCCGCCCGCCCGCCGTTCGCTCCCCCACGCCGCCGCGCCCCGTCCCGCAGCCGCCGGCCGCTCACAGTCCCGGTCTTCCAGGGAGAAGATCCCCGCGCCGCCAGCGCCGCAGCAGCTCCGCACAGCAGACCTCTCCCTGCCCAGCCGGCTCCTCCGCTTGCCTTAACCCGCTGCCAGCCCGAACTCGTGGCTCAACGCAGGCAAACCAACTTAAAAGGAAAGGCGAAGCCCTCTCCTACGAGGAGCGCCCGCCCCCTCACAGCGCTCCGCGCCGCCAGGGGGCGCCTCCCCGCCCGGCGCTGCCCCTCAGCGCTACGCGCCGCCCTCAGGAGGGAGGGAAAGTGGCAGGTTTCTGCCGAAAAACAGTGTTGTAAGGCTCCGGAGGGGAAAGGTGTGGGTCTGCCTTGGCCATTATATACGCTAAGATGTGAACGTTGTCTTCTCGTGGCTCTGTCTTTCCTTAAAAGACATTAATTCCGCCATACTGAATCTGTTTAAAATAATTCACAGTAAAAGTTCAATAACCTCATGTCTCACATCACTTTATGTTCGATTTGCTTTCAGTTCCGTGGTACGTAAGTGGCTCCAAACACTCATATCTCATGGCACTTCTATGGGAAGGAAGTGGTACCATCTCCACCTCAGGTGGAAGGTAAGGCACGGGCATGGGAACCTCTGTGTTGCAGTCACCTGTATTTACACAGCAGACCCGCATGTGTTGTAATCAGATGATACATCATATTTACACAACGTGACTGCAGAACTACAACCTCTGCAGCTACACGATGTGTAGGTCAAGTCAAAGGTCACAGGATATCAGCCCAAACCCTGTACAAATGTTATCTACCTTGGCTGTTTGTGGCTCTTTGCATAGAAACAAGGGAGTTCTGTGTATTTATTTGTAAAAGGCAGTGGGTTACTCTGAAGACACAAACATTTATTTCCCCCTCTATTCAGTTCTGATGAGGCCACACCTCACCTGCTGTGCTCAGGTCTGGGCCCCTCGCTAAAAGAAAGACATTGAGGCCTTGGAGTGTGTCCTGAGAAGGACAGCCGAGCTGTGAGGACATGAAAAAACAATTAGAGGAAAACTTTTAGCCTAGACACCTCCTCAGCTCCCAGCCAACAGACAGAACAGTGAGCACAGAAAGCAGTTCTGTTTGTTTCCGTTCTGTTTCTGAACAGTCCTGTTCACAGGACGCATCTGATGGCAGAAACCCAAGGAAGTTACCACAGACATCTCATTGCAAAAACTTCCAACACACCTTTCTCAGTCTTCTGCCTTTTTGCTTTCAGGAGGGCGTGAGCTGAATTTCATGTCTTCCTCTTCCTCCTCTTGTCCATTTGTTGAATGCAAAGCACTGCTCATCAGATATCACCGCGGTATTTCCTCATAGATCAGTCTGTAGAAGGTATTCAGTGCAGAAAAGAAGCCACGCACTTTCACACGTATGCTAGGTGTGTCTGCAGTCAGCTGTGCCAGCAAGCCGAAAGCCAAAACTGCCAATAAACAAAGCAAATTTAGCTCACTCTTTTTTCCTTCGCCCAAGGGATTGTTGAAGGATTACTGATACTCTGAGAGACTAATGTCAAATAGAAACAGGATGACTAAGAACTAAAGAGCAGTTCCTAAAAACCTTTAGGGCTGTTTGTTGTATATACTATGCTACATTTTAATAAGGTTATTGATTGTGAGCGTTTTGGAGTGGAAAGCGGGACATTTTCCTCTTTTGTAATCATCAGTTCATTACTGTCAGCCATTGCTTATTATCAGACAGCTACATATCTTGTTTTGATACATGCAACCTAACTTTAGGAATGAGGGACTCACTTGAGGTAATTGTATGATGAACAAGATAGAGATTCCAAAGTAACTCAGATGTGTAACACTGAGTTATTGCTTTAGAGCATTGCTGTTCCCAGGTTTCAGCACTGTAACTGAACCCACGTGCCACAAGATGCACATGTTGATTACTCCCCTCTACTTCCTCATCATTCTGCCTTGGAGATTCATAATTTGACCTCTCAAGAAAAGTTTTATCATTTAATATTCACAGCCCTAAAAACACAAACACACACAAAATCTATATAAGCTGTTCTGTCAGAAGTTAAGGAACTCAAAATGGCAATTTTTTGCAGATATGAAAGAATATGAGGAAGAGCTTAGAAATGAGCTTCAGCATTGCTGGAGCAAAACAGCAGCCATTCTAACATAGCACTTGCACAACAATCAAAATAGTAAGTCCAAATTTGTGATGAAATATGTATTCCCTGGTTCTTCTTCAAGTATTTGTTGAGTAATACTTTTGATGATCATCCAATAAACACCATGTTTTTATCCTTGCTGCCATCAAACTCATTCTTTCAAGAAGTGGAATAAGGGAGTGAACTTACTTAGGTGAAGCTTGGTCCTTTCTGATAACTGAACATAGCACTGAAACAATGCTGATGTCCTAATATAAAATGCAGTTTGAGGATTGTTACATCTTTCTTTCCTGGCTTAGCTTTCTCTTCCTTTTAGCATGGAACTATCAGAAAATACCACAGCTGAATCCAGATTGCAGGCTTTAAAAGCCGTCCATAATGCAATGTGCTGATCATTCTTCTGGCATGAATTATCTTCTGTAATTGCATAATTTTGTAGTGTGCTTTTGAAATACACAAATACCGAGGAAGCTCTGTTTATTTAACACTGAAATCTAAGGAAGGTATCTGACTTAGGGGGTAGGTGTAAGGAAGAAATCTCCACTTCTTCAAGAATTTCACTTTAGATACTAGTTGTTTAAGGGCCCAGGTCTGCACTTCCACGGATGTCAAAGAGAACACATCCATTAGTAAGAAAAAACATATATCCAAGCCTACGTATCAAAGCCTTTGAAATACACTCCTTCTGTCTGCAGGTGAAAATAGCACCTCATCATGGATTCCTTGGATTCTTTCAAGCTTGTTTCTAGTTTGATGAAGGCCAGAAGAGATGGGTCATCAGCAGCAGCAAAACTGTAAATCATAGAATCACAGAACCATAGAATCATTTAGTTTGAAAAGAACCTTCAAGATCATCAAGACTAACCATAGCACTACAGGTCCAACAGTAAACCATATCCCAAAGCACCTCATCCACATCTCTTAAATACCTGCAGTAATGGGAAGTCCACCATCTCCTTGGGCAGCTCATTCCAGTGTTCTTGACCATCCTCTCTGTGAATAAATTAATCCTGATATACAATCTAAAGCTCCTTCCTCCACTTCCTGAGGAAAGCATTCTTCCATAGAATTAGCAGAGTCATGCTTTGTTTAATAGCAGTTATATCAGCTCCTGTCACAGTTTTCAGTCTGTTAAAAAGCTCTTAAGGGCAAAGGCCTCTGAAGCACTCTCACAATCATCTAGGAGTAGTTGTGTAATCCATTTAATATCTTTCACTTGGTACTGTGTAGTCGTCTCTCTGTATGTGAATTTCAGATCTAGAAAGCACATTTTCGGGATCTCATCTCAGAATGAAGCATGCACTGTGCATCTCAAGTTCTAGTAATGTGCTTTGGAGTACTTTTATTACCAGTTTTTAGTAGCCAGTAAGGTCAGGTTACTGTTTAGATTGCGACATGAAGGATAAGTAATCATACTAATCAAGTCTTTTTTAATTAAAAAATACACTGATACATTCTAAAATTAACCAGTTTGTCTTGTGAGGTCTAAATAACAGTCAAAAGCTTCCCTTTCAATAAAATCAGGTAGTGCCAAATGATACCTCAGTGTATTTATCACCAGATCTACTGAGCACTAGAAGTATCTTGACTCCAGAAGAGGAAACCTGCTTCTTCCTCTATGGTCGCTTTATTCTCAACCTACCCTTGAAAGACTGGAATTCTGTTTTTCCACCCTTCTGTGCCGTGCCCACTCACTTCCACACCTTTCATATTTCAAAGAAATATCAGCTGGATGTGCAGAACGCATGTGAGCACTGCAGATCTTTTAGTAATAATATACTTCATAATTTCTTCCTCTGCTTAATCTCTACTCACATTTTTCCCTCAGATTGCTCCCAGGGTATTCATAAAATCACCGCCACATTAGGAAACACGATTTTGGAGGCAAAGCCTTTGTATGTAACACTTGCTCTGAGAATTAACTTATTCAGAAGAAATTAGCACACTTAGCCTCTACAGCTAACCAGTGTGTTCTCCAGTTATTTTATTCACTGAATCTAAATAGAAATGCGGTCATTTCTAGAAAAAATAATAATAATTTCGAAAAATCACTGTGGTAATTCTGAGTCCAGAAGCAGCAATACCCAAAGCGCTACATTAAAACGTCAGGTCATGCCTTTTATTAATCATGCACAGAACTTCACGTATTTCCTAATACTGTCGATAAGACTTCAGCTCACACTGAAGAAAACAGTATCTCTGCCAAAACTGGCACTAACTGTGTCTTTGAGTATAGACTCCATTATAGATTTCATCAGGGAGCACTGGCTGCTGGTCTGTTACCTTCTTGCAAATCATAGAACCATTGAATTACCCAGGTTGGAAAAGACCTGAAAGATCATGAAGTCCAACCACAGCCTAACCATAGTACCCTAACTCTTAACAACACTCTGCTAAATCTTATCTCTGAGCAAATATTCAGACAAATGTATGCACAGTGAGGGTGATAACCTAACCCAGGCTAAGATGTATCCACTGCCTATCAATACTCACACACAAACAGATAATCTGGGTTATAAATCAGTTCACACATCATTTCTGCTTCCGACAAGGATCTCATTCAGGATAGCAGTGTATCTTTGACATACAGAGCGAGAAGCAAAACCAAACTTTTATGACAAGTGCTTTTTAACACTTTCTTTCATGAATTTCATCTGTAAACCAACACAGTGACTTTTTTTTAAATGCCTGCCACCCTACTGGCTGGTGCAGTATTCATTGCTTCATCATTTGGGGGGAAAATAATAATAATAAAAAATAAAAATAAAATGGAATTTAAGCTTGTTGCCAAATCCCTATTATTTTTCAAGTACTTGGGCTTACAATAAAGATCTGTCACAAATTCATCTTGAAAATTTTACTGCAATTTTATATTAATTACCTCATTCCCTTCTTGATTATTTTCTTCCCAAGACAAAACTTTATTTTTTTGTCTATGGGGGGAAGAAAACCAACGAATGCAGTTTTTGCCCAAATAGAACATCACTACCTGCTACTTTCTTAGCAGAAAGCTTCACAGCTTCTTGAGGTTCTTTGTCATATTTGATAGTCCACTGTTAGACGTGGAACCAGAAGGCTCACACCTCCCCCACGCTATGGGATGCTATCATCTGGAGCCTGGGGAGGGAAGAAACTGCATTAGTAGAAGTAAATTGTAAGAAGTAAATAGTAGAAGTAGAAGAAATTGCATTAGATTTCGCAGTATTAATGAATGGTCAAAAAGACATTGTGACTTAGGGTAATTTCAGCAACTCACTGAAGTATCTGGAGAGGAAATAAGGGAGAACTCCAGAAGGTTATTTCTCTTTCTTCCATGGAAACCAAGAAACATTTAAGATGGGCAAAATGATGTTTTTTACAATAGTACTTATTCTCCATTGCCATTTACTCCATCTTCCATGAAGTGTATTATTATTTTCCATGACATTAAAATTCCTAAAACAAACAGCTGGCAGCATGTGGACCGACTTCTGAAAACACTGTCCATCAGAGTTTCCTCATTTCATGGCAATGTTCAAGCAATTAGGATTTTAATGAGGCTGAAAATTTGTAGCTCTAATAGTGTAATGAGTTTGTCTTCCAGAACAACTATGGCTTTAATGTAGGAATGCATTTAATCATATGCTTAAAATTCATGACTGTGATGTTGGGCAGTAGCAATCCTTGTGACTAAAGTATAAGCTCACATTTAAAATTTTCTGAGTTTGAATGATTTCTTCTATTATTTCATTGCCTGTATGAAGAATACTAATTTGATATTTGTTTCCTCATGTAGCTTCCTATTATCTCAAACTGCTATTCACAAATTATTCAAATGAGCCCTGATACATTACTTGTTTTCTATTTCAAAATATCACTTAAATTTTCACAGTGTTTTTCAAAAGGGAGGTAAATTAGATTCTATTACTTAACAGAATATGAAGTATTAAACAGTACCATAGTCTGAATTGTGCTGTTGACTGTTACACCTTCTAATTCTGCATCTGCAATTAATGAGAACCTTTTGTTTCTCTTCATAAAGATTGCCTTCTGGTAAAAATGTGCTTCTTCCTGAAGTGACATCAGACACCTTGTTTATCTAACTGTGGAATAAACATTCATCTTCAGACAACTTGTTAGTATGGGGCAGTGACCGGATACCAGCAGTACACAATCCAGATTCACAGTAGCAAGGATTCATAGAATCATAGAATGGCTTGGGTTGGAAGGGATCTCAAGGATCATCAAGCTCCAAGCCCCCTGCCACAGGCAGGGATGCCAGCCTTCACATTTAATGTTAGACCAGGCTGCCCAGGGCCCCATCCAACCTGGCCTTGAACACCTCCGGGGACGGGGCATCCACAGCCTCTCAGGGCAGCCTGTTCCAGCACCTCACCACTCTCTTGGTAAAGAACTTTCCCCTGATATCCAACCTAAATCTTCCCTCCTTCAACTTAAAATCATTTCCCATTGTCCTGCCATTATTTACCCTTGTAAAGAGTTGACTGCCCTGCTGTTTGTAGGCTACCTTCAGGTACTAGAAGGCTGCAATGAAGTCTTCTCTCAGCCTTTTCTTCTCCAGGCTGAACAACCCCAACTCCCTCAGCCTGTCTTCATACAAGAGGTGCTCCAGCCCTCTGATCATCTTTGTGGCCCTCTGGACCCTCTCCAACAGCTCCCTGTCTTTCTTGTACTGGGGGCCCCCAACCTGGTTGCTGTACTCCAGGTGGGGCCTCACAAGGGCAGAGTAGAGAGGGACACCATTTAGGTAACCGTAGTACACTTGTGTGAAGCTATTCTGCAAAAAGATATTATCCAGCTGCCAGGATAACCAGCATTTGTCAAAGCTGAGGCAATAACATTACGAACACTTCTATGTGAAAAAATGCAAAGCAAAAATAACTGGCCGAATTTAAAATATTCACATGGATTGCATTATTAATTTTGCCCAGAGCTAAGCTCAAAACTCCATAAAATAAAACTATATATAATTTATTGGAGTAGTAGTGGCTTGTTTCATATTTATGTATTAGATATGTGTATCAGAAATTAACTGCAAACATTGAAAATGAAGTTTGTGAGTTCTGAGGCTCTAACAATGTAAATGAATGTTACTTTGTATGATTAAGAGGAAAATTAGAGAAAGATTCGTTCTTAGGTGTATTGGATGTATACATCACTGCAGTAAATTAACCATTGTAGGTCAAACTCATCCTTATAGGAGCTCAGCAGAACAAAAGTGAACAATGAATTAATTAACCTTCATAAACTTAACAGATGCTTCAGTATAAATTAATGCTTTACTTTGAATATTAACTTCAGGTGCTTAGGCCTTTACATTTTTCCTGTAGATTTTCATTGTAACATAGTTAGCATAGTTGCATAATTATATAGTACATTTAGAAGAAGACTAATTACAAACTGTACTTTCATTCTCATTTATGTATTTCCTAAGAAACAAATGTTCTCCTCTCCTAGCTTAAAACCATTCCCCTTTGACCTATCACTGTCTTACTGTGAAAAAAGTTGGTCTCCCACCTGTTCATAAGCTTCCTGTTAAAGTACTTGAAGGTCACAGTGATGTCAGAAACCTCGAATTTACCTTCTACAAGACCTTGCCTTGGGTTAGCATTGCCCACTAAGCCTCTCTCTCACCAGAGACATTCAGTATGGCAAGGAAATGCTAGGAGTCATGCCTCCTTTAAAATGAAGGAAAAAGTATCTTACCTCAGTATTCTACGATTCTAACACATTGCTGTGCTAACCCTAATCTATCCATGGCCTTGAATTAAGAATCCTTCCCTCTCAAGGATCTAAATGATGTTCATTATTCTTCGTCATCATCTAAAGCTTAACCTGATCTGTAGAACTCGCTAACTTTTGTTACTTACTGCTGCCGAAGTGTGTCCAAATTTAAACCTAACACAAATCTGAAATATAACTTTACATCACGAGGCCATCTCAGCATGTCTGCCAACCTAGCAGGAAAATCATTATTTCCTGTTATCCAAAGAGTGGCGACCTGCTGGTTTTATCACAGAATTATGGGGTCGTTGAGGTTGGAAGTGACCTCTGCTTTTCATCCAGTCCAGCCTCCTGCTCTCAGCACGCAACCACTGCTTGCCTCTCTAAAAGCAGCTGGATGTCACAACACAACCGTGTGACATGTGAGATGTGGATTTGAGTGTTTCTTACAAGCTGATTCTAAATAGCAGTCTTTTCCAGGTGTCTGTGTGCTCTATTTAAGAAGGGTGGACTTCTAGTGCAGGCTTCAAAACTCTTTTTAGGGACAGAATCCTACCATGTGGGCACTTCAAGGGGTAAGTTTTAGGTGTCAAAGGCTTTTCTGGATCTGGTACATAAAAATCTGTCCTGACTAAAGTAGTGTGAAACAACTAGATCACAGCAGAGGGCTGGAGAAACCAGCATACAGTTATTATTAGTAATTCTCTGAATTCCCTTTGTGCTCTGCTCTGTCTTAGCACTGAAATCATTCCTGCCTCAAAGGGATTAAATTAGGCTAAAGTTCAACATGTGGATTTTAAAGATAACTGCAGAGGATGGGCAACAAAGAGCACACAGCAAACAAATAACAGTGGGTAATTACTTCTGTTGATAAAAATCAGCAAACAGGGACAATGCAAAGTAATTCATCTAGATTTTTCTTAGGAGGTTGATCTAATTCCTCATCAAATGATACATTGGTTAAAAGGTAGCGCTATACAAAATGAACACAGCACGCGCTAAAAAGTAATGCTGATGAGCATTTCTAATGGCATGGTTTGGGATCAGTTCTGTTCAATGCGTTTCTCATTTACTGGTAAACTTCACAGATACAACATAATGGAGACTGTTAGTAAGGAAAATAAGTAATTCTATCAAGTGATTGTTCTATCAAGCGATCGGGATTTTATGGTACAACAGGTTCCCTAGAGTAACGATGTAATATAACTGAACATAAATGCGTTCCTCTAGGACTCAAAGGTACAGATTACACACATGTTGTGCAGAGCTCTGTTCTGCATGGCAGAATTTCGGATGTGGAGGTAGAGACTGCAGCTGAAAAGAATGTATGGTGTGGTGGAGTAGGAGGAGAAGGTGAGTGCAGCCCCAAGCACTTAAAATGGGAAAATGTTTCCCCTTGGTAAGCAATATTTTGCACACAGTAGTTTTAATAATAGAAAGCTTTAAAGGGTCGAGAGAGAAATAATTTGCAGCAAGCAATACGCTGGCTGCACACCAGCCACAGCCCTCCTCCCTTAGTCATGCCCACATCTCACTGTATAGTCATAGAATCATAGAACGGTTTGGGCTGGAAGGGACTTTTAAGATCATCTACTCCCAGCCCCCTTACAGTGCTGGAGCTGGTGTCCTCAAAGACAGCCTGGCTGGTGCCATGTTAACTTGCAGCATCACCTGTCAAAAAGGACTTTGCAGTGTCATCTCTCTGATTTGGGAGAAGCCACAAAGTACCCTCGTGCCCTGCACTTTGCACAGCTGTTTGCTGCTCTGCCAGCTGTGCTCTGCCAGCTGTGCTGTGTGCGGGTTGCTCCTCCCTGCCACCAGCTGGCACAGCAGCTCTGTCAGCAGTGGGCTACTCTGGTGTCTCTCTGGATTATTGCACAGAGAATTCCCTGAAGTGTCACAGCTCTTAGGAAAGGCTCAGCAGTGCGTGGGGATGCGATAAAGTCATTGCCACTGAGGGGAGATTTCTCAATTACTGCCTTAGTGAAAGCTTCAATCCCTCTCCTTGGGTTTCTGTCAAATCTCCCTCTTAAGCAATTTACTGTAAATGCGAAGGTTTCCCAGGCTTTTCGTTTCCCTCTGCTTTAGCTGATTTTAACAGAAATTCTCTAAATATCACAAAAAGTACTTGGAAATTTTAAATCTGTTAATTCATGGCATGTTGTCTGTCATATTCATCAACTGTTGCCCCAGAGGGGCTCAGAGTGGGCACATCCTGCACAAAATCCTGCTGCTTCTGTGGATGGACTTGTTGCTTTGAACAGCTTCAGGCTTATCCAAGCACTACGGCAGGTGCTGTGTCCTTGTGTATGTATATGGAAACAAACAGCAAGAATATACCCTTAAATATTGCTTCAGATTGCAGGATTTTTCTCACATGAAATATTCTCTCTGCAATAAACACTCACAGGTAGATGGTTTTCCTGAAGCATCAAGGAAATAGCTAAAGCATCAGAGCATTCCTGTGTGTTGCATCCACTGCAGGACGAAAGCAACAGGGAAGGAGCAACCATATTAGGCTGTATCAGTAAGACTGATCACTTGCCTATTTTTGGCTATTTAGTTGTCAGAGCAAGATTAAGGAGCCAGTTTGCCCACAAGACATTATATACATTACCTTTAATCTGCACTCCGCGGATCCCTTCCTGTCTTAGGGAGCCTTTAGCTGAACCAAACAACCAAACCAGGCAGACAGGCATTGCTGTCATATATCTAGGATGTGAGGACCTCCCCCATGTAGCACTTTAATGATTTGCCTTACTCTTCTTTCACTTAATTTCTTTTCAAAGGAAACTTCAGGAGACAGACATCACTCTACTAGTGTAATGGATTACATGTTGTTACATGTATGGTTCCCAAACTAGGCAGGACTGAAAGCACAGCCATGGCTGGATGGGGAACAGAGGGAAAGCCATCACAATGCAGCTCTACAACCACCATGCTGTTCTCACAGAGCTAATGGGAAGACTGCAGACCCCTGTCTTGCCTCCTAGTCAGCTTCACCCACCCTTTGTCTGCTCCTTGCATTCATTTCCCTCTCTGTCTGTGGAGGATATTGTTATGAGTAGCATAAGCTGTTCTGTCCTTTATCACTGCTGTTTTACTATTATGATTTCCATTATTTTTCTACACCTTTCATAATGAAAGACACTGTGTGGGAGACTATGAGCCACTTACCTGCTTTGCAAATCTGGTTCTCCCAGGAACTTCCAGAGAGGAGCTCCTGGCAGAGCACCACCTCAGGATGTAGCCCTTCACCTGCACGTATCAGGGATCCATCTAAGGAAGAACAGTTTGGATTGGCAGTCCAACTGCAGCATGGTGCCCGATGACCTGAACAGCTGCCATTGGGAAGCAGGCAGAACCCAATGGGTGGAAATCATCCCATCTACGATTGGTCTATGGAGCAGCTGTGTGCCTAGGGCGAATGCTGGCAATAGCATCTTTTGAGATGGAAGTATCTCACTGCCTGTACTTTTAGTACCTGTGTTCGATAAGATCACAGAAAATACAGCACTTACCAATAAGCCCGTAGCAGTTTCTAGTCCTAAGTGGTGCAAAACAAATAGCATTAAGAAAAACAACCGTAATAGGTTTGACTTGTTAAACACATACAAGCATTTGTTGCATAGGAACTAAACATAAAAGTCATTGTAATTATGTCAGTGATAATAACAACTGCATGGAAGATTAATTTCTTACTGTCTCTAAATTAGCATCTTCAATTTTCTAGAGGTTGCAGAAGAAGAAAGCATGGAGAAAGCATTTGTGCTTGAAGGGGTGGATTTGGAGATCTACTTCTAATAAGATAATTATTGCTTTTTAAGGTTCAGCAGGAGATATACTTATTGTGCTTAATGATGGCTCTATTAAGAACACAGAGCCAGATAAACAATAGTGTCTTGCCTCACAGGATGTATAACTAAAGGGTGCAATCTGGAGCAGCAAAAGAAGGAACAGCAGAGTAGGCGAAAGTGAGAGATAAACTGCTCTATTGGGAGGCTGAACACAGTAAAACAAAGGGCTGCTAAGAGCATTTCAAGTAGGTTAATGAAACTATGTCACCAGTACCTGTAACACATACGGTACTGTATATTATGCAGACCTGTGAGCATCGTTAAAGCATAAGTCATGTTTAAAAGGATATCCTTCACAAAGCAGTGTCTCAATACTTGCTGATTTGACCTCTGCCCCTCAAAACAAAGTACCGTAGTGATACAATAGACACAACATTAGGAATCCTAAAAGTTGGTTTGCTATCCCAGAGAAATTAGAATTAGCAGGCGAAGTTAATAAAGGAGAAGCACTGTTTGAAGCAGGAGTATGTGATACTCTATTGGAGGCTCTGGGTTCACCTCACCTCTCCCATAGTGGGGTTGAAAGTTGTTCAGATTTCAGAAGTGAGTTTTCAGACGGGAACGAGGAGGTGCGTTTTGCTAGTACTTCCTAATGGATGAGGAGCTGCTCAGACAAAATCAAGAAGCCCAAACTTCTCTGTAAATGTTTTTTCTGATTTCTTCCCCACCCCCTCTTATCATTTCTATTAATGTGTAGGGAAAACTGCAGACCAATTTTTTCAAGCTGTATGAGCTGCTGGGCTCGATTTAGCCTGGAAGCTGATGTTTACCTTTGAAATCAGTACAACGCAGCAGGAGCAAATTGAAGAGTTGAGGCTTGGGGCTGAAGAGCCAGTATCGACCCCATAGGCTTCATGGCAGATTTACTGCTGTGTAGCCCAAATGCTCTGCGATGGCTGCAGTGCACTGCGTGCTGTCCTGGAGCACCTGCTCTGGTTGAGTTTCATGTGAAAGAAATTCCCTTCATATGCTGCCAGACCCAAGTGTGGTAAATGGGGACCAGCAGGAGGTTCACTTCAAAAGCTCATCTGAACCAAACTGCTGATACACATGAACCTACATCACAAACATCACTTGAAGAGAAGTCACTGAAACTGAATGGGTGACTCAAAATATTGAATTTAACCCTTCAGACAATTCCAAGTTACGAACGCAGGCAAACATTTTATATAATGTCTGTTTCATAATTCCTTTTAAATCCTATGTGAAACTTCCTGTTATTCTATTTTTATGACCAGCTTAACAAGAACATTTAATGTGCAAGTGTATTTTATGAGTATATAAATATCTGCTTCTTCAAAACAAGGCTCAAATGTGTAGCTGCGGGTGATTCATTATGAAGGAAATTCAGAAGCACTTATAATGCATAAAAAATATGGTTGTCTGGTAAGTGCACACGAAAGAAGGTTCATCCATCTATAGAAGAGCTCTTGAAGACATATCTGTCCTCTTCCAATTGTTGTTTCATGGTTTAAATTTCCCTTTAGATGCTGAAAAACGAAAGGAGCTCATGGAGATAGGCCAGCAGACCCCAGCATCTCCCTGTAAGCACTGTTTTTATTTCCATGGCTTTTCATCTCCACGGTAATTGTACACACTGTGAGTTGGAGTTTCTCAAACGCCTTCTCTTTTTCTACCCTCTAAACCTTTATCATCACATGAAACAGATTGAGAAATGCATGATCTAAAATCATTTCAACCAGAAGGAAGTGCTCTTTTGTCTTTACCAACTTGGCAGTGGCTCCTAACTGTTATCCTTTCAGACTTTTCCTATTGAAAAATAAATATAGGAGATTATTGCGTGTATCTTAAAAATTACTGTGGGAAGCTTTATATGTATGCGTGTAAGTATACATATAAAGACAGCAATTATCGTGCTTTTTATCCCAGTTTTCTCAGAACTGTTCTCCAGTATGTGTCATCAGGTGATGAAAGAAATGATCAATACCGATTCAAAGAGTGGAGAACTGTCTCAGATAAACACAGAGCAGGAAACCGTGGCAAGACTGAGCAGAAGCCAGTGATGATGTAGGGATGAAGACAGGCTCTGGAGAAGGCAGCTAGCAATTGGCAGGATATTTCTCATGACAGTTGTTGGTTATTTGTAGATCACAGGTATCCCATGAAAGAAACGTCTCACTTGATGGATGTTGTCATCTAATCTCTCCTGAAGATGAAAAGCTCAGCCAGGAACCAAGGGGACACCAAAGAGTAGAAGTATGGGGAGTGAAATCCTGAACAACCTTTCTGCTGCAGCCAGGTGTGAGTTTGATAGCACCCCAGAACACCCCGCTCTGCAGCGCTCTGAAGGCCCCGCTCTGCCGCCAAGCACAGTGATGGGAAGGAGAATGTTGAATTTCACAGCATTTTCCCATTTCAGAAGGAGCTCCTTCATCCTTACCCCTGGATTTGCAGCAGTTTGTACAAGGTCAGTGGCACGTACAGTTTGAGCACGTTCCCACCATCACCCTTCCATACGTGTGCTCCCAGCAAAAAACAAAGCCCTGATGGTCTCCTTTCCTCAGAGACGTGCTCACCTCGCCTTCCTTTCACAATCCTCCAAGCAACAGAACCTTCAAAATGAATTAAGCACTCAAAATACATCACACATCTGAACTCACCAAACAGCTGATTATACCAGGGGCATTTTAAGATCTTCGTAACTGTGCACAGGCCTCTGACTTGTCGCAGAAATCCTAAAAGGCTTTTCCAAAACCTACAAAAATGACCCTCTCGTTACTCATAACTGCAAAGCCAGGAGTGGTTGCTGCCATCAGTTGATCTGACACAGACCCTGGATTATCAAGCAAGCGTATTTCTTTCAGAAAAGCATTTGTTTCTCATTTAAAAATCTCTGCTATGAGAAAATTCGTCACCACTCACGACGAGCTGTTCCAACAGTTAAAATGTCAGCTCCAGAATTTGTCTGGTTTCATTAACAGACACTGGAGCTCACCTTTGCTAGCTTAAACAGCTTCTGACATCAGATTTTGGGTCCTTGGTGCTCTCATTGGAAGACGCATTTTCCAGTCCTTTCAAAAGTTTTTTGTTTTTCCTCTGCATCAACTTGTTTTTTTCAGTGTGTGAATTTCTGTCACAGCAAGGTAGGGCCAGTCCTACACGGAAACAAACATCTCTGCCTCCACTGATCTGTATGCCTGAGATTGCTCTTCCTATTTCTTGATTAAAATTTGCGTTGAAAACTCATTCCCCCGTGGACATCCAACAGGATCCTGAGTGTTCTCTGATGTGTCTTTTCTCTACCACTGCCCCTAATGGCATGATCTTAGTGGTCATTGTGATTTTTTTTCTGTTCTCTTTATGGTTCTGTAAGGAAGAAGCCTGGAATTAACTGGGTTCTGACACAGAAATCAAGATTTTCTCTTTACAGAACTCCTTCAAGTTCGGAAGGACTCAGCTGTTGGTTCTTACAGCAAACAAAGGCAGGCTGGAGAAAGAAGCTGACTGCTGTCACTTTAAGTCCCAGTCAGAGAAGTTCTCTGTCCATTGAAGATTTATACCTGTAATAAATGTAACCCTTCCATACCAGCACTTGGGAAAGTTCATTTTTAATCTAATCTAATCAATAAGGATGATGAAGTATTTGGTTGCAGATTCTTGGATCCAGCTCATGTCACTCGTAACACCTACTCTGCTTTTTTCTAGTCAAAGTCTTTATCCTTTTCTCAAAAACAGGAAGAAATTGTTGGGATGGGAAAGAACATGAAATGCAACCAGAACTACCAGAAAAAAATGTGGAAGATCTACAATTACACCTTCAGCTCAGCGCTCTGAGAGCATAAATAGGCAGCTCAAGACATGCACGCACGCACAAACACTGCTTTTCTCTGAAGGTCCTAAATCAAATGCCAGCCATTTGCTGTCTTGCCTACTTTTATGAAATAAACATGTGTAATCAGCGCCCAGGGTGGGTGGTTTATAGACTGGTGATTTCCTGATGTGTTCACTGATGCTACAAGGAGTGAGAGAGCAAGAAAGGAATGAAGTCCAGGTTGTAATACAAGCCTGAATAGCACATTGGTGCTGCTAGGAGTGTTTTTTTCTGTGCTTATTTCATTAAAAAGTATATGAAATTGCAAGGTTAGTCACTGGTTTCACAGAAAGCTAGCAAGCATCAGCTGCCGTCATGTAGTTAGACTGCAAGGGCTCTCAATGGAGTTGACCTCTCAGCCACATCAGTGCTCAAGTTCCTGCACAGGTCTCCTCTCCCAGCATTTGTCACCTTTGACCCACACTGTCAGACAGATTAGAGGCAAACTCTCCTCACTGAACAAACACACGTGCACCAAAACTACCCAAAATCACAGGCAGGGTTCTTCTGTGATGTTCAGCATCAGCTCTCCCTCTGCATGTCCTGAGCTGACACCCTCAGCCCGGTGCCTTTTTTTCACTTGTAGAGTGAAATACAGGGGCAGAGATGGGTGCTTCTTTGGTGCAGTCTTGGCAAAGATCATGCTCAAGGGGTGGGTCTGCCTTGTTTTCCCCGTCTGTCCCACATTGTCAAGCTAACTGTGCCAAGCAGCACTGAGCTTTCTGGTGTGGAGCTGTGTCACGGTACAGACACATCCTCTGGGACTTCTGAGTTACACAGCAGGTGCTACTTGAATTATGCTTTATGGTCTTGTGCCAGAAGGATGGTTGTCACATCCATCACAGAGAGTTTCCCGTTGGAAAAGAAGCAGTGGTGAATCCATAGACATTACACTGTGGCTGCAACTTTTTAGTGCAGAATTTTGAAAGCCAAATCTGGGTTTTCTGTACTTTCTGCAGTGTGAGATGGGAGAAGGAAGAGTCTCAAACATCTTGAGAAGCTTGGGGTGAAGTCTACCCTTCCTACAGTTCTCTGACAAAAGTTTAACTGCCGGGAAGGGTTGCACCAGCAGCCTACACTGGATCCCAGCCCATTCACAAGTTCTTTACTAGGTTAAAAGTCAGCTGTAAAAGCTCTTATCGTTGCAAATTGAAACTCGAGTTTACTTGAGTAAATGTCAACAACGGTAAAAATAACGCTTTAACTTAGAACTAAAAGTGTTGAACAGTGGTGTTTGTGAAGCTCAGACCCAGCCACAGTGTGGATCCGCTGTCAGATGTCATTGGAGGTGTACCTTGAAGGGGTAGCAACCATATGTGCAGTAAGATACCCCTGCACTGGAAAAAGTCTCTAGAGAGGACAAGATTCTCAGAAGAAATCCCTCAGGTTTTCAACCAATTCTATCTGTAATGGCTGGATCCCAAGACGTACCCAAGCAACATTTATGACAATACAGGAGCATGGAAAGCGTGATGAAAGCGAGTGGTCTCTGCAGTTGTTGATTTTGTAGTCTGGGATTATTGCCTGATGTAAATCAGCCAGTAAATGGCAGATTCTATTTTATATCATAAATGGAATTAACAGCAGCCCTTCAGAGACTGCAAGCTGGAGGTCCTCATGATCTTGGGGGACTGTTCCCAAACAAGCCAGAAACAGCTGAGACACAAGGCAGACCCGTGTGCCCCAACCCAAGGAGAGATGTGTTTCACAGAGTCATCTTTGGCCTCCCCAAGGGCAGGGCTATGTGAGTTCAGCTGGCTGTCCAGCTGTTTGGGTTTTTGTTGGTTTGTGGCAATGCTCACTAATTACTATTAAAAACTGTATTTGATAAATACTGAAATACAAGTGAGACACAGGAAAATAGACAAGAGGTGCATCAGTTGCATTTTAATGGCCAAATGTTTCTTTACATTAAAATCGAAGGTCAACATCTGAGGGCCAAAGATGTCAGCGTTTTCTAAACATTTTAATGAATTGCCAGGTTCAGTTCCTGAGTAAGTGGGGCAGAAATCCCCAAAATGAGTTTCTGTGGAAGAAAAAAAGACAAAGAAAATAGTGAACAATCTTTGGTTAACTTAACAAAGACCATCAAAAAGAAAAAAAGAAGAGATGCTGAGCTTAGGCCTTCGTGATTCCCTCAACAGCATCTGATAGGCAAAACTCTGACCTGATGGCAGCATCCAATCCAGCATCCCTTACAGAAATTCAGCAACAGCTTAATATTAATTAGTAACATGAATTAGCTATTAAATTATGTATATGATACCTGTCTCTGTTCTGTGTTAAATTTTATGCTACCCATGTAATTTCCATTTTCACTTCTTCACCAGTTTTCATCATTCCATTTCACAACTAATAATGCCTTAAAATGCATGATGTCCATTTGAACCTCTTAGCTATTTCTTTGCCCGCCCACAAGTTCACATTAACTTGGCCCTAAGAGCCCATGCTTCAAAGTGTGCCATAATTTCCTCTTCCCTCAGGAACGGACCTCCACCACTACTTGGCCAGCAGGAAATCCCCTTCCTGAATTATTTGTCTTGTACTCAAACTCAGAGCCAGATTCAGACAAAAATACTGCAGCTCCATCCAAACCTTAACCAAAAAATCACCAGGAAGACAGAAAGGCCGCCCCAGCCTGGGCTTCTGCTCCTCAGCAGGTGAAGCATGGAAGAAAAAGGACAGTGTTCCTATACAAGGGCCTTTTCGTTTTTGGCAGGAGCCTGATTCACAGAGCTGCTCCTCCAGCATCACTGCTGTGGTGACAGCAGAGTTCCTGTGGCTTTCAGGGCACAGTACTACCAGGGGGGAAAAAGATAAACAGTCCTAATAATAGGAGGATTCCATGATATTACAAATGTCAGGGTAGCACTGCGTGAACCAGAGAGAAAGAAACAGCTTATTACTAAGCAAACTGCTTCTATTTATATACAAAAAAACTATGGCTCAATTATGCACTTAAACACTGCTTTTAGGCAAATTTGCTTTCTGTGCTGCAAAAGCAATACAGCAGAAGCACTACTTCCTACTATCCCCCTTCAAACATACAGTCTTTGTGCTTGTTAGACTATTATGCAGCATGTAATCTCATTAAGCCTGTAAGAAAGTGGCAAATTTGCCATTTAGAATTCATTGGGTTTTGTGTTGTTTTTTTTTAATTTCAGGAGTTGTAAGTTTTCATATCTAAGTGCAGGCTGCTAATGCTCTTTGGGTTTCTTTGGTTGGGTTTTTGTTTTGAGAGAGAATCTCATATGAGAGGCTTATAGGCAGCAGCATTACAGTGGCTATACAGGAATGACGGGAGAGGTTTGACTACATCTCTTATAATTCTGAGAACTAATCTGAGTTACTGTTTAATTTGAACGTATTGAACTTTGTTCAGGTCGGACTTCTCCTGCTCCAGCAGCCTGGTGGCTTTTTTCAGCGGTATTTAAAGTAATCACACAAAGTCACAAAGATCACCTTTTGTGCTTTAATCAAATTTTAAATGATACTTCTGTGAGAAGCTTTATGCTCTTCCTTAATCATCTTTTTTATGTTCTGCTGTTACTGTGCAGTTATCATCTGCATCTCTGAGATTGGTGCTTTCGAGCATGTCTCAATGGAGTGTTTTCTTTACCCTGCCACATTTATGTTGCTTTCAGCTTGCTTAGAGGCAGTTTGGCTGTTAAACAGTTTCTTCCCTGGAGGTAAGACTGATTACACTTATTTTATGGCATTGTCTCTGAAAGTGAGTTTTTTTTTTTTATCATTATCCATGGCAGAAATTTATTCAGCAATTTTCCTCCTTTACAGATTTCTTCAATAAAATAAATGCCAGAACCAAGTTCACGTAATGAGGATCACTCTTTGATTACAAATAAACTTGAATTGTTAGGTCTAATAGAGTAAAAGATGTGATATCCACAGCTTGTTGCCTCAGCTCTTCATCTTACAGGGATGAGACAGTGATACGCAGCGCTAATGCTGGGAGCTCCCTAAGCTCAGAGCTGAGCACCACATGCATTTCAACTTGAGAGCTGGTGATACATGGGAGACAAGTGACCAGAGACAGGAATTGCTCTTTTTCTCTATTTTTCCATGGTAAAGGGAAATGGAACTGTGTGTTAATGCTGTCCTGCCCATCCCCTCTGCAGCATTTTGTTGCTGACACTAAAGAAGCAGCACAGTACAAGCAAGCCATGCACACTGACCTGGGATGCTGAGGCTGGACAATTAATTTCTCACTTTCAGACACTGAAACTGCAGCTGTTGTCTCACTGCTGTAACAACTTCCTTAGGAACTCAAACACATGGCAGAGGTTTCCCTTTCTTTCCTCTGGTGGCAGGGAGGTGCTCATTAGAGCCAGCCACTCTGCATCCATTTTTGGATGCCAAGTATTTGTACAAAAGTATCTCTGCCAGCTCTTTTCAGTAACTGGTTAATAACTGATGAGTTTTTTCATTTTATCAGAGTGATAATAAAGCCCGTAAAAAAGGTGACATCTCTCCTAGTTGGTGGAAGTGTATCTTCTTATCATTATTTTTTAGCTCAAAGACATGAGAAAGAGCATGGATGTAATAACAAAGATTCAAGTTTCCCATAACAGCTATTTCTGTGGTGGTTTTTTTCCCCTAAAATTCAGACTTGTACTTAATCTCTGCTTATACTTGAGAATGTAAAAGTTGTTGATGAGAAAATGCTACGCATTGACTATTCCCACTCCCCTAAGATTGTTCACAATTCCTCAGCACAGCTCTTACCCCATTCAGCTCAAAGGAGAAGGAATCACTACGGACAGCCCTTCCGTTCACAGCAACAGCATGAGGTCTCCGTTTCAGGCCAAGAATGGTGATTTTGTGGTACTTCAGAGAGTCAGCCCCTCGGTAACCATTTTTGAGTATTTCTGTCGTCAGGCGTCCCTTCAGAAAAAAACACAGAACATTTCAGGACCATCCCATCTCTTTGGAGGTGACCTACTGTGTGCCACTGCTGTTGCAGTATCACTTTTGCCAGTCAATGTATAGAATGTCTCCCAGTATAGAGAAAGATATCTGAGAACATGAAGGAAAAATTTCACATAGAAGGGTTTTGTGTGTCATTGTAAACTAACAAAGAAAGAAACAAAATAGCATCTCCAGCATTCATTTGGAATCTTCTTCTGCCTGTTTTCCTACTTGTAATCAATGCAAATTTGGTTCTTGTACCCAATTACAGGGTACTGTAGCATATGCAAAGCCAAAATCCAGACACAGAGATTCAATTTGTGACCTTGAGATATATTTGATCAACATCTGCAACTGCTTTAAGTGATTACCATCTTCCACAAACATCACTTGCTAGATTATTTTGCCTCTATTCTATGTTCTACATCTCCTCAGTTCCTGATAGGGATTTTTGATATACATATTCCAGACGTAAGGACACTGAAAGAATATGGCATGTTCACAGAGCTCTGTTTGTTCTGCTTCTAATTCACTTATATCATGTGTTTAGGGATGAACCAAGAGGATGTACCAAGTTATTAAGCAAATTCATTTGGATCACCAGTGACAGTAATTTCCCATACAAGCAATGAAGAGGAATCATTGCATTTGTTACGTGATCAAAGTTGTTAAGGAAATAAAGATGAACTACACTGCTCAGGAAATGAAGAATCGCTATGCCATCATGACTTTTTAAAAGCACGCCAAGGAGAAATCCATGATGGAATCTTTTGCATAAAATAGCTTGTGCAATTTCAACAATGCATGGTTGAAAGAGTGAGCAGGTCCAAGTCTACCCTCCTTCAAGGCCTTGGAGAGACAGAGAGGTGGTATTCCAGGATATCTAGTGACTTTATCCTCCCTAAGCACCGAGCATGATTAAAGCAATTGCCCTGGCTTCAATTTGGAGCAAGGAACCTTATGGACATCACTCAAAGCCCTGTAAATGTAGAACACAAGCAAGTCCTGGAGCTGAGGCCAGAAGCCAGGACTTTCTCCTGCACTTCTAAGCACCAATTGTGACTTCTTTTCTTGCCATCTTGCTCTAGTGCAATAAAATCTACTTATCTATTCATTCTTTTCCCTTAAAATTGGATCTGTTTTTCAAAAGAACTCATGCATTTTTCTGGGTCAGTAGTTTTAACACACGAGGCAGCTTGACTCAGGTCACTTGGCCATCATGTGTATCAAAAGGAAGGAGTCAAGTGAGTTAAAGCACCTACTCCAGAGAGGTTGTATGCAAGAGCAGGAGACTGGAGCCATTCTCTAGGGCTTAAGTGCCTGCACCAATCCCAAATTCTCCTCTGCACTTCTCGATTGTTTCAATGGAAATATAAAAGAGAGGCTCTAACCCTGCAGCTGTTACCCACAAAACGCTGAACAGATCCAGAGTGAATGTTGTCAAGTCAGACCTTATCAGTTCATCTCCGAGGGACCAAAACCTTGTGGTTTTCTAAAAGGAGAGGTCATTAAACTATTCATCCATAATTTACTAAGAATATAGAATCGTGCAACATGCAGCGAGATGCTCACACGTTCCTCCTATCTCTGCAATTTGTATTTCAGATGGACGTTTTTCTTTATAAACACATAATAAAAAATTGACGTTCGAGATGATTGGAATGCAGATAGGGACTTCAGTCCTGGATTTACAACAGAAGTCAAATATGAGCAATGAGAAATGGAAAAGCCAGTGAATCAACAATCTAATTTGCACAGACCAGAATTTAATATAAAACTGGATATTGTTGGTTTTTTTCTCTGTAGCCTCCCTGCAATAAATTACTACACACAGACTACAGAAAGCTGAAGTGATTTTTCTTCCTTTTTGCAGTTGAAAAATCCACCCCCCCTTTTCTTTTTTAAGGGGAAGAAGTGCTTTTTCGAGGTAAGTCAAGAAGAAAATAGGTATTAAAAATTAAATTTAAATTCCAAACAAGCAGCATTACTTCCCCAAAAATACCTCACGTACATACCAGACTTCATAACAAAACCCACTGGCTTACTCCTACTTGTTCTCTCTCCCAGAGAAGACACGTTCTAAGAGCAATATCATCATAAGTATTTACATGATTTTACTCCTCTGAAGGTTTCCTGTAGACTACTTAGGTGAAAACTGTGCCACAGCGTATGCAAACACTGGAGTTGCAGATGAGATATAATTTGTATAGATTGCTGAAGTAGGTTAAGATTTTCTTCAGTAACTCCCACAACTTGCTGTCATGCACTTAATGAGCTTCCAGAAAGTTCATTTGATAGTGCTTTCCTGCATTGAAGCCCAGGCTGATGGGTTTTCCTATTCAGCTTTCTCAGGATGTGCCTGAGAAGCGAACAGCACACAGAAGGCAGTGCTGCCCTGACCCTGGGCTTCACAAAGTATCTGCCAGCACTGCAGGCTGCTGGTGGTTTGCTGAATTACTCCATGGGGTAACCCATGCAACAGAAAATAACAAGCTTGGTGTGATTGAAGCTAAAAAATTGATGCCCTCTCCTACCCATAAAATAAAAAGTGCTGGCAGCAGGAAGGCAAGGAAAAGGTCCCCCATATCCAGAAGGTGCAACTCAGAAAAGTATCTGAACTGAAAGAGTAGAGTTTCAAATTCATATCACACCGGGGATGTTAATGGTGTGTCACTAGGACAGTCAATGAGGCAAACGCAAAACTGCAGCCTCGCGGTTGCAGCTGTCAGCAAAGGAGAACATGAGGTAGGTTACCAGTTTAAAAGGCTGAGCTATAAGGAAAATGCTATTCAGAGGAAAGTTAAATATTGGTGCCTTACAGCAGCTACAAGTACATAGGTACCGTGTGCACTGATACTTACTGCTCTGAATGTATACTTAGCCAAGAAGTAGTTTTCATTTTCAATAGTATCTGTTAAAACATAGAACAAGATGAATTGATATCAAGAAAGAGAGAAAAATCCATGAGCATTTCACGTGAATTGTAGTGAGTGGCTAATGTCTCACAAAGAAGTCTTGTGGGTTGTTTAATCTCCTCTAGTATTCTTGTCAGGTTTGCTGCCCTTTTGAGCACAGCAGCCATTTCCAGTGTTGAAACATCATACGGGTTGGAAGGAAACTCCGGGGATCATTGAGCCCAACCCCCTGCTAAAGCAGGTTCCTTACAGGAGGCTGCACAAGTGTCCAGGTGGGTTTAGTATCTCCAGAGAAGGGGACCACAGCCTCTCCAGGAAGCTTGTTCCAGTGCTACATTTCCTTAAAGTAAGGAAGTTTTTCAAGCTCAGGTGGAACTTCCTGGGTCCTCCCTTTATGCGATGTACTCTATTTCAGCCTTCCGGAGCATTCTGCTGCCACCCTGTACGTTCAGCCCCAGTACAGCTCCCCGGCTGTGTGCAGCAGTGGTCAGTGCTTTTGAAAAGCTGGGAAGGCAGCCAAGAGGAGCCCTGTGTGCAGGCCCTGTTTATGGGAGATCAACTCACCAATGGAATCGCCGTCATCCCAGAAGAGGGACCCAGAAGCTTCTCCATGCTCATCCAGGGCGATAATGAGCCCAAATGGGTTCAGACGGCTGTTGGCAAACACATAGAAGAGACTTCAGTACAAGCTTCTGGCCACTGTCATTTACACGTTATTTAACAAAAACTTATTGGCACAATTATCTCTCATTTCTAGGTTACAAAAAGGGCCGCACAGACAAATAACCTAAAACGGCTCTTGAAATCATGATGAAAACTTATCTTGCCTTGTTCAATTGAAGTGCAAAAATTCCTACATTTCAAGTGATGAGATGGCCAGGTTCCCCTTCTCTCATGGCCTCACTTCAGACAAATGGGCAGCCTGGGAGGTGACTGGTCACAGAGGCTACCTCCCTGTGGGCTGGCCTGGGTCCTACATGGAGCTGCTCCCTCCTCTCCTGCTCCCTTGGCCTCTCAGCATGAATCAGCCCTGAGGCCAGCACAGTAGTATTGGTGTGGGGAAACAATCGTCCTCAAGACAGATTTGAGCATCTCCATCTTGCCTGTGGCATTTGATAAATTCATCCGAGGGCAAGAGGTTAACATTTTCCCCTCGCGTGTTTCCTGTGGATGGCTGACAGCTGGTCAGTATAGCAGCAAGAGATGCAAAGCTTCTCCTAGCAAAGCTGTAGAGTTTCAGCTGTGCAACCAATGATGTGAATCACTTGCAGGGTGACTTTAATCCAACAGAGCAAGGAGTGGGATAAAAATATCATGTTTATCAGCTGGGAGGTCATCTGGAAGTTGCACATAGCCTCTCTTTTGGCTGGATGTGGGTCTGACCCACGGTGTTGTTTCCAAGAACAGACAAGGATCATGACTGTACCTCTTGGTAGTTGTTGAGGCTGGAGCCTGTTCTGGCAGAATATGGCCCCCACGGATGAACAGAGGGATCTTGTTCAGTGGGGCATGGACAGTAGCATAGGTCTTGTGCCAGGTACTTGGTATCTTCTTACCCTACCACAAAAATTGACACAGTTAAAAAATGCAAAACTGGGCAATAATGTCATCATATTTTGCTGGAAAAAAAGACCAAGGGATATATTTTCATCTCAAATACACCAGTGTGTCTCAAAGAGAGACAAAAGGAGATTTCAGGAGTGTTAATCCAGTTCCTTTTTTTGAGCATGAAAGAGAATTTAGCCCCTGCAGTGATGCATATGCATGAAGACACAACCATCATGAATGAAAGACAGCAAATCGTCTTTAAGCATGGTATCATTACTCTGCATGCTGTGGAAAGGAAAAAGAAAAAGAAAAAAAGAAAAACTCATCAAGGCACAAAGCAAAAAGCAAAAGAAACCTTTGCTTCTTCTTTTTATGCATACAGAATCTGTCACATTTCAGTGTAAGGTGAGTGATTCATAATCACTGGGGAATGTAAACTGTAGGCTTTTCTTTTAAGGACAAGCCTTTCCTATTACATTCAAAGATGGAAATTCATATAGATGTAGGCAACTGGAATTAATTATCTCCATCATTTCTGTTTTAATCCCTCCAAACCAGGTGTCAGTAGAGTAGGTCACAAGGGGGCTTGGCTCCTGCCCTCTCAATGGTAGTTACAGCCTCTGGTTATATCCAGCCTTACTTCTTGACAAGAATGGTGGGTAGAGCAAACAAATACCAAGTACTGGGAACTGCACTTTGATAACACATGGGGCAGGCCCCACAGGCAGGGGAGGCTAGAAGGGCTGGCTTCTTCCATGGAGCAGCTCAGTCTGCACCTCTTGAAGCATCTTCTGGAGGGAGCCCCATGTTGCTCTGTGAATATGCCTTCTGTCAAGAATGATGCATGTGCAAAACCCCGTGCACAAAACTGTTGGCAGCACTTTCTCAGGTTTCTGTCTGTTTCTACACAGGGGAGGATTTGGGTACAATAATTTAAGCATAAATTGAGGGTGAACAGAAAGAAAAGAAACCTTGACAGTGTCATGAATTTCTAGGCTGTTCTTGAAAAGTCAGCCCTCTGAGTCTTTAGAGCTTTGCAATCCAAAAATAGAAAACAAAACGTTACTGAAAGCTGTGCAATTTGCTCTCCCAGCTACCTTGGTGCCGACTTCGTGCTCTAGTTTTCCTAAACACAGGTGCTGAGGTAAAATTACCGCTGAGCATTGCTAAAAGTTATCGGGCTGGAATTGTGACATCTAAGGTTCCGTACAAATGCAGGAAACTGAATTTTAGGAATACTTACTGTGTAGTAGTCAAACCAGGTTGCCTCGGGGAAATACACATCCACTGATCTCGCTCCCTGTAATGGTTATAAAATGATTGAAGTCTGTCTCTTTTTACATTTCTGATATTACATTAGCTTTATTATATTTGAGCAGGGGTAGATGTACACTCAGTCCTCTAATAACATAAAATCTTGGCTATGAAGGCTGAATTATTATCGCAGCAATGGACTGGTGCTGGCCAATCTATAATGCTAAATTGATGATCTTATCCTGTCCGGGGGGTTTTACTGCAGTTCTGTGGGATGAGTCAATGTTAGAGGGTTATTTCAGCCTGGAACACAGCTCCGTAGCCTGCAGAAATAAGATCTGAGCAATGCCAGTGGGCCCTGTGGCAGGCTCTGCAGGGCAGGGCTGGGTGGCAGCAAGGCCCACTGCCTGCAGGAGTAGGCAGACAGGAAGGTCCACAAGGAGGGCGCACAGATGCTCGCCTTATTTGCAACCATTTAAAGTTGTAGATAAATTATACTAGAGAACAAACTGCTATTTGCACAATTGCCGCGCTTTATTTGGCAGCGTGAAGGGTATTAAGATATAAAATGATGCCGAAGGCACTTTAAATTAATAGCTCTAGGAAAAGTCAGAATCAAAGCAAATTTCTGTGTGCACAAGCTGCTCATTCTCACAAACAGACTGGCTTTGTTTCTTGAAGCAGATGTCTGCTTTACAGAGTTATGGTCATTCCCCGGGAGGAGATGAAGCGTCAAGGAAAAGAGCTGTGAGATGGTCACTGCTCGCCATAATAGGGATTGTTTTTCATATTAACCAACAGAAGGACAAAGAAATGTCTAATTTGTCAATACACGCACATCTCATATTAGAACATGGCAGTTGCTAAACTGGAAGTGTGTCCTGTCCTGTGGCCTGCTTCCCTGCTTCCCTGCTTCCCTTTTCATTGCGATGGCTGTGTCCCTCGGTCTCCAGGGGCAGAGGGAAAGTCACCCCTGGTACTTTCTGACAGAAGATGTACCCATCTTCTCCAGATGAGTGCATGCCCTGTTGCAGCCAATGGCAACCAGTGACACCATGGTGAAGGGTCTGCAGGCCGCCTCTGCCCTGTGCCCTGCTTGTGGGCACAAGCCCTGACTGCCACCACATACCCAGTGAGGTGTCACTCTCAAAACACTGCTTCCTCATAAGGCCACCAGCAGCAGGCCTTCTTTGGTGCTGCAGTCCTCCAAAAACACGAAGAACTCCTAATCTAGATTCTCTATCATTTTACGTATCCTTATAATGGTCCTTTTCATTCATTAACTTGCAGAAAGCAACCTCTGGCTCATCACCCTCTCTTCACGGGAAGGTTTCTCCCACATTTTTTCATCACCTTGCTGGTCTGAGACCCTGTGAAATCTCCGTGTTTGTCACAAGGCATTAGAAACCTGGGGGAGCCTGGAGGTGAAGGACTGATGAATGAAGTGCCACAGAGGAGCTGGAACGGTTATACGTGAAGGAACTAGAGTTGCATTTTAAATTCACAGAGCTGCAAGGGTTATATTAAAAAAAAATGTGCCAAGCAGTGTCTTGCTTATGTGTTTGATCATCAGCATCAGGTAGGAAGTGTCTCATATCCTGACAGCATGCTGATCACAAACTGAGCCAGGATACATCACATGGAGGTGTTTGCCCTGCTCAGCTACACACTGCTGGCACTCCTGTCAGGCTGCACCCCGCTAGAAGCCAGCAGCAGGCAAGGAGAGGAGCTCACCCTTACTCCAGCTGAGCAGTGAGAGCAAACCCATCTGCAGCTCTGTTCTTGAGTCCAGGGCAGCAGCTGCTCCCCAACCCCAAAACGCGGCCAGCAAAGCCATACATGCTGGGTTTTTGAAATCTGCCATATCAGCAGCTGACATTGTCATCATTTTGTAATGACTGTGTCTGCATGTGGTGATGGGTAACACCTAGACTGGCACTTGGAATGCAGCAGTTCCCAAAAACAGTGGGCAAGAAGTGAAAACAAAACCAGTTTGTTGTAGTATCTCTGTGTTTCTCCCTCACCCAGCAGTTATTGCTGGGTGTGCCCTCAGAAGGAGCTGCCAGCACTGATGTAGGAATGTGAGGGACAGTGCCCAACCTGTTTACACCTACTTAGTGCTCAGTGGCAGGGAAATGCTGTGCCCTCACCTGTGCCCTCCCACTTCCAGCATCAGGCAGCCCTACATTACTTAGGCTTGGCTTGAAATGCCTTTTGCAAGCTGACAGAGCAAGGAAGAAATGGGTAGACATGAGGAAACATTCCCTGAATGTCACGGAATGCCCTAAGCAGATTTCTTTTATCCTTGTGTGATGGCATTTTTAAATTATGGTACTTGCCTCTTGAAGAACAGGAGCAACCATAAACGCAGGTCCCCAAAGGAAAGCAGTATCTATCCCGTGAGTCTGCTGATCAGAGGTAAATCTGGTGTCAAAAGAGAGATACACAATGTTAAATCTCATTTTTATCAAACTTGCAACATGTTTCAGTATTACTGTGTGCCACGAGAAATCTGCTGCCTTAATTCGGTGTCCTCTTCTGGGCCTGGGAGGATGCAATGCATGGCTGCATCTGGCACACTGTGTAGGGGAAGGCTGGATTTGGGCTCGTGGAAGCCACAGACTGGAACCAGAAAGAGAGAACAAAGAAGAGGCAGAACACTTTGCTCTAGGATCTAACGCATGTGGAAAAAACCAGCTTGGATTCTGCCAGGACAAGAACCCAGGGGCACACCCTGGCACACAGAGGTGCCACCTGAACACTGGGAAGCATTTGTGTGCTGTGCAGGTGGCACAGCTGCCCAGAGAACGTGGACCTCCTCCTGGGAGGTGCTCAGAAGTCGCCTGGACTAGAGATATCTGAAATGCAATGTTTGTTGTTCTGTCCTCTCATCAACTTCTCCCAGTATTTTTAATTTCACTGTAATAAAATCAGAATATTGTTTCAATTCATTTTGTTGTGGGAGGTTTCGGGGGAAAATCTGATTGAGAAATACTGACAGCAGGGAAGCCGATCATCTTACTTGAGCTTGGGAAGAAGCATCTCACCATCTCACTGAGCGCTGCTTCCTTTTGCAGTTACAGCAACCACAAATTCAGCAAACAAATGAATTCTCCCATTTTGAAAACATAAGCCATTAAGCGCAGCGTGTTCGTGATCTATGAAAGACACTGCATTCCATCTCCATGCTTCCCACGGTTAGATAGCAGCCTCTCTGCTGTTTTACTTCCCCCCTGGTAGGCTATTAAGTAGAGCTCTCCCCTCCAGGAGCGCAATAATGGATTATTACCCCCAGGTCTTTTTGGACAGCCAAGCTGCCAGCATCTCTGGCTCACCAAATGAAAACCTCTGCATGAGACACTTAAAACATACAAAGGCATCTACTGGGATTCTGTTCCTGTTTGTTGTTTGAAGTGAACACCTAAACGTTTGAAATGAAATGAAAAATCTGAAATGACCGCATGAAATAAGTATTGCTTGGAGATTCTCTGCCTGGCTAGAGCTGTTTTTGTGGTGAGGGCTGTGAACTCATTACAGCTTTACCCGAAGAGCTAATACAGTTTTCTTAGCTGTCCTCTATGTTACAAGAAACAGGAAGATGTGATGTAAAATTCCATCATCTGGACCTCAACAATTCTGTTTCTCTAAAGCCCACATATCTCCACGTGTTGGCATCTCAGTCACTTTCTTTGCTTGATCAGACACTCTAAACCAAGGAGCCTTCATTAGAAATAGTAAGAAATTCTTACTAAGTAACAATAACAATCACAACTAAGTAATTATGGTAGGAAATATTTTAAGCAATTTCATATTCCAGCTATGGCAACATCAGCAAGTGATACGGCCACTAGGATGGAACCTGGGTAGGAAAAGTCTGCACTGATCTCACGATCTCTGCACTCCCTTCCTGCCTTTTAGAGGTTTTACTTCCAGTAAAAATCTCAGTCTGGTACCACAGCTAATGGTAGCTAATGGTCAGTTAATGGTGGGAGTGCATCTTCTGGCTTAGCCTCACTCAACAGGAGTTTCAGCTGGTGCCTCTGAGGCTGTTCTACAATGGAAATAAAAGCACATTTATAAATTCAGTAATTCAGATCAGCCCAAGTAGAGTACAGATAAAATAGATGGGGAATGGACAGATGGGCAGCCTTCACATCACTGAAGTCATGCACTATTAGCAGAGATTAGTTAATACAATTCCCAAAGTAACTTGGTCATTCCCAATATTCACATAAATCTGATTAACTAAATATATAATGAGTCCTTGAAAGAACATAAAACCTCTCATAAGACAGGAGTCCCTATCAAACTGCTCTCAGATGTTATGCTCTTAAATAAGGTAGCAGACCGAAAAGAGGAAGGATTCTGACTTTAAAACCAATCAGTTTGCCATTACTTTGAGTAGGCAAAATAGATTTTGTGCATTATCATTCTGTATTAGCATGATCTGCACTTTAGAGTAATCTCAGTTTAATTTGCAAAACTGCCTTACCCTTTAACCAAAATGTTTTTAACCCAAAGGGAAAAGGAACACTAAATAGATCAGGACGTAACTTGCACTGATACGACTGAACTGTGGCAGAGCTCTGGGCAGCAGCCTTTCACATGCATTACTTGCACTCCTTTTGTTTACTATTTTGCAAAACACATTCTGAAATAGAAAATTTACCAAAGTAAGCTAGAAAACCAATTAAAGGTGCCAAGAGAGAAACCAGACCTCACTTTCTTCCAAGAAGAAGAAAAAAGAGCTGTTCCACAAACTGAGGTTGCATTTTCCGAGTTTTTTTTTCAGCACACATTTATTAATCTTCTCTGTGCACCTGCTTCTACGCTTTAATGTCTCTATCTGTTTTCCCTGTGCCATTTGTGGACACAGATGCAGGTATCACACATAGCATCCAGATGCAAGTGAGAAACTGGAAAATGATTGGAAAATGGAGCCTTCTCTTCATGAGGCTTTCCTGATGTTCTGTGCCAGAACACAGATGTCACAGATCTGATTCAAGTACAGAAAATATAGGTATGTGACTCCTAACTTTAAAAGAGAGGACTGCATGTTTGCCTAGAACTAGAACTTTCTTACTATTTCGCTAAGCTCTTTTTCAGTAGAAACGTATATAGGCAATATTTTAATTCATACCCATCACATCTATTAAAAGTTATTTCTGTTGCATATATTCAGATTAGATTTCCTTTCTAAATTGTTCTTTTTAAGAGAGAGTGTGCAATGATCTCATCATTATTATCAGGCAGGCGTCAAGTTGTTATTTCACAGAAGCTCAACTACTGAGAGTAAAATGGGATAAGAAAGAGAGACTCCAAACTTACTCATGCATCAGCGATCGCACCACCGTGTTGCCATGGACGTGAGACTCGAAGAACAAGGTGTAGAGGTATGGCAGCAGGGAGTATCTGATCCGGAGCGTAGATCGAGCTATCTTGGCAAACTCTGCTCCAAAGACTGCTGGGTCTTGAGCCTGTGAAGGAAAAGCTTTGATTTGCAGTGAGCGTTATAACAGTGGATGCAAATTCAACAGAGGAAGCTGAGTGCATCCAAAGGGAAGCTGATGCTGGTATAATCCTATGAAAGTGAATGTTTATATAAGCAAAAGTGTCAATTTGCAAATTGGAAGGTACGTTAAGAACTACAACTGCCATTTGGTGCAGAGAAAGAGAAATAGAGGAAAAAGAGAAGGCAGACAGCCTGCAAAAAAAGGCAAAAACATCATAATTTTATAAATATTTCTCTACAAGGGTGAAAAGTTGGAGTAAACTCATGGCCTTGCAAAAGCTAATAGGAATGACCAAAGTTTCTTCGTGCAATGGGGAGAAATCCTCTCTGAACACACAAACCTCAGCTTCGGGTCTCCTCCTGTGCCCATCACTTTGGGTCCCCCATGCACGGAGATGCTCTCCAGAGCAGAAGGGGTGTGCATGCTGGATCCCACCATCAGGCAGACATTTTGGATCCATTTCAAAGCCAAGCTGTCTGTCCCCTGCAACTTGACATGGAACACACAGCCCATGGCAGTGCTGGGGCTTTATCTCCTCCAACCCCTTCGTCTTAAGTTCACCAGCTCTAAATTGGGCTCAGCAATAAGGCATCAAGCTCCCTTCTGCCTGCACAAAATTCTCCCATGAGATTCAGTTTTCTCATCCAAATCACAGAGTGTATAAGATATTCCAAGGATAATGGAACAAAAGAGGATCAGAAGTACTGGTGCTTTTTATACTATCCAGTGCCTTTCAGTCAAGAAAAGTATTATCCATTTGAAATCCCCAGTGGTATAGGCAAAGTGGATGTTTACAGTTTGATTTTAACATTCAACTTAATGCTAATTAAACTCAATATTCAGATTACATTTTCCATTACTATATTTGCATTGGAATTATCTTTCCTGCTGCCTCCGAGCTCTGGAACACCCGTCTGCTTTTTCAAAACTTCCACTGTATTTTTGCTGTAGCAAATCTGACACTGTACAAATATTGCCAAAGTTCAGGAAAAAAACAACAGACTTCTGAGGTGGTGCTGAGTCACCAAAACGCCGCGTTCATTTCTGTCAGAGAACACGATGTTTTAAATGGCTTTAAGTGGTCCAATAAAACCCAATGTATCCTCTGATACTCCTGTCATTAGGTCAGAGCTGAGTCGCAGCTCTCCTCACTTTCCCTATTAAATTGCCTATTAAATCCTGTGAATGTTAATAACGCTCACTCGCCTGGGTCACATCCCAGTTTGCACACCCGAAGGGACAAGTGAACCTGCACAGATAAGGGGCCTCTAATTTTAGTAAACAGCGGTAAATAGAAAATAGTTATCTGTAACAGCACCTAAAGCCCTACAGCCAACCATCCTCCCAGAGAGAAATACCAGCACATCTCAGGAATTGTTGCAGATGACAAGTGCATGGGAACTGCCAGGTCATGGCCTGAACCTGTGGTTGAGCACCAGGCAAGAGGCATGGCTAACCCAGGGAGCTAAACGCTCCTTACTCTCATTTAGGAGATAGCAGCATCTCTGGATAGAGATTACACTCTTCTTGAGTTGTCACAACTCATCAGGAAGGGCGAGCTCCTCTTCCTTTGCCATCTTCCCTGACTCCATAGTGCTTATACCCCAGCAGAAAGCACTGCTACTGCCTTCCTTTGCTTCACAACAGAGTAAATTCTAGTTCTCTTAGGGACATCACTGTAAGTTATTGTTCCTGCTTTGCTCCGTTTCTGGGTGGACATCATACTTTTGTGCAGAAAAGGTCTTTCTGGGAGGTATAAATGTTACAACATTTTGATGACAGGACTGTAAAGAAAGCTGAGGGTTAACTAGTAGCCTTAACCCCAATATTGCACAGATGAGTTTACAGAAGGAAAAAATAATAATAAAAAGGCAGTTATGGAATGAGCACAATCTTTCCATCAAAGCTGCATGTAACACAGCTTGCTTACAAAGTTCATAGTTAGAAACAAGATGATACTTCTGTCTGAGATAAGACTTGAAAGGACTTCATGATAAGTTGAAGCCACAGCTCAGGTCTGAGGCTGCATCATTTCATGCCACTCATGAACTTTTTTTTTGACAGCACTGCCACCTGACCTTGGAGCTTCTAACTGCTTGTCTGAAACTTGTTTTTAAATAGCAAGGTTTGGTATAATGACCTCTCTCCCCTCCTTTTCAATAACTACTACTAAGCTTGTACAAGCACTGAAACAAAAACTGACATTAGCAAGTGAGGAAAATATGTGTGCACACTCAGAAGCTCTGAAGTAAAAGCTGGGCTTTAGAAGGTAAAAGATGAAGAGGATGAATCTTACCTCTACAGGGCTTTCAGATGTTAGATACTACACATTTTCTCAGAATTCCTAATTAATCTTTGAATTATGGATAGGAAAAACTTACTTCACTGTGTAGTTCCTCTTTGCATTGCAGCACTCCTTATAACCCAGTTAAGCTTACCCATGAATGACAGGTTAATTTCTGAGAAAGTAATACAGATCATCTTTGTCAGTATAGCAATCATGGACTACAGCTCCGCATAACTTTATTTACTTACAGCATTTCCCTCTGCGTTGTGGTTTCTGGAAAATGGGTAGAAGGAGCCGAGCTGCGTCCAGCGCAAACAGAGCTCATAGGTTGTGTTGGAGTTAAACCCACAGATGTCGGCACCAACCTGAAGAGAAAACACCATTGTGTAAGTGTTTGTAATTGTGGCCCAAACTGAGAACCCACAGAAGATTCTTAATAAAAATAACATGTTGGAAAGAGATACTGATTTCTGATGACTTCCTGAGAATGCTCTGGGATGTGATGACACAAATTTTGCTGGGACTGAGATTTCACTGGCTCCTTGAGCCATCACATCACCGTGGAAGATCTGAAATATTTCAGTAATTATACAAATCCTCCAGCCCAGCTTGCACAGTCAGAACCCTACAGAGGTACCTCAGCGATAAAACACTTCATGTAATGAGGTCTGTTTGGGGTGGCGCACGGTGATTTAATCTGAAGCTGGCAGTGCTATTTTTGTTTCTCTTCAAGCAGCCAAGATTGATGACATTTAGCTTTCCCTAATCCACAGTTCCTTACGCCGTGCAGGCTGTTACTGCTGGCCATCTCAAGCAGCTTATTTTAGAAAACATTTGAGTTAATTTAAAGTGATATTGGGGACAAGCCAGCAATTGCCTGAAGGACTTCAGACTCACAAAGGGGATGCCAAAGAGGTTGAACTCCAGCATGCCGATGATGGAGTAGTGCATGTCCTTCCACTTCGAGTTGTTGTCACCCAGCCAGTGAGCAGCGTGCTTCCCGCTGCCGACAAAGGTAGACCGACTCAGGACAAACGCTCGCTTTCCAGTTGCCTGCTGGACAACGCTGTGACAAAATGCAACAAAGCAGTTAAAAATGAGAGTGGTAACCAAAAGGTCAGATGATCAGCCTGAGCTTTCCAGCACAGTTTCATCTGAGATGGTGTTATTCTTGAAACGTTCACTACTCTAACGTGAGTCAATGTGGAAGTGTGGCTCCAAAGCTGTAAATGAAAAGTTTTACTCAGTGGCCAAACAATTAAAATCTATCTGATCCACGAAACGCTTTGTGTCAGATATGCCTAGGCTTCCCAAAAGCTATTTTGCACTTCAATTATTCTCAATATTGTCTCAAAGTGAAAATTTAAATCAAAATTATTTCTATATTAACTCATTTTATTTAGTGTCCAACCATTTCTTAAGAAGTAAAATATACACTTTTTTTTTTTTTTTTTTTCTTTCCCTATATAAGATTTATCTTGAGATTTGTATTGGCAAATAAAGTCCTAATATCCTGGACTTAAAAGTTAGAGGGAAAAAGAAAGAAATATCACCAAACCAACATTTAAAATCAATATGGAAAGCAAACACATAATCTTTCAAAATGTCATCCCTTTCTTGTACTTTTTCTCCTGACTTCCTTCATCATTTGATTTATGAGGTTTCATTACAGAATTGCTGCCAGAATGAATTTTTCCTCGCCTTTTAGAAGTGATTTTGCTGCACCATCAGACGATGAATGAAGTGCAATATGCCTTATTAACAAACCTATTAAAAAGTTGATCAAGATAGGATAATCTCTGTGTGGAATTAGATATTGCAATATTATAGATATTGCAATATTATAGATATTGCAATATTATAGATTACCAGAACCCAGGTTCAACTCTGCTTTATTAGGATTTGGGAAACCAAACTCCTCAGATCATCTGAGAAATCCCAGCCTGAAATATTAACCATGCTGCTCACCATCGCTTCCTTCTCGCTTTGCTTAATGAGATCTATGCAAGAGCTTTCACCCATGTTTGTGATGGCCAACATTTGTCTTTGCTTCTGTAGTGGCATGGGGGCTTTAAAATGCATCAATATTTGCTTCCATAGGAAAAAAGAACACAAATAATATACAAAACCACACCAAACTCAACATCTTCCATATATGCTTACAAAGATGATACTTATGAGCTGTGTACAGCAAGAGACCCGATTCTTGACCAAGTGGGACCTGCTTGGTTTGTGCTGTAGGGCCACCACGGAGCCCAGTGACTGCAGGAAACTCCATGTTGTGTATAAACTGCATTTTTGAGCACTGCGGGGGCAGGAATCTCTCTCTCCTAAACCTTTTAAGGGTGTCCTGCATACAAGTCCTCTGCTCTGTCTGTACAGTACAAATTTGTCTCTGTCTGCAAAAGTAGGTGCTAATGAGGGTAATACTGGATCAATGCAACTATGACCCAGATCTGCGCAAACAATTTACAGCACGTAATTGATTGGATAATTTTCAGTCTATCATGAATCATTGCTGAAGTGATTCTAATGTTCTCAAATATATTTGTGGACTGAAATTACTTACAGGATATTATGTGTGAATAGCTCTTGGCCCTAAGCTATTCACAGGCAGATTGTAGTTAGTTTGTTGTATCCAAATTCAAGCCATTTGACTGCATACATGGGTGAGATGACACATTTCCTATTCTCTGGCTTCATTAGCATAATTCTTGGAATTGTTTTGTATGCAATTGTGAATGTGTCATTTATCTCAGCCAATATCCTACAGCTGATACTGGTTTGCTAAATATTCCTATTAGTAATTTAATTTACTATATTATTGGTGAAGAGCGTGTGCAGAAATGGTATACAACCAGCCGTGAAAAGAAACTCAAATGAATATGTAATATTTTTCATCAGATTTCCATAGCTCTGCAGCAAATCCTGTCTCTGCTGGTGCTTTCCATGGCTTTCTCCGTTCCTGAAGGTAGTTTGGCTGAATAAAATAAGCAGCACGGGAACAAGAAATATTCACCACCTTGGAGGAGGCTGAAAGACAACCCCGGTAGAGGTTCCTGTGATGGGAGGACCTCTGTGGAGGTTGGGATGCCTGGGCTGCTTGGCCAGCAAGGGTAAAGGCTGAGAGCTTTCTGCTCTGCTCAGTGAAGCTGGGCTGCACAGGAGCAGCTGATTGCTTCTGGCTTTTTCCCAGAGCTTTCCTTCCCCCAGGCTTGGCACAGAGCTGCAAGTGCATCAACACCTTAAATAGGTTCACTTAGCCACCTCCCCTGGATGCCTCCACAATACAATTGGTGCAAATGTGTGCTAAGTGCTAAAATAAACCAGCCCAAGGACCCCTGCTTTGGCACTTACGCTCTGTCATTAAACATATCCATGTCTTAGCTCTCTGCTGGAAATAAGTGTGATTTGTCCATTTGATTCAATCAGTCAGTTTCCGTGTCACTCCAGCCCGGCAGCAGTGGAGTCTGACTGTGCAAGCCCATTTTGTGTGCTTCCCCGTAGCAAAGGGTCAGCTTTACAGTAGCCTACAACAACTCTGCTGCAGTGCAGCTCAGCCATGTACCCACAGAGCCCCAGGCAAAATGATGCCTGCCAAGATCAGAGGCAGCTCCACAGCTGAGTACAGACCCTTCACCAGCAGCCACAGAAGTTCCTCCACTTGGGCTACGGTAGTGAAGGGATGGAGGAATCTCCCTGATGCTGTTCTGTGACAGGAACAGCTCTAACACTGGATGGGAACATCTTGATTTCCTTGCAGGAAAGAAGCAATTGAAGAGCTGATTATAGCTGAGAAAAATAGTAGTGGAAAAGATTCTGCTTCCTCTGCCACCTCTTTTCTTGAAACACTTAACAACAAACAGCAATGTGAAACGTGTGGCTGCTTCTTATTAGTTACCATTACAGACTTCCCAGGTAATGGCAGCTGCTTTTAAAATGTCTCACCATCAGCTGAAACCCACTCGCCGAAATACTTAGAGAACTCACTGGAAAGTTGGAGCAGTCTGCGACCAGCCAAAGAGAGAGTGCGTGTTGTAGTGCTCCCCCAGGTACGTCCTGGAGTCGGGGCACAGAGTCCTTTGAGCCAGGGAGCGACCAGTAATGCCTGAGAAGGACACAAAACATTGCATGTCACAGTGCAGATCTCTTTGTATTTCTACGCTTTTAGGAGCGGAAATGTCAAGGGACTTGGAAAGAGGAAAAGCTGAAGAACTGCGGGATCTTCAATTGGAGCTTAGCATGCAGCTGTAGGCAAAAGTGACCTGACAGTATGGAGTAACCCCTACTAACGAGGTTCAAATTCTATGTCCAGTAATTCAGAACATCTGTACAGGCATCATGAACTCAGTAATAGCCAGAGAGAAAACTCCTGCATTGCTAAGGTAAGAATACGTATATATATTCTTCACGTGGTTACAGATTTTCCGTAATAGCAAGGAAAAAAAAAGTAACTAAAAAACCAAAATCATCACAGAAATTCAGATGCCAACAGAACTTGAGTGTTCACATGAAATCATGACATCCAGGCTTGGATTAGTGCTCAGCTGCACATGTAGGTAGGCAGCATGACCCTGCCCTGCTGTGGCAAAACTCATGGCTCTTTTTTCCCTTAAGACTTAGAAGGCAGTAGGGCTGATGGCACAGCACCAGGCAGCACGTGAGCAATGAGCAGGAACTGCCAGGGGAGGGAATAGCATGAAATGCAGCAGTCCCTGGGAGGCCATCTGCTATGGTTTGATACTCTGCGCAGAAGAGAGCAAGGACATCATAATGAATGTATTCACACATGGATGGGTTATTCAGTCACTCTCCATCAGCAGATCACAGGCAGTGGAGGCAGCAGCAGCTTTTTGCCTTCAGTAATAGTCAGGGGCAGCCCTGACCTCGCTGGCACAGCTCCGATCCAGCTGAGCCAAAGGGAAGAAATATGAATGGCCTGCACAGATTCTGCCAGATCTTTGATCCCACATTAAGGAGATGCTGGCAAGACCCATCTGATGTGGAAAATGTGATTCTCATCCTCTGCAGGTAGCCTCCCTGAAAATGCCGAATGCAATTCAGCAGGAATTGGGCAGGTCAGGCATTTGGGTCATACAGCAGCTTTATTTTTAGAGTTGCAAGTGTTACAAAATCCTCTACCACCCAAATAAATAAAAAAGAGGTTGTCAAACAGACCTCCTTTGCATGCTTAAATGAGTGCAAGCATTATTGTAAATACTTACCAATGAGCAGGAAAATTCAATGCCAAATCACACGTTGTATGTTTGCAGTTCTTTACTACAAAGTGCATTTCTCTGCACCTGAAACCCCATTATCCTGTCTGCTCTGCTGGGCCACCAATGCTGGAATCCTTGTGTTTGGATCTTTAGACAAAAAGGCTCCAGCGTGGCCGATCTGCATCAGAAATACTTTAATTTGTAGGCAACTTCCAAGAATCCTTTACTGGAACAGCATTAAAGAATACACTGAGGTTCCAGCAAAAGTTACACTTAATGTCCTAGTGACACTCAGTTATGAACCCTGTAAAATGAAGACGGGCTGTGAAAGCAAATGCTGATGCATAAGTCATATCTTTGCGTTTCATTCCTATTCTGAATACTTTTCATTCAGTATTACAGACTGCACATTAAGCTCCACTGTGAAGCGTTTTAAAGAAAATTGATTTGAAGGACTTTTGTTTTTAGAAGGTCAAACCATGTGTCCAGGTGATTGTGGTTATGATATAGAAAAGGAAACTGAAGGCTGCATTGCCAAACACCTGAGGAACTGAGAGTGGGACTGCTGCAAGATCAGGTGCCCACCACAACAGTGAGCTCCAAAAGCCCTGCTTAGGGAGCTTCTAACTTCTTGGGCTGAGCTGCCCAGGTCCCACAACCATACACCTGCACCAGACAGAGGCACAGACAACTGAGGGCACACACAGTGTTGGCATAAAGAGGAAAACAATAGGAAGCACTTAAATACTGAGAGAAAACATCGGGTAACAGCCCTCCTACACCTTGGAATAAATGCCTCAGGCTTCTGTCTGCAGAACGAGGACCAACACTATGAACTGCAAGAAGAAGGAGGTGCATTTGCACAAGAGAACTTGATCAAGACCCACAGTGCTGAAATATGGTCGTTACAACCAACAGTTTCCCCCAGAAGGGAACAAACATCTAAATTGTATTTCAAAGCTCTGCTTCTGGTTTCAATAATTTACAATGTTTTTATTATTTTATGTCATGCTTTTGTTATGTTTAAGTTTTCTTTGTACACTGAGTGAAATGAGCTTTCATGAATAAAAGGAGGAATTCACATGACATTATAACAGCCTGAAGAGGAAAAGAGGACATTTCCTGTACTTCACTGTCAATACCTCATTTCTGTCCCAGCTTCTTGCTGTACTTTAGCTTTGATCAAGCAGCAGGGCTTTCTTGGAGAAATGTTGGCTGGAACACCGGCACTAATTGTAAGCACTCGGGGCTTCTAGAGGGATAATGATCATGCCATTATCTCAGCTACTGGAAGAGGTGTTTCCCTTCTTAACAGACTCCCATAGGCCCGAGCATTTTAAAATTTAATTTTAGCCTATAGCTCGTGTCTAATAAAGGACTGGATGTACTTATTTCTTTATTTTTTTCCTGAAGGAAAAAATAATGAAGGCATCGGGGATATGTGACCTTTCTTGTCATGAGTTGTAGAAAAGTCAGGGACTGCCCAGCCTTGGGACCTGCAGTGATGATGGCAAGACAGA
Organism: Excalfactoria chinensis; assembly: GCF_039878825.1. Taxonomy (NCBI): domain Eukaryota; kingdom Metazoa; phylum Chordata; class Aves; order Galliformes; family Phasianidae; genus Excalfactoria; species Excalfactoria chinensis. The sequence continues at coordinate 14,088,026 of NC_092825.1, read as the reverse complement.
GGGATTACTCCTTCCATAAATCTCCATTTAAGTGTGTAACTATCTCGCCCTTTCTATGGAGCAGAGCTGTTGCTCATCAGGGAAGGCTGTTTTTCTACTTCTGTTGCAAGGCTGCCCTGGTGACCAAAGTGGGTATTTTTGATACTCTGCTGAATCTGAGACAATTGTGTCCTGAATGAATCTGTAGCAATGCACTTGGAAAAAGAAAAGAAAGAAAATTTTCCCAAGGGTTAATGAAAGAGATTTGCAAAAAAACTTTACTCACTAGGAATGTAAGGAGGGTTATTGATATCATTAGCAGCGCACCCAGGAAGTTGGCCTGTTAACTCATTGGATGGTTCATTCATATCCTTTAATAAAGAGAGTAAGACACATCAAAAGCCACGTTTTCTGTTTTGAAAAGAAAGAAAGGCAAATATATTCAGACTTACAATCCAGATCCCGTCGTAGTCAAGGACATCCTTAAACTCCAGACACAGCTGGGTCCACCATTCCACTGTCCTGGGGTTGGTGTAGTCAGGAAACACTGAGTATCCGGGAGGCAAGGACTAGAGTACAGAAGTACAAATGTCCAGATACTTTTTCATTTCTGCCATGCTTCTTCTTTAACAGTTTGAAGCAACAGTAGATTAAGCATTTAAGAGAATTTAGTAGACTGACCTTTCCAATAGCAGGAGTTACGCCGTCAGAGTTGTTTATCCAGACTCCCATTTCCTGTCCGAGGTCATATGGCCTGTAAGTACCTGGTTCTTCATCCTTGCTTATAAAAGGATCCTAAAAACAGTGGTTACACTTCCTTTATCTCAGGGACAATGGTTATGTTTTCTACTTCTATATTTTAGAACAATTTGATGTTATTAATGCACACTGCAAAAACATTGGAATCATACAATCACAAGGTTGGAAAGGACCTATAAGATCATCTGGTTCAGCTGTCCTCCCTTTACCATACCTGCAGTAAAACCACTAAACCAGATCTCCTAGCTCCCTATCCAGACGCCAAAGACAACAGCGTTAAAATTTAGTAAGAGTAGAGAGCACACAGTAATCTAGAAAAAGTCATTAGAGAGTTGATAACGTCTCTTGTATAAGACAAAAGTTAAGTGAAATTAATAAACACCTTCACATTTATTTTTACAAGACTATATTCAACACATTTTAAAGAGGCACTGAATTTTATTTTCCTCCTTTCTGAGGTCACTAAATTTGGCATCTCTGGATTTCCTCCCCAACAACTCCCATATCAGCTTCCCAGTTTCAGCAGCTCAATTTTGGAACACCTAAAATATCTCAAGGAGCTTGAAGTTGGGACATATCCAACCTTATTAGCCCTCTCTTCAGACCTGATGTCAGCTGAGAATGTTTTATGTCAGCCTGGTGCAAAGTAGCTCAAGTTCTCCACATCAAGTGTCCAAACTCCTCTGTTTCCCATGGATATGAAATCACCAGCAGCTTACATCCTGCAGACCACCCCTCCTGCCACCATCATGGTCCAAAGATAATCCCACCTCTGCCAGTTACAGGGACACTGCTAGTTTCTGTGCCCCGGGATGGCCATCTGTGGCCATTGAGCTCATTGAAGGGAGGCCTAAACTGTGCCTGGGTAGAATGGTGGCTTTCCATACCAGGAAGTAATAATAGCTGGAAAACTCTGAGATGCCAGTGAAGAACTCTGCTCAGCAGCCAACTGTGAATAAAAGGAGGTTGGTGTGCTTAGTGGAATGCCCCTAATTGGGAGCAGCTATCCGCTTTGTATTATTTAGAATGAAGGAAGATTGCAGCCATTTTAGAAGGGAATTCTTCCCTTTTCTCTTAGAAAATGTTATCCCCTCAGGTTCTGCTTAAGGCAAAAAAAACCCCTTCAGTTACTACACACAAGAGATAGAAATACAACTGAAACAGCCCTTCCTTGAGCAATAATTCAAAGGAATTTTAATTAAAAATTTATTGGAGTTTAAATACAAAACCGAAGGACAAAGACTATATGGTCTCAAATGGTAACATCCTTTAAGGGCATGCTTTAAAATTCAATTTAATTTCTAAATTAATTGCCTGATTTACTTGTAAGCCCAACAACAGCTATTGCCCTGGACAGGAAATTGTATTCTTCATGTATCAAAACCAAAAGCCCCTGCTAAACCCTCACTTCAACTGCAAAATAAAGTTCAGCTTTAACTATGTAACTCCAACATCACTTCCATAATTTAAAAGTGTAAATGTCTATAGTGTTTTTAACTCATTGAATAGTTCAGTTTTGGAAAAGAGAAAACTGTCCATCTGCAGTAATTATCTCATTATTGTGGAAAATATGGCTCTCAAGAGACTCGAAGGCTGGAAGAAATCAGTTTAATTAGCTACTCCTAATCCAAACTTCTGGTATCCTTCAGTCGAAAGGTTATTCCTGTGCATAAATCTAATATATTATGCAGGTTTGGCTATGTCCTAAAGAGAAATAAACGCTCCCAGTCCTAGTTTTGCATTCCATTGGTTGTTTATGGGAGAAGGAAGTTCATATCCGTTAAACCTTCCCTAACTCATCTTTTATCAGCTCTTAAAGATGAGAAGCTGAGCAACCAGACCTCTGCCTGGCTGCACTGAAACCTGTAGGTCCCCTAGCATTTACCCAGACCAGCACAATTTCACCTATGGCCTCAAATATAGAATTTAAAACACATCCATAAATGCTCATTTACAGATTTTTTTTTGCCTCTACAGGTACATATAGCTGGATTTTAGAGTGTTAAAGCTATTAAGTCTTGTTTTGAATCATGATCATGTTTGCACTGACTTCTTCTCTTAAAAAAAAAAGAAATTCTCACTCATGTCATCCCGAGCTGTTTTCATTTGTAGTGTGTTTTAATGGAAGGTATATAAGGTATTTAATTAGAGCTCCTCTTCAGTAATAATGTTGATAATTTTCCATTCTAATAATTTTTTACTTTCAGCATTTTTCTTTGTTTATAACAATACGTTTCTTCTGACTCAGAATAAGTCACAGCCGAAGTATGCACCTTATTCAGCACAGTAATGATGACAAAGTAATGACACTTGTGCAAAATCTCCCTTACATGCAGTTTGCCTTTGAAAGACAGCAGGAGAGAGAACTGCTGAGGGGCTACACTGAGAGCAGCCCTGCTGCTACCCAAGTGACCATAGGCATGGAGAGCTCTCAGCACTGGATGCAATGAGGGCTTCTGGATGGTGAAGCACCAGCTGCAGACCAAATAGAGATGTGCAGAATCCATTCACAGCTCTTTCACTGGAGGTTTTACATGACATGAAGTGACAGCAATCAGAGCACATTTCCTGAAATCAACATGAGGTAGCCAACAGTCTGCTGCACTTGGGCAACTTACTCATTACTGTCACTGCCAAAGGGGATCTAAACAGAAAATAGTTCTTTCTGTATCAGACTCGATTATACTTGTCTTGATTGCAGTTAGCATGGCTCTCCTCATTTGGGAACAAAACTTTTCATATTGTTTCAGCTCCCGACTCAACCTATGGGAATGATGGAGATCACTAACGAAAATAACAGCCAAAATTTGACAGAAATAATAGTAGTTGTATATAATAAAGTGAAGGTAGAAAATGTCACTAGGAGTGTAACCTGTACTTCCCAAGAGCTTTTCAGAAATGGACAGCAAACTGGATCTTGCCTGTGCTCTTTCTCACAAGTATATCTAAAGACATGGAGCAAAACACAGTCCTTGTTTACAGGTTAGTGGGGGGGAGCTTACATGGGCTTATTGCATAACTGAAGAACGATTACTACATTCCTTGTATCTGCCTAACTACTGAATTTAGATTTATATAACAACAGCTACTTGCCCTGCTCCAGCAAGCTCTGAGAAACTGAAAGTGCTTTGAAAGCACTGCTGAAGTTCACAAGTAAGAAGATAATGTACCTCACCCATTATAATGTGACTTCATCCTCATAGCTTCCTACACAGCAGAAAGTGTGAAACAATTGGAGACATCCTAACTTTGATGAGAAAGGAGTGATTACCATGCCTTTACCAAAGGGCAAGAGTGTATACGGGAAGAGCCACCCCAAACTCGATGTTTTACTCTATATTTGTGTCTCACAAACTTAAGAAAATACAATAAATTAGCAGGTAGTGTTTAAATGTTAAGAGGGGTTCAACCTCTAAGGGGTTAGGTAGTCTTTAGAGAGGTGTTGAAAGATGGAGGGAGCCCAAACTGCAGAGCAACTGGAAAAAGCACTCACTCCTGCCTGTGTATGTGCGCAAGTACATGTGCTCAAGCTATTTATAAAGTTGTATCCAGTTAATTTGGGGCTATTTTTTTCTTGAAATTGCTCTCCATCAAAGTGACTTAATAATGTTACTGTTTAAGCATTGTGTCTTGGACCTCCAAGGATGGAAGCTTCCTCCAAGAATGGAAGCTTTCACTGCTGTACCCTGGTACTTCTCACAACTTACAGATGCAATAGCACTGGGATGGTTAAGGACAAGTACACTTGAACTGCTGGCAAACAGTCCCACCAAAAAGGCTGCTATTTCCATCACCAATAAGTAGGTGAGCACTTAGTTTTGTTTAAAATTCCTGGCCATGAGTGCAACTCTAGTGCAAAAAGTTGAAAATTAAGCCAGTCATAAGTACAGGGCAGGCTTTTTTAATGAAGCTACAAACAGACCTATTGCCGGTTACCTCAGCTTCAGGAAAGGTTTAACACACCACAACCAGTAATAAAGGCATAATCCCACAGACTTGGACTCTGCTGTTCAGTGTATTGTCCCCTCAGGCCTTTGAAGACACTGCCATTGATCAAGGGAGAAATATGACTCTTATTTTTAAAAGGCTGGATCAGTTTAGGGCTTAAACATCTGTGATCTGTCTCAGTTCATCTGGATTAACTGGTAACATTACGAAGATGAGCCACCAATATAGTGGAGGCAAAAGTGATGCAGATCTTTGTCATATGAGACATTTTTGATAGAATTAGGGGAATATGACTGCCATTCTCCAAACACTGGAGGAACATTGTCTGGAGACAGTGAAATCCAGGTATTTACCAGACAGACTGCATTCAAACCCAGGCACCAGTGAGGAGGAGCCACTACAAAGGGATCTGAAGCTCACGCTCCATAAAAAAGGAGTAAAATACCTTTGTTCATTTAAACTAGCGAAAAAGGGCTGAGGGAAAATAAGCTTCTGCAAATAAGTATATCAAGAACACAAACAGCAGGATGTGAGACTGGCAATTTGTGCTACATAAGAACCTAATGAAAGGTATAAGCTGACCACTTAGGCTGGAAAATAGAAGGTGGGAATGGGAGCAGAAAAGGACTGGAGATGTCCCTGCAGGGTCATTGCATCCTGTGGGTCACTTCAACCTGACTGTACATTATATATATATATGTTTATTTATTTATTTATAGCTGCAATTTAAGGTACTTTTTTTTCTAGCCCTGCCCCTAGTGATCATAGTGAATAGATCATGATTCTGTTCTCCTCAGCAGTACTTTATGCCCACTTGCTCCTTTCTCTGGGTCATAGCACCCCTGCACTTCCCCATCACAGAAACAGGAGGTCATGCCACCACCCCTGACTTAGCCAGGCTGTGCAGTACCGTGCTGCATTAGGGTGCTGCAGAGCAATGCCTTATGGACTCATCTAAGACTATTATATAATTTTCTCACCTCTAGTTTCTTTACCACCACTAACATTTTCTGTATTTACTGCAAAGGAAAGTGACATTCAGTTCGAGGACATGTATGGGGACTGCTGGGGGGAGATGGCAATCTTGCTGGAAATTCTGACAAGGGAAAATGGAAACCTCTGATTTTCACTTCTGTTCAAATTAATTCATTTGAGTTTCCCTCCCTGGAGATCACTACAGGCCATTTGGATGTGATCCTGGGCAACCAGCTGTAGGTGTCCCTGCTTGAGCTGGGCCTTGCTCCGGATAACCTCCATAGGTCCCTTTCAACCTCAACCACTCTGTGACTCTGTACATCAATACTGGTTAAAGGTTCAGCATCTGTTTTCTACAATTTTTTGTGCAAACAGATTTCTCTTACATTAATTCAGATGAAGAGAAAACATAAAGGCAACATGATTTATAGTTACCAGCTCCCCAGATTGATTGTGAGCAGATCTTTTCCGCTATTCAGCTCTTTCTGTCTGCACGTTAAATTCATTTGTTCATTATCAGAAAAAGAACTGCATTAAAGCAATGCTATCTCAATTCAGACCTAAAAAGAAGCAAATTTTTTTTGTAGATGAGTGGAAAAAAATGAAAGAAAATTGATGTTACGGTAAAGAGATAACACTGGCACACACAGGTATGTGATAAATGCAGCACATTTAAACGTGACGTCTGCAAGAAACTGTTGTTCACCTCTCCTCAATATATGACAAAAATAGAAAATGTTCCACAACAGCATGCATGCGTTAGCACCTGGATACTGCCATGGGCACTGTGATGCAAATAGCTCTTATAAATGGAAAAATAATTAACAACATTTTTAATTTACCAGAATAATGACACTGTGCATTCCTTCTGTCTTCAGCTCTTTGATGTACTCTGGCAGACCTGCGTAATTCGTTTTGTCATAGGTGAAGTCCAGGCGACGATCCATGTAGTCGATATCGAAGTGCTGGACATCCTAAGTGTTTTAAAGGCAAACGTTGATGTATTTTTAAAAGAAAATCAGAATGGGTGTAACCGTGTTCCTAGGGATGAATTAACCTATGAAATGAGACCTAAGAGAATGATTATAATAACTGTAACTGACTGAGGCCAAATTCAGCCCCTATAAATTTCTGTGGCAGCAACGGACAAAATGGATACATGGAAGTCCTAGGTTAGCAACTACTTGGCAGTGATATCTGTCTGCTCTGCCATAGTTTGTGTTTAAAATGCCAGCACCTTGTACTGCCATACACCAGTAAACTGTTATCATGGCATTAAAGCAAACCCAAGCCCAACCTGACTGCAACACAGACAGAAGCAGCACTAAAATCTCACATTTAAAGCCCATTCTAAACATTCTTCTGAGCTTTGTAAAGATATGTAAAAATATTGTGCAGAAATGGCTTGTGAATCCGCTACAGAAGATTATGAACATCATTTTGTTCTACGATTCTCTTCATGGGATCGTCACATTTTCCCTAATATAATTTTATTCATCTCCTTTCAGATTTCAAAATGAGAACATATGGAGAAAGATTCTTACTTACAAAGGGGATATCATACTGGTGCATGCGTTTAACAGTTTTCTTTACGACATCAAGGCTGGCATAACCCCACCGGGACAGATGAAATCCTAGAGACCAGTAGGCAGGCATGTGCGGGCGTCCAATGGCCTAGAGCAGGAATGAGGTATACAGAAGTTCAAAAGGTGAGGTGAAGATTTTAGAGAGATTAATCATCCTGAATGACCAGGAGAGGCTCCCAGCTCATTGAAGCCACAAGGACCAGAACGCAACTATCACACACAGTTGAAATGCTCCTTACTTTCTCAGTCAACTCACTGCACCACATAATTCATTGTAAAATGTATAATATACTTTGCTTTAACGTGGGCTTTAAAGCAGTTTCTCCTGGTGGACCTAACCCTTTGGTCAACAGAAAGCAAATCTCTGGCACTGCATGCAATGTCTGCTTTGCTGATTTCTCTTGCCACATCCAGCTGAACTAATTCATCTGATGTTTATTTAAACTCTCTGAAATTTTAATCACATTTGCACACCTCCCTGATGAAATCCAGTTGCTCGTGACTGACTGCTGATATTGCTGGCCCACAGCAATGGGTTGCCAGGTGTCAACAAATCCCCTCAAGGTCAGAGTTACCATTTGCTCCATCAAAATTCTCAACTGAAACACAGTTACGAGTTAAGTACTACTTTATAAATATTTGATTTCCACCTGCTCCATGTAATTCAGCTGCAAATTGCATAAGGAAACTTGTTTGCAGGTAGGGATGTGCGAGGTGTCCTGGTCTGCTTGCCAGGGAAGCTGCTGGGGCATCAAACAACAACAGCAGGTCACTTTGAGAAAGACAGTGAAATCCTCCCTTGTCTCATTGCTATACACTGCTGTTTTCCGGGGGAGATGTTTCAAAAGCCACATTCACATTTTAAACAGTTAGGCCCCATGAAATTAGCTTTTGTTCGGTGATTCTAAGACCCTTGCAGGCAACACATGAAAGTCTAGTAGCAAGTAAGCACCCATGATTATTAATCAGTCACAGCTATTGACTCCCTTTGGCTAAGTAACCATTCCTCCCTTGTTTCCTTATGAATCTCCATACCTAATTAGCCTAGGAAGTGGAAAAGAATAAAACTTGAATATTGGCAGCTAAAATCCATCAACTTTAATTGGATAAAAGGATACATGCCTGGCGCTTCCTATCAGTTGCATAGCTAAGCCTTCCAGATATTTCAGTGCATAGAGATATCTCTTCCTTCATGAATTTGTACAGAATCCGACCAGGGGCGGCAATGCTGGACATAAAATTGCTCTAGAAGATGTCACAGACTGTAGAGGTGATGGAAACTACGAGCTGCAGTGGACAGAAAAATAAATGGAGGAAAAGCAGTGGGTGTTTTAATGCCCCTGAGCACTTCAAGGGAGAACGCTCAGGGTCACATGCTTGTAACTGAGGATGGTTTGTGAACAAACAGGTCAACTTCATGCAGTCAGCATTACAGATTTGGCTGCACAGTATATGTTCACTGATTGGGATCTCTTGCCTATGGCAAGCAGTAAGGGGCCAGAACGCCTGATGGCTAATGGTTTGAGTCCTTCCGGCAGGGATGGGCTGGCTGAGCACTGCACCCCTCATGTGCCTGTTCCTCATCCCATTCCACCAGATTCAACCCTCTTCAGCCTCCTCGCCTCCTGTGTGCAGCTGGAGATGAAGCCAAGAGAAGAAGTAAGCACAGCTACCAGCGGGTTGGCACTGCACCATTGCCACGAGAGGCCCTGGACAGATGAATGTGGCCTCAAATCACATATGGGGACACCAGTGGGCAGAGATGCGCTACTGCCACCGCAGTGCAGTCTCCCCAGATGCACCTGATCCTTCAGACCATCCTTCCAGCTCTGCTGGTGTTTCCTGCGGAGAGCTGGGCAGAAGAAATGGGTTAGGATTATCCCCTGGGCACCTGCAGCATAGCGCTATAGTGTCCAGCACAGCACCTTCAGGGCAAGTCTGCTCCTCTATCACAACTGCACTCACCATATGACAGACATAGTCATCTGAGGAGGCAGCAGAACTTGTTTTAACACAGCTATGCTGCAAGATAATCTCTGTGAACCCCACCATTTGTGCTCCAAAAGCAGCCGCACAGTCTGTCCGTGTTTTCTCTACAGTAAACAGAGAATGACCTCTCCAATAAAGGTTAAAAAAACAGAACAAAAGAACTCCCTGATGAAACGAAACCATTTGTGTACTGGCTTCTTCCCTTGGATAAGAGGAAGATGGAAAAACAGCTGATAAATATTAATCCTGCTTCTGGATGCAGAGCCTGGTGCCCTGGCAAGATGCCTGCGTGGCACAGAGACCAGTACATGGTCATCCTCTGAGCTGGCTGCCATCGGTCCAGAGGCAGTGGGAGGGAGCCCTGCAATGCCCCAGGTCTCTCCTGAACATGCTGATGAGCTTGGGACATCTCCCATGCCAAATTCAAAAGCTGGATGGGGATTAACTTCCACCCTCTGTGCTGCACTGAGTGCTCTTTGTGCTGAACTGGCAGCTGGGCTGAGGTGAGGCTGTGGCCATCCAGGCACCAGGCAGGGCCTTCCCCTGGGGCAATGCCTTGTCCCCAGCTGTGCTCTGCACCCTGGCTCTGCAGACCTCAGAGCTGCCCTGTCTTTTGTGACAGCATCCCTTGAGGAGTTTGGGATTACAGTTAAACAAATGGAAGAAAATCTACCTTGCAAGCAAGATACTAACTTTTAAAGCAATTAGTTCCCTAGATTGGCCAGGCTGAAGCAGCTATGGTAAGCGTAATCGAAATGAAGAGAACATTCGAAGAGGAAGGATGAAAACAGGGCAGCTGGGAAAACAAATGTTCTTTCTTCTAATTATACTCTGGACTCTCTCTAATGGATCCCCCTGAAGCTTCCTGATAAAGTAAGTGGCATATGGTACCTACGTGCAGATGGATTGGCAGGGGCAGAGATGAGATTCTGCAAACCTGAAAGTTGGGTTGGATTTGATACATATTTAGGATCTAGTTAATTCATATAGATTGCATTCTGCATACAAATGAACACAAAATGCAGCACACAGAGAAAATCTGATAGGCAAAACTGACTTGCAAGGAATTGGAAAAGGTAAATGAGGTACGGAGGGGGAACTGAGGGAGGAAAACATGAGAAATGCAGGAACTGCAAACATATGGAGGATCCAAACTGACAAAAAGGGGGGAGAAAAAAGATACAGTGGTGCAGAAGTAGAAAAAAAAGATCCTATTTTTGATACCACCATTCCTCCTGCACTTGGTTCATAAATAACTGAGTGTTGTTTAATAGATTCACTGCCAGTTTACACGGGTTTGCATAACTTAGCCTTATGTAATTTCTGAAGCTTTCTCAGATGCATTTGAGAGCAGATACATCTAGGAGGTCTCCTGGAGGTACTCCTCAGTGAGAGCAAAGCTCAGTGAGCAGCTAAAAGCCGTGCCCAGGAAAGCAGGTGAACAGCATTCCCTCTCCCTGTGTTGGGCTGTTGGACAGATGACATAATTACTATGGACATTTCAAATGGATGATGTGAACTAAACTATAAATGCCACATAGTAAAAGGCAGCTCCCCATGTTACTGCTCAAGCAGGAGGTGGGACTGGAGAGCTCCTGAGGTCCCTTCACTCAGAACTGTCTCACAGGTCTGAGAGGAGGAAGTAAAGCAGCACTTTCCTCTCCTAAAACAGAGTTGGTTGTTATGCACTATGCTCTGTTAGGAACTCATGTTACTCTGCTCTGAGCTGACACTGGTGCATTTGGCACCCATGATCTGATACGGCCTCAGATTGCAGAGTCCCAGCTGGGCTCAGCTCTTCAGCCCATCGCAGCTTCTTCCCATCCTCCCACAAATTTGATTTATATAACTGTTCTGCACACCAGGCCTCTCCTGCTGTAGAAGAAAAGTGTGACTACTGTCAAACATATAGATTTAATTGTGGCAGGACCAGCTCTGGTTGGCTGGGAGCAGTGCTCCTCATGGCCAGGCTCAAGGATGGGAGGGACCAGAAGCATTGGTATGGAAGTTTATTCTTCCCACTACACCACGCCCAACACACACCTGACCATCACTGCTACAGAGCTCAGTGGTGCTGGCAGGCTATGTCCTGGAGCCCAGCTCATGAACTTTCTTGCACTGCCCCTCACAAGACACAACAGAGCTCCTGTTTTCCACCCTCTGATCTCCTACTGCCTCCATCACCAGTTTAAAGCAGGTTAGCAAGGCTTTCACTGCTGTGCTTTGCCCCAGGGACAGATGGAGAGACCAGTACAACACCAGTAAAAGTCTTTGAAAAGAAATGGGGATGGCTCTCACCTCTGTGCAGTGATGCCCCTGAAATAGGTACTTTCAACACAGGGATCACACCTCTGTCCGTGTGGATGGGTCTCTTGGCTTTTAATGCTTGATCACCAATGTGGGAGTGCAAAAACCAGCTTTCTGGTTGATCTATGGCATCGGATCTGCAGGGCAGAAAAATGTGTAGAGGGGCTGGGAGTTGCAGACTCCTGAGGGAAGGGAGCCGTGTTCCTTCTGCAGGGTAGGCATAAGGTATGGAGGCTTTAAACAGCCAGCAAGGGCAAAATGCTGCTTTCTTTATATACAGAGCTTGGTTCTGAGACAGCATTTCCGTGAAGGGCCCAGTTAATGCATCACCTGCATTTGGTGACCGGGAGGAACGTGTCACCTGCCATGTTTGTACAGATAGCTCTCACTGGGTAACAACTGCTTACACACTCCCAAACCAGCAATTTCCTCATGTATTCTCAGTTATTTGGAAAACACTGGGCAACTGAAAAGCAAATAGTTATGCTATACTCTGTGAGACAGGAGTAAATAAGGCTTTTCCACATCTCTGCTCTCAAATGCAGATACATGAGTTTTCATTAGTGAAACGCAGACTAATTGGACCAGAATCAATACGCAGTTCTCCTGCTAAGCGCAGGTTTGATGCCTTTGAAGTCCATTCTACACCTCAGTAGTCCAGCAGAGATAAAGCTTCCAAACATTCCCATCTGCGCTCAGCATCCTTTTAATGCCTCCTGCTCCCAGTTCTGCAGCAGAGCAGGAGCAATACAAACCACCTCTTGGTGCAGAAGCCTCTTCAAGCAGGGTTTGAAACTTTGGCCTTTTTCACCCAAGAGCTTTAAAACATGAGGTGCCCACACGTTTGGTAAAAGTCAGTGTCAGAGCAGGGAAGGGCGACTCAAATCACCCCCAATCTCCTTCATTCTGCCTTCTAGCAGTCAGACTGCTGCCGAACAACTCCCTGTCACTGTCACCAAGAAGCCTTTGGAAGCCCCAGAGTGAAGAAGTTGCACCAGATCCAAACAACCATGAGGGCTCTTTCTGTGCGTGCAAATGAAGCAAAATTAATAATAATAATAATAAAAAAGATGGCTGATTTAGACTAAGGGGAAAAAAACAGCTGCTTTAATCATGTTAATAGAGCAGACTAAGCTCCTCATTGTTTCCACCTCTCATAAGCTCACTGATTCATGCAAATCAAGGAGACAACAAAAGAGAAAGGGCTGGAAAATCTGTCCACCACCCTCAGCAGAATACAGAATGAAAAACAAGGAGAAAACTACACCATCAGCCACGTGTTTGGATGGTTATATCATAGATAGTGTTCATATGTTGTGAGAGTGAGCCACACAATCAGAATCCAGTGATATACACAACTATCTTTCCCTTATGGAAAAATCCCTAAGGTGGAGCAATAGGGAAACACCTCTGCTGTAGTAATGCACAGTGTAGACCAGGTGCTGATGGGAAGGCTTTTGCTTACAGTATCCATTGGTTTTTGATCAGCTCCTAGCAATGTTCTGCCTATCAGCCTTTCTATATTACTTTTCAATGTACTGATTATTGAGAATCATGGAGCAGAAGAATGTATTATAATAAGACTATACCAATGAAAGGAAGGTTTGAGGAGCACCCGAACATCAGCACACCATCACACAACATCAACATCTGGCTTTGAGGCAAATCTAGATCAATATTTGGTCAACTTGTTCTTACCAGCTTCTGGCAGGGAACATTTCCAGCCTCCTTTGATGGTCTGTTCAAGTATTCCATCCCTATTGTAGGATTTCCCTGCCTCTAAATGTTCATCTTCTGCAGACTAAGGCAGCGCCGTATTCCCAGTGGAAACAAGGAGCAAGCAATCACCATTCTCACTACAAGAAGCCTGCTACTGTTCCCCTGTTTAAAGTTTCATGCCTAGTAGCTGAGCACAACTGTGCAGGAGGGGGCCTTCAACAAAAATGCATTTCAGTCCGTCCTCTGTTATTTTCTTACTGATAACAGTTTGTGCTCTCCTTAGTCTTCCTCTAATACTGATGTATGATTGGATCTTTTTCTGCTCACCACATTTTTTGTCCTCACCACATCAGCAGTCACTGTGTATGTGAGGCAGGACCAAGCTTTGCCTGAGTTGCCTGCTGCTAACCCAGCACCGATTGAACTCCATCCAAGGCACTGCCCCACATGGCCCTAAGCATTTCCTACTAACCTCTGTGTATTGCTGAATGACATTCTCAGGAGTCGGACCAAGGAAGACATAGAAGTCAAGGATCCCTCCAATAGTGCGGAAAGTTAAGGATGGGTTTGGACTCAGAGAAACATCTGAAAGGGAAAAACAGGTTCTCAGGACAAACGTACTCCGGCATATGCATGCTGGTCTTCTCCAAGCATTAGCATCCCCACCGGGTAGAGGTGCATGGAGGTCATTCCATGACACTTTACCATATGACCAGATGGGCACATAGGACCTGTATATGGGCTAGGAATCGTCCAGACTTTCTGCAGTCTGCATCTTTTGATTGGCTTAGTGCAGCAATAAATCACAGAAACCCACACAGATTGCCCAGAATCATTTGTCTGTTTCATTTATATCGCAAGGAACCACAAGCTTGTGTTTAGGGTTCCTCTGTGCTATTTTAATCTTCTTATTGGAAGTCATTGCCTGCCAGGGGAAGCTGATTTTATAGACTGAATGAAGATTCCCCTTTTCAGAAATTATACTATTGGATTAACACAGTAAGGTGACCATGGCAACACACAAAATACTTGCTGCAGACAAAATACAGGGCTAACCTAAATTGATTTGATTCAGTTTGCCAGTCCCAGAGGAAATTTATTCTACCTTCTCCCTTTCCTGTATATGCATCTATTTTTAAAAAAATTAATCATATATTTTCCCTGAAAACGCCTTACCTCGTTTCACAGCCATTCTGATGGAATCTCTTTGAAAACTTTGCAGCAATTACTGGAATCTCTGTTATGCAGCATTCTGCTGTACTGTACCACATTGAAAAAAGCAATCTCTGAAACAGCTTTTTTATTTTATTATTATTATTTTTTCTGTATTTACTAATTTACTGCCTTCCTATATGCAATCTGCATAGGGAATCTGCACATCTGCCTACCTTGTGCATTGGAGTTCAGAAGGAGAACACCATGAGCATTGGAGTCGTCCTCTACACACATGTAGAAAGGGTGAACGCCATAGAGATTGGCAAGTGGCTGAAAAAAAAGCAACACGTTTGGTATAGTTATTTTTTGCCATTTTTTTACAGAGTTTTGGTCAGCCAGGTATGTATTCAAAGACAAGGAAATTCATTCATTCATAGTTAGAGACTTGTTTCGAAAGGTTGGAGATATTTTTCATCTAAACTGGTGTGAAGTCAAAGTGATAGAACAAGAGCTGCTTTTCTGCCTCAATACAGTACTCCTTAATAGCCTTTCTTAACACAACCTTCTGTGTTCTGCTAAACCCTCTGAAAAGACAGGGGTAAAACATGCTCTTGTAGTGACATTATTCATCACCCGTTGACCTCAGTTTTGCCATACTTCTAATAAATCCTGCTGAAGCCCAACTTGTTTGGGTGAACGGGGATCGATCAGGGAGCAAGATTAAATGCTTTCCTGACCCAGGGTTTTGATACATAAAACATTCTTTTTCTGATAAGTACTGCACCACGAGAAAGACTCGAATGAGAAGAATCAAATTCTCCTCAAAACGACTTATGATTTTGTCATTTAATTAAAACTTTTGACACCTGCAGTACACACAGCATTCAGTCCTTGCCATCAGCTCCCGTCAGCAGTGTTATCATGCACTCCCTGGGCAGAGCTCTGCCTCAGCTCTGCCTTGTTGTGATAGAAGCCCAGGACAAAGCGCTGCCCAAAGTGAATTACCGTGGGTGACTGGTCCCTGCTGAACATGCCGTAGGTAACAAAGTCCATGTTGTGTTTGAAGGACTCATGCTCCTGCTCACCAAACCCATATACCGAGTTGGATGGCACAGCTGTGGTAATCTGAAGATACTGGTTGGAGAAAAACAGATCAACCAGGGGACTATCCCACCTGGGACAAATGGAGGGAAACATGGTTAGTTTGCTCATCCTTGGTATGCACCATTTTAAGCACACATCCAGTTATTTACGATACTTCTGTACTTTGGAGAGTAACGATATGAAAAATGTTGAGCTCCATGTATGCTTCTGATGTACTTAACCTAACACACATCAAATTCACCTTGCAACGGCTGCAGACATCTTGTCTACTTATACAGTAAAATGCCTCAGTATAATTTTGAAAAGAACAACTGAAATAAGAGAAGACACTATCTATAATCCTCTTACCAAAATAAGTCATTGCTTGTGCTATTTCTATGACAACCAATGGGGAAGGCTAAAAATTGTTATTACACAGTGGGCTTCAGAATGCATAGTGAGAACAACAGGCACTTGGTTGCTTTAACTTTTTAATGCCTTGCTGGATCAGGACCAGATGTTTTTGTTACCCCGATTTTATGCGGAGTGCAGCAGAATGACAGCATCCTCCAGACTCTGCTCAAATAAGATGTTTATGTTGTGATGGATCTTCCCTTGCCTCTCTTGCCAGCCTAGTACCTTTCTTTCTATTGCCTCATCTGTGGACATGGGCTCGCATTTTAATTAGGTGTTATATTCTGTTTCCTATCTCCAGTGCCATAATGAGCAGAAATCTAGATGGACGAGGGCATAGTCAAGCTGTGGAGAAGTGTTTCATTAATAGTGCTGTGTATGCCATGAGTACCACATTTAGATAGCACCCTCTCGAGCCTTGTTTAACCATGAATGTGTTACAGCTAATTAAAATAAATGAGCCAAAGCGACAGAGCGTAGAAGTGGTATAACTCTCCTTGTAATGATCTTTTGTCAATGGCTTTGACAAAATTAAATGTTTGATCAATTTAACCAGTAAATTGGAGTAGCAGAGGACACACCACACTGTGAGGGGACCACACTGCCCTTCCTGTCACTCATCAACCTGCTTGGGGACCCTCTGTCTCTGCTTGCCAAAGGTAGGCTATAATCCCAGATGAGTCACACACCTGTGCTGAAGGGTGAGTGCCATCTGTAAAACATGGCCTTTTTGATAAGGAAGAAGAATAATCATTTGCATTAAACTTTTGACTTAGTTGCTCACCAGCAACAACTCCCCTTCCCTTCCAGCACCTTCTCTATCCATGAACAGTGCTAAATAAAGCTGCTCTCTCATAGGAAGGCTAATGCACCCAAAGTATTCCTAAGAACCAGGCTCAGTCCCTGGAAAACAGGTCTTTCTGTGAGAGGCTACAGTACTCTGGTGCTGTGTGGCTGTCTGGAGGAGTGCACCACATAGCAAAGGATGCCAGAGCAGAAATGCTCTGGGAAGAGCTCAAATATCTGTCCTGACTGATTGAGCACTATCAGTGATGTCTGTTCAGAGGACATCAGGCTTTGGACATTTCTGGCAACTGCACCGTGGCACTGACATTTCCCATGTCAAGCACAGTGCTACCATAGCATTAGAAGTGCTCCTTCCTCTTTGCCAGCCCCTCCTAGGCAGGAAGGTACAAGGTGCTGCAAACCACAGCCCTGTGGACAAACCCAGCAAACCTGCAGGGGTATGGAAAGACCCTAATATACGCAATGCATTCCCCCATGGCACTGCCATGAGCTCAGTGTTTGCATGAGATCCCAGAGCTGGGTCCCATCCTTCAGCCCCATTTCAGCTATGGTTCTCCATCAGCACAGTCCTTCTATCAACCTCTGCCCAACACAGCACTACGCACTAAATACAGCATTAACAAACTCATAAAAAACACAGGCTCTCTCATTTTTTCTAGGCACCATCGTATCTCCTCCATTTAAAAGAGAGTGTGGTCAGGTTTTTCCCTGGCATTTCTTCTGCCTCCCATCCCCAGCCTCTGCCCTCAGTGCATTGTGGTTGTCTGTTCAGTTATTTTCTTGCAATGTTTGCTTATGTTCTGCTGGCAAAGACCAATCGTTTATATGAAAAAACAATGTCTGACATTCCACAAGCACTCGGATTTACTAAAAGGAAATATTAGGTTTCTCCCACCTTCCCTCTTTGCTTTTTAAACACAGACAGAAAGAATGAAACAGGAGGGAACATAAAATGACACCGTGCGTGCAGGAACCTGCACGATTCTCCTCCAGCAGCCTTGCAAACAGTAGCAGTGCTGTGATGGACAACAGCAGTATGCTTGAGGAGGTTGGGCAGGGCACAGGTAGAACATCCCACCCTGCCTGCACTGGAGCTGGAAACCAATATTTTCACAACACCGGAGGGAGATGACTATGAGACATTGGTTTTAGAAGTGGAATCATCAGGTCTTAAGTGATACTAAGGTGCTTTGCCTGGCTGAAGGGCTTGGCTGAGCCACATTTCTCAGAGCTGGACAGCTGCTGGCACAAGCTGGGATGTCCTACAAAACCTCCAGAACCACAAGACTTGGAATAAATACACAATACTTCATTAGGAAATGCACATAGTGATACCCAACTTTTTTTAGGCTTGGCCTGTTTTTTTTTTCCTTCTTTTTGCAATGAACCCAAGGGCAAATGATCTCACTGCTTTATAGTGTGAGCACCCCTCCCCTGCTCTGACTGACTCGCTGAGAACGTCCTGTCTAACATCTACTTTCATTGGCCTCCAGACCCTTTGGAAGTCACAGACCCTTTGGAAGGCTATGAATATGTGTTTGGAAATACAGGTGGAAAATCCACATAGAAAATTCACATCTATCAGAAAAGTGAGTCCAAGCCTCCCAGCTGAGCTTAGGCATAGTATCACTATAAAGCCAAGAAAGCATCTTTGTGACTGAGGATTGTGAGCCTGTGTCCAGGAGGTACCCAGATGCACCTGCCTCTCCTCACTCACACTGCTGGGCAGCACCAGTGAAGAGCCCAGGCTTCCCCAGTTTTCAACTGCGCTCAGATTTCCAAAAGATGTTTCCAGTGCCTCACAAGAGCCACACTACTTTTCAACTACACGCCCTGGGAAGAGTCACTGGCCTGCAGAAGGTATGCCAAGAATATGTATTTTTTATGTTTATCTTAGTTTTAAGATGAGTAGGAGAAAGTCGGAGCCGGCAACAGATCTTCCGCAAGTGTGACATTAGAAAAAACAAGTTGCAGGGTGTATTTACTGTTACTGACATAGCTCTGCTCTACTTCTACTGAATTCATCGTCATGGTATCAGGGCATCTTCTGTAAGTGGCTGGATATATAATGCTTGATTTTTGTTCTGAAAAACACTTGAATAAGTGATATGCCTGCAATATTTCTCGCCTACATAGCATAAATCTTAATGATTAGAAGAGTAAAATAATGGCTCTTGCAAAGCAGGATCAAATCCAAGTTACCCATGACACGTACAATTTGCTCCCGTTGCTTTCAGCAAAACTGCAGCTTAAGACAACAGCATTATAAATCATTCTAATAGCCTTGCCTATGTAAAAACATCTTCACGGTAAGTGGCATCCATGCTTACTACCACAATCAATAAAAAAAGCAGCTGAACTCTACAGCAGCCTTTTTGGAAATGAAGGAAAGTCTTGATTAGATTTTTGTTATTTGTGCTACGTCCTCCCAAGTGCAAACAAAATACTCCTAACTCTTAATAGAGAGAAGGGAGTGCTCACGTGGCTTGGGGAAAATGCTCTGCCCTCCATAATTCATGTGATATCATGAAGAAAAACTCACTAGAAGGGCAGATATTAAAGTGCAGAATCAAATCAATGCTCCATCCTCCTGCAGCCTGCTCTCATCAACGGCCCGTGCCAGGTATCACAGAGGCATAAGATGTCACTCGGAGACAGCCCTACAGTAATCTGCTTACAGGGGAAGTTTCTGTCTGTTTTCATAGAATTAACTTATGTTGTGAGACACGCAGACAGAAATGGGTTTTTTTTGTACTGATGATTTTTCTCTTATGCATCAATGTGCATCCTGCTAACTCTCCCGTGTCAGCACAGCCCTGGGGCAATGAGTCCCGCAGAGGAATCACACACTGCAAAATTAGAATGTCTTTGTTATTTTTCGCTGCTTTAAAGCAGTTTGTGGCCTTTTGCTCTCTGTTCTTACAGAAATCAGAGCTTTCTTTAAGCCTTCATACTCATGCCTCATACCACCACCAACAGCGACTGTTCTTGTTTGTGGCAGAAGTGGAAAGAAGAAGAGCGTTCAGCTTGGGAAAGCGTGCCACTAACAATGCAGAGGCTCCTGTCTGTTCCCTCACCTGTCTTATTACAGCCCAGCATTTTCTTTCCTGTTTTCATTTGCAAAGAGCCCTGGCCAACAACAGCCCAGTTTCCCAGCAGAGTTGCAAGATCAGCTAGGATAGCATGAGCAGTGGTTTATTCAACTAATGGTGACTGCTAATTTTTGGCCAGTTTGGGCCACTCTGCCAAGATAGGTGTTTTCCCAGCTAACAGGAGCAGGTTTGGGAACTTCACCTTCAGGGCAGAAGACCTGGCCCCAGTCCCCATGCGTCATGGTTCAGATCTAGGACTTGTAGCCCTCCATTTTGTTGCAGCTTTGAGTCACATCTCCAGCAAGATGGAGAACATCTGCCACCTGCATAGGAATAGGTCTCATCCAACCTGGCAGACAGAGACAGCACCTCTCCCTCCCACAGCTTCTGATTGCTCTTGGCACGGGGAGGATGTGCCCTCACCACTAATAGCACAGCAGGAAAGCAAAAGAGGGTAAAAACAATGGGACAGAGAAATGAAAGCAGTGAATGAGAAAAAGAGAGATAAGTGGGAGGAAAGACAAGGAAAAGAAATGAAGGCAGCATGAGAGCTGCCCACCAGCAGCACCTGGATCATTTCCCCACACGACCCCATCTGATCCTCACCCCGTGCAGGCAAAGCAGAGCCTATCTTTGATTACCTGAAAATGTAGCTGTACTTGGTGTTTTATTCCTGATCTGGACTCCGCATGAGGTTTGCAATCAGCTACTAATGGCTCTTCCCTGACATAATTCATTCCTCTCCCCTCTTGTCAGGATTACAAAGCTCTGGGTTTATCCTGCCCTCCTGAAGCCAGCACTCAGGTGGCTCAGCTATCACAGGGGCTCCTTATGTGCAGCTGGGAGGAACGCCTGTAAATCACATTCAGGAATCTCTGCAGACTCCAAGTCTCCACTGCTCTCCTCTGCAATGCTGTGGATGCGGTGATAAATCGCTCCTCGAAGGAGGAGGCAGTGGGAGCACAAGTGGCTGAGTTGGTATGGGCTTTTATGTCAAGCAGATGGAGTGGGAGCTTGCCACCAGCTGTCCTGCCATCCTACAGCTCCTGCGTCTGCAGCTTAGAATTACAAAATCATCTAGGATGGAAAAATACCTTCAAGATCATAAAATCCAATCATCAGCCTGACCTAATGAAGCCCATCTCTGAACCTCATCCCTCAGTGCCATGCCCACACATCTCTTAAATACTGCCATTTCCCTGGGCAGCCCATTCCAACAGCTGACCACCCTCTCCATGAAGAAATTCTAAACCTTTTCTGGGGCAACTTGTGATCATTGCCTCACATCCTATCACTTGTCACCAGAGAAAAGAGACTGATACCCTTCTCACTGCAGTCTCCTGTTGGATAGCTGTAGAGAGCGATGAGGTTTCCATTCAGCTTCCTTTCCTCCAGACTATTCAGCCCCACATCTTTCTGTCACTGCTCGTACCTCATGTGGTCCAGCCCCTCCACCAGCCTCACTGCTCTTCTCTGCACACCTGAGCTACTCAGCACTCCTGCCAGTTGTGACCCTTCAGCCTATAACCACCACCAGTGCCATTTGAGTGAAGCAAAAGCCTCAGAAGCGCAGAATTTCCCCTTCTCTAAGCAAAACACTCAACCTCTCTGCTGTCGAGGATCTTTTCTTAGCAGTGCTGCTCAGAGGCTAACCCCGGAGCCTGGGGTCACCACAAGGACTGAGCTCTATGCCAGCCCTAGTCATTGTGCTGGCACCTCTCCCTTCTAATTAATGAGCCTCTGCCAAAATCTCTCATTACAAAGAGAACTGGGCCTTTATCTTAAGCTCACCGCTTTCAGAAAGCTGCTAAGTCTAACAAGGAATTAAATTATTTTTGTTATCGGGCAATACATAATACATTCCTCTACAATAGCCTGCAAAAGGAAAACTTTACAGCATTGGCTGCAGTGCCCAAAAAGAGACGGCATGAGGCTGCAGCTAAAAGGACAGACAGCTGATTAAAACCCAGTGCAGTGGTTCCATCTGCAGCCATCCTAGAGGCTGCATCACATCACACATATGAAGCCATCCTTACATTTAATGCACAGATAATGCTTATCTTTTGAATCTGTTTAACAAAGAGCTTTCGGGAAACAAACAAACAAACAAACAACAAACCAATGATGTGACCTGCTTTGTTCACATTTGGCATTCCACTTGGACCTCAAGGACCCTCTGGGAGTGCACTTTGCAAAAGGTTCATCTGCTCCAGCACTGGTAGAGCTGGTGCTAAGGTCCAAAGGCACAAGGGGTGGGTGTAATCAGGAGCTTCGCCTCAACATGTGCTGCTGATCTGAACTAAAGTACTAATACAGGTATACCAACAGCCTCCCATGGGCAGAGCACAATTTGCTCCTCTCTTGCAAGGTTCTGATGAGAATGGTGCCCATATTTCAATGCCCCGTGCCTCTGCTCTGCTGAACCTGAGTGATGCAGAAGTGATCTCTCACAGAGCAACAGGCCAGACCCACCTGCACCATCACCTGCTTCCACTGAAACCAATGGTAGCTGGGGGCTGTAGGCTGCGAGAGTGGCACACGAGCTCATGCTAAGCTTCTGGTGTGTAACAGGACCCCGTATCTCAGAAAATAGTGCTTCAGTGTTTCCACAGCCTCAGAACAGCAATGCTTCAAGCTGTGTGCCCAGAAACTAGCAGTCTTAAAGCTTATTTGGCTTAACAGATAATCATTCCTGTGTGCCTGCGGATAATCACTCATTAGACAGACAGATACCCCACTAATAATGAGGATTTTCAGGGAGGACAACTGGATTTACGCTGGTTTGTGCTTGTGGCAGTGTCACACAGCAAAGCCTGAGGAAGCAGCCAGCACTTGCCCTGTTGCTCCTACTGCCTCCAGAGCGCGGAGCTGGCAGCACTCTGTACTCACAGCACTGTGCCGGTGCTCTTCCTCTTTACTTGGAAGTGTGAAGAGTCAGGTGAGAATTCCACTTCATAGTTGGCATCCTCGGCATCCACCCCTGGAGCATCAATGCTGAGGGGCACCTCAAAGCGCTCCCGGCTGGGGTCATACACCTGGGCAGGGAAAGGCCGATGGTTAGCTGGTGTGGTTAGCTGACCTTATAATGGCATGCTCCCCCGAAATACTCACCTTAAACCTGAGTCTGTCCTTCGTCTGGAACTCCACATCCATAACAACAGGAGAGATGTCTTCGCCAAACAGCGACATCGTGCTGCGCTTGGCCAGCGTCACCCTGTGACAGAAACCCACCTCAGTCCCACTGCCACCTCTTGGTGCAGGGAAACAGCCCAGCATCTACATCAGTTCTTAGAAATAATACATCAAGGACTGATTTGGAGAGAGAGAAAACCTGAGGTTAATCTCCCATTTGCTGAGATCAACCTCCTCATGGTGAAGTTGGTGGCACTGGACTGCTGGTTGCAGCAGAAGCCTGAGCTCCCAGCACAGTGCTCAGCTGTTGTGGATCATGGAATCACAGAATCATGGAATGGTTTGGGCTGGAATGGACCTCAAAACCCCCCCAGACCCACCCCCTGCCTTGGGTTGGCTGCCCCCCACCAGCTCAGGCTGCCCAGGGCCCCATCCAACTCGGCCCTGAGCACCTCCAGGGATGGGGCACCCACAGCTCTATGGGCAGCTGTGCCAGGGCCTCACCACTCCCTGAGTAATGAACTTTGTCCTAACATTTAACCTAACTATTCCTTATTTTAGTTTCAGAATTTCTCCCTTTTCCAGCCATAGCACTGACAATTTCCCCTATCTCTGATTATTGGCTTTTTGTCCCTATGGATGAATTCAGCAGCATGCAGTAGCTTTTATTTTACTGAGATTTAAGGCAAAAAATCAGATGACAACTTCTTATGTTGTTAGCTTGGCTCTTCTTGCAATTAACGGGCAACAGGTAATGGCCTCAGGTTGCACCTGGAGATGTTCATGTTGGATATGGGGAACAACTTATTCTCAGCAAGAGTGGTGAGGCAGTGGCACAGGCTGCCCATGGAGGTGGTGCAGTCACTGTCCGTGGAGGAGTTCATGAAACATGGAGATGTGGCACTGAGGGATTGTGATCTGTGGGCATGGTGGGGATGGGCTGATGGTTGGACTAGATGATCTTAATGGTCTGTTCCAACCTTTCCGATTCTGTGATGTTACGATTCTATGAAAGATGTGGTTTCCATGCACTGGTGGCATGAGCAGGACCCCAACTGCACGTGGCTTACAGAAACGCACTTGCCACCCCTCCCACACCAGACTCAGGCACAACAGCTCACTGCCAGCTTACCTCCAGCCTTTTGCTGTCTTCTCTATGCTCCTGGCCAGGGAGTAGCCATAGCCGCTGTCCTCAGAGAAGAAGCACGACGGAGCGTTGGGGATGTCAGTGGCACACCAGGTGCAGCCGCGTGCCTCGCAGTTCTCCTGGGTCGCACCAGGCTGGGGGTGGCAGTCGACTCGTCTTGCTACTGGCACCGTGCACTGCTTCATGCTGGAGCCATAGCTGTGGCCTAAGGCTGAGAGGGGAACAGCAGTCAGAGAGCGTGGAATGACACACAGAGAGCTACGGAACAAGCAGTGAGACCTTCTGCAGTTCTTTTTCTTTTGCCAAGATGTTTTTGCCTCACCCTGAGGCCAACACTACAACTCCCTTGGCTGAGATGTTCTCAGAGCAGCATGCCTACTGGTGACCAAAACAAGAGGTTCTGTCCCCATGCCCCACTGCTGGCCCAGCACTTGGCTCCCACACAGAGGGATCTGCCAAGGGCACCCCTGTCACGTGGTGTGGGGTAGCAGGTTGACAGCTAACTTCTGCCCTCCCGGGTATTACCAGGGGAGGTTCAGGTTGGATATGAGGAAACATTTCTTCTCCAAAAGAGCAGTGAAGCCGCCCAGGGAGCTGGTGGAGTCACCATCCCTGGAGGTGGGTGTTCAAGAAGTGTGGAGATGTGACACTGAGGGATGTGGGTTGGTGGGCAGTATTGGTGGGGATGGGCTAACAGTTGAGTTAGGTGATTTTAGTGGTCTTTTCCAACCTCAATAATACTATGAAAACTCAGAGATTAAAACGACTTGAAAAATAATTGCCCTGTTCTATAAAATGACAGACACCTTCACTTCACACATTTTTAATGTGGACTGGTGCATACCCAGTAGCATAATATGTGATTGCTGACAGTCTGGAGTATTCCCATATAAGTAAGCTCACAAGAAAACATGCACAAACAATTATTACATATACTGAAAAAAACTACGACATAAAACTGAGGCTTCACTAGGGAACTGCATCATTTGGTGATGTCAGAGCTTTTGGAGGTCGCTCTGAAAGTAATGCATCCTATTTATTTCCACGGAGACTACAACAGCTACAAAAAGCACAATAACACTGTTTGATAGAGTGAATTCTCAGTTACAAAACTCTATTTTTCAACACAGCCACCCCCATTAGAACCCACCATCACCAGCAATGAACAAGAGCCTTGTAACAATCTGCACCAGTAGAGGTGACTCACTGTGGCCACTGCTGAAACACACCACCCACCGCAAGCCTTACAGTGCTCACATCCTCTGGTTGGTCTCCATAAGCGTTCAGCAAGCATCAACGAATGTCAGTGGGTGCCATTTTTTCTGCAAGGAGCATTTCAGTGACACATCTTTGCCCACAGCATCAGAGGCAGATGTTGGTGGTACAGCAGCAGGGGTTGAACCTTCCCACCAATATTTCATTGCATTTTGTGTGTGACAGATGGCAGCGGAGGGGCACTCTGACACAATGGTGTGTGATACAGAGGTGCGTATGAAGCAGAAGTGTGGAATCGGCCCACATGTGCCAGTTAACATCAGGGTGGATGGAGCACAAAGGAGAGTAAAACCACCACATTTTGCTATTATTTTTCCCCAACAGGAATAAAATGCAGCATCGCTCTTTTCATTACTTACAACACGACTGAACACACCAGAGCAGGTTATTAACACCTCACGGGAGACTCTTATCAACTTATCTCTATCATGAAATGCCTTCAAAACACTTCTTAAGGATATTGCAAACTGAAAGTTTGATGGGGAAAAAAAATTGCTTCTGTAGAGCCAAGGAAATCCCCCCCACCAACCCTCTTCCGTGCAAAGCTGAAGCTTTCCTGGAAGTTTTGGTAACACGCTCAGGTCTGAGCAGCTGACCCAGGCTGCAGCCTCCTTCACCTCTTGTTCCCCAAATTCCTGCTATCCATACCACATAATGGCAAGGGAAAAGTGCAGATTCCTTCTTCTACTCATTCTTTTTTCCCCTCTTATTTTTATTTTAAAGCCTTTGCATTGTATCCCCTCTGCGTTTACTGCCTGCGTTTGTAAGCATGTGTTGAAATGAAATGCAAAAGAGCAGCCAAACTCAGCAATTGCTGGGGCTACGTGCTCCTTTTCCCTGATAATTTCCATGGGAACAGAAACTAAAGAGAGGGAGCTTGAAAGATAGAAACGAAAAAGCATCCCTGTTTGTTTTTGGCAACCCCAGCTTCAATTCTGTGTTATTGTTAGAGGGTGCTGCAATAAGGCCTAAGCTAGGAGTTAAAACATCACCACACTCCTTCTAACTCACCAGTCCTTCCATTTAGGGCTCACCTTCTTGCTTGCTGCTTCCCTCTGTCTTTACCTCTCAACACAATGAGAATCAGCTCTATTCTCTCTTTATTAGACCCCAGACTGATTCACCACAACTATACATGGGTAAAAAAAATCCCAGGAAGCAAATTATCCAAGGTAACATTACCTTTCAGCAGCTGAATGACCTCAGTCCATCTGCTCTGGTGCCCAAGAGCTGAATGCACCATTGGACTTATAAAACAAGCCAGCACTGTTGCCTTCCCATAGAGTCACCTTAGGAGGAGTTCAGCCTATGCCTGTCCTCTCCTTTTCTGTGTGAAATTGCTCTCCTAGTGTCACCACGTTTAGATCTCACTTTTAAGTGCCATGACAAACAGAAGTCCCACACACCTACCTGCCAGCACGGCGACCATGAGCCAGAGCCGCCTGACCCCGTCCATGGCTGAACGCTGACACCTGGCTGAAGCCTGCAGCCTTTTATACCAGGCCAAGGCACAACATGCACCTCAATTATCTTGTTCAGATTATTAATGAGACATTTCTCAAATCTAACCCATGAAACTCAGGTTACTGTAACACACGGCCTTGCTGTCATGAAGAAGCAGATAAGATAGGGCTGGTGACAAATTTGTCCACAAACATTGCTAAACTTTTCAACCCCAACTTGGAGAGGGGATCATTTTCCTAAGACTTCCCAAAAATTATTTCCCAGAGACTCTTCAGTCTTTACAGAACCTCCCCCCCCCCAGAGCCCTGTTTACCTTTTCCCGACTTATCTTTTGCCAAAGAAATAACTTTATACTCAAAATGAAACGTCTGGAGAAAAACCAACACAGTTGAAGAAATATCCCTTTGAACAAGGCTGGGTTCGTGACCTTTACAAAATGACAAATTACCTCCAACTATTTGATGGCAAGAACTTCCATGGTGAGCCTGTGTCGTACAGCAAGGTTCATTCTGATGGGATGTCCTCCCAGAGGAAAAAATAACTTTCTATACACATTATCTAAGTTATATTGGTGCTAACCACAAGATAGCCTCATAAAACAAAATGTCTGTTATCGAGCATTACAAGAGAGAAGCGTCTGTAACTCAGACTGTTGCAACAACAGGCCGTCACCATATGGTCCATTAAGGCAGAACAGCCTGACAGCAGGCAGAAATTTCTTAGGTTTATAAGGACTTTTTAAAAACAACAGTTGAAAACCACAATGTTGATATGAGTTACAGACTGGGGAAACAGCAGCCCTGCCGAGGACGTGGGCTGCCCAGAGAACCCAACCATGCAGCAGTGCCCGAGCTAGACAGAAGGGGTGCCCTGCACCAGGCACAGCCTGTTGCATGTGAATCCACTCTCCATTTCCTCAGGTGGTGGCGACACGTGCAGGCACCCTTTAAATTCCTCAAAAGCATGAGAGGTAAAGCACAGCAATGTAATAAGGGAAGAAACGATCTCTTAAGAACAGGACAAATCTACTCCATTTGAAGTCTGTACTGTACTTGGTACAAGGGAATCCTGCTAAGGTTCCAGAGTACCACTGAAACAGAAACAATGGCTAACTAGAAGACAGGGCTGGGATACCAACCCACGGGCTGAATTACCCAGCAAGGTATTCTACTGCATCACGTAACATTGTGCATGCTTACATGTGGGGCCTTTGCAAGTGAACTGAATTGTTTAGAAGGAACTATGAAGGAAACCACAAGGAGAAATAGCTCACATTCACATCTTTATTTAAGTGTTACCTACACAAGCTGTCATTTACAGACTTTTCATTTTTCTGGGGAAAAAAACAAAACAAAAAACGACACACAACAAAAAGCCCCGACATCCAAACGCTGCATCTGAATCTACACAAGTTTTCCAAGTCTGCAGAATTTACAAATTAATATTCAGAGCAGTTGGCTAAATTATACATCCTCCCTCAATATCCACATTCTAGGAACTTTAAAAGTCATACAGGCACATGATAAGATATTTTCTTTATACAACCATCTATTTACATAGCTTGTCCAGTACACGTGGTTCAGTTCTCAAAGTAACTGCCAAGGTTTGCAAAACAGTGTATTTAAAATACATTTAGCAGCATATAAAATTAGATAAAAAGGAAAGATATTTTGCTTAAAAAAAAAAAAAAGAAAAAAGTGAGATGATAGAAACAAATCCATAAGAAAAAATAGATTAAGGTATAGTTCTGTGATGACGTTAAGAACATCTAGTCATTACAGATTATAGGCCAAACACTAATTAAACATACCAGTCTATGAGCATTTTAGTTCTAGTCCTGAGCACAGAGTATACACAGCTGCACAGCTTTGGTCAACACGGATTATACGCTAACGTTAACACAAATCATATAGCGTTTGCTGTTTGCAGGACACAGTTATATCAGAACGATCTGCTCTAACAGCTTCCTCCCATCTTTTATTCACTTCACTTCCCTAACAGGGTAAGTGACCTTTAAAATCTTGAAAATACGTCTGTCATAATCAAATGCTTATTAGTAGGACATCATCAGTCCCCTGCTACCCTAAAATGCGACACAGCTGATCATACTTGTGAGTGAAATACAGCAGAGCACTCTTTGAATATATTCCTGGTTATAATTTTGAGATGGTCATTAAAGAAGAGTGACTTCCAGTTAACTCAAACTGCAAGTGTTACACAAGTGCACACAAATTCCGCCATTATATATAGACATACATACGTGATCACTGAGATACAAGAATGCTACCCTTGGGTTTTTGTCCCCTACATACAGTACATACTTAAGGACAGCAGGTCTAATAGAGGAGTTCACTCTTATTTTCAGTCATCAGCATTCACTTAGTAAGTATGCAGCAAACCGCACAGAGTGCACTTCAACGTATTTGTTTATGCCCATCATCTCAGTTACTGGCCAGATCTTCACTTGCATCTCCTGCGTCAGAGATCTGACCATCTATCACATTCCGAGCTTTCCAGATCCTCACAGTTCTGTCACTGAAAAACAAGAAACCAAAACAACACTAGTTAGGTGATTAAGTTGGGGAAGGAGGGAGTGAGACAGGAGGAAAAAGACTTCTTAAAAAAGATTCAGGTGCCTTATTCAGAAAGGCCTTCAGCACAGTATTACAAGTCCCAAACGGATGGAATTTTCTGCTAATAATAAATTTTATTTGCACGTGACCTAAACGTACAAATATCTTTAGCCAAGTATAGGGATATCATCTTTGACAACTCCAACAATGCTTAGTGACAGCAAAGTGACACTGTTCATAGCTCCTGTGCAAAGCCTGCACCTTTAAGTGCAGATCCCTGCACTTTTCTTCCTTCAGGATGACTTTAACTTCTTAATATGCCCACTTTTACTGAGGGAGCAGATATCCAAATCAAGGTGTCTAAAGGACAGGAGGACAACTTGCAAAGCTTCTGCTCTATGCCAGCATGAAAGGAGCGTAACTTAACATGGCACTTAGAAACATTCCTACAGGTCAGGAGTTGATCCTAGCAGTGAACAGCCTTACATTAGAGGTGTGCAAGCTGGTAAAATGGTATTGTCTAATTCTGCCTTTGTCATCCTGCACATCAGAGGTCTCTGAACTGTTTTACTCATGCAACTCATCATATTGAGCATGGACTACCAATGTATTTATTGTTATTCATTTATCAACTACACACAAGCACCATCCAAGTTCCAGTATTTTCTTCTCCCATCCCAACAAATCACCTTTTCGCATCCCCTGCAGTGCATAAACCACACTTCAGACACCACAACTGTAGGTTACTGGCACTTAGAGGCAAGGACCCTTCTCACTTCTGCTAGTGACTAACACAGTTGAAGATCTAAATTCGTTTGCATGGGCAAAACTATAGTGGGATCTACAAAAAAAAAAGGTTTATGTGTAAGAAAAACTCACTCTGATGCTGTAAAAATCTGACTGGAGTTGGTGCAGATTGCATTTATAGGACTGTCGTGTCCCTTCATCTCCCCAATTGGTGCAAAGGTATCCACGTTCCAGAGCTTGAGGGTTCCTCCTCTGCAGCCACTGAGCAGAACTGGAGCACCAGGCACCAGGCCCAGAGCACACACCCAGTCCTTATGAGCATTAGGAACTTGCTGAAAAATAGAAAGCAGGTGAATCTCATAAGCTGAAAAAGAATTATAGAGGATAGAGCACAGCAGCAGAAACTAAGAAAAATATAAATCCCAAGTTCTAAGCCCAATTCCCATCCTGTGGTCAATTACCAACGTCAAGCCTTGCTGCTGCTTCTTTAGAGTAAGGAGCTGCCTTTCTTCCGTGAGGCTACTTCTATGAGTCACTTTGGGCTTCTTTCTCTTTGATAATCAGTGTTACAGAACAAGAAAATAAAACCCCATATGCACAGATGCCATGAGGTGGAACAGAAAATTACTTTGGGATAACGCTAAATCTACATATGTTCAAATGCATATTTGAATGCATATTTGCACATATGGTTTCTGTGTGCTTTTCAAGTCTATCTGTAAATCTTAGAAAGCGAAAGAAGGTCCAACACACTGCTCAAAAAATATACCAAGGAAGCAGAAGACCATTTGTCTTCCTCCTTTCTTATTTTCCCATTACAGTTTCTAAAATGATTTTTATGATACGGCACTTAAAAAACATTTATTATTTATTGAGGATGGGCACTGGCATTTTCCTGCTGATACAGAAAGCAAAACGCTTCAGAGAATGGCCGAGAACAAAATCTGTTTGATACAAACAGCAGGGGTGTAACAGCTCAGGTTTGCTGTCTTTTAAGAGAAGCAGGACCAGCTCTTCTCCAATTATGTAGGAACTCTTTGTTGCCTTTCTTTCTGGGAACATCCTGAAGCTGTAACTGTAATATACACTGCTTGGGATGCATTGCACTAAGTGAAGGAGATGATCTCCAGATTTTATTGGATAATATGTTTGAATTAACTGAATTACAGATGTCTTCAGCCAGCAGGTTGAGGGAGGTGATTCTGCCCTTCTGCTCTTTGGTGAGAGCCCACCTGAAGTACTGCATCCAGTTCTGGAGCCCCCAACACAAGGAGACATGGTGTTGGAGCAGGTCCAGAGGAGGGCCATGAAGATGATCAGAAGGCTGGAGCACCTCTCCTGTGGGAACAGGCTGAGAGAGCTGCGCTCTTCAGCCTGGAGAAGAGAAAGCTAAGAGCTTATAGCAGCCTAAAAGTATGTGAAGGGGACCTAAAGGAAAGCTGGGAGGGACTTTTTAAAAAGGCAGGTAGTGACAGCACAAGGGGAAATGGCTTTACGTTAAAAAAGGGTAGATTTAGACTATATATTACGAATAAATTCTTTATTGTCAGGGTTGTGAGACACTGGAACAGGCTGCCCAGTAAGGCTGTGCATGCCTCTTCCTCCTTGGAAACATTCAAAGCCAGGCTGGATGGGGCTTTGAGCAACCTGGTCTAATGGGGCATGTCCCAGCCTATAGCAGGGGAGTTGGAACTGGATGATCTTACAGGTTCCTTTCAACCCATTCATGGTTCTGTGATTCTGTGTTATGTCTGCAGAAGCACAGAATAGCTGAGGTTGGCAGGGATCTCTGGAGATCATCTAGTTCAATCCCTTACTCTAAGCAGGTTATTCAGCTTTTTTCCAAACCCCCAACCTTCCTGCATTTCAGTTTGTGCCCATTGTTGTTTTTTTTCTTCCACTGGATACTACTGAGCAGAGTCTGGCTCCATCATCTTTTCTCACTCCTATTTTAGGTATTTATGCATACTGACAATATCCCCTTCTGCCTTCTCTTCTTCAGGCTGAAAAGACCCAGATCTCATGGTATCTCCTCATGAGAGAGGCTCCAGTTCCTTAATCCTATTAAAGCTCTTTCAGCACAAAGCTCAGCTTCAGGTCTTTGCTGAACTTGCTCCACTTTGTCCACATCTCTCTTCTACTGGGGAGCACTGGACGTAGCAATTCCTGATGCATCTCTCCAGTGCAGAGCAGATGGAAGGATCAACACCCCATCAACTCTCATCCTAATGCAGTCTGGGAGTACACTTGCTGCAGGAACACTTTGCAGCTGGTTGGCCCCCAGCCTCTACTACTGGTGTTTGGAGTTGCTCCTTATGGGATGCAAGACTTGGCATTTACATCTTTTGAACTTCATGAAGCTCCTGTGCATCAGCCTGCCGAAACCCTTATGAAGGGCAGCACAACCATCTGCTCTACCAACCACTTCTTGTGGCTTTGTATCACCAGAAATCGTGCTCAGACTACACTCTGTTGCATTATCCAGGGCATCAGTGAAAATATTAAAGAGAATCACTCCCAATATTGACACCTGGGATAGACCTCTAGTGACTGGGCTTTGTGCTGCTGGTCATAATCTTTTTAGCTCCAAAGTTCCGCCAGCTTCTAGTTCATCTCACAGTGTACTTCTCTAGTACTTCATATGCTTAATTGGTTTGTGAATAAGTGTGTTATCATAGGCAGCATAAAAAGCCTTGTTAAGTCTGGATAAACAACATGAGACTCTCCCCCCCTCATCCATCAAGCCAGTCAGAGAAGGCTTTGGTCTGACTGGGTATAATTCCTCCTTCGTGAACCTATGTTGACTACCTCCCATCACCTTCTTGTCCTTGTAAATAGTTGTCATCTAAACTTGAACATTCACACAGCCTGAGAAATGTACTAAGCATGACTGTCACATTAGTAGTGACTTTTATACTACCTGCAGAAGGTCTTTCTGAGCCAAGTCCCATTTCTTAATCCCATTATCTCTGGATCCACTGAAAAGGTTGTCTCCCATAATAGCAAGTGCTTCAATGCCATCGTAGTGAGGAGGTTCAAAATTGTGTGTAGGACTTACACTTCCAAGAGCCCCTTCAGTTACATCAAACATCTAAAACAAAATAAATGTTGAAATAAGCAAAATTATCTGCTATCTAATCAGTTTGGAGATGTGCAGTGGAGCTTGTGGTTTCAGATACACTCTGGTTGAAGTATAGAAAAAAGGCTACAAAGAACAAACTCCTTAACATGAATGAAATTAATCATGCAAGAAAGCATCATAATCTCACTATACTGTGCTTTTACACAACTCAGAGCAATCAAGAAGTACATGCTAGTGAATCACCCGAAAGACTTAGACACGCTGACTGAGGTGCACACACCTCTCTCTCCATTCCTACTTCACAGCTTGGGTAATGCTTAAGCAAAAGTCTACAGGGAGCATACAGAACATCTCTGCCAAGGGAACTAGGTCTGCACCCCAAAGCACAGGCATTCATTGAAGTAACTTTGAGCCTGCTAAAGCACTTAAGGAATAGGTGTTACAAATCTTTCTCTAAGACCTCACACATCTGAAGTCCACCTCACGTGTGATGATGAAAAAGATGAACTAAAGACAATCTGATCCATGGTGTTTTCAAGAATGTTCCAACGCATGATAAAAAAATATCACTTAAGTGGTGGTTCTTAAGACTAAACGTTATTTATAACCTATAAGAGATAGAGGAATTTCCATCTTGGTCATCAGACTTCAGATATAGATTGCTTCTGTTGAAGCCTGCAACTCATACTGATGTTAGGTGTTACAGTACAAAGGCAAATACTAATGGTTTACCTTTATATAATGGTCCTTTGAACCAGTGACAATAAGATCCTGTCCATTGGAAATTCGATCCACAGTAAGGCACATGACAGGACCCAGGTGACCAGTTAGCTTTCCTGTAGACTGAAATCTTCAAGAACAAGAGAAGAAATGACTGAGGATTTTCTATATTTCTGTGTATCCAACATAAGCCATAACACAGTTTCTGCTAGAATGGATCTTCTAACTTATCCTCTGGTTACATACTCTACTCCTTATACCCACATAAAAATGCTAAATCAATGTTAAGTGGAAACCAAAGCTTATATGTTATAAAACAAATAAACACATCAGATCCCCTAAAGAATCCACTGTATTTTGAATGCTCTCTTTGGGTGCAGGTTCTGTTTGGAAAAACATTATCTAGTAATGATCATAGTCATACGTTATACTGCATTACATCAGTAGATGGACTCGATGATCTTGAAGGCCTTTTCCAAGTGATTCTACAATTCTAGCTTCCCATAATCTCACTGGCAGACACATACATTTATCTCACCATTCTTCAGTACTTTTTTTCCCTCCCCCCACTAATTTTTACTTAAACAATTCATCATAACCTTACCACACGAGGAAATAAAGAGCTCTTCCACCATTATCTCAGTAACAACTGCAGCAAAAATTAGCTGATCTGTTTCTTGGCTATATTTCATGGTTATGGATATTACCACACACAGGAAACATCTCACTGACTTTACTTCATATGTGCATGTGACCTCTTAAGGAACATGCTCTACCACTGGTGTTCAGTACCTTTTCAGGTCCCACATCCTCACTGAATTTCCAGCAGCTGCATAGAGGAATGTACCAGTTGGATTCAGTGCAATCTGATTAATCTGATTCTCTCCAGCTGGGATAGTGACTGTTCTGTTAGTACTTCCCGAACACACATCACCAGGCATTGCCTGGCCTGAAGACCTAAGCAAAGGGAGGGAGCAGAAAAAAATAGAAATTAGTAAGACAACTACATGATGTCCTCCTTACTTTACATATTTGTTTAAAATAAGCCCATTTACCTGAGCAAAAAGACTATAAAGCCAATAACAAATGCGAAAGAGCTGCTAAAACACTACAGGCATGCATACAAGCAAAGTCTTTCATATTTTCATATCAACACCCCACACATACTTAGCTCGAATATGCAAAGAAAGCCTCCAGCCCCAACAGCATATTTGAGTTGCACTGTGCACTATTGAATTTAATCTAATTTAATTTTAGATTAAAACTCATTTGAGCTCCTGTTATTCAAGGTTTAACATACTTACGTCAATGTCCGAACACACTTAGCAGAATCTCTGATGTCCCACACTTTGATATAGGAGGTTGAGACTGTGAAGACCAAACTTGTGTAGTTGCAGTATTTTATAGAAACAACGTTGTTTGGATGACCCCCTAGAGACATAATCTCCTGCCCAGTTACAAGGTTCCAGACTTTACAGGTACGGTCTACATAAAGTCAAGAAAAACAAAACAAAACAAAAAGGAAGAGGGAATTAAAAAGTAAAGAAGTCATGTTTTTCCAAAGGTTAGTCATTAAACAAACAAATCCATACATCCATTTGCACTCAAATATATTGCCCTCTTTTGATATGCACTGCACAAAATGGCTACATTAAATTGGTCTTAATGAGTACACAAGGGCATCATCCACCATCATCAAAACAAAGCAAGATTAACCCTTATATGTCAAGTTCAAGATATGCACACTAGCTCCAATAATATGTAAAACTATAAAATCCCTTCCCAAGGAAAGCATTTAAGAGAGAGTTTGGAGGCTGTCAGGTTTGGATGATTGACAACAATCAAGAGAATCACCCAGTTTTACACCTACAAATCCTTCATCAAGATCATAGTTCAGGAGGGAATGTAAGCTTCAGGATGAAGGAGGGCTGACAGCCATGACAAATGTAAAAGCAAGAAGCAACTCAAACTATTCAGTGCATTAGCTGCCTCTGAAAATTCCAGCATAAGTGCTTTAGTCATAGATTTCCTGCAGTAGCAATGCAGTTTAAACACTGCAAACTTCTGTGCGCTAAAACCCCAAACACATAGAAGTTTAAGAATTTTGCAACATGAATAGAGCCCACACCTGAAACGCTCCTTGTTACACCATGTCAGAATCACTGTCTATATTTTAGGAGTACGTTTTTACTGGAATAAATACTGGGAGCATGAAGAGCAAAATTCATGTGTTAGCAGTTGTGACAGCAGCAGGAAGAAGGTAAGCACACCAAGAACTGGTCAGCTGCTTTAAAAATCTCAATTGCCAAGAACAAAGTTCAGTATCTGTAATGCACCAGGCAGCTTATCAGCATTCATGAATGGGCACTACCTGATACTGTTATAATGCTGTCAATCAGCTGCAGCTTTCTGCTTCAGTGACAATTTCCAAAAGATTTAGTCTTATTTAATTAAACAGCTGTCTACACTCTTCTGCACTTATGAACCATAAGTGTAGT
The DNA here is from genome assembly GCF_039878825.1 of Excalfactoria chinensis. Classification (NCBI taxonomy): domain Eukaryota; kingdom Metazoa; phylum Chordata; class Aves; order Galliformes; family Phasianidae; genus Excalfactoria; species Excalfactoria chinensis. The sequence goes on along the minus strand of NC_092825.1, from coordinate 14,051,575 downwards.
TTGTGAAGCTTCCCATGCTTCCACAGAGGAAGCATGAGAAGCTAGCATATGACAAGAAAGCAAATATTTACAACATCTGCAAGCATTCCTGTGCTAAATATATATATATAGCTAAATATATATATATATAAATTTAGTGACTACATGAAAGAAAAGGCTTTAATATATATATTTAATAATATATATATTTAATTATATAAATATATATATTTAATTATATATATATATATATATATATATATATATATATAAAAGCCTTTTCTTCCATGTAGCCACTGAATTTGAAATCTCAATACAGATCAGGTAAGCAGCATTTGCAGAAGCTGAAAATACCCCATCTTCTTGCACTTGCACACAGTCACAAAATGCTAAAACCTTGGCTATAATCTTCGAAGGCCAAAAGTTTGCCAATGTACTGTAACAGTATGTCTTGGTACTTAACATACAGGTAGTAGAATAGCTACAAACCACCACACCATCTGAATGTTAGCAGTGGAAGATCTACTCTGATGGCGCTCTCTGTGTCAATATAGGAGTAAATAAGGATGCTCCATAGTTTCAGAACTTACACATTATGTGCACTAGTGAGAAGGAGAGTCTCTCTGTTAGAGGCATTAACTTTTTCACAGCCACCACTTCAGATCATCTGATCTCTCGTGGTCAAGAATAACACTGGATTATCCTACAGGCTTAATTTGGGAGAACAGGAGTCTTAAATTAAGAGTTTCATGCATGATTGAGAATATAAGACCTTTGCTGTACTTGTCTTATATGCAAAAGACCAGAAAAAGGACACAAAAATAAGCACTCTTCAGTATCACCTAAAAAATTATGCAAAATAACCACTGAGGTCTGCCCTTTGCAGATGACACCAAGCTGGCACAAAGTGGCTGGAGACAGGGAGGTCCTACAGAGCAATTTGGACAGGTTGGATCACTGGGCTGAGGCCAACGGGATGAAGTTCAAAAAGTCCAAGGTCCAAGTGCCAGGTCTTGCACAACCCCAGAAAATGCTACAGGCTGGAGCAGAGCGGCTGACATTGAGGGATCTCTAGCACAGGTCTTATGAGAAGCAGCTGAGAGAGCTGGGATTGTTTTGTCCGGAGAAGAGGAGGCTCAGGAGTGACCTTAATGCACTCTACAACTTCTTGAAGGAAGGTTGTGGTGAGGTGGGAATCAGCCTCTTCTCCTCTGTAACTAGCAATGAAACTAAAAGGAATGACCTGAAGTTGCACTAAGGGAGACTCAGGTTGGACATTAGGAAATACTTCTCTGGGAGAGCGGTTAGGCACTGGAACAGGCTGCCCTGAGAGGTAGTGGAGTTGCCAACCCTGGAGGTACTCAATAAACACTTAGATGTTGTACAGAGGGACATGGTAGTAGGAAATATTGGTGACAGGCAGTTGGACTGGATGATCTTAGAGGTCTTTTCCAACCTCGGTAATTCCATGATTCTATTCTAAGATTCTACATCCTGAGGCTCTTACTTTGCATTGCACGTCATATGAGCACCTGTTGCCATATCATTCAACAAGTATTAATGTTGTTCTTGAGAGCTACTTTTTCCGCTACAAATAAATATCTAAATACTAAACAATAAGACTGAAAACCTGTACGTAAATGCAGTAAATCCTTCTTTCAGCTTATGTTGCATAATAGGCCCTCACAATTTTCCACTGCATTCACTGCAGTAAGCACAAATTCAGAACTTCACAATAACCAAAGATGAAAGAGCAGCGTGCATATGCACTACAGGTACACAAGAACTGCCCAACCTTTGGATCCAGTGAAGAGAAGGTCATCTGTTGCATCGACACAAAGCACAGGCTTGGCATGGCCTTCAGCTGTATACATACACTGCAGTGGGGAAGTTCGGATGTATTTTGAAGCAGGAAATGGGTTAATTATCCCCCTAAAGAAAAAAAAAAAGGAAGTGTGAGTAATAGACAGATCACATTAACCAACTCTTCCCCTACATTAAGGTAAATTTCATTTTCTTATACATGATGGGTAGAACAGCTGAACACCTTTCATGAACTATTTAAGGGTTTTTACTATTTAGCTTTAACAAGTGTCAAAATTGGGCTACAGGAAATCACATACAATGAAAATGAAATAAAAAGAGACAAGATGCTGAGTGCTGGGTACATGCAAGATGCTTAAAGCTCCTGAATTCACTGGGACAAACGTAACATTGCAAATTGCAGAGAGACAACTTAGTCCAAATAGCATGCCTGAAAAATGTAGTCAGTGTAATGGACACAGCCAATTTCAAACTCAGAAGCCATCTGGCACTAGCTTCCTTCTACAGGTAAGCTTGGAAAACAGCTAACTTGTGCACCTGAGTAAGGGTCCCTACTGCACCTTGTACCCACTGCCAAACTTCAGTGGCTATAAAAGGGCAGGGTGGGAATACAGATACCCCAGAGGAATCTTCCCAGGTCATTTGTAGCTAACTCTGAAGTGGTACAAAAAGGCTGTAACCCAGCCTGGAAGAAAAAGAAAAAGGAAAAAAAAAAGAAGAAAAAAGAAATTTGAATGATTCATCACCAAATCATAATTATTAAGCAGTCTAAAGTCCCATGCATGCTACTGCATGCACAGAGGGAGCTCATCTATTTTTGTGAAGTGCAGAAAAGCCTACCTTGTTGGCCCTAGTAATGGCCACAAACATGCAACAGAACGTTGTGACCTGACCAGCTCACAGTTAGGACTCACTGCCATGCTCTGCTGGGGACTGCATTCATAATTACAAGAAATAGCCACGATGTCATAACCCTAACTCACAAAAATTACCACCTTTAGGAAAATGTAAAAAATATATATATATATAACAATATAACTATATAACTATATATATATATAATCATCATAATAATAATACTTCCCCACAGAAGCTTGCTACAGGAAGGCAAAAGCCTCTACTGCTAAGAGCCAACTTTGTAGCAGTTAGCTGTTTATCTGGTACAGTCTTAGAAATCATGATTTTATTACAACTTTAATGCACAGGACATCTTCATTCACAGAGTTCCTAACTTCTGCATTTTGGGATAAGGCTGTACTCCGATCTGTACCTTTATACAGTGTTTTCAAGAATTACAGAATAGGTAGTTCACTTTTTATCGTTACTATTCTAGGTCTCTGTGCTTTTGTTTTCTGACACCACACAGAACTAACATTTTCTCCTCTATAATATTCTCCAGTGGATTGTGCTGCCTCTAGACTGAAACTTACTCCTACTGCCGCTCTCATCCACTCTTTCCCTTGATAAGAGGCAAAAAATACATGTCCCAAAGCTATTTATCTACCTGTGTGCAGTGTTTTGAAATCTGCAGACAAAACATGCTGCAGATGCTACTATGACTACACAAAGCCACCATCACATTATTATTAGCCATTTGACTACCCTTTTCTTGATAAAGTCCAATTTTTCACTTGAGTGCCAACATGCTAAGTCGCAGTTTAGGAACAGGAGTAGAGACATTCCTTTAATCTCTGGAACAACTACGCATCCTATCAGAAAGACATGGTAGGATCTATTTATTTTTTATTTGCATTAGAATTTGATTTCTAGTGACCAAAGCACACAACTGAACAAGGAGGAATTAAATAGAGAGAGGCATCGAGAAAGCAAGAAAGCATTTTTCTCTTTTTCAAAAATAAAGGAGACTGAAAGAATATGTCTGGGGAAAGTTGTACACCTTCCTTCATTTAAAACAAAGCAACAGAAACACCTGACATGCTCAAGGAGAAGAATAAAAAAAAAAGGAAGATGGGGCAAAAGCAGGGAAAACGTGCTTGAGCAAAATTTCACATTTTTAACTCTCTGGCAAAATCAAAAATATATATATACACATATTTTATGGTGCACAAGATCAGGAGAATTCATGCAGCAAAATGAAATTTCCTAACAAATGTTCAGTGAGAGACGCTGGGAATACAGAAAAGAGAAAGAGAGTACCTGTGTACCTCCGACAGAGAGGAATCACTTTCATCAGACCTACAATCAACAGTGGTGGAATTGTGAGGAGAAAGAATATAGGTATCAGCAGCAAAGTAAAGCCTCCATACAAGAAGAACAAACAACAGCACGGCCAATTCAGAAGAGCAATGCAAACTCACTTACAGTAGGCAGCATTGCTCAGGGTATACCATAAACTCGTGATGATATTAGGGAAAATAGGAAGTCATAAAATAGTCTAGGAATGTAACTTACTGCCCAGAGAGCTATCTCAAACCAAGAAGCTGAGTAACACCTGCTAAGCCTTTCCTTATTTCCCCCACTTTTTCTTACAAAGTGAAGACAACAAAATAAAAGGAGAAGATGGGAACAAAAATTAACCTTTGTGACATAATTACTAATGAAAGTAGGGAAAGGAAAAAAATAAAAATAAAAAAAAAAAATCAATGCCTGCTAAGTGTAGAAGAAACATAAATGGTTATTCTGGGAATCGTGTATGTATTAAATATATTGATAAGACCCTGAAACAGGAACAGCAAGTTGCAAATTATTCTTACTTCAAAATACTTTACCTCTCCTTTTCGAAAAGGGTTTAAAAATGACAATAAAAACACAGAAAACACACAAGAAGAAAAGACACAAACATTGCAGTGTCCTAAGAGATCCTTCATTTCTACGTCAAATCAGATTCAGCAGTTTCCATTTTATTTCAAAGCCAGTCCAAAGAAAGTGAAAAAAGTTAAGTGGGAGTTAGCAGTAAGATAATGCAGCTAAGATACAGAAGTTAGAAGCACAGTTAAACTATTGGAAGCCTTGTAAGCTACTGCTTAGCATTTGATGACTCTGCAGACCACCGAAAAAGAGCAAAGCTTTATAAAAGAGGAAAAAAAAAGTAGCATAAAGAGGCCTGTTTTGTCTCTTTTGTCCAAGCCAGAGGTTTATCCCGAGTTTGAGTTGCAGTCCCTAAGAGCTGCATGGCACTATTATCAGTAGTGAAACCTGAAGTAAAGACTCTGTTCAACTCAAGGCTGCTGCAATTTGGACTACAGCTTCTGCAGAAACAGATGCCTAACATGGTAGGAAACTGAACTCTACTTCTTTTAAACAGGATATCAGCACCACCTGCTCCTCCAAACCACCCCAGAACGTTGGTCTGTTCAGTAATTTGGATCATCCCTAAGCAACTGTTCCTAGATATTTCAACACTCCACCATCCAGAGTGCTATTGTGACAGCGCCCAGAGATAGAATAACTGGGAAAACTGTCAAAAGCATAATTTCCTACATTAACTAAATCCTACTTTCAAGTGCAAACACACACAAAAACACGTATCTAAGAATTCTACATCTCTTTTCTGTCACAGCTGAAAGCTTTACAGCTACAGGTACCAGACATAACCTAGAAAAGAGGAAACAAGGTTCAGCAGGAAATTGCTTTTCTTGAATTTTTTTCTGCACTTTCATGAAAGTTTTGAGTATTTTACTTGGAAAAAGAAAAAAATTACATAAAAACAGGAGAAGCATCTCCTCCTGCTTTGTAGGTGATGAAAGGCGGAATATCTAATAGATACTACACTGGTAACTTGAGTGTGCTTTGCGGTTCCCTGGTTGGGAGCTGAGGCTTCCCTCAGTGACTTACTTATCCTGCTGAACTGATGTGTTTCCCTGAGAAACAGTAAGACGACTAAAAACATTCATTTCATTACGGGGCCGGCTTGGTGGGGAAGTAGGAGGTGACAGACTAGCCTCTGGGGTTCCAGAATCTGAGCTACAAGAAAAAAAGAACATCTTCTTTAACAGATTGTGAATGGTTAGAGAGGTTAAATGCAACATGCCTCAAAATGTTAGATCCTCTTTTTTAAGCAAATAAAATTATAACTCTTGGTACAGATGTTTCACAAAGAAGGCAATAAACTTAAGGTTACAAACTGCTGCAGATTGCAAGGTGGCAAAATGTTCAAAGATTACTTGCTAACAGTGCAAGCTCCGTGCAGGGAAAAAATATATATATATATATATCACACATGTAAAATGGAAAAGTGCTAATAGAACTGCAGTTTTTTCTTGGAGAAACTGATAACTTCCCTTCAGTTAAAAATATAACAAATCATTTGCAAGTGCTCCGTGTTTTGTTAGAGCTCTGGCCCAGAGTTATTTGTGTATAAAAGGATACTCTGGGGGAAAACAAACAACACAAACAAAAAACAAAAAACACACACATAGACATTGAACAATAAATAACAATTTCATTGCCAACAATTAAAAACTGCCCTAAAATTAAAGAAACAGAAAATATAGATTTATTTTTCAAGAACATATATCCACAGTTTAAATTATTTCAGAGAAAGTAAATTTTAGAGAAATCTTACAGTTTTTGATCTTTTGCCTTTGTCTTTTCCATTGTTTTCTCGTATGTTTTTCTCTTGGCTAAAGGTGAAGGCTCAGGTATCTTCTTCTCTGACAAAGACGGCTGTCTAGAACTAAAGACAGAGGAGTCATTACCTTACTTTATTGCTTTTCCTATATTAACTGTCATTCTTTCTCTCAGAAGCAAGTAGTTATTGCATCTCCTGAGACTATCAAGTCTATATCTGCTCTCACATTTTAATACAAAAATATACCAAATTTATTAACCTTCACAGCTCATTGATATATCAAGAGAAGATACTGAAAACAAACAGCAGATCTACTAATTCAATAATAGAAGAGAATGACTGAAAAAAAAGAGATAATGGCAGCTGGAGCACGTAATTCTAATTCAGATCACAGAGAAGACAAAAGGTCCAAGACCTAAAGTGGACACAGAGAGAAACCATAATGGCTCTTCAGAATGAATTCAACTGTTCACAAACATATTCAAGAAGTGATACTAAATTCACAATCAGCAAGAAAAAACAACAAGAAACAAACAAAAAAACAACCCAGTATTTTCCACTAAGAGTCTGACCATTATGACCCTTTTTCCTACTCTCCCTTCTTCATTTGCCCCTCTAGCTCTTTCTCCAAAATAACTGCGGTCACTGTGGTCTTCATCTCAATGTTCATTCCCCATTAAAAACAGCAAATGATCAAGCGTGCATCACTAATGTTACCATTCAAGTGTCATCATTTCACCACAAATGAAAAACAGAATCTGGAAGGTCTCCACTCCTGTTTCTCACCATCTGGGCAAATAGAAAAGCCATATGTGCTTTGATTTATGTTTTCTTGGTGTGTTTAGAGGTTGTCTCTACCAGCGTAATGATCAGAAATTATTACTAAAAGGAAGAAAACAATTTTGTGGATTATGAAGGTGCTTCTAAGCAGACAAGGTCAAGTGGGCAGGCAACCATCTTGACATAGATAATAACATCATTGCTCTACAGACTCTGAATCTACTTATCTGCAACTTTTCTATGAGAAAAGCTATGTCAGTTTCCCTTGAGAGGAAGTCAGTGTCATATAAAATCCATCTGGGGACTGGCGTGCAAGGTAATAATTTGAAACGGAAAGCATAATCAAGAACAACTACTTGACCAAACTGTCCTGAGTGAGCACACGTACACTGAACACAAGCACTCACAGCAAGGGGAAGGTCCCACCTTTGGAGCTTAGTGCCAAGGGCTGCATGCAGGCCCTACTGTCCCCTAACTGCAAACAAACAGGGCCTTCACAAGGCAGGTGAACGAAGAGAGGAAGCAGCTACTTATACGGTTTTGCATATAAGACAGTTAAAGAGCATGAACAAGGACAGATAGGTTCAATCCACTCCAGGTTACTTACCTCTAAACAAATTCTGCAAAGCACACAAATGAAGGGGGAACAGAACACACTCTCACCCCTCTTTTTATATCAGACCAGTATGTATTTAAGAATCAAGAAGTTCTGAGTACAAGGAAGTCCTATGATCAGCCCAACAGACAGATTTCTCAGCAAGTATGAAAATCTTGAGCTAGTCTTTCCTGGTTTGGTTGCCTATACATATCCTGCATAGTTGCTAAATAAATAAGCCTCACTATAATCAGAGTCTAGACTCCTCTGCCTCACACCGCTGTGCTGCGCAGTCGGGTGTAGAGCCAGCTCCCTCTTGCTTACTCTCTACATGTCCCTTGAGTCTCCCACCTCTGGCTCCAAAGTGATGCATCCTCAGAAGGTATAAAGAGCATGATTATATTGAGAATCCATTTTGAAAACCTGGAAATGCAGGTATTATAGAAATGGAGCATTCTTACCGGAGTGAACTTCCTAAGTACAGATGTAAGAACAAAAAGCCCCAGATCTGATGCATCCCTATTGATCAGCTGAATGAAAAAGTGCAAGATGCATCCAATTACAGGTTTTTAACATCCTTTAAGACTTCCACAATATCAGAGACATCTGAACAGAGCTGGGGAACCAGACACAACCTACAGAAGACCACTGTGCTCTGCAGACCCTACTTAGATAAAGTGGGAGTAGCAAAGGACAACAGAATCATCTGTGCCAGTAAAACAGAACCCCAACTAAACTGACTGTTAGACTCAGTATTAGCTATGGACATTTAGGTGCCTCTTGGAATCATCACAGAACTGAGTTTCCACGGCAACGTTTGTGCATAAGACACTTTACACCTCAGCATAAAATTACTATTACTTCCAGAGAATGCATATTTTGGATTACTTTTATTACTTCCACATCTCTGAATGCCACTTCAGTGGCACAAGGAAGTTAATGATCATTGTGGGTAAGATTACACTCTGCTTCAGTAAAATGTCATTTATTACAATAGCTATGAGCACTACAGGCTCAAACGGGAAGGCCAGGTGGCTCACAAAGAAAACCTTTCTTCAAAAACGACTTGAAAAAGCAGCCATGCTGCAGAAAGTATACTGAGCTTTAATTGTTTAAAAAAAAAATAGTAAGAAAGAAAGAAGCCAGAAAAACACCCTTTCACTTACAGCGAGGACATCAGTATAGGCCAGGCTGATTGTGGCAATTTTGACCAATAACAAAACACTAGAAGTGAGGCCTGCTGCTGACTGAACTGATTTACTGACAACTATCTAATGCTCCCAGAATACAGTACTGTAGAAAAATTCTACTATGCTAGATGACTTTCACAAAGCAGACAGAGCTAGGCAAAAGTTGCTATTACCTGAGTCCTGGATGTCAGGCCATAACACTTGATGTTTTAAATCTTGAAGCTTCAAGAATCTCTAGTGAACTCAGGCTAACTGCTAAACCAGGTGGGTTTCCCCACATATCCTAACCCCCCAAGAGCATTATTCTCAAGCAGACTGAACATGTGAAATGCACTGAAGCCATCAGTATGGGTTAATAGTTGCTGTCAGCAGTGTTTTACGGCTCATGTTTGCCACTTCAAGCACATGCCAGAAACACGCGGTAGAAATAATGCAAAATTGCAAGTGTACATTAGATGGAAACCACTGTAAAAATATTACGCAAATAGGACAAGTGAATAGTGAAAGATGCCTAATTCCAGCATTTGTGACATGAAGATGGCTATTGGGTATGGCTTTTCCATATCACTGAATACAATACGTGCAGTTTACTCAAGAGCTCATGGAACACAGGAGCTTGTACTTCACAATACAGGTCTCTAGCATCTCTAGCAGTGAATGGCTAATAACCACCAGTAATATCACAAGATATAAAAAGAACATCAAGATCAAATGAAATAAAACACACTGGAGTACATGACAGACAACTACTGGCATCATCATAAGAAAAGATGAAAACAATTTTTTTTAGCTTAATTTGGCATCAAGTAATACTTTCAGTTAGTAAAACTGTTCCACTGGTAAGAACAGTCTGCATCTAGAGAGGATTTTTCAGGATTCCTAGTATTAATTGTGTCTGTATCAGCTTAACCTTAATTGAGCACGCAAGCGTGAAGATTTGTTCATGTTAAGTGTGGTCAGCACAAAGTCTCCCACAAACATTTTACCTGACAGCAAGGACCACACATGGGTACTGCTGGTACACTATTTCATTTTTTCTTGTTGCCAGCTATTTGGTTTTGGTTTTATTTTGGTCTCTCTGCTGTTCTAAGCATATTCTTGCTGCATCCCAAGAAAGCAAATTTCCCACAGCACTATTGAAACAGAATATCTGAGGTAGCAGATGGATTTTTTCCCCACTATTTAGAAAAAAGGCAATGATTTCACTATGACAAAACAAGAGAAGTTTGGACCTCCAATAAGCAGCACATTCTTTTCAGCAGTGTGTTTCTAATGTCTAGAGTGGTGATAGCAGAGAAGAAGGAAAGGTTTTGTCAGTAATATTTAGTAAGCTTCAAGTGTATTAACCTCCCTTGTAAAGTTAAAATAGTAGATTACAGGAAATTGGCAACATGCATTTTTAAAAAGCAAAGAACAATTAGTACAGCATGGCCAAACTTACATGCTGCCTATCTTAGAAGGTAAGCCAGATGGTGGGGGAATAAACTCTCTGTCCCTAGCAGAAGTATCATTTGTGTCAGCAGTCATCCCACTTTCTTGGGTTTCTGCAGCAGATGCAAGAAGGCCAGGCAAAGTAGATTCTGCAGCACTAACGTCAGAGACTAAATCACTGCTATCTGCATACAGCAATTCCATCTGTGTAGTGGTCCTCCGGCGGGCCTGCAGATAAACAAAAAGCAAGTTGCAACTTAATCACTTCCTAGAATGTTTCAAGAGTACTACATTTACGATTATCATTAGCTTGTAAATGGCATTCTCCTCAAAACACTTGGCAGCTTCCTTTAGAAACTAAATTAGGAAGCTCATCTGTACTCCTTGGAAATGCTTTCAGAGAAGGTAAGTCAAGTTCAACACCAGAAAACATTGATTTGGCAATCGTTTGAAAGGACGTCCTTGGAAACCAACTGCAAGCATCTATTACTCTCTAAGATTTAGATAAACTAAGATTTAGAACTTCTACTAACTTTACAATATTGATTTATGCTCCTGTGACCACATGAGCAAATCATAAACGGTACACATTTCTTGTTCCCACTGCCATTAATATTAAACTGCAGCCAACCTACCTGCAATGATAACTTTAATTTAGAACCCAAAGGTCAAACTTTATCTTATAAATTCCTTATATTCCTATGACCATGGAAGCAAATTAAAAAAAATAAATAAAAAAGAAAGAAAAAAAAACATGTTTTCTGTTCCCACTGATATTGATATTAAACAGCAGCCTCTCTAACTGTAGAATCACAGAATATTCAGAATTGGAAGAAATCCATAAGGATCATCAAGTCCAACACTTTGCTTCACACAGCACTTTATGCGTCTGAGAGTGTCGTCCAAATGCTCCTTAAACTCTGGCAGGTTGAGGCCATGCCACTGCCCTGCGCAGTCTGTTCTACGCCCAGCTATCCCTTGACATATCTCTTCCTAATCTCCAACTTGAATATACCTGAACCCCTACCCTTCATTATGTTAATTAATACTGAACTGCAAATCTACTCAGTTCGGAATTCTATTAATTTATGAAAACATCTGCAAGTGTGAAAATTCAGCCACAAGATAGTGAAGAACAATGAATTTTTATTATTACTTCACAGAGGGGAGTATTACACAAAAAACACACTGCATACAAATCATACAAACATCATCTCAGTTCAACTTCTGTATGTCTTTGCTCACTTACGGCTCTAGAGCAAAGCAATAGCATCCTCCAGAAGATGCCATTAAAGTATGAATTATAATTATCCTATAGCATACCTTGCTTTTGGGTTTGACTTCACCACAAAGCTTCAAAAGATCTGAAGATAATGCACTAGAAGAAAAATTGCAGCAGTTAGTAAGAAAATAGACATCTTTTCAGAATGCATATTTTAAGATTACTTCCTATTGAATTGATAGGCAAACTGAAAGGAAAACACATCACAGGTATCTTCTGATGAACACGTAATATGTTACAAAAAGAAGAAATGATGCTAATTTTTCTAGAACCCAGTCACCTGTTAACAAAGATCGCTCACCTTCCTTCTGTCCCAGGGCTATGCAACGGAGCCTCCTCATCAGTACTATCTTCCAAATGTTCTAGAAAAATACCAAAAGAATACTGTTAGCCTGCCCAACTACAAAAGGACATTTGGGGTTTGCATACTGTGCAAAACGATTCAGACAGCATTGAATGTAGACGACCAGCACATGAAAAGTAAGGATTTACAAATACATTTCACTATTTGCTAGTCAGTTCTCATGGAATTTTCCTGGTTTTCTATATATATATATATATTTTTTTTTTTTTTTTCTTTAATCTTTTCACTTGTAAGTTGTCCTGAGTTCTTTCACACAGCCTACAGAAATCATAGACCTTAGCATACAGTGCCAGATGTTGTCCTCTATTCATTGTAGTGAAGCAACATGGATGACAGAGAAAGAGAAATAAACTGTAGAACGAAATCTGGAAGAAAGAAAGAAAACAAAGCAAAAGACATCTACAAGACATGAAAGAGAAGATGCAAATCAATGGACAGTGAGGATGTCTGTTCCGACTCCTTTTTTCATCTTTCTCCAATACTGCATCAAATCTGTTACAATGAAAGAAATAAAGCATTTTTAACTAGCAAGCGAGTTGAGGCTCAGACTCAGTTTATAAAGAATTGCAACATCAGCCTGACAATAAACAAGCACTTCACTAGCACATTTCCTGTTTCAAAACAGGATGATACCACCACATAATACTTTAGACCTGCTTCTAAACAATATTGATTGCATGGAGCTAATTGCAGAAATTCATTCAGTATAAAACGATCCTGAAGAAAAATGGGTACACAAAGCTGTTCACAAACAGACAAACCCAGCATGCACGTCACACACTGTAATGCTATCAAACATCAGATCGATGCATGTCTGCATGCAAATGATGCAAAACATTAAGCTAAGAGGATCAGTCCAGGACATATGTACAACAATTGCAAACAGCTGGGAAAACAAATTCTCTTACTTGCATGTTAGTATAATAATATATCCTACGCATAGTTTAAAGATATAGATATTAAATTCCTACAGGTTCCATATTTTTGAACATATGCATTAAATGTTAGGGATTAAATAATATTCCCATGGCTTTCCTCAAAATCTCTTCCTTGTTACTTAAGAACTTTAAGATTACTTAAATATCTCTGCCAGAAAGTAAACAACATCTGTAAGACACAGAACCAATATATTTGGTACACATATTAAAAAAGGTTTGTCCACCAGTTTTAAATTCATGTTTTTATTCATACTTAAATTCCATACTTTAAATTTAGGTTCATGTTTTGGAGAAAGGGGAGGGAAGGTAAATATATTCCCCAGCTGAATTGTCCAAAGAAATGAAGAAAGGGAAAATGCTGCTTTCTTGTCTATGCTACCTCTAAAAAAATATTTCCTAGAAAAGTCATGGCCTTCTCATAAAGGACTTGTCATCAACTCTGGCAACTCTGATGTACCTGTGAAAGGTAGAAAAGGCAGTATGGCTGCAAAAGATGGGATTTTACTTGTGGATTCCTGCTAACATGACCTGACATGCTGCATCAATATTTTTCTTGAGTTTATCTGCAATGGATCACAGGAAACATGTGAGAAGCTCCCAGGTAGAAAACAGCACAGACAAACAACAAAAAGAGACGAGAAGGGAGAAAAGAGCAAGATTCTGAAAGAAGTCCTGAGCAAGAGGAGATAAACAATTAAGCCAGTGAAAGGCAGTACTGCTTATGAGGAGCAGAAGACATAACTGCTAATAAACCAGCGATCAACGACCAGCGGAGAGCTTTTCTGATGACTTCATGATGAGGTCTTCATCCTCGCACTGAGAAAAAAGAATAGTGCCAGCACAGATTAAATTGCTGGTTTGTTGCACTAAGGGAGATGACATTTGGTCTGCTCTTTCAGGATCTGCACGTACAAAGCTGTGAGTCACAACCAGGCACATCCAGATGTCATGAGTGGGAAGGTGCTTCAGAAAGGAGCGACTTCAAGACCGAACTTTGTGGTCATGTTAATGTTTCACAGGTGTGAAGAGTTCATCCGCACACAAGGTAGGCATGCATAAGAAGCCTGTTCTGAAGATTAAAATCTGAGCCTGTGATGTAATTTGATGCAGACTGAAACCTTTCCTTCATTCTACATTGGAACACAGGTGTACAGCTACCTTGGGGAACTCCTGCACTTCTCCAAGCCAAGTGTGTTCAAAATGCTAAAAACATACGGACCACAGAGCTGCAAGAAGGCATCAAAGGCAAGAGCAGCAAGTGACCAGCACTCTGCAGGTACAGTTACTGTTTGGGATGGAGCTCAGTACTGCCTCTGAGCCTCCAGGCAGCTTGTTGAGATAACTGATTTACCAAGGAGCCCTGCACCCAGAGAGCCCCAGCCACGCAGCTGGCAGTCCCAGCCTCAAAGCCTCTCTTTGGTACTTTCTGGACTTCCTCCAGCTAAAAAGGTTTACCCATGAGTGATCTACAAAATACAAACTACCAAAAGGGTGAATTTCCGTGTGGACTAAGGCTAATATGGCATATTCCATTTAGATACGCTCACAGTGAAGCTTCCTTCCAAACAAGTGTTAACAGTGTCCTGAGTGACATGTTCTAAAAGCCTCAGTTCAGGCTTGCAGAGTATTGAAAAGCTTCTTTAGCATAAATATTTTCCACATGTTTTGTAATTTGTATTATTATTGTTATTTGTACAACAGTGCTACTGTTTCCATGCATTTAACAAAAGTATTTTCAAAAGATTGTTTTAGATGCTGTTAACAAGTAAAGGCCTGCCTAGAGCTAACAGGAAATGCTAACATTAGGATCCTGGCTAGAGAAGCCTTGTTTTCACTCCAGCAGGGGTGAACAGGCACACACATGCACATGTATACAACACAGAGGCTATTTTAGACGAACTACAATACTAACAACCACTGGTGCATCTGAAGAAATACTCAGCAAATGCAACAGCACGCCCTGGCACCTTCATCAGGTGTCACCTGTCAGGACATTGAACAGCTGTAACTGTTCTCACCAGCTCACATCAGGCAATGACCCATATGCTTCAAGACAAAATCTTGTATATGATAAGTTCCTGGATAGCTTCATGGGCTTAGAAGGAACAGGAGATGATATAAAACAAACTGTTACTGACATCAGGAATATTTCAGGTTTCAAATAGCCAATTTTGTGACCAGGAGTCAACAGAGAGGAGAAAACATGTCATTTACTTGAAAATCATTTAAAGGCAACAAAAGATTCATCTCCTCAAAATTAGTGGTCAGCAACTAAATCCAATTGAAAAAGTGAGGTATCTGCAATTCTGTGAATTATTTACCTTACAAAATAATTTGTCTACCAAAAATGAACCGCATTTAAGAATTATTTCTTTTTCCTCAGTAAAATTCATGTCTAACAAAGATAACATGAGGCTGTAGTTGGTTTCAGAAAGGAAGAAATGCTCATTAAGCTCACGATAAATGAGTACATTTACAGCATAGTTCATGCAAACTTCACACACACACACAAATTCTAAGATAAACCAGTTAGTGAACATGAATGAATTAGTAACTCATGCAGCTGTACAGTACACAGAAAGCTAAACATACTTACCCAGTGGTATGCTATCTAGGTCTGTGTAATAACAGCAACAAGGAAACAAAAGCAACACTCCAATCAAAACATATCCAGTTATAAAGAGAAATAAATCAAAAGTACCCAAATGCATCCTATACTTTTCCTTAATACTATCTCCTAAGAAGCAGAATAGATGCCGTAGCAGATACACAACGCCACTTTGGAAACCACTAACAAATGATGATTGAACAGAATCACACGGTTAGAATTTCACATTCAAAAAATTAAAATCATATGAAACTGTAAAAGCAGTCTTTTATAAAAGTAATAGGTGAAATATTTGAATAATGATAAAAAGCTTCTGAATTTCCTACATTTCACTGCTGAGTGGATATACTTAAATGTGACATACATGCATATCAATCGTGAAATAATTAAAATTTAATATGTTAAAATACAGCATCTATTCAGAAAAGAAACAACCTAGAATGCCCAGTACAGCATGCATGAAAGGCAAAAGTGACATGCAGCTGACTATCTGGAATACAAGATGACAAAATTACCTTGCAAAGCATGACCCAGCAAAGCGTCGAGCTCAGGATTCAACTCTGCTTTCTCTTTTAGCATATGAAACAGCAGCTGGTTTTGAGTAGCACTAGTAATTTCTGTCTGCTTAAGGCGCCCCTCAAGAACTTTAATCTGAGCTTCTTTCTGAGCTGCTTGGAGCCCCTGCAAGAGAAAACAAGCACGTGATACATGTGTGCGTTGTTATGAGGTGCCAAGTACTCATTTTGAAAACACAACATCCCAAAGTTTCATAAAAAGCCCATCTTGCTCTACTCAAAAGCCAAACTCTGATCAAAGCACGTCACGCAACAATATATCATCCTATCTTGAAACTAATATTAAGAATGGATTGTATTTTCGAGAAAGCTGCTGTGCCATTCTTATTGGGAAAAAAAAAAAAGAGAGAAAAAAAAGGAACAGAAAAAACACCCTGAGCGCCACCTCGGAGCTTGTTAAAAAACATGGAGAGACAGTATGAATTTAATTAGTAATCACCTCATATTGTTCTTAAAACAGCACTAGTTTGTCACAGAGTGCAGTGGATTCCTCTGGGAATTGAAAAACAGGTAACAGCTGGAATGGTACAAAGGATCTCAAGGGCCTCCACTCTGAACCAGTGCAACTCATTAGTGCTGACCTGCTTTGCTTTGTTTGTGTTTACTTTCCATAGCCACAAATTCAAATCAGCCACCCTTTACCAGCCTTTATCAGCTCTGCTCATGATGCATGGAATAGTCTCGTTGCACACACATTTCATATTCTGCATTACCTTATTGATGCCCATCGTGAGGAAGTGATCAAGCAGATATCGAGCTTCTGTCAAAGTGCAAGCATTTATCACTGCTGTTACATCCAAGGTCTCTCCTTCTTCCTACATATGCACCAATAAAAACCAGACAGGTTTGGGGAAGAAAAATAAAGTTTTTTTCTAACCATAATCACTGAAAACAGAAACAGTGAGAGAATGCAGCAACATCACCCAATTATTCCCTCAGGTACCTCTACACTATGCCACACAGTTTCATCTTGGTGAGGTTTTTTGTGTGTTTTGGTTTTTTTTTTCCTTCCAAACTAGCCCCAATCTACCTCACGGTACATAACCCACATCCTTCCAAGTCTGTTGCAATGCTTCTGTTTCTTTCCTATTGGAATGTTCTTACAACCTCTAACTAGAGTCTTTCTACAGGCCAAGCTATTCACAGTGCATACAGAATTAAGTGCATTTCTTTAATCTCTGCAGCCTTTGTATATTTGAAGATTTCTCCCAGCAGTCTTTTCATCATTCTTCTGATTACTCTCAGTTAGTATTAAGCACTCTGGTACCCTTAGGAATAATCTTTTGTGTTCACTACCATTTTACTGGTACTGTAAAGTCCAGTAACCTCACACCATGCTGTCTAAAATTCAAGGAACCCTGATGTGATTAAAACAGTAAAAGCTGCTGGCAATGTAACATGCATTAAGGCACAAATTAGCCCAGTGTGGCAGAGGGAGAACTCAAAAACTGCTATATAAAAAAAAGAGTTGGTGTTACAGTTCAGACTTTATACCACCATGCATTGAGAGCTCTAAAAGACCGTCTGGTGTGTTCTTCATGCTGGATCGTGTACAGTATGACGCACATGAAGTTTTCACATCTGAATTTCACTGCTTTTGATAACACCCAAGTTCCTACATCAATCACAATAGCAATTTAATGGGAAACTGTCTATTTAAAAAGTCCATCTCAAGCAACTTTCCCTGAAAAGCCTCCTTGATTACAGACAGTGACTGTTCCATAATTGAAAATTTACAAAAATGCAACATAATAAAAAGAATTTAAGTAGGTGATGACATACAAAATTGCTTACATATATTTTAAGCATACAAAAACAATACAACAGAGTAGAAGTATATCAACAGCTGCAGAAAGAGAGTGCTACCTGGTAACCTTTGATCCCAATAACTCAGTTTGACACCAGCAGAACAGAAAGCATCAGTTTTGATGTTTAAACACCCTGCAGTATTTAACTTGCACAACAACATTAACACCACGATTCATATCTAGAAGTCCAGTTGTAGAAACAGCCTTCACTTCAGACTGTTGTAGATGCTAACAAGGCTGACCCTTGTAGTATTTGGAGGGGGGGAGATGTTGTAGGCATGTAGGTGGTAGTGGGGCTTTTCGGGATGTTATGGTGGTAGTAGCCCCCCCTCTTCCGTCCCCTACCTTGTGATGTGCCTTGGGCACGCATTTCAAACGTGCACCCTAGGGGGCGTAGACAAAGTAATTAAGGTATATAAGGTGTTGATTACTCCTAATAAATGCCATTTTGCCACCTTTCTTGATGAGTCACGGTGGTCTTCTTGGCCCTAGCGGGGGTTTCGCTAGAACCTGGGCAAGGGGGGGAGTTTGAACCATGATTGCACACGGCAACATCAGACTTCGCTTAGTTCTAGTTCCAAGTTCAATAACGACAATCAAAATAAAATTCATTTCTAAATAAGCACATTTTCAAGGCCGCTTCTTTTCTGCCATTCTATTATTTAAATTAATATTTCACCTACCTTTGCTTCTTCCATTTGCATAATATTTGCTTGGCAGTCAGAAATGCTGTCATTAATGTAGTCTATATTTGCAGTTAGTGATTCCATTTCTTCATTTATGTTCTGGACATTTCTATCTGCTTCACTGCCACCCCCATCCTTGATGAGCCTCTCCCTTTTCTTTGAAAGCTTCTCTCTTCTTCTTGTAAGTTCTTCACGTTGCTATTTTCCCCAAAGACAAAATATTACATAAAAAATAATTAGTAAAAATTTAAGGTGCTGAAGTACCTCCTTTTTGTTTTCCTTTCCTTTTTAAAATTTAGCTAACACGTTATTTCTACAGGAAAAAAGAAATTCTGCACTTAAGTATATTAATATATTTTCACATTAACCCATCATGTGTTTTTATTCCTTGCTAAGCACAGAAATCTCATCATCCAAACGTGTACTGAAGTTAAAAGTTTCTTCATTGACAGCAAGGGACTCCAAGTCACTGCTTATGCTACCATCACAGCAACACATTTACAACAAACACACACAGTGATCTCTTTATAG
Organism: Excalfactoria chinensis; assembly: GCF_039878825.1. Taxonomy (NCBI): domain Eukaryota; kingdom Metazoa; phylum Chordata; class Aves; order Galliformes; family Phasianidae; genus Excalfactoria; species Excalfactoria chinensis. The sequence continues at coordinate 14,032,453 of NC_092825.1, read as the reverse complement.
TCAATATGACCACACAGTTCATAGTCCATAGCAGCTCACCCACCGTAAGTAACCTATTCATATCTGCCTCCATATTGGAAATGGTCATCCGCTGCATAATGATATCAGTGACTCTGCGTTCAAGTAATTGCCACTTCATCCTGGCTGCCCTTGAGGAGTAAACTCTGCTTGTCACCACTTTCCGCTGATATTTCTTTCTGTGGTAAATTCAGGAGAAACATACATAAGGCTAAAGTAGTTCAGATTTGAATGTGGAAACAATCAGGCCAGAGTATTTTTAAATGGATAACTTAAAAAAAAAAAACTTGCAAAATGTTGTGCAGTTTGTCACGGCACTAGACACCTATCTGCACTCCCACACCAAATTCTACTATACGCTAATATATAGTGTTTGAAAAAAAGGTATAAAACCCTGGCATCTTATATGATGCACAACTGAACTAAAATGACAGTTAAGAATCATTCCCTGTTTAACAAGAAAATGCACTTGAAACTGCAGAGGAAAATCATCAGTAAAATAATATATTAAACTATTATAGAATATATAATATATAGTATACTATATATACTATATTAAACAAGATTTTATTTGAATTAAAACATTACAGGTCTTGGATCAACAAGGACCTTTCTTTAAAAGCAGATTAACTGGATTTTGAAATTTTAGTGCAATTTACCCTTCAATGTTGCTTTACTTTCTTCCACAATGAAGCCCACAAAATTGAAAGTACATTTGATAATGGTAAAAAAAAATCCATTTTACAAGCATTACCTGACTGTAGTTTGAGAAATACCAACAAGTGAAATAAGTATCATCAAAAGAATATCTGCGATAAAGTTCATGCAATTTTCAGTTCTCTTAACAAGTTCTGTAGAGTTTTAATCCTTACCCTGTTCCATTTGTTGCAGTAACAGATAATGCTTGAACCCTTGCAACAGGTATTCTCATTTTCTGCTGTGCTGCTGTCCTTGAACCATCATGCTCCAGTGATGAGCTAGAACTCGGTTCTTGAATAGGATGTTCAGGCAGACTCAGCTTTCGACTCACTTTTCCTGCCACTTTATCAGACAGAGGCCTAACTTGCCGACGAAGGGCTGTGACCTGAAACAAGAATGCAAAGACACAGTTACTTCTCCCTGAATCTACATGCAGTGTTGCAGCAATATAATATCTCCCACTGTCTAAGATGCATTACTGTTTTATGACAATACCTCTTCAGTTTTGCGACGTAAGATAACTTCCTGATTTCTTTTCTGAGCTTCCAGAAGCTTGAGCTGGTGCTGTGGAAGAAACACAAACAGCACGTAATCTTTCCTCCATTTTCTCTTATAAGAAATTTACCATATATATTAAAAAAATAACAACAAAACAAACCAAAACAACAATTTTGCACAGTAAATTAAGTTTGCAGAACTCTTGTGAAATGACAAGTTGCAGAGCTCTCTTGGTCTTTCTAGGACAGAATGAAAATGAGCGTTTCAATAAAGTTACTCTACCAAAAAGAACACTTGCAGGCAAGTAAGGCAGTAGCAATGGTTTTGTAAAGATTCAGTGATAAAATAATACAGCAAGTCCTTTGTTTTCTGCTACACTTAGCACTTGAAACTAGGAGCTGCGTGATCACAGAAGTCAAACCAAACTACGTGTATTTGATTTGCAAAAATAACCGGGTATGTGCCAGCCTCAATGCATATACATAGGGCACATGCCTTTAATTTCATGCACATCTCAATGACAGCCATTTATCCCAAAAGCAGGTTATCTGCGAAATCACCTCTCGTTTGCGTTGCTCCTTTTTAAGCTGTGCAATCTCTCTATTTCTTCTTGATTCAGTCATTCTAGCTTTCTCCTGCTCTTCTTTCATTTGTTTCATCAAGCGAACCTGTAAAGAAGTCATCACTTAGAAAAGCCATTTGCACTGAAGTGCTATTCCCTGCCCCCATTTATCTAAAGAGTTTTCTCCAAACTGCCATCTTGCAGAATATTACATGCTTTTAGCAATTTACTTCCATCTAATGTCTTCTTCACTCAGAGCTGAGTAACAGGTAATAAGCAGCACAAGCAGCTCTGCATGTTTCATACAGTAATTTCCATTAATTAAACCTAAAAGGGCTCCCCACACATTCATGCACACAGAGAAATTATGAAGACTAGGCTATTCCTGTTTTCAGTCCTTTGAGCAGCTGACAGCACGAACAGCGTTATCCAGTGGATAAATGCACAGGTGATCTTAACTTATTTTCCAGTGAACAGTCACTGCCTGACACTTCAACATACTGAGATATACCTTGGTTTTCTTCATCTCTGTCACCTCCTGCTGCAGTTTCTTCAGTTGCTTTTCATACTGAGATTGATTTTTAAGCAGCCGTGCATGTTCTTTTTGAGCTGTTTGAAGTCTCTGAAGTTCTTTATTCATGGCTTGGAGTTTCTTTTCATATTCTGACTTGATTTTTTTTGCCTTTTCTTCTGAATATGTCTCTACAGAACCTAGAGCCAAAGAGAATTCTTAATCTGCTTTTGTTTAAGAGATTTTTACCTTGCGACATCAGACAACTTTTCTCTGCTCTTAGCATTTTTTTGCAATACGCTTGAAAATTTTCTTTTGTATCTTTTTTCTTTTGTCACCTGCACTGTTTCAATGCAGGAAAACAGATACCCAAATATCTGAATACAGACACACACATGCATGTTCGCACATGTGTACAAGCTGATAAGATTACTCAAACCAAATCTCAAGAGCCATCAAGCCTTGTATCACCTTCTGAGCTGATCAAAAAGGAAAGTCTAAGGAAGAATAAGGGAGTAGTGAAAGCATATTAAATACACAACAATAAAGCACATATACTGTATTTCTAGCGTGAAACAGCCAAAACAAATCAAAAAAGCCCTTCATCCAGCACTCCCCCAAAACCTGAACTTTTGTGGCTCATGACTTCCAGTGCCACAGTTCACTTTTTGCCTTAACACTACCTCATTAAAAAGTTTGGTCTGTAAAACACTTCTGCAAGGCTGCTTTGATTCTCATTCTTAGCTCACGAGAGTCAAAGGAAAGGGGGGAGGTTGGAGTTAAAGAAAACTTTTCATTTGGGTACTAACACAAGAACTATGTTAAAAAAAATATATGAGAGCTCCTAGAAAACTGAAATCAAACACCTGTCAGTAGCAGCTGCTCCCACCAGCCCCTAGAAATCTCTCACCATTCTGGTAGAAACTATAACATATGATCCTCTTGCATTATGGTTAAAAACTAGTTGATATTTCCCGCAATTTCTTATCACATTTGCAAAAGAAAGCCAGGACATTAGAAACAATTCAACTAGCAGATCTGAAACATTTCAATTTATATACATTTGTAATTCTTACCCAAGTTTTGAAGAACTTGATCTCTTTCAAGTTGAGTGTCTCGAATCTTATGTTGGAGCATCATCAGTTTCTCTTCATATTGTTTTTTCAGTGTCTGCAATCTTCGCTGGCTGTTCTCTAGCTCATCTATCAGTTTCTGTTTAATGGCTATTTCACAGGTGATATTTGCCAAGTCAGCTTGATAGTTTTCTGAAATAAAAAGGATAATTTGGATAATTAAAAATGAAGATTCCTGTTAATGTAACAGTGAGAACCACATAATTATGGATTCCTCCTGCAATGTTAGGGCCATTTCCTGGCATGTAATTTTACATACGAGAACTTCACACAAAATACAATGCAGCAACCAAAACCACTATCCGCAAATCAGTCTCCTCTAAACGCTCCCTATTCCAGGAATGGGAAAGAAGGAAGTAAAGGTATCTTAAACTGGAATATAGTTGCTCTGCTGCTACAATTCTTTACATTCTCAACAACAGCTATCTGTCTTTCCCCATAAAAAGTTATACAGGCTGTGATACTTCAGTTGCCCCAGGGCTTGCAGAATAGCTCTCATTCAGAAACCCAGCAGGTTATAAAAGGAAAATTTGGCTACTGGCAGACTCCAATGGGAGAACTTCCTTTCTCTACCTTTTGGAAAAATGAAATCAAACTCATAAGAGAAGCTGCAGTATTCATCAAGGTGGAATGAGGGGAGGAATGAGAAGAGAGAGGGAAAAGAATTAATCCCTGCACAAAATTCGTACACGTTTAATTAATTGCTTTGTTCAATCAGGTTTCTTTGTTTTGTTGGCTTTGTTGTTGTTTTTTGTTTAAGATTATGTGCTCCACAACTAATTTGTAAATTGTGGATTTATTTCAGGTTCTGCAACTGTTGCTAATTGCTTACGTGACTCTCAAACAAGCAGGAATCAACAGCCCTGATTTGCCTATTTGGCCCAACTCATGAGTGAATTGCTGGTAATGCTCGCTCTCACTCTAACAATCCTAATTTGCATGCCATAAGTACACCAGCTGTTGGTGCTTCTACATGAATAGCCACAACATCTGCAAAGTGACGAAGGTTGATGGACTTCCAGCATTTTGAAATTAAATTTTACCCTCTTCCAAATTAGCCAAATGGGAGCTGTCAATTGGTGATTAGTCCTGAGTTACAAAAACAACCCAGTGCTTTTGCTTCAGAAGAAATGCCATATTAAGCACTTGAGAGCTTCTGTTAAATCTTAAAGCCTGCAAAGAGACACTCGATCAGATATGTTTTAGCACCACCTCTCACAACGAATTCACTGGACATGCAATAAACAAAGCATTACGAACAGCACTGACAACATGCCATCTTCTCTGCCAAACAAAAGAGAAAAAAATGAACACACACACACACACAAAACCAAGAATGGCACACAGTACTTATATAAAAAATCTGCAGAAATAATGAACTGACATCACCTTTTTCATCAGAGTCAGAATCTGACTCATCTGAGCTTTCAACAACTTCCATGTCATCTTCATCCTCATCATCTTCCTCTTCTTCATCTTCATGATCACTTACTTCCTGAATTTCCTCCTACAAAAAGCGGAGTGGAAAGAAATTAAAATGCATCCACACTTTTCCATGTTCCATTCACTTCCTACAATCATTGGGAAGCAGCAATATTCACTTCATTCATTCCTAATTTTCTTTCAACAACCATATAAAGCAGTACACAGGCAATAAACAAATCAACACAAGTACTTGTAAATACTTACTGCTTCCAATTCGTTATTTGCTCTCTCTGAAGTGCCTTTTTCATCTCTCTTCTCCTGCTCATTATCTGTGTTGTCATCTTTAACACTAGTAGAAAAGGCACAGACAAAAAATATTCACAAACTGAAATAGCACGTACTTCTCATCCCCCAAAACAATAAGTTTTAATCCAAAATAAAGATGAAACCAAAGTGTGTGTAAACAAAGTATATATGTGTGTGCATGGGTAAAACACAACTTCCAAGCTCCTACAGAAAACAAAAATAATGCTTTTTTTTGCACTTAATCTTAGTTTGCACAGTAACATTAATGAGTATTACACTGTTTTACACCACATCACGTGACTGGGACAATCAAAATATAAATGTTTGTAAACCACAGCTGTATTCTTTTTGCATGGAAGTTGTAGCATACCCAAAACAGCTTTTACTAAACAAAGAAAGAATATTATGCACAAGTACAATACATGTTATAGATACATGCCCTCAAGCTATAAGAGAGTCTACCATGCCTAAGTTTTCTTTTAAGGTTTATGCACATTTCCTAACTTACCATATTATAACTAGTTTTTGGATCAGTTGTCTACTTAGACATCAAGAGAAAGCTCAAAATAGGCATTAATATAACAAAAATAGTTTAGAAAAGCAGAATTGCTGCAATAAGAACACGTTTCAAAAAGACACTTTCCCAACAAACAAAATTATATTTCAGTATACATCTATGTTTCTGTTTTTCAGAGTATGATTCAAAACTTATGTAACTGACAAGTACTTTTACATTCTTTCCTCTCTTGAGGACTTGGACTGTAACCATAGTGAGGGCTTATACAAATTGCAGCAGTTTTGATTTGGTGTTTTAGCCATTAGGATGGCTTCTTAACTTTTAAGTGCACAGTTGGGATGCCGCATGCAAATGCTAAAATTCTAACACTGACAGCACTCTGCAAATTGTCCAAGACAAACTATCAATCCTTCTAGAACTACACATGCAAAATGGAAACGATACTCAATAGAAAGGAAATTGCAACAGAGCAGCTCTGGACACAATAAGGAGTAATAATGAAAAATGTGGTTTGGATCTCATAAGGTGGACTCTACTTCACCCAATTTCCATTGCATAATGGTGGCACAAGTATGTGCTGTCACTGACCAGGCACATTCATCTTCCTCTACTGACACCAACAGGAGCTCAGATGAGAGATAGAACAGATAAATCCAGTGCTCAGTGCAGTGACCAGAAACGTTCAGAAGATCTGAGAAACTACCCAAACCTAAAAGTCACCTTTAAATAAAAGAGCTCTATTCTGAACAGTGCTAATTAATAGAGAGTGGCCCTGCGTTTACCGTCTTTTCTCTTTTTACCGCTTTTTAAGCGGATCAACGCTAGATGGCTCCCCCGCCCCACTCCCCAGCAGTTACACAGAGCCCAGCTGCAGCTGACCACAAGCGGGCGGAGTGCCTTCACTTGAGCAGCAGCCTGCCCCGATTAGAACAGAAAACGAATACCAGGCAAGGAACACTGAACCATGCAATCTCATTTCCACAGATTCTCATCTCACTCAGTTCACATGTTCTGGTTTATGTTGGACAGCAAGCCTAAATGCTAACAGATCTTAGTTGTAGTTGCAATCTTCATGCACAATGACAATAAAATTCCCTTCTCCTGCAGGCAGTACGGAGCTCACCACTAGAGAACTTGTGTTCTGCCTAATGAATGGGAGAAGGCAGGAGGAAGAAGAGTCAGCAGCTCCTCTAGGCAAAACCACATTGCCTAATGGGTGTTCTACTGCTCTGTAGGTTCACATCATCACTTTACATGAATCCAGTGTAGGGTTTGGGGATTGAAGCAGATAGCTGAAAAACAAAAGATCTACCACATGCTTTTAACAACAGCATATTTCTCTTTTAGAGCCTTCAGTGTGACTGCTCTCTGTGACTATCAAATATATCTACTACCTTGGCTGTAATTGAACTGAAAGAATGGCCAAGGTTTCAGAAATGCAATTGCAATAAATAAATAAAACTGAAGGGACTGTGAATAGACTTAACTGAAGTGTGAAGACCCAAACTCACAGGCTACAATTATTAAGCAGCTATATTGCCTGTTATAACATTTTATATGATATGAGCTACAGCACCTTCCTCCTGCCTTTCATCCCATCCAGGCCAGGCCATGCAAGAAAGAAAACTACCAAATTCTACAGCGATTCCCAAAGGCATCACCGTCCCACAACTGCTTGCAATCCCAAAGTCAACCTCAATTCCACAATAGAGATTTCTTCCTATTAAAGCACTTGCCAAAAGCCAAAACACAGGACAGAATTTTGAAGAGCCGAATGAACTACTCTTGGGGTTAAGAATCTACCCTACTTCTTTCCCTGTATGACAACCAGTTAATTGAAATGACAGTTAATTAAAAACCTGGGAAATATTCCAACCTTCTTTCTTCTTGACTGCTTTCCTCAAGTTTCTGTAGCCTTCAAAAGCACGAGGTACAGTATTGGAAGGCCAAGTCAATGAAGGACAAACCAGACAGTGAAAAGCGAAAGTGATAAGAAGGTAAAAAAAAATGATATATGAGCTTGTGGAGTTTAAAACGAAATTTTAAAAAACACTGTCAAAAAGACAACAAGTAGTAAAAAGGCAACACATGTTGAACACTTGGAAAGTAAATAGAAAACAAAGCAGCAGCATTTCTAGGTTAACTGATCTGTCACTGTCAACGATTAGAAATTCAAGTTACAGTGGTGAAGAAGTTAAATATATTTCACTCTGAGAATTATTTCTAACGTGGGTTCAAAAATCTCTTAGTTCTAAAAAAGCCCACAGAAACAAAACCAAAGAAACCCCCTATACTTTTTCCTGTTAAACTTGAAAAGTAAAACACTGAAAAATCCAACAGCCACTGAACTGACGTTATTCTTAGCAACATCTCAGGACAAAGACAAGATGTTTTTCTTTAGCAATAATATTCTGAATCATATATTCTGAATATAATTCAAACTTCTTTTTGAACTGCAATTATTTCTTTCGTTTAGAGTCTCGTTATCAGTTTTTAAGAAGAGAATTGTAGCTGTTTTGTTGGTTTTTTTTTTTCCTGGGATTCAGAAGTACGTTCCAGTGATTGCTTGTTATTATTAAAAAAGAAAAAAGCATCAAAAGCGATGAGATGGACAAAAAGTTAGTATTTTTACTTGTACTTTATCATCCTTAACAAAGGGCAATGTAGCTGTGAAAAAGCGTCTGGATAACTTAAGTAAGTGTAGAGATGGCCTAAATTATATTCTTCACGTTCCTATTGCAAGCAAGCTATGAGAGTATGAGTCTTTCCACTTGACGCTGCCTGCTACCTTCTTTCAGTGCCAGCTAAGTGCTAACATGCTGAACGCCATATAATTTTATCACTGATTTAGTTTAATAAAGCGTTAGTAAGTCAAAAGACAACAGTCAAAAAAGGCTACAGGATGTGTAATGCTGACTAACAACTGAAAGAGGCATGGGAGCTTTGCTGTGGGTCTTCTAGTGAGTAGGTCACACAGATTATGAAGTATACATCAGTATCTGGGTAGTCAAAACATTACTGGGGTGTAAACTGTTTCCAACAATCTTTATGATGCATGCTTGTTAAAGGCTACAGATGTGAAGCAGTACATACCTGCTGCTCATTCAAAACTAACTCTTAGATCTTCAGGCTACTTCAGAACAATTTGTATAAGTTGCACGTACTTAAAACTGTGCACCTTTAATCAATCACACTGATCCTTACACAGGAAATGAGCAGCTCAAGAAAGGTAGTAGGAGCAGAGCTACTAACTAGTTTTGCCAATCCCATTTTCACATGAAAATACAAGTTAGACAACTTTAAGATAATATCAACCCTATAAAGGAGTAGTACAGTAAAAGCAGGTAAATGCCTGTAGGAAACAGAAGTAGAGCAAAGAATCCCTGCCAAACTACAGGGTAAATGCTCCCTTTGCTATACAGCAGCATATCCATTTCCAACACCTGAAATTTTCACAGAATAAAAATTTACAATGATACATCCCAAAAACAGACTTTGCTTCTATCTAACTGATGAAATGTCATCCGCAAATGCGCAGTCTCTCAAATTCTAATTCTTAGCATTTATGGAATTACTTTCCTGATACATGCAACTCAGAAATACAGAACCATTTAGCAGCCTTCACATGGGCCAATCCTTACCAGTACTTTAGATTATAAAATGGAAAAAGACACTATACAATGGGATCATAAGACCCATTTTGAAATGTAGGCTGGGCTTTCAAAAGGGCTCTTTCAACTTAAATTCTGTTTTGGTTCTCCAATTCTATAATGCAGAGTTTATTGCAAGTAGTCCTTGCCCTTGGGTGAGACCACTGGGCTATCCCACTAAAAAGATTATCATCCTGGTGTAAGCATCACTGCTCATTGACACATCTTTCAGAAAAAGACCTAAATTAACACCTACATCTTTTATTTACTGCTGTAAAAAACTTCTAAATGGCTTTGTTTTGTTTTTCTTTTAGGGAACTTGTTTTGGTGCCCCTTTTTTTGGCTTGGGTGTTTCTTTTAGAAGTAAACATTAACTACAACAAGGTCTATTACTCAGTATACGTAGTAACTTTTATCAGTTTTCTGGTCACAACCCTGTCAACAATCACCAAACAGACACCAACTGAACAACTGGGGCTCTAAGCATGTATTTAATGCTTGCTTCATTTTAAAATTTTAAAAACATACAAAAGCAGATCTTTTTCTTCAATATGTTAAGAACATATTGAAGTGTTTGTCTGAAGCGAGGCCAGAAGATTCTGCTGCTTTCATTTAATACTTCCACCCTCTCTTCAAATTCCTACAAATGTAACACACAGAATCAACTAAAATACCCATGGAAGAGTGTCCTGAAAAAAATGAGATGCAACTAAGAATTTAATTATCATTAAAAGGGGTCTTTTCCACAAGTATCAGACATCTGTATAATGTATGGATTTATGGATAAGATTCCGAGCTGCAGGTCTCACTAACACAAAGTTTATAGTTCCACTACATTCAGGTTTGTTAAATTTACTGTTAACTTGTAGATAATAGATCAGAAGCACAGGGAATTGGAAGGAGAAAGATCAGTAATAGAATCAAAGTCCTGGAGTGCACAGATTCCTGCTGTACTAGCTGCTATCTGAACAGGCATTTATATCAATGTATATGAGCATTTTAGTAGATGAGAAATTGGACAACAAAAGATGGCTAAGCGTGACATTGCAGAAAAGTAGGAAATCTCAAATCAAAAACATTCATAAAAGCAGAAGATAGAGAAAAAGCAAAAGAAGCCATTCCAGGAGCTACCAAAGAATTCCCAGCTATTCAGAATAACTTTTCTATGACACACAGAAGGAAAAAAATCGTAATTTTTGTTCTTGAAAACTCTTTTTGAATTTCAGATGCTTAAAAAGTTATAGAGAGCAGCTGTGCTTCTACAGTTGTCCATAACTATGACATAAGAAAAAGAACTCTTAGATCAGAAACATTCATTCTACAAATAACATATACCCCATTGGAAGAAAAGATGCAAGAGAAAAACAGCTATTCCTTTGATGTGAAAAGGGTTTGTGGAAACACTAGTTTAGGAACCAAACCCAAAGAGCAACAACAGACATGTTCTGAATTATCAAAATTTAACAACTAAAACAAGCACTTCCTTACTAGTACAAAGAAATAAAACCATTATTTATACACCACCTTTTTTTCTTTTTTCTTTCTTTTTTTTTCAGCTTTTCTAGATCTTTCTTGGCTATATCTAGAATTTCCAGTGTCTCTTTTTCTGAAGAAAGCATAGAAAATGCTGATGGTCCACCAAAGTACGTGGATCTTGTTGAAGCTCTTGACAAGTTGCGCCGAAGGTTTTCATTAACTGCTTCACTTTCTAATAGTTTTGCCCTTAAAAAAAAACAAATACACCTCTTTAGTATCTGCAATTGTAATGCGTTATCTTCAGTTTAAGAAGAAACTACAGTACCAGGTGAAATCATATGAAAAGCAAGCATGGTCAATTCCCTGGTCATATGACTTTACACAATGGCTACGAAAACTGTACTCATTTCATCAACATAAATTCTAAACAAACAATTATTGAACAACTACAAATATATAGAGACACACTATATTAACAGATATATACAATGTATGTAAATATGTATGTTTATTACACAAGAGCTAATGTATAGCATAGCATTAATACTAAGTGGGGAATCCATATATATATATTTGCAACACTGTAGCTCCAAAAAAGAAATACAGATGTTCAATATCTTTCACCTTTTTAAGAGTAATTTCTCAGTACTATAATTTATACCAGGTTATGATATTATCACAAAACAACAGCATCAAATTTTGCACAGTGATCAGTCAAGTGAAATATTCAGCCGCGAACATTACCAGTATTTGTTATAAATGAAAATGATTCAAAGACATTTTACATAAATACCTGAGATCTTCAATTTCCTTGATATAATTATGAATCATGTTGCTAATTTCTTCATTTCCTTCTCCTGGGGAGAGAGGGGAATCATAACATTTAATATTTTCATACAGATACAAGGCACAACGTACCAGCAAAGAGAAATAAACATATGGGCTACACATTTAGATCTTATCTGATTCATGAAATGTGTTTTTCTTTAAGCTACATTACGAGTTTGCTTCCTCTTTGTGCTCTGTGATCAGGACTATTATAAGTAACTTCTTCTATTGTATTCCCCCCTCTGCCCCCAACATAAATAACTTAATAACAGACGTATCATAAATCAAAAAGATGCTAACAAAATGCACAAGAAGAACAACATACGTATGGTATTTCTATCAGTTGATTATTTTATGAAGAGAAAAGCAAACAGTCACCCATCTCTGAGTCCTCATCCAATGCTAAATATATAAGTACATATGTAACTAAGTACACAAGTAATTCCTAAGCAAGGGCAATGCACCCACAGCATACCTGCTCTGGCTAGAACTTGGTTGGCCTGATCACTCACAAGCTGAGTTACTCTGGCTCTCAGTGCATCAATAGTCTCTTGCATGGCTTTAATTCTAACACGCAAATTATTGTTTTCTGTTTGCAGCATAGCATTTTCATGAAACATGTCGTTGATGCTTTCAACGCCTTCTTCATCTATAATCCTTTTTCCCTGAAGGAAATACATAAATTATTATTAGTAATAAAAAAAATGTATGTGTAGAAAAGCATTTTCAGTATTATTTTTTAAAATCTAGCAAAGATGATGCACAAATTGCTTATAATTCCACATAGATGCTCACTGCAAAAGATTATTCTTTCAAAGATTTCACAGCAGTACAGAGTGTTGTCAAAGCACTGATGTCTGCAAGAACTGATCCTAGCATTTTGGTCTTCCCTGCACAGTTCCACATTAGCCTGAAATACAAGTTCTTGGAGAGATTTAGAAATGAGAAGGCCATTCTTTATTAGATCAGGATACTGTCTCAAAAATAACTAAGAGATAACAATGGTAGGCACGTTTAATGCTGAAAACAGTATCCCTTGATTAAAATTCAAGTAAGAAATAGGCATTGTGTAGTACAAGTATCTGGCCTGTATAATTGAAAACCCATTTTTAAAGCACAATGGTTTGAGCTCTCAATCAGTATTTAAAAGCACCATACATTAACTGGTACATGAATGAACATGTGAACAATCTAAATTGTGATCATTTTTCACTTTGGAAGTGACTGTTGCTCATTGCTGACCATGAGGATATCTGGTAATAACTGGAAGTATTTTACAGATTAGCATTTTATATATATATGTGTGTGTGTGTGTGTATATATATATACATATATATATATATATTTAAGTGCTTTTAAAGCAGAGATAGCCAAGAGAAAGCCAGCTGTAGAATTATAATCATTTTAAAGCAGAAGAAATCCTAAAAGAATACACTTACTGTTTTGTATTCCATAAGTTCCATCTGTAGCCGCGTAATCTCATTGCGCAAAGCGTTTATTTGCTGACTAGCCCTATCCTGATTAACCATCACCTTGTTCTTGATGTTTCGTGCTCGATTCGCATACTTTAATGTGTTCAAGGTTTCCATGAAGTCTCGATCTGAAGGGCTCACACACGCTATCATGAGTGTTTGACTGCAAGTTACAAACTCAGGTTAGCTTTACAAATCAAGAACCAAATGAGGACAGGCTAACAGGTCTTCAAGTAGAAGATGAAACAAGAGTAGTGACTTCATAACATTTGTGTAAAGATTCTAGACCAAACAATAGTTTTCAGGACAGGGGGAGTACATATGGCATACTCCAAGTAAGAGATGGAGTAGACAGAGCAGCAAGAACCAGGGCAACAAAAAAAGAAAACAACGAAAACCTTCTTACCAACTTAATGTTTTAGTTAATCATCTGTGAGGAGGAGGAACAAGGTCCCACCCTACCCTTAGTCCCTGGACCTCGTGCTCATTTCACATCAGGAGAGAACAATTCAGAGGGGTCAAAAACAGAATTCCACATGTAGATCACAACCCAAGGGTGCCAACATGCCCTAAATTCTCTGCAGACAGGGGAAACACCTATATTTGGGTAGATTGACTTGCCCCCATCAGGCTCTAGAGGAACACGCTTTCCTTTGTTGTATATGAAAGCTTAGGTGTTGTGGTAGGAGTACACAGACTGCATTAGACAAACTGGGTTCTGATCTTCATCTCCTGTAATTTCAGCCGAGACAAACAAATTACTCCTTGCAATCCTTCCAAGCCAAGTGATTATATTCATCACTGGAAACTAAACTGGAAAGAGCAACTAGCCTGCGGATATGGGAAAGACTCAGTGCAGAAGAATGAATTTCAGCAAGTCTTCTTCAGACCTCCTGTACATCATGTCAGCTCCACAGACTGCTGAGGTTTAGTTCTAAAGATAAGAATGTACAGGATTAAGACTATTGTGCCATTGATTTAGAATGTGATTACTTTTCCAGACCTCAGACAACTGGTTCTGCTATATGCCTTGAAAACTGATTAACCTGAACTCTACTTCCCAATCTGTATTTTACAGGAGACTCATTTTTAAACACTTCTACACTTTTAATGTTAACATTTCCTTAGAATGCCTCCTCTCAACCTAAGGGAATGAGGTTACTAAAATAACTTATAATCATTGTTTAAATGCACCTTCACAATTACTACAGAATGATAATTAAATCAGGATTACAGTGAAAATAGTAGACTGATGCAATGCTTTCATCATCATTAGCTCAGGATTGACTGCAAAGTAACCTGAATCACAACCAGTAAATAATTGCAAAAGAGAAAGAATAATGTGCACTATAATATCTACAGTGGAATTTGGAAAGCAAAGGAACATATTTCTATTAATCTAACCTGATTTCCCAGAGGAAAAATTGCATATTTATTAAAATTGAGCTCTCCCACAGTTTTTGTTTGCTAAAGCATGGATATGAAATTATTTAAATTGTGTTATATAACATCTCCTTAAGAGCAAACTGCTAATTCAACCTTATTTATAATAGCTAAATAATAAAAACGAGGTTGGAAGAGTGGGAGTAGAGAAAAAAATTAACAGCAGTCAGGAACAGACAGAAATAATATTTCTTAATATTCTTGTAAATGCTCTGGGACAGCATTTGCTAACTGAGCTTTTACAGTAAACTGTGATTTCTCCTGAAGCACACGAGAGGGAGCAATTGAGCTACAAAAGAGGAAAATGGTTTGAGTGAAAGTAGTGTTTCAGTAAAAGTGCATTACAAAAATGACCATTAACTACTGCATTTGATATATTATTAGTCAAGAAATTTTTTTGTAAACAGTTATTTCCAGAAATGGCTTAGAGATACATACTTAATCTTTCCTGATTATTTTCCCCCATACTACTGGGTTCCTTCTTCCCTTAAACACTAATGAACATCACAGCCTTTATTTTACTCACTTTGGCTGTCTCTCTGCTATTCTCACACTGCAATGCTGCAGGCTGCTCAAGTTAACTGAAGTTAACTGAAGTTAAATCACTCCTCTGTTCTTTTTCTCCCTGTTCTTCTGTGAAACAGAACACTTTCACCCTCTTAAAGACAGCAGTCAGCCATATCACGCTAAATAGATGAATAAACACACTATCTTACTAAAATGTATTCAGCCACACTAGATTTTGTATTTCTACATGCTCACATTGCACGTTTGCTCAAACTTTCCAGAGCCCAAGCCTCTCTTCCTCATCTCTGCAGAGCACACACATGGAGCAGCTTCACAAGAACAGTTCTAGTGATTATTATTATTATTATTATTAGGTGCTAATTCACCATCAGACAGTTGGACATGTACATAATATCCTGAGATAGGTGGCCATGCTAAGAGATGGCAGCACATGTGCTGAGCTGCCTTGTTGAACAAAGGTACTTTGTGCATGGAACCTGACACTGACCACACCAAACTCCTGCTCATGGCAATCAGAGCAGGCAAGAAAATAAGGCAATGTCCACAAGGGCACTCAGTCTTAGCTGTGCCATCTGATCTGCAAAATCTTTGTCTTAAGCCTTCATACAGCTCTTACGAGGCCCAGCTTCATCAGAAGCCAGCAGGTATGAGGACTTCAAAATATGAAATGCATTTACAAAAATAAATACAAGCAAGTGCAAGTAACATTAATGCCCAAGCTTGGGCATTAATTCCCTTGAATGCAAAGCAGTCACCTCCACAGCGACTGATGTCAGTTATGGTCGAGGCTTGGCTGCAGAAATATTACCCAGTTATTAGTATCACACATTTCTAAGAAAAATAATGGGATAACCGCATGCAGATAAGTCATAAGACTGAAGGGAAATGAGTGACAAAAAGTTTCAAGAAAAGGATATCTCTTAACTTAAAGTTTCAGATTAAGAAGTTTAAATAGCAATAATCAGATAAAGCTCTCCAGAGAAAATTCTGGTATGGTTTTAGGTTTCTTTTTTTTTGGGGGGGGGAGGATGTTGTTTTTATTTTGTTTCATTTCATTTTTTTTACAACTTCACATTGTAAAGTATTTTTCAGCATTAAGGAAAGACAGAGTCACTTCCTGTATGTTACTACACTGCAACACATCAAATGTCAATATGGTTTAGCAATTAAGCTAGGGGGGCAAAAAGCAATTAAAAAAATCTCTGCTTGAAGCAGAAAGCTTTAAGTTATGCTGTGATTAATAATGCTGTAACACTTACCATTTGCCTGGAAACAATAACTTGAAAACAACTCAAAGCCTTGTGTTTAGCAAAGCTATAGCACCAATGAAAAGAATATGCAAAAAGCCTTACAATTTTCCTTGCATTGCCATCATTTTCTGTTATGACAGTAACTTTT
The DNA here is from genome assembly GCF_039878825.1 of Excalfactoria chinensis. Lineage (NCBI taxonomy): Eukaryota > Metazoa > Chordata > Aves > Galliformes > Phasianidae > Excalfactoria > Excalfactoria chinensis. Next base: position 14,015,989 of record NC_092825.1, on the reverse strand, counting down.
TTTTTTGGAGCCTCCTTCCAGGAGAGATTTATTGTTTCTACCATGGTAATAGGTTTAAGGGTTATTTTACTTCTGGAAGATCACGTACTCACTCATTTCATTAAAAATGAAGCACGTAGAATGTTTTCATACCTGTTTCCCCCAAGAGAATCTTGAAGTAATCTGGTAAGCTTTGAATCTCTGTATGGTACATGAGTTGCCTTCTTACTTTTATCTCCCAGTGCACTTATCACATTGCCAAGTGCCAGCTATAAAACACCAAATCACATAACACAGAAGTCAGACCTAATTCCTGAGTAGATTTGTTTAAAAATAAGTTAAAAGCTGAGATCATGAACTGTGGAAGAAAAAGGACACCCATGAAAGTTAACATACTAAACAAATATTTATGAATGCTTTTTATGTTGTACGGTTTACAAATTCCATGCTAACAGTGAATCAAATGACTTGCAGTCTTGTATCCTCAGGAGAAAAGAGCTTAGCACAATAGCGTGCACTGTCTATGGATATCTCACATCAGTCACAAACTAAAGTTAGAACTACTTCATGAAAGAGGGTAGATTTAGGTTAGATATAAGGAAAAAGTCTTTTATAGTGAGAGTAGTGAAGCACTGGCACAGGTTGCCCACAGATGTGGTAGAAGCCCATCCCTGGAGACTTTCAAGGTCAGGCTGGATGAGGTTCTGAGTACCTGACTGAGCTCTAGCTGCCCCTGTGCATTGCAAGGGAGCAGGATGAGATGACCTTTAAAGGTTCTGTACATCTCTAAGGATCCTAGGATTCCTTGTAACAAACATTGAGTTTCAATGTCTATTAAAGCCCATCTATGCCCCTAACAGTAGCCATATTCTTTCAAAAATGTTTTTTACCAAGCTGCTCTATGATAGTTTAGAATAATATTCAGAGCATTAATATGATAAACAGAATTTACTGCTCTATGGATATAAATCTTCAAATGCAAATTAGTTCAAGTATTTAAGGCTTTAAATTATGTAGTCGATGGCATTCGCACTACTAAAAATGGGTTACTTCATGTTTACAAACAGCCAAGCATCTGCCTGTAAAGTTATTTTTAATGCTCAACTCCACATATTTTAACAGAATTATTCACAATGCAAATTAAAATACACTCCTCTAGGTGGCATCCTGCACAATTGATTCTTAATACAATCTTGAAAATGGTTTTACTGCATCCAACGATGACAGAAACGCATGTACTCCACTTTCCACTTTCAGGTCCAGAGAAGGGTAACGAGGTTCGTGAAGGGCTTGGAGAATCAGCCCTACGAGGAGAGGCTAAGGAAGCTGGGGCTGTTTAGTCAGGAAAAAGGAGACTGAGAGGAGACCTTATTGCGCTCTTCCAGTACCTGAAAGGTTCTTACAGTGAGAGTGGGGCAGGTCTCTTCTCACTAGTGACAAATGACAGGACGAGGGGAAATGGCCTCAAGTTGCACCAGGGCAAGTTTAGGTTGGATATTAGGAAGAACTTCTTTACAGAAAGGGTAGTTAGGTACTGGAATAGGCTCCCCAGGGAGGTGGTTGAATCACCATCCCTGGATGTGTTTAAGAGCCGTTTGGATGTGGTACTCAGGGATATGATTTAGCAGAGGTTTTTTTAGAGATGGGGTACTGGTTAGGCTGCGGTTGGACTTGATGATCTTCAAGGTCTTTTCCAACCTGGGTAATTCTATGATCCTATAAATGTTCAGAACTGCTTATACCAATTTTTTCCTGTGTTTCCCAAAGCTGAGGGGTGGAATTCAGGGAAAAAGAAGGTTTTATGTCTACATAAAACACTACTTCAGCCACTTCCATTTTCACCCTTGGACATTCTGTATCTCAGTTTCTTGAGGATACATTTATTTCAATAAGACCCTAAATTTCTATCGATTCTGTGCTTATGCCAAGGACAAAACTGAAGGGAATTCTATTCCACTAGTTACAAAACATAACCACTATCCTGATAGTAAGAGAATCACCAATGAAGTTCCTGTTGAACCCTGATAGCATCCACTAAACCAGGAAAAAAAATAAATTTAAATATGTTTCCAAACATGAAATGAACTTGTGTTATTGAGTCTTCAGAGAGGAACTGCACAGAGCCTACACACAGCCAAGTAGCTAAAAACAAAGGTGCAAAACCATAATCTTTACTGATAATCACAAGTTCTACTTTTCACATGTGCTCATAATTAAGTACAACAATTAATAACTAATTTAAAAAAATGCATAAAGAGACAGTATGCAGATAATAATAAAAATAAACATGAAGCAGTGCTATCAATTAGAACATTTTTCCACTTGGAAATGTTTTGCCTAGGGTTGTTTTACACTACATTCCATAACAGTAACATAGAAACAGCACTTAGTCATCAGTTAAACTTGCCCATCGTCCATGCTTTCCATGTCTGTGCTGCTTGCAAGCAACTTGCAGTTTTCTCCAATTGTTTGAGTCTTGATGGACTTTAAAAAGTGAAAGGAACTCCACAGAGTATTTTAAAAGTTGGAGTAACTAACTATATTACACAACAACTGTAAGCACTACAACTTTCTACTTAGGGTCTAGTGCAACCCAGAAAAGTGAGCAAGCTGGACCTTGGTAAGAATCAATATGTACTGTTACATCTTATGCTACAGGCCTCATTCTGCACTTGATGCATTTCTAACTTCAGAGATTATCACAAGCAAGTGTTTGAGAAATACAGACTGTAGCAAAAACCCATGGAAACAAATTGCAAATTCTTACTAGTCCGCAGTTGATGGAAATGCCTTCTTTTGCCCTTTCTCCCGTAGCTCCTGTTCGCTTTAACCTTTCAGATCCTGCTAGGTCAACAAAATGGAACTTAGCAGTAAGAGTTTCAAACTCATTCATCTCAGAAGATTCAGATAATATCCTGTTATCAGTGGTGTTGTCCTGAAATGAAGAAGAATCCACAAAGCTTGGTAAGAATCTTTACATTAGTCTACCACAAAGTTCAATCAACAATTATTTACAGGAATAGCTTTTTGTCTTGTCTCTCTCTCTTCCTTATTTACTAATTCTCGTATAATAGCAACAGCATTTCCCGAGAAAACCTGTTTCAGTAATACCTACTAACATATCAGTCTTTAAGACCCAGCTCTAGATGCTAGTCAATATCTATTATTTCTAAGTAAGGCCTACAATTGGTTTTTGGGGGAATAAAAAGTTGTTCACAAAATAGTAAATGAATTGGTTATATTATTACCACTCAAAATTACAGACCCACTTAGTTCACAAACCTGCCAAACAAGTTGAAGTTACTTTGATTTTATGCTTCTCTGATTCCCCATAATCACTTTTGCTCTGTTGAGTTTTAATTCTTTAAAAATAATAATAATAATAAAGTATTCTGTGGCAATGCCCTCGATTATCCAACCAACTGCTCCCTCTGCCCTTGCAAGGAGCAGAATACACGGTTACAGACCAAGCCACTCTCACAGCAGCTATACATTTTGTGCTTCTTAAGCCAACTCCTTTTGTAGCAGCTTCAGAAGAGAATGTGAACTTGTGCTGCATCCACAAGACTGCACCACTTTGGCTATTTTGACATTTCCCAGCCCTTTAAAGTAAGGAGTCATGCATCCTTTCCACTCTCACTTGCTCAGCAAAATCAAATATATTTCCAGACAGCCCTGAGAAGCATGACATGAAGAGCAGCATGTGGGTGCCCAGGTCATCCACCCCAGAGAACACCAGCACAGTGCCAGCAGCCACAGAGAAGCTGCTGTCCACATAATAAAAGACTCCCAAAACTTACGCTACAGGAGGCAGCAGCAATGGAAACCTGAGCAGGATCTCTCTCTGCCACCCATAAAGGATTTGTATAAATCTGTATTCTGGCAGTGTTTACAGGTCCAGCCTCTGCTCTCCTGAATGCTGCAGGGAAAGGCAAGGGTGCTACCCTCCCAGCTGTGAGTCAGCATCCAAGTGTCCTAATCCAGGCATTGACACCATCCCGCTCACACTCCCAAACACAGCCTGTCACAAGACAGAATGCAGTGGCCTGCTCCCCCTCTTCTTGCCAGCCTCTCACAAACCAGGCACGGCCAGAGGAGAGTCCTGCAGGGCTCTGTGCTGGAACATCCCAGCTGCTGAAGAGTGCCCACAGCAGGCAGGTTGCTCTGTGATACCCCTTGGTGAGACAGGCAGTGAGCCACATGGACAGCTTCAAGCACAGCCTCCAAGCTGACACTGCCACCACACAGTGATTTGGATGCCCTGACAGTGCCTCTTCAAGTGAGGAGACAGCTGCCCACACCACCAGGTCCACAGTTCTGATGTGCAGTACATGAAGAAGTGCTACTAACAAGGGAACAAAGCAGGTCTACGTACCACAAAGGACCAGAGAGTAACCTCATTTTGCCTGCAAATGATTATTTTTAGCGTTAAAAATAAAAGAATGAACCCACCCCCAAAAAAGTATTACAAATCCAATATACTGTTCTGTGTGCTTAAAAACACGTAACATTATCTACGTACCTACATACTCAGGAGTTCAATGAAATAACTGCATAAAGTTACAATGCATCTAAACAATGAACAGATATATCTAAAATAAAAACACTAATAATCAGAATTAGGTTGGATGTTAGGGGGAAGTTCTTTACTAGGAGAGTGGTTAGGCCCTGGAACAGGCTGCCCAGGGAGGTTGTGGATGCCCCGTCCTTGGAGGTGTTCAAGGCCAGGTTGGACAGGGCCCTGGGCAACCTGATCTAGTGGGTGTGTATGTTTGGTGGCCCTGCTAGGCAGGGGGGTTGGAACTACATGATCCTTGAGGTCCCTTCCAACCCGGGTGATTCTGTGATTCTGTAATTCTATGCTTTTTTTTTCTTGCTCCTTGCTGGAAATCAGAACTTCAGCTGGAATTCCCAGCACTTTCTGTTAGCTGACTGCAACCTTGAGCCCACTAACTGATAAGATACTTAAAAACACTTTTCCAATTAAAAACAAATTATATTTTAACTTGGTGTCTGGGGTATGTTGCAACAAAATACTGAAGAAAATGCTAGAGGAGAATGGGCAGGTTCATGTAAGAGGCTGCAATTTATTGTTGCCTCTGGCTAGAAGATGGTTACATATGCTCAGATTAAATCAAATTATTATAATGCTTAGCAAATTCATTGAGCACGATGATGACTGTAGCATCTTTAGTCAGTGCAATTCAAATGCCAATTGCTGCCAAAAGAATATTCGCATTCTGAATAATGGTTAAAGTGAAGCCAGCAAATAATATAATCACAGCAAAGACACATACAGTGTTAAAAGCAGGACAAACTCTGGTTTGACATAGATGTATAGTAAAGATAGCATGCGACCGTGAGCTCTGAACATTCATCTGAGTACTGGCCGTGGTTCGAGACAAAGCCCCCAGCTTCAAGCACTGCATCATCTGGAAAACAGACAAAGAAGGACATTGCATGGCTTGCAATTTAAACAAAACATGCTTCTGTAACACCTACTACATTGGTTTAGATACAAGTAAGCTTTTTCCTCCCTGCTATCATTTCAATTCCTATATGCAAAAAATAGTAAGATTTTTCAATAAGGGGTTTTCGTGGTTGTTTGGTTTTAAAAGAAACCATTTAAATATTTGTACTCCTCTTTTTACTGCCTCCTGGTAATAACATGGCAATCTTCCATTAATCTCTGGCAAAAATATACAACTTCTGTACAAAAACATATAGTACAATGACACTATACCAGATTTGCAATGCATGGACACTTTTGAATGGCAGTTTACCTCACATCAGTCATCATGCAAAGATTTCCTGCCATGGGAAAAAGTAACATATAAGATTTGGGAGATTAGATTTACAGAACTCAAAACTTCGTTTGCAAACAGTGTTATTCCACTGGGAAATGTCTGTTTCTGGAATTAAGGGAACATTGATATTAGACGTTATATTAGAGTCTACAGAGAACAAAGGGAAATTTCAACTCAGCTTGTACCCGAATTGTCTAAGAGGCAGAAAGTTGATGTTAGCAAGTGTAATCCCTATTTTATTTGCTCGTTGAACAGAATGGTAACTATATTTGCTTCCTTTTTGTTTGTTGAAGGTTTCTTCAGAATTAAGTTTTGTGCAGTGTTACAACCGCTACTGCATCAGGATCAAAAGAAAGAATGAAGCGTGAAAGATATAACGACGTTTAGCAAAACATACAGGTAGCATATTTAGAACACATTCAGTATGCTACAGAGAACTTTATTTTCAATGGTCACCTCTGATTCTCCATTCACAGTCCTGGTTGTAACTCCCACTGTATAAATTCCTCCAGCTGAATCTTCATGTATTTTAATATTTGATTTTTTATTCTTTGCATCAATATCACGAGTGGTATCAAAGAGATCAAGAATTTCTTCATTGTAAAGCTGAGGAGAAAAAAAAGGCAATAAATAAATAAATAAATAAAAGTATATTATGATAGAAAAGAATTCCTCCAAAGATTGATAAATATGAGCATGGCACACGCAGAAGGTTCTATCCACCGTATGCCAAGGCTTTCAATGAAGGATGCTGTGAAAAACACACTTACAGTGACAATAGCATGACAGATGGAACAGTTCCAAATCTGCACATCTTACTGATATGCCACCCTAAAAAAATCAGCAGCTTCCTTCACACAGTCAGACTTGAGAGAATTACCTGGTGGGCCTTGGTAAGAGCAGACACTTTCTGTTCTGTTGGTTCAATTGGCTGCACCTTCCTCCAAGCTCTTCAAACTCACACCACCTGCACTTCTTCCACCACACCTTTTCTCATTTTCTCTCTCCCTTTTACCACAGTAACCCCATGTCCCTTTCACACACAGTGTGTGCAAGTCTGTATGTCACTGAATTTAAGAGAAACAGGACTGTTCCTGGCACAGGCACATACATTTCATCTGAAACGTGTTGGCATGGTTACAAATCAGGATTACAGCATTGCAGCAACTTGTACCTTTACATTGTAACATTCAACTACCAGTCTGTATTTTGGGATTTCCGCAGTCACATTTGCAATGTTTCATTGTTTTAAGACATAATGCAGACAACCAGAAAGAATTCAGAAACAACATTTAAACGGTACTGCTGCTATCCCTTACACTACTACTACTGCAGCTGCCTAAGCAGAAATAACATTGCAGTTCCTCGTGTTCAAATTGAGAGAGAACAGAACAGCATTTCCACTGTCTTTTCCCAAGGTCAGAATTCTCTCTAGGCAAATAGTAGCTAGAGGGTCTAAGATCTCTGCTTAAGGTTAGCAGAGACAAATCAGTGCAGTTAATCTTTAGAACACCTACAGGTACAGAATACTGGAAGACCTAGTTTACTTCAGCAATAATAAAACCCATGGCTTAATCTTTTGTATTACCTAAGAGACATGTGGTGATGCTTTTTTCCCCCCCCCACAGTTGACAAAGTTGTGAAATACTGAAGTAAATACTACACATTTAAACAAACTCTTCCTGTAATCGATTCTTCCTGTCAATATCATTTAAGTGTCAGATTTTATATGTTGGTAGAGAACATGAATGTTATACTCAAAGCAATCAATCTAGAAGATAGATATATTAGAAGAAGTCACAACATAAAAGAATTAAGACTTAGAATCATAGAATCATCAAGGTTGGAAAAGACCTAAAAGATCATCCAGTCCACTCATTCACCTATTACCATTAGCTCCCACTAAACCATGTCCCTGAACACAACATCCAGTCTTTCCTTGAACTTAAACCAATGTCTGCTGCAAAAGAACGTTCATGAGTTACAGCCTCTCATTAGTAGCTGTGCCTACCAGAACAAAGGGAACTGCTTTTCTGCACCACTGACTTGGGATTTCTCTGAGCCTATTGGAAGAAGCAGCAGTGACTCAGAAGCCCAGTTCTAAGCGACCGAGAATCACAAAGTATTTTATGCTAAGTTTCTTGTTTCATTAAAGGAATTGACCAAGAACAGATTTTGAAGGCTGAAGAAGGCTATGGGAAAGTTACACAAACAGGCTACGCATGGTTCAAGATGTAAAGCATTACTGATTTCTTGCTTTGAAAGTTTCATGAAGAATAACAGACAAGCAACAGCAGTAGCCCCCACGAATAAATGTGTGCTATAGAACAGGATAAATGACAGCTACCGTAATTATTTCTACACTTCAAAATAGCCCTGTAAAGAAAGCTGCTATGATAATTAGAATAAGATAAAAAGGCTCTTTTCATAAGTTAAAAAAAAAAACAAAACGCAACAACAAAGCAAACAAACTATATAGAATTTCCTTTTGAAATCTTGAAAATTAATTCAGAACATCTTGTGGGAAAAGAAAAGAAGGGTCAAAGTAGCAACCAAAAAAAAAGCATTTCATTTGCTTTGCAAAATACATGAAGTTATACGCACAAACACATTCATACGCACAGATCACACTCACCTCAAGGAACTGTGCGTTTACTTTAAAATCTGGAGGTGGAAGTCCTTGTTTAATAGCAGCTTGTTTCTTTTCTTCAATACATCTAAAAAGATGCTTAACAGCACGTGATATAATGCCCTGTTCCTCTTCTGTTATGTTGACATCAAATCCAGTGCCCATGGTATATGTTTTGCCAGCACCTGTCTAAATAGAAAAGTAATACTCACTGGAACATATGGATTATCACAGTGAAATGTGATTTCTGAACACTGGTACTATATAGAGAATACAAAGACAGTTTCTGTCATTTTTACAATACTAAGTGCAACAAAAATGTCACTTTGCAAAATGTGTAAACTGTAGATATTGGATGAATTCAACAGCTCATCTATGGATCAAATACAACAGAGGTGGGGACCAGTTCAAACTTTCATAAGCTTTCTCCTACAAGCTTCCCCTAAGCTGCTTACAACAGCCTTGAGTTATCATTTGAGGTCAAAAGAATAGTTAATGTTTCCAAATGAGACTGCTAATTAAAGCTTTTTATTTTTTAATAGTAAAATCAGCATTTGTAGTTCTCTACTGAAGTAAATTAAACAGTTCTCTTAATTATGATGTCTGAATACCACTCGGAAGAAATATTACCACTGTTCTCAACCTATACACAGCATCTAAGAATACAAGTTGCACCCTGACCAGGAAAATAGTTTAATTAAAAGCAAAGTCCTATAGAAAACAAGATAGCGTGGTGTTTTTATTTAATTAGCAAGTCACGTCCAAGACAAGATAGCATCATGTTGTCAAGCAATCTACTAAGCTGGATCTACCAACTGCTTTGTTTCACCAGCACTAGTCTTCACCTAGCTAAACTGAGATAAGACATTTAACAGTACTGAAATTCAGCTAAGGTCAACTTCCATTTAATAAGTTCCTTAAAGACAATTCAGAAGACAACACTGTATTCTCTGTGCTCAACGATATTTCAGCTAAGAAATGACATTTGAGCTAAGAAATTGTGCCCAGTTTACTGATGGGGAGGTATCCATTCTCTAGGAAAAGACTTTGGATTTTGATCCCTATAAAAAGACAGGCCTGGAGTTCTCCAGGATCTATTAACAGATACCAAACATCCCCTTCCCCAAAGCATCTGAAACTATAAACAGATTGAGAACCACTCAGGAAGAATTTCAGTAAAGCCTACTTCTGTAAGTCAACAGATTAAGTCATTAATTTGTATTCCTGCATTAAAGGGTGAATTCAGGAATTATATGGACCCACACTATTTTCACTACTACTATTAATTCAAGCCTACTACTTATATGTGTCTGCTGCATTCCTGTTGCCATTAAGCACAGTCTCCTAAAGCATTAAGTACAGAGATTCCTAAACAGTATTCTAAGGAATATCTTGTTTACGTTAAAACCAAGCCAATAAAAACAGGTTTATGCACTGTGAAACTTAAGAGAAAGATCAATTACAAGGAACAGTTTGTGCTTATTTCAAAATAAATACTTACAGTAAAATTGTAAAGCTTACCTGGCCATAAGCAAAGACAGTTGCATTATAGCCTTCGAAGCAACCTTCAATCAGTTTTTCTATACATTGTACATAGATTTCTTCTTGCTGTGAGTCAATGTTAAACACATAATCAAAAGTGAAGGCTTTATCTTTTCCCAAGAACACTTGAGGCTCACCAGGCGTAACAGACGTACAAATATGGCATCCTTCAATCTTCTCTTTGGCTAGCTGGGGTCTAATTCTGTTTTAAAAGAGACAAAAAGAGTCACTGAAAGTTCATCATTAGAAAGAAGAGCATACAAACAGCATAAGAGAAAATAAGAAAGAAAATAATTCTTTACTGACTGAAAAATTCTCATTTTCAGGAAAACAAGAAGATTCCTGCTGTCTGAGCCAGAGTATTGTGTCACAGCCCCACTCACACAAACATTTATGCAAACAACAGCACCTTCCCTGAAGGTTCACCTCTTAACTTCAACCTGACAACTAGACTGTAACCTTGGATGTTTCTGTACATACAGGGTGCACAAGAGTAACCTGCATGATTTGTTTCACACCTTGAAATCAGACTTTCTAGTTTACCCTGATGACTTCTTGTATTGATTGTAACACGATTTTTTTTAAAGCAACAAAAGTATGGACAACAAAAGCCCTGTAAGTAGTAATTTGAAAGCAGGGATCCCAAAGTCCACGTGTTATCTGAAAGGAAAGCCCCTTTGCTATGATAGAAAGTAAAGGAAGAAACAAGAGCCTTCTTGTCACAGAAAAGTTCTATGTAATACTTGATTTTACCTAAGCACATCTTCAAAGAAAGAACAATTTTTAACAAGTTGTAAGAGTGCCCTAATTCCACATTAATTCCTTACTGAGAAATTCCAGCTTTTATTTCAGTTTGCTCAGTTTCTGATAAACTAGTTTGAGGAGTACAGCCAGCCCAGCCTTCTTATATGTTACAAATGTGTTGGTTCCCTGCATCCCACAGCACTGTCAGAACTGAATTCATGAACTAGCTCTATGACTAAAGCAGACTGTGGAAATTTGTGACTCAATTTGTTTAATAGTTAACTACCAGGAAGAAAAACCTGTGGCCAACATAGTAGCATATTATTCTAGCTGCAATTAACTAATAATTTGTTTGCTGAATCGACTTCTCAAGATATAAGCACTTCCAGGTTCTCAAATAAACACATAACTTCAACACACACAGCCTTAAAGACAGTAGAAAAGTAAAGCTATAGGTAAGGGTGGTAAGACATCATCAGTATGCAAACAAAATCAGGGAACTGTGTATATAGGTTCTCCATTCAAATCGAACTTTGGGCATCTGTTCCCTTCACTGTTGCCACTTTCATTTATGCCACACTGAAGATCTGTATAAGCAGAGTGCACTTCAGGCAGCATATTTTGTACCTGAAGCTTTACAGGCCACATCTAAAGTAGTGTTTGGTTTGGAGAAGCTGCATCATTTTGAAGAAAACTGCCATAATATCTTCACCTGGCACATGTTGGTTTGGATCACAGAGCACCCGCAGCATGCTCAAATTATACCCCTTTCAGAGGAAACTAAGCCAAAACGCTCCTCTGCAGGCACATGGAACTTGTTCCAGAACCTAATGGAAACACAAGGGTCCAAACGTTGCCTACTGATCCACTGTGACTGTGCCAGTGCCTGCTGGTTGTTAAGAGACTCTGAAATGGATTGGATAGCCACAGCCCATTCAAATTATATCACCAGATACATATTCTGACTCAGGTTAAGAACATCCAGCACAAAGCATTATCTTCTTTTTATTGCTGATAAGAAGCTTTTCAACTCGGGGATGTGCATCGCTGTCAGGAGTATTTCTCAGATATTTTATGCTAAAGGCTTCATTATATCCCACAATGTGACACTCCAGAGAACAGCCATAATTCAGTCCTAAGGCCGTCTACACATTAATTCCTTTACAGAAAGTTCATTAGCAGCAGAAAATGCCTTTCTTGTCAGCATACCCTCCGGTATGGAGTGGGAATCAAGCAAACCTTTGAACAACATCATTAGAGGAATGACTATAGGATGTGTAAAATAGACATAAATATTTCAGAGACAGTATTTGCATTGAAGGATGCAGAGTGTATAAAACAGGTCACAGATTCTCTATCTAATACACATTCATCCTTTTTTTCTTTAAGCAAAATAAGAAAAATAATTCAGGAGTTACACAGCTCCTTTGCTAACAAACTCGATCCACCAACAGCAGCATACGCTCATCACACTACCTGGCTGGCATATGCGTACATAAGCTTGTGATAAAGTTACTTGCTGGAAAGCAGAGCAAAATACATTATAGAACATTGCCTATAGCACACAATATTTAGAAAATACCAGCTGGGTGGGTTATGCCTTATTTTTATGCCTTTATGTCAGCCAGAGAGCAATGAAATGCTCATTCTTTTGCTTCTGTGCTGCCTGCCCTGGATTAGTGTTCAATTGTTCCTCCAAGTGTGAAGCTTGAGGGTTTCTGAAGTTCCAGACATGCTTCTCACCCTGCCTTCTACTACAGTAACGCCTAAATGGCTTTTTCAGAAGATGAAGATGGAAAGCACATTCTCAAAATCATGTGACCTTCAAGGGACACTTCTTGTTCATAATGTTATCGATAAGCTAGCACGATGAGCTTAATGAGTGAGCAACAAATGCCTCACTTTCAAGCTGACTTATGAATCACCCAAATGGATTACCTGAAGTTCATAGACCTCAGAGTCTTTCCATCTGCACTAAGTGTGTGGTCCAGGGAGTCTCAGTCCCCATGCAAGTCGATTTCAGCTCTAGCACTGCCTACAGGAAAGTTCCCTCCTCCCTTCCCAGCCCACACATCAAATAGGAAAACTTGCTTTTTTTTCTGCTTACAACCAGACCTTTCCTGCTCTCATGTCTTAATGTGGTCACTTCTGCCTGCAAAGCAGGCACTGCCCACACTTTAAGATGTGAAAGAGTTCATTTTGGTCACTTCTCCCTGCCCAGATCCCAGCCTGGCAGTCTGCCACTAGGATTTTCTCCAGGACCAATATGACTTCGTTCATTTTGTCTTCTGTATGACCCCACTCCACCTGTTTTTCAGGCTACTCCCTTAATTGTGTGTGTACAATCAGAGGTTTTCTGCCTATTTCCAATCACACCTCCTTAGATGTGGCAACTTCCCAAACAACATTTTACTGCACATCCTTTCCTCACCTCCTCTCCAAAGCATGAACGCACCCTACCCTTGTTTTTACGTACTTTTGCAGAGCCTCCAGGCCACACACATGAAACTTAATCCCCTAAATCTATTCTGCCTCAGCACACTGGGACAAGCTGCCTAATTACAGAGGGTTAAAATATCCAGTGATGGCATGGTAAGGCACTGCATTGTCCTGGAACTAATCTCTCAGTAGAATAGGTGCATAATGCCTCTCCTAAAAAGTATCATCAGCTGGAACTGACTCGGATTATACAGTTCAGGGGGTCAGTACCCCGTGTTATGCAAGCCGTCAAACTTTCCATAATTAATTCCTGTTTAAATTAGATAACACCGTAATATTTTTTGAAACTATCCTATCTTAGTTTATTTTCAGAGATGAAAATAGTCACAGCGATTTAGAAGTATGTATAAAATTATAATACACACAATGTTATATATACATTGTCATAGAAATCACACATATGTATTTTGTTTTAGATCCAGACACATAATTCAACTACTGAACAATCTTCTCTGCCTGTTCAGTGAAGAATCTCATTATCTATTTTTCCCCCTAGAAGCCCTCACAGAACTAATGATCTGTGATCAAGCCCTCCTATAATCTCTTCTTTCATATACTAAAGAAACTGACTTCTTTTTTAATTTTGCATCACTGTGTTAAGTACTGTAAACTTTACTCTATTGTAACTAATGATAACCACAGATACCACACACTTCCTCAGCACAAGAATATAATACCAATAAGCTATAAAGAACTTCTGACAGTGACATACAAAGAGCAAAGAATCAAATTATTCTTGTTTTAAAAGTCAAAAGCTAAGTGCTGAAAAGGAGAAAAGATGCTGATGATGTCCCCTCTAAAGTTTCTTTTTATTCAACACTGCCGTAGGGGAAGGACAGTTTTTGCCTTGGTCTGGAAAACATAACTGCACATATAGCTCCAATCACAATGCAGGAAACCAACTGACCAACCTTACACCCAAGACTCTCCAACACTCATCTCTTATTAAGTGGAGCTTACCAAATGTCACACAGTAAGTTTCACCTGCGAGCATACAAAATATTAAACACAGGAGCACCTAATAAAACGCTTAATGAGGTGTGGCAGCCAATATGGACGGAGAAACAAAACCTCTCCAGAACAAGAGAAAATGGCTTCCTGCCATTATTTCAGCCTCACAATTCCCTGCCCTTTCTATTACACTACATCCAAAGCCTGGATGGGGTTTTGAGCAACCTGGTCTGGAGGGAGGTGTCTCTGCCTGTAGCTGGGGACTTGGAACTACATGATATTACAAGTCCCTTTCAACCCAAACCATTCTAATGACTCTATGATTTACACTCATTAAATCATTCCTACTAAAAATACTCCTTCAACATGGAAGTAGTAAAGAAATCTGAAGAGATTTCATCCTAAAGACATGCAAATACTTCTGCTTTTCACTATTTTTGTTGGCATGCACAGAAAGCTTGCTTGTTGCTGTGTTTATCAGCACTTCCAAATGAGGCCACAACCATAGCCTCCAAGTGATTCATCTGAACCAGTCTAGCAATACATCCATCCTTTACATCTCAATGAAGTTTACAGGCATGAAAAAAGCTGTCCCATGTCAAATGCCAGGTCTATCTCGTTACCACAGCAATAGGCACCCAGGAACAAACCTTCCACCTCCCACCAGCACCAGTTCTGAGTTTCCATTCCAGCTGCCAGCACATTTGAGCACAACACCACTACATTTCCATTTCCTGTGTAAACACCATGGTGCTAAGTAACGAGCGTGTGTAAAAATGCTTTTATTTGGCAAGCTGTCATTCACTAACCTTTGGTGCAGATATAGCTCCATAATGTCTTTCTCAGCATTTCCAAAGAGGTTGCTGGTAGCCAACGAAACAAGTATGAAAAGTCCAAGAAGTATTTTAGAGAGATTTTGCCCTGCATTTTTACCATAGAAACATACGCATGTATCTACACTCCAACATTTTGTTAAAAGAAGTATTACAAGGCAATACCTCTCTCTGAGGAAATAATTTTTTTAATATATATTTTTTAACTACTTAAGAATAACACAAAAGAAGAAAACTAATTCAAACCCAAAGCCCACAGCTACTATTGCACAGCAACCTCCCATCAAGGCCAGCCAGGGCAACCTGGAGGTGAAGTCCCAGACAACTGTCTTGTGCCAGTGAAGTTGCTCTCCCAGAGCAAGCCATAAATGCACTGCAGCTTTGGTAGCCCTCGACGAGTGAAACCCTGTCTGCCTGTCTCTGGTACTTACAATGGCAGAAAAACCAAGCCTTCATGAAGTACTTTAACTACTGAATGCATGATGAATGACAGCCAGCCTTATAAACAAAGGCAAACAAAACATACGGCAAACTCAGAGTGCCCTTGTAACAAAGTGCTGTCTCTGCAGAAAGTAACTGTTTCTGAATGCTTAACTATTAGTATTCAGTGGTTTTGGCTAATCATACCAGTAACGTGGAATTGCACCAATTGCTGCTACTACAACTACTGCCATTAAGATGTAAAAAGGACAAGCTAATGCAAATACTGGGCTTTTGCCTTCTTGTGAAATAAAGAAAGTCACAAGGATTTAGTACTATGCTGTCCAGCAGCAAAGCACCTGGCACAGCCCCAGGTCACCCCCAAGGCAAAGGGGCCAGCTGGAACCCCACAAGCCTGTGCACCCCTGAGCCACGCACCCACTCCCAACCTGGGCAATAAGCAGCAGCTCAGACGACCGTAACCCTATCACTCTTATGTAAGGATTGGGCACCGCTCCCATCAGTGTTTCTCTGCAAAGTTGCTATGGCTGCTGTGGCCTACATGGAGCTCATCTTACATGTGCCTGGAGCTCACAAAAGTCCAAGGTCCAGATGTAACTCAGCCGAAACTTGCATCGAGCAAAGCAGATGTTCTATGTGTGTACCAGTGGTTCCTGCCTTGAGGCATCAGAAAGTGCTCAGGCATGTCAGGTAGGATGCAGATGCAAGTTTGGCAGTACCAGAGTATAAAAACATCCCACAAAACAAATGATTACATCCAAGGGTTAAGAACTGCATCAGATGCAAGATTGGACAAGATGGACAAGATTTTATTCCAAGGTCTTATTAAGATGCTGATAAGGAATCAGCATCTCTTCCATCCACGTGTACCCATTAAGCATGACCTCTAAACCACGAGCTTAAAGCACTCAGCAAAACTCCAAGATGCTACGTTATAAATAGCTGTTGTTTCACTACAGACAAAAAATAAAGAAATCTCTTCATAAACATGAAGACAGAACACTTTTTCTGTGCTGCAAACTGTCACGACCAACTTGTAAATAACAAGATGACAGCAAATGGAGGGCTGGAATTAGATTTAGCTGAGGAAGTACACCATGGCTGTAAGCAGATTAGGCCAATTCTTCCACTCTGCATGCAGTCTCTGCCTCATCGGCTACATCTTTTTTTCCTCTGTTTACACACCACTTTATTTTCACAGGACAAGTGCCCTTCCCAGCAGCTTGCTGCACCAAGAGCTGTTGGTGCCGGGCATGACGCTCACTGTGCCAGGCTGGGGCAGGCCCACAGGCCACTGCTTTGCCTGGCTCACGGAGCACAGCACAGCAGCTGCATCTGTGGGCACTCACTTCTGCTTGCCAGAAAACAGTGCAGCAGTATGATTTCATGTTAATTTCTGTGCGGTTCTGTAACGAGCTAACTGGCCACGCGGCACAGATTGCCTGTCAATGTGAGGATGCCATCATGTGCTGCTGCACAGATCAGAAAACACAGGGAAGGAAAAGGCCAGGCCTGCTTCATGCAGTCCTGCTGTGCCCTCCTCACACCTGACTCCCACAGCATGGATGAGAGACCCTCATAAAAGACTGGCAGGCCTGACATATTTTGTTACAACAACATGAATGAATTCTTTCATCCAAACCTTCTCCCAGACTCTCTGGGGAGCTCAGAAATCCACAGCTTTTGAGAACAATTTGACTTTTGAGCAAGAGAGAGAGAGAGAGAGAGAAGGACCGTACTGCAGGATTTGTACAGGCCTTGGTTATTTCTGGTTCAAGACAAGGTCAGCAGTGCTGGAAAAGCAGCATGACCATAAGCCTCCACATGCCTGCCAAGCGCAGACCTGGCACAGCTCCAAGTGCAATTTGATTACAGCTAAACTGATCATGGAAATGACATTTCTAAGGCAAACAGACTTCAAAAAGCTGTTTTACAGTAGCACTTGCCTTGGTTTCTTTTCCTGAACGTTCAGTATTACACCTGTCTCACCAGTCTGAGAAAGTGAAATAATAATACATTAGAAAGAATTAGATCTAAGCAAATCAGGCAAAGATGAGTTTATGAATTAAGACCTGAAGTACCTATAGTTTGTTACCAAGGAATGAAACAGAGTTATGTCTTCCTAAAGCTCAATTAATTTCATAACAGACAGGAATACATGCACATCTGCACCACACAATAAAGTCGCAAAGGACCCTGGTCCTTCCTATAATCAATTAAACATACTCTGGTACTGAAAGGATTACAGACACCTAATGCCCACATAGCTCATTAGCCCAAAGAGGCTGTCTCTCCTCATCAGGAAGCACAAATGAGTAAATTTAGAAAATGAGATGCATGAGCAAGCATCTCCGCTGGTACAATGCAGTAAAACACAAAGCTCAGTTGGCATTAGCAGGTTTGGGGACCATGCTATACAGAATGTGAGCACAAACCCTAACTAGTTGCACACCCACAAACAACTCCAACAGAAGGGTTTAACCTTGAAACTGTACTTTTCACTTTTTAAAAGCAGCAAAAATGTAGACAGCACTGTCTCAATTTAGTTAACATCTAACGTTGAGTCATGCTGCTGTCAAACCAGAGCCTTGGTATTAGGTAATTAGGTCAGTATCAGGAAAAGGAGTACGCTTTTTGTTGCATCTTTCTGCTATACAGCTGAACACTTAACAGAGATCAAATCTGCTAAACAAATGTTATGTAACTTAAGATGAAAAGCTTAGCTGAAAGAGTTCAAGGTAACCTTGTTGAAGAATGCACTGCCTTGCCCAAAAATGAGGCAGAATAATAAGAAGCACTGCCAATATCTTATAGACATTTTGTTTTCCGAAATTTAAAGACTAAGAATTCAACTGAGTTAAAATAACACTGCCAAGAGTGATGTGGTGAATACAGTTTATCCAATGCCACAGAATACTCTAGTCACTTCTGCTTTACCAAGCTACAGCACAGCATTTATTTAGGCATAGGGAAAGAAGAGACAGGGATGCAAAAGCACAGTCTGAATGCCAAAGAACCTAAAGTCAACCTCATTTAGAGTTCAGGGATCAGGCGGTAATTCAGGCACTTCTTGTAAGCTGAGGCCCAACATCTAAATACAAAGCTATAAACAGTATTTGAGTCACAACAGCAGTGTTAATGTAGTCAGCTCTTTATAAGGCACATTTTAGCTATGGTATAATTACCAGCGTCAAACTTTAATAAAGATATAATTTTGCGACACTCTGGTTTCAAAAACATTGCCCACAGCATCACAGTAACAGGGATAAATAAACTTGTAGTGCCCACACAGTATTTTTTATTAAAGGTTCAGAACCAACTGCAGCTTTCTGCTTCAATAGCTGGACTCTCCTGCATTCAGGGCAATGACATCATGTCTGCACTAATTCTTCACTTTCACTCACCTCCTGCTCCCCCTCCCCCCCTAAAAACAGTGTGTTTGCATGTAAAGCCAAGGGAATAACTTGAGAACAAAATATATACTCAAAGAAATTAAATGAATTAGTTTAAAAAAAGAAAATAAGTGCACACATTCAGGAAAATCCCAATATTCCAATTTACCAATGCTTCCAGGCAGACCAAGAATGAGTGCCACAAGTAACTTCAGTAATAAGCAGCAAACAAAGCGATAGTTACTCACTACAGGTTCGAATATGAACGATAGAACAAACTGATGTAAGGCGAGATGACCAAAAGAACCAACCTATCAGTCATGCCAACACCTGGTTTTGTCCAGTTTCTTCCCATTAAATGCAAGCCCACTTTTTAATTCCTCTATTTCTTCAAATTAGCTACATTCTTAGAAGTAGAGCATCTATCATTTTATTTAAAGTTAAAAGGCTTCCAACATCTGCAACAAAGGCCACCTCTTACTTATTGACTCCTTTACTCAGATTTGCTTTTCCTTCTCACAAATACCCACCTACACACACACCCACACACCCTTGCTTTCCCAGCCCTTAGAGCTAAAGTACAGAAATCATGACATGTTTATGCCAAGAATACAGTAGCCTTAGAAATCTATTTTAAAAGAAAAATATTTCTCTGTATAAAGACGAATATCTCCTCAGTTATACGCTCTCAAGTCTAGGGTGGTTCCTTGCCCTCCAAGTAGAGCAGCAGCTTTAAGAGTTATATTTCATCAACTTCACTTACCTCAAATTACAGTCAAATAACACCATTAAAGAAAAGAAGGACTGGGTCAATTAAAAGAAAATTTAGTTGTCATTAATTATTACTGAAATGACTGCTTAGCTAACACTATTAAAATAACAACCACAAACTTCACAATGGGACAGGACAGCTAAAAACACTGTTTTAATAATCTGCTCTGAATAGGGCCTTCATTCTTCATTTCTCAGCGCAGCATTCTTGGAACAAAAAACACTGTGTGACTTCTATGCCCCTCCTTATTTAAAAATAAATAACTAAGCCACCAGTGCTGTACCCCCAACACCCAATACACTACATTCCAAAGCAAACTACAGAAAATTTCTTCATATTTATTGTTGACTGTTTCCAATGAACAGAAGTTGCTCTGTTTCAAAACAGAAGGTAGACTGTTCCAAGCAATGACTGAAGGCTATGAGCTGGTAAATTCTAACAGTGTAGTAAGGGAAAAAAAAAACCACTCGTTGTTTATATTTAGTACTACCTGTTTTAAAACTTGCAAGACAGAAAGGAACAATGCTACGCACTTCCTTCAGTCCTTCTGGTTCAACTATACACCTTCCTAAGTCTGAATGTCAAATCCCAGTTTCAAGTATCTCCTCCACATTGATTTGCAAGACTGCAGAACATATCCACATCGGCTGCAAGAACGAAGAATTAGAGATCCTCCATCCTCACTCCCCTGTGCAGTGGTACTGCATTCAGTTGCCCCTATGAAGACTTCACCACCTTGCTGCTCTTGGGCGGCTTCAGATGACACTTCAGACTCTAAAGTTAGTTGGAAGTCAGCAATTCAAGAAACTATGCTAGAAATGCATTAGGTAGCATTTTCCACTCTAAGCCATGCTCTAAACTGATCGCTCAATACAATGCTGGATGCTCTTTTACTGCAAGCAAGCATTTCAGGCAAACATGAACTGACCCAAGCCTTTTATCTCCTCCAAAAGCTGAGGTAGTTTGGAATCTCCCGGTATTAATTCTAACAACAATCCTCATGAAACCTCGTGGTTTCAGCCAGGCAAAAAATTTGGACTAACTATAATCTTTTTTTCTGTTGATTGCACACTGTTTTTCCAGTGTGGCAGAAAGAAGAGAGGGGATGGGGGGGGGGGGAAATATGGAAAATCTATTTTAATGACAGAATAGAGGGCTGGAGCACCTCTCCTATGAAGGAAGACTGAGGGAGTTGGCCTCATTCAGCTTAGAGAAGGCTTCAGGGAGATCCCACTGTGGTATTCCAGTACTTGAAGGAAGACTATAAACTGATGGGAGGCCAACTTTTTACATGGAGGACAACGGGGAATGGCTTTAAACTAAAAGAGGGAGGATTTAAATTAGATGTGAGGGGAAATTGTTCACTCAAGAGGGCAGTGAGGCCCTGGCACAGCTGCCCATAGAGCTGTGGGTGCCCCATCCCTGGAGGCGCTCAGGGACAGGTTGGATGGGGCCCTGGGCAGCCTGAGCTGGTGGGAGACAGCCAGCCCATGGCAAGAGTCTGTGGTTGGTGGGCTTTAAGGTCCTCTCCAATCCAAACTATTCTGGGATACTGTTACTCTGTTTAGCATTCATGTAGGAAATATCAGTGGAAACCTGAAATAATCACAGTTTAAACAACAAGTGAAGAGAAAGAGGCTGGCCACAGCTGACTAATGAAACAGCTGGTACTGTCAGTGAAGACTATCAGACTTTAAAGATTTGCTCAGCACTGTCAATAGAAAAATAAGTAAATTCAAGGACAATCCTAGAAATTAAGACAAAAATCAGTTCCCATAAAGAAATTCACATCCCAATGGCAGTAGTCAGACAGCTCTCTGCTGCAACAGTATCAGCTCTCAGGGCTGAGCTGCCACCACTTCACATCCTCCTCAGCCCCTCCTCCAGCCTGGGAGACGTACCGCTGAGGGACTTTCAAGACAGCACCTATGTGCAACCACACAGATTTAGGGTAGAACCTTGTCACAGACAAATCCAGTTCTCCTCATTTGTAAGCTTCCATGTCTCACATGAGCACACACCTGTGGCATGCAATCACCTGGTTAAAACAGTCCTGGCAGAAAACTGAAGGTCTAACCAAAACGAAGACCTGGATTTAAATGTGAGTACTGCATAGAAAATGACTTTCCAGCTGATAAACCAGAAACATTTTCTAAATTTTTTTTTTTTAAACTTTTCATATTTTATTAAACACAGAAATAATTCGAACATTTTGGTGTTTTATTTGCCTGACTTGGGCTAATATTTTTACAGTAGGCAAAAAGCTGGAGCCACTTCAGCTGCCTGTACATTGCAGTATTATGTTTCCCCACTGTCAGCAGAGAACATCCTCTAAATAAAGCTGTAGAAACACACTCATACTACAGACTAGATTAAGAAAACTGTTACATCGTTTAAACACTGGCTGATGCTCATCACCTGACTGAGGTTAAAAATACGATGCTTTGATATTACATCTCTCAGGTCTTCACTAAGAGTTAAAGCCATCCAAGTGACTCACTGACTGTAATATCCAACGTACCTCTTGAGTTAGCAGCAGAGATTTTGAGGTAACAGAAAGTGACAGCACATGCTCTTCTACCTCACCAGGAAAGCATGGGCTGATTTCATATTCCTGACTTTTGGTAAAATAAAATAGAAAAGGCTGCTCAGTTTTCTGGTGGTTAAGTTACATAGACAGCCAGATAGTCCTTGCTGGCTGTGCAAATTTAGCATGGAAATCATTGTGCAAACGCAGTCATTTCCCTGGTTTAATTGCTGCTAGCATACATACCTCACTGCACTTGCAGCGTACAGGAATTACCACTATTAAAAATAATACTGGTAACATTGTTTCAGCAAAGTTTCAGCTCCAGGATACAGCATGTCCTAGAAATGAGCACACCCTGGTACTGCACTGCAACGCAAACTGACAGGCTCACAAGACACCTATGTCCTCAACTCATCAAATACACACTGTGAGTAAAGTCTAACAAGAACTAGTTACTCGTGTCTCCTTTAAACAACTAACATGGATGCAAGCCTAACAGTGAGGCTGAGTGCTTTCTCCTTTCTGTTCTAGCTGGATGCTTAATTTTTCATTAAGGCTCAGATTAGATTACAATTCCAAACAGAACTCCAAAGCCACAAATGCAAAGTCACTTTTAAAAACAAATAATCGTGCGCTGACAAACCTCAAACACATTAAAACCAGCTCCCTCCACTCACACGGCACACAGGGGAGGCTCAGCCTTTGGCTATGGACCTCCCCTTTGTACACAGCCGCCGGGCACCCACAGCCCCTCACACACAAAGCAGCAGCACCTGATCCCGTGATCCCTTCTGTCTGCCCAACGCTTCACTGTGGCTCCTGGGGGACCGAAAGAAAGGTTTGTCCAGACACGCTCCTCCAGGATCAGAGCCCGTTTCTTTGTCTTCCCTGAATTCAATCAGCTTTTTTAAAGGCACACAATACCTCTGGCACCATACATTTCCCAGCTGCTCTCAGAAACTATTGATGCAAATTATTTGTGGTCTGTCGGTGTAAGAGTTTGTAGTGGCCGCATGCACTGAAGGTAGCACAGATACTTTCAGCACAAGTGTTTTGACAAAAACCTCTTCCTCTCTTCCAAATGGCCTTAAAAACACAAGGTGTTCATTTCCCTTACAACAGGGCATCAGTTAAACTGATTTAGCTTGCTACAGCCCTGCCACAACACTCAGGACCAAAGAGCTTGTTGCTCAGAGCCTTTAACATTGAGCAAGAGTTCTCTGGCTTAAATTGGACTTGGTTGGTCAGCGTAGAAAGGGAGGTGAACACAAAGTTTGCCAGGATCAACACCAAATATAACAAATACTTGGCTGGGAGTAGAGAAACTACAGACATTCACAAGAAACAATGTGGTATTGGCTTACTGGCAACCATCAACCTGCCTAATTGAGCCCCATGACTAAACCATATCCCTTTAGTGCCACAGTGTCACCAGCACAGTGACTGCTGGGAAAGCGGTCAGGGTTGTGTCATCTATCAGAATGGCACATGGAATTACAGAGAAGCTATGCCTACTGCTGCAGAAACACAACCCTCTCACAAAAATACCCAAACTGCAGTAGAAACAAGCTGGGGAGAGAAACCAGTAACAATGGACATGGAAAAAGAAGTACAGTGGATTTAGAGCTACTTTGCTCTATGAACGTCAATCACTGAATCGATCATCAAGAAAGAGAGACAAAGACAGCAATGAAAGTTTTAGATATATGCTGTGCTGAGAAGACAGAAGGGTCACAGCAAAAACTTACACAACGCTAAGGCCTACACCAGGCTTCCACAAAGGGTCACACACTGTATTAAAGCCATTTCAAGCTATTTCCTTACCAGCACTAAATCAGACCATGTGATGTTACAGCAAACTACAAACCCTGCATCACTAATTGCTGTGAATCAGCCAATTGCCTCCCACACCTACACAAAGAACATCATTTCCACTCAGTGGGTGCTCTCGGCTATGACCACATTCTAACCACTGCCCTCATCATGAATCTCAACAAACACAAAAAAGTCACATAGATACAACAAAGGCCTACCTGAAATCTAACTTTATCCCAATCTGTTCCCAATTGTTCCCAATTGTGTTCCCAATCTGAAATCTACTTCTATCTAAAAGCCAACTGAAATCTAACTTTCGGAAAAAGAAACGTGACAGTTCAGCAGATGGTACCACTTTAAGATCCTCACAGAAAAGTTTGCTTTCTCCCTGGTTTCAACTATAGACTTTGCTTGCCCATGCCTTATCAGCTGACTTTTGTTTGCACAGAAATACAGAACTCTGACATCAAACGAAGTACAGCTGCAGTGCAGCCCTTATACAAGCCTCATCACATGAATAATTAGCAAGGCCCAAAAGAAACTATAGATGGATTATTTCCCAGCCTTACTTAAGAGTTAACTATTGCTTGACCACTGAATTAAAAAACAATGGCCAGTGAGCGTCAGCAAGATAAATTGAAACTAATGAGCCACAGATTCAAAAGAGGGAGCAGGATTATCCGGAACTAATAAAAGGAGATTTCCCTGCCTCAAAGTTTGAGGTCAGGATTGGTTGCGCTTCACAAACAATCATGTTTGTAACTAAACACGTAATTGGATTCTCAATTAAATCCTGTTGCCTTGTGTTATACAATATGTCAGATAATCTTATCAGAGTCCATGAATCTAAAATGTACACAATTTGTGTCTTTACCACTCAACACTGTTGTCATGTAGAGGTCCCACAACCACTAACTGTATTTGTATTAATAAGTTAAGCCTTGCATTTCCAAGCAGACGCTGCAAAGCAGCACATTTGGGTTGCTGACTTCCAATCCACAGCAGCACTGTTGGCAGAGGGGTCTTGCAAAGGCAGCAAAAACGCAGCAACACAGCCTCAGCAGCTGGAAAATGGCACAGCAGTGACACACCACCGCAAACCTGCTGTCACAGCACGACATGCCTCAGTTAACAATTTAAATCAGACTTCACCAGGGCTCACAAATGAAGAAAACTTGACAACTTCCCAAGCATTCATACTCAGAAGATGAGTATATTGATATTTTAATGACAGAGCTGACCCCATAAACAGCAGCAGGTTTCCAAGGCCTGACAGCTCAGTCCTGCACTGAATGAAGCAGCAGAAGGAAAAGAGGAAAAAGAAAAAAAAGAGAGAGAAGAGATACGGCCTGTGACCACTGCTCAAGCACTTGCTCATGCTGGCACACAGAACAGGGGACACTGTTGTATATAGGTTGTACCAGTGGCATCACTGCCCAGACAAATAATACAGCCAGACAATTCCAAGTACTGGTAACGACTGCAGCACATCTCTCTCTTGAAAACAAAAGCTCTTTCAGCTATTTCTCCAAGCAGCACACTGTATGTTCTACATCCAGTATCACTTTACGTCAGCCAACGCTAGTGCTCACATGTTAATCATTCCACTGATGTTTGGTTTTGCCTACCAGATTTTCTTCTGATGTTTCCCTCATCTAATTCTAAGATCTCCAGAGATCAACTTTCCAGCCTCGAACAACAGACAGATAATGAAAATAAACCTCCATGATCTAATTTGTATACTGCACTAGAACAGTGACTCAGGGAAAATGTCCTACAGTCAATTGAATGCATAAATCCTGGGCTATGGCAATACCTTAAAATCATGCCTTAAACTGATTAGTTTTGAATGTCACCCCTCCCCCAAGAGCAGTTCTGAGCTATGTGACATTCAGAAGCTAAGAGACAGCAAAACAGGCAACAAAACAGGAGAGCTGTTTCCACTACAATGATGTCAAGTAATACGCTACAAGTGTTCTGTGCCACTGGCCCATTGGTTAGATATACAGCCTTCCCCCAGGCAGTTTTAATTTGAGAAGAAGAATGCAAGTATAAACTACAGAATTCACGTTAAAAAAAAAAAATAATATTAAGAACTTACAAACATTGTAGTGGCCAAACTATAGTTTGTCAAATTGCCTTGACACATATGATACGATTTGGGAGGCAGTAATGTTTCCTAGATGCAGTCCGAGAAATCCTGAGCAGTAGATATGGTCAAGAAAAGATGCAGATGTTACAACCTTCGAGGCACTTCCCTCTGTCTAACAACATATTCCTGTTTTAAACAGATTGAACTTCAACCAGAAAACGCTTGCACAGATACAAGGTGGATATCAACAACATAAAGCAAACTGAATGTTAACTGTCTAGTGTTCCACATTCATTACGCGGAACACAAATCCAGAGGAATGAGGGAAAGAAAATAAATAACTAAATCATACTCCTGAAGATATTAGAATCCATTTGTCCATAGACAAAACAAAACCTAATAAGGCACAAACTATAATTAATTCCCTAAGAGTCAAAGGAAGCTGTTCCAAGATGAGTAACTGATGCTTTGGGTTGTATTCACAAGGCCATCACACGCTTCACGTGATAAAGCAATGATTAACTACATGCATTTCTTTATGACTTAAAGAATATATACTGCCAAACAAACCAGAATTCTAAGAATAAAACACAAACTGTCACATGCAGGACAGGGAAAGTGATACAGTTATTCTATGAGATGGTTAAAGACAGCATGAATATCTAAGAAGCAAGGAATCAGTAACAGCGCTGGAGGTTAATTATTCTTGTTAGTCAGCTTGGCCAAAAAATAATGAGCTTAAACTGTGACAAAGGAAAACAGGCAAAAGATGACTGCCAAGTGTTCTTGCAGAGATGAGAGGGAAGCACGTTGTTACCCTTTGCTGAATCGCATTCCAAAGGCTTCCACAGCAGCAACGCTACATCAATCACCAAGTGATCTTCAGGATCAGGGGTGCAACGGTGGTGGGTGGGAAATAGACTTCAGAACAAGAAGAATCCATTAGCCACGCAAAACAAAACAAAACCCTCCAGTATTCCATGCTGTGTCTGCTTTCAACACATTACCTCCCAACAGCAGCCATATTACCACCACCACTGTATGACTGCCCATCTGCCAAGACCTCACTATGCTTGTCACATTCAGAACCCATCCGAAGAGGTTCTGGTCCCTTTGCTGAAGCTCTCCCATGCAGCTCACCCTTCCCAACAGACTGTTGACACAGACCCTACAACAACTTGCTAGCTCTTTGTCACAGGTGTCTTGACACTGTTAGGCCTTGTCTGCTCTCTTCCAAATACTTGAGAATATTACCAAGAAGACAGGGCCAAGCTCCCTTTCTGATGTTAGGAGAATAAGAGACAGCAGACATAAATCAAAGCAAGAAACTTCTCAACCTAGCATAAGGAAAAACATTTCCACCTGAGGACAATCAAGCATTGGTTATTCAAGAGACTGACCAATCTCTTCTTGAAGGTTTTTCCAATACCTAATAACTTGATAAAGCCCTGAGCAACCTGCCCTGAAGTTAGTCTCGAGCCTGCTTTAAGATTGGGTCAGATGACATCCCAATGATCCCCCAAACCTAAATTTGTCTAAGCTTACCCTTCCAAATTTCCAAGGCTTTTCTGTTAACATGGGCATTGCCACATCTCATCTCCTCAATCATACCATGTCACCTGGATGGGATCATTCTCCAGGAGAATCCTCTGAGAGTAGCCCTGCTCTGAAGGACTTAAGGGTCCTGGTTGATGAAAAACTTAACATGAGCCAGCGACGCACAATTGCAGTCTAGAAGGTCAACCATAAGGATAAGGGCTGCATCAAAAGAGGGGTTGCAGTAGGGGAGATAGGTAACGGTCCCTCTCTACTCTGTCCCTGTGAGGCACCATGTGGAACACTGGATCCAAGGCTCGGGCCCCAAGAAACAGAAAAGATGTGGAGCTTTTGGACAGGGTCCACAAGGATTATAAGAGAGCTGGAGCATCTCTCCCACAAAGACAGAATGAGGGAGCTTGGGCTCCAGGGGCTTCTGATATTTAAAGGGAGATTATAAACAGGAGGGAAATTCATTTTTTTACATGGCTAGATAGTTTCAGTACAAGGGATAATGGTTTTAAACCATTTTAAACCATTATCCCTTGTACTGAAGATCTTGAGGGAAGATCTAGGCTAGATGTCAGGGGCAAGCTTTTCACAGAGAATGGTGAGGTGCTGACACAAGCTGCCCAGAGAGGCTGTGAACACTCTATCCCTGGAGGTGTTCAAGACCAGGCTGGATGGGGCCCTGGGTAGCCTAGTCTAGAGCTACATCTAGCAGTCAGCAATCCTGGTTGTATCTTGGGAACTGGGACTAGATGACCTTTGAGATCTCTTCCAACTCAAGCCATTCTATGATTCAACTGTGCTGAATTCAGGCCTTGACAACAGACATGCAACTTCGTGGAACTGCAGGCAATAGGGATGGAAGAGACAAGGAAATGTCATAGAGATTACTCACCCACTCTACCTTTTTGCACCAATATCATCTATGCCCAAAACATTACTGACAGATATCAGTTGGATTTGCTTTTAGAAGTCTCTCCCATGGATGATTTCATATCTCTGCGAACTGCTCCAGGACATCCATCCTAACAACAGATAAATACTTCCTTCCTGTCTTTTCTTACTCGAGGTTAAGCCTGTTAACCTGGCTGGAACATAAAGAACAATTTATTCCCTTCTACTTTGCATTTGCACTAGGTATTTCAAAACACAGCTGTTAGTAACCTTCACTTCTCATGTCTCACCAGTCCTGTTTTTAGATGCCCAGTCATCACCCTTCTCTCCTCAATTCCCTCTAATTAGTCTGCATTTTTCTTGATCTGCACCGAAACGGGAACACTGGATATCAGCCAAGACATTATCAGGGTATGGATTACTCTGTGCCTTGCATAAAAACTCCATTTTCTCTAAAGTCTAATTATCTTCTTTTTTTTGCCACAGTACTTCCATTTCATGATTAATTTTTATATATCATTCAACATCACTTGCCTTTAACAACAGCAGAGAGTGCACTTGCCCTTTCAGTCAACTACCATCCAAGATTCCAAGATGCAGGCTAACACCATTAGATGCAAGACCTCTCTCTACCTCCCAAAAAACCTCTCAGCGTTCAGCAGTCACAGGGGTTAAAAATCAACAGAAGAATTATGGGCCAGCCCTGCTTTCAGGCCTGGCAGCACAGAACAAAGCACTTTCATCTGAGGCTCTCAACTGTAGAATGTTTATTCCTCTTTTGGGCCCAGCAAGGCTTTACTTGTTGACATTTAATGAACAATGAAAGCCCATCTGTTCCCCAAAGGCTTTGCTAGCAACTATAATGAAACAGATCTACAGGTAGCTTCAAAATTCAGAGCCAAAACAGCAGTTTTACCAGATGACCAGCCAACATCACATGGGCCAGAAGGGAGGAATCAACTTTTGGGAGTATTAAAACATATATATATATTAAGAATCAGTGTACTTTAGTGCCAATTGGCTTACCTGTCAATAGCAGTTCACTCCTATCCCAGATCTGTATTGTTCCTGAGTGATAGGCTGGATGATTAGATCAGACAGAAGAGTAAATCTCACTATAGGTAATGCAGATTGAACAGGTGGCCCTTTTTCTGACCTGCTACCACCTCAAACTGTAAATAGGTTAGCCCTCCTCTTTCCTCTTATGTGTAAAAAAGAATATTCTGATATTTACTCTTCCTCAGCCCTGCACGAAAATATTCTCTGGTCCTCAATGTATTTCACATACTTTTCTCATTAAACAAATTAACCTTTCTTAAATGCACAGATCATTCTCTAGTGATATAATTATAGCTAGAAAAAAAAGGAAGCATGGGAAGTATCAGTAATACCAGTCTCCAAATTAACACGTATGGGTCATACTTAGGGGGAAAAACCCAACAAAAACAAAACACAATATTCAAAGGCATCACATTACAGAGCCAGAGCCTACAGATAAAGGTTTTACATTTAAACTTCAAAAGAAACACATTTGAGACCAAGGACTGAAAGACACCTCACCTGGACAACTGCTACAGAGCAAACACCCACGAAAAGCATTGTTGGCTTAGGACCAGTCAGCCATTTCCTATGGATCAGCGTCTTGAATTAGCTTTTTTGATTCTATTCTCTTCACATTAAAAAAATAACTAAATCAGGGGAGGGATGGGGAGAGGGTTTTGGAAACAAAGCCATATGTGTGCTTCTGCAAAACAGAAGTTTTTGATTGTAACACTTTTCACAGCAGGTAATGACTAAGGCATTTTACTAGCAGCTGTTTTTCTCATTAGACTACATTATGTATTATTTATATCACTCTGTAAGCGCTCACTACGCTTTAAAGCTGTAGCTTTGGCCTGAGGAACTTAAGACAATTTTGAGGTGACAAAATAGGAAGCACCAACAGAGCGCAGGAAAATTAGAAATAAGAAGAATTGATATAAAAGAAAGGCTCACTGCATACCTTCATATCACTCAAACTCATAAGGGCAAAGACAGAGGCACAGAGATTCCAGACAGAATCAAGCGCAAACTAAAAATGAGGAACTGCTGCAGCTGGTAGAACTATTTGGTCAATACTACTGAATGAAAGGTGAGCAGCCCCAGGATCTTGACAAAGACAACGGACACATCAACGGAAGACTTCCATTCAAGACCCCAGCCTAGGTTAGATCAGCCAAACAGAAGTTTGTTTGATCAACATTTTTCATTAATAAAATAAGCTACAACAGAAGAGATTTCAGCAGACTTTGAGATGATCCATGAAAGAAAAACATTTTCTCCCCAGTCCTATCAGTTATATCCTTTTATATCAGCTCTTGTAGCAGAACCATCACTCTACAGCAGTCCTTTAACTCTTATCCACCTCGAGAACTGTGTTTTAATGATGGTTTTAAAGGACTGATTATGTTGAAAATAAATGAAGGGGGAAGAGAAAAATATCAATCAGCATCCTTCAATCTACTGTATAGCATTTCAGAAAACTTGGAGTACTTGAAGTATATAGAATCTGCCTTAAACATACAATGTCCTGCAAAAGTTCGGTAGTAGATAAGCATCTGAACTATGCAGCTGTCCTACAGCAGTACGATTCCAAGAAGCACCAATGAGAAAACCAACTCTTGAATCCATTTCCAAAATCATTCTTCTACTTGAACACATATAGGTTACTGTGCATAAAGGACAATCATATCAGAACCTTTCATGCAGGTTTTGTTGCTCTCGGCCTCCCTTGCTGGAACCCCACCAACACAAAGGATGCATCATTCATTTAGGCTTGGTAGAATTAAATCCTAAAGTTGCCTAAAGAGTGCATCATCTCAGACAACAAGCCTAGCACTTGTCAACTGATCAAAAAAGTTTTTCAAGAGAAAATGAATTATTCCAGCATGGGTGGACTTAATCAAACCTGTTGAAGGCAACAACAAAAAGGACCAAATGGTACCTGCTCCTCACTCCTGATTCCCAGAGTCTATCCAGGAGACAGACTGGATTTTACATTAACCTAGTGGCTAGCTCTGAATCAGCAGCTTAACTGGTCCACTTCCAGCAGTACTAATCTTACCCTTAAAAATCTTGTTAAAATCATGCTGTGGCTGATGCTGAGTAGACAGCAAGGCTTATGGCCAGAGACTGAACATGGAACATTAAGTACGGATGTAAACAACACCAGATGAGCACCACAAGCAACTATCACCCATCCCAATTTCAAACACTCCACAGTAAGCACTTCAGAACAGATCCTGCAGCATATGGAGAGGTTCTTGTAGGTCAGAAAGTAAAAAAGTAAATAAGTAAAATAAACAAAACAAAACAAAAAAAACATAACTGGTTTTCATCACACAAGAAATGAATATGTTGAATAAAGTTGCTATTTTCAGAATCAATAAGAACAGCTTCAAGGATGGAAAGGTTTCAGACATGTACGTCCCATCATGAATTTTCAAAGGCAATGCAAGCAGGTTCACATTTTATAAACATTTCAAAATATACTGGAGAGACCTTCTCTACACATCAAAGTCACTGACCCTAAAACTCCTCCACTGGTCTCCATTTGCATGTTGTTGCTATGGTAAATGCACCAAACTAGAGAACTTGTTGGAGAAAGAAAAAAATAAGGTTGAGTTTTTGCCTTTAGTCACACTGAGGCAGACGTTTATCCCAGCCAAGTTTCACCAGGGAAAACTGGAAAGTAACACAGAGAACTACAAGAAAAGAAAGTAATAACAGAAAGAAAATGAGCACAGATTTAAAATAATTTTAGAGAAGAAGGGAAAAGAGCAGACAAGAAAAAGGCACAGCTCATGTAGTTGCTCTTGCTGGACTCGTTCAGGTTGTGTTTGATTTCTAATTAAGTTTTTTTGTTCTCCAGTTCAAACAATACTTTTAAGTTCTTATAAGTACTTTACACAGGAATTAAATTAGTGTAACAAAAAACATTCTCTGCTCCAGAAGCCCCAGATATGACAGAATCAAGAATCTTCTCCTCAAGCAGCTAAAAAACTGCACCTAAAATAGCTTTATTTCCTATCAATAATCACACAACTTAAGAGAAAACTGAGAACTCCAGCAGCCATCTCAGCCTGAGCAGCAAGGGGAGCCTATGAAGCACCTGGAGCAAAAGAAAGAGAAAGCAGAAGGAGGGAGCCCTGCTCTATCCCAAGCACAAGGGTCATTCAGCTGCTGTAGAAGAACTCACAGGAGTGGCACAGAAAAAAGGAAAAGGTGAAGCTCAGTCACAGGGTTTATATTGTCGCACAGACATTCCTTTAACTCTCTACAGAGAGTGCAGCAAAGAAAACGCCATCAAATGGAAACCAGATTTTCCAAGTGAACTAAATTCCCAAGTCTTTTGTAAGCTTTACTCGAGTTCAAAATACAATCCACCTGCAAGCACAGACAAACCAATACCACTTTTGGTCAGGTTTTGTTTTGTTATAATTCAAGACACATTCATCTTTTGGCAAGGAATACATAACGTGAAGGGAAACGCCTGACTAGGCTTTCTTTCCCCTCCACGAAAGAATGAGTTTGTGGTTACCTCACGAGCAGTGGAAAGGCAAGTTTATTTCCTAGAAAGCAAGATCACAGATCCCAGCCTGCCCCAAGCAATATCAGTTACGGATGATCGAGTCAGATATGATGAAACCTGAATTAATTCAGCAGCAGATGGTGCTGTGTTGTTGTTTTTTTTTCCCCAGCTAAAATGCAAAACATATGGATGGGGTGGCATAAAGTTTCAGCTAAGGACAAGGGAATGTTTGTTTAAGTCACGGTGCAAAGAGTAACATGAAAACTTACAAAAGACATGCAATGTGAGCTTTCCAAAAGCTAGATCTCTTTGCTATCCTTCCACTAACAGACGCTCCAACAGAAATATTTCCCAACATCTGACCCAAAAATCACTATTTAATTAATACTGCCAAGCAACTGTATTTTCTTGCCCTCGCTGGGGCATAATTGCATACTGCTGGGCTGCTGAACTTCATTCATACTTCACTTTCTCAGATATTGTTCCCAAAAAGCTTTCACATCCTTACATCAGTACAGCTGGATTGCAACTGAAGAAAATCTTGGTTCATGTTTAGGATCCAGTGGATAGTACTGTAATCTATTCTGTTGCTTATCTACTTACAGGACGATTTAAATAGCAAGAGATGCTTAGCACTGTACGGGAAGCATGAAACCAGTACCTCTGCCCTCCAGAGCCTGCAATATATATACCACAGCAGGCACAGATATTCAGCTGACATTTGTGGAGCTATTCATGGTAGGAAGCCTAAACACAACAGAAAGTGCTTGCAGAACAGCAACCTAAGAAAGAAAATTAATTTCAACAAAGTGCTTCAAAGCACACCTATCAGAAAGGCAGGTTCCTTCCGCTCAGCTCCATCTTTCCTGGTTACAGTAGCTGGATCCAAGAGCTTCTGTGCAAAAGCTATTAGAAAGAACTGTTGAGAAGAGGAATGCGAAAGATGGGAAGGTACTCTAACAGTAGATGAGGAGGGGGAAAAAAATACAGATGCTAGCAAAAGAGCAATAAGTGCAGAAGAGGACCAAGTGTGTAGCTCAGGAACGGGGGATAGGGGTGGAACAAACCCATTGCTCCCAGAAGACATCTGTGCAGCAGAAGGCTGAGGTTACAAGGGATGAACACATCCCATTTGCCTTATCAGAAATTCACAGTGAATCCTGATTTCAGGCCACAAGCAGCTTGATTACTTTGGAAACAACTAAGTAAACAAATACATAAACATACTGAAATTGAATTAGTCATCAGTATCCTTCCCCTCTTGGAAAACCAGAAATAGAAGTTTTAATTCGTGAGGTCCAGTTATTTAACTGTTACTTAAAAAGTTTCCTGACAGATGCCTTATATTTTGTGCACACAATTGCCATACTTGGCAGACATCAGATTTCACTGTGGTGAAGCAGCATTACAGTGCATGGCAGAGACCCAGGACGGGTACAAGAAGGGCACATCTGAGCTGACTCAGGGAAACGTGGGTGGCCATATCCCACAGCTTCTCTTTGCTTCAGGGCTGTAACACTCAACAGATGCCAACAGCAGCAGCTGAAGCAGTGGCAGTCATGCTTTTGCCAACATAGTGAATAAAGCACATAAACTCAAACACAGGGAGGATTTAAAAATTAATTAATTAATAAAACACTTCCACAGCTCTTCCCTTCGCTGCTCTTTGATATTAAATATACCCAATGATAAAACACTGTCCTCTAACTACTCATTTCCCTGCTTCTTTGCTTTTGGCCATTAACACAGTTTCAACTGGATTCCAGCCTCCTCAGTGACAGCATGCCTGATGCTACAGCTCCATTTCCTTCAGCTGCACCACCACACAGCTCACGGCCTTTCACTGTCTGCTCCACCTGAGGCATCATCCAACCACATCTCAGTGAACACTGTACTTTTCCTTGGCTGCTGGTCAGCTTACAGACCTCTTCATCCTTTCACAAAACTCTATTATTTCCTCTTCTGCTCTCACACAGCATCAAGGCTGCATTACCAATCAACACCGAAACTTATCATCTTCATGTCTCGGACTCTCAGTGACTCAGCATGAATTAAGGCCATCCTTCTATGGAGGACTAGATAGACCGACACTTATTTCCATTTTCCACCACTTTGCTGTCTTCTCTATAACAGGATACAAGTAACAGACGTTGTTTCACACTTCAGCAGAGGAAAGTCCCTCAAGCAAGCCTTCTGATGAGCTCCATCCATTCATTATTACTCTCTTCAAGAGTTCCCTCATTTAGCTTGTGTCCAAAAAGGCAAAGGACCTAAGTCCAACTTTCTGCATGCTTAGATCACCCTTGGTAGGATCATAGAATGGTTTGGGTTGGGAGGGGCCTCTATCATTTCATTCGGAACCCGCTGCTTTAGGCAAGGACACCACCCATTAGACCAGGTGCTCCAAACCCTGGGATGCTGCAACAAGCCATACAGAGCAAGGACGTGCACTGCCACCTCTCCTGTTGGAGACATTTCAAGTTCTGTGACCCCAACCAAGCCCCAGATATGTCACACAATAACTAAGTGCAACACCAACATATGCTGTGACTAGAGAGGATTGCAGCGGTCAGTGAGAACCTCATCTACCCAACCCATAAGAAGCCTGAACACTACATTGTGCCTGTGGCCAGCACTCACATGGCAAGACACTCAAAAATACTTAAACCATAACTGACTACAGGGATCTTTGTGAACTTGATCCCAGATCTACCCGTCTGATGGCCTGCAGCATTTCTCAGCTTCCTCAACAAAAGTGAATCTTCACCTGGTGAAAAGACATCGACAGGAGGCAGGCAGTCATTTCAGCTTTACCAAAAGAGCAGCTTTGCACGTGTAAAAGAAAAAGGAGTTCAGACAGCCATCGCAAGGACTCCCCGACTCCATCTCAAAACAGGCGCTACGCACAAGCACACAGAGAGCAAAGCTCTGTGTTGAAGCTCCACTCTGCTACCAAAATCGTGAGCCCACAGCTCTTTCAGTGGAGGCTGCAATAC
The DNA here is from genome assembly GCF_039878825.1 of Excalfactoria chinensis. Classification (NCBI taxonomy): domain Eukaryota; kingdom Metazoa; phylum Chordata; class Aves; order Galliformes; family Phasianidae; genus Excalfactoria; species Excalfactoria chinensis. Next base: position 13,979,958 of record NC_092825.1, on the reverse strand, counting down.
AGAAAGAACTTTTTTTTTCTTAACTGGGGAATTTAACCTTAGTTACGGGATTACCTGCCAAATTCTTTTCAGCTTTCATGCTTCGCTAAACAGTATTTAGCTCATTGCTCACAAACCCATTATTACACTAAAGAAAATGGGGAGCAATTAACATACAAAATGATAGCTTAAAGGTGGTGCTGGTTGGAAAGAAAGAAGTATTTTTGAATAGTGTTGTCTACGATTAGGTGAAATAACCAGGTTCTGGGGAAAAAAAACCAAAACAATTTGCTAAATCATTTCAGTAATGTCTGTTCTACAACTTGCGATTAAGGCTTAAGCTAAGGCAGCTCTTCAGAAAGCTCAGGGCAAAATGCTTTTGAAACCTCTCAGTGGAGTTACTACCATGTGGGTCGCAACCTAAAAGCCAGGGCCCCTGTTGGGCAAGCCCTGTTCAGAAAACATACACGTAAAAACTAAATCATTATAACAGCACAGACCGACACTGAGCTCAGCTCAAGTCCCCCAAAAGAACTGAAGAATCTAAACAAGAAGGAAACTGAATTCAGTACCTGTCATAATGCACAGTGCTGTGCTGGTGCAATTGGTCTTGCAGCTCAGAGCACTACAGCACTACACAGAACACACTAACAGCAATGACAGAAAAGTTACTGGCGGGGAAAAAGCCGTTGTGCAAGGGTTTGTTCCTGGGCTCTGAGCTGAGAAGGAGAAATCTCATATGTGAACAGTTCATCTGACAAAGCAGGCAGACAAGAGCAAAGATGCAATCCCTCATTCCTAGCAAGCTGTACCCAACAGCAGGACCTCAGCTATCCAGTTATGTTACAGAAATACGCCTTGTAACATTGGGGATTTGTTTTCAAGAGCTACCGGGATCCATTGTAATGCAGCTGAGCCACATTCACTCACTTTTATCAACCCTTTGCCATAGATTATTTCTAACCTATTTATCATCACATGTCCACAACCACAAACCTATTTGCACCAGCAGCTTTTAGTCGATTCCCAGTAACAACCATCCTTTGTATTTCAAATGAACGCCACTATTTTTCTTGGCTTGGAGGGTATTTAATATTTTCTTCAGATGACAGAGCAGCCTGCAAACCTGCAACACGCTCCATTCTGGGGATCACACCTATCTCATATTTTCCTCTATGAACACACAGCCTAATTGTGCTTTGGAATACCTCCCTGTATTCCGTGTGAAAAAGGCTCAGGCAGAAAACCAGTCCCGCAGAAGCATCTCTCTGCACAGGCAGCACAACTGCAGCGTCCATCCCATGTTATCGCACAGGGGCGGTGCCTGTTTACCAAAGATGTTATTGAGTTGTTGCCCCCCAACACACCCACCAGCAGCAGCTCTCAGCAGGGCTGATTCCTACGCCCTGTATAGCACAACAACCTGCCTGTTTTGTCTTCCTGCGCGGCCTCTGAATAATCCCGTAAGGTGAAGTGCAAGCGGTGGCTGCAAAACCCAAACGGAGACAGAGCTCGCCCAAGGGCTGACCACGTGGGCCATCAGAGCATCACATAACGCTGAGAGCCTTCTTTGGGGGGGTAAACACAAACCCCATTCGGTACCACGACCCAAACCCAAAGATGTGCATTCTGCTGTACGTGTGCATGCGTGCAGCTCTATTTCCTCTTATATTTGAATTATGTAAAGGCATCCTGAAACTTAAAGACATCCGTGGGCTAATCTGGAAGTTCTTCAAACGTAACATCTTCACGTAGAAAGCCGAGAAGAGCCAGGAGCTCGCTGCCGAACACCAGATTTTTATCTCCTATAAAAAGCGTAATTTGAATGGGATAACGCTCCCGAATGACTGCAGCTCCGTTCCCAGCACGGCTCCTACACAAACTCCCGTTTGCTGCGAGCGGCCGCACGGATCGCCCCGCGGAACGCAGGAGCGGCTCCGGGGCTGTCATCGGCGGGAGTGCGTGCAGCGACGCGGCCGAGAACGGGAGGCCGAGAATGACCAGACGGGTAAGGCGGCCCCGAGAAGCGTTTTTCCGCCTTTCTGCCGCTTCCAAAGGAAAAAAGGAGTCAGAAAGAGGCCCCGCGCGGAGCTCCCGGCGGCGACGCGCTCCCTCCGGGCGGACGCGGCACCGCGGAGCGCCGCCCCGCTCCCCCACCCGCAGCTCGCCGCTTACCTGACGGCCACCCGCACCGAGCTCTCGTCCTGGCCGGCCGACATGGTGCCGAGCGGCGGGCAGCGCCGCAAGCGGGGCCGAGCGGGAGGAGCTGAGGGCAGCGGCCGCGGCTCCCGCTCACCTCCCGCAGCGCCGCGCTCCAGCCATTTTAGGTGCCGGAATGGCTAAGGTAGAGCCGCGGAGCTCGGGGCGGGACCGCCGCTCCTCTGCCCCCGCCCCGCTGCGGCCCCGCCAGTCCCTGGGCGGGGAGCTCCGTCGCTCCGCCACTCGCTCCGGCGGTCCGCCGGCCGGGGGACGAGCCCCGGGCTCCGGCCCCAGCCCCGGGCCCGCTCCAGCCGCAATGCGTCACGGCCCCGCCCCGGGCCGGCAGCCGGCGGTAGGCACGGCGCGGGCACGCCGCCCGACGGGGACGCGCGGCGCTCGCCCCCTCGGTGCCGCCCGCCCCTCGGGAGCCGCGTGCCCGCCGGCTGGGGGCTGCCGGAGCCCAAACGCCGCCGCCGCCTTCACCGAGCGGCCGGTGTTCGTTCCTAATGCAAACAGCATCCCTGCCGGGAAACGAGCCCGGCTATTTTGCCCCCAAACAATCCGCATTCCTCGGGAGGGTTTTCCATCCGAACAGCTCCGTCCGGGGAATTGTAACGCTATGCTAACGAGCCGTGCGGAGCGGCCGGGCGTGCGGTGAGAGCCGCTCGGCTGGGGCGGAGCCCGGGCTGTGCGCTCCGGTGTGCTGCTGAGCTGCTGCAGAGGAGCTGCGGCCCATCCTGGTGAGCAGGTCGTTGGGCTCTCAGCGGTTATTTACATCGCATTTACAAATCAAGCTTAAAATAACTCTTAAGCAAACACGGCAAGCGCGAAGGTTATTATGCTTTGGCTCTCGCAGCTTTAGTAAAGTGGATACTCTCTTATCCAAATGTATCCGATGCTTCTTTTCTGCTGACGCAGTGCTAATGTAACAAAGGCATTAAAGCCGAATTTGCACTTGGGCAGCATCTCCTGCCGGTTAGGCCCCAGCGCGGTGAAGCTCAGCGGCCTCGCCCTGAGCACACGTGGCTCTGGTCGCTTATCTCAGCCTGACCGCATCCTTTCCTCTGTGTTCTGCATTGGAAACGAATGTACTAAGCTGAGTCTGGCAGAGCTCCTCCTAAACTTAGCATTACTACGGGTGGGTCAGTGTCTGCATGTGGACCATAAAGGATTTACCCTTGTGACACGAGGATTTGTTGTCCACATTGCGATTAAAGGGAAAGTGATGCAGGCGGCTGTAGGAGCTAGTTTGGGTAGTAAAACACTTCTAAACTGTGTGTGTGTCCTCTGCTCTCCAGCACCCTATTTACCTCACTGAAGGATTGACTTCAATAAATAAGGCAGAATCAGACCCATTCTTTCATTGTGTAAGTATACAACCATATCAGCAATGTCTTGTTTATCTTTAATGAAGCTGTATCATAACGTTTACAGACTTGTAAAATCTCAAAGCAAAAGAAAAAGCTGTGAAAGTCGCATTTCCTGGTTCTCCTTGCCATGCCCACAATGGGTCCCATGCATCTGTTCACCTCCAGATCAGCTGTTCCCATAAAGGGCACAGACTGCAGTGCCAGGGAGTAGCAGGAGAGTTTCTGTTTGTGATCCCTGCTCAGAGGACAGTGAGGGACAGCCCTCCCTGGCAGCAGCACTGTGGCACAGCTGGTGCACTTTCACCCCCTCCATCCTCCTGCCACATGACTCAGTGCCACGTGCCATTCACTGGGGCAACCAAAGAAAGATCTGCATTTGGGAGGGCAAGGGCTATGACTGGCAAACACAGGGACACGCATACACACACAAACACACACACATACACTCCACTCGGATGCTGAATCTCCTTATGGAGCTCCTCAAGCAAGCATTAGAAACGATAGAGCCTAAAATTCTGAGCTGTACATTATCTCAAAGAGCAGCTCAATGGATTGCAGTGCAATCAGCCACCCTGATGCCAAGCAGATCCCACCTAAGTGTCCGAGGCCTGTCTTGAACTATGTCATGCCTGTTGAACTTGTCTAGGCCACATCAATACTGTACCAGTTAACTCTGATACAACCTAATCGTAAGTCCACTTAAAATAGTAGAGCCTTCATTTTAAGTATTCCAGTTGTGACAGTTTTCTAGTGCTCACCAAGCCAGTTCAAATGAAAGTTTATGAGTTTAGTTATGGCCATGCTAAGGGGGTTAACAGTATCTCCTTTGACCTGCTGAAAGTTCCATTTAGTTCTGAGAAGAGATTCCATCAGTGGAAGTACTAGAATGTGTTAGAGAAGTTTGTCCTGACATTTCACAACCATGAGGATCTATTTCATAATACTTCGATATTGTTTTGTTTTTATTTAAGATCTCATTGTACAAAAAAAAGGACATGGGGTCCTGGTGGATGAGAAGCTGGACATGAGCCAGCAGTGTGCGCTTGCAGCCCAAAAGGCCAACTGTGATCTGGGCTGTATTAGAAAAGGGGTGGCCAGCAGGGAGAGGTCTATGATTGTCCTCCTCTACTCAGCTCCTGGGAGGCCCCATCTACAGTACTGTGTCCAGGCCTGGGGCCCCCAGTACAGGAAGGACATGGAGCTCTTGGAGCGGGTCTAGAGGAGGGCCATTAAGATGATCAGAGGGCTGGAGCACCTCTCCTATGAAGAAAGGTTGAGGGAACTGGGCTTGTTTATCTTGGAGAAGAGAAGGCTCTGGGGAGATCTCATTCTGGTCTTCTGGTACTTGGAATGTATAAACAGGAGGGGTAACAGTTGTTTACAAGGGTAGACAGAGATAGAACAAGGGGGGATAGTCTTAAACTGAGATGGGAGGTTCAGGTTAGATATTAGGAGGAAGTTTTTCACTCAGAGGGGAGTGACACACCAGAACAGGTTGCCCAGGGAGGTTGTGGATGCCCCATCCCTGGAGGCATTGAAGGCCAGGCTGGATGTGGCTCTGGGCAGCCTGGTCTAGTGGCTGGCAACCCTGCACACAGCAGGAGGGTTGAAACCAGATGGTCACTGTGGTCCTTTTCAACCCAGGCCATTCCATGATTCTGTGATTCTATGATTCTATGAAAACTGTATCAGATAACAGCCTCACGTTCATTGTATAGCTGTCACGTCCTCTGGTGCTTCTTCTCCTAAGTAGTGGAAATGGGTAGAATGTCATCTTGTTAATGAATATTCTCTTCTTGAACTTGTATGATAAATAAACTAACTGCATACCATCCACAATGTTTTCCACAATGTTTTGGAAACACATATTGTGGAGCCTAAATGAATATGCAAACCCTACAGAAAATATGCATTTTAATGGGCTTTTTTGTTTCTCTTCACATTTATATGATAGTGGGGGGGAAAAAGATAATAATAAATGAAGAGGTTTTATTCCTCCTGTAAATGATCACAGATTTTCTCTATAGGTTTTTCCTTGCCTGAGTCTGTCATAATCCTACAAACCCTATGACCCTACAATTAGAGGTATTCCATCGTGATCTGATACAGGAAGGCTGACTGGACTCTCATGAAACTGGGTTTCAACAGGTGTTGCTGATTGAAATCAAGTCAGCAATATTCACACTTTATTTTAATGAACATTAAGCTCTTTAACATGGAAGAATACAGCGCTTCCAGGTTAATTCTTGGCAAAGTCAAGCCTCTGTTTGCATTTCCCATGTGATGCCTCAGGGTTTCATGAAACTTAAGCTTTTCCACAACCAGCTCTTCAAAGATCTTCTCCCCATGCTAAAATGAACTTCTAGAAACTGTTGCAACTTGATTCTGATGGATTTCCTTGAAGTAGTTTTTTCTTCGCTGCCTTCCTTATTTCAAAGTGCAGGTCTTTGGGAGTATTTAAGCTTATCAAAGACATCTCAAATGCTTTCTACTTTCTTCTCATCACTCACGGAGATTTTTTGGTAAAACACAGAGGAAAGAAGCCACTCTAAAGTGACAAGCAGGAAGGTACCATGGGGGCCTTTGGTTCCAGTAACTGCTGAAAACAAACTGCTGAAGAAAAATGTTTCTTGGCTCACAATGGGATGGGAAAAGGTACGTTCAGAGTTGAGAAGGAAGAAGGGAGTGCAAGATCATGTTTGCATAATCGGAGGAGCAGCAGATAAGGAAAGGAAACAAGCTGGTTTAGCATAGACAGCTCTGGATAGAGGGTGGTAGAGAAAACAGAAGGGATGGGGTGGAGAAGGAAGAGGGATCTCTGGAGTTGAAGCCAAGTGATGGCTCTGCAGGGTTGTTCCTGGAGCTCAGGAAGCACTAGGAACCTCCAGAGCAAGAAAAAAGGAGATGGATCTTTTCTACCAACCTTCCAGAAACTAAATGAATGGGAAAAGAGAAAATACAATGGAAAGAAATATGACTAAGGGAGCGTATCAGGCTGAGAAGAAGATTCAGTGGGAACAGAGTTGCCAGCTGTACAGTTGTGTTCAATGAAGAAGAATTTCTTCATGAACCAGTGCTTTCTGTGCACAAAAACTGCACTGTATCACCATACCACTGCTAACAAAACAGCACAAAACTGTAACACAACAGTCATTCTCTTCTCTTTGCAGCTCACTGTGTTTGTTCTGTGCAACAAAGATGTGCTGATACACACTTGTTTTTCTTTCTTCAGGACCTCAGTATCGAGGTAGCTTGCTCTAGCGCAACTGTAGTCTACACTAAGATGGTTATACCAAGATAAATATTTTGATATAAATGTATACACTGAATGTATCTGTGTAGCACACATGTATCACCACCAGAGAAAACTGAAGAAGGCTGAAATACATCTCTGAGAAAACCCTCCTCAAGAGGAATCATAACAGATACATGGCTCACCAACATGGGTTTGTCTGGGGTGAATTTGCCTTCTGTGTCACAGTGTTTAATGGATTTGTTTGTTAACTGAAAGTTGGAATCAGCTTTTGGCAGCAAAATCCTGTAAATTCACCCTGTTGATTGGAAGTCCTTTCAGGTAATACAGAAAGGATGTAAATAATGGAGGAGGGAAAAAAATAGATCAGACATTTGTGTACACGATAATGTAATTCATTTTAATGATTTATGATAGCGCTATTCAAATCTGGCACAGTATTAGGAAGCTTATAACCCAAGTCTGAGAAGGATGAGGTCTCACTGTGGCTCTGGGCTACCAAATACCTTCCAGTGTGTTACCAGTCCCTGCAGAGGACTCTGTACCATGGGTCAGAAATGTGTGTTTCTAAGCCTGATACTTGGGTCTGACTCACTGATGTCTTGACAGAAGCCCAAACTCTGCTAGATCAAGATGACAGTGTTGTGCTTTCTCCGTGCTAATGGGAAAGTCTAAAAAAATCTCCGAGGAACAGCATATGAGGCCAACTGTCTTACAGGTTTGAGCCAAAGCAAGTAGAGTTCTTCTCATTCCTTGAACGGGGAAATTGAGGCGAGAAGAAAATGAGAATTGGAGATATCCATAGAAGAAATGGTTGTCAGAACCAGTATCAGGGCTGATTCAGGGGCCTGTGCTAGTGTTGTTAGACCACACCTTAATGAGATGAATTATTAATACAAAAGCTGCACGGGAAATTCATTTCTGCTGCCTCTCACCAGAGCCAGCTGTTCAGACTTGAATGCGTCAGAGTTGCACAATACCAGTCTTGCCTTTAGGATACAGTTACCCAACATGATGGGCTTTTCATAATGTCCCTCCCAACAGTATCCTCATCTTTCCTCTGCCCTTCACCCTTCCCCCATCATCACCACGCTGTCAGGTTTGGGTTCAGACTGCACTTGCAGAAGGTACCAAAAGGCAGCAGTCCCATACACATAGTATCTGTGGTGGCAAGGCGGCCTCCTGTCAACAGCTGTGCCAGTCTGTTCTAGATAAGATGGAAAAAAATAGCTCACATGTTTAAATAGCAAGCATCAAAACCCTGGCACATTCCAGATTAAATCAATTTGAAGTTCTCCACCTCTGGGAAAATGCTCTGATGAAATTAGTTCCAATGAGGTCAGGAAAGTTTCCATTTTCCTGCAGAGCCTGCTGATGGCTACTAGCAGAGGGAGGTCAGTGGGCAGATTTAGCATCGCCCTGGCCTTCTGAGTTGCTCTCACAGACCTCCTCCTTTAGGCACTCCCAAGACACAGTGTGTCTAAGCCCCAAGTTGTGAGTTCCTTGGGCTTCTGCTTGTTTTACCTTTTTTTTTTTTTTAAATGAAATCCCATTTCCTAATTGGCCTCCTTAAGCATTATCACAATAAAAACAATAAATAGTAATAACAAAAAATGAGAGAAGGCAGGTGGAGAAATGCCTAATTGCCTGCACAATACTGCGACCACAAGCCAGAGGCAGCACTGGAGCTTGGCGGAGAGCAAGTGGGTGGTGTGTCACCTGCAAAACAGAGGGTTGGGCAGGCAAAGAATGGGTCTTGTGAGAACAAACTGAGAGTCCTCAGCTTGATAGCATCATGGAATTTATAAATTAAGGGATGACAGCTGTAAATTAAGCATGGCACAGGTTGTTTTATTCTCCATATGTATGCAGCCCGGCTTGGCACACTCACAAACTCATGAAATTAAAATAAGTAGTTGCAACAGAGGTGTGACAAGCTTCATATAAGAAGGAGTATCCAGATACAGCTTGCTATGGAGGGACCACTGCTGTAAGGAGAGAATTGTGTTGTGGCACAGCAGCAACAGAAGGCGCTGCTCCAAGCTCTGTGGCAGCCTGCAAGGCTCACCTCTACTTGCCAGGAAAATCTGTGCTTCCAGCTCATTGATGGGCTCTCCTACCCAAGGCAGAGGTGAGGCATCACCTTCCTCTGGAAGAATGCAACATGTTGAGCTTTGCTTTCCTTATTGCTTATTCAAAGTAGTTTTCATATCACTCACTGCATATGTATCATTTGGGAATGCTTGGGCCAAATGATATTAGGCTGAATCTTATTTCAGTTAGTTCTCTTGGACAAGATGCAAGTGTACAGTTTGCTGCTGAAATGAGACAGCACGTCCCTGCGCTGCAGCAATGAACTTCTGGAATCCATTGCCACAGGAGGTTGGGGAAGCAGACTATTAGCAGGCATCAGAAGGGATTAGACAAGATTTGTGAACTACATCTCCATTACCAGCTAATAAAAGGAACAGACAGGTCAATGCCTGTGATCTCTGCAGTCTGGGCCAGAGGAAGAGGTCAGGTACATGTGAAGGGACCTCACAGGCCTATCTGGGTCCTTCAGATCTGTGCCTCAGCCAGCCTGTGCAGGCTGCTGTGCAGCTGTGCCAGGACCATCACCAGTGCTGGGCACATGTGGCATTTTTGGGTTTTGTTCTGACCCAGCAGGGCATCCATCTGCTGTGCTTTGACTGATTTAAGTGCCTAAATGGTGCTCTTCCCACCAAAGTCTCATGCAACCACAATGCGCTTGAAAGGAAACTGGCTTTAACAAACCATTCACTTAGGCTCAGAAAAATAATTGATACCAAGGGATGGAGAGAATCAGAAGATATCGTTGCTACACTAGGAGTTAAATAATTATTTGGATGGACAATTTGGAACAACACCAAAAGGGCTTATTCCAAAAAGTGCACAAAATCAGATACTCCTTAATTTCACACTGAAAAAAAGAGCAGTCAAGAACCAGCCATGACTTTGCCGCAACCTCTTTCTCCAGCAGAAGGGTCTGATGCCATTTAACTTTTCCTCTCATCATTTCTGAACATTTCTATGTCTCTTCTCGACAGCTTTTTCCAGCTCAGTGTTGATGAGGTGCACCGTGGATATTTACTGCTCGCTGTCCATGAGTCGCTCTGTCTTAGGAGATCTTTCTACATCTTTTTGTCGCTGTTGGAGTCGTTATCCCTTTGTCTGCCATTTTGTGGAAACTACAGATTTCAGCAAAGATTCTCACGAGGCTGCTGATAACAGCACTGACAGATTTGTACACTGACAAACCAGAGGCTGCCTATAATAAACCAGCAGGAACAAGGAAGCATTGTAATGACAAGGGAAAAGACTTAGAATAACTTTATATATATAGGCATACCCAGCTAAATAACAGCCAGAGAGAACATAACTAAATAGACAAACATCTGGAGGGAGTGAACAAAGGGTGGGTTAGGGTGGAATGCAGACTGTGGCTGAGAAGAGAATAAAGGGAAAGGCAACGTGTAGGACTCAGGAACAGCTTTCTCAGCAGTGACCTGTGTGCAGACAGGAGAGAATCTCTCCATGGAAGTAAGATTTTCCCACTGCCAGGACACTGCAAACAGCACTGGGAACAAAGAACCTGAAGCAACCTGACTGCACAGCCTGATGGATGTCTCCAGACTTACAGGAGATGACTAATAAACACAGAAATGCATTGGTTTTTACTTTATATTTCTGCTCATGGGTTTTCTCTTGTTTGAGTCGGGTCTTGCTGGAGTAAATGGGGCACAATGTCATCAAAATAGTAATAATAATAATAATAAAGAGTACCAAAAAAGCCCATTCTTCTCACACCCACTGAGCAGTAACTTAGTAGAGAAAAGAGCACCACCTAGTGCTATGCGCTGTTTGGTGATGCTGCGGTGTCCTATGCCCTTCTTCCTTCAGATTTCAGCGCTCTCCCACCTTGTGCTGCTCCGCAGCAAGTGGCATCCCAGCTCCCGAGAGGAGAGCAGCTGGTTTGCCCAGAGCCCGACATCTCTCCGTTCTGTGCAGCCTGAATGAGGCAGTGCCTCGGGCACCCGGTTAGCATAATTATGGTGGCTGGTCTGATTCATTCAGGCCAGATTCTACCACCCTTACTCACACAGAGCAGATCTGTGTCTCACTGATGGGCCCCGCTGCTTTCACTGGACTGAAAAACATCAATCAGTGCTCACAGAGCAGGCTGGGGAAAGCAGATGAGCAGATTCCTGCACCTTGAAAAATAGGTGGTGTTCTTTGCCTTTACCTTCTGATTCATGCCAAGCTTCTAAGCTTGCCTTTGTGCAGGTTAAAGCTCTATGCTTTCTTATTGCCTTTTTTTTTAATCAAAATCCTCAGGAAGGAGGTCTTCAATGGCAACATTTCTCTGCACAAAAGTTACCTTCGCTGTCATTAAGATGGATCCCATGTAACCTTAATTCTTCTCCTTCTTCATTTGTTATTAAAATCCACCTTGCTGCCTTTGTTTATGTCTTTTGGTTATTAATCCGTATAATGTTTGCATTCATATTTTTAACACTGAACACCTTCCATTCTGACTCACAGCTTCACGTTTTCTGTCACAGTGTAATTAAAATATCACAAGGAGGGAAGAAACAGGTAAATCAACTCAGAATGATTCTGCATCAGCTGTCGTTATGTACTATGCAAATAGGTCCAGACTTGAAGATACTTGCAGCATTGGCTATGTGGGTTCATTTACATCAGGATGTCTATAGTAAAATGTCATTTAAATGTCTTCTTCCATTTACAGTTTTGAGTTTCCTAAGTGATCTTCATGACCCAGGCTACCATGGCTAGATTCAATCACCTAGTGATGGGATTATGTCTTCTACCTATGCAATCATTCAGCATTGCAGCATACATTCCAACTGGAAGATGATAAAAATCGGCTCTTCAGATTTTTTTCCACATCCTCAGATTTGCAAAACAATATTTTTCCGTAAAGGTTTTTATTTCTACTTCATAACCCTCCATTCTTTCCCTATCCAGATGTCTCCTCAAAGGGTATTCTTCAGCCGAGAAGGAAATGATCCGGGTTATCCACACCTCCCTGCCATGTTCCTGTACCTTCACTGCTGCAACCACTGCTGCCCACAAATTCCACTTGTGGCCATTTCTTACCTGGTACAGGATTTTCCTTTTCAGATTTTCAGACTTGGTTTGGATGCTTTTCTTTCAACTTTAATGAAAGGAGCCTTGATTTATTCTGATATATTTGTGCCCTTTACTAAGAAAAGTCAGGAGAATTTGCATGTGTGAGTATGTATATGTGGGCATACACATAGGCTGTTAAATAAGAGCTGTACAAAGTGTGAGTTGTTATGAAATGATGGTTCATGACCATATAGTGTTCAGTGACTGCTTGGGTCCTGTGGGACATCAGTGGGGAGGCTGCCAAATAAACCTGATGCAGGATGAACCATCCTACTGGGCAGGTTTATCTCTTGAAAATATGTGTGATATTACATGAAGGACATTCTCATGGTGTCAAGACTCCTTGGCTCTAGAACAAAGACATGTCATGTCATGGATATATGTTCATTAGAGCACATATACATATGGCTGGTGTCTGTAATTGCATTTACCAGTTACTGGTTAATGGGAACTACAAGCCAGGTATACTGCACTACACTCCCAAGGATGCACTGCTCCTTCCACGCGTGCAGCACACGTGTGAGAAATGGGCTCCCAAGAGCTCACACTACAATGACATTGGACACGTGCAGAGCTGAACACATGTCCAGATCACCAAATATACACTTCTGACCCAACGTGTCCAAGAAACTCCATCCACTGTTACTGTGCTGAAGGCTGTGGGTGAGCAGTGGTTGACGTTGTGGCTCTGTAAGGGAGCCTACATGATGTGATGGGATGAAGTATGTTGGAAAAGGCTGGCTCTGGTTTTGCATCTTTCATGTAGTAACAGCTGTGGGGAAATTGGGAGTGACTGCAGGGACTGTTATCTCATTGCACGTGGGTTTGATTCTGTCATTGCACTGAGCAATAGGATTTAACATCTATTCATTGTTGCACTAGTGACAACATAATTAGCTAATTAGTAAGGACTAATTGTTAAAAATACTGTATTGCAGCCACACTAAATGAAATAGCCTGTGTACTTCTTTCTGGGAGAGTTATGAGTTCATGCTTTTCTCCTTAAGAATCAAACTCCTGGGAAATAAAAACCAAACCAGCAATTCGAAGCCAATTCATATCCTGCTATGACTAAACCAGGGGCAATAAGGGACTGGCAGCTGCACAAAGGTTGTGTTTATGGCCTCGTTCAGGGTGCAGAGTGTGTAGCCAGGAGCAGGCAAGGTCCCTGCTGGCACCAAGGGTTCAGCACTGCCTTCCACAGCCCGACACCAAGGTTTGGGTTTACAAGGAAACCAAAGCCACCACCCCTTCCTTTCAGACTGAGTGGTCCTGCTGCCTGGTTGGGTCTGCTGGCTCCACACACGAACCAGAGGCATCACCAGGGGCTGGGGAAAGAAACCTCTGTCTCTTAAAACAGAGCAGCTGTGTTAATGTCAGCCTGGAAGGGCTGGGTTCCCAGGACACCTCTTTCTTTCCCTGTGCCCACTCTGGGGGAGGTTCTGCAAGGGTGAGGCCCTTTGCAGTCAAGAAACTGGAGTCCAGCTGTGCTTCAGCCACAGCTTTTGCAGGGCAAAACAAGTGACAGCTATTTAAAAACCATGACAGACCAAAGATTTTTTTGTTCCCAGACTATCTGTTTCTAGTTATGGTTTTGTTCTGTGTTTTCAGCTGGCATATAATTACCATGAATTATAGAGCAGAACAGGGTGTGTGTAACCACACCTCGAACAAGCTGGTTCTCATTGGCTTGAGCAATGACTGGAGCAGCTCATGTTCCCAAGCATGGCTTTGAAACACAGTCTGGGAGGCCTGTGCAGAAAGCTGGGCTGCTTTAAAACTGATCCAAGTGACATATTGTACCCCTGGTGACACTGACAGTGCACACCATGGCTCTTTCATGAGCCCTGAAGTGCACATAGAAACATTAAAGCTCACACATTACAACAATATTAAAGAAGATAGAAACACTTGCTGACGATTAGCGTATGCCTGTTAAATCCTTCTTTTCATGTTTGGGCAGGGAAAATACCCATCTTGCAGATGTTGAGCCAGGACGGTATCTCACTTTAGGCTTTAGACTGTCCTGTGGCAGAAGCCTTTCATTCATTAGAAGCCTTCAGGAAGCGTCCTAAAGGCTCAGCATGCAGGGGATTTCAAAATGATGATGCTGACAAATGCTGAAGCACAGACCAAACCTGTGGCTGAAATGCTCAGTAGCAGAGCATGCTGGCAGACAGTCACACAGCCCATCTGCTTGGGAATTGCTGCTGCTGCTCCAGCCAAAACAAGAGGTAGCTCATTATCACTGGATAATAAGACCCATTATTTATGGCAATAAAATACGTAGGCAATATATGTTGACATTTCGCCTTCCAAATTACTTATTTCAGCAGAGATCTAATTTTGCAGGTAGGATAATAAAACAACAGCGATGCAATGTAGAAATTATTTTGAGAACCTCTTAGTGCTTGTGCTTCTGGCTGACGAAGCAAACTGCAGAGAATGAAACCTGCTCTCTATGCAGACGTTTGCAGGGATGGTTGATGGGTGTGGGACACGATGAAGCCCCAAGGCTCTATAAAGAATATTTCCATACCAATTTCATTTCCACTACCTTTCACTACAGGATTTAAGGTTTCCAGACTGAAGGCCTTAAGTCAGTATTCGAACACCGAATTAACCAATTTACCTGAGAAAACTGACCACATTTTACTGCTGGGTGAACTGTGGGGCAAAGTTCTGCCTCACCTGCCGCTTTGTTCATGATGAAGCGTATGACAGGAAGGCAATGGGAAACATTTTGTTTCTTCTCTGAACCACAGAAGTCCCTGCTGTGAGACATTCCTCAGACCAAAATCCAAAGTAATACTCAGAAGACGACAAGGACTTCCTGTGCAAGGTACTCCTGCTGGGTTAGGTAAGAGGCTGAGCTGCTACTTGCCTGTACTTTGCAGTGCAGAGTAATAATTAACGGTGATAAATAAATGCACATGCCAAAGTCCAAGCTGCGTAGTGAATAACTGCCATCATAGAAAATGTCCCCTATGGGCAAATTTTGATGTAACTGTCAACACAGTGTCAGCTAAGGCAGCCTCTGACCGGCCATTCAGAGTCCGTTCAAACCCCTCAGTCACCAATAAAGTCAATACAGCCCCTTGTGCACTCAGCAAACCCTGAGTGCTATGGGAACCAAAGGAACCCAGGGCACGCTGCCCTTAACCTGGAGGGCAGTGCCTGCCTCTAAGCCCTTTTGCCATGATAGCCTTTGTAAAGCCTTTTCTGCCTAACCCTTAAGTTAGGAGGTGATGAAAGAGTTGTGCTTTGTGCTTGTGGGCCTGGCACCCAAATGCAGACTGCACATCGCTGCCCAGTTTGCAACTCAGACTTGAGCACAACCAGGTATTTCTGCAGGATACTCCTTTACGTGGCCTGCCCTTCCTGTAGATTTTCTGTCTGAACTCCTAGCATTTCTTTTAAGCCATCCATCATGTTCTTTCAGATGAATCTGAACTTTTATCTGTGTTGCTGTCTTCAGCCCTTTGCTGAGCTATCTTCTGTTGCCCAGCATGCTTTATAAATTGATTTGTGGGTAGCAAACACTGTGATTTATGTGCTACGACACAGCCCCCTTCTTAATTACCAGCAAAACCTTGAGAAATCTCTTCCAGAAGGACTGAAATTTGACAGTCTTGGCTCGGTTTGAAGATATATTGCCGCTGTTAAATGACATATATATAGATCAAAGAAAAAGTTTTCCTATTCTATTAAATATCAGCATTGCCATTGTAATTTTATCAAGAAAGCCAAAGATCTGATGTTTTTTTATAATGCTTCAGCTCATAATTATACAAGAGTAAATCCATTCTGTGTTTTAAGTTCCTTACTATGAGAGCGGTGAGGTGCTGGCACAGGCTGCCCTGAGAGGCTGTGGATGCCCCGTGCCTGGAGGCGTTCAAGGCCAGGCTGGATGGGGTCCTGGGCAGCCTGGTCTAGTATTAAAGGTGGAGGTTGGTGGCCCTGCCTGTGGCTTGGAGATTCATGATCTTTAAGCTCCCTTCCAAACGAGGCCATTCTGTGAATCTGTGGTTTTTGTAAAAGAAAGTATCCAATACTCATATTCACAAAGTGGAAAATTTACATTAGCCATATTTTGAAGGCTCAGAAATCTAAAATACACAGCTAAAAATATCCAATCTTTGTTGTTTTGTAAGTATATTGCTATTTTCAAGCAGAGATTTTTGAGGTGTGGTGTTAGCAAACCTGAAATCTTGCTACATTCCTCCTCACCTAAGTATCACAAATGGAAACAGATGAGGCAAGTCGTCCCCAAGTAGCACCTAGTTGTGAAGCATGAAGAAACAGGTTTTGAATCACCAGGGAAATGGCATCAAAATACACCTGGGTAAGGATATGCAGGGAAACATTGCATCATGTCCCATCAGTCGCACGGCCAGCTGACTGTAGCATGTGGCAGCACTGCTCTGAAAGACATGCCTTGGGAGCTTTTGGATGCAGGACAGGTGACACGTCTCAGCAGTTGTGCCAAGTGCTCATTTATCCTCTTCAGTGTCCTGAGTACAATTGTGTCTGCTGGATGCATGAGGAAGGCTCTGCTAAAAAGACAGACAGCAAGGAACTTTTCTTGTCTCTTTCCCAGGCTGCAGCAAGCAGCACTGTAGGCACATTCCTGTCTTGCCATTGCATTCAGGATACATGTTTAATAACGTGGGACATTTGTAAAGATTTATACAGGTGTAATTCATTGCTGAGTGGTGCTGTGTTCACGTGAGGCATAACAATACATCCCAAAATGCCTTATTATTGGACAAATAAAAAGTGATTTCACATCAGTTTGAGATAGTGGTCAATGCACCAGGAGCCCTCTTTGCACCACTCTATGTCTCGGCCACACAACCACCTATTAGCTTAGCTGATGTCCTGCTCTGGGGATAGTCTCCTCAGGGCATAGAGGAGCAAGATGCTGAGGGTGGCCAGGGTGGCCGGTCCCCATGCACCACACACACCACAATCATGGCTGGTTGTGCAGAGAGACTGACCAGAGGCTGTGGATCTCCTCCTTGGAGATCCAGAAGCCACCTGGCCTTGGCCCTGTGCACTCTGCTCTGGGTCTCCCTGCTGGGGCAGGGGTTGGACAGAGGGACAAGGAGGGCCATGCCAGCCTCAGACATGCTACGGTTCTGTGGTTTTGTGGCTGGACTCAGGAGGCAGGCCTGGAACAGTTGTCTTCTAGCATGATGTGAGCACGCTGGAAGCATTACAATAACACCTCAGAATGGTATTTCCATGGTCATGGTCAGATGTGGGCAGAAGTTCTCAGGGGATGTCTGGTGTCCCATAAGGACCAGAGCTGCTCCACACATGGATTCAAAGGCAGGCATTTAAACTATTTTTGGCCTGAGCAATACTGATGACTGCTCCGTGGATCAGCATCTTGAATTCAGCCTTGTTCTAATGATTTGCAGGAGGTGGGCAGGCTTGATGTAGGGTAGAAGCAAGATCTCCCCATGGCCAGAGGAGTGGATTTCCAGCTGTTCTACCTCACCTCTGCAGTCGGTTAGCAAGTGGAGCCCTGCCTGGCAGTCTCACTTCTCTGCTAGCTGGGGAGTGGCTCCTTAATCCCATTCTTGCTTGACTTCATGGCAATCCTTACACAATCCCTGGCAGCACTGCCAGGCATCTCTGTTATGTGAACACCCCCAGAGCTCTTATGTACTCAGCTTGAAACAACTTCAAAGATGCTCTGCTTCTGGCCTTCAGAAAAAAGTTGCTGCTGCCCCCAGAGGGCTGGCATTCCCTGGCTTCCCTCCTTCACTTTTCCCTTCCCTCAGCCTCTCCACTTTCTTTTCTTTCCTCTCCTCTGATCCCCTCTTGGGTGCTGATTCTTTAACCCCACCAGCACAGAACTGGGATCCATGTATTTCTCCTTTCCTGGCTGCTTCTATCTTGGCAGAGAGCCCCAGCAGGCAGACAAGGGACGCTGGCAGCCTTCCTCTCCCAGGGGTCTTGCAGAAGGACAACCCACAACCACTGCTGGCCTCTGCCCTGTTCTTTGCTGGGGACAAGGGGACAGGGCAGTCAGCGAGAGGCCAGGCTGAGAGCAGAGCCAGTTCTCAACTCTTTGATCTCAAATTTGGTGATGATTGGGTATTTTTTTTCCTGGAATTCCAGTTCTGTGGAAGTAAATAAAGAGCAAAAAAGCAACCCGTGTTCATGGCCAGAGAGTAAAGACTGAAAATATGAAACCAGAGCAGCACGGTGAGGTGGGTGCATGTTGCCACTGTTTTGGTGCAGCCTCCTGTTAGGGGCACCTTTCGTAGCACCTCCTCTCTCAAGAAAACCAGCGTGGATGTGAGCTGTGGGACTCAAAACTCAGTCAATAAAAAGAAGAACAAACAACTGCTCATAAGGGGAAAAAATATCTTCCAAAATATCTGCCCCCCTGTATGTATTTCTTTCCTTTGCCATGGAAGGATCGGGCTGGGAGCATCAGGAACCTTTTCCCTCTAATTCTGGCCGTCTTCAAATCCACCGGCCTGGGGACAGACAGGCAGCGCCAGTGATCCCCGCAGTGGAAATCTGTCTGAAGGGGAGCTCTGTCGGCCTCAGATCTGTTTTCTCTCTGGAAGCCTTTCTGGGCTAACCTCTTCAAAGTGCAGCAGGGGAACACCATCTGCCTGCTGGATTAGAGGAAGAATGAATGATATTTAATTAAGATGATTTTGCCCTCTAGACAGGTTGTTTAAAAATTAATTTTACCTCTCCATTCCCTTCAATTAAGCTTGTAAGCTAGAGGGAGCAGGGCACCCTGAAATATTGATTCCGCCTCTTGGATCGCAGTGACCTACATTTGTGGGTGCTCTGTCCATGATCAGGATCGTCACTGTCCTGCACACTGAGCATGGGAAGAGTGATCAGGCTGCTGACTTGGGTTAGACACAGAGCTCAACACGGATCCTTTAATTTCTCTTAAATACATCATGATTCATTATCTCAGGCAGGATCCTATATCAGGTGCATGAAGAAAGCTTTGTGAGAGGCAAGCCGAGGTTGGTTGATCAAAGCTATGCCCTAGGCAACATGAGAGAGCTTCCCAGCTGACTGCATCTGGTTTCTGCAAAGGCAGACAGCTTTGGTTTGACTGCTCATGTTGACTAGAAGGGAACTGAGATGTGTTTCTTTTTTTTTTTCCTTTTTTCTCTTTTTTTTTTTTTTTCCCCAATAGTTCTTCCCCTTCAGCTTATCGGTCATGTCAGCCCTACACAACAAGGAATAACTAAAGGCTTCTGGCTTTCATCCACACCTGGGAAGCTTACATCATCTTCACTGAAGGCTTCAAAAGTGTGGCAAACAAGGAGTAAAATATTGGCCCGGCAAAGATGAAACTCTTGAGAAATGCCCTGCTTTCTGAGCCCTGCCCGTAATTCTGCTGATGGGGATGCAGATCTGCTCCTGTTAAGTAATGTAGCATGCAAACAAAAAGAATTTGGGAAGGAATTGTGGACCTGTGAATAATTTTGACTTTAGCTCTCACCAATTATATGTGCCATGGTGTATTGCATGTTGGGTCACTCCCAAGAGTTGCTGAGCACCGTAAATTTACATTAATGCAAAGCAAACCATTATGCGCCTTCATAGTGCTGAGGGTCATGAACATCACTCTCATTTTATGTCTTGTGATGGCAATTTCTTAGTCCACCAACAGCAAAAAGCATTGCATATGTTATCACCAGAACACACCACCTTGCCTTACAGGAGTTGCTTGCCAATAAAATTACTCCAGCTATCCACACATTCCAGTCTTTGGCAAGGGAGCCAACCTTAGCATTACTGTGTTGATATGAGTCTGCAAACTCAGCAGTAACACGAGCTCTTGCAAGTTCCTCTCTAAAAATCTAATCAGTGTCATTAAGGAAACCTTTTAAGAACAGATGGAGATACCTGATGACTCTAAGGTTCATGGTCCAAGCACTAGTTCTCTTGAGTTTCCCCAACATGCCCAGCATTTCTCCAGGAAGGAATTTGGCTTCACTGCCTTTTGTAATGTTCACATCTTGTTGTAGATGCTAACGAGGCTGAACCTTGTAGTATTTGGAGGGGGGGAGATGTTGTAGGCATGTAGGCAGTAGCGGGGCTTTTCAGGATGTGACGCGGCAGTAGCCCCCCCTCTTCCATCCCCTACCTTGTGATGTACCTTGGGCACGCATTTCAAACGTGCAGCCTAGGGGGCGTAGACGAAGTAATTAAGGTATATAAGGTGTTGATTACTCCTAATAAACGCCATTTTGCCACCTTTCTTGATGAGTCACGGTGGTCTTCTTGGCCCTAGCGGGGGTTTCGCTAGAACCTGGGCAAAGAGGGGGGGGGTTTGCCACATTTCCCTCATGTCAGGAGCCCAGCGGTCCAGAGTTCTAGCAGCACTTTTCAAAGAGTATTACTGAGGCTTAGCATCACATGTAAAACCGTAAATCAGAGCCCATGAGCTTGCACAAAAGTTTCTGTATTTGGATCTGATTCTGGTGCTCAGTTGCACCACAAATGCAGACAAAACTGGATGAGGTAGGTTAAGCAAGACAAGGGTGCTGAAGAGCTTTCCCACCTCCTAAATATTTCTGTATGCTCGTGACTGCATTTGCAGTAAAACTCTTAGGGCCATAAGGTCTCCACGGCATGCTGTAGAGCTGTGTTCTTGCCCCAGCCCAAGCACCTTGTAGATGAGGACGCAGCTTCAAGTGCAACAAGTCGCTCTGCACGCACGCCTCATTCTTTAGAAGGTGTTGTTGTGCCTCGTCTCCACCCTCGAGAAATCCAAAAACATTTTAAAAGATCATAGCAGTCAGATGAGATTAGAGAAGAAAACCAGATTATGGCCAGCTTTAAAACATGTTAGGGCAGGTGGATGAAAACATCAGAGGTCTTCTGCCCATGCTGCAAGCTGGCATGGCAGGAGACAGCGCTGCTCTGCAGCCCAGCAGCATGTGTAGAGCAGCCCAGCACAGTGCTCAGCTGGCATTGGGTAGTGCAGCCTCCTGCATGAAGTGCCTTTTCAAGGTGGGCAGTGCTGGATAAAGGTGCATTCATGCACAGGCCAGCTGAGCACCAGGGCAGGGCAGCTGGAGTCTGTCTGTGCTTGCCCCCTTACAAAGGCACTCTGCTCTACTTAGATATGTGCCTGCCAAGCAAGGAGTACAGCACCTCTGTGGGGCTGTTGGTTCTTTGGGACTCCTGGATGACGGCTTAAAGGTCTGAGCAGGAGGAAGTGCTGCCAGCAGATCTGGAGATACTCAGTCCTTCACAGCTCCAGTTCTTTGGCCCTTTGCTCCCAAACTCCTGAGCAGCTTTGCAGCTTGGCAGAGCTGGGAGCACTCCTGAGCCATCCATGCAGGTGTGGGCTGCGGCCCTGCTGACATCAGCAGCACTGCTCCCATTCTTATAATGGCCAGGAGGGGCTGTGTTGGCAGCGTGTAACACAAGCCTCAGATACCATGAAGCACATCCAGCAACGCCCTGCCTCAAACAGGCCCTTTCTGTGGGAGCACTACAGTACCCATCTGCTGAAAACCTGTCCTGGCTTCATTCTAGCACAGATTTGTTTGGCTGCAGCTTCCAGCTTTTGAATCTCCTTTATGCCCTCTGCAGCAGCATAAGGCTCTGAATTAGCAAAGTAAACATGCATGGCATTAAGCAGAATGCTTTGAGCGTGGCCTTGCACTTCGTGGCAGACTAAACAGGCAATTGGTGGTGCAGCCCTGAGGTATGACCTTGGTGAGAGCGTGCTTGGCCCACATGGCTGAGTTTGTCTGCAGCGTTCCCCTCAGAGCTCCAGCATTGACTGGAAACTTTGGTGGCAGAGAGGGAGTTAAAGCCAAGAGTGAGAGGATTTTAATGAAATAATCCTTGGAGAGGTTTATCTTTTGATAGAGACCCCTTGCCTCTATGGCTGCCTCCTCCAGGAGCAGGGCAAGCTGGGCCGTGTTGGATTAACCAGTCCATGGCAGATTGGCCAGACCGTAGCAGAATGGCCAGGCCATGATGGGTTGAGCGGGCTGCAGCGGATTGACCAGGCCGTGGTAAAGCAGGCAAGGCCTGGTGTGTTTAAGGGAACATCCAGCAGAATTGTGTTTAAGAAGGAAGCACTTCCAAATACCTTTAAAATGGTTGATGCCATCAGGGTTTTCTCCTGGTCGTTAATTAAACCTCTCAGACAGAAGCAGGTTTTAGCCAGTGACTTGATGGAGGAACTTGACCTTACTTCTCCTGGATGTAAGACTTCACAGAGGACACACAGTCATTCTCCCAGGAATGTGAGCCTTCCCTCAGCTTTCGCCTTCTCA
The DNA here is from genome assembly GCF_039878825.1 of Excalfactoria chinensis. Taxonomy (NCBI): domain Eukaryota; kingdom Metazoa; phylum Chordata; class Aves; order Galliformes; family Phasianidae; genus Excalfactoria; species Excalfactoria chinensis. Next base: position 13,957,687 of record NC_092825.1, on the reverse strand, counting down.
TGAAATGCAGTAATAACTCTTCTTTTTTCACCCGTAATGATACGTGACGTGTCTAATAAACACAGTCCTTGTCCTCTGATGCTCAGCTCTGAGCCATATGGCACACACATAAGTGAAGATTAGCGATTAGACAGGACTTGAATTCAGTAACGTGATTACAGTATAAAAATAGGCACGAGGCTGAAACGGCACCTCCGTGTGTGCTTGTTTTGCACTAGCAAGAACATGGAGATTTTCCTAATTTTATTTCTGTGCCTATCATTTCATATAGAATGTAAAAGGATTTCTGGTTGAGTTGTAGAGATCAGACATTAAATTGTTCATGAATCATATATTACCTGTAAATACTCCAGAGCACATTATGAAAAGTAATAGTGTGCTTTTGGTGGTTAAGAAAAAAGGCAAACGAAGAAACAATGAAGCAGATGCATCTGACAGCATCCATCAGCCATCTCTTATTTTTCACTTGGCATCCAAGGCACACACCTCCTGAGGATGCTGAACGTCTCTCTGGGACATCTCCTGGCACGGGGCACCAGCACGGGGGTGGTGAGACCAGCCAAGGGCTGCACCCAGCCCAGCGGGGATGGAAAAGTAGGCCAGAAGGGTGGGGAGGGAAGACTTGGTGCAACCCGTATCATAGAGATCTGCAAAAACTCAATGTGGAAGGCACCAAATGATAAGAGAAGTCTCTAATAAACTTCATGTATTTATTGCACTACATGGCTAGAACTGAGGAGAAAAAGGTTGTAACTGAGACATGGAGCAGAAGAATGTTGGAGAATTGCTTTGACTCTTTGGATTGTTTTGATGCTAAATAGATTGGCTTTGCCTCAATACCCGTCTGATATTGATAGTGAAAATTATGGTGTGAATTATAGTGAAAATAATTTTGGCTTCCCAAAGACCCAGAAATCATCATGAATCTGATCCATTTGAAATGCAGCTCTAAAGCAGCGCCAGATGTTATTACCGTTTTCATGCTCAAATCAAACTGTAAATGGATGTTTCTGCTTCTCTTGATGCCTACGTTATACTACAAGTGCAGTGGCAGGCCAGCTTGTCTCCATTGGCTTGATGACAGCAGACTCCTGCATCTCTGTCCTTCCCACACCCCTTCTCCTCCAAGCAAGGATTACTGCATAAACAGACACCAAGAAATCTGACTTGCTATTGCATGACTGTTTGATATTTAAGCCAGGTTTAATTATTCCCTTTGACCTCTGTAAAAACCCTCCATTCTGGGTGCCGAAGCACAGTCTGCTCCTCAGCCCTTCAGCTGGCACATTCCAGGGGGTTTCTCCCTTGGACTGGTTTTTCCAAGCTCATCCTATCTGGTTATTTCCTGGGTCCCGGCCCAGGCCCAGCTGGCTCCTCAGCCCAGGACGGCCACCGGCCACAATCTCTTTCCTTTCTAATTACCTCTTTCAAAATGGATTCTTCGCACACATCAGACTTGCACTGGGTGGGTGCAGCATTTCTTACACTTCCCTGCTGCCTTGTCTTAGATGGCCTCATTTACATGAGGTTAAAGCCACTAATTTAAAACACACAAAGCAGGTGCCGCAGAAAGCCATCATCAGAAAGAAGGCCACGGAGAGACAGCGAAAGGTGTTCTGCCTGATATTCCCCACTTACCAGAAAATTCCAGCCGTGGGAAGGTTTTCAACACCTCACAGTATTTCCTGAGTCTGCTTTGGCCCCAAACGTGAGTCTGTGCAAGGAGACACAGACCTGATGGGATGGGATTAGAGAAGGGCCACAAAAACAATCCAAGGGATGGAACACCTCTCATATGAGGACAGGCTGAGAGCTGGGGCTGTTCAGCCAGGAGAAGGCTCTGGGGAGATCTGAGTGTGGCCTATCAGTACCCAAAGGGGGGCTGTAAGAAGGAAAGGAACGGACTCTTGGACAGAAGATTAATCTAGGAATGAAACACTTGTTTTAACTTGCAAACACACAACACCCACCACTGGCTTTCCAGCCCCATCCCAGAGGTGAGCACAGGAAGGGGCTTCCAAAGCACACACAGGCAAAGTTCTCACACAGGTCACGACTGCTTTGTGAATGATTCATAAGGAATGCTAAAAACAAAGTAAATGCAACATGTTTTATTTGACATTGGAATAAATTACAACTATAAAGCATGATTTATTGCTTTATAAATTGTCTGCTCTTAAAAGGCATTAATATCAAACATAAATGAAACAAAGACACATTCGATTAGCAGTTCAGTTCTCTTAAGCTTTATGAACAGCTCAGTAGAGTGACTTCATTCTATATACGACTGAAATCTCAGACGATAGGCTCATAAACTCGGCTCTGACATGCATTATGATCATTCAGACATACTGAGGGGGCTGTAGGTGTGTTTGTTCATTTGCTTTAGGACACAATTCTCATTCCGATTTTCCCTAAGATATCCCATTGAATACCCTGTCCTTTATTCCTCAATCGAACACAGATCCCATTGACTTAAAACATATTCTTAAGGGATGCTTAGTTTGTTTTTTCTGCTCCTGCAGAAGAAGAGCTTTCCAATTTAAAACCAGAAATAGTCTGGTTCCAAAACGAACTTTTCCTTGGTCAGAACCCTAAAATCCCACCTCAGAAGGTGAGATCCCAACACAGAAAGTGTTTTCTCTCACCTCGATTCTGGGGGAAAAAAAATCCTCCCATTGTTACCTGAATTAACTGGGAATTAAATCCTTGAATTACCTTTCTTATTGCACAGTTAATCCCTGCTTGAGACTGCTATGAATTTTGCTCAGCACCTTCACTTGTCCAGGACACAGACCCAGGCAAACCCAGTGCTGGGGCACAAGAAGCTGCTGGCAGCAGGCTGGGTGCGCCCGGCTCTCTCTGCAACATTCAGCCCTTGAAAGAACGTCAAGGGCAGGATCTACACAGCTCAGCAAGATGTGCTGCTGAGAAGGTAAGCCAAAAAGATGCTTCCTGGAAGCTAGAGAAAGAATGGGCTCTTATGAACAACTGTCATTGTACCAAGGAAAAGGATTCCATTGAGTCCCGCTGCCCTGCTCTGGCCCCCTCTCTGGCTGTGCTGTAACAGGCAGGTGCTCCTGTATGCTGACTGCAGAAGAGCATCTCCTTGAGCTACTCCCCTGGGGAAGAGTGTGACCCTCCTCTTTGCTTTCCTGGCTGTGTCCAAAGCGGCACAAAGTAAGTTGGCTCATGTCCTTGACAGAAGGCAAAGCTCTCCAGAAACGAAACTGGAGACGCCTGTAAATATCAGCACTTAGAACAAGCCAGAGAGTTGGCAGAAAATAATCTGCAGGGCAGCTTCTCTTCGAACTACAAAATCAACTTTAAGAAGAATGAATCACCAGTAGAGAAAATCCTTCTAAAAGTGGCTCAGTATTACTCAGACAGATCCTATGCAGAGAAGCTTCCTCTCCTATCAGCGTCCTCATGCTCTTTTCATGCCTGCAAGAATGCAAACAGCAGAGTGGGATGCTGGTTTTTGTTACTGAATAGGAATGGCCAACCTGTGACTGGATCCAAGAAACACATATCAGACTTCAAGATTACACCGATTCTAGTGCAATTTCAGTTTTCAGTAACATTTCATCAGTCACGATGCGTGTTCTATGCAGAATTACATTAAAAACAATCTTTCTTCTTCTAGCAGTTTCCTCAGAAGACCTGTTCTGTGGGCCATAGTACAGGGCCAGCTTGATCACTGCAGGGCAGTAGAACAGATTTTGAGCGCTGCTCCCAACAGTGACAGCTCCCAACAAGTCAGGTGCCACAGCAGTGCTTTGCTGGGACACGGGAACTGTATGTGGGAGCTGTGCTGAACTGGGCCAAGCGCTCAACATTTTTCAGTGTCCTCCTCATTCAGGGTCTGGGTAAGCCTGGTTTAGCTCCCAGCCACACGGTAAAGTGCATCACAGAGAGGTGGGGAGAAATGGTGCCTCTTCCTCTACCTCATCTCCTGTCTTGGGAAAGTCTTGTGGAAAAGGGGTTTTGTGGCTGCTTTCTGCCAGCAGAACAGTACGCTGCAGCTGCAAGGCGGGCATGCACGTGGTGCACACCTGATTTATCACAATGGTCCAGAAACAGCTCAGAAATGCACAAGCCTTTGAAACCATCAGTCATCTCATTTACTCTCACCGAGAACAGATTCTTGGCTGACTTCTTCCCTTCCTTAGCAGATACAGATTTCTCTTTGAAGATGAGAAGCAGGAAAGCTTGCCTTCAGGGACAGGCAGAGACACTCACAAATCAAAACGCACTCACACATCATCCACCACATCAGTGACCTCCAGTCTGCACTCTGCAACACAACATCTTATTGTTTGAACCTTCACTTCTCATCCCTTTCACAGATTCCCAGGTGCGATCTTTTCTCTTTCACTGAGAAGTCCCAGAGGACTCTATAGAGAAAACTAACACGAGGAACAAACTGTTGCCACCAACACAAAGCAGGATTGCATTCAAGCCATGGACTCTAATGGAGCAGGGAGAAGACCTGACTTATTCCAGGTTCTGGTCCAGCAAGCAGCAAGAAGGGAGACAGCCTAATAGTTACTGTGCTGGCCTTGGGCTTGGCAGACAGAGTTAATTCCCTACTGATTGCGCCTTCCTCTTGTGCATGAAGCCACCAGGAGATGTAAACAGTCTGTATTAATGGGCTGTTCAAACATACCCAGCAGAATGGTGGCCTCCAGACAGCTAAACTCCCAAGCAAGGACAGTGACAAAGGCATCACCTCTGCAATGACGAGATGCCAATCCAAAGCCTTTTCTCCAGCACTAGTGCTGAGCACCTCGCTCTGAGATGTGAACCCTGCTCTCATATGAAAAGCTATCCATGGCATTCAGTTCTGAACACAGCTCAGCAGATATCCCAGTGCATTTCTCTTCTCTCAGCAGTTCTTAACAGCTTATGCATTGCTCCTTCTCAGAGCAAGTCACCAGAAAGATCTCTACTAAAGAACGAACAACTTGAGGATTGCTACATCTCCTCTAAGGCGTTTACCTACAGCAGATGAAAGACCTGCAAAGTCTCTTGCCTGAGCTGCCCATTTCTGAACAGCTTCCAGCAGTGAAAGAGGAAAGGTCTATGCACACTTGCAGCTGCAGTCTCCCCATCCAAACACATGCTGCTGCCAAGGAAGCTAATGGGCCTCAGTGAGCATTTTGTCTAGACTGGCAGTGAACTTGCAGGGATCTCTCAATATCCATTCCCACCTTTATTTCTAGTTCACTGAGTCTGGCTTGCAGCAAGGCACTCAGGCCAGCCCTGAGCGCCAGGGGGATCAGCTTGAAGCCCCTTCTGACTGCCTGGGGACATGGCTCCTACTGAACTGGGCAGACGATGGCACAGTCAAAGAGCGCAACTGGAGCAAAGCTGCCACTGGTGCATTTTCTTGTCTGCTCTGCTCATGGGGAGCACAGTGTTCATCCACTCCAGCAAAATCAATCAGTGGTTATAAAATGCTCTAAATTTTCACAGCCCTTTGAAAGTGATGAGCATTCTAACTGGCAGGACAGCCATGCCTGCGAATTCAGTGTATGGTTAGGAACTGACATGCTCTCCTACGGTCCTTCTCATCACAAAAGGTGTCACAGAACAAACATGTGCCTACAATGAGATTTTATCAATGGGGGAACCAGATCAGAGGTGTACACTGGCTGGGTCAGGCCCATGAAGCAGATGAGTGACTCAGTGAAGCAAATCAAGGTCTCCTAAACACTAGGCCCAGTGCTCCATCCACCCACCAGAGGTTACTACACAGGGGACAAGTAGTTCCCCAGAGGAACAGACATATCACAAAGGGCAAAGAGCCTTTGAAGTTGTGCATCACAGCATGAAGTACAGCATGTGTATATTACACACTTAGCTCCATCCCTGTTTCTCTTGTCACAAGGGCAGTAGTTGGTCAGGACCTATTGCATTACTTCCTATGGAAATGCAGACAAAGACACATATGCTACTCAGCAGTAGAAAAGTTTTGTTTCACATGGGCTGAAAGAACGTTTCTTATACCCAAATGAGATTTTTGCATGCATCCGCATACTCACCCAGATGCTGCCTCTGCCGTGCTCCATGCCTGAGTGTCATGCCGTGTTCGCTCTGCGTAGCAGGCATATCATATGCACACAGTGACCTGGTACAAGAGCACATTCTACAGGCTGAGTCTCAGGCCAGAACTCACCTACAAAACCTAAAAGTGCTGCTACTTCTTTGCAGTGAATTGGGCTTTCACTAGGAATTAACATAAGCTGCAGTGATTAATCTTACACTCAGTGCCTTTGCTTGTTTTGCTTTCACAGTTCAATCACTTTCTTCCTTAACACTGAAATGCTAAAGTCTTACGTAGCATTCTGAGCATTATTCTCTGCTGGCTGTGTTTCTCTATGCTCTAAGCCTCTAGCACAATGCATGCAAAGGATAATGTCTGAACTTGTAATGCTTTGAACTAAAAAAATACTTTTAAAAACATAAACCATAAATTATTTATTCTTCTTTGTCCATTGTTTTGAGCACTGAATCTTCTCCCAAGATTTTACACAGTTCATTCAGTCTCTGCTGCATTTTAGGAATTCCTGCAAGTTGGGACTCCAGTCTCTGTTTTTCTTCACTCAGTGACAAGCGGACGTCCGTGTTCAGCTGTTCAAAATGCCAGCCTCCTTGTCCATCGAACTGCAGCAAGTGAGTGTGGTACTTCCTGCATTAGAAAAGAATACATCAGTAATGGCTGACTTTTGCACACCAGTCTGGATGTCTGGTGCTGTCCAGATCTGGATCACTGGGTAAGACTCCCACAGGCTCTTCAGTGACTCATAGATCTAGGATACTCTTTTGTGGGGGGTTTGGCCATCTCAAATCCAGTCAGCAGGGCTTCCCCAGGCCATCACCACTGGTGTCATTACAGATACCTACCACATAGTGCCTGATCAGCACTCCTCCCAGCTTCAGTCTGCTACACATCCAAACAGTCCCTTCTCTTCAGAAGAAAGAAATATGTGCCTCAGTTTCATTTTACTTATTTCTCTTTGCAGGAGATGTTAGATCTCTTTTGAAGACAAAACATTCAGGCAAGCGTGGTGCACCTGATGCTACTGATAAAATTGGTTTGTTCAACTTCAACCTCAGTTTGTTCCCCTCCATTTTATAAGGTGGGATAAACAAACTTCCAGACCCAAAACACTGCAAGGAGTCAATCTAAAAGTCTGTGCAAGAGTCACAGATCTTTCAGTGAGTATCAGGGTGTGTGCATTGCAAATATTCAAAGGTGTACGTGTGTGGGGGTTTTGCCAAGACCTGACAAGACATTTATCAGGAGATGCAAGAGGAAGAGCAGAGAGTTCCTTCAGAGCTGCTGTTACAACTGTGCCATTTATCACTGTAAATTATAGAAGATGAAACGCATCATAAAAAGGCAATTATAAAATCCCACGTGGGGAATGTGACAGTTTAATAAACTCAATAGATTATGACATGAGGTTCAAATGAGATGCAGCTCCAGGCTTACGCTCACCACTTCTTGCATATTAATCTTTGAGACACAAAATACTTCACCTGTCTCTCAATTTTTTTCCCCCATTAAAAACTAACAGTAATAATAAAATCAGGAAGCCAAGATAGCTGACTGAGACATCTAAGAGTGGTGCTCCAGGAAGGCAGCCAATAGTTTGAATGAAAGAGCAAATATTTCATGGCACAATCTAAAGGAGAGAGCAGCATGTGACCCCTATGCAGTGCAGTCCCTATGGAAGCATATCTGATTGAAAGACATTTGATCCTTGTTTCTGAATACTCAGAACTTGTTCTTTACTTCTCAACAAGGAGGTCATCACATCCCACCAAACCGTCCGCTTTTATCAGTTCCACTCCCTGCAAATCATTTGATTTCTGATAACTTCAGTCTCTCTAAAGTATATTGTTTGTTTTAGGTATTCACCAGCTGTATTTCCCTTGAGGGGCTCCATGTTAAGTACTACGTCTGTTAAGTACTACGTCACTAGAACGGATTTCTAATATTTCTCTTTTTAATATAAAATTACATTTTGAAAGCTCACGGGCCCTGCAGATACATTTACACTGTGGCTATTTTAGACAGACTATCTTAGAAAGCACAGTAGATATTGATTAAACAACTGCTCCAATATGGAACAACGGCCAACCCATGTATGTCAGAAAGCTGAAAGCAAAGCCCTCATAAATTCCTGGTCATACTTACCAAAGAGAAGGTCTGTGTGTTATAGAAAGCAGGGATATCCCGGCAGCTTTTGCAGCTTGGAATATCTTTCCTTCAACATCAATGCTTACAGCACTTGTGCATTCATCCAGCAGTGCATATTTTGGCCTTTCAAAAGTAAGTAAAGGACGTTAAGTCATCTATGTTTTGGACAGTATTCCTACACATTTAATTGAGAGAACAGTAGAATGTAGATGTCTTTTGCAGGAAAGCTGCCTCTCATCTGCAGCTGGAAGCCAGCAAGCACCAGCAGGTACAGACACGGCTTCCAGGAAAAATGTGCTTTATTTCCTGGTCCATCTGAGCACACAGTGCTCTAACTCCTGTGTCCCAGTTTGACCTGGTATTGCTCTGTTCTGTCAACAGGCCATGCAGTAACTAGAGCCAGCTCAGAGAGTCTCTATTCACTGCTGTGTACAGACTGCCTGTGCAAGGTTTCCAGTATCAGAAATAAAACAAAAAAAAACCTGGGATTTGGCTTGTAGGACAGATGAAGGGATGATGGTTGTGCCTGATTAGATAATCTAGAGAAAGGAACATCCACAGAATGTAATGTCACACTGTTAAAAGCAAAGTTCAAGTAAGAAGCGTTATCCAAGCTACAAGCTGAACCTGCATGAATAAATGACAAAGTATGCAGTTCTGTGCAACAGTCTAGAAGTATTGCACGTTGTATAGAGATTACAGGCTACTGCTGCTCAAACTATTACAGCAAACCTCCAAAACTGCTCTTTATTTTCAGATATTACCTAAAGAACAAATCAAAATGCTTACTTATGATAAAACATACGAGCCATGCCCATCCTTTGTTTTTCTCCTCCTGATAAGACATCTTTCCAATCCATGATGGCATCCCAGCCTTATAAAAAATGCAAACAAAGCATGTCAGGATAATACATGTTTATGATGAAAATACACCTTTCACAGAATCACAGAATCACAGAATTATCAAGGTTGGAAAAGACCTAAAAAATCATCCAGTCCAACCATTCACTTGCAACATCTCTGCAACCCCCAACTGAAGTCATAAAGTTCAGGGTTCTGGATCACACCTTCTGAAACCCTTCAATGCCTTTCCACTGGTACTCCATTGGAACGGAGTCCCAAATATCACCTCAGTGTTGAATTTAGACTCTCCCAGTTGAAAAACTTTACTTACCATCTCTGTGAACAGACATCACTGCCATATGTATAACTAACCATTTTTCTGCCGCGTTTTTGCTATTCCTTCTTGAAATGCATGAGTGGAAATTCAAAACAAATTCAGCATATGAAAGGAAATAAATGTAAAGAACATAAGCAGCACTGTCAGATTAAAACACTTATTGCCTGGCTCCTCTCACTGCTGTGAGTCAGCAGACTTTGCAGGAGCACAGACACAGACACATGGATGCATTCTGTGTGCCCAGACAAGCAGCTAACATACAAAGCAGTGCTCACAGACAGGAGCATTTTGCATACAAACTTCCTGATATTTTGTAGTTAGAAGTGACCCACAACTGTTACAACACTGAGTATTCTTATTTAATGTTCTGCACGGCCTCTAAACGACTTTTTCTTCATCAGTTTCAGACACACAAACAGGGCGGTGAGGAGCTCTACCTGTGATGTTACAGTGAACTGGTGTTTCTGTGAGTATTACGGTATGGCTCATTCCTGCTCACAAAAAACTACCTTCAAATACCAAATCGCAGCACTAAACTAAGTTTCTGGTTAATCCAGATAGGCAGAATAGCAAAATAGCAAGTAAGGTGAGTTTTGAAATGGGAGAGTGGGGACACGGAGAAAATCTGGTGAGACATTTCTCTCAATCATTTATTCATGAGAAAGCTGAACAAGGGCCAAGTGAAGAAAGTGGCGTTTTTCCCAGTCAGCCCAGAAGCACAGCAACTAAAAAATGCAAACTAAATCCCTTTTCTGAAAGCAAACAGTTGCCAGAAAACACTATGAGCAAAGTCAAGCAATTAGGGAAGTGATCCCCCTGTACTCAGCACTGGCAAGACTGCACCTGAAGTGCTGTGTTCACTTGTGGGCCCCTCACTACAAGAAAGACATGGAGGCCCTGGAGCGTGTCCAGAGAAGGGCAACAAAGCTGGTGAGGGGTCTGGAGCACAGCTCTGATGGGGAGCAGCTGAGGGAACTGGGATGGTTCAGTCTGCAGAAGAGGAGGCACATGCAGTGCTTTTGGCCAGCTGGCTCCTGGCAGAGATGAGGCTGTGTAATGGATCATCACCCTGACCAGTTCTGGGACAGGGGAAGGATACACAGAAGATGTGTGTGATGATCGGTCCTGGCACTGGGACCACACAGAAGGCTGTAGTGCTGCTCCACCAGTGCTTCCAAAATAAGATTAGAAAATGCCCGCAGCACTCCTTTTTGATAGTGTTAGAGGCAAGAGAAAGGAATGTCCATAGAAACAGCTACACTTCCGAAGGCAACGCTCATCCTACTGTTTATACTTTCTTGGTTTAAAGCTGATAAAACAGATGAGCTCCGGGGCTGCGTTGGGATGGGAGCTCTGGATTTCAGCAAGGGTGTGGGTGGGTGTGCATGTGTGCACGTGCCCATGGAAGCAGCGCCCATGTTCTGATCAGCTGGTTTATGAAGGATTAGTAAGAGACAAAAATAGAATGAGGTTCAGGAAAGGGCTGCAAAATGGAAAGGAAATATCACTTGTCAGCAGTCATTCTATTCTTCCCTCTGAAGGGGGAAGATCTAGCCTCAGTTCACCAGGATACAATGGCCAGATCTGCAGTCCTTTCACTTATGTTCTACTTAATATTAGCGGTGGATCTTGCCTCCTCCTACCTAGCTCCCTCCCTCAACTTTCCTATTCACCACTTGGAACATCTTAGACAATAGATAAGGAAGGCTCCACTTTAGTATTATCCCTTTGCAATTTTAAAAATGATTTTCTAATATCTGGACAATTTCCAGCTTCCCAAACCAGCTTCCCACAGTGCATTAACAGCAATGCATCTGCTTGTTTCTCTTTTCTTTCTGCAGGTCAGTAAAGATCCTCAGTGTTCTGGAAGTATCAGCCAAGTCAGGGGCTTTCATTACCCACAGCTACATCCATTTTACAAATGAAGAAAAGAAATGGCTTGTCTATCAATGCAGCACAAATCTCTAAGGAGGTACAAATGTAATCCTGGCATTCAGCACCCAAATTCCTCACTGAGTTTCCTGGTACATACAGCTTTTGATTGCATGCAAGAAGACGTCAATGTGAGGAACACTGGATGCCTCAGAAATGCCTTTTGCAATCAGTAAGACAAAGAGCACATGCAGTGTGCTGGGGACAGAGGAACAGCACTAGAAACAGATATTGTTGTCAGTAGAAATCAGTGATTGCCTTGTGACAGCAGCAGCTTATTTTCTTGCGTGTTTTCTTTCATAATTCCCTTTGCTCAATTTTCTTAAGGGAAAAAAAGGGGTTACATTTGGGTTCTGTAGTGTATCCTGTGTCCTCGTGCATCCCTGCACCTACATGCAAGATCAGTCAGCTGCCAAAGAATAGAGATGCAGAAGCTTCTATTCCTGAGCTATCATTTTCCAAAGTGGCTCATCAGATATGGACTGGGGGATTGCAGAATGACAGGAGAAAGGCTACAGCAGCAAACTGCAGCCAAGGAGGCTGCCCAAATGAGTTTCTGAACATGGAGCTTCCCACACTGTACGTGTCCCCAGGCAGCTGCAGGAAGGCAGCCCTGGTGCTGTGCAGGATGAACATAGGGAAATTCTGAGCTGAGGAAGGCACAACAAGACAATCAATTGCATGAGCCCAGCACAGCGTGGCACTGCAGGGATTTGTGGCTCTTCAGAGCAAAAGGAAAAGCTGGTGGAGCGCACCAGTTACTGTCAGTGCCATTAACAAAAGCAAATCCAGGGCTAAAATGATCCAATGGGAAGATCTCAGAGAGAAGAAATCTGCTTGTCATGTGTTTATACATGGCTTAGCAGGAGGGTTCCTTGGACAAGACCCAAACTTGTGACAAATGTGCACAATAATGAGGAATAATTATAATCTGGGGTGCTGAGAAACCATAAACAAGTTGAACTTGTTCGGTACTGTCAACAGCCCTAAGCAGACAGGCCTGGCCCTGCATGCAGCACGCTGCCTCACGCACTCATGTGACAGGCTACCAGGCACCCATGGCTCCCATGCTAGTGACATCTGCTAAGTATACAGGAGTTTCTACAGCAGGTCAACAAAGGAACCAGTCGATGCATATCCACGTCAATCTCCATACTACTCCTCAGGTTTCTGGATGTGCCTTTTTGCCATCCATGTTGCATGCAACCTTATTTGTTATCCTCATGTTGCATGCAATTTTTGTGCAGCCATAGCTAGCGACGTTGTAGGTGTTGATGGGGGACCTTAGCAGAAGCATTACTAAGTAGCACTAGTATCATGCACAAAAGCTTCTTCATGCTGCCTCACTGAACCAAGTACAGTACACTGCAATCCTAAATCATCAACGTCACTCTCTTCACCTTATGCCAGGTTTGCCATGTTTTAGATGAGAACAAGGTTAAGGAGAGCAGATTTGCTACAGCACAATGGTAAGCAATGCAGTGGCATTCCTCAAACACTGCTATGGGATGCTGCAGGAAGGGAATTCTCCCCCAGCTGCAAGGGGTGCTGCTGCCATGGGAACTGTGCTAGGGATTGGGCTCAGCAGCAAAAGGAGAGCTGCTGTTGGGGTGGGTAACTTGTTTTGAGGTTTTTTGGTGTATTCTGCCGCTACTGTCTGAAATCTTTTTCATAACAGTAACATAGAACCTAAATGCTCGATTGGACCACTTATTAACTGTTCTAATTACTTCTAACTGGGTCACAGCTTATTGCTACAAAAAGAGGAATTTCTGCCATTGGCAGCAATAATAGCAGGCTTCTTTGGCTCTTCTACCCATGGATCTGAGTGACCCTTGAACTGATGCAACGTACAAGTAACTCAGCCAAAGACAATAAAGTTAGGCCAGGACAAACAGATTTGGAGCCAGAGCTGCGTACTCCTGGCTCCATCTGTCTTTTCATAACCACCCACAGGGAGCAGACTTACACAAACCTCCAAAGTGCCACATTATTTGTGCACGGCATTCGTGATCAATTAGATCAAGAAGATCATGCCTCAAGGATCGGCTGGCTGGCTGGCAGAGACACAACACCACGGGGATGGGTGAAAGGGAGTACAGGCTATAGAGATGATGTACAGCAAAAATACAAGAATAACAACATTTTGTTTCTATAACGAGATGATTGGCAGATGCGAGCTTTTATTCCTGGAATGATTTATGGAAACTGTCTGAAACAACGTTGACAAATCACACACATACCCAAGAATCTGAATAACTAAAATTGGTTTTGTTGCTGTTTTTTTCAGATGCTGTACGTTTACAAAATATGTTTACAAGTAGAAATTGGCTGAGAATTTTTGGTACAGCTTTTTCTATTGAAAAATGTCTCTTTTTTTGTTAATTATTAAAGCAGTTTGCAAAAAGAGAATCAATTTTGGGCAAATCCCTCGTTCTACAAGTTTTACATAGGGCTTTTCATTATGTTGCAAACACAACTTTCAGTTCTTAGTGGAAATCATTCCAGTTTAAAGAACTCATTTTAAGTAAAAGAGTAAAATAAAAAATGGAATAGAAGTAGAACATTCAGCTATGCATGAACAAAAACGTCAGCTGTTCGCTGTCAAGAAGCATTTCTCTGGCTTGCTGCTTCGAAAACAAGAATATGAGTCTTTGAACCAAACTGGGAGAGCTATGAAGAATATGTAAGTATATAAAATCCATGTAACGTGTCAAACCATGTCACAGATTTCCTTCCCTTCCTAATGCCCAAGGAGAAAAGAGACTAAGTAAGTGTATTACGATCCTAAAAACGTCCTGGTATGTAGTAATCTGTCTCCTGTTTTCCGGCTTTGCCCACTTGTGTCATTTTAGATTAAAGTCTGTAAGACACTCTTTGTAACATTTGTTTCTGCCAACCATTGCACAGTGTTCCTTTATCCTCATCTGAGTCAGGACCCCATACAGTTCCCAGCGCCCTCAATACTTTTTTTTACAGCTCACTTTGTAAGTCTCACTTGTGCAGTTAGACAAGCAGAAGAGCAAGAATGGGATCAGCAATAAAACTAGATTACTGTCTTTTGGCACAGAAAGTGGAGCTAGACTGATTCAGACCTGGGTTTTCAGTTTGGCAGTGCAGAATGCCAACCCAGACAACAGCATCTTAGAGGTGAAGCACAGTAACTGCTTCATCATCAGTGACACACTCCAGCTGCAAGGTTATAAACCACAATGATGTACATTAAGAGACCGCTGGGGATATGGTTTTGGCTGCTGAGGGTCATGAGCTGTTCAGTCCATCTGCAAGTACCAACAGGCTATGAATGTACACGCCACAGTGGCTTCCCGCCACTTACAATTTAACTGCTTCTCCTTTTCTAGCTCCCTATTCCAAAACATCTGCTCATCCTTCTGCAGACTGCACACTTGACTTAGAGACCTAAATGACTCAGGGATACTAAGATTAATACTTTTAATATCAGCGTAGTTAGCATGGACCTCCTCTGCAATTATTCCGATCATGGAGTTTAGCTCCCTGACCCTCTTTTTAATGCTTGTGTCATAGCATCAGGTCTGAATGAACTAGAAAGCCAACATTTTTATACTCTATTAAATCCTGAGGGTCAGCAGCCATTAATTCATTCTTAGCTAAGAAGCATTAATCCATGAATCCTTTTAAGGCAAACAACATTGAGAGCATATTGGCAACTTAAATGGCAAGTGGTAGATGACAACGCTCTGCTGTCAGTCAGTGTCATTCGGTTATTGTTAACTTGTTTACACTGGTGTGGTTGTTTCTGCTAATGTTAATGGAGGGAGGTAAAGGTCAGCCTCACTAATACCTACACCCAAGGAAGGGATTTTGTGTAAGTTTTTACAAGAATATGCAATTTACCTCCTTCTCTTTGGACTATGTGGTACAGATGAACCACATGCAGGATACACTCCAGATCTTGATCTTGGTAGCCTTTCTCATGCATGTCTTCCACAGAATCGGGATAGATGACCTGATCGCGCAGCGTTCCAATGGACATGTAGGGTCTGCAAAACAATACAGAGAAAACAATCATCTAGAGCTGACTCCAAGAGAGTGCATCTTACTGAGGATCTATGAGCAGAGTACAGTGCTTTAAACATCATGTTGCTAAAAGTGGATTCATCTGTGGATACATTGTGGGTGAATGTTTTTCTAAACTTATCTTAGGGACAGTGTATTGCTTACATAACAGTTGATTACAACACAGTAACATGGGTATTATTACTATGAAAACACAATGACAGAACAAACATCCATTTCACAGCCCATTCTGAGTGTTTGTACTAGGAATAAGAAGCAGCTTCTGAACTACCACATTCCCTGACCAGGTAATCTCATCCCCCACACTAAAATAAGCTGTCTCCATTCTGGAGCCAGGGTTGACTGTCATGAGCTGAGCATAGGTCTGAAAAATTCTTCTAGCCTTTACACAAAGTCATCTCAAAGAACAGTTTTACAGTAGTTTAGATGCTAGCAGGCCATCCAGACACACTAAGACAGCATCTGCCTCCCACCTATGCATGCCACAACACAGCAAGCCTCACTCAAGTGCCAACAAAGCACGGGTTGGACTTTCAACACTGTGAGTTTTTAGTTATTTCCTAATTACTGAGGAAAACAAATAAATGTCAACAGTAAGTGTGAGAATGGTTCTGTTTACTCCAAGCAATCCCAATCCAGCGTCTGTTTGCAAAGGCCAGGCCACTATATGTAGAGGCCTCATGTTGATAATTCCATTTCTGACATGCCTCATCCAACCAAATAGTCAGTGACTTTATCAACCGCACTGATGCTGTGTGAAGGCTAGACTTAGTGAGGACTCACTAGGTAGTCCTGGAGCTGAATTTACTGAAACAGTGAGATGTTTTAAGTCAAAATTTGGGCTAGTACAGGAAAATTTAATGCATCCTAAAGAACCTTGGTTTATGGACTCTAATGGAGGACCATCTGAACAACAGGGCCAAAAATTGCTGGTCACAGTTCTCACCAACTGGAAACACTCTGAGAATGATCTGTAGAATTTTGAGTTCAGAGGCGAATGTAAGACCTGAAGAACAGTCAAGCTCAAGACCCTGACCTGCTTGTTGTGCCAGGAGTTATGCTAACTCCCTCCGGGTTCATCTGCCAAAATAATATTTATCTTATTAAAGCTGTAGCAGTGCCAGGGGCTGATAACACAGAGAAGCAGCAAACAGGGCCAGCAATAAGGAGTCTTTCAGGCAGCTTACTCTTGCCACAGAGAACAGAAAGTTGTTTTTGCTGCTGACAACCACGCTGGTCTGTATCCACGTGTAATTATGCTACTTTCACCACCAGCTGGGGGAAGGTGGGAAGAGCAGAGGATTGAACTGCTCACAAACATCTGGTCATCTCCCTGCTATGGGCATGATGGAGCAAAACCAGAGTCATGGCTCAGCACTGCTGCTCCTTTTTGTTCATCAGGAGCAGCGAACCTTTTGCCTTAATGAGGATGCTGCAAAACCTTTACTCTAAACATTATGTAATTTCATAAAGCAATGATAAATCATGTTTCCATCGAGCTCCTAAAAAAACCAACCAAACAACAACAACAAAAAAACAATCTGCAAAGGTCTTTGCTTATTGCGTATGTAGAAATCACTTCATTCGTGCCAGACTGCTGCCATCTCTGGGACAGAAGACTGCAACTCCATCTAGGCTCAGAAAAATTTAGCTGAGGATGTGCATAAGACTATGTAATTTAGGTGAAGCTGCAGGTGAGAGCAAGAAGAGTTACCTGTCATATAATTTGTCTGGGGATTAATACCATACTCTTCTGAAGTATGATTCTATAATCACAAACAGCTCTGAGATTTAACCTACAGCAAAAGCAGGAAGGCAATGCTCAGAAACACCACATGAGGCCTCCTGTTCCCATGCTGAGTCACCAGCACCACTTCCTGGTACAACTGGATTTTCCTTGTGGTCTCCTATCTGAACGCACCGGTTAATACCAAGCTCACCTCTCCCCACCTAGTCTGCAAAAAGAAACAAAAAGCTCAGCCTACAGTAGACTAATGAAATCCTTCAATTACTAACTAACAGAAAAGAAAAATGGTTTGAGGTTATGGGTCTGTCCCTGGACACGGGAGAGCAAGTTCTGCTTCCTCCATCTCAGGAGCCACTCATGTCCCTGAGGGTGCACTTCATCTTGCTTGGCATAAGGTCTAGGGCTCCAGCTCTTATCAAAACAGAGACCTTCCCCTCCATGTGGTTAATTTATTGCATTTATTTTAGGGTGGATTTCCTCCTAGAGCTGTCTTTGTCCTGCAGTGTGGGGCAATGCACGGACAGTGAACTTAGCCGACTTCTTAAGGGCCAAAGCTAGATCTAGCTAGATTTCTCTCACAGTAAGTCATGCTTACCTCCACATAACTTGGGTTACTGAAGACAATAACTTCTTCATCTACCATGTGTGCCACATAAACAAACACACTAAAGCCTGTTAAATATCAGAGGTTTTTGCAACTGAGTTTACGTGTGTTTGATAGCTAGACATTAGACAGCAAGTAGTCTGAGAAGCTGGATACAGCAAGTATAAAAGCTTGTCTTTGCTGGCTGGCTCTTTGTTAAAAGATGGCTTTCATTACATTTTTAGCAGTTCAAACAACAAAACCAGTCTTTTTGTCCTGAAGTTACACTGTAATTTAACTGGTCATAATTGATTTCTTATGAAGTTTTTGCTTTCAGACAGAGTGTCTGGGCGTCTGGCTGGAAGAAAGCAACTTCTGTGCTGTGTGGGTCATGTCTCTGACAGTAATAGCTCTGCAATTATTATCATTCTTTCCCTGCTTTCTGACAAGAGAGTTGGTTTTAGAGAGTGTTAAAGATCAGTAATTATTTTTTTAAAAAGCTTTGATATCAAACACCCAGAACGCTAAGCAAACATACAGATTCTTGTTTCGTTTTCTGGAATTTAAGGGCATTTATTGGTAGAGACGTTTTCAGCTCCTACAAACCAATATTTTGAGGCTAAGTTTGATGTTTTTATTGTATCACCAGTTCCTGTCTGGCACACTTAGTGCTTCACTTTGTAGAGCTGTAACTTCATCTTGGCTACGAACAAGCTGTCATCCCCAAGGTTTAGGACTTCTCCCTTGCAGCTCAGGCTTTAAAGAAAGATGATACAACAAACACTGCAACCTGAAGCCTGTGGTGTGGACAGTTCCCCAGTGCCCTGTTGATGCATTACACTGTATACAACACCAGCTAAACATTAGAGAAATCACTTGGGAGGAAGGGCAAGTGTTGCACTTGATACCATCTTCTTATTGCTGATAGCTTTGGTGGAAGGAAACAGGGGGCAGGTGGTACGAAACAGATTGGAGTACATGCCAGACACTTGTCTTTCTGAAACATAGGATGACTAACATGTAGGAGATGTTAGGCAACACCAATTCAAAGGGATGGTAGATTAATGTTGCACGCTGAAAACAGGCAGTACTAATATCTGTTAATTCATTGATGTCTTAGAAAAGCAGAGGGCTTCACTTTTTGTGTACCGAGTTAAGGAAGATGTCTTGCTTTGATGCCAAGAAATTTTTTTTCCTAATTTTGAACAAGCCAAATCCTCTTGTAACACTTACAAATACTTCCTGAATGCATTCAATTGTTTTTTTGATCTTCTAAGCATATACATTGTGCTAACAGAACCGATTACCTGTTCTGACATTCAGTACATTCTAAAGTATTAGAATGCTCAGAGAGGTTGTGGATGTCCCTGGAGGCGTTCAAGGCCAGGCTGGATGTGGCTCTGGGCAGCCTGGTCTGGTAGCTGGTGATCCTGCCCAAGGCAGGGCAGGTGAATCTAGATGATGTTTGAAGTCTTTTTTGACCCAGGCCATTCTGTGAATCTATGAATATGCGCTTCGAGAGTCTCCAAAGCAATCTGAATGGGTCAGAGTCCTAATTATAAGCACTCTGAAATAAACAAGGGACTGAAAATACATCTTAATTAAGTGGTTGGTGTCAGAAGTTAAGGGAGATTAGCCCAGGGAACTGCTTCCAGGTAGGTCCAGGTCCAGTCTGTAGGGCTCCTTTTCTTCTTTGGCATAGGCTGTGATTAACACTCCATCCATGGGAGCTGAAGTCTAAAAATATGATGCCTGTGTTTCTGAAACCCAACTCCGTGCCTCCAAATCAGGATTTGACTTGTCATTTGCTGGCCAAGTATGCTTGCAGTTATTACACTACTACTCTCTCAGCCAAAGTTACATAAGAAAAGACCAATTCTCTAGAAAATGAGGTATAATACAACTATAAACTTTTGACCAACCTATCTTTAATGTTTCTGTTTCTGGCTGACAAGGTGTGCATTTAATATAACCAAGAAAAAGAGATAGAGGGAAATGCTGCACCTGAGATTCTCCATGTCAGATAAATTGCAGGTTGGATTTTCAAATGAGACTGGGATTGTTTCCCAGTGTTAGCTCTGACATCTGAAGCAAAACGTACTCCAAATTTATTCAAGAAAATGACACTGAAGCCCAAGTTCCAGCCACAGAGGCACCTTCCTAGGAAACCTCAAAGATCATCATGAGCCAGTGCTTACACTAAAGGAACTCCAACCATGAAAGCGTAGCTCAAGCCTACAGATGTGCCCAAACACCCTCAGAATCTCCAGAAGAGATTCTGCATGGCAAGGACAATGAAAGCAACAGTTTCACATTCATCACAAACCACAGTGGCTACTAGGCATGCAAAATAGGGTGTGCACACTAAGCTAACGGTCAGCAAACCTCTCCTAAGAAGTGGGTTCAGGCTAAGTTCTCAGTTTGCAGGGGATCATTTTCCCATTTTTCTAGGCTAGCATCCAGGTTAAAGGGAAGTCAAAGGGAAGGGCACTTTCTGATCTTCCCACTGAAGAAAAGAAACTGCTGCTTAGAGATAGCAATTGTGTCCAAAAGGAGAGTAATGGGAAAGAGCCTAATTATATACTACACTGGTGAGACTCCTCAGCTGGAAGGAAGGAGACTTCAATATCAATCCTCATAACACGTATTATTTACAATGTTTCTCTTCAATCCATTGCTCTCTAATGTAATACGTAGTAGCAAGCCCTTCTGTAGCACTGTAAAAGGATACTGAAGGGGGTTCTAACCTTATTTAGGTGCCTGCTCTCAGGTGAGGACTTGTTATAGACAAAGAAGTTAAACATTGAGCTCTCAGTCTACATGTCAGCAGAGGCAGTTCAGACATATACTCAGAGATTCCTATGGATTAACTCTAGGTGGCTCTCTATACCTACCACATAAGTTTCCATTTTCAAAAAGCCCTAAATCTCTTCTGGACTGCCCAGAGCACCCACATGTATTTAAAACTTTCTTTCCCCTTGCTACTGCCAAGTGTCTAATTTTTAGGTGCTGGAATACCTCAGTTGAAATGACCTCAGTAGAACTCCAGCTCTTGCCACGCTCCTGATGTAGGTTAACGGGAAAAACTCCACTATTTCAAAAGCATCAACATTAATCGGAGGTAATGCCCAGGAAATTCCAAGTTCCACTAAGGGGAGGGAGCCGGGTTCCTGATGGTCCTTTGATGACATTAATGAAATAAACAGCAAAGAAGCAATGAAAGAACCACCACCACCTCTTTAAATAGTGAATGTGAATTAACTTCCTTGATGGTTCGTATCCACTACTTTCTCTCCCACAGCTGATAACACTAAAGACTGAAAGTAGTGAGAATAAATAATACAATATCCTCCAAAGTTCAAAAAAGCAACGGCATCAGTTTATTGGGCTGTATCTAGTTCAAGGGATTTTAGGGCCAGCTATGGTTTCAGCAACCCTTCTAAAGACATAAATAATTGATCTCTCTTTAAAATACTCTACAGTTAACTTTCCTCTCCACTCACCCAGAACTACCCATGAACATCCGCTAAATATTTCAGATGGATCAGTTACCAGAGGAGAATGTAACCAGCCTATAGCCATTAACATAGTTCATGGGAAATGAAGTGCTCGGAATGAAAGATTAATTCTCAACACACACAGTGAGAATCAAAGGCTGAAAACAATCACACTAGTCACTTTGTGGCTTCTGCAAAGAAAACAGTGTATCTCCAAGAAAATAACGTGGGAGGAAATAACAAACAGAAAGATAAGCCTTTAATTTAAAGCATTAATCGTGCTCAGGCACCATCTCATCCCATGATTTACTTATTCATCATTACCAAATACTTACAATATAAGTATATATAAGTGGTCAAATGAAACCTTAATCTTAAAAGATTACGATGCCATCTTCTAAGATTAAGGTGAACAACTCTCAAAACTATTTTCCTCTTTCCTCTATTTGTATCTTGTAATTGACAGAGAGAACAAAAGAGCATGTATAATTAAAAAATAAAAAAACCTAATCAATTGAAAAGAGAATATAATTAAATAGCAGGTAAATAAATATGAAAATAAAAAAAATAATTTTAAAAAATTAAAAAACAAAGCTCAGATAATCTGTTTGAGCTATGAGCAGCTATGCAGTCTGAAATAACTGTACTCCCTGCAATGAATCAAATCAACCAGCCAGCCAAATGAAAGAAAAATGTTTGCAAGTCCAGTCTTTTCCTGTCATCCTCATAATAAAATGATCAACTGGATGGATGATCAGGAGATCAATAAACTGAAGAAAGAACACAAAGCTATTAAGCTATTAAGCTATTAAGCTATTCTGGACACAAGTCTGGTTTCCCAGTCCTGCCAGGCATACCCAGCCCCAGAGATGTTTCTGGTCTTTATCACAGCAGTGTAACACAACAAGAGAGGCAGTTTCCCCTCTTTGAGTTTCCCTCAGAAAAACTCCAGATTATTCATGGTTTTGCAGATCAGAAGTGATTCCGTATTTCAAAGAGAAGAGGAAGTACAGACAGTGAGGCAACAATGTCAGGTGCTGTTTTTGCTCTGAGTTTCTCCAATGCTTATCTGTCTGCACCACTATTTGTTCCAAGCATTGGAACAAGGGTATGCAAGCAGTACCAGAGCAACACCATGTCTACAATGAGACACCTGCCTACAGGTGGGAAGTCACACACTGCACTGACTTTGTTCTCTAATCCCCTGCAAAACACTTTTGCTTTACACACACCAGAACATAACACAGCAACACACTGTATGTGTGGATATATGGAATGTTCAAAACCTATTGTAGCCCTTTGATAAGCGTTACAGGTATGTGAAGTAGCCTCGCAGATGCTGCAGTAATCTGTAGCAGAAACTAAAATTGATAATTACTATAAAACTTCAGGAAGATAAGTGTGGAAAAACCTTCCCCACTTGGAAACATATGCTTCCATCTAAGTTAGGCTATTATTCTGCTTAGCTGCAGAAACCCCCCCTGCTACATGCTCCCAACAAAGCTATCGTGTAATAGCTCAAGAGAAATAACTTGAAAACACAGTGTCCTGAGGACTGCTCAGTTTTAATTGCAGAACAGGCTCAACTTGCCTAGAAGTTACTCATTCAGCTCTAAGTTAGTCACCCTAGGTTCCCTTTGTGGTGAACTGGTGCCTCCAGAAGGTCTCGTGTCTTCGATGTTTGGCCTAGGACACAGGCAAACAGCTGCAGTGGACTGAACCAGAAGACTGTTGTACACTGAGTTTATAATCTTTGCTACAGCTGATCTGAGTGTGCAGTCTTCGGCCATGCTGCACTGCACTTATCTTGGCAGTTGCACAAATTTAGTTGGCTAATCGTAACAGACAACCCTGTAGGCAGCTCCTAGTTGGCACCAGCAATCACACCACCTGTGTGTCCTTGTCTTTATCTTGAAGTAAAGAAGCAGGTTTTCATGCCAACATCCTTCTGCTTGACAGTGAAAATGATAAACAGAATTGCTTATTTATAAAATAGTCCTATCAGAGCTTTACAGAACCTTAGCACAGATAGGATCACTGCAGCATGTGCTGTGTAACTCTGGATTCCAAGCAACTGGAAAGACAGTGGTCACTAAGATTAAGAGACTGGAGAACCTCACGTAAAAGGAAAAGCTGATAAAGCTGGGACTAGAAATGAAAAGGGAATCCTATCAGTGAGAATGTTGGGAATCTTACCAACACATAGAGATACCAAAAGGAGAGAGTAAAGAGGATGGGGCCAGGCTCTTTTCAGTGGTACACAGAGCCAGGACATAAGCCCATGGGCACACGCTGGAACACAAAATATTTCCTCTGAACATCAGGCAGCACTTCTGTACTATGCAGGTGGCTGAGCACTGGCACAGCTGTCTGGAGGCTGCAGATCTCCTCCCTAGAGATCTCCAGAAGCCACCTGGCTGTGGCCCTGGGCACCCTGCTCTGGGTGTCCCCGCTGGGGCAGGGTTGGGCAGAGGGACACAGAGGGCACTGCCAACCTCAGCCACCCTGTGTTTCTGTGGTTATCTATGCTATGAACATATTAATTCTATCACCAATTGAAAGAATTTTAATTAATGCCTAACAGAATTTGGATGGTGTTCTTACTGGGACTGACAGCCAGCTTTCACTGATGCACTGCAGCAGTGAATCATCTTTTGGAGGTAGATAGTTCTGTTATTAACAAGCTCACATAATGATGTCTAACTTTGAGCTTAAATGAACTTAAGACAAATTCTACCTTCAGCATATAAGTTCACTGCTTGTTTTCTAACTTGTTGGGGCAGAGAGGTTGAACACTTGTGTCCAAAACAGCTCATATTTCTCCTTCTGGAAAGCAGATCATTGCTAGTGAAAACCACCTTGCCTCCAAGGGAATGTAGAACAGAATCACCATTCTGAATACAACTTTATATACCTTGGAAACCAAAGTGAGCTGGAGGAACAGAAGGTGCCATCCTTGAGCCTGCAAGAGCAAACCCTAAGAAAGGTGTCTGAGTGAACATATCATGGAGTGGCTGGGAGACAGCTGAAGGGCCAGTTTACTTTGGAATTAGGACACAGTTCTGAACCCTAGGACACAGGAACAGGCAACAAGCATAGCCTATGGTACACAGGAAGAAGTATCGCCTTCTCCTCAAAGGGGAGCTATTGGCAATGTCTACTACATGGATGAGAGAATCATAGAACAGCTTGGGTTAGAAGGGACCCCAAGGATCATCAAGTTTTAGCTCTCCTGCCACAGGCAGGGCCACCAATGTTCAGATCTGGTACTAGACCAGGTTGCCCAGGGCCCCATCCAACCTGGTCTTGAAAACCTCCAGGGATGGAGCATCCACAGCCTCTCTGATCAGCCTGTTCCAGCACCTCACCACTCTCTCTGTGAAGAACTTCCCCCTGACACCCAAAATGTGGATACTTCAGAGCACAGGACTCTAATTGTAGAGTTTCTGATTGAGAGCTAAAGCAACAAGTAGAGGAAAGGTTTTCTTCCAATAAAGTTGTTATTAGGGCTTCCAGCTGCCCCCTGCTCCCAAGCCCAGCATCTCTTCAGTATTGTCACAGAATCATAGAATGGTTTGGGTTGGAAGACACCTTTAAGATCATCTGGTTCCAACCTCCCTGCTACAGGTAGGTCTACATATGGAATAAAAGTTGAGTATGTATCAACATGTCTTGATTACTCACCCACATCCTGTTGACACTCCCAGAGCCATAGCTTGCCCCAGACAGACCCCTAATCTGAAGGGATTGAGGGATCAAAACCCCAGTGCACACCGAAGTCCTTCACAAACATCAGACATATGTTGCATTTATGTAAACATATCCTAAATCTGAACTCCAAATCCCAATGCAACAAGATGACTAAAGCATTCAGCCTGGGACTTCTGCAACGATTTGCCTAATAAAAAAACTTGTAAGCTTTAATCAGCTGACTGTGTCTGGCTGGTACCTTACATGGCCTGAAAGGGAGTAGCTGCTAATCCATAAAGCCATTTTCCACCTGTGACTACTAGCATAGGTAAAACTTGTTCACAATGAGCTATCCCTATGATCAGTCAGCACGAAGCAAATTAAACATCTTCAAATGTTACAGCTGTGAGTGAGCTTTCAGTGAAAACAGAGAGGTCTCCTTGTGATCTTGCCCGGCTAAGCTTCAGCTAACCTACAGGGCAGTAAGACAAGAACTTTTCTGTTTTAAGTGAGGTAAGAAGGAACTCCCTTCAACCTAAATAGAGGATTTCAAATACTCCTACCCGAGTCACAGCAAGATGAAATGGGAGAAGCTGTACCCTGGCCAAGGGGATAGCCTAACAGTCCTCACAGATGCAAGGTCACCCTTTCTAATCAATAGCAGAGGACTGAGTTAACCTGCCTTTATCTTAAAAACAAACAAACAAAAAAACCAAACAACAAAGTAGCAAACCTTAGAGCAAACCTGCATCAAGATAGCACGCATAACTGAAATACATTATCATATGTTTTATGTTAACGCCATCTATCATAGATACTTTACCCATCTGCCAGGTAAGTGGTGAACTTTGGAAATAAGCACATTTAAAAGGAGTGCCATGAACTCCATAACAGTAAGTATCACAGAGATGCTGAGTGCGAAGGAATAGATATCTCTATAACATGAACTAATGGCAAAGTACTGAAGAAGTAAGTCAACGTAGTGGTATGATATCAGCAAAATTCTGATAGGCAATGAAGATTGCTAGTGGTGTTGGCATATGTGGTCAGAGTACAGAGTAACTCCAACAGCTCACTAAAGTCATCATAACTAAAGACAGCTGTATGAGCTGAAAAGAGACATTAGGATGTGCAAAATACATCCAACGTAGCACAGAGACGTTTGAGCTTATCTAAACAAGCTGGGGCAAAGGGACTCGCATAGCCAACTTAGCACAGCACTACACTTGGACTATTTTCTTATCAGCAGAACACACACTAACAAGAATGTAATCTGTTACAGAAGAACTATATTATTCACTATACGTACATATACTTTCATATGTAACATGGGGTACCTGGAAGAGAACACAACGATTTTGTAAGATGAAAATGTTTAAAAAGTCAGCAATTATCTGGAAAACAACCATATTGTAAATGTCAGCGGCCACTATCTACTTACTGCTTAAGATAACATGGGAACCATACTATAATCTGCCACGTTTCATATGCTTATAATGTAAAAACCAAACTTATCACTTTATTATTTATATCACCCCAAACTGAAACATTCTTGTTTAGTAGTCAAGGATATTTTTAGAATAGAGAAGAAAAAAACACCAGACAGGAAAAGACTTGCAAAGGAACATCAAAAATAGAACAGATTTACGCAAAACCAAACCGTTCTGGAGGGCCACACAAAATTTAGCTTGTTATGTTCCATGATGTCCTATCATTAATAGAAAGACAACAAGACACAGATATATAAATCTAAAGCTACGTATAACCAACAATAGTTGATACTAATACAACTTTGGTTGCTGCCATTTTAACATTTGACAAGTCTGGCACTGAAGGAAAAAAAATACTACAGCTCTAGCAGAATGAGCAACAGAGACAGAGTACAGAACTGGACCACAGAATCATCCTAGAATCATTTAGGTTGGAAAAGGCCTCCAAAATCAACAAGTCCAACCATCAACCTGCCTTATTGAGCCCCATGACTAAACCATATCCCTTTAGTGCCACAGTGTCACCTGCACAGTGACTGCTGGGAAAGTGGTCAGGGTTGTGTCGTCTATCAGAATGGCACATGGAATTACAGAGAAGCTATGCCTATTGCTGCAGAAACACAACCCTCTCACAAAAATACCCAAACTGCAGTAGAAACAAGCTGGGGAGGGAAACCAGTAACAATGGACACAGAAGAAGAAGTGCAGTTGATTAAGTACTTTTTTCTATTGAACGTCAGTCAGTGAATCAATCATCAAGAAAGAGAGACAAAAACAGCAACTAATGTTTTGGGTATGCCCTATGCTGAGGAGGCTGAAGATTCATGGTAAAAGGCTATGGAACAAACAAGGGCTGCATGTTATGTGCCTCAATGCAAATAAGACAGTATTTTTTATCAATATCCATGTGGTGACTGCAGCTTTCACTGCAGCTTTACAGTGCAGAGACAATGAAGAATATTCCTGTGCTGTTGTCAAGGTAACCTGCAAGTATGTAGGTGTAAAATTCTGCTGGCATTTACCATCAAACAGAGGAACTGAGAGCCAATCTACGCAGAATCTGAGTTTCCTTACAAGTGAAGTAGCTGAGACTTCTAGTTGAGAGCAAGAGCAAGAGTATGCTCACTAATTCCACTGAAACCTCCTTCCCACTCTGGAGGCAAATAGCTGGAACAGGGCACAATCTGGGGAAATAAGACCGATTTTAGATACGTTGCTGATGTGCTACTAAAGGATTGGTTGCTTCTTTAACTCTTGAAGCACTGCCAAGCATATATCTTGTGATCATATACCTAGCGTTGGTAATCATGCTACCCACTATGTGCTTTTCTTAAGTATGCTTCATTTCAAGCAATGCTTCTGAATTCTGATTTGAGTCATGATTCCTTCCCAACCAGAACATCCACAAGCATTCCTCTTCTCCCACATGCTACCTTCCTGACCAGTTATTAAGAAAGTAGTTCAAAGAGATGATTAACATAAATGAATTTGACTTTAAGAAGGAGGAAAAGAGATTTAGAAGAAGACATATGAATACATGCTCTGACAGTTAGTGAGGCTCTATTGAGAGGTGGTAAGACTTGCCAAGCTCTTTTCAAATGACCATTTCATAACAGTGATCCATCCTTGAAAACAAGCTGCTTTTCACACCCTGACAGTGCTGGACTGCTAAAGGGAAGACAAAAAGCCTCCCTCCCTTTTGCCCACCTCTCTTTTATATGCATGTCACAGCCAGCACAGAGCTCTGCTCTGTGTTCACACCCCCTGCTCTTCAAAAGGGGAGTCTGTCACATCAGCATCCATCACAACTGTGACTGTCAAATTCTGGAAGGCTTGGCCCCATATCAGTGGGAACAAAATATCTCACAATGACTTCATAGAGGTAAAAATCCAAAGCAGCGCAATAATAATGCAAAGCAATCTATAACAATGGGGACTCTGGAGACTCTGTTTAAAAGCCTGCATAAGGCTAAATAAAGCTAATTACCATGTGATGGCACTGCCATAAGATCTGGAGCATACAATGAAATAATTCACTTTTTAATATATCACACTTCTGTGTGTAGCCTTTGAGCTCTGCAAAAACACTTGGTTTCCCATATACCTTTGCAATACCACAAACGCTTGAACATTATGAACAGAGGTGAAAAAATAATCTCCTCAGGAGAATATTTTGTTATTTACAAGTTACCATGTTTTACATCAGTATCTATAAGCAGATCAGGTTCTTTTTCATGTGACCTGAAGGAGCAAAGAAGGCTGAGGCACAATTACATTCAGCCACAGACACAACAAGAAACTCTTACCAGGCTCCCCAGTAATTGTATTGATTCACAGAGTGCCACCTCCAGTGCCCTTAAGACAACGATCAAACATAACAATGCTACTCTAATTCGGCCCTCTAATAGACGTCCATCAATTTGAGAGACTTTTGCTCTGCCCTAGTTTTCACTTATCCAACAAACCAAAGTATGATGTAGATGCTACACAGGTGATACTGTCTTACCAATCCCAAATCCTCTTCACCTGGAACCTAAATTTTCTCTAAAGTTCTACTGCAATATGTAAGTGATGAAATGGAGGCATGACACAATCTTTCCCAGTCTGAAGTGTTAGAATTATTTCTAATAACAAACAGAAAACAATCCTGACCAAGCAGCAATTTGTACAGAGTTGATTAAATGGTTGCACCAGTGTGAATTTCCAAAACAAGCAGTGCTTATTTCAGGACTTTGGAAACATTTACAAACCATTAAGGAAATTCTAAATGTATTTTAGAGCCAGGAAGGGATGAAAAAAAAAAAAACAACAACTAAATGTGTTTAGGCCATACATAAATGAGCTTTTATAAATCACTTTGAGGTGGAATAAAGGCAGCAAAAAACACAAGGACCACATGAGGCAATCCATATCTGATCGAGGAATGCGTAAACTTTGGTCTGGAACTGAATCTCCTTTAAGTCATTCTTAGTGTTTCTGCTAGCACATTGGTTTGCAGAAGCCATGTGAGACTTCTACATCACCTCGAAGAATGTTACTCCTTCCCTCCCTCTGACCTGGAGCACAATCTAGGTGCACAATTCCCAGATATTTCAACAAACTCCACCTGTTTGGAAAGGGTGGAACCAGACGGTGCCCTTCTTACACAGTTCCTTGACAAACCTCTCTTCGGTTGTTTACAGACTCTTTAAGCCCAGACAGCAAATGCATGAGGAAAACAAAGGAGCTCAGAATTCTTAAAGGCATCCCAATAAACCTGAAGGTTGTCCTATACCAACGCCTTCACTGCACTCAGTCACACTGACCCACAAACACCTGAAAGATTTGCACCAGGGATGGTGAAAAACTTCTTCTCTGAAAGAGTGGTGAGACATTGGCACGGGCTGCCCAAGGAGGTGGTGGTGGAGTCACCATTCCTGGGCATGTTCAAGAAACGTGGAGATGTGGCATTCAGTGACATGGTTTAGTGAGCACGGTGGTGATGGGTCAGTGGTTGGACTATGTGATCTTAACTGTCTTTTCCAACCTTAATGATTCTATGATCCAAATACAAAGCATTTAAAAGTGATGGGGCATATTTCTGAGCCTACTGAACCCACAAGACAGCTGAACTCTCTACCAAAGTAAACTTCAGAATCTTCAGCCACAACAGGGAGTGTTCTTGTCAAAAGAATCTGTCACTCACCATTACCCCTCAAGAAAGGGAATACCTTAATAGCGTCTAAAAGGTTTTCTATAGCTGTAGTCTAGCAGGATAACAGAACCAGAAAGGATAATACAAAACTGCTGTTCAGTAAAATAAAATAGTAGACTAGCAACAAACTAACCACAAACATAAAAGACTGCTCTCCACAAGAAGCCAAATGAACTGAAAACCAGCAATATTTGAATGGTCATTAAAATTAAATATCAGCCACGTCTGCAGAATCCAGCAACTCGGGGAAAGGTAAAGTTAGCAGGTGGAGATTGCAACCACCATCTCAGTTTGACACTTAAAAGCCCTGAACCCCCCCCACACCTACAGGCAGCATGCATGCTAATTGGTATACATAGTTAATAGAAAACTATGAAGTAAGATGTACCTATTGATTTTGCTTGTGAACAACAAACGCGTGTACAGAATTACATCAATATCATGTTGTGATCTGTGAAGGTGTGCTACCTTTATGGTATCACCACCTGGCACCCAATCTAATTGAAATTAAAAACCCTTGGCTCTGTATGTGGAATTGGCTCATTGCACACTGGGTGAAAGAACCCCAGCTGTGGGGCAAAGTAGTGCAGAGCTCACGTGGAGTCAAAGCGTGGCAACATCCCTTAGATTTCCTGGAGACAATCCAGGAGCAGCATGATGCAAACAGGCTGTCCAGAGAGGTTGTGGAGTCTCCTAGGGAGATATTCAAGACCCAGCTGGATGCCTATTTGTGCGACCTACCATAGGGAAGATGCTTTAGCAGGGGGTTGGGTTCCATGATCTCTAGAGGTCCCTTCCAACACTGTCCCTGACACTGCACGCTTTCTTCTGGCGGATGCTATCAGGATGGACTGCATAGGAGTGATACCTTCAGGGCCCATTGCTAAGATGGCATACGCCAACTTCTGGGGTCAAAGAGGATGTCAGAGATGCAAGTTGAATTCTAGCTGCTGGCTGAGATATCTGAAATGAAGAAGTGTGCTGGAGCAAACTCTTCCAGCACTGCAAAGTTGGGGGAAAAAAGCTAAAAACAATTAATGTTTACAGAATTCAAAACCCAGCAGATAGGACTGAGTTCCCTCAATCAACCCCTTAGTAAATCTGCCTGAACACAATGAGAGTCTTGATCCTGCAAGACTGAAGGGGACATCAGTGGGAAGGGCTGCAGGCAAGTCAGCCTCAGATATTGCTCTGAGAAGGGACTAGAATCACACAAAGAACAGAAGTGGCTGAAACTCAAGATTTTCTGCAACAACAAACAAACCAAAAAATAAGAATAGCTTTTGTTCCGTCTAAGAATGAAATGACTTTAGGAACATTTCACACAATAGGAATTCTGAAATAGTGTTCTGAAAAACATTTAATAAAGCATTTTGCCTCAATTGCCTGAATGAAGGCCCTAGGCTGCTGAGAAAAGTGGTCGCCCAGTGTTCAGCCTGTCACACAATGGTAATGTTAGTGTTATCTGTTTCTGACTTGACTACAGAGTAGATGCAGGTAAGGTCACTTAAACCGAACTGTTCACAATTGTTCACTATTTGCAATCAGACTTCTAGAAACACTGAAAATACAGCTGGAATTACCAAAACTTAACACAAAATTTGCTATAGAAGGTTTGAATATTCTCAAAAGTAAAAGTCTTGTCTATTTCAAACTGATTGTCTAACATTAGCAGACACTTCAAAAACATCGAGTTTGATTTTTGCATGCATTCATCAGTAAGGAGTAAAACTAGAACTGTAAATAATGTCCCCAATGCCTCACAGCCTTTGACTGAGGAGAATAAAAACAAGAAATCACATTTTGTAATCACCTTATACATATTTTGTCATCACCTACTGTACTTGATTAACCTGTTAGATTTTTATACACAATCTTCTCTAAGACAGTTTATAAGATGGCATATAAAAAGGATATGAAGGACATCTATAGAGAGATCTCCCTTACAACTACAAACTAAGAATGGCAGGTACCCAGAAATGATCAACTTAGAACATGGTGCTGACCTTCTCAGACAAATATACAATGAAAGAGGCCATGAAGTATCTTTCTACACACATTTTACTTCTCCTTAACCATGATTTATGTATGCCAGTATATCTCAAAGAGGAGACATTTGTGCAGGCATAAACATGGAACAACAACAACAACAACAACAAAAGAATTCAATTGCAAAACACCTGATTTCTCATAAAATTAGAATGTAATTCTTGTAGAAGTGTTCATGAAAGTCAGTACTTCACGAAGACACTAACAAAACGATCTTTGGCTTCAAAGCTAGTTTGAGGTTTTGTTAAAAGAAAAGACACAAAATAATGGTGCTGAAGTAGAAACCTCATCCACTTCACCTTCCAATTTACGTCTCTCACAGTCAAGTCCTTCTGATTTTCTGCTAGGAAGACTTTGTGTAGGTACATAAAAACATGCACATAATTTACTTTTGTCGTCCAACTCCCAAATCAAATCTCCTGTCTAGGCAGTAGCATTCAAATAATGCAATTCTTTCCAGGAGAACACAGAACAGTACATGCCATGTACTTCAATTTCAAAGTTTTCTCCATGTAGAACTTTTATGACAGTGGCTGGCAATAAATTATACATAAATCTGAAAACATTATAGATAAATTTTCTACGTTATCTTCATTTGCAGTACGGAAAATCTGTTCATCAGTTACTATTTTCCATTCAGCTGAATAGCTTGTACCTTTTAAACAGGACTACAGTCTGTACCATCAATATTTGTTTTGCCCATGGGAAGAAATGAACTACAGAAAGCAATCAAAGATTCTCAGTGTTTGATTTTGCTTCCACAAAACAACCCATTTAGAAGTCTCCAAGGAGACATTTTAGGATCAACTGCATTAAATTATGTTCAGATAGTCCAACAAGTCAGAACACAATTGAAGAATAAAACAGTCATGTTTGCTTTAGTGAAATGAGCATGCTATTAAAAAAAAAGGCAATTTGCAGCTATTATTTGACTAGATTCTTGTTTTGAAGCCCAAGAGCTGAAGATTTACATTTATTTTGAACAATTCAAAATATGGAAACCCAAATATTCTCACTGGTTTTGACCTAGAGCTTGAAAGTGAAATCAGAATATACTAGATCTATTTCAAACTGTTTTAGATTCTAGTCTGTTGCTATGATTACAATCAACCAGAACTCCTTAGCTGTCAGGGGAGTGCAGTCACCACAAGATGAGCGCATCGGCAATCCAGTTCCAGTGACTGAAGATTTGCATCAGCAACAACAAAGAATCTGTACAGCTGAGGTGGTGCTTAGCCCCTTGTTAACTAGGCTCTAAGATACCAAAGATTGAAAATAAGAGGAGCTAGGTCAAAATTGACATAACCAGAAAAATAGGTATCACATACCTTTGTGGTATATAAAACATGTGCTGTGGAGGGGGTTTGTAGAGGACTCCTTCATACACAGGCCACAAACCGCTTAAAATTCTGAAAAGTGAACTCTTTCCACACCCATTGGGACCAGTGATTAAAAGATTCATGCCCTCTTCAACCTACAGTGATAATGAGAATGAAAAGATGTTACGGTGCAGTGCTCTAAGGTGCTAGCAGTTATGCAAGCATTTATATCAAATTATTAACCCTTTTCATTAATTACCTGTATGTATTTTTTAATGTAATCATTCTGGAAACAGTAGAATTAAATATAAAAATGAAAATCATTTCTATAAGGTCTGAGTATTTCTGTAAGTGATGCTGATTATATCGTAACAGCAATCCATCACAGTCAGAATCAATTATTCCAATGCAAATTAGATCCAAAGTTGTTAATGGCGCAAAGAGCAGCGCCCTATGCCATCAGTAATACAAATTTAAGCTATGTGAGCCAGATCAAGTGATTTGGAAAATACAATTACCAGTGTTATTTTGGGTGCAATACATTCAGTTTCATTCATTTAAATAGGACTCTGTGTATATTCACACGCAATCACAATGTCAATATTTTATATAAACACATTGATTGTTACATTATACTTGCATTACATAATGTCTTTGTTGAGCCAAATAAATAAATATAACTGTCCCTTTGGTTGTAAAGCTGTGATTTCACAAGTCTGAAATTCCTACAGTGGAGCCACTGGAAGCTTTGCTGTAACTAGGACCCTGCACTGCTAGCTCAACTACTCCAGTTCCATACAGTGATAAGGGAAAAACTCTGCTTTAGCTACATTGAAGGGCCTGCTGCAGTTATTCACATTGCTGTTCCAGTCATTTCAACTGTTCTTAAAAATAATACCATCTACACTGGAACATAAGATCAGGATATAAATGGGACAAATTCAGTAAAGGACAGAGAGCAGTTCCAAGTGTAGCTACAACAGTCTTTTCAAAACTCGTTTGTTTTGGGATTTTATGAGTAAAGACTCCACTGCTGCACTGTAAAGGACTGTGAACCACACTGACAACTGTCAGTACTGTTCTTCGTGGATGTCAGGTAAAACTAACTACAGACTCAGCTTTTTCACAGTTGCTGTGAACTCAGACTTTTAAAGGAGCCCATGTGAGTCAAGCATCCTGATTTTACCGATGCTGCCTAACATGGATGTGGACTCTCACGTACACCTTTTAAGATCCTAGGTCTAATTTTTCACGTGTCAGCAGCACTCTCTTCTTTTTCTTTGAGCACTACACAAGTCTGCCTCTACAAAGCTACTATGCCTACCTTTCTGGACTTTCCCTTTTATCCATATGCTCCGCCAAGTACTTAACATAAGGTACATGAATTCTGTGCTGTTTATGTTAATGTGATGGCAACAATCAGAAGATTCTTGCATATCATCTTACTTTGAAGTTTAGTCTGGAAACCACCACATCGCCATTCGGGGTAATAATAGGAACATTGTCACAAATTATTCCATGTTCAACATCAATAACTTTTCCTAAAAAGAAAACAAACAAAAAAAGCAACACTTAATGTTTTTGAAACCCCCCATTAAGCAATGGTACCCAACAGCCTCTTTGCACAGCTGAGGAGCTTAAGTTAGTGAGTTTCAAAAACTGTTTTATGCTCCCCAGGTTCCCCAAGTGAAAAATTTGGATAATAAATCTTAGTTGGCCAGAATTACGCTGTCAGTATTAGCCAAGAGTGTGTAATGAATCCTATGTTTCAACATAAATACAATAGACAATAAGCATCATAAGCATATAATGCACTATGAAGACACACTTATTCACACCCTGACAGTATTCACTATATGTTGTTTTAAGTAGGTGGTCGTTATCCATCAGCAAAAAGGACACAGGAAGTCTGGTTCACCTTCACTTGGAGATTTCACTAGAAAATGGAATCTCCTTTTGCTACCAGCTG
The DNA here is from genome assembly GCF_039878825.1 of Excalfactoria chinensis. NCBI lineage: Eukaryota > Metazoa > Chordata > Aves > Galliformes > Phasianidae > Excalfactoria > Excalfactoria chinensis. The sequence continues at coordinate 13,922,266 of NC_092825.1, read as the reverse complement.
TGAGACCATAAGCTCAGTTCAGCCTTCTCCATCAATGAGAGCAAAGGAGAAAATATTCAATGGTTTGCTTCTATCTGTTTTTAAAGACACAGATACTGTCACAGTCTGTAAGAAGTACTAGTGGAAATATTTCACCCCAGTAACTATACTTACTACTTGGATTTGTGGCAATTTTTAATACACAATGTCCATCAGACATTTGGTTATATGTAACACGAGGACTTGGAAACTAATTCTTCAGTGAGTAATTAAACAAACAAACACACGCTACCTTCTCAGTTGCTTGGTGATACACTTTTCCAGCAGAACCTAAATAACCAGGTTTGTAGACAAGTACCAGAAATTACCATTACAGACAAGAAGCAAAGAAAAAGGATTTCCCTTTGTATCAGAAGACTTCATATTCTAAAACTTAGATTAACCTGAACAAAGGAAAATGAAGCTATAGAAAAGTTAAGCTTATTATGGTAAGATCTGGTTGCATTTCCTTCAGCTAAGGTCTCCTATTAGGTCTCATGTCTCCTATTAGGAAGCTCTTTGTTCAGTTGCTTCCAACTTTGCAAAAAAAAAATAATTCTCTTTTATTTATCAATCTAAGCAATATTTTTTCCCAACATAAGTTTCATCTAAAACAGTTCGGTAGCACCAACATGAAACGATGGAAAACAAAACTGTTTTGCTATTGAAAAAAAGCCATGATTGCAGCCTCCTCATACCACTGACAGGCTCTGCTACCTTCAGACTCCTGAAAGGCACTTGATATACAGCTGGGATATCAACCACACCCCATCAGCCATGCAGTTTTCACAGGTTCACGGAAAGGCAAACAGATTTGGCCAAGACTCTTCTCAGAAAAGGGCTGTACCTTTTTTCACTCCAACTAGAGGAATGTTTGCACTTGAGTTGGCATCTGACTGTGGAGAAGATCTCAAGCAAATTTGCAAAGTCCACTCATGTTTCTGAAGAATGCAGATACAGTAGGAAAATAGTAGTGGTTTTGTTCTTTTAAAAGATGTATGGTACAAAATAATAAGCTAAGTATTAAGTAAACTTAATTCCCATTCCCTAAAGTCAGAGTGCTGAACAACCACAGCGTGCCTTGAAACCTTGTAATCAGGAATTCAATTTGACAGTACTTCTGTACAGATGTATACAATCATATTCTAACTTGAAAATTCTGAACTATTAGATATCTTGTATGCACAGCAATATAACTTTCTGTTAAAAATATTCTAATACATTCCATATTTTCACAGTGTTCTTATTGATGATGGTGAATGCAAGGCAAAGCACATTCTTCAGGTGCATAAGTTTGTCTTGGTCAATTTAAAAGGAGTCTGTGTTGAAAAAGCCTGTGGAGAAGCTGAATATTAAGAGTTATCTTTTCTAACAATGGAAGTGTACATGCGTGTGAGCACGTGTACTTTTATCCACATATAAATCCACTTTGTGGGGATTTCTGAAGTACCAAGACTGAAAGAAAGGAAGAAAGCCAGCAAACAATGGCTCTTGTCAAAAAGAAGTCCAGAGCCTGTGGCCTAGATTCATCTGGCCTCAATTCTGCTTAAGTCCTTGTGCCTAGCGTTCCGTACTGGCTAGCTGCCTCTGGGAGCCTGCAACCACTGCATACCAATTGCTAGCCACTGCAACGTGGGGGGAATTCAGGCTAGGCGAGATGTACCACTCTGATGGAATCAAAGCTGAAAGACTGAAAGACTGCAGAGAAAAATGGAGCAGAGTATTGCTTTACTAGACAAAAAGGGAACACAAACAGCATTCTTTCACAGCTGAATGTATTACCTTTTGTTTTTAAAATACAGAGTTATCTAAAGTGGCCCCAAGATTACTTTGCTGCCTCAAATAACAAACTTTTCTCTTGTACATGACAAAGTGTAACAGCTGTACAACATCAAATGCCAGACAAATACTGCCAAGACCTACAAGATTAAGGCATCAGCTGTTTCCACAGCTATCCACTGCACTGCATCACACTGTTTCAAAGAGCCTTCTCAGCAGACCATTGAGAAATTTATGTAGAAGGGTAATGCTGTTGAAAGCGTCAGAAAAAAGTATTTCGTAAAGAGCTCCCTGGTGCCTTCCACTCTAATGAGATTTAAGTTTTCCAAAACTGGAAGGTGAGAATGAGGTTCTCCAAGACCAAAAGTGAGACGGTGTACAATGGAGCGTAATAAGAAATAGATGAACACAGGAAATGCTTTATGAAGGATGCAGATGGAAAGACAGATGCATAAGAATGATACAAGGTAGGGACAGGAGGAGGAAGCTGCATATTCATCAGGTTATTTGGGAGAGGGGGCAGAGAAAGTTGTCCACCCATTTCCAGGCGAATATCCACACTACAAGACGAAAAAATGAGCAAAAAATGAGAGTAACTGAAAAACATATCATTATTTTTGTCAAAAACGACTGAACCAATTTCTCTTTCCCCTGAGCAAAATAATGATGTTTGAAGAGGAAAAGGTTAAAGCCTCCATTTTCTGGGGGAAAAAAACAAAACAAAAAGTAGGCATTGTCCATGCAGTGATAATAATACCATCACCACAAACACCACTAAAAACAGTACAGGCTGAAACACCCTTTTCACTGTAAGCTTTCACAGAAAACACTTGGGCAATCTCTGTGGAAATGTTTTAGAAAAGCACTGAACAAGTACAGGGTTACAAAACAACAGAAAGATAAAACAGAAGGCAACGTGATCTCTGGGGCACCAAAACTGAGAGAATGATTTGTTGTAGAAACAAATCCTGTTCATCTGCTGCCCTCTGCACCAGCCAGGCATTCCCCCAGGAGCAAGATATAAAAAATGTGACTTAATTACCCTTGATTTCTAAGGGTCCATTGACATGTGATTCTATTTTATCTCCATTCTTACTGTTGCTTTCAGAGCCTTGAATAACAGCAGTTCTCTTGTAGATGCCTCTCTTCACCTCATCAAAGACAGAGAACATGTTGTAGACACGGGCTGTGTATCCTGCTAACTCAGTAACCTGTGAAACAACAAATGCCTGTTGTCAGTTTTACTTCTCAGATTCTGTAAATGAAATGCTTGGCCAAAGATTCGTGAAACACATTCCCAGCTATTCTAAGTACTTCTCAGTTATTACTCTGTAAGGATTAGTGATGCATCTTTTGTCACCTATCAGTTCTTCCTCCTTTGAGATTCTGTCCTAACCAAATGCCACCCACAGCTTGTAACAGCCAACAGAGACAGACAGTTTGAGGAGGACAGATGCCAGACAACATAATTTACTATTGCTCTAGTAAATAAGGAGGTTGCAGGGACTGCTCTTTTACATTGATCAGTACAGTCTTCAACCTAGGGAGAATTCCTACTAGATTGTTCAAAATAGCCTATCATACAAGAGAAAAACAAAATTTCTGCATTTTCCAGGAAAATTAAGGCTGACAGCAGTTAGAAAAATAGGCACCCATAATTACATGATTATTTCTTAGTGTTCTCCAAACCTCCAGTGAGAAAGATGTGTTTCTCCGGTGTAAAATGGGTAGCACCAGGGTGTGTGCTAATGAAAAATACAGCACAGAAAAGAAATGATCGTCCCATCATCTGCATGCTGGAGTACCAGAGCCAAATCCGAGACCCTGGATTGCAGGTGGGAAATTTTAAAGTAGTGAAGTCTCTTATAGGACTTTGTGGTGGTGTTTTTTTTTTTATCCTTTTATCTCATGTACCACCTGGTAAAAACAGGAAGAACGGATCTCTTCTCCAAAAGATTTCTTATTCACAGGCACTGACATCACCAAGAACTCCTAATGAACTACCTCCATCTGCTGGCAGCAAAGAATTAAACCTGAGCATCTTATTATGTATGAATTAAAATGAATGATTTTTATAGTAAATGCAGAGAGCAAGATAAGAATAGCGAGAAAAATCAGCATAAGATTATAAAATATTTAGCTTGCTGTAGTTAAATACATACAAGCCATACCTCATCCCACCTGCAATGGGCATACAAAGTTTTAATATATGGAGAAACAGTCCAGTGAAAATTTCACTGTACTACAGGTCTGAGTATTAAACAGGGTCATTGCTTCACTGGAGATTAACAATTCCACAACATCTCAAAAAACTCAGTTTGAAGAGAACAACCAGACAATGCTTCAATTCCACCAACAAGTGGTTTCTCCATCAGTGATGTTTGATGGAGAAAATCCTGCACACAATGAAGTTTCCACACCACAATCCTACAAACTTGCTTCCTCATAACACTAAGTGTTAATCATCAAAACTATTGACCCGCAAACAAAAGATGAGCCAATCTTATCTGCAAGCTGAACAATGATGACTGGAAAATGGGTACTTGGGTGGATTGGGCAGGCAAGAACTGGAGCCTCACTACCACTTGAAGTGGACTGAAGCATGCTGTCATATTGGAAACTGCCCAAATCACAAAGCAGGAATGATAAACTGGTTGAAATACTGCAGTATGTCCTTGAGGAATGCGTATATTTAAAATGGAAGCCCAACAAGCTGATTTTTGATCTCATGCTTTCTGCATTATAATTTCACTATGAGATAAATCACGAGTTTGTTCAGCTGTTACTACTACACTGTGGGGATCTGTTTTTCCAAAAAATAAATGCACAAGTCCCCACACAGATCATATAAATGACTTAAATATAAAAAATGAATAACATCAGTGCATAATAAGTTATCTGGCAGTCCCTCTAGAGCAGAGGTCAGGCAGGGAAACAGCTAAAGCAGCATAGGTCAAAATCACAGTCCATTAGAAGAACTCTTTGTGGAAAAACAACACAGACTCAGGACTTATCAGAGACTGTTTGAAGGTGCCAAACGACCCCTCCTCTTCCAATTTAAAAAGCTGTAGCTATTAAGGCTGGATTCCAAGTAAATGAATTCATAATCTTTGATTGCAGTGTGTGCCTCCTCCCTTTGCACTGGAGAGAAGGCATCCCCACCAAAGGGATAAACAAAAATTAACTCAGCAAACACAGAACCACATTCAAAAGGAAGCACTGAGAAGAGTAACAGCTTTGCCCGGATTTTCATTTGCTTAATAGTCTGTACCTAGAGAAATCCCCAGGAGAGATCACAAAAGACTGGAGCTGGGGTGATGATACCCTTATCTGATCTTCCAGACAAACATCCTGCATTTATTTCTGGGCTATCTGCAGTCATATGGCAGATTTTTCCAGTTAAAATGTCTCTGCTTTATAAAATTACTTACAAATCAACAGGTTCAGAACACTTCAAGTGGACAGGAAATAAGTATTCAATTCTTTTTGCATTTCATACACTTTTTAACATGAGAGTCCCAATACACTGGTCTACTGAAAAGAGGACAACCTGAACACAGGTTTGTGCTCCAAGCAGAAGAAGGCTCTGAACTTCTATCAGCCAGATTCTTGGAATTTCTATTGCTTTCTGATGGCACCTGAACACAGGTATTAAAGATAATATGTGTGTATTGCATCATACTGGCAGCTGTACACTTTAGACTCTGTGGACTTAACTCTAAAGACCAAACTATCAGTTCAAAGGTTACCATGGATTTAACTGAAATAGTATTTACCTTAAAAAAATAACATCTAAAAAAAATTTTAAACTAGATGTAATTCCATTTTACTTTTACTTCCTTTATGTTTTGCGCATGACTGATTTACGATACCTCTTTGTATGAAGACATAATCCTTTCAATAGCATCTGCACCAGAGATCAGCAGGTTTCGAGATGTGGTAAAAGCTTCTGTTCTTTCACTAACCATCGCCTGCTTCTGGCCATCTTCTAATTCTAAAAGGTTTTTAAGAAAAGAAAACTCTGTTAAAATATTCTTCTGAAAATAATCTCTATAAATTAAATTATCATCAAAACGTGAGCATTTGAAAGGAAAAAAATAACTCTATAAAAGCAACATTTTAGAAAGAATTGTTGAATGTTATTAGCACAGATAACTTGATAACAAAGGGTAAAGAGGAGTGTATGAAGTGCATCTTCTCATGCCAAATATTCTGTTCTTTTATACTATTTGTCTACTCGGGCAATTTCATCCTAATACATAATTATCCAATTTACAATTACTCAAAATATGAAAAACTGAAACCTAAGCACTGATCTGAAGCAGATTTTTGGCAGAGCTTTTGCATTCACATATTTGTTCTCAGCCTTGCTTATTTACAAGAGAGACATTTATCTTGATGCAAACGTAACAACATGGCAGTATTTCTATAAGACAGCAGTAAGTTCTTCTCTTACTAAAGATGTGTTTAAATAGGATACCTCTGTCTCTCACAACAGTTTCTCTGCTCATCAGACCCCAGAAGAATACAGCACACAACACTCTCTCACTTGGGGACTGCCTCACCTGCCTGACAAATCAGACTCCAGAAATCTACATGCAGTATCAAAGCCAGATCTGTCTTGCTCGCTTTATTAGACACGTGGATCTAAACGCCGTCTTTTTCATTCACATTCAAAAAATGTATCCCTACGCAATTAAGTTTGAAGCACTGAATTATTACATGGATCATTTGTGGAAAACTTTTTATATTTCTCATACATTAACTCTGCTTATATACCTCAGCTATATGTTTTTCCTGTCCTCAGATGTTTCCATAATGTAATTTTTTACTAATTTAATCAATTGTACAGTAAGCATGCTGTCAACTGATAGTGTGCAATCCAGCCACCTAGGCCACAAAATGAGGTATAGTTTAAGAAAAAAAAAAAGAACAAAAAGAGAAAATGAAGTCTCTTGCAAAGAATGGAGAGATTATGAAACTCCTGCACATGTGGTCCTCATTTATTTACAAAGTCATTTTCACTCCAAGAACAGTAAACTTTGGTGACAGCAAGAATTCAGTTAACTCACTGCTATAAACTACATAGAAATTTGTTTCTGATTTCTCAGAGAGACAAATTGTACTGGTCTTGTTGGGATTATAGCTCATGAAGCCCACATATATAGTATATAGAACTACCAAAAACCATTTAGGAACTGGCCATGGTTTAACTCCACTAAAGCAGCATTTCCTCCTGGACGCATTTGCTTATAACTGTTTCCAGCACCCAGGCTAGCTCATTTAGCAACAGTATGGGAATCTCTGCATATTTTAAGCATACTCCAAGAGGGGTATTTCACAAATTAAAATTACACAGAGTTTATGAGTGTTTTGCTGTTTCAAAACAGCACTTTTATGTGTAACCTATCAACTTTTTGTGGACTCATCTCCTGTTTGAAGAAGTAGAACACAGTAACAGTGCAGAAAGATCGTCCCGACTTCACACAGTATCTAAACGCTTCCCTTTTCATTTATGTAATTGACACTCCTTCTTGTGTTATAACCAAAGATAAGAGTTCATTATGTCCACAAAAGTCTGAGCCTTATTTTCAAAAATGGCTAATTCTCAGAAACTGATGAGACCTTTGGAACACCAAAGGTTTCATACAACAAGATCGAGAAATATCATCATTGGGAATCTCCACTTTGCCAGTTAATTTCTTATTTCCTAAATATCCTCATTAAAAATGATTCTTTTTATTGCAGGATTTTGTTTTGTTTTGTTTTTTCCCCTGAGGAAGTGTATGAAATCTGCTGTCCTACACCCAAAGTCTCAGGTCTGGTCACAGAACAAGTTTTATGCACTTCCTTTGTTCTGGCAGTTTGTCCTGAAGTCCAGCATCTGTTCCTTCAGATTTGAATTAAGTAGCACCTGACCTGCTGAAGCATAAGGCACCACTTTGTCAGCTACATAAATGTTTGATCCAAGTTCAAGTCCATTCAATTCTTTCAATACCTGTTATACACTGGTTCTGACAGCATCATTTGTCAGTATTAACTACACGTTTATGAAGAACCATTACAATACGCCTCAGGGCTCCATAAGTTTCATGCTCTAACATTATATTGCTGGTACAAATATTCTTCTGCTTTACAACATGAGTTATCTCTGTATCTTCTTTTTCTACATTTCAAAAGTATTTATCAAGAGTACTCATGAGTAACAACAACGTTATTTAGTTGAGCATACACACTATCCATCATTTGTTCCATATACTTTCACTTATATTAGCTTAATCCTTGCAAAGGGCAGTCCTTTTCATTTTTTATCCATGCTGTAATTCCAGGGAGACTCATACAATGTGCAATTAAATGACTTTTCTTTGACTGCACTCATTCTTATCCTAGCAGATGGACTCTTACACTGATGACTTACACAGTGTATATACTGATGATGGCACTCTCACACTGACGGGGACTCTCAGCACTTCTGTTGTGCTGATAACCTTCACTAGTTGCATGAGGTGAAACAACTTTTACAAACTCTTCTGTTTGGAACAGGACCTCCTGATATTTCTGAAGCTGTTAGCAGGATGCCAGCCAGAGTGCTGATATGGTGTCCCTCCTGAGCCATGTGACGACCAGCAGCTCAGGCAGCTGAGCCACGTGCAGGCACAACTGTGAGACTACTAAATAATGTGCGGGCAGGTCAAACTGAACTTGTTAACTGAGTTGAGCAGCCCTGATTTGAAATGTCCTCACCAAAACCTACCCCAAAAACAACACCTTCCTATTTAATGTACCAAATATAAAACTCAGCCTTCTGCTTACGTTGTAGCATCCATGCTTAATGAATCCTAGGGACATTGTAACATCTTCTGTGGTTCCACCTGTGCATAAGACGACCTGTTGAGGCAAACTCCATGACTTGACTTCATCCCCCCTCCCTAACTAACTTCCTTTCTGCCCTCTTTTTTCTTATAGCATCTACAATAACAACAGTCTCAATTCACTTTTTGGAGAAGCTATGTCAACAGGATGTCAAGAATGATGACACCAAAGCCTGAAACACAAATTTCAATGCTCTTCTCTCAGTGAGTCAGGGGAAAACAGCAGTTCCTAACAGCCAACATGTAATAGAATAACTAGCTACAATTACTCTGTGGTTTACAGAACAAGGAGATAAGCTTTCCAGGAAAACTAGCAATAAGTATTTTAAAATGGTAGGAGCTGCTGCAAGAACCAGCATGCTATCCCAACAACAGCCAGTGAACAAGAACTGCAACTGTTGCTATAATCTCATGGGAGTACCCTTTAAGTCCCAAATGATAACTCTTTGTCAGGTTTATGCTCTAAGCTGTGTCTTTTGCACTGCTCCTCCCTCAACTGACTTGCTATGCCTGAGTTACACATGAGACACGGATGTGGTAAAAAAAAAAGAAACAACAACAACAAAAGGCTGTGAACAATAAAGAAATGTGACCAACACTGAAGGAAAGGAGTCTTTTGAGGACGTAACTTTACAGAACCATTGTATTAAATATATACCATTAAATATATACCATTAAATACATAAAAATAGTATTACCGCCATCTGCAAATCCTGTTGCGGTGATGATGGGCACAGCGACCATAACCATGCCACAGCTACTCCAGACATACTTCATCAGGAACTGCTCTATCATGATGTACCATAAGCGTTTGGATAAAATGAGATTCATTTGATCTGCCAAAGCCTTGTAGCTTTTCTGCAGTTGTTTCATTTCTACCTACAGTTAAAAATAAATAAATACATACATTTATACAATGCAGCAAAAATATACAAGCCATGCAAGATACACTCACACATGTGCATGAACTAATCAAGTATCCAGAGCTGTGGTCCCCGAGTGCCATCTCTTGTGCAGTACTTCATCCTCACAGTGCTGTATTCTCACAGCAGAAGTGCATGGCTTTATTGAAGCCAGAGGACCTGGCTCTTACATCACTGTACCTTAATCCACACTGGGAAGTTTTTAGTTCTTTTAGCATCTCTGACATATACAAGAACATATGAGTAGTAAATATAGCTGACTCTAGCAATCAAAACAAGATTGATTCTACATCCTTTAATAAAGATGCAGCTGAAGAGTTTCACAGCAACCGAAACAACTCAAATTGTAAAGTGTTTGGGGATCAGTTATCTCTGACTTAAATCTGCAGAGCTCATCGCTGAAATGCAATGCTTCTTGTTTTTGTGAACAGCCTAGAGGAAGAGAGAATTATCCCAAGAGGTTTAACAAGTCAAAGATAGTTCCAAGTCAGTATGACATCATGTACTCAGTTTGAGCCAGAAGATGGGGGAACAGAAGAAACTGTTTGATTTAGCTGCACTGCAAACACTACGATAGGCAGCTCTGCAGAACAATCGCTTCTACCAAAACAAACCATCTGCATTATATAATAGTTGCTTAGACTGAAAGAGTTGACAACACCTCAGGCTAGTTACCAGTCTTCATTTTCACTTCATGTGAAAAATAAGCCACTCTCAAAAGCTGTGACAGCCAAAACCCACTTCTAATAAAAATATGAAGAATTCCTTCATAAGGTGGCTTTAAAACAACCCGTTAGTTTATGTAACTGGCTGCTGAAGTACTGTACTTAAGCTATTTTAAGGCTCTGATGACTACATCTTTGCTTAGCTATGTAAAAGAGTGTCAAAGGTTGTTGTGGTCTCTGTGCTATCACTAAGTCTTCCCCTAGACTTTCTGCTGTGGCTTGCTAGCGATTCCTGCAGCACTAAAGCTGGGAGCTCACAAACAAGGAAGGGAAAAGAAAAGCCTGGAAGAGTTAAGCGGAATGTACTGGGTGGGGAAAAAAACAATAGCGACGATCGGCTTTCTAGAAAAGCACAGGGTACAGCTGCAAAACAGGAACACTGTCAGAGCACAAGGGAACTGCGCTCTGCTCCCCCCAGACACTGCCTGTGAGATTGCATTTTCCTAGGAAACGGGAAGTGCCAGCTGTAAACAGATTTAAATGTCAGAGGGACCAGAGTGCGTGCAGAGTGCGGCAGGGGAAGCGCAGGTCAGCTCCGGCGCTGCAAGAGCAAGCCCAGCGGATTTCTCTCCTTACCTTGTGCCCCCGGTAAAAGGCAATCTCTTCCACGTTGGCGATGATGCGCGAGTGCATGAAGCGCAGATAGCCCTTCTTGTGTGCCTCCTCGGCCACCAGCTTGCCGAACTTGGGTGAGCAGGCTTTGAGCACGCGGGCCGTGGCGTAGACGACGAGGCCGGCCAGCAGCGTGGGCCCAATGGGGTTGGCACCCCGGGAGCGCGCAGTGCGGATCAGGGTGTAAGAGGTGAGCACCACGTCCAGGATGGGCTTGGTGAGGTTGGAGTAGAGGTGTGCCACCGACTGCGAGAACATCATGATGTCCTCAGTGAGGGACTGGTCGGGGTTGGCCAGCCTCCCATCCATGCTGATCACTCGGTAGTAGGTCTGGTTGGCGAAGTAGGTCTCGTAGGCATGATCCACCAGGCGCGTGCGGAAGGCGAGGGCCAGCTTGCACTCCAGGTACCGGATGGTGCTATTGACAAACGTGGCTGGGATGGCGATCATCAGCCATTTGACCAACTTGACGACAAAGCTCCGGGGCTCTTTTTCCACGATGCTCTTCACGATCTTCCCGTCGAGGGCCGCCACATAAATGGAGAGGAAGGTCCTGGAAACCAGCGCGACCGAGTGGAGGCACAACAAGCCCAGCTCGGCGCTGACCAGCTTAGGGAAGAACAGTTTGCGCAGCTCCAGCAGCTGTTTCAAGAACTCCGCGTTGACCGCCGGCGAGGCTCTGCCCCGGCCGCCGCCGCCCTGCGCTGCCCCCCGGCCCGGCTCGGCGCGGCAGCCCGCCCGCCTCAGCCTCCTCCGTAGGACGGGGTACAGCACCTTCAGCCCGTACGCCGCGGCCAGCAGGCAGGCAGCGCGCTTCGCGGCGCCCGAGCGGCTCCATTGCACCCGGCGGGCCGCCGCGCGCAGCATGTGGGTCATCGCGCCCGCCCAGCGCCGCTCCTAGCGGCGGCGTCTCATGCCCGGCAGGAAGGCCGACCCCGCGGGCTCCTCGCCAGACCGCCAGGCCGGGCTCCCGCCGCGGCAGACGCCGAGTGAGCGCTGCCTCCCCCGGGGTGACGGTTTCCTTCCCGGCCCGGCGCGTTGCACAACGCAGCCCGGCGCCGCGCAGCCCGCCCCGCAACACGCCATTGGCTGCGCCGCGCGGGGCGGCACCTCCGGCGACCCGGCCGCTCCGCGCCGCTCTTCGGCCGCGGGCTGGGCCCCGGGGAGGAGGCGGTGGGCCCGCGGCTCGCGGGTCTCTGGAGCTCCGTCCGTTCCTCCCCCGCGGCCGCCCGGCCTGCAGCGACTTGTCCCGCGGCCGTTCGGCCCTACCGGCGGCCCCGCGCCCCTCCCTGCCGGAGGAGGGACTCGGGTCGGAAGCGCGGCCCGGCGGCCGAGGGGCTGCGGGGGGAGCCTTCCTGTCACTTGCGGGTGCGTTGCCGAGCGTTTGTTTGCGGTGGATGAGGACAAGCAGATCTAGAAAATGCACTGCAGGGAAGTGCAGCTCTGCCCGGATATGGACAGAGGGTGGTTCACCCCGCCGTGACCCAGCGCGCACGCAGGCAAACAAAGCCACGTTAGTGTTACAAACGAGCCCTCGGGCAGAGTGCGCTGATCGGGGTTAGGCAGCAAGGCGTGCTTTGGGGTGAGCAAATGGTTTGAGAGAGCTTTGCTTCTGAAAACCAGACAGCGCATCGTCAGCTGCAGGTGCCATCCAAAAAGCCCTCAGGCCGAGATGAGCAAAACTTGGCCAAGCAGCATCTTGCTTCCTCCTTGGAGGCTGCTCAGTTTATTTCCCTAGTGCACTAGAAAGTTATGTAGAGATGTGGAGTAATCCCGAGGCTTCCTGGAATTCCTTCCTCTGAGGACAGGGCAGAGATCTGGATCAAGGCCCTTGTTGCTTTTTTTCTTTCTTTTTTTTCCAGCACACAAATCAAAGCTGGGAAGATGTCAGCCTCTGAAGCAGAGCAGTACCGCTAAGTTTCAGTTACTAACTGCTAAGTTCCAGTTACTAACCAGGCCTGGTTTCACTGCTGATTCCTTCGTCAGCAACAAAAAAAGGTTGCTCAGGGCACTGACAGGATACGTGGCTGAGAAAATGCCTTGCTGAGGGCTCTTTAATTCTGATCTACAGTTAAGGACTTTGCTTTCTGGCTTGTGAATATCACAGCGTGCTCTTGGAGCTCTCTTGCCAAACCACAGTTATTTGCAACATTTCATTACTCCAGCATTTTCATACTAAGGGGAGAGTTCACAGCTCTCTTTCAGTTCCATGTGTCTGCTGACCTTTCACTTCAGCAGACCTTTTTTTTGGTGGCTTGGTTGCAGAGCTGCAAGTGTGGGTGTACACCCACAGCTGGGGCTGCGGGGAGGTTTAGGTGAAGCCAATCTGGCTGTGCAGTGTTTCAGTCAATGAATGCGATGTATTTCCATTGTTGTCTCCTACCAACACCGAACAGGACATTGCTTCTAAAATATGCTGCATCATGTACTCTCACATGGTGAGATCAGATTTCTGGATGTTTTTTTTTTTTCCATTTTGAGCTGTTTGTGTATGTATTGGAGTGGGGCTTTGGTCAGAGCCAAGTTGAGCAGAGGGTGATCATACAAACCCTTACTCAGATAAGTACCCCACTGAAGTGCTTCCGAAGTTTCTGTTGACTTCAATATAATTGCTTGCATGACTGTGGAAAGGCACCCAGAGAACTAGTTGGTGTTATCAAGTGAACCAGTGACAAAACACAGCTTCACATCCAGCAGAGGACACATTGATTTTGAATTAGTAGTGGGAGAAAATGAACTATGCCTGCTTTAAAGAAGCTGTTTGCTACAGGCATATACCACAGCATACTATCCAAATGCAGCCACTTGTTTGGAATCTGGTGATCTAAGCTGAGTAAGAAAGAGTGCAGATGGGGGCATTACTGCTCTGCCTGTACTCTACCCCTTGTTGTGACTTCAGGGACATCCATGGTTGCTGCTGTAAATTTAAATCCTGTGTGACCTGTAGTTTAAGAGAATGTATGCATAAGGGAGCTGAGTAGTCTGGTTGACAGTATAATGCATGGCAGACTGATCACAAACAACTCTAACTTATGAGAATGGCCTGATTCTAGACAGAGTGTGTCTCTAAAAGTGCAAACTGGGCACAGAGAAATGGAGAGGGAAAGGGCCCTGTCACAGTGAGCTGCCCCAGTCACTGCGCTAATGACTAATGATGTCAAATGAATGACACTGGAAGACTTCTAAATATTAACAATAAGCAAAATGGTTCGGACCATTGCTCCACTTAGCACAGTATTCTGTCTGTAATGACAGCTCCAAGCAGATGCCCAAGGAAGAGTTCCATTTATCTGTGCTGCCTTCCCTGCTTCAGGTTTATGTTTTCCCACTCTCTGGCCATTTTCAGCTGTGAGAATTTCATATCCACGTTAGCCTATATTATAGATTTTCTGGCAGGATTTTGCTCTTGGTTGGTGTGTAAGATGAATTATTTCATAGTTTGGATCCTGTGTTCAGTTGTTTCCCATCTCTTTTTGGCCTTTCTAGTTATATTTTTGTGTTTATCAAATTTAATGTAACTTTTTATTCTTTTCTTTTGAATGTGGTATAGGTTTTTGCAGTGGTTCAGATTGCCTCTTGTTCCATGTCTGGTATCTTGCAGCTTTCCCCTCACTACATGTATGATTTTAGTTCTTTTAGCTGTCCCTCCCAATTTCTTTTCAGCAGGTTTCATGTCATTCCCTTACTAGAGTCTAGCACAACCATAGAGGGTTCTCTGGGCTTTGTTGTTCCTTGTAGGAATGTTATTTTTTATGAAGAGAGGAGTCCCCTCTGAAATTCTGAACCAGGTCTTCTGCATTGCTTTGCCTCAAGCCAAAGACTGCATTTCATCCTGAGGGCTCACTCTGTGAAAAATAATTCTCTTTTAATAATACCATCAAGACTAATTACCTGTCAATATGCTGTTGTCAATGGTACCGTCCTGGCAGATGGTCTTTCAGGTAGATACAATCCCATATTCTTCTCAGCTGGGCTTTGAATTTCAGTCTGTGTAGATTGCATGTGTCACTGAGGTGAATGGTTTCCTACATATCTGGCTTCTCTGCTATCTAATCTTTGGGCTAAAGCATCATCACTTTCTGTTTATGCTCACTCCAAGCTCCTTCAAACCTGTTGTAATGGAGCTCAGCAAGTGCACATCAGGAGAACCAGCCACAAGAGGTAATCTCTCATTATGCTACTTCAACGCAACAGGGGAAAAAATGGTCTTCCGTTGTATGTTGGGGTAGTCATTGATTTCAATACATGTTTTATTTAAACTGAGGTTGATTTTCATTCTTTCTACTTGTTCTACAAGTGAATATTTCACTCCTTTATAGATTTTCCAAATCCCAAATGAATACTACTCACCTCGTGTTGCACAATTTACTGTCATTTTTGTTTTTCTAATGCAATGTTGAAACCTTGTATGCAAACATAAAGAAACCCACCGTGTTTCTCTTCAGATGCTTGGCTGAAGATTCATACTTTGTGATCAAACTTTAAGAAAAGTTGGGCTTTCTGAAATGTCTAGGTTTCTTTGAACTAATGCCCTTAGGACAAATCAAAAAGGCCAGCTGCCCTTTAAAGATGAATGAGGGAAGGGCTCTTAGTCATATTAACTGAAAGAGAATTCTGTCTTTGAAGATAAGCTATTTTTTGAAGGGGAAACTTTGTTTCTAAAACAAGGTTTGTCTTCTAAATTTTATAAAATGAGAAGAATATTTTCATGCAAAATGACCGACTGAATTCATAAGGATAGCATTACTGTATCTCTAAGTTACCTTGTTTTGCAGGACAGGAAATAGGTAGAAGAGTTTTCCAAGCAAAAATCTTAACTTAGATCAGGCCGTTTTATTTTATTTTATTTTTATTTTATTTTATTTTATTTTATTTTATTTTATTTTATTTTATTTTATTTTATTTTTATTTTATTTTATTTTATTTTTCCAAGTAATGCATTCATAGTATTAAATAATTAGGTCAATGTTAAGGTGTGTAACTAAATGTATACAGTATTTAAAAGTACCAGAAATTGCTACCCTGGACAGAGGACTCAAAAGTATTTTGGGTGCTCTGCATGTTTTATATAGATATCTACAGATGGATTTTGTTACATAATACTAAATATCAAGATCAAACATTGTGGGGAAAAAATCAAAATTAGAAATATGTGAAATGAACCCACACCAAAATAATAAAAGGTAATATTGTGAAATATTAAAACATTCAGATTTAACTGTGAGAGTTTCAGAGCTGGGTTTTTTGTTTGTTTGTTTGTTTGTTTTTAACTACACATTCACTTTTAGTGATCTCTTCCTTTGTTATAATTGGCATTAGACAAAGTTACTTGCTGAGAAGTAATGTTACAGTGGGAGATTCATAAAGAAGCATGAGAACCATCTGCAGTTAGTTCTCAGAAATGGTCTAGAAAGATACTTTCCCTGTCTTCCCACATTTTGCACAAGCATCATCAGTTCACTCAGAGCAAAGACTGCCCTGCTTAAGAAATGAAGGGCATTCAGATCTTCAGGATACAAATAGTGCTGTAGGCACCAAAAGACACTTTCACTTCCTGCAGTTTCATTTCTGTTAGCTTCTTCCTCTCTGGCTGTTGGGACACAGTGTAGGAGCCAAACATGTGCTTTGAGTCATCCATCCACCAAACCATACTTGATTAGACATACTTGATAAAAGTGGTCTTCCACCACTTCCATTATACCTCTTCAAACAGCTTTTCAACATCACTTGTAACTAGAGCTGATTTGATAATAAAGCAGCATGTCAGAGGGGATATTTCAGTGCTATAGGACCACAGCTGCTTTATTTTAGTAACAGGTGGAAAGCTGTTCTGAAGATCCTGCATAATAAATACTTTCTAAACAAAGAAATGTCAGATTTAATTATACTGAAGAGTTGTCAAAATGTTACAAATACGGATAATCTTTGGGGTTTTTTTCTTCCTAATACCCGTTTCTCACACAGTGAGAGTGTCTACTTGTTCTGTTTATCTCACTTCCTGGAGAAGCAGTCAAGTTGTGTGAAGCTCACTATCAGGAGCTTTTAAAAATGAATAATGTCCTGCAGTTATTTGAAAGTATGGCATCACTCCAAAACACAGTCAACTCATCTGAGTGTTCAAATATTGACAGTCAATGTGCAATGTTTCGAGTCTCAGGTCTTACTTCAGTGTTTACTTTGCCTTCAGTGAAGAAATATTATTTTATTTTATGACCATTGGAAAGCTTTATCTGGATAAATGAATTCAGGGAGGGGAAGATTTCGTACATTAAAAATGTTTGAAGCTGCTGCATCGCTTTGATTCTACAAAGTGCTGTTACCTACCAGATTCAATAAATCCAGCAGAAATAAAAGTGTTGTTTTTTCCTTTAAATCCAGATAGTGATATGGAAGTAAGAGTAATGTCAATACTATGTTAGGAATAAAGGAAAAGACATTATTAGGCATAGTCTTAACATGTTAAACATTTACACAGGGTGGAAATACAAACAAAATAGAAACTGATCAAATGAGTTTAATCTTTCAGTATGATCTGTCATAGTAGCTGATGAGTTGCGCATAAACAAACACTTCAAAATCTTCTTTATATATTTATAATCTAATACTGCTACAATAAACAATCAGGTTTATTAATCAGAAAGATCTGAGTTATGACAACAATAACACATTCTGTCCAATAACTTTGTTCAGTTTAACTGGTTTTATTTTAAAGAAGCAGGCATTTTCACTTTTCCAGTCTTCTAGCCATGGATTTGATAAACACACTATAAAAATTAAAGAAAATGCTTGGGTAATTTTTAATGTTAGGCTTATTACTTCTACTCTGATCACTCTGCTCATTGCTGCACCAATAACTACCCAACAGATACCTTGAAAAGTTATGATAATTCAGTACAGTAACTGTGGGAGATTTGTATATAAAATTTCACTGATAGTTTTGTAAGTGGCAGTGAGTTGCAGGGACAAGAGTGAGGGGAGTTGTGTTGTTCCCCATTAAGTCTTGGGGCGGGTGTGCCATTATTTATCCCCAAAATCTTGTCAGGCAGCTCCAAAACTGAGGGTGTCTGCTAGTGATAAATGCTCATCGATTCCCCAGCATGCCCGGGGAAAGGCAGTACTCATCTCTCGCCCCACAAACTGTGCCTGTTGCAGCAGTGGCACTACAGGCTGAGCCTGTCAGACTGAATGTCAGCTGCTCTGTAACCCACTCCAACAGCTGCACACTTGATGCACATGGAACAGCAGAGACTTGCGATTCCTTGGCAAAGGGGAAATGGTTTCTGTCAGCAGACTCTAAGAGAATGGACGCAGCAGAGGAAGGGTGGCAGCAGCCAGACCATTGCCTCCTCCCCATCAGCCCTTTGCTCTCCTTGTCCTCTTGCTCTCTGCCTCTGTGTCACACTGTCCCTCTTCTCTGTTAGCATTGGGAGCGTGGAGATCAACGGCCCTGGTGCTGTTGGTTTGGAGCAGGCCCCACAGAGGGCCCTGCCTGGGGCTGTGCACCCACAGGGGAGCACACAGTCCTTGTGGCCATTGCCAGCTCTCCCCCTCCCCAGCACTGTCCGGGACAGCCTTCCCTGCTTCCTCAGCAGCACAAAATGAACTGGGTGGGAGGCAGTCGGTGAGTGAAACTCTTCAGGGCCACCAGAAATGGCTCCATGCTAAGCAGCACAACTCTGTTTCAGGCCTGGTGTCCCCTCAGAGACTCACAGGACCATGGTATGGCCTGGTGTCCCCTCAGAGACCCGCAGGGCCACAACGTGGCAGCCCTGGTGTTCCCTCACAGTCTGGGCATATTTAAGATTCACTGAAATATTAAAATTGCCTATGGGCTGATAACAAAAAAAACCCAACAGTATAATATTCAGTTTCTTTTGGTTCCATACCTCTTGCCTATCAAAATTTTAAACCCTTCTGTTTTCGTGAGCATTTGAAAGTAGCTTTATTAACCACAGTTTTATACTCATCCTGATATTATATGTGGAATCCAACTAAAATAAAGCCTTTCCTATCTGTAAGTCTCTCCAGACGAATGGAGTTTCTGAAAGCTGCTGTGGAGGGCTGACCTGGGCTGGCTGTCAGGTGCCTACCCATGTCACTCTGCCACGAGGAGAAAATGTGAAAGGAAAAACTCGTGGGTTGACACAACAGTATTTTTTTTAAAAAGAAAAGGAAAATCTGTGGAAGCAAAGGGAAAAAAGTCAAACTTCTCTACTTCCCATCCATGGACAATGTCTAACTACTTGCTGGGAAGTAAGGCCTCAGCACGAGCAGCAGCTGCTTTGGAAGATTTGCCTTTATATAAATGTGCACATCCCCACACACCCCCACAAACTTTCTCCTGTGTTTTATAGACAGCATAAGGTATGGAATAACTCTTTGGTTGGTTTGATCCTGTGTTTCCTCCCCACCTCTCACCCACTTGCAACCTATGACTTTGGGTTGGAGCCAGCCCTGATGTAGTGCCAGCACTGCTCAGCAGTAGCAAAAAAATCTCTATGGTGTCACAGCTGCTCCAGTGACAAATGCAGAGCACAGAACCACATGACACACATCATATATACAGATATAATTTATATATTTCCTTTATACAATTATATATTTATATGCATGTGTTCAGAAAGAGTGCAGGTCCTTTCCAACTCAAGATATTCCATTCTATAAATGCTATAAATTTGGAGATAGTATTAAAAAGAAAAAAAGAAAAAAAAATGTAATTCCAGGGATCTATTCCATATTTCTACCTCTTCAATAAATATGCAACTCTTACTTGACCCAAACACTGCACCCATATTCAGTGTGTTCATAACAGTGACCCAGAACTCCAATTTTAATCATGGTATTCTGCAACCAATTGATTTAAAACTATGTTTAACAAATAATATTTGCAGTTTAAAGTATAGCTGTTTCCTATACAGCACAAACAAAAGCAGCTCGATACAAGTTGTACTGACAATCTCTTTAATCTCTCTTATTTTTTTTCTTAATGTTCACAATATGCCATAAAGTCCTTAAAGGCAATAAGTTGTGTTGTGCTCTTTTGCATTCTTTGTTAACGTGGTTTTGTACCTGTTGCAGCATGAAATTGAAAACTAGAATAAATATTGGCAAAGATTGCTTATGATGTTTTAAGAAGTGAAGAGTTGATGAATTGTTTCATTGCGAGTTAAATACCTCAAAGCTTTTCCTTCTGGATGTTCAGTATATTTTATATCCCTGAGACAGAGTGGGATCATGAACCTACATAAGTAAACCAGGACCAGCCAAAGTGACTTCAGCAGGGTTATGTTGACTTCACTACGTCAAGGTTTGACCCATTATAGTGGAGCAGAGCAATTTGCTTGCAAAATTCTTGCTAACATTTATGTGAAGCTCAGGCCACCACTCAAGATTACACCTTTATAATTGATACTTATTTGCATCTTTCAGGAGCAGAGTCATATTAAAGCAGGAAAGGAGAAAGCAAAAGGTAAATGGTTCCAGCCACTGTGATTTTATGCTATACAAATGATTGTGTTGTTTCACTGTGGAAAACCTTTCAAAGCAACTGGAATGAGGCACAGAACTGTAGCATAACACTTGGCATGTGTTTGCCTGACTGTAGTTAACTTTTAGAACAGAAGACTTTTTCTAGGTTTACTATGCTGAATTCCAGCAGCAGGAGGAGGTAGGAGGAGAAGGCATGAATGAACACATGAATGCACCCAATTTAAGTTGTACTGAATTACTTCTGGTACTATATTATGCTTGCTGAAGCAACAGCTGTTTTCTTTAGATGCTAACACCCTATATCACAGAATTAGGGAATCAAGGAATGATTTGGGTTGGAATGGATCTTAAAGCCCATCCAGTTCCAACCCCCTGCTATGGGCAGGGTTGTCACTCACCAGACTAAGGCCCCATCAAGGCCCAGAGCCCCATCCAACCCCTCCTTGAGCACCTTTAGGGATGGGACATCCACAGCTTCTCTGGGCAGCCTGTATGAGTTCATCACCACTACAAAAGGAAAAAATACCTTGTAATAGCTAATCTAAATCTCCACTATTCTAGTTTAAAACCATTCCCCCTTGTCCTTTCATTATCAGATCATGTAAAATGTCTGTCTCCTTGTAGTTCACAAGCTCCATTTAAGTCCTGGAAGGCTGCAGTGAGGTCTCCTTAAATATGACCGAATTATACTAGAATTATTTTTCAAAATAATAAAAAATAAACCAAGTGATAATAGATTGAATGAGCGAATCTGGAAAAAATTAAGGTGTTTTTATTTATAAGAATTGCATCAAAATGTTTATATATTCCACTGAATTGGTATGAAGCTTCTGTCAAAAACTTATTCTCTCCTTTAATCTCTTTTAAAAAAAATAAAGGAATTCTTTGAAAAGAAAAAACTTAAATCAAAGAAGAAGCTTCTGGGAGTATCATCTCCTAAAAGTTCAGCAGTCAGCTTAGATCTCCTCAACCTGTATGTTGTTAACCAGATATCGACCAAAAAAGACAGCACAGGTGAGTTTATGGTAACAGTGTTCTGACCTCTCCATTAACAGGACCTGTTATCTTTTATTATCACTGCTACAATCTCAGGTCTATTTCCACTGTGTTGTAACTTAATGCTTAAATAGTCATTTATTTTAAAAAGAAAAAGTAGCAAGTAAATATGTCAATAATGACTGAATTAAAAGTGTGGACATAAAAGAAATCAAACGACCAATTTCAGCTTTATAGCCTTGCATGCTTATGAATTTCTCTCATTCCATGGACTAATTTTACCCTATCTCCACTTCTTTTCCCCTCTGCCATTAAATCTGTACATTTGTGTCCCACTTACAGTACAGTAACTTCTTCTTTATTTTGTATTTGGAATAGTCTGTTTGTTCTACCCAGAGTATCTTTGTTATAATCTGCTCCTCCCAGAATCTCTACAGCTTGAGTTCTCACTCTTTTCTTCTATGACATATTCATGTACAGAACTGAGGTGCAGTTGCTGTCCTATACTCAGGAAGATTTGAAGGTGGATGATGAGGGCAACAGAGCCTGTCCATAGACAGCAGTTGCCCCACAGTTTTATGCTATGGTACCAATTAGAATAGAGCTCTTACGTTACTGGTAATAAAACAAAACAGAAGTTTTAAATGGATAAATAATTTGAGAAACCTAAAACAACATCTTTGGTAATTTAATGAAAAATTAGGGAGCTCAAAGCTTAGTCTCTAGTCCAGTGCTGACCTTCCAAATACTTTCATCACAGGCAACCTGAAAAAGCCAGTCCATGTTGATATAACTGAAAATGTAAAGGCACCTTTTAGAAGGAGCAACATAGAGCTTCCCAGGTCACCACTACGTAACCAATTTGCAGCACACTTAGATGACATCAAGAACAGGTACTCATTTAAAACAGGCAGTAGTTAAGTGATATTAAAGTTCTGTAAAACATGCTTCATAAATTATTTTCATTTGATTTCTAAAAAAGTTAAAAGGAGTTACCATTGCAGTACAGATCTACTTTGTGTGTATTTATTAACATGCATGAAAGCATGTCATTTTGATGGCAATAAGATAACCGGGACAAGGGGTCTAGG
Source organism: Excalfactoria chinensis (assembly GCF_039878825.1). Classification (NCBI taxonomy): domain Eukaryota; kingdom Metazoa; phylum Chordata; class Aves; order Galliformes; family Phasianidae; genus Excalfactoria; species Excalfactoria chinensis. The sequence goes on along the minus strand of NC_092825.1, from coordinate 13,899,761 downwards.
CCAATACAGTAGCAAAGGAGAATGGAAAGACCAATCTAAAACAGGTCAATCTCTTGATCTTTTGACCAGTGGATCCCTTTTACCTTCATGCTCGTGAGTGTCTTGCCTTGAAAAGACTAAGAAATGTTTATCTGGGGTATTAAGTATGCTAAACATACATCACTAAGACATAGTATTTTCACGACTGCTTCTGACATTCCAGGGATGTTTTTGTCATCAGAGTAAAGAATCATACTCTGAATTCAGAACTGTTCACGAAGTTCAGAGCTCTAAATATACAAATGCATTACTTTACTCGTGTCATGTTGTTCATACCCTAAGTTCATATCACAGAGCTGACTATTCAAACAGCATTTTCAACTTAGACTGTTTGCCATCCAATTTCAGGCATGCTTAAGTGACCGATTTACAGGCTGGCTGCTCAAAATCACATACAAACCACGGGCTTTTTAAACATCTGGAGAAATACTGTTAAATTATTCTGAAGTTAATGCCCTGATTAAGAAGTTTATAATCTTATAGATCTTCCATTTCAGAGGCTGTTTTTATTCATTTCAAAAGGTTGCAAGAGCAAGTACTGGACAGCAGAAGGCAGCATCTCTTAGAAAAAGAAAAATACCAACGTAAAGTAAGTTTATTGTTCTCAGTGATGTCAAGTCAAAAATATGTAGCAATGTTGTTTTTTTTTTTAAGTGATTTTTCATAATGATCAGATTTCATGTAAAGGCTTCTTGAGCCTTGCTAAGACTACATTGATCTGTTAATTGCCAATCATATTTCATACTTTTTTTTCCTGCTATTTCTTATGAGTATTATGAAAAGCTCAACTTGTTTGGGGGCATTTTCCAATACATTTAAGAATATCTGTGCTCTAAATTAGTCACAAAGGACAGATTATTCGAAAGAGACGAAGGCCAACAGTAGGTAAATTAAAAACAATACACATCACAAATGAGGAGATGTGAGAAGCACAGACAGAAGGGAGTCTTTAAGAGAAATGTAAGTACAAGTCTCAGTGGCTACATTTGAGAAGTTCATACACCTATTGAGATTACAATGCATTTTCTTGATAGAATTTATATATATATATATATATATATATATTTAAATGACACATTCTTCAGTAAAGAACAAGCAAGAGTTTAGAAGATTTGAGTTTTGGTTACTCAGACACCGCACTGACTCCTGCTGTTCATATCAGGCAGGAATCTGAGGAAAAAAATGCTTGAAAAAAATGCTTAATCCACATTTCTCTGTATGTTTTTGCCAAACCATATTTTGTTAGAGTGAGCAAGACATGTTTTCTAGAGCTAGAAGTTCCTTCTGGGCAAGGAAGAATTGCTTAGTAGCAGTGAAAAGTGTCTGTCTAATGTGTTTCAGCCAAGATCACCATGAGCTGCCACTAATTTGCTGGATATCACATTAAGTCATCCTTCCCTTACAACACTTTTTTCTTGAATATAGTATATCTGAAAAGAGATGTAAAAAATTTAGGAAGGTTGTATCCTTTTTAACTATGCTTAGCTGATAACAATGTTAGATAAATTAAATCTCTTTGCTTTCTCTTATCTAGTTAACGCAAGTAACAGAACTAACTTATGCTGAATGTATGGAACATGAAGACAACACAACAACAGCTTTGAGCACCTGTCCATTGTCCCCTTCTATTTTTTGGTCATCTAACTGTGCACAGTTTTCAGAAGAAAGTTTCAATACAAACTTAATGGGTGACCCTTGGGAACAGACTTACGAAGATAAGCTAAAGAAACAGGTTTGATTAATATTTTGTTACTTTCTCTATTTGGGGCATAGAATTAGCATTATAGTGAAGGTAATGATTAACAAGAAAAGTTTCTTCTAAGCTGGAGGCAATGAATATTCCGTGAATACATATGTATTTTTTTTACCAGTCTGGAATAGGTTTAATTTGAGCCTTTGTTCACTGAGCTTTCAGTACCGCTGATATCTGCAGAAAGACTACAGTGGTGAGGACAGCTTCTCAGTGACAAGATAAACAAATGTTATGTGTATGCAAAAACCAGGAAAGTACCAGCTTATCAGCCTCACCTCTGTCCCTTAAAAGATAGTAGAACCAGACCTCCTGGACGCTGTTTAAAGGTCCATGAAGAACAAGGAGGTGTTTGAGTGCAGTCGGCATATGTTTACTGTGGCCATGCTATGCCATACCTGACAAGACTGATTGATTTCTATGGTGAAATGATTTGCCCTGTGGATAAGGAGCAGCAATGGATATTATTTGCTATGACCTTAGGAAGGCTTTTGACAAGGTTTACTGTGGTATCCTAATAGCCAAAGTAGGGAAGTATGAACCAGATGAGTGGGTGACAAATTGTGTCAAAAATATTATCTGTACCATTTTACTGAAAGTCTACGGGTTAAAGACTAATTAGCAACTTGTCAACAATGGCAGGAATGCCTAGGGTTTAGAAACAAGTCTGATACTTCCCCACCAGTGATTTAGACAACAAGACAGAATGCAGCCTCAGCATCACAACAGGTTCACAAATGAAACCAAAAATTGTCATAGCTCCTGATGAACATGAAGACTGAATAAAGAGGCTTGGCGTAGCATGGATAATAAAAGGCTTGAAGGGGATGAGGGGGGGAATTAAACGCTGTCTTCCAGAATCCAAACAGAGTTAGACACAAGGCAGAGCCACAGATCCCCCATGTAACAACAAGTAGTAAAAATCACAAGTTTAAACATTGGAAATCCTGCTTGTGTAGAAAAAGCTGTCACAAAAATAGCTGAGCACTGAAATAGGTCATCCCAGTTGTGAAAAAAACCTGAGCAATCCGGACTTGCCTTGAAGCTGGCCTCCCTTTGTAGCAGGCAGTTGGATTAGGTGCCTCTCATAGCCTTTCCATACAGTCGCATCTACAACTTGGTATGCATCAGTGAAACAGCAGCTTGCTACAGTCTATCCAGTTTGCTGATATTATGGGGGTGTGGGATACTCAAGAGGATGTTTTTGCATACTAGCAGTGATATGCAAATATAAAGTATGAACTGTACAGAACTCACTTGGGTAGTAATGTCTTGGCTTTTACTGAAAAGATAAAATTAAGTAAAAAATAAGTAAAAGAAACTAAGATAGAAAATATGGATATTGTTTGCAAACCCAGTTTTGAATTTTAAAAACCTGCAACTGTAGATTCAGAGTTTTATAACTTGGACCATTTTCTCAGTCAAGAACTATTTCTGAGCAAGACCCTTGGATTTCAAATCACTCAAGCCAGTGTATGTTCAGGAAGTCAGATACAGAGCCTCAGGAACTACTTAAGCCATTGCACAGGTAGGCTGCCTTCCTGATTTTACCTTAGAGAAATGGTCACCATTAAGTTAGAGGAATACTAAGATCATCTGAATTTTATCTCCACATGACTCTTCACTGATTTTTAGTGCTTTTGTACAGGAATTGAAATTAAATAGAAAGACTGAACAAGCAAAGCTATTAAAATTTGCTGAAAGACAATAAAATGTGACTTTGGTAGGCTTTTGGAACCATGGCCTATTTTTGTGATGTTGTAAACAGGATGGTGTTTTGCAATTCATCCAGAAGCATGGATTTACCAAGGACTGGCCAAGAGAAGGGGAGCTGCAGGCACTCTCATTAGTTCTGTTTACTGTAACAAGTGATGACCCTGATGCCTCAGCACTTGAGCAACTTCACTTACATTATTTACATTGAGGATTCCAGGAAAAAAAAGTATTTACTCTCCTATTTCATATGCAATTCTGCTGTAGCTTTTTAAAAATTATCATTATTTTATATTTGATTAAAAACGCTTTTATAAGAACATAAAGGTATGAACAGAATGTAACAGAATGGACAGAAGCTTTGAAGTGATTTCTCTTTGCATGTGCTGATTAACAGTCTTTTTAATCACAGAAGGTTTAAGGCCAGACAAATTTGTACTGAATAGTTTGCTTCCAGGACTTCTTACCTTCTATTTGAGGGTCTCACAGGGCTAATTTTCCATTTTTCATTCTGTAAGTCTGCTCAAGGTTGCATCAATCTCTAGATATGGATAAGGTAGAGGCATAAAAAGGTCATCTATAACTTGTCAGTTCCTGAAGTGCCAGCAGCTTGTTTGCCTGGGGAGCCAAGGCACCAATTAGCTCACTGATCATGTGATAAAAGATGGACATATGAGCTCCCACTCTTAGCCACCTGAACGTTCTCTCTCCTCATGGATTTCCTGGTTTCTCCAGCAAAGCCTAAAATCAGAACAACGTACACCTTGCCATATATCCATATATTCTGGTCACTTCCTGACAAATATCTTGATGTTAAAGCTCTATGTAACCTTACATTGCCTAAATCTCCCTTTTAATTTCTCCACAGACTCTCTGGCCTGCACTCTTCTTATGGCACTCCCCACAGTCCTCTGCCCATTCATGACAACAGTCCATCTCCTTTTCCAACAATTCTTCAGATCCATTTTTGTGTTCTGTCCATGTTTTGTTTACATCCATTGCACTCATTAATTCTTCTACCTCTAACTGTTGGTTCTACTAGAAAGGGAGTTTCTTTTGCTGTATACAAGAAGTATGAACTTATACAGTCATTTAATGGAAATGTAGCATATTGATGTAATAACTGTGCACTGATCTGAGACCTGTAGCCCCTCATGGCCATTAAATAATGACTAAAAATGTAGGCATCTTATATTTCTCACTCTGCATCATACTTGTCCACTTCCTCACCTACAATTACCTTTTACATAGCATTACAAAATGTTCAGCTAGAATGGAGAAGGAGCCACTGAATTGCACCACAAAATGTTTTTACCTTCCTCACTTGAATGCATCCAGGTTTCTCTCAAAACAAACCCCAGTGTGATTAGTCTTATAAAACTAAGGTATGACTTTTACATAAATAGAGGGCACAGCTTTCTCCCTTAAGTTCTCTAAGATCTTTCTCCAGTTTCAAGTGTTTTCTGGTCAAGACATTACAGAATTTTTCTTCAGTAAGTTTTTACTTTACTACATCTCCATTTTCAAATTGCGTTGATAGGACTGCTCTTTTATTTATTCGTTTATTTTAAAATAAAAGGCATGTTTTGATTTTTCTGTGTCTCAGAAAACTCTTAACTCTCCCTTCAGATCTTTGGAAAGGTCAGTCAAGAGATCAAGCTTAGAAAGGAGTGGTAGAAAAGTTAGAGTAAGATCTAAGTAATTGAGTGCATGATAGCTTTCGTGTTAATGATGTGCATGATAGCATCTTGAAAAGCACTACAGAGAGAAGAGGGGGAGTAAAGTATGGGCAAGACAAAACGTCTAGCTGGTCTTCTAACTCCAGATCAGAAAAATTCTATGCTTAAATATGAGCAATCCTACACAAGAAGTCACTGCTAAAGAGACCAGGAATGAAACAATGCATAGATCTTACTGGGGGTTTTCAGTACAAGAGTGAACTGTTCAATACCTGCATCGGTTGTTAATATACAGATGGTAGCAAATGTACAGAAGGAATAAGTAAAGGAAAACTCACCAGTGGTGGTGCCTTGGCTGAAGAAGCTGGGGCAGTCCTCACTGGTGAGCAATCTCCAAGAGATGCTGCCTTAGTGGGAGTCAGCCCTTAAATGAGGTCTCAGAGGGGATGGAGTCGAGCTCCACCCCTTCCGGGAGCACAGCTACATCACTCTCACCTGTGCTCCCACAGCTGACCTCATACTTGCCTCAGCTGATTAATCAGAGGTTCAGGCTGTGATTACCAATCTCCAATACAATACCATTTTACAAATCGAAGAAGTGGACTTCTTTGGTCATGTGAGTGGAGCAGCAGTGACATACTGTGGTTGGTTTTACAAATCACAGCTCCCTGCTCAATGAGACGACACGCTGCATGTCTCAGCATGCTTGGAGACATCGTGAAAGAGCCCTGCTTATATCAGCCTTACTACGTGTGTAAATAAAATACGGGACACTCTTTCTGTGGAAATAACATGCATTCAGAGCAGAAGCAAGTGTGTTGAGCAGGGAAGTCTTTGAAAATTCATATCAGTTTGATAATCTGCAGCATTAGCAGTTAGTATTTTGCTTATTTGTGTACAGAGCAACTTATATTTTTTCTCCCCTTCCTCCCAAGGCTAGACTATGTGAATTCTGCCAGGAAAGATCCAGTGATAATGGCCAGTAAAGAATCAGAAAACACTGAAGGAATAAAAGAATTACTGTTTGGTGTCACGAAAGAAACTGCAGACCTGAGAGTTCCTCAAGATGAAAATGATTGCCCCTTTCTGTCCCTGTTTGGAGATGAGAGTCAACCAATCTATAATAAAGCTTCCACAAAGCATTGTAATCCTTTTGTTAACCAAAGCACTGCTCCTGTTTTTCTCATTGATCCTGATGATAGAAATCAAATGACCAGCAGGAACTATACATACAATACTGGAGAGGCTCATCCTGCAATTAATGCAAGAAAAAATTCTGTAGACAGACACCGTAAAGGCATTTTCACAGCTCCAGAACAGGTTTTATGTAAAAGCAACAATGCGCCACCTGCAAACTACATGAAGAACAACCTTCATAAATCCCACCTTCAGGACTGTCACAAGGGACAGCTCTACTTATTATCAGCTGGAAACAAAGAGACACTTTCAACATCTGAAAAGAGTGGTGAGTGCCAACAAGGTAGGGGTGTATATTCTATGTTTTGTTCTCCTTTCAGTCATCTCATGCTATGGATTTTGTATAAACACATATGTGTTTGCCCTGACCCAAAACATGTCCCCAGTCTTTGGATTGCAGCAATTCAATTTTAAATCCAGTTACTGAAGTTACTTTTAAGACTTGATAGAAGGAGTTATTTTCAAACTATATTTATGCTCTTGCACTTTTAAACTGAGGTTTACTTTTTGATTTTAGAACCATATGCTTATTATTGTGATCAGCAGATTAATTTAAAGGAGAACATGCAGAACCATTCAAGAAATAAAAGGTGAGTTCAATACGAATTGTTAATGTATTAATTAGTGATAACTGCAGAGACCTTTCTGAACTGGAGAAATCCTATCTAAGAGGACAAGGTGGCAAAAATTCTGAATAATGTTAACAAAGTTCCAAAGTTATCCCAGTGAAAATAATAATGACTAATGTGAATAAACGTAAGTGTATATAAGCTATTTGTTGTACCATTGTACACCTGTTTGTAATAACTAAAGATTCTTTGATAAGATAGTTCTTAGTCCCTGCAGTTAAGCCGTTGCTCTGATTTGACCTATAAAATACCCTGTCCCCTTCCATTGCCTACAGAGGAAATCAGTGTCTTCCTTGCACCAAACATGGCATATGTGAGTGCCCCATGTTTTACACTAAGGTAGATTTGTCAGATATCAGATCTCTACAGTCAGCTCATATGAGATTCCACAAACAAACAAACAAACAGAAAAAAGCTGAGAGGTTCTTGTTGCTAAACTCAGAAATAAATTCCAGTATTTCAGTAGGGGAAAACACTTCCCGATTACTGGAAGTAAATAAACAAATAATTTAGAAATCAAGTAAAAGTACTGGAGAAATCACTTACCAGAGAGCTCTGTTTGCACCCCGTAGAGATGAGCCCATGGAAGAATCGGTCTGGAAACAGAACCAGCTTTTTGAATTGGAAGAGGTAACTTTTTATTTAGCACTACCTACTACCTTTTATTTAGCACTACCTACTACCAGAGCACTTACATCATTCATTTAGAGTAGAACAGAAGTATCCAGAACAGTTAGAATTTGAAGTTACCTTATCTGAATTAACTTCCATGGAATCTCCTTTTCTTTGTTGCTTTACATGGAAAATCCACAAAGAAGAATTTCTGGTTAAGTGGTTCAGATGACAGTCTTTTCAGGCCCATAATTTACGCAGTCTGACTCACACCCAAGCTGATGCCTGAAATACATCTTATAAGGTATTCTTTGCCCAGCATTGTGATTCTGAGGCAGTGTCCAGAGACCTGTATGTAGGACATTTCAGTATTGTAATAAAGTTTTCTGCCAGTTGATATATGAAGTCTTGTTGATATATGAAGTTGATAGATGAAGTCTTCTGTAGATGTTTTGCCTGCAGTAGTCACCCAGGTACATACAGTACTGCTCAGGGGTTTTGCATTCCCTAACACATTTTGCAGTGAACTGCAAGGTGTACTCCTTTATGTAATAGAGAAACTGAATGTTCTTCACTTACTTAACCTGAAGTGCTGTTCCAGCTCACTATCAATGCTTGTTTTTGAAAGCTTGCGAAAGCACAGCAGAAGGAATACAACTATGGAGTGAGTTCAAACCTTCACAGGATGAAGCAGGGTTAGTATCGTTTGTATGTGATCAGTCACAAATCAGATTTTTCTCTACTTATGAAAATGAAACTTACTTTTAAGTCCAGGGAAAAATATGTTCATCTTTTTTGGGATGTAACATTTTATGAGTGCTCCTATTTTTGTTCACTAGTATTACCAGGTAACTAAGCATTCCCGTTCCCTTGAAAAGATAAGTTCAGATTAACTTGTTTCTGGTGAGTATTATCCACATATTCTTCCTTTGGGTCCTTTAAACTGCCAAGCCAGCTCTGAAAGTAGGGGGAGCTGCAGAACCATAAATAAAATAAACAATAATTCACCAGTGAAGTCAGGTGTGTGTGTTCATCTGAACACCATGACTCAAGTTAATGAACATTGGCACCCTGTAACAGTGCCAGGTAAATACTAGTCATCTTCTTTCTATTCCTGCAGGCCCCTATTGGAGGAATAAAGAAAAAAAGTTGGCCATTTCTTTAATACAAATTAATATGATCACAAAATATTTGACATTTCGTTTCACTGTCTTGCCAGTCTTTATTCTCTTCCACCAGATTACACTTTGTGGATCCACACATGCACAGGGCGAGGGCAATCAGCAGACAAATCCCATCTCCTTTTTGCTCCCTTGGTTGCTGTGTGGGTCATCTGTTCCAGCTGTATCTCAGAGCAGATCTTCCAGGGCCCTCAAGGAGAAAAACACAGCCTAAGGCCCATATAATTTGTATGGCAGTCAATACGTGCAGGGATTTTGCCACATTCTCTCCCTCCCTCTATTCTGCAGAGCCCCTCCTCTTGGGTAGCACAGCTCTGTTGCTAGTGCAGACTGACAGCATAGCTGGAGCTTTGGGACACCCATCTCACACATTTGGCCGTGTTATTTTGTCTTGAGAGGAGGTAAACTGGGTATTACCATAACCCAAGTTGACTTTGCTGACATTTTAATCTTTAAATGATATCTTAAACTGCTTCAGAAGTAGCGATGATGCTCCATTTCGCATGCTGTAATTGGGAGCTGGATGTCTGGGAAATATTTAATGAGTAACTTTTCCTTCTGCTGGAGCCCATTTTTCAGATGCAGACTCACCGCTCAGCAGCCCATCTCCCAGTTACTCTCCAAGACAGACAGAAAGCTGCTTCAGCTCCAGCCCTGACATGGTGAGTTGTGCCTCTGAATGTGTTTCCCATCAATGATTAGGTGTACATTTTCCTAACTCAACAGACCTGAGATCTGGTCTCTTGGTAACACTGAGCCTTGTGGAATGACCTCAACGTGTCACGTTATAGGAAGATGTTGTGGAAGTTTCTGCTCTCTTCCTTGACAGGAAGGGAGGAAGATTTGGTGCTCTGTACTTTCTCAGCCATTACTGAACACACACACACACAAAAAGGCCAAAAAATAGGAATATAAAACCTTCATGAGAGCAGAGAGCCTCCTTACCCACCTTCCTTCCAGCAAAGTCCAGAAGTGCATCCTTGAGAAAGAGCACAAAAGGCCAGCAGAAAATTCTGGCCTTTCAATTGATTTCACAGTTTAGCTCTGAGCTGATTACTAACTTTGTACATAGTTACTGAACTGGTTGAGCAGTTCATTCACACCATTCTGTTCACACAGTCTGAAGAGGAAGATGCAGCCAGAAAGAAGAAACATGCGGACAAGCAGCGCCTCCAGACAGACAGCGCCAACCTGATCCCAGCTTCCACAAGCACAGAGCCTATCAGGGCCTCTCACAACGGAGCTGTGCCTTCCCTGCCCTGCAGCAGTCTGGCTATGGAAGGAGCCGGCCATCTTCAGCAGAAAAACTCCATCTCACGCAGCAGAGAGGAACAGAAAGAGCTCGCTGCTCCGTGTGAGGGCAGCTCCTTACGCCAAGCCCACAAGAGAACACAAGACACGCAGAGCGCAAGGTGCGATGTTTGGGTGCAGACCGAGAGCTCCGGCCCGCAAGCAGAGAAAGTGGATGCGGCCACCCAGTGTGACCTCATGCGGGTGTGCAGCAGCTGTGGGCGCTCCCCGCCCTCTGCCCGCGGCCCGCAGGGGCTGCATCCTCCCGGCACCGCTGGGGGGCACAAAACGCCCGAGCATGAAGCACCGCCGCCCGCAGGCGGCTCAGCGGGGACAGCCGCGCTCTGCTCTGAAGCCGAGTACCGCACTTTGGCTGACAGAACAACGCTGGACATTCTGAACTACATTGATACAATGAAGGGGAGAGAAAAGCAGTGACCGGCTGATACGGCATGGGAAGAAACAGAAAGAATGCTTCCGAATTTCATCCTGTTCCCAGTAGGTTTCATTTCACAGATCTATTTTGGTTTTGCTAACCTGGATAGAAAAAATATCTTCCGTAGTCCGTTTGCTTATAAATTAACAGTAACTATGGATCTCTGCCTATCAGCTGCCCTCTCTGACTGTCTGTAGATCTCAAACTGATAACATAGCAGCGATATTACAATGGCTTCTTAAACATAAACCTTAGGAACGAGATTTGCTTTCCCACCTGTAGGGTTCTGGGGTTGGAAGGTGACTTTGCTGCTCCTGAAAGTAGAGGAAAAGATCCGCTTCACTTCAAGGCACATCTGACGTCACTCAGTTCAGAACTGTTGTCAAATCCTCACCCGTTCTAAGAGGCAAAGCTGCCTTTGGTTTGCACTAAACATCAACATGGAAACATGGAAATGAAACAGAAAGCGTACAGCAGTGCACACGGAAACAAATGTGATTTTAAAGGAACGCATTTATTCATTTTTAACCCAACGAAATCCCACCAAAACCAGGCTAAGATGTCAGCAGAAAGGCCTCAGCTTCTTCCCACAGCACATCACTGGGTTCGTTCTGACTGTTAGCACTGACAACTATTTTGTGTGTTTCTGTGTTCTGCCTGTGGATTGAAAGTATGAATTACTTCCCTCCTCACTGCAGTATTTGTGTAAGGCTACAAATAACAACAAATAAATGTTCTGATAATGTCCTCTCTGAGTTCTGCTCTTCCCCCTTAAAACGATTCCCAGCAAAGATGGCTCACTGTGTTGCTGCTGCCATCCACTTAGATATATATCCACGCATCTTCACATGCAAAGCTCCGTCACGCAGCACAGGAGGTCGGCACGTTCCATTTGTTCCCTCAGGGCTGCTGTCAGCAGATTCACAGCCCTTATTTCCACGGGGTCAGCTTTTGGTTCTCCATTCTGTAGTAGAAGCGTGTGGTTGTAGGGGTGCATCACGCAGCACTGAAGAGCCCCTTTGCCACCCTTTGTTCTCATCGCCAAACCAGCGGCTCTATTTTCCGCCAGCTCCTACATTTGAAACTAAAAGAGGTTGTCCCTTATATAAATAAACTGCTGACACAGGAAGGGATTTGCACAGCCAAACTGCTGCACTGTGTAACTATCATTTACCCAACTCGCCTCCCACTTCCTAAGGCTCGACATAAGCAGATTTTCTTTTTTAGCTCGCCTCAATGTATTGTCAAAGCAAGCTGCCGTGTCACTTCGGAGCTGAACCTGCTGTGATCATCTTCTTCGCAGGGGGGATAATTTATCTGAATAATCCTCGTGGTTTGCCGAAGACTCCGCAGTTCCCAGTGCTCTGTAAGGCACCGCTGATCACTCGGTGTTACGAAACTTCCACACCAGCCCCTGCTGGCTCAAGGCAGGACGTTTCTATGGCAAGCACTGCCGCAGACAGCTCTGCTCCCCTCAGCCCTTCTGCTGCTGCATGCCCAGCTCTGTGCACCTGCCCATGCTCCCCTTGCTCAGCCTTCCAGCCAGCATGCTGTGAATCACAGAATATCCCCGGTAAAAGGGACCACAAGGATCATCGAGTCCAGCTCCTGACTCCACACAGCACCAGCCAGAATATAACTCTGTGACTGGAAGTGGTGTCCAAACGCTCCTTGAACTCCAGCAACTCAAGGCCGTGCCCCTGCCCTCTGGTGCAGACCCTTTCCCCAGCCCCTCTTCCCACCCTCCCCTGACAGCTCCATGCCGTTCCCTGAGCCAGTCAAACTTCCCCCTCTGCACTAAAGCCGCCACCAAGAGGCTTTCAGTATCTGTCAGGTGGCAGCCAGTTTTCAGCCTGGATTCCAGGCTGGATTCACACAGCTGAGAGGCCGGCACACAGCCCGGCTGTCTGCAAGAACTGCACACATCTCTCCGATAGGATAATTCCCTGCTTGGAGTACAGCAATCAAAGTGTGCCACCGTATTCCAGAGCAGGGAGATGACAGCCTACAGAATCCAGTTACCTTACGATTTTACCTGTGACTGCAGCCCAACCACAGGAACGCAGTGTTCTATGCAGAGGTACCTGGGCTGGCAGCAGCATAAATGAGGCAGCGTGTTCCTTTCAGCCACTGGAGAAGTATTTTGAACCATTTGTGTGACAACCACTGTGTTAGAAAAGAAGGATGCCTCCTCCTCGCTGCACTGTGACTCCCCCTGTGCTCAGAAGCCTTCTTGCTCCTCCAGCTCTTTGTGACTGCGAGGAAGCACTGAGTGTGGTTTAACAGGAGCCTGCTGGCAGCCTCCAGTCCTGACCACTTCAGCCCATGCCTCAGCAGCTGCCTCTATTTATCCTCGAGTATTTGTTACTGCAGTAACGATCCCCACCCCCACCATGCATTCCATGGCTTTCTGTGAGGCAGGGATGTGGGCAGAGATACCCCTTTCCATTAGGTCACCTCCCTGGAGGTCAGCTGAGCCTCTGGGGAGCCCATGTGTGTGGCATTGCTTAGCTAAGCTCAGAGAGAGCAGATTATAAACCAGGCTGTGCTGGAGAAGAGGACGGAAGCGTACCTGTAATTAACCAAAAGGCAGCGTTAGCCTTTGAACATTTCTAAACAAATATAGGTGGACAAACAGACTGAAAATGTGACCCCAAGCTTCAGTCTGAAGCAATCTCGATGTGCATTGCTACCCTGCTTTCCCTGTAAGATCAGCTCTAATGGCAGTATCCTGCAGGGTAAGGAATCAGGCGAGGTTTCCTTGGGCAGCTCGGAGCCGGGCGTTACTGTGCCAACAGCCTCTGTGAACTGCATAGAAATCCTTATTCCATTTTCATGAAGGATTATCATTGTGTGAAATGAGAAGCTTAACTCTCCATACAAATGATTATTTCTCAGGTGGGAACTGTTTGTGAATTGCCTTTTTAAGGGTTTTAGCAGAGAGCTGATTAAGGAAGGATGAGGTTTCCTGGCTCTCTGCATCCAAATCCTTGTCTATCCCCAGCAAATCCAATGACATTTCTGCTGCTGTTCCTCAGCCTCTTTTCCTCGGTGGCTTCTGACAGGTTGGGGGTGACTGTCCCGCTTACCCATGTCACAGCTGCCCCCTCTGAGGCAGTGATACTGAGCTGTGGTGAGGTCTCACAACTCTGTGAGCCAAACACCAACCTCCCTCCCTCCCTCCCTTCCTCCCTCCCTCCTTTCCTTATACCTTCTCACACTGCTGCCGGTTCCCAGCCTGCACCCTGACAATCTCTGCACAGTGTGCAGCCACTCTCGGGATGGTACAGCCAGGAGACAGCAGCCTACAGCTCAGTGCCAGTGCAGAAGACATCAGTGAAAGTAAGGCAGGAGGCTGCAAGAGAGCCACTGTATGAGAATAAAACATTTCCAGGCCAGCTGTGTTGGGTAAGCTTGCAGTGAGAGGGCTGTGATTAATGGCAGCAGTGCCCTACTCAGCACACAGGAGTTGGCTTGGCCGCAGGACCCAGAGCTGTGGCTGTTGGGATGACAAGGCGATACATCATGCTGCAGATATGTACTCCGTTCCCTGGAGCGAAGTAATTCTCCCAAAGCAGGAGGTCTGCGGGGAGATTTGGCCTCTGAAGAAGCAATGCTCCCTGCAAATGGGCACATTTTTGGAGCTCCTGAGCTGGAAACGGGAGCTCATTGGCAGTAGTCAGATGAGTTGATGTCATCACACTGTGAAAAGATGAAACCAAGCACCAATTTAGCAGCAGGGCTTCCTCCAGAGCATCGCTCCCCAACGGGGCTGAGGCTGCCCGCTGCAGGCCCACTGGGGATGGAGACTCCCTCTCCTCTGTGCAGGATGACCCGTTATGAGGCTGCCATCAAACATCTCCTTCTGCAGCTGCTGCAGTGCCAGGTGAGTTTATCAAAAGGAGATTGGAAGGAAACCTGGTTACTGCACAGAGCAGGCACTGCTGGCAATAAACACAGCACCACTGCCTCTGGCGCTGCTCCTCCATCAGCCGACCTCGCTGGGCTTCAGTGGTGCTGTGAGAAGCCTGGTGCCAACCTGCATGGGAGCCTTGGTGACAGCAGCCCCAGCACAAGCACTCGGTGCGGCAGCATCTTTGTGGTGTGGCTCTGGTGTGGATGTGGCAGCATCTAGATGTGATGTCCGGGCTTGGAACAGCTCACAGAGATCTGGGAGAAAGTGCTGCTGCCCGCAGCTCAGTCCAGGCTCCTTTCAGCAGCAACAAATCTATGGGTAATTGTTTTGTGATAGCAGCTGCAACAGAGGCAATGGGAGAAACCCAGAAAATGGAGTGTTTGACAGCAGGGCCACCAGCTTTTCATTACTCCAAAAGCCGCTGTGTGGTTTTGGTGACAAGTAATCTGAACGGCAGCCATTCATCACCTTTACAGGCACTATCAGCCACAAACCTAAACATATCACCTGTCAGCGTGGAAACCATGAGCTCAGTCTGCCCGTCCTGCAGACACAGCGCTTTGTTAAGTGGGATCTCAATGCCAGCATCCCCCCGGCAACACTGCTGGGAGCTCCCAGGCCCCAGGGCAAAGCTTGGTCAGGGTGAGGCTGAACCTTACAAGTGAACCTACAGTGCGGGACATAGCGGGAAGGAGCAGGACCGCTCCTACTTGGGCTGGAGTGCCCCCAAAGCCAGCTTTGCCGAGGAGGCAGGGAGCACTGTGGCCCTCTGAGGAGCTGTCCTTGGTCGCACATCACCTTGGCACCACTTGTCTGCCCCTCAGCACAAGCTGTAATTAATTACAGCCCTTAGCAGCTCTGTCCCAACAGGCCACTGTCACCCTCTGGCTTAAAACATTCTATCTAAGACCACATCAATCCTATCCCAAATTCTTCTGTTATTTCAGGTAAGCCTGGGGCCTGTTGTAGCTCCTTTTGCCGGGCAATACCATTTTCCTTCTCTATGAGTATCCAAACAAACAAAACCTCGAGGAAGAATTCTGTAATTAAGTATCACCTTTTATTTTGTTCATTTACACTTCTGGCACTGACAATTCTTGGAAGATATTTACTTTAATGTAAAGACCAAACGTCATTAAAGCAATCAGAACAGAAGTCAAATAATTATACATCACTGAAGTTTCAGAAAATGTACAACACTTTCATACATTATAGGCTTGACTGGCTGCAAAAGGAAATGGCACGTTTGACATTGTTAAGATAACAAAATAACTTGGACAACCTGACAGTGAGTTTTGCCAAGACCTGTTCTGTACCAAATACCATTCCATGCGTCCTGATGGCACCGTATGCATGTTATTATGGAACACAAAAGCATTTATTTCTACCAATTTGGTCTTCAATAAAGTCTCAAATACCCTAAAGAGAATTCGTGGCAGAAAGACCCGGGCGATGCTTTTGTGGGGTTGTGAGATTCCAGATGAAAGGTGGACACACGACTTGTGCCGACTCCCACTATGCCCCGGACCAGCAGGACACTGGAGCACATGAAGAACGTCAAGAACAATCATCCCATCACTTTCATGAGCACCACTCGGATGCCCAGCAGCACTCAGACAGCAGGCACGCACAAGGAAGGGTGGGGGCATGAGCTGGGGCAGGCAGCCCAGCACCACGGAACCCTTGGGCTTCCCCCAGCACCCAGCTCACCAGCTGAAGTTTCTCCTGCAGAAGTCACGGCGACAGTCCTACATTCAGTCCTCTCCAAAGTCTGTGTAATGTTTAAGGCAGCGAGAGAAATTTGCCTTTATTTCAACGCTTCCTGAACGGATGTTTCCTTTAGAAATACAGGGACATTATTCATAATTAATCAGCGCTCCCCTTACTTGTGCAAATGCAATGAAATGTCAAACTGAATTCTGAGAGATCGGAGTGCAACTGAAGCACGGTTGAAGCTTTATCATTACACACACCAGCTCATTCAGCTGCCACGCACCGTGTAGGAAAAACGTGAAGAAGTGGGGCTTGATGTGAACTGTAGGTTCCCGAGGCTGGGTTCTGGTCCAGCTCCCCGTGTGCTGTAGTGAAGCTGACAGTGAGCCTCGAGGAGCGGTGTGGAGAGGTTAAAAACATGCCGCTGGGTCACACTGACAGCTTGGCCTGGCTAAAGGGAATGCTCATATACACAACTCTGGAACACCATTAACACCCATTTACAAAACACTACAGTGATGGTTATCGGCACATAAAAAACTCTCTATATGAAAACATACACAAAATAGATAAGAATCGCCATTATTTATATATTTTTTTTCAGACTTTTAAAATCTATAATATAGTTGCCTTTAAGGAGTTTTAACCCCTGGTATCACAAACAACAATATTCTTTAACAATGTTCACCTAGGTTTTACTGTGCTGACGGTTTTAACACTGCCACAACCTAGACCACTTTGTGGATTACGCTTACTGTACTGTACACAAGGCGATGGAGATTGATAGAAAACCACCAAGAGTTTTGCACAAAAATGTGACTCGTTAAAATCCAGAGAACAATTGTGTCACTTGATAGGCAGCAGCTACATGTAAGCTGTAAATATTACCTGCAATAAGAACACATTTTGCCGTAAAGCACATACTGTGGCATTATCTGCTTCTGGCCTGGTACACAAAGCTCTGTTTTCTTCCCAATGAGGAATGGGGTTTGGTTGGCTTGGCTCTCTCAGAAAAAGTGCACAGATATCTGACTCGTTAAAGTGCTTTGCAGGACTTGCTACTCTGACTTGGCCCCTTCCCTGCTGAGTTTGGCCTGCAGAGCCCCTAAGGCAAGCGCAAGGAGAACTTCAAGATGCCTGTGTTGGAGCAGCACTGTGTTGAGAGCAGTGGGGGGGGGATGAGGCTGAGAAGCACAGGGCCTGCTCTGAGCGACCCACAGTGTGTCTGCAGGGAGTGCCCAAAGGACAGGCCCTCACCCAGGGCCAGGAGCCCCGCAGTGACCTTCAGAGTCAGAACTTCCTCCCAGTGCCCAACTGAGGACAAACTGGGCAAGAGAGAGACTTCATAGAGGAAGGAAGCGTTCGCTTTGCTATCTCTACTGCCTTGTCCTCACCAAGAAGGGGGGAAACAAGGCCCTGCCCTCAGCCTGCCCGCCCTACTGTCCTCTGCAGGCTGCCACCTGTGCCAGGCACCTCCCTGGTCCACAGCCCTTCTGCCCTCAGGAGAGAAGCCGAGGGCTCCTGTCGGCTCCAGCTCCATCCCTACCAAAATGTGGCACATCTTTCATTTCTTACCCCACACTGTCTGACAGGGCAGGCACTGAGACTCTGGGTGTCAATGTCTATTGGAGCAACCTAAGGCGCACGCAGCACGATGCAGCTTCAGCCCTCAAAAGGAGTCCCAGGGGCTTGCTTTGCTTTTGCTGGTTTGGTTTTCTTTCAAAACCAAGTTTGTTTCTCCCTTCAGAAAATGACTTTGAGCAGCAAAGTGACAGTGGGAAGAAACAAGCTGCAAATTACTTCACCCCCCCAACACTGTAAGAATTTCAGCATGGTTAACAAACCTCTATAGGTGAAGGACGGTGAATTAAATTATAAAAGGTTAAAAACTCATCAAGAATTGTTCCTATTATTCTTGCTCATAGGCCCAAACCTGTAAAGAGTCTGAGCTGCTGAAATACCTCAAACTGCTGTGTGTGATCAGCGTGCGACCCACGTGCAGCTCTACCAGCAGCGCTCCTCACGCACTGAATACCTGAATGAAGGTGCAGTCCCTGCAAAGGAACTCTTACCCACCTCTTGCAGAAAGCTGTCCATAGAACGACATTGTGCTTAGGTGTACTACTTAAGCTACTTCATAAATTAACCTTCTGGCATAAGAAACAACTCGACTACACAGCATGTGTATTCTTCTGTCTGGAATGTCACCAGCACTACCCTTAGCGAAACTTCTTTAAACTTAAAAGTATGCACAAATATAAAAATCTTTGCAAAATAGAAACATTTATTTAATTTTCTTCATACATTATAAATGTTCAGAGATTCTAAAGATAAAACCCTAATTGTGTAAGGTTAATCTCAAGTATTTGATCTCGCTTTTAAGAGACATAATGCTTGGTAGTAGGTAGGGTGTTTATAAGGTGTGGAATGTTTCCTTTGTGTAAAGCAGCCAGAGGAAGACTAAAACCCAACTCTGTGGGTAGGAAAAGGGGCTGAGAGCAAAGAAGCCGATATACTTTGCATCCTCATAAGAAGTAGTGACAATAAACCAGATGCTTGTGATTCAGTCATTTTGCCTCAAGAAAAAGGGCCCAGGATGTAAAACTTCAGAGAACTGCTATAAGAGAGACTAAACTGTAGTGTGGAAAGTAACCTACTGCTGCACACAACTGAATGCTGCTTCTGAGAACGTCCATGAAACAACGCGGGCAAAGAAAGATCGTCTTCTGCTGCTAAAAAGTCCCAGCACTGCCTGCAAGAAAAAAAGAGGCTGATCTTGTGACAGCAGTTTTCATAGGCACTTCACTTTGTTTATGCCACTAAAATGCTGCTGTGTCCTCTACCTGTGGACATGGAGGTAAGTGCTGGAACTGCATGCACAAACTGCTTCCATCAAGGGACCTTGGGCTCATGCTTCTGGGGGATCAGAGCCATAAGTCCCTGCCCTGAAAAGCCAGGAAATACCCTCCTCAGTCTGTCTTTGTGTAGCATCCCAGCGTGCACAGGTTGGGCAGTAAGCACCTATTCACATGCTGCTCTGGATAACAAACCTGCCCTGAAGGAGGGTCTTCCAACAGATATTTTTTGGTTTCAGAAAGAAACCGATTCACCCTGCAGTTCATTCTCACCTGTGACAAGCGCCCCTTTCTCTCATTTCATGTACTGCACCTTTGGCGAAGCTCTGAAGCAGCAGCCGCCCAACAGATGGTCTAAAACCAGTGCATTTGGATAAAGGTCCGGAGAGCCGGTCCTTTCCAGCTGCTGGTGCTTACATGCCTGGGGATACTGTGTGCTTACAGAGAGGGAAGGAGGGTAGAGGCTTGGGATGCAGCCCAGTCACTGCCCATCAGAGGTTCAGGATCAGTCTGCTCTTTGCAGACTCTTTGCTCCCTCAGTTTGCTATGCTTTTCCCTTTTATTCCAAGTCAAGTTACAGAAGGATGCTCTAAAATATTTTCTTTCTAAAAATATTTCTTTGATTTATGAAGTAAAAAAGAAAATAACCTAAAATACATCCAATCACTGAATTTCAACAATTAGAGAGTAAGAGACCTCTCCGGTATAAGATCAGACAGCACAGCATTATACTTCATGATTACAATGAAAACTCCGCATATCGTCCAATAAAAATAACTTAGTAACAAGTGTCCACCATCATTCTGACAGTTCTCTTGCACTCAAAATAATTTTGCCATCCAAAAAGAGCCCACAAAGTGTATCTACAAAAGGTAGTGAACCCAACAACTTCTTTAATCCTCACACAATGAAAAATAAATGTATTTTTACCAAGCAAATGGGGAGCAGCCTACGGGCACACTCATGAAGCGAAGGTTTCAGAGATAAGAATTGGAATGTTTTATGCTTTCAAATTCATACCTCTGAAGAACTGAAGCCGTGGAAGGAAACAGGGCAAGGAAAAAAAAAAAAAATAACATTACACTTTTATGTAGCTGCATAAAATTCAATTTGCCAAGGCAAGCAATCACGGCAGGTGAATAAAACGCCATTAATATTTTCATTACCACACTGAAGGCAGCCAACTCGATTTTCGTGCCTGACGGTTTCTTGACAGCTTTGCAATGCTTCAGTAAGGCAATTAATACGAGATGGAGGCTTTTGCCCATCACTAAGATTTCTCTTTCGATCCAGAAAGACACTGGTTGACTAAGGGCATTTGAAGGAAAAATCTGATGGGATTCACTCAGTCTGCAATAGGAAGATAAACTGAAGGCCATTTGATTATTCATTAGCAAAAGGCACAGGAGGAATGACCACTGTGCATTTAGCAGCAGAAAACCTCTCCCTTCCTTTTATTTCTTCCAGCTCATGATATTTTGTGTTCAAAACTAGGCACAAACCCAAATGTACGCATGCTGAAAAGGAGAATGAAAATAGTTAATTTCCAACTGACTGTAGCCTCTCTGTTGTCCGCAGTGATGTACACCAACAGCTCACTGGCACATGCAGCCATGGGTTCAGTTTCCTGCTCCCACAATGTTGTTTTGGCATTGGATCTCACAAACACGAACTGCTGACTGCAGTGTGTCCTTAAAGAGCAGCAACCGCGACACAACCTGGGACAACACCCTAGCAGGACACCATGTAGGTGACCATGGCCCTCTATGGTTATCTCAAATCATAGTATCATAGTATCGTGCGAGTTGGAAGGGACCTTAGAGATCATCGAGTCCAACTCCCGGGATTCGAGCCCTCTAGTGTAGCAGAGCGGCAGTTTTACCCCTTGCGCCACAAGGGGGATTCGAACCCGGGCCCTCTGGTGTTGCAAGCGGCGGTTCTAACACCGTGCGCCACCGGGGGCACACCAATGAATGAATACACATGAAATTCCATTGGGATAAATTTGGACAACGATACACAGGCAATATTTGTAGCTTTTACAATCAGTTAACCCTTTTAACTGGCTACCATCGCAGCAGCATCCTTTGTTGTGTGGCATACAGGAGCTGTCTGGTAGGCTGGTATGATATGGGGATCTGACCAATGTCAGCTGCTTTCTGACTAGCTACAACATTACTTTAACTTTTGTCAGTATTGAAGATAAGGACAACCACTGACCACCTAGAATAGCCTTCCACATTCATCTGGCACAGTACATCATGCAAAATACCTCGGCATGGTGTGGGATTGCAAACATCTGGTTAATTCATATAATTGTGGAATTCAATCTCTTTTGGAAGCCATTGCTTTTAGTTATCAAGAAAACATGAGCATACTGAATTTCCTTCCAAACGGCGCCGTTTTGAACATGAAGGCATTTTTAACTAGACAGCAGAAAGGAGAACCAGACCAGAAGCAGGGCAGTGAGGTCACCAGAGAGCTGCTTTTCCCCCAGAAGGCTTTTACATGATTAAATACATCAGCAGCTGAAAATTATTCCACATCAGAAGCATCATTGTCAGAAAGATGGTAATTACTTCCCTTCACCCGAATATATTCAATATACCTCCCTTCATCAGAATCTGACATACCACATGTACATAGCCTGCTTTCAAACAAAGATTCAATTTCCTCTAGCTTTTTCCCTTTAGTCTCAGGAAGGCAGCCGTAGATGAAAAGGAGTCCCAGGCCAGCAAACCCTGCATACAGAAAGAAGGCTCCTGCAATACAAAAGAACACACACAGTCAGTGATAGAGCATCCCGCCCCTCTGGGAAAGGCAGAAGCAGAGGCTTTGGATAGCAAAATGGCACACAAAGGACTGCAAGGACTAGAGCTGCATCTGTAACCCCACCAGCTGCTTGGCTAGGGTGTAGGAGAGCACTGCCTTACTGTGTTGCTGTAGTCAATTAACAAAAGCAATTTTGTTTAAGAGAATACTCATCCTTTTTTGGCAAGTCATTTTGCTGTTGAAATAAGCAGCCATTAAATTATTGCACAGCCAATAAAAAGAGTTGATAGGAAGGGTGAGAAGTTTCTTAGTTATTCTTAACATCACAGGAATCACTAAGACTACTTCCCAAAAATGAGAAACCTCATCAAAAAAGAAAAAGCCATGATTAAAATAATGCTGGAGACTCTTACGTCTAATTATCACTTACCAAAGACAACTGGCAGTGAGAAAGATCTCATTGCCCCTCATACATTTGCTCCCCCCAGTTATGGGAAGCAAAGAAGGCACCAACAGCCCAATATTTACCTGCCATTTGTTTCTAGACTGATGCCTGAAAAGAACAGCAGCAGCTGAGAGGCTTCACAACAGTAATGATGCGAAGGTCACAGAATCTTAGCGCAGTGTACAGGACTTGTAGCGGAGGGGCTGAACAGTAACCTGACCAGCTCTCCACAGGCTCCAGCAGACAGGACTCAATAACGGACAGCTGGTAGCATCTTCATCTGTATGTTGCTTTGGCAAAGACAACTGATAATGGTCTTGGATGCCATTATAGAATGAAAAATTGCAGATGCTGTCTTTCTAAGTGAAATATTTCACCAAACCAAAAGGTAATCTTTTCAGCTTCCCTGTTTTATGCAACTTCCTAGATTCTCTTTCAAGGGTAGAAAGAAGAGTTTCTTATGGAAGCAGAACCAAACTGCAGGCAGGTCACACCAGGTCCCTGGTCTTAATGGAACACAGTTAGCTGAGAACACTGCATCCATAGTTGCAATTTCACAGCCAAACCAACTAAGACCTAGAATCTAACCAGCAGAAAATCAATGCTAGCACTGTGTCCATGGACACGTACTGTTCCTTACCATAGTAGGTCAGATATTCAGCTGTATGCAGAAAGGTCAGTGACACCAGCACGTTGAAAACCCAGTTGACTCCAGATGAACACGCGTTTCCTGTACTTCTAGCCCACAGAGGGTAGATTTCAGAATTGACGGTCCAGGGCATGGGACCCATCCCTAAGAATTAAAAACAGATCAATCTCAGTTTAATGGCCAAATCAAAGAACAAGTTTAATGTACAGCCTCACCATAAATGATTTCACCTTTACAAGTTCTTAAGCTTCCACATGAAAACAAACATTAGCTTACCAGGTGCAAAGAAAACCAAGTATAAAATAAGGCCCAGAAGTGCTGTCCAGGAGTATGGGGTGGGGCAGAAATTATATGCCCAGTACAAATCTTCTTTTTTGAATATGGTTTCATTTGAGCACCTGAAAAATAACCATCAAATCTAGTATTAAAGAATGTTCATGGAAATGGGTGACATGTCAAAATAAACATGGCACATGGCTTCTTAGGGAAAGCTGACGTGAAATTAAGGGAGAAAAGCCCCAGCCTGTTTTATCAAGATCCTTTGAACCAAATCCTACATTTGGTAATGTGTATTTTCCTAAGCCTTACCGATAACACTGTGTGTGGCCTTAGGGAGAGCACCCAGCAGCACGTTCCTGAATTTAAGCACTTGGCTTGTATCTACTCCTTCAAATGACTGTCTTTACCAGGCCAGCAGTCACACCGAAGCCCATGGGAACACTAACGCAGATAATCACACAGTGCCACAAGAGGTGCAGCAGAAGGAATTTGAGATGAAAATGAAAAGGTTTAGGCCAAATGGAAGTTAGTCCTTAAGTCACTGACGAGCTGTAGGCAGCGCACTTTGGGTGTAATGGGCAAAGCCTGCAGAGTGTGCTACGGCAATGGGAAGCTGTAAGGAAAAGACAATTAGACTTCCTTTGCTCTGCAGTGAGATCATCAGGAAGGTCACAGAATTTCAAACTAGAAAGTAAAGAGCAGCATCAGACCAGAGGTAACAGCTTGAGCTGATAAAAGACAAGCTGATTTCATTCCCAGGACTATTTAGAGATTGCATATTTCTAGGAATAGGCATTAAATCATGTATTTGAGTGCCAACAATATAATGTATTTCAAAGGAATTCTGACAACTTTGTCTTTTTGTTATATATCTTATTTTTGGAAATCAGCATTAGTTTAAAGGAACAACAAACCATTGCTGTAACGAGAGAAACTTTTCAGCTGCAATCACAGCAATTGCTACAGCTGAAAAAAATCTGTACTTCTGGGAGAGAAGACTCAGGCAGAGAACACCCTTTCATATGCAAACCATGCTATTTACTTGAGGAGAAGAAGTGACAGAGTACTGAACATCTGTCTGGACTACACCTTCCAGATTAGCTGAGCACGTATATGAAGGACAGGACCCTCTCCTACGTAGAAAAACTAGAATGAACCCTGCACTGGGTGATAAATCAGAGCTGGGCAACAAATAGCAAGACAAAGGAGCAAAGACCACCATTGCAGCCAGCTTCCAAAGGCAAATTTCAAGCACATCTTTCTCCTCTAAGCTTTCCATTAAGAAACAACCAGCCAGCTCTGGACTGAAGAGGAATGCTGGTGAGCGCCAGGGTGCTCAATGGGTGACTCTGGGGCAGAAACAATCCTGATGTTGGCAAGAATGTAGCAACAAAACAACTTTTAAAGCAAGACATCACCATGAAGTCCCAAACCCTGTTTTGAGACACTCAGACATCCAGAGTTCAAATACACTTAAACAGAGGGATTAATCCAAGAAATCTTGGAAAAATGTGTATCTGAAACCACAGCCAAACCCTTTCAGTGGCAGTGCCGGCCTGCAGCTGCCTCATGTAGTGCACGTATCAATTCAGTTCTGGGGTGAACAATAACACAAGGAGAACAGAGTTCAGCTGAGCAGCCCCCTGACAGATACGTCCCTCAAGGCCGAGATGCCGGCAGCTGCCACATGTGGTATTTTTGCCTTCTCGCAGAGTGAAGTCCTACAGCCAGCATTACCATTTTTTTGCTGCCCAGGTTCCTTCTTATGGCTCAGCTCTGTGTCTCTTTTCTGTCATGACAGCCAGGCAGGGATCATTCCCCATCAGCATCCACCATGACATTCCTACGCTGATCTTTCACCACAGATGGGTCACGTCAGCTCCCAGATACATCTCAGTTACAGAAGGCTGAATTGTGCTGGAGAACTATCCTTGTGTTTAAACCAGCAATTCTTTACACGTTACGGATATTTGCAAGATGGATTACTAATACCTGGAGATGATATTGCCACCTCACATTCCACCCTAATAGCTGCCTGCTTCAGATCAGCATCACTGCGAAATCATGGCATTGCTCAGTGCCACACATTTGCTTCTTTGCTACTGCTCTCATTTCATTCGCAGGTGTCTGGTAATAAATACAAACTGATTAGCGTGTTAAAATGCCCTGTTGCTGAAAATGGTTTCTTCAGTCAGGCAAGCCAGCTTGGCAGCTCCTCCAAGAGGAGCCTCGCACAGTGATGTGCTTGGTTAATTACCTCACATACACCTCAATCAGTGCCAGCCAACCTGCCGATTCACAGCCACAGCTATGGGGAGGATGCGCCCCCCACCACCTTCCTCTACACATCTGTGTGAGAAAGCCATGCACCTCTGAAGCCTCCTACTGCAGAAGCTGCTGACCCTGCCTTGCTCTCTGACAGTAACTGAGAGGAAATCTGGTTGCAAGGAAGCATATTTAGTACATAGAAATGGGAGAAACAGCACAGGAAACACAGATTGAACAGAAACCTCGCAATAATAAACTTCTGTGTTTTGATTATCCTTCAGGAGTAAAACAGGATGGCACACAGAATATAAGAATATAATATAAAGACATCTGCATTTGCTGGGTGTGTACAAAATAACACCCCAATGAGGGCATGTCCAGGGATGCACTCGGTTGCTGTCACTGTGCTAATTCTCCTGCTGCACTCCATTTCTATGAGAGCTGCTATCGTGCTAAAGAATATATGAGTAATTTCTGTATAAGATAAAATCAGATACAATTCTGAATTTGGTCTAGGATGAAAGACCAAATAGGAATCTACAACAGAAAGCGGACAAGCAGCTGCTGATCTCTTCATTAGCTGAAAAGCACAGAGAAGGTTCCACGTAAACTGCTTACAAGTGAAATTATGCAGCTACGTACAACTGCAAGTAAATAACAACGAGCTGGTCATTGGCACCTGAGTATAAATGGTGAGGACAGACCACATTCTTCCCTCTGAAATTACTGCCGAAGTGAAAGCACAGTAGTATTACTTTGAAAATCTTTACCACTCATTACGTTTTCCCCTGACAATTTAGGAAGCACATCCGTTATAATCAGTGCAAACCAAACGTTCTGACAATTGATGTGAACAATTCTAATGACTGGAAATAAATCAGAACAGCAGCAGATTTCTACGTTATGTGCATTATATATTTGGTTTCAAAGAGCCCATCCTTGATCAGATTTAGCCTGTAGTTCAGAAGATGTAAAGCTTTGCTCCCCGCCTTCTAAATTACCTTCGTACAGCACATTAAAAGCTGAGAAAAAAGGGCTGCTGCAGGTGGTCTAAGATGCGATCCTTAATAACAATGGGATAGAACAAGATAAGACCACTTCCTTGTTAATCAGCCTCAATTATCCTAATAGTTGAGCCAATTTGGTTGTAGGATAATTCTCTACACTGAAAACCACAAACCGGGGAGCGTGTTCAATGCTACAGAGCAAGGGCTGTGTGAGCACAGCACAGGAAGGCAGATTTTCTTCTCCTATTTCTGTTAATTCTTCCTTTGCAGCACAGCGAGGAACGCGTGGCTCTAAATACACGGCTTTGTAGGAACTAAATGTTTCGTTCTGAACAGTCCTTATAGTTCCGATACAAAAGCTGCTAACTTCTCATTGTCCCTTGTGCCCTTCAGAAGCATCTTAAATGGATTTAGATAAAAAAATAAATAAATCTAAAAGGTCCAAATTCAAATGAGATTATGGAAATAAATTACTGCTAAAGAAAATGGAGCGTCTTATCGTTCGTGTTCTTAAAAAGCTCATTAGAGCAGGCTTATTTCCAAAGAATGCATCCTGCCCTGAGCTAAATGCTAGCACTGGGATCGAATGGTACAGAACTCAGATCTAATTCTCAGTTGCATTAATGCACCATTTCTTTGCCCTAACAAGAGGAAAACTGCTTAAGGACTGTCGTTATGTCAGACTTCTGTGTCAGGGTTATCAACACAGAGATAACTGACCATTTTTCAACTTAGTTTCTGATGTAACACCGGTTCGTGGCATTGGAAATATCTCAATTCAAGTGATTTTAAAAGTCTCCTTGTGTGAAGTGCTGACTTTCATATCACGCCCATCAAACTGAGCACTATACAGTTTTCCTGAGCTTATCTCTAGAGAAGTTTGCATCCACCGCTTTGGCTCCATAGTTGGCACAGAGAAATAACTCATCCATCAAACTGGATGCTACTACAAATACACCGGTGGCATTCTTATGGCAGGTGATGGCAGATAACAAAGTAATAAAGCACACACACACAAAACCCACTGAAAAGAACAAACACATGCAACCTTGAAAATCGTGTCCGTACCATTTTAAGGTCTTCTCCCGGCCATCAGTTAACCCTCACTGCATTTTGCATCTTCAGATATTTGCTACTGCGCTTTGCTAAAACTAGTAAGGACCTCCTAAGATATTAACATGCACCTTAAAGTCTCGGGAAGAACAGTTTACTACAACAAAGCTCCCACCGAATGTGTTCGCACATGACAGAAAAGCAGGCCTTATCATCCTGTAGCCCACTGTTACAGGATTCCCTTGTTATGCATGCAGAGCTGTGAGTTACATCTTGAGCAACTGGATAATAGCTGCAGTAATTGCTGCTGTCCAAAAGATCTGAAAACCCTTAAACTGGAGAAACATAATTAATTAATTTCTTTATGCACTGCATTCCATGCCCAGTGAGTTTAGGAGTGCTACTACAGCTTGCACAATGCCAACAGGAGGGTGCTCTCCTGGGGTTGAACGGCTGGCGCTTCTTGTTCTGCATCTGGGAAGCTGAAAGCACACAGTCAAAGATAAACTGAAAAGATAATACAGGAAGCTTGGCTGCTTTGCCCATTTCAAAGCTGAAGAGCTTACAGTAGCTTGCTGTATTCCGTGCCATAAGATAAGAACTTCTACTGTCGTTATACATTTTAAACAGACATTTCTTACAGATGTGTTCGGAGACAGCTGCAGATGCAGAAATAATCATCATTATTCCCATTAGGCAACTTTTTCTTTATTGTCTGTTATCCTCCGATCCTTCTTTTATCTTCTTTCTTACAGATGTGATTGAGAGCCTACAGACCGCTAAAGTCTAAAATCAATCATAAGGAATTTTTGGCTATACATTATAAGACTGCTGCATTAATAAACTGCTTAACATTTCACGTATCTAAGCATAAGAGCTCACTGAAACAACTACTTGATAGAATTTTCTCTAGCACGACTATCTTCCACCACTTCTCAGTCTCTTCAGTCACCTGCATGACATTCAGTGCCCTGCTCTGGTTTACATCTGCTCCTGACCATCTGGACCAGTCAGAATGGTCTTTACCTGAGGTTAGAGCCCTCCCATCAGATTTCACAGCGGCTGGTAGCGCTCCTTAAGTTCACCTATAAGCCATTCTCCCATACAGCACACTTAGGAACCACGACCAGAAATACACAAATACCTTTTTGTTTGTTATGGGACCTTCACCACATCACACATGCATGGACTTCTCTTTCTTCCCAACTATTTTTCTACTATTCTAAAGTAGCAAATGATAATAAATACGACTTACGTAGTGCCCCTTCCTCATCCTGATCCTGATCTCAACTGGACACACTCAGTTTATCACGGTACAAATTAAAGTTAACTAGCAATAATTAAATTGTATGATTTCCTAATTCTGTCATGAGCAAATCATAAATAATTTAAATAGTGTATTAATAATGCATAAACTTGTGGGGGCTCACACAACAGCTATGAAAAATAATCATCATCTATTCACTTACATGTCCTGTAGTCATGCCTACAGAATTTTAATGGACAGAATTCAAATACAAGCCTTATCAAAATGCAAACTCTAAATTAGTTTTGGGTATAAGCATCTTAGCTTAACATTACGGTCCCCCATGCATTTCTGCCTATGCTTATTTCAGTGACTTTAATCGTTACAAAATAAGTCAGAGTTGCAAAATAAGGTGTTCAGTACTTCTTAACATCAGGCACCGCCAGGTTCCTTATATGTAGCTGACGGTACTAAATCAGCTCTTTGGTTAAGAGACAGAAATGAAGGAAAACGGCACATCTATTTCATTTTCTCGAAGAAAAACTTCAAAATTGCTCTGACTTTCAGAAAAATGAAATGAGAAAAGAAGGAAAGGGATAGAAGAATCCTCAAACAGCTTTTGGGGTTTGTTTTAAGACTTTTTTAAGACTTTTTTGCTTTTGTTTTGTTTTTTGTTTTTCCAGAAAATGATCAAAATGTTTAAATATATGTAGTTATAGAAAACGAGGACCTTATAAGAATGCTTTCAATACAAAACTCATATATTTAAATATAGTGCCGCGCAATCTGAGCACACAGAAGTCTAATATATAACCACACGTATCCAAGTCTAAGATTTAAACAACAGGAAGGAGGTTTGGGTAACACCCTGCTAAAGGACTGACAGGGTGAAACCAGGGCTGTGAAAATCAGATGCCGTATTCTCAGGTTAGGAAGCCATGACACAAATGTGTTGCTACATGAACCCAGAAGTCTGCTAAAGGGAGGACTGTTGGACTAGTTGATCTTATAGGTCCTTTCCAACCTTGTGATTCTATGAGTTCTATGAGTTCTATGAGTCTACTTTGAAGAAGGTTTGAAGATGCACAATCCAGTGATACCTACAGCACAGAAAGACGATTCTAAGATGGAGAATCAAATGCCAGTATTTACAATAAATAAACAAGAGTACAATCTGGTAATTATTTATGGATGGATTCTTTAAAGATACTTTTCCCTGTAGACACAGATATGTTTTGGTTTCTTTAAAGCACAGGCATTCTGAACAGCTTTATCCCAGTCGTATGACTCGCTTATTAGCCTGATGTGTTGATATTCAGCTGCAGAAAACACTTCTCCAAAATATCAGAGAAAGCTTCACTGACAATGGATGTCATACAAGATCAACATTTCAGAAGGGTAACAAGAAGCAAAGCCCACATCTGCTAAATGCTTTCCTGAGAAGACAAAATAACATATTTTTGCAAGCTTAAAAATATAGAAGTATATGTATACAAACATTGGTTTTGTCCCATTTATTGACACATCCTGCCACTTTCTGCACCTGCAAGAAATTGTGCCTGCTGGTCCACCAGGATTTTACCACTCACCACAGAGCTCTGCTTGTCCATGTCCTTGAACAATTTTACTAATCCTAACTTTTATTGCTACATTAAGACAGATCCCACTGCTCCTTGCAGCTTCCAAACTAATGATGGGCATGAGGACTTCAACCACTTCATAAACATAGATGTGCTCCAGCAAAGTTATGAACCTATGGGGATACCACCACTTCCCAATGCTGGACCACCCTCTCCATTAAGAAATTCATCCTAACCTCCCCTTGGTGTAAGTTGAGACTGTTTCCTCACGTCCTATCAGACACTCACCTCACTATAACCTCCTTTCAGGCGGTTGCAGAAAGCAATGAAATCTTCCCTCACCCACTTTTTCTCCAGACTAAACAACTCCAGTTCCCCCAGCTGCTCCTCAGAACTCTTATTTTCTAGTCACTTCATCAGCTTGAGCAACTCTCGATAATTTCTGCTTTCTGCTTCCAGAAGTCAAAGCATTCAGTCTTTCCAATTGTATCACTTTGTATCATTAATATTTAATAATTAATTATGGAAATAAATTGGTCTGAGGATAAGGATGTCAAATACAGCACTTTAGAATTGCATGTGAATTTACTATCAAATAAATCTCAACACAATGTTTAACCTCATTATTTTTTTAATCAGATTTTACATTTAATTAACTAAATAATTAGCATTTTAAAGTTCTTCTGGTTACAAGACAAATATGAACAGGCTGCGTATTTGCTGCAGAAACATTGGTTCCCTCAGTGGCAGCCAGCAGCCCCTTTCTCATTTCCTATGAAGTCAGGCTGCCTTGGTGACCTGTGCTGTAAGGGCTGAGAGCAGCTCAGATTTTTGCAGAGAGGAGGGAGACAAGAAGGGTTTTTGATCTCTGCTCACAAACGTTATATTTTAATTTCAATAAAAATATCAAAAGCAATGAAAATATTCTCTTAGAACTTTTCCTTTAAAATAGTAACAGAATAGTGTGCAAGAATTGCTGGCAGGATGGAGTAAAGTCTATTCTATAAAATACAGGCTACGTCAGCTGCAAAGAAGGAACTATATGGGCTGGTGTCTTTTACTCCATTAGCCAAGGAACTACAAGAGAGATGGAGGTTAACAGCTTAGACGTCGAAAGTTGAGTGAGATAAATTCTACCCATACTTCTTGGTCTTACACTTAGAAGTAACCTTCATTCATGCACTGTGTTGTTCGCAGACAGTAGTATAGCCCAAATGAATGCCATCAACACCTCAAAGGCATCGCTTCAGTTAGAGCTGTCAAAGGTAATACTAAGACCAAAGAGACAGAAAGCCAGGATGCTGTTGACTTAGGGCGATGGTGACTTAGCAGAGATACTGACTGCAAGCTCACCTCCAAATGGAATAGGTTTTACTGCAGTGTTATCATTTTGTTTTCCCATATGCTTCCAAACGCTCCGTAAAGTAATTAAAAATAAATAAATAAATAAATGTATTGTTTCTGGTTAGTTACCAAGTTTGTAGAGAATGGCATGACTTTGTAGTTAAATGTAATATAAAAAAACACTAATTAATCTGAGCCCACAGATGGGAAACGCTGAGCTATGGACGTGGCACTGAATGGCAAGCATTACAGATTCAATTCTTCATCCAAAGGAAATATCTTCAAAGTTTCAGCCAGGTGAACTGCAGCACAAGTGCTGGGCGGGCGGCCCTGTGCCAGCCCTGCTGCTGCAGGCACACCGCTGCAATCCCAACAACACCGCGTCCTGCCCACGCTGCCCAGCTGTCACTGCACCTCATAGCCTGCAGAAGTGACCCTGCACAGAAAATGCTTTTCCAAAGGGCTGGTAAAACCTCGGACTCACATTCAGATTTCAACTGGAAGATAAGACAGAATGAATTTTTGTCTGTCTGAAGTTTCTTTGCTCTTCTCTTGAATGTCAGCTGAGGAAAACGAGGGACAAAGAGCTCAAAATACATTATCAGTACTATCTGTATGAACATGCCTTTTTTAGCACCTTCCTTCTCTATTTCATTTCTAGCTACTGACATATACGTAGATACATCATATGTTAATCGTTCTAATAATGATGTTTTATCCAACTCCCAGCCAAAGCACTGAGCTGTTACACTCAATTTCTGTAACTGTAATTTAGGCAGAGATATTACAATTTAACTATCAGCATCAATGTCTGCCATTACAATCAAAATCCATCTAAATCTGAGACTCGTGGTTCATTTTCTGAAACACATGACAGAAGAAGAAGCTTTTCCCTGATTCCAGTAGGTGGCAATGTCTTTGCCCTAAAGAGAAAATGCAGCTTCAGAAGGTAAAAGCATCAGCACGTCCTTTCCTCACAAGACATGGGGAGGGTCTCCATGATATTCACAGAGTTCTAAGAACGACCCCTCAGCTTTCAGTCCTGGTAAATGCCCTGGAAATCATTAATTTGGGGACTGCAAATTGAGCCCCAAGGAGGTTTAAAAAATGCTCGAAGACCACTTTTAGAAAGCAATAATTTCACCCTGGATTTGTGAGAGCAACCAGTCAGCATACAGCGTCATTGTGCTTTGACATGAGTGCAGGCACAGCACCTGTGGCAAACGTGGGGAATCTTATAAAATACACAGATGATGGAAGGTTACATTATCTCCAGCTTATGATATTAATAAGCGTCACATACCAAGGCCTTCATTATTACATGAAACTCAAAGCAGTGCCCCGGTTCAGCAGCACACCCCGTGCCCTCACAGGCTGCCCGCTTCTGAGCTGCATTAACAGGAACATTGGGTTAAAATAAGGTTATGGCTTTAAATCAAATGAATCGATAATTCTAGCTCGCCTTGCGCTGCTGAAGGACTGATGTTACTGTCTCCGTCCTCAAGGAAATGGGCCACACACGCGGACAGTGCGCATAATAATTTATACAGATTAAACTCATTAATCACACGGAATTATTCCACAGTTCTAATGCAGAAATGTGCTCATTTATTTTCGCTCCAGAAGAAAACGTAACGAAAAACAAGGAAACAAATCCTCTGAAAAAGCTTTCATTCTTTTAGGAAGGGAAGATATCGCTATTTCAGTCTATCAAGTGATGTCATTACTGAAGAATTACTTATTATGGGGACAAAAATGTGGGTAAAATATGGGCTACAGATGCTGGTAAAGATACAAACTCCTGCAAGGAGAGCTGGGTTTGACTCTGCTAAATGTTCTTTATCAATACAAACCCCCAGGAACATCCATCTTTAGAAGACTTTTCCAAGGGAACGGGAAGGGAAATTTCAATGTATTGATTCCTTGCAGAGTGTAAGAACCTAAAAAATCTGCTGAGACACTTTTCACCAAGGACTGTTATTTCAATCCGAAATTCAGAATCAAGAGTGAATTATACATGAAAAACCTCTACCGACACTTCTCCTTTCTCGGAAATCAAAATGCATGCGCTTCAAAACAGGAAGCAATCCCTGTTGTACCGGCTCCCAGGGAATGGGGAAATTCCCAGCCCACTCCCAGCAGCAGCTCCTGCCGCGCTCCCTGGAGAGGCAGGAGGGAGAGGCAGAGGCTTTCCCATCTGCCCCTAAAAAGACGAGCAGCTGAAGAAGCTAATTAGCAGCGGCCTTCTATGGGCGCTGAAAGACTCCTCTCTGTGATGCACATTTAGTGAGAATGAGGAAGCAGCTGCAGGAGTTGTCCACCCACACTAAGCACCTTGACAAGAGACAGGCAATTCTCTCCTATGTGTTGGCATTCTTTTTCTTTCCTTTCCTAGCTAACTCCTTTGTGAACCAAAAGCTTTTTAAGTGGGAAACGATTATTTTCCTCTAGTCCCATCCCAGCTAACATTTCTCCACTGAAATAACCATAACGCATCTTTTCATGACATCAGACAGCATTTGGGAATGCTTTAGCTCAAGGACCACCTTTGCTTTTCTATTCCAGCTACCTCAGTGCTGTACCATTTAAAGGAGCTGTTACAGCAGCTATCCCAAACAGATGTCAGGATCTGTCTCTTCATTATTCTCTTTCAGAATGCCTTTATGAATAGTAACGCAGTCTAAAATCAGGAAGAGGGGTTCATCATCACGGAGCAATATACGTGAGCAGGTAGAGAACAAATGTACAAATGACGTTTCAAACTAAGCAGACCTGCTTATAAATCCCACTTTGTGCTGGATGCCTCCAACAAACACGTTGTCTTCAGCATATCAACTAAACATTCCCAGGATCTGAACACATTCACTTCACAACAGAACCAACCAGGCATACGTTTTGTCCTCCTTTCATCCAGAACTCACCATTGGTTGAGTAGATGTAATGAGTTAGAGCTATAGTAATACAGCTCCAGTAAATACTGCTCTAATAAAATAGTAATTCCCAACTAATTAAGGGATCATAAACAGTTTCAGTTTAGATTACCATGTTGCTCTGCTTATTATTTTAGACCTAAGATACAGATACAATATGTAAAGAACATTAACTGTTCAGGCATTAGATTCCGTCAGAAATCATAAAATAAAGCTATAACAAATGTTTTCCCACCCTGCCCGTTAAAAAGAATCATTAAGAGACTATATTTTCCATTGGGGTTTCAACAAAATTGCGCCTCCATTTAAATTAAGTACCGTATTTTTAAAAGTTTAAAGAGATCTGATTAAAGCGATCAGGCCCACCATGTAATAATTCTGTTTTAAGAGACCTAGAAAGCACGACGTCTCATAGGGCTTGAGGGGGAGAAAGTGGCTGTAAGGATCAGAACATTAAAACTGCACTCACTTTGCTACTTACTCCTGCGTCACCAAGAGCACAGGCTTCATCTGTGGCTGACACGATACTCTCTGCATCACTCTGTCCTTCTGTTCTTCCTACTTGCCCTTACTCATCAGCATTAAAATATGCACACAGGACTTCTGAAGTTCGTCCTCCACCTCCCCAGCTCTCAAGAATCACACCTCTGTGTACCACGGTGATTATGCTCACATCCACCTCTCAGGAAAGACCCAGTTCTTAGATTTTATGCTGACAAGGACTCGAATCAATTTCAGAGCTCTCATTCATTTCTGTTTCCACACACCTCACTACGTTATATTAGATGTTATTAAGCTGAAGGATGTCCTCCTAATCAAAGAGGACAGGGAGCACTGTGAGCTCCCTGCTGGTCCAGGTTTCCATCCTCATGGGCGAGTGGTGAATGCAATCAGAATTAAATTGTATTTGAAACTGCAGATATTTTGTTTCTCTTTCCTAAATGATAACTGGAGGGAGAGGGGAGATTCTGTGTTATGGTTCCCAGTGTAGTCATAAATATTCCAATTCAGTAAACAATTAGCATAGTTTAGAAAGAAATTTTGCTATGAATAACAGCAACTCTTCTGAGTGGTGCTTATGTGTGCACAGATGTACATGTTCTGTAGATCTAGCCAGCCTGCTATACAAACTTATTCTCTCTGTTACACTTCTGCTTCACAAATGTGAGAACTACAGTTCCGCGCATCATCTTTATCAACCAGAATACTTAGTAAAAGAAATACCATTTTATCTTCTAATTGCTGGTGAATTTAGTACCATTCTCCCATAGAAGTCCTTCTAGAAAGATTCTGGATGATGATTTCAGTAATAAACTGCCTACATTGTGGAACAAGCAGTGTCTACATATGGACAGTTGAAGTCTTCATCCTTGGAGTGCAGCCTGGTGCCAGCCTGCCAGTGGGCACAGGGCAGGCTTTGTATCTCTGTCCTGCCATGCACTGAATACAGGTTCTCAAGCTTCAACGACAGGAGGACAAACATATTTTTTGGTACTAATAAAGTAATCACAGCAACTTTTACACATGTACTTGGCACTGCAACAGCATCTTCAAAGGGAGTGACTTGCAAAACAAACATAAGGAACTTATTTCTGGCTCTACTTATAAGCAGCAAACAGAACCCAACATTTCCAGAAAAAACTAACATCTCGACCAAGAAAAAAGCATTCTAGTAACTTCTAACAGCTTCATTTGCTATGGATTAGACAGCAGGAAGCACAGCGTGGATTTAAAGTTCTCTGGAATATTTATAAGGCTGTGAAAGACACTGGTACATCCCCCACTGGACATAAACCAGGCCATTGTCTGAGAACCCAGCTAACAAACTTCTTTTTAAATGCTGGAATCTATTTAGCATCCAAGCTCAGATGCTGAGGCTGCGAGGCACATTCCTGTGGTGGGAAGTATCTTGGGAGAGAGAGTTCAGTGGCTGATGGATCTACAGTGTGTGATTTAAACCCAGCTTTCCGTGGAACTCTAAGCAACAGTAACACAAACTCATGGACACAAGCAGCAGGCACAGACAGAAATGTAGTATCATGTACTTTCAACATGAAAGGGAAGAGCTCAAGAGAGCTGCAGCCATCAGACAGCAAATGGCTTTGCAAAAGCAGAGCTCTGCTTCCTTCCACCTTCATACCAAATGCCCCTGGAAAGCAGAATGCTGCTTTATATTTACAGAAACACAAGGTTTGTTGGTTCCCCATGCATTAATAACAATTGTGTATGTCTTTTTTATCTCTTGAGATGACATAACTGTCTGTTTCTCTGCCTACTGAAGCATGTAAACTTTTGCCCTAACTCTGAGTTATGAATATTCTGTGAATGTTCTATTGGGCTGCTGGAAGTCTAAATCTACTAGTGATTGTAGCCATGTTTGTTGAATAAAACCAGCTTACTGCAGTTTATAGAGCTGCTATTCCATTAAGGGAAGGGACCCATCCTGCATCCTCACCCTCAGCGCTGGGAGCAGTTTTGAGCAGCACAATTTCAGAACATAGAACTATTAGAAAGCATACAAAGGACAGCAACAAAGATGAGGAAGGGCTATAGTGCTTGAGGAGCAGCTGAGGTCCCTGTGTTTGCTCAGCACAGAGCAGAGGAGCTGAGCGGAGGCCTGATGGTGGCTGCAGCTCCTCACAGGGAGCGGAGGGCAGCGCAATGGGGAAGGGTCTGCACCAGAGGGTGGTGGGCACGGAACAGGCTGCTCAGGGCACGGCTCCGAGCTGCTGGAGTTCATCTATTAAGAGTTTAGTGCACTCAGAAATACGGTTTGATTTTTGGGTGGTGCTGTGTGGAGCCAGGAGCTGGACTCAACAATCCTTGTGGGTCAGTTCCAACTCATAATGTTCTGTGATTCTATGATTCTCCATCAGCCATTAAACTCCTGTGGCAGGAAGATATTCCCTAATGAAGTTAAAAATGGCAGAAGAAAGCAAATCACTTAGCTCTTCTCCTTTATAGATTTCTGCTACCAGTCGTCCTCCTCAGGGGACTGTGGAGACTTGCCAGCTAATTCTGTGGACAGAATGGCTTCTAGACTTGCCTCTGATCTACAAATGATGCTGTTATTTCTTCATTATTGTCTACTGTATAAAATCAGCATCTTTCTCCCCAGAGGGAGATTGCTTAGAGTTGCTCATGAGAGACACTTAGCTCACAGGGGTGGGCCTGCTTGGGGCCAGCAATATTCTTGTGTCAGGGTTAATGTCACGTCAAGGCACTATTAGTACCTCCCTTCCTTTCACAGTTATTCGTTCAACTATAGGAATACTAACGCAATATAAAGTTTCTTCCAGAGCACTGTTGGCTGGCCTTTGGGGTTACTGTAATTACACAGAGATATTTCAAGGTTTCTGAGAGCACTGGGGTAGTAATTGCAGTTATGGGGAAGGAGAAGGTCTTCAGTTACACTACAGAAGCACAGAATTGAAAGCAGCTGCCTCCACATTCAGCTCTGACTAAATACTGACTGCCCAGGACCTTTGCCATGCCACCTGAGCTGCGTACTGGAGTTTTCCCATTGCATTCCCATCT
This sequence comes from Excalfactoria chinensis, assembly GCF_039878825.1. Lineage (NCBI taxonomy): Eukaryota > Metazoa > Chordata > Aves > Galliformes > Phasianidae > Excalfactoria > Excalfactoria chinensis. The sequence goes on along the minus strand of NC_092825.1, from coordinate 13,861,641 downwards.
GTAAAACTGAGATAATGCTTTTTATCAGCTTTGTGGGGATTTGGTAATTCAGCGTTCATGAAGAGAACAGAACTGCCACCTACAAAACTTTCACGGGCCTTGGGAAACAGTATTCTTGCAGAGAACCCTCAAAATGCACTGCGAAAGAAGACACAACTCTTCTTCTTTTGTTATAAAATGAATAATTTAAGAATATTCTCACTTGCTGTCTTGAAACCACCTTTTACATGTCCCTGGGCAGAGCTGGAGGCAGCACAGTTTGCACGCCAGCTGCTGTTTGTTAACCGGTTCAGTAACACTGTGGGCTGTGAGGCAGTGGCTCTGCCAGCATGGTAGACATGATGCTCCTCTGCGTGTTATCCCAGTATTAGAGTCAGGCTTATGCAACTGATTAATAACAAAAACAACCTATTTTCTTTGCCTTACGTATATGATCCTGCAAGTGTACCCACTGTACATTACCTGTGCTGCTCTGAGGCTGGACTTGGATTTGGTCTAAATTATTCTTGCACTATTTCCATGGCATTCTCCCTCTCCAGAGGCCACTGCTGGCTGCAAAGTTCCCGATATTCAAAAGAACCAAAATGCTATATTCTTCTAGAAAAAACATTTGGATGGTTTAATTGTCTGCCTAGGTTCCTATGACAACCACAGCAACACAAACAGCCTTCCTGGCAACCACAGGAGACCAAAATCTCTGCTCTCTCCCCTCCCTTCCCTATAACTCCTCAATTTAGAACACACTGTAACTGAATAAATATGATTAGCAAAAAAAAAAACAACAAAACAAGGTGGTGTCTAGTATACAAAGCTCGCAAAGGGGAAACCTCTTGTAAATGAAAATGCATTACTGTATTTTAAGATAACAGTCAAAACATTGCCTGTTATGTCAGTGTTATCAAAGCACCTTGGGATCAACTGTGAAGAGCAGTGCAGAGCTATAAACATACAAACAGGAGGGGTTTCTCTGCCAGTTCATGAGGTTGTGGCGAGCTGTAAAAGACGTATGACAAGATCTCTCCTGGTGCCTCATAGCACCGCTCACCTGGCTGGCAGGCTATGCATCACAAATAGATACATGAGGCAGAGCTGCTGGGTTTATGATGGCCGCAGAGAGATGTGGCTGCATTCACATCACGTGATGTGACCGCATGAACCCCTCCATGTCTGCAGCTCACATCTTTCCAGAAGGAAAAGCATGCGGAAGACAAGCTCAGAAACACTGCTTGGCACCATCAATGCAAGCACAGCAGAAGCCATTTCTCTGAAGCTCCAGCATCACGGAAGATGGCCAGCACTGCTGCCCAAGCAAGCTGAGGTCCAGCAGATCCCAGACAGTATAGCCTGTGTATTCCTTCTCCCCTAAGCAATATTTCTGGCCAAAAAAATGGCCAAAATTAATTCAGGAAGTTTTAAAAACCTTAAGCCCATTCAGCCAGTACTGGATGGCGTTAAACCATCACAGCACACGGGAGTTACAAAGAGGCCGTGTGTGACACTCACGTTTGGTGGATGCTCACAACTCACAAAATCATCTTGCAAGCCACTAAACTATTTTCTCATTGTAAAAATACCATATATTTTTACAATCCTTGTTGCTGTAGATCTAGCTTGTGACAACATAACTTTATAAACAAAAAGACTGCAGTTCCCAGCATGAGCACAGCTGTAACTCCTTCACCAGTGTGGTTGGTCTCCTTTAGGCACCCCATCCATACCCTGGTGGAATGATACAGATGGCTGCCATGCTGAACAACTGGAAATGTAACTATACAGCTTTCACCACAGCAATCCTCTTGGTTGGAGAGGAAATCCTCTCTGTGGGACCAGTTTTGCTGTGAAGCAGCCTCAGCATTTGAGGATCCAGAGGTAAGAAGTCAATGATGTGAACCCTCAGAAGCCAAAATTCTGTAGTCATTCCCTCCAAACCATTATGCAGAATGTATGTGCGAGGAGGAGGGGAGATGCACGCCAGTCCCTCAGGATGTGTAACAGAAGGCAGCACCTGGCAGTCTGCAGCTCGAATGACCAGATTGTAGAAAACTTCCTGATTATGCAGACCAGGTGGAGACAAGATTAGAACTTAATGAATTAAACACCAGACATGGGGATGCACACATACCCATTGGAAAAAGAAATGCAGTTATTTCATTGGATTTCTTAGGGCAGGAAATTCATTCTAATGAACATCAATATAGCAAATTTAAAACTAGAGGTTTTGCTTTAAAGACTTTGAACAGGCTCATTACGTACAATATATAAATATTGTATTCTGCACTTTGAACTTGAAATATTTCTTGTTTCTTGTCTAATTTGCTCCAGTAGGCCGTACAACAAGGAGTGCTCTGTGAGACTAAATCACGAACGTAAAAGGATTACTGATACCTACATTTTCCATATGCTATACAATAAGACTACCTAATAAATAAAGTTTATCTACCAACTATACATTACAAATTTATGTTTGCATTCGTGTCTTTTATGTGCTTTTATGATTTCGCAAAGTAAAGAATAGTATTTAAAATTACAATATATATGAGATGTATGTTGACAGAATATGAAGGCCTCTTTCTGCATCTGGAATGAGCCACTAGGCATAACTTCCTAGTAGCACTGAAATCAAAAGGAGGACAGCTTTAGAGTCATTTTAAACCAGTGATTTTGCAATTAGCTGATAGCTTCATATCTTCCAGACTCTGCCCAGTACGTCTGGCTCCCCCCTCACACACTGGGATTTAACTTCTGAGAAATACATGCAAAGAAAAAAAGAGCAAACCTCCACACAAAGTTCTGCATATTTCTCAAGTATGTTTATGGTGTGCAGGCGGCATAGATAAGCTATAGCAAGAAGGTATTATCAGCAGCAATTACACACTTATCAGCAATAATTATGTGATTCTCTTGTGCTGTGGAACTATTCTTCATTATAAGCCTAGCCCTGATAGTTTTAGAAGTGTAGATAAAGCCCTTCCATGACTTTATTCCATCTCTTTAAGTCATTCCTTAACAACAGTCAATACTTCAGCAAATTTGGGGAGTGCTGTGATTTCACCAGGAATCTTTGTGCTGCTTAAGAAAAAGAGGTGTGATGTATTTTGCACATCAGCGGGTATTTTGCAGTTGCACTGGGACTTCTCAGTGAACTCTCACATTTTTACACGGTAAGTGCAATGTACATTGTGTGCCCTGGTGGCGCAGTGGTATAAGCTGCTGCTTGCAACACCGGTGGCCTGGGGTTTGAATCCCCCCTGTGGTGCAGGGGGTAGAAGTGCCACTTCGCTACACAGAGGGCTCGAAACCCAGGAGTTGGACTCAATGATCTCTAAGGTCCCTTCCAACTCGCATGATACTGTGATACTGTGTGTGTGATACATCATGTTGCCCGTGCTAAGTACAGGAACATAGAAATGCAGCTGCAAACCAAACCATGCTTTTGGCAATTTGAACTTTTCAGACTTCTACCATTCTGGATTCTCCAGCAGGAAGGTTTCCTCATTAGGCCACTAATGAAAATGTTTCTTAATCAATGTATTTAAAAAGAAAATGAGTTCAGGGGGCAAAAATGAGTATTTAGGGAACGTGCCGCCTTGAACAAATGAAGACCTCTGGGGAAAGTTAATTTAACTAATTGCTGATATACTTTTACTGTGGCAAAAGTGGCAGAACATGCATAACCCACTAGGATAAAAGCTTTTATTTAGGATGTTAGAATGTAATTGCCCATTTATTTACAATGCTGTCTTTTTTCTTTCAGAAGATCCTAGAGTAAGATTCTATGTAAAAGCAGAAGTGTTCTCCATAGCACAAAATATACCATCGGTACAGCATAAGGCCAGAAAATCTTGAAAAGTGACATACCTGCCCCAAGCAGCTTTCATGGTAGAATGTTTATCAACAGGGATGCATGAGGACTCAACAACACTTGATTGATTCAGTTTGTAGCAGAGACCACAGTCCGGATCTAACATACATCCATTACAGTAACTGAAAGAGAAAGAAAGTAAGAAATACTTAAGCAACACTTTATTTACTTGTAAATGTCAAAGCCAACAGCGTCATCTAATCATTCTTGGGATGCACATAATCAATTTGTCAGTCCTGAAGACAAGATAATAGAAAGAACCCAAAAGAGAATACAAATAACTTTGTCCTTCGTCTGCATGACATTTCAGCAAAGGGCAAATCATGAGCCCTGTGAATCTTGATTGGGATTAAGGAGAATTCTCCTATGAAATCAATTTTGAATTTAAAAACAAAGGCAGATTGTGGTTGAAGAGAAAGAATTGTGTATCATACAACTGATAACCAAACCAGGATTTGGGCACATACGGATTTGGGAGTAAGTCTGAAATTATGTCTCCATGTGAGAACTCAGGCAATGAGTTCCTAGGCAGAGTCAGTGTTGGTGGAGCCAATTCATATAGAGGCATACATTGCTCCAGAATATCCCATCTGCCCCTCAATGTGGTGAGAGTGCTCTTTCGATCATTCCTGTGTATCATATTTGCCGGCTCCATAAATATGTCTCAGATTTCCTTGTGATTCTTATTGAGTAAGAAATGCTCACATTGAGGCCAAGTTTGGTCAGTGCATTCTAGAGAGTGATTCAGCTGACAAGGCTGCAAACTTCTCCAGACTCTTTATCATAGCAACGGCTCAGTGAACGAAGAAATAGTCTTCTAAAACTACTACACTGTAATTAGCAAATGTAAAAGTAACTGGATAACCAAGTTCCAAAAACTAAATCAACAAAGTAGATTATAAGGATTTTAAAAATTCAGAAGCCCATTTACCACTGAGTTACTCTAACTTTCCTTACTAGGATGTTTCTAAAAGTGGTATACTATTACTATTTACTATTTACTATTACTATTTACAATTACATCAGCTCTTAGCAGTAAAGATTTCGTTCTTCTCTTGCAGACACAGATAAAAAGAATACAGCTCTGCAATTATCAGCCATGAAAGGAACGCTTCAATATTACATTAGATAAACTTAGTTGCGTTTAGTTAATTACTGTTACATTAATCATAGCAATGGACAGCAATCAGAACAGAACAGAAGGCAGCAGATTTATATATTTTTAGATAACACATTCTATATTTTTTATAAATAATGAATATTCAGGGATATAATATCACTTACAAAATAACTACAACATTATAGCACTACTAATGAAAAAATGACATGCAGTGATGTCAAACAGGATGCTAATATAAGATTTTCACACCACAGAACACCATTCACCCCAGATATGCTGTATACCAAAGTAATTTTTAACAAAATGAATTTCTAAAAGACTCCTGTTCCATACTCAGCCAGGCTTGCTGCCTACAAATACTGTGTGCTGTCCAATGCAGTGGTGGATTTTCAAGTCATATACACACAAATTGTATTAACGTGAACATTAGATGGAAAATACGACACATTTAAGCATCAGTTATAGGCAGGAGTTCTCTCAGAAGCATTACAGGACTGAAGGTTCTCTAGATTTATTTTTCATAGGTTTTACTTCAAGCAGAAATACAGCCAAGTACACAGCATCAGCACAAGAGTGCCTAGGAACAACAGTGAGACACAACACTGGGTATCATCCCTGTGGTGCTCCCTGTGAAGGATGGAACAGGGGTGGAACACCGCATCATTTACCTCAGCATCCTCACAAAAATCCACACGTTACATGAATGACAAAACTAAACTCTTCATTCTGTCCTACTGAGCTGGCTCTACAGATAATTCCGTACGCCTGCATACAGAGTTGGGTATAGGTAACTCATCAGTCATGAGGTAGAACGTATCTCATTAATTTATCCACTGGTCCAGAAAAAATGAAAGATTTGATTATTAATTTCAGTTCCTGACTACAGGTCTGTTGGTTCAGCTGTCCTCAGGCTTTCTGAGTGTGCATAACTGTGTCTTGTAGTTGGCGTTCAACATGACAAAGGCTGCTTGATTTCAAGTGATGTCAAAAGTCAAAGATTATTGTTACTCATAACAGATTAACACTCCACAAATTAAAGTAGACATCAAATATGTACTAGTTTCAGGCTTATGCTCTTCTTCATTTCAGCCCTATTATTGTTTGCTAAATAGAAATATTTAAACAATTTGAACTCGAGCCCATATTTTTGCATACATGCTCACAGTGATGCAGAGAAATCAGGAAGCACAATGAACCAGGAAAAGAAATGTACAATATAATGCTTACTGACATCTTACTATCGACTACAGATCTTCTCCCTGTCCTCAGATGTACCTTCTTATCAGCCCTACACAGATATACCCAACTGTATGTCAGAATAATGGAACAGAAAATAGAAATACTGCCATTTATTCAAATACACACTGCAGTCCAGCTTTGGCATTGAAAGCTTCATACAAGAATACACCAGGATGTCTATGTTAAGAAGGATATTTGCATCCAATTATAAAAGGGAAATGAGTTTCTTGTACTTTATCAGGACACATTGATTTCCATGTTAAGGTTATGAGGTGGAGTCCTGGAAACAGCAGAAATTTCCCAGACAGAATGTTCTCAGTGAGACTGTCAATTTGTCAGGACTGAAATATCTGGCACAGATTATTTGATTTTGATGAAGCCAGGAAGGCTCTGCAGTGCTCCTAGTGCCCTCACAGCTGGATCCTAGGCAACCCAACAAGAAGGCAAGACTTCAGGTGCTTCAGCCAAGTTACAATGACTAGAGAACCGGGAAAGCAAGGCTCCAGAAGTTCCAGCTTCTTTGCAGCTCAGTTCAATGAAGCCCCCCAACTCTCAGCATCCTGGCTCTCAGTTTATTGGGAAGAGCCAAGGAATGGGATTTCAGGAATACTGCCTCATTGTCAAAGCACATTTACTGACAAGCTGATGGACAGTTAGGAGACTGCCTGTCCCCAGAGTTGCGATTCCCCACTCTGCAGAGACAACTCAGCGGAGGCTTCTCAAGCTCTTATATTCTTTTCATCTGACCAAGTGGGAATATCTGAAGCTTTGAAAGCCTGACAGCACTAGCTTTGAGATCCCTGGCTAGCAGTTTCTTGTCAGCCTGAGCACACAAGCTTTCAGGATGCAGCCTGTCCTATTAACATTTTTTGCCGAGGTTACAAGTTGATCCCAAAGATGACGATTCCTTCCTCTTTCAGAGAGGATTTGAAGTATTTAGATGTATAATTAATCAGCTAGCTGCACACACCTTTTCTGAACCAAAAGTACAGCTCACTTGCTTTCTAACAGTGTAGTTTAGCAGCCTCCAGTGCAGTCTCATAAATAGATGAAATATAATCTCTGTCCTGTTGAAATGATCCTCCAGATACCAATGAAAGGTTGACAATTGCTTCCCCCTACTTTTCTTTCCTCCGCTGTTCAGAGTACTCCATACACGTTAGGACTGTCGCTGTATTTTGTGTTTCAGTATTTATAAAAGTACTTCTAAGTGTGGCTTTCTTACAGCTCTCAGGGGTCTCTTAATCAGAGCTGCAAACCGCACCTTGCCAACTTTTGTTGAGTGATTTAGTAGTAAAAGAGCTTCGCCCACTGCTCTTGTTCTGCAAGCACCGCTACTCTTTCTGTCAAGCTGTTTTACATTTCTTTTAACCAAGCCTCAAATTATGAGCTGCTAATTTAAAAACATTTTATCAGCTTTCACTTTTGCCTCATTTTTGGAACTTTCAACTTTCCCTTCCATGTTTTGCAGATATAAAACTGTATTACTATGAAAATCTGATCCACTCACAACACACGACATTTTCCTCATGCCCTGACAGACTGGGTCTTTTCCATAGAGGAAATTTCAGCATTGAGTGCCTGCTGACCTCCACTCCTGCTCATAATCCTGAACGAGGTTTTCCTCATAGAACTGTGGGAATAGTAAAAAAAAAAACATCTGAGGCAGCAGATGCTTGATGTAGGAATAGAAGGCACTTGTTGAGGATTAGTAAATGTCACCAAAGAGAACACAAGCTGGAATCACTGCAGGCTGGAAGGGGATGTCACTTTGTGCACTCTTCTGCTCTTCCCAGTTTGCTGTTTATAATACTGAAGTCACATTCTAGGCCAGATGGGTCTTTGATCTTAGCTGGCATGCTTTCATGTTTACTCTTGGCTCTCAAAACTGGTTATGCACACAACCCTCTACCTCTCCTACCTCATCTCTGTGCACAAACTCCCATCAGTTAGGTGGCAGGAACTTACTCAAGACTGCGTCACACTTGTGCTCAAGGTCTAGTGCTGTTTGCACGTGCCTTGCTGCTCCTCAGGCACAAAAACAAGCACTTCCTTATCCTTCTGATGATTCCTGTGTTGCTTCCAAAAGCCAATCATTAAATTTTGATTGATCACATACCACTGAGCAAAGAATATGGGGGATACTTTAAGTAGTTAAATCCCTGGGAACTGCAAGCTACTACTTCAAGCTGCCGTATCTGGAACACAGGAAATTGGATATTCAACACAAATGAGCAAAACCCAGCAGGGCTTCAGAAGCATTTCTCCACTACTGCAAGAAACCAAACTACAGACACCCATTTGCTGGGCTCTGCTGACGGTCTGAGAGGTAATGCAAATACATATCTGATGTGCTTAGGTCCTCATGGCAGCAGCCCTGCTGCAAGAAGCAGCCTGACAGCTCTTCATCTACACATATGTGAGGATCTATCCTCTCTCAGCTCAGATGACCTTTCTTTCTGAATTTATGCTTTAATAAGAATAATATTTAAAAAAAAAATACCTGTTCTGAAGTATAGTGACATTATGAAGGATCCTGAACTCAAACTCTTAATGAGTTAACTCCAAAAAATAAAGTACAAGAGTTTATTTATATCAAATACTCTATTAATGGAGTATGAACTTATTCTAGTTTTACTAAAGCTGTTTAAAACATTATAAACCAGTCTTAGTTTCAGGGCTGGTCACAATAAAACATTTTTGCTAAATTCATAAAGGAAGTACATGTTTTTGCCTATTATCTACCTAGTATAATTAATGCATAGCAGTACTCAGTGTTGGAGCCTTCAGCTCAGTGGTGTATAAGCACACAATGAACTCAGGAACTCAAACCACGTGAGGATGACAAAGCCAAAGAAGAACAAGGGAATCCTTGTGTGCCCAGCCCAGCTGGCACTGCCTGGATTGTTTTACTCAAATTATGGAGATGAGCAGTTTCGGAAGGAGCCTGAGGAAGTTCTGTACAGGTACCGTTTTTCCACAGTATGAGCCTCAGGGTTAGCCTGAGATCAAACCCAAATTTACCATTTTCACACAACAGCATTTCTCAAACAGAACAAGTTCGCATTATGCCTTGTACTGCTGACTAAGTCTTAAGCAGTACAGTAAAAGAGACACTTATCTGTAGGAAGACAAAAAGGCCAAGAACGGAGGACACAGGACAATGGTTACTCCTGAAGATCTCTCATACACTGCTCACTATTTTACATCCCTCCCACATGTTCAGGTTTGCCCTTAAACTAAGAGAGCTTGTTCTTTTTTAAAATACACCCTAATGAAAATCTGTCATTGATGTTCTTGCTCTTACCCAGATCCTCTGAATTATCATACCTGCTCTTGCGCTATGTCAGGAATCACAACAGGTAAAAGCATTCCGATAACCATTAAATAAAACACCTTTATTTGAACTACTTGCTTTATTTTGTCATGTTTTTAGCTAGAAGTGCTCACTATACTTCTGAATGTAAACTACCCATATTTCTTTATATGCAGTTTTGTGTACCTTTTCAGGTTATATAATCGTCTGCTTCCATTAAATAGCAAATAACAAGTTCTGCAAATGGTGCATCAGCTGCCTCCAGACATCTTGTCCCAACAGTTAACCAAATCCTTTTGACATCTTACTGTTAACATTATCTTACTCTTAAAGGAGAGCACTTGAAAGCTCTTTTCCCCATCTTCTTCCTTTAACTAGTTTACCTCTAGTTTAAAAAACTGTATAGGCATATCCAAAAAACAACAATCTGGTTGACGATGCATTGGGAAAGAAAGTTAAAAACAAAGCTTTTGAAAGTTGTGATCCTTGAATCTGGTCGTATCCAGTGCTGCAGTTACGAACACCTGTGCACTGACCTGAAGACTCTTCTTCCTGTCCACAGGGGGGTCTTTAAAACTTCAGTTCCTCGGAATTATTGTTCTAGCATACAAAAAGTCTTGAGCTGTATTTCTAAGCAACACCTCTAGAAGACCAGAAACGTACCGTTCATTTCTCAGTTTTATGTCTATAGCTAACACGTGTACAACAGGCTCCAAACTTAAGAACGAATTTCTTCAGCCATGTAGCCAGTTTTGTCTCAATTAGGGCACTGACATTTACCAGCCTGCCAGCTAGGTGAATGTAAGAGCATTCACACACGAGTAAGAAAACACAAAATATAGAAAATGGCACATTCATAACGCCTTAGAAATAATACAATTGGAAACCACAACCGCATACAGAGGGGAACGTTTTACATACTACAGAATAAAAGGTCGAAAAAAATCAGATTAGTTTTAACTGTTATTTGGTCTGCAATTACCATGGTCGGAAAGTTGTTTGGCACTTTTTAACTCAGTAAAACAAAAGGCAAGGAACGCATCCTTTTGAACAGTTCATGGCTGTTACAGATGACAACTCTACAAGTGGAGTAATAACAGCAGTCACATTTGCAAGTTACTTTTAAAGTATTTCAGACTTGGTGACCACTATGAACTTGAGCAGGTGCGATATAACAAAGAAGTGTGCAGTCTGGTGCTTAAGTGCCCTACTGTAGCCAAGAAACTGCAAAGGATTATTCAGCTTTTAAACAAAGAGTCTGATTTTCTTCTCTATTGAGAGAAGTAAAGATTTTGACTTTAAGTATCCTACTTAATTCGTTATAGTAGAGTGTGAGAATACTTGTCCATTGCCCACATGAGGCTGTAAAGCCCAATTAGCTGGAGAGAAAAAATGGGTTCAAGAATGACCATGAAATCTCACCTGTATTTTGTGCAGGTAGAGTTTTGATGTGAAGGATCTGGTGGATTAAGTGTGACTCTTGGCGAGACCTGAGCTGACAGCAAAAATCCCGAAGCTAGGATAATAAGTGCTACAGCAGTACCTAAAAACACAGATAAAGAACAATGTGATACTTTTTAACAGAAAACATGAAATAATCCTCTATTGAACTGAGCTACGCTTGAGAAAGCAAGGTACCCAATTATTATGCACACAGCATTTGCCATTATGCAGAGCAGTCATGATGAGAACCTGAGAAAAATAACCCTCTATACTACATCTCCATCTTGAATTAGGTTAGATGTTAAAAGTCAAGTGCATCAGATTTAACATCCAGATATTCAATTAATAGGTCAAGGCTTTTTTGTCATATGTGGAATTGAAGGCCACTTGAATGAACAAACACTTTTCAGTGTCGAAAGGTGCTGTAAAGGTAAAATTTAAGAGCAGTGTTTACATCACATTTCCTCCCATCCCCAGACTTGCAGACTTTCCTGTAAGACAGAAAATAGCATCAGCTTTTGCATCAATCATTCTTCCTTTTGTCAAGCCAGAGAAATCTGACTATTCATAGGAATGCCACCAAAACTTTCAACTGCAACTTCTGAACTCCTTGTTTCATGGATGGCATGTGACAAACCTGATAGGAAAGAGCCCCCTCCACCTCTTTGCTCCTGACTCAACAAATTTCTTGTACACACACAAGATTCCTACTTTATAAGAGGTCATTGCCTGAGCTCTACACAGCTTTGCTATCTGTCACACACAGCATATACTGCATCATTTTAATGAAACCAATGTAATCCATTACTGAGTACTGCAACCAGCTTGAACTAAGACTAATAAAATCTTTACATCTTGGTACTTGGTGAGGCATCTAATTCCTTGAATAAAATACCCTCTATGTCACATAAATACCAAGTACGCAAGTGGGTGTATTTTGAGAGGTCCCAGAGACCATCGCGTATAGACAACTAAAAATACAGAGCTACTTATAACTTTGTGGGTTGGTTACTGATTGTTGGATAACATTATTCCTAGCATACAAAAACTGACTCAGGCACCACCAAAGCACTTCCCAATTGGAAGGCTGTGTGCATTCTGAAGTATGCTTAATAGTTGAGGGCAAATTTAGAATATTCAATCAGCAAGCCTTGGCTCTACATGATAGAAATTCTCAGAACATACCTGTGCAAACCTTTAAAAATGTCATTGCACTGAAAACTTTGATGGGTCACTCTTTAAGAATTTTGCATTCTCCATTTTTACTTTTTGATCCTTAATTTGTTCCCTCTCAAGAGTTTTCTAGCAGGCAAACCCTTCAAGAACAGGATTTTTTTTCCTGAAGTATAAATAAGATCTTAGGCACCAAGATAATATAAATACAATTCATTAATGTTCCTGTGCAGCAACCATGGCTAATAGCTATGAATATGCATGAACTCAAGATTACTAGAATGCAGTTACCTGAATGGAGGCAACTGTGATAGTAAATTCAATCACAAACCATAGGTGAGAAAGCAACTATCTACCATAAAATATAATTTCAACTTATTCCATACTGGGCTTTGCACTGCTATGGTGACCAGCTATGCTGATAATTCCATTTTTCTGGGCATGTATTATACTGGATTTACTGTACTTTATGTACTTACTGAGCTTTCAAAATGCCACAAACCAGACAGCAAGTATATATAGAGAGGACCTATAATCTTATTTATAACCAAAAGTATGTTGATGTTTAATCACAATATTAACCTTCCCATCTTCTTACAAAAACATCAAGTCCATTAGCCTTCAACAAAAAAGCAACACCAGCAACCTTACAGCAGCAGACAGAGGTAGCAGCTCAACCCTCGCTTTATGCTGGGGCTCACATGCTTTCCCCAAAGACCTGAAAAGCATTCAGTGTAAGAACTCCATGTGAAAGTTGATGTCCTTCAAAACATAAACCGAAGTAGAGCAGTAATGCAGAAGTTTACTGAAGATAAAAAAAACTTATTGTTGAAAACAACTCTATCAGCTGATTTAGTAATTACCACATCAGCCCACTTGCTGAGAAAAAAAACCATCGTCCCACTACCTAAATCTCTGTCAACACTTGTATCAAGAAATTCTAAATAGCACAGACATGACATGGGATTTCATTACTGTCATTATTTCTGCCATATTTCCCTTCAGCAGAGACCATACAATGCTGAGCACAGTGAGAACGCAGCATGGATCAAGTGATGCTGCAGACTGACAGCGGGCTGCCAACTACAGAACAAGGGACGCAAATATCGTTACTAATGACTTTGTATCCAAATACCATAAACAAATAACCCTTAACTGCGTTATTCTCCTTTGTTAATTATGTGTCTTATTTCTATCCTCTCATCTGTACCATGACTCATATAGTTTGAAAGACACATTACTGCCTACATTCAGTCTTACAACATTTCAATACACCAACCAGAGCCAAAAAGCAGAGTTCACTGATTGTGTACAAGATGCACGTGGCAATCACACCTGTATGGTGGTTCCAGATAAGCAGCGAACCCCCAAAGGGCTGGCCAGATGTATGAGGTGCCATGGCATAACACAGAAATATATAAATACAGAATAAATCCTATTAGAGTATGAAGGAGAAATAGTGCCCACTAAATAAGTTTCACGGGAATTACAGAACTGTGTTTCACAGGAAAAAAAGAAAACCAAAAGAAATAACTGAAGGAAAAAAGAAATTGGGCCAGGTAACAGTACAGGACTGGGGACTTTCTTCTCTGAAAGATGCGATACTGGCTACACATAAGAACCCACAGTGGAAAAGTATTTTAACAGATCCAAAGGTGGGCTGATAAAAGGATGCTATCCAAGGTCAAGGTGCTGCACTTGGGTCAGGGCAGTCCCATATGTGGGAGAAGAACTCCTTGAGAGCCACCCTGTGGAGAAGGACTTGGAAGTCCTGGTGGACAACGAGCTGGACACAAGCCAGCAGTGCGTGCTTGCAGCCCAGAAGGCCAACTGTGTTCTGGCAGTGAGGCCCTGGCACAGCTGCCCAAAGAGCATCTCTGGAGGTGCTCAGAGTGGGGTTGAATGGGGCCCTGGGCAGCCTGAGTTGGTGGGGGGCAGCCAACCCACAGCAGGGAGTAGGGCTGGGTGGGCTTTAAAGCCTTTTCCAACCCAATCCAAACCATTCTATGATTCTATATAAATGTAACCCTCTGAAATTTTGGCCACGAGTCCATGTCATAATTTACCAGTTTAGGTAACTGTATCAAAATAAACACAATATCGCCATCACTGCTTGGCCTAAAAGAAGGCATCTGAACACTGTGGGCAGATACCTGTCCTGAGGGACTTCAGGTGGGCAGGGGTCTGGCAGGTGTTCCTCTCTGCTCTATCACATCTGCAGCAAGTCTGAGTCCCACACAGGGACAGCAGAGTGAGATATGGAGACAGCTAAGCACACCAGCTAAGCAGCTATAAGCATTACTCCAAGAGGAGCAGCAATCTCTCTCCTTCCAGACCCTGGTCTTGGAAATACCACAGCCTTCAGATGTTCAGCCAGGGACTGCTACCTGTATTGTACTGCTATTCTTGGTAAGCTACATGATTTCAGTGAGGAGACAGGGGCAAACACCATTAGTTTGAAGAGGATTACTTGGATCAAGTTAGCGCTTGAAATGCCTTTGTTTCATTCATGTTACCATGAGGAAGGCACATCCCACTCCTCAGACGCTCACCTGCTAAGCTGCCCAGCGTCAGCTTCCGGCGGCCCATCCTCTCAACGAGCCAGACTCCCACCAGAGTGAAGATGAAGTTGATGAAGGCTGTGAGGGCGGCCAGCCAGATGGCCAGCCTGTCGTCCTCAACCCCCGACATCTGCAGGATGGTCGCACTGTAGTACCTGTGGGCAGGGAGACACAGACATTACTGGATTAAGCTTGCCTCCCGTTATGCTCCAATTGTAAATCAAAGGAGATGACAGCAAACATCAAGTGTGAGCTCCTATGAATGCGGCCCCAGCCTGACACCAACCACCTGGGGAGACCAGGCATTGTCATGGCACAGCTTGCGCTTGGCTGAAGTTTTGACTGAAGGACACAGAGATGAATTGCCATTCGTTTGGCTGTTTGCGTTTCCCATGGTCAATCATATTCTGCTAGAAATTAGGTTTGCACTTTTTATTTAAACAAATCTGCACAGCCATTGCTTTATGCTCTATCGTTTTCCTGCCAGAATGTGGGATTTCAGCACTGCGTACTGTCTAGGGAAAGACAGCTCAAAAATGAAATATGTTTTTGCTCCTATTAAAGGTCATGCAGAAGTAGCATAAGGCACCCAGCATATCACAGCCACCCCTCCCAACCTCCTCTAGGTTTCAGGCTGTGCAGTTTTATTGCCTTGCGGCTGTGGTGCCTCACAGTGCCCACTGCATCACCTCTGTCCAGCCAAAATCCCATTATCTTGGAACACATAAAGGAAATCTCCTATTGCTTTTCACAGAGATCAGATGGATACAGATAATGCGCCTGCGTTCTCAAGGAGAGCTCAGAAACCTTCAAGAAAACACACGAGCAGCTTTGTTTGTGTTGCATAAGCAGTTTTCTTCTTGTTCTGTTGATTTGTGCCAACTGCAACACCGAATATTCTGTCATTCAAATACTGAACAGCCCACGGGCTTTCAGGCAGTAATAACTGCCAAAAATATCAAAGCTCGCATTCCTATTTTCCTCCCTGGTCAAAACACAGCTTGCTTTCAAAGCCACCCCATTGCCTTAATACCCATCAGTTTCAGCAGTCAACATGTTAATTCTAAGCATAAACCACTTTTTAATCTCAAACCAACAGCCCAGGATGGACAACGGGTTCAGTGACTGCTTGTAACAGGGCCTGCTGTCTGCTTGCACGTGTGTTCAGAGCCTGGCTCCATGTACAACCTATAAACTGGAACGTCTCTTTTAGGCTCATTTTGCCTGAAAGAATGAACCACATCCTTAAGACACAGCAACATGTAGTATACTGGTACTGTACGGTTAAAAAAAGCAAAGGAATAAAGAATGACTTAAAAGCATGTAGATGTTCAGTTCCAGACATACACAAACAGGCACCTTCCACGCTCGACACTCACTGTGTTGCTTTCTGCAGTGGTTATCCATTCTCAGCTAGAAGCTCACTGCTTATCTACAAATAACATCTTTCACTTCTATGGAAAACAAATTAGGGAAATCTGTAATCTGTAAATCCAAATGACACGCTAACACAGCCTGGCTGCTGGGCACGATGCTAATGTTTATTACAGCACAGCAATCAAATTTCAGATTTTAGAAGAATACTTGAACAGATAAGTACTAAATATGTATTTGCTTATGCCAAGCTATTTCAGAATTCCCATTAATGCAACAAGCTTATGAGTCTTGCTAATTTCTACCTGACAAGGAGAAAATCTGTGAGACAGAAAAAGGTCAGGCTGTGATATTATACAACCACAGAAAATACTGCAGCTCTTACAGGGAATGCAATGTCGGTGACAAAGTTTGGCAGCCCCCATTTATTCCCTAAAATGTAGAGAAAATGACAAAAGCGCACAAACACCTCCTCGGAATCTTAAAGCAAGCACTTCATCTTTAAAAGCAGAAAAATACAGACAATTACAAAACCAAACCGAGTCAGACACACACCAAGAGATTTTAACATTGATCATTTTCAGGCAGGTCAAAACTACAGAGCTGTTCTATCAAGAGTCAAAAACAACTCGGGCATTTCCATGGACATTTCCCTAGACTCATCTTTTCACTGAAAACACACAGTACAGACTTGCAGAAATGTAATTCTCACACACTTTCCTCTCCCACCTCCTTCATGGCCATTTTTAAAAATGACTATATCTACTGTTTGTAGATAAGGGAAGTGTTGCCTTCAAGACCATTCCAAAAGCATCCAGTCCCAGATTAGCTCCCTCAGTAGCAAGAGATCACACCAGGCTTTGTAGCTCTCAACCACCCAGAAAAGCCTCTCAAACAGCTGCCAGGTTGTCTGCATCACAGCTTTGACGGCCCCAGTCCTTCAGGAGGAGCTGCTCCAGCCCATCTGTTTCAGCTGACAAAGCTCCTGCCCAGTGATGTTGACCATTTTGGGCAGAATTTGTCATGCTTGTAAAACTAATGAGTAAATCTAAAGAACTCAGAAGTAACCCACACCATATTAAAACCATTTGTTTTCTGTTGCTCATTTTAATAAAGATCTAATCATCTGACACTGGTTTGTTGAGCTTTTCTTGCACAATATTTTGGTCCAACTATTCAAGCTACCGAGTCCAAGAAAAACAGTCCCTGCAGATAATGCATCCCTCCATCTTCCTCCTCAGTTCAGTTGGAATAAACGCAAAGTGAAATGCAAGGAGTACCGTCGCCAAGAAAGAAATGATTAAATATTGAAGAAAATCCAAAATGGTGAGAATTTCTGCAGGTGCACATGCTCTTTTTCTGCAGTTCTGCTCAAACACAGATCCCTCTCCTTGTGCCCTACCAGTTTAATGAATGTCATGACTACTGGACTGAGAGACAAGACCATTCACAACAAAACACACTCCACATTCACTAAACCAGTAGTCTTCTTTCTGCACCTTGATGATGTTTCTTTCATCCTTTAGGGACTACTAAAGCTCACTGCCACCAACTCAGATGATTCACCTTCCCTTAGGTAGTAAAGTTTATCATTTCTAAATATTCAGAGGTGCTCAAGAAAGAGAGAGCAAACCTGAAACTCTCACTGCAATTATTGCTACTGAAAAGAGTCCAGGCATGCTGAATAACAGCAGGTTACATAAAGAAGGATTGTAGAAGCTAGAGCACAGCTTCCAGACCAAGGCTTGTAGAGCAGCACACTTACATCTGCCTGTCACACTCATTCACACTGACATTAACAAAGAAGGTTTATCTAGAAAGTTTTAAACTCACATTTTAATGACTGCAGTTACCACTGCATCACTGATACATTGAACTGTGGCATCTCATCTGTGTTTATGATACCACAGAAACAGCAGAAGAAAACAAGAGCAGCATATGAGAGATCAGGTGCCAAAGTACTGGAAATGAAAACAAGATGGGAAGGAGATGGTGTATCTGGAAAGAGCCAAACACAGCTCATGCTCCAGGTCTTGCAAAGAACCACATGAGGACTGGGAAAGGGAACAGGCACACTGGCAAGTTGAGTATAGTTGTTTGAAATAAGGACTGCAGAACAAGCTAGCAGCATTCACAGTCATTGGAGTGTGGTTCAGAGGCCCAGGTTCACATCCTCTACACCAGTGCAACAAGGGAGCTGTGCCATTTTCCTGCAGAACAACTGTGGCTTCCAATCTGGAGAACTGAGTAGTTTCTCAGATGTTGCTGCTCCCTTGTCTATATTTATCATAGTATCATAGTATCATAGTATCGTGCGAGTTGGAAGGGACCTTAGAGATCATCGAGTCCAACTCCCGGGTTTCGAGCCCTCTGTGTAGCGAAGTGGCACTTCTACCCCTGCGCCACAGGGGGGATTCGAACCCAGGCCCTCCAGTGCCGCAGGCAGCAGCTTAAACCACTGCGCCACTGGGGGCTCCTATCCTGTCTGCCTAACCTCTCATCATCCTTCGGTCAAGCACTGGAATGGGCTGCCCAGGGAAGTGGTGTAGATTCCATCCGTGGAGGTATTTAAGAGACATGTAGATACAGCACTACAGGACATGGTTCAATGATAGGACATGGTAGGTCAGGTTGATGGTTGGACCTGATAAACTTGACTGTCTTTTTCAACTGAAATTGTTTGATTCTATGTCAATAAGACCTATTCTGTGATAGTAAGGTCATTCCAGCTCTTGAGATCCAAAGGCAACTGGACTTAAGCTATAACACAGGACCATTGGATATACATGGGTTTCCTTCATCCTCAACATAAAAGGCCTAAAATCATAATGAAGTCTTTCAATTCATAGCAGATGGTGCGGATTTACAGGATGCCAATTCAATTTACAGCTGAATGGTCTTCCTATACTCCTACTTTAGAGACTTAAGAACCTCTCAGCTGAAAAAGTGGTTGTATCACCTGAAAGACCATGCTGTATTTTCCAAATACAGTGCCTGGGGGGCAACCTGGGGCAGTGCCATGGTGTACCTACCCTCTGTAGTTCTACCTTTGAATTCCTTGTTTAGCAGTAATAATGCGCCGTGTTGTAAATGCTTTTAGCATAAAATGACGCTGATTAAAATCAGTATATTTGGGTAATAAAAAGCCTTAGAGTTTGGCCCTGTTTTGTTTTTCAGATCACTCCTTACATCCAGCAGGTTCTCTGATTCACGTTATATATTCATTATGCACAGGCAAGACACATGCAAATATGTCAAGGATTCTCATTTTATTATGCTAGGGAAACACTGGAATTCTTTTTGTGTGTAAAGAGTCCGATTTATACAGCTACTAAGCAAAGTAAAATACCAGTGTTTGACAGGGATTAAAAACACCTTCAGAGGATTAAGATCACCAAGATACATAAAGGAATATTCACTTTCTTAATGGAATGGAATTCTGTCACAGAGATATTTGGCCATATTAAAACACTGTTCCAGTATTTGCTGTGAAACTGAGGGGGGAAATATTTTCCTTTATCTGCTTATAGACTCTGCACCAGATATGTCTCTGTACACAGTCACATTATGTTTTACGCTCAGACATACCCATCTATATGTGGGTCTTGTGCAGACTTCACAGTTTTCACACAAAACTACAGGGGATGAAAATTGTTTTCTTCTTGATAATAGAAAAGTGGTAAGATACAAAAGAAGGATTTCAAACCGTTATTTAAAAGAAAAAAAAGAAAAAGAGGAAGAAAAACAACACCAACCCTCTACTTAAGTCTGTAATGGACAAAGTGCTCTGTAAATTTGAGGACAGAACCCTGTAGTCAAGTCCCTTAAAGAAATAAGTTGAATTCAACAGTCGAGTTAAACCGCAGAGAAACAAGCAATGCTGGAAAGTAAATGAAAGTACCAGGAAGAGCAAAGTCCTGACCTTACTCCTCTTCCCAAACCACAGATGTAGTTTCCAGCATACAACAAATAAGCTGCATTCTGCAACACCTACAGTTTAGCACTGCAATGAAAAGCAAAATGTCAACATTTTCATATTTTCACTTTGTCTATGATGTTTTCACTCAATATAAAAGCATCTAACTTCAACAGAAACTTTACCAAAGAGAATTACCACCATCCTCCCTATCATTTGGGAAGAGGAAGAAGGCAGTAAGTACTGGCAGTCATTCCCCAGTCCTACCTGGACCACAGTAAAGACCCACCAGAGTCTCTTCAGATAAGTGCTGTCTGAAAATTACTAAGTATAAAAGCAGGGAAGGAAAATCCCCCAGATGTTTCCGAGAATGTACCTCATTCAATTATTCATTCATTCTGATGACTTCAGTTTAATCTAAATTACATTTAATATTGTAGGATATTCCAAAGCTGGAAGGTGCTTATGCCTGCAATAAGCTAACTGGGATCTAGAAAAACAAATGAGACTTCATTAAAGAAAACCAATGGACTTGCTAAACATACAGAATTAAAATAATAATAATAAATTAAGCTTGCTCCCTTGTTTAAGCCAAGCTCAGTGGCAAGCAAAGTGAAGTCTGAAGTACTGTGGCCTGGAGAGGCAGGAGTTAGCAAGCTAGGAACAGTGAGAGCTTGGAAAGTAATGACAAAAAGATAACAATCAGTCTTTGTTTTTAACCTCCTTCATGGATGCTTCCTCAGCTGAAAGTAAGCTTCCGTGCTGAATATTCATTTACCTTCTGGGAAAATCCTACAGCTTACTTTTTTTTTCCCTTAAGAATAATGAAAAGATAATGCCAAAAATCTAACCCCAACTTTTCATCTATGGTTTTGTATCCAAATGCAATCATGATGAATGTCTCAACCTACCATTACACACTGCACATTCATTAGCTAGCACTGACAGCACCGCCTGAAGGTACCCTACTGCCAGCTGCCTGGCATCACCAAACTGCCTGCACACCCTGCATTCTCCCATGTAACTGCATTGCTTCTTGTTGTAAATCAGTAAGCTCACAATGTGTTTTAAAACTGAAAGGTTCCAGTTTTAAATAGCCATACAACACCACAAACAAGATATCTTCATAACTTTAGTTTATAGAATCATAGAATGGCTTGGGTTGGAAAGGACCTCAAAGGACTGCAATGAATTCTTACTAAGAATCCATAAAATTGGTCTAAAATAATCAATAGGACACAGTAATATTTTGAGGGTTGAGGGAACTGGACTTGTTTAGCTTGGAGAAGAGAGGGCTTCAGGGAGACCTCATTGTGGCCTTCCAGTACTTGAAGAGAACATATAAACAGGAGGAGGAATGGCTGTATATTAGGAGATAGGATAGATATTAGATAGATATTAGGAGGAGGTTTTTCCACCCAAAGGGTTGTGACACACGAGAACAGGTTGCCCAAGGAGGCTGTGGATGCCCCATCCCTGGAGGCATTCAAGGCCTGAATGTGGCTCTGGGTAGCCTGATCTAGTAGTTGGCAACCCTGCACATGGCAGTGGGGTTGAAATTAGATGATCATTGTGGTCCTTCTAAACCCAGACCATTCTATGAACCCCAAGAATTAAGACTAGGAATGGAGTCAAGGACTGAGCAAGGGTGTGCTTTTACTTATTAAAAGATGGATGGGCAAGAGAGAAAAAAAGAAGAGAGGAAAAAAAGAAAGAAAAGCAAGCACTGTTTGTTCTGCACCTTTCAGAAGAGCATTACAGTGCAGTTCTGGTGCTGAGGCCTTCACAAGATTGTTATGGTTTTGTCCCTAGCTGCCAGTCATCAGCAAGACCATCTCTAAACCAACTGGAGAGAGCAATAATTCACAATGTGACAGTTACATGCTGTGCTGTCACAGCGTCCCAGTTAGAAAGAAATGCATCGCTTCATTCCCCAAAAAGGCTTTGGGTTCTTTTGGATCAGAGAGAACAGAAAGAAGGCAGCTCCCAAGCACACAGTATGCCGTACCGCTAGGGAAGAGCTCTTCAACTCACTGTGGTAACCCCAGGGCACACCCCTGGCTAGGCTGGAATGAACAGCAGAACCCTACTTCAAGAACTCCACAGTAAACACACATCTCCTCATTCCAAATTAGTCAACTGCAGCACCACTCAATAAATAAATCATAACAGGAAATAATAAATAAAATGTATTGGCACCACCTCCGCAGTCATCCAGGGAAAATTCCATGCTGAGTAATGGGAGTAACAGCACACATATGTGCGTATGAGGGCACCGGAGCTGCTCTCACTACTGGGCACGATGCCGATTCTAGCAACAATTTTGAGCATATGTCCCATGTAAGAAAAAAAAATAAATTCTGGGAAATAATTGGCACAAAAGTCTTCCCTGGACTCAAACACACAGATGTACCCGTACGATGAACAGTTATTTCAGGACTGTTTAAAAAACAAACCGAAAAGAGTAATTCCAGTGTGACATCATCTGAGCTCATCACTCACAGAAGCAGATGAGATCCTTGGATGGGATGTAAGTTTTGGCAAAAAAAAATTCACAGCCAACAAACTCTACTGTCCATTCTAAGTCTGCATTCAGGAATTTGTGTTTTCAGATGTCCCCAGCATCAAATATGAGGAAACTGCAAAAGTTCAGCACCTTCCAAATTCAAGCCGCTCACTCTGGTGCTTTAATTGAGATTTCTAAATCCAGTCTCAGGCTTTAATATTCATACAATCCAATATCACATCGGCAAGGTATTTCAGACATATGCTGCACATAGACTGGATCTCAACAGACTTGTATTTTCTCCTTCCTGAGAAAACAAAATTAATTGCGCAGCAAACTAAAGTGTGTGCAATATGAATATTAATTTGGCAGTGTCTGCTTCTACTACGCATAGTTTTTTACGTTGTCTCTCACCCCATCTGTTCCAGCAGAGAAAGGAAAAATCATGGCAGACACAAGGAAAGCTCCTTGGAGTGACTTCACCAATACATACAGACTTTTGTCTCTGACGTTCAGGATGGCTAAGAAACCATAGATGTAGCATTAACACAGCACATAATGACAGAATATTAAAGGTTTTGATACCTGATGTCTTAATGATTAACCCACCTGAAAACAGCTTCCAGCTGCTACCTGAAAACTAAGGAGACAAGGATCACCCTGCTCCAAGATTGCTCCTTGTCTCCACGGCTTCTCCTGCAGTACAGCTTGCTTCACCTTGGTGGTCCCCCACATGGTTCAATTACATTCTGTGTGCAAAACCCACGCATCTCACCTGAGGAAACTGAATTTACTCATTCTACCACAGATTTAGCTCTTAACTTGCACTTTTTAACTGTGACGTGGGTGCAGCTATGTTCCTCTGCTGCTGTGAGGTTTGTGGCTTCTGCACCAGCTGCCATTCACAAATGCTAAGAATAGCTGGCATTACCCTTCGGTTGCAATGAGAAAGTTAAAGCAGCAGGAAATAGGCCTCATTTCTAATGTACTGTGAAAAATAAAACTGCACTATAAAAAACACAGAATGGCTATTTGGGGAACATATATTTCAACGCAGGCTGCACAATGAAAGCAAAGCAACGTTTCTGAATGTGCTACCTATTTAAAAGAACAAACATATTGCAGTTTTCTTCAATATAAAATGTGTCAATTAAGCACCACATCAACTCTATTAGAGCTATATAAAGCACTGTGAAAACAAACGCAATAGAGACTAATATTCTCTGCAGTGCAGAACAGTTGTCTTTTCATCTGTGACCCATGTGTTAAGCAATAAATGTGTCTGATAACGTTTGGATACAATCTAAACTTCTATTCTGCAGGCAAACGCAGTTCTAAATTTATATGGACAACTTTAAAAGTGTTCTTTTATATGACTTAACCATATAGAAGAGAATTTATCAGTTATACCATTTACTGCTGTACAATATATTTGAAGTAAATTTAAATATTATATATGTAAAACAAAACTTAAGTTAAAATTGTGTGGAGATTTCTGACTCAAAATATAGAAACGATCATGAAATCATAGACTGGCTTAGGTTAGAGGGGACCTTAAAGCCCACCCATCCCCATCCCCTGCCGTGGGCTGGATCCAGCTCAGGCTGCCCAGGGCCCCATCCAACCCAGCCCTGAGCACCTTCAGGGATTGGGCACCACAGCTCTATGGGCAGCTGTGCCAAGGCCTCACCGCCCTCTTATTAAAGAATTTCTTCCTAACATCTAACCTAAAATCTCCTCCCTTTTATTTAAAGTCATTCCCCCTTGTCCCATCACTATCAGTCTATGTGAAAAGTTGCTCCTCCTCCTCCTCCTGCCTGTAAGCTCTTCTAAAGTACTGTAAGACCACAATAAGTTCTCCCTGGAGCATTCTCCAAGCTGAACAAGCCCAGTTCCCTCAACCTTTCCTCATAGAAGAGGTGCTGCAGCCTTCTGATCCTCTTTTTAGCCCTTCTCTGGACCCACTCCAGCAGCTCCACATCCTTCCTGTGCCCCAGGCCTGGATGCAGTACTGCAGATGGAGCCTTACAAGGGCAGAGTAGTAAGGGACAATCACCTCCCCATCCCTGCTGGCCACCCCCCTTCTGATGCTGCTCAGGATACAGTTGGCCCTCAGCTGCAATGGCTCATGTCCTGCTTTCCATCCACCAGGACCCCAAATTCTCCACAGGACAACTCTCAATGAGTTCTTCTTACAGTTTTTACTCATATCTGGGGTTGTCCTGACCAAGTGTAATACGTGTCAACTGGATTTGTTAAACCTCAACAGATTATTGTGTGCCCATTTTTTTTTTTTTTTTTTGACAATGCCCAGGTTCCTCTGGATGGAATCTCTCCCTTCTATTATGTCAACTGCACCATTCAGCTTGGTGTCACAGCAGCAAACATGCTGAGGTACACTCCATCCCACCATCTATGTCATTGATAAAGACGTTGAAGAGCACCAGACAAAAGATGGACCTTGCAGAACACCCCTCATGATTACCTTCCACTTGGACCTGATGACAATAACCCTCTAGCTATGACCAACCAACAGATTCATTATTCCAGCTTCCAAATTGATATTTCTCCAATTTAGAGATAAGGATGTGGAGTAAGACCATGTCAAACGCCTCGCATAAATCCAGGAAGGTGACATCAGTTACCCTTCCTTCGTTCACTGATGTCATCACTCCATCATAGAAAGCCACCAGGTGCATAAGGCACCATCTGCCCTTGGTGAAGCCACGCTGGCAGTCTCAGATGACCTGTACATCTCACATGTGCCTTAACACCTCTTCCAGGAAGATCCGTTCCATGGCCTCCTTAGGTACAGATGGGCAGCTCACCAACCTGGAGTTCTTCAGGTCTTCCTTTCTCTCTTTCTTGAATTTGGAATGATGCTTCTCTTAGAAGTTCCCTCAAATAATAGATTTTGTCAAATATTTCAAACACAGCTTCAGAATATCCATTATGAACTTATCTTCAAAATAATCACCTGTGATAATATCTGTGAACACCTAGTAGAGGACAGTCTTAGTATGGCCTTTGTGTGTAACTGCTTCAAACAAACGCTTTCCATATCTACTGTTTTCCTTTGTTGCCTCTGGGCGAAGATCACTTTCATGTTTTATTATTTCCTCATTTCAAATAATTATGCTGCCTAGTTTCAAATCCCAGGCAGTTCACACTATTCAGACCAATTACTCTATGTGCAAGGACAGCGACTATAGGCAATTTATGTTCTCTGTCCCTCAGAGTTCATCATTTGAACTCAAGGCCAAGCCTGAAAATCTAAATTCTAAATCCCAGCTCTGACTTCGTAACCTTGGAGATGCTACTTCACTCATTTGTATTTGTTCCTCTTCTGCAAAAGCTTTTTAAACATTTTTTCCCCACACCGTTCATGAGAGTCTTCATATGTGGATCATGATTTTCTCTTGGAAAAGAGAAAGGAAACAAAGGCATTCATGAGTTCTCCTCACGCTTACCGGAAGGGCCCTGTGAAGTAGTCTGTTAGTGTTTAGGAAGAGGCTGGACAGCACTAGTGCTCTGGAAATGGTGGTGAGGAGCAAGGTTGTTTTTCAAAAGAAAGAGCTCTCTCCACCAGCACAGATGGATGCTAAGGAAGGTGGATTTACATAGCCTGAAAAACCTGTTACAAGGGATCTAATCAGTGTCTTCCACAGCTGAGGCAGGGTTACCAAGTCAAACTCTTCTCAGAGCAAAATAACTAGAAACAACGAGTTGAAATTTCAACTCAAAATAACGGGAAAAAGTTATTTTCCATCCAGGTTTTTAAGCTCCAAAGTAGGTTGCCAAGAGAGACTGACAAACACCCATCCTTAGACACCTTAACACCTCAAGAGGACAAAACTATCTTTGCAGGCAGCTCTACTTGGAACCGCAAGATGAACCAAATGGCTTCTACATGTTCCTTCCTACCGAAATCACTCAGTAATATGAACTCACTACAAGTTAACTCAACAGCTAAAGGCTGCTCAGCTGTTTTCCCAATCAGACATTAAAGATAAGAATATCATTTCTAACTTTCTTGAGATTCATCCAAAACAGAACTGGCACAAAACTCCCAAATCAGTCCTGTGCTACTGCAGGAAACCACAACACACTCCATCAAATCAGTTAGGCTCCGCCTTGCACTATGCTCCAAAATCGTTCTCTTCCAGAGGTTAGAAACTGCCTTCTCTATATTTACTGCCACTGGCAATAAATCCTAATTTTGTTTCAATGTTATTAGCAAAGTGAAACCTTTGGCACTAAGGTCTACAACAAAAAAGGCAAGATTAATTATTCTTTCCAGTACAGTACCTTTCTCTCAACCTTCTGTCACATCATCTTGGTTAGACCTTTACTTATCTTACGGTTCTTGAGCAATGCCATCTACTCTTCAACTAAAACTCAATTAAAAAATGTTTCATGCGAATGAGAATCCGTACTTGGGTAGAGTGCAGATAAATGAAAACTTCAGTTTTTCCTCAGCCTGAAAGAAACAGTTATTTGCTCACAAAACAGCATCTGGTCGGTCTACAGCTTCATTCTCCGTTGTCAAATCAATGCATTATAACCTATTTATCCCATTTTGCTTAATTCAATTACTCTTCATACTTTTAATTAATTTTCCTGTATTATCTTGCAGTGCTCCTTCTTTATTTAACTGTTATTTTAACCTACATTTTTCCCCCCAAGATATTAAAATTAAAAAGAAAATTTTGCTTTATATTTCTATACCACATAGTACAGCACTGACTTACTCCACAAATGAGCTTTTAAACACAATAGTAACACAAGTCAGCTCTACTAGGTTAGAGCCAATAGTGCCAATATTAGTCCCAATACATGCCAATAGTAAAGCTTGCTGCTAATGGATAAAATGTTTTCTGTTTCCAGAACTTACCATGATTCAGATGCTTACTGGCTTGGGGGAGGGAAAAAAAAAGCACCCTGTCAAGACTCCTAATAAGTGACAAACTAAACACTGCAAATTACAGCCAGGTATGTAAAATATAATATATGGAGAAAGAAAAGTCAAATATTCAAATATATGGAATCAGAGAAGAGGGGAAAAAAAAAGTCCCATCATTAACAACGAATAGAGATGACTGTGCCATCACCTTATTCAGAAAATGAATTGTGTTTTACACAGAAATTGTTCCTAAGCACAGTTCTCATCTCAGGCTCATTCAGATGGTGAAAGCAAATGGAAGTACACACAAGATTTTTTTTAGAACAATCTTTATGTACCTATGCTAATAAATATCAAATAGCATTATGTCCCCCAAGTTTTCTCACGTATACAAAAGTAACTCTCTTATGGCATTTTCAGAGAAGTATCCCACTATTTCCAGCATAGTCTAAGAACATGAACTGTCAATAGGCACTACAGAAATGCATAGAATAATTTTGATTCTGATCTTCCCTGATAAATAAACATTATTTACATTTTGATCATCTGTGTACTGCTTGTGGGCTGTGGTGTCTAAACAAACTCATCTTGGCTTCTCGTCACATCTCACCCAGAAGGCTTTACTGAACTGGTTGCCTGGTTAAACGCTTACTGTTTCCTATTAGGTCAGGTTAGATAGAAATCAGAATGAAATATTTCTTCTGTTAAAAAATAAGGCATCCAAGTGATGTTGAAGCTCTCTAATCAGAAGCCTTGTTAAGACCCCCAGAGAAAACCAGTCTTCTTGGCAACTTTAGCAACTGGACTTTTGCTTAAAAATGTTAACTTGAGCAAAAATTTGCATTTGAGAATTTCCATGACAGGTATCGAGACCCTCAGGGCATACAAGAATTCAAACTGAAGTATTCTAATGAAGTGGCAATTACAGGGTAATAGGCATCAGCTTTCAGACAAACCCAAGTCTCCCCAGAGGTCCATTTAAAAACAGCAATCTCAAATGGAAACTGCACCCAGAACTGACAGGCCAGGTGACAGGAGATGAGTGCCCTCACAGTGTGCAGGACCAATGACACAGCATACCTGCAAAATGCTCCGCTTCAGACAAGCGAGGAGTGTGAAACCAACAAGAAGAAAAACACCTCCTAAATGCAATTTCTAAGAGTTTCATTGACACAAAGAAAAGGTCTTCTCACCTAAGGTCGTTCATTTCCAAATTCTTAGTGATGAGTGCAAGATTTCACTTATAAGAGCAAAGCAAAAGGCAAAGAGAAGACAGAGACCTACAAAAATGCAAAGTAGCGGAAGAATTCATGGATCAGTTGTCTGACTTCCATGGTAAGCAGTAATTCTATTTCCCCTTCAAGGCAGCTGCAAAAATCTTCACAATAAATGCTCCATGTTTCCTTTCTTTAAGGCAGGAATCTGGACCTGAGATAATTTATATGTTCCCATATTAATGTCAGTAGTGTCACTTCCTCAGATATGACCTACAATACTCAGATGTAAGTGCCCTCATATTACTGTAAGGACTAGGATCAGGTAATTTACCTTCTCACTCATCTGCTAACAGTTTAACCCCCCTTTTTTGTTTAAGGTGACACAGAACTATACTCACCAGCAGGTGACTCCGTGACCAGCAGGATGATGCTGCCTTTGTTCTGTTCATTCATACTCAAAATATCTCTGTGTGTAGGAAATCTGGGTTTTCTTTCCTGTCTGCTTACCCATCAATTACAATCTGAACGCTGTTGTTTTGTCATTGGCCACCTTTTGTGATCTGAAGTGTTCCACATGATTATACAAAGTAAAATCAGCTGGATGACAACCGATTAGTCACACCGGGCAATCACATCGTGACCAGCTGACAATAACTAAGTTTAACAGTTGCCAAAATGTAGGTCGTAAAACAATCTCTCAAAATCTCTAAGGCCTGCTA
Organism: Excalfactoria chinensis; assembly: GCF_039878825.1. Taxonomy (NCBI): domain Eukaryota; kingdom Metazoa; phylum Chordata; class Aves; order Galliformes; family Phasianidae; genus Excalfactoria; species Excalfactoria chinensis. The sequence goes on along the minus strand of NC_092825.1, from coordinate 13,832,292 downwards.
TTATCTAATATAAAGAAACATTTACAACCTCCATTCTTACCTGCTCAGGATATTTCCCATGCTGGCATAGAGGAAGCTAACCAATACACCAGCATGCTAAAATTCCTCTATTCATCTGAAATCTCACTTGTGCTTCTGCCTGCTTTTCCCTACTGATTGCTCCCTTTGTCTTCATTCTTCCTGGCTTTTTATTCATTCTTACAGTGCTCAGAGAGTGATGTGCAATCTCTCTCTCTCTCTCTTTCTTTTTCCCCCCTCCAAGTTAATGCCTTTTTGCTTCTTTCACTTCCTTCTGCAACATACATTTTTTACACTGGCCTTTTAGTGCCTATTCTGTTCCTGAGTGTTGCCAATTCTAAGAATTCCAGATTGAAACCTGTTTGAATGTATTTGTCTTAGCTCCATCCCAGAACCCAGCAATTGCATCCGATATCTCCGATGATCAAGGTGTTGTAAGAAGTGCGTAATATTTGAGATAAGAGAGCATACTGGGGAGACCCATAAATCATTACTACATCTGAACTGGTAAATTCCCAATTCTAATAATAGACAGTCACGCATTTTTAATTTAAATAACTCATTGTGAAATAAAACACTGCAATGTCAAGTTTTGGGTTATAAAATTAAGATGAGCAATGGTATGCTCAGACACCATCACTGACCTGTAAAGAAGGGTAACATCTAAACATTCTCTCACAAAGAATTGAAAATCTTGACTTAATTTATTAAAGAGCGTCCTACATCATCAATAAAGCTGCCTGTGACCATCTGCCAGCATGTTAGGAACTTCCCTCCAGATGGAAAAACTGGACCAAAAATAATCATAGAATCATAGAATTACTCAGGTTGGAAAAGACCTTGAAGATCATCAAGTCCAACCGCAGCCTAACCAGTAGCCTATCTCTTAAAAAACAACCACGAAACAACACCACAACAACAAACCACTGCTAAATCATATCCCTGAGTACCACATCCAAACGGCTCTTAAACACATCCAGGGATGGCGATTCAACCACCTCCCTGGGGAGCCCATTCCAGTACCTAACCACCCTTTCTGTAAAGAAGTTCTTCCTAACATCCAACCTAAACTTGCCCTGGTGCAACTTGAGGCCATTTCCCCTCGTCCTGTCACATGTCACTAGTGAGAAGAGACCTGCCCCACTCTCACTGTAAGAACCTTTCAGGTACTGGAAGGGCAAGTATTCCACTACTGCACATTAGTGGGAAGAAAAAGGAGAGAAATCAGAACATCAGATTCTATACTGGGATAAAACCAATTATTTGGGAGGGAACTGCCTGCAAAATTACCCCATTCAAAGCCACATGTAACACAGCATCATTCCTAAAGGTCACCTGCATTGCCAGAACGCCTGCCTCCCCCACTGGAAGGTACACGGTATGCTAAGTGCTGCACAAACACTGAACAACTGAATGACCTCTCCCAGAAAGCTGGCAAAGCAAACATGAGGCAAAAAGAAGAGGAAAAAAGAAAAGCAACCAACAAATGGATGCTGACAGATGGGGAGAGAGGAGGCACTGAGAAAGGAGCACTCGTCACCGCCACACAGTGATGGCAGCACATCACCACCATGGTGCTCACATAGCTTTGGCTTTGAGAGGGCTGTTTATTTCATTATTTAAAAATTACATTCAAGAAGAAAACTTGAACTGCAGGGGTAATTAAAATGAAAAGGAAATTAAAGGTGAGAAGTTCTCATTGGATTACATGTGTAAAATGGACTAGGGAAACACAAGGCTGGCACAGCAGAGGAAAGAAGCATTGGTTTTCCCAAGTGGCCAACTGCCCAGCTTGTCTGCCTGACAGGACTGTTCTTTGCTTCACAAAGCAGGGGGAAATCAGGAAAAGGCACATTTACAAGCAACTCAGGGGCTGCCAGCAGCTCTTCTGCCCACTGGGACACATCTCACCAACACAGCCTGTGTGTGGCCTCCACTAGGCCCAGTGTGATGCTCTAAGCCAGGCACAGGAGAGCCCAGTACCTGGCAGGAAGCAAACAGCACTTCTCAGTGCCTGAGCAACAACTTAGCAAGAATACTTCTGAGATAAGTCAAAAGCTTCAGCTTTGAATACTAAAGATCTGGGCATCTTCTGAATGCTGACACACTGCTTCCTGCCCCTCACAGACTCGGTAACGTTCCCTCCAGACACAGACCTTACACCAGCTGCTTTTCATTCAGGTGCTTATCTTGTGCTGGCACTCAGCAATCTGAGTGATGCCACAGCCTGCATTTGATAGGAATAACTATTGAGCTGGGGGTTGTCAACATTTGTTATGGGTATAAAGAGACCAGAATAAATCAGAGGCAGAAGAGGATGATACAAACACAACTTCTGAAAAGAATGAATACTAAAAGGATGTTAGCTTTTGCTAACTGTACTTTCACATGGAGGGGCATTAGAAAAAGAACAAAGAAAATACATATAATTAGATGAAAAAAAAGTCTTTAAAAATACTTACCCGGCAGATCTGCCTACATAAGTACCATATTCCAAAATTTCAGAGCATTCAAAGCATGTCAAACAGCAGTTTGCATACAGCAAACAAGTGTGCCCTGTACCATTAGAGTACCATGCCTCTCTCCATTCTTCTTTGCAAATATTGCAGGTAAGCAATAGCAGGAAGCTTCCCTCCAAGGCTGTGTCACAAACACAGGAACTGCTGCGCAATTCACTGGAAAAAAAAATTTACTTTGCTGGTCTAGTAACAAAAAATGACTATTATTTAATACAGTGCCTTTTGCTAGCTAATGTCCAGCAGGAGGATTAGAAATCAAGCCCTCCTTATTGCTCCTGGGGAAGGTGCCACTTCACTTATGGGGTCAGGTTTCCCAAGCAAAAGTCATACTCTCCCAAGAAAGGCAATGGTCAAGAATGGTGGCTTTAGGAGACTAAAAGGTCAAATGCCTTGGACAGTGAGAGATAAATACCTACTCTAATGTCTTCTCACCATTCAGTAACACAATTTTTCAGCCTTTACAAAAAGCTGGTAAAAATCACCCAAGGCCTCTATAACATGTATCAGTGTACAACGTTCCCAGTTTCCTTGATGAAGACAGACTGATGCTGCTAACAATTAGTTTAACGTTGCTTAGACAGTAGTAACAAAGATCCCAGCATTTACCATATTTAACATACCTGCTGTAAATAAATTTTCATTGCAAACATAAAACACCTTTTTCAGTATCAATAATATGTAAGATATTAATGCTTTGAATATTTGTTTCTACCACATATTGCAACAAGAAAGTTGACTCAATAGCTTATTTCAAAACTTTCAAAACTGCCATGCCAACCTTTCTCTACTCAGAAATAGTTTATGCACCATTTATCATCTTTAAGCCAAAATTTCCCAGCCTTTTCTATAATCTCTAGAGTTGCCCAGACATGGGAAAAGGTTTCAGTCTGCTGTTACAAGTGAAAAACACAGTGCCACAATGAAGTTGCAGCAGATTCAGTGCCACATGGTGGTGTTCTGCTTTTTAGGGGCAGAAACTAATGTAAGCATTATGGTTTGCTCCCATCCTCCCCATGTCACTCCTCTTCTTTCATAGTACCTCTAATTTCGCACAGGGAAAGAATTCCCTTATAGAGCAGTGCTTGCCTGGCCATTCCCTTCCACAAATACAGGTGTCACTGTGCTCAGGCAGTCTGTACAGCACAAGCAAGATTATACCATGCAGTAATCTAATTTTTACGACACCATGAAATACCTGCTTATATAAAATCTTGCGTATAGCAATTTATTGAGGCACTGAAAATAGTCGATAGCCTGAATTTTCCAGAAAGCTAACTGATATGCCAATTTTGGCAAGCTATGTCATGTTGCTTTACTCAATCATTAATTAGTCTAATGAACACTGAAACCCCACTAGATAGGATGAAGTTGTGACTAAGAGCAACAGATGTGATTGTGATCTGCAGTCCCCAGGGAGCGCCTGTGACAGCAATGTGTCAGTCAGCCTGAGGAGCAGCACCACAGAAGAAGGAGTTTCTGCCACGAAGGAAAAGGATTGGTCCTTGAACGGCAGTTAATTTGTTCCAGACAAAGAATTTTGCTGTTATGGAAGGAAAATGTCTTTTAAGAAACCAGAATAAATTCCCAAGCAAGTAAATTACTAACTCTACAGAAAACATCTAGTTTAGAAAGAAGCACAAACAAAAGTTGCTAATACCCTCTTCATAACTATATTTAGATACAATAGAAAGTAATAAGCTAACGCTGAGAAGCTAAGACACACCAACACCAATGAAGATGTGTATGTTGAATTTACTTCGAGTGCTTCTGTACATGATGGTCTACCATGCAACAGGCACGGATAGCTGTAAGATTCTATTGTTAGCAAAAACCAAAGCTGTCTTGTGGAAAAGGCCAGCTTTGATGCTGGAAGTGAAGACAAAAGACAGGCTTTGGAGCTGCCCAGCTGGTGGCAGCCACCCTGCATCAGGTCTCACATAACCATGCAGGCACTGCCCTGGATGCTGAAGCTTGTGGAGACCGAGAGCTTTAGTGCAGCTGACTATAACTTCTTCTAAGCTACAGACTAGCCCAAACAAGCCTCATGACTGAGGCAGAGAAGCTCCAAAGTATGAAATCATAATCAGTGTGTGAATACTGGTACACACTATAAACTCACCACAGGAAACCAAAACACACCTGTACAGTTGGAAGAGCAGCAAAGTTATAACACTTTACAGGTGTTATAGTTGGAAAGATTATTGTGGCAAAAAAGAAGAAATGCTTACCTGCATCCAAGTACCTAGGATCACAGGGGAAAACTCCAAAGAGGGATCTCCAGAAACATATCTTTCCCCGGTGGCAGTCAGCCTTTAAATGGGGTCCAGGAAAGGGGGCTCCAGGTTCCACCCCTTCCGGTCACACAGCTGAATTGCCCTCACCTGTGCTCTCACAGCTGACTCAGATCATACCTCAGTGGTTCAGGCCATGACTCAACAGTTCCCATACAGTGTCACCTAACAGAAAGACAGTAACTTGCTAACCTGAGCTAGAAAATGTGCTTAAAATGCTTGCAGGTGCAGGTGCCAGAGTGGCTAGTTGAAAAAGAACAGAGGTGCTCTAATGGCATCTTTTCTTCCCTCTTACACAGCTATTTCCTCCATCATATTCTCACAAGACAATGTAGAAACGAGAGCTCAAGCACTGCCACAGATGACTGGGAGCTGCTTGGTTTGTGTTTGTAAGGCAAGAAACTAAACATGGCTCATGTTCTGCTGAGAGGAAGGCAAGTGAGCTAAGCTTCTAACCAAGGAATTCATTTCTCTTTCCAGTACATTTTTAAGCACTGTCCATCCCTGTTAGTGTGTTTTTCTTCTATTTCTTTTTTCATTCTTGCTCTGTAGCGTTTATTCCCACTCTAGTATTCTACAGTGTCCCTCCCACAGCAATTGTTTTCAGTAGCATATTATACTATTCAGACAATTAAGATTTCCAGAACTGGACAGGAGTCCACCAACTCAAACTGCTAACATCTACTGTCTGGTTAATAAGCATTTCTGCATGGAAGAGTTTCCACAGGCGGTGGCATCATGTGCAGCCAAGTCAGTAGAAGTCACTGCAGTTGCTCAAACACAATTGAAGACAGTGCTGGATGGCAAAAACTTTACTTGTCAAGATGCTCAAAGAAGAGGCTATCAGACCAGACGTTTTAGAGAGGAACTCTTTTCTCGGGTGACAAGTAATAGGATGTGAAGAAATGGTCTCAGGTGGCAGAAGGAGAGATTTAGTAGATGGGATGTTAGGAAGAATTTTTTCACAGAGAGGGTGGTCAAGAATTAGAACAGGCTGCTCAGAGAAGTGGTAGAGTTCCCATCCCTGCAGGTATTTAAGAGGCATGTAAATAAAGCACCAAAGGACATGGTTTAGTGATGGGACTCGTTAGGTCAGCTTGATGGTTGGACTTCATGATCTTGAAGGTCTTTTCCAACCTCAGTGATTTTACAAAACCATGTGAGAATCTGTTTACACTGTTTTCTAGCTAGTTTAAATTAACAAATGCAATAAATCAACAAACAAACAGTGAGATGCCTGTGGAGATCTCACCAGTGTCTTGCAGAGCCTGTGTTCCAGATCTCAGTACAGTCAATCATATTACATACACGTTACCACAAGAACAACCTGTTTCTGCCTCTGTTCAGAATTCTGGCAGTGCTCTCTTTTCACAGTGTGACAAGAATCCAAATGAAAAATTGTTCTTTGCTGTAAGATATAAGCACTTAAAGTAGGACCATGTACCCTGGAAAATACAATGAGCCAAGACCTGCTAATTTTACATCATCAAATCTCCAATAAGGCAAATAAGACAGAAAAAAGAACTGTGATTTATTTGATAATTTTAAAATCATAAATGCTTAAACATGATGATTATTTCTCAACCGTTATATGAAACGGTACAAAAAGGAAGAATGGAAAGTGCCTCAGAATGTGTTTTCCTTAAAGCTGTCCTGTCTCACTCATTAGTCACTCTCCTTATATGCATTAGAAAAAAACACTAGCCTGTATCCCGTCATTTATTTACACCATAAACAGATGGCATATATTACAACCCGCAACAAAAAATGTAAGTTCAGTTCTTGAAAATTAAAACTGAGGTGGCTGTTGAAAGATCTGGAATTTTTGGAAAGTGGAATTGAAAGTGTCATCGCCAGCAAACAGACCACAAACTTTTCACTTTCACAAGAACCGTTTTCTTCTGTTGCTCTTTGCAAATGGAAAGGGGCTGCTGATGCTCATAGCATTAAGACTTCTTTCAGCTCTTTGCACTGAAATCGGCCCACCATTTAGGTGCTCTTCTTTTCCATCACAAGACTTAGAGGATAATTAAACTTCTCCATAAGATTCACAAAATTCATCTGACAACTTAGCCTCACAGATTTTTCTGTTGTCCAAAACACGTGTAAGGCATGCTGTTGGGAGAATGCAGTATACAAGTGACTATTGAAAGGAAATAAAATATCACAAAAGGATTTTGCACTTTCTGAAAAAGCTCAAAAAACATTAACTGAAGTGTTTTTACCTCCCATGTCTTGTTAGCCATGTTAAGCAGACACAGGCAGGTACCCCCTCATTCAGAGGGGATCAGACCCAAGTTGTACCTCAGCGCATCTCCCTCCCGCTCTGATAACCGTGATCTTTGAAGAAACTACTGGAAACTGAGACAAGAAGCACATATCCTTTTTGTTTCCTAACCCTCTGGTTGTGCTGGCATCCATGTTCCCACTCTGGGCTCATTAACACTGTCTCTGTTACCACTCATTTTCCACACTGGCTTTGCACGCAGCAGTCTTCCTCACTGCACCAATGAATTACGAGTCCATTCAGTGATTTCTTATTTTCCTTTCAACTTAGTGACGGTACTCCATACCACAGCATCTGAATGGGCTATTTTAATCACAGTAATCTTTGTTTTGTAGGCTGCTCACAATAATCAAGCCTTGATTAGCCTTTAGATGTTACCTATTTTTTGCTCTACTTTACGATCCACTTCTGGACTATTTTCACTTACAGTTACCTCTTGCACTGAGCAGAAGCTTTCTATATATACACATACTCTGTCTCTCAACCTCTGCTCTATAAAGCATTTTGAGCAGCCTGTTGTGGTTTAACTCTTATTGACAGACTCCAAAGAATCCAATTTACAGAGCCGGTTTCTATGTCCTTAAAGTAAAGGTGAATAAACAGATTTAAAGGGCATCATATCTCTTACTCTGCATTTGAATGGGACTGGTAATATATTTCACTGAGGTTTTCACGTTGCTGTATTGGGAAGCATCTAATCAGGTGACCTTTTCCAGTCAAATTTTGTGTCTTCTCCATATGTACTGTATCATGAGCTTTGAATTCTTTTCCATGTGTTATTCCTTGTTTTCTATGTAAGTAGACACCTTATTATTGCTAAGAATACATTTGAGTAATACACATCCCTTAGGTTTTCACACATCAGAGAATGTAAAACATAAAAAAAATTCCCTCCCCTTCCTATGCCATGAAGAAAAAGTGATTGAATTGGTCAGTTACTGAGATCTGACTTCCTCATCTAAAAACCAAAGAATGGCCCTCACTAGAGATAACAGAAACATACAGTTCAAAGTTACGCCCACTAAACATTAAAACTATGGAAGAAGTGAATTTTTACAAGAGAAACTGTTGAGACAGAAGTGTGCCCCGGAAGCTATTAGGATAAATAGCATGTTTAAAAACACCAGAAAACAAACAAAAATTCCAACCCTACAGCACTGCTATCCAGGGAACCTTCTGCAGCAATCATTTATGAATGATTTATAAAAAGCATCACTACTCTGAGTTTCATTGCTTGGCTATACCTGTGAATAGCGTGAATGAAATGAACTTAATTGACTTATCAGTAGCAACACCATGTCTATACTAAATGTAAAGCCAAGCCATTTCTGTTCACATAATTGTTAATAACCTGAGCCATATGTTCCAAGAAAGTCTTTGCTCCCACCCGTGCAGTTCACATATCTCCTTCTGTATGGTCCTGCAGTGAAGCTAATACTGACTTTGTGACATAAGAGTCATTACCAAGGCAACAGACGGAAATCAAACAGCATTATGATTTCACTATAGGCAAAAGGAAGAGAAGAAGCCAAAAGCAGGAAAAAAAAAAGAGGAAGAATTAGGCAAAACAACAACGAAAAGTCCCATTAGCAGGATTGCTAGTTGTTCGGCAAGATTTTAATAACAGCCTCTCAACATTCTGGCTTGCTTCCCTCTGAAGACTACATTAATTTTTATGAAAAGACAGCGAGGTGGAGGGGGCGAAGTGCTCTTGTGCACTGAGTCCCTGTTGAGTATATTTTATTAAGAAGAAAACATTCTTCTAGCTAATAACCCAAGGCAGTAGTCAAAAGGGAATGGGAAAAAAGAAAAGATTTCCCATTGCAGCTCATCGAGTTAAAGGTCCAGCATAGGGGGAGAAATAAACAGGTGTAAAGCATCAGAGATATCAGCCAAAAATACAATTTCAAGATTTATGAAGTGGGGGAAAAAAAATGCAGTGTTTAAAAAAGACTGAGAATCTCCAGTTAAATGTCCATTGTAGGACCTCACACCAGTACCCCAAACCTGCTTCCTCTGCAGTCGTTGTTATTTGTTTTTAAACCTAAAAAATATATATAATGCAAATAATCATCATTCTTAAGACTAAGTGCTTGGCAGTCTAATATTTATTCATATTTCATATTGTTTGTTTAGGTTTCTTTTTGCTTTTACAATAGATTTGTAGGTGAAGAGAATTATTGGGAGAGGTATAGGATATAGAAATTGAACTTAAAGAAAATGCCCTTTGATCTTACCCTTGTTTTCTATTGTACATATACTAATTCAAACAGCAGAAAAGCAAATATATTATTATTATTCTATTTCTAATATAACAATAGAGAATGTACCAGTTTAAGCAATTAGAAATGACGAGCTTCCTAATTGCTTAAGAGACAGCCTCAGCCAAACATCTCCAAGCACTAAACCATGCTCTGATAATCACTCCAGATTTTACTTCACTTAATTTCGCCCCATTACGGCTGTTACACAACACCTTGAACTATTCGCCTGATCTTTCTGATGCTCATCCCTTCAAAAGTTTTATACCTGAATTACTCATCCTTTGATCTCCAATACTCCATCTCCCAAAAGCTTTGGCTAGTTAAATTGATAAAGCAAGTAGCACCTTCCATAAGACGAACATTTTACAGCTTTAATCTATCAAATGACTCCATCATGATTCACTAGTTTTGCATCTTTTTTATTTTATTCCTTCAAATAGCTTAAATCTGTGATTTTTCTTTTCTATTTCAAATGGACTGAAAACACAAAGAGCAGCAAGAACCCTCCAGTGAGAGGCAGCCTTGCAGCTCTGTGTACTGCACTGCCCAAATAACCCAGCCTGCAGGCTTTTGCTTGCTGGCTTCACAGTGAATTTCAAATCTGTACTTACAAACTGACTCAAACTACTTTCTGACCGTCACACAAGGTCAGCACAACAGGAGAAGGAAGATTCACTTTCTGCTCAATGTTATCTTTAATTTGAAACCGAGCATAGGGTGGTTTTAGTGCTATCAACACTTCACAGTGCTTCACAGGTGTCTTTATTTAAATATTTATTTAATAGTCTCTCACTGGTATCCTGAACAAACTCTCACTGTTATTTCAGCTGATAAATTACAGTCTTTGGAGGCAACACACGAAACCCTTAAGCTGCTGAGGCTAATGCACAGTTCTGCACACGCAGCATGTGGTGCTGCAGGCCATCTGCAACGAGCATTCTCAAAAATACCCAAGAAAAGTATTTTACTCTATAGACAGACAAAGAAAATGATACACACATTTCAGCAACATCACAACAAACTATAAATGTTCAAGTCTACTGAATCGCCTTTTCTTGAAAAAGGGCCTTTCTCCCATCCCATTCTTGGAAGCCAAGCCCTCCTCCAGGTACTGAAAGTGTACCCACGTTCCAGACTTAAGGGACAAGGCATCACATACTCTTCACCCCATCCCTCTCCCTGAGGCAAACAATTAATTTTGTTCTCAGACCTGCTGCGGTTTTCCCCAGCTGATGAGATTGCCACAAACCAAGTAACCTTCCAATTCAGATCTGCAAAGTTACTAAGAGGAAAAAACACTACTGCTAAAAAATAATAACTTGTGTTCTAGGCCTTGGAAAACATGTAACACCACAGAGTCTTCATGCAAAAATCTCACATCTGATAAGGACAAATAGGTGACTATCAGGTGTTTGGAGCTCCTTTTTATTTTTATTTTTTTTTAATATGTTTATTTGAAGTTTTTTAATGTATCTGTTAGGAAATAATCTCAGCTGTGACAATAGTACATTGCCTATGGATGGCAAGAAAGGCTTTTTAAGTATATCAATAGTAAAAGGAGGACTAGGGAAAATGTGGGTCTGCTGCTGAATGAGGTGGGTGCCCTGGTAACAGGGGATACTGAGAAGGCAGAGCTACTGAATATCTTCCTCGCTTCAGCCTTTACTACTAACACTGCCCCTCAAGAATCCCAGACCCTGGAGGTAAGAGAGAGAATCTAGGGAATGGAAGATGTCCCCTTGGTCAAGGTGGATCTGATCAGAGAGCACCTAACCAAAATCAGTGCACAGAGATCCATGGGCCCCAACGGGGTGCACCCACAGAAGGAGCTGTCAGAGGTGACTGCAAAATAGTTCATCTTCGAAAGAACTGCATGCAATTTTATATAAAGCATCTTTCAATACAAAGAAAGGATAAAATGGTAAAATGAAGGTCACTCCTCAAAAAAAAAAACCCAACATGTTATTGCGGGTATTTATTAAAACTCAATAAAATATTTAAAGGATTATTAACTGAAAAGCAAGCGAGCCTGCAACATATGCTTTCTTTTGGTTTTATTACGCACTCTATAAGCCTAAGGGGAAAAAAGCAAAATTTAAGATATGAGGATATGAATGAGGCATTTTCTCCACAAATAATTCCGAAGGGCAAAAACTTAAGCAAGTAGCAGCTTAATGCTTTTGAGTCAGAGACAATTAAGGCTGCCAACTGCCAAAACTTCTCAAAAGTGTCTTGACAGCATTACAAAGGCTGCCTTTTAAAAACATTTATGTAAGTGCCCCTCGCTTCAGTCAGATTTAAAGCACTGCTGGGTCTCAGAGTATTCAAAAACAACCGAGTAGAGAAGTTACTGGTCATGCACAAATGAAGGTGACAAGGCAATCTGCTTGGAAATTACTGCCACTCAATTTAAATCTAAACGGAGACCATAATAAAAGATACTTTATTCCTTAATACAAGCCATTCAACTTGGATGTAATTGTGTCATCTTTTGGGATTTTACTTTTTGTTTTAAAATGCGCAACCAATAAGAAGTTAATACAACCTAAAAACAATGCTTAGGTACCAACCACACAAAAGTCATGGAATTGCCACGGCTGGAAAAGACCTCTAAGATCATCCAGTCCAGTTGTCCACCTACCACCAGTATTTGCCACTAAGCCACATCCCTCAGCAACAAATGCGACCTGCTGTTACATTTTTCCAGTAGATCCCCTGTTTACGGATGTCAACTACTGGTTTCCAATATGCATAACCAACAGTCAGTGGTCCAGCAAAGTCACATTTCAGTGACCAGTTTACTAATATTAAATCTGGCATAAATTATAAGTAAATTCATTTTTAAATTCTGAAACCCTCTATGGCTGCTACTGCTTTTATTGTCGTTCACAAAATCCAGAATAAATAACGTTTAATGAGACACTTTTTACCAATCTTCAATGCAAATACCAAGGGTTTATCTGTAGCCACTGCTCTATGCTAAATACTCTGTATTTATTAAAAAGAGAAAAGAGAAAAGAGAAAAGAGAAAAGAGAAAAGAGAAAAGAGAAAAGAGAAAAGAGAAAAGAGAAAAGAGAAAAGAGAAAAGAGAAAAGAGAAAGCATAAGAATTGGAATTCAAAGCAGAGTTTCCCTATCTTGACTTTCCCAATCCCTGAGGGTTAAATCACATGTTGCTCCCCCAGGGCAGCTGCACTTCTCAGGACAGGTGAATACTGCCTGATGCTCAGCAGCTGACAGGAGTCAAAGTTTACAGCTCCTCACAGGTTGGAGCTCTGTAATTGCTGCACAATAGACCCAGCTATTAAAGCCATCAGGAAATACTCTTTGATTCTATTAAACTCCCCTCCAGCATCCATTACACTTTAGAAGTATCCTGGCCTCTTTCCAGCCTTGTTCCTTTTCTCTTTCTTTCTCTCATTTACATACAGAATGGTGTTCATTCATTTCTCATATTAATTGTTCTTAATATTCTTATCTTCAAGCCTTCCATTTCCATTTGCTGTACAACCTCCTCTTGTCATCTTTTGTCTTGTCCTTTCTTTTCTACAGCTTTGTCTCTCGTTGCTTTGAGTCTTTTTCCTTCCCCATACGGTAATGTTTTCCACTTCCTATTTCTTGCCAGTTGGAAAAAGTTGCTTGTTTTTACTTTTTCTTCTTCTTCTGTTCACTTGCACAGATTAAAAACCCAAAACTGGTAAAGCTCAAAATTTGATCTGTGGATCAGATCCAGACATTAATATATTTTACACGTGAATTCACTTAACATTTAGGAGATGCAAGGATTTCTTAACAATGAAAGGACATTTTGTTAACCAGGAAAAACAGGCCATATATGCAAGCAAAAACAGGAGCCTAAATGTTAACAAAAATACTGAAGGCCTTAAGTGTTCCTCGTTGATACATTATACCACATTTGTGCTACAGAAAGCTTTTCCAGCACAATGTGAAGAGATATTGGCCAATGACTAAATTAACATCCCATTAAGCATACAGTTTCAACCGCAGGACACAGTATTTTGTCGGGCTTTTATGAAGTCCCCTTTTCTTAAAGTGAGAACAGACATACAACCAAGATGTTGCAGCTGTCTCAGAGCTCAGACAAATGGTCCTTTCCAGGGCGCAGTCAGTCTGCATGAAGGCACATCAGCTAGACCCGAAAATGCCAGCACAGGTGACAATATCTTCATGGAATTCTGACAATACTGAGCTGCCTCCAATTATGGCTAAATTACTGCTTAGTATTCAAGGGAACTCAGGATTGTTCCAAAAGCTTTCTTGCCCGTGACTCTTTTTTTTCTTGCAAGCGCAGTAAAGCTGCGCAGCGTCAGGAATGTTTTGAGAAGTCAGTCTTGCTAAGATTTAGAATATTGCTAAAACACTGACTGAGGTCTCTGCTTCTTCCTCCTCTACTGAAGCTTTACATCAGATGATCTGAAATAACCAAATCCTTCAAGCCTTGTCTTCTTCCTGCCCCACAGAAATATCTTCTGCCTTTTACTGTTACAATCAGTATTATTAAAAGAAGGAACCGATGGGAAATTTGAGCTTACAGTTTTGCCATAAAATGGTCCTTTCCTCCCATGTTTTTAGAACAGTCGCTGTGGGTTTGAACATCCCTGCATACCACTGCTTCAACACACTCCTGGGACACATTATTATTACATAGCTAACTTGTATTCTGGAGTACAATTTCCTTCCTTCTTTCTCAGTATCTTGTCAGACAGATTTGTTAAACTAGACTTGAAAGAATGAGCTTCTGTTTTCAAGAGAAAATACCAGAATGACAAGAAACTGGAACATCAAGCCATTTCAGACCTGCTTGCAGAAGTGTTAGAGATGGCTGCCTAAAATTGTCTGACTTTTATCTTTTACAGGTTGAAGCTTTGACAAAAAGGAAACATTTTTTCTACTTCGGGCATCACCTCCAGCAGTGGTATTTGTGTTCTTCAGGGGAACAAAAAGGAATCAAAGTAAGAGGTCACTGAGCTTTATCCTTTTAATGGCTAAATTTATCATGCTAGCATTTGTTCCCATAAGAGTCACACGGTCCTTAGCCTATTTTTACATTCTGTGTCTTTTTTAGATCCACCCCCTCAATGCAGAGGTTGCTCTTCACACTGTTCTCACCATTTCAATAACATTTTGTTCAGGACTACAGTTCCTGATTACCCAAAGTTGGATGTCATACCTGGCTGACACAATATGAAACTACATCAGCTTACTGCACAGCAGCACGGCAAGGGCACAGTCCTCAAGAATTCTTACCGATGTTCTCCGAGTTCTTGTTTCACCATTCCCAAGAGAAATCCAACTACAAACGGACTTTGTTACTCTCCTTGGATTCACAACTGATGAATAGTTTCTAGTTAAAAACTTGGTAAGGGATTTCTGAACTTTTAAGCACTGAAGAGCTGACAACTGTTGTTGTCTCCCTGTGTTTCAGGGTTTATGTCTTGCTTTTTAGGATCTCTTCTACTCCTGGGGACACTCGATGATGGTTTTTAGACTTCTGCAAAACTCCTCTACACAATTTCCTACCTCTAAAACCCATATTTGTTAATTATTATTCAACTTTAATTGTTATTGAATTATATTTTCATTTAATTTTCCCATTTTGTACTTTTCATCACTAGAACCGCCGCTTGCAACACCGGAGGGCCCGGGATCGAATCCCCCTTGTGGCGCAAGTGGTAGAACTGCCTCTCTGCTACACTAGAGGGCTTGAATCCCAGGAGATGGACTCGATGATCTCTAAGGTCCCTTCCAACTCGCACGATACTATGATACTATGATGATACTATGATTACTAATAGTAATTTATTTACTAGTTTTTCAGATCCTCTGACAATTCCTTTCTTACACTAAAATACAAGATTTAACCAACTCTTATGCATCAGAAATAATGGAAAGCCCTGAGTTAAAAACAAATTAGAATAAGCTGATGCCCATCACACGTGCTGCCAGGTTCAGTGGTCACAGTGCAGAAGAATGCCATGGGATTATGTTAAGAGAAAGGGGCAAACGAGGCTGCTCAGTCCACTACAGAGGAAAGGCAGGGCAGGGTAGTAAGACCTTCCTTCTGCAGCATACAGGGAGGGACAGGAACAAAGGAGGGCACTCAGCAGCACCAATAAGTTACAGTGAACAGTAACCATCAAAACATTTTTTACAATCAGTGGGTAACTGATTTTGCCAAACCAGTAAAAGCCACACAGTCCTACAACCTCCATTTTCCTGCTGCTACAAAACTGAAATCCCAGAACACAGAACTAAATGTTATGGAGAGAAAAGTACTCTTCAGAAAATTAATTCAATCTGACAGTTCCACAAGGAGCCATTCAATTACTGCATTAAAAAGCAATCATCAGGTTCTGTGCAAGCAAACCATCAGTAGACAGATGCTTATTTCTATTTGAAAAGTATCCTTTCATAGGAGAATGTTTATCTTGCATATTTGATAAATAAAAATTTTCTTACACAAGACTGTTTAAAAATATTAGATATTGCAGGTGGTTTACAAGTCAGGCATTTAACAACAGTGCCTTCAAGTGTTTATGGCAGGCATTTTCTTATTTTAAAGTCAGGATTCAGAAATGTTCTATTGCAATTCTGTCCACCTACACATCCAAAAGCAAATTAGGTCAATTCCAAACTATTTGCAAAACCTCCTACAGAGAAAGTAGCTTGAGATTTTAAAACATGTGAAGGCTGATATAAGCAGAGTCGACCCAGCAGAGTCACAAACCTGATAAACTATCAGGTTTTGGAACTAGCCTAGGAAAACATCCCCAGAGCAGCAAGAAACAACATGCAAAAATGACTGTCCTTGGCCAGAGGTTACATCCATATCAACTATATTAATATTTACATAACGTTTATTACATCAAGTTCTCTAATTACCTTCTAAATTTATTCCTACTTTTGGCATCCGTAACATCCAACATCCCACGGCAATGAGGTCCACTCTGTAATTATGCATTGCATGAAAAAAAACGTTTCCTTGTGTTTATTTTAAACCTACCATTAGGTAAGAAGCAGGACTCAACAAAAATGATGTAAGAATTAATTACTAATCATAACCTCCCCAACTTCTACACAGCATTAAAAACTTCATAGGTTTAACACATTTCTTCTCAGCTTGTTTCTTTTCCCAGTTGCAGAGTTCTAATTACCATGTTCAAACACAGGGATCCATTCCCCCATATACAACCTGCTTTATCCATATATATATATATTTCTTCCTTAAAAAAAAGGATATCTACAGGTGTTTGAACTGTTCCAGACTGATCGTGGAAATCATTGTTGTTATTATATTGAATTATATTCAGTTTCAAGATATCAAGACAACTCTTCCCAGCAAGCATGGCTGCACTGTATTGTAAAATGAACACTTTTGCCACTTTACTGGCTATTTTGTGTTATTTTCCCACAACAGGTCATTTTGACAGATTTGGGGATATTAACCTTCTGAACAGTGGATGAGTACAAGCTGTTTTTTTGTTGTTTACCCTCCTTCACAAACTTAAAAATGCCAAACAGAAAAGATCTCCAAGCAGATTCCTGTCGGATTCTACACAGAACTTCCCTCCACTGTGATATTTTCTTCTTATCCTTTGTTTCTTATCTTAAAAAATTACTAACCCAGGAGGACTATCTTCTTACTTTTGTGACCTCCTGCAGAATCTGGCTGCCATGAATGAGTGTGGTTGGATCGTATGGCACAGTCCTCACATACCCACCAACTCTCCTACCCCTCAGACTTGCAAGCTATAGCCTGCATCCAAATATCATGTTGGTTTTTCTTCATTATCCTACTTTCCTTGTGCATATGTTTTTCATATTCATAAACA
Source organism: Excalfactoria chinensis (assembly GCF_039878825.1). Taxonomy (NCBI): domain Eukaryota; kingdom Metazoa; phylum Chordata; class Aves; order Galliformes; family Phasianidae; genus Excalfactoria; species Excalfactoria chinensis. Next base: position 13,815,060 of record NC_092825.1, on the reverse strand, counting down.
TACATCTTCTCCTTCGAATCCATGACAGTTTTAATGCATAATAAATAAAACTTTCTGGGCTGCAGCTTCAGACAGAGATTATCTCCTGCTACTGTTCTTATGCCTTGACCTGTACTGGGCCTAAAGACCCCTTTATGTCACTTCCTCTGCAGTGCCCAAATATTTCTTCAGAGCTCCTTCTGTGCCCACCTTCTGATCTTTACAGATAACTTAGCAGTTATGCATTCTCTTCTTTTTCACCTTAGGTTACAATTTCCTCTTTATAATGTCACTCTTTATAAAGTCTATTTTGGACTTCCCTTCTTCGCAGTTTAACAATACTGTTTGGCTCCCCCCCCCCCCCCCCCTTATAATAGATGGTAGATATTTACTCTAATATTTAATACAGTAGCTCTCAATACACTAAAAGCTTTATTATTTTAGCTGTTCCTTTTAACTATTTCCTAACCAGCTTCCTCATTCAGATGTAATCTCTGTATAAAATGTTACCGCAATGTATCTTAGACTTCCTCTTAAGTAACAGAGAAATCATGATTATTATGGTTATTCTTGAAGGGAAGCTCAGCAGTAATTTCATCTTAAAGTAGGTCTTGTGCATTGTACATTTATCATGACAGCTTATCAGGAAACCCAATATATTCTTCTTCATCTCTACATTTGCTGAGTCTTTGCACACGAAATAGAACATATGATAAGGCAAATGCTTCTTCCCTTAGCATCTTCCTTTCTGTAGCACTTCACAGTAATTTTCCATCCTGTTTACATGGTCAACGGTCTCATGCCCACAGTATTTTGATTTATTTGCACACAAATGCAAGCCATAAGAGTACCTTCTTATCCATGCCTGAATAGGCATGTAATATAATAGGCTGTAAACCCTAACATAAAATAATGTCTCTCTCAGAGTTGTTTGCAATTTCATCTCTATACAAATGTTTACCCTTATAGTAACATCTTGCACCATTTTTCCGAGATGCCAAATATGTCAATATACAGATTTAAAACCAGCATTCCAGCCCTCACGCTCCATTCTTCATATATCAAATTTTGCCCAGAAGGCCACCTACAACTGCTACTGGTCCAATTCTCTCTTTTTTTTCTTTCTGTTATGTCTTTTTCTTTAATATTTTTAAAAGAGAAGCAAGCAGCAGATACATACATGACGGTGTTAATCCCTGACAGTTGTTGAAACATCTGCAGACCACAACCCACAATTAAGGCTCTTCGAGTTGGAGGGTATGTTAGCATTCTGCAGATCACAGGTCCAGCTTAAAAAAAAAAACAAACAAACACAAAAGAATACGTAATAGTTCTTAAGTGATCTCTATCAAAACAATGTTCCCAGGCACAACAGGTCTTGCACCTCAGTGTCAGACAAGCTTGGGCTATTTCAATTAATTTTGAACCATTTGATCAGTTCAATTCTGCTTTTCCATTCTGTACTGCAAATATGATTTTCATGAAGCAGCAGGCAAAAAACATGGAACAATTTTTGGATGCAGTGCACAGTGCTATGGATGGCAGGTGTACAGTTCCCCTATACCACGCTAACAGACTGCACATCTGCTGAAACTGGATGTACACACACTTATCACAAAATACCTTCTTTCTTTCTTTTCTTAAAGCTCCCAATGTTTTTGTAAGGTTACTTCAGAAATGCCATTAAACATTGCTCAGAGCTGCTGGATCTTCCAGATGAAAACATTCTCCCAATTCCCATCAATGTTCTCTCAATTTCCATACAGTCATTGCAAGTTTTAAAGATAATTTAAAAAGAGAACAAAATACCACAGTAATGCAAGTCATAACTGGAGGTGAAAAGATTCTGTATTTTATGGTTACAGTTTCACATTTGCATCAACGTTCCTCCTAAATGTACAGGAAGTATTACGTGCATTGATTCAAAACCAAAAGCTGTACAGGTCTGTTAGTGAAGAACAATTGATGTACATAGTTTTGACTCCGAACAGCTGGCTTTCTGTGAATGGTTTCAATAGCAGACCCAGCTAACTGGTTTAAGTTTTTCCCCAATGAAGAATAGTTGTACTTTCCTGAGGAAGAGTTACTTTCATTTAAAAAAAGAAAAAAGAAAAGGATTTCTGTCACCACTTAACTTGGCTTCTTTGCTATTAACAGCAGAACCTAATAAAATGTTTTTTCCTGCTGGTGTCCAAGTAACACTGCATGCAGACAGGACACAGCCATGCCTGTCCTGCCACAAGGCCACAACACGACACATCTCTAAGTAACTCACTGATGAGCAGAACTAAAGTCAAGGTAAGATATTCTCAAGCAAGATGTGTGGCACTACAAGGCAGACAACTACACCAAAGGGCTCAGTAGCCCAAGTGACATTTCTTTGGCAGAGGGACATGAAGCAGCAGCATTGCTGCTAGCCAGGAACTCTTCTCAGCTCCAAAACACTCATGGACTCCAAGTCAAATGGAAAATGCTGCTATCTCAAACTTAATTCACCTACAACAGCCCTCAAGTCTTTATGCTCTGCATCCAGCATGAGCAAAAAGGCTTTGGGTTTGAAAGGCTTTGTCCGCAACAAATTCTGCAGCATCCTTCATGAACCCACACAGCTGAATGTCTATAAGATATCATCTGCTCCATAGTCTTCCTACAAAGATTTTAATCAAGCTCAAGTCTTGAATTCTGAATCAACAACAATGCTCACTGTAGCAGAAAAGGAGGCAAAAGTTCCATACAGAACTAACACAAGTATTTTAACAATTCCTGATCCATCTGATATTTGATGGAAGTTACATAAAACCCCACTCACAATAAGGCATCGTACAAAACAATTGAAAAGAAGACATTACAATGAATAGCTCAAAATTAAAGCAGCTGTTCCCAGACAATGGTTTGCAACTCAGAGGGAGCCAAGAAGCCTCAGCAAAACTTAATTGCAAAAATCGGATTGTGTGCCTGCAGTTTATCCCTGCAGAAAGTCCAGGGCCACATATTAATGTCTGCCTCGACCTTTCCAGTCAGCTAAACTCAGTAAGCACCGGTATTTTTTTCATATTTGTGACTAACTGCATCAGAAACATGATGCTGATCATCATACCCGTTTATATCAGAGACTTAAAAGTTTCACTACAAATCTGTATCATAGCAATGGCATAAATGGATAGGTATACACCGAATTCAAGGATTTTCTCTCATAAAATTCACAGCCTTCAGATTTTCAAGCCAATAAACTGACTGAAAGACATATAAGAAATCGTTATCTCTGTGCTAAAGAATCTTTATAAACTCAGTGGAAAACCCAAACGACTTCTGACAATATCTGTTCTTATAAGCAGAAAGAGCTTTATGTTCTTTCTTAGAATTATCTGCCCTTATACCATTTTTGTGTTTCCCTGTCTCCAGTCCTGCTACCCGCTTTCTGTTGTGCTTATATATCTTAAAGCTAAGCAACTGCAGGCAAATAAATCATAGTTGGCCACAGCAGAGAATGGTTCTAAACTGGAGGGTGAAAAAAGAATTGAATACAATTTTATACTGAAAATACATCTTCAGGAAACTAGAACTGCAGTTCAATACTTTCTGATAACAGCTACGTTTCCTCTTATTTATTACTACAGATTAAAATAGCACAGAGCAACAAAATCCAGGGAAATGGGTGATGCAAAAGATGCGTCACAAAAAACAAAATTTAACATTTGGCAAATTTTACAGCGGAAAAAAATAGATACTTGAGTCCAAAAGTCGTTGCTTTTTGTTCACGATACTTCTCCCTTCCTGCTCTTGTTTTCTCAGTCCTGCACTTGAACTTGAGATATCACTGAGATGTTTGTTTCTCTTCTTCTAGCCACGAATAAAAATGAAGTCAAAAGGATGAGACCTACTAATGTCATCATTAATTTAATGAGGCTGGATTTGCTTGAATTTTTTTTGTGCTGTGGCTTGGATAATTACTTTATCTGAAGTAAATTTCCTTAATGCATACATTTAGCAAGGTTCACAATACACTTTAGTAAAGGGCAGCCAAAGTGGGCTCTAGCCAAAGTGCAAAATGGCAGCAACAGATAAAGAGCAATGGGGAAATAAGGATACTGCTGCAGTAGAAGGTGACGTTGCACAAAGGATAGCTGCGCTCTAATCAGCTTTTTCTGAGCTTGGTTTAGCTGTTATACCTAAGCAGACTTTCATCTTGATAAGCAAAAGGGAAAACACAGTAAGATTTGGGAGTTTGGCTTTGTGCTCAAAAGAAAAGAAAAAAAAAAAAAAGAGAGAGAAAGAAAAGAAACGTGCTGTGCCAAGGCCATTGACAGGTTTAAATATCCATTAGTCAGGTAATGAAGGTGACAGCTTGTGGCAACAGCTTAAGACTACAGAGGGCTGCTGCCACATTTTGTGTTCTTGCTGTAGAAGTATTACTGCAAAAGCGAGCTTACCAAGCAAGAAGAGTTACTCATCTGTACAGCAGCACTTCAGCTCACCCTACAGATCAGCTTTACAAAGCTGTTCTTATCCTAATGCTAACTGATGTCTTCTCCACCCTCCATACACAGCTTCCAAGAACTGCTCTACTGCCACGAGTGGCAGAAGGAAGGATGTCAAGCATAGCAGAAGGTTGACATGGGAGTCACTCCTCTCATTTGGCCTTTCATTATAGAAAGGCAACCTCCAGCCCAGCATCCTCTGCACCACTAGAGGAAGTTCCTCACCTCACAGAGTTCTCTGTTTCTTTGAGATGGCTCAAAAGGATGCTTCAGCCTTTTTTTTTCTTTTTTATGCCAGTCACCCATCAGACAAGACAAGAAAAGACTGCTGGTTTGCATCTGAGTTTGAGTCTATTTTTGATATTCCAAAGCAAATACATCCAGCTGTATAGCAAGACAACTTGCTCTAGCAGAAAACAATAGCTTAGACACAGACCTTTCCGTTTCAGAGATTTAAGGGAATGCAAGGAGATTTCCATGCCTATTCAAACAGAAAGAGGTTTTTTGTTTTCTCAGGAAATACAGATTTCAAATAAACAGTCCCTTCAAATGATCTTTAGAATCACTCAGAATAAAGATATCTATTTTTTTTTCTCACGTTGTTTTGACAAGAAAGTGGGGTTGGTCTCCCGGGAACTGTGAAAACAAAACAATTTTCTTCTATCTGTAAAAAGAAAAAGAATACCATCTTTCCCCGGGTACCACTTGCTTTGATTCTGAGCTTTGGTGAAGGAAAATCTATATGACTGAGTACTTGCACAAAGAAAGCAGCAGTTAAGAATGCCTTTGAATTGGACAAGCAGTGGCATGTGGGGAAACAAAACAAAAAAAGGAGCGTGCTTTGGCTCTGTATGACATGCTTTGTACAGAAAAGAGAAACCACGGTAATGAACTCCTTTCAAACTGGAGACACCAAGGCAAAGCAGGATACAGACACCAGTGGCAATTCACATGATGCCACCGGGAGAAGCAGCCATGATGACTGAAGAGAGATGGTGACTGAGGAGCTGGACCACTGCCTGCCAAAACCTGAGCAGGGCAAGGAGCTGAGGAGGTTTCTCTCTGGTAGGAGAGCGACTTGAGACAGAGGAAAATGAGGATCTGGTTGTGCTTTCCCCTGGCACAGTAACTACCTCGGAAACAAAGTAGGAGGTGTGAAGGCTGACCCTCAGCCTGCAATATGGTTTTTCAAGCAAACAGCTGTTTCTTTCCACCCTCCTCATCACCTCCCTAATGGCTGCGCAGAGCGTTTATCAGTTTGGAACTGGGAAGCTTTTTTGGTTTTTTTTCTTTTAAGTTGAGGAATGACACTTAAAAGGAAATTGCAGTCAGGGAAATTTCAAGAATTATTTATTTATTTGCTGAAAAGAGCATCAAAAAAGCTGATGACTCAGAGCTCCTTCCAACCTAATCAGTAACCTGCTCTCAAGCTGATCCTTCCAGCTGTTACCGCATTAAGACTCACACAGATATTGCATTCTGCTTCCTGAAGAGAGCACTTCAGGCCTTCCACCGTCCACACATTTTTCAGCTAAGATGTTAGTTTTGAATTTGGCCGCATTTGTTTTACTTTCTTTTGCCTTGCCCTCTGCCCTTGCTTCCAAATGAACTATCCCTGTTCCTGCCACAAGCTGCTGCTTTTAAAGGTGAAAACCATGAAAAAATGAAAAATGATCAAAATGAGTGTAAATAAAAAAATGGAGCTCAATGAAAGTCTCAAGGGGAACTTTTGGCTACAGTCTGTTGCATGCTCACTCCTTTGTTTACTTTATTAATAGCACATTTGGTTTAGACCACCCATCGGGCCTGAAAAACTCCTGTTATTTGTATTTTCTCCTTTTAAATTCATAACATTATCATAAGTTGCCCATTTAAAAAGGAATACGAGGCCTTTTTTTGCTTGTGACTACTACATCTCAGTGGAGTAGCAAACCCAACTCAACCACCTGCTTAAGCACTGTCACTGGCTGAACTAGTGAAAAACTGCAATTAAAACCATAGAGAACAGATAGCAATCTCCTGAGCTACAGTCTTAAGAAGTGTTTTTATCATGAGAACTGAAGATTATGAAAAGCTGATGGTAATGACAGTTTTCAGATCCTCCAATTTCTGGAGGATTCACGTACAGCCTCCGCGAATTCGTGTGTGTGAGCCACTCTGGAATTTCAGACATAATAAAGCACTTCACAATGAAGTATGACTCTCAGGAATCGTGCGTCTGGTATCATCATCTATGCAAAAGCAGAATGGAAGCAGTTTACTCCCACTTGCACAAAGAAGAAAGTCTATGGAGAATCAGATTAGGAACCTCTTCTCATTTGCTTCATAAATGATGTCAGGGGTAGCAACAAACTGCATCCAGCAGGGTGCACAGAATGTTCTTAATGTATCTTCACAGAATAGTCTCATTGGTTTCCAGGAATTAACAAGAAATTGCCTCCTGCACAATCTTCGGAGGGTTTCTCAAGAGTAATTCTTGCTAAGGTCAGTGAGACAAAAGTAGCTGTATTTATGTGAAATTCTTTGTACAGCTGCCATATTTTTTGCCGGTGGATTAACAGGAGAACACACTGTGGGTCTGGCTTTCGTTAGGTCATTTTTTAAAGTAATTTCAAAACCTGACAAGCAGATATCCTGCATCATCAGCTGCAACTGAATCACTGAGCAAAGGTACACAGAATATAAAACACACTCTGTTTTTTATATGCTTTTTAACATGCTGTTCCATGGAGCTACGTGGAACAGCAGGCAAAAGGCAGCTTGTCACGTCAAGATGCTGATTTTAGGCAAAACAGAATGAATATTACATAACAGACAGTTCAAAGTCCTTCACGTACTATGGATTACATGAAATTTGAAAGCTGCTTAGCTTGTACCGAGTAGAAACCCCTCTGATCATTTTCAGCATAACGATGATAAAACGGCGTTGCCTAAACGCCACGTTTATGTGGAGTTTCCTTATACATACAAAGTATTTAAAGAGTGGTTCTTTAAAAAGTTATTGAAAACCTAGTGGACAGTGGGGTGTTAAGAAAACACTAACGGTTGTTCTTTTTCTTATTCTCTTAGACAGACAGATAAAAGCTGGCATTTACGATGCGTCTCACTTTTCCACTCCCATACTGACTTGTTTTAGAACGTGAAGTTGAAAATGTAAGGTTGGGACAGATGTCTGTTTTTTAAACAGTGCTTCCCGTACTTAACAACTGGTCCTAATTGAGGATCACAGGTAGGGGTTGGAAGGGACCTTCAGAGATCATCGAGTCCAACCCCCCTGCCAAAGCAGGTTCCCTACACCAGGTTACACAGGCAGGCATCCAGAAAGGTCTTGAATATGTCCAAAGAACTTTTACACAAGTAAAACCGATCTATTAAGAGCAGATGGAAGACCCATCAGAGCCGATGTTTCATACATTTAAGTGAAGGGACATCTCTTAGACATCTGCAGTGATCTGAGCCACTTCAGTTTCCAGAGATATAGACATGTCTTTTGTGATAGATACTAACAAATATGTTAAAATATCAATTCCAAATGCTACAAGAGTGTTATTTTCTCAGAACAAAAAGGAAAGGGCACATCAGGATTTATTAGAGCACCTTGTGCCAAGAGGGTTCCCATCACAAGGAAGGGTGCATGGTGCACACCCTCTCTGGATCACCTGCTCCTGGATGACCACTTCTGCTGCCCAGACCGATCATTGTACATCACTATGGTAAAGGAAACAGTTTATCACAGAATGGTGCCAAGTAGAATTTTCCCAAACAATAACAAGAAAGCAACTGCAAAGAGATCAGCATGAGGTTTCAGTTTGTGCTCACAGCACCAACTCCCCAAAGCTACCTGCACCTAAACATTCGTGACTGCAACTTGTCCCCTGCACATCCCAGCTGCCCTTAATGATGCTGCATAGGAACATGCTACATTCAGCTTCTTCCTAATTTCATTTGTTAATGTTCTTTTTTTTTTTTTTTTTCCAGATACAAAACATCAAGGGCAGAAATAAAACTAGCAATAATAGCAACACCGGGACAGATATAGCAAAATCAATACAAATATAAAATATAGAGTAGACCCATGCAGTCCAGTTCTTGCACACAAAAAGTGCTACTAGAACACACTATTCAAATATTTCAGGTCTGCTAAAGTTCTAGACCAAGTCTAGAAGAATTAAGAAATAGCTGCACTGGTGCAGGCTCACCTTGAGCACTGGGTGCAGTTTTGGGCACCACAGTACAAGAAGTACATAAAACAACCATGGAAGCGTGTGGACAGTGGAGGTAAGAATCTGACAGGAGTATGTGGGGGAAAATATAAAATTAAAGAAGTGCCAGACATAACAGAAAACCAAGTTCACAACACAGAGATGCCACCAGCTTTGCTGAGCTCACAACCCCACAATGTCTTTGGGTAATCGAGCAAGCAGTGAAACACTTCAGTTTTGGAGACCACTAGGGCACTACATGTGAGACAACAGTAAGTTTCCACAGACACAATGATAGAAAAGAAAAAACCAAAGCATGTCCATAGTTGTAATTTCCATAAGCATTTTGTGAAGGGTTATTACCAGCCTATGAATGCATGAAGGAATTATCATTCAAGAACCTAACACTCGTCAGAAGAGAATGGTGGACGTTTGAGATCAAATACAGTAAAAGTTGCAGATTAATATCAAGACAGGTAGCACTTCTATCTGCCCGTCTGTCTCTGCATCTGACACACACACAAAACAACAACAACAAAAACCCACAAAAGAATCATCTGTGTTACGTAAAATTACCCAGCTGTAAATTCATACCCAGCACCAAATGTAAGCTGCAAGACTTGGGATGAAAAGTTTGACCGTGGCATGGCAGCTTTGAGATAAAACATCGCCATCAAGAAAAGTAATTTCCTGAAGGAGATAAAATACCATGAAGCCCTTTCCTCTTTAAAGAAGTGCAAACTCTGACTGGCAGAGGCTACATGTAACCCTACCACCCCCAGTTATCTATAAAAGTTAACAATATGCCTGTGCACTGTTATACAACATGCTCTCATTTATAAAGAAAATGAATTCCATGAGGCAATGCATGCTTTAAGAAGCAGCGTGACCATATGTATCTGGGCAGCCTATGGAATGCAGTAGATTGGGGGCCACCAGGCTGAAGCACTTTGAAGCTGAGGTCTCTCAATGCGTACAACAAATGATGTGTAGGTTTTCTGTCAGACTGCATTTAGTCAGTCCCTGAGGCAGAGTATTGCCAGAACTGGGCTGTTAGAAGCCATGTGCAGTCTCTGCCATTGGTTTGAGCCTTCGGTTCTCCATGACGGTCACAGAACACTGAGGGCATCCCTGGAGCAGACCTCTGGTTTTGTTTCCACTGAAGGCATTTCTTTATTCCATGGGCACTAACACTGCTGGGTGATCTGGACAAACACTGTGTGGAGCAATGGCAGGTGATGAGCAGAGACTCACTGCAGAGCTACACCACTGTTCCAGCCTAAATGCAAATGTAGCTGCAGTCAGCGCATCTTTTAGTAGTTGACAGCAACTGGAATGGTTCTGCATAAAACAAGGGAATAAGCTGATCCTACAAACTGTTAGGGTTTATTCAAAATTAATTTTAAAGAAGTATAGGACAAAATTAACTCAGCATTTTGTAATGCTAACTCAGTGAAATACATTACGCTGCTGCCTATGGGCTTGAGACTTCTTCCTCTCTCCTTGCCCTCCTTTTTGCAAGGTCAACCTGAAACCTGAGAGTCAACCAAGTCTGTTATCATTAATAGTTTTTGGCAAGAAACAAAAGGTGTTTTTTTCCAGAATAAATGGTGGGTTTTTTGTTTGTTTGTTTTTTTACAGCAGAATTCCAAAGTTTTACTGCCTCCAGTATGGCCGGGCATGTTTTTACTACACAAACTAAGTAATAATAGAAAATGAATGTGCTGGTGGTGCAGGGGCACAGGAAAGGCAGGCTTTGACAGATGGCCGTGTCCTAAGCCCTCTGCTTGTCTACTGGATTTTCAGGATAACCAAAGGGAAGAAAACACAGGATTTTAAAATAAATCTGTCCGCAGGGATATGGAAAGGTTGAATAAGCAGGTTTTGTATTTTACATTGTACATCACACACAAATTGCTCCTGACATTCTGCTTTTCAACAGTGCCACTTCCTCGGGCAGACCCACACCTGTCCATTACCATCCCCTCCAGCTGAGCACTGGTCACAGGGGGAGCCCACAGGGAAGGATCTTTGTGATCAGTGGAAGAATACAGCACGCTTTTCCATTTTTTCTGATGTCAAACCAAACTTTGCAGCGTTAAGAAAAAATCCTAAGACTCATAAAGAAGCTGAGTAAGAGGCAGGAGGAAGTTGGGAAGAAGGAAAGCAGAAAACTGGGGTTGTGACTTTAGCTATTGCTTACCAAAGGAAAAAACAACACAGCTTCTCAAAGAGGTAGTTTTAAAGAAAGCAATTTACTGCTGTCTGCAGCTGTGGGGCTTAGGAGAAAAAGCTCACGAGTGCCCCAGAAATGCAACAGACCTCTCCCCTCCCCTGAAAACGCATCACGGCGCACCCAACAGGTATTTTGGGGCACCCAGCCAGCCTCTGAAGAAACACCACAATCTCCTATCAAAAATTAGCCACAGTCCCTACAGAAGGAGCTGGAGGGAAGCAGCTTGTCAGAGAACAGACCCAGAGGCGTGAACCCACACACATCCCAGCACAGGGATCGGCACATGCTGCCCTTACCAAAGGTGATTCATCAGATAACTCACCCTGTAAAAGAACCCATGAGCCTAAAAGTAGAAGAAATTAAAGCAACATCACCTCACTGCTACAATACAGGAATAGTGATTTTTTTTACTCTGGCTTTCTGCAGTAAAGGACAGCAACTCAATCCTGTGATGGAGAAGAGCAGTATTTTGCCTTACAATTCACATCTTGATAGATGGCATTGCCATGGCACTGATTTGAAATGGGAAGCTTTCCTACTCTCAGTGGACAAATGCAATGATCAGAAATGTCACCTACGTGACACGCATCTTCCCGGGCTTTGGGCAGGGAGAAGCTCTCAAAAGCAGCTGATGTGACACAACAACAGCAACAACACACAGTCCTGAGTAGGAAAGTGACATCAATATTCAAGTAACCATTCCAGATCAGCAGCGTACACCAAAGGGGCACTTTCTCTGCACAAGGTGTCATTCAACCTTCCACAAAGCTCTACAGAACACTGTGCACAGTCTGTTACCTGATTTCATACCGTAAGCCAGGTCCCCTAACAGACCTCCTAGCACCACACACTACTTGTACTCTGTTCCTCCCCAAATCCATGTATTTACTTTATAATGCAAGCTTGTTGGTAACACAGACTCCCGAGTGACATCCCATCAGAAGGACCAACTGGAAACAGCACACACTCTAATTTCTTACATCTGGATCTCCAACATCTCTCCTTATTTTACAATCTCGGAAAGAAATATTTTAAGAGATAATAAACTCATTAATCTGGCACCGATAGCGACAGCTTTTGCCTTTCACATTTGGTATCAGACAGGATGAAAGTCTCAAAAACCTGAAGATACCAAAGTGCAGAAAAAACCAAATGAGTTACAGCACGACAACTACTTTGCAGTTAATAACAGTAGAACAAGTGCTTACTTAGTTTTTGCTTGTTCATTCTTTCCTTGAGAACAATGATGTTAGTGGTTTGAAATCAGAGGAAACGTGAATAATGTAAGACTTTTCAGAACCAACTTCACAAATATTTCAACTGCACCTTAAAGTGCGCTTCATGCTGTACATATAAAACAGAAGAAATAGTCTGAAGGACACGTTTTAAAAGAACCGTTCTTATATTCAAAAACGAAACAGCTGCAATGACCAGCATCCTCTTTGACACAACCCTCTGGCTGTGACCATCCATAATTCCTCAGCCACCTTATAGCCCAAACGTCAAATCCATATATTTCTAATTTAGAGATAAGGATGCGGTGCGGGACCAAGTCTAAGGTTTTGCACAAGCCCAGATCTGACAAGAAAGCACTTCCCTCTTTCTTTCTTGTGGATCTTTTTCCCAGTCTGGTTGTTCCCACTGATATTTGAGATTCTCAGAATTACTGGGGAAGTTTCTGCTGTGGCTATACCAGCCCAGCTTTGTTTTTCATCCCAGTGTGGTGACGTTCAGCACATGGACAAAGCATCCTAACAGATTCTTTGGAAAGTACGTGAGCTCCATGTGGGATAGTGCTGAGAGGAACTGCTGTGTCACACTCAAATGCACTACATACATGGAAACTACTGAAAATGCCACCTGGTGGAATAACAGCATCACAAAGTAGGAAACAGACACCCTAACCCCAGAGACAACCGCTGCTTCTTGCTGTCATTTAGGCAAAGTTTAGGTTATTTTCTTCCATTTTCTTCGCAAGACACTGTATCTTTCCGGATGTGACAACTTCAGTAAACAGGCTATAAAAGAAAAGAAAGTTCATTTAAAGCGAGCTGACAGACCAAAAGTAAACATGGCCAAAATTTCAATCTTGATTTCCCTCAAGTACTGCAAAACCTGCAGCTGTGAGCAGCAAGTCTCAGTTCAATTTTTCCTAAGTATTCCTGCTGGATACCAATTCATTAGCCACTGCTATTGAAACAGCGTTATAATAGAAAAAACAAGAAGCATCTATCCCCATAAGGTATTATAAGAATTAGGGAAATCAAAAGACAATAGCAGATCTCAAGTAATAAAAACAGGTTAAGAAAATGAAGAAAATAAGAACCAACAAGAAGCTTTAGGAGAACAAGCACTGCTCAGAGCTCATCTTTCAGGAGGTCCATACTTCAAAAAAAAGCCTCAGGGATCAATTTGTGGCTGCTGCAGGGCCTAGAAAGCTCTAGTGAAAGCTCTAGCTCATACAGATGGATGTTCTGCCTTTGAATCAGGCAAGATGTAATGCACGAGGACTGTCTGTCCACACCTGTCTTTGGGGATGCGCTGCCCTGGTTTACCACCTGGTTCAATTTTTTTGGTGACAATTTCCAAGGTTTTTGTTTGTGTTGCTTAGCATCATTTTTTAAAGAGTCTGTGAGAGGGTCACTGTGTCTGTACACAGCAGCTCAGCTTGCATAAGACCACAGGAACAAGTTCAGGTGATGGTGCTGGGTTTCTAAAAAGATCAGGAGAAAAAGCAAGACACCTCTCCAAGCTTGGTGAGTGCACCAGTCAAGAAGATTTCTGTAACGGTTCCTGTTCTACAGCATCATACTCGTTGCTTTGCACCTGCAAATCAAGGCAAACCCCATGATTTTTCTCTCTCTGCAAAGGAGTAATAGTAGAACTTCATTACATTTAGGGATTGAAAATTAAGCTAGTTAGAAATCAGGAGGCGCGCACCTTCTATGTATGGACATTTCCTAAACCAGGTAGAAAACCTGAGAAACAACAACTGCCTTTTCTGTAAAAGGCTAAAGAACTTCATCAACGAACAGCAGCCAAATCCTAAACTGTTCAGTTCAGAAAACTGAATTAGGTTTTTGTAAACTTTCAGAACATTTAGTTCCTGTCAGAAAAACAATAACAAATAAACCTAAACCAAAAAAGCCCACACACAAAGCCCACACATCTAAACGCGTGAGAGCATCTGATGAAAAGCTCAAAGAAAACTCAGATTAGAACAAAAAGCAACAGAATTTAAACCATCATTTACATTTCACTCTATGGTTAATCTACGGTTAAAGTTTAACTATGCACAACATAATAAAGCCATGCATGGGGAGACCAATTTCATGGACGATAAACCTGAAATGATCAGAAATTGGAAGAGTATTTGGTATTTGATAAAGTATCATATATGTTCATGCTCTTCTACTCCTCCTTAAGACATTTGCTATTTGCTGCTCTTGAATCACGATAGGTTTCATGGTACTACATGAATAAACAAGCCAGGAGAACTATAAACAATTTAATTATTTCATTCCCACCAGTGTGTGAACGTTCCTCTTTGCTTCTGCATGCTCTTCTAATATTACCACTGAATGTTCTTTTGGTGTTACCAACACTTGTATTTTGGTAATTAAAAAGATTGCGCAACCATCTGTCTGCAGTCACTTGGGTCCATACATACCTCTAGCAAACGAGACAAGAATAATCCTCTAGCAGCGGGTTTATTATCACTAGAAGATGCCAAGTAACAAACTGAACAGTAAACAGCAGAAGCACATTTCACAGGTGGTGGATGCAGAACGGGAACTATATTGTGCCTCAGAAAGATGTAGTTGTAAAAGCACTCGATACCTTGAGTCTATTCTCAGTTCTACCAGAAATTCCATCAGACCACCCCAACCATTTACTCAGAGCAACGGTGGGCTGACCTTGAGTACTGCAGTTCCAAAACCTTCATAGTGGGAGAGCTACGGGAGGAACTGAAGAACTGAAGCCTTTATTTCCAGCACATTTTGTGTGTCCTTGCCCAAAACAATTCAAATGGAGGAAAGGAGTAGAAAGGAGTTCCCTTGAGCTTTCATGGAGTTTTGTTCCACGCTGTGCTTCCCAACAGAGAAGAACACATTGAAATCTTTACAGGTCAGCAGTAGATGGAATTTTAGTTTGTTTACTTGTGTTGTTGGGGTTTTATTTTCTTCAGTTGTGTTGTTTTGTTTAAAAAATACAAAGAAAAGCAAAATGTTCTGATTCTCATGCTCACCACTAACCTGAAGTTACAAGCTGTTTTACCACACGACTCAAGACGTTTGCTGATGCGTAACCACAGGTGTAGTTCAGACACTGAACATTTTTACTAAGGAATACAACAAATATACACAACTCATACAGTCTATTTCTTAAGTTCAACGTAGAAGAATGAATCAGTGGACAAAAAAAAAGGAAAAAGAACAACAACAAAACAAAACAGCACAAAAAGTCCAAGCTTAACCTACAGGTAAAATTTAGGTGACATATAGCTACAACTCAGGCCCTAACGTCAACCTACAGTAAAAACAGTTATGTCACTGAAGGTTTATGCCCTCCATGGAGCTCAGGTTGTAGATGATATTTTTCTCATTGTAGCCATTTCAATTATTGTAAGCTGCTGGAAGGAATCTTGAAAAAACAACTGTGCTCATCACCATGGCAACAAAATACTACACATCTGAGTCAGATGTTGTGCAGGGTTAGCCCAAAATTGATTAGCAGTTTCCAATGGTTATTGGAAATCTAGCTGAAATACTACAATCAGAACTGGCTACCAATCTGTCTAATATAACATTTATGTCTCAGTATCATCATTGCTAAACGTAAGCAAAAATTAGGTCTAACACTGACACCAGCATAAACCAATATTCAAATCTGCAATCACTGAGAACACGGAGGAGAAATGTTATTATCAGACAAAATTAATACATTTAAAGAGCCATGGAGGGAAGAGAGGATTGCTTTAAATTATCAAAGTCACAATAAATGAAAATTGCTTGGAAACTGCTCACTAAAATTGAAGACAGCTCTCCATGAGGTTCCTATCAAAAATTTGGAAGGCATGTAAGAGTTTTTGCAGGTTAATTTCTCTCTGCTAGAGCTAGAGAAGAAAGGAATAAAAGCTTATCAGCAGGGCAGAAGAGTGTAATCTTATTAAAAACTACATTTCAGAACAACTCTCATTGGATTCTAAATACTTTTAACAGATAAGAAGGAAAAAAAGAACCAACTCAGAGCACTTTAGAAGTCCTTATTTTAAAGTATTTTTGCAATGTACTACTGCCTAGTGTGCCCAGCATAAATTGTTGAAGAAACCTAAGAAACTGCGGCTGCATCCATGAAGGTTCTCCGGAGTTCACATTTTTATGGACACCTGTAGGGGGAACACCGTGACCTCCAGCAAGCACATTTCTGGGGTCAGTCCGAGAACTACACAGAGCAGCTATTTGTACCCGGAGCTGGGGCTCACAGAGCACAAAAGACGACCGGCTGCAGATGGTGGGGAAAGTTTCTTGGATGAGAACAGAATGCTAAACTAAGCAACGACTTCTCAAATTTGTAAAACACAAGTTATTTGCCTCAAAATAACTAACAAAAAAAAAACCCCACCCAACACCACAACTCCTTCATAAAGCTGCCGGGTTGGGCTATACATGCATTCAAATATAGAATAAATTTAAGCTACATTTTCAAATGCATCATTTTTGTTTATCTCAAGGATTTACATAAACAAACACTTTATGTCAAGGGATATTTTAAAACAGTATCATTATGCAGCACTGCAGTACGTATATTACTTCTGGACGTACCACATTATTCACCAGCCATAATCTGTTATATTTATACACATTTATATAAAACTGGGCAGATTCCTCTAATAAAGTGCCAACAGATTCATGGTCTACTGACAGCCCAGATACCTAAAGCTCTTTCTTTAAGTCACAACTACATGTTTTCATGACATTCACTGTATTTTCACTACATACACTGTCTTTGACACCAAGTAGTTAGCACTAATTAAATGAATTACCAAGGACAATCAAATGATCATCCACTGCAGTGAAAGAAACAAGAACCAGATACTCTACAAAATTTAAGTCGCTGTTTACATGTTAAGTATTCTCAAGGTCACAACTAAGAAAATCTTGCCTGTTGTTGCCAAAGATTTCATGAAGTCTCTTAGATCAATGATCCAGTTTCAGCCTCAGGTTGGTGTCACATGTCCCCATCCTGCCAAGAGCACACCAACATTTCTGGTGTTTGTCAAGGTCAGTGTCTGCCAGGGGTATGGCACAACAAATTGGTGTATGAGTGACCAGCAAGACATCATGTGGTTTTTATGTACGCTTAAATAATAGCAAATTTTGACTTCAAACATCATCTCCAATATGAAAGACTGTCTGCGCTCTGTCCTTTGAAAAACAAATATTTGTCCTACGGATTTTAAGAAGACTTAGAAACCAAAAATTAAACAGCTTGACGGATACCAGCTGTGACAGATGGGGGCATGATGATTAATTTGAGGCTGCTCATTCGTGAATAGGTGCTATTTGGGTAATCTGTAATGGATCAATCCTCTGGAAACTTGCTTCCAAGGGCTTTTAGGCATGTCAAGCTCTAAACAATCCAATCTGGAGACAAAATGGTGTCTCAGACCTCTTCATTGTTATCCCACACTGCAATTAGAGTAGGATAAACACTCTTCACTAAATTCAAAGGTATTTATTTGCAACCTGTTATCCCCTACCCATCCCTCCAATTTGGTGCTGGTAAATACTGCTTTAATTTATCTTCTTTTAAAAGACTCTTATGCCTCTTGTCTCTGGGAGCTACTAAACATAATCACTGCTTAAAACACTTTAAATCCCAGCATACATAAAAGACGCAAAGGTAACAGAAATCAGCATTGAAGTTTAAATCTTAGCATTTGTATGTAGAGTCTCATTTTTCCTAGACAGTGAAAAGAAGGAAGGAGAAATTAAAGGGGGAAGTAATAAAAACCAGAAAGAGCTTATAGTTCCAAATTTCTTTAAATTAAGCATAGGGCTATTTTTCCTTAACAGAAATCTTATTTTCCTTTGGCTATGAAATGAACTATTCTGCAACTGTCACTTTTATTTTAGACTAGCAACAGTCAGAAACACCTACATTTTAAATTTGCTTTTATTGCCATAGAAACGTATGTTTGCTTTAACTAAAAAGGAAGTCTACTGGCTCAGAGACAATAGTCTACTTTCCATATCACAAGCTACAGAAAATGTTATAATTTATTCCTCTATATCCATACTTGCATTATCTAAGTGAGCTACATCCACCTCAACTACAATGAAATTACATGTACTCTGTGTTATGTAAGATATTTATACACGTACATTCAAATGAAATGAAATCAGTGCAATCCACTTTATAGCATCACAAAAGTACAAAATTACTTGAGAATTACTTATGCTCTTAAACCAATCCAATTTCAAGCATACTTTACAAGACTTCTGCTTCAATAACAATTTAATGTTTAGAGCAGTTGTGCACCATTAGATTCAATATTTGCAGTGAAACCTTTCCATTTTGAGTACATGATGACAAACAGGTCAAAATATGCCAAGAAAACTGTATTTTTGTTCACTTTATAGCCACTATTGTCATGAAGAATGCATGCAGAAATGAAAGGTTTTCAGCGCTCTGAAAATATGTATGGATAGAAGTATATTGACACAGCTTAGGTATCAAAAGAAAGACCTACAATCTTCTTTCCGCCCTGCAGTGCTGCTCCACAAGGTGTCTGTGCAAGGCAGCCCTCCCAACCCAGTTCCTCTGGGGCCAAAGATACCATCCCAGCCATCAGCATTGTGTCCCACAGAAACCGGTAGTGCTGCCAGCAGGTTGAGGCTCTCCTGCTTTACAGCAAGGTGCCTGCTTCATAACCTGCAGTGCTAACTGCCACTGCATAACCAAAAGGCAGAATTTACATGCAGCATGTTTGTTTAAACATAGCTAGGTAATTATAAGCAATTCAGCAGCTCAAACCGTTAGCATTCTCTTCGTAGTTCTACAAGAACTGCAGCAGGAGAGGGGAAAATTAATAATGTGCTAGGCTTGATGATGTTAAATATTAGCATTCAGAGATTCTGTCACTAAAAGAATCCTCAATATGGGAAAAAATCATGTAATCATTTCTTCATTTGTAAATCACTAGCAGTAGTTATCCAGCACACACACTTCAGCAACATAAAACCCCTCATCTATACTGACATTTTCCAGGAGATCGGTCTTACACTGGAATACAAAAAGCTCTGATAGAACAATAAACTTCCTAGAAAGCACTTCCTTCCAAAAATGGCACATGACAAGAGTGAGCCCACGGACTCGTTTATTCAGATGACAAAAGGAAAAGGTGCTGCTAACCCTTCCTATTCAGGACTGAAATAGTACAGGGAGAAGCTCCTTCCTGGTATCTTGTTTCTGAATGGAGGCAAACACAATGCTGCACAGCTGATGAGCATCACCACAGCTCAAGGTACCAAAAACGGAAGCAAAATCCCAAATTTTTGAGGACCAAAAAAAATGAAGATTTAATAATGAAAAACAATTCTGAATTGGTTCAGCCCTCATAAAAATTCTTAACCATCAAACAGAATTATCAATAATGCAAGAAAATTCTTTCTTAACTACTGGACAAAAAACTGCTCAAACGGTTAAGTAACAAATCAGCTCAGTAGGTGTTAAAATTATTCCCCAGCAGCTTAAAAAAAGTTTTCCTCCATGCCCACTAACATTTTCACACCACACAGTATGTTTTGTCTGAATCCCTGCTGCATGAAGGCAGGCAAATCAAGTGGGAGCATCCCGCTTACAAGTCCATATTCAGTCCAGATGCCAGATCCGGCAGGGAAACAGTGAAGAATTTTTTCATGTTTTTGTTTCTTAAATAACCCAAGCTCTTAAGTTCTGCTGTTAATGCAGCACGTGTCCATCTCTCACAGGAGCATATCCAGGACATTCAAC
Organism: Excalfactoria chinensis; assembly: GCF_039878825.1. Lineage (NCBI taxonomy): Eukaryota > Metazoa > Chordata > Aves > Galliformes > Phasianidae > Excalfactoria > Excalfactoria chinensis. The sequence goes on along the minus strand of NC_092825.1, from coordinate 13,795,147 downwards.
GCATTTTCTGTTCCCAGCAAAGCAAGGAGAGCCTCTCAAATCCACTTCCTTCAGGAACCTTCCCATGCAGCTTTGTTAAAGTCAAGCTTAGTTTGTGCACCCTGATTTTTGTATTTTTCACCTTGACCAACTGGGAAGGAACTCCTGTAAATGTAACTACAAATGCTGGTTGAAGTTTATTCTATTTTAAAGCATATTTTTAATAACCAGTCAAATTATATCACTAACTACTGCTTCTTCTGAAATTCCAGCTCTTAACAAATCTGTTCTAGTTCCTCAACAATATACTTGATCCTAAATTGGAACCTGTTCCTAAACAAATCCTAGGGAGGATGCCCAGCAACGCATTTGGATTTGAAGCAGCATCCACAGATACTCTACGAGCAGCACCGAACACCACCAAAATGTCAGCAAATTCACCTTTGATCTGTGAATAATGTCATATGGCTTAGAACAACATTGTTATGTGTGATTTTATTTTCCAATAAATAGAGATGAAAACAAAGATTTATTTTCCATACTTCTGGCTCTAATTTTCTATAGGCTTCAGATCAAGACAAAGCTAACAATGCCGCCAGTGGAAAGTCCCACTCTGAAGTCTTTCCTTAGTTTTTACATAAACTTCAGAGTGAATCTGAAATGAGTTAAACAACAAACAAAGCAACAAAGAGAAAAGCAGCTCCAACACAAAGTCCCTCTTGCCTCCTAATGGTTCCCTATGCTTTTTATGGAGTTTCACTTTCCTCTGTCCTTTGGGACTACCCTAAACAAAATGTGTCCAGACCTTACGTAAAGAAGAATTTGGTTCACAACGATGACCTGAAGCAGCCTACTCTAAAGTAGATCTTCTTCAGAGAGGCAACGAATCCCCATTTCCAGATAAACATTCAATTTATGTAGATATGTTGGAAACTGTGGTGGAAGATGAAGGGATTGGTTTTGGCCATGAGCTGCTGAAGGAAGGCCCATTCCCAACATCCTGCCAGGTAAACACTGTAGCCCCAGGGTCCCTTAAAGTACACTGACATTCATAAACTCCTGGCTGTATCTGCAACCTGCAGGCTGCTCTCAGGTAACGGGAATAAGAACTTATTTTGGACATACAGTTGTTTTATTTTTAGATGTGATAGAAAAAAATGTTATGTTTTTTTTTTAGCAGACCCTATTTTTCAAAGCTTATGTTGGCCTTTTAGAAGGTTTTAAGGATAATAAAAAAAGAGAACCAAAAATGCTTTTGATCTATCTCTATCAATTGTTTAGTATAGCAATTCATACATTCACTATTGCTTGCTCAGTTTGCAGAAGGCTGCACCAGAAGAATATCCCCATGCACCAGGCTGGGGGCAGACCTGCTGGATAGTCACGCTGTGAAGGACCAGGATGTCCTGTCCTGTCCTGGTAGACAGTTTTGGGCTTTTCTTGGACAAATCTTTCGTGCATCTCTTTTCTTTTGCCTGAAAGATTTTAACCCAGTTTCTTGGTTACAGGTAACAACAGCCACTCAATCTCATGAAAGAGGGATTCATTCCAAACAAGGATTAGAGTGCCTACAACAGAAAAGGTTCAGAGATTTGCACAGTCCTTGCACAGCATAACAGTATTACCAACTTTCATTAAATAAGATTCCAGCTGATGTCCAATAATGAGTATGTCTGTATCTTTTTGATTTCCAGGCATGTCAGGCAATTGCATAGGATAAAAAGGACTCCCAGAAGCAAGGGGAGTATTATGATTAATAATGAAAGGACTGAAAACTTCCAGCATCTCCCTAGGGAGATATATGTCAAATGGTTGCAGTCAAAGCCATAGGCAAAAATACTGATAAGTTAAAATATTTCTTAAGCAGAAAAGTTGCAAGAAATATAAATATACTGTATCTGGGAAGGCGATCTTCCCTGACAATATCCTATTTGAGCTGACAGTTAATTGGTAAAGTTATAAGCTGAAAATTAATGGTAATGAGGTGATTTTTCTTTTAAATCATAACACATTCATCTCCTGCAGGGAAATACAAAACCTGAAAGAGCAGACTGACTCACCGACCAGACAGTAAATTCAGCAAAGCAGGAAAGTGAGAGAAGCTGAAAGTGTGTGAAGCTTATAGGATTTAAAGAACAGCATGGATATGTTGTTCTCAAAATAAAGTCTATAAGTTTATAGTCCTTAGTCTATAAGTTTGGGTCTTTTTTTAAACAAAGAATTACCGGAAACACAAGGAAATACCTCATCCAGAAGCAACAGCCATTACAAAACATCCTGGTACAGACACAGAAGGGAAGGTTTAATGATTCTGCAGTGCAATTATGCATTTTCTAAACCACTCAGTGTATTTCAACAGAAGCAGCATGGTTCCATGCACTGCTAAGCCAAGCACACTCTTCACATGGTCAGAATTACAAAGCATGACATGCAAATAAAAACATCTACATGATCAGAAATGGACACACATATATGTGCATAAAAGCAGTCTATAAGATGTCTATCCAAAGTCATAGCGGAGAGGTTCAAGAGTCTCAAAAGCAATTCAAAGGTCAGAAAAATGTGGAATAAATAGGACTGGGGGAGACTACACTGCTCTCCTAGTGTAACTATGATCCATGACTATACCTATTTTATTTACACAGATATATATATCTAATCTTAATACAAATTATGTTTATTTTGTCCGACATTGTGTTAGTACGATATTCACCACCACTGATTTTGCATGAAATATGGGGTATCCCGGCACAGCCCAGCTCGGTACAGGCACAAGAGGAGCATGTGGAAAAGCTGTGCAACTTGCAGGTACTTTCATCCAAAAGGATCATTAGAAAAATGACAATTTCCCATGTTTTTCTTTGAATACTGGAGATCTGTTAAACATTTAGGAAATTAACTATCAATCCCCAATTTCCCTATTGAACAGTAGCATGATTTCCTTCAGGTTTGAATTTACCAATACACTGGCAGCCCATAAAACTTTCACAATGGTATGTAGATCTTCTGTTACTGTAAAGTCACTCTAACGTGGCTGCTAGAGAATTAAGATTACAAATCCCACTCTAATTCATTTAGCAGCACAAGTTACTTCATCTGCACCTTCATATTTAAGCTACTGTAGCAGTGCTGAAATGCAACGCTACAATCTGATTGCTGGCTCTCCACTAACATGCAGCACAGAACCTCAGCAGCAATGTTTATCTAATTAGAGGAAAGAGTCAACTGTATTGTTGGTGCTTTCCTGGGTCCAACCACTTCTGCCTATTTCCTACTCTCTTCCCTCCCCTTCAGACTTCACGAGCCAAGCATGGGGAATTTGCAAGATCTGCAGCCTGTTTAAAGGGGAATGGCACATATCACTTAAAAACAGCTGTTTCCCCCACTCTCAGGGAGCTCTCTCCTTACTAAGTTCTCCCTCCGTAACCCTCCTACCCTTGATACTCCTATCACCAGATCTCTTTGCGCTACAGCACTGTCATCTGAGAAGATGATGTTAAGAGATGCTGATGATCTGGACTTGACCTAATTGGTTTTGTGACATTACTGCCAACACAGTGCCTTCCTCCTTTGTTCTCAAAACATGAGCTGTGACGCAGAAAACAGTCACGGACCTTACAACACCACAGGTTCCTCTGGGGGTAGAGAACAGAGCATGCAAAAGTCATATTCACGACTGCTAGAAAATTGTCGTTTGTATAACCGCTAAGGTGGAAAGTGTTTGTCACAATCTGAAAATGCTACAATCTAAGCTGCTAAGCAGTCTCAGCAGTGGTGATTTGGTTGAATGTATTGGAAAGGAGAAAGAGGCGTGAATCAATCACCAAACAGGTACCCCACACTGGTACTTCTAAAGCAGAGGTTACTGCTTAAGGCATTTTTACTGCTTTCCAGACAGGAGCTGCTTGATGACCATAAAGAAACTGCAATGAACCTCTCTGGTGTTATGACAGACATTAATATTAAACCTTCTTAAAAGTAGCTTAAGCAACAAAGATGAAGTTCTCCCGTGATTCATTAGCTCAGCGACAAGAATAGCTGATGAAACAGCTACAAAAGTCAGATTTTAGGTGGAACTAGGAGAATATGTTCCAGCTGCACCCTGTTACTCCCTTGTAGAGTTGGATACAGGCTTATTCCCACTTAGAAAATGATGCCCTGAAGAACTGGAAAAGATGTTTATGCATCAGTTAATGAAGAACATCTGCTCTTTTTCAAAAAAGGAAATGGCACTATTACCTAAAAGCAAGCGGGATGATTTTTGATTTGCAAAGTTGTCTTTCATTGAATTCCACATACGAACGGGAAGCTGGCTCTTGTACCATGCATTCCAAATTCAAGACTGAATATTTAGGCAACTCAAGAAATGAAGATAATTATAATATAATGTCACTTTTAAATACCACCTACAAGTCCCAGAAAGGTAAAACAACTAACACGTTTTGATGCTGACACAAGAAATGGTTTTAGAACAACCAGGAGTATGAGTTAAATGGGATGAAGAGCAATTACAACTAAGTTGCAATCAAAACCAAGTGACCGTAACTACATCATGCCTATTTGCTAAGCATTTACAACAAGTGGGTAAGCAGGTATTCACAACCCTACTCCGCTATTTGGTGGCAGCTCTGAAGCTGTTGATTATCCGAGAGGAAAATTTCCCCGTAAGCAAGCTTTTCCACGAGAACACGCTTGACAATTATTTTTTCTTTGGGAAAAAGAAAAATAATAATCAAGAAACTCAGGAAGCCCCATAAGTTGTGTGCTAGTCCAAGATCCAGTTGCAAAAAGGACCGAGTTGGAGTCAGTCCTACCACAATCTTAAAACAACACATTTAATGTATAAACTGCGAAGCAGCAGCAAAAAGACAAAAAAGATTTAAAAGAGAGAAACAAGGCTGTGCTGTATAGCCCAGCCATTAAAAACAAGGGACTGAACCAGCCAAACACCTGCCTCTTATATTTCTGCAAAGCTGATAAACATTAATATGGTGGCTCTCCATGGAGTCAAACAGTCCAATGACTAATTAGGATTGAGAACCTTGGCACAAGACTCTTACACCCAAGCAGTTCTAAGAATGCCCACTTCAGCTTTTTGTCAAAACAATTCAAAGGAACTTCTTCGTCAAAACAATTCAAAGGAAGAACTTCTTTACAGAAAGGGTGGTTAGGTACTGGAATGGGCTCCCCAGGGAGGTGGTTGAATCGCCATCCCTGGATGTGTTTAAGAGCCGTTTGGATGTGGTACTCAGGGATATGATTTAGCAGAGGTTGGTTTTTTTTTTTTTGTTTTTTTTTTTGGTTTTTTTTTTTTTTTCTTAGAGATGGGGTACTGGTTAGGCTGCGGTTGGACTTGATGATCTTCAAGGTCTTTTCCAACCTGGATAATTCTATGATTCTATGATTCTATGATTCTTTCCACTGCTAAAAAAACAAAGAAAAAAAATGTCCAAAAGCCTGAAAAATAATGGGAGGAACAAATCCAGCCCTGCCACAAATCTGTGATGAACATTTTGAAAATCCTTTCACTAGAATGCAGTAACTTCTTCAAGATACCTGACCTTCTATTGTTAGCTCCAAAGTTAAACTCAAGGAGGCAATGATATTGGATACTATCAGATACAGAACCTCAGTTGGTACAGCTGTAAAATGCATTGCATATTTCTTTCCACATCCTGTGAGAAATTATAGTACCACACCAACAACATTTGCAGAAGCAAGAAGTCGGGTGAATCTCACTTTAGAGACATAATGAAGATTCCTACCTTACTTCAGCACAAAGCTAAGAGAAATTATTTAGTAGTCAAGAAGATAGTCAATGGAATGGTAATCTTGCTTTATAATACATATCTACACGCACACAAAGTTTTGAGTAATTATACCACAAGGATACAAAAACAGTATAGAAGTTTTTGATTTAGATGCTGCATTCTATTGGGCAGACTAAGAAAGCTTCAGAAGCTGTCCTTACTGAAAAGTTATTTCTATATTACATAACTAATTTTGTAAATCTTTCTGAAACTGCTTAGCTGGAATTATGATCAGCCCCAACACAGACTCTGGATAACGCAGGCATACAGAATGCTTTCTCACCTTAATGGTTGTTAGATCTTTTTCTTTGAAGAGAGAAACCAAACCATTTTATTTCCACTCTTCAAGATGTGCTTTCTTAAAATGTGTTACTTTTTGAGTGCAGTTCTCACCCAACTCTAGCTAGCATAACTTGTAATCTTACAGAACTTTCCTTCTTCCTCACTTCAGAAACAAGAACTAAGTTTAAAACTATAGTATCACAGCAACATCTATTCGACTCTGAAGTTACCAGTACATGAGGTACATTAAACAGCAGAACTATCACGAAAAGCAAACCATCAGGCTCCCATAGGCTATGACGTGAACATTTCTTCTCATTTCATCTCTTCAGTGACTGACAGAGATGCCAACAAGCATTCATTCAGCTTACCTGCTCCAACTTCTTTTTCTTCTTCTTCAATGTTGTTTTTGATACTGTCATACTCCTCATCGATTGCCTGGTTGCCACGCATCTGAGACAGGATCCTCCGTGCTCTCTGAGTCTGGCCTTTCTGAATCAGCCAGCGGGGGCTTTCAGGGAGAAACAGGAAACCAAAGAATTGTATAACTGCCGGCACAGCTGACAGCCCCAACATGTACCTGGAAATAAAGAAATAAACAAATTTCTCACGTTTACCTACAAGAGTGCTGTGAGAAGACAGGCTTACAGCAACTCAGGCTGTAATTTACAAACCAAACCTCATTCCTTTGTATTCATTATTGTCAGATATTAATCAGGCAAGAACCCTACTCTGAAAGCACCACAGAAAAAAGACCTTTGCTTTCTATTCCAGTATACCTCAGGATGTTCTGAATATTCTGCTGTCAGTCACCCAACAGCTGCCTGTCCAGAGGACACTAACTCAGACTCAATGAACACCCTGAAACATGCCAGTAGTTTGGAAACTGATATCCCTTCTGTGAAGAGATAAGAAAAGAATGAATAGAAAAAGAAAGCAAAGGTGTACAGAGTAGATGTGTACTGCTGATGACAACAGTGAGGCTGAAATCCTGCTCATTTTTTTACACGCATAATAAAAAAGACATACCAAAAGCAGCCAACCATAATTGCTTAATTTGGTCAGCAAGAATGTGCACACAGACACACACAGCCGGGGAATAAGCCTCTTGTGTAAGGAAATGGCTATTTCTGATTGTAGACAGAAACACTGAGAAAAGTTCATTTAACCAGCATTGCATCCACTTACACTTGATCTTTTAGATAGTCTGCTCTTAAATGTTCAGCCAGATGCAGTGTTGTTTTAAATTAAAACAGCATTTTAAGTGCCCAGAGGGATTTCACTGTACACAGCATTAATGCCAGAATCACTGCTGCAGGAGCTGCCCCTCCAGCAGCCAGCACTGCCACCTGTACAGCGCTCACACACAACAGGACTTGCTCCAACTGAAGTGAGGCCAAAGACCGTGGAAGATAAGCATATCTCCATCTGTCATAGATGGTTCTGATCCTCACACTCCACATGTTCTGATCCTCACATTCCTTCAATGAAACACTAAAAACAATAACAAGTATTACAAAATAGAGCATAACAACATTCTGCTTTTTAAATCTGACTTTTTCCCTACATCTGATAAACAGTTTGTGTTGAAAGATTATTTTGGCTTCTACTAAAGCCTTTAGACGGTGTTGGCATCATCTGTACATCACTGCAAACAACACGGGTTTCACATCACTGCTTATAACTGTTCTACTACCTCCAGAAAACAGTCTTCAGACTGAATATCGGGGTAGTCTGTACTCATAAATGGGTTCACACAAAGGGATCAGTCAGGAAATCAGAGAGATGAGCAAATTTTTCCTCTAGCTTCTCTCACTGTGCACACTTTCACACTGACAGTTCCAAGTTCTCTCGCATGGATGTTTCTATAAAGTTGGCTATACAATGGGATTGCTAATAGAGCATGCAAGAGTGCAAGATCGTTAATGGAAACCTCATTTCAGGGCAACAAACCACATGTATTCAACAAGTCCAAATGCATTTCGGGTGAAAGTGGAAAAAGACACACAAGCAACAGGGCAGCAAAATGGAGAAAGGGAAAGAAATACAACACACAAAAGGTAAAGAAGATGGCCACCCCTGGATGCAGGCCAGTCCTCACCAAGCTGAGCTCTCAAGTTCCTCCTTAACCTGACAACATTTTCCAAAGGTTATATAATTACATCTTGGTCTAGAAATAAAACTCCTAACAAGTCTCTCATTTTCAGAATGGCATAGCTCATCTTAAGTAAAAAAAATAAAAAATGAAAGCAGGAAGAAAATAAATTCCAAATGCAAACACTGTGGAAGGATTAATTGCTGAGCAGACTTCAGCCAGCATATCTAACAAGTGTCACTAATGTTCTCATTCCTCATTCACTAATGGTCTCATTCATCTGTGTCCTCATTTCTTCCTATGCCCCTCCTTCTCCACAAACAGTGTTTTGGAAGCTGCATACAGAATCACATCAATATATATACACTGCTGAAGCTCAATAAATAGTATATTCAATGTCCATGATTAGTGTGGTATTTAGAGAGCCTCTTCTATTTCAAATGAAGAGTAGTCCAAAAACATAGAAATTAAAAGCACAACTGCCGTGCTTTGACAAACTGCAAGCAACAGGATCTTTTAGCACATCTAAGTATACAGATTTAGTCCTTGGTACTCATATGACCCCATGTCTGCTCCTCCAAAGCTTTTAAATGCAGCAGAACCTCCAGAACTGAGCAGTTGCATGCCTGCAATTATTTTAAGAGGCAAAAAGAAATAATGAAAGAAAAAAAAGCAAGATCCAGGCTGTTAATTTACCACTGGATACTGGTGGGTTGTTTATCACAGAGAAGACAAAAAAGAAGCACAGAGAAAGTGTTCGGTCACTAAAGGCAGTTTCCAATGACATGTTTCTGGTCAAAGCAGAGTACAAGGAGCTGGCCAGAAGGAAAATATTCACATAGGAGCATACGTCCGCTCTAAGTTCATGAGCCCTTGCAATTTTCAGACCAAGCAGGTTTGATAGAACCAATCTAGTAAAAGCAAGCAATTTTGGACATTGTGTGCTGTAAGCCAGCTTTCAGAAATCTAATAGAGTTCTTTCCTATACAGAGAATAAGACTTTGTTTCTGAAGTCAGAAGTCCGGCAGACCTGAAAAAACCCAGCATGAAATTTAGTAAATCAGCAGTAACATTTGTCCTTCTGAAACTTATTGCTGCAACACTATTACGATGAGTTAGCAGTGTTTTATAAAACTAACTTGTCAGGTTCAATGTTTGTTTTCGTTTGCTACAATTCCCCTTTTATGCAGTAACTCAGGAGTGAACATCCGTGAACTCCCCACAGGTGCACGCTGGACACTCTTTCTAAGTGAAGGCCCATCTGTACTCTGCTCTGCAGTCTCAGGTTGCAGCCAACTAGCTGAGGACAGAGAAGTATGCAATCCCATACCCACCGCTCCAGCACTGCAGCTGCAACTCCTTGGATAGCTCAGCATTAGCATAGCTTGTTTCTGCCCAAATCAGAGGAGATATTAGATATCTAATATCAGGTTAGATATTAGGAGGAAGTTTTTCACTCAGAGGGTGGTGACACACTGGAACAGGCTGCCCAAGGAAGCTGTGGATGCCCCATCAATGGAGGCATCCAAGGCCAGGCTGGATGTGGCTCTGGGCAGCCTGGTCTGCTGGTTGGTGACCCTGCAGATAGCAGGGGGGTTGAAAAGAAATGAACTTTATGGTCAGAGGGGCAGAATCACCTCCCTCCCCCTGCTGGCCATGCTGCTTTTGATGCAACCAAGGATACAGTTGGCTTTCTGGGCTGTGAGGGCACATAGCTGGCTCATGATTTATCTGAACAATTACACAAAAATACAGCTCAAATAAGATCAAGATTTGTTGGATATTTTGTTAGCAATATTTTTCTTCCTATATGGTAGTACTTACTGACACACAGATTACAAACACATCCTTAGCTTGCAAGCTTCAGCTCACTGATACAAAAATAAAAGCAAACAAAAAAAACATTTGTATCCACAAACACTTTTCCCAGCAGAATCTCTAACCTCTGAGGTAAACTGAAATCAAGATATCTGCCTAAAAAGGAAGTGCACAAACACCTGAAACTGTAACGGTGACTCAGAGCTCCTTTCTAAATAAATATCTTTGCTGTCCATTCCTCACCACCCAGCCCCATGCATAGGGAGCTTTTATATTAGCAAATTACTTAGGCTAATAGTCATTTTAAATGAATAATGTAGCTACTGGATAATCGCTATTGGTTGTCAAATACTCCCATTTATTTTACCTAGCCATGCATTACTGCATGCCATTTACCCTTTCTAAAAATTGAACATATTTCATTAACTTCAGAAAGGGATTAGCAATCCCCTGAATTTTTCTTTCAGTGAAGTCGTTTCTCTGTTCTCTATAACTGGAGGCACAGACTGAGGGAGCCTGCAGCTGCTTTTGCAATGAAAAGGACATCAAAAGCTTCATGTGAAAATGTGAAATGCTATTTCTATTTCCACCGGAAAGCAAAAAGCAGAGCTAGGATCGACTCTATTAAATAAAATCAGCATGACGTCACATTTTTTCTTAAGGTCAGAATGTGACATCTTTTTACATAAGAGGCAAAGGAAGGAATCATATGAGCAGAAAGTAAAAATCCTCAACGTTCTTGGATCTTCAGACATACACAGAATAAACTGTGCATTCACTCTGAAAGCAATAACTTTTTATTTTAATGCATATTTCTTTACATATTAAAGAAAGACCAGCCTCTGTATACCAAGTGCCATATGAGCTGTCTCTAGCTTAAAACTTCACCTAGTGATCCTTACTCAATTCCATTGAAAGTTAGTGGATGTAATAATATTTATATTGCAAGCTTTTGGGGGAGATAGGGTGAGAAAATACTTCATAGTAGGATTTTCAAATGTCAGAAAGGTTCCAGGCTGCAGCAACAGGAAATGAAGAGCCTACAACAGCACACACACTTTTCCCAAGAGTTTCAATAGAAAAGCAAATATAATAATAAAATAAAAGCAAATAAAAGCACAAGTTTCCAAAAGCTGGAATGTGTTGTCTGAGTTATTGCTCCTACACATTTCTGTTAATAATTTTTTCACATCAGCACCGCAACTGAATTACCGAGCTTCAGAAAAGACTAAACTCTCTCAAATGACACATCACCATAAAGAAGGTAGGAGCAGTCCAGAAAGTCTTAGTAATGTCTACAGGAAGAACAAAATATGCAGAAAGTAGAGTAAAAGTGATTCATAAACTGCACACAATCAAAAATTTATAGTTAAAAATTACTCTACAATATCTGTAACTTCCGTTCTGATTAGATTACCACTGCTCAAATTAAGTGCATTCAATACACACCTCTATTCTCTGCAAGTCGTATCAGTTACAGGGAATGTGCCTTTTGAAAAATCAGCATGTAATTATTCTAAATGCAAAAGGCAAGCTACTTTCATAAACATCACGATGATAGTTCAAGCTTGCTGATGCATATTCATCATATGCAATGCATTGCTCATCCATTTTAAAGTTTTGTGAAATCAGAAAACCTAAACATATTGTGAGTACGGTCTGAGCGGAGGTTTTATGTATATCATTTGGCAAGAGTTAATTATTAAAACTCCACTTCAGTATGCAGCTCTACCACTTTACATGTGAAGTCTATGATGATAGCTGTCAGCCACTAAAAGTTCTTTCATATAAATGAAATCTAGCCTTGCCCAAACCATAACCACATTTTGCTTTTAGCGAAGCAGACTCACATACCTCCATCCATCCTTCACGAGGTAGCTGAACAGTCCATCCACGACGCTTGCAAAAAACTGCCCTCCAGTGATGAACAGGGTGTTAATGGTGACTAATCTGCCTCTTAAGTGTGGTGGAGCAACTTCTGCGATGTACACAGGCACTGTCATAGATGCTACACCTACAAGAATAAATTAGATTACATTTAGGAAACTGAAAGAGATACTACATCTTTTTTATTATTTTTATAGAGCTACAACATGGTTTTCACCCTCAAGAAAACACAAAGCTAAGCATCACTGTTATTATTATTGTTATTTAGAATGAATTCTTTCTTGACTTCTCTGGAGTTTAAAACCACCCCCATAATGCACTCAAAGCTCCAATGACATCAGTAGGCAAAGACTGAGGCTAAAGCACAGCCGCCTTTTATTCTCTCGTGCTACTGGTAGCATCTCCTATTAATTAAGCACCGGCTCTCAATGAGCTACTTGTACAAGAGATGTGCCCATGGGAAGACAAACACGCACACAACCACAAGCCTAAGAGAATAAGTTCAGTGACACACAGAGAGCAGAGCATGCTTCAGTGGTCCACATCCACCAAGAAATCCACAGTCACTTCCACGGAACCCACAGAAATTAGTTTCCCCATTTCATTATTAGACCCAACAGCGGCATCCAGCAATGATTTATAGATTTTTATAAAACTTTTATAAGAAATGCTAGCACTGCATGCACAGATTCACATTTCTGCTGAAGCTGAGCAACCGTCTCCTCCAGTCCATCCTGCCCACAGCACCAAGGCCAGCTGACAGAGCTGCTGGGGCCTCCCAAAGCCCACGTGAGGAATACAGATTGGTTAATAAGATATTCTGGTGCTCAGAAGATCTTTCATTACAGTGCATGTTTACAACAACCTCCCTGCACGAGAGCCTGGTTCCTGGGGCAAAGCTCCTGGGACACACCGTTGCCTTCTCCTACTATTAACAGAGCAATCCACATACAACACAAAAACACACAGAAGATTCACACAAAAAAAGAAAGAAAAATGTATTTAATCTTTTTTCAAATTGCAGCAGAACGCACCAAGGAAAAGAGCACCCAAACAGCCCTTTGTAATACAGAAGTGCGTTTTCTAACACATTCCACCATTAGGGATATTCCTCTTGTGTCTTTCACACTGGTTTTTCAACTAATTACAATTAAAGTGATGGAGACAGCATACAAATAAGAGAAAGGCCTTTACAGGAAAGTGGAGGAGTACATTTGCTTTCTCAGAATAAAACTATCAGCCACAGAGAGCTAGGAAAGGCTCGGCAGTGGAACGAGCTCCAAGCAGTCCCCTGGCACAGCCTAAACGTGCTTCCAGCAATCACTAAGTCCAGCAATTCATTTACAAGGAACATCTGATATCTCTGGAGGGTATCACTTTTTGTAAGTTTGGGGTTTCTAGATACCATTCATATTTTATTCTCCTCTACTATGAGCAACCCTTGCTAAAATAGAAGTGGCCCCAGTATCGAGCAGTGTCCCCCAGGGCTCCACACTGGGACTGCTTCTATTTAACATCTTTATTAATGATCTTGATGAGGGGATTGAGTGCACCTTTACTAAGTTTGCAGACAACACCAAGTTGGGAGGGAGCACTGATCTGCCTGAGGGGAGAAGGGCACTACAGAGGGACCTGGATAGACTCGATCGATGGGCCAAGGTTAATGGCATGAATTTCAATGGGGCCAAGTGTCGGCTCCTGCATTTTGGTTACAACAACCCCAGGCAACCCCACAGGCTTGGGGAGGAAAGGCTGGATAGCTGCTTGGTGGAAAAGGACCTTGGTGTGTTGATGGACAGTCGGCTGAATATGAGCCAGCAGTGTGCCCAGGTGGCCAAGAGGGCCAATGGCATCCTGGCTTGTGTCAGGAATGGTGTGGTGAGCAGGACTAAGGAAGTCATCCTGCCTCTGTACTCAGCATTGGTGAGGCCTCACCTTGAGCACTGTGTTCAGCTTTGGGCACCTCAGCACAAGAAGGACATGGAGGTGCTGGAGCAGGTCCAGAGAAGGGCAACGAGGCTTGTGAAGGGCTTGGAGAATGTGCCCTATGAGGAGAGGCTGAGGGAGCTGGGGCTGTCTAGTCCGGGGAGAAGGAGGCTAAAGGGAGACCTTATTGCTCTCTTCAAATACCTGAAAGGTGCTTACAGTGAGAGCAGGGCAAGTCTCTTCTCACTGGTGACAAGTCAAGGGGAAATGGCCTCAAGTTGCACCAGGATAAGTTTAGGTTGGATTATCAGGATATCATTTTTCTTTACAGAAAGGGTGGTTAAGCACTGGAATAGGCACCCCAGGGACGTGGTTGAGTCACCATCCCTGGATTTGTTTAAAAGCCATTTGGATGTGGTGCTTGGAGACATGATTTAGCAGGGGGCTGTTATGGTAGTATGGTTAGGTTGTGGTTGGACTTGATCTTTAAGGTCTTTCCCAGCCTGAGTGATTCTATGATTCTATTTGTGATTCTAAAAGGCCACAATGCCTCTGACAGAACCAAGAAGTGACTGAATTCAGAGCAGTAGGAATGACACAGGAGACCATGTTCCTCCAACAAGCAGCTTGCATGAACAGAAACAGAACTGGGTCTTGCAACGTGACTTCAGGGGGAAAGCAGTCTGCTAAGACAGAGCCAGCTGACCCGATCGCACCTGCACAGCTAACAAAAGACAAAGAGCAAGGTGACAGGCTTCAACCGACAGCACCTTTATCTGCCAGCAACATTCCACTGCAAGAGCTTGAATCCCCACCCCCATATCCTCAGCAGTTATTATATCCTTTATTGTGTAACTCTACCTCCCCTGGTGGGGGGAAAGGTGGAAGAGAAAGTGGCGGAGCTGGTAAAGCCAGAAAGGAGTGGTTCTTCTGCCCCCCGGTGAAGGTGGTGAATGGTCATAAAGCTGCGACAGGGTCTGAGGATGCAGGTGTGGCCCGATCACAGATTGGTTAAAAATAAGAGAAGAGGTGGAAGACAAGGGCTTTTTGGCAGTCATAGAGGCATTCCCTGTGGTGATGGTGGAGGAGAGTCCAAAGTAGGTCCCATTGGACCCACAAGGAGTCACATGCCTTATAGAGGTGGTTGAAAAGAAAGGACTGCGATCACCCCTGACCTTGAACGCATTATAGTTAATCATAGTTAACAGAGACATCTCGCTGGAAAAAATGGCTTTGCTTGTTCCGCTTATTGCTAAAGTACCGGAGACTCTACTAGGACGGGACTTCCTAAACAGCGTGGCTGCACATATTACAAATTTATAATAAGGGCTACTGTCTACCAATTGTCTACCGCACATGCAATTCCACTGCGGTGGAAACGGGACACACGCCCCATTTGGGTAGATCAATGGCCCCTTCCTCATGATCAACTTGATGCACTCCAACAGTTAGTCTCACAAGAGCTTCAGTTGGGATATATAAAACCCTCCCTCAGTCAACGGAACACTCCAACCTTTGTCATCAAGAAATGCTCTGGTGCCTTTCGCTTTCTGCATGACTTGCATGCAGTCAATGCCCAATTAGTACCTTTCAGAGCAGTACAGCCAGGAGGGCCAGTGTTATACATCTTATGCAGCCTGGTTTACATGCTTACACCGGTGTACCCTCACTGGGGTTAAAAGAGCACGAAGGGATATAACTGGCATAATGGGAACAGGGCTGGGAGTTTTAAACAGTATAGATGCTGAGATGCTAATGAATAAATCAAGTACAGCAACAAGTGATTTACATGCATTACAATATCCTTTGCAGTCTTCTTTATCAGCATTAGGAACCCATCAATGGCTTTTATCAGACGTACTGCCTCAGTGGGAAAGGACCAATATGAGAGATCACCAGCTAATTGTGGATGCACTCGATGCAGCTCAAAATAATACTTCTCTAGCTTTCAGCTGCATCCAAGCTCAAATATGGGTGCAATCTATGACAGCAGCAATTGTGAGAGATGGTGAAGGAGGTACCCTGCCTACTGAAATTTGGAAGGTAATTTGGGATAATGCAAATGAGTTCGAGAGGAAATTTCAATCCTAGTTGCATTTGGTGAACTTTACTTATGATCCTGTTACTAACAATGCCACAGCCTTTGTCATAACAATTCGTAATGCCTCAGAATACACGATATACCCAATCATTGCATTGGGATTGATTCATGATGGGGTTGTGCTTTATCCAATGAAGCATCATGTGTGGGCTCGACAAAATGGGCAGAAATGGCAAACTGTTGATATTAGCTCATGTGCTGTATGGGAGCAACAAGGGTTTGTTTGTGAGAGTAATACTCTAGGGACTCAAGACGTTTGCTTTGATACTGAATAGAACATTTGCCACTTCGAGATTCACCCCAATGCAGTACATGAGACAGAGCTGGTATACATTGGGAAAGGACGTGCGTGTATGAGGACTTTCTGTGATTTCATACTCATAGGCAATATCACTATAGATACCAGCAATCATTCAAACTTCTGTGTTTGCAACTTCACTAGCATCATAAAATGTGACTTCAACTATTCAGTTCCGGTTACATCATATCAGTTGTTGCAGTCTAATTACACATTGATTCATGATTTATCTCCTGTTCCAATTGGAATGAATCTTACTCTGGTGAAGAAACTGCTGCAGCATGATGACCTATGCCAGCTGCTGGAGTGCATTCGGGACGATGGACAGAAAACCTTAATCACTGCTCACCATGATACCAGAGAGATACATCGTGTCCTGGAAAAGGTGAAGAAGGATGGAGAACACCACTGGTGGGAATCGCTTCTCGGATGGTCTCCAACATCTACTGGGATTCTTAATTCAATTCTTAGGCAATCTGTGGAATACACACTGTAATTGGGCAAGGCTTTGGGGCATAGGGAAGGGAGATGTTGCAGTAGGCGACTGCGGGGACCTGGTTGTATGGGATAGCTCTCCCTATTGCCCTATATGCTTATGCTTGCTTGAATATGGAGCTATGCTTAGAACAATGTCAGTATGACCTTGAAGAAGTAGTAAACAAGTCTGGGGAGTTGATCAAGAAATAGAACAATGGAGAAAAGATCGTTAAGGAGATTGCTGATGTGGCGTGTTGCTTGAGGCCCCCAGTCAGTATATAGGAGATTGTATTTCAGACCAATCAGGGATTGATGAATGTACTAGGGAACTATAAGAATAGATGTGTTGCTACAATAAACACCTTTGCTGCTCACCAGGTTGGTGTAGGCCTGCAGTTATTGGCCCTGACCAAGTGGTTGGTCAGACACGCAAGGGACAACACAAGAAACAGATACAACATATGTACAAGGAAGAGAAACATTGTGTTTCCCTCTTTTGAGGGACCTAAATAAATCCAACCTTATGCCTTTTTCTTGGAGGCTACTGGAAGTCAGCCCAGGGTACTCACTTTCCCCGTGGCCTGTAAACATGGATGACACTAAAAACTTTATGAAAATAACATGCATTCCCAACAAGGTTATCCCTGAATTAGATAATCATCCAGTGATACTACTTTAAGAGGTTATGTTGGGAAGGTCTGTACATGGATTTTACTGGTAGTTAGAAAGACATATACAACCAAAAGCCAAGTATGCCCTGCAGAAAGGCTTTTTTTTTTTTTTAATTCTCATTGTACATCTTGTTTATGGTGAAAGTGATTACAAGAAATTTCTCCTAACGTTATGATTTTTGCACCTAGAGTTTGTGTTAACTGATGGCATAACAGCATCTCAGTGACAGCACTGGCTCACACAAACTGGTTAGAAAAAAATACAGTGCTTCAAAAACTGGGACACTTTCACAAGCTGACAGCTGAGGGGCATTTTCATAGATACACATCCTCAAGGAACACACACAAAAACACAGCAACAAAAAAAAAACCAACAAGAAGTGTCATTGCAATACTACATAGAATCACAGAACAGTTTCGGTCAGAAGGTCCTTCAAAGCCCACCCAGCCCCACCTCCTGCCGTGGGCTGGCTGCCCCCCACCAGCTCAGGCTGCCCAGGGCCCCATCCAACCCGGCCCTGAATGCCCCCAGGGATGGGGCACTACACTCTACGGGCAGCTGTGTCAATCATTACCACCACCTGAGTAGAAAAATCTACCCGACATCTAATCTAAATCTCCTCTCTTTTAGTTTAAAGCCCCTGGTCCTATCACTATCAGACTGCCTAAGAAGTCGATCCCCCTCCTGCTTGTAAGCTCCCCTCTAGTACTGTAAGGCCACCATGAGGCCTCCCCAGAGCTTTCTCTCTTCCAAGCTGAACAAGCACAGCTCCCTCAGCTCCCCCTTCACAGGAGAGGCACTGCAGCCATCTTCAAGGCCCTCCTCTGGACTTGCTCCAACAGCTTCATATTTTTCTTGTGCTGGGGGCCCCAGGCCTTGACACAGTATTGCAGATGGATCTCATGAGGGCAAACTACAGAGGACAATCACCTCCCTTGCCCTGCTGGCCACCCTCCCTCTTTCAACACAGCCCAGAATATGAGTGGTCTTCTAAGAGCTGGCCCATCCAGCTCTTTCTGAAGGTTGATTTTTATAATGGATGTGCAGAGAAATCATTTGAAACATGACAGTCAAAACTGTTTCCAAGGCATCCAGGAAGCAGGGCCACAGTGTGGTACAGATCAGCAGGTACGGGCCATTGCAGAACACACTGTCAGCCTGTTAGCCATGTTTAACTTAGCACTTGCCATTCACTGAAAAACTAGAGCCTATTGGAGATGACCTGGTCTAGTCCCAACTGCGCAAGCTAAACCAGCTACAGCAGATTGCCCAGATCCATGCTGATCAAGCAAAGGTGTCCCTACCCATGGCAGTGTGGGGAGGAATGAGATAACCTCTCAAGGCCAATTCCAGCCCAAAACATCCTATGGCTCTGTGCTCAGTTAGGCTGTGATCATTTCCGCAGGTGGATGATCTCCAACCAACGTGATTCTGTGACTTTTCATCAGCATTCCCACCTTGAAACTTTTCACATCGTTGCTGTACATCTTGCCTTATACTCTGACTTTATTGCCCCTGCTGAGTTCCTCAAAAACCAGAGGTTTAAAACATCCAAACAATTTCTTGCTGCTCAACCTCAGTTGAGCAGAAAAACAACAACAAAATAAAACCAGCCAAACAACTACAACAACAACAAGGTTATGTGTTTCCATTTAACATTTAGAAATCAAGGCATATGCATTTCTACTCTGAGTCTGAAACAGAGAGCAGCAGGTTTCAGGAAACGGGGGAAGGCGAGTGGGAAAGCCTCCCCAGTTTGACTGGCTGCCATCCAACAAGTGCTATCACAGGAAAGGAAAGCTATTTCTAAAAAAAATAGCCAAGAAAGATAAAAAAAAAAGCTCTTCTGAGAGAGAATTAAGGAATAATTCATATCACTCAAAATAAAAAATATCATAGTTCAGACTTGATAATGTTATTCCTACTACAGTTTTGCTTTCAGCTGCCTTAGAATACATTCTGCAGATTTTCCTCTTTCAACTTATGACCCAGAACAGTGTAGGAAGGCAAGTTAAATAGCTATAAAAATATCTGAAATACATAACCAGCACTCATTAAGTAGTTATTTTAATGGACAAATATTAAACAAATTTGAAAGCAAAGAACAGCTTTCCTAGCAGAATAAATATGGCTGCAATGTAATCTTTTCTTAATCTTTCATATGAGAATGCTTTCATTTACACTTAGATGACATTTTCTAATATGCTCTCACTGTTCAACTGCTCACGCCAATAAAAGAATCTTGCTGCAGGCACATGTATTGCTATCTAACTAATAAAGCTCGTAAGTGACAAGATGTGAAGAAAAGAAAATGAAAACAATTAACTGGAAAGCTGTCAGGGAAAGTTCAAACTCCACACTGTGCACAACAGCTATGAATTCTGAGAACATACAGCAGACGCCCCAGTCCTTATTGACTGCAATGCATTAGCCTTGTGACCTCAGCAAAGAATACGGTTCAAAAGTATATATATATAACAGAAGGTTCTTTCAAATTAGACCACAGTTAGTTAGTTGCAGCTAATTGCTATTCAGAAAACATTAGACAACAGGACAGACTGATATCTTCACATTCGAGTGTTTTTTCCACACCTAAAACAGTCACTTCAGACACTAATTACTAGTGCTGCCACTGTAGTCTGCAGATTTACCATTAGAAAGCAGTTAGAGGAGAGAGCACAGCTCAATTTTAAAACAATCAGTAGAAAGCAGGTATGAAAAGGCATCTTAGAGTCACATTAACATTCAGTACGGTATTTTCAGTACAAACACGTTTGCATTATAAAGAGTTCAGTGAGAAGTCCGGGAATCAAGTCAACAGGTTTAGAGACAGGAAAGTTAAGATCATGAAGGAGAATCCCTGCAAGAATTAGAACAAAAGGAAACATCTGCCTGCTGTAAGAGAAGATCAGGGTCGAGACCACCTAAAGAACTTGAAGATGTCCAAGCCCATGGGATCTGATGAGATCCATCCATGGGTTCTGAGGGAATTGGCGGATGAAGTTGCCAGGCTACTATCTATCATATTTGAAAGGTCACAGCAGTCTGGTGAAGTTCCCACTGACTGGAAAAGGTTAACTATAATTTCTACTTTCAAGAAGGGAAAAAAAGAAGATCCAGGGAGCTATGGGTCAGTCAGTCTCACCTCTGTGCCTGGCAAGGTCATGGTGCAGATCCTCCTGAAGGCCCTACTGCAGCACAAACCATGACAGGCACAAGGAAAATAATTGATGTGATGGATGGACCACTTTCTGGATAAGGAATTGGCTAGATGGTTGCACTCAGACAGTCGTGGTCAACAGCTCAACATCCAATCAGTGGTGAGTGGTGTTCCTCAGGGATCAGTGCTGGGACTGGTGTTATCTGACATCTTTGTAGGCAACATGTGCAGTGGGATCATGTCCACCCGCAGCAAGTTTGCAGATGACACCCAGCTGAGCGGGGCAGTTGATACACCAGAGGAAAGGGATGCAATCCAGAGGGACCTGAACAGACTTGAGAGGTGGGTCCATGGTAACCTCATGAAGTTCAATTAGGCCAAAGTGCAAAATCCTTTACCTGGTTTGGGGCCATTCCAAGCACAAATACAAGTTGAGTGGAGAATGACTTGAGAGCAGCCCTGAGGAGAAGGAGTTGGGGGTGTCAGCTGATGAATAACTCAACACAAGCCAGCAATATGTGATTGCAGGCCAGAAGGCCAGCCGTACCTTGGGTTGTATCAAGAAAAACATGACGGGCAGGTCAAGGGAGGTGATTCTGCCCCTCTGCTCTGCTCTCGTGTGACCTCACCTGAAGTACTGTGTCTAGTTCTCAGTCCCCAGCAAAAGAAGGATTTGGAGCTGTTGGAGCAGGTCCAGAGGGCCATGAAGATGTTCAGAGGATCTGGATGATCTTAAAGGTCCCTTCCAACCCAAACCATTCTATGATTCTATGAAGATTAAAAGTATATTTTAAAAAATAGATTAATGTAGCAAAACAAAAAGATCAAAAGCAGAATCCAAGTTTTTCTTCATTAAAAAGCATTTAGGAATAAATAACAGGGAGATGAAATAATCATGCAAGACTTTTGTGCAAGATCAGATGAGTACCAACACACCCTGTAACAACCAGGACTTCCAGCATGGCTCAGATGGTGTCTAGCAGACAGGAGGAAAGGAGCATCACTTAAGCAACAGATGACTAACAAAAGCTGGAGACAGGATATTGAATGAGATACACTGTTTCCCCTAACATAATTAAAAAGCTGTAAGGTACCAGAGATGTAAGTGTACGCCATTTCAGGAGCATCAACAAAAAACTAGCAGCAGCAAAAACACTGGGAAGGACTGCAAAGGATTCTTGACATTTTTGTTGCTTATATTGATTATCATTAAAAAAGGATCATAAAAACAAAACAAAAACAAAACAAAAAAACCTCCATGCAACTCACAATTGTCAGCCTTTGTGCTTTGGAATAAAAAAGGCTGCTTGTTAACTGGAAGAACTAAGAAACCCCACCCAGGAACTGCTGCATTTATGAATCATTTTGTTGTTCTGTCCCTCCCTCCATCAGCTCAGTGTAATCTCCTTGCACCAACACAGCCAAACCCACCAGTAAACTGGAGATATGGTCAGTGCACCACAAGACCCAGAGCCTGCACCGGCCCAAAGGCAGAACCATGAACAATAACAGAGATTGGCCTGAAAAACTGTGGGACCCCAAATAACCCAGTTCGAAAATAAAATTGGGCTTTGAAGCACAAAAAAACAAATGACAAAATATATTCCTGGTTCTGTTTCACTGCTCTCGCAGTACAGTAGTGAAGCCATTAATCATTAACAAAGAACGGTCACAGCTCACTAAAGAAAACTGTATTGTTAAAGGTTCCAAATAAATAAACAAAAGTAGAAATCATGAAAATGCTTCTTTTCATAATAATGGTCACAGGGAATGAGGTAATATATGTTAACATATAAAACTGCACAGAGGGACTTTAAAAACCCCACATATAACTACTGTCCTGGTTAACATCTCTATCTCCTGTCTTAAAACGAAATGGTAAGAGCAAATTTTCTTCACATTGTTAAACTTTAATACAAGCAACTTTCAAGTTCACTTCATGAAGAAGCTGCCCATGGCACTTTGTGCTCCCTGTAAGGGCTCCAAGCAGCCACAGCTCCATAGAGGATCTGAGGAGGGCACCTGATGAAGAGTGAGTTCATAGAAAAGGGAATCAGAAATAAAATATTAATAGACAGCTGAAGGGATACTGTTATTCTATGAGAAAGTTGGAATAGGAGCTTAACATGAGAGTTTTGGATTGGTTTTAATTAAATGGGTAATCTGAAAAACTTGTTTTATTTTGGACGCTAGCCATACAATATATACTTAGTGCCTGGAAGGACTACTGATCCCAGAGTACATCAGATGATGCAGACTTTCACTGTGTATTTTCTGTCGTATTCTCACACATAACCCTATAAGGTTTATACTTTGTTTCCCACGAAAAACCAAAAAAGGCATTCCTGCCAAGGGAAAAGTCTGGAACACTGCTGACATCTGAGCACTAATGTTCAGGAAGGTGAGGGCAGGAAGCTCAGCATGCTGAAAGAAACAGGATTTCCACAGTAATCCCATATTCTTCTGCCAGCCAAAAGGAGAATTATTTAAGTAGTCTGCAGAAGAAGAAGGTCCCAGTAACAAAGGACACATTTTAACTGCAAAGGGTACTTATTATTTGTTCTAAAAGACCACCAGCTTTCATATAACCACATGCGTGAGCTGGATTCCTCCACAGTCTGCTCTGCAACATATTGTGCAGTCATCACCAATTCTAAGGGTTCACCAAAACAAAAATAGAGCCTTTTTGTACTCTCATAGAGTCCTTTTCTGTCATTACAGTTAACACTCCAGTTTTCAGTAATGACAGTCAGCCTGAGGGGACATTAGAGTGCCTCATTACACAAGCTAATGGGAAATATTTGAGGAAGCAGCATATTTGTACGCCGTTCTAGTACACTAACCACTTGTCTGGCAGATAAAATTGAAACAGCTCTTACTTGAGTCAGGGAAAGCTCAGCCCCTCCATACCTAGGCTTGCCACCAACCACACATACCTAATAAAAGCATTCACAGCAGTTTAAAATTGGTTCCTGAAAGCTACATCAGGGATGACTGGCAGCAGATCTCCCATTCCAGTCTCTCCCCATCATCAGCTGAGCACAAGCCCTGTTCTTCACAGCAACACAAGTGCGCTGGGCTGCAGCACAGCTCTGAAATGCATCAGGGCACTGGAACAAACCACTAGCACTAAACCCACACTATTTTGAGAGAATATAAATCACAGTAACCTGCAGAGTTAAGCACAGCTCCTCTCTACAGAGGGTCTAGTGTCAGAAGACCTCACCACAGCAATCAGCTGTGAAGGAGTCCAAGCCCAGATATTGCTTTAATCTTGTGAAACCACCTTATCTTAATGAAGCGGGATGAATAAGTCCTCCTGTTGTTCACTAGAAGATTTTTCAGCATTGTTTATATAGGCAAGGATCAACAACACAGAGTTACTATTCACCAAAAAACCTCCCCCAAAATCGTGTGCTACTAGAAACGACCACAACTTTCACTTGTAGGTGAAAAACTATTAGCAACAGAATTAGCCCTCATGAATTACATCACATATACAAACTCTTCTTTGACCAAAATTTACAGATGAAAACCCAAATCATTAGATACTTAAGTAAAAACAGTGACACAACTCTTGATTAAGAGAAGCACTAAAATCTTCTGACACCTTCAGGGCAAGGAGAGCATAAGGAAAACCACCAATTACAGCAGACACAAATACACCACAAACTGAGTCATCATGAGGGAATTACTCATTACGGTACTTGGGGGAAAGGGAAAAGTGAGCCAAGAAACTTGCAGTAAGACAGAAGAACCTACCACTTACAGCCTAGATTGCCAAAGTTCAGTAAAATAAAGCCTGGTTTGTTTTGTTGCTTTCTTTGGTGATTAATGTACTATTACCCTTTATTAAAGCTTTTATTACTATTATTATTATTAGCATAAACATGAACAATACATAAAATTTTACAGAAATCTTTTATTTATAATAAACAGAGAGTAAATTAAAATTGTTATTTACAGCCAGAAAACCTCCAGCATTCTACCAAGTAGCATCCATACATAGAAGGGAACGCATGGCATGCCACAATCCATAGACACCAAAAGACTAAGTAGGAGAGCTAAGGGGGAGGAATTGCTTCTCCTGTAAGTTTTTCAGATCAGGGAGAAGGGAAAGAATTTTACACACAGGCAAGTAGAACTGAGAATGTTGTTAAGATCAAGTGAAAATAATAGTAGTGAAGTGTTAGAACCACCTCAACTATGGGATCCCCATCCAACTTCATCCTCAATGTTAGCTTTACAGAGCAGTTCTTTCTGTGTCACAGTTATGTTGCTATCAGTCAGTATCTGATAACATGCAACTCCAAACATTGAAAGGGATTTTTTTTCCCCTGAAATGAACCAGGCAGGAAGAGAGGAGTTATTATCTGCACTTTTAGGAAAGCCAAAATGGAAGAAAAAATATATATATAAAAAAAACATGTGCACACACACAGGAGAGGGAACATCCCTGAATTTCAATACTGAAATTGCCATGGCTCTCTGTACCTGACTGGTATCAGAAATTGTGATGAATTGCATTTGTGAACCAGTACAAGAGAACAAGATTAATATCAGACTGAAAAATAATGAAGAAGTTC
Organism: Excalfactoria chinensis; assembly: GCF_039878825.1. Taxonomy (NCBI): domain Eukaryota; kingdom Metazoa; phylum Chordata; class Aves; order Galliformes; family Phasianidae; genus Excalfactoria; species Excalfactoria chinensis. The sequence continues at coordinate 13,770,056 of NC_092825.1, read as the reverse complement.
CAAGAGCACTGAAGCGGAAAGCTCTAATTAGTTTTGTTTCCAAATTAATTTTAATCAAGCACTACTTGCAAAGATTCTGGGAACTTACAAGCTGTGGAAAATCTGTCACTGTGAAAGAGCAAAGCAGCATGGGTTTGTGTAAGAAACAACCTTGTGCAACCTGTTTTAAAAATCGTATTACTGAGATTCTCGCTTAAGGAAAATAAGAGCATTTTATCTTTCTTCCACTTGAAAATTATAAGGAAAATTACTAGGCTGTAGTTATGATAGCCTGAATAAACATGTAAGACAAGCCCTACTTCATTGTAAACTGAGAGTGGAGCTTTCAGTTTTAATAAACAGCAGTTGATACCAGCAGTGCTTTGCTTTCCCATTAGCAGGTGCAGAGCTGGTGCAGCACACCTGCTCACTCACACCTAGCAAAACAAGCAGGCCAACACAGCCACATCCCATGACAGAGACCAGGAGCCACCTCCCCTTCCTGCAATGCTCAGGGCACAGACACATCCTGGTCCCAACAGCCCTTACCCACCTGCACTCAACACCTGGTGGCTGAGGTGGCCTCAGACAGGAAAAATAAAGTGATATTAATTAGAGAGGAAGGAGTTTTACATTAAAAGCGTGCCTTGAACTTATACCTGAAAGCCCTACATCTTCAGCTAAGGAATAACTTAGTTTCAGCTGTGTCTCTTTCTATAGGCGCAGTCACAAAAATAGGTGAGCCAGTTTAACTTCTCTGTTAACTGCTTTGGGTTTCAGTGAATTCACGGGGAGTCCAGCAACTGACTGAGAATCTCAATATGCAGCTTCGGATGAAGAGAAGACAGCATTCTCTTATTTACCATCCATCTTCAACTTCAAAAATGAATCTAAAAAGCAAAGCCAATATCATTACAAGCTGAATATTTTAGAGAATAACTACAAAGTAAACAAAAGATTGCCCTATTCTTATCCCAAAAGACTCTGCACATCACTTTACCTGCTTCAGGTTACATCTAGAACTTTTTCTTTGATGGGGAGTTCACATATCACCATGGGCTGCTGTTTGGACTCCAGCTTGTAGTGGTGTCACATCCCATCAGGAGTAATGATGTGATCCAGGAAACGGTCACCTTCAGCCCTGCATTAGTTCAATAGGTCCCGACAAACTTGCACACAGTGTTCCTTCTGATCCCGTGTGAGCATTCATGAGACTCACCTGGCACAAACCTTGCAATATTTCAGCACTACCGCTATCATTCCCAATACACTGAAGCTGATATTCTCTGGTTGTAATTGGATGATTTGTGTGGATGAACTAATTGAGACATGTGATAGCCATGTGTGGCCACTGAGAACATGGCTTGTCCCTCGCATTACTGTAGCCACCGCTGAAACGCATCACCCACCACCTCACTGTGCTCACACCCACTCTTTGGTCAACATAAGCATTCAATGACCATCAATGATTGTCAATGGTGCCATTTTTTTTCTTCCACAAAGCGCAATTCCATGTCAGACAGCATTTTGTCAGAGTGCCTCTCTGCTGCCATCTTTGAAACAGCAGAAAATATAACGGAACGTTGGTGGGAAGTTTCTAGTTCTACTGACATACAACCACCATCTGCCTCTGATGTCATGGGCCAACATAACGTAATAGCAAGTTCTACTTTCAGACCAGCCCTCATACCTCATATATTGTGCTATCTTGCATTCCAATATCTTATTTCGTAAATTAACTTTCCTTCTCAGATCACTGCTGCTGTTTCATTTTTAGGCCCACCTCCCCACCCTTTCCTCTTTTCCCCTTCCCCCTTTGCCAGGGCATGGGTCCTTGGTCCCCCACCCCAGTAGACATAGAACCAGGCCAAACCAGCCTGTAAACTGTTGATACACGACATGTGGGCTTCACATGCTAAGGAAAGCAAGGTTGTTTCTAGTACATGGCAGTTAAGTCAACACCTTAAGTCCGTGGTCCAAGTACTGAACACCATTTGCTTTGCAAGGAGCAGCCCATCAAACATCTAGCTTCTATGTAAGTCCTCCCCCGAGCCTGGAGTTTCCCTCTGCCATTTCCATGACAGCTGTTTGGTGCACGTGATATGTAACAGTGACAGAAGACCAACATGATGAGATGGAGAGAATCCAATGAGAACCTCTCAAGTAAAGCAGTTAAGTCCCAGAAAGGGTTCTGACTATTACACAAGATCTTGCACTGAACTATCCATATTAGAGGGAAATCTTCACTGAACAGTACTGAACTTCATGCTACATGGGTTTATTTCTAGAAAGAACCTGAGATAGCCTAGATCAGCAGTCATGGCTGCAGGGCGAGGCCATGACTCATGGCATAACACTCAAGCCGTCAAGGAATACTAGGGTACTTTGGCCTATTTTGGTACATATTTACTTCCCTCAGTCACTTGTGCTGCCAACAGGGAGATGTTACAAGTGAAGAATGAGGCTGATGCATCCATGGAAGACAAACAGTGGCTGTCAAGGGCTAAAAGGAAAAAGGAACAGATCAACTACTCTATTAACAATACCCAATGGACAAAAGCTGAGGAGTCTCAAAACTAATCAGGAGCAGGGGGGAGGAAAACACTGCTATGTTTCCTGTCAGAAGTGGACAACCAAAGAATTTGCTAAAAACAAGGCTGTGAGGCTCAAGGCTTTGGGGGAGCAACTGGAGGCAGGCAGAAATCCCAGGAAAACCTCTGTGGCTTTCAGCTTCTGACAACTCGCATTCTCTTAGACACTTCTAATGTAATCCTGCAGATGTATCCAGCTAACAGGACTGCTTTATTTAAGAGCTTCCTTTGTAGAGCTGCTGATTAATAATAGTGTTCAAAAAACAAGGATGAGAGAACCCAGACGACAGCAGGGTCAGAGCACAGGGCTCCCCTGCATGCCTTTAGCCAGCCCTGACCATGCTCCAGGCGCAGTGGTAGCTGAGCACTAAGACAGAGCTGGAAGTCAGCCTGCAGGCACAGCTGGGAGGGCATTCTGACATTCTCATTCATTAATCGGTACAAAGTAGAGATGGATACCCAAAGCACTCTCCTGTCACTTAGAGTGCTGGGCTGATTCCCTCCTCTGGAAGTCTTTCCTGAATGGACACAGGCAGCACAAAACTGAAAAAAAGCAATCTGAAGGAGAGCTGGCAGTCAAAGTGGTATATCTGGCAGAGTCCCATTCCAGTTAACAAGGGTATTTCTTGCATCTGTGTTAAGGCAAAACCTGCTTATCCTATGAATTGTACTGCATCAGCTGCAGTAAATCAAGAAGATGACTAAACAGACAACAAAGTGTGCTGCTGGTTAAGTGTGCCATCTTTCAGCCTGTGAGTGCCTCATCTATCTGTACTCTGAGGCACAGCCACTATGGGGAGCCTCTCTTTAAGTGAAAAGACAACTGCCCCAAACCAACGCCAGGAAAAACAATTCAGACCAGATCTCTCTGAAATACAAGCCTCATAAGCTCTGCGCCTGCAGTAATACTTGGCCTTCATAGAGAATATTTCTTTATAAACGTTTGTGCTGAGGATAATGGTCCTAACGCTCAAGTGGAGAGGGAGCTCTGAATCCTCACCACTGTCTTTCCAATGAAATTCAGTGTGATAATAAGTGTCTTCCATCTTATTTTTCCCCCATAATCTGGTCCCATTCCATCTCATCTTTTAATTACACTTTCCATAAAGCAAGATCAAGTTGAAATATCCATTATTACAAAACTTAGCTATATGTAAAAAAAACACTTTCCTTTCCATTTTCAAAATGTCTGCTTTTCCCAAATCAAAACACTCTGGACTGCTAATGGTACTGAAAAAGGGCAGCATCAGGAGGCAGAATTAATTATCCACTGGAGAAGAACTCATTAAACCGAGAACTAAAGGTAACTATGAGTAGGACAGAAACCAGACATGAGAGCTTCTAATAAAGCTCAAAGAACTAGCAATGAGGCACCAAACAGCTCACAGGTGAATGCACTTCTGAGTTCCTTATTACCCACTCCTACCTTCCCACTTCATAACTTACATTTGCACACAGAAAGAAAGAAATGAGTCAAATAAAAATACCAGAATATTTTCCCTATTAAAAAGTTTTATAACCCAGCGCCAAGCTGCTGACAACAGGTCTAAATTTAGATTAGATCTGGAGCAGGGAAAGCAGAATCCCTGTCTCTTATGCTTGCGACCTACTGCGATAACATGAAAGCTTCCCAGAGTCTATGCTTCCAATGCACAAGCACTGCAAGCGCCTGCTGCTCTTCACCTTCAGGTGCTACAAGACTCACATTCCCAACACTGTCAAGCTCACACCCGCATTCAACTGCTCTCTCTGAGATTATGTTGCTCTCTTTTCTTAAAGGACTTTTTAACTGCTAAACCATACAGACCCATCAAGTACCATTTCAGTTCGCCAGAGCATAAAACTCAAACTCAGCTATAAATTACCTAAGGCATTCAGCAGCAAAGTCCTTTAATTAATCTTGTGCCAACAGCTTTAAGTAATAGAAAAGGCTCATGGGAGTACTTGAAGAATAACAGCAGTCACTGGTACAGGTGTCAGTTCTGAAAGTTAAGTCTACATTATTCTGCTGAGATTCATCTTGTCAACCCAGCTCTATAAGTAGGTTTATTTTAGCCACCTTATTTTTCTGGATGACGACAAGTACATGATAACTTGTATGTATGTATCTATCAACACATTGCTGGTGTTTTCAGTCAGGTAGAATTACTTACTGTTACAAACCCATCTGGGAATTATGTAACAACCATTCATTGTAATGGCAACAAATAATTCCTGGCATTTCAGCAGGGCACCAGCACCAGGCGGCAGTGAGCACAGGGCTCTGCCTGCTGCCACCAGGGCACTGCCTGCCGAGCACGTGGGATGGAGCAGAGAGAGAACACAGGCTGTAGAGGAAGCCTGAGGAACTGAAAAACAAACAAACAAAAAAATCAGACTATGGCATCCATGCACAGAAACAGGCACGTTGAACAGATTACAACTGATGCACTTTATTTTTAATTAACGTGTTACTCATGAGTCCCAGAATACTCTTCTAAGATGCAAACACTGGGTACACCTTGCAGAACGATGAATGGAGGTACGAAGTGCCACAGCCACCTGAAAGTCAAGTCACTAGGAAGCGATGAATCGAGAAGTTACAAACCAGTCTCACGTTCCATTAGCAAAACCCAACACATCTGGCATTGGAGGTTTCACAGTGTGCACGTCAGGGCTCCCAACAGTGTAACAGGCATTTTCTTATTGCTGCGCTTTACGTCAACCTGCCTTCTGAATGGCAAAGTGAAGTAACTGTCTGCACGTATTTAAGCTATTTTAATACAAGGCTCATTGTAATTCAACCTTGAGACTACAGAACTGCATGACACGGCACAACGGCTTCACGCTATTTCACACTGTGGGAAAATGAATTCAAGGGCATTGGTCTCTTTCCTTTGTATCAGTATGAAATAATGTTTTTCCAGGATTTATTGCTACTACAGCACAAACTCACTGTGCAAGCTCCAACTCCCAGGGTAGGCAACTCAAGTTGGTGTTTGCACTGGCAACATTTTCCACGACTTACAAAACGAATGGCTACAATCCCTAAACAGGACAAGTTTCCAGAGTACAGAACACACAGAGCATTTGTGAAAATGAAATGCAGCAGAACAAACACATCTCAGTTTACTGTTGCTTCAGGGATGTACGTATTCTTGTGACTGATAATGCATGACAAATAGAAATCCAAACCAGAACAACTCCGAAAAGCTGATATGATGGATCAAACACTTCCGAGTCCATTACTGCTTTAGAGACACATGTATTTGAGTGCTGGTAACGTATGGTAAATAGAAATCTAAACCAAGGAGACACATATATTGCTTCTGAATGACTCAGCTACATTGGGAACATATTTACACAAGACTGAGAAGTATGCACACAGGCTTTTTTCTGTTTCGCTACAACTAACTGAATCACTTAGATTCAGAAAGAAACAGCAATTCTGCAAGCAAAATGTCATAGAAGACCAAAGTAAACATTTCCAAATTAGCATTATGGGCTTTCTTTTCAAATAACAGCTTAGAAGTCTTATAAACTTCTCTAACAGGTCTTCCCAAAGTTGTATTTTCAGCACAACATCCATATCTACCATATATATCTACTTTCCCTATGAATCTATGGCTACCTGATAAACAGATGCACGTGTCTGAAGTACTGTACTAATTAGTAGTTTATCAAGATGATGAGGTAAATAAATCACCGTTGGTATAATGTAAGAGGCATCACACTGGCTGAAAGCTGGTGAAGGAACACTGAATTAGGCCTCCTGAAGATCTACTGCCATTGCACAGGCAAAAACTGATTACTCTCTGAAAGTGTTAGACCACACAAGCCCCCGCGATTTAAGCTGAGAAACATACATCTCTACTTGATAAAAAGAAGAAAGAATTGAGCCAAGAAACATACGCTAACACTTGAGAAAAACTTAAAGAAGCAGAGAGGACTGTTCCATGTCCCAGAGCAGCTTTTCACATCTTCTCCTGTCCTCTAGAGCACAGTTGTGGAATTCATTCCCAGAACAATCATCCTGAAAATCTGTACAATCTGTTTACAGTATCCTTCGGCATCACCTCCTTCCATTACACTTTTGTCCCCAGCACAGAACTTAACTTCTAATTACAACATCTAGTCATGTAATTGCATTGCATTACTTGATACCTCCATACACGGACTTCTTCAGACATTTGGATTCTTGCTTCGCAGCACAACTGTCCAAGACACCTGGATCACAGATTCCTTCTCATCATCACTGGCCAGGAAACCCAGGAGTAGCAGACAGGTTACTGAAGTACAGTTACTGTTACTTAAGCACTCAGCTTCCAGTTGTCCCTTCTTGGGGCCAGTGTAGTAGACGTAGCTTCCCCACAACCCAGCTCAAAAGAAGCCCCCTCACAGGCAAAACTAGGCAACAAAGAAACCATTGCTGCTAAGCAGACACAAATCAAAATGCGGAACAGTTCGACTGTAAAGTGGTCCGCTGGAAGTCCTCACCACACCAAGAACGTACAGCTTCACTTCATGTAACCTGAGAAGGGGAAGAAAAGTAGCATTTATACAATAAAGTCCTTAAGAAGTTTCACCATTATGGGGTGAAATACTCAAAATTGACTTCTGAATAGACTGAACATAAATGTTCTAAATAGGTGGCTCAGATCTTCCTAAAGATCAATTTTTGTTACAGAAGAGAAAGCTCTCCTGGTCTTGAGCTACCGGGAAAAATCTTTTCTGCACCGCTGCGTATGTAAGCTCAGAACACCATTTCCCTCTGTGTAAGGGAGCCCTCCACATCTAAGTGGATAATGATTAATCACCCAGATAGTACTTGGGAGACAGGGAAAGCAATTAACTTTGAGTCGGGGAGAGGCCCTGGAGAGATACAACGGACAGGTTCTGACTCCAGGGAATGAAGATTCAGAAACAAGCAGGCACAGGCAGAATCAAAGCCAAAGCACAAGCCAAATCTGTTCTTAATTCAGGAGTCACCACCAGCAGACACAAGCAAAACAACAGCAGAGCTTCACCTAAAAATTACACCTTACAACTAACTTTATTTATTTATTTTTTGCAGAAGTACCCAGGCTGTTGAATATTCTAACATTTTGTTTATCTTCCCAAATAAAGCTGCAGGCTTAGGGCAGGAAAGGTGAGAAGCCCTGAACCTGCAGGACATTAGGATGCACAGAGGTCACCGCAAAGAGCACGCAGGTGTAAGCAATCTTCCCCTAGAGTCAGACTTTAAGATAAATAGCACCTTTCCAGACGAGCTTTGAAATAATCTAGTAAAGCACATTCCCACTTACAAGAAGAGAGGAACTAAAGAGAAGTGTGCATCATTTGTGTAATAAAAATAATGCAAAGGCTCCTGTGCCCTGATTTCTGCTACACGCACACCAGTAATTACTCCCAGGAACATTCTAGCCGATCATTACAATAGAAATAAACTACTTTTTGTGTCTGATTTTTCCTCCTACCTACAACAATACACAGCACAGAACCAGACCCCAGAATATGGCTTGAAATATTATTAGAGTAACTGAATTTCTGGACTAAAACATCTTGAATACCTGCATACAAAATTTTGTCTTTCCCACCCTTGTTTGAGCTATTGAATTTGTTGTTCAGACATGTCTGGTTTTCCATCCATCCCAAGCTGATCCACTATGAACTGGACTGGTGAGGTCAGCAGTACCTGTGATTAATGCAGCAGCAGGGTCCATGAGGCACAGTCTTAGCTGGTGAGCTCAGAAGTGAATAAAACTGGTCTTACCTTTTCCCCTCAGGCAGAATTTCCCATTCCTGTGCTGCCATAACTACTACTGACCTCAACAGTCCAGTATTCAAGGACCTGTAAACAAACAGAAGTCACTTATACACAAGTACTTGCTGAAGCACACGTAGCTCTGGTCTCAGCCAGCACTTCCTTCATGCTTACAGCAGCCCAGCTCATCTGCTGCCACACCACCTTGCCTAGATGTTACTCTCTCTGCCCAGGATCCATCACAGATCCAACCAATAGCCATCAATAATTAACTGATCAAATCAAAAGAACAAGTAGTTCAAGGTGAGTTCCCTCTACTCACAAATTAAGCAAGTCTTCTCACAGGAGAAACAGTGGGGAAAACCACACACATGAGGCTCCTGACATAACAAGATGAGATCTTGGAAACAGAAGGGCTCTAACTTCTTGTTTCTGTCCAGGATAGAAAAAGTTAAGTCTGTGGAAATTCCCGCTCCTGGGAAAGGGCCAGGAAACTCTTGCCTTAGGGATTCAACTAATGATTTACATTTCTAACATTATTTTTGTCTAGACTAGAACAATATGGGCCACTGCCAGGTTACTCTACTTTTGGATATACATTTCTGTGTACACAGCAGGTCTGCCACCATTTCTGGCATTGCCTTCGTGTTTATCATCGGGGACGGACATTCAGATGGTAACGTACACAGCTGCATGTGCCCAGCTAGCTGCTTACACTAGAGAGCCTTTCCGGGTTTCTGGTTGTCACAAGACCTGTGGAAATTCAGGGCTTCTCAAACACACAGCACCAAAAAGAGACCAGACAGTACCAAGTGTGAGGCCTGAAGCTGCCTCTAGGAAAGCCCCACCACCCTTTTGGGGCTGCTCAGCCTTGCAGGGGCCCTGTCAGTCCTTCCCCATGCTACAAACATCAGGAACCAGAGGGCTGCCAGGCTCCACCTTGCTGCTCAGAGCAGGCAGAACACACTTGCTGTATGAAATGTTTGCTAGTGACAGCAAGCTCCAAGGCTGGGGCCTGGCGCTTCTGGAAAACATCAGCTCTAACAAGGGCCAGAAAGCCTCTCAAATCAGCCCCAGAGGGAAAAACCACTGCAGAAAGATTCTCCCTGAAGATGGCAGACAAATTGCACTGAGAAATCAGAGCAGTGGGTGAGGAGTTCAGCCAGGAGAGCTGGCTGACAGCTCCTGAACACAGGCAGCTGCAAAACCCCCCCTCAGTGGATGGGCCGAGCATTTCTTAGTGATCCCTTGAGCACAAGTAAGCAATATCGATAAGCACACTGGCAAAGGAAGAAGGTCCAAGACTCTGAGGTAGGAAACTCAGCTTCAGGTACCGGCTATGCAAACGTTCAAAATGAGAAACCACCAAGGAAAACCTCCTTCTCAAAACACTCAGACTAAATCCCTGGAAAAAAAAACCCACATATCTAAAGGCTCCAGCACAACACAGGAAGGTCAGAAATAGAATGAAAAGGAATTTTTTTTTAAAGCTTCATTTCTTCTACAAATACCATAAACAAATCATATTCTAAAATAGTTTATACTCCAGTTACATCCGAAGACCTCCAGAAGGCTGTGAAATGACTGAAACCCTCACCCCAAGCTGTGCTCCACAAAACCATTCATGAGGCCCATCACAATTCCATGGTAACAGCGTGCAACACAGTCACAGTGGTCTGGGTTGAGTTCAGCCATCTTAGGCACAAATAACTGATTTTCAGCATCTCCATAGGATTCTGAGGCACAAAAGCTTACCATGATTTGATGGGATAATCCCTAAGATTTCCAAAATGCTACATTTTATGAGAAATTAACATACCTAGAAATCTAACTTACTATACTAAAAACCCACCACTAAAGAGCATCCAACTACTGAGGAATCAGATAAGAAAAAAAGATGATTTAAAGAAAAAAGAAGTCTTTTTCAGCATCTACTTTCAGTATTTTTTCCTCACTGCCTCTCAGGAAGCACCTGATAAAGCACACAGTAATATGCTCAGCATAGCAACAAAGTGCATGTCCTGACAGCTTGCTGAAGACAGCAGCCAGCATTTCAAGTCCACTGCTGGAACCGTCCCCACATGTCCTCTGTCAGACCACTCCTGATGGGGCTGTTATCAACTTCAGCAAGTTACTGAAAGCCAAGAGCTGTAGTTGAATGACTTCCTGTTTTAACATCAACACACTTGGTGGCGGGCGCCACTGAACTCTTGTTCCTGTAGCAAAAGTGGAGTTTTGAAAATAAGCCCATCTGTAGGATCCACACGGATACTCACAGCAGGGAGGGAAACATTTGTGTTTAATGCTGTAAGCTTCCTCCAAGCTGCCTTTTTTGTAAAGAGGAAGAGAATCGTAAAAGATCCAATTTATGTAACATAGGAACTGGATGCACTGTACTGTTTCAACATGAATGATAAATACTTAAAGTACAACAAGAAATCTGCCTTAAAACCACGGCAGCATAACCAACTGCAGGGAAGGATACTTCAAAGGATTCCCATGTTTCGGTTTCAAGGCTTATGAAGTACAGAACTTTCTCTTAGCTTAGACAAACACAACACCACAAAGGCCCCCAGGAAAGGGAAAACAGAAAATCAATTAAAAAAACCCACAGAAGAAACACCCTCATGACTTTAAACAACTTCTAGAAGAATCAGAAGCCCAAAAATTCTCTTAGCTATAACTGAGAAGTGCATAACACGTTACTCTGAACAACTCCCCAGATATCTGCCAAAGGCAGCAATATGTTGATCTCTGGGTACTGCAGCATCAACAGCACTGCATCAGATAAAGCAATAATGGAGCACTGCTCACTGACACAACAGCAAACTGCATGTAGGAAACCACAAAGTCTCCAATGCCTTCAAAATCAGAGGACTTGAGAAAACAATTTTTCACCTTAACATAGCCCCGGTATCCTGCAAGATCACTGATACAGCCAGGAACTGAAGTTTCTTTCCAGGAACGAAGCAGATGCTCCTGCTCAAGAGCCAACAGATCAAGCATTTATGAGGCACAGAGCCAACTCCAGAGCACACAGTAATTCTGGCAGCTGTAGATGCTCTGCAGAACAGCTCTGGTCAGTGGCCACATGGAGCCCATTCCAGCAACGTGGCTGTTTGTCTGCCCGTTCCCTTCCATCCCCTAGGCAAGCTTATACTTACAAACCACTGAAACCTGGGTTGAAAACAGGCTATGAATGAATTGTGAATTGAAAATTAGAGGCATCTGCCAAAGCAACACAATGTATTTAGGGGATGAGGGTGACTTTCCCCTCCAAAATATACTACGGTATAAGCACCCTTAAAACTGTAGTTGGTGCTCACTCATGAAAACAGACTGGAGGCTGCAGGCTTCCTACAGCAGGATAGAAGGGAAGAAAAGGAGATTGATCTGTCATTTTCCAAGAGAAAATACACACCCACCTGAAAAAATAATAATAATAATAATAGGGGAAAAAAAGCACACCCTCATCTCAATCACAGCGGTTATTTTGCAGTACTTTCACAGTGTATGTGGTAGTCCGGGTGATAAGGTGGACCTTTTTGACCACTGTGAAGATAAGGCAGAGCTGGTACTACATGATGCAGGCACTTGGGTTATATTTGGTTATTTTTATTTGCCGCAGGAACCATTCCCAACGGGGGAGCCCTGCACCATATGCCAGCCATTTTCACTCCTGCCTACTTCTGCATTCAGCCTTATTACCTCTACTCAGAAAGTGACCTACATACGCAATAACAAGATGCTGCCAGGAACACTGCATATGCCACATTCAAATACAGCATGTGGAAAAGAAAGCTAAGCATTCTGAATGGAAAGCAAGCACTGAACAGGATGCTCACGCTGCCATGCGCCAGCAGTGACAGAGGTCAGATAGAAGACAAGGCACCTGCCCAGGCTGGCCCCACTGCACTGCAGAGCTGGAGCAGACCATGTGCCCCTTAAGCAGCAGCTTTGCTAAGGGCCTGGATAGTGAGCATTAAGAAACAGCCACTGATTAAAACTAATAATAATAAAAACAAACACCAAAAAAACCCTCTTACTCAATGAGGAGCTGATCATTAATTGCACGCCATCTATTCCGCATGCTGAACAAGTCAGGGAAATCTAATCATGCAACTAATGATGTACATGATAGCAACCAAACTCTGGGTAGCTTCAGCAGCTCTTCTTCCACAGACAGCACCTCAGTTTTGTTTGAAGCACTGATCTGAGCAGCACACCACCTGAAACACCACAACACCACTCACACGTGTCAGCTGAAGGCTTCACATTAACTTAACATTACCAGACACAGAAGTATGTCCCTTATCAATGTATTTCTTCCTAGCTAGGCTCATACAAATGGCAGCTGAGCACGTGTGATTCGGTTCTCTAAGCATGTGAATGTCACCCACACTGAGGAGCATCCATCCAAACGTTACAGTTCTGATGGCAAGCTCAGCCAAATTCCTAAAGAGTCATGGGCATCTGAGCTGCTCAGGAAAGGGAATGCAGGAGGGAACGATGCTTTGTCCTTCATCTGCTTTGCTTGAAGTTTTCTGAAGAGCTTCAGCATGGGATGGACATCCACCCACTGTATCCTTTCAACTTTGCCTTTAAGAATTCAGACCTGGAAAGACCTCAGCACATTAGTTTGCTCATCATGCTAACCGGGGTTTTCATTTCTTGCTCTCTGTGCATTCTGTATTTGCAATGGGGGAGGGGGGGGGGGGAAGAAGGGAGGGGACACATGACTTCCCAATCGTAAACAACTACTCGACACTGGCAACACAAGTGGACTTCGGTTTGTCTTTGAGAGAAAGTCTACATTCCAGAAACATCTCCATCTGTAACCATAGAACAGAAAAAGGAGAGTTCTACCTCTGAGCAGCAATGTGGAAAATGCTGCTAAAAGGAGAAGACAGGCAATAAGAGATGAAAGAGATGTTCCTCATTTCAGCATACATCCTGCGGTTTGCATCCTGAAAGTTTAACCACGGCCCTTTCTAAATCACAGTCACAAGAAAAACACCCATTTTCTCCCATGGACACAATTAGCACAGATCCACACTGACTGAAGCCACACAAGCAACCACCATCTGTTTTTACAGCACTGTCTGTAACGCAGTCACTCATTTACTAAATACAAGCAAATGCACATCTATGGAACACAATTCATGCTGCGCAATCAACAGATCACTGCAAGAAAGATCTCAATATGGTATCAAGTCACACACAGCTAAAAAGCTGTTACTGGTTTGCACACAGGAAAGCATTTCCCAAGAGTACACCACTCTATCCGTGCATTCCAGCAGCTAGCACTGTGACTGAGGTGATGCTGCACTCAGTGGTCTCTTTAAAACAAGGCTAGAAGGTCGCACTCACTGCTGGCAGCCAAAGGGCTCTGGGAGAAGAGAGAAAAAAAGCTTAAAAGTTGAAAGTTCTTTCGATTTCTAATTCCTTCGTGACATCATCCAGGCTCCCTCTGCTGGAGGGCTCCATGTGGCACTTAACGACAGGCTGCTGGATGCCAACAGTTTTCAACCCCATTTTTCTCTTTTGTAAAATAAACCTCATTAGGATCGGACTCTCACAGCGCTTCAGTGATGGCGTTCTAAGGCAGTGCTTGGTTTCTGGCCAGAACCCCTGTCACGCATAAAGAAGAGCAATCTCTGCTAAAAAAGGAGAACAGAGCTACTTTCATTACATTCTTTATTTTAAGCATTACTGTCTTCGTGCTCCAAAATTCTCAGGGTGCTTCGTGGTCCTTCCTTCAGCTTCCCAGGCTGCAGCACAACGATCACCTCACCCCCTGATGTGGGAAGAGGACACAAGTCTCTCCCCAGACCACACCAAGATCTGCGGCTCCACAAAAGAGCAGCCCCTCATCTCCCAGTTTCCATTTTGGTACTCCGTACATTAGCCACCAAATCTCACATCTCTCAGATAATGCCAGCGTTAACCATTCGCAACGCCATAAGACAACACTAAGAAGCCTATGCATCTCCCTGGGGCACACGTACACAAAGTCACACCAGCCTTCCCCTTTCCTCTCTATCTCTCCCATCCCAAGAAGAGACAACTGCAGCCAGTTACGTCCAACAACACACATGAGCAGCTCCACAAATGCAGAAAGAGGTCACGTTTCATGTTTTGTGTAGGTACCAGTAAATATATGTGCTACATAACGCCATCAAAATACCCATTCTGCCTTTTTATAATCAAAATTGTTTTGTCTCCCAAAAAGAGCAACAAAGCTTATCGACATTTTGCAGTCTGAAGTTTGATTTTAAAAGGCACGGGGGCATTAGCATAGAAATAAATAAAAGCTCAGTACCCAAGTCATGGTAGGGAGGCTGCCAGCTGCAGGAGATGCGCCTGCTGCACAGGGAAGCCAGTCCGATTCCCTTCAGGGATGGAGCTGATTTTATTTCCAACAGCCTTCACTATGACTCACTTTTTTCCTTAACAAGACCGTGAATTACAGCCCACCAAGCGCGCGTAAAAACTGAAATACATATTCAGTGGATAAGATAGAGAACGTAGTTTTGCAGAGAAAATGACTCTAATTCTTTACTTGTCCTTATGCTTTCAGATAGCAAGGGCTGTGAGATCATAGCAAGAGAGTTACTTCTCTCTTTTTCCAAGACTACGTTCCAAATAAGCTCTCATGGATGATAAATACCACTCAAGCTACAAACTAACAGAGTCTGACAGGGTACAGCTGAAGCACAGCCCAAGTCCTGGGACATTCAGGATTTACTTGGCACAGAAAAGAGCCTTAAGGTAGGAAGAAACATTCCCCATCACTTTGCCTTCTCTGGGACAAGAAAGTTTTACCAGGAGTATCTGCTTGCAATCTACGCGACACAGACAGGTAGGCAGCACCAGAGCACGTCCTGTTCTGCCGGATGCCATAAATAAAACGCGAAGCTTTCCAGAGCAAACATCCCCGCCTCATGATTACAGCCTGCTTCTGTCCTTACAGCACCCCTTTAGCGCCCAACGGAACCAGAACCGTGTGGGCAATCAGAAGAGCAGTTTACAGTTCAGAAAGGCATCACCTGCTCACTTCTAGCACCCCAACCGCACCAGGTGAAGGCTTACGAGGTGAGCCGTGAGCAGAGATCTCTGAGGTCCGTGTGCGGGACGGGGTTGGGGCAGCAGCCCTGCAGCACGAGGGCGGCTCTCCGCCCCACAGCGACCAGAAGGAAGAAGGAGAAGCCCGAACACCTTCCCGTCCCAAACAGAAAAATAAAAACGTTTCGGGGCACAAAGAGCCGCGATTCGGGTTCCGCCGCCGTATTATATAAACGCGGCGCGGGCAGAGCGGCTCGGACCCGGCTCCCGGCGCGGGGATACCCGGAGGACGCAGGAACGGAGGGGCCCGGCCGGCACTCACCGATGCCCAGTCCCACCACCACGCGGCCCCCCAGCAGCGTCTCCTTGTCGCGGGCGGCCGCCAGCACGCCGGCCCCGGCCGTGAAGAGGCCGCTGGCCAGCAGGATGCAGGGCCGGCGGCCGCACAGCCCGTTGAGGACGCCGCCGGCCAGGGCGGACAGCGCGGCGGCGCCCACCGTGCCGGAGACCAGCAACTCCTGCCACAGCGCGTCCAGGTTCAGCTCCCGCTTGAGGAGCAGCAGGGCTCCCGAGACCACGCCGGTGTCGTAGCCGAAGAGGAAGCCCCCGAGGGCGGAGAACACCGACACCACATAGACGAAGCCGGGCGTTTCGTCCCGCTGGAACTGCCGCCGCGCCGCCCGCTCCAGCTCCGCGCCCGACGCCGCGCTGTTCAGGCTGGAGCACGACTCGGCGGCGATCAGGCTGCGCTCGCCCGCCGCCGCCGCCGCGCCCGAGCCGGCGGCCCCCTCCGCCTGCCGCCGCCGCTTCTCGCCCATCAGGTTGCTCAGGCTCCGCAGCGTGTACTCCACATTGTCGCCGGCCTTGCGGGACATGGGACGGCCGCGGCGGGGCCCGCCCCAGCCCGGGGGAGGGCGGCTGCCGGGGCTGCGGGGCGGCTCCGGACGCGGCGGCTGCTGGCGCTCGCCCTGCCCGCCCCCTCTCGGGCCGCGTTCAGCCGGGCCGCATAGCGCCCGTCGCCACCGCCGGCCGGACTTGAGGGGAAGTTGCCGCCGCTCCCAGCGCCCGGGCGGAGCCGGAGGCGGGGGCGGGCGGGGACAGCCGCCAGCGCGGCCCGGCGGGCGCCAGGCACCGCCTCTCCGCGCTCCGCGCCTGCGCCGAGGGCCGCGCCTGCGCACCGGCTGAGCCGCGGGGTGGCGGTGCGCTGAGACAACGTCAGGCGGGGAGCGGCTGGCCCGGCACGGGGCGTGGGGACGGCCTCGGTGCCGGTCTCCGTCCGGTGTCGGTCCTTTCCGTCTGGCTCCGCGGTCCGCTCTGTGACAGAGCCGGGAGTAACGGGCGTCCCCGCCTAGAGATCGCGGTTAAATGAATAACTATCATTCGAATAAAGGTAAAACCTAAAGTTGATCTCTGTCGTTTTCTAAAGCTCCGGGCGGCAGAAGCTAATGGAAAAGTCGAGCAGTTACGCACTGAGGAACAGGCGTGTTGCGTGGAGGGGGAAACAAGCCCGGGGCTCCTGCTCTCCTTTGCGCTCAGTGGCGGCGGAGCACAGCGACCCGATCGCGCCGTTTCACCGCGGTTTGGCTTGGGGTGCTCGGGAAGAGCGTGAAGGGGGAGATTTCCTCTCAGTCGGCACGGCGGGACGGCGGGCCCTCACGGCGGATCGGCGGCAGAACGGCGCCTCCTGCCGGCGGTGCCCGAAGTGCGAGCGGGAAAGGTCCCGTCAGGGTGAGAGCGCCCGCGGGGCCTCAGCGCCCTCAGTGGCGTTAACTCAGCCCTCCTGCCCGCCTCACTGCTGGGGTGCTGCCCGTCAGCCCAACCGGGAGATGGAAAACGATGGCAATTCGTTGGGTCGCGGCTGTTCTCAGCCCATACGTAGCACTAGCCTCGGGGATTAAAACATTAGGAGGGGAGCGTGAAGTCCAAAGGATGCGCAGAGCCTTTTGCCTCTGTGTCAGAGCATCCTGCGAAACGCTGATGTGCTGTGCTCAGGTGATGCCGACTAAAATGGGTTGTAATAAAGCCATGTAGTGATTGCAGCGACAGCTGCGGCACTGGATGGTTAAATATAGTTCAGCTTCCATGTCTGAGAAGCCTCAACCAGGTAAAAATTGAACATGTTAGCGCCCAGTTGTTTTTAATTGAGATTTGGATATGATGATGTCACTGGTACAAGGGCACTCCTTATTGCTTTCAGCCGTAGCACCAAGCCCAGCACTCAGGCAGGATCCAGGCAAACCGCTCACGTTGTATCACTGGGAATGAGGCTGTGCTGCAAGAAGCTGTCCCCTCAGGCCCAAGGCTCTCTGGGAGCAGGCTGGCTCACATCTCCAAAAGGCCATCAGCAGAGAGATCCGCAATGTTCCAGAAGCCTCCCGACTCACCCAGGAAACACAGCGCTCACTGCTTTCATATGGAGGCCTCAGTAACAAATGTGGGACACAGCGCATTAAACAGAAGACAGTCACAGTAAATCCCCAGCCGGCAAGGAATAGTTACGCAGAATATTGTCACAGCAGCTGGCTGTCACAAAAACAACCTGTCTTTTTAACAGCCACCTCAGAAGCCGGAGACATTCTGTGTGCTATAGTTAATGCAGACTCAGGAGAGCTAACAAAAAGCTTTTCTTCCACGGCAGGCCCAACACAATCAAAACCAGATGTATTTCTTCTCAGATCATGCTGTCAGGATTATCTCTTAAAAGCATTCCCTGAAGAAGCACAACAAAGAGAAGTTCAGATGCAGGATATACTACACCAAAGACCGACTGCATGAGAAAGAGAGAGGATTTGTTTGGCTTTTGTATAGATCTTCATTATTGTGGTCGTCTCTCCGTAGTACCTGGATTTCATGGTAACAGCTGCCTTATCAAGGATTTTACAGTAATGTGTGGGGGTCAGATCCGCAGAAGGATCGGGGTGCCTCTTAGGTGTGTTATTATTCCAGGAGAGTTTAATGTTTAATTGCAAGACTTTAAGATTCACTGCACTGGCTCATTCTGTCCTGCAAGGTCTGTTTGCAGAATATGGTCTGCAAGTCCATATTGTGAAGTAGATCAGAGGACCCGTCCAGCTTTAACAAATTCAGCTTTGTACATTCCAGCATAGAGCAGGAATGATTACAGGGCTGTACTGCTTATATAAGGTTAATACATGGCACACCTCAGATGTCTTCCAAAAAGCTACTGAGAGCTTTGTGTGTATGCACAGACCTCCCCCAGGCCTGAGTATCTGGGAGTTAGATCCCATCTCAGTGTTTATTGGCACTTGAAAGCAGGTGGATTGATGCCTAAATCTCTTGGCTGTTTCAGTCTGGCCAAGATGCACAGCAAGATGCGGGTTTATTGTTTTATAGGTGAAAGCCAAATGGCCTCACATGGGAAATGGGAGACCCAAATCACAGATTCGTTATCCTTCCAATTCCTGCTTTCTGTTTTCTTTCATATATACAGGACCTGATTACAACCAACGCCAGTAGCTGAACAAAAGTCACCGTTCATATACACAAAAGCTCTCCTCCACTGGACTCCTTTACATGGAACTGTAACTTCTTTCTCTCTTGATGTGCAGGGTGACTTTAAAGCCAGTTATTTACCTTCTACCTTGGTTATCTGAATCTGTAAACTAGGGCAACACTACTGACATCCTCTGTAAAACCCATTCAAAGTTGAAGTGCAATGATTTGATTAATAAGGAATCTACTGAATGTATTAGGAAGAAACCGTGTGTTTAATCCTACTGGTCAAGTGTTATAGATAATTTACTTAGCAAGTAGAAAAGTTACAGTATTAGCACTGATGATGGTGCAAGAAGCTGACCAAATGGTGTGGTGAGCAGGACTAAGGAAGTCATCCTGCCCCTGTACTCGGCATTGGTGAGGCCTCACCTCGAGTACTGTGTCCAGTTTTGGGCACCTCAGCACAAGAAAGATATGGAAGTACTGGAGCAGGTCCAGAGAAGGGCAAAGAGGCTTGTGAAGGGCTTGGAGAATCAGCCCTATGAGGAGAGGCTAAGGAAGCTGGGGCTGTTTAGTCTGAGGAAGAGGAGGCTGAGGGGAGACCTTATTGCCGTCTTCCAGTACCTGAAAGGTTCTTACAGTGAGAGTGGGGCAGGTCTCTTCTCACTACTGACTTGTGACAGGACGAGGGGAAATGGCCTCAAGTTGCACCAGGGCAAGTTTAGGTTGGATATTAGAAAGAACTTCTTTACAGAAAGGGTGGTTAGGTACTGGAATGGGCTCCCCAGGGAGGTGGTTGAATCACCATCCCTGGATGTGTTTAAGAGCCGTTTGGATGTGGTACTCAGGGATATGATTTAGCAGAGGGTTGTTGTTGTGGTGTTGTTTCGTGGTTGTTTTTTAAGAGATAGGCTACTGGTTAGGCTGCGGTTGGACTTGATGATCTTCAAGGTCTTTTCCAACCTGAGTAATTCTATGATTCTATGATTCTATATGGTGTGGTGGCACATTCCTTACCCAATAGGCAGAGCTGGCTGCAGTACAGCTGAGGCTGCAGAAGACTTCACACCACAAGCTGTTCTAATTTCATGTAACTTCAGCAAAGTCATCATCTGCGCTCACATTTTGCATAACTGCTCTCTCTTTCATTCTAAATATAGATTTATAAATACATAAACCTCAACAAATCCACTTCAGACCCATTGAAAACGCAACTGTAAGAATCACGTGTTTTTTCTGGAGTTACATTTTCTGTCTATTTTTGCAGTCTCCAGCTTTTCCGTGCGTTACAGCAGGACTGGATTTTTGGCAGGAGAACGGCTCCTTTCTGCCTTTAGCTGTCAAAAGAAAGATCCAGCAAGCTCTGCCTGAAAGTCCCTAATAGAGTGGGCAGCACGATGTGCAGCAGTGTGCCTCCAAGTCCTAGCGAGCTCTGCCTGCATCTGCAGCTACGTGCACCAGCCTCCCTGCAGGCATCCAGGGCTGAGATATGGCACTGCTTTAAAAAACATGGCCCTGCATGTACTGAAAGTAAGGGGCAGTACAAAATGGAGGCTTCTACTATTGTATCATTTGGGGATTTTGACATCCACGCGCCTGAAAAGATGGTTTAGCAGGTTACAGCCCTTATGAAGTCAGTTGTACCCTATAAAAGTTGTAACTGCTTAGTTGTAACATCTGGCCACATCAAAAATCAAGGTGTTGGCACAACGCTACCCACAAGATGCCAGGGGAACAACTGCTCTTGATACACTGTATTTTCAAACAAATAGGTGTCAGCGCTGAATGGTTTGACTGCCAAGGAGAGACCTCTCTGAGCACTGCGGATGGCTGGAGAAGAACAGCTGCTCCCCAGCCAGCCTTCCTCTAGGGATCAGATCATAACCACAGTAATCCATAGAAGATCATAGTTCGTGGGAAAGACACATGCAGGGGGAAGAGAACCATGTGCAAAATATCCACTTTATTAAAACAAACAAAACCAAAGAAAACCCAACAACAACAAAGGAAAGCAAATAAATAGGAAAGGCTTTTAGGCTTATGCATGACTTCATGCTATTCTGCATTCCTAGAGGAGCGATGGCTGACCCAGCATGAGTTCACTGCTTTATAAGCCCTCATCAAAGTAAAATCTAACCTTCAAATTAAAGTCTCAAGAAGTGGAAGCCATATGTTTCAAGTGGCAGGTTAAAAGCTGTCTTTGCTGTCAGCCCTGACGTTGCAGTGCCACCGAGCAGAACACCAGACAGAATTGCTTTATCTGAGGTTTGCAAATGAAGCTGAAAGCAGACGGGGAGGAATTCAGCGGTTGTTTCAGTGAGCTGGTCGTACCCTCTGGATCTGACAGATGGTGAAGCAGTTAAAACTTGTGGTGCTTTTTGTTGTTGTTTGGGATGAGGCTTTTTCTTTGAGGGGAGGGAAGGGGGGGGGGGGGTGCAGAACTGCAGTGGGGGATAAGCAGGTTTGAAAAGGAAAGAGAACTACATGAGTTCCTTGTACAAAGGCGAATTACACATGGAGAGCGCCTAAAGGGGGCTGATATGAGGCTGGACATCATCCTGACACAGGAAAGATGAAAGCCAGCACTTCCCATGGCAGCATAGGAAACAGGCTGCAGCAGGAGCAGGCTGGGACTTTCATCTGCCGTCTTGCTTATTTCTTTCTGCATCTCTACTTCAAAAGTCCTATTTCCACCACAGTAGAGCGGTATCTTTTTGAATCTATCGCTCTGATTTGTTGGACTGGCACTATTCAAATCTGCCATCCGTCCTCTATGAAAGGCTGTGTGGAACTCCCTTTAGAAAGGTCATCCATTTCCCTGACAGGCATCACACCTGCCACAGTGATCATTTTAAATGTGAAATTAAACGCCCATGAAAATCACATTAATAACAATTATTGACTCCTTCAAAGCAACTGATAGCGAATATATGTTAATCTCACAGGAAGGTTAATGCTGTCAGTGGGAAGTGTTGAGCAGCCTCTGATATTCACTACAAAATGATGCCATGAGTCTTTAAAAAGCCTCTGTGAGCTTAGCTGTGACTCTTGCTTAAATGTGACGCTACCCAGGGGCCAGGGACACACCTGGGAGGTGCTTCTGACTCGGTGGCTGGGTGAATGAGGAGGAGTGGGAGTTAAACACACAAGGTCTCTCTCTGGTGACCTTTAAAGGTATTATCAGTCAGTTTTCAACTAATTATGGAAAAACTGTGCACCTGCTTCTCTCTACCGCAACAAATTATGTGCCTGGATAAAGCATATTTGATACCATCCCATTTTTTTCTTGCATTATAAAGCAGGCATTAAGAGGCTTCCCTCAGGTGTCTGTGTGCCAATAACGCACAGGGCGCAAGCAATTAAGGGGCACAGCTGCAGGGTCTCTGTGGTCATTGAGACTTTGTGGGGTGCTGCACAACACTGGAATGTAGCTGTGGGTAGATGCAAGATGTTTAGGAAGGATGGGCAGAGAAGAGGAAGGGAGAGTCATGCTTTACTTTAAGGACCTCCTTGACTATGCAGTACCCTGGTATCAAACTGGAAACGTGCCTGCTGGGAGCTTCATTGTCAAGATCAGAGCGAGGAGGAACCTGGGGATGGTGAGTTGGTGTGCTCCTGACAAACCAGAAGCAATTGATGCTTTCTGCAAACTAAGCATCTCCTGCTTATCAGCCCTTGTCCCCACCTGGGAATCAGTCAACAGCTTATCTGCTGGAAAAGCAGCATCAGGCAGGCAATCCAGGAGGTTCTTGGCTTGTGCTGGTGACATTTTCCTAATACAACAGCTCACACATGAACTATCTATCCCCTTGTGCTGGGACACAGGGAATTTCAGCTGACAGCCCTTTTGGCTAAGCAAGGACCATTCCAAGGAGCTAAAATACGAGTGAGGAATACGCAAGAAGCAGAAGTGGGAGGGAAGAGCAGTGCTTAAGCACTTAGTGGCAAGATCAGAGTGGCTGAAGTCCAGCTGGAAACACATTCTCATGGTGGAGAAAAGCTCATGAGTACCTGATGGCACCCGTGCTGTGCTTCCCTGCATCTGTCATTCGTGCAGGGAGCCTTGGTGCAGGTAACCTGGAGAGACTGCAGTGTGAAGAACCATGCAGTGCAGGGAACTGAGCTGCTGCAGCAGCCCCTGGCAACTGACACACGGGGCTGATTGTGCAGCAGGGAAGCTGTCCTATTTCTGTTCTACGCAGACAACCTGGGCTCAGTGGTCACAAGCTTGCTCTTTGTTATCTTAGGGACATTTATCTGGAGGAGAGAAGGAGCGCCCTGGATAAAGACATGGCTTTGCTCGCCACATGAATGGTGGTTGTTCGGCACCACAGGTGTGTGTGGTGCTCACGGTGCCAGGCCCAGACTGGAGGATGGCACAAGGAAGAGAAGAACCTCAACAGGTGCAGCCATGCTCCTATTGCCAGGAACAGGGTCCCTGGATCAACCCATCCCCAGCCATTTCCAGGCTCTGTCTTGGATCTACTTGCTTTGCTCCAAAACGGAGGCTGGGGTGAATTGAAAGTTAGGCACTTGAGCCTATCAGAAATAAGTGCTCGAGTCTGCTCACTAGCACTGTTTCATTCTGCAGAGCAGAAGGCCTTCTCAGCTGGCCATGCACATCTGCTTCCATGCTTAAAGCAGATGGTGTGAAAGCCTACCTTGGAGTAGGCAACTGGGCATGTTGCCTGTACTAAAGCATTTACTACAGAAAACAGTTATGTCCCTGAGAGGCACAGCCTCGTTATACAGACATGAATGCGAGGTCTCGGCTTACAGCAAACAACATATGGTATTGTCAGTGGAGAAATAAAGCGATACGTATTTAATGTATTAACGTGTTAATTTAAAATACATGAGGTAGTAAAGATGATTTGGTATTCGGTCTCACTCTAAGACATTAGCAGTGCAGTTCTGGATACCTGCACTTTCCAGCTCTGACAGTGACACATTCAGGCGGCTTTCAGTGCAGTTACCACAGGAATGGCACGAACCTGCCGCTAATTGATAGTGCAGGTGGTCTGAAGGCATCCTGAGGAAACACAGCCGAAGAGGTCACATGGAGGTATGTAAACGTAAGGGCCTGGGGAGGTAACACATTTAAGGACTGCATTTTGAGTAGTGCAATTGGAGTCAGTCTTCACAAGAGCACCTTGATGGGACGCTATAAACAGATTAAGAAAGTACAAAAGGTTTTGCTTGCTGAAACTCAGGCTTACAAGAAGCAAAAACTGGAGAAGGGAAAAATTAGAATCAAATTAATAAATAGGCTTGTGGGCTTTTAGAAACACTGAAGATGAAGATTAGAGATGGGGGGAAAAGGACATAGAGAATAATCACATAGAAGCCCGAGCTTTAGATGTTCCTTTCACCTGGGCTGGACAAGGTCAGGAGGTCAGAAAGCAGGAACATTCAAGGCAAAAAATCTGAATAACAATGACGTTTGAAGACAAAAAACCAACCAGCCCTGCTTGTGGTACAGTCTCTATCTGTGTACTGAAACTGGCATTGCTTTAAAATTCCAGCTGCCTTTGTCTGTAGTGTGACGGTGAAGCAGCGCATCGCAGAGCTTCCAGGTGGCCATTTGCTAACACAGACTTCTTCTGAAGCAGGAGACAGACCGTGCTCTTGGAGTGGCACCTATAAGTCCAGTAGATGGGCAGCAGGCCCAGCCTGTGAGCATGCAGCAGAACCCTCCCTCCTGGGCATCACTGGCACTTCCACCAACCCCTTGCAGCTGGAAGGGGGCAGGGAGGCCAGTTGCTGCTCTCCCTACACAAATGACTTCACTGACAACATGGTTTCTCTTGCTCCTCCAAGCAACACTCTGTATAGAAACCAATGTTTTGACAAGTACTCTCACAACAGGAAAATTACTCAGCATCTCAGTGATCCTTCCATCTTCCCCAGTAATCTTGCTATGTATATTACATTGCGCTTTGGGGCCAACAGAGCCTCAGAACAATGTTAGGATTCTGAGCAAACAGTGATATTAGTCGATCAGATCCTGCCCTGGAAATTCAGATTTAGACAAAACCAGATAGTGAAAATGGAGCTGGTACAAAATGTGAGCAGAGTTAGATGTTGTGTTTGATGCACAGTCATTCTTATTCCCCACCAAGGAAAAAGAGAGGAAAGTAGGTAGGCTGTGAGATGGAATATTTCTTATAGACATGCTGGTTCCTCAAATTTGGTCATAAAAGGGAACAGGGAAGTGAGGCGGGTCACTACAGTGTCCCAAATTACACTGGAACTTTCTTTAGTACTAATAATACATCAGCGTCTGTCATTTAAAATTGCTTCATCAGTCATTGCTTTGGGAGTTATGTGAAAGGACAAAACATTTTTGTCACAAAATTCCTGTAACCAGTTGCAAAATAGGGAACTCCTACAGTCATCAAAGAAAGCGTCTGAGATTTAAAGCAAGAGAGGAGATGAGAAGTTCGACCATCCACCTATCAGCAATATTTCCCACTAACCCGTGTCCCTCAGTACAACCTCTGAATGTTTCTTGAGCACCTCCAGGGATGGTGACTCCACCACCTCCCTGGGCAGCCTGTGCCAGTGCCTCACTACACTCTTGGATAAGTATTTCCTAATATCCAACCTGAATCTCCTCTGGCACAACTTGAGCCTATTCCCTCTAGTCCTATTGCTAGTTACATAGGAGAAGAGGCCAACATAAATAGACCTTCTAAAACAGATGATGGATTTGTTTGCAGGTCCTACATGTGAGCAATGTTCTTTCCTCAGGGGCATTACCCCCCAGTACCACCAAACCTCTGAGTATTCAGTAGCACCACCACGCACTGGTGTGTTCCACTTGCACCACTGTTTGGCCCACAGCCTTCCATTTCATTACACTAATGTAAACTACTAAATTCAAAACAACTTCATATAGGAAATAAAAGCTCTTTTATATTAGTAAGGCATGCCTGAAGATGGTAGCAGTTGGGCCTCAAATTTTCCTGTGCCAGCAGAATCATCTATTAATTCCTTCTTATTCAGACATTAAGAATGCTGTGTCCCCAGACTGTCTGTACTCAATGAAAGCAAAACATTTCCATAGTATAATATGCTATCTTCATTTCAAGCAGCAAAATGCCACACCACATGTGTTCTGATGCATTAATTTATCATAGGGGCTAATCCTTAAAAAAATCCAATCAAGAAGTCTCAATAGTTTTAAGGAATTCTACTTAAATGTATAAATAGATAGCAGGTACAAATGAGCCTGAACCTTTAGTTAACAAGAAAAAGGCTCTGTACTTTTAAGTGAAGCTTGTAAATGTTAAACAGTACTCCTGCAAACAGTAACAAACATAATGCCAGGACTGAGAGAGGAGGCAGTGGCAGTGAACTGGGGACTTCTTTTGCAATACATGTAGTACATTCCTCTGGCTGCAGGGCTGGGTGGGACCTTCCTGGCTTTCCTAACTATGGTCAGTTGATGAAAGCACCAACCGATTTCTCTAGGATGACCTGAAATCATTTTTACTGTTCTGATCTGTCTGAACCTGTTTACTGGTCTAAAATCCATCATTGAAGTTCACCTGGCCAGTATTTTTTAATTCACCACTATTTTTTATATCAAACAAGACTGTCTCAATGAAAGTCGATCTCTTTTGGGATCTGCTCTACCTGAATGAAATGACACAGCCAAAATAGAAACCCAATTCTCCTCCAGCATCCCGGGCTACAGAAAGAAACACAGAAGTGTCAGCAGTTTTATCATCTAAATTCTACCAACTGTTTCATTACAATTCTTGTACATGGAAGCTGCTTTAGACCCCATAGGCTGCACTCCAACACCTGGAAAACAGCAACACTGATTTGGAGAAAAGCCATTACAGAGCTTAGACTGCATGAGGTGATATTCCTTCTATCTAATAATATTGGCACTAACATTATTCTGATTCTCAACAACAACATTTTTCTTCCTAGGTTAGTACAAGAATGCGATGCTACAACTGCTGTCATATCAGCATCTGTCGATCCCTTATGGAGATTTTGACTTGAAAGGGAAAACTAACCAAATTTATGCCAGTTGTTTATAGATTATTAGTAATTAAAAAGCATTAAATGATGATTAAATATTGCAGAGTATAAAGAGTGAGAAGTGTTGAGTAACAAGAAATACCACAAGATTTCTGACATGCTGCTATATATAACAGCTTTGGAATATAAAGCCCTGAGCCATTCAAGCCATGGACAATCACAGGAGCCACTGGCAGATGTGATGGTGAATGGAGCAGCCTTACTTGCAGGACTTGTTGGCTGTAGCCAGGTGAGACAACACTGCTTGTTCCAATTTCCTCTCACAGAACAAAGGATGGAACAAAACAATCTTTTATAAAGCTGCCTGATCTCATTTGCACCAGACAGTGTAAACTTATTGGTTTGCACTTATTGGCTTGCACTGATCAGCAAACTTAGCTCACGTGTGGAAACCCCCATCTTCCAAATCACAGACCCTGGAAACCTCACCTCAAAGCTATCATGTTTTGTCTCAACACTGAGGTTTGTCACTCCTCATTCGCACAAGTAAGCATTTATACAACATCATCAGTCACCTTCACAGCTGAAGAGAACACACTTCTTATATTACATAGTGGAAGATTTATTTGACAGTGTCTAATATGTTTTTCTGGCTGTAATTGTGGGCGATGACACAGCTTTTATTCAATGCACATGGGTATCTTTCTCCATGAATACACATTTTTCTTCATAACTTACATTTATGGCTAAAGATAACGTGTAGGAATTAGGGCAATGAAAACAAACTGAAGTAAGCACAGCAATACGGATAGGTGCCATAAATAGGGCAGGTAGCAACAGACTTACAAGTTTGGCTTTGAAAGTAATTCAATACTCTCTAACTCAAAGGAGACCCATATTACACGCTGTCCTTTACCCCTCAACTCACTCAGTACAGCTGCTGAGGCTGCTGGGCTTGGGACAAGGTTTGCTGCGTGTTTGCACAAAATAGAACATTCCCATGCAGTTGCTAAAATTATCATGAGGACTGAAAGGAAATGGCAGTTAACAGCTTACAGTTGCACAAATGCTTAACAGAATTATGTGCAATGCAAAAAAGACACTTCCAAAGCCCAGCGCATCTCCCCTGGTGGACAAACACCCATTATAAACTGAGGAGTTGTAAGAGCTTCTTAAGGAAAAGGCAGTGTTAGTCCTTATGCTTAGATCTTTTGTTGATAGCAGCCTTCCCCATCTTCACTCCTCTTCCTCTCTCTTTCTTAATACACAATCTAAAACATTTTGTATTTGAAGTACAGTGTAATACCAAGCATTGCACTTACACTGAAGTCAGCAGGGTGATCTTCCAGACAGCCAGTACACAAAGACTCTTCAGCACATAACAAGTATTCAGACATCAGAGAACTCTACCCACAGGATAGAAAGAAAAGGATCTTTGTGGTACATAAAGCCAATTTCTAACCTCCTAAGGCAGGTTTTACAGCGTGTTCAGAAGGTAGAGAGATCTGGATCTTGCAGACAAGCAGAGGAATACAAATCGTAAGACTCATTTCTATAGTATGGCCAAGTAGTTTCTAACTCCCTACTGACAATGGCTGCTTATCAGATGTCTCAAGCAAGGCGATTTCACAAACTCCTTCTGTCTGAATCTCATTCTTTCCAGCTACTTGGAGTAAGCACTTTGCTGACCTTACAGTACACATACTCCCTCTTTTAAACCGTGCTCTGCTTCTCACAGGGAGTTACTAGTGACATTTAGTCCTTGTCAGCCTCCTGCTGTAGATGCAACATCTTCCATGGATCCGAATGCTGCCTTGTGCCTTTCCTTTGCAGTACTTCTGCCTCAAGAAGCAACTTCACAGCCATACAAAGGGCCACAGAGAAAGCACCCACCTTGCCAGTACATCAAAGACAGTGGTCAGACTTTCCTGTCCCTGTGCAATGCTGGAGGAACAGCTGAGATGGAGACCGAAAATTGAACCCTTTCGGATTTTTTTTAGTGTGGGATGTAAAAGAGATGTGGGCCGTTGGGTCTAATAGCTCATTCAGATGGGCAGCAAGCAGAAGCATTTAAGCCGTTAGCAGTGGGCAGCCATGTTTTGATCAGCCACAGACAACTCGTGCTCCTCATCATTAGGATAAGAATGAAGTACAAGTTCTGCAAGTGTTGGAGGCCATGACCAAGGTACCTGTCATCAACTTCAGCAATTTTATTCTACTGTCAGTTGCTACAAACATATTTCACCAGCATATTTTGTGCAGACCCACATGATTAATACCCTCTTTCAGTCAGACAGCCAGTACCTGCATGAGCTCTACAGAGCAACACGAGTTCCTCAGCCTGACATTTGGCTTGACTGTGCAAAAGGTTACACCTGTTCAGAGAAAGTGGCCTCAGCTCTTTATTTCCCCGTGGAAATAAAGACCAAAGTCATAACTTGCAATTAATTCTGTATTGACTTTCTGAAAACCCATGGAGCCAGCAGCCTCTTCAGCACCACTATGACAGCTGCTTCTTAGGAAGGAATAAAACAGAGTTAACAGCAGCACCTGGTAGCTGCCCTTACTTCAGCACATTTCTGTTGGAGACGGCAAACAGAGGCCCAGGCAACATTTCTGAATGGACTTTAAAGTCCATCCCAACCAAAACCACTCCATGACTCTGCAGCTCTGGGAATAAGATGTTTTTCTAAATGAGATGCTTTCCTTTGTGGGTAAAGTTAATAAAAATCTTGCAGAAGTGACTGAGTAGGTTTCAGTTTCTGGTCACGAAAACTATTTCAGCCTGACAGTTTCAAAAGAAACCGGTATTAAAAGTGAATTGCTAATGCAGAAGACAGCCTGTGAGGCAAAGGAATTAAACATTTCATGAAAGAAAATGTGAAAAATCAAAATAAGCTGTGGGAGCCAATGTGCAGTCAAATCTTCATTGCTAGGGATGGGAAATCTCCCTCCTTCACAGCAGTGTGAGCTGCCTCTGGGCAAGAGCTGTCACAAACGGGATTTGGGGGAGACTTATTTCCCCCAAGACTGAGCCGGGATAACCATTTTACGTGGGAAGGTTTTATTAGCCAGCATCAAGGCAGGGTGTGGGCAGCAGGGGTGGCCTCTGTGAACAGAGCTCAGCGCTGCCCTGTACCAGATCAGAGAACAGCTCCAGCTATTCCAAAGGGACCTGCTGCTGCCAGAGCTGAGCCATGAGCAATGCCGGTAGTGCCTCTGGGAGAGCAGATTTAGGAAAAGCTAAAACAACACCAGGAAGCATCTGGGAGAGAGGATGAGGAAATGTGAGAGAAGCAGCCCTGCAGCCACCAAGGACAGTGCAGGAAGAGGACAGAAGGTTCTCCTGGCACAGAGAGGGGGAGTTGCCACCCGGGAGGACAATGCTGGAGCAGTTCCTGAAGGGTGGGTCTCGTGGTACTGAGCTGTGCTGGAGCAGTTATTGAAGAGCTACAGCCTGTGGGAAGCACGTGTGGGTTATTTTGGGAAGGATGGCATCCCACTGGAGAGACCTCACATGGATAATGGAGGAGTGGCAGAGATGAATCATGAACTGACCACAGCCTCCATTCCCCTGCACCACGCAGTAGGAAGGAGGTAGAAGAACTGAAATCAAAGCTGAGACTGGGAAGAAGTTGTTTGCACCTCACAGAGTGCTGATACAATTTGTCTTTGAACTGAGAAGGACAAGAAAGTGAGAGAGCCCTCACCTCAAGAGCCATTTGCAGCCCCACACCTCAGGAAGCAATCAGCAAAGTTGGGGAAGGAACACGGAAGGACCACTAAGATGATGAAAGGGAGACGTCAGCTGCCTTGCAAGAAGAACCAAAAATGCTACGGAGGCAGATGAACAAAGATTACAAAACTGCAAAGGTGGAGAAAAAAAGTCAAATGCAGAACTTACCCACCAAATTCCTCAAGCAGAACTACAGACTGCTTCCTGAACACAACAGGAGCATCCAATGAACAGGCAAAGTCTTTGCTGGTGCAAAGCCTGAGGATGGAACTGAGATGTTCCTACCAGAAGCTAATTCCTGTTTCACCATACAGCCAACTTCAGGTACTCAACAAAGAAAACCACTGTAGGGAGAGGGGTGCAGGCTCAGCAAAGAGCAGGATTTGGGGGTAATTATGTATTTGACTTGTGCAGGACACTGAAAGCTGGCGAGGGCATAAAACCCATGGAAAGGCAAAATAGCTTCTTTATGTACAGCCTCATTACTTGGGGTTGGTTTCAAAATGGCCACACAAACAGCGTAAAGCATGCTGACTAGTGACGTACTCAGGAATTTTCTGCTAGTTATTTCAAATACACAAAACAAATGATTTGTAAAACAATAAAACAAGGATATGAACTCTCCTTGCACACAAAACCTCTTTTCCAATAGTCTCAGGTCCTCCCATGTACTGTTCTACTTCAGCAGAACCTTGTTTGCCAAACAAGCAGCAGCGATATATTCAACATGACAACAGTGCTTGTGATTCTGTGATTCAGGGTTATTTGTGTACTGCATCAAGGTAGATAGAAAGTCCACAAGTAGTTGCTTATGGCTTTCTTAATCTCAGTAGTTTTGAAATGTTAAATATATTAAGAAAGTTAGACTGTGTAACAAGAGAAACGGACTAAGCTGACACCCAGGGCTGCTTAGGCTCATCTAGACAAATCAGCAATGAAAGATCTGTTCATCTCAATGTAAAGTATGTTGCAGCAGTAACACCCCAAATGTACAACTTGGCATTGCCCCCTCCCCACCTCACTACTCTGTAATCCATTTCTCTTCAACCTCTTTTAGGTATGAGCAAGCCGCTGACATGATCTTTCAACCTGGTGTACTCCTTTTGGGTTTTCAGCAAAGATTTAATTTATGAACAAGTGGAGCTATGTGTTCTTCTATGTAAGCCCATGCACAGGTGTCCTCCAAAGAGTCATTTTCCCTTATGTTGTTCAGCTGTGATTTTTGTTTTGTTTATTTTGAAATGTTCTCCAATTCCTATTTTCAGTAGTTGATTCCCCTTTTTCAGCCTTGGTAGCCACAGGTCCCAGGTTACCAACCCCAAGTAATGAGGCAGTACATAAAGAAGCTATTTTGCCTTTCCCTTTCCATGTGATCCTGCCATTTTCCCCTGGTTGAACCACAGATTATGCCCAGAAGCTATGCTTAGTATTCTGAGTCTGGTGCTCATTTGCCTCATGATTAGCTCAGCCTAATGTAGCCATATTTGCAAGTTTATAAGGCCAGCACATCCTCAGATGCATCTCCTTTGCCTAGAGACTTGTCTAGCCTTTAAATGGCTTTTCATCCAAATTTAGAGTGACAGGGATGTGTTTACAAACATATATTACATTTTATGTGGAACTGGACTTGTATTTCACTCTCTGGTAATGTTTATCAATTACTAACTTTTATAAATACTATAAAACATACATGACATAAAAGGTAGTAAAAATAGAGGCAAAGACAGACAAAGTTAATCTCCAAAATAAAATGTAAAGTAATAGGACTCAGATCTTTAACCTGAACTTATTATTTCCATTCAGATTACTTAGTATCAGCTACTACTTGAAGATACTGTTTTCTGTCGTTGCTAAGGTGGCCACAACTGGAAACTCACTTTTGGTGAGGATGTTACTAAGTAGTGCTGAAGGGAAGGGAGCTTAGTCACTCTCAGAACTACATGGAACAATGGAGATTAAAAACTCTGTGTTTCCCCTTAAGCTCACTGCCAGACAGAAAGGCTAGCTTTATTGTTGGCTTGTCCGAGCAGAGCATGAGGAAAAGGTCATAGTAAGTGAACCAAGAGGTGCACCCAAGTCCTGACAGAGCAACGCTTGAACTGACAAACAGTCCAGTTCTCAGTAATTCAATATGGAGTGCTATAGGCTTTCCAAATACACATTTACTTGATAGTATGATGGCAAGTCAGTAAGTGTTTCATCTTCCACAAAGTTTTGTGGTAATGAAATTCTCAGTTAAAGCAGTAATTTTATACTTACAGTATTATTACATGCACTACTATAGTACTGTCACATGCTAGATGTTGCCTTTCAGAAAGCATCAAGGCTTTAATTCACATGGCATTTAAAAATAGCAGAAATAAACTAAGAGTTTAAAGCTACAGATATGGCCATGCAAAAAAGCAAACAGCTTAAGAATTCTAGTAGAATTCTTAAGAATTCTCATTTTCAGTGAGAAAATGACCAGCTTTTTGGAAGCCAAAGTGGCAAACTGAAGAAGTCTGGGAAAAAAAGCATTTTTCATTGCCTGCTTTTTGATGAACAGGAATTTTGCATGCAGCAGAAACTTTTTCCATCTTAATCCAGAGCAGGTTAGTACAAGGGTAAAGAACCATTGCCTAATTAAGCCTGGAAGATAATTTTTAGCTTACTTTCACACTTGTGGTATACCAGCTCACATGGGCAATGCTTAACATGAGAGAGCACTTAAGATTTTCACCTGTGGATGTTAAATGTTCTTCTGCCACTGACAGACAGTTTAGAACAATTTCATCTCTCCAGAGAATACAATTGGAAAATAAGTTTTCCATAACCAAGAAAATATATGACAAAGTTATGCCACAAGTTAATGGAGACGGGTCTACTCACACACCTTGATTTTGTGCATTTGTGCCTTTCAGTGGTTTAGAAAGGCTCAAAGTAGCAAAGCAGCTCAACAGTTGAAAGAAAAGCACATGAAATACAAATAGTGACAGGGTAACTTAGCAGCTCTTTCTTACGTAAGTACCTTTCTACCAGTTCTCCATCTATCACAACAATTCAGAATGAATATAATTCACCAAGAGAAGAAGAGTTGGGTGCTGTCTGTTCAACTTGGAAGAAAAGACTACAATAGGGATGTTTGCACAGCTGTAACTCACAGGACCTTGAAATGAACTGTATGAGTCCTACCCAAATGTGCTAGAAACAGTATGTATGAAAGGGAACAGGATGGAGGAAGGAAGGAAAGAACTGGAACCTGAATGCGCTCATTTACAGTTTTGGTTTTCCGTAATTGTTTCTCTTTTTAACACTAGAGTAGGATGCTGAAAATAAGTTACAGTAAGTTTGTGACAAGGTGATTATATCTAATTGGATTATTCATGATTAGCGATACATGAGCAGCAGCAACTATAAGCATGATAAACCTGATTAATAACAAATGTCATCCTCTGAACTCTAACAGTGTGATTCATTTAGCCAACAAGATCAGAGGTGAGCAAGAGATTGTAACTGAAACAATCAAAAATGATTATAAGTGACCATTGATGATTTGAATTTGGTCTGATAAGAATAGCATTTACACAGCATCCAAAACACTGTTAGTGAAATTTTGCAATTACAAATTTACCTGAAATAAATGCTGTATTTCAGAATGTAATATATTGTATTAATGTATTATAAATAACTTGCTGCTCTCCATCCAACAAAGTCTCATGCAGAACTGTGGGCTTCACTATCAGAGATCTAATATGGCAGGCAGCTAAAGCCCCATCAGTGTGTGTATTTCACATATATCCCCAGATCAGACTTCAAATCGATGGCAAAACACCTCAAAGGGAGATGTAGCATTCCTACCAATACCAAATAACCCCTCAGTCTAAATACGACAGATATATCATCTGCAAGTATGGGAGACTTCCACAACAGAAGATTGATCTTTAAATTCATTTCCATTCACTTAATCAAAAGCCACACCTGTAAATGGATTCATTGACAAGAAACATTTCAAGCTGCAGTGGTCAGAAAGCTCAGGCTTCTGAGGAAATAGAAAAGGTCCTACATAAATGCAAACAGGGGTGCTTGAAGATGTCCAAAGTTCGGAACACTGTGATCGTATCCATTGGTACCTTTTAAAGCAGTCAGCATGAAACTGCAATTCAAACAGGAAGTTTATAAAACTATCCAGAAGTGTGACAGCTTCAGGCTTCAGAGAACCAGAAATTCAACGCATGTTTGAGATGTATGGTTCCAATTTCAACTCCGATTGATCTTTGCGTCGGATAAAATTATTGCAGCCCAACTGGCATCTTACAAAAGTGATTTCCAGCTCAGTTCAGAAATATCTCTCAGTTCATTCAACCAAACTGATTGTTCTCTTCCATACAAATTGTGCAATTGGTAATGATGAAGATGCTATCATCCGCTCATTGCTCAGGCAGCATTCTTTCTGTGCTCTGCATCTTATTAAAATCTGCCTTTTAGCCCTGGCAGGACAAATAAGGCTTGTCTGGTAGATAATTTCATAGCCAGCAAAGGAAAAATTCATTTAAGGAAACAGATAAAAATGATCACCTGCTATTCTCTTAGTTTTGTGTTGGTACAAGCTGTGCAGATTTGTACCAGGACTCAACCTGTCTGCTTCTGACCAAATGAGATTTAAGAGCTCCTGTTATAAACTGAGAGTTTCCTCCATTAATGGAACAGTAGGAAGGAAGCTGAAAACATATCCTGACATGCTCAGTACTGAATCAGCATCTGAACAGAAAGGCTGCAGATTTTACATTCTTTTAACCCTACCAGCAGCAAGGGGACCCACAACTTCACAGCACTCCTGGTGGAAGTCTGCAGCTCTCTATTCAGTGAGGCTCAGCACCTCCCTCAGTATAATTCATATGCCATCCTTGCAACTATCAAAATAACTTTTTCTTTTATTTCAAATAAAGGTTGGAAATGCAGAACTACTTCCAAAACTGAAAACCTCCTACTCTTCCACACGAAAACAAATTACAGTTGATCATCTGAAAATACCATAAATTAAAGCATTAAGAAGCATCTTTTCTTCCTCTTGAATTTCCTTCAGTGTCTGATGAAATGGGCTTAAAATCAAAGCTACTTGCC
Organism: Excalfactoria chinensis; assembly: GCF_039878825.1. Lineage (NCBI taxonomy): Eukaryota > Metazoa > Chordata > Aves > Galliformes > Phasianidae > Excalfactoria > Excalfactoria chinensis. Next base: position 13,734,388 of record NC_092825.1, on the reverse strand, counting down.
TATTAGCCAGCCCTTTTATCTGTGATAGATCTGTTTTATTATAGACTAATTTGGCAACTAAAGGAATCCTACTTGAACATACATGGACATAAACTGTATTGTCAGACAGAAGCACATCTTGGAGATGAACACGTTCAATATACCATCTCTGCAGTAACTTGCAGAGCAGATGCTTCCTCTTATTGCTGGGTTTGATTCCATTCATCAGTTTCTCATTCTTTACCTTCCTGAGTGAGCAGTGTTTTATTGCAGCAACCTGCTCCCAGATGGTGGTGGTGCTTCTTCATCAGGAAGAAAGTTAAGAGGCTCTAAAAATGATTTGCCTGCCTCAGCGCCATCAGCACAGTCCTTTCAACGTGCAAACTGCCCAAGTGATCTGTGATGCCAAGTCTATAATGAGCTGAAATGAAAGCCAAACTTTATCCCATACACAACAGGCCGTCAACACCAGGTGCTGCAACACACTTGTCAGCAGGTACTCTATAGTATGTTTTGTTACTGCACTGAGTCAACTCGCTCATCAAGAGCCCCAGATCTTCTGTTCTCTCAAGGATGAAATAATTGCGTGCGTTCCAAAACTGCTCTCACAAAAACAGGGAAGTAGAACAGCATAGCTCAGGATGAGAAACTCACAGTGAAAATATTGAAGCAATACACTTATCGACCTAGGCGTTCCCAGTTTGCACCTACAAGGAGACAAAACCACAGTCAATACTTCTGAGAAGCTAAATGTTTCCAAATATCATCTTAGTTTCCTAAGGCTGAATACCTGTACCATATTATCAGTCAGAATATCCAACAGAGATTTTTTTTTAATCAAGCTCAAGGATGGTTCATCTGGCAAACATTGAGTTTCACCTGTTTGAAGTTCATGTGCTACTTAACCAAGATGTGATTTTGCATCAAATCAAAAGCAATTGCTGCTGCCTTATGGTAATATGGCTGGAGTTATTAATGACCTGTCCCCATCCTTAGACAAGGAAAAGGTAGGACTTTCCAAACTGAACTTGTGGTTACGCTTTGACTGTGCTACATGAAACTTAAATCTATAAAGACTTCAGCACTGACATTTGCTGTTGCTATTACCAAACTTTTACTTCCATAGCATCTTCAAGCCTTCCATATAGTAAAATTTTGCTTTAGAAAGCATTTCAGAGTCTTAGAAGAAAAGCTACTATAAAATGAAGTGGATTCAAACATTTACTTTTCAATTGGCTTTACTGCCATACAAAGCTTAGGCTCTAATTACAATTAATTGGCTACTATTCCTTACAGTACACGTTTGTTCTGAAAAGGTAAACTGAAAAATAATTACACACACTGATGTGTGATTTTAAGGTCTCATCATGAAAATGTGAAGGCTGTTGCAGCCCTCCTGTCTTTCCGACTCTAATAAAGCAAACAAAGCAAGGATACTAAAATCTGCTTATACATTCATCTTTCAAAGGTGTGAAGATTAGAAGGAAAAAAAAAAGGAATGGCTCATAAGGGAAAGCTTTCCAGTTATTTTCCAATTAAAATCCCAGCCCTGAAACAGTGCTCACCTTATATAATGAGAACATTAAGGCAAGCTGTTAATTACTTTTTGTTTCTGTGAAAATAGCAAGATATTTTGAGCTTAATCAGAACAGCTCCTCCAACAGGATCATTCCAATGGCACCAGGAGGATCTCTAATTGTTCCCAAAAAGGGGCAAATTACCACATAATTACTGTATAGGTATTCCTGGTTTACTGGGATTGTTAATGTACATGTCATATATCAAAGGTATGAAATATTCCCATAGCAAAGAGACATACAGTTTATTGCTAGATTTGAATATATATATATATATATATAAAAAGTTAAAGAGAACAAATGTGATAATTACTGATTATTACGTGCAGCTTGAGGAGGGCAGTTCGGTCAGGAATTGCTTAACTTTTAACCTGTCCTGCATCAAGGTAACACCTTCCTCCTTCTTTACTGAGAGTTCTTGGTTCGTTTGACAAACATACAAGAACTGAAGCTCAGCTATACCCAGGAGACAATGTCACAGCTATGCTACTCCAGTAGTCCTATAAACACCTGACTAAGAGAAGCCGGCCCTCTATGCCAAGCAAGGCCTTCTTCACACACCTCTGAGACAGTGGATATCCTCCAAAACTCTTACAGCCTATAGATTTCCTGCTGGTGGGCCTGGCTATACAGAGTCTGGAAAGACTTGGCCATCCTCTGTGAAGTCAGGAAGGAGTTAATACATACCAATGGAGGATGCAAATGTTTGCTTTGCCAGCTGAGCTCCCCCATGGCAGCAGCACTAGCAGAGCTGAAGAAGCACAGTTCTTTAAAGAAAGATTTCAAATGTACCAGATGATTAGGGCAATGAACAAGAGCTGTAGGGAGGGACTTAAAATCACTTTGTGGTTCCAGTGCTGTCATATAAAACTGAATTTAAGGAGAGGAACGCTAAAGGGAGCTGTCTGCAGGCAGGTCAAAGGATAACACTGAGAATATAAACAGAATAAAGCTGTAAAAGGACAGTCTGCATCCATCTGTCTGAACAGATTTCTGTGCTGAGTGTGGTTTTGGCAGGTAATAGAGATTAGAGAGCACAGAAGGGGACTCTGGTATCAAAACCCCTTCTCTGAGCCTAAAGCTGCACTTGAACTCTGCTGATGAGCAGAAGAGGATGTCCTTTCCTTCCAGCATGTCACTGCACTGCTCTTTGAAATCCAACATGCTGCAGCTGGCAGCACCACACTTCCTGCATACAAATCTAGCTAAATAACCCGGCTGTGTGAGTTTTCTATGCCAGCTACCACTTCTTCTCCATGCTGACTACATCTGTGTTCAGTAACAGGTGGGGCCACTACCTGTTGTACTACCAATGTTCCTTAACTCCAACATCAGTTTCTGCATTATCACCACACAGACCCACTGCAACTGCTCAGCACCAGCACAACTTGCCACGTGCCTCTCACTTTCAACAAATACCAATAATCTGATACAGCTTCAGCCATAGAACAGAACAAATAGTTTCAGTTGGAAGGGACCCACAAGGATCATCGAGACCAACTATCAAACCATCCGGGACTGACTCAAAATTAAAACATGTCCTTGAAAGGACAACTACCCCTCTACAAAGCCATGGTAGTCAACATAGCCCTGTAGGTGTGCCACGTTGCTTTTTTATTAGCATTTTCATGAATCACTCAGTTTAACTTCTATAAGGCCATAATTTTGTATTGAAGATGGAGCATTACTTATTAAGTAGCTGCTGAATTCTGGCACTGACTGGATCATACCCACCAATCTGCCCTATGCAAAGCGACTGCAATTCCCACATCTTTCAAATAATACTGAAAAATATATATGTAATTAAATTCTGACCCATAATTGCTAGGAGTCTGGATATCTTCAGACTCTCTCTTTTGTATAGCAGACAAGGAACACTGTAAGTTATTACAAACTTGTATTTCATACTTATAACTTCTTTTCCTCTGCTTTTCCTGACTGTGGTGTCCACTGTCATATCGCCAAACTGCTGGCTATTTCCATCTTGCTTTTGTGTCTCCACTGTCATATCTGAGTAACGCTGATTTTGATATAAATATCTTCCCTGTTGAAAAATCAGTGAGTTAACAAAATATAGGTAGAGACTGAGAGCTGCAGCTGAATGGCACACACAGGAAAAGCAGGATAGAAAAAAGAAACCCTTTTTAAATCCCATCCTTAGTCAGAGACATTGCTCACCCATCAGTACGGAAAACATTAGCCCCTCAAGGATTTGCTCCCTACATAGGCATTACAATCTCTCCAGTGAGGCTGCACGTACCTCTACTAAAGAGTATGTCCAAGATATATAGAATAATTGAAGGGAAATAGCTGTATATTCCTAACTTTGTGAAAGCAGTAGGATCTGTTCAGCTGACTGTCTGTAACCAGCCATTAGCTCTGGAGAAGAGGCAATAAGCAGAGCACGTCCACATGAAATCATTAACAAACCACAAAGCTACCGTATGCCATCTATACTATTCTTGTCTAGGTGGAGAATTAGCCCTGCTAGGAAAAATCCTGAACATTTTCTATAAATAACACTGAATCTCCTGGAAGCAAGGATCAGAAAAAGGCTGCGAGGGCTGAACCACTCATTCTGAATTCAGCTGCAGACACATTTCACACAGAGACAGAGGCTTCTGTAATAAATAAATCTATCAGCTTTTTGTACTGATATGCTGCAATAGAAATGGGCATAAAAGCCTAAGTATAATTGATACTATCAGCATTTCAGATCACAAAGGTGCTTTGGGCTTAGTCAGCTATGCAATTAATATCTCCCCATCCCCCCAGATGAATACAAGAGTGGAGAATGACAGAAAGGATCAATGAGCAAAAGGCATGGGGTTTGGTGACAGAAGGGATCACAGAATGAACAAAACAGGGTTTTAGCACTTGCACATAAGCAAGGAAGCTCATACAACATACCATTATGGAATGACCCCCCCAAGCACTTTCTAGGAAGTCTGCAGGCTGGGGTGCCTCTCTGAAATGTCTGCACATGCAGCATGGGGAATAAACAAGATGAGTTAGAGATGCATATGCAGTTGTAGATCTGTGGTCCTTTGTGGATTACAGAGAAATGGCAGGACGGCTCCAATAACTGGAGCATAGCAATAGAGGGATATAGGTTTTTAAGGGAGGAGATGTTACGTCCCAAGTCAGGAAAGCTAAAGTCCAGCTGGAACTGTATGTAGCAAGAGATACCAAAGGCAATGAAAAGAGCTTCTCTAAAGATCTAGGTGGCAAAAGGAAGACTAGGGAAAATGCGTACCCACAGCCCAAAGAGACAGGGACTTCATTGCCAATGACAGAGAAAAAGCCAAGGTGCCGAATGCCTTCTTTGCCTCAGTCTTCACTGGCAGGACTTGCCTCAGGAATCCCAGGTCCCAGAAAAAAAAGTTCAGATGCTTATCAGTGACTATAAATACCAGAAGAGAGGCTGCAGGACAGTGAAAGGACAAGAGACAATGGGCTCAAATGCAAACACAGGAGGTGATGTCTGAACATTGAGAAAATTATTATTATTATTTCTCTTCTTTAATACTGTGTGATTAGTCTGGCACAGGTCACCCAGAGAGCCTGTGGAGTCTCCCTTGTTAGATATATTTAAAAGCTGCCAGGCCCTAGTGAGCCAGCTTCAGGTGCTAGGAGTGACCTACCTAGAGGAGGTCCAGATGACCTCTAGAGGTCCCTTCCAACCCCAGCAAGTCTAAGATACCCTATATCTTTGGTTCCCAAGCTGCTTTGGAGTTATGGAGCTATCAGGACTGCCTATTCTAGTTCTACCTTTCATTTCCTCAGCTGCACAGATACTTCAGGACAAGCTTCCCCCCCAGCATCTGCCCAGCAGATGACATTAAATCTTCGAGTGCCAGGTGATAGCACCCCACACAAGCAAATAGAAACAGACTGCTGGACACCAAGGTCAGATTTGAGTAGTTCAAGCCTCAGCACTGCTTGCAGGAATCAGCATCTCAGGGACTTCTCAAGGCAAAAGTGAATCTTGGACTCTGTAGTCATATTTTGCTCCCATGAATAAATCCAGTCACCTTTGGAAACCAAGTAAATCCTCAGCATCCACAATATCCTGTGATGTTCTGCAGCCAAACAGCACGATATAAAAAAAATATATACTTTGGTCTTTCTTTTTTGAACCCTCTACTGGCTAGTTTTGCTATTTTGCACTAATTCTTACACAGAAAAAAGATAAAACAAGTTCCCTATGCAGTTTGTACCACTCACAGCTTTATCCACATACAACCCAGACTCCTTTATTTTCCAAGAAGAGAAAGTATGGATTCATTGAATCATTGGTTCATTGAATCCTCATACAAGGAATCATTCAATTCATTCCATTCCTTGATCATTATCAGAAAACCAGTCACTTTTCCAGTGCCACTATGTTCTCCTTGAGAGGGAAGGATCAATTATAAAATGCTCCAGATGCCAGCATACCACAGATTATACATTAACATAATCATTCAGTGATGAACGGTTCAATGAAAGAGGACGAGTAAAGGATGTTGCTGAGAGAGGATGATGTTAATTGCATCTACTAAGCCTCACAATTGAGCATGATGGCTTTAGAACTATGAATAAGCCTGGGAAAAGCAACATTCTCCATAAGGCAGTGAAAAGGACTCTTGTGACAGAAACAGCTGCAAAGAGAGGAACAAGCAGCATCTACAGAATGTGCTTTAACCATTCATGAGATCATTCACTGCCACAGGGCTGATGTGCAAGACCACGGAAATAAAGTACAGCTACAATATTCAGTGACTTTTCCAGTGTGTGTACAAGAAAGTGTGAAAGATTTCTATGATTCTATGAACATACGAAGACTGAGGGTATTTCTGCTCCCCCCATGCAGAAGAAAAATATATTAGTCCTTTTTCATCAAGACAGGTGCATCAAACAAGGGACCAAGAAGTTTTATTATCAGTTACTCATCATTTTCACAAACAGGAAGGCAAAAACACCTCCAGATTTTCAGGAGTACATCCACAAAACCTCCCTGACTGTACCACAGCACACGGTCATGTGTTACACGCAGAAATGCTGGCTACTCTTGTCACAGTAGATTTGCTTAACATGACTATGAGAAAAAATGCTCTGTTTGTATAAGAATTCCACATTCTTTATATTTTCAGACTGTTACCTTCATCAGTTCTATATTTTCACCGTTTGCCAAAGAAACTGAAGCCTAAAAATCAGCATGTTAGCACAGAACAGCACCAGCAGCAAGATTTTCATGCTAACTATCTCCAAAAGAACTGCATATAAATCAGAAGGTAAATTTACCAGCAAGAAATGCAGACCTGACAGCAAATACATGATGCATGAAACTCCTCCAAAGAAATAATGATGTTAATTTGCTAAAGATGCTCCATACATTACAGCAATAACAGGAAGCAATACATTGTTTTCTAAGCAAGGCCCACATTTTAGCCTTAGTTAACATTTTCATGTCTAAAGCAAGAAGTGGAATACAAAAAGGAAGGTCTCCAAACAGAGCTACGCTTAAAACAAAACCTCACGTTAACCTGTGTGACATTTACCAAGGAAGTGAAAAAAACAATGCAAGACTGAACAAGAAATACAAGGATCACTGCAGAGAGCTCAGTGAAGCTAAGGAACGAGGATGAATTACATCAGCCTTCTTGTTGGCCTTCTCTTCTCTAATGAGATCGTGTGGATATACTCATCTAGCACATTTTAAGAACCAGCAGTGAAATATTCAGTTAGAACATTAAAAAGCAACAATGTTAATTTTGTCATCAAATCAAACTTCATTCGATATTTCTCTAGATCACAGAATTATCAAGGTTGGAAAAGACCTAGAAGATCATCTAGTCCAACCATTACCAATACTTCCCAGCTAAGATTCCTAGCAGTCTGACAGAAACAATGATAATGGCAAACTAGCATCAATACTTTACTAAACAACTCTTACAGCCCTGGATTATTAGAACTTTGTACTTGAATTCCATGCTTATTCTTTGTATGCATTTGAGTCAACTTAGTGAGTACGTGGTTAGTATATTTTTTTCTATATTATTATTACACATTATTTGGATAATCTTAAATGCTGGTTCAGTGTTTACACACACAATTATTGCTCTAAATAGGTTTCACTTGCAGCAAAGACATCTGTTAGACACTGATGCATTCCCAACAAGTCAAGGTATATATTTTCCAGGTTTAAAACAGAAGTGAATCTTTGAGGACTAGAACAGTGAGAGACTTGAGTGAGGCAACAAATGTCTCATTGCTGCAGAACCTGCGTTCTGGCTGCAGGACTAAAGCCACCCCCCTCTCCATTCAGTGTCTTATGAGCTACACAAGAGAAAAGGGGCAAGATCCAAGTCATTTATTTCATGTCAATGCCCAGAGCTCTCAGGAATAACCAGTTTACAGGATAGAACACCTTATATGTCTCAGGAGTCATTATGAAATCACCTCAACACAGACAGCATTTCTAAACCACATTGTAGGGTAGAGATGGGGAGAATCCGTGCCCAGAGTTTAATTTTGACTACTCTCTTTTACCTACTTTCCAAACAAAAATTAGGGTCAGTACAGGAAAAAAATAAATCCCCTCTTCTCCATCGTGCTTTCTACACCATTCCTGGTCATGTGCCAAGGTCATAAGAGAACACTATTAAGGGTAGACAGGTATTTGCCAAGACACATAGGTATACAGCCAAGGGCCTGGCAGAGTGCTCAGAGGACCACTCAACACCATTCCCGTGACAAAAAAAGTGTTTGGTTTCTTGTATTTAAAGAAAGTGTGAAGCTACGATACACAAACCGAACGTAGCATCAAATCAGCCAGCAAGTAATATCAAAACAGCAAGAACATTTGCAAGTGTTGACACAAGCACGTTGGCACAAGAAGAAGCAACTGAAAGGGTACGACTTCTCTAAGGGCTGTGCATCTGTCAGAAGGTCACTTCTTGACTTTCACTGAGTCATAGCACAGTAGCCAAGCACAGATACATAGAAGGGAAACTGTGCTGTGCATAGCATACACAGTGGCAGTGTAAAAGTGCTGTCCTCAGGACAAAAGATCTAATAACAAACAACCCCGAGCTACATCTCAGCTACATCTGGTCTAGCCTTTGAAAACTTTGGGACAAAGAGGGGCAGACTCACATCCTGCAAGAGAAACTCTCCTTCCACTCACTGAAGGGGCCTCTCAGTGACCTAATAGGTTTGGAACCTCCACCACAGAGGACACGAGTCAGAAGCCATGTATCCATAGGGGGACACAATTCATCTCAGGATGTGAAGAAGTATGCATACAGTGTTGCTATAAATCTTCATATAGTTACAAATAAAGGTCTTAACCTGATATTCAGATCCAACTACTGCAGTATATTTTGTCATCTTTTTGCCAGGGCAAATGACTGCCTGCAGCTTGACTCGGATGATGATGTACCTGTACCTACTTAACACTGACAGTCAATTAAAAAAAAACCAAACACTTCACCTGTGGTAGGTCACAAAAATCAAGCTGAATTCTAAGAAGCTACTAAAGACTAACAGGAAAACGGACAATACTTACGTATGCCATGATCCAGATCTGGATCTATCTTCCATGCTCTATAAGTATTCCGCTTTTTATACTTAATATTCAAAGTTTTCCATTTGCACCAGAGCGATGAAAAAGACAGCTAATTACAGTTCCTTAAATTAAACTAGCTCTGTAACAGACATTTTGGAGGAGCTGGCCTTGCTACAAAATGCTTCAGTCTCACTTTATGACTCCATTCAAAGCCAAAAATGAAGTGTAATTGCACAGTAAAAACCTTGAACAATATCCAGACAGAAACAGAAAACAGGATATGCCAAAATTGGTCAAATCCAAAACCTTCCAGCACACACATTCCAAAATAGCTCAAAGCACTTTTTTTTTTTTAAGCCCCAAAATGATTAAATCAAAGCATAATCAATCAAATAAGAACAAGACTTATATATAGCCATTTCCGACCAACGTGATTAGAAGCCGAAAAGGGAAGCTATAACAACAATAAAGGGAATTTTAACTTCATTTCAACAGCAGCAAGCAATATTGTTACATAAAGAAATAACCTTCCAATAAAATCTTCTCAGCTGGCAAGTACTGAAATTAATTCTCAGCTTCAAATATTCCTTAATCATGGTCAATCCGGAGACATATCACATTCAATCCACTGTTTAGTGAATTACAACTACAAGAAGTTGCACAAAAACAAAATAAGGTTCTAAATTGATTCAAGAAGCCAAAGATATCAGCCTTCCTACCAAGAATGACCAACTTCAGCAGGGCACAAAATATTATTTGGAAGCCTATAACAGACTGATAAGAAATGCCGTTCAGCAAGACTGGAACAAGAAAATTGTCGCTTGGCTGCTGACCCTGAAACTCAGATGACAAGCACAGAACTATACAGAATTGAGAAATTACATAGAAATCTTTGACTATAACAAGTGGAATTAAGACTGCTAGTAGCTGCTGCATCCATGTAAAACTGAATGCTGTTTTGCCCCAGAAATTTCATCAATATTTTTGTAGCTTATTAAAACATCAGTTGTTTCCTGCTTCACTGATATGTTGAAGAGTTATGTGACTAATTTATACTTCTAGGCTCAAAATCTTTGTTCGTGCTCATTTTGATCTGGTTTTAGTCATAAAACAAAGAGTACCCAAAATTGCATGGATTGGGCAGATGTTCTTCTGTGCATGAGTGCTATGAGTTGAGAAATGAAATGCAAATAACTAATGAAGGACCAAGAACTTTTAACCTACAATTAAGGAGTGAGATTATCCTACTGTGAGGACAGGAATGAATTCCTTTATTGGAGCATATACGTATGCAATTTGGTTTTAGCAAATGAGCTGTAACAGAGGAACAGACATTTTGTTGTGGAAGAACACAGTGAAGCAGCTGCCACATGCAGTGTGCTCTCCAGGATCAGACTAAATTTATTCTGGGAATCAAAAAAAGAGATACTATCTACGAGTATTTATAAAGGTTTATCTTACAGGAAGTACAGCAGCTCACGAACATACTGACTACACAGTGTAGTGCTCTAAGGCTATAACATGATGGAAAGTACAGCAATAATAACAGCAAATGAGAACAAACCCAAATACAGCAGTGGTGGCTACAAAATCAAAGAAAGAAAAACTGCTTACCTTTGTAAGGCCTCTGATAGGTAGGGATCTCCAGCAAGATACACTTGTCTCCACTGCCAGCCCTTAAATGAGGTCTGGAAAGGGGTGGATGCTGGTCTCACCCGTTCTGGTCACTCAGGTGCATTGCATACACCTGAGCTTGCATGGGTTAGCCCTGCCTTTCCACCAGGTGCTCTATTACTGTTTCAGGCAGTTCTGCTACAACAGGAAATTCTGGAATAGTCCTGCAGTTCATAAGCATTCCTTATTCCTGTCGCTATTTTCCAAATCGTGCATCTAAACGTGGGTTAATTTTAGCTTGGGGACAGCATTCATCAGCGGGTTGTTGCCATATACCAACAAGAATGAGCAGTGCTTCACAAAGACCTTAAGAATTTACAGTCTTCTTGTAAAGTATATTTTCAGGATGCAAATCTCAGTTTCTACTGTGGAGGAAGAAGAACCTTGGAGCTGCTGAAAATGAGTAATTGATACCTTGCATTGAACAACTACAAAGCCTTCAGGGAAATCACCAAGCTTTGAAGAGTACCTGAAGTCCATGAGTCTTTCACATTAGACTCCCTTATAGCTGCGCAAGCAGATAAAACCAGCTGAGACATAATATTGTTAAACCCAGAAGCTGTGACTGAGAAATGAAATGCTATAGTTTATGTTTTGTGGGACTACTGGCTGACTACCCAAGAGACAAGAACATCACTGAAGTTTTTTGTTGTTTTTGTGGTTTGTTTTTCAACAACTAGATACCTTTTGTAACCACCGCAGTTTAAAGACACTGTCAGCATCAAAGGCGAGGATTAATTTGTTTAAGTTCAAAGTAACATCTCAGCCTACAGCAGTTTTCACGATTTTCAGGCATTTTCCAGTGCACAAAGCTAAAGACAAAACCTAGGTTTGCTTTTTCTAAAGCAGGCTTAGGTGGTGGCAAATCTCTACATTCTCCTACTGTTTAAGGGCAGCTGCATCATAGATTGGGTTGGGAGGGACCTTAAATATTATTGAGCTTGCTGTCTAGGAAGGATCACTGGAAGCAAGCATGCCAAATTCAAGCCAAATCTTCTTTGAGGAACAAAAAACAGAACTAAATAACTAAAGAACAGAGACTAGCTCCACACACAACCAGTCCCTGATGACAAATGTTGTTCAGTGATTGAAGTGAATGACAAATCAGTTCTGAGATAGTTTTGTTATTCTGACAGCACTGAGTAAAACAATAAAGATATCACAGACATTTTCTTTACACTCGTGTTAAAAACTGTACTAAGTAAAACTGTACTGCTTCATTTCCAGAGTTGAAATGCTGTCCACTGATGTGGTAGGAAGACTGCCAGAAAGCTGACCACTGCTAGCTTTGAGAACACTGATAAATGCCCATTACAGAAAGCAGCTGTGCTACTGGAAGCACTCGGTGCTGTACCCTGAGCCAAAAGCTTTTCTTCCTCATGAGCACTTTGATACATTTACCCTTTTTGGAAAGAGGCAAAAGCATGGAAGAACTGGCAAAAAAGGGAACGATCGCTATTTAACTAACCTTGTGGCTTTCATCTTAAAGCTAATGTAATGTAGCGCCACAACAAGAAGTATAGAACTACATAGGTGTGCAGCATTTATGGACTCAGTATCATATGCTTATTGAGCATCACATTATACTGCTCAGTGCATTGACTGAATTGATTTAAACTGTTTTCTGCTAAGCACAATATAGTTTCAACACGACCATCAGTTACGCACACTAACTGGAAGTGTCCTGCTGACTTAAAACACTTAAAGACAGATCTATCACAGTATTTGACAGTGCCATTATCAGAAAGTTGTTTCAGTACTGTGGAGCAGTCAAATCTCATCAGCCATCACTACTGGGAGCAGCAGTGGGATGGCAGGCACTTGGCCAGGCTGACCGAGGGAGGGGAACAGTGCTACCGCAGGATGTGACAGCAGAGCACAATCCTCTCTCCATGCAGGCTCCCAGAAGAGGTCCTGCCTTGGGAAGGCACCAGTTGTGCCTTCTGCATGCTGTCTGTAAAAGACAACAGGAAGCAAGCATGCCAAATGCAAGCCAGAGATGTTTTGGGCAGTAGGAGGAGTGCTCAGAGGGACAAAAGACTGGACTAAGGAATAAAGATCAGAAGGTTTTCCATTGTACCATCAGACTTCTGCTCTAACCCAAACTGTGCAACAGTGAGCACGGTTGGTCTCTGCTGAGAAGGTCATAACACAACCACCATCTATCTCCAATAAACTCTGTGGTGTATGGAGCATCAGCTCACCTTGAAGTCACTCCTGATATGATACATGACATTTCACAGGCCTTGAATACATTCAATTCACTAGTGACAGAAATGTAACTTTTTGCTATTGGTATATAAAAACATTCACAGTGCTGTTACTCCAATAACATAAGATGAACTCAATATCTAGGTCACTCTGTATAGCCTCTGGCATGTTCACACATTATAATCATGGTTAAGATTTCAGAATTTGCTTGTAATTAAAATAAGTCAATTTGGAAAACACTGACAATCCACATTAAGCCACAGAGAACGTACAGCACCCATCTTTGTAGAAAAAGACAGATGTCAATTTATGCTTCTGAAAACTGCAGACCAGTTAAAACAGAAGAACATTCCCACTCACTCACTTTGTTTTACCCTGATTTACCACTGGTGTCACAAATTAAGAACTACAGAAGTCACGTAAGATTAAAATATTGCTTGATTTTAGCAGCACGCAGTTAAACAGAATCTTGCAAAATACATAGTTGGTGCAATTGGGAAGAATATTCGGACAGTAAAATTGATTGAGACTAGATCTGTTCCAATAATCATGAGTAAATGGCACTGTGCAGTGACAGTAGTTTGGAGGACTTAAAACATTCTGTTTCCCAAGCAAATTAAGTTGGCACTTGTCTTGATGCCTTACAGCTGTCATTGCTGACACAGGTTACTCCAAGTACAACCAATGTTTTAAAGCAAGTGCTTGGTTAACTAAGAGCATTACCAACTTGTACTCCTTTATTTTATTTTGAGAATGTTAGGCTCGTGGGTTTTTTCCACCCACTTTCAAAGAGGGAATATAAACAACTCATTTAGAGTCACGGCCTTTCTGCAAACTGAACTACAGAATTTAAACTACTTCAGTATTAGCAGTTCTGCTATTACCTTTGAGTTATTTAACATAGCATCAGAATGCTTGGAGAGACATAGGAGCTCTCTCTGCCTAATTGGCAATCATTTTAGCCACTCACAAATCTGGTGAGTGACTCTTAGAGTAGTTTGAGTGATTAAAACTTCTGAATTATGCTCTTGTAATGAAAAAGCATCTGATTTATAAGGAGTGCAAAAATATGTACAGTACAACTCAGGAAGATCTAAAAAAGTATCTGTATTAACCTTAAAAAGATTTTTCCACTTTGTATGATTGGTTTTGTAATAGTTGGCAAATCCAATCAAGCAAGTTTGTTATTAACTGCAAAATGTATCTTGTGCAGATGTTGAACCCACACAGATAATCACCTATGCAAGAGCTAGGAAGCTTCATCCTTACTAAGAACAACAGATCAATTCAACACCACACAGACAGATATGGAGATGGGAAAAATTATGTAGCTGGATTACGACCTCCATTGGTTCTGCATTCTTAAACTATGCTTCAGGGACTTAAACTGTTGTGTTCCTTTCTTTATTCGTACTCCTTAAAAACTAATGGCAGACAAATTACAGCTAAAAAGACCCATAAAAATTAAATTGGAAAAGGGAGACAAAGATTTAGACACAAGCAAAGTGTTTTGTACATGATCCTGTAAACCTAATGGTGCTGTATTAAATCCAGTTAAGAAAAAAGCACATAAAAATGAAATAAAAATGAATTAAGCAAAAATAAGCAGTGCTACCAAGGTAAGACAGTGTTGGCATCCAACTAGTGAGCAATTTCTGCATGCATGCATTGTAGCATAGCTGAGGTGGTCTGGGAAAGCAGCATAAGGAGAGGGGGTATATTGGATAATATTAAGTAAGCCAATGGCTCACATTTCCTACTACATCCATGTTTGATATATTTCAGCCATTTGAGAGTATTAATTCTTCCCAGCTCTTAACTTTCATGCAACCCTTCAGTGTGGACCCAGCACACAATTAGGCCTGCAAATACTAGTCCCAAGTTTTCAAAGCTCAAACTTCTTCCATATGAAGGGTTGAAGTACCACCATGTCATCCAGATGAAAAGCTGGCAATAGCCACCAGACAACAATACAACCACTTGAAAAGTTATTCCTCGGAGAAAAGATGTCCATCTTCCCTTGAAATCTTGCAGTTTTATTTCTTTTATGCCAGAAAACCGTTCAGCAGGAAAATTATATAAAGTACTACACTAGTCTGACTGTTCTATTAACAGAAAGAGCTAGAGATGCATAGTGGTACATGGCAAAGCAGTGCACCCCAAAGGACAACAGAAGGGAAAAGCATCTGGGAGAAAAGCTTGAATTTCAGGGGAGCAGAGGACAGGAATTTCAGACAAATCTGTATTTTCTCGAGAGAGACCAGAGGAAAGCATAGTTTCATGAAGACAAAAAGGATCAGATTCTATACTGCTGTAAGTACACCCACCACTAGGTGTCACTCCAATTTCAGATATACATGCACAAATCTCACCCTCATTATACTTAACCTAATCCACGAAAATATTCGGCGATTCTAATAACTACCAGTCTCTTCTGAAACATGCAGACGAAGCACTCTTAAGCTTCCTTTACAGAACAAACCAAATGATATTTGCACAGAAATTGTATCCTTAACTATATGGCACCTTGATGGCTAAAAATGATGAGCTGAAAAGCCCATCTTTTAGGCTGTGGCAGGATACCTGGACCCGCTACTGTTTACTGTTTTCATTAGCACCGCAGAGTCCCTGCTGACTACGAGATAAAAGCAGATGAATCATTTATCAGTACCTTGTCCAGGAGACAATCAATTAACTATCATATCATTTCTGAACAGGCCCTGTCTGGGCACCTTCTGTCTTTGAAGCTAACACCATCCCTGTCCAATCACAAAACTTAATAGACAGAACAGTGATGTAACACTGGGAAAGGTATTTATTCAAAACATTATGCCTTCAGTGATAAACATGAATGGGCTTTTAAAATCAGACTTCAGAAAAAGAAAATACGGTCATAAAGTCTGCCATAACTAATTCTTCATTTCTCATTAATATACGATGAGAGGAAATCAAATGTGGAAAAATGGACCCAAGACTGCACTTGGTCAGAAAGAGCTTGCATAGATTCCACAGCTAATAGCTAATGAAGCCTCTGAAGGCTCACCGGCAATGTAAAGCACTGCAAATAAGGAAACAGGAGGGAAGGAAGGTAAAAACACAAGAAACAGCCCAAACAGAAGAACAACATGTTTTAGAGGATCATCCTCACTTTCAGCAAGGAATAAAACAGCCTAATACCTTTCCTTGCACACAGCCTCCCTCTCATGTCAAAAAAGATGAAGCTTCAGTTCTGAGCATACTTAATTCACACTGCAACACAGCCGTTTTACAGCTGAGCCTCTGCCTGTCTGCATTTCCTCTAAATAAGAATTCCTCTTCCTTTGGAAGCCCCTTTGAAGCCTCACCCCAAGTGAAACTCAAGGCTTTGTCTCTCTTCTCACCTTAACCCCAAACCAGAGCATCCCAGCAATGTTCCTTCAGATGATCCTCAGTTTTCTGAACTTCTATCCCATAAACCACTGAGAGGAGTTGAAACAAAGATCAGTTACAATAGGCTCAAACCTATCACAGAGTCATAGAATGACCCGGGTTGGAAGGGACCTCAAGAATCATGAAGTTCCAACCCCCCTGCCTAGCAGGGTCACCAAACTTCCACATTTACAAGATCAGGTTGCCCAGGACCCCATCCAACCTGACCTTGATAATTTCTTTCATGCAGGAAGTTCCTGTATGGTTCAGTGCACCCTTCATGACATTACACAAATTCTGAGAAAGTATGACTTTATTACACACTGGGTGACAAGGCCATAGGAATTGTTACATTAAATCAGAAAACTCTAATTTAGAGTTACAGCCTACGGTCAACATGAAATTCTGCTTCAGAGAAAAGAGCAGAAAGTCTTGAGAGAGATTTATGGCAAAATCGATTCAAGATTTATTCCACAAGGCACATATCTTCAGGTTTTGGAACAGCCTTAACCATTTCAGCTCTGAGAGTTTTGAGGAATATCTTGTATTCCTTGAACTCCACTACAATTTAGTACTGTAAAGCAAGCACTAAGTCCTACAGCATCACTAGGATATTGTGAAGTCGTCATTTACTTCTATTCATATTATATATGTGTAAGCCTTGAGTAATGGCTGTACTCAAGTAGCTGAATATAGGTTTAATGCAGAGAAATAGGAGACAGCGCTGCTCACAGACTTATGCAAAGGATCGTTTGATATTCAGAATAATTTAAAAATGAATACAGTCTGGAAGAACATATACATTTTTGTTTGGTAGATTCAAGCTTGACTACAAGAGTCTTTGCTCATCTTCATCTTTGTTCCGGGCTTTGTTCTGTCACAAATCCCTGTCCAAAAGTTTGACTCCAAGAAACACACCATCATGCTAAGATAATTCCTTGGTGCTTTGGTAGGGCACATGCTGATTACTGCTTATGACTCCACCGCCATCAATACCTAAGCCACACCTCAGCCCATACTGACTCAGGGAACCAAACTCATGGATGGTTCCAAACACCAACCAGTTTAGCTTCATTGTACATATTTACATTACTATTCCAGTATCGGTCTGCCCTGAAGGAATATATTGCTCTGCAGTGTAATTTGTCTTGTATACCTCTACTAGACCAGTGCTGTGCACCCAACAATTTCCCAGGGTGCATTTGGGTATCCAGCAAGAGCACATTTATCACCTCCCTTTGAAAGGTGGTAGCTCTGAGAGAATGAGATGGTGCACACAGGTCACAGCCCTGACATGCCCTTTGCATGTAACCACATCAGAGCTGCAGACACACTACAGCTTCCAGCAGTCCTCCAAAAGGATCCTGGACAATCTCAAGTCTCACCACACCTACATGACATGTCACAGGGGCCAGGCATGACACATTTGTACGTACTACTACAAAACATTAGTAACAATCTAGATGAAACAGCAACCAGAAATTATATGCAGGAATCATATCTTCGTGCCCTCCTGTGTACACAGTAACCCATGTAGACCTCTGCAGATTCACAGCTGATACAGAAATCAGAGTATTCCTTAGTCACAGAACCACAGAATCACTCAGGTTGGAAAAGAGCTTAAAGATCATTGAGTCCAACCATGACCTAACCATACTACCCTAACAGCCCTCTGCTAAATCATGTCCCTGAGCACCACATCCAAATGGTTTTTAAGCACATCCAGGGATGGTGACTCAACCACCTCCCTGGGGAGCCCATTCCAGTGCTTAACAACCCCTTCTGTAAAGAAGTTTTTCCTGATATCCAACCTAAACTTTTCCTGGTGCAACTTGAGGCCATTTCCCCTTGTCCTGTCACCTATCACCAGTGAGAAGAAACCAGCCCCACTCTCACTGTAAGAACCTTTCAGGTACTGAAAGAGAGCAATAAGGTCTCCCTTCAGCCTCATTTTCCCCAGACTAAACAGCCCCAGTTCCCTCAGCCTCTTCTCACAGGGCATGTTCTCCAAGCCCTTCACAAGCCTTGTTGCCCTTCTTCGGACCTAGTCATTTCAGTGTGGCTGCCCAAGACCAGTTATCTGGTTTTACTGATAAAAGATGAGTTAAGGAAATCAGGATTTCTTGAGCAACAAGGCAGAGGCTGAAAATTCATCATGCATATACTCCGTAACTGTTTAAACAGACTTGAAGATTCTGTTGTCTGTGTGGGTTTGTTGTTTTTTTGTTTGTTTCAAACTCCCTGCACAGCACTGTGGTCTCACAAGAACAGAAGCACTGGCAATAACAAATACATTGGTTGAAGCAAATAAGCCTCACACCAGCTATGTCTCACAAACACAATGCTAAAACATCAAGTGGTAAAGCATTACAACTGCAGGTGCCCCTGGTTGTACAGCCAAGTATCACGGTGCACTGAACAGATTTGTTCAAGAAAAAGGAGCTTTCAGAATCTTGGTTAATGCTCCCAGAGTTTGACACTGGGATCCAGAAGACATCTAGTAGCTGACTTAGGATGAGCCACTTCCCTGTAAAATATCTTTTTCCCCACAACTAAGATGGTCCTTGCAAGTCTCAGCGCAGTTAATCTACTATATTGGCAATATGATTTCCGCAGGCATTATGCAGTACTCGATGGGGAAAGAATACTGTTATATTCTACACCAGTCAGGTGGTTCCAAGTTTAGGGAAATGGCTGCATGGATTTAGTGACACCATTTTCTGTTTGCCTGCATTGGACATTACATTTCTCCAGTATATACTCTTCCCCTCACAGTATTTGGAAGTTTCCTCTCAGCTATTTAACTGTCAAGTCCATCTTCCCAGACTTATGACACTAAGCTGCTATCACTGCTTCTGCTGACACCTAGGAGAGATAAGAACCAGGAAAGCACAAGGTCTGCGAGCAGATGAAATAAGGTCTGTGAACTTGTCAGGCTACAGTGAAAACCAATATAGAGCATGCAGATTACATAACACTCTGCTTCTTCAGGCCCACAGCTTCTGGGACACCCTGACAAAACTAGCAAGTTGCAAACATCATTACAAATACAGGGGCAGAAAAGTCAGACCAGATAGAAAGCCAGGTACTCCTATTTCTCACTGTTCTCTTTCTCCAGAGAGAGTGAGGGAGGCAATAAACAAGGAGAGAGGCCACCAAACCAAATACATAGAAAGGTACATACCAGTACAGGCTGGGGGAAGACCTGCTGGAGAGGAGCTCTGCTGAGAGGGACCTGGGCGTCCTGGTGGACAACAGGTTGGCCATGAGCCAGCAGTGTGCCCTTGTAGCCAAAAAGGCCAATGACATACTGGGGTGCATTAAAAAGAGCGTAGCCAGCAGGTCAAGGGAGGTGATCCTCCCCCTCTACTCTGCCCTGGTGAGGCCTCATCTGGAATTCTGTGTCCAGTTCTGGGCTCCCCAGTACAAAAAAGACAGGGATCTCTTGGAAAGAGTCCAGCGGAGGGCCACAAAGATGGTGAAGGGCCTGGAGCGTCTCCCCTATGAGGAGAGACTTAGGGAACTGGGTCTGTTTAGCCTTGAGAAAAGAAGGCTGAGAGGGGACTTGATCCAGGTTTATAAATACCTGGGGTGTGGGAGCTATAGTGACGAGGCTGGTCTTTTTTCAGTAGTGCGTGGGGACAGGACTAGGGGAAATGGGCTGAAACTTCAGCATAGGAAGTTCCGCACGAATGTGCACAAGAACTTCTTTACGGTGAGGGTGACGGAGCACTGGAACAGGCTGCCCAGGGAGGTGGTGGAGTCTCCTTCTCTGGAGATATTCAAGACCCACCTGGACGCCTACCTGTGCGACGTGGTGTAGGGAGCCTGCTTTGGCAGGGGGGTTGGACTCGATGATCTCTAGAGGTCCCTTCCAACCCCTATAATTCTGTGATTCTGTGGCTGAAATCAGCTACTTTACCCATGTATGGTGACTCTATACACAGGCCCTGGTGGGCAGAAATGCTTCTCTGCTAAATGTAACAAACTGCACTGGCTGAGAAGGGAAGCACAGAGGCAGGCTCTCAGAAGGTACAGGCAAAAGTTGGCATGGTGTTACATGGAGGTTGAAGCCTCATCCACCACAACACCAGAGGAACAGAGAACAGCTCCTGTAAAGACAAAAAAAAAAGCACATGAGAAATGGGCCAACATTTAAGTCTGTCTTAATGGCTGTGCTCACACTGCCATGTCCATCTTGCCACTGAAACAAAATGAGGAAGAAGCCAGAGTATTATTTCCCATTACACATGTAACATCTCAGATTTAATTGGTCCAGGAGTATGCCCCCAACACACACACACAGGGTTTGGGTCATCACAGCCCATTTTACAACACAAATGAGATTTAAGTTCAACTGCAAGAAAATTCTCTTCAGCAGTCTAGTCTTCCCTGTCGCGGTTATGGCTTCACCTACAAACAGAATAAGGAAATAACTACTTGCTTCTTACAGGAAATTAACCCTCTGACAAAGGGCAGGCTATAAATATTTGTGTTATATTTAGAAGGATCTACATCTTCACTGGTTAAGTTTTTTCTCAGCAATGTGGCAGCCACTCCTCAGGCATCCTATTACACAATTCCACATCAAACCCTGGATCAATCAGTCTTTCAGCCACATCCATGCACTGCCCAGAAATGAAATCTGTCCAGCAAACACCTGGATTCCACCTGAATGGTCTCTCTGCCAGACACGCTACCAATGAGACCACTGCAAGCGCCCTCCCTAAAGATCTCTAGACTCCCATGGCCAGTGGCACAAAGTTAAAAAATGGAGGTTACTAATAGAGGTGACAAATAAGAAGAAAGACTTCCTGATGTACATGAATCAAAAACACAACAATCAAAGCCAAAGACAAACACTCACATTGCCTTCTATTTTCTCTAAAAGACAAATCTCATTCTTCAGTATGATATTTCACATAGTTCTGCGTTGCCCTCGTGTTCATAAGCTACAGAAGGAAAGAAGTAGGGTGACCTAAAATTGTAATCATCCCATTGATACCACAATCCCCAGTCAGAGCAAGACTGTCACACCTCCACTGCTCTCTGACACCATGCATTTTCTTTTTCCACTTGTGATATGGGACTATGAAATTTGGAAGTTGAGATCTGTTTCTACACACTGCAAGAGAAATTTATCAGTCTCTGCATTAATATATTGTTATGTCATTATATCTGTCTAGATGGTCACACTCTAGAGATAATACATCACTTAATGAGTGTTAGTGGTCCCATCTGAGAGGGTAAATACACAGTAGTACAGACAGAGCAGTGAGTCGTCAGTCTCATTAAAAACAAAAAGGAGAAATAACTCTTGTACACCCAAAGCACACAGCCTCAACAAAAAGCCAGGTGCTAAACAAACAATCCCAATGTCATTAAAAAACACTTAAGGAAACAAGTGCTTGGAAGTGAAAATCATTTGGAATTTAGGGAGTGCCAGAGGAGCTGGTGGAGGGGTAGAGTGACAACATACACAACTAGGGCACGTTGAAGAACCGAATCTGAGATCTCCTAAGAAACAGACAAAACTTCTGAAGTATAAATCAAGACTACATTTTAGCTTTGGTATCTGCTTTCTCTTTTCATTTACCTAATAATTGAGACTGAGGTTTGCTAAACCACTGAAAGTTGTTTGAAGCAGAGTTGACCAGAAAAGAACTGATGCAGATAAGGCTCTTAAATGCATAAGAGCAGAGATTCAACGCATGCATGCAGACTGCATCCAAGACATGAGAATTTATTTCCTTAAATCCACTGACACTCCAGTACGTAACTTATCCCAGTGCATCCTTATACAAACTGCAATGTAAGGAAATCCAGAGCAGCAGCACAGCCAGAAGGAAGTTCAACTGAATTTACAAAGCAGACACAAAATCACCTTCGGTATTTGAAAGTTGTATTAACATGATTTTATCAGTATCATTGGTTATAACTTGTAACTGCAGAGATTCTAAAGCTTACAGGTGATATTTCTGACCATTCTTAATGCTTGAATTAATGGTTTTGCAGTGAGGAAGAACTTCTTATGAGTGAAACCAATCCATTTACTTCAACTTATTTCTGTTTCAGTCCAGATGTAATGAATTCCACACATCTCAAACTATTAGTCACTATTTCATAAGGCTACCTCACATTTTGTTTCCCAGCGCTTTAGAGAGGGAGATACTACCAGCTCATCACTCAACAAACTGAGCCCTAATTAGCAGACTGTAATTGGGATGCCGAGACAATAGTTTCTTTGTGCAGATGATGAGGGCAGCAATGTCTGAGCCTTTCAGGACAAATACACCAGTATCAAGAGTGTTCAGAGGCACCAGCAAACACAGTTGCTTAGAGCTTATTTTGAGAAACTAATGACCTGTAAATCAGCTGTTCAATCAACATCACACTTCTCTATCAATCAAACACCATAACCTGAGCACAAGCTTCAAGCAAATCCATACTCCTACCATGAACTACCATGAACTGCCAAACTGCACTTCCGATTTAACAATTTAATTATTCCCTTAATTAATACTCAAAGTGCATACAACTCCTCCATGTAACATACACAACTTGTACCGCTTTTCTGAAGGTTGTTTACAAAGGTGCTCAGCAGGCTGCTGCCCACATTCCGCTCCCTCAGAAAAGCCGCTGAGGTGCCGGAAGCATTGCCAGATTACAGGAAGATTGCATCAACCACAAGTGAAGCAATGCATGCTCAGGGCAGGAGAACCTTCTTATCTCAGAACAGCAAACTCTCACTGCACAGCTTAGAGTGAAATTTTACTTCTACGGGCAACAAAGGTTTCTTTTAAGCAAACCCACAGACCTAACCAAGCCCACGGGGCCAAAACACTTGGCAAGCACATGCCTTCCTTGGCCAAGGTTAACCTGCTCCTCCAGGCCCTCTGCATCACCTCAGCTGCCTCATGGCAGCCTCACCTTTCAGGAAAGGCCACAGCTCCTGCCCCACCTTCCACTAAGATTCACTGAATTGCAAGGGTTGGAAGAGACCTCTAGAAGTCATTGAGTTCAAGCCCCTGCTAAAGCAGGTTCCCTACAGTAAGCTGCACAGGAAAGCATCCAAGTGGGCTTTGAAATCTCCAGATAAGGACAACACAAGGATAACACAAGCTCTGCATGCAGTCTGTGCCAGTGCTCCCTCACAATGAAGAAATTCTTCCCCACGTTTGCATAAAACCTTCTGCATCCCAATTTGTGCCCATTGCTTGCTGCCCCATCTCTGGCCACCACTGACAAGAGCCTGCCCACATCCACTTGATTCCAGCCCTTTAGATATTTCTAAATGTTGATCAGATCCCTTCCTGGTCTCTTCCAAGTTGAACAGCTCCAGGTCTCAGCTTTTCTTTGTAAGGGAAACACTCCAGGCCCACAGTACCTCTGTGACCCCTTGCTGGACACCCTCTTTCTCACACTGCGGAGTCCAGAACTGGACTCAGCACTCCAGCTATGGCCCCAGCAAGGCAGAACAGAGGGGGATCACCTCCCACAACCCGCTGGACACACTCTTTTTATTGCACTCCTAGAAATCACTGGTCTTTTTGACCACAAAGGCACACTGCTAGCTCATGGTCAACCATGGTCCAGCAGAACACCCAAGTCCTTCCACACAGAGCCCTAGAAAAGGACATTCCCAAACACCGCATCACACGAAGAGGTACTGAGTGGGCTCTGGGCTCCTTCTTCTTCCCTGTTGTGTAAGATACCACATAACAACCCTCACACGACCCTCTGCCACCACCGCGCCCTCCAGGCAGGAGGCAGGGGCGGGATGAGGGGCGGAACCCGGTGCTGCCGCTCTGCCATTCTATTGGACGCTCGTGTTGTCAATCACTGAAAAGAGCGGGCCGCCAGCGTGCGGGCCCTCGAGGGAGCCCCCTACTGGCGACAGCGCCGCTCCCTCCTCACCTCCTTCCTTCCCTCCCTCCCTCCCAGCCGCGGGGTTTGGCCGCGGCCGTGTACCCGGAGCGCGGGGCGGGCGGCGGGAGGGGCGGCCCAAAATAGCCGGGTGAGGCCGGGTGACGCCGCGCGGCCCTGCGAACGCGGCGGGACGGGTCCGCGTCGTTTGCTCTCCGTCCCCACGGGCCGCGTCTGATGGGGTGAGGCGCCCGTCGCGGGGGACGACGACGCGGCCATGGCCAGCGGCTGCCCCTGGGAACGAGCGGCGGCGGGAGAGGAGGAGGCGCTGAGGAAGCTGCTCGTCCGGCTCCGCAACGTCCAGGAGAGGAAGCGGCCGGAGACTCTGGTGCAGACGCTGAGCGACATGCTGGAGTTGGCGGCCCGGCAGAGCGGTAAGGGGCGGCCGCTGCCCGCCTGCCCTCCCGCTCCCGCTCCGCCGGGCCTTAACGCAGCTCTCCGTGTCCCCGTAGCTCCGCGGCTGTTCGGAGGCTGCAACGCCCACGTGCCCCTGCTGCTGGTGCTCGACCTGTACGCGGGAGCGGCCGGCGTGCAGCAGGTAATGGAGCGCTCCTCCTGTCACCGGGCGCGAGGAGCGCTGTGAGGGCGGCGGGGCGCCGAGTCTGCAGGGTCTGTGGGCGCTTCTCGGGCTTATCGTGGAGGCGTTGAATGCGTTGGGTTGGAAAGGACCTCAAAGCCCACCAGTCCCACTCATTGCCGTGGGCTGGATGCTCCCCACCAGCTCAGGCTGCCCAGGGCCCCATCCAACCCAGCCTCCAGGGATGGGGCACCACAGCTCTATGGGCAGCTGTGCCAGGGCCTCACTGCCCCCTGAGTAAAACATTTCTTCCTAACATCTAATTTACATCTCCCTTCATTTGATTTAAAACCACTTCTTGTCCCTCATGTAGAAAGTTGTTCCTCTTCTTGTTAATAAGCTCCCCTTAACTACTGGAAGGCCCACAGTAAGGTCTCCCCAGAGCCATCTCCAGGTTGAACAGCCCCAGCTCCCCCAGCCAGTCCACAGGAGAGGTGCTGCAGCCGTCTGATCAGCTTCTGCTTCTGCTTCTGCTTGGCTGCTCCTACAAGTGTTACCCCATGTAAACAAGGGTTGCCACTTGACCATCTTGGTGCTGAGCTCACAGTGCTGCTGCTGGGCCCATCCCATGAAGTGCAGGCGTGTATTGAGCTCCTGACTATGCTGTGCCCAGAGAGCATTTACAAACTCCAGATGTGTGCGACTCACTCTCTTTGTGTATTAAATACATTGGTATGGTTACAAGATTTCTGGCATCCTTTACTTGCTCCCAGTTCACAAAACAAGTCATTCTGCATATGCCTCTTAAATAATACTGTTGTGTAAGTTGTTGGGGTTTTTTTTAACTTCATAGACCTTAGCTAGTGATCAGAGCATAAAATTCAGATTAAAATATGAAAGGTTCTCTGAAGACTGAATGCTTGTGCGGAGTCTGAAGTTTTAATTTGTTTTACTGTGGAACTGTCAGGTTGCTAGGAAATAAAGAAGGATAAAGCAGCAATATTTTGTTTTTCAGGATGAAGCATATTAGATATGTCACTATTTACAAAACCGCTGCTGAGGAGTTCAGGCAAGGAAGTGAAAAACATGAGAAAGAAGCACAGCCAGGAGCAGATCTGAGAGGGCTGCATGAGGCTCTTAAGAATCCCATTAAAAAGATCATTTAGTTTTCATTTTAATAGTGGTATAAATCTCAACTTAATTTTAGTCCAGAGCTTTAAGATGACTTCTTTGCATTACTCCATTGTACTCAGGCATCACAACAAAGCTCAGAGGCAGTGCAGAGCTCCAATCTGCACAAAATGCCATGGGTGGCTCTTCCTTCACGTTCTGTTATAGTATTTGCGAACACCCACAGTGTCTCAGCAGAGTGCTGCTTTCCTTGCTGCACCCACCACAGCTCACTGCAACCTTTGTGAATACAAAATCTTATGGCAGCAGTGAGCCCCAGTTTCAGTGTAGTCTCTTCATACTGCTAATGAATTTTCATTGAATAAATTGATTGACCCTTTTTTTGCTTTTGGCATTGTGATATAACTGACTCGCATAACAGAGTAAGCACAATGAGAGCCATATCTGAAATGAGGATTTTCTTTGCCATCCCATACTCACCGAGTTGCAAAGCACTGTATGTTGTTGCTGTTCCACTGGCTTGTACAGAGTCAGTTTGCTTAACAGCTCAATATTTCAGGTGTCAGTGCAAGTCAGGCTGTGGGCATAAGCCTTACGGCTCCTTTATAAGTAGAAAGAGACTGAGCTGTAAGGTCAATACCATCATGAAGTAAAATAGACATCTTTTAAGTGAACATGGCAGTTTCATTGTGCAGTTACTGGCTAACACTGACTGCAGTGGGTTAGAAACTGTGGATCAGAGTTTGTACGCACTTGAGGAAAGAGCAGTCAGCAGAGCTTTATTGTGTCACACAGAAGAGTGTGAGCTAATGTCATATAAATTCATTGCATGCTAGAAATGAAAAGGACTTGATTTAAAAATAACAGAGTTTCAGTGCTGCTATCAGCTGTCTGTATGTGTCGAGGCCGCTCAGATGCTTTTAAGAACATCTTTGTGTTCTGTGCCTTTTTCCATTCCCTGTAACCTTTGGTGTTTCTGTTATTTAAAAAATCCCTGCTTGCTTATGTAACTGTAAGTTGATAATAAGCTCTTTGTTATCTCAGGCTGTGATTTTAATATTGTAAAACTGACCGCATATCAGTGGGTCACATGTTTGCTTCTGACTTCCCTGGCTCCACAGTCCTTACAAATGTTTGGCACACTTGGAGTCACAATAATCCAAGCAGAAGTGATCAATAGAAATATCAGTATCAGAGACCATTTTAGTACAGAAGTTACTTCTGTAAAGTCATTGTGCTAATTTTCATTGGGTTCTAAGCTTAGCAATTACTATGGCAGAAAATGGTATTTCAGAATCTTTTTTCAGTAGAATACAGGGTATCCATTAATGGTCACCTCTGCAATGTATTTGCCTTGCAGATTTGATATTTGTTGCTTTGAACAAGGAAAATGAGATGATATATAGCCCCATACTGGGGAGCTTTGGTGGTCGCTAAGACTATTCTTCAGAAGTTGATTGAGACTGTCACGCAGCCTAGACTAATTGTCCTCACTGTCCACAGTAATTGGTTTACACTTTAACACAGAGCAAGTCAGCTCACTGCCTAAGCAGGGGAAGATCATGACAACTGACTCATGGTTAAGCTCAAATTGCAAGTTTGAGTTGAAGAGTTAAATCAGCTTAAGATATTTGGCTCTGCAAATACACACTACAACAAAAGCAAAGCTACTGCAGACAGCGTGAACGTGGTGCCTGTGACCTATGAAGTATTCTCAGAATCCTCTTGCCTTGGGAGCTACATCACCTTTTTCATAGACATGCCAAAGCAGTCATGAAAGCTGCCAAGTTTGTAGTCTATGCTGCTCGTGTCTCTTGTCTTTCATGCTGCAGGATTAGAGATCACAGAATCTCTATGAACTCTGCAGTTACACTCCACAGAAAAGGCCTCTTACTTTCCATTTTTTGGTAGCTGTCTTGTCTTGACCTTGTCTTGCCTTTATATAACTCTTCTGCTGAAATCTGGTTTAATTGTGCGTATTGTTTTTGAGCTATACCTAAATTATAGCATCACGGGTTGGAAGGGACCCCAAGGATCATCGTGTTCCAAACCCCCTGCCACAGGGATTGTTATCTTCTGTTTAAACCCTATTTATACAGCACACAGTTCTACTTCCACTTTTTGTTCTTTTTTTCTTTTCTTTTTTTTTTTTTTTGACATGACCAGGAATGCTTTGTTTCCATTTCTATATGTAAAATCCATTCTATCTTGAACTTTTGACCTTTTTCAGCTCTCCTCTTCCAGTACAGCAGGGTTTTCTTGTTCATCAGCTAATCTTTTTTTTCGCATGGATTTTTCTCAGTGCTATCATCCGCATGTTCAGTTTTATCAGCTTGAAGGCTGATACGCCCAGCGTGCTGTCATAATGATAAAGACCATTGTTCCAGTATCAGGGAACAGGGAACAGATTTCTCCAACATGGACAACCAGAGAGGAGCATTTTTTTCAGTTTATTTATCTTGTTGATTTTCAGCATTATTTTTTGATATTTGAAAGTCCAGGCACTTGACTTAGAGTGACAGTTTCCAAAAATGAATACATCTTTTGTCCTCATCATTTGCAATTAAGCATCAAATTCTTATGGCGAGTGCTGTGCTTCAGTGAAGCTGGAACAGCTGCAATAGTCCAGTGATCTTTAGAGGCCCATGATGGAATACTATGGATCTCCTGTCTTTTTTCTCTCTAAGCATCTCTTATGTGTGTGTTCACTAGCCTCAAGGTGGTGTGTTGCTCCAGGTGATGCACTGTGAATCATTAGCATGTTTTACTTTCACCTCTTGATTTTTTGTGTCCTTTGTCTTGTCTAGTGTTAATTAATTATCTCTCATTTAGCTAGGTATCTTTTCAGAACATGTATCTTCTGAAAGCTGGGGTATTAAAACACAACACTGGGGTTCCAAATGGAGTATCTATTCTACAATAGCTGTATTTTTATTTTACAGATGGGTTGGTCACTTCTTTGCAAACTGATAGAAATTTGTCCAAGCACTCTACAGAACATTGCTCTTAAGGATGTTGGGAAGGACTGGGAAGTACTGGGTGTTCACCAGTAAGTATGTTGTATGCAAAGAGTCTTTCAAAATGTTTTATATCATGGTAGCGTAAATATGCAATAAAGTGTATTTATGTAAAGTTATTACATCAGCTTCTATATAAAGACTTTTATGGATTTCTTTAGGTTTTACAATAAATGACTCGCACAAGCAGGGGTCTTGTCTGTCTGTGTGCATAAATTAACTGATGGGGGGAATAAAGAAAACTGAGCCTCATCTCTGGGATGTGCCCAGTGATAGGATGCATTAGGCACAAATTGAAATAGAGAAAATTCCTCTTAAACATTAAAAAACCCAATCAGTTATTTTTTTAATACTTTGAGATTGATGAGACACTGAAAAGGGTTGCCCAGAGAGGCTGTAAAGTTCTAAGCCTTGGAGATATTCAGAACCTGACTGTCCATGGCTCTGCACAATCAGCTATAATCGATCCTGTGCCAGGGAGAGGAGCTGAATTAAGAGATCTTCTGAGGTCCTTGCCAATTGCAGTGATTCTGGGATGCTGTGGCTGTGAAGATGTTTTATTTTAATAGACAGTATCACCTGGGCAGTTTTGTGTATGTGTTATTCACAAGTATGATGTGTTATATCCACAAGTCTCAAGTGGTATAAATCAAGACAGGGTGTTTCTTGCACCTGATCATAGTTGTCTGAAAATAAAGTATTTAAAGTAGTCACCTCAACTACCTGTGAAGTCAAAGGACACAGTTACCTTCAGAGGATGATTCTTTCCATCGTTGCAATGAGCAATGCTAAAGCAAGGCATGCTTGATTTGAACACGCCCATATCTCTCCATTGTCTGCTGAGGGAGCCTAACCAAAAGTGGTTGTGTTTAGATGGCACGAAGACTGGCAAAGGTTAACTGAAGTTGTTCCGTGACAGAGATGCAAGTATAATACAAACAGGAGAGAAGGGCTTGGTTTGGTGTTCTCTCCCTTTGACAGGTTGCCTTGTTCAAGGCAGATAATGCCATTAAGGAGCTACAGCCCTATGACTCTACGAGTAAATCTTTCTCTGCTTTTACAATCTTCACCATATCCTTCCTTAGAAAGGCTGCTATTGTTATGTCACTTACATGAACTTGTGGTATGTCTGTTGTGGTTTGTTTTTTTTTTAATGGTGGCTAGAGTACAAAGTCAGCAGGGGCATGAACTGCCTTGTTTTTGTTAGAAAGCATATGGGATTTTTTGTTGCTTTTCATGAACAATAAATAACTGAGGTGAAGCTGTACCAGCTAGTTGAGATTTCTTCATGAGGCTTGTTAATTAAATGATTCTGGGTGGTACAGTAACTCTAATGATACTGTTAATCTCTTGGTCCTTAGAAAATTACTCTGGTTTCCAGCTGCTGGAAATGTCATCTGAGATAAAGACATTGCAATATGTAAAAGAGTACAAATTAATAAAACAAAGGAAATGGCATAAAAGCAATAATTTACCACCAGTCCACCAATGTCCAGCCTGTCCGCAAGCAACAGCAACCCTTGGCAAACTTCCCCCAGTATTATTGCTGAACATGACATTACATGGTGTGGGGTATCTCTTTGGTCAGTTCAGGAGAGCTGTTTTGGCTGCATTCCTTCCCACTGTACTGTCCACAGCTGAGTACCAAGCAAGGAGGTAATGAAATCTTCATGCTACTGTTTCCACGTGGGTACGCATGTACACTCATGTCTGCAAATTGACAATGAAGTGCATTGGGAATGCCTAAGACTAGAACATTTTAATCAGGAGGTTAAGGAACCACATTTATGAGTGTTAGTTACTCTACCAGCTTGATTAGGGTGGCTCCTTGTTTTTGTTGATTCATCCCCCAGATACTGAGTCTGTCCATTAGAGCTGTATGCTTGGCCAAGAATTTGCTTCAGGACTCAAGTGCCAGTATCCAAAGTGTGCATACAGAAACTTCAGGGAGGAATCTGTTTAGAGTTTGAAGTGGGGGGGGAAAAAAGAAAGAAGGAAAGAAGGAAAGAAGGAAAGAAGGAAAGAAGAAGAAAGAAAGAAAGAAAGAAAGAAAGAAAGAAAGAAAGAAAGAAAGAAAGAAAGAAAGAAAGAAAGAAAGAAAGAAAGAAAGAAAGAAAGAAAGAAAGAAAGAAAGAAAGAAAGAAAGAAAGAAAGAAAGAGAAAGAGAGAGAGAGAAAGAGAGAGAGAGGAGAGGAAGAGAGGAAGAGAGAAAGAAAGAAAAAGAAAGAAAGAAAGAAAGAAAGAAAGAAAGAAAGAAAGAAAGAAAGAAAGAAAGAAAGAAAGAAAGAAGAGAGAGAGAGAGAGAGGGAGAGGGAGGGAGGGAGGGGGGGAGGAAGGAAGGAAGGAAGGAAGGAAGGAAGGAAGGAAGGAAGGAAGGAAGGAAGGAAGGAAGGAAGGAAGGAAGGAAGGAAGGAAGGAAGGAAGGAAGGAAGGAAGAAAGAAAGAAAGAAAGAAAGAAAGAAAGAAAGAAAGAAAGAAAGAAAGAAAGAAAGAAAGAAAGAAAGAAAGAAAGAAAGAAAGAAAGAAAGAAGCATCTGCATTTAGTTGGATTTTATTTTCCATTCTTAAGATAATCCACACCATATTTTTTCTAGCCCTCTTCTGTGTACCTTGATCATCACAGCTACTGCAGTAGCTCTCCAAAAGAGGAGAGATTTATGTTAGCAACATCATAGTATGGTGAGAAAAGAAATAAAACTTTTAATAAAAAATAAATTTTAAACATTAAGAAATAAATACGAAGAGGAAATCCTGGTGTCTAAGATTAGGCATTAACAAGGCACACAACATCATCATTATTCGACATATGGCCCACTGCTTTATCTTTGATACCTTACCTGAGAACTGACCTATTAATTTCTTCTTGGCTTTTCTTTGCATTCATCGGTATTGTCTAGAGCTTTACAATCTTGTTTATGGAGGAGTTATTACAGATTTGAGGTCACCATCTTAGTAAGCGATGTTAGAAGCATCAACTTATGCTTAGGTCCCTAATATGATACATGCTCTGGATTTTTCAGATTGACTACCATTGCTTGACTCTCTTAGTGTTTAAGAATTCAACTTTATTTGATTCGACTTGCAACATGTCAGAGGTTAATATTTGTGAATTTTAAGTTGGCTCAGCCAGAAAGGAGAGTCTACAATTGCCAGTCTGTGAAACACTTGGTAGTGATTTGTCCAGCGTCACATAAGTGCTGTAGAACAGAGCTTTGGATAGGGTAGAATTCTGCAGGATGCTGTTCAGATCCCTTAGCTGAGAAATAACAAATCCTTCATCATTCACTGCAACTTCACCCTTGCAACAAACAGAACGCTGCCATACCATCTGCAACCTGCTGCACCCCACGGCCCTGCTTTCTGTAGGATAATTCTGTTCTGGGTAACACTTGTCTCCTGTAGAATGAATAGAAGTATACACACTTAATTAACAGTTAAATGACTTCAAAAACTGCAACTGTTCTTGTTTGTTGTTGTTGTTTGTTTTTTAATTAACTTTGATTTTAAAAGTATGTTGGTAGTTCTTTATCTATAACTCTTCCCTTTTTTGTTTTTTTGTTTGTTTTTTAATTTTTAGGCAAATTCTTAAAATGCTCACAGTCCACAAAGGAAATGTAAATCTCTCAGTAATAGGACTAAAAGCATTAAATCTACTCCTGATGTCAGGTATTGTCTGTTTATTTTCCTACTTTCTCTGAGCCTTTAAAACACAGAACTGTGATTCTGAATTGTGTGACCGTATGCTTTGCCCTGGTTTGTCTGTTTTACTCTCCAAAGTCATTTGTACTCATATGCAAAGTAATAACAGTACTGTTTTACACCTTTTTTGAACTAGGCAGAAAGGAATCTTCTAATTGCAAGGCCATGAAGAACATGGCTGATTAATTTTGCCAGCTTGTTATTAGCATAGGCACAAATACTTGCTGTATAATTAAGTTAAATAAGTAAGAGCTTATTCTTAGCGAAGTATAAACTTGGTGGCAGTCTGACTTGATTCCTTTAGTACTGGTTTGTAGACTTGAACGGAATAAAATCACCTCTGCTGTATTTGTTATTCTGCCCTGCAGAGACCTAATCTTACCAAATACTGAGACCTTTTTTTCACAGTCCTAAGCTGTTGAAATTAAAGAGTGACTGCAAGGGAGGCATTCTGCTAGCTTTATTCACGGTAGCATATAAAACTAAATTATTGTTCCACTGATTTTAGAAAACATTAGAATCAGCCTAGTTTACAGAATAAAGACTAGACTTTATTTTTGGTACTTAAAGCTCATCTGGCTGTCCAGTTTTCTGCTAGAAGCAGCAGAATGAGACAGGCACATTCGGAAAATGCTGAATGCTATTGATTAGTCTATTTTTAAGATCGTTACCTCATGAATCTGATTTCCTCTTCCTTTTAATTATAGACTTAAACTCTCATTCCAACTATCTTAATTCAGAAAAATATTTCAAATTGTACCTTGTCACGTTGTCAGAGAAGGCTGCTAGTATTCTTTCCATCTCTAAGCCCAAAAACGTGAATTGCACTCTAGCTGGAAGTGATCAGCCACAATGACCAAGGGAGTTGGGTTTGTTCAGCCTGGAGAAGAGACGGTTGCGGGGTGACCTCATTGCAGCCTTTCAGTACCTGAAGGGAACTTACTCCCAGGAGGGGAGTAAACTCTTCGAAAGGGCTGATAATAGCAGGACTAGGGGAAATGGTTTTAAGTTAAAAGAGGGAAGATTTAGGTTGGATGTTAGGGGGAAGTTCTTTACTAGGAGAGTGGTTAGGTCCTGGAACAGGCTGCCCAGGGAGGTTGTTAATGCCCCATCCTTGGAGGTGTTCAAGACCAGGTTGGACAGGGCTCTGGGCAACCTGATCTAGTAAAGGCATATGTTTGGTGGCCCTGCTAGGCAGGGGGGTTGGAACTACATGATCCTTGAGGTCCCTTCCAACCCGGGTCATTCTGTGGTTCTGTGATTCTGTGAGTGCAAATAGAATTTCATGATGCAGATGGGCAAATGTTATGGTTCACCCTATTTTCTTTGCTCTGTAAATGTATTCCAGCCCTCTTTATTGCAGCAATTTTATTTGTCAGTGAGATTCTTCAGCTTGAAAGAAGTGTCTTCTTGAACTGGTTAATTTTCTACCAGTTTAGCAAGTTGAACTGGCTCATTGAGAGGTCTGACAAGTGCCAGTGCAAAGTGAGAGCAAGAGTATGGAGGGGAAACTATCTTCTTTGCCAGTAATGTTTTAGAACATACCGATTGTATTCTAAAATATGACCTTAAGAAATAGCAGCCTCTTCTGTTCTACAAAAACCTGGATTGGAGCCACCTGAGTGCATTTTAGGGGCAGAATTAAAGACTTTGGGATTGTAATGGTTAAGTACAGTGCTTCAGTAAACATGTTGAGAATGCATCAGCTCAACATATAATCTCTTCTATTTAGATGTAATTGCTTTCCTGCTCCTGGAGGAAGAAGTGGATGTGTTTTCCTTGGTATTTAATGCCATGCACACCTTCCCTAAAAATGAAGAGATCCAGCAACATGGATGTAAAGCATTATACAAGCTTTTTGAAAAAGGTATTTGTATCTTGTGTGTTATTAAGTTAGAAAAATTTATAGGTTGGGAAGGAACTGCAGTTACCTATTTAACTGAAAAAAAAGAGGATTCTTACATTTCAGATTAAGTGTATTAAACGTGTTCTTTGAAATAGTTAGAAAACAGGTTTTCTAGGCAGCATTTCTGAGTTAGATAAATGAGTATGAAAAGTGTTGCTGCATTTCTAACTGATGGGATTCAAAGTTAGGAACAATGGAACAAAGAGCAGTGACATTTGATTTTAATTCTCAACAAGCAAGGCCGCTTATTTAAAGACTGGTAAATGTTAGGTTGCCAGGAAAGTGTGAACAAATCTAAAAACAATCAAATCTATGCACTTTAGAAGACACATCCTTCTGCTTTTGATCCTGATAGTACTGAACATTAAGTATATATCAGTGCATACTGTACGTATCTGTTCTGCCTTTCTTTGAAGGAATTATGTCACTATGTATTTCATTTCCACAAAGTTTTTAGGAACTGCATATGTGTTATGGCCAGCAATGCCATCGTTGTAAGCAGTTTTTCTTTGTATTGAGCTTCTTGCTTAAAAATTAATATTGAGAAATACTACTGCTACAATTGCTGTACTTTTTTGCTTCAAAGACATCCAGTTCTTCATCAAAAGAGACATCCAAAGGTCTCCAGTTCTTCAGATCTCTTCTTTCTGACATCATTTTATGTTGCTTCTTTTTCTAGGTCTTTCTCCCACGTGTGTGCCTGGAACTATTTTCTGCTTTTCTTTCCCTCTTTTACTCTCCCAAAATACCTTCACCCTGCCATTCTTTTTTCTTCAGACTCCATGGATGCTTCAACTTCTTAGATTTTCTGTGCATGCTTTTTGTAATAAGTGCTTGATTCCTACAGATCTACAAACTTCTGGTTATGGAGCTACATACCTTCTTCTCAGTGGTAGTAGTAATACAAGTTCCCTGACTGCCCCTGGCTACTTTAACCTGACTTTCAGATACCTTCTCAGTTATCATAACGTGAATGTTTGTACCTTTATCACAAAACTGATTCAGAAAATGTTTCTGCTAAGAAAAATTAAAGCATGGGGTTTGTTCTCCACCTGGATCACTGCACAAACTGGTTCACTGCATAAACTGGTTCACTGCACAACTGCAGTTGTGTTAGCAGAAATGATAGGGAGCACTTAGGGAAAAACCTTAACCTGTTATTACAATGAAGGTAAGATATTATTAGAGCATGGTTGTAGTCTTTATGGAAAGAACTCCATTATCAAAAAAGTTGATAATTGAAATAAAGTCATGGAGTATATGAAATGACATTCCATCGCCATTTTCACTGTATTCCATTACTTACATTCTGTCTTGGGGAGGAACACCTGAACTTTGTTCTCTGAAAAGGACTGAAAGGCAATTTTGCAAATTAATCATAGGAAAGCATTTAGAAGCCAGAACTCAGTTACAGAAAATGTAGTCTAGAAAAAGCTCCTAGTAAAGTGGCTCAGTTTTTGTAAAAGGAATCTTAATTGAGGAGAATGGAGAGTACGGGTATGGAGTATCTTGTATCAGAATATGAATTATTTCCTTAAAACATACTGTCTTTCTTTTCCTTTTTAATTTAGTTCCAGAAGAGCAGCTGACTGAATTTGTTGAAAGCAAAGATCATATGATCATACTGGAAGTATTTAAAGAGTTTCCAGAGAAAGAAGAGGTGATTCTTCCTGCACTTTATTCATTACATTCCTTAGCTGGCCCAAGTAAGTGCTTTATTGAAAACCATTCTTCCCATATCTTTCATCAACTCGCCTCAGTGCCTGGTAATCTTTCAGTGACAGTGAAGAAAATAAACTTCCATGTCTTTCCAGAGATAAACTGATGTTAATGCCTCAAAAATGGTGACTCATTTTGCCAGAGGGTACAGCTTTGCAGTGAGAATTGGTTGGGAGCTGTCAGGCAAATCACTTGTTTGTTTTCTGTGGGAAATACTGACTTGTGATTTTTAACAAGACTTTTTCCTTCTCAGCCATTCTTATAGTAATTAAATCCCCCATAATGAACATTTCTTCTGCTCAGAATAGGTGGTAACTAAGATACTTATCATAGGGGTTAAATTTCAAGTGCTCTGCCTTTTAAAAATGATTGAATAATAAGATTTGTTTACTGACCAGATGTATATTCAGTGAGTATATGTAGCCTGTAAAAAACATTGCTGGTAGAGGCTATTCCACAGGGGAAGCTTTCCCAGTGCAAGCCAGGCCTCAGAAATGGTTTTTGGCTCAAGCACCCCTCTGAACATTCAGTGATGTCTGCAATGAGGAACACGGATAGCACTGCACACATTGTGGATTCTCGCGGTGCTTTGTGCATCCTGTCCATTTGTATAGGAAGCATTCTGGCCCAGAGAATGCCATAGAACAGGAACTAGGCTGTAGTTTCCCACATTTCGTCAGACTCTGAGCTGTTTAGTTTCTCATTCACAAGCTTTTTGCTTTTCCAGTTTGTGTTTAAAAATTAAGCATTCCTTAAGCCAGAAATAATTGTTCGTTAACCCAGAAGATATTGCCATTTACTAAGGAATAGGGTGCCAAATTTTAAGGACTTTTAAAAGAAATAATTACTTAGACAAAGCGTAACGGTTCCAAGAGGAGGCCATGACAATGATTTGGTTCAAGGTAGGTGTTCTTTTTAGAGTTAGCACTTTTAATTTTTGATGTGAAGGAGTGAAAATAGGGGAAAAAAAAGATAGCTTGTGCATGAATATGCAAAGCAAGGGTACTTAGGCCAGCGTTCATACTCTTGCGCTATCATATTGCACATTACGTGCACGTTGGAGGAGCCACCTTGGAGAAAATTATGCAGTACACACACAAGCTTTGTTTCAGCTCATATGTCATGAAAAATGGAATGGTGGCTGTTTGTTCAAGTGCAGTCCAAGTACTCTGTCTAATCTCAGTCATCTTGGCTGAATGAGAAATTGCTTTACTGCCAGCTGTTCACCAAAGTCTGTAGGGAAGTGATGCATCACATGAGTTTTGCCATTTAAATGTTAGTCATTGGCAGAGGAATGTATTGGCATACATTCTGCATGAATGTATGCAAGAACTTCTTTACCGAAGTGACGGAGCACTGGAACAGGCTGCCCCGGGGGGTTGTGGAGTCTCCTTCTCTGGAGGTGATTCAAGACCTGCCTGGATGCCTGCCTGTGTGACCTGGTGTAGGGAACCTGCTTTGGATGGAGGGTTGGACTCAATGATCTCTGGAGGTCCCTTCCAACCCTTATGATTCTGTGATTCTGTGATCTGTCCAGGCTTCTCCTATATTTAATGGGGAGAAACAGGCACCTCCAGTGGGAATTTTACCTCAGGCTAACAGAGGTACCTGTTATTCCCTGAATTATGGACTGCTCAGATCTCCTTGTCAGTTTCTGTGTTATCCTTGATGTCCAAATTTTGGTGGTTAAGATTAGATGAGACACATTCCCTCTCCTTTTCTCTAGCTGGTCCTGGGAAATGGGGTCTCACTGTGTATGTAGCGCTGCTTTGATCTTGCAGGATGTAAATATGCAGTTAATTATGCTTTCTCTGTAGTCAACAATTTTGGGGCCAGGATTTTGTCCAAGATTATCTACTGCAAGGTTTCTTTCATGCACGGTGTTTTTAGTTACTGCAATGCTATTTTGTTTTTGATTACTAAATGCAAGATTGCTGTCCTCGATAGAAAAGGGTGCATTCCATCGTTTTACTGGGTGGTTTGACTGTCCCATTGATTTATCTGACCTGCATAATGAACTGTAAATAGGGTGAAGTGAGTGAGCCCTGGCACTTGTTACCCAGTGAGGCTGTGGAATCCCTGTCCTTGGAGATATTCAGAAACCATTTGGTCATGGTTCTGGCTCAGGGTGATCCTCCTTGATCAGAGGGGTTGTTTCAGTTGACCTCAGAGGTCCTTTCAATCTCAACCATTATTTGATTCTGTGAAATACAGAATTTGAACTGACTTCCAAAATATTATAGGAACATTAGGTGAATATTTCTATGCCCTCAATACGTAACAATCATTTTGTAGAACTGATTTGAACCAAATTCAGACTTGGTAACTTTCACTCTAAAAACGAAAGAGGAACATGGTTAAAACAAATAAATGACATCTATTAGAAAAGAGAATTCTAGATTGTTTCCCAGCTGTGTGCCCCGTGAAATATTTATCATAATACTGTAATAATATTGAACTTGTATTATAAATCTGTTCCTCTTTAAGACATACAAATGGTTACTGTCCATGAAAGTTAATATGGACTCTGAACTTAATGAATTATTTCCAAGTGTTGAAAGTCATTAATGCTTTCTACAGCAAGACTAAGAAAAAAAATGCCACCCTCTTCTCAAATTGCAAGCAAAAACTGAAACACAACAACTGTTTTCTAAATCTATATAATGAAAGTCTATTACAACAGAATTACTGGGGTTTTTTTCTCTTAAGAAGTAACTTTTGTTTCTTTTTCTTTAGCCAGCAATGTTGAAGTGCTCATGTCTGGAAATGTTCGCTGCTACAATGTTATAGTAGAGATGATGAAAAATTTCCCCAATAGCGAAACTGTTCAGGAAGTGTGTTGCTGCTTGTTGCATAAGCTTACTTTGGGTAAGTTCACAGTTTGTATTTTTTGTCAGCTCAGTCCGACTGTGTAAGAATCGGAATTACTGATGTCTACTGTTAAAGCCAACTAGAGCTACTCTGTATTTCTAACAATAGAAAGGTGTTGAGGTCACACGGTAACAGTCAGTTTGGAGTCTTTTGGTGTTAAATGTTAGTAGCAATGGCAGATGCTGCCCAAAAAGCTTAGAGAGTAAGGAGGAGTTAGCAGATCAGTAGATGTCCCATTCTATATAACATTATTATAGAATGGTAGAAAAATCCTTCTAGGTCTATTTTTTGAAGTGGTAGTGCTGGATGTGTGCGAACTTGCTGCTGCTATGGAATGAGAAGCGATCGCCAGGGCTGTGTTTTTCCTCCAATGTTCAAAAGACCTGCACTGCATTCATTCCTGCTCACTTGTAGTGCCCCTGCCTGCAGCCATGAGAGAAGCAGTTTGCTGGAGTTCCCTTGGCTTTGGTACTTTGTTCATCTCAGCTAACAAGTGCTGGTGTCACATCAAGCAAAATAATAGTGATGTCTAAATGGCATTTGATATACCTCTTTTCAGCTCTGTGCTATCTCTTGCTGTTGTAGTAAGCTGATCTGAGCAGTTGCTGAGGATTATGTAATAAGAAGTTCAAATGAAAATAAAAATGTTTTTCTCTCTGCTGTTTTAAAAAAGACTGTGAGTAGCAGCTGGAGTAGCCTGTGCTGCATGGCAGGTTTCTCATCACTCAGCCAAGGTCTTTCTCATGAGTTAGACTTCCCACTTCTTGCAGGTGGTGGCCTGAAGCTGCTTCAGATGCCGGTAGCACTGCACAAATCCTGTTAATCAAATCAATCTCATCCCATCACCATCTGTTTCCTCTCCTTCATGCAGATATTGTACAGAATACAGATAAAACTTGGGTGCAACCCAGACCAACTTCCACTTCCCCCTCCAGAAAGCCAAATAAACATTTAAAGAAAGCGTGGTGGCTTCTGAGGTGGTATTTGCAGCTCTTTGGCAACAGGTGATGTTACCCTTGAGCAGCTTCCTGTACAAGGCTAACTGAATGGTAACAGAGCATTTATGGGGACACAGCAACGTTGTTGACATGCTATGATCCTGACCTATGTGCAACCAACCTGATTTCATGGCATCTGTCAGCCTGGAACATGCATTTGTCACGAGTAATAGTGGCAGTTAAACAGCCACGAGATCTGTTACTTCTTCTTTCAGCTTAGCAGATGCCTTTCCTCTTGATAAGCTGTCACTCTGGGAGGGATATGGGAAGAGGTGTCCACAGCAGCAGGCAGTGAGGGAAACAAGAGTGAAGTTGGTAGGTTGTCCTTCCTGCCAATCACATGAGACTGGTAAAGAAGTGAGGTTAGCTTTTCTTGTGCATGTAATTCCATTTTTGAAGCTCAAATACAGGTATTTCTCAAGTACTTGAGAAACACTGATGCAGAATTGAATTTCACCTTTCATGCTGCTAGTATGATTCTCATTGTTACAAACTATAGTTAAAATTAAATATCAAAATAGAAACCATAGTTATTGAGCTGTATTTTATCAAGTGGGTGTTGCTGTATTATGCGTAAATAGAGAAGTTATTTTATTTTATTTTATTTTATTTTATTTTATTTTATTTTATTTTATTTTATTTTTCTTACTTTCATTTGTAGAATTCCTTGTATTCAACATTCAATATGTACCATACACCTTGTGATGAAAGCTGTGCTTTAAATACATTTATCATTAAAAGCTAGTTTTTCTACTGTTTATGATGTATGTGTTCTGGATTTACAAGTGTACATTTGATCTATTTCACAAGGACAAAATCAGAAGGAAAGGCAGGGTTAAAACACTCTCTTGGCAGGGTAAATGAAATCATTGCAGGAATTCAAGACCATGATTGCTTTTGCTTCCTGTCAGGAAGTCTGCAAATGATACATAGACTGTATCCTTCTTATTTTGCTGACAGCATATATTTCATTTTGCATTAAACCTCATTCTTTGTATTAAGAAAACATCACAAAGAACTTAGATCCCAGTTGTTTTTTTTTTCTATGTTGTATTCTTTCCTCATATAAAATAATGGTATGTGAATAACCCTAAAAATACTTCGAGTGTTTGGTATACACAGTTTTTGCATTATGTGTTGAGAAAATATGCTAAATGTATTTAAAACTAGTTATGTGTTTATGTTCACTTAATATCCTCATCTACTTTCAGGAAACTTTTTCAATATCCTTGTGTTACATAAGGTTCCAGAAGTCATTGTGAAGGCTGTGAAAACGTATTCTGAAAATGCAAAGTTACAGGCTGCAGCCCTCAGTTGTTTAGCTCTTCTCAGTGAGTAAATTCATTTCTAAATACATAAATACATTACTTAATTAGGAAACAGGGAGATCAGTGTTTTAATGTTTATTATTTAATTTACTGTTGTTCTTAATTCCGTTTCTGTAATGTGAAAGCCTCAAATAAGACAGCTTTGATTTTCTGCATGCTTAGTTAAGGTTTATTTTGTTAATATGATAGGATGACATTCTTGTGTTCATGCCATATTGCCAAATGTTCAGAGCTGGGAAGTCACACTGAGAGATACTAACAGGGCAACCTACTTGTTCATAGACAAACATTGTGTAATTCCTACTTAATAACAAAATTCTAGAAACCACGATGCTAACTTGATGCCATGTTTGCCATGCACAGCAGTGCTCATATTGTGCCACTGCAACACTAAATCAGAGCTTGTGCTTGATTTCTGAAATGAATTAAAATGCTTAAACTTTTCCTTGAATCCCAGTTGCTATTTTTAAACGGAAGTTAGCCATCCAGTGGCAAAACGCTGATCCTCTTAGTCATTGAGAAATACAGAAGTCACTAGAAATGCTGTGTAACAATCCTCAAAAAAGCAAATGTTAGAAATCATCACACAATCCAGTAAGCTTCAAGTAATGTAGTCAGCATTGGTACATTTTTTCTAAAATGCTGAAAATCACAGGTATAAAATGATTTATTTTCCATTTTTTTTGCACTTTGTGGGACCAAATATTTCTCAATTTGTGCTTTTAAATGGCCTCAGTCTTCAGAGTGAAGGTGGCTCTGTGATAGGTGGTTACGTGCAGTTAAATTTTATGTGTGTGTTGCTCTGTTTGTAAATACGTAATATAGCATAACATGTATGTGCAGGTCTTCTCAGAACCTCAACCTTGACTGATATGTAATTACCTAATTACAGATACACTAAAGTACTACCTCAGAAAATTTTTGATTCCCTTTATAGCCCTAAAGACATTTTTCAATTCTGTCACAGAATTTATGTCAAAAGACTTTCCCTTCCCTAGAAAAGCATTAATACAACTAACTTTCCTACATAGACAATGTGAGTAGTTCTATGACTACAGGAGGATTAAGACGTAAATGTTTTGTCTTTACATTAAGAATTGATTGCAAATATCTTGTATTTCAAGCTGAAACGATATTCTTAAACCGAGACTTAGAGGAAAGAAAAGAAGAGGAGGAGGAAGAGAAATTGTGCTGGTTGGAAGCATGTTACAGAGCATTAGAACTGCACCGGAAAAATACAGATGTACTGGTGAGTATTTCTGAATAATAGGGGTTTGGAAAGACTGCCTTACTCATTAAATAAGATGTTTAGGAACAAAGTTATCTCCCCTGTATCCTCAAACAAGCAAGGCCTCAGAGGCTGGATCAGCTTATAGGAAAAAATCTTTCTGTTTTTGCCGTTCTTACCTTTGTTCACCTCAGCCAGTTGCAGTTGCTCTTTTGGATCAAATGTAGTTAAGTGGTTGAGAATTACTACCTGGAATCTTGGTCATATAAACACCTGTTGGCAGCAAAACACAGACCCATCAGAAGAAGACTTAATGTTGATCTAAAATGAATCTCAAAATAAAAGTCAGATAGTGAGAGTTTGACACATGCTTGTAGCTCTGGCCTACCCCAACTGGCAAGGAATGTGCCAGTCAGTACTTTGTTGTATTTCTACATAAAGCCATTTGTATCTTTTTATGGAATTGTAGAATGATTTGGGTTGGATCATCTAGTTCCAACACCCCTGCTATAGGCATAGAATGAAAAACACTCCACCTATTTGGAGTTTTTTAGATTTTATTTTGTTATTCTTAAAACTTATTTCTTTAATCCTTTTGCCTCCTCTTGTCTTCTTTAGGAGGCTGCATGCTGGGCTTTGAAAAACCTGTTTCTTTATCAACGCAGTCTTCATGAGAAAATTGGAGATGGAGATAATCAGTCAGTGTTAATATTTTTATTTCTTTTAGAAAAAAAAAAAGCCTACTATTACACCACTTGAGGGGTCTCATGTTCCAAATTATTTTTATTTTCTTACTTGTTTTATAATACATGATGAAATGCATGGCAATCAACATGGAAAATTTATTTCTCATCAAGTATGCTAACCTCTACTCAAGCCAAATTGCTAGTGTTTTAATAAAGGATCAGAACACAGTCTGATAGAACTAATTTGTACTGTTCGCAAGAAACCTCTTCAGTTGCAACAAGAATAGGGAGTATTAAAGATGTAGGAGTGGAAAATATAGAGAAGATTAGGATATGTTGTGTGCCCCGGTGGCACAGTGGTAGAAGTGCCCCTTGCAACACCAGAGGTCCGGGTTCGAATCCCCCCTGTGGTGCAAGTGGTAGAAGTGCCACTCTGCTACATAGGAGGCTCAAATCCTGGGAGTTGGACTCAATGATCTCTAAGGTCCCTTCCAACTCGCACGATACTGTGATACTGTGATATGAGTATGGAAAAGCAGTGCACGTTCTCCCACAAGTCAGATGAAAGGGCATGGCAGGGGGAATGCTGCTCATCAGGGAGAATATAGGCATGCGTAAGACTTCCATTTCACTTATACTTTTTCTCAGAGTTTCTTCTAATATTAATCATTCCAAAGTTGATAAGTCTGTTTTTTCACTCCTTTCTGCACCTGAAATTACTTGGAAGTCATGATGCAAAATGAATTCAGCGAGATTCAGAGTAGGGTAGTACACACAGTTTGCAAAGCTGTTGCTATGGAAAATCATGAGAAGACAATCTAAAAACTTGCTTTTGTTGCTTAGTGCATTTTTAGCACTCAACTACAGTTGTGCTGTAATATGGTCAATGTATACTGATTTATTTGTCTGTGAAAGGTTGCCCATAGATAGAGCAGTGATGCTGTCCATGCTGATGCACTCCTCCTCAAAAGAAGTGTTTCAGGCAGCAGCTAGTACCTTGGCAGTTTTGTCACAACAGAATGGTAAGGGAATTTAACTATCTTTGCTTCCTATTTCCACTTAAAAGTATTGCTGTGGTATTGAAGAGTGTTTAAAGCGTGGTATTGTTTGAATACAGTGTTCAAATTGATTAGAATATTATTTTGTGTTTTAGTGTAACTTCGTGTTGTGTTCAGTAGGAAATGTATATCTTGCTATGAAAAGTTGCTGTTAGCTAGTATTTAGGAGTCTTATGTGGAATTAAAGAGGTCATTGTTAGCTAACGTGTTGCAATTGCAAGACAATATGAAGAGAGGCTCACCTCTTTGTATGCTTGTTTAAGTATTTGTCATGTTCAAATTT
Organism: Excalfactoria chinensis; assembly: GCF_039878825.1. Lineage (NCBI taxonomy): Eukaryota > Metazoa > Chordata > Aves > Galliformes > Phasianidae > Excalfactoria > Excalfactoria chinensis. The sequence goes on along the minus strand of NC_092825.1, from coordinate 13,689,620 downwards.
CATCAGCAGTATTTGTTGAAACTCACATGAGTAACCATTGCTGACAATATTTTCTTGCTTCATACAGGGGATTTGAGCAGTCTTGTTGACTTCAGTGAATCAAATCATGTGTAGAAACCTGAGCATATGCATAACAATTTTCAAGATCATTTCAGCTGTGATTATGTCCCCTAACTTGGTTTCCTAACTTTTCAATTTGTGGACCCCCTCAAAATTTTTCAGTGGAGATGTGGACCTCTGGGTAGAGTATTTAAGCCTGCAGACAGTTGGCCTTCTTTTGTTAGATACCACTGACATGGTTATGGACCTCAAGTGGTTTCTAGACTGCACATTGAAAACCACTGACTAGATAGGAAGATAAACACTAACAGTTAATTACCATTCTCTAGGTGAGAAACCATTGTTTTATTGCTGAGTTTCTGAGCCACCTAATATAACATTGTAACAATGAAGAGTTTTGTTATTTAAATAAAAGTAAAGCAATATATTTTCCTTCCTTTAAGTTAACTTTGTGCAAGTAAAGATGGCAGATGTATTTAAACTTATTACTCATCTCAGGGACTGTAATGTTTTTAATTAAGATATGCAAATTGAATTAGGCTTCAGCTTGAATCATTTCCCATTCCAAATGACAGTTCTATAGCATGTATGATTTTGAGGAAGAAAAATCAAAAAGGAAAAAGTTAGAAATTGTGATGTTTTTGAGATCTCTACAGAGAGTGAGAGACTTGCTTATGTGAGGCTTGCTGTTGTGTGTTGTAGTAAATATCAGGAAGACACTTTTGGCTAAAGGAATACACATGAATGTTTTGGATATAATGAGGAAACACCCACATTCTCCTGAAGTGGCTGAAAGCGCCTGCAGAATTCTGAATCATGTTTTTGAAGGAAGGTAATGTACTGAGAAATAACACGACCGCTTCCAAAGTGAAGGTCTGCTGCAAAGAAATGCACTGCTGTAATTGATCACATTTAGTTTATTATCTAGTTCATAGATGTTAGAAATGACAAGGCTGACACTGAATCACATCTAGCCTCTCTTGTTAGCCACACTAAATTCCATTGATAGCTTAGAAAATTCCCATAATACTAACTCCATTTAATAAAAATTTTGTGATAATATTTCTTCTCAGAAGCCAATACTGGCTTCTGCAAATGCTATAGAGCATGAGTGCAAAACAAACCTGTGACTCAGAAATGTTAGCATAGGGTGGAAACATGATTCCATTCCAAGTGTCTTGCCAAGTTTTTCCAGCCTTCTCCAAAACCTATATATATGCTAAGCTGTCAGTGAAAAAATGTCAGACTCAATATATATTCATAGAACTTTTTACAAACAATTTGATTTTATAAAAAAGAAAATTTCAAAACTTCCATAATCATTCTTGTAGGAATAAAATGTTTTATAAAGTAAAAGAAGAAAAATTACCTTAGAAGTGAATTAGTGGCCTTTGGCCGCAAAGGCTTTTATTTCTTCAAAATTTGAGCCTAACGTGATTGATATTTTCCTGTTTATTCTGCATGTATCTGGGAAATCATCAATATTTTATGGCAGTTGGAGAGCAGTAAGTTAGGGAAGATGTATCTTCTCACATAGAATCAAAAGTGAAATATGTAAATCCACCATTCACTCTGAATGAAATATTGTGTATCAGTTTTCTGGACTGAATTGAGAATTACCTCTCAGTTGTCTCAGACTGAATTAATTACATACTTTGCATTCATGTGATGGCATGAAAATAACATATTTGTTATGCAGCTAAAACATACTTAGAGTGTTCAAAAGGAATATTGCACAGTGCTTAACAGTTAAGAAGCAAATGTGTGTGCAACTTAGAAATGCACATACTTAGAGTATTCTTACTCATTTTGAAAATAACGTTTTCAGTTTCCCTCATTTGGATATAATGACAGTAGCTGCATCTGAAGTTGTGAAAGCCATGAGGAAACATGAAAAATCACTCTCTGTACAACTGGAAGCGCTTCGAGTCCTTTTACACTTTATGATGCCTGGTAAGTTGTCTGAAAACATAACTGGTGTGGTACCATACACCATATTGGACAATTTAGTTAGATAGCTGGGTTTTAATCTTTCTCATCTTATGTGACAGCCTTTACCAAAAAATTACTAAAGTTGAAGTTTTAACAGAGCAGCTCCAAATCTTTAAGATTGTACAAGATAGAAGACTTCCCATTCATAGAAAGCAGCAGGCTGAAATTATCGCAGCTGATATCCCATCATCAGCTCTGCTGTAAAGAATGAAGGGAATGACTGTGGAGCCATTGCTGTGGTTGTATACTGTCATCCTAGATCATCTTTTAGTGAGAGCAAGTGGTGATAACGCTATCATATAGTTTGTTCTGGTACAAAATGCAATTGTTTGATATAAAATGCAATTGTTGTGATAGTGTATCTTGAGAGGAACAGCAGAATTGGATCTCTGACACCAAGATAGTGATTCAGAGATATGAAATATACTACTGTACACCATTTTTTCACAGCAAAGGACAAACTAAATTGATGAGAAACCAAACTGAATTCCTTTCCCCCTTAAAAAATCTCTTTAAGGACAATCTACAAATGGAAAAATGTGTTCTTCTTTACCTCTAATAGAGTTTGGGGAAGTTTTTAACTCATGTATACTATTTACTGTTGTGTATCCCCCTATGTTAAGTGTGAGTGTACAGACCCGTGGTACTGATTTCATTTTTCCAGTATCTTATTATCTTTCAGCAGTTTTAGCTGAGTATTTACAAAGCCAATAACTTTGAAACTAGTTAAACTCCTTGTATGGGAGATTGGTAATCACAGCCTGAACCTCTGATTAATCAGCTGAGGCAAGTATGGGGTCAGCTGTGGGAGCACAGGTGAGAGTGATGTAGCTGTGCTCCCGGAAGGGGTGGAGCTCGACTCCATCCCCTCTGAGACCTCATTTAAGGGCTGACTCCCACTAAGGCAGCATCTCTTGGAGATTGCTCACCAGTGAGGACTGCCCCAGCTTCTTCAGCCAAGGCACCACCACTGGTGAATTTTCCTTTACTTATTCCTTCTGTGCATTTGCTACCATCTGTATATTAACAACCAATACACTCCTCTAACATGCAGATGGATTACAGGTTTTCAGCTTCTTTCTATTCAATGAATTATAATGCTGGTACTGCCAAACTTTTTCAATAAGCAGGAGGATTAAGACCTTGTACATCTGTTCTTTCATGTAGGCCAGGGTATTTTTTTTGTGAGAATCCTTCAAATGAGGTCCTCCTAAAATGTAATGAAACACAGAGAGTGCAAAGCGGGCATTGGAATTTGCACATTAATTGTGCAATAATGAGTGTTAAAAATCATTTGGGGTAATCGGAATCCATCTGAATACTGAAGTGACTTTTAAAGGAAATCTCAGGGATTTCTGTACTGCTATTTTACTGCAAGTACTGATGACTACAAGAAAAGAAAATCTGATAGACCATTCTTTGTTCTTTAATTTATGTTCATGTCCCACTGATGTTATCTCTGTGTAAAAATTGCCCTCAGCTGTGCTGCCAAGTGAAGAAGCATGAATAGTTTATGTCTTCTTTATCATGTTTCCTTCCAAGATGGAAGAGGCATTCTGAAGTAATCAGGAACACCAAGAAATCACATAGCTCAAGGAAGTAATAATGTGTTGCAATGTACCCTGGGCAAATTTCTTTAGCATGATTTTACATTTTCACAGCAAGTGCTGAACAAATATATGGAAACTCATTTCAAACACGGCGTACTCAATACTACAGGGTAAATCCAGAGAGGTTCCCGTTTCTGTGAATACAGTGTTCTGAAAACATCATAAAAAATTAAAAGTACACCTGCTGAGTCATTTACACTGTTTGTCCAGTCTAGTTCTAGTACTGGGTTAGTAAAATTGGGTTAATATTGGAGAGAATATTAAATCTGTTCTTCTGATGAAGTCTGCTTTCTGCTGTTTCAGATACAAAGAATGATCAGAACAGTTCTTCCAGAAATATGGGAGATGCTGCTTTCACGCTTACAGTAAAAGTCATTAAAAGCCAGTGTCTGCTGGAGGGAACTCATTCGTTGGTGCTTGGTGCTTTGAACAGGGTATAGTTAAAGCTTCATCCTAATGAATTTTGTCCCTATTTTGCATGTGCAGTGATGAATCATTTGTAATTTTTAGTTCCACGGTCATTTTACGATTGATTTGATCAAATCAGCCATAACCTTCAGTTTCATTTATCGTTGGGGGTTTCTTTTCTTACTTTTTGTTTTAGAGAACATTAGATCATCATCTTTATACAGTAATTCTAACTTGTACCTTTAAAAACATTGCTGTTTTTTTATTTATTTCAAGTGGGCAGTTTGTGATTTTAATGGACTACTTCATACACAAAAGGTGTTCTCATATCTTTGCCTCAACTACACATAGAAATGAGTGGCTTCTGTTGATACATATTCCTTTACTTTCAACAGAGAAGTGATTCTCAGTGATATCCATTCTTTGCACTATTTAATTCCATAATTTTCTCCTGACTTTTCTTGACCTGAAGGTAATAGGAAGCAGGAGTTAACAGGAATTAAATTCTTACTTCAGATTTTATTCATTTTCAGTGCTTTGTGACCATCTTACATGTTGGGTTTTTTTTTATGCTGCTGGTTTGTGGTTTTGGTTACAAGCAGAAGGGCCAGACATTTTCATATTTTTATGAAATAGTAGAGAAGGAATAAGGAAGGAGATGGGCATGAGCTCACCGAAATAATTTTGCAGCACTGTGAGTCATTATGACATCCACGCTTTCAGATCTAGGCCTTAACTAGGTTTCCTCCATGTAAGAGCGAGGAAAAAATGTGGTAAATCATCACGGATTAACTATCGAATTGCTTTATAATGGAAAACAAAGCTTCAAATCCCAATACCTATATTGCAATACCTACATTGCTTCATAACTTCTTTTTGTAACTTTACAAAGGGTTGATATTTGTCACTTGTCCCTTGTTTTCACAGAGCCCCATTTTTGTTTAATCATAAACAAAGTACATTTTCTCACTCTCCTTTTCCTGGAAAAACGGTGCCAACTTGTGAGTGGTTGTAATGAGAGTGAGAAAAAACTTCCCAATCAATGGTAATAATATAGGAAGGTTATAAGGAACTGAAAAAGTAATCGAAAAAAAAACTTTTTGTAATTGTAATTCTAGTTATTTATGGTCATATCAGCTGTAATTTTACATACTTTATGAACAATAATCACTAGCAATTATTATATTGCTATTATAACAAAACAGGCTGTTGACCTGACTTTCTATTCATTTCTCACTTAGTTTATTGGCAATCCTAGCATTCAGAGGTGTGGATTAAAACTACTTACTTCTGTAGCTGAGTGCACTGGTGCTTTAGAAATTTTAACTCAGCAAGGAGCCACTGACACTGTGCTTCACACCCTCCAGATGTATCCAGATGAACAAGGTATGGAAGGTATTTTGTTAGTTGAATGTGAATGATGATGTTGAAGGGGTTTGATGAGCCGTACAATCTTTTACCTGATTATTACACCCTTTAGTGTTGGATATGGAGTAGGTTACATGGCAGGAAGAGGCAGCAGGACTGTCTAGTCTCCAGGTTCAGCCACTCTCTCGTAATGCTTAGCTCTGTAATAGCTAATGGAAATAACTGTCTAGAATATTAACAATAACACTCTACTGAGGCCACAGGTTTATTCCACTCAGAATGTCTGAACAATCAACTATATTAATTTTTCTTTTTTCTTAAAGACATACAGAGTTTGGGTTTGAGTCTTCTGCTCTTTTTGATTACGAGAAAGAGTTTGTGTATTGCAACTATGCATGTCCTGGCAACTGTTCTGGTTTCTACTCTGCGACGATTTAAAGAGGTCACTGAAATCCAGATGCATGTATGTGTTATTTCTACCTACAAAGATTAAAAAAAAAATACAAAACTTTATAAAATTGTTTTGACGTAGTTATATAGTTGAGGCAAAATTATCTGTTTGGCTCTTTTTTATTTTACTGCAATTATTAGATTAGTATAAGCCTTTAAAATTAAGCTGATATGGTTGTCATAGAGGTGGGCTTTGTGGAGGCACATATTAATTGCAGGATATATAAGCTTAAGTTTGGGTGTTTATTTGGCGAACTAGAACAGATTTTTCAGTCACTATCCATCATTCGTTGATCAATAGTCATTTAGTCATTATTATATTCATCACTGTTCTTTGAAAAGTAATAAACACATCTTGGTTCACAGAGTTGTCACCATCAATAAGCTTAGTTTAAGAATTTTAAATAAAAAAGGATGTTACTGGAATTCTAACTCAGAGTGACAGATTTTGGATCTACCTCTGAGTATGGAAACAGAATTCTCTTTCTTCTGCCCTACATACACATTTAGTCCTACTTGTGTGAAAGTTGTTTCCTTTACCTTAGAAACTTTCCCTGTTTATTGCCAGTTAAATTTTTCTGGTGGAATGAAGCTTCCCTATGGGATCTGCTTATGAAAGTTCCTGCACTTCTGTTTCATATCAGTCTGGAAATATCACAAGTGCAGCCTCCTTTTTTTTACTTCTTTTTTTTTTCCCACAGCTTCTAAGTTTTGCTTAGGAAGCAGTAGAGAGACACATCAAAACAATGTGGATAAAGAAGGAAGTTAAATAAAGTCATTTGTTCTCAGTGAGGTTTGAATTAGAGTCCATTGTTTACCCACTTCGCCCTTCAAGGCGAACTTTATTTGCAGAATCACAGAATAATCTTTTTAATTTCTAGCTATATTTCTTCAGTTTTCCTATGCATTTTTTTTTAAAGTCAAGGATTCTGGAGCAAAACATTAGGATATGTGATGCATCTCTTGGAAAGCAGATTGTTTCCTCTGTACAATTTTCAGGAAATCACGAGTATATTTGTCAGGCAGGGTGTTGTCAGATATTACTGTGCAAAATTGGGCTTTTCAAAACATCACTTAATATCTGCTCAAGTCGGTCAGCTAAGCAAGGGTGACACAACAGCTCTAAAAACACAGAAACACCAGCTCTTCCTGCCTTCTCTCAGTTTGTGAGTTATTGCATGTTTGACAGCAAAACATAAAAAATAAAGCGTGTATCTTTAGGTTGCAATTTGATTTTGTTGCACGACTTGTTTGAAAATTGCACATTTTAAACAGTATACTTACAGTTTTTATTGTGCTTGTAGGGATTTCACGCAGTCTTGACAATTCTTGGTTTTTCACCGTGTTTTGCCAAGCTGCTGATACATGAATCTTTTGACACAGTAATCTTCTACCAAATGTCTATGTGCTTCACTAACCAGCGAGATCGACAGGTGTGTATCTTCTCTCTTTTGGCTGCTCCACATCTTGAAAAATGTTGGTGGTTTTTTTTTTTTTGCCCTAACTTTGATTGTTTGTGTTCCCATTCAGTTTCAAAGCCTGTGTTGTAAATGCTTTGCTAAGATAGCTGAAAATGATGATTTAAAAAATATGATGCTTGAAAAAGCATGTATCGAGTACAATAGTATTATGGCTGAATGTTTACTTCTACTGGGAGCTGATATTAATAAGAAGACGAAGACAAGCTCTTTGATCTATCAGGTAATATGTGAAAATATATGCAGATTCATTGCTTTAAAATTCCTGCTTTTGGGTTCCTATCTCCTTACATATAGAGTGGCACTCTCTAAGGCAGTCCAACTGTGACCTAGGTGCTGACAACCATTGCTATTCCTGGTGACTTCAGGCCCAGTTTGATACTCACTGACACACTTTCCACTTCTCTGAGGCTCATGGTTACTCTCACCTTGAACATGTCCACTCCGCTAGCTCAGTTCTGATGCAAGTTCTCTTTAAAGTCATGCTTTCTGCTTCTTTGCCCTGCTTACACGCAAGTACTGACTTAGCTTATGAGTACTTTTGAGGAAGAAGACTTCAGCTGAGACAAGTTCACGCTTTTCAAACTCCCAGGTGTTTTTTTCTGTACTGTTTAGGCATAGATGGCATCAAGCCCATTAGAGCCCAGTTCATGACCTGATCTTCCAAATTCAGCTCATTCTAAGCACTCTGAGGCCAAAATGCAGACAGCCCAGCAGACAACATAAATAGGTTTCAGCGTGCCACAGTAAAGTTCCACTTTGCTAGATCTGCAGTGAAGATTCTTTCTGAAATGCCTGGTGGTGATCTCTCTTACTTCATATTGTACTTACAGATCATTACAGTCATCAGTTCTTTTGCTGATTTAAAGGCTTTCAACTTAGTTTACAGTAACATAATATCTTAGAATGACTGCACACACACTAGCTGCAAAGTGCTTTATCCAGCGATCACATACAGAAACTGAACTATCTGAAACACGCTGGTGTCTTAACTATTGACCCTAGTATTGGCTGTTCCCATCTGCATGTAAGTATTCCCTGCTAATCATGACTGTCTTTAAAAAAATTGTGGAGGAACTGTATGTTTTGCTTTAGTGTCAAACCAAGTACTGCCTAAAGTAAATCAGGAAGTGTTCCTGTGAAGCCTTCTGCCAGCAGAGCTGTCTGGGTTATCATCCAGCACAGATGGATTTTTAACAGACCATCCATCCATGGAGTCTGAAGCAAGCTAATCTGTGTTAGTCAACCACAATGGAAAATGTGGAAGTAACTGGCATTGATTCTAAAAATATTTGTAACTTTCATAATCAACAGTGCTGTGTGTAGCAATGCAGGCTAAGAGACTGGAAGGAACTGAGCTAACTGAAGCCAGTAGGTTTGAGTCCTTAGCTCTAGGCAAGGCATGGTGAGTCTCAGCATTGATGCCCTTTTGTCTGATATCCTGCTGACATGGCAAAATGACCACGAAGAGTGTTTCTTTTCCATTAAACCACATTCAATAACAAAACAGTGTAAATCATTATTCATTTTTGCCTGAAAATTCTGTGAGCTTATGGTAGAAAGTGCAATGATAGAGATCAGGCATTTGCTGTATTTTGTTTTAGACTTCATGAAAATGTGAATTGGTGCTCAAGTGCAATTCCCTAAGCCCTGAGTCATTGGGAGTTGTGTAATTGTAAAGGGAACATAAATCTAAAAACACAGTGAATCTAAAATTGAGGATGTCTCTTACTGACATCTCAGTTGTTGTCTGAGTCCCTCACATAAACTTGTTAATTGTTTTCTTGCATTAGGTTTGTGAAAAAGGAAATAATCCTAAACTGGTGGAATTGCTGTTAGCCAACGGCGCTCGAGAGCAGGATATTCGGAGTGCTTTAACCATCAGCATAAAGAGAGGAGATAGCCAAATTATCAGCTTGCTCTTAAAGAAGCTTAGCCTTGATGTCGCCAACAGCAGTATATGTCTTGGAGGATTTGGTATTGGGAGACTTGAGCCTTCCTGGCTCATTCCTTTGTTCCCAGATAAGCTTACTCCACCAAGAAGACAAAGTGAGTGTACACAGAATTTACTATAGTATGTGTTAATATCTCTTGGTAATATTGTTTTAGATCAAGACGTTTGGTTGAGACTCTCTTCATAGTGCCTAGCTGGTTGCAGAAAGTCTGCAAAACCTTGAAAAGTAATCAAGTATTTGTTATCTTTTAAGCTGTATGCATTTTTCAGAGAACATGTTGCCTTCTTGGTTTCTGATACATATAGATGCAGGCTCTGCACTGGCAAGAATGGTGCTTAAATACCAGATGAAGAATATTTCTGAGGATAGATCAGCAGCTTGTTCTGATTTAAACTTCACCGAAGATGGAGTGGATAAAAACTATGATTGGAATTTCATTTCTGACCCATTAGTGGACACTGTTTTTCCTTCGAGTGATGATATTGACAGTGAAGGTAATTGCGTTTGTTTGCTTTTTAATAGTCCCAGTCTAGTAAACTGAGGTGAGGTCATAACTATGAATCCCTTCAATTATTTAGGGAATTGTAAGACTATCAGCTGAGGAAAAAATAATTAAAAAAAAAATCATTTTTCAGTTGTTTGTTTGTATTTAGCATAAAACACTTCTCATGGAAAATATATACATATACATATAAATATATATACTGCTATCTACAATTTTGTTTGTGGTACCCCTGAAAAATAGTTTATGGTCAATAAGTATATGCTTTACCTGCAAAAGTCGGGCTTTAAAGTATTTTATTTAATTATCCATTCAAAATCAGCTCTTTCTGAACTGGAATGCATTCAGTTGCTTTCCTGTAGAAAGGATGGGATTCATCCAACCATTTTTAGCTATTGACTATCTTGATGCCTGCTTCTGAGGTCAGCTTACATCAGCTGTTTTGATGTCTGTTTCTGAGCAATTCTTGTATGCTTCCTCTATAACAGTGGCAGAGGCACAGGTGCTTCAGGAGCACATTATGTCTCACCATGAAGTCAGGTAACTGTGATTCAGAAATGTGCTGTTCCCTGGTTTGTCTATAAATGAAAAGAGCACAACTAAGTTCAGTATAAAGAATTATATTGTTAACAAATAAATGAGATGGAATAAGTCCTATCCCAAAGGTATCCAGCTGATCAGAAAGTGTAAATGACTAATTCTATGATCAGTCCAACATTGTTCTTGATAGCCACATCAAGAACATGATGTGCCTTTGACTTAGAAAACACAGCCTGTCTATCTGTATTAATTTATAACAACAGTAAGCAGCCTTTTAATTGCCTTTTACTAATTCAGATGTCACTGTCATGTTTTAGAAGTGTTAAAATCATCACAGATGTGGAATTTGAATTTTGTAATCAGAGAATCCTGAGGATTTTTTTTATTCTCTTCTGTTGTTCTCCTTGACATCGTTCAGCGCCATTTTTCATCTCTGTAGGACTGTCTGTATCACAGGCAGATGTTACTGATAGGTATTATTTCCACACAGAAAGTTTTGAAGTCTTGCATAGACTTTGGTGAAAAAGAATGCAGGTTTTGCTAACAAGAGGGCTATTAGGAGTTAAAAAACTACCTCTGAGAGGAGGAACATTAAACCCAGATGACCCCAAATCATCACCAAAGTCAGAGAGGTATTTGATGTTTCATTCTCAATAAATATGGAAACCCAAAAGCATCAATTTAAATACAGATGTTTTCCATACTAAAAAGTTATTGACACTGCAGTAGCACAAAGATGTGTTACAAAATGTGTAATAATATAAACTTGATGGAAATTTTAAGTGATAAATCACCAGTGTAACAAGCTGCAGTTCGTATTCTGATTATGTCAGGTAGGCATGGCCCCTGTGCTCTAAAACATTCTAGGCTGGTTGCACACACAGTTAACGAGTGAGTTCCTGCTGTTATTGATCTTTTGAAATATGTCTCTCCTTTGTATGTCAGCATGTATCTTACAGTTGAATTTGGAGCCTCATATTTAAAACATCATCTTATTTACCTATCTTCCTGTGTTATTTCTTTGTCCTAGGAAGTGAAGGTTCAGTTTTTAGAAAAAAGAAGTCCAATTCCATTGCAGTTGCTGATTTACACTGTAGAGAACTTGCTTTTCAAAGAGGTTCTCCTACTTTACCACGACATTCCTACTCTGTGGTAAGGCACGTTTATATTCTACCACCCCACCTCAGTGAATATCATTTAAGTTGTTAAAAATGCACTATATTCTTTGCACTCTAACATCTACTGTAGTTTCATAGTGCGTGAATCGTAAAGTTTTATAAATTGGTGACTTGTTGTTATTTTTAGTGTTAAAAAGTTCAGTCTCTCTGTTTTCCACCTGCAAGTTCTGATTAAAAGAAACTATATTAAAAGAAACTATATTAAAAGAAACTATATTAAAAGAAACTATATTAAAAGAAATTTCCCAAATTCAGATCATTTCATATATCTGCGTACTTCCATGCCTATTGTTTGTTTCTGTTCTGTTCTGGAATTTTCCAGGGACCTGGCTCAGATTATGAGCCATTAGTGAAACAAAGAAGAAAATTATTGCCTTCAGATGAACCTCCCAGTAAGTAAACTATATAATTTGGCATATATTGGGCTGTTTAATCCTTAATGTTTTTACAAGCACAATTAGATAATATATTTCTTTATGAAGAGGGGGGGGGTATATATTTAAATGCTACCTTGGAGTACAAATAGTGTATGCATACTGCCAAATCTTTTCATGGACTTCTCAAATAATTTAAGTAGAGTTATACAGACTCTGAATAATTACGAGTGCCCTTATTTTGTTGTGCAGTGCATACACCTTTGTCTCTTCCCTGCTGTCTCTTAGATTTCTCTCTCCTCAGAAATACTCATGGATTTGAACTTGATTAATATACAAACGTTTTCTTCTGTCTTCTGCATATTTAGTCTGATTCATCTGAATTTTAGTTTTGTGTTAAGTGAAATGATGCTCTTTTTCCCCTGTCTTTGTTTCTATAGGAGGAATCACAAAAAGCTCACTGCATTTAAGACCATCAGACAGTCTTTCCTCATTGATCTCAGAGAAGGAATGTATTAAATCATTAGATCTTTCATCGAATGAGCTGGAGAACATTGATGCCATCAGCCAGAACAGCAGCTTAACGAGTCACTTGGAACATCTTGATAAACTGGAGCTCCACCAAAACGCTCTTGCAAACATTCCAGAACAACTGTGTGAGGTAATGCTGCATAATTTTATATAATACAAGTTAAGATTAGTTACAGTAAATAATTTATCTTTAACCATTTACTCAAAACAATACCACTCTTGAGTATGGGTGTATATTTTGGCATGCTTCTTGCATTTCTTGTTTTCATTCAGGTTTTAAGTGAAGCTGGAAACAGAAACACTTTTGTGGGTCTGTTTTAAAGTGTTCACATCAGAGAACAGCTTTAGGATGTAATATGGAGTAACATAACAATGAAACTGAGACCTGCAGGCAGTTAGTGATTGTTAAATTGTATGAAATTGAGCTAAATGATCTTAAATAATGCTTATGTTTAGTTCATTAACAAAAATATTACTGGTTACATTAATATTATTGATATTTTCTTCTATTTTTCCTAGTCAGTCAAATGTCAAGTGAACTGTGTAAAGCGTAAATCAGTTTAAAACCTATAAACTCATTTTTTACTTTCAGAACTTGAAATGCTTGACTTATTTGGATTTGCACAGCAACCGATTTACTTCTTTTCCTATTTATTTGCTGAAAATGAACTGTATCACTTATCTTGATATCTCTCGAAATGACATCGGACCTTCCTTTACTTTGGATCCACATCTCAGATGTCCAACCCTAAAGCAACTTAATCTTTCATACAATCAGCTGATGGGCATTCCTGAGTTTCTTGCGAATGTTGCTGAAAACCTGGAACAGCTGTTGCTGGAAGGGTGAGAGTAGCATTCATAAACAGACTATAGCATAACAAACAGCAGAGATGTTTCTGTTATCCAGAATGGTCTCTACTGTAGCGTGGAAAGGATCATTTAATCAACCGTGAAACAATGATGTTACTTTCTGAATGTATAAATCTTTTCAATTCTGTGTTGTATGACAAAGAGCATTATAACATCTGTGTGTCTTGGTTGAATCTAATAGCACTGCATTTTTGTACTAAAAATGTTGTAGTTCAGCATTTTTCTATTACTATTCTGCTCATCCCCAAGATTGTCCATGTTGTCTGCATTTAGCTAGATTGGCTTTATACAGGGTACAGTTCCTGCTGTACTTCGTATTAACCAAAGGTTTTTTTTGTAAGTCTCATTCATGTTATGGATATGTTTTAAATGACAGAAACAAAGAAAATGTGTTGTGTTTTTTTTTTTATTTACCAACACTTTTTATCATACTTGTTAGTGAGTGAATGAATCTGTACCTCTTGGGAATTCATACAAATGATGATGATAGTTCCATATAATGTAGAGGCTGTCTCAAATGCAGCTATAACTTAACTGTCATTTAAGTAAGGATGTCATATGTCTTACACAGAAATTCACAGAGTAAAAATATCGAGATACTTAACTAAACCAACTGGTATTTAATAGGTGAATCAAATTCACAAAAGCATTTTTTGAAATTTAAAATCCGGTTGCATTTCTTCATAAGCATTATTTTGTATTTGCAGCATTGCTTACAGCACATTGCTGCGTGATTCTCTTATCAATGTGTTTTCAGTATCTTTGTTGTTTTTCTTTCCACAATACTTTGCTTGTAACACCATACACCAATCCTAAATTGTGTCCCCTATCTGGAATATATATATATATATATATAAATATATAAATATATTTATATATAATAATATAAATATATATATATTTAAGATTGACAGTCATTCTGTGGTTATAATCCTGCAAATGCACTTTTTTAGTAAACAGAACTGCTCACCAGTGCAATAGTTCTTTGTGTGGGATTGAGGCTATAGTACTTAATCAGGAAATGACACCTTATAGTATACTCAGATATATGTTCTTCATGTTAATTAAAGCAATAGCAATCTTAATATCAATCTTGTTATTGTCTTACCACGAGCACCAACATTTTCACTCACTAGTCAATCTTTATTTAGATAAATGTATTTTTGGTTTACCTGTGTAAGAATGTCACACGAACATGCTTTACTTTCACTTTTTTAGCTAATAGTTTCTGAATAAAACATGGATTTTTCTTATCACAGAAACAAGATTTCATGCATATCTTCCCCCATGTCCTTGAAAGAGCTGAAAATGTTAAACATCAGTAAGAACAATATTTCATCTCTTGCTGAGAATGTGTTAATGGGCTGTACGAAACTGGAGCTGTTCAATGCCAGGATGAATGCTCTTGGTAAGTATCTCAGACCCACCTTCTGGAAACCATTCACTTAATTGCTACTCACCAGCATTTGGAGTCTTGGGAGAAGAGTGAAGGAGAACAGCATATATGCTTGAAGGAGAATAAATAGCACATGTGCTTGTCCTTTTCTGCGCTGCTTCAGCTTTCGTTCACTGCTGGAAGCAACATGCTTGAAGCTTGGTGGATGGAACTGTTCTTGTTATATTTGTAGTGTAAGCTGTAAAAATGGTTGACTAGCTGAGATGTTGCATACTGCTGGGGAAGGTTCAAGGCAGAGGAAATTGTTCAAGGTTAGCTTGAAAATCTATCACTAATACAGGTCTAATAATGTACTGATATATACGTTAAGTATTACTGCATAGTAATAATCCAGCATAGTTTTCTGAATACTGTAGGGTGTTTGATTCACTTGTCTGAACATAGGTGTCGTTTGAGATGCCCTGAAGTATCGCGCTTGGCCTACAGCTTCTGATTCAGAAAAAACAGGTCTTCCCCAGCAGGGGTGCTGTATCATCAAGTCAGGTGCAGATAGCTCAGGTACCACAGAGTAGCTCACCTTCACTAAACCCTCATGTTTAAGCAATTTAGTTCGGTCTCGAATGTATTTCAGTGGCTTAGCATATTTTCTGCAAAGGTTTAGAATTTATTTTGTGAATTATATGAATACTACATAAGTGTAAATAAAGATTATTTCAGTACTTAAAGGCCAGCATGAAATGGAATATAAGATGATGTAATGTGATAAAAGCAAATACATTAACTCTGTTACATGCTTTTCTAATTTGCAAAATTCAGTAAATGAGTTTTAAAATACATTTCAGTTTCTGTCCTGGGCAGTTTATATAAGGACCTGTGTATAGAAGATGGTTGCCTGACCTTTTAGTCTATCTGTGATTTTAGAAAACTGCAGTATGAAAAATAATTTAAATAGTTACGAAAAATAATGGTATTAACTTCTTTTTCTGTTCTAGAGACAATACCTGATTTGTCATCTAGCATAACAACCTTAAAATTATCCCAAAATTGCTTTATTAATGTTCCAGAAACAATTCTTCTTCTACCGCAGTAAGTTGTTCTTTTACTTAGTGAGGTTAATTTAATATCCAGTTCTTGATGAAGAAAATCTTGTGGCCTTTGTTAAGCAGAAAATTCAGCATATTTCACTGATTTTTAGATAATTCTCTCTCTGAGGTTAATTGCTGAGTAGTATCATTTAACTGAAGACAAATTAGTCCATTTTCTTCATTATTTTGGGAAGTGTCAATCCTCAGATTCAAATGGTTATGTTTAGAAATATGTTACTTGACTGTTGAAGCAGACAGTTGTTCTAAGAAGATCAGAATTGATTTAATTAATAAATCATTAAAAAAATACTGGCAACTTTTCCCTTTCAAGAAGTTTTGCAGATTCAGATTTTTGCATGTGTTCACTGAAATTGTTTTTTTTCACTTCCCAAAGATCACAGGATATTTTTTCTCAGAGAATGACACTTCCTTCCTCTGTATGGAATTGTGATAATGATGCATGTGACATTTATTTTGCTGTACCTTCACATTAATCATGTGAAAATCAGAACTTTTTCTAAGGTCACTAGAATGAGGTGGTGAGAGTAGCGCTGGAGGAGATATCAAGTTGGCTGTCTGCTAGATTGGGTAGATGTGAGTGCTGGTGGGGGAGCCGACTGGTAATCACAGAAAGAAGAAAGAGCCTTTCTGTTATCTTAATTGTACGCTTCCTAATATTGACTGTAATTTACTAGCTGAAATATATACAAAATAGATGTGAATGTTTTTTCATGACATTTAATTGACTAGCAAACACAATGAGAACGTATTATATTGTACTTTTAATCTGTATTTTCTTGTTATTTTTTCTAAGGTAGTGAAGACCTGCTTATAATATCATCTTAATAACTTTTGCTCACTGTAGTAATTTCCATCTTCCCATCTACATTCCTGACAGAAAGCTGTCTGTTCTGATATCTAATCCATTCATTTGTTTATTGAAAACCAGTACACTTCCAATTAATCTCAGTTGGATTTATTTCATGTAGTAACTTCTCTCTCCTGTATTTTCATGTTTTCAGTTTGCGATCAGTAGATTTAAGCCAAAACAAGATCATAAGCCTGCCAGGGCCGGTGCACTGGAAATCGTTGAACTTAAGGGAGCTGTTATTTAACCATAATCAAATTGGAGTCTTGGACTTGAGTGAAAAGGCATGTGCATGGTCTAGGCTAGAAAAGCTACACCTGTCCAACAACAAGTTAAAGGAGGTAAAGTGTAAAATTCTGCCTAAAGAAAATCAACTCACTTTTCAGTTTTGGTTGTCAGTGTTCATACAATTTTCCTGTCACCACCTCACATCACTGAACATTCTAGTAGCGAAATGGTGTGTTACTGGGAATAATTCTTCCTATGCAGGAAAATCCCTTTATTCTATTAAACTTTCTGTCTGTAATGTGTGATATAATCAGTTTCCATAATGAATGAATTATGGAGTTCTTTGTATATTAGTGAGGGGCGTTTGGTCTGTTTATTTAAAAAAAAAAAAAAAAAAAAAGAACCAAAACTAAACTACAGCTGTAAAAATACCTAATTTTGTTATATGTTTGTGGTATTCATGCTCATACTAATATATATATATATGTATATATATATATATATTAACAGTTAGTTGTCTATTAAATGTCCTTTTATTTAGATACCTCCTCAGATTGGCTTCCTAGAAAACTTGACTTCTCTGGATGTAAGTCACAATCCCGATTTGAGATTCTTTCCAGATGAAATGGGAAGACTGTCCAAAATTTGGGATCTTCCTTTGGAAGGCCTCCATCTTAACTTGGACTTCAAACATGTGGGATGCAAAGCCAGAGACATCATCAGGTTTGTTTCCCTATAGCTCTCTAAATATTCTTGTTTTGTTTTCTTGGGGTATGTGGTGAGCAGTAAGAGAACAACATATTCGTTTGAGGAGAAGTGCTGGTTTGTCATATGATTTCCAGTACAGCTACAACTCTGCACACATGCACACACACACACACAAAACTGATTATAGTCATTTAAAAAACATGGCTCCAAGGCTTTTAAAATTTGATAATTCTATGAACTGTGCAATAAATGGTCTTCACAGGTTATTTCTAGCATTCCTTGTGTTCCCAAGTACATCACATAGAGTCCATTTTGAGTTAATAACAAAACCAAAAAAGACACATATGAATTAAGCTTTAACTTTCAAACCAGAAATTGGAATATACAGTTAGAATCCCAGTAGTACCAAACTGATGCTGAAAATTTGAAGGAAATTGTTTGTTTTTCAGTTCTTGCTTGGTCTCAAGTTCTGTTGGTTGCTTTTCTTTGTTACACATTTCTGTGAGTTCTGCCATCTTCTTTCATGCCAGATTTCTTCAACAACGACTGAAGAAGGCTGTACCTTATAACAGAATGAAGCTAATGATTGTTGGGAACACTGGGAGTGGAAAAACTACACTGTTACAACAGCTAATGAAATGCAAACGAACCGAGCTGGGCTGTCCAAAAGCTACAGTAGGCATTGATGTAAAAGACTGGATCATTCAAGGGAAAGGCAAAATGAAAAAGGAGCTTATATTAAATGTCTGGGATTTTGGAGGTATGTTGAGAGCTTATTATCCTTCATTTATTAACTTCTTCATTAGCGTGTTGCTTATTCTTAGAGTAAAATTTCAAACTGTAGACAGTGAAATGATGCAAATTCACACCAAGGATGAGGTGACCACACATTCATTAGGGAATTCTGCTGATTGGCAAAAAAGTTCTTCAAATTTAATATAAAGCCTCAGGAATTTCTCATCACCAAAGGTGGTTTGATCATTCATTTCAACCACAGCGCTCTAGAACTGTAATTTCAGAATTATAAGAAACTGCTCTTTATTACCAGAAGAACCATCTTCAATTCAAATCTGTTTTTCCCTTTTGTAGTCAGGGTCTCTCTAGGCTGTACGTTATCCCTGTTTAGTAAGGACACAGAAGACAGTGCACTTAGGGAGAGGCTTGGGGATTTTGGTAAACCTTTCTATGCCTGGGGGATTCTACAAGCACTTCTAAAATGTAGGGGTGGTTCAAACTTTAGAAAAGATATTTTTAAACATGGTCTGTGAGCAGCTCAATACAGCCTGTATCGCAATGCATATGCATGCATGTGAAATGGCTAGCTTCGGTTGTGACACCTGGTGATTTTAATTGCTGAGCCTGTGAATAAGGCTCTTATTTTGAAGTTGGTGAAATGACGTGTAAAAGGAAGGAAAGGGAAAAAGAAGGGAAGGAGCAAGGAAGAAAGAAGTTTACGTTTTGGTGATCAGAAATTCAGTACTGGATTTTGAAAAGAAGCATGATATGCAGCAGCTGTGTCTATCCACTTGTTGAACCTTCTTGATTTAAAGCCAGCTTACATATTTCAACACTGCATTTCAGTCAACGAAATACCACAGAATACCTACCTAAAATTCATAGTTATTGCAGGTTTCCTGTTAGTTTAGATTATTTTGTGCTAGCATTAATTTCATTTGTGAAGTAGTGATCCCTTTTATGTAGTGCTACCTTTTATGATCTGCAGATGCTCAGGGAATGAGGTTCTAAACAGTGGGAATTTTTTATCATTAGGACAAGAGGAGTTCTACAGTACCCATCCTCACTTCATGACGCAAAGAGCTTTATATCTTGCTGTTTATGATCTCAGCAAAGGACAAGCAGAGGTGGATGCTATGAAGCCATGGCTTTTTAACATCAAGGTATTAAGCCATAGATATGTACAGAATGGAACACCACTTTCTGGGGAGTTGCTGTTGAATGCAAGTTAACCTCAAATACTTTTAGAGGGGAGAATAACAAAGAAGCCCTTCAGCAAAAAGAGCTAGTAAGATGAAGCAAGTGCTGAAATGTATTATGAATTGGATGTGAAAGACCGACACCATTTTGGACTTGGGATGGTAGAGTGAAGTGCAGAACAGTTTGTATGTTCTGGCAATATCTTGGATTGACTGATAAATATAAAAAGGGGACTGTATTAAAGGGATAACGAGTTAAGCGTGCTTTTTCTTCTCACCATTGTATTTCTGGGAAAAAAATGGAATTCCATTCATGTAAAACTGTCTAGATGGTGATTTAAAATCACGCTGTTAAGTTTATGCTTATCATCCTGTTGTTAAAAGGAATGATCCCAGGACTACAGTAGGGAAATTGATCTTAGAATCTGCCTGTATATTTTTCTTTTGCTGTGAGAGTTCTTTTGGTTTTTTTTTTTGCTTTTGGTGGAATCCCCACCATGGTGAACATTACTGGTCTTTTCCTTTCAGTCTGATAGTTAGACACAGCCGAGCAATTACATCAGGACTTTGTATATGGGCCCTGTTTGCTAAGCTTACCTTCTTCGTTCTTTTCACCTCGAGCAGTGATAGGGCCAGATAAGCACTGAGGAAGAGCACTTCTGATGTGTTGTCCCCTGCTATGCAGTGCTTGCTGGTGTTTTGTTGTTGCACAGTTCCTCTGACAGCTGGCATAGTACCCTGTGCTTTTCCACTTCATTAGTCTCTTCTAATGAAAAATACAATTGCCTGGATTACTGCCAGTACTATCAATCTGCCAAGAATGAAACCCAGATCTAAACCACTTCCTTTAAAAAGTTCATTCTATAGATTTCTGGTTTTGAAGTTTAAATGTATTCTGAATAAAGGCATGAAATGGTATTTCAGTTGAAGATTTACCCATTGCTCGAACTCAGAAGGGGTACATTTAAAAAGAAAAAGGAATAAACAGTTTCTTTTATCATTGTACTGATAATTTTGTCCAAATTGTTCACCGTTTGCATGCATATAAAATAGCATCAACACTGAGTTAATGGATTATATGGGTATTGCTAACAGGCACGCGCTTCAACATCCCCCGTCATTCTTGTTGGCACCCACTTAGATGTTTCTGATGAAAAGCAACATAAGGAATGCATGAGTAAAATTACTAGAGAGCTGCTGAATAAGCGAGGCTTCCCAGCAATCCAGGATTATCACTTTGTGAATGCTAAAGAAGAATCGGATTCCATTATGAGGCTTCGGAAAATCATAATAAAGGAGAGTCTTCATTTCAAAGTAAGCTGCATACTGTTCGTAACATCAAAAACATCCTGTATTTAGTTAAGTAAACATATTTTAAGACGTTAATTCAATACATTGTTTGTGTGATAACCTTGCCTTTTATAAAGCGCAGACAGAGCAAAACAATGATGGAAAATCACCAGTTTTGGTTTTATTTATTTTTCTACTAAGAAATCAATTTAGCAAAGATGTCAGCTGAGTTTCTTTCTCAAACACTAAGACCATAAACAGAATATTTAATTTAAAATTGTCCGTCTTTTTCTTGTGAATAAATCTGATCAAAAACTACCCATTTTTGTTGGTTAGCAATGTCTAATTTCAATAACAACTATTGCAAGGTTTCAGGGGATCAGGAAATAAGATTCTATGATTTCTGAAAGCCAACTAATTCTTTATTTACCGATCCGATATAATGCTGTGTGATGGAATTGTTAGAAGGAGAAAAGTGAACAAAAGCAGGAAAAGACCCTCTTCTTTGAATGATCCTCCTAGAATGGCGATTCTGCTCATAGTTTTGCTGTCTCTAAAGTCAGCCCTGCCACCCACCCACTTGTTGCCTACTTGGTCAGGGCGTCAAACTCTGAGTGTGAGCAAACAGGTAAAGACTAGTCCAAGCATGGAGCTGGTAGGAAGGCAGGATCCAATCTATAGCAGAAGGAATATGGGTGTTTTTATTTTTCTTCTCGTGCAATACTGATCATATGTACAATGTCATAACATGCTCAAGAGAGAAACTGATATATTGTGCTTCAAAAGTCACAGGCAGAACTTCATAAATCATAGCAGAGACCAGATTACTGCTAAATTTTTGCCCTGATGATTTTAAAGAGCAAATTCTGTATTTATGACTCACCTCACACTGTTGTGTTACCAAGGATGGGAAGAGTGAACACTCTTCGTTTTCCTCTCTGGGGAACCATCAGCTGAGCCACATCTTCAAACTGCCCATCTTCATTCCACTGTTCAAAGGATAGTTAACCAGTGCAGAAGAAATAGTTTCTGTAGCATCCACATGCATTCTGACTATGCTTTAAACTGATGTATAAACTTCCTTATGAAAGTAAGTTAGTCCAAAGGAAAGGAGATATTTTCCATAACTAATGTAGACACTTTGTGAAAGGAGGTACAAGGTACCTGCCTAGAACTTCATCAAAATGAATTAAGCATTAAACATGGCCCTCAAATGCTTTGAGTCTTAGAATTTCCACAAGAAAGTAATTACATTTCTGACACACAAAAATGCCACAATGCATTGGTATGTAACTTCCTTGAGAAACTAAGAAGCCAACTGGGAAATGTTAAGACAATTGTTTCCCATTTCCCCCCACAAAACAACTTATTCAGCACCTGTAGGGAATGAAAAACCTGACTGATTGCTTGCTAATACCAAGGTCAAAGCAGGTGTCCAGGAAGGAACTCAGGCTACAGGAAACAAGAACAGAATCCTTGGCTGTGTCACTCATCTTGCTACATTTATTCTCTTCTGTTTTCCACTGACTGTCACCATCAGTTGACTGTGGTGACTGCTCTTTTTCCCCTGGCTTGTCTGGGGACATTGCAGATTAGAAGGAATGTGATCTTAAAAATTCTTTTATCTGTTGTCCTCTGTTAACATGAGATGCATGGCACTATGTTCATGTAGTGAATGTTGTCCTCTTACTTCAAATCAGAGCTTCTCTTTGTAACTCTTAGATGTCATTCTTTATTTTCCTATATATGTGTAATAGAGCGGTATTTTCTCCTATGCTTTTTCTTTTACAGGATGACATGCATACATTAATTCTGAAAGAATTAGTCCCATCTAATTTTCACAAGCCACTTTAGTCAATAGAAGTGTTCTTATACCTTGCTGCTGCTACAGTTGGGCTAATATACGCAGCTTACATCTGAGTTGCATTATTATTTACACTTTACGTGGATAAATAAATACATTTAATATTATTATTCCTAATTGTGCAGATCAGAGATCAACCAGTGGTTGGTCAGCTAATTCCTGACAGCTATCTGGAGCTGGAGAAGAGAATTTTGCTGGAAAGAAAAAATGTCCCGGTTGAATTTCCTGTGATTGATCAGAAACGATTACTAGAAATGGTACAAGAAAACAAGTTACAACTGGATGAAAATGAGCTCCCTCATGCAATTCACTTTCTGAATGAATCAGGTAAAATATGATCTTCAGTGGATGTTTTGTTAGCAATTTGTTGCAAATCTGCAGCAGATGAGGCTTGTATGGGTTTTTAAATTTCACTCAAGGTCGACCCAGTGTGTTGAACTGAAATGCTGCCCGTGGGTAAAATACTGCAGTTTGATAATCCTCATCATTATGTCATAAAGGAATGTCATGATAAAAAGCATCACTCTTGTAACAACTTATGTGTCTTGTCACTCCCTGGAAATATCACCCTGCTTGTTAGGCTGCACAGTGCCTGAAGAAAGATACAATTGTTGTGACAGCTTGAACAGAATGGCAGGTAACAACTTGTATCAGCACTATACAGAATTAAATATGAAATAATTAACAACATAGAGCATAACCACTTCGCCAAAAATGCCCAAGTCATGTAACAAACCTAACAAAACATCTGAAAATAGAGGTAAAGCTGAACAAACCGTGATTGCATTCTACTCTCTCAAGATACTGATGCAGATGCAATAACTGAGTTTAGTATTCAAATTGATTGTATCAAGTCACATAGGGAAGACAGCCCGGAGTGAGGTAGTTATGGTGCTTAATAGGGAGCATAAGGAATGTGCTGCTAATTACATTGTGTTTTGTGCAGGTGTACTGCTTCATTTTCAGGACCCAGCACTACAGCTAAGAGATCTGTACTTTGTAGATCCTAAGTGGCTATGTAAAATCATGGCACAGGTCAGTCTCTGATTACGTTTTCTATCTACATTCATGAAACTTGTTCCCCTGTACCAAACCACTGTCACTTACCAACAGTTTTTTTTTCATTATTTCTTTACAGTTTCATTATTTAGTATTTCTTTGTGGTTCAAACTACCTGTTTCTTTCTGCTTTCTTTGCATTCTAGACAGCTGCCTGTCTCAGTTTTTCCATTTCTTATGTAATGTGGAACATCATTTAAGTGGCACCAGGCACAGCAATACCCATAGAGTAAAAAAACCATGCACAATAATCCCACAGAATATTGCAATAGGTGAAGGAAAAAGCAGAAACTCTGTATTAAAGTAGTGATAATGGGTGAGGAATGGTCACTGTATGCTTGTACTGGTGATGTAGGAAAGCGAATGATACAGAATCATGTATTAGGATAGAAAAGTAATGGACTGTCTGCTTAAGTGAATTCGTACCTGATACCTTGATTTAGAAACACCACTTTTTGATAAATATTCACATAACCTGACCTCTAAAACTTTACCTTTCGTTCAACGAATGAAATGGAATACAAAAATATAAGTTTGAACCTAAAAGCTGTTGGGATTAAGAGGGAGAGAAGACTGGGGACATGGTGTAATCTGCACTGCTCTGCTTGTGTGAGGTGCTGATATGAAAGATCACTATGCGTATGTACCTTTCGGACTACACTTCCATAAATTAGCTTATCAAATATGTTTCATATAATATGAAATAGTGAGAGTTACTAAAAAACGGGAGCATATTAATGGCTTGGACAGGTTAAATTTTGTCACTGTTGTCTCCTTGCTGGTTAACGTTATGGAAGTCATTGGTTTCACTATGACATGGAGTCTAATTTTCCCCACAAATAATAGACTACCAGATATTTGTGGCGCATGGTGGAAGAACTGCCGCTTGCAACTCCGGGGGCCCGGGTTCGAATCCCCCCAGTGGCGCAAGTGGTAGAACTGCCGCGCTGCTACACAGAGGGTTCGAATCCCGGGGGTTGGACTCGATGATCTCTAAGGTCCCTTCCAACTCGCACGATACTATGATACTATGATACTATGATATTTCAGGGACAACATTAGTAAGGAAAATACGATCTAACAATGACTGTACACCTCAGATTGTTTTCCTTTTTTTGAAAGATTTTGACTGTGAAAGTAGAAGGCTTTTCTAAGTATCCCAAGGGAATTGTAAAGCGCTCAGATGTGGAAAAATTCCTGTTAAAGAAGAGTAAGTTTCCTAAGGTTTACATGTCACAATACTTCAAACTTCTGGAGAAGTTTCAGATTGCTTTGCCATTAGGAGAGGACCAACTACTAATCCCAAGCAGGTAAGCAAAGACCCACAAATGTGCCATAGAGTGTGATCAAAATAAAAACCTCCCATCGGGCTTGCTAGCTTAACTCATCAACAGAGCAATTTGGCATTTGAAAGCATATTACGTACTTATTATTGACTAAGTGCTTTCAGAGGCATGTTAAACTGATCCTGTAGCAGATAAAGCTTTCATCTTTGAATAATAAAATGCTTTGTGAGGAAAGTACTTCTTTAATAGTCATCGTGCTCCACACCAGGAAGATTATAATTTAGCCTCGCATCATGGTCTGCTGACATTACAGATATTTATTGCAAGGTAAATTGAAACTATGAATTCTTATGACTTATTTGCGTGAAGTCAGAACCTGTGGAGGTATCCAGAGGTATCTCTCCGAAACAGCACGGTGATTAAATGCAACCAAAAAGATGTTCTGAATGTGGTCTTTTTGCTGTCTGAAGCAGGTAATGGTTTTTCTGCCTCAGGTACCAATTTCCCTGATGTGTTGAGTAGTGCTTATTTTTCTTAATGAAGAAATTTTTTGTGAGCTTGTTATGAGTTTGGATTATAGCAGAAATTTACTTTATCACAAACAAGCAGAATAAGCAAATACACTGTCTGCGGCTGGATTCCTTGTATTATTCATTCACTAATGAATGCATTTTACATCATAAGTAATGTATGCCATCAGTAAGTTTGGATGAAGTACATCATTAAACAAGGTACAATATTTTTGTTCTTTCAGTTTGTCTGATCACAGACCTGTTATAGAGCTTCCTCACTGTGAAAATTCAGAAATTATCATCAGACTTTATGAGATGCCATACTTTCCTATGGGATTTTGGTCCAGGCTGATCAACAGGTTACTTGAAATATCACCTTATATGCTGTCAGGAAGAGGTACAAATCTTTTGCTTCAAATGCAATAGCAAGCATATTTCCTCCAAACATGAACACGTACATTTTAAAGCTCTAATCCCACAGTTCTATTTTGATTTAGTTATTTTCTGGGCCACTAAGAAATGTAAGAAAAATGGCAGTGGTAATTTTTGTAAATGAGAAGTATCCAGGAGCAATTACTGCATGAGATCTCCATAGTGATGAGCAAAACAAAGTGAAGGTTTAAGAAGCCCATTTCTCTCCTCTGAGTGCTAGAAATAGATTAACTCTTCATATGTGTGCAATATTGTCATTTGATTCCACAAGGAAGATAGGAAAGGATAAGTTTTCTTCACAGAAAGATGGGTTAACCTATTCCCTCTATGTGAATGTCCAAAGCTCTGCATTGGTCAGAAGTGGTGATTTTTTTGTAATTTTTCTCTACTATTTCAGTGTATTGACTTGAGATTTAGCTCCCGAACTTCGCAATTTCATTCGTCTTTGATTTTTTATATGTGATTTGTGAAAACTGGTGATGAGGAAAGTGTGCAAAAATATGCATCTAAAAATGCTACTTAGAACCATCACCTGAGTATAGAATTCCAGTTGCATCTTGCTATACCATATGTGTGTGACAGAGGAACAACTTAAATCACTGATGTTTTTTCACACATGGCCTGAGATAATCTATATTTAAAGCTGAATGTACTCAGGCATTCGTGTAAACCCTGCATTGTTTACCATCTCGTTAAATATTTAGCTTGTAGCTTAGCCTTGTAGAGCTGATGGCCAGCTGACACATACTCGGCATTTGCGGGGCTGTTCTGACTGCAAAGTTGTAGCCTCCATTTTGTTTAATTTGGCACAAGTGCACACTCAGGTTTTTAATCACGTTTTATGTTTTCTAGCACGAGCTCTTCGTCCTAACAGAATGTATTGGAGACAAGGCATCTACTTGAATTGGTCTCCTGAAGCTTATTGTCTGGTGGAATCGGCCGTATTTGACAACAACCCAGACAGTTTTTTGAAAATCACAGCACCTTCTTGCAGAAAAGGTTAATTATTCTTGAGACTGATTTGTGCTCGAGTTGGATTGCAGCTTGGCTTTTTGGTTTGTTGTGCTTTTGCCTTCTGGAATGCAATGTTTAGCTTCGTAATTGTAAGTTTGGCAGATAGAGGCTGTAATTTCCGTTTTGGTTTGTTGAAGGTTGCATCCTTTTGGGACAAGTTGTGGATCACATTGATTCTCTTATGGAAGAATGGTTTCCAGGTTTGCTGGATATAGATGTATGCGGTGAAGGGGAAACACTGTTGAAGAAATGGGCTCTGTACAGTTTTGAGGACGGTGAAGAACACCAAAAAATACTGCTTGATGACTTACTTAAAAAAGCTGAAGAAGGTATATATATGTTTATGACATTTGAAGTACGTAGATACATTTTGTATCCCAGGCATCTGCTTTATAATGTCTGGGTGCTTCGTGTTGTTTAAAAGTGTCATTGTTTCCATAGGAAATAATTCAAAATGTAAAGCAAAAATCAACTTACTCATTTTTTTTTCTTTATTTAGTCCATTTTTTATTTATTTATTTTATTTATTCTTTATTTAGTCTATTTTTTCTTTATTTAATTTTTTTTCTTTATTTAGAGATGTCTGTGTAACTGTACAATATGGGATAGATTGCAGCTGCTCAGTATAGTAGCGTATGAATGGCAACAGTGAAGAGTATTTCTGTCATGACACTAATAATGCAATTTCATTCATGTAATTGAATCTAGCACATAGTAAACCTGTTACTTGATCTTTTGGGATCATGTACAGCAGTAACTTGAAAGGCGGTATTCACGTGTTAACAGAATCCTTTCTTTTTGTAGATAGGAAACACACCTCTGGGTTAATTGGGTGTTGTGACATGGCAACAGTTGCTTTCACATTTATTTAGTACAGATACAGAACCTTGAAAATATTTAAACATGTAAGACACTGTAGAAATTGAATGGGACAGTTGGTGTTCTGTTAAATGTGTATCTACATGCACACATACATGCATGGCCACGCATATATATAGGTATATTCATCGTGTACATTTCTGGAGATCTGTGCATCTTTCAGTGCCTTTTGATGCTGACCATGCCTTTGTACAGTTCTGTTTTGTTTTTCTTAGGAGACCTCTTAATAAACCCAGAGCAGCCAAGACATACCATTCCCATCGCTCAGATTGCTCCTGATCTGATCCTGGCTGACTTGCCTAGAAACATTATGTTGAACACTGATGAGCTGGAATTTGACAAAGCTCCTGAATTTCTCTTGGGTAAGCATTATTTTGTAGGTCTTTTCTTACACTGATAAACCTGATGAAATCAGTTCTGCAACATATGAAAGACAACTTAGAGATTTCTCCTCAGTGGAAATGTATTTTTTAAGGTACACAGAATTTCAGGCTATTCAGTTCTGAATTTCCCATTAGCTTTTATACTAGGACACTGTTTTTAGTATGTTTGGATTATTGATTGCGATGTTTAGCGGTGGATGATCCACACATTTTAAAATGGGACCCTTTCAGCTATTTTTGAGAAATGACGGGTAAGATTTTGTTTTTAATGTTCCTTTTAATGTTGTCTTTGAAAAGGTGATGGTGGGTTTGGATCAGTGTACCGTGCTTCCTATGGTGGAGAAGAAGTTGCTGTCAAGATTTTCAATAAGCATACTTCCCTCAGGCTCCTGAGACAAGTAAGAAATGATGCTTTGTTTGCTGTAGTGCTGCTTGTGGAATACCAACCCTGGTAAATGACTTAAAATACTCAAGTCCCGTGCCAGACTATTTCAAAACATTTCAGATCTGTGCTGCCCACAGTATTTCATCTGATTTTACGATTTTCAGGAGCTTGCAGTGCTTTGTCACCTCCATCATCCCAGCTTAGTGTCTTTGCTGGCTGCTGCTGTCCGTCCCCGAATGCTGGTGATGGAATTAGCCCTTAAAGGATCTCTTGATCGTTTGCTTCAACAAGACAAAGCAAACTTAACTCGAACACTTCAACACAGGATAGCTCTACATGTAGCCGATGGCTTAAGGTAAATGTGACTTCTGTACTGCTGTAAAAATGGGATACAAGTGCAGTTTAGACATACTGAAAATGAAAAGCTAATCTTTTCTTATATCTTCAGCAGGACATTTCTTGGGCAGACAAATACTTGTATTTTTCTGATTGATTATCAGATATAAAGCGCAACATTTTTTACCTGATTTTTGGTTGTGGGTTTGGTTGTTTCTTTCTGGTAACAAGTGGTGCTCATAGAAGTAGAGATATGGCAAAAACGTTGATTGGAATTTGCCGTGTGGCCATGGATTCTGTATTAAAGTATCACAGAAATTTAATTCAGTACATTTTTACTTTTCTGTAAGTCCATGAATGTCCTCAGAAGTTATGGAAGCGTGACCGTGAAACCAGAAAATCTGCAAAATTTGCGTGGAAAGTTCAACTTGTGAGGTTGCTGTCAAATAGCCACTGACACTGCAGATAAGACTTGGCACTAAAATTCCGCAGTGTTTGTGTGGCAGTAATTACTATATCAGAACAATTCTGAAGTTACTATTTAGTAAGGCAGGGTCATGTTGGTGATACTTAAAATTTACTGCAATTTATTGTTGTGGGGATGATACGTTTAATGTTTGTGTGTACATGTATCCCTGAATTATGAATGCTTCTAATAAATACAATTTTCTTTAACAGGTACCTGCATTCAGCAATGATCATTTACCGTGATCTAAAGCCTCACAACGTCTTACTCTTTACCCTATATCCCAATGCTGCTGTCATTGCAAAAATAGCTGACTATGGCATTGCCCAGTATTGTTGCCGGATGGGAATAAAAACCTCTGAAGGCACACCAGGTCTGGAAAAATGCTTTGGTTTACATCGATTCAAAGATATGGTTAATACAGTTTTGTTTAAGTTTGTAAGAAGTACCTCCTATCTACACTGTAGTTGAAATCCCCAAATGTAGTCATGGTCATATGACACATTGTGGTACCAGATTTATACTGTTTTTGTGCTTTAACCCCTTTTAGAAGAATTAAGAATGACAGAATCATAGACTCCTTTGGAAGGAGTCAGAAGGCAGAAGTCTTGCTTTAGTCTTGTTTTAGTGTAGATTTTGAGATATCGCAATTATACTTCTAAGAGTGTTTGTTGTTTTAATTTTCACTAATGCATAGATAGGTCTGTTTTTATTTATTTAAGACAGTGAATACCTGCACTGTTCTCTCACATGAGAGAGGATTATTTAGCATTGATTCTAAACCACTAAACACTTGAAGATCTCTGAATGGTTCCTTTAGGTCCTTTAAATTGTTTATGACATACGGCTTCAACTATTCAGCATTAGGTCTTCAAAAAGACTGCAGACTTGTCTTTCATTTTAATTTTCATTATAGATTAATTATTTTATATGTATTGGTGCAGGAGGTCTGTAATTAATGAACCATCTGCTTCCTTTACATTGATTACTGATACTTTGGGTAGTCTGCCACATGCAAACTATTCCAGCCCAGAAATAGTGTGACATTTTGGGTTTACTTCCTCTGATCTTTTCATCAGTAAGCATTTACTCTTACAAGAATAAAGGTGACTTCAACTTGGTATGAATCATAACTATTAATGTATTATTTATTTGCAGGATTTCGAGCACCAGAGGTTGCCAGAGGAAATGTTATTTACAATCAGCAAGCTGATGTGTATTCATTTGGTTTGCTTCTCTATGACATTTTAACAGGAGGAGGTAGAATAATGGAAGGTGTGAAGTTTCCAAACGAATTTGATGAGTTAGCAATACAAGGAAAGTTGCCAGGTATGTCTTGTTTCTACCAGATCTGGAATGAAAGCGGGCCATTTGCTCTGCCTCCTCTAAAGTAACACTTCTTGGTTTACATTGTATTTGATGGTGAAGTGCCTAAAAAAAACACTTTTTAGAAACTTCTCATTCCACACAGTCTCACGCAGTGAGAAACAGGCATCTATTCAACGTATGTTGGTTGTAATTCCAAGGCAACAAACTGGTTCATTTTATTAAGAAATAGAGATTTTCCACACTTGCAATTTTGTCCTGACCTGACTTAAATGAGCATTGCTAGAGGTATCTTCTGAAACCATGTCTGGACCTGACCCTTACCTACTAATTTGTTTATGCATATCATGTAATGTGTTAAGATAAATCCACTCCTCTTCTTTGATCATGATACATTACATTAAAACATCCATTATCGAGGCGCTGCTTATCTCACAATCTTCAAAAAGACATAAATCCCTCAAAGAGCATCCATCACCTCTAAAGGTTTTAAATAGTAATCCCCTTTAATGTGTCAAGCATTGGAAGTCTCTGCCTTCCTATGTAACATTCTTCAAACACCATATGCATTGCAATATGTGGTTGTTGGTTGCTGAAGAAAGGCTAAGCAGGGTGGATGTGATGTATTCAGCTGAACAGTATAACTCATGGTGTTCTCATTTATTGCCCTGCAATAGAGGATGTGAAATGTTCTTTAAGGCTGAAAACTCCATCTAAGAAAAGGCAGTTGATCTGATACATCTTTTCCATTTGAGAGACAGAGTTCATACATTTTCTACTCTGTAAAGAGAACAGTCCAGTTCGTAATAACGATCAGAAGTATTAATTTCTGGAGATAACACAGCTCCATCTGTATACGTGGTTATCATTTATGTATTTCCACCACAGAAAGGACTGTCTGAGTTCACAAGTAAAACAGAGCCCACTGTTTGCTGAGCAGAATATTTTCATTTGCGGGTTTTATTCATTCATTCCTTATTCATGCTTAATGGAGGACTGGAGTATCTGCTGTACATGTTGATGAGTCAAAAAGAAAAGCAATACAAGCACTGTTACTCATGAGTGATTTGTTCCTACAGTGGTCAGTGCCTATAGTGATAAGATACACAATCAAAGCGCTGAGTGGGGATTTGAATTTCCTTACATCACAAATGCTATTTGGAGTTGCTTATCTGAACTGCTAAGCAGTTTATCGAAAGTTCATCTGCATTAGCAAACACAGGAGAATAAATCTGGGGGAAAAAAAGACAGTAGGAATTGAAAAGACTACAGACAGAAATGACATGCCCTGGAGTGGTCAGCATGAATCATAACATAACTCACACAATCCTTATGAAAAGGGACCGAATCCATTTACTTTAACTGCTTTTAATGAAAAAGACTCTAACTCCGTGACTCTCATTTTTCTGTGATAGCAGATGAGCAGTTCCAAGCTGTTCATTCTGACATTTTGCCTCAGAGCGTGGTATTACTTGGAGCAGTTTGGCAAGAAGTTAAACGAGTTCTTAAAATAAGGAGAAAGTTATTCAGAAGTTGCAGTTCTGCTGTAAGAGGCTGGCTAAGAAATCATCTTATTTTTCATTTAAGATCCTGTCAAAGAATATGGATGTGCCCCCTGGCCTAAAGTTGAACTCTTAATTAAAAAATGTTTGAAGGAAAACCCTCAGGAACGACCAACATCTTCCCAGGTATTACTTAGTGTGTTTATCAGTATGTCTGTGATAGATGATACCATGAAGGTTTCTGTGCATTCTAAAAAGAAATAGCAGGTTTTTGTCAGTAAGAGGCACGATGTTTTTAATGTTGGAGATATTCAAGACCCGCCTGGACGCCTACCTGTGTGACATGGTGTAGGGAGCCTGCTTTGGCTGGGGGGTTGGACTCGATGATCTCTAGAGGTCCCTTCCAACCCCTACAATTCTGTGATTCTGTTGTTCTCCTTCTCTGGAAAGAAAACAACCATGCAATACTGCCTGCCTTTATTACCCAGGATAAACTGTTCCATTCAAATCTACCAACCATTTATTGCAGCCTTCTGTTTCTCCTTGTTTTGCTCTGTAGTGATGATAGTGAAACAGAGCTCAGATTACTTTGCATTTTTTACCAGAGTTATGAAAAAAGGACTTTGTTGTATAATATCAGCACAGATTCTTTACACTGTTCCATGCGTATGAGAGGAGGAACAGTGATGTGGGTCTGAAATCGACCGTCTGTTATCACACATCATGTTGCTCTTTGATGGGAAATTCTGTAACATGCCTTAATCCCACTGATCTCCTTTAAAAATAAGAAAATGAAGGTAAAGTTGCTCATTGAACATTGCTTGTTAGTAACAGTATATAAATCGGCAGACTTGCTGAGATGTTATGTCTGTATTCCATAAAACATTGTTATCGTTCCTTGTTATTTATTTATCCCTGTACAAGCCCTTGTTATTACCGTGTGCATGCTGTGGCTTTCTTTGTAGGTGTATGAGATTTTGAATTCTGCAGAGCTTATCTGTTTGATGAGGTATGTTTCAATACCCAGCACTTCCACAGCAGAGTGCATGGTAGCTGCCAATCAAAGCTGCAAGAAGGCGGGAGTCTGGATAGGCAATGGGAACACAGAAAGAGCACAGCTTTCATTTGTTAACCTAAATACAGATGGACATACTTGTGAGGTATGTGTGAAAGTTGTCCTTTATTATAACCTCGCTGGGCGTTTCAGAAGAGTTAACTGTATTTGAACAGTAGGATATTGCTTCTGGACGGTTCAGCTGTGAGAAATCTTGGCAAGAACAAAGATTTCTTATAAATGAATCATTCTTGCATCCATGAAATGTAACAGAAACACTCTCTTATCCTCTCTCCCTGCCATCCTGTTTGGACTTTTGACTAATTCTATCTTTCCAACACCGTGTTTCTTTCTTACACTGAAATGGGGGTTGGAACGTGATGATCCTCGGGGTCCCTTCCAACCCAAGCCATTCTATGATTCTATGGAAGCTGTTTTTAGCATAGAGGCTGAGACAAGAAGTAATAGATGTACAACCCTTTGTGTCTCCATGTCCCCTAACAATCCAGCTTGTCTCTTAACAATTCCTCTCTTCCTCCTTCTGATACTTCAGGTGATAACCTTCAGCTCTCTTGATTTGCTTTTTGTTCATCCCAGTCTTGTGCCAATAGGAAAGTTTTACTCAGGCTTGATGAGCTGTGATATCCATATGTTTCTCTTCATCTTCCAGAACTGAGTATGACTCATCATCTAAGCTTTTTAAATTGAATTTCCATAAAGTATCTGCCATCTGTTGACTGTGATACATTTGGATTAGTAGAATTGGTATAAATTGTATGCCTTATTTTTCTATTACTAAAATGGAAAGAAAAGTTAGACCTGTAGCTTTAGTGTTAGCAGTTAAAATGAACCAATATTGTGTAGCTCTGTTTGCTTAATGCTCTGATGGCTTTTGAGACCTTCATAATACAGGAATTATAGAACAAGGAGATAGATAAAGTATTTTTTTCAGTGTTCATCTTGGAGATTTTCCAGCGTACCATTTGAGGCAGCCTTCCCAGCACTCTGAAGATAGATGGTACAGCTGAAGACGTGTTCTGCTAATCAAGAATTAGCTGTCATGGAGAACACCTTCATGGTTAGATCCAGTGCCCAGGAAGATTGTACTTTATTTTTGTTACCGGCAATTTAATACTGTTTACCTGCATTGAAAACATAACCGGGTTGTTGAGTGTTTTGTTGTTTTTTTCCTGACTCAGGATATTGCAGATAGTAAAATCTTAAGTTTGGCGTTGGTGACCCTTCCTACTGAGAAAGAAAACTGGATTGTAGCAGGAACCCATTCTGGTTCTCTGTGGGCAGTGAACACAGAAGATGAAACAAGACGGCATCGTCTGCAGAAGATGTCCGATTCTGTCACGTGTTTATACTGCAATTCACTTTCAAAGCAAAGGTATGTGTGGCTTTTAAACATCTTGTGTTATGTTTCAGAAGTGCCGCTGAACAGAGATGTTCAGAAAGTGACAGCGGTACATTCATGAAATGGTTTTGTTCAAACAGCTGCCTATTTTGTCCATGTTTTCACTTACTTTTGAACCCAGCGTAACTGGAAACTACGTTCCTGATCACAGGTGGTGGTAGTTTGCTGACAGGGTTCAGTGAAACTCTGAAGCACCAGCGGTTACTGATTTAATTTTGCCTTACCTGATTTGTGCATTCATTGTTTTATTTTGTTTTCTTTTATTTCAGCAAACAGAAGAATTTCTTTCTGGTGGGCACAGCTGATGGCACACTGGCAGTGTTTGAAGACAGAGCAGTTAAGGTAGTTTTATTCTTTCTAGTCTGTTCTAAAAATGCTGCCAGCAATATGTAGAGCAGTTACTGATAGTGGCTTTATTTCATGCAGCCTATTTTTAAATCGCTTCTGTAAAATTAAAAATCCTTTTTCTGTACGGTCTGAGGGAGCTGCACATAAATAATAAATGTTTTAACCAGTAGCTAAGAGAGGAAAATTATTGGTTGTTTTAGGACTTAACAGTTCTACAACTGTGTGACTTTGATAGGCCTGACTGGAGAGTGGCATTAACAGTTACTATTGACAATATTCTAATCGAGACCATCTCCTTTAGTTATTGCTCTTCTAGTTCCTTTTTTTCTTTTCAATCTACACAACAATTTCCCTCTGTATAACAGATACTTCAAGGAGACAGGATTGTATAGATTCCCTAGAGGTCAAAGTTGTGTTCACAGATAAGGAGATGCCAGTAGCCATTCCTGTCGGCTGGTTCCTGAGGGTTGGCTCCTGCCCGTAGGCAACCTAGGGCAGTTATGGAGCTGCAGTGCACTGCAGATCTAGAATATGGCCTGGTCTGGATTTTCTCCAGGATATCAATGTGGCTTTCTTGGACTGGGCCAGCAGTTATGGAAGTCATGAGTCCCAGCTCTGTCTTATTTCTATTCACACAGGCTGTATTCTTTGGGCATTCATAAAGATCCCTGCCATTCTGCAGAGAGAATGTTTCTGGAGATCTAGCTGTGAATATTCTGTGGGTTGTGTGGCACCGCTTTAACAGTCCCTACTTTGTGTGTCTGTGTGCTCCTTGTTCCTAATGGAGAGTATATTTCTTCCCGCAGTGTAAGGGTGCAACACCTCTGAAGATACTAACTATAGGAAATATTAGCACACCACTGATGTGCTTAAGTGAATCCACGTATTTATCTGAAAAAAATACAATCTGGGGAGGCTGTGGAACAAAACTCATCGCTTTATCTAGTGATTTCTCTGTCCAAAAGCTGATTGAAACAAAGTCAAGCCAACTGTAAGTTTCTTTATGTAACGTCACTTGGCTCTTTTCTTGTTTGTGTCCAAGATTTATGGTGGTACTTTGTTATGATGTCTGGTTCTGGATCTGTTTGGGGTTTTTAAATTCTTCTTCCCATTATTTTCCTTCCATAATATCAACGAAATACAGCGTGCATTAAAACAACATCACTGAGTTATGCATATTCACTGCTGCTTTTAAACAAGGCAAATGCGTTGTTGCTGCATAAAAGATTTATGATGTCAGTATATATTTACAAACTGTATACATGCTAATGAACACTTTTCTCCCTGGATGGCATTTGTGGAAGCTTTGGTTGCTTTACTCAGAGCTACACTCACGTATTTTAAGCAGCATTTCTCCTTATGTGTTGGTGTGGTACATGTGCCTGTCTTTGCCCTGTGTAGGTAAATCATGTGTGACTGCTGACCTCTCTCTGCTCAGGTAGTTTTTGGAACTGCAATTCTGATCTGGGTAAATCCTGCTCTGAAGTTATGGGCCTTTTTCCTGAGCTCGTAATACAGTGTTTGATTTTATACTAATAGAGAGAATTATTCTAGGAAACGAATTTGCTTTGGAAAATAACATGTTAATATAAAGGAAGAAACTAAAACTTTGGTAGAATTCAGTTCAGTGGCAAGATGAAAAGCATGTCAGAGGGATTCTTCAAGCTTTGTAG
The DNA here is from genome assembly GCF_039878825.1 of Excalfactoria chinensis. Lineage (NCBI taxonomy): Eukaryota > Metazoa > Chordata > Aves > Galliformes > Phasianidae > Excalfactoria > Excalfactoria chinensis. Next base: position 13,652,857 of record NC_092825.1, on the reverse strand, counting down.
GAGCAAAACTGTGTGCAGCTTAGAAAATGAAATTGTCAGGAACAAGTAACATCAGGGAAAGCAGCGGTGTTGCTGAGTCTGTTGTCAGGTGTCTGTGATTTGGAGCTGCTCTTCAAGTTAAATTGAAGAGGCAGTGGAATAAGATAACTGATTAATTACAGGGCTAGCAATCGTTTGATGTGTAGATCTGGCATTAGAGCCAAATTCATATGTAGATTAAAGCAGACCAAAAGGCAGTTGGGTGCACTGAGATGAGCAGAGCAAAGTGATCTCAATCTCATTGCTGCTTTTTGGGCTGAGTCATCCTTGGTAAGTGACCTTTATGGTCTTGTGGGCCCTGAGTTACAGACAACTTGATTATATTCATGTTTGTTTTTTTTTCTGCTGGATGTTTTCTGTGATTCTGACTGGAGTTCTTTTCTCGTCTAGGTTCTGTCATAACGCTTACAGTGATGCAAACATTATTTCCATAGCAGTAGATAAATCCATCTACTTGGCAAAGAAAAATAGCCATTTTGTGGAAATCTGGGACAAGAAGACGGAAAAACTTTCTGAACTAATTGACTGTGCCCATTTTCTGAAGTAAGTACTTTATTTCCAACTGATGGCCTGTTGCACGGAAAGCTGACTGAAGGTTGCCTTCTCCAGTGTATCAATACGATGTGCTGGATACATATACCTCATGTTTCTGGAGATAAGGGGCTTGCCCAGATCATTGGGAGGATTTCTTTCCTCTCTTCTGGCCCAGAAAATCATATGGAATCTCATTTCTCTTTTATATTTCACAAGCTGTGATTTCAAAAAGATTAATTTAACTCTATTAAAGAAGAAAGTCTTTTGCTGTCCTTAGCTGATCGGGTAAGATAATCATGCCTTGTGCTCAGTTTCACTGCTTACATCCCCTAATAAAAAATGTCCTCTCTGTACATCAGAGTTTTAGTAGCAGTGACAGCAATTTACATTTGCATTTAAATTGTTCCTCTTCCTTAGTGTTCTACGTCCATTTGATTTTTATGGTGGCGGCTAGGAGGAGCTCTAGGTGTGCTCCTTCTCCTCCCGCAAGCTGAGGGAAAACAGAGAAGTGTATCTGCCTCCTATTTAAAGATCTTTTCCAGCATGCTGGCTGGCTCTTAGAAGTCCAGTAGTTTTCATCTCAGATTGTTTAAATTAATTCAGCGTGGGATACTTGCAGTTGTCTTGATGAATGATCATTTAAAAGGCTGGCACTGAGGGAGACGTTCTGGCAGCTATGGGATGGATGCCACCACAATTTAATACAAATTCTCTCCACGCTTTTAGGGATGAAGTGGAAAAACTGAACAAAGAATCAAAACATAAAGTTGCTTATTCTGGAAGAGTGAAGACAATTTGCCTGCAGAAAAATACTGCGCTGTGGGTAGGGACAGGAGGAGGACATATCCTGCTACTTGATTTATCAACACGTCGCCCTGTACGGGTTATAGATAACTTCTGTGACTCTATTCGAGTCATGCTAACAGCTCAGCTAGGTAAGTAGAGCCATCAAATGACAAGCACTTTGAAATTGGGGACAAGATTAGGATCACTGGCTTCTGTCTGATGTGGTGTTCCAGGAACAGATGAGCATTTTCCGTGTTCTGTTCATTCATGCTATTCTACTGCTGTCATCTTTACTCAGTGTCAGACAGACCCGTGTTAGCTGAATACCAACAGGCTGCCATAGCCGTGCCCACAGAAAGTAACAGCTCTCCTCTGGCTTATCACTGATCAGCACGTGAACACACTCACACTCACCGTATCCTTTGTGCCATGCTTTGTCATAGCTCTCATTGTCCTCTGTCTTATAGGCATTGTCTTAATCTCTGTCTGTCTGTGTTGATTCTCCATCTTAAGTTTTATGCTTTTGGTTTCTCTCCTGGTGAAGCTCATTGCATTTTAATTATTTTTCCTTAATTGTTAATTTCCTGCTTTTTTTCTACAATACTTATTCAAGAGTCACAGAGTCACTTAGGTTAGAAAAGACCTCTAAGATCATCAAGTCCAGCTGTCAACCTGACCTACCAAACCGTGTCCCCTATTGCCATATCCATGTCTCTCATATTCTGCTGTGGATGGGGACTCCCTCACCTCCAGCAGCCCATTCCAATGCTTGATTTACCTCTCCATGAAGAAATTCTTCCCACTGCCCCATCTGAACCTCCTCTGGTGCACCTTGTCACCTTTTCCTCACATCCTATCACTTGTCACTCAAGAACTGCAACTTCCTTCCAGGTGGTTGTAGAGTGCCATGAGTTCTCAGCCTCCTTTTCTCCAGACTAACCATCCCCAATTCCTTCAGTCCCTCCTCATGACACCTGTGTTCTAGTTCCTTCACCAGCTTCATTGCTCTTCTCTGCACACGCTTGAACAACTCGATGTCCTCCTGTAGTGAGGGGCACAGAACCAAACCCAGCACTCAAGGTATGGTTTCACCAGTGCCACATACAAGGATACACCCGGTCCTGCTGCCACGCTGCTTCTGATGCAGGCCAGGGCACTATTGGTCTTCTTGGCCAGCAGGGCACACTGGTGGCTGTCCTTCAGCCAGCTGCCAGCCAGCATCTCCAGGTCCTGTTCTGCTGGACAGCTTTCCAGCCACTCTTCCCTGAACCTGTACCACCACATGGGGTAGTTACGAGCTCGGTGCAGCACCCAGCACTTACCCTTGTTCAATGTCATTCAGGTGCCTTTTTCAGGCTTGAGTCACAGGCGGATAGCAGTAAAGCTGGAAGTGTCCCAGGCTTGGACTCAGGTCGATACATATGTACTGTTCCCATCACCTCATCAGGCTGCTGTGGAGCAGCGAGCTCATAGTGCTGACGCTGTTGTATGAATCAAAAACCTCCATCTTCCTCTGGCTTGCTTTTGCCTGGGACAGCAAGTTCATGTTCTGTTCAGTCCTCAGCTGTAAGTGTGCCAGCTTCCGAGTCCAGATCCATTAACACAGCATTATGAGTCCTAATCCTGATAGCTACAGTATTAGTGCTGTAAAGGGACTCTTATTTTTAGTGTTTTGTACAGATAGATAGAATAGTTACTATAAAAATAAGCTTTCTGCCTCGCGTTGTTCTCATTGATAGGAAGATTATATCCTATAAAGTAATATGGTGTGACTTGAGCCTTGAGTCTCATATGCTTGGCTTCCAGACTACACGGCATTTTTAATCAACATTTTATAGAGAGAACTTAATACTTCATGAGAAATGGATTGGTTGCATTTGCACACAATTCAAGGATGGCAAGGGGCTGATTCATGCCGTTTGATGTGTACTTTTTTTCCTTTTGATCATTTTCTCCCAACAATTATTTATAAAGGCCGGGCTTTTCTCCTACATTCAAAGACTTTGGTTCCACCGTTGTATGCACAGAAGCCCTGGAAATGGCGCCATGGCTGCTGAACCCTTCTTCTTTTTAACGTTAAAACACATAATGGCAATGTAACTATTTTCATAAAAAAAGGATTGTCAGATGTTGAGATATCAATTTTGTCTTTAGTTTACGCGTGGATTAGTGAACGTGCCTTTTTCTAACTCTGTCACTTGACAATTCACATATGACACACAAGACGTCATCTTTAGAGGACAGTTTATATGTAAGTATCTGTAGTTCATTTTGCAGGTGAGAATTTAGACTTCTCTATAGTAAGCAAGGCCCCTAGGCTGAGTAAGAAGCCTTGCACTTACATTCCCATCTCTTCAGTATGAAGTATGGGCAGAGCTGGGTGCAAATAAGGCCTGTTGTGAAACCTCTTGCCACGGGAGATGCACAAAGCTCCCATCAGCCCTCTGCAGTTCAACCACTCCGGCCTCCCTGGTTGTTTTCCATATTATCCCAGAGGTACTTTCTTGTGATCCATCCCCTATTTCTGCTTCGTTCAGAACACTTTCCATGAGCTTGTATCATAGCTGGTTGTTTCATTTGTTTACAACCAAACTGATTGCTGGCGCTTTCTGCTGAGCATTGGAACGTTGTTTGCAGCCTCTGCCTTCACTGTGATGTCTGTTTTCTGTGACTGCTACCTCTGCACACGGCCAATAGCAGGGTGCTTTCTTCTTGGGCTTGTTCAGCAGGCTGAACAGCTGATCCAGGCTTTGAACTCTGGTCAACCCCTACATTAAACAGAGACATTAACTGCATTGTTTATTTTCATGTTTTTTTTCCTCGCGGTGGATGACTGTGAATAAAGGGCCCAAAGCAAAACTGTGGTTTCTGTCATCTTAGCAGCGTTTGTAAGCTCCTCTTTCTGTCCTTCAATTACAAACTTCCCATTGAAATTAAAATCTGACCTTTTATTTCTTTGCAAAAGGGAGCCTGAAGAACGTGGTGTTGGTTCTGGGATACTGCTACAAGAGCGACACCGAAGACGACAAATACCACAAAGGTACCTGAACTGCGCTTTATTAATTTGTATTATTAGTGAAACAGAAACTGTGCTGCTTGGCCACCCTCTGGGGTGCGTTTGGAGAACTGGTGATCAACATTTGATCTACTCTTATGAAAATTACTAGTCGTTTTTTGTCATCGGTTGCGTTTCTGGGCTCCATGTAAACAGTGGCTGCCTGAATTGATCGGATGAAGCTACTCTTTGGAGGGCACATAATTTTCTAGAAAACTCTATTTGGAGAATAATTGCCCGTGTCTAATTGGGGAACGTGTCAAACGGGTTTCGAGAGGGGCCTCCAGGAATACTCAGTGTTATGGGGAACGATGTGGATGAGGGAATAATACGTCTGCTGTTCAGATTGGCAGACAATGCTTAGCTCAGAGGAGCCATGAGCACAGTGGAGGACAGCACTGGAATTCACAGCAACCTTGACAGATGGAACAAATGGTCTGGAAGGAATAGGATACAGTTCAGTAAGGACAGATGTGAGACCTCAAACGTAATTAGGAGGGATCAGCTGTACCAACAGGAGGAAATGGTCGGCTTAAGCAGCGGTGCTGAAAATAAGGTTTATTTTGATCACAGGTGGAACATGAGTCAATAGTGTCGTGTTCCTGCAGAAGGGACAAAAACCTTTCTTATGCCAATAGAAAAGTGGCCTCTCTAAGACATGGGAACTAATTCCTGTGCTCTGCTGAGCTCTGATAAGGCCTCTGCTGCAGGAGTGCATCCATCTGGGACACTGCTGAATGGTCTGAACTATTAGGAATAGTCCAGAGGAGACAAATGCGGCCTCTGGGAAAATGCTGAAGATAAATTACTTAATATAAGGAAAGCATCCAAGAGATATGATAACAGGCTTCAAATATGTAAATAAAGAGGAAGGGAATAATACTTCAACATATTATTCCCTGTGGGTAGGATAAAGGCTAAGCAATTTCTATTACAGCAATGGAGATTTAGGTCACACATCAGGAAGAGCTTCCTGACAATTAGGATAGCGAGTAATGGAACAGGAAGATAAAATCTCCATCTTTGATTTGTTTTGCTTTCTTCCTAAGAACAGTTACAACTGATGCTTGCACTGATGCCCTTCTTCAGCTTTCTCCTGTCCCCGTTTCTGACGCTCTTGATAACGTGGCAATGACAGTGTACGGTTCAACGGTGGCAAGCATAGACGAGCTGACTGCAGTAGAATAACATTCAAACTAAAGACTGAAGAAGCGGCCATTTCAGTGTTTTCACTACCTTCTGAATTCAGTTCTCAGTGAATGGCTTTTGAGCCTTTCTGGGTGTATCTGCTCAGAAACAAAGATGAAACTTTATGCAGGCACCTCAGTATTAGCATTGGCCGCAGCTCAGGTCAGCACCTTCTGGCCCACAAGCACCAGAAATGGTTTTGAAGTGCTTTTAAACAGTTTAAGAGCTGGAATCCAAACCATTGTGCAAGTACAAATGGCTGTGATCCGTAACTTAATTACCGTGCACAGAAGGCATCACACAGCTTAGCTTCCAGGTCCTAAATATTATACCTCAGGCAGACAATTAATGAGCAATTCAAAGACAAGCAGACAAGCAAGACCACTTCTGTTCACACAGTAATTTGTTCTGTTGCCACTGTCTTTTTTTCCCCCCAGAATTACAATCCTGTGTGTCAGTGTGGGACATTAACCTCCCCCACGAAGTGCAAAACCTGAAGAAACACATAGAAGTGAGACAGGAACTAGCTGAAAAAATGAAAAGCTTCACTTTGGACTGAAAAACCCCTGCAAGTGCCGTTCTCTTTTCTAGACTTCTATCCTAACTCACCGTGCAATATTCACAGCCTCTTGTTGCTGGGCTCCTTAACTCAAACCAGGAAAGAAATCTTCCCAAGTCGTTGTGTACTGAGAAGAAAGAAGGGTGTTATTTGGAATGTTTGAAAGGACAGAAGATCATTGAGAATTTCATAACCCAAAGCATTACCACGTGTCTGTTCACTGGTGAAGTTCTGCACAGAGCAGCTGCGACTCGGCTTCAGGATAACTTTGTTCATCTGGTTTTTAGGCCCTCTTAAATTGGAAATAAGCCAGGAGACTGAAAACAGCTCTGATTTACTTCAGTATCTCTATTGAGTTGACACCAGAGCAAGAAGCAAAACTGAAGGCTCTGTTTGCTTATTGCAGTCTGTAAGCATGAGTTCTCTCTGATGACTCATGTTTTATTCACGTCCGAGCTCTTGACCTCAGCCAAACAAAGGAAAACATTATATTTTATACAAATAACTGAACTTAAGGAGCATGTGTGCCCCGGTGGCGCAGCGGTAGAATTGCCGCTTGCAACACCGGAGGGCCCGGGTTCGAATCCCCCCTGTGGCGCAAGGGGTAGAAGTGCCGCTCTGCTACACAGAGGGCTCGAATCCCGGGAGTTGGACTCGATGATCTCTAAGGTCCCTTCCAACTCGCACAATACTATGATACTATGATGATATGATGATGTTCTGACTTCTCACGAGGAGCAGCGCAATGGGCAGGTTACAGCCTTTGCTTCTCCCATGAGCAATTGACATCTTCCATTGCAATCAGTTCCTGTGCAAAACTCCCACCAGAAGTTATTGCCACACCTCCATTGCTGTCTGCCCATCGGTCCAAGCTGCTTCTTACAGCCTTCACCGCATTGAGAAGTGCCTCCATTCCATCCATCAGAAGACAGAACTCATTTTCTTGTCGCGATACCAAAAGAATCCATAGGGTGCTCCTAAACCCAGTGTGGAGAACGCGGAACCACTCCTGAGTTTATTGTCTGGAGCAGAAGGGGCAGCAGCGCCCTGCAGGCTCCCGGCTTCAAAGAACTTCTATAGGTGGACACCAGCAGCTGCCGAGCCCAGCTGTGTCACTGTCCCGTCTGCTGCCCCTTGTGGTGTGTGGACTCAGGCTTCCTTTCAGATCTGTACCCCCGTTTTTTATGCATTCTTGTATTCTGCACCCAGAAGATAATTTGCTATTTATATGGATTTTGTAACTCAGAAAATATATATTATAACAAATACATTATAAAAAGAGATGCTATGTAACGCAGTTACGTTTATTTATGAGTCATTTTGAGATGTAAGCTTTCTACCTTTTTATTAAAGCTGTGCTTTGTTAATGACAGTGTTTGCTCATTGCTCCATTTTCAAGGAGGAGCTTTTGTTGCACTTGATCCCTTCTGTCTACTCTTGTATTTGTGGCCCTGCAGAGGAGAAGCACTGTCCTGAGAGGACCTGTTTAGCCTGGTGCACAGGAGGAGGTGACCACAGGCAATGCTGGCCACCTGCAGCCACTATTGATCCGTCAGAAGGTCACTGAGAAAGAACAACCCACAGACTGAACCTGGCCTATGGGGTGAGCGTTACAGGGCCCACAGAGCCAACAGCAGCCAACAGAAGACAGGAGGTTGCCTGGAACACAGCTCAGCTGGCCACTACTGACCGGCCTCCCCTCCCAGCTGCAATGCGCTCAGCACAGCACAAGCCCTATTGGATGTGATGCTGCCTGCTTACTCAGGATAACACCCAGCATCTGAAAACTGAAGATAATCTTTAACTTCAAGAAAAGCCTCTGCCCATGAGAAACAACTTCCAGCCCAGCTGGGCAGCTTCACACCTGAGCTCAACATTTAATTTACCCCGTGTTGCTCAGAGCCACGCAGCTGAAGGATGTTCAGCTGTACACCTATGGCAGCAGACTGCACAGAGGGAGCCAAATACTTCAGTATTGATTTGGGTATTTTCTGCCTCAGGGTTGTTGACTTCATCACATCCTTATTGGTTGCTTGCTCTGGCAAATTACACAGAGCAGATTCTGCCACACGTTAACTTTACCTTATTTACAAGCAGCCAGGGTTCATTGTACTGTAAACAGGTTACACAGGCTGATCTGACACCCTCTCCAGTTTATATCCCATCATTCCTTCTAATCTGAACTGTCATGCTGGCTGGTGTCCCTCATACCCAGTCCTGCCAGGAAGCTGATCACTGAGATCCTCCCAGAAGCCACACGTGGGAGAAGCGGAGGTGATCTGAGACAGCCAGCATGGCTTCACCAAGGGCAGCTGGAGCCTGACCCATCTGGTGGCCTTCTGTGATGGAGCAGCAGCAAACAAAGGGCAACTGGTGTCAACTACACGGACTTGTACAAGGCCGCTGACGTGCTCCCAACGCCACATCCTTCTCCCTAAATAGGAGAGAGATGGATTTGAATATTGATATTCACGGGCTGCTCTGTGAATAAGGAATCAGTTGGATGCTCACAGCCAGAGAGTTGTGCTCAATGGCCATACAGGTAGAGGCCGGTGATTCTGTGAATCCCAGTGCTTCCTTATGGACAAAGGCCATTTGTCATTGCTGCCACTTAATAACCACACCAACCTACCTGGAGCAAGGAAGACCAATAATCAACGTAGTGGAAACCTCTTCAGACAGGAGAGGTAGCAGAGTGCTGGGGGGGGGCAGGGCAGCGGGAATGCTTTGTAACAGCCAAACAGCTTTGGGCCCAAACAAGCACAGAAGGGCTCAGCGAGTGAGCAGCAAAAGACGGCACTTTGCTCTCAGTCTGCCATCAGAGAACTGCACTAACAGCCCCTCGTCACCTTTTCTGGCCTTCCTGTCAGTCATCAAAAACGTGGCACCAATTCCCACGACTTGCCTCCAGAGGACCAGTTTTTTTATCAGAATTGGCGGGTGCTTTTTCTTCTGTCCAAATCCGTCCTCAGCCCCGCTGGGAACCCATCCCAAGGTGGCTATTCCTGCTCTGCAGTGTCAACAAACGTACCTATAAAACCAGTACAGCCTGTATTTCCCTGTAGCCAAGGACAGGTCCTGGGTCACCCTGCCTGCTGACGGGGCACAGTGACCGCGCTCAGCTCCAGCCCTGCCCACGCGGCCATGGCAGAGAGCCACCGAGCTGTGCACTGCACACTGGTTACATGACTGCGGGCCCTGCTGCTTTCCTTTACCTTGGCATCTCAGCGGTCACAGGCATCTGTTCGTCCCCACCACCCCCAGCTTCTGCAGCACTCCCAGCTGAAACATTACACCTCAGGAGCTCAGCACAACGTGGGCTGGGCACCATTCTCACAGGTGACAGCAGGTGGGAGATGGCTGAGCACCAGGCTGGCTCTGCTCCTGGCAGACATGTAGAGGCTTCCCAATGGCCACCCCGAAGCCTCGGCCTCCTTGGCTCTTCCAGCCGCTCATTGAGTTCCATGGAGGGCCGTGAGGATGGTAAAGGACTGGAGCAGCAGAATGAAGACAGGCTGAGGGAGCTGGCCTTGTTCAGCTTGGAGAAGACTATGGGAAGACATCACTGCAGCCTTCCAGTATTTGTGGGAGCTTACAGGCAGGAGGGGAATCAGCTTTTTACATGGTCTGATAGTGACAGAACGTGGGGGAATGGTTTTAAAATAGAACAGGAGAGATTCAGGTTAATGTTAGGAAGAAATTATTTACTCAGCAGTGAGGCCCTGGCACAGCTGCCCACAGAAGCTGTGGGTGCCTCATTCCTGAAGGCACTTACCGTCAGGTTGGATGGAGCCCTGGGCAGCCTGAGCTGGAGGCAGGCAGCTCTGCACACAGCGGGGGGCTTGGAACCGCATGAGCTTTAAGGTCAGCTCTAACCCCAGCCATTCCATGATTCTAAAACATATGTCACAAAATGATACTTTGCTGAAATCCTGCCAAGGGAAGGCATTTGCCTCCAGCTCTGTCCCACAGAAGGCAAACTACCACCCAAGGTAGGCTTGTAATTTAATGACCACAGAGACCCCAGACTGAACCACCAAAGCTGGTGAAGCAGCTGTAGGCACAAGAGCAGCCACGGCTTGAGCCTTGGAAATGTTGCTGCGTGCTTCAGCTCTGACCCTGTGGAGCCTGGGCAGCCTCTGTGCTGTCAGTCCCAACAGAGGCATCTGGGGTGAGAGGTGATGCTCCTCCCTTCCAGGTCCCTGCACAGAAAGGAAACCCAACTGAGTGCCAGTTTTGCACAGTAAGCAATGCTCGTGCAGTTCCAAGGTCTGACTGCAGGCATCAGACAGCAACAGACTGTGCACAGCATCATTACTCGGAGCATCACCTGTTATCTACCGGGTGTTACATGGACAATGGGAGAAGCCTCCATGGCTCTCAATGCACCTTGTCAGTGAGCCGAACACCACACTTGGGTCTTGTCCATGGGAGGTGCTCAGGATGCACAAGGAAGGGTCAAAAGGACAGCTGGGGGGTAAGTTACTTCTGTACAGGGACTGTGTGGTGGAATTCAAATGCAAAGAGCTCCAAGGAAGAAGCACGAGATTAAAACAGAACCCTCTGGGGAACTTAACAACCAGCAACAAATGAATTCTACGTCAGCTGCTTGGTATAAAACAACTGCAGATTGCTAGCTCAAAAATACAGAGCAAAGCAGGAAGCCAGCATCACCACTGTGACCACTGCAATTACATTCCTCCTGCTTTAAGGAGTGCTGGCACTGTGTTATACAGGACACGGTGCCATATCCTCGCACAGAACTACACAGACAAGGCAAAAGCTGACTCCCTGACCTTGCCATGTCTGTACAGTTAATCGCAGCTGAATCACACCCACCTCTGACAGTTCCTAAGCAACTGTGCTGCCTACCTGGAGCTCAGCTCCACACAGCAGCTCCCGAAGAGCTTGCAAGGATCTCCACAGCGGTGAGTGGGGCGCTGCTCCCAGCCCTGGGCACAGCCAAACCCAACAGAACAGCTCCACCCAACACAACTGCAAGCTGCCTCCTGAGCACAGTGCAAGGGCTGGCACCGCAGCCGTGGTGTGTGGGGCCCTAAACAGAGCCGAGCACCTTGCTAGCTCACTTCTGCAGCACTCAGCACAACAGGTACCTCTGTCACACTTGGTTTTCTCCTGCCCACCGATGCACCTTGCTGTTCCACCTCCTGCTGAGCCATGAAGCAAGCCGGCCCTCAAATGAGCTCCTGCAGGCAACAGGTCTGGCTACATCCTCACCTTTTTCTTCTCTGTTTAGAGATTGTTTGCAAAACATTGCAAGTAGCACTGGGGTGTCACATCCTGATTCAGAGATTTCATAGCGATTTTTCAGTGCACTGCAATTCTGGCTCTCAGGTGATGTTCTGAAGGGTACTCCATCCTGCTAAAACACAAACAGCAGCAGCAGTTCACTGTGTCTCCTTGTGCCCTAAAAACAACAGGGTTACATGAGGAATATCTGCTTACAGTGCCTCCTCACCTCCTCTTGTGTAACTACACCTGGTGGAAAAATAAAGCTGTAATTTCACTTATGACTTTTTGGCAGCACCCATTTCTCCTAGGCCTGGAATAAGTGAAGCATCCCGCATGGAGGGACAGGGTTTCTCACCTGCACCAGGCTGGCAGCTCCCCGCTGCCCTCCCCACCTGCCAGCACACAGGGATGCTGGGACAGCCAACTCCTGGGGGGGCACCCACAGCCCCACACAACGCTCAGCCCAGATGAGGCTCCCAGTGGCACAGCCCTCGCCCCAGGACACAGTCACAGCAGCGGGGCAAATCCCAAACCACTCTAAATGGAAGCAGGGCAGAGTTGTATTTTCTTGGCCCAAAAACACAGCAGAGAAGGACTGGGCAGCCAAAGTGATCTCCCACTGACATGCTGTGAACACGCTTTGCAATGGTTGAAAGCTTCTCCCTTCATTCTCTTGTCACCATTCTAAAATCAAAGATAAAAACACAATTTTGACCTTCTTTCTCAACCCAGAAAATGACCGTTTCCCATCCACTACATCCCTTTTGGGGCACACGCTTCACAACAACGCTGGGATTGACTTCCCTTTCATTCTTTTCATACTACGCCCTTCACTTTTTGCCCACGCTGCAGACAAACAGGACCAAACAAACCTACCATTTCAATCTCCTGTTTTTCCTGGAGCACCTTGCACTGGCTTGCCCAAATTACAGCACGTGGCACACGGAAAGTGGCACCAGCTGGAACAACTGAAACCCTGCAGGGAGGAGGCAAACAGCACCACAGACACAGAAGTCTGGACGATCCCACATTCAGTCTGCAAAGCAGAGCCTCAGATCTGGAGGTCAACCTTAAGTTTTCCTCCACTGTCACACAAGCTTTGTTCTAGAAAGAACAATACAAATACATCATACTGGGATTTAAGACACAACAAACCATTTGGCTCTTTTAGATGACAATAGAAAAGAACATTAAAGTTCTGGTACAAAAAGCCAACTGAGAGAAGTGCCCCCACCAGCGCAGTTTGTCCCACGCAGCTAAAAAACAGGTGCTGGGGCAGAGCACAGAGAGAACCTGTCCCAACGAAAGGAGGGAAGAAACCTCAGAGGGAAATGCCAAAGAGAAATGGGAACCCAGAACTTACAGCTTCTGATCTCCATTCCCACTGAGGGCAGGAGTTTGCTTTTCAAGCTGCTGAGCTTTTACCAGTGTTAAAAACAAAGAAAACCCATCAACTCCCCAGAACAGAAAAGCACCGAGGCTGGCTGTTACCTCACAGACCTGCCTCCCTCAACTTCTGCCTTTCTCCACAGTCAAACTGAGCGAAGGCCCTTCCTCGCTTCCCACACTTTAGTTGGTACTTCACGCAGTTTCTCACTTTAAGAAGCTCTTGGTTCTGCAGAGAAAATCAGCTCAGTTATTTATGCCGTATCCATCACCAAGACCCCAGCTGCTGGTAAATCACGTTAACAAAAGTCAGCAAAACCTGACAGCATCACAAAGACTTTTATTTTTCCTTAGTTAGTCCCTGATAAGGCCAAGGTCAGCATCATCTCACAATCTGTTATTAGATCAGTTTTGCTGGGAAGGAATCACACCAGTGATGTTTTTTAATCCTGGGGAAATAACTGTTTAACCACAGGTGTGTGCCTGTAGTTCAGCTGCAAGAGGATGGTGTTCAGTTTCTCAAAGCACCAGCTGCGTTAATAACACTCGCTCTCAACAGCATCTTAACAATATAAACTGATATTGCTCTTTTTTGTTTATTTTACAAAAACCTTCACGAACAGCAAGGATGGACTCTGTGCGCCCCCCTTCTCACCATCTGTTTGCAGCAAAATGATTGCAGTTCCCTGAAGCCACCTCCTGCATGGAGACCAACCCCACCGCTCCCTGTCTGGACTAGCAGACTTCCCAACCACCTCCATGTTCCTGTGATGTGTAAGTGAACCAAAGCAAGGCAGTACCTGGCTTCTTCTGCTCTCCATACTCTGGATTTACATACCATGGCTTGCACGCTAGCAGCAAAGGTACAAGGAAAGTTGCATTAAAGCAACTTCTTAACTAAGAAAGGACCATATAAAGAGTTACCTGATCTTTTGTAAGGGAGTCAAAACTACGCTCAGATGCCTCATTTAAAAGGCTTCTCATTCCAACTCAAAAACAGCACCATGCACACTGGAACCATTCTCAGAGGCCTTGGCCACTTCCACAGCAAACACCAGAAATGCTGGTTAAGCAGCTGTATGAAAACAGGAGTTCCCCTGCTCTGCATCGTGCTTCTTCCTCTAAGGAATGTGAGACTACACAGGCAGAAGCTACGACCAACAGTATGGCTTGGGCTCCATCTTACTTCAGAGCTGTCTTTAGGATTTTCTAGATTCACTCCCCACTTGTATCTTAGTCCCCACCCTCAACCATTAAAAAAGAACAAGAAAACACAAACCCAGTTTGCAAACCTAAGAGAAAACTCCAGCTTTACTAGTGTCGCTCTCTGCTTGCTGCCCAGCCCTCCACACATCCCAGCTGTTCTCTTTTCTCACTGGAGCCTGCCAGCCTCTTAGGCACAGAACTGAGATCACTAAGCAGAGCCTCCAGTGCCTGATGACAGTCAGAACCATCCAGGTTGACCACAAATACTGTAGTGGCAGGAACGCTCCTTCAGACTCCAGAGGATGGCCCACCACACCAGCCTCACAACCTCCCATGACTCCATATGCACTTAAAAAGACAAAAAGTTACATCAATTGTTGTTTGTTTCTTGTAGAAGCTTCACTTCCCACTGCCCACCAGCACTGTCTCTGCATATTGCACAATGTTCTTGTTATTATAAAAAATGTCTTCTGTATCAAGCAGGAAGAAAGAGAACTCTCTCAGGAGGCGCTAATGTGTACTGTTGTCCGTAGTTAGAGGTAAGTGGTTGCTTGTGTGGCCATCAGGAAGCGGGTCCTAGTCAAAGAAAAACAGTGCTATTAATGGCTTGTCCAGGAACATCATCTCCCCCTTGTCCCAAACACGCATTCCTTCATTCTCAAGTAATTTCAGTATGACTTTCACCTGGCCTCCAAAAATCATATGATCTTCACCATTCAAATCTATTCACCTTCCCCTCCTCTCCTTCCACTCAGGTAACCAGGCCAGCTAGCAGACTTCAACAAAACGGTCAAGAGAAAGACTGAAATCATAACAGCTACCTACAGACTGAGCTGAAAAAATAAGAGTGAAGTAAAATCAAGTATTTGCTGGAGGAACGTTACTATTCATGCCCTGTGAAGGGAAATGTAAAGACTGCTCAGCTCTTTTCACACTGCCTGGCAGCGGCCCACAAACTCATCAGCAGTAACGCCACAGCCCTGCAGCACATACAAGTAATATAGCAAGGATGACAAAGCAATATAGCAGAGAAATCTGTACGAGATTCGGTTTAATTAAATCAGCTCCTCAGCAAACACCCTGCGCTTCCTCATCCGTTCAGTTTTCCAATTTTAAAAGTTACAGAACCCTTCCTAAGATGTATGTCAATGGGAGGCCGACTGTGAGCACCTCACACTCCTCTGGGGCCAAGGCCCAAAGCTGTCCTACTCTGTAACAGCTCCAAGCTCTTATCAGCCATCCTCACGTAGCTGTAACGCTTATTGAAGGCCGTTTTTCTTACCGATGGAGGTCTGTAGGAGCCCAGTCTGAAACGGCAAAAAATAACTTCTGCTACGAATCTCCCAAAGCCATGTAAAATTCCTGTGATGACAAACACGATTTCAATTGTCACCAATAGTAATGCTGAAGTGTTTATGGAAATACTGCAACAAAATACTACATAAAATGAAGCACGACACGCTGCGATAAAGCAGTACGGAAAATGCTGAGAAGACAACAGGGGAAAGGAAACGTCAAGGAGGGAAACAAAGCTGTAACCTCCTGAAATGCATCAATAAAAACAAGAGCAAGGCTATCCAAGCAAATGTAATTCCCTCCATGTGGCCTTAAGGGTGGAAACACATCACAGAGTGAAATCTACTTAAAAGACAGCTCTTAGCTTAAGGCCCCTTCCAATCAAAATCAAGAGAACAAGTAACTTTTAAGCAAGATACCTTATTATGCCTTCACTAACAAACTTAATAGTGTCTTTTGGACTTTATAATTATTATTATTACTCAAGGCCAGGCTGGATGTGGTTCTGGGCAGCCTGGAATGGTGGTGAGACCCTGCACATAGCAGGGGGTTGCAACTCAATGATCTTTGAGTTCCTTTTCAACCCAGGCCATTCTATGATTCTATGATTATTTCCTTTGAAGACCAAACCCTGCAGTACACTGACAAGTTACATGAGGAGTATCTTCCCAATGATATTGGGATTCTATTCAGGTGGAAATGCTATCTCAGCTTTCAGTACTGACTTATCACTGGATGCCAACTACAGAAAATACAAAGAGCATCAGAGGGAAACAGCAGGTACTCTCCAGACACAGCACACTGGGACACTAAAAATGAGTGTATCGTGCTGCAGATTTCAGCACTTAACCCTAAGTCTGCTGGAAGTTCCGGTCTCACCGTAATTTATCCATAATAGAATTACAGTGATCTAGAATTGAACAAACAAAAACCACCCCACAAACTAATAGGACGTAAGAGAGAAAGCACTGATAGTTACCCGTCGTTGAAAAAATTCCCCCAATAATGCCACAGAGCCGTACTAAGAACTGCCAAAAAGGCATGTGTTCCTCTGTCACCGTCACCATAAGTGAACTGATATCGTATTTCATGAATATTCCTGACACTCCATGACTGCCAGCTGCGTGGTTAATTACTCTTTCCTGCGAGATAAAAGAGAAAGACAAGTTAGCTGCATCTTATTAGTAGGAAGGAAAATAACAGAGGTGATGACAAAACTCCTTCGTTGGAGAGCTGAGTCACTGCTGGTGAGAGCACTGGTGTAATATGGTGCCCCAACCCCTGTGTTCTGCACTGCTTCCTTAGAGCTACATTTACACGTCTCAGAGGATTTAATCGCTCGTTCTTCAAACCACTAGAGAAGGTCCCAAACTGGAAGGTACCATCACAGAAATTCGGGAGCTTAATTTAAATGAGGCCAACGCTATTTGGTTTCTCTTCTTGCCTGTTGTGCACTTACAAGCCAAAATCCATTACTTCCACATACACTAGAAGATTAAAAATCATGTTCTTAAGTTTCTGGGATCTGAAAACCCAAATGCAGGCCTCTTCACAATGACTGTCTCAAGTCAAACATGCAGGTTTGTGGGTTTTTTCCTGACTGAAAATAATCACAGACAAAAATAACTTAGAAAAACAAGCAACTTGCCACAACTGCTCTAAGTGGATCGCACAGCTCAGTCCTGATGTGTTCACTGAAACCCTTCCATCCCCATTTTTACAATTCCTTCTTATTATTTGCCCAAATTCTTAAGTAGATAAATCCCAAAGAGGAGAGTGTTTACTATTAATCTGCTGTTAGGGAAGTGCTGATAAATGCACTGCCAGTAAGTCTGGCTGGAAATAAACAAGAGCAGCAGAAAAGAACCTAATTGACAGCAGACAAGCTCAGCCATGTCTAGGCCAGAAAAAGAACACAGACAAGCGAAACTGAACAGAACGGCAATAGATTATAGCTCCTCTTCACCTAGATTTAACATGGTCTGCACTCAAAACACATGCAATAACAGTACAAAACCAAAGCAGACTGCCACTTGACAAGTTGCCTTTTTGTACGCAGTTAATGTTGATGTAAGTTGTTCCGCTGCCTTTATTACCAAAACCAAGTAAAAGGATGACAAAATAACATATCGATTATTGATACGAGTTCACAGAAATTTTACAGCAGTTAAAAATAGGCCACAAAATGATTTCTGTATTTCAATAGCATGGTGACAGTGTTAGTAGAGGGTTGACCAGGCATAATAACAAGGAACAGACAGCTGAAGGTAGTCCAACTAAACTTTGCCATTGACTAAGGCTCGAATTTCTGTTTGCTTGCTCCTCACCCTCTAAATGTTTCCCTAAGCCTTAATGGTCTTCTGAGGTCAAAAGGTGAAAAAAATATCAAGTTAAACAGAACACTCAGAATTCTACCATCAAAAAATGTGTTTCTTTTCCCCAGACCATTCGAGCTTCTACTGCTGCAGATTTAATTGCTGCTTGCTAAAAGCTGCTGAAAATAACTAAGCTGGTATCAGATATCCCGGCAACCAGTGAAGCCTTGCTAGGATTGAATCTTTCTAACACATGGACACAGTACCTCAAAATTCAACAACAGCAGAGATGATTCTGCCTATAGCTTTCAAACTGCATTGACCACTGGCAACTAAACCTTACTGCACTCTTGTTTTAGCCACAGCCAACTGCCTTTCTCTGGGTCTTACACAACAAATACATTAATCTGCTCAATGAATAATTGCCAAGAGCCTTTCCCAGCTCATCTGCTAGGGGTGTTCGGTTTCCAAAGGCAAACACAACCTACTGAAGAAGGAGCAAGGTATGTAAAGCCGCTTCACCTCTATTCACAAGTTCTTCTACTCCAGACAACACATTGCACCATCCCTACAAAATAAAGCTACCAACTAATTTCCTTCCTATCAGCCCAGGGTTTTGTCATTACCTTTCTCCTCAGCTTCCATTCTTAATTAAGTTTTTCCAAAGAAGTTTGTTGTTTGTTTTTTTTTTTCTCTTGGCTTGAGAATAAATAACCAAAACAGAGTTCAGTACGGAAACAGTGAGACACACAGCTGGTACATGTAAGGCCATTTGTCTTACTGACAGCAACCTTTTAAACTGGTGCCTTGTGATTTGCCCCTGGTGCCACACTGCAATCACGATGTTCTTTATGGATTCAGCATTAAACAAGCTCTTAGTAGAGTTTTCAAAACAACAGTGAGCAACTAAGCCTCAGTTCTCACATTTAAGGCCAACTGCTGCTAGATTTTCCCCTGCGTGGTTCTCCCTTATTAACACTTACCCTTTCTGTCACTGAGAATTGATGAGTTTCTGCTGAAATTTTGTATGTATGGAGTTTGGTTGGCACAACTGTGATAAAATACTGGAACATCTGGTTGTCTAAAAGGAAACAAATCTCAGTGTTGAATTAAGTACAGACTAAAAGACCTTTTGAGACACAGTCACAAAGAACTCACACTGTAATTATTAGAACAGTCAACCAACTAAGTCGTTCACACTAAGAACATCATTCAAGGTGTCCCAGCACTGCCAAGCCTACTTGAGCACCATCTGTGTGAACAAAGTTAGTTTCCATGGGGAAGGCCTATGGCAAATTTGTACTCAAGTTCATTTTACCCACGTAATGAAAATACTCATTAAAAGTGAGCCACTTGCATTTTCCAGGGCAGCAGAATGAACATGTTTCACAGTCACTTTTTACATGACATACACTGCAACAGGCATTATTAATCTTGACGGTGGTTCAAGAAGGTTTCAAGTACTTAGTTGTCTATGTAAAAACAAGAGCCCTCCTAAAGTGGCTACCATTTCTTTCTCAATTACAGTCTTCTAGAGAATTCTCCTAAAGCAACCAGCAGACTAAAACATGTATGACTTCTGTCTTCGTTCAAATCCCTAAGAAAACAAACATTGCAAAACTGAAGCAATCTATGTCAATTGCAGAAAATCGGCTGGAAGAGCCAATGGATCAGACTGTGAGACAACACAGCTTTAGAAGGTTCTAGCAATCACCTGCATGTGGGAATGGAAGCCAGAGGATACAAAGTAGGCATCTGTATAAAGCAGGTCCCTATATTCCTGTATTTATACATGGGAAAAGAGCGAGATACAAATCCTTCTTTTAGCTGCCTCACAAAATGTATCACAGAAGTGACAAATCAAACACAGGACGAGAATTTAAGACCCCTGATGTTGTTTGTTTTGCTGCTGGTAGGTTTGGGTTTTTTTGTGTTTGTTCTTTATGTCTTCTTCAGAGGAGGGCTCTATGACCTTCCTGACTAGCGCACAGCTGCAAAATTCCTCACAGCTTGTTCAGGCACACAGTAACTTCAACACAGCTTCTGGACAAAGCTGTAAGTGAGCTGCAGCAGAACAGCAAAGTCCATCAATACTGATATTGAAAAGAAACTGACCATTTAAAGTGCCAAGTCAGCAACTCAACAGCGCCGTGTTCACTATCAAAGTTAGTAAGGCATACAGGTTCTAGGTCATGAAACATTATCATTTTTCACAAATGCTCTGTGTAATTATTGAATCAATATAGAAAGCAAGAGGCTTCTTCTTAAAAACAACAACAAACTTACGATCTGATGCTATTTTTTCTGTTCCATCCAAGGGATTGATAATTCCCGGAATAAGCTCTCCAAATGACAGATGATCTATTCTGTGTGAGAAGTTATAAGCTGAAAAACAATAGAGAAGAAACAACATTTAAAAACTATGAGACTCTGTACTTTCCTCAGAGAAAAATACTCGCCTATTTCTCACAGTACTGAACACTTTAATTAAAATATTTCTCACACCAGAGTGCAGTCCAGTGGATTTGTGGTGACTGCATCAATAAATCCATACCCGTTATTTCACACATCTCAAATTTAAAATATTTAAAAAGAAGCTTAATTTCTGTAGAAAACAAATGCCAACACAAGTTATATTTGTAATCAGCCTAAGAGCTGAAGAGTTGAAATGCAGTGATTGGAAATTGCCTGTTAGGCAAATGCTGAAATTCCACACTTCTGGTTGTTGTACTAGTACTGAAAAGATTAACATTTCATAAACTAAACGTACAGAGGATGCACCAGGTTACTATCAAGTGACAACACTGCTTGATTTTGCTAAGATATGTGAGTTTTACAGCGCACACTTGTGTTCACACTCAGACATTTGGGGGTTTAATTCATTAAACACTGAGTCTGTTTTTCTCAGTAAGTCACCTTTGCCTCTCATTATGTACTACAGCAACAGACATTTACTATGTAGATTCATAAACCAAAAGTGAAGCTTCTAAAGACAAACATAAAAATTCTTAACCACCTGAGAATACCAATGAGAAATTGGTATTTTGGATTGAAATAAAGGAATTTCACAAGCTAGCTGTGTTACAACGTGCATCTGAGGTTTCTGTTATCATTACTACAGAAGCAGCCCAAAGATAATACTAATGATGTTAAATGAATGTGTGTGGGGGGGGAGGCTAATTTACTACTATGTAATAATGTCTCAAAGAGTATTCATGTTCTTCTGCAGCGCCACTGCCCAGCCAGCACATTATCCAGCAACCTATGTTACCGTATGAGTCAGGTGAGTTTGTTCTGAAAGAAATGATGCTCATGTGTATGAAGATAATAGAAAGCACTTACACTCATGGCTTACAAGGGCTGCCAAGTGCGCGTGGCCTCGAGGGTGCGGTATAGCCCTAAAGAAAGTAAGATTATGTTTTACAAAAAACTTGCTTAATGAACCCATGCAGAAATACACAGTTTTCCTAAACTGGGCTATGTAGACTATGTACCTCTCCCTGTTTCAGTAACACCAGAGGAAAAACTTTCATTTATTTATATGTTAGGACTACAACCAATAACCAGGTAATCACCCTTACAATGAGGAATGAAAAACTGTTAAGAAAGCTCCCGAAGAAAAAAAAGTCCAAAGAGAAAGAGGAGCATGCTTAATAGAAATACAAATGGAGCAGTGAGCAAAAGGAAGCAAGGGAATGCAAAGTTCCAGGTTGAGAACTTCAGGCAGGAATAGAGAAGTGATGACAGACCTTATGAAAGACTGAAACAAATGGCTCTGGAAAGAGCATAAGAACTTTGATATCTATGATACAGGTGGTTCAAGACCAGACAGAAAAGACTCTTGGACAAACATCCGCACAAAAACACCAGCTGGAATTCCATGCAGACAAATAAAAACCACGGTTGTTAATTTCAAAGTTAAAAGCATACAGACATACACACATGCACATACTATATACAACGTAGAAGTCATTTTTTAAGATCTTTTATTTTCAGGAATTGAACAGAACATACTTGCCCACAGTTATGTGAAAATTCCCTGCCACTTTATTGACATACAGATGACCGTGAATTCTGCATGCATCTGGAGACTCTAATGAATTATCTTCCCTGTTTAAACAAAAACAACAAAAAGGTACTTGAGAATATTCACTGCCTAGTAAAAATAACATAGTGTACTTAGATTTCTTTTTTCCTGGAACAAAGGCATAGCATTATCACCTACCACTCCATCATATTCTTCTGGAATCACAAGTGGGATGGGTAGGAAGGAGGGAACAGATACAGATCAGCCTGCAGAAATCCATAAGCTTATGTTTATAGCTGTATTCAGAGTTCTGGTCTACAAAACTAACTTGGACAACTGAACAGAAAACAGAGCTATCAACTATCTTGTCACCTTGTGAGTTCCACCTGCCCCAACTTCCAACCAAGAAGTTTCTTCAGAGATTTTTGTTGCTACATTGTATAGAACGAAATGCATGTCACATAACACTGTAGCAAAAATAGCTTTCCCCGTTCATTTTTTATAAAGCTTCCCTCTTTCCATACTTGCTGAGATGGCCACAACTCAGAGCACATCTCCAAATCTGCTTCTCGGAGAGGAAAAAGCTTCTTAAACACACTTCATATATAAATAGCATCTCAAATACTGTGCTAGCAAGTGTTGTGGAGACAGAAGGACTTAATGAAACTGAAGATATCACAGTATCACAGTATCGTGCGAGTTGGAAGGGACCTTAGAGATCATCGAGTCCAACTCCCGGTATTCGAGCCCTTCTGTGTAGTAGAGCAGCATTTCTGCCACTTGAGCCACAGGGGGGATTCGAACCCCGGGCCTCTGGTGTTGCAAGCAGCACCTTATACCACTGTGCCACCGGAGGCACACAACTAAATGGAAAATAAGATTTCTGAGCACTTCTCAGCCTTGCCTCAGAAAGATAAGATGCATTTAGCCTTCAATCAGATTAAAATACGTAAATAGAGTGCTTTTGGTGCTTGCTTTGTTTTATTTAAGGTTTGTATTTTACAGAGAAAGAAATCTCAGCTTACAAGCAATTTTTCCCTTAAAAAATTCTGCAGTCTTTAGATTCAGACAGAGCAAGTTTTCTGTGTGAGTGTAAGGGAAAAAAAAAGCCTACTTAAACTGGGAGGGGAGTGAGAAGAGAGAGGATTAACCCAACTTTGTTCTTACCGTGGTGGCAGTGCTGTAGAAGCACTTTTAAAAGCACTTTTGAATATCACATCTTGAAGAGAGTGCTCTTCCTGCAGCCTGCTCTGAATTAACTGCAGCATCCTAAAGATTGCACAAATGTGAAAGTATGCAACATTAAATCAGAAAATAACTTCACAATTAACCATCAGCTTTAGATGCAGTTTATAAATAGAGAAGTTAGCAAGATCTCATGTAAACATCAAAACATTGCATTAAAATTTGAGAATGATAAGCTCTGATGTTAACAGTAGTGCATTATCAAAATAACAAAGCTCAGACTCCCTAATAAGCTTGAGTTTCTGTGACAGGGCTATCAGCATAATCATCACACATAAACAAGCTACTCCTGTTTATATAATAAACAGTGCATTGACTAAGGTCTGTGAAAGACTCAAACTCATTTGCTCATGCCTGAATGTGCCCATCTGTCACTGTGGTTCAGCACTGACATTTGGATGTCGAGCTATCTCTCAACTCCTAACTTGTGCTATCAAGTATTTGTTTACTAAGGTAAGGTGAGTGAGTACATTTATGTCTCTTGGCTTATCATAGCCTAATCCCACAGGTCAGTCCAAGCCCAAAGCAGGAATTCTATCAGAGTTACCTACTGCAGCAGCCTTCGGGCCTCACAAAAAGCACATGTGCATTGTATGCTTAGACTTGTGTGGAACAGTAAAATTAAACATTTGCTCCATTCCTCCTTCCAGCATCTCAACAATCTTTTGGAGCAGTACAGCTCAAGTAGTAATACTTCTATCAGTAGAAGAAGGTGAGCTATTATGGCAAATAATTCTTAGTTCTTCTCGAGACAGCAAGAAAATCGTTCCATACACAGAAAATAATCTCATGGTACTACACACAGAAATAAACCAGACTCCAAGTATACTTCTACAGGTTTATTACAAGCACATAAAACGACAGCACTTCATTGAGAAACACTGTGCCCATTTTTGTCACAGCAGACATCCCAGCTGATAACAGAAATGAAATAAATTCACTTCTTTTTACAGACTTATCACTCCTAAACTACAAGCAGGAGCTGTGAGACCCAAATTACAGCTCTGTTACCCAACTCAGGTATAGCTTGAGGTCACTTCCAGTACATATAATATAAGCATGCATCTCAGTACTTCAGTTACCTTTGCCATTCCTTTTGTTGCGGGCTGAGATCAAATACTACCTGAAAAAAAAATAACCCAATAAAACACATCGGAAGCACCGAAGTCCCATCCCTGAAACCCAGAAAAGAATTGGGGATGGGAAGTTGTGGGAGACTAGAAGTAAGCCCACATGTGGTACTACTGGAGTTCAGAAAAGGATTTTCTCCTTAAATAATATATTTATTAAGTACAATACTCTTTTGCTTTAAATATAACTTCAGTATCTTTTCCTGCATCCGTAGTAAGTTAAGTTAGCTGTCCCTGCCCTTCTAGCCTTTGACTAAAAGAGGCCAGAAGCAACGTGCAGCAATTTATTTCTAAGTGATGTAATTGACACAAGTGGGTTTGATGCAAACAGTAACAAATTGAGCAGAGAAGCAGATTTTGGTAGACAAAGTCTGTTTCTAGGGTGATCCCCCACTGGGCATGTCCTTAAGACAAGCCACCAAACTTGCTCAGCTCACTCTGTTACTCATAGATACTCATCATTAACATCTGTGTGCTGTCATCAATTTTATGTATCAGTTAACACTGATTGTCATGGTTTTGCTCCTCCCCCTCAGCCAGCCCCTCTCATTCATTCATACACACACACACCAAGTAGCAATTTGAGAAAGAATTTTCTTCCTCACAGGACAAAACTTACATGCAGAATACGCTTGGGTTATTAGGCATCTAATAACTACAGCAGGAAGGTTTCTGATACATTTTGATTAAATGATAAATTACTTTCATCCAGTATAATTACTTTGAAGCGTATTGTATTATGCAAGCAAAAGCACTTTAAGAGCACAAGCTTATGAATTTCCAGTGCCTTCAGTTTGTATTACAGAAATTAAATGGACACATTTAATTTAAACTTGTCAACTCATACTATGAGGATACCATGGTGATTTTTCACATCTTTTTCAGCCACAGGACTCTTCTAGTTCAAAAGCAGCCACATGAACTCTCTTCTGATGTTTAACAGTTTCCCTTCCACGTAAAGTACTTTTAGCACTTATCTCAAGAACTGAGGGATACAAAAATAACTGGCTGTAGCAATCAGCTGGTTAAAAAGCACTGACCAGGGAGTCTGCTATGATCAAACCTACTGTATTCGCAGAGAATGAGTATGCAGAAATCACAGAGCACAGCCTACTTCCTTAGCAGATTCCTGCAGTGAGCACTGCAGACTGCACTCAAGGATCACACAATACTTGGAGACGTTCTGTGCAGCCCAACCGTGGCGAAAAAATCCAAGCCCGCAAACCCAGCAGTGCTTCACACTGAGTAAAGCACAATTTTGTTTCTAAGTAAAAAGATTTGACTAAACTTACTGGTTCATAGATGAGGCCATCGGCAGAGGCAACCATTGTTTCTGCTAAATCCAGAACATCGGCCCCCACATCTGTTTTATAGAGGGAGACAAATATTGAGGCACACAGGTGGTCAGAAACATAAAAAGAAAACTAGAAGTGTTCAAGTTGAGATGAATTTTCACAGTACAGTGGTAACCTTTGGCATGAATTACAGGGGAGAAGTTGGGGGAAAAGCAATCAAACAGCAACAACATAAACCAACAACCCATCACTATATTTCTTGCTAAGAAAGTGCAAACAAAACAAGAAAGAAAGCTGCCAAGCAGCTTACTACTAGGGAGGTGGTGGGGGTGGGACACCACAGAATCCCACTTTTCAACCTATCAAACCTCTGAGTAACATGAAGCAATGATATTCAGTGACCAAAATCACACTTGGCATAGATCATAGAACGGCCTGGGTTGAAAAGGACCAATATGACCATCTAATTTCAACCCCCCTGCTGTGTGCAGGGTCACCAACCAGCAGACCAGGCTGCCCAGAGCCACATCCAGCCTGTCCTTGAAAGCCTCCAGGGATGGGGGGCATCCACAACCTCCTTGGGCAACCTGTTCCAGTGCATCACCACCCTCTGTGTGAAAAACCTCCTCCTAATCTCTAACCTAAACCTCTCGTCTCAGTTTAAGACCATTCCCCCTTGTCCTAAGATGCTTTTTATCTTATACCAATTCTTCCAATGAGTCATATCAGTATACTGCATGTCACCAAGATCAAAAGTAGTCACTTAAATACTTTGAACAACATTCAGTCATACTGAAAACAAATGTATACAGCAAGGAGTGCTTAAAGCGCTGAGTTTTCACCACTGGATACTTACATTGACACCTCATGGCAACTGTAATGTCAATATTGATTCTAAGTTTACTGTAAAGAAAGAAAAGGCAAAAAGGAAATCGACAGTGAATAAAAATACCAAGAGAAATCTTAATTGAATTCTCAGGTTAGTTGCAAAAACAGTCAGCTGACAAAATTCACACCAATAAACACAAGCTGTCTGAAATATGAAGGAACCAAGACAGTTTCAATTATTAAAGCACTGATGACCACTCGTCATTTAAAATACAAAAGTATCAGACCTCTCTGTTGAATTTCAGACCTCTCTGTTAGGAGCTTCAATATCGTGACTACCAGATTTTCCTGACATAGCAGTCTAAGAGGCTGCCAGACTTTTAAGAACGTACCATTTTCAGCATCTGACACATTTTTTAAATACAAAACCAGTGCAATGAGTTACACAATTTAGCAGATCCAATAACGTAGGAGCTACAAATCCAACACTGAGCAAATACTTGAGCACCTTCCTGCTGTTTTGTCCTTAAGTCAGGCCTCTGTTTTTCCCCAGGATGCTGAGGATCAGCCTGAAGAATTGCTATAGTCAGTTCCTAGAAAACACTGCCATCTAAAAAGGAATGCTGGTTTTGCTAGCACTACTTCAGGGTAAGAAAGCTCTTTTCCCACATTTTAACAGCAAAATGCCTTGCACACTAATGTCTTTATCGTGAACTCTGCTAGAATGAATGGAGAAGGGCAGAATAACAAAATATGCCACCAAGAGGCACCAACTTTGATTCTGTGGCATCAACCAGTAATGAGGGCATTCTCTGTTAGTTTTCACAGTGGCTTCAAAGAAGTTTTAATTTGTGATGAATAAGTGCCCTCATTACAGTCACGTTCTGTCAACCCCAGGGATCTCCTTCCAGGAAGGTTAGTAGATAGGAGAAAAAGCAATTACAGAGATACAAGTTTACAGTGGTTTAAGCTGTCGCAGGTCTGCAGGCTCAGTGATTAGCCCGGTCTAACTGGGCAGCCTGCAGCAGGACGTCCTGTGACAGCCTCTTAAGCACCAGACTATACTTGCCTTCTATCACAGTTTCAGTGCAGAAAGAAACCTCTTTTAGAAACCCCTCACATCTGGTTCAAACGAAAATGAAACTTGAAATTTTAATGCCTCTCCCTTACGTTTCTCACACTCGTTATTTTTTTCCTTACAGAACCCTTTCATACTTCTGAAGTACAAGACATCAAATTAATATATTTAGCTTGTTACCACAGCAACTAAGTCAAACAGCTTTTAAAGTTGTTTAAATTCTAGACCTGTGATATTTAGAGGTGCTCAGTATACGAAATCTCCTTTAACTTCACACAGGATCAAGGCTGTGTGGCATCACCTAAGCAGGAAAGGCATGAAACTGATGGCAAACAAATATTCAGTGATCTCAGGGACCGTACCAGGAGCCAAGATCAGAAATCAGTTTGACTTCTTGATAACCCTTAAGCTTCATTTCCAACAGAATGAAAGATAATGACAATATACTAACTGTAAATTAGCATCATGCAAACTTGGAGGGTTGGCATAGCTCCACAAGAGTTATGTATCACAACACCTTCTGAACTGTTAGCAAATAGTTCCTAGTAGGTCTACAGCACCAACACACCTACATCATTTTGACTCCCTCACTGCAGTAATCGTAGTTTTTCTTCTCAATATATTCCAGGAGGAAAAAAAAATATGCTTTTGTCGGTTGATTTGTTGAATCCCCTTAGTATCTTACTTATATTTCAACCACAAATTGCTTTCAAATCACAAGCATATCTCACATCTATTCTTTCCTGAAAGGCAAACAACTTAAATTTGAAAAGAAATTATAAGGAATAAAAATTACCTTGTAAAATCCTTGTCTACTTCATATTCGTATTTCATCCAAGTGTCCCGATACACCGTAAATTCCATTATAGTTAGGAAAGCTATTGTTGTAAATGCTATCAGAGAAACTGAAAGGCAATGAAAAAAAAATTAAGATGGTGAGAAATATTCGGGAACAAACAGGACAAAATTCTAACAGAGAATCCGAGTATTATCAGTACAATCCTAATATCTTTGACTGATTTATACCTGATTTATATTTATAAGCTGCCCTTAGAAAAGAGGAAAAAAAAGCGTTCTCATACCTATAGTACTTTCTTCTGCATAGGAGAGAAAGTCCAATCTTTGCATCAAGAAAGATGAATAAGGGAAGGTTATGAAATCCCTGGAGGATTCATTAATAGGTTAAATATTCATGAGCATATAAACTAAAATGCACCGTCAGAGTTGGTCTGGACAAACAATCCTAACTTCAAGCATGAAGGAAGAAGGTGAGCCTCCAGCTCCCTTCAAACTTCCGCTTGTCTACAGCTTATGTAACTTTTATACTCAGTTTTAGAGCCAGGAAGCTGGCAGAAAACAATGTGTTGAAACAATACACATTGTATACACTATCCAATGAACAGAAGGAGCCCTTATACTACTTGTGGACAGCGGCAGTCAGGACTGCCAACCCCATTACTTTGAACAATTCCAACTCTGATGACAAGCAACTTACTCATTCTACCAACAGCTAAGTAAGTGCAGAACTGATACGCTCATTTTATGAAACAAAACTGTAGTGTACATTTAATAGCATATGTGCCCCACTTATCACACCAGTGGCTGTGCAATGCAAAGGGAACATATCCCTCCTGCACAGTCAGAAACGTGGCAAGCGTGTACAGAAGCAATTGCTACGCACCTTTCTATTAAATTAAGGCTTCTGTTAAGTTGGGAAGCCCTCAGTTAGGTGGCACAGTAGTGATTTGTGCAGTTCCTTTATAGGATAGGTTTTCCATCTGCATTCAGTAGAGTATTTCTGCAGATTCTCCAGGCAACTGAAGAAAAACAGGACTGCTTTTCATAAGCTTCAGTTTACTATACTGTGGCCTATGGCCCAGAGATGAGAGCAGGGAAATAAAGTCACAGTGCTATAGAATCAGAAAAGAAATCATTTATCATTTCCAGCTCACAAACGTTTCAAGATGCCTTCACAAAAAGATGATCATATAAACAAAAACCTTCACATCAGCACACACCATAAAGGCTGGAGCCCCAACAGCTGCTTTTTGTGTCATTCTGAGCAAAGGAATTGGCAGAATTGAGCAGAAGAAGGAAGTTCTTGAGAACAGAACCACTTTTCTGAAGGCTCTCCCAGCCCAGAGCTGGAGTCATCAACCCAAGAGATCTGTCCTTCTTCTGTAATGGGTTTTAAGATACTCAAAGGCTGTGAAGAGAGTCCTGCTACGTTCTGTATCCTCATCTTACCAAAATGTGAGCCTGGTTTCCACGTCTGAATAAAACAGAGACACTATTTTCTATGCTACCACAAAATCTGGGTAAGATGATCACACGCTGTCTTTGATAAGGCTGTTGGGATAAACCATACGAATAATGCTGAAATAACTTCTGGTGCTGAAAAATCTTTAAGGCACCCTTGACCAAAGCGACGTTCTTGTATAGCATGGCACTGCACCAGAAAAGAGGAATTTTTAACTTTGTCTGTTGTAAATTGCAGAAGAAAAATAAAGAAACAACAACTCTTGCTTCATCCGGAAATGGGCTTCTTAAGTTAACAAGGAGTTATTTCATAAACTCTTGGAGGTTATTTTACATACAATAATGCTTCAATTATTAACAGTGCAATTCAGGAAACAGCAAGGTAAAACAGAACTTTCTGATACTTATCTCTACAGCACAAATCATGTAATGACTTTAAAGGCTTATCTGTAGATTGCAGTTGCTTCTTGTACTCTTTGTTCAGCTGAGCTTCAGACATTATTACACACAAGAAGATTTTTGCTTTCTATTTCAAACTGCTAGCAGTTGCCTTCCTACAGGTCCAACAGGGGAAGCCATTTCTTTATCAGGACCACAAACCCAATGAATGGCAACATTTTCTGGTCAGATACACATAGGATGGATAGTTCTTACAGCTACAGTTCTCAGAGAGAAGCTCGAGTGATAATACAAGCACACACACTGGAATGAAGTGTTTTATTCTTCAAAGAGCTTCCCTTACTTTTAAAATCAACTGTATCTCCAAGAGGAGAAGCATTAGAAAGCTGTCTACACCCTGGTGCTCAACTCTGCTGGTTCTTAAGACATCCCTGGACAACTTTTCCTATTTATGAAATCATAGCATTGAATCCAACTTGTATTTCACTCCATACTGACACAGTCTTACCCTGAAACTTTATATTAAAGGAAACAGCTTAGAGAGAATCTGTAAATTAAGAAGTTTTACTATATCCTTGACACAGTGTGTTTCCAGTTGTAATCATTTCAAACAGCTTACAATGAACACTTACATTCCATTCTCTCATCTGTTTAACACAAAAAAGTCTTGCAGAAGATGAACAAAGACCACATCCATCAGGAGAATATAGTATATATTTACATGAAGTAGATTAAGAGATTAAGACATCAGTTTTGGCCAGTTTCAAATGAACACAGGTATCTGCTTTCCTTCTACTGAAGCTAGAACATTCAATGTTAGGCACAGTGATGTGCCTAAGAGCACATCAGACTGAGCTGACAGGCAGCCTCCATCACATGAGCATGTCAGTAAGGCCTACCTGTTCCCCCGCTCGCTGAGGTCTCCACATAGCTTTCAGGAACCTTTGGGAAGGCATCCAACTCTTTCATTAAATTCAAGGTCTTCTTCCGATTCAGTCGCCTCATCTTCAGCACACTCCTCCTCTTCCTCCTTCATATAATCCCTCTGGTTTGAGAATAAGTTGTCATTAGAAGACACAAACAATACTGCTCATCCTCAAAACCAGCTGACATTAATAAGGCGATTAATACCTAAGAAACACATTAGACAACTGGATATTCACTTTTGCTTCAAGAAAACCAATGAAACCGGCACATACATCACTGCATACCTTCCAGCCACATCTACAACATTCAATTACTGATTCATTTCTTTCCCAATGAAGTCCTTATTCATATCAGACATACAGAATTTTAATTAAAAAGCAAACCCCACTCTGAGGTAGGACCTGTAGTAAACTGACTTGACAGTGCATGGAAGTCACTGGCTTAGCAAAGAGTACCTAATTGGTTGCCTAAATCAGGAGGATTTCGAACTGCTCTGGGCCCCTGCATCGAGGCATCGTGGGCACATTATATGCTAAAAGAAAAGAAATGCACATTTTGCATTTTTACTTTTACAGCTTCAGAATTTTATGCTCCTAATAAGATTCATTCGTTCTATAAAAAGACCACCAAAGCAAATGAAATACCAAAGCATAGCTTTGGCCTTCAGAATCCTTTTTGTCCATGCAGCGAGCTCCATTCTGCTTGGAACCAATGAAACGTAAAGCAGCACGATGCTGAGAGCAGCAGCCTGCCCAGGAAACAGCCTTAAACCATTTCCCAACTGTGCAAACACCCTCGAAGCCCCATCCTGCCAACACACGATGTGTTTTAACAAGCTGGCACCGCTGCTTTCCCCCTAAAGAAACGCTGCCCTTTGCCCAGATTTCTGAAGCCAAGAAAACCATCGTGCATCGTGAAGAACACATCACATCATCATACCCTATTCGAGGCAGCCAAGCGAACCTAGGAGGGAGACATTCCTCATCACTGCGTTGTGGAAAAACGTGTTACTTCCTCCCATTCCAAGAGCATGCCAAGCCCCAGCGAGGCCTGCTGCAATTTCTGCAGGGCTGTTCCCTACTCTTGTCCCTTCCTGCTGCTCCCCTGTTGCTTCGCTATTGAGAAATAACGAAGGAATAGGCTTTTCTGGAGATGGAAGTTCAGACACCAGGACTCGCCACTGATGTCTGCCATCTCCTCGCTACACAAATCCGCTTCAGATCTCAGTGTGGACACAGGGCTGGGCAGCGCAGCCTGCCGGGACCAGCAACACAGCGCCGTGCTGGAGGAGGCTCAGAGGGAACGCGGGCAAAGATCGGCGCTGGAACGGAATCTCTGATATCCGGCATCGAAAAAAATAAATACCAACGTTTGGGAAACGAGGTCGCGTCCTCACCACCCCCGTACGGCCGCGGCCGAATGGATCGCCACAACCCCACGTGGTTTACTGAAAACTCGGGCAGGGAGCTGCAGGCACCGCGTCCCACAGCCAGCCGAGAGCGGCTCCGTCCCGCCCCACGCAGGCCCCAGCCCCGCAACCAAAGCCCTCACGCCCCGCCAGCCGCCTTCCGGCCCGTCCTGCGCAGCCCCGCGCTACCTCAAGCGTCTCTCGGCGCTGCCCGGCGCTGCGGGCGAAGCCGCGAGGAGGAGGGAGGAGGAGGAGAAGGAAGGAGCCGCGAGGCGCTGCCCGCCGCCCGCCGCGCTCACCATGGCCCCGCTCCGCTCGGCCGCCGGCGGGAGGCGCCCGCCCCGCGCGCATGCTCAGCGTCCTCACGGGCATGCGCGGAGCGGCGCCGCACGGGGAGCGCCAGCGTGTGTGGAGAGGAGTCGTTCCTAATACCGACCTAAACCCACCCTGGTGCGACTTAAGGCCTCTTCAGGCAACTTCACCTCCGGTCCTATTGCTGTTACGCAGTGAAGAGGCCAACCCCCACACCTCAGCACAGCCTCCTTACAGGCGGCAGTAGGGAGTGTGCGTACAGGTTTGCTCTTCGCTGCTTAGAAGGAAATCAGATCCGTGACAAAATAATCTCACCCAGCCTGCCGAAGTGCACGCGATTTGAAGGCAACTTAGTTTGTCTTGGCAACGACAGCATTTGAGAAGGAAAAGAACTTAAAAGTGACAAGGGAGCAGGAACAAATCCAGAGGGTATTTCTTTGCTTTTTAGGGGTAGGAGGACACCAAGCTTTGAAGAAGGAAAGGAGATACTGATCTTTTTATGACCATTTTGGAAGCTGTAATACTAACTGGACAACCGGATCAGAAAGCCATAGAGAAAAGCAGGTAGAATATAGTACAAGAGGCAGATGACAGGGCCAAAACCTAGCTTATCTGTCTGTGTGCTCTCCCATCTCCGACACAACAGCAGGCAGCTTTAGCTGCAGTGCTTTCAACTCTCATACTGACGTGCCAGACTGTAATTCAGCAGGCAGGGATTTTGCTTACTAAGCTCCACTTTCCCTCGAAATGCCCTCAACAGCGAGGACTGGAAAGAGCATCGGATGGACCTGGTTATTAGCTGTGCCTTAGAGATGCACAACAGCTGTTCCCAGCCAGCTTTGAGATAAAGCAATCCAATCTGCTCGTGGATTTGGCATTAGTGCCCACGCTACACTGAGAGGACTCTTAGAAAGCAGCACAGGTAACAAAGCTGCTCACGGCTTTGCATCATCACAGTCACATTTGTATCCACAGACGTTCCTATAGGATTTTATGGGTGGGGGAAAGCAATAAGCGTTTTTCAGAATTTCAGAGAAAATAAAGATAGCGTCGTGCCAATGCTATCTGATGCACATAACACAAGAAGCAGGACAGACAAACAAACAAGCATGGGATCATGACATCCCTGGGATGTTACACTCTGAATGCAGCACATTTAAGACCAAAAGCAGGTGCAGAGAAGATGGCAGGACAACACAAGAGAGGAACGAGTCGGAGATGAGAGCAGCTGCTTTACCGCAACGTGGTAACCCCGAGGTGGCATTGGAGAAGGAGGAAATGCAGGTGCAAGAGGGCGAATATGGAGATAAGGGAATGGGAGTGGCTGGAAGGGGCGGATGGGGAACAAAGGAGGCTGGGGTGCTGCATAGGGATGGGTGGGGGAACACAGTGCTAAGGCTGTAATGGCACAAGGGACTGCTGTGAGGATGGCGAGGCTAATGTTTTATGGAATCTAACATTATTTACCACTGCAAATCTACTTAGAGGAAACTAATCCTAATTCTTCTTTGAATATTTTTGTGACATTTTAAATGTAATTTAATTCAGCTGCTAATGAGGCGCCTACTGTTCACGCAAAAGGTAGGATGAGTACTGTGAAAGCTGCGGCTAAAGATGTTACAGTGTGATGTTGTTTTTCCCTTCTCCCAAGAATTTAAATTGTTTGGTGTAGACAGATAACTAACGTGAAGTTGTGTCTTTCATTCGGCAGAGATTTGCTATACGCTGTTGATAGATTGGAGAGAGGCAGGGAGGAAGGGAACGTGAGTCACTGAGCTGAATTCATGCCTGGATTACAAATGTCAGTTTGTGAGATGATGATCATCTGGTTGGTAATAAATCCTGATCTATCACCACTTGGCTACTTTTAGTAATTAGATCACGATCACAAAACAGAAATATTTTGATAATTGGAGAAGTTACATAAAGTTATTAATCCTTTGGCTTCTTGAATTGTCTAAACGCTCAGCACAGGGCCTGCAACTATGAGGAGGCAGAGACACACCACAGTAAATTGTGACCTTCGGTATTTCTTTGGGTTTAATGTTCTGTTTTCCATTCTCTGGAACACAATTCTCCTGAAAACAAAGAAAGAAACTCATACAGTCATTAACAAATAGGCTTCCTGAAGTTTCCTTGGAAATCATCATAAGTAATGGCTTTTTGTTTACTTTGCCATGTCCCAGTATGAAACTGTAGTTCTCTAAAAGTGTTATCTGGTGTAATGGAGGGACAGGAATTATTTGCCTTTAATGAAGAAAAGGGCATTTCTGCTTGTTAATTGCATAAAAAGCATTAGATCTGTTTCAAGGATCAGGAGAAGGTCAGGATAAGCACATGTGAGTTCATGTTGACAACAACTGTTAATATTAGTAGTTCTGCTACAGTCTTACTAATACTCATCGAAATGGTTCAAGGTTTTGTGATCCTTATGGTGTTATCAGTATACAAGTAGTATAAATGTCAGTAAAATTGGTGCTTAATCAGTAAAATGAGTTTCTCGTAATTTATTGTGCATGGTTAAGTGTGCACATTTGATTGTTTGGGCTCTATAAGAATTATATCTATAGAAGTTTCTAGAAGATGATTCCTTTGATGTTCTGCCAAGCCTAACAGGTCATAAGAAAATCTTGGCAAATCGCTGTAAAGGATTTGCTTGATAAGAAGAAAAAATTGTTTTGTTTTCAGTAATAAAGAACTTTAACTGCGTGGTTTTTGCTGTTGTGTCTTCGTTTTCTCTAACAAATTTAATATGGTTGATGAGATGTGAACCTAGCAAAAATAACTTTAAATTAAGTTGTATCTACTCTTAAGTGCTGTCTGGCAATCAGCAGAACTGTGGTTGGAGTTAATTTGCAGAGCACTTCTGCAAGGCGGTCTGAAGGGGTCAGGGTATCCTTATGAGAGCACTGCAACGCACCCAGGGTTTCTAAAGAACCCAGCTTTGAAAAGACACAGCATTCTGCCCAGACCAGTGCAGGCAGTGAGTGGGGAACCCATAGCCAAGCTTGTGGGTAGCCCTGTGTTCTTTCTGCCTCCATTCCTGGATGACAATACATCTTTTCCTGCTGAGATTACTGGATCAGTCTGTTTTCTCTCCTACCCTCTCAATCCACAATTTCAATTAATTGTGACTTCCCCACACCTCTGGGCCTTTTCTACCCAGTCTTCTGTTGTGGGCTGCTTGTCTTTCATGATGAGTAGACTGAAGTGCCACCAGTCTTAAACACCCATTCCTTTGACTCCGCAGCAGGGGGCTTGTGGCAGCATTCATAGACAACCCTGTGGGGAAGGGCTGGCATCATGGAAGGAAGGCAATTGCTGTTGAAATGTGCTCCTCGCAGATGGTCAGCAAGGGAGGATTTGCTTCTGCCTTCTGCTAGAAAGGAGCTGACTCAATGACAGTGTTTGAAAGCAAGAGGTCTTTCCCAATCTGCAGATTTGCTGCTGATATTTGCTGAACTTGGCTGGGTTTCTGACTGCCTGGTAGTGACAACACTTCACTTCTATGTGACAAGGAGAGAACAGGAAGGTGAAGGAAGATGCTAATTTTTCTGTTTTCTCCATCTGCTATACTTAAGTCCTCAAGAGAAGGATAAAGCAGAGGTTATGTGTTCTAGATGGTGGACAAATCATAGAATTACACGTAGTTTTTGGGCATGCTGTGTTATTGCTGTGCTACTCTTACATCACTTGTGTCACTGGAGACCATGACAAAATCTAATCATTCTTTTCATTTATCTTGTGCATGATTTATGTGTGATACTTCCTGTATTTATGCAGATTCCAGATGTTACAGGACAGACACAGATACAGCTGAACACCTGAGAGTCAACCAGCCATCATTCTATCATACTTTTAGGTAATTAGCATGTGTGTGTTGATAGATTTAAATACTCCCCGGAAGCCTTTGTATTAAGTTTAACTTGGAACTGAGGAATGGAAAATATCCAAAATGTCAGTTTATTCGTATGCATTGCTAAGTTAGGAAAAAGAAGGTAGGTGTAGCAATCGAGGCTTTTATGAGAGCATGGTTGTAGCACATTGCCAGGTACTGTATTTGTCAAAGGTGTTGGTGAGTATGGGTAGAAAACATCAGATTTTGCAATTGTTTTACCAGGCACACCATCCTACTACTTTCATTTTTGTTTTCATTTTCCTTCCTTCTCATTTTTGCTAAGCAAAGTGAACATTTTATTCTGGGACAGTCTGAACCCAAGTATTTTATGTTTCAGTTCTTGTAAAAAAAAAAAAAAAAATAAGGACAGGCTATGAGGGCTGCCTTTTTTCATTTCAGAAGCCCTTACTTCAGCTGCTCCCAGGACTGTGGAAGAGCCAGCTTCCCTTGTTGCTTGTGGCTGCATGGTTGGTGCCAGCATGTTCAGGGATGGTCTCCAGCCTCCAGCTCACGATGGTTCTGCACTGGGTGATCTTGCTGCTACTGTTGTCCTCTAGTGGACACATTTTTCTCTCAGTTATTTTCTCTCCTCAAGTTCATGTTATCATCCTTCCCATCTGTCAGGTTCTCCTCCCAGTACTGTACCTCTCCTGGGTTATTTTTGTTGGAGGCTCAGGGAGCTGACTGTTTTCCTTCTACTTCTTCTCATGACTCTGCTCCACTAGGTTCTGAATTTAATTCCCTCTGCTCCCTCCCACACGTCTTCACTAGCAAGCAGGTGACAGCATGGTGAATTTCTGTTATTTTCTAAGCCTCTAGGTCACAGATATTCCTCTGGGGAATAAGATCAGGGTCGTTTCTAAACAGCACAGTCATTTAACCTCTGCAGAAGAGTTTGTTTTACCAAAATAATGAAAATAATTTAAGCTGACAGGTACAGTAGATCTAATAATAGGTATCTAAAACAGACCGTTACTACAATTATAAATATGAATAAAATTATCCATTTTCCCATTGGATTTAGGCGGAATCATTATTTCTGGTTAATAGGCCAAGTACATTTGTTTGTTGACAGTCCAAGTTTCCTAGAAATAGCACTGTTCAGTTGTGCTGCATGACCCCTCCAGTTCTGAATAAACTAATAGCAATCAAGGTTTGTGCCACACTTATCATCCTGACAGTCCCGCTGTCATCTTGGAAATGGCAAGACCTCAGGAGATATCATGAAACATTATATATTGGATATATATGTATCTTGAACAGCACTTTAAAAATTACAGTGATGCTTTAAAGCGATACAGTTTATCACTCTCTCTCTTTTTTTTCTCTTCAGTGTTGATTACTGCCATCAGCAGCGCAGTGCCCGCCAGGGAGATAACATTCAAGTTGAAACTGGATTTCTTGTTTGTAGAGGAGAAAAAAACAAACTTCAAATACCAGACTTGCACACAGAAAGTGCAGGGCACCACGGGTGCTGTGCCTGTTAGAAAGTGAAGAAGTGTCTCATGACTTACAAGTATGCTTTACATCCTTTTGAAATGTGGAAAAGCTCATCTAGATGATGATTAAAGAAAATTTTAACTGTAGGAATTTGCTCCAGGATGCAAAGCTTTCCTCATAGTGGGGCAGAGCATATGTCGCTGAGTTTTGCCTCTTGGTAAATTGTTTGATCATTTGCTGTGCCATACACTTGGTCATAACAATGTTATTTCTGCCCGTGCCTTGGGCTCTTTCACAAAGATCACTTCTTTCTTTTTCAGAGCAAACAAAAATGCATGCTCATCTGCTGTCCTTAGTGCTCTCTTGATCAAATATGTCAAATGAAATATCCTTTTCTGAGCTTATGCTTTATTCTGCCTTTATTATCCAATGCTACATTCTGTCAGTATGTGGAATACAAAAAAATATACGCTCCTTGCCTGAGAGAAATGATGCATCAAACAAAAGGAATGATGAAAGAAATCAGAGCAGAAATGAATGAGAAAGATAGAAATGTAGCGAGATGGTTTTGTTTTTCAGACCATTTCATCTGTGATTCTGGCTTAGTTCTTTATGGGTGGGATTCATCTCAGTGCAATCAGTTTAAAACACAGGAACACGGCCTGTGCTATAGAATGGGGCTGCACTTACCTAGGGGAAAGCAGTAGATACCTCCAGAGGGTGATATATCCCCTTAGGTAAGTATCTAAAAGATGTGGTAGGGTGGACCCTGCAGGAGTCCCTGTCTTTTTCCCCTGCCTCCAGGAAGCCCAGGTAATTTGCTTAGAGGAAGTGCCTGTTTTGCTGTTGGCAAGAAATCTCCCAAGCTCAAATTATATCATAACTTTAAAGAAAGGCATAGTTATTTGTATACTTTTTCTGACAGTTTTGTCATTTTTATTAAAGGAGAGGAAAAAAAATCATCCTATACCCATAGAGGTGTTTATTATATTAGTGGGAGAGTGGTGCCCACCTACATGGGCTGGTGCCACACTCTGAAGCATGACTGGGGCACCAAGGCTGCAGCCTCTGCCCATTCCATTTCCTCACTGCTGGTTGGTGTCTGTGAAATGAAAATATGCCCAAGTGCTTGCAGTTCCTTTCCTTTGTGTTAAGGATATTCCTAAGACCTAAGAAATTACAACTGTAAGACCTGTGATGACTTGAAAAATCACGCACCAATGCTATCTACCCTCCAGCCACCATGGGACGAGTGAGCGTTATAAATCCAGATCCTTTACCAGGGGAGAGATTAAAGAAGTGAGATAGAAGTTCCTTAATCTCTGCCTCAAGCATTTTAAAACCTCTTTCTTCTTCAGGGTCCAACATAAATCAAAGCACAGGACCAGCTATATTCTGGAAATAAATCTTCCTTCATATTTACCTCTCACATAACTTCTCTGTAGCAAAATCTGAATTCCCTACCAAATATGCTGATAAAATGTCAACCACTCTATGATTTAGTAGCATCACAGTAATAATGCTTTCTTCAGTTACGTGTCATTCTTTCACAATGCATTTGACATACTGCTTGCACATAAAAAGTAGAATTAATATCTTAATTTATCTCTTAGTCTTTTGCTTTTTTAAAAATTTTCAAACCCATAAAAATAAATAATGTAATATGGAGAAATTTAAATAAATAGCTGGTCATGTATGAATACAAACAAAATACAGATTAAATTGACCTAAAAAAAGTCTCCCACAACTAATTTCCACATATGGTTGTGGAAGATAATTTCCAAAAATGTAAGTGTATGCATTATTTCTGCTGGAGTGAGTTCTCAAAGTAATAGCAGAGGACACAGCACTGAACACTACAGTATGATCGTCCATCTGTTTTTTGTTTGCTGGCTTGTTTTTCTAAAAGGATAGTAACTATCAAAAGAAAAGCAGCATTTAGTTTTCTAAGACATATTTTGCACATCTAGAAAACTTTCTGTTTGAGGTTGTGATGCTTTACAGACAGCCGTGAATTAGGCCTTATAAGCAGACAGAGGAGGACTAACAACAAGTAGATCAAAACTAAAACTATGTATCCAAGGTGATATACTGTTCTGAAAATTGAAATCAAGGTGCTACGGGTTTGACCAAGCCATCCACAAATGTCTGCTGCTTGAGCACAAGTGGGTGAGCGCCATCTTGGAGCTGCTCCTTCACAGTGCTTCTCAAGATGGCGGTGTAGGCCCTGCGCCACACTATAGGTGCAGACACTCACTGCAGGTGAGGGTACAGACAAAAACGTCTGCTGAAAGTCAGCACTGGGGCTGTACTCAAGCTGTTGTGTCTTTAGCTTTTGGTTGGGAAAAAAATAAGTGATGTTCATGCCACTGATCCAGAGTTTGAGCTAACTTGAAGCTGACTTGTTACATCCACATGGGCTTTGGTCACAGCTTTTGAGCAGCTTCATTTGCAGTCACCCTGAAGACCAAACCCTTCTCTTTATGTTGCTTTGCACCCCTGTTGTAGGACTTGTTTTTATTCTGCACTCAATTAAACTCAATTAAATTACTAATGGACTTCTGATGCTACGTAGTGGTGTAGGATCTGAGATGTGGCTGCAAAATGGGACAGCTGAACAGTTGTTCAACTACACAACAATTAAAGAGTTGTTTTTTAAGAATTCTTCTCTTTAAGTTGAAAGAACCTTTTTTTGCCTGCCACAATATTCTTTCACTGCACATACTTGCTAATGCCAGAAGCCCCATCACAGTGACTTCACAAATCACCCCCTTGGCAGGTTGCAGGCCAGGTCTCATTCTCACCTACACCTCGGTGCCTCAGGGGACACGCGATCTTGTTCAGCTGAAGTGCACAGGTATGCCTTTACTTGCTTCCCGCATTCTGAGCAGTTGCTTCCAGCTGAAACACTCGGCTGCTTGAAATACAGGTAAGACATCTCCAGTATTTAACTTTCCTGCTAAGTGTGAAACTGAAGTGTGTTGGGGTTTTGCTGGTCTTTGTTTGTCTGCTAAAGTGAGTCATGTTTAAAGAATATCATTGGTATGGAGTGTGAATGGGACAGTAATTACAAAGATGGTAGATTACTCCTGAATGCTGAAACAGCCACGCAGGCATGTCTGTTCTCTCATGTACTGATTGGAGTTGTGTGAACCAAGCCTATTGTGGAGCCTGTAAAATCTGAAATACTTTGAATGCCTTTGCTTATGTATACAGTTGCTCTGTTCTAACACAGTGGTGTTCTGTCTAAGACGTTTTGGGTGTGCTTGCATGGGGGCACCCCAGCAGCCACGGTGGCATCAGAACATGCTGATTTCATCAGTGCCTACAGATGGAGAAAGAGGTAGAAGACACAAAAGTGAAGTCGGGCTGTAGTTTGGAAGCTCTACATGGTGGAAGGATGCTGGGCCATATTTTCCATCCATTTCTGCCTTCATTTTTTTTCCAATAGAGTTCTTGTGTTAGCAAATGACAACTTCCTCTGCAAGAATGTTAGTAGGAAGGATGCGAAGTAAAGCCACAGCAATCCTCCCGTGGGTTCTAGCTGAGGTCTCCTCCATACGAGTCTTTTGCGTTGATAGTAGCATTATCTATTTTTCCTCACTGCACTTAAATATTTGGTTATACTTGTATCTCTAATGAGACCAAAATCTGTACCATCTGACTTCAGGCATTATTCAGCAGCATCTATGTTAGGATTTCTGGCTTTGTTTGAAGTCAGTGCAAAGAAACAAGAACTTAGAAAGAGTTAGATCTCTGCAAACAGCTCTGCTGAATCTAATTAGGACTAAATAGTTTATATTTGAATACCACGGAAGTTTTTCTGATAACGCTTAATTCTATTTTAAACTGTATATATATGTTTTATGGTCTTTTGCAAAAGTATATGTGAGGTATCCCTCTGCTTTGATCCCATTCCGTAAAAGTCTGTCATGAGAACAAAGTCAAGACCAGCATTTGTTTTTAATCTCGATGTTCCATCCCTTTGCTAAAAGACAGCTCTATGAACGAACCCCTCCCCACCCCTCATGTGCCCTGGGGCAAATGAGCATTGTGTGACCCACTGGCTCTTCTCTTCCAGCCAGATCAACCTGAGCTCCATGCAGAGACATGAGGCTTGGCTGGCCCTTCTGTTGCACCTCAGTAAGTATATACAGTACAGTTATTTGGGCCAATTTTGAAATATTATCATGTCATTTACATGTTTCTTCAAGACTTCTAGGGTACTTCAATTGTCTACACAATTGAAATGAGTAAGACTGAGAGTCCTTGCTCCTCATGCTCCTGCTTAGGAGCTCTGAGTGTTGTGCAGCCTTTAAATACAAATTAAAGGTATGTGTTGTGATTAAGCCCGAATCAGCTCCTGAAAGGGACATCCAGTATCTGCTAACAAGCTAGTACACGGTGAACCTGGATAAATAAATAAGGGCAGGTTAACCAAACATACACATTGCTTTATACTTAGCAAGTCAAGTTTCATTTAGTGCCTAAAATATAGCCTGAGCTGTGAACTCAAATCTGTCTGTCACTGTACTTCGTAGAAATATTCATAGTAAGAATCATAATCATAGTAAATATATTTAGTGCTGTAATTGCATTACTGCTTTTTGTGCTCCTGTGGGATCTTCATGTATTGATTGTATTTTTTTTTTTTTACTGTACTTTTTATAACAAGTTGAGCCAAGTAAAATTGAGTAGATGAAGCCTCCAAGGTACCCATTCCTGTTCAGAGTTTCAGGATAGAACTTGTTTAAAAGGACAAGCCCTGTAAGGGAAGTCTTGACATA
This sequence comes from Excalfactoria chinensis, assembly GCF_039878825.1. Classification (NCBI taxonomy): domain Eukaryota; kingdom Metazoa; phylum Chordata; class Aves; order Galliformes; family Phasianidae; genus Excalfactoria; species Excalfactoria chinensis. Next base: position 13,610,207 of record NC_092825.1, on the reverse strand, counting down.
CTGGAAAAAACTATATATTTAAGATAGTTTCAGGCAAAATAAAGCCCAAAGTATCTCAAAATTAGTTACAGAATTTCAGGTTATTCTGTTCCATTATTAATGACCATTCCATGGGTTCTGAACAGAAGGTGCTGGGCCTCAGTTTCATCAATACAGCTTTGAAAACTCAGCACAAACCAGCAGTATGAATTAGAATCTGGCTCTGCTCACAAAGTCAGTTGCAACACCTGTGATTCTGCTGCAGTAGTGCTGAGTCTGGGTATGCCAGGATGGGATGCTTAGTACATTATTGCTCCTAGCAGATTGGCATGTTTGATGGACAGCAAAGTGCTGAGGGTATGGTTTAGTGTACATTTGCAATATGCTAGCTCTGTTTTTTTAGTGATTTTGCAGCAGGTGAGCTCATGAGTGAAGCTCTTCCAGATTCTATCAGGTGATATGATTAAGGACGGGAGAATAGACAGAAGGTAATTTACTTTTCTGCTGATGTTAGAACATCACTGATTTTCTTAGGAGAGCATTGCTGAGGATGTGAACCAGCTTAATCTCTCGCTGATTTTCTTCATCTCACAGTGCTGGTGGGACTCCGGCAGGCACAGGATGACTGCGGGGCTGGGTCCTGCCATCCAGCCGTTGGGGACCTCCTCCTGGGTCGCAGCAAGCAGCTAGTGGCCTCTTCAACCTGTGGAGCGAACAACCCCCAGAAGTACTGCATTATAGGCTACCTTGAGGTTGGTTTGCTTTTTGTTTTTAATAAACTGGATGATCTTTTAGGTCTTTTCCAACCTTGGTGATTCTATGATTCTATGAACTGAACTCTCCAGACTAGCAATGTTCTTTTCTGTAAAAGAAAGCTGCCCAGACTGGGAAGCTTCTCCTGGACTTTTCTGAATAATCATCAGATAGCACAAAAGAAGCCTGGTGGAAGGCTGTGCCACGTTGTAGCACATATGGAGGATTTGGCAAAAACAGCAAACAGCCTTCAGTGATGCACAGCTTCTCCAGAGTGAGAAACATCAGTGAGATACAAATGAGCACAAGGATATCTGAGGGAGATTTACTTTGCCAATCTTTCCCTGATCAGAGATGAAGACCATAGCTGGCGTGTGTGTGTGTGTGGTTAGCGGTCTTTGATGTGCCTTTGCATCCCATACAGTGCTGAGACCTAAAGCGGCCTTTTGAGAGATTCGTGCCACATCCTCACATGTCACTTGATGTGAAATAAAACCAACATTGATGAAAGCAGAAAAGCTATGTCTGGGAGATGGAGAAAACACAATCTTTGGCCTTGTAGGTGGATAGGCAGACACAAAATGTGGGCAATCAAACAGATTCCTCCTGGGGAAGCACCTTTGGGGAGCCTATGTGTCCATGAGATGTTTGGAACCAGTGGCCAGCAGAAATGGACTTCTCTTGCTACACATCCTGTTGGATTTGGCCCTGCTGAGCCAACACATCCTCTCAAGCAGGAATATTTTCACTAAATACCATCTGCAGACTGAAGAGGAAGTTAATAAAATACCATTTCATTTATAAGCAATCAAAAATATTTAGTTTCTGACCTTCTGGCAAAATGCTGTGAAGTATTTACAGAGTAAAGCTCTGCCGCACTGAGATGACAGTGAACACTGCTCCCAGTTACTCACTGCAACGGCATTTTTCTGCAAAATGTAAACAGCTCTTTCCATTTCTGAAAGCTGTTTTGAGATTCTTTTCACCTTTTGCAGTTTTTCCCCAGGTTGTCTGAACAAAGGAATCCTGGGCACTCTGTTTGTGGCTGCGCTCTGAGCCTTGGCACAAAGAGCCATCTCACTTCTGGCCTTTGGCTGGAGGACTTCCTTCTTTTTTCTTTTTGAGATGAGATCAAAGAGTGATAAAAAACTGATATTTTCACTTGCCTGTACTTATCCTTTGAATTATGGAAATACAGACTCATGAAAAGGAACAGCTGTTCCTGCAGTAATCCCTGTGATTTACTGCTGCCTCAACACATCTTGGCCCCCACTGACTGCCTTCTGAAGGCAATGCAAGTTATGAGTTCTGCTGCTTCCCAAAGCTGGATTATGCTCTGGCAGTGTCACCTGCTGTACCAGCTCTCCTTCTATGTGTCTGCCATCCAAAATATGTTACAGAATACCACTGAAATCGGTACTTCTCACTGGTACTCCTGAAGGCAAGCCAGGAAGCTTTGCATGCTTCCTTCCCATACTCCCCTTTTGATGACCTGTGTAATGACAAGGGAACCATGGCAGGAACAAACCTGGTTTATGAAGGTATGCCAGCCAATACGGCAAGCTGCCAGAAGCCCAGACTTGGTTGGGATGCTTTAATGAAAATTCAGGTTGAAAGAATTGGAGTTCAACTTCTTTGCGTTTGAAAAGAAGCACTTTTAATAACTGTGCCTTATTTAGAATAATGCCTCTATTTGTTTCTAAGCATAGGTTAAATGGATTGTAGCCCTGTGATTGGGCTTACTACTTACACGTGTTTGGAACGGAAAAGAAAATGTACTTGGTGCTACAGAGTGCAAAGCTGTGTGCTTCCAAGGCAGGTGGGATCTGGCAGACCTGCCTGCGAGGATGTGCACGTGCCTGTCATTTGGGGCACAAAGAGGCTTTTGTGGTACAACCTTAAACATAAATGGAATGAGTGTCACACAGTGTGTGAGCCAAAGCATGGGTGTATACAGTACCAAATGCTGAGATAATGGGAGTGCTCCTTATTGGAGCTGTGTAAAAAGAGGTGAGTGGTTTTTATGCTTCTTCCTTGTCTTACAAATTGTAACTTCATCGTACGCCACAAAGTACAGTGTAGAATGGCTGAATATAATATCTATTTTTCACAATATTTAAAACATATGGATTATAGCACATTTTTGAATTCTCATCTGTAGATTTATTTAAATGTAAATAATTCCTAGGTGATTTCATAATACAGAGATATGCAAATGGTTCCTATGTTTCCCAGCACGTTCTGAGTGTGCTGGGCAGGCACCTCTTCCCTGCTCCTGTTCTGGTCACAGAACTGCCTTCTGCTTTCAGCCAATCTGTCAACCTTGGACGAAGTGCTGAACTGGTGTCTCCTCATTCCCCGCTGCTGCTGACATTCCAGGTGCTGCTGACATCCCAGTTCTCCCCCCTGCCCACAGAAGGCACTGGTTGTGTTGATGGTATCAGCCCAGACCGTTCACATGCTGCCTGGACCCAGCCTTCCCTTCAGCTTCTACAACTTCATCTGTCTGCTGCTCCTGGCCAATGTGCCAAAGAGAGAAAAATACAGATAAAAGACACAGGGAAGGCCCCCTCAGGCCTTAAGGAGTCAGTCTTCCCCTGCAATGCCTCTGTTGCCTGACTCCTGGCCGGAGCCTGCACATGCACAAATACACGTCTACCAAATCTTTCAAGAAGAGACCAAACTCATCCTTTATTCTGCTCTTTTTGTTTTCTAGGCTGAACAGAAGTGCTTTGTCTGTGATTCCAGGTATCCATATAATCCCTATACACAACACAACAGCCACATGATTGAAAACGTTATCACAACTTTTGAGCCAGATAGGAAGAAAAAGTGGTGGCAGTCAGAAAACGGTAAGTTTCCTTAACAAAACGCTGCTGCTTGTGGTTAGATTTTCTTCTGCAATTATTATTCACCACTTGGCCTTCGTAATGAGGTGGGATAGACCCATTTTGCATGAAGAACACCCCGTATTTTTATTAGTTTGTGTGTCTGTCAGAAACAAAGAAAATCATTGGATGACTTTTAAGAAATTCATGTGGTTACAGGAAGGCATACACCCAGAACCTTGCCATCACCGTCACTTGCCATCTGAATGCTCTGAACAAGACCTTCAGCCATTTCACAGCTCCCAGCACTGCAGGTCCCACTGCTCGCACAGTCCCAGATGGAGCTGACTTTGTGCTCCCAGGATGCCCCAGGGAGCCTGGCTGCCTTGGCTGGAAAAGGCATCTGTGAATTCCCCAAGGAAAACTGTCTCGGCAGCCCCTCCAATGTGTGATTTGTGCTCTTCACTTCATTTTCATTCCTTTTCAGGTGTTGACCATGTCAGCATTAGACTGGACCTAGAGACTTTATTCCAGTTCAGCCATCTTATCCTGACCTTTAAGGTATTACATGCACATCTTTTACCACTCCTTTTATGTAATTTTATACACTAATTCTTTAACCACAGGAATAAATTGCTTAGGGAAGCGGTGAAAGCACCATCCTCAGAGGTTTGTGAGAACTGGTTAGATAAACACCTGTCAAGTATGGTTAAGCTGTAGATGATCCTGCCTTAGGGAAAGTAGATAGGCTGAATAGCTTCTCATTCATGTGCCTTCTGGTCCAATTTTCTATAAATCTGATAATTAAATGTGAAAAATAAACTATGAAATTAAGTCCAAATACTTTAGACATTTCTAACTGAGGGGGTTCTTTCAACTTTAATTCTGTCTTCTTAAGCATACCCACTGTGATCCGCTTAGATGGCTACATTTTTTTTCATTTCTCTTTAACAAAATTCCTGTATTGTTATTGTGGATTTCCTTACTTAAAAAATAATCTACTTATAGAATAATCTCCTGTGCAGTCTGATCTGGTAGGTGGCAACTCTGCTCACAGCAAGGGGTTGGAACTAGATGATCATTCAAGACCCCTCCAAGCTAAGCTGCTCTGTGATGCTATGATTCTATATGGAAGATTGCCCCTCTTCTGCTGAGAGTTGAGATGAGGAATGTGGCTTCTTCAGTCTCATGTAAATAGTACAGTATGCATGCAGGCTCTCAAACACAAAAATACAGTTGGCAGCTGTTGGTATCCCCCAAGCAGGGCCATCAGTACAGTTATCCCCAAGCTGTCTTATCAATGCCTCATTAAGGAATTCTTGAAATAATGTTTCTTGCAGACATTTCGGCCTGCAGCAATGCTGGTTGAGCGCTCCACAGACTTTGGTCAGACCTGGAAAGCGTTTAGGTATTTTGCACAGGACTGTGCAGCTTCTTTTCCCAACATCTCTTCTGGTCCATCAAAAGGTGTGGGAGACGTCATTTGTGATTCAAGATATTCAGACATTGAGCCCTCCACTGAAGGCGAGGTACTGCTGAGAGTCGGTGACTAAGATTGTACACAGCTAGTTTTCTGGAGCTGAGTGTCTCACTTTTATGTCCATCATATTGACTTACAGAGGTCCTGAGTCAGGAAGTGCTGTTGATGTTTCAGACGTAAGAGGGGAAATCATAGCATTTTACCCTCAGTTTAGTATCCAAACAAGCTCATAAAACAACATGCACAAAGCCTTCTAGTGCTCTTTCCAGTTTTCCCAGTTCACATGAAAGCCCTTCCTCGTAAGAGTTCTTGGTTCCCTATCAACCTCTGCCACTGAAGGGCTTTTTGCCAGCCAAAGCTAGTCTGAAATGGTGAGAGAACTTGCTGAATTGGGGCCAAGACATTTGTTTTAATTTGGCGGGATCAGTAAAGTGACATCAGTAACAAATGGATCTCAGATGGCAGAGTTTATATGCAAAAATAATATCTTCCATGACTTTTAGAGCTGTTTTAATCTGTTTTGCAGGTTGTTTTAAAAGCTTTGGATCCTAGCTTTGAAATAGAAAACCCATATGTGCCATATATCCAAGGTAAGGACAAGGCAAGTTTTCACCAGTGATTCTTTACAGGTGTTGCTTACTTTGCACACCAGAAGGAACAAAAGCTCAACTGGTGTTAATAATGACATTGAAAAGTATGTACCAAAGGATCATAGGAAGGCGTCTGTACTAATAAATTTTAAAAGGACCAGTCTTGTCCCCTAGCCCTACAGACAAGTGACCCAGCTCTGTACAGCCCATCCATGCAGCTAAACTGTCCTTCCTTCTTGGACCAGATGGCCTAATCATCCCTGCCCTTTGGGTGTCTCTCATGAGTTCATGAGGCGCTGGCTGGGGAAGCATTGCTTATCCAGATGAAGGCTGTACCAGGGAAGTTGTCTGCCAGGAGCAAGTCACTTGTCCAGGCCCATATCAGACCATTTAAACTATTTCTTCAGTACGGGGGATTTACTGGATGTTTTATTCAAGCTGTAAATTTGACTCTCTTCATTTTCAAGTCATCTTGGGCTCCTGATTTCTTTTCTTTCTTTCCAGAGCTCATTACAATGACAAACCTAAGGATCAATTTTACCAAACTCCATACCCTTGGGGATGCTCTCCTTGGAAGAAGGCACGGTGATCCCCTTGAAAAGTATTACTATGCTGTCTACGAGATGGTTGTGCGGGGCAACTGCTTTTGCAATGGCCATGCCAGCCGCTGTGATCCCATACAGAATCTGCGGGGTGATGTCTTTCATCAACCCGGCATGGTGCGTAATTAACGCTATTAAGTCCCTACCTGGTGTTTTGGTGGAAGGAAGGAATGGAGGGAAGGAGAGAGGAAGGAATGGAAAGATAGAGAGAGGGAGAGGAAGGAAGGTCACTGATGAGCCCTGGATTAACCATTTGCAACTCCAGTGTTTTGATACAACTTCTTCCTTCGAAACTATGGGCCAGGTTTCTCAGAAGCTGTGTCTTTGTTGGCATCAGCATGGTGTTTCAAAAGCAAGTGGGACATGACATGTTGATAACAGCAACAAAATACCAGAGCTGTAATGGTGCAAATATAATGCAGTAAGCAGCCTGTGCTGTGTGCAGACTTGACTGGCTGCTTGTTGGGTGAATTCCATGCTCCAGCTGGGCTCGGGGGCTCTGCAGCAAGGACAGAGACACTGTGTCATAGGTTACCCTAAAATCTACCGGCACCCATGACAGGGGTATAGACGGCCTGCAGGGCCGCTATCCCAAAAGGAAAAGAAAACAGGGAAACAGAAAATAAATACAGCGGCAGCGATCTAAGGAGGCACACTTATTTACTAAATACTATATCGAAATACAGAATAGCACAATATAATACAATATAATTGGAATTAAGGCTAACAAATCAAGTAAAATAAGAGAGAGTGAGTCCCGAAACCGAGAGGCCTACTGTAACTCTAGGCAAAACGGCTGGAACGCTCCCACACGGCTCTCCCCCTGGCTGGCAGGATCCAAGAGAGCGAGTCCAGCACTGAAGTGAGATTATATAGTCCTGGTCATATGACTGACCGTGGTGCTCCCTGGGACATTCAGTCTTCTTTTGTGAGCAGCAGATTCGTCAAAATTATCTATGCTTAACATGATGTTATGATGTGGAATACTGATAGCAAAATTACAAAATTGCAAAACCATGACATTCCACCCCTTATTCTACATCATTACATTATGCTTATTACACACACACACACACATATAGTTGTGAGCATTCAGCAAGCTTATTGTTCTTAACAACTTATATCTATTTTCATGCAAATCCTTAAGCTGAAAATAAAACTCCGTAACTTAACACACCATTATTTACTAAATCGAGGAAATGGCAAAACTGCCAGAAAGAGGAACATGATAACGGTGGAGGGAAGAAAGGGAGAAAGGCAACACTAGCAGGGCGTCCCCCACATCAAGGTGCACTCATCCTTTCCCTAAGCTACAGGGCCACTGCACAGAGGACTTCTTGGGACTGTCCTCCTCTGTCTCCATCACTGGATGTCAGGGCAGGAGCCCAGAGCATAAGCAGAGGGGAGAAGCAGACCAGCATCACTGCTGGTGGTATGGCCATCCTCCAAGTCATCCATTCCTTTCAGTGGAACAGAAGCATCAAGGAGAGGCTCAGCAAGAAACTCACCAGCAGGTGATCACAGTATCACAGTATTGTGCGAGTTGGAAGGGACCTTAGAGGTCATCGAGTCCAACTCCCGGGATTCGAGCCCTCTGTGTAGCAGAGCGGCACTTCTACCACTTGTGCCACAGCGGGGATTCGAACCCAGGCCTCCGGTGTTGCAAGCGGCAGTTCTAGCACTGCGCCACCGGGGCACACGATAGTGCCAGCAGCTTCACATCCTGGCCTGGAGAGTCCAGCTCCAAACCCTCATAGGGGAACAGCGAACTCAGGCCTCGTGGCTGCAGGATGACCCCCCTCACTGTGGGGTGGCTCACTTGGCACATCCACACCATCCTCACCATGGGCTTCTGCTTCTTGCCCAGGTGACAGGGATAGGAGTGGAACTGCTGGGGCAGTGTCTGGAGTACCATGCCTCCATAGAACTTGCTTCTCCAGCCCTAATATGGTATTTCGGGCGATAGCATGGGGTACTGGTACTGCGTATGTTTCAAGCCACCCAGTGGTTGCCTCCACCATGGTGAGCACATAACGCTTACCATTGCGAGATCATGGCAAGGTGATATAATCAATCTACCATGCCTCCCCATATTTATATTTTTGCCATCGCCCTTCCCCCCAAAAAGTTTTCATCCTCTTGGCTTGTTTAATTATGGCGCATATTTCACAGTCATGAATGACCTGAGCAATAGCATGCATAATTAAGTCCACCCCTCGGTCTCTGGACCACTTATATGTTGCATCTGTTGCTTGATGGCCCGAGGTCTCATGGGCCCATCGAGCTAGGAATAATTCAATCTTGTTCTACCAGTCTAAGTCTATTTGAGCCACCTCAGTTTTGGCAGCTCGATCAACCTGATGGTTATTTTGATGTTCTTCAGTAGCCTTGCTCTTAGGCACGTGAGCATCTACATGGCTCACCTTTACAACAATGTTTCTTATTTGGGCAGCAATGTTTTTCCACAGTTCAGCAGCCCAAATAGGTTTACCTCTTCGTCGTTGCCAGTTGTTTTGTTCCCACTGCTGCAACCACCCCCATAAGGCATTTGCCACCATCCATGAATCAGTATAAAGATGAAGCATTGGCCACCTCTCCCGTTCAGCCACATCTAAGGCCACCCCTCATGCCGGACAGCCGGGCCTCCAGTGGGCTGGATGGGGGCAGTGCAGTTCTCCTGCCCCATGGCCATAGCGGTGGGCGCCTGCTCAGCCTGGAAGCGCACCAACCCCTTCCAGATATGGAACAGACCCACCGGGAGAGCTGAGACCGGTGACGTCCGCTTGGGGTTGCGCTGCTCCGCTACAGGCTGCCTCGCCTGGGCTCGGGAAGGAGCCTTGCTCTGACCGGAGGTTGTTACACTCAGACTGGAGGGCGTCGTGCTCAGACTGGAGGGCGTTGCGCTTGGACTGGAGAGTGTCATGTCCGGACTGGAGAGTGTCACGCTCGGACTGGAGAGTGTCACGCTCGGACCGAAGGGCATCTCGCTCAGACCGAAGGGCGTCTCGCTCAGACTGGGGTGTGTCTTGCCTGGACCAGAGGGCATCAAGTTCGGACCGGAGGGTGTCACGCTGATATAGGAGGTCATTTCTCTCAGCTCTGAGACTCTCCATCTCAGTTCTGAGACTCTCTATCTCAGCTTCAGAAACTTTTTCCCTCTCTGCCTTTTCAGCTCTGAGACTCTCTCTCTCAGCTTCAAAATTGAATAAGGCCCAATAGGCATTAGCCAGGCCCCAAATCATTTGTGCCTCCTGAGATCTGCCTGTGCCGCAACATTCCTGCCTCAAATATGCGATCAAGCTCTCAGGATTCTTCAAGTGTTCAGGAGTAAAGCTCCATGACGCTGAAGATGTCTGCCTTTTTAAAGTCTCCTCAAAGCCTCTCCACACCCCCTGCCACTCAGTATTCTCTGGTTCTGGGGAAGACTTCCTCAGAATGTTATAAATCCAGATACTGAGTGAGATTAATAAAATAAACAACAGTATGTTCAGGGAAATTAACAGTGTGGTCAAATGGGCGTTCAAAAACTGCATAAAGGATTCAGGGAAGGGACGAGGAGCATACAGCACCCTGAAAAGCAGTTTTACAAGCAGTTTTAACAGAGCACACATTTTTTTTTTTTCCTCTCTTCAATAACGAGATAGCAGAGCTAAAAGTTTACAAAATATTCTGGGGTATTGGCCGTCCGCCTGGACTTTCAAGGTCAAGCTCCCAGGTGCAGAAACGTAAACTTTAGATAGCTCCTTAACGAAAAAAAAACTCGTAGCTCTGTAAAAGCTAAAGGAACAGCAGGGAAAACAGCAGCTTTTGCAGTTTTTGCCCACTTTTGCCCCTTTTTGCCCACTTTTGCTGGCAATCTGCCCGCATTCTCCACCAATTATGTCATAGGTTACCCTAAAATCTACCGGCACCCATGACAGGGGTATAGACGGCCTGCAGGGCCGCTATCCCAAAAGGAAAAGAAAACAGGGAAACAGAAAATAAATACAGCGGCAGCGATCTAAGGAGGCACACTTATTTACTAAATACTATATCGAAATACAGAATAGCACAATATAATACAATATAATTGGAATTAAGGCTAACAAATCAAGTAAAATAAGAGAGAGTGAGTCCCGAAACCGAGAGGCCTACTGTAACTCTAGGCAAAACGGCTGGAACGCTCCCACACGGCTCTCCCCCTGGCTGGCAGGATCCAAGAGAGCGAGTCCAGCACTGAAGTGAGATTATATAGTCCTGGTCATATGACTGACCGTGGTGCTCCCTGGGACATTCAGTCTTCTTTTGTGAGCAGCAGATTCGTCAAAATTATCTATGCTTAACATGATGTTATGATGTGGAATACTGATAGCAAAATTACAAAATTGCAAAACCATGACACACTGGCACAAACAATGGCCAATAATGCAAAGCTAATGCATGAAAAATTGATTATTAAAAAATTCAGAGGGATGATTTCAAATTCTTTACTTGTGGGATAAAGAGATCAGATTCCTTTCTTTGGCAAATACGTTTCTCAGAATAGACATGTGCAGGGAGAGACATAGAAAGAAAAAATGTTGATGTCTCCACTGGTGTCACTAGAAGTACCAGAAGAACAATTAAATATTTCCCGGCAGCTTTAAAACTATTGGGTTAAAATTTGTAGGTATTCTGCAAACTTTTCCTCAAATAAATGAGCATTTTGTCAGCTGAGGGAGCCAAAGAGCTTTGAATTCCCCCAGTCCTGCTGGTGTACCTCAAGCAGATCTCTGTTGACTATATTTGCAGATAAGACATTTTATAATAGCATAAGCAATTCAGTAGGGGTTATAGCTCTTCTCATGAATACAGATGTAGTACAGATGTAGTACCTGAAAGGATATAACTTGATTTAGGAGTTCTAATGAAGTCTAGCGGCTATTCTGTAGCATTGAGACTTACAGTAGTAGTGGAAGAAAATATCACTTTAAATCTTAATGGAGGAAACAGAGCAATCAGGAACAGATTACGCCAGCAGACATACAGGAAACATTATTTTGATCCACATCTGTTTCAATTGGGAGATGAAAGGATGCCTTTATATTTTCCTTTCATAAAACTGAAAAGAATCTGCTCTGCTCTCCTCTCCTCTCCTCTTCTCATTTCTCATCACCGTATTTTATCAATTCTCACCCCCTTGCAGGTGCATGGGCGATGTATCTGCCACCACAACACTGAAGGCTTGTCCTGTGAAAGATGTAAAGATTTCTACAACGACGCTCCCTGGAGACCAGCTGAAGGGGCACAGAATAATGCTTGCAAACGTAACTCAAACATTCTTTTTCTCCTTTTTAATTACTGGGGGGTGGGTGCAGCACAGTCCCAGCACACTGAGCTATGGGATGGTTTCTGGGATGGAACCTTTCCCATGCCTCATCTAGAAAAACAGATGGATTCATATGTCCATCAGTGTTGTTGCCCTACAATGTGAATTTTCACATTCTTATTTTTAATAAAGAAAAAAGAAAAAAAAAAAGACAAAGGAAAAAATGCTGATGCCAAAAGATTGTTTACTGCTTAACTCAGAGTCTTTCTTGCAAATGAAACAAGCATTTAGACAAGGAAGGCTGAATTAGTTACTTACACAATGAAGGACATAAAGAAATAATAGATGAAGATCTGTATCAGGTATTTTAGCTATATAGCTAGATCTTAGAGGTGTTCCCCATTCTGTATCAGGCAGACACACCTGCATGGGTTCTTCTCAAAGTGTAGGCACGGCCCAGTTCTGGCTTTTGCCCGTAGTGGTAAAGTGCAAGGTCTGGGAGGCTGTAATCTTATTATAACACTGTAATTATATGGGTAACAAGTAAACCTGTTGTAAAGGTAGACACAGTGGTGGCAAGACACAATAGGAACTGTGGTGTTAATTATCCCCCATTTGTTTCTGGTTGCAGGCTGTAACTGCAATGGCCACTCTGGCAGGTGCCACTTCGACATGGTTGTGTACCAGGCCAGTGGTGGGGTCAGTGGTGGGGTCTGTGAGGACTGCCAGCACAACACCACAGGGCAACACTGCGACCGGTGCAAGCTCTTCTTTTACCAGGATCCACACAAAGCCATCTCGGACCCTCACGCTTGCCTCCGTAAGCTTCCTTGTTTTAGCTTCTATCTGCTCTGATCCCTATGGCATCCCCATACTTGTATGTGGCTGTAGAAGTGTTTCTGAACCTGTAACTTCCAAACTACCTTACAGAATATCTGCACAACACTGTCCTTGAAATAACATTGTACAGGAAGCTGCATATTCCATCTCACTGCTAAACTGAGCTTTCAGTCCAGCAGAGACATCATCATAGAATCATAGAATCAAAGAATAGCTTGGGTTGAAAGGGACCCCAAGAATCAGCAAGTTCCAGCCCCTCTGCCACAGGCAGAGCCAATCTCATCTTTTCTGAACAGCTTCAATAGAGAACAGACTAGCAGTAGTGCTGTTGCTTTTGTGATAGTCAGGAATTGCAGGAGTGAAATGCTGGGAGGAGGAATATCCTTTCTAGATATTTGTCTAATATTTAAAAATAAGCTTTCAGGCATGCAAGCCCATCTTTTGAAAGGTTAGTTCAGTATTACCACAGGATAGGAAAGATGTTTTGAGTATAATTTGTCATAATTGATTGGCATAGAAAGCTCTTAGGGAGCTAAGGGGAGATTACCCAAGGAAATGTGGTAGCTTTTAGCAGTGCAGTGAAAAACAGCCTGAACAGAAAGTGAGATGTGTCACGGTGGCAGTGGCCCCTGCTAGTCCCATCCTTTCGAGCAAATTACTCAGTCATGGCCAGTTCAGGCCATCCCTACGGAGGGGACTCCCTGGTGGTACCCTCCTGTACACTACAGCTTTCACAAAAGCATCCCCAGAAGCACAGAGCCTTGCTTCTCCCCAGGTGGAGAACGTCAAGAGTGGATGAGCAACATCCATTTTTACCTAAGGAGAAGGGTAAATTTCTACCAAAGTGAAGAGTGTAACTCCCCTCCAGAGAAAAAATTGACCTCTTGAAATATTTCTTAATAGCGATTGTACTTTAAATGTCAGGCCACCAGCACAGCAGGTGTGGATGGACATCTCTAGTCTTCACAGCAATGCTGAACTTTAACAGCTGCAGTTGTACAGTTGAAGTTTCATGCCTATATCTAAATATGCTTTCCTATGTCCCTTTGACTCTGCCTGTAGCTTGCAGCTGTAACCCAGAGGGCACACTGCATCACGGTGCTTGTGAGAGCCACACAGACCCTGTGCTGGGAACGGTGGCAGGCCGGTGCCCGTGCAAGGAGAATGTGGAGGGCGTCCACTGCAACAAGTGCAAGGCCAACCACTTTGGGCTGAGGGGCAGCGACCCACTGGGCTGCCGGCGTACGTAAACTACCACTTTTGTTCTTCTTCCCAAAGCATTTTTAAGAGATGGGAGTAGTTAAATACACAGATGCACACAGTAACTCATGGATACTCTATACTCTCTATGTTACAAAATACCCAACTGGCTGCTATGATCTCATGTCAAGGGCATATTCTTGGTCTTCAGAAGACACTTTTGGCTCTTTCTAAGAAGCCACAGTCAGAACTATGATTTTAAATGCATTTAAAATCTGTTCATTGGGAGGTAAATGTATTGCTTTTAAGGAAATAGGAGAAGGAAATACCACCCCAATCTGCACACTCCACTCACATTTTTGTTTCCACACTTGAAACATCAGTGATATAAGATGCACACAGGCCAGAAACAAACCTTCTGAGATCTGAAAGCACCTTCTCACTGAGGTGCCCATTACACATTTTGCTTCTTCTGCCTGGTGCTTAAATTCCTTAGAGAGTATTTTGGGGCTCTTCTTGCTGCTAAACACTTTATAGATTAAGGGAAATGCTGCCTGGCTGTGATAGCTTCCAGCCAGCTGATAGACACATCCTACTCCTGCTACTGTCACCAGGGCCAACTGAGGCAACCACACATTTCTCTCCCCACAGCCTGCAACTGTGACGCTGCCGGCACTTTGCCTTTCTCTGTCTGTGACCCTGCCACTGGGGAGTGCCTCTGCCAGCAGTTCACCACGGGCCGGCGCTGTGAGAAATGCGTTGTATGTGTCTGGACAGTTTTTGTTGTTCCTTTTTGCTGTGTCTCTTTGCATGTTGTTTTAGAAGTCTCCTCTCCCATCTCCTGCCTTCCTGTGGGCTCTGGCATGGCATTTCATCAAAGGAGAAAATGACACTGGCTCTGTGTATGTGACATCATTTCTCGTGTGATGAGGCTATTTAGGGAACATGGGGACCATCTGGTTTTTACCAAGGAAGTGTCTCCACCCTGGCATGGGAAAGCTTCAGGGCTTGTCTCTTTGAGTTTGAACTTCCACTGGGCTCACTTTGTGTTCATGGGCTAGAATTGTGCTCACCAATGAGGAAGGCAGTGAAGAGCTGAAAACAGCCTTTGTTCAGAGTCTGAAGATGCCCTTAGATTCAGTCACAACCTCTCCTTAGCAGTCTCTGGATGAGGAAGAGATATGAATGGAAAAAAAGCATCCTCTGTGCCTTAGGCTGTGAAATACTGCCACCCTGTCCTGGTTATCTGTGGATTTAGCTGCTCTCAGAATATGTGCAGTCAGTATTCTCACAAAAAAGCAGGAGCTCATAATCTTTTTCCCTTCATCATGAAGGAAACAATCACTGCCAAAAAGGTAAACAATTAGATTTAGTCAAAATACAAGTTAATTTTACTGCTATACTCTTCCGTTTTGCATGGACACATTCATGGACACATTCGAATATTTTTTACTGCTTGTTGAAGTTAGTGCAATCAGTTCACACCAGAAGCAGCATTCAAAGAAAGGAAAGGAAATGCAATGTTATCTTTGCTGTTTCCAGAGCAACCCATTTGCACAGATGGATAAATACCTGGTTCTTTTCACAGTATCTGAGCACCCACCCATGCATTTTGGTATGAGCATCAATCTCACATGGCCGAGCACAGGCAGGCACCGCAGGAGAAGACGAAAGCATCAGTCATCCTAAGGAATAAAATACATTGTCTTAAATACTTGCTATTAAGAAAAATCTTTCACTTACTTTTTACACCAGGAGGGATACTGGGGTCTTGGCAAGAGCGTGTATGGCTGTTCTCCATGTGACTGTGACATCGGTGGATCCCAGGATAACTTGTAAGTTAATGTTCTTCTTCAAGTTTTGTCTCATTTATAGTTTTCACAAACTCTAGCATTAGATTTTCTAGCTAGGTTGATAGAGTCTCAGTACTCAATGGGAAAATAGGCTGTAGATGTAGTTTCATCACACACAAAGAGTATAAAGTAATGTTGAGATCTTAGAGATCTAGCTGTGATTTTAAGGGGGATTTATCTTCTACCTTCAAAGCCAGTTATAGATCAGCTAGAGTCAAGATTAGTTTAATACAGAACACAAGCTGCATAGTTTGAGAGAACTACTGGTCCTAATATCAGTAGAAATTAGAAGGTATAAGTGACATTTTTAACTTAGCCTCCTTTCCACACTTCAAAAGTTTGAAACATCTCTTTTTTGGGTCTTTTTACTATTATTATTATTATTACTATTATTAAGCCTTGGCTCATATTCAAAACATATTAATTAAGAGTCCAGTTTTGTTTCACATAGACTTCCCCAGGACTCTGCTGGGTTGAAGTCTTACCTGTTAGATACATTCAGTGCTGCAGAACAGATGCTCAACTTCCTTGGCTTGTATTTGTCAGCAAGAAATCAAAGCTAGTCATCATCTGATGTGTGAAACGAGAACATAGGTATGCGAAAACTACCATATCACTCAAATCAAAGATGCTAGTGACCTCATGTCCTCTTTCTAAAAGTATGTGGGATAGATGCTTAAGAATGGATATGGTGATAGGTTTTAAAACAAGAAACTGATACAGAAATGGCAACAAATGGTCAGAAAAGAAAGGGATCTGTGCTTCTGGTTATAGAATGGGTGGAGAAAGCCATGACATGTCACATCTCCTAAGTGATGAAACAGAATTAAATAAATGCAGCATTGGACAGAGGGAACAGAGAGAGAGAGAGAGAGAGAGAGAGAGGTTGTGGTGGGAAGAAATGTAATAGTGGAGACAGTCCCACTGTGGAAGAAACAAAATGGAGGTGAAACAAGGATGAAGCTGAGCTGCTCTCATGCTGAAAGAACCCAGAAATGCTGCACTCACATCCTCCCTGTACCAACTCCTGCTCCAGGTGCTCACCAGAGGATGGTCAGTGCAAGTGCCTTCCCAACATCGTGGGCCGCCAGTGCAATGAGCCAGCCCCAGGCTACTTCTTTTTGCCCCTGGATTATTATATCTATGAAGCTGAGCATGCAGTGCCCCTTTCTGGTTCTGCACCCTTGGTACGTAGTTGGCTGTTCAGGCATCATATGGAAAATAGATCCATATGATGGTTGATGCAAAGCAAGTCCCTTCCTTGACCATCCTCGATTCTTCTTTGCCTCCTATTTCTTCCATAACTGTGGCTATTACTACATGCTGTGGTGACCTACGAAACTATCCTTGGTGCTCTTCAGGTATGGGCTGGTCTAGCAGAAATCAGTGAAATTAATGATTTAAAGTGTTAAAGTTGCCAGCAGCTCGAGGAGAAGCTATCACAAACTTTGGTTCTTCTGGAAAGTTCTAACAAAGGAAGGACTAAATTGCTCTCTGCTCCATTGGACTCATTCCTGCTGCCTTACATACGGGAACTGATTGTAGCCTGATTTCCTTAAGAACTTGGCATCCATCCATAATGTTTTTAGAACATTTATTTATTTATTCCTCAAAATTGGGGTATATTTTCCCCCATGCATAATACACGTCTCATCTTGCTGGAATGCGTCCCTTCCGCTGCCTACATTTTACTAAAACATCTTCTCCAATGTTTTGTCCAGAAACTATGAAGAAATAATAATTAAAAACAAAACAAAACCAAAAACGTTTATGTGTAGGTCACATCCACAAATATTTAGCTATAATCACAGGCAGCATACATCCTACTGTCCAGTAATTAAATGGAAAACAGATGTCTGGGACACAGATTATGAGAAATGCAACCTAACAGTGAGAGAGTGAGGGAAAAGGGTTTCCAGCAGTTGCTGGGCCATGCTACCAGGTTTCACACAGCAGAGAATAGAGCTTGTTTTAAGTATAGGGATTTCCTGTTAGCTGCTTACCAACCCTTCAAAACTGCTGAGACAATGCTGTGTCCTGTCTCATTACTTTCTACTTCACAGGTCAAACCCACTCTCCCAAGGTGTGACATCTATTTCCAGAAGCAAGGATATGAGTTCATGATTGAAAATGGAAAGATTGTGCTAAACAGGAGCAAAAAACGAAGTGTAAGAGAAGCAGGACTAGGGCAGGTAAATTACTGCTTTGTTATGTATAAAGATTATACCAAATGCTAACTTCAGTCTTGCAACAGAGGGAAAGGATACATCTGTGCATGTAGAATTGACAGTCCTCTACATTACAACCCAGACACAAGTGAAATCAATTCTTTTAGCAGGCAGCTGAACTGGATATTTTATAATTCACACAGATAGGCTTGTTTTGCTATGTCCAGTGCCACAGTAGGCACTGAAGGCTCAGATTGAATTAGTTGTTTAGAAAGGAAGATCCCCAAGGAAGCTAAAATCCCTTTTTTGTTTTGTTTTGTTTGGTTTGCTTTGCCTTCAAGACATCTACAACATTTAAGTGTACCTAAATGTTAACATGGCACCTACTGTGTTTAAATACTCTATTGTTGCAAGTCAGCTTAGTCGTCGTACATATTGATATTTATTTATTCAGCTTTTAATGGAAAGTCTAGCCATGTACAAAATTAAGTTCAATCTGTTGAAGGTTTGCAATGTGAATGCTGAGAAGTATCAAATATACAGAGATGGATGGATTAACCTGATCCTTCTTATTCTTGTTTTCCTCTGTCTGTGATGCTAAACTTCCCACATTCGGGAGAGTTCTTAGCATGCAGATCAAGAGTGTGTGCAGAAACAAGGCTGACTGCTGTCTGAGATAAGTAATTAAGACAGCAAAAATAGTTCCTTTCTTTTTTCCAAATTTGCCTGTTTATAACTTGGCTGTGACACTGACAATGTCTGCATGTCTTTGCAGGGCACAGCTGAGCGAGGACAGGACCCAGCCCTGGAGGTGGTTTTCAGGCAGCCCAGCACTGGCCGACCTGTCACCTGGACGGGTCCTGGCTTTGCCCGTGTCCCCAGTGGAGCTGGGCTGAGATTTGCCATCAGTAACATTCCCCTGACTATGGACTTCACTATCGCAATCCGTTACGAACCTGAGGTACTGGTGATGGCTTGCATGTCTTGTGATGTCGTGACAGTTGCATGGTCTATTTTTCCAGTTGTAGGAGGTGGCAATTCCTTCTACTCTTTAAAGCTCTTTTCATTTAAAATGAAAATTGCTTGCTTTCTAATGTTTATCAACATATAAACATTCACTCTACTGATTCCTTTAACCCTCTCCACTCGTATTTAGAAAAACAAGTGTTTTCTTAATATTAGCCAAGGTGTCATTGTCTGGAGATCCTCATTTGGAGCCCCTGCTTGGACTGGATTTCTGTACATGTATCAGACAACAGGAAAATGCTTCTGCTTCAGATGGGAATTTTGTATTTTTAGCTGAGATTTTCTGGGGAGAACAATGGGAACACAGGCAGGAGAGGAGTGTGCTGATCTGTACATACACAGCAGATGTTTATCCAGGGCTTTTGCAGTCATTCACCTTCCCATCTGCACCAGCTGGGCTCTAAGATGTGTGAAAACCTTAGAATATTAGCCAAAATCTTATTTTGTGCCTGGACAAAATTTCTCAGTGATGAAAGCATGTCTAGGGAGATCCATTAATCCAAATCTGGTTAAATCCAAGTCTGCATCTGTGTGTTCAAAGATGCACGCAAGTATATTTTCCCTACGAGTATTTATGCATGCCTTCTTCTTTCTCTTCCCAGCTCCCTGGGACAATCCCCCCACTCAAGATATTCCTTCTGTCTACTGTATTCTATTATTTGCTGCTATTCTGAGGCAAACAAAACTCCCATTGACTAAAAGCACGAGAATAATTTTGAAGTGGGCCGGTTTGATGTTGTTTTTTCCTTCTCAGGACTGGATGGAACAGCTGAATCTTAAAGACTTTCATTGCGAAGTCATTTCTGTTTGTTGTTCCTTATTAGATGTGAGAAGAGGCGTATGGTGAGGGATATCTCTCAGACAATGCTGGGTTGAGAAAGGAAGCAGCTCCAATGGCTTTAACAGTGCTGTTTTCATCTGCACCGGCTGAGGTCCCATTTCCATTACTGCTGTTCAGATACAATGCATTTTTCTCAAATAACATTATTTTTAATACTAAAAGACAAAGGGAAAATCTATTTTGTCACTGCTATGTGCAATCATCAGATGGCTTTCAGAAACTATGACAAGGAGAAAGTGAGTTTTTCAGGTACAATCATAGAGTCATGAAGGTTGGAAAAGACCTCTAAGGTCATGTAGTCCATCCATCAGCCCATCCCTACCATGCCCACTAACCATGTCCTTCAGTGCCACATTGACCCTTTTCTTGAACACCTTCAAGGATGGAGTTCCACCACCTCTCTGGGCAGCCTGTGCCAGTGTCTCACTACTCTTGCTGAGAAGTAATGTTTCCTAATAAAATTATGAAATTTTCATAACTTTTGCCTTTTGTTCATAGACTTTAGAGGACTGGTTAGCAAGTGTTGCTGTCCAGCCCACTGGTGTTTCATCAAGTCAACACTGCAAAGCCAGCGGCTTTTCACAGGAACCTCATGTGTTTGCCCTCCCAGCTACAAAGAGGTCGGTCTACTTCTGTTTGTAGATTTTCTGTGTGCAGATCTCTCACTCAAGCATTGCAGTGCAATAAACCTGTGGGAAAGTGGGGTTATTGCAAACACATGTGTGACGTTTCCTGCTGCTGCTGCACGATAACACATTGCAGCCTGGAGGAGTGCAGGAAGAAGCAGATGACTCCATTCCAGCCTGGCAATGTTTTGCCACAGCCAGGAGAGCAGCCTTAGGCCCTGCTGGGACTGATTTCTTTAGTGGAGGTCCAGCTAAGGCTATGTCAATATAGGAAGGGAATACTGACCTAAAGACTCCATCCTAGCCTATTTTCAAAACCATTTTTTCAGTTTGCACTCTTTATTATCTAAATAATAGAGAGTAGGAGGGAGGGCAGGGAGAGCTTGCAGCACCCCCCAGCTTGCCCTGTCCTGCTCTGGGGGAACCCCTCTGTGCTGGCTGTGACAGTGCTGTGTCTCTTCTAACCAGGATTGCCCTGCTGCAGACCCCAGTCTGCCTGGAGCCAGGAACCCAGTACTCCGTGGATGTGTATTTTTCTCAGCCCTCTGCCTCTGACCCAAAGGCTAAACTGTTCATCTTGATTGACTCTGTGAGTAACGCTGTCTCAACTCCCAGGCGGTTGCATTTATACCACTTTAAAATGTTTTTTTGTTTGGTTGCTTTTTGTTTGTGTGTTTATTATGTTAAACAGACCTACCCAAACATTTCAAAATCGTTTATGATGTGTTTTATCAGAAATTCAGGGAAGTGTGCTTCTCTTTGTTTCCATTGGTATTGGCTTCCTATGTTTATATATGGAGAGACCGAATTATATCATTTAACGTTTTTATGGAGCAATACTGCAGCAGCTCATCAAGTCAGAAGTGTCGCATGTGTTAATAGGCAGTGTATGTACCTCTGTTGGTTGCTCATTCATTACGAGCACACTGCATATGCCAACAAGATGCTGTGGTTAGGGACACATTCTTCAGTTCTTCATTCACCTAGAGGTTTTGAAAATCCTCATAATACATCTGAATCCAATTAGAAAAGCATGGATATATTTAGAGACGAGCCCTGACACTGGGAAAGTAAAATTAGTTCTATATTTTCCTGGGAATTGTGTGCAGACATTTTCCAAGTTTCCAATAAGGCAGAAAGTGGGTGTTGGTTTGGGGTCCTTCTCTTGAGAAAAGCTGGCCATACTTGGACACAGAGTCCACAGCTAATTTATTTTCCCTGTCACAGTAGTACAAGTAAAATGTTTGTCTGGATGCTGCTTTTGGAGTTGTAAACATGTCACCTCTTAGCAGCAACGTTTCTGACCTTGTACCCGAGGCCTTACTATAGCCTGACTTCTTTTATTTGAAGAACTTGGGGAATGTCTAGACCTTCAGAATAAATGTGAATTTAGAAATGCAGAGCTCCAGGCTTCTGTCCTTGCCATGCGCAGCATCATCAGAGGATGTGGGAAATTCTGGTTTTCAGCATATCTAAGCAAAAATATTTTCCTTTCCTCTTAACGCCAAAGCTTGGACTTATTCCCAGAATCAACTCCATGGAGAACTTATGCAGCAAAAAGGATTTAGATGACTACCAGAAGTACCACTGTGTTGAAATTGCATCAGAAGTCGGGCCTCATGTGCTGCCCGAGGCTTGCGCCCGGCTGATAGCCAGCATGTCAGCTCGCCTTCACCACGGTGCTGTTGGTAAGGCCTGCATGCAGGCAGATGCCTGGGCACTGCTGTTTTCCCTTCAGTTTGTAGGACATTTTGTTGAGGTTGTGTACATCAATGAAGCCAATACGAGCATACAGTATATCCAACCCTAAGCATGCCGCAAACATCTTTAAGTGTCTTGGCTATTGAAAAGCCAAGGCTGTTGAAGCCTATTTCACGATGGGGCAATCACAGAATCACAGAATTGTAGAATGGCCTGGGTTGGAAGAGGCCTCAAGAATCATCAAGCTCCAACCCCCCTGCCACAGGCAGGGCCACCAACCTCCACATGTAGTACTAGACCAGGCTGCCCAGGGCCCTGTCCAACCTGGCCTTGAACACCTCCAGGGATGGGGCATCCACAGCCTCTCAGGGCAGCCTGTTCCAGGACCTCACCACTCTAAAAAGTAAAGAACTTCCCCCTGATATCCAACCTAAATCTTTCCTACTTCAACTTAAAACCATTTCCCCTTGTCCTGCTGTTATCTACCCTCTTAAAGAGTTCACTCCCCTCCTGTTTATAGGCTCCCTTTTAGGTACTCAAAGGCTGCAATTATGTCACTCTGCAGCCTTCTCTTCCCCAGGTTAAACAAGCCCAGATCCCTCAGCCTGTCTTTGGTCGGGAGGTGCTCCAGCTCTCTGATCATCTTTGTGGCCCCCTGGACTCATTCCAACAGCTCCCTGTATTTCTTGTTTTGGGGGCCCCAGACCTGGATGCTGTACTCCAGATGTGGCCTCACAAGGGCAGAGCAAAGAGGGACAATCACCTCCTTGTCCCTGTTGGCCACCCCTCTTCTGATGGAGCCCTGGCTACCATTGGCCTTCCAAGCTGCAAGAGCATACAAGCAATGCTTGTATGCTTTCTGAAGAGTGCTGCATCAGGTTCACCAAATGGCCAAAGCAGAAAGTTTGATTAATTTTGGCCGGTAGAAAATGACATAGGATTTTAAGCCCCCTCCCCAGATAATGTGGGCCAGCTGGATGCTTGGTAGGACTCCAGACACAGCAGCATACAGGCTGATGTGCTGCAAGATGTTCAGTAAGAAAACCTCAGCAGGATCCCAGAGTAAGGGAAGTAGCAGATGGGATTTGAAGCTTTGGAAAATGTCCAGAACCACTTAAGTTTGGACTGCACCGACTCCCCTGTAAATCTGCTTCCCACAGTGATGGGATTCTCACCTTGGCTTTCTAGCTCTGACATCTGAGTGTCCTGGACAAACATTCCCTGTGAGTCAGCAGAGCAGCTTCATTCAGCAGGATAGTCCAAGGCGTCCAGAGGAGACTTTTAAAGGTCATCTAGTCCAGCTCCCGTGCAACAGGGACACTTAGAGCCAGATCAAGTACTCAAAGCCCTGTCTAACCTGACCTTGAATGTCTCCATGGACAGGGCTTCCACCACATCTCAGAGTAACCAGTGCAGTGTCTCAGTACCCTTGCTGTAAAAAACTTCATCCTTCTATAAAGTCTAAAAGCACTGCTTGCTCATCATGTCCAGTGCCAAAGCAGGATGCAGGTTTATATCAAATACTTCTAGACTTCAGGGTATCTCTAGATCTATGTAGATCTACTTTTCTCTACACCTCTTTCTGTCCTGTCCCAAATACAGGCTGAGTCAGTGCCCTGAGCACGGTGTTTCAACACCAAGACTTGTGCTGGTGATGCATAATTGCGGTAGCATCAAACAACCCAAGCCATGGCTGTTGGTAGTTAGTGAACCTCTGATGAGGGGTCGTTAGAATCTTCCCTCCAAGTGCAAAACCTGCAAGATTTTTACAACTACCACACTCTTTTGGTTTTCAACCAAACCTGACTTGATTTTCTTTCCTGTTGACAGCATGCAAGTGCAATCTCCAGGGCTCGCTGAACGCCAGTTGCAGCAGACTGGGCGGCCAGTGCCATTGCAAAGCCAATGTCGTGGGGCGCTGCTGTGACACTTGTTCTGCAGGCAGCTATGGCTTCGGCTTCCATGGCTGCTACCGTGAGTACTCAGCACCCAGCACTGACACCACTACCTTCACCCATACTTGTATCAGTATTTGGCTTTCTGTGCACACCCCAGCTCTGTAGGGCTTTCAAGCCGCTATTGTTCATAGAAGCATAGAGTCATAAAGGTTGGAAAAGACATCAAAGATCATATAGTCCAACCATCAGTCCAACCCCACCATGCCCACTAACCCATACCCCTCAGTGCCACACGTCCACATTTCTTGAACTCCTCCAGGGGCAGTGACTCCACCGCCTCCCTGGGCAGCCTGTGCCAGTGCCTCTTCACTTTTTTGGAGAAGAAGTTGTTCCTAATATCCAACCTGAACCTCCCCTGGCACAGCTTAAGGTCATTCCCTCTCATTCTCTCTGTTACCTGGGAGCACAGGCAGACCCCCACCTCACCACAAGCTCCTTTCAGGCAACTGTAAAGAGTGATAAGGTCTCCCCTGAGCCTTCTCTTCTCCAGACTGAACCATCCCAGTCTCAGACCTCTCACAGCTTTGGTGTCCTTCTCTGGATACAACACATTCCAGGGTCTCTGTCTTGTGGTGAGGGGCCCGCAACTGTACACAGTGTTCAAGGTACAGCCTCACCAGTGCTTAGTATATAGGGACAATCACCTTTCTGTTCCTGCTGGCTGCACTATTTCTGATGCAAGCCAGGATGCTTTTGGCCTTCGTGGCTACCTGGGCACACTATCAGCTCAAGTTCAGCCAACTGTCAATTAACTTCCCCAGCTCCTTTTCCTCATGAAGCAATACAAAAACAACTTACATATTTAACAACGTTGCCATTCCCCACTGCTTGCCCTTCCTTCACATGGGATCAGTGATGACTGGTTGATGGGAATGCGCTGAAGGTACAGCTTTGCTTTTGGTGTTTTCCAGCATGTGAGTGCCACCCACAGGGCTCAGTGAGCTCGCTGTGTGACCAGGTGACAGGGCAGTGTGCCTGCCTCCAGAATGTTGATGGCCGGCGCTGCAGCCAATGCCTGCCTGGGTATTTTGGGTTTCCCCGCTGCCGCCCTTGCCCATGTCACGGCTTCGCAGAGCTTTGCCACCCAGTGACTGGAGAGTGCCTGAACTGCAGCAGGTTTACAGCTGGAAGCCACTGTGAAAGGTGAGGGGATGGGCAGCACTGCACAGCTCACATGTAACCAGCTCTCTGAATACATGCTTTGCTGGGGCCTCACCTATGTTTCACCAATGTATCAATGACCTTAGCTGGAATCATAGCTAAAACAAGAGTTAAATTGGGTCTCACTCCTAAATGGCAAGTATCCATTTTTGGATAAATGTAAGAGGGAAGGTTTGTCCTCTGGGATGGGCAGAGGCACAGCATGCACACAGCACTGCAGTGGGCTCCTCTTAAGACTGCATTTGGGATATGGGTGCTCTGCATGATGTGCTCCCGGACCTGTGCAAGGTACTGGACCTGCGATACCATTTTTAAATTGCCAAGAGGCTTAACTAGAGCTGAATATTCATTTTAGCACCTACAGTTATCTCCAAGGAGCTTAAATAAACGTGCCCTGTTTGCTGATTCATATCATTTCTGTATGACCAGCAAATGACTTTTCCCACGTGTTTCTATCCCCACTCCAAACAATGCTCCTTTTTAACTCTATGCTCTGGTCGAGGTACAGAGTTCAGAGGGGACATCAGAACTGAATTCATTGGCTGGTTAGTTCAGTTTGGCTAGATTGTTCCATGCCATTGCCTTCTAAGAGGATTTTACAATGAAACCCATTGAGCTGTTCATTTGGATGACATGACCTTTAGCTATTGTGCGTGTAGGTAGCAAGTGGATAAAAATGGGAGAATGAAACACTTGCTGCCCTGTACATCCACAGGAGATCCACACCCCAGGATGAGGATAATCAGAGCCAAGACCTTTAGCCCGGCTTTTATAAATATACAGAATTGTGTTCCCATTTGCTATAGTAAAGCAGATTAAAGATCAGTGATGCTTCAGAAGCCTCTGTGTTGCCTGTCTGTCTGGACAGACTACAGCCTCAGAGAAGCCATCAGTCACTCCAGATTTGCAGAACATGGCAGACAGAGCATGGGTGATTTCAATATATATATATATATTTTGACTGCTTTGACAGATGCATCGATGGCTATTATGGAAACCCTTCCAACAGAGAACCCTGCCGCCCATGCATGTGTCCAGGAGTACCTACAAGCAAGAGGTTCTTTGCACATTCCTGTTACCAGGACTCCCAGACTTCACAAATAGTCTGCAATTGTCTTGAGGGATATTCAGGTAAGGAGCAAAATAAAGACGTGCTTTGATGTCATGCCCAAAAGTGACTGTGTCACTGTTGGAGTGGCTGCTGCAGAGAGGGGCGTTCTTGGGTGTCCCAAATGCAGCTGTTTATGCAGCAAACTGATGCATTGCTTCCAAAGATCCCATTGACTTACCTTGAATTTCCATGGGGAAAACTTGAAGCATTTTCTTCCCCTGTTAATTATGAACATCTCCTGCAATGGAGCTAAAACCAAACAATTGCTGTCATCTTTTTTTAAGCCAGGTGCCTTTCTAAGTCAAGAGCAGCTTTGCCTGAGGAAAGGCTGCCAGGCCAAAATGATTCTTCTTGTTACTTTCCCAGGGGACTGTTGTCCTCACAGACCTCTGATATCCTTAGTTTTGAACGTTCTTCCTCTTGTTCCATCCCGGTGAGGCTCTTGGTCACTCCTGTGGCACCAGACTCACCCTTCTGGAGACTGGGGAAAGCTCTGGATCTGGGAATAGTGATGAAAGAGTAGTCTTTGGGCAAGGATGAACCACTGCACAAGGTCCCAGTGGCACCAGATTGCCCCTTGCAGTGAGGAGGGTGCATTTCCATCAGATTGCAATATGAAAGATCTAATTTGAACTGATCATAGGATTATTAAAGATCTCAAACAGGTGGGTATTTCACATTGGAACTGGGCATTTGAATAGCCAGTCTGAGCCTTTTTGCAGCATTATTAGAAACTGCATGATCCACTTGAAGTCTCATTAAGCAGCATATGTTTGTACCTTCCTGTCTGACAGGCAGCCGGTGTGATGAATGTCCTACCGGGTTCTACAAAATCCCAGGAAGCCCAGGGGAGGAATGTGCACCATGTCCCTGCAACAACAACATCGATGTGACAGACCCAGAGTCCTGTAACAGGGTCACCGGGGAATGCGTCAAGTGTTTGCACAACACCCATGGAGCAAACTGCCAGTTCTGCAAACCTGGGTATTTTGGCTCAGCCCTCAATCAGGACTGTCAAAGTAAGTGGGCAACAGCACTGCAACTGCATATTGCCAGCAAGAGAAGTTATAAAGAAATTAGGCTTACAGGGAGAGGTTCACCCTTAGGGGGACAGAAAAACTGAAGTAGGCCAAATATGCGAGTACTGAAGAAATTCCTTCCCAGTGCTAGAAATAACTGTTAATATGGCATCTATTAAGTTCTCTGTTTTTCATGCAGGTCTGCCTAAATCTTATGCTGAATACTGAATCTAGGAAGTGCTCACCTGAACTGAAAGCACTATTCTGTGTTGAAAAATAAATGTGCATTCATCCCAGTCAGGAAGAAATTAAAATTAAAGGAATCAAAGATAATTGTTTATCCATGTTACAGGCTGATGCCAGCTAAGCAATGCTCAGTTAACCAGATGATCCCCTGCTGAGCTCCCTGCCTTGCCAGTTGTTTTAATGATACAGCTAGACAGAGGCTGCTCAGGCAATTTAATAGTCCTCATGAGAGCACTGCCAGTAACAGCATTTTGAGCAGAAAGGAAGGAGTAGAAATAAATGCAGAGCATAAGTTTCCCCTCAGAGTTTACCAAAAGTCATTTTCACAAATGTTAATTGAAGACCTAATTTGTACAGGCCAGAAAACATAACTATTATCAAGAAATCCTTTTTCTGGGAATCTCTGAAATACAGTTCAAGCCCATACCTCATTCATCTTCGGAAGATGTCAGATAGAAATAACTTAGCAAGAACTTTTGGCTCCTTGCAAGGAAGGCTTCTTATCTTACTTGGCTTACCCTTTACTGGGGTTTCCCACACTGTAGTGTCTACTGTAAATCAGCATTTCTTTATCCAACATATTTAGCACTTCATGCCAATAAGACTCAAAATTCACTACAACTTCGGTATTTTGTGCCTATATTAAAAGTAGTTAAAGCTCTCAGTAAGTTTGTTCGATGCTGTAGACAAACCACAATAGAAAGAGGAGGACTTGGGAATAGTCCTAAGCGGATAAAACATAGGATATATGCCAACGGTGTGTGTTTGCAACCTGGAAAGCCAATTGTATCCCGAGCTGCATCAAAAGAAGTATGGCTGATAGGTTGAGGGAGGTGATTATTTCCCTTTGCTCCACTCTCATGAGGCCCCACCTGCAGTACTGTGTTGAGGTCTGGGGCCCCCAGCACAAGAAGGATGCGGAGCTGCTGGGATGGCTCCATGGGAGGCCACAAAGATTCTCAGAGGGCTGCAGCACCCCTCCTATGAAGACAGGCTGAGGGAGCTGGGCTTGTTCATTCTGCAGAAGAGAAGGTTCCGAGGAGACCTTACTGGAGTCTTCCAGAACTAAAAAGGTACTTATGAGAAAGGTGGAGAAAGACTTACCTGAGCGTGTAGTAACAGGACAATGGTTTTAAACTGGAAAATGGCACATTTAGATAAGATATAAAGAAGAAAAAGTTCACAATGCGGATGGTGAGATACTGGAACCATTTGCCCAAAGAAGCTGTGGATCCTTGGAAGTACTAAAGGCCATATTGGATGGGGCTTTCAGCAGCCTGATCTAGCAGTAGGTGCTCTTGCCAATTGCAAGGGATTGGACTGGGTGGTCACTAAAGATCCCTTCCAGCCCAAACCATTCTGTAAGCCAACAGACTGTGCTTCCTGTACAGTTCTGATTGTCCGTCAGCCGTTTGTACCACCATCTGCTGTAGCACTTGTCCTTCTCTTTCCAGTCTGCAAGTGCAATCCTGCAGGTGTCCTCCCTGCCACGTGCCCAGGTGGGGATACAGCCTGCCTGTGTGACCCAGCCACTGGAGCTTGCCGGTGTCGGCCCAACGTGGTTGGTACAACATGTGACCAGTGTGCGCCGGGCTACTGGAATCTGGCTGGTGGAAAAGGATGTCAGCTCTGTGACTGTGACACAAAAAACACCCAAAGTAACCAGTGTGACCAGGCAAGGAAATTACTCTGTTCTCTGGGAACTGGGAGGGTAATGTTTTGGCATAACATGGTTGGGACTTTCTCATATGAGAATGGATTTTTGCTATGCTCCCCAGAAACAGCAGGTCTTTGGGAATTTGCAGTTGGTGTAAGCTGGCCTGTAGCCATTATATCAAATGCGCTGTTCTGATACTGTGGCTTTACTTGTAAGCAATTACTCTTTGCCTGCATGTTTCCTTTTAAAGTGGATCACAGAAATACATGAGAAAATGACGCAAGGAAAAACTGCCCCATAAGTGTACATGCAGGGAGGGAGGAAGTCCAGACTTGGACCTAAGAGTCTTGCATGTGTTTGGTTTTTTAAAGGTTCCTTCTCACAGAGAGCAGTGGCCATTACGTCAGTCATGCACCATCAATCAGGCTACTCCTGTATCTTTTCTTGTTTTTAATTCTTGGGCACTTTCTAGAGCAAGAAGGTGGAAAAAATAAAACAGTCCTTCAGTATAGAGAGCTAAAATTGTGGTCCATGGAGACAACAGCCATTTTGCTATTGATTTCATGGCACCAGGACCAAGCTCTTGCTGATGTGCTTTCACATTTTCCTTTCAATATGCTTTCTGTTTGCCCTGGTTTACTTAGTGGAGCTATCCTTTTCCCTACGAAATGTAGCCCTTAACACAGAAGAACTACTACTGCTTGTCTGAGTTGTTATCAGAGCTGTAATTCCCTGCAGTCCAATTTCAGTGCTGAATTCCAAAACAAATTTTTCTAGGGCAATGTGCATAACGTACCCTGGAGGTTTTCCACTGCAGCATATATATCATGTAGTTAAAAGTTGAAATGTTAAGATGAGTACTTTGTTCCAGCAAAAATAAGCTGTTAATCTTTTCCGCAAAGGAAGAAAAAATCCTCTCTCAGATAATAGCCAGAGGATGTTCTCAAAGATCAGACTGGACCATACGAAGCCTCTCATATTAGGAAAGAAAAGCCAGCTCTCAAAGTCAATCTTTTTTAACAGCCTTCAGAGATGCTAAAGGAAGTTTATCTTGTTAAACTGTATTCAAACAATGTGCAGAAGCAGTGTCACTATGGTCCCTGTGCAGCTGTATAATAAAAGTCACAGAGCAAAAAAGAAACCCAGTAAATAATGTGTATGCAGTCATACTACATGGGTAGTTGTTAAATCTTGAACTGTTTCCAGCTTACAGGCCAGTGCCAGTGTAAGGTAGGCTACGGTGGGAAACGCTGTGATGAATGTGAGGAAAACTACTTCGGCAATCCCCAGAAGCATTGCATTTGTAAGTATTATAACTGGGTTAGAAACTGCCTCAAAATAAACGTTTCACCTTTATTCATAGAGGAGACAGAGCGTATATCCAGAGAAACAGATACATTTGTGTGTATGGAACAATTAAGTTGTTTATATTGTTTGTCAGTGTTGTTCCTTCTGCAGTTTTGGAACCATGGAATCTCGAGCTGAAGAAGAGCCATTAGACAGGCCATCCCCTTCACTGTGACATGAATATTGGCTACATTCTGATATTTAGAAATGGGCTGTGCTGGATGAAGGCTGTAGTGTGTAGTTCAGCTCTCAGCACACACCTCCCCAGCCCAGGGAGCACCGGGGTGAGGTATCAGAAGGGATTTATCTCACCTGACATTAGCTGTTCCAAAGCCTAGTCTAACCTAGTCTGAGCTCCTCTGATCAGTGGCGAATTTTCCAGGCAGTGAAGGTAGTTAAGTGGCTCCAAATAGTGATTTTTGTCCAGCTTTTGCTGTTCTGATTGGGTATTAGGGAAGCATTCCTCAATGAGAAAGTGAAACAGGCTCCCCAGGGCATCGGTCACAGCCCCAAGCTGCCAGAGTTCAAGGAATGTTTGGACAACGCTTTCAGACATAGGGTTTGAATTTGAGGTGGTGCTGTGTTGGGCTCGATGAACCTTGTGTGTCCCTTCCAACCTGGAATACAGTGTGATTCTATGAGTACCAATTTAGGTTGATTTTTAGGTGCACCTTCATTGGTGCTTCTCTTCATTGCCAGTGAAGGAGCCTAGATGACTGACGCAAAATAGATGGTGGCCTTTGGGTGGCTGAAGTTAGCTACCATCTGTTTTTCCCTTCAGTGTAAAAGAACAGGGAAGCAATGCTAGAAGAGCAGAGTTGGGCACAGTGGGGGAACACTCCAACTTGTTCCAAGTAGAAAGATCTAGTAGAAACCCATCAAGAAAAATAAACCCCATACATTAGAGTCCCATCCAGAAAGGTAATGTTGTCCCTTTGCAGATCCATCCAAGCAGGCTCAAAAAGCAGCAAAGAAAACCAGTTTCTGTTTATTGTGTTAGAATATATAATTGTGCCTTCTGTATACCTTACTCCTGCAGAGAAGGAACAATTGCATATAACTTGCTGTCCCTTTCTTGCAGCATGCAACTGTAACGCAGAGGGAACCAGCTGGCCCCAGTGTGACAAAGCTACTGGTGTGTGTAACTGCCGTTCTGGTGTCACCGGGCGGTTCTGCGACCAGTGTGGCCGTGGCTTTGAGAAAGACTTTCCCTCTTGCCATCAGTGTCACCTTTGTTTTGATGAGTGGGACACTGAAATTACTGCCCTCGCCCAGACTGTTCAAGGGTTAATGAGGTTTGCTGCAAGCCTAGAAGATAAAGGAGGACAGATGCCCAGCTGTGACATGCGATTCAAAGCCTTTGAAGATGCCATTTCTGAAATGGAAAGAATTCTGAAACATCCTGTTTTTTCATGGGAGGCACTCTCAGGCATCAAGGATCTTCATGGCTACGTTCGGTAAGGGCTCTGCTGCCCCACTAGAATCCCTTGGCTGACAAAGCAGTCTTTCCCCAGGTGTCACCAGCCATGCCCTACTCTTCAAATCCCTCTTCTGATCAGAAAAAGATGCTGGAGCACTAATCTGATGCTTTCAGTAGATCCATGAACAAAATAACCTGTATAGATATATATAGAGAGAGATATATGTGTCCCTTTTTATTGCAGGGAAATTGAACTAGGTCCTTTAAAGCCCACTTTCTAGTCTAAGGATTCTAGGATTGTTATATGATTATTTCACACACTGACCCCCCAAAGGCATACAAGTCAATGTTGGAATTTTCCAGTTCCTAATGGTT
Source organism: Excalfactoria chinensis (assembly GCF_039878825.1). Classification (NCBI taxonomy): domain Eukaryota; kingdom Metazoa; phylum Chordata; class Aves; order Galliformes; family Phasianidae; genus Excalfactoria; species Excalfactoria chinensis. Next base: position 13,578,139 of record NC_092825.1, on the reverse strand, counting down.
TCCTAAGTAAGCCATTACAAGTCGATGTTTCTGCTTGTTTAGAAATTTATCTCTTGTCCTTTAAAATAGTGCGTACCTCAGGTCTGGTTTAAGAGCAATTCAGTCTGACTTCTTCATTAACTGTCCCTTCCCTTGTAGACAACAAATTACACAAATGGGTCCGATTCGCAGTGTGCCGTATGAATTTCCCGACCTCACTGAGAACATTGAAGACATTGGTGAAGAAGCTGATCGTGTCTATGAACTTCTACAACAGAAATTAGATCTGCATCGCACTTTTCATTACTTGAGCCTCAAAGGTAAAGCAGCCAGTACTGAAATAGGTGAAAGTATGCCATGAAATTTCACAATGCTTTTCTCACCACTGAGCCATACAACATTTCAAAGACCCTTCAATTTTAGTTCCACGTGGAACCCAAATACTACAAACTTTATCATAGTAACTTCCCCAACTTCCTTTTGTGTTAAAGTGCTTTGATTTCTAGCATCCTAAAGTTCAGGTGCAGGTATATGAATGATCATATCAGTCAAAAATCCCATGAGCACTGATGTTTCCATCAGGATTTAAAGGCCACCCAGTTTCACTTTATAGATTCTCATGTCATACAGTAGAAAAGCAAAGGATGCCATTTTCCCTGTTTCTGACTCCTATTGCTCTTAGCAATACTTAAAAAATGTTGCGCAGCAATGGTTTGTTTAATTAGAGCAGAGAGTCATAGAACAACTTCTCAGTGTTCCCATGGGAAAATACATGACTTTATGTGGTAAGGAACTGGCTCTCCATCATCACAAAATGTGAAAACAGAACTGAGTTCCTTGGCATTTTTTAAATAATTACTCTGTCTGTGCTTGAGCTAAGTATAGTCTCCATCAGCTGCTAATGGCAGTAATAACAATGTCACAGGCTTCATGACTTCTGGGAAAAGACGGGAATGTATGATTCGGGGATCTTGATCAGATACTAACTAGATTCTACACTCCACCATCTGACCAGAAAGGTGGCTGCTAAGGTATGAACCCCCAGATGTTACAGCAAGCATGGAAGATAGATAGAATTTAAAGGCAGTGCGATCCTGCTTCAAGATCTTTCATGTTTTGTACAAGTAAGAAGACTGGACTAGACAAGACCGAAATAATGAAGGAAAGATCAATAGTATATAAAGCCAAGGGAAAGGAAAAGGGATAAGAGAGATTCATTAATGTTTAGGGCTTCTTTGCACTGTTACACTTGGCAGTGCCTAGGGAACCAGTCTTCTACTCAAGTCCCACACATGCAGTCAGCACAGCTATCACAGGCACCATGTCCTAACTCGACTGGGTCTTGTGCTGACTCTGAGAAGGCAGGAAGGCAAAGAAACAATAAATCCCAGAGAGGTCAGCGGATGCGCAGCTGAAGCATCTGCGGTGCTCTCTGGTCACATTCCAAGGCTTTTTCATCTCTTGGCCTCCAGAGGCAGATAAACAGCCCTATAAAAAGCACACGGGGTGCAGGGAGGAGAAGACATTGAATTTAAGCTGAATTGTTGGTCAGGGCCACAGATACTTGTTGGTCCTGCTACCAAGCATCTAGCAGCACAGAACTGACAGCTTCCCCAGTGCCTGGGAGAAAGCCTGGTTCCCTCATCCCTTCATCATTTCAGGACAATTCAGGATATGGCCCTGTCTGCTTTTCTACTCATGCTTTTTTGTTGGCACAAGGAAATGGGGCAGAGCAGGATGGAAGATATGCCAGGTACTCTGTCTGGGGGATATTTGATACCTGTGCCCCAGGCACATGAAGGGAAATGGGCTCCTACCTACCTCTCTTTGTAGAGGTTTGTAGAGGAAGTGAAATGAGAGTTCAGGACTTTTCTTGAAATGGGCATGTACTCAGCTGCCTGGGTTGGAAGTTTCAATGGTTAATCATGAATTGAGCTCCCTGGAAAAAGGAAAAAAAGACGTGTGTTCTTAAAAGAATTCTTGCAGTTTATGAAATCTCATTAAATTGCCTCTTCCCAGTCTTGTTCCCTGGCTTTGCAGCCACTGTGGCATTGTAATGTGGTGAGCCCAGATTCCTGAGCTGTAAATCAAGTCTGTGCTAAGAAACTGTGTTTAACATAAAGGAACTTGGAATCCCTACAGCTCCATCACAAACCAAGCGTGAAAAATGTGTTTGGGCCATTTAACGAAGAGTTGAATCACTGTAAAATATTCCTGCAATGGAATAACTGCATAAAAAACAGCCTCTTGCTTAGATAGGGACTTAGAGTAGCCTCTCGCCAGGTACTCTGTATTAGGATCTAACTTTAGACTGTATGTTGTTTCCAAGAGGTGCAAGATAAAACAAGTAGTCCTGGTTCCACACAACTAAACATCCTTCTGCTTCAGCCAAAGCAAGACCAAGAGCTTTAGGGCCTGGTAAAAAGCAGGCAGGACTTGACCAGAGGGTTCTCACTGACTTCAACTGGAGTTGAGTCATTACCAGGCCAGCAGGATGTTAATCAGTGACCTCTAATGCTTTTTCACTAACAAAACATCAGTTCTGGATCGTTGCACATACTTGTGCCTGGCTATTTGGGGAAAACTTAGGGTTCCCTGGAGATCTGACAGCAGTAACTTTAAATTGCATGTTTTGCAAAAGGCCCGGTTCCTTTCTTTAGGCTATTCAACTGGGGAAACAAACAAACAAACAAAAAAGTAATGTTCTCCATGGTTCTGAGACTCTACTTGAGGAAAAGCTTACACTAAGCAAACAAGAAAGCATCTGTTGCCTGCTCTACAGGCTTATCATGGAAATGCTTTCATTCTTTTCAGTACATCAACTCTGAAACCGTGTTTCCTCAGAGCCACAGAAAAGTCATACATTTCCATTTGTAATCTAAATTTTGGCCCAGGAGACTTTAACTTTTGGGTGCCATGTTGAAAATGGGGAGGATGAATGCTTCCCTAAGTCACACTCACAGAGCTGATCATTTCAGTTTTACAAGTGGCAGGAACAGATCTGCCTAAAATTCAGCTCTGAGGAATAACACAGGATCCACTGCATTGTCAGCTATTTTAGCAAGTGTTATGCTCATCAATAACTACCCCTGTTTGGTATTTGTCTGAGTAAAGGATTAGAAAGCTTAAATGAAGAAATGGCAGTTTCTGTCCATCCCTTCTGTCCCACATCAACTGCCAGTAACAGACCTGTCACTCACCATTGGTCCAGCACTCAAGTAAATGCATGAATGCAATCAAATGCAATCAGTTGGTACTCAACGCTACTTCTATTGCTACAGAGGCCATGAACAACATTAGGGAACACTCCGAAGAATCATTCCTGGCAGAAGAGAAAGCTCGTGAGACAACCCCAGTGGTAAGGCACTCAGAGCACACAAGGCAGAGCACGCTCACTATGATACACAAGCAGCCCTGGGAAGGGAGCAAAGTGATGGAGCAGCTCAAGCTGATCAAGATCCCTGACATCCAACACTTGGTTTCAAAGGTAGGTACTGGGGGTTTGTAATGGGAACTAAATAAGAACTTCCTTTTTCTGCTGCTAGTTGTTTTTTATTATTATTTTAAAAGAGTAATTACATGCATATTAAACTGGAGAAGAGCAGTTCCCTGGCACAGACCTGCTGTCACATCAGATGCAGCTGTAATTCCCAGCTGTGGTCACTCCCACCCTTCTGGCAGCTGTTGTTCCCAGGGCAGGTGCAGCACCAGGGACTGTTCAAGCACTTTCTAATATGAAGGGGTCTTCAGTGTAAATTCAGAATTCTATCCAAAACTAACTGGATAGACTTGGATGCTCCTTGGGCTGGATATGCCATGGTATCACGGTAACTCTTTTGCCACACAGTAAAACAAGGGTGTCTGTATAACACATAGAGCCCAACAGATGGCTGATGGAAGGAGAGGTTTAGAGCCATGAGCTGCCATTGCATCCAGGGAAGGGATCCTTTAACTGGCAGTGGCCTTATCTTTGGAGATACCAGACTATGTGTCTTTGGGAAAATCCCATGCATTGTCCAACATCCTTCAACCAAAGGTGTATCTCAGATACCCAGAGAAGTCCTGACAAAATGTTTTCCTTATTGCAGATCTGCGGGGTGCCAGGAAGCCATTCCTGTGCTGCAGCAGCCTGTGGAGGAGGCCCAAACTGCAGCGGAGCTCTTCCTCTCTCCTCCAGAGCATTCAGGAAAGCTGAGGAGACTGCTGTCCTGCTAATCAACTTGACTACTCAGCTACAGGACCCTGAGAATCAAGTATGTGTATCAAAATTACATTTGTTGAGTGCAATGCATGAAGGATGGCACTGCTGCCTTTGTGAAGCCTGCTCTTCCTCTGCTCTCCCTGGATTCTGTTTTATATTAGGGAGGAAAAAGCTGTTTTAGCACAGACTTGTGAATTCGAGAAGCCCAGCTTGCTTCCTAAACATATTCCCAAAGTCAGAGGGAAAGATAAGATGGGGGTCTGGCCACCACCTTCATAGGGATGGTGTTGGCTACATCACAGCTAGTCATCTGCACTCCTTTTACAGTAAGTGTAAAGTCAGGCAGCTCCAGCTTCATTTTATCCAGTCCAGCTATTTGTCTCAAGAAGCCATATTAATTAATTGAAGGTGCTTTTTTTTGGTGTATTTTGTTTTACTTTTTTTCCCCACATTAGATGGACAGCTGGCTTAGGTTTGGATGGCTGACTTGTAGATAGCTAAAATGAACAAAGATGAAGTAGTGAGCCCCAAATCTACAAAAAAGCATTTGCTCCTTGGGCAAAGAGCAGTGAGTGACCTGGTGATGGACTCCATCCCTACGCCACAGACATATGATTCAGTGCCAGGAGTATTAGAGTCCAGTCCCACCAAGGGACAGTGTCTCTAACCATGCCTTCCTCAAAGCTGCCAAGGTCTCATGGGATCATGTTGTCCTGTGCCAATGCACATGGTGACATTAGGTTAATATTGTCTGTATTTTCACTGAGAAAGATTCAAACAGTAATATTTGCCAGCAGCCCAAGAATGGACCATGTTTATCCCATTAAGACTGCTGTGCATACCATTAAGCTCAATATATACAATTTTATGTTACTTTTACATTTACCACTAAGGAATTCTTGCAGATAACTTCAAGCCAAATATTTTGTACCCCCTATAATGTTTATATGGAAATCAAGTATACAGCTGCTCCAATTTACTTCAGAGGAGCAGTGAAAATAACTCAAGGAACATGTGGCCAACACAACACGTGCAAAGGAAGCAAAACAGACAAATCCCCAAACGACAGTTTGTTCTCATTAACAATCAGAGAAAATGCCTGTTACACTGATAGGCAAAAGCCATTTCCCAACAGAAACATCATTCTGCACTGCTTTGTCCCCTCCCTGCAGGGTGCCTGGGCATCCATTTCCTCCTTTAGAATCCACACCACACTACTGCACAGTTAGCGGGTATAGAAATGAGCAGTCAGGAGACCCTGAGGCCCCCAAACATGCAGGGACAGCAGGAATGGCCCTCCCACAGATGTTGCGAAAGAAGAAACAAGGTTGTTTTTCTTGCTGCTTGGGGAAGCAGGGAATTTCTTCTACCTGCACCTGAGCATTTCCTTAGAGCAAAGCACAGCCCACAGAAGAGCACAATACTCTTGGAGCTTGATAATTAAATTAATGCTCTAAGTTAAATAATCACAGATATTAATTTAATTGGCAAAATTTAACTTTTAAAGACAAGAATTAATTTCTAGTTTTCTTGTTGTTGTTGTTTTTAAGTGTGTTTTAACAGCAATTACAGCATAGAAAGGCAGATTGAATTATGTGCCTTTTCTGTAATGAATCTGATCAATGACATATCACAGTATTGCAACAGAAAACAAGTCAGTGCTTTTCCTTTAGAAACAGTTTGGTGGTGGTTGCAAAGAGGAAAAAAATACTTGATTTAGGCTTCTTGTAAGGCTAGGCAAAGGCCACGATGCAACAACCTCAGGAGCTCCCCAAAGCAGCCTCCTACTACAGGCGTTCCAAAGCCACACCAAGTGACTCCACATGGTGACTCTCACACCTCCATAGTGTGAGAGCTCACCTTGCCAAGCAACGGACACAGAAAACACAGCTATTTCTCACAGTATCTCCAGGTTGAAAGCATCAGAAAAATGGCAGAAGACACCAAGCTGAAAGGCTCACACTTCAGTGGGGAACTGGAGAGAGCAAAGAATCAGATTAAAATTGACCGAGAAGTCACAAAGGAATTCATCAGAAAAGTGAAAAACTTCTTGTCAGGTAAGTATGCAAGAAAGCTCTTTCTGACTTACTTTTCTTTAGTATATATTCAAGTGTACTGTAAGAATAGATGGCTGGAAAGTGATTGAGCTGCACACATATCAGATTTCTTGACCCCCTCCAAATCTGTGCATCCTTTTTCAATTTCTTTCTCTCTAGTGTTTCTGTCTCCTAGAGGACAGCATTTTCTTTTATTTTCCCCATAGATTTCCCATGTTCTTATTGTCATTTTTTCTTAATTTGCTTAAATTGAAGCAGGCAAGAAATTCCCTCAGTTCCTGGGTTAGCTGAGTAAAGGGCTACTGATATAATTTCATACAGTGTATGACATCCAGGCATATTCAGTTCATCCTTCAATTGTTATTCCACCCCCTTCTTCCCGGCCCATAGGAGCTCTCTGTAGGGAGCGTGGGAATTAGGACACAAACTGCTCCATCCTCTCCGTAAAGCTGTAACTCGAGGAATCAAAGGATTCTGGTAGAACTTCAGCCCTCGCAAAAAATAACAAAACAATATATGCCCCGAACCCTTTTCCACACAGGCAAATGTAAAGATGTTTTGTTGCCTGTTAGATTTTGGGTTGGTTTTTTTTAACCAGATGCACATAAAAGGACTTGAAATGCATTAGTATTTTCTGTAATCTCTTGCATGTAGCTGATCTCCTCATTCTCTAAGGACTGCATGCTGGCAATCCTTTGGCATTCACGCCTCTCCATCCAAACAGCAGTGAAGGCTGAGGACAGAGGGCTCTCTTTGTTAAGGAATATTTAAGGTATTTTACAGAATTTGAAGGAAAAACTCCATTTAAGTCCTCAGTGTTCTCATGTTTTTGTTTGGTAACAAATGACAACATCATCCTTGGCCTTCTTTTATGTGTTCTTAGAAGACATACGGCATTTACTAATAATTGCAAAAGCATTTCCTTGTGATTTTTTTGTTAGTAAATTGAAGTTTATGCACCGTGGCAGATGAAATGGATACAGTTACATCAAGTCTACCGTACCATACAGAGACTTGCATGGTAGTTTTAGATGAATGTACTTTGACAGAAAACAGCTCTCTGAAACGCACAGCTGTTTACACTTGTATTTAATTCTCCATCAGTTGCATTGGAGCGTTAGCACAAACACGTTCCAACTCCATTATCACCCAAGGTCTTGTCCACAAAGGGAAGTGAGTAGCAAAAAGACATGATGATGAGACACTGCAAGGCACTGGCTCCTCCAACCCAGAGTACCTGCCCCTCTGAGCACTGCTAGTGCTGCAATGGGAGTACTTGGAAGGAGAGTTGTAAAACATATTTTTCTCACTCTGATTTCCCACCCTATCTCTGCCCAGCCCGAATCCTTCTCTGCAGCTTAGCCTTCCTCATTAACCTGCGAAGGAACATCTTTCTGAGCACTGTGGCAACTCCAGGGAATGGATTACCCCCACAGGCCGGCTTGGAAAGCCTCACTCACAGCCTGGTCTCCCCAGTGCCTCTTTGATCTGGGGGCCAAGGGCGAAATGGGCTCTGACACATTTGGCTGCACAGCGCACCGACTTAAAACCCTCTGTGGGTTCAGTTCTGCATCAGAATTTTAATAACCCAGTTCAAAGTGGGTTCAAATCCTCAGTTCAGCCAGTTCTGACAACACTAACAGCACTACCTGGAAGCGTAATATTAAATCACAAAATGTTGGAGGTAATTCTCTTACACTCTCGCTGTGCTTGTCAGCTTTATTCTGCCACATAACTCGATGTCTAGGCAACCATAATGATCCTTTGCATTTTGCTGGGAGGAAGCACGTGCTTCAGAACTTCTCAAGCTCAATTTCTGTTGCAGATGAGAGCGTGCCTCCAGAAGACATTGAGCAGGTGGCAAGTTATGTCCTGCAGATAAACCTTCCCCTGACTCCTAGAGAGCTAACAAGCTTGCTTGGCAAAATCAGAAGCATTATGGCCCACTGTGAGAGGTACAAACTGAACGCAAATAAGAGAAACAGGAAAATGGAAGTGGCTCAGACACTGCTGGTGGAGGCACGGGCTGCTGAGTGAGTAAGCTGATCCCTTAACAATGTGCAAACTGCAGCTGAGATGGCACTGTGGGCAGGACAGTCCCTACCCCAGACACTTGCTTTCCTTGGCAGCAGCGTTCTGCCAGGCAGCTCGCAGCATCCATCCTCTCCTTCAGCACAGCAGTTGGTGCTCTCCCACACAAGGCCCCTACCAGTGTTTTGTTTTAAGGTTGTCAACTTGAGGGAACATTTCTGCATGTGAGCACGGGTGCATTTCAAATGTGTTTGCTCTGGTCTCAGCAACACAATACTACACGTGCTTTCTATTTTTCCATTCTAGCAAAGCAGTTAAAGCTCTTCCCCCTGTGGACAAAATTAATGATGAACTAAAGAATGTTGTGAGCTCCCAAGGACGCTCCAAAAATACCCTCATGAAGTTAAATGAAGAGATACAAGGAATCAGAGCACAAATCTCACAGGTATCTTGCTGTAAAGCTTTTAATGTATTATTGAGTTTACCTCAATTTTTCTTCAATGTAGCTGTAAAATAAAATCAAAATATGTCTCAGATACAATATCAATTCCATAACATGTAAGGGGCTCCTCTTGTCTGTCAGTTGCCATTCATCTCCTTCATTACCAAGCTCTGCAGGTGAGATGGACAAGGCATGAGAAACCACAGCCTCCAACTGTTCTGTTCCAGGCTGGGAACCAAATGAACAAGACAAGAGATGAACTCAATGACTTTTCAGCAAAACAGTCCAATCTGGAAGATGAAATTACCACACTGCAGATGAAAATGCAGATGAACAGGAATCAAGCTACAAATGTGAGAACGGGGGCAGAAGCAGCATATGAACAAGCTCAGAAAATTGATAATGTAAGCCTTTCTGTCTCACATTAAAGGAAAAAAAAGATTCCTTGCATGTTTGATGGTATTACTGACTCAGAAGTGTAATTGTGTTACCCCTTTTAAAAACTCTGCTAAGTTTTCCTTATGCCAGGCCATGTACGATTCCTTAGGTTATGTATCTTTTTTACTTTAAGGTTTCTAGCAGCTAGCACTTCAGTTTGCTTGAATTAAAGAAAACATACACGTTTCACTGGCTACTCCGTGACATTTTTCCTTGCACTGTGTATAAGACTCAAAGTCACCATGGGCACCAGCAAACACAACAGAGCAAATCACAGAACCAGATATTAAAATATGTGAGCGATGGAAGCGGTCTGGCTATTTGTCTTGTGCTGCTCACCATCAGAGAAAAAGCCGGTGGGAGTCATGTGGAGGTTGGGGTTGGCTGGGTGCTTCTCAATAGCTCCAGTTTCTTAAAGAATGCATTGAGGCAGCTGGAAATTGCTAAAATGCTGCATGAAGAGAACCAGACACCCACAGCTCCAAAGGCAGAGCACAACTGAGCATTCAGGTTGTATGAAACTCCTAGGCACCCTAACTCAGCACAAAATGGAACTAGACAATAAACATCCCAGCCAAAAAAATGTTTGTTTTTAAATGATGCTACAGGTATTACATACCTGTAATACATATTACATACGAATTACATACGAATCAATCCTCATGGCAAAAATGAAGCTTATAGAAAAGCCCTATCAAAAGAAATAAAAACAGTGTAAGCTTTAAAAATCTTTAACCATTTTTTCTTTCCATCTTCATCCTTGCTGACATTCTAGATTCCCCCGTTGGCACTTTGTTTCATCAATGTATACATGGCTTGGTAGATCCACACTTATGGTGGATTTTTTTAAGGTTTAAAAGATTGAGAGACTTCAAGTTTGGTTCAAACACGACTTTTCCACACATTTTTATTCTGTTTTTGAATACCCTTTGGTATGCCAGGTTAATTATGAGATGCTCCTAAACCAAGTAATGGGGTTTTGTTACAGGAATTCGCTGACATTAAAAGGAAGTACACCATTCTTCAAGACAAGCTGAAAGCAAAGGGACCTCCAAAAGTAACTCTGGAGAAAGTGAAGCAACTGAAGGAAGAAGCAGAAAAACTGGCCGAAGAGACTGAAAAAAAAATTAGAAGAATAACAGGTAATGTTCTCCTTTCTGTAGCAAGCAGAGGAAATAGAGGAAATTAAACTGGAAGCCTTTCCCACTGATATCAGCAGGCCAGGTTCACCCGAAATAGGGTTTAAAATGGATTAACTAGTGAAAAATCACTGCTTGAACCTTCACTAATAGTTTTCCAGTAGTTGAATTGGTTTGGCTAGTGGGTTTTTTTTTTGTTGCTGTTGTTTTCTTTTTTGCTTTTGTTTTTGTTCTTTGACGTGTTGGTTGCAATAAGCAGAGGTCAAGAAGTGTCCATAGTGAGACTTGCAATGATTTGATTCAGGCAGTGTAAAAGCAGGACACGTGCAAAATCTGCGCAGCCTGTCTCAAGCTCTCAGGGATGGGCTTTAAAAATGTAGCTGCAGATGTAGCCAGGAGCTTTCATTTGGACATTTGGACGTTTCACCTTTCCACTGTACTCTGCCTTTTCTTACACTACCTGGATGACAACCAAGAGCTGCAGGTAGGTGTTTTTCCATGAAAAGAGAAGATGCACATCCACGTGTAGGGAGGCTGCAGGGCAGACTTCCAGTACAGCTCTCATAACTGCACACAGAGGAGCTAATTCTGCTTCTAGTGAAGGTCTGGGCACCTCCACTGGGTATCCTTAGGCACAGGATGCTGTTCAACATCCGAAACTGCCATGTAATGTCAGCAGAACTGAAGCAGAAATTGCATCCTAGGAGCAAATCCTTCAAGACAGGAACCAAATAAATATCTTGAGTAGGCACTTTGAAAAGAAGTATTGTGAGAATTTCAGCCTCTCCAAAGGCCTGTGCTTTGGGAACAGGCGGCAAATAGTGTGTTACTGACTCACTGCCATTATTTTCTCATTGGTGTAGCTTCACAGGTACTAGGAAAACACTTCTGTAAAGGAGGAAGACCTAACCCCATTACATTCTAATTTTTTAGGCTTTGCACACATTAGTAGCTGCAGTGCCCCTCTGAATGTTTCCAATTAAACCAGCTGCTTTAAGAGCTAAACGTCCTGCTCCGTCATAGCTGACAGACAAAAGCACATGCTGAGAAATGAACTGTTTTAAAGCTGTCATGTTTTTCTCACTGTCCAGAAGCCAGGCTTTTCCCTCCAGTTGCATATGTAACATTCTCCATTTGAAATGGGCTTATTGCCTCCAAAAATGCTGGAAAAAGGAACACTGTTAATCCCTGGATTTTGCTTACACAACAAATACATGCATTGCTGCATGTGACTTTACTCTTACAGATTTGGAGAAGAAGCTTCAGGACCTGAACCAAACCAAGCAAGACAAGGCAGAGCAACTCAGACAACTAGAGGAACAAGTGATAGCCATTAAAAATGAAATCACAGAGCAGGAAAGCAAGTACTCAACGTGCAAAAGCTAAGGGCTGGGCAGGTAAAGTGCAACAAAGGCCTTTGTATTTACCACCTCATGAGCACAGGGTGGCTGTCCTCTGTATATAAGTCTGAAAGTGTGTACAGAATTCTGGTGTGGGGAATAATGTAACTTTCTCTTGGTTTTTAGTCTGTCCGAGTCTATATGGAATATAAACAACTTTTAATAAACTTTTAATAGAACACCCAACTAAGTAATCGGGATAAAGCCCTGAAGGGAACTCAAAAATACAGAGCTGTCCACAGCCCGAAACTTCTCATTGCAAAGGCTGGAAATCATAGAATCATTAAGGTTAGAAAAGACCACTAAGATCATCTAGTCCAGCTGTTGACCCATTCCCACTGTGCCCACTAACCAGTGTCCCATGGTGCCAATGTCTTATCAGGTAAGAGGTGGAGCCACTGTCCCTGGAGGCGTACGAGAAACATTTAGTTGTTGTACTAAGGGACGCAATTTAGTGGGGAAATATTAGTGGTAGGTAGACAGTTGGACTGGATGACCTTGGAAGTCTTTTCCAGTCCTGGTGATTCTATGCTGTTAAGATACACAGACTCAAACTCTAAGGTCAAAAAAGGAGGATTTGTAAGAGATGACCAAACAGCTGCCTCAGAAATGGCTCCCAGCACCCTCAGTCACGTTGCTGAACCCCCAAGTGCTTGAGGCTGCCTGCAGACCAGGGCAAGGCCTTGCTGAGACAGAGCAAGCCTGACCCTCTGGGGGATCCTCTATGCTCACCAAAACCACCAGGAGAGATGGGTGACAGACAGCAAAGCCCCCAGTGCCCGCTGGATGGCAGTGCACTGATGTTTAATGCCAAAATCGACTCTGAAATCAGCAGAACCTTTTTTGTGTGCGTTCCTAAGAGGCGGCCCACGTTTTTCATTAACACACTCTACAGCTTGAGGACCGCCCCAGCATTTCGGCCTAAGCCACAGAGCTGAAGCTCTGAAGAAGCTTCTCAGCAATTCCCCTGCACGTGGTGCTTCACAGCAGTCAGGTTTCACACAGCAGCCCCTTGTAGCCATACAGAACACAGGATTCGTCAGAAATTTTAGTTTAGAATTTGTTTCTACTATAAAAGGTATACAGGACTTACGTAAGGTCTACAGGAAGCCTTCACTTTTAGAAAGGCCAAAGGGAGCGAGGCCTCCATTTCAAAATCCCACCCTTGGTACTCCTGGAGCTGAGCAGAGTATCTCCAGCTTTCCCTCAGTAGATAAAGAGAGAGAGGTGATAAAACAGGCCTGGAGATGAGATGGATCCGTAGGCAGAAACTTTTTAAAGAGTTCTTGTAACGTCAGTCTGCGTGCACATGCTTGATTTGGATCAAGCCCACTCGTTTCAGTCCTCCCAACCCCACTTCTCTTTCTTGTGGAAACAAACACCATTTAATCAAAACCATGTGAAATCAAACAGATATTCAATCAAGCAGGATCTTGTCAGATGTTTGCTGGGCATTCAACCACAGCCGTGCTACAACAGGCGGTAAATTGGGTCTCCCTGAGGTCAGAGACATCCCTGAGCCAGGCACACAAGCAGCTCTGTGGGCACACTCAGCCTGTGTCAGATCCAGAGAGGACAGCAGTTCAGAAAGACCATGAGAGAGAGAGAGAAAAAAGGAGGGGAAAAACTCAATAAAAATGAGAAAAATATGTGACAGAAAAGAATCCAGTGGAAATGAAACACCGCTATTGCACACAGACAGGAAGGACACTGCAGAGCACCTTCTGCCCCTTACTGCTGGAGCTCACCAGCAGCAGAGTAAAGCATTTCCTAAGTAGGACAAATGCAGTTGTTGTATTGAAAGTAACACAAAGCCAAGCTGTGATTTGCATGACAGGACTGTGAAATTCTATGAGTTCCGTGTATTCAATGACCACATTGCCAAAAGAGGTTTAGAATAACAATCCCTCAATACCTGCCCTGCCAGCTAAGAATGGTTTAATTTCCTGGGCATCTTTAATGAAATACAGCCATAAGCCCTTCGGTGGTGAGCTCTGGGTTATGTTCCAGACCTGATGTTTAACCTTTAGGGCAAGCCACTTGGTATCTCTCTGTTTCTGCTTATCCATCTGTAAAACGAGAGCGAACATATTTACCTACCCGGCAGGGTTTTGTGGGACGCAGCCCGCCGCACGTTTCCATTCAGGGACTGCAAACAGTGAGGGCAAAGTGTTCTTGAGGGACACCGGTACCTGGCAAAGCTTTACGCACCGCCTGTGTGTGCACAACACACCTTGTGTGCAGAACTCAGGACCCATCTCAACATACTGAGCCCACAAGATCCTCCATTTCCAACCTCACTGCTTTCCCGGAGCAGCAGTCGCAGCAGAAGGACAAACGCTCCAGCTTCAGCCTGCGGCTGCATTGCACAGGCAGGCAGCAGAGCTCCCGCTGCACTAACAAACTGCTCTGCTCTCCTCAAACCATCCCTCCACCATCCCGCTGCAGCGTGTCTGGAGCTAAGGAGAGGCAGCCGGCGGCTCCTCTTCGTACTTTGTGGCCATCGAGCGCCGCACACGATAGCTGTAGCCCTTCGCTGAGCCGTGGCCCCGTCCCGCGGGGCGGCCAGCACCGCTGGCAGGCAGAGCGGTCTTTAAGCCCCATTCCCACACTGTATCTCGGCTGATAACATCTATGCGGAGCGTCGCCCCGTCGGGGACGCTCACCCCCACACCGGAGCACGCTCCCTGCACGGGCTCCCCTCCACTCCCACTCGGCTGTCAGCTCGCGAGCGCGGCTTTCAGACGGTTCTCTGCCGCCCTCCGCCCTGCAACCCGGGACCGCTCTCCCCTGGCCGCTCCCCGACACCCCGTTCCCCCACCGCCCCCTCCCCGGCTGTACCGCAGCGCCGGGGCCCCTCGTTGGGAGGGGCCGCGCTGGGCCCGCCCCGCCGTCGGGCCGGGAGCGCCGTGCAGCCGGGCCCGGTCCGGCCCCGCGGGGGTGGCGGGGCGGAGGGGGAGGGCCGGGGGCGCCCAGCGGCGCGGAGCCGCTCCCCGGGAGCCGCGTGGAGCAGCAGCGCCTGCGTGCAGCGGCGGCTCTGAGGCTGTCGGCGGCGCGGAGCTTCCGGAGCGGGGGTCCCGTCCCGTCCACACCCGTCCCGTCCCGGCGCTCGCCATGGGCCGCCTCCCGCTCTACCTCTGCTGTTGCATCGGTAGCTCCCGCACGGCCCCGCTCCCTCTCCTATTCGCGCTCCCGCTGCCGTCGGGGCACGGGGAGCCCCGGTTCCGCGCGGGGGGCTGCCCTGGGCCCGGCCTGACGGCGCTGCCCCCTCCTCTCTCTTCTCTCCCTCAGCGCTCCGGGTCGCGGCGGCTCAGGAGCCCGAGTACAGCTACGGCTGCGCCGAGGGCAGCTGCTACCCCGCCACCGGCGACCTCCTGATCGGCCGCGCCGCCCGCCTCTCCGCCTCCTCGACGTGCGGCCTCCGCCAGCCCGAGCCCTACTGCATCGTCAGCCACCTCCAGGTGAGCGGCGCCGTGCCGAGCCCCGGGGGGAGCCGTGGGCCCGGGGAACCCCGCGCCGTCGGAGCCCCGTTGCGGGAGCATCGCCCAAGGCGACCCGTACCGTGAGGCGAGTCGGTGGGACGGAATGGGCCGCGGTGAGCTCCGGCAGTGCTTTCCCTTTATTTCAGCCTTGCACGGAGCCGTCTAGACAGCTTCCTGATTGCAAGTGGTCTGTAGTGCTCGGCGGCTGCGCCCGTAACCTGATTATATTTGTATGGGCTGCGACGGACGGGACGCGAGTGGGGCTGTCGGGTCCATCCGTGGGGAAAACAAAGGCTGTTTCTGCTTAAGCTTAAAAGCTGTGAGTTCACCGGAGATGGAGGATAGGAATGGAATTTCGGCAATCGGCAGCTTGGTTATACGGAAAGTAAAGAGATGGCCCCGGGGCAGGGCTCCTGCGGACACAATGGGGGCAGATTCTGCCACTCTGAAGGAGCACCGCTCCCTCCTGTGCCCGCAGTTACCCAGCCTCCCCTCCCTCGCTGCGCTGCAGGGGGTGACGCCGGGCTCAGCCTTGGGGTCAGAGTCCCGGGGCATCAGCACCCTGCTACAGCCAAGTAACAAAGGCGCATTGTTGGGTTTTGCCATCCCCAAAGTGATGAGGTGCCGAGGTGTGATTTATGTCCAGAAGCACCGCTTGGGGAGTTTAGATGTGCCGGCATGGCTGATAGCGCTGCCTCACTCCATTGTCTGTCTGATGTATCTCTGCCTACTTCTGAGCTCTGCCGGGCTGCGGGTGTGGGAGCATCCCCTGGCCATGGGGCCGAACAAGACCAGTCCCTATGCTATGTGGCTTTGCCGCTGCTTAGGCACATGAATGAAGTTGCTGAATGCCAGTGAGCCCTCTGCATGCACTGGAGATGCGATTTTCACACTCCACATTTGAAGAACTCACATCCCCAAGTGAGGTCCTAAGAGCCAGGGCTATTTCACACGTGTGGCTTCATGTGCACGTGTTTCAGTTCAGGGATTTCTGCTGCCTGTGTTTGGGAGCTCTTCTGCCTGCTGACAGGGATTTCCTGAACCTTGCAGCTTAGATAGGAAGCACAGCACCCATAAAAGTACAGCTTTATGAAATTCCTGGCATATTTTCCGTTTGGCGTTTTGCATCAATTTATAAAGGTAAATACACTTATCAATTAATTGAGAAACAAAGCACCACACCTTCGATGCCTCCCACAGGCAAAATGCACGGAATGTAGCATGAATGAAAAATACTCTTATCTGCAGGAAGCAACTATTGCCCGTGGATAAAATCAGTAATGCTGGTTATCTTGTTGTTCCAGGAGGACAAAAAATGTTTCATATGTGACTCTGAGGAGCCCTTCCATGACACTCTCAATCCCGACAGCCATTGCATTGAGAACGTGGTCACCACATTCGATCCTAATCGCCTGAAGCTTTGGTGGCAATCGGAAAATGGTATGTTGTGTGTCTGGGAGCTGGGTCTCAGGCGCTGGGTCTCAGGCGCTGGGTCTCAGGCGCTCTCCCTTTGTCTCCGGTACCTCTGTGTTTGCTGTTAGCTCAGGGCTGGTAATTACTGCTGAGAGAAGGATCACGCTGTTAGCTGAAGGCTGAGTAAAACGCTGCTTTTGTGTGTCCTGGAGCGGCTGCATATCCGTAACGAAACCCTGTGAGCCCTCCAGGAGTGCTGGAAAGAGCTCTCCTGCTGCTTGTGAGAATCCTTTCCTAAAAAGAGAAGTTTCCCAGAGCAGCTTCAGACCCGCCTCCTGTCTGAGCAGGAGAGTGGAACAGCCCTTCCAGTGGTGCAGATCCTGGCCATTGCTGCCAAGGGAGGGCTCACTGCGGGGCTTCCCCGCACTGCTGGGGCTGCCAGCTGCCGTCCTGCTGCCACGAGCCCGGGTTCCTACTCTTGTGTGCCAAGCAGTTACACTAATGCCAGAAATGAGCCGACAAGCTAAAAAACTCGACAAGTTGCATGTTAGTTTGGTGGCCTTTATTTTATTTTTTGCCCTTCTTCTGCCCTTCTGGCTTTTATGGTTTTGCTTTTGGCATGCTTTCCTATAGAAAGGAATCATCCTGCCCTAAAGCCAGATGGACGGGATGGGATTTCTGTAAATGTGCTGGCAGGAGCTATCTGGCTCTGTTAAAATAACATGGTAATATTTGTAACATTTCTGTTGCTTGGTAGAGAAAAAATTTCCTTAAGTCCTTTTTAATCATATTTGAACCATATAGATCAGACTACTGAACCGCTTGTCCCTTCTGGTTCTCTTCTAGCGTTCCACATAATTCATGTTTTTTGCAACAGGCTTGGCAGCATCCACACAGCAAAGTTCTTAGCTCATAAGGTCATGAAAATGTCCTTCAACAATGAAAAACAAACGATTCTTTCTGTCCAATTCATGTTTTCCTCCATTCAGGCATGCAGCAGAAGGGACCACTGCTGTACGCTGCACGTCAAGTCACAACTGGTTGAAAATTTAAGCACTTTGTTGGTTTATTCTTTTCATTTCTTACCCTTCCTCCTCTTTGTAAATCTCACTTGATTTTTTTCTTAATATTTCTGACTGCAGCGTAGTTGGTGCCCAGCTGCTTTGCGAGCTCTTCTTGCATGACAGAATAATATTTGCAACTTGCTGTTTCTGTGCAGAGTCCTTGACCATAGGTAGTCACGCTGCACCATTTGAAAAACATTTTGCTCATCGTGATTTCCAAGCCCTTGTGACTGCAAAGCAGGGCTGGGGTGGTTGGTTTGGGAGCATATATAAAACGATACTGTAAAGAAACAGTTCCTGTGTCCAGATGGACAGAAGAGTCCAGAGTGAGTGAAAAAAGGTGGGAAGTGCTCCCCACGAGGTGAGATGCTGGATGTCAGGCCTGCAGAGGCTCACAGCTGGCTTGCCACCCTGTGGCTGCAGTGTGTGCGGACAGCCTGGGGCTGGGCTTGGTGTCCTCACCCCCACCAGCCTCCCAGCACTGAGCTACGGGTTGGCCATGTTCTATAGCCACCATTGTCCTGCATCTGGTGGTGTTAGCCATGTTACAGTCTGAAATGAAGGCAGTGCAGGCTCATGATTTGAGTACAGCGTGTTTTTGCAGGTGATGCACAGTAATTCCGTGTGTAATGCAGTCTTCAACAGGTCCTTAGTATCTCCTTGTAACTTGTTAATGCTCTATATTCCTTTTTGACGTTAGAGCTAAGTGGCAAAGAAGAGAATCCCAGTGTCACCAGAGCATAGAACATGGGTGAAATATTGATGCAGAGGCTGGCAAGTGTCCTTGCTTGCTGCACAGTTCTTTTTCTCTGTTCTTGCAGGTCTGGAAAATGTGACAATCCAGCTGAACCTGGAGGCTGAGTTTCATTTCACTCATCTCATCATGACCTTCAAGGTAAGGATCCTGCAGCCTTACCTGCGGTGTGAGCCCTGTGCAAAGCCTCATGCGTCTCCTAAAGACAGGGACATGAGAGTCCTTCACACCCTTTTGGTGCTTGGGACATGGGTTCTGTGTGAGCTGGTTAGCCTGATTTTCAGATCTGTCAACCATTAACTCCTGAAGTCGCTCAGCTGTGACTTTGTGGCTTGTGTTGTGCTTAAACATCGAGTGTGTGAGGCTGCAGAAGGGATCATACAAAGTCAGGTCATTTGTTTCTGTGGTGCTTGTGTGTATAGAAGATCATTAGCTAAAGCATTAGTAGAGAGGATTTAAAAAAAATAAAAATTGGCTGTGTTATCAGCTTTCATTTGGCAAATGGGAAGGTCTTCAGGAAGAAGGAACATCTGTACACAGAGTGCCTTTGTTTCTCGCCAAACAGATGTCTTGGAATGGCAGATTATGTCCTGTACATCCTAAATCACAGGCAAGTGCTAGCAGCAGCCTTCAGCTCAGTTTAGGGACTGCAGGTCCTGCAGGGCTAAATCCCTGCTCTCTACATGGCAAATCTCTTAGTTTATGCGGAATTGTAGGGGTTGAAAGGAGATCATTTAGTCCAACCTCCCTGCTACAGCAGGTCCCCTACCGTAGGTTGCACAGAAAAGTGCCCACATGGGTCTTGATTCTCTCCAAGGAAGGAGAATCCACAGCCTCTCTAGGCAGCTTGTTCAGTCACCTCTGTGACCCTCTGCTGGACTCTCTCTAGAACATCTTCTCTAGAACATGCCAGTCTTTCTTGCACTGTGTAGCCCAGAAGTGGGCACAGCACTCCAACCGTGGCCTCACCAAAGCGGAGCAGAGGGTGAGGATCACCTCCCTTGACCTGCTGGCTGTGGTGTTTATAACACATCCCAGGAAATCATTGGCCTTCTTAGCCACAAGGGCACAGTGCTGTCTCACGGCCAACCTGTTGTGCACCCAGGTCCTGTAAGTAAGTAGGGGTGACATTTTCAGCCAGGAAGCAGAAAAAAGATTAAAATAGTTTCCAACCAGGACTGAGATGACTTTTTGTGCTTGGCTCCTTGATGACCTTCTCTGAATCCGTACTGTTAATGAAGCGACTTATGGCTCTTCCTGATGCAAGGCAGGTATTAATATCTGCATTCTGAAATGCAGTTGATTGAAATTTTATCATCACAGACCCATGAGGTCTTCTCTGCAAAAGATGAGAGGAGGTGTGGCAAGGAAGAAGGCTGTGCTGCTTTTCACATGCAGTGGAAAAAATCCCTTTGTCTCTGGAGCCCTGCTTTAATATCTTAGTTTCGAGAAAGGATTTGAAATCTGAGAAACTTGTAACTTTGGGCACTTACGTGCTTGATTGCTGAATGCAGCCTTTTCTAAAGACAGATGGTCTGTGGTTTAATGTGCCTTACGTTGAAGAACTGCCTCTGACCAGTGGAGGGTGAAAGGGCAAATACTCTCTGCAGAGAGAGGAGAGATGAAAATCCAGATGTGTTGATAGCTCACAGTTAAAAGTGCTCAATGTAAACGTGAATAATAGTTAACAGAATACAACCTCCTTTGGTTTTCTCGTTACTAGACATTCCGCCCTGCTGCAATGCTGATAGAAAGGTCATCAGACTTTGGAAAAACATGGCAAGTATATAGGTATTTTGCATATGACTGTGAGAGCTCGTTTCCTGGGATTTCAACTGGACCCATGAAGAAGGTGGATGATATCATCTGTGATTCCCGATACTCCGACATTGAGCCTTCAACTGAGGGAGAGGTCAGAGGGTTTTTTTTCCATACGCTTATTGAGCAGACTTCTGTACAAATTCAGATTCCCTGAGCCTTCTGTTGTACTGTTTTTCCCCAGGTCATATATCGTGTTTTAGATCCTGCTTTCAGAATTGAAGATCCATACAGTCCAAGGATTCAAAGTATGTATGCAGTTATCTTCTAAGCTCATTTGGAAGTGTTTCTGTACTTATTTATTTACTATTAAAAAAAACCAAAAAACAAACAACAAAACAAAACAATCCATAATTAACGTAAAACATCAGCTCTTATAATAATTTTGAAGTCATATGAATGCATTCTTGGTATGGTTCCTTATTGGTTCAGGAAAAGAGTTTTGTTTAAGGAACCCCCTCTGCAAAATACATGGAGTCACCAAGGGAATCCTTGGAGTGTTTTCAGAAAGCAAAGAATCAGAACGACAAATGTACTTAGATCATTTTGCATTTTGAGGTAAAACCAAGGGAGTCCTGTTTTATGATTCAGATGTTCTAACTTCTGAAATATGACTTTTGAGTGACCGGCCTTAGTAACACTGCATAGCTGGTCCACACAGGCATGATCATAAACTAGAAATGCCCATAGTGGGCGTGTGGAGTCATTACAAGCAAGGAAAGCAGAGAGATGTACAGACCTGTTGCTGTGGTGTGGTCAGAGTTTAACCTCTTTTGGCATTTGGCCTGAGTAGGGAATGGTAGTGCCTTAAACTTGACCTCTAATTTCATTTTCCTTCTTAGTTTCAGTTCACGTCCTTCTGTGTAAAGTTAACCGCAGTAGAAGAAAATATCTGAAGTAGGAGACAGTCTGCTAGTTGCTGTATTGGTTGAATGTTTTTACCCAAACTTTTAAAGAAGGAAGAGGCTGCTTTCATCAGCTTAAGTTTGCTGGGAAAGTTGGATGTATAAGAAAGAGGAAAATATTTGTGTCTTGTTTCCATCATAGATTTTTGTTCAAAAGACTCATAACTCTTAAAGCTCTAAGTCCACTTGTCAACAGTTGCTTAATATTGACCCCCTCCCTTCCTCCTGCTGTCCACATCTTACACTTCAAACCTCGAAGTGTCTAGAGAACCAGTATCTCATCTGGTGGGGACTGGTGTACGTGCTTTTTTGCCTGTAGTGTAATGCCTGTAGTATGCCTATAGTAAAACAAGCCAGTATTTTTATTTAAGCTTAAAATAGCTTACACAGTGTCAGCCTGTAGTAAGTTACTGCAATTTTTAGAAGTGGGGAATATGAAGTGATATAATATGTGGCATGTGAGAGCTGAAATTAAACCTGATCTAATCTGCCCGTAGGAAGTGTGTTTGGGAAGTCATTGCTGGCTTCCTCCCATTCAGTACCGTATCTGGTAAATAACTCCAAAACATGTTTTTTCTGGTGTCCCCTGCAGACCTGCTGAAGATCACAAATCTAAGAGTCAAGTTCACCAAGCTGCACACACTGGGAGATAACCTCCTGGATTCAAGGATGGAGATCAGGGAGAAGTACTACTATGCCATTTACGACATGGTGGTGCGCGGGAACTGCTTCTGCTATGGCCACGCCAGCGAGTGTGCACCAGTGGAGGGCTTTGATGAAGAGGTGGAAGGAATGGTAAAGAAAGAATGAAAAACATTGAAGTCATTCTCTTTAGCAGCAAACCTGTCATCTGTCCTTGCTGACATTAATCAAGGACAGAGAGTGAAACAGTGAGATAGTTTTAGCATTCATTTTCTAATTATGCTACGAGCTGATGAAATGAAAAGGCAGCAAGGCAGAAAGGGAGTGTTTCTGTAAGGGACAGGAGATATGTGTTTGTTGAAATCATTGCCCTAAAATTGAAGTAAAGAGTGGCCTTAAAGGTAGAAACACTTCCGTGAATCAAACAAGATCTGCATTTGTATCAGTCCTTATCAGCTGAGAAGCCGTTTGCATAGCTGCAGCCCTGATTACTTTACAGCAAGCTCTGTAGGGAAATCCTGATGCCTGCCTTGAGTGCTGTTGTCTGAGTGTTGCATCCCTTCTTGGTTCTGGGTTTTCCCATGATTTTTGCCTAATGAGCGGTAATAGCAGGCATGCTAATGAGTGAGTTATTAACTAGATGAAAATGCAGAGGCATAGGGAAAAACTGTGTTCTTGCCTCAGGGGCTGCAGGATGTGAGTATTCCCCATTGCTCCGTGTTCTCTGCCAGGGTCTCCACCTGACAACAGCCCGTTGCCTTAGAATTGTGGCTCCAGTGCTGGTAGTCCCCATCACCAAAGGCAGTTGCTGTCACATCCACACTGTCTGCTCAGTGTTTCTGTGTTGATGACAAAGTCTTGGTCTGATGGATGAAACCCATCCAAAATGTGGTTATTGTTCCTTAGAGAAGCAAGGTTCGGCAGCAGTGGGCTAGAACTGACATGCTGATGTAACTTGCTGCATGTTAATATCTAATTAACAAGTAATAAACAGCTAATTATTAGCTCTAAGATTTTGTGATTATTTGGGTGGAACTGTGCTGTCCTTGTTTGTGCCTAAAATCATTTATTCACGTGTAAGTTCCAGTAAGGAAAGGACAGGTTTGTTATGAGGATATTTTTAACCTAAGCAGACAAGATACACTTCAGCGGCCCTTCATTTCCACTTACCTGCACTGTATGCATTATAATGCAAAGACTCCAGAAGTATTTCCACTAGTTGTATTTTGAGTGAATAGGAGGAGCGTGGTTTTTTTCTCCACCCTCCCTAATAATCAACTATTTCTCCAATTACTTATATATATATATATATGTTTTATTTTGATGACAGGTCCACGGGCACTGCATGTGCAGACATAACACCAAGGGCTTGAACTGTGAGCAGTGTTTGGATTTCTACCATGACTTACCTTGGCGACCTGCCGAAGGCCGCAATAGTAACGCGTGTAAAAGTGAGTTTGGGTAACATGCAAATCTGAAGCCTGGTGTTGCTTGCTTTTAGCATTATGCATTGTTGCGTGAGCAACTTGTGGAATTTATGACGATGTGTCAAGTTCTGCATGTTCTTCAGTTGACTCATCTCCTCTGATTTCCTACTCTCGATTTTCATCTTTGTCACAGAGTGTAATTGCAATGGCCACTCCTCACAGTGCCACTTCGACATGGCCGTATACATGGCGACAGGGAACACCAGCGGAGGGGTGTGCGATGACTGCCAGCACAACACGGTGGGGCGCAACTGCGAGCAGTGCAAGCCCTTCTATTTCCAGCACCCAGAGAGAGACCTGCGGGACCCTGACGTCTGCGAGCGTAAGGGCGGCCTTGTGTCCGGTGGGATGGATGTGGGGCCTGGGCCATGGTCCTCAGGACTTGCTGTGAGAGATTTGGGATTTATCATAGCTGTTGCGCTCTTCCCAACCCCTTCCTTCATCTCAAAGCTGCTGGAGGGGAGCTTGGAGGTTAGCATGGAGGAGTTGAGTGAGCCTAGCTGCGTTTTGGCTTTTTCCTTAAGAATCTGCAAATGTATTTGGTGGCTTCATGCTCAACTTGTGTCATCTCTTCTCCTTGTGGTACCCATACTCTATGCTGCAGCTGAGTTTAAATCACTTAGTGTGAGACTTTGCCTTTTCTGTTGTAGCACTCAATAAGTGTGCAATGCTTCCTTCTTAGCTTGTAATTGTGACCCAGCTGGCTCCCAAAACGGTGGCATATGTGATCGCTACACTGACTTCTCTACGGGCCTCATTGCCGGCCAGTGCCGCTGTAAACTATTCGTCGAGGGGGAACGTTGTGATCTCTGCAAAGAAGGTTTCTATGGACTGAGTGCCGATGACCCATCAGGCTGTCAATGTGAGTAAAAACATATGTTCCTTTCTGTGGGAACAAAAGCTCTTTGAGGTGCTGCTAGCCCTGGGACAGGGTGGTTTTGTGGAGTTGTTTTTCTTTTCCTTTGTTTCATGTTTTGCTAAAGAAGAAAACATTCTTGTAGATCTGCTGTAGCTTGGTGTCTACTCTCTTCTAAAACTGATGTCCCCGGTTGGTCTTGGGGAATACATAGAGTGGAAGTAGCAGAATCCTGTTTCTTTTTAAGTCTATAAGCCAGAGGAGTTTTACTGGGATGGGTGGTGGGCGAAGTGTGCAATTAATGTCTGACCTGGGAAATTAGGGGAAGCTTTAATATAAATATTTAAATTGGATACTGTAGCTGAAACCTTGTGTTTTGACCTGCCTGTTTGTGTTTCCCAACCCAGCTTGTGCATGTAATCCTCTGGGTACCCATCCTGGAGGGAATCCTTGTGATTCAGAGACAGGAAACTGTTATTGTAAGCGCCTGGTGACAGGAAAGCAGTGCAATCAGTGCCTGGTAAGTAGATTACTGTAAAAATAACGAGGAGACAATGGTGTGAGGGTTGCTAGCAAGCAGGCGCCTGGCTTGCAGACTGGGTGGGCACCTCAAAGTGTCGGGAGCCATGGAGCTATGTTATGGGCAGGGAGGTGTGCGCTGGGTGTGAGTTGAGGCAGGTGAGAACATCTGGAAATTAATTCCTGTTACTTCAGTGTGTTTAAGGAGTAAGATGTTAGGATAACTATTGTGGTTGCTCTGCGAAAACGCGGGTCTGGAGCAGTTCTGCGTGAGCCCTTGTTAGGGTTAGAGATAAAAGATAACTGAGAAGCACAAGATAACATTTTCTATGCTAGCCATTTCTTAGACAGGGATTAATTGCTACACATACATTTCCATACAGTGTTTGTGTGTGCTGGAGTGTTGTAGAAACATGCTGTCAAATAAAGGGATATGTTTGTATAAACACTGACAGGCTCTCTTATCTGACAGTAAACTATGGACAAGCTAAACAAGGCTGTCTGTCCTCCTTTCCGCTGAGCAAGCCAGAGGAACAGCCTTACATGGGCACAAAGCCCTACTGGCCCCTATTCTGCTCTCTGCTAGGGTGCGGTGAGCTGGGCTTCGTGGGTTGATAGCCTGCACCCATACTGGTTTAAATGGTGCAGTAGGAGTGAAGCAAAGGAGATGGAGTCCTTTGTAAGTTATTTTTTAAAGCTCAGTGGTGAAGGGTTTTATTTCTAAAGCCCCTGGGCCAATTGGAGGAATGGAGGAGGGCAGATGGAGTTTTGTTGGCAGTTATGGCTTTTCAAGGGGCCAACTAAGAGTGGCTGGTATTGTGCAACGCAAAATGCGCTTGTGGGGTGTATGTAGTTACATCAGTGGTATCTCCTCCCACAGCCTGAGCACTGGGGCCTGAGCAATGACATGGATGGATGTCGACCCTGTGACTGCGACCAGGGAGGAGCACTACATAACAAGTGAGTCCCAGCCCCAGTCCTCTCCTGTAAATCATTCAGCACAGCGAGGTTTGTTCCATGTGCAATCACAACACCTTCATAATTTCTAGAGGGCAGTGTTTGGGATCATCTTTCTGCTCCTGAGTGTGGAAGTGGTAGATCTTGATTGCTGCAGGGGGTGGTACAGGTATCTGCACTGAGCTGGCTCTTGGTCTGGCCTGCACATTGACCCTTTAGTCAGTCTGTCTGTCTGTCCATCAGCACTGGAGAAGCATGCCAGCAATGCAGTACTGCTGCACTGCTCCTGCAGCACTACATGGGGCACGTAGGTCCGCACGTGTCCATTGAGGAAGTAGTGGTTGTTCAGAAAGAAACTTGGGTTTTTGAGATGCGTCCATTAGTAACAGTATGAGAAGTCTTGGCTTAAATATGTGTCAGCGCAAGGGTTTCAGGTAACCAGACCAGTCCTCTCATCAGAGCAGCTTCCCCTACATTGGGAGCATGACTTTTCAACAGTGACATATTTCTTTTATCGCTTCTCTCTTTCCTTCCCTCCTCAGACCCCTTGAAATAGCTTGCTTTTGTGTGAAACCACAGCAGTTTCCCAGGGGAGTGGATTGATGCCATTCTCCTGAGCTCTTTCCCCTCTGCTGCCTGGTTGCTGCTGCCTACAACACCTGGGCAACCATAGCTTGCCCCAGGCTCGTTTCCATACAAAGTGCAGCAGTTGCAGCTTGTGCACTGGAGCTGTTAACATCCCTAGAGAGGGAACTTTCTTACTCCCCTTCTGGCATCTGAAAGCAAACACTGTTGAAGTGTATCTCTGTAATTTCAAAACTGATTTCAGGTAAAAACTACTTTCAGACTGGGCTTGAAAAAGCCTGGAGATTTTCCATGGAAACACAGAAGGTTTTGATTTTAGGGAAGGTTTCTGTATTAAATTGAAATTAAAGGTAAGGGACGTTTTTATTGGGCCAGGAAACCTTCCTATGAAAAAGTATGACAAGACCCTATCAAAAATAAAACCTACCCCTGAGTTCTTTGTAATACAGAGCAGATGCAGGAGCAGTGAAGCTACAAAGAGTCATTTTGGAATAAAGCTATGCAGAGAAAATGGCTTGTTACAAAAGGAATGGACAGACCTTCTCCATCCCCCCAGCAGTGTTGCAGTCTGTCCCACATCTTTGTGTCCGTCCAAATCTGAATAAGCTATGTGTGGTTCTGCCCTCAGCAGAGCTGCCTGTGGGCAGCCTCTTGGAATGTACTTTGCCAAGTACAAAAGCAGCTCAGTATCTCGGGCATGCAGAGTCGTGCATGTTCTTGCTCTGCCCAAGCCCAGATGAGCAGATAGCTGCATGCATGGCCTACAGGCCTGGAGTCAAAGGGCAGACTTGCCTTTTGGCTATGTGGCTTTGTAAGCAAGCAAAGCACTCCCAGAACCGCTATGTGGCCTCAGGGATCTGTAACATTCAATCCTCTCGGTATCTAAACAGGGGAAACCACATGCAAGCTGTCTGTGTGAAATGGTCTTGGCCTGTGTTCACTCCTTGCTCGTACCCAGGAGCACAGCTGGAGTGAACCATGGCTGTGCCTGGGACCAGGCTGATGTTCTGTCAGCGCAGAGGAGCCAGCTGTAGCAGCAACGTGTCATAGCCAAGTGGTGCTGTACATTCATTGATTTTCTGTTTTAGCTGCTCAAGTGAATCGGGACAGTGTGAGTGCCGGCCCCACATGTTCGGGCGTCAGTGCAACCAAGTGGAGCCTGGGTATTACTTCATCTCGCTTGACCACTACATCTATGAGGCTGAGGAAGCCAACCTGGGTCCTGTGAGTAGCAGCTGGAGTGTGCTGGTCTGTGGGAAAGCTCTGTTTCGCAATTTGGGTGTTGGAAAGAGGCTGTTTTATAATGTCAGTGTTGCGCAAAGACAATGTGGAATTGTGCCAAATGGAGTTCTGTCGGAGCACTGCCTGTTCCTCCTTGTTTAGTCCTATCGATAAATAATGTAGTATTTTAGAGCAGGAAAACTGCCATTTTCCTCTTTTAATCTGTTTCTTTGCTGATGATTATATAGTTCATTTTCTGTCTGCATCCATCTTACCCATTGCATACGCACCCACCTCTCTTTGCCCTCTTACCTCAAGTGTGGTGGAGCACCAATGCTGGATTTTCCTCTCGTTGTCACTGACACCTGGAGGGAGCAGCACACAGGTTCCAGCACTTTGCTGTGTCAGTTTCTGTACATTAGTGACACTTTTTTAATCAATGACTAAATAAGTGGTTAATTGTGCAAAAAATTCATTTGTAAGTAAGGTTACCTGTAGTTTGTTTTACTGGCTCATGAGATCCATCAGGCTCTCTGGCTCCTTCCAATCCCTGGACACACAGCCTTGCTTTTAATTCATTTACAGAGGCCAGATGATTACATCAATTACTTTCGCCTCCAGCAAGGAGAAGGGCCGTCTTCTCCTGAGATAATGAGTGCTCTGAGGCACCAGATCCTAGTCTGCCTGGGGTACTGTTTCCTAATTTACTTGTTTCAGGCAGAATGTCAGGTTTCAAGCCAGGGCAGAGCATTTTGCCTGCTAGGTATCTGTGCTAGATAGCATCGAGCACAACTTGGCCAGCAGCAGGGTGTGCTTGCTGGCACGTGTTTGGGTGCATTTGTCTTTCCAGCTGAAGGTTCCAGGTATCTGGGGCAAGGAGTTCAGCCTGAAAAGCTGCCTCACCAAGCCAGGAGGTGAGCTGTTGCTTGTCTTTGGAAACCTGTGGACCAAACCATTTTAAACAATGCTGATATTGGGGAAATAAATCTTTGTTATTAATCTGGTGACAGAATAAGATTTAAATGCTCAGGTAGGGACCCAGCACGAGACAAAACAAGATGGATGGAGCTATAGGGGTTTTCAGGCAGTCACAAGTCCCTGTGCATAATTCCTGCACGCTCTCACTTACATTCCGCCTGCAGTCCTTTGTGGGAGCTCCATCCCTTTGTTCAAAGCCAAAGGCTAACCATGTATAGTTTGGCTCACTTCAAAGGGTGTGAGAATACATGAGGGGACATCCTGGAGTGACAGATATATTGACATTTCCTTTCATTTATCCCTTTCTACTGAAGCAGCTTTCATAGGAATGCTCAGGATGTTGTTTTATAGCGAGAACTATTCATGGATGCAGATATATTTGAAACAGGAAATTTGGACATCGCAGATTTCCACTTTCTATTAACTTTTTCCTCTTCTTTGCTAAACATAAAAAACTGACATCTCAGACTGAGAGGAGTAGCCAGCATCAGCTTGGATGTTTATTGTCTAGAGGTGTTTAGGATCTCTGCTACTTAGGGACATCCTATTAATGATAGCTGTGACTTGCTTTCAGATGTTATCCCAAGCAGTGGTTTGGTTTGGCCAAGCCCAATGTAATCAGGAAGCAATTAGCACTCAGACTGGGAGTTAGCAGAGCACTTCTATGCCACTGCAGTAAATCCTACTGCTACAAATGTGGTGAGTTATTACGTTACAGATACGTAATGTTATTACAGCAGTCCAGTTATATCCTGCATTGGTACACATCTGTGTAGGGTGAACTGGGTGCTGTAGGTGGTCGGTGAGTTTCTCCCAGCAAGATTTTAGATTTTATTACCCTCAATAGCAGGTAAGGGGATGAAGACTCTTGCGGAGTTGTTTTATCTTTCTTTCTGTCAATACACAGTCATATGGAAGGTGTGTCTGCCCATGACAGGGAGCTGGAACTAGATGATCTTTAAGGTCCCTTCCAAATGGGAAGGCAGTGGTGTGCATGCACACATCTCTTAAAGGAGAGAGCTTGTATTCTCTGGGATGCAATTGACGTGGCAGTCCAGAAGTAATCCGTCTGCAGAACTTAATGTACTCCAGTGGGGCTCACAAATTCTGTGTACTGGTACTAAAATCTCTCTTTCCTGTCTCTGTAGGGAGTAAACATAATTGAGCGCCAGTCCACACAGGACCGTACACCATCGTGGACAGGCATAGGATTTGTGAGGGTCCCTGAGGGGGCTTACCTGGAATTCTACATCGACAACATTCCCTACTCCATGGAGTACGACATTGTGATCCGCTATGAGCCCCAGGTGGGTTATTGCTCTCTGACACCTGCTTGGCATCCCAGTGCATGGCCAGTGGGAGCCCAGGGCTTCCTGGAAGCATCAAGACTTGCAGACAAGGATGGGAGCTTAGTTAAGTGTCTGAGATGCTGTATGGGAGATTGGTAATCACAGCCTGAACCTCTGATTAATCAGCTGAGGCAAGTATGGGGTCAGCTGTGGGAGCACAGGTGAGAGTGATGTAGCTGTGCTCCCGGAAGGGGTGGAGCTTGACTCCATCCCCTCTGAGACCTCATTTAAGGGCTGACTCCCACTGGAGCAGTATCTCTTGGAGATCGCTCACCAGGGAGGACTGCCTCAGCTGCTTCAGTCAAGGCACCACCGTTGGTGAGTTTTCCCTTTACTCATTCACTTATATACCTTCTGTACATTTTGTTTCCATCTGTACATTTAAAACCAATACATTTGGCGAGCCAGGCAGGAGCCTGCAAATATCGGAAAAAAAAATGTCTTTCCTGTGGAATGTGTTTAGCTGGTTCAAGGGGGAGAAGATCACCCCCTTAGGGAAAATCCTCCCTGGACAAATACCAGGGTTTGAGGCATCCCCATATTTTCAATTAGCGACGATTATAGAACAATGGGGGCCCTTACGGGTAACGGGCAATATGTCCCCTTACCATCTAACTGAATACTTTCAGGGGTTGCAAAAAGATATTTTGACAACCAAAGAAAGGCAAATGGCTGCATCCATGGCTGCTTGGCCTTTATTGAATGCTTTAAATCAGGCAGAGGTTAAATCAGATAAGATTGAACATGAAAATCAATTATTAAAAGCCCGCATTGAAAAATTGGAGGGCGAAATTAATCTATTAACGGGGAAAAATTCATCATTTTTTTCAAACACCCCCCAAATTAGATATATTACAATGGATGATAGTAAGGATCCTGAAACATCGGATCAAACTAAGGTCACCAAATCTGACCTAGAAGAGCCACTTAAGACGGACTTATTAGAAGTCCGTCCTATGGTAACCCAAAAAACAAAAAAAGTCCAGGAGCGACCAGCAGGGGTGCCTCCTGATCAATGGACCCCTGCTGACTCCTATTTACACGTAACAGCACGTCCATATACACCCACTGAACTTATGGATCTAGTACAGCGCTTCAGGCAAAGACCAAGGGAAAGTGTCCCAGCCTGGCTGTTACGATTATGGGACTCGGGAGCTGAAAGTGTAATAGTTAGCGGCTCCGAGGTATCTAAACTAGCAACTATAACAGTCCATCCTGCCCTGAGGCAGAGATTGTACTCAGGGTCCCAGTTCCCTGAAGAGAATCATTCGATCGTAGATTGGATAATGGCTGCCTGCCGTATGGTATGGTCAAATAAAACAGACATGCCAATACATACAGGAATGTGGTCTTCTATGGAAGACCTACAAAATTATATCCGGGAACTAGGCATGCGAGAGGCTGTCTATGAAGATGTATCTGTTAGTCCGGACATGGTGAAGTTTTCCGCGGGAATGAGGGACCTAATCTTACAACAGGCTCCCTCACATATGTATGGAACATTGGTTTCTATATTGAATCCTCTAGTGGCCGCAGAGGCAGCAGTCCAACATGCTGCCCAATTGGTAGCGGACCTGGGGGAAACGGAGCGCCTAAGAACCAAGCGCAATATTAGAGTAATTGAAGATCCTGAAGTTTTTCCAATAGCCCGAGCCAGGAGATCGGCTCCACGAACCCCTCGGGCGGGACCCATTAGGGTGTCCCGAAAACAAATGTTTAATGATCTACTCCGAGCAGGTGTTCAATTTGCCAAAATTGATGGGCAGCCCAATCACGTTCTGCTTCAGTTGTGGAAACAGCTGAAGGATGAACAAAAATTTCAAAACCGCCCCAAAAGACCGGGGATAAGGCTTATAGAACGACGACCAACAACAGTTTGGAATCTAGAAGACTTTATCGTGCCAAATAGGAAAAAGAGGCCACCTCAGGTGCCTCGGGTCACAGTACCAGAGGCATCAGAGGTAAAAGACCTGAATCTGGCCCAGTTTATGGCGTGATGAGGGACGTCAGTCACCCTAGGGCCTCTAGACGGGACCGGAGGCCCTATGTGGAATTGACAATATATTGGTCCCGAGAAAATGTGCAGAAGGTTATGGCCCTCGTTGATACGGGGGCGGAAACATCTATAATTTATGGAGATCCAACAAAATTCAGAGGGAACAAAGTAATGATTGGAGGCTTTGGGGGACAGACCGTTCCAGTCACCCAAACTTGGGTAAAATTGGGGGTCGGGCGCCTCCCACCACGGGAGTACAAGGTATCTATTGCCCCAATTCCGGAGTACATATTGGGAATTGATATCTTGTGGGGTCTGGCTCTCCACACAACAGTGGGAGAGTTCCGGTTGCGGCAGAGATGCATTAGTATCCGGGCAATTCAGACAATATTGAGAGGCCATGCAAAACATGAGCCTATTTGTCTGCCCAAGCCACGTCGGATTACTAATGTAAAACAGTACAGACTCCCAGGTGGGCAGGATGAAATAACAAAAACAGTGCAGGAATTAGAAAGAGTGGGTATTATAAGGCCTGCACATAGCCCGTACAACTCCCCAATATGGCCAGTGCGAAAATCGGATGGAACATGGAGGATGACAGTGGATTACAGGGAATTAAACAAGGTCACGCCGCCCGTTCATGCAGCCGTACCCAATATTGCCTCCCTAATGGACACACTAAGTAGAGAAATTAAAACGTATCACTGTGTCCTAGACTTAGCGAATGCATTCTTCAGTATTCCGATTAGTGAAGAATCACAAGACCAGTTTGCATTCACATGGGAAGGCAGGCAGTGGACTTTTCAGGTTCTGCCGCAAGGGTACGTGCATTCACCTACTTTTTGTCATAATTTGGTGGCGCGTGATCTGGCTAAGTGGCAGAAGCCACATAATGTAAATTTATATCATTATATTGATGACCTCCTGTTAACATCCGATTCATTAGAGGCGGTGAGACAAGCAGCAGATTTATTGATAGCTTATCTGCAAAAGAGAGGGTGGGCTATAAACCCACAGAAGGTGCAAGGTCCGGGGTTATCTGTAAAATTCCTGGGAGTAATTTGGTCCGGAAAAACCAAAGTACTACCCAGTGCAGTAGTGGATAAAGTCCAAGCGTTCCCAGTCCCTACAACATCAAAACAGCTACAAGAGTTCTTAGGTATATTAGGGTATTGGCGCTCCTTTATACCTCACTTAGCTCAGTTGTTGAGGCCATTGTATAAGCTTACCAAGAAGGGTCAATCGTGGAACTGGGGGAAGGTAGAACAAGATGCTTTCCAACAGGCAAAGCTGGCAGTTAAACAAGCCCAGGCATTGGGTATATTTGATCCGACCCTCCCAGCTGAACTAGATGTTCATGTTACCCAGGATGGTTTTGGCTGGGGCCTGTGGCAACGCCAGAGTTCTGTTCGAACCCCCATTGGATTCTGGTCTCAGGTTTGGCACGGAGCAGAAGAAAGATACAGCATGATTGAAAAACAGTTATTGGCTGCCTATTCAGCGTTACAAGCGGTAGAGCCAATAACGCAAACAGCAGAGGTTATAGTTAAAACTACATTACCGATCCAGGGGTGGGTAAGAGATCTAACTCACCTTCCTAAGACAGGGGTGGCCCAAGCACAGACGGTAGCACGATGGGTCGCCTATCTAAGTCAAAGAAGCAGCTTGTCTTCGTCTCCACTCAAGGAGGAATTACAGAAGATCTTAGGCCCAGTGACATATCGCAGTGATACGCCGAAAGAACCAATGGTCGCTCCACCAGAGAAGAGCCCTGTTCAGGAAGGAAGATATCCTATTCCTGAAGATGCCTGGTATACGGATGGGTCCAGCAGAGGCAACCCGAGCAAGTGGCGAGCTATAGCATACCATCCCTCTACTGAGACAATCTGGTTTGATGAGGGGGATGGTCAGAGCAGCCAATGGGCAGAATTACGAGCCGTGTGGATGGTTATAACTAAAGAACCTGGTGATGGCATCCTGAACATCTGTACGGATAGCTGGGCCGTGTACCGGGGGCTTACTCTGTGGATTACGCAGTGGGCTACCCAGGAATGGACTATCCACGCCCGACCGATCTGGGGGAAAGACATGTGGGTAGACATTTGGAATACAGTCAAACACAGGACGGTATGTGTCTACCATGTCTCTGGTCATCAACCCCTGCAGTCACCAGGAAACGATGAAGCGGACACACTGGCCCGAGTTCGATGGATTGGGAATTCACAATCCGAAAATATTGCCCGATGGTTACATCAGAAGCTACGGCATGCTGGACAAAAGATAATGTGGGCAGCTGCTAAAGCATGGGGGCTGCCTGTACAGTTATCTGATATCGTCCAAGCATGTCAGGACTGTGACGCTTGCTCGAAGATGAGACCAAGACCGTTGCCTGAAACAACATCCCACATTGCTAGAGGATATAGTCCTCTTCAGAGATGGCAGGTTGATTACATTGGGCCCCTCCCTCGGTCTGAGGGGGCGAGATATGCCCTGACCTGCGTTGATACTGTAAGTGGACTGCTGCAAGCCTATCCCGTACCAAAGGCAAATCAAGCATATACAATTAAGGCACTCACTAAACTGATGTCTGCATATGGGACACCTCAAGTCATCGAGAGCGACCAAGGGACTCACTTTACTGGAGCGATGATACAGCGCTGGGCAGAAGAGAACAACATTGAATGGCGATTCCATCTGCCATATAATCCAACAGGGGCAGGCCTTATTGAACGCTACAATGGTATTCTTAAGGCTGCCCTGAAGACAGACTCCCAGTCCCTGCAGGGGTGGACAAAAAGATTATACGAAACCCTGCGGGACTTGAACGAAAGACCTCGGGATGGCAGACCCAGTGCTCTGAAAATGTTACACACTATATGGGCCTCCCCTCTTAGGATTCAAATTACAGGTGCTGATAATGAGGTAAAACCGCAGGTTGGTAATGACAATAATCTTCTGCTCCCTGCCCCTGAGAATCTAAAACCAGGAATCCATAAGATAAATTGGCCCTGGAAGGTGCAAGTAGGACCTAAGTGGTGTGGCCTACTTGCACCTTGGGGGAGACTATTGGAGGTGGGAGGTTCAGTTACCCCCTCGGTGATAGGTACATGGCCTACTGACATCGTGGTCAATACTCCGGTCTTTATTGCTAAAGGGACACCCATCATGTCCCTATGGCAGATCAGGACTCCTCCTCTGGTGCCAGATATAGTTATACAGCCACAGATATCTGGCCAGAGGGTATGGTATCGGAGGCCGGGACATAATCCGGTGCGAGCAGAAGTATTGACCCAAGACAAGAATACGGCCTGTATCTTGCCCTGGAGGGCAGACCTTCCTCTCCTGGTACCCTTGAAACATCTGTATTACTCTCCCTAAGATTCTAAGCCTCTAGGACCATCAGAGAACAATTCGTGTGGACTGATGAAACGCAAATGGACCTGCACCTCGAGATGGCTTGTCTCCAGTAACATCTATCAAGCACTGGCCCACGGAAGATCGTGAATACCCATCCAATCATCATTTGAATAACATCAGCATTCGGTGCGACGGGAAATTGTATCAGCGTCGCGTTGGGTCTCTGTGATAAGGGAAAACTCACCTAATCATTGGTTCACGCTGTGAAGGGGTGGAGTGTATGGGAGATTGGTAATCACAGCCTGAACCTCTGATTAATCAGCTGAGGCAAGTATGGGGTCAGCTGTGGGAGCACAGGTGAGAGTGATGTAGCTGTGCTCCCGGAAGGGGTGGAGCTTGACTCCATCCCCTCTGAGACCTCATTTAAGGGCTGACTCCCACTGGAGCAGTATCTCTTGGAGATCGCTCACCAGGGAGGACTGCCTCAGCTGCTTCAGTCAAGGCACCACCGTTGGTGAGTTTTCCCTTTACTCATTCACTTATATACCTTCTGTACATTTTGTTTCCATCTGTACATTTAAAACCAATACAGATGCATGACAGTCCAGGAGGATTTTTACTATCTGGTGTTGTTTACCTTACAGTTTTATCCAACATCATTGTGTGTTGCAGCAGATGCTTAATAAGTAAATTGAAAACTGACAAGGCCCTTCAGGACAGATTAGAATATGAATTTGGTATCAGCCAGACAGACTTGCAGAGAGTAGAAATGCTGCTACTGTTACATGCCTTAGGAGACAAATTGTCCATCTTGGATACTGAACACCTGCTGCCAGGAGTTTGTGAGTAGCTGTTTTTGATTGTTGGTGTTTCACAGCAGAGGGAGGTCAAGAGAAATACCCACCCTAACAGTTATTCCTTACCTTAAGTTTGGCAGCAGCCAATCATGGAGAAAAGCTGGCTCAGGTCTGGGATGCAAATGTGAGGGGAGCAGAGGTTAAGGCTCCCCCAAGCCTCCCCACTGACATTATGCTTTGAGTTGTGTTTTTTTAGGATGGGGAGGGGGTGGTGCACAAGAGGAGACTGGAGCTCCTGCCTCTCCCTATCTCAGCCCAAGCCCACCACTGGGCAGATACCCCAGTGGTGCTTGGAGCTGCTGCCCCTTCCTTTCTGCAGCTGTTCCTCACCTCAGTGCTGGATGCTTCCAGGAGCTCACAGCCCTTGCTTAACATTAATCAGCCTTTCTTTTTTACTTCATCAGTTGCCGGATCAGTGGGAAAAAGCTGTGGTCACTGTGTCGCGCCCAGGCAAGATTGCCGCAGGTAGCCGGTGTGGCAACACAGTTCCTGATGACGATAATCAGGTTGTCTCATTGCCACCTGGCTCCAGGTTAGTATAACTGAGTAGACCAGAACCAGAAAAAAGGCCAGGTTACAAACTGACCAAAAGCAGGCTGCTGTGAGTCATCTGTATCTTCATACCTTCCCCTGCAGTTCAGAATGAATTTGTCAGAGTGGTCTCAGTGCAGCTGAAACAGAGTTGTTGTCAGCTTGCCTTGGCCTCTATGAAAACAGAATTTCATTTCCAGTGTGTTGTATAAAATGAATTTAGTATTGTGTCTGTAGTCTCAAAGCTTTTAAGTTTATTCTTCTTGTCTGAAAAAAAAGGTGTTTGCAGAGCCTGCGACGTCGCTATTACTCTTTACCTTGCTGATAAGCTTTTCCGGTTCTGACTTGCACAGGCCTCCAAAACAGCTCCTTTACATTGCACCTTTTGTTCTGCCCATTCTTGGCTGCTCGCCATTATCTCAATTGCTTTATGGGGGCCACCTGAAATGCTTTACAGTGCTGGGTGTTTCAAGTGAGAAACGTTTCCTGTTCCCAATCCAGATATGTTGTTCTCCCACGGCCGGTCTGCTTCGAGAAGGGGCTGAACTACACCATCCGGCTGGAGCTGTCCCAGTACTCCTTGGTGGAATCTGAGATGGAGAATCCCTACACACTCATCGACTCTGTGAGCAGAAATTTCCTGAGGGGTGCTTTGGTGGAAAAGTGTTTTTAAAATCCCAAAAGCTTGCATTTCTTTTGGGATGCATCTGTGTAAATTCAGGATGCTGTCTTACGAAGTTGTTGCTTAAGGCTGAGTCCAGGTTTTGAACAGGTGTTTTCAGGCACAAAGCGTGCACATGGCTTTTCTGTGCACATAGGCTTTGGTTGTCTTTTACTGGACCACAGAGGCAGACTTTTACAGTGCATCAAACTCCTGAATGGGTAGAATTGGTAGATAGGAAAACTGTGCCACAAAAATGAGTGTAATAGTTCTGTATAATCATTCTGTCACTTCCCTTACAAATTCTGTCTACCTATTTGATTTTTTGGACTATGAAGCATAATGGAAGTGGGATAGTAGCATGTTCTCACAGTTTTGGTGGAGGCTATTTACAAACAGTGACACATTGCCACTATGAAATTCTTCTGTAGCTTGTCCTCATGCCGTACTGCAAATCACTGGACATCTTCACCGTGGGAGGCTCAGGTGAAGACGTGGTCACCAACAGTGCTTGGGAAACGTTCCAGAGATACCGGTGTCTGGAAAACAGCCGGAGCGTTGTGAAAACCCCAATGACAGATGTCTGCAAGAACATCATATTCAGCATTTCTGCATTACTGCATGAGACTGCCTTGTGTACGTAACTCCCTGCTTATAGAGCAGACTGCACCTGGAAGCTTGATGGTGCTTCCTGGTGTGCCCGTGAAGTGTGAGGTGTGTGTGTCCTGCACCATGATGCTCACTGCCCTGTGCTTCTCTTCTTTCTGCTCAGCCTGCCAGTGTGACCCCCAGGGCTCACTGAGTTCAGTGTGTGACCCCAGCGGAGGACAGTGTCAGTGCCGTCCCAATGTGGTTGGAAGACAGTGCAACAGATGTGCACCCGGCACCTTTGGATTTGGGCCGAGCGGATGCAGGCGTACGTGAGATGTCATGCCCAGGGCTTGGGCTGCTGATGGCAGAGCACTGGCCTCCCAAATGCAGCCTCTTTTCCACTCTCCTTGCAGCTTGTGAGTGCCACTTACAAGGCTCGTACAACTCATTCTGCGATGCGGAGACAGGCCAGTGCCACTGCTTCCCTGGTGTGTATGGGCGGCAGTGTGACCGCTGCCTGCCTGGATTTTGGGGCTTCCCCAGCTGCCAGCCCTGCCACTGCAACGGCCACGCCGATGACTGCAGCCCCTACACTGGGGAGTGCCTGCACTGCCGGGACCACACGGCGGGCCCCAACTGCGAGAGGTACTTGTAGCCTTGGCTGGTCCATTACTGCATTCACAGCTGGCAATGCCTTTGCTGTGAAATGCAGAATGTGTGGGGGGAAGTGAGTCCTTATGACAGAGGAGTGGAGGGGGGACAACACTGCCCATAGCTTCCCATCTAGCACCAGGCTTTCCCCACTGAAACCCTCCTGAGAATCATAGAATCATTAAGGTTGGGAAAGACCTCATCTAGTCCGACTATCAACCCAGCACCACCATGCCCACTAAAACACATCCCTAATTGCCTCACAGAATCATAGAGAGGTTTGGGTTGGAAGGGACCTTTAAGGGTAGCTAGTTTCAACCCCCCCACCCAAGGCAGGAGGCAAGGACACCTCCTCCCTCTAGACCAGGATGCTTACAGCTCCATCTAGCCTCTCCTTGAATGCCTTCAGGGTGGGACAGCCTGTTTTAGTGTCTCATCACCTTCACAGTAAATAATTTCATCCTAATATCTAGTATAAACCAACCCTCTTCCTATTTAAAGCCATTTCCCTTTAGTTTAAAACCATCTACCCTTTTTTGAAAACCTCTGGGATGGTGCCTCCCTGGGCAACCTGTTCCAGTACCTCTGCTCTTTCTGAGAAGTGTCTCCTAATATCCAACCTTACCCTCCTGTGGTGCAACTTGAGACCATTCCCTCTCATCCTATTGCTGTTACCTGGGACCCCCACCTCGCCACAGTCTCCTTTCAGCTGTAGAGAGCAATAAGGTCTCCCAAGCCTCCTCCAGACAGAGCATCCCTGAAGTTCCCTCAGCCACTTCCTATCAGACCCCTGTTCCAGACCCTTCAGTTCTGTTTGCCCTTCTCTGGGTGGGCTCCAGGACCTCAATGTCTTTCTTGTAGTAGAAGTGTCTGCCACAGGTCTCCTGCTGTTAGTCTGGCATAAGACAGCTGCTCAGAGCATGCATTGTGCAGGAGGACTGCAAGGGTCTATTTGCCCTTGGGTTCTTCACCCTCTTGCAATGTTTGAGCTTAAGTTATCCATCCATCTGCCTGCAGTCCCCTGCATTCTGTCTACCCGTTCACACAGGTGCGAGGCTGGCTACTACGGAGACCCCATCCTGGGCTCAGGTGACCACTGCCGCCCCTGCCCTTGCCCTGATGGCCCTGGGAGTGGACGCCAGTTTGCCAGTGGCTGTTACCAGGACCCTGTCACCCTGCAGATTGTGTGTGTCTGTAGCCCAAGATACATAGGTAGGCTGCCTGTGCCTTGAGCGCAATCCAGTCAGCATCTCCCCATCTAACAGCCCTTATTGCCATTTACGGGGCTGTGCACTCATGAGCCGTGATGGTAATTCGTGTTGTGCTGCTTGTTCAAACAGGCAGTCGCTGTGATGAATGTGCGTCTGGCTTCTTTGGCAGCCCCGATGAGGTTGGCGGCGCCTGCCAGCCGTGCCAGTGCAACAACAACATCGACACCACCGACCCTGAAGCCTGTGACAAGAGGACAGGGACATGTGTCAAGTGCCTGTACCACACAGAGGGTGAAAACTGCCATCTCTGTAGGCAGGGCTACTATGGGAGTGCCCTGCAGCAGGACTGCAGAAGTGAGTGGGGAGATGCACCAAACAACAGCAGCCACCAGAGCTCTTTATAATTGACCCAAGACCCTTGGGGGGGGGAGGGGGAAATGGAATTACCTCCTGCTGGGCTTGTGTGCAGCTGTGTGTTCAGAAAGGGGAGTAGGGGCAGAGTTTGCATGTGCTGAAAGAATGGGGCTTTGGATTGAGGAGCGTTTCTTGCCCTCTTGTTAGTGCTCTTTGTTTTCCTCTTATCTGCAGATCATCCCTGGTGGGGTGAGATTTGGCTTTTGTTTACACAAAGATTCCTGCAGATGTGGCTGATTAGCAGGAGCTTGCCTCGGAAGCTCTCTCTGCTTCCCCGGTGGCCCAGCACAGCCCTGCCTGCTCTTCTTTACAGCAGGAGTGGGGTGGGGACAATTTGCTGCTGCTCCCCATCCAGCGCAGCACACAGGTCCTGTTCTGCTGCATGTGTCACTGCTCTGAGCAGATCTGACTTGCATCAGGCTTAGAGGAGCCAGGAAGACCTGAGCCTCCTTCGTAAAGGAGACAAGAAGAGTAGGAAGGCTGGAGGTCTGCTCAGGGTCACTGTGGTCTCCAGCCACAACACATGCACTGGAGCAGTGGATGTAGAAGTGGCCATCTTGGGACCTAATGGCCGTAGAGGGGTGCACACTGGGTTGCCGTGCCACACACCCAAGCTGCCACTTCTTCTCTTTGCAGAGTGTGTCTGTAACTACCTGGGCACTGTGCGGGAGGACTGCGATGACGCAGAGAACTGCCGCTGCGAGGCGGCCACGGGGCAGTGCCGCTGCCTGCCCGGTGTGGTGGGGCAGACCTGCGACCGCTGCGCTCCCCACACCTGGAGGCTGGCCAGCGGCACCGGCTGCGAGCCCTGCGACTGTGACACTGCCCGCTCCCTTGGGCCGGCCTGCAATGAGGTGAGGAGCCATGAGAGGAGGTGAGGAAGATGCAGGGAGCCATGAGAGGATGTGTCCGCCAAGCGCTGGTCCTGAGCCATGTGGTGTTGGAGCCGGGGGTTGCCTTGCTTGCATGGCAGCCAGGGGCTGTGGGATGAGGTGTGAGGGACATAGGGGATAAAGTTAGCTTAGATAGTTGCACCGTGTTGGCCATCACCACAGACTGCTGCCCAGAACCAGTGGGAGCGTGGTCAGAGGTCTGGGGCAGCTCTCCTGTGAGGAGAGGCTGAGAGGACTGGGGTTGTTCAGCATGGAGAGAAGAAAGCTCCAGGGAGACAACTGTGATCTTTCAGTACTTAAAGAAGGCTTGCGGGGGAGACAGAGGGAGACTTTTTGCCAGGGCCTGTAATAACAGGACAGTGGGAAAAGATTTTAAACTAAACTCAGAGGGCGGTGAGACCCTGGCACAGCTGCCCAGAGAAGCTGTGGGTGCCCCATCCCTGGAGGTGTTCAAGGCCAGGTAGGATGAGGCCCTGCACAGCCTGGTCTAGGGGGGATGTTGCTGCCTATGGTGAGTGAGCTGGGTTCAGTGATCTTTAAGATCCCTTCCCTGGCTCTGCCAGTGATGTCCATGTGTGCCACAGGTGCTGGGCTGGGGAAGGCAAGAATCTTTGGGCTGTGGTGACCACACTGAGGTGTCTGTATCTCTGTTTCTGGCAGTTCACAGGGCAGTGCCATTGCATGCCAGGCTTTGGAGGCCGGACCTGCCGGGAGTGCCAGGAGCACTTCTGGGGTGATCCAAGTGTGGAGTGCCGAGGTGAGTCCAGTACCGTGTGCTCTTCCCACCTCAGGAGAGAGGGAGATTTGCTGGGGTCCACCTCAGTGCTTTGGTGTCTTCCTGGATCACATGCCTTCCTGGAGATGTGGCAGGAGCCTGGTGTATTTTTGTGGCTCACTGTGTGTCTTATTGGTCTCTTCCATAGAAACAAACCTCTTTGTTTAGAAATGAATTGTTCTCTGACCTTTACTTTGCAGTGCTGGTAGGTAGACTAGCGTGGTTAGAAAACCCTTGTTTGGGTTTGAGGATTGATCTGGAAGCATGTTTCTTTGTGTCTTGATTTTACTTAGTAGAAGACTCCCGTCCCTGTTTACATCTTGTTAGGGAGACTGGTTGAAAAAGTGAGGTTTCTGATTTAGGAGATTTTCCTTTCATTTCAGATGAAAACAGGAGAGAGAGAAGAGACCATACAGCTAAGTTAGCCATAGCTAACTCTGTAGAACACAGTGCCATTAAGTCAGTTGTTTAGAAAACTGGATTCTCTCTGTCCTTTCATTATAAACAAGTCTGTTCATTAGCTGAAAAAGAAACTTCAAACACTGTCCAGACCAGAACAAACTTGTATCTCTGATCTGTTCAAATAGGAGTCTTTGCCAGGAGGGTTTGCAATTGATTAAGGTATTTTTTCCTGCAGGGAAGAATGTGCTTGCTGTGCTCTTAATAAATCCTTTACAATAGGACACCTTAGCACCCATTATCTGAGCAGGTAGGAAGGTCACAGGTACCTGGTTGATGCTGCAGATGAAAGAGCTGGAGAATTGTCCTGATTCCTGAATACATATTAGGTTTCTCTTTTTGGAGGCTGCATGTGTTCTGGCTGTGCTGGTTGCCTCATGTTGCTGTGGGGCAGTGGTTATCTCCTGGTATCAGCTGTCTCCATCAGGGTTTATTGATGGAGTCCATCTGCACACCTTATCAGCAAGATTTTGCTGCGTACCAACATTTCTGACCTCTCATCAAGTTTCTGCTGCTTTTTGAGCATGTGGAAACCTGCTTTTAACCTTTCTGAAGTAAAAAGAGGATGTATTCCTTGGAACCTATTTTTTTCCACGGAAACATTACGCTTTCCTTCAAATCCATTGCCTTTTCTGCTTCCAAGGGATGGCCTCTGAGGAAGCAGAATAACTTCTCAGCCCTTGTTCAGTCCCAGCTGGTGGAGCTCTGGCAGCGATACAGCTGCTGCGTGGGAAGGTTGCAGCTTTCTGAGATAAGTGGTTTGCAGGAGACCTGGACAACTGTGCTGTTAAAGGAATTACAGAGCAGTGCCCTTGGAAGATAATTTCAGTGAGGCCTGCAGCCAAAATGAAGATGGAACTGAGGTAGAAGGAGATTTGTGACAAAGATGAGTCCTTGCTCAGTCCAGGCAGCCCAAATGGCCATGTTTTGGGAAGAAGACACTGACATGGACTGGGAGCTGTCAGAGAGCTCTGAACTATGTGAGTACCAACAAACAAGCTTCACTGCAGTCATCAAGCTGATGTGGAGTGTGAGCATCATCTCCACA
The DNA here is from genome assembly GCF_039878825.1 of Excalfactoria chinensis. NCBI lineage: Eukaryota > Metazoa > Chordata > Aves > Galliformes > Phasianidae > Excalfactoria > Excalfactoria chinensis. Next base: position 13,534,978 of record NC_092825.1, on the reverse strand, counting down.
GTGGGAACTTGCAATGTTCTGGGCAAGCAGCCTCTGCCCAAGGATGGAAATCTCAAGGAGGTGCATTGCTCGGGGGGTGTCAACGTGTGACCTTTTCACAAGCTGCCACAAGTTGATCTTGCTGAGAAATCAGGGCTGTTCTGCCCTGTGACATCCTTCTTTGTAAAGCAGGTGATGGTGAAAGTGGAGATGGGAAAGGCTGGAGGTGTCCTGGTGCTGCAGTCAAGCAAGAGGTTATTGCTCTTGGTCTGGGTGCTTGCATTTGCAGCCTGAGCTCCCTGCACTGGAGGGAAAGCATCTCTTGGTATCTCCCCTCTGTCTTGCCACTGATGGCAGTAGGGCCAGACCAGTGGGTGCATGCCTCCATTTGGGCAGCACTGCAACCCCTCATTACTGGCTATGGTTCCGCCACCCATGGGGAACACACACTGCAGGGAGCACCCTGGAGTCCGTAGGACTGCTTCTCTGCGAACTCCTTACTCCATACTTAAATAAAAAGCGCAATGATTTTTCACTTAATTTAACATAATGCCTAAAAATGGCATAAAAGAGGTGCAGAAGATGAGGAAAATCCCATTGCATCTCACAGCCTTGTGCCAGGTCCGTGTGAGGAATGCAGTGAGCAGGAGCTGGACTGAGGGTCAGAGCCAGCCCATTTGCAAATCTCTGGCCGTTGCTTCATCTGTGGGCTGTGTGCAGCTGTGTGTGTGTGTGTGCGTGCACATAAAAATTCTTGCTAAGTTAGTAAATAGTAGGATTACAAAGATTGCAAATGAAACTCAGGTCTCCTGAGAATTGTGCTGGAACTTTTCCAAAGCCTGGCAAGCAGAATGCAGGACTGGGCATGTGGAGCCTGCTCACTGCTAGGAGGCTCCAGGCTTGTGGGAAGCCTCTGAGATACGCTGTGGCTGCCGATGCAGCTCGAAGAAGGTGCTTGCAAAGTATATATGTGAAGTTTATGTGCTTCATGTAATACAAAGAAATGTCAATTTTAGTATCGTTATTTAGTATCATTAGTGTCAGTTTAATAAATGGAACAAACAGACCACAGTCGTGAAAGGGCAGCCTATGGGATTCAGAATTCAGTTGTGCTGCTCTGTCCCCTTAATGTGAAGTATAAATGCATTGGTATTCTTCTGTGTTGGATTTGAGTATCAAGCATTTCCATAAAAAAATAGAATCTAGATGAGCTAAAATGAAAAAGAGTGATGTTTTTATTGAGCACTCATTACAGATATTGGCAGAAAGTTGCTTTTTTCAGTTTTAAGTTTTTATTAAGTACCTGGTGCTGAATTACCTGTTCATTGAAAGTTATCCCATTGTGCTTTAGGGTTAGGCTCCACACGCTTAATTTAACATCTGAGTCTTAAACTGGGCAACCTGTTCCAATGCCTCACCACCCTCACTGTAAAAGGCTTTTTCCTTATATCCAACTTAAATCTACCCTCTTAATCTTGAAGCCACTTACCCTTGTTCTGTCACCACAGACCTTGCTGAGGAGTCTGTCCCCTTCTTTCCTATAGCTTCCCTTTAGATACTGAAAGGCTGCTTCCAGGTCTCCCCACAGCCTTCTCTTCTTCAGGCTGAACAACCTTATCTCTCTCAGCCCGTTCCTATAGCAGAGGTGTTCCATCCCTTGGATCATTTCTGTGGCCATCCTCTGGATTTGCTCCAACAGGTCCGTGTCTCTCCTGTACTGAAGGGCAGGATCACCTCCCTCACCCTGCTGGCCATGCTACTTTTGATGCAGCCCAGGGTACGGTTGGCTGTATGGGCTGTGAGGGGGCACTGCTGACTTACGTCCAGCTGCCATTCACCAGCACCCTCAGGTCTTTTTTGGCAGGGAGATGAGCAGATGTTTCATCTCCTTTTCCCTGCAGAAAGTCAGATAAACACTGAAGGAAATACGACTTGGAGTTTTTTCAGTTTAAGTTGACCTGTGGTCAGAATACTGTGATTTTTGTTGGTGGTTTGCAGGAAATTGCCCTTTCGGCCCGCTCTGCTAGTGTGCTAAAATGCAGCACAAGTCTGTTAATTCTAAGCTGGGATCTTATCTTAGCACTCATACTGAGAATGAGGATGCTGAGGAGTTAGCGATATGCTTGCAATGTAATTAGAGTCGGTAGGCAATGATTCAGAAGAAATTAGCTAGCTCTGCAAAGCTTTCAACCTTACAAATTACTGAGTGGTTTTATCATAGTGCTTCAGTACCAGCGGGAAATGATGCCAAGAAATCACTTTTGAACAAACCCATTGGTTGTTGTTTTTGTTGAGCAGTTGCCATTCATGCTCTCCATCCCTCATCTCAAGCAGTAAAGAAAATATGTCTGCAGAAGTGATTCCTCTTCAGTTTTGTGTAGGATCACTGATGACTCTTGCTTGTTCCTATCATTGTGCACGAAGGCATTAAACACCTTGACTACCCTTTGTCCAGCCCTTTCATCATCCAGTAGATCATCCTGGCTGTAGTAGCAATATACTCTTTCGCTGCAGTTGAAATGGAAGTGAATTGCAAATACTTGAATCAGTGGGAAAGGTAGCACAGCTGTCATTTGCTTCTTTGGGATTTCTCCCCTTATGTTTCTACAAGGCCGCAGTCAAATGTGAGTGCTAGTTTTGTGTTGGAGATCAGGAAAAAAAACTACTTAAATGAGTCCATGGAGATACTATGAAAATTCTGGATCCTTTGTGTGTGCCTGTGTGTTCATGTGTGCACATGCATGTGTGAGTAGAAGCCATACAGTGTTCTGTAGTCAGAAATTGCTTATCAGCAGATCTGAGCGGAGAATTTGGCTAGAAGATTTTCCTGCTAAAAATGTGACTTTGTTGAAATTGGAGAATGCCGCAGCAGAGCGTATGACTGAGTTAAACACTCCATTAAAGAAAACAATACGTCCAGTTCCAAAATGACATTTCAGAACAGAAAGCTATTGTTTGATTTACTAAATGCTTCTTTGAAAACCCTCAAATCCTTGGCTAGTGATTTCAAAAGCTTCTTTTACTCCCCTCTATTTTCCATGGGAGGTACTTAAGTTTCCTGCTTTGCTTACCCGGGGACAGATTTGATCCATGCCCAACACTGATCTTCAAAGCAAGCGGCCAGTCTGCATTAACTTGCAGACCTTCACCCTGACCCTCTTCCACCCCTGTCAGCGAAAGGAGAATAGTCAGCTGTTTGTCTTGGAGGCCATTTCCAACCCAAATGGGTTAGGGCATCTCAATGTCTTGTAGTAAAACTCTGCATCTGTGTGGTTTTATAGTACAAAATAAACTAGTTTTTCCAATTTCCAGTTGCTAAAGTACTCTAGTCTGTTAGACACAGCATTTAAAAGGAGCTTACAAGACTTTGTTTTTTCCCCATTCCAAATGAATGACATTAAGTAAAGCCATCCATCACTTGCAACTGAATGATACCTAAAAGACTTGTGCATCCCTAGATGTACCTGTGTGTTCCTTGGTTTTCTTGGGGGGAAAAAAGAAGATAACCAGGCATGTGCTGGCATTAGCCATGGTAAAGCTCCTTGAATGCTGTATCAGAGTAATGAGTGTGCTGGTTAAGCCAAACTCTCCAGAGCCCAGCTGAACTCTGAAGGGTTTGACTTCACCCTGTTGGAGTACACCAGAAGCGAAACTGCTGTAACAGAGAGAATCCTTGGCAGGCACGCAGTGGCCATAGGAATATCTGGAGATTAATGAGCAAAGCTGTGGAGAAACAAGAACTGCTGTGGCTACAGGTGATGCTAGGGGATTTTCACCAAGAAATAGGCTGGGTGTGGTGCATTGGATCATTCTGGCATGGCATTCATTTCATATCTAGGAATCAAGAGGTCTCCTGTTTTGATTTCACTGACGGTGGTGATCAAATATCACATGAATCCTTTTGTTGGATCAGCATGTGGAATAGCCAGGGCCCAGGAGACAGGCTTGTTTAACTTGGAGAGGAGAAGGCTCTGGGACCTCATTTTGGTCTTCTAATATACAAAGGAAGTGTAGGAGGGGAAATGGCTGTTTACATGGGTTGATAGTGACATGACAAGAGCAAATGGTTTTAAACTGAGACAGGAGATTTAGGTTAGATATAAGGGTGGAGGTTTTTCACACAGAGGGTGGTGATGCACTGGAACAGGTTGCCCAAGGAGGCTGTGGATGCCCCATCCCTGGAGGCATTGAAGGCCAGGATGGATGTGGCTCTGGGCAGCCTGGTCTGCTGGTTGGTGACCCTGCACACAGCAGGGGGGTTGAAACCAGACGGTCACTGTGGTCCTTTTCAACCCAGGCCATTCTATGGTTCTATGCTAGAGAAGTTGGAGATGGTAAAGGTACTGTTCCGTGGGGCCTTGGAGAGCAGAACAGCTCTCAGGGATTTCTGGCTGGCTAAATATCCTTATTAATGCAGTGTCTAGAAATGGGGCTCTGACATCTGATGGAGGTGCCCAGAGTCTGGCTGGTGAGGAACAGAGCTGGTTCCAGCAGTGACTGGATGCTTCACTAAGGCCATTCGGACTCTGAAAGAGTCACTCTGAGAATCTCAGATGTCTCCCATCAGTGCCACAGTACGGAGCTGTCTGTGGGCTGTAGCTGTAGACCATACCACAGATGTAGAAACGCATCCAAAATGTACAAAGCATCAAGAAAATAATGTACCAGAATCTCCTTTTTCCAGTGCTGGGAGAGACTTTTTCTTGTTTCCCTTTACCTGATTTAAAAATCGAGATTAAATTACCATCATTTTTACCTTTATTTTCAAAGCTGGTCCTGTGTATGGATAGTGTCCTGGGTAGATCGTAAAGAAGGGGAAGTCCAACACTTTTGAAAGCTGTTTGGTACGTGCCACAGTCACACAGCTGAACTCAGGCAGAGCCAGCAGTGCCTGCTTCTGCCCTCGGTGCAGAATCCTAAATGGAGAGATAACCCGTAGTTGTGTTTCTGTTCACCTTGCACAGTTTTCTTGTGAGTCCCACAAAGCTCAGTTTGGACGTTTCATAGAATTCAGGAAATGTGATGATCTTCCAAGTGCTGTGCTGCATTGAGAGCACACGGCTCTCTTCGCTATTTGTCTCCTCTCCCGATGGGCAGCCATAGAGTTTGAGCTGGAGCTGTGTGAATGTGTAAGTGCTTGACATCTCCCTCCACACGCTCAGCATTTTCAGGCTCCAGAGATCTTGTAATCCACGTTACCATGTAAACACTACTAAAGCCGTATCAACCGCCTTTCCTGAACATGCAGGTATTCAGAAGTAGAATCACCAACATGAATTAATGAATTTATTTATTCCGCTTTAAGCTTTTTAAATCCACACGTAAATACAGAGATCTGATTTTCCTGCAGCGCGTATTCGGGTAACTTGATCACATCCCTGAGAAAAGCCACATGTTGTTTCCCCTCTTTCTGTGCCGTGGAATGTGGACAATTCATCATTCTACCCAGAGCCTTATTAGCTGTCAGAAGGGTTAACTGACCTCCTGCAAACAGGAACTCTGCAGTTTGCCTGCAGGGAACATATCCCATGGCAGGCTGACTGCTTAAGCACTTTGGATGTAAAGTAAAAACAATCTCTTGTGTCGGGGTATAATTCAAAGAACAAAGGGCCATTTTGCTCAATTGTGCAGGCAGCAGGAGTTATTTTTGCCTCTTGCCTCTCATATTCACATTGTACAAGAAAGTCGTTTTGCTGAGGACTGATTTGTTGGGCTGAGACTCTTTGTGCGGTTCTTGAACTGAAGACCACCACTGTGTTTTGAGTTGGAGCAAACAATGCCCAGTCATGAAAACGGCTTTGTTTTGCCCTTTTTCTAAGGGGCACACTCTTGGGGTGCGTGAATTCGATTATGGACCATTTTGAGCCATGAGCCTCCTTCAAGGACACCTGGTAAATGGATGCTTAAGTGAAGGCTTTTATCAGGTATTGCAGTCCTGGAGTGTGTGCTTGACCTGCTTCAGCTTCCCATTGCCGTGATAGCAGGTAGATGACCTGCATATTTTCAGAGTCTCTTTTTATTCTTTGCGGCATCTTTTGCTGAGAGCTTTGCAGGCTGGTAGTTTTCTCTGCTGTTACCTGTGTAGTTAAGGAGGAGATGGCAATCAGCCCCTGGGCAGGCCTGCCCACAACAACATACATCATTTTGTGTCTCTCTGCTCAGTTTCTTACTGCCTGATTTTTACTCATCTTCTGTATAGGCAGAACGTCAGTGCTGGGCCAGGCACTCAGTGCTGCACCCCAATCCCTACACATCCCGCCCCCCAAATACTTCCAATACTTCCCACCTGAAGCCAGGCCCCAGCCTGCGTGCTCTATGCTGTGAGCCTGTGGATTGGTCCTGGACTTCTCTGAAGTCACCTCGGCTTTTAGGACCCACAACGTCTTGTGGAAGGGAGTTCTGCAGCATAGCTCACCACTGTAACCAGCTATCTGCTGGTGTTTGTGGGGGGAGGTGCAGGGGAGGGTGTTTGTTTCTCAGTGTGTTGCATTCCTCAGTTACTCCCTGCTGCTGTGCTGGGAGAGACAGTGACCGGTTGTTCCTTATTCACCTTCTCTATTTTGACCATGTCTTGCTCTTAAATCTTCTGCTGGGTGCCTGCCCGGCGTTTCTTTCCCCATCTGGGCAGCCTTGCTCCACTTACCCTGGTAGGAATGAAACGGGATCTGTCGGTGGCTGTTGGACTGGTGCCCCAGCACTGCAGGATGTGCCCACCCTCACCCGTTGTTGGGCTGTTTCTGACATGTGCGGATGGGCTGCTCCCGCCCTGCCCCATGGCTTCTGCCCTCCTGTAATGCCTCCAGCTCAGCCCCGGTTCCCCATACCCAAGCAGACACAGCCACAATCAGCTGACAGTAACCCACAGACCCACCTCTGTCCTCATTTCACCATTCCATTCCATCTGCTTTTATGTTCCTCAGTCCTCACAGTGCCCTTTTCTCTTTCCAGCGTGCGACTGCAACCCCCGTGGCATCCAGACCCCGCAGTGCGACCGCACCACAGGGCAGTGCATCTGCAATGAGGGGGTGGAAGGGCCGCGCTGTGACAAGTGCTCGCGGGGCTACTCGGGCTTCTTCCCCGACTGCGTGCCCTGCCACCAGTGCTTCGCCCTCTGGGATGTCATCGTTGGTGAGCTGACCAACCGCACCCAGCAGTTCCTGGATAGGGCAAACACCCTGAAAATCACGGGAGTCGTTGGCCCCTACCAGCAAACGCTCAGCACCTTGGAGGAGAAACTGGGTGAAATCAAAGCCATCATCACTCAAAACCCGGCTGCTGAGCCACTGAAGAACATTGGGAATCTCTTTGAGGAAGCAGAGTGAGTACGGTTGCAGTTAGGGTGGGTAAATCCAGTTTGGGGAGGGGTGGGAATGCTGCCAGATTGGTACTGAGGGTGCAGGTGGAGGCTGCACGCTGGGTTAGAGGGCACCCTGGCAGGTCACAGCATGGCCCTGTTGGAGCATCTCAGCATGGTACCAAGCCCCCATACCGTGAGCAGAAACCTGGCTGAGAAAGAAGGCAGGAGCAGCACAGGCTGCACTGGGCAGCTAATTACCGGCTGCTCATTAGCACCGAGCTGCTCATGCTCGCTTTGCGCTCCCCCCGGGGCAAAGGACAAGCACTGCTATTGTGTGAGAGAATGAAGAGGGGAGAGATTAAATTCCTGGATTTCCGCCTGTAGCCGATGGGGATGGGGTGGAAACTTCGGGCTTCTTTCTCACTCTGAGCTTGGGGTGGGGGAAGCAGCTGCTTGGTCACAGCACTTGTTTCCATTCTGCTCGGGGTCAGAGCCTGTATTTTGCTTTAGAGCTGAGCATACTGAAGGAAGGGGGTCTGTGCTTTCACAGATGGGGCAGTTGTGCAACTGCTAGAGCTTTGTTTGCACATTGTCAGGGGACTGCACAAAGCAAGTGGGAGAGGATCAAAGCACAGACATCTCAATTATGGACGGGCTTGTACCCTGCAATCCTCTCTTCAGCTGAAGAGCCCCACGGGGCTGCTGCTGCTGTGTATGGGCTCTGCACTAAGGGAGCACCTGTGGAGCTGCTCTTCTCTAACCAGCATGTTAGAGCTCCTTTCTGGCTGTACAGAGAAAGAAGTATTGGATTTTGAAGGGCTGCTGGCAATCAGCAGCCTGCTGAGCTGTTGGGGGCGATGGAAATTGATCACAGAGGTTAAATACTGCCCAGTTCTCTCAGCCTGAGCAATTGCAGGGTGTGGAGGGATCGCCATGGATGGGAACAGTATCCTGTGCCCAGCTCTGTTCTGCAGCAGCTCTGCCTTGTATTGTGTGGTTGTCTTTCCTTTTAGGGTTATCCCAGCAGCTGAAGCCTGCTCCTGAGTGTACTAAGGCCGTGCAGGAGGTTCTCCTTAGCCCCAGAGAATGGCTGATGGGAAGGGATCTTTACAGAGGAACTAAAAGAATCCATTGTATTAAAACCAAACCATTTAACTGTTTCCCCCCTCCTCTTTCTGAAGTTCAGATCTGTCCCATGAGTTCATAGTAATCAAAACTGCATTTGTAGTCGGGGGGGGAAGCAAATTATGTATGGATCATAGTAGTCAACTCTGACCTATGCAGTTGCCATGGTACAAGAGCATTACACCAGCCCTCTGGAATCTGCCTCCAGTTAATCTTACACAAAGCAGCTGTTTTCTGAGCAATTTGGTGCTTTGAGTTTATAAACGTGCTGTAGATTAAAAAGTAGTTTTGTGTGATAAAGGAAACAAAGCAGCATTCTAGGTAAGGCATGTTGTTACAAATCACAGCTCTGCCGAGGGAGGCCGGGCCCTGCTGTGGGAGCAACATGGCACGGCTCTAACACTGCTGAGCTGAACGGAGCCTTACAGCCCTTCCTCTGCCCCCACTAAGTGCTGCTCCTCTGTTCTGCAGCAAGTTGACAGCTGATGTTACCGTTAAGATAGCGGACATAGAAGCAAGCCTCTCAACCTTAGCAGAGAAGAGCAATAGCACCGATGCTGACCTGAGTGTGTTGGAGACAGATGCCAAAAGCCTGGATCGTGTGGTGAAGGAGCTGGCAGAACAGCTAGAGTTCATCAAGATCTCTGATGTTCGGGGTGAGTGTCACACGGAGGGGGGAGAAAGCAGCGGGGTGGCTGAAGATTTAATTAGTGCATGGTTTATCCCAGGTTAATCTTCTAACATGTAATGAAACTCAGTTCTTAGAGGGCAGCTTCTCACTGTGCATTAGTGGAGTTGCTGATGCAGCAGAGGCTCTTTTTTGCCCCCTCACCCCTTCCCTCTCTCCCTCTGTGCATTGCAATGCCGGCTCAAGTTCCTGGAACTTCAGAGACTTTAAGACTTCGATTAAATACATTTTAGATGGGGGCACAGCAGTTGGAAGTGAAGCAGATTCCAGGATACAGCCGCACCTTTCGGCTGCTCTCCCCAGGCTGTTAAGTTCTGTTTGAAAAACTCCCTGGCCCTTTATGATAGGAGTGCATTGCAAGGGCCCAGTTCTTCCCAGGAGAGCAAACCTTCGTGCCCGCTGGGATGGCGCCACGCCAGGCTTCTGTCATGGTCAGAGTTTGCTGAGAGAGGCAGGCTGCCGAAATCTGGGGAAGTTTGGAAAGCTGACCTAATTCCAACTTAAAGTATTTATTTGTTTTTTAATTTCCTGCTTTGCAGGAAGTCTGAGGTGGTTCCCAATGAATGTAGGGTTTCACAGAATGAGGCAAAAAAGGCTGTAGGAACTGGGGAGTTCCTGCCTTGTGGCACTTTGTGGAGGAGAGCTGCTCCGAGGTGCAGAGTGTGGCTGCTCCTGTGGGGTCCCTCGCATCCTCCTGGGGCCTTTCCAGCTGTTGTCCAAAATGTACGCTTCCGTAAATCAGTGTCTTTCATCAGGAAGTTGTTTCTTGGGAGAGCTCTGAGCAGCTTCCAAGCAGTGACTCCATACACCAGACATCTATGCAGCAACAAGAACTAACGGCGTATGCATGTCCTTAGAAAATGGAACGTTGGGTCTCCATTCACCCTCAGGGCAGAGTTAAGTCAGTTCCTGTGTCAGAGAGCTGCTTAACTTTTAAACCAGCAAACCTCACACACTTTCAACCAAAAAACAATGGAGTGTTCAAACAACAGGACAAATTTTGTCATCTTTACAATAGCACGGAGTGCAGCTAAAGAGGCTGTTGTTTGCTTTGACTTGATGCTAACCCAGATGTGCCATCCGCCAGCCTCCGTGATTTAAATTACTTGGTGTTACTTAACAGATTTCTGAGCGGCTCTGTCTGATTTCTGCAGGAGCCCTGGACAGCATCACCAAGTATTTCCAGATGTCCTTGGAGGCAGAGGAAAGGGTCAATGCTTCCACTGTCCACCCCGACAGCGCCGTGGAGCTGTCAGCGCAGACGCGGCAGGAAGTGGAAGACTTAATCAATGAGAAGGAGGCCCAGTTCAAGGCTAAGCAAGAGGAGCAGTCACGCCTCCTGGATGAACTCGCTGGCAAGCTGCAGAGCCTGGATCTCGCCGAAGCATCAGCAAAGGTATTTGGCTGAGAATTCCTGGGATAAAACCTACAGCAAAAGGTCGGGCTTGTGAAGAAGCAACAGGCAGGGAGAAGTTGTTTAAGATGGACAGAGAAATAGTTTGTTCCTACAAAAATGCACATTTCATTGATGATGGGGTATTGTGTGGGTTCCGAGACACCTATAGAGTATCAGTCTTTCACGTTCTCCCTCTTGCTTCTAGAAGCTCAGCCCTGACAGAGCACCTTTTCATCACATCTGACACCAAATCCCTTTGCTGTGGGCAGATCTCTCAAATGCAGTAAAGTTTAGTGAGCCCACTGGACCAAGAGCCAACCTCTTAAAACACAGTTGACATGCTTGCTTTTCCCGGCCTGCTTCGTTTTTGCAGCATTCCAGAGTACACACCATACCTGTGCAGCACTCCTGCTCATGCTGCCCTCCTTGGTATTGCCACACTCCCATCCTTCTGCTTGGAACAAAGCAGAATTTACAGGGAGCTGGAGTCAAAAGGGCACAGTCCCCGTTGAAGCTGCCTGCTCATCTGTAAATATGATCAAGGGTAGTTTTCTCTGGGGCGAGGCAGGGTGTTCCTTCAGTTTCCCTTTGAAGGCAGCCGACTGCATTCAGAGAACAATCCCACTTGAAGTTCCACAGAAGGGAGAGCTCATTAACTCCTCTGGGCAAGGCTGGGCCTGTGTGAGAGGATGAGGTCTTCACACAGTGAATTGTCCCCGGTCCTTTACAATGACAGCCACCCACCCCAGCCCTCCGCCTCCTTTTTCTTGGGGAGAGAAGAAAGAGGCATCTTTCTGTTTAGTTTCCCTGCCCCTACATTCCTGCCTAATGTGCTCTTTAAGGACCGAAAATCTTGGTTAGATGTTATCAAAGCAGTAAACACTGAGTTAGTTGCTCGGAGGTGCAATCATGGGATGCAGAAACAAAATCTTTTTGCTTTCTAGCTACTGCTGGGTCGTGTGCCAAACAGGTAAAAGGGAATCTGTTACACTTCACAGGAGCCAGCTGCAGCTAACTTGGCACAGCCCCTCAGTGTTCCCAGAGAGATTCTTGGCTGAAAGTACATCAGCCAGAGACTGTCCTTTGGCATAAGGAGTGGGGTGGAAAGGGAAAAGAACCTCACAGGAATAAAGGATTTTCCATCTGGCTAAAACAACTTCTACTGATTTCATTGTCCAGTTGGCCACAATAATGGATAAGCTCAGTAAAAATTGCCAATTAAAGTAGTTTTACTTCAAAAAAAACCAGCAACAAAGTTGGTCTCTGCTGATTTCATTGTCACAAATTGGAAAGCATTGTGACAGAGGTGACATTTGATGGAAGGGAATGGGACAGCTTTTTAAGAGAGGTGAGGAAGTTTCCTGTTCAATATTTTATTTCTTTGCCTTTGCCTCTCCCCTAGGCAGCAAAGGAAAAGAGCTCACCCTGTACAGAATGTGTTCTATCTTAAAGAAAGCTGCAGTATTTCCTCCAACAGCAGTAAGATGGGCTTCAAACAGAAGGAATACAGGCAGTAGTAGCTTCTGGCTTGTAAACCAGAGCCTGAAGGCAGCTTTCTGGTGAAGCTGACAGGCAAAAAAAGCAGACAAAGAAGGCAGAGCTGCCCTCAAGCTACTCCAGCAGGTGGGAGCTGGCTGGCTGCAGTCAAGTTAAAGGCAGGGAGTTGTGGAAAGGGCATAGAAGAACTAACATCATGCAGGCATGGACCCGTCTGCTCTACTTCAGCATCATTTGCTATCATAGAATATGTAAAGTTGGAAGGGACCCATAAAGATGGTCAAATGTCTTTAGTTGTGCTGTGGTATTTAGGATGCCATCCCCCTCACGGCTCAGTAATAAAACTGAGGCTGTGATGGCTGCCCTTGTCTCCTTCCCAGATGTGTGGCACTCCAGTGGGAACCTCTTGTGATGAGTCAGAGTGTGGGGGGCTGCACTGCCGGACTGATGCGGGGCAGAGGAAGTGTGGAGGACCTGGCTGCGATGGGCTGGTCACTGTCGCTCACAACGCGTGGCAGAAGGCCATGGACTTTGACAGAGACATCCTCAGCGCACTGGCAGAAGTTGAGCAACTCTCCAGAATGGTAATACATAAATCAATTGTTGTGATACAAAGGCAATCTTGCAGCGGTAACCCAAGTTTAGACACTAGTTGACAAAGCATGTGCCTGGCTTACTTCACAGTCCTTCTTTCTAGTTGCATAACGTCATCAAACTTGTAAAGATACTCAGACCTCAGCTTGCTGAAGTAAAGTTTCATGCGTTACTCCAAACATTAGCAGGAGTTGTTTAAATTAGCACTGGTGGTGTGGATCACAGCCAGCTTTTAAAAGTGTTCTGTGAGTTTTATGAGAAGAAGCATTTCTCATTACTGTTACCTCTGCCTCCAACTGAATTTCTGTTGTAAATCAGGCCTGAAAGCATCGCAAATATGCAGTCAAGCCCTTTACTTTCTTCTCTTCAGGTTTCTGAAGCAAAGCAGAGAGCTGATGAAGCCAAACAGAACGCACAAGAAGTTCTGCTCAAAACCAACGCTACAAAAGAACAAGTGGACAGAAGCAATGAAGATCTGAGAAACCTTATTAAGCAGATCCGAGACTTCCTCATGCGTAAAAACCTTAAACTCACATTCTCTCTTTTATTTCTACATCTGTGAAAACTCTTTCTGGCATCGTTCTCCAAGTGGTAACACAATAGTCATCATCTTCCTTGGCCCTTTTCAGCCAGATTTAGTGGGTATGATGAAATCTGGGAATGAGAAAACCAAGACAATAGGAAAGAAAGGCCGATCTGTAGCCCACTGTTTCGTTCCTTTCAGCTGAGACCATTGTGCTTCTCTAACTTGCCAAGTGTGTTCCTAAGTTCTGGCCAGAACAACACAGTGCAGTTAAAGGGGAGGACAGTCACGGTTAGAAACTGTGAGGTTAACTCCATGTGAGAAAACGGGTTAAGGTTAAATGAGGGCCCTTTTCATTGCTGAGTGGCAGCATGGCAAGCCCATTCCTTCCCTGTTTGCACAAGGCTGAATATACTGTTAGCACAAATACATTTATGTGCATTGGCTTCCCTTCCTCTGGGCTTGCAGCCCACCACAGCCCCAGCACAGGGTAGCTAATCACTGAGATCAGCAAGAGGCTTCCAAGAGAAAGAGACTAGGAGGGCCTTTGTGCCTGCTGGGCCTCTCCTTAAAGAGAAGTTTTAATACCCTGACATACTGCAGTCTGGAGAAGGAAGCTTTTTCCATGATTTTGCTTTTTGAGGGAGCAGGTGGACAAGAATGTTGAATACTGAGGCCTGACAGCAGGGGGCTTTCACTCACAGCTGTGTCGTTTCTGCCTACCTGTAGAAGACAGTGCTGACCTGGATAGCATTGAGGCAGTGGCTAATGAAGTGCTGAACATGGAGATGCCCAGCACCCCCCAGCAGCTGCAAGCCCTGACAGAAGACATCCGTGAACGTGTGGAAAGCCTTTCTGATGTGGAGGTCATTCTGCAGCAGAGCGCTGGAGACATTGCCAGAGCAGAAATGCTACTGGAGGAAGCTAAAAAAGCAAGGTATGCAACCACATTTTGCATTAGGTATTTACAGTCACTGGGAACTGGAACAAGATTACTGTTCTACAAGGGAACACAGTTTACCTTATCAGAAAGCAGATTCCCCATTCCTCCACAACGGGGCAAAAGAGACCCCTTGCAGTGTGTGACCATTGCAAAGTAAAAGCACTTTTAGTGCTAACCTAGTTTTGCTCCACAGCAAAGGTGCAACAGATGTTAAAGTCACTGCAGACATGGTGAAAGCAGCACTAGAAGAAGCTGAAAAGGCTCAAAACGCAGCTGAAAAAGCCATAAAACAAGCTGATGAAGATATTAAAGGAACTCAAGACCTGCTGACCTCAGTAAGTTATCTCCACATATGCTTTCAGATGCAGAAACAGGAACACATCTGATATTCAGAAACCAATATAAGGATGTCTAAGGAAGGCAAATCAAAGTCTGCACTTAAAATGAGTCTAAACCATTCAGGCCTTTATTATGTAAATATCTTAGTAAGAAAATAACTAGTGGTCTACATGCTTAACAAAGCAGAAAGGTTTTTCTCACCCCATATCATGCACCACTAATGTTACATGAGTGGGACCACAGCAGGTGTGCCAAGATGCCTATGAAGTCACACATATCAGTCACTTGGCAGTAGTGTATTGGCATAACCGTGCTGTCTAGCAGTGCCATTCACTGCAGCAGGAGAAAACTGATGCTAGATTGAAGCGGTAATTGCTGTAATTGTGTCAGATAACATATTTTCAGGCTTTAACTCGTAGCTTTCATGAGACCTTCGTGCTAACTCTACCCATTCGGTTTGGCCAGCTTAAGAGATGGACAACTTCAGACATTTAGCACTGTCATTTGATAATGAACTTGTGAAGGTCTGTTTGCAGACTAAGCAACTCTTGCACGTGTAATGCAATCAGATCATTCTTAATGAAGCTCCCTAACGCTTCTGAGGACTTCACTGTACTTCATCTTACAGCAGTGGGCTGTTTTACCCCAATTGTCTACTTTTAACAAAATGAAACACTTCTTAAGTATCGCATCTACTCTGTGACCCAGCCAGTTGATCACAACTTACTCAGAAAGCTTGTATCATGTTCAGAGTCTTTGGAAAGCGTGTCTTTGTCCCTCTTCCTGTTAGATTCAATCTGAAAATGCAGCATCTGAAGAAACACTGAACAATGCCACTTTACGCCTGTTTGCGCTTGAGAGGAGCGTTGAAGACCTGAAGCAAAAGGCTGCTACAACTTCAGCAGACATGGGCAACATAGAAGACAAAATTGCTTCTGCAAAACAAAATGCTGAAGAAGTTAAACAGGTGAGAAGTCTGGGATAGATACTAAAAGAGAACCAACAAAACTCACGCTGGGGCTGAGTAGGTGAACACTGCTGGATTCCTTTGATCCACTTATCTTGCTGGCTGTGTGCAGGTGACAAAAAAAAAGTGCCTAATGCACTTAGTGAGGTGTTTTTTACTCAGCCTGTTACTAAATGGAAAGAGAGAGAAGCATCAGGAAGTTGTCAGGTTCTAAAACAGTTGCAGGAAATACACGTCACTGCCACGCATCAGCCTTCCACAGGTTTGTTTCTGTCCCTCAGCTTTGCTGTCTGCCACAGATCAACTGGCAAATATAGATGGAAAACAAAATGGTTTCTACAGTGACGTTCAGGCCAAACAAACCCTAGTTGGGCATATACAGAATCAAGTGGCAAGAATAAATCCTTAGCTCAGTATAAAACTAGTCTCATTTCTAAGTATTGGAGATGCAGAATTCACTCCGACCATATGGCCTAATTCCCAGTGTCTGCTGTACACCTTCGTAATACCAAAAGAATGTTCATTAACAAAACAATCGACAAATCTGCCAAAGGAAGTTTTCGTTGCTCCAGCCTTTTGGCTGGAATTAGCCCATCGGTCTCAAGAGACGTTTTCTGCTAAGAGGGATGTATTAACCATGTAACAATTACTTCCAAACACTGAGTAGTATTTCAGGTGGCCGTCGGACCCCAGAGGGCTCAAGTATTGCAAGACTGTTAACTTGCTTACTGGTTGAATTCATCTGTGCTGTAGAACTCCTTTAACCTCACAGGGAAAAAGCACAGCTGAGAAGTGAACCTGATGTCATCTCCAGCACCCTCACCTTCCAGAGCCAGGCAGCTGTTCTTACTGAAAAGGCAGCAAGGGTGTCCCTCCCCCACTGCTCCGCTGTGTTAAGGACTGGGACTGCCCTGAGTCCCAGAGTTGTGTAACTGCAGTGCATGCTGAGTGTTAGTGTTAGAGCTGTAGAACAGCCACAGATGTGCCAGACTGCATTGATGAGTCTTTGCGCTGACTCTTCAAATTTGGAATATTTAACAGGAAATCCCTTGGCCCTGCTGCTGCTTTTGTTACCTTAGCTGACACTGTGCTCTCTTTAGTCTGGATATTGAGTTACTCCTTCCGCATTGTCTTTTGGGTGGCTCCATCTTGCGTTTCTATCTGGAACGACAGGTCCTCGACACCGAGCTGAACAGCAAGTACAAAACCGTGGAGGATCTCATCACCAAAAAGACAGAGGAGTCGGCTGATGCGAGGAGGAAAGCAGGCATGTTGCAAGAGGAAGCGAAGGCATTGCTGGCTCAAGCCAACAGCAAGCTGCAGCTGCTCAAAGGTAAGGCTGTTCTGAGGAGGTAAGGTATTGCTGTCGAATACAAAGCATTACCGTGCTGTTAAACCATCAGCAGCAGGAAAAGAAAGTTAATTCTTTGGTGCTGAAGTTTGAACTGCTTCTTGTATTTTTATGGACACAACCTAATTGTGAATCACAGGTTTGTATTAAAGAGAGCAAAAACTTACAGAGAGACACAAACTTCTGGTGTGGCACTTATCACTGCTCAGAGAATCACTACACAGAAGAATTGGACAGCATAAGTAACCACGATTAGGACGAGGACAAACCCATTCAGCAACACCAAAAGCAGTCAAACTCCTGACTGACAACCAACACCATCTTCAAGCAGTTCCTCCACACACACCCTGGGAATGCAGTTAAATCAAAGGGCAATGAGGATCCAGCAGGTCCAGCTTACAGATGAAGTTAACACAATGGCCAGTTAAAGCTGATTGAAACAGGAGGCAGCAGCCAGCCCATAACTGCCAGGGAGGAAGCAAGGTTTTCCTTCTGTTTTTGCCAGGCCAGGAGCCCATGCTTCCCCTCACTTGTCCTGCACAGTTTACAATGACTCACTGAATATTTGGACTGTAACAAGCCAAAACTTCTCACATCAACAGAAGAGGCTCCCAGCAGCAGGGAATGGCGGTTATTGTCAACACGAATTGAAGCGCACTTTTTGCGCTTGGAGAAAATTACTTTGGTAATAAGTAGAGAAACAAAAGGTGCCATTCCAACCTTTGCTACTGTAGGTCAGATTTTCTTCCACAAGAAAATAAACTTGAATGGCAGTTTTTCCATAACAATTGTGATTTGATATTTTACCACGTTAAAACACACCTAATTGAGCTGTTTTTCTCTTCCTTTGCTGACAGAATTGGAAAATACATACGAAAACAATCAGAAAGTTCTGGAAGACAAAGCCAAGCAGCTGGTGGAGCTGGAAGAGACCGTTCGTTCCCTCTTACAGACCATCAGCCAGAAAGTTGCTGTGTACAGCACCTGCTTGTAAATGGGAGCAGGAGACACTCGTGTTCAGGATGGGTTTTAACAAGTATTACACCAGTTGTTTTTGACATTACACTGAGACCTGATAAAGTGAACAGATTTGATATTGACTTTTAAGTCACAGAACCAAAGAGAAGTAACTTTTTGACATTGAAAATAAACAGTACTTTTGTATCACTGTATGTACCTAGTATGACTCATTAAGTTCCGTGTCATTTTCAGTAGCTGAAACTAATCCTTGAGCTCCTGCAAGTCTTGTTTTTAAACTAGCTTAGAGATGTCCTAATAAAATACTGCTTCCAACTACATCATTCTAAATCAGAGCTCTAATTACTGTGATGGATGGTAACTCAAAGTTAGCAGTGAAAGAAGAAATAGCTCCCCTCTCATGGTTAGGTAGCATTTACACTGTAGTTCTCTACCAGGAACGTTTACTCTCTGCATGATATTGCTTTTGGCTTCAAGCAAGTTTCATTTCACTGTAACACTTGTGATTTGTGAGGTGGGAATAGAGGTAAGTGCGGTGTACGTTTCAAGAACCAAATTTACGTGGCAAACCGTGGTTGGAGGGAAAAATCAGCCACCTGTGAAGTTCACAGGGCACTTAACATGAATCAGTTAAGGAGCTCTACACACACACTTCATTGAAGCAGCGCACTGAGGCTCCCTATCAACAGCTCGTACTGAACAAAAGACACACAGGACTTAAGAAAAAAGGCAAGAGTGATATACCCAGTTCACCATAAATTGTGTAACTGAGCTCAAAGCTTGTGCAGAACGGTGCACCTTCACTAGCTGCTCAGTACTGCACAAGTTGCTCTGCAGCATTCACCAGTGACGTACACACAAGGCAGCATCCCCAATGGCAACGTGCGTTCACATGCACCGACTGCTTACTGACACGAGAAACACGTTTGGGTAAATACTTTCTCATCAACAATTAACCTCACATTTAACCAAGGTCAGAAGTTGGTGAGGGCAACTACAGCACTACGCAGCGCCACCTGTGCCAACCGAAGGGCAACACATTGAAGTAATTTTCCTCAATGCAAATGCTAGAAGAGAAAATCCAGCACAGGCACCGATTACTGCAGCAGCATCATACGCTATTTCACTAAGCAGCATTCAAACTAACTGCCATCAGCTCATTTACGGGGAGCTCACTGACATGATCTTATTTCTGTCTTTACAAGCACTCAACTAGAACAGAAATTGCAAATTGATGGACAGGTTTGGGTTGGGAGGGACCTTCAAAGCCCACCCAGTCCCAACTCCTGTCATGGGCTGGCTGCTCCCCACCAGCTCAGGCTGCCCAGGGCCCCATCCAACCTGGCCCTGAGCACCTCCAGGGATGGGGCACCCACAGCTCTATGGACAGCTGTGCCAGGGCCTCACTCCATCTAATTAAAGAATTTCCTCATAATATCCTGGCAGAGCACAGAGGGTCATTGTTGGTTGTTGTGCAGAGTCCAATTGGAGCCCTGTAACTAGCAGTGTTCCCCAGGGGTCAGTTCTGGGTCCAGTCTTGTTCAACATCATCAATGACCTTGACAAGGGGATAGTGGCCACCCTTAGCAAGTTTGCTGATGATTCGAAGTTGGGAGGATTGGCTGACACCTGAAGGCTGTGCTGCCATTCAGCGAGACCTGGACAGTAAGAAACCAGATGAGGTTTAACAAAAGCAAGTGTGGAGTCTTGCATCTAGGTAGAAATAATTGCATGCACCAGTACAGGCTGGGGGAAGACCTGCTGGAGAGGAGCTCTGCTGAGAGGGACCTGGGCGTCCTGGTGGATGACAGGTTGGCCATGAGCCAGCAGTGTGCCCTTGTAGCCAAAAAGGCCAATGGCATTCTGGGGTGCATTAAAAAGAGCGTGGCCAGCAGGTCGAGGGAGGTGATCCTTCCCCTTTACTCTGCCCTGGTGAGGCCTCATCTGGAATATTGTGTCCAGTTCTGGGCTCCCCAGTACAAAAAAGACAGGGATCTCTTGGAAAGAGTCCAGCAGAGGGCCACAAAGATGGTGGAGGGCCTGGAGCATCTCCCCTATGAAGAAAGGCTAAGAGAGCTGGGTCTGTTTAGCCTTGAGAAAAGAAGGCTGAGGGGATCTAATCCAGGTTTATAAATATCTGAGATGTGGGGGGCAGAATAGGGAGGCCAGACTCTTTTCAGCACTGTGTGGAGACAGGATAAGGGGAAACAGACAGAAACTGGAGCATAGAAAGTTCCACACGAATGTGCGCAACAACTTCTTTACGGTGAGGGTGACGGAGCACTGGAACAGGCTGCACAGGGGGGCTGTGGAGACTCCTTCTCTGGAGACATTCGAGACCCGCCTGGATGCCTACCTGTGCGACGTGGTGTAGGGAACCTGCTTTGGCAGGGGGGTTGGACTTGAACTCTGGAGGTCTCTTCCAATCCCTACAATTCAGTGATCTAATCTCTATCTTCCCTCCTTTAGTTTAAAACCAGTTCTCTGTCCACTTCTCAAGCTACTGGCATAATGAAAAAGGACAATACCAGCACACACTAAGATTCTCTTCAAGGCAGAGATTCTAATAAAATGAAGTGGCACCCTGCAAAATGAGATCTACTGGCACTGGGCGCTTTCCCTTTACATGGTATTTGTTTGTGAGTCGTCTCCTACCCACCAACCTGGACACTAACAAGTCAGCAAACAAAACCCAAGCCGATCCTCCAGCAACGTTAAATATTTATTAAGCTCTCTCGCTACAGGAGAGACACAGAGAGCACAAAATAGAAAACAGGAGAGAAGGAACTGTCTGAACTGTGTGGAGAGCTGACACCGCAGCCCTTACAAGTGGAAGGTGCAGAAGAATAACCCTCACATCATCGCACTTAACAGCAAGCAAGGCTTTGCTACCCATTTGCTTATCATTTCAAGGTTAAAGAGAGTTGGACAACAGAAGCTTTATGAACAGGAAGTAACAGTAAGAGTAGTTTTCCTTCAGTCTTTCATTTCTCCAACACTTGATTTTTTCCCCAGTGAGTTTTCAATATGAAAACATGATGTGTGGAGAATCACACATAGAGTGATTTTATCTTAAAAAAGTCAACACAGAATGAATCAATTTACACGAGTCCCTCTTCTCCCCAGATCCTAACGCTACTAGATCAAAACTAATGTTGGTACTCATATGTAAGAAGGTTAAATACTTATTTAATCCTTTCACAAGGAAATACATTTTTGTGCGGAAGTGACAGTGGCATTTTAAGTGCCAGAGGCATGTTAAGTGCCAGCATTCAATTGCTTTAGTCTATCACTACTTCAAATAAGAACACACCAGGTATGCTGGACACCTGTACAGAGCTGTGAGCAGCACACCTGATCATCCCATGCAGCAGCAAAATGTTTGGTTTTGAAGGAAAGAGTTCCGTCAGGCTGTTTTTCTGCAACATTCATGATGTAAATAAACATGTAATATGAAGTATTTAATTTACAGAGACTGGATAATTCCTCTTGTTCCAAACTCTACTTGTTTAAATATCTGATGCCTAAAGTGAAGAGATTCATTTAATTCAACCCTAAAATCCTCAAACTCGCCTTCCACAAGGGCTCGCAGTCCGTTTTCAGACGCACTATGGATGTTCGAAGAACTTCTCTTTCTCTTTAGAAGTTGATAGCTTTGCCGAAAGACGCCGCTAAGTTCGCTTCCCTGAAGGCTTCTGACACCGTCTGCAGAGAACAAACCAAAGGTACAAACCATTAACACCTACACATAGTTACAACAAGTCTGTGCAACCCCTGTGTTCAATAGCTGCTGTAAAAAACTTACCGGATGGGCATGGCAAACTCTGGCCACATCCTCACACGATGCTCCATACTCCATAGCAAGGGCTGCTTCGTTAACCATTTCACCAGCACCCTGCAGTTTAATGTTTGTCATTAGATCTTTATGCAATTGTCTTGTTTCTCCTGAATTGCTAATTAAGAAATATCCAGCTTGTAAAGAAGCATCTATTGCTAAAAAGAAAAACCCTAATATGACCAGCACTTTGCTTCAGCTGTGTTCTCGTGCCAGCCCAAAGCACTCCATCAATGTGGTGGCTAAGCTAAGCTGAGCTTAAAATTAATGCAAAACAGAGCACTTGCTCTCCCACTGCTGAGGTTTGGGTAAAACTTCTTATTTTGCAGTGTAAGCAATTTCCCATTCAGGTCTACTGTCAGCACTGGGAGATCAACGCTAACATTCATATCCTTCCACAGCAATAATGTCACCTTTGCATGAAAACAGGGAAGACTTTCAGTGTCCAGCACTGTTCCTACAGAAAACTGTTTTCCTAAAGAAGACAGTAGAGAAGGACACGTGGAAGAGTTTCAGCATCTCTCTTCAGGGGGAATGAGAGGAAAAAAAACACCAGAGCACTTAGAGCTAAGAAAACCAAAACCAAGAGTGAGATCAGTGTCTAGTTACAACTTCGGGCTGGGGCAGAGAGGAGAAAACAATGTTTTTCATTCATAGAAATACTTATTTCAAATATGGAAGAAGATTTTTTCCCTTGAAATGAAGCTCCCTCAGTTCCTGAGCCCAGACCTGACTGCAGCACGAAGCTGCTCAGTCTGCAGAAATACAGAAACCAGAGAAAAAAAGAAAAGCAAAGAAACCCCCCCAGTCTGCTCAGCTACCCCAACTTCCACAACCTGAGTCAGATTCTGCTGTTGAGTATTTGGAAACATTCGGAAAGATGAAACCACCAGAGAGACTGAATAACCCTCGGTACTTCCAGGGAATAGAAGAGATAAAGAAGGAAGAAGCTGTGCCCATTGCCAAAGTAACTGCAAACAGGGGCGCAGGCAGGAGGGCAGCAGAAGAGAACAGTAAATCCAAGTGATTGTGCAAGACAAGTCTTCCTTTATTCAAGCACCACATGGCACAACGAACCACCCTGAACACTACCAAGACAGCAGCACGCTTCGCAATACTCACTGAGCCCAAGATGTGTGCGCCCAACATCCTGTCTGTTGACTTCTGACTCAGTATCTTCACCATGCCCTCTGTGTCGGCGTTCGTCTTCGCTCGACTGTTTGCAGCAAATGGAAACTTCCCAATTTTGTACTCCACTCCCTACAAAACAGACACCTTTGTTACTGGCGTGGAGTTAACGATGGAAAGCTCAACAGGAACGATGCAGCCATACAGGTGGGTAACTATAAAAGTAGGTCTAAGACAAAACTAGAAGGCAAGCGAGACAGGCACAGAACAATGTATGAAAATAACTAACAGGTATGAAGAGGTATCAGAAAAGGAAAAAATAGCACAGAAATGGTATTATCTTCACAAAACAGAAGTTATTAAAGAGGAGTGTGGTCCTTTGTGAAAGCGGCATGCAGGAAGGAACCGTTCAGCCACACACCCTACGCAATGAATTCAGATAGAGAAATTCTCATGTCAGAAGTAGCCAGATAAAGCAACAGCCATTATCACACTATGAAACCATATCCAAGACAGAAGAACAGCTTTGTCCAGGAAGAAAACAGTACCTCTTCTTTCAGCTGTTCTTCTGATTTGCCAACCCAGGCCACTTCAGGGTGAGTGTATATGACAGAGGGCACGCAGTTATAGTCGATGTGAACTGCACCTCCAGCCATCCCTTCAACGCACAGAATGCCTTCATCCTCAGCTTTGTGGGCCAGCATAGGTCCAGCAACTACATCACCAATAGCATAGATGCTATCAGATCAATGAAACAAAATTAGATACTGTTCAAAGATGTACTAACACACCTCAGCTACCCCACAGAACCGTTTAAAACAAGACTGGAGTTTTCAGCAAAATCAGATTCAAATACCTATGCAAAGAAGCAACCTGGAGACCATGGGAAACATCCACTGAATGAGGACACTTCAAGAACCACTGCCAGCAAATCCTGACTTTCAAATTACAGAACTTTAAAGGCTGACTAAAAGCCCTCAGCTGCTGAAATAAACATAAACTGAGCTTTTCCTTCAGGAAAAAGAAGCTAAATGAAGCAATTTTAAGTGTCTTAAGTTTAAAGTTCTGCTTTAAAGAAAGTAAAAAAGATTAAATATGACTTACTTTGGAATTTTGGTTTGGAATCTGTTATTGACTGGGATCCTCCCCCTCTTATCAAGTTCAATTCCAATGTCTTCGAGTCCGAGGTTTTTTGTGAACGGCCGCCTACCGATGCACACCAGGAGCACATCACAAGTTATGACTTCTGCTTTGCCACCAGCAGCAGCCTCCACACTGCAGACAAACAAGAAGCAAGAATGCTAAGAGGTAAACCCACAGTACTGTATTTCGCTGACTAGTGATAATAGGATCCAGATGGTGACCTAGTGGCTGAACCTGGCACCCCAATGCTTGCCTTAGGTCTATCCCCCACTTCTTCCTTGCAAGGCTTGAAAAGCAGGAGAGGAATCAAGGGGCAGCAACTCTTACTAATTTGTTAACAACTCCTAGATACAGAAAGTCAGGTTATGCATCTGTGACTCAGTGGCTCAAATCTGGCCATTAAAAAACGGTCTAGGATGGCTTAATTTATTTCTAATTAATCTTTACCATGCTTATCTACAGACAGGGAAGAAAGGATAAAAAAACTCTTCCAATAAGCACCAAAGTACTGATAACAATACGAACAGTCCCATTTATGTTAGTTATACCAAGAGCAAAGAACTTCCACAAAAAGCACAATTCAGGTTTCTCACTAGAAAACCACTGGTTTTACACCAGCACACCAACCCAAGCCAATGGAAACTCTCCTGTATAAACAAGTTTGATTTCGATAAAGCCAAAGTTCCAAACACACTAAGTTATAATACAGGATAAAAATGAGACTCCACTGAAGAATTAAGTTTCATTTCTTCCCCTTTCAGTAATAATATCAGACTGCTTTTGAATAGGCTTGAAAGACTGAGTGGAAAAATACAACTTGTTTCCCATTGGTTTTATGTTCAATACTTACGCTACATCAATTTTGCCATCTGGTTTCTTGGTGGCGCCAGTAACTTTGGTGTTTAGCTTAAATTTAAGTCCCTGCTTCTGAAGAATACGTTGGAAGTTTTTAGAGATCTCCATGTCAATTCCCATTCCACCAACGTGGCCCATGAACTCAACAGCGGTCACATCCGCACCAAGGCGCTGCCAAACTGAACCCTGCGGTCACAACAACACAGTTAATGGAAAAGTTTTCTGAAGGAAAACTCCAGCTTTCTTTACTGCAATATTTACCATTTAGACAGGAAACTGCGAAGAGGGACAACAGATAACAGCAAGCTTATCAACATTTGAAAACCTTTACAGTGTAGGAATAATAGTCTTTCTGAAAAGATGGATTAAAAATCAAATAATTGGAACGTAGCTCAGAGAACTCAAAATAAGATTTCTGTGGTGTCCAAATACCAAAGTAAAGAAAAACAAGAACACGTTATAGACAGTTTATGCAGTACAATATAACTACTGCTACTTCTGCATGTATTTACAGCCATAACCACTACCATCACCTTCCCTAAAACCATGTCCATTTTGTCTTCATTTACACCTGCCCTGCTCAACAGCCAGCTGAGCAGTGGCAGCTAAGGCAACCACTAAGCAGGTCTGCATATTTTCAGGCAGCTGCCGACCAGCAAAATCATGTTCTTCTTGTACTATGCAGGTATGAGGCAAAAAGACTCAGACCTAGACAGAATAGAAAGTCTTCACTCCTTCTGTTATTAGATGCTTGCAATTCTACCACAAAATATTTTGGGGATTAACTGCTACACGCAGGTATTTAGCATGGTTTCAAGTTTATTTACATTATAAGAGGAAGTTTTCTTATCTATATACAGAACAAACTTCAGTGGAAGTTAAACAAAAAACCAAACCCAAAACTACAGGGGCCTATACGTTCCCCCCTCATTTCTCCACTTAGTTAACGAGCTGCAGGAACACGGACCCAGACACTTCCTAGCTTCTAAGGGATGAAGAAAAAAAAGAGCTAGCATGTCAGTATGTCTGAGGTTTTAACAACATACGCTAAATCATAACAACAGCATCAAATATAGTGACAAAATTACACTGTTATTTATAAATAAAGGACTAAGAGGTTTAAATATTCTCTTACCAGTTCCACACCAATGACTCCTGCACCAATGACAACCATCTTCTCAGGGACTTTTTTCAGGGACAGAGCACCAGTGGATGACACAATATTATCTTCATCAATCTAATGGCAAAGAAAGCCACAAAGGGAGACTTTACCATCTCTTTTATACATCATACGTAGGACAGAAGATGAATTCCAAACAGATGCAAAAATATTACACATTAAATTATGTGGTTATTTCACACTGAAAGGAAGTAGCACCAAGATTTCAAATACGTACGGTAATTCCAGGGAAGGGAGCAACTTCTGAGCCCGTAGCTATGAGTATGTTCTTTGTATTGATAACTTGTGTGCTGCCATCATCTTTGGTTGCAGTGACTTGGTTTTTGCCAGTTATTTTCCCAAACCCAGATACATGTACAACCTTTAATAACCAAGGACACAGAAAGTTAAGGTTTAAATTACTTACATAAGTTATGCTACACTTAATCTGAATCTCACCAGAACGAAGCTGCTAATGCAAACCTTTGCATCGGCATCCAGAACAAATCACAAAGCCAATGCTGTCCTTTTAAGTAGACCCAAGAATGAGCTGTTAATTTAAAATACCTTAGGAGGGAAGCATTTGGTCTGCTCTTGCCAAATCCCCAGTCACATAAGTTTATGTGGCAAGAATGTAAGAATGAAAAAGCAACAAAAGCAAGAAAAATATATATATACTTTTACTTCAGTAAATAACCCAAACTAACCTTGTTTTGTTTAAATAAATGAGCAATTCCACCTGTTAAGGCCTTCACTGCACCGCTCTTCTGTTCCATCATCTTCTCCAGATTCAAGCGGATTCCTGTAACTGAAATCAAAAAGCTTCAATGGAGCATTCCACTTTTATTTATAGGAACTAACCTACAGTGAACAGCTCTCACAGGGAGATGCCCCAAAACGCCCCCATTAAACATGAAAGGTCATGTTTAACAATTGGTACGTTACAAAGCAGTATTAGTCTTTTCAAGTGTAACTTCTCCAGCCAGCAATCAAGGAACAGACACATTCCTAAATCTCCAGCTGGCAGAGAAAGGATATTGGTTGCAAGTCAACGCAGTTTTATGACCAACCTTCCTACAATTATAGTAGTCAGACCTGAATCGCTCACATTTGTTTCTTGACAGAAACCATTTAGCTCAATAGGCACCGACAAGTTGCTCTGCACACTCACTTTCAATTCCTCTGTTAGCGAAGTCTTTTCCATGGGCCAAATGATAGAGGTGCGAGTTGTTCAGCAAGGCCTAAAACATACATACAAAGATGTAAATGGGACACAGCTGCAACTGGATTTTTTACCAAAATATTAAAAGAAATGAAATTCTTTGAAAAACAACCTCTAATAAATCTGACATTAGTGTTTTAAAAGGTGTATTTCAGATACACCAACTACGTGCAGAAGCTCTTACTGAGGTGTAACTTGAGAAAATACATGTAACAAAAATAGAGTGTAGTTAAGATCACTCCTACCCTTTTTGCTCTTTTCACTAGAGAAAGTGGAAATGACAGTGCTCAGAATAAAAAGGTAGGGACAGACTCTAAGCAAAGGAAAACAGTAGATGGCTATGACTCAGTAGAACTTCTCCATTAACTCAGAAAATCTGTCAACAAAAACAGCAGGAGGATATGGAAAAGCTGGAGGAGGAAAGATGTCAATATCAGTTAAATGCTGTTGCTGAGTTGTGCTGAAGTTGTTACAACTGTACAGCCAGACAGCTTAGAGCCAGTTCAGGTCACTGGATTATCACAATTCAAAAATAAAACCAGAGCAGTTTCTTTCTAAGTGTACGTAAAGATCAGCAGCTTGAAATACAGAATGTCCAAACTATAACTTGATTAGAAACTGCAATATAAAAAGGGATCACAGAATCACAGAATGGTCTGGGTTGAAAAGGACAACAATGACCATCTGGTTTCAGCCCCCCTGCTGTGTGCAGGGTCTCCAACCATCAGACCAGGCTGCCCAGAGCCACATCCAGCCTGGCCTTGAACACCTCCAGGGATGGGGCATCCACAGCTTCACTGTTCCAGTGCGTCACCACCTTCTGTGTGGAAAACTTCCTCCTAATGTCTAACCTAAAGCCCCTCTGTCTCACTTTAAGACCTTTCATTTTTGTCAGTAATAACGACCAACTTTCACCCTAGAATCTATTTGCCCATTTTATCTGTCACAGCCCTGAATCTGTGATAATCCAAAACATTAACCACAGATACAGCCCCTGCGAAAGACCTCTGCAACTACCAAGGAAAGAAGTGATCCATGTTCAATGTATTTTGAGTGACTTTTTTGGAAAGAAATATCTGAATGTTTGTTATTGCTTCAGCTTATGTTCCCTAATAACCACGTCATAACAAGTTTCCTGCCACTGGAAAAAATTCTGAATGGCATCAGAACCACTTCCAAAAGAACTTGGATGGGATGAAAATAATCAAAGGCTGAAGAAGAACAGTCACTTCAAAAGACATCAGCAGAGCACCATGCTTGCATAGTCATGCTGTGCTGATCTACAACTAATTTCTGAGTTTTTCCTCAATATAAGTTCTGAATTCCAGCAGACATGATACTGACATGTCTGGGCAAAGTGAGTCTTTCCAGAACTTTGTACTCCTTCTGTATTCTACAGTGGTTTCTTCTAGGCTGCTGACAGAACCTCTAGCAGCAAACAGATTAGAAATGCAATATCGTTCAGGAGGGACCTTCATAAAAAAGCTGTCTGTTTCAATAGGCAGCACAAAGCCAATTACCAATACCTTCACCTGCTACATGTTAATGAGGAAGACTTTCTAGCAATAGCACTGTTCTTATAAGGCTCTCATTTCGAAGTTGCTTAAAACACGACTGACAACATCCAACATTACACCCAACATTTGGTACTCAGGAATTTCTTATTTCTCCTTTCTTTCAGAGCACACAGCCTTTTCTCTCCCCACTGGCACTACTGCACTCAAGCACCACCAGCCCCATTTTCCAAGTCATCTTTTGGAGGCAATGAGAATACTATTTTTAACTTACATCACTATTACAAGATCTGCTATCAACGAGGCCCTTCCTACAGTTGTTGGAGAGAGACCGTTATCTTCAAGCACGGCACATCCCATCAAAAAACAGTTACTTTTCATTGGTGTCTCCAATGCTGTAATTTATTGCTGTAATTTAGATTCACATTCTCTACCTCTAGTTATTGAATAAGCTACAACGAATCATTCCTTTACTCTAAGTGCAACATTCTAGACAAAACTACAAGCATGTTGAAAATTGACTTGAAAGGACTGAGAATTCCATACAGCAGACTCTAAGACAAAACCACCTTAAACTGTATTTAAATAACATTTAAATGCTGTATTTAGTAAGTGGTTACCACACAGACTTACCAGCTCACTGGAGAGAAGATGCATCTGCACATACCTCTTGCTTTAATCCTTCTCCCTCTCATTTAGGAAACCCCCACAAAACACAGTTTATAAACAAAACATTCCCACTGAGTTAATAAGTATTGCAATCCTTTGTATTACTTTTATTCATGGAAATCATTTTGTTTAAAAAAATAACTTGCAACCAAGTATGTCCATCTTGGAAAAAGATAAGTAGGGGTTTGTGATGCATGTAGGAGCTATAGCTGTTAATGAAGTTATGATAAGCAATGTACCCTTACCTTTGAAGGAATACATCCAACATTCAGACAGGTTCCACCCAATGTTTCATTTTTTTCTACACAAACAGTCTGAGGGAAAAAAGGAGGGGAGAGCATTGTAAACCTTTCTGCAACAAAGAGACGTCCCTTCCTCAGTGACGAGCACAGAACAAACGCACCAAATAAGAACCTCTCGGTTTATGCTCCAGGGAAACAAATTTGCAGAGAAATGACTCCCCAGATGAAAGCCTGTTGTCATTTAACTTGCTGCTCTCGTGGTAAGCAGCAGTAACAGTACCATGAGGAGGACTCAACATCAAATCAAAGAACCACAAGGAGATCAGCTGATCCCCAACTATCCCACTTTCTGTTTTAAGCACACAAACATAAATTGATCCAAGTGCTTCAACAGCTGCACTATGGATCAAACAGCACTAGACTGCTCTCACCTTTACTTGATAAGGCTTTGCCTCATCCACTTTAGATTAACTTCACTGACGAGGCCAAGCAATGTTGTTCCAAAGCCAACACTCAAGGAACCTTGTTGGCAATAACACGGAGTTACTAGAGTGCTGTAGTGGTGATACAAGGATTTAAGGCTTGTGCTAGCAGAGGAAGCAGTACAGCTGAAGGTTCATATTCAGTAATTCAGTAGAGCACCCTCAAGTTATTCCATGGATGACGTAACTACAGAATTTATCTATTTGCCAGTCCCACAAAAGCATCTTGTTAAGTTCCTTGGGGCAGCATAAACACACAAGTTTCTTTAGCGCTACAGGTGACGCATGCAAGCCTGCCCAACCAATTCTAGAGAAGGAATAAAAGCTGTTTGCCAGGACAAAAAAAAAGCAGAAAACAAGCACTTTTTTTTTAAGCCTTCTGCTATATGGTAAACTATTACTAGGCAAATATGTGAAGGTCTTGAGTAAAGTGTTGCTCCAAGAAAAGCAGGTTTCTAGCTACAGTCTTAAAAGAAATAAATATGAAACTATATGACAGATCATCTAAAACTCAATTGAGACTTGTAGCAATGACCACCTTTTGTCCGGGTCCTGATAGCTCAGTGACAACATATATACATGCAGGAGAAAGCATATTTATTAAATCAAGACCAAAAACTCGATGATCTCTAGAGGTCCCTTCCAACCCCTACAATTCTGTGATTCTGTAATTACCTGCACTAGTGTCAGAAGCAGATGTAAAACTTAACTGACTCTCAAAAAACTCTATTCTGGTACTATGACACATTAGGTTAAAGTATACTCAGAGGCATCAGTGAATTCCAGCTGTTGGAGGAATAACCAATGAGGGACAACACTCAGAACTACAAAAAACTGAGGCTGAAGGGACCTTCCCTGGAAGCCATCTATCCAAGTTTCCTTCTCCAAACACAGCATCAAAGCTGTCTCAGATGGCGTAAGGCCTCGACAAGCCAACCCCTGAAAATCTATAAGGGCGAAGGCTACATGCAACCTGGACTTGTTCCAACATTTCACTGAACTCTTCTTGTAAACAGGAGCTTCTGTCCTTGCCAGGTGGTCTCATCGCCTTGTTTTTTTTTCCATGAAGTCCTGCTGTCTTACCTCAGAGGCACTGGGATGTACCAGCCAACAGAGCACGCACAAGTACATTTAGCAATGCCTTCTCAGATTATAAAGTACTTCAGAAAAGAATGATGCAATGCCAGGAGAGTAAATTGGTCTTGGGTTAAGAAGTCAAAAGAAACAGCAATTCTGCTGACGTCTCACTCATGAGTGAAAATGAAGCTTATGAGCATACTAATTCCCACTTCTAAACTTCCAAATGGCCAAACTCCTCCAGTGGCACTAGGAAATCACATCAGCTGAGTACTGTTTTGGTACTCCCCCCCCAACAGAATCACTGCACGTTTAATGTTGTGGAGAGGTTGAAGAGTGTTCAAAAGGTCTCAAAAGGTCAGCTCTTACCTTAAAGCCAAGCTGAGCTGCTTTGATTGCAGCAACATAACCTCCCGGGCCAGAACCAATAACTGTGACATCTGCATCAACTGCAACAGGGAACATTAGAGTTATTCTTTCCAGTAATTAAGACTGCAGGGCCAATTTATTCCTGAAATTATCCATATTTGGATATGCCAAATAATGGAGAGAAAATAATAAAAAAAGCTATTAATAATTATGCAATTTAATATACTAGAGAAATTGCACTTCACAAAATGACTTTCCAGACAAAAAGCAAAGGTTGTGTAGAGTTTGTTTTTACAGTTTAAAGTTTTAAATTTCACAGGGAAAAGAATGTAAAATGAAAGTAAGCAGATGGGATGCATCTGACCCATCCCTCCTGCTATGAAATCTGTAACCCCAGATGTCTGAGCAGTTTATTTGAGCATTTTACCAACACAATTTCTTCTGTTGCTTGTCACAACAGATACATGAGCAGTGCATGCCATGGGATTATTAGATTATAATGCAGAAAATATGGCTGATGTAAACTTCTGTGCAACCCCTATTGATTATGAACACAGAAGAAGCTATGAACTTTGTACCTCATTTGTTTCTAGTAATCACAACCTCCTCTGCAATATTAATTACTGCCGCTGTTCTTACATTATGAAGTTCAGCTTCTAGCAGAGGTTTTCAGATTTAGCAGAGGTTTGTTGTTGTGGTATTGTTTTGTGGTTGTTTTTTTAAGAGATAGGCTACTGGTTAGGCTGCGGTTGGACTTGATGATCTTCAAGGTCTTTTCCAACCTGAGTAATTCTATGATTCTATTTATACCTTTATTTTGATAGTAAATCTGACAAAGAAGCATTTATCATCGAAATGGCTCAGGCTGTCAGGAACCTTAAAGCCCATTCAGTCCCAGGCTCCTGCCGTGGGCTGGCTGCCCCCCCCACCAGCTCAGGCTGCCCAGGGCCCCATCCAACCCGGCCCTGAGCACCTCCAGGGATGGGACACCACAGCTCTATGGGCAGCTGTACCAGGGCCTCACCACTCTTTGTTTCCTAATTTCCAACCTGAGCCTCCCGTGGTACAACTTCAGGCCGTTCCTGTCGCCCTATCGCTGTTAGTGGGAGCAGAGGCCAATCCCCACCTCACCACAACCTCCCTTCAGGCTGTACAGACCAATCCACATCCACACGCCGAAGCAGCCCCCGGCACCGCCCGGAGGGCCGGACCAGCCTGCCGGGCAGCAGCTCTGCTTTACGTTCTGAGGTATACCCGCAGTCATTTACCTTGATCGGCGTAGGTCCTCTGTGGCACGGCACAAACCCCCTGGAGACCATGATGTACTCGATCAAAATGGCTCCTCTAGAAGAGAACAAGGCACGGCTTTAAAAGCTGAAGTTTGATCTCGAAGAAAAAATAAACGCTGAGCCACACACGGAACGCGGCCCTGCGGCGAGCCCACGGCCTGAAAGCGGAGAAGCCCGGCCAAGCCCGGCCAAGCCCAACCGCTCCGCCCGCCCCTCGGCAGGGGGGGGGCTGGAGTGAGGAAAGCAGGCCCTGGCCCGAGCCCTCCGGTTCCTCCCCACCCGGCTCCCGCCGCCCGCCCCTCGGCTCCACCACCGGCGCCGTACCCGAGCGAGCGCGCAGGAGACGCGGCCCCAGCGCTGCATGGCTACTGCAGACACAGCCCGCGCCCGCCGCCGCCCCAAGGACTCCGCGGAACTGCGCAGGCGCACCGGGAACGGGCGGCTGTACGGAAGCCGCAAGGAGACGCCTGGAGCAGGAGGCGGCGATGCGGGCTGGGGGTGGGCGTGGCCACGGCGTTGTGGGCGGGGATATGCAAATGATGTGATGAAGCGGCAGGGGGCGCTCGGCAATTGGCTGAGCAGGGCAGGGCCGCCCGCGGGGCGGCAGCATCGCTCTGCTGTGGAGATCTGCTGAGAGGGAGGTGTATTCATAAATGCCGGGTTTCGTTATTATAGAGGACTTAAATTATTGAGAAGAACCTACAGGAAGTAGAGCGATCGTCCTGTTAGCAGTGTATAGCTGGGCCTGTGGAAAATGCGTTAGGAAATACAAAGGGCTACAAGGATCATCTACTAGGACTATATAGCCTGGAGGAGACACGGGAGTATCTCAGCAATGTCAAAAAACACCTGAAAAGAGAGGGCAAAGAGGATGGATCCAGGCTCTTCTCAGGGTGCCCAGTGTCAGGACAAGAGGCCATGGTCACAAAGTGGGACACAGGAGGTTCCCTCTGAAGACCAGCAGCACTTCTGTGCTATGCAGGTGGCTGAGCACTGGCACAGCTGCCTGGAGGCTGTGGATCTCCTCAATGGAATATGTTTATGCACACGTGTATTTGTACTCAGAGAGATCAAGATGATTATCTGTCTAGTCAGAGTATTACACTGACACTGACTCAGGAAAGCAGAACTGAAAGAGCTACCGCTGCATCCAAGTGATCACTATCAGTGTCCTGTATTTTGAAAAGCCATATTTAACACAAAACATGTTTTCAGGTGATTCCTACCATCTTTTATGTTGTACTCCTCTTTTTGGTAAGAGTGAGCATCATAGCATGGCAAAGTACATCCAGAAAGAAGCAAAGGTGGGATTTTGTTCTACAGCTTTGCCCAAAGCAAGATAGTGTATTGCTTTCTGGGCTGTTTCACCAACTGATCTGCTTAGAACTTCCTGTCACTGGTGAATTTAAGCAAGGTGACAAGTAAGAAATCTACAGCAAGTCCAAGGCCACAGGGAGTTGCTCTACGTGAGGTTCTGCACTAAGCAAAGAGATGACAATGTGTGGGCAATATGGGAGAAATAGGGTGGAGGAAGACAAGTGGGACAGGTCCAGGTGCAAAATAGCAGCATACCTGCGTTTCAAAGAGGACGCAGGACAACTGTCTCAAAAGCATATCAGGAATCCTGGAATGTACTCTGTTCTGTTGGTATTTTACAGAGATCTGTAGCTCCCAGCTGCTTGCAGAAGAGTTAAGTGTTTGGGACATTCCTTTGTTGCTGGAGCTTAGGGGAACACACGTAGGCAAGCAGGCATTGGGTGCACAGAATTGCTGCATTTTTGGGTTAGAGAGGGGCTAGACAGAAGTCCCAGCCTCCCCATAGGGCTCCAGATCTGGATCTTCTGGCAGAATCCATTTGGGTTCTCTCCCACCAAATGGTGCTTGCACAAAAGGTCATTGTTCCAAGCTGTAACCTTGATATACGTATGACCTCCTTGCATGCCCTGGTTAAACACCCAGCACCCTGCCCCGGCAGCATCTTGTTATGGAAGCTGCACCTCAGCTGCCTCACCTGAGGGAGTGACACTTTGCATTTAAATGTTAGGCACCTACTGAAGCCATCTTCCTAAAGCAAGTACCTAAATTCCCTGCATGGTCAGCAGGTGTCTTTGAAAATAAGTCCCCAGGAGATACTGTCTGCCTAACTAATATGCATGCACTAAGGCCAACGCAACCTTGCTTGGGGCCTTCAAGGATTCCTGCCTCTGCTTTTATTATACCACAAAAGCAAATGATCAGAGTAGATGTGTTTCACCCCTCTGTAGTTATCAAGAAGTCAGACACCTGTTTTGACAAGTAAGGGCACCAATGGGAAGTGAAGGAAGGCTTGTGGTTTGAGAGGGTTATTCATCTCACCCCAAGGTGGGTGTCAAGGGTTGTCATGCGAAGGTTGGCCACAGCTGTGCTCTCTGCTGAGCATAGAAGGAATGCAGATCACCTACATTAAACATCTGACTTTGAGATAGACAAAGCTGGCAAGAAAAAGCTTGTCCCATTAAAGAGGGAATGCCTCCATAGCCATGGAAAACTCAGGAGCTGGGTGGACATCTTGAGTTGTTAGGCTGGGTCCTTCCCTGCAGCGTCACAGGTATACAACCCTGCTACCACTCTGCGAACAAGAAGGGATAGTGCCAACCTTAGATGTCAGTTTGCTTCACTTGTATTAGTCCTGTGCTTCAGGAAGAAAGTGGGAGCTCTGTCTCTGAAGTCCTTTCCTAAGATTTCTTTCCATCCGACTTCCTCTTGGGGATTATTTTGCAACCTCAGTGGATAGCTTTGCATACCAGTAAGTTCGTGTACCTTGTGAAATTTGGTTCCCCATGCTTTATTCAGTTCTGAAAACTAGTGACCCGATAGCTATGAGCAAAGAATGCAGACGAGGCCAGATGCAGCATACGGAAGCTACGTCTGAACATGAGAAAAAGCCTATGACATTTCTATTAGGTTATGTAGGAGAAATAAATGACTCTCTGCAGTACGGAATTGTGCAGTGGCCATAATTCAAAGATCTGAAATGGGAATTAGGATAAGATGATGCATCAGTGATTCTTTCCATTTCCTGTACTGAATTTGTCATTGCCCATTTAAACTTCTTCGCAGACATATCATACCAGAGCTGGTCATAAAGTGCCAGTTAGTTTTCACATTAAAAGAAATAAAGAAAAAGTACTTTCATATGTTTTAAGCTCCCATTTCATTTTTCAAGTCTTTAACAAAAAAGCAAAGCCAGAAACACTTTGTATTTTTAAATACCTGTAAAATTCGCTGATATTATTACAAATGAAAAGTGTAAATTTAAACAGAGGTGGAAAGTTTCCACAAAACATCTCGTGTTCACTAAACTCTCATGTCTGTGCCATATCATAGCCATTAAAAAATGCAGTGACTGCAGTATTTCACTTGCTTTGATTCCAAGTGCTCCAGTAAACGTGGTAAGCCAAATAAACATTAAACCTAAATAACAAGGCAGTTAGCTTGCAGACGCCCTTCAAGAGGTATATCTTACATCGAAGAAATGGCACACTTCTGTCCAGGGAATGGCTTTGCTTTTGTTCTGATCTCCCAATCCTAATCCACACAGAGAAAAGATTTTGTGATTCACAGGAAATTTCACCCCAGGAGTCAGGGGTATTTATTTTCTGCAGGAGAATAGAAAGTCTCTGAAGTAATGCAATTCCAATTTTAGATAATCTTTCTTTTATGAAAGTCAAAGTTCTCTCTGAAGTACAATATTACCATTCATCTTGAGGCTTTCTCGGTGATAACAGCGTGATAAACGTCGTGCATTTCCTGCATCTAAGATCACTGTCACTTTTACACTGTAAGCGCTGTATTGCACCTGCACCAGGGAAAGCCCTGATCTAGCTCCACAAACAAACTGACACTGTGAAAACCAAGGTGCATGCTCTGCCTTAAAATGCAGTTTGCCCTTTAAAAGCCATAATTGATAGAGATTAGATATATTAACATTGCTTTTTGCAATACTGTGTGGCAGTCTGTTAGTACAGAACATTATGACATTTGTAACATGGTCGTGCTCCTGGGAGGCACTGACTCTGCTGCAGTGCAGGCTGGGCTATGCCTGCTGAGAAACAGCTCTGGGTGTCCTGGTGGACATCAAACTGACCATGAGCTGGCAACATGCCCTGGCAGACAAGAAGGCCAGCAGCCTCCTGGGCTGCAATAGCAAGGTCAAGAGAGGTGATTATTTCCCTCTGTTTGGTGCTTGTGGGACTACATCTGCAGAACTCAATCCAATTTTCTCTTCCCAGTGCAAGAAAATACAGTGACGGAGGCGAGTGGTCAAACACTGGAACTGGGAATGAGAGAGTCGGTGGGGTCTCCACTGTGGGAGATATCCTGAATTCAGCTGGGCAGGGCCCTGAGATCATCCTGGCCCCAACTAGGCCATATGGACCAGATGGCCTCCAGCAGCCCCTTCCAACACACTCCATAATTGTGTGTTTGGATACAAATTTTCTACTGTATTATCATGAACAGAAAGCAAATCCTTTCTAATGAGAGAAGTTATGCCTACTTAAAGGAAAGCATGTTTGGGACCTTAACGGGAGCAGTGCTGGTAGCAATACCTAACAATTTAATACTGCAAGATGCAAAACACATCCTGAAATCTCCCAGCTGCCAACAGTGACAAATGACCTACATGGGGATGCGGATAGGACTGCATATAACTCTTGGTGGAGTTTGGTTCTACTTACATACAGCTTCATGGTAAACAGAAGAACACTGAGCAAAGATACTTATAGAAATGGAGATAGGCGCTGTGCCCTTGTCCTGGGCACTTGCCTAGCTGTCCCCATGGTTATCCAACCTGCTCTTGAGGAGCTCCAAGAAGGAGAGTTCTTAGCACTGTTGACAGTCTATTCCTTACCTCTTGTAAGGAAAGTTTCACCTCTACTATATAACTACCCCAGGTTGGTTTCCCTATCAAAGAGAATGTTTTATCAGTTTGATACAAGTTGTTCTTATAAAAAGTCTGTTTGTAGTTTCTTATCTCTTTATTACATCCAAGGTGCTAAAACATGCATAGGTGTTGAAACAGTCTGGAATTCCCCTGTTTCTCCTTTCTCCTTCTGTTTCCTTTTTAAGGATAAAAGGAGGGATAGGAGCTGCCTGAAAAGCCTTTTTCCTCTCTGTTGTAGCTTCCAGTGCAGTCAGTGCTGTGATGGCAGGAATGATGAGCAGGAGACATGTCCCAGCCCTGTGGCAGGTGAAGACCTTGGCCGTGCAATCTGGGTGCTGCATGCACCTGCCTGCAGCAGGGCTGTGCTCACTTCTGGCAGTTTAGTTTGCTGTTATCAGCATCTAAATTAACCAGTTTTAGCTAGTTCAAGTATGTCTACGTGAGTGAGAGTGAAGTGCAGCCATACCCCTGAACATTGCTTCAGGGTGATGGGAGTGCCTGGATCAAGCTTGACTTCTTTGGGAAAATGATATCTCTGGATCTCCAAGGCTGCTTTCAAGCACAAAGAAAGGTAATGCTCTGCTGGGTCATCAGATGCTCTAACATCCCAAATCACAAAATACTAGCTCCATGTACAACGGTGTTACTTTTTCGGGAATAAGGAACATCCATTTCAGGGATTTTCACTCTCTCTAAGTGATGCACTGCTTCTGCCTGCAGGGAAGGCAGCTGACGGGCAGCTCAATCTGCTCAGGTGCTTCAGGGATTTGCCATACCTGCAGCTCTGTGGCTCATGGTCAGTGTCATGCCAGGAGCCACAGATGTGGCTGAACCAGGGTTGGAGCTAGTGAGCAGCAAGGGAAACTTCTGTTGAAGAGCACATGTAGGACAATGAAATGTTTTCAGTACATACCTCTGGTTTAATGGTACTCTCTTGATGCCCTTATTCATACAACTTGGGCATATTTGGACACTGATCCGACAACATTCAAAAGAATGAGTTAATGTGCAGCTTGTGACTGGGGATGTTAAGGTTAACTCCCTGTGGGTAAAGATCAGGGGAAGGGCTGACAAGGTGAGCGTCTGCTATAGACCGCCAAACCAGGATGAAGAGACAGATGTGGTGTTCTACAAGCAGCTGGCAGAAGCTGTGCAATTGCTAGCCCTTGTCCAGCCCTGAACTGGCTGGAGGGCCAGGCCCAGAGTGTGGTGGTGAATGGAGCTTAATCCAACTGGCAACTGGTCACAAGTGATATTCCTCAGGGGTCAGTGCTGGGGCCTGTTCTTTTCAATATCTTTATTGATGACCTGGATGAGGGCACTTAGTGCACCCTCAGTAAATTTGCGGATGACACCAAGTTGGCTGGAAGTGTGGATCTGCCTGGGGGTAGTGAGGCCCTACAGAGGGATCTGAGCAGGGTGGAGAGCTGGGCTGAAGCCAGTGGAACGGGGTTCAACAAGACCAAATGCCGGGTCCTGCACTTTGACCACAACAACCCAGGGAGCGCTACAGGCTCATGGCAGAGTGGATAAAGACTGTGTAGAAGAAATGGATCTGAGAGTATTGATTGATGCTCAGCTGAACATGAGCCAGCAGTGTGCCCATGTGGCCAAGGCCAATGGCATCCTGGCTTGCATCAGAAATAGTGTTGCCAGCAGGAGCAGAGAGGTGATTGTCCCCCTGTACTCCGCGCTGGTGAGGCCGCACCTCGAGTACTGTGTCCAGTTTTGGGCCCCTCACTGCAAGAAAGACATTGAGGCCCTGGAACATGTTCAGAGGAGGGCTACAAAACTGGTGAGGGGTCTGGAGCACAGGCCATATGAGGAGTGTGTGAGGGAGCTGGAGTTCAGTCTGGAGAAGAGGAGGCTCAGGAGACACCTTATAGCTCTCTATAACTTCCTAAAGGAAGTTTAGGAAGCTCTTCTCTCATGTAACTGGTGATAGAACTAGAGGGAATGGTTTCAAGCTGTGCCAGGGGAGGTTCAGGCTGAGCGTTAAGAAATGCTACTCTGAAAGAGTGGTCAGGCAGTGGAATGGGCTGCCCAGGGAGGTGGTGGAGTCACCGGCCCTGGAGGTGTTCAACAAACATTTAGACGTGTTGAAGGATATGGTTAGTGAGAACTATTGGGGATCGGTAGGTGGTTGGACTGGACGATCTTGTAGGCCTTTTCCAACCTTGGTGATTCTGTGACTCTGTAAAGAGATAGCTTCATGATTTGTCAGATACATTCTTACATTGATTTCTCTTGTAGATGCAGGCATCTGAATCAGTTTACCTCTTGATGCACTTAGAACTAAATTCACAGTAACCATACTCTAGCCCAGCTCCAGCATCCTGAAGACCATGGTTCAAGCACAATTAATCTTCCCAACTCCCAACAGTTTATTCTTCCCAACTCCAGAGGGAGCTGAGGGAACTTGAAAAGCCTTGAAGACACAGGGGCCGGGGAAGGACTGGGGCTGTGCACTGTGCATTGTGTTACCACCACAAAACCCACTCGGAGTGCTAGAGAAAACCTAGCTGTAAAGATTAATCTCAAAGTTTTTCCTTTGCCATTGTTCCTCTGATATGACTTATGCCATAAAACTCTGATCTGACTGTGCTTGAGGAATTGTATGGTAACTAAACTCATCACATTGCGACTAAAATTGCAGAGCAGACTCACAGTGTCTCTCTTCACTGGCAGTTTTCAAGTTTCGATTTATCTTTCGCCACTCCTTTTGTATCTGTTCCTTTGTTGAACTACACAGTAGCACTTTTGCGGCCGGACAAAGTACACATCAGCACTGCACAGTGTACGTGTCAGGGTGTAGGAGAGGGGAGCAGGGCCTCCTGGTTAGCATCCACAACCCCTAGGATGTGCCTGTCTCACTTGACACCAGGCTGAGTGATGTAGCTGACATGCTTTAGGTAAGGGATGCCATTCAGAGGGATCTTGGCAGGCTTCAGGATTGGATCTGTGCAAACATCATGAGGTTCAATGCAGCCAAATGCAAGGTTTGAAGCAATCCCAAACATCAGTACAGACTAGGTGATGGTCTCCCTCATCTGGGAGACTGCTCTGGGGTGTATCTGCAGTCAGTGGGAGTGACAGATACTCAAGAGATACGGTTCAGACTACCTCCTGCTGTCAGTCACTGGAGGAAAATGGACTAATCACACCCTGCAAAAGCTCCTTAAAAGAGCTAATCTCACCTATAGACACCCACACCAGCCTTCCTCCTTGAGCTACCCAACCCATCTTCAGTGGGCTGCCACCTGGAAGAGACAAGGATCAGGTAGAACACAGCCATGAGATCTAGCAGTTAATGGCAATATACAGTCCAATGGCCTCAATGACACTGTATGAGTTGCACCTTGAGATGGACGCTGAGAGAGGATTTGCCCTATCAGTTTCGTTTTTCTTTATTTTTCCCTCTCTCTAATTCCACTTAACATTTTGTTTTGTTTTGTTTGGAGATTGAGAACACACATCCAGAGCCTTTGCCACAGAGTTACGTGTCATTTGCCTAGCTGCATTCTTGGCATATTTACTGGAGTACGGTCACATTACTGTCTAACAGACTAATATCAAATACTTGTAATGCCCCTCCCAAACAACCTCAAGTGTAGTTATTGTAATTCTGGAATTCCTGCTGGCAACCTAATAGAAAACTATAATGGGATAAAGATACAAATGGAAACAATTAAAGACATCTGGCGAGATATCCTTGTGGGTGGTAGCACACAGATGATAGGATCAGAACACCCAGGATACACAACCACCTACACAAGGACATGGCTGCCTATGCTGCATGGACAAGCTTTACTACCTAAAGTAACCCAGGACCTGGCCAGGCTTCTGCCAGCCAGCACCCATGACCTCCAGCTGCTTGTCACTGCAGCACGAAAACAAATAAACCTTCAGGCCTTGTTACATGGCTCTCCAAAGGCTTGCCCCATCCAGGCTATTTTTATTCCAGAACAATGAAGAGTATTGATTGCTATGAGTTAATACCTGCCTCTAACAGGAGCTGCTTTGGCCATCATGAGAGATGTCCTTGCAAAGGAAGCTTCCAAAATATCTAGCAGCAAAACAGCGTTTGAGGTGACACCGAGTAATTTTTCCATGCCTCAGTTTATTTGAAGTAAAGGAAATCTCATATCTTTATCTATTATGGAAGACTGTTATAAAGTCACATTAATAGTCATAAAGCAATTCAAGTTTCTTGAGTGTAGGGTCCTATAAATGACAAGTGATATTATATCATTAATATCTTAATAATGAGATAGCTCAGGTAATGTTTAACTGTAGAATAAACCAACAGTAGTAAAAATGACACTTAGACAAGCATTAATTGCTCTTCTAATCAAAACTCTAATAGAGGAACAATGTCCTCTACCGAGGAAATAGAATCAATTTCTAAAAACTGAATTGATTCTATGAAAGGCATATTTACAAACACTTTATCTTCGGTGTGTAAAGGTTATCAACATAGGTTAATAAATCCTGCTTGAGTAACAATTATGCCTCGAATCTCTTTGCAAATGCTAACCAGGAATAAAAGATTTCAGTGGCATTTCATGTGCTTTGTTTTTATACCATTGAAGCAAATTACCATGTATATGTTGACATCATTATCATAAAATATCAATATGCACACATAAAATATTTTATAATGATCAGGAGAGCCCCAACTCATTTTTCTATATGACCGAGCCACTCTAATGCTTGTATTTGCTTTGCTGTTAATATTCATCCATGTTTGTGTTGGAGTTATTCTTGGTATCCATTTGTCTGGCATCCTATCTGTAATGAAGGCAAGCAGGATAAAGATACAGTATGGCCTGTGCTAGGCTTCCTGTTCTCACACCAGGACACAACTCTCCTGACTCTCCTAGGGCACACTGCAGGTCACCTGGGATCGTGGGGCACTGAAACACATCCCAGCAGAAGTTATGGGTATGGTTCTCCTTTCAGGACTGTTGTTAGTTGACCTGTTTGGCCCAAGTAATAAAATCTGAAGGTGGAAGGTGGGAGATCTGCCTGAAACTACTTTGCTACATCAGAAAAAAAAATGGCAAGAAGCCCCAAAACAACTTTGAAGAGAAAAAAAAAACAACATCCTGGTTCTTGCAGCACCCCAAAGAACAGAATTCTTAAGTTATCCTTCCACCTACTTGAAGGCAAAGCAAGCTTTAATTTCAGAACCCAGATGCATCTCTGTTACATGTGCTTGCACATCTGGCTGCCACAGAGATGGAGGAGCATGTGAACAGAGGACAATGGGTTGCCAAAGCTCACATGTGATAACTTCCACCAAAGTACCACTCCCTACCCCCCGCAAGGGCTGCCCTGCTTACATAACCCGGCTTGAATCACAATTGCTTGCCACAGCTTCTGGGATAAGAGTCAAAAGATTGAGTTTAAATATTAACAGAATGCTCTATGGGGTACAATGCAGTCAAGGCTGAGCCGGATGTTCTGCAGCTGGGTCGCACCCTTGTTGAAAAATCTTAGATTTCAATGACCTGCTCATGTATACGCAATAAAACTGACATTTTTCCGACATTGGTGTCTGGCAAGAGAAGACATGATTTTTTTATCCTAAAGAAATCCATCTTTGCCTCCTTTTGTTAAATTGATCCCAGAATTCTCGTTTTGCAGCCCAGAATGAATGAACACCGCTTTCTGTTTCCCTGCCCCATTCCAGTGGAGCACCCATAACTTCAAACTGCATCTGAGGAGGGGGGAAAATGGGAAGGGATGGATTCACAGGACTGGGAGCAGGGTGGTGGGAATGTCCCTGCTCCTCCACAGCCTGGGACAGACTTCTGAGCCTGCCAGAGGTGGATGGCCCAGCTGCAGGGCTGGCTACCACAGGACCCCAAATGGGCCGATGTCATGGCAAGGCTCTGGATATGGGATTGCAGAAACAGTGTCTCCATTTTTGGCATGTCACACTATAAAGAGTTATGTTTTAATCAATAACTGAAAGGGCAAATCAAAACCAATTGCATAACAGTAACTGAA
This sequence comes from Excalfactoria chinensis, assembly GCF_039878825.1. Classification (NCBI taxonomy): domain Eukaryota; kingdom Metazoa; phylum Chordata; class Aves; order Galliformes; family Phasianidae; genus Excalfactoria; species Excalfactoria chinensis. The sequence goes on along the minus strand of NC_092825.1, from coordinate 13,491,378 downwards.
ACTTGGCTTCAGGTGGACTTGAAGAACCCTAGAAGCTTCAGGAACTTCTTATAATGCTCAAGAAAGGCAGAAGGCTTCTTGTAGAGAGGAATATCCTTTAAAGAAAGCACCCAGGAGAAAAGACAGAAAGGTTTTGGGACTTGCCCCCCTGAGAGCTGGGTGACTTCCTATACGTGAGCTCACCAGGACTCTTTTGGATATCACAAACCTAAAAACTTTGGGTATATCATTTATTTATTGTGATTGCTAATTAAGAGCTGACACCAATGGGAACAACAGCAACATACCACATCTTGCACCTTGCAGCTCAGGTGGAGATGCACATGCACCTTCTCCTGATGGTGAAACACTGCCTCCAAAACCAATTGCAGTCTGACTCCTCAGTGCCTATTAAAATGGGCCCTGAGGCTGTAGTTTAGAATACACAGGGCTGGACTGGATAGAATAGAGAACAGAATGACTTAACAAAATGAAGGAATGTATGAGTATGTGTGGATATTTTTCCACAGACACATCACAGGACAGAGGGTATTTAATCAGGGCTTGTACTGATAGCGACATTAGACAACAACCTACTCACATTTATCAGGTGTGCTTATACACATGCTTTTTATGTGGGGCCCATCCTGAGTCATAAATGGAAATTTATTTCCAGGAGACCTTGGAAAGTGTTACATCATCCAAGTTCAGATAGTAATTGAAAGGTAATTAACTTTTGATCATAAAGGCAGCTAATAAAAAGAACGCAAGTATTTGCATGGCTTTTTTTTGTTTTGTTTTGTTTTTTAATGCAAGTTGCTATCATAAAAAAAGCTACTACTGCATTAATAGCAACAAATCCTAGAAAGTTAGTTATAATTAAATCCTTTATAAAGCATATAACCGACCGGGGTAAGGGATGAGATGTGATTGAAGCATCTCCTCAAACTCTGGCACTTCTTAATAGTGTTCAGGATTGAGCTTTAGGCCTCAGAAACCCATGGTTTTGTGGCATAACAAAAGGCAGGCACTCAGTGTCCACTGACACTCAGGTTTGATGACCCAAACATACTCCAAGAGCATGGTCTGTGTAACCATCTTTTCATCTGTTCGTATGAAGGAGAGTCTGAAGGCTCTCTTTGGAGGATCACCTTGCGGGCCTTTAGGTTTCCAGCCTGCTGATTCAGTGTTCCCCACTTTCCCTTGTCTATAACCACCCAGTGGTGCTTACAGAGGCTCCCAGCTGCTGTTGGTCTCATTCTGAGGAGCATTTGCTTTCTCAGCCTTGAGGGGAGAGTCCTGCTGGAAATCCTGCTCTATTTCGTGCTCTGTCTACTGTGAATTCCCTTATTTGTAGACCTGTGCTGTTTACTGACTCCCACATGCTTCTTCTTAAGGGACTTGTATCCAGGGTTACAGTTGTTTTTCCCAGGCCCTCCACTGCCCTTCAGGTAGACAGTTCCATTTCTTAATGCCTTATTTCCGGGTCCCTTTGCAAGAAGCTCAGCATGTGGTGGATTCCCATTTTACTTTCACCCTAAAGAAATGCCTCCACAGTCCAGCACCCTGAGCCCCATCGCTGACTCAGTGGGAAAGATGCCAGCTGTTAAGAAAGAAGATAATTTCCTGGAGCAGTTATCTTTTCAGAAATGACCTTGATCCTAAACTGATTAGAGCCATTATTTTTAGCTTATTCCCTCTGGCATGACTTCAAGCTGAAGGAACATGGCCAGGAACAAAGGGGAGAGGCAGCCCAAACTGCAGGTGAGTGGCCAGGGTCTGGTCATCAGAAGCTGCACAAAAGAAGGGCCAGAGCAAAGGATTTTCCCAGAGCACTGGGAGTGTTGCTGCTGATGCCTGCCAGTTACCAAAGGACTGGCACACATGGCTTTGAGTCAACCAGGCTGCAGACACAAATGGCAGTAGGGGCCAGTATGGGATCCAGAGATGGACACTGGGCTGACCAGAGCCATGGGAGGATGAGCTCTAAAAAGGGCTCTTCCTGGAATGGGGCTGGCATGTGCTGTGTGTCCTCGTCATGGCAGGAGCAGCTCCAAGGCCCCACTGAACACCCAAACCAGAACAGTCAAATCAGAACCTGTGTCTTCTTCTGTCCTTTGTTTTGGGACCTGAGCTGCTTTCAGAGGATGCCATAGCAGCCCACAAAACCACAATACTTCCCCTGGACAGTGCTGTACCTGATACCACTTTACTGTATGGGGTTTCTTTTTTTTCCACTGTGAGAAAATGCCAGTCTTGCATATTGGCTCACATAAATAGTGCTAGTAAGGAATGCTGCAGCTGTAGTTATCTCATCAACCTCTATTTAATCTTTCCTGCCTCTGCCTTCTCCCTGGCAGACAGCACAGCAGGTCAGGTCACCTGCTGACCTGCACAGAGATGCTTGGTCATTTCCATGTATCATCCTGCAAGCAAGCAGGAGATAGGAGAATTATTCAGGGGTAAGAATGCAGCAGGGGTTGCCTGCTTTGTTTGTTTTTTAACATCATAAGAAACATCTCATTTGTAGATGGAGAATGAGAAGGATGAACAAAACATTTAATTTCTGCTTGTAACTGAAGTCAGCTCTGGAAGTTTGTTGTTAATTTGCTCTTCTCATATTTACAATTGTAGTCATTTTAAATTACATTTGAAATGACTTCATTTAATATATGTACTATTCCTTATATGTGGCCTAAGTATGATATAGACCTCACCTTTGAAGAAATGGTTGTTAGCGCAAACCTAAAAATTGGATCTAAATTGCTTCAACATTCAGACTTTGAACCTGCTGGTCACTGCTTTGCTTTTAAGGGTCTCTGCAACACCACTCAGAAAAGCAGGCTTCTGGGTGAGAGATGGTGATGTTCAGCTGGGAGTCTTGTATGGAAGTATTTGTGTGCCTCCACAGGAAAAAAGGCAAAAGCAGTCCCTGCAGATGTTATCCAACTGGCTGCTTAGATTAATAGAAAATTGAATATACATATATATATCAAAGAATTTCAGTGACACTCAGTTGCAATACAGAAGCTGGAAGTTTGTCTCCTAGTAATTTCCAAAATAGCCAATGTTTCTTGAACAATCTCCTGCTGTCCTGACATGGGATCAAAACAAAACACGCTGCATCCCGTGACCACCTGGTTTGTGCAATCCCAGGGGAAGAGCAAGCTGGTAAAAAGGTGAGCTCAGGTTAAAATTTCCAAATCTAGATGTGACTTCAAGCAGTTCTAAAGAGTGGGGATGTGCACACTGAACAGCTCTGGGACAAACAGCTCTGAGCTCTGAGCAAATAGCTGGTCTGGTGGTGTGGGGAAGCTCAGACCGCAGAGCTGGAAGCCAAGGAGCCTGCAGGGGCAGAGAGCTGCAGGTGTACCACAGCAGGGCACCAGAGTTGGGTATGGCCCTTCGATGGAACAGCACCATTTGTACACAGGCCCATAAATACCTTGTGCAATGTGATTCCTTCTGTCACAAAATGTACTTTTTGAAGGCTGTAGGCTTGCAGCTGGAAATGGCAGTGCAGTCAGGCTCTGTGACTCACAGCTGTGTTAAAGGTGAAGCACTGCAGGAGGGTACAGGGAAGATCCCCTCCTTCCTGGAGGGGAAGCGCCCCTCTACTAGCAGAGCATAGCTTTGTTGTTCCGTGAGCAAAACCCCAGATCATTTCATTTTGCACATCCTTGCAAAACAAGCCGAAACTGATAGGAATCCAAGAACTGATAAGACACATGGAGAAATATTGGGAAATACATTCTTCCATGTTGCTGTTACCCGAGGAAAACCTCAGGCTCAATTCAGAACGTTTAAGGAATTGCACAGTCTAAAGTATCTGGAGATAATGGAGGTTTTTTATTGCACTGCTATCTGCAAAGGTTTACCACATAGAGAGACCCAGAGCACAAACACAATTACAAGGAGCTGGTTCTGACTTACTTCTTGAGTATATTCAAATGTTCCACCAGCTATGTAGAAATGTCTACTGCATATATATTTGTTCAGCTTATTTTTAAAACGACCTCTAACAGTGTTTCAAAATGGATAAGCAAATAAAAGCATGATCTGCTGGGCTTTAAAGAGGAAATGAGGAACGGTGTCTGGGGCTTGCTTGGGAAACACAGTACTGGCACCTGTTTGCAGAAGGCCAACACCAGGCACTGTGTTGGCCATTTGTGATTGCTGCTTGGTGCCGGGTTTGCTTTCATGTCAGTCTGACTTTGCTCTTATTTTACAGATACTGTTTGTTAATAATTGAAACACAGGTGATCATCGTTGTGCTCTTTAGAATCAGAATCACAGAAAGTTTTGGTTTGCAAGGAACCTTAAAGCTCCAACCCCTGCCAAGGGCTGGCTGCCCTCCACCAGCTCAGGCTGCCCAGGGCCCCATCCAACCCAGCCCTGAGTGCCTCCAGGGATGGGGCACCCACAGCTCTATGGGCAGCTGTGCCAGGGCCTCACTGCCCTCTGAGTGAAAATTTCTCCCCAACTTTCTTTAAGTTCAGAACCATTCCTCTTATCCTATCACTATCTACCTATGTAAAAAGTTGACTTCCCCTGTTCATAATCTCCCTTTAAATGCTGAAAGGCCGCAGTGAAGCCTCCCCAGAGCCCTCTCTTCTCCAGACTGAATGAACACAGTTCCCTCAGTCTGTTCATTAGAAGCATCCTGGCTCTCCTATGTGAAGGCAAGAGCAAGGCTGAGGTCATGGGCAAGACTTGGGGACAGAGTCATGGACAAACCGCACAACAGCAGTGATGGTTGGGCAAATGGGCCTTTTCTTGTCCACTAACACGAGTGTCAGGCCCCTTCCAGCCCTGCACAAGCCACAGTTCCTGAGCTACAGCTGACCAAATGCAGGCAGGAAAGGAAGAAATGATTCCTCCTTCTGGCACCTGCTTCTGCATGCTGAGATGGAGAGACCTGCCATGACACCCAGAGGGAGCTGGGACTTCCTGCCTTGTTCGTATTCACACAACGGACCTGCCCAGTGTCAGCAGGACAGGGCTGTGGTTGGGCCACACTGTGGGTTCCTCAGGGTGGGGTATACACAGAGATGGGATATACTCAGGGACGGGATGGGATGTACGTAGAGGCGTCACGTCCATAGCTGCTGTACACAAGTCTGAGGGGACCCCATGCAGTGCCTCTCCCTTCACCCAGGGAGTCTTTCGTTTAGTCTTTCATGTGGCAAGGGCATGTAGATGTCCCACAGGCACCTGTTAGCAGGTCCTCCTGGAGCCATCAGGCATGGGGTGGAGTAGCAGGGCTGAGCTCTTGCTCCAGCGCAGCGCAAGCAAGATTATCTCCACCTGCGCTTTGTTTTCAGATATCTGAATGCTCACGATGCTCTGTGTTACACGTACTCCTTGTGCACGCAGCAGTGGAGTGATAACTTCCATACCAAAGGACAGATCACAGCTGGCTGCAGGTCCCCTGACTCATCCGTTGCCGAAGGGAGAAGCTCTGCAGGTCTCTGTAATTGTGCATCCTCCCCTTGCTGTGACTTTAGCCCTGTCAGAGCTCAACTAATGCACTGCTATATTCAGGCACACTGCTAAAATACAGCTAAATGTTGAATTAATAAGTCTAGTTGCTTTGATCGCCTCTGATGCAAGAAATCTAAGTGACTCAGCTGCTTCATGCAATCAAGAGAGCACTTCAAGTAACAACAGCGGAACTACTTATGTATTGAGCAAAATATGGGAAGTTCTTTAGAGAGAAAATAGCGTTAATATTGGATTAAAATATGATTTTCGCCTTGAAGAACGAGGCCTAATTTTTAATGCTGACGTAGGAGGATGACAACTGTGAAAAGCAACACGCAAGGAGTTTGTGTTTGTGCTCTTTATGGTACATCATATCACCATATAAACAGCCGTCATCCAGGCCAAGGTTTCTGACTTTCAGAACACAATAACTATTCAGTGCATAATAAAAGAGGATTAAAATACAGAAGCGTTGTAAAATAAATATGAATTAAAAATGTGTGCATGTGAATATGGCACCAATCCTTTCATTGGAAATTTCCAGCTATACGGACATTTGCATGAAGGTTTCACTACGGCACAACAGCAGGGTGAGCAGCTGGGCAGCAGGGGATGGATGGCATGGCCAGAAAGCTGCCCATGGGAACAGAAGCCCTATAAAGCACATGGCAAAGAAAAACATTGGGAAACACACTCGAAATCTGCACAGGTTGATGCTGTCATGCACATTCTCAGCCTGCTAATCTCCCAGTGTTGATACTGGTGTTTATTTAACACTTACAGAAGGACGCTGAGCTCTTCACAAGACATGGAAAATGCATCTCCTTTGATGACCGTGGCAAAACTGTTTTCTTCTTTCTCTACAGAAAACAGTGTCTCTCTCCCTGCAGTTATGAGCTGCTCAGACAATCTGTTACTGCATTACCTATTTCCAGGCACTGTTACTCCCTCCCATCCCAACCGGAGCAGGAGGCAGCACACGTGGAGCCCTCTGGAGCTCACCTATCAGATTTCGAGAGCTGTGAGTGGTTTTCAGTTCCCATGAAAGAAGAGGGTGCTTGACGTTTGGCAAGGGCTCAGCCAGTGATTTGCATACAGCATTCAGCTGTTCATATTTCTGGGGCTGCCTGAGAGACAGAGCAATGATCATTTCCATTTCTTCCTCTTCTGCTTTTCCTTGGCAGAAAAAGCCACACTTTTCCACTTGGCCATGGCCTTTAGCTGGTGCTTCAGCACCCAGTGTAAAGCCACAAGGGTTTTGCACAGTTTTTTCCTGCAATGTGAGACAGGGCAAACCCATCTTCTGCGTAACCCTTGTGCACCAAACCTCTCCTGCACAAACAAGAGAAAGCTGTGCCCTTAACAATACTACTGCCAACACAAAGCGTTTATTCCCTTCACCACCTCACGTAGTTCCTCATTTCTTTGGGAGCATTCCAGGAGTAAAGCACTTACAGTGGTCCTGGTGAAGCCAATGACATGGCTACTGACTCCAGCAGAGCCACAAGTCTCTCCTGCACTTGAACCAAGACCTCGAAAAGCTTCTTACTGTTTCACGTTGCAGCTTAAACTACCTTAATGGAGGCTATAGTGAGGTGGGGGTCAGCATTTTTCCCCAGGTAACAGTGATAGGATGAGAGGTAATGGTTTTAAGATGTAAGAGGAGGTTCAGGTTGGATATAAGGAAACATTTCTTCTCAGAAAGGGTGAGGCACCGGCACAGACAGCCCAGGGAGGTGGTGGAGCCATAGGTTGGTGGTTGGGCTGGGTGGTCTTGGTGGTCTTTTCAATCTTAATGATTCTGTGTTTTTATGACTCGATGATTCCCTTCATGTACGCAGAATACAGAGAACAAAGAATGCCTTAAAGACTTCAAACTCAGTTTAAAGCACTTCTATAACCACACTGTACCTGCACTTTGGCAAGGAGAGAGGCCAAAAGCAGTTTAATTATTTTATGGTTTGAGCTGTTCTTCATCTTTTCAGATGTTTGTGGTTCTAATGGCAAATGTCACCTCTGTGTCAGCCTTACAAAGTGCAGCAAATACCTTAAGCCATGATGGCAGTTATTAAGAGCAGGGGTGTGCTGTCACAGAGAAGGAAGTCTGCTCTCCAGGAAATGACCTGGGATCTCTACTAACTGTAAAAACTTATATGGGCTTGGCTGAAAGTGCAGCACAAATTTCAGAAGAAGCCTCAAAGAGCCTTCAGAAACCCAGAGCCATGGGCTAGAGTGCAGGGAAGAAGCCCGGATTGCACAGGCAGACAGAGCCTGCATCTTGCAGGGACGTGTGCTGAGCTTCTGCTCGCTCCATCATTTCTTGGTTTAATCATTGACTGAAATGTGTACAAATCCCCTGAGATCAGCACCTCAGGCTCCTCCTGCTACTCCCTGTGTGCCTGGACATCCATTGGGAGCACACGGGGTGCCCTGCTCATACTATTCTCTTCACCAGGAGAGGAAATCAGTGCCTTCAAGGCTAGGATAGGATCTGGTCTCCAGACCAGAGGAGTGCCTTAAGGAGAAGAGCACTATATGGCTGCCTTTGTACTCTAGGCATCAATGGATGAAGGGTTTGTGATGGCATGACCCGAGGACAGTTTTCACCGGGAAACTTCGATGCTAAGATGTGCTCAGCACATCAGCACAGACATCAGCATCAGGGTTTGCTGATGTCCTGAGCTCAGGTACCTGCTGCTGGAGTTGCATGCTGAGGCATCAGGATGTTATTCCAGCCCTCTGTCTCCTTAAGAGGTTTTAGGTATCTCAGAGGAGTGCTTGCAAAGGCTTGCAAAGTGCTTGCTCGGCCTCAGGGGCCTCAGTTCCTCAGTAGGCAGTGAAAGGGGAGAAGGATCCTGCAGAGCAGCCCAGCCCAGCTCTCCTGCACCGTGCACACGTCACAGGATGCCACAGCTGCCAGATCCAGCTCTCAAAGCTGTCCCCTGGAAATCCCTGTCCTCACCTCTGGAAATCCCTGCCAAGACTATTCTGGAAAATGGTCTGAGAGTTCCACAGTTGTTCCTGGAAAGACAATGATGAGTCTCTTCGAGAGACAAGGGACGAGAGCTCACAGGGCACACCTTGCCCAGAGCTGCCACGCCAGCAGCCCCATTTCCATACCTCAGGTTGTGCTCTTCCAGAAATGAAGAGGCTCTGACTTCTGGGCTCTGGTCAGCACCTCCCACTGTGCCCAACAGAACCCTGGCAGATGCACAGCCGAGGATTGCAACAGAGTCCTTCTTACTCATCTCTATTTTCCTACATTAATCTCTGCAGTCCAATCAGAAGCAGTTCTCCAAACAAAGTTAAGCAATATCCCAGAGAACTTTAAGAAATGACTCTTATCATCCCTCCTGAGAGTAGACTCAATGGTCAAGGCCACAGTGAAATCTTACTTTTCTTGTAAAAGTTAACCGAAGTTAGTTATTAAAGTGCTGCCAGTATTTAGGGAAGCTCTGAAATGAAGAGCAGCACAAGATACCTGCGCTGCCTCTGAACAATTCAAGGATATCTTCTTCTGTACAATTACTGTGTGGTTTCTTCTGAAGAGGTTCATAGAAAACACATCAGGTAAGATTTTGGCTTCCCAATCAGGATATGGGACAGGTGAAGTAATGCTTATAAACAAAATACTCCCAGCCAAATTGTGTATTTCTTGTAAGATGTGAGAGGTTCCCTTGTGGAATTTGTTCGGATGTTTCAAATGTTTATATTGTGGAGAAATAGAAGTTATAAGTGTATATATAGAGACTAAAAAATGGGGGAAAAATGTTAATATTTAATTGTTCTGCTGAAGTTACCAGATTTTTATGTGCTACTTAGCCAACATTGAGGATAAATTAATAAAAGGGAGAAAGCACGTCTCAGCAATATGACATCAAAACGTGCATTTCCATTGGTTCACAAATGCAGGAGTTCAGCAGGGGAGCTGGACTTCTTAGTGTGAGAAATGGTAATGCCAGCAGTGAGCACAGGATGGGAGGCTGTGTGGAATACAGCTGAACTAGAACCTTACTTCTGGGTTTGCTTTCGGATCTAGTCTTGGTCAGAGGGGAGTGAAAGTTGCTAGTCTGATAGCTGTGCAGCGTGAGCTTGGTGTGTGCCCCTTCTCTCCATGGCTGGATGGGCACACTACACAAGTCATCACAGAAGAACTACGCTGATTAGCATCTCCCACACATGTCCATGAACTTAATGATGAGAGCACTCCAGAAAGGCAATGGGGGACACTCCTTTAGGGGATTTGCAGAGGATGGGATCCTTCACTACACTGCTACTTGCTGCAGTATCCAGGATTTCCCAAAGACATCTCAAATAATGGTGCAAACAGCCATAAAGACGCCCTTACAAAGGGTACCCTACCTTTGTGAATGTAGCTGTAAAGAAAGTGAGAGTGAGGAAGAGGAAAGCAATACAGACTGGTATGGTATGCTGATAGCCTTGGCAGCCCAAGGAAAAAGGGAACAAGATGAGAAAAGCTGGAGGGCAGCCAGCAGCAGTGATCACAGAGCCACAGCAGGTGGGTGCCCAAGGTCTCACCTGCCCTGCCTACTAACAGGTGAAAGGCACCACCCAGCCTACTTGGGGTACTCTCGGGCTTGCTGGGCTAAATTCAGCATGGAGAATGCAATGTGGCAGCACAATCTCCAGAGCAGACCCGTGTCTAAATCCTTCTGATGAGACCCTCCAGGCAATGACCCAGGAATCCTTTTACACGGCTGAGCTAAATACCCAAAGGTAGCCAGGAGGAGGGTCATTGAACTAGGGTTTCTATCAGGAAAGAAAGAAAGACATGAAAAATACTTACACCTTCCACAAGACAAGCATTGATGAAACAAAGGATATTTGGGGCAGAAAATCCAGTGTGAGGAAGGAATCGAGGCTGGGCAAAGGGCAGGGTGACAATCAAAGCATTCATGAAAGCTAAATCAGCTGCTGAGATGGAGAAAAATTGAAATGAAAGAGTAAACCCCACTCTTATTTTTCTGGCTCATAAACATTTCAAAGGGTCCAAATAGTACATCTTATACCCTCCAATGTAATGAACTGTTCAGCAAGTTCCTCTCTGCGATGTGAGGTCTGAAGGGCTGGTATGCAGACTGGGAAACAGAGCAGTTCTACAGTCTTTGACTGACTAAACTTCTTCCTGACAACCTACGTACATCGAGGCTTACCAGAGAAAGAACAAAATGAAGCAAGTTTTTCATTTCAGTGTCATCTGCCTCTGGTTTTGGCACCAAGCAGAGGGAAGGATGATAGTACACAGCTGTAGGGTCAGGATGGGATTTCTCTGGCCAGTCTTAAAAGGCAGGATCAGATGGTAAACATGTTAAACTCATTGCCTAAATATGGAGTCTTTATGTGGAAAAATAGCATATCCACAGAAGACAACACGTATGAGACGTTATTTGGGCTTCTTGATATCCACAGATTTCCCCAGAATAAACTAAGAGGAAATTAAAACTGAATTTTCCTGCGGTAGAACAGTAACAGGCTCTGAGCCCAGTCGAAGCATTGAGCTTCAGGGTGAGATTCACATTTTAATGCAAAAATTGTCACAGATAAAGTTTTCCATCCGTTCATAGCAACACACGCCATCTTGTGCTACTTGGAGTGAGTCCTGTCACACGTCCAAGCATTGTGTCCACAGAAGTAGAAGTTAGATGTACATGTAGGCTGCGTCAGTGCAGTTTAGTCTCCCCACCTGGGTGAGGAAAGGGTGCCCCATTTGCGGCTACCAGCAAGCAGCAAGGCAAGATGGAGCTTTCGTGCTAGGGGAGATAAAACAGAGGAATGCTCTGTTGTCGGTGTCATGAGATGAACAAGAACAAGTCCTGTTGTTCCTGCCTAGGACTGCTACTGCATTAAATATTTCATGGTGATTACGGTGAAGATAAATGTTTTTAGGTGAGTTTAGTATGGGAAGAACATGAGGCACTGAGGGAAACATAACTGAGCACTGTAGACAGTGACAGAGCCCACTAATTGCTGAAAAATACCTGGTGGTACCAACTACAACTGACCTCCCATCTCTGCATGTGCAGCGTAGGAGTCGGAGTCATTCCTGGTGCACAAACACACCAAAGTGGGCTGGAACAAAGCAGAAGGCAATAGTTAGGTCTGACGCTGTAACAGCTGTTTGTGAGCGTGAAGCAGAAGCACAGGGCAGCTGAGGCTGGCAGGGCCCTCTGGCCCATGCGGGGACACCCAGAGCAGGGTTCCCAGTGTCAACAGTGGAGAAGCAGTCCAGACTACCTATGGAAATAAAACTTACAGAGAACTGCAAGTGCAACGATACCGTGCTTTTTACTACTGAGTTCCTCACCGTCCAAGCCTTGCCTCGGAATGCAGGAGAAGATGGCTGAGCCATGCCCGGGCTCTGCCTTTTCCTCTTGGCTTTGTGAAGGCTTCCAGCTCGCAGCCTTCCTGGTTGGGCTCAGTGCTTCTCCCCACACCTCAAAGTGAAACCCTTGGGCATCTGCTTGTTTGTTCCTTAAGAAATCAGTCCCCTTGAGTGAGAGTCATCGGTGACAGACATCTGACTCACAGATAAATAGTCTCAAAATCCATCCAGCCTGCTTGTTGGCTGCATCTTCAGAAAGAAATACTTCATGCTCCAGTGGAACACTGCTCAGCAGTGGGAGGAGAGGGACTAGAGGCGAACTTGGCAAAGTTAAGCGGATGTCTCTCAGGCATCTGTTTTTTGATCTTCAAAGCTGGGAACGCTCAGTTAGGGGTTCAGCCATCCATGCCATGCCTACTCACCTCCTAGTACACACAGAGCTAATCTTGTGATTTCCTTTCAGGTTTTTAATTGACCTTCAACAAAGAGAAACACGCAGCAGTCACCTTCTTCATCCTTTGAGGAGAAATGGTTGAACCTGTAGGCAACCACTATGTTGTCGCCAGACGAGTGTACTCAGAGAATTCATTTGATGAAGAGTATGAGAAATTGCACAGATACCATAAAAACTTCTGGGATCACTTGAAACTATATTTTCGGTAAGATCTAAGAAACAGCCTGGAATGCAGGTATCAGGTAGCGTGAACTTTGATCTGACAGCATTTGTCTCAGATGCCACAAGGCCAATGAAAACTCATTTTTCTAGAGAATTTCAGTTTTGTTTTGTTTTGTTTTGTTTTGTTTTTCCAAAAGAATTTCAGCTGCTGTTGCCCTTATGTCTTCCTGCAGTTGTATCCCAGGCAGCTTGTTTTCTCATAGACACCTGGAGCACAGCCTCACCCCAGTGGGGCCAGAGGAACCCTGCAGGTCATCACATCCCACTGGGAGCCCAGCTGATATCTCAGGTTGCTCAGGGCTGTGTCTGGTCTCTGGTAGCTGCCTTCAATCCTGCCTTCTCATTCCCCCTCTTTTACCCTGCCCATAAGAGAGGTTTGGAGCTCCATGATCTTTAAGGTCCCTTCCAACCTACGCCATGATTCTATGAATACAAGGAATGTGTCCTGACGTGCTGAGACCCAATGGAGACGTTCCACTGACAGAGCTGTATCCCCTTCTGTCTTTACAGTTGTTCCCCACAAAGGGTCAAAAAAGTTGCCCTGCGTATGTTTCCTGTCGTCTCGTGGCTGCCCGCGTACCGCTTCAGGGAGTGGATCCTGAGCGACATCGTCTCTGGCATCAACACGGGGCTGGTGTCAGTGCTGCAAGGTAGCTCCAGTAGCTCCGCTTTGACGCAGCCCATGGCCCAGGAGGGAGGCTGCTGGTCCATCCCCTCACACACCTTGCTGCCCTGCTGTCTCTGCCCCTATAGGTCTTGCATTTGCTTTGCTGGTGAATGTCCCTCCTGGTTATGGACTCTATGCAGCATTTTTCCCAATCCTGGTTTATTTTATCTTCGGTACATCCAGACATATCTCAGTGGGTAAGTGCATGCACAGTGACCACCACCATCACCGATGACCAAGTGCAGTCTTCCCCTATGGGTCTGATGATGCCCTGTGTGCAGGTCCCTTCCCCGTCCTGAGCCTGATGGTGGGAGGCGTTGTCACCAGGCTGGTCCCTGATGGCACTGCTGGAAATGGGACTGCCAACAACACGTCAGCTATAGATGAACAGAGGGTGATGGTAGCTGCATCTGTCACCTTTCTATCCGGGATTTTTCAGGTTGGTAATTAAATAGAATCATAGAAGATCCCAGGTTGGAAGGGACCCATAAGGAACACCAAGTCCATCTCCTGGCTCCACACAGAACCACCCAATATCCATACATACATATCCAATATATGTGTGTGTACCTGCATGTGTATATGCGCTGATATGAATAGCCGGATGGTGACTGGCCTTAAAATAATGTCCTAAGAATGAAGGATTTGGACTTGCCCTCTCAGAAAAAATAAAAAAAGAAAGAAATAGTTCCTTCTACCTTCCTAATACAGAATTCCTAAAATCTCTTCCTAATTTTTATAGTCCATGAAGCATTGGTATCATGTAAAAATACGACAACAGAAAACCTAAGACCGAAGAAGGTATATTTTAGTTTTGAAATAAAAAGAATAGGTTCTAACTGTTGTAGCCCTTGCCTTTATCAGTCATATGTCCCCTGTTCCTAAGCCTCGTGGTTGTGCCTGAAGACACTGTTTTCCTTAATCCCTGATGTAACAGATGTTACTGTTAAATATGGGTCCATTTATTGCAGAGGTTGCTTAAAAGTACGAGTGAATCCCACTGAAGTGTTCTCATTTGCATTTCAGTTGCTTCTGGGACTCCTCCAGTTTGGATTCATAGTCATTTATTTATCGCACTCATTAATCAGTGGCTTCACAACTGCTGCAGCCATCCACGTCCTGGTGTCCCAGATCAAGTTCATGCTTCAATTGCCTGTCCCTGGATTTAATAAACCATTCGGCATCATCTATGTAAGTGCAAACTCTTCAGCATTTGCTAATGTTCGGAAAAAACCTGTGGTATGTACCTGAGTGCCACAAGGCTGGGATAATAGTGCTGGGCATGCCAGCAGCCAAGGAGGAGGAACCCAAGAGAAATACATGAGATGGCTGTTAATATACTGCAGATCCTTACATTTCTCAGATACCAAGTTACACCCTGCTGGGATAGTTAGATAGCATTTAAGAATCATAGAATCATTAGAGTTGGAAGGGACCCTTTGAAGGCCATCTAGTCCAACTGCACTGAAATGAAAAGGGATAGCTACGGCTTGATCAGGGTGCTGTTAGTTGAAAAGCACCACATTTCTCACTGATGTTGCAGACTCTGGAGAGCGTGTTCAGCCAGATCACCGACACCAACATCGCTGACTTGGTCACCTCCCTTCTTGTCTTGCTCATCGTGTTCGTGGTGAAAGAGATAAACGATCGCTACAAAGCAAAGCTGCCTGCCCCTATTCCCATCGAGCTCATTGTGGTAATGACCTCTCCTCTGACTCCATGACCGCTCCATCACCCTGTGGGGAGCAGTGCTTTATGAGGTTGGCACTGTGCTCTGGGCTGCCCTGAGCTGCAGTGGGTGGGAACCTCAATGGAGCAGCCTCACAGCCCACTGCTATTCTTTCCTGCCAAAGGAATGTTCTGAGGTATTCTTTGTGGGATTTATGAGCATGAAACCATCCTATGAAGTGGTTCAGTCATCTGAACACATCATGGATGTGCAGAGCTGGGGCACTGTCCTGCCACTGGGGATGGTGGTTGGATGTATGTGGGAGAGGAAAGGTTTCTTTGTGGTTTCTCCATCTGCTTATTTGAATGTTCCTAATGAAAATGTTTATTTTTTAACCTTTCAGACTGTCTTAGCGGCACTGATTTCCCATTTTGCTAAATTTGAAGAAAAATTTAAAGTAGCTGTCGTGGGAAAACTAGAAGAAGGGTAAGTGGTTTGCTTACAGTCTGCCTGTGGAGCAAGATGTTCTCTCAAGTTTGTCACTGCTAAGTCTGTTCAGTTTATTGACCAAAACTGCCTACTTCATCTTCTTATCCTCACAGGGCCCCCATGTCCACTCCTCTACGACAGTTGAACTAGGTGATCTTATAGTCTTTCCCATCTTTAGTGATTCCACAACTGTACATAGGGAGTATTTATCTACATGTATAGTATATCCATTATACAGACTATATCCAGGTATACCAGAAGTTTGGCATGAAGTCTTAATAAGCACATACTGAAGTAGAGAGGTAGGACAGCAGGCATTTACTCACCTGGGCACTCAGCACCTGTAACCCCTGTGCATTAGTGGATGGGGTTTGCAGAGAAACAGCTATTTCTGCTCAGAACTCTCTGTTCTCCAGATTTCAGTTCACTGGAAACCAAACCAAACCAAACAAACAAACCTGAGAATTTCTCAAAAGCCCCTGAGCCAAGGAGAAGGACGTAGCAAAGATAAAGTACTTAGAAGACAGCCTGAGGCTAACATGGCTTAGTACACATTTGTTTAGCTACCTAAAGTGCTTCAGTGAATTACACAGAGATTTTTTAAATATATGCATAATTGGAATGCAGAACCACGTGTGCACTTTAGACAAGATAAGCTGTGGCTGGTCCTGGCCAAGTAAATGGGAACCACTGAGATATAAGCTGAGATGAGTGCAGATGGAGAGTCCCTGTCCTGATCAAGGATTCCCCCAAGTGTTACAGGTTCAGATTTGCAATTATACATCACACCTCCCCAAAGCACTCAACTAAAGCCATGTGAGTGGGACTGCTGCCCTGCTCACCTGCTCGGCAGGTTATCTCCTTACACATGTCCTTCAAGAGCAGAGTTCTTTGTCTTTCAGATTCCAAGCTCCTGTTGCACCTGATGCAGGCATTATCCAAAAGTGTGTTGGTGATGGCATCTCCATTGCAATTGTTGGATTTGCAGTAGCGTTCTCTGTGGCTAAAGTGTATTCCATCAAGCATGACTACCCAATAGATGGCAACCAGGTAGGGCAAAGACACAGCACTGTATATTTGCTAATGGGAAATAAGTCATTTTAGGAATGCATTGTCTTGAATGCATTTTTGTCTTCAGAAATGCTTTTAAGAACAGCCTCTTTTGGTTTTACCCCAGGAACTAATCGCCTTTGGACTGGGTAATATATTAGGTGGATCGTTCAAAGGATTTGCCTCCAGTACAGCTTTGTCAAGATCAGGTGTGCAGGAGAGCACAGGAGGCAAAACGCAGGTATAGAAGACAACAGATCCTTCCATACAAGGAAGGTCTCTTTCTTCTTTTCTGACTCTAATGCCTTCAGGCACTTATTCATGGTGGAATTGTTCTTTCATGCAGATTGCTGGTATTATCTCTGCTATCATCGTCTTGATTGTCATCTTGGCCATTGGGTTTCTCTTGGCACCATTACAAAAGGTATTCACTGGCTTTACCCTGTGCTTCCTCCTGCTGGAGGACTCACTTGGAGCGTTCATGAACTTTAGAAGAAGACAAAGAGAATTTTTTCAAAACTAGGTTCTTTCTCCAAGATTAAGACCCCACTACATGGGGTCAAAGGGAAGGTGGGTGTCCTACACCAAACATTGTAACACCAGCTTTTAGGTGCCAGAATTGAGTGGGGTTTGCAGCTGCAAGTCAGGTACTTGCTGCACCACAGCTGGGGAGGCTATAGAACAACAGACGGGGTACACCCACCCACAGCAACACCATATCACTGGCAGCTGCACTTTGGCTCTGATTGCATGATGTCTTAAGCCTTAACATTCAACATATGCTTTGTTTGCTTCAGAATTGAGTACATGTTTTGCTCCTCTCAACAGTCAGTCCTTGCATCCTTGGCTCTTGGCAACTTGAAGGGAATGCTCATGCAGTTCAGAGAAGTAGGCGTTCTGTGGAGGAAGGACAAATACGACTGTGTAAGTTGAGTCCCTCAAGCATTCAGGAACAAAGCTCTGTGGAAAAGTCACCCATTGTGTGAATATACTTAACGGTCCTCTTTATTTTCATACGTGCCCTATTTCTCTACATGGGAAGTACAATAGTATGCTCCTTTTTAATCCTGCACCCCTTGCTCACGTTTTCAGCTCAGAGGAAGCTGCTCCCATGCTGGGCTCGTGGTTGGAGTCCCACTCCCTCATGTAACTACTGATGTCCACCCACTCTTTACAGATGATCTGGGTGGTGACCTTCTTGGCGGCTGTCTTCCTGGGCCTGGACATCGGGCTGGCAACAGCTGTGGCGTTCGAACTGCTGACTGTAGTGATCCGCTCCCAGATGTGAGTACTGCTTGGATGTGATGGCACAACATTGCAGGGCCTCCTGTCTTAAATTAACCCTACCACAACCATGCAGCAAACCAAG
The DNA here is from genome assembly GCF_039878825.1 of Excalfactoria chinensis. Lineage (NCBI taxonomy): Eukaryota > Metazoa > Chordata > Aves > Galliformes > Phasianidae > Excalfactoria > Excalfactoria chinensis. Next base: position 13,473,652 of record NC_092825.1, on the reverse strand, counting down.
GACAACCCTGGCTGTCCCTTCCACCAGGTTTCAGCACAGGGCACAAATAGCTGTGTGTGTTTATTTGCAGCCCAAGCTGCACCACTTTGGCAAACGTTGGGAGGAGCAACATCTACAGAAACAGGAAGGATTACACCGATGTAAGCAAACTCCCAGCCCTTTGGTCATCTGCTGCATTCCTGTATCTGTAACAGATGCCATGACCAATACTTTTCCTTCATATGACAGATCTATGAGCCAGAGGGAGTGAAGATCTTCAAATGCTCATCTCCTATCTTCTTTGCTAATATTGAATTCTTCAAAGAGAAACTCATCTCTGCTGTAAGTGACTGGGGCACTCATTATGAACAGAAGAACCATGTGATACGTTAAGGCTGAATACAATTTCTGCATAATCAGTAGTTATGCAGTTAAGCCCTACTACAAAGATACATCTTTCATGAATTACTCAGATGCCATTTTATGGCTATAGTCCCATGCATACCTGCCCAACTCTGAGAAGGAGAGCAGCCTGATGGGTGCTGAATGACACCCTTGGCACCATCTGTAGTAGCAGAGAAAGGCTGGAGAAGCCCTGGTGAGCAGCTGCACAAAAGGCAGCAGGATTTTGGAGAAAATCAGCTCAAAAAGGCATTGCTGAAAAGTTTAAAGATAGTGAAGTTTCAAGATAGTTCAGGAACACAAAACTGTACCTTTCCTAAACAAGCTCTGTGCCTGAGACTTGAAGGCATCGTCATTCATTTGACTAAGGGTATTTGTTCATTTATTTTTTGCGTATGTCATAATTATCAAAGAGATTATGGGTGCTTTCCAGCCTTACCATCACAATTACTTGAGAAGGTACTGGAATTTTTGGCTCCACCTGAAGACCTACTCAAAGTGCTGTTTCTGCAGGTTGGATTCAACCCACTCAGAGTCCTGAGGAAACGCAACAAAGCGCTGAGAAAGATCAGAAAGATGTTGAAGAAAGGAGAGCTGCAAGTGACGCCTGTACGTAGGCTAACAGCACTGGAAATGGGCAGGGTGGGTAGGAAGGGCACAGAACTGGAATTAAGCAGCCAGCTCCCTGGCTCGGGGTGCAGAGGGAGGCTTACAGACTCCTGTCCTGACTGGACATGCCATTGCCAGTCACCGCTTTGAGGGAAAAGCACATGAGTACATGACTTAAAACTAAAAGGGATTTAGATTGGATATTAGGAAGAAATTCTTTACTCAGATGGTGATGCTCAGAGGAGCTGTGGGTACCCCATTCCTGGAGGTGCTCAGGGCTGGCTGGCTGGGGCCCTCAGTCCTGATCTGGGAAGGGATGTCTCTGTCCAAGGCAGAGGTTGGGGCTGGGTGGGCTTTAAGGTCCCTCCCAACCCAAGCCATTCTATGATTTCAAAGAAAGGATATTAAATGGCTCCCACAGACAAAAATCTTGCATGCTTCTTGTTGACCTGTTCCAAAACTACTGAATCAAAGTGTATCTGAACACTGACTTCGGGGAAGATTAAATTCTTCTGGAAAAGATGATCATTAATGGATTCCGATGATGATTAAATGATTGGTTACTGAGAAGTCAACATTTGGAAGCTCCTCCAAATGAGGGAGGGGCAGAATTTTTCCAGTGTAAAATGCAGGTGCTCCATCTCACAGGTACTGAGGGACATGGGTTAGTATGGTGATGATGGGTTGACAATTGGGCTAGATGATATTAGTGGTCTTTTCCAACCTTAATGATTGTATGATTCTATGTCAGCCTCGCATTGTTACCACCCTCATTCTTCCTTACAATGCACTTCCAACCCAGACAAAAGCATTAACTGTGGTAGTTGCTTTTGCTTTCACAGAAAGGTTTGATATGCATGGCTCACCATACACAGGAGTCGGATGATGAATTAGACAACAACAGGATGGAGGAACTGGACCAGCCCACTGACATGGCAGACTTGCCCATTCAGATCAACTGGGATGCTGAACTGCCCCCTGGTATTGTTGTGCCCCGGGTCGACATCCACAGCATTGTGCTGGACTTCTCAGCAGTGTCCTTCCTTGATTTTTCTGCTATGAGAGTCCTCCAAAAGGTAGTTCTAACTGACGAGACAGACGGTGATCACACTAAAGAAAAACATACAACTGTGATGTGCTGCATAGAGGTATTTCTATATGGACAGGAAAGGCAGTGGCAACCTTTGAGTTTATGTGAATTCAGAACTACAATTTCCATAGAAAATGATTTAGCAATTAATTTCCTTGGAATTAGAGCACTGGGAAGCTTTACAGAAATACATGTATGAAATACGACTCTAAACGTGGGGTTGGGAGCAGGAATACCATGGTTTCATTTCTGTTCCTGCTCTCACTTTCCAGGGCAGCCTTCAGCACAGCAATCAGGACATCGTTTCCCAACAGCAATAGCTAAGGATAGCTACTTAGATCCACATTACATGGACAAATCTATATCCATGGGAGCTAAATGTTCACCAAGTACAATGGGAAAAGTACTTTTGCTTGAATTCCTAGTTAGAAAAGTTTCCTCAGAAGCTTTTGGAGTCTCAGTTTCATATAATTCTCATACAGTTCATGAAAGATCATCTTTTTCATTGGGTGCAATGCATTTAATACTGCCCCATTTCAAAGGGAACACTTCTCCCTGTCTACAGCCATTGGAGAGTCTATTCTTCCTCCAGGTGCAGCGAAGTTCAACATTAGAATTGCTTGCTATTATTAAAAATACAATCAGTATCTTAAATTGCTCTGGCTAATCTTAATGGCTGCTATCAGCAGAATTATCAGTTTCTAAATGATGTCTGTTTCCGGTTTAACAGACTTTGAAAGAGTTTGTCCGGATCGATATTGACATTTACATTGCAGGGGCACACGGTGAGTACTTGTGTTTCCATCAGCCTTTCCATGGCCACTCCATTCCCAATAACTCTTCCTGCCTTGCCCTGCTGTCTTCCCATTGCCCTGAGAGGGGCTGGGAGATCCCCCAGCTCTACCTCCCCATCCTAGGTAACAACAGCTTCATCTCCCACCACGCTCCAGTTCCCTTCTGCATCGCCCCAAGCAAGGCAGTGCCAATGGGGCTGGCATCCCACTCTCCATGTTGGCATAGAGAAACTTATCTGCTGTAGTCAATAAAACTGGGCTCCTTACCAGACAGCACTGTTTATTCCATGGACACATGAAGGATACATTATTCTATTGGCACTGCCAGGACCTCTGCTGGAAACCTTATCCTTGGATTTTGTTCCCCTGCAGAGGGATTCCTGGAGAAGCTGGAGAGATGTGCTTTTTTTGATGAGGAGATCAAGCCATCCATGTTCTTCCTCACCATCCATGACGCAGTTTTACACATTTTGCTGAAGAAGGACATAGCCAGCTCCCCAAAATTAAAGCCTGTTGAGGTAATGCTACAGTTTTCATCTTTTTCTGCTTCAGTGCTTTCACATTACCCACAGAATCACAGGATTGTAGGGGTTGGAAGGGACCTCTAGAGATCATCAAGTCCAACCCCCCTGCCAAAGCAGGCTCCCTACACCATGTTGCACAGGTAGGCGTCCAGGCAGGTCTTGAATATCTCCAGAGAAGGAGACTCCACCACCTCCCTGGGCAGCCTGTTCCAGTGCTCCGTCACCCTCACTGTAAAGAAGTTCTTGCGCACATTTGTGCGGAACTTCCTGTGCTGAAGTTTCAGCCCATTTCCCCTAGTCCTGTCCCCACGCACTACTGAAAACAGACCAGTCTTGCCACTATGGTTCCCACACTTCAGGTATTTATAAACCTGGATCAAGTCCCCTCTCAGCCTTCTTTTCTCAAGGCTAAATATATAGACCAGTAATATACAATTTTATATTGAATTAAATAACAAAGATGTTCCAGTTACTTCTCAATATAACTAATCTTTGACGCTCCAGTGAGCGTCCACAGGCACCCAACAGCACTCTGTGTATCCAGCCATACGTGCTATGCTGTGTGTATATTCAGAAAGTTAAAAGGATTAAAATTCAGCTGCCTCTGATAAACTGGGAGAGGCCAAAAAAAGGAGTGAATTACTCCCAATGGAGACAGGCTGGCTGTGGGTTTTCCTGGAGGGGGCTCCAAGGGCATCTGTTTCCTAACTCCAAACTCATATGCCCATTGCAGAAGGGAAGCAACAACTGTATCATCACTACCAGCAATGGACTGCGCAGTCGGGAGAGCACGGTAAGCCTCCTGCCTCCCCCAGTGCCACTCCAGCGCCACTCCAGCCTCGGGTGGGTAGGTCATGTGGTCACCAAAAGCTGCTTGCAGATCCCAAACACATCTTCATCGCTGAGCCCCTGTGTCAGCCCAGGGCAGAAAGCACCCAGATGATTTATTGGTGCCAGTTGACTTGAGGCAAACAACTACGGGAGTAAGAAGTGCAGGGCTCTGCTGGCAGGAGTGGTCTGCAGAGAGAAGGCTTCCTTCACGGGTCTCCATGGAGCCTCTGGTGCACTGCCCATATGGCAGAGATCCATCATTAGTCCCATTCCTACAAATGGCACAAGAAGGGAGACTGGAGGTGTGTGGGCAGGAGGTGTGAAAGGTGTCAGACAGCAGCCTTCATGCAAACGCTTTGGAGCAGTCAGCTTACATGCCACTCACCAGTGAGTCCCTACCCTGAATATCCCTTACCTAGGGTGACACTGATTTCCTTTCTTTCCCCCCCTACAGATTCCTGTGGAAACGAAATTTTAGCTTTAATTTGCTAAATATAATATCCTCCAGCAACACACCACCACTTCCAGAACATGAAGGCACACACGGTGATGTGCATGAAGAGCGATAGATGTTTTCATCTACCTTAAGGATTTACTACAGACGATTATGTTCCAAATTTTGGAATGGTTTTGTTAGTGTCTCTGTATATATAGAGATGTATTTATGTACATACACAAAGGCTGAAATCACCTGGATTTTCTATTTCATACCTTGCTGACAACCTACTCACAGTTAAAGCAGCAAGTAGCATTGGCCCTATTTGCATATACTTGTACATATATCCACATTATTCTGACAGTTTGTAGACAACCTGTACAGTTACAAAAGAACACGCGACTATCTGAAGTCCTTTAATTTATAGTCTAGTAGTTGGGAGTGACATATCTTCAGCCTGTATATAATTTGTATATAGCCTTCTCGATGGTTTACACAACACCTGCTTGACTGAGTCATTAAACTTATTTTCAGCACACGACCACAGACATAGTGTATGAACACAGTGACTGCTGCGTCTGCTGCAAAACATGAAGATAGCTCAGTAAAGATGTACAGCATATTCAGATCCAAACACAACTCGTCTATTTGCTTTGGGATGCTACGAACTTATGTTCACGTATGGCAACTCTCCATTGCTGGCTGCATTTGTCAGTACCCCAGGAAGGCAGCTCATCATCAGCCCGATCTCCTGCTGTAAACACAAAGTCTACAGTGGTTTGAAGAGACAAAAATCCAGACTCATCTGAAGAAACCTGCAGTGAAACCAGCCTAGGAGGTAACATTAAAGCGAGGTAGCTCCAAATACAACAGGAAGATAATACAAAAGTGGGGAGGCTCTGAATACCAAAAGAGGGGACTGTGAAGACTGAGGTCAGAATGTCACTCAATTGCCTTTCCAACACAGCCTTCAAAGAGACATAGACTGCACCAGAACAGGGCTTGTCTTCTGGCTGAATGAGACAGTAACGCACCTGAGCAGCGTGCTCAGGGGAAGCACTGTTACCAAGTAAAGATGACTTAGCAGTGGCTAAGAACTGTCTGTAGCACTGCTGAGTAGAACACAGTGAAAGCGCAACTTGTGTGACACCAGCAATTCCTTTAGAAACGCAGTCAAGACAAAACCAAACGTAGCTTTGCATTCCCTGCATACAGCACCGGAACTTGGAGAATCAGACAGAAAGCTCAGACTCACTTTCTATACATTCAATATTAAGTTGCAATTCCACTGTAGCCCCCAGTTTCTAAGGTACGGTATGACTTTCCTATGCAAATATGCATATTTTTTGTCAGCAATGCCACAGTGCATCCAGAGTGAAGCAGTGCAGCACCTGACATGAGTTTAGCAGAGCACTGTAAGGAGAGAGGTGTGTTCAGATGCGATCCTGAGAGAAGGCAATTGCTAAGGCTGGCACCTGGAAGCATCTGGCCCTGCACAAAAGCCAGACAGGCTCTCTCAATTGCGGTGTGGGCAAACTCTGATATGAAATAAACACCAGCTCCTTCCACCTCATTTTTTAACAAACGGAGTTCAACGCTCCTTAAAGAGCAGTAAGTGAAAAGGAGAAAACCCCCTACAGAACGGATGTCTAACTCTCTTGGATTGTATCTAGAACAGATACTGCGTTTCATTTTCATTTCTTAAAAGGGAAAATACTACATGACACACGTTTGCACCAACCTTTATGTTAACAGCACTCTCAAAAAACAAAGCCAAACCAAAAACCAAAGCATGTGGCCACATAATTAAGAGCGTTTATAAATTGCGCATGGGTGCAAACAACCCTTTAAGTAAAATTAGAGACAACTGAAGAGAAATTCTAAGGAAGCATCTGAACCACTGATGGCTTCAGGCCGTCTCTGGTGTTCTTTACGTTATTCTGCGGTGAACACAACCAACAAACTCTTCATTCCCCACACAGGCATTATCAAACTGCCCTACAATAGCTAACACGTTTTAAGCGCCATCAGAGGTGCCGCAGAACCAAAGATCTGCTTGGTAACACTGCAGAAGTGAGACTGCTGCCACTGACAGAAATATTCCATACAAAACCAACACAATCACAATGTTTGCCATGTTTTCCTTAAGGAAAGCACCACTCGGAAACCAGAGGACTTCAAGGTACGTCTCAGCACTTCTAAGGCCTTTAGTCATACGACAGAACACCACATATGCAACTCCTGAACCTCAAGTGGAAACCAATGGGTATTCTGAAAAAGAATTGCCCCAAAAACCACACAGAAAGATTGTTAACATAACATTTCAACCCGTGCCGAAATCTTTGTACATGTGAAAGTATCAGCAGTCCCTGTAGCTCTTATAGGGAACCTTAAGGCTTCAAGACGTAAATACAAGACAGATGTAGGCTTTCCAATGCGAGCAGCACACCAAAGTTTGACTCAAGGCCAAATCCTCCTGCAGGAGATGACTGTTCAGTAAGTTCTCAAAGACTTTCAATGCACCAAACAACTCCGGGTGTCCCACTGATTTCTGGGGGTAACAATTCAGTCCTATTTTGGGGTCGCCTTTGCCTCAAATATAAACAAAGCCCCAAATTCTCACACAATTTCTGCAGTGATACACACTTACCTCTTGCGCTTTCTGATGAAGGCCAGCTGTTCTCCTTCGCCAACTGAACTACCTCAGCATTTTCATAGAAGAGCTCGGACCCAGGTAGGAAACCTCCATCTGTTTCACAATAAGACAGCGTAGTATCTAGCAAAAACACACAACGCCGTTCATTTCAAGAGTGCTGAAACATTCCTCCTGCTTTTTACGAGTTACTGAAACAAAATAAAGCTGGCAGCCATTTCCCCCTATAGACCTGCTGAAGCATGCAATCTTCAGCCAGCTGCATCCCGCAGGACACTACCGCAGCCAGCCTCTTCTTTGCTTGTTTTATTTAAAACGATTTAGTTCTCAAGGTTAAAAGCCCGTGTCATGGTTTTATGATTTTTTTGTTAACTTTGTGTTCAATGACACTTACTGCCATCTGCACGCCCCAGAATTTACTTGCACGTCCCTAAAGCTGTGCCATGCTGTTGTATTTCTTTGAAGGGTCGTCCAAAAGACTTTGCCTGTGATCACAAAGAAACCTACAGAAGTCAAAAACAGAGCAAAACTAAAGACCAGTCGCTCAAGTAATTAAAAATACACACTTTACACACAAAATTATGGATGCTGTATTGCCAGAGTCCTTTGATAAAGAAAACTTGACCAAACGAATCGCAAGATGCAGGTTTTGAAGATGACTATGCTTAAAAGACCAAACAAAACCACAACACTGGATTTCCTCATCTAGAAGCACCACTGCTAACAATGTGGCATTTGGGAGAAAAGCAAAGACAAAACCAATCCAAAACCCCCCCAAAAAAGCAGAACCAACCCAAAGGTTCAGCACAACATTGATTGGAAATGCAGAGATAAGCACTTCTAAAGTCTGTACATTCTATCGGTTGGGCTCAGATTCCAACTGCAGTGACAGAGAACATTTACATCTCAGAGTTATTATATCCCAGCGTGCTTATAAAAACAAATATGGGGCCAAAACAGCCCTCAGAGCCTGCATACGTCACCATCTTTAAACCAAACCACCTACTGACTGTCCAATTCAACCAGTATCGCAAAATGGAAACAGATAAAAGGACATGACACTTTTGTTGTTATTTTTTATATCTACATAAGGGATTTCAGGCCCTTTATTTCCTGCATCCAAACGGGAAGTGCTCCTACTACACATACAGCATGAAGTGACTGAGGTTAACACTTCACCAGAACTAACCTGCTTCCCTCACAGACCTGGCGAGTCCATTCTCCGCTCCTTTCATACCAACAGAACCACAGCGAAACTAAATGGTTTGAATTGAACACCAGTGAGGAGTGTTTGTGAACAAAATCTTCTGCAACAAATCTAGCTGAAAACAAAAACCAAACACCAGAAACAAGCAGATCCACTCTATGTCCACATTACAATATAGCTACATTTCTGATCTCATCTTGGTTTTGATATAGAATGAATGTTAAAAACAACTAAGAAAAAATCCTTACCACCTGAAATGCAGCATTCACGTGCCTGCTTCCTACTGCCATAAACTCACCATAGCCTGAATTCATTTGAAGCAACAGCACATATTAGTAAGAAATACTAAAGCTTCCTAACTACTTCATTGTACTTCCCATGTGGGAAATGTTAAGAGCCGAAACAGCGTGCAGGAACCGTGTCTGTGTTAACTCCACATAAAAACCCACCACTTTTACAACCATAGTTCAATTTAATTATTGTACACAGGTTAACAAAAATGTATCACAAGTGAAAACTAAACATCGGATTTAAACAAAAACAATATTCAGAATGGTACAACACATGTTCATTTTCTCCAGAAAGTGATATTACAAGTGTTCACCTTAGGACAATTAGCCACACTATAGACAGAAGTTCAGTTAAAATGCAACTGTGGTCTACTAAGCCATTTATTTTAGCACTACAGAATATTTGAAGTCAGAGTCCTACAGCCAAGGCTTAAAAATCATTAAAGATTCAAACCCCAAAACGTCTTACAGTCAAAACGACAGTATTAAAAAAACAAAACAAAACAACCCCCATATAATTAATTAAAAGGCTGCTGTATATAGTTTTATCCTCTTCATAGCACTCTCTACTCATACAATTGCTCAGATCACTGGTAATAGGGTCTGTATCTGGCTTGATCGGGGTGGTGAGGTCCAGCAAGAGGGGCCTGAGCAGGAGGCCCCTGCATCCTTGGAGGGGGAGGCGGCCCTCTGGGAGCTGGCCAAATCCCTGGACTCATGCCCCCCGGCTGTGTGAAAGGGGGACTAAGAGTTCCTTGATCTTCACTGAACTGTGGCAAAGAGTTAGGGTTATAGTGATGGGGAGGGGGGGCACTGACATTTACAGGAGGGCCTCCGTGCTGAGGAGGGGGAGGTCCCGGAGGAGGATGATTCATATACGGCGGCATCTGGGCAATGATATGTCCAGGCGGCGGGGTTATCGGAGGAGGAGCAGAGGTCATTGGTGGCGGAGGAGCCTGGCTATACACCATGTGAGGAGTGCCTGCCGCCTGGGGAGGATGCTGCAGAGGATGGCTTATTGGAGGAGGCGGAGGGGGAGGTGGCGCATAATGTTGCTGCGGAGGCATAATATGGTGCGGGTGTGTTACCACTGGCTGGCCCTGATACTCGGGATGATGATGAGCAGGTGCTGGGGCAGGTGGCGGTGGTTCTCGAGCACCTGAATTGGAATCATCCTGGATAGGGACGGTTATTAAGTTGCTGTGTTTCCTCGTCGAGATGCGGAAGGTGTCCTGACTGACCGGGCGAGGCGGCGGCGGAGCCATGGACATCTCGGCAGGAGGAGGGCGGATGTCCTCATGCGGTTGGTTGTAATGCTCGTGTGGCACGTGCTGTAAGGGAGGCGGCGGCATCATGATGTGCTGCTTCGGCGGAATGTGGCTCATGTGATGCTTCTCAGGTGGCATTATGAAACGCTCCGGGATCTCTGCAGGCGGAGGGGCAATGGGAGGATGCACGGGTTCAAGAGGAGGACGAGTCACAGGCTTTCCAGCTCTCATATGGCGGTGGTTGATGTGAGCCTGTAAGTCTCTCTGTGACAGATAAGTTCTCTTGCACCCTTGGACTATACTACACATGAAGAGAGACCCTCGCACACACTGCTCGATGCGCTGGACAGGTTCATTACAGCTAAATTAGAAGAGAACATTGGTTTATTGCCATCATATGGAATGTGATCTGCAGGGCCCTTTCCCCCCCCACCCCCCCGTTGTTTTTGACTGTTTTTTGATAATTATCAAAATTAGAACCAACATTTTACCTCCACTGCAGCAATAGAAAACATCTGTTTGATTTTCAAGTCAAACAAACTTGCAAGGCTCCAAATACAACAAGAGAGCAACATCAGAATTTCATAGGCTGGAAATTTAGACATAGCACCACCCTTCATCAAAAATCCCTTTTATGTGTTGGTACTTATCAAGAGTCACACTTGGTAACTAAACAGCTTTTGTTCCTTTCAAACTGTAGCAATTACAGGTTATCTACACAAACTCGTAAACAAGGAGGTAAACGCCAATCTCTTACCATTTGTTAACTGCGGGATGTGAAGCTGTATTCAGTGGTGCATGAAGGAGCACTCTGCTACTTCTACCACATGTACACAGAACCGTGCTCATACAGCATCTGAATTAAGGTTATTAAGTGTCCCTCTTCCATTTCCCTTAAAAAAGTCTAAAGGGAACTTACCCAGGACACATCTTGTCTCCCTTCTTCTCATGTAGTATAGCACAGTCATAGCAGAAAACATGCTTGCAAGGTATCTAGAGGAAAAAAAAATGGCTCTGTTAGACAACATGCATCATTTTGCACCACACGATGCCTCCACCCTGTACACAATTACTAACAGAAGTACTGAAGTTACGTATGAAGCAGTTATTTAAGAATGTTCCTAGCAGTTTGCAGCATCTTTGAAACAGAAACTTTCAAAACCAGTCTAAGCTGAGTTTAGTTCTTGGAAAGGCAAGGGCTTGGGATTCTCTGGTGGTTTGGTTTAGAGTGTGTGTGGTTGGCTGGTTTGTGGAACTTGTTTTGTCTTTTAAAGAGCTGGCAAACATTTTAATTCTGCTGCAACACAATCAGCAAACCTTTACAGATGCTGCACATACAATCTAATTACACTTGCCTGCAAACAGGGAATGTCTTAAAAGCATCAACAGTCATCAAATCAGATCCCCAAGCTTGTTATATCACACTCGGAAATCTAAGCTCATCTCAGGGATTTTGTTATGCTAGTTGTTGAAAAGAACATTGTGCTTACTTACTTCATTACAAAATGTCCACTGACATAAAGAGTATTATTAAAGCTAAGTGGTGCAAGGCTGAAAGCACACTAAAAACTTGTAAGACTTTTGTTGGTATTTTGGGGGAAGGGATTGTGTTTGTTTTAAAGCTCTTGATTTTAGCATTTTCAAGCTTACTTTATTAAATCAAGGGGCAAAGCAAACTCAGCAAGTCGGGCAGAACATCGCCGTCCAGCAGTGAAGGCCCTGTTTCCATCTCAACGCTGTTCTGCCATTTAATCAGAGGTTTGCTGAAATCACCACCCTCTGGAGGCCCCATGGAGACACAGTAACAACTGTTACCTACAGGGACACAGTGGCTGCCTCTTCCCAAGAGTCCCACTCACCATGCGCCCATACATTTTGATGGGCAATCCGCACTTATCACAGAAATGGACGGGCGTATCATCCTTCTCTCCCAGCAAGTTTATCTAGAAGAACAGAGAAAGAGAACCATTACTAAAGCTTCTCATTGCAGTCATCACCTACCCACCCTTTCTGAATTACCAGACTGAAGCAAGACCACCGCAAAGATGAAACTGTACTTTTGGTACATCAAAAGTAATGCAAGCGCCTTTATCCTAGTAGATACTTCTTAAAATAACCTTCAGTTTGGTATGATTCACAAAGTTCCACCGTTTGCCATCCAGGACTTTACCTTATAGTCCCAAAAAATGGGTCCGGGGAATCTCCTTTGATTTCCAAACATTTCACCTCCTTTGCATTCGTATCGCTCCTCTTCATTAAAATCAAATTCTTCTGTGGAAAGAGGAAAGACAGACACAAGGCAACACCACTTCCCTGACTGACACCGGCTGCTATTAAGTGCATGCACCATCATATATTGAAAATATCAAGACAGGCAGCAACACTCCCGGTCTGCTGGGCCATTCTGCAGAAAGCTACAATCAAAACAGTGTCAATTTGTTTGGGCAATTGGCATCATTTATTCCTTACAGAGCAGCAGAACCTGGAAACTTAAACAGGCTGTGCAGCTGGAAAGAACCTTGGATTCCAACACTGACCAAAGCCTTCAGCAGCGCTGCAGAATGCACTGCCTCACTGCGGGGTGAGTTGCTTGTAGCAATTTACCTTCATCCCCAGCTTGTGTCTTTGCAGGCATCCTGTTCATAGCTCTGGGAGCCCGAGGAGCAGGTTTGGTTTTATTGGTCTGCTTTGAGATCAGCTTTATTGGGATTCTTCTGCGAACATCAAGCCCACCCAATGACGCTGAACTATTTGTTCCTTGCAAATCATTGTCTGTGGAAGAAAAGGAAATTCTGTCATTTCTTAGTTACAAAAGAGTTTCTGAAGGTGCTAAGTATTAACAGAATGGTTCGAAGAAACATGATTTTCAAAGGTTTATTTCTTCTGCAACCCAGGTCACAAAAGAGATTTTTCTAAGATCATCGTTTTTAAAACTAACTGAAAATAAACTTCTCTTAAAGACAGATAAATAAAGCTAGTCTGTCCTTTTTCCATAGCATTTCCATAGCATCATTTTCCCATAGGCATTAACTGCATAACTGCTCCTACAGCAGCATGAACAGTACTGAGGAGTCAGCTCTTGGTATGAGCACGACAGCACAGAACTCCTGCTGAGAAAACATTTTAACGACTTCTATAAATTCATTTTTAAACAAACTGAAAGGAAATTCAGTTTCCATCTTTGCTCTTAGAATCACAGAACAGCTTGGGTTGGAAGGGACCTCGAGAATCATCAAACTCCAACCCCCCCAACCACAGGCAGGGCCACCAACCTCCACATTTAATACCAGACCAGGCTGCCCAGGGCTCCATCCAACCTGGACTTGAGCACCTCCAGGGATGGAGCATCCATAACCTCCCTAGGCAGCCTGTTCCACCCTTTGCACCTGGATGTATCACTTACAAGTTCAGCATAAAGTATCACAAAAATATTGGTGCCTAGATGTCACAAAACCATGACACTAGAGCACGAAGCATCCTTGCTAAAGATCACCATTCCTCTCTACAGAGCGCTTTGGCCAGATTTAAGACTGGCACCAAAGGAAACAAGGATATGCCCAAAACAGGCACTGAGAGACAACCACTGAGAGCAAAGTGCTGCCGAGGACTCGTGCACATCCCAATTTCTCCAGCTTTCAGCAAGTCTGCCTCAACCTACCACAAAAATAAAATCACATCCTTCACAAACCAACCCAGCTCACTTCCATTTTAATAGGAGCATGAATAGACAAAGCAGCACGTTCAGTCAGCCCTTTGCAACAAAGGCTCAGACTTCCACAAAACCCATTATTAGACCAATGTTCAGATGCCTTTAAGTCTGCATCCCTATAGAAAGGAGATGGACAGGTACGTAAGCTCACAAATAACCCAGAAGGCAAATTCCGTTCTGAAACAAAACTGACACACAGCTCAGTGACAGCTCTGCAATACCTGGACATTGAGACAGGGCCCCATTAGGGCACCGTGCACAACACCTGGTGTAAACTCTGTGCCTCAAAGCTCGCAGCTTCCCTCTGCAACAGCATTTGAAGGGAAAACAAGAAAACAAAGGAAATGGGGGGGCTTGCTAGGAACTGCAATTAAGTTTCAAATCAGGATGTGCCTTCACAGTCACTTTGCTTCAGTATTACGAGTCCCCATATTTTCAGATCCATTCATCAGACAGCACCTGTTTTCTTCTGATCACTCCCCGGGCTGCTCTGCCTCACAGCAAACAGGACACTGCCCTACAGGCCACACAAGTCCTACAGACCTCGGTCCATTTGCAAGCACGGATAAGTGCAGCAAACACAAAGTCAGAACTCAGCACACCGCTCGCTCCATTGCGCTGCCCAGCGGGAGCAGCTCAGTTCTGACCCTGCCCAGAGGATGCCCACAGCCCTGACACCAAACCCAGCGGGCAGAACTCGCTCCTACTTGCTCCTGCCTGCTTCCAGAAGGTCTGTGGATGCACACCCAGCCGGGTTACACCCCTAAACGAGTACAGCAGATGTACCCAAATCTTTTGGCTTGGAGCGGATGTAAGCAGAAGCGCTGTGCTCCCCTAGGCGGTCATCTTTCGGAGCTCCTCTGTTTGCTCGAGCGTTTTAGGCTTCCTTACAATCCATAACCGGGGCACAAACCCGAACCCTGACGCATTTACAGCGCGAGCTTTAATAAGGGAAAAACAAGAGCAGCAGCAGCAGCAGCAGGAAGCGGCGCGGGTTTATCCGCCAGCAGCGCGCGGAGCAGCGCAGCGCCGCAGCCCAACGGAGCGCGGATCGGCCGGCCGCGTTCGCTGGGGGAGGGGACGGCGGGCTCGGCGCTCAGGGCACAGACCAGGCCTCGCTCCCAGGGCCGCCCCGCGCCCCGCCGCGCTCCCGAGCACCGGGCCGAGCCGCCCTCCGCCCCGCGCCGCCCTCCAGCCCGGCACAGCCGCTCCCCGTCCGGCGCTGCGTCCCGGCGGCCCCCGCCTCAGCCCTCCTCACCATTGTGGTCCATGGCGCGGCGCGGGGCGCTGTGGGAGAGGAAGGGCGCGGCCGGAAGCGGAAGGTAACGGGGAGCGGGCGGGGAGAGCGCCAAAAAGGATCGCCGGTGGCGCCGCGGCCCCGCGCCGGCAGCGCGCTGTGGGCATGGCGGACACCGCGGGCAGCGCGCCGGTAGCGCCGGTAGCGCCGATAGGCAGCGCGGGGCTGCCCGATCCCGGCACCTCCCGCGGGCTGGGCCAGGAAGGGAAGGGAAGGGCGACGGCGGCCGAGCCGCGGGAGCTGCCGGGATGGCTGCGGGAGGACCGCGGCTCCCTGGGGGGTGTAGTGCCGCCCGCCCCGCGCATGCGCGCTGCTCACAGCAGTGAGTGCGGGCGGCTGCAATATGGCGGCGGTGGAGCTGCGGACGGGCCGTGCTCGGCCTGCTGGCTGTCCGTGCTGTCCGTCCCTGCTGTCCAGTTTATTTCCATGCGATGACAAATCCACTAAGATTTAATGCAGTGCACGAAGGGTTTTTTCAGTACGCACAGCTTTTATTTTCGAGTCGGTGGATACAACGGCCTTCAATACGCAGCTTTGTAAAAGGGTCATAAAATGCGTCTCCAAGTGTAGTACCTGATAATGCAAAGGCTATAGTAATACATACAGAAACGCCACCTCAGGCTTTGTGTGGAACTCTAACATTCAGAACAGGTCAAATACTTCGTACCAGTTAAATTGAGGACATTGCCATACCTTGAAGAAACACACAGTCCAAGAATGAGAGTAAGTGCATTGCATTGCCCCTCTCAGGGCAGCCCGTTCCAGCACCTCACCACTCGTATTAAAGAGCTTCCCCTTGATATCCAACCTAAATCTTCCCTCATTCAACTTCAAACCATTTCCCCTTGCCTGCTGTTATCTACACTTTCCAAGAGTTTACTCCCCTCCTGTTTATAGGTTCCCTTTAGATACTGAAAGGCTGCGATGAGGTCACCCCCCCATCCTTCTCCAGACTGAATGAGCCCAGCTCCCTCAGCCTGTCTTCACACAGGAGGTGCTCCAGCCCTCCCTTGCTAAAGAAAAGCAATACAGCTTTAGGAAAGCAATACAGCCTTTGAGAAATGCTGCTGGCCTTGTTCTGCATTGCTGTGTGCTGCACACACTGGCAATAGTGCTTCATATTCAGGTTAATACAGGCTAGGGCTGTGGCCTGATACAGAAGCTTTGTCAGCGATTCTGCAGAAGAGCCAAGCTCCTGAGTTACACTGCCAGGAAAGGGGTGAGAATGAAGATAGGCCATGCTAAGAGTACACACCGTCAAGTCCCAGCCTGTGCCTCAGCATTAATGTAAATATAAAGCAAGACTTCCATCTCAGGAGGTCAGTTTGGCTTGGCTCCTAAGCACTCACCTAGTTTCAGCTCATGGAGATGCCAGTCTGGCACACAAAGGGCATTTGTTTAACAGTAAATAAGAAGTCATGTTGTCACCGGCTGGGACTGTAACAGCAGCATCTTTGAAGTTCAAACCCCCACTGCATTTGAAATAAAAAACGACACCAATTGCCACCAAAACTGAAGTTTTTTGCGTTTATTAGGGAATAAAGATGTCAGTTTCACGCCTTTGCCCACTGTGTGAGGATCCTGTCCACCTGATTGGAATTTATAGGAGTTTATGATCTTAATGGAGTTCACTCAGGTCCGTAGGGCAGAATAACGTACTTAGTGCTTAGCTTTTCACCTGAGATTTTCCACTAGCCTTACTTGCAGCAATATTCTTCTCAGTGCAGTATGATATAGGAAAAATTCTCTGATGTAATCAAATAAGGAGACTTAACAAATATCAACATAAATGCCAACAACTGGGAATCTTAAATACTGAGGGGACATTATACATGGACATTGCTTATACTTCTGCTATTATATATCACCTCACTGTGCAAAGATTTGTGGTTTGTTTTTTTTCTTTCCTTTTTTGTTTTCCATTAAAAAAATAATATAGTGCTAAAACATGAAGGTAGCGATCTGTTTTCCATCAAACAAATGTTTCTTCATGAAATTAAGATCACCGATTTTACTGCATATCTATTCTATATAGTCCTAAAATAAGGATTAAAGTTCGACTCCCTTATCTTCTGTAAATTATTGCACTTGTGCATTATGGACTGTCAGATGTCTACACGTGTCCTGCAAAAGAACAGCAGCAGTTTGATGTAGAATATTAAAAGAACAAAATATGCTATATAAAAATAGAATCATTCATTAAACTACTTAAACTTCTATATTTCATAGTTAAAAACCTGGGTGACATTTTGCCTCTCTTACTTGCATTCAGCAGCAGCCTGTTGTACAGAACCCATGAAGCACTTGAGAACTAAGGTTTTAGCTGATCCAGTCCAGGTCCCAGTCTACCTCTTGATAAAAGATATATAGCCAAAATCATCTTCTGCATATACTTCATTTTAGGGGAAATCATTAATAGCAGTGCATGATTTGCTACAATGGGATTAATACAGAGCTAATGAACCCATATCCAAACATGTTTCCTAATGAAGGTTACTATATTCAAAGTTTTTTTCCGTGGTTCAGTGCAGTTTCCTGTTCATGTGGCTTTCACCTGTCACCCATTTCAGCTGTCCATCAACCAGTAGCAATTTAAGGATCTGCTTGGAAAGGACAATCCAGATACGTTCGTCAAGACGGTCACACAACTGTTGTAGGATTGCCAGCCAGAATCCTCGCCCTCTCACTAGACATTGTGCAAACACATAGCAAAAGGCCTGTGATCCAAAGATTTCAGTCTCTTCAACTTCTGAGGGTGGAGCACAAAGCAGCTTTTCTTCCCGTAAGCACTGATATAACAACGTAATGCACTTTCTGCCTGCCCAACCCCAGAAATGAATACAGTTCAGAACAGTCTTCTGATTTTCTTCTTTTCCAATGTATCATACTGGAAAGTGCTTGCAGAATCGAGGTCCAGAATACTTCAGAGATAGTATTAGCAAAAATTTGGAGAATTCTAGAGATCTGTATCATTCAGACAAAGAATCATTGTTTTCTTCAAGTGCCAAGATTGGTTTCATTGCAGAAAATGCTTATATAGTACTGGTGCATAAATATTGCAATGAGTAAGACAGTACCAGCAGTCCATCTTCATGATGCAAGTCTGCGCATAGCCTAAGAGAAACATTGAGAGGGTGAAGAGAAACAGTTAGTTCTGAGTATGCGCCACTTTAAAGAGTTTGTGTTAAACTCCACAGGGACTATGTTCAATGTAGCCTCATTGGGGGTAACTGTAAAAGGCCTGTTCTGAAGCAACTGCCCTTTGACTTGTGTCTGCATCAGGCAAGTCAGGAAGATGCAGGTGTGAAGGCACCTGGTCCTGTGCAACTCCAGCTTCCTGCAAAATGCTTAGTTTATGCAAGAAGACGCCCACTCTGTTCAAGGAGAAAGGAATGTGGGAGGCTGCCTGTTATTTTGTGCTTGGATGTCTGAAGCTTTTATAAGTCCTATGTAGTCCTAGAAGAAGCCCTAAAGTGACAGAGCTGTACACTATAAAAAAAGAAGAAACAACAACAACCACCACCTGAATTTCTCCACTAAGCACTGACATCCAGGTGGCCAGGTTGGGTATTTATCTATGGAGAAGGAAACTGTTGAGGGCTTGGTTCTACAGGCCTAAGAGCATGACTTGGAGCTATAAAGGAATAAAACCAGCAGTATTCTACAGGTAACTGATACATTCAGGTTCAAGTCCATACCTCTTCCTGGACGTCAAGCTCATCAGCAGGCCGGATTGTTTCTGTGAATTCTATAGGCTCTTTAGATTCTTGCATGAGTGAAATCTTGGTAGAAAGAAGGAAGCACGATGAGTTACACGTTTTCTGTATTACTGAAGTTGATTTATTATTCTGAAGCATCTCTATATAACATCCACAACAACAGTCTTACAAGTCCTTATCCTAGTTATTTATCTGTAATGTTGATGTTAGACACCATTTATTCCTAACACTACGATAGGGATTGTTAGGGAAGGAACTGTGGTACAAAGAAACAAAAACATTATCTGGCTGTTTTCATAATGTAAGCCCACATCTTTAAACATCACAGAATGTTCCGGTTATCTTGAAAACCAGAATACAACTACAGCATGCACACAGAAGGGCAGCAGGAATGATCACTATCCTGGAAGAACTACAAACACACAAAGCAGAATGGGACTCCAACTTTTATGAAGGAGTTATATGAAATTATTAACAGTGCTGGGAAAGAGAATGGGGAATGATTATTCACTGTAGTTAACAGTACAGAGATCCAATAGGCTTAAAGCAAACACAAGGAAGTGTATGTGACATTACACATTTAAAATTACAGGGCTCATCTCCACAGGATAATATCATGCCAAAGTGTGTAAACAGGTTCCAAAAGGACAATAACCAACACATCAAAGAAAACTCCATCTGTGACAATTAAAAGTAATGGTCCAAATGCAACCTCCAGCTGAGGAAGTTCTAATGCTGCCAGGTGGCAGAAACTAGAAAAGAAGTTTTAGGATGGAGCTCTCCATACATTCATTTTACTAACGAGATCCTGGGCCTGAGAGACTCACACTTTGAACAGCAAAGTATTCATGCACTACAGAATCTGTCTGAGTTATTAGATTCTTTTTTTCTTATGTTTTTTTACTACAGTTCTATGTCTGGTTTTCACACGTGGCATGCTGGAAGAGAAATTACAAGGATGAACACTAGATGATGGAAGGAAGTGAAATGTACTACTGAGATAGCTTTACCTTCTCAAATATGGGATCCTGGTTGTCGCTGTATGCCATTTGATTCTGGATGTAGAGCACAGCATCATGGACAGTCAGGAAGAACATGTCTTTTCTGACAACGTCATCAAAGAAGGCACTCCGTTCCAATTGAGTTATAAGGTTGTCTGAATTACAAAAGGAAATATATATACATATATATATAGCAGATTAATGCAGTTTGAAGTAATTGAATAAATAAATGTCAAAATAGGTGGCTGCAGTTATCAGAAATAAATATGCAGCCAAATAAATAACCAGCCATGTTTGTTTGTTTGTTTTACTTTTTTATTACTTAATTTCTACGTTTTCTTTAAACCCCACCATTCTTTGCATTACAGGACAGCCCACCACAGCTGTCAGTGTGATAATTCACATTATTTCACTAGGAAAAAAAACTGCTTCCACAGTCCCACCTAGAGATCCCTTCTCACGCTTATTTTATTCTTTACAGGGGTGGCAGTAGATATATTTGAGAGCTTACCTTGATATGAAGCAAAGTACACTCTCACATCAATTCTCTCAAACTCTCTAATTATCTAAAAAAAAGTTTGCAACAAAGGCATGAATAAATAAAGTCTGTAAGGACAAAATCCATCGATGCGTATAAATGTGTATCTATATATTACATACATCAACATCTGTACACACGTGCTTTTCATTTGTTTCCAAAATGTCATGATTTGTTTATTCATAGTAAAAAGGAATGGTTAAACTTCATGATACTTTTGGGCTTATTAGTTAAGCACCTGTTTGCTGACACGGTTAGTAGAACCGTTTTTTTTTACACATGCATGCATTGCTGTCTATTATTAAAGTTCTGTTTCTGTTTTCATAATATGAAAAATCGTGTCCCTGCAGGCTTGAGAAACCTTCATTTGCCTTGAGTGACATGATACAATCTCTCATTGGTACGTGCAATTCTTTCCTTGCTGAGATTTTCCTTCATGTAATGCACCAGATGGATGCATTCTTGGATGAAACGGCTGCATATGGAAAGAGTTGCACCTGTGGAACCCATGATCTCATTTGTCTCCAAAGCTGGAACTGAAACAAAACTAGGGCTGAACCAAGTCACGCCACATTCCTGAATTTCAGTTGGTTAAAATGCTATGACTGAATGCTACTCCTGGCTCCCTGATGGCAGGCGAGTCTCTACAAAAAGCATTTTACAGGTTGGTAAGTAGTATAGTACCATTTACAACTTGAATTGGTAAAACTGGTAATCTGAACCTAGAAGGTATCATAAAAGACTGAACAGTCTGTTCCTACAGGCTTGTGACTTATCTCTTCACCTCATTTTCCTCTCCCTAAACTAGGAACATTATCACTTTATGACCTCAGTCTAATGTGTGAAGATAAACTAATGTTGATGAAGCACTCCCATATTAAGCTGAAGAAAATACTAAAAAAAAAAATAAATTAATAATGATTCCTTCTTTTATAGTTTAAGTAGTAGGGGAGAAATAAATCTTGTGGCTAAAGACTGAAAATGATGGTAAGATAAAACATTTACTACCTTTGTGTTGAGTGAGTATCATTCTGTGCCCAGATTAAAACAGGAGGCATGTGGGAAGAAAATATATAACTAAAATGTCATAATGCATGCATACATGGGTGCCACGTTTTATAGTACTCATTTTAGAGCACTTGACTACGCAGCCTTCAGATTTTTGGCTTTATTTTCACCTGCAGTATGCACATACCAACATTCTACCTGTTCCTAGTTCTGAAGACATTTATCAACAACAGCCTTCTAAAAACCGCAATGCGATCTAACAGCTCTTGATTTACATACTGCTGGCTGGATTAATTTCCACAGAACATCAGAAATAACGCCCTTACCGTTTTTATCGATCGCACAGCTACAATATCCAAGAAGGTTACTGCTCCAAAATCAAGAATGAGACTGTGGATGGGCACCTTGGGGATGTTTACTTTGACTGGCAGTTCTGAATTCCAGTCTACTTGGATCTCCACTTCTTTGGTGGGAACTTGAAGATCTTCATTGTCTTCAGGTTCCTCATCAGTCTCAAAAGCTTCATTACTAATGCCAGGCTCACTGATGATGCCATTCTAATGTGCAGATAGTATATGAAACATATAATATAATCACAAAAAAAGGTTTGAGCTTACAGGAAACACTTCTCATGACAACTTCTGCTTCAGGAATGAATGAGACCAACATTGTATCCAAGAATTTACAAACAAGACAGAGTGAATGAACTACCTTTTCCTCTGTGCAGTATATTTCCTTTCCTCATTTGTACTGTGTTAACAGAGCATCTTCCTACAAAAAAGGCCACTATCAACAATAATGATAATAAAAAAAATCTTGGAGCTACTCTCCCCATCAAAAGTACTGAATTCAAACCCAGCTTTGAATTAGAATTACCACATATGTTTACATGGCAAAATGACGTGGTCAGAAGTTGGGCTGTCACATAAGTGAGCATTTAACTTCCATCATGAAGTGGAATACATGCAGAAATACTGCATTGTGAACTGAGAGCACTGGCAGCAGAATACTCATTCTGAACTTTTACCTCCGGAGATTTAAAAGGTTACCTGTACCTGTCCACTCCTGCAAGCATTTACCTACTGCAGCGTATATTCAGAGGAGGAGCTGTAAGATTATGTCTGCAAGTCAACTGGTACAGCTTAACTGTGCACAAGAAGCTAGACAATAATACCATGTACATATGAAAGTGACAGTGCTTTCACTGCACAGGGACAATATGAGGTGGTGAAGGGTGGAAGTAAGATCAGGGAATCTGTCACTTCCACTGCTGTTAACACTATGACTGTCACAGCTGCCTGGACCTTGTGGTCTGTGGCAATATGTCTAGCACACTGCTAGATGTCCTACAGGTCTTCCTACTGTAGTGATCAGTCTTACTTTTCATCTCTATTTTAAAGATAAGTACAGAGGAGCTCTAAAGTAATAAGCTCTAGGAGTAATCCCCTGTGAAAGAGTAGGAGGAAAAAAGTAATTGTACCTTAGTAGCTTTTAATTTCCCTTTCTTGATCAGCTTTTGTATCTTCCTCAGTGCTTTGAGTCTCTTATTGTACACCCTGACTGCATCAAATCCCACCTACAGATAAGGATCAAAACATCAAAATGATTTAATTTCACCTAGATATAATTCTAAGGAAAACCCAAAGCAGTTAGGTAGCATCCAAAACCATCACATATCACTTACTGTGGATTTGAGGCTGCTTTTCAGTCCATCGATGTTAGCATAAAAAATTGGACTTGAAAACTTGAGGATCTTCACACCCTCTGGTTCTACAGCCTATTGCCAAAGAATGCAGGGTCAAGCAGCAAAAACTACATTGTCGCTACTAAGAAGCAGTTCAATTGTTTCAGCAATTAACTACTAATTCACTACTACTAATTCACACACACAAAATGGGATATTTTTGCTGATTCCATTTTTAGGTTCTTATAGCTCTCCATGCAATTTGGACCAACCGTCTTGATCAAGATGAAGAATGTCATGCTGAAAATTATTATCTTCAAGCACTCCACTTCCACATTCAACTTGTCAATAACTGGCAAGGCACAACTCTGTACTATGCTTGTAGATTGGAAGGAAGCAACTCAGCGATCACTTACATTTTTGTAGTCCTTGACCTTCTTGTAGATGTCTGTGCCAGGAATGTTTCCAAAGCCACCCCATGAAGGACTAACAGAAACAAAAAGGTGGTGAAAGTAAACCTTATACTTAGGCATTCAACGGACTGAAGTGATTGCTTCACAAACTGTCACAGACTTTTGTACTCTGCTTTCTTCTACCAAAATAATAGCTTCCTTTGGAAAGTCTTGTATCTTTGTTTCATATCACTGCGCTTTTCCGACTTACAAGGAAATGTTATTTCTAAGGGCAAAGTACTTTCATCTCAGACATTTTTATGTAGATCTGGATGAACAGTTTGTTTCAATTGCTTCCCAAACTAGGAAGATGTATTAAAAGCACCTTACTTTGTTTTGAATGAAAAAAAAAGACTGAAAACATGAATTACTTTTTACACTTTGAATCAATGGAAACAACACATTTACGTCATCGTCAGATGACTTAAAGCTTGTTGTCCAATGATTTTTCTTTGGATTTGCAAACCAGAAGAGCTTGCAGCCTGCACCTACGCTTTTTAAAAGCTGTAGCAAATTCTAAGTTAGCAGATTTTATAACCTACCACTCTGTAGCCACTTTCGGAAGGCTCTACTTTCATGCATTGGCTGACAGTGCCACTATGCTTGGCTACTGCTGTCATTCGCACTCTCTGAACTCCAGCTGAAGGAAAGCAGTATGTGGGATTTTGAGAAAAAAAAACAACATCAAAAGTCAAGAAAATGTAAAAAGGTGGACAAATGAGAGTCTGCAAAGCCAATGTTTTTCATCACTCCACTACCAGGTGTTCTTAGAGCAACCACAAACACATGCGGTTTTTAAACGATAGCACACAACATCGTTTTGATCTGAAGATTTCCACTTAAAAATCTTCATAAGCCCAAGAAGATTTTCTGCCACAAATCACGCTCCTTTTCAGCACAGTCTTCCTTTTTCATGGTAGAACAATGACAATTATTTCTGATCCTGTGTT
Organism: Excalfactoria chinensis; assembly: GCF_039878825.1. NCBI lineage: Eukaryota > Metazoa > Chordata > Aves > Galliformes > Phasianidae > Excalfactoria > Excalfactoria chinensis. Next base: position 13,449,211 of record NC_092825.1, on the reverse strand, counting down.
ACTTACAACTGAACTCTCAGCACAACTGTCAGCAATCCAAACAAAAGGCCAGCAAGTAATCCCAAATCAAGTCCCAGAATGATGGATGCTACACATGTAAAAACCCAGATCATCTGGAGAGGAAATAATAAAGTCTCTTAATTATAACACAGTATTCCTGGTCACCCTAAAGATTCATTACACCAGACAGTAGGAGTAGCAGAAGAATTTAACCTTGAAATCATCATAGCGTGCTGGCAATTAGCTGACTTGCTTAGAAAAGTATTCATCTTCCTTCAGGGTACTTACTTTCATCATTACCTTATTAGACATGGTTAGCCTTTAGGAAATTACTTTTAACATACAGACGTTTTTCAAGTATCTAGTTAACTCAGTGCAATTAGAGGGGATACCATTCACTAATGCATTTTCTTCTTTCTGATGGCAGCTGTTTTATTAACCTCACTTTTAAAAATCAGAGCTTAGATGCATAGAGAGGGAAAGGGGCTCCTCAGTGAAGTCCAGGAATCAGAGCTGTTCCAAAGAGAGGTATTTCATGCTAGCAGGTCGATGGCTCTCTCTAAAGTCTCCAGTGAATATTCATGCAGAGCAGTTGAAGTGCGCTCCTCACTTCCTCGCTGCATCACTGCCCAGGCAGAACGTGCAGTGGACCTAATCCTTCCCAAAGCTGAGTGCACACACTTCTCACTCAAGTCCGCGGGACCTTTTACTTACCAAGAGAACTATTAAACAACTGATCGAATAAATTCAGATTAACCTAAAGCAGGTACTGCCCAAAGACACATACTGTAAAATATGATTGTAGTAGGGACTGAATACACCAAATACTTCTCATGCAAAGCTCTCCTTCCTTAGGATCCACACTGAGGGGTAGTTCCACAGAAATCCAAGTGGAAGATGTCAGCATGTACCCTGAGGTAAGGTTTGTAAGAAGACTCTGCTCGTATATCTCTTAATACACCAAATGAATCCACTTTCTAGCTTGGATTCCAGGTTGGATTTTCTTGCTACAGCAAAAAAAAAACAACAGCCATATTTTGTAGGGACTATCTGAGATTATCTAGGTAAGCGGGATAGTAATAAGGTAACAAAGCATGAATCTTTTCTGGTCCATTTAAACTGTACAGAGGGTCAAAGCAGAACAGAAAACATGGCCACAAACCATTTTAATTCTGATTTTCAAGTCATCTCAAAACAAGATTGCTGTAAACTGTGGTAACTGCTATGAAGGACCCATCAGTGCACAGGCTTCCTTACTGTGGGGTATAGGAAATAAAAAAAATATAAAGATAAAAACGTGTAAAACTCTAAAATGGGGCATTTTAACCTGATCTCATGGCAGATGTGTTTTAAGGATACATACAGTACTGCTTTGTATTAGCAAATCTAAAGTTTTCTGATAACGCTACAAAATTCTGTTGATGTAGTAGTTAGGAGAATCTTAGGTAGCACTAAAAGGCAAAAGGGAAACACATCAGAACATTAGGGGGGAGAGAAAAAAAATGAGCTGACTTACAGCATCTACTTTATTCTGTCTCCACAGACGGGGAACATCAAACACTTGCATGAACATCCCTTTCAAGTTAGCTATGACTACAGCTGCCAACACAGACTGCGAACAAAAAATGGTGGAAATGTGTTATTTGGAAGCAAAGATGCTTATTTAGATATTTTAATCTTCTGCCAGTTTTCTGTTTACAAAGTGTTCATCATTACACACTGCAAACGCACTGCAAACCTGAGCCTCCTCTGGTATCAATCACCACAGTTTCTAACAGGGCTGTTAATCCTGTCCATTGAAGCTGAGCGTTGGGATCTGATCAGCGCTGGTGGCTATGCTGCAAAGAACAAATACAGTACCTTTTGTAAGGGCTCCAGCAATTTCCCCAGGGCAACAATGGCAATCAAAACAATTCCAGCTGAGATTATACCAGCAACCTGCGGAGGACAGAGTGTTTATAGGAGATGAGCACATTAAGATCATATTTTATGTTTCCAGGATTACAAAGTACTTGTTCCTGGGGCACACAAGTAGTTGGACATTGCATTTCTTTAGGAACAAGGAGACCTGCCAAAACGCTACCGTGTTTAGGCATACATGGGCAATCATTACACACTTCAGCTAACACAGAGGGAATTCAATTAAGCAGGTAGCGCAAACAGCTGCACACAAGGTAGTAGCTCTTGAGGGGGTTGAGTTGCACGGAGAGATTAAAGGAGTGGAGTCTGTGTGTCAGCTGGAAGCGGGGCTGCTGGATATCCTGCACTTCTCCATTGCTAAATAAGTGTGAGGATACTGTCAAACAGAGAAGGAGCACACAGAATATAAGAAAGATGGCACGTGGGCAGATACAGCAGGGATGCTCTGGCAAACATACAGGGGCTTAAGTATTTCACAGGCATCTGGGAGAGGACTTCCTCCCTCATGCTGAATTCCAGATGGGACAAACTCAGTGCCTTAACAGGTAATGAAATTACAGGGCATTAGGCTGGAAGGATTTTGGACCCCTAATGCAAATCTTCCTATGTAAAACCTGATTGCCCTCTTCTGGCAGAGCCACAAAAATGATGCAGAACCAGAGCACCGTCTGCTAGCTGAGATACCTGTGGCATTTTATGTGTCAGCGACACAAGCATTTTAGGATTATTTTCATCCCCATACGGTATTAAACTCACCTGGGCACAGTTCTAGTAAGAAGGGGTCATTACCTGAGTCTTTCCGCCGGTACTTTCTTGGACTGCAGTCCGTGAAAGAGCAGTAGTTGCAACAAAACAAGAAAAGGCACCAGAAAAAATGTTGCTGATCCCAAAGGCAATAAACTCCTGAAATGTCATTAGATGATACTGTAAATAAAGATTCCTGAAGACGCTTTTGCAATGGAGAATGACAATAGTTTTTGCAACAGTTTATAAAGTGGGTAGCAATGAAATACTGAGAAGAGTCCAGATTAGTGTCTGCTGTTAAATACTGACACAGATATCTCTTGTGCCAGTGTAACCGTATGTGTTTAGAAACCAACACATTGATGTCAGTATACTCTCCTTCATATTATCATATAGCTTAAAGGCTTTTACAGCTTCTTTCCAACAGTGCTATCAAAATTAACATTGTTAAGAACTACTTCAGCATAATCACATCAACAAAAAAGGACTAGTATAAATTTAACTCTGAAGTGTAGTATCCTAAACAAGTGACTTTAACCAATGCCACAGTCTGAGTTTAGACAAGCCTTTAATTAACACCAAGCACTGTATTATTAGTGGAACTAATCAGGAGCTTTAAAAAACAACAAGAACAAACCCCACAAGCACAGCTTCACTGAAAACTTCTAGTTGAGCCAGAAGTTTTTCCCTCTGGACATCCCAAAGAACTCGTGCTGAGTCCAGGCAGCGTTCTCATAAGTTTGCCCCAGGGTCACAGATGCTGGCACCTACCAACGCTGGTTGTTCTGCTCAAGTGACAAGGACCCTGGGAGCTTTATGTCCTGGGATCCGGGCCATTCCTCTGCTGGGAAATGAGGCACTTGGGAGCTGCCTGCAATCCCATATAATTGACAGAAATGCTGTTTCCACCAAGCTGAGAGAATCACAGGAGCCTTCCACTCAAAACACATGTTTAAGAATATAACTTCAGGTTTGATTTTGACTCTCTCCCTATTTTTCTCCAAAACGAAGCTTTCCATAAGCTCCATCTACAAGAGCAGGCTTATAAAGTCGCGTTCTTTGATAGAACAGACTGAGATGATGCGTACCTACTCCTGTGTAACAGCTGCATTCTCTGTGAAATACAGTTCCCACTGCTTGCAGATCTTAATCATCTTTGAATTCATCGAGACAAAATAAACACTGGCACATATTAGCATTGGACTGTCCTTCAATATCATTTCACTACCAGCTTTTATGATGCTATTTTAACTTCTCCAGTTCAGGTAAACTATTTGTCCATCATTCATAGCTAAACTTCGCCTTTTGTATCCGAAAAATTCACAGCTTTTTGGGTTGGTTTTTTTTTCAGCTACTGAAGAATTTCTCTCATCAGACTATAACTTCTCTTGAAAAAATACTTAGTTTTTTGACACTTCAGTTCCTGTGAAACAGAACTTGCACTGCCCACATTCACAGACCAGTTTGGTTCTACGTACCTGGTTTCCATTAATGGCATAGTCATACTTGGTTGCATATACTTTCCCCACAGAAACCGCAATAGCATAAGCAACAATAGCAATAGAAAAGGAGGCTGCTATCATCTGGGAAAACATGCTGACATCTGGAGGTTCGGGAGGCAAAAATCTAGCATTTAGAAAACACGTTAGTATTATCAACTTCAATCAAATTATGTTCTTAGCAGAGTTTGAGGTAGAGGCATGCAGGTTGCTTATAATATGAAGTGTAATGTTTCAAGTTAATAAAAAGGTGGAAACAGCCCACTGACATACAGAACACGCTTATCAGGTTCATCATAGCCAAAATCCTGATTCTGTTTCTCAGCAACAAAGCTCCCATTGTTCTCAGCATGAGAACATGATAGCAAAGTGAAAAAGTACATTTCTGAAGAATGGAATAAAGGATACATTGGATAATACGATGAATTATGTAAACATGTTCATGGCACTTCATATTGTTGTTAACATACTTCAACGGAAGACCTCAGAAACATTTTATCCCCTACTGCGTTTCCACAAACTTTAATTAATCAAGGCCCGAATACCAAATGGAATGTGAAGGTTACTACTGTGAAATGCTCTGAATCTCTCAAGTGAAAGTCTCTACCAGTGTAATCCTTAGTATCCTTGCTCTTCTGACTATGTAAGGGACAATACTGATTGGGATAACAGCATGAATACGAATTATGGTGGAGTAACTCAGGCTTATAGCAATTCAATCTACAGAGAAATCAAATTTCACTATTTAAAATCTTTTACATTATTTTTTTTATGTTTTCTGTAGACCTCTCTTCACTTTACGAATTCTCAGATGAACCTCATGAATCAGATGAACATGTCTAAGCCTATTTTATAGGGGAAGAGAAAGTAGGCAGCATAATCAGGTGACATAAACGGCAGAGCCAGAAGTAAAACTCAGAACATCTCCAGAAGCTGCTCCAGGAATCTGAGTTCCAAATTCAGATTACAGCTTTCAGTATCTCTTTTATATCTTCCATCTTATCACTGTCATTTTTAGCCAATTAAAATAATACCTATGTCCCAGAAAACAAAGGCACTCACCCTCTTGGAATGCTCTTAACAATGCCTGCATTATATTTTTTTTCCAAGTCGGCAGCATATGAAATGCCAGTGGCTACTATTGTCTGTAATCAAACGAAACAAGTTTTAATACTTAAAAAAGCTCCTGTTCTCCTGTAGCCAGTCCCACCTATTTCAGCTATTATCAGGGTTTTCTTGGTGCTCCTTTGCTTACCACAATAACTTCTATTGGTATCGGTATAGGAATCTTGTGTTTGAATCGGTCGTTTATTTCCTTAACTAGCATGCAGACAAAAATGGTGAGGAGTCCAGCAATAAGATCTGCAATGTTGGTGGAACCGATGTTTTCAAACGTTTCAATCAGAGTCTGAAAAACAAAAATTACAAACACGTGCACTTGAAATACGTGCGAACACACTCAGAAGGCAATCCCGGTGGATGGGGTTTTGGAGGAGGCCAAGACTCCTTTGCTCAAGCCTGGAGGAACTTGAGGATGACTTTGTCTGATGAGCTACCAAACTGCTACACAATTGGTGGCTGGATGTCCAGCTGTATTGAACAGAACTGAAATAATTGTCCACACTGGGCTTCTGCTTCTTGTTTTTTAGAAAACTGAGACTTAATAGCAAAAGCTAAACCCTACCTGAGAGAAAAGATAGGAAGATCTGTAACTTCCTCCCTTTCCAAAAAGCAAAAGATTTTCAACTTCCAATTCAAACGAGAGCAAAACTCTGCTGGCTGGAATGCCCATTACATCCAGTCCGTGCATTGCAAATTCCCAGTTTTCATTGCTGACATGCAGGGAATGATAGTGCAGATCCTGCCAGGCTGCAGCAAGTCCTGCATTTGAGAAAAGTGGTTGCAAAGCCTCACCTTGTGGTGTGTTAACCCTGCTCCCAGCAGCAGTCAGCCCCAGGCTGGAGCACTCACAGCTGCAGAACAACAGGCTCCCTTACCTACCCTTCCTATGTCCTTGCTTGGTCCTATTGTTTATAGCAAACAACAGCCTGTGAAGCTGACATTGATGGCTGTATAGGGCTTATACAAACACGAAAGTATTACTTCTAAGTGTACAGGGAAAACAAGAAGGGCTGATCAGAGAAAAGACACCAATTGCAGGTTCTCCCATCTATCTCCTCTTTGCTCCTAGGAGGCAATTCTCACTCACCACTCGCTTCCAAGAAAATCTGACTATTATATGCACAGCAAAGGTGGAAAAAAGGTTCAAAATAGACTTCCTGCCTGCTGGCAAAGGGAGGACTGCAGCGGCAGAACCACTTCTATCACAATAAAAACAACCTGGTTTGAAATAAAGCACTGAAGTGCATAACTAGCTATGTTTTCTAAGCTAAAGGAGAACCTTTCCTGAAGCACTGAATCAGATGTCTTTTTGAGTGACTGAAACCACCTCCTGCCTGCTGCACTGCTTGCCACGGATCCCATTCTTACTTACCATGTCTGCCTCTGCCATATTTTACAGGGAAACAAGGGGCTCCTAGCTGGAGGTTGTGAATTCTGCCAATGTCAGATGCTCAGTGTTGCAATTTGTTACACACCACTGCTGAGGCAGGTCCGAGACTTGCTGAAGCTGACATAACAAGTCTCTTGTTAAGCAGACCAAAAAGAAAATCACAATTCATTTGCTCTGCACACATCTGCAAACACCTCCACCCGGCTCACCTACCAGAATGCAGAAGCCCTGAGCTTCAGTGTAAAACGCCAGCATCTCACACAGCCTTGCAGGAAGAACCGTGTAATTCTTTTTCAAAAATACCTTCTACTGTATGTACCACCCTTCAACAGCCAGGAAACAACAAACACACAACAACAAACAGAGAGAGAAAAACCTGCTGGATCAACTGTCCATCCTTGTCTTGTAGTACTGCATCTTATCTAATTTTCTATTGCTTGAGGGAAGGAGTTTTCAATGGTTAAAAGGCCCATAAAAATACCTTTTATTTCCTTTCCCCAAATACTCCACCAGATTATTTTTTTCCCTAAATATTTTCCCCATTATTTGTAATGACATTCAGACTGTTTTTACTAATACAAATATCTAACGCATTTTTTCTTGCCTGGTTTGTCTGAACAGAAATAGAATAAACTCTTTGTTCCAGAGCAGTCTCTTTTAGGAACCTGTTATTGTAAAGCAAAGAGCTGTGGAAGAGCTAAACTACTGCACACCTCACCAGTTTAATGGTGAAGTCAGTGAAAGAACCCTCAATAACTTCCCTGGAGAAGGAGATGATGACTCTGTAATATGAGAGCCTCCAGGAGTTCAGTGTCCCTGTAATCCGGCCAAAACATTTCTCCATTTGATCATTTCTTCTGAGATTAACAAATGGAGTTGGGACAGCAACTTTTAGCCTCACCTTAGCTAACCAGCAGGTACCTGGCCACGGGGTGCGAATCCACATCCTTCTGTAGTCACGGATATGGCTACAACATGAAATGGAAAAGACGCCTTTGACCAGGATGGTTTAAGAGGCTTGGGACTATTCAGCTTTAGGAGCTTCCCAATAAGACAGGAGACAAGGGCTGGGAGTGAAACAGCCTCCAGAAGTGATAACCCAGAGAAGAAAAACTGCTTTGCTGCATAATTATTTTTAAATTTCACATGAAAAAGAGTGTTCTGCCTGAAGTGGATGACAATTAGCCTTTTATGGCCTGGGAAAGCAAGAAAACAGCTATTGAGAGCCACGCAGATATAAACGAACACCTGCAGATCTTCCTGAGAGTGAGTGAGAACTAACTGGATGTCCCATAGTTACATAGATACAAGAAACACTCCTGTACGAAATAGAAGCAGAAGATAAATAATTATGCAAAAATTCTGGCACAAACCCCAAACAAAACAGAAGGGTATACTTACATATATTATGGAAAGGACACCATTATAGTTTTTAGTTGAAACATTTAAGACTATTTTCAGTTGTGATACGAGCACTTGAAAAGCAGCTGCAGTTGTGAATCCCCCAACTAGTGGATCTGCGAGGTACCTCACAATGAAACCAATCTGAAGGACTCCAAATACCACCTGGAAAAATCATGAAGAGTAACAGCTTGCTAAGCAAGGAAATGTACACCGTTATTGGGCAGTTTCTTAAGTTTTGCTCTTTTATTTTTGTTGACATTGTCTTGAGAACATCCTTCCCCACTGAGGATTAATGTAGCTTAACATCATGCCATCCAGGGAAAGAAAAGAGACCTAAAAGCTGTGTGAAAGGATGCTCCATTTAGGTTCACGCAGGTCTGTTGGTCCGCAATCACAATGCTATTCTTCTGTTGTCTGTGCCCCCCATCATTCAGCCACCAATTCTGCCCAGGGTAAGGAGAATAATCCCCCAAAAGCTCTTCAGAGCTTGAGAAGACTTTCCTTCATGTATGTGTTTCACTACAGGAAAAAGACTCACTGCTGTGGCATCTATTTCAGTGGTGTGTGTTTTCCAATTAAAATTAAAGCAGTATCAATCTTGTGTCCTCCAGACGAGTATTTTACCTGTAAAATTCCAACCAGAAATGTGAGGGTGCTAGCAATCAGCACTCTCTGGGCATCCCTGGAGTCAGTGTCTATCAGCATCTCGGTACCATTAGTCCCTGTAGCATTACTGCCAACTATGAGAAAATTATCATCAGGGGCCATGCTCAATACAACCGATCCCACCATCAAACTGACTACAGGGAACGGACCTGTAATGACAAATAGAACATACTGAAGTTTAATATGCACCAAAAGGAAGCATTTATCAGACCAGACATGAAAATTCTAAATCAGAACTATAAATTAATATTTTAACTGGGGTACATTACTTCGTAGGAAGAGAAAGAAAGGGCCAGAAGCCACAGCACTGCAAACATGACACGGAGATACAATTCCATCCTGAACAGAACTGTTATACATAGAGGTGCTGTTCCATGCCTTGCTTAAGCCAATTTAGGGGTATAGCAAGGCCTCGTATTTGCACCAGCAGTTCTGTGACCCAGCACCAGTCACAAGAGAACACTTATCCAGCTGAAAACAACATTTTCATTTACTCTTTTTTCAGCTGGGTGAATGCACTGGTGCAGGTTGCCACATGGCTGCATGGTCAGGAATCCAGCACAACAGTGGTGGCAGGAACATGCACTATGGGAAAGGACTGCCCTTTTTAGCATCGGCTAAAGATGACTGAAACTATATTTTGGGCAAGATACAGAGATAGTAAATGATCATCACGTCAGCAAAACACAGTCTAAAAGCAATCAGATTTGCTGTAGTTTTTACTAAAATTAAACAGAAAAGGAAAACATCATGAGGTGTCTTAAAGAAGGTTTAGTTAATTTTACAGATAAATAAAAGTACACTTGACAAGTAAGCATAATGGAGGAAGTATAAAAAGGAGTGGAAAATGTAGAAAGCAGGCATGTCAGTGTAAGTCAAGGTAAGAGCTCAGAGCTGGAGAGCAGAGGTGATCTGGTGGGTGGAAGACAGAAGGTAGAGACAACATACAAATGTATTTGATTCCATAGAGAAGAAAATTAATTAGAAACTGTAATATCATGCCAAAGCTTTATGAGAGAAAACAATCTAGCACTGGTGGATGTGAATGAGGGAAGGCTCTATTTGTTAGAGGGGAGAAAAAGACAATTCAGTGATCAAGCTGTAACAGTTATTTTAAATAAGGGAACTGACAGAGAAAACATATTTTAGAGATAGTATTCAGAAGGAATCAACGAGGTTTACCCATAGCCTTGATGTGAGGACCTACAGCGAGGCTGGAACAGAAACACAGGTTCTGGGACTCCGCGACAGGCAAGAAGGTGGCATTGTCCACAATGATCAAAAAGGATGTAGCAAGGAAGGCTTGTGGAGAAGACTAAGAGATGTGTTTTAGCCATCTTGAGCTTTTGCTGATAGACTAAATGTCTCTTCTTACTGCCCAGTGAGGCAGACTTTATCCTGTAATTTCTGGCATAGAGTGTTGCCAAAGACGAGATTTAAACTTCAGCATAAATGCAAGCAAAAGGCATGCATTGGCACAACTCAAATTAGCTGTCCATACAGAGAAGAAATAAGTCTTAAGTCCCCTAAGTCCAGCAATATTAATATTCAGCACAACCAATATGGTTTAGAAAGTATCCGTCTTATATTCAATACTAATATTTGCAGTAAGAATTAACATCTTGTAATAATTTACTGTAATTTGAACATATGCGGTTACCAACTGATATGTGTCTTGATGTTCCCAGGAAAAAGTATGTCAGGATGGGGAAAAAGGCAGAATAGAGGCCATATCCAACGGGAACTGCCACCAGTAAAGCATATGCCAAGCCTGAAATGATACGTGAACAGAATTTCACTCTTAAAATCACTCAGCAAATTACTATCTTGTCTAGAATGGACTTTCAGGAAGATTTACTCCATTTATCCTGAGACAAATCAGAATGTTTTTAATCTGTAAATCAGTTGCAGATACGCATGTGGGTACAGTGACTGTAAATGACTGTATATCCCATACTAGTACTTGGATGAGTTACTACTGAAAGATGTTCCTGCCTCTGCACAGGTGGCACAAAACATTGGCTCAAATGTGAAGTTCAAGCAGTCTGCCTTTGAGAGAAAAGTGGGAAAGACACCAGTATAAATGCACTCTACCAATAAGGCTTCAGGACATTCACCCATCTGAAAATCATGAACTTAATAACCAAAAATAAATCACCTAAATTCTGATCTTCTCACTTTGTATACTCGAGCAACTTGTCAACTTCAACCCAGCAAGAGAAGGAAAGAAGGGAAGGGATGTTATCAGTATCGGGTCCTTGTTAGCTCCTATGGCAGACTGTAATATTCTGCATTGATAACACAGAACTGTGGCAGAGCTCAGAAAGGCTGAAGAGTGGGTTGTGCTGCTGGGCTGGTGGGAGGTCTGCAAGTGACATTTAGAACTGCTGGAAGTTGGGGATTTGGGGCATTTTAGGACCCCAGAAGCCTCATTTTTGAGGACCATTTTGGTCGGCTTTCCCAGTATCTTATGATTTGGTATTTCTGAATTATCACATTTATATTTTTAAATCACAGAGTTCGTGCCACTCCTTGTCTGCCTTTCTAGCATGCTCTGAGGAAAGAGGCAGTAGGCAACATTTGCAGCTAATTGGCAACCAAGCAAAGAACTTCTTCTTCATTCCAGTGTAGCCTCTCCAACTTTTGCTTCCTTGTGTAAGCACCCAATTTCCACTGAGGGAAAACGTGAGGTCAACACAGCTAACTCCACCTGCCCCAGTCCTGAAGAACTGTGAGCAACACTGAGGTGAAATGAATATGCTGGCTGACAGCAGGGTCACAGCTAGACCTGTCTATGAGAAGCCCGCCACCTTAAGCCCAATTTTGCTAGCATAGTTTCACTAATTACTGCTTATTTCTGCCACTCTTCTACTTGTCCATCTGCTGAATGCTTCTCTCACAAACCACGTAATGTAAATATCCATCAAGTTTACCATTTAAGCATTTGAAAATACGTTCTTTGAGTAAAAAGATGGGTAAAAGAAGTTAACTACATCTTGACAGCACTTCAAAGGAAATTCAGATCTTCTAGCCAGGCAGAGAAAAAGGGATAAATTGAAAGCATTAATTATTTATTGATAATACCTAATATCTAGTATTAAGTAACAAGTCTCAGATTTGTAATTCCATCTGCATAACATCAGAGAGCCGTGCGTGAGGGCGTACCTTGCAGGGTGGCAACGAGGCCAGTGCTGACCCCCGAGATGATATCACTGACCAACCACTCCTTCACGCGGTAGTTGGGAAGCCAGTCCAGGATGGGCAGGAAGGACTTGGTGATCTGGAAGGCCTTTTTTCTTGAACAGCTGAGAGAAAACAAGTTGTTACGCACAGACCACGTGGAGCTGCAGTCCGAAAGGAACCAAGGAAGAACAACAGGAAGGAAACAAAGACACCCTGACAGAAAGCATGCAAGAGAGTTCAGAGAATCATTGGGTTATTTGAGTCAGAAGGGATCCTTAATGGTCATCTGGTCCAGCTCCTGAGCAATGAACAGGGACACCTACAGCTCGATCGGGTGCTCAGAGCCCTGTCAGAACTCAGAGCCTGATGCTGGATATCTCACAGACTGGGCGTCTGCTGCCTATTTGGGCAACCTGTTCCAGTGCCTCACCAACACTCACTGTATCAAAGTTTTATAACCAACCCAAATCTAACCTCTTTTAGTTTGAAACCATTTCCCCTTGTCCTATCACCACAAACCCAGCTTAAGAGTCTGTCCCCTTCTTTCCTACATCCCCGTTTAGATACTGAAAGGCCGCTCTCAGGTCTCCCCTCAGCCTCCTCCAAGCTGAGCAGCCCCAACTCTCCTCCTGTCCTCACAGGGAGGTGTTTCAATCCCTTGGATCGTTTTTGCGGCCCTCAGGTTCTGGCAGAAAGCAACCAATAAATCTTTGGCATAAAACGACCAGGAAAGTCCCAACAGAATGTAGCGATGGAAGCTGTGATGGAAAACAACCAAGAAAGTTTATCTGAGAGAAAGCAACCAGGAAAGCACTGAGAGAAACTGCCAGGAAAAGGAAAAAAGAAAGGGGGGGGCTACTCATGCTTTAAGAGCCAGGGGTGGTTTCTTGCAGGACGAGGCACCTGTCGGAGCCCCAAACTCCATCGCCTACGGGAAGCGCCGCGTGTGCACCTGTACCCACACGCTTCGGTGCGAAGAGCAGCCGAGCGCTGCAGGCGGACACCGCAGCTCCGCGCTGCTCCGGGGCGGTCCCGCCGCGCCCCCCGAGGCTCCCACGGCTCCCGGCACCGCGGAGGAGCGCGGCCGCCGCCCGCCCTCACCCACCTGCAGATCGCCCGCGCCCGCTCCAGGAGCGTGGGAGGCGGCGGCGGCAGCCGCTCGTTCTCCTCCTGGAAGCCCGCCTCGCTGTAGATGGGCCGCGCCACCACGTAGTGGCTGAGCTCCGCCAGCGGCCCCTCCGGCCGCACGCCCGCTGCCATGGCCCCGCCTGAGGTGGCGGGCGGCAAGGAGAGCCCGCTCCCGCTCCGGCACCCCCTGGTGGCGCGGCTCGGCGCCCGGCCCGGCCCCGCGGAGCGGCGCTGTCCGCGTCCTGAAGCGGCGAGGCCCCACCGCCGCCTGCACCTGCTGCATTTATACGGCCGGGAGCGTTTATTTATGGCGAAACACGGACAGCCGGCTCCGGGCCGGCCCGGGTGACGCCACCGTCCGCCCTCCGGCTTTGCCCTGCCCCGGGCCGGCGCTCCCCGGAGCGGCCCTCCCAGCCCCGCGGCCCCTCCGTCCCGTCGGGGAGGAGGCTGCATTTCAAAGCGCTCGCCCGGCGGGCATGCAGCCCCGGGAGCTGCTCTCCGGACGTCACCAGCTGCAAGCAGACGTGGTTCGGAGCCCATAGGTTCTTTGAGTCACACCTGCAACCGCAGATGGTGGCTGCGGCTTCTGGTTTGCCCGAGGTGGATGGGAGAGAGTGAGCTCCTGGGTGGTCCTGCTGTAACTTTGGTTAGAGATAAGACGGGCTGAAAAAGCCGGACCTGCTAAGCACTGCGAGCTATGCCAGCAGCTGCTTTGTGTTAGTTGGGAAGACAACCTAATAAACATCTTGCAGTTGTAAAGTGAAGCATGAGTCCTCATGGAATAATCACAGAATGCTTTGGGTTGGAAGGGATCTCAAAGCCCACCCAGCCCACCCCCTGCCATGGGCTGGCTGCCCCCCACCAGCTCAGGCTGCCCAGGGCTCCATCCAACCCAGCCCTGAGAGCCTCCAGGGATGGGGCACCCACATCTCCATGGGCAGCTGTGCCAGGGCCTCACCATCACCCCAGGAGACAATTCAAATCCAGAAACAAGTGCCAATGTTTCAACTCACATCAAAGAAGCATTGAGGGCACACACTAAGGGCACTGGATCAAGCAAAATATTTGTTCAATGAGCTACTCAGTCGTGGATATTCTTGACAGCCCTGGGTTTAAAGCACAGTCCTAGCTTCAGGCACGTTGAAGCTGTAAAGAGGTTATTTGCTGAAAGTACATTCTGTAGTGTAACACACAATCTGCAGGTTCAGACTGTGACAGATTTCCCCTTCTGGTGTACTGTGAGAAACGTCTAGGTGAACTGCTGATATGCTTTGATCTAAGCAGTATTGTAGCAGGCAGCCAAACAGCCAGCCTGCAAAGCAGAGCCACAGTGTTTTGTAGAAACCCTTAAACACAGCACTGGAGTGAGTACATTTAGCAGGACCTTGATTTTAAGGAAAGCCATCCTATATAAATGCTATGCACTCCAGAATGAGAAAGCTTTCAAATTGGTTTTGTTAGCTGATGGTACTGTGGGAATGGAATTAATACTGGAAAGCAGAACGGATGTATACTAAACTACATATGGAAAACTCAGCTGGCTTCCATACTGGGTCCTCATACAATCCACTCCTGATAAAACCCAAGTAGCATGAAAAGTAGTTTTGAAATCTAGCTTTGAAAAGCTGTTGTGGTAACGTATCCTTAAGTTCTAAACCAAGTACAAAGACAATGAGATTATTCTAGAAGATATAATGGCTTCTAGTTTAGTCATTAAATCAAAGGAAAACAGCAGCAGAAACATCTGCAGGAAATCATCATGGGTGCCTGATGCTTCACCACACACATTAACTCAATTTTGAGGACTGGATGAGTATTACGTATTTTTTCCTCCTAGAACACCTACAGAAGTGCAGTTATTTTATAAGTGATGAAACTGGGACTTTCAAAGAGAATCCAAATCAGACCCAACCAAACCAAAGCAGGAGTCGTGCTCTTGTCAGCATATGGATGAGCACCCTGTGGGACCACCAGGACACACACACAACTGAGGAGACTTCAAGAAAAAAATACCGTCTGTGTAACGCAATGTACTTACCCACGTTTGAAAACAAAACAAACTGAGGAAGATGATAAGGAATGAAACACTGCAGGATGTTCACTTCCTTTTACAGCTTCACAACTTCAGTGCTTTACTTCCTTTTTTTTTCCTCCCTCCTCAGCTTCAAATCTAAGTTTCCTAAACTCTCTTGTTCCCTGTATTACTCGCTACCATTTCTGAAACAATCTTGTTCGTCTTGGTCTAGTGAGAGGTGCCTGCCCATAGCAGGGGGCTTGGAACTAGATCTTGATGGTGTCTTCTGAACCAAACCCTTCTGTGATTCCATGGTCTGGTATTTGGTATATCAAGACAAGGACGGATGCGCAGCCAAGGCTCAATGGTCTGTTCCATTGAATCCATAACTCACAATGCCTGAACCATGTCTAGGGAAGAATCAAAGCCTATGGCTTTGCCCTTACTGACCAAGAGTAAGAGTCCCTTTTACTTGCTGCACCAGGTCTTTTCTGTACATCTCAAGCTCAGAAGTGAAGGATTAGGTTAGCGCCTTGCTGGCCAGCTCTGAGTTTCTTCCATGGCCACAGGAACAAGGGTTTGAACTTCAGGCTAAGAGAGACGCTGAACGTGGTATCACTTTTCAGGTGAGCAGCTATAAAGCTCTCTCACAAAACATGTTATCACCAAAAGTTTGCCTCTTCTGACTCTGTTTTTAACAAAAAGAATAAACCCAGTTAGGCTACACAGGCAGCCTGATCTCCAGCAGCTGAACAGCGGGAAGGATTTAACCTATGAACCCAAATCCTGCAGATGTTTTTATTACAGCTACAATCAGTGTCCAACTTCCTGATTTGTTTTTTGGAGATGCTTGCTATCTCCTCACCTCCAATAGACATACTAGCTCTAGTATCAAGCTCACCTCCATACCACACATGGCTTAGGCACCCGCTTCCCAAACATCAGTGTTCCCACATGTATTTGGGAATCTGGATACCCCAAACCTGGTTGGGTTGGTGTAGAGTAAGACCACCTTGGTAGCTTGAAGGGAATCCTCTGGCATAGAAACAACCATCCTTTAGGATTGCGGCACATTCCCCTTCCAAGAGGTGGAATAGCAATATTTTTTTAGGGCAGACATGCACTTGCAGATAACAGTAGGGTTTATCTATGGACTACAACTGTATTCAGGCCGATGGACACAAAATCAGAGGGACTCTCATTTTCCTCATATATATATATATATGAGGAATATACACACACACACACACACACACACACACACACACCTTACAATGCTTGGTTCTATTTGCAAAATTTTTCAAGAGAGAAATCAAAGTCTCACATTTTATCAGAGAAAATAAAACATTCCATGTTCTGTTTGAACTGGAGATGCTCAGTTCCAGAAATACATTTTTAGGCCTTATTCAATGGGGCAGAGCACTGGAGGACTGGAAGGACATAACTAGAAACTGATTTTCCATCGTTGTTTACAAACTAAATTTGGTGCTTCAAGGAACATTTGAGAACAGAGCAGTTGTGTAATACTTCTATAATTCCACATTTGGAAATACAAATGTTATTTTCAATGCTGAGCAAAACCAGAGTTTTCACCCTTCCAAACAAGCTGTGAAAGAAGTGTCTCTTCAGCGAGGACACGTAGCTAGTACTCATCACAGCAAGTACAGCTAACACCAGGACACATCTTAGGAAAGACTCTACACGTTTCATGTTTCTAAGCAAGGTAAACGAGCAGACATTTGTTGCAAAAATCCAGTTAACACCAAATGCATTCCTTAAGGGAAAAGCAGAGTTAAGTCTATTAATATTCGGGTCAGTTCTCAGGCACCCACCATGACCTCACTGCTTACTTGACTCAGCAGAAAAAAAAAAAAAAAAGGAATTTAGGAAAAAAACCTCAGAAACACAGAAGTAGTTTGATTCCATCAACAGCAGCAGAGAACTTTGTTAACTCTTTCCTACAAAACAGGCAAAGATTGACACCTTGGACCAAACTGCCTCAAAGTCTGAGGGTTAAAAGAGTGCCAGTTCAGTTTACTTTTTCCCAGTACATGACCTATAACTTAAAATACTGAAGACTAGAAAGTTTTACTTAAAATTAATAATAAAATCAATCCAAATTCCCACAGGTTCTGAACATTGATGAAATATTTTGAAACAAAGCACAGGCAAACTTCTGAAACACTTGCCAGCTACTGGAATTTCCAGATATATTATCTCAGCTCCTAGTTTTATAAAAGAAAAATACGTTTCAAGTGTTCCTTGGAAGAATATAGTTCTACAAAGTCCATAACACAAAATAATTCCCACTGAAATAACAAAAGATTTTATATAACAAGGCTGGGATGAGTTAGATCTCTAAGAGCTGAGCGTGTTACCCAACTTAGTCAAATGTGTATTACCATTCATAATAAAGATGACCACTCTATTACGTGACAGGGAAATCTGATAAAACTATACCAACAGACATGGCAGAAGAAATGACTAGAGACAAAGTAGAAAAGTCTGGGGCTTTAAGCAATGCTTAATCTTTACTTAGTGGAATATCTCCTATGGCATGATGTGCAAGGGACTTCTGTTTTGTTTACCCCCCCCAACAGCTGCCTCTACACACTCTCACTGAGCCAATCACTATCTTCCCATTAGGCAATAGGAAGTGCCAGGCTGAGGTATGTCATGTAATTACAAGGGTAGTACGAGTATCACATGCTGAACGCACACTGCACATTTAGAAATACTATGCACAATCTTCAGCTTCCATGAAAGTCAAACATACCACTAGGCATGCCTTCAAACTCCAGTAATGCCCTACAGCAAGAACTGAGAAGCATCTGATCTTTCTAGCTCAAGGTAAAGTATCGATAACATCAGTGCAAGTACAACCATTTTGTTCCATATTACTCTAAGATACACAATTATAGACAAAGAGTACACTTGATGATGTCTTTCATTTATATTACTAATTATCTACTTATAATACAGGAAGAAATGCTTGAATTTCAATGAGTAGATAACAATAAATAGCAAAACAAGTACTGTTTACTATTGCTTTCAGTCTAAAAAATCACTAGGTGATATGTGGGTGGATAGTGTTAATTCTGTTATTCAAAGCCCCACTTGATTATACATATAACACATATATATATACACACACATATACACACATTATCCTTACATAGAGAGTTTAATAGTGCATACATATGTGTGTGTGTGTATATGCACATAGAGATAATTTAAAGTATACAAGACTATCTATTGTAGAACCTAGAGAGAACTGATAGATCCACACACATTAGTGTTCGATATCCAGAACCAGTCTTCTGGGATGAAGCAGCATCACTTCCCAGGCTTCCAACCACAGCGTTTGGATCAGAATGCAAAATTAGGATAACGTTCTGTTAAATATTACAGCGCAATTGAAAAAAGTATATTAAACAAACAAGCAAGCAAACGTATAATGACGTCTCCAAAGATGTGGGAGAGGTGAGGTTGCTACTTCAAATCTGGGAAGTTTTTAAACAAACAAATCTGCAATTTCATAGAATCTCTCTAAATACTTTCTACACTACATCTGCAAGGTTGAACTATTTTTCTTTTAAGCATCCTTTCTCAGTATTCTACGATGCTTTGTAGTACTCAACATGCTGTTCGAAAATTCTATTTCCAGAGCAGTCCAAATTACCCCTATGAAGAAGGTGGCTGTATTTCCAGAAGCTCAGTATCACCAAGTTGGAAGTGCATTTCGTTCTTTGTGTATGGGCACAAGCACACATCTCTGGTAAGACAGCACACTGGGTGAGATTTACACGAATAAACTCACACTCACAAACTTCAGCAATCTCTTTAATATAACAAACATATCCAACAAAAAACTCAAAGTAACTTTCAGAATGCCAAAGAGGGCTTATGCAGAACAGTGCACATTTATTCTGAGGTATTGTATTCATGAAAATAAAACAAACAAACAAAAAACAAACACCCAAAACAACTACCCTCCAACATTTTAGAAGAATTTTCAGCAAGGCAAAAGCAGTTAGGTGGCAAGTACTGAGTAAGGATGTGTAAACAGTGTAATAATACAGAATATTAATAACAACCAATGCAAAAACTTTGGTTATGAAAACTGATGTAACCCCATAAACTGAAGAAAAATAAGCCAGAACAATGCAAAATATCACTTGTTAAAATATGCTCATCCATGCAGCTCAGTGAAAGTCAGAAGCTAGCAGGATTTAAAAATACTTTCCTTTATTTAGTTACTTTCTTTAGGTTGATCGTCATTCAGTTTTCCATGGAAAGAGAACGACTGATGAAAAGCTTCTTCAGTCCACTGGTGAGTTGAAGATCCCAACAAGGTGTTGCAAATGATGTCTGTTTAGGTAATTGTTTTTTATCATTCAGCGTGACATACGATCCCACTCAAATGTTACAAGCAAATGGTGCATTAATCTTTTACCATTTTGGAAGGTGAGAGCTTGGAGATCAGTTGCTCCAGGTGAAAGATTTTCATGTTTTAACAGTGACAAACTCCTTGCTAGACCTGGTGAGCCACTTAACATTTTATTTCAAACAAATAATATATTGGCAACCAAGATATATTAGTGGAATCAAGATTGTGACCAGCAGTGCACGTGCTTCTCAGAAAAATCAAGCTTTGTTTCAGATGCACATCAGGAGCCTAAGCAGCATGAGGCTTTCACACTGAAACAATTATACCAATGCCACCTGCCCGAGGCACACTTACAGGTCTTTCCTGTCTTCCACTTTACTTGAAGCGTTCTGAAAATAGATTAAAAAAAAAAGTCACATTTTATGTTTAGGAAGACATGATGGTAGATGCACTGTTTTGCCCCCTTGTAGTTGTATCTGCTTTGTTCACTATGCACTCTTCAAAGCTGCAGTCCTATCAATATCATCCCCATGTAACATGTGCTTCTGATCCTAATATATTAACAGCCAGGCAGCCTGCTTCTCCTCTGATCGCATTACAATTGAACTGTGCAGCAAACTAAGCAGTAAATGCTTTCTACTAGTAACTCTTAGGGATAAATCAGTTGCATCTACTGCACACTCAGTACCTCCTGTTCTTTCCAGTCAGAGGTAAACTCAAAACCATAAGGATGTGCACACCAGACCATAAAACTGTTAGAAATGCAGCAGGACTCCTACACAGGGAAGCACAAAGAGAGCACATAGATGGTGGTCTCAACTTTGGAACGCAAACTGATTGAGCAGTCCCTAAAGGACAGGATGAGGCAGGGAAAACAGCAGGGAGCTTCACACAATACAGAATTATAACCAGCTCAATTCTGCAATCTGATCAACTGATTTCTTAATACATGACCAACAAACCAAACCGCCCTCTTGCAAAACGGTCACCGGAATTCTAACATCAATGTATTTTCTCTCAAGGCCACTACTTGTAAACAGACTAACATTCACATTTACTGATCGATTTCAACCCAAATTAACAGGGTCAGGCAGATGTTCAGCAAGAAATATACAAACACCTCACAGACAAAAAGAACATGCAGGGTTCCCAGTTCTACCTGAATAATTACCATATTTGTTACAGATACTATTGCCATGCACATATGCAACCCTTATCAAACAGCTAATACGGTTTGAACTCATTAAACTTCTATTTTGTACTTCACTTTGACTTTTTATATTTGCCTGCTTTTAGCTTAGGCAGTTTCAGTTTTTTCCTTCTTGCATTGTAACAGCATTGCAACATTTATAATTCACTGTTGCAAAAGCATGTTTAAAGAGCAAACAAAACAAAATGACACCTATAAACCATGTATATACCACACACACCACCGCTATCATTTTCTCAGGAGCTTCAGTTTGGTCCAAAACCGAATCTTAGCTCTCAAAGGACATGAAAATAGGGTCTGTAGATGACCTGAGGTGCAAAGAAGAAAATGCGAATAGCTTTGCCATCCAGTTCTTTCACAACAAAATTTTACAATTCTTTATGTGTTTAATGAAGTTCAAGGAGTGCTTCCCATTTCAACTTTATGCTGTACCACAGGTTTTGGTAAATTCTTTGCATTGTAAATAGCTAACAAACAGAATTTCACAGCACAATTCAGAACACTGGGCTCACACGGTGAGCCAGAAACACCCACCTGAAGTCGTTCGTACTCTTTCATCAGATTGTCATATTCTCTTCTAAGGCCTTCAGACTGCTTCTTAACTGCTGCCACTTCATTATTTGCCTTGTGGAGAGCTGTAAAACATCAGGATTTGTGTTTTAATTATTAACTGTACTGCTGTAATTCGGAGCTCTGCTCACATGTCTGTGCTCCGCCATACTTGACAGCCCTTCCTTGTGAAGGTTGAAATTTAGAATGGAGCATCCCAGAAGGACACGGGAACAGATGAGGACAGGAAAGGGAAGGAAAATGACTTACATTCACAAATGGCAAATGATGGGGCTGCTGTATGAAAGGTAAAGGCAAAACCAGTAAACTTTTAAGAGGAATGAGAAAATGATGAGACTGTAGTCTTATGCCATACTGCAGGAGACAAAAAAAAAGGACCTACAAGATCATCTAGTCCAACTGTCCTCCCATTACTGTTGCTACCACAAGCCACTAAACCATCTCTTGTAGCTCTTCATCTAGACGCCAACAGTGTGCACAATCCTTTGCCTATGAGCTGCCTGAAAACAGACTGCTCTTCCCCAGAGACCTCCCACACACAGCAGCACTTCTCTGAAAGCCTGTTCTCAAAAGATGAAAAGCTACTAGATGTGCTTTCTGTAAGCACCTAGATACAAGAACTTCAGTATGAACTGTGTTTTACTTAGGGAGCTCACTCTTGATCCCTGAGACATTAGGACACAGACCCTGACCACTTTCCCACATGCAAAAAAGAAGATTCCTTTCCTCAGTCTTTTTTGTTTCTTCACTTATTAATTTGATGTTTAGATTAATAATAATAATAATAGTAATAAAAATTAAAAAATCAATCTGCAAAAGTTCTTCCAATAATATTAACTTCACTTACCTGAAATTCTGGTCTATCAGAGTTAATTACATTTAAGCTTATTGATTCTATCGTGGTCAAAAATTAATTCTGTACCCTTACATCACTCCTTTCACCTGACTTTGCACACAGATCCCTTTCATGCAATCTTGATGTCACCAATGCAAAAACCTTTTTCTAACGATCTCAGTATTTGGAATTAACAATGATTTCCACATAGCCAGTACGTGAAAATCGTATCGTATTTACTCCATTTGATCTTCTCTCCATTCTTGCTACTATTTAAAGTACTGATAGTAAAATTTAGAAATCACTCTGAAGTGAACATGTAACAAATTGTTAAGATTCTGATTTTTAAGTTGTAGGCAAAAAGCACATCCATATAGAATTTCACCTCTGCTACATTTGCCTTTGAGGCTATGTTTGTTCAGTTACTGTACAAAATATTCAGTTTCTGAAGAGGACAACTACTGACTAATGCTACTTAGCTGTTTATAAGCAGCAGAATAGTACTTTAGTTGCAACCAAAAACAACTGTATCATTAAAGTATGAACAAAATGTCTAAAAATATCTGCAAATCAAGAAAACAAACAAGCCAGTACCGTGCTTCAATGTTTTGACCAAAACAGATGTGTGACAGGAACAACTCACCTAACCCCAGAAGAACAAAGAGCAAAGAGCAGACTGTCCTTTCCACCTGTGTTGGCTATGGATAAGAAAGCCAGCCTGCTGGGTGACATTCTTAATGTAGCCCACCTACATTCTTAATCTCCTCTGCCTCAAGCATCCCCAGGGACTGGACTCTGTGGACGCAATAAAATGGAGTGCCATGTCTTTGACAACGTGAATTCTCCATCACGCCAACTTTTCTGGATGTCTTTTTGTCAAGCAACTGAGGCTTTCCATACACAGCTGCTCCACTATTCTGCCAAGACATGAACACTGCACTACAGCTATATCCATGATACAGGTACACTGTTTGCCATAAGGATTGCTTCAGAGGAACACCCAACCCACCATAAAACAGAAAATACTTTGTTTGCATAATACAGCCAGTTATTATTTCCAGCTTCCATCTGACCTGTTGATTTGCCTCACAGGAGCCAGAGCAGCTGGACTGGCAGCAAGCAAAACTCAACAGCTGACTGTTCCTACCAAGCAAATATACGAGGAGGTATAAGTGTAAGCTCCTACGTTAACGTGACTAGAGAAATAGTCACTAAGCCTTTGTATAAAGAAAACCATAATTGCTGTATGCAGCACCATCTCTTTGAGTCATCAGGTATAAATATTTCTTGATGTGACAGTATGCAGTGGCTCTCATAGTTACAATTTCATGGTTGTAAAAGGTAAAATTAAGTAAAGCAGACTTTGTCCCTAAGCATTCCTCTGCCATCAGCTCAATAAAAGGTGACCGCAGCCAAATAATTCAGTTCACTGCCCCCTATCTCCTCTTCCCACCTTACAAAGGAAAGCTGGCAAAGGGCGATTGTTTTTGTGTCTGTTTATAAGAACTTGAGCGGTGCTTCAGTGAAGCTCAACACATACGCTGTTCTCCCTTATGTCACCAGCCTGCCTGACAACATGAAGGCCAAGCTGAATCTGCACCAGTGGCAACAAGTTCCATGATATACATTCACAATGTGTATATTAATGACTTCTTCCAACAATCTTCATGTTGTAGGTCTTTACATACATATTTTCTAGAATAGTCTAGCATAGTTTAAAAACTATTTCAAAACCAAATGTCCACACATATACTCTTGTTCTCTTCTGTCTCCTCCAGCACAACACAACCTAGGAACAGAAGCACCCGTGACACATCCTGTGCACAAAACAAACCTCATTAAAGGATACACAGGAGTTTTACCAGAATTTTCTCCTGCCCCCATTGTATGTCTGGAACAACAATGCACATAAAGAAAGAGTATTTTCAGGAAATAGGTACCATTGAACTTCAACTAAATGAGTGAAATCCTAATGGTAACGAACTAGTCAAGATTCTGACATCAGCTCTGCTCCGCTGCAAGTCCAAATCAATACCAGTTGTTCTGTATGAATTTCTGCTGTGTAAACAAGGTGGAAGCCTTTACCATACACTAGAACAGCATCACCAAAAAGATGACCTGAGATAGCAGAAAAATGAAATAATACAGCATTGCAGAAGTCTCCCACTTGCCCAAAGGGTCCCAATAGTTACAAACAGGCATTTCAAACATGAGCGTTCCCACAGCTGTGAGTGAGGAAACAAAGTTAACGCACTCAAAGTCCCATTCATGACCTCAGCCGAAGGATAGCTGTCAGGATAGCTACTTTGCGAAGCTTCTCTTAATTCTATCCTCATCTTCAATTGGTGATGGTTTATTCTGTTATAACTTCTTGGATCAATTTCAGTACTAACCAAATGAAACAAAGCAGCATACCAATACTCACATGGACTACATTTGTCACAATTAGCATTTTGGATATATGAACACCACGGTAATGTCACAATTCAACAACAAAAAAACCAAAATGCACAATATAGTTACCTATTACTGTCCAATATTGCATCATCCTTCCCTTTCCCAGAAAAATCCCACAGGGTTGACATCAGCAGCTACAAACAGCTTTCAACTATCTCAGTGTTTTGTTAGAAATTTAGCTAATGTGTAGCAGGAAAAATATTCTCACCTCTGCACTGAACAGTGCTAGAATTACTCACTTTTAGATATCCTTGAGACACTTTTTGTAACAGACATTTATCAGTAAAACACCATCTCAAAGTTATTAAGAAGTCAAGTCATTACACGTCTAGGTATGCTAAAAATGGATTTAGGCTGTTACAAGTGCTGGTGCCACTGCTGGGTGCCTATAAAGCCACCAGCATGTGGGTCTGCAATAAAGGAGAGAAAACCTACCCTTTTCTCCTTCACTTTGAAGAGAGAAAAAGGCCTCAATGAGGATAAGAAAATTAATTTTGAAAATATAACAAAACTGGCTGAAATCTTTGACAGCTCATTCCAATCTTCCTTCACAATTTAGTAAATTCACTGCTCAGTCTCCTTGCCTTGTACTTTTACTTCTCCACCTGTCCAGAACACATGAGGTTGCAAAAAGTTTAGGACTTCTTTTGTGGTTAACTGAACAAAACATAAAAGGCAGATTGCACTTCCCATAGAAGGTAAGAAGCTGAAGAACTGTAGATGAATCTAGTTGAAGTTTCTAACATGTACTGCCTATGCTACAGTTTCACTCAGAATTTCAGGAAGGGAGACACGCAGCCTTTTCTTTGCCAAAAGCTACAAAGAACATTTTTCAAAACCTTACAGAAAATTTATCTCTCCCTTCAAGCCACAGCACTAATCTGTTGCTAAACTGATGACTACTAAGTACTGCTCCACTGAGGCACCCCCTACCTCTCAATCCTACTATAAAGTGGTGAATCATCCTATCACCACATGTAAGTAGGTTTACAAATGTACCAAACCAGACAAATGGATATTTGAGACTACTGAATGAAAACCCAAACTTCTGACTCTTACCAATGTTACAGCAGGAAATTTTATTTATTTATTTATTTTTAATTAGTTTTGTTCTGTTTCAAACCTACCTGCCATCTATATTCTTAATCTCCTCCTCAAATGTCCCCAGAACTTCAGGAACTAGACTTTGTGGACTCGGGAAAGGTTATGTTTCAGTCATGCTCAACAGCATGCAAAAAATTGAAAAGCTTGTTTTATTTCTTTGTAACAATCCCAACTTTGACTTTATGTAAAGCATTTCTCACATTTAGCGAGCATAAAACTCAACATTTGCCTGCTCAACTGGAGAAGTTTCAAAAGAAAACAGTAGGTTCAACTGACATGCAGAGTAATGCTCCATTGAAAGCTGTGTCTACAGATGCGTTCAGTGTTTGTTATCAAATACTTCTAGTTTGTTGGATATCAGTTCGCTCAAAATAAGGTATATGAAAACTTAAAGAAACCTAAGATAGACACAGCCCCACACCATCTAGCTGATGATGGCAATTAATGTAACCATGGGATTTTCTGTTTGAGGTTTTGGCTACAAAAGGTGGTGGCAACAGGAAAAGGGCTGTAAATGTTTCTCGATTCATTAAGATCTTCTCCCCTACTTATCTCCCCCCAACAAAGACTCAAGCATGCCTTAATTTATATATATATTTTGGTAGACAACAGCCTGCAGAGAGAATGCAGCTAAAGCAGCATGTGGTAAATGTATTTATTCCTCCACTTTCTCAAGTGCTACCGACTGAAAAGCTTACATTATATTAGTGTTACATACCATCAGATAGTTTAAAGAAAACACACACATCTAGGTTTTTCATTGATCCTGTCACTCCAAAGGTAGCTTTCCTAAATTCTATAAGAAAACAGCAGGAGAGGGAAAACCCACAATCAAACTCTGCCTGGGAATGTGAATTAATGAGACTTTCTGTTTAGAAATTCTTGCTGCTTCAAGCCTAGCTGAAAACAGCTGCTCTGTTCTTGTTTGCCTTCCCAGTGGACAACAGAAAGGATTTCACACAATATTTGGCGTTGCTATTTTTGCAGCTTCGTAGCAGCACCATGCAATATGAAAGGAGAACTGTGTTTTGATGACAATGTGCTATCCGGTGCCATGAAAATCTGTGTTTTGTAATAGCCTGCATATCTGATTAGTGCTTACAAGACAGCAGGCAGTGTTATCTCAAAAACACTAATTTCAGATGAGTAGATGTTCATAAGCCTAGACAAATCCAAACAGGACAGACCTAAACAGGTAAAATCTGCTCTGTTTCAACTTGGACTGCCACGAAAGCAGTTTTGACAAGCTAAACACAGAAACTCCTAATATGCGTCATGATATAAACTGCAAGAAATGCTTCCTACTAGACTTGAAAAGGATTAAAAAAAAATCAGAAATGCTAACACCTCTACTGCATGAGATAGAGACATTGAAAATACAACTTAAAGACTTCTCTGCAACTTGGCTTAAAACCTGCTCCATACAAAAAAACCCAAACAAACCAAAAACCACAACCATATACTTCTTCATTTTATATATAGAGGTTAGTCGTTACATGACATGAAAGATAAGTCTGATGCCTGCAGAAACTTGCTGTTTATTCTGGATCTTCACCAATGAGATTTAGGGGATAAGTTAACACCATTAAAATGTATCAGTTCCATTTGTTTATAGTTACAATTTAACTAAGGTGCTCAAATCATATCACTAACATTTTCATAATGAAAACATCTCCTATAACATGGTGGTGGTGTCGGTGTATTTTTCCAGTCCCTTATCAAATGTAAAGAAATCCCAGACCAAGAGTTTGTACACAGTGTATAGTTAATGCAATACCAAGACTATATTTTTTCACCTCTAGTGTTGAAAAGATCTTTTCTTTATTCTCAGAAATAAGTCCGACCCAATACTTACCATTTGATGTCTTCTGTAATTCTGCTTTCAGCTGTCCAATTTCCTTCCTCAATTTTCCATTAGTTGTTTCCACCGCCTCTTTGTTTTCACCGCTTCCTTTTTCATTCAGGGCCTATTAAAATCCATAGATGCTGCTGTTAGTTCTGGTTAAGTTAGTTGTGTATTAATGACAAACTACCAGAGAAAGTCAGCCTTGATCTTGCAAAGCAACAAGTTTTATCAAATGTTAATGTAACGGGCAGACACCCACTCATTCCAGGGAAATAAAAACCAAACAAATAAGAAAGGAAAAAAAAAACAAACAAACCAACAACAGGAAGAAAAATTGTTCAGTATTTAAAGCTGATATCAAGCCTTGTTCTATACGTATGCACAGGTACAGCATCATCTCCCAGGTAAAAGTAGCTGGTATCTCTGCAACTTCTGTGTAGTTTATAAAAGGCTTTACGAAAAGACATACCAGGAATGCGCATGAGAGGACAGTGTCATGCTTATGTGCAATCTGTTCTTATAATTAAGTTATCCTGTTTTATATGTCACAAATCCATCATCTTAGGTTCATAGCTACTGTTTTAATCTTCAGAATACCTCAACACCCACAATAGATTTTCACTGAAATTCAAGTAATAACTAAGAAAGGATTCAAGAAAAGCCCTGTAAGTACTAGACACAAGAGCAGTATACTCCCTGTACTCTCAAAATGTTAGCACTGCTATAATTCTGTATGCTCTTATCACTAAATCACCTACACCAATTCCTTAAAGTATTACACATTAAGAATTAGACTCCTTAATTGGACTCTTTGCCCGTATTGCTTCCAGTAGCATCACCTTTGTTACCAAAATAGCAAAAAACAGTTGTAAATCCTTAAAGGGATTCCATTTGGCTGCCAGTAACAACACTATAGTCATTTATTACGAGGCCTCATATTGCTTTCTATACTTTGCTCTCACCTCTTTCTATTAGTACAGTTATTTCTATCGACTTTTGTCTCAAGTCCTGTGCTTCATGGAACTTCTAAAAAGGATACAGCACGAACCTGGTGAACTAGGCTGCACAGTATTTACACTCAAAGCCAGAGTGCCTTACATATAACTGCTTGTTCCTCTCTCTGAAGGCAGAACAAAGCACATTTGTAAATGAACACAAATGCAGAGGGCCAAGCCACAGAGGAACTTACACCATATGAGGTTATTAAAACAAAACAAAAACCCAATGAAATTCTCAACATTTCCAGCACAATGGAGACCCAGCTACAGCATGGTGGTTGTAACTGTGGATACCACTGCTTTTGCAAATCATGAAACCAAAAACACAAATAGAAACGGACAGGAATGCAGTTTCCAGTTTCTGGCTATCACTTACAAGCAGCAAAGAGAATGTGTTGCTTGGGAAACACACTTAAGAGTGAAGGCAGAACAAAAAGAGGACTTTTGGCCAAATCCCAGCAGGGATTTGAGGAAAAAGTGTACCAGGATGCAGCAAACAGACAAGTTCCAAGGCTATGGGTGGGAGTCTGGACCATTCTGACAGAATACCAGACTCAAAGATTTTGGAATCATTTGATACTTGAGAAATATGTCACCCACACTCCAGTGATTCTTGTTTCACAATACATCTCAAACACCCTTGTTTTGTATCTTTCTAGTACCTTTTACCCACAGACTGTTCCCTTTGATTTATTACAAAAAAAGCCAAGAAAATCCCAGCACTCTTAAACACAACTCCAGATAAGAGTGGAAGGAAACCAATATATACCTGCTGTGACTTTTGAGAACATGCCATATTTAAGAATGCTGTATGAATCTCCCTATCTTGGATATCTATAATTTATAGTTCACTCTCTTTGAACTATAGTCACAGTAGCCAATGACAAGACTCCATACATCTGGACAGACATCTGTTGACCTCCCTTCCTGTATACAATCGTATACCAAACCACAACAGACAAACCATAGCTTACTATTCTCCAGTCTTATGAAAAAAAAGGTGAAGTGTTTTTGGTCAATTGGTGGGTTGTTGTTTTTTGTTGTTTTTTTTAAGTCACAAATGTTTGGTACTGTTTTCATTAATAATACAGCAGTACTCTACTGAAAAAGCTAGACAAGACAGCTCAGAGCAAGTCCTGTTCAGAAGAAACAGCACCGGAACAGCTACACTGAAGGCTTCTCTGTGCTGGACTGTCACAGCCCTGATCTAAACGGCCTGACCTGAAGTCCTCTACTTTACTGAGATTAAACTCAGAGATACTTTAATAGTATTACTACTTTGACAAAATTCATACTGGAAAGACAGAGCTTCCTTCCTTCCTTCATTTACGTGGATTACTGCAGTTTCCTACTGAAATTTCTATTCAGTATTCTGAACTGCATATGGTAAGAAGGCTGTTCTTCCTTTGTCCACCAGAAAGAAAAATTCAGTAGCAAATCATCTCCAGCTTATTTTGTACTACTGTGTGCGTAAGAAATAACTGAAAATGTTTAAAAGATACCTCCTGTAGCCTCTCATTCTCAGCCATGTATTTTTTGGCTGCTTCAGTCGCGTCGTTTACTTGCGTTTCCAGAGCGGCATGAGATGCCATGCCTTTTGCCAACTGAGTAAGAAGGGTAACAGTACGTCTCAAAACACTGGTGAAGAAACACAGTGAACAGCACAGTAATTTACAGTACAAATTGAAAACAAAACAAAAAAAACAAAGCATCAACAAAACAAACCCAATACACAAAAAGAACAACCCCATTTGTCTCTATTTTAGCATTAGATGTGAAAACATCTACTTAAAGCACCTGAAGGAAAAAAAAAACAGGTCCAAAGATAGTAGCAGTGAGGTAAGCAATTGAAAAGGTATTAATTCATTGACAATCCGTTTTAACCTGATAAAGGAATCTTCCTCTCATTCCCAAAACCACACCTATTAGGAGGTCAGAGGCTTACTTGCTTAAAGGCTGAAATATGCTTACATGCCTTTGTGTTTTAAACACGATTAATCTCTGAATACAAGATCCAAGCAGTATGTATGGCCATAAGTATAATTTAAATTTAAACAAACAAACAAAAAAACCCACAGGTCTTTTATAAAAGGCCTTACAATAAAATACTGTCAAGTTTATTCTTAGCTCTCACACCCACTTTGAATCAAGGAAAGGCCAAAGCAATACTAAATTCATTCCCGTAATATGACTATACAGATGCTTTAAAAAAAAAAAAAGATAAAATTGAAAATCCTAATAATTTATTTTTTCACAACTGAAATCATATTAATAGACTTGTTAACTCACAAGGTAGGCCCTTCCCAATTTTTACATTGAAAGCTCATTTTCTTACTTTTTTTGGTTTTAATAATAAGTTAAGGCTCCCACGTCATTGTATTCCAAGATGTAGCAACCAAAAGTCAGTAAAACATCCTGACTAAAACAGAGTCACTGTATCACGTAGGTTGGAAAAGCCCTCAACAGGTCATCCTGACTGAGGACCTGCCCAAAGAAAACAGAGCAGACTGCTCAGGGCCTTGTCCAGTTGAGTTCCCACCATCTCCGAGGACAGACATTTGGCAGAACTTCGTAGTATTTGCCCATTCTGAACAGCAGAAAAATACTTCTTAATCAGAAGCTCAAGGTTTCAGTCTGTGCCTGCTGCCTCCTGACATTCCGATGTGGGTCAACAAGAAAAGCTAGCTTCATCTTCTCAGCAATCTCCCACAAGATAGCTGTTCAAACCCAAACAGTCTTTGCCTCAACTTCTGTTTTCAAAGGCTGAAGACAAGCAACCGTGGCCTCACCTTTTATGTCACACTTCAGTGCCCGACATTCTTGGTGCCAGTATCAATGTTTCATAAAGGAGAGCCAAAACCAGACATGGTCCTGCAACAGTAGTCCCACATGCACCAGATAGGGATAAACAATCATTTCTCTTCAACTGCTGGCTACACCCTTGCTATTACAGCTCAATACATGATGGACAGCCCACCAGGACTCCCAGGTCCTTTCCTGCAAAGATGCTTTTTACCCTGCCAGTTAGCCTCCAGACTGCATGTTGCAAGTGGTTATTCTACCAGAGGTAGTACTTTCCATCTGCCTTCGTTTGACAACATGAGGTTTCTGTCAGCTTAGTCCTCCAGCCTGTGTAGCTTTCTGAATAGCAGCACTGCTCACCGAGATGTCCACCACTCAGGTTTGGACTTCTACAGTCTGCAGACTTGTTGGAAGCACACTTCAACTCATCACTTGAGTTGTCAGCATGTTCATTAAATGCTACTGGGTCCAGCAGCAATCCCAGAGAGACACCACTTAGAATATGCAATACCAATTGAATTCCTTTGAGTCCAAGACCCAGTGAACTTCCCAAATGCCTTTTTCTGTGCTTCTCCAGGCCATCCTTCTCCAACTTCACTATCAGGATACAAAAAGAAACTACATGTGTAACTCTAGCAATGCCTTTGACATTATGTGCTCTGTCATTCATCCGCATAGACAGTGATCTAGTCACAGAAGGCAACAGGAATGATTGGGCACGATCTCTCATTAAACCTGAACTGGTTGTTTCCAGCCACTGAATTCACTCAAGTTCTCCCCAGCCATACCTCCCAAAAGGCTAAAAAAAATAATAAGTAAAATAAAAAGTAGGAGGGCAGACAGCAGACCTTATCAGCAAGAAACAAAACAAAGTAAGGCTGGTAATGAGATACTCGGTGCCTCACTCTTTCCACCATCCTTTGTAATTCATTCCCTTGTCCCACTGAGCAGTGGGCCTATGTGTTCTTTAGCTTTCTTTGCATCCTCAACCCTCCACATCCCTCTCTGGTTTCAATTGCAGCTGAGCTTTAGCTTTCCTATTGCTATCCCTGCATAATTAAGCAGTGTTTTCTGTACCTGTCTTAGGTAGCCCACCTCACTTTCACATTTTGTTTACTTCTCTTTTCATACCCCAGATGAATCTGGCTATCACTGCTAATCCAGCCGAGCCTTCTGCCTTGTTTACTTGGCTTTGTGTGCAATGGATTTGTCTGTTCTTTTCTTCCAAGGAAGCCATCCTTGAAAAATCCATCAGCTCTCCTGAGCATCTATCTTCTACAACAGTCTACCATTGGGTAACGCTGAGAAGATCCTCAAATATGCCAAAACCTGTTCTCCTGAAGTCCAGGACTGAAATTCCACTATTTTTGTTTTGTGAATGCAAACTTTACAACCTCACAGTCACTCCATCAATAGCTGGCCCTGTCATCTTCAACCAGTCTTTACCTGATTGTGAACAACAGACTATCATTAGAGTTCTTTCTGCCATCAACTATTTGTACTAAGAAACTGTCTTCAACACATCTTGGAAAACAGAAATCTCCTGGATTGTCCACACCTGGCCCTATTGCCCTTCCAGGAGGAACAAGAGTGACTCAAACTCTCTTCTTAACTACCAGGACTTGCAATCATCAGTCATCCTCTTAAGGAATGCCTGCTTAAGAAAGACAAGTAGTTGAAGCCAACTACAACAGATATTTGATAACATTACCTGTCTTGCTCTGTCCTCTATTCCTTACCACTGAATGGCTTATCACCACTCCCAAGGCAAGGCTTCTCGTGTACCTACCAATTCCTCTGCAAAATGGAATGCCTCCTCTCCCCTGTTCTGTTTTTTCCTGCCTGTACCCATCCATTTCAGCACTCCAATCATATAAGCTATCCCACAGTGTCTTTGTAATCTCAGTGCAGGCATAGAAAATATGCACATCCATCCTAGCAAGGGAGCATGAGAAACAGAAAATCCTTGACTGCACGTAACCACTGCTCAGCAAGAACTAAAATATCGTGTTAGTGATTTTATTCTATCCTAAATCCAAAATACGGCACCAGACCAGCTACTTGGAAGTGAATTAACTCTATCCAGCCAAGCCCAGGACACTCTGCAACTGCGCACAAACTTGTAAATACTTCTTTTGTTTCCCATGTTGTACACATTTTTGTGCTGCTTTTGCAGGGGGAGCATGAGAGCCTTATCCACTGTCCATTAACATACACAAAATAAGTCTACTATCACAAGTCATTTGCTCTAGCTACTACTGAAGTCTTCTAAATCTTTGTGAAAGGACAGTAGTCCACAAAAGCCCATTAGCATGCTTCCAGCATAGAATTTTTATCCACAGTTTTAAATAATTCGGGTCATCAGACAGATTTTCTTCCTTGAAAGAAAAGTGAGAGCACAATCCTGGGAGACCATCTTCCAGCTCTAGTATAGGACACAGCCCAACCATTCCTTTCTTGGAGCAGAGGTCAGAAACATGTTTGTGCACATTTACTTAACCCTTCTGCAGAAGAACACGGTGCATTTCTATTGCTGTTGTGCAAGGCAACAAATGACTTTTTTTTCTTTTTTTCATTTTTTGTACTTCAGTTTTGTATATTTTCCTTGAAGTCCCTTCACACACAGTGCTCCTCACAATTGTCCAGGTAACAAGACAGCCACACTGGTGGAACAAGTCGATCACGTTCCAGGCATTTTCTTATTCTGTGTTCCTCTTTTAGATCTGGGAAACGACAGGCAACTCACTGAAAGAAGATGGCCAGCATTCTTTGTTCAATGTCACCATATAATGTAGAACTAGGAAAACTTCTGACCATATTCCTATTCATTCACATTGTTTGTTCAATTAGTCCACACCCTCATTGTCCAGCTGAGAAGATCTGCAGGTTGTCATGCGAAGAACTGCAGGTACTCCCGGTTGCTATCAGCAGTTAGAAGTTGTCCTTTCTGTTATCCCGTGCTACTAGCTGTATTTAAGAAACCTCGAAAGAATACCAAGCTTAAGGTCATAATATTCTATTAAATCAGCTGCCATAAAGTGTTTGCTTGATCTGAAACAATATCCAAAACTCTCTTTGAAAGTTAGAGAATTATACTATAGTTCCTACCTACGAAATTTAGTTGAAGTCAGATTCAAGTTTTCCTTCTTAACAGAGCAACATGAAATTGTACCGGCTTGCAACGTATCAAAATTGCTTCAACAGTGCTTTAGTTTTTGAACCCTTTATTCCCAGCTAATTTTTTTGGAGAAAGCAAAACACAGAGCAAAGGTATAATGAAGGAAATTAGTTTTTCCTGAAGAAATTTCTGCAAAAATACATGTTTTCTTAAGCATTCCGAGCCTGACTTATGTGCTGCTCACACATTCTTCCAGTATTCAGACATTGTACATTACATCCTCTGATCTCAACTGCCACATAGGCAATCTGCTTGCATTTACTTCTTCTAATTCCTCAAAGTCAGCCTTTTAATAATATTTTGGTTGCATTACTTTGTGCAATAGCTCTCATAAGATATGTGATATATAGAAATCATGTATGCAGACAATATAAAGCGTCATACTTACAGCCACAGAAACAAGGAAAAACCTGAGATATAAAGGTTTCTTTGTGACCGGAAGAGTTTCATTTGAATATGATCAATGGCATTGGCATTGACATTTGCAACCTTCTCATTCACCTGAATGGCTGAGTACTTTCTAACTTCTCTAACAGCATCTGTAAACAAAAACAGACTGTTCTTAGCCACATCCCTGGGTATGTATTCACAATAAACTAAGCATAAGAACTAGAAATATTTGGACATTTTGATCATCAAAGAGTAACATCAGTTATGTTATCCATAAAGCTTAAAGACAAATCTTGAGAAATCACAGAAGCAATAACACATTTCCAGAGCAATGACAAATCACTGACCAAAACACACTTGAACAGTTATTACCAACATCTATATCCAGATACCAGGAACCTGGACACCGCTTTATCCCAAATCTAGCTTTCCTCAAAAATCAGTGACCACTACCAACTCAAAAAGCAAGCTTTAATCAAAGTTTCCAACTGGAGATCAAAGAGAGAAAATTAATTTCATCATTATTTGATCTTCAGACATTCATTGAAATACCTACTTTGAGAGACTATAAACTGTTTGCGTTTCACTACTTTGATTATTATTAGGAATATGTTATTGCAGCTTAGTCTGCTTTCTTCACACAGAAACATGCATATGTACTCCTTCACCAGTAGCCAGGAATTAAACAGCATTTTAACTGTAAGGCAGTGGAAACAACTCCCTCCTATCTGTGTGGAAAGAATTATTTCTATCACAGAAATAAGTGAAATACTTCATACACAAAGCAGTCAGCAGTCATCATTCAAGCATCACTAAGCTTTATTCCTACATATGCTCCAACAAATGTAGTCAACAACTGTATCTGCGCTGAACATAAGTATTCAAATAGCTCAGTGCTTTGATGTTTTCTTCTGGTGCATTACTTCAACAGCAGCCAAGAGAAAGAGTGCCATCTACTGCAGGCTGAGCAGTCCAGCCAAACAGACATCTTGCGTAACTAACACCCTGTGTAAGAAAACGAAACCAAGCAGCAGCCTACACCAAACCATTTTTGCTCCTCATTTACTACTTTGCCACTGCATCTGAATTCCCAATAAGAACACAGTACAAGATCTCTTTCATTCTAGTGGGGAGTTTCTAAAGAAATTAGCTGGGTTACAGTAGGCTTGAATCTTCTCAACTAACTGCCATGAACTCCAAATACTAGCTATTTTTTTCTAGTTTATTAGAAAAGTATTTAACACTTACCAAGAAACAAGATGATCAGTAGAACTATTATTGTAAGGAACATTTTGTTCCAAAAGACAGCCATTTTGCTCCATAGAGGAATCATAAAAATCTTCTGCCATCTGCAAAACAACATAGTTATTCAAAATCATTAAACGCTAGAAGTATAACAGCCCCACAGAATAGAGCCTCATTATTGATATGAGACTTAAGAAAGCTCTCTAAATAGCCATTTGAATCACCATATAACAACAAAAGCCCCAAACCAACAACCCTCCATGAATTAAGATTGCTTCTACCATCTTTCAGAGGGCTCCTATTTTATACTGAGGAGTCTGAATAATTATAAAGTAGGATTGATATCAAAGTCTAACTTGCAGATGACAAAAAATTGACAAGTCACGCATTTCTATTTTGTCAATAACTTCTTTGAAGAGCATGAATTTGTCAGCTAACAATCAGCCTCAGACAGGAAGAGGCCTAAGGACGGTGAAGACCACTTTTCTTTAAACAATCGTCTCTTCAGTACCATTTTATGGAGCAAGCTGTGAGAATTCACACTTATAGCACAAGTAACTTAGAACCCAAAAGAAATAACAACAGTTCAGCTGTGCTACAGGTTAGAATGCGATTCTGCAGGTTAGTATCAGTGCTACCGTACTGACAGGTGCTACAGTAAAGTAATACCTACTTATGCCATAAGGCTGGTAAGGCAGGTATGCTAGTCACCATTTGATCAATTAGGTAGATTCTCCAACTTTTGTTAAGTTTATTTATGTTCTCCAACAACTGTTAAAATTCATCCTCCAACAAAGCAGTTTTCTACCTACTGAGAATGTAATCACCCCCAACCACGTTCCGCACTAAAAAGAATTAAAATATTTTATCATTCTGTGTGCAAAAACCCTGTTTGTGCCATTCAGTGTAACCCAAAATCTTCACAGCAGGCAGCTGTAGCTTACATCAACCACAAAGCTTACTGTAATTAAGCCAAGTTACAACTCTAATGAAACCTATTTGCTAACTCCTTACATGTGAATCTCCAAGCCTCATACCCTATGATTCTGATGCATGCACATTAGACCAAATATACTGCCAAGTTATACTAATGCTAAAAATTAGATCTCTTTACTGCAAAGTCTTCCTGTATTTTCACGCTCATTTTTCCTCAACAGGGAACATTAATGTTTATTAATGCAGTACTGCCTTTGGCAGCAGAAATCACACAGATATACTTCCAAATTACAATCCTGCCCACCAGCACAATGTTAACAACCAAGTGTCAGTACAGCCCTGTCTTACTGAATGCATGCACTTCTATACTGACAAGTTACTAATTTCCAGGAACTTAGCCTGAGAACCAGGAAATCAAAACTTGAAAGAGCTGCAGTTTCACATCTCTGACTGTGCACGCATTACCCTCAGGACCAAACCAGCTCTCAAGGCCACCAAGATGCATAAGGCAGAACTGCTGTCCTCTAGTACTATCACAACAGCTAAACCCAGCCCTTAATTCTACAGGATTCCTGTGACAGTTTTGTTAACAAGGTAATAGACCACGTCACAAAGATACGCTATTTCATCCTTTCAGAAACCCCTGTTTGAAAGAATAACTGAATGTTACAAACCAAACATAAATATCTATTCGTAACACTGCAGATTATGCATTTGCTTTTCAGCTTCGAAGATCAGATCCAGGCCTCATCTATGTCGTAAGCGAAACCTGTTTCAATACTGCCAACATACCCTGCATGTGTCATCAGCCTAAATGAAGTCTTGCAGCTTGTTTCCTC
The DNA here is from genome assembly GCF_039878825.1 of Excalfactoria chinensis. Classification (NCBI taxonomy): domain Eukaryota; kingdom Metazoa; phylum Chordata; class Aves; order Galliformes; family Phasianidae; genus Excalfactoria; species Excalfactoria chinensis. The sequence continues at coordinate 13,411,341 of NC_092825.1, read as the reverse complement.
ACACAAGCCATTGTTGTTAGTAATCTGATTACAGCTCCCATCATGCTTTTCCCCTCTTACAGCTGGACCTTAGACTCAGAAACAACAGAAAACATGGGAACTCTGCAATCTGTACTGAAACACACTGAACTCCTCATAAGCTGTGACACTGGCTGCAGGGGATTCAGCCCTGGCCAGGACCCTCCCGCAGGTGTAAGCGATGACATTCTGACTCTGCACCCCACAGTGTTTTGGTTTAGGTTTTCTTCCCCAGCACGTTACAGTAAAACCTGCATCCTTCATTCATTCATACCTTTAAGGTGAAGAAAGCCAACACTTAACGGCTTTACAACATCTAACAGCTTTACAAAGCACCACAGCAGCAGCAAATCTAAGGGGCTTTTTTTGTTTTTTAAACTGATACTCCGGAAAGAAATCCGAATTGTGTCTCCTGCAGGGAAGTTAGCAGTATTTTCTCACTATTTCTTCAGAGGAATGAAAACAGCACTACCAAATTTGGAAAGCTGCTTAGAAGAAAGGAAACAAACTCCAAGTCAGGCCTCTGCAAATAACACGAGCAATTGACACATTTTGTTTCTGTTGTATTTCTCTCTGTTACTACAGGCATTTGCCTTAGGATTATACTTAACATTTGTATTGCGTTCCAGAATTATTACTTCGTTCCCATATACATACACAGAGGCCTTTCCTACAGCAGCCCTGACTGAATCTTCTGCACCAAACTAAGCCTGTGTGTTTTTAAACAAGCCTCTGACAGCTCGTACAAAGGCTGCCTACGAGGAGTTCTGAGTGCCCAACGTGCCTTATCTGCCCTGTGCCCACAGCACAGCCCGTATCGGCACACGTGGTAACGGCTCCCCAACAGGAGCATGCGGTGAGGTGACAGCACCGCTGCCCTCCTTCAGGCCAGCTGTTCCCAGAGAGCAGAGGGGCCGGTTCCCTCTCAGCGAAGCAAGGCGTGAGGGGCTCAGTGCGGGAAGCCCAGCTGCTGGACAGGTAAATTAAAAGTGTGTAAGAAAATCCCATAAAGCTCCTTAAAACAGGCTCTGGTGCCTGAAACTCCTGCCATTCAGGTCTCAAGCAGCACCCCGACAGCTCACATCTATCCCGAGATGCACCAAAGCTCCACGTTCGTAACGACAAAAACTTAAGAGAACAGACACGGCTCGAGAAGCCCGACTGGGGCAGCCCAGCACAGCCCGAGCTCCTACCTCAGTGGGGAGATGAAGGGCAGGCACAGCACGAGCAGCACTCCCACCTCGCCGTACAGGAAGGCGGCAACCGCCGTCCACTGGACAGTCATCGTCCCTGCGGCCTGCGGGGCAAAGCGGGGCTCAGGCGGGGCCCGGACCCACGCGGCACTCACTGCTGGCGCTGCGGCTCGGGGCCTCCCGCCTGAGTTCCGAATGGGCTCCCCCCGCGCCCGTCCCGCCCGGGCCCGGCCTCCTCCGCCGCCCCCCGGATGCGACGCAGCCCCGCAAGCCGTCAGCCCTCCGTCGCCGCCCGCAGAGGGGCGGCAGCCTTCTCCCCGTCTTCCCCACCGACTCCTGCGCAGCGGGGAGTCGCCGGTCGCCCTGGGCCTGTCCCAGTCCTCCCCCCCCACCCCCCGTGGCAGCTCAGCCCTCGCAACCTCCTCGGCTTCAGGGCCTGATGGCGGCGGGCCGTTCTAAAAGGGGAGGGGAGCGCGGCCTCTATCCAGCGAGCGGGTCAGGGCAGGGAGGCAGGCAGCGGACCCACCCTTCCCGCCGGCGCTGAGGCTGTGGAGCGGGCGGCGGGGCGGGGCGGGCTGCCGGCAGGATGTGGGCCGGGACGGAGCTGAGTGACACGGCCGGGGCAGGGAGCGGAGGTGGTGCCACGGTGAGCGCCTCGGAGGAAGGATCCAGCCAGTCTGTACTCGTCCTGATAATCTCTGAGCCCCGCTCCCATAGGGCTGGGGCAGCCTAGTGATGACTGCCTGGGGTCTGGTGTGGTGGCCGGCAGCGCGCCCACAACCCCTCCTCTGCTGGGGCATGCGGGCATCTATCTTCGTGCTGAGAACGGTTAAAACCAACATCTTTGCTTTACATTCAGGCAGTGTTTAGATGCAGTCTGCTGTAGGAGCCCACTGCTCCATGTCTCCAGCTTCTTAGATCAAGGCCTTGACTTCGCTGCCTGACCCACTCACGGGTTTTTGACATTGAAGTGCTGCCCCGCAGAAGCATCATGCTGCAGGGGAGGGTCAGGATGGGTATCAGGAGAGGGTTATTCATGAAGAGTGTGCTTGGGCCCTGGAACAGGCTGCCCAGGGCACAGCCCGAGCTGCCAGAGTTCAAGAAGAGCCTGGGCAATACTCTCAGCTGTATGGTCTGATTTTTGGGTGGTGCTGTGCAGAGCCAGGAATTGGACTCAATGATACTTATAGACTCCTTCCAACTTGGGGTGTTCTATGACTCTAAAACATATGAAGATTCCATAAAGCTGTTTTCACAAAGAAAGTACTGCCATTACTGCCATAAAGGCACAACAGTATCTACCAAACAAATTTCAGACAATGTCCAGCAGTCTTGTTTGGACCTCATGAGTAAAACCACATTCCTTCAGAAAGTTCTTTTCTGCCCTGTGTTGGGTGTAGTGTTCTTCATCAGCATAGCAAGGTTTCAAGCACGGTATGCCCATGCATTGCTACTGGAACAGGTTGCCCAAGGAGGTTGTGGATGCCCCATCCCTGCAGGCATTCACGGTCAGGCTGGATGTGGCCCTGGGCAGCCTGGTCTAGTGGTTGGTGACCCTGTACATAACAGGGGGATGAAAATATAAGGTGGTCCTTTTCAACCCAGGCCATTTATGATTCTATGATTTCTCAGCCATCTTAGCCACTTGCAACTCCCCTCATTTCTCCCTAGTAACCCTCATCTCTTTTCCCTGTTCTTCCCAGTCTGGTGACATCTATACCCGCATTCAGTATTTCTGATACCATTAATTTGCTTATCTTGGCCTTGTGTGGTATTACTCAGGTAGTGACATGGTTATTGGACACCATTAACCCTGCAAGTTCACAGTCCCAAATGGACTCCCCAAACTCTTTGGTTATTTCTGTCGTTCAGCTGTTTTTCATGTAACTCCCACGTAACCGACGCTGAAATCCAGCCACCCCTCCCAGGGCTATCTGTGGCTTTTTTTAGCTTCTCACGCTGTCGCATGTCACATCCAGCAATTTCACCCTGGGCAATCAGCTCAGCTGATTTGCCTGCAGTTCCAACAGGTACCTGTCTGCTTGGGAAGGGGTTACCTGGTCTAGCTGGACATGACCAGCCTTCTTGATACAAGCATCTGAGTTGCTCTTAAGAACTCTGTCCCAGAAAATTTACATCAAAAGGGTGTAGTTTAACTAGCATAAATAGTAGTAATAATCCACGGAAAGTAAAACAAGGAGTCACTGCATAAGCAGTTTTCAGCAGAGCTGACTGCAGCTGCTCTCAATCTGAAATTATTTGTGCTTACATTTCCCAGCTCTGTGACTTCAGGACTGTTCCCGTGTGTTAACGCTTTCCCAGTTGCTGCTAAGCAATGTCTGATGAAAGGTTGCATCCCAAATAATTGTTTATCCATAGCAACTATTGGAGAGTAACACAACCAGACACTGCAATCTAATCTACACTGTGGAAGCAGCCTGGGTTTTAAGAAGCATTTCTAACATATTCTCATAAACGTAATCAAACTCATAGATAAAACATAACCTCTTATTATATTCTGGTTATTACACTTTAGCTATTGGCCTACTGCTATTATACTTTATTGAAGCTATTAAAATGTTACTAAAGACTTTCTTTCCCTTAAACCCAGAGCAGTTTCCTTTTCTGAGCTGTGTGCCAGCACTGCAGGCTGCTCTCCAGCAGGCTTAGCTGCATACTGACAAGACTAAACTTGCACATCTCCACTGCCAGAAAGTCTGAGTCTGTGCTGGCCCTCCAGGAGCTCCACAAGATCTCCGAAAGGCTCCCCCTGCAGTGACTGCAGTGCACTTCGACTGCTGCTGCTGAGCATCCTCACCAACCTGGAATGAGGTCTGAGGTAGCCGAGGAGAATAATAATGGAGTAACTTATTGAAGATTGAAAACTGGTTAGAAAATGGAAGACCTGGTGATGTTACAAATACTTTAATGAAGGAAGGAATATATCTGCTGGCTTTAAACTGGTACAGTTTTCCCATGTTCAAAAGGTTTATGAGAAATATAACTGCAATCTAAAGCAAAACGGCAAGTTAATTATTTAATTGCCATGGGGGTATCTTTAACGTGTACCATAAGCAGCATAGGCTGTTCAAAGTATGGCTTTTAAACTCAATTTTTGCAACTTATCCTGTGTCAAAGCAATGAGACGTGTTCAGATGCAGACAAATTGACGAGAGGAAGGAGGCATACAAATTAGCTGACAGCCATTCATTTCACCACATAACAGGATGCTAAACTTCCATTGACCTTTATTGCACTTAATTGGCCAGATCAAGCACTCCTTAATTACTAGAAATATTAAGTGCAACCTAGGTCTTGTACTTCAGGCAGAAATCTCTATGATTGGTATCACACAGGCACAACAACTGCTGCCTTCAAAACCATCAAGTATTCAGTTCCTAAATAGGTCAAGGTATTTCAAGTCCTCTAAAATACCATTTCCCCACTACTAAAATAAATAAATAAATAAATACATAAGCCTTGCATTTTTGTTTTTGATTCTAATGAATCTTTTTTCTTCTGCTCTGTGTGGTGACTGATTTGCTGTATCATAAAGTCTTAAGTAAATGCTATCGCAGGACCTAGTTAATACCCTACAGAATTCCTTTCTTATGCAAGTCAATTTTGTAGTTTTTAATTTTGAAGCAGAAGACTTGAGGCATTTCCAGAACTGAGGAGAAGTGAATACTGCACTATAGTTGGATGAACTGGAAATACAAGCCATATCAGAGGAGATGTATAAGCTTAGCTGTCCTAAAGAGCAAACGAGACTTGATGATTCGGGTCATGCTTTTCTAACTCATTTGTATACCTAGATCAGAGCAAATTCTCAATGAAAAATAAGCAAGTCATTTTTATCACTGCATTAAAAATAACTGTGGGACCGTAGATATCTAAACAACAGGTATGAGGAACGGCCTCAAAAGCAAAACCCCCTTTCCCAGGTTGCCATATTGTACACTGTAATAAGCAAATTACAATTGTATACAAAAGCAAGTAATTTATTTAGAAAATTACAACCATTCACTTGTATATGCACAAAGTACCCGTTAAAAAACTAAGCATTTCTTTTATGAGTTTCTGTGTAAACACAGAAAGGAAACAAATTATTTTACTACAAATAATTGTACTGCACAGGCTTGTAAAATTTCCCTTGCAGAACAAATGCAGCTGGAGAGCAGTGTTATTGTCTTGTTCCCATTTTCACTGTCTTCCCCCAGTATAAGGATCCAAAGTGAAACAGCTGTCATGCTTTGATAAGCAACACGCCTGCAGAAAGGATGCAAGAGTCCTACTGAGAGAATCTGTCAGCTTTTCTTTGGCCTATAAAGTCCTGGTTTGGTAGATGACTGCAGTTTAATCTTTCATAGGATTATCACATAGTAGATAACCAATACTGTATTTGGTTACACGGAACTTTCAAGTCTTGCATTCTAGATCCATTTAGGTCTGTACTTGATTTAAACTCTCTTCATTTTACTCTCTCCTTCCGTCATCTTATATGTATTACAGGTTTCTTTCATTATATTAATGGTAGAATTTTTCTGAGTTATAAATTTACAAGATTTCAGATTGCAAAAGGAACATCTAATTCAAGAGGGTACAGTGCTGGGCTTCAAACTCTTACAGTCATTAAGCTGGAAAATTCTACTAATATTCAAAAGCACATCTTACGTCTTATGTCAGTTAAAGCAAATATTTCTATAATTGCTCCCTTTGTATTCTTTTGGTCATGTATTTTTGTTATTATTTATGAGTAGTTCTGATTTTAGGGAGTTCCACTATGAAAAGGCCTTAGTTTTGCTTACTGCTGTAAGCAACTGTCTGGTGAAAAATAAATTAAATCACTGCAGTCACATAATAGGCAACTCTCTGTACAGTAATGCCTTGTAGATAGAATTACACGTTTGTGGAATGTGGAGTATTTCTTTAGTTAAATATGCCATTGTAAAAACACTAGAAGTACAAACTATCAGCCTGACCTCAGGATTAAGCTGTATTGAAAATATTTACACTGTGATATGGATTTAATCAGTAAGAGCCCAAGTAGCAACATCAGCAATTACAAAGTATGAGTATACATACAACTGAAATGCTTTCAGCCACACACACCATAATGATGAGCCAGGTAATCCAGAACTGCCGAGGTACTTGATAAAATGTTAAAAACTTTCTTTTCTTGTTTTGAAGTTATCCGTTCCATCATGTACATTAAGTGGTGGTGAAAACATGTAAAAGGAGTTCCGTGCTCAAGAGCAATGTCAACCCAATCCTGGATGCACTTCAAAGGTGTTTCTTCATATCCTGCAAACATAGCTGGATTTGCTAAGAGTCCTCTAGCCACCATTACACCTTCAAATTGCAAATTAAACAGTGAGTTACATTATTGTTAAATTTAACATTACATCTTTTTTATAGCACCTACTTTATAGCATCCATTATAACAAGTAATGGGAGAACAATAGGGGTAAGTACTGCATCTGTATTAAAGACATCAGTTTAACAGCCCTGGCCTTTGAGTACCTACACCATCTGTCACCTCATTTCACCTGTTAACATAACCTTCCAGAAATTCTGATGCAACACACAGAAAAAAAGAAGCCTTTCTTTTCTACTTTTTAAACAGCAACTCAATACTACTCTGTTTTTATTTGCTACACACATATAAGCCCATTCTTTAACATGTAATTATTATGTAGACGCAGGGGTAGTAAAATGCTGAAGTTATTTTTACTGCAACTCAGCTGATACGCTGACCTGGAATCATTCTTCCATTAACAGCTCAAGTCTCTGTGATAGAGAACTCATGGCTCCTAGTCTACAGAAAATGTTGGCTTTCCGAATAAGCCCATGCATTTGCAACTACATTCTCAAATTGTCAGAGACATCCAGCCAAGCTCTATTGAAATATTTCTGTGAGAAAGTGCTTGTTTTCCCTCTCTGTCAACATATCATCTGTCACGTGGGATGACCAAATATGAAAAAATTTTGAAATGAAAAGGATTGTATAAGACAAAAAATTATGAAGTTTCTGTATTCTGTATCTGTATCATATGTTAGACAGTTTGGTGTTTTATACTTGGTTGTTCAAGAAAGTCAGACTACAAGAGCATTCTTTCCTGTTATATATTCTCTTCCTGCTTTGTATTTGGAGTGAAAGCCACGATAGCAGCGTGGTGGTTTGATGCAAATAGTTCTTGTTTTTTTTTTAAACACCAATGATGTCAATAGAAACCTGCCATGTGAACTCTTCTTACGACACCAGCTACTGTCCTCTGTCCCGCTACACTCTAACTGTAAGACTCAAAATATGTAGATCCAGATAACTTCTTCAAGATACATGTTGAACTTCAATGTTGGCTTGAAACCACAGACAGTTGCAGGAACCTACTGTAACCAAATAACTGCTGGGCAACTTTTCACTTCCATATTTTACTACAGTAAAGGCAACGTAAATAGACAGGTAAGAGTGTAATGCTTCACCACGTACTTGAAGCAAACCATCTTAATTGTTAAGTATCTGGCTTGTTTATCTTTCTCCCTCTATATTCTTACTATGAGAAATCCATTACTGTTTGCAGGAAGTAGAAGATTTTAAGTCAAAACCTACAGCTCTATAATAAATGATCAGTTCCATAAACAGAACGGATGTCTGACGGTCCCCCTTGAACTCTACCGCTAACTCAACTACTGAGTGATGAAAGCATAAGTAAGCAAAGAGCTTTTGTAGTTTGCCTTTCAAATGTACTTGAGACTTTGAATAACAGCACTCTGGTTCTCTGTTAATTACAAGAGATTTTGTTCATGAGCATATTAAGCACTTAAAATACCATCCTTCATTTGTCTCCTCAGAGAAAAAGATGCAAACAACGTTCCACTTAAAGCTAAAACAAATACTCGGGAATTTAATTTGTAAATTTATTTAGAAAGTAGGATATGTTTAATCTTACCATCTGCACCTGTCAGGTGATGAACATTTTCAGCATCTTTTAAAGTTTTAATGTCTCCATTAGCCACAACAGGTATGTGTATGCTTTCTTTAATTACTTTAATTGCATCATAATGTACTGGCTGATGTCTTTCTTCTATATTTCTCCCGTGTACCGTAATCCATGAAACTCCAGTTGCTTCAGCTTTTTTACACAGGTCTACTGTTCTTTTTAAGTCTTCGTGTATCCTAAAATTCCAAGGAATTAAAGCATTAGCTAGCAAGCTACCTGAACGGTATATAAGCCCTCCAGGAAGGAGTCACCAGAGATTTCTATAAATACTTGCACAAAAAAATACTACTGTGGGAAAGTAAATATGTATTTAATAAAGATGTATAACTTATTGAAATCACTATTTATCATTTCCCAATTACATACCATCTCTAAAGCTTGTGTGGTAACTTTTATAGAGATTAAGCAAGAGTGCCCAAGATTGTACATTAATTGTCATTACTTCACATAATCCAATTTATAACAGTTGTCCTTTTCTGAGGGACTGCAAACAAAGCTGAAACTTAACATGATATGCATAAGCACCACAAGATATGAAAATAAATAGCGGATGAAATGTTAGAAAGTAAAATAGACCAGCAGTTTATACAAGTTCAGAAAGTGACAAAGGGAAAGAGAACATGTTTTTACAGGAGCTGTGTGGACTGGTTCCCAGACTCATTATCCTGTCTTTTATAGGCACCAGCAGCTTACAAGTAAGTCTGCATGATTGTAGACTATGTAGTGCTTTTACTTCATGGAATTATAAACCTTTTAACTTGTACTATCATGTCTTCTGGATTGCAATAAATTCTGGCATCCACTTGGATATGTGGGCAAGCAGTCAAAGACTGTGCTGGTTCTACCACCTGAGGTTGGGACTGGCTGCCCAGATACGCTTAACACCTGGGGTCAAAAAATTCAGCAGTCATCACATTTAAGGAACTTACAATAATTTGTAATTTTGCATTAATTACATATATTGTAGTGTAACTATTACACAAGCATATTTCTTTACAAAAACATTAAAAAGACTTCTCCATGTACTGCAAATAGTATGTTAGACATACCTTATTTTAATAGATACTGAAAATCGAGGATTGTCGATCTGATTCCGTACATGTCTCACCATATCTCGAACTAGCTCTGGTTTATTTATTAAGCAAGCACCATAACCTTCTGCCATTGCCCATCTTTGAAAGAAAAAAATAACACTGTATTCTACAATTGAAAAACGCAGATCAATTTCAGTTAAATGTATCAGTTTGTTTATAGTGTTTAAAATGCGTGACTGAGTAAGCAGAGATAATAATGGCTGTAGTTTGATCATGTTTGCAGTGTGACACCAGCTTTTAGATCTGTTGTTATAATTCTGGACAAGTAACTGATCTATTCCAGTTCAATTTCCTATCCACAAAACAGGCTTACAAGGAAGAAAAACACTTAATTAAGAATGGTTTAGATCATACATGAAATAAATAGTTTGATATTTCCCCTTCTGTTGGGTCACAGGTTTCTTTTGAACAGAACATTACTTTGTGTTGGAAAGGAACACATTTGAAGTGGAATAAGAATCTGACTTCCATAATACTATCTTTTGCTTTGAATGACAACAATTACTTATGATTGGCAGGAGACAACCTTTGCTTCTACTGAACAGCAGCACTCTTTAAAGAATTTTTCTCATACAGGCAGATAAACACAACTCTACTACATTGAAATCAATGCGCACAAGATTTGGACATCTCTGATGTCTTCAGAACTGTGTTCTCCAATACTGTAATTTTAAGTCGATAACTAATTAGAATAGCCAAATTAAATATGTGCACCGTAATACTATCTCCTGCTGCCCTACATTTATTATTGAGAGATTTACTTAGAAAAAGACTGCCTGACAAATGTATAATAAATGGTTCTCAATTGAACCAGTTAGTGAGAATCTTCCTTTGTGCATTATTATTTTGCCAAGGCAAAATCTTTGAATGATCACTAATTCTCTGTACTTCCAAACCTAATAAAAGATGGAGGGAATTCTGTTCAGCACTTCATGAGTAATACAGTCTGTGTAATTACATTTTAGGGACTGTTCTTCACTTGCTTAAGTCTGAGACATCAGGGATGTGGCTCATTAGTTTGGGAACTGCCATGTTATTTCTCAAAACACTCTGCGGATTATTTGCAGCAAAGTTCTTCTTCTGGAAAGTCAAATGCTACAGCTGCTAAGTCACAGAGATGGACACTTCACTTCTGAGCCGACCCTCAGTACCTCAGAAACGAAGAGGCAAATCAGCAAGGGCACCTGGTCTTCCCATGGTGACCACAGGCATCTCAGAACATTCTGAACAGCATCTTAGCACACAGATGTTTCGGACTGACAGGTTAGAAAGGTATTTCAATCTCAAAGTCTTTTTTTTAAATTAAGACAGAAATGACTCTGAAAATGAAGGCCAGCATCCTTTATTCTCTAATTAATTTAATCATACTTAACCATCTTTTTCAAATCTTTACCTCTGAGGACAGCCACAGTTTAGGTCTACTCCATCTGCGAAAGGACAGACGAGAAGGGCAGCATCACATAAAACTTGTGCTTCTTTGGCAGCAAACTGAACGATCAATGGATTATCACCTACTCCAATGAAAAGAAATTTAGAGGTTGAAAAAAAGAAAAAAAATCTGATTTTTAAACATTTCATTATTTAAACGCATTTAACTTTCTTAAAAACCTCAACAAATACATTTGTTTAAAATTGTCAAAATCAATATCCTATTTAAAAGCAGCATTCTTAATTCAGACTTATCACAAAGATATAATGGGGAAAAAATGAATTCAGTTATTGTTCCTTTGTAATGTATGTTGTTCTTGGATCCGGAACACTTCAACATTAAAACCAAATTGAATAAAAACATCACTAGTGTCACTGTACCTCCAACACAATCTATCTGTTCTCCATTAAGTTATTTTCCTCATTACACCACTGTTGGGGAAGAAGGTCAACCGGGGGACGGGCCTGAGCGATTGCACAAGAATTGCTAGACAACAACAGCCAAAGCAGCTGAAGCGGAACCACAGAAAGGGGCTGTGATGAAGTGTCTTGCCCAGTGCCCTGTGATAACATGATTCATGCATAGGAGGACTTTGGGGGTAGGCAGGGGCATGTGCATGTATGGGTGTACGGGATGTGGCTGTGCAGAAGCCATGCCGGTATATAAGCAGTGTGACGCAGCAGTAAATTCGAGAGTTGACTCCACGGCATCCGTGTTTGTGTCTCTCCTGATGGGGTCCATTCCAGACGGGGTCCAGCCTGAGGTCAGTTGTTGGTAATGACACATCACCATTATTAAAATAAAATCTTAAAGGTCAAGCTGCACTGCCACGTAATCTCACCAGTTGCTGTACTGAACTCCAAAAAGTATGTACAGAACCAAATATGCTCAAAGACTCCATTTCTGATTGTGATTTTTTCAGCTATTTTACAGGGTGGTACCACAGGAAGGCTGCAGGGGAGGAGCCCCAAGTGGCTGTTAATGTGGGGCTGGACGCCAACTTGAGAGACAATTAAGCCACAGGCAGGAACTGGGTGTTCCTTCCCTTAATTTGACTCATGTTTCAGCCCCTCCTGGCAGAGACCAAAACAATGCCCAAGAAACGGTCAGGTCACAGGAGGGGACCCAGAGCCACCTGCTTTGATTTGGCTGGTGTCTGGAGTCTCAGTCCATCCTGGGATTGGAGCCATCTACAAACATGGCTGAGGGACTGTCCTTGCCCTTCTTATTGCCGCATCCCTTCTTTGTTTTAAGCCACACACCACCTTGTCAACATGCTTGATGTGGGACCAGGACTGGTGATCTCCTTTTCTTTCTTTCAGTTGTTAAGTAACCCAAAACTTACTTGAATTTCCTATAAAACTGCATGGCTTAAGCAGACAGAATTGCAGGAGAGCCAACACATGCAGGATAGCTGCTCTATGCATATCTCCTATTACAGGTTTTCTTTTTTCCTCTTACGCACAGACCCTGAGTGCTGTTTCACCTTGATCTAATCAGAGGAATTTGCAAATCTAGATACCCCTCCCTTCCCAGGCAGGATATGATACAGGAACACCGTTATAACTGACTACAACACTGCCAGAGCCTTGCCAGGGGTCTCCTCATGCTATGCCATTGCCTATGCATAGGCCAATGCAAACCTTCTCATCACTCACCACTGTGCTAAATAAGCTCTCAAACTCTTCCTTTTGACTATAGCTATGGCTGTGAGAAGTCTATCTTAACTATTTTAACTATTATTTATTTTTCACTTACTGAAATAAATCTGTTGTTTCTATGAAAATCTTTATGAAATCAGAACAGTGTGCAGAACGTATGATTACTTTCTTGTCTTGTTGAAAACAGCTGCTCTGATGATACCTACAATGCATTGGATACTTTCTGGAGCTGCTAAGTATTTTCTGCCAAAGAGAGTTACAGTTCAAGCACGATCTGTTCCACAGTTGTATCAGCCTGCTTACAGACCGCTGTTTTGCTATAGCTGTGTATGACACACAATTGCTAACAAAAATTTCCAGTGTCATTGCTTCTATCTAATTTATGGTGAAAAAACAGCAACTCTTATAACAGCAACAATGAGGGAAGAAAAGATGTCTTACAGGAATTCATTATTAAGCAAACCAAAGGTAGGCTCTAAGAGAAAAAGAAAAAAAAAAGGGAGAATTTAGCTTCCTGAAGTAGGACACAGATATAAGGCACAGATCATGCTGATATTCCAAAAGACTCAGCAAAAGATGTTAAAGAACCAGAAAACTGAGCATTCTACTGAGGTGACTTCCAGTAGCTACGAACTCTCCCCTTTCTTATCCCAGGTCCTTTTTCACTTCAATGCCAATATGGCTGGGTTTTGTCCAGTATGCAGGGCTGGAATGGGAACACGTAGGCAGGGGAAGCTTTAACAGTTTTTTCTCTAGTGGGAAACCAAAGTTCCCACAGTGCTCCTCAGAGCGAGTCTGGTGAACTATTTGTGATCTACTGAGCCCCTGCAGAGAGCCAGATGGTCATTTGGAACAGGCTCTCCTCTTTGACACCTACTGCATTACATTAAAGGCATCTAAAAATATCTCAGTATTAGCAGTTACTTTCCAAATAAATTATTGCCGCAGTAAAGAGGGATGGGGAACAGGGTAAGAAAAATATCTGAGCACCAATGGAAAGAGAAGAGCCAAGAAATGCACGCAGCACGTGTACTTCTGGTACTGAACAAACCCTAAGTGCTTCTGAAGATTTCCCTATCTTAATGGAAATTACAGAGTTCTTGAAGTAATGGAGCTGAAGTCAGAGAGGGCAGCAGTATCCTCTCAGTTAAGAAACTGAGTTAAGTTACCTAAAAGTTAAGTACTAGAGTTAAGTTACCTAAAACTCTAGCACGCCCCAAAAAATCCCTTTTGTATCTTCAAAACAGTGTCCATTTAGACAGTGCTTTAGCTGAAGAGATTTGTCTTGACAAATACACAAGAAGGAAATGTCAATGCCAAAAAAAAAAACAACAAAGGGCAAAAATTGCAATCGCAGACTCCAAATATATTCTGCTCATTAGAGTGAAAAATGCCCAGAAAATAAAACAAATCAATATTAAAATTTTACAATCAGTTGTGGAGCTGTTTGTTAAAAGCAGAAATGCTAATAATGTAAATACTGATATCCTGGCAAAGCTGTTAAGAGGCAGACTGGTTTTGGAGGCCAGCATGAAAGAGGTGAGCAGGGAAAGGATATTATTTACAACACTAGAACATCTCACCCTGTACTCCTTGTCAACAGGCAACAAGGTCACAGCAAATGAGAAGAACTTCCTCTTTCCCCATCCCATTATCTGCCAAAAGATACTACAAAGCCAATCTGTAGAACGTTGCAGGACACTGTGAAGAACAAAAGTATAGACACATGCTATAGGTGGAACAATGGCTCTGCGGACCTCTGTGCCATATATATCGGTTACGTTCTTGTTTATTTTGAACAGCAACAAAAAATATTCAAAGCTTTTTTCCAAGGTGCACTCCATTAATAAGAGCCCACCTGCGCTTCCCAATGATTTTTCCCTACAAGTGAGCTGCTGTATTCAAATAAAGCATGAAATCACAAATTATACTTACTACTATTACACTTAGAAAACCACTAACTCAGTGGCACAAAACAGATAGAATCATGATTCTCTGTAGATCCTACAGGCCAATCTTACTTGCACATTAGCAGTGCCTTCTCCATCCTCTAGCTGTAGCCCATGCTTATGTGGTCCATGTTCTACTTTTCTCCTACAACCATTTCATGCCCACTGATCTATATTTGCACTGTTATCCCTTCCCACATACTCATGGTCAGATTTTTGGGTGCAGCCAGAAGTTGAACTCAACAAACCTTATGGGTCCATTCTAACTTGGGATATTTTATGATTTTATTCTATACTACTTTTCTGACTTACCTAGACAGGACTCTGTATAGCTCCTTATATACACATATATTTTTCATCTGCTCTGGTTACATTTCTATACCATGCCTGAAGCCTGGCTTCTCATTATGAACTCTGGCTATGCTTCTATTTCCTGGACTCTTCCTGCTCCTTCTGTCAGTCTTTTGACATCTCAAGAAGCCCACCTTCCATTTTACCACCTGCTAGTTTAAAATACTGTTTCTCTTATTGATCCCTGTTATTAGATGTCTGATCTATGATTTTTTTTCCCCCATTACAAACCCTCTCATTTTTGTTAGAAATCAGAAAATATTATATGGCAATGGGTTAAGCATACATCTCTGATATGTACAAGAAACAACAATTGCTGGCAGAAGAACCTTATGTTCCTTATGAGCAGACAGAAGGACGACCGTATCTTGGGTGGCATCAGGAGAAGTATGACCAACAGGGAGAGGGAGATGATCTAGAACTGGCCAAAGGAATATTCCATACCACATAATGCCATGCTCAGCAATAAAGCTGCAGTGTTGAGGGACAGTACATTTAAGTAGTTTGGGTGTGGAAATGGTGTAACCCATTTCAATGCATTACTATAAGAAGAAATTTCTCTTAGTACCCAAACTGAACCCTCCATAGCACAACTTAAGGCTTCTCCCACTCATCCTGTTGCTGTTGCACAGAAGCAGAGGCCGACCGCCACCTCACCACAACCTCCTTTCAGGCAGCTGTAGAGAGCAATAAGGTCTCCCCTGAGCTTCCTCTTCTCCAGACTGAATCATCCCAGTCCCCTCAGCCGCTCCCCATCAGAGCTGTGCTCCAGAGCCCTCACAGCTCTGCTTCCCTTCTCTGGACACTCTCCAGAGCCTTTCTTGTTGTAAGAAGAGCAGAACTTAACACAGCACTTGAGGTGCAGCCTCACCAGTGCTAAGGGACAGTCATTTACCTGTCCCCCTGGCTGCATTATATCTGATACGAGCCAGGACACCATTGGTACATAAAACGTTCCAAGAAGGCAGCAGTGCCTTTACCAGAATTACCTCTGTTTGTGGTGAACTCGCTGTCCCTGGCTTTGGCTGACCTCACGAAGTCGGCCGCCACGACCATGGGGGTGTAGCACAGATCGCAGCCGTACCGTCGGACCAGGGTGCGGAACGGCAGCCTGCGGGGACAGGGCACAGCACAGGCACACGGAGCGGACCTTAAGAGCCGCCCTAAAGCTTCGCTCTAATAGGCAGCGCTGCGGGGATGTGTAAAGACGAACGTGTCCGCGTCTGTCGCGCTCCCATACAACCCCAGGAGAAGGAGCCCGCCCGCCCGCCCGCCTTCCCGTCACGCCACCCGCGCCGCCAGCAGTGACCCACTTGGAGTAGCGAACCATCGGGGCGCAGATCTTCACGACGTGCCCGTCCCGGAACAGACCGACCGGGTCCTTCCCCGGGCATTGTTCGCGTTCTGCGACGTCCCCGTTCATGTACGGCACGCTCTCCTCTCACCGCCCCGCCATGTCCCGCCCCGCCCCGTCGCTCCCTCTGCCATCATCACCGCGCGCCGCCGCCGGGCAGTGACGCGCGGCAGGCTCCGCCGGGCGGCATGGAGGAAGCGGGGAGCGGAGCCCCGGCCCCGGCGCTGGCAGAGCTGCAGGCGGATGGTGAGGCGCGGTCCTGGCGGCGGTCGTAGGCCGGGGCGAGCGGGGCGTTGGGCCTCCGTGGTGTCACGTCGCACAAAGTTTGTGGGGCGGAGGGGAACGGCGCGGGCAGCGCAGCCCCAGAGCGGGGCCTGCCTTCCTGCTCCCCTCGGCGGGGGCTGTCCGGGGGCTGCCCGCCTCTGCTGCTCCTGAGGGGAGCTGTGTGCGGGAGGCACGCAGCTGTCAGCCTCTGCCAGCCCTCCGCACAAAGCAGCGCACGTCTTACTTGGTTAAAAGTCACCACCGGAGCGCAGTTTCCTTATGTAGTATAAGTTGTAAGATGCAGTTCCGTGAAGTTGTGGGTTTTGCCACGCGGACTCACTTTGATGGCAGTCTGTTCTCAGACCGCTCTCCCATGTTGTGTTACCTGGGATGCGTGCTGCTCCAGCTGGAGGAACCTGAGCACCGCCTGCTGTAGATCCATCGGCGCAGCCGGTTTGAAGCATGCAGATAACATCTGAATCTGTTTTCAGAGTGCTATGCTGACTTCTTCAGGGAGGACTTTGATGTGAAAGCTTACACGTCGCAATCAATCCATCAGGCAGTGATAGCTGAGCAGCTTGCAAAGCTTGCCCAAGGTATCAGCCAGCTGGATAAAGAGCTTCATGTACAAGTAAGTTTAAAGCATGCCTGGTGCTTGGGGGTGGTTGATAAAGTGATTAAAAACTGATTAGGCCAGTGATCTTTGCTTTTGACATTGCTTGGTAACTGAAAGTACAGCTTGAAGTAAAAAGAGCAGTGAATGTGACACTAACTCCACTTTGTACCCCTCAAGGAGATGTATGCTGCTTTGCTTTCAGTTTCTACACTCAGTCTCTGTGCATGTGGAGGTCCCACTATTCCTTGTAAGGGTTCCCTGACTCTTTCCAAAAGATCGTATGGGCTATCAGAAAAACTTCCCAGTGTTTTGGCATGATGGTTGTGAGAAGACAGTGAATGACTTGTCCTGCACTCTTCTGTCTTGTGCTGGAGTGTAGCTTGGGCTTTACTTCTTACCCTTAACTGGGCAAACACAACCTGTGCTAGTAGAATAGAATAGAGTCACTCAGGCTGAAAAAGACCTTATAGATCAAGTCCAACCATGACCTAATCATACTACCCTAACTGACAGCCCTCAGCTAAATCATGTCCCTGAGCACCACATCCAAGTGGTTTTTAAACGTATCCAGGGATGGTGACTCAACCACCTCCCTGGGTAGCCTATTCCAGTGCTTAACAATAATACACCTCCACGCCTTCAAAAGGCATTTAAATTTGGATAGTCAAAGGCTTAGTGATAAAATCCAGGTGGACACTTTAACTACCATTGAGCTGGCTGCGGGAGTACATGATAAGTTTGTGCTTCGTTTGAAAAACTGCTCCCCCTGCAATGGTAAGTTCTTTGGAAGTTAGTTTCTAAATTTCATAATTAGAAATGAAAACATTAAAATGGGAATATACATTATTACTGTGTTATTATTAAGCTCACACTTACAGCTACTGTTACATATCAATATGTGTTGCAGCATGCTTGTTTTTCTGACTTATGTTAATATGTCACCTATACTGCAATATATGACTCTCCCATTTTGAGCTTACTATTTTGTGAATCAAAGTGTTCTGAAAATGCTTTCATCTGCTTTTTCTTGGATCTGTTTAATGAAACATGATGATGATATTTTGATAACCCTTTCAGGCGTACGTCTCCGTTCTTATGTCATTGTTTCTATTTTCTCTCTCTTTTTTTGTTTTTTAAAGGTTGTTGCAAGACATGAAGACTTGTTGGCTCAAGCAACTGGAATTGAATCCCTAGAAGGTGAGATCCATCTACCTTTGCTTGCTAATTCCTATTTGCAGGGGAGCGTTTTTAATTTCTGCGTGGGAACATGATTCACTTTGGTCAATAATGGAGCAGCTACAGAACTTACAACTGAGAAGTTGTAGCAGCTTTTTTTTTCCTTGATGTCAGCAGATGGAGCTCCTGGGAGAAGATTTGACTGCTTCTTCTCTGGAGTAACTATTCCATAGGCAAAAAAGCTTCATAGTCTCTTCTAAAGCAACTTTAGCAGTCAAATCTTTTTGACCTTTTAATACCTTTTTAACCTTTTTGTTTGTTTGTTTTCTCCTAAATAAGCCTAATTTTATTGCATTATCTGTGAACATCAGTACCAAGTTTGTAAATGCTGCACGTGCATGTTGCATGGTTTGCAAATCTTAACCGAATAGGCATTAACACATAATCATAACTGTACTGAAACACTGAAATTTTTCTTTCTAGTAAGAAGCTACTAGATTAAATCTGTACGTTTCTGTCATTCCACTAATTGGGTTCTGGCTTTTAAAATAAATTGCTGATTTGTAAAGACTTCACCCAGAAACTGTGGAATGTGTACAGAGAAATGATTACAGAATATGGTTCTCCTCCTGGGTGCTCATTAGGCCAGCCATTCTGCTTTGTGACACTTATTTGTGTCACTCATTTGTGGGAGTTGATGGGTTTTGTTTTTGTTTTGTTTTTGTGGAGAAAGATATTTCCTTTACAGTATGTGTGTTTGCATATACTGTGGGCTTCAAGCATATCTCCTTCCCCTTCTACTCTGTAGTAATCAAGTAAACCACCTTTCTCCCTTCTTCTGCTTTTAAATCTTGTCATAACCAGAGAGTTTCTGTTTGCTGATGGTTATTGTGCCTTCTGAGCCTTTGTAAAGTATTGCATACACTATTCAATTACTAGCATTTATCTAGATTTTAGAAATAGAGAAATGCATATTTAATCCAGCAATGCTAATCCCCAAATATTTTTTTTAATCAGTTGGAAAATGAAAGCATAGGAAATGGGAAACCTGCTCATCTTCCAGACATGGAATTTATCATCTACATGGTGATCATCTCCCAGCTTGTGTTCTGTGGAACCATGTGTTCAGAAATCATGGTTCTTTCTGAAGGCATTCCTGCCTAAAATTGCTCTGAAGCAAAAGCGAAGTACTTCAAAACAGCTATTCAGAATTAAAATATTTCTGTAGGAGAGGTGTAGTCAATAAAGCAATTCACAGCTGATAACCAAAAATTGAAATAAAATTGAATCTGCATAAAAATTCTTGATCGTTTTCCATTGATACAGTGTTATTCTCCTTAAGAGGCCCCTTTTCTTCTGAAAGAGAAACATGGGAGGGTTCTAATCCTGACATTTTTTTGACACTTGAGACATCAGTTGAAACTACAGTTCTATGCAGACACAGATGATATTTTAAGTATTGCAAAACCTGCTTCTCTTTGCAGTGCTTGGGCTACATGTGATATAATATGGTCACTGTAGAAGAACTGAGTCAATATCCATAAGTAAAATAAAAGAGAAATGTTAATAGGAAATTTAACTATGAAGTTAGAAATACGTAGCTTAGAGTATCTTCATACACTTAGGTCATTAATCTTCATCTGCTTACTTTCTTGTCATAACTCACAGCATGCGCAGTCATTTGGATACACGAATCTCATTAAATATTGCAAATTAATTAGCCTAACTTGTAAATTCCCGGAGACTTCTTTTTTTCTTTTACATCTGTATGCTCCGCTAATGGCACACTGATTAGATATAAATACTCTTTTCTCACTCCTTTTCTATAAATAGCTCACCAGATGTCTTCAGTCACCTGCTAGCTTGAGATAGGTTAGGTGGGATCTTATATAGCACATACAGAGGGTAGATTACCTTGTCACCCTTCCTAATAATGCCTATTGGCAGGAGGGATGTTATGTTGCTGTAAAGGGTGCAACACTCGTAGATGTAGCATTGTTGTGTTACTTGTTGTCCCCTATTAGTGTGAAGTAGAAAATTCAGCCCATCCTGATGTCTTTTCTCTCTCTCATATCTTCATCTTTTTATCTGCGAGGATTGCATGCCTGCCGTCCTATTTATAAATACAAGAAGACTCCTGATTCTATCAATAAACCAAGTTAATAATTCTGAACTGTGGAGAAAATGGGAGTAGGCCTACTTGGACAAATAGATGAAATAGAGTCTGAATAGCAGTAGTCTTGTTTGTATTCTGTCTTTCCGTATCATATGATAGTTTTGTTCAATTGAAGGAGTTAGGCTTGCAAACAAGGCTTTACAAGCACAGAGGATGTTTGAGAGTGCCGACAAGAATTGAAACAAAAATCATTTCGTAGGTCTGTGTTTCTATAACTTAATTAAATTCTCAGCAGGCTGATTCCATGTTGCAAAAGTGACTATTACCCTTGGCTGCTTTGTTTGCAATTTAGCAAGGAAAGAACAACTGTGCTTGTGGGTTTTCCTTTGTGCTGCTTTTCCAAACTAATCTGGAACAAACAAGGTTAGGGTAGCATGCTCTGTTTGTGATCTGAATTAGATGATCTCACAATGACATACCTTACTTTTTGCTGAAGGTGCTTATGCACAGGAAGAAAACCTTGAAATGGCATTGCTTCTCAGTTCTCCTTGCCTGCTAGCTTCTCTGTACTGTCCAGTTCCTTTGTTAAATAAGTTGTGGTGCTTTTTATGTCATGTTCAGGTGTTTGCATCGGGTTATGTTCCTCTAACATCAGCCGAGATCATCATTCTTTTAGAAAGCAGCATTCTGTAAATATTACTTGAAGCTTAACGTGTGATGAATTCCAGAACAGTGTATCTTCTGCAGGTTTTTGTTCTGTAGCAGGATTTTCATAGCAGTAGTAGTAGCAGTCAGTAATTGCTTATTACCTCTTCCGTTAATTTCTAAATTTCTCTCTGTCTCATTCACTTCAATATCTTTGAATGTTTTGTTGTTAAGGGGGATTGTTTTCTTTTAATACAGAAATAGATGTTGTCAATTATAGAAAGAACTATTCTTCATATCATGCGTGTTACTTGTAAAACATCTGCTTTATTTTGTAGGTGTCCTCCAAATGATGCAGACCAGAATTGGTGCTCTACAAAGTACTGTCGATAGGTATGCCATTCATGATGTGATTAGAATTCTGACTTGTTCTATCATGCTATTTATTAATACCTCCATAAACTTCTTCTTTTCAGAATTAGGGCCAAAATTGTTGATCCCTACAACAAAATAGTGTCTCGCACGGCTCAGCTAGCAAAGCTTCAGGTAAGTTGTATTAGAAATACATTTTAAAAGTCTTTTTTTAAAGTGTTTCATTTGCCAGTCCTCCAGAGCATTAAGAAAAGGTGACTCATCAGACACGAGTGGGATTTCTGTACTCCAGTAGACTGGAGTTTGCTGTCAGTATTTCTCAGTAAAAATCAATATTCATGTGTCTCCTCATGAGCTACTGAGAGGTGCTTCATATTGCTGAGTGTGAAGATGACTTTTGCGCTAGCTGGTTTAGTTTTTGTTTAGATGAGGGAAAGAATGAAAGGCTATCAGAGTACAGGTTAATTACATTTTCATTTCTGTCTAGGTATATTTAATGTTTAATATTATGATGTTCTGTAGGAGGCACTCTTTTCCTCTATATGTGTGTTTAACTGCACTTTAGTAAAGAGTTTGGGAACTTACAGAGCCAGTTGGAGTTTTGGTGTACAAGCCCAGGTACACAGATGTTCCTGTCTTTTAAATGGAGCCTACAGAGAATGGAGTTCCTGTTAAAGAAGAGCAGTGGGGGGGAGCCTTTTCCCAGCAGTGGTGAGATAAGTGTTGAACACTTCTATTTTCAACTTTATTGCAGTTGAAAACTATCCCATCGATCCCGTAGATGTAACTGCGTTCTGTTCAGTTTATTTATTCAAAAGCAACACAACTCCAAATCAGGAGAGGCTTAAAGAGTTACTGTTTGAACCATTAGAGTTACTGTTAGAGTTACTGTTTGAACCATTTCTCTTTAAAAAAATATTTTGAGTTGCAAAACTAAAAACTTATCTTTTAGTAGCTGAAATTTGGACTGTGGATGTATCTGCTCGAGTAGGTTGCTGTTAGTTTGTAGATTACAAGCAGATGAAGCTGCAAACAGCTGTACACGGTTTCTAGTCCAGGAATGGTGGAACAAGTAAGCGTGCTGGGCTCTCAACTGAAGGTCTGATATTTTCTATCTGCTTTTCAGTAGTAGTGAAGTTCAGCAGGAAGCTCTTAGCAGTCTGTTCAGCCTGGTTGTTCAGCTGCTGCTCCTGTGCTTCCCAGCTCTAGCTGTCACTGGTTTTGCCACCAGGCAAAATTTCCATGACTTTCATGTGCCAGGCTAGGTTCAGATTTTATTTTTATCTTCTCTGGTGAATGTTGCAGCTGTGGGAAGAACTGTGGGAATTTGGAGTTAAAGGTGATGGTTGTTTCTTCTCTGACCTTTTGTAAAGTCAAACTGCAGGAGTCCCTGAGTTTAGGAAGTGTTTCTTGGGTTCACTTTGCTTCCTCTCTGGTGTAGTAGGGATTTTTCTGTGGTGTAAAAGCAGCATGCAGCCAGGGGCCGGGGTTGTTGCTCAGCCTATGCCAGGGCAATTGTAATATCTGACTCTTCTGGGCTGTGAGTCTTCTTACTCCAAATGCCAGCCATAAAAACACCCAAAAAAACCCACAACAAAAACAAAAAAAAGAGAGAGATGCCAGGTAAAGGGAGCCTTCTGGGCTGCCCATCCTCATGTCCCTAGCTGCTTACTTAGCTATGCACAGAAAGAGGAAGGATCACTCCAGCATTGCTGCCAGTGGCAGTTCTCAGCATGAGGGCTGCTGTCCTCTCCTCTGTTGGCAGATACACAGTGAGTGCATTATGATGCTGTTGTGTCTGTTTACCTGGCAGCCTTGTTTGTTCAGGAAGGAAGAACATCAGCACAGCAAATGGTTTGCTTCCTGGTTGTGGCAGGGCTGATGAAATGACATTGCTTACTTCTGTACCAAACGCAAGACTTATAGCATGGACAGTCAAACCTGCTGATTTTATCAGCTGATGTACAGTCAGTAGAATAAGTTTAAAACATAAAGATAAATGACTGATAAAAGACGATGCTGTCGAATTAGTGTTGCTAGTTATTCTTTGCTGATTTGTGTGGTGTTTAAGGGCCTCTTGTATTCATGATTGTATTGCTTTAGTGCTTGTTCTTTGATTGCTATGGGACTGCTCACAAACTGAAGGAGTGTTTGGCTTGCATAAAGCTGGATTTCACCATCCTTAATTGTTTTTAATATAGCCTCGCTTTTTCATAAACATTTTCTCTTAGTTCATCGTCAAACTACAAATGTAGTTTTGAATTCTCAATCTCTGTTGTATGCTTATGTATATTATGTCTTGCTTTGTTCTTATGGCTTCACGGCGTCTCAGGGGAGCAGCAAACTCACAGAGCTTACTTCCTGCTTTAAATCATCCTATCCTCTTCTGAGCACATTCATAGACTTTCCATGCCATATCACAAGCTAAATGGGATTAGTTAACAGCTGAACAGAGAGTTTGTCCTTCAGAGGGTTATTTTCTGTCTAACCAACTCCTCTTAATTTTAGATATCTTCAGTTTAGAAATCCCTACAATATCTGATTTCCTTTAAAGTTTTAATTAAAAAAAACAACAATCCACAAAATAGAAAAAAATATTTCTACAATAGAAAACTGTTCTCTCTTTGAAGTGTTTACTGATAGCAGAATTCATGCTGGTACTACAGTGCATAAATATCCACGTAGTCTTAAGATGGTGTACTGTTCCATCTTTATTTGGGCTTGTATTACACGTACATTCACCTGCATTACGGTCTGACAGATACATGCAATCACAGCTATGAGCTGTGTACTGGCTGCTTCAAGTGGTGTTTCTAATTGCCTCAATAATTTCCTAAAATTAACTGAAGATTAAAAGAGGCTTTTTGCTTGAATCGCAGCAATAATGTCTTTGTTATTGCTGATTTAAATTTCAGCAGATAGTAACGTGTAATCTCCAGAAAATTCGTGTTTGATTTTTAAGTTAATGAAAGCCACTGGGACTAACTCAGGCCGCTCCCTGCTTTTTCCGAATTAAGTTTTGCTTTAACCATGGAATTCCATCGTGTTTGGATACAAGCATTTCCTTTGGCAAAGCATGCTGCATTGACTCCAGGAATGACTGTTTCCTGAATTAACTCAGTCTTCTGTGGTACAGGTGGTAGGGGGGGTTGATGATCAAGCATTCATGAACAACTCTGCTAGTAGATTCTGTTAACTTTCCATTGCACAGTCCCCATATACTGCGTACTTTTACAGTATTTGAGAGTTGTATTAAGTTGAAGAATTCACAAAAATGCCAATACTTGTGTGAAACATGTTTGCCAAGGGCACAGTGTGGTCATTAGTGATAGCTGTGAAGTTAAGGGTGCATCCTCAGTGTCTTTGGAAGACATCCTTTTTTTTTTTCCCCTTGAATCCGAATGTAACATTTCCTATCCCTTATTCAGCCTGATAGTCCTTTTACAACCTCGTTTCTTGGAACGGGAGATAAAAAACAACAATTAATTAAAAAAGAATTTTTTTTGCATGTGAAGTACGAGAGGCTCAGAAGATAACTAAAGTCCTAGGGGAAAAGTTAGCCAGAGGTACACAGTTGGATGAGAGAATTAGATCTGAAGGCAAAGTAGTAATACTGTGCACCCTTCCTTGATGAGGCACAGTGAACTGCATAAAGAGCTGTTTTTCATTTATCTTGCAGAAGTTTTGTTCAGAGATATGGAAGTGATACGTGGATCAAAATAAGTTCTGATTAAAGGAATGCATTAATTAAAACTGATATGTTAATCTCTCCAAAGCAGGATAAGCCTCACTTGGTTCTCACTAATGATAATAGAAATCATGTGGCTAAGTCATCCTGGAAAGCTTAGGGAACTTGCCCTTAGTGATACATGGCTTTGTGCCCACAGCAGTGAGAGTCAACGTGCTTTCAGTGATTCGTCTCAGTGGCTCTTCATAATATTCTTTGTTGTACCTAGATACTGAATAAAAATCAAACATTATATTTGTGTATTTCCACTGGTTTGTGCTGGCATACAGTAGAGTTTGGTGAGTTGTGCAAACCACGAAACACTGGCTGCAGGGACTTACTTATGTATATTTTCATATATGTACTTAATTGTTTTCAAGATTTGAAAGGGCTTAAAGCCTGTCAGATTCTGAATATATTTGTGTATATTTTAAGTAATTTTTAATTTCATTTTTCTGTCTATAAGACAAGGCCTTTCAAGAGGCCTTCCCTTCAGTAGCAGGGAAAATATAACAACTGTGTCTTGCTCATCCCCGATTTCTTATTTACCACTTGTTAGTCTGATTTCAGATGCTGGAGACACGTTTTAAAGTAACGTCGCTCACCCTGTACCACGCACCTTCTAACATGACTGACCCATCCAGATGAGCTCCATTTTCTCTGCTTATTGTACAGTTTCTCTCATTACTGTACTTCAATGAAGACCTATGTGTGTCTTTAGGACTCCCCTTATGGTGGAGTTCTGAAGGAGTCTTTCCTGGATCGATGTGCGCTGAAGCTGTCTGGGCTTCGATGCCTGCACATTAAGTTGCCACTGGGGCATGTCAGGCAGTCCTGATGCTTGTTTGCTATGCTTAAATGACACAGTAGTTTAAATAGTTGATGTACCTGAGTTGTGTAGCCTAGAAGCAGCTTGGGGATCTGCCCTATATAGTAGCTTGTCATCACTTCATACCCATTGTCATCGGGACCTTCTTTCATTGTAAAGCTTAAAACATTTATCATGCACGTGGTGTAACTCACACTGGTTGTCTGCCTCCATTAATTTACTGTGTAGAACAAGCAAACTTGTTTGAAGGAATAGTTGAGTGGAAAATGGTGAAACTCATATGTTCGATTCCGATGTCAACAATACCTTGGCTCTGAATTGGTGCTGATGAAAATACAATGCAGATGGTTCCTGAAAATTGGTGTATGCATCCATCTTAATTTGTAGCCAAGAATGGGGTGTGCTTTTGCAAACCTATCAAGTAAAACGAAGTGACAGATTGATAAATGTAGGTGAATGGCCCTATGAAATTTTTGATGAAAATGGATTATTGTATCTATTCCTGTCGTAAGAGTCAATATCTGTAAGATAACACTTAAAGCCTTTAAGCTTTTATTGTTCTCTGTTATTTTACTTACTTTGGATCGATACTTAATGGGCAAAGCCAACTTCTTAGTTTTACTGAAGTTTAGAGATGGGAGAACTGCTGAGGAGGGCTGTGTAATGCAAAATGGAGCTCACTTCTGCTTGGAAATAGAACGTGTCACTCTCATAGTGTTTCTTTCTTTTTTTTTGAGGTGGAAAGAGGTGCTAGTAATGGCAGCATAATCTTAGTCCAGCTTTTGATATTGTTTGCCTGCATTGTATTAGGTAATGAAAAAAGGTACTTAAGAACAGGCCTTTCAGTGTCCTGAAGTTCCTTGTTATTCAAATTTATGTTTCCTTTGGTTAAAATGTTTCCATATTAGAAACCTAAAATTTTGAGATCAGAGTGTGCTGATAATATCCCCTAATGCTGCGATATCTCCACAGGCTGCCTGTGACTTGCTGCGGAGGATAATACGCATCTTGCATCTCAGTAAGAGACTTCAAGGACAACTACAAGGAGGAAGCAGGGAGATAACAAAAGCTGCTCAGAGTCTCAATGAACTTGGTGAGTCCTTCTTGGCTTTTAGAGGCATTTTTAGCTTGCGCTCATATGACTCACGCTAGCGTTTGACTTTGCAAGAAAATGAAGAAGCTCCTATAACTGTTAGTGTGGTTCTCACTGTCGGCCTCTTGGTTTGAACTGGGAAATGATATGAACAGAACTCACTTAGTTGTAATTTCATTCAGTACTTTCATTCGAGATCTTCATTTTTTTTTTTTTTCATACTTCTCCAGGTAGAATTGTTTAATAACATGAAGATCCTGTTGCAAAAGCTTACTTTTTGGGCAATGGTTTTTCTATATAAGTTAATTTTGCACTGGTTTATGCTTGTATAAAATACCCTCAGAGGTGATGGATTTTATGTTTAGCTGTAGGAAGACACTGCAGTATAATAAGGCATAGTTTGAATTACAGTTTGCGTCTTGAAAGAAAATGATTGTCCTTTTGACCTTTATGAAAGCCGTATGTGACATGATACACCTAGGCTAACTCGGAAGCATTCTGTTCCAGAAGTGACTAATTTACTCTCTATTTTACTAGCTTGTAGAAAGAATGGTAAAATACTTCTCATGATGCTCGCATTACGTTGCTAGGCTGCTTTTTGTTCTTCAGCTAGCCTGGATGCTTCCGCACTATGCTGCAGGATGCAGGAAAGAAATTCCCAGTAGTCTTTGAAATCACCATTGCATATGGTAGCTTGCCAGTTGTTTCTCCTTGGTTTAATGGTATCCACGTTTCAACTTCCAAAAATAGGTTGTGGGAGGGCTGAACTATTGAACACTCAGAATCATTCTGGGGTTTATTGTGCATATTTGTCACTGCTGCTCTTTTTATTCTGTGTAATCAGAGAATTATTAGACAATGATTTAGCATTATAATTAGCAGATGCTATGTTGCAAATGGAAAGTTTAAATATTTATTTAGTGTATCAGTTTGACTGGAGCACTAGAGCACTGAATGTAGTATTTTAAGCTAATTTTTTTGTTTAATGTCTTACATTTTTGGTACCCAACGTGAGGATATATAAAGAAATGCTGGCTTTTAGCTGCTCGAATTGCAAGTCCTTTGGTGTTAATCTGTATGCTAGATCCTATTTAAATACTGAGTATGACTTAACATTGGGATTTGAAATGTTTATGCTGCTCTTTGGATCTTGTTTAGAATTTCTTTAGGAGGAAGGAAAGCTTCTACTTCTTTTGTTGATGTGTTGCAGCTTTCTGAGTTTCTTGTTTTCAAATACCTGCTCTTTTTCTGAAGCCTGGGGAAGTCAGAGTAATTGTTATTAAAAATAAAGGGAAATGTGTCCCCTTAAGAAGCATTTTAGAGTTTTATCCTACAGTGCATGGAAGGAGCCAGGGCTTGTGGCCCTTAATTTAATTTTGGATGGTTTCTGGCTAGGTTAAAACCCCTTATATTTAGTTTTCCTCTCTTCCTGGTATATCAATCTCCTTTTCTCTTATCTGCATCCCTCCCTCATCTTTTAATTCTCTGCTTATTTGTTATTTTTGGCCACTTATCTTGGCTGCTCTGGGTTTTTCCTGCCTCCCAGAACCTGGATGCATGGAACACTCCCATTCAGAAAAGCCAGTGCAGTTGCCCGTCCTTTTTGGTGGAGGTTCTTATGATTGGGGTAGCTCTGCTCACAGGGAGGGAAGTGTGCAATTCCAGAGTAAGCACTGTTCAGGGTGCTGCAGTGGGAACATGGTGTGTTGTAGGGTAATATGAGGTAATGCTATGTGGCACTGGGAGAGTGGGAAGCGCAGGAAGTGGGCATTAAGCACCAGTTGTTGGGGTGTTATACGATAGCTCTGAGCGGTCTTAGGGAATACTGTAATATCTGATGATAGAGATGGTGGTAGAAATGGGTACTGCGAAAGCCTGGCCTTGGTTAGGGAGCTCTGTGTTAAGAAGGCTTGGTTTTGTGCTGGGGATCAGGGCCAGCATTAACACGAATCTCTGTTTTCAGCCAAACATTTCTGAATATCCCTTTTGGTCTCTATTTTACACTTCTGTTGTACTTGTGGTCCAGATACAATTTCTGCTTGGTGAACTCAGCAGCATCATGATTTTACAATGAAGGCTTGCATTTTCTGTAGTCTGATAAACCATTTACTTATATGTTATTCTCAGTGGGTTCTCAGCATAACTGGACATTTATCTTTACATACTGATATATGCTGTATATGTACAGGGGGGAGGTGAACCTGTACACATATCCATTTAGGTATATGCATATGATAGGTATTTCCTCCACAAATCTCAGTTGGCTTGTTAGCTCACTTTGAGTTTATACTTAGCTGTGTCTTGAAGTGTATTTTGCGGTAATGGAAAAGATGTGATGAAAATAATACAGTTGTAGAATTGGATTGCAGTAGGGGTTGATAAGAGGAGCTGCAGGTAACTCTAGCTTTTACTGAGAAAGCTTTTTTTCTTGCTGGGTACTTGTAGTTGCTAGTAGCCTGCTGAACAGGAGGTGAGGTGAGGAACTTCACTCTGGAAACTTCTGGTTTTTCACTGAGATCTCTACATAAAGCTAAAGCAGACCTGAAATTCCCCCATGTTAGATTTTTGCTTTGCTTGCAGTTAACTTCCCACTTTGACACAGTAAGAAGAAAAACTGATTTCTGTATGTAATTTTTAGAGATGAGATGGTTTGTTTCTGAAATAGCTGTGTGTAAACTTTCTTCTGCAGTTTGTCCACCTCCTAACATGCTTCTTTGGGTTTTCTGTCATATCAGAAACAGAGCTGTGACAGTTCAGTGGACAAGCTATTAGCTGGCTCTCTGGCTCATTCTTCTTCACATTATACAAGCATTTGTATATCCGAAGCAGCATTTGGATAGGTAGAGCAAGAGGCATATTCAGATGTCACACAGTGGCTAACGTGGTATACGTGCTGTGGCTATGCTTATTTGTGGTACTTTAATACAGATATTTCACAAAGTGAAAAGAAAATGTTTCCAAGCAAGTTTGAACATTACAATGTGAAGAGAAAATGCTACGCTTCAGATAGTTCTCTTTCACAAAAGAAATTCAATAGTTATTAAAATATCTGCTCTTTTATCTGCATATGCAGAAATCACTGTCTAACGGTTGTCAGACACTGATCAATTGAAGATTAGAAAATCTGTAGTTGGCAGTGAATGGCTGCCTTGTCTGTGGACAGGTTGTTAATTCCATCTGTGATTTACAGAGCTGGGCAATAAAGGATTTATATGTTCTGTTTGCTAAATAATTGTGACTGATGTCATCATTATTCATACAAATGCCTAGGCTTCTTCTAATTGTAATAAACTCCTAGTCTGTAGGTATAATTGCATTATAACTTAGTTTACAGCAAGTGAATTTATTTGCTTGAATGACCTTGTGAGCGTGTAAGTCTTGGAGACAGGCTCTCACAGCAACCATTATTTTGCTCTTTTCTAAACTCAGATTTAGTCCGTGACTAAGCTGTGCAGCTGTAAAATAAAGGGGGAAGGATCTTCTGATATATTTTTCTGGAGTGTCTGCAATATAGAAGGGACTCCAGGACAATTCTTCCATATATCTTCAAAGAAGAGAGAAAGCAGGACACTGTCCTCAATTTAAAGATAAATAAGGGTAAAGAGGAGGCAAAATATTACCACATACAAATGTCTAGCTAAAGCTGAGAAAGCACTGGGTCCATATCGTGATCTGTTTAAGAGTAGCAAATATTGGCACTTAGTCTTAATAACAACAGAAGACTTGATGAAAATGCAAGGAAATGGGGCCTAATTTTTTTTTTTTAGGAAGTGTAGGCTGGATAGAGAAGATTGAAATTGGTTAGTAGATGCATGTAGCAGTTTGAAATGAGCCATTTGGTTATGTCTGGAGAGCTTTTTTGTTGCTGGCATACTGTGGGTAATGGTACCTGTCTTCTGAAGTGCATTCCAGAACCTGTGACATCCACAGAAACGTGACAGTGATTCAGTTGTGAAGGTTAGAGAAAAAACACCAAGATAAATAAGATGTGTCGTGGTGCTACTTAAGCTAGAAAAAGCCTGGATATGGCTGATATGTCTTAATATATTCATTGATGTGATGGACAGGAGGATTGAGTGTACCTTCAGTATCTTTGCAGATTACACCAAGTTGGGAGTATTGTCAGTCTGCCTGAGAGTAGTGAGGTCCTCCAGAAGGATCTAGAGAGGCTGGATCACTGGGCTGAGGCCAATGGGATGGGGTTCAACAGGGCCAAGTTCTGGGTCCTGCGCTTTGGCCACAAGAACCCCAGGCAATGCTACAGGCTTGGGGCAGAGTGGCTG
This sequence comes from Excalfactoria chinensis, assembly GCF_039878825.1. Classification (NCBI taxonomy): domain Eukaryota; kingdom Metazoa; phylum Chordata; class Aves; order Galliformes; family Phasianidae; genus Excalfactoria; species Excalfactoria chinensis. The sequence goes on along the minus strand of NC_092825.1, from coordinate 13,380,170 downwards.
AGTGACTGTGTAGAGGAAATGAATCTGGGGGTGTTAGTCAACTCTCAGCTAAACATGAACCAGCAGTGTGCACAGGTGGCCAAGAAGGACAATGGCATCCTGGTTTGTGTCTGAAATGGTGTAGCAAGCAGGATCAGGAAGGTGATCATCTCCCTGCACTCAGCACTGGTGAGTCTATTAACATATGATAACAAATAAACTATTTGCTGGAGTCTAGAGTATAAAACTGCCATTAAATAGTTGGCTATGTGAATCCCGTTTAACCAAGAGTGTTTTCTTCCTTGGCAGTATAAGAGGTCTTTGAATTAGAGAAATCAATGTCTGTCACGTAGTTTGATTTAAATACACGATGGTAGCAAGATCAGCAATACAATACAGATGAAAATGTTGTACAGTGGAAGCAAATGTTCTGAGGAAACTGTTCCTCAAAAGTCATTATCTGTTGCTCGCTGTTGCACAAGTGACCATCTATCAAGTGGGGTTCTGTTGAAATGTGTTCTGCAACTGGCTAGTGTTTTCATTAATGATTTGAGTGATGCAATGTGGTGTATCCTTATTCAATTTACAAGTACTAATCAAGCAGAGAAGAATGGAGAGTATGGTGGGAAACAGAATTAGAATGAAGAATATCGTTAACAAATTGGAGATATGCCTTAGCTGAACTGCTTTCATTTCTCTTCCAGACAAGTGCAAAGTCCTAGCAATAAATACTTGTAATTAGAGGCAGAAATACAAGAAATGACTGTGTAGGTAGAAGTTCTGTAGAGACCTGTGCTTAGATGAAAGCTTGAGAGTTCTTCACAAATTGAGTGCAAGCCACTTGTTCATTTGTTTTGTAACAGCGTGACTTTACTGGCAGTGAAATTCATACTGATTTTTAGAAAGAAGAGTGTTGTGTACGAGGCACTTAAAGCAGATCTTCTTTTGTTTGTGCTTCAGCTGGAGAATCGAGCCCCTTTTGTGGCGCCTCATTCAAGGAAGATGTAGGTTAATTGGAGAAAACACAAAGTACTGCAGTAATGAAGGCTGAAGGTCCTGCAGATAGGCAGTGGGCGGGAGAACTGAAAGTGTGTGGCTCTTTGATTTGGAGAAGAGGGGTCTGGGAGGCACACTAACATTCTTCAGATGTGAAGGGAGTAAACAGCTTTCCATATCCCCTGTGAGCAAAACAGTATGTAATGGGCCTAAAATGAAGCAAAGAATGTTTTTATCTAAAATGCTAGAAGACTTTTCTGCCCATAATGATAATTTCAGGGCAGCTGTGAAATTGGTATTTGGAGTTTTTAAAAGCAATTTAGACAGGCATGTATCTGGAAGCCTTTAGACCGAGGTGCTTCTGCCTCGAAGCCAGAAGCTGACATGCTCCTGTCTCAGGGATGCTCATCCCTCCTCCACCAGCTTTGTTAATAGAAAATGTATTATAGGGTAGTTTTGGTTTTGTTTAATTGAACTGTTTGTTGTTAGTTTGCCTTTCACAAGTTGGCTTGTTGGGCATTGTTCAGTTACCTCCTGGAATCTGGGGCCGAGTGCAATTGGGAAATGGATGCCGTCACTTCAGTTCAGCCTCTCCTCATCAGTCCTTCAGATGAAATAGCAGATTAATCTCAAAGACCTGCAGCTCACCCCTCTGGCACAATTACTTCTGTCCTCGTTACTCAGAGTGTAACTGGCATTCCAGTGAACTTCACACAGCTCATCCTGTCACTGGAATGCTGCAAAAATTGACCTGTTATGTCAGAATTCCCTAGGAGAGCGCAGTGAGCACGAGAGGGAAGGCGGTACTGATTGCATGAACGTGAAAATCATGTATTTAATTCTTTTTTCCCTTGCCAAGACAGAAGGCAGGCTGTCTATTTCTCAGGCACTCAACTGTTCTTAAGGAAGATGTTAACTTTTAAGCTTTTAATATTTGAGAATGATGATTAATATGGTTTTGTGTTTATCAGAGTATTCCATACAACTGGTCAGTGTCCAGGAAACCACAGCTCTAATTTATCGAAAACTGAAATAACTCATTTTAGTAGGAAGTGCTCATGCTTGTTTATTTTGTACCAATTATCGTATTTATTGCAAGTTATAATTAACTTTGCATATTGTTTCCACTGTGTACTTTATTAATTGAATATTAAGACTGTAAATAATCTCACCAGAGTATGCAGGAGACTCATTCTGAAGTGACTGCAGATTGACTGACTGGTTATTTGTCCTTTGGGTTAAATGCTGTTGTACAAAAATAATTTGTTTTGACTGCTACAGTTTTTGAAGTTACAGTAAGTTTGCATATACATCTGCACGCGAGTACTCCTGAACTTGCAGTTATAAGCTATCTACATGCCCGCCAACAGATACTATATTTCACTGCCTTCTTTTCATATTTATTCAGACGTGAGCTTTCTTCTCCCTATTGCGAACAAACATTTAGAGTGTGTGGCTTCAGAGCCAGATCTTGTGTTGAACCAAACTATGATGAAAGTAAGGAAGGACTCGATTACTGCCACACCACTGAGCCCTTTCACTGCGGTACACAGAGCAGGCAGATTTGTTGATAATAATATCACTGTGCACAGTTTCTCATAGGAATCTACGCATCAATCTGGAGGGAGAAGTTGCTTTCATGGCATTTTTTCTTACAGATTTAGATGCATTCTAATTTACTGTCTTGTGTAAGACCTAGTGTCCTCTAAATAGTATAGCATCTGTCTGTGAAGCACAAGGCACTTTTCTGTAGGGGTAACTGAACTGATTTGATGAATAGAAATTACACAGCCATGCTAGCATGATGCTTTGCCTGGGGTAATTAGTCCTGCTGAGAATGACTGAAGTGTATTACTGACTCAGAGTCATCTGCATTATTTTGAATGCTACTGCTTTAGGTGGTACATCTGCATCACAGTAAGTGCAAGAATCTTACTAAAACATGATTTTCTTCTGTCCCTGTTGATGTTAGCAGTAACGCTGTCAGACCTTTGCTGAAATTGCTTGGGCTCAAATCTACTGTGCCTTGCTGTAGCTCTGCACAGGTTCCATGCCCTTCAGTTGTGTATTGGCCCCATTTTTATTTTTTTTTAATCTTATCCCTGAGGGTTTTTGGCTTTTTTTCCTTCGTTTTTTTACCATAAGATGGATGATGTTTATAAGAAGCGTCTGTATGAAGTCGTCTTATTTGTAGTATTCCAGATCAGAAAAAGTCATCTAGTGGGAAGGTCAAGGAGACATAAAAGTAATAAAAAATCCATAAAAGCCTTAATATTTGTAGCTTTAAAAAACAGCTTTAAAACGTTTGGAAACTGAATGCTCACTTTTGGCAAAAGGAAACTATTATGGAAAATTGGACGTAAAGAAGACTTCTAAAAATAATGGATTTCATCACAAACATGAGTATCAAGAGCCAGCATCACATGTGCAGATACACATAGAGCACATTGTCTGAACTGCTTTTCCTCAGCATCTCTGGTAAAAAATAAATAAAATGATGGCCTATTGCTTTAGTTCCATTGTGATTAACTGTGTATGGTTAATAGTGCATCTCATCATGGTTAATTATATACTAGATACTGAATATGTGCTCTAAGGATATATATTGTATATGTGTATACTCTATATGATGTGCAAGTGTGCTACACATACGTGATATATGCTTAGGCTATATACATAGTATATACTATATAATTGCTCTGTGGATATATGCGTACGTTGCGCATATCTGCAGTAGATACTGTGTTTCATATGGATACTGGTCATGCTGTCATGGTCAGATATTGAAAAATAATTATTCTTTATTTTTCAATGTGATAACATTGATAGAAGCACTCAATTTACAGTCATACCTCATAGCAATTGAAGTTGCCATTTTATACATTGAGAAGGAAAAAGAAAAAATCATGCCTGTGTTGCTTCAGTTTACTGTGATTCTGGTTTTATTAAGTGATCTATCCTTCCACAGAAAGGAGTGCCATGTGCTGTGGATAGAGTGTGTTAACAAAATATCTTCTTGTTTTCTAGGGAGCTCTTATTATTTTCTTAGTATTGTTCTTGGCTTTGTGTTTGCCAAAGTCAGTACTTGATTTATTGTAAATTAAAGGAAGAGCTACTCATGCTTCTGCTGAATCACATTTCGTGAGCTGTGCTGTACAGCAAGATATTGTGTAACAAATGTAGAAGGCAGTACTTGTTCTCTTCTGTAGTTGTTATACCACTCATTTATTCCCTTCTTTGTTTCAATTACGAGCATAGCTACCTTGTTCTATGACATCTTATTTATGCCATCTTTACCTTTGTGCAGAGTTAAAGAGCTCCTGTGGGCATTCATCTTACTTTTCCTTGTTAGCTCTTGAAGGAAGACAAATCTTGCTAGAATGAAACCAGTTCACTAATGTGACCTTTTTGCTTTAAGATTCTGAATACGCATCTAACAAAGTGACACGCAAGACAGTATGATGTTTCACTAATAAGAGGCTAATAACATCTTTATCCTTTTTGAACAAGGAAGACAAAATATGCAGCTTTTACCATCGATGTGTGTTTTGCTTTGGTTGTGATTCCAAGCTTTGAAGCCTTGTTAGACAATTCATTTTATCTGAATAGTTGCTGTGTTTTACTTAATCTCTGGCACGAGTTCTCTTTTCTCATTGTTTTCAAGAGAAGCCACCAAATAATTACAGTCATGTGAGAGACAAGACAAAATCTGAAATGATAAGAGAAAATTCTGTTGGAATTCTACTTTTCAACATATGCCTTAAGCAGAACTTGAAGTTCTGTACTTCATAGAGTCACAGAATTGCAAGGGTTGGAAGGGACCCTGAGAGATCGTCGAGTCCAGCACTTCCTCAAGTTTTTAAGTTTGATTTCTCTTAGTGTTATTTCACTGTGGTTTCACTGCTGTGTCACTTCTTTTCTCAAAGCCACAACAGTTCTGATTTCTTGAAACTTAACTTTCTTTACTTACACAGTTCTACAAAAGGAAACCTGGTATCATTGTAACAGTGGGCTTTCTGGATATGTAGTTTCCCTGAAACCTATATAAACAGTGTTCAAATTTGCCAAAATGACTGAATTGTGAAACTTATTTTTCTGTATGAGCATTAAGCTGACTTCAGTTTTTGATGAGATTAGTTTTCCATCCATAAATACTAGAAGGATTTGATTTTGCCAGACTATTAGGCATTTGTTTGTTTTAGTTTCAATTGCACTGAACTCATCAGAAGATTATATATCGGATGTTTAGAAATGGATTTAGTAGTCCCCTGTCTACCTTGAGGTGTTAGTATATTCCTGGGAGGCATGCTGTTGGTGTCCCATTGGAAAGACTCATCAAAGACCTTTTATTTCCCATTTTCTGCTCTTGCTTGCTGACACTTACAAATATCCACACCTATTGTTCCTTGTATCTCTGGAAGGCTCTGTTTTTTGTCATCTTTAGTCTGTACCTGATTGCTACTATTTCCTTATTAATATCTATTGTGTTTATTATTGCCAGGATATAAAAATATGCAGAAGTTTTGGTTGCAGGGCTGTATTACACTGTACTGTGCTTCAGCGGGTACAAAGTATAACCTGGGGCCTGGCAGCTTGTGATTTACTTGCTTTTCACATTTCAAAAGGCTCAAAGAAAGGAGAGCAGTTGAGAACGTAGGAAGAGTGGAGGGGATCAAATGCCCTACCAAAGAGTGTGTTCTCTTTGGGCAGAATTGATCGTCAAGACAGCATAGTAGCTGCACTAGATAAGCTGACAGGCAGCTGAGAAGTTGATAGGTATTGAAACTCATTTGTTCATGCAGATAGGGCAGTGATTGCATTTGCCCTAGTAGCACATTTAGTTCTGTATTTGAGATTAAGCCGTATTCTTTTATTTCTTAAAAACACTGGAACTGCAGTGTTTTCTGTGTGCTTTGGTCATGTATGTTGGTTTGTGACCGAGAGCCAGAGGGTTTGTGGGTCCCATCTGGGTAAAGTGAGAGATGGAAACTCAAGTCTGGGAATGTTGAAAAAGGAGCTGGTTTGAGGTGAAGGACAGGAATGATGGAAGAGGGGAGTTGTGGGAGAAGCTGTTGGTTGTTCTACCATTTTTCATTAATGAACTTAAATGTAAAGGCCAGGTCTCATTAGTGTCTTCTAAAATTTCTTTTTATGTGATTAATGAGTGTAAGTGTATTCTAAGTGTAAGTAATTCTAGAATCTGAAAACTAGGCTAATATTGTTTCTCTAATTAAAACATTCCCCCGTTGCCATCTTCTTTTCTCAAAGTAACCTTATTAACAGACAGGAGTTATACCAAACCTGTTTCTCTTCTGCCGTTAAGGAACACACATTCCTCACCAGAAGGATGGTTTCCTGGCTAATGAGGACCAACTTGTTTTTTGCTTTACACCTTGTTCATTTTATGTGTCTGAGCTGTAAGTATTTTAGTGTTTGTCAGCTAGGGTGTATCACGAGGGTGGATATGTGAAAGGATTTGGAAGAACTAGTAACAGGTAATCTAGTAGCTGTGAACGCCGTGTTTAACCAAGTTCAGGATAAATACAACTCCAGAGATACGTATGTACACATTTGAAGTTACTTCAAAACTATTATGGTTGTGCAATCTAGTGCAGATCTTAGGACATCTTTGAGTTTAGAAATGAAAGGTGTGGGTTTCTTTTTCAGGGAGACATACAAAAATGATCAAGAGCCAAATATATTCTGCGAGCTTTGTATATCTTTTGAATCCAGTAATATTTTGTATACTGACTTTGAATGTCTGTATGAACAAAAAAAACACAAACGACAAAAGAGAACCAATTACATGTCAAAGATGAGGAGAATTCAAAGAGTGATTTTCAGCTGAGTGAAAGGAAGGCATAAGTAAGTTAACTGAATCTCTGAAAGATTCTTTTTGCATCTTGTAAATTATTGATGCATAGGAGAGAGTAATGAGATGGCAAGAACATGAAAATAATTCCTTGTGCCCTTTACATTTTTCTTTCTTTGTTATGTGCAGATGTCTGTGCATGTTCTCAAAGAGAAAGGCAAGTCAGATTACATAATTTCAAATAATAAGTGAAGGTGGGGGATGTTGGCAGAGTAGACAGATGTCATCTCCAAATTTAGTGTTGGCGTATTCTCAGTATATTTTGATAGTTACAAGAGTTCAAGCAAATGGTTCAGAGCTAGGTCTCAGAATGCTGATGATACACAAACACGTCAGTGACACTAACTCACAAGGACTACAAGAAAATTCAGTCCTGCAGAGTTTGACACCATTTGCAGCCAGAAAGATGCATCTGAAAGAGCACAGACCAAGTCTCCTGCTCTGCAAGGAAATGACACTTTCAAATTTCAGGCAGGTCTGCATACGATCTTCGCTGTCTGAAGCCCTGGTAGGAATCTGAATTTATAACTGTTTTGCTCCTCCCTTCCAGAGTGTTTAGGTACTTGGGAATTCATGGTGTGCTTCAGGCTGAAACCAGAGTAATGATCTGTAGGTTGGTCAGACTCAGTGGTTTAAGATCAAAAGGTATTCACTTCCCTTTGGGAAGGTGTGGAGGAATGTCACAGACAGATTTTTCTCCAGGGGGAGTTCGGCTGAGGATAGCAGGCAGGATGTGTGCTTCTTTTTGTTTATATATGGCAGTGGTGAAATCTGTTGTTTAATGATCAAGGAAATAACCCTGAGAAGTGCTTCATAATATTTATCCTTTTCTTTCTTCTGGGGCTGAAGAATTTATTTCTGTGTAACCTGGTGGTTGTGCTTTTTTCAGAAATAACACTTCAACATCGCATCCAAGATTGTTCTCTTTCAACAGTTGGATTCAGAAATGGAATATACAGTAGAGAGGATAGAAATGGGAGACATGGACAGGTAACTTGTTATTGCCAAGGAAAAGAAGTGAGCATTTGGCTTGTCTGGAAAGATCCAGTGATGGTGGTAGCCGTTAGCTGAAGATCTTAGTTGGAAAATTTCATTGGAGATAACAGAATGAGATTCTGTAAATGTAGTGATGTAGAGTGATGGGGAAAATCCAGATGTTACTTTCACAATCCACTGAATTAAGCCAGGAAAATGGAAGCATTGCTGTTCATTTCTGAGATGCTTCTGAGAAACTGTGATGCTGGGAGTCCAGACTTCATCTCCTATGACCCGTAATAAAGCAACGCTAATTTCTAGCAGAGGAATTATTATAATCAACAAGGAAGACTTTGATTTGATTTGGAAGCCAGTTGTTGCCAGGAGTTAAGTAGTCATACCACACAGGACAAACTGAGCACATACCCAGTGTTTAGTGCTTCATTTCTGATGAGTTTTAGTTTTCTAATGCAGATGATCTGGTCAGTAGTTTGGACAAATGTATTTAAATGAACTTGAAAGCTGAAAGCTTATTGACAAGGCTGTATTAGACTTTGAGATAGTGGCCTTTTGACTGTCAAGTAAGAGGGGTAATCCAGGCCCCAAACCCCTTCTATTGTACTGACAAAGCAAGGATAACAGCTTTAATTGGTAAAGACTGTGTAAACATATTGACTATGAATGACAAGTGTAGAGTATAAACATGATTAACACGTGCAGAAAAATTGGTGGCTGACAGGAGCCAGAAAGATACCTACCATAGAATAATCTTAGAAGTATACAGGTTTCCAGAATGTTCATAATGATTTAGGACTTTTCAATAAATAATCTTGCTTGGGTTTTAGAGAGGGGCCAAATAATGCAGTATAATGTTCTTCCATAAACGAAAGGTATTTTGTATTCCAACAATTAGGAAGGAGGATGTTAGGCAAGTGTGCTTGCTTCCTGGAGCCATTCATTTGGAACTTCTTACTGAATGGGAAAAGACAAGGTCCAGCATTCAGAAAGGGAAATGGTATTTCTGTTGAAATTAAAGTCAGTTAGACACAAAGCCGTGACAGGGAAATAATAGCGCACATCCTCCCTGCTGTCCACTGCCAAGCTCCCCTAGAAAGAAAATATGTATGTGAAATGTCTCTGCACCTTCCAATTCAGAAATGTAAAAGGAAAATTCAAGGCTTTGGTGCTTAATGGGTGGTACTCTGTTTTTGTAATGGAAAATGTTTTGTCTTAGAAACTTGTGGGTTTTGATTGCATAGTTGGTTTGAGAAATTATGTAGATGTATTATAGGTTCATTTCCCTTGTATCATCTCTGGTTTAGACGTCTTGTTTATATACTTACTTAGGGGAAAAATACCATAAATCACTTTATCTTACCTGACAGTAGCTGGACATTTGTGGCAGATATTTTGGTATTAGAGCAGGTGGAAAGGAGGAACAAAGGTAAATGAACTGATAGCTTTCTACAGGTATAAACTTCAGAGTAAGGCCTTTTTCTGGAGGAGAAGCAGACGTGGGCATCTTATACATTCAACACATATGCACATTTTTCTTAAGAACAAAACAAACAAACAAAAAAAAAAACCCACAACAAAGCACCCTCCTGTGATTTGTTTTTACAAGTATGAAAATACGGTACTAATCCGATGTTGTTTCAGTCCTAGCATTCATGCAGCTACAGCAGGCAAATCGGTACTTCAGCAATTGGCGTAGGGAATTGTGCTATACAGATAAAGACATAGTTTTGTGGGGACTTGTGAATAAATGCAATTATACGTGTCACAGTAGGAGACTAAAAGGGCTCTTTTTTTCTTGATGATTAAGACTGTAGAGGTGCATTCATGGGGAGAAAATAAAGGGTCGTGGAAGGACTCTTTGATTAGTAGAGAATGAAATGGCAATAGCTGAGGACTGGAAAATGAGCCTTGGAAATTCAGAAGTATAAAATAATTGAAAAATGGAATGTGTACATAGTTTTGTAGTGATTCCTCAAGTAAATACTGATTATTCAAATCTTAAACATTATTACCAGTGTTACCCTATTAATATCTAACGTGTTGAGTCAGCTCAGCTTTAACAGCCCCTGAAACTTAATCATACAGCTATGAAAGAAAACTGAAGTCCAGTCTTTGTTCAGGTCTTGGATGGGAGCCAGTAGTCTTGTGTGTCATTCCTGCCTTGCCTTATGGATCAGTGAAGATCTTGCTACATGTAATACAAAGTAATGAGCAGCATAGAGTAAGATTTAATTTCGGAACCAAAGAAGCAGCTTTACAAACAGGCAATTTTTGCAGGAGTAGTTTGATCTTGTTTCTTGCCTCACACATAATTTTGAACTATTAGTTCCATCAGATGCTTTGTGAGCACTTCTCTGTTACAGTTTGAGCAGCAAAGCAGTCCAGTCTTTTTATTTACCATTCAGAGGCAGCCTTCCACTGCCCAGAGGCACTCAATCTGGTTACTTACTTCAAGGTAGCCCCACTTCAGCTGAAGGGCAGCACGTTTTTCTTATCTATTCATGTCACTTCAGGGGAAGATGTGGACACCTAACCTTGTTAAAAGAAGGAACAGTTTCTATGGCAGGCTGCAGACATTTCCAAGGGGTTTTTGCCTAGTTTTTCCATGACCCAGCTTGCAAACTGAACTTGTACTAGAAGCTTCAGATTGTAGCATGAAATGCAGTTATGACGTAGCAAAGTCTCGGTAACTGAATCAAGTTTCCCGCTTTCATTGAAGGTTATTTAAACCACTTCCAGGATTATGCATTGTAAGCTGTACAGCTGAGGCAGGACTTGCTGAAACCCTATGAATACATTCATCTTTTCAAAGGTGGCTTTGACAGGTCTTCATGGGGTTTTCTTCCTTTTCCTTTTCCTTTTCCTTTTCCTTTTCCTTTTCCTTTTCCTTTTCCTTTTCCTTTTCCTTTTCCTTTTCCTTTTCCTTTTCCTTTTCCTTTTCCTTTTCCTTTTTCTTTTTTTTTTTTTTCTTCATGTCTTATCCGTATTTTGCAAGACAGGCACTGAGCTGTAAAGCTCTGTTGTGTGTTTATGGGCACAAAAATGCATGCAGTCAAAATTATTAAATGTAGACATTTGTTCCAGTTTCAACATAGGAAAATCAAATGATTTATTCTGTTTGGAGATGTCTGGTGATTTGACGTTTGTTCGGTGACTCCTGACAAGGTGAATTCATAATTCAAATTATGCCCTTTTGTTACGTGCAAACACACTCTTGGAAAGTCTGTTGTATCTGGAAAAAGCTACTCATGAAATCCTTTACATACTGATTGCAGTAGCAATAAATGCATATGCTGAATCATCTTAATTTAGCCGTGGTGCATTGCATGTGCGCGCAGGTGTGTGATATTTTGACAAAACCTCAAAATCAGCTTTCTGTGAATTTTGTTCTTGGGTTAGGTGTTCAGTCCCTGAACCACATACCTACCTACTAACAGTTCCTCTTGGGCCACATATTCTTTTCACTTTGTTTTGTTATTCTCAGTCACTGATAGGTTTCCCTTCCTGGCTATCAGCTGGCTAGCAGGAATGGTACATCCTTTCCCTTGCTGCTAAGGAGTTTATAACAGCAGTGCTTGCATTTGCTCTTACTTTGTGAGGATGCATACATTGCAAATAAAGTTTCTTAACCCTTATGCATGTAATCAGCAGAGTGTTAAACACAGCCCTGTGCACAAGCTGTCACTGATATTTGGAATTATTTACTCATAGGAGAAGCTGTCTTTTTTTAGTACGTCCCCTCTGATTCTTACTTTGGTTGTCTGTGACAGGGATTAATGAAAAATATTTTGAAAAGAGGTTTGGAAGAAAACCATGGTATGAAGTAGCAGTAGGTTGTCATCAGTTATTGTGCTTTTTCCCTGTTCCTAATGGAGTTTAATTTGAAGTAAATCTCACAACAGATTGTGAGAGATCCTAGTACAGTTGCAGTAAAGCTGCGCTAATATTGCTGTTAAAAACAGTCTGACATAGCCAGAGTGACAGATTTAATGGTACTAATATTGTTTCAGCAGTGACATTGATTTGTTTATTAGATGTGGTATCAAGTTAAACTCTTGCAGGATGGGGGAGGAAGTTAAAGATCATAGTGAGATAACAGAAACAAAATGTCCATTTCAAAGCTCAGCCTGAGCAGGGAACATGGGCGCACTGTTTGCCAACAGCAGTGTGCCGGCAGCTTACCCGCCTGTTGCTTCCTGCTGAGCATCTGCAGCCAGACTGAATGCAGGTAGCCACACTGTAAACATAAGCCCTGGTAATAATTTCAGGTTTGCCTTTTGTGGAGCTCTCACTGGAAATCTTCCTTTTTTTTTTTTTTTTTTGTCCATGAGAATTTCCTTGCAAAGAAAACAGCTGGTATCAAATGCCTAAAATAGAATCATAGAATCACAAGGTTGGAAAGGACCTACAGGATCATCTAGTCCAACCGTCCTCCCATTACTCTTGCTACTACAAGCCACTAAACCATCTCTCGTAGTTCCTCTGGAACACCTCTTGAACACTGCCTGGGACAGCAACTCCACCACCTCCCTGGGCAGCCATTCCTGTTCCTGACCACTCTCTGTGTGAAAAAGTTTTTCCTTATGTCTAATCTAAACCTCTTCTGGTACAACTTGTGGCCAATCCCTTGTTTGTTGAAGAGGCCAAACCCCTCCTCATCACAACCTCCCTTCAAGAAGTTGTAGAGTGCAATGAGGTCTCCCCTGAGCCTCCTCATCTCCAGGGTAGACAATCCTGGCTCCCTGAGCCGCTCCTCATAAGACTTGTGCTCCAGACCCCTCATCAGTTTTGTTGCCTTTCTCTGGACAAGTTCCAGGGCCTCAAAGACTTTTTTTGTAGTGAGGAGCCCAAATAAATACGATAGAAAAGTTTTCTTCCTTCTGACTCAGTTTATAATAATCACTGAAATTGTGTTGTGTTTTTTTTTTTGTTTTTTTTTTTTTTTGTTTTGACATCTAATGACATTTGTCCTTCAGTTTAATATTCAACGAAAGCAATTTAAGATAAAGAAGAAATAATTGAAAACACATTATGATTTTGATGCCTCTGAAGCGTTGAGACAAACTGAAGTTATCTGACCAATGCCAATTCGAGGGAAAATTCAGTTGAATTTTTAAGATTTATCACTGGGAACAGACATTTAACATTTTTGTTTCAGCTCCATTCTTGGAATACTTGTGCTCTGTATGCATGCTGTACTCAGCAGAATGTATGATGTATCTCCTGTTATAGAGCCAATGGAATAACACTGGGCTTGGCTGTTATTCTGCTTACAGTTTGTTAAATCAGAACCTTTGGAGCTGCTAGTCAGGTGGCTCCTAGCAGTGTTGTCAAAAGCACTCATCACTCTTGATTCAGAGATCAGCTGTTGTGGGTTTCTGTTGCAATATGAAGAGCAAGGTTAGCGTGTTCCTTGTGATGAGTGCACGTTGCCCTCCACCTTTCTGCAGTCGCGATGACCGCTGTCTCCTCAGTGTTCCTTCTGCCCTTTTGCTGTTGACCTGTATTCTCAAAGTGCTCTGTATCCTTCATTAGCAGCCATCAGCTATCAGTCAATACTGATTTTCCTATTAGTCAGTTACCACATCTCTTTGTTATATTTTTTTCTACATAACCCCCCAGCAAAACAAGAAGCAACCCCTGTATTTAATTTTCCTGTTGAACTGTGAGATTGTTCTGTGTGTTGGGGCAAGGTAATTACACAGTCAAGTTCTTCTCTGCTTTTAGTGTAAGACGAATGAATTCAGTGATGTTGCAGCAGAATGTGTGAAGTGGGAGAGGGGGGTTTGGCTGTTGTGAAGCTGGAAGGTCTTAAGGCTGAAGCTGATTGTCCTCAGCTCTACATTTGAGGTATTTTGTTTGAATGGTGGGGAAGGGTAAGTTGGTCTATTCTGTATCTTTCAATACAACCCTGGGAATTTGCTAAAGGAATGCTGCAATTTCTTACCTTTTAAAAGATTTTAACAACAGTTGGTAACTAAAACGCTTTTCTTAAGAGGAAACAAACGTGTCTACGACACTCAGATATCAAGGAATGCTGATATGGCACACACCCCAGTGCTGAGAAAGAACTATTGTGTGCATTGCATTACGATGTACATAGTGCTTAATGGAGCAGGAAAAAAAAAATCCTTCTTAAGCCTAGGTAAACTGTATATCCTACTGAGTGTTTTACTTAACCTTAAAAAACAAAAGAAAAACAAACATGTTGAAGTACATGTGTGGTGGAGCCTAGTGCCTGTTTAGTTCAGAGATGCGCTTACGAAAAACACTTCCATGTAAATATGAAATAGATGCTAATATTGAACAATACTTTGGATGTGTGCAGGTATATAATAATGACATATAACGTGTGTGGATTTAGATAGCAATGAAGGAAGAGAATGGTATTGATTTAATATGTATGCGGAGGTATATATTTCTGATCTAATATATTTAGAAGTCATTGTAGCAGCTCCTATTCCCCTGGTACTAATGAAGCAACCAGAACTTCTGACCACATAGGGATGTGTTGTAACCTTCAAAAATTGTTGCTGTCTTGAAACTTGGTATTTGAGATGTATTTACATCTCAGTTTCACTGCTTTGTGCTGTACTGGTTTGTTCAGGTATGGCTGTCAGGCACTGTAATAGCTACTGGCATTCTCCTCAGCTTTTTGTATTTTTAGAGGGGGCTGACCTCATTTCGCAGTGTAAAATTGAGCAGAACTACATTTGCAAGTTAGAAGAAAACGTGGTCAGATACCAGCTAATACCCCAGGGACGGTGAATATGTGCAAACTGGTGTTTATTGCTCAAATTGCCACTACGCATTTGCTGGAATTAGCATTTTTAGAGTCCTGTACAGTTCTGCTTGCCTTAGGCTGAATGGTGTGAAATGTAATTGAACTAATGACTCACTGTGATGAGATCATTTTAAAGAATGTAGTGGGCTTCTTATTGTACAATACCACGGCATATATTTGCCCTTTTCACTCCGGTGATGCTGCCTGTTTCTTGTGTTCTGTTTTAGTCTTTGTCTGTCAAGCACCCACGGCACACCTTCACATCCCTCCTAAAATCCTCTTCCGTATCTGCGGGATACGCAGTCTTGCTTCACCAGTTGCTCTTTATTTTCTCTTGTTTGTTTTAAATCTGTCATCTTTGCGGTACGGATCATGTATGCTTCTGTTTTGTAATGACTCCTGCACGTATATTCAACTGCACATATTTCTGACTCCCTGCTCTGTGCAGAATTGCTTTCTGCAGACCTCAAAGTGTACTCCAATGTCGTCTAAGTCCTTTTCCTTTGCTGCGTTTCATGCAAGATGAAGAACAGTAAATGTACAAATGGGCCTGCTTATATTCTTACTGGCAATCACTGGCTGAGTGACGTAGCCTTTTAAAGCTGCTTTAATCTCTTGCTCTGACTCCCCAGTAATGTTTTCTCTTTGTTATGAAGTTCTACATCACTGAATCTAGCTTTCTAACAGACAAGCCCTTAAATGCTGAATACGTGGCACTTGAGATTTTATTTAGTTTTTATGAGTAAAGCCGTGATGTAAAGAAACCTTTTATGTCTGCAGTCTTTTTTTAAATGATTATTTCAGATAAGAACATGAGTAATTGCAAGATTATTCCTGTGCTGGGTCATTATTTCTCTTTTTCTTCTTTTAAAATAAATGAATGATATTTTAAATTCATTTAAGAATGCCGTATTGGAAGATAAGTAATCAGATAAATCATATTATGCCATTAATCTTAGAGATCCCACTTTCTCCTCCTCCTAACATTCAGAATCTGTGGAATATTTGCTAGTCAGAGAAGGGAGGAAATGTTACAAAAAAACAACAAAGAAAAATATACCAGTTCTAGTTTTTTTGGACTCACATTTTCTCACAGGAGCTTACTCAAGCAAGAATGTTTTTTGAAGTGTTAAATTCGAAACATATACAATAAAAGAAGAATAGAAGAATCTACTACTATTAAGTTTGCTTCTGAATACAATGAAGGATTTCTGTTCTAATCAGAACCTCGATCTAGCTTGATTGAAATTCATGCTGATCCGCACTGCTTATAAGCAGGTATGACTGAATGCTGATGTAGTTGGTTTACCTTTTAGAACAAAGCCAATGTAGTTATCTTTGGTTGTATATTGCACCATAATTTTAGAAAACAAATTCTTACCAGTGAGATGATAGAATGTATAGGTAGAACTTGGGTAATTTTAAGTTCCTGGTCTTTGCGGAACTTGGAGCCACAGTTAGTGTCTCCTGTTTGGGTGAACTGAGGTTCATCAAATGTACAGTTTCATTTCTTTTCATTTCATTTCAAATGTGCACTTTTCATTTCTTCTTCTCCTTCTTCTTCTTCTTTTTTTTTTTTCTTTCCTTCTTTTTTTTTTTTTTTTTAAGCCACAGAAAGTGTTGGCAATACAGATATGATTTAACAATGTGATGGGAAATGGCATTTTGCTCCCTTTAAAGCCACAATTATTTTTTTCTCCCTAGGCAACTTTGGAGAAGCACTTCAAAATACTCACTTTTTATGTCATACTTTAGTCGAAGTAGCTCTGATATTCAAGGAGGTTCTGTTGGATTTTTTTTTTTTTAATAGAAGTCAGTACTTATTGAGAATTATCCTTCTAATTATCATGGTAGCAAGTGATACACTGAGGACTTTATATAGCCAGACAGTTAAATCATTCTCACTAATTGATTCTGTAGGTTTTTTAAAAGTCAATTAATATAGCCACTGTTCACTAAAATACTGAGGTTTTATACAGAGAGTAGTTCAAACAACCCCTCCAGAAAAGTGGAGGGATGAGTATCTCAGGTCTTGCTTGCAGTACTGTGGATGATGGCTTCTGAAGGCCTTTTGTCTCCTCACTGAAGGTATCAGATGAAATGGAAAAAGAGGGTATATAATGATGGTATGACACATCTGTCCAGGATATACAGAAATAGGTTAGCTAGCTATCGTGGGATTTGGCTTGTGTTAAAGCAGTTGCATGACCAGAACTGAACATCACTGGAGCAAAGATGAAACCAAAATAATACAAAAGTTAATGAGGCCAAGAAAATTGTTTCTAAATTAGCTGTGGCACTTGACAGCTCTATCTAACTATGACGATAGATGGTATGAATGAGTATTTTCTTTCCAGAAGATCCCCATGTCATGCTGGAGGTCCAGCTGCAAAACTCCCACAGCGTGAGCAACTGAGACCACAGAAATGGTTTTGTTGGATCTTGTCTATTAATATCAGGCCCAGTGACTTTCTCATCTGTGTTTTCACCCTCATTTAGTGCATTTTTCCCACTGTCTCCCTCTGCTCCTTATATAATTATTCAGTGTTTTTTGTGCTTTCCATACCAGAGCTGTATATCTGAGATGGTGATCAACTGTTTCAATGTGCAAGAACTTTTTTTCTCCTCCTTTCTTAGAAGGTTTTCAACCAATGTAATTCAAATAAAAATAGCTGATTCTGAATCATTAATTGAAGAGCATGCTGATTGGATGCTGGAGAAATTTGAAATAAGTAAATAAGTGCATGTCCAAACATGAGATTAAAATGTGTCTACATTGTAGCTATCTAGTAATCAGAATCCCTCTGCTCAATGATTATGAATTCAATTTGAAAATATACCAGGCAAAATGCTGAATTTATGCTTTAGAAAATGAAAGATTCCCGAGTGGAATTCTTGTTTAAAAATTATTTTATATTTACAGAGAAACTGAGCCGTACAAATATTTTCAAAAGTTTGCACTTCTTTAAGGCTATTTATTTTCTAAAAAAGAGGACTTGAATATTTCTGACAAATATACACGTGGTGTTACGCTAACAAACGGCCATGCAACAGATATCTTACATAATGAAGAAATTGAATATACAAGACCTACTCTATTTAACACAGATATTGGAAAATGTACAGTCTAGCCAGTAGTTAAAAAATGTTTTTCTTATTTGGCAGTATTTCTCTACAGTTTGTTCAAACGTTCCTCTCGATGTGTTTTGGTGAATACTGGAGTCTAGTCAGTGACAACCTGAGGTACTAAACATTTCTGCCTTACTTCGTTGTCTTCGAAGGTGATCTTTTTGTTCCTTTTAGGCTCAATCCATGAGTTGTGTATGACAGCGTTATTTGGCATGGGATCTGCTTCCACGATTGAGACAACGCGTTTTTTCATCTTACTTTTCAGAACTTTCTGAAACTTTTGCCTCGTGAATGCATAAAGTAGAGGGTGAAAAATAGTTGTTCCGTATGCCATGACTAGAAAACATAAGCGCAACTTTACCAAAAGGTCACTTGGGCCCAAACACAAGATTGTGGTGTTTAGGACGGAGATGGGTGTCCAGCAGAGCAGGAAGGTGGAAATGATCAGGAGGGACATTCTGAAGACTCTCTTCTGCCGTTCTCGTCGCTCCCGGTGCCGCTTCACAGCTCGGCGTAGGGCAATGATCACAGACACGGAAGTCCTTACACCAAAGACCACGTTTCTTCCTGCGCTGCTGTGCGACATGTCCGTGGTCTCATGCTGCGTGGTGAGAGAAATAGTTTTTTTCTTTCGAGCTTTCTTCTTTTGTCCCGTTGTAAATCTTGTGCCGATTCGGATGTTTAGGGCCTGGAGTATTTTGGTGTATGTAATTAGCATCACTACCACAGTGAAGAAGAAGATTGGGATCTGGACGAGGAGGTGGTAGTACATCCCTAGCTCAGTGTGGTACTCGTTTGCGCTGACACACAGCAGTGTCTTGTTCTCCCAAGTACTTGCGCTTTGAAGACTGAAGAAGTTGACTTCAATGAAAGGAATCAGGAAGGCAAAAAGCGAAATGATCCATATTGATGTCATTAGTATCACAGCCCTTCCCATGGTCAGAATTCGGTTGGCAGGTTTGACCGAGATGTCGTATCGGTCCAGAGTGATAGCAAAGACATTGATTGCGGTCGAAACGCTTGCAAAAGAGACACAAGCCTCGTGGAAGCAGCAGATCAGAGCAGTGTTACTTTCCAGTGAAAGCAGAAGGATAACTATAGTTAGAGGAATACATCCCACACAAATTATTACATCAAGTACGTGAAGGTTCATTGTAATTATGTTACTGACAGAATTGATTAAGTTGGATTTCATACAGTAAAGTACCAGCACGGTGAGGTTGCTGCCAAGTCCCAGAACAATTTCTAACATCAAGAATCCAGTGAGAGACACTTGAAAGCTTAATGCATATGACAGTGGTCGGTACATGTTGGTGTCGATGTCATCAATGGCATCTCGAATTGTGAAGTTAGATTCAAACTGCATGTTGCCTTCCAGAATGGGGGAGAAACACATTCTTTTGTTGCGGTTGCTTTTTCTCCTGAAAGGTGAAATAAACACGGAACTACTTGATTTCTTTTTTTAACACTTTTTGTTATGTTAGGAAAAAAAATAAATGATGGGAGAGGAGAGAGGAAAAGCATCCATTCCTAAGAAACTCTCAATTTGCTGTATGTTTAGAGTTGTATTTGGCAGGGACCCAAAAGCCTGAGGATCTAGAATAAGGTCTTTCCTTTTTAAAGGAAAACAAGATTTGTTTAACAAAAAAAAAACCACAAAAAACCAAAAAGATGAAAAGCTTCCACTCAGGGGAGACAAAGCTTTATTTATAGTGATGTGGCCTTTACAAAAGACCCATTTGTTGAATAAACTGTACTTGTGCTTTGCTTTTGTATTGTGGTGAGTGCTATTTCAGCAGAATGTTGTTAAGTATTGACAAATTAGTACTCAAGAGCGTTTTAAAAAGGCTCTTGTGGGAAAAAAGGAAGTGATAGGAACTTAGAGCCCTGTTGCTTATGGATTCTAAAAAGAGCATTTAAAATGTTTGATGGCAATTTAGCAGCTTCCTGATGAAGACTTTGTAAGAGTGTCATAGACTGAGACCTGAAGTTCTGCAATTAAACTGATTTTTGTAGGACTTGAAGACTTCTGTTCACTTCTATCTTGTGTGTGTCTACGTGTATGAAACTTGTACTACAACAAGTCAATAGAAGTATGTGTAATTTCCAGTGTAAAGCTTACTTGGGTTTGGGGTAATGGGATTCATTACAAAAATGCTACATTTCCTCTTTCGGATTTGAATATTCTGTTTCTTCAAAAAATTGGTGCCTTGATGGAAGGCTATTTAATTTTATTCCAGAATAGATTTAAGTTTTATAAAATAGTACTTAAATATAAAATTGTCTCTTCCACGTTTCTTACATACTGAAATTACATCTGACAGATTTAAGTACGTAATGTATTTATCCCAGGAGTAATGGAGGCCCAAAAAAGTAGCATTTATTACATCTTGGATTTTTATTTTGTGGCTGCACGTGCTTTGGTTTCCACACACCGGCAGGTTGTAAGCAGAGCATCTGTGTTAATACCTGGCGTGTGTATTGCTTGTGTTGTCAGCCAGCTCAAGAGGCTGTAATGAGATGAATACATAAGAGGTCGTTCAGTTTCTTGTTGTGATACTTGAGGGTTTTATAAGTAGTTTTAAATTTAAGAGGGGAAGTACTTGGCATGAAACTAAATTTAAATGCAGACCTTTGTTCCACTCTGAATGCATTAAAAATGGATAGCATTGAGGTGAACAGAACTAAGCTGCTTTTTTAATGCAAGCATGAATCGGGCACACTTGGGATATGGTATGCAAATGAATTTCATCTGCAGTTCTGAAAAGCTTCTATTGCACAATAATATTAATTGCAAATTGTACGATGAAAAACCTTGGTATGCTTCAGCAGTTATTTCACATTTATCTCTTAAATACAAAAGATGCAAATGAGAACATATGAGACTCGTGTGTGAAATGAAACAAATATTTCAAAAGCTTCATCTGATTTCCAGTTTAGGCAAATTCTGATGGATTCACATTAAACCTCAGGAACATGATTTCCTCTGTGTGTGTTGTCCTGGCTTTGACTGTATTTCAAGAACCGGTCCAAATGCATTACTTGATACAGCAAGCTCTTTTGTATTAGTAAAAGCCAGGAGGAAATCAAAAGCAGATCTTGCTTTAAAAAAAAAAGAAGAAAAAAAAGAAAACAACCAAACAAAAAGCCAACACTGAACAAACCAAAACCAAAACAGCAATCTTAACTGCAACCTTATGCTGAAATTTTTTGTGCCAACTGAGAACTCTGGATGAGCTAAATCTATAAAATCAAAGATTTATCATCACCTCTTTGTTGCATTGATTAATTTCAGGTAAGTATGAGTATAAATGTCAGGGCAGAGGTAATTTTCCAAGCACGTTGCCCTTCTGCATGGTGCTGCTCCAGTGCAACGCGGAGCAGGGGCTGTGGCACACAGCCTGTGACCTACCTGCTTCCTGCGCCTCAAGGGTCTTTCAGCTCCTTGTAGCAGCTTGTCATAAATTGATACATGGTGTCACCGACAGGTATGTGACATGCACTGTCACCTGGAAACCAAGTGCTAGCTGGGCTCTTATTTCATTCCCGGCAGATTTTTTTTTCCTCTTTTTGCTCCAGCACTTCAGCAGCAGAAAATTTTGATTAACCATGGGGACTCCTCAGTAGCCTGAGATACTTCGTCTGTGCCGAGTTCCAGGCCAGCAACGACAAACTTTCTTTTAGGTGATGTTAATTTCTTTCCCCTCTTGCATTTTGTAGCAGCCTGCTTTTATTTTCCAGGTTTAAAAAAGAAAAAAGATGAATATCTGCCTTCTGTGTTCGGAGTGTATGTAGACATCCTTTAGTTACAGTTGCGCATTTCTTTCTGTAATATTCCTGCTCGTTACTTTTGAGTGATGGCTTAGTCGAAGAAGTTGCTGTACATCGTAAAATCCAGTTCGTGTGCTTTGACAGTAACCATGAGTTACCTAATTTGGTTTATTTTCGTTTAAGGAGACTACATAGCAGATCATAAAATTGAGAGAAAAATATCCATTAGTCATTGTGGCAAATAAGATATTTAATGAGCAGTATAGAAAAAGCGTGGTTAAACCCTTGTGCAGCTTGCTGGTGAAGAATGCATATTCTCCTTTCGGGAATTCATGTTTCATTGTTTCTTCATGCATCGGTAGTTTCCACAGTTCTGGTTTTAAATTATAAATCCCTCTTTAAGAAATGCTCACCATTTTAAGAATCACTTGTGTTCTTCTAATGAAATCTGAGCAGATGCGTCAGTCTTCCACATACATTCTTGACATGTAAATGGTAATACGTGTGTGCTCCATGTTTTGTTTCTAATTCCTTTATGCCTAAAGAATGCACGGTAGTGGTGAGTCCTGCTGCTTGTAGGTCATACAGCTAGAAAGGTACCCGGCCAACTGCGCTCTTCATACTGTCAGTTGTAAAACTGAATTAGTTGCTGCATGCCCTTGTGAAGGAGAGGGGGGAAAAAAAGGTTAAAAGTAGGGCATAGAATTTCAAAATAAAGTAATGCAATGATATATTTTGTAATATCACTTATTTTGTGAATAAAGGATGTATAGAATTTTATCTAATAGATTATACAATCAGTTATTGTTTTCCCTGTTTCCTAGTAAAATCATGTCACGTTTGTGTTAACTGGCATGAATTTAGTTTTTTGGACAAGTCTCCTATTCTCCAAACAGTGCAGGTTGCAGGAAACCCCAACTAGAAGCAGTAACTGTTGGATATAAAGTGTCGGTGACACTCAGCTCTAAGGAGCAGCTGCTTTACACATGCAGCTCTCCGGTCTGCTGATGAGAAATTGAGCAAAGTCGATAAACTTCATAGGAAACACATTTTTATTTAATCTGCACACTGTTAAAATTGTGTTTCTTGAAATAAACGTGCTGCAAATCAGTGTTTCTAGTAAGTGGCTTGATTATGGGAGAGACAGTGCAAGAAATAAGTCTTAAAAACCGAAAGTAGGGAATAAAAAGGGAGATTTCATGAGCAAGTCAGAGATTAGTCATATTACTTGACCTTCATAAAACAGTAAGTGTACACCAATTAACAGACTGTCATCTCCTTCAGAGAGCAACCGAATAAATCTGTAACGTATTTAACTGCCAATATTTGGAAATACTGCCGAGGGAGGAAAGAAATGTTCCCAGTTGCATTCCATGGTGTTGTTGTTTTTTTTTTTCCCCCAGTACTATATTAACCTATATTATACTGTCTTTATATTGCATGAACAAAACAGGTTCTTCATATTCTACAAGACTTTCATACAAAATAGCATTTGTCTATCACTGTGTTTTTAATGGGGATGGAGAAATAGCATTCAAATATTCCCTGGACTCAAATACAACACAATCCTAGTGCTTAATACAAGTTGAATCTGATTCCTTTCTCTTTTCTCTCTCTCTCTCTCTTTTTTAATTTTCCCTGTTTTTGTTAAATGTTGCTTATTCTGCAAACCATAATAAGGAACAGATCTTACCTCCGCTACAGGTTTGATAAATTCTCGGTGCAGGTGAAGCAGTTCCAGGTTGGAGGGATTCATTTTGTTCACTTGTTAGCAGAGAAGAAGGGAAAGAGGGTGAAAAGCACATCCTCGAAAAATGACCTTAATGAGAATTTGTGCCTGTAGTGTGCCATTGTTTCAGCATACTGCTAATGTATACAACTGCTTTAGTTCTGGTATAGAGGCTGCTGCAATCTCCCACTCTTCCTACTGTAGAATCAATAAGCATTTGAAAATACATAATGAAAGTAATTTAACATACTGAAGGCTTCTTGTCTCCAGAGACACCACTGAGATTCAGGCTTTCTAAAAAAGCAGAGCAGTGCTTCGGAGAGGCGAGCTCGCGATGGGCAGCTTTTGCAGAATGACAGCCTACCTTGTCGCTTCCCTTCACTGCAGAGAGATGCAGTGCATTCACTAATTTTGATTGGTCAGTGATGTGGGGCTTAAACTGTGCTTCATATATGGGATTGATTCCCCCCTCGTCCTCCCCCCCCGATTTATATAAGGATTCTTTTATAAAAGGACTAAATTTACAAATGATTTATGAATTCTGGAATATATTAAGGCTATGCCAGTGTTATTTTTACCTTTTCACTCTTCACTTTGTGTACACTGGAAACCACATGATTCTGTTAAAAAAAAAAAAAAAAAGAAAGGATTAAACCTTTATTACTTAAAAAGCTTCCAAGGATCTCTATTTGCGTTTGCCTCCTTTCCACTGGTGATTTTTTTTTCTTTTGTCCTAGGAATATCTCCAAAATAAAACTGCCTTCTATTTTCTGCGAGCCAAGCTGAATCTCTCCAGTCTGTTTATATGCAAGGCAACACTTAGGTCTTGCCTTGAATAAATTATACTCAGGACAAGTCAACACCCCCTTGTATATTAGTAAAATTTCAATTAAGATTCTCAGAGATTATTCAGACCTTCAGAACGGGTCAATAATTCAGTTTAGTTCATGAATCAGAGAAGATTCTTGTGATCCATCACCATATACAGCCTATGTATTGTAGCATCTCCTGTAAATTTTGTTGAAAGATTAAATTTACACAATTTTTTTTAATATTCCACGTGGATTTTTCTGGAGACTTGGCAGGTTTTGGTAAGACTGTGCCTCGCATTACGTTCTCGACCTTTGTGGAGACTGCAGAGGGTTTCCATTTTCACTTCCTTGTTTTGTAACTTATTTCTGAATCTGTTCTCAACATAAACAGTGCTCACAACCACTTAACGAAGACTAAGGAAAGTGTAGCACAGTGTCAGTGTTAATTACTACTAATGCTAAAATTATTTCTAGAAATGAATTCACCGTGCAACCAAAAATAATAGTTTTTATCATCAGTTTGCAGAAGCGAGTAATTTAGGTGTATCTCAGTAAAAACTGCTCTGCTGGCAGATCTCCGTGTCAAATAAGCACGGAGGTTGGGGCATTTTATGTTTTTTTTTTTCTTTCTGAAAAGTTTGTTAAAATACTGTTAATGTGTGGATCTTATCTGGGCTACTATATGTAGATAAGTTTGGTCAAATATTGGTGAGGTTCTGTGCAATCAGAAATAGTAATTGTGTAAACATTTTTTTTTCTTTTTTTCTTTTTTTTTTTTCATTTTTCTCTCAACATGTTGCTTATATTTAGACAACATTGTACTTTTTTATTTTATATTTTTGAATGGCTGCATATTCCTCTAGTTTGTTTCCTTGACCTCATTGCTCTCTGTAAGTACCTGAAAGGAGGTTGTAGTGAGGCAGGCATTGGCCTTTTCTCCCAGGTAAATGCCAATAAATAGGATGAGAAGTAATGGCCTTACATTGCACCAGGGGTGGTCCTGGTTGCCTCTGAAGGAACAGTTTCTTCTCAGGTAAAGCTTTGAGGCACTGGCTCAGGCTGCACAGTTGGAGTCACCGTCCCTGGAAGTGTTCAAGAAAAGTGGAGATGTGGCACTGAGAAACATGGTTTAGCGGGCATGGTGGGAATGGGCTGATGGTTGGACTAGGTGGTCTTAGTGGTCTTTTCTGACCTTTATGATTCTGTGATTCTGTTCCTCTTTGACCTCTAGAAAATTTTGTAGTGAAGTAGTAGAGGAAAAAATTAAATAAATAAAAAGGTTTGCAGAAACTTTGAATGAAGCTCCTGGACTCAGCAGGTGCCGGGTGCTACGCCAAGTAGCAGCTGCTTGCGGCCTTCGAGCTGTCTCTGTTTCTCCTGCCTCCCAAGAGCATGAAGCCAGTGAATACCAAGAGGTGAAGGGGATTCCTGAAATGAAGCATATATACCTCATACTATTTTAGATTTACTTGCTTCACTTGCAGTATGACTTAGGATAAGTAGGGAAGCCTGTCTAAATTTAAACAGATTAATCGCAGTCTCCCTGTCTAATTCTTCAGTCAAGCTGTAGTGTTAGAAGGAAAATGATGTGGATGTTGAGGATGGTAGTAACAGGATTTTGTGTGTAGCTTGGATTTGTAGTACAAATGTAGGCAAAGGAGTCACAAGTTACTTGTTAAGTTCCAGGAGGAAATAATGGCAAAAGTTTTATCTGCAAAAATTGTTGGAGAAGAATGGCGAGAGTTGAGTTCAGAGCATATCAAGCTCAAGTTTTCTGGAGAGAAAATCAGGAGAAGCAGCAGTACCATATGGAGGCAATAAAGAGTAGGTGGAAGGATAGACATGCTTACAAGGCAGTGCTGTGCAGCTGCTTGCTGAGATGGTGAGAACAGATGACATCATCCACAACAGAGAGAAAGGGAGAGTGGGCAAAAAGAGCCATGTGCAGACACCCAGTATCGACAGGGAAATGTGGTACTCTCACACCTGTGCTCACATTGGTACTGCTGAGGATGATGTAAGGGGAGAACAAATGTGGAGAGGCAGGGAGCTGGAGCAGAAGGAAACAGAGGTGTGTGCTAAATGGGAGTTGGGATGCAAGGTATGAGGTATCTGGAGCTGCCATAGCACAAACCTCTGAAGTACCTTTAGACTGAATTCAGGAGTCATAACCATCTATTAGAGTGTTCTCCTGCTTTGCTGGGAGTAGCAAGCCCGAAAATGTTCAAGTTGTAGCAAAGTTCTAGGTCTTCCTTCTTCTGTCCACTCTCTTCCTTTCTCTGCTCAGGTGGTAGTGTCCTAACACTGACCATCACTGGATGAGATCGTTCCAAATACAACTTCTTGCAGTGCAGTTTTGTTAAGAGAGTTTTGTTTGTTAAAAAGCTCCCTTACATTCATGAAATTTAACATCTGTAAAGGGTCAAATTAAGTACTTAATTCTGATTTTTTTTTTTTCCTATTAGAAATGTTAGCTTTTTTTTTTTTTTTTTAATGTGTTCTTTAGCTTTAGCTTTGCATAAGCCTTTGGCAAACTGATAAGCATCCAGCTGTCATGGAATAGACACATCTGGAAAGTATGTATTGGCACATTTGGGAAACTTCCTTCTCACTTCCCTTGCTCTCTGTGTTATTCTTATTTCAGTCTCTATGATAACCTCCTGAGTTTCTCAGCAGCATTCTCTGTTGCTTTCTTTGGGCCTCACATTGAGTTGCCTGGTTTGACACTCGCTGCTCACGTAGTGGCTGTTCAAAGTCTTTCAGCTTATTTATGGGTGTAAAATTTCATCTGCTCTCATTTTTGCCAAGGGTTTGGTCTCCTACCTCTTGCAAATTTTTCAGCAACACATGATATCTTTAGAGCTTAAGTTACTTTTAGGAAAAAATACAGGATGGTCTTAGAAATCTTGCTCTAAGACTGTTCTTCAGCATTACTCACACAGTGCTACTGTGGAACAACAGCTGGACAGCTCCACCAGTGCCTTGTGCCTACCAGGGCTGGGCAGTGTGATACTCAATCCCAGAGAAGCTCCACTGGGTGGGTTTTTATTTGCACCTATTCTAGCAGTTTGTGATCCATAAATGAAACGTGTTTCTTACGTAGCTGCATCTTTATTTCCTCTATAGCCTGTTGCAAAGACCTCTCTCAGAATGATGAAAATTCAGTAACTTTTATAGCATTAAGCATGAATGAACAACAGATAACGATAGTTGGGGTTCAGAAGTTGTACAGACATGCCCTAGTTGTGCTGTATTTTTGGTGTGCTGATTTGCCTGATACTGAGATTATCACCTGTTGGCCAAGCTTGCACTACAGTGTACTCTCATGGAAGAGATATAGATCTGGCGCCTGCCCAGTACTCAAGTGCTAGCTGTAAAGGGTTTTATTACTCTTCAAGAGTGCTGTGATGAACAGATAGCAAAAACCGAGCTGGAATTTGTAGATGAATACCATTTTGATTCTGATGGTAATGGAGGCTTTTCTTTATTTTGACACAAGTACTTTATCCTCATTTTTCTTATCTACAGAGAACTGTTTTAAGACCATTACTGCTTTTCTGCAGTGAAGACTGATATCCACAAAATTAATTTTTCATTCAGTGTCCAATCCATAATGTTTATTATATTTTCTCTCTCATTGTTGATTGCCACAATTTTCTTCCTTTTCTTATTTTCCTATTTTTTTTTTTTCCCTTTCTTTTTTTTCTTTCTGGTAATTCTGAATTCAATTTTTCCATTTTTTCCATTTCCAGAAAACATTTCTACACGAGATGTTGATCTCAGTTTCTTCATTTTAGAATTACCTCAATGGATTAAAATAAATAAATAAATAAATTGGATTTTCTAGCTTAATTCTATATGGGTTCATTGTGCTTCTGCTTGTGCTTGCAAAGACATATACTTTTGGGAGTGACACAAAGACAGGTAACTGTATATATGCAGAATAATAAATGTGTGTTTTTATGTCGTTTTATACGTGCCGATAATGAATATATATTCATTTTGAAGACATAAAATTAATAGTAGCATAGCAGCTAGAATACAGAAAAATTACACTACACGTTACACTGTAATTATGTTTTAAACAATTCATTTGATTTTGTGAAAATATCCAATGTAGATTATTTGTGCTGCATAAACCCCTTTAGTTGTCCTGTTGGCTTTTCAGCTCTGGGAATTCCTGTGCTCACAAGCAAGTGCACAAATTACAGAGTGCTTTTCAGCAATTAATACTGAAACTGTGTCTTATCATCATTCTGCAAAAGGAGATGATGGCAAAAATCACAGAAGCACCGATGGGGATATCACTCATAGATGGAGAATATTTTTTTCATATCACAGCAGTAAGTTTGGTTTAGTGCTATTGCTTAATAGTGGTCTTGGTGCCTTATTGTACAAATATTTATGCATAGTAGTGGAAAAAAATGAATTATCCTCAGGATAGAAGCATGACTTTAATAGTAATAGTAATTTGAATAACATCAGTGTGACTCCCGCTTTACCCCATAGAAGTGGCTTGCTCTCCAGTACAAACATTCACAGCAAATGGTGCTATATCTTGTAGCATCTGCTGGCAGAATTTTAAATTATCACTATAAATATAAAGATTTTTTTCATTTTTCTTTAAAAATCGTAACATTGGAGTGAGTATAGATTTTCCTTCATTAAAACTACTCTGAGACTAAGGTATTTCTGTTCTTACACATAGTTCTAAGTTAGCAATCAAATACTGACTTCTGTGTTTTTGTTATTACTGGAAAAGCATTTTGATTCTGATATCATCTGTTTTTTATTGCTTATAAACATGAGCACAGCAGGTGGCTTGCACTGTTTATTTTAAGCATGCGAAAGTGTGCCTGGAAGAAGTTTGCTTCTCTGTATGGCTTGGAAAATAGTTCATTGTGATAGCTGGAAGTCCTCAAGCTAGGCTGCTAGCACTGTGGCTTTGGACACATTCCTTCCTGGTTAGAAGTCCAGGTGGTTGCTTACCTTGCTTCCATTAAACTAATTGGTGTGCTGGAAGAAGTTTGCAGTGTTACTCCTTGACACTCGGGCTCTTGCTCTGCATGGAACTCTCAGGTCCCGTCTCTCAGTGCTTGCTGTGTGACAGAACAGCATCACCATAAGCATCAGGACAGGCTTCTGAATGACGTATTATGGGGAGCTGGGATCAGAGGCAGCTGAACTACTTATGAAGGTTTCAGCTATAGTGCTGTCCATCAGGCACCCTGCCTGCTGTGGGACCTGTGTGGAGGATAGGCAGCAGCACCTACTGCCCCATTGGAATCACTGCCTTGTTAGGCACCTTCCTGCTGCAATGGCCTTTGAGAGGAATTGTTAATTGAGAACAAAACAAGAAATCAGGAAGGTTTTCTCTATGTTTGTTCATTTCTCAGAGACCCCAGCTAGACTTTATTTCCAGTCATTTTTAAAAGTAGGAAGGCAGTCTGATTTAGTTAACGTGTGTTGTCATGCAGTGCCTATTAGAACCTGTTTCAGCTGAAATTAAGAGATGAAGGCTTTACGATCTTCAATGCCCTGTTTCTAAAGAGTGAACACAACAGGAGTGTGTATCACAACACAAGATGCGTCCCAGCAATTTTGCTGAGATCACCACAGTGTGATGGTGCTGTCAGCAGGAGTTCTCTGTCACCACCAGCACTGAGTTTGTGAGTTACATCAGCACTGCTGTCTGGTTCCAGTATTCCCTGGGCTGGTTTAGTTTGGATGCACTATAAACAAACAGACATAATCAAGCAGATAAAAACGATCCAGCAGGGTTACTGTCTTTGTAATCAAGGTTCAGTGACCACACACAGTAACTCTGAGTGTTTCCATGTAGCTACAGTGACAGGAGCATGCTTTGCCTTCTTCAGACAACCAAATAGCATCTGTGGACAGTAGTTAGACTTCCTCCCCTCCCTCACCAGTGTGAATACTTCCTATAAGTGATTGAAATGATCTATCTGGTCCCCGTGTTCAAATCAAATAGGAGAAATCATTCACAGCAACTTGATAGCAGTGATATTTTCTCCATGAAGTTCTCAAAGTCTGAAAAAATAATATGCAGTGCTATGTTTTCTTGTCTGATGTTTTTTAATGATAAAATGCTCTGTCGTCTTTGCCTCCCTAGTTTTTGAGTTATTATTTTTATCTCTTATTAATCAAGATTGTTCAGAGAAACTGATAGAAAATCAGATTATGTAGTGCCATAAAAAGACGTATGAGGGAAGTTGAAAAGTATTAAGTTATAATGATAAATGTGTAATTGTAAGGAAGTTGAGCTAAGCTAACGCAGGGTGTTGTGTTCACCATTTTCTCTGCAAAAAGAATATTCATTTGACTGATGTGCATGTGGGTCTAAATTTAGCTTAGTGTTGATATCATCTTTAGGTTGTTTTCTTTCTTCCTCTGTTGTTTGGGTGCAGTAGTTTGCATCATCTCTATCAGTAACACAGTTGAATTTTTTTGTTATTAGTTGCTGAAAAATCTGTCACTTTCTTAGGAGAGTAGATAAAATAGAGATATAATACCTTTGCTTTCTTCTTTTATTTTAAACATCCATATTGTGGTTCAACAGTCTAAAATAAATACCCGAGCTGTTTAAATGGCATGTATACGAAGAACTGATTTTGTCTACGAAGCTTTTAAATATCAATTTGTGCATAAAAGCCGTATTTTCAGATTTCTTTTTTTCACCTCCTAAAATATTTTTAACTTCAGTGCATAATTGTTGTATCTGGAATCCCTAATTGTAGCGCTGAAGCAAACCAGAGCTTGCTTGAAAAATGCTTTCGTTTGCTGCTTTTTTGGCGGGAAGGCTGAGAGAGCAGCAGTGTCAGTGATGAGCCTGTATTGCTGCATATTTGGCTGATCCATGAAAGTGGCTTTGTGGTGGTTAGACCCGAAGCCTAAGTTTTATTTTACAAATAAAATGTTGAGAAATCTATTGGTGGATCATTTTTTGTTACACCAGCGGGTGGTGAACAAACATGTACAGAGAAACTGTCAAATTAATCAGTGGCTTTCACTGGTGGATCTACTTAATAAATTAGAATGTCTAGGTAGAATGAGGTTACAGGGATGGGAGTTATAGAGTGTAGCTGGAGTGGGAAATAAGCAAAATATTTTTTGCATTTTTTCTGCAACCCTTCAAAGTGAGAAGCGCAGCTATTATTGGGTCAGCTAGCATCTCTGCAAATGGATACTTAGAGCCAGGAACTCCTGGAGGAAATATAGAAGAAAGAAGATGGCAATTGCTGCAGCCTACCAACAGGAAAACCATGTGAGTTATCACTCAGTGACTCTGCTAGCTACCACACTGTTGTAGTAAAAAAGGCATTACAGCTCTGATCCAGGCAGCGCTCCCTCTCACTCCTTTCTCATTCTACAGTAGATGTGATGCCCTGTGGTGCCCAGTGAGGAATGACTGCCCTGCAAGACAGCTGAATATGGAGGACAGCATAATTTCTCTTATTAATCAAGCAAATTAGATTTAATTTGAGGGAATAATGGAAGCAAAGGAGAGTCTGCCCTTTGAAAGTGGCTACTATTCTAAGTCTGCTGTGGTTTGTTTGGAAATGTTTTTCTTTAAAGTCGTTTTGTTCTGCAGTAACTTTTCTGCAGTCTTACTCTAGAAGGAGAAACAAAAAACTCATCCAACCTCTCATGTTTACCCAAATGTAATCTGCTGTGGGTTTTTTTTTTTGCAACTTTTTCATATATTCTTCAGAAACTCATTCTACTTGCTGCTATAAAGATACCCTATCTGGCACCCTGTTTATTAGGCTCTTGAAAATTTGCACTTAAGCACCACCACTCCAAAACCTTTCAGGCAGCATTGTTGCAGCAATGAATAGTGTACCCTTGATGTAGAGAACAATGGTTCAAAAAGAATTTTCCATTGGTATTTGAGTGCACCATTGGTATTTGAGTACATAGGGACTGTATGGCTCTTTGGATTGTCAGTTAAATGTATGCTTTGTTGGGTATTTTAGCTTGTGATGATATCAAGCACTTAATAAAGTTTATGAAAGTATAAAGGTCTCTCTCAGTAATCTTAAGTCCATAGGATACACAGTTATTATGGTGTCCTTTGGGATAACAAACATTAGTGCTAATCAGGGAAAATTGAGTTGGTATTTGATAGTCTTAATCTAGAGTAAACTTGCTCAATTAGAGCTCATAGAGTCATTAAGTTTGGAAAAGACCTGTAAGATCATCTAGTCCAACTGTCCACCTACCACCAATATTTTCTCACTAAACCACGTCCCTCAGTGCCGCATCTTCAGATTTCTCAAACATTTCCAGGGACAGTAACTCCACCACCTCCCTGGGCAGCCTGTGCCACTGCCTCACCACTCTTTTGAAGTTGCTTTTCTTACTATCCAGCCTGAACCTCCACTGGCTATTCCCCTGTACCCTTTCACAACTGGAGGCTCACCCTATCACTGCTACCCAGGAGCAGAGACCGACCCCCACCTCACCACAATCTCCTTTCAGGTTGTTATAGAGAGCAATAAGTCCCCCCCTGAGCCTCCTCTTCTCCAGACTGAACCATCCCAGTTCCCTCAGCCGCTCCCCATCAGACCTGTGCTCCTGACCATTCACAGCTCTGCTGCCCTTCTCTGAACTCACTCTAGGGCACATAGTATCCTGTGTCTGTTACATGGTTTGTCTTCATGCCATTCTGTTTTATAGGAAAACAGTTTGGCTGTGTGCAGGCAGATGGGCAGATCTGGAAAGCCTGTTTGCTGCTCATGAATCTGTTGAGTCTCCATCACACAAGACCTATTTCTTTCTGAAAGATGTGGTGACTATGAATTATACACACTATTCTCCTTGCAGGTCTTTAAGCACAGTTTGTTTTTTTTTTTAATGTCTAACTAGAGTGGATGAAGAAAGTTAAGCCAAGGCAATGCTTTGTAGCAATAATGAGTGAATTTAAGTTTGAATGGGAAAATAGCTCATGTAACCAAGTCTTTCTCTTAGGACATTTGTTTCTTCTTTATACCAAATGAAATAAAATATTGGCAAAGTCAGAATATAAATAATTTCTTGCTCCAGCCTTACTTTTGTCTAAATTGCTTTAGGCCCTCAGCTGCATTGGAGGTGTGGGAGAGAGCAAAATAAAGGCCCCAAACATGCAAATAATTAATGAGATTTTAAAAATGTATTGATGAAGCACAGTAGAACTGTCTACTTCTTCATCTATCTTTAAACAAAAAAGCCGTGCATTTCTAAGGAAAGAGGCCTTACAAAGGTTATTAAGCACAGGACAAAAAAATACAGAACCACGTTTGGAGACTATTTCACCTGGGAACTGTTGCTTCTAACATCAGTTAAAAATATATGTTAAGTGTAAAGATACTTATTAAATAAAACCTGTAATCATATAGGACCTAACAGCTCAACAAATCAATATTGTGAATAGAACAAACTGGGTATACTGCTTCTGTGTACAGTACTTTGAGTTGTGCTGTACTGGAAAATGTTTTACTTGTAGCTTAGGCACCTTGCAATTTACAGTTCATCTCTTATCTTTCCCAGTATAAACTGTATAGAATCATAGAATCATAGAATTACTTAGGTTGGAAAAAACCTTAAAGATCATAGAGTCCAACCACAACCTACCCACGCTACCTCACTAACAACCCTTCGCTAAATCATGTCCCTGAGCACTACATTCGAATGGATTTTAAACACATGCAGGGATGGTGACTCAACCATCATGTGCTTAACAGCCCTTTCTGTAAAGAAGTTTTTCCTGATATCCAACCTAAACTTACCCTGGTGCAACTTAAATCCTGAGAGCTTGATGTGAAAATATTGCTTTAATTAATTTATTTTTTTAAGTTTGGTTGGTTTTTGTGTGCGTGGTTTTCATTTTATTAATTCTTTAGTGATACCAATATTTCGTCACTTTTGTATCAGAATATAATGTGGTGACTATGAATGACTACCATGTATGGCAACCTGCTGGATATCATCCTGTGATCAGCTGGGAACAAAACTGCTCTGAACAGCCCATAGTGCCCTGAGTAGAACTGCACATCCACAACACAAAGAAATGAGAATGGAAATGGGATTGATCCCAAAAATTCCATAGACAAGCAGCTGCAAGAGAATTGTGGAACGCAGAAAGTCCACATAAAATTGCTAATGTGTAATTTTAAATCTTTGTTTCAATATGTGATTCTAATGCAAAGTTTATTTTCTCTTTCTGTGTTTGCCTGAAAGCATCTATATTTTCAAAGTGTATTTTAAGATTGCTGAGTGTTGTTAGTCCTGGATGCTGGAGAAATGAATTCATCAAATCACTAATCATCTTAATTTTTTAGATTCTTTTTAGAAACACATCCAGCTGATATAATTTAATATTCTGTTCTTGTGCAAAGTCTTGGATAATGCATCTGTGAATGAATAAATAAATGGAAAGAAATGCAGTTTTAATTCTGGCAAAAACTATTTATATTGCTTGCTCGTAAAATTGGCAGCAGTGCTCTACTCTGGGGTAGCATTGTTGGTTATTGACACAGCGGAATATTAGTGGTTAGAAATAAAAATGAATTTAGCTGAATTTTATAGCTTGGGCTTTTATTTATTATTTTAATGTAGTATTGGCACCTGCAAAATCATGCGAGATGTTGGTTTCTCTTTTGACAAATGTATTGTCGGAGATTAATATATTATTATAATCTCCATTGATTGCTATTATCTAGCAAACAGTTGCCAGATATCAAAGCAGGTGTTCTCAGTACTAACCCAGATCCTCAAGGAACACTGAGGACTTATGGTGCTGGTTCAGTAGCAGCTGAGTTGCTCTTGAAGAAATCAGTGTTTGCTGGGGTCAGTTAAAACTCTGCTATTGTCACTGCCACTGATGAGTAGTGCTCACTGTGAGTCTGTCTTGTTCAGCTATCCAATGTGTACTATGATAATGTAGTTATTATTTTCTTCATCAACTTGGAGAAATTTTAGTGTTTTTATCAGGGAATAGCTTCTGGTCTAACAGACAAAGGCTCGAGTATAAAGGAACTGACCACTTACTGCAACAGTGGACTGTAACATGAAATGTTTTTGTGAGGGCTTTGACCAATTGCATTCTCCTTAAAGAGGCGGCATGTGGGAATATACGAGAGCACTTTTGAAGTGAACACAGCCACAACGTGAACTGGAGGAAGGGCTTTGCAACCCACTGGTGCATAAAATGACCTGGGAAAACCGTCTACTCTAGCAGGAGAGAGAGCAATAGGAAGAGCCAAAGCCCTTGATCCTGGCAAGTGTGCGTGAGATTGCATAGGATCTACCTCAGGCCACCCAGATGGAGAGCAGTTTTGCAGGAAAGGTCCTCATGGGCCCTATTGGACTCCAAGTCGATCCCAAGCCAGTACTATGCCCTTAGTGCAAATAAGACTAATGATATCCCAAGATGCATTAAGCAAAGTATTGTCAACAGATCAAGGGAGGTAACCCTTCTCCTCTGTTCATCCCTAGAGTACTCTTGGATCCTTAGACCACACTTGGAGTGCTGTGTCCAGTTGTGGGCTTCTCAGTACAAGGGAGAAATACAGAGCTACTGGAGCGAGTCCAGCAAAGGCCACAAAAGCGTCTTCTTTTTCTCTCTTGTATTAGCAGAGGCTTAGGTACTTGGGTCTGTGTAGCCCGGAGAAGTGCAGTCCTGTGAGGGGATGTAATCAGTGTAAATTCTAGAAAGTAGAATATAGAAAAAGACTGAGCTAGGCTCTTTGCAGTGGTGCTGGATGACAGAACAAGAGGTAACGGGCACAAAATCAAAACCTACGAGGTTTCAACTGAGTATCAAGAAACACTTCTTCACTGACTGAGCACTGGATTAGGTGCCCAGGGAGGTTGTGGAATCTCCTTCCTTGGAGGTCACAGAATCACTTAATCGCTAACGTTGGCAGGGACCTCTGTAGGCCATCTGGCCCAACCTCTCCTTAAGCAGGGACACCCAGAGCAGGGTGCCCAGGACCATGTTCAGACAGTTTTTGAAGATCTCCAAGGACCGGCTCTTTTTCAGCTCTTTCCAGCTTGGTGATCCCCAACAACCTTTGTTGTTCCTCCCCAGATGCGGGATTTTACACTTCGTATTGAGCTTCACAAGATTCCTGTTACGCCCATCTCTCCAATCTGTTGAGGTTATAGAATCATGGAATGGCTTGGGTAGGAAGGGACCCTAAGGATCACCTAGTTCCTACTCCTGCTGAATCTCATTAGGTTCTCACGGGCCCACTTCTCAAGCTTGTCCAGGTCTCTCAGGATGGCATCCCTCCCTTCTGTTGTGTCAACTATATCACTCATCAAGAGTGCAGTCAGCAGATCTGATGAGTGTACACTCAACCCATTGTCTCTGTCATTGATGAAGATGTGGAAAAGCACTAGTCTCAGGATGGATCCCTGGGGAGCACCACTTGTGACTGGCCTCTACCTGGACACAGAGTTTATCCACTGAGTAGTCCAGCCTTCAAATCCATCTCTCTCCAATTTAGAGAGAAGGATGTGGTGTGAGACAGTCAGAGGCCTTGCACAAGTCCACGTAGATGACATCAGTTGCCCTTCCTTTGTCCACTGATGTTGTCACTCCATAGTATAAGGCCACAAGATTGGTAAGGTATGATCTGCCCTTGGTGAAGCTGTGATGTCTGTCACAGATCACCTTCTCATCTTGCATGTCCCTTAAAATAGCTTCTAGGAGCATCTGTGCCATGATCATAGAGGTGAGGCTCACCAGCCTGTAGTACCCTGGGTCTTATTAAAAGTAGCAGTGATGTTTCCCTTTCCCAGTTACTGGGGACTTTGCCTGACAGCCACGACTTTTCAAATATGATGGAGAATGGCTTGGCAACCACATCAGCTGGAGAAATCCTTCTGGATGGCAGCACAGCCCTTTGCTGAGTCAACCCCTCCCCTTGTTTCGTGTCATCCTTTAATTTATTGAGAACTTTGAAAGTTTCCTGGACAACATGCTATCAGCTGTAGGTGACCTTTCTTGAGCTGAGGGTTTGGACCGGATAACAGCCTCTATTATTTTTTGAGCTATTTTACAATCTGCAACCTTGCATGATGAATGAAAAGTACTCGGAAAAATGATATCACTTTCAAGCTTCATGCATCAATATGCTTTTTTAATATCAAGGAGAAAGCATTGTAGCAATAGCATCTGAATGTGCTGCTTTCCTTCTCTTAACGTTTAAAAGATGAGCGTGATTGACTCCATAAATATTGATAGCTTTAAAGACATAAGGAAAAAATACTGTGCAAAATACAATTTGGGTAGGCTGAAATACTCCAAATTCTTTATAAGATTTTTAATGAAATGTTCAATCAGTATTCTTAAGTAATTCCCCCATAGCATTAAAAAATACAGAGGCCTCCAAGATGCTCCTTCATCTTTGTGTAGAAAATGGCAGCCAGGAAGAAATTTCCTGATTCAAAGGATATTTTACAATTACAGTGGTTTGAAAAATTTACTACTGGGTGAAACTCACAGAAAATTTCTCTTTCATTATGGATGAAATACCTGCTTATTGGAATTGTTGTCTATAGATGATCAGCATTGTCCTCCACTGTTGCTTACAGAGAGGTGTTTTATTCCTATTTGAAGAAGGAAGCCTCTGAGTGTAAACTGTCCTGTGTAGTTTTACACTGATTTTACATTATCTGAAATATATACATATATTTAGACTTTTTAGGCTTTCATTACTTCTACTTACATTAAAGTAAACATCAGTGAGGAGATAGTGTTGAAGTCACACCCTCCTTTCTATTTGTAATCTTGATGTGATCTTTGATACATCCAAAAATGTGAGTTGTTGCACAAGTACCCATAATTATTAGAATTAATTAATTGCTGTCTGCCTTAAGCAGACGTGCCTTTGTGGTTGAGCATGGTAATGAAAGAGACAAAATTACAGTTCTGCCATTGTGAATCTAACCAATACCAAACAATACTGTGTTACCAAGGCAAATCTCTCTGATGAAATGTGAAACAAAAAATATATTGGCTTTCTAGTAAAATATTAAGTATCACATCTATTTATCTTCTTGATGTGGGTAAAATCTTTGAATAAATCAGATGTATAGAGGTAAGGTTTTCATTACTTGTATTTGAAGCTTCTATTATACTGTTATACTGCGCTTTCATTCCAGTTACTACAGTTATGCGTTGAGTTATGTGTAGAGATATTTGGTTTGCAGGCTGAACATATCAAGCTAGATTTGGAACCAATTAGGGCATTTTTACGTCTGGAAAAGTTTACTGTTAGTTTCAAAGGAAACTCAATAGGGAAAGGTGTCTTTACAGTTTCTACTTCATGTTTATTATAACCATATTTCTACTTGGACAAATTCATTTTCCCTTCATTTGTGGATGGATTAAATGAATTGGCAGCTTGTGTAAATGCAGGCAGAACAGGAAGAGAAGGCAATTCTATCTCGGAATGTTACACTGCAGCCCTTTTCAGCCACCTTGAATCACAGTGAATGACGGGCTTTTTTTGTTTCTTTCTGCTCAATTTGAAGTTTTATTTATAATGTAATAGTCTGCTGTGGTATAGCAGCAGAAAAATCAGGGTTAGGGGGTTGATACAGAAAAAAGGTAGATAGAAGAATTATCTGGCATACTTACAGAAGGAAAAAAGCTATGCTGCTCAGTTTCCCTGGATAAATGAGCCCACTTGAAAAGGAGTGAGTGCAATGATCCCATTTCTAGGGAAACTGGTCTTTGAATTATTGTTCAGAAAATAACTAGTCATTGAACTCCTGCTGGTTCAGGGCTTAAGCTTCTGTTTCTAGCCCTGGTTTCAGGTTTGAAAATATGTGCTGTGAAGATTTTTGGCTCATTAGATTCAGAAATTCAGAGGTGTTACTTATTTAAAACAGGTTGAGGTAGTTGCACCAGATATTATGTAATCTACTCAAAAGGATCCCCCGTCCTCACCCCCCCCCCCCCCCCCCCAGAACTGTAGTCAAAAAAGAAAAAGCTGTTTTACATCACTGTATTCTGATGCAGAACAGGTGACCTAGTTCTGTACTTTCTAGATGAGAACACAAAGAGAAACACTACATTTATGTTCCTTGAGATGTCCCTATGCATTTCTCTGTACTTCTTATTTTTCGCTTGTGTGTGTGTGTGTGTGTGTTGTATGCCCAGAAATGAGAAGTTCAGGGAAATAAAGCGATCTAATATATGTTTTTAATTTGACTGGAGTGCAAAATGCCCACCATAATCTATATGATCATAAGTGTTTATTTTAACATCTGAGCAATGTTCTGGTCAGAGCTCAGAAAGATTTTGTCTACACCTGCCTTTACATATAAATCAGTGTTGATCTGAATTTTATGCTTTGTTATACTTCTCCCCATATATATATATATAAATATATATATATATATACTTCTCCGCATATAAATATATATATATATTTTGGTAGGGGAGGAACTGAATTGTTGAATAATTAACTGTGGAGGATACATCACTAAATTTAACTACATACTAAATGCACTAAGATGTATAGTTAGATGTTTCCTTCCCCCTTCACTAGCCTTTCCTACTTTGTAATAAAATGTATGATTGTAACCAAGTCAGCACAGAATTCTCAGGCAGCATTGTTTTTCAGATTCATGACATCTGTTCAGTTGGTGTTTATGAAGCATTCTGAGATACTCATAAATGAGACCGTGCTGGTATGTGTTCGATGGCATGATTCTAAGGAGCAGTATGTCTAAAATGATGCATGTTGGACCTTTTTGAATTTAATTGTATACAAACCTT
Source organism: Excalfactoria chinensis (assembly GCF_039878825.1). Taxonomy (NCBI): domain Eukaryota; kingdom Metazoa; phylum Chordata; class Aves; order Galliformes; family Phasianidae; genus Excalfactoria; species Excalfactoria chinensis. The sequence goes on along the minus strand of NC_092825.1, from coordinate 13,340,309 downwards.
CCTAAGTAAAATAGCCTATGAGAGGTAAAACATAAACATTAGTATCCTTATATGTCTCTTATTGAGGAAGCAGGATTGATAAAGGCACAGTATGTTGCAGGCTTTATTTCACAGTTCTGCCAACATAAATCCAGTCTGAGCTAGAGCTCAGCTGCTGTTTGTGCCAGACCTCCCCACTGCTGATGGAGCTTGATCAGCTTTCTTTGTTTTTCTGTGTCTTCTTACAAGGAGGACTGTTTAATGACTGAGTTGCTGCTAAGGAATTAGCCATGTCCTGTTCAGGAGCCTTTCTTTACAGAGTGCTTTCTCCCAGCATTAAAATATTCTTTAGTGATACAGTATTAGGGTAAAGTAATGGGGAAAAACAAATGCGAAGTAGAAGATGGATTGTGATGGATAGAATCACATAGAGAAAACTAGATGTTCTTACAATTGTGCTATTCTTTTTATCCCTGTAACACAGTTACTCCTCCTCCGCCCCCCACACAACAGATTTGTAATGAAAGAATAGAATCTTGTGCAGGCTGCAACTCCCAGAGGTAAAACCCACAGTACTAGACTTCCATCTGTGTAGCCTATCTTATTTCAGAGAGATTTCATTTTGTTTTCCTTGGGTACATTAGTCTGAAATACCGTCATTGAAAGTTCATTAAAATTACTCTGTATTGGGCGTGTATTTTAATTTTGAAGTTTTGTAGTCATTTTATTGGTGGTGGTTGTTACTATTTCCCTCCAATTCTCTTCATCCTTTCTGCTGTCTGCTGGTGTTTATGATGTGCTCTTACCTTCCCACTCACCTTCATGACCAGAGGTGTTTCTCCAGAGCAGTCTCTCCTCCTCTCACATCTCCATAACACAGTGTCTGAGCAGTGTCCTGTGACGTGTGGAACTGGAGTGGGAAAGGGGTTCGATGCTCTCTGGTTGAATAATAACATACACAAATTAACAAGATTCCTTCATGGAAAAGCTTACCTGTGATGTTTCTATTTACCAACCATAGCCCATATTGAGTAATAAAAGCTATTATCTGCTTGGAGAAACCTGGATTTGAAATAAAGCTGTTAAAAAACAGAACAAAATACAAAACCAAAAACCAGAGGAGAACAGTGCTGGATTTTGTTTCTCCTTTTCAACCAGCATGCAAACATGTTCAGAGTCAATATTTGGAATCAATATATGCACTCAGCATTTCCTTAGGAGCAGTTGGACCTACACAAGAAGCCTAAACCTATTTAGAGCTGAACACGTAGATCATTTAATAATCAGTAGGGCTGCAGAGACAAGCAGAAATAGGGGGGTGCTGGGTGCAGGGCTGGGCAGTGTGCTGAGAACTCTGCTTACCTGCTGCAAGGCGCAGCAATGGAGCGAGCCCAGCAGCACTGCTCCAAACACCAGAGGCTCTCCAAGGCTCAGTTCCTTCTCTTCACTGGATTTTAAGACCATATAGCACAGTCCCTCTCCTTTGCTGGCTAATAAACCCTTCTCCCCACACACAAGAATACAGTTGATTTAGGTACATGAGTTGCAGTCAGTGTATCTAGTATCCACACAGAATACTTTCGTGAAGCGCAGCGATTGAGTGCTCAGAAAAGGTATATAGAAGTATTACATTTTTGTCTAATTGCCGTATGATAGCTCCTTGACTTTTTCCAAGCAGTTTACCCTTAGGGAAGGTGTTTGTTTCAATTACAAGTAATCTGCCACTTTGTATTCTGAAGTCTGTTAATTTGCTCGGTTCTTTTCAGCATTTACACTTGGAAATTTTTGCTTGTTTTTACCAGAACCAACATATATATGCATTAACCATGTATATGTGCTATATTTATCCATTAATTGAGTAAATGGAAAGTAGAATGGATGTAGTATTTGCTAAACAAGATGGCGGAAACTTAATGCCAGTGTGCACCAAATCTGTATAAATTCTTGTGTTTTATTCCTCCATTGTGGTCTTTGTGCTGGGAGATGGGGATGAGAGGGGAGCCACATGCCAGGACTTAGACTGACAGCATACACTGACATAGAACTGAATCACAAGAGACTTGTGCCTGGTACCAGACATCACTATCTTCCCTTTCTAAAAATCTACAGCATGGTCACACTATATACACGTCTGACTTATTACTGTTCTCCTTCTCCCATAGAAATCTCTGAATTCCTGGTAAATTCCAGAGGACTGGGAGAAAGCTCACCTTCCAGCAGTACTTAGAAAGGGCACATGGAATGACTTGTAGCCTGGGTCAGTTTAACATTAATCAGTGGTGGAAGAATTTTGTTCTGAGGATATGGGGCATATCAAACAAAATACAATCATAATTCTAATGAGTGCCTTGGAAAAGAATTTTTGCAAATTAATTTTTGTTTTATTGTTATTGTGACAACGTTCTTTTGACCTTTCACGTATATACAGGGCAATCTGCTTGCTATGAATTGAGGCTGCTGTGATGTATGTTACAGCTTAACTACTTTTTTTCTAAGTGTGGATGAGAAAATTAAGTCATGAATTTTGCATAGACCCTGAGACAAGCAGAACACAACCATTTTGTTAACAAAGCTTGCAGGATCATTTTGTCACCCTTTGTCACCTAATTCCTGCAACTACACCTAGAAAGGGTTTAATAAAAGGTAATAAGCTAATTAGATTTTTTCAATTAGATTACCAGTCTGATAAGGCCTGAATGTATTAACACTATGGAGTTCTGTAGAGTTTTCAATATATGTTAAGGAAAAAAAAAACAATAGAAGATGAAGTGAAACAATAAAGAAACTCTGAGCAGCAAGGATGATGGTGTGATGGCAGAACAACTTCCCTGTTTAAAAGGATGGTTCCACCTTCATGGCTGTGTTTTGCACAGATCTTCCATCCCAAGATTTGCATTTCTTAAGCCTTCTAAGCATTTTCCTCTTGGAGCTGGAAGTCGTTTGTGTACACAGTATGTTGAAGCAATTTTGGTATCAAGTATTTTCCCTGCACACCTATAACTTTCATTGTAATTTTTCCCTGTCAGGTATTTTAGAAACTCTTACATAATACCTCATTAGCTTTTTTTTTTGGCAGAACAAAATATCCCGTCTGTCAGAAGCTGACTTACGATTCCACTCTTCATCTATCCACTGAACTCCTATTTTTACATTTTGCATTTCCAGTTGTGTCTTAATTTAATAAAACAATAGAAATGCAGTACATCTAATATGTGCCTTAGTGACGTTTTAGAAACTTACAGGATAGGAGAAGAAGGAAAGAGTGGCAGTTTGTGTGGTCACTGGTTTGGGGCCTGAGTTCTAATGTGCCAGTAGGAGGAGGCTGATGAGGGTAAAGCATCAGACGTTTCTCATCAGTTTTGTTCCTTAATCAATATGCAGGTGCCTCTTGTTCATATTGATTTTTTTCTGCCTACTTAATGTACTTTCATTTTATGAGACCTGTACAGTCATTAAATTGAGCAGTTTGAATTATTTTCACTTGCTACGACATTGCTTTTAACAGACCGAGTTCATTTTTTGATATCTATACTGTTTATTGCCATTAAGATAAAAATAGTTCAGTTAACAGCAGATGAGCACCTTGGGGTTAAACAGCCTGACCTACTTGAGAAAGTTGCAGAGACTCAGTGCCACCATTTCAAAATGTCAAGTATTGTCCAGTCGTTTGTTTCTTGTTATACTTCATTTTTTCTTTTTACTCCAAAAATGGAGGAAATACTAATTCACACCAGAATGATCGGATCGCAAACAGCGTGAGGAATACAGAACAATATGCTTAGAATAGACTTTTGCTTAGCAGCAACCCATGTGCTGTTGAGTGACAGGATAATTCTGACTTCTTAGCTCGCACCCTGCCTGGCAGCGTGTGCTGGAGGGGCTCACTAGAAATCCAAACAGATGCCTCTTGTGAAGCCCAGCGGTGCACACTAACTACAGCGTTGTGCTGTTTCAGTGCTGAGGTGCCTCAGTAGCTCAGATCTGATCTACAGTGGACACATTCAGCTGCTCCAGCTCCTCCTGATAATTCTTTCTCCTCATATCTAGTCTGTGCAAATGGACTTTTGCCAATGCAGGGTGTGTTAGTTCCTGGATGAAGTGTGATAAATTACACCAGCAAAGCAATTTTGCGTACCTCGGCTTTTTGCTGGTATAAAAATACTGTGGACTATTGACTTCATTGCCAGGATTCTGTATGCTAGTATAAGTTTCTAATCTAGTGTTGGATTTAATGTAACTCTTTTTCGTTTAAAAAAAAAAAAAAAGAAAAGAAAAAAAGAACATAGAATCAACAGTTACATTTAGTAAGCAAGGCTAGTGAAAAATATTGGATGAGTCATACTGAATACTGTGAGTCTTCTGTCCCCCTTCTTTGTCCTCAAAACAATTTGATGGGGCTGGTTTAACAGATGGGCAGAAAACCTATCAGCGTGTGTTGGAAAACTGTTTCCAGATGAAGAGCAGTTTTCTTAAGTTATTTGCACTCTTTTTTTCTTTGTTCAACACTGACTGAACTAGTCAAAACATTTTAAGCATATTAAGCAATAACATATTAAGCAAGTCTATAAAATATTTAAATGGAAACTGGAAGCTAAGAGTTCTTAGAAATATTTACATTAATATTTGACTCAGTATAAATCTTATGATAACTGCTTTTGAATCTTCTAGGAACCTTGTGCCGAAGATAAAATGTTGGGTTGTCACAGTTGGTGTGCTGTTGCATACTGAAAATAGTTAGGATCATCTGGTGAATTTATTTCTGAATTCCAAACGAGCTGCGCTTTCACTTTGCTGTAGGTGCTCAGAAATGATTAAGCAATGAGACATAAGGTTTATGGTGATCCACCCAAGAGACATTTTGTAGTTATTAAAGTGTTGGAACACCCTTTGTTTTTCATGGACTGTTTCAGTTCATTTCCTTGTAGAGCAGCTGCACAGTGGTGCTGTGCTCAAATTGAGGTGGAGGTTTTAATGGTTCTTCCTTATTTGTTGTTCTGGTCATTGGTATTAAAAACCGAGAAGGTCTGCCCTCTGCTTGTACTCTGGGAAGACCCAGCCTCTTAAAATTTATGTAAGGTTAACAGTCTGCATAATTTTGCAGAGCATGAGCAAGTTCTTGGCAGGAGGTGCCAAAAAGCTGTGGTAGATTTATGTTGTGCTCTGTAGTCTCAGAATTAGTTCAAAGGACACTGATGATAACAGGTGACTAATAATACGGCATGAAATAACTCTTATGTTGCAGATGAGTCAGGTGGTTATCAATTTCTAAACACATTTGTAAAGCAAAATCCATCTAACAAGTGAGGTTTGGAAGTTTTGTTAGATCTGCTGGAATCTTGCCATGTATAGTTAGACTATGGGATCTTTTCCTATCCACATTGAATGAAAAGGGGTGGGAGACTCCTATAATTTTTTATACCTCTAATATACAGTAACTTTGCCTTGCAGTGTCCCATGTATGTTTTTCCTTACATTAGATAAATTGCTGTTCTGCAGCTTTTTGGCTCTGCATGCAGTTCTTGCTGCTGAATTGTCTTCTTCTCGAAACCTCACTAGAGCTGGGGTCATCTAAATGATCGCTTTCAGTAGAAGACAGTAAGAAAAGGGTAGTGGAAAAACAGCTCTCCTTATCAAGCTTATCCCTTGCAAGTGATGGCTTTGTAGCTTCCTTTGTATCAGACAGAGACTTCTCACTCTGTGCCCCTTCTTTTTACAAGGAACTCCTTCTGACCCAGCTGCTGAATGTGCTCTGGGAAAAGGAAAAGTAGTAGAACTCCATGACTGCATTGCTAACTTCTGGCAATGCAACATTGCAAATCTCGTACTACTGGCAATACATATGTATGTTCAAATTATATGATTAGATGAAATTCATAAATAATCCATTCTGTGAGTCTATGAAATTCATGACAATGCTACTATCAAGATAATGAAAATTTGAACTTTCATTTTAAAGATGCCATTTAGCTCTCAGGACTTCTAAAAACATTGAAAACGCAAAGCAAGAGTGCTCAGGAAGCTCAGAAATACTGCAACAGAGTAAAATATCTGCACAGATATTCCTTTGAAATGTTAGAACCATGCCATGTTTTTTTGAGGGCTGTTTTTTAACTTTTGGCACTGCTCCTATTGATGTTTGCTCTCTGTCATTTTCCAGGGAAAGAAATGATGGTTGGGTGCCTCTTTCCCTCTCACTGCTTCTCGTGGTCATAAACATGATTTGCTTTCTCCTCTTCAGGGAGAGGCTGAGGGGTTAAGTCTCTGTTTGGGGAGTACAGGCAGAATGAAAAACATATACACAAACCTCAGACTCTCAAAATACGGGTCTTCAGAAACATGAAGCTAGAAGTATTCTGAAATGTTCTGCTGTATCAGACCAAGGACTGATTTGTTGTTGTTGTTGTTGTTTGTTTGAACTTTTTTTCCCCTCCTCTTAGAAATGTTCTTCTGGTAGTTTGTGCATTTTACTAACTTAATTAGCACGATTCTTTCACTGTTCCCAGACAGATGTCCCTCTCTTGGTTGCTGCGGGGTCTTTACACTCAATTTAACTGCTTTCCATCACACTGTATTTCTGAAATTGGAATTGTGTTCAACTAATTTTACCCCTGCAACAGGCTTCAGAGATAGAAAACTCCTTTCCTGTCATTCATAGTGGTGTATGAACACTGAGCGATGATCTCTATTGCCCTCCCCTCCTGCCTCTTTTATACGAGCCATTACTTAACTGTGGGTGTATACAAGAAGATGGAAAATGAGCACTGAGCATTCTCTGAACTAGTCAATGAAATTATTTTCCTATTTCCTGCTATCAGATACAAAATTTTATTATTGAAGCCCGACGCTCCTATGGAGTGCTCTGTCTTACCTAGAGTGCCTTTGAAGACCTGTCTGTTTTCCCTTACTCCAGCAATTTGCCTCCATCCGTAACACTGCTCACCAAAGTCAGACCAAGCATAATTAACTTTGTGGATGAAAATGAGCCTTCAGAGGAGTTAGATAAAACTTGCAATTGTTTCTTTCTGGGAAGGTTTGACATTTTGAAATGCAGTTTTCGTTCAATTCCTGATGAAGCCCGACCTGTCGCAAGAGAGAAATTTGAAGAAGCTTGTGTTTTGGAATTGCATAGGCCTTATTTGTTTTTCTCCTCTAAATTAGTTTGTAACATAATACAACATAATTGAAATACTTTTTCTTGAAGTAGGAAGCAATAGCTGCTTCCAGACCATTACTGAAATATCTTACAAAACAATGCATTCGATTTTGATTTGCCATTTGGCATGCAAACGTGATGCCAAATATAAACAGCCACTGCCTTGCAGAGGTTACAGGACTCAGTTCCTTAGCGCAAAACTAATGGAAACTGTTAAACCTGACATTTTAATACTTGTGCTTGAGTCGGTTCTTGTAGGGCCTGCACTGCCTTTCAGGTGCTGGGGAAGGGGAGGAAAAATCTCAGGGCTATCTGCAGCCCCCCAGCCCAAGGGGTGGGCCTGCAGCCTGCCTGGAGGCACTGCTGTCCTGCCACGTTCCTGCGTCTCTATTGGGCCTAATGAGACATTTTATTTACGAATATGATCTGTGTAATGTCTCCTTAAATGCAATCAGCTAACCCTGCCTTTTTAATTACTTACAGTGATTTTAATTGGATCAGAACACAGCAAGAAACATAAAGAAACAGCGTAATAGTGTTAGCTGAGCAAGGCCTCTGCTGAGAGCTGCCGCCAGGTTCCTCCTTTCCCAGCCTGGCTCCATCTGCGGTGGGTGGCTGTCAGCTGGCCCAGCACTGTGCCATCTTGGCCCTGCTGGTGCAGTCTGCTGTGTGCAGCACGTGAGACACCACACACATTTAAGGTGCCCGGCAACTGGAATTTCAGTATTTCAGGCTCTTGAGACTCAGAAAAAAATAACTTTTTTTACTCAGGATAGTAGACCAATGTTGAGCTTTTGTGTGCCACAGTGTCTTGATGGTGCTTTTGGACTAGTGAGACCGTCAGGCCCCTCTCACTTCTTTCTTTTTGCTACTCAGCTCTGCAGCCCCCACCACTGTGTGTTACTAGTGTCTTCAAAGACAAAATGCATGTCTTTCTTCCCCAGCTAAGAGCTGAGAGCACAGCTCATCCAGAAGCTTGTTCTCCGTGATCAGTTTGTTGACAGTCATTTTATTTGTCTCTCAGGACCATATGCTCGTTATTTTTTCAGACAAGGCTACTTCTTCATTTTTAGTGTTTCAGTGGTAAATGGTCATAAACGTATCAACACTATTAACAGTGAAGAACAGTGATAATCTTTGCTGAATTTTCTGCTGAAGGTGAATATTTATTTTCACATTTTTATTTTTGCTAGGTAGAAAAGACATTCAGTTTATTGGAAAAGTGTAAATTGTAACTGTGCCGCAGTATAATAATTTCTTCAGGAATGAGAATCTACAAGCAAGTTCAGCAAATGTTGTTGAGAAATTGTTCTTCCTCTGAATTTTTTAATTCCATTTTTTTCCACCAGAAGGAAAAGGTGTTTAGTCCAAACATTGCCATTGTGAGTGATAGATAAGAAGCTGCTACTTTCCTGATCTTGAAATGATTCATAGCTGTCTGCAGTGAATTCTACAAATTATGTTTTCTGAGGCCTGAGAAGAATCTGTTGCCAGACTAAATATTATTTAGAATTAGAAGAACTGCAATAAAAATTATGATGGAATCATATGAGTACACAATGAGTCTGTATGTTTTGACAGTTTTGTTTTAAAGTACTAAATTGCTAACCAGCTATTGTCCTTGGAGTAGCACTTTTATTTTGGTCCAAACAATTTTTTGTGTGTCAATTATTAAATATAATTTGCTGATAAATAATTGTGCAATTCTATAAAAATAAAATGCATTTATTTAATAACAATTATTCATTAAATTAAATGTTACCTGTTAACATTTTGTGCCTTTAAGAACTGGAAGGCTTGCTTGCTTGCTTCCTTGGACATTTTTTTTTTATTATTATTATTTTTTTCTAACAAGTTCTTGTTATCATTTAATTCCCTATTTTGAACTCTGCTACTTAAGATATTGATTTTTAGTTTTGAGTCTGTGTGGTGTTAGTGATAATAGAACTTAGATGTGTCATCAGAACCGTGTATGAGAAGACTTGGCTTTTGATTTTCCACTGCATTAAAATTAGGAAGGTACATTTAGATTAAATCTTATGAAGGGGGAATTACCACAGATTATGTTATGTGATTCCTAATTTTATCAATGTAAGTTTTGTGGTTTTTTTTTTTGTTGCTTTTTGTTTTCTGTTTTTTTAAGGAAAAAAGCGCATCAATATACACTTAAGAACCCAGATTAACCCAGATTAGTGATAAATCATATTATACTTTTAGGTTATTGACGATCTTATATGGGTGGCATTAAACAGTATGATAGCACAGCATGTTTAAAGGCAGTCACTGGGCAAACATTAGAGGGTTGTTTCTTCTAGTGTCATCCTTGAAGAAGAGCTGTGTGCAGGTGCATTGCTCAAATCCCCTTTCACCTGTGCTTCTACATGGGGAATCATTGAGGCTTGTTATCTGGCAGGTTTGGAAGCAGTGATGGACAATGGAGAGCATTTTATATGGGCTGGACTGGGGAGGTGTGTAGCACTTCCTTCATCTTTCCTGCATTCTGTTGTCATTGCAGAGGCAGCTAACTAATTAATTAAGTGCTAAGGACGAGAGTTGCTTTTACCAGTTTGTACCTACAGAACGTTTTTTAGCAGACAAAACAAACGTTGAGTGGAGAGGGAAAAAGATGAAAGCTTTAAATATTCACTTTAGAATTTCGCTACCCGAATTGTGTAAGATAGAAAGTCTTAATGCATCATGGGAGATAACTGCTGTCAGTCTTTGAGTTGTGGTTAAATGCTTTATATTTCTATCAAAACATCAAAACGTAGGCACCTGTAGAGGCTAACTTCAAATACAAATATTCAGAATATGATCACTGCTGGGTTTGGCTTTCAAGCAGCATTCTTTTCTTGCACATCCTTTTAGTACTGCTGCTGATTTTTGTTGTTGCTAGAAGAACTGGTGAGAATTCTGGCAGACTGAGTTGATTTCTGCCATAAGCTCATCTCTAAATTTTAATAAGGCTTTACTGTAGGAGATGAGATATTGTATGATGCTTTAAAATTGTGCAGCGATATTCAAGTTGTCTACAAAAGCACTCTGGATAACACAAGGTTCACTTTGGTCTCCCACAGAGTATCTGAAGTACACAAAACCTGCGTGATTTATAGCATACACAACATCTGTTGACTCTAAAAATGATAAAATCAAGTAAATCTGCAGCTAATTGCAGGCAGTTATTGATGGTATGCCAAGAAAGAGGTGGGAGGAATTAAACAGGCATTTATTAAAGATAAAAATTATATATACTTTTAAGTACTGAGGGAGTTAACATGATTGGCTCTAAAGAAAATGCAGTTCTGCTTTTGCAGAAATATTTTCCTGAAGGTACAAGTATGAAAGGGGTGAATGGTGGGTGTTGAAAGCAGGCAGAAGAGACCCACAAGGAGAGAAGAATATGAAAGAAGTTATTTGCAGCTTACATGTATATTAGTAAAGAGAAAAAACAGTTTCACCTCTCATCTTATCCTGGGGCCAAGATAAATAGCAAGGTTTTTGTGTCACTTGATTTTACTGTAGCACTGTAGCACTACTGATCTTAAAGTACCTCCTGGTATTTTCAAGTATGTGTTAGAAGTGATCCATGTACGATCTGGCAGGTTTGGATACATGCTGTGGTGTAAAAACAACGATAAAAGTAAAAAGAAAGTGGATTATAGCTCTCTGAATTGAAAAAAAGAAGTGCAGCTAGAAATGGCCGGCTCTGTAAGGTAACTGGAGGCTTGTATCATTTAAAATCTAAAACTATCCATGTGCATATCTCTATCCTGATAAAAATGTAGTTCAAAGTTAAGGCTTTAATTGTTAGCATGATGTATTAAAGCACACAAATGAACAAACATCTCTTCTGTCCTCCTTCAAGGGCACTGATTCAGCAAAGAGTTTGCCATCTCTGCTGTCTCAGCAACCAAAAGGATGCTGGAAAAAATAGTTATTTTTGACTGAGATTTTTGGAACACATCTTCCTTTATTTTTGTATTGTATGTATCTGCTGCAACACGCTGCAGTGGTGAGAATGGAATCATTATGTCTTTAAGTAACGCTGAATATTTAAAAGACTACTTGCCTATTGAATGGTAAAATGAATGATATTAAAAATACTATTTAAAAGCAGTCTAAATCACTGGTATTTTCAAATCAACATGTAAATTTAGGTCATCTCTTATATCCTTCTCCTCCCCACTACTTTGATTGCTTTTACGACTTCAGTTTTGGTGCTAACTGAGGTAAAGAAGAGTCAAAGTCATATGCCTGCATTTAGCTGAGCCCGTATCTCTGTTCTGGAAAGATTTTGTTCAGCCACTCCAGCAATGCAGTTCAAAGGGCATAATTCCTTTACATGGGTTTATGATACAGTTGCAGTGTATTTGCAGTGCAATTATCTCTTGCAGATATAAGAACACATTTCATCCTGTTCCACTTTCATATGCTGCTGCAATGCTCCATTTTAGGGAAGATTGCTTGCTGGACAGCTGTTGGGATTTCAAGATAGACTTTCCTGAACATAAAGATCCTGATGTGTGTCTGCTTGAAATTTATTTACAAAAAAGCATTCTTCACCCCTTCGTTTTCCAGCCCTGGACACTCTCCTGAAATTTGAACAGAAATGCTGTTTGCATTGATAATGCACAAGCAGTGCAAAGCTACTGTCGTATAAGGGAGTAGGGGGAAAAGTACAAGCTGGAAAGGAAATGATGACACTAAATTGCAGACTAATAGTTGTATCTTTTAACAGCTCACATTCCAGCATTTTTCCTCTGTCTTATTTTTGAGCATGATGTCATTCTTGTCTCTTTCAACCCTTATGTTCATTTCTTCAGTGGTCCCCAACTTGTTCTTCGCGTCTCCTATGTTCTATATTATACCTATCTGTCCCCCTTTCTTTATCCCATATGCTACACACATTGCTTTGCATCTGTGATGGTACGAAGTGCGTTCAAAACAGAAATAGGACAACTAGATTTTTACTGGCAACATGCTTTATTTTTGCTTAGCTCCAAAAAAAGCCCAAGAGGAATATTGACTTGTTGAGGTATTACTGCTTTGTTGCTGCAATAAATCTGATTTTGAAAGTCCATGTACATGTGAAGGACAGCGCAGTGCTAAATTAAACTCCAGTACATTTGTTACAGAGAAATGTTTTTCTGTGTTTATTTTTAATGAAGAGCAATCACTTAATAATCAGATTAAAATGTGGATTTTCTAAGTAATATATATATATAATGAGATTTGTTTTTATGATTATAACATCGTGCTGTGAATGCTGTTACAGAGCTGTTGTACTTGTAACTCATAGGTACTTGTGTAAGACTTTTTTTTTATGTTTTCTAATTTATAGGCTAGAATCTCAGCTAGAATATATAGCATGGAGCCAATTGCAGCTCCATCGTCCAACTGCTGATGATGAAAGGCATCAGTGATGCAGATATTTTATCACAGAGAATTTAGAAAAATGCAGTTTTAGTAAAAAAGTTTCAAGAGCTTTAGAGAAAGTTTCTCAAATCAGCTACTTCTAAGAAAAGCTTAAGAACCTTCATTTGATTTTTAGAGTTGTTCTTTTGTCTCTTTTCCTGTCTGTGTGCACCTCTAGGAAAGATCTGGCTCCAGCTTCTCCCAACCACCTGTCGGGCAGCAGACAACAGTAACAAGATCTCTTTAATTATCTTCCCTGGGTTAAAGACAGTTCTGTTTGTCCTCATGTGCTTCAGTCCCCTTCACTGTCTTAGTGGTTCCTTTTGGGTGCACTTGAGCTTAATTTACTGAAGATTAGAATCACAGAATCATAGAATATCCCAGGTTGGCAGGGACCCACAAGGATCACTGAGTCCAACTCCTGGCTCCACACACCATCACCCAAAAGTCAAACTCATGTCTGAGAGCATTGTCCCAATGCTGCTTGACCTCCTGACAGCTTGGGGCTGTGCCCACCTTCCTTTGGTGAAGAGCCTTCTCCTAATATTCAATCTGAACTTTAATTCATTTTGTCCCATCACCCAGGCTACTGGCAATGATAGTATCGTCCCCAGCACTGAGCAGCCACTGGGTGGGTGTGAGTGACCTTTGAGGCAGCCTTTGAGCCGAGGTTTCTGTGCAGCTGAGGAAAAGTAAGCGAGCAAAACAGAACAGCAGTAGCAGTGGTTCACTAAGATTGCGGGTCTGAGTGCAGCACAGGGAAAAAGACAGGGGAGGATCTTGTGGTGGGAAACCTTAAAGGAGTTCAAGAAATTTCGCTTTAGGTCTAAGTGGATGTGGGAGTAGTGCGGTATAACTAGTGATTAGACCTAAGTAATGTTTGTCTTGGTATGCTAAGCTATTTTCTGAATCATGGCATTTTCACAGGGATGTCTCCAAAATATGGTGCTCATTGTTAAGTCAGGGATGAGGATAAAAATAGATATCAAACTCATTTCCATCAATTCCAGATCTTGCCTGACATCTGATTTCCAGCCCAGAGAGTAGGAATTAACTCTTCCATCAAGACAGTTTAAATGCAGCTTTAATATAATGTTAAAAATGAATAGTCAGGTTTCTTCACTACTTCTCCCATCCTCTTATCAACTTTGGGTTTATTTCTTGAGTTTTATGAGTGCAGTCTGCAGAGACAAAGCAAGTTTCCTCTGTTGGTAGAGGATGGCCACAGGTGATAATTAAAGCATTCCTTAATATTTTCACAGAATCACAGAATGGCCCGGGTTGGAAGGGACCTCAAGGATCATGAATCTCCAACCCTACCCACCACAGGAAGGGCTGCCAACCTCCACATTTAATACTAGACCAGACTGCCCAGGGCCCGATCTGGTCTGGCCTTGAACACCTCCAGGGATGGGCCATCCACAGCCTCTCAGGGCAGCCTGAATGCATGCTTTAAAAATCAGCAATGATCATTATGAGGAAACAGAAATCCAAGTGCAAAATGACACCCATTCCTTCCTCCTCCCATCTTCTGTTCATGACAAACATGTTAGAAGAAGTTACATTCTTTTATATCCAGGTGATCTCTTGTTTTGGAGTGTTGAACTCAGTTTTCTTCTGAAGTTCTACTCTGGAACAATAACACACTGTAGATGACAGATCTCTTTTACAGCATGAGGTTGAGTGCCCATGTTTAAATGAGTGGTTCAGGTTTATTCTTTCTTTGAATCATTTACTTTCACCAGTTCGATTCTGTTACTATTGACCTGATTTCTTTAGAACTTAAACGTTCTTGGCGTGTGATTGATATGAAAGGCTGAGAAGTAGTTTTGCTTTGCTTTTAGTTTTCATGTCTCCGTTCCCTAAGGGCATCTGTGAGAAACTGTACCTGGTTGTCTAATATTTTATTTCCTTTTCTGGACTTAGACAGCATGAGTGTGTTAACACGCTGCTCAGGAAAGCAAAGAGAAGCACAGTAACACTGGCCCTGTTCTGCTTCTGGCTCCAGCAGGACAGTTTTGCCTCCTTAATGTTGCTCAGACAGCTGAAATGCTAAACCTTATGTATTATGCATATGAGTTGTTAATTTTTAAGATGGGAGAAATTGGTTAAATAAAGATCAGCTTTCATGGCAACTTAATGGCATTTTAGTGGTAGAGAGAGATTTTATTCTCAGTTCTATCACAGAGGAAAGGAGAATTTTGCAGGAATCTGGATGTGTAGAAAAATGAAGGAAGGATAGCAGGAAATTTGTACATAGCTGGCAGTAACATTTTCTTCCTCTTCAGTAATGAATTCATAATCCCTTCATAAAAGTTTCAAAATCAGTCTTTTTAAGATTGATCAGTTTCTAAAGCATATCTAAAGTATAGCTCATATTGTATGCAGCACAGCATAGAGCAACATTCTTATTTTGAACACCTCACAGGGCACCATAATTTACACAATTTTTATAGGAATAAGCAACTTTTTTTTCAGAAGAGCTTGCACTCTCTGTGATATAAAATGACTGTAAGATATTGTTTCATATTAACTGTAGTGGAATCCATCTCCCTTGATTTAAAGACTTAATATAAGCCTTGCTTCAGCAAGTGCTTAGGAGCCTGCTGCAGGGTTTGGGGCAGACAGTTCAGCCTAAGCAGAGAATTAGTCTGCTTAAAGCAGAGCACAGAGATAGGATCTCTTCTGGGGCACGAGCTTCCATTTTTGAAGACCTACAAATGTGACTGCTCTTCCCTTTCCCCACCTGCTCTATGTATCAATTGCACAGAAGATGTAAGCACCTGCAGAAAGCGGGCTGATGTTCATTAGGTTAGGTTATCCACCTATTCCACTTGAGGAATAAAGATGGAATATAAAATATTAGATCTATTTAACCAGTAGTGAGCATTGGGTTTCTACCAGGGTATCAGGCTCTTAAGCTCAATTCTAGGACATTTTTTAGTTTTATATTACCTGCATTATTAAAAACAAATGAACTTAGTCAGGCCTAACAGCTTCCTAAGCTGGGGTTTGGATATAACCGGGGCAAATATGACGGCATCCTTCCGTTTTGCTAGCAAGTGCAGTAGCCAACATTGCAGTGAAGACCGTGGAAGTTTCCATGACTTGTGGCCCATTTGAATCAGTAAATTACTTTGGGGTACTTTAGAAGTAGATAGGAAAAAAAATTCAAATTGATCCTCAGCAGTTCTAACAAATCCATCAACTAATTGTGTTTGTTTTGAGCTTGTATCCAGGCACTGCCGTAGGAATAAAGACTAAATTCGTAACAACTGCCTTCAAGAATGACATTTTGTTATTAATGAATATTTCTTCCTCATAGAAAAGATTTTATGTGCTTTTACAGTACCTGTCCATTTCCTTCTAATTCTCTCCAATGCAGATATATACTGTAAATAGTGATTTAGGTTCAGCTTTGTGCACATCTTCTACCGATCTACATTCCACCAAGAGGGGAGGTTGTAACCTGTCCTCTCATCTGTGCCAACAGTGACTCTTTTGTGCCTGCGTTGTGCATCAGATGAGATTCTAGTAGTTTCTTCGAAAATTGTCATTTTTCTTCATTTTCAAAAATGAACAGCCTTAGGACACAGATGTTACAGGTCTCACCAGTTTTTCCCTCAGCTAAAAATGTAAAAGTAAAGTAAAGCAATTCATTCAGTCTCCATATATTTCTTGACGAGGCAAATAGAAGTAATAGAGAATTTCAGGAATACTTTAATTTCTTTTCATTACCCCCAGTAGCCTCATCTTAATTTATCACTGGCTGCTTCCTGTGTACTCATTGGGTAGGTTGTTCATAGGGAAGACACTTCAGCTCTTCTAATCTGCTTCTAGAACTTTTCTGTGACTTTGCTTTTTGTTCTTAGCGTTGCTGATGGAGCATCTCAAAGCACAGAAGGGTTTCTACTTTGGCTCAAGTATCCTCTTGACTGACTGGGTTTAATCACACTGGTTTGTGTCTGTCCTGGTTTCCTATCAGTAGGCTTCCGTTGATTCTCTGGTTTTCATCAAGAGCTCACAATCATCAGTTTAAATAACAGGCATAATGCTGTTTCTGAGAAGCTTATAGTGATGCTGGCTTCATCATTATCCCGTTTTTCAAATGTTTGAATATTTACTAAGAAAATGAATTCAGATTTTTTTAACATTCATCACATATTTTCACAGAGAAGTTTGAGGTCAGAAAAGGAAATCATATCATAGAAAGATTCTAAGTTGTTGAGCCAGAAAAACTCACTCTTTTGCTCAGAGTATTTTTTTCTACCTAGTGTACTGTGCATATCAGATCTATCTCTGTTAAACTCCTCTTATATAAGTATCTGGGAAATGGTGGTTTAAAAAACATAGCTGTAAGCAACAGAGGATTAGAAAACTGTTCAGGTTTAATAAATCAAGAAAATTTGGAATTATAATGACAAAAATCTTTTTTCTTTAATAAATATAAGAAACTAACCCTTTCTTTGGCTGAGGTGCATTAAATGTCACTGATTCCTAGGGCTCAGTGCATTTTGCTTTGACATATAATATTTTTTGTTCAAGAAGATGATTCAGCGGGCAGTCTGTATTTTAAGTCCTTAAAAAGTCATTTCCAGCTGTGATTTCCAAGCTTAATAAGGTGTGATAGTTCAAAAGGAAGCAATACCACAGATAGCAGAGGAATGGGAGGTGAAGGAATGGCAACAGCACTGTATTTCCCTTCTCTAGTTTCGTCCCTTGCTTCAGTACATGGAAGTGACTGGGGCAGCAAAAAGTGTGAGGGCAGTTTGCACCACGGCTGCAGCCCTGCAGTGTAGTGGTACAGTGTATTTGGCTCCTAACTCATTTTAGGCTTAAGTTTTATATAGTTATAAGTAGTAAACCTACTAAATCTACTGTGTTTAATATAGGATTGCTTTCATTCTGAAGCTTTAAGTTGAAAGACAGAAGTGTGGAAGTCCTGTTAACCCTGTGGAAGTGATGGAGAACCAAACTATGGATTCTAAATGCACTGAGGTTCTGGCAATGTGTCATCTGCCTCTGCTGTGTTCCACCCATGTGGGCAGCAGTGACAGCTTCACTGGTGGCAATACAGAAGTTTAGATTTGTTCTGTCTGTGTTGCAGCTTCTATTCTTACACAGGATGGTCAGGAAAGCACTTGCAGATGTTTCTACTGCAGACTTGCTGTCTACATGAAAGCTGGTCATCGTTTGAGAATAGTACAATATGATTGCTGGGGCTTCTCTACTGGTTAGAGCAGTAGGTAATGGCACCCAGGGCAGGCTGCCTAGCCGCTAAACCCACAGGAAGGTTGTCTGTTATGAAGATCCACAGAAACGCGTTGCCTCCAAAATATTCTGCTAGGATCACAGGGAATGTGAAGCGAAGCTGCAGATTTTGGCAGTTGAGCCGGAGGTGGCTGCCAGTCTGAAGCACAGATGGAGCATTTGGAGAAGCCAAAGCAGCATGGGCTTTCTGTGCCTTTCATGGAACCATCAGACTGATTAGATTTTTAGCACCTGAAATGGCCTAATTTAGATTTAGATATAAAATACAGTTGGGAAAAACAGTCTCTTTTATTTCTTTCATAACTTTTTTTCTTTAGCTGTAGGAGATCAGGCCCATGTTTTATTATGTATAAACAGCCTGCGGGTATGGAGGGGGACTTTATCATATAAGTGAAATCCACAGCAAATTTTTTATTTACTGGGTGAGTGGGTGAGTCTTTGATGATATCTGCACCTTTTGTAGTGCCACGTTGCCAAAAATCTGTTTGGCAGTGGCTATTCCTTTGCATTTGTTTTTTCAATCCTAGTATGTCAGCTGACAAATAGAGGTCAAAAAAATAGCATTCTCGTTCAAGACACCTGTTGGTTGGTAACTTAAGGTACTGAGTGCGCAGTATTAGTTTTAACCGGTTCATCTGCAAGACCACATTTGGATATGCTGCTTGGTCACAGCAAAAAATTGCTCTTCTCGGGATAAGTTACCCCTACGTGGGTAAGCGGGACTGCCATAGCCCCTAGCAAAAACAGCTTTGTAAACATGTGTTTGTGTTGGGCTTCATTAACAGTCTGTGCAACATGAAATGTACTTCCCTGCTGCTCACCTGTCCTGTGACTCCTTTGATCAATTTTTAAGTGGGTGCATGCAGACAAAAGCATCTGCAGGTCTATTCTTAGTAGATTGAAGCCTATTTGACACAGAGTACTGTTAAGAAAGTTGATCTCTTTTATTCCTTACTCAGTTTTATGCAGAACTTCTGGAATCTTTTTATTTCAGTTTCCTGTGCTGAGTTTCTCATGAGCCAGTGAAGGGATGCTCTTCTCTATGTAGCTGTGTAGTGATCCACTTGGAATTTTGTGTTCAGTTATGAACATATGGTTGCAAAAATGAGTGTGATGCTTAGATCACTTTATTGTGAATAAACAAAAATAACTGGTTACTAAAGTGAAAGGTTATTTAAGGTTTAAAAGTTCAGTTAGCTTAGTAGGGATTTAAGTCTGTGACATTATAGACTTACTGCAAGGACATAAAGGAAGATGACTATTAGGAAGTCATTGTAATAAATGGAAATGGTGAAGCATTGTCTTACGAAGGAAGTGTCTGGCACCAAGTGAAGTGCCTCAGCCATTAGTTTGTTTTATTCATTCTTTCTAAAGAAGGAGTGGAACTCATGCTTGATTGAGGAAAATGCTGAAAAATATGTAAATGAGAGTAGTCCTGTATTTGCAGAATCACCAACAAGGTTGGGAAAGACCTACAAGATCATCCAGTCCAACCACCTACCAATCACCAGTAGTTCTCACTAAACACAACGTCCAAATGTTTGTTGAACACCTCCAGGGTCGGTGACTCCACCACCTCCCTGGGCAGCCCATTCCACTGCCTGACCACTCTTTCAGAGAAGTAGTGTTTCCTGATGTCCAGTCTGAACCTCCCCTGGCGCAGCTTGAAGTCATTCCCACTAGTCCTATTACCAGTTACATGAGAGAAGGGGCCGACCCCCAGCGCGCAACAACGTCCCTTCAGGTAGTAATAGAGATCAATAAGGTCTCTCCTGAGCCTCCTCTTCTCCAGACTGAACAATCCTGGCCAACTTGGTGTCATTCGCAAACTTACTGAGGGTGCACTCAGTGCCCTCATCCAGGTCATCAAAAAAGATATTGAAGGCCCCTAGGGAACACTACTTGTGACCAGTTGCCAGCTGGATTTAACTCCATTCACCATCACTCTCAGGGCCCGACCCTCCAGCCAGCTACTTACCCAGACAAGGGTGTACCTGTCCAAGCCACGGGCTGCCAGTTTCTGCGGGAGAATACTGTGGGAGACAGGGTCAAAGGCTTTGTTGAAGTCTAGGTAGACTACATCAGCTGCCTTCCCCTTGTCCAGCAGACAGGTCACTAGATGATAGAAGGAGATCAGGTTGGTCAAGCAGGACCTGCCCTTCATGAACCCATGCTGGCTAGGCCCGATCCCCTGGTTGTCCCTCACTTGCTGCATGATTTCCCTCAAGACAATCTGTTCCATAACCTTCCCTAGCACTGAGGTCAGGCTGACAGACCTGTAGTTCCCTGGGTCCTCCTTACAACCCTTCTTGTGGATGGGAGTCACAGTGGCAAGCCTCCAGTCTTCTGGGACCTCACGGGTCAACAAGGAGTGCTGATAGATGATGGAAAGTGGCTTAGCTGTCACCTCCACCTGTTCCCTCAGCACTCTCAAGTGAATCTCATCTGGCCCCATGGACTTGTGGCAGTCCAGTTGGAGCAGTAGGTCTTTGGCTGTTTCCTCCTAAATCATCAGGGGTTTTGTCTGCTGCCCAGCCGAGACTACCTGGTCAGAGTGGAGTACCCTGAGGATAACTGGTCTGATCTTTAAAGACAGATGTAAAGAAGGCATTTAGAACCTCTACCTTTTCTGTATCCTCAGTGGTTACATTCCCAGCCTCATCCAGTAAAGAGTGGAGAGTCTCCTTAGTCCACTTCTTACTGTTGATGTATTTGTAAAAGAGATTTGTGTTCCCTTTTACCCTAGCTGCCAGGTTGACTTCAAGCTGGGCTTTTACCTTTCTGATTTTCTCTCTACACATCTTAACAGCTTCTCTGTACTCTTTCTGAGCTGCCTGTCCCTTCTTCCATAGGCGGTAGATTCTCTTTTTCTCCTGGAGCTTCAAGATTAGCTCCCTATAATCCATGCCAGTCTTCTTCCTGCCGGCTCATTTTGAAGCTCAGGGGGACAGCCTGCTCCTGCACCTTTAAGATTTCCGTCTTGCATAGCGACCAGCTGTCTTAGACCCCTTTACTCTCTAAGACTGAACCCCAGGGTACTCCCCCTACTAGTCTTCTGGACCAAAGTCTGCCCTCTGGAAGTCCAAGGTAGCAGTTTTGCTGCTCCCCCTCCTGGCTCCCCCAACAATCGAGAACTCTACCATTTCATAATCACAAATGGTTTTGTCTTGTAGATCAGTAGTGGTGTGAAGGTCCTGTTTTGACAATTGAATTAGGTTGACTCAAATCTAAAAAGATTTGAAGCCCATAAAAACGAAAAGGGAAGAAAAGAAACAGTGTTTTCTAACTTCGAAGGTTTACTGAGGACTCTTCCTAGACTGCTTCTATACTTCCCTGTGGATCTCAACTAGAGCACCCAGAGTTGTTCAGCATGTCCATTTTATAAATTTAATGCCTGATTCTCACCTAATTTCTGTTGTAATTTGGAGGTTTGAATGAAGATAGATCCTGTTCTTGGAGAAGCCTAAAGAAAGTACACTCAGGTTATGCTTCTCCTATTCCAGGAACACACATTTCAGAGCAGTGGCTATAGTTGGTTTGGTTTACAATAGATTTGAATGGAATTGCATAACATGATTTGCATTCTAGCCCGATCTAAGCTGTAGGTCTTCATTAGCCTGCAGGAGACTGAGTGAACAGTTCTTGAATTGCAAGAGATTACCACAGAAAGATGGAAGCCATCTGAGAAAAGATGTCCTCTGGCCCTTCTTTCGGGAATGGGTCATTGGTTATGTTAGGGCAGCTCAGGAGCGCAATACCATACAGGGAACCAACAGCAGGGGACTTGTAGCATAGAGGTAAGGTATCTCAGGGGGTCGGAGAAACTGATTTTTACTCCCTAGGTTATGTTTTATATCTTAAATGAGATGTATTAAATATGCATATTTTTGAGTAATAGTCTTTAGATTTTCAATTTTTCTCGAACAATGCATTCCTTTGGCGTACTCCATTGTCAAGTGTTTTATGCAAAAATGTTCTTTGGAACTAACTATAATTTCAAAACGTTTCAATGTGTTTTAAATGTTCCATTATTATATGTCATGCTTATCAATATTTTGTTGCTTTTATAGATTACCTTTCTCAAGGGATAGATCTGTCTGGAATAGAAGTAATTGAAAATGACCTGCTTTTTATTGCAAGAGCTCGACTGGAGGTGGAAAATCAGGCTAAAAGGTTACTTGAGCAAGGTGTGGAGACTCAGGTAAAACACACGTTTTTTTTTAACTTCCTTTCAAAAGTGAAGTTTAAAGGGTGCTGTGAGACTGATTTCCTTTGTTTGGTCTTGCATTTTCTAATGGATGTTAAACTTAAAACCATCTTACTTGTAAGAGAAAGTCTTACGCACGTATCAGTATCCAGAGAAACTGACAAAACTGGCTGTGCAATATTTGCAAAAACAATAAGATCTAACTCTGAAAATTTGTGAGGAAGTATGTGCAGATAACATACTTTAATTCTAAACAGTGTGATAAAAAAACTGCTAATGAATAAAATTCTGCATTTAGTGCAGTATATGACATTGATAATATTGCCAAGCTTTACAGATAAATCTGGAAAATGTAGTTTCTTAAAACTAAGAAGATTTCTACATTTTAGCTATGCAGTTATGTAACAAAGCGATTTGACGGATTTCCAATTAATACTTTAAAAGGCATTTTAGACTTAGAGGTAGATACTAACTGCAGGGAATACGCATCATTACATTCTTCTATACTAAATGTAATTATCTACATTTTTAATAACCTATGTGTGTTATTTAACTTTTTGTACTATCATTTGTCGTGACCCTTTTGCCTTTTTTAATATTTGTATTCCTTTGGCTATTAAAAAAAACCAACATATTTTAATCTCCAGTATTCCAGTAAGGGGGAAAATCTAGCACAAGTTCCTACCCACTTTGCTTTTTAAATTAGGGAACAAAGTATATTAGAACAAGATATTTCTACACTGTTTGTTAGAAATGGTTAACCTTCTGGGGCAACATAGCATTTATTTGTAGTATTGGATGCTGACATGAGAGCAGAACATAAATGGAATGGAAATTCTCTTAATTAAATTGCTTTCGTTAGATAATTGAAGATTAAAATGATCAGTATGTATCAATTGTGTTAGACCTCTCATTGTAAGTAATTCTCTGCAGTAAGAAGGCACAGCTCTGGTAAATACCATTCACCATTTGCTGATAGCAAAATGATAGGGCAAATGAAAAACGTTCCATTTTTTGCTTAATTACTATGGAAATATTGAAATTCCTGGCTTCTTGAGCATGTTGCTGAACTATCATTGGTCTTGTTACAAGCTATGAAATATATGCTGTATTAAATGAAGACTGAATGATGATAGGGGCTGAGAAAAAGCAAGTAGACATCTGTTTTAAATGTAGCAAAAGTCTTCATCGGTGTCGACCCCTTCTAGTTTTTCATGTCAGATTTGACCTTCTCTGATAATTTTCTCTTTATATTAAGTACTAAAGCGAAACTGACAAAGAAACCCTGGGGAAATCAATCCCACTCTACTTGAAAAATTGACAGATTTATTAGGTGTTCCAGGCTGTATCCAGGTAATCAAGAGATTATTAAAGTATTTGCCTGTTGTGCTTTAGCCAGGGGCCTGTTTCTAGCAAGAAAGATTGTTTGGAAGATTGTTTAGAAGAACATTTTTAGTGTTTAGTCCTATCAGAAATGGGTATTCTTATTAAGTAATATTGGGATATGCTTCACAGATTTGCTGTTGAATACAATTTGCTGATTTAATGTTGGAATAATAGTGCGTTTTATAAAATATGCGTGCAGTCATTGCCCAAGAAATATAGAGTTTGAAATATGACCAGCAACTGCTGTCTTTAGTTATTAGTATTGTAGCTGCTTATTGACAACCTGATTTACATTTATACCTTCCAAGCCCTGAGATTTCCCATAAGAGGGCATAGAATCCTCATCTTTTCATGTGCGTTTTTATAGTACAGACTTTTTTAGATAGGCTGCCTTCTTGATAATTTCTACTGTGGTAGCCAGGTCTGTAACGCTGAGAATAATGCAGGTGAATTTTGTCCAGGTGTTTGTTCAGTTATTTGATATTTGGAATAGAAGTTTTTACTTTTTGATCTGTGTAAATAATACATGATATCAGTTGCCTGCGTAAGTGAGCTCTGTTGCTGTATTTCGTCGAGCACTTTTCAGTAGTGCCTTAAGAAGGAAGTCAGCTTTAGATCTCTGTTTTAGAATACTTCAGTGACCACCTGGAAGAACAGAAGGAAGTAAAAATGCATTAAAAACAAACAAACCAAACAAAACCCAAAGCTGTAAGTATCTCCTTTCAAATTTGATGAATGTCTTCTGTAGAATTCAGCTCTTGAGAACAGACCTAAAAGGAAGGAACTGTGTCTTTCAATCTCTTGATGTATTATTTGTTTAGATATGAGACTATTTTTGTTCTTTTTATTGTTATATTCAATGAAGTAGAACTTCCTTACAAGCTGTGCCCATATTTACCAAAATAACCGGCATGTGAAAGCAGATACTTACCTGAAAGTGGTACATTGTCTTTTTCTCAACATTATAATTCATGTTTTTATTGCAAGTTCATCACTGTGGCATTTGTATATTTCTCAGAAGAAAAGAAATCTTTCTTTCTCTTCTGTTCCATTGGAAGAGTGACGTTAGCAGTTGACTGCTTCAGAAGGGACACCCATCTGTGGGGTGTAGTCAACAAAGCAGAGGAACAAGATGCCATTCAGAGGGACCTAGACAGGCTTGAGCAGTGGGCTCAGATGAACCTCATGAGGTTCAGCAAATTCAAATGCAGGGTCTTCCATCTAGGTCATCATCTGAGGCATTCACTACCATTATAAGCTGGGGAATTAAAAGACAGAGTGCAGCCCTGCCAACAAAGACCTGGGGGTGCTGGTGGATGGCAGCTGGACATGAGCCATTGGTGTACCCTTGCAGCCCAGAAAGTCATCAACAATAGCATGGCAAGTAGGGTGAGGGAGGTGATCCTGTCCCTCTGCTCTTTGCTGGTGGTGCCTTAACTGGAATACTGTGTCCAGATGTGGAGTCCTCAGTACAGGAGAGGCTGTTGGAGCACATCCAGAGGAGGGCCACAAAAATGATCCGGCCTTTCAGTTTCTAAAGGGGAGCTACAGGAAGGAAGGGGACAGAATCTTTAGCAGGGTCTTTTGTGATAGAACAGGGGAAATGGCTTCAAGTTTAAAGAGGATAGATTTAGGTTAGATATAAGGAAAAGTTTTTTACAGTGAGGATGATGAGGCATTGGAACAGGTTGCCCAGAGCTGTGGTTGATGCCCCATCCCTGGAGACTTTCAAGGCCAAGCTGGACCTGGGCAACCTGACCTAGCTGTGGATGTCCTTGTTCATAGCAGGGGAGTTGGACTAGATGACCTTTAAAGGTCCCTTCCAACTCCAAAGATTTTTTTTTTTTTCTGTGATTCTTAGCGAAGGCTTCTATGTGTACTCACAGCAGTAACTTTAAAGCTGCCATCTGGGTATAAACTAGAAGAGTCGCTCAACATTTCTAGTCTTAACAGGTTTTCATAGAGCTGCCAACCATGCTTATCTTCCTAATCCTTTTAGAAACAGTAAGCCTTCTCTGCTCCTGTGGGCTAAAGTAAAACAAATAATGGTAAATCCATTCAAGTGGAGGTACCAATGGCTAAGGCTTTTTTTTTTTTTTTATTGCATTCTATGCTTTGTTACCCATTCCTGGTGTAAATAGTGCAGGTTAATGCTCTGTCATGACCAGCATCAAGAAAATTGATTCAAATTCTGTTCTTACTATTTAGCCCTGAATTTCTTCATAGGTTTCCTTCACACTGTAAGCAGGCTGATAGCAGATAGTGTAGAAATCAGGAGAGGCCACTTTAACAGAGATACAAACACAGCAGTATTATAGTCAGTCTCTTAGAACATAAAGCAGTGTTTCCCACCTAAAAACAAGGAAACAGGAAAAGGTACATAGCCATATTGCAACCACCTGAAGCATCCCCTGTGTTTCTTTGCCTTACAAGAGGAACTCTAGGCAAAATTATCTAAATTGTCCTTAGACACCACTTTTTTTAAACAAGTGTATTGTTTAAGGTACGTATGAATTATAATAAATTACTCAGAACAAGAGAAACCAGTCAATCCTGTATAGAACAGTTCTACTGGACGGTGTTGTGGCTGCTATACTTCAAAAGAAAACATACTCCACAGCTTACCTCATGCTTCAAACCCTTTCTGTTATATTATCACGCTTCATCTCATAGCCAGGGTTGCCCGCACTGAGTTCCATCAGGTAATTAAAGTGTTGGTAGCATTAAGGGCCAGGCCATGTGTACACAAGGAATACATATCCATCTCTGCCATCTTTAGTCCTATTAAGATGTAGAACAAGTTCTAAACTAGACTTCCTGCTTTAACCATAGTTATGGGGCATCTCTGAGTAAGAAAGGTAGATTTTTGCAGGTTTTGTACTAGTATGTGTGAAATGGGCTAGGAACCTGTGCTCTTGCTTTTGACCTTACTAATTTAGATTTTGTTTATTTGTTAGGATATCAAGGATGACAATTATGGTATCATGGTTGAATATGGAATAAAACATACTTAGGTCAAACAGGACATGATGTGGAGATGAGAGCAGAACTCAGAATTCCTTGATTATGCACCCTAAACACAGTTTAAGTTATGGAAAACTTCCTAATGTTTCTACCTAGCATAAATTTAGAGAGAGTTATATTCACTGATAATAATGTGTGCCTCCGGTGGCGCAGTGGTATAAGTTGCTGCTTGCAACACCAGAGGCCTGGAGTTCGAATCCCCCCTGTGGCATAAGTGGCAGAAATGCTGCTCTGCTACACAGAGGGCTCGAATCCCGGGAGTTGGACTCGATGATCTCTAAGGTCCCTTCCAACTCGCACGATACTGTGATACTGTGATACTGTGTGATAATAGTGAAAGTTTATGGTAACCTTATTGTGAAGTTTCTTGATCATATTAGAGAAAGCTAAAAATAAGTGTAAATGCAGTAGCTCTTTTTTGTTCAAATGAATGATGTAGTTTTTCTTTAATACATACTTTTTTTTTAAGAGCTCTCCTAATTTTAATCTCATAGAATAAAGTGGGAAGCAAGCAAACAAACAAACAAAAATAATCCTAAACTCTACTTCTGCAAGATATTAAAATGTTAGATTTGTGTAAACATGATGAATATGTAAGCAATACAATCTGAGCTTAAATGTCTAAATTACTTTCTATGTAATATAAAATTTTGTGAAACTGAGCATATTTGGGGGTGTTTTGAATTTATTGTCATCTCTTTTGCATTCTGTTCCATACTGAGTCTCTAAATTGAATTGGCTTTGGGACAACTACATCATTTTTTTTTTAACATTAAAAATTATTGATTAGATGTATATTTATAATTGTTCCTGTCTAATGCTATTTAGAGACTGAGAACAAGGGACTGAAGGATGAAGAATCTGCATAATTAACCAGTGTTCTGGAAGTTGCTCATCAAAAAGTTGCTCTATTTGTCTCTAATCAGGATCGTCTAAGCTAGGTGCTTATGTAGTACGTTTTGCAGTGGAACAGCAAGATCGGTGGTAGTTATCTGATCTCCTTCTCAGACCAGCATTTAATCTGACGTCAAGCATTTCTATTACTGTCCCTAAGGGATTGGTGGGAAAAGTATGCATATAGTTGGCCATTTTTCTGGAGGTGATCATCAAGAAATGGCACAATTTGTTTCATATCAGGGTTCTCTGAGATAAGTGATTATGTAGTACAACTTGCAATGTTACAGCAAGATTGGTGAAATTAATCTTAAATCTTTCATAGGTTGTCATTTAATATAATGTCAAGGATCTTAAGCAGTACCTAGTCTTTATTGCCCTGAGGCAGCATGTTCCAGGCATGCAGATGCACTTGGAGGTTCTCAAGATATTTACATATCAAGAATGGTTGTCATTGATTCAATTCAGTTTTTCACCTTTTTGTCAAAACCCACTAAAAATGATAATGTTCCATTCTTGAGTTATTTCTAATAATAATAATTTCTAATAACACAAAAGCCAAACACATGGCTTATATAGCAGTACTGCATGGGTAAGGGCATGTGAACTTGAATTTCTAATACTTATCTTGCATACATAAATAAGATTATGTGCTTTATTAAAGCATTCTCTTTCTTGGTTGTCTATGGTATAGACCTTGTACAGGTGTATAAATGTGCTAAGGCTGTCCAGTCTGTGGAACCGTGCTTGATTGTAGAACAAAGTAGAATGATGCTTAGTGTAACCCACAGTTGAGTAGCGGGCTTCTTAACTTTTGTCTGTAGTTAGTTTAGCCTAAGACGTATTTTACTGCTCACACTGAAGTACTGCACTACTTGAAAGAAAAGCTTGACTTCTGGATGTTTTTCCCTGCCCTTTGCTGCTTTTTCATGTCAGCTACCATATCTTGTCCTATTGAAAGAGAAAAAAAAAAAGATTATGCAAATAGAAATTGATTTCATTTTGCATTAAATTGTATAAATACAGGGTGATCATTGTAATAGTAAATGAAGTAGAAAAAATATGAGCAAGTAGCTCCTTCAGTTTGTTCATGACCATCTTTGTATCCATGTACTGCAGGCTGTCCTCAAAAAAAGTCTGGAAAATCTGGAGTTGAAATGCTTCCCAGAGTATACGTTTTCTTTAAGTCAAAGAGCAGTCAATGTTTCCTCTTGGTTTTGTTTCTTTGTTCTGACATTTGTTTCTACTTTGAAAGCTCAAAGTTGGGATTTAACCTTGTCACTGTCAAAAATTTAACGAGTAGGGTACACTTCAGGCAGTAGCTGTTATGTTTCCTTATTATCCTGTAATCTGGATTCCCTGGAGGACATCCTGATGAAAAAGCTGTCTCAGCCTAGTTTCCATAATAAAATGATTGACTATGATACGTTATAGAAATGGAAGGCATTTTTGATTCTTCATTTTGAAGTCAATTAGTTGAATCTAGAGTAAGAAGACTACGTATGTTATCTGTAAAAAGGAAAATTTGGGCCTATTTGCTACTTTTGGCATACAGTGAGGGTGGTAGCTATACTTAACTTTACGTCATCTAGTTTTGCTTAGTGGAGACCAAGGATGAGATTCAAAGCTTTTTTTTTTTTTTTTTTTTTTTTTTTTTTCTTTTTTTTCTTTTTTTTCTCATTAGCCACTCATTTTAGTTGTTGTTTGGAATTCTAACGCAGACACAGAAGACATTTCATCGTGTCATATTGGCTTTCATTGTCAGTAGTCGCAGTTATCCTTTCTGGCACTTCAATCTGTTTAATTAAAATCCTAAGAGCTTACACTGATTTTTGTTTTCTGTTTTGCGATAGTTGTGTGTGCATATAGAGCATTTTCATTTCACGTGTTTATGTATCTCTGCTTCATTCTAACCTTTAAGTTTCTTTGTCACAGAAATGTATTCATGTTGCATTATTCAATTTTATTTTTCATCTCCAGTATTATGGTTATGGTTTTCATGATCTCGTTAACTTGCTAAATCAAATTCCTTCATCTGGCCATCTGGAGCATGGCAGTGCTGAAGGAGTTTTCAATAAATCTAAATTATTTCTTCCTTATTCTGTTAAGATGTGATATAGCAACGTATGGCTCATCTAGCAACCGGGAAGTATATCTTCTAAGTGCATGTTAGTTCTATGCTACTTTGGGGATAAACTTCATGGGGATTAACCAAACCTTCGAAATTTTGGCTTTACTATTCTGGACTAAAAAGAGTTCATTTTATCTTAAAGTGTGATCTAATGGATCTGAAGTGTTAACCATGCTTCAGTAATTCCAAACCATCAAGCTAAACACTAAGTATGAATTTATGTTTCTGAACTATGGATTAAAATAAACCACAGATTTCTCTGCAACATAATCGGCTGATACTGATATAACCTAGAATATCCTTTCAGTTTCCATAGGAACAGATGATAGAATGTTTTGAATTTTGGAAAAGCTAAAATGAATGTCTGGCTTCAGTAGAGTTCACTTATATTTTGCGGCTTGCAGCCTCTCTGTGTGAGGGCTAAAAGTGCGCATAAAAACAAAAGGTGGAATATCCACATAACTCCAAATATATTTTTAGTAGTGGTAGCAGTAATAATAAAAAAATATTATAGGTGTTTCCGTGCATAATTCTTCAGGTGTTGTTTGCTATAGAGGTAGGAAACATATTTCCAAATCCATAGCAAAATAGAAACTACAGATTATTCCTGTTTGTTAATACCTCTTCAAATGTTTTACAGCAACAAAAAAGTGCCTGGTAGGTCATCTCTAATTCTCATCTCCAGTCATTGCTTCATCTACCTTTAACACTGTAGCCGTATGTGTTCTGGATGGAACAATCTGGGCAGTGCAAGAAAGAACTGATTAAATATCTGATGAAAAAAAAAACCACCCAAGTTTTCTTTTTTTTTGTAAGAGAGTAGTTTGAGATATTTACTGAGGACTAGAATTTAGGTTATGGCTTCAGCCAAACCTTCACACTTGATTAGACCAAGATTAAAGATTTTTATTTATTTTTTTTTCTTCCTCGAGACCATATTAAAGCAGAGAACTGAGAAAGTGAATGATCTTTTTTCCTACTAGGTCACAGCACCTTGTCGTATACATGTTTAAGACAAGTCTCTGTTCTTCCATACTGGCCACCTTCCTGTCAGACCTCTGTTGATTTTCAGACTGTGACCTGAGCTGAACCTGCCACCTGACTGCTCTGTGTTTTTATCTTAGATGGTTGATTATCCCAGAGTTCAAGCAAGCATGGCAGAACCAGAAGTTGCCTTCTCCTTGCTAGCATTGGAATTACTCTGTGTTGCACCCCACTACAGGGCGTATGGGTTTAGGTGGGTTGTCAGACAAATGTTTCTAGCTGGTCATCTGTTAGTGCCCTTAGCTCCTAGTTGTACCTCTGCTGAACATGTGTTGGATAGAATAGCTCTCATCAAACTGCAAAGCAAACGCTTTCAATAAGATGTTGTGAATAGCAAATGAAGCATGAAACAGTTTTCCCCTTTCCCCTTTTCCCTGGAGCAGTTAGTACATCACGGTGTAAGGAATCAGTAATTAGTTGATATGAGGCAAGGGGTAAAAAAAGCACTGCCTTTAAGCAAATATTGAAAATAGCAGAAAGGTGGACTGGAGTTTTCAGGAAAAACCTGCTTGGATAGAGACGTACATATTTAATACAACTTAAATAATTCATGTGATATGAATGTGATGCACACAGTAATGCAAATGTTTATGATGTTTTTGGCTGAAATTCTGATACCTAATTGCGAATTGTTGTTGCTTTTCTTTTTTTTTTTCCTAATCATAAAATTTCTTTGGAAGAGGCAGGATTCATGTTAAGTAGATAATAATAGTATTGCAAACATGTCTGCTATGGATAGTTAACTGAAAATAGTCCACATATGAGTTCTGTTTTTATCAAAAGCTTTTATTAACTGAAAACTGTGTCTGATATTCCAAACATTTTTGTGCCATGATCTCTTTTAATGCCTTTCCCTGAGAATCTGTCACTTTTTTAGCTGTCATTTTTTTCCTGTGCTGTGTTTCTTTTGGCAAGGTACTCCTTTGTGTTTGCTAGTCTGAAAAAATATATATTCAGATAGCTGCAATGAATGGTATAAAATTAACATTTATGCTGTTAAAAAATAAATAAATAAAAGAGCAAGACATGGTTTTGCTTTTGGGGTTTGATAAATGTTCGTAAGTTTGTGGTATATTTTTTAAACAGATGAAGCTTAATTTCTATCTTATGTTTCCACACTACACTTAAATCCCAAGGCAGATCCAGCATTCCTGCTTGGTAAACATGCTGGAACCGCAGCACTGGAATTTCTGAAGTGCTCCTGCTGGAGATCCAAGTGTGTGGGTCTTTGCAGGTCCACCTGGTTCATTTTTGGATGTACGGTTTTGCCCCCTATGTGGCCTGCTTTCCAGAAGGGAAGGCTTTATAGCTCAACAAGGAGTGAGGAATTCTTTGGTGAACGCTGTTGGGAGCACAAGTCTAACTGGGAAGTAGAGGAGCATATGCTATGGAAGCCCCCATTTTAAGAAGTATTGTTACAGCATTACAGAGATAAAAGGGTTGCAAAGATGGCCATGATAATATTTGCTTTATGTAGCAAAAATTGGTTCATGCCAAAGCTTATTCTTTGCAGTCTGGTTGCCAAACTGTGCCAAAGCACACACCCCTGCTGCTGCCTCTATTAGTCTCAGGGAATGTGAGCTTGGGAGTATTTGCCTACGCTGCAAGCAAGGTGGGCAGCATGTTGGTATTTTTGTTCCATCTTCCTGATTGTAAAGCATTCATATAACAAAGGTTATTAGATGCTGGTGCATCTTCCCTCCCCAGAGCTCAGAGGGTGCATATTTACATGTAACTCTCTTTCTGCAAGAGGGAGGAAAAAGGAGAATGAACTGCACAGGGTCTTTCCCCCTCTCTCCTCAAGCACTGTATGTGAGCAAAGCTAAAATGTATATTCATTTGGGGAGGAATGTGTGCTGGAGTAGGAGTTAACCAGCGAGGAAGATGGGAGGGTGCCATATGTTCTCCTGCACTGCAGGTTTTACTGTTCCCCTGAGATTGTTGTTATGAAGTCTTTCTGATGTCTTGTCCTCCCCAAAATTCAGATATCTTCCAATATGTGATCAGTATTGTTAAAAAAAAAAAAAAAGAAAAAAAAGAAAAAAGAGTTATTATTTCTGCTATTCTTGCTTTTATTGCCATGTATGCCCAAACTTATTTGAGGAAATCCTAAGCAACCTTGTTCTTTATTCATGTTAGGTGAAGGATTTTCCTGAAATCAGATCTAGCTCAGGATTTATTTATTATAGCTTCTTTTGTTACTGCGTAGATAAAGTTATATTCCTGAAGCACTGATGAAAGCCAATAGAAAATCATGGTATGAACTTACTGTCGCTCAGTTGCTTTTTGCTGCACATTTTTTTTTCTGCCTAAGGAGAAGTTAATGCATGAGGCTTTTTTCATTCTGTTCTCCGTTCTACGTGATTCTTGTTTTATCTCCTTTTAAAATTTTAACTAGGAATTTGCTTTACAAAATGCTGCACAAGTGAATACAAGCAATCCTTGCATAACAGAAGGCATTTTCTGCTTGTGTGGTGTTACTGACCATTCTCCTATGTATTTGGAAAAGTCACTCCCTTTAATTTATCCAGGCATCAACACTGGCACCACACCTTTGAATAAACTAAATCTGTCTCATAACCAGGGATATTTTTCTTCTGAATGCCAAAAGGCACCATTCCTGGCGGCCCTCTGACAGTTTCTTCTGTACAGGGCTGTGGGAAAGCATCAACATATCAAGTTTATGTTATTTCAGTGCTTCATCAATTCTTATGTAACTTAAAGCAATAATAAAATTAATAAATTTGTAGATTTTTATGTTGATCTAAGAAACTTCCTGCTCTTGCAATCTGACCTGTGAGTGCTAGACTCAGACTTTCATTCCTTAGAATCTGAACTGTAAGGCACGAAACAGAATGAATATTTTAAGCTGCAAATTACATTTTAAAGCAAAGGTTTGATAACTGGTTGACTCCTCAAGATTGAGCAGTCTAGATTTCGAAAAATTTAGTGCAAGAAACCACATCGTAACCATGTAAATAAAGTAGCCTTTGGACTAAGGTGGTTGATGCAGGAAATCTACAGCGAATGTAAAGTGTATCACGGAAATAAAGCTCAAGCGTATGAATATCTGAAAATTGTTTTCTTGTGCCTATTATTTGAAAATGCAAACTTGCTTATAATCAATTCTGTACATAATTGGGAATGACTTTTCAGTTTAAAAATTCCATGATTTAAAAGAATATCTTTGGGATTTCTTTGTCAGAGAAGAAAATCTTTAGTATAGATTTTACTTCTGATTGTAGATCTTTTCTTCTAACTCTAAAACAAATGATAAGAACTTTAAAAAAGAGTTATATTATTAACTTTAACTAAAAAACAGTTCTTAGAGTAGTTCTTTATTCTACAGCTGAAGTCTTTTCCCTACCCTCAAATTACCTCATATATAATGCATTGGTAGTCGCATGTGGAACAGGGAGCGTAATCCTGCATCTTGACATATTACTGTGCCTGGATATAATTACTCTTGCACACTAAACTTCTTTAAAGACTATTTCTATGATATCTATATAAAATTTTTATGAACAAGCAATTAATTCCCCTTCTCTTTTCCTTTGGAAATTATACTAGTAAATACTCTATGCCCCAGGTAGAAGTACTAAATGTTCTAAAACACTGTGATGTTTTCCTGTATAATAGTATTACGTGTTTCGATTTCTACAAGGTGTGTTAGCGTCTTTGTTTTCCATAACTCATTGTGGCCTTATTTATATTTCATGTTAGTTAAGTTCACCATTTATGCATCATTCAACAAGGGAGGATACAAAGGGGATGGCAGCTGAATTTTAATAATGAATGAGGAAGCCAGTTGTAATTGCAGTAGTTTTCCTAATACCACTTTAGTTAAGACTCATTGACAATAATTCAGTTTTTTGTATATCTGTGGAAGTGTTTTACCTTGGCACTGACAATTCAGAGTAGGGATGGCAAAGCTCATTTCTGTTTCAGTGTAGAGTTCAGGATCTCCCATTTCCATTCTTCTTCCATCTTGTAGGCCTCTGTTTTTTTTTTTTCCTTTACCAACTTGCAACTAGAACTACTACTGGCAAGCACTACATTAGTGTTTTGTATACAAGACAGACTTTATAAAAAATATGTACGCCCATACCAGAGAGATCTCATGTTGACGTGAATGGAATTCTTTCCACATCCCTTATTATGACATTTCAGTTTAAACAGATCATAATGCCTGTGCTTTTTGAATTCTAGGCCTGTTTAGTTTGAGAAGTTGTGTATCATCGTGGCTTACTGTCATATGCACACTTTAATAATCTCCTGCTGTTTTTAGGTCCCTAAGTGAGAAACAAACAAACAAACAAACATGCTTCTTTAATTAAAAACAATAATGCAATACCTATCACTAGTCTTTGTAATTATAACCCAGTTCTTTATGTCCATCTTACGACAGTTCAATCTGTAACATGTTTTCTTGGCTTGCTTATGAGAAAGGCACATAAAATAATGTCAGCCACGCTCCCAATCAAAATGTATTATCCATCTCTCATTCAAAGTTACATTACTCTGTCACAGAAACAGATTGATTTGGTTTGGCATGATTTGGTTCTGACAAAGCCATCTCAGCTATTATTTAGCACCATATTAACATTTCCTTGTGCATATCAAAAGGTAATTTAGCTGTGCAGTCAAATGTAAATAAGTAATTACTTTGTGGCAATCAGACTATATAATATTTCGGTGCTCTTTGGTGGTTTAGTTTTTAGGGACAGAAATGTAATGTATGAGATGGTAATTTCAGAATACTGATAGTGCTAATGACTTGGATTATGAGAACTTTACACTCCTTAATGTCTTGTTTGGATTTCAACTCAAGTTTCTGGAAATGTGCTCAAGTATATCGGCTATTAAGGTACTTTCTGGATGTAATTAGTGAAGCGTAGTTTAATTAATAAACTTGCAATGACTATACATAAATTGTGTTCTTAAAGTACTGCAGCTCGGGTAATGAAAGTGTTTACAACCTATATCATTCATGGAGAACAATAGTAGAATACTCCTAATTATATTTTGCAATGAATCAGTGAGCTATCTTCTCTTTCTTCAGCCCCCGCTGCTGACAGTTATTTTAAGAACAGAATTAATACTTCTGTATTTACAACTTCTCTATATCAGATGGATTAAAGAAAGTAAATATTAGACAATGCTAAAGTTGAAATAGACTTTCCAAGGTGGGTTACACATCAGCTACAAATATATAGCAGAATTCTTCTATAATAAAGCACTTATAAATAACCTGGGCTGTTTGCTAAGTAGTAAGCATATTATTCCACTCATTCTTGCCTTTCACTTTTGTATGTGATATACCCACTTAAGGTGAGGACAGACATATTTGTGGGCTACTGTAGTTTGTTCTCTGATAATCGAATTAGGTTCTAAAATGGAACTATCTACCCTGAAATGAAATAAATAAATAAATAAACAAATCACACATTTGGAGTTTTAAGACCGTTTCTGACCAACCATTACATTGGAAGGATATGAATTCTGAAAGAACATCACATTAACTCACAGGATACAGCCATAATTTTTTTATAAAGTGATATAAGCCCTGTCACCCTTATTGTCACCCTTACTGTCACCCTTATTGTCACCCTTGTTGTCACCCTTACTACTCGATTCTTGTTTGTTTGTTGTTTTTTTATTTTGTCTTTTTTTCTAGAAAGATTTTCTAATGAACATTTTTGTTGATTATGGTCAACATTTTTTGTATAAAAATGTTTTTTGTATAAAAATGATTTTTGTTTGCAGTCAAGTTCAAAGAAGGTAGATTCAGACTCGAATGGGGTAGGTGTAATGAAAAAATCTTTTACAGAGAGAGTGGCAAGGGACTGGCACAGATTACCTAGAACTGTGGTTGATGCCCCAACCCTGGAGACTTTCAGGGTGAGGCTGGATGAGGCTCTGGGCAACCTGATGTGACTGTGCATGTTCCTCCTGTTCAATGCAGGGGTGTTGGACTGGTTGACCTTCAGAGGTCCCTTCCAACTCTAAGGATTCTGTGATTCTATAAGAAAGAGGGGACGGCAACTAGTAGTGTTTTCCAGCTGCTCTGACTTTCCTTTCCAGAGGAGTTTCAGTCTTTAACTTTAAAATCTTTGCATCTGAGTATGCAGTTTCTTGAGCTAAAGTTAGCAAAATTTATCACCACTTATAGCTATGACTCTGCTGAACTATTTTAGAAAGCTGGTTTCCTGCTAATTGTAACTTTGATTGGATTTTTAGAGTGTGTATGTATCCCTACCAAAGTTATACATATTACAGGGACAACTGTGATAGAAATAGTGGAGATTAAAGATGTTAAGAGTTATTATTTAAAGAAATGATAAGCAGTAAGACATTCCTTATCATAAGCACAGAGCTAACAAAAAAATCCAAGTATCGCTGGTCTCCGAGAATCAAGGGAACAATCAAATACATCAAAGATGTTGCTGAGAAGATGCTTTCGTTTCATGTCATCTTTTTGACTCACTGCTTTAGATGTTGACTAAAATGCATCTGCTTTTCCAAAGAAGCGATGTAGAAGATATTCACATAATTATGTAAATTGAGAATATGGCCATATTCCACACTAAACATAACTGTACTGATCACAGTCTCAATAATAGGATTCTGAAAGATTTCAGAAAAATGAACACAAGAAACTGCAGGAGTATAAAAAAAGCGTCAGTTGAACTAGTAAAGTATGTGTAATTATCTAAAACAATTACTGTTAACCAGAAGAGAGAAAGTTGAATCCATTAGACTTTTCAGCTTTTATGAAACTGTCCAACATTTATATGTCTTTAATCTGCCTCACTATTTCTAGTAATCTTGTTTTATTCTACTTTGATAGACTGCACTATATGTGGTGGGGTGTATTCATCTGTAAGGTTTGCCAGAATGCCTTTAGATGTCTGGATTGATCAAACTCTTTGCAACAGTAGCATGAAGTCCTTTGAACTGACACTTTAGGAAAGGAAAAGAATTTGAAGACAATCATTTCCTTCAGATAAAATGCTGATTTTAATTTTTAAATTTGTTTTTTCATATTCCGTTAACACCATGAATGGACATGAAGAGTTTGAAATGGAATCTTTGCTAATTCTTTCATTAAAAAGACTACTAAAAAATCAGAGACAATATAATCCCCCCCCAAAATCATCTTTTCTTGAATGTATTTTTGGTAAAAAAGAGTCCAGATAGAAAAATTCTGACTAAATATGGTTCTTTAATTATTTATGGATCTATTAGAGGAGACAAAACACTGATGTAGGTCAACCTTTAACCTGATCAGGAATATAATATAAAAAATCCTCGCATTTAGTAGTTAGTTACCTGGTGAAAAAGTAACCTGATAATTAAGTCAAGCGTCATATCTGGACACTGCCAACAGCAGGCAAAGGAGACTTTTGTTGCAGATTTACAATTAGTTCTGAAATTTTGAACTTTCAGTTTGTGAAGTTAACAGCTTGTGCTGGTTACATTTCTCAGTGGTGCC
This sequence comes from Excalfactoria chinensis, assembly GCF_039878825.1. Classification (NCBI taxonomy): domain Eukaryota; kingdom Metazoa; phylum Chordata; class Aves; order Galliformes; family Phasianidae; genus Excalfactoria; species Excalfactoria chinensis. The sequence continues at coordinate 13,302,310 of NC_092825.1, read as the reverse complement.
AGGAAACAAATACAGGAATACTTAATTTAGTACAATTTTGTGAGAAACTTATGTTCTTCTCTAAGGAAAAATGGTGCCTCTTTTTTTTGGTTTTGTTGCATTTTCCAGCCAGATCATAAAATAGCTGTCCAACAGACTTTCAGATCATTAGGAAACTTCATAGACTCATTAAGGTTCATTAAGACCATCTACTCCAGTCATCAGGCCATCACCACCATGCCCACTGAACCACATCCCCCAGTGCCACATTTACCTTTTTCTTGAAAACCTCCAGAGATGGTGACTCCACCACCTCCCTGGGCAGCCCGTCCCAGTGCCTCGCCAGAGGTATTCTATGATATGTTTCTCACAACAGTCGCAGATTAACAGTAGGAAAGCTGATTTATTTAATACTAACACTAGAACCTATGAAGTTGTTTCTATAGAGCACCACTGAAACAGTGATATTTCAGATTTCATTGTTCATGTGTGTCATTTGCACACAATAATTTCATCAAAAGTCTCAAAAATCTCTGAAGATTTTTTTGCATCCCACAAATTTTTACAACCTTTATTCCTTTCAGTCCTCAATGTTATTTCACACTCATATTTGTGTAAAATCATGAGTGTGCTGTATGTACTTGCTGCTACCAACGCTTCTTCAGTTAAGGAGATTAACTTGAGATTATCTGAAGGAGCTGTGGTTAATTATTTCTGCAGTTGGCTTTAAAAATGTACACTCAGTCATAACAATCACATACTACAGCTATTGCCTTCTCAGGAATGTTACAGAACTCCAAAAGTACAAACAGAGAATAACAAAAGTTACATTGCCGTTATTTTTCTAAGAAACTTCAGAAGAAAAACTGCCAATTCTTGTATATGCTACCATTTATTTTTGTCAAACAAGGAGTTAAACAGCATTTCTGTGTGTATGAGATCTTTCACAGGCATTAGTGATATGCAGAGCAGTGTGATTTTATGTGTAACTACGTATTATATATTATATATGTTGTATTTTATAACATATGGAAGCTTGCTGGATTGGAGGGAAATAATAGGCTTTGTTAGAAGGTGAATTACTTTTTGTTTAGTAGCTTATACAGGTTTTTGAGCAAAATAATCTTTTAACAAACATTGGTGTGCTGTTAATGCTGTTTTGGATGAAACCATGGGATGCTGTAACGCAGTAGTTTTGTTACATTTTCAAGGCTAGAAATTTAATACTAGTTATCCCATGCACATTTCACATAACAACTACTGCTTAAGAAAGGGAATTTAATAAACTCCAATAAACAGAGAAATCTTGAGGTCCTAAAGAGATATTTGTGTGAAAACCAAATACAGATGTTAAAAGGCCATTTAACTAATGTATATATATAAAATTGATCCTGATTTGCTGACTGCTACAGTTCACCTCAGTTCTGTGCAAATGATGTAATGCTGCTTATCCAGGTGACATTGTCCCAGGAAATAGCTATTATTAGCCCAAATGTTTCCCTTTTAGGAATGCACTGGAACCTGATCATACCTATTTGTTTTATATCAGTATAGGTCCCTGAAAAAGTAATGCCCTTCTAATGCAAGTTTTCTTGCCTGTTATTCCTTTAAAAAGCTAGTGAGATGCACCTGGACATTATTATGTCCTTCATCATGCAGCATTTATCCCCTAAGAAAGTTCTATGAAGTCTCTGATCTTAAGTTTTAATGAAAAGGATGCCATGTTAAGTGTCACAGCAATTCCACAAAGTTCAGAGGAGTTGTGAGGAATTATTGGGAAATTTGACAACCTGCTTTAGTCAAGTTTTGAACATCAGCTTGAACAAAACCGGTTTGTTCTTTGAAGAAAGAGAACTTTTTGAGAGTTAAAGATCTGTAAAACATGGTTGTTTTTGTTAGTATTGACTACCTGACCTTGAATGATGTGTCTGTAGCCATAAAAGAGAATGCAGCTGACTCTGAACAAATGCAGATTGGGTTTTGTTTGGCTCAAAGTCCAGCTGTTTTGTGTTGTTGTTTTTTTATTTTTATTTTTTTTAATTATTATTTTCATTTTTTTGTAGCCTGTTGAGCACTTTTAAATGAAGTGCAAAGACTTTTAGCATGTAAAACAAAACTGAGCACTGAAAATGCTGTATTCAGTTTCTCTTAATGAAAGATGTGTTGCTTGGGATATAAAACCATGTTTAAAGTACATCTCCTTGGAGAGTTACCTTAATGCCTACTGGTGAAAGTCAGCATTCCACCGATGCTTGAGCCAAAGTGAGATCCTTTAATACAAGAACTGTTCAGTCATCATCACAGCAGAATAGAAGATGATCCTTACATGGATGTCCACAGAGGCTAATGTTAGGGACACAGCTCATTTTACCACACTGAATCAGGATTGAACTTCATCTTTGAGTTTTTATTGCCAATTCGATATGGATGCAGAGGACCCTGCAGCACAGAGGCCTAGAGAAGAAGCTGATGTATTTTAGTATTTATTCTCACATTACCACATCATCCTTTAATCCCTTAGAAGTTTAAAGAATATTTATATCGTCCTTGAGATATTCACATACAGGCACTAGCATTTTCCTTGATGTAATGGTTTAACAAGTTCAAATGAGCAGTAAGAAGCCATAATTTCTGTAGTGCTGCCTTATGTACTATGTCAGCAAATGAAGATAGCGAACAAGGATTCTGCGCTCCTCTAAAGAAACAGAAAAGTCAGTAAGGCAAATGGAAGATTGTTGTTGTAGTTGTTGCCAAGTCGGAGAAGTCCTTGCCATAGTATGTCTTAAGTTTGCCAAAAAAATAAGAAATCATAATCTGTCATTCTGGAAGGATAGGTACATTTTTGTAATGCATTGCAGATTGTTCATGTCATCTTTTCAAAATAAAGCATTTCTTTTTTCTGCGACCTTCCTTTTATACTCACTGGGCTGAACACAAAGTCTAGCTCTGCTGTGTGTTTTGCTGACAGATGCCTCTGCAGGAAAAAGGATCGTGGACCAGGATTTAATTTAAAAAATAAAATAAGTCCAAATTACTGTAATACTGAACTTCTGTTCAGAAAAAAATATTAAGTGAGTGGATGCTCTAGACTGGAAAAGTGTTAGAGTTATCAGGTGGCTAAAGAATGACTGAAATACATAAAGCCTTCTTAAATAACAACTCCCATTAGGAACAGAGAAACGTATTGCAAATATTGCAAATAGCGCATTGCATATTGCTAACAGGAGAGCCACTATTGCTGTCCTGAGGATGTGAAGGATGACACGTTCTCTTTTTCTCCAGGCTTAGTCAATAGAGGCATGTAGAGTTGTGACTCATTTGTAAATCAAAATGTGGATCTAGAATATCTCAAGAAGGTCAGAAATGTACCTGGATTGGCTAGAAAAGTGGATAATTACGGATGATACTTGATTACAGTGTGGTGGTGAGAAGCACTTACGCACTTAATGAACTCCTTACAACTTAAAAAGTTATACTGTATGTGGTTGTTTCTATGGCTTAAAGCTACGTAGGTTTTTCAGCATATGAGATGTTACAAGGCAAATTGCTATGGGGCTGTAAAAGGCTGATAACGTTTCTACAGTTTGCTTGTTTTGGGTGGCTTGCAAACCAGCCCTGCCTGTCTTGAGCTTCTCGTTGTTAGTTCACTAAATGTGAAATTCTATAAGGTGAAACCCCATAGAACTTAGAGAAATAATCCTGTCCCAGGAATACTCTGCCAACCATTAGAGTGAATGTTCTCTATGACTTGAGAGGGAAATGGCATCTGATCCTTTATTCTTGGTATTTCTCTGATGTTCGGTAAGAATTTCAGAGATTGCTCCTCTTTTGGAGAATCTGATGTAGGTGAGTGGTGCCAAGTTTGGGAATTAATGTAGTTGCAGCTCTACCACAGACCTGCATGTGGTAATGGGGTATAGAAGGCAAAGAAGAGCTGCGTATCTTCTCAAAAGCAGCTAGAGAAGATTCGTGGAATCCATAGCTTCACAAGAACACACACTTAAAAGCCAAGAAGAGCCATTGTATCTCTACTAGTCCTTTTTACAGTTTGGTCCTTCCCACCTGTAGACTTACAGGAAACATGGTTTTACATGGTTTTTACATGGTCTTCAGAAGTATTTCAGTGTGTGATCTCTATTATCTTTCAAGAAATGTTCCTTAGCTAATAAGAAAGGACTGTAGAATTCATCTTGTACTTTCACTTACCTTTAATTTTCCCCGGAATAATTAGAAGTTGTTATTTTTGCCTGGGTAGTTGACTATTACTAAAATTGAACCAGGAGAGAGAGCAGGCAAAGGAGGTATCAAAAATAGCTTGGAGGTATAGTTGAACCTAATTTGTAGTTGTAGTGAATTTAGTTACGTTAGGCTCCTCAGTGGAAAAACACCGATTTTGATTTCCAAGGGTTAAAGCACATAGCTTTTATTTAATTTTGTGATGAAATTTTATGTTGCTTGTCTTAATCCAGCCTTGCAACTGTCAGCAACATGTAATCACGTGAAATTACTGTATATACATCCTGCTACCTGTTGGGAATTGGGAATTCATTCAAGTAAAGTGCACAGTGATTATATAGGAGAGAAAAGCAGCACTTATTTATTTATTTATTTTATTTTATTTTTAAGAGAATGAATGTAGTCCAAAGGCTTATAAGCAGTGTGGAAGTGTGGAAGGTAGGGAAGGAGACTGAATATTCTATTAAAACTTTCATTGAATAGAATCATAGAGTGGCTGGGGCTGGAAGGGGTCTTAAAGATCATCGAGTTCCAACCCTCTGCTGTGGGCAGGGTTACCTACCACCAGATCAGGCTGCCTGGTGCCACATCCAACCTGGCCTTGGACACCTCCAAGGACTGGACATCTGTAGCTTCTCTGGACAGCCTATCCTTTCTCCTCTAGCAATGGCTCGTCCATAGAGCCACTGACCACAAACCTTCAATCATTTTTGATTCTGGACAGAATTAAACCCTATGAAAAATTTTGTAAGTAGAACTAAATGTATGTATTTCCTTTATCTTTACATCTGGATTGGGGTCATTTTTGGTCCAGAGAGTCAGAGCAGAAATAATAGCATTGATCATTAATAGCCACCTCCCTAGAGTAATATTATTTTAGGTGGAAAATGTTTGTTAAAATAATAGGTGGCTTTTAATATAAAAAATTGCACCAAAAACAAACCGTTACAAAGATATGCATCTCTCTCATGTCACAGTTACCTTGGCTCCAGAAAGCAGAGGTGTCAGCATCTCAGAGAGGGGAATGAGCAAGTTGTGCAAAAGAAGCTGGAGCTTTTAATAACTTTTCCCGTGTGTGTCTAGGTTTTATTTCAGGATATCTATAGTACAGGGTGTAATCCAGGAAAGTACCATGGAGACTGCAGAAACCTTTGACTGTTATTTTAGAGAGATCTGGATGAATTGCTACTGAAGGTCAGGCATTGAGGCAGTAGAGTATTGATCCTGCAGGATCCTGTGTTTTATTACTGCTTAGTACGTAAGTAGTCCCTGGTGTCAGAGGGGAAGGTGTTGAGGATACAGCTGGCTGCAGGAACTAGGAGGGAAATAGTATTTGTGTGGTGGAGTGTGTAATTATGTTTTTAAATCATCAATTTCATAATTAACATAGAAGCAACTGCTACACATTTTGTTAGTTAAACAAATGTAGCTTTAACTACATTTTTGATAATAGCCTTAGATGGGTGGGTTGCTAACTGCATTATGAGACAACAGTAAATAAAGCTAGGAGTGTGAAGAACAGTATGCTGCAGTGTACTGCAGACATGGTAGCTGTGCAAAACTAGTTGGGGAAAAAAAGATCTTAGTTAACTGGAGTATAAGATCCAAGTGCTCTGAGTATGTATATAAGATAACAGTTATAGATTGATACTGAATTTGCCATTTGGTAAGTGCTTATAGTATATAAATGATTAAATTGCTGTCCTAATTAATTTCCAAGGAAACTGCAGATAATTTGAATTGTATTAAATACATAAAATTTTTCAAATATTATTTGAAATAGTATTTGAATTACTGAAGTCCATACTGAAGTTTCTTTGGATATGGCCAAGGATATTTTCCAAGTTCAGTTGAATCACACAATTCATTTTACCATAACAAACTTTATTTAAAAATAACTTTCATTAAATTTATATTCTAGTACTGGACTCCTGAGATAAATTATGTGCATGTTTTTAGTAAATTAGTGGTTTTTTTTGTTTGTTTTTTTTTTAATATACATTACATGCTGAAGATGTTTAATACTACCTACTAACTTAAACTATATCTCTGTTATGTGGATGCACATAACTCCACACTCATTTTTTATGCACTCAGGAATAGTTGAGACAGACTCAAGCTTGATTTTTAATTCCTCACTGTGGTAATGTGTTTTTTTCTTGTAGAGGAAAGCTTCAGTCTAAAGGAAGCGCAAGGCTTGACATTGACTTAGTGACATAGAAAAGGCAGAAGATAGAAAACAAAATATTGGGTAGGATGAGAACATTTTAAAGGCTAGTGTATTTTGTGCAGAGATAGAGGTAATATGATAACAGGGTCTTACTGCGAAGTGTTTGTTCACCTAAGCTAAGAGATAAACAAGCTATAAGGTAAGAGACAGATATAGGCTATAACCACTCCATGTTGTTATTGATAGGTTACAGATTTATTTATTTTGTACTTGTCTTGCCTTTTTTTACATCAAAGCAAAGAGAAATGGATGCTCTTTTTACCTTTTCTCAGTCTGTGGCTCATCTTTTTCAGTTTGGCTTTTGGGATACTGCTGTTTGCCTCCTCCTTCCCAGCTGTTCACTAGAAAATTGATGACAGAAGCCAATTCATTTGCTTTCCTACTTTATTACCAAAAATGGCAAAATTTTGCCAATGTTGTCACTTTTCCATTTCAATAATAGATAATAAAGTTGCACGTGGGAATTTTTGCATATCTTCAATTTTTTGCGTGTGGGAGGAATACTATTTCAGGCTCTTACTCTGAAATGCTAAAACATGAAAGACTGTATTATGCGGTTTTTTTCCATGATAACCAATATTTTTAGCTTATTTCTGATTCATCTGAATGCATGCTATGAAGGGCACTGAAACAAATGGTCACATATATGCTCTGGATTTCCTTTCTCTGTACATTTTGGGAAGACGGAGTGTTTGTTTCACTTGCTGAATGGATACAAGAGGAAAAATGGGAAATCGTGTTTTTTCTCTTTGAATCTCAATAGAGAAAGAATTGTTTTTACATTAGACATAGTTCTGTTTCATAGGAAATAGTTTACGTCTGTGGAGGGCATATTCTATTAAATTTAAAGACATTTCAATACTGACTTGTGCAGAATGTTTTGATTTCACTGTATCTTTCAGTAATGTATAACTGTAGGAGAAAATGCTTGGACATACGTTTTTGACAAGGCAAGATGTGACCAAAAATTTGTTCAGATTCCCATATCACATCCAGCGTCAGTTATGGACTTTTAAAGAATTACAACAATGAATTCTCTATTAATAATAAAATCTGTCTCAATATATTGCTGTTGTGAAAAGATCTATAGTTCTCACGCTAGTTTAACATTCAATATTATAGCATGTGCATGCCTACAGGCTCCAACTTGGTGCACGTGATTTCCACCATTCTTCATTCAGATCCCTGTTCCTCATTCTCCACCGTTATTAATGAAAAAAATATTTAATAAATATAATCCAGTAGTTTGGGAAAGACTGTGACTTATGGGTTTCTGAAGAATTTAAGGTGAAAAGTAGAACAACAAATAGGACGTAAGGATTCCTGCATCTGTGCCTGTAGTCATCAAGAACGAAAGGACGTTTTTGCAGAGGATGTGCAATTCAATGTAAATAATTGCAAAAGAAATAAATAAATAAAATCTGGTAGCCTGTCTGTTAACTTACCTGACTTACCCGTTAGTACTTTTTTAAGGCAAATAGTTTTAATCTTTATTTATGTATTTATTTTTCATTGCCATGAATACAGGGACTTCATTGTAATATAGGCATACCTGCTAACTGATGATAATTTACTTCTGAAAAATATGATGTGTTCCAATAGGTGACAAAACACTTTTCCAGAGTGTCCAGCAGAGCTGTGAGGGGTCTGGAGCACAGGCCTTATGAGGAGCAGCTGAGGAAACTGAGATTGGCTAGCCTGGAGAAGAGGAGGCTCAGGGGGGACCTTGTTGCTCTCTACAGCTGTCTGAAAGGAGGTTGTGGTGAGGTGGGGATGAGCTTCTTCTCCTGTGTAGCTGGTGATGGAGTGAGAGGAAATGATCTCACATTGCACCAGGAGACATTCAGTTGATATTAGGAAAAATTTCTTCTCCGTAAGAGTGGTCAGACACTCGAATGAGCTGCAGAGGAAGGTGGTCAAGTCACCATCCCTGAAGGTGTTCAAGAAATGTTTGGATGTGGTACTAAAGGCCATAGTGGTAGGTGGATGGTTGGAGTAGATGATCTTGGAAGTCTTTTCCAACCTTGGTCTTATTATCCTATGATTTAAATACACAGGTGTGAGAGCCGTGTACTGGAAGGAAAGGAATAAGTCTTTCAGGATTATCATCTGGAGGAGGTGCAGGCTTAGCAGCAGCAGACTTTTCTTACATGGTTACCAACATGAAAGGAAGATCTCAACTGCTTGCATGCAATTGAATGCCCACTTTTAATATGATACTCTGGACATTCTTGTATTTTTCTGTATTTCCATTGTGCTAACGATCTTCCTCAGAATAATCAAGGTCACGGAATGTTATCAAAGAAGCAAAATTGAAAGATGGGGATAGTGACAGTGATTGGCAGCAATTAAGCAGTAGGTGGTATGAGTCCAAAACAGTGCGTATAGACACAATATATTGTGATGTGTTTTGTTAGCGCTAATGGAAAATACTTGTTGCTGTAAAGAAAGTAAATAATTCATTCACAACTCAGTTCTGTATTTCATACATTGATAAATTCATGAGTCTATCAACATACCAGTTTCAAAGACATTGTATACCAGCTGTTTGCTTAATTGTGTTTGTAGGTGAGCAGCATACTCTAGAGCTGGAAGAAAAGAGGAAATCATTGTGGCTTGTCAGATTGCTGAAAATCTGAATGATCATTTTTTTAGGTACCTATTTCCTAGAGTCCTGCAAGGCCATCAGTGGCTGGCTTTGATAAGCAAACACAAAAGAAATGCAGGTAACGTGGGATAGAAAATTCACAAAACACCAACTGATAAATGAAAAGTTACTGAAGGAAACAAGTAATTTTTAACAAAGCAACAAAAAAATAGTTAAAGTAATTGCTAGTCAGACTGATAAAATGCATGTTAGGTAGAATGCTTATTAAATAGAGAAAGGGAGAATTTGTGGAAACAGAAACCAATGTCAGAGAAAAGGCAGTCTCCATTAATGGATACTATAGAGATTTGAACCTGAATAATGTCTTCCCAAGTAAAAGTATTCACCGCATGTTTCAGTACTGTTTAAGCTATTAGCTGATACATGCTAAAGCTTTTCAGTTTGAGTACAGTGTAGAAATATAGCCCAAGTGGGCCAAGGGGTGTAAGTTTGTGGTTTGCTCGGACTCAGTGCACGCATAAGGAACGCTTTGTAAGTATACCCAAAGAGAAAGTTTCTTGGCATTTTGAGGGGTAATGTTCTTCTAAGATACTACAAGTAATTTGAAGGCATCTAATCTGGAATTCCACTCAAAATATTTGTGCTGTACTCACCACTCCCACTCACTCACTCAGTACAGTGCATATGTAAAGATAATAGAATCAGGAAAAAAGAGTAGACTATAGCTTACATCTTAGAAATTTAAGTACAAATTATGAGTAGATAGTTTTTGTGTAAGATAATGATCAGATTCAATCTCACATGCTTTCAGTTTCTATATCAGAGGATTTTTGAAAATATGAGTGATACTATCATTGAAGGGAGATGGATACAGTACTTCTGTAGGTTGGGTGAAGCTTTAGAGCTTATATAAATAATATAAATTTATACACAAAAATATATATGCATTTCAGAATATAAACACTTGAAGTTACGCAGTCAGCATCGTACTACATTAATAAGCTGTAGGGGATAGTAGACAATATCCTTCAGTCAAAACTTGCTCGAATCTCCCACATCTGTCATCTGTACTATTTTTCCAGTGGTGATAGTGGCGTTTTGTTAAAATGGGAATTGTACATTCTTGATCTTAACTTGTGTAGTGTGTCATTATTAATAATGCGTATGACATAGAAGTGATGCATTTGAACAAAAAGGAGGACAGTATTATATACTGAGGATCCCTCTCTGGACATTCCTCTAGACTTCTGTCAAAAAAAAAGACACATATTTTAATCATCTGCTATCTTGTCAGCAGTATGTGGTTTGAATGACATTTTGATCTCTGTTTAGGACACCTGGCATACCAGAAAACTAGGACTATTTTGTTATGTGTATCATTCAGAATATGTGTATTTGGTTAGAGTAACTAAATTATTTATGTTTCTTGTGAAAGATAAAATATTTATGATCTTTTAGTGCGTTTGATTTTGTCAGTCTGTGTGGCCTTATCTACTGATGTATAAGCAGAGAAAATACAGATTTTAGCTGATGTGCTCGGTTGTATTGTTTACTCCTTGCGTGAACTGCTACAACTACGTGCATGGTTTTAATCAGTTCACTGAAAGAGAGTACTGAGCCGTAACGTTTTGTCAGATTTGTATTCAGGATAAATCAAAAACCATGTTTGTAGATCATGTACGTTACTCAAGTTTCAAGCAGAAGGAAAACATGTACAGAGTCTGAAAAACCTTTTCGCATCTGCCAGAAATCCCCCGTGCCAAGTTTCACATTTACTACACACTGTTTCCAGATGTGCTTAGTAAAATATTGTTGCTATTCCCTGGTATTCTGTATTTTCTGTTTTTGATCTGAGAGATTTGTCTTTCCAGTAAAACTTTACCTGGGCTTGATTCAGATTAAATAAATCCATTATCCATGTTACCAGAACTCCTTTGAGTTGCTGTTACCCTTTGAGCATCCTTGCGATAGAGTTGAAGTATCAACATTTTTGTTTTGCAATGGAAAACAGAGGGCCAGAGAGATTTATAATGCTCTTAAGTCTTGCCACACACAGTAAGCAATACAGCAATAAAAATGGGGAGGGAGAGAGAATGGTCCAAATACAAAACCTGGCCTTTCTGCTGTGTAGGCACATGTTTGTAGCTCTTATAAAAATTGCTTTGCTGGCATTCCCAAGCCAATACCTTTCCTCAGCTTAAGTACCCAAGCCTTTTAGGCATGGTTGGCTACTTGTTTAACTACACAGAAGGAAGGAAAAAGGGATGGAATGAAGAGTGTTCTGTATTTCAGGCCTTGGAGCACAAAGGCATCTGTGTTCAGTATTACAGGCCTTGGAGTACGGAAGTGCTTGTGTTCAGTATTGTGGGCCCTGGAGCACATCTTCGGTGGTTGGGAGTGAAACCCAATGTCATTCCAGCCCTGAAGGGCTTTGAGCTGTTTCTCATATTTAAAAAGTGCCTTGCCCTGCAGCTTCAGCAGGTCTGGGGGGATAGCATGCTGTTCTGTGTCTTGTCCCTTTAGCACCTCTGGCATCTTTTACCAGCTTACAGGGTCTTATCATTACTTGTGTAGATCAGGCAACTCATTTGTGCTTAGACTTGAATCTCTTTAAATGAGGGTGGTGTGGACCCAAGGTAGACAGGGTTTGTGGGTCAAATGGGAGAACAGCTGTAGCCCATGGAGGTCAGTGTGTCCTTGGCACCTGGGAAGCTGGAGTTCATATGGGGCATGTAAACCTCAGTGACTTGCTGGTAGTCACATCACAAGCTCCTGAGGCCAAACTCTAGTTAGTGAATTGTTTTTTTTCCTCCCATAACTTACAAACAGATTGAAGCCATTAGAAGAACTGATGTTTCACTGAATTTTCATTAACTGCACTGCTGTTACTTCTTACCAGAGAATTAACGTGGTTGAAACTGATTATAAAAGTAAGTTTGCCTTCTCTCCAGTGACTTTAAACCTCCAAAGGGGTATGGGAGAGCAAACAGCATTTTTCAACATTGCATCCTTTCTGTTGCTGTTCTGGCTATAAAGCAGAGGCAGTTTATTTAAGCATTTATTTTTAATCTTCCTTTTCTGCTACTCGAAGTTTTTTAAAATAGAAATAGAGAAGGCAGAAGCAATGATTGCTGCAGGGAAGCACTATGGAAACCTGTCACGACAACAGTTTGAAATGAAAGAGAATCTTCAGCATCTAAAAACTAAAAGTATTTGTCAGATGCGCAAGGGATAGAGTTGGAGAGGAAGTGTACAGGGATGTGTTGAGAAGAAAATACATGTTCTTGCTTTTCACTAGGGAAAAATACATTACCGAGCCTGGCCTTACATTTATGTATTTTGCAACATGTTTATGATCTGATTCCTAAAAATGCCCAACTACTGTATCTGCTCCAATGCTTTTGATTGATTAGGCACATTACTATCAAATCGAACTTGGAAATGTTTCCCTCTGCTTGTTTTTTCTCCATCTTCCCCCTCTAAACCTTCCTCCCCACCCAAAGAAATTGTGGACAGACATTTCTCTTCTTTGAAATAATTGTACACTGAAAACAAGGCATTGATGGTGTGTGCAGCAATATTTAAGTAGGTATACCTTTATATACCTTTAGCATAAATCTCAGTTGTGGATCATTGATTGTCCTTATTTTCCAGATGGAAAATATGAAGTAAATATGAAAGTGGTATAAGATCCCAAGTCATTTTAAGTTCCTGGATGTATTTTGTGACGTTTCCCAGTCACATTCATTGCTAGTTAGAAGTACTGGAAAACAATATTGAGTAAACAGAGAATATGTAAATGAAAATTTGGTTATTATTATTATTATTTATAAGAGAAATACTGCTTTTCTTAGAAGGGTTGTTAAGGAAAAAGGAAAGAATAAAAAGACTTGTTAGTGGTGAAGTCATTCTAAGCTAGCTGATTCATCTTTTACACTGTGCAAGTGGGCATTCTTGTGAAATTAACAGAGCTTTTATTTTCACATTTTGATGTTTTTAGTGCCAGATTATAAAGCCTAGAAAATAATAGACGTGGTGATTTCTGCTGTGAGATTCTGATTTTTCAGATTTTGGTGAATCTGTGCATTTATTGAAATGTATAGACTGAATTTCGAAACAGGTTATGGGATTGTGTGGACTTTGATTTCAGCTGTGATGTAGAAAGCTCTATATCACTTTGCCATTGTGCACTTGCCCTATGTAGAGGTAATTTAGGAAGCTTAATGTAATTGATGTCCAACTGTGGAACAGTGTTGTTTGAATTCTTCACTGCTCCCAGTCTGGATAGGTGGTTAATCAAAATGGATTGACAGATTATGTGACTGGATTTTTCCTTTTTTTTTTTTTTTTTCTTTCTTTTTTTTTTTTTCTTTTTTTCTTTTCCTGTAGGTGTTTGTGACTCATAAATGCAGAATTAGACTGAAAATCTGTGACTTGAAAATACTCCATTATCCAGTACTTCACTGTACCTTCCAGTGCAGCACAACAAATAGCCCGCACTTTTTGGCGTTTATTTGTAAGGATTTGTTGTTCAGAGGCCATGCTAATCTCATCATTTCTGTTCCTGTTTTTGTGACAGTGCAAGAAAGTGGTTCATAAATAGTTTCTAAAACTGGATATTCCTGAAAATATGTCTGATCTGTGTGATAGTTCTACCTAACTGTCTTTTATGGTAAAGTAATAGGTGAAAATTGAGAAGTCGTTAATGTTTTATATCCCTTCACTCTGTGATGAATCATCACTTAGCTGTTTGCCAAAATCTTTATGTTCTGTTTAGTGACAGTTTTATAAGAGAATCAGCTGGATGATTTTTAAATTCACTCATGGTCCTTTTTTTTTTTCCCCCTGAAGGTTCATCTTGATTAATTTAGCCAATTGCCAACAAAATGTTAAAGCGTAATCTTCCATTGCTGATGACATTTTAAATACACATTAACGTAGAGCTTGATAATGCTTGTCAAAGAATTTGGGTAGCTCAGCTGGTTTTACATATCTTCTGGAATTAGTAGTATGCATTGTGTGGGTTAGGAAAAAATTACCTTGTGTTTTAGATCTTCCCATTGAGACTAGCTATTTTGAAACGTGAAACACTTAGTTTGGTTTCATACCAATTAGTAAGTGTCATCTGTGATCACTAAAAAATTATTCCGCATAGAATATCAGTCATGAAAACAGAGGAATGTTTAATAACATTGAGTTCAGCTTTCTTCTCAGACTGAAATGATTTTAAATTAGAGGCTTCTGCATAGTCTGCTGTGTTCTGGTTGTCCATCTGTTTAGGTGGAGTCTGTGGACTGGAAGCGTGTCAGCCATTACATCTGGGTCAGCTCTGACCACCTTGCTAAACTGAAACTGCACGGAGGCTAGCTGATATATAGGAGGACAGGAAAGTATCTGATTCTGATGCTTTTTAGGATAATTAATGCAAATATGGTAATTGATTCAGCCATTTATATGCAGAGAGGCATGGGGCACTGCTATGAGCAGCTCAACTGTGAAAGGCTTTGTAAATAAAATATGCTCTAAGGGGAGAATGGAGGAGACTGAGGACAGTAAGTGTCAGTATGGGAACTAGAAAGGAAGTCTAGGAGCTGAAGGTAGCTGCCAAGAAAGATATGAATGGAAGGGGCTGTTTTAAGAACAAGACTTCTGGAGAGGTGGAGGGTGAAATGGGAAACGGGTAAGGCAGAGCTGCTAAATGAGGAAGTGCTGTTTCTGCTGTTCCAAATAAGAAAGGCAAGCTAATATTAGATCTCATTGAAAATAGTTGAGGTGAGGTTGGAATGAGAACCATAGAGGCTCTTCTTCAACACAGACACTGCAGTGCTTAAATTACAGGGGTATAGACCCTATAGGACAAATTTAATCACCATTAAAATGAAGCATTCTTCCTCCAAAGTCCTTGTCCATTCAAGTGTTTTATACCAGTTTCAATGAAGTGTTTATGTTTGGCTTAAATGCTCTTAAGTAAACAGTGAATATGAAATTCTGCTAGCGGAGACTGACCCAGGATTTGGTTGGGTCTCCATATAATCCATCCCAATCTGTTTAATTGGTACTTTAGTGTATCTGTCTCCCTTCAAAACTAAGGCTACACAAAGGTTCTTTCTCTCCAGATAAGATAGTATGTTACTGTTAAATGCCTTTTCCAGACTGTAATTCTATTTGTGGTTTGTACTGTTGACTGTTGATTGTTAACAGGTTCAGAAGTAATGCAATTAGGTGATCCAAGAAGAACGTATGAGGCATTAATAAGCCACATCTACATAAAGCAGAGTGAAAAATCTGTTCGAAAAGCCATGATACTCATCTAAACAAGATAATATAATTCATTTTGCCTTTTTTTCTCAGGTTTAGAACCTGTTCTTTGTCTCGGTCTCCTCTGGAAAATGAGTGTTTCGTTGTGTTATCAATCTGCCATTCAGCACCACATGAAATTCTGCATAATTGTACATTTGGATGTGTTCTTATGATAGCAAAATATTTAAATAGTTGGGTTGTTTTGAAGTGGCATACAGAACTAGAAAGTATGTTGCGTCAGAAAGCAGAAATCTTGCATCAAAGTGCCGCAGTTCCTGGGTGATGAATAGTGTCCTCTGTGTTGATTGAATCAGGCACTAAATTGTTATTCTTCTCCCCTTTTATCTGCTTTCTTTCCTGCTGCAAGTATTGTCCAAGTCAGTTAAACATGCACATAGTAACTGAAAATAATTTGAAGAAAAATAACTTTCTAAAATATGTCACTTTAAGGCATCCGAGGGCACTTCAGAGCTGTTGGCAATGCGTAACACTGATTCTAGGAATCAGATGCTGTCACTTGCATAGGTAATTATTATCTTGTTGCAGAGACTCAAAGGGGAGCAAGAAAACCTGTATGGGTTTTGGTAGGTATCTAAATAATCTAGAACATAGCATTTAAAGGATATTTTGTCTGAAACTGGGTTTATTGTAAACAGAAAAACAAGTTATAGCTCTCTATAGTGCTCATTCCTGATCATCTAAGTTCGAATTAGAAGTAAAACCTAAGATTTCTGTTGCTTGTGATGGCTTTGTTCTACCTGTTAGCAGAGTGAGCACGTGCATAATGATATTCCGGGGTGAGAGAAAACATCTGGTCACAGCCTGCTGTCCAGAGATCAGCAATACTGATGAGATTTTGTGTTCTTGTGTGACTCAGTTACGGACTTGAGTCAGCAGATGCAACTTGAAGCTGCCTGGGGGCAGGAGTGATGCTACTCTCTAATCCTTGTCAAAAAACAATAACAGGTCTTTCTGTAGTGAAGCCTCATCTTCAGATTAACCAGTCTACTGCTCCTTTAACATAGGGCTCTAGAGATTGGCCAAGTTGTATAAGGTGTAAGATGCATTTTAAAAGGTCTGATATGTCCCTGGTACTCCCATGCTCTTATAGACTGTTAAATTTAACATGTTGTATGAATTCTGTTCTGAATTTATACTCGTTCTGAACACAAATATAGCATTGTAGGATAAATGTTTTAATTATAATGGTCTACTTGCTCTAGTTGATCTGTCCTCAGAGGTGCCAGATACTTACTCTCAAAGTGCTGTCACGTTGATAGCCTAAGGCATGGTAAACTTTGGAATAGTGCTTGATGTTTCATGAGATAATTCTTTACGACAGTTCCTGATGCCTTTCTGTTCCATTAGCTCCTAGCCATCTGTTGCTTTGATTACACTATTATTGAGAATAAGTGTTTTGGCAAGCTATTTAGCTGTGTTGAAAAATCTTGTTTCTTTGCTTTCTAGTATTTTATTGCTGCTGTTTCTTTTTTTTTTTTCCTTTCTTTTCTCAACCTTTGTTGTGCAGTGCTTCTTCTTATTTCCTTCTTGTTACTCTAAGAAACAAAAACTTGGCCTAGCTGAAGGAAGCGAGGTTTCTAGATGTTATCCTCTTGAAAGTAAAAGTCATATGCTAGGAAGCTGTGTATTCCAAACATGGGCTGAAAGAAGGTAGATATGAAAACCTACCCATATTTAAATGGTTACCTTTGGGATTTTTTTTGCACCTTAAGGCTTAAAATATGCTTTATTTTGTTTTTTAAAGAGTCTAACCAACTTGTTATGTCAGCATTGCCTTCAGTAGAAAAATATAACGTCTTAACCTCATGCTTCCTCTGAGCACCACAAAGGTCAAAACAAGAACTGGAAGATCATTAGAAGAAAAGGCTGTATTTGATTTTACATTGTCAATTTAACCTTTTCGCGTATTGCTTGGATTTTAAAGATAAACACAGAAAAGGACAGATGGAATGATAATGATCAAATAGAAACGCTTTCCAAAGTGGGTTCATTTTTAGGAGTTGTGATATACTAATTAAGTTTTTTAAGGCCTGGACTTTTGGAAATGAAATTAAATACTGTTTTTAGAATACTGTAGAATTCATTGGCATTTAATTTATTCTTTTCGTTTTTTGTTATTTTTTCTTTCCTGCAATTAAAATAGCAATGTGCTACTGTGGTGCACAGATTCCAGCAAGTCTTAGTAAGCTATTAGCTGTAGGTCATTTTGGGTGGCCTTGGTTTCTTTCACTTCTTACTTGTTTGTGTTCTGTAAACCGAGTTACAATTTCTGGTTAACTTCGTAACTTTTTCACACTTGGTTTCTGCAAGAGCCTGCTAAGATCTACTTGTAATTGATGACTACAAGCGCTCACAAAGCCTTCCTCAATCACTTCACCTTCCAGTAGTAGTTCTTGTCATTTGAGGTAAACGACTTCTCAATTTTCACACTGTCAGTGAAGGAAACAGTGAGATGTAGTGTAGTAAGAGGTGAGGAAATAGTGTAAATGAATAGCTGAGCAGGGATTTTCAGTCTTATTAAGAGTTACTGTTATCAGAATGTGTGTCCGTGCATTTGCAACGTATTTAAAACCATTGCATAAGCTATGAGAGGTGCTTTTTCAAGTGTCTGAAGTGAGCTCATACAGCTGTGCTGTGCTGGAAATTGCAAAAGCTGAATCATAGAAACAAAAGGAGCTGTGTGAAGTACACATAGCAAAGTAACTGAAATAGTTCTCAATGTAGTAAATGTACTATCAAATAAAATTACTTAATACGAAGTGCAAGTCATAGTTACTCCAAAGAACCATTCTGAAAGCTGCTTTGTTTGTTTGTTTATTTGTGTTTTGTTTTGTTTTATTTATTCCCATAGAACTCCGATAACTTTTGCATTCCCAGTCAGTGAATGTTTGTAAGCTTGCAGGTTTGGTTATTTCAGATTGTGCTCTCTTCTTCTCTTAATGTATGTGTATACCAGTTATTTGTTTGAGGGCTGGGGATTGTTGTGTCTTTGTTCAAAACATTGCTCATGGTAGTTCCTGCTTGCCATAGTGTTGGACCACTCTATTGAGGTGATACATGGAATTCCTGGATGTGTCAGTAATCATGACTCTTCCTTTAGCTTAGCAACCTATGTAATTCTTTTTGTCTTTTGTCATGCTGTCTCTGTGTGTATGGAACGTGGTAAAAGTTTTACTATAAAAGACATAAGGGTGTGGTTTCACATTGAAATCACAGCTGTTCTGTCAGATCTACATATGTTTTATGTATAGGTTAGGTGAAGGACTGGTCAGAGCTTGACTTCCCTGTATATGGTGCTTCTGAGCAGTTGAGCTAAGGAGAGTTTCCTTGGAGGGCTATTCTAATTATGTGGTACTGGCACTTCTGAAATTTAACGATGAGACTGTTACTTACCTAATTACTTAACACTAATTCATCATGAGGTTTAATAGTCGGATGTATTATGTAGATATATTTTGGGAAATTCATTTATGAACATTGATAGTTCATACCTGCAACATTGGGCCATATGGACAGATTTGCACCATGTCAAGAAACAGATGCTGAGTTCCTTGGGACTGTGCTGTCTGGAGAAGACTGGGACACATGGTGAATCCCATCCCCTGAGAAGATAGAATGTTAGTTTGGAAGCTGTGCTTTTGGCACTTGAGCTAATTAATTTTTTTTGTCATCTAGGGTTCTTAGTTCAGCCTTATGTAAGGGATCTACTTGTCCCCAGATTAGCTCAGTGTCATCACCATACTTCTTTCATCCAAGCTGCTTTTCTAATAATGAAAAAGAAAATTGCTTTTTATTTAGCCACGCTTTCAGAAAATTGTTCAGATAATGCTAGTGCCAGTGACAAGATAAAAACCTATGGTGGTGGACGTTATAAAATAGGCAAGTGCAGTGTTGACAGGAAAAAAAATAAAAAGACTTGGTTTCATTGTAGGAGAGATTTATGAATTAAAAATTTGGTAGGTATTCATTTATGTTAAATCTTTAATGACTTTTTTTTTTTAATCTAGTCTTCACAGGGTTATTATCTCTCTGGGAAGAGAAGTAACCAAATAGGGTTCTACTCTGCAGAATGAGTATAAATGTTGTCTCAGACCAGGCAGGATCTTGAGGTTAATGTGTCTAGTTGGCTTCTCTTGAAAACAGCCACATGATAGGATTGTGAAAGCAAAATAAACATTCATACTGAATGACTACAGAACTATTCCAGGTCACTTGTTTTTTTTCCCTGTGTATGATGCTCTGCAGAACCAAGTGGGATGGAATAACATCGATCGAAAATGATTCTACTAAAATAACAGTTTTGAGTGAATGGGAAAAGGAGCATTTGGTACGAAGGTACCATCTCGTTGTATTGGTGGTGGTAATGGGTATCTTTATGTTTGAGTAAAATTGTGGCAATCTTGATTCTCAAAAAGGTTAAGCTTTAAGCTTTCTCAAGTAGAGGAAAAATAGTAGAGGCAATTTCTGATAAAGGAAGTCTGTTGGTAATGGCAAATTCTGCAATTCTGATTGTCTGATTTTTTTTTAATTTTCTTTTTTTTTCAGTGTATATTAATGGTAAACAGTCTAATTTTGAGGCATGTATGCAATTTTGAATATATTTTTCTTGAAAGTTCATATTTCCTTCTTGTTTTCCAGTGTTTTTCTTGTACAAAATACAATTGCTCCCCAGAGGTGTTCATTTTTATTTTTCCTTAAACATATTGTCTAAACCTGGGAACTAGCTGTGCATAGCAAATGCAATTCTCTTGGGGCTACTGCTGAGCCAACAATGGACTTAGTGTTGCTTGCTGTGGGCAAATGAAATACAGACGTTTCTGAGGTGACGAAAACATTGTGTATGTCTATAGTATATTATTAAGGTTTTAATGTATCTCTAATCCACATTACACAGGACAAAAACATGAACTAGAACCTCTCTGTCAGCAGCCATTCCGCAATCTGAAGGAGGAAGAAGTAGGGCATCTGCATAGTCTTTCTTTTTCCATTTGCTGCTGAATTTCAAAGATACTTCAAGTGCATAGCAGGTTTCCATTAGTGTGTTTGGGTTATTCCCTAACTATTCCTAACTTCAGAATGAACTGTTTGACACCCTGTGTTTAAATGCAGGTCTACTAAAACAGAGCCAGGCTCTGTGGCAACACATTTTTATCTTTCTTGACCAGTAGCGGGGTTAGTTTGCTAATGTGTGGGAGCACTGAGGATCACAGGATTTTTATAGGTGTTGCCTGTTTATCGGGAAAGTATCTGACCATAGGTTTTTTGAACCTGGATAGGCAGTGCTCGGTTTGCATTTTGATGCTATTCTTTTTTTGTGTGTGTGTCAGTTAACGTATGAGTATTTAGTGATATCTGACTGTTAGTGTTGCATTAAGGTGGTGTTGATTTTTCTTTAAAGACTATGTCTGGGTTTAAAAATTTTTAAGTAGTCTGTAGAAATCAGAACAATTTCAGACTTATAAATGGGATGTGTCTTTTCTTGCTTTCCTTCCTTTCAGTTTCACCCTTTTTTTTCCTTTTCATTCTGTTTCCCATTCACTTCCCATTTATATTTTCTTCCTCTTATTCATTCTATCCCCAAATTCCCTCCTTGTATTATACTATCCTTCATTTTCCGATGTCTCATTAGTCTTCCAGTCTTTATAGCTTACTTTTCCACCTCCACAAGCACACCCACAGGATGCCTAGAAATTTTACAGCATACCCAATTGTCAGAAAACTAAACCTACAAGTCCCAGACCCATAATACTAAGCTAGGAATGCTTGTTAACACCCACACTGTTTGGAAAAAGAAACTGGTACAGTTAGTGTAAGGTCTGCAAACCATACTGTATGCCTGATACTACATTGCTTTTCACTAAACGTGGGAACTCCTTAATGGGATTGAGCAAGGAGACTGGATCTAACTTGTTTGCTTTAACTGTTATTCTGACCTTCCTAGTTACACAGAAAACCTAAAAAGAGCGCCATGGGCGTGGATGTATAGCATCGTCAACTATGAAACAATAGATTTTGGGAAAATGAACTGTTCATTAATAGGTACATGTTGTAGTAAGTGAATGTACCAGCAAATCCTCAATACAACAGCCATATCATAGCCTTACTTGTGTGGCATCAGCGCGAGGTTCTCACCCTTGGGAATTAGATGAACACATCCACATTTTTTTCATTCAAGAATGTCTGACTGAAGAAAACTGTCACCTGGGGAAGGTGAAGCAGAGTTGTATGGTTCTTGCAGTACACACTCCTTTAAAGTTAAGTCAGCAGCTGCTATTGCTGCAGCTAGAAGCAATAGCAGTGCGATGGCATGGGACTTGAGTGCTAGAAGAAAGTCAGAGTGGGTTTTTTAGTGGAATGTGCCTGTGGTCTCAGGTGCTTCTGTCCAGTCTGGGTGCTAGAATTTCTGTCAAACAGTGTTATTTTCTGCTGGCAGAGGTCACTGAGGAAAGTGATAAAAGGTTGCAACTCTGAGGTATGAATGATCAGCTGATCTCCCTGTCCACTAATTGCCTACAAATTGTAAAGAAAAAATGAGTAGTCAGTGTGTAGATGACAGTGCTTTGTTCCCGAACGCAACAAGTTGAGGCTTTTCTATTGCTGAATAACACCTCTGCCAATGGGTAATGTTGCTCAGTGGAATTTAGTCTTAATAAAAAGTCTTTTAAACAATGGACCTGAAAAGTTTTTGGATAATTTTTTACTCTTGTAGTTTAGAAAAGCTTGCAATACATAGCTTTATTTATTTATTTATTTTTGTCAGGCTTTGGAAGTAATCACTGTGTTGCTTTGTATTCTTAATTCTGCCATGAGTGACATAAGAATGTGACATTTAGTATCAGCGCTAGAAGTAAAAATGTAGAAATAAAAGCTTTAATTCTATGTCAGTCAGTAGTAGGGTCTTGACCCGCTTGCCTTTGCTTGCACTGTTAGTATGTTTTTTTAAGTCTGTATGAGATTTAATTCACTGTTTAGCACTTAAATGACATCACTGTAACAAATATTATGTGTTAAAACAATATTACTAGTTACACCATAGCTGATTATAGCTGTACTGTAGCTAACCTAGGAATTATTGAATCAATCACTGGTAGGCCACCTTGGGATATATTGCCAACTGTGCTTTCAATTTCCATTTTTCTGTTCTTCTTATTCAGAGGATACTGCCAAAGGAAACAAAGCTAAGCATTGCTGAGCAGTCAAAGGAAATCATCCCTCTCCTTTACCCTGTCATCTGTTATGCATACAGTTTATTTAATGTTAAATGAAATGGATTAGCAGTCTGAACTTTAAGATGAACTTATCCTGTAAAATGATTCCTAGATCATGGGTAGGGAAATCCATATTGCAGTTAGAGGTACTTGACATTTTTGAAAATCTTCTTTCTCTAGAGTCCTACTCAAGTGGGGACTGCTCTTCAGGTTTTTTACAACCTTGGAACTCTGAAGGATACCATTGCTAATGTGGTGGATGGGTACTGCACAGTCCTGGAGGAGAACATTAAAAATGCTTTGGATATCAAAGTACTGACCCAACCGTCTCAAACTGTTACAAGAGGTATGATATTTGTTTTGCAGAGAATTGTGTCTGATTTTTTTTTTAACAGAAATAGATACTGTATTAAACAGAAGAAACTCACGCCCAAACCTGTCATCAGGACGTTTCCCTCCTTGCTTTAGCCAGTAGGTACGTCTCAGAAATCATCTAATACAAAACTCAAATTGAATATTGTTATTTCGCTTTGTTTTTTCCTCCTCGTTTTACTCACTTGCCCAGGAAGTTGTCCTCGTTAGTTTACAACTTTGCAGCACTCTCTTATGAGTTTGTCATGGAAAGATAAATCCAGATCTTGCTTTTTTGTGTTGGTGGAAATATGGATAGAGATTGTTTGTAAGCAGTGGAAGAAACATGAGACTACACTGTGATGCTTTTGTCAGATGGAATTCCTTTCAAAGCAGTATTTTTAACATGAGAGAATGTTGCAGTTTCCACACGTAGTTCTTAGGTGTTAATTCAGATACCAGAGAATACTGAGAAGTTATGGAGGGACAAATTTGAACATTGATAACATCACTGAACCACAAAATCATGTAGTAGACGAGGTTGCCAGGGACCTCTGGCTCCAACTCTTTCAGTCCCCAGTTCAATCAGGGACATGCAGAGAATATCCAGGTGGCTTCTGAAGTTCTCCAAGGAGGAGACTCCACAACCCCCCTGAACAGCCTGTGCCAGTGTTCCAGTACCTCCACAGTAAAGAAGTGCTTTCTGATGTTCAGACAGAAACCCTTGTGCTCCACATTGTGCCCTTTGCCTCTTGTTCTGGGACTGGGCACCCCTGGACTGGCTCCATCTCCATTACACCCTCCCTTCAAGTATTCATAGGTATTAATGAGATCCCCTCTAGGCATCCTTTTCTCCAGACTGTACAGTCCCAGCTCTCTCAGCTTCTCCTTGTAGGAGACGTGCTTCTGTCCTTTCATCAGCTTGGCCTTAGCTGAACTCTTTCCATGTCCATGTCTCTCTTGTCCTCAAGAGCCCAGACTTGGACACAGTACTCCTATACATTTAAGTTCTGAGCTGAGATGGTTATCATCATGGTATCATAGTACCATGCGAGTTGGAAGGGACCTTAGAGATCATCGAGTCCAACTCCCGGGATTCGAGCCCTCTGTGTAGCAGAGCGGCACTTCTACCACTTGCGCCACAGGAGGGATTCGAACCCAGGCCTCCGGTGTTGCAAGCGGCAGTTCTACCTTGCTATTATATGCTGCAGCATGCCCATTGGCACTACCTTGGTGTTTCTGTGGAGATAGGAATCAGTAAAACAGATAATAGTGATTAATCTTGAGTTATCCTTGCTGAACTTAAGAATTTAATTGATTTAGAAGTTAAAACAGCTGAAGTTATTCACAGAGCTTTGTTTCAAAGCTAATGTAGGCAGCTCCGGTCTTTTTTAAAGGAAATTTCTTATGCCAGTATATGTGTTTTACGTTTCACATGTGAAATCTGAACTGTGCTAATATTTGTTTTTAAAACATATGTAGGTGGCCCTGGTAGAGCTGCTATGCCAACACCTGGAAACACAGCAGCTTTTCGGGCAGCTCTCTGGACAAACATGGAGAAACTCATGGATCAGATCTGTGCTGCGTGTGGACAGGTACTCAGCAGCTGATTCCTGATTACCCTCGAGGCAATTTCGTATCTAAGATTTTTGAAAATGTCACTTTTCCTCCCAATTAATTGTTAATTAATTATTTCTTACAGGTGCAGCACTTGCAGAAACTATTGGCAAAGAAAAGAGATCCTATTTCACATGTCTGCTTCATTGACGAAATAGTTAAGGTAAAGTTTTAATTAAATTAAATTAACTTAATTTAATTTAATTAATCAATATGTTTTAGTAATTCTGATAAGGAAATTACAGTGAGAGAATGCTTTTGTTTTTAAGTTTAGATGTTGATAACAATTCTGTAATTATATTAGTGGGAAAGCAGTGGAAGTCAAACTAATGCTGAAAGCTTTATTTATGGTCTTTGGGTTATATCTGTAGGGTAGAAACGTTATTTTTACAATAATTTCTTTTGTTTTCTTTAAAGGGAGCTGATAAGGCACCACTGACAGAGTTTTTATTACTTATCATTAATGCCATTCCATAAAATACCATGTGATTTGAGCAATTAATTAAGTCTGTTAGTTTAGCATAGGAAAATGTGTCTTCATCTAACACTTTCAGCCATCTGTTTCTCTACTTCTTGGCAGTATTTTCCTTGAAAAATAATTATGGCTGTTCTTTTGAATACCTTTTCCTTTCCATTCAATTTCATTGTTTTCTGTTCGTATATGGGATAATTTGATTAATGGCTTCCTTCAGTGTTAGGAACAGTAGCTGAAGCTTCTGAAGCTCTTTCATCAACCTTGGTAGATGAGAAGAAACAAAAACAAAAGATGTGTTTACGCAGACATCTCTTTTTCCATGTATATGACTGGATTTTTAATTTACATGAATTTAATTTTTGGAATACACTGGGGAAACTGTTCACATGCAAATGTGGTCTTCTCAACAGTAAAAGCAAATGGTGGAGGTTAAGCACGGTGTATAAGCTGAACTGTCAATTAAACTCAGCTCCAAAAGGTGTTGCATAGAACATCATTACTTTTCTGTGGGGTGATTTAAAATCCTCTTTCTGTGTTGAAAATAACAAACAAACAAACACCAAAACAACAACAAAAACAAGAAACACAGGAAAAAAAAACTAACAACAACATAACCCACAGCTCAGAAAGCTTAGAAAGTTTTAGCATATGTTTTAAATGTTTTGTTTGGCAAAAATAAATAGCTATTACTGCATGGTTGGTCCAGACCCTGTGCCTCCTCACTTGCATTCTCTTCTTTGGTAGAACAGCAGTTGAAAAGAGAATGGGAGGTTTTCCTGTTGTTGAGGGTGGTAATAAAGACAAGCCAAAGAAAATCTGATATTGTTCTGGAGAAAAATTAAACATGCAGAATGAATTTCAAAAGAGGCTAGATGCAGAATGAAGAAAAATTGATTAGAAAATAAAAGGCTTTAGGGCTGTGGTATGCTAGGCCCATTCTGTGATACCTTTCGTAACCCTTCTTTCCCATTGACTTTATATCATGGGATTACATCTAAGTGACAAATTGTATTTCCCAAATGAAATCCATCTATTTGTTTACCTACAGTTGTCCCATATTCAATGAGTTTGCTCTTCAACAGCGATTTTGGAGACAGTTGCCATTCTCTGTGAGCCTCAGCTAAGGAGAACTGGCACATCCCTGTCCAGGTCTACTAAGACTCTCTTATCATGACATAGTACTACCAAAAAGGTATGGCACCACCCTACAGGTGGGTGAAGTCACACCAAGAAGTAGAGATGTTTTTTAGGCAGAATCAGACACTTGCTGGATGCTGCTGAAATTGAGGAAAGGATGTGCAGATAGCCACACGGGAGAGTGTGGATTGCTGTGTACATTGAAAATAGAAGCAAACAAGAAATTGGTAATTTGCCATTTATTAATGAAGATTCCATCTATTATTAATCCAAACTGAAACAATATGCTTTCCACAGAAGGTGCTTTGTAGTGGCAGAAAGGTTGTATTTCCTTTATCATATTCAATTTCATTAATAAATGTCGCGAATGAACAAAACAAACTAAAGGTACTAATATAAAATTCATTCTCCAGGGCAGCATGCCCACATCAGAAGATAGGAAAAAATCATCCACTCTACAGACTGTGCACTAATTACTGTTACTGATGTCAACATTATGATTATAGTCATCTTCTGCAGCAGCTGCACTACCACTTTGCCTGTCCATCTGCTTCCTTGTTTTGATTATTGCAGTGTTAAGTATCGTCCTAGGAAGTGTAAGAGGAGGAGACCCAGCTTTTTGAAAGCACGAGTCTTTTATAGCAAGGAAGCAAGTTGCTTTCTTTTTCTTTTCTAAATCATTGTCTTTTTTTCTATTAGGATTTTTAAATTTTTTTGTCTTTCCCTTCACTGCCTGCATTTCCCTAATTTTGTGTTGTGATCTCAAAAATGTGCTTTCTGGCCTTCTAATTATCTGTTACCATACTAATGCTCAGTAGTGTTGTACCCTGTTATATCCAAGGATCCAAAGAATAGCTTCAAAAAACCAAATTAATTAAAGGATTCACAAAATCAACAGAAAACAAACAAAAACAACATAAAAAGAAACCAAAACAACAATAAACCAACCAACAGTAAAACTGTAAAATCTGACAGATAGAGAAACTATCTGTCAATCTCAGTCAGCATCGAGCCAATGACAGCACCCACATCTTTCCTACACTGTGGTTTCTCATTTTAGTAGCAGAAGTCGATTTCATTTTTGTTCACCATTAAATATGGTCAGGAGTAAAGTGACTTACGTGACTTACGTGACTACCACAAAGAATCTGCAGATGGAATTTGCACTCCTGTTTGTTCCACTTCTCCCCTTTGCACATCTGGATTTTCACATTTGTCCTCTGCCACAGCATGAAATGGGTGCAAAGGAATTCACATCTCCTTTGAAAAGAACACATGTCCTTTCCCCATTTCATACTAGTAATGAAATATAAATTCATTTTTAATCTGTAAATACTGAAAGTATAATTTCCTAAAAAAGGATCTGGGGATATTTAAAGGAGAAATGTATTTAAGACTGAATTGACTTTTTCCTCCCCTATACTATGAATAGACTTCTTTAATGACTAGATCTTGGTTGATAAGCAAAGCTAAGAATTCGGAATTCCTAAATTCTGATTTACGGTTTTATGGAAAAATAGATTTATGTGCTTTTTTAAAGATGGGCTAATTTTTTCATAATCTTGAGGGTCAGACGTGATCTAAATAATGTGAAGTTGGTAGTTTTTGTTCACCTAATGTTGGACTAGTTTCATCACTTCTTTCAGTTGCTTATTTCACCTTCAAAGAGCTAATAGATTACTCCAGTTTACTCAGCTTTATTTCTCTTCCTATGCGTAGTGACTAATCCTGCTTCAGCTATTTTAATACCTAAACGACAATTGACTTCAGCGTAAATCGCAGCGGAGCATATTGTCCTGTGACAGCCAGTTTCCTAATTGGAGATAAGAATCCCTCTTAGTCCCTTGCGGATGATTTGGAAATGATCTCTGATCCTTTTCTATTTTGGGTCTGTCACTCCTACGTAGGCATCACTGAAAAGTTCTGCAAAGTGAGATACAACCCTGAAAGTGGCAAATGATTATCCGGGGGGGGGTTGTGTTGGGCCGGTCAACAGGGAGAGTGAGGTGGGTTTTGTCCACTAATGGGAAGGGGTCAGGAAAGAAGGGCGCTGTCTGTGAGAGAGCAGAGCTGCCTTTGATCCCTTTTGGTCAGCTGATGTCCACATTTGTTAACAGCTCAGGAAAACAGCAAAACCTGTCATTTATGTAAGGCTCTGGGTAAAAGAGTGAGCTGAGAGTTACAGGGAGTGTTATTCTGTGTTTTGTGGAGGGCTTATATCATTGCCTCTCCTGCTGAACGCTTGGTGAGTAAGCAGGCTATTTTCTTGAGTTGTCAGCACTGTCAATATGAGGTGTTAACGATACAGAAGGAAATGTCCTCACAATTACATCAGATAAGGAAAAGAAATGGAAAACATAAGTGTTTACTTCCCAAAGCATACCCACATTTCACCTTCTTATTTTTTCCTCTCCTGTCCAAACTTGTTAGAAAAAAAAGTTGCTGCTTTGAAGTTATTCACATCCTTACATCACATGTTCACATTCAATAGACTCAATTAAAATAATCCTAAGTGGAAAAAAAAATAAAAACAATCTAATTACTGCCTTACTTGAATTCACAACATCATCTTTCACCTGTTATTACAAGTATGTGTTTTTTTTCTAGTATCTTTTGTAGAAGCAGAGTTGGATTATTTGTGCACCATTTGTCTTGTGGTTTCTGTTTATTATGTAAGCATTGGCAAGACAGACACTTTGCGGAGATCTGAGTGCAGGTGAACGAGCAGGGTTGTCATCCCCAACATACTGAAGATGCTCTTAGATTCAAACCTACAAATTTTCCTGCTGACTTCTGTTGCAAGATTTAAAAAAAAAAAACAACATAAAAAATGTTACTAATTAAAGAGTCTTACTTCTTGTTTTAAATGGATCCATGTGTCCACAGCCAGCCTTGTTAAAAGTAATTCAGTTCTAATTCAGATGGGAGGAACAGAGCCCATGTAATGGTCTTCTAATGACACTGCATTTTGTCTAGGACTTTAATCCTGTTTCTTTGCCAGAAATGTTCTGCTGTAAATAGAAGGGATGGTGTCAAGGCTGCATTGGTTGGTAGATTATAATGACCTGTGTTCATTTACACTTCAATTTTGTTGGGGGCTGTGCAGATTGTACTCCAGTGATAACTGAAAAGTATTAAGTCAGCTAGATTACGGTCAGATTACTATTAGAAAAGAAATACATTTGATGGCAGTTTCGCCTTTTATCATCAATTCTTGTCAGTCTTAACCTGAGCCACTGGGGTTGAATGGACGTGATAACAAACTACCCCTTCATCCCTGGATGAGGTACATAACAGTCAAGGTGAAAGTGTAGAGTTACAGCTCTGCATACTAAATCAGTTTTGTGGGCAGAAGGCAGCTGCCAAGTCCCTTGGGTAGTTACTGGCTTTTGGAAACACTGACTTCATTTACTTCCAGTTGATGCATATGTTGCAGAAGCATGGAAGGATTAATTAATGTTTGTTTGGTTTTTTTTAAGTAGTTTTGATGGTAGGGGACACTGCTTAAGACCTGAGTATTTTTGTTACTTGTAGATTCATTTTTCTAAGGAATCACATAGGAATTCTAATATTGGAATTGGGAAAAAGCTGTTCATACTGTTCATATTCTAGTTAAGAAGATAATATTTAAACAAAGAAAAAAAGATCTTGTTTCTTTTGTCTGATGCATAAAGAGCCCTTTTAAAAATGTTGCTCTATCTCTGGAAGTCTAGAAACTATTATACCTTGGGTATAAGGTGATCAACACTGTCATGAAATTCTATGCCCTCCAGTAAAACAAAAAATCAAGGTCATTTTTAAAGTCATGGTGTCATTTATTGACATGTGTTCACCTACAATATTCTAATGTAGACAGTGTTAAAAATTCATATGCCCTGATCTTTGTAAGAATTTAATCTAGACTTCTTTGAGAAGCCAGAAAAGGTTTATTCGATGCACTGATTTTTTCTCTTTCTTTACTGATTAATTGCACTAGTGAGTGTGATGGTTTTTTGTTCACGGTCTAACATTTGGTTATGTTGTTGCTATAGAAATATTGCAAATAGATTTTCTTATCTCTATCCCATAAGATCTCGCTGTACAGAATTCTTAAATCATTTGCTTTCTTGCTTCATTGGTGGAAAAATATTTACACTGTCCTTTAAATGTCTTCTGTTGTTAGAGCAGTGTTCTTCAGTCCTGTATTTCTTTATGGCCTTTGATTACAGATAGAAAACACTGTATGTATTAGTATGCAAAGCCTGATTTCAGGAGCCTGCAGCAACTAGCTGCATGGTAATATTCAGTTTATTGTTTTACATTTCAAAGGGTCTTCACAATAAAGATATTTTGCACATTCTATTCAGAGTATCAAAATTTCTACAGGGAAAAACAAGTTGGAAAGGATTGTCATGAAGGGGAAGCCAGTTTAGAATCAGTGGGTCAGATTTATTATTTAAATGTTAGAATAGCTATTTCAGACAAACACAAATATGATAATTCACAGATGGGAAATTATACTCATTTAGTTCTAAATTTACAGTGTGGAGGAAATAGAGACATTTGTAAAAATAAGTATATGTCTTTTCAGCATTTTCTTGCATTCTTATCTAATACCAAGTAAAGGGGTATTTTCTTTCTCATTCATTGAATTTAGACTTAATGTCAGATGCCAAATAGTTATATAAAGAACACAGCTCAAGAGATTTCATTTCTATAGCAGCAAAGTTAATGGGGATCTCGATATGTTGTTTTTTGTTTTTTGTTTTTTGTTTTCTTCTAAATGGGATAAATTGTTTGGCTTTTAGTTTTGAGGTAACTTTAAGTCAGGTTTCCAAGCTGTGGCACTGATATTAATGTAGAGTAACAGTGGATACAAATCTTCAAATATCGTTCCTCCTACGGTACTGGTACTCACTCACTATTATTTGGTGGTTTATTAACTTAATAGTAGCTATTAGCGGAAGATGGGTTATACTTTTTGAGCTGTGAAATGAAGTCATTCCATGTAAGTGGGGAGTTCTAGCACTTGGATCCTATTAGTTTTTTTCAAGTGGAGACAATCTTATGGCCCTGAAAACAAGGAGCATTCACCCAAGTCTTCAGTCTGTGCAGCTGAGTAACGGTGTCACTTTGCACAGCTGACTGGACAGCCTACAATCTATAATACGACTCATTGAGAGAATACTGGGAAAAAGGAAGGATTTTTAATATGCCGGTATATGTGTCCTTTTTTTTCTTCATTTCACGCTACTATGTCAATTCTTAACATAAGGAATTGCATAGAAGATAACAGTTTGCAGTCTCTGTGTGCTATAACAACCCTTTTTTTTGAAGCTCTGAATCTCAGCTTTTCATAAGCGGAGAATTGTTGATGAGAAAGTCTCTTCTGGGAAGGTTAGTAGGATGCTTTTAATTCAACAACTACTAAATGTAGGCACTTTCTGAGACAGGCTATCAAGAGTGCTGAGCGTTTGCCATTAAATATTAAACCTGCATACTTAACTGTGTTTATGTTTCTATAAGACTCCATTTTCTTTCTTTAGGGTAGAAAGATTGACTTAAGAGACCCTTATCTTAAAGTACAGTTTGCTAGTCAGTGTTCAGCTGGAATGCACAAAGCACACTGGACTGAGCTTTCTTGATCTGAGACAAATGAGCAGGATGAATTGGCACATCCAAATGTCTCCTGGCCCTGTCATTATCCAGCATTATCAACTATTCCTCGTAGTTTTATCTGAAAACTTTCAGGGGTGGAAATTTCAGAATATCTGTGCACAGTTCTGACCACAGTAATTTTATGGCAATAGTTAAAACTAAATCATTAAAGTGAGCGTGTTTTTTTTGCTGATTGTTGATTATGGCGTTGGTTCAGCAAAGCACTTAAGAACATTCTTAATTTCACGTAAATACAGTAAAAAGTCAAATAGTCTGCCTGCATGTTCTGATGAGAGCAAACTTTGTTGAATTATGTTTTACACTAATGGTTTTTTTTGCAGTAATAAAGTGAGCCCTACTACTGGGAAAATTAATTGCCGTTTGTGGTCCAGCCTAATGAACTTGTTTTGTCTGATTTATGTGTGTAATTTCCATGAAAAAGTAATTCCTATGTGAATGGAGTATGTGACCGAGTACCTATTTTTTAATAAAAAGTACTAAAAATGAAAAAAATCATCTTGGGTGAGTCAGATTGGAATATGTTGGGTTCTTCTGTTTTACACAGATGCAGTTTGATTTCCTGGGAATAGCACTTTCAAAAGTGGCTAACTGCTTATAGTTCGTATATTTTTCAAAAGCATGTTTATTTCCCTAGTTCTTGATAACTGTGCAGTAGGTCAGAATGGCAAAAGGCTGCTCTACTTGATGTTACTGGGCAGTTGTTCAGTTTATTTCCATCAGCAGAGAATTGACAAGAGGAAGACAGAGCCCAACTACCGTGCATTACCTGCAAATGTGCATAGAGGCTACTAAATCGAGTACCCAATCAGCAGTGTTAGTTCTGGGAAAGAAAGTTGTCACTGGGCACAGGAACAGCAGAGACAATGTTTTCAATTCTCAGCAAGAAGTGGTAGATCGTTAGTTTATTAGGTATAGTTTAGATACAGGAGCATTTTCACTGTGGATTTTTATGAAAAATATAGTTCTGTGTCTGATCCAATCCCATTTGTATTAGTGCAAATTATGATTTCTGTATGGATTCTCCCTACTGTGAGATCAGAATGAAGGATGGATTAGATTGTGGGTAAAAATCCTGTTTTATTTCTAGAGTAGGTTGAAATCAATGTTCATAGGCTTAATTCAGTTGTACTCTATAATGGGAAAAGTATGTATATGTCAACCTGAATCTTGCCTGTCTTGAGTATTAGATACTATCAATCACAATTAAGACTCCTTTGTTGAAGAAAGAATATATTGCATATGAAAAGAAGAAACAGCATGATATTAAATGCCAAGGTGCAATAATTTTCTTCTGAAAGACTTCAAGTTATGTAAGGATTTTGGTATACTATGCAATAAGCACATGAAGCAATTTTGCCCCAGCTAACAATAATGTTAGACTATCTCGTTAGCCCTCTTAACTTCCAAATGTTTATGTGTTTTCTGCATTATTAAACATATCCTCTGTTGGGGGCTGGGGTAGATTATGACAGAATAGTGATCTTTATCCAGTGTTGTTGGTTATGGAATAAAAAGCTGATGGAAAATGATTGCCACAGAGCTGAAAAGATAATCGGATGCAGTTCATTACTCATCTTGTCAGCTGCTCCTGCTACAAGGGATTGTATCACAAGATGTTAATCTGCCTGTGACTAGATTTCAAAGCAAGCATTTTTATTTTGGGGAGGATATAGCTTCTTTCAGTTTTATGTAGTTTTCATATGAGAAATGGAACATTCCCAATTTAAAGTCTCAGAATGTTAATTGATGAAAAATATTAGCACATCATCGTGGGTTCTGCTACAGAAATATGATGATGTACTATGGATGCTGTTTAATTGCAGAGATTGTTCTTTTTAAGCTAGTGACGAGGTTGTATATCTACTGAATAGTGACAGTCTGTTGAGACGCCAAGCACTGAAAGACATCAAGCATAGACACAAGACAGGTTTGCACCAAAGAGAATCACTTCTACACATTTAATCACAATGTGAGTGCGCCCAGTACTCCCACATGTTGTCTACCAGCGAGGAGATTTGGTGTAAGTATAGTGGAGAACCAAATTCGTTGCTCACACACTATGGAAGTAAAGATGACGGGAATGCAATTTCAGCTAGATTACAGCTTCTGAAAGTGAAGAGCCCCAAAGAGCAGTTCTTTTCAGATATTGTTGGGATGTTGCTCACAGTGCTATATGAAACACGGGGGAAGGCTCATAAGCTTACCATTACGATGAGTTGTAGATCTGCTGTGTGCATTTCATGCAAGCAGTGCTGACTGCCCTTTCCTCTTCTCCTTCATTCTGCCCGTCTTCGTAAGTCCTCGAAGAAGTTGTCCAGGAGAGGGGAATGTTCCTTCAGTCTTTCTGCTAAGCTGGAGTAAAACATTCCTTTAGGAATTCTTTTTTTGTGTGTCCTTTATTAGTATTAATTGTTGTCAAATGGAATTGCATATTAGGTTTTTAATAGTTAAATTACAGTTTCCATTGTGATCTATAGCACAGAAGTAATCTGTTTGAATTCTCTCTTTAAAAAATAAGCAGTGAAGTACCTAAAATAAGAAAATAACATACTTAGATAATATGTAAGCAAAGAAATTTCAGGTTTAAACAAAATAAATAAATATTTTCTGAGTGGTCATGGTTGTATATGCACTTTTATACTCCCAGAAGGAGTATCTAATGCTAATGCCTTGTTGTATTCTTATTTTAGTAACTGCAGTCCTCCCATTTATATAGTGTTTGTGTAGGCAAAAGTATTCTCTGGTTCCTGCCACAAACACTTACATGTTTTTTTGTGTACTACTAATCAGCAGCTGTATTTCACCTCCTGAGTGACCACATCTCAGCACTGGACAAAGTGAAATATCACCATTCACATTATAGAAGCAACTAGTAATAATTCCCTAGGTAGAGTTTTCGGTTGTTCTGAAAATGGGACAGTAAACTTTTTTGTACCCTGAACATTTTTTGACTGAGTTGTGAGTCAGTATAAAGTCTGTGAATTTTCCATGTATTTTTCCACTCTGTTTCCTCGCACATAATACAGTTGAGTAGCCAAGACAAAGGCGCCTTGATAATTGAAAATTTTGATGAGTTAATTAATACCATTTACCCAGGTCTAGAGATGCAAGTTAATGGGCAGAGACTTAACTGGCACAGATGAGGCTACTATGCAAATGTTTACATGAATACATATGTATATGTGTCTGAATTTATATATATTATATGTGGATGTATAGTTACATGCAAATGTTACACATTTTCCCTCCGATATTAAATTTTCAGGTTTGTGTTACTGTTGTTTGTCACAATGCTGAATCACAATTAAGAATGGTGTGAATGGACAGTATGCAAGTTTGTTTTCAAGACCACGTTTAATCATTGCATTTTGTGCTAAGACTATTATAGAGGTGTAGGTGGTGATTACAGTAATGAAAGAAAGTTATTTGAAGGTGGCCTGTAAGTATTTTTCCACGTCCATTAGATGATTTAGAAATTTAATTGAGTTACCATGCTGAATAGGCAAATATTGTTCCAGGTTGGGATAGAGAATATGAAGGTTAATTAATTTATTTTATAGCTCATGTGAAAGCTCATTTATTTTATAGTAACTTTCTTATTTTAAATATGAAACTGTGAAATGAAGAACTGAGTAATTTCATATTTATGCTATAATAATCCATTTATCCAAAAAAAGACCTTTCGTGCAGTGCACCATATGAATCACTGTCCAATATTACTATTTTATTTTTCCCATATATGAAAATCAACTACAGTTTTACGGAAAATACAAATATAGCTATGAAATGGGTTAGTCTGGTTTCTAAATCTGTAAGTGTCCTCAGGCAGTCACAAATGCGATTCCATCATTCATGTTGATGTTAGTTTTCTGTGTTAATTCTCATACATTTTTCAGATATGAGCCTCCCATCATCCTGGATACCCAACAGCAGAAAAGACATTCTCTCTCAGTTCTTAACAGGACCTACAAATTTTATCCTTCTTTCTCTATTCTACCCCTTATCTCTACATAAGGGGTAGGATTGGATGAATTCTTTGTGAAAGCATAACGTGATATTTAAATATATATATATATATATATATACACATGTATATATACATGTTTCAGGTTTTTTTTTTACTGATTTGCAAGTTTTATATAAAGTTTTTGAAGTGATGGTTTTTGAACTGAAAACTTGAGCTTGCAGTCTTTCAATGACCGGATCTTCAAATTGAATGCAGTGGTGCATTCTGAAGACTCTCATTGCCTTGGCCAATACAAGAGAATAGTCTGTGTTCTTTTTTCCTCTGTCATCTGGAGTAGTAATTCAGTTTGGAATGGCTGTTATATTTGAAAGAGCGTATGTTATTTACAAGAACATGTGGTTTGGCTTGGTTTTTTGTTTTTCCACTTTTCCCATAGTAAGTCACAGGCAACACCGAAAGGAAAGCTCAGAAAATGCATCCATCTTTGACAGAGATTTCAGTGTTTAGCCCTTTACTTAAATGCATCTTTAGCTGTGAATGCTGTGCTTTGATTTAAAAACTTTGATCTTTCAGAGTGAATCAGAACAGAAACAGCCAAGTGCCAGTCTAAAATTCTTAGCATTGCTGACATCTGTAATCATTGCTGGGTGTTTTGCTTTTTCTTTCTGAGCATGTTTTGCACAGTTAGTGATTTCTTCAAACTGGTAAATTTATACAGGAAGGTCAGTATATTGTGTAGGTATATGAAGAAAAATGTTCTGGTGAGAGCTTTCATCTCCCATAAAGAGTTCAAGGCCAGGTTGGATGGGGCTTTGGGCAACCTGGTGCCCAAACTGGGAAGTTTTGCTGCCCAAAGCAGGGGGGTTGGAAGTAGGTGGTGTTTAAGGTCTCTTCCAAACCACTGGACAACTGCCCTGGCATCTAACTAGGGGGCTGGATGGAATGCTCACCACCATCTCTTGCAACGTTTTCTATCTCAAAGGCACAGACAAGAAGAGAGCAAAGGGGAGAAATGGAAACTATACCTTAATGTTTGACTTGATCTTTAAGAAGGTGGAGGGGAATAACTAAACAATTTGTTATTTCAAATGTGTCTTTTTTTCAAGAGTACGCTACCTCATTTCCACTTCTGTCAGCAAACCCTGTTGGCACAAGATGGTGAGGAGCCAACTGAAGTTTGGTGTGTTGTTTTTGGTTGTTAAGGGTTTTGGAACTGGAAATTCTTCTGTTCTGTGCAAACCAGAGCAGCATGGGCTAGTTCTGATTCCTGATTGCTATCTGTAAACATGTCGTAATGCCAGCAACAGTAATTGCTGTGATTTAGTCAGCATGAGAATCCCCACTGAATGAGAAGGTCATTGCAATGCAAAGAGTTTT
The DNA here is from genome assembly GCF_039878825.1 of Excalfactoria chinensis. Taxonomy (NCBI): domain Eukaryota; kingdom Metazoa; phylum Chordata; class Aves; order Galliformes; family Phasianidae; genus Excalfactoria; species Excalfactoria chinensis. Next base: position 13,265,146 of record NC_092825.1, on the reverse strand, counting down.
TCTGACACAGTTCCAAGGTGTGCTGTTTCTTTCTACACTCATACCTTTTACAAAAGATTGATTGGCAGAGAGCTGGGAGCATTTCTCCCAAGGATAAGGGAAAAGATTTGAGAGATGACTGAAACTTTTATTTTTGTTTTCTCAAGCAATTTTTCTAGTTTTGAACTTGGGGAAAACTACTCAGTCTTCATTTACTTTGTTTTGGTTCTCAGTGTTGGTAAAAGAGCTGTGACTGGAAACATTTGCAGCATTTAAGATTCTTTGGAAAGTTTTCTTTGAAACCTTCTTTTCTTTTCTCCCTTGCTATCAGGATGGACAGGCGGATATTTTGTACAAATTTTGGACTGCAGTAACTCAGACTCTTTCTTCTCAGTTTCAGTCTGCAACAGACTGTAAGTATTCTGTACAAATGATTGGTAATGGATTTTGTAGTTATTGTGAATCTCTTATTTCCGTAAGTTATTTGCTCATTATCTCCTCTGCTAACAGCAGTGGTTCACTTAGTGCTGGGTCTGTGAATTTCTAATTTTGTGGGTTTATAACCAAACATTCCTAAATTGTAATCGAGCTTTCTGGGGAAGAAAAAAAAAGTTTTCTGTTCCATTAAACAGTCTTAATCTAATAAAACCCCATATTTAGGCCTACTGTATGTGGACGTAAAAACATTTGGGATGACATTATACTTTACAAAGTGAATGAGTTTGTCGAAATCGTAAGTAGTAATTTGATTTTAAAAAGCAGTTTATGCATTCTTCTGTTGTTGAACGCTCAGTTACAAAAGACTGATTTTAGCCATTCTTGCATAACTTCTAAATAGGAGCTGAGTTGCTTTAAAATTTTGTCTTGTCTAAATATAGATAACTGGTAATGTTCTGACAACACACAGTGTTGGGCACATATGTAATAAATAACTAGCAGATATAACCAACAATATTAAATCACATTATAAACATAAGAGTACTTTTGTCATATTAATGCAGCATGCAATTTGATAATACTTAGTGCTTTCACAAATACATCTTTCATATTTGTATAGAGTATTAAGTGAATCTTTTACAGATACAAAGTGCATAAAGTTTGCATTGATCTTCTGATCTCAGCTATTGCATTGGCCTTTCAAAATTTGATCCTGCTCTGCTAAATGGCAGAGTATAATTTGAGGAAGTAGCTGTTTGATTCATGTTCAGTGGTTGCTAAGTAATTAGATGATTGCAAAAGAAAATGTCTTCATCTTGTGTTAAAACATATTAATTTTACTGTTTGCCTTATGCATAGTTTAACAGTGGTAAGTACATACTAGGGATCTCATGTGTTCGTGCAGAATGTGTGCTAGCTATTTTCAGCACAAAGTTTTAGGGTTAAAATTATGACATCAGTTAATGAGATCAAGCAACATTTCAGAAAAAAAGGGTAACTCTTAGATTTTATCTCACTTTATCTCCTTCTCACTTTTAATGGTTTTTATATAAATTTTATATAAATTTTTGGAGCATTTGGATTTTAAAACTGAGTGCTGTTTTTACTTTACCACTTCTGAGTTCAGGGAAAACCGTTTACAACAATTAGACTCTTAATTTTTAAGTGATTTGTCTGATATAAAAATGTTCACCTTTAACATGTTAATTCTAAGTGATTGAATCCTCTGATGTGAATCATAGACTCTCAGGATTGTATAGATCAGAGGAATAGCAAAAAAAAGCACCAGCATTGTTCTGTGACCTAAAATAGCTCTGCATTTGGTAACAAATGTGCATCCTCCAGTATTCAGAATTAGAATGTACTTGAGTTGATGGGGTGGGCTAAGTCAAACGGGGCAGATGTCTAGAACTTGAAAAACCCTAGGAATGAATGTAACCGTGTTAATCTCCTAATGTAACGAGGAAATCCATGAAGTATGAGTGATGTTAGATGAAGATTAACATCAGTGTCTAAAGCAGTTGTACATTTGTTTCATTTCCTGTTACTTTTGGCAAGCTTCTACAGGCTGAGGGTAATGCTGAGTTTTCTGCCAGTTTTGCCATTCTTAATTTGTGTAGGAATTACATTTTAGGTACATTGCTTTAAAGGTGTGTGTAAAAGCACATTTTGTAGAGTTTGGCTCATAGACATTATTTGATTTAAATGAGAATCTTGAAAATTGCAAAGCTCCGTGCTTCTTCTCCTGCCAAGCCGTTGTTAGAAAATCTTCGTTCAGTGAATTCTAATCACACTTTGGATTAAAATGAATGATAGTGCTAACAATTAAGTTCGATACTAAACAGTTCATGTCCGTGACTGGTATATTTAATACACAATGTAAGATTCTCCTGTCCAGTATTTGAATTTTGGAGCTTATACTGGAGCTTTAGATATATATCATCATCAACTTCATTTAACATGATAGCTCATACCACTTTGAAAGTAGTTATAAATATTACATTAGCAGTGTCAAAGGGGGAATGACATGTCATCATTCATTGATTTAAATGCGAGGATGCAGGTTATTCTTACAAATCAAATAAATAGCTTAAACTTGGTAAAGCACATTACTACTTTATTTTGTAGCTTCTATGTTTTTGAAACAAGCTTTTGAAGGAGAATACCCTAAATTACTGAGACTTTATAATGACTTGTGGAAGCGCCTGCAACAATACAGTCAGAATATTCAGAGGAATTTTAACACAAGTGGAAGTCCTGATCTCTTTGCTGAACTGCAACAAATGGAGGAAGATGCACAGGACATATTCATGCAAAAAACCCAAGATTACGAGTATGTATTATGAAGCCTGATAAAATGCAATGTAAAGCTTGGTACTGTGCAGTAAAACAGAGTATATTTAAGAGTATTTGGTGGTTTTGCTTTGTATTAATTGTTTTAATGCTATTTCAAATCTGTGAGATTCTTGTTAGAATACATAATTAAAAGTGTTAGATTGACTTGTCCTTCTCAAAGTGCCTTGTAATATTACTTTGGAACTAGTTTTATTTTGGTTTCCTTGGGAAAAGAAAAAGCAGAATGATCAAAATTCAGTTGTATATATATTGCAATTACAGCAGTAGCTTTCTGTTAATGGTATCACAATCACTGGAGTGTGACAGACATTCACTTTGTAAGGATTCACAGTTTGTATGTTTATACACTGTAGAAAAGCATTATTTGATTGGCAGATATTGGAATGATCAAACTGTAACAGCCTTAAGATTTCTGGACTTTTGCAAAATAAAGTGGTTATTTTAGGTGAGATTTTGTCTTAAGGATATCTTCTGGATATTGCAGGTGTTTATAGAACTATTTATAGAACTGTTTCTTAAGAACATCTTGAATTGTGGGTTCCACATAGGTCTTAAAGAAAGGGCTAGGAATTGTCTTGAACTATGCAGGATGGCTGCCTGACCAATTACGTGATTCAAATGAATAACAAGCTGTTATGCAGTATTCACTTTTTTTCAAGTGTATGTGCTTGAATAGCAGGAAGAAAAAACATGCTGGATACTGTAAAGTTTGCATGGTCAGAAAAGGTTCAATGCTACTGGATACTTAACTTAAAATGTACTGATTTTGTCTCATCCTCACAGCCCAGAAAAGGCCTTGAAAGATTCGCTGCAACAATATGAAGCTGCTTATTTGTCAAAATCCTTATCTCGACTCTTTGATCCTATCAATCTTGTCTTCCCTCCTGGAGGTCGGAATCCTCCCTCTTCTGATGAGCTTGACAGCATCATTAAAACCATAGCCAGGTATGCACATATAATACATGTAGTCTCTGATGACTTTTTTTTTTTTTATGTTACGACTTCAGAAATGAGATTTTGTTACCAATAAAACATTGGTTACTCTTGAATTCTATAACTGATTATCATAAAAATTAAGTCAGGATTTCTCTTCTGTGTTTAGTTGTTCTGGAACAACTGAAATATTCATTTAGTTTAACTGCTGAAGCTTACAAAACATGAGGAAGAGAAATTATACCTATTGTAAATGTCTGATATCTTCATTATTCTGACTGTATCAAAGATAAAATAATAGCTGATCTTTTGCAAGTGATAACCCCTGATGTAAGTAATCTGTTACAGTAAAACTACAAGATAATAATTGCAGACGAGATTCCAGTTAGAGTTTGTAAAATGAGATACTTAAGTTAGCAGGGGAGTATTTTCACTCCTAAGAGCTTGGTAGGCACTGATCTCTGTAATGGAACATGAAAATGGTGGGCAGTGTTCTCACACTGTGAGTGTGCATGTCAGTGTGTGTGTATGCGTGTGTTTTTTGGTTAATATTAAATACTGACGCTGTACTTGTGACTGGGAGTTGGAAGTGCTCAGAAAACGTGTATCTGTGTGGCTGTTGGTGTTATTTTCCTCCTTGTCTTAGGAAAAGGGAAAATGGCATTCAACTCTGGGGCATGCAGTGTAAGAAAGACTTAAGGGCTGGAGTAACTCTCCTGTGAAAAGAGGGTAAAAGAGTTGTTTAGTCCAGAGAAGATAAGGCTTTGGGGAGAGATGGGGAGGGACCCTTTATAAGTTCTTGACAGAAACTAATCACTAACGGCATTACATTCACTTCAGATGCCTTTTGTGCTTGTCTGCATTCACAGTAGAGCATATATGAATGCAACCCCAGCAGATGGAGATCTGTGGGGTTCCATGAACAGGGAATACTGGAAGTGATGTAGAAGTCTTTTCTGTCTTCCATTTGTGCCCTGTCACTCCCTCGGTGCCTTTGTTACTACATAGTATTGCCTAAAACACGGCTTATTAGTTGTGTCAAGCTAAGGCATCCCCTGGGTATTTCTGCACAGCTCATGTAATTCCAGAGTTGAATGACTATGTATTCACCTGTAATGTTTGATGGCTGCTGCCAAAGCTTGAATGTAGTTAATTGCAGTCAATATTTTTGAATGGCTTACTAATAGTGATTTCATACTGAAGTGTCATTTCTAAACTTTGCTCATTTTTACCAGAATAGGAACATTCTGCACATAAAATTCCCAAATGACTTGTTAAATTGTAAACTGAATTACAATGCCTAGAAAGACTTGGTTATGTATTACTTCTTCTAAACCGACTTGCTGCATAACAGTGTATTTGTAGTTAGTTCTTTATCAAGTTATTAATTAAGTTATTAATTAACTGCTAAGTTATTAATTAAGATTTATGATCTTTGCTTCTAGTGAGTTAAATGTGGCTGCTGTTGATCCAGACCTCAGTTTAGCTGTGGCCAAAAACGTAGCAAAGACCATTCAGCTCTACGGTGTAAAGTCTGAACAGCTTGTAAGTAATTTACAAATGTTGGAAACTTCTATTTTTTCCTGTGTAGGATGTTCCCTTTTTTGTACCTTTTCAACATAGCAGCAATGCAATCTGAATTGACAAAACTTTTGAAAGTTTTCCACTTGGAAATATTTTGGGTCAGGTTCTACGTTCAAGTGTACAGTGTATGGATAGAAATGCAAGAGGTGTGTGTAACTGAAAATTGAAGGTATCTTATTAGTTAAAAACAATCTTTTTGTCTTTAAATAAAATCAAGACTATTCAATTCAGTTTAATCACGCTCTCTCCAAATAGCTTTAAAAATCTGAGATTCAATAGTAAATACTTTGTTTACCGTATCTGTTTAATGAGTTGTATTGGAAATCTGCAAACTAGCGTATGGGAAAGGAATACAGGAGAAGCAGTCATGAAGGCCATAAAGAATATTTAAAATTTTAAAATAAATCAATGTAATGGGGTTATTTTGCTATATTCTTAGAAATTATTTCTTAAGTTGAGTCTTCATTTAAAGATGCCAAATGATGGTGCCGTAATTTCAGACTACAGTTTCCTCAAAAAAGAAATCAGTGTGTTTACTAGGCTGGCAAGAAGCGTAAACACCAGGGTCTGCTGTGCTCATCGCCTCTATTAGAGTTTGAATCTGGCCAGTGGCTTGTTCAGGAGTGTGCATCATTTTGTGATCAGCCAGCTGGCAAGTTCTTAAGATGCCCTAAGAAAAAGGATTTGTGGAAGAAAGCTGAAAAATATGTGATTCGTGGCTTTGTGTTAGCTGTCTGTACCTAATATAATGTAGGGGTTAAGAGGGAATCTAAGCCCTTGAACTACTTGAATAACTTTATACTTGAAAATAAAACTTGAAGCTGAAAAATCAGGAAACAGGATTATTCAAGCTGGCAGAATAAACGTCCTTCAAGGATATACCTGCAAATTGTAAAACAGTATAAACTTGGTATGGCATTGCTACTTTTGTGGGAGGGGTTTGTTTTGTTTTTGCAATTTTAAATTTCCTTACTGATATATATCTTAAAAAAAAAAAAAAGAAAATAAATTAAACAGGAAGGATTCAACACAGTGTCAATGTGTAATAGTGTCATCTTTAAAACACTAAAAAACCTTCCCTCCAGCTGCCTCTCCAGAAGAGCATCTCTCCCATGTCCTACGTCATGCTTGCCAGCCCTGTGGGATATAGTCTAGAACATCTAAATGCTTTTTTTGTGCCTATTTTTGGGCAGACAGATTGAGCCTGAAATGTTCACCATGTGTAGAACAGGAGCTATGTCAGACACCACTTTTTCATTATACTTTTGTGGTGTAGCCAAGAGTGCAATCTTCATTCAGTCTTGCAACCCGGTTTACAATATTAGCTTTCTAAAGCTGAGGAGGGTGACCATTTAACATTTCTGTTCCAATGCCTGATTTCTGATAGCTATAGTATGCCAGTGCTAAAGATGGAAATTGAATTTCCTGGAGGAATTTACAACAAATTTACCTTCCAAATTAAAAGCAAACAAACAAACAAACAAAAAATGATAATTCTCCATGCAGGAAGATAGAGAGCTACTTTTCAGAATCATTTGGATTTTTACAATTGTTTTAATGTTGTTGGCAGGTTGTTCTACATAGATTTGAGTGGTGAGAAAGTCAAATAAGTGCGCAGTTCCAAAACTGCACAGACAGACTGATATCAGGTTTCTATTTTTTCAGTTCCTTTTAGATGAAATAATGATTTCAGATATATATATATACGTATATATATATGTACATTTTACTAAGACTTTATCATCAATTCTCCAGCTAGCTTTAGATAAGTAACAAGAAAAGTACTATTCAGGATTTTAACTTTGAGTAATAGCAGCATATTGCAGTACGGACATGCAGAATTAAAATGAAAGCAAGAACAAATGATCTTTTCCACTGAATCCAAAATGTCTGTTTCTATTGCTTGTGACTTTGTACACTTTCGGTTTGTTTCCTCTCCTCCTGTGCCTCAGACCTATTCTTGTATTAACCAGTTCAAATGATTTCACAGAAGATATAAATAACTACTTGTGAGCAGTAGGTAGATTTATTCTGTTGCTGGGTGAACCTATAACTTAATTAACCCTTTCTCAATGCCTAATGTTGTTGTATGCCAGGACGTGTTCAAAATTATTGTACTTGGTTCATGCACTGTAATTGTAGATGTTCTTACAATGCAGAGTTTGAAGAAATAATTACACTTAGCATTAATTAAAGATATATGTAAGACTATTACCTTTAACCTCATCACCCATCCTGTTTTGTTAGGTGATGCTGGGGAAGAGTGATGGGTGTATTTTCTCTCTTTCATTATTATTTTGTATCTTCTTGTTAACATTTCCCTAGTTAACACAGCTCAAGCATTCTTATAATGATTACAGACATCATTGCAAATTTCTGTTCAGTCTGCATTTCTATGTCCTTGTCATTCCAGATCAGAAAAGAAATTAAAAACTCTGATCTGGTATTTTGGATAAGAATGAAATCGTCTTTTTCTGAATTTGTACATTGTAATCCATTCCATACTTTATAACATACCTACTGCTTATCAAGACATTATATCAGTTAACTATTTCCTTGTACAGGTAAGGGCTCCCGAAGAAAAAACAAACAAACAAACAAACAAACAAACAAAAAACCACCGGATTTTAAGAGTTTTAAAGGGTTTCATTATTCCAATTTGCAAATACCCGAAGTTGCCATCCTGATTGGAGTAAATCATCATGTTTATCTGGCCACATAAGGGAAATCAAATGTTTCATCAGATGCTGACGATAAGTACAAATGAAGGGGAGAGATTCATGAGAAACTTCTAACTTGCATTTCCTGAAAACAAAGAAGTTGAGTAATTTTCTTTTTCTTCTTTGTGCGAATCTGTGCTGCTTAACAAAAGATCAGAGCTCACAAATCTGCCACTTAGATTTTGATCCATTTATGTAATTCGTAGTTGAGAAGAGATGGGCTTGTATCTCACCAGCATCTTCATTAGGTAGCTTTGAAATGGCAGCAGTAATTGCATGTCTGGATCCTCAAGGGTAATGCTCTCCAGATGTTTCTTGTCATGCACTGTAACCAGAAAAAACTTTTTGAGCTGGCACTACTATTATATGCGTGTATAGATATATATTTATTTATTAACTATATATGTAGAATCATAGAATGGTTTGGGTTGGAAGGCAACTTTAAGATCGTGTAGTTCCAACCGCCCTGCTGCATGCAGGGACACCTCCCACTAAACCAGGTTGCTCACAGCCCCAATCCAGTCTGGCCTTGAGTGCTTCCAGGGAGAGGGCATCCACAGCCTGCTTGAAAATGAGGGTTATGTTTTCCCTTTTCCGACCAGAGGGAACTTCAGCAGGCTGCCATGACCTTTCAAATTGGATGGATAGCAGCTTGACAGCTTCATCCACCAGTTGCCTCAGAACCCGTGGATGGATCTCGTCAGGTCCATCAGGACTTGTGCATCTTCAGGTTCTTTAGTTGCTCTCAAACCTGATCTTCACTTACAGCGGGCAGATCATTCAAGTTCTTATCTTTGCTGCCTGTAACTTGGGCAGTATGGCTAGAGCCCTTGCCAGTGATAACTGAGGCAAAGAAGTCATTGAGCACCTGAGCTTTCTCCACAACCCTTGTGACTAGGTCTCCAGTTTCCTTCCAGAGAGGGCCCACATCTTCCCTGCCCTTCCTTCTATCACTGATATACCTCTAGAATTTCTTCTTGTTTCCCTTTATGTCCCTGGCTAGATTTAACTCTGTCTGGGTTTTAGCTTTCCTAACCCGATCCCTGGCTGCTCGGACAGCCTCTTTGTAGTCCTTTCAGGTAACCCATTCCTGCTTCTGCTCCCTGTAGACTTTATTTTTGCTCTTAAATAATTCCAGGAGCTCCTTTTTGATCCAAAGAGGCCTTTTGGCATTCTTATCTGCCTTCCCTTTTCTTGGGATGTACTGCTTTTGGGCTTGGAGCAGATAGTCCTTGGATACTGACCAGCCTTCTTGGGCCCCTCTTCCCTCCAGAGCTTTATCTCATATCACCCTGTCAAGCAGTTCCCTAAAGAGGTCAAAGTCTGCTCTCCTGAAGTCCACAGTTGCAGGCTTGCTGCGCTCTCTCTTTGACGCCCCAAGCATCTTACACTCCAGATTTTGTGGTCACTACAACCAAGGCTGCCCTTGAGCTTCCCAGTACTCACCAGCCCCTCCTTGTTGGTGAGGACAAGGTCCAGCATAGCACCTTTTCTTGTGGGTTCCTGTAGAATACACCCTATGCGTACAATTGAGGCTTCAGTATTTTCTCCTCACATTCCATCATCTTGCATAACCTCTGTGGTGCATGCACGCCACTTTGAAGACTACTGCTTGGCTGTCCATTTTTGGAAAAGAGATGTGATTGATTTCAGGAGTCTTTTAAGTCCTTGGGTTTCTATTTCTTTGTGTTCTTCTTTCTCCCAGTATGCTTCTTAGAATCAGATACAAAAATGAAAATGATAGTCACTTTTTGATTGGAAGTAAGACAAAACTACATTTCCCTAACTTACCACCTGTAATTTTATCATCTACTGAACTGAATTTTGAATGTAATTTTTCTCATTACTGCAAACCTCTTTGTTGCAATTTTGCAATCACTGTGTTTTGGTTTGACTGCTGATAGGGATGTAATATTTCTCTTACTAATCCTTAGAACTGGATGTCTTGCAGAGACAAGTTATGAAACATTGAAACTAAAAGCTCTGGAAGGTCACGAGATTGGTACTTTGGCCAACAAGCAGAAAAATAAATTCTAAGATCCTTTGTCTTCATTGAGATGGCAGAGTCCCGTTTGGTCATCTAGTCTATTCCCTTTTCAATGCAGGACTATTCCAAGTAATATTTACTGTTGTCTTTTTTCGTTTCATTCTTTTGGCCTTTTGAGTGATTATTTCAATTATCTCATATACTATGAGTAGAAATGTAAGTACTGTATGTTCTTTTGTGCTATTTTTGTTCAGCTTTGCATGTGGGTGGATTGAAATACACTAACACACCCACCAACCACACCGAGGTGGGATGTGTTTTGCTGTGAACGTGACAATGCAGTTGTTTAGAAATGCTTGAACTTGAAGGCTTCTTAGTGGTTTGTTCCTAAGTGCTACAGCCATCCTGTCAGACTGTCTTTAGTAACTGTAGTCAGAGTCCCACGGTGGTCCTTCTTATCTTGCTGTCACTGTTGTGGAGGTTGCCTTTCCACCTATTACCATAAGGCTTAAGTGCCAGAGACAAGGGGGCTGGTCTCGTTTGACCATCAAACAAGCAAAGGACAATTGTCAGAGGAAGAATTGTAAAAATCAGGTTGCCCACTTGCTTTTTGTAGCAATGTTTGGAGAATCAAACCATCTTAAAAGTCGCTTTTACATGTAATGGTGTGCTTACCTGGTTTAGGCAAGCACTGGCTCACTGCTGTGCTCCCAGGACAGCAGGGCACATTCTAGCTTTACTCCAAGCCAGGGCGACCAGCTCAAGCTGGGCACAGCTTTCTCATTCACCTGGGAGCACAGACAGGGCAAGATCATGTCTGGATGTTTACAGACAAAGCAAGAACTTGAATGATCATATTACACTAGGAAGTTTTGTCCTATGGCTGGGGTAGTCAGAGGGAGCTGTGATTTCCTGTAATTAGAGAAAGTTCCTAAATATGGAATATTTGTGTTTTATGGAATTATAAATTTTAACAGATTGTCTAAAAAAAGGGATCTTTCCAAGAGACAAGAGGCTGCAGGCAGATGACTTAATGGAGATCTTACCCACTGTCAGACTTGTAAGCAATTATAAAGAGGAAGCACTCAAAAGATGGAGAAGGAGAGTGGGTGTAATGAGGGAGGAAGGAGATAGAGAATTTGAATATATATATTTTAAATTCTCTTAACTAAATATGGTTGGACTTGTGTCATATATCTTACAAAAGCTGATGAATGATGTGGAGGCCCAAACTACAGACTGTGTGCAGTGCTCTGGGAGAGCTACAAATCTATCCTTTGCCCACAGCTTATGGTAGGTGCTTGGCATCTGATTGGCATTTTACCCTGGGCAGTGAGTGTAGGATTTTCTGATTTACAGCTTTGCCTAGTGTAAGCTACCTGAATAATTTTCGGCTCTGGAGAAGAGAATCTACAGTCCTTCCTGGCTCTTCAAAGAATTCTTCCCCTGAGCTTCTTATGAAAACTTAAGATAGTATTTGATGTACTTTATACATTTCAAAGGAAAGATGCCTAAGACCCAGGAATAGAAGTAAATTCAGAGGTTGAAGAGAAGGTGTAAGTGTCTCAGAAAGTAGAGTCCCCACACTGCAGTTCAAATTGTTATGTATTTTCAAAGGCAGGACATCGATTCATCTGTTAAAAACCTCTGGTAGTAAACATGCCAAAAGGCAAAGTAAGAACTTGACATTCTGATCCCAGAGGCAATGGACTGCTGCACACTTGGTGCACAAGTATATTTGTCTGGATTTTTCTTTGGAGAACTAGGCATTGAAATTCTGGCTTGTTTTCAAGGAAAAGTCAGCATCAGCTGATATATGTGATAAAGAGTGGGCAGGCTGTTTCTCACTATTTGGGATCTCAGTAGTATATGGAGATTCATTTACATTTACTTAAGTAAATATCTGAGTTACGTAATGTTATATATGGTTTTAGAATGTCCACCAGTGGCAGAGCACTAGAGCAGTAATACGAGCAGTAATATGGTAGTACAAAAAGATTCTTGGGAAGTAACAGGGAAACCTTGAATTAGCCTTATGTTGTTTGTTCACGTTTTAAAACTATTTACTTGGACTAATGCTTAAATGTGAATCAACTCTGACACAAAAATTCTACGAGTAAAACTAACAGACATTATATCTAAACTTTATCTGTTCTGAGTGCTTACTGAGATCTCCCTCTCAACTGACTGGTGTCGAAGATTGTAATTGGAACTGTGTTAACAGAAAGTATTATTATCCATCATAATTAGGAGTAACATGTTTTTGATCACAGGTGTTCTTAACTGCATTATTATTTAAGAAAGAAAATAGCGGTAGAGAGGATGAGAAACACAAAAATGTAACCATTTGTTTTCATTTTAACTCCTCCTTCAGGGTTGATATATCCCAGTCACTCACTGCTTGTCCCCACAGAGTATAGACATAGAAAGAAATGCATCTGACTGACCTCAGAACAGTGAATGTAAGTAAATGAGCTTGGTCTCATCTGTTTGAAGGCAAATTTATATCATCGAGGCTTGTTCTGATTAGTGTTGGCCTCACTTCAAAGATCAGCAAAACATGCCTGTTTTTGCTACAGAAAGGCTGTGTATTAAATCGTTCCATGCTGTCGTTTTGATGTTTATGTTAATATCTGCCTCTCTGTCAAGAATCCAAGGTTAGCAAAGACTTCCGACTGACACTCAGGACCTACTTTACTCTCCCAGCTGTGAGCTTCCTGAGTCCCTGACTTGGGGTGGAATAGTGACATCTATCCCAGTGAATGGGATGCGCCCGGGCCCTGAGGCCAGCTGGCAGAAAGCAGCCTGGTGAGGGCTCTCCTCCAAACACAGTGGCTGCTTGCCACGGCCCTTCTGGGGATAATCTCTGCAATGTGAAGCCCTGCTCCATCTCTGGAGATCAGCTGGGAGAACAGTCACTTCTCAGGCCAAACACTTGCTAAGGACTGTCCCAGCAGTTTAGCAGTGGAGATGATCATTTGCACAGTCCAGGAACCTTTCCTGTAGCTGTTTAATTTATTGCTGTGGATGTAGCCAAGATGTGAATGAGATCGAAAGAGAGCAGCATGCAAAATCTGTTCAAGGGGAAGCTTAAAATGCTGACAGATTGGGGTAATTTTTACTTGCATCTGGAATTCTTGCTTTCATACTTCTGATGTAAATAATCTCTGAGGCAAAAGTTGGGAGATGCTGATTTATTCTTTAGGAGCATTTCTGATCCTAAGATTTTCTTAAAATGCCAGAGCTTCAAAAGATATTCTTTCCTAAACATGTTTTTCTGTCGGTGATGCTTGTCAGCTGTACGTGACTGCTTTTCATATAGCATTTGCTGTTTCTACCAGATTCTTAGCCCTTGAAAAGAGCACTTTTCAGTGGCGGTGTGGCTGGTTTGCAGCTCCACGTATTGCTGGCTGTGTGCTAGGAAGCTCTCGGATGTCAGGTCTTCTCAGTGTTCAGGAGTTTCTTCTGGTAGCCAAATCTTTCTTTGAACCAGCTGAGATAACAACTTCTTGTGTGCCAGTGCAACCAATGCCTTCTGTAATTTAGTGTCCTATTTTTAGTGAATGTAATGGATTGATATATAGGCTGAGGAGCATCCATCTGTCTGTCATGCTCAGATATTTTTAGAGCACTGATCTTTGTCATGCTGATCAGCACCAAATGCATTACATAAGATTAGCATCAAAATATATATAATGAAAAGTCAGCTTTGCTGCAGTTGTTCTTAAATTATTTTTAGTATTAACCACAAAATTTGTATGGCTCAGTGCATTATCCCATCACTGTGTTCTATCTCTACTCTGTAGGGATCATTTTAAAGTTGAATTTCTCTTCTCTTGCATCCTTCCTATCACAGGCTTTCTTCCTGAGGCTTCAGATAAGATTTGTAGAATCACAGAGTCCTTGGAACTGGAATGGACCTTTAAAGGTCATCAAGTCCAACTCCCCTGCAATGAACATGGACAGCACAGATAGATCAGGCTGTCCAGAGTCTGATCCAGGCTCACCTGGAAGGTCTCCTGGAGTGGGTTATCCACCACCTCTCTAGGCAGCCTGTTCCAGTGCCTCACCGCTCTCACTGTACGAGACTGAAAGTCAGTGATACATGTTACAAAGATTTTAATAAGTGCCTGCTTTCCACTAAAACTGAAGCTGAGCCGAACGATTTGTCTCTCATTGTCCTTCAACACTGTTTATAGTTGAACTTGAAGGTGCAAGATTCCAAATTCTGCTTTACTTACATCCTCAGCTACTGCATTGTCCTTTAATGTTGCTTCAGCAGCTTATCTCGTACTGTTACCTTTAATGATATTTTCAGTTTTCCACTTTTACTGAATATTCAGTGCTGATATCTCACCGTCAAATATCTCTGATCCACTGGCTAGCTATTTAGAATGGGGTGGAATTGGGTTTTTTTGGGTTTGCAGAGGCAGATTGTGAGAAAACCGTCTGTGTTGTTCTTACAGTGTTCTAGAAAATTTCTTTCTTTCAAATTTACTGTGAAAAAGCTGGTCATTGCCTTGAAGTGTGTTTATAAACGAGTTTGTAATTACTAACGTTTAAAATAGATGACAACGTTCTGCACATCCCTCTCATCATCGTAACTATGATATTGTCACAGAGTAGTCTTTTCCTTGATTTCTTTCTTTGTGGGCTGATGGTGCATTTGATATATGGTAGTCAATATAAAATAGGCTGCAGTTTATCTTTGGTGATGAAGTTCTGAAAGCTGAATTCTGTCATGCAGTGGCTTCACAGATCTTCCTGAGTATTTCTTCCTGAGGTTACAATGAAATGTGCTCTTTGTTTATACTTTTAAAAGTCAATCTCTGATTTATTAATGTTTCTCCATAGTTTGTAAACCTTGTTACAATAAAGAGGATGAGGAAAGAAAATGCTAGAAGGCCGGGTGGAATAGAGAAACAGCACTTAATTCAGCTCAAACTCTGAACTGAGGAAGAGACAGCATATTTACATGGAATATTCATAATGTCATTTGTTGAAGAAAAAGCGTCTGTCATATTTGATTGAGGAAATGAAGATTTACATAAGCTGTTTTCAGTGGGTTATTTAGATTATAAGCAATATGAATGGCTTCTTTTTTTCCAGAATCTGAAAGGCTAAGGTGTATTATGAGGATCCAGAGACTATAGTGGAGCATCTTGCCGCAATCATTGAAGATGTTGAGAAATGTAGAAATGTGAAATGTGGTTTAAAAATTGAAATAATGGAAAGATAAACTAGTTGAATGAGAAGGACTGGATCTGAGTCTTTTCTTAGCAATCATGGAGACAGTGTTTTTTTCTGAATCTCGCTGTCTATACTTAGTGAGTGACTGCAAAAAGGCAGAAAGGGGATAGACTGAAAAAGTTCTCCATTGTCTGCTGAGTCAAAAGTAAAAATATCCAAAACTCATTGCGAGAAAGAAAGTTGTTGATGTAGGAAGGCTATAATTCTGCTTTCTTCTTGGGGAAATGGAAAGGATTAGAACCTCATTGATGGAAGAAAGCACTTGCTGGACTGACTTTACTGAGATAGGTATTCCTGAAGGGAAATGTACCTCATACCAAGCAAAAACAAAATTGTTTTGCTCATTTAATTTGTATGAAGTCCTTGAATTAAATGTGTTACACTAACAAGAAATCTTAGGATGTGAGCTAGTTCTCTGTTTACTGCCCGAACTATGAGGTTTAGGTATCTTTACTTCCTGCCCCCTCCCCCCCCAGACACTCCTGTCTGATACAGCTAAATTTAACTAGCTGAATAATTCAATGAAGTAAGGGAGAACAGGGAGATGGAGAGAGCAGACGCTTCCTGGAATCAAATTCTTCCAGTGAAGTGAAGATACTGCTCATATGCTACGAATTTTGTACCACCTTTAAACTCCATCAAATTTATGAGACCTGTGGTGGTTCTGAATTGAAAAGTATGATGAGTTCTCTCTGTAATGGCATGTGGTAAATTTCTGATGGTCATTTCTTAATGCGTTTTTACAAAAGTTAATCTACATCTTACATTAGGTGGTGTTACATTGAACTCAGAGTTTTCTTTTGAGAGTGAAGCACTATTCAGGACATGTTCTAACAATGAGATTTGTCTGACAGTTCCAGGGAAATGTATCCAGTCCACCTGTCTAAGTGTCTAATATTGTGAACTTTGGGAGGAAGTATGAAATGTAATGAACTCACAGGTAGTCAAGAGCAATACTGAAATGACACTTTGGGAAAGGTTTTCTGTAAATAACAGGTCAGTTGATGTAAGTAATGTAAAAGATGAAGTTTTCCCCACTTCTCTTTGAAACAGGTGCATTAATTGTTTTACAGTAGTACTTGGAAGACACAGTGTTACTGTCATTGAAAAACTTGGAACTGTACTATATAAATGAGAGAACATAAAAATATGAATTCAGTATTAGGCACATTAAAGGAATTCATTAATAGGTATTTAAATAGAATATGTAGGAGGCTATTATATACTAAAATAATTTCAGAAAAGGTTACTATTCCACAGTAAAATAAGAAAACCGGGAGCTGACAGTGGGTCTAATTTGAAAATGGTTTGAGGTTAGCTAAGGATCTCCTTTGTTTTAATGGAAGGATCAGAGGAGTTATGTACGGAGATTCACATTTATTAGGGAGCTACTTATAATGGCTAGAAAATACTAAGAAATAGCTGATAGATCACTTAAAAAAAAAAACAAACCAAACATATAAACTTTAAAAAATGAATTAAAAATCTAGAGGAGAGAGTTGCATTAAAAAATAACTTCATGAACCATTTTCTTCATTCTCATGTTGTCTTTTGCTGGTTAGATCGTGACTCACATAACAAATGTGTGATGTTAAGTGATACTGGCTAAACTCCAGAAAAAATCATCCAAGCATAAAAGGCGGCTTTCGAGAGTACTACGTGCTTCATTTCATCTTGCCGGGAAGGTGGCTAGAAGACTTGTATACATCTAGCGTGCAGTTTTGTTGACAGGTAGAAGAAGAGCAAGACTGCACGGTTCTTACTGCGTTTTGTTATACTGTGCTCTAAATCATCTCCTGCCAAGTTAATCCTATTATTTGGCAATTGATTGGCAATAGTTCAAAGTATGTTAACATCGTAATGGATTTTGTATTTTATAATTATGGAGCAACTCTAATTAGAGTTTGACAGTGTTATGCTCCTTTGTAAATTTCCACAGTGTAGAAGTATTAGATACCCAGCTAATGTGTGGACGGGATACAAAAAATGGCAGATGGCAATTAAATAAATTGATTACACTCTTTATGTATGGATGAACCCTATGATGTTGGACCTCCTGATTTGGTGTGTCTTGTGGATAGATGGATGCTTTTCTCATCTGGAAGTACATTCTCAGTAGTCCACTTTGTTAGGACCAACAACTACTGTGATGACATAACATGTGATTAATCATTCAGTCATTATTCTGGAAAGCATGGAAAATTTAGTAATGTGTTACAGTCAGAGATATCAGGACCAACACACGTTGTCTCTGAAATCCTCTGGAGACTTGGGTTAGGCAGTTGGGTAAATGGGAGCCCTGAAAAAATGTCAAATGCAAGGAGCGTGATTTTCAGTTGGCAAATGATGGCAAGTGCTTTTGGTTCAGGATTTGCTGAGATTCCTTAAACAAACTGGTTTTAGGTGAATGAGTGCCAGCTGCTTTTGGAAAGTGAAGTTGTTTTAAGGCATCTCATTTTTTGAAGGACCGTGAAATCGCTTTTGATGATTTTGACCATTGCTCTTTGTCTCTTGTGCTTCAAAACATAGAGATAAACCCTGTCATTTCTGTTACAGAATGATCATTTGCTGCTTTCCTTCAATTTATTCTGGTTTTGAGAATATTAAAGAAGAAGGGGAAAAGCACATATCCCTTAGGGAACAATCTGATGGTTGCTGTTGTTCTAGCATGTTTAGTATGAGCGTGACAGTGGCTCATTTTTCTTTGGTCAAGGAGTTAACTGTCCCTCTCACATGTTAGTTTCACATGTTTCTTCCCAGAATGGTTACTGTGGAAGATTTTGAATGCCTTCACCAAGGAGCTTTTCTTCCTATATTCCTCAAATGTAACATTTCCATTTTTCTGAAGAAACAAAACACAAAAAATAAAAAATTAAAAAATTTAAATAAAAGAAAAAAAGAAATGCTGGAAGCTGCAAGAATGTCCTGAGGGTGCAATAGAAATGTTTTTATGCTTATTTTACATTTTTGCTTGAACTCACAGATGATTTCCCCCCTTCGCATCTCGAAATATTCCATCTTTGAAAAACTAGAAGTCATTTCAAGAACTTAAATTCTTATTTATGATTTATTATTAAATTTTAACTGGCTATTTTTAAAGCAGGGCATTCGTTTTAATTTGTCCTCATTTACCAGGGACCTCACGTATCCTCGATTCATTCATATTTTACACTTCCAGCCTTTAAATTATGTCTCTAATTTTTTTGCAAATTGTTCTCTGTGTACTGGTACATCAGCTGGCATAGCTAGTGGGGTTCAGATTGTTATGTGCTTTGCTGTTAAACAGTGTTATATTTTTACAAGAAACGGCAAACTGATTCTGGTAATCTTTTGTTTTACTTAGGTGGAAAGAGATTGTGAAAGGCTCCTTCAGCCATATGGGGAACATTAAACTAAATAGTAAATCATCCCAATTATTTGTAGCTTATGGGAGAAATCCCAGGGCCGAGCCCTATTGACTCAGAGATTCTGTAAATGGATTCTGTGTTTTATAATAAGTTGTTATGATCAGGCAGGAGGCCAAGTACCAGATGGATTGATTGCTTTCTGCCAGAGGTATGGCCACATCAGCTGCCTCTATTAGGAATGTATTTATTCTCGAAAATGTCAGCTTGACAATTGGAGTTCAATTTGTGCTATCAAAACATATTAGTCTCATGATCCTAGAGTTAGATCAAATGCGTTGTTGAGAGGCACTACTTTAGTCTTGTTTTGATTTAAGATCTTCTCAGTACTCCTAAATTACAATGTTGTTTCCTGCTCTTTAAAGAGTGGGTTTGCTGAGGCTGTTTTAAAATAGAGAAATGAAATAAATGGCGTTTTCTAAAACTGTCATGAAGGATGCACAGAAGATCATGGTTACTTCCTGTAAAACTGAGCTTTGTCACAAAATGTGTAATCTGGGAAGGGAATGGTAGCAGAACAGCTAGCAAATCAGCGTCTCTTCTGAGCTGCCACCTGTTGCAAGCAGGGAGGTTAGGCACCTCCAGTCAAAAACAGATTACAGGAAAAGATGCGTCAGGAGGTTGGAACATTCCAACCCAAGCCATTCTGTGATTCTGTGGTTCGTGGCGAAAACAGGAATTTACCCTGAAGAAATCACAGCATTTGTCTTAACGTGAAATCAAATCCATGGCCATTAAATTAGATATCTCTTCCTAGACAGTACATGTGCATCTCTGTTGTTGCTCTCGATTCCCACCTGCAATCTGGAGGCAGGGCGATCATGTTTGTGGTTCATATTAGTGAAGGATACAAACTAAAGTAAAATGCTTCGCGTGATTCTGAATTAGATCAGAGCACAGTGCCAAGTTACGGCTTACAGTCCTCTGCCATGTGAGGCTGAAGCAAATTCAGCTGGCTTGTTCCTCCTTGTGACACATTTTTTGTGTATCAGCTTCTGTAAGTGTCATTTTGGGTTCAGTAAACTCCTCAGTAAATTCATCAGCTATTTCATCTGTATATTGCTGGACTGGGGCAGTTCTTGCACTACTGAGCTTTATTTCCTTCAGAAACCCTATTGTAAACGAAGTGCTTGAGGAGAACAAAATGAAGGCAGAAGCTTAGCTGAGACTCTGCCTGATGGTAGGCTTTGGGCAAGAATTTCCTTAGAGTAGCAGTTCAGTTTAGCAGGAACTTCCATGTGCTGCCTATCTCAGTTCTTCAGTACCCACAAAATGCAATATTAGCATATATACCCGTGTTATCAGACATTTTTTCATGCAGAGCTGTATACAACTTGAACACTGCTGTCACAAGGGCATTATGGTGAGCTGAGTTTATAAAAGATACCTGTAAGAGGAAACAAACTTAGTTCACGTTACTTCTAGTTCTGTATTTCAGTTTCCCAAGTTTCATTTCTAATTTCACTAAAATGAACATCTCAGTCAGTTATCAAGAAAATAGGAGGGAAGATTCACCTCCTGTAACTTAGTTACCTATAATGAAGACACTTTTAGACATTGAAACCAGATCTGGATTCCCTTCATAATCAATGGTGAGGGGAAGCCCGGTGTATTTTAAGCTTACATGTTAGGATGAAATTGACAGTGCCCTAGAAGGGTCTGTCTTACGCCGTTAATTTCAAAGGGATCTATGAATGACCATTTTGGCTGTAGACACAAAATCAGCTGAGAAGACTCTTCATTCATATCTCAAGATAGGCAAAACTTAGGATATAAAAGCATAAATGATCCTTCAGTTATACTGTGTTTTTGTTCTGCAAGCATTTTCAGATAGAAGCCCTTATTTTGTGAACTTTAAAGGATTTTTAGGTAGAAGTATCCTTAAGACCTATCCATGAGTGTTTTTCCAAATGTTAATCCATAAGCTTTAAGTAATGATGTGATGTGGGTCTGTGCTGTAGGACACAAGCTGGTTCTGAACATAGAACCCCACTCCCTCATTCAGTCTGGTACCAAGTTTGTGGCTTCCACTATCAGCTTTGAGTCTTTGCTCTGCTCAGATGTTTCATGCCTTTCTCTTGCAGTGTATCTTGATGAGGTCCTTCCTACTCGTTTCTCTAAAAAATAGACAAATCTGTCTCATGAAAAATCACCCGAATTGCTGGTCCTCAGATTATGTTGAATTGGATTTTTAAAAGAAAGTTTTCTAACCTCCTTCCAGCTGCTACACTGAGCAAATTTCAGCCTCCTGCCTTAGAGAATGTCAAAAGGGCAATGCCTCCAGTGTTCCACCCTCATTTCAGTCTAACAGTTATCCTTTGAGGTTTCTTGAAATGCCCAGCAGAACAGCAGCTCATTTTCACATTCTTGAGTGTGCCGTGAGAGAGCTCTTGTGATGCTTGGAGCAAAAGCCCTCATTGTGTTTGCTGCCTGGGACCTTTCTCTCCTCACTAGCATCTAATAATGCCACTGTGCTGGTATTTCATGCTAGCAAAGGGAGCCAATACTGATGTGTTACCTATTCTAGAATTACCACTTGCTGGGATAAGGAGCACCTGTGCTTTGCTAATGCCCACAGAATCACTGTAAATAAATTAAAAGGTGAAAGTGAAATCAGATCACTCGGCTGAAGTGAGAATAAGAAATCTATTGCTATGTTTAAGGACAGATACAGAAAATTGGAGCAGTTACAGTCCTTGTTGCTACACATTTAGGTTCAGCCTCTGCATTGTTCCTTTGGGTTTGTTTTCAGCTAGCAGACTCGAGCCAGCCTGGCTCCCAGGGCAGTTGATCCCTGGAGATGGGATCTGATCTCCCAGCCCAACACTGTCTTTTAGCTGTTGCTTTCCCCAGATAAATTCTGTTTGGTGATGAAGCCACCCCTTCTGTCCTCCCAATTTCTATTTACCATAAATTCACCCTTCTGGCACTCTGCAACTCTGGATAACTATAAGTGATTAAAAAGGAAACAAATGCTGTCTCTACTGCTCTCTTCAAAAGGAACCGTGTCTTAACAGCTGAGTGGTTGTGGCTTAGTCACACTTACTTGACTTAACCTATTTACACAGTGCAATTCCCAGCAGACAGATAACAGAGGAAGAGTTACATTACCACTGTGCTAAAGTGCATGAGCTACATGCAGCACAGCATTTCAAGAGTTATTGCTATATAAATGAGAGTGATGACTCTGATTCATTGGTAAAACCAACTATGATGGAAAAGAAAGTGAGGATGATTTGTGTCGAAGATAAATGGGCCATAAACACAGTCTGTTGAGACTGGGGAGACACAATGATAGTATTTTCTTACCTGGATACACTGAATTGTGATAAAATCCCTGAAATCCACATATATGCCATTGGTGAAGTGGATGTAGATGAACTGTTGGGTAGACCTCAAGACAGAAGATTTTTTAAATCAAGACCATAGAAATAATTGAGATTACAGCAGAGGGACCACATGAAATTCTGCTGTAGCTGTAGCTGTAGCTGGAAGGAGCGATTTCCATGGCATGCCTTGTGGGACGCCATCCCAGGGAGCCCTGGGCTGCTCAGTGCCTACTGCTGCTTCCCAGAGTTGTGTTTTCCAGACCAGTGATTTTCTTTTGAAATACACAAGGGAGCAGCACATCTTGCTGTCAAAGTTCAAAGTGATTAATTTGAAGAGAATTCAATATTGGAAATAATCTTAGAAGGATCAGTTGCTTTTAAGGCTTTCTTTTTTTTTGCCTGTGAATCTGTATTGCTCCAGTGCTGAATGCAAGAATTCCTTGTTCTGCTGAAGGCTTGTCTTTGTACTTGTTACCATTTTTGTTTACGAGTTGAGCCTTTTTTGCCAGCAGAAGTTACAGAGCTTAATGATTTCGTAATGAGTTAAGAAAAAAAACTTGTGAGACCTTTGCAATAGACCCCGAGGAACTGAAATTGAAGTGTCTAGGATGTAAAATCCCACTGTCCTAATAGAGTCTTTTATGTGTAGTAGCTGTAAATGTGCAAAGTAACAGTTGAGTTGAATAGCCTGCACGGTGCTTCAAAAAGGTGTGAGAAAAGGTCAGTGTGGTGTGTGAGGTGGCCAGCTGCACGGACAGGGTGTTGTGTTTCTCTGCACAGCTGTTTTGTCATTAATCTGGGAAGCTGTGAGCGTGAGAAGCAGAATTCTTAAAACCAGTCAGGTCTGTCAAATTGAAATAGTAGGAGGCAAACAGAACTGTACACAGCTTACATGGCTGATCTCATCAGGAAGGCAGGGAGCTGCTGAAATGATTTATTTATCAGCTAGTAGAAAAATGCGTTCTGATGTCAAACAATTAGAGATGTGTTAGAAAAGGCTTCTGCCTCTGCAAAGGCCTCAGAAACATGTTTATCCTTAAATAAATCCTAAATTTGAAGAAATTTGAATGAACTGATACTGTCACTCTGATGTTGTGAATAAATCTGTGTTCATGTGTGCTTGCGAGAACTTGCCTAAAACTTCCATTATTAGCAGTGCTGGCAAACAGTAGATAACTTTATTTGCATGATGGCTCAGTTTGTGCAGAATGAAAGCTATGGGAAGTACAAAAATTTGTTTTGCATACCTTGAAAATCTTCAGGCAGTGTTTGTTCCTCTTCTTGAGCAATTCTTGTTACCGCATATTTGGTATTGCAGAGCGTTCCATGGGACCTACAACTGGTAAAGATGCACCTCATGAGGCTTTCTTGATGGCTTGTTTAACGAGTCAAGTATATTTTTACTGAGAGACTTCTGGATGTAGGTATCTTCAGGAGTTTCCTGAAGGATAACTTTGTATCCTGAAATATAGACAGCTGGTGAGATAGCTGTATCCCAGTAAAAGCTTTCTTTTAATAGCTATTCTTGCTGTAATATTGAGATATGCTTCTAAAATATCACATGGCCTTTTGTTGATCTTTGTATTCCATTGGCTTTCTGTGCACAAGAAAATTTCTGGTTGTTTCCAAGTTACAATTCATTTTATTTGAAACTATAAATATACACAGCAGGATCCTTACAGAACTGTTCTGGATTTAACTGCTGTTTATGTGTCATCCTGGAAACTTGACTTCTGTGCTAGTAATACAAAGCACACAGTAGTATTGAAAAATGAAGAGTTAATTTTTTTGCTGAAGGATTCATGAGTAAAACTTTCTAAGGACAAGAGTAGAAGTTTTGGTCCTTGCAATTCTATTTTCTGCTCACTTGTGTAGTACAAATCATTAGTATGTACAAAGCTGTAAGCCACCATTTGGAAAAGAAAACATGTTTTAGGGAAATGCTTGAGTAGTTGACAAAAGCAAGATCTGAACGCTCATATACTGCTTTCAGTTGTGCTGCTGCTGGTTTATACTGCATCCCTGGACAGGTGATGTCAAAGTTTTAGGTTATAAAATTGAAGACGTGCAGGGAGTAGGTATCTGCAAGGGTCTGAATGCTGTGGTTTTGGGAGCTGAGACAGCTGTCTTTCTTGGTTGTTGTTCCTTTTGTCTCGATTTGTTCTGTATGAAGATGGAAATCACATGTACTGAGGTGAGTTCAGTGGAAGAGCATTGGGGCTGAAGGATGAACTATGGCTCTCTGCCACAGTCTAAATTTAGTTAACTAAATTTTAGAGGAGATGCATCATTTAAAGCGCTGATGCTGTTCTAACCATTTCTGCGATCACTGCAGCTGTCTACTCAAGGAGATGCCAGCCAGGTGATTGGACCTCTCACAGAGGGACAGAGGAGGAACGTGGCTGTAGTTAATTCGCTATACAAACTACACCAAGCAGTTCTGAAGGTAGGCTTCTTTGATATTCCTTGTCTTTCCATAAAATATGTGTCTTTGCTGTGCTGTATCTATATTACCTTACTTACTGGTGAGAACTCTAACAAATATTGACATGTTTGGGGTTGGTAACTGTGTCTTGCTTAACATTTGTACAGCTTTTTGAGACTTGGTTGGCCCTTTTAAGCACTGCTATGTGATAAATTGTCAATATTAAAAGAGGAGAGAAAGATGTGTTTATAGAGAATAATCACATCTCACAGCCATTATTATAAGTTTTTTTCATATAACAAGAGCTCTGTCTTTCTGCTGGTTAGCCCAATAACCCTTGCCTTTACCTGTCCCTGCCTGAGCTTATCTTTCTAAGACCTTCCCTGCTTTCCCACACTTGTGACATAAAAGGAGAAAGAAAATGTGAAATCAAGAAAAGCAGCACCTCACATGCATCTCTGTGTATTGCTGCCGTGACCCAAGTCTGGCCTGGAAATGTTTTTGTACTCTGCTCAGTTATGAACAATTCCAGTTTACTGACTCAGTGATATCAGTGGTTACACAGCCTCTGTAAATTAACACAAACAGTTATAAGAGTACTTCTAGTTAATCATGTTTAAATCCTAGCCTGATTAGAAACAGAATCATGAGTAGTCCTGACTGTGGATATGTTTAAAGAATGTTTTAAAAAGGCCAAAAAAGCTTATAAAATTTGCTTGGATTTTGCAAGCAGATGGTAGATTAACTTTTAAGTCTGCTTTCTCTGATGTATTTAGTAATAAACCTCATGTGCCTTAGTGCTGGAGGGAGTTTGATATGATTCAGTCTGAGTTCAGTACTTACCTGGCTTAAAAATACTATTACATAGATGTTCATAACTATAAGGAAATCAGTTGAGTATTCCTCAGGTCATCCCTTGACTTTCAGTTTGAATATTACTGTAGCTGCACAGTCAGCTTTTCAATGTGTAGTATTACATACAGGTTACAGTACTGAGAAAGAGCATAGCTGTTCTTTCAAACGTTTGCACTAGAGCTGCTTGTACAATTCTCCCTAAGTTCTGTAGCTTGCAGCAGGAGAATACACCACTTACTTTTATTCTGGTACTTTTAACCCTTCAGCTGTGCTTCAGTTAAAATCTCTTGAATCATTTCTTTGCCAAAGTAGCAGCAGAGCCCATAGGAGATTTGAGAGTGAAGAACTGATAGTGGTGCACTGAAAATTCTGCCTGTGTCAAACATTTTTGATAGTTATGTACAGTGCACACATTAGAAAAAATAACTCAGTGTGTTTTATGTGCAATTAAGTGTTGTGGCTTCTAATTGTTTTGAACGTTTATTAACATTTATCATTAAGAAATACTTCAATGTTTGTAGGTTGTTACCAATCAGAACTCATTCCCAGCAGCTGCTGAGGAAACGATCACAACTGCCTTGAAGGTAATTGAACACCCAAGATTGAATGCACTGGGGAGAGGGCTGAGGTTTGCTTTGTTTGTTACTTGTAAAATGGGGGCTTCTTTTTCCCAAGTGTTACGTAGTGTCAGTATATACTAGCCAAAGACACACAAATATTCTGTAATTTATATTTTGCCCTATCTGCAGCTACCTAAGTGTTGCATGTGCTAAGTTACAGCTTGAGTAACGTTTGTATTTAAGAATATTCTCATAATGGTTGGAACCCAGATGTCGCCTGACTGAGAAAATAAATGCCTTTCTCTGCAGCATTCACACAGCAGTAACTGAATCCTTTATCGCTACCCCTGACACGCAGCCATGCAGGCACATAAAATTATGATCTTTGTGCTATCTGGTGCTTTTCTGAAGGGCAGTATGTATGGCCGTGTGGCCCTCCGGGTGCTGTGGGTGACAGCTACCCACATCTATCCTGCTGTGCACTAATCTGGGAGCGGGTGTGTGCAGAGGAATGAAGGGGAGCTTGCCTGTCTCGGGGAAATGAGCAGCTGAACCAAGTGTGTATGCCAGAATGTGTGTCTACAAACCAGGAATCGCTCTGCATCTTTTTAAAGCAACGCTTTATATACATAGAAGTAGTAAACAGCCTTCCTTATGTACCATACTGGTAAGATCAGTGAAAGATAAATGCTGTCTTAGGCTTTTGTCCTCCTATTTAGCAGTTTCTAATACAGAACAGTTAAAAAAGCACAATTGGAACAAACTATTTGTGAAGGTATTCTTGAGGTGTCAAAATGCAAATGCTTGCAGTTTCTGTTCCTAATTTCTGCCTTTCTCTTATCCTATTTTAGGCAGTCCATGATCTAATGGGTAGTGCTGTTCAACCATTACTGAACTCTGTAGGAGATTCAGTAGAAGCTATTATCATCACGATGCACCAGGAAGATTTTTCCGGGTAAATACCAGTGTTTTAAAATTTACTATTGCCTTAGTAAGACATCCTGCCTATGCATAATAAATTGTTCCTGCCATATGCATAATAAATTGTTATTGCTGCAACGTCCTTGGAGCAAGAGCCCGTGTTTATTAGGGGGAAGGTAGGTGATGCATTATGGTCAATTAACACAGCCATCTATTGAAACAAATTAATGGGGCAGCATATGTCTTCTTCACTTTTTTTTTTTTTTTTTCCTCCCTATCTGTTGAGTAAAATTCATTTTAAAATGAAAGGAAAACCAAGCAGGGGCCCTTTTTGTCCTTAGAAAAACCTTCTTCTGCTTGAAAAGATTCCCTGCTTTTTTTTTTTGCTTATTTTGTGCTTTTTCCTTTTGTTTTTCTTTCCTGGATAGTTCCCAGAAACGTCAGTACACTTTGTGCTTAAAATAAAGCATAAAACCTCTGATTCAAAATTACATAGGAAAAAAAAATCTTAACATATTACTAAATGGGAAATGGTTCAACAAATCTTTCTTATTGAAAGCTCAGGTTTAGCAGTTGCATTTTGTTGAAATTTCAGATTACCATTTCAAGTATTCCTTATCTGCAGGTATCTCGAGTCCTAACTGTACTTGAGACTTCCTTTGTGAGCATGGTTTTGGTTGTTATGTCTGTTCTGATGTGTCTTACATCATCATGAGATGTCCTGCAGATGCAGAAGATTTGGCCAATAAACGTCACTCCTTTGTATTCTGTCCTTGAAATTCACTGGAAAAAAAATATATATTTTCAGAGCTGGTTTTTGTTTTCCTTTTGACTTTTTTAACAAAAGCGAAAGCTATCAATATTTTACCCTCTCTGTCTTCCTTTTGCTGCCTCTAGTAAAATATCTCTGAGTGAATAAACTGATTGCAGCCAAAGACTGAGCTGTTAGATTTCCTGTATGCTCGGGTTCCTCAGTTTGGAAGAGCTCGGTTGCCTGGCTGTGTTTCAAAGAAAGAGAAAGGTGATTTATTTCTGTGTTTTCTAGCTTCTGTGCTGCTTCTGTAATAACTAGATTTACTTTATAATCCAGGGTTTGGAGCACTCTAGGAAACTAATTATGAGAAAATAGGTTTGGTATAGGTGTAAGTAGTGACCCTATGACATGTGCTTGCATTTTCTGATCCATTTTTAGAGTTGTAAATCAACAGCTGGGATAATTACATTTAGGGGCTGGATTTGAGCTTTAGGCTCCAAACTCGTGGAGGCTCTGTAAGTCAGGTTGGAGTGGGATGATTTCCTGCATCTTGCTTGGAAGGGATGAAGAGATATTTTTTGACCACAGCTTCAGAAAGAGCTACACATTTGGAGCCTGCATGGTACTCTCTAATTCATGCCGGGTCTTTTTGGGGTACTGAAAAAAATCAAAAGAAACCCAAGTCATTTTTGGTTGTATTTTAAACATAAATTTAACTGTCCCTATTTCTTTTTTTCTTTCTTCTTTTTTTTGCAGGTCATTATCCAGCTCAGGAAAACCAGATGTCCCTTGTTCTCTGTACATGAAAGAACTACAGGGTTTTATAGGAAGAGTCATGAGTGACTACTTCAGACATTTTGAGTGCTTTGACTTTGTCTTTGATAACACTGAAGCCATGGCACAAAGAGCAATTGAACTTTTCATTCGCAATGCCAGTCTAATAAGGCCCCTTGGTGAAGGTGGGAAGATGCGGCTTGCGGCGGATTTTGCACAGGTACCCCTAATACTTATTTCTGCTTTTTATCATTGCTTCACTGCGTTCCCTGAAAGGTATCATCAGTGCTTTTGCCCCCAATGAAGTGTAAGCAGACAGCTGTAGAGATCTGTGCATTTCAATTCTAAACATTTTCCCTGTAATAGTGAATCCTGAGAGGTGTATCCAGTAGTAGTTGGAGATCCCTCGTCATTGCAAAGCACATTGCAGGAGGTGTGACAGCTCCCCATCAAGTAACTGCTGCATTTCAATTCAGCTGCATCTTGAAATTTTATCCAGCTTGTCTGACCTCCTCGCTATGTCCATCATTTGCCACCATTCATTCACTTCATTCTTTCTCCTAATGCAGTGGTGTGTCATTTTCTTAATTGCTTTAATATATCACAGTGCCAGCAGCAGTTAATCACTAACTCACCTGCCTAGCAGAGTAGGAGACAAACTAAAGAAATAATAATGTCCTGTGGAAGAACTGCCCTTTCATTTTCTTCTGAATTTTCTTTATGATCTGACTTTCCTGTCTCTCAGACTTAACTCTGTCTTTATGCTGATCTAAAACACAAAGAAAATTGCTAGATTAATATCCACTGCTCGTCTATGTTATCTGTTATCATCAAACCTAATTTGTCAATAATAACATTGTGTGATTAACTTGCCAAAAAACAAAGGCCTTCACTAGATTGGTGTGAGGGTACAGGTTATATTGTCTGGATGGAAAAGAGAATGAGGCCCCACTTGTCTGCATACTGAGTTCTGCTTTTGGCTAGTAGGTAACCGGGGTAGGAGAGGAAGGCAGGGAAGGGGGGAGTTGCTGTTTCATTTCTGGGTTGTGTCTGTTTTATTTATTTTGCATTTAAGTGCCCCAGAAGAAGGCAAGAAGAAAAATCTTTGTCAGGAGATACAGATCAAATGGCCTGGCCTGGTCAGAAAAGCAGCCCCGCTTTCCATGTTCTTGTCTGGGACTTAAATGACCCAATGTAGGAGATGGATATCGGGGCATTTTCATCCGGTTAATTTGTTTTGGCTGTAGATATTGAAAGAATCAACTCCAGCTCTGTCAGCTTTCGGATTCTTATGCAACTGTCACTTTTTTAGCAGCGGATTCAACCCTGCAATAGGCTCACATTGAATCAATTTGGGTAAAGTTTTTGTGTTCATTATTCAGAAGTAGAAAACCAGCCGTTAATCTTAGCAGGGGATGTGTTCAATTGCTTTCAGTGGGAAGGTTCTATTCCCTTCTGTATGTTGAAGACAATGGCATAAAATAGATCAAAAAAAAGGACACCTGACTCCTCCTCTGGAAAGAATATGGGCATTTTTTGTGTAATTTATGCTGCAGTTCTTAAGTAAGTTGTATAAATTTAGGAAATATCTTTACCTAATTCTATTGCAAAGAGCATCTGATCTAAGCACCTGTTATTATAATACTAAAAATATCACTCATTTATCTTTTAAACATATATTTTTCTCATTTTGACATGGGCTGACTTTTAAGTAAAAAAATGAAGGTATATTTTCTTCTGAGCATAGAGGAATTTGCATGTTCATTCCTGCCTTGATGAGCATAGCTCCTGAGAGGACAACTGAGTGAATATATGTTTGATATCTTTTCTTCTGAACTCTGGAAGGAGAAAAGGAAAGGGAAAAAAGCTTCCTGGTCTCCTGCTGGGGAGGCCATAGGTTTGTCCTGAGCCTGTTCACTCAGTGCTCAGTGTGAGCTGTAGCTGCAGCTGGTTCGTTTGCACAGTGTTGTTGGCATGGCATGCACCTATGTTGAGGAGCTGTCTGGATTCCTCCGAAGAGAAGGGCAGGTGGCTGCTGCCCTGGGTTGAGGAAAGCAGTGAGAAGGAGTTGAGCTGGGCTTGTGGCTGTTTAGGAAGAAACAGCTTTTCCAAGTGTCTGTAAATGCTGCAGGCAGAATTTTTTCAGGCCCAGAATGCGCTGTGCTGCTGGACTGATGCCTGAAGGAAAGGACTTGCCTGGAAAGACTGTATGTGTAGGAGGAGGTTTGCTTATAAATGTTTCTGCTTGTACTCTGTCTTGTGGAGTCGTTTTGAATATTCTGAACTCAGAAAGGGTTACATTTTCTGGTTTAAAAATAGCTTTTGTGATTAAAAAAAAAAAAGTTCTTGATGTTTTGGGGTTACTTGGGAGCAAAAGACCTGCTTTGTTTAACTTGAAGTCTTACTAAAACATAGAATCATAGAATGGATTGGGCTGGAAAGGATCTTAAAGACCATCTGGTTCCAACCCCGCTGCTGTGGGCAGGGTTGCCACCCACTAGATCAACATGTATGTTGCGAGTCAAATAATTCTGGGTTGCATTTATTGAATGTTCTTACCACATTTCTGCCAGGGCACTCAGAGGTACCTGTTTAAGTTGTCTCTTACTCATCCCAGTTACTTTGGCTGAGAGTCCAGTGTAAGAATTTTTCCAACCACAGACTTATTCTGCTAATAGTTGCCTCAAAACAGTAGGTAGTGGTACACAGAAGGGGGAAGGGAGCAGTTTCAAGCTCTCATCATTCAGCAAGCTCAGCTATTTGTTCAGTTGGGAGTTACTGTTGTAATTCTGTTGAACTCTCATCCTTTGTCTTATCCTGTTTCTACGGTGTCAGTAGTGTTATTGACACTGTGGAATATGATGTTATCTTGTGCATTGCTGGTGTTTCAGCAGGAGGGCTGCTTGTGTGCTAGTTGGCAGCTGTAAATGTAGGTATGATAGGAATGAAATATGGCAGAGTGTCATGATTTCATAAAGATCAGTGCTTACAGGAACGCAAAAGCATTTTAAGCCCTAGGAGATGTCTGCAATGCTGCAAGCTTATTATCACATACTGTGCTGTTCCTTGGGACTCATTGTTTGAAGTACTTACTTCCAGTGTATAGGGTGAATTCACCTCTGTTCATGCTCTCAGCTTTTATACAGGCAATTGCACAAGATTACTTTTCAATTTGCTCCTAGAAAGTCCTGCACCAGGTTGTTTTCATTTTTGTGTTATGAAGATGACCATGATTCAGTATTCATGCATGTAATAACTAAATTTTACTTGCAAATTTTTCGTATTCAGTCATGCTAGAAAAAATGTTCTCCTGGAGTAAGCAAGCCCTGATGGTTTTTCAGTGTTTATGTTTCTGGGGAGTGCCAGTTCTTCTCCAGAGGACCTTTTAGCTTGCTTGATATTCAGAGTTGCTACAGCACTTACTTTGAGGCATACTTTGGGATTTGTGGTTTGTAGTTCACGCCTTCATAACACCTGATAGAATTGCTGGACGGTGCACCGTGAAATATATTTAAGTGCAGTCAACTGAGAAATTTATTTGGATGAAATGGGTATTCAACAGTAATATTTAGCATGAAAATTAGTAGTCTGCTGCATAGCACTTGTAAGTCAATATAGGAAAATAGCTATTCACTGATAGCAAGTGTAAATGCAACTGCATTGAAACAACTAGTCTAGATGTTGCAAAAAGTAAGTAATCCTTAGGCTTCATGCATGAAGACATGACACGTTTTGCCATCTTAAACTCTTCAAGTTTTTATCAATATGTTACTGCAAAACATGTTGAGTGTATTGAATTTTCCTAGAAAAATGTTCTGGCTGCAGAAGTTGTCTGTGCTAAATTCTAGCATAGGAGTGTTTGTATCTGCTGGTTAGCATATGGTCAGAATCCAATTTCCTTAATTAATATGGCTTCTAAAAAAGCCAGGATATTAGGCATTTGTGGTTTTGTAAGTGTAAATAGATTTGTTCCTTTGAGCTTTGATAGAATGTAAAAATGCTTTTTGTCATTTTTCATAAAATATTCCCCTTTTTTAGATTCTTACAGAGAAACAAGGGAAGCATCGTGTTGTAATCACAGTTATAGTCATAAGGGCAAAAACCACTAAAGCTAAAATGTACGTAATGTTTAATGCCAACCGTCCTGCCAGAGGAAAGAAATGATTTTCTAAAGTGTGGTATTTTGGAAGCATTACAACTGAAGGATTTGCTTCAACATCAACTGTTTTGGAATTGTTACGCAGTGGAGAAAGCAAATTCCATATCCCTTTAAGGCCAGCTTGTTTCATATAGTAATTCAGAGCTCTTCTGCTTCCTTGCTTTTTAAAGCATTCTCTCCTTCTGAATGACTAGAAGAAAGCATTTTGAGTTAACATTTAAAAAGTTGGGATTCATCTTGGCCAGGAGGAAATATAATTGCTAAAAATTTAATGCTCAGATTTTCCAACTGAAAAAACAGCTTTTTAGTAACGAGAGATCTTGAAAATAGCACAATAGGCACTAAACAATAACGTCACTATGGAGTTTTTCAAAGCACTCTTCAATATATATGCATTATCTGTATCTAGAGTGCGTATTAACTTCACCCTTGAGTTGCTGAACATAATCCAAATAGCAAAGCCAGCCATGTGATGGATTTTGTACAATATGGCTAGCCAGTGAATAGTTCAACAGATAATTGACCAGCTAGCCATGGGCTATGACAGTGTCATCTGAGAAGAAAAGCTAATATAGCCTTTTTAGGCTTAGAGAGCAAGAATCACTGAGAAGAGGAATATGTTTTATATAAAAGTTGGGTAGGAGTCTGTCATTGCATTCTGTGAAGCACAACGAAGTGCATGAACAAATCATGGCAAAGCAATGGATTTGGAATGAAGTTAGAGGAAAGGAGACAGTCGTTAGGCCTTCTTCCATTCTAACTGTCCCTCTTCAGTGTGCACGTACACTTCCTATTGAATCTCTTCCAACAGATCCTGAGATCCTGTGATAATGTTTATCTCACATTAGTTGAGGTTGCACATTATTTCTCGGATGCCTGATTTCTCAGTGAATTTAATGAATACAAGAATTTTCAGATCTGCTATTTTGGGAGAGAAATTTGGAAAAGAAAAAGATGCTACTTGTCCTTACACTTGTAGAGCCCGCTGGACGTGAATGTGTGAAAGACCTTGCACACATGGTACAAACATTGGCTTGCAGACAACCAGAAGCATCACGCAACCTGCTGAAGCTCACCAGAATGCTTTGGAAGATATAGCTGTATCTCATAGCAAAAGCTGCTACAGCAGGACCACATTGCATGAATTGACAGCTGATACAGCTTCAGGTGATGATGGGTAGCAAAACTGAAGTGATGTGCACTGTATCCTCTGCCCAAATCCAGCTCCTTAAAAACAGCAGCTGTTCCTAGCTGAGTGTGTCCTCCCAGGAAGCCACTCCTGGAGCAGTGATGCCAGCCAACAGGGTGCTCACAGGGACACAAAAGCCATGCAGAGGGCCGGCAGAGGGGATTGCAGAAGAAGCAAAATGCCGGTGGCATCTCATCAAGTCTTTGGACTCAGACAAATAGCTAAAAGCAAGCAGGGAAAAAAGAATCATGGTTATGATGTGAGGTATGGTTTTTACTGGAGAAATTGGCTTACAATGCATAGCAGACTAGTGTTGTAAAGTAAAAAAAACAACCAACCAACAACAACAAAAAAAAAAGACAAAAATGAGTTTCTGTGGTTTATGTTTTTCCCACAGTAGTTTTCACTCATTCCCACTCTTTGTGAGTCAGTTTGAGATGGTATAGTGTGCTGCACAGCTTAAAAACACTTGTGTTTTTTTTTTCCTTTGGCAACTAGTGCTTCACGAAACAACCATCTGCTGCCATTAAATTTATCTGGCTCTATCAATTCTAATCATTTCCTACCGTGAATAAAGGTTGAAGATGAATTAACAGAATTTTCCAAAGAAAATCTTATTCTTCAGCATTTAAGACTGAAAATGCTGATTTATGGAAGCTGCTAAGTGCGTTCAAGAGAAATCATTTAAATTTGTTTTAATAAGGAGTTGGTTAAGCTGTAGAAAGTTTCACTTACGTCTCATTACATCATATTATGTTTCAGGAGAGAAACAACCATTTAAAACTTACCGAGCAGAATCATATTTTGCTCTGCAGGGATCTTTCTTCTCACGGGTACATTTCCATCCATGCATCTCTGCCTCCACAAGTCAGAATGGCTTTTTGTCGCCTATTCTCAAATTCTCCAAAGCACCTAAAAGGATGGTTTTTCTCCCCAGTTCTTCCTAGCTACGAGCGCCACGGCTCCCACCACTCAGGGATACGAGGTCCTACAGGATGTCAGTGCTGTTGCCTGAAAAGTAACTGAAGAAATGAGAGCTCCCATTTGTTTTTCAGCATCTGCTGGGATCTTGTATCGTGCTACAGCAAATCCTACTTAATAAGCTCTTCTTCTTGGCCGCTTGCTCCTGATCCTGTGCAGCAGACTGGAAGCTTCTTGGCTCCCAAACATACTTAGAAGTATCCCAGGGGATGTGTGGAAGCAATTTGCTGACCTTGTGTTAATCTTCATCACCACGTAGAATTTGTGCTCCTCCCTGGAGAAATCTCAAGGGAGAACCTGCATGCACTCAGCATTGCTCACTTGTGCCAGCAAATTCCGAACAAGGCACAGCAGTTGAGGATTCCTCCTGAGCAAAGTGACATTGGCATCCCATGGCATGCTGAACGTGAGGCATGTACTACAAAGCCTCTGGGCCCAGGGATCAGCTTCGTGCTGCCTGTGAGAGCTTTGCCCATCCCTTTTCTGAGGTGCTCCCTCTCCATGCATGTAGAGGAAGTATAGGTGGCTAGCTGGGGCACTCTGGGTCTCCCAGATTTGTCTGATGGAGTCTCACATATTGGGTGTTCCTACAACATGATCCACCTGACCTACTTTAGATATCACCCTCAGGGTATCCCACAGCAGAAGCGGTTGTTTCTCTCCACTGACCATAAAGATAAATTACAGATGCTGAGAACCAGGTGAGGGGATTCCCATCATGAACACAGAATCTCAAAGTAGCTGAGTCTGGCAGTGCCCTCCATGTCCCTCTGCACAACCCCTGCCCCAGCAGGGACACCCAGAGCAGGGTACCCAGGGACACAGCCAGGCGGCTTCTGGAGATCTCTAGTGAGGAGATCTGCAGCCTCTGTGCCAGTGCTCAGCCACTCAAACAGCACAGTAGTTTTTCTCAGATTCAGATGGCACCTCCCGTGTTCCAGCTTCATATCTTGTTCCTGGGCACCAATGGAAATAATGCCATCTATTTTCTACATGTTGTGCTGCTGCTGAAGATGGGTGCCTGTAGGATGTGGCCTTGACTGGCCTTAACTACTAATAAAATTTCTTCTAGTTTTAGACAAACTGAGGCATCAGAGTTTACCACATTGTCTTTGTTTAAGCTGACAGTGACAGAGAACCCCAGCAGTGCAGTTAGGTTCTCCTTGGGAGCTGGTGTTCCAGCAGCCATCTGGGAAAATGAAATTGGAAAGAGCAGCAGTATTGAAGACTTCCTTGTAAATACGGCATTATTGCAAGTGCTTTGGAACAAGTTCAGCAATGTCTCTTAAATGGGAGGCTATTGTGTGGTGGTTTTCATCTGTGATCTTTTCAAACATCGTAATTATGCATTACTTGGAAATGAGTTTGAGTAATTTTCTAAATTGGGGATTTTAACAAATCTACACAAAGAATAAAGTTTGCGTCCCTCTGTTGACTGACACTTCAGGTATGCAAAAAAAAGTCTTAATCCACATCTGGACAAGGTGATTCTCCCAATAGGTGGTGTTTGTATTATTGTACACGTTAACCAAAATTTTGCCAACGGCACCAGAGAGTTCAGGGATCTGGAGGTGGAATTGTTTTCTCATTTCTGTGTCTTCAGCGGTAATGAAGGTTATGTGATGGGAATTTAGTCTCACTTGAATAATAAAAGAACCTGAGCAGAGTCTGGCTCTTGTTTGGAAAGACAGGTGAACTCCATAGTGCTTAAAAACTAGAGTTTAAAAATTGCTTGTTTTTAAAGATGGATTCTATAACTCAGAACAGAGAGAATGGACTGTTGAGTGAGAACATGATTCTGTTATGGATGCACTTTGTGACTCCATGGTAGTAGGTCCCTGCTGCCTTCAGTCTGTGTAGGTTTTGTGCCCTTGCATTTAGGGCTGAGTATTCATGAATGAACCACTTAAATTTTGTCCTTCACCAAAGGAAAGGATGTCCAGCTGAAAGATGTGGTTACTCTGAAAGTAATGCCTCCTATTTATTTCCATGGAAACTTCAGCAGATACCAAGAGCACAATAAGATTATTTGATAGAGCAAATTCTCAACCACCAACTCTGTTTTCCAACACAGTCACCACCGTTAGCTGTGCATTTTTGCCAGCAAGAAACAAGAGCCTGTATGCTACACTCACAAAAGATTTAATGGCTGTCCAGAACGTGGTTTGTCTTTCACATCGCTGTTGCCGGTGCTGAAACACACCACCCACCACCTCGCTGTGCTCACATCCACTGGTTGGTCTCCATAAACCTTCAGTAAGTGTCAGTGAATGGCCGTGAATGCCATTTCTGTCATGGAATTCAGTTCCACACCTTTGCTTCACCCACACTTCCATGTCAAACCCCATTCTGTCAGACTGCCCCTCTGCTGCCATCTGTCACACAGCAACAACATGTCATGGGATATTGGTGGGAAAGTTTAGCCTCTACTGCTGTACCACCATCTGCTGTCATGGGCCAATAAAATAGAATAGCAGGCATTACTTTTGGAGCAGCCCTTGCGTGTGTGCATTTCTACTGCATTTGTAGTGGTTTGCAGAAACCTGCCTAGATTGCCTTTCATCCCACTCAGACATCAGAATTTTGGGACTCTTAATGGAAGTGCTTCATCAGGAAACTCATCACTGTCCAAATGAGCTCAGACAAACAAAGCTTCGGTTGCGGGAAGCTCACGAGAGCATGTCCTGTCCTTATCTATAGCTATTGTTTTGTGTGCTGCTTACTGTGTTGCCAAGAATGAGCAGAAGATTTGGCTTGGGCACTGCAATGTGAAGGATCATCTTCCAGTCCCAAAGGCAGCCAGCAGTGATGAGTTGGCCTGCAAGTCTGGGTTATTATTCAAAGGCAGACTCCTGAAATACCGAGTTTGATATTTTGGGATAGTCTAATTCAGATCCATATCTTTGTACTTTCAGATGGAGCTAGCAGTAGCGCCGCTCTGCCGCCGAGTCTCTGACCTGGGCAAATCTTACAGGCAGCTGAGGTCGTTCAGGTGAGTTGTGGGCACGGCAGCCTGCAGTTGGTTCTATGATCAAACTGTATTTCAAAACTAATTTATTACCTTTTGTTAGTTCTGATTGAACTGAGGGCTTTTTTGGCAACACCCACAAGCAAATTAGAAATAGATTAAAGTTCTTGTAAATTTTATGCAGAGTATGACTATGATTTAAAAGCCATTGTCATGTAAATCGTGGCCAAATGGTACTGTTTTGTGTGGCTTTCATTGCTGCTGCTTTATGATAGTGAGTTCTGCAGTTGCCTTACATCTTTCCACTGAAATATGAAATCTGCGGTCCTGCACTGTTTAATTAAAATAGGCAACTTCTGTACATTTTTTTTACAATCTGAACTTGGATTTTAAACCCGAGATATGGACTGGTGGAAAAAAATAAGGTGATTTTATCCTGTGACAATATTGGCGCTGTAAAGGCATTATTCTAATACATAAGAAAAGCCTTTCCTTCCTTTCACAAGTATTTTGTTGCATTTTTCCAGACCGCTGCTGTTCCAGACCAGTGAGCATATTGCCAGCAGCCCAGCCCTGGGAGAGGTTATTCCATTCAGCATTATTCTTCAGTTCTTATTTACAAGAGCACCACCGGAGTTAAAATCACCCTTCCAGGTAATGAGATTAACCCGTCTTTGTTTTCTAGATGTCCTGAGGAGGAACAAACATTTCTGTTTGCCTTGGTTATTTTAGTTAAAAATATTCAAGCTTGTGTTTTGTATGACTTACTGACTTCGTTTTCATCGTGACAAAGCTGTTATGGTCATTGATTTCATATTTTCATTAACGGTAGGAAGACAATAATCTGATTTTGAATAGCCTCTCAATTCTTTAACGTTCTGTCAGCTCACAGAAGAAAAGGAAAGTCCTATTGTAGGCTGCACATTGCAGTTGGATGTAGGAAGTCTAGATTCAGTCCACTGCCAGAACTGGGTGATCAGCTGATGTAGCAGATCATCTCTAAGCTTCCAAAACAATGCATTTCTGTTGAACAGCCTCCAATTTCTTAACTAGTTCTACATCCCTGCAGTGTTAAGAGCGCCTTTTATTGACTTCATCTGTTTCTAAAATTAGTGTGTGTCTCTTTTTCCACATTTATGTGTAATTGGTGTTTCTTTATGTTTCCCTGTATCAGAGGGCTGAGTGGTCCATTGCTCGCTACTCTCAGTGGCTCGATGATCATCCTTCTGAGAAAGACAGGCTTGCACTCATACGGTAAAAATCATATTTATTTCTTCTGTAAATGTAAGACAATTGGACAGTAAGTTATGGGGTCACCAGGACTTGTCACAAAAAGTAGAGAAGTGCTGTAGGGGACATACCATCATTCCCGTTACCCTCTCCCCACTCACAGAATGAGTTGCAAAATGGGAGAGTGTGTAAACTGAACACCTTCCTCTGCCGTATCCAAATCCTCCAGTGCCTTTGGAATGAGCACATAATCTTCTTGCAATAGAAGGAAACCGCACACAATGATGGTTCAGATTAACACTGTATTTTAGCAAAACTCTCAACCATTAGTAAGTCAAGGCTGCAGCTATCCTGCCATGGAGAAACGTTTAATGCTTAGACAATGAAAATGGAAATAGACAGGGATATTAAAATGGAAGACTCCTGTTTACAACTCTTTACAACTCTTGTTATTCTTCAGATCGACTGAGGATCTTTAGGAAGTGATAATTACATTGGATTTCATGAAATCTCCCTATGGTAGATAACTTTATAGGTGAATCCTATTTTGTGTTTTGAAGTATTTGGAGAAGTTACAGAGAGTTTTGCTTTTCAAATACGTCAGAAGAATGGTAGTGCTGTATGAACATTACAGAGCTAGCTCATAGATCCTCTGGATTCAAGCTTGGATGATCATTTGGCTCCTAATGGCCCAGCTTCCCAGTGCCCGAACCCAACCTCACTGTTACTCACCTGAGTGGCTCAGGAGAGGCTGTCACGTAGAGCTGTGCCAGACTGGAACTGGAAGCCAGCTCTGTCCTGGCATTTCTGTGCATGGAGGTGGCCAGCTTTTGCTGCAACTGTAAAAGCTGACTCTTCAGCTCCAGCCAACAGTGGTTGTACTTGAGAAAATCTGCTGTTCTCTGTCTGCTCTTTCAAACCAGGATTTAGAATACTCAGCCAAGAGAAGTCTGCTATAAATGTTCATTGTTCTTTAAGCTGATAGCACAACGTAGTCCAGTGGAGAGCTTGGACCAACTAAGGAAATACTTACTGATCAACAGTAGATTGCAAAGGGATTTATTTCCAAAATACTAAAATGCAGATACGCTGCTTGGTGTATGTGGTAGAACTGTGTATTTTGAAAATCATACATGTCATTAGTCTGGTTTAGCTACAAAACCAGGTTTCTTGAATCTCCAGCCATGGCATCTTGAATTACAGGCAATGAATAAGAGATGTAGCACTGATAATAGGTATACTGCTGTATGTGTAACCTAGCAGGGATAGTTCTACTGTAATCTTTGTCTTGATAGTACTGGCTAAACCGTTCATTTCTGTGCACAAATTTGAGAATGCCTTCCTTAAACTACAACACAAAATTGTCTTTGCTTATGATTAAACTTTGTTCACACTGATTCGGATAACAAGCTTCTGGTGGTCATGTCTGGGTGCTGATAAGTTGTTCTGACCACGGAGGTGTTCATACACTTGGGAGAAGTGTATTTTAGGCAGGGAGAGT
The DNA here is from genome assembly GCF_039878825.1 of Excalfactoria chinensis. NCBI lineage: Eukaryota > Metazoa > Chordata > Aves > Galliformes > Phasianidae > Excalfactoria > Excalfactoria chinensis. Next base: position 13,224,850 of record NC_092825.1, on the reverse strand, counting down.
ATCTTCACTTGGACCAACTCATATTGCTGGCAAACAGCCTTTTCAGTTCAGAATCCCGTATTCATTTTGCAAGCAGCACGACTATAAAAGTATTTAAACTTCACAACCCTAAGAGCATGCTGCTGCAAATTTATCACCTGAACATTTTACAGTCAGGTTGGTCCTTGTGCTTTGTACTGTGCACTGCTTGGGCTTTGCCTGGGCATCCTCTCTCACAGGGCATGGAGGAGCAGCAGTGGAGACCTGCCCTTCCTTAACACCACTGTTGGCACTCCAGGGATTCTTCCCTATGGATAGAATCATAGCTGTTTGTCTCTGCCCCTGATGGTTGTTTTTCTGTCCGTCCCCAGTGCCACCTCCAGCAGACAGCCTTTTGCTGAGCTGCAATTTGCTGAGCACATCCCTTCCCTGTGGGAAGAGCCCCTGTAGCCCCGTGCCTCAGGGTCATGCAGAGCTCAGCGAGGCCAGGGAGTGAAGGACATGATTCTCCCGGGCATACTCTGCTAACCTGTGTATGCATTGCCATGCACATCACCTTTTGACCATCTCTTGTCGTGATGGCCACTTCTAGTAGGCTGCTGATCCCTACAGAAGGCAGGCAAGCAAACCAGTCGCTTGTGTGGCCATCTGTTCCACTCACACTGTATTTTCCTTAATACAGTATTTGAAGCTTTCTGAGCCTGCTGTTCTGTCCTTTGCCTCCTTTGTGTGTATGAGCCTGAGCTGAACTGCGGGCAGCTTGCTCATTTGTCAGGTCTTGTATCTCGCCCTCCCCAAGCCTTCCTGCTGCAGTTGGGCTGTGCTAATTGGACCCTGTGCATCTTGGGCCTTCGGATCTCTGGCCCACTTTGAGAAATTATCTTTGCATTTGGTGCAGCCTTGCAAATGGTAATTTTCTGCAACTTCAACTTATAACAACTGTGCAATTACTCTGCGGACTTGCTTCCTAGATATTAATTCACACGTGTGATCAGAATCTTTACAGCTTTATATTAAAGCTAATCGCAGTTTTTCTTCAGCACGGTGGATCTTAAATGCTTCCTGTGCAGCACAATGATCACAGTGTTCATACTGTGAATTCTGAGCGTTCGGAGTGTTTTTATGCATTTCTTTCTGCTTGTATTTAGCATAAAGGGCAGGATTTACCTGGCCAGAGGTGCATTAGCTGTACTCCACAGAGAGGAGCAGGCACTTCTGGGGCTGATTCATCTCATCTCGAAGCAGGTACCTAAAATAGGTCAGCTGCACCGTGACCTGAAAGCTGCATTTTCTCTCTTCCATGGGCATGGAGTGGGGGGCTGTCAGGCAGACAGCTGCCCCCAGGATGTGTAAGGTTGGCTGAGACGGCCCTGCTGCAGGGCTGTGTGGGAGGAGCCCTTCTGTAAGCAGCCAGGGCACCTTTTCTTTCTTACTTTCTTTTTTTTTATTATTTTATTAAGTTTGGAAATGCAACCTGTCTCCCATTGCTGTTCCACTTGGCAGGCTTCGAGCCAGCCTGAAGAACGGCCTCCCTAGGGAGAGCACTTCTTCCTGAGTTGCCCCCTCCCATTACTGAGCGCAGCGAAGAGCTTATCTCCTGAAGGGCTGGTGTCTGTGCACAGCCCAGCCAGCACCTCTCGTCCATAAACATGCTTGGTGCCAGCTGTTCTGGTTTGCCCAAGCCCAGATGCACCGAGCACTTCATTAGGTAATCTGAAATAAAAAGGAGATGTCCCTTGTGCTACAAGTGATGCTGTTGGAGATTTTACTGCTAGGGGTTGCAGCACCTCTCCTAGTACTGATTAACTATCCATCTCTGCTGTTGGACAGGAGCATTCTTGCACATATTCTACTTTCGTCTGTGACTTGAGGCTGTGCCAGCAGCTCCTACCACAGCACCACACCACATCTGACCCCGCTGCCCTCCAGCTGCCCCACCAGCTGCCTGGGGCCGGGCTTGGAGCCCTGTGAGCTTCCTGTTGCCATTGGCTCATTTGCCTGAGTCAGAGCCCAGGGGCAGCGCTGGTGTTCACAGTACCATACCTAATGAATTAATTAATATGTATCATTTAGAATTGCTCTCAGTTCTCCTTAACGACCGTAGCCCAAATCATACACTTTTTTTCCCTTTTCTTTTTGCAGCAGATATAAATCTTCTTGGGTTGAAATACCATTTTAAAAAAAGAACTCTCTGGGTCTTATATAATCAGCTTGTCCTGATTTCCAAGAAAGCTCATGTTTTTGCTCAAGCAAGTGAAGTAATTTAATAAGTGCTTTAAAATCCTTTTCCGTATGTGGGAGGGCATCTTAGGTTTTTTTTTTCCCTTACTTCTTATGGCATTTTTAATGAAGCATTAATGTATGCAGAACATCCCACCAACCCTCTTTCCAATAGCTCTCTTTTACAAACAGTGTTTGTAATGTATATCATAGCTTGTCTTTGAAAATAGAAACAGATTGCCGAACAGGTTTTATGTCCTTTATTAGACTGGAAGATGCTGAATATAGGGCATTATTTAGTCTAATCCCTTTGAGAGTATGTTTTGTATATTACATAAACAGGGTTTCTTCCATCTTCTTAAACATCAGTAATGTAACTATAAATTACATCTTCTATATGGCAGCAGCTGTGATCTCTGTGCTGCAGACTGGGTGGTACTGTTTTCACCCCTGGTGCTTTTGATTTTTCCCTTATTACTTATGCATTGGTGTTTTTACAGTGTCCTCTACAGGAGCAAGCGTACCTTTTCTAATATAGAGGACTTGAATAGTACAGCGATGCATGTGAGTTGCGTTCTGTGCTGCCAGAATAAGTTACAAAAGCTTCTTTGAGCTGGGACCAGTCAAGCTGACAAAAATAGTATCGTAAAATACACATTTCAGATGGTAGCATTGCTATTAAGTGCGTTCGTTGCCAGAACGAGATGCAGCCATGTGGGCACTCCAGCAGCTTCAGTGAGACGTTGTGAGGGGTTTTCCATTTCAGCCGGCCTAAGCTCCAAGAAACGCATTGCTTTGCCCTGAGCAGCTCCTGCACTCTGTGTTGTATGTCGTAGTCCCAGTGTCCCACTCTTCAATTAGAGAACTGTCTTCAGACAAACAGAACTTCCATCCAGAACGTACTTCTGAAATCACATCTGCCTTATAACCATTTGTGCTCTGTGACCTCTCCCAGCCCTTTCCCTCCTTGCACTTCCAAAGCTGCCTCTGTGTTCCTCACTGAGCTCCAAATGTCCTCGCTGAGGACAGACAAGGGAGCCTGACAGGCTGAATTTGGTAAGTCAGTGTTTGATTCAGCACACCTTTGGCTTGAGCTGGGCCATCAGGAAGGCTTCTGCTGTCTGGGGAGAACTTGGCTTCTGTTTTAGCTCCATGTAAAGTTACTGGTTCCAAATTGAGTCTTAATTATTGACTTCAGGGCATTTAAATGCAAATATGGGACATGGGAAGCAGTGAGTGTGTTTAATGTTACGGTATTGAGAGGGCTTTATTTTCATTATTTGGTGCAGAGCTGTGCAAAGTGTGTTTTAGAAAAATGCCTGAGAATTCACCCCATGGTGTTGATGGAGCAATAGTTGCTGTTTGTCTCTTGAGTGGAAAACAGTTCCAGTGTTCCCGGGCTGATGAAACTGACCAAGTCTGACTTGGTTGCTTTGAAACAAAGCAAGCAAAGCTGTGAAAGAGAAAACAGGAGGAGGGAGCTGACACAGAGCTGCTTCTGTTGGCGGTTTGTCTGCTGGGGAAGGAGGAGGCTCTGGGCAGGTCTGAGGCCTGACTGCCCACGGGGCAGCTCTCAGAGCACCTTTCAGCCGCCCTCTGTGGTCCAGGGGCAGCACCTGCCGGTGTCGGAGTTTGTTTGCCTGTTAAATCAGATTCTCTTGAGACAGGAGAGAGAAGAAAGAAAAAGCAGCCAGAAGGTGTGACAGCAGGACTCTGCTGCTGCCGTTGGGCACTCAGGGCAGCCTGAATCTCATTCCCTCTTGTTTGATCTGGTGGGAGTAACGTGCCGGATAAGGATTATCAAGGGCTGACGTGGAGTGTCTTTGGGTGCTGCTTTTAGGGTAGAGCTGCCTCTCCCTTTCATCTGAAGTATCTGCTTATCTCCGTCATCTTCTGCGAGGTTTTTTTCAAGCAAGGAGATAATGTTGGGAAGGGATAGCAGTGTTACCATCTGGGTAATGATGCCAACCCACGACTTCACCAAGAGGTGTCGGAGCGTTCCAAGTTAAGCAGGTCAATATGTTTTTTTCTATTTGTGGCTTTTGGTGACTTCAAAACAATTTGAAACCAACAAACTTTGAGGACTGCATAGAGGAAAAGACGGAGGGACACTTGTGAGTGGGAGGGGAGAAAGATTCTGCAGATGAATGATTGACAACTGCAGTAAGAAAACTGTTACAGGAGTTTCTCAACTGTCTTTTTAATATAGGGGACTGTTCTTCATAGAGGGTGACTAAAATCCAATGTGTTTAATGCTCACTGCCGCTCTGAGCACTGCAGTGCTGACCTGAGTGGAAATGTGGCACATATCAGAGTGTGAAGCATCTCTCTTCATCTTGACAGCATCCATGAGCCATCCCAGCCCGCACCTCCCACCTCCGTTCAGTGCTCACCACGTGCTCTGCATGTGCCCCCATTGCCACCACGGATCTGCAGGACTGAGAAAAACACTGAGCTGCACTCTTTTCCCCTGTCTCATCTTCTCATGGGATTCAAAGCTTGCCTGGGGACGTGGCTGGTCTCTGCAGTCAGTGTTGGTGATGGGAGCAAGGTGAGCTGCCCCTGGAGATGTGTGGGCAGAGAGCAGTTCTGTGCCTCCTGCTCCCATCCCTGTAGGCTCTGTGATGCTCCCAGAGGGAAAAGCAGGATGAAAGCTTTCAGGGAGCTGACCAAGTGCAGAAAGGCAGCTCTGTTATAGCTAGATAAAATATTCTGTCCCTGCCATTCTGCCTGCAAAGGGGGAGAACTTTTCTCTTGCTGCTTGTTGATATGTGAAAAAAATACAACCGAGGGACTCTTCAGGATGTGTTGGTACCAGGTGTGGAGCACTCGGCAGTGTCTCACTGGTGAAGAACTGTTACTGAACTTGAAGAGCTCTCAAGTGTGTGCAGAGCAGTGTTGGGGACTTTCTGCGCTTGGTCACTGTATGCTTCTGGAACCACTCGAGTCTCCCCAGCATCCCAGCCCACTCTCCTTTTCCATCACCTCAGTATCAGTGTGTCCTGTGCTTTTGGAGAGGGAACATGGAGTCCAGCTGCTGCTCCTGGGGCTGCACTTGAGTGGCCACTGCCAGCGCTGTCCTGCTTTGTTCCCACCCTGTGCTCAGATGGAGAGCTGCCTGCAGCTCCTCCCTGCCACGTCGGCCTTGAGCTCAGCAGTGCGATGCACCTGGAAAGTTCGACTGCAGATGTGTGTGTCTGCGTGCCTGTGTTTGTCCACGTTGCCTGTGTGCTCTGGTTGGGAGGCTCATGGGTGGCTGCCCAGCAGTGGGGCAGGGGCACCCCAGGCTGCAGCACCTCCAGCACACGTACACACACACAGGACCACTAACGCAGAGTGAGCTCAGCTCTCCTACTGGGGCACGAGCAGCTGGAGCTGCAGCTGTGTGGGACAGGGCTGGGGTACTGCAGGATGCTCTGCAGTGACCTCTGTATGAGCACTGCTGAGGGGGCACCAGGTGCCTGATTCTCCCCTTGAAATAGGGTTTGTGGGTTGCATGTGTTTTTCTCCTCGGTGTCACCATTAAGTAGCACTATGGAATGTAGGATGTGCAAAGAAGGGCCCTCACCCAGCTCGTTGTATTTCATGAAGAAAGGAAGGGACAGAGGGAAGGAAAAACCAGCTAAATTCAGCGCTGTGTTTGAGTATCCATAGAACTAGCCTGGAACTACCTAATGGGCCGGTGTGTCACAGCTGAACTTCACATTACAGCCCTTGTTTCACAGATGCATAATTCAACACGGCTATTTACTAGCATCATGAGGTGAAAGGACACCCTGTGCCTGCAGTGCAAGTCGAACTGTGCACAGACGAGGATGTCATCACAACTGCCACTTCTAGCATGGAAGTTGTCTATTTGTGTAAGCCACACAGGTGTGACGTTCTACAACAGCACATAAGCATAGCAGAGCTGATGTAGGAGCGCACGGATGCGGTTTGTCTGTGGCATAGAGCAGTATCTCCCACAGGACGGCAGTTCAGCAGCCCAAGCCAGAGCACCTGAAGGCAGCTCAGCCGTCCGCCCGCGCCCCAGTTCCATGGTGGAAGTTGCGCTCTCGGTGTGTGCAGCAGCTGGAGTCTATTCTTTCCCTTCCTAAAGGTTACCAGTACAGCACTGTGCCTGCGTCTGTGCGTCAGAGCTGTCATTTCAAGCCATCTGCAACATGTGCTGCTGATTATTTAAATGTTAACTTGTTCACTCCTCAAAACATGCAAGAAAGGAAGAGTGTGGAACGATTCTGGGGAGCTTTGTAGGCTTTGTTCTCTGCTTCCATCCACAAAGATGTGCAAAATCATTGAAGGAAAATTCCGTAGCAGGGAACGGTTTTGATTAACTTCAATTTTGGATCTGGAACTAAAGGTGCTTTGCACAGTTTTATTGCTTTAACCACTTTGGTGTTTTTTTTTCCTTAGAGGTGCGCTGGAAGCTTATGTTCAGTCAGTCAGAGCACGAGAAGGAAAGGAGTTTGCTCCCGTCTATCCCATCATGGTGCAGCTGCTGCAGAAAGCCATGGCGGCCCTTCAGTGAACGTGGGTGGACGGGAACACGGCCACGGCTCCTTGGTGCCACAGCTCTGCTTAGGGTTAACGTAAAGTACCTCCACACACAAACGCTTTACAGTGAGGTATGTTTACCTGCTCTACCTGTGGAGCTGCTCTCTTGCTTTACGCTCCGATGGGAATTTACACACAAATGCTATTATGAAATCGTACCCCTGTTACGTGCTATTAAAATCAAATGGTTCTCCAGCATTCCTTTCGCATTTAGAAGGTATAAAATTAGAACATACTCAAATATTACAGTGCAATTGCTGAATTTCTCTAATAAGGAAGCAGCTCTTTTTTCCTACAAGCACAGGCTTAAAGAGCTGAATACATTTTAGCCTTATTCAGAAAATCTTCCTTTTGAAATGCCAGACTCATCAGTTTCCAGCTAAAAAACCACCGATTTTAACACAAGGAAAAAAACACTTATTTATAACATCAGTGATTTGCTCTTGCACTGCTGTCACTCGGGAATAATTTATACTGATTTCACCTCTTTTTGCTTCAACTGTAATAAAAGAACCCTGACTTTCCAATCCTGAATTCAGTATTTAAAGTTCTTCAGCAGCTTCCAAAGCACGAAGTATCGAAACACGCTCAGGCTGGGCTCACACTGAGCTCATACAGCTCCCACTGAGCTCCCACAGAGCTGTCCTGCAGGCCTTGCCCAGCGCTGGGGTGAGCTGAGGTGTCCCCGCCCTCATTTCATAAAGCACACAACAGCAGATTTTAATGAATTTATTTGAAATAATATACAAGAATATAGTGTGCAAAAATCTTGGGGGCAACATCTTGTAGACGTGTCAAACTGGAATTTACACTTGTGATTAAAAAAAAAAAACAACAAAAAAAAGAAACACACAGCTGTTTAGTACATGAAAGCCATGATTGTAGTTCACAGCAGAAGCAATGGTAAGCCTACTGCGGCCGCTCTAAGTCAGACAGTTGGAGGAGGAAAAAGAAGTAAAGTGCAAGTGTTGCACGTATAGTTAAGTGCAAAGTTTGCCCCCACCATGAAGAGGTCTTATGGCAAAATAAAATATTGTAGAATACGTGGCAAAGACCAAAACACAAAGTTAAAACTACGATGGTGACAACGTCAACAGCACCATTGTTTGCTTGAGATAACGTTGTTTATTCGTTTTGCCCTCGGTTCTGGTGGAAGGAAGGGCTCTGCTACTGCCAGCTGGTGCAAACATCTCGCTGCGGATACGGACGCCGTCGGTGGCGACCCAAGAAGCGGCTCCTGTGCTACAGCTCACTGTGCTCCCCACTTCCCACACGTCCTGCTCACTTGTTGGCATCCGGGCAGACTGGGAGGCTGCTGGTGATGCACTGCTTGCCGTCTCAGAAAATCCCAGCCCCCAGAATCGTAATTAATAATATGGTTGTGCAATACATATAAATCAGCAATAAGAATCGATGTATATAAACAGCTGTTACGTATTTTAAAATTCCCCTTTTTGTACATTTTTCTTTTAAAAATAAACATTTGTACACATCTCCTTCGCCTCTTTCTGAAGTACTTTAGCACCACAGGATATCCATTTTTCAAGCCTATATTACCTGATACATATATGAAGTTTGGAAGAAAAATAAGGCAATTTGGTTTAAAATGTTGATAGTTTTAGCTTACTTAATGTTCTATTGTAAAAAGCAATCCGCACTCCTATTACATCATTTCTGACTTGATGGTGCCAGCATTTTATGGTCACACAAATTCACAACAAATAGACTTCGATCTCACGTCTTCTTGCCATCAAGCAACAGCCATTTTGTCATCGTTGTGGGCAGAATCCCGGCTTAGTGCTGCTGTGAGCCCTGGGGGTAAAGAAAACACGTCAGCAGCGACCAAGGAAAGGGGAAGCAGCCATTATCTTAATGGCAGCAAACACGTATTTGGAAGGACGTGTCATCGTTGGTCAGTTACTCAGAAGAAAGCAAGTCCAAAACAGGATTTTATCCCGATTATCAGAAGACCAGGAAAACTTCTTTGCCTCAGCCTGGAGTTGGCCATCATTATTTGGAGCTGTGAACAAAATGCTTTGTTCACTAAAACAATTAAAGAAGCTGAGTCCTGCTGCTGCTGCTGTTATAACACCAAGGTACGGCCCTACTGCTACATAGCTAAGTAGGTAAGGCCTACCTGCTCTGGTGGGTTAAGGAGACACCCTTCTCCCTAAAGCCAACCCAAATTCTCCTCTCTGATACAAACACATCTGCTGAGCTCCCTGAAGCTCAGCAGTGTGTGTGTGAAGTGAATGTGAGCCCTTGGGGCAAGGCCCATGACTCCTGCAGTGTAGAAATGGTATTAATAAATCGTTATTTTAACAAAAAGCCATATGAAAGTTAACGGGGCTGCCACTATTGATTAAAATAGGATACAGTGCAACATCCGGAAATGACAGTGAACATAAGAACAGCTTGCTCCTAGCAGCTGGAACATGGTGAAACCTGCCACCAGGGGCTGAAGACTCCTCAGCAGAGAGTGCATACAGCAGCAAAGAGCAATCTGGTGTTGGAGCATCATCTCTTGTTCAGTGTTCTTCAAGCAACACTTGTGTAGGCACTTGAGAAAACACGCTCACATACATGGGAATGGAAAGGCAATAACTTGAGATCAGCCCAGCACACGTGGCTCAGCTGTGTGATGGCTGCTGTATGGCACCGTGCACTTCATTGGGCCCTTCTTTCCGCCCTACTTGCCTGCTAGGACTTGCAGGTTAGCTTGAAAGCCCTGGTCTGTTGCTGACTCTTAATCTGATCGCCTTCTATATAGCAGGAAAAACTTTCCCTACACAGGAAATATTACCCAGTGCACTCTACAATTAAAACATAGCAATAAATGAAACTGAAGATAAAGATATTAGATTTTCTCCCTCAACAGCTTTGCACATCCAGAGTAAAAGCCAGCAGAAAAAGGTAAAGAAAAAGCTTTTCGTGAACAACAGCAGGAGGATTCTGGGAAGCTTCGGTTGTTTTGGGGAAAGGGACAGTCTTCACTTGGGTACAACCTCATAGGCTCAGTTGCATCAAGCAGGAGCTCATGTGCCCCCCAGGCACGCTCACTTCCAGTCCAATAATGTACAGAACTGTCACGAAGCACAGACAGATGTGTGCTGTCTGCCCCCCGTGTCCCACAAGAAGGGAGGAGAGCACGTCCTGAACAGACAGAAACCACCACTGCTACCATACAAATGGATGTAGCTGCATAATGGAGGAGAAAAAACCAACCCACCAGCTTGACAAAACTTACAGAATTTGTTCGTTTTCGCTTCCAACAATCAGGATTTAAACGTTTCTGTTCCTCTGCCAAGGCCTTGGCTTCTAGCGTGTACATCCGCCTCTCCTCATTCTTCATTTTCTTCCACCTGTCACCGAGTATCACACTTATGGCTCTGCAACACACATTGCAGATTACGGTCAGGATGGGATTTCATTGCTTTGCTTTGGTTTTTTTTTTAATCTCAGCCCCTTAAGAAACATTAAAAAAAAAGCACAGCAGAAATGAAACATTTCTTCCCAATCAGTTTCTCTCTTGTACCACATAAACAGCTGAGGCTGCTGAGAGCTGAGCGGGGCCCAATGAGCATTCCACATTCCCAAGTGTGTGCCTGTGGGTACGCAGCGACTGGCAGAAAGCAGCAAACAGGGATGTTAAGCAATGTGGAGACACCACCAAACGGGAACCCGCGGTTGCTTCGCTCTGCTTTCCTACCATAAGCCTGTATGACAGATTTGCTGCAAACATGTTCTCTAATAATTAGGGCAATGATCTGAGCGTGACCTCAGCCAAGTGCAGGTCTGACTAACTGCTGCCCCCGCGTCTGGTTCGTGATCTGTGGAGCTTCCTCCACCTCCAGCCCCCAGCAGGGAGAACACGAGTGGGCCGAGCACACGGCTGTGTTCCCATGTAACATTCCTGCACAGAGAGGAACCATTTGTTCCAGCACAGCCATGGGTACTTCCAACAGCTCAGCAAGCTGGTTTTCTGCTCCTTATAAGCTTGGTGACCTCTGGACAATATTTCCCCACATTGCCGTGCCATATTGCTTAACTGTGCTCCCAAATGTTGGATCAATACTCTATTAAAATGTTAATGCCATCCTTTGGCTGAATGCAGATCTCTGCACACTGCCCTATCAACAGTTGTTAATCTACAGAGCAGGTACGGCAATGGCTTCAGATGACAGTGACGGGAGCTGGACAACCAGTTCTAAGAAAAAGGTGCATGCAACTAGAAATAGCGATTTTCCTTGTTAAAAAAGCAAATGCAACAGATAAGCTGATGAAGAAATGGTATCTCCACACTCAAACTGCACAGAGGCACTGAAAGTGAGGGCTCATCAGCACATTTGAAGAAGCTCACGAAATCTATGGCACAGATGAGACATTTCTCCAAGGCAAAACTTCTATGAGTGAGTATCTGAGATGGAAAAAAATGCGTACAGAGACATCTGACATAAGAGACCCGATTCTCCCAACCAGAAACAAATACTGCAGAGCTGCCCCTACAGCCCTTTAATCCCATCACAACTTTGCCATGCTCTGCACGCTGCCCTTTTTCCTCTTCCAGTGCCGGTGAGATGCCTGGCAACGTTACAGCAGCATGCTGCCATCGAGGGTGCAAGCCTTGACAGTGCAGTCCATTCAAAACAAAGTGTAAAACAGAACTGGAGGCAGCCTCGAGTTCACTCAGTAATGATGTTCAGCAATAACAAATATCAGTAACAGTTCAGAGGATTTTCTTCACCGCTACCCAAACGATCCATCCTTCTGAAGGCACAATGAAGCCCAGCTACGGCTACAGCAAGAACACGTGCAGAAGCAGCAGGTGTGAACCTGACAACCAGTTTCTGAAGTACGGCTCTCTGGTCTGTTACAGCACCATGTGCACACTGGGCTTGGAGCGCATGCAGCTCGCTATCTCTTTGGCATGTCCTGAACCACTTTATCTCTGAACAGACGGTTTAGCTCTGAATATTTCAAGTTTTGCCCTCACTCATGTACACACAGAAAGGTTCCCGCAAACACAAGAACTCCAGAGTATGGAAACTGGCACTGTGTATACGCACAGTACGATCTACTCAGTACTCTGAACACCAAACATTCTTGTATTTTAAGAACGTGGTAGTTGCCTCCGAACAGCCACAGCAACACTTAAGCAACAGCAGCTGAATGCCTAGAAAGTCAGTTACTGAGCTCTCGCTGTAATTTATGGATGCCAAGGAAGTGCATTCAGAAGGCACAGGGAGTGCTGCACTCAGAAGCTTACTTGTAACTCTCACCACTTTGCATCAGCATGGATGTGCTCACTGAAACATTCAAACTACTCTCACGTCCATCCAGCTGCAGCCCCAGCTCACCACGGCCATTTCATCAGCACTTTTTAATTAAACTTTCCTAGCTGACTTTCTGTCAGTTTCTCACTTATAGTTGCAATGAGTTCGAAGATGGCAGATTTGCTTCACTGGAATTACGAGCAATACTGCAGAATGTCACTGCCAGGACACATGAGACTGCCTGGAATTTAAGGACAGGCTGTTTGCAAGGCAGGAGTTTGTTTCTCAGCAGCAGCTTCAGCCTCCCAAGCAGAGGAGCCTTCTTAAAGCACCATCACCTTTATCTTCTGTCACACTCTGCATGAGAACCTTTATGCAAAACCAAATTGTTTACGGTCACAGTTGTTTTATATACATTCTTAAAACCTGATTTTAAGCTGGGTTCATTCATGTGTTTTTGTTTCTATTTACATACATACAACCAGCACAATGTATTCAGCGTGCTTCCATGTATACATACAGTGGGCATCTTTATAAGCAGGGAAGAACAAGGCAAGATCCTTTCCCCCAAGCATGCAGATGCACAGCACTTCCAGCATGTCCAGCCAGGTCATTCCGTGCTTTTAGAACAAGCACAATTTGCCTATGAGCTGTTTAGATTAAGATCCTTCAGACATCCAATCAATCAGTAACTCATTTCTTAATAAGATACACAACTTAAATAAATGGTAGTAGCTTCACTGATGATACAGTATTATGTCAAGACAATTATGGCTATACTAAAACAACCAGGACTTCCGTGTTTCTTCAGCAACACCCAAGCAGAGAACCCGGTACTGTTTTCCCCGCAGACATTTCTCCTCAGTGTTACCACAGAGTGCTGTACACCTGCGATGCCCACAGACCAACCTCACCTGCTGTCCCGAATGCTTTTCTCAGCAGAAGGTAGTTTGCCAAAAATGGCTTGTGTCAAACATAGAGACCTGCGGATATTTAAAGCCTACCCGTATGTTTGTGTTAGCATCGTTCAAAACTTGGCCTTTACGTAATATACAAACTTGTTATTTCAAGTACAAAATTTAGTCCACTCTATGTTTAAAAGCAGAATGCGGATGTGCTGCCAGCTCAGCAGTAATAACCAAAGGGTAATGTCATGCTGTTACCTGTTGTCTTTCCCTGGATACATCTGAGTATATTCAACTCTGTATTTTTTGGCAAAAAGCATGAAGGCATTCATTGGTCTTTTGCACTTGTTTGGAGAAGTGGCACTCACAGTACTTGCAGTCCCTGAGCCGTGGCTTTTGCCAGCTTTGCTGTACAAAGAAGTGGGGGAAAGATGCGATGCCGCAGCAGCTGCACAGTTTGTAGTACTGCATTCTGATCTCTCGGCATCTGGATTGTTTGATCCTCCGCACGACAGAGAAGCGCGGCGCTGGCGAGCCATGCTGCTGAGCACATACACTGCTGAGGAATCCAGCGGTGTGAAGTCGTAACTACAAGAAAAAGAGCAGAAAATGATCAAATATTCTACGTGTACAATCCTGAGGCAGCCATTCTCTCTCCATCCCTGCTAGCTTTCTAGTATTCCGTCACCTCTTGTGTCAGTGTGTGCTTTCAGTCTGTGCCTGATGTATATGTCAGTGGGCACAAGTGGGGGACCAACCACAGTTCTGTAACATCCGCTGTGTACCATCAGCTGTATGTCCATGCATCACTCACTGTCTTCAAATGTCACACTATCTGAAATGCTCTTTCTGCATTTGTCCTGCCTGTAACACAGAGCTGGTCAGTGCACGAAAAGCTACTGAAGTGACAACTGAGCTGGGCAGGAAGAACACGGGGTTCACTTGCAAAAGCTTGGTAATAACACATATGAAACTGTTGTATTAAAATAAGCACTACTGTATATGCTCTTGCACGAGTAACTGTCCTAAATCGTTACACTGGAATTCTTTTACAGACAAACCTTCCACAGAGATTTAAAGAAACGTTTCAAGGGCAACAGTATTGCAATGGAGTTCCAAGCTGACGCACGTCTGCCCTCTTGTGACAATAATGTGACAGCTCCTCCCCGCTCCGAGCATTTCAACAGCTTGATGAGCTGCTCCCAAAAGAACTTAAACCTGCACAGAACTATAAAACTGCTGCATTTTTCTGTTGACCAACAACTACAAGGAACTCCAGCCACTACAGAAAATGTGATAACAAACTGATAACAAACAGTCTCTCCTGGGTGTGAGCAGATCAGTCTGAGAACTGCAGGCGTTATCATGCAACATGAAGAAAACACACCTACCAAGTGCTACTGAGCTGTAACTTTAAAACTCTGGACTAGCAACCACCTTGCAGCGAGTAACTGTAAGGCTCCTTTCAGCTGCTGCCCAGCGTGGCTGTACTTAAGCAATTTATGGCAAAAGGAAAGGACTAGAAGATTTTCTTTTTCTAAGACCAACTAGAACTGCTGGCACAGGAGTGCCGCAAGTGACAGCCCAGCTCCATGTGCACAGACAGCCCCATCATGGGGCCAAAGCAAGGGTGGAGGCTGAAGGATGGTCTCCAAAATCCCCCACAGGAGGAAAAAATAACAGAGCAGGGTCACTGCTCATAACCTCCCAGCTTTACAAGGTGACACAAAAGGATCTCCCTGTTCTCCAAACTGTCCTGCACTGCTCCTAATCTCACAGCTGCAGCTGCTGCAAGCTCCCTTCTCAGAGACGTTCCCTTCAGCCCAAAGAAACAGACAAGGAATCTGAAGTGTCCAAGCAAGCTTCAGCTAGGCTGCAGAATGAATGAGGAGCCACAGTTCTTCAGTAAGACTCAGATACAAAATACAATGCTTCTACCAGCTCTCTTCATATGCACTTCAAAATGAGAGAGTTAGTAAGAATTAAACAACAGACAGCAAAGGAGCGAGGACAGCAGAACACACTCCGCCCCCCACACAAGACATACAAGAGCCCTTCAGACATGAACTGCCAACAACATTTCGAATTCATTTTTTCAATTGTAAAAAATAACAGTGAGCAACTGGCCTGAAATCAGATGCTAAAAGAGAGCAAACATGAAAGGAAAAGACTGGCTCAGCTACGGTCAGAAATCCCTCAAGAGCACGGAAAGAAACCTCTAAAAGTTATACTACTTCCTTAGGATAATTTATGGTGGGTGGGACTTCTGAAGGTCACCTGCAGAGCTCAAAGCAAGGGAAACCTCAAACTTCTCTAACTATGAAGTGAGATGTACTCGCTGTATTGGGAAAGAAACGCAAAATGCAGATCACAGAGTCACAGAATAATATGAACAAATTATGACAGCACTGAAATATTGTATTCTAAAGCCACAGCACGTGAGTTAGTGCCTAGGAACCTGCTGCTTCAGGGACACGGCTGTCTACTTAGCACACATTAACAGCTGATTAACACTACCATGGGACAACCAGACCATGTTTTTTAAACCTGACCTGTTACATCTAAAGAAGCTGTATCAATACGTTCCTTACTGCACCTGATCAGTTCGAAACTATCATAAGCAGAGTCTGAAAGGTTACTTTAGCCCCAGAGATTACTTTGCAGCTCAGCACAAAACCATGCAGCTTTCCTGATATTCACTTTCTCTCTCAGTTACCGTGCATAACCATAAGGATTCTTTCTTTCTTCTATGCAATGCTTCAATTCTGGTAGACTTAAATAAGGTGCCTACTCATTAAACACAAAAACCGCTGAGGCCACTTTATTCAAAAATTACCTTTTAAATGTATCAAAAACACCTGAATCATCAAAGTTAATGGCATCAGGGTGTCCAGGAGGTAGACACAGATCTCCAAGATGCATTTCACAGCATGGAATGCCATGCTGTACCACAGTCAAGCTTGGATAAAAAGATGACCAACCTGAAGTGGTAAAGAGTTAAATTAGACAAACGGCCAGACAAATCTCTCTAGTCTTAACTGGAGCAATCCTACCCATCTAAATGCTATCGTTTCATTACGGTGTCTGATGCAGTTTCTTTCATCCAAAGGAAAAATCAGAAAAATCTGGAAACTTTTATCATCAGAAGTTCAATATTTAATACGATAGAAAAGTCTCCCATATTTGTTGCTTTCCTTTCTCCCCCCCAGTTTACCATTTTCCTGCATTCCACTCATATGCTTGACCAAACCTCCTCCAGTTATATACAGTATTTCTGTAGCTTTACAGTTCTGTTTGTTCAAATCCTACTTTTCTTTACACAAACAGCATACTGATTCCACAACGCTGCTCTTATCACTACCATGAGTAGCAAAGACAGTAGTAAAACCTGCAACTACTTCCCTAAGAGTATTTTAATATAAAACCACGTACACCTTGAGAACTTCATACCTTTATTTTTAACATAAAAAGGGTGATCAAGTCTGCACTCCACTGTGAGCAGGCCGTCCTCCACTGTGCCAGGATCAAAAGTCAACTTCAGCACTGACTCACCAAAGGAAATGCTTTCCTCATGAGAAATGAGCTTCAAACCATCGGAGCCATAGCCCTGTAAACATGCAGACTGTTCAGAATTTCCACGGAAGCAAAGCACACACGTCTGTAATTCCACAAGTGGATTCTTATCACCTTACAGTATATTACAAAAAGCAACATTCTACAGGTGCTATCATGAAAATAAAACTGATAAAGCATTCAAAACCTACCCAAATGAACACAGCTCAGGTGCTTTATGGCGAGGCACTCAAACAGAACAGGGAGCAGCACTAGGCAAGTTCAGTACCAAACCTCTATTCCCACACAGTAAATAAAGGCACAGAGCAACACTGCTAAATCAACACTGCACTACAGCCATTGAAGGGGATGTGTCAGAACTAACAGCTACCTTGTAAGCACTCGCTGAGAGATTTTCTTCTTTTCCACAGCCTTCAGATCTTGCAAAATCCTCAATGTCCTGCCATTCCTTATTGCGCCCTTTATGAAAGCACAAACGAGAACCTAAGAGATATTTTAAGGAGGAAAAAAAAAAAAGGAAGAAATAAATATTAAAGTCACGTACAAAAGAGAAAGAAATACTTACCCAGTGATCCATCATATTTACCTTTCAGAAAACAGTGCCAAACAGTTGAGGGCCAAGAATGGCACCATCCCAGATCATCATCATCTGAAAGTGACGACATGCAGAAAATACCAGACTCCGATTCGCTATTCGTCTATTAAAAGAGGCACAATGGCACTGATACATTAACATGCAGGATTTTTAGGCTGGTCCTGTACATATTTAAGCATTCTTTAATTCACATCTGTGTCATTATTCTGCCTTAAACACAAACAGGAACGTTAACAAGGAAACAAAGATTCAAGGAATGCAGGAGATGAGAAACTGAGTGTTATCATTAACTCGATTTTTGTTCTCACAAACTTGATTTGAAATGTGCTTTCCTCAATTGTTTTTTCTTTTCCATCCTCCAAAGTTCACCTGTGCCCTTATCCATCATCCCAGGCTTCCACACAAGCAGTCTGTAAGCTATCACTCCTTAACCCTCCACAGAAGCACTGAAAGCATGTGCTGATCTATGGAAAAATTGCTGGAAAGCTGCAGGGCCAAGTCTGCTCTTATTAACGCTAAAAGAAAATCCACCTTAAGACTTAATAGTTCATTTCCTTAACCAGCTTCTCTCTTCAACAACCTTAACTCACGCATCTTTGTTTAGTTTGGAAATGTTTTGGACCGCTCACCCTTTCGTGTCGGACCGGTGCTTCATCCAAATCACTCCTGGAGAAGCTGGGATCATTCTTTGAGGATCCCGGTGGAGGACGTGCATAGGAATGTAAACTTTTGCTTGTGGCTATAATGTGAACAGGAGATGATCTGCAATAGAAAAATGCATTTTAAAACGTTTCAGATTAAGGCAATGTGAGACGCAGCTACCTTTACTCTAAACTACTTTTATTTTATCATATTTCATATATGAAATCTTACCACAACTGTCATGCATACAAAAATTCTGTCTGCATTCAGGTTCTGAAAAACCAAGAAACATCTTCTGTACCTCTCTGAGTTATTAAAAGCACTTCATTCAAAGGTGCTGTCAGTGCTGCTGCTTATTGACAGCAGGTGACTTACTGTATGCATACAGTTGCAGCTACAGTGCAGTCTTGAGACAGACAATACAGCCAACAGAGTTTGAAATTTCTCTATGAAATACTTATATTAGAAAACACTTCTGTTTGTGTTAGCAGATAGCAAACAAACATCCCCCACAGCAGTACTCAGAACAGGATGAGTATAGGATGCAAGCTCAGGAAATGCTGCACAGCTCCCACTAGCACCCAGCTGACAATGCTACTTCCTCGTCAGCTTCTCCTTGTCACAAAGGAGAAGTCTGCACCAGTATCTTCAAATCAGTGCTCCATCCTTAGAGTACCTAAGGACACCTGCTGTGTCATAATGCTGAGATCCCAGCCGCATTGCTCTTAACAATACTGCATTTGATTTTCTTATTCTAAGCATTGATCAAAGCTGGGTGATAAAAGGGGAAGTCCTGAAAATGCTAAAATCCCGCAGTATTTCCCATACAGAACTTGCAGATTACATATCTGAAACAATAGCAATAAATTCCATCACATTTTCAACTAGCTCATAAAAATAAACAGAAATCAGCGCACCAGTAATGATTACTAATTACATCACACTAACAAGTATTAAGAGATTAACACGACACATTCATCTGCTGCTCCACATGAGACAAATGGCAGAAGTTCTGTGGTCAGGGAACACCTTTATAGCACCCTACTTCGTTAGTGGTTGGTGGTTAAGAGACATTTGCAGCAGACTCCGAAGCAAACTGTGTGCAGTCATCTGCAAAAGGAGTTACAGTACTACAGAGATCCAAAACCAGATCTCCCATTCAAAGTCAGAGGGTAGAAAGAGTGAAGGAAATGCTTCTGGAGACATAACACTGCAAACGTGAGAGCCAGCGCTTTAAATTAAATCAGTACCTGTTGTAAAAAGAGCACTGCATCAGAGGGCTCTGAGGACTCGTGGCGATGTTTGCTAGTTCTGTCAGCCAGTTGACCCCATTCTCACAAGAATGAGCACTTTCTGCATTGCTGTTTGAGGTATGCTGGTTCCACGAAGGCCTTGAACATTCCTGATGTGAAACATCGGTGCCAAGCTGAAAAAGCGCAGCTGGGGCAGAGTCTGTCTGCACAGCCTGTAGTTCAGGAAGATCATCTGCAAACAAACACACAAATTACCCTAATTACACCCACTGATAAATACTAGTTTACAATGAAACTTGCAAATAAAATGCAAAACCAAACCACAAAAAAGCAACTCATCGTATCTTCTCATCTCACAACCAACAGCATTTCACAGACCTGACTCAAAATACATGCAGAATGTCCAAAGAAACCATTGATCTCTGGTCTACCATACCTTCAAACAAGTATCTTAAGGAAAATGTCATGTAAAGAGCTTATTAAATCTCCTTATTACACTGACAAGCTGATACAAAACTGTACTGCAAAATTCTGCAGCTGTGGCAACACGCATCACTAATATACTAAGAGCTTCAGTAAAAGGCAACAATTCTGTCCTAGTGGGTACGTCACTAACAATAATCAGCATGAGGCTGTACAGGCTGCCATTTGTCATGTTCTCACCAGCGATCTGGAATCCAACAGCTCAGAAATGATTCAAGCTGGGTATACAGCTGGCAGGGGTGAATGCCCAACAATCACCTACACATTTCACATGCTACACTGGGTAACAAAAGAGAGCCCAGCTTATTAACAACAGTCTGTGTCTCGGGTAACTGTATCACTATTCTTAGTTGCTCTATTACTTCACTTAAATGCACTAATATTGCATGGATTATATCAGTCCTTTCTAACACGTACACTATTTTTCTCCAGCGTTTAACTCAAACATTCCTGTATGTCTTAATGTCTGTTAGGAGCTGAACTAAAGTAGGGCAACTTCCCTTTAGGAGGAGCTCTTGAGCCTTCTGTTTGTTATTCTTGAGCCAAAAAAAGCTCCTCTGGAAATCCGGAACAGAAACTCGTAACTCTTAAGTTCAAAGAACACGTTTAAGTCAACAAGCCAGTGTGTCAGAGCTGGAAATAGGTTATAGGGAAAAGTGGTTGTAAAGCAGGACTTTCAGATGCCACAATTCACTGCCACACTCCCTGCCCTACCTACGTTCATCTCAGTCAGTCAGCCCCAAGTTACCTCACCATAGGAAAACTGCAACCAAACAAGCCTCAGAACTGGCTTCGTCTGTCGGCCACGTTGCTTACCAAGCTCCATGTGCTCATCACAAGATGCATATCCAGGAGAAGAGGGCAGGTTTTCATTACACTTCAGCAACTCCAGTGACTCATTCATCCCTGAAGTTCTCTTGTCCACTACCAAGAGCAGCTTCTGAACTGCGTTAGGCATCTGATTCGTCTTCACTTCCCACACCATGTTAGGATGTTCCAAAGTATCTGACTTTAAAGAAACAGAGATTAAAACTTGCATGCACATAAACCCTTGTAAGTGTTACGGTGTCCAGAGACTTCTCCTGATGTAAGTCTTCATGTTTTTCTGCTTAGGCCTGTGGCTGCAGTGTCTGGGAATGGCCTCAGCACTGCAACCAGTGCCAGCTCTGCTCACTGCATGCCCTGAGCCGCTCACACACCACTGGAGCAGCCAATTGGGTCCCGGCCACCTCCCTGCCCTGCAGGTGTGGGAACACAGCTTTCAGGATGGTTTGCTCCACCATCCTCCTTCCAGACGAGGTCAGGCTGACCCGCTGCCAGGTCTCCTACAGCCCTCAGCACCAGGCCCACATTTCCCCTCACCTGCAGAAGCCTTTTCACCCCCCTTCCCATCCCCACTATCTCCAGCCACAGCTTCGTGTCAGTGCAGGCCCTGCGTGTGGGCTGGAAGAGGAACCCGAAGCAGGCCCCCACCAGCAGCTTCTTGTGCATTTTCATTTCCCCAGCTCCAGTGCTGCAACCTTTACCCCCAGAGCAGCATTGTCCATTATCTTCGACAGCCGGGGAGCTGCGATAATTCTACACAAGCACTGTCCCTAAAAGCTCAAAAACAAGGTTAACCAGTCTCTAATAGTTTGGTTATCTACTGATTTGTTCAAACCATCTTGAATTGGAGCGAGCACAATTACTCGTCACCTGCTCCACCACAAAACAGCAGCAAATCCCGCACAGACGTCTGACAGCAGCTAAAAGCGAACGCTCTGGTATGGAACAGCAAGGCCGACAAGTTCTCTTGGCGTAACGCACCAGGGGCCACGGGATTACAGTTATGAGGAAACATCTGCCGTGAGAAATGGTTGGAACCACTTGAGACGTCACGGCAGGAGCCACGACAGCCCCGTTCTGACTTTAAACAGCCGCAGGAGGAACGTGCGTCCCGCCGAGCCGTCCATGGTGCGTCTCACAGATCGCAGCGCGTTCCGCTCCGGCCCATCGGGCGCAGCGTGAGGGCGGAGCGCCGCGCGGGCCGCGTCCGAAGGGCAGCGCGCAGCCCCATGTTCTTTGGAGGCCAAACGAGCGCAGCGCCGGCCTGGCGTTCCGCGCGACGTCAGCTCGTCCCGTCCCGAAGCAAACACAGCACCGCCACAAAGAGACACCGCCACAAAGCGACACGGCCGCGGAGCCCATTGGCCGCGTTGCCTCACGGCCGTGTTCGCGCCCGGTCCGTCCGCGCCCCCCAGCGCCGCCCGCGGCCCGCGCCCCCCCCCCCCCCCCCCCCGCCGTCACGTGACCGTCCTGGCCGCGGCCCTTGTTTATAAACTCCCCGCCGGCACCGCGCATGCGCGCAAGCCCCATTCATTCACAACTGCGTAACAGCTCGGCCCGGCCGGGGGGGGCCCGCCGTTCCCCTCCCCCACCCCGCCGCCTTCCCCCTCGCGCTCCTTTCCCCCAGCGGCCGTCGCGCGCGGGGCCGGGTCCGTTCCCGGCGGGGCGCGGGGCCCCAACTCTGGCAGCCCGGGGCTGGAGGCCGGGGAGCGGCTCGGAGCGGAGCGCGGGGGGGTTGGCGGCCCCTCTCTTCTCTCCGCGCCGCCGCCGAGCGCCCCGAGGCCGTCGGTAACGCGGCCGAAACGCGACGCCGAAAGAACGGAGCCGGCCCCGCGGGGGTGAGGAGCGGAGTAAACAACGCGCCCCGAGCTGCCGCCGCCCCACGGCGCTGACCCCGCGGCTGCCCCGTCGCCCCCGCTCGCCCAGCAGCCGCCGGCCGCCCCCCCCGCGGGACCCCGCGGAGCCCGCAGCGACGGCCCCAAACTTCGCGGCACTTACCGAACCCGTCGCCATTACCGAATTCCTCTCGGCTTCCCCCCCCCGCCTCGTCCCCCCCCGCCTCGGTCCCGCCCCGCGCCGCCGGGGCTCGATCGCAGAGTGGCCGAGGATGACGCTGCTCAAGCAACCGCCGCTTCCTATTGGCCGACCGGGCTGCCGGTCAAGAAGGCGCCCGGAGGGCGGACATGTTTTGACTCTCCCGCTCAGCGGATTGCACCGCGTCGCACGTCAATCACGCTCGGACGGCGCCACGATTGGCCAGCGCCTCCCCCCGCGGGCGGAGAGGCATCCTGGGAGCTGTAGTCTTCGCGGCCGCCATCTCCTGCCAACAAGGCCGCGGTGAGACGACAGCCCCCAGGATGCTCCGCGCGCCGCTCGGCCGATAGTAAACAAGGGGCGCGAGGACACGTGGACCCGCTGCGCTGCGCGACCGCAGCCGGGACCGGCAACGTCCGGATGTGCGAGGAGCGGGACCCGGCCCGGCTTATGCAACCGGGGAGGAGAATGACGCTCCGATGGGAGCTGGCCGTGAGCGCACAGCGATGGGATTCCTACTGCGTTAGAATTACATTAACAAGAGAGTCCGGGTTGTTTTTAAGATTCCAGAACCAGGAACGCGGCAGGTTCCGTATTTTCAAATCTACCTTTTCTTCTTTGCGTGTGGAAAGTTTACTCGCAGGAAAAGCACGCACATCTCGCGTGCAGCAGATGGCAGCACAACACACAGAACGTTATCAAGGATTACCTACCGCCCCCCCCCCCCCCCCCCCCCCCCCGCCGGGCTGAAGTCACGTATCCTCTAATGATGATGTCAGTCCGCACTCCTCGCCCTGTGTGTCAAGGCTGTAATTAAACCATCGCTCCATGCACACACCCGGCCTCACCTCACGCCGTGCTCCAAATGAACGGCTGCTCGGGGGATGAATCAGTGCTGGGCAACACCGGTGTTGTTGTAGCTTTGCTGATTCAGCTGCTTTTGCTGCTTTAAGAGAGGCAGATGATACCATGGGGGACTGTGAAGTCTTAATTGGGAATTCCCATCACTTTGTACATGGTTAGCTGCCAGGGAGCACAAATAACCAGGAATGACTCCGAGCAAACAGAAAATGATACGGATAAATTTCCATTCACCCTCACTGTCTTACCCAGTTATTTGTTGCTGAAGGTGTCCAGCCTCAAAGTGGTAAAACCACAAGGAAGATTAAAAAATAATAAAAGATTAGTAAAATAAATATTACGTCTTGAATTTGTGCCTCTCTGCTTTTAATTTCTCATTGGAAGCCGGTGTCCTATCTTGCCTTTACGACACAATTGCTATTGCTGACACTCTGAAGTACAACCTATCATCACTTTAATTCTGCCATACAGACGCTTTCACGTCCACATGTATGTATCTTTCCACCCCTAGTAATTAACAGATGACTCCACGTGGTTCAGATAGCCCTGCTTGCCAGAGCTGCCACCTTCACCCAGCACGGCTGCCTATCCTGCAGGTGTTCTGGCAGCCCCTCACACCTCAGTCTTCTGTCGCTGTGTTTTCTGGATCTTCTACATCTGTTCTTGCTCTGCCCCTCTTCTCATTCTCTCTAGAAATGTGTTTTGTCATTATGGCACAGATCTTGCTAAACTCTTATCACCTACCAAGACAAAGCAAGACAAAAAGTGACAGTGCTATCAGAACATGATGATGAGAAACAATCCTGAAGAGAGGGAAATAAGGAAACCTGTGCCAGCCCAAGGCTTGCAGAAAAACAAATCAAGACTACAGATGATCCAGAGGTTCTGTGTCAACTGTAGTGCCAGGGAGTGTTTGGGGGCACTGGAATACAATCATCTGTACTGTACTTTCTTTTTAGAACAGTCCCGGAGTAGTTCCTGTGAGGACCAACATCCAGTAGTTCTCAGACATGGTTTGGGACTGTTCTCAGTTGGCCATCTGCATGTGGCCACTGCATATAGAAAGCTACAGCTCATAAATGAGCCTACACAAATTCTACAGTGTGGCAGGAACTATTTCATGCCTATTTCATGCCCCAGTAACAGCAAACAGTGTCAGGCACGTATTTTCTGCAGTGGATGTAATGGTACAGATTCAGCAAAAAGAAAGAATGGGAACTGAAGGCACCGTGAGGATGAAGTTGCTTAAATATACCATGCGACTCCACGAGGACAGAGCTGGGAGGAGAAAGGTAAGGTACAGCTCGGTGAAAGCTGCACCGCCTTTTTCAAACATGGCATTTATCAAAATGGAGCTTCCAGCATCTTCAGAGGTGTAGGCAGCACGTCTCAGGGGCTCACCTGCTCGTGAGGGAATTACTCCTCCACACAGAGTACAGTCTCCTCCCAAAACCTTACAGCTGCTCAGATGAAATAACCCAATGCTATGAAAGAAGAAAGGACAAAGCATACATAGCATGCCACAATGCTATTTTCAATCTGTTCTAATTTCATTTACCTCAGTAAGAAGAGATTGAGTCAGCACATCCTGTCCGCATGGCCTAGTGTATGTAACTCCTGTTGGGAGTTCTTTGTGCTGTTTCGATTGGGCAACGTTTCCTTTATATAACAGTTTGTCCTTTTCCCTACATGGCATACACAGTTCTAAGGAGGAAACCCAGCCAATGGTAGCACCATTGCTGCTCTCTATCTCAGCTGGATTTGCCACTATAGAAGGGACAGAATAGGGACAAGGAAGAGAGTCATTGCCCAGTCAGCAGGGCACTGCATCCCAGCACAGACCCAATAGACATTGCAGTTCTGCCACTGCCTGCCTGACTTGGAATAAAGGTCATTTAGAAAGAGATGGGGTGAAGGAAGAGACGATGTCGAAAATGTAACAACTTTTTTTTATAAAATCCTTTCAAGGTTATTCATCTCATTTTGGCCCACCAAGTGAAGTGCCCAGCCTGTAAATACCTGAGTCAAAATGGGGATGAAGAATTTAGGAACAGTCTAGGTATCTACCTGAAGGAAATCCAGCTCTCATTGGATGTGGATACAATCCTAAACTTTGTAAGGCAGCCAACACCACTGATTCCAACATACTCAACGTACAAAGAAGTGGGCATCAGTCGTTGGGGGGTGAGACCTCACGGTGCTGGTGGGGTGTCATGTTGGTGCTGTGCATCAGTTGTTGGGTGGTGAGTAGTTGCGCTGTGGCTAGATGTACCATTGTCATTGCATTTGTGTTTCCATTTCCTTCTGCCCTAGTAAATAGTTTTTATATAAATAGACACATTATATTTTGTTTCCAGTTCTCTCCCTCATCCCGTGTGGGGAGCAGTGAACATACAGCCATGTGGTGCTGAGCTGCTGCCAATTTAATCCACGATGTAATTGCAGATGGTTCCATAATGCATTTCATAGCCTTGCTCCAAGATCCCTCTACTTCTGGATCTCACACAGGAGGTGCAGCAACCGCACAAGAACTTGTCTCAGATAATCTCCTGGAGCATGAGCAAATGACATTCAGAAACACTCAGAAATGACAGCAGTGACTGCCCTTCTCCTATAGAATTAATCTCTGTTTTCCTTACCCAGTATACATTCTCACAAACTAATTGGAGCATGAATTTTGTTAGCTTTCCTCTTTAGAACGCAGCCATTTGCCAAATTTATTTAAATCATCTGCAGAAACAGATGATCTCTGAGGTCTTTTTCAACCTGGGCCATTCTATGCTTCTATGATTCTTCGGCATCTGGATAGGGAGCTAGGAGATATGGCTTAGTGATTTTACTGTAGGTATGGTAAAGGGAGGATGGATGGACTAGATGATCTTGTAGGTCCTTTCCAACCTTGTGATTCTATGATTCTATGGTTCTATGAATTACAAATGGCTGGTGAGGCTCAGGAGAGGAACAGAATGCAGATGCTGAGCCAATGTCTCAGCAGCACTTCTTTAGCAACTTGACTACAAAGATAACATCCTTGTTTGGGGGTATTACTTGACTCTACTGGGTGTATTGGTCAAGTAATCTAAATATGGACATGGATACTCTCATAAGGTAAATATGACATTGTTCAAAACTATTAGAACTACCTTTTTCTTTTTGAAATGCCCGAATAATTGGAAGTTGGTGACCTGCTATGATTTGCTTTGTAAAATGAACGCATGCCACATCTCTGACACTTAAGTCTGGCAAGGCTGAAACATACACATGGCTAGATCCAGGAGAAATCCCAAATGCTGACTGATGAAAGATGGTTACAGAAATCATCCAGTTCTCAGGAGCAACACAAAGAAGCTGCCTCAGCAGGAAGCCATAATTTGGGACCCAGAAAATCTTAGTGTCTGAGTATCTGAAATTTGTCACTCCCCACTACCACAGCATCTTCCCAGCTATATACTAAAGCAAATCATCCATTACAAAGCAGCTATGACAAATACCACACCGACACGTCTACAGTGAGACACCAGAGCACGTACATAACTTATGAAAATCAACATGAAAGTGTTAAGAATTATGAATGTTTTAATAAATGAATATAAATAGTTCACTTGCAACCTTATAGTAATGGAATTAAAACACAACGATATCAATAAACACGTATTTATATATATAAAAGTGTCGTTTATTGTAAGGAAACTTTAAATATAACCAACAATATTGAAAATATCGTGACTGGCATTTACGGCCTTGATCGTAGTTCACTGCCATACAGGTAATTTCTAGCATTTCTCTTAACCACATTAAGCTAGTGCAAAATTTAGGTAGCTTTTAGAGATTAAGCATACAGAATGACAGGAGTGCAGATTTTAGTTACCTGATATCTCCTTCTAGTATAACAAGCTTCTCTTTTTTTCCATAAATCAAAAGTATAAAGGCAAGTTATCATATGTGCAATCATTCATACCAGGTTGCTAGGTTAAAAAAAAAATGACACTTGTAAATTTTGCTCAGATTGGGGTTTGTTAATAATTTGACTGGTAATTTATACCATACTATATGGCATAAATTGCATATTATAATTGTATCATGTAATCATAATTTCATATGCAGGTATGATTATATAAATTGTCAGAAAGTATCACTAACTACAGGATAATAATTACATCGACATACGTAAATATATGGCATTAGAAAAGTCATTATATAAGAAGGAAAGATGTTATCATTCAGGTATTCAAAACAGGGCACAAGCAGCCTTCCTACAATTCCTGTAGTGCTGTTCTGGCAGAACTACTGCCTGTTGCCATTATGTGCACTAGCTTGCTATGTACATCAACAGATACGTTGGTAAGCAGTATTAAAATTGGGCCATGCCTGAAATTTCCAGGCACAGACCTTTGTAAGCAATGAGCCCTGTGCTCCTAATTAAGATGATAGTCTCTCTCCTCGGTCTCAGAAGGCATCCCATGCTATTAGAGCTAAAAAGGTATTTTACGATGACCTACATTTTTTGAAAGCAGGACACGGTAGCTTTAACAGCAGCATTATTTCCAGAATTGTAGAAAGCTTTAAACTATCCATCTTTAAAATTCAATACACTTCTGCATTTGCTGATAAGGATTTTTTTTTTCAAGAACAAGCTTACTTTAGCATGGCTCTCAATATCAGTCACTTTGTTAATTGGATCTGGTCTTTGATAGCTCAGATTAGACTGCAAGAAGAGAGATATACAGAGATCCTTTGAATCGAAATGGGTCGAAGGTTTAACAGATTAAAAAAGGCGAGATCTAAAAAAAAACTAACTGGAGAACAAGCAGAGAGAAGACAAAATGCATAAATATAAAACGGGGGGAAGTAAAACGATATAGGTTGTGTGTGATCAGGCAGAACGTGACAACAACCTATGCCTTTGCTTTTAAAGCATTGAGGTTAATTTGTCAACTGTTCTCACTCTAGACTATACAGAATACACATAACTAATAAAAAATGCAGTTTATTGCAAAAATATACAAGTCCTCTAAATTGCATAAGATATTACAATGTCGTGCTGAAACGTGACATATTAAACAAAGAGGACTTCCAGACAAATTACAAAATGTTAAAAATCAGGTTTGGGTCATGAGCATTACACAAAACGCATCGTCATGCCTTATCTTACGATTAGTCTTGTGATTCACTACACTTGTGATAAATGCAACATAAAATCATGACAATCGTAATAGTCAGAAAGTAATATCTACTGTATATCGTCTGTATTAATACATATAAACACTTTGTGTGCACTAATACTTTCAACATATCACATTCAAACTAACAGTCTTCCCAGAAAACCTGCAATCATTTTGAAGGACAGAAGATGGTTTAACAAGTTCATCGCATGTGGGTTCTTTGAAATCTACTCTTTCAAGAAATGTATGAAAGGACTTGATTTTCAAAGGTGCCATGGTCTGGTCCCACAGGTCTGCTTCATTTCAGGTGGAGCCATTATGGCTGAGCACTTTAAAAAACCAAGTCCCCAGGTCACACCATTTCTAGTTTGTTTACTTGTACTTCCACTGTAGTAAGTAAAAAAAAAAAACAAACAAAAACCAAACCAACAACAACAAAAAACCACCCCAAAACCCGCTCCTAAAATCACAGAAAATGCTTGGCATCTATAGGAAGAGAGACAATTTCTCAGTGGACTAACCACTACTGTGCTATGTTCTCGTAACTGATCTTGTTGCTCCAACATTCAGTTCATGCACTGGTGTCGGCAATGTCCATGTTTGTTCCGAACAGAGCAACTAGCTGCTCTTCATAGTTTGCAATGTTTCTTTTCAGAATTTCCATACAAGGTCCCAAAAGCCTTTCAAATGCCTGCACGTCCATAACTAAGATAAAAGGAAAGAGAAAGAGAAAGAATGTAATGCGCTTGTCAGTGGCAGGCACCAATCTTAGCGTTTATGACATTCCAAAGGAAAACTTTAAATGGAAACTAGAAAGATTCTACTGAGGTTTACACAGAAGAGAACCAGTTACCATAGCTGAAAAAACATTCAGCAATGCATTGCTGTCATGAAACTTCATAAATATTAGAATTTGCTAGTTTTTTTCCATATAAAATATTTTCAAATGAAGATTTACGTAATGCAAGAACTCCAGGAGAACTCTGGAAGGGCCTGGATTCCTCTGCAGAGTGCAGTGTTAAGACCCTTGGAATTTCAAACAAAACACATCCTTTTTCTTGGTGTTGGCTGTATCTGAGGTCTAGCTTGGCATATTTTCTTGCTGTTTTTACCTGTTTCCACTCACGGTGTAAATGAATAGATATTTACTAACCAGCAAACATACAAAAAGTTGGAAACTAATCCATGTCATGTCAATGTGCTCTGTCCAACCAGAATGTTTCCCTTCACTGATTGCATGGCATTATTTCTAGCCAGCAAGCCAGGGAGGAAACTTCACACTTCAGTCAGCTTCCAACCTGCAGCCTGCAGCCCTCTGGCTCCTGAGAAAAGCTCAGATCTCGGCTATTCAGAAGTGCCAGAGATGAATCACCAATACTGGATGAAGACAGTCTTCTTCCTCACTGCTTCTCATTCTTTCCTTTCTACAGTTTTTACTTCCACTGCCTGTTCATCTGTGTGAGTTTAGAGATATGGATTTTAAAAAAATAATAGTTTTATAAAGAAGAAATAAACTTTTTGTTTACTGGCATGGTAATCAAGTCATCCTTCAAGGAAGCCAAATCCATCTTTATGGTTTTCCCATAACTAGATGTGGGTACATAGAAGTGAAGCATTATGACCAGGAAAAGGAATGGGTCTGAAGAGGTTGTCTGTAAGCAAACTACAGTGTGATAGAAGGATTAAATCAGCAGCTGGTGAAGACAAAGAATTTGTTAAAGCTTAAGCCATGGTGATAAAATGGGACAGAAGTCCTATCGTAAAGTTATTTTATAGATAATCATCAGAATAATGGGAAAAGAAATTCTTTGGCTAGCTGCAGTGTTGGACAGACTTTTCTGATAGCTATAAAAGGTTTGCAGCAATATTATCTGCACAGTCTTGAAGCAATTTTACTTCTATGTAATCATAAAAAGCTCAGAGAATTTGTGTTCAGTACCAGTTAATAATTATAAATAATTTCTGCATGTAACTAAAATAAATAAGAATACACAGTAAAAGGTGATGTGCTTAAAAAGCCTAATTTGGGTAAATGCAATTAAACCTTATATTCTAGAGAAAGACAGAGTTCAAAGTTTAAATAATCTGATGGATTATATTATTTTATATTAGATACAAAGTCTTATTGAACAGTACCTAAACACTTGACAGTGCCAAGAGCAAATGCAGAAGCAGCTCGTGGTTTGTTAGTTACAAGAGCAAGTTCTCCAAAATACTGTCCTCTTGAGCATCGAGCTATTTCAACTGCTCCATTCTCTTCTACCTCTACATCTGGTTTACCCTAAAAAATCAAGTGAAAAGAAAAACTGAGAACAATATTTGCTGAACTCACTTGTTTAAGCAAAACTGACAACAGCAATAATAGCATTGTTTAGAATAAATCAAGATGTAAAAAAAAAAAAAGTAAATAAATTGTGTTTTAGGGCTGTTTTACCTTCCTTGTCATTATAATCCTTACTTCCCCAGATTCCACAATGAAGAAAGAATCAGCCATGTCGCCCTGTAGAATAAAAAAATAAAGTGGGTAAAGGGAATGTGAAATTTCATTTTAATTTCATGGTACACACATCAGTCTGAAAGTAATGTCACCTGTTTAAGGAAACTACAACAAAGATCATAAGAACAGTATTTTGATGGAGGAAATTCTCAGCTACAAAACTCTATTTTTCACCATTAGCCATTTATTTAAAATCACCATTTTTACCAGTGATGCATAAGAACCTGCATGCTATGGTCATAAAGGTCTGCACCAGTAATGGTGATCCACCGCTTCACAGCTGCTCTGATGGTGTTGCCAGGAAAATGCTGCCTGTGCAGTCCATCTCTCATTGGCTTGAATAGATTGAAGTCAGAAGGTGCCAAATCCAGACTATACAGTGCGAGGAAATGGCCGCAAGTTGTACCAGAGGAGGTTTAGATGAGACATAAGGAAAAACAACTTCTCTCAGAGAGATGTCAGGCACAGGAATGGCTGCCCAGGGAGGTGGTGGAGTTGCCGTCCCTGGCAGTGTTCAAGAGGCGTCTGGATGAGGAGCTACGATGGTTTAGTGGCTTGTGGTAGCAATGGTAATGGGAGGATGGTTGGACTAGATGATCTTGTAGGTCCTTTCCAACCATGTGATTCTATGATTCTGTACCTTTGCTTCACATGCTCTTTCATGTCAGATGCCATTTTGTCAGACTGCCATTCTGTTGCCATATGTCTCATGGCAGCAAAATGTAACAGACTATTGGGAGAAGGTTCAGCCTCTACTGCCATTCCACCAACATCCATCTCGAATGTTGTAGGTTAACATAATAAAATACGAGGCATTACTTTTGGAGCAACTCCTGTGACATTAAAATATTGGCAGCCAGTGCCTTGAAGTTTACCTCTTTGTTATCACTGCTAAAGAAACCACTTTTAAAGTGAAATACTCTTTTAAGGCACCAAACAATTAAAACATCTATATAGAACTGACTGCAAATACTTTTCATGAAGACACAGCTTTTACAAAAAGTGGGGAAAAAACAAATATGGAAGATGATAGGATCCTTACTCCTGTTTCTCCACCTCTTCATTCTTTCCAAATGATTTCCTTACAGCTTACCATATAAAAGCCTCCAAGGGCTGTATCTGATATACAGTCAATAATTTTGGGCAAGACAACCTCAGTTGCCCATCCCAAATTGTTTCCTAGATCACGGAACCATAGAATACCCCAAGTTGGAAGAGATTAAAAGAATCAAAGAGTCCAATTCCTGGATCCACAAAAAAACTACCTAAAAATGTAACACTAAGCCTGAGAGCATATACAAGAAAAACAAGGTAAGTCTTCAACGCTCATTAGTATAAACTAACATTTGATATTATAGTTTGAATTGCTAAATATATGGAAAATGTTGACTTGTTTATTCATACCAACAGAAAGGGAACTTTTTCAGAGTAAGTAAAAAATTAGCTTCAGATACAACATCACCTCCACCAGATTCACTGTTGTTTCTTTTGACAGAGGAATATAGTTTAAAATCCTGTATCATTTATAAATATTATGGTAATTGTTACCTTTGGAAGAGAAAAACTAAAACAACATAAACATCTGTACCTGAGCAATGATTTGTTCACCGTCTTTGTATACTTTGGTGCCGATCACATCAACCACTTTCAAACGCTCGGATACCTTTATTTAAAAACAAAAAACATCTGATTAATGTTGCAATACTATTCTTAGGAAGTCAACTTATACTTCTTTCCATGAATCTTTAAGTAGTATAGTGTATCTTTAGTCTCCTGTTTTGATGACCATGAAGATAAGGAAGAGCTGCTGAATAGCCTTTCTGAGGTTATATTGTAGTCTTCAGAGGCGGAAGTGTTGACAGAGGTTCCATTTTGGATGTCTATACATCCATGTCTTCCAAAGTTATCTCAGAAAAGCATGCATCTACAAATACAGCTGTTAAATGAATATATTCCCTAAGTAATCATTTAATCTTACTATCATCAAGCAAAATTAAGCTCAAGAAAATAAAACAAACAAACAAACAAAAAAAGACAACAATTTTAAATACTATGGTTCTTTATCCTTAAAATTTACAATATAAAAACCATGAGATTTCTCCAAAGTAGATTTTATTGTGGAAAAAAATATTAATTCCAAATTTTAAGTCTGCAGAAGCAGAATTTTATCAAGTACCTCTGATACAGCCTTTAAAATAGTGCAATAGAAAGCTTACTTCTAAAGATTTAAGGAATGGCAACGACTCAATAAAATTTTCATACATTCTTCTCTTTTTGGCATTATTTTTTACAATGATTCTTCGGAATGTTACCCTGTCCTGTAAACACAAAGAGAAGAAGGGAGTTTAGCAACAGAAAACATACATGGTAGAGCATCCTTTAGAAGTAGCTGAAGATGTTCATATTACCCAGTTTTAGTCGCTCAGTTTAGCTATCATGCTAGCTATCCAGTTTCCCCTTAGAGTCAGTTGAGGAAGCAAAATTCCTCTAGAGGTCAATCATGAGCTCCTAAAATTAAGCTCCTGATCTCAATCTCATCCACGTTGTGAAAAGCTTCTCTGCCCTTTGGCAGAACATAAATACAGAGTTTACTTACAGACTGATTTGCTTAAACAGGCTGACTGCAAGATGAGCACTGCGGGATGTGAACAACAGCTATCCCTACCTTGGGATCAGCCAATAAATTGATACGTAAGTTTTAAGAACGGCTAATCCATTTTTACTGTTTTGGTAAATTCTATTGCTGTTGTCAAAGATCTAAATAACGTAACACTGATAAATAACCTCATGTTTGAATACTACTCTGGAATCAACAGCATTCACTTTGCAATTTAGGAAATTAACAATAAAGAACAGTAAAACAACATTTGTTGTTTGTCTTTTTTTTTAACTCAGTGCTTTCTTGAGCCTCAGGTTTATTTCTGCAGTTTCTGGTAAAGGAAAGTGCTAAGTGTTCTCAGAATTTTTAATATTAAATTTTATAAAATAATTTTTTTAATGCACTATCATAGCATATCAGTGCCATTTATATCATACATTTAAAACAAATGAATAATACATTAACCTAAGTATTTCACTTACCAAACCCCAGATGGCACCAGGAGAGGTAGCTATAATTGTAGCTGCTCTGGGTGTATTGTACATTAAGGCCAGCTCACCAAAACTTCCTCGGTTATCATAGGTGCCAACACACCTCCCAACACCATCACATTTTACATAAATGTCGTATGTTCCTCTGTTAATAAAGTATAGAAATACAGTGAATAGAATCTAGTCCTGTTCTTTGCTAAGCACTCTCACTCTATTTTCATATCATAAAACCCTAAAATAAAGCATTTGAAATATATATTCCACGTGCTTAAACTATATGAACACGTTGCCGAGACAGCTCCAAAACTTCAGTAAATATTCAGTAAATAACAAAAGAAGTTCCTCTTTAAAGTGAAGGGTTAGCTGTTAGTTTTGACAGCAATTCAATGTAAAAACAGACTCGATTTACAGCGATCTACTGATTGCCAAAACTATATTAAAAATGAAGTAGTAGTGTCCATGTTTATTCATTTCATTTTAATTATACTATGTACAAATGTAACATATTGTTATGATATGAAGTAATACAATTTAACATTTTGAACACTTTAAAATAGTAATTTGTAAGGTAATAATTAGATGAATTCCACATTCAATTAATGTGTATGAAGAGCAACGAAAGATTATGAAATAAAGAGATCTTGTAATTAACATCACATGGGTTTCTTCTCCCTGTCCATTCACTCCCTAACTATTACTTTCCTGTTGTTGTGAGAAAGCAATAAAATATGGTGTCTTACAGAAAACAACACAGCCATCCTCACTGTTGCTAAGCCTTCACTTTGTTCAGCGCTGAGTATCTGTACAGTAAAGTTGACAAATCACGTGAATGATTTCCAAAAACTACTCTCCAAATCCTATACACAACTGCATTAGTTCTCATGTGTTCTATTTTCCTTCTCTCATGCAAATGTGTAAGAATCAAATGCAAGCACACTGAGAAATAGATTTTTTTTAGACTTTTGCAATATACTTAGTGCTACAAGACACAGCCATTCACCTGTCAATGACATAGAAGTTGTCACCATCGTCTCCTTGATCAATGACATGTTCTCCTCCTTCAACCAGCTTTTCAAACATCGCATCCAACACCTGAGACATCTGTTCCTGTTTAAAAGAACACAAAGACAAGAAATTATGATCTGCTTTCAAAATCTTACTCTTCAGATTAACTAACTGCTCCACCTCTCAAATACGCAGAAACTACTTAGGGACATAAAAATGTTTATGCTACAGAGATGCATGGGTAAACCAGAAAGATAGATTCTACTTCCTATTTAGTGTTAGTTTTTTCTCTGCCAGTGTTCCGATCCCAACTTCCCTTCTTGTACTACTACTGACAAAATAGATCTTGACTGCAATAAAAATTGCTCGCAAGCGTTCAAAGACAGAATTTCAACCTTCGCTGATTTTACCAATTATATAGTTGTGTGCCTCATTGCAAACAACACACTTACCTGGTCTTGTCTTCAGAAACATTTTATTGGATCAAAATGACTGCAAATACTTTGAAAATCTGAATTAAATAACATCTGCATGATTCTGGGACAGAAGTATAACCGTAATGGTCTGTAATGCTTTGGTTTAGTAAACGCTAGGCTTACTGGGAAATAGGAAGGTACACAAGGTTATAAAAATACATTATTAAACTGAATGGAATATGAATGTCTGGAGAGAAATATTAACAGACTAACAAAACATCAACTTTTGAATTATAAACAATACGCTAATAACTAATTATACTATTTGTTTTGCTTGTTGTAGACCTCCTAAAACCCAGTCATTTACATTAAAAAACAGCAAACACAGCTCTTCTGTGAACTGATAAAAAACCTAAAAAGATGACTTAGTAATTGAAGTTTTATTTCCAGTTTATTCAGCAATATACTTAAAACATTGAGAACAAGCACAATATTCTCATTGACTTTACCAAGTATGGATAACATTGGAAGAAATAAACTACTGAAAACCACAACACAGAAAAGCCGGTGGATTTACATCCTCGGGCATTTTTGAATGGTTCGGTTCATAGCATTCCCAACCACTGCAAAATGGCATTTACCTTTCTAAACAAAGCCAGCTAAACCAGTCTTGTAAGAGTCCTTCTGCAGCCTGTGGGCAGAGATATCCATACCACATATCTCAGAATAATTCTCTAGAGACTGCTCTTTCTTCCTGCTGATGATAGAGAGCTACTCCAACTCAGTGATACTTTGTAGACAGATAAAGTTAGGTGAATGAATTCCATCTTTAATTTACTGAATTTCTTCACTTACGCAAACCTTTAAAAATATCAAGCTGGCGTTATCAGATCCTATTTAAAAACGAAAGCAGCCAAATACAATTTTACTTTACAGAATGAATTTATCATGTGTGGGCACAGAAAAACAACAGATGGACAGCACCCATCCTCAGTACATATCATAGTGAAGTACAGAAGGACATAATGCAGCCTACCTAAGCCAGCAGGAAATCCTTTGACTATGTCTTGTTTTAATACCTTTTTTGCTATAGGCAGGTACGTATTTGCAAAAATAAAGATCGTGTAACTACCCGTTCAGTGAATAGCTTATATCAATCTAGGAGAAAAGTGTATGCATGTGCACACCATTGGGAGTCACTGAAAACTATATGCTACTATCTTCTGAAGTATTACATGTGTATTTTAACTTCCTGAATAAACTTCAACTAACTGAAAGACAACCGGTTCTCCTTCTAAAGCTTTCAACACAAAATAATGATAGAGCAGACTGCAATAGCCAAACTGGGCACGTGGCTCTTGATGTCACCATGAGAATTACAAAACCTGCTTGCTTAGCTTGTTTCCATGCGAATCCTCTTGTTTCCCTGCCAAAATGAGGCTCAATTTACCAGGGCTCTCTGGAGTTGCTCCGAAAGGATAAAGATGGGTAATTTCAAAATTAAAAAGTAGATCTGTTATCGGATGCAAAATTAATTCCCGTATTTTGTAAAGTAGCACAATCTGAAAGCAGTTCGGGTTTGAAAAGTACTTATAAATTGAAACCAGGAAGAATTTCTTTATACCAGTTATTGCACTTCTGTGAAATGCTGTGGCAGTCTGGTAATCCATATTGCCAGAATGATATTTTATTAAAATGATACAATTCTAATGGAAATAAAATTTATAGAGAAACTGAACTATCGAACGTGGGTGTCATGAAATCTGAGACTTCTGGTAGAGTTTCATTATCTTAACACAGCTTTTTCAAGAGTAGCAGCTATCAGCTCTTTATTCTTAAGAACAACGTTCTCTGCCAATAAAAAGTGCCACAACTGAAGTTTAAATTATTTGAAGTTTGATTCTCTATATAACATTTATTTAGCATTTATTACATACTCTGATTGGATTTTTTAATTATTATTATTATTTATTTATTTATTTTATTTTTTTACATCCTTAAAGCATGAAGATATCATAAAATGAAACCTTTTAGAAAATCATGGGAATCTTTTGTCATTGGGAAACAGGAAAGCAAAGGAGCATTAGTTCCCTTACCAGCATCAGCCAGCATGATACATCTCCTACAATGTAAAGTGGAGATAGTGCCATTTATTTTTCTCTCTTATTCAGATCTGTACCTATCCTGGTTTAGTATCAGTTTAAATGAGGAAGTTCTTCTGCATAAAACCACCCTGGTTACTTGCCTGTTTTCTTGGGCTGAGCGGAAGAGGGAGGTATAAGAGTTAGTGCATATATCCGTGTATATGTGATAATGCACTGCTTGGTTTAAGGAACACTGAATGTCCTTAGATCTATTGTTACTGATTATAGAACTGAAGAAAGGTGACAAGAATGTAAAATTTTAAGAGTAAAACAGTCTAAAACAGCCTACTGTAATCAGTCAAACTCTGCCTTTTAGTATCCTTAATTTCCTGACAAACAAAATCTGTCTTTCTAGTCAATCAAATGACATTTTCCCCTGTAATTAAAGAGTTCCAAATACTAAACATTTAATATGAAGAGCATGTTGTGTGACTAACTAGTGAAAAACAATGAGCAGGTATTCTTAGGTCTTTCATCCCAAAACATGTAAATTAACTCCACAACCTCTCTGGGCAACCTGGTTCAGCATTTAGTCATCCTCACAGGTAAAAAGGTCTTTCATGATGCTTAAACAAACGTTATTTATTTATTTATTATTTCAGTGTCTCCCAGTGTCTTCTGCCTGATGCACATTCTCCTATGGCTTCTTCACCTGGCAGCTCAGCACTGAGCACAGCACATATTCCCCATGTGATGTCACCATTTCACCCCAGCCTTAAGGAGAGATGTCAGACACTCATGGGAGCCTGAGACCCAGATGACTGTATCCTACCTCTGGATCTGGGTTGAAACCTCTTGTGTCACAAGGCTGGTCCAGCTGATGCTGTGGAGCACTCTTTGGGTCTCATCTTCACTGTTACTACACTAACTCTAGAATTTCCGTAGCCTCTCATGCATTGTTTTTTCAGGCCCCTTCAAGCTTCCATCTGCACAAAGCAACTCAGCGGTAAAGTCTCTGCTAGTTTGTCCTCTTTGCTGTGTTCCAGGGAGCCCTCTGTCTCCAGTGGAAATTAGACAGGAGCTCTTCATCAACTCTATAGTAGAAGCCAGATGCTCTCTGACAGTCTTTGTGTGTGTACATACTCTAAACACTACCCTTATGACAAAAAGTAGTCGCCCTCCTCTTCCGCTTTATTCCATGGTAGCCACATGAAACTCTAGCACAGGAGTAGAACTTTAATGTCAAAAACACCTCTGGTAGTTATCAAGGTGCCTATGGACAACAGAGCACCTAAACAGAGGTTTTAGGAATCTCTCAGATTAAGAATTATTTTATTGCATGAAATTTAGATACCAAGTACCTTAATAAATCTAGGCCTGCCATGATATCCATGTAAAAAAAAGTGTGTAAGCCTGATGTATTAACATTTCATATCCTAATGTGCATACTACAACCATATCCAAGTTGAAGTTCTCCATGAGAACAAGTGCTTGGGTCCATATGGCTACTTTCAGCTGTCTGTAGGCCTCATCAACTTCTTCCTCCTGATTAGGCAGCCTGTAGTAAACACCCACAACTGTGTCAGCCGCATTTACCTTCACTTTAATGATCACCCATAAGCTCTTAGCTCATTCACAATTCATCCCTAAGCAGAGCTCAGTACAGTTCAGTTGTATCTCTAACACAAGGAACAATTCCACCAACTTGCCTCACTGGTCTGTCTTTCCTAAAACATACATACCCATCCATGACAGAATCCCAGTCACATAAGCTGTCCCACCATGTCTCCATGACTGCAATGAGTTCACAGCCCTGAGACCACAAACAGATCTCTAATTCTTTATTACCCATGCACACAGCATTGATTCAGGCACTTCTGAGAAGAGGACGCAGGTTTCCCTGGGGGAACACAAGAGGATCCCTAATTGCTGTACACACCTTTGAGGTGTCTGGTCTTGTGGCTTCTGTTATGGGAGGCAGCTGAGGTGCATTTGTTGCTGTTCTGGTTGGCCCAGTTCATTCCCAATGTGGTTGCAATGGTATTTAGGACCCCACCCCCAGTATCAATCAATCAGTATTCAGCAAAGTACTAAGAAGGCAATGAAGCAGACACAGTACTAAAACAGTGAGGGGGAAAAAAGATACAAAAAAAATTCAGGCAACAACAGGAAGGAAAACCACGGGAAGAAAAAACACGGCAAATCAATAAGTCAGGATCTTGAAGATAAAGAGTAAATTTCAGAATTCATGTCTCCAGCACTCAGTGTTTGTTTTTCAGAGCAAAAACCATGTACATATACTGCCCTGAGACTCTGATCTTAATGTTCGCAGTACTATCGATCCAGCTCAAAATATTTAGCTCCCTTGTGTGATATCCACTTGTAAACTCATCAAAAAGCCCTTATTTCTGCACTGTCAAATAATCTAATTAATATTTAGATGCATAATCAATATTTTTGAGTATTAATCAGTATTTTGCTCAAAAATTCTTCTTCACAGTTATATGTTGTTAATGTTCTCCTGCCTTTGACATACCGCACATAAGCCCATCAAGTCAGGCTCAGTAACATAGTCTCTGTTTTGTAACTTGCCCTTCTAAGCAAGCTGTCTTACTCCTATAGCAGAAATAATATTGGACTACAAGCACTTTGTAAGTTTTTACGAAGAAATCACCTTCCATTGGGCAGTTCTGTTGTGAAACATTCATTAACTGGATATACGCCAGGTGGAGAGTATCCCTGTTTACCATATATGATGTGAATATTAGCTTTGTCTTAGAGAAGAAAGGAGGATTAAGGGCAATTCTGTGTTTGGGAATCCATTAGTTTGTGAAGTTTTGTGCAATCTAGGAAAGCAGAATATTAAGATGTTCACACATTCTGGGCTCTCTCATTCATATGTATTTGCATTAATTGTTCTACCATCTGTAGTCCCAATTCTTCAAAGCAAAAAAAATCAAGAATGTAAAAGCATTATGAGAACCTGCTGTTGGCAGCACACTTCAATTAAGGCTTTGGCCTTGAGCAGTAGTGTCCACTATTCATAAAACATAGTTGCCTTATGCTTTCTTTCATCTTCCCTTGAATTAATCAATTATAATTGATTAATCAGTATTTGTACTCTCTTATAATAATTCCCCAGGTGAATGAGTGGCAATATGCCCAGACGCTGCTCGTGTACATTTGTAGAGAATATGTATAATTTATTCCCTTTTAGAAAAAGTTCAAATCTGATTTGAAACATTCTCTACAGTCATTAGCAGGGCAGTGAGCTCCAAAATAAAATTCCCCTGAAACAGAGCAGATCTAAAACTATTTATGGATTTTTCCTAAAGAAAGGACTTTAAGTGCTAGGGTGCAACATGACTTTGATGGCACCAGTCCCTTCGGCCTCCTAGGTACTTTGGTAATAAGTTGGTTCATTACCTGTTGCTTTTGTGTTTTGCTTTTTTTTTTAACTGCTAGTCTATGGGCCATATCTAGCCCATAGCAGATAAAACACATGACTTGCCATTAATCTGCCACAGCAAAAGACAAAACCTTCAAAGACAAAACTCTTCAAAGACAAAACCAAAAGAACAACTGCTAGAAGTCTGACATCGATATGAGCTGCTCTTGCTGCTGCTGCTGCTGTTCCTCTCACTGATAGAGCAGCTGTTCAGTTGCATGCACAGAAACAAAATTCAGTAACAGCAACTTGGGATTCATCCTCAGTAATGGCTCAAGGCATCTGGTCATCTTGTTTTGTTCTTGTTAGCTTAGACAAAATGAAAAGGAAGGGAAACAGGGCATGAATCAAGGAGGACAAACAGAGGACCTTGATAGAAAGAGGCATGCAGCTTCTGATTCTACTGCCAGTAGCCTCCAGTATCTGTAGAACGAAGGCAAAGGTGCAAGAATATGCCTTGGGTACACAATTCATCAACAAGTTCTGCGTTCATCTGCATAGTTCTGGAATTTCTCTTGGTTCTTTCCTAATCGAGCCCTCTAACAAGAAACTGATGAGCTCTGCAAAAGCTCCTTTCCTCATCTTGTTGCACATATATTTCAATCCATATTCCCCTTCCAGTAACTGTTCCAGAACTGTTACACGAGCTAAAACTGACAATGAGTGACCCCAAACAGATGGGACAGATGGGAGGTGAGCAAACTCCCAGAAAGGTGAAGGAAATGTTGGTATTTTAACATTTTCAAACGTTTAAAAAGTGTTTGTTGTTTAAGGGAATTAACTCAGGAGTGCATCGCTGAACTGATATTAACAGACCAGTCACATCCTTAGCAATTCTCAAACAAAGATCTGAGATAATTCAAACAACGTCACAGGGAATTTTACAAGAGTTGGATTTTAAAGCAGAGAGTGCTACTTAGTGAATAGTACCGGAGCCTTATGTACCTTTATTCTAGGCTGCTTTTTCAATTAGAGCCCTTATGTGAAATAC
Organism: Excalfactoria chinensis; assembly: GCF_039878825.1. Lineage (NCBI taxonomy): Eukaryota > Metazoa > Chordata > Aves > Galliformes > Phasianidae > Excalfactoria > Excalfactoria chinensis. Next base: position 13,182,960 of record NC_092825.1, on the reverse strand, counting down.
TGATATTTATAAATACATCTGCATAGGTTTACCTATCTAATATTTAAAACCTGCTACCAGATAAACGTTGGCTCAAGACAGTGGTATGTGTTAGGGAAGTCCTAAATTGTCTCAAAGCCTGAAGGTTATCTTTTTCTCCTCTCCATCATTTTGTCTCACATTCAAATGGCTGTTTTTTACTTTTACATGAAGCCTCATCTTTTCAAATGGGCTGTTTAATTAAAATGCTCAGCAGTACTGTAAGTCACCTCCTAACTACAGCAGCTTCTCCTTTTGCCTTTATGTTATCCTTATCTTATCTTTTCATTCACATTAAAATACAGTGTGTTATGCTAGGATAAAGTTAGCAAAGTGTGAACTGCATTTAGCATCATCACTGAATGCCATTCTGATCGTGCCTTAGGACATGCTGCTACACTGCATTTCAGAGTGGTGTTCTATCTAAGAATGTGTTCGACACCTTGCTAAAGGGCCATCAGGGAAAAGCCATTAAGCACTTTACATTCTCTTTCCCATTCTACTCACCGACCTCTGCATCAACATTTTTCATACACAGAACTATAGCAGGAAGAAGCTGAGGTTCAACGCAAGAAAGAAACAGTGGGAGTGGGAGACGCACCATCTATATACAGCCTGATTTTTGTTCCAGAGACTTCAGCTTTAGCAGCTGAAGAGATTACTTCTCTCCAAGATGAATGAGGATTTTTTTTTTTCTGCTACTATGCCAGAGAGTGAATTTCATCAGCTGGCATCACATGTACTCAGGCTGTCTGGGGGGAGAGGCAGAAGTGAGGAAGAAACCTGGGGTAAGAAAATTTAAACCACTGCAGCTACGGGCACAGAGCTCGTAAGTCACTGTCTAGAAGCAGAACAAGCAGGAGTGGGGGAATTTCCATGGGACTACAGATCTGGGCTCTGGCAGCAAGCCAGACCGAGGAAGGCTGTGTTTTACTGCCCTTGCTATCTACAGAGCTCAGTGGCTTTCCAATGCTCTTTATAAGTAATGTTACAATAAAAACACCTTTACAAAAAAAAATAAGTTCTTTTGCTTTCTAGAACACTGTGAAGGATTTAATCCACAAGAAAGAATTCATAATCCACAGGGCACGATCCTGAGCAAAGGCAGGTGAACAAGTAAGGACCCGGGAGATCCCAGGAGCAGACTTGAAGGCAGAGCCCCACGAGGGAAGCGTGCCAAATATGTTGAAGTGACTGTGGGAAATCCTAACTGTCACGAGTCACTGATTCAGAAGCAAAAAGAAAATACATCACAGCAAGGCAGTCCTTAGAATACATCCACCAACAGGGGTGGTGATCCCTCAGAACTCTTAGCAAAATCATATAAAGTGCCCAAGCTGGAGTAGTTCGGTGCTGTGTGTACACAGTATTAGAATAGGACACAGCACTAACAAGGAACGTATAAATCAAGCAATTCCACATCCAGTGCAGATGCCATCAAACCACTCTGAGTCCCTGAAGTCACACAAAAAAGTAATTAAGTAGTGTAAGGGCCAAATGTTTGGGTGACTTCAGCACAAACCAGTACAGTGGAACAGAGTTCCATTAAACATACAGCAAGAGGGAACTAGGAGATCCTGTGTCAGTTCCCCAGCATCCCAAGAATGCACACATATGATTCCCTGTGCTGAGACTTCATAGCCTCCTCCAGCTCTGCTTCCAAGGTTCTGCAAATCCCTGGAGGGTTCTGTGGCTCGCTGCTCCCCAGGGCCTCTGTGGGAAGGGGTGCCCTGGGTCAAAGCACCGCTTTTGTGCTGACAAAAGCAGCAGCTGGAAACTCACAGCATGTACCAAACTGCATTCTCTGTAATAGCACTTGACTTCCCAACAGAGCTGCAGGCTGGTCTTTCCATTAGCCCTCTCTTTCAAATTAAACTTAAAACTTTTTGTTCTCCTGCTTAAAACTCTACATAATTACACCTCCCCCCTCCTGATAGCACTGAATCAGCTCTCCCAAGAAAGCATTTGCTGTGCTGTGAGTCACCCCAACCTTGGCATGCACCTTTTGATTGATACACACACCTTTGCCTTAAACAACCCTGTGCACTTTGGTAGGATTAGCACCTCCATCTAATCCATATCACTCATTCACTGCATTCAAGTTTTCTAAAAAGCCCATAATTGGTTTTATGGACAACAGAAGGAAATTATCTGCACAGAAGAAGAATATCTGTAGTGTTTTACATTATCTATATTAAGTAAAATAGTGATGTAAATGACTTGTTATTGCCGTTCCCTCTCCTTCTGCTTCTCGAGTTGGTTGTTCAGTTACAGCTACAGCTAAAATGTAGGCTCTGGGGGTAAGTTTAAGTTTTCATGAGGCACTCATCACACTTTTGGAAAATAAGAAGTAAATAGCAGAAACAGTTCAAAGGTTCCAGATCACAGATGACCCCGCACAAATGAATGTAAAAAAATAAAATAAAATAAGAAAATAAAATACAGCACAATCACATCAATACATTTGTATTAATCTAGTCCAAGAAATGTGTTTTATAAGTGACGACAGTTATAAAATGGCACTTCAGGAGTTTATGGAATGGTCAGAAAAGCATACATAAGAGCTTATAAAGTCCAATTTGCAAGCTTCTATTCAAAATTTCAAGAGAATTAATTCTCATCAACACTTCTAAATCATGTTAATTGTAAAGATGCTCTTACCGGATCTAGGTTCTTAAAAAGAAGAATGTCCTTGCAAGCCTCCTGCAGCCTGTTTCTTTGATCGTCTGTTTTAGGGTGAATAATCTGAGAGATATAATAGAAAAACCTTTAAAGTGATTATCATAATGCAGCAAATGGTTGAAGGGCTGAGTTAATTCACCTAAGTATTTTATACAGTATTTTTCTCACGCTTCAGAACATTTTCCCTTCAAAACCTTCAGGATTTGAATAAGTACTCAGCAATAACACCGTATCACCACAGCATGAGCAAGTGATGCCTGCCTGTATTTAAGATGACAAGATCTTCAACATTTGTAGAACCTAGTTTGTTTTCAAAAGCCACTCTGGATACCTTTATTTTAGTAGCTTCTGTTTAAACATTACCCTGCTGCTCCTTAAGCATACATATTCTGTAAAGAAACACCACTGATACGTTTATCTACTTGCCATGACTGCTTCCTTAAGAATATTTTGCCAAATAATCTCTGTGCTAAGTTTATACAAGCAGTTTAATGAGTAAACAACAGACTTCACATCATTTGAGCAAGCCAGAAATTTACCAAATTACCAATGTCTGGTGAATACGACTATCAGTCAAGTTATTGGTTTAACTTACATTTTTATGATAACCTTTTTCAATGCTTTAATTAGACAGAAATTAGCTTCAATACAAAAATATAAGCCAGTCTTTAGAAGTCACACATGCTATTTCAATTAAAAACTGAGTAAATGCCTTTAAAGGTGACCTAAGTAAAAGAAATAATTCTATTTCATTAGTTATTGCATTCTACACATGAAAATCTTGATGATCTTACATTTCATTTTTTCATGCCTTACCTAAATACTAGAATACTGATTAAAATACTGCAAGATTATAAGGAGGCTAAGTAAGTACTTTTAAGAGCAGGAATTATCTGAGCAAATGTAACTGCACACAAATGCTTCCATAACAGACCGTGGATCACAGCTACAGACACGGGTGACTATTACAGTGTTCCTCTAACATGAAAACCTCACTTATTAAAGAACATTACAGTAAGGATAGTTCTGGAAAGGAATGGTAATGCTAGTTACATAACCTATATAATCAGTCCTACATTTTCTTCCTGAATGCAATGCCTCAGAACTGAAAAATAAAGGCAATAAAGCATTAAATACCCTAGTTTCTGCATCATCCTCTTCTTCATCGGGATTGTAAGCTTCTGCACACACTGAAATATAAAAAAAAAGTACAGTCTTAATTGAAAGCAAAATACAATTTCACAAGAATTACATTCACAAACACACCACATGCCATACGTAGCAATGTGACACACTCCACAGAGAACCACAGAAGATATTGCTGATAAGAGTCCACAGTGGGTCATCATCAAACTACTGGTAGAAAAGGGTACATTTACATTAATTTTGGTCATGGTTTTTGTGCTATGAAAGATCTCCAAGAGACTCCACAGCTTCCCAAGTAATCACTGGTAAGTGATCTGTCCTTACTACCAGAAATTTTTCTCTCCTGTCTAACCTAGTCCCGTCTGTTCATAGTCTGAGCAATCCACGCTGAATACAGAGATCAGATCTTTCCCACTGCCGACGTAAAGACAAGGGTTTTTAATACAGTTGGTTTTTTTTCTTTCTTTCTCTTACTTTTTAGGGTAAATACTTCTGATTTTTGAAGTCTTTTCTTACAAGTCATACTTCCCAGCTCTAATTATCCTCGCTGCTGTCCTCTCAGCTCCCTCCAGTTTGTCCTGCTTTACTGAAGTGCAGTGATCAAAAACAGACACAATATTCGAGCTGAAAACAGCACTGAGTTGTCATGGTATCAGCTGGGACAGAGTTAATTTTCTTTGCAGGGATTTGTATGCTGCCACATTTTGGACTTGGGATGAAAACAGTAGTGATAACACACCGATGTTTTACTTGTCACTGAGCAGTGCCATCCAAAGTTGTTTAAGCTTCCTGTGCTGCCTGCCAGTGAGAAGCTGGGGATGCACAGGGGGCTGGGAGGGAACAGCATGAGGAGAGCTGGCCCCGACTGACCAAAGAAATGCCCCATATCTAACAGTGCCATGCTCAGCAATAAAAGCAAGGCTGAAAAAGGAGGAATGGGGATGTCTGGAGTGATGGTTTATGTCTTCCCTAAAAGCCATCACACGTGATGAGCTCTGCTCTTCTGGAAGTGGCTGAACATCTGCTTGCTGATGGAAAGCAGCAAATTAATTTCTTATTCTGAGTTACTACTGTATGCAGCTTTTGCTTTACCTACAGTTTGGTAGATTCTCACCATTTTGCCTACCTGATTCTCTCCCCATCCCACATGAGGAGAGGAGTGAGCAGCTGCATGGCACTGAGCTGCATGGTGCTGAGCTGCTGCTCAGTACAACAGATGAAACACTGTGCTGACATTTTGCAGGCTATATGTATTTTCATCCACCCACACCTTTTTCATAGCAACTTGATTACGTCTACTCATGTAATTTTCATGACTTGCATATGATTTCCCAAAATCACAGCTTCGCCAGCTGTCCTGTATATGGCTATTCTGCCTAAGAGTAGTACCATGCATCCATTAAATACCACCTTTTTCCTCAAATCATTTCTGCCATGTGCTAAGCTCATGTAAATTCTAACCTCCAGCATTATTCCAATCTATTCTCAACTTCGAGACAACAGTAAATCTAGTAAATATACACATATATAACCTAGATTATCACTGAAGAAAAACAGAACAGTATATAAAAGAAACGCTGATGGAATAGACATATGGCCATGAAACAGCAGTAGCTGATGGTAGTACCAAGTTTTGCACCCATCCCATGCAATTTATATTAACACACAGCACATTAATCCCCACTTTGTTTATTGGAGAGTCTTGCAAGACACTAATTAAGTTTCTTAAATGTAAAATGTAGAAATCTGCTCCTTTTCTCTTATCCAAAAGTTGTGTTCTCTTGTTACAGAACATTAGACAGTTCCAACAAATCAGTGCCCTGTGTTGTTTATCTGCTTTTCTCCAGGTACTTCCAAGATGTTTATTTGTCCATAATTTCATTAAGAACAAGAATGACCCATAGACCTCTGACAGCTCTCTTCCTTCATGCAGGGAAGCCGCTCCTCCCTTTTAACAACCAAGTTTTCTTTTTTTCTGTTTTCCACTATCTTACGTTTATCTTTTTTCAGCTTCCCCATGTTAATTGCCAACAGGGATGAGATCAACTTTCCCAGTTTCTCCCATTTCCAAGTACAGCACTGTCCAGGCACAGCTAGTCTGCAGACACCGAACCTATTAAATACTCTCTAATTCATTACTTTTCTTTTCTAGGCTGAGTTTTCCATACACTCTTAATGCCTCTAGTGAAGATTGACGTAATGTGTTAAGTAGAACAACCCTTTCCTGGAATATCCTCTTAGTGGTAAAGTACTTCTAGAAAAATTTCTGTTATTCCTCATGTTTGTTCTTGTAACTGGATCACTTCTTTTTTTTTCTCCTTGATTTCTTTGATCTTTGTATCTATTGCTATTCTTTTCTACTCATTCTTAACAACTCAAATTAGTTTTAATTTTCTACACAGTTCCTTCTTGTGCCTGATATGAATAATAGAGTTATAATTTAGACACATTCATTTTACTTTTGTTTTATCCTCCTTCTGTGCTGTCACAATTTGCATTTGTTCCCTTTATACAGTTTCTTTGGGGAACAACCAATTCCCTTTGTCTTTATTCAAGATTCCTTTTCTGCAAGGTGATGCCTACTGTCTCCTTTGACCCCCTTGACCAGCTGCTCTAATCCTTTCTGTCTACCAGTTTCTGTTCCTAAAATGGGAGCTCTGCCATCCTACAGCAATTCTCAGTCACACTGGCTTTTCTCTGTTCTAGACCAGTTTATCCCCTCCAGTTGGTATCAAAAGGGATAGTTCCCATTGAATGGCTTTTCTGTGACTCAAAGTTTTGTCCAATGTGCACTGCACTTCCTCTCCCATTTCCCCCCACGCCTGTTCAGTTATTTCAGTTGCACTGCTCCTCACAGATTAAGATTTCAGATCCTCCTGACAAGTCCCCATATTTCCTATATTATTCTACAAACGAATTCTAAAGTAGGCACCAGATAGACCCATTGAAGTGCCCGTTCCCCCATCCGGTTAATATGATTTCACTGTACTACTGCACATATTATGCAGAATCCCAAAGGAAGCCTTGACCCTCTCCACCTCACCGTACAAGGCACTTGGGAAATCCTAAAGCATCAACTTTTAAAAACTTGGCAGCTTCAAAAACAGATTTGATACAAATCCCCCTGGAACTGACCAAAAGATTTCCACCAGCTTTACTAGGAACTGAATTTGGCTCCAAGGAACTACAAATGCCCACAAAAGGAAGTTTGAGACATCTTGAACTAGTATAATATTTTACCTCTGACTATACAAAATGTTCCTACCAACATTTTTATGGCAATACAGTATTTACGTATTGTCTGAAATAAACTTTAGGGATTTTTATATTAATAGCAACAATAATAACACGCAAAGTAAGCATCATAACCCATCACAATGTAAATCACTCCTTTGTTTCAACTGGTATCAGTCTCTGCGCTGTAAGGCAAGCAAGTGGGACTCAACAGATGTGTGCTGCAGTGTGCTATGGGGTGAATAAACAGTCTCAATGTGAGAAACAGTGACAACCAGCCCTTACTGCCAATGAAAGCTTTGCACACAACAAAATTAAACAAAATAGGAATTTAGCTAACGAGGATTTATACTGTTATCACAGAATCAACAGGTCTCAGGGAATATGGCTGAAGATTTAATAGTCCTCCAGATCACACAAAAGAAACTGAGTTTAGCCTCATCTCTGGCCATCTTATCAATCCCTTTCACATAGCCATAAGCAGGATCAGTACCTGCAGTTTTCTGTGCCATCTGGTGTCTCTGCTCTAAATTCACTTGTCTCTGCTTAAGAAAGTCAGCTGCACTACTATCAGCAGGTACCTTAATTAAATATTTCTGCTTTATCACTGAATATGTGCAATATACATCTTTAACAGCTGTAGTTTCTTCTGGTTAGTGCTCATCTTCCCCTTTAAAATGACTTACTCTTATCATCTGGCATGAGAAACTTCCCTTCTGGTTGTAGTTCTGTGCTTATTTTACATTGGCTTGTCTTCTTGCCATGATTACAGATGCATTTTTCACTTGGGTTTCTACTTACAGACCACATAAATGTTGTGTGTCTGCAGCTTTAAATACAGAATTTCCTCTTCTCCATTCTTATTTCAGTAGCCTGTCTTATAAGCTTTGTAGCTCAGCAACGTATTAATTTCTGAATGTCATCACTAGATGTCTCATGGAAAAACTTGATACATTTTATCTCTGTTCCTGCAATATAGTTTCTGACGTTAGGGTCCACTGAATTTCATGACACAATCAATGGGGTTTGGGCCATTAGAATCACAATGATATAAAACATCCAAAACTAAATAAGATGCTTATGCTTCTTCACATTTGAAGAAGTCATCTGGGTTCCTATTATAGCCAATGGAGAGAAGCTGTTTTTTTTTCAAAGCTATTAATCTGACCTGTGTTACATGCCCAGATTAAGACAAGAGTAATTACAACTCTGACTAATAGGCTGAGGTAGACTCTATCCATCTTAAGATGAGTCCTGTTATTTACAGCAAGCTGCTAGACTGGTTTCTGCACTTTTCCATTTAGTTCATATTCTTTAGAAAACAAATTCATCATCTGTTGGTGACAATTGCTCATGCAATAGTAAGCCTTTATTCAGAGAGAGATTCTGTAGGATCACAGAATGGTTTGGGTTGGAAAGGACCACAAAACCCACCCAGCCCCACCCCCTGCAATGGGCTGGCTGCCCCCCACCAGCTCAGGCTGCCCAGGGCCCCATCCAACCCGGCCCTGAGCACCTCCAGGAATGGGGCACCACAGCTCTATGGGCAGCTGTGCCAGGGCCTCACCGCCTTCTGAGTAAATAACTTCTTCTTAATATCTAGCCTAAATCTTCTCTCTTCTAGTTTAAAACCATTCCCCCTTGTCCTATCACTATCAGACCAAGGCACTCATAAAAAAAGTCATTCTCCATCTTGTTTATAAGCTCCCTTTAAGTACTCGAAGGCTGCAGTGAGGTCTCCCCAGAGCCTTCTCTTCTTTTTGTGTATTCCATGGAGACAGCCTTTGGCCTCCAGCTCTTCTGCCTAAGGCCTGACTGGCATCACAGACATAATTATTCTGAACCACTCCACTGCTGGTGTTTGGTGTTTCATTTTGCTACCTCCCCAGCTCATTCCACTCTCCCAAGAGTACACAGTACATGCTGGCTTTATCGTGATCAAATGCCCTGCCAAGTTTTGCTTCATGTCACTCCTGAATTTAGTATTGTACGCTGTTGCTCAAAAAGCAGTTCTAATACAGTGCTTAGGGACCCATTTCATCCTGTGCATAAGTACAGCTTTAAAAATAGTGATACAAACACTGTAAATATATTTCCAATGGCTGCTAAGCTCAACAAAGTTAAACTATTTTTATTCAGTTTTTTTTTCAGTGGAAGATTACATTTCACATATAAATCATCAAGATGGACACAAACACAAACAAGGCCAAATGCATCAGCACAAAGTATACAAATCTGCATTATCAGACAGCAGTGCATTAGTAAAATACACATGCACTGAACATTGCACACAAATCGAGATGGATTGCTTTGCCAGGGAGAAGGGGCAATCTTTCATAATTTCTAACTCAAGCAGCACCAGACGTAAAGTCAGTTTAGATAAGAGTGAATTCTAAAATGAGAATTAACACATAGTTAGAAATTGTAAGGTCACAAAAAAGAAGTGTTACATGTGCTCTATTTATTCCCTCGGTATTTCAGCAAATAAGAAGCCATCAAGAATGAAATGAGTGAAAGTTCGTATGTATTATAGTCAAAACATGGTGTAAAAAACAATGAGTGGACTCTTTCCAAAGCATAAGAATCCTTAGTAATAAAGCATGTTTCAATAAACAAACAAATAAATAAGGCTATGAAAATATTTCTTATTCCCATTCAGGCCAAATCAAGAGTTTTATCACAGTTTTATCAGCATGACCACCAGGCTGCAGTGTGAAAACAGACCATCTCTTGCCTTCTTTCTCATCATTGCCCTACATCCCTACAAACATCCCCAACTATAATAGCAATGTCCCATCCCCTCATCCAGCAGGAATGCCACCTTACAGGTTTATCCATGTGGAAGTTGCTAGGGTGACTTATCTGCAGGGTGGGATTTTTTTCCCTTGTTCATCACAATGTTCTTTTCTTCATTTGCCAAACACAGAGCAGAAACACAGTGCAGAGTTTCCTTGTATGGCAGATGCTACTTCTGTACTGGTCTGCAAATACTGCTGGAACTCTATCAAAGTTTCTGACACGATTTCCCACAGTAATCCATTTTTCTTTTACATCTCACTAGTTCCCACCACTGCAGGAGAACTAGCAAGAGAACTCTACGCTCCAAAAAGACAAAATTTCATCTGTAGTTTTTGTTTAAACAGCAGAAATCCTGACACCTGGTAGCAATAAGAAACAACTGGTCATGGTCTCTGATGGCTGTGACTACCAAGTCCCAAATTACTTCTAGAGCTGGCTTCATCTGGACTACAGGACTGAAGATTGTAAGTAAATGCAAGGACTGAAGAACAACCACTTAAAGGAGATCAGCTTTACTCTGTAGTGCACAAAGCGATGCAGTAAGTCTTACCTGGTTCCACGTAGCACACAGTAAGGTAGTATCAGCTGGCTCAGATCAACCATTTGTGCAGAACCCTGAAACTATTCCAAGGAGCTATACTTTCCTCAAATGTAAACTAACCCGGAATGGTCACTGAGGCTGTTGTTGCCCATCTTGCTACATCCAATAGTTAGTAAACTGAAACTTCAGCTAGGCACAGTTAGGCGAATTAATACGCACAATGCCTGATACACTGTAATTCTGTGTTAATAGAATGTTATACAGAGAGTACTTACATTACAAATGCTATCCAAGCTGGAATACAAGTATACGTGCTCAGGAAAATAAATAAATAAATAAAAGCTATAGTAATGATAGAGACACAAGGTAAAAAACCAAAAAATCAAATAAAATCCTCCCAAGTCTGCCAGACTTATGAGACAACTACTTTCAATGGGTCCATTACTTAACACAGGTGGCTAAGTGCTCAGGACAGCTGCCTTAAAATGTAAAGCTGCATAAAATCCTGTCAGCTTGTCCCCTCTTCATTATTAGAAAGGTGACCACCGGTTTATTAGGTGGGGACTCTGTTGGAGTACTGGGAGCACTGCCAAGAAAGCCTTTGAAAGTAGACTGCTCATGAAATACTGTTATCTGCTCTTCCTTTCAGTGTATGACTGAGATCCTCTGAAGACTTTATGACAGTCATAAATACAGACCAAATACTGAGTTTGTGCTAATGGCCAAACCTTTTGCCAGAGCTGGAAGGCTGTGCTCAGCCTGCACTACATGCTTGCAAGGAATCATAGAATCATAGAATCATAGAATTACTCAGGTTGGAAAAGACCTTGAAGATCATCAAGTCCAACCGCAGCCTAACCAGTAGCCTATCTCTTAAAAAAAACAACCACAAAACAATACCACAACAACAAACCTCTGCTAAATCATATCCCTGAGTACCACAATCAAACACTTCAGAAGAACTGCTCATGCCATCAACTCTTCAGTGCCATTTTCTGTTGTCCATCTGCTACTACTGCTATTTTAGATTCATCACACCTCAAGATACTTCCTCTAGCACTGCTAAATTACATGAAGTGCCTAATAATATATAGCTCCTTGAATGAGAACCATGCCAACTATGAGTCAGATCCTCCCAGGGACTCTCCATTCAGAAGTCCATACGAAGTCTATTCACGTTACACCATCCTCACATCAAAGCAAGGACTTTATCGAGATTGCACTGAACACTGTTAAGGCTCGCTCGAAAAAAAAACATGATGGTCTCCAAGGAGACATTTCTAGATAACTTTATCCCAAATGAGCTATTCATGTGTGAGTGCTTCTACACAGCAAATTCCTTAATAATATAGAACAGGAAAAGTTGGTATGTGTTAGACTGCACTATCTGCCTATACAAAGGGCAAAGCACTCTGCATCAAAGGCAGCAAGTGCTGCTCATTATTGGGGCACAGAGGTACATTCTTCCCCTAAACCATACTGTTGTGAATTGCTAAACAGGTTCCTCCACTGAAACAGTGTGCTCGAACTTCACAAGTGGATGAAAATACTTCCCTATTCGTAAGCAGCAACCCAGAGTAAGGCTTTAGTAGATCCTCCATGAGGAATTGCATTGCCCCTAGTCCTTGTTACAGACCTATTTCAGTTGTTTCTATAATTGTGTAATTTGGCAAGATGGAGCTAAAGAAAACAGCCGTTTGGCTTACAATCAGGAGACAGCTTTGCACGGCTTCTCAGAAAATGCTTGATTTCATCTGTGTGGTTAGTGAAAGTCAGCACAAACACACATCAGTGTCCAGAACACTGGAGATAGATATTGAACAATAAAAATATTACAAAACTAAGATGCACTTCCACTAGAAAAGTTAGCCAGAATATACTATAGACTATAATACTTTCTCTGTGAGCTTTCTCAGCTGCAGCTGGAGTAGCATGCCATACTACAACATACCATACTCTGATGTTGACTTGTATAACCTTCTGTTCCCATTCTCATATGAGTCCAAGCAGTTCACAATGCTGCAGTGTGGTATTTGGGACATAACTGAACTATGTATAAATATTTGACATGTTCTGAGCAGACACAGAGCTCTCTGCATACTTTTCAACTTTATATTCACTAATACCAGAGGAAAAAAAATAAAAATTGATTGAATACACCATAGGCATCAACAGATTTTTCTCTTATTTAAGAGTCAGAAGTACACACAGTGTGGACCGTATCTTCCCCATAGAAAATTCATCTGTTACATAAAAACTGTTGCAACAATCTTAAAGACTGTGGCTGCAACTGTTCATCTCTAGAACATACATTCTGAAAGCACACATGTTCACATGTTTTAAATAGCAACTCGGTAGTACAGTGTAAGGAACTATATACACACTGCAAACCACAACAGCAGCTTATTTTTACCCAAAATGAGTTCTCTGTCCAGTCTAACTGGGTTTATTACCTATTCTGTACAATAGGTTGGGTTTCATATACTAGAGCTCAAAGTGACAGGGTTGTTGCCATTGATTTTTAGTGAAGTATGGAAACCTCTGCAAATAACTACTTAGATTAATTCCAATGCATTTAAATGCATGTTAAAGTGAGTAAATAGTGTACTGACCACTTCCTGAAAAACCACCCTTGCCACATTTTTCAAACCTGATGGCAAAATGATATACAGACACCTTAAAAAAGATAGAGAAACAGACACTAAACTGAGTTTATTACTCGTTAATCTTCACTTGTGTCTTCCCCTCAATGCAGTAAAATATCTGAAAAGGAGGTGTTAGTTTTGGTAAATCAGTAGGTATATTTGGGACTTAGTTATTAAAAGTAATTATTTTTAATGATGAGTTAAGTATGAAAGCTGTCTGCAGAAAAACACCACAGAATTTACAGATCTGGCAGAGTAAAACATTAAACTATTAATAAACAGAAGGAAGAAAAAAAAAACCATACAGAAAATACTAAAATCTTGCACTAGTGAGAAAGCACTGAAGGTGAGATGTATGAATCAGACAGGACGGATAGACAGAGTTGTAAAACTAGGAATTGTTTGAAAAAAAATAGAATGCTAAAATCATAGTAAATAAGGTAATTATGAACAGACAGCAGTGGAGCTGGTGAAAGACAGAACTCCAAGCTCACTGGAGAAGGATTAATGCTGAGCAAAGAAGCACTTGAAAAATAGGAGGGGAACCAACAAGACATTAGTACAACAGAATTCCAGAGGAAAAAAATAACACCAGATCTCAACTCTGCCAACAGATTGTGAGGTAAAATCAACATCCACACCTTGGTTTAACTGGACAGGGGGAAGGAGAAAGGGAAGGGAAAGGGACTAGTGTTACATATCTACAAACATGTAAAGACATAAAAGGTTTTGAGAAAACCTAAAAAAACATGAACAAGGACACACAAGAGCCCTCTGGGCACAGACTTGTGCAAAGAATGACTGTAGGACACTAAAGACAAACCCATGAGCTCTGACAAGCTTGTCCCAGTGCCTTTCCAGTAGGCTGGATTGATTTGTTCAAGACCACATGAAAGATCTGCCAGTTGCCGTATGTATGATCATCCAGGCAAAGGAGGAAGGCACAGGTGCTGAATCACTTAGGAAGCAGACTCCTCATCTCTGAAGGGTGATTCTGAGCTCCTCAGAGGCACATGCCAAAAAGTACCTCCACTTACAGGGAAGAATTGGTTTGGGCACCTGAGGGAATGCGAAGTTTAGTCTTGGCAGGCTTCACAGAAAACCTTGTATACATATGGGATTTAGAATAACAAGCTGAGGATAGGCACCTGAAAGAAGAGGAGGAGTTATCCTTTCAAAAGAATGGTTGCCAGAGAAAATTTACCTTTGCTTATCACCGTGATAGGATTCAGGAAATGAAGCTTGAATCAATCCTTCCCCATTTTACACTGGTGACCCCACAAATTCCCTCACAAAACAATTCATACAGAGATACACCTCCTTTCTCCTGAGGCAAGGTTGTCAGGCAAGATGAAACACAATAATAAACTAAAGGATCTGTCTGTCTCCTCGAATTTTAGCAAACTGGCTTTGGTCAAATGGGTAAATCATACTCACATCTGTATCAGAACTCAGATAAATCAAACTTAATGCAGAGGTGCCAGATCTAACAGGAAGACAGGTAGACAAGACTTACTCCAAAACGTTCCTGCCAAGTTTTGAAAAGTTTGATTTTGAACACCTGGTTTCTCAACAATCCCAGAAAATCCATCTAAGAATATTTGCTGGCAGGTTTGTCTTTAGATAGTCAAAAGAAGTGTAGAAGATGAATCACAACTATAAAATAATACAGTCCAATTTACTTTTCCCACAATCAAAGCAGAAACAGTTATTATCAAACAGTACTGGCACTGCATACTGAGGTAATAAAGTAAGCACCTAACAAAGTAATCACTGCATGATCCTCTACATCTGTAATGTGCAGACAACAATAATAAGCCAAAAGATGGACTACAAATATTCTCCCAAAAACTGGGCCAGTAATCAACCTAAGAACACCAATTACCACACTTACACTGTCTAGTAGTAGAAGCAACCCATAACTGTGTTGCTAATTTCCACTGAGAACAAGAAAGAATACCCCAAGGTCTCATAGAGCTGATTTATCTTTTTCTGAAAGACTAAAAAAACAAGTACCCTGAATTCATACAGATAATGAGCAGTCACCATCAGCAACTTCATCTCTTCTATCTAGGGATCCTGTGCATTTCCACCATGTTCAGTTTCTCTTCCTCACCTTTGCTAACAATAGTCAATGCAGAAAGGCTAGAACTAGTGCCATCAACAAAACAAAGGACACATATTGAAAACGATATTTTAAAATAAGATTTTAAATAATTAAATATAAATTTTGAAATTATATTACCCTTTTCTGCTAGCCACCACTACATAACTTCATTTTTTTCAATGCCTAGTTAAAATCATATTGCACTTGAAGAAAAGCCAGCTAGAGGTAAACCCAGAAAACTGTCATCACATCAGCAAGAGACAGAGGAGAAGACACGTGAGGAGTAGCTGAGGTCCCTGGGTTTGCTCAGTGCAGAGCAGAGGAGCTGAGGGGAGGCCTCACGGAGGCTGCAATTCCTCACAATTTTTGACTAATTGCAACTAATATCCAAGAAAACTGTGTACGCCAGGTGAATATTTGTCAGAAAAACTCATGGAATTACAGCACAAATTAAGCAAAGGTTTAACATCTCGCTTTGTATGGTGTTACAATTCACGCTTATAGTTTCATCTTTTTGTCCCAGGAAAGAAAGTGCCTACTGATGCTATTTAGCAACAACTCCATTAAATACCAAAGGATAATATGTGAACCTGCAGGGTAAGATGGAGCTACATCTGGTTTCTTCAACCAAACCCATCCTTTGCAGTGTTCCGTGGAATGTTCTTTTAGACAGAAATCCCAGATGGAATAATCAAGGCCACAGTGAAAGCTGAAGGAACCCTAAGGAAATTGTATTCCCTTATAAATGTCCTGTGTTTAAGCAGCAGTGCTGAAGAACTTCTTGATTTAATTTGTGTTCAGTTCCCTTGAGACCTCCGAGCATTTCAGGTTTAGTGATTAAATAATCATTCAGTGCAAAGTTAGCACACAGCAGCACAGCTGTGAGATAGCAAAATATTCTAGTGGAAACAACCAGAGTCTATTTGCTGACAGAGGTCTCCACTGCTGATATATAAAAATAAAATAATTCTAATTCTAAAGCAAGAAAATAATAAAAATTGAAAGCTTGACATACTAGAAACAAAAAGGGCCAGGCTTGGTATACCATGATAAATGAATTTGGCATGAATGCATTTAGTGTAGACACTTTAAGTTATGTTTTTACACTCTCAGTGTTTTCTTCAATGTCAAAACACAAAGAAAAATTGTTATTTATCATTAATTGAATTTATGAAAGATACACATTACGTATGTCAGTGTGTAAATCATTACTTTCTTGTGAATGTTTTTCTCCTAGGACTCCACTCAGAGGGGCATGTGCACCCAGTTACACCCTGTCTTCATGCCTGAAGCAGCACAGTTGGCCACTGCCTGCCCAGGGAGCTACTCCAAATTGGGGTACGGGGCCCTGGCAGACAGCAGCTGGCCCTGAGAAACAGTACCCAGAAACAAAGGTGGACAGCTGTATGAACCTTGGCTGTATGAGCCAGAGAAGTGACTGTCACCCTCTACTCCGTGCTAAGTAGACCATGTCTACAATACTGGGTCTACCTGTGGAGCCTCCAAATTCAGGAAGACTGATAAACTGGAATGAGCTCAATGAAGTGCCACCAGGATCACAAAACATGGAAAAAGGAAAAGGAAATTCTTCTGAATGCTACTGCATCTACCTTCAGCATGACACTGAAAACCGCAGGAACTGCAGATGGCCAGATATACAGGAGGTAAGTAGGGCCCAGAGTACATGACTGGCATTTATGTCCAAATGCCCCCAACAGATTAGAGGGACCAAATTTCAGTACTGTTTTGCAATGAAAAAACTTCTGTTTCTGAGTAGCTCATGTGAAACAACTATTTTACAGATATTGCCTTAAATTTAACCAAATGAGACTTCATCTTAGGCTCTTCCCATGAAAAAAAACACAGAGTGAAGAAAAAGACTCTGAAGATGATTACTGGTATTGAGGGACCAGTGATGAATATGAGAGAACAGAGGAATAACAAGTTAAACTCCTTTCCCAAAGTGCTGCATGTTAATACTGAGAACGAAATGTCACTTCTGTGGAGGAATCCCTAGCTGACACCACGAGATCTGAAAGAGCTGTAAATCACAGTTGTTGAACTGGAGAAATCCAACATATGCTTTACTTGGTGTACTTTCACTGAGCCAGGGCTACAGACAGTGTCAACAGTAATGCTTCATCTATGTCACAAGACTTTGTGGTAGCTCCATTGGTCCCACAGTCCTTGTGGCACCCCAGGCAGTGGTCACAGAGGCTCCCAGTGACCATCCAGGGAGGTGCTGGTCCCTGGTGATTACCACTGCAAACTCAGATGCCCGAAGCAGTTAAGGCCTTTGGGTAAAGCAAGCACCTAATCCCTTCTCTTGCCAACTTTAAAAGAGCAAATAGAGTGCTTACCAGGAATGCATCACTTTCTATTCAATAAATATAATTCACACACGAATTAAAGATGGTATTCAAACTTCTGAGTATCACAGCAGTGAACATAACAAAGAAAGACACAATTATTTACTGAGGATAACAAAACGACTGAAAGCAAATAGACACAAATTCCTACTGTCACACAAAATCCATTCAACAGTCTCAGGTAATTGTGCTGCCCAGTTAAATGCAGGCATTCCCACAAATTCTGATGTTTCCAGACTGTGAGCAGATGGGAACAACAGCTCTGGGCCTTCAGGTCCCTGTCCCTAGGAACAAACTTCTTGGGCTTAATGGCCATAAGGGCACCATTTTTAGAAGGTGGGGACAACTGCTTAGCACAGAGCAGTTACAGACTTGTTCTGATCTGCTCTTTAATGTTTCCACTGAAATAATGTGCTATGATAAGAACAAAAGGGACTGTATGAATAGATTGGATTTCTCCAGGAAACAAAGGTCAAAAGACTTGAAAGTAAAAACAAACAACTCAGATGCCTACAAAGGAAGTTTTCTAGTCATAGGTTTCGTTGCCTGCAAAAAGAGTTAAAATCTTTTATTTCCCCACATCCATGCCAGAGGTGAAGGGAAACTACTTCCAGTTCCCAAAACATGTACCGTGGCCACAGCAACTCAAGTCCCACTGACTAAAGTGGAAAATGGAACTGTGAGTACACACTGGACATGTTCCTCCAAAACAGCACAGTAATATGAAGCATCAAACAGTCATGCTGCTCCCACCTGATTTTGTGGAACACAAAATGAAACCATAGGTTGGAGGGGGGAAAAGAAAAGTTCTGATGCTAAGCATTTAATTAAGATGGAATGTACTTTTATATCACAGATGGCTGTAACAAAGGGCTTGTATTACTCCAGACAGCCCAGAGTTACATTATTCTTGTCTGTTAAACCACTTACGTATGTCCTACCTGCTTGCATCAATGTGCAATTTCACAACCTACTCATTAGAGCATGTTGGTTTTGTCCCCTGATGCCAGTTTCAATTCTGCAGTCATGAAATCAAGGCAAGGAGGCAAAATGGGGAAGTTTCATTAAAAAGGAGTAGTCATTAAAAAATGGCAACATGGGGATGCAAATGCTGAGCTCCTGCTGGTACCACTTAAATGATAAATACACTGAGAAACGCAGTAGTCAAATGTGATCGCAACAAAGCTATAAATAGAGACAAGTCCCATTGCTCATAATGTCTTTGAAAATGATCCATTGCTCATACTGTGCTCTGATTAAGGAGTCCTGCAGGAAAAGTCTGAACAGAACAGAAATCCCCTGAAATTTCCTTCCTCTCTTTCCCAATGTAACCGCATGCCACCTCACCCTCCATCCAAGTGGGCACCTTCAACCGTGCTAAGATTGGTGAGAGATACTTGGCACTTTAAAAAAATAAAGCCTAGTCCTGAATATGTAGACTTAATGAATTCAAGATAGAAAACCATTACTCACAATCAGTCAGTGCTAACTTTTGACGAACAGTTTATTCTATTTTGAGTAATTCGGTTCTAATGAGGAGCTTCTAACCATACATTTTAAAGGCTACTTTGTCACATAGATGGTCATTAAACTAAAATCACATTACTCAAAAACTGATTTTGTTTCAGCCTTGAAAATGTCACAGAAGTGGAAAGAAATTTGCTCAAACTTCTAACATGAAAAATATTATGGTTAAAAATAAACCACAAAATATTATATCTTAAAGATTATTTGCTAGAGATTAATGGGAATGTTAGAATTATGGATATCACTGGCACTTGTGGTCCATTTCAAAGAAACATCATCATACTGTATCATGGTTACAAGTGTCTTGTAACCAAGCTGAATCACCAGAATACCACAAAAATCAAAAATCAAATTGGTAAATCATTGCCGCAGCAATCATTTCTCTGATGGAGAAAGCCAATTAGCACCTCTGAGACCATGCTGCCCTTCCAGAAGGAATTAAACTTAAGATGTCTATCGGCCATAAGAGATGACGCCAAGCATTACTTTATACACAACAAAATTAGGAATTCACACAAAGTGTTGTGAAAGAAAATGTGAACAACTGTACTTAGAAAGTGAAAATACATAAAGGAACAGCATAGGGCAAAATGCAGCACAGCTTTTAAGACACTTTAGTGAATAATATAACTTAGTGTGTTGCACCTGTTATTAAATATATATTCTTTTTTTCTATCATTTCATTTTAAAACAAAGTAGTAAGCATATCTATGTTCAAGCATCTCACTATGCTAATATTAAGATAATCCGCTGGATTTAAATAATTAAAAAGCCTAGAAAATGTAAGATATCAGGTTGTGAGCCATGTCTGAATGCACACATTGCAGCAAATACTGCACAATTAACTATTATTCAGTCACAAGAGAAACATAGATATGACAAAAGCTGCATGCATGTGAGCATACGTGTGTGCAGGTGTGGTCCCTTCCCCGTTGTAGATGCTCTTTTCCACTCACAGACACTCACTGGAGGATTTATGACCACCATGCAGCTTCTGTCTCTTCTCTCACCACAAACCCAGACCAAGAACTCTCTGTTCCATGTAAGTTCTTACACGAGAGGGACACAAGGTCACCATCCCATAAATCTGAGAAAATAACTGTTTTAAAAATTATGTTACTGTCCTTGTGAGGTCACTCCTGTAGCTCTATCCAGAAATGCTATTCTGTTACTCATGCTATTATTTTCAACTCTATATTTACAGGGATTCTTCACCTTTTCACAGCCAGGTTCTGTTCAGGAGGTTTACAGGACCTGGCATCCCAGATCACAGCTGCTGGGAGTGAGAAATACATGAGCTACACAACTGCATCAGCAAAAGCACAGTACTGGCACAGCAATACACAGTTACCCTTCTGTCAGACTGCAGCAAATCACTCGCTAGTAGTAGGCAGTCTTTGTCTCCATGCAGCCCAGCTTTTATGTCGTTATGCATTTTAATTACCCTTCCCTTTGATACCAGGTTTTCTGCAGAGATGGGAATTTGCTTAGTGAAGGCAATGAAGATGGTTTGTTCAATGTATTGAACAAGAGCTGCTGCAGTGCAAAGGATTTGAATCTCCCCCTTATTTCTTTCTGACTGTATCAAGTGCAAGTTTCCTATTCTCTTCCAGACCCTCCATAACCCATTAGCTGCAGTCACACCACATCCCTCCCCTCTGTCTCTGCTTTGCTACTGTGATAGGTGACTGACCACAGTTCAACAACCTCTTCTGTTTTTCCATGTACTTTTCCTATCCTTTAGAAATGGATTACATTTCTGGAATTGATCCATCAAGAGAGATCCATCCACCACTTACCCTTCCTCATTCTTTCAGCAGATCAGTTTCTTGGATGACATATGCAAAAAACAACAACAAAAACCATCAGATTAATACATACATTCTAAGAAGTAGTATGAGGCACTCTGTACTTGCTCTTCTCACAAGGTTTGACTTACTCAAGTAAGAAATTTAATTAGAAAATATATGGTCTTTGCCAACACGCAACCATTTACCAGGGTCTTCGGACACTACTGAACTGACGACAACTCAGATTCTCCCCTGTAATTACTCATCAATACATTGATCAGAGGAGGACACAAAGATCTTTGACATTAGGATCTCTTCTTCTTTAATGTAATTATGTTGTGTAGAAGGTGAAAATATTTCTTCTTTCTCATGCGTTTTGCATCTGAAGCACTCCTTCATAACGATCATGAGAAAATGTGATTGACTCTATTTGATGTGCCTAATAATCCTACAGCACACCAGATAAATCTTGTGGAGGGAGTCATTACTACCACCTTTTATGCAAGTAAGTACCCAAACATTTTTGTCTACTAATGGCTCATCCTCTGACATAGCCCATTAGATTCTAAACACAAAGCCAAGGCCTGGATGGATGGGGCTGTGAGCAACCTGATCAACTGGGAGGTGTCCCTGCCTATAGCCAGAGGGTTGGAACTAGATGATCTTAAAGATCCCTTCCAATTCAAACCATTCTATGACAGCCAGTGTCAGTTGAATATTCCCCTGAATTTATTCCCAGAGGGCTAGCATAACTTGAATGTTAAAATAAAGATTAGCGTACAACTTCTCAGTAAGTGCCTGAAAGATTTAAAACACATCATGCATAACCATTTTTGCACAATACAATGTACACCGCTATGACTGGACAGATAAAAAGAAGGAGGAGAGTAGATGTATTCTTCCCTAGACTCAGACATAACAGTTGTGAAAATAGTTTCCAGATCAAAGTCAGCAGAACAAACAGGAAAGTTGTCCCTCCCTGCTGCTCCCTGGCAAGAGCACGACAGAGCAGAAAGCAAGCCTTGGTTCAGGACTCCTCTGTGTTTTAACTCTGCAGCTCATGGAGTACCCTTCTATTGCAACACTGTCTCACTCCAATGCCGTATCTTTGAAACACTGACTATGGTAGCAGGGAAGATCAGCACTGGCAAGTAGATTTTGAATTTCTGCCTTGAAAGACGCACTCTTCATGTAATAAACTGCATGCACAGAAACTTTAAAAGGATGAACCTCTAGTTTTGTTGAAGCATAAGGCTGATGCTTCATGTAAAAGGCTGTTTCAGAGGCTGAACAAAGCCCTGACACAAACCAGCTATTTGAAATAATAGCCACATTTTTAGTATTTCCTTGTGCATGGAGAGCGGAAAGAGTCTTCTCACATGCACTGACATTCAACACGAAAAGAAAGCTTTAATATTTGCATGTAAAATGTATTCTGCTGACTGGTTCATTCTTCTTTATTCTCAATTTCCTCTTCATCTTTTAAATTTGTAATGAATATGTGCATAATTTTTTATATTTTTTAAATTATTATTATTATTTTTAATGAACAAATTGTGGCACATGGCAACTTTTCATTCTGGCATGCTCATATTAATTCTTCATAGCAATGTGAGTCACTAGAAAATATTCTCACTTTTTTGCACAAAACAGTGAGCAGAAAAGAATATGAATGGGAATTATTGTTTTGTTATCGATCTACATCATTAGCATAGAAAACAAAACCTTAAGATGCACTGCACCAATGTAACAAAATTTTACTATTCTTATTCTTTTTTTCCTCAAAATGAGAAAAGGAGTTCTGGTGAGACATACATAAAGAAAATATATATATATATATTAAATATTTATTCAGAGAAATTTCTGAAACAAACAGAGGAGAGATTTTCAAATTTATGGTTGGTCCCTATATAATTCTTACACTGTTTTTTTATAATAAAAGTCACACATATCTGTTTAATGCATATACAAACAACACTGCAGATTCTTCTCCAGGTTCACCTCTGTTTGCCATGTGATCATCACTTATGGGAAGGACTCCTCCTATCCTTACACACGGTCAGTGTAAGATGAAATCCTGCATTCCAGATCTGTTAAGTACATTCCTCCATAGCTAAGCAAATAAACATACAGCACAACCAGGAATAGAAATGATGCATGCAGAAGAAAGGCATTCATCCCTTGCTAGAAAATGTGTTGCACTTATCCATTGTAGTTTCATGCTGCTAAAACACAACCATGCACGGTACAAATCTGGTTATTCAAGCTTTGTTCTGTCCCAGCTATTTGTATCAATAGTCATAACCATTTTCATTAGTGTACAACAGTAAAACAAGCAAATTCAGTGTGGAAAGAGTGAGGATTCATGAGCATTAATACAACACTATATATAGTAG
The DNA here is from genome assembly GCF_039878825.1 of Excalfactoria chinensis. NCBI lineage: Eukaryota > Metazoa > Chordata > Aves > Galliformes > Phasianidae > Excalfactoria > Excalfactoria chinensis. Next base: position 13,159,706 of record NC_092825.1, on the reverse strand, counting down.
TAGTATGATAGTAACAGTGACTCCGCTTGAAATAGCATATGTACATACATATATATATATATCATAGATTTAAAAACTAGATATTCAATAAGCTTTCCCAAGATTTTTCACAGCCTTGTCTAGGAGGCAAAGGAAGATAAGAAAGGAAAAAGGTTCACTGCCTTGTGCTAAAGAAAATATGATTCCAAGCTAAAAAATAAGGTTTAAATTCATTTGGGAATGTCTGCAACTCCTACAGCACTTCTATCTAAAGTCAGAAAATGTTCATTAAGACTGAAACATCAAGTGGAACAACAAAATCTTTACTGGAAGATACTAATCTGCTTAGCTGGTAAACGTATATGGATGTTCAACACAGGAATGTGAGTGACTCTGGGGGTGCTTATGGGACACACTCACCCCCCTCCCCCCAAAAATAAAATTAAAAAAAAATCAGATATGCTCTCTATTCATTAAACTATATTTCCCCTCAGGCTTTAAATTTGACTATAACCTCCTCCAGACTAAAGGAGAAGCAACTCAGGCAGATACATGATAGAGACCATGCAACACAGAAAAATCTATGGTTTGTATACACTAGGTTAACTGTGGTCACTGCAGTCTGGGAGCATCTATTAAGAAATCTTATTACATATATTCAACAATCATTGACATCTGCAAACTACTGCTTGCAGACAAATAACAGCCATATTTATTACTATTAATATGAACAGTTGGCATCATTTCTATATTTATTTTTGTTCAAAGTCTGTTTTGTCTGGAAAACCTGTCTTCCCTGGAATTTATTCTCCACAACTTAGTTACATAACAAGAAAATATCCTCTTTGTCCATAATGTAATTGCTTTGTCAAGAAAGATTAAATTTTACATCAATGAATTCCAAGGATGAGAGTGTCAAATACTGTTCTGCCTAAAATAAGAGGAAAATGAATCAGCTTTTTAGATAGACCCTTCCCTAGCTTCCACCCCTCGAGCAGAACACAAAATGACAGAAACCTCAGGACACCAGGAGATAGAGGGAGCGTGGGCTCAGCTGCTGTTCCCACAGTCAAGGCCAGAGAGGGGAATGCTCCCAGACAGCAGTATGGATGAGGGCATGCTGCTGGCTGTGGGAAGGGCTGTGCATATGGACATGAGAAGTTCTGTGGCACTTTCCCTCACTCTACCTTATTTATTAGTTACACACACAAAATCAGCTTAAAGAGATCAGTGCATCAGTCCAACTGTTCCATACCTCAGTGGGATATCTGAGCACTTCATCAGGCCAAGTGGACAATAAAATATGAATTTGATTCCTAATTCAACCACAGCCCCTTGTTTATAATCCATGTATCTGAAACAAGAACTCCTCAAATGGTAGAAAAAAATGTGTGGTAATTCATTCTACTGATACAAAACTATGTATAGAATATCTTCCAAAGAGGATACTAAAACAGAAGGAAAAATTACAGTTTCCCATAGAGGTGTGTATGCAGTAATTTGTGAATTCAGAAATTATTAATTATGCATCGGTATTCTAAAGAGGTTGCTATCATTATACCAAATTGCTCAATTTTAAAGTAATTACTCTGTACTGTTTAATCGGTCTATAAAATGAAATCTAGAAATACATGCTCCCAAATACATTTAAACAATCACACTAAATATAAAGGAAATCTCACAAAATCAATTCCTCCACTCCTGTGCAGTGCTGCAGCATGAATTACATCCTTATCACTGCAGAAAAAAATCCTTACTGTTTCTTAATTCCTTAACACTTCTTAGTACCTAAGCGTTTAGTTAGAAAGCTGTTCCCAATGCCCGGCATAAATATTTGCATGTGCAAAAATTAAGGCAATTGTTATTTATTTCCCTCCCTCCCTGCCACCTTGAGACAAATGTACTCCTCTCCATGGCAGCCTATTGCACACATCACAACTCACACGCTTACTTCTACCAGTGTCTCTCCCTTCCTTGTCTTTTTTCCTCCATTCCCTCATCAGTCCATTCAAGCTGTGCCTTATAGTATACACCTAATACATCTCCTCTGTTTCTATCTACTTCTGAAGTGTAACAACAAAACCAGTCTAAGCACAACCACACCTAAAAACCTGTCAAGAAATTAACTTGCAACTATGACCCTATTTCCAAAGTTGTGCTACAATGGGTCCTGAAAATTCTGTATTTGTTCTCTACTGAACGTCTATACTAGGAAACACCTGGATACAACCTGCTAGAATCTACATTCCAGCAGTTTAATAAAGTTTAATAAAGAAAACCTCCAAAAACAACAAAAAAAAACATGCCTACCATTAAACAAACGCTTTAAGAGGACCACTTCAAGAGTTCTAGATGTGGTACACAAAAAATGTAAGATTTGGATACATAGAATGGCTTGGGTTGGAAGTGGCCTTAGAGATCACCTAGTTCCAGTATCTCCCACTAGACCAGGTTGCTTTTGTTTTGAAAAAGAATACCACTGTTGAACTATATGCTGTAGTATGAAAGAGTAATGGCATTGATGCAATGACTCAGAGAGAATCTTTCATCAGAGATGCTGAAATAACTGAATCAAGAAGAAGACACATGACCTTCTGAGCATGAAAGCTAATAAGGCACGTAAGAGAAACTAAAAAATGAAGCTGAATCTCTTGCTTATGGGCTGGGTGGGAAACAGCAGCCTCCAGTTTCCCCCAGACCTCAGTTTGTCTTGAGACAGGCCACCAAAATAAGATCTTCATTCTCATGACTAACACCTGTGTTTTCAGCAGGCACTTGGACCAGGACCAGGCTGAAGGGATCACACTCCCTGCCTCAATGGCAATAAGGTACCCACAACTCAGTGCATCCTGGCCATATCGTCAATATGGTAGTCTGAGTGCAATCTCACTAGTTCTTGTAGTATCTGATAGCAGAAGCTGTTCCTGGGAGAACTCTGTGGCTCATTTCTCCCTGATGCTGACCACAGGACAGCACAAGGGACAACGCCTGTAAAAGCAGACAGAATACATGAGCAGTGAGTTTCACAACAGCAAACATTTAAAAGAATGAGTATAGATACACCACATGGTGAAGATGCATAACCACCTGACCTATAAACTGCTGTGTGCATACAGTTACTGCTGCTATTCTCTGTGTGATCTGTGATGCAAAATGCTTCAGGTAAAGAAAACGGGAATCTCACGCATTGCATTAAGCTCCTGATGTAGGCAAAGCTGTCAACATACATTCTGACCTGAATATAAATGTTCCAGTTCCGTATCTACAGACTCAGGATACTGCTCATTCCTTAACACTGATAGGTGATTGAGGCAGCTGCTATCTACAGAAAATACTGGAAGAGGGACAGTTGCATAGGAAAATTGTGAAACTTTTGCTGATTGCCTTGTGAAAGGAGCAGGAAGTCACCGAAGAGTACATCCACTGATATAATGGTGCCACGTAGAGCTGTGTTTGCCTGAGCACACCACAGCTGCAACCCATAGAAATCTGCAGTCTGTCAACCCCTTATCAGGTGTCACAGACTTAGTAAGACTCACTGCTTCTGTAGCCTCCAGCAACCAGCACTGAGGTGGCACCATAAGCTTGGGTGCTTCTCTAGTGTGCTCTATCTGGCAGTGAAGATTCATCCCAACGCTATTCTTATTTTCCCTGCTTTTATGCTGAAAGCCTTAGGGCTTAACAAGGTTTCAGCAATAAATATTATTGCATGCCAGCTCAGTGGCATTTTAAATTATGTACTGACTATAAGAATGTAATGAACAAAAATTCAGCCCCTGTATCTCCTTGAAGAACTATACTGGAATTCCTTGTCTACCAATAAAGCTCTTAATTCTTCTTCCATTTCTATGACGTTCCAGTCCTGAAGGTGTTCAAGACCAGACTGGACAGGGCCCTGAGCAACTTGTTCTGGTGGGTGGAAACCCTCCCTACACCAGGTTGGAACTGTGTAGGCTTTAAGGTTTATTCTAACCCAAGCCATTCTGTGATTCTATGATCCTATGACTTGATATGCTTCCATAAAAATACTTTCTCCTATGTGAGCATTTAAAAGGAGATTTAGAGTTACTTCATTCCTCACCATCATTTTTGGTACAGCTCCAACTTCCATGATACTGTATAAAAGAGAAAATAATTTCATTTCAGTTAGCCGCCTTTCCCTGAAATTTTTAACACAGGATAGTGGTTGCCAGTCTCTTTAACAAACTTTCAATATCACAGAATCATGAATCACAGGCATTGGAAAGGGTCATCTTGTCCAACCTCCTGCTAATGCAGGTTCTAGTAGAGTAGATTAGCACAGGAAAGTATCCAGGTGGGTTTTGAGTATCTCCAGATAAGGACACTCCACAACCATTCTGGGCAGCCCGTTTCAGTGCTCTGTTGCCACTCAAAGTAAAGAGGCTTTTTTCTCGTGTTCAGATGGAACTTCCTATGATTCCATACGTGCCCATTATCCTCTGTCCTGTCTCTGGGCACCAATGAAATAAGCCTGGCCCCCTCCTCCTGACACCTGCTCTTTATGTATTTATAAGCACTGATAAGATCCCCCGTCTTCTCTTCTCCAAGGTGAACAGCCCCAGGTTTCTCAGCTCTTCCTCATAAGGGGGGATGCTCCAGGCTCCAGTCACCTTTGTAGCTCTCCACTAGACTCCCTAGCAATTCCTTGTCTTTCTTGAACTGAGGAGCCAAGAACTGGACACAGCTCTTCAGATGTGGACTCACCATAGTGGAGTAGAGGGGGAGGATCACATCCCTCAACCTGCTGGCCACGCTCTTTTTGATGCACCCCAGGAAACCACTGGCCTTCTTGGCCACAAGGGCACACTGTTAGTTCATGGCCAACCTGCTGTCCAGCAGAACATCCAGGTGCTTCTTTGCAGAGCTCCTCTCTAGTAGGTCAGTCCCTGAATTGTACTGATACATATGGACATTCATCCCCTGTAATTTACTCAGATTAAAATTACAAGTGAGATACCTGTTTTCTAAATTCAAACCCTCAGCTTCTTTCCTAGGGGCATATTCTATTCTTGGCTAAGAGCACCAGTTTGTTCTTCCTAAATGCTACCTTATATTTTCAATTGAATTTGGTATCATCTATGTTCTTTCAAACTTATAATCACAGAATGCAATTAACCATTCCTTCACTAATGGGACTCGCATCATCTAAATTCAGCATAATTTCTCTGTGTTCCCCCAGTAGGTTGTCACATGTTCTGTAGAAATTATTCAGCTGAAATCTAGCAGCAGTATATGTAAATGCTGCTGTGGGCATGACTAATTCACAGTCCGCAGATCTGTTCAGAATAATGAAGCCCAAAACTTTTATCTTGTCACTTTCTTCCCAATGGTACCTTATAACATAAAGAAAGAGATGAAGGATAGACAAATTGTTCTGGCAAACTTGCTCCCAGATTTTTTTTTCTTTTATGAGGGCTGTGCTAAACATCCCTCCTCCCATCTGAACACGCGTTAAAATGCAGACATCCATCATAAGACATGCAGAGGCGTGAGTCCTGTGCGTCAACTGCAACTGCTGAGGAGAACACCCATCTCTGCAGGCGTGTGATGAGGATGCTGTCAACTCACGAACAGCCAGCAGGCATGATTGTGTTCTGGTCATGCAGCAGGGAAAGCTACGTGATGTGACCTGTGTGTATTAAAGTGTGTGTACGTGTGTATGGCCTCCAACGAAGCAATGGTGTCCTGTTTGTAACTGATGGCTGTGTAGACCAATGTCTGGAAGATCCAACAGGTGACCTGGCAACAAAGACACTATCACATTATAAGTAATGATGCTGGGAGCTGTAAATAACTTCTTTGTGAGCTATTTCATCACACCTGAGTGTGTGTGTATGTGTGTATCTGTAGTTGTTTAATAAGAACAGCTGGTTTCAGGAGCTTAGGAATTTATCAGTGTGCCTTCATTAAATAAATTTCTTACTTAGGAAAATTCAGAACCAACTAAAACAGTTTCATGAGCTCCCTTTAGAGCATTTTCTACTTGTTGAGGTTAAGAGAAGATATTTCTAATCTGCAGAAATTTTTGCTGGAAAACACTTACATAATTACCAGGCCTGAGAAGGAACAAACTAAAATGACTTGCTGTACCACTTCAAATTGCCTACCGCCAGACACTTACAGTTCTGTTATCACAGCTTTTGGACATATCGAACAACTAAGAACGAAGAGCATGCAGCATCTCCTCCTTTCTTTTCAAACACCGATGTTTTGTAAAGCTGGAGTTGTAGAGTCAAATAAAAAGAGGCCACTAAGCACAGCCAGAAATTATCACAGTACAAAAGTAATTTGCCTTCCACATCAAAATTTGAGCACTTGCTAAATGAACATGTCAATTTTTACAAGATACAGAAAGTAAAAAACCTGCTTCTTACTTTCTCAGCCCTCCATCTTCAGTTAGTCAGCCATGTACCTAAAAGCGACAATTCTTAGCAGAGCATGGAAAAGTAAAAAATGTTGCCCAGATTCAACCATCACAAATGAAAAATAAAGAAAGAAATGTTTCAACAAGGCAAACCCAGAACGTTATGTATTACACATAAGTCTCCTCTGGTGTCACATGAGATTCTCCTTCTCTCCCTCCCTACACCCTGAACCTCTCCCAGACTGATAACAGGGAGGTCCTTGCTGACATTTGTGGAGAAAGAGCCTGAAAGATTTTACCTTCTCTGCTCCCTTTTTGTTCTATTTTTTTTTATTTTTTCCTTGATAGTGATATGTGTTTGATTGTAAATTTATCCCAATTCTATCTGGGACAGTTTCTCCCTATAGGTTTGTAGTCAATGTACTCGGCCTGTTGACCATATTAAAGTTATTTCGGTTCAGAGTTTTGGGGATGTGAAGCTCAATAAAATCACTTTTCCTCCCTGGGTGGTTGAGAGAACAATATTTAAAACACCATTTATTTCTTTTCCATGAGACTAAAATAGGATTCTTAAATTAGAGGTGAGGAGTTTCTCTTTGTTGCTGACGCTCCACAGATGCTCTTGAACCTATTTACAGTTCTTCCTAGCTCAGGAAGGCCGACTCAGAGCAACGTCATTTAGGTTCTCCTCAGTCTTTCAGAGCCTAAAAGCAGATACTTAACTGAAGTAACTTTATAGAGCTATTTATTTCTTAATTAAAATGATATTACACATTTGTAGAATTATTCTATTCTACTGGGAACAAATGGCATTAGTAAATGGTATCTACTAAACCTAAACTTACACTCGGTAGCAAATCTATGCTGGTTTTACTGCATTATTCTAAACTCCTGACAATACTTGATGAGTTAATTTATCTGTTTATCTGTCTGTCAAGATGCTGAAAAGCAAAAACCCAGTGCTTCTGCTAACATACAGAACATCAGCATCCCAACCCTTGGTATCTCATATTTAGATAGATGGATAAAAATTAACATAATTCATAGAAAAGGTATCTGAATTCAGGTATGCACCTCTGGGCTACCTCTGCCTGTTTGTAAACTTCTACAGCATTTTTCACCTAAGGAACACACAGCTTTCCTTTCCATTTCATACTGTCTCTACTAACTCCATCTCCTTTCTTCCCATCCAGGTCTGCTGATCGCTTCAACATTCTTCTCCCTTTAATTTAGTTCCACCTGATTTTAAAAGAAAAATGAATAAATTGCAGCTGTCTCATTGTTCATTCTTGCTTTAGAGGAATTGTTAACCTCTGCTCCTTGATAAACTCATGTAGTTAAGACTGCAAAATCAATTCTTCTTTCTGCATAACTAGAACAACAGGGTGTTTTATTAACTAGCCTGTAAGTAGTTACCTCATCAGCACTATGGAATACGTATCTGTATTTCTGTATTTTCTGCATAGAACACACACTGCATACATGCAAACATATGCAAAACGCAGAGAAGACACATAATTAAGTAGGTCAAATTTAAAGAATTGAAATCCAAGAAAACTAATAGATCCTAGTTTATTTATTCCTTTATCCTCTGGTACATAATACACTCACAGCATGTTAACAGGAACAGCTGTTAAATAATAAATGCCTTACTACACTGTTTTCAGCAGGTGCTTCAGCAATTAATTTCTGGCAGCTTAATTTCTGGCTCAGTTAGGAAAAATAACTGCATCTTATACTACCAAATAAAATGATTATCAAAAGAATAACAGAATTTTCAAAGCTAAGTGAGCCACCACAGTGGATTTCTGCTCTTTGTGAAGAAATCCACATCACATGGTTTCTCCTCAGTCACTGAGGGAACTCACAAAGCAGCTTTGAGCAGCTGTTGGGGCATCTTTGCTAAGGGTATTTATCCTGATGTTTATCTTCACCTGGTGTCAGTGCATCCACCACCATCAGTAGCAGCCCAATTCATTTCTCCATCCCATCACTGGTTAAACACAGCTACCACTGTTTTGAATGTAGTTATTTGGGATCTCCTGCATGGGTCAGTGGAAATCAACACACTGAGAACCCCTGTATTTCCATTTTTGTTTAATCAGTGTGCCCTTGGACAGTACAACTCCTGGATCAGTGCAGAAGGAGGAGCAGCCTATGGACAGAGGTGTGACACAGGCAGGGAGCCTCAAATTACCCTCTCAGAATCAATCTGCAATATTACTTACTAAATCTGACGCCACGCAGCACCACATGCTACAGCGCTGAACAGTCACCATTAACCTGCAGTAATGTTCTTCAGAAGCACATCTTCAAAAATGCACCAGAAACAACAAGCTCACACATTTCAGATATTAACACAGACCCCAGCTAAGTAGCCTAAAATTAAGAGAAATATCTGAGGAAAAACCCTACTTGGCCGCTCATTTTCCAAGCATGAGAATCAACTTAGAATACCAGAACACTACTAAGTATTAAAACATAGCTACTATGTGGGTTTTCCATTTGCTAAGTAATCTTGACTACTTCAATGTATCCAATCATCCGATTCAAAAAGGTAATGTCACGGATACAGGTAAATCTAGGTAACCACAAAACTATGACAGGTAACCATCTAAAAAACAGGGCTATGACTTAAAAACGTTCTTATAAAATATTTGTACCATTAGCATAGTTTAATGTATGAAGCTTCTTAAATACACTGCACATCTCTGGTAGTTATTTAGTATTCAACAAGTAGAAACTATCACCTTTCATGGACTTCCTAGCAAAATAATTGCTTTTACAATTAAAGCTGCCAGGAACTGAATAAAATAGCACATATGGTGGACTCCAATATAACCTTGTTGCAGCTTGAAGTTGACCCACACAATTTACACCTGAACCACATCATACAGTTTATCCTACTATACAGAATAAGCTAACTCTACTCTTTCTCTCTACAAAAAGAACAACACACATTAAATAGTATCTGCCAATAGAGACTATTTATACACGTTCCAAGTAAGTGACCAAAAAATTTCAGACCTCTCCCATATTTTTAATTTCATTTTAAAGGAACATTAAAAATACCTTTTTTGTTTTGTTGGTTTTTTTTCCCTGAGCAAGTCCTAGCTTTTCATACAAACTCTCCTACTGAAATGTAAGAGCTTAACACACATCTGTTACAAAGGCTGCATTCATTACAGTCAGCTATCAATCAGTCACAGTAAGACCTTGCTTAAAACGTTCGGTGTGATTTGCATAAAGCCCTGCTCACTGAACCTTAGTTGTAAATCATTCCTTTTGTTTCATGCTGGAGTACCTTATAAGGTATTATCAATGCCTAAAACTGTTTGCATGATAATATTTGGAATTAATCACTCTCTTTTAACTGTGTGCTACATAGACTATGTACAAATCCTGCATATTCAAGCCACCATTTTTCTACAGAGTTCCATAGCAATCCTTAGCAACTTAATATTTTTATCTTGACAAGAACAGAACTATCTGGCTAAGGTTTCAAGCAGAAAAGCCAGAAGTCTGGCTAGACTTTCTGGACTACAGAATACAAACTTCATTACATTTACTGAAAATGATCTGCAGTTGAAAATGAAGTGTTTTACAGTCAGATTTCAAACTGAGCTGACAAGGAACAGAACACTACTCCCATTCTGCTGACTGTTTAAGACTGTCATGAGCTGACAACACTGTGCAATGACTTGCACATCCCGCTTTCACATTCACAGGATTTCATAAACAAACAAGCAAGAGTTGTGTTCCAGGCCTCATGCTTCAGGAGAACTTGCTTAGAAACAGGAAAACTGATACACAAAGCTGAGACACAGGGGCACAATAAAGAGACTAAGAACATTAATTGTTAATGATACATAATGTGGAAGGGTCTGTTACATGTTGCGGCATCTACTGGGTGAAGGTAAATACTCCTCCCTCTGAGCTGGCACCAACCAAACCAAACCCCTTTGGAGAACACAAAACGGCACCAAGCTAGGCAGGGAAACTCTTATAGCACAACGGAAAACAAGAGGGCAATACTACTAGAACAACACATCACTGATACAAACCACCTCACTTTTGAAAAAACACAGAGGTTTCAGCACAGTTGTACATTTGCTCATTAGATGGCTGCTGAATTGCTGTTTCAGGTACGAGGTAAGACAGATGACACTGCATCGGATTACATGCAGTACATGCTTTCAAAGTTCAATCCCATTTACAGTAAAATTAATTTTATTTGAAGAAGAAGGAAAAGCATGGAATTTTCATAAATTCCACAAGAAGGTGGATTTAATCAAGCTCAGTGATCTCAAACCTTGGCTACATTTTCCAGTAAACTGTAAAATGAATTTGAGGCAAAGCAAGGTCAGTCATCTTTGAAGAAATCTAATTAATGTCACATTATATCTTATATGGCAATTACAGCCTGCACTGTGTTCCAGCTATTATAGGGACCAGTGAAACATGCACATAACTTACCTGACGCCCGCCTTGTGAATCGGTTTATCACTGGAGCTGAAAGAAAATAGAACATTTCAGTTAGATTCTTTCTGTAATAATCTAACACACTTCACATGTAACAGTGTCATACTTTGAGTAAAAGTGTGGCAACTAAAAAAAAGGCGAAGAGCAATTATTTGTAAGGCTTCAAAGAAATTCGTGTTTACTTCATATACACTTTAACCATGAAGCAGTTTTTCAAGAGATAAGATAACAAGCAGTCAATTTTCAAGACTGTTTTAAGCTTTTTCAAAGTTCCTTCTTGGAAGCACTTATTGTTATTTATGATTGGCTGAGAAATTTTTAGGTCTGTATTTCCATTTTTTATTGAGCACATAGGCATCGGCATCCTGCAAATAAGGATGGATTAAAAAGATGAAGAAACTACTTTTACAGAATTTACCTGTAGGAAATCCAGCAATAAAGATATCCCAACACATCAAAAAAACTCCAAACAACTAATTTGCAATTCCACCTGAAAGACAAACTTCAGGTAACACAACATCAGCGCCAGCTCTAATCTGTCCCCCAGGCCACGTCCCTCCACAGCTCCTCAGAAAACTCAGTTTCACAACAACAAACATTGTCTAATAGTGCTACCTTGGAACATCTCCAAATACATGCTGCAAACATTTGGAATCAGACTCCTCTCTCTTTTCCAACTGGGAGAGATCACAAAATCCATCTCAGAGCACACATTCTGCCTCTATGTCATTTGCAGGCTTATCAGCTTCGACAAGAGCTACTAGAGATTCAGTAGATTAAGGTTCATACATTCTGTCTTCCAAACACAGCCATCAGACTGCTTATAATTAGTATAAAACACTGGTCTTGAACTCTGCTTTCATGTGATAAACAGTGCTGGAATAAAGAGTGAGAAAAAATCTGAATGACCTAATTTCAAACGTGGGCAACAGCTACATTAAAAATGTATGCTCTTACAGCGCTTATTGATATTCAACCTTAGAAATTACTCTCAAGGTTTACATGGAATTGAAAAATGAAAAATACTGAACTTTCACAGCTCATCCCTATTAATTTTACATGGGTGTGATGCAGCCCTTCTTGAACGTCTAAGACAATAATATTGGGGAGAAAAATAAGTGAGACAGTAACAGCTTGAGATGCAAACTGACTTTATATCCCTTTGGGCAGAAGAAACCAGAGCAAAGATACAAACTCTGAGCCACAGCTGCAGATGGTTTTGCAAGCATGTATAGCGGTGACAGGTCCAAGAGGCAAGAAATGCCCTGGGAAATCCAACTGCATTGCCTCAAAGTGCTCTACATGAGCAAGGAAACCTCTTGTGAATGAGCATTCACAAACCTCAAACAAACATATATGCAAACAAGATGGTATACAAGATGTGTATGTAAACAGTAAGATTAATCTCAATTTCTAATTCTGTTTTTTTTTTTTAATCATTTAAAAAAGCAAGATATTTAGACACGTCACTAATTAATGAGAAGGCACCAGATTTTATGCAACTACTGTTTTGCAACAGACAAAGTCATCTGATTCCTCCAAGTGCAAAAGGAGCAAGGTTCACTTTGTCTCTAGGGTTAGGTTCAATTTAATTTCAGCACACTGGTCAGGTCCTTCACCATCAGGCTGGTGAAGCACTACCTCCAGTATGGCTCAGCAGCAGCAGCAGATGTGCCCATACAAAAATATATTGAGATCTGATGTGTTTAAACAAGAAAACATAAAATTGTTCTGCGCTCCCACTAAAAAGCTTTCCTGGAACTCAGGGATGGTATTTTGGTTTGACTGTCAGTTCTACACATCATGCACAGATAGGAAGATATAACTCCCCTAGAAAGCCACCTCAGCACATTTTACTAACACAATAAATAATACAGCTCCCAAAAACTGACACCTAGAACCAAATCACATCCACTGGAGACTCCTCCTGTCTAAAACAAGTCACTAGGATGTCAAAAGAACTACTCATTTTTCAGCTACTTCCAATGCACAAACATTTGAATTCACCAGGAGATTTAAGTTTTCTTTTACAATAAATTTTAGAATTTATTTACTCTTAGGAGGAAAAAAAGAAAAAGAAAGGAGCAACAAACAAGAATGTGACCAGAATCTCAGAACTGTGGTAAGCAGCTACTTCTGAACATTCAGCGTTCATTCAGCCTTTCTCCTCAGATGAGGATTTTGTGAGGGTCATCCAAATGTGCCACTGGGTGGATTGAGTGCAGCCCCCATGGTTGTTATTTAGCAAGCTCAACTCCTCTCTGTTGCTTATGCTGCAAATTACAATCTACCCTGCTTCCCAGAAAGATGGGCACATTAGCTAATAAAAAGGTAGCAGAAATTCACAGCCTGAAGATATTTAGCTGATGTTTTCACTACAAAGTAACTGCACGATCAGACAGATGGTTTCAATGGCTGGCAGGATAAATGGACCAAGGTGAGCAGACGAGAGCTTAACAGGCACTATGTTGCAGATGTAAAATAGTATTCTGTTATCTTTTCAGGAGCCAGAAGCCTTGACTGAGAATGTAAAGGACAGAACAGTGGTAGAGATGGTTGCTGTGTGCACACACTGTGCTGGATGCTGGCTCCACAGACTGAGTGGGGCCACACCAAGGCTGCTGGCCATCCAGTTGCAACCCCACAGATTGCAACGCCTCATTGTTGCAAAATGTAGGGATTTTTTTTCCCAATAAAGGGTAAACTAGCATGTGAACAAATCCAGAACATATCCACTGACATCTGATCTTTAAACTGACTAAGAGGGAGAATGCTGCACCACAACCAAGGGATACATTTCTAAGGATGGGAGGTCTTCTTCAAATGCTTGGCATTGCTTCAACATCAGATACCACCGTTCATATTCTAGTTTGTCTTAACTGCAATCCATTACAAACTTTCAAAGAGGAAAATGAGAAAAGCCAAAACTAATAATAAAAATAATTCAGAGATCTATATCCGGATGAAAACATCATATGAAACTGTGTAAGTTATCAGTCCACATGTGACACTCTAGACTGGTTTTGCTATTAGTGCTACATGATGAGAGAACAGCACCATCTAAGATGTTATCTGCTGGTAACTGAAGCCCATGTTTGCCAATCCTCATTTGGGTGGCTGTACAAAAAGCACAGCTTTTAAAATATTTTCTCAATAGAAATCATGTGAGTAAACAGAAATAACTGATAAATGATCAAAAGATGTTGAAGAGCTTTAATATATTTACTTAGAATATGAAGTATCCAAAAACATCAACTTGCACAAATACTGTAATAGAAGTATTTCCATCACTCAATAACTGTCTAATCACTGCCTTTTCCCCACTGTGTATTTTGCCATTCATATTACCTCTTAAGAGCATTAAGCATTCACCGCAGCAGCGCTATGAAACAGAAAACAAAAGCATTTCAATTTTGCAGGTAGGGAATGTAGGAACAGGGTTGCTGGGGCTGTTTGCAAAGCACCAAGAATAAGACATCCATGCTGAGACCCCCTAACCGGGCACCCTGCCTACAGCTAACTTGTCCTAACAGTGCTGAGTGCCCCTTTTTGCAGACTCACAATTGCTCCAGAAACCACCAGAGATTTTTGTGTCATTAATATCACCTGGAATAAGCAGCTGAACACACTGCAGATGTCAGACACACAGCCTCCCTAGGAAGTCAGGGAGTGTCTGCCTGAGGTTTAACAAGGGGTTATGTTTGAGCACAGACACCTGCAAGCCAGCTGACAGACAAGCACGGGTTGGCCCCAAGCAAGTGCCAGTCCAGGCTCTTCTGTACAAAGCAAAAACTGCTCTGAGTGGTAAGGGCTGACAAGGGATAAGACGTATTCTTGTTTCGTGAATACAGTCAGCCTTTTGGGCTATGGCTTGCCAGATCTGAGAGCTTTAAGAAATGTGAAGTGTGTGTTTCATTTCTTTCTTTCTTCTTAAAATAAATAAATAGAATTATCCTTTTGCCTCATGAACATAATACAGAAGCTAACTGAAAGCTGGGTTAGTCTCCTGCATCCACCGCACTGAGGACATGCCTTCCCAAAACTCCACACAGACCAAGCCAGGTGTCTCAGGATATTGGGTACTGTGGCACACGACAGAGGCACACACATCGTCCTTGCACAGCTATTGGACCACACAGCTTTTTGCTCAAGCTCAGTGCTGCACTTGGGCAGTCACACTGTTTATGGAGTTGGCTCTGAAATCTGTTCTTGAGCAGCATCAGCATGAAGAGCAGTTGCACAGGTAATCCACAGCTATAAGGGCATGGACAATCCAGTACAGGTAGTTTACCAATGGATAAGCAAGAGCTAGTTGTATCAGAGCTCAAGGCACATACTCATTGTGTAGAATCTCCAAAAGCCCACACAACTGTTACCAGAATATTGATTTAAGAAGATTATAAAAATCAAGTTATTAACATAAATGATGTGGAACTGTTGGACTGGGTCTAGAGGAGACCATGAAGATGATAAGAGGGCTGCAGCACCTCTCCTGTGAAGACAGGCTGGGGGAGTTGGGCTTGTTCAGCCTGGAGAAGAGAAAGCTCTGGGGAGACATCACTGCAGCCTTCCAGTACCTGAAGGGAGATTATAAACAAGGTGTTTACACAGTCTGATAGTGACAGGACAAAAGGCAACAGTTTTAAACTAAATGAGGGGAGATCAAATATTAGAAGGAAAATCCTATATTCAGAAGGTGGAGAGGTCCTGGCATGGCTGCCAAGAGAAGCTGTGGGTGCTCCATCCCTGGAGGAGCTCAGGGCCAGGCTGGATGGGGCCCTGGGCAGCCTGAGCTGGTGGGGGGCAGCCAGCCCATGGCAGGGGTTGGGACTGGGTGAGCTTTGAGGTCCTTTCCAACCCAAACTATTCCGTGATTCTATGAAATTAGAGGAAATATATAACAAGTTCATATAATATAGGCCAATATATTCACTAAGAAATGCACTAGAGCTGGAACAACTATAAAGAGCTGCCCTCCCTTCTTTCTTCAGACTCTGCCTGGTAAATGCAGTGACAGCACAGGGAAATGTCTCAGACAAAGAAAGGAGTTGCTGGGTCACAGGAGAATGATTCTCATCTCCTCTTGGTGAAGGGCCATGATGACTGTGACAGCAATGAGGAGCAGGGCTAAGTCCAGGGAATACACAAGCAGTATTCAGATGAGCAGCCCTCAGCAGGTAGATTCAGCACACTTTCCTAAATAAATGCAACTCAACAGAAAGAGAAATATTTTAACAATGAAACACCGACAATATGTTCTATTATTGCCCTCAAATAAACACCTCCAGATAATTATTCAGATAAAAATTCAAGACCAGCACATCAGTTAGGCCCTTACTCAAGGCAAAACAGAAAATCCCAGCCACACAAGTGCACAGTGCAAGCAGCCCTTTGCCAAAGAACCTGAAAGGTGAGGGAACAGCAATGCCATCTCGCTTTTTCAGAACCAAACCTCAGCATACATGGAGAACTGTAAGCTCACTCCAGAACATCTACAAATTTGAAAATCCCCTGCACCGCAACATAGCACTGATATAATTGCTCCTCCCTGAAGACATCAACACATCTGTAAAAACAAGTACATGTACATAAATACCTAGAAACCAGAATAGAGATCATATCTCCATTTCTATAATACACAACCCGACACAAGGTTGTAGTTGTAAAATGCAGTTACTCAAAGCTGAATTTTGAAATATTTGGCTCTGCGGATGATTTAACCTCTTGCTGTTTTTTAGTCTGGAAAACTATTTCTATTTCACTGTAGAACAGCTTTTCAAGAAACTGGGGGAAGCATTATAGTCAGAGTAAGTTGAAAACTAGAATGAAACATTGCCTTACACTCCTTGCAATATGGCTCTGGAGCTCCTATTTCCAGAATGAAGCAGTAGAGCAGTAGCACTGCCCCTTTCCAAGCCCAGGACCATGCTCTTCCAAGGGCTGTGCAGGATTCTATGGTTAGGATAACCTTTGAAGGAAAACATGGTGAAGATCCAGACAACTATTTTTATTCTTGCAAAGACATAATCTATAGTAAGTAAATAAATAGGCACAAACAACATGGAAGAGAGCTGCACTCCTTTGCACACTTCAGTCCGTATACATCCCATGTCTCCCAGGCAATATACACAACTTGCTCAATCAAACTGAGACCAAAACACAAACTCTGTCACCTCACCCCTTCCTGGTGACTGCACAGCACCAAGCCACAGATCAGTTCATATCCAAAAGCCTAACTTGAGGACTGTTATCAAATAAAGGATCACTAACATTTTTGATGAACTGATTTTACAGCGTCATAAAAACATGAATTAAAAAATGAAGATAAATACCTCAGTCTTTGTACTGCTGAACTTGAAAACTTATTCTGTATACCACTGCAGTACCAGGAAAATGGCAACGTTTTAAATGGCGCTGAAAAACATTCAGTAAACAGGGGTTCTGATACACTGTTTCGGTGTTTTTACATTACTCCCAGGTTACAATTAGCATTAATTTAAAAAAACATTTGTTTTTAAAACATTGCTACAGAGCAGCACAGTGTCATGGTCATGTTCTGTTGTGGATGTACAGCCAGCCATTCACCTCATCACACAGCAGCAAAGTATTTAAGCTGCAGAAACACAAACCTCCATTGAGAGACAAAGAAACCTTTCTCACTTGATCCATTAAGAGATTTCAGCTGTTATGAATTATTGATGCCGTATGTAATTACTAACACCAAAAACAAAAAGATGAAATGCCTGTCTGATGCATTAGAGCAATGGCCCAATGTTGTGAAACAGGCCATCACAGCTCACTAATGGGGACGAAATGCTGGTTGGAGAGTGCAGGTACTTTCTCCACTAAAGCATCTCTTCTGAGATTTGGGAAAAAAGGAAAAGAAAACAAATAAAGGAGAGAATATGCTGCTGTACTTCTTATCTGAAATGTGACTTCTGTTACACAGACCTACATGCTACAGAAGCACATCTTTCTTTACAAATTCATTCTCATCATTATTGCTAATGACTAGTAAACTCAATAGACTTAATCAGTTATCTACACAGAGAAATGAAATTAAAATAAAAAATAGTCCATGGTAACATTTCTAGCCCTTAGTTATGCCAAAGGCTACAACTAGTTCATTTGCACCAGACTCAGACTGAAAACCTGAACCTGTGAGGAAGCTCTGGAGTCCCAGCTGCCATCACTCCCAGACTACTCAGTACACCTGACAAAAATTAATGATCATAGAATCATAGAATCATAGAATTATCCAGGTTGGAAAAGACCTTGAAGATCATCAAGTCCAACCGCAGCCTAACCAGTACCCCATCTCTAAGAAAAAAAAAAACAAAAAAAAAACCAACCTCTGCTAAATCATATCCCTGAGTACCACATCCAAACGGCTCTTAAACACATCCAGGGATGGCGATTCAACCACCTCCCTGGGGAGCCCATTCCAGTACCTAACCACCCTTTCTGTAAAGAAGTTCTTCCTAATATCCAACCTGAACTTGCCCTGGCGCAACTTGAGGCCATTCCCCCTCGTCCTGTCACTTGTCACTAGTGAGAAGAGACCTGCCCCACTCTCACTGTAAGAACCTTTCAGGTACTGGAAGACGGCAATAAGGTCTCCCCTCAGTCTCCTCTTCCTCAGGCTAAACAGCCCCAGCTTCCTTAGCCTCTCCTCATAGGGCTGATTCTCCAAGCCCTTCACGAGCCTCGTTGCCCTTCTCTGGACCTGCTCCAGTACCTCCATATCTTTCTTGTGCTGAGGTGCCCAAAACTGCACACAGTACTCAAGGTGAGGCCTCACCAATGCCGAGTACAGGGGCAGGATGACTTCCTTAGTCCTGCTCAGCACACCATTCTTGATACAAGCCAGGATGCCGTTGGCCTTCTTGGCCACCCGGGCACACTGTCGGCTCATGTTCAGCCGTGCATCAATCAGTACCCCCAGGTCCATTTCCTCCACACAGTCCTCCAGCCACTCCGCCCCAAGCCTATAGCGCTGCCTGGGGTTGTTGTGGCCGAAGTGCAGGACTCGGCATTTGGCCTTGTTAAACCTCATTCCATTGGCTTCAGCCCAGCTCTCCAGCCTGTCCAGATCCCTCTGTAGGGCCTCGCTACCCCCAGGCAGATCCACACTCCCAGCCAATTTAGTGTCATCTGCGAACTTACTGAGAGCGCACTCAATGCCCCCATCGAGGTCATCAATAAAGATGTTGAAGAGGACAGGCCCCAGCACCGACCCCTGGGGAACACCACTTGTGACCGGTCGCCAGCTGGATTTAACTCCATTTACCACCACTCTCTGAGCCCGGCCCTCCAGCCAGCTCCTTACCCAGCCGAGAGTGTACCCATCCAAGCCACGGGCTGCCAGCTTCTGCAGGAGAATAGCATGGGAGACATGCTATGATGTTATGATGTTAATGATGTTATTATGAAGAAGATTATGCCCATCAGAAATGATGCATTTAGAAAGAAAAAACGATGTATAAAATTGAAATTAGAAATACCAGTGGAATAAATGTATGTGGAATGTCCGTCTCTCTACAACATGATCCAGCCTATGAAAACCTAGGCCTTTCTATAGAGCCTAAACCCAAAACCTGCTTTAGCTTGAACACCAACAAACCCTTTTTAATTTCACCCTCTGCTTTTGTGCAATTTACCAAACTCCTTGTTTCTGCCTAGCAAAGTCAACTGCTGATCATTGTTTTTTAGAAGGCATTATCACCATCCCCTCATGACCTGTGGTGCCACCACCCTGCCCTACCCGAGCAAATTATCCTAACCTTCAAGAAATATCCTGCTACAGTCATAGCAGAGTTTACAACTGCCACTAAAGCCCATCTGATATATAATGTCAGTAATGCTTTTATTTTCTTACCATCTGTAAATGGCTTTTTTCCACTTGAAATTTCATGAGCTATTTTAAGAATATTATGGTTATTTGCTTTCTAACACTACAGCGTAGGCGTTTAGATCCAATTTCATGTTCTTTTCTGCTTTCTAATTTTGCTGCCTGAAGCATATTTACTAACGTATGCGAGTTCCCTGTCAGAATGGGAGGAAAACAGGTCATCCTGCCAAAGCTCCACAGCAGCCCCCAACACAGAGGGATGGTGCTGCTCCTCTGCAGAGCCAGCCAATCAACATTTATGTCATCAGCGTCTCACAAGACATGAATAAGTCACACCTGTCTTCGGATCAATATTTCTGCCAAGCTACAAGTTAACAGCCCAAAATTGTGTGTCAGTGACCAGTTCTCCTGAATTCTCAAGTATCTAACAGCTTCCCTTAGCTATTACATAGCTGTGCTTTGGGAACTCCATTTCACAAAATCTGAACCTTTTTTTTTTTCCTTTTTTTTTTTTAAATTTTATTTTATTTTATTTCTAATCTCTTGACAATACCGGCAAGTTATATTTATTGCAAAGGTATGAAGTTGCAACCTTGTTGGTGGCAGTGGGTTGGGGATGTTGTGGCTGTCAGTATTCTTCCCTGAGGGAGTACATCTTTGTGTGAGTTTCTAATTACCTATTTTATAACGTTTAATGACTACAAATATAACTGATTTGTCCCCATACACATTTATACCATCTGTGTTTAATCCAATATCTCAAACTTTTGAGACTCTGGTTTTCCCACCATTAATCATGTTTTTGTCATGTTGCCATTAGATTATTACAACAAATACTACATGGGCAAACGCAATTCAAATTTTCTGACGTTAAGGTTTCATACAGAGTCAGACTGTGTGGCAGAAATCTCCACTACAAAGTAAAGTGATAAAAAATAACTTTCCAATATGTATAATCCACAATCTGCATCATCTGCTTTTCCATTTACTGGTGAAATCTAAGATTTTAAATTTCATGCTTAAGAGCATAACATACTTAAAGGGAGTTTCTCTTGCATTCATGATATTCATTCATTCACAACTGGTTTGACTAAAACATACAGCTTTGTTAGTTTTCAGATGATGAGGCAAAGCACTTTTTTTATTCCTCAGCACATTAAAAGAGGTGGATAAAAAGGCTTGACACAAGCCAGCGATGTTGAGAGGCAGACGTGAAGATGCTCAGAGGCTGGAGAACCTCTCTTATGAAGAGAGGCTGAGAGAGCCAAGCTTGTTCAGCCTGGAGAAGAAAAGGCCTTACTGTGACTTCCCGGTACTTAGAGAAAGCTTATAAACACAAGAGAGACCAACTTTTTGTACTGTTTGATAGTGACAGGACAGGAGGGAATGGCTGTAAACTAAAAAAGAGAAGATTCAGTTTAGATATTAGGAGGAAATTCTTTATTCAAAGGGTGGTGAGCTACTGGAATGGGCTGCAGATTCCTCATTACTGAAGGTGCTCAGTGTTGGGTTGGATGGGGCCCTGGGCAACCTCAGCTAGGAGATGGTAGTCAGCCCATGGCAGGGTTTGAGGCTCTGGGGCTTTAAGGTCCCTTCCAACCCAAACCATTCAGTGACCCCATGATGCTATTAAGAAGAAAGGAAAAAAAAAAAAAAAAAAAAAAAAAAAAGGCCTAAACTATTAAGTGTTATTGGCTGAATATTTTAATGAAAACATGGCCCTGTTTCAGTAGACATATCTATACACACACATTCCTGTAGCTCTCTCAGTATCTAGATAAAAAGTAGTCAAAAACAACGAAGAGAGGTCTCTTAGTTGTTCTGTCCTCATTCCAACCACACATATGCCAGCTCCTCAGAAGTTTGCTGATGATAATAACAGCGGGATGGTGCTTTTCCACTTCAGCTCACTGCTGAAACACCCAGCCCATGGGCAGAGTACATCACCTGTCTCCTGTTTAGACAGCTTGTTGGTTTTACAGCCTCCAAACAACAGCCTCCCATTGCCAGACAAACTTGTTGTCTGGCAGCCAGCAAAAATGTGTAGTGACACAAGCACATGAGAAGTCCCAGTGTCCTTTGAGCAGCCAGGCACACATCCACCAGAGTGCCTCAACGTGATGGTAACACCTCACCCAGGCACAGGCCTCACAGATCAGTATTTCCCAGATCAGGTTTGTTGGTGTTCCTTTTCTGTTTTTTTTGTAAATCCTTGAATTCCTGGGGCATAGACCTGCATAACATCAGCAATATAGAAGCTGGGGCTAAGAAACCAAAATGGTGAGTTTTTAGAGGTTGAGACAAAGACTGAACGGGGAGAAGAAAAAAAATATCATTGTTCATATATGTGCAAGGCTAGATTTCTGCAAGGAGCAGTAAGGGATTATGCTGAAGCACAACCACCCTTCACTGCACTCATTTCCACACAAACCATGCACCCATGCAATGTTTGCAAGAGGAAGCGAGTGCAGACATGCAGGACAACATGCAAACATCAGTCTAGGGAAAAGGTGGGATTCAGACTGAGCTGTAACAACAGACACCCACCTCCCTGTCATCCAAAGTCACCAACCACATCCTCAAGACTACTGATGATGCACTAACAAGATCTCAGGCATGGTTCAGATTGACTCTGAATAGTCAAGCAAAGGGTTAAAGAAAGTTACCAAAGAACAGGTTATGGTAGTATCTAAGTGACTCCACAAACTTCCACAGGTTTAACACTGAACCAGCTGCATGCTGGCCTGCTGACATTGCACCAGAGATTCAGGTGCATCACAACATCGCAAAACCTGCAAGTCAACAGGAAGACTGCAGGCAATGGCAACAATGAACTGACAACAAGCTACCACGAGCTGCAATAAAACAAATTATTGTCCTTTCTATTGATACTCATTCAAAGGAATACCACACAGTGATGTCATCCTGACAGTATTGCCTAAAAAGCAAAATCCTGTATCTAATGTACTTCCATCACTCAGAAGCATATAGAATAAGGACCTTACAAATAACTGCTCCCAAACGGCATAGCTGGCCATCATTTCCCCTGATCTGAAGGGGTGAAGAAGAGAAGAAACCAAGGATGACCACTTTTGTCCTTGTAGTCAGTGTCTTATATCAGCTTCTTATTGAACAAACACTAGGAAAGTGCAATGAGGTTCCCATCACCGTGATCACCACCATCCTGATGCTTAAATATGTTGTAATACCTTTTTTTTTAAGGTTCTTTTTCCAAGGCCTGCAAATGGGAACAATTCAAAAGATCCCCAAAACACACCAGGGTTATAGGCCAGAACACACAGAACACACACAGAAAATGTGTAAAGAGCTCAGTTGCCTAACTTGGCATGGAGATTTTGTGTCCTGAAGGTAAAATTTAGGCATATTGATACCAAACTGTCACCAGAAGCTCTTTATAAATCTCCCTATTCTCAAGCTGTCTCTTACTCTCAAGTCAATACCTGTGCCTTGAGGATGGAGACTTCAAAACCATGTAACTCACTTCTCTGGAGAACAGAGAGGTCAAAGAGATCCTGCAGTTCAAACAGAGTACATGGACATGTAAACAGTTTACATCTCTTCTGTCCCAAATCAACAGACTTGAGCAAGAGAGGTGAGGTGTGTGGAAGGAAGCTCCAGATACCAGTTTACCTCAGCACTTTCTGTTGTGTTTATATGAAACAGGGATTACTGGTAGCAGCTGAGCAATGCCCACAAGCAGGGGGCTGTTTAAAGTACAAGTATCTATCTACGGCCATTTGCTTTCTTTTGACACTGCGGTACCAGCAAAAGCATTCTATGAAATGACTTAAAACTTTACATCCCACTATTCCTTATGGATACATTACTTCAGGATAACATCCAGACATCTCTAGTAGTGGCCAGTAAGAATTTTTCAGTTCTATTCCATTTTGCTCAATAGTTCAGGCAATGTTTGAAAAGATACAGCTGCTATAAGCAAACTTTAGCAACACAACAACTTCCGCTCCCATTTTGTTCTGTTCCTGGCTAGCAAAGCTTGAGAACATTGCCTCAACTGCCTTCTGTAACTATCTGTGAGATTCCTGCGTAGGGCCAACTTTCCATGACTCCTGATAACAGTGCTTTGCAGCCAGCCACAGGCAGATTAGTCATCGGGCAAGGAAATAACACATGGCATGAAATAGCAGTCTGCTACCAGTGGTTCAAGAAATAACCTACTGTGATCCCAGTTTGTGTAGCAAAATTCCAACTGATAGTGACATCACTGCCTGAAAAACTACTACAACCAATTGAAATAAAACGTATGTGGTAATGACCCAAGGATTCCACCCCTCCAGACCCATCTGAAAAGTCAACATACGCTTGTTCACACTGTCTACTTACAGCTACCCACTTGGGCTAAGAATCAGGTAGTACACAGGGAAATATACAGAAACAAGGAAAGCAAGAGATGCAACTGGCTATCTGGAGCTCTGCTCTAACATGAGTCATTAAAGAGAAAAATGACTGCTTTGAGGACGTGACACAAACTCTTCACTCTGGTGAAGTGCTTCTTGTTCTGTCAGTGTCCTCTCCCAACCTCCACTGCCCTTCAAAGAAACGCTTACAGTGGGTAAATAGCAAAAGGCAAGATTATGCATTGGAAAGGGAGACACAAAAACAGAGGGATGGGTTCGCTTGACTGATTGCACATCAGATCAGCAACACACACCTCTGGAAATAAAATAAATAAATAAAAATAGAACAAAAAGAAAATCTGCCCCCCAGGCTGTGCTATGCTCCAGGGCAAGCACTGACAGCTCTTCTTTTGAATCCAAGCCAATGTGCATGCAAGTATGCCAAAAAACAGGTAAAAAGCCTGACTCTGACCTAGTGATCTGAGTACTCCAGTTTCCACAAAGAAGAAAGGCCAGAGCTGCTGTTTCAGATTACTGAAATAAGTGTGTACTACCATGAAAATGAAGAGAATAAATAAATAATAATTAATAATTAATAATTAACTGTCAGTGCCCATGTTTGGTTATTAAAAGTGAATATCATAGAATGGTTTGGGTTGGAAGGGACCACAAGGATTACCAAGTTCCTCTTGACCACTACATCAAGTACTAGATCAGATTGCCCAGGGCCCCATCCAGCCTGGTCTTAGACACCTCCAGGGATGGATGGGGCATCCACAGTCTCTCTGTGCAACCTGTTCCTGTATCTCACCACATCCTCAACAAAAAAATCTTCCCCCCCAAATCAAATCTAAATCTCCCTTCCTTTAGTTCAACACCGTTCTGCCTTATCCTCTCACTATCCACTCACGTAGAAAATTGATTTCCCTCATGTTTACAAACTCCCTTTAAACACTGGAAGGCTGCAATAAGGTCTCCCCACAGACTTCTCTTTTCCAGGCTGAACAAACCCAATTCCTTCAGCCTACCTTCACAACAGAGGTGCTCCAGCCCCCAGATCATCTTTATAGTCCTTCTCTGAACCCCCTCCAGAAGCTCCACATCTTTCCTGTGTTGCAGGCCCCAGGCTTGGATTCAGTGCTCCAGATGGGGCCTCATGTGGCTTGACTACGAGGAGTACTACTGCTACTTGTTCTTTTTTAGATTATTTTGGAAGGAAGAAATAAAACAAAAAGGAATATGGAATTATTTAAAAAATAAAATAAAAACAAAGACAACTTAAGAAAAAACAAAACAACCAAAACCAAACAGAAACAAGACAAATTTATTCACCCTTTCTATATTAAATGTCTATATATCTTAAAGGTCTGAAAGTGACATTAATATTTAGACCAACCAGAAGAACATACTGTTTAATGTATTATTCTCTAATGGTTTTACAGCAGAAATAACTAGAAATTGTACCTTATATAGAAAATTGGGTAAGCAACCATACATTTGTCTGCTCCAGCTGAGAACGGACTGCTGGAGTGTAGCTGCCTGAGGTCATCTCCAGCACTTCCCAATCCCACAGCAGCACAAATGATACGTCCCTTCCGGGACAGCTGCTGGCCCAGCAAGAGTTCTGTTAATTTGGGAATATTCTCTCCAGTAGACAACAATAGCATCGCTTCTAGTGCCCTCACTGGAACTATCCTATGATAAAATTTGGAAAACTGCAAGGTGGTTTCAAGTTCACAGCTCAGTCTGTTACACAGATTTAACACAATTTATCTCCTCTCTCACAGCCCTATTTTTAACTGCTGGATTGTTCTTCATAGGATAGTTATCTAGGGATGAGATTAGAAGAGACCAAACCTTACCTTTCAGAACAAATTCATTTGTCTTGTGGATTTCGTCTGGATCCACAGAGTAATTAAATACACAGTCACTGTGAAATCAAGGTCTCCTATTTATTTCTATGGAAAATGTAGCAGTTCCACACTACTTTGCTTCATATACACTCCCATGTCAGACATCATTCTGCCAGACTGCCCTTCTTCTGCCCTCTGCCACACAGCAACAAAATGCAATGGAGTACTGGCAGGATAGTTCAGCCTCTACTACCACCACACCATCATCTACTTCTGATGTTAGAGGCAAACATCATAAAAAGAAGGCATTGCTTCTGGAACAGGCTTCATTAAATTCTGTTAGCTACTATCAAATTATCCCTGATGACTGGTGAAATATGGGAAATGTTACCCTCAATTACTATACTGCATCATATAAATGCATTTTAAAATGAGAATATAACTAACTTGTCACAGCCTAGGAGCTTCATCAAGTTGCTCTGTAAAAATCGACATAAACACATTTTCTACAGTATATGGTTTCACAGGCCCTGCACAAGTTTCTGTGTTAAAACCTTAAAAATTTTTGAAAGTATTACAGACAAAATATATCTAAATTTACAGTCAGGCCAGTAATTCTGATTAATACATCTATTCCATAGTTCCAGAGCCAAATTCTCATTTTTGATACTAAAGCAAAAGGTCACTTGGAAATCACACCATCTCCATAAAAAATGGAGGAGCTGACCATTAGAAATGGCATATATATCATAAAAATCTGAAACAATTGATTACCAGTACATTTTTTTTCAGGCTGAGAATCATGTTTAAACATGCTTCCTTTCAATACATCCATTAAAAAAAAAAAAAAAAAAAAAAAAAAGGGACAGCTATATCTGCATCACTGAGTTTCAGTCTCATCCAACCTGGAATTTATATGAGCTTTCAATTACAAACTAGAATACTTCAGCTTACCTTCCACTTCTTAAAGTACGATCCACTCTATGCATTTAATTCCCCAGTAGATAAACAGAGACATCAGTGTCAAATGTAAACTGCACTCACATAAACTACCTTCATGAAACACGGCTACTATGGAATCCATGATATACAGCTTGTGTAAGTAAAAGGAGAAGGTTTGTTTTAAAGATTCTTAAAAAAGTAATTAAAAAAACAAAACAAACAAACAAACAAAAAAAACTGTAGGACGAACTAAATTCATTCTTTCATCTTAGAAAAAATAAAAATAAAAAAAAAAATCTACAGCTCTATAAACTATTTGTCCTGGAACGCAGAACATGAGTTAAACAATGTCAGTTCCTAGCCAGAAATAAATACAAAGTAGAGTTTCCGGCACGAATGCGTAAATCTTCTTGGCTCTGCATTTACATTTTCAAAACAGCGCTTGTGTTTACATTCTGACCTTTGTATCTTTTCCAAATTCAAACAAAACAAAATCACAAAGAAATACTTTTATTCAGCAATAACCAGACTCATCTTCTTCTCTAAGCAAAGGTTACAGTAATATCTAGGAGCTATAAGTGTAATAGCAATCAAGTTTCTACTCTACTTAGGGAGAAAGATTTCCCTTCTACAAAAGCAGACTTGCCCATTTTAATTAGTTTCAGCACAAACCATTTAAACACTAGAAACAAGAAAATTTCATTTCATTTTGCAAATGACAGACCAATTGTTACAATAAAACAATTAATAAGGGCTACTGCAGAAACTGCTGTTATTAATCAGTGTCAGTAATAACGACCCAATTTCAAGGAAACTGCTTCCTGCTTGATTTCTGCAGCCTTGGCTCATGGAAAAGTTAATACTATGATGCTATCCATTTGCTCATTCTTGTTATTTTCTGAACTAGCTGGACAATTTCAATTAAATTTAACACCAAGAAAAGTCCCAAAGAAAAGAACAGTCTTCCAATTTGTGAATGCTAACAGTTGCTACCAAAATGCTACACATCCTGAAAGAAAGACTACAAGCCTTGGTTAGCATGTCAACCAGCTAATCAGGACCAGACATCTCTGAACATTAGCACGGGAAGGCTCTGAGCTGCATATGAAGGTTCTGTCCTGAACTGTACGTTGTAAGTTATCTCTAGTTGTGTGTTTCCTAAATAACCCCAAATGTTGCAGGTATATGTACACATGGATGTAATAACACTAGCGTGATCTTTACATGATGATTTAAAGAAACAATAGTTATGTGCCAGTTTGTATGGTTAGTGTTTTGTAGCCAGGCTTACTATTTCTGAACAAGCAGCTGTGTACTGCCTTCAGCAACTAAAACACCAACATTTAAAAAATAGAAGTTCCAATGAGGAGTTTTCAATAAACATTGGGGTTGAAATATCAGATGGTATTGATTTTCACTACGCCCACAAATGGTAATTCCTTTCTTAAAAATAAAACACACCTTAGAAAACAGAGAAAAACCCGGGCAGCTGAGAAGAAGTGAATGAAACCAATCTTTTCCTGCCTGCCGAATTCCCCACTCTAGCAGCTGGGCTGGGTGCTCATGGGCCTCCAGCACCCGCTGGGTGGACAGCTCCAGGTCTTCCCCCAAGGGTTCCGGAACACAGGGCCTCCCCAAAAAGAGCCCTGGTGCTGTCACCTCCCAGCTGAACGGAGTGTGAATAGCCCACTGCATTAGGGAGAAGCTCCATCAAACTCCTTAACCCATAGAACTGAAAGACATTTCTCCCTGTAATTCATTTGTATGCTTTGTTCTGATTTTGTCAGGGATTCATACTCTACGGTGGTACAGCTCTTCCAGAATCAGAAGTAAAAACCTTTTTCTAACACAAAAAGTATGTTCCAGTAAGCACCCAAAGAGGCACACCAAGTACAATGAGCTGCATACAAGATATTGTGATTCGCCACTTAGAAAATGCCTGTACAATGACCTTAGCTGAACTTACTCCTAGATTGTCCTCCATTATCTAGTGACACATCTGTAAGGACAGATGTAAGGATCAGAACAGCCAATCTCATCCTGCTTCCTTCAGACTCAGAAATGCGATCACAAACATTTCTGTCATTTATCTTCCATTGCTGTCAAAGAAAACTGCAAAAAAAGCCTTTATTTCAAAACAAGAAGAACTGATGTTGGCCACTAATTAAGTTTCAGTTTAAAAAGCAGGTCAAGCAATCTTATTTTCCATATTGCTAAAAGCAAAAGGAAAACAATACTTAATACACTCTAACTGCAAGAAAGGGTGAAAAACAGGAGTGTTACTGTATTTTACTATCTCTTACTAGAGTTTGATTCTTTTTCCCTCTCATCCCATTTAACACACCAAAAGATCCCTTTAGCAAAGAATAAATAAATAAATAAATAAATAAATAAAAGATGGCTTAGACAGATGAAGTAGGTTGCAGCCCACTGTTTTGTTCTTATGCTTCTCATAACCTCATCAGAAAAATAAATAAATAAATAAAAATATCTATGGTGGAAATAGAACAATGGCATCCAATTTTGGCATTAGCATGAATGTAAATCTTTCTAGTAGTAGTAGTCCACTTCCCTCTAGAGGCTGTGACACAGTCCAAGAACTACCCAGGAACAGTCACAGAAGAGGACAAACCAGTCCACACTTGCATGGAAAATATTCCTTTCTCTCAGAAGCTCAAACTGTTCATTGACTGAGATTACCCAAGACCCTGAGACTTCCCAGTCTCTGTGTACACCCCAAAGGCTGCACTTGGAGCAAAAAGCAATGATTTGAACAATGGAGCCAGAGAAAGCATGGAATTGTTTTTTTTCAGTTCTTGACTTTTTGAAACCGTAACCTGAAATAATCACAGATAGACCATGTTCGTATGCCAGTATATTTCAAACAGACAACAGAATAGTGCCCACTTAAAACAGCAGCTCCATTTTGTCTTATAAGAAAGCAAAAACAGAAGAACAAATTACTTCTCTTTGTAAGATGGATAATGGAAATGAATCTGTCTACTCCCACCTTAGCTGCCAGCAGTAGCTCATTCCAGTAGAAGAACTAAACTGACAGATTAGGAAGGGAGACATGCAGATAAATACTGAAGATAAATTTCCCTAAGAATTAAAGATCGGAGTATACAAGAAAAGCCATCTATCTACTTTCAGTACAATTTTTTAATCCATACACTAGCCATTCAATAATATTTTCTGTAGACTGAAGCAAGAGGAAGGTAAAAAGACATAAGTCTATATTTAGATTACCTCACAAATGCTTAAATAACATAGTGGCAAAGGCCAGATGAGTGTTTCTGATGTTTTGAATACTTACTAAAAATCAATAGAGACAAATAGATTATCAGCTTAACAATGGCTTTCAGGGAAAGATGCCCAAATGCAACTCAGAGTTCAAAGGTATTGAATGAAATGGCTGTAAACAGAAAGTGGTGTGCATTAAAAAGACAGAAGGGGGGTGGAGAAAGAAGAAAAAAAGTCCAGAACCAAAGTAAAAATGATCTCTAGCCCTAAATAGTACTAAAGAGACACACGAAGAAGCAGATCTGTAAAGGTATCTAGATCCTAATGCCTCAACTTCAACAGAAACTAGGAACAGGAAAAACAACAACAAACCCACAGCCACTCCATTTTTTTTAAATCATGGTCCATTACTGAGAATCTATTTTTTTAAAAAACCTATTATAACCAAGAAACCATTTTATTAGAACAACAGAAGTATGTTCATATAATAGATATATCTGTAGAAAACTTTGTATTTTTTATGGCTATAAGTGTGATGAGTATCACAGCGCTTTGGAAGAGAACAAGTAATCTCCAGACAATTCTATCTCTGAATTAGACAAAGTTTTTGTCATTATACTTCTTCACCTCTGTTAATCCAGGAATAGGGGTTTAACATTGTAAAAACCAGATTGCAGACATTCATGCAAATTAATGTCAAAAATCTCAAAAACAAATTTCTTGATCAATCTGTATTTCAAGTTACATTCGTCAGCACTTTCCACCAAAGGTGATTACTGCCATAACCACGGTGTTCCTTACTCATCAATGAAAAACCGTTGTGGCAGGGTGGATCTGAAAGGGAACAGAGTCAGCGGTGACAGTAATGGGAAACAAATCAGGAGGACAAGATCACTGCAGTGGCAACACATACTAATGTGTGGAACCACAGACAAAAGGTCACAATACGCTCCCCACCACTCCAGATGAAGTTAACTCATACTCTGCAACAGTTTCAAACTCTATAACGCACTGTAGTTGATTGTGTGTTTCACACTACCACTACAAACCCATCGGTAAAATCAGAATGAGAAAAAGTGCTGAACCTTGCAGTCTGTGCTCTCAAATTAACAAGACTGACTTCCTGCTTATATCCATCCTGATAGCAAAGATTCTGTACATCTTTTATTTATAGTCTATACTGAGGCTTCACAAGGAATGTTTTGTTTCCAGCATTGGGCAAGGCTTCGTTTCTTCCTGTCTGGTATGTATTACAGCAGACATGTCATGCTAAAAAATTACACTATGAAGAGACTACTAGTATTTATAAGACCATGTTTTACAGCCACATTGCAGGGATTCAGAAAGGGTAAACGCAGTTAAGAAGATCTTTATAAAAGCAGGATGGTCTCTGGAACAACTCTGAACAGGAAAGGTCATGTTACCTGTTTTCCTTTCAGAATCTATTTTGTACCACAATTTTCTTGTCTCTCCATTAAATAAATTTTCTCACATTTACCAGTTGACCCTTTTAGCTCAGCTTTGCAACAAACATTTTAGTCAAATAACTGGAACAGTAAGCCTAAGAACGCTATTCTTGTTAGCTTTTATGTCCTCACGCTCTCAGCTTCAAATTCTTGCTCTGATTACTTTTTTTTTTTTTTTTTTTTTTTTTTTTAAAACATGAATATAATTAAGCAGAGCTATTTAAGAGGCAAACACAAAAGCAAAAACCATTTTATGCAGTTAGGACTTGTTTTGTACCACTCCACCTTCCATCGACTTGAGTTGCGGTACAGTCAGGCAAGGGTGACTAAATTTAAATCTAGATTCTTGCATTGTTTCACTCATCATTGTTTCCTCATTTTACTTGTGGCCTGTTAATCACTTTTCAAGCAGCAGCACTAACAGGCTGCCTCATAACACAAGGATGGAAGCTGTCACGTGGCTGCTATTCAGTGCACCCTGTAGAGCTGTGCCTACAACCTACAGTTTACCTCCCACCCATTTCAGGCACCTTTGCCTGGCTACATCTGCCTTCATTCCAGACCTCCCACTTCTTTGTGTGGCATGGTACCATCTAAAATGCCAAACTAAACATCTGGCAGACACTGGACATTTGATTAACATCATATTTTTTGACGTGGCCTTGAAACTGTATATCTAGCTTACCTGCTAGATCAGTTTATACCTGAATTCATATATTACACTCCCTAGCGACTGCGAACAGGAATTCTGTGTGAATGCTTCTTTTACTTTTATCACGAGATTCACAAAAGCTTGGAACAGAGCTTTAGAATTTTAAAGGAAAAAGCTGAATTGACAAGCATGAAGCCTTTCTTCAAGAAAAAAAACATAATAATACTGGTTGATTAGAAAAGTAAAAATAAAGTGACAAAATAATGGGTAAGGACAAACCTAATCTAGCTAAACATTTCATTCAGCACCATGACTGAACACTGACCCATACGACAAAAATGTATTCTATAAAGAAAAAAATGAAGTTTGTAATTACTGGCCAGGATCAAAATTGACAGCAAGAACTTGGTGTTCAGTTCCATGAAGTAAACAGGCTATCATTCCTAACCAGTAAGTAAAAAGGTTCAGTGAAATAGTTCCCTGAAAGGGAGGGGGCTGTCGGTATAAAATCTCTACACAAACCTATCTGGAGTCAACCACTCCATCAGTGAATATCAAAGAAAATAAGTAAAGGTATATAATTCCCTTAGAATTATTGCAAAATCGTAAGACCACCATTAATACCGTGGCCGACATTTATGGTAGGAATATTTACTTATAGATGCACATCTATAAAAAAAAAAAATAAATAAAAAAATAAAAAGCAAAAAGAAAAAAAAAAAAAACAAAACAAAACAAAAAAAAAAAAACACATCTACCAGGCACATTGTAACTCATGCACACACACAATTCATGGGTTTTATGCACCCATAACCATGTAACAACCTAAAATATTAAAAAGGCCGTGTATTTGTTATTTATATTAAGAAATACTTCTGTAGTAATAAATAGCTCTTTCT
This sequence comes from Excalfactoria chinensis, assembly GCF_039878825.1. Lineage (NCBI taxonomy): Eukaryota > Metazoa > Chordata > Aves > Galliformes > Phasianidae > Excalfactoria > Excalfactoria chinensis. The sequence continues at coordinate 13,126,575 of NC_092825.1, read as the reverse complement.
TCTAACTCACATATGTCAAGCCCTACTCTAGAAGCAGAGAGAGATCCCTTTCAAATGGATATTCTTCCACAGTGTTTTCTCCTTTCTTCATTCACCATTCCATGATTACTCATCTATTAAAAAATACCAACCTTCTCTGCAATCGTATTTGCTCAAAGCTCCAATGAAAAGCTTAAACTTGCTGGAGGAATCCCATGGCATAAAAGACAAAGCTGGATCAAGCTTCCCCTGTTTGTTGGAGGGGAGTTAGACTAGATGACCTTCAAAGGTTCCTTTCAACTTTAAGGATTCTATGATAAACTAAAACTAATGGTCAGTGGGTTTTAAATTTGCCTTTGTGCTTCTCAAAAATACACGTAAAAGACAACTATAATTTCAATTTAAAAAAAACAGGACATAAGTTTGGGGTGTATATATGACAACAGCAATTACATACGGCTAAAAAGAAGTGAATGCGAGAGCTCCCTTTTATCTTCTTCCCCTGACTTCACTTCCACGCCTTCTTTTTCCTCTTGCTTTTAGCTTTCCACTTTCCTTACCACACACTGATTCCTCTTTTGCTTGTGTATCCTTCCTTCCACCTTGCCTTCCCATTTCTTTCATCACTGTCCTGACAAATGAGATTTCCAGATCTAGAGGTCATCTTTGATACTGGAAGAACAGAAATGGGGCAGCTGCCTGCACCTTGATTAATTTGTATTTTGTGACCTAAATGTGAAATTTCCAAACCATATGCTCCAGATTTACAGGAGCAGCTAAGGCCAATGAGCCCGTAGAGATTTCACCATTTAAGGTAGATTTCCCACAAACTGAGAGTTCTCCCTGGACAGCCCTGGAGAACAGAATGCAATACTTTTGCGTAACAGACTGGGGATAAATCCCGAGATCTATATGTATTAAGCCAAGCTCAACTTATCGACAGGTAGATGAAGCACCTGTCTGTGCAGGTTATAAACATTAAGTTATTTCATTGCTTTTCTATACTTCAACAGGAGAACATTCATAGAATGGCTTAGTTTGGAGGGAACCTCAAAAATCATCCAGCCCCAAAACCTGCCCCCACCAGCTCAGGCTGCCCAGAGCCCCATCCAAACCAGCCCCAAGCATCTCCAGGGATGGGACACCACAGCTCTATGGGTAGCTGTACCAGGGCCTCACTGCCCTCTGAGCAAGCATTTCTTCCTAGCATCTAACCTGAATCTTTGCTCTTTTAGTATAATGCCATTCTCCCTTGTCCTGTCAGCATTCTAAAAATTGGTACTTTCTTCATGCCCACAGATAAACGGGCATATACCTAAAATAAAAAATAATCTATTTTTCCATTCATCCAAACACATATGGGGAGCAAAGAGTAAGTAAGGTCTCTTAGGGAAACCAAACCAGTCAGTGACTGATAGAAAGCTCTGGGACAGTTCCTGAAGTAAACCAGTTTTCCTTTAGAGCAGATATGATAGGTGCAAGAAACCGAGCGGTGGTGCGTAGATGTAGCGTTGACACTGTTTATACCTTACAATGTAATCATTTCAAACTCATTCCAACAAAACTTTGTGTCTTTCCACACTTCCTGAGTTAATACTGCTCTCTTTTTGAGAGGAGCAGTCAGCCAAATTCGGCTTCAAGTCGTTTCCTTCAGAGAAAAAAGAAGATGGAGATAAACTGAAACGTTGTTGGTATGTCATTTCAGCCCATGTGTTTTGTTTTGGTCTTATTTCCTGCTTCTCTTAAATGCACAGAGACAAATGTTAACAAAACAACAGCCAGTAAATACACCAGCACTCACACGCGCTTCTGTTTTGAGCAGGGACACGGAGATACTTTTCAGCAGAGGCTGTTATCGTTTCAATTACATTCTTATTAAAAACATTTATTTTAAAAAGTTGTTATAACAAAAGCACTCTGTTCATCTGCAATTATGTAAACACACAAACCAGGTGGAGCCATGTGTCCGACGACTAAACTGCTAAATGCTTCCCATTACAAGATTACAATATTGCAGTTGCTTATAATTTTGCCAAATTAAGGTTTTGGACTACAGTGCTGCCAGGCAAAAAAACCCACCTGGGTCAGATTAAGGGGAGAAAATACTAATAAATATGTTGTTATTATTATTATTATTATTATTTAAGGACTAAACTGCCAACTTGCTCAGGTTTGCTTTGTGAAATAACTATTGGCAGAAAATGTTCCAGTTTGCTCCTGTCACATATATCAGGAAGCATCATGTCAAGATGCTCTACCACTCTTCAGTAACTCACTGACAACATTTTTAGGCTATTCTTCCTTAGATATCTCCGTGTTGTTTCTGGTGTGGTTCAGAGCACAGTGTATGTCCATTCAGAATGCCAGCAGCACCCCTGCTCACACACTTATGACAGAGGCTCGGGCATAACTGGAAACTTATCTTCTCTAAATTGCATGCTCAGTAAGGCTACTCCAGCTAAGGTCCAGCTTTTCCTTATGGACAAATAAATAAGGCAATACATTGTTCCTGAAGTTGGCTAAGTGAGCTTAGATAGCAACAGTTTCAGCCACCACCTGCAGTGACACAGATTTTGACTAGAAAATACGTATTTTTAAGAAATTCACATCTTTCTATATGGTCCATGACTTAATAATATCCTAGTACAACCTATACGGTCCATCACTTAATAATATCCTAGTACAACCTATACGGTCCATCACTTAATAATATCCTAGTACAACCTATACAGTCCATCACTTAATAATATCCTAGTACAACCTACACATATTTTTATATTGCCTACTTGCTCTTATTAGCCCCTTTCTCTGCTTTATCTACCTGCAATCACCGCACATCAGACCTGGAGGAAGGTTACAAACTGTTAAATGTCTTCAGGTTTTGTTTAATTTCAGGAAAGGAACGAGCAAGTAAATTTAACAGCTCTGATGAAATCCCACAAACCACCACAAATTGGCGTTGACGCAGGCAATGTTTTCCTCAGTACTCTGGCTTCCACAGAACGTGAATAGACATTATCGATGTAGAACAACTCAAACGTGATCAAGAAATGAATAGAACAGACAAGCCCCTAATGCTGATACTGTGAGCTAGAATACTTATGTTTTACTTAATTGGTGGTATCTTTATATTTCCAGCGGGTAAAGTTGAGAAGTACTGCTGCATTTTATAGTGTGAGCTTTCAGGGAAGGAACTCAAAGCCAACAACACACCAACAGAACGACACGGGGGAGGAGAGGGACAGCTGAAGTGTTTTCCACTTAAAATACATTACTATCCACTTAAAATACATTACTATCCAAGGAAAAGCATCATTGTAAAACATAAGGTAAATGCAGGCTACCTGACACCAAACGGAACACCCAACGCAGCAGTCGTACAACATAAAGAACGGTGTTGCTCCTAAAGGCATCGTTCTGCTAATTCCTATTACAGCCAGACAAAACAGTGCACTTTAGATGAGAGCAACTGTTTAACACAGCTGCTACAAAGAAGGTGTGTTATTACCCATCAAAACAAGGCACGTGCCAACATGCAGGTCATCTGCCAGAGAACAAGTTATCTCACTCAATATTTTCCAATCTTGTATAATACCTTTCAATACGCACTTCAACCTTCCAACAAGTTAGAAGCATTTGCTAAAAAGGGGACTCATTTTTATGTATGCAGTAAAATTCAGTCCTGCTCAATTTAAGTAATTGCTATTAGCAGTAACGTGAATTAGCTGTGTCCACTAACTGGCTCTTCCACCTCCATGTAGGGCAATCTAACAGGGGGAAAGACCTGAAGGTCATTTCCAAATTAAGCAGTGTGTTCAGAAAGAGATAATACGAACATCCTGAACTTAAACGGTGGCATTTCAGAGGTCACATTAACTCCAGGTGCCAATTCAGAACGACACCACCAGTACAACAAAGTTCTCCACAACAAAACTGCTCTTTAAATCAGATCGCATCAAGCAGAGTGGAGAACTGACCTGCCAGGCACGGAGGACCTGAATACGGTTTAATTTGTGGGTCATGTGTGACTCCTGAACCTGAGGACAGTATTATTATTTTTTAAACAGCTTATGCCTCAGCTTGTCATTTGTCAAATGGATACTGCGTAAGTACCTTCCAAAATGCATTTCAAGGACAAAATTCATACTGACAGTGTTCAACTGCAGCATTCGTAGAAACAAGCATTGTGGAGTGGGGGGGGGAGAAAGGAAGAAAGAAAGAAAAGCTGCAGACAGCAGCAATTACAGCAAGCTCTCAACAACATCCTGTTTGAACTGGCAAATTAAGGAATATTGTCAACATGACATTTCAAGCACGCTGCCTCCGCAAGGAAAGGTATTGCCACCAGGACTGAGCTCCTTGCCAGTTCATCTCCTATTCACTTATTAACTTCCCAAACTTATTTTCTTCTGCTGCATAAAAGCAATACAGAAATAGGACAAACTGACTATACAGGACCGGTCTGACTATACATGAGAGCAAAACAAATGCCAAAAAAGAAAATAAAAGTTGACCCTCTAACTTTCATTCAAGAATTGTTTCTTCCAGAAGCTGAAAGGAAAAGCATAAAGGGAGTGTGCTTTTAAATCGCTATTTAAACCCTTAAACAATGATTTAATACAAGTTTTCATGCCTCCAGTAATTAACAAAAGGCTGAATGGATGCATAGTTTTGTCACCTTAGCAGCATATATATTCAGAGCAAGCATACAACTGGGATCTAAAATACACACTACTGCAGAATGTGCCCATACACAAGCACGAGGTTAGTGATCATTGACTAGAACTCACTCCTTAATTCACCTTCCAAGTAGTTTCACAAATATTTCAGGCTTTGTGACTTTTAATGATCAATTACTCCAACTGGCACAAATTATAAGCCATGATATAATAGAACATTGAAAACACACTAGGCTGAAAAAAAAAATGTGATATTTTAAAGTTTTTTTTTCCTAATGCATAAACCAATTAGTCAAATTAAATCAATCTTGGACGTCCCTTAATGAAAAAGCAAGATCACAAAAGAATGACTATTGGGAAAATCTGGATTGTGAGCATTCCCTGCGCTCTGAAAGCCCCTCAGTGCACCCTGTAAACTTCCACATATGTAGCACATACAGGCCAATAAGGTCAGGCTCTATTTTTGCACTTCCAGGTCTCCATTCACCAATGAGTAAGAATCTGCTCAGTGCCTCAGAAGTCATGTCCGAAGACAATGCCTGGTGTTAATGAATTACAGTATTAATCTTATTCTTCCGCATCATCACCATTTCACTTTCAAATACAGCAGATCTCCAGAACTCTACGCATCTCAAAGACAACACAGTCAGCATTAGAGTTCAAAATTACCATGTCAATCCGGAAACCCTGTTTGACTGATTCAAATTCCCACTCAACACACACAGCACAGCCGCAAAGAACAGACAAAAAGAATGCTGCCTATCTCATGGCGCAGCACAAAGCATTTAATAGCCTTATCCAATCCTTAACCATCTACATGTTTTCCTGATTAAATACACTCATGATTTTAAAGACTGCACTGATGCTCCCCTAGAAAGCAGCTGGCTTCTGCACTCTGCAAGGCAGGGCTACCTCTAGCACAGCCTGGGGTGATCTGATGGGGCAGACTTCAACTCTGCGCTGCTCCCAAGGCACCGTGCCCACAAGAAGGGCACGCTGTCCCCTCGGCCCAACCCTTCCACCATCCTCCTCACCACACAAAGGCCACATGCTGGATGCCCTTCAGACAGCCGTGTCCTGGCCCTGGTCCTCATCACACCCATCGATGGTATCTACCTGGGACCCATCTGCCTCACGAAGGTGCACAGAGGTGTCACCCTCCAAGGAAGGTGGGATGCTGCGTATGCTCCCTGCCACCCTCATAGCTCTACCAGCTCCGGAGGCCCTCCTGCGTGCAGAACTGACTTTTCAGAAGACATCAGGTTTCGAACAGCGTTCTGCTTTAAGAAACACGTTAACGTGTGAATGCAGCACCTCGCCCATCAGTCAGGGGTGCTGTCTGAGGTAACAACAGCGTGCTACCGGACTACCGAGAAAACGCCGATTTTCAGTTCTAAAAGGGGAACGGCACGGAACGCCCCTAGGAGGACGCTTTCATTGGGCGCACCACAGGCCTGTAATTAGCGAACGGCCGCGGCAATGAGGGAACGACCGCCGCGCACCTGAACAAAGGGCACAGCCCCGCGGCCGAAGTTGGCCCCGGGAGGTGGCACCCCCCGGCCCGGAGCGGGCACAGCCGGGACCGCTGCGCTGCTGCCGCTCCATTAGGAGGACAATGTGCGCCTCCCGGCACCCGGCGCACGCCCTTCTCCTCCTCCTCCCGTCCCGGGCTCCGGCGCTGCCCCGGGCCGCCCCGCACCCGGCGGACCCCTCCCAGGGCCCGGCCAGCCCCCCCCCCTCCACCCCCGTGGCCGCCTTCCCCTCAGGGCCGGGCGGGGGCGGCGGCCCTCACCCGGGAACCGCTGCTCCTCGTCCTCGCCGCTCTCCGAGTCGGTCTGCATGGGCTCCTCGGCGAAGTTGACCCCGCGGGCGTCGGGGGGGGCCCGGCGCTGCGCTTGGCCCCGGTCATGGCCGGGCGCGGGGGTGCCCGCCCGGCGGCCGCTCGCTTCTTTCTCTTTCGCCGCCGCCTTGGCCGCCGCCGCCTCCTCCTTGAGGCGCCCGAAGTACTGGAGGGCGAACTCCAGCAGGTCTGCGGGCTGGCTCCGCAGCACCTCCACCGTGAAGCCCTGCAGCAGCTCCGTCAGCCCCGCCGGGATGGAGATGCTCATGCCGGGGCCGGCCGGGGCTGGGGGGGGGGAAGCAGGGGAAGGGGAGAGAGGCGGGGGCCGGCTGGTCCGCGGCCGGGGTCGAGGCAGCGCCCGGCGGGTGCCCCTGGGCGGCGTGGAGGGGCGGGCGGCGCAGGTGGGAAGCGGGCGGGCGGGGGGGGCGGATCCGCGCTGCCGCCCGCGGCTCGTGGCAGGCGGCGGCCGCAGCCTCTCTCTCCGCTTCGCCCCACACCCGGCGCGGCGGCGGCAGCGGCAGCCCCGTCCGTGACTGAAACCTCCCCGCCCCCGCCGCCTCCTCCCCCCGCGCCGGGGGAACCTCGCACACATGTGACCCGGGAAACCATGACAACCTCCCGCCGGGGACTGCGGCCCGCAGCGCGCCCCCCCACCCCGCGCTGCCGGGAGGAGCGGGCGGGCGGCGGGGTGCGGCGCTCAGCTCAGGCTCCGGCCCCGCCAACGGGGTTCCGCCGTCCCTGCGGTATTTCGCCGCTCGTCGCCGTTGTGCTTTTGTTGTGGGCCACAGACAACCATAAAGAGATCCCCGCATCGCCCGTATGCGTAGATACGCCGTACGTTCACGAACGTGTCCACGAGCACCGCATCTAGAGAAAGAAACGCTCGGAAAAAAAACCCAAAGTTCCATGTCGGCGTTGCCGCCCAGTGCCTGAGCAGGTGCTGCCGCCGCTGCCGTGTGCTCAGGGCTGCAGGCAGTGCCCGCGGGCCCGCTTTGTCATATCACGGAATCACAGAATGACCCGGGTTGGAAGGGACCTCAGGGATCATGAAGCTCCAACCCCCTGCCTGGCAGGGCCACCAAACTTCCACGTTTACTAGATCAGGTTGCTCAGGGCCCCATCCAACCTGGCCTTGAACACCTCCAGGGACGGGGCATCCACAGCCTCCCTGGGCAGCCTGTTCCAGGACCTCACCACTCTCCTAGTAAAGATCTTCCCCCTGACATCCAACCTAAATCTTCCCTCTTTCAACTTAAAACCATTTCCCCTTGTCCTGCTATTATCAGCCCTTTCAAAGGGTCATAGAGCTCTGGTCCATAGAGCTCTGCTAAACGCTCCTCTGAAAGTGAGGTCCTGGGAAGACCACTACAGCCATCTAGTCCAACCATCAGCCCATGCCCACCGTGTTCACTGCACCACATCCCCCAGTGCCACATCCACACAGTTCTTCAACACCTCCAGGACCAGAGACTCACCTACTTCCCTGGGCAGCCTGTGCCGGTGCCTCACCAACCTTGCTGAGAAGAAATTGTTCCTAATATCCAACCTGAACCTCCCATGGTGCGATTTAAGGCTATTTCCTCTCACCCTATCGCTGTTATCTGGGAGCAGAGGCCAACCTCCTTTCAGGCAGCTATAGACAGCAATAAGATCTTTCCTGAGCTTCCTCTTCTGCAGGCTGAACCATCCCAGTTCCCTCAGCCACTCTCCCATCAGACCCGTGCTCCATATCCTTCACAGCTTCGCTGCCCTTCTCTGGACACACTCCACATCCCAGACGTCCTTCTTGTAGTGAGGGGCTCACAGCTGAACACAGAAATTTCTGTCAGCCCTGGGTTTGTGTGCAAAGCGCATCAATGGCCCAAAGGTCCAGGCTCAGGACCACGCTGCTGTTTGGAAACTGATTTTACTGGACTCTCACCATTACTTCAGCGGCCCTGAAATATACTTCAAAGGGACTCTGGGTGAGAAAAGTTGCCAAAAATCAAGCTTGTCTCAGCAAGGAGATACTGAATGCTGTGGCTTCAGCAAGTAACAACAAGAAAATGCAGCAATCTCTATGGAGTTTTTTTCATCCAAACGATGACCTCAAAGCCATTTTTAATTGGATGCCCTTCCAAATGGAGCCAATGCTCTCTGTGGAAGCATTTCTCCAGTTGTGCCTGCTTCACAAACTGGATGTCATGAACTTGGCAAACCAGTACAGTGAGTGATCTGTGTGTAGGGGTGATGCTGCTGCTCTACAGCAGGTGAAAGACACCTCTACCACCAGAGCTATGGGACACTGTTCAGCAGCATTCTGTGGCTTACTTTCTCTCTGTGGGAAAAGCCAGTATGGAGCACTTGCTCAAAATGAAGATCACAGCTATTTAGCACTGCTCAGCCTGAGAGATACCTCCATAACCACACTAAGTCCTAAAGACAGGTCATGAGCATACTCTACACTGCAGAGGGCTGCTCCTCCAGCAGTCTCTGGGAATGCTGCAGCTCCCTGCTGGTGGCCAGGAGCCCTGGTTTCAGCCAAGGCACAGTGCCAGCATCACATCAGTGCTGCAGTTGTGCTGAGCAATGGAAGCTTCCTGGGGCTCCTTATGGGTGCCAGCAGGAGGGAGGTAGAGCCCAGGCAGGTGACCTAAATTAGGCTGAGGGTTATTCCCTGCCTATGTGATTGTAGGTAGCTGGCTTACAGCTGACTACTGCAAGATGGATGGGATGGGATGGGATGGGATGGGATGGGATGGGATGGGATGGGATGGGATGGGATGGGATGGACCAAATGTCATACTTGGTGCCTATGTTCTGTGAGCATATAACATTCCATTTACTGGAGTCTTCAGAACTGAATGGATTGTCATCTCTGAGGTTTTCTCCCAGCCAGACAAGGCTGTCTGATAATCCAGGGATTTATCAGCATCACTGTCTTTCACCATGTTGTCAAGGACTTCTCAAGCTTGCTAGAGCAGCCTGTTCTCCCAGACATCATTAGAGTGAAAGGAAATTCCTCCTCTGGGGACATCCTCAAGAGCCAGTCTGATGTTTGCAGGCAAAACTGGCATTGTTTGAATAAGAGTCTCCTAATTAGTGGCACTCCAAAGAATTACTCTAATTTTATATTTTCAAAACGTCCTAAATTGTGTGTCTAGGAAGGCAGCTTGAGATTTGGCGTATCTCAAAGAAAGGCAGTGAACTCTGCAGTTCAAGTTGATGTCTTCTCTTTCCCTTCCTGTTCCAAGGAACTCACCATGACTTCAAATTGCTTTTAAATCCTTGTGAGGGGAACAGCATGTGTTATAGAATGTGTTACATTCTAGCAGAGTGAACAGTTAGATAATGAGAGGATCAGTTCACACCTCTCTGATGAGCTTTACTCGTTTGTACTAATTCTCATGTTTCATTCAGCAATGAGCATCATCTTGACATGAAATATAAGACTTCAGAAATCCTCCAGTATTGAAAAAGGACTGGGGACAACACTACTCTGACAACTACCAAGAAAATTAATAAGGACTCCTGTTGTCTCCTTTTCTCCTTGCCGGTAGATGCCCTCTTCTTAACACTGCTTGCCAGCTTTGCATGCCAATCTGTTGCTTTATCTGGTTTGAGGTGATGGAAAAACTGGGAGAATACAGGTAGCAGCTGAAAAATAGCAAGTGCTGCATCTCCTACATGACAGCTCTAGACAGCGTATTTTGGAAACAGGCTGGGACTGCTTCTGACCGAGATCACTTCTGAGCATACACAGGATACCGAACAGAGTGCAGAAGGGCTTGCAGACTCTGAAGTCTTATTTTTACCAGGGTGAATGAAGACTTAGTAAGTTTAATAAACTTGAGCTAAATATGTCAATCCAACAGCCGTCTCCTTGCTAGCTTTCAGTGATTTGCCTGATAGGAACATCTCTCTTCAGTGCTCCCAAAGGTGTTCTCAGCACCCATCTTCTCATTAACCCTGGCTGAGCTCTGCAATGCAATACACGCAGAGGGGCAGAAGTATGCTTTTCTCTAGAGTGGAAAGTAAGCACACTACTGGAGTACAGTACTTTTAAAGCCCATTTTGTCACCTTCTCAGAGTTAAGAGTGACTATTGTGACCAGCTGTGCAGCTAGCCCTGAAATAAGAGACCCTATTCTCTTTATCCATAGCAGTGTCTGTTCTACACGGGTAACCTAACAGCTCCCAGTAGTGGTACTCAATGGAAAGAGCTTGTATTGTACTACAGAAGACATGGAACAAAACTGGCCCTAAACCTATTGCAGCAAAGAAAAGCAGACTGACATGTGGGAGTATTTCCTGTTTGTTTTGTTAACTTTTTGCTTTGTGCTGACTTACATCTGTTGTCTTGACTTCTGAAATTGTAAATTCAGGCACACTTTGCATTTGGCATGATTAAAAGCTGCTTCTGACAAGCAACTTGAAAACGCCTTCATGTTTTATGTGTATTTCCAAATCTCTTCAGCTGTCTGCCTTTGCAAGCTCTTGATCTTGCAATAGCTGGTTTGTACGTTTTGAGCAACCAGTTAGTAAGAATCACACGCAATTTCTGATCTTCCCAAATACCTTTAAGATGTCACATAAATTGATCTTTTTTTTCTTCTTCTGAGTTTACAAGGCAGCTCGTGCTGTCTTGGCAAATCTTATTTACTGAATTCTCCTGTTAACACTTTTCAGTAGTAGTCATTCAACCACAGATTCTTTCAGTAATAACAAAACATGCAGCTGTGCAGGTTCATAGTTTCTTTTTTCTTTCTTTTCTTCAGATGAGAATGATATATCACTATTATTATTGTGCCAAATCTTTTGCCAAAACATAACCTGTTTATCAGAATAATGTTCAGTTCTATTATCAACATAATAAACTACTGCCTGTAATTCAAAGATCAAGTGTAAACGCATTCCTCATGACCTTCCCTTGACTCAGTTCTCCAGTTCTTCTCATACCTTTTGTTCTGGCTGTTCTTACTGCTCTGTTCTTGCTGTGGTTTTGAAGCATCTAACTCTTCCTCTGCCTAACATATATTTAGAGGGAGCAGGTATCCACTTACATACTCAAGTGAAATTCTTACTTACATCTCTTTACTTTTCTGCTCACTCCAGCTCTTCCCAACCTAAAACTGGGCCTTCCAGGAAGTAATAGCTTTCTGTCTTATTGTGAACACTACTTACAATGGTCTATTCTGTGCATGAACTGTTGTAGATTTGCTTTGAAATCCATTGGTTTGTAGTCCTTGGTATTCAGAAGCTGCTGGATACCCTCTCTTAGAAAATCAGTCCACTTTATGTGCTTCAATTTGGGCACCTACAGGCAATCACCTGTAATTTCACAAAAAAAAAGTCACATCTTTTAAGTCAGTATAGTGAGTGCTGAATTTGCCATTAAAAGTAAACTTCCTTCTCATTTTGATGTAATGAGATAAAATGACAGTGTAGCTGTAGTAGACAGGCTATTTTAGGGATCTTGTGCTCATACAGTGTCCTGTTCACAAAAATGGCATTCTCCGCTATCAGCACAACCTGTTTAATGGCTACCAAACATCTCTCAAACTACCTGACAACAGAAAGTCATCATCAAATGGAGGTGTTGTTCCCCAAGGATTGACAGTAGGCTGTTTCTATTCAACATGTCCCACAGTCACTTAGAAGTAAATATAAATGTTGCTGATGCAATATCCAGCTGACATAGAACCCAGCTAGAATGGCGGTATCGGTGAGCTCAGCTAAGCACAAAGCGGTCCGGATAACTTGTCCATTTAAATGAAATCTTTCTTTACACACCTACATTTTAAGTGATTGACTTCAGAACAAAGAGCGCAAGGTGTTTCTACAGAGTGGGAGGATTTTATCTTGGAAAGCAGAGCTTCTGAAAGAGTTTAGGGATCAAAATGGAGAAACTGCTCAACTTGAACTCCCGATATGAATCTGTAGCAAAATGGGTTAACGAGATTCCTGGGTGTTTCAGGAGGCAAAAAGTAAATGGGAAAGGGGGATTTTCACTTTGTGAGGCACTCCTGAGACCAGTACTGGTGTACAGCCCTTAATTTTGGTGTTCGTGTGTTCAAAGGAATATTGAAAAATGAGAGCTGTACAGGAAAGATACAGGAATTATTCATAAACTGAAGAAAATGCCTTACGGTGAAAAGACTGGGAGGGCTCAGTGTTTTTATCAAAAGGAAGATTGAAATTTGACCAAATTAGAAACACTTCCAGGAGGGAAAAACACCAGGTAAAGATGATTTTTCAAAGTAACCAAGGAATACAACAAGAAAACAGTGGCTGGAAATTGAAGTATGGCCTTCCAGCCATGGTCAATGATTAATACATATTTAACAGCAAAGATTAAACAGTTGGAATCCAAGGTTGAAGAGAAGTAGTACATTTCCTGCCCCTTGACGTCAGCTCTGTATTCCTGCTTGGATAACAGCATTTAACAAAAAACTTGTCATTATGTATAGTAAAAGAGGCTTGCACCAAATGATCTGAATGTTAAAATCTATTTTGAATGGTATAGATAATTTATTGTGAATGTGAATACTGCCTAGATAGTCCGGGTAGTTCCTTCTGGCCCCCTCAAAGTAACAAATAGAATCAGTTTTGTTTATCAGAAATGGCTCAACATCTCATCTTGGAATGTAAAGCTCTTTAATATCTCTAGATTAATACTCAAAGTAACCAGTAAGTTAGTGAAGGTTATGGCTATGTCCTAAAAATTCAGTGTAACAAACTTTTCTGCTATTAATGCGAATAAAAATGGTACAGTAATTGATATAAGGTATGACACAGAAACTGTCATACCATACAGCAGATCACTGATATCTCTGAGATGAAATGAAACACAAATACCCTAAAATAGTCTGGTATTTTTTAGCTTTCATGAAATACGAAGCAATAGTGGGAAAATTATGGTTAAAAAATATATATGCTTTTAAAAACTTCCAGTTGCTACTGTGGTTGCTTGAGTATTATTTCAATGTAAAAGAGCTGTAATGAATGGACAGTTTTGCTTTTTACTTCCTGTGAGGTAGCTGGAGAATCTAATGATATGTGGGAAAAGGGAACCTTCTTGCTACAAAACACTTTCTCCTTTTGCTTGTTCTGGGCTTAGCTCTGAAACCTTCAAATTATCTGCTGTGTAGAGAAAACAGGGTTCAAAGGAGTAGAAATGGCTGTTGCATGGGCAAAAAAACCAACCTTACAATTCCTTCCCTTGCACTGCTCATTACCTGCCAACTTAACTCCCACCAAATATCTATTATAAGTATATTATACATTTCTTGGGACTTAAATTCCAAAAGGAGCGACTTACAGCTGCAGAGTCTGTGATTCTATATCCTCCCCTGTGGAAGAGGCAGCTTTTAAATGGGCATTAAATGCAATTGTTTTGTTTTGCTTTTCTGATGGATTTAATGGCTTTTTTACTTTTTTCCCCAGACTAATTACTAATTACTATTTGCAGAAAGATTAAAGCAACTACATAAGTATCGGTTCAGTAGGGCACCAGCTGAAGTGTTTTCCTGAGTTTGAACCTTAATCTAGTAGTAATATTCCTGCAAACGCTCATCCAGTGAAAACTAAGAACAGTGTTATTCTGACCCTAAACAAGGATATGTTTCTTTCTGTCTTTGGGAGTCCCTGCAGATCTACAGCCAACTTGAACTGAGTGGACACACCAGGCTGTGTGACTGGCAGCTTTGTGCATCAGTGGGCATCAGACCAGAGTTCAGGTATTGCTGAGTCTGAGGGAAGGTATGTGACCGCAACTGGAAACACTGGATTTAAGAGAAGAACCTTAATTCAAACCAGCAGGCTTTAAAGGACAAATGTGGACACTTCAGAGCTGTGTGCTGGAGTGCCAAGTCTTCGGTTTGTCTCAGAATTATTTGTTTATAAGAACTGGTAAATGTGCTTTTGATTAAAGAAAAGCATCCAAGAAAAGCATTACAGATTCTGGAACAGAAGGACTCTCACTCTCATTTATGTGTCCACACATATTTAAGTATATGTCTATATCTGACATTACTCTTCTTATTTTGGTAGAACCTGGAGACCCCATCACATTAATCATTCTACAAATGCAATGTAAGTATCTTAGTTGGCTTTCAGAAAGTTAAGACTTGTTATTTAGTGTAGATTTGTGGATCTTATTATCCCATCTTAAGGATGAGATTGTTTTTTTTAATTTTTTTTATCTTGAAAAAGAAATATTTACATTTTTAAGTAAAATTTGTAACTGTACCCACCCTTTCAATATTCCAACTTTAGTCCCAGCAGTAGAACACAAACAGTGCCAGATATGCATTCCCTTGTGTTTTTTTATCGTTGATTTTGGTACGCTCTATTTTTATCCAATTCTATGGGAAATGCACACACTTTGTGCGTTTGCCAGGCTGCGATTCCCCAATGCCCCCTCTGCATTTCCAAGTGTTCTTTTTTCAGTTTCAAGTTATTTTGCGATCTTGTTTGATCAAGTAAGTAATCCTTCCTCATACTGAACCCATTTCCTGAGGACAACAGTTGCGTATGCGTAGCTGAAAGGACAGATGTGAGTCAAGGAAAGTCTCCCACCCTGACAGTAATGGTTGGTTTTACTTCCTTTTTCATGGTCTGCCATTATTTGCGCTCACTCCACCTAAAGGCTGTATGCGCACAGCTCTATCGGCAGCCAACAGGGCAGAATCCTTGCTTTGTTCAAATTCAGCTGAGTGTAGCAGAGCTGGGCTGTTGTTGGGGCGATGGTCATGTCGTGTTGAAATCCCTCTCTCCCAGCCTACGTAGTAGGACTGTCTGGAGGCTGCCCAAGTTTTAGCAGATTAATCTATAGGCACCATCCATGTTCTGGGGCTGGCCAGAACACTTCTGGCTCCAGACTGATTTACAAGGTTGCAGTTTGCATAAGGAGCTACAGAGAAGCTAGAGCTGATAATGCATTTGTAGAACAAGAGAGCAGATTCAGCTGTGTAACCCCAAAAGAGCAACATACTGAAATAAGGACATGGTCCTGAGTCAATGTATCCATTCACTTTTGCACAGTGCTTTTCAGGTCGTCATTGTTTCTGCCCAAAGATCACTTCCATTTGGTGACTTTTTTTTTCTCATTTACATTATGACCTTACAGCCATAAAATCCATGCTGTTATATCATTGCCATAAAGCTTAGAGAAAGTCTCTTGTGTTTGAAAACACGGTTGTAGTCCCAACTCAGTTCTTTACAAAGTGCCCTAGGCACGTACTGATGGCAAAGAAATAGGACACCACTGGAGATGACATCTCCAAAGCCTACCTGCACTGTACCTTGTAAAAGTACTGACTCACTTGCACCATGATGCCCTGCATAAATGTCCTTCTCTTTTCTCTCAGGATTACCCAGCAGAGCCTTCAAGCAAATGTGAAAAGGAAGAAATGTGGTCTTGAGGACAGATAGGTAGGTTGGTGGTCTTTTGTGTTTCTTTGTCCTGCCTTGAGTTATACCTCATATCTCAGGTGTGTGCTTGTTCCAGAGGTTTGGTCTACATGGCTGCTTGAAGAGAGGGTCATACACATTTCCCCATAATACATGTAGCAAAGATCTAGGTGCAGGGTTACTCCCCTTGCCCTGTGGATTTCTCCATCTGCTGTCTAGATAATGTAAGAGCATCTTGGTTCATTTGGGACTTGGACCAGAAGCATTTGGGTTTGGCAGGAAAAGAAACTCATGAAGAAAGGAGAAGAAATAATTTGAATCCTGGCAGCAGTGTGGAGACGGATCTCCATGAACTGAAACAGGAGTGGAGGCTCAAACTGGCAACACGGAGAGGAGTCTCCAAGGCCAGGACCTTCCACAGAATTCATGGAAGCCAATTTTTTCCCACCAAGGAAAGGTATGGTCCTGTCCTTCCAGGTCAGCCTCTAAATAGATGTTTTCAGAATGGGTCTTGGCAGACAGCACAGCTTCCATAGTCCTTATGGCTTCTGAAAATCATGTCACCTGCTCCAGCTATGTGCAGTTTTCTTGAAGATTCAAATCTTTCTTTGTAGCACCACTCCGAAGGGCCCTGGGGGTGGAAACACCCATAGAGATTGCAAAACATAGCCTGGTTCCCTAAATAGGAAGATGATGAAGTAAGTAGATATCCTGTTTTACCACTATTAGACTGCTGGATAGTCCTGTGGGAGCTGGCAGCAAGGTCCAGCCAGTCTCATCCTTATTACAGAAGGGAGATAATGACTGCTGAGAAGACAGAAGGATTCTCAGTGTGCGATCGGTGCCCATACTGCTGCCCTGGCCAGCTTCCAGTAAGATACTCACCAGGCTGAGACTTTTTTCCTTCATCCAGAAAGCGCTAGCCTAGCTCTGCGGGCCTCCCATGGGAATCAGCATTGCATGACTTGAGGTACGGAAGGAATTGGGATCACACTGCTCTTCTCACCTGCCCTAGGGCCCATCCAGGCACATCTATGGACCTGATGTGTGTGTACAAAAGGATACTGCTTTCTGTGAGTCTCCACCTTTTACTTCCCCTCTCTCTTACCCTTCCAAGACGCAGAGGAATATCTATTATCTAAAAATATCTATTACTTAGTAAAGATTAAACATTTTTTTCATTTTAAACATGATAAATATTTTAACTTTTAAAACAAACAAACATCTACCAATTATTCTGTTGTATAAACAAATCCTTGTTTAGAAGGATAATGTTTTGAAAGAGGCTGCTGCAAAAATACTTGTCATATTTTAATTGATGGCTTTAATTTGCTACTTTGTGTCTCAACCATTGGCATACTTCAGTTTAGTTGTCAACATTTTTATGCCTGGAAGCTGGGGAATAAAAATAGTTACACTCTAAAAAGAGGCAGTTCTGAGGGTGAGAGGTCCTGATCTTGAAATGTCTTGCTCAAATGGAAACTCAATGGGACTACTGGGGTGAGGAGGAATTAGTCACCCAGCAGACATTACAAAATGAGTCTGAGCTGCTCTACTAAAATGGTAACAGCTCAAACATGGAAAATGTTATTCACGCTGCTGAAACAGGAGGGTGTAAAAATCTGTGTTTTTTGAAGAAGTGGCCACAGCTGAAAGGCAGCAGATATCTGTTTGGAAAGCAGATGAAAACCTCCTGCTAAGTGGCTGGGCTGTAATGTTGTCTTAATATTCATCGTGTGGTTTCATTTGTATTGTACTTTTTTTTTGAGTTTTTATATTTAATGTAGATGAGCTGCAGTGATTGCAGGATGGTTTGGAAGCCAAGTATGTATTTATGTGAATGTTAACAATGCCCTGGGCTAGAGAGAATGCTTGAAAACTTTGTATTAACTTAAATAAAAATCAGTACATGTTTGGAATTACTTAATTAGGTGACCTTGAAAACAGTTTTCTTGGTACAATAAGATGACCTTACCCTCAAAAAAATGTGCTACATGACAGAAATGTACTGTATGGCAAAAATATTTCCATCACAAAGGAGTCCTGACACAGGACAGAAAACCTAATTTTATTCCAAGCAATCCAGCTGGTACATATGAAATCCAGAAAGAATGAGCACATCACAACACCCCATTCCGACTGTCTGACTCTCAAGATAAGGGTAAGTGCCTAATAGCTGCTTTCCAGAAAAAGAGTACTCAGCTAAGAACCAGGGTACATGTCAAGGAGGTTTTCAAGTGGGAGCATTACTCACAGATCAACAGTGATTAAAGGATATTAAAATAAGCCACAGAACCCTCTCTCTTCTTTTAGTACTCCAAGTGAATGGAAAAATATCCTCAACCACTTTTCTCCTCTAGCCCTTTCTCACCTGATGCCCTGAGTACCTCTATACTGAAAGCCAGCTTAGGTTTGCTAAGAGGCAGCCCCCGCTTTCAGGATTCAATGTCTGTGCATATCCCGGGTTCCACCACATGCGACCAGCTTCAAAGCCATTTGTAGCAAAATGCATTTTACAACAGGAGGAGACCCATAGTTCTGAATCCTTCAAAACACCATGGTTACAGAATCACAGAATCACAGAATGACCCGGGTTGGAAGGGACCTCAAGGATCATGAAGCTCCAACCCCCCTGCCTGGCAGGGCCACCAAACTTCCATGTTTACTAGACCAGGCTGCCCAGGGCCCCATCCAACCTGGCCTTGAACACCTCCAGGGACAGGGCATCCACAGCCTCCCTGGGCAGCCTGTTCCAGGACCTCACCACTCTCCTAGTAAAGAACTTCCCCCTGATATCCAACCTAAATCTTGCCTCTTTCAACTTAAAACCATTTCCCCTTGTCCTGCTATTGTCAGCCCTTCCAAAGAGTTTACTTCTCTTCTGATTATAGGTTCCCTTCAGGTACTGAAAGGCTGCAATGAGGTCACCCCACAGCCTTCTTTTCTGCAGTTAATATATTAGCATCTTGTTCTCAGCCTGTGAAAGGTCACCTTACCTTTCCAATTGCTGGCCTCTTTGCTTCTCCTGTGACGTTGCTGTATTTCCTTCTGAAAGACGACGATTACATGAACGATTAAGTAACTCAGTAATCCGCTTGTTGTCTGCAGTTTGTGGTAGCACTCCCTTGCTGCAGGTTGGAAATGACAGATTTCCCTGGTATGAAACTTCTGAGTCCCCAGCTTAGTGCATCCTGGTGGTTCCTTCATGGAGAAGTTTATGGGCAATAGAAAACTCCTCTCCAGTGCAATTGATTCTCCTTCTCCTCAGCTGGAAAAAAAAGACTGGGACAGCCTGGCTCAGTTCTGGGGGTATGATCTGTGACAAGAAATACAAGAAGTTGATTCTTTTCCTGTAATTAATTCATTTCCTGTGCACAGTTACTCTACATACAGCAGTAAGTAGATCTACCGTTTGTTATCTATTAGCAAGCCTGTTTTTTTGTAGGTTAAGTCAATTCCCTTTTAAACGCTGCTCATTTTCTTGTGGCCCATTGTGACAACTGCAACAATCTGTTTGTCGTACATCTCAATTTATATATGAAAATAGCAGGAAGTGGAGCATCCTTATCTGTGTGTTTAGGATCTTAAAACATAGCGTCAAGATCTACCAGATTGCTCCCTGTTTTTTAAGAACGATGTGTTTATAAATTCTTTCTTAACTTTGCATTTCAATGAGTTCTCTTACAAGAGTGACTCTAATTTGGGAATTCCTGATTACTCTCTGTGTTATAGGTGTGATGAGGTGACCGTATGGGAATACTGCAGGCTGAGGCAGGTAACGGGCAGTTTGCCATTCTGGGGTGAATTGTTTCTGGCTTGGTACCATATGCCTGATGATGGCATGTGTCTTCTCAGGAAAGACAAATTGCTCTCCTTCATGTTTGGCAAGCTCCTGCTGGAAGGCCAAAGAGGTTTATATTTAGTACTGATGCTGTTTAGCCAACAAGCAGGGAAATTGTCATGATGATGCAACTAGAGATTTACTGAGGCTGTTTTCCAGAGCTGAGGATTAAATGGTTGAAATGGACTTTGAATTTCCAGACCTGAATCGTGTTGCTCCAATTTTCTTGGGGTAAGGTACATCCGGCTCACACATCCAGCCTGAAGCCAGAACTAGAGATCACTCCAATATTGTACTGGTGGGATTCCTACAAAGCTGTCTGTTTTGATATAAGGTTTGGTACCTAAAACTTGCCTCTTGGTTTTTTTGGAATTCAGCAGCATTTTGTCCTTCTGGTGACTCATGGCTCCCTGTCTGCCTAAGGGAGCATGTGTGCTCCCAGATGTGCTGAGAATAGTCCACAGAGCATCAGCTATTTTCCTATCAAAACCCTCTTTGCCTGCTGTGGGCATGTCTCCTATGTACTACTCAAAATGTTGGTGAGATCGAAAGCAATGCAAGCTCTGGTGCTCCCTGGGGGAAAATCACCACATCTGTTCTTTTCCTTTGTGAAACAGCAACATTGGGAATTTCCCAAAGACGGAGAGAGATGCTATGGGCTTACCTTAAATCTTCTTTATCTTATTTCCACCTAGAATTGACCACTGGGATATCAGATGTTCAAATGGAGCATCCGAGTTGCCTCCTCCAAGACATCATCACTACGGGAATGATCACCATACTGAGAAGTACAGTGAAATCCATCCTCTTCTGAATGCTTGCTTCAGTCTTGGATAGGTACCATTTTTACTGAAGTTACATTTTCAACTGAAAATTTCAGCTATACTTAAGCTTTGCAAATATAACAGTATTAGCAAGCTTAAAAAAGAAATTACCTCTTGAGGAGAAAAAGCAAATATCCCAATGTAAACATGATTTTATTGCCTTTGTTTAGGCTGTGTGAAGGAATGGAGAGCCATTTGGGATGAGCTAAACTAAACAGGCTTTTTATTAACACGACTTTTCAAACACAGCTCTGCTCAGCCTCTTGGCTCAAGACCCATGAAATAAAATGATGAAGGAGTCTACTTTCTTCTTTGTTGCCTAGAAAATCCACACATCAGAACATTTGCTTGCATTCTTTCACACATTCTCATAAGCAAAGGAATTCTGAAGGTATTCCTAAAAGCACTGTTAAGTTGCACCATAATCCTTCACTTAGGCATTTAAATCTTTCATCTGAGGTAAGCACTGGTTTTTGTACATGTAGCTGTAGCAAAATATGAGCAGCCATCCGTGCTTGTTTTGACACTACTGGCGTTTTCTCTTCTATAAGCCAAGCAGGAGGTACCTGTGACTTGCTAATATTCCATATGTGTCCTCTACATTTGCTGTTTTGGTACTGCTGGCAGCATATAGCACAACTAAGTTTGTCCATTCCCCATAGATAAAAACTAGGTTGTTCCGATGATTTAATTGCTGGGAGGACAAATCATCTTCTCCAGCTTCTTGTCATGACACTGACATTGCTTGCTGAATTTTTCAGTGATTTGACACTTTCTATCAGAGTATAATTTCCAGCTCTTCTTCCAGTGAACAAATGCTGATTAATAACTTGGCACTGGAAATAATTCACAGCTTTTGCTTATTTTCAGTAGCTTAGTAAACTGAGGGAAGGTCTTGACAACCTTCATTTGCTTTGATTTGTAGCTGATTGACTATTTTTTGTACCTTTCTCAGCTTTCTGTCCATTGGGCCAAGAAAAATATGGAGAGCTGGTTGTGCATGTCTGCACTATGCATCCCATATAGGTCTGTTAACTAACCCCCTCAGATGTTTGTCGTTGACTATTACTTGAATAAATTAATTGCAAACCCTTTATCTAGCAAATACTTCCTCATAATGACTCACAGTTATGGACATTCTCCAAATCAGAAACCACCTCTAGTCCATTGGTCTGTCAGTAAGATATTTGCTTGTGTTTTCCAAAGAAGTCTTTTTTCTCTGTCAATGAAATACTGTAGAGAACTGTGCGAACCACAGACCGGGTCCTGAAGGGCAGGTGTTCAAGTAATGCATGATCCTACACCTATAGGAGAAGTTTTGCTGTTCTTCTTGCAAGCTTTTTGATCAGTGTTACAGAAAAGAATGCTTTTATTTGGGCAAAACAGTTAAGAAATCAAGTTACAGCAAGGAACATTCAGCTGAGTTTTCTCAACCTCGCTGTCATCTACACTGAAAGCAGGTTCCATCAAGAGCTTGTCCTACTGCACTTCCTCTACCAGCTGTCCCTCCTTTATAGGCCTTCTGAATCAAGAAAATCATTGCGCAGAGATGAATTTCCAGACTGGATCCTGACTAGTGACAGATAGCACCTTCCTCTTATTTCTTGCACTTACTCACATTCAGTTCAGCGAGTTGCTATGTGTCAGTTTAGGTGTTGGAAATAGTGCTAGAGAAGCATTTTGCAAGTTGGTTTCTCAATTGGGCAGCTTGAGTGATGCCAACACAGCATGTGCGTGGGCTGAATGCTCCCACTGGCCTCACTACTGCCCCTTGGCTTCCCAACCTCACTCACTCCATGCCAGACGCTCCCTTTAGCTTAGTGTAAGACTTTGTTAACTGTAGGCTTTAAGAAAATGTAGTCAGTTAACAGGTTATGTCTTACTCAGGGCAAATCATAAAGACTAAATGGGACACATAGATGTGAAAATGTATTTGGCATCAAGGATTGTGTTGCACACCTCTCTCCATCACAGCCTGGGAGCTTTTTGGGATTCTGTCACAGAATGATTTGCTATACTGCTGACTCCCATGTTGTTTGAGTCTGGAAAACTACTGTAATAATCAGCTAATAGTGGGTAATGGTTTCCTTTGGGTTAGGGAAGAGCAGCCATCACTCCTGCCATACTCTGTTGGATGCTTTGGGCATCATCACCAAGCTCCTTGGGCTCTAATTCTGGTACACTGAATGAAGGAAATGTCCTCTGACTATTTCTGATGTATCTTGCTAGGGAAGCACATGGTCCATCTTTTCCTGACTCAGTCTGGAAGGTCTCCCGAGTATCTTTTTCAGGGCTATTGAGGAAATGGGGCTGTAATGACTATGATGTTCTCTGTTTCTGTTACCCATACTGGAGAGTCAGCTTTCTTCTTCTTTCCAAGAGTCTTTGATAGTCAAGAAAGTTTGCTTTGTCTGTGAAACAGTTAAAAAAGTTAAACAGATCTCCTAAAAGTTCTCCTAAAGAACTGATTGTCTTAAGGGATTTATTGTCTTACAGATGTTGGGTTTTTTTGGTCTTTGTTTCTGATTGGCACTGATAAGTTTGGGGGAATTATCTGTTTGTGTTTCTCCAGATGCCATTCTTTTTTCCAGTGTTCTTAAATCATATTATAGATCTTCTTCTGGAGTGTTACTTATTTCAATGCCACACTTTTATGTATTTTAAACAACACCTCCTTTCTCACTGGAGCAGAAATGCTATATGGACATTTATCCCTGGCTGCTCTTGTGGAGCTTCTCCCCGTATCAGTGCTGTTCTAAGTGATGCTGGCAGCTTGTCTGCTTCTAGTGCTACTTACATGTCTTCAGGTGTTATGTTTCAGGAGGTTTTGCTGTGAACTATGTGTTTTTTTTTCTGTGAACTACGTGTTATTTGCTGTATTTAAGCAACTCCTGGCAGGCAGTTCCTATCCAAGCTGTTGTTTCCACGTCTTTTTGAGAAAACTGTGCTTTTAATTGCTTTCTTATGATTCAGTTTCAGGCTGTATCCTCTTGATCCTGAAAGCAGCACTGACAGATACCTCATGTGCTTCAGCTTTGATGCTGTTGTAAACGAGGATATTGCGATGATGGCAAAGCCTTTTCCTTGTATCCTTTTGTTGGCCTCTTTCTTGTGAAGGTGACGTATCACAGCTCTCTAAAGTCAATTTAGCAGTGGGCTGAAAAGCAGCCACCTTGCTTTTCTCCGTGGGTCTGGGCACTGACGCCACTAGCTCTACTGGTAAGTTTTGGGTAGGATCCATCCACATTAGCATTACCCCCGCGTGGTGGTCCTACATTACTGCCCTCTTCCAGTCTTCAACATCTAAAATAAAAATAAAATAAAAAGACCTTTTTTTTGTTGTTTCCTGTTGAGTTCCTCTTGTTTGCCTGGTTTGTTTCTGTTAGAACTGCAGTGACAGCAGGAAGATTTCTTCACTTTTCCAGCCAAACGTGCATTTATTGTAGAGCTCACGTCAAGCCTGTTGATGCAGCACTCAGGAGGGTGAACACAGAGCATTACAGCAGGCTTGGTCTCCTGGTGCTTTGCCCCTTGAAGACACACTGTCATATTTTCCTCATTTGTTTTTGCTGTCAGATTCCTTTTCTAAAGAGATTCAGAGCCAAGGGAATTTTTAGCAGGTTCGCACCAGGAGAGGTGCTGCTGGTGCAGGTAGTTGCACTGTTAGCACTCGGTTCTCCTGCTGCTGTTCCACCGGGCACTTCATGATTCCTGCAAGTGGACGGGCTCTTTTGGCTTTAGTTTTAGAGCTCCAAGCAAAACCAACAAGAAATGGAGCTGAGAACTAAGGAGAAGATTTGGAGTAGCAGAGGGAGTAGTTGTTCATGTTACAGCTTTACGTACTGACAAAAAGCAAATATAGTTTCATATTTTACAAACTGCATTTATTCTCATTGGATAGTCCCGATAACACCAGTTCTCAAGGTCTGCTTTGTGAGGAAGTCCTTTTCTTTGTGAAAGGAGAAAAGCTGAGACTGGTGCAGAGCATCACAGAATGGCATTGGTCTGGCCCGCAGTGCTACATGCAGAGACTCAGAGCACACACCTCATCTGGCACTTGGAGCCCATTGACTTAACCTTGGCTTGTAAATGCACTTTCCCCCTGGTTTGCCTGGGGTTCTTGGGGTCCCACTGGCTGGAAAGGTGTAGCTGTGCCCAATGGCCACCCCATGGAGCTGCCTTCCATCTCCACAGGACCTTCGAGTCTCCTCACCATTACAGTGCCATTACAGCGATGGATTCCCAGAGGAGTTCCTCTGAAAAATGAACGTTTCACTAATTAACACCTCCCTAGGGCATACGGCCTGAAGAACAGTTGCGTGCCTCTGCGTGAGGCATCACTTTGAGCAGAAAGGTCTTTGCTTCAGTGTTTTGGTTTTGGACTCCGTTCAGTTCTTGAGATTTCCAGGTATTTTTCTCAGTCAGTCAGAAACAGCGTTTTGCATGGCTTGGAAAATGCGTCATAATCTGTGGGAAAGGAAGACGTTTGTAAAACAGAGACGTTGTCATGAACTTCATCAAAATGAAGGATCCCTTTGGCTGGAGGAAAGCATTTCCTCAAGGGATCTGCTTCTCCCAGGGAGATGCTTTCATGCAGATGCAGTACAGAAGCAGAGGAGCTGCCATCCTGCACCCAGCATGCGTGTCCATCCTAATGGGAAATAACGGCTCCACGTGAAGGTCTTACTCTGATCCCAAACACCTGATGTTGACTGGTGTGGAAGCACAAGGCTGGCAGCTTCTTCATTTAAAAGTTTTATTTTTAATCTCAGGAATTTAACAGGAAATATTCTTAGCAAAATTCTGCCCCATCTTGAATTGTTAATAATCTCTGCACCAAGAAACTGTGCTGTGGCACCAGATTTCCCATGTCACGAAACCAACCTTCTGCAAGGTGGTTAATAAAAGGAGACACATTCAAGGGCAAAGAAGGATCTGGTGCAAAGTCTGAGCTATGGTTTTAAGACTGTTTTGCAGTGTGGGCCATTAACATATCTGTATGCTTTTCCCTCTCCTTTCACAAGTCTTGTCTGGGTTATTCTTCATTACATCAGATTTTACCTTCTTTGTGCCTCTACTCAAATTTACCTTTCCAAGCAGTGCTGCTGCACACAGGCTGCCTCTCCCATGTTTCTTCACACATTTGAGCAGCAGAAAGCTCTGCCCATAGGACTGCAGTGTGGAGAGCACGATTGCCATTTGCAAACTGTGACTTGCAGTGCCAAACGCCAGGGAGCTCGCAGTGAGGTGTGGGATGTGCTCGTACTTACTCGATATAGCACCCCTGCCATACACAGGTTCCTTTTGTTATCTAAAATTAACCAGCATGTGCTTCTGGCACCGTGCTGCTGCTGTTTCCAAAGTGACAGCCTCTTCTTTCGCATCCCCAGGAGATCACCTGAGAGGCGGCACATCTTTGTCTCAGCGCTGCCTCCTTCCCTTTCCCCAAGGGGTGCTCTGCTGGTGCCAAAGCTGCAAGCTCCTAAATGACAAAACCCATTCCCAAGGGTAGGAAGGGACAAGGTTTTCCTGTCAAGCACCCAGCTGCTCAGCATTAACATGCAGGACACAACGTTTTCAAAATGTTTAGTTGTCAAAAGCAAGGAAAAGCTGCACCTTCTTGATTGTTTCCTTCCTACATCATGCTGGAACCAGTCACCGGTGCCTCTTCTCTACCACTGCAGTGATGCAAGAGCCTGACGTGCTGATAGCTGTTTGTATCTTGGCATCAGTCCTTACTATTAATGGCATAGCTGCAGACAAACCACTTTCTCTTCTCTAGCATCAGTCTTACTTTCTTTAAACCTGTCACAATAGTTACTGGCCCAAACACAGATGGGTGGATGCGGTGGGAGGCTGGTGCAGGAGAACAGCTGACTTCCAGACCACTACGTCCAACATTCGGTGGAAGTGGCAGCCAGAAGACACCTTAACTGCATATCAGTGTTGTTCGGGTACTTCAGTGTTACTGGGATGCTCAAAAGGCCTGCTGAGCCTTGCAGACATTTTGGTGCCCCAGATCTTCTCTTCAGAAATCTCTTATTTTCAAGACTCTGTTACAAAGAGTACAAAACTCACTGGCACAGAGTTTGCAATTTACATAATCTCTGGGAGAACTCCTGCGGATTTACAGAACAGTGTCAACCTACAGTAAGGAAGGTTTATCGTGACAAATGCCCTACAGCAGTGGAAACCTTCCATGCACATGTTTTTCCAGTCAGTTGTTCTCATCTGTATTTCTGTATCATCAGACACATTGTGCAGGAAGTTTGATGTTAAACAAGGCTTAATATTTTGCTAATTAATATCACAAACAAGCACAACCACTGTATTCAGTGCGATCTAAATATAACGCTGTACACCTTTGCTCCCTCCCAACTTCTCTTTGTGTCCTGGAGCATATGCAGGCCGGAGCCTTGGAGACACGTTCCTCACCAGCCACCATCTTTACAATCAGGCTGCAGCCAAAGTGGTGGTGAAGTCACAGCTGAGTTCAAAGCACTGATGCTAAGAATAGCCCCAAATTGCTGCTGCTCAGTGCAGTAATGACATGAATTCGGTCTGCTGAGAGAATATAATACACGTTGAAATTACAAAAACAAACACCCAGACCTTAAAAGTGACTTTAAAAATAATTTACAAAATCTTTGGGACCACAGCGGAAGAGGATGATAATTGAGACCTACTCAGAAACATTAATAATTTCATCTCCCTGCATGCTGAGTTAGAGCCTGTGAAATACGTGGTTAGTGACTAATTTCCATTTCCTGCTTTGTAGCCCATATGAAAAAGCTGTTTTGAAGGGTTGGTCTATTTAGAGTGTGTCCAGGCACTGGAAGACTGTAGGCCCCAGCTCTGCAAATGGTGCCCAACTCTCTGTGGTGGCAATGGCAGCTGTCCTAAAGCTGCACCATTCCAGGCCTGGGGTGCCCCAAGCAGTGCCCAGCTGCATGCTGACACACAGCAGCTGACAGACAACCAGCAGGATGGGTGCACAGCTATTTATGAACAAGGTGTTGGCCAGCAGTTTGTTCTGTAGCTAATGAGGGGATGCAGCAGCTGCTCCTACACCTTGAAGTCACAGAATCACAGGATGGCAGGGGTTGGAAGGGACCTCAAGAGATCATCGAGTCCAACACTGTGCTAAAGCAGGTACCCCACAGCAGGTTGCACAAGTAAGCATCCATCTGAGTCTTGAATATCTCCATAGAAGGAGACTCTGCTACCTCTCTAAGCAGCCTGTTCCTGTTCTCCGTTACCATAAGGAAGTTCTTCTGCGTGTTTGTATGGAACATCCTCTGTTCAAATTTCAGGCCATTGCTCCTTGTTCCTATCACTGCACAGCACTGAGAAGAGCCCAGGTGCCCCACGCCACAGAGAGGTGCCCAGCACTGCCCAGACAGCCCAGCTGCAGGCACGGGGAGGCTCTGGAGCCATCTGCTAATGAGCTCAGCATGGAGCTGCTGGAGAAGTCTGTAACATACGTTGTATACAACTCAACACAGCAACCTGTACACTTGATAAAAACAACCTGTCTCAGCTTAGTGTGGGACCAAGCAGTTTTCCTCAGGCTGCAGGTTCCTCACAGATGTCCATCTGCATACGAAGGCTGCTTTAGGAATGCCATTCCCTTCAAGTTGTGATCAGCATTTATTTCCCTATGCTGCATTAGAATATAGCAGATTTACTTATGATCTCTTACTGAGACTGCAGTCTTTAAAATATTAGGGAAAAGTGCTTATTCATGAAGGAAAAATCAGGTGAATAGAACATATCAATCAATTTATTTCAGATCTACAAAATACAGATCTAAAAATACCATTTTGCAGACAGTATCCACCATTTACTTTGTATTTTAGCATGGTTTTAAGCCTATCTTGCACAGAATGGTAATGCAACAGAACAACAAAATATTCGACATTTTACCTTTCCAGATCTCCTTAACTCAGCACACATCAAAAATATCTCTGTGCACAGGAATCAATTTAACATCTGCATTTCAAAAACAGACTGGCTCTATCTCATAACAGAGACACCAATTACAGTGCGTTTAGTCCAAATCCTTCCAGGATATGCTCAGTAGTAACAGTGGTAGCAGTAGTTAAAATCTTAACGGTTCTGTGAAAAGATCGAAGCAAACGATAACAGAATTACAAAACTCAGTTCATCATTTAAATGTAAAGTAGAGCCCGTGTAAAACTACAATGGAAGAAGAAATTACACGGGCACGAGTGCAAAAAAGCAATGCTGTAAGCCATCTTCTCTCTTTGGTAAGAATCGATCAGCAGGAAGTACACGGTAACAACTGGAGTCAAAGACTGACCTGTGATAGACAGCTGCTCCTACCTTGGGCAGTCCAGGTGATCGGCAGGTATCCTACAGCAGACAAGTGACAGTTCTACTTAGCACTGATCAGTTTTTTCCTCTTTTAGGTTTAAATACTGAAATTATTTCTTCTCTTTCATAAATAGCTTTTCAGTAGTACAGTCGCTTACAGAATTTAAAAATAAATAGCAAAATATACATAATTTCAAAGATTAAATTGAATTCCTTTTGGGTATCTCCCAAAAATATCTCTCCAAAGAATAAATAACTTTGGGTTTCTCAGATATTTGGTAATACGTCAATTACTTTTATATGAGGAGTAAGGAAGTACCATTGATTTTTCTACAAAGCTTTCACTACACAGGTGGAATTTCAGTACATTTTCAATAAGAATATAATCTGCAACATAATATGGAACTTCCCTGTTAAAAAATATATATATACAGTAAAAAAAACTGTCCAAAATTAAGCCTTAGGAATTTCAGGTTCAAACTGGAAGCGCTTCCAGGGAACTACGAAGCTCTCTTACAGCAACAGTCAAGCTCAGCTGTGTATGTCAAGAGGCCACCATAATAATAATAAAGGAATTTCTTTTGGCAGTGGAGTCAAGGCTGTTTTCTACTGACACATTAAAAATCAGAACAAGAATGAAGTGGGACAAAGGGAAGGGATGTGGGTGAAGAACACTTGAGTAAAAGCCACCCTGATAAAGAAATCAATTTCCTGCAGGGATTTCAATATCACCACTGATTTTAAACAGACTTTTCCACCCCCCATTTGAAGGCTTGACTCCCCTGAACAATTAAGGCAATGCCACTGAAAATTTCTATCTGAGATTGCAGTTATCATCTAACCCAAGCTCCTCCTTCATTATTACTAAAGGAAAGAAGAAAATTGCAGGCCACATCAGCAAAGCAGCTAATTGACAGCCCGGCAACAACTGGAAGCATCATTAGACATTAAAAATATATATATCTTAACTGCAGGAAAGCTCTTATGGAGAGGCAGACCAAAAAAAACAGGCTTTTTAGAAGCTGCCAGCGAGGTAAAGGCAGTACTGACTGCTCATGTATTCGGAATGCATAAATAACAACAAGTATATTCACTAACTTCCTATTCACATCTACAGATAGCTGACACCAAATGTTAAGCAGAATGCTTTTCTACTCCTTGCTTGATTCCGAGCACAAGATGTAAGAACCAGTTAAATTGCACAGTCCAGCCCTTATCTCTGCAGACCTCGATCTGATCAAGGAAATACTTTTTAGCATCTTCTTCACTTTTCCCTACTGTCAGCGCATCCCGAATATATTCGATATCCTCTTTGCTGGTCAGCTGGGGCATTCCAGTCATCAGCATCATGGAGAACAGGATGATGAGCAGGTTGGTGTGATGTCGGAGAGCTAAATAAGCCTTCACACAAACGTCCTACAAAAGAGAAGGATTTTCTGTTAAATGATGTGGTGCACGGAAAGGGATGGTTTAGCAGCTTCATGGGAACTTGGGTATGAGCTGTTGCCACCAACTGGCACTGTTCAGTCACCGGTGTATCAGGGAGAGGAGACCCCAGAGAGCTGCTCATTGGAGCAGAAACATCACGCTCATGCCTGCACCATGTGGCTGGGAGCACACCTCAGGGCAACAGGTCCCATTTTGGTGCATGAATGAAAGGCTCTTTTAAATAATGTGACATTAGTTGATAAAGCTCAAAGCCTCAGCTTCGCCAGGATTTCAAATTAATTTCCCTGACATGTAATCCCTTGCTGAGACTGTTAAAAAGGCAGCAGTAATTCACTGTCTTTCTTCACAACTGGTATGTTTCCATTTAAAGACCAGGGGATCGCAAGCGACTCTGAACAAAGCAGCACCTCCGGGGCTCAATTCTTCATTTTATGTGGATGTCTTTAAAAGCTGTGGAGGTGACGGCCTGTTTAATGGAGATGGCTCTCCAGGCGGGGTGTTCAGTCTCATTTCTCCAGCCGACAGCTCTGTTTCAAACTCAGGTGTGCTGCCTGGCTTTAGGACTGCCATGGTTATGTGCTGTCCTACCGGATTCGAATGGATTATTGGGTATTTTATTGCTTTTTTCACTTCCATGGATAAGTAATTTGTGGTTCGCAGCATAAACTTTAGAAGAATGAAAACATGAAATATCTTCAAAAAGAATGGTTAATGGTAAGTGACTAATACATAAATCGGAATGATTATTTCTTACATTGAATTCATTACTCATTTACTTTTCAAAATAACATTTTAAGGAAAAGCAATCAAACTGTAGAAATCAAAATGAGGAAGTTAAATTAGGCCTGCAAGGTGGTAATGGGAAGAGATGAGAAATAATTTCAAGAAGGTTGTTGCTATTTAAACCTAAGCTGAAGCAACACCGATTTTTACCCGAATAAATATTTAGATTAACATTTCCACAACTTTACTGAACTGATTTTAAAAGTCCTACACAATTCAAGTATTTTCACATACCTTCCTAACAAATCTCATTAGCTCTGCAGAGCTCTGGTTCTTTCTGACACAGTGGGTGGTTTTTTTTTCTTCCTCATAAACAGTAAGAATGGCACAAATAACCTCAACATCTATCACTGCTCACATCAGCAACATCAGACAAGAGAGCAGACAGGTCAGGAAAGCACAAGGGAAGAAAGAGGATATTTTGAAGATCTGTCCGTAGGGTTGTTTCTTATATTTTCCCCTATTGCCCAGGCCCCTCATATTTCCTAAGAAATCCTGTCCTGAAATGAGAACTTTAATGTCAGTTCAGCTCTGGCAAAGCAGAAGATGAACTGCAACGGCCAAAGCACAGTTGTCATGGTTTTGTGGTGTTACAACAGAAAACACAATCAAGTTTTTACAGGGATTAGTTTCACTTCACGACACCAGGAAAAAAATTCTTCTTATGTATATTGGCTTCAAGCAGGGAAATCTTGTCACAAGAGTTAGAGTGGTTTTTGTTTCTATTGAAAGAGAAGAAAGCTCTTCACAGTCGTATCAAAGGAGGTTTTGCATTTCTCTGTGGATGATACATCTCACTGCTGAAGGTGTCTGAGACAGGAAAACAATTATGCAGACAAGAAACTGGCATCGCCGTCCTCCAAAGAATTCAAAGGATTTAAAGCATCTGCACCTCCTTGTTACAGTTATTTATGCAGGAGCTGAATGGAGTTTGGAATTACATCTCCCAGGAAAAGTCATTTCTGTACTTCTGAGAGAAGCAGAGGGAACCAAAAGTGACACACGTGCGTGTCAGGGCTATGTGCATACTGTGGGATTAGGGAGAAAGATGTTAACTAATCAAAGCCATGGACCATATGAGGGGAGCTGAAGAGAAACCACCCCCGACTTGTCCACGCAACAACAGTTGGTTATTCTGAGAGCTTGAAACTGTTGTTAAGTACCAGTGTCCTAAGGGTCAAGTGTGTGTATAACATGGAGTACCCAAGTTCTGTAATACAGGCCTTCTCTTTCCTGCACATCACTTCTCAGTGAAGCGTACATCCTTCTTCCGTCACCTTGTCTGACAATCAAATACACGGGAATTTGTAAGGAAATGGCCCAAGCAGAAGAATTGATTAGATCAGTACTAAAAGCACAGAACCCTGTAATAACAGGTCTGCAGGGTAAAGTAATGAAAAATGAAGGAATGAAATAAGTGAGACAATGAATAAAATTCATTCAATAGCAGAGGTACTAAAGAGAAATTTAGGCTAACTACACACAGTAATAATTTGGGGACTATTACTATAGTGGGACAAAGCTCAGAAGTCCAGGGAGACCTACAGTAAGGCTCTCTGAAGGGTTCCCACATGTGTGACATGAATAAGTTGCACGTATGTAGGCATGGACTTCAGCCAAAGGCAGGAAAGGAAATGCCACCACATTTGACACTCACAGCAAGAGAAATCTGGACAGTACTGAGGCAGCTGAAAAATTCACAGATGGGACAGAGAAATAATTGTCTTCTCAGATTAAATCATGCTTCTCAAATAATGCTTTCTGCTAAACATTTCTGTCATTTCATTAATAGCCTCTGGCATCTATTTTTTGTTGCTTTTTTTTTTTTCAATCATTGTGAAAAGAGCAAAAAGGGAAGCAAAATGTGGAGTAAGAGCTAAGAGAAACAAGCTTTACTGCCACGCTCCTGCCAGCTTTAACAGTGCAGCAGTTCCAGCACAGTACTAACTGCTGTACCCTGCTGCAAGGGGACCCGAAAGTCAGCCGTGTAACTACACCTGCAGTAGGAGCTGTGCCTGACACATCTGTAGGGACCAACAGGCGACAGGACATAAAGCCAGACAAACCCACGGGTATTTCAGAATATCAGGAAGACAGAAGCCTGTGAAAACAAAGCATTCATCTAAAGTACAACATATTTAATGCAGCTGAAGGACAAATTAACGAGCGATGCTCTTAAAAATTAATGAAGGATAAATGCTGAGACTTTTCCATTACTGCTTGCATGAGTCAGCAGGCACACTGAATGAATCCCTCGCTATTTAGGAACAAGACCAACCCACTGGCTGGAAAGCAAAGCTTTCATTTTGTTTACATTTGTTATCTGAACATCTTATTAAAACACACTTCTTTACAGCAAGATAGGAGATGCGTATCTTGCTCTATGTCACTATTTTACTTGTATGAAAGTCTTGCTTTCAACTCTTTTTAAATCCTTTAAGGCATTACCTGTACAGTACAGCAGGTTGTATACAGTATGTAATGCAGAAGAACGGTACACAGACTTACATTTTTCAGTCCGTGTTATTGTTTGTCTGTGTCCACATCATCCCACATCAGATAAGCAGGTTATGTGTCACGGTCACTGCTCACAACAGTACAGCACATTAAGCACTGCTCCTCTGGTTAATGACACTAATGGAACTGACACTGGCACTGGCGTGGCATTTCTGCACCAGTGGGATGGTAGCAGTATTTACTTCAGAAACTTGTACTACAGTAGAAAGATAAACGCATTCAGTCGAAGCCAGGATTGCTCTGTATAATGAGGGTTTACTGAAGAGAAGGTCGGACCAAAATCACCTCCTGTTACTTACGCATTTGGGCTGCTGAAGTAAAGGTCACACATTCTCTGAAGAGCTGGAAGATCCATATATACAACGTGTCCTCACTACAGACACTAAGAACTTGATAGTATTCCAATTCTCCACCAGCACACTTCCATATTTTCAACTATTTCCTGCTTCCAGAACTGAGGTGTTCCACAAATTGACATAGTCTAGTTGGGAATCCCAGCCCCACACCTGCACGTGGCTGATGCCAAGCAGTGCCACCCATTATGCAGTACAACTGATGGACTTCTCTAGGAGCATGGGCTCAGCATTCCCCACTTACAAAGCTAGTCCTTGTGCAAAAGAAAGACTCAAAAATAGCACCTGGTGGCTTATAGTTATTTTCAAAAGCCTGGGTTCAAGAATGACACTTGCCTAGTTATCTGCTGAACAATCACATGTATGTTCAACGGGACGTGCTCACTACCCCATGGGTACTCAGTGTTGAAAAGCAGACTCTGTAGCAGGTGCAGCAGAGGGAATGGTCCATCCAAAGGGAAGCCTGAGTACCTAAGTCAGGCTGCCGGAGTGCTGCTTGCACTCTGGAGGAGACTTTAGATACCACAGGGAACCTCCTTTCTAGTCAGGCACATATTTAAACTTCCTAATGATGTATGCAGGAATACCAGCCCAGACATCTACTTACCTTTGGTTAGCCATTCTCTCAGACATTTCATTAAACATACTAAACAGTATTTTGCTTTATTCCCTCCCTGTCACAAGATTCCAAAACCACAACTTGTTTTGGAGAAGCTCACTTAAAATTACACAAACTGCAGCAGAATAGATTCTTAATCTTTCAGAGTTCAATCCATCCAATTTACAAAACCAGAATTGTACACAGTTTAAGATCACTGTAAAGTTCTGTCCAGATGCAGCAGGCCCAGCCCTAGGACAAAGGGGAAGAATCAGGAGGGAGCAACAGTGGCACAGCCAGCTGAGGGACACCAACTTGTACTGCACAGAATATCCTGCTTAATGCTGCCTCTCTGCTGTCACAGATACTGATGTCCCTTACAAAGTATTTTCAATCTAAACAAGAAACCAAGAAAATCAATCTTCCTGACTGCAGCTAGCTGAAGTGTGGCTTCATGGCTGTTTGCATCCTAGTTCTCCTAATCCTACAGATAGTGTTCATTTTTAGAGCTAAAATAACCCAGAAATGCATTATGATTCAGTAAATTATATTAATGCAATACCCAGGAGCACAGACCTCAGAAGTCTAAGGCACCAATGCTCATTTCAGAGGGCAAAAAATGCCACTTCATCCATTTACAGTTAAATATTCACTTTACCTGAAATTTGTGGAAATGGAGACTTGTCTTCTTTCCGGAGGTCCCCATGACAAACAGAAAATCCGGAGTCAGCACAAAAGGAACTCTTTCCTTATTAATTCCAAGGAAGCTCTTATAATTCCCAAGAATATGGCCAAAATCAATATGAAAAAGGTTACCTTTATAAAAACAAGCCACAGTTAGGTTCAAATGCAATAAACTGCCAAGAACAATCATATGCATTTTACTGTATTTCCGAAACCATTTGTAGGTCAATCCTATGACTACAGTCCATCAGAAAAGACTATTTTCTCTCTCTCTCTCCCTCTCTCTCTTTTTTTTTTTTTTTTTTAATACATAATTGTGTTCTCTAAGTGAAATTATTTTTTGTCTTTGGCAGTTGTTAAAACCAGGTAGGCCCGTTCTGTTTCCTAAACATACACTCACAGCTTTGCAAACATGAAGCGAGGAAAGCTAGTGCCTCTGATCCATAACAGTCAGATCTCAGCACATCACTACATGGAAAAGGTTTGTCAATAATGGCACAAATTCTCAGCAACTCTGGAACTAGAACATGCTTCTTCCTCACACACCTCTTTAACAGTTTATGTACCTTCCCGCAGTGCACAGAATAAGTTTCCCACGCTACAGATAACTCTGAGATTGCAGTATGGTATCAGGGCCTGGAAAAGTGATGAAAAACTTCACTTTTAAGGGCTGCTACACCTGTAGAACTGGCGTGGCCTCCTGCTCTTTAGACTGACTTATTAGGTTCATTGGCAAACAAGATGTAAGGATAAAAGAGTATGTTCACTTAAAAACATGCATTTATAAATAATGGCATATATGTATAAGAAGATAAAACATCAAATGACATAAGATGTCACTTAACAGCAACCCTTAGGTGTACCAACCTTACATGTGCCAGCATTTCAGCCAGCTTCTGAGTCCTCACAACCTATCCCAGTGCTGATGTATTCTGCAGACCTCTCATTCACCTCCTTCTCCCTTCTGTTGTTCCAGACAGCTCCTGTTAAACTCTGGCTAATCTGCTCCTGACTACAAACAAATAACATTTCCTTTACTGTCCTCCTTTCTACTGATTTATCACGCACTTTCTGCTAGTACACAATATGTACAGTACTGTATATATTAATATATTCGTTTTGAAATTAAAGCATTTACTTGTCTTCATTTCCACAAGGATTTCTGGTGAATTTTTATTTTTATTTTTTTTAATTGTAGCCTTCAATCAGTTCATTTCTGCCTTCAGGGTACTTCCTCTCTCCAGCCTTCAGCTGGTAAAACTTTAACCGCAATATGATTAATATTAAATATATGGCCTTCTGACTAAAACCAGAAGTATTTTCTGTCTCTTTGCATTATGTAAAGACTAATTAGGAAGTAACGAGCTCATGAAACTGGAATAGAATTCCTTAGGCCAGATAGAATGCCTTCACATGTGCAGCTCAATTTGGGGTCCTTGCTGGGATGTCCATAAAGAAGTAATGGCAAAGTTTGTAACACAAAAAACTTCAGGTTCTTTCAGGAGGCGCGTAGCCATTTAGTGAGAGGTTTGTTTCCTTAGGTATGGCAAAAGGACAATAGAATGCTCCCGTAACACATCTGCACAGCCAACCTCTACAAAGAAATCTGATTTATCACACACTGGTCCTGAAAGATTTCAATGGACTATTCACAGCCGACCTGGTTGTGCTGACCCACTAAGTCACTTGTGCATGTTCCAGACAACATCCTCCTGAAGAACATGGATAGACTGTTCAGTAGACAACAGTATGCTACACACAGACCAGCAACCTTCCAGAAACACATCTGGTGCTCAGGCAACCACAGGTTAGCTGAGCTGCACAAGATTGAGGCAGCTCTCATCGGCCAGCCCAAAAGGGCTGCCCAGCAAAAGAGACAAACAATGGTGTGACAGAGAATACAAGAGGTTGGCAGCTCCTCCAACTGTGGCTCATCAGCCGGTGAGATCAATCATTAAAGATGCAATCTCTTGACAATTTGACAAGTATGCCTAGCTCCATACTTTCATATGCTTTAATATCTCATGTTTAAATTGTTGACGCTTCATTTAGTATGCTCATGTTTGAACTGTCGGCATTTTTGTCCTGTGACACACCATCCCACAGACTTCAGTAACAAAACACCACATTCCATGTACACTTATTTTCTAGGATTTTTTAAAAAGGTATCTAGAACAGTTATGTTCCTTTGATGCCATCACAATCCGTTAACATTTAATTCTGATAGCACATACAATCCCACTCAGAACCCTGCTCACACTCCAGACAAGTGAGTATCTGTCTACTTTTAAAACCTTTTGGCTTTTAGATCTTTAATAATCATAAAATGGCCTGGGTTGAAAGGGACCACAATGATCATCCAGTTTCAACCCCTCTGCTATGTGCAGCACTGCAAAACAGACCAGGCCACCCAGAGCCACATCCAGCCTGGCCTTGAATGCCTCCAAGGATGGGGCATCCAAAACTTCCTTGGGCAACCTGTTCCAGTGCATCATCACCCTCTGTGTGAAAAACTTCTTTCTAATATCTAACCTAAGCCTCCCCTGTCTCAGTTTAAAACCATTTCCTCTTGTCCTATTGCTATTCACCCTCATAAACATTTTCTCCCCCTCCTGCTTATACGCTCCCTTCAAGTACTGGAAGGCCACAATGAGGTCTCCATGGAGCCTTCTCTTCTCCAAGCTAAACATGTTCAGTTCTCTCAACCTTTCCTCACAGGAGAGGTGCTCCAGCCCTCAGATCATCTTACTGGCTCTCCTCTGGTCCTGCTCCAAGAGCTCCACATCCTTCCTGTACTGGGGGCTCCAGCCCTGTACGCAGTACTGCAGATGGGGCCTCACAATAGCTGAGCAGAGGTGGACAATCATGTCCCTCTCCCTGCTGGCCACCCCTTTTTTAATGCAGCCCAGAACACAGTTGGGCTTCTGGGCTGCAAGCACACACTGCTGGCTCATGTTCAGCTTCTTGTCCACCAGGAAACCCAGGTCCTTCTCTGCAGGGCTGCTCTCAAGGAGATCTTCCACCAGGCTGTATAAATACCTGGGATTGCCCCAACCCAAGCACAGCACCCTGCACTTGGCCTTATTGAACCTCATTAGGTTTTCATGGGCCCACTTCTCCAGCCTGTCCAGAAATTCAGACTTAAACATTTGTTTTGCAAGGCCAGATTACTTAGTTTGTAACAAACTTATCCTTGGAAAAGAACAGCATTACTAACACAGAATGGCTTAGGTTAGAGGAAATCTCAAAGCCCACCCAGTCCCAACCCCTGCCATGGGCTGGCTGCCCCCCACCAGCTCAGGCTCCCAGGGCCCCATCCAACCTGTTCCTGAGCACCTTCAGGGCACCCACAGCTTCTCTGGGCAGCTGTGCCAGGGCTCTCTGCTCTCTGAGTAAATATTTTCTTTCTAAATTTCCACTCTTTTAGTTCAAAGCAGTCCGTCCACCTCCTGCTATTAAGCTGCATTTAAGTACAGGGAGACCATACAATGAGGTCTCATGGAACTTTCTCTTCTCTGAGCTAAACAAGCCCAACTCCCTCAGTCTTTTTTCATAGGATAGGTTCTTCAGCCCCCTGATCATCTTCATGGTCCCTTTCTGGACCCACTTCAACAGCTCCATTTCCTTCCTGTGCTGGGGGGCCCAGACCTGGATGCAGTACTCCAGATGGGGCCTCATTAGGGCAGAATAGAGGGAAACAACAATCATCTTCTGTGCCCTGCTGGCCACAACTCTATTGATGCAGCCCAGAAGAATACTGATGGCCTTCCAAGCAGCATATCTCATAGAATCATAGAATCACAAGGTAGGAAAGGACCTACAGGATCATCTAGTCCAACTGTCCTCCCATTACCATTGCTACCTCAAGGTACTAAATCATTTCTCGTAGCTCCTCATGCAGATGCCTCTTGAACACTGCCAGGAATGGCAACTCCACCACCTCCCTGGGCAGCCATTCCTGTGCCTGACCACTGTCTGAGAGAAAAAGTTTTTCCTTATGTCTGATCTAAACCTCCTCTGGTACAACTTGCAGCCATTTCTTCAGCTCCTGTTTCTTGCCTGGGAGAAGAGGCCAAGCTCCTCCTCATCACAACCTCCCTTCAGGAAGTTGAAGAGGTCTCCCTTGAGCCTCCTCTTCTCCAGACTAAACAATCCCAGGTCCCTCAGCCACTCCTCATAAGATGTGTGCTCCAGACACCTCACCAGTTTCATTGCCCTTCTCTGGACATGTTCCAGGTTCTCCATGTCTTTCTTGTAGTAAGGGCATGGTATGGTGCAGGACCACATAAAAGGGCTTGCGCAAGTCAAGGCAGACACTATCAATTGCCCTTCCTTTGTCTACTGATGCTATCACTCCATCAAATAAGCATCTAGATCTTATATGAAGACACAAAAAGGGTAATGGTAAGTTTCAATACCATAGAAGCATCTGAATTTGAAAGCAGTGGTGACAGAACTGGATTCTTTACCTTCATTCACTGTTATATGCATTACTTATTAGATTAAAACATAAACCTAGTGAGGTATAGATAATCCTTGTTTCTATGCAATCCCCCCCAAAAAAAACAGACTTACCTGTTTCTGTGATCATAATGTTATCATTGTGTCTGTCTCCTATCCCAAGAACAAAGGTTGCCACACAGTAGCCAGCACAGGAATAAACAAACCTTTCCACAGCTGCCTGAAACTAAAAATAATTTTAGAGATGTTAAATGTTTCAGTGTTAGAAACGTTCCTTCAGTCATTCCCAGATTAATATGTCTTTCTGTTGATGTGTATCAAGCAAAAGTCAAACAAAGTGTCTTATAAAGTACACCGTTGCACAGCAGAGATAAAGATCACAGCCCTGCACTGCACTCGCTGTGCTGTGGGAACTGGCTGTACTCTCTAGGCCAAATAAAATTAGCACATAGTAGTCCACGCTTTTTGAGAAAATAAAGCTCAAACAGGTCACTGAACCTGTGAGTTATGAGTACCCAAATCTGTACTTCAGTCCTCTAAAACCACAGTGCCTCTCCGTGTTCTTAGGATGTCCTTTCAATCTGTTCCTCATGGATCGTTTCTAAATACCACTGACAAAGGAGTCATTTCTAAAGCATCTTGTAACCCAGAAGCCCAGCTGCCAGCTGGATGCAGAAGGCTCTTTCACATTCACAGCTGAGTACAGCAAAATGAATGGATTTTTCAAACTCGTGAGAAACACAACTCTAAACACAACTGTGGACCCTATGCTTCTCAATTATTGGGGTGCATTTGAAAACTCTGTGCCCTTGTTTTGGCTAGGATCTTCTTCATAGTAGTTGGTACGGTGTCGTGTTTTGGACTTAGGATGAGAATACTGTTGATAACACACAGATGTTTTAGTTGTTGCTGAGCAGTGCTTATAGTAAGTCAAGGATTTTTTGACTTCTCACACTGCTCTATCAGTGAGGAGCCCAACAAGGAGTTGGGTGGGGACAGAAGGAGGACAGGTGACCCAGACTGGCCACAGAAATGTTCCATCCCAGCATTGTACTTAACCGTAAAACCAGGGGAGTTAACTTGGGAGAGCTTTTATTGTTTGGGAACTGGCTGGGCATCACTCAGCTGGTGGTGAGCAATAGCACTGTACATCTCTTGTTTTGTGCAGTCTTATCTTTTTTGATGCTTTTTTTCTTTTTTTTTTTTTTTTTTCTCCTTTTCTTTCCTATTAAACTGTCTTTATTTCAACCCATGTGTTTTACATTCCTCCCCTCCATCCACTTTAGGAGAGGAGAACTCAAAGAACTCACCTTCTCCTCAATGACACATCTGTCCTTGAGCCACTGGTTCAGTATTTCATCCTTAAATGCACCAGTGTTGCCAACTGTACTTTGCTGAATTTTGGCAATCGTTGTAGCATCTTTCACAATTTCAATCAT
This sequence comes from Excalfactoria chinensis, assembly GCF_039878825.1. NCBI lineage: Eukaryota > Metazoa > Chordata > Aves > Galliformes > Phasianidae > Excalfactoria > Excalfactoria chinensis. The sequence goes on along the minus strand of NC_092825.1, from coordinate 13,085,399 downwards.
TCCTAGCAGAAAACAAAGGAGAAATTAGCATTTGTATTAAGTTTATATCAAAGCATATAAAATACACAAAATAATATTTTAAACTCTGCTTTTTAAACCTTTTGTACAATTCCAATAGCTTGTGAGCATCCATTTATTTTACAAGCAACACTGGCTCTTGCCCACTCCCAGCTGAAGCCAGCCAGAGCCCTTAACAACACTACTGTGGAAATACAACCTCTGAAAACCACCACCAAATCGAACAGCGTTGCACTTCAGTTTGTGTTTGTTGGACTGTTATTTGTCTCTTGGGAGTGAGCTCCAGATCACATTCCAGCTGTTGGAAAGGTTTCTCCTGCCTGTGCTCACAAATCTCCCTCTGCTGGTGAACAGCTTCCTGACTCTGGGGGAGCAGAGCTGTTACAGCAGACATCTTCTGCTTCTCACTGTATTTTCAAGTTCTCCCAGCATACCTGTGTAGTTTAGCAGTGTGAAAAGTCTAAAGATTTTAAAGCAGATGCTAATGACAACCATTTACTGATCATTCTCTGCCGTAGAGCTAAAACAGCAGAACAAAACCTAGACAGAATGTTGTACAGCTTATTCTGCCTAAGCAAATATTCCAGCTATGTGCTCAAACAGTGTACCTCTCCCAGCAGATCCTTCTAAATAGATACACCCTTCAGTAGGTACAGTTAGCCCTAGAGGAGGCTTCAGTAGGTACAGTTAGTCCTTGAGGAGGCTTCAGTAACTGGGACAGATCTCAACTAAACTGCATTCATTGGAGCAGAAAGCAGCAAAAGCACAGTGCTGTTGGGATCTGCAGGACTGAGGCAGGTGACTTTTACGTTATGTGCCAACTCCAGCTATTTAAATTTGGCAGCGACCCACCACAGTAAGTAGTGAAAACTGCCTCATAAAGCCACGAACATATGGCCACGCCAATGGGAGAGATAGTAAGGTATGACTGTTGTAAGGTATGACCCATGATACACTGTAAAGAAAGTTCCTCCTCCTGAGGTCTATTTGGCAGCAGCAGTGGATGTCTCCAGAACGTAGAACACCGTGCCATTTACAGTTTAAGTGTAGTTTGTATTTTAGTATATCATGACTATTTCCTTTGACTTTATTAGAATTCTATCAACATGATTTCTTTAGTTTTACAAACACTTATATGGGGAGAAAAGGAACACTTATGTATTGCACTACCAAGTACCGCAGCAGTGAGCTGGGCTTTCTGCACTCCTGAGAGATCTTGAAGCCAAAAGAAAGAATGATAAAAACGTTTCATGGCAGTTTTGGAGAGGAAGTACACTGCAGATACTTATTCAAAAGAGTTCTTGACTTTACTGGGACTCAGCTTATCACTCCTTGAGCTGTAAAGCAAAATATACCGAAAAATAAATAAATAAATAAAAGGACTAAAATGCTGGAGATCATGGGAGGTAAGTGACAGCATTTATACTGCAATGATTTTATCAATCCATGCAGTTCCTATTGTACTGCCAGCTACACAGATGACAGGAGATAACAAACTTGCTAATTTTTACACACGTTCAAGATGAGAGTAAATGGCAGAGCAGTACTTGCCAACCTGTCTCCCTGATGAATGGTTTATGTCAGCCAAAGCATTCTTTTCAGCATAAAAGCTTAATTTGGGTGCAGACATTTCTTCTGCAGCGAGGAGGCTTTCCTCCAGCCAGCTGTGTGACAACTGGTCAGCAAAATTAACTGTGACTGTCGATTCCGTATCATCTGAATACTGGGAAAACGGGCAACATGGATGTGCTAGGGTGCATAATACAGGCAAACCCAACACAGTGAGTCATGGAGCTGTCGGGATGTATACATTATGTATCAGTTCGGTATTTCTGGATGTAAATGGACTTCTCCCAAGCTGATCGTATTGCTCTACATACCATGACACAGTTCTCCAGGAAATTTCATAAGGAACCTCTTGACTTCTCCCATTATGGACTCTACTAAATAGATGATCTCCACCGCATGAACTCATATTTATGATAACTACTGCCTGAACACCCCATCAAGTGATGTTGCTGCTTCTTGGAAGCATAGGGTATGAAGATTCAGGTCAGGAAAAAACACAAATATTTTTCTATTTTAACTCTTTTCTCTATTTCATCTTTATTAGCACATTAAAACACATCTTGAGGAAGTCACTTGCTTTCATCACTATTTCATATCAAATATTGTCATTAAAGAGAAACTTAAAGCTGGATCCAAGCAGTTGGATTAGCAAAGGAAGCATAATCACTTAAGCTAGTCCAGCAGTATAAAGACATCCATCAGAAGGGCAGAAACTACAGCTAAGAGACAAATGAAGGCTGCTCACAGAAAGGCAGAGAAATTGATGCTGGTTTCAGGACTGCAAAGCATACTGAATACTTCTCCTTTACTGTAACTATGACGTTTTGAATTTCTAATTACAGTAACTGTGACCTCATACCTATTTTATTCCCTGTAGAAATACAGCCATATGGTAGCAAGCAGAGGTCCAAGGATTCAGCTTCCCAAATGGATTCCATAATTCGAAGAATCTAGTAAAAACAAAGAGGAATGCACAAAGTTATTACAAATTCACAGAAATGAAGAATCACAGAATGGGTTGGGTTGGGAGACACTTTAAAGATCACTGAGTTTCAGTCCTCTGCCATGAGCAAAGACACCTTTCACTATATCATGCTACCCAGAGCCCCACCAAACCCGGCCTTCTCTGCAGAGTAAGCACATCCATAGCTTCTCCGGCACCTGAAGTTGCCTTCATCATTTTAAGCATAAAGATTTCTTCCCAGCACCTAACCTGCATTGTTCAGACATTATTTATTACTCAGACAAATAACACTGCCCAGACTTCTGACATGAGACTAAACTTATTTGTCTATTTTGTGTCACAGAACACAGAAAGTGTGCAACCATTCAAGATTATCAGTTACAGAATCGGGGCTTTTATTTCCTAACCTGTTCTGTGACTGGGCAATCTTTACTGCTTAGAAGGTATTAATAAGTGTCTTTTATGATTTCTACGTGATCTGAGATTGAACATATTAATGAGTACACCCATTTTCCCCCATAAATATCCCTGCAAACGCTAACAGCCCCATTTGTCAGAGTAACCACTGAAATATTACTACAGCAAAGCTATCTACCACTTTTTTTCCATTTGTAACTTCACCTACCACATAGATCAACAAAAAAAAACAACCACCTTCATCAGAAAAACAAGCCATCTTGCACTAAATAACAGATTTCTTCTCTAGAAAACCAAAATATTAAGTTTGTGTGGAATATGGCAGGAAAAAAAGGTAATAGTAACTTAAAACACAGCACTACAAAAAAGAAGATCCTATTTTGCTATGAGCTTGTCATACAGCTTAAAAATGAAAGCCTCCTATTCTGTGTGGACAGCATGTACTCCTCTGAAAAGTAAAACAATTTAGAGATATTTACACATTCAATTTATTCCTACAATACAGCATTTAAGCTATCTTACCTGTAAAATAAGCATGTCCTGACGGAGGTCATCTCCGTGTTTAAAGATGATACCTATGGTTTCATTTGATAGAGCGGTTGGATCTGCACATTTAAACTCAAGCCAGAGGGGCTTTTTCTTGGATGCCATTACTTTACATTTTTCTATCTGTGAAAGACACGTGTATCGTTAGGCAATGTGCTCCAACATCAGCACACCAACCTTTTTATATACATCAGCTGGAGAGCAGTTTACCAACTTCCAGCCAGTAAGACCACAAGAAACACACTGAAAACACATAAAAGAATGGTGTTCCATTGCCAGAGTAAACCTTACTGAATCTGCAGTTTTTAACACTGCCCATGATGAAGGGAAACATAAGCTTTGACTCTCTGCAACTGACTTTAACTTGTAAATCTGCTTCAGACAGAAAGAACTTTTAAGCCAGGACAAAAGCCAAGAGCTTCTGAAATAACTGGAAAACACTTCCCAGAGCATTCTGAGATGCGTTGCAAAACAGGAAAGTAACAGTTGTCCAATGCAATTTGCCATATTGTCTACTCCGTGACTTTTAGAGACCTCAGTTATTACAAACTACTTGATTTTACTCAATTTCCTTAGAAAATTGTGCAGCCGGACCCATGTGGAAAATGGCATTTGTGAAAGTAATTTAACACAGTAATTCATAAAATAACAGAATAAACGCTCATTTAGATTTACTAATTTTTCAGTCTTGAGGAGTTCAGCAATGAAACTACTCCAACTGTATTATTCTCAACTAATTATGTCTTGTACAAATGTGGCACGAAATACTTCCTATTCTGGAATAATTGTGTACAGTAAAACCACCTAAAATAATAAAAGCATTTAGATACCAGTGTTTGAGAGCTGACAGAAGTGATGGTGTCAGGAAAGAGTATTTCAAAATATCCATGTTTCACAGAATGAAGTTTCTAAAAGAAACCAGTTTTTATCACTATTTCTATTAAAAGGGGAAAAAAACTGTTGAGTTTTTGAACTTACTTGAAACACCAGTTTTGCTACTAATATATGGTTTAGACTATCCCAATTTCGGGCTGTGAGGATTTTAAGCTTATGGACAAGTAACACTTATTAGAACGAAGACAAAATTAAAGCTTGCCAATATCAAATGTTGCATCAAACATTTCTGTTCGTAAAGTTTAAAGGAAAAAAAAACAAACAAAACGGTTGCATCAATTTTTGAACATAGCTACTTTCCTGTGCAAACCAGTTGCTTTGCGTACCTAAGAAGGCCCTGGAAGGGCTGTCCACTTCCTAAGTAAAGGAGAACTAGAAAAGCCTCAAAGATATTTTATTTTGAAATCCTTTTTTTCTTTTTTTTTGGTCAAAAAGTTAAAGAAATAAAATTTAAAAGTTAAATATGTATAAACCTACAGAAATTTATAATTATTTAAATTAAGTTTCTGAAGTTATCAGAAATGTCGTATTCCTGAGTAAATATTGTTTCAATTGACTTCTGTACAGACTCTACGGACCTCTACGGTCCTCAGCTGGGAGGCGTTCAGCTCTTTCAATTTGAGGCAGACTGGCCTACAGGCTGTCTACCAAGCCATGGGCTTATTTAACAGAAACATGGGCAGATTTGGAAAGCAATTATCAGTCACCTAGATGAGCACCCTACTGACTGGCAGTTCCTTAAGCTGGACAGTTCATCTGTTCTTAGCTAAGAGAAAAATCAAAGGATTCCTTTCTTGTAGGCTGCATATCAGGTGCATCCTAAAAGCTTTCATTGTGTGTTTTTACCCAAAGTTCACACAGCATAGCGATGTTCTATGCTAATGTGTTTTTTAATAAAAGCAACGCAGCCAGCAGAGATACAGAAAAAATCAGAAATAGGTAAACGCTTGTGTTAGTAAGATCAAGGTCTCAAATAAACCTAAAGGACATGTGAAGGTCAGGCACATCTTTCAGGTAAGACAAGGAAAGTAGGAAGACAAACTGAACATCTCAAAACCTCTGAAGTCTGCTGAAACAGTTTTCTACAGGCATTCAATATAAACAGAAATCAGCCACCTGTTCAGTTCTCAATTTAACTGATAGTGATTAGAATTTTTTAAGAGGTTTGTTTGTTTGTTTGTTTTGGTGTATGGTGGCATTTAATCACACTTAGGAAAATGCTATTGGCTTTTGGTAGAAACCTTTTTAGACGCCATCAGATGTCATCACATTCACAGTGAAATAAGACCTTTGGATGTTTTTACCAAAGGAAACATACTTGCAGATAGGATCTTTTTTATTCCAAAAGCATGAGTAGAAACTCAAACTGTACTTACCACCAGAGCTCCTGCTCTTAGCCCAGGGTCATATGGGACTCTAAAACTTTCTGGAAGTTTGCTGCCCTGTAGTTTTTCAAGTTTTTGTCTAAGCTGCGCAATAACTGCAATTGCAAGCAAGAAAACACACTAAAATCAAAAGTTGGAAGCATTATAGCTAATAGAACTTATTAACTTGTGATTTAGCTAAAAACAAATCCTCTATTTAACTACTTGTAAAACTGCTTTCTTTAAAGACACTTTGTTTTGAGGAAAGGAGGAAAGCTCTTTAACATCCATGATTAATGAGCTGTTTCAGATCCCAAAAGTCTTCAAGCACCTCCCAACTCATGGTCCCTCTACACAACAGCAAAACCACACAGTGCTTGATATTCCTCTGAAAACTCCATCTTCAGGGTTGAAGAGATTACATCAAAAACTCAACTTTCATTTAAAAAAATAAAATGACACAACACAATAGAGAATGTATATATACATTTATATATTTCCCTTATTACTGCCAAAGAAATGCTCAAATATCTCCCTCAAAGGCTGAGAAGGAAGGGGAAACTGACAGTACCTTGCATTTACTAATACTATTTTCACCTATCTATCTCACTGCCCCTACAGCCAGATTCACAGCTTCTGAATTCATGCAGTGCTGTATAGCGTAGTCATAAGGAATTCAAACACAGATACGCTGAAGTTCTTATTTAAGTTTTCTTGTTGCAGCTTTGTAAATCTCATATTACAGTAAAAAGGAAGTTTGGTGACTGATGTGATATCTAATCTGGTAAAAATAAAAAATTAATTAAAAGTGAGATACAGAAGCTAATAAGTGAACAATATAATTAGAATCATAGAATCATAGAATGGCCTGGGTTGAAAGAGACCACAATGATCACCTAGTTTCAACCCCTCTGCTATGTGCAGGGTTATGAACCACCAGACCAGGCTGCCCAGAGCCACATCCAGCCTGGCCTTGAATGCCTCCAGGGATGGGGCATCCACAGCCTCCTTGGGCAACTTGATCCAGTGTGTCAACACTCTCTGAGTGAAAAACTTCCTCCTAGTACCTGACCTAAACCTCCTCTGTCTCAGTTTAAAACCATTCCCTCCTTAGATGACCTTCCTAAGAATAAACTAGATTGTGATAACCTAAGGCATGCAAAAGCCTTCTAAAATTTAACTACTGATCCCTTACACAAATCTAGCTTGATTTCAGTAAGTGTTCTCATAATGTCAGTCAATGGAACTTGAAAACTGCATACTGACCAACTGAAACGTGTAAAACTTAGGTGTTAGTTGACACGGGTCAAAGCACTTCCTAAACCAATTTCCACATTGACCTAGCTTAAGAACAAAGTACTACATATTTTAAAAGAAATGTTTCTTCTTTAGGAGAAGAAACAGCTGCACATATAGGGATGACAAATCATCTAACAGCACGGGGATGAAAGCAGACAACCTGATACAAGCTGGTACTGCTGTATTCTTAAGAACTTATTTATTACTTGCTACATTTTCAATATAAAGAAAGAGATTACAACTAAAGTGAATGTAAGTTTGATGACATGATTGCTACTGGAAGACACCATAGGCCTTAAAGAAGTTTATTATAAAATAAAAAAAACACAAGCACTGAGGGAAGACAAAATACATATATAAAAATTAGATGAGACTGCATAAGAGAACGAAATAAAACAGTTTAAAGCATTCAGACTTAAAACACGAAAAAATAAGAGAATAGAAATGATATGGAAGAAAAAGAAGCAATAAACTAAAAAAAGAAAGTGTAGCAAATAGACTTAAAAAATCAAGAAGCTTAGGATACCTACAGAAAAAGTCACATCCTCAGCAATCTGAGAAGAAATTAAACTACATCTATCATTTGTAGGACAGTCTGAATGGAAGCCTTATTCAGTGGAAATGTCAATTACATAAAACCTCTTTAACTGCTCTGCTGTAGATTAAATGCAGACGTTCATCCATTTCAAAATCTGGTGGGTGCTAAAGTGATTGCTTTCTCTTGAAACTTTTCTTCTACTCCACATATTCTTCAAATATAATGTGTTAAGGAAACCACTGCTGTTACAGATAAGTACACCTGGAAGGCTCTAAGTTCCTTTCAGAAACACGGGGATCTGACCAAATCTGTTTAGATTATATAGCACTTTTAAATAGATTTAAAATGGTGTTTAGAAAAAAATGCTGTATAGGCATTCAGTGAGTCTTGAAATCCACACTACGTGGTAATGTAACCGATAGCATATCATATATCACAGAACAAATGCACATTCCCTTTACACTTTATGCAATCACAAATAAATTTATTTTTCATCCAATACAAACTACTTTAATAAAAAGGCCTACCCAATGCTCTGTATTTATACCATGTTTTTGATACGGAAACCTCTAGCCCTGAAGAATACCTCCCAGGAGTTGGTAAGCACAACCGTCAGCTCCTCAGTGGATTCCTTGCTTCCCAAGACAAGGTCTGTAAAAACAGCTGCATCTCAAATACCACACCAGTCACTTCCCAGTTACCAGAACAAGAACAACTTTTGAAGCAAGGACTCTGTGGCCTAGAACACTGGTCTGACCGTGTAGGAAGAACTGGTACATCTCTATCCCAAATTTTATAGCTTTTAGAATTTATTATTGCCATGTCTCTTGCACTTAGTCCTAAATCGGAGCAACTAACAGGAATCCTAATAAAAATGCTTTTAAGGAAGCCACTTGAAAAAAATAAAAAAATAATTAAAAAAAAAAAAGGCAGGAAAATCCAGAGGTAAACAGGCATTGCATAACCCTAGCGTGGGGCCAAAGCAGTGCTTACAGGAACTGAAAATAACAATGTCACATCTGTGTCTCACAGGACTCCTATTCATTGCACTGCACAGCACCAAAGATGTTCCCTGTATATCCAGGGCTGATCCACCAGCTACCTGTGGTCTAGCAGAGACTGCCCTGAACTCCTCCCCACTGCTCTTGCAGTTGTGCAGGTACTGGGGTAAGGCTGTGTTTCTTTGCGAGTGCCATTTTTTGCCCTGTATTTCCAATAAATACTTGTGTCCTGGGTTGCTTCTATTTCTCAGTGCAGGCATTCAGCTAAGAATTATGCACAAACTTCTAACTTTCCAGTTGCATGGCATGAGGCTTAAGAAGATAAATCAAGGAATGGAAATATGTCTGTAATATATCCATGATTTTTAAATAACCTACACAATCTGATGCCTAGATTTCACAGCTAAATGGAAAAGAACAATACTATTACAAACAAAGAAGTGTCTGTTAATAAGTACCTTGAGAAGTGACATCATATTTTTCCGCAGAAACTGATTTTATCTCCATTGTGACTTTATGCAACAATTCAATGACTTGAACCTGTTTCATGAAATCGTGCAGCATTGCTTTTCCACAGCCCCTAAGATAGGCTTCAAGGATCACAGCGAACCTCTGTTGGTAGTGCATAGATTGGGCAATCTCACTTCTTAAAAACCAAAACAAGAAGTGACCGATTCTTTTGTTCTGATGGTGAAGAAAGACATTACAATTAGCACACATGACAATTCCTTGAGATACTACTAGCAGTAACTTGGCATGAGTAGGCTGTATTTAAATACTTACTCTTAAACCCCGTTTCAGCAGAAATCTGGCTAATGCACTGTCATGATACGGCTCAAATTTCACAGCCTGAGCAATACAGAGAAGACATGTTAGTAACATACATAAGGTCCTTTTACACTTTACAGATCACATGTACATAACACACTGCTGTAAGAAAGAGCATAACAAAACAGTTTGTTTGAGGAAAAGAAGATGAGATAACAAAGCAATACTTCTATGCTGGATTCAGCAAGCACCTTTTATCTGCAATAGGTTCTTTTCAGATTAATGCAACAAGCAATGTGGGGCCAGCAGGGCAAGGGAGGTGACTGCCCCCCTCTGCTGTGCCCTCGTGAGGCCCCATCTGCAGTACTGCATCCAGGCCTGGGGCCCCCAGCATAGGAAGGACATGGAGCTCTTGGAAAGGGTTCATAGGTGGGCCACTAAAAATGATCAGAGGGCTGGAGCACCTCTCCTGTGAAGACATGCTGGAGGAGTTGGGCTTGTTCAGCTTGGAGAAGACCACTGAGGCCTTCCAGTACTTGAAGGAAGCTTATAAGCAGGAGAGGGCCAACTTTTTACACAGTCTAATAGTGATGAACAGGGGAAGGACTTCAAACTAAAAAGACAGGAGATCTGGGTTAGATGCTAGAAGGAAGTTCTTCACTCAGAGGGCAGTGAGGCCCTGGCACAGCTGCCCATAGAGCTGTGGGTGCTCCACCCCTGGAGGAGCTCAGGGCCGGGTTGGATGGGGCCCTGGGCAGCCTGAGCTGGTGGGGGGCAGCCAGCCCATGGCAGGAGGTGGGGCTGGGTGGGCTTTAAAGTCCCTCCCAAACCAAACCATTCTGTAATTCTTTGACAAGCAAGGCAAGGCCAAGCTAACAACACAGAAATCTGTAGGAAAACCTAGCAAGAGGAGAAAACAGTCTGCAGTCTGACCAACACAGAGAATGCTTGAAAAGACTACTGCTAAATGAACTAATGTATTTGTAATTATTCTTTAAAACGCTCAGTAAGAGCACACCATTTCTGCCTGCAGGCAGTAAGTACCTCAAGACACGCAGCAGGGCTCCCTGCTGGGTGCCCCAGCTCCCACAGCAGCAGTAGAGGAGAAGCTTATCAGTGCCCCTTATCTGAGGCACTCTGACCCTCAGTCCCAGAGGACCACAGAAGAGCAGCTCTGATACAAATACTATTCTATAGGATAGAGCAGCTAAAAAGACTTAAGCAGAGCTGCTTTCTTCAATGGTTCTGTGAGCACAGATAGACATTTTTTCTTCCAACAGCCCCTCCCCTGCACTAAGTCCACAGACATTGCCAAGACACTGCCAAAATGGGGTGGGAAAAAAAGTCAATAATGTTTTAAGTCTCAGGAATTTTGTTCTGTTATTCTCACCCTCACCACAATAACCAAGTGAATCAGTCTATAAAACAAAACCTAACCCATGTCCTGGGTTGGGCCCTAAGTTGTGATGGGTATCCTGGTGGCTCCTCCAAATGCTTTCTCCATCTGCTTCTTTCCTGTTGACCGAAGGACACGAACTTCCAGGAGGATCAATCTGAGGCTAAAGGGGACGAAAGGTAGGCATGGAAACACAGAAAGTGAAAGTAGTAGCAAACAAGCCCTGGAAGAGAGTCAGAAAATCCACTGTGTGGATAGAGGGGTTGCTGAATGGTTTTAAGTTCTGGGAACAGTCAGGATGTGGCAGTGGGTTGATTAAGAACAACCAAAAGGGATGTGCAGAGCCTGGTGCATGCAGCATGCTCAGCTTTGAGAAGCATCACAGTACACAAACCCTCAGGGATAGCTACGCAGCGCAGTGTAACAGCTCTTTCAAGATCACTGTGTTCTGCAGCTTGCAAGGAAGCAAGCAAGCCACCAGCAGAGCTACAGTGAATTCATCAAATATCTCCTAAACGTACTGCAGCACGGAGTTCTACCTTCATTAATATCAACACTAACTCTCCAATAGTTTGATTCACCCAAACAACAGCCACTTACTTAGGAAAGATAATAAGAACTCACAATCTTAAGCTGATCGTAAAAGATACAGAACCTTTCCTTCACATGTGAGATGATGAGGCATTGTGTTTTTTAATAAAAACTTATTTTCACTGCCATAAGGAACCCCAAAGCAATGACTATTACATACATTCAAATGGATTTGCTTACAGGTCCAAGGAAGGCAATTAAAGACCTTATTCTGGTATACATTCTGCTGAATGTTCTTCTTTCACATACCTGAAAAACAACTTCAGGATGAAACAGAGCCGAAGGCCTGGCCACTGCTTCAAAACAAAGCTTCCTTACCTTAACGCTGTAAACTAATTTCAACTTAAGAGATACTTAAAAAGAAAAAAAAGTTTTATGACTGTCCTTATTATGCTTGGAAATAATTATTTTAAAAAAGATTTTTTTTTTTTTTTTTTTTTTTTTTTTTTTTTTTTTCCTGCATAGAGAAAATTACAAGCATTTGAATATTAATAATAAAAGCTAGACATGAGAAAAAGCCTGACAGGATTTTCCTTCCTGGACCTTCTCTGGGTCAGCTCACCAATGGGAGGGCTTGACACATAACAGTTGTGCAGTTTTCTTCACTGGTATTTACTTTTAAAGGAATTTTGCTGTGATTTAATCATCTTTGCTACATTTTACCACAGAGAGCCACAGACTTCTATTGGATGCTCAGTGGATTTACTCATGGCGTAGCTACTTCTGTTTGGGATATACTAGGTGGAAAATAACATGATTCCCACCTACACTGGGATGTAGGATGGGTACACACCATGCACAGAGAAAAAAGCTGTAAAGCTTTCCTAAAGGCATGCATGTGAGAAGTCATGACTGTTTTCAAGAGAAATCCAAGATGTCCTCCAGAGGACCGCCAAGCATCCACTCATTCACAGAAAATACGCGGTGTCAATACTTGGCTGTGTGGTGCCAAAGGTTTGTGCCCTGCAATCAACCATGGAAGAGAATCCAAGGGAGCAGCCGAGAGGTAAAGGCTGGGACTTAGTATTTTTACCCTTCTGGGGATGACAGTATTTTGACATCTGGATAAATTTCTTACTAAAAATGACATGGTGAAATTAAACTACTGTGAAATTACATTACACTCATTTAATTTACCTTTAGAGCGATTTATTCGCTTTAAAACTCTCTCCCGAAAGCAAATTATCTCAAAAAGAAATTTTAATAAGAGTATTTCCCCCCTTCTCTTAGGCACTTTGACACGGACCAGTCACCATCCCACGCTCTAATTTAGGTACAGAGGAGAATGAAATTGCTGAGCTGCGTGCAGACTGCAGAGCCGCAGCCGAGCGGATCCAGCCCAGCAATGTGGGAGGTCTGGGGAAGCAACCACGGCGGTTCCTTTGGCTAATGCTAAGCTCACAAATTCTGCCTGGGGAGCCTCATCTTCAGACAAGTGAAGACAAGGCTAACAAGGTTTCTTTAAGGCACTGCCAGTGTGCAGCTAGGTCTGAAAAATCAACTTTATTTTTACAGCAACCAGGGCCCTCTGAACACATGGAAATCCGAAGTGTCCAATCCCCATCCTACCAACTTCCAGTTTACGCTTCCCTTTTTTTTTATTTTCTGGGGGGTGAGGCTGAAGGGGAGGGGTTGTTTTTTGTTTTTTAATGCCAATTCTGTCCTCTGGTTCTTTGAATAAAGCATTTCCTGCTGTGCAGGCTGACAGCCCCGCACGCGACCCAGAGACTGGCCAGGCTCAGGAAGCCACAGCGCTGACTGCAGGTCCCACCTCCCAGAGGCCATAGGACTCTGCCACCGACAGCCAGTCCAGCTCCAGCCCCACTCTGTGAAAAACAAACCCATTTGCTTGTACAAACGATGCCAACTTTCCAGACGTTTCATCTAGCAGACTGCACACAAAGCACTTCAAATAAATACAGTGCTGATTCGCTTCCATTTAAAACACCGTTTTTTAAAAATCAACTTCCCGGAATGAATTAGTTTCATCTATGGATAACAAACTTTTATTTGCTTTTTAATTATTTTAAATCCTTCTAGATAAGTTTGGTCCCCTTAGCAGTCCATGACTGACAGTGCTGCCACATGTTATATAACAGAATGGTCATTCCAGATCCTGAAACCCAGCCCCAGATTTTTATTCAGGCCTTTGCTGTGTTAACATCTGCCTTTACTTTCTTTCTCAGTGTTGGTAAAGATGACCAACAGCTCATCAGTGCAGCATCACTCAGACCTGACAAGAACAGCATTAGAGAGAGCACAGTAAGGATTTGCTCCCACCACAGCCACGTTAAGCATTGCCAACATAAGATATCACTGTAGATACAAGATGCAAACTGTAAGGCACAAAGCAATGGTAATACCAAAATAACGATACAGACAGAAGGTAAAAGTAGAAAATGAGTTTTGGGTTAGTTTGGTCACTAGCACTGCTTTGATTAAACACTGAAGGCTTCAAAAACAGGGTTGTTCACTGGCATGGGAATAGTTATATGGTAATGTAAATATTCTCAGAAGCCAGAGATCAAAAATACGAATACACCTTACCTGCACAAGTTGCAAAAGGTAATGAAGAACATCATCATCTTCTAAACTTTCGAGTTTTTGAACTGCCATTGCTCGTACATTTTCATCAGAAAAGTTACAGTCCAGAAGCTGCATTGTGAGTCCAACATCTAAAGTGCTTTGATCCCACACCTCCTTTTTAGCTAGCAACTGGTATGTTTTGGCCACTATTTCTTGTTGTCCCCATTTGACAGAGCTAAGCAGCTTAGGGTATGCCTTGGGGTGCTTTATGCTTTCATATCTAAAGTGCCACAACAGTTCTTTGTCCTCAGGAGAAAGTGGATTAAGAGGGTCAGTTGCTATGATCTCTTCCAGTTGCTTGCGAAGCTGGTTGGGCATTTCAGCTCGTGTCCTGTCCCCCTGAGAATCAGATGTTATCCTGTGCTTGGGCAAGGCAACTGGGTGACAATATTTGTCCAGCACAATAGAGATAGCCATGGAATTTTCTTTATCCGGATTAGTTGCTGAGGTGAGTTTGTCTGCATTGATACTTCCTTGATCTTCCCCTTTGCCAGGGATTTTCCACATGTGGAGAACATACTCCCCACTTCGTAGCAGGAAACGGTGATCTATCAATAAAAGATTCACGTAATAGAGAAGTTGAGTCTTGCATTTTGAATCAGAGTTGGGGGATTCATGTGACTGAAGGTTTGTCTTTGTGGACAATCCCTGTGCTTTACCACAATATATCTGAAGATTCAGGAGCGCTCCTTTGGGCAAATCCTTGATTTTGATATCAAACTCCAACCAAATATTCCACAGAACCTCCTCAGTAAAAGGCTTCGAGGAAGTCCTCCTTTGTGAAAGGAGCTGTTGCCCATGTTGAATGTTAGCCTCCACAAATACAGTAAGATCAGTATTTCTTGGTAAAACTGGGATATCGATACCGATTATTTTCACCCTGAATTTCCTATTACAGTCCCACAAAGAGATAGTGAAGACTCTCTCATGATCTTTTCCATCTATTGTCAATTGTTCGTGATATCCTGTAACTCCTGTACAGTCATCCACCAATGGCCACTCTTCCTTCTGTACCTCATCCTCACTTGGGTCAGGGGGGTTGTCTAAGACAAGGTGGATTTCTTCCCCATTCTTAAGGCATTGTCTTATCCAGTGAAAATCCTTGATGGGTGTGTCTCCAATAATGTACTCATCTCTACCACAAATCCTAAGAACAAAATCCAGTTCGCTATGATCTTCAGGAATATCCATCAAAGATTTTTTCTTTGCCATTTTTGTGAAAAAGCTTTGGAGAATCGTATCTGGAGTGTCATCTATTGACACTTTAATTTTTTGGCTCGTTGTTCCTCTATGTATGATTATAAAAATGTTATTATTAGTGATCTTTTTAAACAAATATTCTGGGAGCGGCTTAGATGTAGTCCATGGGTGCATTGCGTACAGTTTAGGATCTCTACAGGCTACCTCTATCATTCGTGGAGTGACTAATCTGCGTCGGGTAAATTCCAGTTCATCATCATGCACATTGCTGACATCAGTAACATCATAACCAATTAAATCATTAAGCTGCCGCTGAAATTCCTGAACTTCTTCTGATGGTTTTTGTTTCTGGACCACATATATCTTGCCTACTTTCTTCTGTAACACTTTCCAGTACAGTATGCAGTCTAATGTCTGTAATAGTTGATGTTTATCATAAATTTCATACCATTGCCCCTTCTTCTGATACTGAAGAACAAACTGATCCGGGGTGAACGCATGGTAGAAGTCTGTGGTTTGACTCATCTCTATTGCACGCATCCAAATTTGTGCTTTCATTTGCTCAACAGTACAGTTTCCAGCTATTTCGAGTAACACAGTTTCCGGTACTTTAGTATGCTTATTGTTTGTAGGTAAGATGAACTCAATGGATATCAGTTCCATTGAAGACAAATTACTCGATGTACAATGAGGTTTCATTCTTCTTCTCCTTCGTTTGTTTTCATCTCTCATAACAACAGGCTGTTCATATTCACCCAACTCCATGCCAAAAGAAATCTAGCAAAACATAAAAACATTTGATTGCATTCTCATCTACATTTTTTCTTTAGTTATTTTGTACTTACTCATGAGTACACACAATCCAGTCACAATCCTGCTACATGTTTTTTACATTTCCTCTTCCCTTTAATTTTTGGTCATAAATACTTGCTTTATATAAACCACTCCAAATGTAATCTTTTCAATTCAAAACCAAACATAAGGAAAAGACAAAACAAAACCCAATGTTTAAATAATTTAAATAGAGCTTTTAAACAGCCTTCCCGGATTTCACTGAAGATAAGCAGTCTGACAGTGTATTTCTGCCACAGTGACTTGCTCTTGTTTCTATTTAATCAAACAATGATTCCTCTTTTTTTGATGCTGTTGGTATTAACGGAAGTGGATTTTCATAGAGATCAAGACACCATAAAGTGTACGAACAGAACTCTATCCTACCAAGTTCTAGGGAAGGCAGAATATGACAAAACAAATGATTAATTATCTGACTGGACTCCTTTTCCTCTACCTCTCTTTTTCATGATGAGGAATAAGGACTCACACTAAAAACATTCCTTGAAATTCAAAAGCCTGTTTCTTAAGACAGACATTTAACGTGCATCTGAATTCAAGCCCAATATCTTTAGATATGATTTTCTAAATCAAACCACTCACCAGACTTACAACATACACCAATTTTAAAAGCAAGCACTACTGATATAAACTATTACTTTGCTACAGAAGAAAAAACTCCAAAGCTGAGGACATAAAAAAAACTTCTAAGCTGGAGGTTGGAATTAGACAATGTTTAAGGTCCCTTCAACTCAAATCACTCTACGACTCTATGACATTTTACTACCATGTACCTTATCGGTATTTTGTTCACAGTTAAACATTGCACAGTGAAGATGAGTTTAAGTGGAAATTATTCACCAAGAGGTTGGAAGACACTAGAAACACAAGCCGCCCACTGAGTTTTCTTTCACAAACTTACAGCAAAAGATGAAACATCTTTCTCAGATAAAGCATTTTACAAAAGAAAAAAAAATATCTCCAACTACTAGGAAAACTAAAACACACTGAAGTAACGTCTGCCTCAGCAGATAACAGAACAAGAAGATAAAAACATGCTAAGCTAAAACAATCTAACGTGCTAACTACGACTCTTTTTTCAAGTCCTGGAAAGCAAACTGTGGACATCACTTCTACAATCAATGGACAAAACACAAGGAATTATTATTACCTGCTTATCAAATAAGGGCTGAGTTGCCGAAGACGACTCATTTGTTTAATTTTGAAGTTCCTATTTTTCAAAGGAAGATCATTCATACAAAAATACTTTGTTTAAGATCTTCTGCTTTTCTTGCTCGCCCTCCTATCCAGATGCAAAGGAAGTGCTGCACTTAGCAGGAAGGAAGTTTTAACCAAGTTGATTATACGTATGATTGCTCATTTTAAAAAAAGTCAGAGCGCTTTTCCTGTTATAACAGTAAAAATACATTCACAATGGAGCAAGGTAATCTTAACACACATGCATAGGAGACACGCTTACAGCCTGTCTTTAGCACAGACTAAATCAGCTAAAAATAATTTGGGCAGTAAAACTAATGAATCTAAATAAAACATTTTTAATATCAGCATGAGCATGGAGTATATTATAAAGAGTTACAGAAACTTTTAGAGACTTTTTCAGAGTTGAATAAAATTAGCAGACAAAAGAAAGCTAAATCTGCAACGCTTCCTCATTTTTATCTGCATGGTGGTAGCACTCTGAGGACCCCCAGCTTATATTAATTACAGTTTTTTAAGCCAATCTTTGTACAAACATCACATGGTGATGGTATATCCCAAAGATCTTGCATGGTAACCTCAACAACAGAATCACTGAGCGATCTTCCTCCACATCCTTTTAACTCATGCAGCTGTGGTTACAAACACATGGCGAAACCCACTAGAAACAACAACTTAAGTTTGGGAAGAATTTTAACAATAGATTTCATCCTTAAATTCTGAGAGCTCGACTTTGCAGCATCCTTCCCAAGTCTGTATTTTAAAGTGTATTTTCTAAAAGACATAGTATAGTCAGGAATTTAATGTATTTTTCTTTATTTAAAGGTAAGCTATTAGCAGGGAGGTTTCCCATGCCAAAAGGATATACATGTTTCTTGCAAATATCCCTCATCCTAAAAATCTCTGTGACTTTACTAAGTAACCCTGGACTCATTACAGTCTCACTGTTTTTTGCCACATAAGAAATCATGCCTACTGAAAACGTCCTATTTTGCCATTGTGCAATATATACTTATGGATACATTTTCCAAACACATATACATGTATATTCCTTCTCCTGTTAGGTTATTCCAACACTAGTCAACTGATCAGCACTGTCAAGACACTCAAATGAAGCATCTGTACCTCATGCTGCAGAGAATTACCCCATATGCTGCGCAACTACAGCGACTGACAGCTTCATCCCCTTTTAGGACCTACCAGTAGAGCAGCAGTAATGAAAGAATCAGACATTCCACAGCAAACTGCATCAGATACAGTGCCAAGAGAGTGACACCTGTGCAACTGCCCATACAAGACTCCCCTCCAACATTCATTTGGGTTGCAACCTGCCATGCCTTCCCCGGTGCAAAGATCCAACTCCACCCCTTGCCCAGCTCAATCAGCTTCAGAAGTCAGTACTTAGAAAAACAATCATCTCTAGCTCATGTTTGTACAGTGACAAACAAAGAAGTGTCCCTGCTCTTACTTAAGGTGACATCAAAATTGTAACTATTTCCTGCTAACCCACGCGTGGGCATGGCACAGATTTCCTCATGTATATGCACCAGGAAACTTTTATGTTTAGAACTGAAAGTCTTTGAAAATAACTTCCTAAAACCTTTGTCACACCTAAGCGTTACTTCCAGTGTGGATGTTTCTGTATGCCTATTCCAACACCATCAAAAAAAAAACCAAAAAAACTTAAATAATTCAAATTAAAGTCATTTATTCCTTTTATTTAAAATTCTTATGAGCCCTCACCAAGTCTCAATATCCTTGTAATAACTGAAGCATCCTACCACTGGCCCACGAATCCTGGAGGGTACAACAGAACACGCTGCCTGTACAGCGTAACTAAAAGAAGGAAACAGGCTCACTCCCGCCTCATTGCTCAGGTCAGCAAACTGACTGCAATAACAAAAAAGATTGGTTAACTTTCAGCTGGATCAGTTCCTTGATCTGATTCATCAGTTGTGGGGATAGTAGGGCAGGGAAGGGAACGGAACCACTGATGTTCACAGTAACAGAGACTGAAACATAACAAATAGTAATACTAAATCAGTGCACCTGTCAAACTTCCCTGCCCGGAATTAGAGTTTTACTATTGATTATTCTTTACCAGTTATGCTTATGTGTCTACTAGTTTCTGCTTTTAGTTAATCCACCACATGAAAAACACTTCAAATCAGCCTTTTCACTTGATGGATGAGAAAAATTCATCGCCCTTCTATATGCATTACAATGCAGTTGTGAGCGATGCAGGGAAGGTGCAGCACCAACATGTTAAGCATGAACACAGCTAGAACTGTCCCGATTGGTTCTTTTGTCAAATCCACTGCCAACTGCCAACCCTCACTGGGATCGAAACAACACAAGTTCCTTCCATTAGCAAGTAAACATTACAGATAATGTTGCAGACTTCTACATCAAAAAGTACACTCGTCAGCAGATACAGATTAATAGGAGGTTGTAGAGTGAATCTGACTATAATCCGGGGAGGACTATAATAT
The DNA here is from genome assembly GCF_039878825.1 of Excalfactoria chinensis. NCBI lineage: Eukaryota > Metazoa > Chordata > Aves > Galliformes > Phasianidae > Excalfactoria > Excalfactoria chinensis. Next base: position 13,065,707 of record NC_092825.1, on the reverse strand, counting down.
TTTCAAGGCCCCTGAGTCTGTCATAAAGACTTCTGCATATTTTGTTTTCTACTGAAGTTCTCTATCTGGCATAGATACCCCAAGATGGAAGAAACAGTAACTTCTATCTGGCTCTAAAAATAGAGATAGGAAGTTTCAATTGACTTTAAACTGTATCATAGGATCACAGAATGGCTTGGGCTGGAAGAGACCTTGAAGATCATCTAGGTAGAACTCCCTGCCATTGGCAGGATCTACAGAGAACACCAGCTTCAGAATGGCCTCAGATTTTTTTAATTATTATTATTTTCAGGGAAAGTTTATGATTTATACACACCGGGTCACACAAGAGATTATTATTTGCTTGATGCGGAAATACAGTCATTTATTGTTTAAACTTTATGCACAGCACAGCTAACTCACAGACCCTAAGGGCACAGGCAGGCTGACCACCCACATGGCACAGTTCGGTCAGAGTACCGACTATTTCACTCGGAGGGTTTCTCATCAATCCTCAAACTCTTCGTCGGGCCAAGCCCTAACTCGGCACCGACTCCACGCAGAGCGAAGCACCGGCCGGGCTCGGACGCACTCAGCCTTGCCTTGCGGGCAGCGGTGCTGACTCAGCAGAGCCTTTCGAAGAGCTCTCAGAGCTGAGCGCGTCGCCTGACCCCGGGCCGGGCACAGCTGGAAGCGCAGAGCCAGGGCCGAGCCCCCCAACCAGCGCCGGGCCGAGAGCGCCCTGCGGCTGTGCCCGCCCGAGATGGCGGCCGAGCGCCCGCAGGAGGAGCGGAGCCGCGGAGCCCACGGCAGCGCGGCAAGAAGCCCGAGCCCGCTTGTCTCTGCCCGCCACGGGGGCCAGGCCGGGACGCGGAGTTACGCTGCTGGAGCCCCCGTCCAAGCCGCCCGGCCTCGGCCAGCCGCGGGGCCTCGGCGTCGGGCAGCGCTGGCCCGGGGAAGGGTCCGGGGGCGACCCCGAAACGGCGCTACTCACCGCAGAGCGCGGCCGCGGCCCCGCTCAGGACAGGTGTTCTCCTCAGCAGGAAGCGGAGCGGGTCGGGGGCCGGAGGGGAGGCTCCATGGCCGGCGGTAGGCAGCTCCGGAGCCGCCGCCAATCACACGCCGGGCACAGGGGGAACCGGCGGTGGGGCCTCCCCGCCCCGCTCTCCCGGCCCGGCCCGGCCCGGCCCCGGGCGCTGCGTCTGGCCCCGCGGCGTAGAGCAGAGCGGGCCGCAGGGCCGGGCCCCTTCTCCCGAGGCAGGCGGGGGCCCGGGGAAGGGGCCGGCGACGGGCCGGGACGCCGCACGGGGCTGCCGGGCGCTGTGCCCAGCCTGGCCGCCGGGAGGCAGCGGGCAGCCACGCCGGACAAGGGACGCGCGGCTGCGATGCGGCCACATCGATCGGAGCGGGGAGCGGCACGGATCGCACTCTGGAAACCGCTGCCCGGGCTTACAGAAGCCAGTGACCCACGCGGCGTGGCCGTGACGGGGGGACCTCGCTGGGTCCCCATGCCGTCCGCGCAGAGGCCTGGAGCGGTTGGCTTGTGCCAGGCTGGGCTGTCCTCAGGAAGCCCCGCGATGGACATTGCTCCAGTGCTCAGTGGCCTTCTCCTTTGGAAAGATTTTCACGTTGGCTTATTAGATGTCCACTTCTACAGGATCTACCTCTTAGTTGTCTTATTCCCCTTATTTTTCCTGCCACTTTTTATGTGAAGGTGCAAGATTCTTGTTTTCCTGTTGTCTTTGCATCTTCAGACCAGGCAGTTCCTCAGCCCTGCTGGTCTCCTTGCAGCCCGCCTCTGGGCTCTGGCCAAATGGGCCATGTTGTTTTGGAAAGCACTGCCCTGAACTGGACAGAGGAGTACTTCAGCTAAGGTTCTGCCAAAGCTGCCCACGGCAGGATTAATTCATCAGCCTCACAGTGCCAGGACTCAAAATGCACCACAGGCGAAAACATTCACTTCCAACCCAAACAAACAGCTCGCCTTTACAACTCTCTCCCTGCCCTGGCTGCTGCCTGTTTGACTCTGAAGGGGTCTGAGCATTTGTGTCTCCTCAGCTCTATTTCAAAATGGTTAGCAGAATTATTTCAGCACTTGTACTGAGACCTTTTTGGCCCTGATCTTGCTATGCAATTCGCAGGTGAACCCTGGGCAGCAGGGAGCCTGCACATTGGCCCTGAAAGGTGCGCTGACACAAGGTTACATCTCCAGGGAGTGCTTGATAAGATCATAGGTTTTCACAAAGGCATCTTTCTAGGTATGCTTCATTAACTTCCATGTAGAGAAAAAATGTCAGAAAGGAATCGCTAGTATGTTACTCACACAGATGCTATGATGAAAGGTTGGGTAACTGTCATTGTAACAGTGAACTTATCTTGACTTATAAAAACGTCTGCATGACAACATTAAGAACTGTAACACCAGCTTGAAGCAGAAAGCAATTTAGAAACCATAGAGTAAACATGGAGTTTTAAAATGAATATACATTATGCTGAACAGTGACTAAATGGAAGTGTAACTCTGTACGGGCCTGAAGTTCCCCTTTTTCTGAACATGAAAGCAAAATAAAGAGCTTTAACAGCTTCCACGTGATGTGTTTGCAGCACAGGGGAAACTCGTTGAAGATTCACTGGCTGTGCTTGGTTTTGCCTGATATAATTGCTAATATTGGTCAAGGAAGTTCACCTTTGCACAGCATGTGCAGTGCTGAATTAGAAGAGATTACAAAACCTTATCAGAATAGGAAGGCTTTGTTGTTGTTGGCTGGATCCCCAGCTGGATCACTCCAGGAATGCATGGATAGTAAATCTGCCTAATAATCTTGCTGAAATCTGTGGGCTTATTTGGGAATGCACAAACATACGGAGATTGGAGCAGCTCAAGCAAAGCCTTTCATTTGCCAAAAGACAAATTGAAAGGGAATAGTTTACAACCCGAGCAACGTGTTTCACGTTGTCTTCTACCAGAGTTGTATAAAATACCTTAAATAACTATAAATCAACACAATGCTACTTGCAATGAAAGGATAAAAAGTATTTTCTGTATTCTGTTCAAGAAAATGAGGCACATTTTACCAGGTAAAAATGGAGCTCCAAACGTTGAGGAATACCATGGCTTAATGAAGGAAGGGGAAGAGCACAATTTGGTATTTAAATGAAGGTGATTTAATCAAAATTAGTCATGCAAAGAAGCAATCACTTTGCTAATAAAATCTTGTGGAGTGCAGTCACAATGCAATTATTTCCTTTATCTTTCAGCCGTAATAAAAATACGACACAAAATGGCTGTCACGATCTTTAATGGGAGTTTCGGAGGTTGAAAAAGCAAAAGATGGTATTATTGTGTCCTCCACACAGTCAGTTATCAGTTTTTATGTTGTTTCATGGAGAACTGAGATAAAGAATAACAGCCACATTAAAGGCTCAGCAACAACTTTACATACCAACATATGAAACTCAATGCTACAACTTTACATACCAACATATGAAACTCAATGCTACAACTTTACATACCAACATATGATACTCAGTGCTGAAACTCAATGTAGATGTTCTGTTGTCATTGACAGACTGGGTTCATTGCAGTTTTGGGAACAGCACCTAATAGCTTGTGGTTTTTTTTTTTCTATATCTCTATCAAAGTAAAAACTTAAGTGCAGAAATGTTGTAGGTCTGATACTAACAAAAAACAGAGTCTGCTTGCCTCAACCCAGCAAGAGCAACATTCACTTTTGTAATTGCTTCCTTATGTGAAGGACATTGAAAAAAATATTGAGGTATACGTGGTATTTTCTGATGGAAGGTAAGTAGCTTTCCCCTTTCCTACAGAATTTACGAGCTGGAATTTTCTGAATGAGTCATAAGCACTTTCTGATGTCTTCAGGATTAAAACTGAATTGACAAAATGCCTTTATTTTACAGCTCTGCTCTGAAAACCAACCATGTAAACATGCAATCAGCTGTGTTAACTTCATTGTAGCTTCTTTGTCTGTTTGGGAGATTATGTTAACTTTGGTATCAGAAATAAGTTTTTGTCCTTGGTATAATATTCTAACAAGCTGAAGAGAGAGCTGGGGCTTTCTTTGTTTTTTGCGTCATGTTCTGGGTATGGTGGCTGCTCACACAGTGGGAAGGCAAAGGCAATCTGTCTGCTTTTAAGCCAGTTTTGGGTTACTGCTCAGGGAAGCAGTAGAAGACCCTGGGGGAGAGAGGTGGGATCCAGAAGAGCAAACAAAGGCTGTGCTTTTACTGCAGAGCTCCTCTCTGGAGGCCTGCCATCTGTAAGATGTCTTCTACATGAGTGACTGGCTTGAGTTCCCAGGGAGAACTCATTCAGGATCTCTTGGCCATGGAAGTAACCCTGTGACCTGATTCACAATGTTTCTGTGAACCTCTCTTTAGAAGAAAGATCAGAGAAGGAAAAGAGGAGTCTCATCTGTCTCAAGTCCATTCTCCTCCAAAAAATGCCTGCTCTTTCTTTTTTTCCATGGTAGGTCTCTGCTCCTAGCCTTGATCCTGCCTAAAATGCCTCATTTCAGCCATCTCGGGCTTTTAAAACAGGAAGCAGCAGGTGTTTAGAAACCTTCTGAAATACATCTGCTGAAGGCTTTGTCTCCCACTTAACTGACTTAGGCTCCTGCCCTTCAGAGAAGTTATTTAAAGCACAGAGGTGGGAGTACAAGCTGTTTCCTCCATACACCTCTGAAAGTTGCATACACACATAAGCAGAGATGTAAAACTCATGTAATATCTCTTACTGGCTTCAATACATAGCTTATCTATTTATATGTGTATGGCTGTGCTTGTCAGACAGCGATGTTATTCCTCATGACACCACAGTGTGTATAAGCAGATCTGTAAAGACCACTGTTTATTCATAAGGAGTGGGTGAAGCCATGAGTTGTGGCTGCTGTCAGAGGTCTCAGTATTAGGCGGTGAAGCAGTATTGCATCATCTGGTGGTGCTGGGGCTTGGCAGAGGAAATGAAACAAGACAGAAATAGAAATGTAAAGAAAAGGAGAGCACACTTCTAACAAGGCCTCTAGTCTAACAGACACTAACAGATTAGTATCCCTAAATATAAGGTAGACAGACTTTTTCCAGCCTCTGAAATGTACTCTCACCAAAAATAATGAGTCTAACTCTCTGCCCATAGGCTGCTCTACATCAGATCCCTGAACTATGCTGCTGCTCTTGTTGGCCATTATCCTACTGCCTAGACATTCATTTCTCTTAATATATGAAACTGGCTCTGCTGTAGGCTTGCTTGTTGGTGCATTCTCCTGGTCTTTTCTGTAACTATACCCTTAACCTTCTCCAAAAGCCTTAACAAATGTCCATAGCAGACTGCACAGAAGTTCATCACATTTGCATTATTCTTTACCAGAGCAGAAGATTTAGTTCCAAAGTGCTGGACCCGTGTGGGGAGATCTGTTTTCCTTATGAGGAGAATGGGAATCCCGTTCAGGTGCTGGGTTGCATCTGTGACAGCACTTTATCTGCAGGAGACAGTATTTCATCACAGTGAGGTACTTTGCTAAATAAATAGCTATCCTCGTACTGGAATACAGATCTTCTTTCTTTACAGGCAAATCAAAATGTTGACAGACAGGCAGTACAACTAAAATGAATGAAAAACCAGATTCAGACCTGGCACTTTATATACCTGCTTCACAGAAATGAAAAGGTAAGAAAAGCAGGGAAACAGTAGAATGGGAAAGGTCAGCCTATGTATGCAAAATGAGGGCAGCATTGTGCTGTAGATATTCATGCTACATCACATGGCAGTCTGTTCTGTATAGATGGTCCTCCATAAAGTGTGTCCACAAGGGTCACTCAGAGACAAGCATGGGAGCATCAGCCAAGTAAAACAGTTAATAGTGCCAGACAGCATGTATATTTTAGGATTCCTTGGGTTAGCATCACAAACATTACCTACAAAATACACACCTCCATGCATTCCTACCTGCAGTTGAAAGACAGAGTTCTCCATCGAATTTTCATGAAACCTCTTTAGCCTTTTCCCTTTTGCAACACTAACCCTGAGCTTCAACAGGATGGAGGATGTGGATGAGCCCAGTTTAGGTGGGACTGTCCTCATCCATCTTGAAAGTCAGCAAGCAAAGTGCTGGTCAGAGCCTGCTCTTCACATTGCATTCTCTCTTGTGCCCCAGCTCCACAGAAAAGCCAACTAATCTTTGAACTGCAGTTCTGTACCCCAAAACACATGAGGAATGCAACAGTACCTGCCTCTGCTCCAGCTAAATAGGCATGTGAGACAATTTTTTATTGGCTCTTATTTTTGCCTGTAAAATTTGGCAGATTTGAAAGACTGAGCTTTCCGGAGCATGCAGGATACAGTGATCTCAAGTACACTGGTCAGATCAATGTACCTCCAGGCTTCATTAAGCCTACTTGCCCGCTGAAAACAGGCAGGGCATGGAGCTAGATCTCTTCATAGTTGTTCATCTGGTTGTCCATCAGCTACTGGAGAGACATAGTCCACAATACTCATCTCCTGAACAACATTCAGAGTCTGGTGCATTTCAGAAACTAGAGAAAGTCTTCCTAAATTCACATAATGATGCAGATATGCAGGAGCTTTGTGTTTCATCCCAGTGGCAAGCAATTATTCTTCCTTGTGAAGCTGATGTATCTTCCCAGTATTTTCCCCATGTATTTCCAATAATAAAATGCTTTAGCTGAGATGGAATAATTGTCCTCCTTGAAGAGAATCCCTTAGTTCTGGATAAACCAGATGCTGCAGCGTTTCCAGAGTACATCAGTACCCCAAAAGTACCTGGTAAGGGGATGGAAATGAGGATACAAACATGAGATGCACTTAAGAAGATACTAGAAGAGTGTTTCCTTTTCTAGTCTCAGATGGTCCAAAATACTCCAGATAGTCAGTCCATGGACTCTTCCTGGATTCCACAGAAGAAAACAGTCTATTCCATCAGGAATGCCCTTCCTTCATGGAGGAGTGGTTGATATTAGGAATGTATAATGAACCTGAATAAATTAGTAACTTTGAGAGTAGTGTTTTAAAAATCTCTTAAAGAGAGGTGGTTGCCTGGTGGGCTACAGAAGGTCATTTAGCAGAGGTAGCCTTAGGTACAGAAGTTGCTTGTACTGGGATAGCACTGTAGATGTGTAGCAAACACATCCTTAAGAATGACACTGGTGAGGACTTGGGCCAATGCCATGGAACTGGACCTGAGGAATGGCAATCTGCTGACACAGGGATGCACAGTGCCTCGGGCATCAGCACCTGCACAGACAATGATGCCTCACAGACTTACAGTCCTTCAGAAAGTAAACCCCTGAAGTCTAATGATCTGTATTTTGACAAACTGAGTACTGGAGATGGCAACCTGCATGTTCATCCTTTCCCTTAGTTTTGCTTCTTTTCTGAGTCACTGGCCCCAAAGTGTTTGTAGATGAATGAGATCTTTGCAAAGTTATTGCTGGGAGTTCAGGAGTTGGGGGTGAGGATCCAGAAGTGTGCTAGTGAGGGGAAGCAGCCCTTAAGACCACAGCTTGGCTGGGGTCTGCTCAGTCCACAAGAGCCTGTGTTAATAGCTCAGCAAAGAACAGGGTTGGCTGAGCTTGTTTGAGTCCACTTAGAGAAACAACAAGATGCTCATCGTTGTTTCCATCTGCTGTGAATGAAGGCATATCAAAAGCTCATTGATCTAAAATCCCAAATTTAGCTTGCAAAATGTTTCCTCTGTGCCAGTGTGAGTAATATGAACTAGCTTGACCAAAACAGAAGATAAAATGAATTAAGTTTAAAAAGATGGATTTGATGCAGGGTACATTTGCAAGGGTGACAGTGCTTGTGTTGGCAGCCATTTCAAAGGAAGCCGGCCTTACCCCCATCATCCAGCTTTAGTTCCATGAAAGAAGGAACACAGAAATCAAAGGTTGTCCTCACTGGTGACTGGGGGAAAAAGCTGCTTGAGTTAGTCTGATAATCCCATTTAAACAAATAATGAATATGGAAACTGGATTTCTAAGATAAGCATATCTGTCACAAGCCTTGCAGCTGGGGGGAGGAAAGGACTTGAGATTGGGAAGATATGTGGGCCACTTCTGGCACTGGTACATGCCAAGAAGTTGTGGATTCAGCCACAGATGAGGGTCCAAAGGTAGGAAATGTCTGTGTCCCCCTGCTGACTGCAGAGGGGCCTGTAGTGCAACTAGACCCGGAGCTTCAGTTAAGCCTCACGTTGGCTATCACCAATGCAGGCCTTCCAAGAGAACTGCTGTCCACAAGGGTACGTTAAATGAACTTCCTGTGACTTCACAGGACAAATGTGTTTCCCTTTTGGTCGCAAAACAAATCCGCTCCTACAGACGAGCTTTTTCTTTTCAGAGTCGCCTCTCCCCCTCCGTCCTCTACGTCACCGCCGCAGTGTGACGCCATCACCCGCCCAGCCGCTGTTGTTCCGTCACGCTGGTGGGGGCGGCCCCGGTGCTGTGGTGACACCTGCCGGGCGGGAGCGGCGGCGGCAGCTCTGGGCGGAGGAGCGGGAGCGGCGGTAAGTGTGGGGCAGGCGGGCACCGGCTTCCGCTGCTTCCCGGTCCCGCTGCCTACGGGCAGGTGCGGGAACCTGAGGTGCTGCGACGGCGGTGGGAAGCGGGAATCACAGAATGGTTTGGGTTGGAGGGGACCTTAAAGCCCAGTGGCTACAACCCCTGCCGTGGGCTGGCTGCCCCCCACCAGTTCAGGCTAACCAGGGCCCCATCCAGCCCGGCCCTGAGCGCCTCCAGGGATGGAGCATCACAGCTTTATGGGCAGCTGTGCCAGGGCTTCACTGCTCCCTGAGAATTTCCTCCTAACATCCAGTCTGAATCTTCCCTCTGCAAAGATGATAAAGGGCCTGGAACATCTCCCTTATGAGGATAGGCTGAGTAACCTGCATCTGTTCAACCCTGAGAAAAAAAGACTAAGAGGTGATCTTAGTAATGTTTATAAGCATCTTAAGTGTGGGAGTCAAAGGGAAATAGCCAACCTCTTTTCAGCAGTCTGTGGGGACAGAACAAGGGGAAACAGCCATAAACTGAAGCATAGGAAGTCCCACACCAATATGTGAAGGAACTTCTTCACAGCAAAGCTGACAGAGCACTGGAACAGGCTGCCAAGGGTGGTTGTGGATTCTCCTTCTCTGGAGGTACTCAAGACCAGCCTGGATACCTGCTGGGGTAATCCGTTGTAGGGATCCTGCTTTGCAGCGGGGTTGGACTTGATGATCTCTAGAGGTCCCTTCCAACCCTTACAGTTCTGTGATTCTGTGAAATTCTGGGAGTCAGTGGGTCTGTGTACTTCTCAAAACTCCACCACAAATGTCTGGTGTGACTGGAAGAAAGGTCTTGGGCATTCTGTCTCCGTGCTTCTCCTTCACTAGTGGGGCATGGATAGTAATATTGATCTCCAAGGGCACCCACAGTGTTCTTGTAATTTAGGATCCTTAGGATATGGAAATGCAAAATTTGTGTGGTTACGGAATAAAGTTGGCAACATGGTTTTCATTTGTCTGTGTTACAAACCTGACATCTGAAATGAGCATCGGCAGAGCTTTCCCATCACACCAAGTCCCATGTAGTCATTTGTGCACCTAAAGCAACTCTGGACATGCCTTGACAGAGAGTGACTTCTGCCAAGGATGGGCTCAGGGTGAATGCTCACTCTGCCCAAGGAGCTGTCAGCTGCCCACCAGGATTTGAGCCCGGGCACTGCTGGAGTTGAGCAGACATCTCATGCTGAGCATGTCAGGTGTGGGTCTGGGATCTCTAAGGAATGGTCAGAGGGCTGGGGCACCTCTGCTGTGAGAAGAGTCTGTGGGAAGTGGGGTGCCTGGAGAAGGGGCATCTTCGGGCAGATCTCACCACAGCCTTCCAGTACTTAAAGGGGGATCTAAGAAAGATGGAGAGAAGTTTTTTCTTTATGAGGATCTATAGTGATAGGAGAAGGAGAAATGGCTTTAAACTCTAAGAAGGGTAGACTTACACCAGATATAAGGGCACTGAGGCACTAGCACAGGCCACCCAGGAGGTGTTTAAGGCCAGGTTATATGTGACTTTAGGCAAACTGGTAAGTGTCTCTACTCATGGCAGGGGGTTGAAACTAGATATTTAAGGTCCCTTTCATCTCAAAGCACCCAGTGATTCTATGTTTCCCAACTTCTCAGATCCCCTGCTGGAGTTACAGCTGAGGGTGAGTGGCAAGGCTCACCTGTCCAGGGGCTCCATGCAGACCAGTGAGACCACTGACATCTTAAGGCCATTGTGGTGGGTCTCTCTCACCTAGGAGCTTGGTCTGAAAGTAGCATTAATGCAGCCTCTGCATCTGTTGCTCCTTTCCATCAGCTCCATGCTCCCCCTTACTTACACTGTACAGTGTCTGGATTTTATGAACCTACATATTTTATTTATCTTGATATCAGATAACCACTCCAAGCATGAGAGGTATTAGAAATATCAAACCTGCCATGTGTGATGCAGGACATCCATTCAACAGTGTTACAATATGTACCCACCACCATCTATGACAGAACGTTATCTGTCAGAATATGGAAGATGGCAAAACCCTTCAGTGTCGTATCTCTAACAGATCTGATGGGGGAATGATGAGCCAGCTTCAACTCAAACTAGTAAGCTGATAGTTATCCTTGATGCAGGAAAGCAGAGTATAGGGCAAGGATATTATTAAATTCAAATGTAAAGATCCCAGTCAAGATATCAGCAAAAGGGATTTGGCAAATATTATTGGTATTACTAAAAGAAGCCAAGTGATAATGAAATATAAACATTTCTCCAGTAACATGAGGTGGGGATCAAGTTGTACTTGATCCAAAAAAGAAAAAGCATACCAACAGCACTGCATGCTGACTAATGGGAATGGATATTTTACCAAGTAGAAGCCACAGCTCCTGGAGGACGGAGTGAAGTTGAACAGTGTGCAGTCAGCAATATTGATGAGTTTCAAACATGGTTTGTCTAGACTGAATGGAATGTTTTAAGAAACACCTAATTTGAAGTAGAAATTAAAGCCCTTGGACTCCATTAATAAGTTGTAATTAAATTTAGAATAATCCTGTAACTAAAAAAAACCAACCAACCTTGGATTAAAATATTTTCCAGAAAGTCAATATAGGCAGGTAGAAGCATGACCTGCCCAATGGAGCTGCCCAATGCTGCCCTTCCCTACCTCCTTGCTGCCCTCGCTCTGTCTGGCCATGGGCAAGAGACTGTGTTTCCTAAGCAGTAGGTGGTCTGTCTTTCACCAATTAGGATAAAAGGCAAGCAAACAAAAGTAATTGCCAGCTCTATTGAGAGCAAAACAACTTATTTCCAGCAGGGAGAGCTGGAAGGCACTGACAATCTCACTGCAAGGCACAGCTAAGAGGTATGGCTCTTCCCTCCAATGTATTGACTTCACCACAGCGTCATCTAAAACTTGCTGAGGGCGCACTTGATGCCATCATCTGTGTCACTGATGAAGATGTTGAAGAGCACCAGTCCCAAGACCTCCCCCTGAGGGACATCGCTTGTGACTGGCCTCCACCCTGACACAGAACCATTAAACACAACCCCTTGGCTGTGTCCAGCCAGCTACTTCCTAATCTATCGTACAGTCCATCCTTCAAATCCACACCTCTTTGATTTAGAGAGAAGGATGTGGTGAGGGACTATGTCAAAGGCTTTGCAGAAGTCCAGATAGATGACATCCATCACCCTTCCCCTGCCCACTGAAGCCATCACTCTATCATAGAAGGTCACCAATAATCAACTTGTTTACACTACGGATCTCTCCATTTCTGCTTTTAGTATCATGTTAATGGTGGAAGACAATTTAGAGACTGGCTGAAGGAAATGATCTTGATTGAAATATTTTATACCTGTGGTAGAATTAATTCTGCTTTAGTCAGGACTTCTAGAGATTATCTATCGAACCTAGTCATAAAATTCTTCTAAAATCAGTGGAGATAAATGGCTGAAAACCCATATCCACCCTGACAGCTAGCTTACATTAGACAGTTCAGCACATTGAAATATGCCCAATTTTTATTGCCATCAGGCAAGCCAGTTCTGCCTCTGTAATCTACTTGTGTTTCTCTGCTTATTTTCTAATCCACTCCTAATCCTTCCACTTTTCAGACATTGGCCAAATCTCCATCTTCATGAATTCCAACCTCTCCTAAAACAGGAACATTCTGCTGGGAAGTTCCTGCCTGTGGGGAAAGCTATTCTGTATGTGGGGAAATCTATTCTGTATGTGGGGAAAGCTATTCTGTATGTGGGGAAAGCTATTCTCTTTGCTTTGGTGAGAAAGACTGTAGATTTATTTTTTAATTTCATACAACTACAGATTGTACCTGGCAATTTTCAGTGGTTCATCTATCCATTAGCAACGCTTTTTACAGCAATCTTGGAATCTCAGCTTTTTGGTTTTTTCCTATTGTTTCTTTCCTAGCTTATTTTTCCTTTGCTATTTTTATTCATATGACACATACACATGAAGATCTGCATGTTATGATATTCACTTTGTAACTGAATCGTTCCATTCTATGGCCACGGTGGGACAAAACGAGACATGCAACAAGCAAAGCAAATCTATATTTCAATGTATTAGTCACTGGAAGGACTGCCTTTGGAAATACTGGCTCATTTTGGCAGGAAGCAAATGAGCAGGAATTTCAGTGATTCAGCTTTCAGTCAGGGAGGGACAATTAAGAAGAATTTGGATTAGGAAGAAGCTAGAAAAGAAAGAGAATACAAGGGTTATGAAAGAAAAAAGTAGCTCTAATACATGTAATATCTTCAGAGCAAATACAGTATTGCTCTGTTATGAGATGTCCAACTCATCTTTACAGTCAGGAGGTTTAAGACTGGGCACTCCTTTCAGGCAAGAGCTGAAGTCAGCCTCTGACATCTTCATTTACACTTCTAAATAATGACCACTTTTTCAAAGGTGATAGGACATTTGTAGATCTCATTGCCTGCAAGGGGATAATGAATGGCTTAGGCCATGAATTGCAAATGCAGAGCACTGAGCAGCTCCAGACAAAGCATTCGAGACTTTAACTTTAGGCTCCTAGTGTCAAAAACTTAAGGCTCAAAATGCAGATGTAAGAAAAAACTAATGGACAGTGAAAATGCTGGTTTAATTAGATGGCTATAATTAAACCCGTGCTCACCCTTATGTGGGTTCTCTTAAATGCATGTAAGAACGGCTCATTGAGCTTAAATTGAATAGGAGCCAACATAAAATAAACTTGAAATAAAATACACATAAACTGGAGCAAGTGTCCATACTAGGGTTTAGCATGGGTTTAATTAACTTAATAAAGATTAAACCACCACTGTTTCTTATCTGGATGGACCTTCCAAAGGTAAGTTTGAGTGTGGATGATTTGTTTACTTGGATGACTTTTTTCACTTCATAATGAAAGTTTGGGGCACTTGTATATATTGGAAAATGCCCAGTGCAGTTGTGCATTGATAGCATTGATAATAAGCCAGTGTGGGAACAAAAGCATGAAGTAATTCACTGCGGTTCTGAAAGATCATTTTAAAATACTTGCAGTTATTCATATAGCTATACAGCTATTCATCCATCTGGACCCACAGGTGATTCACGGAGAATGAACTTGCCTTGAATATCGTTGTCTTTTAAGGAGAGACTTAACAGCAACGCAGATCATGCAGAGGGCCAAGACCTCAGCTAGCTTCAGTCACTATCTGTCTGTTGAAAGGAAGATTACCTACAGCCATACAGTATCTTGTCTTTCATTTAAAAATATACGAACTAAAAACATCATTTTCAAAGTATTCTTTAAGGTTCCTGTTTTTATTTGTTCTTTAAACAATATTCTCAAAATTAGTCAAAATAATTAACGTGTTGCAATCATCTAATTTAGGTATTTATTTTGTGCTGAGGTGAATTCACAATAACTTTAAATTGGTTATAAGGAAAGCTACCAATCATTACTGAACCTCATGTTAATAGAATATTTTGAAAATAAATACCAAACACAACCCGGGGTTTTTGATCTAGAATTGCACCAAATATACGAAATATATGGAATATATTTAGAATATAGGCATGAAATACAGGAAGTGCATTCAGAGTATATGATACATCCGCAAATTACACGAGCAGACGCCAGGCAGGTTTTACACCGGGGAAGGATCTCAGATGAGTACCACGACCCGCAGCCAGGCGTTTTATCCCGTTTCCTGGCTCTGTCACGTCGGTGCGCACTCTCCCAGCTGTGCACATCCCCGCGCCGTGCTGCAGTGGGGGCAGAGGTTCCTTAGCAGGAGCAATTTGGGGGTGAGCAGATCATCCTTCCAGTCTTTTGAAGTCCGTGCCTAACTCAAAGCACAACAGAGAAATTCAAAATGAGGTGTTAATGCTAACAACCAACATCTACATCATAATTGAGGGCTTACAACCTTCACTGAAACAGAGATCAAGACTTTCTTTCCTACCTCAGGCGCCTGAAGATCACTTCTCTGCCCCATGGAAGTGCCAGGGCCGAGCTGGCACAGGATCCACATCTACCCTTCTTAAAGGAAGCGCTGCCGGCAGAGAGGAGGGCAAGGTTCATGTGGAAGAAGAAAACAAACTAGAGGAGCCTAAGACATGTCGAATGACAAAGAAAAGCTGCTCTAAACATCGGTTTAATATGCCGAATCCCTATGACATAAAAAGCTGATCCAGCTTGAAGTCCCTTACTCTAATTCATTCATAACACTTTAAAAGGGGCAGCTTTCTCTCTATGGGCTTTATGCTGGATCGCCTGCCATGGCCTCTCTAGTCCAGAATAAAACATAAACCCAATATAAACACTGTGTTATATCCCGTGGCTAATTCAACAACAAAAACAATCAATCATGCCCTCACACTGCTCTGCGCTGAATTTGTACTGCCTGGTACTCCAGCAACACACGGATCTGGAAGAAAGGAAAGTGGAAGTACAGACTGGAGTGTACCAGGAAAAGCAATTTTAAACCGACGTGAGTGGTCAGCGCTGGCACAGGCTGCCCAGGGAGGTGGTGGAGTCCCTGTCTCTGGAGGTGGTCAAGAGATGTCTAGATGTTGTACTGAGGGATGTGGTGAAGAAGGGAGGTACTGCTGGTAGGTGGATGGCTGGACCGGGCAATCTTGGGGGGTCTTTTCCAACCTTGGTGATTCTGTGGTTCTATGACTCAATAACATGTGGCATCAAAGATAAGATTTAACCAATAAGGTCTTTAAGCAGTTCTTAGCAGACATTAAACATAGTCTGTGTTGAGACAAGGGAGTGAAATTCACATCTGATTTAACAGTCTCAGTACTTTAAATAGTACTGAGCCTCAGGAAATGCAGTGTGACCAACATTACAGAATGACACGGTCTGTGATGCGTGAGAACCATGTTCTTGAGCAATGTATTTCTTATGCTGCAATTATATTCAAAAAGCATGACTAGACTGATTTATCTCCTAATTTTACACCATTGCTAACATACATTTTCAGATTAAAACCACACTGGTCGGTCCTGTCTGGGAAGTGCTGCAAAGCATCCTTTTGTTTTGTAAATTACAATTATCAGTTGAAGGTTATACTGTAGGACTTATTTTAGACAGAAGGACTTTCCATATGCCCTCTCTTACCGGAGATAAATATTGCCCAATTCAGAGCCATGTCGTATTTGTGTCCTTGCTTTCTGGCACTGAGTACATCAGTGAACAATTATTTTGAAAGATGAAGTACAGGAAAAGTAAAGTTTCATCAGAATTCATTCATTGAGGGGCTTTTTTGGGGATGTATTGAAGTCTTTTGCTAAAATATAAGACTCTTTTATCATTCTGTAGAATAGAATGACGGCCAGCTCCAGGGTTCACCTCCTGGTGGGCTGTCTGTTAGAGGTCAGAAGAGGTGGGCTAGGGGGAGACTGAAGGAATGGGGCAAACACTGAGGGTTACCTCCCCTGATGTAGTCTTCTCTTCTTGCCTAGCCATTGTCTTCCAGACTTTCCAAGACCAAGGAGACAGTCTTGGTTTTTTGTGCACAACAGGATCTTTGCCTTCTCCTCGTGTCTTCCGCTCATTCATTGCTTTGAACGGTGAGCTCTATAACATTTGTAAACCCTTCCCACTGAGCTCATCTTTATATTTGGTATTGCAGTACAAGTTTCCAAGTTGGCACCCACAACTTTGCTGGAAAAGGAACTCCACAGAGTAATTATGAGTCATCTGAAAAAAAAGGACCTCTTTTTGGTTATTTAAAAATTTTTCACTCTACAGCTTCATGTGCTTCCCTTTTACTCTTAGACTATGAAAACTAAGACATAATAACTTACAGTCTGCTTTCTTTGTACTATCGCAGTTTTATAAACCTTTATCATATTCCCCCTCAACCATCTGGTGTTTCAGATCCAAGAGTCTCGGCTTATTTAGTCTCTCTTCATAATGAAAAGAAGCTGTTCCAAATTTCTGCTCATCCTGGTTGCCCTTCTTTGTATCGTTTCTATAACCTTGAAGAGATGGCAGGACTAGAAGCACAGATCTGTGGAGGCGCAATGGACTTGTATTCGGCAGTGCTGTTTTCTGTTTTGCTTCCTTTCCCTTCCAGTGAAGTTCCTAACATCTCATTTCCTTTTTTGACAGCAACTGCATCGGCAATCTTTTAAAAGTACGTGTTGTGATCCATATACATGTATATAAGAGTAATTGTGTTTTTTAAAATAACTGATTGAGATGCTATTCTTATAAATCCCTTGCCTTTGTCTTTAATGAAAGCGCTTTCAGGAATTTTGCCAGCTCAGAACAAGGAACTCAATGACTGCTGGATAACACCTGAAGTTGAGCCGCAAATGTATGAGGACTTGCATGGTCACACAAGGTCTCCCAAATGTGCGCTAAAGACATTTAGGAAACAAAGTGACTGAAGCAGAGTGCTAGCTGATACAACCTCTCAACTGCGGAGGAAAAGATAGAAAGAAAGAGTGATAATTTTTAAGGGTGCTGGACACTAAAAGACTGTCCTTGCTGTCTAGGGAGAGCATGAGTACGTCAGAGAAAAATCCCCAGCAGCGTAAGACTTAATATCCAGGATTTTCGTGTAAATCACCATGACTCAAAACTCTATGTGATCATGTGTACAGATAACCTTTTAGTAGTTAGGCGCACTGTTTGATACTGGGCAGGAATTATTTATGAAATAAAACATTAATGCGATAGTTCATCAAGTTATATTTTGCTTCCCATCCTTAAGAAGTCTGTAAAGAAATTCTAGTGAATAAATAGAACAAAGATGACTGATTTTTTCTTCTCTTAGTGTAGACATTCAATGTATTTTTAGAATAATGATTGTTAGAAACTAAGAAGATCTACAGAAAATTAAGTCATTGAGCCCATACACGTTAGTCAAGTTATTTTAATCCATTTCTTCATTTTATTCCTCTGTTAAAGAAAGGCAATATTTGCTTACATAACTCAGGAGTGCTGTGAGCGATAATTAATGCACATAAGCAGCAGCATGATTAAAGTGAAGAGCTATGTACTTCCAAAGGATTATTAATTTTATTATCATCATTAGTACTGCACTGAGCTATTGTAAATTGCTGAAAGAACCAATTACTGTGGATTTTCTTGAGATGACTTTGTAAGGTATTAAAAGGAGAATGTTACACTGCAGAAATCTACAGTGAAGTTGTAAAACTGAGATGACATTCTGTGCTGTGAAGTGGTGTCATCCATACCAGAAGCAAAAATAATTTGCAGATGCTGATTAACACAAAAACACACTCATCTGTCTTTTAACTCATAGACACAGTGACTCCTTCCCCGCTTGCTGAACATGTCTATTAATGATTTTGAGTCATAAGCCAGAAATGTAATTTCAGGAAAAAGGTCATGGCCAATGACCTTGGCCAACAGCCAATAAACAACTGGATTTCTGACGTTTAATGAGGGCATACTGACCAACTGAGCAGCTGAATCTGACAGCGTGGAAGTGCCCACCACTGGGGATGAGTGCTCATGCCAGCTCCTGCAGTCCAGAGGGTGTTGAGCTGTGGCTGCCTATCCCATGGCTGTGACCAGGCACTCGTGCCGGAGTGGGACAAACTGCAACACAACTGGATAAGAGATGCATGGTCCTAAGTCTTCCAGCTACAGGTTCTTATCCCTTGCACTGTAGCATATTTCCCTACGGTAAAGCAATCTGCTGGCACGACTGAGCTCTGAAATGAGCTGTGGAATAAATCTGATTTAAAACAGCACCAGCAACTATCGTTTGGGGAAAGGGTACTTTTTTTTTAAAAATAGATCACGATGTTTTGGAATATGGCTAAATCTCGAGACTGTCCCCACGAAGATTTAAAATGGTTTTGTCAAAACCTACTTTAAATGGCTATTTGGATTAATATTCTTGAGTTTCCCATGAGCACAAGCCAAATTATACCGTGAAGAAAAATTCACTTATTTCCACTGACAGTAAGTAATAATTTCTTATACATAATTTCTGCCTCTTATTTGAGTAGCTACCCAGACATTCCAATTTAGGCTCTTGATGAGTTGAGAATAAAAGATTTCCCAATTCTAAACTGAGAGATTAATTACAGAACAAAGACTGTCTATGAAGAGAAATACCGTTATTCTTCATTCTTTACCAATGCTGAGAGAAAGTAATTAGGAGTCTAATCAAACCCCATGCAGGGTTCTTAGGGGAGGTTAAACCACCTCTGACCTTGCTGCCACTTTACTTTTCTGGGTACTGGAAAGAGTGCTGGTTTAATTGAAACAATCCAGGAACTTGACAAGACACTCTTCCTGTGATAGCAATCTCTGAGTTATTGGAAAATACCATCTAGGGAGACAGCGGGGTTTGTGGCAGCTGACAAAGCTGTCCTACAGAGCTGCCGGCATAGCCAGACCGTACAGGAAGAAATGGTTGTGGACTCATTCAGTTGGTGATTTTCAGGAAGGGCTCGACCAAGCAAAGACTGAGTTTCGTTATCGGTCATCTTGGTTGGGACGTGAAGCCTACCTCAATGGCACTGTATTTCAATGTCTTGATTATATTGTTGAGTTACTGACCAACAGAATCACATTAAAACTCTTCTGCAACAACAGGACGAGTGTGGCTAATGCTGTGTGGTCATGCAACATGCCTATTCACTCATTTTAGGCCAGATAGGACTTCAGGAAATTAAGATTTCTTTATTGTGAGGGTGAGCAAACACTGGAACAGACTTCCTACTGAGATGGCTGGTGCCCAAAAGGCATTTGGCCAACATCTTCATCAATATGTTTTAACTTTTGGGTGATGCTAATGTTCGACAAGACATGGTGGTCTTTGTAGGACACTGCCAAATGAACAGTCCTATTCTATTCCATTTTGCTATTTTCCTCTGTCTTTCTTCTCCCTTTGGGGGATTCATCCTTGGAAACCTCTAACCAACCTCTACTTGAAAACATTTTAAGGAAGCCAACACCCTCCCCACTGCTCTGTGAAGCACCTCGCCTTTACAGCACATGGCACAGAGGTCACATAGGCCTCCACCACCACAGCCAAGTCTGCTGGCCCACCTGCAACCTTGAAGCCACCAGAACTGCACCCCGTGCTGCCAACTGGGCCACCCTACCGGACACAAGGTGGGAAATGGCGCTGTGACGGAGCCTCCCTTGGCCCTTTGGAGCGAGCCAAAGCAGCGGACAGCAGCAGGCAGCCCCAGGGCCCAGCCCGGCGCCCGGCCGCGGGTAGGCGCTGCCCTGTGGGCGGCAGGTCCCGGCAGCCCCTCGCGCCTCCACCCCGGGCCTCCCGCGGGGCGCCCGCAGCGCCCCCAATGGCCGCCTCCAAGTGCGGGAGGCGGAGCTCGGCCTGCGAGACGCGTTTCAAACGGGCGAACCGCGGGGCGCGGAGGGAGGGCGGGCCGGAGCGCAGTCCCCGCCTGGGAGTTTAAAGCGCCATTTTGTGCCGGGCGGCGGATATCGATCGTCGCTCCCTGTCGCGCAAGCGGCGGGGCGCTCGGCGCCCGTCCCTCTGCCCTTCTCCGCGCTTCTTTCCCCCCGTCTCTCCGCTCCCATGACCCGCAGCAGGAAGCAGGCGGCGCTGGAGAGAGGAGCCGGCAAGATGAATCCAGAAGCGGGGAGCGCCGAGGAGGGGGCCCGGGCGGCGGAGGCGGCGGCGGCAGCCGGGAACGGAACGGCGCCCGGCGCCTGGGGGTCGGAGGGGGATTCGGAGAAAGTTGTGTACTCGCGTTCGCAGGTCTCGTACGCCGGCACCAAGGCGCTGGGCGACGCCCTCAAGCTCTTCATGCCCAAGTCCACCGAGTTCATGAGCTCCGACTCGGAGCTGTGGAACTTCCTCTGCAGCCTCAAGCACGAGTTCTCCCCGGTCATTCTCCGCAGCAAGGACGTCTACGGCTACGCCTCCTGCCGCGCCGTCGTCCCCGACCCGCCGCCGCCCTCGGCCGAGCGGCCCCGCCACCGCCCCGGCAAGCGGCGCCTCCCGCCCGCCAAGCGCCGGGCCGCGGTCACGGGCGGCTCCGCCAAGCGGCCGCGGCGGCGGCGGCGGCGCCGCAGGAGGGCACAGGGCTGGCGGCGCCGAGCGGCACCGGCGGCCGGCGGCCCCCACGGCGAGGAGCGGCTGCGGGAGGCGGCGGGGCCGCCGGGCGAGGAGGAGGCTGAGGACAGCGAGCGGGGCAGCCCGGCCGAGGAGGCCGCCTGGGAGCAGCCGTTCGGCGGCAAGTCCCTGGAGGAGATCTGGAAGGCGGCCACCCCGCGCCTCACCACCTTCCCCACCATCCGGGTGCGGGGCGGCGTCTGGAACTGGCGCAGCCTGGAGGCGGCGCGGCGCCGGGCGCAGCGGATCCTCGGCGTGGACCTGTCGCCCGTGGTGCGGGTGCGCCGCCTGCCCGTGGCGCCGTCCTGAGGCGGCGGGAGGGGAGGGAAGGCCGGCGCGGACAAAGAGACCGATATCAGTCACCTGTTTACATTGCTTTTGTCTGGATCATGTTCTTCTGCTGCACTTTACGGCTCGCTAGAACCGGGGCCGGGGGCGCCGGGCCCCGGGCGGGCGAGGGGCCGGCTGCGGGTACCGCGCGTGGGGACCAAGTTCCGCTTCCACTTCTCCCATCGGGCTACCTCACTGGTCCAGAAGTCCACCAAGAAGTTGTTTTCCAAAGGAACTTAATTTTCATGCTTGTATAATAAAGCACCATCCGATTCTCGTTCTTCTCCCCCCCCTCTCCCCCCTCAGCCCCCCTTTTCCGATGGATTATGTATGCTTTGTGGTGTTGCACTAGTATGTGCTCAGGGTATTTTGAATCCCAAGCATTCCCAAGTTTCAGTTCACTCTGACCGAGGATGCGTTACGAATGGAGGTTCAGGACTTGTGGCTGTTCTTGATGGTGCAAAAACTTTTTTTTTTTTTTTTAAATTTCATGGGCTTAGTGATATATCCAGATGTATTGCGCAGTATAATTGTTACACTTTTGTATCTAAAGTCATTTTTAAAGTTTTCTAGTTGAACTTAAGTATTTGTTTCTTTTGAGCACCTAAAGATAGAATCATGCTGATATTTTATAAACCTGTTTACTTTAGGGAAGCTCATTTGGTCAACCTAAGTGAACTTAATAAAAGTTAAAGAAAAGTGATGTTTCAGTTCAATGAAACTGGAATGCACAGTGATGAGTTCCTCACTGGAGTCTGCCATGTTTGTGCTTAGTGGAAGACTCTGGTATCACCCCAGTAAACAAGCTCAGAGTTGGTGAAGAGTGTAACTACTCATGGAAGCCAGGCACATTAATGTCTGAAGGTGAACTGTGGTACAGTAATGTTGGCATTAATGGCGAAAAGAGACTCGGTACCTGGTTACTTCTTAACAAAATAGCACTGTTGTCAACCCTGGGGCTGTTAGATGACTAATGGCAGATAACCGTATCATTGTCATTACTTGCACATAACTATTTTTATAAATCTTTCCTGGGCTTCACGGTGGACTGTGGTGTAAATTCACAATGTGGTTTAACTGCTTGGACAGAGAAATTCCATCGCGCTGCTCTGTGTGGTGGGCAGTCCCTCTTGGATTATTTTATTATTATTGTTTTAGTACAGGGCTTTTCCTGGTTCTTTCCATTGCTGTTGGTGTGTAAGAACCAGAGGTGTAGATTTTCTTTTGCCTGATGTTGTTTTGAGTTTGGGAGAAGTGTTTGGTGAGAGGTGGTTTGTGTCCTTTGTATCCTTGCAAACAAGGAACTTCTTGGTTTCCATAGTGGAATGAATGACTAAACAATTTGCTCATGTGACTTAAAATTTCTTTCCTGATTGCTGTTGACTTTTTGTTACCTGCTGTTGGTGGAGGCAGTAAGACAGTAAGAGGTTTAGAGGTGGTTTGTAAAAACTTTTAAGTACGAACCTGAAGCAACCAAGTTCTTCTAAAACTTCTTTGTGTTATGTAGTTCTTACTTAGCAAATCTGTGAAGTTCTTCCAAAGTAACCATCTGGTCTGCAACCATTAAGTTTTGAAATCGTTTACATAACATTAGACTGCCTGCTGATGGCTGCAGTAGTGCCACGTCATATTTCAGAAGGGAACTAGGAAATGAAAGTTCAAGGGTACATATTGTTATGCTATTTCTCTGGCTGTAATACCTGCTTAAATTTAGAGGCAAAGTTGTATTGATTTAAAACTCAGTATGACAAACTGCCTTGTGACCAAATGCCAAGTATTTCAGTTTTGACATTCACCTCAGAAACGCTAGCTATGGGGTTGTTACTGATACTTGAAGTGTCTAGTTGACTTCAGTGAAGTTATGTTCCTACTGCTAGGTTGAATTAATTTTCTTCAGTATTCTTTTGAGAAATCTGGGTAGAGATAATAAAATTTACTCAGCTGTCTCGTGTGGATTTTTCCCATCGTTTGTAAACAGGTGTAGGACAGACTGGGTCGAATTTCTGGGGCAGAGTTAAGGTAGGATATGGGAGATGCTATGGGTTGTGCTGCCTTGTTTTGATGCTTATTCTGAGATGTGCTTTGTGGGTACAAAGTACTGTTGAAATAACACTGAGTGAGTCTTGTGTAGGCTGCGTGCCTAAGGTGTACTTATTTTTCTCTTGGTTCTGCTTTGACTTCTTGGTTTTGAGGCAGCAGCTCTTTAGGGGGTATGCTGTGCTTTGCTGATACTGTGAGGAAGTTGGATTGAAGATCTGGTAGCTGCATTCACAAACTCTTAACTGAGCTATTTCTGCCTGTGAAGTCAGTTAAGGGGGGAAATCTGTAGTTAGGTTTTCTGGTAAATTAATGTGCTGAGATAGCAAAGGATCAGTGAAAGGAGGGACTGTGAAAGCTAGCAGTTTACAGGAAAGCTAACACAGCTTAATTTCACGGTCATGTTTACAACAGTTTGTGGCAATCAAGGGTAGGATTACCTGTTGTCCAGCTCTTCCCCACTTTTCCGCACTCAAAACTGCAGTTCCTACCTACTGCTTTGTCTTGGTGCTCATCTGAGGAAGCTAATCTGAAATCTGTTCTATTTTAGGTTTGTGCAGACTGATAATTGTTGGCTTTTTTTGGATCTTTCAGCTGTAGACAAGAACTGAGGAAGTCAGACAAGAGTGTGCAAGCCTTCTGCAGTATTGAATTAGATGACTTTAAAGCACAGAAGCATTAGGTTTTATTCTACCTGGTGGACTAATGACATTACTGTACTTTACAGATGCTGTTGGAGAAAGTATAATAGATTAGATGGATTTCTGGTCTGATTCACTGTGGCTGTTTTCATACAAACACATTATGATGTGAAAAGTGTGGTTTGCCGGATTTACCTCCATGGGTTTCAGTGTTCTCTCATAGATTCATAGAACTCATAGAATGGCCTGGGTTGAAATGGACCTCAAAGATAATCTAGTTTCAACCCTGTTATATGCAGGGTCACTGACCACCAGACTAGGCTGTCCAGAGCCACATCCAGCCTGGCCTTGAATGCCTCCAGGGATGGGGCATCCACAACCTCCTTGGGCAACCTGTTCCAGTGTGTCAACACCCTCTGATTGGAAACACTTCCTCCTAATATCTAACCTAAATCTCCCGTCTCAGTTTAAAGCCATTCCCCCTTGTCCTATCACTGTCCACCCTTGTAAACAGCCATTGTCCCTCCTGTTTTTATGCTCCCTTCAAGTACTGGAAGGCCACAATGAGGTCTCCCCTGAGCCTTCTCTAAGCTAAACGAGCCCACTTCCCTCAACCTTTCCTCATAGGAGAGGTGCTCCAGCCCTCTGATCTTCTTAGTTGCCCTCCTTTGGACTTGTTTCAAGCACTCTGCATCCTGCATGTGCTGGGAAGCACAAAACACAAGTCCCAGGTAAATTCAGTGTACAGTGCCCAGTCTAGTTGAGTCAGCATGGCTGAGTTCATATTAAACAGGAGTCCTGTGGTAGCCTCTATTGGCAGACTTTTGTAGTAGCCGGTTCCTTATGAGGTCCCCTCGTATAATGACTGCGTGTACTGGAAGTTGTACTGTTTCATTTACAAAATGTGAATTTTTATCTGGTCACTCCAAAGTTATTGAATTTCAGATTGCCACAATCCCAAAATGAGCTGAGTTACAGCCCCAGATGTCAAGGAGAGAGTTGGGGTGTCCATTCTGTCTCACAGGTTGCTGAGAGTAGACTCTCAATCCAAGAGGCAGTGAGTGCCTTCCTCAGTCATCATGCAAGTGCATTTTTCAGGACTGAAATTTGTAAAAGGAGTAAGCAGTGCCTTACAGACTTTTTTTCCTCTAATGTTGCGTAGCTGTTGTCACATCGAAGGATCAAAGTGTACTGCCATCCTTGAAGCCATCTGTTGCCAGCCTGTAAACAACAAACTCTATATGCTCGTGTAGAGCATCATTGTGCATACTTGCCAATGGCAAGACTTCTGGTACTTGGATTTTGCTCTGAATGTGTAGGGGATGTTGTGCATGTCTACATTTCTGCCTCTCAGAAGCAAGTAGTTTGCAGGTGACAGATTTGATCCCAAGGAACTTTCAAGTAGTACTTAACAAGGCAGAGTCCCGGACTCCTTGTGCTACTGAGAAGAGTTGATTTATGCTATTTTAAAGTTGATCAGTGCTGTAGTCTGAGTTCAAAGTCTGCATGAACAGGAAACCAGTAGCACTAAAAACATCTGTATTTCTGTTTGGCCCAGTGGACTGACACATCAAGAAAAGAAATCTTGATAGTGTGCATAAATCAAATCCATTGACTATAGCTTGTAAAAAATGCTTTGACTTCAGATGCTCAGTTTATGGTGGTGTTTACAAATACGGGAAATCTGGAATCAAGTGACTATATTCACAGTAGCTTTTAGGCACTACCCATGAAACAAGGCGATTCATATTAAGTAATGTAGCAGGTGAAGAATCCTGGAATTCATGAGACCCAAATTCTAATACTCTCTTTGTGTTGTTTGGAAGAGGATCAAGTCCTGAAGGCTGGGTTATGGCAGCTTAGTTCGTTTCACTCTGTATAATAAAAATTCACTAAACTTGAGGAAATTCCTAGATATTAATGGGTTTGTTTGTTTGTTTGGGTGTTTGTTGTTGTTTCTTAGGATATACCTTGGTTCTTCATCTGGTACTTATTTTAGGTGACTGTTACTGCCCTAACAGTGAAGACTGAGGCAACTGCATTCCATAGTGTTCTGTGGTAGGACATCCCCTTGGTCACTTACTCCAAATGTACTCCAAAATCTTTATAGGACTATAAAAAAAAAATCTCCTAGTTCTTTTGTTGTTGCTAAAAAGACCTGAAAATATTTCTGGGGTTGTTATCAAGAATAGAATCTCATTTATTCACTTCTTATTTACTGTAAAACTCCCCAGGAAGCTGCTGAGTAATTAAGGCTTGACATTATAGGAGAAGGGAGAAATGAGCCTTCGTTTCTGTAGATCAGTTTTACTCTGACAGGTGTACAAATGAGCCAACAGGGAAGTGTGGGGTTCCCTGTGCTCTCTGCTGTGATTTAAGAAAGCTTCCTAATTCTTTCAGACTCCTTATTTGAGATTGTAGAAGATGAGATTTGATAGTCTCAAAGTTAGAACGTTGCCAACAGGAAAACCCTACCCCTTTAACTGCTCCCATCAGTCTGTTGTTCTTTTCCTCCCACTGCTACTTCAGGAATGCATGCTGTGATGCCCTCTTTTCTTAGACTGGTTTGGAGGAGGGAGATGAACAGTCTGAAGGACACGGGAAAGGAAATACATGTTCTTAAAGACAGCTTTTATTTTTGGGTGTTTATGTGTTGACTGCTGCTTCCCACCTTCACTCTTTACTGTGCTGTCAGGCACCTCTAATTACATGTTGCTTTCTCATGCAACTGAGCAGTCTGTTTGCCAGCTTACATTGTCCTTGCCAATCCACTTGCTATAGAATGATCTGTGAAGATGGAGAGGACGTTCTTAGAACTATTTGCATTTGTAACAGATATTATCCTAACCTCACATTTGGGCAGCGCTGGGCTGTAGTCAAAATACCAGATGCTGTTTCCAAGAGGATGGTATTTCCTGGATGAGAGCTAAGAAACAGAACTGAAAGAACCTGATGTGATGATTCTTTGTGATTGAGTATGCATGAATCAAGATGCCTTTTCAAAGACTTTTAGGGATAGAAGGAAAGTTTCTTTCCATCTACCCACACATCCATATGCTTAAACATTAAAATGAAGGTGCTATGTTATTCTAGTTTTTTTTTCTTTTCCAGTGGAGCATTTGCAATAACAACCACCTGCTTTGTTCATCCCAGGGTTGTTAAAGCCGTTTATAGCTGAAATTGTCCCAGAGCTCCATAAGGTGGATACTCAGTGAATACTGAGCATGTACTTTTGAATTAGCTGTGCAGTATTAGGTTGTGTGAGTAGGTGGCACAGCACGTTGTCCCATCCCACTTGGTGGACTGCGGTGAGGTTACCCTTTTAATTCTATGAGTAGTAACTAGGAGCAATGACAATTACTTGAGAGGTTCAAGCAAATCACAAATGTACTTTACAAAGCAAAATTACAATGGATAGCAGTGAGGCAAAGCTTGCAACAGTATTACCCTCATAGGAACTGGGCAGATTTACAGCAGATAGTGACTTGGCAGAACCAATTTAAAGTTCAATGGAATTCCAACAGTCAGTGGCTTTGCAAAACTGTAGCAATATTCCAAACTTGTAAGGATACTGCCCCAGTGTGCCAAAAGTGAAGTCAGAGAGAAAGATGTGAGAAGACAAAAAGGAAAGACTGAATCCAGCCTAAAGTGAAGTCAGAGACAGCAAGAAAAGAGGAGGAAAGATGCCATCATCCTTGGGTCCAGCTATGGTCTCTGCTCACAGTTGTGGACCTCCAACAGCAGGTGCATGTGCAGTCATTCATGTTTGTGTCTTTTATAGTCTTGCTCAGACGTTCTCAGCCTGTTCTAGGACCTTCCAGGACACAGGTAAGAGCTGCTCCTGTGCTTTCCCCAGCCCCTCACTGTAATGACTTAGGAGTCCCTCAGAGGTGCTCACTGGCCTTGCTGGGTAGCTTCAATGCCTCAGTCTCTCGCAGGGGCTCCCAGGAGACTGCAGCATTTCCTTTTCCTGCCCTTTGAGGTATTGGCTCAGTTTTTTACCTGTGTCTCAACCCTTCTAAGTCTTTGTGTCTATTCAACTGCTGTGATGCATATGTGTTCTTGAAGGAGAGCATAAAGAGTGGGCTAGGACATGGACTTAGTGGCCCTTGTCCTTCACATTACCCAAACTCCAACATGGGAGTTCTAAACGTTAGTGACTTCTGAATTATGCAAAGCTTATCTGTGTGTAGCAAATACTACATTTCATAGAACTTATCTATAATAACTTCTGATAGCTTGTGGTTTCTTCTCACAAAGCAGATTTCTTTAAGAAGCTTTTATTCTAGTTCTTATTTGTCCAATATCATCGTGTTTAAAACACACCACGTATCTGCATGCTGTACAGGATCAGCAAAACTGTTTCAAGGCCACAACTACCCTACCTAGAAACTACCTTGAGTGCTTCTCATGGTTATCCTGTTCATTGAGATCTCTGTGGATTTCTACCTGATGTGGAGCCCACTGAGAAGCTGTGACATAAATCTGCACTTAGTGCCCGCAGTCTTGGGAGTTGGTGAGGGGAACTGAGCTCTGATTTTTCAGGTATCTATTTTTTTTTTCTTTTAGTTTTCCAGTAATAGTTTCAGAGAGGAAGCAACCACAGACAGAAAGACGACTGTTTTAGGTGGAAGGCTGGGAAGTGCCATCGCTGCAGCTGCTGACTGGCCTTCAGCGAGAGGGTCAAAGAACTTGGACACAAATTGCCTTCCACTTAACTACTTTTTCCATAAAGAAACTCAGCACCTCTTCCTGTGAAGGCACAGAAATAGTGGCTTTTGATGCAGCTGTGTGCCAGGTGTGGTTTTTTTCATATGAATTCCCAGTACTTTGTGCCTTAGCTTATACTGTGGTGAGACAGCGGTTCTTTTTATTCCTCTAAGGAACTGAAGGGTTAAATCTTTAAAATGCAGCCTATGGTCTTTCTTTGCAAAGATGCATCCATTGGTCAGGAAGCTGTGCTTGTAGAACACAGTAATTTAGGTTGAAAGGGACTGACAGAAGTTACCTGGTCGACAGCATTCTCCACAAGCAAGCACAGATAAAAGGTGTCTTGAAAAGTGGTCCTTCAAACACATCTTAAGTGGTCTTCTTATAAAGACAGAGTAAACAAGGAAGTAAGTAATCACAAGCAAGAGTGCAAGGAAAATATCTTGGGCTGAGACCCACAATGAACGAACAAATAGGGTTTCAGTCTTTTATGCTTCAGAAGCTCTATGCTGTGGCAATACTGTAATTTGGAGCCTTTTATCATCTTCTCCTGGATGGTTAAATTAATGCTGCTGAACAGAAATGTTCCAATACTTCTAGATTCTAGATAAATGGGAAGGGTTAGAAGAAGAAGTGGAGGAGATTTTGAACAAATTCTGCTTTATGAAATTGTTCCATATATTTGCTTGCCTTTGCTTCAAATTCCAGCCTTTCCATGCAGCCTTGTAATCTAACAAAATTCCCAAGTGCAATGAGTTGTGCCTCAGAGAATATACCCTAGCTGCTCTTAAAGCACATTAGATATTTGAATACTGATTAGATCTGTCAAATGTGCTCGTTTATTAGCAAGAAATAATGGTCTTTTATGTAACAACTATGCATAAATTACTTTGATCTGCATATAAATTTCACCTCATTGTCCAGTATCTAATGGAAGCTATTTCATCCAGCTTTCCACCAGACCAGGTGTCTTAAATAATCCCCTGATGTTTATATTCTCCTGAATTGGCTTAGCCATTTTGTCACTATCCATTTCCTCACCTCCAGCTTTTCCATATTTCCAAAGCATGTAAGAGTCCTCCTGAATCCTTTCTATTAAAAAAGTTGCAGCCATGTTGATCTCATCCCATTTGGAGCCATTTGAATGAAACAAAACCTCAGGGCTTTTGGTGAGCTGCCTGCAATTATCTCCAAAAAGAAAAGTTTGACTTTGTGGAAAAAAAAAAATCCTATTTAGAAGAAAAGGAAAATCTAAAGCAGCCTTTTTACCTATCTTATGTTTTATTTTTTGTTGCAAAAAGTATTTCATTCAATATTTGTAAAGGCTGTATTTTGAGAGAAGTTTAAAAGGTAACAGGGAAGTGGAAGCTCTTTAGTTATTTCTGAGCACTGAGAACTCTTATTTTCAGCCATTTTCTCCATTGCTTTCTTGTATTAAGTTCCTAACACGGGATTTTGTGGGTATTTACCTAGATGAATCACTGGTCAGGTGAGCTGGTCGAATGAGGACCAGGCTGGGAAAGAGGGGTCTTTTTGTTAGGCAAACCTCTCACATACGTGGTAGTAGAATTTAGGATCTCCTTGTTCTCCCTTCTGGTGCTTGGCATCCCCCTTCTCTCAAGTGGCTTCTTCTCCAAATGAAATCTGTCTGAAACCTGGGTCTGAAAAGCCGTTCCCCTACTGCACTGCACGCTACAGAGGATTTTCTCTGGGGTGCTGAGTGTAAAAAAACCCACCAGTTCAGAATTGCAGCTCTCCATCTTGCCTCATTAGAATGCTGCATAATATCAGGAGCACTAGACAAGGAAATAATATGTCAGCAGTGTTGCTAATGAATGTGTAAATCATCTTGCTCACTTTTCTCCATCACAAGATCAGCTCAAAAAAAAAAGAAAAAAGAAAATTATACAAAAATCATACATATGCCTGCAACTTTTGTGAGTCACTGAATTTCATGCTTTTCAAGACTTTCTTTACCTCCAAGAACAGAGATTCTCATTTTAATTTTAAATGATAAATAAGTTTTCTCAGTCTAGGAATGGGGACACTAAGAAAAACATCAAGTACCATGATGCTGGCAATAAAATCCCAAAGAGTTGGCAGTCGTGGGTCAGAGAAGACAAGGCTTGGGAGGGAGCCAGAGCCTGCCTGCGAACAGCAGCAGCAGGCTGGAGACAGCTGTCTGGAATCCGTCTGGGCAGCAGGCACCCCAGGAGATGAGAGGGTCATGCAGGGAAGCAGCTTTTTGCTGCTATGGGAGCCATAACATCAGAGCTTGTTTCCACTTAGAGAGGTTTCCTGTTAGGACTACAACTGGCAAACCCTGCCAACAAAGATGAAGGTTAGACAGCTTCCCAGAATTGAGCTACATGCGCAGAAAGGAGTTGCTGCATGTGTAAAAGCATCTGTACTATAGGTTTTGTTGGCATGGTTGTGTGGTTTGAGAATGGGTGTTGTGTTTTTTAAAATGATGGAGAGCAAAGCTTTGGGAAGCAGGCAGGAGAAAGGAGCAGCAAAGGGAGCCACAGGTTGCATGTCTCTAGGCACGATCATTAGTGATTGCAGGAGCAGTCAGACTGGGATACCTCGGGTCTTTGGAACCGTGGGGAGGTGAAGACAGCTGTTGATAACAAAGCAGACTTCTGCTTCTCCCTTAAGACCCAGGAATACTTATGGGAATTTATCATAAAGCTTGTAGAGCTACAGAGCCTGGAGCACGTTTCTTGTTTTTGGACTCTTTGTGCACATAAGTCCCATCAAACACATGCATTGTGATAGCTAGCTGGAACATGGATCTGATAATGTGTTAAAGGTGTTCAGTCATATTATCTGTCCATCTTTGATTCATCTTGGTAGCTGCAGTCTAAAGATAAATAATCTGGGTTGTGTTCAGGCATACTTAAGCTTCAGAACATCTCTTGTTGGATCACTGTAATTCATTCCTGTGTCTATGTAGAGCAGATGAAGGAAAGATTGGGTCCACATTTTCCAGTGGGGCCCTCAACTCCAAGGAGCTGTGCAGGGACACCAAGGAACATGGTACTGGTCCTCCCCCCATTCCAGCTGGAGGCAGGAAGCAGCACCAGCTGGGGAGGAGGCAATAAATGCTGTCCACCCCCACAGAGCGGCTGAAGGCTGGAGCCATTTCTGTGCCTTCCAAAATACCACAGAAATGGCAGCAGGGCTGTGGCTGCATCCCAGGCAGAATATATGTTCCCATAAAACTCAGCTTATGAGCTCTTACCACTATCAAAAACCACTGGAATGTTAAAGCACCTTGTTACTAGTGGCAACCATTTTCTGCTAGTCTAATTTTTGTCCTTTTGAGGAGTGGGAGGAGATCAAGTCGCATTTCTTGTTTGCTTGGGAAGCCACAGTGTCCTTTGCTTTGCTGTGCAGGTCAGCCCTCCCTCAGCTTCCCACAGTCTGTGGGCAAGGATTTACAAGCTCAGCAGCCCCTGGGTGAGGGGTTTTTCTTCCAGACCCTCTGTGCCACCTGGACTTTCCCCATGGCACAGCAGGGCCTGCAGCCTGTCCTGTCACCACCTGTCCTATCACCACCTGCCCTCTCATAACCAGTGGCTCACCTGGCCTCTTTGTCCCTCTGCGGAATTATTTTGTCTAGCTGGAAGATAAAGATAACTTTGTGTTTTCTAGGGATAGATCCTAGTCAGATGTTCCAGAAGGAAAACACGTCTCAGCAGAGCAAGTAAACCAAAAGAGTACAATTTTGTGATAAAACAATGTTTTCACACGCCCATCTGAAATAAAATTGTCAGAAATGGAGATCAGCCTTTATTTCTCCCTACCTGTCTTGTTGTTTCACCCCTCAGGGAACAGCCCCAGGACTCCTTTTCCACAGGGCTCTCAGCCATAAAGCACGGGGTGCATCTTGTGAGAAAGACCTGGCCACTTTGTAGGTCTCAGACCAAACCCACCAAACCTCACCATCTAATGTGCCCAGAGAGCTGCTGGAAGGCTGTGTTACAAGGCAATTATATTATTTCTGTGTGATTTGCCAGAGACATTTCAGCTCTTGCCTCATGTGGCCTGCTGCTACAATAAACCGGAGCCCTGTTGCTTAGGCAGAGTTTTGGATAATGGAAAGGATTTGGAGGTAGCTGTGGGAAGGCACTGGAGTCCTGAGCTCTGCTGGAGGGCTTAGTAACTTACAGCACTGCAGTGACAGAATTCCCATTTCAGGTTGATATGTATTAATACCAAGTATGTAAAGTGAGGTGCACTGGCAGATAAAAACCTTTTAAAGCTTGAGCCCATAAGATTGGTTACTGGGAGCTATGGATATACTAACTTTAGCTGCAGAGCTTCTACACTCATACAAGAATATTTTGAGTGTAGAATAATAGAATCAATAAGGTTGGAACGATCACGAGGATGATCAAGTCCAACCATCAGCCCATGCCCATGACTGCTGTAGACCACGTCACTCCACGCTACATCCAGCCTTTTGTTGAACACCTCCAGGGATGGTGACTCCACCACCTCCCTGGGCAGCCTGTTCCAATGCCTCACCACTCTTTCTGAGGAGAATATTTTTTTCTTATACCCAACCTGAACCTCCCCTGCTACAAGTTAAGGTCATTATCTCAGCAAATTAACATTTGCCCATCTCAATGATGGCAGAAGGCACAAAGTTTTGCTGAGGAAATCCTGGGATGCCACAGATCACAGACATCACAGCTCTGTGGCCGTGTGCTTTGCTGCCTGCCCTCTGGCTGCAGCAGCATGCTCCAAGGGCTGTTCCCTCTGAACTCAGCCAGACCCGCTCCCAGCAGGATGCTGTAAGACACCCCACAGCACATACGTGAAGCTTTGTAGGACAAATTCTTTCCTAATACTGAGTGCGTGTGACCATTTTTCATCTACTCTAACCTTGCATCCAGCACCAGCTGAGGTCATGACATCTGGTTTCATGGATGAAAGCAAAATTATTCAGCATAAATGCAACTCAGTGCCATACCTGCAGATCTTTTAACAAGGGACCTTTCAGCCTTTCAGCCCATCCATGGTGGTGGCCTTTCTCTGTTGAAACTGTGAGTTTCTGTTCTCTTTAGTTT
Source organism: Excalfactoria chinensis (assembly GCF_039878825.1). Taxonomy (NCBI): domain Eukaryota; kingdom Metazoa; phylum Chordata; class Aves; order Galliformes; family Phasianidae; genus Excalfactoria; species Excalfactoria chinensis. Next base: position 13,032,310 of record NC_092825.1, on the reverse strand, counting down.
TATCTGAAATCTGGTCTTACTCAAAACCAACATGTTGATGCTGGGGTGATCAAGCAATGGCCCTATTTTTTTTTTTTCTTTTAAAATCCTGACCCTTATCATACATCAATTTTGGCCTTCTCTATTTCATTCAGTCTAAATGCAATACTGATAAACCTCTAAATGAGCCTCCACACACAGATAATCACTTTTCTCCTTCTCTGATTTTCCCAGCCATCTCACAGTGCATCACATAAAAGAGAGCTTTCAAGATATAATATGCTTGTTGTAGTGGTCGGCAACCCTGCCCATAGCAAAGGGGTTGGAACTAGATGATGTTTGAGGTCCTTTCCAACCCAAGTCATTCTATGATCCGTAGGTTCAGACACAGAAAAGCAGAGCAGCTTGGGTCCTACCCAAGGTTAGGCACTTGTCTTTTGGGTTCTTCAGCTGCCAGAACCCTTCCAACCAAGACAGCATTGACATTTGTTCAGCAGTTCTCTGGGTGTTACTACACTAATGACTTCTTCAGAAGATTTATCACTGAGGGATAGAGCACTGTGCTTCTGCTGGATGCAGCTGTGGGCTTAAAGTATTTTGGTGGTGACCTTCTGTGCCTGTAGCTGTTCTGAGCTTTTGGCTTTAATCTAAAAACTCTATGAGCTTTGCATTTTGTCTCTAGAGAAAAAGTAATTGCTGGCTATACTGTCCTGGTCAGTGTGCAGGTAGTGCTAGCTTTGGAAGGAGGCATGAGGAATTTGCCTGATCTGAATGCTCAAAGCATAGCTCTGAGATTAACACTGGGAACTTGCTGTTGTCACCACACAAGCACTGGGGCTTAGGAACATTGCAAGGAAATGGAGAGGAAGGGTTTGTGGCTGTGAGGATTTTTTCCCCCCATTTTTTATTACTAAAAGACTGGTGTTCACATCTCAGCTAGTTTACACAAGGTAGAGATGTGAGGGATTTATGCACTGGTGACATCAAACATCACAGTTGTTCCCTTCTGTTTTGATTCCCAGGCCTTGTCTGTCACCATGGGCTGACCCCTGCTGATGCACATCAGCTCTGTGTCCAAGGCTGAATTCCTCAGCATCAGAGATAAGGTGTCCTTGGTTGCTGGCCCTTGCCAGTGGATTGCCTTAATGGAGTCATTGCTAGGTACAACAGAGCCAAATCTGCCCTTCAAGGATATGTTTTCTTGGATGCAACAACCTGGAACAATGGAGGGAAAAAAAATCAGGAGAAGAACCACAACACTAAAACATCCACTGGCAGTCAGAGTGGCAAAAGGCAGGCTCCCATGATAATAGTCCTTTGAGACTGTATTGCGTTTGGCACTCAGGCACCTGTGTGATCTGTGTCTTGAGAATCCCTTAGCAAGATGAGGAAAGAGTTTCCATTTTAAAAGAAAAAATATGGGAGTGAAAACTCACTTTGTTTAATTTATGGTGTGTCCATGCTTACATCCTCCATAAATCTTGGAGAAGGAGCCACTCATAGTTCTCCCACTCACCTTTAATCCACAGCGCTCCTTCTCTGTAGACTTGAAGTTCCAGAGAAACAGGATTTATCTTCAGATTTTATGTTTGTTTTTGTTGGTGGGAGAATTCTTCTGTTTTCTTAACCCAAGGGAAAATGAATCAATGTGCAGTGGGAGGCTTAGACACAAGGTTGAACAAGAATGAATTTCTTGTCTTCATGAACTGGAGAGCATACATCTCAACACCATTCAGTAAATATTTATTCACAGTCTTTTTACAGTCTTGTGCCGTAGGTAAAACAGAAACAATCTATACTGCCTAAAAACCATTTCAGGAACTCATCAACATTTTATTGTATAAGTACACAGTGATCTCAAATATAGCAATATTTTTCTTCTGTTTGATATTTTGGTATTCTGATAGCATAATTATGAAGCACTCAAAATTGGATAAAATCCCACTTTATTATTTATTTTTTTACATGATATTTGAAAAGGTGCCGTTTTTCCATATACTCAAAGCCTAAAAAAACTTCAGTGTATATTTCACAGATCATCACACAAACAAAACACGCTGCAGAGCCCTTGCTATTTGTGAAATGTTTTGACTCAAATAGCCAGATGAATATAGATGAATAGAGACGAATATATGTGTATGTGTATGCATAGATGTGTATGTAAATACAGACCCTTGATATCTGTAGCACCTCAACCGAGTATTATTTAATTGCAACTTATTGTGTGTCTATCTGAAAAAAACAAACAAGCAAAAAACATGTAAGAAATTAATGCTATACACAGAGAAAGAAAATCAGGTTTTGGATTGTGGATGTGCCCACATGTGCTGAGGGAACTGGCAGAGGTGACTGCTGAACAACTATCGTCATCTTTGCAATGTCTTGGCAAATGGGAGTTGTGCATGAAGACTGGAGGACAGCCAATGTTACTCTGGTCTTCAAAAAGGCATGAAGGAGGAGACTGACTAGAGAGGTGGTGGAGTCTCCTTCTTTGGAGATATTCAAGACCTGCCTGTGCAATGTTTAGCTGCAGGCTGGACTTGATGATCTGTTGAGGTCCCTTCCAACCCCTGTGATTCTGTGATTCTGTTTACATATTTGACAAGATGCTGTGCACTGCCGTATCCATTCTTCCATCTTAGAAAAGAGTGAATTCATTTCTTTCATTATATAATCAGGGAAATATTTCCTACACACGGAAAACAAGACTGTGATATTTCTGAAGTTTTCAAGGAATCTGGAAGGCATGTGCAGGACTTGTAAACATACTGGACTGGTTTTAAGAGCTGATAAATTTCAATTTTCATGCGTCCATTTAAATCCACGTATAACCTCACTATGGTAACAGCATTGCTGGAGAGAATTAACATAGAGATAGTCTTGGTGTTACTTTCCTCCTTGTTTCAGACTGCTCAAATAACAATAGCAGCAGAGTGGAAGTGCCCGTTGTGCCAAAAACAATAAAGTGGATGCAGAGACTGAGAATTCTTGGCAACAAATGGGCTGTAATATGAAGTATTTTTAGATTTGGATTCCTTTCATTGGATGTGCAAAGGATAAAACTCCTTGGAGCAAGTTCCCAGTCTTCTTGTTCCCTTGCTGGAAAAGTGCAATTCTTGGAAGTAAGTGATGCATTTGATTTCAGGAGAAATCCTTACTCCTTTTAGCTCTTTTTTGTTTGTTTGTTGGTTTGTTGTTTGAAATCAAAGCTCAATACGCGATACACTGACAAACTGCAAAATGTAGAGAAGCAGTAGTGACAGAAAGCTTTCCTACGGCCTGCCGAGGAACCGCAGTTATCTGAGGAATTCATCGTGTTCAGTGTTTTCAGTGAAGCAAAGCTCTCCTTCAGTCAGTGGTTCTTTGGGTGGTCAACGTGGTGCTGCCTCCAATGGCGCCACCTTGGATCTGGGTTATTTATTTTCGCGCAGCATATTGTGCTTCTGTCAGCTGGTAGCAGCTGGTAGCTACTACCTTAGTAGTAGCTAGTAGTAGCTAGCCCACTTTTGCATTGTGTTCATTTTCAACTCTCTACTTAAGTACAGTACGGCCTTAGTTCTTGTTTAGGAAGGAGGATGATTTTGGTTTTGCTCTGCATGGAACCCTGCTCTTTTCCCTTGAATTCAGTGGTGAAACCCCTGTTAATTCAGTGGATGCAGGGCTGAACCAGCAGCTCCTAACAAAGGCGACATTGTTTGATGTGGCAGGGGTCAGGATGCTGGCGATGCCTTTCCTCTTTGTGCTGACTTCCTCCCCTCATTAAGGCTGTGGCTTTTGTTTTTCCAGCTCTAGGGTGACTGTTTGCTATTGGGCATCAGTGGTGTTTTGTGGTCTGTGGTGTCTCCTGAGCTATGAGACAGATGTTGGGAGATCCTTCAGAACATGACATCTATTGTGGGGCAGTGAGATCTCTGCACCTACTTTGATCATAGAATCATGGAACATCCCAAGTTGGAAGTGAACTGTAAGGATCATCAAGTCCAACTCCTGTTTTAGATGCATAAAATCTAAGATTGGGCTTCTGTTATCCTCCAGGTTACATTTGCATGATTTATTGATTATTTCTGCCTTTTGTGTGTGTGTGTTTGTTTAATGCAAGCAATAAAGGGTAGCTTAAACCCCAAGAGGCTGCCTGAAGTGCCCTTCATTTTGTGTCCATCAGCAGCATTTCCAACAGGCAGAACATCAGCAAGCTTGGTTTCTTGACCTGAAGTGGAAGCAGAACAGCATAAAGGAAAGCTCAGAAACTGAGAATTATGGGATATATCCATACCTTAAATCTCACAAGAGGCCCCCAGAGCAGCTCAGATCTGTTTCTGAAGAGAGCTGATAAAGGCACCAACACCTTATCAAGGAGGTACAGGCACCCCAGGGACTGCAGGGGACAGAGGGGCAGCCAGTGTTGAGAGGATAGTGGGTGTTTTGTCAGGACGTGCCTTCAAAGTGTACATCTTTAAGTTGTGATACAAAATGATACTAGTTTTGCAGGCTAAACTATTAAAATGAATTACTGCCTATTTTCATTCTTTATAATTACTGTAAAAGTTAGGGAGATATATTTGTTCCAAATTAAAGTTTATTCTCATGCTCAAGCACATGTTTAGATTAATTCTACCTGAAGTAGATAAACTGCTTTGGTTTTATGAAGCAATCTGGTCAAATTTCCCAACTGGGCATCTTAAAAAGACAAATCTGAAACATGAGATGTGCTGGCTGTATGTTGATGAGGAGACCTTTACCCTGCAGAGAAATCTGTACTTCATATCGTCCATTCCGCATTTCAAAAGCACTTCAGTTATAAACTGCGAAGACATTGTTCAAATACATGTTTGATTACCTCTAGTATTACTGAGGTTCTTAGCGCTGACAGCCTCATAGCAGCCGACATTATGGAGCCCTTGTATTGCACTCTGTGTTCCGAGAGCTGAGGAAACAGTGAAAACAGTGTGTATAGACAGGTGAGAGGTACAAACTAACTCCCCTTCTGATATCTGAAGATTTCTCTTGATGTAGAATTCCTCCTGGGAAAGCTGCAAAAATTCAACCTTGGTTGAATTAGGAACTCATAAACCTCATTTATCTGAATTTACATACAGAAGAGAAGTAGTATGATAAAAGAGAGTTTTAATTCTTTGTCCCCCTCTGCAGATATAAACACAGTTTCCTCTGTGTTTATGCAGAACTGCCTACAAAGGCCCTGTGATGCAGAAAAGTGATGCCCAAAGCCAGACCCCAGCTCTGCCAGGATTGAACACTTCAGCCAACTCCATGGTCATGGAAGGCAAATCCAGGGCAGGGTTTTGAGCTGGAAGAGCTGTGGTTGAAGGCAGGAGATGAGCAGTCAGGGAGGAGGATGCACAATTGTTCTGAACAAGAATGAAATGCTGCCTGAATGGCAAGGATGAGTAAATGGGGTAATTACCAGGAATTAACGGAAGCATTAGTGCAATCAGGAGATGGTCTTTATTAGAGCAGAGAGAACGCAGTGGAGGAACCAAAAATAAGCTCCAGGTTAAGACCTGTAATTTGCTGGAGTTTTAACACCAGTGGAGAAAAGTATGAATTTAGTCTTGAGATATTGGAAGACCTCGCAGAACAGGGCAAGGGAAAGATGTGAGTCTGGCCACTCGTTCACAACTGCTGGTGCAGATGTGTTATTGTAACTGGTGAGTAGGATGTAGATAAGCAGATATAAAAGGAAAGCAGGATAACACCTCCATCAAGTATAACCCTGAAAGAGAAGACAAACAAACGGGATAACAGGAAGAAAGTTTCAATGGGCAAAGGATACACCTGGCTGTTAAAGGCGAGGGAAAGGTAGAGAAAAATGAGAGAGCTGCTCTTGTTCTTAATAAAGAGATGAAAGGGCTGCTTCTGTGCAACAGAGAATGAGAAGTTGGTGAGAGTAAGAAAACAAAATGCTGGAACCAGAAGCCTTGAGGTTTTGAGGAGCCTGGGAGAGAGCAAGCAGCAGGCATTTGACAACTTCCTGAAGGGAGACTGTGATGAGGAGAGGCTTGGCCTCTTCTCCCAGGAGGAGAAACAGGACCCAAGGAAATGGCCACAAGTTGTACCAGAGGAGGTTTAGATCAGACATAAGGAACAACTTTTTCTCTCAGAGAGTGGTCAGGCACAGGAATGGCTGCCCAGGGAGGTGGTGGAGTCGCTGTCCCTGACAGTGTTCAAGAGGTGTCTGGATGAGGAGCTACGAGAGATGGTTTAGTAGCTTGTGGTTTAGTAGTTGTGGTAGACAACTGTGTCTATTTGTCCTAGATGATCCTGTAGGTCCTTTCCAACCTTCTGATTCTATGATTCTGTGATTCTAGGGATGGAGGTGGAGCAGGGCAGGCAGCTGGAATGCCCTGGGATCTGAGGGAGATGGACAGAAAACCATTTACAAACTGGTTAATGAGAAGCCTGAGGTGGGCAATGGAAGGGTGGGCTCATGAGCTGCAGAATAACAGCTGAGGAAGGAGACTGCACTGGAAGCTGAGTAGAAGAGGTGGTGGTGATTGGTGCTCACACACAGCCTTTTTTCTTCACATCTGAATGTGCCTGTTTCTGTCAAGTCGATTAAATTAAGAGATCTCACTATCCAGGTGATGTGTGGATGCTGATACATAGACCTCAGGAGCACAGAGCCTACAGGAACAACTAATTTATGGGTCAATGGCCAAAGTTTTGTATGGGACATACATACCCAGCCCTGGCTCTTGCTGTTCCTCTCTGGGCTTGACAAGGTGAACGTGCTTTGTGGCAAAGCTTCTCTAGCTCCTCTGTAGGATTGTCCTCATTGCAAACCCTGCCTCCATGGCTGAGGCTGAGCAGGTATCCTGAGCAGGCTCCACTCAGTGGTACGAGAGCTCTCTGCTTCTCACCATGCCCCATGCTCAACACACCTCATTGCCACCTCCCTGCCTTGCCACTGCCCCAGCTGATGTGGAGACTGCCCACATCACTGCCTGCAGCGGGGCTCAGCCAGGGCTCATGATGCTGGAATGAGATCTGCTTATCACTTGTCTGTGCTCAATGTATAAATATTAAGAGGAATATGTAAAAGAATCTCCTGAGAGACACTTTATGCTGATGTTACTACAAATAGGTTATTGTCCTTTTATGGCTGAGGGAGAGATCTTGTAATTTACAGTGCATTGTATAACCTCTCTGATTTCTCTGGCACTGGGAGTAGCCGGCAAATATCTATTCATAACAAAGAGGACAGCGTTGGGATCACTGTGTAACAGGAGAAAGAAGGATGGTGGAAGGCTGATTTATGGTTGCTCAAACAAAAGTTGTATCTGTTCGTTCAGAGGCAGACTACCTTGTTAAATAAAACATACTGCTAAGTAAACAGGTGATAAATAATCACTTTTATCGAGGCAATTTGAGCGGGCGATATGAATTATTTCACTAAAAATACAAATAACTTTTACTGCTGATTTGACAACAAGCGCATTAATGGTTAGGTCCTATTTAATTAATCCTCAGATATGCTGTTTTGGACTTACCCACTGCACACAGTGCGGCAGTGCTTTATCTTGGGGGATGGTTTTTGTACAACTGAGACTTAAAAGGCAGCAAACATTTAAAAGAACTGCAGCAGAAAAGCCCTGGGGAATATAGGCTAAACCCAGACGTCCAAAGCAGTGCCAGATCCACGGGAAGCCCTTGGCTCCATCTCTGCCCATCAGTTTGTCTGGTACCTTCAGGCTGTTAACTCTACATGAGGAAACATCCATGAAAACAGAGCCACAAACTGGGCCTCCTTATCTCTGCTGTATCACGGTCCTTTCAGAGGAACCCCAGAGATGGCTTTAGTTGTGTGGAGGACACAGATGGACAGGTGGGATGGAGCTGAAAGCAGAAGGCTCTGGCCCCTGGTGGATCTCATCTGTTCAGGGGAGGGGGGGTGGGGGGGGGGTTGAAAACTACATCTGCTTGTTTTCATTCTTTGTGTTTACTGAAATCCCATTTTATGAGCACCCCTGGCTGGAGAAAGCATACACAACTGAAAATAACTTGGAATGAATTTAAGCCAGAATCAGCCCACCTGGCAGTTGCAAACATAGCTATCTCCCGTTCCTTCCTTCCTTCCTTCCTCCCCTCCTGCCTCTCTGGCTAAGTTTAACCAGCATACAGGTGTCTTCCTGTGCTGTGAAGATGAAGCAACCACTCTTTTCTCAAACCAGTGTGATTTGATTGCTGGGGCTGATGTTCTTGTGAAGCAGAACAGAGTAATGCTAATGAGCTGCAAAGCTTCTCTTCCAAACCTCAGCAGCCCAGTCAGAGCTGGTGAGATGGGGTCCACAATTTGGCTGTCTGGCTTGAATTGCAGCCATGACCTCATGGTGAGTGTGGACAGACCTGGTGGCCAGCACCAAAATCACTGTAACTATTAAGCACAGATTGCAGAGTAACACCAAATCCCACTCTGGGGCCTCTACCTTCCATTTACTCTTTCCATCTTCTCTTGGGATCTCAACAGTGACCAGCTGAGCTACAACTGACTGAAAGGACATTGAGGTGTGGTGGGAGTTGGCCTCTTCTCCAAGTAACAGTGATAGGATAAGAGGGAATGGCCATAACTGGTGCCAGGAGAGGTTCAGGTTGGATATTCAGAAAAATTTGTTCTCAGAAAGAGTGGTGAAGTGCTGAAACAGTCTGTGCAGGGAGGTGGTGGAGTCACTGCCCATGGAGGCGTTCAAGAAAATAGAAATGTGCACTGAGGGACGTGGTTAGTGCGCATGGTGGGCATGGATTGGTGGCTGGACTATGTGATCTTAGTGGTCTTTTCCAACCTTCATGATTCTATGATTCCTTCCATCACAGCTGGAGAGAGATAAGCATATGTAGACATTGGAATGGTTTTATTTAGGCAGACATTTGTGTGTGTGTGTGTAAAATGTCTACCTCATGCTCCTTTGAAAGAACATCTTCAAAAGAAGCATTTCTTGTGGCACAACAAAGTTGATCCAAACATAGCCCTGAAGGAGAGATGAAATAGAGCTGCTCAGCCAGTCTTGCCTCTGGAAGCAGGGGATCTAGTTGTCAGATATGGACATTTTCCAGAGATGGGACTGGGTGCAGGGAGCTGTCGCTCAGCTTTTTCACTGATTCCTATGTGGACCTGAGCACATCACCTGAACTACTACCCTCTGCAATTCCATTTGTGAAATGAGAGTAAAGATGCCCACTGTTCTGTATAGATTCTGGATCTACAGAAGAAAGATACCTGATATATGATGTCTGAATATGTAATCAGGATGAACAGGCAGCCTGAAGGCCAGCTCTCAAGTCTTTGATGTGTTCATTCGGTCATTCCTCTGAGGATATGCTGCCGCCCTTCTGCACAGGCTGGTGCCTGGACCTGTGACCTGTGTGGGATATGGGGGCGACCCAAGCAGACACCCCCCACACTGCTCTGGAGGCCATCTCACATTCCGTTCGGGTTGGAAGTGGAGTTGCACAATGTTAGCCCCAAGTTTCATCAGAGGTTTCATTTTTTTGGGCAAGGTGAACGTGCTCTTTGGCAAAGCTTCCCTAGCTCCTCTGTGGGCTTCTACTCATTGCATGCCCTGCCATGGTTGAGGCCACGCATGTTCATGTCCAGAGCATTTCTTCCAACAGCCTTCATGTGAATTATGTCTGTGCTCTCTCTACTCCTCGTGTTCCTAGTTCCATAAAATATGCAACTGATTTCCTACAGCATGAGGTGCTCATTTTAAGTCCATGGTTGCTGGCGATGTGTAGAGACTGTTGCTTTAGTATTTGCTCTGTTGCTTTTCTCAAAAGTGTGATTGGATTTGTCAAATACAGCAGTCATCAGCATCACTCTTGCTGTATCTTTTGAAAGCTTATATTGCTCTTAACCTGCTTTGATTTAATTTTTGATAGCTCAATAATTCCTCATGACTATACAGAAGAAATTATTACGATTTCAGTTAGGGGTTCATTAATAAATTGAATCAGCTTTGGAGGAGACCAGTCACTGGGAAGATTCAAATCTCCCATTCACACCAGTTCTTTACCACCTTTCCTTTATTCTTACTGTTATAAAATGCCCCTCTTTTTGTTAAAGCACATAATTTTCTTACTGAGCACAGACTGAAACAAATAGATTGATATTATTTAATAAGATTTTTTAATGGGACTGAGGCTTTCAGCTGGGATCTGAACAGTACGATAGTTAACATGAATGGCTAGGGTAAATGCTGAAGCCTGAACAGGCAAAGAATACATAGAGAAGGAAATGTTTTCAAATCTTCTGGGCTTGCAATTCATCCCAGATCTAGTAGGAGCCAGCAGAAGCAGCTGCAGAGCCATTAGTCATTGTCTTTGGGCACTCATGGGGGATGGTGGTGTTTCAGAGGAGTGGAAAAAATATGCATATGCATATACACAAACAGTTTATACATTAAAATATCTTCAGAAAGAAGAGAGGAAGGTATTAGATAATTACAGAGCAGTCTGCTAAGCTTCAGTCCTAAGGAAAGTACTAGAAGAAATTAGAGTATAGGAAAAAAAGGAAAAAAAAGATAAGCAATAGCCAGCACATACTTGTAAAGAATGTACAGTGTCACACCAATTTAATTTATTTCTGAGAAAGGGACCTCGTTGGTAGGAAAAAAGGAGTTGATTTAACATTTCTTGTAGCAATTGTCCACAGATCCATTCATACTCTGGTGAACAGGCAACACATCTCATAGCTATAGTCCTTTCTAGCCTAATCACATTGAGCAGGTACATGACCTGCCTCTGCCCTGTCAGGATACGTCTATACGTAACGTGTAGTCTGGTCATTGCCCCTAAACCCTCAGATCCCCTTGCACATCTAAATAGAGCTCTTTTTATGACTGAAGCTTTCTTATATTTACCCTTAGATCTTCTCGAATCTTAGCTTGACTCCTTTCCTTCATTCTCTCCTCTTTGGCAACTTTCTCCTTGAAAAATGAGAGACAGTTTGGTTTAATAATTGATATGCAGACCCCTGGAGCTGATGAGCCTCTAGTCTGCCCTGAGCCCTGATGCTGATAGACAGCCTGTTTTTTTGCAGTTCTCTTTGAAATCCAGACTTGGTGACCGCAGCCAATGCAAGAAGATCTATAGGCATCCTTTGGGACCCACATTTCAGACATACGGCCCATATGCTGTAGTTAAACCTGGAAAACTGCTAAGTTTAGCCTTGGGATTCAAAACCAGTATGTAGCAGAAAACTCTGGAGCAGAAAGTCATTGTGGAAATCATAGAATCATAGAATGGCCTGGGTTGAAAAGGACCATAATGATCATCCAGTTTCAACCCCTCCGCCATATGCGGGACCGCCAACATCCAGCTCTTCAAACCACTCGGAAAAAAAGGAAGCTAAGATTGAGTCTGCTCGCTAGAATTCATGGGGCAAATGTGAATCTAATTCTGGTCACGTCTTGTCTTCCCTGAGCTGTCAGGGATAGACAGCAGCTCACCAGAGATGCAGTTCAAGCATGGGTTTGCTGGCCTCTTGGTGGTACGTATTATCAGACTTTACAAATAACACTGCACCATGCCATTTTCTAGGAAGATATTCCCTTCATATAACAGGATCTGCTTTTCTGCAGCAGAAAATGTATTGACCTACTATGTCAATATTCCTCACATTTCTCCCCATTTCAATTCATCCTTGCTTTTCTGTTGGAGTGGGAGCTGTCATGTGGAAGACCTGTGAACCCACAGCACTTGGCTGCACTATGGAAGGGCTGGACCACACATTTCATTGATAGAGATCCCAAGAAAGTCATTATATTCCACATCAAGAAGCCACTGATGCTGGATCTCCTCCTCCACAGTTCCAGGAAGACATTTATTTTGGGGTTCTGAATGAAGTCTTGGGTTTTCCTCCTACTCCTGTGACAACCAGAGATATTGAATACACTGCAAATTACCTCTGCATGTTTTTTCCATTGTTTCAGGTAGCTCTATTCAGTTTTCCAAAATACTCAAAGTTGATTTGTTTCCTTGAGCTTCTATGGAAAATTAACCTGGACATTCTAATTCATGTTTCTAGAATACTTTTCTCATGACAGCTGTGAAATGCCTCCAGCATTCAGAGAGGTAGGTAAAGGCAGCTGTAATTGCAGTCAGTATAATCTTGTGGATGCAGTTTAGATCCCAGCATGTAATGCTGCTGTTGGTTCAGGACCATCTTCTCTAATATTTGTTTATAAATATCAAAAGGGAAGTGGGAGGCAAATGGATGAGGCCAGGCTCTTCTCGATGGTGTGTAGCAATAGGACAAGGAGTACTGGCCTAAAACTTGTACATAGGAAGTTCTGTACTAACACAAGGAAGAACTTAATTATGGTAGGTGTGACAGAGCACTGGAAACAGGTTGTCCAGAGAGGTTGTGGAGTCTCCTTCTATGGAGATATTCAAGACTCGTCTGGACATTTATCTATGCAACCTACTGTGGGGTACCTACTGTAGCAGGGAGTTGGATTCGATGACCTCTGGAGATCCCTTCCAACCCCTGCGACTCTGTGATTCACAGCAAGATCTGTTTTATCTGGTAGTTTGAATAGATCTGATTCACCTTGGTAGAGATTTATTCTGCTGAGCATATAAATTCACTTTTGTTTTTTCTTTTCTTCTTTACAGCAGTCTGGTGTCTTCATGATCTCAGACTGAGACAGTCTGTGGGCTTAAAAATGCATGCTAGCATTGGTCCCGACTGGCGTACCCTGGTATAAAGTGTTAATACCTACAAGGTCTCAAGTGCTTAAAAGGCACATCCATACAGAGATTGGGTACACGTGTATGACATTTTTAGAGAAACACCGATGAGTCAGAGGATAGACCTACCAGTGACTTCAGCAAGGCTTTGGCATCATTCCACACAACAGTCTTGTGAGCAAGCTAGGAAAATATGGGTTAGATAAGTATAGATCTGTTGTAAAATTGTGCTCAAAGGACAGCTATCAGTGGTCCACAGTCTGACCTGAAAGTCTTATTGAATAGATATTCTATGAGCCAGTTTCAGGCCACACAGAAGCCAGTACATCCGTTAATATCTTGACACAGAAATAGACCATACACTCATTGGTGTTGTGGATGATCAAAGCTAAGGGAGAAGAGAAATGCAAACACTTTAAAAGGCAGGATTAGAGTTGAAGAAGTTCCCAACCAATTACAGCAAGAACCTAAAATAACTAGCCAATGATCCCGTAAGGATAAGGGAAAAGTATCATGTATGGAGAGTAATAGGTGAATACTCAAATACAAATTGGGCAACTGCCTAAGCAGCAGCTCTGCAGAGATGGAGCTGGTGATTAAAGGTGAAATGAGTCATAGGTTTTGTGATGCTACAGAGGAAGACAGGTGCCCCACTTGGATATGTAAAGAGGAGCCATAAGTAATTTGCAGTCAGTATTTCTTCTTTTATTTTATTCATACCTTCAAAACTAGCATAGTTTTGTCTATTTTGAGGCATCACGCTTCACCATGCCATCTGGACAGTGCTCCAAGGAAGTCAAGGAGACTTTTTTTTGCCTGGAGGTAAAGAAACTAGTCTGAGAGGAAGAGAAATATTTGTACTGGTTCATATGGGGCTGAAGGGGAAAAAAGGGTATGGTAATGCTCTTCAGGTTATGATAACAGATTGCTACACAGGGAAGGGGGCCAAACTGCTTACATGCCAAGTATAGGGCAGCAAGTCTCATGGAAAGACTGTGGGACAAACTTAAGGATAAATAAGTTCTGGCCTGGCAGACCTGCAGCATTTTTAGGAATAGACTGTGGGATTATGAAGTGACATGAGATGGCCTCTCTGCTCCCTGTTACTCCTGTCAGAAATGATTCCACAGTCTTGTGATTATGTTTTTAATTCAGTATGTTACCAATGTCAGTCCATGTTCTACCTGATCTGTTAACTTATTTACCATTTCTCCAGTATTTTTCTCCTAGAATTGTCCCTCCCATGTGCTCTGATGGCCTTATCTGTCTTTGCTGTCCTCCTCTTTTACCTCAAACACAACCTTTCATCTAATTTGTTTTTCTCACAACACCCTATAAACAGCAATGTTATTCAGTTGCACATTCAAAGTACAGGTTTTTACCCTCTGATAATTTAAGCCTGCAAAGATGAATAATTGGGTTTTGATCCTTCCTATTCTTCTTTGCGTTTTTGGAAGGGTGATGGTTTGTGTCCCTTGTGAGTCATCTTTCTCTCACTCACATGGGCTGAAATCTGTACAGTAGGAACCTAAACAAAAACGTAGTTTACAACATCACAAACAAAAGGGAAGATAGAAAAAATATTACAAAACTGAGATTATTCTAGAGATTTATGCCAGTTTTCACTCCAAGTTAGACATTTAAGCAGGAGATTTGAGTAGCAAGCCTAGCTGGCTCCATGCAGTCATCCAAGACAGAGCAGCATTTCTGGTGAATGATTCATCCTGACCAACACCCAAGTTGCCTGCTGGTGTTGCCAACATCAGAATCCAAGGAAGATTCAGCTGCTGGCCAGGGGCCACAGTAGCTGGCTGGGTGGTGGGCAGTACTCAGGTGCTACAGGAGGAGGTACCTTGAGCAGAAGGCAATTAAATTACCTGGCAAAAGGGACAGCAAGTTGTTAAGGAGAGTGGGAATGTCAATTGTTTCTTTCTGAGATTATGGGAATGTATTTGCAGCAACTGACTTTTTTTCAGTTCTATACAGGGCTGTAATATGTTCCAGGAACCTCATTTCAAGTACTCTACTTTTGTTGGCCTTAACTTGGTTAAGGTTTAATTTTTGCAGATTTCAGTCAGATAACAAACTCATTTTATCTGAGGAAAATAACTTGGTGAAGCTGTGTGCAAATCCTGCTTTTTTTGGTGAGCTGGATCTGTGAGAAAAAGAAAGCCCAGCTAAGCTGTGCAGGGAGGTGTGACTTGACTCATGTCTGCTTCCTGTAGATCAGTATCTCCTCTCCCTTGCTTGACACTTAGCTGTAATTCTCCCTACAGGTGATCCAGGTTGGTTGGAGAGCTCCTTCCTGCTTGGCTTAGAGAGATGGATCATTTCAGTTTTCCACTTGACAAGAAAGAAATTCCAACCACAAGCCCCAGTGATTCAGCTCTCAACTTTGTATCATGCTTATTGCTTGATCTTTCCTAGAAAACGTGGGCTTTTTCATTTGAGGAAGGGGCTGCGTGGCCTGGCTGAACTCACAGAGCCCTCCAATCATCCACCAGGACCAAAGGAATCATTTCCCTGCTCTCTGAGCCATGTTTCTGGCACCTCCCTATTGACCCTTCCTTTCCCATTGCATAAACCTTATCTTCGCTCACAAGTCCTTCCTCAAGACCAGTCATCTCCCATTCACAACCCACCACCCCGCTGTCACATTTTCCAGCACACACTCTGTGTGTCAGCCCACGGCCAGCACTACTGGGGGGAGCTCCCCAGGGTCACCTCCATGAGTCCCTTGATAAACCATCCTTGGACAACAGCCGTGCCAGGCTGAGCCACTGCCTCAGGTGTGTGGGACGGTTTGTCCTTGTACTCCTCTATTAGTCAATGCTTGCCTGTTCTGGTGCTATATTTAAACAGTGAACTACTTGGAGCACACCCTGTCCTTTCATTTTGTGATTGCACAGTGTCTCATATAATGGGGTATGGCTTCGTGACTTGTGCTGTTAGGAATGGACGCAAAGCAAGTCAATAATATTAATGCTAATAAGAGCCTTTCCTTCCTGCCTTTGTCTTCCTTTTCTTTGTTTTTTGTTTCTGTCATCTTCACTGTTATGTTTGTGTTCATGTTACTGAAATAAAAGAACTACTCAAATGCAGCCTGTTGTTTTTTTTTTTAACTTCTCAAGAGAACATTTGCTTCTTTGTCCAAAGTCACAAAACCTGAATATTGAATCAACCAACATGGAAGCTGGTTTTAATCAAATATTTTACCTTGGTGGGCACTGCTGCTGTAGAGGGAAATAATCCATTTCTGTCTCAGCAGAAGCCTGTGTTCTCTTTTGAATCCAAACCTTGATTCATTTGATTTTCTGCTTAGTTTGATCAGTACCTCAAAGAACAGCTCTTTTGTATTAAATAATAAAGTAGCTTACACCTTTCTGTTTGATCACTTTAAGAACCGCTGCTGAATAATTTACTGGAAGACAGCCTCACTTTTCCACAGACACGTCGCTAGACATGGCATGCAAACTATAGGATATTTACAGCTATGGATGGCTAATTTTTGTATTTTTTCCTGCAAGCAGTAGATTTCTTTTTGTGTTTTAGCCATCCCCAGCTATTTCTATACCTGAGAAAAAATGTGCTAAGTAGTTTTGGATAGACACTTGGATTCTGAAGTGTGTCAGAGAGAAAATATCTATATTTTACGTGACAGTCTGATCAGTAATATCCACATAGTAGGAGACTCAGATGTAATTACTCATTTTGGCATGCTGAACCTGATCCCTGCTTCCCTGGAGAATGCTCTGAGCAGCAGCTCAGGGAAACAGCTGACCACAGTGTGCTTCCGAAGTCTTCCTCAGGATGGGATATTGCAAAATCCTTTACTAATTTTACTGTTGTTTATGATAGCAAGATATACAGTTTTAATAAAGCTCAACTTCTTTGGTGTTGTCTTATTTCTTAGCAAAAACTGTCACTGAAAGTCTGGACCTGGGAAATCATAAGAAAATACACACATTTTAGGTATAAAATACCAGATTGTCATCAAATAACGGGGAACTTCAGCTTCTGGTGTGTCTGGCCTGGTGGGAAGGATGGGATTGAATTTTTAGTGCAAGCAACACGATCCCCATTTGTATGTTCAGTGCATTCCAGAGAATTAATGGCTCTGAAAATGAACTACTAAAATGGTAAGAGTTATCTACATATTCCATTTATTTTATAATAGCTGTTAATCTTACACAGCTCAATTTGATAAAGCAGATCATCAGATCTTGATTTTTCCGTGCTTAATTTAAACTGTAATTAACTGTGCATTATACATGTAAATTGTGGTGCAGAAGTCTCTAAAAGTAAATGAGGATGGAAATACAGTCAAAAAAAAAAAAAAAAAGTGTAAAAATTGAATTGCTAAATTCCTGCCCATATGGGAAAAAAGCACCAGATTGCGTTAAAGAAATAGAATAGCTAGAAAACATAACAAGCCAACCATTCACAGTGTGTTCCCAGGTACAACATGAGGAGGAAAGAGAGGCAGTAATGTAAGGAGTGATGCCATTTGAGCATCCTGCCCAGCTGGGCAAGGCTTATTTGATGGTCTGGCTACTTCTGTAGTTCAAAACACAGAAGAACTGGAAGACGGGAGGTAAATGTCAATGGGGAGGCCATTGCATTGCACAGCCTGGTGAAAGGAATAGGTATATGAAGCTTAAATATGCATTGAACTTAGGCTGACTAAATATGACATGTTGACCCTTGGTTCAACCCTTTCTCTGAAGCTTAGTAGAACCAGACATACAAATAATGTCTTTTCTAATGCTAGCACACACACTTCTGTAGCTGGGCAATACTTTGGCTCTGGGAACTAATCTGGTTTGAAACAAGCCCTCCATATCTGCCACAGATCTCTTTTCAATGAAGCCAGGACAAGCCAGTATTTATTTTTGAAAGTAAACCAATAAACAGCCGTGTTGGAGCTTGCAAAACTTCCTTGTTTGTAATTATTACTGCCCTATGGCTGCTGTATCCCTGTGCGATGGACACTCATTGAACATAGTTCAGTGCAATATTTGATGAGTTAAGAAAACACTTTCCTTTGTTGGAAAGACTTCTTATTGGATTCCAGTACTAAAAATTCCTTTACATGTTTTAGAAATAAATCTCTTACATTGTTAAAAAACAAATATAAAATCACAGAATCACAGAATGACCCAGGTTGGAAGGGACGTCAAGGATCATGAAGCTCCAACCCCCTGCCTGGCGGGGCCACCAAACCTCCATGTTTACTAGACCAGGCTGCTCAGGGCCCATCCAACCTGTCCTTGAACACCTCCAGGGACGGGGCATCCACAACCTCCCTGGGCAGCCTGTTCCAGGACCTCACCACTCTCCTAGTAAAGAACTTCCTCCTGATATCCAACCTAAATCTTCCCTCTTTCAACGTAAAACCATTTCCCCTTGTCCTGCTATTATCGGCCCTTTCAAAGAGTTTACTCTCCTCCTGATTATAGGTTCCCTTCAGGTACTGAAAGGCTGCAATGAGGTCACCCTGCAACCTTCTTGTCTCTTCTTTTCTTCTTTTCTGAAATGATTACTTGGTTTAGATGTCTAGGGTAATCAAACACAAGTCTCCTCATTTTAAAAGCATTCTGGATCACTGCATAGCTTGCAATAAAGTAGTTTTTTCTATTTTTGTGAGGGGAGATCATAAAAGATACTACCAAGCTTGGTGATACATGGTAAATTGGCACATCCAATGAAAAGCAAAACACCACTTGATTGGATTATACCTGAAAATCTTTTGTAATAAGCATGCAGTTGTGTGAAAGTGAGATGTCCAAAGCAACTCTTGGCAGATTTACAGGTCCAGTTCTGGGCTGCTCAGTTCAAAAAAGTAGGGATCTCCTAGAAGGAGTCCAGCAGTGGGCCACAAAGATGACGAAGAGCCTGGAGCATCTCCTGCATGAGGAAAGGCTGAGAGACCTGGGTCTGTTCAGCCTGGGGAAAGGAAGACTGAGAGGGGATCTGATCAGTGTTTGTAACTATCTGAAGGGACATGGGAAGCAAAGAGGCCGGGCTCTTCTCAGTGTTATGTAGTGACGGGACAAGGAATAACGGCCAGGAACTGGAACATAGGAAGTTCCATACAAACATGCAGAAGAACTTTATGGTAAGGGTGATGGAGCATTGGAACAGAATGCCCAGAAAGGTTGTGGAGTTTCCTTCTTTGGAGATATTCAAGACCCATCTGGATGCCTAACTGTGATCTATGGCAGGGTACCTGCTTTAGTAGGGAGGTTGGACTTGATGATCTCTCGAGGTCCTCTTCAACCCCTGCAATTCTGTGATTCTCTGGCCCTTGGGTAAAATCTGTTCTTCTGTTTTGTTAGGACATGACCGGTGTATGCTGTCTTCTTTTCTCTACTTTTGTCCAGCTATCGGTAGCTGTGTATACCCCAAATTCATACAATCATAGGATGGTTTGAGTTGGAAGGAACTTCTAAAGGTCATCGAGTCCAACTCGTCTGCAATGAACAGGGACACCTACAGTTATGCAGGTGCTCACAGCCCTGTCCAGCCTGACCTTGATTGTCTCCAGGGATGGGGCACCCACCACCTCTCTAGGCAACCTGTTCCAGTGCCTCACCATCCATCTTATAAAAAAACCTTCATCATTTTATCCAATCTAAATCTCCACTTTTTGTTGTTGTTGTTGTTTGAAACTATTTCCCCTTGTCCTGTCACAAGGTCTGTCCCCTTCCTTCTTACAGCCCTATCTCTCACCCTATTGTCATAGGGGAGATGTTCCATCCCTGGGGTCATTTCTGTGGCCTCCTCTGGGGCAACAATTGTCACTGTTCTTTATCTCATCATTTAATTATGAGTATCTGGTACAGATCTCTAACCAAAAGTTGTTGATATGGTGTTTGATAAACCTATTGATTCTCCATAGTCCACAGTCTGTGAAGACATCTGTGTTAAACCAAGCGGCCCTTCCCTTGCCTGTCTGAACTTTGCACCACAGGCAGGGTCACAAGGGCTCTGAGACATGCTGCCTGAGCCAATAAACATGACAACAATGGCAGCAGTTACTCTTGCTGGAACAATGGTGCCACATAACGTTATATTTATTTTCATAGCCTTTGTTTTGTGACCTGTTGATTATAAGACATTACTGTTTTGTTCTTCTGACTAAGCTGTTTGCCTTTTATTTTATCTCATCCTCTGATGAACAGACATTCCAACAAACCCAGGCTGCCAAACACCCCTGGGACTCCAGTCCCTGTGCCAGACTTGTTACAAAGCAGTACGTGGCACTGCAGGGGGATGATGTACCTTTGGCTATGCCAACAGTGGCATCAAAACACTCATTTAATTTCTGTCATACTGAGAAAACTTCAGAAAATATAAGTGATTTTACAATGAAATCTGTAAATTTTCTGTGTCTTGCTATAGCGGCATTACTATCAAACGCTCTCTAACAATCACTGAAGTTTGAGAGTTGCCATTAATTTCTTTGTTCATTATTATCATGTAATGTGAACGTGTGGTCAATGAAGGAACTACTAGGAAGTCAACCAACACGCCCTACTTAGTGCCATGGTAGTTTCTCTTCAGAATAATTGTACAAGACCCCTTCTTGGATCGTGATGCACTTCCAGTCGTTTCAATCACTTAAAATCTCTTAAGCAATTCTGTCACAGTGTATTTCTTCTTTTTCTTTGAGGTGAATTTTAGTCCTTGTGCTCTGCTGTAGTTTCGTTCTTCGTATCATTTGAATGGAAGTGCACTTGTTTTCCCATCTGACAGTATTTATAGCTCTGCAATTTGCTCTTGGCAGTTTTCAGTTTGCCTTAGATAGTCTTTGTGAATAACCAGCTCTTTTCACTGGAGTTCTTACTTGAAGTACCACATTCAGTCCTCTTTCAGTTGAGGGACTATTTAGTACACAAGAGAAGTTATCCATGATGCACACTGACACTGCCTGTCCTTCCTTTTGTTTTCTGTGTTTGTTGGAATTCGCTTCTCTTTCCTTCCTTTGGAAAGTCCCAGTAAATTCCAAGCCATATCAAGGAATGTGCTTCTGATGGGTCTCCAGGTCTAGTCTATGTGATTGGAAAGGCATTCAAAGTCCTTCCAAATGGAAAACTCATTTGAAGGGGAAGAATTTGGCAACCATCCCATGATGGTTCCTATTACATGACTACTCCATTGACTTTGGTGATCCATTTTCATGGGCCTTTTAATCAGAAAAACAGTAATTTCAATAGCTTCTTTGACCATAACATTGAATCCTTCATTTCAATAATCGGATGCAATTAAAAGTGAAGAGATTAATCTTGCTCTAAGGATGAAATACTTGAAATGTGTGAAATATTTATTTTCCTTTCCTTCAAGAGAGACACATGGAAAAATCTGGATCAAAGATTATTATCTTTTTTCTTTTCTCTGTGGATTACTATCAGTTCTGATTTGTTTTATACGTAAAATAAGAACTCATGTGATATAGTTTATGCAATTAAACACTTTTGCAAATAAAAGGAGTGATATGATATGACAACCATTTGTAAATCAGTGTGGAATAGTCATCTCCAGTTTTATTAATATTAAAACAACACCAAAACCTGTCTGAGCTTCTTTAATTGATATTAAGCCACATGAGCGACAAAACTGATTGCTAATGCAGGAGAACAACTGCTTGTGTGGACACTTTTGGAAGACTTGTAATGCCAAGCAACTAAAAAAGCTTAGATAGGCACGAAAGTGTTCTACATAACCAACCTTTGCTTCATGTCGCAGGATGATGATGGCTTGCTTCTTTGTGCAGTTAGTTCATGTTTGTTTCATTAAAGCCAGAACCTTTCTGTCATTATTTGTCACTTTCTGATGCTGTGGTTTGGGGAAACCATAATTGCTTAAAATCTCCATGCACGGACTGAGACTCTTGTCAGGGCACCATCAGGAAAGCTGCCAGGTTGGCCTGGATTAAAGCTGGCTTGAAAACCCCTTGGAGAGCACAGTGGAGTGTGCTGCCCTTGTGACAGAAACCTGGAAAACAGCTGCCCCCTGCCTCCCAAGAGCAAAGTGGTTTACAAACGGTATGAGACCACATCACACAGGGGTTTAACCCCTGTATAGCTAGAGGTGTAAGGCAATAGCAATAGCAAGCACTGACTTTTCCACACTGAGAATGAAGAAACTCCTCCACTTGTTACGTGCTGTGAACCACCAGGCCAATTGACTGCTCTGGTAAATCCAAGTAATTCAAGTACCATCACAGCAGCAGGTCAGGAGCACAGAGGTATGAGTTAACAGATTCTGCCAAAGCCAAGTACATAAATAACTTCACTGAAATACAGCAATGTATCAGATATCCCTTTGCTTTCAATACTAAAGATGAACAAAGGCCCCACTATCACCAAATCACAAAAGCTTGCTGGGCTTGATGCTATTTTTTGCTGAGTTCCTTAAGAATTAGAGGATAGCTGGCAATTCTATTTGCAAATACGTGCACTCCTGTTGGGCTTTGGAAGTATGGAAGACTGAAAAACAGTGGCTGTTCTGCATGTGAGAAGACAAATGAGCTCTAAAACTACCAGACAATATTTTTGCTGTCTCCTGGTTAGGAAATTTTCTGTTACAGTGACATAAAGGGATGAAAATCTCTATTAAAATGTGTTTGCTGTCCGGTCCCAACTTCTGTGTCTAGTATGGTCCACCTAGAAAGTGGCCATCAGAAGGAAGCTATGCAGGTGGGCACTGCCCGATGCACTGAGAAGTCCTGTCCTTTTCCTCATCGTTCAAAGGCTCAGCAGCAGCAATCTACATGCCTTGCTTGGCAGCCATCCCAGTAACACAAGAACAGTCTGTGATGGACACTTTAGTTTCTAGGCTCATTTGACCACATCTTAGG
Organism: Excalfactoria chinensis; assembly: GCF_039878825.1. NCBI lineage: Eukaryota > Metazoa > Chordata > Aves > Galliformes > Phasianidae > Excalfactoria > Excalfactoria chinensis. The sequence continues at coordinate 13,009,764 of NC_092825.1, read as the reverse complement.
CTTTACAACAGCAGTATTTCACACTGTCTTCCATGGTTTATGGTTACAATGGCACTAGGGGTGAAATACCAGGCATAGTCTTTTCAAAAGACCAAGCAAACCCTCCGAGATGGTCTTGGATTTTAAGCTCTCCATCCATAAGATATATGAAGAATAGGTTTTGAACCTTTGCTCTCAGATAGATCTTGTTTTCATATGTGGAATTCCAAAAGCAATGACAGATTAGAAAGAAACTCGTGCCAAAGTTGCTGAAGCATTTAATAGAGTCTGAGGAAGCCAGTGTCAGTCTTTCCTCTGTCCAGAATTACTTTAACAGAAGTATGCAACCTCCTCAAGCACTCTGCATGGCTCATGTGAAATGAAATCTAATCTAAGTAAGGTAATCTGCCTGCATTAAATTGCGTTTAACCTAAATTGTTAACAGTTGTTTATTCTCCACATTATAATTACATTGGCTACAAAGAGGATCAAGTCAACAGTGCGGAGGAGACGTCAGTGGGGTGACTGGGACTGACAGGCAGCTGCACCAATCCCTGCACAGCGTGCTTGGGGGGGCTGTGCACATATGTCCAGAAATTGCTGCAGAGGATGGCTTGGCTCAGCTCTCACTGCTATTTAAAGGCACATGAGCTGCATGTTAAATTGGGCATTAGTATTGGCCTGGCTCACCAACTCACAGCTGGTTTGGCGGCACTGTACAGCAGTCTCGTTGGGGGGTTGAAGACAAAATGAAGGCAGTGCCTGTAAGTGCAGAAATTTTAGGGCACTAGGAGCTAAGAGCTGCTTCTTCTCTTGAGGTGACTCCCTACACCTGAACAGCAGTAGCAAATGAAGGGTGCAGTTTGCCATTGTGCTTCAGCTTGCCAAGAAATGCCTGGTTTCTTCCATGAAGAGCATTCCAGGTAAACCTCTGGAATTTTCGTGCAAAATAAGGAGTGTTTGCATTTTGAGGATTTGCCTGTTTCCAGCCTGAACAGCCAGCTGGGTGCCCATTGTCAGCAGCTATGTTAACACTGCAGGAGCTGGCAGGATTTTATAGCAGTTTTCCTACAGAGTATTATAGTGGAGGGGGAAAAAAAAGGAATCTGTTAAATCCATACACTGCTATCTAAAACATCTATCAGCTCACTAGCAAACTATTACCAAAAAGACTATAAATGCAAACAAGGAACCACAGCACAAAGACACTGAAGCTGTATCTCTGCTGGCAAATTACATAGGCCTGGTGCCATTCCCCGGTGCTGAGGCCAGCTGGAAAGGAGCAGCCCACATCCATAGTGTTAACCTCTCCTAAGCTCCAGAACATGATGGCTGCATGGAAACTGGAGGTGGGAGGCCGCGGTGCTGTTGAACCCTTCCAGAAATGGCACAGGACAGAGCTAGTTGGCACAGGCCAATGTGTTGAGAACTACGCTGCACATTTCACAGCAGGGAGCATGGAGAGTGCTCAGGGACATCCCCGTGCTCTCAAACCTCAAGGCATTGAGGTAGTGAGAGAACTGCAGCCTCTGCTAGGGACAAGAAGAAGAATCTCAGAGGCAAAGGGAGCTACTCCACCCTTCTGTGGAGGTTGGGAGCACAAGAACATGTCAGAGCTGTCCTTTGCCCTGGAAGCCTTGCTGGCACAAGTTGAACCCTCGTGCCATGGGTGGGTGTGCACCTCCTCTGCAGTGCTGATGTGTGCATTTCTGCCAAACAGCAGTTATCTATTTATTTGTTTATAAGTATAGGTTTCCAATTGCTTTTGTGGGGTGGTAAGGCTTTGTTCTGCTGTAAGTGTGATGTTCCTTCATGTTATGCACTCTGAAGTTTCTAATACATACTTTCACCTCAGCCTTTTCTAATACAGTATTGTGTCTTTGAGTTATATTTCATGAGGATAGATTTCAAGCATGAGCCCTAAGTAAGACAGCCACAAATACCTGTTGGGACTGGAAGGCATCGGTACTCAGTTATTTAAACCGAAAGGTAGAAATAATTAGAAAGTCCCAGGCAAGAGGACTCACAGATTCTGTGAGAGGATTCATCCCTAAATCAGTGCAATGCAAAGCAGCCTGGCCAGGCTGGCCGCAGAGCTTGGGCTGTGGTTTTGCAATGCAACGTGCTCAGGGGCAGTGCTGGTTTCAATTATTCTCACTATCATTCGTTCCCATCACAGAGCTGACATTTCTTGGCAGGATTTTTTAAATAGGATCGGTTCCCAAATCCAGTTCAAAATGCAATCCTACAATCCTACAGACAGTTGCTCTGTCTCAAGCGAATGGGCTGGAGACCAGCAGGCAGGAGACAAGAGATGGGGAGTGGGAGCCAGGGAAGGTATCAGATACTGAGCCTGTGTTTCTATTTCTAATGCCTGCTGCTCTTTGCTTTCTGCTCCTCCTATGGATGAAAGCCAAATGCGAGGAGATACAGAGCTCAGAATTTCACAGTTCTCCATTGTGTGTTTTCTATGCACCTTCCTTCCTTCTCAGCAATCACTGGGCGTCTGCGTGGACAGCCCCATGATGCCTTACTGCTCTGGCAAAGCAGCACTGAGACTTCCTCTTCCCAAGCAGGAATCACTCAGAAGGCAGGATGTGTTTTCACAGCAAGCGCCAGCTTAATTAGCCTCTATATAGACTGGTAAATTTGGACAATGTACCAATGCAACCCTTTGAGAATCATAGAATTGTTTGAGTTGGAAGGGATCCTTAAAGACCATCTAGTCCAACTCCCCTGCAATAATCACGGACATCTACAGCTGATGGTCCCCATTCCAGCAGGACTTCCGTGATCATTCAATTTACGTAATACCTCAGTAAAAAATTAACTGCTCTCAGATAGTTAATGCAGTTAACAACAGTGACGAAAGGGGAAGAACTCCGAGTAGAACAGAAGGAACAGATTAGGGAGTACTCCTTCACTGAGATGTTTTCAGCTTGGTTGGGCCTAATGAAAATCACACGAGAGTACTTAAGGACAATGCTGAAGCAATGACAGAGGTGTCTGAAGACAAAGCCAGCTCACAGGCATCTGTGGTTGAATTATCCTGTTTGGAGATTATCTGTGCCACATATGCAGAGATAGCCGGGTCTGACACGGCTCATTAGCACAAGCATCACATGAATGAAGCGCTGCAGATTCCAGGTTCATGTTGGGTCTGGAAGTAATCCAACAACCTCTGTTCAGGACAAGGCAAAGGCTTGCTCTCAGAAAGCCCATCTGGACATGAACAGACTGTGTATACCTGTACCTCTGTCACTGCCTGCTGAGTCCCAGGAGACACATCAGTGTGAGGGAAGAGGGAGAGGTTGTTTCAGTCCCACTGCTACAGCCACCTAAGAGGCTCTGCCCAACATGGGTTGCCTGGGAGCTGCTGACTCCATCCCTAGGAGATGCAGCAGCCTGATGGTGCAGCTCCTGCCCAGGTCCATGCTTTGACAGTAGCCACTTCCCAGGAGCCTTTCCCAACAAAAGGGTTTTTTAGCTTCTGCTGCTTCTAGTCTGAGAACATCAGACATTTCTTCAAGCATCGGAAAGGTTTTACCCACACAACAATGTACGAAGAGATGGAAATTCTTAGATAAGGTATCTAAACAACCCTTATTTATCCACCAAATACACTAGAATAAGAAAGAAAAATAGTGTCCTTTGGGCATCTTTAAGTAGTAATTTAATTCTGAACTGGTTTTATGTAGATCTTAGATTTCCTCTCTTCCAGCTGTACTTGCTCTTATACTATGGCAGTGCACCATGGCTGGGAAGGGTACGGCAGGTGTCCTAAATATGTGCTTCCAGACCCTGAGATATTCTGACATATCTTCAGAAGAAAAGCTGCAACTCCAGACATTGTCTGAAAGAATCCACTTCAAAATAGCAGGGATCAAATAAGAGGTGTTTCTCTCTCTGTAGAAAAGATCAAGCACCAATACGCTGCCCCGCATGCTTTTCAAACCACCTCTCCATATGCCATACAATGAAGGAACTTCACTGTGTGATTCACCTGTACTGAACTGTGATCACTTTGGTATTTTCCAGTCTTTTGGCTGCTTAACATCTCTGTGTCACATACCTGAAGGGAGGCTGCATTGCACCCATGACTCAGATATTTCTCTTGCAATAATTAGACTCCTACAGCAGAATGGAGGTTTCATGACTTTGTCACCATGGCTAATGGATGTGTCTGTGTGATGACACCAACGTGAGTTATCCTTCTGTCTCCCAGCTATCAGGGAGTGATCAAAGTGACTCATCTCTGGGTGCCAACTCAGACTAGCAAAGAAACAGTGCCTTCTTGTTTCCTTCCTCTGAATTTTGCTCATATTAATAGCAAAATCTGAAACAATCCATCCCGTGATTGCATGTAAGGCAGACTAAGTGACTCAGTTATAGGATCTCACCTCCCTGCTGATGCCAACAGCGCAGCCCTTTATGTCACTGCTGGTTGCTTCAGGCTTCCTCTTAGTCAGTGAAGAGAAACAGGCACTCCTAGGGCACAACTCATCTCAACTAGGTTAAACATCTGCCTTAGTGCAAGGCGGATCACCTTCTAAAAAAACCTTTTTCTATGCTGACTGTGGGCACGACCTGCACGAGGGGCAGCACTGATGGCCCTGCTGCAGGTAACATGTGGTGATGGGTGACAAGTCATGCCCTGGTGAGTATGATACAAGTGCATGTGCCCTGATCGAGTAACCTGCCCACCAACCCCTGCCACCTCCTCCACCTGCCTTCTTTTTGTTTTTGCTGCCCTGACAGTATGAGTGGAATCACTGGATTAGTAGGGCAAAATAGAGTTAGTTCTTCCTTGCCTGTCACACTTCTTCCTGTAGGGACAGAATATCCTAGTTAGCTTCCTCACCCCCACATCAGTACAGGTTTCTCATAATGGAAAACACAATTCTGTGCTTGAGTCAGAATAACCTGGACATCCTTCAGCTCCAGGTTACCTCAGAAGGCCCTCGGGAAGTGCTGGAATGGTGCATATGAACCAATGCTCCAGTGCATGGGCTGTTCCCATTGCTTTCCAGTGGGAAAATGCCAATGGTTCCAGGGGAAGGAAGGTCTGGCATCCCCTGGGGAATTGGAGCACCCTGGAGCTGCTCTCCCACATGGCAGCAGAGGACAGCATGGGGTGCTGGTGGTGGGACCTTTGGAACCTGTTTTGCAGACCGGCTGGAGGCTGCCCTGACCAGCTCTGCTGTGTTTTCCACTTGTGAGCAGGGAGCTCATGTGTTGTGTGGGTGGGTGGCCCACCTGCCCACCCAGATTTCCTCTTTTCATAAAGTGGCTGATTTGCCAACCCACCACTTTGCAGACCTAGTTTCAAAAGAGGCAGCACAATGTGCTGGGATTCTTTTTGGGATTGGCGGTGATCCTTTGGATGGTTTCCCAGGGGGGCTTTTCATTCTATTTGACTTACAAATCCTGGAGAAAGGATCATATCAAATCCCAGCTCTAGTGGCACTGGCTATTTTTAAGTACAACGCGAGCATGAAACACTCCTTAGGGGTATGGAGAGAGGATAAGAGGAAGGGCCTCACAACAGCAACAAATCCATAACGTTTAACAACACACTTTATGGAGTCACATATATAAACCTTTTCAGGGTTATAATGAATTTTAATGAAAATAGATTTAAAAAAGGATCGAGGCAATTTAAGCACAGTTATGAAAAGTACATAGGCAAAAAAGGAGAGAATAAAAGGGCTACAGAGCTCACAGTAAGTTTGTTGTGTTGCGTTGGACCAAACCACACATTAGGTGTATTTATTGAAGGACACCCAAAAAGCTCATCTGATGTGAGCTCTGGAGTGGGCTGCTCTGAACGTGGTGAAACCTTTCCAACTGCAAACCTCCAACCCCCCAGCGTCACACCACGCAGATGGCCCTGATGCAGGGCAAGGCCCCATCCCTGGCAGGAGGTTGTGCGTGGGGGCTTTCAGGATTATTTCCAGTTATTGTTAATGACCAGGAGGGATTGCAGCACATTTTGAACCAAGAACGTGGAAAGTTTTGACAAGCTTTATCAAGACTTTTGCAGTTCATCTCAGGGACTAGCATTACAATTAATGTCATTCTCTAGTTTATAGTTGTAATCCTGGAGCAAGAGCCGACGCTTGTTAATTTTATGCTTTCTTTCTTTCCAGTTACCCATTATGTCAGCATATTTCATTTACGTTAGGCTTTCTGAAATCAATCTTCATTCTAATGTATAGTCCCCATTGCCTTTTTTTTTTCAGTAAGCAGCTGAAGATTTAGTGTTGGCTTCTAACGTGCTGAATCCATTTACGATAGTTTACATAATCAGATTTTCAGTGCACTGTAAATCTGTCTTGAAATACTCAGATTGCTCCAAGACTAAACTGGTTAACCTTCTGAACTGTTTTTCATCATCTGTGTACATTTCACCATTTTAAGGAACCGTTAAGATGCTATTTTGGTAGGGCTTGAGCACCTTCCATGTGTCATTGATTTCTTTCCCCCCAATGGGGAATTTCTACAAATGAACGCTGTATTTCAAAAGAAGAACAGATTCAGCCATAAATATCTTTTAAGCTACTAAATGTCATACTGTCTTGTGGCAGCAGTCTAATTCATCTCTTGAATAGAGCGGTTGACTTTTGCAATTAAACAAAGTGATGAAGTTTCACTGGGAAGAACAATCAAAACTAGCCAACATGTTAACACACAGAGGGGCAGTGAACCTAGGAAGCAGCTTTGATGGGAAGTGAGAATGCACTCCTGGAGGCTGCGCACAGTGTCCTACTTTCATCATAAGGGTTACCAGGAGCAAGACACACAAATGACCAACGTAAAGCAACTGGGGCATTGAAACTGTTTCTTCACACCAACATGAGTTCCCATCTCCATATATAAAGTTGACTCAACCCAAACACTCTGAACTCAGTTTATAACTGCACACACTGGGGTGTTACTAAATCCTTTTAGGAGCTGAACTGGTGGGAGAGTGGAAAAAATTGCATTTGGATGTAGCTTGTCAGTGTGGACTGATGTCAGATATGAAGTGTCTGAGTTCAAGGCTGGGAGATAAGAGCTCTGCAGAGCCTCAGCTGGCTTCACTCTCTCCCTGTGATAACGTCGTTACCCCGCAACACTATGGGAAAAAGGAGCACAGGATGGCAGGGGGTTACCTGGAGCAAATCCAGCCCAACTCAGCTGCAGCTGGATAAGGAGCAATTTGTTTACTTCATACTGATCAGCAAGGTTCAGCCAACACAGTCAAATCAGTCTCTGATTTGAAACATCAGTTCCCACACCAAACCTGGGTGCTGGGAGGTGTATTTCTGATACACACGGCTGCCTGGATGAGCAGCAAGCTGAGAAAAGGAGCAGGTGGGGCAGAAGGGACAAAGAGAGGCAAGAGCTGAAAGCGGCTTTGACTAGAGTGAAGGCATGGGAAAAATAAATCTTCCAGGGCAGGAAAACTGCCCACGAGGAATTTGGTGAATTTATGGTACCTTCACACTGCACAGCCCCATGGCTGCCGAGTGCTGGATTGCTCTGTTAGATATAGGAGTAAATTCTGCCTGAATTCAAATAGTTTCTTGTGCTGGTGTCCTGGGACCTTGCCCCTTGAACTAAGAGAAGCACATCATTGCTTAATTGAGAGCATGTGATCCTTATCACCAGGGTGGAGCAGCAATGTGAGGCATGGCAGAGTGTCAGCACCCAGCAATGCCTGTGCCACCTGGTGCACCCAGCTTTGTGGTGGCAGCTGCAGGTTGCGATCTGAGTCGAAGTGCCCAATTGATGCTTGCTGGGGTTCTCACCTGTCTGCTCTCACAGTGTGTTGGGATTCTATGCAATGTGAGGAACCATGCAGCATGGTCACAGGAGGACTATTCAGTGTTTGGGTATAGCAGCTAAAAAGACCATCTGCCAACAGAATACTCACTTTTTCCAGAGGGAGATCAGAGGAATGGTGTACCTTGTTATTACCTGTTCATATCAGAAGTGTTTCTAACCAGAGATCAATCTGAGTGAGATTCCCAATTCACATCTACCCAAACTTCAAAGCAACCTTCTAAGGAACCTAATCCAAAACACTAAATGTTCAATTTCTTGCATCAAGGAAGAGGCAGGATGTGCTGGGATAAAAGTGCATGTCTACGCAGGAGAGAAAGAATCACTGATGCAGGTAGAAGCAGAGTTGAGCAGCTCTGGGCTCCCATTTCCAGCTCCAGCATGTGTACAAAAGCAGTTCCCTGCTTTCCAAAGCGGGCAGACACAGCTGGTGTACTCATGGACCTGAATCAGGTCACTATGTGCAGTGCTCCAGCCACACCCCAGCAGTCAGGCTCCTTCTTGGAGTGCTTTGGTACAAGCAAAGCAGGATCACTATCTATCTTATATAACATATAACACATATAAGGCTGCTGGTTGTGATCTAATGAGCACAAATTTCTATCGGGGCTTTTGAGTGATTGTGGGATATACATTTCTGAACACGTGCAGTGTGCAGTGCATGCTACTATGCAAAGTGAACCTTGGTGGTTGGAGCTGAAGGGAAGGAATGTGGAAGGGATTAGTGTTGACCAGAGAAATGTAGACTTTGATAAGGGAATCACCATTATTCATGCCTAATGAGTACCAAATGTATTCCCAGTGCTGTGTGAATGCTCCCTGGTACAACAGTCACGAAGCAATGGCACCCACACATCAGAGCTCAGGCTGCAGCAGTGTGGGATGCTGAGCCCTTTGGGCACCTGCTGTCTGGGAGAGGAGTCCTCAAAGCATGCACTCAAGTTATGCAGCCTGCCTCCAGCACGCAGGGATGGCATCAATGCTGAGCCAAGGACGGGCTGTGGGTGTGTAGGGTTTGGGCTCTTCCCTAACATACACCTCTTCAAGACAGTCCATTCTGCTTTGGAAATAAGAAATAAAAAAGAAGGGAAAAAATAGTGTAAACTGGATGTCCTCCACTTACACTGTTACATTCTCAGATCGAATAACATGGTCGTCAACAATAGACTCGCCATTTGTCAATGATATCCAAGGCTTCAACTAGCTACTTTGGGGCTGTAAACTTTCAAGCAGACTGCTAAGATAGAGGCTGGCTTGGCAAAGCAATCCCCACTGCTCAACAGTCAAAAGTACATCTAACAACAAACTCCTATTGTGGACTGCAAAACAGTGAGATAAAACAGAGCCCATGTGACAGTGTTTGCTCTTTTCTTCTGTTTCTCGAGCCTTCAGCGTTGATGTTTTCTCTCCAGCCAGCAGTCTGAAATTCAGCTTTTTCAAGTGGAGGTGCTCCTGTAATTTCACGACACTTTAAAATGCACACATAAATGTGGTTTCTTAATTAACTACGAGCTGTAGGCTGAAGATGTATCAGTAGAAAGTTTTTCAAGTCGCATTTATAAACAAATTGCTAATCTCTTCAGATTCGTAATTGCCTGTCACAGCTGATGAGCACTGCAGATATCTTCCAAGAGAATATTAACCCCTTATGGCTGTTTAGACTGAGAGCTGTTGCATTTTTGTAACCTGATGGGGAACTTTTGCAGGAAGTTTGTGCTCACCACTGACTCTGTGAGCTGGGATTTAAGAGAAAGCACAAATATTGCAAAACTGATAAAATCTGGAGTGCTGGCAAACGCCAAGTGGCAGGGAGAGCCAAGTGTGAGACACGTAGTACACTCCTGGAGGCCTGTTCTTTGACATGAACAGAATGCTGAAAGCGCGTTTGGCTGCCTCAAATGCCAGCCACACCCATGGTTATGTCTCACAGCACTTCCCTTCCTTTGGATATCTCCAAATAGTGCTGAATAGGCTGTGGGCATCACCACTTCTGCTGCTGGCAGGGAACACAGGTGGTGGGAAATGGCTGCACCAGACCCAGCTCCTCTGTATGCAGACTGTGTGTGGGGCAGCCCGGTGCAAGCCCCACAGCTCCCGTCACCCAGCTCCAGGAGGACCAGCAGGAAAGTGTGCTCCTGGGCAGATGTCAGCCTTGTGTGTGAGGAACCCAGAGCACTGAGGACTCTTCTGGGCACAGCTTGACGTTTCCAACTCCAGATTTTCTGGAAGGTGTCATGGCCCAGCTCCCAGGAGCCCATCTGGTTTCTGCAGTGATCAACCTTGACAGTAAAGGAGGAAACCATTTTCCTAACTAAACTGAATGTTTGACTTACCCAAAGACTGTGAGAAGGGTGGGTACAGCTATTCATGGGGTTGGTGAACACCTTTTATAACAAAGGTTGAGGGCTTTGGGCTTGTTCAGTCCACAGAAGAGAAGGCTCTGGGGAGACCCTGCAGCTATTCAGTACTTGAGGGAGCTTATAAATAGAAGGGGGATTGACTTTTTACATGGTCTGATAGCGATAGAATAAGGGAAATAGGTTTAAACTAGAAGAGGTGAAATTTAGGTTAGATGTTAGAAAGAAATTCTTCACTCAGAGGACAGAGAGGCCCTGGCACAGCTGCCCATAGAGCTGTGGTACCCCATCCCTGGAGGTGCTCAGGGCCAGGTTGGATGAGCCCTGGGCAGCCTGAGCTGGTGGGCATGGCTGAGGATGGGTGGGCTTCAAGTTCCCTTCCAAACCAAACCAAACCATTTTGTAATTCTATGATTCTGTTATTCCTGGTGTCCTGCACGATGCTCTGTCACAGATACCACACTTGTCTCCTCTTGTTTAGGTTGGGTACTTGGAAAATAACAATCTCTCTGTTTTGCCTATCTGGGATCTGAGGACCTTTCCTGCAGGAACATCGTTTCAGGAGCTTCTGTGTGTCTCACACTTGATGGTGCAGCATGGGAAACTTCAATCTACCCATTCGGATGCACTTGAAAATAGCCTTCAATGTGTACTGCTGTGTATTTGAGAAGCCTGACTCAAAAGTTTTGGGAACAGACTGGAAGAAACCAATGACATCACTTAACGAGGATATTTCCAACATTATATTCCCTGATTTTCCAATCTGACATGTAATAAAGTAAAAATGTCAGTGCAGCCTACTTCTACTATCTCATTCTTAAGACTTCTGAGAGTAAGATAGTGGAGCATTGCCAGAGATTCCTGCCGTATCCACAGCTAATCTTTGGCCTTCAGTGTGCTGTGAAGCACATAGCAGCGTGTCCAAATAATGAGAATTACTGCCGGCAATGCAGGGAAGAACTCAGTGTCAAGGACAACACTGAGCTTTAACATGCTCTCATGTAGCCTGCTGAAGATAAGGAAAAGGAGACTGTTCCAATCAAAATTTTTTGTGCATCTTTACTGTTAAAATAATAGCCTCAAAAATGATCCCAAAGGCTCTGGGATGGCAAAAACCTTTGCATACAGTAAATATTTTTATAACTTCAAATTTGTTCCTGGCAGACAATGCTTACATTTTTTATTTCCAAAGTTTGTTTTGAACCCCATCGGTATTTATTCTGGGACATGGAGAACTGCTTGATGCTTTTTCTCCATTCCTGAGACGGTCTCTGGTGAAGCTGATGAAACACGTCAACAGTGGTAGCACTCTTTGCTCATCTTTGGGTTTGTCTCCTGCACTAGGCTGAGCAGAAAGTTGAGAGTAGACTTAATCTGAAGCCTTCCTGGCGACAACCAGTGGGGTCCCTGATTTCTCAAGCTGAGCCTTTCCCAGATATGTGGTGGCATCCCCAGCGGTGTGCAACAACACAGTGCACAATGAATGGCTGCCAAAGGAAAAGCAAGATCTGTGCAGTGCTGCAGCATACATAAGGCATTTCTTCCATGAGGCATATGTGGTTTTGTGGTTCAGAAACGTTTTCAGGACCTGGCTTTCTATTCCCTGGAGTTTTAAATTGTAAAGACGAAATTCAGACTCAGAGCTGCTTGCAGAAAAGAAGCCGAAGCCCTAATTTTTGAGTAAAAAAATGTGTTTTCAGTTAAAGTTTGTAGATGTGTGTCAATGCCATGGTTTGCACAGTACACCCAAACTGGTGGCACGGCTTGCTTTGTAGAGATGACACAACAAGGCAGGAGAGAGCTGGAGCCAAAACACTCCTCCTGTTGGCCTTGAGGGAGCCCAGATTTTCTTGAGGAGGGAAACAGGATTTTCTTTAGGAGGGAAATGGGATTTTCTTTTGGAATGAAGGAGATGAAGTCTTTGGCCGTGTTGCTAGCACAGCTCTCATTCCCATGTGGCGTTTCTCAAGGCTGTCTCTCCTAAGGGAAATCTACCCCTGAGTGCCTCCTCTTTCAAAAAATGAGGGGGTATTTTTGAGCCAGATCAACGCTCTGAGCAGGCTTGCTGTAAGTCTGTGCTAACAGAGCAGCAGCGATGGCTCAGGGGCAGATAGAGCAGGGGGAAGGGCAGAAGCCTGGCAGTGCTTGTGCAGACAGAGCAAAGCCTGGTTGCCACAGCTGCAGAGCAAAAGTTGTTGGTTGTTCTTTTTCTTTTTTTCTTTCTTTTTCTTTCAGGAAATTAATGCTCTCTCATGTGTCTGTGAAAGGAGCTCTGCAGAAGTTCAGCAGAAGACAGCAGAAGCTCAAAGCTGACAACGAGAAAATCTTACTTTTCTCAGTTTTGTGAATGCTGATGCATAAACTCTCGTGTTTGGCAGTGCTGCCATTTGTACACCTTTCACACATAGCTTTCCATAGGTTTTGCATCCTTTAATCAAATGACAGTTCTTTCAAAGGGACAGCATATGCAAAGCTGAATAAGAGAGGGAAATTCACAGCAAAGCAACTGTAAGTAAATGGGAGGCAGTGACTTCACCATAAGCAAACAGAAGCAGGGCAACCCACTGCATGGCAGACCTTGCTGTAGTAGTTGTGGGGTCCATTCCCCAAGACCTCCATTGCTAAGCCCAGTTTCTGGTTGGTTTCAGTGCTTCCCAAGCCTGGCACAGCAGGAAGCGCTCACTGCACACCAGCCTGTGGGGATTTCCCTGCTCATGGGTATTATCTGAGAGTTCAGGATCAGAGTGAAGCTCTGTCTCCTTGTTTGCTTCTCCTTGCTTGTGTGTCCTCCACTGTTTTGTATCTCAGCCCACGCTCCAGATCCTGCATCTGCAACTCAGCAATTCCAGGCAAGTCTTCCTGATCAGGATGCAATGTTGGCTGACCATATGTTTTGAAACACGAGGTAAGATCTTTCATTGTCAACTGATTTCCATGTCCATAGGATTCTAAATTCTGTGTCTGGTGGACTGTTGCTCAAAGTAGGCTCTATGCAGGGCCCACATTTAGCTAGACTGCAAAACCCATCCTCTGTTCAAGCTGTCACAGGTCAGCAAACACAGTCCGGAGTTCTGTGTGTTGTGCGGGAATTGGCAGGCTTTGGAACTGCAGCTTCCCCACTCAGGTGGGTGATAAGGATGACAACTGAACCAGAGGAAGGGATTTAGGGCATCTTCCCAGTGCCTCCCAGTGCTGCATTAGTCACAAATATCACAGCTATTAATGGCCAGTGCCAAACTGGTCATGTGTCACCAGATTCTTGTTTCCACCCACTAATTTGTGCTAAAAGGGAAGTAATTTTGTGACAGACATTTTCTCTCAAATCAGAAGGTCTCAAGACTGAGCAGACTGCTGCTTCTACCCACTGGTTAATGGGAATGGGAAGCAGGGGGGCAAAAGAGAGGTGATCATCCCTCTGTACTCAGCTCTGGTGAGGCTGCATCTTGAGTACTGTGTTCAGTTTTGGGCTCCTCACTACAAGAAAGACATTGAGGCCCTGGAACGTGTCCAGAGAAGAGCAACAAAACTGTTGAGGGGTCTGGAGCACAAGTCTTATGAGGAGTGGCTCAGGGAGCTGGGATTGTTTAGCCTGGAGAAGAGGCGGCTCAAGGGATACCTCATTGCACTTTATAACTTCCTGAAGGGAGGTTGTGATGAGGAGGGAGTTGGCCTCTTCTGCCAGGCAACAAACAGGACCCGAGGAATTGGCTGCAAGTTGTATCAGATGAGGTTTAGACATAAGTTGGACATGAGATGGAACTTTTTCTCTCAGAGAGTGGTCAGACACTGGAATAGCCTGCCCAGGGAGGTGGTGGAGTCGCCATCACTGGCAGAATTCATGAAGTGTCTGGATAGGGAGCTAGGAGATATGGTTTAGGGGTTTGCTGTAGGTATGGTAAAGGGAGGATGGTTGGACTAGATGATCTTGTAGGTCCTTTCCAACCTTGTGATTCTATGATTCTATGAAAAACTACATTAAGAATTTGCCTATATAAACTGTCTACTTAAATCCCCCAAAAGGGTATCAAGAGCAAGAAATGAAGCAAGAAGCACCAAGAGAAATGCTTTTGCTCCTACCCTTGCAACTAAAGGAGAGAGTGCTGGCACATCCCATGCAAAGAATCTGATGAAACCTCTTCATATGACACTTCAGCATCTACACACAAGCCAGCATGACCTGGGGTGTGGAAATCATAGAATCATAGACTCATTAAGGATGGAAAGACCACTAAGATCATCTGGCCCAGCCATCAACCCATGCCTGTGATCACTCTAGACCATGTTCCTCAGTGTCACATCAACCCTCTTCTTGAACTTTGTCCTCCAGGGACAGTAACTCCACCACCTCCCTGGGCAGCCTGTTCCAGTGCCTTATCACTCCTTCAGAGAGTACTTTTTTCCTAATATCCAGCCTAAACCTTCCCTAGTGCAACCTGAGTCCATTACCTCTCCTCCTATCACTGTTACCTGGGAGAAGAGGCCGACCACCACCTCAACACAATCTTCTTTCAAGCAGTTATAGAGATATAAGGTCTCTCCTGAGCCTCTTCTTCTCCAAACTGAGCAATCCCAGTTCTCTCAGCCTGCTGTGGTGCACACCCATGAGGTGAAGCTTGGGTTTCTGCTTAAGGAGTGCTTGGCAGAACTGGGACAGTTGTAGGAAGCAGTTACCTCCCTCATGCTGGGATAGCTCTCAGTGCTGCCCTGTATTAAATGACATCAGAGAGCTGAGCTGGATGGAAAAAAAAATAATATATATATATATATATGTTTTCATTCAGCTGTGTGACGTTTTAGACAGATAGTTCTCCAGGCCATCTCATGGTGCAGATGTACGTTGGCTTGTGATGATATGGCATGACTAGAGCACAGAAACAGACTGAAGGCACAGGGCAGATTCTTTATAAATGAAAATGCTCAAATTACTAGAGCCTGAACGTACTCTAAAGCTCCTCCCTCTGAACAGCTATCAAAAGCTGTGTTAGGCAGTGTCCACAGAGATCGTGAGGCTTTGTGCTGAGGTGGGTCTGCTCTTCTTCCAAACATGTGTCCTTGCATGCCAGCTTCACCCTCCCCATGAAACATGCAGGACAAGCAGATTTGATAAGGAAGACAAACAGGGGAACAGATACTGAAGATCTGCGTGGAACTACTCCTGTAGCTTCCTGCTGTCAAAACATGTCTGAGTGGTGGGGATTAAGGCCTGACCTGTGCGGAGAAGCTCAGCTTTGCAATGCACCCAATGCACTCAAAGAGAAATCGATTTACAATTCAGTTTTGTTTTTTTTCTTAACAATGAAAAAAACCAAGCACTGAGTTGCTGAGGACTGATGGCATTTGGCTGAATGACAACCAGGCAGGCTGAATGGGGCAGATGTCTGTAAGCATCATCAGAAGGATGCAACGTGCTCATCTCTGCGTGCTGGCCTGAGCACAATGGAAAGAAAACTGAGAAATCTTAATAAATTCTGTGAGAAATGACATCACTCTTCCCTGTGTCAGAGAAGCTGACTTCATCCCAAATTACATGTTTTACAGGAACCTCTTCAAGCCCTAAGCTGAAGGACATTTCTCAGCAAGCCACTTCCTTTGTGTATTTCCCAGTGCACAGCTGACATGAACAGACGTGGCACGTCACAGCCTGGAACAGTTTCCAACCTCGGCAGAGGTCAGAATCTATGCCATGTCTGCAGAGCAATTTGGCACGTTTTGAGTTTCACCAGTAAATCAGATCAGCTTCTTAAAATGCTTTTGTTTTCTGCACTCCAACAAACGCTGTGTATTTCAGCTGAGAGAGATACTTCTCTGAAAATACTGATCATAGCGTGAACATTTATTGAGAAACGGCACGTGTGAGTCATAAAACAAAGACCAGTCCTACAGAAAAGCTCAAGTGCACAACAGGAAAGGCTAATTTCAAGGTCATTACCCAAAATGATTGTTGTCTGGATGGAATGGATTGTGATATTTAGGAATCTCCACTGGAACGTGGAACATTCTTCCGTTCTGGGAAGAAAAGTATTGATTTTGTTCATTAATGCCATAGTCAGTGCTCGGGGTAACTCACAACTAGTGGCTCCTCCCATTTGGAAGGAACATTCTGTGGCCATGTTTCTTAAACCTACATACACGTAAGGCCTTTGAGGGGCTTCACACCTTGCCTTGAGGCCAAGACTGTAACTTCTCACTGCTGGATTATATCACATTTGGAGTGAAGTAGAGGCAGCACTGCTTATTCCTAGGTACCCACGAAAAAGATTTTACAAATAACTGTGCTGTGGGCAATGCCTACAGTGTAGTTCTTATTTAGGATCTTGCCGACTCTGCAAAGGAGTATCTGTAAACCCCAATTTTACTTGGATCCTACCAGGAATGAAACCATTCAGATCTGGCAGATAGATAACACAGATAAATTGCAAATTCTGCCTGTACAGACTCAACTGTGCAGTGTCTCCTGATATTCTGGAAATATTCTTTGACCCTGAAACTCCTGATTTGTCTGCTTGCCTTTATGTCTTTAGGGCTTGATCTGCTGGAGTCGGTGGAAGCTCTGCTCCTGATTATTAGTGGGGCATGCCTGGGCTCAGCCTGAGCATGGATGGAGCTGAAACTGCAGCTTTTTGTCTGCCTCCTTATCTATACCTTTGGACTGCAGTCTGGCTATACCAGTTTCACTCAGCCTCACCTCCTGCTCTGCTTCATCCTGCACCCTTGCTCTCTTTGGGATCCCTTTCTTTTCTTGAGTCCTAACTTCCCTGTTCTTGCTCCAGGTAAGAACAGTTGTGCAGGATTAGACCATCTGTTCTGCTTCCAATACTGGCCACAAACAGACACCTAGGAAAAATTCAGAACAAATCTATAATTTCTCTCTTAACACTACAGCAGCTTCTACCTATTTCCAGCTCTGAGGCTTTCCTGAACCTGCTGTGGTCTCTTTGTGTCATGGATCCCTCCAAACCCCTGGGAGAGCACATACACTCCTTGCAATCAGTCTCTTCCTGGAGAAGGAGTTCCTTGGCTGGACTACTCTGCCTGCTGCATGACCAGCTTCTTCCTTTTGGTTGCTTTGGATTTGGTTTCTACCTGCATTAGCTGGTTCCTTATTCTTGTCCTAGAGATGCACTGAACACTCAATCCATATCCACTCTGTGTATTAATGATTTTAGAATTTCTTTTTGCAGTATCCTCATCTCAACTCTTTTTCAGCTCGAAGTTGCATTCTCCTGCACTGTTCCTTGCACAGCAATTGAGCCACACTTATTATTCTCTGAACATTTTGCACTACTTTGCTAACCTTTTTTGAGAGGCCAGAACTGCACAGAGTGTTGAAGGTGCAGGTGAACAATGGATTTATACAGTGACACGGTAATGTTCACTATTTTGTTGGCTACTCCTCTGCTGGAATTCCATAACATTTATTTGTTCTTTGGCTATTACTGAGCACTGACTTGATGTCTTCAAGAAGTATCCACAGTAGGTCAGCCATGGCCTTCCTCCTGAGTAACAAATGCAAGCAGAGAAACTGTCACACATTAAGTTAGAGCTGCTTCTCCCTAAATGTTCTCACTGCTTTACACCCACCTAGTCTGAGTTTTATTTGACATTATATGGGTTGCTCGCACTGTCTTGTAAGGTCCTTCTTGAGTTCTTTGCTGCAGGCCGTCATGTTTGCTACTAACTCCATGTGTTATCATTATATTTTGTCACTTCCCTCCTAACCTGTTGAAGCTCTTTGCTCTGGCTTTCCTCTGCTGATAATCTCACTGACATTTCTTTGCTTTCCTCTCTGTGACAACTCATAGTATCTTTTGTATTTGTTCACTTGGATCCGTGATCCATCAAGTTTTCCATCTGTTAACTGTTCCTTTCTGCATGATACAGACAATGTGCAATTCCAAAAATGCATGTAGCAACCACTGACTGCAGCTCCTAGCTCCAGAGCTTTGCTTCTCCTCCTTACGGGAACATCTCATGGTCTTTTCTAGTAATCTTTCTCATAAGGATGATGTAGTTTTTCCTCCCTTCCTTCAGACTACGTAGTTGTCTGAGATCTCAGGTGACACAGCTTTGTGCATTCCCATAGCCTGTCCCAAATCCAATTCTTTATTATGTTGCCCAACTCTATTGTTCATAACCACGTCAAATGGAGCCAGACCTTACCAGCCATCCAGGCACTACCATTGCTATTTTCTGCTTGTAATTCCCTTAGCTATCCGTGGTGTAACAGTTCATTGCACCGATGCTACTCCACACAACAACAAAAAAGACCCAAAGTGAAGACAGCATTGGTCAGAGGCTTTGCTAACTGCCACCTTCCACTGCAGAGGACTCAAACACTTCTTGTCAAGGGACATCATGACTGATTCTTGTCACGCTCTACTTGACTAGAGGACAGATTTCCAGTTGAATGTGTATATAAAGAATAAAACCAAAGAAGCCTTCCAGCTACCTAAGTACAGTTACAGCATGTCACCCCCACGGACTTGCTCTCTCTGGTGCGTGTACGCACAAGTGTGAAACGCTCATGGGCAGCAGAATGGACTGATACAGGCACCCACAATGGGCTGATACAGGCACCCAAGTGCCTTCCGTGACTGTTACTTTGTTTAGTATTCTTTCTCAGGTTTCTTTTTGCCTACAGCAGATCAGAAATCTGAGCGTCCAGGGAGAACCCAGCCAAGCCTACCTAATGCAGAGCTGATTTAGAAACATGAAGCATTAAGACCCTTTTCCACCTGTTCCTCCAGCAGCAGATCTGGGCAGTTTCTACATGCATCTTGCATATCCATTCATGGTTAACGCTCTGAGACAGGATCTGATGTCAGAGCAGGTCTTCTGGGTAGCGGGAGGTGAGCACACACAACCTTCTGAGTTTGTCTCAATGACCCTGTCACTGTGCCCAGGGAAATGGAAATAGAATGCTGCCTATAGAAAAAGGCCTGGTTTTGCAGAAGGGTGTCTGTGCCAGTGAGACACCCTGATCTAGGAACAAATGGCTCTTTATCCAGGCACATGTGAGATGGCTCTGCAACAGAAAGAAGGACAAGGGCTGCTGCTGCAATAACTTCTACTGGTATTCTGAGACTTTCAAGTATTTCCTAATTAGGCAAAAATCCTTCCTTTAGCTGAAATTTGGCAGATAGATAGAATAGGAATTAATGAGAAATAACATTGTACTTCACTTTTGTCACCCAGAGAAGTATGGTGATTTTCTATTCTTGTTTTGGGGATTCTTTCTGGCTACCATAAACATAATAGCAATTCAAATCATATTGGCATTTTCTTTTGTTTTGCCATCTCTGAGAGCATTTTTATGGGGTTAGAGAGCTTGTTAATCTATGTATGTGTTGCATAAAAAAAGAGATCAATCATTACATGTAGCCTAGTTTCTGTTTTGCATTTCCTGCTGACTTATCTCCTCTTGAGCCTGGGCTTGCAACAGCTGCTGTAACAAGCTTGTTACCCATAGCCTACATTTACACTTGCCTGACAAACTGGAATGAAAGCAGAGGGTTGCATATGTCTTCCTGGGTAACAGTGGACTTTATTCTCTGTTGCCTCTTAGTTGGGTACGAGTACAATGACATCATGTGATGAGCAGACCTCAGTCCTTTGGCTGTGTGTGATCTAAGATTCACTCAGGTATCAGAGCTCAGCCATATAAACTTTTCTTAAAAGCTTCATAGTGATGAACAGAAGCTACACTAAAGACTCAAAAAGCATTTTGAAGCCAACCTGAATTGATGAAGGCCAATGAGCGATGAAGGAACCATTCTTTTTATTGGAAAATACTCACAACCCTTGCTGAAAATATGATCATTTTTAGCAGCACTGTTTGCTGTATGTTTAGTTTATACTCTGTTTTGTTAGAAACTAGTGCTCTCACCTCTCAGATGCAGTTAATTGAAACTTCCTACAACATCTGTTATTTAAACAATAAATCAATAATGCTCTATATACTTATTTCTCATCCTGCTGCTAGTTAGTCTTATTTCCTTTGATCCAATAATAAACCATAAGTTGTACAACTCTGAGAAAATCTTTTTGATAGGAAAAAAAAGTTCACAGCATTTGTGAGTGGGGCGGTAGCTTTGGATTGGTGGATTCAGACTCCATTAATGATCATCTGTTGCTGCTCAATCACCTTCAGTTGTCCATGCAGCAGTTTCTGCAGAAGAACCTAGCTTTGTGTTTGCAATGCTGTAAGCCATTTACACCATCTATAGACCATCTAATAAATGTATACATGTCTCTGCTTGCCTTAGGCTATATTTCACCCAGACCTCTGAAGCAGCCCCTCAACCTGGAGAACAGCAGATAGCAGTGAGAGGCGGACAGAGAGGTGACCTAGAAGAGCATTTGGTGAGAAGAGGTAAACATGCTTTAAATTAACACCCTTGCGTACTTAATGGAAACCTTTCTGCCTTAACAACCTGCTAGGCACGGATGGGATTGATCCCATTGCCCAGCACCGCTCTCTCCCATAGTGGAAATCTGTGCACACTGTGATGGAGGAGTGGAGATGAGTGAAGTGGGAGACCTGGCAGTGGCATCCTGGCAGCAATGGGACTGTTTGGTTCTGCAGCCAGAAGAACTAAGGGCACAGTTAAGATTTGCTAAAACGAGATGTGATTTAAATGCACTGTAAAAAGCCTGAGCACACAGTGGGACAACTGGATTTGGCTTCTTTGCTTCCTATTACCAGGAACATCTCAGCTGATCTGCAGCCCCTTCTATGCAATGTCCTGCCAGTCTGTGTCACATGGGCACTGTGGAGGGCATGGGTATGTTCCTTCACCTACCCATGCACCCTCCCCTGCACCTCCTGTGGGAAATCTGTTATTTTATTATGGGAATTCTGAGCAGCGAATTGCTAAACCACCCAGGATCTCAGCCATCTGGGGGAGGACTATAAAAGCAATTGCTCTAACAGCTTTCTTCCTCATTCTTCTTTTGTGGATGTACATGCATGATTCCAACCAGGGCTCTGGACTAGCAATCTGTGTTGTTATAATCAATGATAAGTTTGCTAAAATCAAGTGTCTTCTCATTGTCATTTTGACTTTTTTTTTGAGGCATGTTGAATGGTTTCCAGGAGGCTGGGGCTAGGCACTTAGGGAATGCCATATAGTAAGGTTAAAGCAGAAGGCACCAGGAGGCTTTCAGTTCCTTTAACACTGATTTGAATCTGCCCTGGATGATGTTTTGTGGAGCTCTGATGGAGTAAAGAGAGAAATGAGATGGATGAGCATGCAGGAGCACTGCTTTTGGTGGTGCTTCTCTATGTTAGAGAGGAATTTCTGGTAGAAGGGAGTTAATCATTAACTAGAGAAGATCCAACAGAAACTTCGGCACCAGAGATGCTGCAGGTGATGGAGCAGGGTGTTCAAGGCAAGAAGGATTTTGGCAAATGCATAAAATGGAAGAAGCTGCCAGAGCATTTCCTCTCTTGAGCAAGAGGCAGCTCAGCTCCCCATGAAGTGCATGGGCCCTGGAGCCCAAACAAAGCATTGATTCACTGTGCTGGTGCTGGAGAAGCAGAGGCAGGAGCAGAGGATAGTGTTGGTACAAGGATGGTGATGGTGTGAGGAACATGGTGAGGACTGCTCATATCACCACACCCCTGTCTTCCTATCTAGTTTACATTTTTTCCCAGTTAAACAAAAATACTGGCTATTTGTCATTGGGTGAATATTTGTGAGAAGGGAAAATTTGTCCAACAAACATCGATTTAGTATAATTTTTCTGCTTTGCTGGTCAGGGGCTTGGGCCAGGAGTATTTACCTTGACACTGTTAAATCTGAGGTCATGTCTTGCCGCTGGCAGGAAGCTCACTCTGCAGTAATACTTGCACTTGCATGTCTCTTTTATCTACACAATTCAGGATGAAATGTTCCCATTCTGTTTGTGGCTTAGCAAGAAAAGTAAATGTACTGTGCAGGGGTACTTGCTTGTTCTCCACCAGAAGTGACCCTACATGCATAGAAAGCACTTTAGACAAAAAGAGAAAACAGGCAAAAGCAAGCTGGAGCTATAGCAGCCCAGAGGCCAAAGCTACCAGGAAGGTGCAATGTCATCCACACACAGCAGCAATGAAGCCACTGGCTGTGGCATCCTTCCAGGAAATCAGGTGCTGCTGCTGCTGCCGCCAACAAGTTGTTGGGTTTTAACCACATCTCTTGAAATGTGGCTGTGAGCACAACCTTCCTGCCAGGCTGTGTCCTCACAACTCCACCTCCTCATCTTGCCTCACCTGTGCTTAAATCTCTGTCTATCTTCCTGACGTCTGCTGGTGCTTCTTCACAGCAAACTCTCCCTTCTGGCTGGTTTGGGAACAGGCCGATGAACAGGCACTCTGCAGTTTTCTGTGTTCCCAGAGGCTCTCCAGGCTTCTAACAGCATCTTCATTAATCAAATCTCTCCTGAGCCTTTCTCTACTGAAATGAGCAGTTCTTTTAGCATCAGAGATCCATGTTCAAGCCATGAGGATCCAGCCACTGCAGATAGGAAGAACCGCAGTTCAACTACTTCATTTCAGTTCTGTGCAGTGTTCTGCACATGCAACTACTCCAGATACCTGTTGGCCTTTTTAGATTCTGCCTACTTTTTGGAGGGCAACAAGCATTCAGTGGGAGCTGTCAAATCCTCCTCACACCCAACACAGAAAAATCTCCCTGTCCACACCAGGCTGACACTGCCCATCATTTCTGCAAAAGCAAACCTCTCTGCCTCTCTCCCCATCCATGCCCATCATCACAGAGGGCATACGCAGCACAGCTCAAAATCCATCCCTATCCAGGGCAATGCTTTAGGATGCAAACGCTGCAGACTCATTTCTGCAAATTAGATAAAAGACAAAATGTATTACCAACATACAGAAGGAAATTTAAAGTTGATGAGAAATCTTTTTTTTCTCCACTCTGTTGTGACTTATTTTCTACTGGTGCACAGCCCCAAGGACCTCTCTGGGCTTCCCCAGCAGCTGCACACCTGGGGCTGCTCAGGCTGTTTTTTCCACCTTTCTTGGCACGCATTTTTACAGTGCTTCTCTCACCTCTCATGCGTGAAACCCTTCTCCTGACACAATACGTGGCAAGCCCCCTGGCACACGGCTGTTTGGGAACAGAAGTGCTTGTGTTATGCCACAGGCTTGTTCCATCTGAGATCCTGGAATTATTTACAGTAATCATGTTAATTTTCAGGCACCACTTTTAGGGTCATTTGACCTCATCAATAATTGTATTAACAGCAGGACGGCAGTGATACTAGGCAGTGTCAGCAGTTTCCCACGTGCCTCAATAATGGCATTCCCACTGCAAATGGCAGCACTATGACAGCTGATTTTTTTCACTGGCTCTTTTAAGAAAGGACAAAGAGAGTCTGACTGTGCTGTGCTAATGCCAATGCCGCTGTGGCAACAGAGCCCTGGTTGGGCACATTGCAGCACAGGAGCCGGCCTGGTCCTAGACAGCAGCTCCAGCTGCACTCATTGCCACCAGCCAGCTCCCCAGGTCTTATGGCCACAAAAAATAATGGAACATTTTATGTGATGGAGGATTGCAATGAGACACACCTGTGAAGTGTTCCCACCATGGATGTGAATCCAGTGGCGGCTGTCAGCAGCAGGCCCTGCCTGCAGAAGCCAGGGCTGCAAAGTAACCAGAAGGCTGTGTATCTGCTGTTTTGTTTTCGGTTTGGGTTGGTTTCCTGCCTGCCCCTTTTATTAATACACAGAAGACTTGTCCAATTTGCCCTGAGTATCTTACAGCTTAAATTTCTGCTGAATGCTCTGAAAGTCACTGCAACCACAACAAACTTTACCAAGATTTACAAGAAAATGAGCCTGCCCTCTAGCTGCAGATCACACACATGGCTGTTTATTGCCTTTTCTGCAGGAGAAAGGGGTTCACACCGGTTTTGCTTCCTCATATGCTTCCCAGGCATTCCTCCCTGAACCTGGGGCTTGTTGGGCACCTTGGTGGGACTGAGATGGCTGCCTAGGAGCCCCTGAGATTAATTCCCAGGATCCCCTGACATGGCCGCCCAGTAGGCCCTGATGTAGCCACCCAGGAACTCCTGACATGGTCACCCAGCAGCCTTGACATGGCCGCCAAGGAGGCCCTGACATGGCCGCCCAGGAGCCTGGTTGCTGATCCAGTGCAGCCGCGGGGCTTTGATGCAAGTTTGGTGCTGCTTCTCCAAGCTGCAGGGCAGCTGTTCATGGTATCCATTCATCTTCACTGCCCTCAACAGTGGTGACAAACCAGTTCCTGAAGGGCAGGGACATTTCTCACAGCCCACAGCTTTGTCACTAATTGTAGCTCTTTTTGTGTAGTCTTGAGATACAATACTGGTGGTACATACACCTAAGGTCAGCGCCTGAATTTGAACCAGCAGGATCAGAACCACAGCAAACATGAATTTAAATGCCATTTTGTATATATGTACACATTTGTGGCTAAAACAAGCTTGAAAAATGCTGGAGAAAACAACAGCCCACCAGGGGGCTGGTACTCTAAAATCATAATGCCTCTGCAACACTGGAAAGGTCTGGTGTTTTGGAGTTCTATATGGCAAGAAGACAAGCTGATGCAGACGCATACTTTACATACTGGCACAGAGACACGTGGTACTGTACAAACAAACCACTGAGTAAGCAGAGACAGGGCTCTGGGTTAAGAAGCCAATGGCTTTTGGCATGCATTACTTCAAGAAGTAAACAAGCGTCTCCAAATCGCCTCAACTGAAGCACCATTTCAGAAACACTGACATTTCTGAAAAAGGAAACTTTGTTGGCACTTTCAGAATAAGCTATCCTGTTTCTAATCATCTGCTATGAAAGGAGAAAAGCTCATATTTAAGGAAAGTGGAATCTTCTTTCTTTCTTTACTGCTGCCATTGCCTAGTGCAAGTGCCAGAGATAACATGGATCAGGTCTGCATGCTCTCTTTGCCCCAGCTGACTTGGAAATCTATTTCCTCACTGTGAGGATGACCAAGCCCTTCCATTAGTAACAGCAAACACACTCTGTGGCTGTGACCAGATGTCCTGGTTGGAGCTGGGCTCACCCTAGTGACCATGGTGCTGGCTGTCTCCCAGTGGGTTTCTGCCAGCCTCTCACACTGTCTCACTCAGGGGCTGGCTAAGATGTAAAGGTACTTATTAGCACAGCAATTACGCCGCCACAATCAGAAGAAAAAGTAATGAAATTAATTGCTTTGGAAACAAAACATAGTCCCTAGCCAAAACTTTTTTTTCTTCCAACCACAAGTCTATGGCATTATAACCTGAGTGTGGGGCACTCCGAGTTTAACTGCTGAACTGAACAATAAAATCCTCCCTGTCCCATGTAAGGAGTCAGTAAGAAGAAAAAGAGGAAGAACACTTTTAGCATTTCTGATTCACATTTTTCTTGGAAATTTTGTGAATTTTGCAGCAAGTGCCTGCTGTTACTGAATGCTTTAAAATAAAAAGTCTAGTGAAGTCTTCACCAGCTATTTGGTTACTGTGGTGGGATGGAGAGGTGTGGTGAGCAGCTGAAGGGCTCAGGCTGTGGGACAGCTTTGAGCTTGATGGGCAAATGGGAGAGCCATAAGCAAAGCCCAAAGTGGAGGAAATTTCTTATAAGAGGCTCTGAGAGTGCATTGATGAATAAGAATTTGCTGTGGCTGGTGAGATGTGATACTTGGAATGGGCCATTTTGGGGGCATTTGCTGGCACAGGTTGTGATATCTGACCACGCTCAGCCACCTGCACATCAGTAGGGTCATGCACCATGTATGACAGTGCTGTGCCTCAACTTGCTTCTTCATCAGCAATGATGAGAAATATCTAACAGCTGGCTGAAGCTGGGAGTCTAAAATCATGTTCGGTAAGGAATTTAGCGCTTCAGGAGCCACTAGGTGGCATATGAGGCGTAGCAGAAATGAAGCACGGTGGCTGCAGGCAGAACAAGCTTCCCAGCAGCTGGGCACGGCTGGAGGGACCATCACTTGTCCTGAGCAAAATTGCACAAAAGTCACCTTGTCGCAGTAATTCAGTATCCTGTCACAAAAGTGTGGGTGTTGTGTTGATATTAGATATTAGCTGTTTGTAGGACACTGTATATTAATAGCCAAGATACAGCCCATAATTTTCCACAGGGACCTCCAGACCAGAGGATGTAGCCACCGCCCCCTAGGCAGGCCAAGCAACAGTTACCGAAGCAGCTACTAGTTTCATCCTGCTTTGTTCTCCGTGGCAACTCTTTATGGCCTAAAGTAAAAGAGGATTTACTCTTAAATGTGTTTAATTTGGACATGAGGATGCTGTGTACTGTATCCACACAGGCTGAAAGACCTTGTTGCAGGGATGGGTCTTGGAGCAGAAACCCCATGAGGAACATCCAGATAGAAATGGGGTTGCTATCCCACAGATGTCTGAGAAATCAGAAATGTCCAGTGTTACACTTCAAGATGAACCCAATCTGGGGCTTTGCTGTTTAATAGGAAAGTCACAAATATTTCTCATCTACATAATAACCTAGAGGTAATCAAAAAGGCATTTATGGCCAATGACACATCAAGCATCCATCCCTGCCACGGCATGGTTTCAGCCCGGAGCTCTGCACTTGGCATCATGGCATGGGGCATGTAGGGGGCTGCTTTTCCCCAAGGAAAGCAGTTCCACCTTGTTCTAGCTGAAGTTTCTTTGCAGAAAGCTCAGTCCTTGCTTTCCTTCAGCATGGCTGCCCTCCTTCCTGCAGCCATCTCTTACAGGACTAGGTGTGGTTTCTCTTGGAGCAGAGATTCCATGCCCACATTTATGAAGTAGCTCCAGGTTCACTCTCTGGGCTGATGCCTTCAAAGTTTTGACATTTGTCCTCTAATGACAAGCTGAATCAGTTCCCAGTAGTGTCACTTTCAGCTGGTTTTTGGCAGTAGAACAGGCTGGGAACTAGTAGGTGAAGCTGAAGAAATAAAGTGGAAGGAACCTTGAAACCCCTTTCCTCCCTTTCTCTTTATCTGTGATATCTACACCACCACAGTGATCAGAAGACAGGTTCCTACAACGAACTGACCCAAACCTGAGTTCTCAGCTACAGCCATGTCGCATCTGAACTGCTCTGCAGAGTCTGGCTTGCACATGCTGCACTTCCAGGATCACAGTAGATGTGAGCAGTGGGTTTTTCTGTTGCTATTGCAGCACTGATTCCCCCTAGGATTTTAGCTGAGCTCACCGCTGTTACACCCAGACCCAGATAATTTGGCCTCACTGCCGAGAAAAGCTTATTTGCTCTCTAAAAGCTTCTAGCCTGACCCAGTCTCAGTGATATAAGGCACAGATAGGGAGGATCCCTGATATCTGGACTCAGGCCATGCTAGCAATGAGCCAGCAGCACTCCTCTGTCAGTAGAGCTGGTTCTTCTACAATAGCCTACTATGGTGACTTGAGAGAACTGTATTGCCCTACAGTCTTAACCAGAGTGGTTAATCTAGTAAAACTTGGCACAGTAGATCCAGGTTTTGCACTTTGATACTGAAGTAGAAATGTTTGTTAAGACTGTGGAGAAAGAATGTGGTTCCTTAGGCAGTGAGGAGTTTGGGTGGCATTGCAGGGACGGACCTCATGATTGCATATGTTCAATTTTCAGCTCTAAGCTTTTAATGCATGTTCCTATCTGAAGTGTCAGCTTTAGTTTTCCAGGCACTCTGTAGAGCCATTTAAACAGACAGATATCACAGTTTAAAAAAAAAAGATTTTGATGCATTCTCACTTTGTGTATTGAATACTGAAATGTTTTGAATGTGAATGTTTTGAATGTCAAAGTGTTTTTATTAGACTATGAAATACAAATGTTCTCTCCTGCAGGTGCCAAAGTACAACTTTCACCCTTACCCTAAAGAGTGTTTACATCTTTTCTTATGAGATGCTGATGGAATCATCCTGCTTCGTGGGGATTCTGAGTTTCATCACAATGGTTTTCCCATGCACAGCTCTCTGTTAACACTGACTCAGTACATCTACCTGCTGTATAGTTGTGGTGTAAGAAATTCCATCAACTGAAGCACTTTAATAAAAGCTGCATCACTACATATATGCTTGAAGTCTGCCTAGAAACATCTTACCTCCAGCCTGACACATTCTGAAAGAGCATTATCATTACAATAAAAGCCTCCCTTTCATCTATGACCTACTTTACAGTGATTTCTATCAAAAGTACAAATGCCTGCTGAATAAAACTCTATACATTTTATCCTTTACCCCAGGATCTTAAAATCTTTTATTAACCTTCATAAATTAACCTCTCAGTGGCACCCTAGATGATGCTTGTAGCACGATTTGGGAAACTCTGGAACTGGAGACAAGGGCTGATGTGCTGAGCTGCCATATGAGCCTGCAGTGAGTCCATGAGGCTGCCAAGGCCATCTGAGTTCCCAGAAGCTCAGTTCTAATACCTCAGTGTCTTCTCCTAAACTTAGTCATAAAATAAAGGGGAGTGGGGAGAGCTCTTCTGGCACACAGGCTGTGGAAATCCTTAGACTATAAAAATCTTAGACTATAGGACTATAAGTTCCCATTTTCATATGGGAACTTACTCAGTTCCCATATGATCTATTAGCACATGTGATGCAATGTTTTACTATAAAATTTAGAGGGTTCAACTGTGCCAGGAAGTAAAGCAGTGAAAAGGAAAAGAAGGGAAGTAGTTCCAGACCATATGCTCGTCCTTGAGATCCTCTGCCAGTAAGTGGTGCTTGTCCTGCCCTGTATTTTTCGTTTTCTTTATCAGGAGACTGAAGAGCTGGACAGATACCAGGAAAACTACTGGACTGACTGACTGTGCAGAGACAGAAAGTGGGAATAGCCATTATGTGCTGACAGCTGCACCAAATAAACAAGGAGAAAGAGGGAAGGAGTCTTCTGAGCTCTTGTTCTGGAGCCACACATGTAAGAAGTGAGAGAAGGCAACACATTTTCCACCTGGAAATGTTACTTTTTTAGAGAACCATATTCCCTTCCTGCAAGGATGTGGCAAAAACCTATTACAATCAGCACCATGAATCATATGTCCTCACTACAGCTTGAGGAAGAGACTTCTTCAAGCCACAGAACAAAGATGTGTTTTTTCAAACGCCTTTATGCCATCTTAACACAGTGCTCACATTTGCTGACAAAAACTCATAATGAGTTTTCATGCAGTTTTCTTATTTTATTTTGTTTTGCCTTATTTTATCCCGCGTTCTATCAGTTGCAGTTGATAGCAGTGGCAGCAGTCATACAGTGTAATTAGCACTGTTGCTCTTCTGGCTTTGGTTTCAGCCCTATGAAAACAGGACTTTCATGGCTGCAAACCAAGGGCACTTTGTGAGGACTTTCTTGGCTTCTAGAAAGTGATCAGTAGTGACAGCTAAACATCCCATCTATTATTTATCAGCTTCATCACAGTTTTGAGTTTTGCCTTTTATATCATGCAGGAAATGGAGCAGAGAAATAAAACACCTCTGCCTGAGAAATCACTTAACATTGCATGGACTGATCAGAAAACAAACCAGACCAGCAGCCAGGTACAGGGAATGTAGACACCGGAGGGAAGAAGCAAGTTGCCAAATGCTGGGGTTCCTATATTGACACAGAATCACTATATCTTTCATTTTTTAAAACTGCAGCTTTCATCCACGCAGCAAGTCAGAAAAGGCAGTTCCATTGTCCATGTCTGCAGAGGGCATGGGCAAGCATGATGCTGGTTCATGCGTAAAAAAGGCACTCAAACTCTGTAAAGTATCATTTAAATGCTATGTTTTAGAGCTAATGCTATAAAGAAAAAAAAGAATATGTAACTGTACATCCCTTCTGATGCTGGGATGCTAGAGAAGTTTGTCCTGTGGAGAAGGGATGCACAGAGAATCATAGAATTACCCAGGTTGGAAAAGGCCTTGAAGATCATCAAGTCCAACCACGGCCTAACCATAGTACCCTAAAACAACCCTTTGCTAAATCATAGCAACACATGGCACAGCACAGTCTGGGGACTGCAGTTCACATGTGGGATGGCTGCTTTGTGGGTGAGCACACACAGGGGAGCTCAGCTCAGACCAAGCGCTCAGCCCCACTGAGGCTGATCCCTACACCAATGCAGGTTGTGGTCATGCCAAGCCCAGCAGCATGTGTCCTCCACCCACTCAGCAGCACCATGCACATGGCAGGGGTTTGCAGGGAGATGTCAGCTCTGCAGTCCCACCCTGCCCCGGGATGTTATGTGCCAATTATTGGCATCTGTGCACCAGGCTGCCCCTGGTAGTAATTATGGCTCAGGCGTATGGGCTAATCTGATGCTTCTTGCTGTGAGATCACTGTCCCTGTAGCAGCACATCTTTCAACAAGCCTTCCTACGAAGGCTTAAAATCCCTCTTAAAAAAACCTTTAGCAAGCAAAAACTCATCCTTAGTTCAGTGTTGCCCAACTCCTGCATGTCACTAAGCAGATGTTCTTAAGCCAGTGTAGATTTAAGCTTAACTGACCCAAGTAAGGACAAACCTCCTTGCCATGAATGTGTTTGTCTTTCTGCTCTGTCTGACTCCCACCGGTTTGGGTTCTACAGCTATTGTTGAAAAATAAGGCTTGGAACCCCACTCACCCACCCTGCTGTAATTTCTCAGGCTTTGTCAAGGGAGTGGAAAATGCCACTGAACCAGAAGAGCAGCCCTCATTCTCCTCAGGAACTTGGGTTGTACCAGTGCAAGTGGCACAGGACCGAGTTCTACTGCAGTTATGAATATTTAAGCAATAACTACAGGTCTGTGGTGCAGGTGAAGCAAGGATGGGCCGAGAGCTGCCCACCTCCATCCTCACCAACCCTGTGTCCCACTGGCCTGGCTGCAGTTTACCTGAGGAGCTTATCCCATGGCAGAAGGCACATGAGTTAACCAACCTGTGGGGTGCCTGGGGCTGGTGGGAGTGGAGACCTTGTACCCCAGTGCTGTAGGGTGCATGGTGGCTGCCTGGACAGCCCCGTGGCCCTGCTCTGGGTCACTGCATTTGATGGATCGATGCTTGGAAAGCAGTGGTCCTTCAGCTCACAGTGATGTGCAGTGGCTGTACCACAAAGAAAACTGGTTTGGCGCTCCTTGTTCAGTGCTGTACCTTCTCTTTGGCCAGGATAAGTGTATTTTTCTCTGCCTGAAAGTAATATTTTTAAACAGAATTACCTAAACCTCCATGGAGGGCTATTACAAGTTATTTGGATACATCTAGAGTGTACTGTGCAGCTGTTCAGGCATCAAAAATCAGATTACCCTTTCCTTTTAAAACCTAGAGGAATGTGATCTTGAGCTGTGAGTCACCTTACTGCAACGTACTCCTTTGGACTATTTTTGCTTAGAGAAGAAGCTGTGAACATCAAACAGCAGCTCAGGGCACTGAGGGATGAAGGGGACTTCCCCCAGACCCTAACATGACACTGGGGAAAACAGCATGGACTTGGGCCAGCGAGCAGAGTCTCAGCAGAATTTACATTAGTCAGTGAGCAATAAGGCAATAAGCTGGTGAATGTCCTCTCGTTCCTGGCAGTGCCCCTGGTCTTCCCAGTCCTCTTTGTGACTTCAGCAGAGCATTTTTGCACGTGTGCAGCACGGTCGTGCTGTTACACAACCAACTCTGTCTGCAAGCGTTCTGGTTTCACTTGTGATTCATATCACACAGGGGCTGAAGCGTGTTCACTGGCTCCAGCAGAACAAAAGTCACGAAGCTTTGTAGGCTAAGGTTCATAGCACTCGGCCTCTGGAGCACCGCAGGCATTTCAATCCCATTGATAGTGGTTAATATTTACACGACCAAAGATCACAGAAAATCAACAGTGTCCATGAGATGACCGCGAGCCGAGACTTTGAAACCAGAGCTGGGAACACTGAAGTTAAACTTTTCAAATGAAAAAGACATGAAAATAACCATCAGTGTGCAGCAGAAGAGGGGTTTGCTTCCTTCCCTCCCGCATCTCCTTGTGCAACCCTGCGCACACAGCTTAGCCTGAAAGCTTCTGACCCTAAAATCAGGCTTTGTATCACATGCTTCGAATAAAACGATTTGTGATAGGCAAAGGGAGCACTGGGCTAATCCCAAAAGTATCTGGTTCATGTCATGCTTTCCTGGAATCGTGTAGCAGCCCAATATTGCAGGCTGGGGCTCCCTGAGCTGCATCATGGTCCACAGGACACAGCCAGCTGATGGTGTTTTTTCTAGATACATCTCTTGCTTGCAGACCATTTACATTGTGCAGTCCCAAATGCTCACGTTTAATTCAGGAACCCAGGAAATGCATCATGCAAGAAGGCTGCAGAAGTGGAATGAGCTACAACACAGAAAGGCAGGAAGAAGAGGCAGCCTCAGCATAAAGCCAACAGGAGAGCAGGGCAACGGTCTCATGTGTGAGAGTGAGGCCTCTGTGTGATTTGGCTCCATTTTGGAAAGCATCCTCATGTTCGTAGCCCATCTCTAGCCAGGTGTGCAACCTCAGATTCACAGCACAAAGCAAGAGCAAACAGAAGCTTTGGGGCTGCTATGAGATGCACAGCACACTACGTTTTTTGTCCAGGACAGATAATAACTGCAGGGTTATTTGTGGAGTGGGGCCTCAGCTGGGGCTGGATGCAGATCAGGGTTCAGTCTCCTGGCACTGGGCTTGGGAGGGAGCCCCCAGGAGTCAAGGAGACAAAGGTGGCATCTGAGGAGGCAATGGGTGCAGAGCTGACCAGCCCTAGCCACCATGATGCTGGTCCAGAGGAGAGCAGGGAACTGTGCCTGTGACCACAGAGCTCCATAGTAATCCCAGGAGGGAGGAGTCTTACTGCTTTGGCACTGGGTTGTGCTTGGGAAAACAGTTCTTCTCCGGTCTGGTAATCCTTCAGCCCCACATCCCAAAATATCCCTGAAACAAGAAATCCTGGGAAGAAGTCTCTCATAAGCACCCCACAGCCACCAAGGTTCAGCCTTTCACCTCAACTTACCCCCAGCCCAGGCAGCTGAGATCTTCCTCCTGTGGCTCATAAACACAGAGAGACCCTTCTGCACAGCTGAGCTGTTTGATACTTAAATTGGCAGTTTTCAACCTGCAGCCCACGGAATCCTGAGGGCAGGAGGTAAATAACCCACAAATGAGAAGCTCATTGTCGGGAGTTTAAATTTCCCACAGGGGGAATCCCACATCTGTTGGGGAAAATATCTGTGCCCATAAACATAAAAGGGTTCACAGCCTGCCAGATGTGTGCTCGCCCATAAAGCATTCGGTATTCTTGTGGAATGGCGTTCCTATGGAGTTAGAGTTGGGCCACATGACGCTAACAGTAGCCGTGGTTAACGTTTGGAGAAGCTGTCTATGCTCTGCAAGTTTGTGAAAAGCCGTTATACACAACCAGTTGTGTCATGCCATTAACATGGCTGGGATTTAAATCTCGGCTCGCCCGACTGGCCAGGCCTGTTCCTTTATAATCCCGAGGAAAAAATGCAAAGTCATGTGTAGTCTGTGCAGGGCTGTTTTTATTTCTTGTGCGCTTCCAGCGCTTTCTCCTTTGCTAAACTGCTTGCATAATGCATTGCAATTGTAATTCAGGGAGAAAAGCATTGTGGCTGCTGGTGGCTGAGGCAGTAGGAAATGTTTTACTAGCAGAACTGGCAGGTCGTTTTATTGTGGCTGAGGAAGAGGAGGAGGTTGAAACACGTGGAGCTGGCAGTGTTTCTGTGTTCTAGCATTTATTAACAAGATGAGCCAGGGACCATATTTGCTCTCAGAGGGGTTGGTGTGCAATGCTGCAATACAATTTCACACTGCACAAGGGAAGCTCTGCTTGAACCCTCCAAAGGGTGCGAGTGAGTTTAGAAGATGATCATTTCACTCAGTCCCCTTAAACAGGGCATGCAGCATATAAAAATGTTTTGGGGCTCTGAGCTCATCTTGCCACACTTATATTTATTGAAGATAATGCAGGATTAGGCAGCGGTAATTTGAGTGTACCATGTGTATGCATGCATGAGGTATGTACAATCAGTTCAATGTCTATAAGGAGTTCAATTCCCATTGTCACATTAGCTAAAGACCTGCTTATGGAGGGAAATATTATTATCTCCTGTTTACAAATAGCAGACTGAGGCATGGAGAGCATCGCATCCAGATGAGGGGTGCCAAAGTCCTCCCTATCTATCACTGGAGGTCCAGTGGGAGTTATGTTAGAAAATGCTTTTAGTGTTGTGCAGCTTAATTACTTGTCTGGGGTCACAGAGAGAGCAGCTACAAAGAACTGAACAGAGATTTCGAACTAGCACCTTATATACAGACCATCCCTCTTCCCTCCTCCACAGAGGCAGAACTGTGATATTCACATAAGACAGAAAAAAACTGTGTCCTTGGCAAGTACTTATATACTTGATTGAGTAGATTCTTTGGTTTTACGGTTTAATCCAAAGCTAAATATGAATCCAATTATTTCACAGCATCTTAGGAATATGATTCTGTGACTGCAACTTCTGAATTGTCGCTGCTTTGAAACCTTTCAAGTCAGGATCCTTAGACATTACACTCATACATACCTGTCACATCGCGTTCGCATGCTTACTTTGAAAAGAAGGAATCATTAATGTGTTTTTATTCTCATGGGAAAATACATTTTCTCTTTCTAGAAATATAGAATGAAAATCGAGCCTTCATGCTCTTTGTCAGCTAATTGGCTACTATACACTATTTTCCTCTCAATAATGTGTTGACTTATTTAACACATGTCATTGCCATTTCCAGAGTTTCCATTTTGAAGACAATTCAGATGTATTTCCTCAGTACTTTGAATGTAACACACTATTTTACAAACCCGTTTTCTTTCTCTTAATTTCTTTGGTTTTTGGTGACATCTTTCTCTGCACTTGAGGTGGATTCCAGCTTAAAATCAAGTTCACTCCCAATACCAGATGGCTCATTCAATTCCCTTTGAAATGTAAACCTGTATTGCAAGGGTATGAGTGGCACGTGACAGGTAAAATCCTTCTCCTTGGTGCCAGCTCTTACTAAGAATTTGGCTGCCTACAAGCCATGCATTTGCCCTTTGAAGGTGAAATGCAGAACTCTGCACTCTGTTGGGTGCCCCAGAACCCCTTTCCAATGCACACAATGGCCAGTGCTCCAAGCAAGCCTTAGAAAGCTGCTACACCAAGGGCAAGGCAAGCCCCAAACACCATCTCCAGGCAGCTCAGCCAGTGCTGTGGGCAGGTGTCTCCAGAGGATGCTCAACGACTTTTCTTCCACAAAACCAAGCAGGACTCACTCCTTTACAACTGGACTGAAAGAAAAGACCACCCCTATGCCCCCCTTGGGATGATAGCTTGAATTTTCTAAATAGTCCAGTTGCAAATTTCTCATGGTACTGTTGGCACTAACTAATTTGATGGCACTGACCATTTGGTAACACAAAAGAACATTAGCAATTTTGGTTGAAAGCAAGTACTTAATGATATGATGGCATTTCTTCTAGGCATTTAGCAAATGGGTTCCTCATTCCTAGTCAAGGACAGAGAGATGTGTCAACTGGTATCTTACTGTGACTTACTGCCACATCCTATCAGATGGAGTAATTCAGGAGCTGATTCAAGAGAGCAACTTGTACTTCAGTAGTAAACATTTATCTTCTGGGTTAGGCTTTTTACTTGGTTGTTTGTCCTTAGACTTCCTATATAAGGTATGGATGTAATGACCCAATCCACTTTTCAGTGCGAATCTATGAAGTCAGTGCATAAGCAGGATGACTGCAGCAATTTTAGGCCCATCTGCCTGACTGCGGGAATGTATCTAGAAAAGATCCCTGCTTAGGTACACTTCCAAAGCAAGCTTGGGGGATTTGTATCCAGGACTGCAATACTTCTCCCCACACTTTCTCTTGGATGTACCTTGGACACCGCTGTCCCTGACCCGCAGGATCTGTCCGTATGTCCGGCAACAGGGCTGTGCAGATCCATGTCTTGGTGCTTTGTTGTTTCTGCTTGGCTCTGACCATATCCAGTGGGAATTTTGGAGGCTAAACCCTTTTCACCTTGGTATTCCTGGTTATGCTTCACTCATTTCCATGAGAATGCTGGGAGGTTGCTGAGCTGCCAGCAACCAGCAGGTACATTCACTGGCTCCCTCATCCCTCTGCATGATGAAGAGAGCAGAATGGATGAGGAGAGCAAGAGAAGTGATGTGCTGAGGTATGGGCAGTTTAATAGGTGAGGGAAAGGGGTGTGGAGAGAAACGCAAGTGATGCAAAATTGTCTATAGGCTGTGTCTGCCATCCTGGATCAGCCTTGATATCCTGTCTGGGGGACCCCATTGCACACTGTGAAGGTACCATCCACTGTTTTCTCTGCTCCTTTTGAATACAACCAAGCAGACATGGGGCACTGCCCTACTATTGCCCATGCTGGTCCCACCTTGGGTGTGACAATAGCAGCCGGCTCTATGGGCACCTTTCTGTAACCCTGCCCCAATCCTTCTGTGGGAGTTAGGTGCTCATAGACTGAGGAGGCCACCAGGTCATGGCTGGAGAGAGGGGTGTGCTTGCCAGGGGCACATGGGAAGATGGGAGCCCGTTCTGTGATAAAGTGTGGGTACAGCTTGTGCAGAGACTGGTGTGCAGAGGGATATAGGAGGGAAGGGAACATGGCCAGCTGCACCGCCATGCTGATCAGCGATCTGGCCAGAATGGCTGTCTCTGAGAAGGCCCTGAGACTGCAGGACGCAACCAGGGGCTTTGGCAACACTGGGGAGTAGGATCCTGAGTGCAGAGACCACAGGTAATGTGAGTTGTGTTGCCCCTCACCTCTCAGCAGTGCCTTGCTTCAGCTTTGGATGGGAGCTCAGTTCATGGATGCTCTGTGCTTCAGGTCCCTGCAGTGACTGACCTGTTGGTCTCCAAATATTGGAAGAACTGGTACAGCCTTCCATTAATAAATAAAGGAAGGTAATAAGCTTAGTCTTGCATAACCAAGATTTACGAAAGATATTATGTTCTTATTTTAAAAGTAATATTAATGTAGTTTGAGAAATTTGGCCGATAAACGTGTGTAGCAATATGCTTAGACTTGTACAAGGAAGATTGCTTCAGCATGAATTGTACTCTGAGATAAAAGATAAGACAAAATTGAGACTGGATCTTTCTGTTTTTCAGGAACAATCCAGAATAAAGCAATCATTATTGACAACATAAGGAGGATTGGTTAAAAAAGCAAAATAAATAACACAAGCAAATAATGCATATTTTGGTTTAGTGAAACAGAGTATGATCTCTCCAGGCACAAAAGTTGCATGTCACATTTGCTCAGTAATTCTCTGTCTTGCAGAGCAGTCATTCTGGAAGAGGTTAGGACTCACTGATAATCAGTCGTACTGAAATTGCATGTGATGTTGGGACCTTCAGGGTAAACACTTGTTACTGAGCAGAAGCAGAGAGGCTTGTGGCCTCCACGTTTGGTGCTGGTGCATCTGGAATACAGTGTCCAGTTGTGATGTTCACATTCGAAGAGGGATATAAAAAAGTCTGAGAAGGTTCAGCAAAGAGCAGTGCTTTCAGATGGCACAAGTAACCTTCCCAGGTTTGTCTGCTTGTGTTCTCTGAGCAGTGTATAGCAACCTGCAGGGAAATCAGATCTGCCAAAGTGAATTGATGTCACCAGTAATGACACAACAGACTTTGGTATCTACAGTTGACAGAAGAGTTTAAGTGGGAAATACTATTTAATTATTTTCACTAATAAGGATGATGATTGTCACAGATTTGCCGTCCCTGGGGAAGATTTCAGTCTCTTTCTCTGAAGGATATCCTCAAATTCAGCTGTAGTTACCTAGCTTGATGGTTAGCAGCAAATACGCAGCTCAGCCCAATGCAGATCTGAAAATGGAAGTTCTGAGTTCAGTATCTTCTCATGCCCTGATGTACAATGTTTAATACCTTGGCAAATGTCAGGAAGCATCAATATTTGTGTGGGTGACTGCACGGCAACCAACACACTCCTCCTTCCCTCTGGGGAGAGCCAGTGCAGCCTGCAGCAGGGGGGTGGTACTGGATGGGCTTTAAGGTCCCTTCCAACCAAAGCCATTCTGGGATTCTTTGATATGATTCTACGGTACTGCAAATCCACCTTCACGCAGCCCCAGTCCTCCAGCTCCTCATGCTGGCTTTGGAGGCATCTCCACTTGCTCAGGGAGACTCTGAGAGCTGCAGGTCTCTGGAGGAGGGCTGGATAGAGACAGCAAGTACAGTGCCGGTCTGCCCAGCTCAACACTGCCAGCATTGCTGAGAGCTGCCTCATCCTGTAGTTCTGATGCACAGCAATTTAGCCCGGATGGACCCATTAAGATAAACTACTGAGGCTGGCTGAGGCTACAGAGTGCCTGGATGCATTTCCACAAGCAGTTTAGACACAGAGCACTCTCCTCTGCAAGGACTGTCTGCAAGTAGTTTAGGCCCATTTTCCCCTTTAATGATTCTTTTGAGAAGAATCATAGAATCATAGACTCATGGTTGGAAAAGACCTTAAAGATCATTGAGTCCAACCACAACCCAACCATACTACACTAACAACCCTCTGCTAAATCATGTCCCTGAGCACCACATCCAAATGGTTTTTAAACACATTCAGGGATGGTGACTCAACCACCTCCCCGGGGAGCCTATTCCAGTGCTTAACAACCCTTTCTGTAAAGTTCTTCCTGACATCCAATCTAAACTTACTCTGGCTTAACTTGAGGCCATTTCCCCTCGTTCTGTCACATGTCACCAGTGAGAAGAGACCTGCTCTACTCTCACTGTAAGCACCTTTCAGGTATTTGAAGAGAGTGATAAAGTCTCCCCTCAGCCTCCTTTTCCCCAAACTAAACAGCCCCAGCTCCCTCAGCCTCTCCTCATAGGGCACATTCTCCAAGCCCTTCACAAGCCTCGTTGCCGTTTTCTGGACCTGCTCCAGCACCTCAGTGTCCTTTCTGTACTGAGGTGCCCAAAGCTGAACACGGTACTCAAGGTGAGGCCTCACCAGTGCTGAGTATAGGGGCAGGATGACTTCCCTCGTCCTGCTCACCACACCATCCCTGATACAAGCCACAGACTTTGATGAAATTTTAGAATGAGTGAGGAGTAAAAATAAAACTCTGCCACTCTGCACGCTGTGTTTAACAAAATCCTCTGTTTGGACTTGGAGTGCTAACTTAAAAGCAAGCAGCCAAGAGTGTTTGATTACTCTGTGCTGTTACAGGCAAGGAGGTTCAGGAATGAGAACAATGAACCAGACATCATCACTATTACTTGAAACTCTTTCAGAGATCTCAGATGCTGAGAGTCTGAACTGGCGAGAAGTACTGTCTGCTTCTGCTGCCCTCTTATGTCTTGCTTCTTTTACTAGGACCTTACATTCAAATACAGAAGTTAATCTCCTTCCCCTGCCCAGCCTATTAAAACTCTGAGAACATATATTCCCATTTCTGGTTTTGGGTTCGATCACTGCTTTGAGTAAGGTGCAAAAGTTACTTTTACAGCGTAAGCTGATGAAATCCAAGAATTATTCTTCCAACACTTCTTACTCCTTGCTTGAAAAAAGCAGCTACAAGATGTGAACCGCTTCATAACACCATGTCACAGCAATGTTTGCAAAGCCCCGCCTGACAAACTGTTAGAATTTCTACCCTGTCTCTCTCCACATTGCAGTGAATACCAGACCTCATCTTCGAAGTGGAGATAAAAATCAGGTCTTCATTTGCTACTTCACTTTTGCATCTTATGCTGCACTACAAATTATACCTTCACATCACTTTTTGACACGTACAAGCAAGTAATGCACAGCTGCATGTGTAAAAAAATGGTCTTGTAAGAGCTCCCTGACTGAACTTAAGAGATTTTTGCAGTACGAGCTATTTTTTACTGTTTCTTTTTGTGTAAGGGTGAACACTCCGAGCATGGGTAAGCGACTTTTCCACCAGAACAGTGTCTGCTGCGCAGGTGCACCTGCTGGGGCTGCCCCTTTGTCAGTAGGCACAAGGCATGCCAAGATATTTTTAGCCTTTATACGTTTATATATATTTTTCTTCTAACCCATGAAGGACAGCGCTCTGGGACAAGAACTACGTCATCCAGTGAGTCAGGAGCATTGGCTGTAGGGCAGGTTCTTGTTTCCAGCCATCATGTGGCTCATCAGGAGCACAGACATTTTTCTCCTCATCAGTTTTCAAAGGCTCACAGAGAACACTCTCCCCTTGGTATATGAGCAGAAACAGAATCATAGAATCATTAAGGTTGCACCTCTCCTCTCCTCTTCCCGCACCTGCCTGCAAGATCACCTCCTCTGCTTTTAACTTTGCTAGCAAAGAGGTTGCCAAGTGAGACTTCTGCACAGCTTATGTTAGAATGTGATTTAAGAAATGCTTGCCTTTCCTTGGCACCAGGTGATGCTCCATCGGACTGAGCTCCGAGTGCAGAGCTCGGAAGGATGAAATATAGTACTAACCTTTAAGGCATCTCCAGAAACTCAAAATGTGTCACTGATCAAATGTCAGGAGCACTGCTCTTAGATATTTTATCTAGTCTGTATGAATTGGAAATCCAAGTGCTTTGCAACATGTGTTAATCATCAGGTATCACTGAATCAAATCACTATATGATACTTACGCCTTATTCTCTCAATTTTTCATACACATACGTTTAGGTGTCATCATTTTTAAATGAGTGACATTTATTTGAAAATAGGATGAGAGATTTGTGCATGACTGCACTGCATGGTTTTAGACT
This sequence comes from Excalfactoria chinensis, assembly GCF_039878825.1. Lineage (NCBI taxonomy): Eukaryota > Metazoa > Chordata > Aves > Galliformes > Phasianidae > Excalfactoria > Excalfactoria chinensis. Next base: position 12,968,834 of record NC_092825.1, on the reverse strand, counting down.
CAGTCGTCTCAGTGTGCAAAGACAGAAAAATGCCAAAGCTTGATTTTAAAGTACCTTGAAACATTTCACTTGCTAGAAAGCCCAAATCAGTCACAGCAGTGTAAGGAATCAGGAGCCACATCCAGGATCTGTTTTGAGAGCCCCCCATGAAGCTGAGCAGTGAGCACGTTCACGAGCTAGAGCTCCTCTGGCACTGATGTGTGCAGGGCTTGGAAAGGTCAAGGAAGGGATTGCATGACATGCTGCCACTCCCAGAAAAATAAACTCGATGGTCAGGAGGCGTCTGTGTTCCTGAATGGCATACAAGTGTATAATCAGACTATCTCACCTTATATGGCCCTAAGCAAGCAGATTGGGAGTGTGCACACTGATCTCCAGTGTGGGCAATCTCAGGGACTACTTAAGTGCAACCTAAGTGCATGAGGTTAAGCAAAGCCTTGTAGCCTTCACACAAATCTTGGTAGGCCCTCATTCCAAAATGGAGTTCATGTAGTTGAGTTCTTGAACCCACGTGGAAACTACAATGTCAGCTCCTCAGGTTGGCCTCATCTCCCATGAGTGCAGACAGCAAAAGTCAATGGTTGTATCACATGGAATAAATGCAATAGGCAGTGTATGTGTGCAGTTACATATATGTGTGAATGCAATGCATATGTGACAAATGTATATCCTGCATGTGTAAACAACAGCTTTGGAACACTTCAATGCAGCAAGCATTCTAGTAGAGAGTCATTCATACATGTGTTAGGCTTCTGTATACACCTGGGCTGCTAACTGAATTGATGCTAGATAGGTTGCCCAGTCCTTATGTTCAGCTCCTCAGACCAGGGCTGAAGCCCTGCCTTGTTCCTTTGCAGTGAGATGCCTCTGACTCTGCAATTCTTGAAGCAGAATTGAAAAGTGATCCTCCTAAAATATTTATCTGAACATTTTACTGAGAACTCCAGGAAGTTGGTCAGGATTTTAAAAACAAAATCAAAACAAAACTCCCACAGAAACTTGAGTCGATTTCTGATTAAGGTTGCTTTTTTTCCCCTTCTAGCTATAGGAAAGAAAACATCAGGAAATGTTTCTAACACCAAGTTTAAGCCCCTCATGGAGCCCATAGTTTTCTGCTTCCTTGTGGGTGAGTGTATTTGACTACAGCATGTCTTTGGAAAAGCTGTAAGCCATTCTGTAAGCCATTCTTGAGATTTGTCTTGAACGCTGATGTCTGCTTCTGTGTTTTCCATTCATCAGGCTTTACTCTGAATGCAATGGAAGCACCTACTTGAAATAGCTTTTACAATAGGTTTTGAACAAAGTTTGCCTGAGATCATCTTCTCCCCCTCCTTTCTTTTCACTGTATGAGCAGGGCACATTTTTGCAACAGCTGTACAGAACGTTCAGTGATGGCAGTTTCGCACTAGATATCAATGAAACATTTTGCTCTTTCCTCAACCCTTTCCGCAGCAAAATCTGCTGCCAGGGCCCAGCATTTTCCAGACATTCATGTTTTATCTCATTTTCTTTGAAGCACTCAAAAGTTCTCCTGAAGGAAGAGTTATCACTGATGCCAACTCTCAGATTTCTGCTCCATTTTATCAGCCGCGGAGCTATTCTAAAACACATCTCAGCAATTATTTCATAATGGAAATGATATAGCTTTTTTTTTTTTTCCTTCTTCACATCTTGCTAGAAACGGATTTATTTTTTTTCAGACTCAAGCTGACTTCAAGGCAGTTTCAGCAGCGCTACTGAAGCTCCCTGCCCTGCAGATGCCTGAGCTTTTATTCACTGCACCCTTTGCGCATAATGGGTTTTCGTTTCAGACCCAAGTTCCATGTTGTTCCTCATTATTGTTTCAAGAAATACTTGTCACAACAGTTGGGGAGTGCCAGCAGGTATTAGTCTTCAGCCTTGCAAAAGAGATCTGCCATGACTAGGAAAGCAATGGCAGAAACAAGGAAGGCTCTCCACATTCTATCTGTCAAGCCAGATGATCAGTCTCCCTTTCCAGCAGGCCCATCCTTCACTCTGCATGTCACATAACTTCATCACTGAAAGGCTTAGGTTACCAACAGCCCCTTCTATCAGTTTGCCCTACCCAACTTCCAAGTGAAGCAAGGAATAAGGTAGGCAATCTGCAAGCAATTATACGTGCCTGCCTAGCACAAGTTTCTTACCATGAATGCAAGCCAGTCTGAACTAACAGTGGCTTTTGTGGACATGTTCTGCCAGGAGGGCAGGGTAGGCATGAGATGGAACTGTGGCAAGAGCTGTGGACTATGCTGCAGTTTCCTCCCACCCACATTTCTCCTGACATGGCTCTGTGGCTGGGAGATGATGTGGAAGAAGAGCATTTCTCACTGTTCTTAGGAGCCTGTGATCCTCAAAGGCAAATCTTAGCAGTAAAGACCAAGGCAAAGTGGATGTTGTTTATCTTGACTTTGGAAAAGCTTAGTACACAGTCCCCCAAAATATAGAACAAAGCCCAGCAAGGTGTGTTGCACTGAGCAGAGCTCCGCCATCAGGGTGAGGGAGGTGATCCTTCTCCTGTGCTTGGCAGGGGGCTGCTGTATCTCATTCTGGGCTCCTCAGTACATGACACACAGCTGGAAACTCATACATGGACATACTGGACTGAGTCCAGCAAATGGCCACTCAGATGATGGACTGGAAATTAACATGTGAGAAGAGACTGAGAGAGCCGGGACTATCCATCCTGAAGAAGAGAAGGCTCTGGAGGACCTTACCCGTGTCTGCAAATGCCTGATGTGGGGAGTAAAGAAGGCAGAGACATTCTTCTCAGTGGTGTGCTGTGACAGGAGAAAAGGAAATGGGCACAAACTGAAATATGGAAAATTACACAAAGGAAAACACTTCTTTGCCATGAGGATAAAAGAACAGAGCAAGTTAGCCAGAGAGAGTGAGATCAGACTGGGAGCAGCCCTGAGCATCTCACTACAGCTGGATCCTGTTCTGGACAGGGGAGCTGCACTAGGTATCTCCAGAGGTGCCCGCAAACACATTACTTACATGAATACACGGATATTATGGCTAGGAGATCAGGGTACAGTTTCATCTGCAATCCAGGTTCAGGAGACTCCACGGTCCCAGAGAAGAAATGGACCAAATGCTCAAGTATGTCAGAGCATTTTTATCTGCTTTGGACTGATGCAAGGAAATTGGTGTATTCAAATGGTTTCATGTATCAGTAGAAACAAAACAGAGCAAAAAGGTTCTTTATACTTTTATCAAGCTCTCTTTCAATTGTTGAGATAAGGCAGACCACATCCAGAGAAACTGTGAGTTTTCTTTTATTAGTGATAAAATCTAAGTTGCTGTTGGAAATGTCAGGGGGATTTAAGAGGCTTAACAAGGAGACTCCTGAATTCCTCAGGAGATCTGTGAATGTGGAATACAGATCTGTCAGAGCTAGGGAGCACCTGGCACATTACCAGCAGTCAGCTTACCAGTCTTTGGAGAATGAAAATCACTTTTTGGTTCAGCTTCCCTTGGTAGCCTGCCAGCCTCCTGCTTGCTCACAAAGTCAACTGCCTCTAGAAAATATACTCTGAGATTTAAGTCACGAGATTCAAAACACAGCTCAATAAGTAATCAGCAAGTACATGGGAATTATAATTGCACTGTAGCATCTCTTCCAGGGGCAGATTCATCTCCACGATGGCACAATGCCCTCAGTTCTGCTTGGTGGTGCCACTACCCTGTAGGCACAAAGTCCTCATTAAGCAGTCTGACTTCTTCCCTCCTGAAAAGCAATTGGCAGGCAGGGACACAGAGGGGTGGTATGGAGCAAGGCACTGAGGGGAGAAAAGCCAAATTAGGGCAGCAGGTGGATAAGAAGCTGGCAAACAGGACTGGAGCTGTGCAATCCCACCTGTTTTCCAGAAGCCACTGCTCAGGGAGATTCCTGGAAATTGCTGGTGCCTCTATGAAAGAAGAGGGGGATTTCCCCAGTCTGACAGAGGGCCACATGCTGCTGGGTTTCGTGTTCATGCCCAAAAGCAATGGAGAAACAGAGTGCCCACCCTTCCTCATCATTTCCCTAAAAATACTCTGAGTGGTTGAATCATTCAGTGAGACTGACCTCACTGTGACCAAGGGCATTTCTATTCACATGGCTGAAGACTGCCAAAGATACTTCAATAAATATATTATTTTAAAGATATAAAGATGTATTAATAAATATAAAGTCTACACATACAACAGCAATTAGTACGATCTAAAGAGCAGTAGGATAAAATGTGACTAGGAATACTGACCTATAATCACAGTGACCATGGAGCTCCCTCCTTCCCCTTCAAAAAACCACAAATTGACATCTATTCTACTGATGTCCATGCATGCTGCTGGAGGAGCACTACTATGTTCACAGCTGCCACATGCCCAAAGCCAGCCAGAGACCCTGCAGCACTCACCCCAGGGGATGGAAGAAGACAGGGACGGAAGGGCAGAAGGAGGGATATTTCCATACACATTGTTTGCTCTGAAGCATTAAATGTTTTGCCATTGCCTTGACCATTTGCAGAGTGTTCTCTGTTAAATATTCATCATTTGCTATCCCATTAATCACAGTAAGTGAATCAGTAAATAGCTGTGATGAATGTAAGATATGTGTCAGCAAACACTGATAATTTCTTTCTAAACAAAATTGTGTCTCGCTCCAGAGGAAACTCTCCAAAAGAAGAAGAGTCTGTGCTCACAGATCTCAGCACGATGTGTGCAAGAGCCCAGGACGTGGCTGGTTCTCCCACATTTGGGAATTCTGGTGATTTGTGATGCTTCACGTTTTTTAATTTCAAGTAGCAATGTGAGTTTGCTTCTTCTGCAGTGCTGAGTGTATTGGCAGTGTCATTTCTCTTGAATAGCCCTTTTGCCTGAAATGCAGCTCGTGTTCCCGTCAGGATGACAGATAACGCACTTCATAACCCCCTGGAGCCTGGAAAATCTGAGAGGAGATTGGCAGTGCAATATAAAAAGGTATACTCTCAAAAAGGAGGCAGCAGAGGCAAAAACACTTGGCCTGATTGAAAATAAACACTGGCACTTCCAGCTGCAAACAGTCCTCTGATTTCATGCAGTATTTCAATGTGAAATGACTTTCCCTCATCACAATGTACAGCACCTAGAACAACTGCATCCTCATCGTGACTGTGGGTTTCTGGCATTGCAGTAAGGCAGACACTGAGCTTTTAAAGAAATACACAACCACACGCATTCTTGCATGAGGCACTCACTGCTGTCAACAGAGCATGCCCTTGGCCAAAATTAAATCCAGGAGTAGATCTTTGTACAGCATTGACTTCTGACACCAAAAAATAAGTGTCCAAGAAGAAAAACAACAACAAAACAGAACACAAACTTAGTTTCTTTTACAAAGATAAAGCACACAGGTGGTCTGCCATTTGCTGTGGGTACATAAAGAGAGTACTACACAGATATGGAAGGAGAAATGGACGGATCTGGCAGATGGCATAATGCTCAGGGTTAGCCAAATCCTCTCTCACGCACAGGAGCCCATATGGCCAAGCAGAAACACTATCCACCACAAACCCTGTGCGTGCTTTTGTGGCATTTCTGTGCTGGGAGTGTCGTGTCACCTCACAGTCTTGATGTGATAAAACAAAGCAATGTATTTTCGCAAAGTGTGTTCATTCTCAGGACCTCCTCTGCCCTCAAACTCTCCCTCCCCCAAGGAGCTTCTTCTTCGTATGAGCGCCAATCATGGCTCCCACGCATGATAGAAGGTGGTTTTGAAAGCCATGTTTATAACAAGAGGAAAAAGCCCCTCCTGACAGATTTCTGTCCATGCAGAAACTCAGTAACGTATCTCTGAGAAATAAAAAGGGATGGGACCAGCTGGACACACCTGCCAAAGGGACACAGAAAGCGTGAGTGGTGCCAACAGCTCAACACTCCTCCTTGGTCCTGACACCAGTGATGGCTCTGGTGGTTTTTAGCCCGTGGGATGTCAAAAAAAAATCTACTCAAAGCCTGAAGCACATCCAATGCATTCTCATCACTTGTCTCACAAATGACATCACAGGACATCCAAAGTGTCCTGTTGTCATACTTGTCTCCTACCTTCTGCTTTTTGCACTCAACCTGGGTTGCCACATTCTCTGCAAACTTGCAGGTAGGCAGGGAATTCCTAACTGAGGGCACTGCTCAGGTAGGTGATCTTCCAGTGCCATGTCCCATGGCAGTACATGCTCTGGCCACAATTAGGCCAGTAGTGAGATAAGGTTCAGAAGAATTTTAGTGACGGACCTCACACTGTCTGTTTGGAAAGTAAGGCTGACTCGATGGTCCTTACGGGTCCCTTCCTACCTGAGACATTCCATGTTTTTATGAAACATGCCAAGGCAACAAGGCGAGAGAATCGATGTTTATTTCCTAACGTAAATGTAGTCTCAACATTAGGAAGTCGACCCTCAGCAAGTTTGCTGATGATACCAAGCTGGAAGGAGTGGCTGACACAGCAGAAGACTATACTGCCATTCAGCAAGACCTGGACAGGCTGGAGAGTTAGTCAGAGAAGAAGCTGATGAAGTTCGAGAAGAGCAAGTGTAGAGTCTTGCACCTGAGGAGGAATAACTGGGTGCATCAGTACAGGTTAGGGGATGACCTAGTGGAGAGGACCTCTGCAGGGAAGGACCTGGTGGACAACAGATTGTCTGTGACCCTGGAGTGTGCCCTTGAGTGTGCCCGAGCCATTCTATGATTTCACAGTTCTGTGATCAGTCAAACCATCACTGCTGCTCACCTAGGGTTTTGCATCTGTTCCCTCCTTGCACTCAGTCCCAGTGGTCAGCCTGCCAGGTTCTGGCAGATCCCGACAGATCCTGACTGCCAGCCATGTCAGGATTAAGTCTGACGTTAGGGTATAGGTCACTGAAACAGGAAAATGCTGAATAGAAAGTTCATGAAGTCTCTGAGACAGCAGGCTTTAAAAGGGCACCTCCAAGGAGGTGGAATAGAAGCCAGCTGGGTTCCTGCTGGCCTGCTGAGCTCATCACGGGATGTCTGGAATAGCAGGAGGCATTCAGAACCCCGCTGTGGCTACGCTCTATGCCTGGGCTTTCAGAGCAATTCCAACGCAGAAATGGGATTCAATTGGATAGAGTTGACGTTTATTTTTTCCCCTACATTTCACCTGGGGGCAAATATTAATTCTCACTTAGAAGTTGTCTGTCTACATGTAAATAGTACTGGAAATCTAATATTGGAGTACAGATGGTAAAGTCCCTGTTTACATAATATTTATTCAGCAACAATAAGTTTATCTTTGCTGCTCTGAGCATGCACAGCCTGCTCTGTCTGAGCAGCACTCCAAAGCTGGGAATACATTCCCCCCTCAGTGCCTTTCTCCATGCTCCTTTGGGAACACACAGCAGCCTCTCCCTCTCAGCACTTCTTTGCAGAGGATGCTGTGAGGGGTGAAGAGGCCCGTGGCCATGGGGTTCAATCAGCACTGCCAGAGAGATGGGCACGTGGGGAAGGAGGATGTCAGCTCACAGCCTGTTGTGGCCTTGCTGATGGGAGGAGCTGCCTTAGCTGGCAGATTGCATATTGGGGAGAGTCAGGAAGCAAGCCTGGGGCCTGCTCTTGTGCAAGGCAGCGTGTTGAAAAGAGATGCCTCGATTTGACAGCTGGCACCACGCACTGGCACAGAAAAGGCCACAGAACACCACAGAGCCAGTACAGTGCCTGGCAGCTCCCTCCCAGCCCTCCAAGTGCTGCTGCCATTGGGGCAGGCCAGCCCACGCTGAGCCCCATGTTCCTTGGGTCTGCTGACCACAAGCTCAAGTCCCAGCAGAACACTGCCACCACCACTTCTGGGCCACCGCAGCACGGGTTGGCCCAGGTCCCTTTTTGGTTGTAAGCCAGAGAAAGAGAGAGGATACTGCTGGATTTGAAAACATTTAGAAACTGGTTTCTTCCATGCCATTCCATTGTTCCAGCTCTAGTTGTATTCCAGAAGCTTGTCACTTCTCAGCACGGATAGCCCTCTAACAGAAAACAAAGTCCTTTGTTTGCTTGGGTCCCTGGGCCCCACTGGGACCAGTCTCCCAGTGAGCTGCATGAGATGCTTTTTCCTGCAGTAAGCTCTGAGGTTGTTCCATTTCATCCCATTTCCTTAGGGAGCTTTCCTGCATAAAAAGGCTGTAGCTCTTCTCCCTGTCAGGTCCTTAAGATATATTGTAGTTGTATTTCATGGGGATGTAAAGAGGCTGGCAGCACTACATTCAGATGGAGCCATTTATCACAAGAGGTTAGCAAAGACGAATATAATTTAGTAGCATGACAAAATTTGTGTTCTGTTTTTGCTGGAATCCCAAAGCTGTGGGCAAGAACAATTGAGGCCTGGGATCCAGGCCTTGTCACTCTTGTGTCACAGTGGGCACAGTCCTGGGGGCACTGCTGAAGAGAAGGACTGACACATAACGTGAGTCTGACAGTTCTGGGGGTTGCCATTGCTTTATGAAACTTCTGCATCTATTTTATTTTCTGTTGATCAAGAAAGCTCTGAGTGGAGACCAGATGGTACTAATTTGCTCAGGGTTATTGCTGGTCAAAATTAAACAGCGCTGTGCTCCATTCCCACAGACAGACATTAAACTGGAGATGATTATCATTTATTCATTGGTATTTCAGTGGTGCTCAGCTGGGAGGGCAGCCTCCCTCAGCTGGGTGGTATTCAGAATACACACAGGCAGAGTTACAGTTCTTCGTCCCAAGAAACCTAAACCTGAAGTGAAAGCTCTAGATGCAGCATGCTGTGACCTCAGGCTGTTATCAAATAACTTCCCTCTGCTATTTCAAAACCCATTTCTCAGCAAAATGGCTTCCCCCTTTTCCTCCTCAACTTGAGAACCAGTCTCAATGTCATATTACAGCAACTGCTAATTGGAATGACTGAGAAGACACACTTCAAGGAAATGCTTGGGCTGCTTCAGCTTTGCTGCAAGGGTTGCTGATAGTGGTTGCTTTTCTTTTCCAAATCAAAACACAATCAAAACAGCCTGTGGATAGTATCTTGGAGGTTTAGCCCTGGGGCAGTTTTTTCTTCTTTTTGAGAAAAAGAGAGACTGTATGATGCAGTGTTTGTAACAGAAACATCTTCCTGGAGCAATGCTTGACAAACCCACTGGCTTTCTCCAAGTCTATATTTAAACTGTGGTGCTGAACACTGCAGCCTAGCAGATCTCAGAGGACCACAGCAGCCGTGAGTCCCACATGGCAGGTCTAGGACAGGTGGCACAATTCCTGGGGATGGGGAAAAAACAGAGCTTCAGAAGGACTAAGTGTCTCTGAGGACCTGGAGAGCAGAGGAAACAGAGCCACAATTCCATGTGCCTTTGCAGAAGAAATCAGCCCAGTATAATCCCAAAAGGTTCAACAGAGGCCACCGTGTTTCCTCCGTTAGCCCAAACTGCTTTGATAAAATACCTGATGTGCTCCAGTGCAAGGACGATATGCAGACAGTGAAACCCACTGATAGCAAATATCAAAATGAAGAAAAGTTTAAAGATAATGATATGGCTGTCATAGCAGTTTACACCCAGTTAACTCATTACAAGCTGGTATTTGAACAAATACAAGAGGCCAGCGATTCTCTTAAAATGGTTGAGAAAAGTGGTAGGTTTGAATAAATAAAAGATCCTTTGAAATAGTATCACAGTTTTTCTTGGGAAGTTTAAAATCCAGAACTGATTTGAGTAAAGGTTTTCAGTCAGTAATCCAAAAACAGAGACACCCGAATTCTGAAGGCTAGGACAGTATCTCGGTGTGGTAGGAGCTGTCTGACTTCTAAGTATGAATCTCAGGTCTGTCCCATAGCTATAACTGTGGTGTAGCTGGGTATCAGGGCTGTGCCTCTCTGCACACACACTGCACCCGTCATCAGTTCCCTTATGGTCCAGGAATTCCCCAGCTTGTCATCAGAAGAGATTGGGGCTGGTCTGAGACAAGAGTCTGCTCTGAAAGCAGCTCTGAACTCCTTCCCATCTCGGTAATTAAGTGCTTGGCACACAGGAGCTCTCTGCATGGGAGTGTTGGTCTGTTCTAGAGATTATCCCAGGTATCTCCCCTGAACGCCTCAATGTGTGTGTGTTGATTGATTAACATCCGGGGTGGAGCATCCTTGAGCTTCTCACACCATTCTGCTGCAGAAGAGATCAAGCTAAACAGTACATAAATAAGAGATTTGCAAATGGTACAAACTGTTCCTGCAGAAGCAGAAATAGTCATGTAGGACAGTGTTTTGTACGCAGTTAAGATCATTAAAACACACTTTGTATATAGCTGTCACAGACAAAACAGTTTGGAGTCAGGAAATTATCAGGCCACACAAATTTCTGATCACTGAGGGAAAGAAGAACACGATTAGATAAACACTTATGCAAACCTCTACCCTCCTCCCTTGCCAGTCTCATCTTCCCTTATTGTGCTTCAGACAAAACTCCTCTGGGCAGGTGCAGGTGGCACAGGAAATTGGAGCAGTGTGTGTAATAGTGTTCTGCTGCCCTGTGCATAATGGTCTGAGACTACTGACACTGAGCATCGCAGTTTCTACCATGCTGCACCGGCTTCAGCTGCCCTGTCCCTGAATGTCCTTGCTCAGGAGTGAGCCTCTCACAGGACACAGTCCTTCAGGGGTGTCCCTGCTGCACAGTGGGTCACCCATGGGCTGCAGTCCCTCCTGGACATGCCATTGGGTGGAGTTTCCCCTCTCCAGACCCTGAGGCTGCCAGTTCATTCTCACATCTGTTTATACATGGGGATCCAGTGCTTCACAGGATGGGATTTTGACACATGATGGCACTTCTTGATGAACATGTCATGACCTCACCCCATGCAGACACCACTGCACACTGCTGCCGTGACGGCCTGCAATGTCTGCCCACTGCAGATAACAGTGGTGGAGCACACACTGTCACACAGCACACGAGGTCTGCTGCAACCAACAGCTCATAGGAGTTTTGCACTGGAGAGTCCTGCTGACACCGGACAGTGGCCAACAGTTCTGAGAGAAATGGCCCCTGCCATAGAGTACATTATGGTAAGATCAAGGAAAAGAGATTTTCTTTTAAACAAACGCTCTACCATTGAGTGTCTCTGCATGGGAAATAGTTATTCAAATACCATCACGGCACTCCCTTTTAAAGATGCACAGCTCAATATCTCTGCAACAGTGTGAGCATCAGGGTTAATTCTTCTTATCAGCAGTTGGTTTCACTTACAATAGAAACTGTAGTAACCATTGCAGAAGTAGAGCCAAACATTATCAGAGCTGATTTTAATGGTTTTGCTGCCAAGTGAAAGCAGACTGCAAAGCGGCTCTACCCATCCCTCAGAAAGCACTGGGAAGGGGGAAACCTGGCAGCTGGGTGTTGCTGAGTAGTGTTTCTGCATTAGGATGAGCTCCAGCCCTAAAACTGTGCTCTGTGAGTTTGTGTGTAAGGGGGAATCTGCTGAGATTGCAAAGAAGTCAGAGCCATGCCCACAGCCAGCCTGCACGCAGCTCCATCCTCTGTGTGCTTTAAATAGAAATCTGGGACCACTGAGGCTTGCATAAAGTGTCTCAAACAATTACTCTGTGCACTCACGCTCTGAGCCGGGAAAACAGGCTCCAGAGCATCACGTAAGAGCTGTGCAGACCAGCTCCAGCTGTGCCCATTTCAGGAAGGGATTAAGAGAGGTTTAAGGGCGTGGGGACAGCCTGCAGAACTGCTGCATCTGGGTGAACAGAATCCTCCTTGCTGCTGGGGACTTACTCTGGGTTTTCATTCCAGATTGCTTTTTGCACCAATGCTGCGATACCTGAAGGTGCAATGATTACTATAATTCAATCATTTCAAAAGCTTCTGTGATCTAAATAATGTCTGACAGCTGTATTTATATTTATCTAAATGTATAAAGAACAACGTCGACTCTGGTAGTGGTTGTAAATCCCTCCATGGCCTCTGATATTACAGTCTATGATTGGTGCACTGTGAAATCTGAAGATTCATTTTGGAATATGCTTTTAAATACAGAAAGCTGTGGCAGCCTCTCAGGGAATGCTGTTTGCAGTGTCCGGGCTCTTAATTTTAATGCTCATCCCTAATCCTACTTCCAGTAAATCAGAAGTGGAAATAAAATTGTACTGTTACACAAGTGCAAAGGCACTTAATTCTGTTGTCAGCAGATGTGGTGGCCAAAGATCCCCTTAATCACAGGCACGTGATGTCAGAGTGACAGACCTCTGGATGGGAGAAAAAACGCCAATGTGAAAGTGAAACATGAGCAGAGATTTCGTATAAAACTGAAGTTATGAACTGTGTGAGGGGGTCTGAGTCATAGATGCATTATTTTGCAATATTAGATGTAGCAGACTGTGAACATGACCCTGTTAGCAGAAGGAACTCTTTCTGCCTCCCACCAGACAGATAAAACACACCCAACCCCCCTGTTAACCTCAATTGCATGTGTTGACTGTTACGGCAATAGTGCCTCCATTGAATTCCTGCGTATAATTTCACTCAGGAATAGACAGGCCAACATATAGATTTGTATACCAGTGTCACTGTTTGGGGACAGTTGCAAACTTCTACAGTCACATCACAAAGATTTCTCAGAGGGATTCGCAAGTGACTGATGTTTACTCTGGGGTAATTGCTGTCCCTCCATATGTAACTTTCATCTGTCAGATACAGTAAATTGAGACACAGTCTGCCAAATTATGAATTCCTGCTTTCTCAGATTCCTTTAAAGGTGTTCAAACTCTCACTGTTCTTCTCAGACACCAGATATTTTCCCAAGGCCAGGAGAATGGAGATTCCTTGAGGGCATGTGAAAGTGATCTCTGACAACACATTTTCACCTTGCAGGCTCTTTAGCACGCAATAAATAACTGGAATAAGTTCAGCTGTTTGGAGGGGGGATAGTACAGAGGATAATCGGATTCAGAATTCCTGTGCAAATGTTAATAGGTAAAATGACTTCAGGACATTTTAAAAACGGGGCGCCCTCCTCACTCCATCTACACTCCTTTCATGTTTTTCTCTAAATTTCTTTTTGGCTTTAAAGTCCCCGATCACATTTTCATTGCATATTATATATGGAAAAATCTGGAAACTGGAGGGTTGTTTGATTTCAGTGCACACATATGGGCTATGCTGAAGTCCCTGTGAGTGACTATATTCTTCCTGAAAACCACAGAAACAGCAAAAAGCAGTATGTTTCTTCAACTTATGAATGGCTACAGCTGTCTATTTAATTAGACTGAGATGGTATTTTTTCTGGAGTCAGTTGAGATAAGAAGCTGTGAGCTGCCACACCATGGCTTCAAGGTACTGGAACCTCCACACCCACAAGGCAGGCTAAGAACTTTAAAGGCTGCGTATGTTAGAAAGGAACACTGAAAATAGTGCAGAGGAGACCTTGTATTTAACGCCAATAAAGCATAATTTTATTTAAGAACTGGAATGTCTAATTTATGTAGATATTTCTCTGTTCAGTACCTGCTGAGTATCATGTACAGCTTGTACCTGTGTTAGCAGGTGTGTGCTGGGAAAAACCTGGCTTAGATTTTGCTTGTTGCATAACGTCACCACTACAATTATGTGGAGTTCAAAGCAGTTTTCAGGTAATGTCAGATGTCTCAGTGTTACAGAAAACAGTTTTTCATCTGCACAGACATTTCTCTCTTGGTATGTCTGCAGAATGTATTTACTCTGTTTTATGGAGTGAGCTATTGGACCAAAACTGCTGCTGTCAAATTGCTGTGCGTCATCTGGCAGCTCGTGTAGGGCTGGGGACTGGCATTTTGGTCTGGAGCACCTTCCAGATTCCAGCACCTTCTCTATTGCACAGGGCCTTAAGAACATGACTTAAGAACATGCTCCTATGAGCATCAAACAAAAATGGCTTGCACCCCTCTAACTCACAACACTAAATTCATCCACTTGCTGCACATGGGTCTTATCACAGTCTCTAGTGACAGAGGGTCTAGAAGTTAAGACGGAGTCTCTATGGAAGAAGTAACATAGAATCATAGAATCATCAAGTCCAACCACAATCTAACCATACTACCCTCACTAACAACCCTCTGCTAAATCATGTCCCTGAGCACCACATCCAAACCATTTTTAAACACATCCAAACTGTTTTTAAACACATCCAGGGATGGTGGCTCAACCACCTCCCTGGGGAGCCCATTCCAGTGCTTAACAACCCTTTCTGCAAAGGTAACATATCCGGAACAAAAAGTAACATTTCATATGATCAAGGTGAGAAAGTTGATGAAACTTTCTCCTAAAAATTCTGAAAAGAAAGAAGAATGAACTACCGGTGATACGATTATGTGATCATCAGTGGCACTACTTGACTGCAGTGACAATGAAAATATCAGGGTTAGAGATCCTAAGGGGAGTAAGGAAGACAAATAGGACAGCGTGGTCCCTGGGTTTTAGCAGAGCAAACTTCAGCTTTATCAACTGGTAGGTTGGATCCTGTGAGAAATAGTTCAGAAGTAACTCAGGAAATCCTTAATTACAGCGTCCCCTAAACAGAAGTGCAATACACAGTATGTCAAGCAGCTTTACCAGGAGACTGAATAGAGTAAATAAGAAACTCATGACTGAGCCCTAAAACAATTAAACAGCATATAGGAGGGGGAAGTAGGAATAGACAACAAATGAGGAATTTAGAAATACTGCCTAGGCACACAGGGATGGGGTTAGTAAAGCCATAGTTCAAGTAGAGCTGAAACTTGCCAGGGATGTGAAGCACAAGAAGAGCTACTGCTGTTTCATTGCTACTGGAAAACTGAACAAGGAAAACATGAAACTGTTGCTGAATGTGATAGAATATTCAGTGAGAGTGGGCACAGATTAACCTGGGGTATATAGTGCCTCATTTGCCTCAGCCTTCATATACAAGGTCTTCTGGACCAGTGGAAATCTTCTAGAATTCCACAAAGACACATGCAAAGCCTCGTATCTGCAACAGAAGAATCCCCTGTAACTATATGGGTTGGGCACAGATTAGGTGGAGAGCAACTTTGCTGAAAGAAGCCTGAAGGTCTTAGCAGACAGCACACAAGCCAACAGCATGGCCTGGCAGCAAAGGCTGGTAGCCTCCTGGAGTGTATGAATAGGAGCAGTGCGAGTAGATTGAACCATGTGATCATCTCCCTTGGCATACATTAGATTGCATCTGAAAGGTTGCATTTGCCCTCAGACACAAGTTGATCAACTGCTTCAGGAAGGGGCCTGACCACAGGTAGACATTATGCAAAGTAAGTGGAAGATGGAGAAGGGAATTCCGTAGTCCAGGAAGTTCTGAGAAAGGAAAGTGGAGGGAGACAAAGAGCTGCACTGATTTTTCCTATGTAAGGTGAATAAATGTAGCTCAAAAAGCACTTTGACAGTAACGCCTTGACATCAGATCAATGTCAGGAAACGAAAGCGAATACTGTTCAGAGAAGCTTTATCTCCCAGTATTGCAATCACAGTGTACATAACCAACACAACTGTTGCAACATGCTTTAAACCAGAGTCACTGATGTGATGTAACTGACTTCTGTGCAGAAGTCCTCTCTGGCTGATGTCAAACAGGGGAAACTCCCAGTTAACAAACCCCGGACATTCTACTGTCTGTAGGTGGTCTAAAGCAGCAAGAATGACTGGGACAGCTTTGAAAAATGCTTGCATTCACAGTCCATTCCTGTCATGCCACCTTCTCCCTTCTCTTAGGATTAAAGCAAGAGCACAAAGCAAAGCAGTCACCAGTGCTAGGTTTCCAGGTAGTCAGAACCATAGCACAAAGACTGAAAATGATGGTGAGAGAGGAAGAAAAAAGTTTCCCAGTTCCATTGAATGGACTTCACATAGATCACTGTTCTGGATGTTGGATGGGAACGACAAGCCAGTGCCCAAGATTTTCTTGACCATAACAGATATTATATGAAAGTCAAACTACAAGAAGCATCATGATGACCTCTCAGTCAAAGCTTTCATCTTGATCATCTTAAGCAACCAGAGACTTACTGCCCAAAATCTTAAACCAACATACTGATAGTAAGCATCCAATGCTACCACTGCTTCTGCATAATTGTCTTGGCAGTAAAACCTCATCCACTATTCCAGCCTAGCCTGCTATGAAGAATATAATTTCTAGACTCCATGTCTTCCTTCACTAGGAGAATAAAGTCTTGGACATCTCCCTTTGCTTGGGAATAGGCAAGAAGAAAAAAAGCAAAATCCTAAATTTAAAATGGATAAAGAAAAGGAATACCAAGGAAGATGGACAGCAAAACAAACAGCAATCAAAAGCAGAAGGAATAACAGCAAAGAGAAACAAAATGTAGCGTCTTTTGCCATGGATCCAGGTAGCAAGCTGTTGAGTGGAGTCCTTTTGCAAGCTGCATTAAAGGTCACGAAGCAGCACGAAGCAAAGTGAAGTCAGGGAGAGGTACACAGTGAAAAAAGCACAACCAAAGACGGTTACTCTACCACATGACGACATGGAATAGAAAATAAGGGCTAAACAAAATTAAATGCTAGAACGTGTTCTGAACCTAGAGCCTGGGACCAAATCTTAGCCCCTCAAAATCTCAATGAACATTTAAAAAATACTTGGAAAACTATGCTTTAGTTTTCCAATGTGTTAAATTACAATAACGTTATGCACTTGGTATATTTTATGGGCTTCGTTTCATCAGTGTTCAAAAGACTCTGAGATCTTAAAAGGGTAGACTGATACTGAAGTACAAAACGTATTATTTTTGACTGCCATCTTATTGATCAGAATCTCTCATGCATTTGAAAGTGCTCTCTCCCTGAATTACAGCGCCTTTGCAAAAATACACAGCAGTGCCTCGTAATTTGTGAAGAATAACCTGAAGACCCATACTCCAATTAATCCACAGAGACAGGAAATTTGTTCAGAACACTGAATTAATATTCGCATTTTAAAAAAAATAAATAAATAAATCTGTAAGGTTCTGTAAGATAACAAACCCACAAATAATTCAGAGTATTTTTTTCCAAAATCTCTTTGGATTTCTGATCTGGCTGCGTCAAGAGACAGAAAAAATGTTAAGCTTCAGTTTGTGCAGACATAGCCTATTAAATAAATTTGTGTGCTGTAAGTACAAAGGCGTTTACCAAGGAATGTGAGTGTAATCAAATACCCATTGAAAATATTTTCCAGTACCTAACTGCATTGATGATACTAACTAGACCTTACAACAATTTCTACGTGACAACATAGTGATGTGGGCTCTTTTAATTGCACTTTATAATGAAAGGCTACATGACAATTGCACAATCAGTGTGTGACACTTGTAAAGTAAAAATGCAGACTGCTGAACATAGAACAATAGTCCATAGCACAACCTACTTTGGCCTTTTTTTGAATCAGAGTTCACATCCATTTTACTTAAACTATAAGAAGGGGAAATTTAAACTTAAATTTGCCCAATTCTGTAATCATCACACCAGTTTCACATAGCAGCACTGACTTCAGTATGTTTATGCCTCATTTATGTCAGTGTAACAGAATGAAACAGGCTGCAAGCATTTTAGTTTTATTTTTCTTAGCCTTCCTTATTCACCAAGGTAAGTTGAATGTAATTAATATGTATGGAAGGAGTAAAAGTTTACGCTCCAGCAGGGCCTTTAAAAACAGGGTACCTGTACTTGCTTGATTGCCATTAAGTACCAAGCAGAGCTGTAGAAGATTAAAGTACTTCCATCCTGCTGCTTCTCTGACAACAGCTAGGAGTTGCTCAGAAAATGTTGCATGAACTTCATGTTCCCTAGTTGCTTATAATCAAGAGCATTAAATCTATGCAGGAATCCACTACGACTTTCTAGATAGACCAGAAGAAGATCAGAAATTTTATAGAAGATGAAATACAACATAATATTTTATTCATGAATAATGCACAGTAGTATTCAAAGAAATATTGGAATTCCTGACTCCTTATGAAGAATGTAGAGACTTCAAAATCTTCCTCAAGAAGTATACAGAGATATCTATCTGGAGAAAGATCAGTATACATTGCTTGTACAGAATGACTCATCATCCATCTTGAGCCCTTCTCCTGACATGGAATCATCCTTGCTTACTTTAACATAAAATATAACAATCAGAGGAAACGGTGACTACAGTCAGTGGTCGAAGATATTTACACTGAACTCTGCACTTGCTTACTACACTCACTGCTCTGATGGGTCCAGTCAGCCTATCTGGCTCATCAAGACGATAATCAATTTCTTCCATGACAGAGTTACTGATTATGCACAGTAAAAGGGGAATGGCTGATTCAAGTCCCACATGGTAGCCATCTTCCTCCCTTGTTAGCAAAACATTTAATGTTTTCACAGTCTCTGCTTTTGTGATGACAGAAACCACCATTTATTGTGCTCCCAGCAGCTTTCACTGTAGCCTCTGTAAGGGGGCAGGTTCAATGAGCTAACTGTTCAACAGAGAGCTCTCAGAATGCCTTCAGCCGCTAACCAAGCTTGGGACTACTCACCAGCTGTGTGGTCACAGTCCCTTCACACTATACTAGCAGAGCAACTGGTTAAGAGTTTTTTGATTGAACACACAAGAGTTTCTCATTAAAAGAGAAGTTCAAATAATGCCTTTCCTTGCTTGCTAGCAACTCGTTTGTTAGAAAATAGCATATTTGGACATCCAGGAATCCCAAAGGTATGGATGACCCAACTACTACATACAGATTTTTCATTGCACACAGTTTTCCCACAAGGCAGACACCTTTTTTTTCACCAGCTCTGTTCACTTTTTTCATGTATCTACAATTATGTTATGCTTGTACGATAGAAAAGTACAACCATCCTCATGTTACACAGAAAAAATAGACAGCAGGCTTGCCAGCTGGTAAAGAAGACTTTAAACAATACACCAGGGAACAGTGATAATAGTTTGCAATTAAGTAAGGGAGGTCAGGTTGGTAAGTAATGGGACAAGGTGATAGGAGAAAGAGAGCCCTTGGGAAGGATGAAATAGATATAAAGGAGCAATCTCAAATGTCCATACACAAACATGCAGCCAGACAAACAAACAGAAGCAACAAGACTCCACATCTATGACATTGCTTGAATCACTGAAACATTATGAGATTAGTCATACCAGCAGAATTCTGGGATGTTTGGATGGCTGGATGGATGGAGAGACAAAGGTTGTCAACAGAAATATTAAACCATTGCCCAGGAACTCAGTGATGATTTCAGGAAAGCCAAAGTTGAAACTTGATGGGGGCATCATTGACAACAAGAGCTTCTACTGCTACAATAGCATTAACAGAATACACAAATATGGGCCTGCTGCTGAATGGGAGGGATAAGGATAAGGATAAAATACTAGAGGCTTCCTTTGCCTCCGTCATCACCAGGAAGGTCTCTCAGGCCACTGTGTCTACAAGCAGGAGTGAAGGAGAAAAGCCTTCTCCATGGGAGGGCATTGAGGCAAATATTACTTGATAAACCTTGTCTCATCCAATATGATCAGACCTCACTCACTCTGTGATGTGAGGCTGAGCTTGCCCAGCCTGGAGAAGGCTTTAGCGAGCACTCAGTAGCAGCTTTCCAGTGCCTACAAGGATGCTGAAACAGGAAAAAATATAAGAAGGATAACGAAGCACTGGAACAAATGACTGAGAGAGACTAGGGAGCCTTGGTCCCAGGAAATTTTCAAGGTTTGATGTGACAAAGCCTTGGCAACCAAGTCCAAATTCCACATCAGCCCACTCTGAGCAGAAGGTCATTATAGAGATCTTCCAAGGTCCCATCCAACCTGGATGGTTTTATGAATTATCACAGAGTTTAAAGTGGGTTGCCTGATACCCATCAGAACACGGTGGGAAAAGTAATGGGCTCGGTTATTTGCCAAGACTTCAGCCTCACCTTTTCTCACCTTTTCCCTTCCTGATGCATGTCCTCTGCCAGCAGATCAAAGTCATGCAATGTTTTTACAAAATACATGTGCAGTGTTGCATCTGGGAGCACTCTCTAATCTCCAGCTCTGAGTCCTGAACCATACAACATCCTGACTGTATCTGGAGGTCTCATGTCAACCTTGTGAGACTGGATATTTGCAGTGGTTCTTCTTGTCCTGATCTCACCTTGTACACCCATGTACCAACCACGGTGTGAATTTAAATCAAGATACAACTCCTGCATTGCTTTCCTGATTTAATGGAACTCCTGAGAACTTCCCCACAGCTATGACTGATAGGAGAGGTGGGGAAAATTACTGCAGCAATGTTCACATAAACAAGGACCGATGACCAATTCTTCTATATATATATTCTCACTGTTGTCTTCTGGATCATTTATTTTCCATCTTTAATTTCATTCCCACTTATTTGCACTGCTCCAGGCTAGACAATTTACCCTTATTATCTTCTAAACATTTCCCTTGGGGAGGAATATTTTTGACTCTTTAGTATTTCAGCATCAAGTAGAACATTATTTCTTGAGCTACACACTCAGGTATTTCCTTATTCCCTCCAATTTCTATGGCATTTTCACTCTCTCTGTAAAAGAGACCTTTGGGATTAACAACTGTAGAGTATCTTTCAGATAAGTGTAGTATATATCTTAAAAGTCTTGTAAATTTAAACCTTTTAATTGGAATCAACTTATTCTTATGAAATGGAAGATCCTTGTGACAGGATCAGTTGTTTTTTATGGGGATAATACATAAGAGCTAATAAATGTAAGGTGAGTGATACAGAAATAAATCCTCTTAATAGGAATATGGATTAGTTCCCACTACTATGATCAGGTTATAAAAGAGAGAAGATGGTACTAAGTAGACCATAGGAGGAGTAATCTGCAGAGAAAAAAAATATCAGATACCATCTGCCTCCCCAGCAAGAAGAAAGAAACTGCTTCCAGAAGCAGGAAAACGTATATCTGAGATTGAGAAAATGAATGAGAAAATGAAAACATACAGAAGGGACTGATCCAGTGTAGCAAAATTAACAGCAGCTACGGAAAGGTTTTGTTTGAAACCGAAGTTTGTCATAAAGCAATGTATTTACCTCAGTGTGTTTGTTGCACTGTGAATTACTCAGAACATTTGTGGAACGATTATTACTTGCTGCCTGATCAGCTAAAGGCCTGGCTTTTTAATTTTGTGCTAGAGATTATCACATTTCATGCGTAAGAAGTAATGTTGCCAAAGAGCTGATTATTGCTTCATCTCAGGCAATACCTTCAGTGCTGATTTGACACACAAATCCTATCTCTAAAATCAGCAATCTAAAATCTCACTCCAGTTTCCACTCACTTTGGGATCTCAGGATCTAATCTATAGAGAAATAAATACAAAAGACACCTTGCTAATGATCCCAGGGGAAGGACCAGCTGTAAACAAGTGGGGATTTCAGGGGTGTGTTTTAATTATTTGGTTCATTTCTTGACAGCACTGAGGAAGAAATGAGACTGGAGGCAGGAACTGAGATCAGGGAGCCTGGCAAACAGGGATGGGAAGAGATGCTGGCAAGAAAATGCTGTGTGCAGGGGGCTGTGCTGTAATTCAGTCCAGTTCAGCAGTTTATCAGATTGACAAACTCCCCAGATGTTGCCAAAGTGAAAGAGAAAAGCCAGACCCTACAGGTACTTGTTGGGTAGGTGCAATCCGAACAGCTCCAACTGGGATCTCATGTTGATTCCGAACGCAGTACAAGCTGTCACATAGCATGGCTGCCACCTCTCTTCCTACTGGGCTCAGGCAGCTTTCCCTCCTCTTCTACTGCTCAGCACTTCTTGCTGCTCCTCGTAATTCTAGGTAATGTTTTTTTTATTATATATGTGTCACTCTGATCTGTATCGATCAGAAATGGGTGCACAAACTACATCCCTGTCTCCTCCTGCCACACGGTAGACTCTGATCTCCAGTTTTCATTTCATGTTTCATCACAAAGTACTCAATTAAAATTACAACAAAGATGAATCAAGTAGAATTTGATTTATAAAAAGAGAAAATCCAAATGTAGCATTCATAGAAAGCCCTATGCAGCTGTATATAACATAGCAGGTGAGTATCTGTTTGACCCAAAGGCTCTCTTGGTGCTGCTCAGTTTGCTTCTGTGCACGCTTGCAGCTGCCCCAGTACCTCCGCCCATCAGCATCCGCACACGACATCCCTCTGCTTTCATCCATAGAGGATTTCTAGGCCACGCTTCACACACACTAATGGGATTAAGCTCTTCACAAAGCACTGCTGCAATCTTCTTCTGCATGGAGCGCGAGAGCAGAAAGCTGCCCACTGTGTAACTGGCAGCCCTGCAGGAGGAGGCTGCTCCAGCACGTGCCTTCCAGCAGAGCCCCAGCCAGTCGGCTATGGCAGCACAGGCTGCCTGCCCACCTGCCCCAGGTCGTCTGCTGGGCAGAGAATTTACAATGGATTGGGGTTGAAAGACAGCAGAAAAACCTGTGTCTAGTCTGTATTGTAAAGACAGTGGGCAGAATGCAGGGAGCCCTGTTCCCGCACCAGTGATGGCATTTTCCATAACCCAGCCAGTGCAGAACTTGCGAAGCTCAGTGCCCTGTGCCAATGCAAATATTGTGCAAGGCCACTGTTAGAAAAATAACTTTTTGGCAGAGATCATTCCTGTCTGGGACAGCACAAAGAAAGATTTCCAGCTCCACAAAGGAGTGCACACACTTGTGCACTGCTTCATCACTTCTGCACCACACACGCTGATTTTAACCCTGCTAAAACTGCTGACACTGTGAATGTAAGTACACAAAGTAGTTTTTGCTGGATATGGATTTCAGCTCATATTCTAAATTCATCTCATTTCATTTATTGTTATCTTAAGAATCAAGAAAATGCAAACCCAAACATCAGTTTCCATGAGAAATTCCCTGGTGTTGAAGGTGCTCCCTCGCCAATTCCCATCTCTTTATTTTCTTCCACCTCTGCACAGGAGAAGCACAATCCATGGCACAGCCCAGCAGCAGTTTGAATGCACCAGCACTGAGTGAGCAGAAACGATGCTGCATCTGTCTGCAGGGTTTGCTCACCTCAAGCTAGGATGACTTAGCAGAACAGCCCTGCATCCTTATGCAGCACCTCAGCTCCAGCCGTGGTACAAATATCCTTGCTGACTGCCTGAAAGAGCTTTAATTTGCCCCACGGTCAAACCCTGAGCCTGTGGTGAGCTGTTATGGAAATGGGCATCACTTGGGGCTCAGTCCTGATCCCTTTGCAGTATAAGCATTCACACTCCTCAGGAACAGCACGAGCAAGATCTCTCCTTGATAAATCCCCCAGTTCTCATTGAGGAAGTGTGCAAAGGAAAAAATAACACATTTTTTTTAAAACTTGTGGTGCACCAAATGTGATATTTTTTTGACAGAAAGCTGTTCAGTACTGCTTGCCCTCCATGCCACTCTTCCAGAGAGCAGCAATTAATTATTCATTCTTTTCTCCCTTTAAAGAAACAGTAGGCAAGATGCTGAGCTTATCGAAGTCAGCGGCAGCTCAGGGTTCTCATGGGAGAAGCAGTGCTTGCTGCAGATCACGGCTAGCAGAGCACGCCTGAGCATGTTAGTGCAGCACCAGCTCAGTGCTGAGTTCACGCAAGGAGACTGGTTGAGGTCATCAGCTGAGGAGCTGTGAGTGTAACGGCGGGGCTGGAGCACACGGCTTTGTGTCAGGGCTGGCTGCTGTCTTTTAAAATGCACTGAATTATCTTGTTTTGCTTCCGGAGTTTTCCTTCAAAGCTAATGCAAATGTTACAGAAACCAGGCGGTCATTAAAGACGTCTAACCTTCCATGTTGCCAACATGGCAACAATGGAAACTGTGGGGAATCTAGGGGGTTCCTGGCTTTTCCTTTTCTTTTCTAGAAAGAAAACAAAGATAGACATAACCTTCACCTTTCTAGAATGATCATGGAGACCCAGACCATTTGCAAGCCATCTTCAGGTTCTCCAAGCCAGACAACTGGCACTTGGTCTTCAGACATAGCTGTGGCAATGTGTTAATTTTGCTAACACAGCAGTGCTGTGGATATTGTTCACCATGTGTTTTTACCAGGACACACAACTGTACATCCACCTCTCCTTGAAAATCATCCTTTCAGTTATACAACAGAGAAGCAATCTGTTCTGTTTGAGGTCTCTTATCCCTTCACCCATGCAAAGCTCAGTCTCACCCCATGGACATCGCAGTTGCTGTCACCGTGGCAGTGCAGAGGCTCTGGATTGAATCAGTACTCAGCAGCTTAGGGGATGAACAAACATGGAACTGAAGTGGTCTCCGCTCCAAAGGATTCACTTTCTATTGTTCCACTCCAAAGCAATGAGAAGTGATTAAATTACAAACTTTATTCTAGACAAATAGCTGTAAAATCTTCATGCTATGCCATAACATCAAAAATTCTCTGCCAAACACTACTGGAGAAACTATTTAGAAGTACTTCTGAATCCTGAAATATATTTACTGGAAGTAGTTCACTCTTCTTCCTGTAAAAGCCAGATGCATTAATTAACATGAACTCTATTTGCCCAAGCTGAGCCTCAGGGCACTGTAATGAAGCGGAGGAAATTTGGTTTGAGAGGGAAAGAAAACACTCTCGGCTTACTCAGTTTAAAAGAAAAGGAAACCCAGCTGCTCAGGTGTCTGTGGACCTTGATGTGTGGGCAAAGCACAGGTGACCCGGTTTAATGTTCACATCAGCTACTCACTTTTACTGCATGGGACAGTCCACAGCCATCCCTTAACTGGTCGTGGAGGGTTATTTCAATTTCCCATTGTGCCATGGACCCCGCCTGTATAGCTCAAAGGTTACTCACAGAGTTTACTGGCTTAGGTGCTGCACTTGCACAAAGTTGAGCAGTGCCAGTTCAGATCTAGAAGCTCTATAAACTCTACTGACCCAAGAGGTCTTGCAGAATATCTGGAAGGCTAGGAATCCACCCCCAGGAGAAATACATGCATCTCCTTCCAAAGATAAGGCCCAATGGTGAGATAGAGCTCTTAGAAAAGTATAAAGCAAAACTGGCTTCCTGTAATACACACTTTGAACCACAAAACCTGATAACTTCTTGAAGGACAGCCATTCTGGGATGAAATTCTTGCAGATCCAGGTCCTGCAGACACACAAACATCTCTTGCTAGGCTGGAATTTAGGAAAGAGTTGCTAAACCAAGACCACCAAGCATTATTTTAATAGAATATTAGTTTGTGTATATATACATAAACATATCTCTATATATAATTACATATATGTTGTATGTACAGAGAGACCCAAGAATCTGAGTATCAAACTACATATAATCTA
Organism: Excalfactoria chinensis; assembly: GCF_039878825.1. Taxonomy (NCBI): domain Eukaryota; kingdom Metazoa; phylum Chordata; class Aves; order Galliformes; family Phasianidae; genus Excalfactoria; species Excalfactoria chinensis. The sequence goes on along the minus strand of NC_092825.1, from coordinate 12,943,514 downwards.
GTGTGGCTGCCCACCAAAAGGCTATGCCATTTTCCATAAGTATAAGAAGAAGACAGTCGTCTGACACAATCCAGCAATACCAACCTGCCTGTCAGGCAAGAGACATTTGCTGCCAACTGCTAAAAGCTTCGGCACCACCACAAGCTGGCTGCACCAACCTGTGCCAAACCTAATGCACAAAGGAGCTCAGCAGTACCTGCATATTTAAACATAAATGATCAGTTTTAAAGTATAATGCTGGCATCTAGTTCATAGAATCATAGAACCAAGGTTGGAAAAGACCTGTAGTCCAACCATCCTCTTACCACCAATATAAGCCCACACAACCGTGTCTCTTAGTACATCTAAATGTTCCTTGAACATCTTCAGGGACAGTGAGCCCTCCCTGGGCATCCTGTTCCAGCACTTGACCCTCTTTCTGAGAATAAATCTTACCTAATATCCAACCTGAACCTCTCCTGATGCAACCTGAGGCCATTACCTCTCATCCTATTGCTGTTACCTGGAGAAGAGGCCAAGACCACCCCTGGCCACAGCCTCCTTTCAGGTGGTTGTGGAGAGTCATAAGGCTTCCCCTGAGACTCCTCCAGACTGAACAATCCCAGATTCACCAATATGCTTAGGAATTATCAACAAGATAAACAGAGTATGAAGGATTGGTCCAGGTAAAGAACTAATTATCAAAAGAATCACAGAATAATTAAGGTTGAAAAAGACCTTTTAAGGCCACCTAGTCCAACTCCCCTGCAATGATCAGGGATATGCACAGCCAGATCAGGTTGAGCAGGGCCTTATCCAGCCTTGCCTTAGAAGTGTCCAGGGACAGGGCATCCACCACACCTCTGGGAAGCCTCACCACCCTCACTGTAAATGACTTTTTCCTTATATGCAACCTAAATCCACCCTCTTTAGTCTTGAAACAATTTTCCCTTGTTCTGTCACCACAGACCCTGCTAAAGAGTCTGTTCCCTTCTTTCCTGTAGCTCCCCTTCAGATACTGACAGGCCACTCTCAGGCTTGTATCGGTAGTGAGGGTTGCCTTGACCCAGATGCTTGCTTTTGGATTTGTTGAACCTCATGAAGTTCACCTGAGCCCACTGCTCAAGCCTGTCTAGGTCCCTCCGAATGGCATCCCAGGAAAAAAGAACCAGAAACTCTTCAGGTGAGGTGAAAAACTCACAGCCTATGTGCAGAAATTTCAGTCATGTGGATTTTCTGTGTAGCTGCGACACGACTCTCACAGCTAGATGACATAAATACGCAGTTTGGCAATGGTTATCAAAGCGATATGATCTAATCTCTATCTTAATTTGGCTGTCCTTGTATACAGTACACCAACCTGAGAACGTATTTCCAGGATAAAATTCCTTCAAAAGCAGCAACAGACAACTACAGAAGCTACTACTGTACACTTCTACTACTCAATATCATTTCTTATCAGAAATCCCTGAAGAAAAAAACATATCCCTGTATTAATATGACTTTATAATACCTACCATTACAGTTTTGTCTATTAAAAACATGTAAAATGAGTACCTCTAGAAGTGTCTCATATGTCAAAGGACAGTGATAGAAATCACTAGTGAAGATCTCACTCACCGAAGACGCTCACCAATAGAGCATTAAGCTCTATCAGCAGGCTAAATGCTGTCAGAAACAATTCAGTTGAACTTCCATTTAAACTGAAGAATACAATTTCTTAACGTTGTTCCATCTGAAAAGAGAAGTTATGCCTATTTAAATTACAAACCCTGGTTTCAGTAAGCCAGATGAAGAGCCCCAAGTCATTTACACAGATAAAGAAGATAAAGCAATCTGACTTACATTAAAATAGACCTTCCAAACAAAAATGGAGATTGGTCCTTTGCCTCAATGTCACCGGGAAAGAACACGTGGATGAAGAACACGGTAAGGGAGGGAAATCAGGTGTAAATGAGATCGCAGTGCAGAGCTTTGGAACAGAGCACGGCACAGGCGTGTGTAAGGACAATTCCACACTACCCCGTAATGGTGGACCTGCATTGATGGGGCACTCCATGAGGGGGGAAGCACAGGTTGCTGCTGTCTCTGTTGCCAGGCCGAGTGCAGCAGGGTGCAGGGCAGGGCCATAACTCAGAGCAGGGCAGGGCCATAACTCAGGGCAGAGCATGGCAGCGCCTGGGGCAGCGCACAAGGAGCTGACAGGCACCTGTGCCTCAAGGCAGCCTGCAGACAGCGCCAGGCCCACAGGACCCATCATGTGCCTGAGATCCCGGGGACACTCGTGCTCCTGTGACAACTTGACCAGCGCAGCCCATCCATCCTAATCCTTGTGCTGAAATAAGCGACTTCTTACAACAGAAAAACTAAATAGGAAAACACCGACAGAACGCTGCAGTTCCATCCATCTAGAAACTCGAAGTCAAGGCAATCTCTGGGATCTCTGGATGTATCTGGGGCTCAGACACACACACCGCCAAAGGCCCCAGCGTTTAGGCAAGGGTTTATTAAAGAGTTTATGAGCGCAGCACCGGCTGGCAGCAGGCACGCAGTCCATACACCTGTCGGAAGGGCCCCTCCCATAGCCTTCCCATAACCCTCCCATAGCCGTACTCCGTCAAGGCCGCGGGTCACGCACCGGCCCCGCCCGTTCCCAGAAGCGCGCCCACGGGAGGCGCCCGCAGGAATCGAAACCGGCGCCCCTGGGCGCGCACCCGCGAACCGCGCGACCCCGCCGCTGCCGAGCGCCGCACTCGCCCCGCCCCCGATCTCTCGGCCAATCGGGAGAGAGAGCGCACGGGCCGCGCGCTGACGTCACCGATCAGGCCCCGCCCCCCCCGCCCTCCGCCCGGCCTCGGATGAAAGAGAACGTGCGGCTCGGGGCTCTCCCCCGCACTCGCGGTGTCACGCCGCCCCCCCCCTCCCCCGGCACCTCCTGCCCAATCAGAGGCCGCTCCTGGCCTGGCCCCGCCCACGCGCGCGCTGACCTCACGGCACGGCCTCCGGCAGCTCGGCGGCGCGGCCAATCGGCTCCAGAAGCCGAGCGAGGTCCCGCCCTCCCGGCCGTCACCCGCCCGGTCCCGCCCCCCGCCGTCCCCCCTTTCTCCTCTCTGCCCCCTCCCCGCACCGAGCGCCTGGCGGCGGCGGGCAGCGCAGCCCAGTCCTGTCCGTGCCGGCGGCGGCGCCTGCTCGGGGCTCGGCGGCATGGAGTGCGCGGCGGCGGGCGCCGAGTTCAACATCCTTCTCGCCACCGACTCCTACAAGGTGGGCGCGGCGGGAGGGACGGGGCCGGAGCCGGAGCCGGAGGGGGGTCACCTCTGCGGGCGCCGTTCCGGACCCGCGAGCCCGCCGCCGTTCGAGGCTCCGAGCCGGGCCGCCGCCGGCTGCCGTTTTCCGTCGGCCCGGTCGGGCCCCGCGGCGGGAGGGAGGGAGGGAGCGCGCCCGGCCTCGGGGCGGCGCGGGAGGACCGTCGGTGGGGCTCCGTGCGGCCCCGCGGCCCCGGCGCCTGTAGGGCGAGAGAGAAAGTGAAAGCGGCGCGGCCGGGCCCGGCGGCTGCGGCCATGGCGGCACCGGGCGCCCCTCAGCCGCGGCGGGGACGGCGGCGGCGCACGTGCGGCCCCGGGGCGGCGCTGTCCCTCCCGCGCCGTAACGGGGCGGCGTCGGCCCCGGGCAGCCGCCGGCTGGAGCCGAGCGTGCGGGGCGGCCGTTCGCCGCGGCGGCTGCTCCGCGCTTCGGGTCTCCGCTCGGAGGCGGCGGTTTGAGGCGCGGCGCTGCCTGGCGGCGGGCTTCCTCCGCGCGGGCCGCCCGCCGCCGTTCCGCGGGGGTTGACCCAGAAGCCCTTTAGGCGCATCGGAACGGGAGCGCGCCCGGGAGCGAGCGCCGTGTCTGCTCGGTGCTGCTTACCGCGAGCACGCACGTGGCTCCGGACGCGGCCATGGCGGGCAGCCCCGGCCCGCAGATACGAGCAGTGACTCCGGGAGCGACAAACGAACTTTTTCTCCTTCGGGAGCCGAATTGCGGTGTCAGGGAGGCGGTCGGTGCCCTGAACACCGCTGCGTTACAAAGCGTTTGTTAACGCTGTCGTCCTTTAAAGCTCTGACCGCTCGTATGGGGTTGGGCGTGTGCTGATACCCAACGGAGCTGAATACGGGAGATGTTATATCACGGCCGGGTCCTGTCGCTGGTGAACCCTGGGGCAGGAGTCCCCTTTTGCGCTTTGATTGCTGGCTTGTGTTGCCATCTCTGCCAGCTCATCCCCGAGGGTATGATGATACCATTATTACTTGATGTTACACAAAGGGACCCTTTTGTGAAGGAGTTTGTAGCACATACCATCGCAGTCTGCGGACAGGTGAGTTGGAACACGAGGAGACACCAATAGAACCTCAGAGTGGCTCCAAGCTTCCTAAGGCTTCCATGAGACTCCGGAAACCACTTTCATGAAGGGCTCGATCTGACGATGATACTTACAATCTACATTTTGGTCTTGTGTGTTAAGAAGGCTGCAGTGCCTCTCCTGTGAAGACAAGCTGAGGGAGCAGGACGTATTGAGAATGGAGAAGAGAAACCTGGTGGTAGTGTTTCACTTAAATTCACCAGATCTGTTCTGGGCACTGGAATGGCAGCTGACCATGCCGTTCTTTTTGCTCGCTGTTCTGTAGGGATGCTGATGTGGTGATGTTCTACCAGTGGTGAGGCTGAGAAAGGCTGAGTTCATTCTAGTTCAGACTGAATTGGGGTTAAGTTCTCTGTGACAGTTGGGAGTGTTTTATGTTATATCAAAACCAGTTGGAGTTGCCTGCTTGGCTCTGTTAGGACCTTTCAGTTTGTCTCCCCGTGCTTTATTCCAACCCTTAAGAACCCTTACATCTTTGAGCAACACCTAAGTAGTTGCTTTTATCCTGTTAGGTAACAGGGGCACACATCACTTACCTGTTCCCTGAATGATACTGTCGTTTCCTAATCAATGAAGCTCACTTACTGAAAGCACTTTCAGTACAGCTGTGCTAAAAGATCTGGTAGTCTGTAACATCAGGCTTTTTGCAGGAGTTACGCACTCTGATGTGCTATTAGGATAAATTGATCTCATGGAGTTGTTTTTTTTTCTTGTACCCCCCCAGTATTTCTTCTATATCCACCATTATGGCATCGGTTTGGATGCAATATGGGACAATCAGGCAGGGCTTCAAATTGCCTAGTGACTCTCTACCCACTAACAACAATACAACTGTTCTTATGTCAGATGGAAAAACATCTGAGTGCTCTGTTGCAGATTCTTAAGCTTCCCCAGGTCCTCCAGCAATGATTTCCCTATTATGTGCCTCTGCTGCCAGGCCCGCGGTGGTCACGCAGAGCGGTGTGTTTGTGTCTCACTGGTGAGTGAAAGCAGTTGTTAATTCTTTGGATCATAAGACTTGCAAGAAATTAATCCATGCAGCGGTGCCTGAGGAACTGCTTTGTGACAATGTCCAGTAGAGACACTATACTTTTAGTGGTGAAATGTCTTGCTGGCGACACGGTACTTGCTGGAAAAGGGAGACACTTGAAGGTAGTTTGAAAGCTGCAGCTGAAGGGATGGATATGGGCAGACTCCTTGAAGTTCACTGTTCTTCAACTGAACGTACTGGCTGCTGCTACAATGATCTGTTGATACCAAGGAGTCCCCATCATGTGCTTTTTTTGTTGATCTTTTTGGTTGTTTTCTATTCATCGAGGGTCCGTTTATCCCACACTTGCCCTTCCTCCCATCAGGGCCATTGTGTCGTCCTGCCTTCCTTGTGCTTCGCAGCAAAGTCTTCCACCTTCTTCATCTCTGATGTTGCTGACACGCTGCCTTTCCCTGTTTTCTCTTTGCTTCCCAGCTCTCTGTTAATCCCATGTTTGTTTGTGCACAGGCCGCAGACCTTCCAGACAATACATCACCTGAGAGCTGGGGGAGGGCTGGCCCAGAAGGGTGTTTTGGTGGGCAGGTGTCAGGGATGGACTCACAGCCAGGCTGCAGTGTGAGCTGTGAGTGGGGAAGGACTGTCAGAAGGACTGAACCTTGTTTGCCAAACTGGTAATAGCTTGTGTTGTTACCAGCAATGGGCCGTATTACTGCTGCTTGGAATGTTTTGTAATTAAGCTGATAGCTATAATAAGCTGTCATGCAATTACCCCATAGGAGGAACTGACTTGATAGCTAGACTGCAAATGAGATCTGTGTCAGAATTCACTTCTTTCTGGATGCTTCAAGGAAGCTTAAAGATATTTTCTTCTTTTATTTTTCTTTTTTTTTTTATTGAAAAAACAAAAAACAACAGTGTGCGTCTCCCGTGTTGAATATTAAGTGTGTCATTCCAGTGACTTCTTTTACTCCACGTGGATGCAGAAGAGCACTTCAGAAGCGTTTCATGTGAGTGTGTTTATTCTCAGGCTCTTGACAGCCTGTACGTTCCTTATTTATAAGGCTGTGGGTATACGAGGAAGTGTCATGACTATTCTTTATTGGTTTTGATTAGTACTTAATGATGGCAAACTATTATTAGCAGCACGTATATTTCTATATTTAATTGAAATCTCATGGTGGGGATGTTGACGTGCTCTGTTACCTCCTGTAATTCTGGCAATGGAAGGGTTGGAAGTTTCTGGCCCAGCATTCCATGTACAAAGCAGTCTTTGCTATGGGAGGGTCTGTTGTCTTCCAGGTTTTAGCTCGTTCACAGAGTCCTCTTCCAATCAAATCATCGTTGCTCTATGGGAATGCTGCGACTGTCTGGGATTTGGACAAGTTTTTAAATTAATTAATGAAATTAACTTTCATTGTTGAACGGCTAAATGCTTTTTTGTTTTTCATTAAGGAACGTGAAGCTTGTAGCAGTAAGTGAAATTCTGCCACTACTCAGAACTGTGTAAACAGTAATCACGAGGCATTTCGGTCGTCTTTGTTATGATAATCTTGGTTGTAAAACATGAGAACTTTTGGTGAGGAATCTGCTGTGAAGTGCTACTTTTGAACCATCATATTTTTTCTGTGCATTTCAGAATACCTTTAGTTACAGTACTTACACTTGACCTTGTTTTGTAGGTGAACGTGAACATCGTCCCTTAAAGCATCTTGCTGTTGTGTGCAGATTCCATATAAATCTGCCTGTGTGCACGTACTTTCATTATTTAACGTAGAACTGACTGATTTCTTAGGGTTTTTTTGCTCACTTTCCTCTTATTTTTCAGCGTATGAGAGATAATGGGAATGCCTCTGTATTTCAGCATAAGAAGTGGTACAGAGCCAGCCTTCAGTCTCAGTCCTAGCCTGTGTTAGTTTGTCCTCAGTACTGCTTCATTTCCTCTGCTGTTTGTTAACTGCACCTTCCATGTAAGTTATTGGCAACCTCTGCTTTGAACCACTCTTATCAGTTAAACCCAATAAAGTTAGGTGAAGCGGTGCTTCAAACCATGGCCTCTGTCTTTTCCTATGAGTTTTCAAATGACAGGCGATGCTAGAACAAGAGAGAATCTTGGAGGTGCTTCATACAGGTCTCTCCAGGATAATGCTTGAGGCACTGCTGCAGGACAGTTATCTAACTCAGCAAACTGTATATGGGGGTGAGGATCCCCCAGATAAATATTTTCCAGTACCAGTTCATTCAACAGCCATTCTGATACCACATCCTGCAGAGTGGCTCTCCTTTTTGTTTGTTACTTACAGAGTAGTCTGGGTCAATGTTCACCCATGCTGTAATGGTTATAGCCCATTTTAGCATGTGAGTGATGCTGACAGGATGTTGACCAGCCCATGATTCATGCCCCAGTGATGCGCTGCAGATCCTGAAGTGCCCCAGTTGAGTGGCCCACCAGGGCTATTCTCCTTTGAGCTTGGCTACAGCATCTGGCTTTCAGGAACTGGACTCTTATACCCATTTTGCAATAAAGAGTTTTCAGACTAGCTACAGAAAGCTCAAGTACCTTCTTAGTTGAGCTGGCATACCTCTTGTAGAGGTACAATACAGGCCAGTTCCTGCTGGCTAGATATGCAGGGTATTGTTTTCTTTGCTACAGACAGAGCATAGAAGCATCTTTCTGATGGGTTGCGATAGCACCCAGCTGAGCAGCAGGAATGTGAGCACACCAGATTTCTCCACTGAGGTCAGAGCTGGGTTTCTCATATTCTCAAATGGTTGGCATGTATGGACTTACATAATGTTCTTAAAGAATTTCATTTCAAACTCTTTACAATACAGCTTGTAAACAGAGACTCTTATTCCAGAGGGTTTGTTACCAACCCTATATTAAAACACTGGTCTCCACTCCAACACCTTGTCTCCATTCTCACTGGTTTGTCACAAGTACCTCTTAATAGGTTTCTCTTAAATTTTAACAACTTAGAGTTGGTGTATTTTCTTGGGTGGCTGCTCTAAGTACATTTTGTGCTTCATATTATTTTTCTTCTACATTTAGTTGAGTAGAGGTATTCTTTGTCCAGCATGCACCTTCATTTGGATTTAATTTAATGAGGAGCTATCACAACTGGAGAGTGAAAGTGCTCTATTTCAGACATAACCTTGTTATAGATGGTTGTTCCAGGGCTGTTTGTTGAAACAAAACTTAAGCCACAGTCTTTGAAGTAAGTATCAAAAGACCTTTGAATGTATTTTGAAGTTCTGTTTTCTTGTAAGAGTATCTTAATCTTGGTAGGAGCTTCTGCTTGGTCTTTGTTTCTGTAGAAATGGGGGTTTCCTATAGAGCTTAGAGTCACTGCTGCTTATCAGGAGCTTGCCTGTACAGGTCCAACTTCTGTCACCCAGTACCTGAAAGCACTGTCTCAATCTGTAAGTCACCTGAAATACATTTCAAATGCCATCTGCTGTCATCAGTTGTTCTTTCTACACTCTGTAGCTCACAGGGAGGTGCAGAATATCATCTGGCAACAAGGAAAGTTCAGGTATTTTGAAAAGCATAGCTTTTGTTGTCCAAGTGCCTCGTAGCCTTTTCTTGTGGGGTTGATTGTGTTGTGTTGGGTTTCTTTTTGTTTTCCCCAGTGGTGTGCTCTGACTCTTCTTTGGAGTGTTCCTGTTTCCTGAGGCTTGATCCTTTTTTGGATTTTCTTAAATTTATTTTGGGTTGGAAGGGACCTCAAAGCCCATTGAATACCCCCCTGCTGACAGCAGGGTTATCACCTACCAGATGAGACTGCCTTTTGACTTCCCTGCACAACCTGCTTACCATCACTGTGGTTAATATGTGTTGTTTCCCATGCCCTAGGTGTCCAAAAATCCCCAGTAATGAACAGAGCCATCATCATACATTGTAGACAGATGTGCCCTCTAGGTTCAGCAGCCTGCCTGGTAGCTTGCAAACACAGCAGAGGATAAACAAAGGGCTTTTGGCTGATGGATGAGTCCTTGAGGTGTGGAATGATGCTTAGCATAGAGGATCTGGAGCCTTCCTGTTATGGTTAAGCACAACAAGAGTGGGGGAAAATGGGTTTTGTGGTCGCCTTCTCGCCTACCTGTACTGCATGCCTGGAGTAAGCGGTGGTTGGAAGGTGTGGTGCTGTAAGATTGAGGTTGTGTCTGAGGGCCATGAAGTTCATGGGGGCCTTGTGGGCGCCCAGTGGGTGCTTTGGTTTTATAGAGGAAACCTGTGGCTTTGTGGAGTATTAAAGGAAGGATAAATTATTCAAAATTACACAGGCTGGTTAGATATGAAATCACTTAATTGCCAGGGAGGTGTATTTTTCACTGTTTAAATGGGTTCTAGTGTGTGAAGAATAGAACTGTGTCTTACATCTATAACTTGTAAAACAAATTATGACTGTCAAGTACTTGATGAAGTTTAATTGATAAACATATTGATTTCTTTCAAACTTACATAAGTTTGCATCCTTAGAAGTAACTTTTTTGGATGCTAAGAGTTGCATATTTTTAGATTGAGATCTAATCTAAAATTAGAGAAATGAGCAGAACTTGTTGTTTAGTATTTGATAGATGTTCATTTGGGGTTTTCTTTTTGCTTTTTGTTCTTCTTGGGTTTTATCTCTTTGTTTGTTTGTTTTTGGGCTGAAACTGCTGCAAGGAAGTCTGGAGGAGCGGTCTCCCCAGCCATGCTACATGGAGGATACCTCTGGCTGTTGGCTTTCCAGCTGGGTTTCAGCCCTCAGGTTCTGCTCATGTACTGTCAGAGCACCCTGTTCTGCAGTTATGCTTCAGAGCAGAGCTAGAATGGGAAGACTCTACAGAAAAGTGTTTAAATGCATCGGGAAAGGGTGGCACCAACTCAGTGTGTGCACTGTGCTCCATAAGTTAACCTGGGAACTGTAACTCATTTGATAGACAGGAATGTCTAGCTGGAGGAGATGCCTTTAAATGACTGCAGCCAGAGATTGTTTCAAAGACAGTAGTGGAAGATCATGCAAGCTTTGGTTATAATGCAAATGTTAACTGCAAATACCTGCCTGTTCTTAGTAACTTGGATCATTAAGCTTTATTAAAGAGACTTGAGTATGCATTCTCACATGGATGTAGTGTTTTGCCTTGCTTGAATTGCTGTGGCTAAAACAACATGATTTTGTTTTGTTCCAGTGGACGTTCCAGGAATTCAGGTACTGGTCTGGGAATTGTTCTTGGAGTGTCTGCTGTACACATCTTCATTTGTCAGCTCTGTGCTGAGCGCTGACTCTGAAATCACTAAGCTGCAGCATCCCAGCTGCGTGAAAACAAAGTCAGGCAGTGTTTGGAAGCAGTGTGACAAAGTGAAGTTCCAGCTTGTAGACCAGTCCCTTGCATGGTCACAGAAAAGACCAGAACTTCTCACGCTGTCACAGTAACTTGTGTGGCAGCAAAAGAACTTTCTGATTTGTTACATGTTTTCCTCTGAGACCATTTAATAACTTTTGTTTGTAAAGGAATTGTATGTTCATATTCCCATTAGTCAGAAGGACCTGATATGTTTCCAGAATGCTCCATAGTAGGTTTTTGTGGTGGTGGGTTTTGTGTTTGTGTGCTTATGTGTGAGCAGAACTGTCTCAGCTGGTATTGTTACTTCTTTTGGAAGTTCTGCCTAGAACTGGGGACACACGTCGCAGTTTATGGAGTGAGATGTTTCCAAATAGCTAGAACTAAGTGTGAACTAGTTGGTAATTCTCCCTTTGGATCGGCTGTGGAGCTGGAGCAGAAGAGTTTGTACACTGCTAACATCTGCTCAGCATGCTTTATTTGAAGTGAAGGCGCACAACTTGCTATTACAAGCTTGGATTTTATTTGATTGGCCTTGGAAACTTCATACAAGTAAAGATAATGGAAAGATCTATAAATTGACTTTTTTCTTTATTTGACTGTTCCTTGCAGCATTGGAAACCCAAACACAACTGCTGCTATAGAAGAACCAGAAGATGCAATTGCACAGTCTAGTTGATTATCCAAGCTCAGTGAAATACTAAATAGAAGTTATACTTGAGAGGAAAATCACCCACTGTTTAAAAAATTCGTAGTATACAATTTTAACAGTACAAGTAATGGAAACTCAAATATGTTGTTTTGAATGTGTCAGAGGCGCTGTTTAGAAAGACAGGACAACAAAGAAAGAATGTTCAGTTACTCCTCCTCCAGCTTCTTGTGGTATTGGAAATGACACTTCTTAAGATTATCTGGGGTGATGTCAGTGGTTTACGGGCTGGTTTGGCCCGGTTCCATGACCAGCGGAGGGGTTTTGCAAAGGTAAAGGGAAACAGGGGACTCCAAAGTAATTTAAAACAGTGGCAACAATCTGAGGAGGAACAAACTAATTTACTGAATATGGCGTCAGATATGGCAAGATAACACACTATAATACAATATAATTAGAACTGAAGCTAATAAATCAAATATAATGAAAGACTGTCTGAAAAAAACTGAGGTTCTTGCACAAATATTGAAGTGATGCACACAGTCGGGATGGGCAGCAGCGAGGAGAGGTGGAGGAGGAGAGATCAGGTGATTTTGCCAGGAGTTCTATCTCTTCTCTGACCACAAAGCCCCCTGGGGAATGTAGGTCTTCTCTTCTGCACAAATACCTGGAACTGAAGCATTAACACTTAACTCCTGGTGCCCTATGTGTTATTATGTGGAATGCCAGTAACCAAAAATCATCAAACCATGACGTTTCACCCCTTGTTCCACATCACTGCATCACACATAATATATACAAACAAACCATAATTAACAAGGATTAAACAGATGCACATGCAAACCTACATATGTATGTGTACATGCAATTACTGACTGCGCTCCTCTAACATTAAATTCCCTTGTGGCACGCACTGAACATCCCCATTTTTCTGCATCACCCACCAAGTGGACCCAGTGGCAAAAACAGTTCCAAAAAGAGGCTTGCCATTCCTGGAAGCTGAAAAAAAAACAAATTGCTTTTCCCAATGTGTTCTTTACATGTACTACAGGGACCTTTTCTCCTTTGGCAGTATGTAGGGAGCTGGCAGCACCATAGCAATTGGTAGATCTTCAGGTGTTGACCAACCAAGTGGCTTCTTCCAAATGCTTCTGAAGTGCATGTTGGGGGATATGGTAAATCCCCTCAATGCCATAATCTCTGGACCAAGTATTTACAAGATAATTTTTTAAAATGAGTCCCATTATCTCATACAAGTCTTCTAGGGTGCCGTGTTGCCACAGGACTTGTTTCTCAAGACCCGATATGGTGTTTTGGTGGTAGCATGGGGTACTGCAAATGTTTCAAGCTGCCCTGTGGTTGCCTCCACTGTATGTTAGCATGTAACGCTTACCATTGCGAGACCGTGGCAAGGTGATGTAATCAACCTGCCATGCCTCCCCATGTTTATACTTTTGTCATCACCCTTCCCCCCCCCCCGAGAGGTTTCATCCTTTTTGTATGTTTAATTGTGGCGCTCGTGTCACAGTCATGAATAACCTGTGCAATAGCTAAGTCTACCCCTCGGTCTCTAGCCCATTTGTATGTTGCATCTCTTCCTTGATTGCCCAAGGCCTCATGGGCCAACTGAGCTAGAAATAATTCACTCTTGTGTTGCCAGTCCAAGTCTATTTGAGCCACCTCAGTTCTGGCAGCTCGATCTACCTGATGGTTGTTTTGTTGTTCCTCAGAAGCCTGAATCTTGGGCATGTGAGCATCCACGTGATGCACCTTTACAACCATATTCTCTATTCGGGCAGCAATGTCTTTCCACAGTTCAGCAGCCCAAATAGGTTTATCCCTCCACTGCCAGTTTGTTTGTTTTTTTTCCCACTGCTGTGACCACCCCCATGAGGCACTGGCCACCATCATGAGTCAGTATAAAGATAAAGCATTGGCCACCTCTCCCGTTCAGCAATGTCCAAGGCCAGCTGGACAGCCTTTACCTCTGCGAACTGACTTGATTCTCATTTACCTGTGGTGCCCTCTGCAACTTGTTGTGTAGGGTTCCACACAGCAGCTTTCCATTTGCGATGCTTTCCCACATATGATGTGATCCATCTGTGAACAATGCAAATTTCATTTTCTGGTAGCTCGTTGTATGGTGGGGCCTCTTTAGCACGTGACACCTCTTCTGCTGGTGATGTCCCAAACTTTTTACCTTCAGGCCAGTCCACGATCACCTCTAGGATCTCTGGACGACTGAGGTTCCCCATCTGCGCTCGTTGTGTAATCAGCGCAATCCACTATACTCCATGTGGCATCGGTAGCATGATGGGTGGAGGGAACCTCTCCTTTGAACATCCAGTTCAACACTGGCAGTTGAGGTGCCAGAAGGAGCTGCATTTCAGTACCGACTACTTTGGAAGCAGCCCGAACCCCCTCATACGCGACTAAGATCTCCTCAGTTGGAGTGTAGCACTCTTCAGACCCCCTGTACACTCCAAAATCCCAGGGGTCGGCCTCGGGTCTCTCCTGAGGCCCTTTGCCACAAACTCCAAGTGGACCTTTCTCTCCAGCAGCAGTGTAGAGGATGTTCTTTACATCCTGTCCCATCCGTACTGGCCCCAGGGCCATGGCATGAGCTATCTCCTATTTAATCTGTTCATAAGCCTGCTGCTGCTCAGGGCCCCATGCAAAATCATTCTTCTTCCGTGTCACCTGATAAAGGGGGCTTACAATGGGGCTGTTAAAAGATGAGTGAGTTTTGCTGATCCTTCTGTATCTAGCTGATGAATCAAGTTATGGATGGGGAGCAAGGCACCTCTGTTGGCGCAGTACCGCTGTCTGTGCACTGTCTTTGTAGCAATCAGCACCTGTTGTTTTTTTACTCATAGCAACCCCACAGCAGACGAATCTTCTGATAGGCCAAGTAAAACAGACAGCTGCTTAACACCTTCTGTGTTTACAGCAGCTATTCCAAAGGCCCATCGATACCCTTTGGGATCCTTGAAATATCCCCTTCTGATCAGTACCAAGTATACAGGGAGCCTCTGGATCAGTCACAGTAGAGTGCTTTTGCCAGTCTTTACCAGTGAGGCTTATTTCAGCCTTCAACTCTTGGGAACCCCCAGTAACCCCATGAATATAAATTGATTTTGTCTCTTAGTGACTTAGAGTGCACTGTGCACCAGTGTCCACGAGGGTCTTGGATTTCTGTGGTTCTGATGTGCCAGGCCATCTAATCCACACAGTCCAATACACTCTATTATCCCTTTCCCTCACCAGCTGGGGGCAGGGCCCCTCTTTTTGTTACCTCTGTAGGTCTTACGGCTATTTCTGTGTCCCACAGCAACTGGAGAAATCACCTTTTTGGAGAAGTTCAGCTTGGCAGCTGATCTGTCTTGCAATTCTTTACCCGTGCTTGAAGTGCAGAAGTGTGTTTTTTGTGCTACTTCTTTGTATCTTCTCCATGGTCGCATAGGTAACATCACAAGGCAAAACATGATATAGTCTTACTCTTGTCACTTGCATGAGCCAGAGGACGTCTTCTTTTGATAGCTGAGACGTTGGATGATGCAGATTGCAAGGAAGCCAAGTTGATCAACCCCTCCAGTAGGCTGTTTTGGGAATCCTGGTCCCCATCAGATGTATCTGGTACCACCATGGATCCATCAGCATTAAGCATGGTAGACAGTTTGTCTGCTGTATCTTCTTGATTGCTCTCCATTCTGTCCAGTTTTTCAGCTACTTTTGCAATGACTGAAACACAAGCTCATAGAATACATTTAACCCCTGTTAAATGTAACTCAAAGACTTGAAGTGTATTAATCAGTTCGTTTATAAGGGGTCATCTTTCCCCTCTGCCATACATTGCTGCAAATGTACTGGCGTACCTTTCTGGTGCAGTTTTTGTGAACATACGCCGCATATTTGGTGTACACCTGACTCTCTCAGGATTATGCTCTTGGGCTGACTTGTTGGGAATGAAAGTGGGGCTATATAACTTCTCCATTGCAGTGTGTTCTCTCAAATAACAGATGCCTTCTTCCATATCAGTCCATTTCTTTGATCTTTGAAGGGTTATCTTTCTTTCACGGCTAACAACATCTGCTTCCAGAGGGTGAAGGCCTGGTTCTGGCATGTACCAGTACCTCTGTCAATGGCTGAGTCCCTAGCAATGCCACCCAGCTGGCGAGCTTCTCTGCTATCTTGCCACACACTGTTGGCCCCATTGTCCCAACATGGAAGTAACCAGGTGACAATAGGCTCATTTGGATGGATTGAAAAGTCTTTTCTCAGACCTCTACTTTGATTCGTTTTCAGAGACTGATCAGTAATGGTAACAATGTCTTGCTCACCTCTGCTCTTTCAGGACTAATTGTTACCCTCCTGGAAGTTGGTGACCACCATCTTATTGAGGGCCCTTCCCCTGGATCTCAGAGCCACTCCTCTGAAATCATTTTTTCTTTTTTTTTCTTAACAGAAGTAAGATATCAGTGCTCAAAGTTTACGGATATCCCAGAATACTGGCAGTCCACCTGGACTTTCAGGGTCAAGTTTTCAGTGAGCACCTGTGAAAGAGATAAACTTTCCCAATGAAGCTCTCTGAGAGCTGAAGATCAGTAGCAGCCGTTAAGTTACACTGACCTCGTGGTTAAATCTGGGCCTTTCAGAAAAATTTAGGTGTTCCATCAGTACCTTTTCAGGTTTTGCTGCATGGTGACTTCTCCATTTGATCAAAGCAGAGTTGTGGGGACGGTGGAGGAGCTGACCATGAAAGGTACTGGGGGAACAAAAGTCTTGTTGCAGAAACAAAGAAGGTTAAGGGATACAGACTTCTGAACTGAAAATCTAAGAAAACTGCAGGAGGGGACATCTAAATGCTCACTGTGTACATTGTTAATGGAGGAACAGGTCAGAAGAGTTGGAGTGCCTGTAAACTCTAACATACAAAGGTAGAGCTCTGCTGAAAACCGTGATATGCCCAGTGACTTTTGATTTCTCTTGTGCTCTACAGTGTTGTTTCAAGCACTTACTGATGTTTTCTTTAATGTAGGTTACACACTACAAGCAATATCCACCCAATACAAGCAAAGTATATTCCTACTTTGAATGTCGTGAGAAGAAGACTGAAAATTCCAAGTTAAGGAAAGTGAAGTATGAAGAAACTGTTTTTTATGGTTTGCAGTACATTCTGAATAAATACTTAAAAGGTAACTATCTCAAATTCCAACATAAATACACCTGTAAATATAAATACCCTAATTTTTATCAAGCCTTACTGGAGTCATGCGGTTTAAGCAATTGCAGATTATCTTGGTTGGTACGTATTTATGTGATTCTGAAATCAAGATGACCACCCCAATAAAATGATATTGACTTCTAACTTCAGGCACCATCCTACTATCTTCCTTTATGACACTGAATTATTAGAAATGAAGAGGTGTTCCTTCCCCACCTTCAGTGGGCTAAATTGAAATGGATGGAAATGAAACAAACTTCACTAAATCACAAGGAGATACATTTCATATTTTTGAATGCAAGTTTTAATCTGTGTTTGCTGTGTAAGGTAGTAACTTTACTTTCCCTTAGGTTTCCCTTGCCACTCAGGTCATTTAATACAGCAGCTGCTGTGAACTTGTTTTCAATATTGGCTGTTTTTAAGAGTATCATTTGAAAGTTTTGTGGTGGTATTTAAGATTTTGCGTGGGTTTTTTTTTTTTGCATTGTGCAGATATCACCTGTTCTGACCCAAATGCAAATTGCCATCTGCCAATCTTTAGAAGGAGAACTGTAGCGATATAGTTTGCGTGCTTTTGTCTTATCCAGAATCCATAAATCTCTGCCACACGTTGGAATTAAATGAGAATCAAAGCACTTAATAACCTCACCTCTTTTCACTAGCAATCTGAGGATTGTCTTTTAATACTGCAAATAGACAAATATTCCTAAAGCAGCAGCAGTGCTTACTCAAGTAATCAGGTTAGTCTGTCTGTTTCTATCACAGAAGTGCTTAATCAGAGACTGATTTTTAAGGCATCTCCACAGGGATTCTCCTGGAGCAGTAGAGCTGGAGACTTGTGCTAGGCAGGCTATGTCTTGTTGTGTGTGTTGAGTTTCATAATTGCTATACCATCCCATGAAAACCAGCGGTAAACAAAACTCATGATGAGTTATTAGCTATCATAAAAGACAAGAGATCTGAAATTGTCCTTGAGCCACCTGCAGACCACAAGTCGATTTATGCTGTTGGCTTCATAAGCATCATAATCTACATAATAAATTAAAGTTAAACAAGCTACTGTACTGCATTTGATGTGTTCTCCATGTCTTTCTTTTTTCTTTTTTTTTTCTTTCTATTTTTTGAGGCAAAATGACACTTCTGTATATAACCTCTTGTTATTTATTTTCTAAGCTTTTATTTGTTTCTGAAACCACAGGTAAAGTGGTGACCAAAGAAAAAATCAAGGAAGCCAAAGAAGTGTATAGGGAGCACTTTCAAGATGATGTCTTCAATGAAAAGGGATGGAACTATATTCTGGAGGTAAAACTTTATGAAAATAATACAAGATAGCAAAGAATTTATGTATCAACTGTAAAACAGATATGGCTGTCTCTTTTTTAAACGAAGATATTTTAACCACAATAGCAAAGAGTGGGTAGGTGTAGCTTTTTATGTACAGTGTATGGGAATTGGTAGCCATCACAGATTAATCATTTAATTGTAAGAGAAAAGCAATGTCCATCCTTTTTTAGATGACAGATATGGCTTTGTGGGAGTTAAGAACTTACGGCTGCCATCAGCCAGGTTAGAGTGTAAGCAGGGTCTTGTTGACCAATCTCCGTTCATAATTTGGTGCCTAGTGCTTGGTTGCATCATTTGTATTGCTATCTGTAACTCATCGTAACTGTTGTAATACTAATGCAGAAAGCATTACAACTTTTTGCAGGTGTTCCAGAAAACGTGTAAATGTGTTTTGTTCAGTTGTTTTGTTCATCAAGTTTTTTTCAGAGATGCTTCGGTTCAACTCTGTTATGAAATACAAGACTTGACACATAAATCCCTCCAAGACTTTCCACATTTTATCCTCTTTCTCTTTTGTTTGTAAATATGTCAGTCTTCAAGTAATTGCAAACATCTCTGTGTGTAAAACCAGCATATTCAAACTAATAGCATTCTTCAGAGCAGTTCTAATCACTGCGGATGAATTAAATACTAAGCCGCGTTGTGAATTCTAATGAACATCATTTGACGCTTGGAAACAATTTTTAGCCCCTTGAGTTTATTTTCCTATTGCTACCCTGACTGAATGCATTTTATGGTGGCATCTGTTGAGATCGGTAGATAGATGGAGATATAGATAGATAGATAGATAGATAGATAGATAGATAGATAGATAGATAGATACCATCTTGCAGCAAAGGTGAGCCATAAGGTGTGCAGGAGAGCCACTGTTTGCAAAGAGGTACTTATGCAGAGATTTATATTTAGGAGAGCCTTATCTCCCTTTGAAATAACTACAGATGTGAATTCAAACTGCATTCTTATTTTAAACTGCATTGTACCTTGTGGACTGCCCTCCAAAATGTACTTAAAGTAATCTTGATTCCTCTTTCTCTGAACTGAATTGATAACTTGTTCTGCTGTGTGACTGTCCACATTGAGTATTAACACTGTTTAATGCCATTTCAGTGCATACCTTTGCCTTAGTCAAAACAGCCATTCCACATGCACCCTGTGAACACTGTTGTCATTGCTCAGGTTTTCTTGCCAAAACAGTCACAGAAAAACAAATATGATTTCCCCTTTTTGATCTTAGATGCAAATGTCTGTCGAACTGGAAAAGTATGTTCCCTTTGTGTGCTTTATGCCCTTCTGCTCTTTGTACCTCTATAAAGTTACCACTGCTTGCTCTCTGCCTCTGTTATCTCATTTCTTGCACTAGGAAAAGCGCAGAGGAAAAATGTTAGCATCTTGCCTGAAATGTGTACTAGATTGTACTCAGTGTTTGCTGGGAAGACACCTTTTTACAAGAGAGAAGCTGACTACCTAAAGCATCTGAAAATGATGATACTGCACTGCTATGTTACGACCTTATTGCTTTTCACGGATAAAATCAACCCCTAAGGGACTTCTAAATCTCTTAGGCTTTTTTTCCTCTTAAATATACTTTTATCTTTATTGAATCATTAGTGAATATTTTTGAGCCTTTTGGAAGGTCTTACTGTCCTTTATTAAACCAGTGCAATCATCTCCAAGTCTGAAAAACCCAAAGCCTGTGTGGTATATCAATGCAGTTAGCTTCAGCATAGTGCACTTCAGAAGAAACTTTAACTGTAGTATATAGGAGATTTCTTTAAATGTATTTTGGGCACTGGAGAATATGCGCTGATTGTAGTTAGGAATCTGTGTCATTTCTCTAAAGCCGTGCAGTTTTTGTTGCCTTTAAAGAAGTAATATCTGATTATGATAATTAAAAAGTATCAATGTACAAAATGTTTTAAGGGTTATTTGGTTTATCTGGCAGAGCTGTTTCAGAAAGCTGCAATCACTGTTTTAGTGCTACTGTTGACAACTGACTTTTTGCAAAAGGTATATTCCATAGAATATTGAGTTTTTCAGGGATGAAAGGCGGAATTTGACAGAAGAATGGTACTTCAGAACTGGATTTTGTGTTTATGAATAGTTGAGGTGATAAAACATTCTTTCAAGCAGATTCTAGTAGGTCCTGTTCTAACAAATGAACAAATCACGCATCTGTACCAAGCCAAACTACTGCAGCTATTTGAAGGCTTAGAGAGCAGCTAAACTTCTTTTTCTTTCTTCATGTGAAAGCCTTGAAGAAAAATGAGCAGCAAGTATTTCTTATTTCTGCGAATAGAGTCTTATGTATTGTTAAGTAATATTTAAGCCCTTTTGCCTCAGTTTACACAAGGAATGCAACTGAAAACCTTCATGTGATTCAATGAAGAAACTGTTTTGTTCTTTAGATTGGAGAGTTCTCCTCCTTTATTCTTATGTGGGCTTTTTTTAATTCAGACTGGTCAGAATCTAAGTAAAGTTTAATATTTTTAGATTTGAAAGAAAGAAAAAACGAAAAAGCTTTATCAGGAGACTTGCGGACTGACTTTCTTATATTGCAGTCAAGTAAGAGAAGTAGTGTGTAATCGTCCTGTTGCCTAATGACACTGTTCTTTCTCACATAGAAATATGATGGCCATCTTCCTATAGAAATAAAGGCTGTTCCCGAGGGCTCTGTCATTCCCAGAGGAAATGTTCTCTTCACAGTAGAAAACACAGATCCAGAATGCTACTGGCTCACAAATTGGATTGAGGTGAGTCTTGGAAAGCTAGCATGATTTTTTCTAAATAAAAATGAATGCTCTTAAATGAAGGGTTGAATCCCATATTGACTTAAGGGAAGTCTCTGACAGCTTTCATTTTCTGCTTTAAATAAGCCTCAATTCTTTCTTTAGTGCTCATACGTAGACCTCTCCTTTCTACCTGGCAAGTGATTGTTATAATTGTATAGCAGTATTTTCATTGTAAGGGAAAGAGGAGGAGGGGAGTCATGTATGCCTGTAGCTTGGGAGCACTAATTCTTGAGATGGTTAATATTACCCTGTCTTATAAAGGTATTATAAAGACTTATTACTTAAACCTAAAGTAAACTGTTGGAGGCTTTCTGAATGGGAGGTGAAAATAAATAGCCCTTTTTGTACCTGAGCAAATGTTTACTTAGGATTCAAAAATTCTCACTCAACGTGTGCCTAATAATGGTTTGGGGTTTTGCTTTAGACTATTCTTGTTCAGTCGTGGTATCCCATCACAGTGGCTACAAATTCTAGAGAGCAGAAAAAGATTTTGGCCAAATATTTGCTGGAGACTTCTGGCAGCTTGGAAGGGCTGGAGTATAAACTGCACGACTTCGGCTACAGGGGAGTTTCTTCACAAGAGGTAATACAGCTTTTCTAATAAGTGAAGTCTGATTTCAACTATAAAGGACAGCAGTGTACGTTTGTTAACAGTTGTAATTGTGTGCAGTAGTGAAATGGTGAATTCTTAGAGTGCTGTGTTTGGATTTACGTGGAGGAAGTGGGTCTGGGTGCGTGGTGTGTGCCTGAACTGTATCAGAGAATTGGACTGGGAGAGCTTTCTTCTCCTTGGACACTGTCTTGCCTGTGTGAATGCATGAAGAGTGTGTTGGTGAAAGAGGAACCGAGTCAGAGCTCTGTGCGTTCAAATTGGTGCTAGCCAGGCTTCTATATTCAGCCTGGCAACTGAAAGCTGCATCGTTTTTCAGACTGCAGGAATAGGAGCTTCAGCTCATTTGGTGAACTTCAAAGGAACAGACACTGTAGCTGGAATTGCGTTAATTAAGAAGTACTATGGAACAAAAGATCCAGTTCCGGGATATTCTGTTCCAGCTGCTGAACACAGGTAGGATTTGGGGCAATTAAAACTCTTTTTTTTAAAAAAGAAAAAGTACATTTGGTTAAACTTACCCATCTTTGTATCAAGGAATGTGTTTGGGTTTTTTTTTCACTGCAAAGGAAAAGTGAAAGCTTTGCTTCATCTGTTTCATTTATTCCCAGATGACTGAGGCTAAAGTTCTATACTGATGCCTCTATACCTTCTAAGGGGCTCAACAGTGGTGTGGCTGTTTTTAAGAGTAGATGTTTTTAAACTATAAACTTCCTAAAAGAGTGCAGTAGAAGCTGATGATCACTGTGGTGGGTCCCTTCCAACTCACAATATCATATGATTCTACTTGTACACGATTATTTTTAAAATGGAATCTGAAGGCTTCCAGGTAAAAGATATTGAGGATGCACATCATGAACTTCACGTTGACAGTTTCATTTAAAGTAAAATGAAAAGCCATATGAGGTACAACTTTCCCACCATGTTTTCCCCATTCTGAGGTTTCCTATCAGCATAAGAGATTCAGCCGGTAACATAATCCTCTATTTGTTGTGAGTGAATTTGAGAGTAAGGAGTTAATCTCAAACAGGCATTTGAGATGAGAAACACTGCTTTGATATTGGAATTGTCTACAGGGTCAGGAGTGAGTGCAAATCTTTGGATGCTACTTGTGCATCTGCAGACTGAAATGAGCACAAAGAAAGGAAAGACCTCTTCTGTTTTTTCTTAGCCAGTACAAAATATAGTTCTTTTGAACAGAGGCTTTCATTCAGAATTGCAAGAAAGATAACAGAAAAGCTTACAGGAATTGTTCTGATAGAGCAGCGATCAGCTTTAAAGGTACTTTGTTTCATTTCACTTTCTGGATCCTTGCTGTAACGCTGTTCTAGAACCGCTGCTTGGTGTAGAAGTAACAAAGTTTGCCTGGCGCATCTCTTGGCTCAACCCCACAATTGATATTTTAAAAACAATGGAGCAAGTGACTGTAAAATTCTGTATGGAAGCATCTTTTGCACAGTGTGTAGAAGTAGATAGAATAGAGAGAATAGAATAGAGAGAATAGAGAGCTTAAACTGTCTCTTGTTTAAGTGTGTTCTACCTGATGCAGACCAGTCTCTGTTTTCAAGCTGGTACACAAAGTGGCTCTTTGCAAGAGACCTGCATTTCTCCAGAACTGTTCTGCCGTTCCCCAGCTTCCATTGTGAGGTGGTGCTGCGTGCGGTGCCTCCTTCAGGCACACCAGGGTTGTTCCTGTGACCTCCCCAGCCTCCTGGAAAGTGATTTTGTTTTCTCTCTTTGGTCCCGTGACTCAGGGCTCATCTGCTTAAAATTAATGCTAGCATTCCGGGGGAAAAACTGCAATGCAAGTTAGTTCTTACTGCACAACGATGTTCTCTACGAGTGTTTTCTCTGTTCACACACAAATTATTGATGTAAGTTGTGCCAGCCACCTACAGACGGGCTCTGCACATCAGCCGGCATTCAGTATCCTACTGCCTCTGTAGCAACTCTGTTTCATATGCTTGCCTGTAGCCTTGTACCAAGGGTGATGCTCTCAGGTTCTTCTGGAAGCAGCTTTGTGATGGGGAACTTGGTGGTTTCAAATTGTTATCCAAGATAAATCTTAGAAGAATCTTAACACTTTTTTTAATTTATGCTGCTAATTATCTACTTCCTATTTGATAGTCTGAAGTTGCCAGAGCAGATGGTCTGTTCTTGCATTTGTAATTCCTTAATTGTCTGTATTTCAGATCTAAGAGAAACTCACAAATACAGAAAGTAAATAAATAAAACTAAATCACATGCTAAAGAAGCTTCACATATCCAGTGTCTGTCTAAGCTGCCAGAGGTGAATCCATGCTGCTGCTGGTATATTTGCTAGCCATGCAAGACAGAGCTCATAAGTGCTGTCCTGTAATCACTTTACATATTCTTATCTTGATTTCTTTCTGCTAGGAAATGCAGAATGTGAGATTTAACACAAATGCTGCTCTAACGTGTTTTCTTTTTTCTATTGACTTGACAGCACCATAACAGCTTGGGGGAAGGATCATGAAAAAGATGCTTTTGAACACATAGTGACACAGTTTTCTTCAGTGCCTGTATCTGTGGTTAGTGACAGCTACGACATTTATAATGCTTGTGAAAAAATATGGGGCGACGACTTAAGGCATATAATTGAAGGCCGAAGTCCAGAGGCACCGCTTATTATTAGACCAGATTCTGGGAATCCCCTCGACACTGTTTTAAAGGTAACGCTTCATGTTCTTTATATATGAGATTAGGAAGGACAATTGTTTGTTTTGTAATGGCTGGCTGGCTGGTAAACCTAATGTTGTAGCGTAGCATGCTTAGAATTGTGTACCTATGAAAAATCTAAACTTGTTTCTCATTTAAATATAGATATGGCAGCTCCTTTGCAGTCTGAATTGCTTCGTTGTTTTCATTAAATGCATTCTTGCATAACATTTCTTGAAGCTTTTATAACAGTTACCGGTTTTGCTCTTCTAATGATGCTGGAATTATACTATAAAGAGAAGTCTTTCATCACTTAATAACAAAATTATTATTTATTTCCCTCTTTTTATTTGTATTAATTCAAATGCCAGGCAGGTAAGGCCTCTTTTCTCCAAGATAGGTATCTTGGAGTCCTCTGTCAGTATAACCTACCATTTTAAGGTGTAAATACAACTTAAACACTTTTCCCTTCTGTAGGGCTTGTATGTAAGTCAATGAACATTAAGTTGAAAACTATTTCTGGCCATCGAGTTGTGTGCAGAGTATAATGAAGGTTGAAGTTTTAAAGTATTAAAAGCTGTTGGTCCCTCTGTTTGTGTGCCTTAAAGCAGGATATGTATGTTCAGGTATATTCATGGATTTGTGCACTTTCGTTGCTTTAATGAATCGAATGTGGGAATTTGTTTCTTTACTGGACGGGTGTTTTTTTTTTACCTCTATTTTGAACCTTTTTTTCCATAGGTCTTGGAGATCTTAGGAAAGAAGTTTCCCATCACAGAGAACTCTAAAGGCTACAAATTACTGCCACCATATCTCAGAGTTATTCAAGGGGATGGTGTGGATATCAACACGTTGCAAGAGGTGAGAGATCCTGTTCACATGTCAGGGTGATACCGGCAATGTTGCTATTTAATCTGCAATCTGTTGCAACTAGCCAGGTGTTGCAGCTTCACTACTGACCCCTCCCTTCCCTTTGTCCTGGACACTCGCTGTGATATCCTCTCATGTAAAACACGTTCCTTAAAACCCCGCAGAGAATAATTAAGATGCATAAACAACTAAAAGGCATATCCTAATCTTAGTGTTGTAACCCTTCTGCTTGCGCTGTCTCATGTTTTTGTTTGCTTTTGTCCAGCTAGTCAAACCTTATTCAGATAAAAATCTGGCAATATTTGGTCTTCTCATTGACACTTTAAGCATGTTGCATGATTGCTGTGCTACAGCAATAGTAGTAATTAACTGGTTGGGTTCATTAGTTACATATGCTCTCATGAGTGTTTGTACTTGGAATTTTGGAGGTGTGCATTTTAAAAACAAAGGTAAGGGAGGTAAGGAGTCCATTGGTTTGGTGACTAATGGAGTAAGGGTTGTTGAAAGCCCAAATGAACAACAGATTAGGCTGTGATCTGAGTCAGAGTGACCAAGTTGGAGCACTGATGCCTGAATCTGGTAAATCTTTGAGTAATGACACTGCAGAACCATTTCAGCAAGACAAAATCTAGTTATTTAGTGGCTGTTGCATGCTAGAAGCTAGTTAAAACTTCATTGCTATTTGCTAGGAGATTCTAGCTAATATAACGTAGACAAGGGGGATAAGTAAAAGGAGGACTTGACTTTATAAGGTTTGTTCTGCATTTTTCATCTTTAACTGTATTAGAGTTCAAAACCAGAAAAACATTGGCTAAACTTAAGCATCAAGATTAATTTTATTGGATTTATTGTAACTTCTTAGGTCGATTCATCTTTAAATTCTTATTAAAAAAGTTGACTTCTGCTGTTTCTCCAATTAGGAATATGAGAGAAAGCAGGTTTAGTTTCAAGCCAGCTAGGAAACATCTGCATATTTAACATGAATGCATTGTGTTAACCTCAAGTTTGCCACTCAGATCCACTCAGTGGAGTTCACACTGCGGTTGCTTGCTGATACACCAGCCATAGTGCAGTCATACACCACAGTTTTGTTCTTGCTCTCCACAGCCTTGAAAGCAAATATTATTCCTGTAGCTTTCTGAGGATAATCTGTGTTAATGTTCTTCAGGAAAAAAAGCATGAGAAATAAGTCTTTTGGTTAGATTCTAACAGGAAAGGTTTGATATAATAATAAGCTTAGTATTCACAGTGACTTCAGCACAGAACTTAATTACACCTTGGTGCTGTTGTTAGGCCACATATGTACTTGTCACAGAATCATGAAAATCTGGACCGTTAATTCTTGTAGGAACTCGAAGTTTTCATTTTGTCAGTTATACTTGACAGAGTTCAAAGAGGTGATAAGCTCATAGAGCATTGGTTGTAATCACATGGAAGGTGATAGGGGACTTGAGCACCTCGCATATGAGGAGGGACAGAACAGATCTGTTGAGCTTGGAGAAGAGGAAGCTCGGGGGATCTCATCCATTTGTATAAATACCTGAAGGGACAGTGCAAAAAAGACAGAGCCATAGGTGGTATCTGAACATCAGGAAGCAGTTCTTTACTGTGCAGTGATGGAACATTGGCACAGGTTACCCAGAGGCTGTAGAGTCTCCTTGGAGGTCTTGCAAAGCTGCCGGCCATAGCCCTGGGCACCCTGCTCTGAGTCTCCCTGCTTGGACTGGGGTTGGGCCAGATGGAGTCAGAATTCCACACCGACCTCAGCCAGTCTGTGGGAAAACCAGAACCATTATTTAAGGTTATTTCTGTTGAAGGATAAAATGCACTGTTCTTAAAGTTCTATAACAGAAAAATAATCCCAGTAGCTAATGGGAGAGGATAAAAGGCAGGAGGAGCAATTTTTTTGTTGTTATTTTCCTCAAACTGTTGCTGACTGTGAGGAAAGACTTACCCTTAATGTGTAGAAGTGGATAGAAGGTCCAATTCCACAGGGCTCACAGAGTAGATATAACTCACCACTGATTAGTGGCCACCTTCTCTTCTTGCCTGACTGTAATCTTGCTGTGCACCTCACATCAGCTTTGGCTGTTGAACTGCTGACCATTAAACTAATTTATGCCACAAATGTAACAGCAAACTAACTTGGCTGAAAGCAATCGATTTTTCGGTTGTTTTAGTGAATGAAATTGTCCCATAAAGCAGGATAATAATCACCGGCACAGTACAAGATAAACTGTTGTCTTGAGCTGGGGGAGGCAGAAAAGAGAGGAAAGCAACATTTAACACTTCTAATTTGGCAGCAGCAAGTTATGTTGGAGCAAGAAGACCACGAGCTTGCAGCCTATTTTAGTCATGCTTAAAATTTCATGGATTTTTCTTTCCTTTAATGTCAGCAAAACCGAGGTTACTGTGCTGACTTGTGAAAGAATGGATAATAGCTTGCCATTTAAAGAAAAAACAACTTGAAATATAATTCATACTTTTTCAAAAGGAGTTTACATGAACCCAAATGCGCACTGTTGTGGTCATATTTTTTTTTTCCCCCTCTGAACCCCTATGGAAGTGATCGTTCTAATTATTCCATATCAGCTTTAGATTCTAGGCACGACCGGTTATGGATCTGACAAGTGGTAATGGGTGTAACAGGAAAGTTAGAAAGAGTAATTGCAGCTCAGTCTCATTTAACTAGAAAGAAAAGATAAAGAAAGAAAAATACAGAAAACAACTCAGTATAAACTGGATTTTAAAATTCTTTGTTTTAATAGGGAATGCTGGTAGAACAGGTAAGGAACCTTTTCTGACTTTCTTCCAGTATTTTTCACTTCAAAAATCATTCCAATCTGCTAACTCCACAATACGCTACACTTTCAAAGGATTTCCTTTTGAACATTCAATTTCCAGATGTCTTTAAATGGTTACGAAGAAAGAAAATCCTCTAACCTGGAGTCATAATCGTTAATCATGCTCATAATGGTCAGCAGGAGGTGGTCAAAACCTTAACAACAGAACTGATCTTTATGTAGGTTTGAAAATGTGAGACAGTAAATTGTTCCCTACTGGTTTTTCCTCTGGGGAGACTTCAGAACAGAAGGATAGAACTGGATCAGAGTCCAGGCGGGGTTTACCAGCGTTTGCCATATCAAAAGTCAGCAATAAATAAGCAGAGTCCCTATCTGTGAATCAAGGCTAGCTTTTTTCTGCCTTGCTGGGCTTTGTATGTGATAAGAGGATATTGAAATTCCTCTTTATCATCCTTTCTTTGTCAGGTACAGTAACTTCTGAAATGCATTGGGGAGAATTCTATTTGCACTGTAATGATCTCAAACCCTTTGTCCTATATGGATCCTCCTTTTAAAACTGCTTCCAGGAGAACCTAATCACCTGAAAATACATGCGCCTTTTGTACCGGGTTGCTGTTGGGAAGGATGTGATAACTACTACTAAATTGCACGGGATTTTCACGTGCAGAGGCACTATTTACTTAAGATAGAGAGTTTCCAAAGGGTTCCTTCCTTAGGCAAAGGTCATGGGAGTGGGGCCTGAGAGTCCTGCTTGCTTTCTTGGATGAGGCTGAGTCAGCAGCTACCATTAGACTGAAAAAAGCCTACCGTAAGATCTCAACGGAATAAATCTCTGTTAAGTATCTTATGGAAGATTGTTCAACATATTCTCTCACAGTTAGGTCTCTGAAAGCAAGAGAAAATGCTCATAGGTGGGTTTTTGTTGCTTTGTTGCTTTTTTATGTGTAGTTGTTGTTTTTTTCTTGTAGTTAGCCCCCTCTTGTAGTTAGGATCTGGGGCTTCTGGCTGATGGCAAGTTGAACACAAGCCAGCAGTGTGCTCTGGCAGCCCAAAGGGCCACCCATACCCTGGGTAAGGTTGAGTGTCCATTGAGACAGTCTACATGCAATTAGATGGATAAATACTCATACTCTGTTTACTTTAGCTACCCATTTACTGCTATCTGAAAGTTGTCACTTTTTCCCACCCCCACTCCTTTCCTTTGGAAAGCTTCATTTTGCCTTAGCTGTCTCTAAAAGAAAAGACTTAACATCAGCAGCTCCTGGAGCAGTTGTGTTATCTCTTACCGTGGCATTTCTTTTTGATGCAAGAGGCTGAGCATGCACAAAAAATTACCAGATTTCTCATGATTTTGGTTTCTGCAACTGCACTGTTACCCATGGGTTATATCCTTCCGTTCTGCTCCTCAGCTTCCTTTTATGTGGATGGATGGGACTTTGCTATTTCACCAACTCTGAAGCTTTCGCTTTTACTTTTATTAGTGAACTATTTAGGAGATATGAGTTCAGACATTCTTACTGGGGCTGTCGCTACCTTTTTAGCCTTACGTAGGTGTAACAAGTTATGGAAACAAATCTTGGCCATTTATGAGTGTGACTAAACCAGCACCCGTGACTCCAGGCTGGGGGATGTCAGATTTGTGTAGATAGAATGGGATGAGGGGAATGCCGTAGTAAGCTTTAAATTGACTGTCAATACTAGTGCAGTTCACATTGATCTGTATCTGCCTGAGAAGGTGTCAAAACCACGTTCTAAGCAGCTTTATTATCTCCATTTCTAAATTGCTACTCTTAATTCTAGACAACGTGATTTTTCAGTTCTGTTTTTAAGTGAACTGCTGCATGCCAAGTATTGACAGGATTGTTACGTACATCTCCTGGAAACTGAATGTTAGTTGGCTCAGTTGTTTGTAAAAAGCATCTTGTTTAAGTCGTACGTTATTTTGATGGAAAAATAGCATGGCCTAAGAGCATATTCTATCATAATTTTCTTTCTATTGTTAGATTGTGGAGGGAATGAAGAAGAATAAATGGAGTATTGAAAATATCGCCTTTGGATCTGGTGGAGCTTTGTTGCAGAAGCTGACTAGAGATCTCTTAAACTGTTCCTTCAAATGTAGCTACGTGGTAACCAACGGTCTTGGGGTATGTCTTACACTACTTCTACCATTATGTTTTCAGCAGGGGCCTCCCCGCCTGTCAAACCTTTTCGTACCTCCTATTAGATTACTGCCATCTACACAAGGTACGCAACTCCAACAAAGCCCAATGGTTCTTTTGATTTTAGGTAAATGTCTTCAAGGATCCGGTAGCTGATCCAAACAAAAGGTCAAAGAAAGGCCGACTGTCTTTGCATAGGACACCTGCTGGAGATTTTGTGACACTTGAAGAAGGAAAGGGAGATCTGGAAGAGTATGGCCAGGTATGAATTCTCAAGGCTTATTACATCATTCTTGATGTAGGACTAGACTGGGAAAAAAAGAAAAGTTCATCAAAACCAAATTGTGAAATTGCATTTTTGTTCAACTTCTGTCTCAGGGCTTCAGAATTTGGTAACACTAAAATGCTGGATGTTGTTGGAATGTCCAGCTTGTACAATTATCCATCTTTTGTTTCTGTTCAGAAACAAGAGAATATTGCTTTGTTCCCCAAAACTAGTTTATCTTAATGTAGTAGAAGATTAGAAGGATATGAAACTATTGGAGAGCCTCCAAAAGGGGGCAACAGAGATGGTGAAAGGTCTAGAGGGCAAAACACTGATCCTTCTGGGTCCTCCCTTCCCACTTGAGATGTTCTATGAGAATATTATGCAAGCCAAGCACTTCTGTATGAGCCACGTTGTGAAATTCAAGTAATGTCCTGAGCTGGAGGGGGGAAAAGGACAGATTTTATTGAACTTGTGTCTGCTTTCCAATTTGAGATTTGTAAAACAGCTCCTTCAGGTGTTAATGTTCTGTGCCTGGAGTTTCCCAGTTTTCAAAGATGTAAATTAATCCACAAATTCAGTTTCCTTGTTAATTCTTTGCAATCACAAAATTAAGTGCTATTTCAGTAAAACAAACATGATCTTTAGGCCAGTCTCCAGGCTTTCAGCTGGAAATCTCTTTAATTTTCCATTGTATGAGCAATAAACTGTTTAACAGCATGTCTGTTCCTGAACTAAGAGGTTTGAAAATAAGCAAGCTATCAAACTGCATTTCAGCCATTAAAAGCTGGAAGATTCTTGAGTTTTTGGATACTTGGAGGCACATTTCTGTGCTACAAGGCAGAGGAATAGTACTAGGCACACAGTTTTATGCAACAATAATCATTAAACTGACATCTCTGAGAAATTTAAGCACAGAAAGCAAACAAACTCCATAGATAACATGCTCTGGATGCAGAGACCTAAGAAACAGACTCTCTGTCTGGAAGTAGGATGATAGGACAAGTGATAATGGTTTTAAACTAAAAGAGGGAAGGTCTAGATTAGATAATAGTAAGATTCTCTGTTATGAGAGTTGAGGAATCTCTTCAACTCAGTCATAAGACTTGGGGCCTGAAATAAGGCAGCGCACGGTTCCTTCATTTTTGACAGGTGAAATGATTGATAAGGATGTTTTCTGTAATGGGATGTTGGAGAGGGCTCTATGTGTGATACAGGGTCTGTGGCTCCCTGGGAAGTGATGGTGAGATGCACTCTTTTGCAGGCCCTGTTTCCCTAAAGCTGTGGGTCTGTTTGGTAGGTCAGCAGGCACAGCAGCTGCCTGACATTGCTTTATGCTAACTTTGCTGCACAAAGCTCTGCTTATTGCTCTCTCAGTGTGCTGTTTGTGAGCACTTCTTGATGTGCTGCTTTACAGAATTGTTATGCAAAGGGGACTGGCTGTCAAGAAAGATATCTTCCATTGTGGGTGTATGGAAAATAAAGACTTCATCTAAATACCTGTAGTTGAATTGAACATAAGATTTGGTTGGTGTCTCCTCTCCTAGCCAATCTAGCAGAGTCCTTAGCTTATGTTGTTCTGTCCTTGGCCAGATGTGGACAGCTTCCTTCAGGAACTACTTAGCACTAAACTGCTGTCTGTGTGTAGGGTAGCTTAAATCCTTTCTTCTGCGTGGTAGTGTGAGATAGCAGAAGGTGAAAAGATCAGGTATGATGGCAGTCACGAGTCGACCAAATCAGCGTTGCTAAATCAATGGTGTTTCTTGCAGGATCTCCTTCATACGGTATTTAAGAATGGGAAAGTAACGAAGTCATATTCATTTGATGAAGTAAGACAAAATGCCAGGCTGAAGAACAGTGAACTAGAAACGGCGTCTCACTAAGTTTCATTCCATGTCTGTGTATGTGTGTAACAAGTATGTACTGCATAGCTACTGGATTTACTGTACAGATTTGTGTGTTTGTGTTTTATGACATTGTAGCCAAATTATTTGTTGGTTTATGGACATACTGCCCTATCTTTTGCCAGCCTTTAGAAAAGATAAAATCAGGAAATGGTACTTACATTGTAAAACATATTTAATGCTAAAGTGTGCTTTTTAGGGCCCTTTGCCAGTAGTGATTCAATCTGGTATTGATCTTTTCACAAATGAGACAGAGCTGAACTTTTTTATATATAACAGAATATCACAAAATGGATTTACATAAAATTATCATGATTGCTTTATGTTTATATTTAACTTGTATTTTTGTACAAACAAGATTGTGTAAAATATATTTAAAGTTTCAATAAGTAAGTCTTTCCAACTTTTCATGATTTTTATGAGCACAGACTTTCAAGAAAATATTTGGTGGGGGGGAGAGAATCCATTGCCTTTTGTCCATTAATCAGCAAATAAAACACGGCCTTAAAGTTTGTTGTGACATTGTACCATTTGACGACTAAATCAGGACTTGTATCTCCTTCGGATCCGATAGAATTGCTGACCTCACCGTTTCTTGTAGTTGTCTGTATCAGTTAGTCTGCATCAAAAGAAATTTACTGTTCTTTTTAGAAGGTTTAGGTACTTACAGGCCTTGCTGGCACAGTGAGGTATGTAAATGGAATGCCAAATTTGAAAGGATTCTCTACTGCAACTGAACTTGCCAAGTCTGTCCCGCTTGGCATATGCACCTCAATATTTTAAGAGTAAAGTTTTTAAGAGATCTCCTCTTCCACTATAGAATATATGTGTAAAATATTGAAATATGGAAGCGGTGTATTTTAAAGTAATGACACCTCTGGGTTTATTTTTCATATACTGTAAGTGACATGACTTTAAAGCAGAATACTGGACTCGGTAGTGCACTTTTTTACTTTTTTGTATTTTTTTCATTGATTTGCCTTTTGTCAGACTGGATGTTAAATTGTAAAAAATGTTCAACTATTTTTGTTAACAACTTTAATAAAACTTTATGCTAGCCAAACTGCTACACGAATGGCAGAGCTGTTTCCCCTTCTCCCCCATCTCACTGGGGCGAGGAGGGGCTTTCCTTTTGCAGAGGGTAACTGTAAGCAGTGTTTGAGAGACTTCTGAACTGTCTGCACTTGGTCGTACCAGCTCTCTGCATATGCTTGATCTAAATATCTGCTGGAAAACGCAGCTGTTGAGGATTTCATTTGAGAAGCTATGTAGTAACCTCCAAAATGGTAGTGCCGTAGGCTGGCTCTCGCTACAGAAGGAACGCCTCCCTTACTTAAAAAGAACAACAGCAAAAGCAAACGGCTTCTGTATTTTAATGATCAACTGTCAATGACTTCATATACCGATAGAATTAATGCTTCTAATTAGGAAATGATGTTCAAGGAAAATGTTAGAGGTCCTCTGAAACCGCTTAAGCCTACAAGAGTTATACAAAACATGCATTTAAAGGAAGATTGAAAAGCCATACTTCATTGTTTTTATTCTCTCACCAAAAAGGGCCACATC
Source organism: Excalfactoria chinensis (assembly GCF_039878825.1). Taxonomy (NCBI): domain Eukaryota; kingdom Metazoa; phylum Chordata; class Aves; order Galliformes; family Phasianidae; genus Excalfactoria; species Excalfactoria chinensis. Next base: position 12,909,960 of record NC_092825.1, on the reverse strand, counting down.
AGAGCATTCAGAATCTTTCTAGGGTTTGTGGTTAAGGTATTTATGCCCGGTCTCAACAGTTCTTGTTCATAAAAGCTTGTTTTCCCACTCCTGGTGTATGTAATTATACATTTAAGTGATGTATTGTTTCAAAAATAGCGCTTTAGAGTAAAACTTTAAATGCTGACCTTTCACACTGAGGAGCTACCTTCCCTTTGCTGTTAGTGATACCGTTTGTATTTGGCCAAGAAGGGATTAGTACCCATAGCAGGTAAATAGTACAGAGCCTATTTTCCTCCTCCACACGTGTCCTGGGGAATTTTATGATGTACAGTTTAAAAACAAAACAAAAACAAAAGAAGGAAATGCTGCTTTCATTCTGTACCAATAAAAATTTTGATAACTATGAACTACCCACAACTGATATTTTTGTATTTGGGAACCGAGGATACGCTGTGGAAGCACTGTTTTCTTTTGTATCGCAATGTGCATCACTATTTGTTCGGTGTTGTCTAAAATGTAGCTTGCTCGTTGGAGTCTTAAAGCAAATTCTGTGTGTGCACGTCACTCTTGGAAGTCGTCATGTCACTCATCTTGGTAAATGCTGATGTGTTTAAAAGAGGGGACTTGGGGAGAAAAACACCCGGTGCTATTCGGACCCAAATACACGTTTCTCTGTGTTTGACGGCTTGTTGTTTTGGGCGTCAAGGAGTTGACAGAAGTTTCTGCAGTGCTTAAACCATACGGTATCCTAATTCTTCCACATAAAAGCAAACAGCATGTTTAAGCTTGCTTTAAATTACTAGATTTGTAGTCATCGATATATTTTAATTATCCCCATTTCATAATAGAACACGGTATTTGTATTTAAAAATAGGAACTGGGAGTTTTGTGTTAATACCTTATTTGTAGCCATATTTAGCATAAGAAATGGATTTTATAAAACTATTTTTCTTGAGCTGCATGATTATGAAAAGATGTTTTGGTTTTTTTTTCCTACCTTGAAAGATGGGAGGAGAGAATAGAAGAGTACTTCACTGTTTGGATTGCCAAAATCAAAACTAAGTTGAAACATTTTTTTTTTTCCTGTAGGTTTTTACATTCCTTCTTAACCTGTTTAGTGAAGAATAAATATTCCTCACTTAAATCCTCTGTTAAAGTAATTCTAATGTACTTGGCATCAAATACCAGTATGTAATACACATGGAAATAAAGTTTAGTTCTGGCAGTGAAAATAAGAGCCATTTGCCTGTGTCTTAAAGTTGTGATGTTGGGCATCAGACTTCATTCATGTGCTCTTTGTTGCCGAACAGATGGGAGCATAGCTGTGCTGTCACAGTCCGCTGTAGAAGAGCTGCTCTCACAGCTGCCCTGCAGTTTGTGGTCAGTTTTTGCTCTAAAGAAGAGAAGGAAAACTGAACTCTCTTTTCAGCGGAGTGTGAGCGTGTCTGTGGTTCAGTATTGTGTGTGTTCTGCTTAAAGATCATAGAATCATAGAATGGCCCGGGTTGAAAAGGACCGCAGTGATCATCTGGTTTCAAACCCCCTGCTGTGTGCAGGGTCAACAACCAGCAGACCAGGCTGCCCAGAGCCACATCCAGCCTGGCCTTGAATGCCTGCAGGGATGGGGAAGATGGAGCACTTGAGATTGGATTCGCTAGAAGGTCTTTTCCACTGCCTACATTTCACGTAATCCTTTCTCAAATAAAGATTTATTATTTAATTTTCACATGTCCACATGAAAATGCTTTGGTATCTATCAAAAATATTGTCTCTTAGTAGAAAGAATAGCTCGTCCCTTGAATGGGATTTACATAATTGGAAGAAACTGCACTTTCAGTTCCTACAAAACTTGAAATGGCGAAATGTCCCTTAAATGCAGTCTGTAATACCAGTGTAAAGATTATTTCTTTGTATTTGTTGCCTGTCTCTTCACATCACACTGGAGTACAAGAAAGGGCACCTGTAGCCTGCAGCAATGGCCTTGCTGATAGTTATTTAATTAATGGTAGTTGTGTCTTTATGCAATCCTGCATGCTCCTGCTTGTCCATGAGAGTCCTAACAGCATCCTGTAGGCACACACCTGCTCTGAAGCTTGTGAGCAGCTTAGTGCAAGGTGACCCCCTTGGCTTCAGTGTGTCAAAGGCAAGTTATGGGGGGGCCTCCATGGTGCCTCCTGAAGAACTCAGCCACCAGAAGTAAAGAAACACTGACTTTAAACTTTAAAGATGCTCCATCAAGTCATGCTTACTGAAAGTGCAACAGCTCCATAGATAGTGTGTTCGTTTTCCCCTCTTTCAACTGTTAGCACAGCTGGCCTTGTTAATGATCTAAGAACACCCGTTGCGTTTATCTTCATTGCTGGTTTACATGTGAGGAAAAAAATAGTCATTTGGACTGTACAACTTTAGCAATTGGGATTGTATCTGAAACAACGTGGTTTTGGATCTCCATATGCGTTACACAAGCATACTTTAATTGATCTGTATATTTAACTGCATTTTCTTATGCTTCATTGATGAATACTGTGAGTTCTGATGATCCAGTTCTTGGTAGTTTACTTGTGGTGTCCCTGTTCATTGCAGGGGAGCTGGACTACGTGATCTTTAAAGGTCCCTTCCAACTCTATGGATTCTATGATTCTATGACAAGGAGGCTTATTTGATGATGACCGAGTTTTCCTGTCACCAAAATATTCATAAAAATATTACTTTTGTGTCAGGTGAATTGTGAGAACTCTAAGCCTTGTAAGGCTTCCTTTCATTCTAAGAAAAAGTGAAGAATTTCAGTCTTGAACTTCCTTCCCTTTTCCTCCAAAAGCAAAAGAGGAAAGCTGTTTTCTGAGCGTCATTGTGATGCAGTTTCTTCAGCAGCAGCAGTAAGGACTCTTCCCTTTGAGGAAGTTTTCAATGTTCTGAAAGATGCCACCCTGGTTTATGTGTAAGCAATTGCAGCTTGGTTTTGGTGTCAGAAGGATGGCCTATCCTGCAATTGAAGAGGATAAACTGTGGGTTAAATGGCTTTGGGTAGGGATATGTCCATAAATCACAGAAGGGTCAGAGCTTTACAGCTAATCTCCCTCTATTGAGGTTGCCTCCCCGCGATTTCTGTCTCAGCTGAGCTGGTTCAAGTCTATCCTATAATCTGCTGCAAAGCATTGAGGCTGTTCAACCGAAGTGGAGTGTGGCCATGTCCCTGTGATAATAAAGCAGTGGTCTGTTAATGTGCACCAGTCTAACCTTAATCCATTTTCCAAGGCTTATAGCAACTTGTTAAGCCAAATGCCAATGACAAACATCATTAAAGCTGCCATTCATCCCACGCTGTCTTTTTTTGCAGCTTCACCTTCAGCACTGTTGCTCGAAGACCACTACTTGCTTTTATTGCAGCGATAAAGTGCATAAGATAAAAGGAAGATTTCACCTCCGTACAAAGTTTTGCAATCTTTACACCACAACTTCAGACCAAAGCAAATAGATTAGCACAGTGAAATCAGAAGAGAAAGCTGTCCCCGTGCAGCCTTTCATGTCCCGGCTTGTGGTCATGAACATGCTAATGAAGACCTGGGTCTGGCAAAGCTAAGAGTGCTTGTTCTTTTGAAAACCATACACGCAACGATGCCGTATGCCAAAACACAGTTAGAGTCTTTCTAGGGACTATTAAAATGAGGCTGGATACTCACTTAGCGTGATTTCTGCAGCTGCTTCTTAACTCACCCATCTCTGCCAGACTCCAGAGGTTTTGCACCCATGGCAGATCCCATCAGACAGTGAAGCTGCACTGCATGTAGAATAGCGAGGCAAAGTCCTCAAGTGTTTGGAGGCTGCAGTGCTGAATCTTGTATCCACTGTGGAAGTACAGCTACTATATGAAATATGTGTCCTGCTTCCATCCTGACTCCTGGAGGAAAAAATAATTGCACTTTTTGTGGTCCTCTGCTTCTACCTGTGGAAGAAAGTATGTGCATGTTCCATCCCTGGTCAGTACAGCCTGTATGGAACTGGGGAAGATGTGGAAAGTTTTGTTAGTTTCTCCCAGGTTACAACGGGGTCCAGCCCAGAGACACTTTGACACAAGGACTCATACAGTCACTGAGTATATGGTGCACTTCCACCAAGCAGTCATGTCCCATTTTCCTAAAACACTTTCTTTGATAAATATTTACACCTAAACAAGAAAGGTTGACTCTAGATAGTCTGCCTTTCCATCTCAAGCTGTGCTTATTAGAGACTCCTGCAGCTCATATGGCAACCTCCGTGGTGAGTTCAGTGTGCTCCAGGCCTCAAGCAGCTGAAGTGGCGTGAGCCACAGCCAGCAGCCAACAAAGCCAGGATGGTGCTCGTGCTGATACCACCAGTGAAACATGAAGGGCCATCTTCCATTTCTCCACCACCCCTTGTCTGCAGATCGTATATTTCCCAAACCACAGGAAACGCTGTGTTTAGTAACTTAGCAGTGATCTATTCTTTTCTGAATCTGAATTTCTCTCCTTAAACCCGTGTGAAGTTTCAGCACCTTAAACAGCCCGTGATAATTACATGGCAGAACACTGTGTTATGAGCTGGTACTCTCGCTTGTTCTGAATCTGCCAACTGCTACTTTCTTGTGCCATTTAATTCTTCCCTTTGGAAAAGGAGAGGGCAGGATTCACCTTTCTGCACCATTCAGGTGTACACAGATCAGTGCTGTAGTCCCACTGCAGGCTGAAGTGCCCCAACCCGCAGTTATTCATTGCACAGAAGCTGTTTACTGCTCTGTATTTTTCTTGTCTCTCTTTGAACCTTTTCGAACAGAAATCCAAGTGGCTTTAAGTTCAGTGTTACAGTCTCTGCTTGTTCAGGTTTTTTTGTTTGCTTGCTTTTAGCGCTCGCCAGCTTTGTACTGACATTTTAATAAGGCTGGTTTTTTAACTCCAGGATTTTGTGTGTAACTGGTAGTAGGTGACTCATAATGTATCATTTCATATGTAAAGTAGGATTATGTCTTATGCCCATCAGTTTATATTTATCTACACTGGATTTCATCTCCAAATTTAATTTGTAGTCACAACATTTCATAAGATCCTTCTGCAATTCTTCACAATTGGTACACATCTTTATTACCTCAAATAACTCAGCAACTCCAGCTTCTCCTACTTACTCATCCTTCTCCAGACTGTTTCATAACATGTAGAGCACCGTGAGTTACAGCACAGATCACTAAGAAACTCCACTGAGTACTTTTTCTACTCTATTTCCTATCTTTGGATCCACAGACCTCCCCTCATTTTACAAAACTTCTTAGCTTCTTAGTTTTGGGCCCCTCGGTACATGAAAGACATGGAGGCCCTGGAATCTGTTCAGAGAAGGGCAGCAAAGCTGGTGAGGGGTCTGGAGCACAGCTCTCTCTGAGGGGCTGAGGGAGCTGGGATTATTTAGTCTGGAGGATGCTCAGGGGTTATTGCTCTCTACAGCTACCTGAAGGGAGGTTGTTGCAAGGGGGTGGTCGGCCTCTGCTCCTGTGTGATGAGAGGGAATGGCTTCAAGTTGCACCAGGGCAGATCAGGCTGAATATTAGGAGAAACTACTCAGAAAGAGTAGTGAAGTGCTGGCACAGGCTGCCCAGTGAGGTGGAGGAGTCACTGCCCCTGGAGGTGCTCAAGAAACATTTAGATGTTGTAACGAGGTACGTGATTCAGTGAGGAAATATTGGTGATAGGTGGGCGGTTGGACTGGATGATCTCAGAGGTCTTTTCCAACCTTGGTGATTCTATGATCCTTTAAAGAGTTCTGATGAGAAGCCTTGTGGTATGCCTTGTTGGAATTAAAGGAAGTGACATTACAGGATCTCCCTTATCACACACGTGCTGATTCTTTCAGAGAACTGAATTCTCAAACATGATTTCCTCTTGAAATAATACCGTGTGGAGTTGTCCCAGTAGCTTCCTTCCTACCACTGCAGTTTCAAGGCTGAGTTTGTTCAACTTCAAACCACTTGGCCTTTCTATGCTTTTATCAGCAAGATCAGAAGCGCTGTGAAGATTGGGAAAATCAAGCTTCAGAAAATTCAGGGAATGTAAGAAACTGAACCTTGCTTCTCTGCTATCTTTGCTACTTTGGAATCAACTCAGTGGCAAATGGCAGCATTCTGGTAAAACTCTGCAGTTTTATTCATATGGTGGCAGTCACCTATTTCATCAGAGTCCTCTGGGACGAGAGAATCTTTCTTTTGCACATACAGACTGTATGGAGCTCACCAACATACAACTGTATGGACGTACATATATATATACCATGCACACATATGCAAATCTCTCTGTATTTGAATAGATGGGTGGATATATAGATTCACAAATACTCTATAAATAGAAGGAAATGTCTATAAAGGCTAAAGACATCCTAACAGCGATCTTTCATGGGCTGTGATCTTTCACGTCCTCTGACTTTTCAGAGCTGTGAAAAGGGATCCGTCCTTGCCCCATTTCTTCCTGGTAGCTTCATTTTGTACACGAAGAGTTGTGTAATAGGCTGCCACCTGACTGGCAGCTTATGCTAAAGTGATCATCTATGATTACACTTAAATCTGTCTCTGAATTCTTGCTTGCCAAGAAAGTCTGCGTGTCTGTCTCTGGTGTTGCGTAAGTTGGAATTCAGCTACCTGTCAGTGGGTGCCATGGGACTGCGGCCAGGCAAGGCAGCTTTGCGCAACAGTAACCCATCTTTCTCCTCTTCACTACCTCCCAGTTTCCATGTCTTCCACAGCCTTTGCCAGCAGATGTTTTCTGTCATTGCCCAGTTCACTGATAAACTGAACTGCAGCAAAAAGACCACATCCCTGCTAAAAGTGGCCGTGCAAGTTGTTGGTCTCCAGTGATCAATATGTGAATCAGTGATATCAGTCAAAGAACCTTTCCTTGACCCATTATAGTTAATTCCCTGTTAACTGCATACTGTACAGGTTTTTAAAGACAAACACAATACTTCATTAATGCGCTGGAGGAATGAACGTTACACCATGATGGTTTTTGTTATTCTACAGATAGGCACTCCCATTATTAAAAAGACAACAGCTTTCAGACCCACGCTCTATTAATTCCCTTTGTCACTACTGGCCATTAAAGTGCTCTGAACTGGAAGGTTATGGATGATATTCCCCATTTAGGATCTCCTTCTCCATTTAGCTTGGAGCAGGAAGTGCTGCTGGCCAAATCCTCATTTCTGCTGCAATTCCTAATTATGAAAGGAAATACCTTTAGGTAAAGAATGTGCTGAAAATATTTGGCAGCCTGAGTTCGCTCAGTAATGTCACATGGGAAGAGGAGACCACAACCATGGGGCTGTCCTGCTCCTGCCCCGCACAGCTCTCACCTGGCAGCTTGTCTCTCCCTGGGCAAATGCCTTCCTTGGATCAACCTTGCCAAGCCAGAAGACAGGGGTTCCAGATAGGCTGGAATGGGGTCCTGGGACATAGGCTGGAAGTTTATTCTCCTGCAGAAGGGCTCAAACACCCACTGCAGCCCCATTGTGCAGCTCCCTGGAGGCTGTGAAATCACTCACAGGCTTTTACTTGGAGCAGTTTCCAACTGTGCAGCCCCTGCCATGCTGTCCTGCCAGGCCCTGAGCTTCAGCAGCCTATGGGAAGCAGCTCTGGGGCCAGAGTGCCACAGTAGCACTGTGACGTTGGCACTGCCAGAGTGAGTGTATGGCTGACATCAGGGTGAAATTCAAGGCAGTAAGTTAGATCCACCCCAGGTGTGGGAACCTCCTGCTCATTAGGTGCGAGCAAGAAAGAGAAATCATTAAGCATGATGCATCCCTCCGTGCCAAGCTGCCTTGGCAAGGTACATTTGTGTTTGTAGCCAAGCTCTGTCTGCTTGCACCTAGAAAAGCCAGAGGAGTCCTGCACAGCGTGCTTTTGCCACTGATCTTTAGGCTTCCAAGCTGGGGACCAGTGTGAGCAAGGAGCTGCCCCCACAGCAACTCCTCTCCCACCACCATCCATGCAAAAAGTGCATGGGGTCCTTAAGCATCATCAGACTGCTGGCCAACACTATTGCACACATGGGTGTTTTACAGGGATCATGTCCTCTGGGGAGACGCTGGCCATCTCAGATCTGTGTGTGAGGTTTCTCTGTGCTGTTGGAGCAGGATTGCAACAAGGGTTCCTCTGGGTGAAGATTCTGGCCCACATGAGATGTGCCCACCTCACTCCCCACACTGCCTTCTTCATAAGGGCCTCAGTGTGAGCTCAGTGCTGCTTGGGAAAGGACACAGGCAACACCAGAAAGGAAAGATTATTCCAGAAGTGGCAGAATCCAGGATTCTGTGATGCTTTCTTCTGCCACTTGAATAATAAACCAGTAGACCACAGTGTTTGTAACTAGAGTCTTCTCTGTATTTTTAGCAACTGATCTATGAGATCATTTTGCTATTTTCAGTTGTTTGTGACTTGGGACTTTCTGCTGGGAACAAGCTGAGTGGGGAGGAGTGCATATATACCCTGTGCTGCCAGCAAGGGTCCAAACAGTGCCTGAAAAATGGGGCTCCTTGCTGAGACTCAGCGAACAGAGCACCACCATCAGCTTTGGAAATGCCCTCACGGTTGCCATGACAGAGAAGAATAAGCATGGAGCCAGGGGAAGTCCAGTCTGAACTGATCACTCCCTCTGTTTATCTGGAAGCCAACTCCTGTGCCCCATTTGCAAGCAAGAAGATTCTTGCTTCAAGCAAAGAATGTAATTCCCGCACACATCATTGGGTGATGAATGAATGTCGGTGTGAAACGTCCAACAGCAGACTATGATCCATGCATTTTACGTGAGCCCAGGTGTTAACAAATCACTTGAAGCAGCACTGCAGGCTCCAGTGCTGGTTGCCCAGGCGTAGAACCCTGGGCAAAGCTCCAGGTGCCCCAGCCCAGCTATCAACACCTTCAGCTACTTTCTTTTTCAACGGTGCTTCAAATGTATGAAGGGCCTAAACGTGCAATTTTTGCTACCAAAATGTGAGCGTTTACCTGTTTTTACCTCCTCTCCTGTTAGAGATTAGAAGAAAATATGAACTTTCTTTCTTGGAAAAAACAAACTGACCTTTTGACTGTTATGAAAGCCTTTATACAATGATTTGGGCAAAAAGAGCTGGAACTTCTCCTGTGAAGCATATTTTTCCTTGAAAAATGCCAGTTTGTTACAGAACTGCTGGCAGAAGGGTTTGGTTTCAATGAATCTGCCCACTTGGTGGACTGTTAGATGATAAGTTCTGAGACTGCAGAACTGCTGAGTTTGTCAGCACAACTTTCCAGACAGAAACTCTATTCACAGCTACAGTTAAAGCAATAGAAGAAGTAGAAGTGGCAAGTGGAACTGAAATAAAAATGAGGTATTTTTTCACGATTTAAAACAAAACTGTTTAAACTGACAGAAGCCAAAAGTTTTGCAGTTTTGACTTTTGGGGAGCAGAAAAAAGGTTTGCAAGCAGCTCCAGGAGGAAAGTGGGGACCAGGAGGGAGGCTGCAGCCTGAGGTGTGCAGTGAGCTGCCAAAACCGAGCAGCAGCAACAGCACTTTCCAGCACAGTGAAGCAAAAATAAAAGATATCAGGCAGTTGTTCTGCCTTAGTAATTCCTCTGCAGCTGGAAGGTGGGACACAGCCAACGGATGGTTTGCCTACGTGGCATGGGGAGGATGGGTGAGATGTTGGCTTGCTCTTGTTTGTCCGTGTTACATTGATCTGCTGCTATTGGATGGTTTGGTTTGGTTTCGTTTCCTCTAAATAGTGCAGCTTCAAAGCAACAGGTGAAGCATTTCTGGCTCTCTCCCCTTCCACAAAAGTCAAATGAAAAAGAAGAAAATGCTTTACACTGAAGGCATGGCTTGTTCCGCTAAAACGCTAGAAGGCATAGTACCGTTTTCCTACTGAATTTTCCCCCCCAAAAGGATACGTGCTGGGCTAAAACTAGTGCAAGCTTCAGTCCAAATCCTGCCCTCTGCTAAAAGTATTCCAGGAAATATGGTGGGGATGACTGATGGGTAGGGGAAACCAAAGGAAATCGTTACAGATAAGTGAGTAAACTGTATTTCCTTTCTTTTCACCCTCCACTTTCCACAGCAGAGAAAGATTTGAGAAAACACACAAAGCCAATTACATTCGTTCTAATTTTGGACCAAAACCAAATGTTTTTTAAAAGCAAAAAACAAAACAAAACAAAACAAAACAAAACCGCTTCACTCTGGAATAACACCTTCCAGAGCCTGCACTGGAGAGGTGCTAAATGCACTTTCCAGCTGTGTGAAATGACGCTGCCTTTGGACTTCTGCCCCGTGGCACACTGAAGGCATGACATAAAAGCTCATATCATGAACTTGAACTCACCCTGCAGGAGCCACAAAGCTCCCAGGACAATCAACCTGCTATAAAAACACCCAGACCCAACCCAGCAGCTTTGGGGCTGATCTGATTGGTTCCTTTAGCTTTAGAACTCCCAGCTGTGAAAGGTACCCTGTCTCACACTTGGCTTTGCCTTTCAGTTGGAATCCCTTGGGTTTTGGCTGGTTGGTTGTTGTTGTTACTGGTGGTTTTGCAAGTCTTTTCTTATTAGGTCTACAACTGTAAAATGTTTTGTAATTCTGCAAAAGTCACCCTTTATCTCATCCAGATGACACAGGAAGATGAAGACCACTGGGTGGATAAGGATAAGGAATTGGCTCAATGGTAACACCCAAAGTGTTTCAGTCAATGGCTTGATGTCCCAGAGGAGACCATTGACAAATGGTGCTCCTTGGGGGTCAGTACCGAACCAGCACTGTTTAACATCTTTGTTGGTAACACAGGCAGTGGGCTGAGCACACTCTCAGCAAGTTTGCTGATGGCACCCAGCTGTGTGGTAGGGTCAGCATGCTGGAATTTGACAGCAGTTCGAGCTGGGTGGACATGTGCCTCTCCTGCAGGAGACATGCATCTCCCAGCCTACACAGTCACTGGCTATGCTCTGTCCACAGGGGATGCAGGCAGGTTCACCACAGCTGGGCTGAGCACTGAGATGCTTGAGCACAATCCCATGCCAGCCCAGCTCTACTGCAGGAGCTGCATTTGCCATAGACCTGGGACAAACTGAAAATCTCAGCCTTCATTTTGTTAAAAAATGCATCCCCCCTCATGGTTAAAAATGAGTTTCTGATTGTTCTAGAAAGAAGAAATAAAAAATAATAGTGTTTCAATTAAACTGTGTCGATTTTAAATTACTAATATTTCAAGTTGGTACAGATTCATACTGGGGAATCTAGGACAAGAGAGAATACAACCACAGAATGTCTGGGGCTGGAAGGCTGCTTCAGAGCTTCTGCTCCAGGAAGGTCCATGGGAGATCAGGGCAGGCTGCCCAGCCTGCTGTTCTCCTGGGCCTTAAAACCTCCAGGGTGGCTGTGCCCAGTTCGGGTCTCATACAGATCTCTGTACAACAGACATAGCCTCCTTTGAATCAGTGGATGCACACTGGTGCAGTCCCCTGAATGCTATTTCACAAAATCCCCAGCTCTTTGGTGTAGGTCTGCTCTGCTCTTCCGCACATTTTTAAGAAGGTGGATTGACCTGAGTCTGCAAATATGCCAATGTTATTCAATTCAGCAAATACACTGAATTGTTTGCAGGTGAAACACAGAACTCAGGTTCATGATGACAACTGGAAATGTTACCAGGACGAAGCATAGCATCTGGAGAGAAAACCTCTGTGGGTGTGCATGAGGCTATTGAGCTGTTTTGATGGGGAGCATTGATTTTCCTCTGCAGTCAGCTGCTGCCACACAACCTCACAAATATTCCCTGCTTTGACTTTGTTGGAGAGTTCAAATTTGGCTGTGGTGCCAGAAAAAAAAAGGCTGATGAAACAACAGCGCTTTTTGACTTGTCTTTCTTAGGCAACACGGTAAGAGAAAATTGCAAGGGAAGAAGAACCACGATGAGGTTTGTCCTTTTTGCCAATGGGCTGAGCAGAAAGCACACAGCATCTTCTCAGAGGAAGCACAAAAGCTGAAGTGAAAACTACATCAGAGCACACTCTGGTGCCAGGAAATCCTAAGTGTTCCCTCATGAAATGTCATGAGAAGACTTTCTGGTCACTAAAAACTGTTACCCTCTTTCCCAAGGCACCAGAGGAGTTAAGAGTGCAAGCAGCTGCCATCGAGTGACAAGACAATAAATCTGCATCTCAAGGGCAACAGGAATAAAACCACCTCAAGTATTATTGGAAAATCCCTCCTTGTTCCTTACTGTGTTCAACCAAACAATTAAATCACAATTTTTCCCTACTCAGAGCTGTGCATCTTGTAGATAAAGGATGATAAATGTGCTACCATCCACCTCTGATGGTTTGCATGGCTGATGCTCTGAGCCCGAGGGCTGCAGAAAACCACCTTGCAGAGGAGGCAATGGCTCATCCTTACAGGAATCGGGCCCTATTTTGGTTGAACCTGCTTTTTATTTTTCACCTAGGGAAGATCCAACATCAACATTGCTGTCATAGCAGCAGCACAAGGAAATAAGTGATTTCCTGTCTGAGCTTGTTCCACCGCTCTGCATTTTATTTTTGTGCAAAACCACAGCTGTGCTTATCACCCCACTCTGCACCAGGACACTTCACCCCATTCTCTGCCATGGGAAAGGCAAAACGTGTCCCAAATGCCCTCTTTATGGTTGCTCCAAATGTCTTCCCCAGAAACACGCAGTCATGGCAGTCTTCTGGTGCTCTGGATTAGCTGAGGGCCCTTCTTGTAGCATGTGCCCTTTCCTCCTGGAAGAGTCAATGGAAATGGGGATAAGAAATCCAACCTTCAGCTCATTCATCAACCAAATTTCTCCAGAACCTAGAGCATGATGAAGGCCTCTAGTGGTTGTGCAAATAGTGGAGAAAAACAACAAAACCTACTGACATTCCTCTCCTTGCTTTTTTTTCCCTTAATAATAGCAATAATAATTTCACTAAGATAAAAGAACTAACATCTCCCAAGAGAGATACAATCTCTTTGAGTGTTCCGTCATTGATGTCTATGAGAGGGCTATTGGCAAGGGTGTCTCAACCTCAGACAGAAATACAGAAATGTACTGCCAGCTGATTGCAAAACTCGCGGTCACCACCTGCTCCCTCACAAGCCTTTGCACAAGCTCTGGCCCCAAGCTATGTGCCCTTGCACTGCGTGCTGGAGCAGGAAGCAGTGCCTGAGTGCAATGTGACCTCCTCGGCCCAACACAGCCCTTGTGGTGACAAAGTCATGAATGGCTCTGCAGCTCCGAGGGCTCTGCTGCCTCCATCTGCCTCAAGCTCGTGGTCAGTATTCTGCGCTGTTAGCGTGCTGAAGACGATTCCCATAGCAAAGACTGATTTTCTTAATAGGGCAGTTGAAATAAGGCACTTTTTACTTACACTGTTGGATCCAAAATATTATGTTTCGTGGCTGATGGCCTTTTGATCTATTCTCATTATCAAATTAGGAGAATTTCTGAATAAAATCTGCTTTGAAAATAAAAAACTACAACATTTTCTTTGAAAACATGCAGAAAGGAAATCTTTTCATTTCTGTATGTGTATGCAACATGTATGTAACATATATCCATCAAAACATTTCGTATGATCTCTTTCTCTCGGTGTATGTATTATACTGTTACCCTCATCCAAAAGCTACTTTCTGAATGAGGTATGATTTCTGGTCCGTGGAAGAGGGAGTTGGAGTGAATGCCACCTAACAAAACAAAACAAAAGAAAACAAAACAAAGAGAAAAAAAAAGAAAGGAAAAAAAAGGCACAAACCCTTTTCTAGTTCTGAGATTTGACTTCCACTCATTTCAGCAGTCACCAGCAGAGATGCTGGGTCTTCTGAATGCACTTTGAATGAAATTCTATCCAGTCTTGAGGTCAATGTGAATGTCAGCCCAGCCTATGTGTAGAGTTCCTACTTGAAAGGTATGTGATCCATTGGCCTGTGCTGGCTCATCGCACAGGGCTGAATGTGACCTTTAGATCACTCCTCCAGCTCATTTGCCACCTTGTACATTATCTTCGGGACATTAATCGCAGCGGGACGAGCTCTCCAGGGAAATGCTGCAGTGCAGCCAACAGGCTGATTGCTAGTCCCATGGCATGCAATGTGATCCTTAGTCCCCAACTTCTGGAGTCATATGATTATACGAGGATCTCAGCTTCCACTACAATGAAAGGAAAGTTTCCAGCCATCGAGACTGCAAAGAAAAGCTGGCAAATGCCACCTCCTAAAGGTAAAGAATCAGAAGACAAATGGAATAAGCTGTATCTGATTTTTAAGTCAACTGCACAGCTTGAAAGCTGAATGGTTCTGAGGACTAACAATTGAGGTTTTAGTAATTTAAAAGAGAAATAATACCATGAAATTCTTGAAGAGAATTGCCTTTTCCTTCTTCTATCCCTGCCCTTATTCCTTCTAAGGCTAGAGACAGTTGCTCACTCTATTTGATGCTTCTCAGCCTGAAGATGCCATTGGAGAAGGATGCTCTTAGCAGTCAGATGGAGTGTGAGCACTGGGGATTTTCCAGGGTTACAAAATGTTTTCCTTGCATCTGCCAAAGCTAACGGCAGCCGTTGCTGAACACGTGTCACTGGAAAATCACAAGCAGGCTGGCTGCCAACTGCACAGAGCTCTTTGGACAGAGGCTTGTCAGGGTCTTGTGAGTGTGAAAGGACACAGCCATGTGTGAGCTGGGCAGGCAGCGCCACAGGCTGGCTGCGGGCACATGGAGGATCATGGCTGCACTCTCAGCCAGCAGGCCTGGGGCCAAGCCAGCACTGCTGTCAGAACCCCGCTGCCAGTCCTTGGGCTCTGTGCTGAAGTGAGCCTTTCGTGATGATGCTACGCCTGCCATCAGACAAGCACATTCGTTTTTTAGTGGAGGGGTCTAAGTGGAAGTGAAGTGGCCAGACAGAAGCAAGCAATGAGCAGCTAATGGCTCGCTGACATGCCATCAGGGTTCAGCTGTGGCATCTCCCACGCCTCTTGAGTCATGTGCCAAGCCACCAAGCCTTTCTCACTCAGCAATTAGCATGTTCCAAAAAGAGATTTAAAAAGAAAACTGCTGAGGAGTTCATCCACTGTGAGCAGGTCAAGAGCGGTGTCACCAGTGTGGGGAACTTTAGGTTTATACTTTCCATGTAAGACATGAGCAAAAATTAATCAGAGACATCAAAGTACTGTTCACGCTTGGTCAGTCCTGGGGCCTGTTCTCCCACAGTCTGTTCTCTGCCAGTGCACTGAGATAGCAGGAAGCCATGGAAGGGCTTCTCCCAGCCTTGAGCGTGTTGTGACACAGGGCAGGCTGTGTGCGGTTTTGGTCACCACCATATAAGATAGATATAAAACTACTAGAGAGCATCCAAAGGAGGGCACCAGAGATGGGGAAGGGTCTGGAGGACAGGGTGCGTGAGGAGCAGCTGAGGTCCCTGTGTTTGCTCAGAGCAGAGCAGAGGAGCTGAGGGGAGGCCTGATGGCGCCTGCAGCTCCTCACAGGGAGCGGAGGGCAGCGCTGAGCTCTGCTCTGTGTGACAGCGACAGGCCCGAGGGAATGGCATGGAGCTGACAGGGGAGGGGTGGGAAGAGGGGATGGGGAAAGGGTCTGCACCAGAGGGCGGTGGGCACAGAACAGGCTGCCCAGGGCAGTGGGCACGGCACTGAGCTGCTGGAGTTCAAGGAGCATTTGGACACCACTCTCAGACACAGGGTTTGGATTTTGGGTGGTCCTGTGTGGAGTCAGGAGTTGGACTCAATGACCCTCGTGGGTCCCTTCCAGCTCAGGATATTCTTTGATTCAAAGGATCTGGTGAGGGGCTCTATTCAAAACACGTACAACCATTCAGTGAATGGACTCATCATGATGTATAATCCAGAGAAAAGCCATCAAAAAAAGGATGATTCCACAAAATTCAGAGATCATAATATCTGATAGTATAGGTGAGAATCACATATGGAGAAGAGCATGGCATTCCCACAGGAATACACACCTCTGCATACATCTGCTCATATTGGGTTGATTCTACCTTCATGCTTTTTACACTGAAGCCAGATTCCTCAGTTAGAGTCCTATATTACCATGGGGGATGCTCAACCGCACCCATTTTTTGGTGCATGACTTCCAGAAAGTTATCCTTGATTTATACTAGCTTAATAAAAGCACAAGTGAAGCTCCATGGAAAGTTCTGTCAAAACGCTTAGGTCCTACATTCTGCCTTCCCTTAACAACACACATCTTAATTGGGTGCTTGAAATTTACAACTTAATGTAAACTACGTCTGAATATGTTATGTGCCAAGCCTATATATACACTCTTGAAGGAGCTCCAAAAATAAAAAAAACACCAAAAACTGCCTTGGATGCTAAAAGGAAAGCATGGAGAAGGTAAAATCATTAGGCACTCCGTATGGCCAAGAATTTGTTGTGTGCTCAGTGCAGAAGGGATGAAGAGAGGAAGTTACAGTGAATTTATGCCTCTGCAGCAGCAGCCAAGCTGGGTTAGCCTCACAGCATGCAGCCCATGGCCCTCCAAGGTTGCTCCAGCTTTATGTTGGAATAGCACGCAGTGCCAAAACACTGCCTGGGGCTGACAGGCTACCAGCAGGACTGATTAAACCAGCTACTGGAAAAATCCCCAGGAAACCAGGCAAAACATAGCATTTTCTAACACTGAAACACCAGCTGTATCGATTCCTAGAACCGACTCTGGGGTTTGGTTGTTTTAAATTTTAGGTACACACACACACTTGCACAGCAGACCGTGGCAGCGAGGTGACAGCACAGCCACAACATGCCACAGTCAGGGGTTTCAAAGTGCCGTACACAGGTAAAACAGCACCGTCTGTGCTCTGCTGACAAGCAGATGCTTGCTGGGAGGCATACTGCAGTGGCAGTGGCATCAGGATATATGTAAGAGACCCCAGAGCCACCAGGCAATTAGGCAGCCTAGACTTTCCTTCCAGGCTTTCTATTCTTCTTCAAAATACTCTCTCAGAGCAAACGGCTCGTTTGTGAATATGATGAATGGCTAATGAAAGAGCTGGTCCAGCGGGATGCTTATAGTGCCACGGGCTGGGAGCAGACACAGCAGCATTATCACTGCCTGGATTCTTGCCAGCCTCCTGCTGCCTTCCACCTCCTGTCTCCTGGAAAATCCACCCAGGTTTGATTAGCATCAGAGGGCTTCCAAAAAAAATAAAGGCAAAAAGAAAGAGAGTTGATGTCAGAAGGGAGAAATCAGTCCTACAAGGACCAATACAAGCAGCAAAATGCCAGGAGAAGGTAGGAGAGCAAGGCGAGCCCCTGGAGCAGGGGGAAAGAATTAAACCCCAAGCAACTTATTGCTCTATGCCATGATTGTATGCCAGCTCTTGCACAAAACTGCTGTTTCTGGACAGAAAGATGGAAGAGTAGTAAGGAGAGCAGCTTGCTCTGGAGCACTGTCAGTGATCCCAGCAAACTGGTGAAGCACTGGGATTTGGCTTGGGCACACAGACTCGCTCCCACATAACTCCCAGGCCCAGTTCAGGAGTGAGGATGACCTACCAGGTCACACAGACACTTCTGTTTTGGAGGTCCCCGGCCACACTTAGTTTACTGAGTTAAAGCATCTGTGGAAACAGTTTTCTTCTGTATTTTACACTGCATTATTGCCAGTCACAGTGATACAGATACAGCCCTGAGAAGGCTTTTTAAAGATTACACTGGAAAAATTCCCAAAGGAAATCTAAAACCTGACTTTTTAGATCTTACTGTGAGGGCCGAGGTTTTTTTACAGCCCAAGTAGGTCTAGCTAGCCTATAGGAAGTCCTTTTCTTACCACTTCCCCACAGTACTGTTTTCCTACTGGGCAACACCGCATCATCCCCCTCAGCTGGTATCGCCGTTTGCTCAATGTTCTGCCAAAACGGCACTTCTGCTGCAGACAGGCAGGTAATGGCAGTGCCTGAGCATGTTCCCTGGCTCTAAAGGCAGCAGGAGAAGGGCAGGGGTCACTGGGCACCTTCTCAGTTTGTTTCTGCTAAATGTCAAGTGCTGAAGCAGGAGGGACGATGTGAAACATGCAGCTACCAAACCGCAGCGCCAGGAGTGCAGTTTGTTGTCTTACGTGAAGCTGGGCTTGGCCAAACCCTTGGCTTGCATGAACAACACGGCTCACTCTTACATTTTGCAGGCTGTGAACGTTTGCACTTAGGATTTATGAACTATTTTTACTGAGCAGCATTTGCATTTAATGGCATTGAGAAGGGCTTTTATATTTACACGGGCTGCTTGAGACTTGTGTTGTGTTTTCATTTCTAGAAAATATAATCCGGTCAAACGATAACAGAATTAACTGCATAGCAACACTTAATTTTATTATGCTCTCTGTTTCAGTTTCTCCTCAATTTCTCGCAGCTGTTTGCATTTTATTTCATCTGTATGTATTTTTACAATCTGTGATCTAAAACACGCAGTCCACCCGGTGCGTTTCATTGCTTCCAAATTTTTAACACACTCTGTGAGAGTATCTATTGTGTCTCGTTTGGCAAGCAAATAGTACCTGCCGAACCATCTGTATTTGTGTACAGCCGTTCCACCCGAGCACCTAAGACTTCCTTTCTCACAATTTAGAATGAGAAATATTTGTACTGCTGAATAGATTCATTTTTGTTTTCTGGCCTCATGTCCACGACCCAGATTTGAGTTATAAACCTGTCATGTGTCCATTGTCCACCGATTGCATAAGCTATTGTTACCAGGATACATTTAGAATTAATCCGAAAGTCACAATTAATAATTTGAGCAGCTCTAAAATAAGGCCAGCCATTATCTGCTGTGTCTTAGTTCATGTATACTTAAGTTTGCAGCCAAAATATCCCCTGAGTCTTTGTTTTCTGATCAGAAATATCCCCGATTAATAGTACTTTGTACAGTTATCCCACTAACTTGTGTTTCAGCGTGTCTTTTAAAGAGCAGCAGACACTAAATTTGTGCGCAGATAATAAAACAGCAAAATCTGAAATAAATGCTGTTTTTCTCCTTTCTTTGGTTTTGTTTGTCCTTCACAAATAATATTTTATAAGTAGATGTTGACTGAAGACAATTAAACTAAGACCTAAAATGTTTGTCCTAAAACATCTTTGTTTTTTCAAGTCCAGTAATGCTCCAGGACTATTTCCATCTGGTAGCAACAGTCCTGTTTATTATGGAACATCTTGGGTTATATCATGCGCTTGTGCCACAAAATCCATTGAAATCATGCAAAACACCAATGTCTGCCAAAGTCAATAAAATTACTGCTTGCCGAAGAAAACAGTAAACAACAGAACTTCATAATGATGGCATTAACACATCCTTTGTCAACAGTTGGGAAATCTGGAACCCTGAAAAAATAAAGCAGAGCAATGCATTTTGCTTGCTTGGGTAATTAATTACACAAAAACTTCCAGTGAGGTTTGGTTGGATAGGCAAAACGTTGGGGTAGCAGCATTAGCTGTGCAGTGGCACAGCCAGCATTCACTCAGGATGCAGAGTGGATGCTACATTTATTCATCTATCAAATAAATGGGAAGTTCTAAGGCTGCTCTGCTTCTCAGCCTCGGTGTGCTACAAGTCCTTGGTTGAAACTGCTGTGTACATCTGAGCTGAACTCCAGTCCTGCTCAGACAAACACAGTGTATTTGGAAGCTCCTGGGGGATCCTGTCCTATCCTGCCCAATTCTCCTGCTCTTCATGTTCTTAATACAGTGTCCTGAAAGGGAATCATGTTCATTTCTGCAGCGGACACCTGATGTCTCCTGTGGGAGTCAGGTTGTTTCTGTGGGGGTCAGAAATCACTTTTGGCTAATGAGAAATTTCCAAGACAAGGCAGCTGAGAAAAAGGCATTTTCTGCCTCCAGCTACTCCATGCTATTGCAAACTACATCTTGCTTTGTAACAACACAGGGTTTTGTACGTCTACTTGGTACTAAACTACATAAGTAAAATAAATTACAAAATGAAATAACTAATGGGTTTCTTTTTCATCCCAATCAGATGTGTGACAGGGCAAACTTCTGTCAATGGCAGTGCAGACAGGGGTGGGAAACCATTTTTAACAAGCATACTAGGTTAGTTCTCAGAGACAGTTAGCAGAAAATGACAGTAGGAGAAAAGGGAGGGGTCACCTTATTTCATCAAAAAGTAAATTATACTAGAGATGCTCTTTGCTATTATATATGGGTCACACATAATAATGATTCTAATGCAAAGAATCTGATGCTCACACCATGTTTGTCTGGCTGACCACACTGGCTTGGCTGAAGCAGAGAATGTGTTCTACCTCCTTACTCCCACACTTTCCACTTTAAATCATCCATAACATTGTTAATATCTTCCCTTCATCCAAGAAATTCATTGTAAATGCATTTCTGTTGGGTTGCACAAGTGACAAACATAAATTAAGAATAATTTATGGTATGAATAATAACTGCCTTCTCCTGAAGCTGGGCAACTTCCAAAGCATGCTGTATCCCAGCGGGCCACTAGATGGTATGACAAGATGCTGTCTGCACAACTGCAGCCACTCAGCACAGCTTCATTCTGCCTGAAGATCCTACAGTGTAAGCTAGAATTTTAAATACAATAGCACACATCATAATTATTGTCTGGCATGTTCCAGAGCTCCATCTTCAGTGATGACCTCCTGAGGTGTACTCACGGAACAACTCACAATTCTGCTTCTTCATGTTCTTAATACAGTGTCCTGAAAGGGAATCATCTTCATTTCTGCAGCAGACATCTGATGTCTGATGTCTGATCAGCGTAGCACACAGGCTGCCTCACAGCTCACTCATTAATACCTACAAATGTTGGGCTCTGGAAATTAAGGCACAAGATTCACTTGTGGATTTCCACGAGGAAATCACACTGCCTGGGAGGAAACCACAGCTACAAGAACCCTCTGTGCTGGAAATGCATTAGAAGAGGCTGCCCAGGGAGGTGGTGGAGTCACCATCCCTGGAGGTGTTCAGGAAACGTGGATATCATAGAATCATAGAATCATAGAATTACCCAGGTTGGAAAAGACCTTGAAGATCATCAAGTCCAACCGCAGCCTAACCAGTACCCTAACTCTAAAAACCCTCCACTAAATCATATCCCTGAGTACCACATCCAAACGGCTCTTAAACACATCCAGGGATGGCCATTCAACCACCTCCCTGAGGAGCCTATTCCAGTGTTCAACTACCCTTTCTGTAAAGAAGTTCTTCCTAATATCCAACCTAAACTTGTCCTGGCGCAACTTGAGGCCATTTCCCCTCGTCCTGTCACTTGTCACTAGTGAGAAGAGACCTGCCCCACTCTCACTGTAAGAACCTTTCAGGTACTGGAAGAGCACGATAAGGTCTCCCCTCAGCCTCCTTTTCTCCAGACTAAACAGCCCCAGCTTCCTTAGCCTCTCCTCATAGGGCTCTCCTCATATGTGGTACTTAGGGCCAGTGGGCGCTATTGCAGGTAGGCGGACAGTGATTCAAGCAGAGAGGGTACTAAAAAGATAAAGGCCTGGAATGTGTTTATTTTTTACACTGATACTGCGCCTCAGAACATCTAAGTTAAGTTAATCACAGGACTTAAGGCCTGTTTGCCTGTGGTTAGACAAACATTGTGTGATGTGAAAAATGTCTCAAGACATCAAGTGTACCAAGAGAAGCCATCTGTAAACAGTTATTTGGCAGGAAAGTTTGCTATGAGAGGAAGAAAAGCCTCACCTGAAGTTTCTGATCTTGCAGTAAAGCTGCTGTACAGTCTGGTGGTCAGGGCAGCCCCGTGTAATGGTGCCTCCCAGCCAGATCCGTTCTAAATTAATCATCTCTTGCTTTTACTACAAACACAGAGCCTTGGACTTCCCTGAATTAATCCTTGTTTGGACTGTGTAGGAGATTAGCATGGGAGAAGAACATCAAGAATCAAGTTCTTTGCCACTGCTATCACAAGTCACAGTATCACAACTATCCTGTGCTCCCTCTGAAAACAGCATCTACAGTGGGCCTGCTGCTGGGAGACACCCCTGGAACCCTACACTTCTACTTTACACTCAACATAACTTACATTCTTTGATTACATGCAGTCATCCCTGTGGTAAAACTGTCTTTTAGTATCAGCCTTTTCCTTTCCTGAATCTGTTCTCCGGTGCACTTCAAGCCAGCAGTATTATCTTCAGTTACTCTTCACTTTGATGAGCTAAACCATGCAGCTTCTTTCAGTCTAAGAAAAGGAGCTCTCCGTGACCCTTAACCAATGAGGCAGCTTGAATTCATCTCCCACGAGAATCAGTCGGTGCGGCTGCAGTGCTCAGAGGCTGCTCCTCGCAGGGCAGCACTGGCACCTTGCTGTCCCCACTGCATCTTGCTGTCCCCATTAGAGACATGTCTCTGGGCAGCAGGCAGACCCACAGGTTTCTCCCACACCAGACGCCCTGACAGCAGCTATATAAAGCCCCACAGCTCTGTCTTCTCTTTTCCAAAGAATGAGACTCAATATCTCAAGAAATTATTTTTACTTCCTCACTAATGGCACAGATTCTCAGTCAAAGATAATCAGTTGATTTCTAATTAAAATCAGTGTTTCACATCAGTTAGGTAGCTGCTAATTACATCAGTTTCACATCAGTTTTATGTTCTTCTGCATTCATCAAGTTCCAGGTCAAATATACATCACAGTGACAAGTATTAAATGAATCAGCCCAGTATTTTGATCATTACTGCTTAAGCACGGGCTTAGGCATAGGCCAGTCAGCAAAAACTAACTCCCAAATGACAGTATTTCTTGAGATAAGCTATGTTTATTTAATTCCCTATTAAGAGGGTCATATTTATTCCTTAGGAATAGTGATAAGTGGACGGGATTAGCCTTGCCATGACATCAGACATCTGGATACTGATCGGTGTTTCAAAGCTGACTGGCAATCAGTAGTAGTATTACAAGAGCTCTTTTATCAGCCTTGTCCAAACTAGGCTTGCTGGGTATGGGCAGCTGATGGAAAAGCTTTAGCCGATGTGACACAACACTCTCCCGAGCCCTTCTGGAGTGGAAAGGATTTATTATACTATTAGCACATTAATATGTCTCTGCTTTTTCCCAAATACACAACACAATATTGATCGTTCCTGCATTATTATTTTTTTTCCTTTGAATTGATTTCCACCATTTCTGTCTCTTCACTTCGGTATAATCTCTTCCTTCTGCATTTTAAAAATGCATGGCTGTTGTCTGCAAGCCTGCAGATCATATACTGGCCCCTTGGTCCATTTGCTCCCTTATCACTTTTCTGCAAGAGGCTACCTTCTAATTTATATTCATTATTAACAGCTTCTCCCACTTGCTGTATAATTTCTGTACTCCTTTCACTTTCTCTCTATGCCAAACCAATTTTCTAAGCAAAATAACTCCCTTTTTCTGCAGTGCACTTTTTCATTGCTCTTAAACAGTTTTACGGTTTACCTGCTTAAATTCTTCCTCGCAGAGATTTGATTTAGAATTGGGTTTAGCTTATGAAATTGGCACTGTGGAAACATCGTCTACATTTAATATGTTGGATACCACTTTGGAATGCAACCTATTAGCAAATATGTTCCAAAATACTTTTAACCCTGGTGAAGAGATCAGTTATGTGAAGTGAGAAATTAGGAGCCTGTTACAGTTTTGAATTAATGAACCCACAGCTAGAATGAAACTGAGAGCGCTGCCATATCAGGTATCTGATACCTGGAGAGATTTTGGGGGAAAAAATCAATTAGGGACTGAGAGCATTTTTGAAGAATGCTTTAAATAAGGAAACACTTTCAAGCAACTGATGAGTGGAAAAGGAGAGGAATCAAACCCCTGGGTGCACTTTCATGGAGATGTTTTGCGTCTGAGGTTTAAGTAGAAGTTGAGGAGGAAGGAAGATAGAGAAACAAAGGAAAATAGTGGGATATATTGGATGCAGGAGGATTGCTTGGGGTATTTAGATCGAAACAAATGCCAGTTACATGCAGAACTGTTTTTCCTGGGTATACAGGATGTGGTGGAGAAAAGAACCAAATATCTACCACTCATTTAACTCAGGGGAAATAGCACTGAACTGTGACAGATCCTTACAAGATCAGAGGCAGTTTCACCAGCCACATCAGAAATACCACTGCAAAACAAAGGAAATAATAATAATAACAATAATAATAATAAAGACATCAGGTCCACAGAGACTTCCCCGCCACAGCTCAATCCCACCGGATCTTCACAGCCTAAACTAAAGAATGCTTCAGCTGTGCCACTGCAGTATCCCTGTGGGAGAGCTCTGCCATGGTTCCCTAATCTGTACCCACCATTAAACTCTATTGAGTTTAACAGAGATTACTTTCAGCACCAAAATAACACATTCCTTTGCAACACTGGTCGATTAAGTCAAATTTGTCATAACCAACAAAATAAGTTTTGTTATCTTAGAACTTATCTTGGTCAGGTGGCCTGTGCTGAGCGTATCTAGAACAGACCCGAAGCTGCAGGATGCCCAAGAAGACAGCTCTGCCCTGAGCAGCCACAGGTCTGACAGCTGTGCTGAACAACACATCTTCAGGAGCTGGAGCTCCCTCAAGGCTCCACATTCCCAGCGCACACACAACTGCTTGCCCCCTTGCTGGAAGCATTCAAAGCCAGGCTGGACAGGGCTCTGAGCAACCTGGTCAACTGGGAGTTGTTGCAGCAGGGGGTTGGAACTACATGATCTTAAATGTTCCTTTCCACCCAAACTATTCTATGATTCTATGACCATCACTGACCTTGTTACTTTCATTTTGAAATGCAAGGTGCAAATCTGCAGACTGGTGACTTAGGTCCCTGCTGTCCCAGGGTTCCCACTCATGGGATACCCTGCTGTCATTTCTAACCACTCGGAGTGATTTAGTAGCCCACTCCAATGAGCGGCTGATCATTTCTGTGTTTTGAAGGCATACACAGACAGAAATAAGATGACACTGTGTTTCAGAACTCAATTCTATCACATGCTTAGTGATGCCTATACACCCTGATGGAGTGCTGGGAGGTCTGGCACCCTGTCCTAGCTCCCCGAATGCCTGCAGAACATCCTCACACCTCCAAGGAAAGCTGCACAAGTAGCCTTAGCTATGCAGGTGCTCTCACCCTTCAGTGCCCTCTGCACTATTTGTGTTTTGGAACCACAGATGCACTTTCTAGGAGAGTTCCAACATACAAGCCAACTAGTTACCACTTGTAACTAATTAAGTATTAATTTGTAAGTTGATCTTAACAGCAAGATCACACTTTAATAACTAGTTTAATACTAATGCTGGTGAGCCTGAAGTGCCATCAGATTTAAAAGTAATGTACAGATTTTGGTGTAAATAGAATCAGTGGCACTAATTCACTGCATTTTGAGGCACCAACATCATTTTCATGTAATAAAGGAGCCCACTCTACTCATTTTAATAGTTTATGCAACCCTCACAGACAGGCATATCAAAACAAGGCAGCTGGGGACTGACAGTGTTTCATCCATGCAGTTTGTGTTACACTCTCAAGCACACACGAGAACAAAGCAGAAACCACCAGCCAAGGAGGAGGCTGCCAGGCTGGGCAACTACATGTATAACACAGCAGTGGAAGGGAAGCATGAACCATCCTTTTCACAGCTTTACATTGGGCTCCCTCCAGGAGCCCATAGCAGCTGGCAGATCTTAGTACCTCTTGCTCTCCATGCAGTAAGCTCCTGCTTGCACAAAAGAGCAAACTGTGTGATAATGTCACACGGTGCTGCAGTGCCGATGGTATGAGCTTCAACAAGACCAAGCTGAGTCCTGCACTCCTGGGGTATTTCACAAAACAGCCAAAGCTGTGCTTACCTGTCACTGCCCTGCTTCCCCAAGCAAGATCCCAACTCATGTCCTCCATGGCAGCAGCAGGCATCTTACACAGCTGGACTTTCCCCTTACATAAGGCCCAGCGTGATGGAACAAGGAGCAGGGCCATCAGCAAGGTGCTAGGGGGCAAGGCCATCCCAGTATGAGGTAATGGGGGCGGGGCTGCCCGCAGTGTGATGTGAGTGGGTGGGGTGGAGCCTGACAATGGCTCTAAAGGGGCTGCCTGGGCACCTGGGGGTCTGCTAGGGGTTTCTCTGGGACCTGCAGGTTGCTCTGTGCTCTTCCAGGATGTTTGGCTTGCAGGTGGACTGTGGCTTGCTGCTAGAGCCCCTGGGCTTCATCAAGGTCCTCGAGTGGGTGAGTGGGGCAGGGGATGCCCTGGGTTGGCGGGTTGTCATCCTGCTCAGAGCTTGACTGTGCAGGCCTCAGCAGGAGCATGTTGCTCACCTGCCTGTCTGTGTTGTGTGGCTAGCGGTGGCTGCTCTGCAAAGAAATGCTCCTCGGGTCCTGCCTAGGAGGGAAGGCAGCACTTCTGCTGATAAATAACATGATGTACTAATTACAGCTGTAACAGCAACTTGGGCTGCTGGGCAATAGTATCTTATGTCCTGCTTGTAGGAGCCATAGTCTCCCTACTTAACAAAGGGAAAGCAGAAACATTTAGAGATGCAGCTTCTTGCTATGTCAGTGTACAGTTGTGGATGTCTGAGACTCCTAGAAGTGCTTATTAATTACAGGAGATGCTGTGCTGGCTTTCCCTGACAGTATTCAAATCAAAATGGTACTTTCTCAGTAGAGCTGAGTGGAGTGTGAACAAAAATCTTTGAAACTGATTTGTTTGTTTGTTTCCAATTATTTCTATAGGAACACAATGCATTGATTCCTTCTTGCTTTTGCTTTAATGACTTCTCATTAACTTATTTCTTTGCCTAGTTCTTGGTTTTATTAGCCATTTCTGCTAAAAGGCTGGGATGGTTTCCTTTGAGCTCCAGTGCTGTGTGCTAATGTCTTTCTTTCAATCTCTAGATTTTTTCCATCTTTGCTTTTTCAACATGTGGAGGCTTTCATGGTGAGACGACCCTTTTGGTTTCCTGCAAGGGTGCGGTGAACCAAACAGTTACAGCTGTGTTTGCTTATCCATTCAGGTGAGATTAGACTATTCAGTTGCTACTCAAATGCACTGATTATTTCTTCTTCACTTTCATTTATCTCTTTGCAAACAGCTCTCATATACAAATTAATATTGTAAACCCCTTGACTTTATCTGTGGTAGTCGAGGGGAAAGAAGAGAATATTAAGTTAGACTGGTTGAAAGCACTGTGATCCTTGGTGTGCTATGGAGGCAAGGAGGCAGTGGTGACAATTGGTTGTGTTACTATTTTGCATTACTTTACCCTAAGCTATATTCTGCCCATGTGGGAAAGCTACATAAGGTGATTAATCAGCAGACCAGTACAAGTGATCACAGAATCATTAAGGTGGGGAAAGGCCTCTAAGATCATCTATAGTCTTAACAGCCTCTTTCACCTTCTGTAGTTGATCTGGGGACCCAGGTAAGACTGTCTTTGATGTGCTGTTGTCACGATATCTTTATATGAGGACAGAATGGAGAAGATTAACTTCCTAGTTTTTTCCACTCTTGTCTTTCTGAGGATGTTCAGTACATGATTAACTACTCTGCTGCAATTGTAATGTAAATGGAAGCAGGTTTCCTGGAGCACGAGGAATAAGGCTTATTGTTTCTTTTAGCTTTGGCACAATCATAAGAAGTGCACGTGTTACTTGCATGTTCAGTAAGTGTGGGTATGATAGGAATGGATTCAGATGCTAGCATGTAAAGACCACTACAGAGTACAGAGCTTAGTCATAAACCTCAGCTTTTAGCAGCACTTGGAGAAGGTAGGAACCTGAAATGCTTCTGTACTGGTCATTGAGTTGTTGCTACTTATTGCAAACTACATTGAGCTTCCTTTACTTAAAGCTCCAGTGCTTGCATGTTTATAGATATGCAGTTGTTTCTTTTTAAGTCTTGCCCCTCACTTTCCCTCCACCTTAAAGTGCTGGCCTCCAAAATGTAATATGTCTGCTTCCCAACTGGGGCCTCCTTTCTTCAGTTAGTCTAAATGCAAGATCAACATTTCTCCTCTTAAAGCTACCGTTGCTTATCTCAGTGTAGGATTGGGAACAGTCTTCAAAGATCTCCAAGTATCTTTATATTTACAACTGATGTTGTTCAATTTTTCTTATAAACTTAATTAGGATGTTGAAGGAAGCAATGATGTTGTGAAGCATGACTGTATGGAAGTTTCTCTGTGTAGTAGACTACAGCTATGTAATATATTTTATCTTTTCCAGGTTGAATACTGTTCAATTTAGCGCACCAAATTCTAATCACTGTGGTGGTACTTGGACCGACACTTATCTTGTGGGCAACTTCTCCTCTTCTGCACAGTTCTTTGTTACACTTGCAGCATTGGCTTTCCTCTACTGCATTGCTGCCCTGGTAGTATATATTGGATATAGACATGTGTATCAGAACAATAGCAAGTTCCCACTAACTGTAAGTAATAAGTATTTCCACATCTTATCTTTTTGTACTCATAAAAAGGATGAGAAATACTGCTAATGCAAGCTGAATCTGAATTGATACATGAATATTCAGTAGTTCCACAAGCTATGTGGAGTGGGAACCGCACCTTGGATTTGTGGCTACAGCAGTTGAGCAAAAGGAGAAAGGAACCCAAAGTCCTTTTATCCATGGCATCTTGTCCTATACAGTTCTTGAAGGGAAGACTAGAATAGAAGTTCTCAAAGTGAACAGTCTTCCCCACAACTTATCTTTATCATGTATTTGAGCATGAAGTTATTCCATGGGGAGAGGTCCCTCCTATTAGTCACTGGGAACTCCCCCTCTGTGCACCTTCTGTGCAGTTATGATAGAGGGAAGCTGGTGCCCCGTGGACTGTAATCTCCTTAAATACCAAAGCCCTGAATCCTTAGTGTTCCTGGGCATGATCTGGAATACTTCTCAGTCCTAGTGACCTTTCCAGACAAACTGGGATATCAGCAGTCCAGACTGAAATCACCCTGCTACCCCAATCCATGGGACTTTTTAATAAGTGCCAGCTATCTGGGTTAGAGACAGATTTCTTCCCAAGGATGAAATTGCTTATTGCTTGGTAGACGCGAAAGGCATGCATGGTTTAATAATTTATAACCCATGTTGACTTGTAATTACAATACTATTAATATCTGATGTGCTTGTGTTTGTTAGTATTGGTATGGTTACTCTAATGTAGTTGACATAGTCTTTGCCTTATTCTCTTATGTACTTAAATTTGTTTTAAACATTTTAATGAGTACTTCTCTTTTGTAGGACTTGGCTGTAACTATTTTGACAACCTTTCTGTGGCTGGTCAGTACTTCTGCTTGGGCAAAGGCACTTGCTGATATCAAAATATCTACAGGGGCTGGCATTATCCCACTAATTGACTCTTGCAAAGCTCCAGATATGACCTGTCACTTTGGCTCTGTGACCAGCATGAGGTCTCTGAATGTGTCTGTGGTACGTATGTCTTATGCCATTCAGTGTTCAATGGATGTTATAAATGCCAATAGTACCTAAGAAGCATATTCTCATTACATGTGTTGATTTAAGATTGTTTTGTGGGGATATTGGTTATGCTATGATACAATGTTGATAGCCTTAGAAAAAGGAAACTTCTCTCTTCCTATAAAGGCACAGAAACAACTTGAACTTTTCAGAACTCCAGCTGTTATTTTTCATTGTCCCAGTATAATGATTAGTTGTGTGCTCTGCATGCGCAGAAGAGCTGAAAAGAACTTGTATGAAAGACAGACTATGTCAACTATTTGATTTCCAGAGAAGTCTATCTAAAATATTCATGATATTCTAGAGCATATGGGCATCTCTTCTGTCCTCTCTTTGCTTTGGAGAGCTGTTTCTGGCTTGTTTTGAAGTCATAGTCTGCATTGTTTTTGTTTAACCTAAGCTCAATTCTTTTTCTTAACCCACAGATATTTGGCTTACTCAATATGGTTTTGTGGGGAGGAAATATCTGGTTTGTGTACAAGGACACCAACTTGCACAGCCAATTAATCAGAGGTTCTCAAGGGACGTATTCAGCTCAAAGAATATAAGAACAAGATTATCTTTCAAGTGCTTCTACTTTTTTACATCAGACTGCCAAGAACCATTACGATTTATTTCAGTAATAACTGATGGTACAGATTTGTTTCATACGAAGTATTACCTTGACTCAGTCTTCAGTACTTCAACTGAGTTATTATCTTGAAATATATTGTGACTTAAAAAGGCTGTATGACTTTGTGCAATATTATTAAGAGAAAATGTGGAGGTCACCTAAATGCTGACACACTGGGGGGTTCTTATGTTAACATCATAGGAGGGATGAGGAAGGAGCACTTGTTTGGGTTATAACTGCAGCCTACTTAGTTCTAACAAGCCTTTACTGGAAGAAATAAAATGCAAACAAACTAGGGCACAACTAGGGCATGTGGAATCCCAATGGAAATGTAGTTCATCTTCTTGGTAAGACTGATACCATGCAAAAGCCATCTGCGTGAAGTTTGGAGTTCTGTCAGGACTGTGACATCACACCTAGATTTGCAGGACTCTATTCAGATTACAGCATCAAATCTGCCCACAGGTCTTTCTCGGAGGACATTGTTTTTCATGTCATTACTGTTTAGTATCTTAGCACAATCTTCAGACAAGAAAACTGTCTAATGTTTCAGTATAAGTTCACTTACCAAAGGTGTGTGTGCAGTAGGTGACTTAGTGTCTCAAAACTTGCTCACATATCATGGACTCCAAAGCCAATATATTCTAATGGCTAATATGAGCATTTTCATTCCTTCCTCTGAAGGATATGAACAGTCTTTGCATGGACTAGAGCTGTCTGGATATGTGAAAGTCTTCATTGACACTGCTCAGCTCACTTGCATTTACTGAGAGCAATATTTGATGGTTCCTGTGGACATCTATATGAAGGTACCTAACTTTGAATTACCAAGAAAGAGTGTGTCTTGTCCAGTAAGCTCTCATTTCATCTTTGATTTCTTTAAACTATGTAATGAAAATAAGCATGGGTGTGCCACTGTACATGATGTGAACTTAAACTGTTGAATGTGCAAGAGCTGGATTTCTGATAGTAAACTTCTAGGTATAATAAAGTTAGTGTGGCTGCTGCAAAAAGAATGTGCCTTGTGTCCTTACTGCTGTAACAGATGCAGACCTGTTGGCTTTAGCTACTTCTCACCTTGCTTGCTAGTTAATGAGTTAACTGTGCTGTAGAAGAGCTGTTAGACTGTCTCAAGTTGGATTTTGGTGGGCAATTTTGTTTGTGGTTTTATTTTTCTCCTTTCCTGGGTGAAGGTTTTTTTCCTTTTGAGAGAATCTCTTACTTGAGCAGATTACAACTGCCTGGTGCTGTGCAGCAATTCTGTCAGCCTGTAGTATGGGGCCTTTTATTACTTCTAACTGTCCAGAGTTTAATGTGAATTTTAGTTCAGAAGCATTAAGAAATGCATTGTTCACATGGCTGCCTTAACAGACATTGTTTCTTCCCAGTTTGAGGATAAGGGTTTTGAAAGCTATGGGCCATCTTACTATTTCCTGTTTAACAATACCAATAGATAAGCCAGTTTTATTGCATAATGATCACTGATGAACCAAGTACTACATCACCTTACTAAGGCTTATTTTGAGGGAATGTGGAAGTAAAGTAGTACTCGACTCCAATCCACACATCAGGGATGTGACGTGAAATCACAATGTGGTCTCCTTGAGACCTTCTCCCTGAATCTCACTTCCACTAAATCTAAGAAGCTGTTTGCTGCTCCTTCTGGTGGGTAACATGCAATTCTCAGCCTAAGAAGGCTGCAGGCTGGGAGAAGTGAGATGTTAAACAGGCTACTCCTGTTACAGGGTTGTTTGGGGTTTGGTGTGGTGGGGTGTTTTTGTATGTGTGTGACTTTGGATTTTTTTGGTAGCAACAGGGATTTGTTGTATCTTAGTGTGCTTTGTTTAGGTAAGTGGTGTTAGCTGGACACCTGGCTCAATGCTGACTCTGAGTAGCCTTTGGGACCACCCAGTATAAAGTGCTCTGCAGATGCTTTCCCCTGAAGGACTGCCAATATGCTTTGCTTCTGGTAGTGCTGTTGGTCTTTGTATTCAAAAGTCTACAGGCAGTCAGTGGTTGGTGTTAATGTAGTGCTTGACTGAGGCGTCCCCTCAGCCTCACTTGGGTGTCTCTTCTGTGTGAATTGCCAGGTTGTGTACAGGATGTGTATGCTGTTAGTAGTCTTGTGCTCTTGGTACTTCCTCTGCGTCGAGCCTTCAGAAGATGACTCCTGGCTGGGTTAGGTTTCTGTCATTTCAGTAGTTTTAATTGGGTCTTGAAGCTTCCCTGGCATTACTGATGTCAAGTGCTGAGCTTCATCTTACCTTTCATCTCTGCTACCAGCTGGGTTGTGCCCAGCAGAATTGCATTGGGCTATAAATAGTGTGAATCTTGTTGAAAGGCTGCAATTACAATGCTTAGGCGTTAGCTAATGCAGGGCACGAGGCTTTTATCAAGATTTAGATACTGAGCCAGACAGTTAATTATAAATATAAGGAAACATTAGTTTTAAGTGGTCTTGCACTAGCTGTTCTCCCGTCTTCCAAGAACATGTGCCAGAATCAACCTCTGTGGTGTCCTTTCTGACCTCTTCTCTGGTATCAATTCCATACCCGTGCTCCATTCCATACTAACTTCAAGCCTTAAATTCTCATTTCTCCTCAAAGAGGTTTCTTTAATCAAGGACTGCCCTGACAGTTATCGCCAGTGGCTGCTTTTGTAACAGTTTGTTTATATTGTGTGCACAGATGGAAAGAGAGGAAAAAGTGTTAGTTAATTCCCCACTGCCCCCCTTTTTTAACCTTGCTCATCAGGTTTTTTCACCTGGGGGTGGGTTCTTTCCTGGTAGAATTATGGACACTTGAGGCAAGATTAAAAACGAAGCTGTAGGATCACTAACAGATGCTTACTACAAAGACAATATTTAGGTGTTAGGGTAATTCCACTGCTATATTTTTAATTTTGGAACAAACTGGTATTTGTGGCTTGATCCTATATATATATATATATATGTGTGTGTGTGTGTGTATATATATATATATATATATATAAAAGCAAGGTTCAACCAAGTTGTTTTTTTTCCCAGTTCTGTGCTGTTTCTTTTATCACCTGGTGGATGACTGTTTCCCTTTGTATCTTGTTTTTCTCTTCTAACCAGAGGCTTCCTGCTTGCATCATGCTTACTTCAAGCACGTGTTCAATCCTAAACTCTAAAACTTTGTTGAGCGTTTTCTTATTGCTTAAGGAGATAAACAGCTAATTATAGACTAATTAAGCTCTTCAATCTCATAATTCTTTAGGACTTAAGGTTATATACAATGCATATTACTATTTTTTCCTTTAATAGTGGTGGGTTTTTTGTTTTTTAACAAAATAACAAAATCTTGTTCCTGCCTGTTTACCACCTGAAGCTCCAGTCTGACAATGAGTTGACTGTCACAAAAAGTGCTGTTGGAGTCATCCAAAAGTGCTGCATCTTTGTTATAAAATGGTAATTGTGTGCCTTCTTGTACATGAGAGAAGGAAGGGATTTGATCGGTGTATTCTTTGGCCAAGGTCTAGTCTGCAAGTGAAGCTGAAACTAAGCTGGGATTTAACATGCTCTTCTTCTGTGAGGTTTATATGAAAAGCCATTCCTGCTCCCAGTGGTCTGAAACTATCTTACACTTGTAGAAGAAATGTGTTCCATCCTGGGGTGCTTTCCTTAGAAGGCAGACAAAGCATAGCAAATGAGACTAAAACTGGTAAAATATACATAAATGGATAGGAGAAATTTGAATTGATGACTGCACACATTGCATGCTCTGTCAGGTAAATGTTAATGGCGTCCTGGCTCCGCAGGCTGAGGTGAATGTAATGCATGGTCCACACCAAGCAAGGTTTCAGAAAGAATAACCATGTGTCCCTTCCTGGTTCATTAGGATAAGGCTTGTTTTGCTTCGAAAAGAGGGGATTGCTGTAGAATACTGCTGGCTTTGATGTCTGTTGGAGTCCCACAGCTGAGATGAAATGGAACTCGGTGCAGCAGGAGCAAGCAGCTGCTCTCATTTACACTGGACACCCACAAAGGGCTGAGGAGCCTTTGCTTTGAATTGATATCACATCCATGCTGGCAGCACTGAGATGCTTAGTGCCTTATTTACTGACAAGAGCAAGGAAGGGGGGGGAACCTGCCTGATTTACCCGCTTTATCTTGACTGCATGAGTATCTCTGTTGCTAACAGGAGCTGCAGTTGCTTATCCCTCTGTGCTGAGGGAACAAAGGGCCTGGAGATCTGCCAGGTCTCTCCAGCTGAACTATCCTCAGCTGGCAGCAATCCTTGCAGCCTTCAGTAGTGCAAGCTCAAAAGTCTCTGAGACTGTACGGATTCCTCCTGGTAGCAAGCTGTGGCTTTGCTGCCTTGGCACGTGCACTGAGGTGTGATTTATGGTGCAACTGTGAGGGGCTGTGATCAGAAGCCCAAGGTAGGAGGGGAGGCTGGGCGGTAGCAGTGGAGGAAAATAGAGTGAGGGGATTGTAATGGGTTGCACTGGGGAACATCCTGGCTGAGAGCAGAATCCTGTCATCATTAAGAGATGTCAAAGGAACTGGCAACTTGTGGTTTAGTGTGCCATGAGGGCCAGATCTGTGTGGCTGTGCTGAGGAAAAGGTACTAGTTGAGTGTATCAAGTTGCATAAGAGCCACTGATATGGCAGCTGGCATGCTGTTGGCAGTGGGTGAAGATATTGCCGCAGTCCTGCAGGAAAAGCCAATACAAATTGAGGTCTAAGAGAGATCTGGCCCCACCACATCTTCTGTGGGTCATGTGAGTGGAGTCACTCTGGGACCTGTATCATCCCTGGAGATGTTCAAGAAACATGGAGATGCAGCACTGAGTGATGTGATTTAATGGGCATGGTGAAGGAACCTTGCTTGCTGTTGTTGCTGCCAGCTACCTATGCCCTGCCAACAAGGAGTGGCTTGTACTTGGCACTGCATCCAGACAATATCTGAGCAATTCCTCTTTTATTCAGACAATGAATTCCTTGGCTGAAGGTGATGTTACTGCTGCCAGCTGCATTTTCTTACCTGTCTGCCAGGCAGTTTGCCTTAACACAGCCATGAAGGAGGCTCTGCGCAGGTCCCTTAGAGCCTGATTCTCAGTCTGAGTAAAAGCTGGTGTAGCAGATGCCAACAAGTTTACTCGTTTAATTTCAGTTTGATTCAAGTATTTTGCTACAAGTACCACACTCTGGACTGCAGCTGTGCTTCTTCCCTGTAGCCCAGGTTCCACAGCTATCTGTCCTAAATTCCCTGGGCTGTTTCTTGCATTGTTAAGCAGCTGGGGTTCTGCTTGCTGCACCTCCTTGCTTTGGGGTGGTAACCTGTCAGTTGTTACACACACTGCTGCTCCCAGCTTGATTTTATTTTCCCATGTTGCACATCATTCCCTAAATCATTTTCCTCCTGTGACTTTGAATCTAATTCTCCACGCTCTGCAGATACAGCAACTATTCTTAATTTTTGCATCTTGATCTGCCTTTGCAAGCATCTAATTTTAGCTTTGCATTTAATATGATCAGGTTCCCTTGGAGCTCTCCTTTGCTCTCAGGTGAATTGTGGCACTGTGCATCTTAATCCTGCTGGATTCTGCCATTTTTCTGCTTCTGTCACTTTTCTTTCCCTTTTTCTGAACTGTAAATATTGTTTGACCTTTCTGAGCCTTTAGACCATGCTCCTTTCCAAGTTTGTTGGGGTTTTCCTTTAAAGTGCAATTTTAATAACTGCTGTGGTTATTTGTTGTTTTACGCTTTTATGTTGGATGCTTCGGTTGCATCCCACAACCATAGCATCAATGTGGGAACTGTGCTCTCAGGTTTCACTTTACAAGCTCTATGATGACTGGAGAACATGTCCAGTATTGTCCCTTATCCTGCAGGCTAATATATCACACCCCTTCTTACATGGAGAAGGAAGCGCCTATGGCCTGGAAGGCCTTGTGTGGTTTTTTATCGATTCTCTTGTATCACTCAATTCTTTAGCCAGGTGAGTTGGTACCATTTGGGCAGCAAATTCTGTCTGCCTGCAGGGGAGGATCTAAGGTTTGGTATCCAGCAAAGGTTGGATAGCCCAACAAGGGTGGGCATGCACTGGCTGAAGATCATGGGATCATTTTTCTTTTTTTCTGCCAAGCTCTATTCTGAATAAACCAAAAGGAAGCTGTGATGCCTTCACATCAAAACTGTTATTCTTTAGCAAAAGGGCTTTGTGGAAAATGGTACCTTGGGAGCCTTTCTCCCCCATCCATGGGATCAAGCATCGCCTGTAAACTTCTTGCTGGCACAGTGTACTTACAGCACTGCTGGAGCAAGTCATGTTTACGCCGTGGAAACAGCCTGCAATTGAACTGAGTGTTTCATGTTGGTGCTTGGTCAACCAGCTGGCAAGGAAGATATCCCATGCTGGAAGCAAAAGAGGTGAGAAAAGAAGCAATGTGCTGCTAGTAAGTCTAGAGGAGAAGTATAGTGCTACAGTCTACCACACTGCAAAGGCTCAGGGCTGGGTTCTGGGATATCAGAGGTTCCCAGCAGTGGCTGTGACGCATAAGGCGGCTTGAAGATGGTGTACAAGCAATGACCCCAGGGCTGGCATTGGTAGCAGGGCAGGAGATGGAGCTGGAAGAGACACAGAGGCTTCTCAAACAGACACAGGGCTGGTGGGATCTCATCCCTAAAGATGATGAATGCAGGTAGATCAAGCAGTTATGGTTAAAGCAGAATGCAGCACGTGACAAGAGAGGAGATGAGGGGATTATTTTTAGCTTCAGTTTCCACAGAGACTGTGCATCAAAAGTAATGAGAAAGGACTGGCTGGCACAGGAGCCTGTGGGGTTTGCACTCAGCTCCAAGAAGAGTATTTCTAGGATGAAGCTGCACCAGGGTGTAAACCTGAGAAATACGCTGCTGAATCTAAGAAGCCAAAAGGCCACTATCCTATATTGTCTTGGGGCCCTGGAAGCTCTTAAGGAAATAATCATTTCATTTTGATCATTTCTGATTGTCTGTCTTTACGTGGACTTGGCCTATGTGCCTATTTCGTAGCTTTCAACTTTGCTGGAAACAGAGGAGTGCTGCAGGAAAGTTGAACTATTTCTGCTTTCCTCCTGCAGACCTATCCTGCCGTATGCACTGCAGCTGTACGTACAGATGCAAGTGCTGCAGGCCTGCAGGGTAGAGAGGCAGGGTTTGTACCCACCACGCATCAGCATTGGGCCCTAAGCGGGCAGGCCCTGCAGGGATCAGCCCTTTGAGGGTGCAGCTCTGTGGTGCTGCTCAGCTGCAGCGCCGGGCTGTGCCCTACAGCTCCCAGAGCTGGAAGGGCAGCACGTCTTCCACACAAGAACCCGCACAAGCGGTGACAGCTGAGCTGTGGCTGGAGGCACTGGGACTGGCTGCTTTATGATTCTAAAAGGGTGAATCTGCCAAGATAAACACTTCCAGGTCAGTGACAGGGCCGAACCTCTTCAGGAACGTGTAACAGGGACTTGGCCGGATCTATTTACGCGTACGTGTGTGCGTGTGGATACACAAAGGAAAAGGGCCGGTTCCTTCCCGCGCGGATGGAGCTGCCGGGCCGCTGGGGGTCAGTGTTGCCCTGCGCAGCGCCGCTCCCGCCCGGGGTCAGAGCCCGGCCGTGCCGTCACGGAGCGGCTCTGCCAGCGCCGGGAGCGTTGGGCTGGTGAGGGAGCGGTTTTCCTAAGCCAGCCCGTGTCGGTGCGGGGCTGCTGGCGGTGGGTCCTTCCGCGGCAGGGTGTGCGCAGTGCCATGAGAGGCGCCGGCTGTGGTGGGGTGCCGTGGGGCAGGGCTGAGCCGGGAAGGGCTGCACAGCCACGGCCCCGCTGCTCCCAGAGCAGGATTTCGGTAACCTAGCAGCAGGACGCTTTGCCCAGGAGGAGACTGTCCTGCTTGTCTGACCCTGCTGTGTCGGAGGGGTCCATCTCCAAGTGGTACGAAGTAGCAGCCTAAACTGTTCCCCTGTGTAGGTCTCTTGGAGACAGTGAACAAATGCAGTGTCAGCACTTTTACATTCCCTGATAAAAATGAAGTTGTGTGGCCAGAAGCTGAGACGTTTACTGGAAGTTCTATTTGCTGTTAATACCGATGTGAAAGCAGAACATTTATTCATTAGAAGAGTATTTACTTTGGAGAAAAGCACTAAAACCACAGCATTATGTTCCCACAAGCAGTGGGGGTACAAAACCAGTGTGAAGGAGTGAGCTCTTTTGTAACCTCTCTTGAAACTTCCATGGCAGCTTTATTCCAGAGGTACCATGAGGAGACACAGCAGCTGGACACTGCAGCAGAACTCACGCTGATTTTGGCAGACTTTGAATAAAACTAATGTGCGATGTGTAACAAGCAACTAGAGGGCAGAAACTGTTGCCCTCAGCCACCCTGCTTGAACCATCAGAAGCCTCTTGTAATCTCACTTTATCAGTGCCATCACTCTAGAATAAATGGCACCAACATTCACACCTGTTTCCATCACCCAGTCTGTGCTCTCCTGCACACAGCAGCATTTTTGCCTTCTGAACTCTACCAGTGGTGGAAAAGCCTCACGGTCTCAGCTAACCATTCCAGTAATTAAATGCTCGGAGCCTGCGCATCGTCCTTGCTCACAGTCCATCTAGTGGTTGTTTCCAGTGCTGAACATGTGCTCTCAGAAACACTTCTGAATGGAAAAAGCTCAAAGCCGGTTGAACTGCTAGATGAGGTTTCTAATATGTAAAGCTGCACTGCACAGCATCTTTTTAGATATAAACTGAATTCCTGCTGAGATATGAGGCTATTCTTGATTCCTTCACGGGGAAAGAAGTCAGTAGCACTGGGGACAGCTGATGAGGAGGCTGTATCTGATTGGGGTCGCCTCTTCTCCCACGTAACAGTAATAGGAGGAGAGGGAATGGCCTTAAGTTGCTCTAGGATTGGTTCAGATTGGGTATTAGAAAACATTTCCTCTCAGAAAGTGGTGAGGCACTGGCATAGGCTGCCCAGGGAGGTGGTGGAGTCACCATCCCTGCAGGTATTCAAGGAAAGGGTTGATGTGGCACTGAGGGACATGGTCTGGAGTGGTCACAGGCATGGGCTGATGGTTGGACTGGATGATCTTAGTGGTCTTTCCAACCTCAGCGATTCTGTGATACTACAAAAATGGTGCTGCTTTTGCATAAAGCTGAGGCTCAGATAAAGCTGTTCTGCTCCTTGATTTTGTAGATCCTGAATGTAAGTTTGTGCATGGTAAAAATAAAGAATAGGAGGAAGAATTAGATGGAGCTGAAGATCAGCATCACACCAGCAGTGTGGGTCAGGAAGCATGTAGCTGTACCTTAGGGTCAGCACACTGGTTTCCCCATGCAGTAAGTTGCATGGAATTGTATGATGGCTTATTCTGTGGGGACTGCCCCAAGACAGGCTGGGTGCACCAGGAGGTTCACCCACCCTGAGCAGTATTAGCTCTGAGGTCTGGCAGAGCTTGGGCATCAGCAGTACCTTTTTGTAGAGCCATCAGCTGTTCTGAGGTTACCAGTGCTGGGGTAGTGGCTTTCCTCCAGCTGTTGGCCAGCTGTGGGGGGCTGCAGCACTAACAGCATTGGCTGCGACAATGAGTTTGCTTAGATGGATGTTCACAGCGTGCTGTAATAACATGTTTTGCCATTGTTGGCTTTTTTTCTCAAGGAGGAAGGAAGGAAGTTTGTGTAGCTCAGCAGCAGAAACAGCAGTAGCCAAAGATAAAGTTTTTATCCATCTCTTTCCAGGTTTTCTGGCTGAAACTGCAGTCTGTTTCTGCCTCCTCTTCAACAGGGGGTAATTACCTCTTAAACACAGAAGTAGAATGAGAAGAATGTAGGAAGCAGAATGGCTGCCCTGGAGAAATGCCCAGGAAAATAGGGTTAAGAAAATGATGAAAACGGTGCATTTAACTTCCATAGGTAATGAAGATAGAATATTTGGAGGTGCTGGGTGTGCCTTTGGGTCTCTCTTTGTGTCACAGTGACAAAGCAATTGGAGTTACAACAGTGCTACCAGTTACCATAGGACTTCTCTAAGTGACTGGAAAACCACCTACACAGAGATTGCACGTAACCTATTTACAGCAATGAATGGGAACAATGGCGGCTGGAGCTCCAACCAGCCCTGTTGGTGCTGGAGGGGCAAACAACACTATAACAACCACCACAGCCACAGGAACTGATAACACATTCAGAGACCATAAATCACTCTTTCCTATCTCTATCATTGTGTTCATGACACGCTGGGTTTCTGATTGCTCAATGAAATGTCACTTGACTCCAGACACTTGGTGTTTGTGAGGAAAGCTGTTCCTGAGCCAAATCACTCCTTTGGAGTGCAGCAAAAGGCTGCTGCACTGCGAGGAGTGGCCGTGTAACGCGTGGGATCCTCAGTGGCATTACCTCCCTGGCCACGTCCCTCCTCGTACAACAAAAGCAATGTGTGTGGCAGGATCTTACTGTCCCCCCTGAACCTAGACCAAGTGTTTTCCTGTTGCCACCAAGCTGAGACTAGACCCTTGATGCAAAAAAACCCCACCTTTTTCTCATCAGGAAAGAAAAGAATATAAGCCACTGAGAATTAAGTAATCATTTATAATTAATTTTCTTCCGATTAAAATAATGTTCTGAAATCTTGCAGGGTTTGCTTGTTTTATATCAGGTTCCTAGACAGTACTTACATTATACGCGCTCACACTTGGAAGAGATTATTTCACCACATGTGTTTACTGTAATTATTCTTTTAAGTGCGCTCCACTTGATTCTGTAAAACACTGAATGTGCCAAAGGAAATACCAAAGGTGAAGATATTGAATGCTGCTCGTGGTACAAAAGAGAAAGAAGCTGAACGTGTGGACAGGAGGCCCTGAGTTGCCATGACAAGATGTGGTTTGTCTCCACTCCAAAACTGCTTTCAAACTATGTTCTTTTCTATGGCAAGTCTGGATGAGAGGGAAGGATGAAATAAAACACTGAACGAAAATGTTTCTAGCTGTTACTAGTAAACTTCTCAACTCTAATCTGCTTTTCACCCACTCTGCTTTTCCAACAGCAGGGACAGGAGAAGCAAGCCAGCCTCGCGCTCGGCTCTCCATGCAGCTGCATTCCTGGCCATGTTCACTGGGTCCACATGCACAGTGCCCTCCATGAAAGCATCCAGGGACATGGCCATGTTGGTCTGGAGGCATGGAGCTCTCCCGGAAGGAAGCTGACAGGGGCTACAGCCCAGGGGGCAGCAGATGCTTCTGTCCATTATGGTGCTTTAGATTCTTTTTCTCACTGTTCCACATGCTCGCTTTCTCAGTAAGCAACCTCTGCTGCCTGCAGAGACTGTCTCTGCACATGGAAAAGCAGGGGCTGCATTCTCCCAGTTCACAGTCACTGCCCTGTTATTTTCCTTCCCTTCTCTCTCAGTCTTACCCACACATGTCAATGTTAAGCCCAGCTTCATCCTGCCCTTGGGTCCACAGCAGAGGCCACCTGATGTTCTGCAGCTGAGATGGGCAGAAAGCTTTAGGCCCAATGCAGCATTCATTCAGGGAGAAGAGTCAGTGTCTGTGCTGCTGGGCTGTTGAGGGCAACTCCCTGTCCTCAGGTTCCTCTTTCCACTTCGGTACCTCCACCCTATCCTGTCCTGGTGCTTGGGATGGCCCAGTTGAGGGCTTGGCAGCTTCTCTTGGCTCTTTCCTCTTCTCTTTAGTCTCTTTTTTGCTTGGCACCTCTGCGCTGTTTGACTCTTGGCCACCATTGACTGTGACGCTTGGTGTTACTTGCATGGCTGCAGTGGGCTGAAGGGGTTCATTGCTCTTCTTCCACCTCCGGGCCCCTGACTGGGTATTGAATTCATACATTTTTCCAGTGACTTGCAAAGGAGAGAAGACAAGGAATTAAATCATGCCTACTTTAGCAGGTTAAGATGAGACAGATCTCCTCATGATGCGGCTAAAAAGGAAAATGTGAGACACCTTGAAACCAGATGAGCTGGGAGCAGAGCCAAGAGGGAAAGCTTCATTTCTTCAAGCAAATATGATGAGCTTGGAGTCATAGAGTAATAGAACCATTAAGGCTGGAAAAGACCACTAAGATCATCCAGTCCAGCCATCAGCCCATCCCCACTGTGCCCACTAACCCACATCCCACAGTGTCACATCTCCATACTTCCTGAAAACCTCCACCACCTCCTTGGGCAACTACCAGTGATGGTCAGTGCTCAAACGAGATGCTTCTGCATCTGTATAAAAACTGGCTTCAAAGATCTTCGGCCCTCTTCAGATTTTGTGAGCAGTTTCTACTTGGACACCAAATGTTAAGTCTCTGCTCTTTCAGTTCATTTACTGTTAAGAGATAGGTGGAAAAACTGTCATCTGTCCCATGTGATCACCTCACCCTGGTCTAATTTACTGTCTCTTGCTAAACAGGTAGAGAATCGGGAGCTTTAGTGGCGCAGCTTTTAGTTAAACGTTATTAACATGGAAAAAAAGGACTATTGAGGCCTGCAAGGAAAAAGTGGCTATGTGTTACTGCATGTTACAGTTTCTATCGGAATTAATGGTTCCTGACACATTAACACAACTGGAGCAATTAAAGATGAAACCGGATCTCTTCACAAGGTGTTTCCCGAGTGCTTACAGGACAGACATGTTACAGCAGCCCAGATCAGGCAGCAGCTCCTGCCTGGCCCTCCTAATCAAATTCAACAGCTGATATGCTAGGAATTATTAAATCTCATCTCTGAACTGCCAACACTTGATCCTCGAAGGTCTGGAATGAGCCATGGAGGGGAGAGGGGGGGAGCAGGGAGGCCTCAGTTCTCTGCTGGAACCACAAAGCTGTGTTATATTGTAGCGCTTGTGTCAAGCATGACTCAAGTGCTATTGCTCTGTGGGCTCAGATA
Source organism: Excalfactoria chinensis (assembly GCF_039878825.1). Lineage (NCBI taxonomy): Eukaryota > Metazoa > Chordata > Aves > Galliformes > Phasianidae > Excalfactoria > Excalfactoria chinensis. The sequence continues at coordinate 12,866,991 of NC_092825.1, read as the reverse complement.
GCCAAAAATGTGGTGCGGTCAGCTTTGTGAGGATGGGAACCACCAGCTGCCCTGCCACAACACCAGCAAGCAGCAGGCTGGAGAATATCCATCTTTAGCATTGAACAAATCCAGTTATAAAGGGGACTTCAGAGCCCATCCCTCCTGCTCCTCTTTATAAATAGCAGGTGGGCTTGGAGCCAGCCCAAACCAGCCTCGAGCAGCCCTCTGGATGGCCTTAATTGCACAGTAGGGCCCCGTTTGTTCACCCAAGTCCCTGTGCCTAGTGTTTCCTATTAGCTCTCAGCCTCAGAGAGGCTGGAGACAGCTAATAAGAAACACAAGTACAGACACTTGGGTGGAAATTTGTCCAGATAAATCCAAGGCTCAGAACAAGCCTGCCTTTTTCTGAATAATTGGAGACCTATTGTTTTGGGCCTGTTTTCAGATATGTTTGTTGAAGGCCCATTTTGACTGTGTGCCCCATTTCACCAGCCCCCCTTTCTCCACACTGGGGCCCTCAGCTGCCACGGTTTATCTAAAGGCGATCGCTCTTCCTTGTCCTCCCCAAGCTATGCTCAAGACCCAGAGATGCCCTGTTGCTCTCTGGAGGAGGTTTGTGCAGGAGCAATCAGTTCACCCATGCAACCCGGGAGCAGTTTGGGATGCACAGCCTGTACACCTGCGGTTACATCAACCTGCGGCCATTTCCCAGACAAAGGGAGGGCAAAACCATGGAGCTGTGACAGCAGCCAGGGAGGGGGACAGGAGCTGATTCCTCCTCTCCTCCCACCTCCAGCGACCAGATCCATACATGTGGGTGAGTAGTGAATAATCAGGGGGTACATTCCTCCATTAGAATTGTTAGTAGGGCACTCTCCTGCTTTTCATTGTGAGACAGAGCTCCTGCTCTCCTTGGAAACAGCAGATTTGAAGTATAAAAAGCAAATGTCGAACTGTATTTAAATCAATTCATCCAGTTTGTTTCTGGCCAAACATTCATATTCACTGTTAATTGCTTTTTATTACCTGGGTCTCTGGCTTCTCCATCAAATACAGTGTTGAGCTTTATCATTTCCTGTGAAGAGAGACAAATTGTTAAATGAATCCTGTGAATTAGTTGAGCAAGGAAAGCAATGACTTGGAAATGTTGACCTACATGGGTGAAGGAGGATTTCTCTGACCTGCATGTTGCATTCCTGTAGGCTGAGTTTAATCAAAACTGGCAACGAAATCCATTTGTGGTGGAGGCTGTTGCTACTAGATGTTCAGTGGAGAAGTATAAAGTCTGACATGAACCATACCTCCACATGTGCAACCACAAGAGGGTCACCTCCACCCAGGGGAAGGTTGGGAATTCCCTTTGCAAAGAACCTGAGGAGGGAGAGTGCAAAAGTGGGAGCACATTTGCAGTCTTTATACCATTGCAGGTATCTGGGAGCAAAGAAAATCGCTACGGTATTTTTGCCACAAAATAGTACCAGAGAGGCTGCAGGATCTGGCACTTGGAAGCAAAGGGGCCATGATGCAGGAGAGCACCACCACACATGGTGTTGCTTCCAGATGAGGAGGTCAGTTGCAACACTACACTGTTTTGTATTTAGGGGGAGTCCTTTTTCCTCCCTTACCATCTCAACGTTGTCTTTGGAAAAGAGTCATCCTTCATAAAAAGATGAACATATTTCATGATGGGGCTCAGAATAAGCCTTTTGTTTTGTTCTGAGGACAGCAGTACTCACCAAAGCCACTTCTTTCTTAGGTTTCTTCTTTTCTACAGAAAAGTAAATGCACATAGCAAAGAGTCAGATTTGGCAGAGTCACCAGATAGTGATTACAGATTTTACACTTTTATCCCCCCCTAAACAGGGATTCTTAGTTCCTAACTTCTCAGCTTTATCAAATGAGCCTGATTGCTTTTCACAGGATGATCCCTAACGCTACTTGAAAAGCAAACACCTTCAGAGTGTTTTGGAAGGAGGATCCACAGCTGCCAATGACTAATCAAAATCCATACACTGAGAAGTCTTATTCCTTCAATAATGAGCAAATAACAACGGTTTCTTAAGTAAAATGTCCTTCCTAGGTAATAAGAACAGATACAGAAATTCAAATATGTTCATTATTGCAGCTTATTCACATCTTTGTTCCATGAATAATTCCTTTCACGTATGCTGCTCCATAGCACCACAACTAGGATTTCTTTAGGGTGAGATCTCCCCACCTGGCCCAGTCATCACAAGCCTGTGCACCACATACTACCCCTTCAAGGCATATTTTGAGGGCTCAGGTGTTGTAGGAGCTCATACTGGCTGTCTACCAGCAAGCAAATCATCCTCTGGGGGATATTTGAACTACAAATGTGGATTGTTTAGTTTTTTTCCAAGGGTTTTTGTACCTGTGCATTCAAACATTTGGAGACAAACCAGGGAAGTGCTGAGTATCCAGTCAAGTCAAATGCAGACTGAAGAACGGTTTGGTTATGTGTGAATTCACCATGCTATTAACTCATCCCATGTGCAAACAAATGTAGTGGCGTCTCAGCAGCACAGCATTGTGGATGATGCCCAACTAGTTGCTGTGATTTTGTCTCACCAGTTTGTTACATGGACATCCTTTGGAGAACAGTTTGCTGGCGCCACTGGCTTTTGCAGCTGGGTATGCATTGCTCTGAGGCATTGTGTTGATAGAAAATCTATTTTGTCTGGCCTTCAGGCCTTTCTGTCAGCTCTTGGGAAGCAGTGTTTTCAGAAAACACCAAGCATCGCTTTTTTGGAATCTGGCCAGTGCTGAAAAGCCTCAAATTGGGCAACTGAGAGAACAGTTAGCTTTGTTGGGCTGCGTTAGTCGTGGCTTTTTCAAGCTGGGAGATACTATTGTGTAGAGGGAGTTATGGGTTCTTAATGAGATGGTACAAACCACGCTTGCTAGGGGAAAACTAATGGGTCTAAAAAGAAGAAATGCGCTTAAAAGCACCCATTTAAAGAACGCTTATTTTTGTATGTGTAACCTATACCCCTGCTAAGTGATTCAGACCCCTGCAAAGGCACCAATACTTGAAAATAAATCTTCTGGTATACATAACGATGCCAGCATGAAATGAAAGGGGTTGGAGAGCAAGGAGGGTGGTTGAAGGTGCTGATGAGGGATGGAATTATTTTTTTAAGGATCAACACATGAAAAATACAATAACTCTTTATCATCCAAGCCAGAAAACCAGACTGCTCTGAATTTGGTTTTTGCCCAATAGTTAATAGACATGACTATTGCAAGGACAATGACATCACTTAGGCTGGCATCGCACCATCAGCCACAGTGTTTGATCTGAGTACTTCTGTACTGGAGCAAATGGATTTGTCTAGAAATGGGATTACAAATTTTACACGCAATAGGAAACTTGGTGTTGTTGAGAGGCATTGAAATAAAGAAGTACACACCTGGAGCATTTATCCTGCAATGAAAAGAAGAGCAAGAGATGCTGTTAACAAATGTCTTAATTTCTCTGCATAAAGGTATCATGCTTCACTCCCTTTCACTTGGCAAGAAGGATGCATTTCCTTGACTTCTGGGATGTGCTTGATTGGTTTGGTTTATGTTTTTGTTTTCACTGAATGCCTGCTCCATTTAACACTGTTCCCAAACAGCAAAACAACCCTGACTGCTGCTCTGACACCTCTCCAAGAGGGAATGATAGTGAAAAGATATGCTCTTATTAATGATAACATTATGGATCTATACCATCTGGAAAAAATGTACGTTCAGACTTTCTCATCTTGTTCCATCCTATGAGGAAGGTCAATTCTTTTGATCTGCTGTGCTCAGATAATACTTTTTAAATATATGAAAGACTGTAAGCGTATTTGAAAATATAAGAATTGCTTTTTAATGGGAAAGCCTGCCTCCCAATGAATCACTAGCTCTATTAATAAATAATAACAATGGCCAGGCTATACACTCCTGGATTCATTTGTCATTTTTATCACAAGTTGCTAAACTCCTTGCACACATCACTTGAATTATAATCACCGTCATATATTACCTCTTTACGTTTGCTGTAATTTCCAAAGGTACCTCGAGTCCCAAGAATACTGACATAAATCCTTTTCAAACCCCATGAAAGAGCTCTTATCTCTCTGTTCGTGACAATGCCAGTTTGCAGGCACCTTGGCTCCCAGCAGCCATCTCCTGCCACTCAGAACCAGAACTGTTCAGAGTGGCTTTTGCTAAAAAAGAGCACCCAGAGGTACCATGAAATTCCATGGGTCAGAGCCTTGCAACAGGCCGGGGGAGCACTGCAGGAAATCTACAAAGGCTTTGCCAGAACAGAGAATTTGGCATTAGTGCCAGCATTTGAAACAGCCTCTGAGCAATGTGGCTGAGCAGGAGGAGCACACGTGGTACCCACCCTTGTGATGGGCAGGGAGTGTGCCTGTATTTTTCCTCAGCACAGTCAGGCGCAGACTCCAGTTTTGCCTTATGAGCTTAGCTGTCATTAGAGGTCATAACTGCTACATCAACTATGACCTTCTGCTAACACATTTGCTAAAATATTATCAAGTCCATGCAAAACAATCCATGGACAGGTTCTGATGATGTCTTACAAATAAACATTAGAATCATAAAGCCATTGAATTATTATGTTTGGAAAAACCTCTAAGATCACCTTGTCTGTCCACCTACCACCAACATTGCTCACTAACCTCAGTGCCACATAATATGGTTCTTGAACACCTCCAGGGATGGTGACTCCTCCACCTCCCTTGGCAGCCTGTGCCAGTGCCTCAGAACTCTTTCTGAGAAGAAATTGTTCCTAATATCCAACCTGAACCCTCTCTGGGTGCAACTTGAAGCCATTCCCTCTCATCCTATCATCCTATTGTCTTATATTGCCGCAGCCTTGCACTAACTGCAGCAGAAGGCATATGGCTACAGAACACCCAACCAGGATTCTCACTCACAGAGGTGTGCCGTCGGCTCGGGGTGCAGGTGGGCAGCGGGCAGAGAGCCACCTGGCCAGGAGGGCCCCCAGGTGCCCCAGCAGCCCCAGGAGCAGCAGGCCTCCCAGCGTGGTGACAAATGGCACGTACCACGCTGAGTCCAAGTAGAGGTTCTCCCTCTTCGTCACCACTGTAAAGCTGGGCTGTTAAAACAAGATAGGAAGCATTTCTTAGTGCTGCATTCCTGTACAGCACCGTTCCTCTGGCTGAACTTCTGCACTCAAGACACCTGGACCAAGGTGCCCCGCAGCTCCACTCATGATTGGCAGAGGCAGATAGCATCTGCTGGAGGTGGTGATTCATCCCAGTGCCTCTCTGTGAAGACCAGGGGTAATCACAGGCAGTGAAAGAGAGCCCACCCACTTTGCTGCTTCCAGGTCGTGTTTCACTGTCTTATATTAAAGTAGGCATGCCACGGTGGGCCTGAAAAGCCTCAGATTGCCTGAGCAGCTGTGAGCATGCTGTCAGAGAGTTTGGAAGTTCAGGGAATACTGCCATTATCAAGATAATGGTTTCTCATTACCTAAGGCAAAACTGGAATTGGGTCATCTTCATTTGCAGTGATCGTTCAGCCCCCTTTGTAAAAGGAGCTGAACCCTGAGGAATTGTGTTATTGTACAAAAATAAGTGAAACTTCTTTTTTTTTCCCCTGTGAGTTGCTCCAGAGGGGAAAATCACATTTCCCAAGCAGCTGCAATCTCCCACATCCTCCTTGTGCCAGGAGACACAGCTCTGAGCTGGCAAATCTCTTGGTGCTAACAGCTCATTCCCTGGGGTCCTGCCATGAGACTATCCCTGTACAGACCAGAAATTGCTTGTTTGCTCTATGGGGTTACTACATGGTGTGGTTCTACTCATTCTACTGAATCTATATCATCTACTGAAGTTTTTATTAGATTTCCTACAGGACATTTGTAATCACATTGTGTGTGGAATTTAGTGGCATATCTACCTTTTATCCATCTAAGGACACCTTTCAAAAAATGGCATGCAGCTGAAATGGGTAATATCTGTAACTGTTAAAAGGAAGTGTTTGAAATGAAGTGGTGTCAGTGTCTGTTGTCAGTCAGTGGGGCTGAGTACACCCAATTGAGAAACACTCAAATAATTTCAGACCACCTCCACTTCAGCCTCACTGGGACAGAAGTCTCAAGTGACTCTATGACTACCAGCCTTCCATCACCCAGCTCATCGGGCTGCTGCCTGAACACAGGTAACAAGTGGCAATGGGAGAAGGTGCTGTAATGGAAGTGCTCTTCTGGAAAACAGCCTGTAAGTGGAAGGCTGGTATCTCTGGGGAGGCAGATTTAATACTGTGGTATGTGGGCTAGACTGTTTGCAGTTGTGGTAAGGCATGGTAGAGGAAACATAGAAGTTTTGTTATTCAGCTTAACTTTTTGTTTCCATATCAAGTAATGGGGAAGAGAAGGCTGTGAGGAAACCATTTATTCCTTCCCAGCAGAGCAGTAGATAATAATGGGACAATTAATCAGTCTAAAATTTGAATTTAAGCATTTCCATAGCAAAGCTTCCAGATTTGTACATGCTGCTCAGAGCACCCTCTGATTCTGTCAGATTTGGACAGTTTCATTGTGAAACTCTTTTACATTTTCGGTATCCTCATATTCTCATTCCTGCATGCAGTGGAGAAAAGACGAATGACAGCTGCAGGCAGGCACAAAATGCCTGGATCCTGGATGATGGCGAGATGGCATGGCAAGGGATGAAAGCAGTGATCAGCACAAGGATAGGGAGGGACTGGTCTGTGTCCCTCTGACTGCACTGCTGCAGCAGGCAGGAGGAAAGCAAGAGCTGCTCATATCATTATCATTATCATAGGGTTTTGCTTTCCTTTTGCATACGTCTACCCTCTTCAGTCTCATGCAGATTAACCCATGAAAGAAATGCAGAATAGGCACAATTTTCAGTGAACATACCGTTGTGGTAGTGACAGTCGTTGGGTTTGGGATAACTCTGATGCTTAAAGTCACTGTTCCAGTTTTAACTGGGTGCGTAGCCTTGTTCTTTGCAGATAATAAATTGTCATCTGTTATATAGACAAGCAGCCTGTAAATCCATTTTGTATCAAGCCCACCCTCATAGTCAAAGGGAGATGCAAGAATCAGCCGAGATGTGTTGGATCCAGCCACTGGTGAAAAGGTAAAATGATTGTTCGTGTTGCCTGCAAGTCACAGGAATGAACAAACAAACAAACAATTCATCAAAAAAGGAAGAAAAGTGAAGAAAAATCACACGTTAAATTAAACACATGAAGCAAGCAAAAAGATTGGTTTCTACTGACAACCTTCTATGGATCACTTAGTGCCCATGTAGTGGTATGGCTCCTTGATCTTCTTGATATTGTATAAAATCATATAAGTAAGTAAATCATAACAAAATCATGGAATAAGACTCTCTATGAGGAGATAGCTGAGACAAGGCTGTAAAAACTCCTCAGTGTCATCAAGCATATAAGAGGAGACTCTCACCTCACCGGAACTACCTTTTCTTGTAGCTTGGAGTGCACCCAGAAGCAGCAGCACCCAGTCTGGGTGAGGACCCGAGGATGTTGCAGTCCCACTGCTGAGGTGGCCCTGCAATGGCCCCTTGGCCAAATGGGCACCACCAGCATCTCCAGAGGTCCCTCCAGTCCTTCGCTTGTTTTTCTGCCCAGAGCACATCAGACAGCCACTGAATGGCTTCCCCTGATGACAATTTATGACTCAGAGGGGCTAATTTCCACCAAGGCTTTTTAACCGTGAAGATATTTCCCTCATTCTACTGAAGCCCTTGTTAATAATGCAGTTAATTGTGGGTTAATTAATGTGGTAGGCAATCCAAATGTGTAAGGGCATCATTCTAGATGGTAGCAGCGAACTTATAGAGGCATCTCTTTTCAAAAGCAGCAAAATAACGATGCATGAAACTTGAGGATCACAATAAGCTCTCCGTAAGAAGCAGCACACAAACTGCGCTAGATTGTTATTGACAAATCAAATTGAATACAAATCGGTATTTAAGCATTTTTGTACTGTTTTCAGTTCACACACTGCGACGCAGTACCTTCTTCAATGAAGTAACGGAAAGACCTGGGATCAGAATCACGATCTTGACACTGAATCCTGAAGCCATTGACATTGGTCCCTACTGCTAAACTAACTGGGATTTGAAATGAATAGAAATTGGGTGAACAAACAGGTTCTTCATCATTTACTTCCAAAACACTGACAGTTACCTGAAAGGAAAGAATAATAAAAGCTGAAGGTCTTCCACTGTATCAGGTCCAAATGTTATTAACTTCAGAAACTATTTGGCTTTGCCAGTTTTGCTCTTTAAATCAGCAGCAGTTGAAGAGCAATGAACCTCTCTTCCAAACTAGATTCTACCAGACAACATAAATGTTCGTTTGACCTTTACTTCTTGTGACCAGCACTCTTTTAGGTTCCTTAACTTGAATCATGCTCCAAACCGCAGGGTTTTTAGTCTGATGTGTCTGACTGGTTGAATTACCTGAAGTGCGTTATAGTAGAAATGATAAATATTCCCAGGTATTCATTAAACTTCCTTTCCAATGTCTCAAATTGCTTCACAGTAATTGTTTTTGCTTTTTAGTACAATTTAGTAATTCAGAGCAAGATCCATGCATGGAAGGGATGAAGATTCCTTATAGACTGACCATTCCAGTGAAAGAGGAATGCTGGTAATGGCCGTCTGCCTGTCTGGAAGCACCCTTGTTACAGCAGATCTGCTCAATGTCAGCTGGTGTTATCTGGTTGAGAGAAAAAGCTTACCACTCTCAAAGGTCTGCCCCTTCGTGTTTGTTGGATTTTAATATATAACAGATAAACCTGTCATGATTACAAGTTCCTGATGCTAAGTTTTCCTTAATGATTGCCTTGAAATATTACAGGTGATAAAGAGATTAAGTACCTCCTTCCTAGTGTCTCCATGGGTGGTACTTGGATGGAATAGAAAGCAGGCCTAGTACCCATCCACCTCCCACCAGATGTGAACAAATAAAATATAACATCATGACAGATGATTCTTAAAGTATTCTTGTCAACAAGAAAGACAAGGGTAGACAAAGGAGAGTGGGTTTACTCACAGATGCTGTTGCAGTTTTCTCTTGGTCCGAGGCTTGCACTGTGAAAAAGTGTTTCTGAGTTGTTTCATAGTCTAATCTTGCTAAAATCTTCACATCTCCATTAATTGGGTTGATCCAGAATGCATTTGTGTAATCCTTGGTCCCTCCTCCAGCTATAATGGAATAAGTGATGACACTGGGTGGCCAGTCTGCATCGCTGGCAGTTACTTTTCCAATACTGGATCCAACTATGAAGAAGAAAATTCATATTTCATTAACATTTTAAACTTAGAGGAGAAGGAATTATAGAATTCCTGTCAAAGCTTTCTAAAAGTGTAACTACGTATTTGCTTTAGAATTTTTCACCCCAAAGAAGTAAAATGAAGACACAAGAAACACTAGTTTACCATGTTAGACATGGCTCCCCATGTACGTGTCTGCTAACAATAAATACCACAATGCAAGGAATCTGTAGAGAAAAACAGCAGAAATTCTCTGGTGGCAAGGGCCACCCCAGAGCCTGACACCAACACACACTAACTACCTCCAGTGTCCAAGCACTGGCTTGAGTTGGAGGAACGCCTGATAAAAAACCACTGCTCTTCTGTCTGAAGCAGCATTTATGGAGCTCAGCACAGCAACAAATCCTGCTCCTGGATTAGGGTTTAAGGTCACACTTGCAGCAATTGCTCCTGGGCTGTGGCAGGAATGGGAAAAAGCTTAGCTCCAGCCTGAGGAGCTGCGCTGCCTGTTGGAGCTCACACTTTCCATCCAAGCATCCCAGCCCCACTCTGCCTCTCAGGTAAGCTGGGTCCAAAGGGACGGTGGGGTGACAGTTCAACACCCTGCCTGGGCCAAGGGAGTCCTCTCTCATCTGTACCATGGTCTACAGCTGTTTCTTGGCACTATCGCGGTCCTTCCAAAACGCTAATTTAGCAAGAGCAGAAAGACAGTCTAAAACAAGAAATCTAAGTTCAGTTCCCAGCTCTGTCCCAGATTTTTTGTGTAACTGCTGAATTTGTCTGCGTCTCGATTTCTCTCTGCACAATTGGACTTCTTGCCAGTTTTGTCTATTTAGGGGTACTAGGCAATTGTACAGGACCCCATTTTTGAACTGGAGCTTTGAGCAATTCTCCTCATTTAAATAAATGAAAATATGTTTGAAGCAAAAGAGTATTTGTCAGTACAACAATGCTGCTTCTACCATGCAGGTGCTACTTACTGTACCTTTAGTAATTTCTGGAACATTAAACTCATATGATAGACTGCTGAAGACTGGAAAGAATTCATTCACTGGCTTTATCCTGATATAAATGTAAATGGTATCTGGAAATGTAACACAAGATGAAATCATGGTTAAGTATGGCTGTGAATTTTTCTCATGCATATATTCAAAATACATATGGCATTCCTCTCCCCATGCTGTTACAGCACAGGAAAATATTTTTTAAAGCGTGTAAAAAGGATACTTGCTTGAGTAGTTAGGAAAGGCGATATCTTGCACCCTGACAGCCAGAGAATAAACTTCAACTCCTGGATTAGATGGATTTTCTAGATCAATGCTTTCAGTCATCTGAATTAAAAAGAAACACGGTTGTGTTTATACTCTCTTACACAAAGTCACAATACACGTGATGGCAATCGGTTTTCTCAGCGTCTCCCTCTTGAATACCCCGAATAGTCCCACAGGAGTACAATAGGCTATAAATCAATTATGAGACTGAATCTCAGGCTTTTCCGTCACGTTCACGGTTTGGCATCTCTTGGCAATTCAAAACGCTTTCCTTCTGCCTGTCTTCCCTTTAAGTGTAGGGACTTGTATCATCTGAGCAAAAGGTCTTTGCTTTTTACCTGCTTAATTCTGAGTGCGTGTAATGATCTGGCTCTTTACTATGCCCTTTGTTGGCTCAACAAGAGCCTGTGATTGCTAAATAGCAATAGTTACTCCTTGAGCTCAGGTCTGCAGACCTGTATTAAAGGTATCGGGTTCAGCCACAACTGTTTATCCAGGAACCAAGTAGCTACTCAACAGTGGCTCATATAGAGCTTTAAATCCTAATCTCCTGAACTCTGTCTCTCTGCAAGAGCCTCATAAACTCTGTGGCAGTGAGATTAAAGCACAGGCATTCACTGCTTTTTGTCTATAGGAAAACTCCTGGAGAGATGGGACACTTCAGATAGCCTATTACATTACACAAGCACGGTGATCAAAGGGCTGACAACAGTCGTATCCTGTGCAGCACTGAAAATGCCTTCTGTGCTGGTAGGTGCAGCAGCTAAGGATGGTGGCCATTCACATACCTGCTTCTAATAAAAAACTAGAGTTAGACATACAGAATCATTTTACTGCTCCTATCGCATCTTTGTCGTTCACAGATTGCCTGTGCACTCACTACACTTTGTGGGGTTTCTTCTTTTCTATATTTGTCTGTGGTTCTTTTTAAAGCAACAAAGCAGCCGTCACTGCACACGTCCAGCAGCTGGCGGGGATTCTGGCAAATGCAGATTTTACAGCAGCTACCAACATAAGGAAGTCATATTTTGACACGTCAAATCACACGACGTACAAATCCCACCACGCTTTTGTGAATATTTACCACATTTACCATATTGCAGTCCTTCACAGTGAAGACAAGGATCTTCCATGATTTAATGTGACTAAATAGGTACGATATGACATCAGATTGCTTTGTTTAACCATTTCAAAGTTGGTGCTTCACATGCCCTAAAAAACTACTTTTCTTCAGTCCTACCCGGCATTTTGATTTAAAACTGCCCTCTGTTCTCCAAGTTCTGTAGGATCCATAGAAACTATTAAAGGGTCTGTCTCTTACATCTCAACAGAACAATCATTCTCACCAACTCACTCTGTTGCAACATGAATTACAGTAATTGCTTTTTCTCATACAGGTAAAAACTCCAAAGTAAGAAATGACCTTTGTGAGAACTCATAAGACACTTTCAACATCGAGACCACCTGACATAAAGCCACAAATGACTGACCACAAGTCTCCCGGACTCAGCAGGCTCCAGAGCAAAGTTGTTACTTCCAAAACCGGATAATCCAGTGAAACTAAATAGATTGTTTGGTGGATCAACATCAATATCTTTACAGCTGTTTCTGAGATCAAGAAGAACTATCCCAGCAGTAGTATTTTCATTTATCTCTTTCCTGTTTAAAAGAAACATTTCCCATCAGTGCTCCTTATATTTCTTCTCTTGAACTCTTCACATACTCCATGCCAAAACATTGACTTCCATTTAGTTTCTAAGTGAAATCCTAGATCTAAATAGACAACAGCTAATGAAGCAATCTAGAATTTGAACCATATGCTGTGATGAATAGCAGCCCTATGTAATGGGCAGCACGCAGTTTGTCAGACCCCAAACCAAGACCTTGAAAATCCAATGAACTGCAGGAGGCACCATGAGATTTTAATGCTTAAGGTTATTTCAGCTCCTAATTTGTATTTTAAAACACCTTTGCAACACTCATTTCTTCATCATGTTATAATGTTTCCCTGATGAGAAGTTCATTCTTTTCTCCTTAACTAATTCCTGGACCATTCTGCTGCTTTGTAAAGCTGGTGTTTCTGGCCTTGCTGTTGACAGTGATGCTCTCAGTGATGCATGTGATGGAATTGCTAATGGAGGGTGCCAACTTTATCTTAAGAAAATGAAAGAAATAAAGAACTAACTGAAATGTCATTATGCCTTGATGTTTCCTTGTACAATCCCTATATATAGCCTCTCATTTCCTCCCCAAAGACTTTTGCCTCATTCAGATGAAAGTTTGAGCTCAATGGATCACAGAGACTGTTGTGTTGTCATCATGGACATTGTAACCAAGCAGCTCTCTGAGGAACTGGATTCTCTTCCTGCTAGTCCATAAAACTATATGATTTAAATGCACCTTTAAGATCATCTAGTCCACCCACCAACCCCTCCCCACCATGTCTACTAACCATCATCCTCAGTGCCACACCTCCATGGCTCTTGAAAAGCTCACAAATGCCTCAGAGAGTTCAGAGCCATAGCAAAGTCCAAGACTAGATCACTATGCACAGTCATATATGACAAGAGGCTCTGAGATCTGAAGACCCTAACTGATGTGCACTAACGGAGCACTGGGCTGTGGCAGCGAGGCAGTACTAAGGCAATAAGAGCGTCAGTACCTGAAGGTGGAGGGATTGCATTCTGGTGGGTTGTCATTGATATCTCCAATGATGACTGTGATCTCCATTTCACTGGAGTGCCCCCCACGAGGACTGTCCTCCACCCGAACTATCACAGAGACATTGGGATGGAGCTGCAGGGGAAGGACATCGCGGTCCATTCTCCCGGTCACCTGCAGCACTCCAGTTGCTGGGGGAAAGCAGCCAGCAGTTAGATTCTCACCCTCAGGGGAGGCAGTAAACACTTGTGGTGTACTGGTGGGAGGACAGGATAGCACAGCAGATAGGTAGCAAGCTGAAATCTTCTGTTCTCCAGAAATCATGGCTGGTTTAATTACTTTTTTAAATGATCCAAAATGGCTTTGATCTGTGTAAGCCTTTCACAGATAAATACCCACTGCTCAAAAATACTCCTGTGGCAACCTCAGCAGAGGGCTTGGGAAGCACTTAGGTTTCATTACACTCTCAAGGAAATGGTGCAGGTCAGAGCTGAGTGCACTCACCGAGCAGCAAGCACAATGAGCAGGCCGTGCTGTCCTTGTTCTCTAGCGACTAAGATGGCTTCACTTTCTCTGTTGTATTTCAAGCACTCTTCTGCACCTCTAAATCTACTCGTATATCAAAAGATCTGCTCTCAGCTCATGTCAAGTACTCTGATCAGCCATTCAATTAATTACATTTTCAATTCTGTTAGACTATCCAAAAAGGAGAAGATTGTTCTGGCAGAGCACAATACCGTTGCCAGAGTACTGAGGAGATAAAGGAACAGTTTGTATATCCCTTGCCTTTTGGGGTATAATTGAGAGGGATAATAGCAATACACAGCCAAAGGGCACGGGGAATCCAAAACTTAACAAGGATCTTCTTGATCTCCCACAGAACTGCGCTGGGTGGTAGATTCTACCACTGAAATAAGCATCTTTAAAACAAAAGTAGATGAGAGGCAGAGCAGTTGCTGAATGTCAACCATAGGAGCAAAATCCTCAGGACAGAGACAGGTGCGCCCCAGAGAGCAGGGGGACATGGAACCAGCATGTAGGAGACAACTCTTTAGAATGGTCTCACCCAAATATGGGCATGAATAGAGCCATGAAGCTCAGCAGTAGTTTTCATGCATTACAGTACTAGAGCAGATTTCGCGTACGGGAGAACAAGCTGTGGTCTAAGTACTTGCAGCCATTGCAAGAGCCCCAGAGAAGTCACTACAACTGTTAGAGAAAAAGGCAGCTGATTCAACTTTCACTCAAGGAGTCATCAATCTCCAGCCATAAGAAAACGTTTGTCAGTTAGTCACCTTTAGTCTACTTTCTTTAAGATATTGTATTTAATGTTAGTCAGCTCATGGAAGAACTTGGCCCTAGAAACATGCTGAGCATTTCTTTATTGCAGGGACAGACACTAAAGAAATTCAACACTCGGGCAAAAACATCTCCTGTGTGGCCACCCTTTTTTGGGGAGAGTCAGAAGGCATGTTTTTGTTTGTCTTACATGGATTTATGGAGAAATATGTGTCAGAAGACTGGATGCTGTAGAAAAGTCTGCTGGGAGAGTCTTCATCATCAGGATCTTTAGCTGTTATATTGGCAACAACAGTTCCTGGGCTTTGTTCCTCGGGAATCCTGTAGATCCGTTGTTTTCTACAAGGGAGAGCAACGTTCATTCAGGAAAAGGCATGTCTGCGTTTGCAAGAGCAGCTGAACACAGACTTAGCTGAGCAACCAATTGTAGAGGTAAAGCGCTTGGCCATGATGGGCTCGGAGTTGTCACAGCCAACATCCCAGTCACTGTTTTTGCCAGCTGGGCTGCAGCAGCAGCAGAGCTGCGATGTGGGCATAAAGCATAACAGAGCTGCAAAAAGGAGAGTCCTTCCCTTTCCCTGCAACTTATCATAGTGAACGCAATTTGACTTTCACGGAATTGTGGAAACTGAAGATGGACAGGGCTGTTCAGCCAAGCAGTCCATCCCCATGCAGAACCACCAACCTGCCATTTCCTGTAAATTCTGCTGTTTTCCAGGAGAAAAACAAAAATAGAAGCAGTAACACAGTCATATTTTGGAGCGAATGCTGGAGGCATCTGGGGTGCAACAGCATTACTAAAAAGCATGGGCTGCTCCTCAGGTAAAAGCAAGAAAGAGCATTCCTGTGGGTGCCCTACTGATGTCCCCATGATGTTGCTCCAATTTCCCAACGTCTGTCTGATTCATTTTAAGTACAGATGCTGTTTGGCATGCCAGTGCTCCCAGAGTTCCCATGAAATGAGTTTTATGGCTCAGATATGGTCTGACAGTTGTGTAGAATTGTTTATAATGGTTGCAACTGCATGTTCACATGGGCACTGAGGTATGCAGTTGCGGTACTTGACCCATGCGCTAAAGCAGGTATGGGCAAGCATGCAAAAACTGTGCAGAGACTATGTGAAAGGTGATTTATTCTCCTGAAATGCCTGAACACACAAAATATCTGCTAACAAAAGCCAAAGGGAGTTGAAGATGCTCAACAGTTCACAGAAGCATTAGGAGCATGCTTCAAGACAGAACATTTTTTGTACATTTTAAACCTTCTGTGCCACCACTGACTGACTAGTGTGTTGTTCCTAGTTCAGGAAGACATGAGCCCCATGCCACAGAGAGGATTCACATCTCAGACCTCTCTCTGCAGCTCCATCTTCACAGCCCTGCCAGCCTTGCATGTGCCATTGCCCTGTCCCCACCAGACAGATCTGTCAGGAAGGAGTGGGCCATTCTCAAGCACATGCCCATCACACCAGGGGCTCATGCAGCTGGGAAGGAGATGGGGCCACCTCCTACGCAGCCAGGTCTGGGCTGTGTCCTGCTGTCAGAGGACCCTCCGCTTGCCAGTTGTATTTTACAGCGCAGTTCAAGCAGACCTTTTAGACACTGTAATAAAATTGCGAAGGAAGCACATTTGTTTTCTTGTCTTCTTTGTTTTCTTGACTCCACACATTTTCCACTGATTTTAGCAGCCAGAATTTCAAAAGGGTGAATGCCGATGCAGTATTGTGAACACCAAAACCAGATGTGCCTGCATATACTATGGGAACAATTAGAAAGGCCCTTTGAAACTCTGCTCTTGACAGCTTTGATCAGGAGAAAATAAAGAAGGTTTGCTAACTTGTCAAGCTTCCCCAACTCCCATCTCAGCACTAATTATTACAGTGTCAGAAAACACACAGTCCCAGCATGCAGCTCACATTTTAGCAGGGTGAGGGCACGCATGTGCATAGTGAGGACAGCTCACAAAGAGTAATTTAATTTCAAGCTCTTTGCAAACTGAGCTTCTATTTTTGGCCTGTTGTGTCAATATGAAAGGGAAAAGATTCAAACAAATGCCGTGCCTTATTTGTGTCATACAACAACAGAGTCTTAGGCATTAGGTGTTACAGATACTCCATTCACTGTCTTGAACAAGTAGATAAATATTTAAAAGAGCTCCTTTGGCATTCCAAACATGAGGATAAATAAACAGAAATGGCAACTTTTGGATGAAATAATCAGTCTAGAACACAATGTGCAAATGTTGGCGCTGGGAAGTGGATTCCTGCTGCTTGTACAGCCTGTGGATAGAGCTGTTAACCTTTTTGGTTACTTCATACATGAAGTTCAAGCAGCAACAAAAGTATCCATTACCATTATTATCCATATCTTTACCCAGCAAAGAGTGTACCTGGCCAAGCTTTGGGCTGCCAGCTCTTTGCATAGGTTGCAGGAGACATCTCACCATAAATACTCCCACCGGGGACCTTCTACCACCTCAGGATCAGAAGACAGAGAGAGAACATCTAGAATCCAACTCATGTCTCACGCAAAGTGACAGAGACAAATCAGCTGCAGAATCAGAGCAGTTCTATAAGAACTGTGCTTGTCAGCTTCCTGGTTCAGAAACCTTTTGGCCACTGTGTTTCCCACCACAGAACAGCCCTCTGGTAGCACGCAGCTATTCTTTCCTATTTTGCAAATTTTCAACAATTTTCTTTATTTCAGCTGAAGCCCCATTAATTTTCAGAAGCTATTCCTGATCTCTGTGTTGTGACACAACAATTTCCTGCTTGTGACAGAGCTGGGAACGGCAATGTTTCAAAGAGGACCGAGGTCGTTATAAGTGTGTGTGTCTGGGAAGAGGAAAAGACAGATCAAAAGTGAGACCTTTTTATGTCTAGACATTTCTGCATGAATAAACATCATTACAGTGAAACACACATCTGCATGAGGAGTAAATTCTCTATGACTGTATTCTCATGGGCTAAAATTCAGGCCTTTGTCTGAACTTGTCCAAAGGTCTTTGCATAGCTTTAACCTCCACTTGCTAACAAGAAGCCTGTTTGGCCGCCCTTAGCTCAAGAGCGGAACCTGGAAAACTTAAAACTAATAAAAATATAAATAATAAAAAAGGGAAATGAAAGCAAATCTTTTCAGTAAAAGAATGGGAGTCACCGCAAAATGAAAACGCTGCTCTCGGTAGCACTGCATTGCTGTATTAGTTTGCCCTCCGTGACACCCTCCCATTGGTGCCAAGGCAGTAAAGCTGGGAAAACATCTACAGTCTCAGTACAGTGGAAGTTTCTCACTCACGTGGTAAAGTAAGGGCTTTCATCATCGATGTTAATTATATTTATATTCACTGTTTTGGTAGAGTTCAGTCCTTCCAGATCTGTCACTGTTACGTTTAAAAAATAGCTGTTAAATAAGAAAACAAAACAAGAATCACTCTTTGGCTGCATAGAAAAGCATTGCCCACTGCAAGCACGTGGAGAAGAGAAACTCTCACCAGTGCGGATCCTTCTCGTAATCTATTTTTCTTTTTGAAAAAATGTCTCCATTTTCCAAGACCCGGAATGGCACCGATTCAGGGAGTGGCGAATACTGAAAGGAAGAGGAGAACGAGTTAATCATTTCTGCATCATTTTGTTTGAGCATCCCTCTGGTCGTGCACTGCTTTGTGAAAGGGCTGAGGCACAGCACGGTGTCTGACCCAGAACTACATGATGAAGCACAGAGACACACAGGTCTCTTTAGGTCCAGCTTCTGAGTGTGCTCTTTTATATTACAACAGCCAACAAGGCAGAGCTGCAAAACAATTCTTAGCTAAGTGCTGCTATTTTTCTCCTTTCTGCAAACAAAGTTATCACTTCCCAGGGACTTTCATTGATATCAAGAGTATTTTCCAATATGCTGATCCATTTGCTAAACTGAGGGCCACAGTGGTGGGATTATCACAGAAATGAGATTCCGTTTCCTTGTGAGCAGTTTCCTTACCGTCTCATCTGAAAGAATTTACACTGTGACGTAGAAGGTTAAAAACTTTACCCACTTGCAGTCACTCTGACCTAATAAAAATGTTCTGAAGACATTCTCTTTTTTTTTAAATACACGATTCCTGCAGTATCTCTGATTAACTGCATCGAATTCTGCCGTCAGTGCCCCTGGATTTTGGAGTGCTGAGAGCTCAAAATACAATTTGTGTTCAAACGTTGAGGCTGGGTTTCCTCAGTATATTATTATTGACAACGCTTCAGTCTTTTCCAGTGTTCCTGATGATGAAGTGTGTTGTCAGAAGAGGCAATTAGCCCTTCAGATACAGTGGTTGATTTAATTTCTGGTGGTTTTTTTTCCCCCAGCTTACTTTGAGTTCACCATTCTCAGGATCGGTTGCATTGACTCTGTAGATGAGTCCAGGAGGCGTTCCTTCCAAGACATAGATCCTCACAGCTGCATGGATAGAAGCAAACGCAGTGTTAATTATACAAGAATGAAGGGCACAGCAGCAAGAAGACTGACATTCTGAAGCTGTCTGGGTGCATTACTGTCTGATGTGTGCTCTCACTTCACCAGCGTCCTTTCAAAATCCTCACAGGAATGAGCACAAACACTCCAAAGATTAAAAGGAAAAGTGTGTATCTGCGGACAGACACCCCTCACTGATAGCTGAGAAAGGCTGATCTGTAAATAAGGTCTTCTCTGAGCTGCTCAGCGGGTATGGAACACAACTGCATTTTGTAGACACGTGTCTGCCTCGACCATGCAGATGGGGAGAAAGTGATCTGCTCTCCATCCCCATCCCCTTCACACCCTCCCCTGCCCCCTGCCAGGAGAGTTCAAAGCCTTTCCTTTTCATTTCTGCTTTTCCTTTACATCTGTGGGGTGAATACATGGTAGATGGCCTGTGCTTAATCTCTTGCCTTGCTCAGAGCAAGGAGGATTCCTCCACAACCGAGCTGCCTCACGCTCAGCCACTGGCAACAGGCTCAGGCACAGTGACGAGCAAAACAACAGCTCCTTAGATCCCATTATTTGCTTTCTGCCCTTTGTGTCTGCTGAACCTGGCGTTTCTGGACTATTAATTGCTGCTGTGACCCCCGCTGACTGCTGCTTCTCATCACAGCGGTGGGAACCCCAGCACAGCGTAATGAGTTGTTCCCAGAGGACAACAATACGAATATAAGGTTTAATGAGAAGGAGATGCTTTTTAATAACCAACGAATGCGCAATTAGTGTCTAATTGTGGCTGGTACTGTTAACTACAGCCATGCAGTTAGACAGATCAGACATCTGTGCTCACCAATTTATGGCAGCTCTAGCTGAGAGTTAAGCTGATGCACTTATTTGTAACAAGCTCCCACATAGTATGTTTCATGCTGTGCCAATCCCCTGAAGTGTCACATTTAATTATTATTAGATTCCATCAGCACCCATGATACACGAGACACCCTCAGCACTGAGAAGATGACACAGCCTCTTCCCTCGGGGAAGCTAATTTGCTTTACAAACTAAATGTTGTATGGAACGGAGCACCCGCATGCTCGGTGGCGCTGGAGAAGCGGCTGCGCCGTGGCCGTGCTGCACTGAGCTCAACCCTGCAGACAACCCAGCAGCACCCACACAGCCAGCTGCAGCCCGTCTAACACTGCCACTCTGGGGCTGGGGGTTTGTCAGCCCCTCCCTAACACCAACCATGAGCGTAATATTATCATAGTAAGGAAAAAAAGCAATATAAGGAAATTTGTTTTACAATAAGGGCAGTGAGGCACTGGAAGAGGTTGCCTAGAGAGGTGGTGGATGCTCCATTCCGGGTCAGGCTGGACATGGCTCTGAGCAGCTGAGCTGTAGGTGTCTCTGTGCACTGCAGGGGTGTTGGACTAGATGGCCTTTACGGGTCTCTTCCAACTCAAATGATTCAATGATTCTGTGATTGAATGCCCTTGTCTAAGTGCTGTTGTGGATCCAGACAGCCAGCCTTGTTATCGATGCTGTTGCAGACTTTTCCTTTTTGCATCTTTGTGATCTGAAAGCAAACCTGGTTTCCTGTGTGTGCAAATTTTTTGCACAGCCATAGTATACGCTTCTTTAAATTTATCTTCCCTCTCCAAATCAGTCCAGTTTCAACAAACTACTGCAGCACAGATCCATACTGTGCTGGCTGCATTCCTATCAAACTTTGGGTTCACAGTTCATATCTTTAGGGCATTTTGTCTCATAAAACAAACAAACAAACAAAAAGACAAAACGTACAAACATAAATAAAGGAACATATGAAAATAACATTGCTTTCATATTTTTTTTTTCCTTTTTTTTTTTTTTTTTTTTTTTTTTTTTTTTTTTTTCATTCTTCAAATGCATTTAAATGTCTTAATCAATTTTAGTCAAATCTTTGAGAAAACTAAAAGGGCATTTCTGTAAAATAAAGCTTTGATAGAAACAACATCCTGTTCCACCCTTGTTTTCCTATAGGACAATATTTGGACCACTTTAACTACGGGCATTGCATGCTGTTAAATTCTGCATTTGATGTCATCTTTGTGAGTGCTGCTTTTTTCAGATGCCACCACCATCTTACTTTGAATTGCCATATTTCCCCAGAACACAGGACGTTCATTCTTATCCGCGACTTGGACAGTCAGTGTGTTGAGGTCAGTCCTCCCGGCAGTATCTTCAACAAAAATCTGTAAATCAAAGCTCTTTGGCATAGTTTCATAATCTAGGACAGGGTTTCCAGTGGTAACAACCTGAAAATAAAAAACAATACTAACAGTACATCATGCAAGAGATGTAAGTTACAGACTACAGGAGTGAATAAAGGAACATCAACAAGCAGTGAGCATTTTAGATCATCTTCCACTTACTGACACAGCTCTTGCCAGTACAAGAAATGTGAGGAAAAATAAGGACAGACAGACCAAAAGGTTGTGGCCCCATGGAGCGATGCAGGGACCTCTTGTGTGAGTGATAGTCTGGGGAGGAGAAAGCCTGGCAGGAACTGTCCTGCCTTGAAGATGGTGTGTTGCCTTCATGGCCACAAGCACACCTCCTTTGCAGGAAGGAGCATGCAGCAGGAGTCTGTACAGCCCAGCAGGATCAAGGCCCTTCCCTTTGTAAGTGGATCTGGGAGAAGACTTGCATGAAACCACAGGGAGGAATGAGCTGCAAGAGCACACTGCATGAGAGTGAGACCTGAACTGCTTGGGGAAATTGAACTAATTAAAAATGAACACAGGCCTTATGTTTTGTAAGCCTGATAATGCAAATGTTTGATTTGTTGAGATTTTTTTTGAAAGGCTTCCAGCTCTGCACATCAACCCTTAAAAATAGAAGGCGATCATCAGATGGCTTGGCTTGGAAGGGAACTTAAGGCCTACCAGTTCATTTCTTTTGCTGGGGGCCCCGGGCCTGGACATAGGCCTGGACCAGAGCAAGAGCAAGATGCTGAAAGTTGTATGCTACAATCCTCACTGTGGAAGCTAATAAAGAAGCAAGAACTTCCTTTCTTGGTATGAGAAAGGAAAATGTAGCTGCTGACTTTGTGAATCAAGATGATCTCTTTTGAGGTTGCACTTGTGAAGAATGGCTTTGAACTGGTGTAGACTGTGAGTGGCTTACTTCAGTTCCAGGCAGGAGCGATGCTTACTGATAAAGGCAGCATTCACACACCTGAAGCAGCTGCAGATATAGTGAGCAGCATCTTGAGCTACTCCATAACTGCCCACCCCTCACTCCACATGAGAATCTCACTGCTCCTTGCTTTCCCCTTCAGTCCCGGGGAGCAGAGGGAGCATCAAATCAAGGTAGCTTTGGCCAGCAGTGTGCTTTCATGCCCTCAGCACAGTGTTCATATCTTAGTAACCAGGACATTCTCAGAAACCCCAAAGCATACCAAGAAGTGTGATATTGCCCAGGCTTGCTGCAAAAGGACTTGGTTCACAAATACAGGAGAACCTAAGCTGCATACTTACATACAGAATATTGCTTTTATCTTAGCAAAGATGTAATGGCATCATTAAGGAGAGCTGAGGTACCTCATTTTGGACCATATTACTCTTGAAAAATGTTATATCAATCTGCTAAAAATAGTGTAAATAAATAAAAGTATCAAAGTTCATCAAATAAATTAACTAAGGACGCTCATGAGCATTTATCCTTGCATTGTGAGTTGCACATATTCAGTCTACTGCTAACTTGCACAATTTATATGTAGCTTTCTTTATGAGTTTCTCGTGACTGATATTCCCTGGCTCAAATACTTCATTCTAGTTCCTCAAGTGGGTTAGGAAACCCCAATAACAGTTACAGATCAGTTAAGATATACAAAGTCCTCTCGGGCAATTTGAGTAATTGGGGCTGTGGTAAGGAATGACAATAAGCTGGCACTTTGGAGTGCCAGAGATTTTTAGCTATTTGCAAGGTCATTTTTCCTTCAGATTAGTTTTCCAGTCCAACTCATCAAGCAGCCCACAGTGCTGCACAGCGTGGAAATGGCACAGGACAGGAATGAGTGGGCAAAGAAAAGGACTATATTTTGCAGCAGAAGGGATAGCTTTAATTCAGAGTGCCACAGTACAGCCTAGGAAGTGAGAAACTTCCAACAAACCTCCTTGGAAGCACTCAGAAAAAAACTTACCAATTATTTTTCTAAGACTCTACTCAATATCTATCAGTATCTTTCAAAGGTGTTCAAGATTGTCACTGTTGAGGCTCAGACATACAAGTGGGCTGCAGTGGAGTGCCCAGCATCATGCCTCTGAGTGTTCACTCACTGCCAGTGACAAATGTGAGGCAATGCTTGCTAATTTATCCAGCAGTGAAAGCTAGCTGGAGCCAACAGAAACTGCCTTACACTTGGCACAGAACAAGAGCACACAACAGATAGAAATAGATGAGGGATATGTGGAAGCATGATATCTTTGTATCTCCAAGTGTCTTCCTTGTGGGTCACAGCTCTCATTCAGTGTTAAACACAGCTTTGATCTGACTCAGCTTACGCTGTTTTGGAAGTGAGTCAAACTCATTTCAATTCTAGGTGGAAGTGTCCAAACAGGAGCTCCATATGCTATAAATAATCCACTTTAACTTCACAGCAACTTCGTATTAAGTAGGCTGAAAAACTTGCAGATAACTACAGATAAAACCACAAAACAGAATGCACTCCTATATGCCCTTTTCTAGAAAATTGTGCTTTCTTTCACAGAATAAACAGAATTATTGTGATTAGTGGTTTCTGCCTAGATGCAATTAAAACTGTAGTCGGTATGGTTATTCATGTGTCATATTATTGCAGCAAATAGTACTACAGTCTGCGTTTACAACACCTTTCTGATGAACAGATGAGTCACTGCGCACTGCCAATTCTCAGCAATCCAGGAGCCATGAGCCAACAGGATGGAGCATTGCTCAAACTGAACAGAAAACTCACCCTGTACACAAGATCTCCTGCGGATACAATAGCAAACGCTTCCGTAAGTGGATTCGAATTTACTATGGTAGGGTGTATTGCAACAACTCCAGAAGACAATGGAGAACCAGTTACATTGAAGGTATAAATGGAAACACCAGCTGGTGCATTCTCTTCAACGGTCCTTGTAGTAGGTAAGCCCCTCAGCAGTGGGGTTCTTCTTCCTGTAAGATGAAAATGATTGAAAAATTACTTCTAGGAGTCTCAGACTGGCAGGAGCACACAGCTGCTGCCAAGTTAACATTAATGAGCACAAAATGCCCTGATTCTCCTTTTGCTCGTGAATGGTGGTGTTGCACTGCAGTAAAACCAGTACTAATGGCAGAAGACGAATGGTCTTATCTCTAGTTCAGTACTGTGCTATCGTCACCTCAGATAGCTGATGTTTAAGCAGTATTGCCTTCATATCCCCAAACTGGCAGCGTACCTCAGTGAGACTGAGAAGGACTGGAAGCTGATGGCTTACCCAAAACACTTGCCAAGAAAGCTGGCTGCTGTCAGTAAAACTTTCTGTGCACTTAGTGCCAGGACAGCAGCGGACCCTGCTCAACAGGCCAGGCTGTTCATATCTCAGCAACTCCTGCAGCAAAAGTACTTTTACTGGGTGCTCAGCCTAAACCTTAGGAATGCCAAAGGGAAGTGTGCTGTGTTGTAACACCGCTGAATGGTGGGATGGAGCCACATCCTTCTGCCCCTCCTCACGTGGCTTGGGAAGGATGGCTCACATCAGCCCCCAGAGAGACCCTACAATTGCATTTCCTCAGTGGCAGCAGCGCCTTTAATCTGGAGGGGAGAATTCAGCTCCAGGGGTTTCAAATGACATTAGAAGGATCCTTGTTGACTTTTGCCCTAAACTATCAAAAATCTTGTTTCTCTGACTCACTAGTGACCTTTTTGAGCATCCTAGGGACAGATTTCAAATGATTGGTGTTTCCTGGACAGATGTGGCTTCTATTACTGAACTCTCAAATAACTGTTCCCCTGTGTCCTAGTGTCTTTGCATCCTGAGAAGCAAAAGCAATAGTGATAGGTGAGTCTACGAGGCAAAGCATGGAGTACTGTGGTCCCTCTTCCCTAATCCCAGTGAAGGACTAAGCTTGTATCAATGTTCTTAAGGATTCTGGAAACCGCCTTCAATAAAAATTGCCTGTGTAAATGAGATTGAGCTGAGAGTGCCTTCTGGGGATACACTTCCACAATTGGAGCTGAGCTCTGAATGTAACCTGAGGGCAGTATTCAGTACCCAGTACTTAAAACAAGTCACAGTTCATTGATGGAAACTCTTTACAGAGTCTATTAAATCATTTGTAACATTTAGAAATGTAGGGGTTCTATTTTCATATTATCTTTGAAGAGTTCCTTGGCTGTTTACTCAGGATTCATCTTTTTGACTTCCTAAACCATGAGTGCTTACTTTTTGCCCTCCGCCCTTCCCCCCCCATTTTTTTTAATC
This sequence comes from Excalfactoria chinensis, assembly GCF_039878825.1. NCBI lineage: Eukaryota > Metazoa > Chordata > Aves > Galliformes > Phasianidae > Excalfactoria > Excalfactoria chinensis. The sequence continues at coordinate 12,841,564 of NC_092825.1, read as the reverse complement.
TGACATTTTCCATACAGTATCTAAATGGCTTCTTCTTTCAGCTGATTTTACAAAAGCCCTCCATTGTTTCTACAAGTTCTTGGTTCTTGGTTACCTCCTCATTTCAGAGGATGAACCATGCTTGAATAAATTTAATACACTGTTTATCAGAATTACCAGTCCCAATCGTTAACAAATTCTGAGCCTAATATAAAACAGTTATGACAATGGCTTTTGGAAGTATATGTATATTCAAGCCCTAAATACCTGTGATTTGTTAACCTGGAACACTGGAACAGGCTGCCTAGTGGGGTTGTGGAGTCTCCTTCTCTGGAGATATTCAAGTCCCGCTTGGACACCTACCTGTGCGACCTGGTGTAGGGAACCTGCTTTGGCAGGGGGTTGGACTCGATGATCTCTGCAGGTCCCTTCCAACCCCTATAATTCTGTGGTTCTGTGATTCTGTGAACCTTTACAGAGGGCTTGAGTCATATATTCAAGCTATTCTCTTCCCATAACCACGCAGGTTAGACAAACACTGTTCTTCAGGACCAGTTGAGATTCACATGCGGTGCCCTGAGAAAATGCGGGGGGGCACCAAAGAAAACACCAAATAGTGGCAGGTTTCTGAGGACTGGAAGAACTTTCAGTTTCTTGAGAGCAAGGCGGTTCTACCTGAGAAGACAGCTTGCTAAAAGCAGCTCCATCAGTCACACAGACTGCAGCTTGTAGATCCATTTTAAGTTGCTAACATGTACGTATTGGCAAACCTTTTGTGTTTTGACACTGAGCAAGAGTACTGATACCCTCCTAATTCTCCATAAGTGTTTTTTTTCTGTTCAGTTGCTTGTTTTACTTCAACAAATGAGAAATGTTAACAACATTTGAAAGCAGTATTAACAATATTGCTACAGTTTTAAGAGTAGATGGCATTTCTGGTAGAACTGACCTCCTTTCCCACTCCAACACTGCCACACTGAGCAGCAGCTATTGCACACTGAAGTCCCTCTTCCAGAAAAAAAAAGTCTTGTGAGGGCTCATATTCTCTTCATTACGCTGCTGTAACCACTGCTGTAATCTATTTCAGTAGGAAAATAATTGTTACTTGATTTTTTCCATCTGTGTCCGATCCCTAAATATGTATTATAAAGTTCCCAAGAGAAAGTACAACAGCCAACAGTGTTCTAATTTTAGCAGTGTAATGAAATCATGTTCTTACCAGATACTACTCCCAGCAAAATGAAGAGAAGGAACGTGCTCTTCATCGCCTTTACAACCCTGTCCTTTGCGTCCTCAGGATGCCAACTGAAGGAAAACCATGGTATGTTTTCCCTCCTTTACAATCAGCTCCACCTAAATTCTTCCTCTTTGTCATGTGGTGTGAGAAATGAAACAAAGGACCATGTCTCTAAGGGAGTTTCTAAACACCGTCAGCTTGTTTGCTTGTCAGGGAACTGCTCCTTGCTCACACTCCAGCCACAGACCTGGGCCACACTTGAGAAAACAGCCATGAATAATCCTTTCACTGCAGTGATCTTATTTATTGAAGCGTTATGAAAAGAATCTAGGAAGTTCTAAATGTGGAAATACTGCAGTGTTTTCATAGCTCTGGCAAATGAGGTGCTCTCTTCAGAGACCAGGATCAAATACTCACGCTTTCTTTCTTACACCAGAAACCTGATTTTTTCTCATTTCACCAGGTACCAGAGAATTACTCTGTACATGCACTGCATACCTGGGGGGGAGACTGCAGCACATGCACGTGATAAAGTCAGCTTTGTCACAGCTGTCTCAGGAACAGCATGGACCACCATGCAAAGTGCACTGGTTCCTTGGATTGGGCGTTTAGACAGCTAGCCCACAATATACCTGTGCAACTTTTACTTTTTTGACCTAAGGGCAGTCCTAGCCTTTTTGGTGAAGCATAATATAGAGGTGGTACTAATGCCGGAACTGGATGCAGTATATGGGCACATCATTATTAACTCACAGAATAATTTAGGTTGGAAGGGACTTCTGGAAGTCACCTGGTCAAACACCCTGCCCAAAACTGGCCCAGTTAAATCCAGTTGCTCAGGAATTTGCCAGTTGGTTCTCAAGTATCTCTGCACAAACTTACCAGCTCAGCGAAGAAATATAGCCTTGGCCTACAACAGACGCGGCCATGCTGTCACCTGGAAGCACATGCTGCACCAGGCTGTTACTGAGGAAGCTAATCTTCCACTGCCGTGGGAAATCACAGAATCACAGAATTATAGGGGTTGGAAGGGACCTCTAGAGATCATCGAGTCCAACCCCCCTGCCAAAGCAGGCTCCCTACACCACGTCGCACAGGTAGGCGTCCAGGCGGGTCTTGAATATCTCCAGAGAAGGAGACTCCACCACCTCCCTGGGCAGCCTGTTCCAGTGCTCCGTCACCCTCACCGTAAAGAAGTTCTTGCGCACATTCGTGCGGAACTTCCTATGCTGAAGTTTCAGCCCATTTCCCCTAGTCCTGTCCCCACGCACTACTGAAAACAGACCAGCCTCGCCACTATGGCTGCCATACCTCAGGTATTTATAAACCTGGATCAAATCCCCTCTCAGCCTTCTTTTCTCAAGGCTAAACAGACCCAGTTCCCTAAGTCTCTCCTCATAGGGGAGATGGTCCAGGCCCTTCACCATCTTTGTGGCCCTCCGCTGGACTCTTTCCAAGAGATCCCTGTAAATGTGGGCCTAAATACTATATTAGCAATATATATGAATATACATAGAAAACCTCACCCTCAAATGACCTAATTGTGATGATAAAATATTAATGCATATGTATTCACAGCAGAAAAAAACAAACAAACAAAAAAAAAAAACAACAACAAAACAAAACAAAAACAAAAAAAACAAAAACAAACAAACAAAAAAAAAACAATGAATCTGAGCTGTTTCTTTACATACCAGGTCATTGCCAAGCCCTTCACATGCATTTCTTGTGTCTGCAAAGATGCTTTAGACCTGAACGGACTTTGATAGATAGTTCCCATCCTAAGCTCCAAATAGCCAAACCATGCCAGAACTCAGGGATCACAGTTTTATAGCCTTTATTTTCTTTCTGTTCATTCTTTGGCTGCTTTGGGGAGTTTGTTGGTAGTGGTAGTTGTTTGTTTTGTTGTTTGATGTTCTGTTTTGCCTACAAATACGTACTTCGACATCTTTGTTTTGTCTTTCCTTTGTGTGAGAATCCACACTGATCTACTTTCAGCAGGAGCTCAGTATCCAAATCACCAATCAGACTCTTCCCCGCAAATTTGTGCCAAAGACACCATAGAGGAACCCTGGAGACATGGATGGTAAAAGCATTTGGAAGACATACGTGCTTCTCTCCAGCTTCTCCTGGAAGTGCAACAACTTTCAGGTGCTGTGTGAATTCCCAGTGGAACAATTCTGTTGCCGTGCACAATTATAATTCAAACCCCCACTTGCCCAGGTACTAGCGGAACCCCCGCTAGGGCCAAAAGGACCACCGTGACTCAAGAAAGGTGGCAAAATGGCGTTTATTAGGAGTAATCAACACCTTATATACCTTACTACTTCGTCTACGCCCCCTAGGGCGCACGTTTGAAATGCGCGCCAAGGTACATCACAAGGTGAGGGATAGAAATGGGGGGGGGGGGCACTGTCACGTCACATCTCGAAAAGCCCCGCTACCGCCTATATGTTTACAACATCTCCCCCCCTCCGAATACTACAAGGTTCAGCCTCGTTAGCATCTACAACACAATTCATATGTTTTTTTTCTCTAAATCTGTCTCCAGGGCTTCCAGGTATTCACTGATAAGCCTCCTGGTTCAAGCATGTTGTGAGAAGATCCCGCTGAGGTGACCAGGGAGATGGGGGAGGCACAGCTTAAGGGAGGACGGGGCAAAGGGCAGCTGTGGGAGGAGTGCCTGTGATCAGAAAGGGCTCTGGCTCTTTCTTCCTCCTTTGGGCACTGTCAGTACCTCTCAGTACCTCCCTTGGCCTCTCTTTTTTGTATTCCCCTGCTGAGATGGTTTCCGTGGTTCCCTGATCTTTCCTGTCAGGTTGTGAGGAATGTGAGAAAGATGCCAGTGTTAAGAGAGCCCCGAACTGTGAGAAAATCAAATCATATCAATAAGAGGTATATCTATATCTGCAAATATAGAGGTGCCGAGGAAGAGATGAGTTAGAAAAGGTGAGCAAGGCAGGAGAAGCTCACTGGCAATGAGCTCTGCTGCTGCAGGAAGGACAGGGATGAAATCTGCCTGGGTATGAAGCAGACAGATGAAAAGAGGTCAGGGCAGTGCAGGCGAGAGTGCAACCAGGGAGTTTGCAGGCAAAGCAGAGGGAGGGAAGAATTAATTGGAGCACATGAAAAGGTCAAGGAAGGAGCTGGGGTTTTAATCATTCTTTGTTTTTCAAGGTGATTTGAAACCTGGGCATTTTAGAGCACTGCTGAAAAAACACATTCCTGAAAAAAATGTCTTCTGGAGTATCGGGTAAAATGGAGAGAGAGGAAGGTGCTACACCGTTCAATAAATTAAGGGTCTTTGGTTCAGGGGAAAGACCAACAGGTCAGCATGTGAGAGACTGCTTCCATCTTAGGCTGGGATGCAGAGATAAAGCACATGGAAAGTGGAGATATCAGGTAGAAAAGAACAACACTGGACTTGCAAACTTCCAATTGCCTGTCCTCAAGAAAATGAGGGATTTTAACACAGGCCGGCATCAGAGAAGCAGTCTCCTTGCATAACAACATGTGCAGCTTCAGGACTCTTTTTTTCTATGCACTTAATTTTCAACAGACTTCTAGTCTGTTAACAGGAAAAAATGTTCTCTCGCTCTTCAAATACATCAGAGGTTCAAGACATAATTTTCTCATTAATGGCTATTTCAGCCAGAGCAACGGCTCTCTTTTGTGTAGCCAACCCGCAGGAAAGGAGGCATTTTGCTCTTACTGCGATAAATACCCACTAAGAATTGAGCAGCTTAATGAGAATTTTCCCAGCCCTGATCCAACTTCAGGTCAAGGGTATTTATTGGTATTTCACCAGTCAAATTACTCAGATTGTCAGCTCTTATTTTCCTATCCTCTCTCTTTAAGCAGTACAGCTTCTCCATCCGCTGCCTTGGTAACCTTTCCTAAAATATTAAAAGAGTACCTCAGCATCCTACACCAAAAACTTATGCACCATTTCATTTGATTTCTCAGCTAAAAGCTTCCTCTGTACTATCCGCGAGTAACAAGAGCAAGCTAAAAGCCATGAGTATCCAGGCTATCTTAATCTCATGATCCCAGCTTAGCAAGTTTAGTAACTGATCCCATGCAATTATGTAAAAACGCCCCAGACAGATATCTGGGCCATCTATTCTTTAGCACTGACTTGTAGACATGTAAACCTGCAAGTCATCTTGATAATTAACTTCGGTGTCTGTTAACAAGAAGCACTTCCATCACATCAAGGATTTTTATGGGATCCAGGCTTAAGTAAAGGACAGCCTTAAATCTGAGTAAGTACACATAGAAGCCTGAAAACACAGTTGTCAGAACCAAAAACAAGTTACCTTGTTGCTCCATTGGTTATACACCTTACGGATGAGAACATTTGCAAAAGAAAAATGAATCCCAGGAGTCTGACATTTCCTACTTATTCCATAATTCGAGAATTTGAGCACTTACTTTGGGGGGCAGTAAGGCATTAACATAGTTCTAATTCTTCCCATTTCTTGCACTCCATTCTGCCTGCTCAGCCTCTGCCTTCCTTCCTGTTGTTGTAATGACAAATGAGCATGGAGGTAGACAGTGGATCACAGAATCTCATAATCACAGGGGGTGTCAGGGACCTCTGTAGATCATCTAGTACAACCCCCTTCTAAAACAGGTTCCCTACAGTAGGTTGCACAGGAAAATGCCCAGATAGGTTTTCAGTATCTCCAGAGAAGGATATTCCATGATCTCCCTGGGCAGCTCCCATTTGTGCCCATCATCCCTTGTTCTGCTGCTAGGCTGAAAAAAAGCCTGGCCTCATCTATTTGACACCTGCTCTAGAGGTATTTAAAAGCATTGATAAGACACTGAAATTAGTTCAGTAAAGCTCTATATACAGGAACATACCATAGAATCATTGACTGGCTTGGGTTGGAAGGGACCTCAGAAATCAAGTTCCAACCCCACTGCTGTGGCCAGGGTTGTAAACTGCTAGATCAAGCACTGGATCAGGTTGCCCAGGGCCCCATCCACACCCATATAACTGAGTTCTCTCTACAGAAAGGTCAAGTGACTTCTCAGGGCCCTGCACAAAGTCCAGAGGAGTGCTAAGTTCAGTGGTGCCAATTTTAAGATAGCATGACTTTAAACAGCATATTGTTGCAAAATGTTTTTCTTAAAGAAGTTCTTGTGTGGGTTTTTGGTTTTTTTTTTGTTTCAGCAAAACATTAAAGTTGGTGAAACACAAGCTTCATTATTTACTCAGTTGAGCAAAAATAGATGTTACCAGAAACTACTCTGTGTTCCGTGGTTCAAGATCAAAAAGACATGGTGGTTTAGAACATCCAAAACCTGCAATAAATGCTACCTCTCGTCCATGACAACCATGTATGTCACTTGAATTTTAATCACATGACTTGTCTTTACATTCCTACATATGTTAAGATTCAGTGAAAAATGCACTGAGTTTAGTGAAGTCTCCCGAATGCTGGAAACCTGAGCCTTGGGATACAGTATTTACTGCAGATTACAAATTGGTCTGTTTTGTGATTGCCTGGCCACCAGGGATGATTAGTAAATATATAAACAAGGACTTGAAGTAGCAAATGATGCAAATACAACAAGAAAGAATGCTCTGGGCAAATATGGGTGCAGAAACTCTGAGGTTTCTATGTACACAACGTGATGCACTTCACTTTGGCACATACTTCAATATACCATGAAGAATTATTTAAACAGGCCTTTGCATCACAAACCACATTGCATTCTGTCTATTTTGTTCAACAAAAGGGATTGATTGATTATATTCAGCAAAAAATGACTTTGCATTTCTGCAAATAAAATATTTTTATGTTCACTATTTTCCAAGAGAGAATAGAATTAACAGGAAAGAATACAGCTGGACACAGGGCAGGGGCCCATGCGGTGGAGTGTTGTTCAGAGGGGGACAGTTTCTTAAACTTAAGTTCTTCCATCTTTGGAACAGGAGGACTGAGGACAGTTCACTACTTCACAGCAGAGGACTGTACTCTTTCATGAGGGGTCAGAAGTAAGTGCAGAGTGACTTATTGAGGGCTCTGTGCTTCTGGTGATCCTGTCAGCTTCTCTCTCCATCACATTACTGCACATCAGCTGCTGATGGCAACTGGAGGATGCATAGCCTCAGTCCTACCATCACCATTCTTGTGCTCAGCAATACCATCACAGTAGCACCATGATCTCAGCTATGTGGCACAAGAACATGAGGACAAAGACTATGAGGTAGAGGATTGAAGCACGGGCTATAGCATGTTTGATGGTAAAGGGAAATAATGGAGGAAGTTCAGGGAAAGTTGAGGAGTGGAAGAAAGAAGAAGACAGGACATGTGAAGCTAAGTACTGATCTGAGGACATGGAGATGTGCAATAAGAGGAAAAGGGAGGCAATGGGTATGGCTTTAGAATCTTAGAATCACAGAATCACCAGGGTTGGAAAAGACTTGCGAGATCATTCAGTCCAACTCTCCACCTATCACCAATATATCCCCACTAGCCCACGTTCCTTAGTACAACATCTAAATGTTTCTTGATCACCTCCAGGGGCAGTGTCTCGGCCACCTCCCTGGACAGAGCTGTGGCAGCATAATAGTAAGTTAAGTTTGTCATCTGGGAAAAGGATTGTGTGATGAGGGAAATGTGAAGTGCAATTTCAATAGATGTGTCTAAAAAATAGTGTCCTGAAGACAAACACAGTCTCAGCTACACAAAGAAGTTAATGCAATATTCATAGCTGACTCTGTTCCTTGCTGCCTGTGGGCTCTGAGATCAGAAAAAAAAACCAAAACCTTTAGTGATATCAAACAAGGATAGGGCCAAACTCATCTGGGTACAGACACAGGAACACTTTTTTATGGTCACTGAGTTCACACGATGCTTATTTTATCTGAGAACAAATGCAAGTGAAAAAAATGAGCCACTGATGAGTGGTATGAAGCAATACTACATCTGAGTAATGACCTGACTGAGTCTATCACCACATCAATAGGCAGAAGGCAGTAGAAAGCAGTACAGTACTCCAGACACAGATACTTCTTCCCTGGGGATCTGAACACAAACATCATGAAATTGCCTGAGAACACAATGAAATTAATGAAATGGAAGAGCCCATGCCATAAACATACCTGTCCAACAAATGCTTTGACAGAGAACTGTGAAAGCTGTAAAAACAGGTGGGGGAATATACAGAGAGAGAAAAAATCTCTGCAGCTCAGACTGCCATGAGTGACACAAAACCTAGCTCCTACAAGCCACATGGGTGATAAGAGGCAACAAGGTCAGAATGTGTCCCTTTGCTGTGCATCACTCCCCTGACCGCTGCTGGAGCTGAGGGAATATTGCCATCTAGTGCCACACAGAAATCCAGCTGTCTACAGAGAAAGCCATTCAGTTCCTGTAGGCAGGGTTGCAAAACATATTAAAAATGTGCCAGGGATGTCAGTTTGGTCATTGTTTTCGCCAAACTTGTCACTCAAAACTGTACATTCTCTCATTAAAAATAAATAAATAAATAAGTAAATAATAAAGTATGTTGTGGGAACTGAGTCATAATGCTTTGGAGGAGAGACCATGTTCACATTAGTTTGGAGGTTGTGAAAAAAAGTGCAGAGGTACTTGCCTAATATTACAACAGCTAGCAGTCCAATTGTCAAGAAGTCATTCAGGATCAGATTTAGTTCACCTGCCTTGAGCTGAATGAAAAGCAGACCTGTTATGCTCACAGACGTGCTATATAGTCACACCAGGCTTATTTGGGAAACAAAGAGGCATCACCAAGACACAATTGATGTGATCATATTTAGCCCTGTTCTTTAGGATGCGATGTGCTGTATTTTCCCATTGACTGTGGTGAAAACAAGCACTGTCCCTTCCCATATTGCATTCACTGATAGGCAGACACACTGGACTATAATATATTTTACAATCACCTCTGTGGGCAGCAGTATAAGAAACTTCTGTCCATTGTCATGCCAGAAAGAGCCCTTAGGGTTGAAAGAGCATTTCAGCTCCCCTCCACCAAGCCCCTGCTGAGCCAGTGATGAAGGGTTTTTTAATCAGTGCATATGTCTGAGATACTTTTAATGAGGCCGTCAACTCACTTATCTATGCTACCAAATACATGCCAGATTATAACAACTTCCAGTCATTGCCCATCTGGAGCAGATTCAAACCAGTGGTTGATGTGCAAAAGCAATTTGAAATTCAGAATCAATTAAGCAATCAAATCTTCCAGCTGCAAACAGTGTCCAGATTTTCAAGCCAGTAACATAATGTTTATATAGGTTGACTTAAAACTACTTAGATGTCTCATCAGACATGAGTTAATTGGTATGTTATTGCTTGTAGCTGTGACACTGCCCACTAAGCATGTAAAGAAAAGGATTAAATCACAGAGGGAATCAGAGTCAATAATGTGAAAGAATAATATTTTTCAGCTCGAGAAAATTTAGCCCATTTGAGATAGCTACAACTCCATCTTCTTTCAAATAGCATGAACTCCAGTTAAGGAAAAGGCTGCAAAATTAATTTGCTTATATTTCATAAATTATTTCACACTGTGAAGTATAAACCCTTACAGGGGATTTTTTCTCTCTCAGGCTGATTGGGAAAAAAAAAATAAATGTCATAGATTGCCCCAAATGAGGAATTATTTAAGTACTGAAGAGCTTCTCAATAATACTAGTGAATGAATTTCCTGTGTGAAGTCAAACTTTGCTGGGATTTCAGGTGCATTTTCTTTGCTTCACAGAGAAGGTCACTTAGCAAAGTCCTTACATGTGATATTAGAGAAGAAGCAAATACCAGCACTGCCCCGAGTGTCCATAAATATACATTAAGATTCCATCTAAGAAAGGACTTGAAAAGCAAGAATAGCAGATGTTGATAACTATGTTTCAAGGTATCTATAAGTGCAATGCTCTGAAAGCCTCACTTTTATCATCTCACTCCTCCATGACTAAGGTTAGGTAAAATATCTATGCTGACAACTTCCAGAAATAAATAAGAAGCTGGCTGCAAATCCTGGAGTTCCCCCTTACCTCTCAGTCCATGGGGACACAGAGTGACCTTTCAGATGCAACACAAAACCAGCCAATTTCCTCAGGCTTTTGCCTGAGACAAAGACTAGCTCGGGCAGTCTGGGTGTTGTAGTAGGCAGAAAAAGATTACTAACATTAGCCCAATATCTTAAGTGCTGTACTTAAGTGGCAGCGCACTTGTCCAGAGCTGGATCCAGCACAGAAAGCTCTCTGGATTCACTGGAACCTGGATCAGCCTTTTAGGTTTGCAGGAGCTGGTGATGCAGCAGGAAGGTTGGACAGCTTCCTCACTGGTGTGAGCTGTTGTGGCTCTGCTGACATTTGCACCAGCTGAGCCTCTACCCCAGGCTACACACAGCTTTATGAAAGCTATGACATCAAATAAATTCACAAATTATTTTCCCATTCTAAGGGGAAGCGGTGAGATGAAATGCCAAATCTTTTTTAGAATGAAGAAACTGACACCCCAAATGTTCACACACCAGGCCATGTCCGGTTGGTTTGACAGTGGTGAAGAGCAGTAATGGCCATACATGTATCTTTTGTCTCAGCTGACACTAACGACAGATTTTTCTAACCATTCAGCTCTACTGAGACCCGGGGAACTGGATCTGCAAATTGATGCCGGAGAAGAAGTGAGGATGACATGTCCAGGAAAGAGTGGCCAAGACATGGAGGGTCCGGACAAGAAAGTGCCTGTGGAACCACAGCCTAAAACACTTCTTCATTTGTGTCCAGAGGATGTGGATTAATGCTGGTCTAGGTCGTGGGATATACAGTAATGGGGCTTACGGACCTTGAAATCTCTAACATTGTTGCTTTTTTGTGAATACGGGAATTCAGCCTTGCTTCTGTTCTGGAAAAAGAAAAAAAAGAATTGTGCTAAGCACGTTATTACGTGTTTTCCGCTGAAATGAGTTAAATACCCTGTGAAGTTTCAGAGGGGCACTCACCACATCCCAGCTAAATGGCTTGTTTGTAGCAAATTACCTTCTATTCTTAAGCAAGAAAGAATTGAATCGAGTGTCGGAAACAAACTACATCTTGACAGATTAGCAGAGCTGCTGCTGTTAATATAAATTTGTTGCCAGATTTGTTTACAAAACTTCCCTTTCAGGGATGGGTGAACTTTCTGGAATTTGCCAATCTTCTGAATAAATATTGTGGAGGATTTGTAAAATGAGAATTAATTAAACTTTTCTTCTGAGTGCAAACCAGACAGCTTGCTCCATGTACAAATAGCTTCTGAGCAGAGGGAAGCCTTTTGGAGTGCAAAGAAATGTGAGGGCTCACTTTTCCTTAAAAAAAGGCCTGCAATTTATTCATTAGATTTGATATATCTCTTTTTAATTTTCTTCATAGCTTTGGATTGTGCTCAATACATCTGACTTCAGCTTTCAGAACCCCAAAGGTCTGTGTATTTTTAACGAGTCTTTTTGCTTTGGCTGCTTCTGTAAAACATTCATTTCTGGAAGTGTGGCTTTTTGATACTGACTCCTGTATAAGACTTGTGTTGCCCTAATGAATGTGTTGCCCCATTGAATGTGTGTGTTTCAAGGGTTACAGATTTGGATTTTGTGGTTTGGGTAAAATGCCACTAACATGCAGTACTTGTTCTTGACAAAGCCTGCCACTGCTACCATTGGGAAGATACTGCTTCTGACCAAGCCAGTAGCAGTAACAATCTAAGGGATGCCCACATCACTGCGAGGGTGAACTAAGCATGTGGACTGTTAGTAGATCCCACAGATAAGTTATAAGGAAGTTTAGGGACTTCACAAAATATACTGGGTTTAAAAAGGAAGCATGAAACACTCAGGCAAACAGTCTTTGTTTGATTTAGGTGTTAAATCAGGAGGACTGATTCTCCCAGTTACCCTTCCATAAAACAGTTCTAGCTTTTGAAACTACCAAGACTGTCTCTTGTTAGAGATTTGATCAGTCAGAGCTATCTCATGCTGCTGTTGCCCTACCTACCTTAAACGCCACTGGGTCCATTCTCCCAAAGCTCTGCTGGGTGCAGTTGAGCAGAGTTTCCCATATCTGCATGTTGGAGGGATGGCTACACATCTCCATTTTGAAGACAGCCTCAAGCTTCTGCTTAAAGAGGCTAACGCTGCCACTGACAACTAGGAAATCCTGGCAGAGAGTCCACATGAATATCTCTTTCTGTATTTGCACAATGTCAAACATACTATCAGCACTGAATAAATAATAATCATAGAAACCTGGAGTCAGCCAGGAAAGAGCTGTGAAGGAGACATTCGTATTTTAAAACCTGAAGCTGCAAAATGATCCCACCATGACTCTGGGAAAATTGTTCTTTTTTTCTTTTTCTGCATTGTTTTCTTTTCCTAAATAGGACAAAATGCTGCTGCTGCTGAAGGTACCAAAAAACACAAAGCCTTTATTTGGTCCTGAATTGCACAATATAAGACAATAACTACACCTGGATTACCTCGACTGCTTAACATGTAAAACACCTTCAAGGAGCAAAATGAAGAATATTTCTGATTTTAAAACTAAAGAATACATTTCTATCTGGGGAAACAAAGAAAAAGAAAATATATATATGTGGTAGAAATTGAAGACAAATATGGGAAAAAGAAAGAGTGCAATTTAAAAGCAATTTTACCAGACTATCTTGTTCTTGATAAAGTCTGGACATTGTCAACTTTTTTTTTCTAAATACGGTTAAATCTCTATATTAAAACAAATTGAAATAAATCTTTAAAAAAATGTGCAAAATTCATGGGGAATTTCATTTCCAGCTCCACAGAAATAATAAAGGGCAACTCCCCCTATTAAAACAAGTTGTATTTGGTAACTCTCATTTAATTCAGACTCTTGAGAAACACTCTTTCTTCACAAAAGAAGCAATTATGTCTCCTCAGCCGTTGATGTGTAGAGCTCCTATAGTATACAGAGGGTATTTCAAGACTGTACTTTTATGGTTGTGGATGAGAAGAAATAAATTCTTAATGTACTTTGAAATCTGCTTTTATAATTACTGCCAAGGATTCACATACAACTTTCTTTTTTTCTCATTTATTGGTCATCTTTAATGGAAATACAGAAAGATCCAAGGTGTGCCTCAGTCTAATATAATTGCAATTAAGTTAGTCCAGAAGCATTTTTCAAAAGATATAATGGCAAGGATTATAAAGGAGAAGAACAAACGAAAACACAGAATGCCAAAAATCACCATCTGCTGAGATGATGGAGTATCATGCTTAAAGCTGTTAAGGTGTTACTAGAGCTGCTGTACGTTACAACATTAAACAGTTAATTGCAGTTCATGGGTTTTAAGTAAAAGGACTGGGGCCTGCTTTTTACCATAGCAACCACAGAAAAAGAAATTTCTTAAAGCATGCATTCAACTCATATCAGAAAAAAAAAGAAAAAAGAAAAAAGAAGCTAAGAAAATAAATATTCTTGGGATTCAGTATTAAATTGCAATTATTTGGAGAAAGTCTTCTTCCCAAATTTACATTCAGAGTATCTTGGCTAGAATAAGCCATTTGTTCAAAAACTGCCAGTAGTCTTTCCTGAGGGACAAGAAGATGAATTAGATTCTGTATCTTATCCCACTACCAACTGCTAAGATGACTCCTGCTGCTTAAGTAAACAGATAGGGAAGAGAGGGGAGAGAAAACTTCTGTCTCGTTGATGTGTGGCCAATTGTGCTGCAAGCAGAGTATGGGTATAAATGAATCCATAAAGATCACGTGTGTACCACTGTTCACCTTTTGCCACTCCAACCATTTCTTTTGGTTGCTGAGGTCAGCTTATTAGTGTTCTTTTAGTAAGAGAAATAAGTTACAAGGACAACATTTCTGATTGTTTAATCTCAGGTCAGGTCAAGTCTGAGAAGAAGTTAAAGGACAGAGAAAAGGAAAGTAAGATGACAGTGGCATCATCATTGTTCCTAAAATAATAACACATGATGTTTTGATACTGATAGAACTTCTTAGCCATGTGCCTTTTTGAAATAAGATGCTGATGAGTTAAAATATCTATCAAGTTGGTTCCATTTTAATGGAATAATGATTCTGACATAAATTCTTCCGAAGCCCTCCCAAGGCCTGGATGGCTGTAGGAGCAGCAGATTCAAGCTGCAAATCATCTGGAGAGGCAATCTACAAGGTGATATAGGCAGGTGAAGAACAAGGATTGAGGTCACTGTACCCAGAGAATACACTGAGGACAGGAAACATCACAGAGGACTGCATTTCAGCAGCCCTGAACTAACTGAAGGTTTGAATACGGAAATGCTTTTAAAACATCTGTTGTAGCTGCTGAAAACAGTTATGTCTGTGCTATCTGCCAGCTCTCATAATCCTCTGCTGTTGTTTTAAAAGTGTGCATGGGAAATTTTGCAAAACCTAGGACTAATAATCCCACGGCCAACACGGGACGTTCGTAGACTTTTACACAAAAATGTGATATGAGAACTAAACAGAACAGTGGGCTATACTAGGATTCAGACTGACAAGGGCAGTTTGAGGGGGCTTTGTCAACTGATGTAAAAATTTCTGTAGGCAAAAATAGTAAATGCTGAATAAATGGAGGATTTCGCCCATATATGAGCCCATTCAAGACCTAGAGACACCCTTCAAGTTTTCCCTCTACAAATGCAGGAGATATGTTCATTGCACAGTGCATGTGTCAAGCCCTTCAAACAAGACCACTTCTAACCCTCCACCACAGACTCGGTTATCCATTTCTAGGAACTCGTATCGTATTCCTATTAAATGCTGTGTATATCAAGGGATTGTTTTTGGGTCTGCTCACCACCATAATTCATTCTTTACTTACAGCCACTGATTTGTATATACAATACAAAACTTCCTGTCCGCATTTCTTTATAACAGCATGACAAAAGTTTTGCTTTGGTTAAGAATAGCGTTGGAAATATTTAACAGTGCCCAAATCTACTGTCACCAGAACAAAGAATTCAATAAAATTTCACTGCTTATGCTATTAATAGCACTAGCTATTTGTGAGAGTTGTTGTATCAACTGTACTAATTTTGATGAGCTGTGAGGGTGTAGGAAAAAAAGACTGTGTTGTTCTTTTAACCAGAAGAGCAGACACCTCTTGCCACAGATGACTGGCAGCCCAAATATGTTTAGACAGATAAAATTTTACGAGAAAATTTTTCAGCCCAGTAACATAAAGCCTTCTAATTTGGGTAGTCTTTCTCATATCACAGACTGAATTGCAATTGTGTTTTGAAGTCATTATTTTCTGCAATGCCACGAGAAAAAAGTGTTCACAGTGCAGCAAGAAAAACTGGCATTGCATTATCAGACTGTTATGGGGCCCTTGAATGTAAATATGAATGCAAGTAAAAACAGAAGAGTTCAGATTTCAGATATTCAGAATACAA
This sequence comes from Excalfactoria chinensis, assembly GCF_039878825.1. Lineage (NCBI taxonomy): Eukaryota > Metazoa > Chordata > Aves > Galliformes > Phasianidae > Excalfactoria > Excalfactoria chinensis. Next base: position 12,825,922 of record NC_092825.1, on the reverse strand, counting down.
CTTTAATTCCACATAAGGAGGAAGGTAAGTTTGTGTGTAGGAACTGTTCTGAATTTGAACATTTCTAATTGATCTTATATAATAATAATTCAGCAAAATTAAGCAAAGAGGGAATCTGCAGATGCCCACTATCTCTTCAAGGAATTTTTTTTATCTCTCAGTGAAAAGATTTAGGAAATAAAAGCCAATTCTAGCTATAATCTTGCATCAAATAAATGTGTTTATGAAGTACAACATATTCAAATACTGCATTTATAATCTCTCTTATGGTTGTTGTTGTTTTTTTCCTAAAACACTACTGCTCACTTTTCATTAGTTTTGTAACTTTTATACACAGAAAACAGCACATGTTCTGTACCTAGAAAGCAAGACTTAATTCAATGCCCAGAGCTGCATCACTGCCAGTTATTAGCTAGTTAAATGTTTGATAGCCATAGATCTACAAAGATTTTCTTAATTTGAGCCTGGAATTTTGGCTAGCAATCAGCTCCTATATATTTCAGAAGGATGCAGCCCTCAAAGGCATCACTTGATATTTTTATTAATGTTTCAACATTGGCTTCTTGACTAGCTTTTATTTATTTATTTATTTAGCATTTAACACCAAGTATGATTAGTACTGTGTACTTACATTTCATCTGCTTAAAGGAAATCCCACCTATTCATCAAACCGTATTTTTCCAGTAACAGACTATCAGTGGATGACGTATTTATATCATTAAGAGGAGGACTGATTTTAATTACAAAATTCTTTAGTTCTGTGAGGTTGTAACTTGAATCCATTCAAATCTGACATCTGCATCCATATTGTCTCTGTAAAATGTCTGCTGAAGAATTTGATGACAGAAGTGCAGGGTCACCTGCGAGATGTTTTGAAGGATGGTGTTATCAAAACTTCTGTGAAACAGCCTCTTGTTGCATGCAAGCCATTGCCTGAATATCAAACGTTTTTTACTTCAGTTGCCTTTAGTTACCAAGCATATCACTTGCTGTATCCACATTCCTGCTATGGCCTTTGAGATCCATCTGGGCTGCACACAGAACTTCCAGTGTTTCTGTGAAGATGTTACCATTGACTCTTCCAGGTTGAGATGGGAATCTCCTAAGGACAAAACACTGCTGGACACTCAATGCAAGGAACTACAAGAGACTTCTCAACACAACAGATCAGCCACAGTGGATTTCTGGCACTCCACTTCCAGCCTCAGCCAGAAATACAAGAAGAACAGGCTCGCTTTCTTCTGTGATTTCAATGTCTGCTTCCTGTACAAGCTGGAAATAGGACATACCATAACAATTGTCAAAACGTTTCAGCACCTTGAGTAAGGTTTAATTTGAGATGGCTCCTGGAAGCAGCAAGGACTCAGAGCAGCCAATATGAGGGGCCTCCAGCAGAGCCTGGGCAAGCTGGGGAACACTGCTGGCCACCCAGGGAGAGGCAGAGTGGAGCTGCTGAAAGGAGAGGAGGAGAGGAAGAACGAGGTTGTCCCACAAGTGAAGAGGGCAACTCCAAACAAATTTCTGAGGAGAGAGGCAGCTTGCTGGCAAGAGGTAGAGATCCTCCTCAGGGCTGGGAGAGAGATATAGAAGAGGCCTGTCCTCTGTTGAGGGAGCCAGGAGGGAGGAGAGACTCCAAACTGCAAAGCAGGGGATAAAAAACAAGGCAGGGAATATTAAAAGACATGTCAGTATTTGACAAGACAGCTGGGCCCAAGTGGGAAGGCATTTAGAGGCCTGAAGATAGCATTTCATGGGAGTGATCTAATGGGAAAGGAAAAGCTAATCAGTAGTGTTTAGGGTAAAAGTGACAGAGGCAACAAAAGTCAAAAAGTATAGGTCTGGGAGAAAGAGGGAGACACACAGGATAAATGTGGCATCTGCATTGAGAAGGAATGGAAGAAAATCAATTATGACCCATTGAGTGAGGCACAGTAAAGTTGCTGCTGTGTCATGTGCTGCCAACACAGTGCTCCTATAGCAAGCACAAGCGTGCGAGTGAATGGAAAGTGATCATACGAATTATTCAACAGGGAAAGCTTTGTTTTTAATATACTTCTATGCCTACTTCATGAGAAATGTGTGAAAATCTTTGGGGATCTGTGTTTTGTGGGGTTTGTAATTTACAAAAGTATTTTGAGAGAGCATGGCTTAGGAAATGAGCAAGTTGCTTGAACGCAGACAATATTGTGACAAGGTAACTGTCTCCACCCCCGAGTATTTTGATCTTGCAAAGTCTAAACAACTTTGTCAGGTCGTTCAGAAATGCAGAGAACTCGTAAAAGTTTCATCTTTTCTGTCTTGACTGGATGGTTAAGAGGTTACTTTGCATAAGGCCTTCAAACATATTAGAATTGATGTTATTTACCAAGAAACCATTTTGAATTTAAAAAAACAAACCAAAAAACTCAAACAGATAAATATTTAATAAGTAAAATACCAGCGATTTTTGCTGCACTAATGCTAGATACACTTAATAATTTCAAGAAGCGCTATGACTCATTCACTGCCACTGTTTTGAAACAATTACACTGCAGTCTTTTCTGGGTATCTGTCAATACAGAGAAATGCAATTTTAGTCTGTCAGGTGCTCTAGCCACACTGCCCAAGTCAGAGAATCCGAAGGCAGGGACTAGGAGAATTAAGAACCACCTACTATTGAGTAGATCAGGTTCAAGACTACCTGAGGAATATAAAGGTGCACAAGCCCATGGGACCTGATGAGATGCAAAAAGAAAAGCATAGCCCCCATTTTTAAAACAGGCCTGAGAGATGGATGGGCTTGCAGGGACTTCATGAAGTTCAACAGTGCCAAGTGCAAGGTCCTGAACATGGGTTGGGGTGACCCCTCGCAAAAGTAAAGGCTGGGTGGAGAATGGATTGGGAGTAGCCCTGAGGTGGACATGGGGGTGTTGGTTGATGAGAAGCTCAACAAGAACTGACACTGTATGCTTGCAGCCCAGAAAGCCAACCACACCCTGTGCTCCATCAAAGAGTGCCCAGCAGGTCAAGGGACTCTACTCCACACCTGTGAGACCCCACCTGGAGTACTGTGTTCAGCTCTGGGTCTACCAGCCCAAGGACAATGAGCTGTTGGAGCAATTAGCTGACAGAGTCGGGTTTAGTCAGCCTGGAAAAGGCTCTGGGGAGACCATATAGCAGTCTTCCATTATCTAAAGAGGGTCTACAAGGGTAGGTAGTGATAGGACAAGGGCTATAAACTGAAAGCGGGTAGACTTAGAATAGACAAGAAATTATTCACTGTGAGGATGGTGAGGAACTGGAACAGGTTGCTCAGAGCTGTCAATGCTCCCTGGAGATGTTTCAAGTCAGGCTGGACGGGGCTTCTGGCAATCTGATCTAGTATATGGTCGGTCGAGTTGGAACTAGATGATCTGCAAGGTCCCTTCAAATCCAAACCATTCATGGTTTTTTTGACTTGTCATTCATGTATCTCATCTTCCCAAATAGCCATTGTTAGAAATCTGGCTCTCAGTATTCTGCAACCAACCTGGCCTGCTTTAACCCTACCTTTCTCTCTATAAAACCACTTAATGAAATGTTAGAACATGGGCCTAGTATGTTTTAAGAAATGACTTTGAGATCACTGTTTGATAGGGACTGTACCATATTGCTGAGATATTCAGGTGTTTGGTGGAAGCCAGGACGTGTGGAACATTCTTGAGGGAGTTAAAATATTGGTAAGGAAGATGGGTCTCAACTGAACTCTCAGAGACTCCTGGTTGAAACCTGAAACCCTAACAGAAAAATATGAAACACGTTGCTTTGCTTCTTACAAGCAATTGGTAAGTTCCTGTGTCCAGAGAAGATGCATGCCTGCAGTACACAAGTCCTGTGTAGAGCTGCAATGGCAGCATTACTAGCTTTGGTATCAGAGGCAATCCAGCTATAGTAATATGGTAGGTAAGACAAATTGTCCTCTTGAAGAGCAGGATAAATTAGCTACAGTACAGTGCCATGTTAATGCGACTACAACCAATATGTGAGCAAAATTGTGTAGAGCAGGCTTTTAGACACTGGAACAGAAGGACGTGCAATTCATTTTTTCACACACTGTTTGCGTAACTCTCCTGGGTTTGAAATGTGCAGTAACTGTTGATTTCCACCTCTACTTTGCAGCCATTTTTTGGTCATATTTTTCTTGCAGTTCTCCAGAGTTCACTGTAACAAGGCAATGTACTATGCATTTTCTGTGCACAGTTCTGTGTAATATTTCCCCTTTCATCTGATCATTACTGCTACAGTGTTCGAAGCATTGTTTTTCATTTGGGGTGCAGCAATTTGCAACATTTGTTTGAGAAATACCTTTTGTTGGGATATGAGTGTTGATAAGTAAGACAAATTATACTCTCACTTGGAAATTCTTTTCCAGTTCTCCATTTCTTTTTAGTGTGTCTTTTTCCGACGCGCTGGCTTCTTTGGCTAAGATGGAACCAAAAGCTTAATTTAGATTTTTACTTGTGTTATTTCAGGGGATTTTAAAATAGATTTCTCTGCTATAAGTGTCTGTTTAATCCAGTTTTCTAGCTAAAGGCTTTTATGATGGCATTCACATACTGTTTGAGACACCTTCTGAGATCATGAAGTGATCACAAACAACACATGGACTGAACTGGCAGCAGTGTGGCTGTTGGGAGTGGGTCAAAGAGGCTTTCACATTTGGCTTGCTAGGTGCTGAGATGTTATAATGACAGTCCTACGTGCATCTGTCTGCAGAAAACTCAATGTAGGATTTTTTAGATATCTGTTATTAATTGATTTAGCTACTGTAATTATCACATAGCAGAGCAGGATGCTGCACTGCAGAAAAGTTTCAGAATCAGTTTCAGGGCAGAAAGATGGAGTTCTTTGTGGGTTTTGCACTTTCTCAGTCCGAACTTCTCTGGTGTCATTTCCCCCGAGATGGAGATTTTGTAATAGTGAGAAATTTCGTTTATCCACAGTGGAAAGAGAGCCTAACTACAGACTGATAATCTACGGGCTACAAATAGCAAGAGTGTAAAAATAAACTGTAAAAAATTATTTGTTTGCATGTCAACAAATGAAACCACTTTGCATTTCTTGAGGTCCTGGAAAGGAACCGAAGTTTCTCTACTTCTGTGACTGACAGCCAGTTAGTTTGATGGGGCTTTTCTTATGCAAACTCTGACGGTCTTAAGAAAGCCTTGAGATTCATTTACTGTCCCATTCCCACCAAAGTGGATACCTGGGTTCATAAAACTGTCTGCTATGTAATAATTTCTGCTATGTAAGATAAAACCACTATTGTAGAAAATCCATTGTAAAATAGGATTCTGAGAACTACTAATGAATCTCTTGCCAAGCTGCTTAAATCATAATGATTTTGTCACAAGAACATCATATGTTTATAATCTTGTTATGATAGTGAAGCCTTATCCAGCTGTTTTTTGTAACACTTTTGTAGCCAGTTTAAAGCCATCTGGTGCGCTTATTGTCAGGTATACAAGATTTAAAGCAGAGGTTCACAAATTGTTGTTGTTGTGACTGCACATGCAGCTTCAGCAACCTCATGGTATTTTCTCAGTATATGATAGCAGAGCTGAAATGCAATCATGTCATTATTTATTTGCACATGGTGATTACATGTGATGTTTCTGACAGCCAGATGTGAGAACTGCTGTTCTGTTCTTTTTTCTCTTACCATTTAATACTGAAAATTATAGAAATGTTGATTTGATTTCCATATAAACCAAAGATGGGGTCACAACTTTGGACTTCTTCTCAATGCCATAACTTTTCCTGTGATTTTATAAAGCCCTAGTTTTCGATTCTATTAAGTATATATATAGAAACATGTGACTTTTATCTCCTGCTTGCTTAGCAGAAAGCTTGCATTTGGAGTTTGTAATATTATAGATCAGTGATATATGGGTGAAAAAGATTTGTATTAAGGTTTCATCCATATTTTGATGCTTGTTACTTAAAGGCCTTAATTTGCTTACAATTTTCTTTTTTAACTCCATGTAATGATTGCTGCAGTATTTAGAGGCAGCTACCAAGATCAAGGCTGCATTATATAAAACTCTAAAAAACACGTAGTAAGAGAAAGCCCCTTCTTTGCAGCTGAAACAAACATACAGTTCCACAGGGACTGGGGAGGGACAGAAACCCCTTTCCTGACTGAAATCACTTTTTTGTGGCAGCGATTTGTTTGAGGTCACAGAATTTAACTTTTGTACTGGTGTGGAGATGGAAAAGAAACATGGAGGATATTTCATCTGCACTTTGACTCGTTTCCAATGGAAATAAGTCTTCAGTGATAGAATGTTTGTGCCTTTCCCTCTCTTCTTATCCATCCGTAACTTTTGGATTCATTATCGACACTAATTTGGAAGAGGAGTAAAAGTCTTAAATACAAATGTCTTTCTACAAATGCTTTGAAAGCAGATGCCAGGATGAGGAAAAAAAGAAAGCATCTGAACACACTTTTCACTGTAAAGCTGCAGCCCAAGTTACAATTTACCACAGGAAAAGCTTCTCTGCTGTCAGGTCACCCATCTTCCTATTTCACTGCACTGCCGTCCATGCTGTCTTTCAGTCGTACAGTGAAGTAGCACTCCTGGGGAGCAACCCTAGCACAGACCAGAGGCTGCTTTTCTGCAGCTTTCAGGCTGGCATCCTACAAGCCAATGGAGAGAGATTCATCTGCATTTTACCTTGGGATGGGGTTCATTCCTTGATACAAAACATAAAGGAAGCATAGACCTAATCAAAGCAGAACTTGCACTTTCCAAACAAAAGATGGTGATCAAGGTCAGACATAACCATTCTGATGATTGAGGAATCATCTGTTTAACGATAATGTTGTTCCTGAATACATATGGTAGGGAGGAGGAAGAATTCCTTGGGGACGGCTTTGGAAATGTATCCCTCAAACTATAAATCACTGGATTGTTTCTTTTAAAGAAGGAATTTGTGCATCTTGCATCTTTGATTTTATGCTAATTTTCTTTCATATGGTCTGTTTCTGTTAGAGCCTAGACTGTAGAGATCTGCGGCACGTCATGGTGAGCAGCATGTAGATTAGTGCCATGTGTTAAAGTTGGAAAGTTTCTTCCACTTCTTTTGCTTGGTTTGTGGCAGCTTGTATTAAATAGCTTCCCCCCCTGCCCCCTCCCCTTTTTCTCAGCTGTGTGGTTAGGAGCTGCTTTATTGCTTGCATATCCTGTGGCAGTGTTTAATATTAGTTAGATGTTTGGCCATGTGGACTTCCCTGAGATCTCTGTTGGTTTTCATTGGTGGGAATTTCCTGGGCGCTCACATCTTCCTTGTGAATCTTCTCTCCAGATATGCATATTTTGTGTTTGCAGAATATCACCACATAAAGCTGTGCAGTATAATTTAATTACAAATCTATCTGGCTGTTGTCAAAGACTTTTGCTCAACCACCTTGCTGTCAGTTCAAGCACAAATACCAAACATGGCTGACCATTAACTTCATGTCATTTATCACTACTCTCAAGGAATTCCATCTTGCTATTCCTAACTGAAGTTGTATTTGTTATGAACATGGATTAAGGTTTTTTGTTTGTTTGTTTGCTTTTAATTTTAATATGCTACTGAAATTAGGACTGTGAGGTATTTTACTTTCAAACAGGCCCTTATTTTCTTTGCAAGGAAGAAAAACAGCTGGGTGCTTTGCAAGCATTAAGAAAGAAATCAGGAAATATTCAAGCATTATAATGTTTAATGAAAATTGAAAAACAGGAATATTTTTATTCAGAGTTGTCAAGTCCAGTCTCTCGTTTTCCCATATAACTGTTCTATAGCTCATTCGTTAACAGAAACCTTCCAATTTTCAACCTCAGCATAAACAGTTTATGCCTATTTGTTCTTTTTATTTTTCTTCACTGCGGCTGATTGTGTGTTCTTATAATTAAAAATATAAATCATATCCATTTCCAGATGAATTTCACTAGACTAAGTCAGGTTTTTCTCATATGGCAGACTTTTCATTCCTGTGATCATTCCGATAATGCTTCTGTACCTTTTTTTTGTTAGAAGTTTAATTTAAACTGTTGACTAGAGTCGTACCTAATTTTCCAGGATAGATCTCACCAGGGCTTTCTATCACGGCACAACCACTCTTCCTGCTACTGGAAGTTCTATGTGTAACGTACCTAAGGTCGTACACCTCATGCCTGTTCCATGCTGGTTGCTAACGAGCCTGCCGCGATTGACTGGTTTTCTTTTGAGGCATACATTGGCGAGCTCTCTGCTTCTTTGATTGTTTTAATTGTGTTCCTGTCATTTCTTGCAGCTAGCGTTACATGACTGGAGGCACTCTGGCCAGGCCATATGGTATGAAAGATTTTAGGCTTGCCTCCAGATATTAGTGATGGGGCTTATGTATTCCAGCCACTTTTTGGAAGAGGTGGAGCGTGAATGCTGCCTGTATCCAATACTGTCTGTTAACAACATATATGAGGCAAAAGGTGTTTGTCCTCTGCTCAAAACGTTTATCCATTTTGGTGCTGCAAGAGCCCAGTCTCCATAAAATAGCAAGAAAAGTACTTAAGTCTGTCTTAGGCTGTAGTACCACATACCCTTCTCTAGGCTGCTTTGCTGCCTTCAGCAGTTCTTGTCCTGCTCTTCTGGCCACTGCTGCAACCCTTAAGCCAGCACTACACGCCATTTTATGTTTTAGAGTATGCTCTGCTTCAGCACTGTCCCATAACCCACAGTGAGTTGGAATGGAAATGGTGACAAAGGGTGTTAACTTAACTGGGGGTTGGGGGGGGGGAAATAGTGGGGAAGGGATGGCAGGAGGCCCTGAGCACCCCCAGACATAAGGCTGGGCACCCCACTGCCCACAGCCCTGACCAGCAGCAGGAGCGATGCTACGTGTGCCCTCAGCAGGGCTGCCGAAATGCTGCGTAACCTTCAGCAGTGTTTGTGTGTGACTTTATAGGTGCGAGCATTGGGTTAATGCTGTAATTCCTTCATGTGAATTAGATTGATCGAGCCATATATTTTCCACGGGTGTGTGTTTTTCACAGATGTATGTTCTGCTCTTACCTTAGTGAAGCAATGAGCCAACAATGACATAGGCCTAAAATAAGAAGCACGCGTAGGTTCCGTGACTTGCAGGCAGCGAGACGAGACCTCGGCATTACCTGAGAGGGCCGGGACCGAGAGCTCACCCGAGCGCCACACCGCAGCCCCGCAGCCCAGCACCACGCAGACCATTTGCCAACACACGGCCACGGCCCGAGCAGCGCTCGGACAACAAAATGGCTGTGGCCGCGCCGGAGGCGCTCCTCGGGCGCGCAGCCGGAGGCGGCCGGGGGAGGGCGGCCCCGTGCCCCGCTCCGGGCCGCCGCGGGGCCGCGATGCCGAGAGGCGTCCCGGGGACTTACTGCGGGGCGCCAGGCCGGCGGCTGCCTCCCGAGGCGCTCCTCCGCCGCGGCCCCGCTCCGCTCCGCACCGCGCGGCGGCTCCGGGCCGGGCCCCGCTGGGCAGGGGGGCGCGGGGCGGCGGGGCCGGGCGGGCGGGCGGGCGGCAGGCCGGGGGCCGGCGGCGTCGCGGGGCGCGGCGCGCAGGCGCGGGGGGCGCGGGCATGCGCGCTGGGCGGCGGGGAGCCCGATCTGATAGGGAGCAGGGGCTGACACTACCCCCGTGTGGGCGGCGGAACGTCCCGAGGATGACGTGCGGCGTTCTCGAATCCCGTGTCTCGCTCGCTCGCTCGCCGCCGCCGCCGCCGAAGGAAACGGGAAAAGCAACAAGGAGGCAGGAGCAGGCGCGGCGCCATGGCGGCCCTGGAGCGGCCCGTGCCCAGTCCCGAAGCGTTCCTGGGCCAGCCCTGGGCCGCCTGGGTGCGGGAGGCCGCCCCCCCGCACGCGCACGGCGCCGCCCCCCCGCACAGTAAGGGCAGGGACCGGCCCGCGGCTCGGCGCGCCGCTCCCATCCCCGCAGCGCACGCACGGCCCGGGGCACGGCTGCCCCCCACCCCGCGCCCCAACGGGCCGGGCCGCGCCGCGGGAGGTGCCGCCCCCCCCCGGGCGCTCAGCTGACGCGCCGGGCCCCGGTGCCATGCGTGCGGGAGGAGCGGGCCGGGCCCCGCCGCGCGGGCTTCGCCGCTGGGCCGGCGCCGCGGTGGGGGGAAGGGGGCGAGGGGGAGGATGCGCGGCGCGGAGCGGCTGCGGGGAGGGGAAGGAAGGGGAGGGAAGGGGGGGCCCGCGAGCGCCGTGGCGGTGCCGGAGCCGCGCACCTCCTCACCTCTCCTCCGCGCCGAACAATGCGTGCACACCTCGGGCCTCGGCTCCTGACTGTGCCTCTCCTCCTCTGCAGGTGCAGATCTGGAAGAGACTGGAAAGGAGGGTGCGAAAAGCAGGGAGGTGATGAGGCTCAATAAAGAAGGTGAGCGCGGGGCCAGTGCATCTCCCTACCTGTCGGTAGTGGTTGGCCGTGGCAGGCGGCCCTGCAGTGCCCGGTGTCGGGCAGGTGGCTGTGGCGGTGTTGGTGTGGCGTGAGGTGCGGGTACATAGGTGTGTGCAAGTGGCAGGTGTGTAAGGGGATGGGATCATCCTAAGGCAACAGAAGGGACGGGGTCATCCTAAGGCAATGGATGGCTCTGTTGAGGCCATATTGGATTTTTGAATGTAGCTTCACGTGCTTCTATGTGAAGATGAGCAGATCAAGCCCTATGTCATGGCAGATAACTCCTATGTCGTATTTTAATATACACTTCCATTATCAGAAAGCATTTGGTTTGCTGAAGCAGTCCCTCATGATCGTTGCATTCTCTTTAGGTTAAGTTGCATTTTATTCTTATTCATTCTTATGGCTGGATGTGACTTACAGTCAACTGAATATCCAACGTCTGACGTTGCCGTATAGTAGGCTAAGTGATGTGTATTGTGTAAAACCTAATACCATAGGTCGCTTGGGTCAGAGGGTTCTCTGGTACCATAAGTATGGACAGGCAAATTCCAGGCTGATGATGCCTGCCCATAGGCCATGCTTGGCTTAGTTCAGTCAGCTGCTGAAGGAAGAACTCTGGGCAGCACAGGCAAATCACTCTGACACATCTTGTTGGTGATATTCATTGTTGAAATCGCGCTGGAGGAACATCTAGTGCAACTGGTGGGATGGTTTGGGAAGTGCTCCTGTGTAGTGTTCTGCTCACTCTGTTCTGTTAAGGAAGCGCTACGTGCTTGCAGGCTTTCCATCATGATAAATACTTGTGAAATTGGTTCCTAACAAGTGGTCCGGCATAGAGTAACTTCTGTGTGACTTCATGGTGCTGAGAGAAATCCCACCATCGCCTGTCATGCCAGAATAGATATTCTGAAGTGGTGCAAAGGTTCTTGTTCCTGTATTGTTGCCTTTACACTCATATTTAAGTTTGAGCACCTCAGCAGCTTAAACGGATATTATGTTCTATAAACAGACTCTTGAAAACGAATGAATTAATTAGTGAAGTAAATCTGTGTGATAGAATCACAGGGAATATGCATTAAATAAAAATAAGTTAAGAATAGCATAGAACCTCCACTTTGACAGGCATAGATAGAGATGCCAGGCTTGATGGTGTTTCTGTCTTGATTCTTACCTGCTGGAACTCCACTATTTTGCTTGGTTTGGTGAGATTAAATATTTTGTCCCTAGAAGTCCTAGAGCACAAATTCTTATTGTGTTATTTGAGAGGTGAAGATCGAAGAGCATCACTGCTCCTTAGTCATACCCATATGCAAATCATTTCCTAGAACAGTTCGGTGTACGGGGTGAGCTGTAGTCCTTTATTGTTTTTTGGGGAGTTCATGGACTCCATTAAGAGAGATCGAGTTGAACTTGCTCTCCAGAAAAATTATTTCAAACGTGTAATGTCATCGCTGATAGTGGCAGGTGTGAACTACTTATTGCTTCTATGGGGCTTGCACTGCAGAATGGTTTAAAACAAACAAAAAAGCTGACAAAATACTGTTGCATTCAGCAAATAAAAAGCTGTAGGAATTGTTTTGTTTCCTTGTAGCAACTTGCTTTGGATCACTTAGAACTTTCATAAAGTTCCAATAAATGAGTATGTGTTGAAATACTTCTCCCGTGTTCACCTGAACGCTCTGTTAACACAGGTGCTTCCACCACACCCACCCACGTGTCTGAACACCCACTGTAGATCCTGCTTGAGCCCTGCTGTCCTTAGCAATAAAGGTGTGGAAAAATGTGAAGAGTTAGATCGTTTCCCAGAAAGCGTTGCTGGCATATTTGTGGAATCACTCGTGCACTTACTGGGGTCTTGCACACGATGTTCTGTGGTGCGATGTTGACATTTTTTGTTGGGTTTGTTAGACACAGGCTGTGGTCCTGGTAGGTCTTAATATCAAACTCAAATCGTTTTTGCTTTGCAATCTTACAGGTTTGAGTAGGCAGTCGATGCTGTTTGCAGTGCCAGGAGATTGTGAGTGATGCCGTGCAAAAATCAGACTTTGTGTGTAAGGTAACAGATGGACAGGACTTCAAGAATTAATAGTACCAGTCCTGTTCAATAAGGCAATGTAAAATCTGGTCTCGTCGTGCTTGCTTCTTTTAATGTTTGTCTGAGTTTTGTCAGCTTTTGTTTATATGACCACATTTATGTGGCCTTTCCTTTATAAATTACTGAAACTGTTTGTAGGGAGGGTGATGTGGGAAGGGGAAGACAGCAATCACCTCCAGACCATGACAAGGTGATACATGTTGGTATGGTAGAACCTGATGTCAAACTACTTCCAGCCAGCTTCAACCCTGCATTGCTGCCTCCTCTCTGGCTGTGTACTACTGTGGTCAGGGTGATGGGCTGCTCTTCCTCCTTCTGCAGCCTGGCTAGGGACCCAGAGACAGTTTGGAAGCGAGCTGCTGGATTTCCACCTGATGGTGTGTACTTCTGGCTCATCCATGAGCTGTTGGATCACAGTCGTTTCTGTGGCACAGGAGGTGCACTGAGGCTGTGTGCACCATGCCCATCTTTAGGAAAGAAATGACGACGCAGAAAGATCTCTCGTTGCTTTTCTTTATTATGCAGTGGTTATAGAGGCAACACCAAGAAGAGAAATTTCCTGAACGTTTGTTGTTCAGTTTTGTAGACAGAATTGCTTTTTGCATGCTAATACTTTGAGTTTTCCTTCAGTGAACGCGACTTGTCCATGGTTGACTTCTACTGGAGTGTAGATTTGTGGAGAGAGGATTACAAAGTTGCAAGTGTTCACAGAAAATGCAAAATATGATGCATAAATGTATGTGCCACAAAAAAAGCCAACACCAAAACCAACCCAACTGTATCTGCTTATCTAATCAGGAAGCTGAACCAGTATTGTGTAACTTATGTGACAAATCACTACCAGCCAACCAGCTTAGCTAGAAGAGGGGTTATCAGAATTGGAGCAGCATTGGGAATTTATGTTGAATTTTTAAGAAGTTGAATGGCGTATTTGAAGAATTGAAGGTTTTCTTATGGATAGCATACATAGCAAAGGGAGTCTGTATTTATTTGGCAAGTTGTGTCCTGTACCATAACTGCAAGCTTAAGACAGATACTGTGATATTTCATTACTGGTGATAACCTGTACCTGCTTTTAGATTAATTTTGAAGGCATATGTTCTACTTTATACATTTAAGAAAACAGTAGAAGAATGTAATTCTTTTTCCTTACATACAAAGCTCTTTATTAATATGTATGTAGTTTAGCAAATGTGCAGGGATTAAGTGCTGGGACTATTTCTAGGCAGACACTGCCTGTAAAGGAGCAAAAGATACCCTGTGCATCTTCCCTAACTATGGCAGAGGTGGATGTGACCTGTGGGATTTAGATCTGTATCTGGGTACTTGGTGTCATAGTTAACTTCATTTTTTCAGTTCACTGGGTTTGTATTATTGAGGTTTCAATCTGATGGTGTGTGTGTTTTGTCTTAGATAATCTTTTCAGTAACCATTCAGACTCGTTGTTTAGCGTTTGGGGTGTTATATAAAAATGGCTCTATTCTGTTTTTCTGATTTTTGCATTAGAATTTGAGATTTTCTATATGATATTTGTGTAGCTCCAAACACGACAATTTTACTTGAAGCAGATATATGCAAACTAGAGCTTAAAATCTATTGGCTTTCCAATACTTGTTGTTTTTTGACTTTTTGTATGAATATCTGATGGAAAGTTACTTGGTAAATGCTCTGGTACCGTCAGAACAAATCTAAGAGGATACTGATTAATTTTGCTTTCAGGATTTTCTTCTTCAGAAAAGCATCTTGATGCGTTTATTCTTCATGGAAAAAAATAAGAAGTTAAGGAGGTTGGGAGATGGTAGGGGACACTTCTGTACAGAAAAAGGATGTAGCATACAGCATTGTCTTGTATGAGAAATGAGGAAGAAGACTAAAATTATTTATGAGGATATTGTGAAAGAAGGGTCGACAAAAAACAGCTGGTTAATGTAAGCATGGGGTTTGGAGTTGATTATTTTTTATAATTATTTTAATTTTAGTTTGTTTCCTAGTGGTTTGTGGATGGTTCCGTCTCCTTTAGAAACGTTTCAAACAAAAACTGTAGAACAAAATTTTTATTTCCTCATCTTTTACCTTTCTTTGTGGCGGAGAGGAATGTCAGTGAGGGCTGAGGGGGAAGGAAATGGTAACGATGTGCCCCAGAAGGGAGAGGTGGTGACTGGATTTAGATCACCTTGCCATAGCTGGTGGTTTGGGTTTTTTGTTTGTTTTTGTTTTTACAGTGGGCAAAAGAGAGGAGTTAATGCTGTCTAATTTTAGATCTCTTCCCTGTTAGCTAATAAGGTCTTCCAGAGATACTAGTTCTTAAACAGCTGCAACGTTCAGGTGGAGCTTGGCAAGTGAACGACCTGAGGACTGGCAGAATACAAAACTGTGGCTGCTGGCAAGAGAAACTTTCTCTTACTGTTCTTACTTTTATGCGGGAAATAAGAATAATGAGCAAAGGTCCCAATGGGATTTTTCTTCAGGATGAGAAATGACAGTGGGCTTGAATTGTATGCATTCCGGTGTTTAAATTCCTGATCAGTATATGATATCTGACTCAATTCTTTTCCCCTTTTTTGGATAGCTTCTGCAAGTAAAGTGGAGTGGCTCCAGGCTGTGGCTGTAGCCTCATTTAATGTGTCTTGAGGACTGGCTATGGAGGAAGAATGGAACCTTATGTATGATAGTGCCCAGAAATGCAGTGATTAATTATAGTTCAGCTTTCGGAAGATAACTACGTAACTGTGAAACTGAAGTGTGTTCTTTAGCTCGTCATCCTGCACCCTTGGTAAAAAGAGCAGAGCAATGAGAATGCTCTCTGATCAGATATTCAGTGTTTTGAATCAGGATTTTATTATTTTAGAATATATATCTAAAACTCTTGTTCTCTAAATGACTTCTTCAAAAATGGTGATTTGGTTAGGTGGTGTGTGTCTTGTTGGAGTTCAGGAGATAGTTTTCCCAGTATTTGTCCAGGAGTTACTCTGAAGAGCTTAGGGCTCCTCTGGTTTAAGGTATGTTTTTTGTATATCAAGGGGGAAAGCACGTGTGGTTTTTCTGTCCACTGACAGCACTGCCACTAGAAGTCTCATTCTGACATTCCTGCTCATAGTAACTTATCACAGGACTTGAGAGCAAGAGAAATGACCCCAAGTCCTGTTGTCATCACAGAAAGTGAAGTCACCTGTATCTAATTTTGTCTGAGAATCACTGTGTTTCCTTATAGATCCCAGTCTGTATGGGGTTAATAGTTCATAGATGAAATTTGGGTTACTACTATAAGGAGGGACTGCACAAGAATTGAACCATTGCCTCTCAGTTGGAGTAATTTCCTTGAAATGGGCCTTTTGTTCCTCAGTAATTAAAAATGGAGACATTATCAGGTTCTGTTTTACCTCTGGGGCGAAAGATGTTGGCCATTTAACAAAGGCTGAGGTACGTGAGATGGGAGCAGTGGAAGATCCTGTAGGGAATGTGTTTAGACCGCATTTTAAGTTATGGATCACTGGGGTCCTGTGGGCAGAAGGCTTGAATTTCTGGTAGTCCCAGTGAAACTTTAGATTTATAATGCTATATGCATTACTAAGTAAGTTCACTTTCAGTGAAAGTAATATATAGGTATGAAAAGGAGTATGTAGTGTTTCTTAAGGAATTAAATCCACTCTAATATTAAATGCCATGACAACTTGTTACTAAGAATTATTTTTGAATAACTAGCAAAGAAGATGTTCATTTTACATGGGTATGGATTAATGTCAAGTTACTGGATCCCTCTGTCTTCCAGCTTCAGCGTGGCAGAGATGCTCTTTGGCTTGTCCTTGAAAAAGCAGATTCAGGAGGTAGTGGTGCAGGGTGCCAGGTGAAGCCAGTAACATACACTGAAAGATCTGTGATTAATGCTGTAATGAAACAGTAAGGGTTACCAACAGAGATCTCTCAGCGTGTCTGTAGGAAGAAGTCTTTGGTTCTTGTTCTGGGTGAGGAAGATAGACCCCGTGTGGGTAAATAATCCAATTTTTATCATTGTACTTTGCCGTTATCTGAACTAACTTGAAGGTGGAATCGAGCGCTGTTACTTAGGACAGAAATGGGACAAAAGAAAACCAACTACTGTATGCATCATTTCTCTCATTTTTCTTTCTGGTCTACGTTCTGTGGTTGGTAGTTGATGATTTTAAGGGAGTGGTATAATTTGTTTCATGGCTTATTAAAAAAATACACTTGAAAGCTACTGACATTGTTGGTGAAGTGGACTTTACTGGAGAGTGGATTACTCTCAGTCTTGCACTGAATGGAATTAGAGATGTCTTCCTTTCTTCTGAGATGCTGTAATTATTATTCAGCAATATCTTTTCATGTTTCAGTATGTTATATTAATAATACAGACCTGAAGCACAACTTGTCTTTCTCCTTGTACTCTTGGTAGCACTAAGACTTTAGAGTTGTTGAGTCTTACTGAATTCTGCTGTTAATGTCCATGTACGTACAAAATGTGTAGTGTCTGAGGAACAAAGATGTGTTTTTTCCCGAATCCAAAAGAGTGTCAGCCAGAAGTGGCAAAGAACTTGAAGACACAAGTCGTAGATTCTGTATTACTGCTGGTACCAGTTTGTGCCTAGTGCAGTTTCGCTTAACCCCAGGCTCCCTCTGAGTCGTGTGTGAAACGGAAGCAGTCGTATTGTGACATAGCTGCATACAGCACACAGGGGGGTTAGGCTGGCTTCCCCTTCCGTTCGCTTGAAGCAGGTATTCGGCAGAAGTGAGAGAAGGGCTGAGGAAGAAACACTGAGATGTAAGAATGACTGTCAAAGGGTAAGACTTCATGGTGTTTGACTCCGTGTGGGGATCTTTGCTGTGCTCTTTTCTTTGTTTTGTTTATGTATTTTTTTCTGGTATACAGCTTTTGATGTTTCTGACCAGTCATTCTTCCTCTTCTACTGCAGGGGACTAGACATGAGGGGGCAGGGACTCTGGGAACTGGAAGCTGTATTTGCACTGGACAGTGCTAATATAAGAAATATAAATCATCACGTTTATTCTTGAATCTCAGATAGGTGTTCTGTCCTCAAGTCACCTTTTGGCTGGCCATTTGTGGTTGTGCAGATCAAATCGATGGTCAGGTGAGAGTTAGCATCTCCACTTATTTTTTAAGCTGCTTTTAGTCACACCTCATTGAGATGGGATGCTACTGATGATTTCGTTTAGAAAAGTTTGTTGGAACCATGTAACTGCAACAAGCATTGACAGATCCAAAACCTTGTTTTTTTGGGGCTGATAATGGAGTCAGCTGGAGGACAATGATCTGGATGAATATAAGTAATTCATCTGTTACTGCCATGATTAGGAAGGGACAATTATTATTTGCAAGGTCCAGCAGCCCCTTCAGGGACTAGATGTTACTAAGTGTGGTAGCAGCACAGGGACAGGGAGTGTGCATCTACACGTGTCTGTTGTAAAATTTGTGCTACAGAAAACTAATTTTTAATGTATGACAGAACAGGAGTTCTTGTGTTGGTAAACAAAACTGCTTAGTTGCTCAGCGCAATAGATAGTAGCCTATGTATACTACTAGCCTAGTAAGCATAATTTTCTTAGAGCAGCGCAAGGAAAGCTTTCAGGTGATGTTTAAAAGGCAGTGAAGTAGTTTTGCAAGTGCTTGGAAGGTGTCTTTATTTGGGCGTGGAAGCTGAATCACAGAATTGTAGGGGTTGGAAGAGACCTCTAGACATCATCAAGTCCAACCCCCTTGCCAAAGCAGGCTCCCTACAGCAGGTAGGAACATGAATGAAAATACAGACTGGTTGTTGTAAACCCGGTAAATGGATACTGACATCATGAGCCAACTGGACATGTAAGCAAAAGATGCCTTGGCAGGTAGGATGGGGGAAGTATAGCTGAGGTAAAATAGATACCTGAAAAGCAAAGATGAATTGTTCCCAGTGTTTGAAATGGGGGGATTGTGCATAGACAAACATAGTGAGAATAACATTCAGCATCACAAAATAGAAAAAATAACTTGAAACAGTGTGATTATGCAGGATACTGTTCATTGCGACAAAAAAAGAAGAAAATCTTGTTTAGTATTATGAGGCAAAGGACAATTCTTTAGCTTTGGAGGTGTTGAGAGAAGAATTTTTTCTAAGGATACAAGAAAGGAGGAATCAGATACAGACAAAGTGTGAATGAATGGATTGAGAGAGAAGTAATTGACAAAGATGATGTAGTATTTCATATCTGAATGATAGACAAGATGATGATACTGTCCGCAGTGATCAAGAAGGGAAGTGGGGGGTAAAAAATAAGAGGGTGGGGGAGGTGAGGTCTAAGTTCCGATCTATCTGTATTGAGCCAAAGCTGACCGCTCTTCAGTGACAAGAGGCATCAGAAAGATAGGCTGAGATTTTTTGTTTAGACATTAATCTGCTCTGTTTGAGACCTGTGTCGTAAGGAGCTGAGTGTGGGGATGAAATTCCCAAACAGAAGGAAAGTGCAAATGTTTTCTCTCAGAAGCCCTAAGAAAAGATGAAGCAGGAATGAGGAGCTTTTCAGTGACCTGCAAAGGAGTTGATATGGGGAGAAAGCAGAGTTGTGGAAATGAGGAAAGGAGAATTCTTTGAAAAAAGAAATGCATTTAATTTTGATGAAAGGTACCCATGGGTTATGGAGGATGGGAGTGGTGATGTTGCAATAGTAAGTGGTTTCTAGATACTTTAGTGGGAATATTTGCATTGCTTTACAAGGTATAACTGAAGGGAGTTGGGCTGGAGTCAGAGAGACATTGCAAGTGTAATTTGCCATTAAACAGTTCATAGCGAGCTCAGAAGTGAGAGAAGGATAGAAAAAGAATCAGTGTAGTTAGAGAAGAAAGGGATCAGAGGTAGGTTTCCAAGCAGAGGAAATACTGCTTGGCTGTCCAGCTGATCTGTCAGAGCGAGAGGAGAAAGAAGTTGAGCAGAAAAGCAGCAAAAGAAGAGTAAGGAATAGGGTGATGTGAGTGAGAATTTTAACATATGTGTTTCATATCTGTGGTATGAGGAAGAAGGGAGAGCTGCAAGGAAAGGGAGTGGGAAGGGGGAATGTGACATGATTATTATTTTTTTCTGGCTTTCTTGTGGAATAAATATTTGCATTCTATTGTAGAGAAAGAAATGGATACAAGAGAAAAGATTTGAGGAATGAGTCAAAAGTAGGAGGAGAAAAGGCTGAAATTGCAGGTGTGGGTTCAGCTCAACTGGAGGAATGGCACAGCTTAGTAAGCAGCAAGGAAAGAGGGAGAAAATGTGCAGTAACCTCATTTCCAGACTGGTTTCCTTTTCCACTGCAAATTCTAGGGCAGACAGGAATAAAACAAAAGCAATGGTATGTATAATGAGCATGATTTCAGGATTGGTGGAGCTGAACCTCATCCTAGGAAGGAGAAAGAGAAACACATCAAAGGTAGAAGCAAAATGAACAAAAAAAAATTAGTGGTGTGAAAGAGCGTAGGGTTCAAGGTACTGGGAATAATGGGATGGAAATAACAAGCAGTGTTGGGAGGGTAAATTGCTGCCACTCAGAATATACCAGGTCAGCCTTCACATCAGGTTCTCAGCTGAAAGATTTTTGGAGATGGCTGAGAGAGGACTATCAGGAGTTTCTCCTTACTGACTGCCCCGTGCTTGAATCCATCACTTGCCTTTGAGAAAGATCAAAGCCTTTAAGAAGAGGAAGGTTCTGAAGCAATCAAGAGGCTGTCACCTTTCTCTGTAAAGAGATGATTGTGACAGCCATGGCTTTGGCAATAGAAGGCTTCTGTGCATCACTGATTGGTTTTATCACGCAATGTGTTAGATGGAGATAGAAGTTTCCTTGCTTCTTGGTTTCTATCTGAGCAGTTTTCTTCTTCACGGTGCATCGTAAGTAGTTACACATCTACCTGAGCCATCTCGTCATCTCTGAGTATCTCAGTTGATATCTCAGCTTCTGCTTCCTGCTTTCAGAGCGCAGGCAAGGCCATATCATTACGTTTTCAGAGACCAGGCCCAGGCTAACGTCGTACTGTGCTGGGTGTATCTTCAGAGATCTGGTAAACATGGACTCTTGCTTGTCTTGCAGGGCAGAACAAGCTTGTTGCCATCTATGCACTTCAGACGGGCATGCTATATTATACAGCACTTTTTTTTTCCCTGAGGAATCAGGACTTAATGACTTCTGAGATGTTAACATGGGAATGGCTGTCATTCCTGATATGGGCTACTCAGTGTTTAAGAAGTTAATCATGGGTTTTCACACCTCTTCAGTAGGTCGAAATACCTGTGTAAGGAAAGGAACAGAACAGTGCTAGAGGAAGAGTTACCTGCTCCCACATGGAGGTAGATCTGAGCTGATCTTTTGGCTTGGGAAGGTTTTGTTCCTTACCTTGCCTCTTTCCCAAGCAGTTTTCAGCCTGTCCTTGCATGTTGTCAGGGTTCAGTCATCCCAGTGGTTCATAAGTGCACCCCCTTGCAGGGTTACTGAAACTGAATTAATGTTTGTGAAAAGTCTTCAGATTCCCTGTTCAAGGTCTCTTAATTTTTGTGTGCTGTGGTTCATGTTTTTGTTTTATTTCTTAGCTTTACAGAAGACAGAATTTTGGGCAGGTATAGTAAGAAACTGAAATCATGGCAATTCAAAAATGTGACAAAAAATTGGAGGAAAGAACTTGAAATTGTGGTGAGCTGTATGTAGTCATATTATTTTTTTTGCTACACTCAGTACATTCTGTGCTTGGTTTAAGTTTTCTTCAGTTCATCTCATAACTCAAAGCACACTGGATGTGTGTGTTACCGAGCTTTGTAGGTATTTAGACTCGGACAGAAGTAATACAGCTTTACATATTCCGGGGCTACTTATTCATCCGAAAGAAATTCTTCATGGCTGCATCTCTGAATGAGGGAATGCTGACACAGAGTAGAGTTTTTTTGTGGCTTTTATTATTGTTTCCAGTTTCAAGATACCTGTTGCTACCTTGACTGTTTTCCAAGCTTTTGATAGAACAAAGCTATCGTAAACTTTTATTGCCTTCCTGGCAGGTAAGAGTTTATTCTGAATGTGAGGTTCTTGGGTACTTTTGAGTTCCTTCTTAGTAAGCGTTTATTTGTAGGAGCTCTAAAGAAGCGGGCAACTTTTATGTTCAGGTGGTGTAAAATACGTAGAAGTAGTAGCTTTAAGAAATGGTAAGAGGTGGTCTTTGTTTCAATCCTTAAACTGTACTTCAGATACAGCTACAATCAGTGTGTGTAAAGATAAATATCTATGAATGTTGAAAAGTTGCATGTTTGCAGCTATTTTAAGGAGGAATCTGAAGGAGGTAGAGAATTAATTTGTTAATGTGGAAGAAGGAGAGACGTCAAAGCTCGTAGCATAGCACCCAGGAAAGACGTGTACAGAACAGATCTCTAATGAAAGCACGTTACTTGTAAGAATAATCTCTCCTTTTCTCTAAATACTGTTTAGTGTAGTGGAACTTGAAAGTGAAACTGATTGTAATTGCCGAAATGCAAAAAGGACATAAATACTGAAAGACAGATCTTCCTTAAATCCGTTCCCTAAACATGCTCCCTATTCTCTAAGTACTTAAACATTCCCTTGTTTTTAATTAGTCATCAGCCTCATCTGTTCTCTTGAATCCTGCCCTAGTTTTGATATTAGCCCAAAACTGAAGAGAAACTACCACAACATGCAATAATATTTCTTATTCTTTCATGCTCTGCTCTCTTCTTCTGGAGTAGTTCTTTTATGTCCATTTATTTGTGTGTTATGGAAGTAGAGGCTAAATGAGATACGAAATTTGAAGTAGCGCTGACTCTTGGTGTGGACTTTCATCCTTAGAGTTGACTCTCCAGTGACCAAATTCCTCTGAAGTTTGAGTTTATTTCAGGAGACTCCCTTAAATGTGAGCTTATCATGGCAAATTTTGCAAGTACCCTGTGGAAGCATTGAGTACAACAAGAACAGTATGCAGAATGTTCTTTGCTTTAATTCTGTGAGGTTGTGAGAGAGACTTTCCCTGTATTCAAAATCATGTGTTAATGCTGTGTTTAGTAATAATCAAGACAGTGTGTTCTTATCTAGAGGAAGGATATGAAGTGTGATTTGTGCCCGTGGCGTTACCTATCACTGTAGTGAGGCAGAGGGACCGAATGAATAGGCAGAAATCAGGAGAATAAACAAGTTAACTACTGATAACATTTATGTGTCACCTTTCTTTGGAAAATGACCCAAAGTGTTCTGTGGCTACGTGCAGAAATTAATCCGTTTGTCACTGAAATGGGGGACTGTGAATGCAAATATGGCTGCTGTTGACAGCTTAATCCTACCTGCACTGAATAATATGAAAGAATGCTGAAAACCTTCTGCGTACTGATAGGGTATAATCCAGTCCCCACTGAAATATTTTATTGCATGATGATTCAGGAAGGAAAGTAACAATGTCTTATTTCTAGATCACTATGTGAATGCAGGTATGTAGGTTTTTTGGTTTGTTTTTTTACAAATAGAAAGGCAAAACACTTTTAGACTGGATCATGTTACCTTTCCTTGTCAGAGGCTGTGGCATACTTCACTGGCAAGCATCATGTTTACCAGGTTCCAAAAGATGCTCCTGTTGGTACCGAATTTTGCTTATTACAATTAAGCAGTAATCAAGGAGAGCCATGTTTTGAAGCAAAGTGGTAGGGCTAATCTTTCTTCCAAAGAATGGTTACCTGAATGACGTTGAAGAGAACAAGTCAGTTGTTGTTAGTGTGTGGGGAAACAGGGCACTTTACTGTATTTTAGCAACTCACCATGAGCACCAGTGTGGTCATCCTAGTTACTTTGTATCTGTTGGATATAGATATAAATCCAATATAAAGGGAGAAACTAGATGGTGATCCAAGAATAATTGAAGATTTTAACTGGCAATTAATTTTTACTACATGGGTTGACATAACATTAGCAAATCCTCCATGGCCAGCCTGCAGCTCTGCCCTTTGTCTGGTAGAATGTTGCCTCAAGCCTGAAGCAGTCGTTTGTTATGCCCACTCGATTCTGCTTAGAAAAAATTCTGTGATGGCCACCTGGTACCTCAAGAAGTGAACATACAAGGGAATGTTAGAATGTTATTGTGCAAAATAGACTGGAAGTGGTGAGATTATTAAAGGAAATAGCTATGTAAGGACATGCCTTTACATTAGATGACTCTTGCTTGGTTGCGACATAATGTTTTTCTATGCAATTTTTCCCTTGTAAGATCTAAGTACTGAGTTCTTACATTCTATCAGATGTGGAGCTTATACAGCTAAGATTTACACACACAAAGCCATGCCATTTTTCTGTACAACAAATGGAAGCAAATTTGCTCGTGGTTCATTCTGAGTCTGTGTTAGAAGGAACTTTAGTCTAGAATACAATGAGGGAAGAAAGCATTACTCTAGAAGGCTGATTAATTTAAGTGTGTGGCTTGTGCAGAGAGCTGGAAGTGCATGACAGGGAAAACAAGCAGTAAGGGAGTGCATACTGTACTTCCTGTTCATAATGTGCTGTACATTTCTGTACAGCTTTACTGAAATACTGTGTATCAGTTCTGATGTGCATGCTGTAAAAAGGTGTTGGAAAAAGTAGGAGTTCAGAAAATCTACATTAATTTGAGGTCTGGATAATCAGCTTTAGAATGGAAGATTTTAAAAGCTCAATCTATTTAGTTTATCAACAGACGGTAGAGGCTACCTGATAAGTCTGTAAGTACTTAGACAGGGCGAAGGTATCTGTCAGTTAGATGGTTCTTTGTCAGCAAGATTAAGGGGATTCTCAGGGCTGAAAGCTGAAGCTAGATCAGTGCAGACTAGAAGCAAGGTGCAGTTTTCTAATGATGCAATTAAAAAGGAACAGCTTATCAAGTGATGTAGTTGCACAAAATCCGTTCATGAGGCCCTGGTGCTTTCCTGGGAAGCACCTGCTTTAGCCAGCCAAGAAACGTGGATTTAAAACTAGAATATGGTGACATTCAGTAACCAATCTTAATGGAGAGATTTAGTCCAAACTATATGGAAGTTTTTTTGTTCTTCTCTTCTTTAAAACTTCATATGTGTCAAATGCTTTTTGTTCTTCCCTTCTTTAAAACTTCATATGTGTCAAGTGCTTGTTTTGGTAAAGTTCATCTAAAAGATAAGGTGATCCAAGCAAAGAGCTTTCTAGAGGAATGGGTGAGAGAGGACTGCCCCTCAGCAACAGGCAAAGGAGAAAGTAACACTTTCCATTCTCCTTTTGCTTCCCCAATAATAAAAAAAACAAATATGCCTCCATCTGTTAGTTCTAAGAAAAACTTAATCTTTAACAAAATGACTGTTAGCCTTTCCAGAAGTATTGCAGATAGCTGTTGTGCTTTCTTGCTGTAGTCCATACAACTGACAGCTGAACCTGAGGGTCCTTAGCTTTGCTTAGTTTAGAAGACAGCCTTTGTTAATGTGCTTTTTCTGGTGTTGTTTTCTTGTCCACGGATTTATATGGGCATGGCAGGTCAATCTTTATGGTGATGTAAGAGGCTGTGTAATTTCTAGCGATCTATGTGAGAGCTTTTTGTGTCCTGGTTTTGCAAAAGAAGTAGCAGGAATCCTTGGAAGGACTTCTGGGTGAAAATGTCACCTTTTCTCTTGGTTATGTCTGCAGCAAGACCAGTCAGTGCTGATCTGAGGTACTCTGCAACTTAGATGAGCTGAGTGGAGTTAAAGGCAGCACCTAGCCTGCTTTGGCTGCAGACAATCATACTGAGGTTTCCTCAGCCTCAGGGGTTCTGAATCTCTGGTAAGCAGAGTACACAAAAATAGGTGGCAAACAAACGTGCAAGAGCTCAAACTTAGCAGTCCACCTTCCTTACCCCCTCACTAGTATCGCTGCCTCCACAAATGTGTAGAATAAGACCGCACAAATTGAGGCTCTAGAACAGAAAATAGTTAATATTGCATTTCTTCTTATGAAATGGGAGGTTTCTGGGCCTGTGCACCCAACAAAAAACTAAAGGATTTCAGGACTGTGGAATGGATTTAGACTTTTTGTTTACTGCAGTTGGAAATGATAAAACAAATATTGAATTGAGAAATGAGGTTTGCTCCAAACATGTATCAGTGTGCAGTCTGTTTTAGGGCCACATGAATTCTCTGCGATTAAGCACTAACTGTTTGTAGTGGGGAATGTACAGGGCTGTGCATTTCCCATGCTACCTTGTAACAATACTGTGGGTTTCCTCAGTTCCTTGCTGCTGCATGTGACAGGGTGACATAACTTGGCAGATCCCTGATCTGTCAGTTCTTAGCTGAGTAACTGTGGAACATTTAGAAGTTTATACTCTGTTGGCGTGTAGAGAGGCAAACTGAATGCTTGGACTGAATGTCACTGTTGTGATCTCCTCACCATATAGGTCCCTCTAGCCGTGTTTTATCAGATGTTGGATTAAGCAATTATAATGTCTGTAATAGTCAGCAAACTCATCTGAGAGGTGCTTCACTGAGTAGTGACAGGTATTTGTCCAATTCTTGCATTAACTAATTTGAGAAAGCACAAAATTTCAGTGTTCTGTAAAGATAGTTTGGAGGCTAATAGGTTGGAACTTGTCTTTTCCCAGAGTTTATTGTTTCCCCCCCACCCCCTTCCCTCTCCTGTACAAGTAGAGTTCTTAATGTTACTGGGATTTTGATGACAAGATACTTGTTTTCTTAGAGGTGAACTCAAAACACAATGTATGTATGAAGGTACACTTGCGTGTATTTCTCCTGTGCTGCTTTTCATATCTGAAAGATCTGAACCAAATATGATAGCCTTGTTGAGGAAATATCAGCCATTCAGTGCTTAAAGTGCACTTATAAAAAAGATGGTGAAAAAAAAAAACAAGCTAAATGGGCAGATGGTGATGGGACAAGGGGTTCTGTCAGTGGTTTATGGGCTGGTTCGGCCCAGTATCATGACTTTTGGGGTAGAGGGAATCATGAATCCACATGTCTGGAAAGGGAAAACAGGGCATCCCTAAAATAATTAAAAAATCTTTAAACTCTGAAGTAAAAGAAGGGAGATTCAGGTTGGTTGTTAGGAGGAAGTTCTTTACTCAGAGGGTGCTGAAGCCCTGTCACAGATTGCCCAGAGAAGCTGTGGATGTGCCATCCCTGGAGGCACTCGAGCTGTGGGCAGCCTGATCTGGTGGGTGGCAAACTCCCTTGGCAGGGGGGATTGGAACTAAGTGGGCTTTAGAGTCCTTAGTTTCCAATCCATTCTGTGATTTTCAAGCCAGGATCTGCTCTACAGAATGCCAACAATCATGCTAAGATCAAGCAGATGTTTGATGTGCTTAACATTCCCAGCATTGTTTACTCCATACCTGCATTCAGGTGAGCTGCATTTGAGACTGTGGCAAATACTAAGCTGAAAGATGATAGGTGGACATAAAGCCCTATAAAAGTTAATTTCTAATGTGAAAGCAGGAGTACAGGAAGGGGACTGATACTGTGCAGTGGAGATGGACTTGTGGAAATGGGAGGGAGCAATCAGATACATTTATTTCATCTGCGGAGTGTGACCAGCCAAGTATGATAATCTGTGTGTTAGGCACTTCTCGCTGCTGCTGTCAGACACAGGTCTGCAAATGTGTGCAAGCCCTGTTGTACTGTGTAAGGCTCAAAGCTTCCTTTCAGGTGTTGTTTCTTGTAGCTGTTAATCAAGCTGGAAGGTAACTACTCCAAAGCTCTTATTTCTCATTTGACTTCCACAGACAAAAGGTAAATGTTTAAAAAATAAATAAAATCATACTCTGGATGTCATGCTGCAATCTCAAAGTCTAAGTTGATTAGGACTGTCATCTTCCAAAAGTTGGTTTGCTTCAGGAGAAACAAGTTGAAGAACTTCAGAGCAACGTATAGTGTGCAGTGACACCAGACTGTTCTGGGTGATTGCTCAGCATTTTGTGTCAGTGTCCTGCCTAACAAAAGCCAGGGCATCTTGAACCATGTATTTCCATCTGATGACTATTGTTTATGAAGAAGGCCTTCCTCTCTTTCATACTTAACCAAAATGTTGAGATATGCTTCTGCAGGAGACAGCTGACTGCAGACAGCGGGGCTCCATCCCAAAAGGCAGCAGTGAAAAGGAGCTCATTAACTCCTGCTAACAGTGAGTGCTCAGTGTGGCACCCACACACAGAAAGCTACACCTCTGAGGAGGAAAAACAACTTTTAGGATCCAGTTATGCTTCAGGATGCTAAAGACAGGATAGGGGCTGCAGTGTGTAACCATGGAACTGAAACACTTCATGCTGATGCAGGAGCTTAGGGATGAAAAGAGCTAGAGCACAAATCTGACAGTAGAATCAGGCCATCTTTTAAATGCTGGCTAAATGAGCCTGTCCTTGCTCACCCTGTGAGCTTTTTCATCTGTTTCCCCCCCTGCCCTGCTGAGGAGGAGGAGGAGTGAGAGAGCAGCTGTGTGGTGCTTGGCTACCACCAGTGTTAACCACTACAGCTGCCAATGTGATGCACATACATACTGCCGTCTGAAAAGATATGAAGTGTGCAAAAATGTTAGCAAGAGCAAGGTGAAGGATGGCCCTGCAGCATTAGCATTTTTATATGCTGAAATTCTGCAGGTGAATTACAACAGATATCCTAAAAATGCTTGCGTATACATACATATATTTAGAAAATTCTCTGCCATCAGGTTTTGGATTTTGAGATTTTTCCTCAGAGTATCTGTTGACTCCAAGTGCCACTCTTTTCAAGCAGCAGTTATGTTCCTTTGTGCACACTTCCCGAGCGTATGCTAGGGGTCTTTTGCCAAATTGAAAGCTGCTTTTCATTTGTGATGTATTGGAAAATATTTACAGAATCATTAACATTGGAAAAGATCACTAAGACCACCTGGTCCAACTGCTAACCCATCCCCACCATGCCCAATCACTCATGTCCTCAGTGCCACATCTCTGTGTTTTTTGAACCCCTCCAGGAGCAGTGACTCCACCACCTCCCTGGGCAGCCAGTGCCAATGCCTCACCACTATTTCAGTGGAGAAATTTTTACTAACATCCAACCCAAACCTCCACTGGTGTAACTTAAGGCCGTTCCCTCTTGTCCTGTCACTGTTACATAGGAACAGAAGCTAACCCCCACCTCACCACAACCTCCTTTCAAGCAGCAATAAGGTCTCCCCTGAGTCTCCTCTTCTCTAGACTGAATGATCCCACTTCCCTCAGCTGCTCCCCATCAGAGCTGTGCTCCAGACTCCCCACCAGCTTTGTTGCTCTTCTCTGGACACGCTCCATGGCTTTCTTGTAGTGAGGGGCCCAGAACTGAATACAGCAGCACTGAAGGTGAAGTCTCACCAGCACTGAGCTCAGAGGGACTGTCACCTCCCTGCTCCTGCTGGCTGTAGTATTTCCGATATTTATGATTCAGATTTCAGATATATATATATATATTTATTTTTGCTATTCATGTATTAATAATTTAAAAAACTATGAAACATTACTGCTACATAGAAGTCTCTTTGTTGGGCTTTCTATTTTGTTTCAGCTGTATCTTTAATAGCAGGTAGCTGTAACTATAAGAAGTATGTATTACCTACTCTGAAGTGTAACGGGTGTTAACTGGGTTGGTCACTATGTATCTGTATGGTCTAGCTCACATTTTTAGGTGACCCTTGCCCATCATCGGTGTTTTGGGTGGCTTTGTGAGAATTCTCTCAGCTATACTGCAGCAAATGCAGTGTTTCTTAAAAAGCACGTGATCAAACATTGGGTTTGTTTGGATACAAAGCTTCCATGTGAATGCTGCTTTCATGGAAGCCTAGCGCTTAAACAGTGCTCACTATCAGTATCCAATGCATGGTCTTTTGCAGGTGTGAGGTGCAGCCTGCCCTTGTCTGCATTAACATCCAGACTATTTTTTGCCCTGATCATCTGATCCATGATTGACATCTGCTGTCAATTAGAGATTGCTGACGAGCCTCCCTGTGTCGAGGTCTTTCCCCTGCAGTGAGTCTGTCTGGGCATATGTCACTTTCATTTGGCATTACTGTTTTGCTTTTCTCTGCTTATCACCTCCTTCAGGAGTGTAGTAGTAAATAGAGAGAAAGGGGTCCAGGACATCAGAACCCATTGTAATAAAATACCTAGAGTCTGGAGGAATTCTGCGAAGGAGAATTAGATAAAGGTGATGCTTCTGCATTCAGATTGCATAGCATTTCTATAAGGATATTGTTTTCATTTTGGTTTGGCTAGCAGTTTACCCTTTCGGAACCAAGGAACACAACTTTAAGGCTTTAGTGACACTTATCTAAAGCACTTGGCAGGTTGTTAATAAATTAAGCCTCTCAAGCTTTCTGTGACACTTTGCAGACAGAGAAGCAGAAACAGAGAGGTCAAATGACTTGCTCCAAACATGTAGGAGAAATCTTCTGTACTGTTGCTAGAGTGCTTTGGATGCGCTTTCACTTGGAGGTTGTGTGAGACCAGAGCGAGCAAAAAGATTGCTCCTAATTGCAGCATGTAGCACGTTTCAACAACGCTCCTAAAGGACTTACGTCTTGCCATGTATGTAGTGCAGCTAGTTGTGTCTGTATGGAGGCTGCATCACACTTTGCCTCACTTTGCACAGCTGCTGGTACTGTCAAAAAGAGGAAGGTAATGGAGGGTCAGGTTTGTATAGAGGTACTTGGAGGCCGAGACCAGCCACTGCGTGACACTGTCTGCTGCTGGCAGGTTGTATTTTAATTCTTCCTTTGTTTACAGAGTCAGAAACTTCTGTATCTTTTATGAAGCAGGATATCTTATGGAAGAGTGTATATGCAGTCAGACAGAGCTGGGTACCTGGCAGAACCCAGGCAAACACTGGCAAACCTTCCCTTATATTGTGTTATTTATTCAAGAACATATATGGACTGCGCTGTATCATTGATGTTTAACCTCTGTACTGAAGCCTGAGATGGTTTAAATTTGTGGCTTTTTTCCTCAGTATCCTCCAAGCAGCTGGCAGAGCAGCAGTTCGTTGTCACTGATGATGCTCAGTAGTTTGAAGGTGGATCTCCTTCAGTATTTTCTTATGAGAGCGAAGTGACTTGGAGCACTGCTATGGGGTTGGTTAATTCAGGGAGCCTTGCTGCAACAAGGAAAGTGCTGATGGAGATGATACTTTGTTTTATTTGGTTTTGAGTTTCTTCTGACATTTTGTAACACAGCATTGCTTCTGTCGGAGGGTTTAGGCAGGCGTAAGGGGACAGAGAACTGGAGGTGAGAGGGAATTACCTGGAGAAGGGTAGGAAGAGGGGACGGGGCGATTTGGCACTGTGAGAGCAGATCTTCTGAAGTTGCTGGGAATGTGTCCTGGCCAGTTGTTTGCCCTCTTGCCTAATTTGATTTACATGTAAGCACTTCTGCTGCCACCTAATAGGAATACTACAGGAGCCTGCGAATTGCCAGAATCTGCTTGACAGAATCAAGAAGTGTGGTAAATGATTAAGCATCTGTTTACTCAGTGTCCCGAGTTGGTTGGATGTTGTCTGAGCTACCGATGGCTTCCAGTTCCCTTGGAATGTGTGCTCAGTGCTCTGCGTGACAAAGTAGAGGGCAAAGTTTCATTAACAGCTGGATAGCTTCCACAGCGAATGACGTTGGTCACCTCACACATCCAGAGACTTCTAAGAAAGGTTGAGAATTCTTATTGCTCGGAGGTTTTGAAGTCTGTAAGTCTTCTGAATGTATTTGAGAGGCATGCAGACAGATGGATGCGTGTCACTAAGGAGATGTCTGTGTCCTCGTGGAGAGATGTCATGACAATGGTGATACAGTAAACCAGTCATTAAAATAGAAGTTTAGATCTTTGTGCCTTTTGTTCTGTAACTTTACTGGAGTAAATTGTGATTCCAGTGAGAGAAATAATGGCTGATGATTGAATTGGAATGGTCATATGTTATTTATATATATAATTTTTAAAATTACTGTATATATTTAAAATACTTTTTGCAAAGAAGTTATTATTTGGGGGGAAAGCTTTTATTTGTTTATTGAATTTGT
Organism: Excalfactoria chinensis; assembly: GCF_039878825.1. NCBI lineage: Eukaryota > Metazoa > Chordata > Aves > Galliformes > Phasianidae > Excalfactoria > Excalfactoria chinensis. The sequence continues at coordinate 12,794,375 of NC_092825.1, read as the reverse complement.
GAAACATAACTTTGTGGTGGAATTTTAGCAGAGATCATTTTTATTCACAGTTTCATCAATGGTTTTGCAACAAGTTTGACATTTTGTAATAGTCTGTTTCCACAGAGGAATAGAAGTCCCTGTAAGGTTATTGAAACATGCAGTTGTAAAGTGCTGGTGAATTACCTTGGAATGTAAACAGTGATTCTAAGCTAGCTATGGTTATGTTCTTCGCGTAATAATTGGGGTACGATTGATAATTAACTGGGCATGATTGAGTAATGGGGATTTCTTATTATTCATATAGACTTCTTTCTTTGAGAAGAGGAGGTGACATCAGTTACATTCTGCCAGCTATACCATTGATATTGAGCCACAGTAAATTAATTTTGTCTGTAATATGGGCCATGTGTTCAGCTGCTGAGCTGGAGGTGGTGGATAGCTACAGCGTTCTCCTCACTGTAAAATAGAGCTCTTAGGTGAAACTAGATCGTCGTGCTTTGTGCGCATTTATAGACTAAGATTTTGAATATGAGTTATCTTAGTTATCCTCATGTTTTTTTCATTGAAACTGAGTGTATTGTAGTTGAACTTAATAGCTGATGCCTTTGGTAGTGCTGAGCATAAAATTCAGTTGGTGCACGAAGTGGAAACTGCTAATCACAATTCTGTTCCTTTGTCATTTAAGTGGAAGCAAGTTGTTATGAAGAGTTTGGGATGACTTGGTCAGGAGAAACAAATTCTTTGTTATTTACTAATGAAAAACTGGGGAAAGGTAAAAACTGTGTTGAGAATGTGCAGTAACATTACAATATTTTTTTAATAGTTGAAGTGATATTCCCAGTATTCCTCTAACTAGTATTGCAAATGCAGGAAATAAGTGATAAAGCTGTTAGTTAAAACACTAAATTAATACATTAAATCAGCAAATAAATTAATAGTTGCAGCATCCAGACTGCCTTGACCGTCTTGTACAGTCATACAATAATTATGCATCCTGGTAACTTATGAAGAGTATTTGCTTCCACGCAGTGGATTTTGCAGCTCTTTGTGGCTTTTTTCATTGCTGAAACATGTTGTTTTAATCAAAATGAAGAGTTCAGTTTTATAAACTGTACAGATTCTTGGTTCTTTAATGCTTACAATTGAAACAAGACTTAACATGTGGCCATTTGCCTCTGTTTATGTACCAAATGATGTACTCCACTTGAACTTGGAGACTTAAAATAACAAATGTACTTTGAGGTATGAAGCCGGTTCAGTATTCTTCAGCCTGTGACAGAAGTATTTTCCCATGGTGAGAGCAATGTCTCATGCTGTTCAGATGCACAGTTCATCGGCATGCTCCTGTTTGTCAGATGGGAGATTCTGAATGAAGGTGTGCATTGGTAGCTTGGAGATGGTGTGTGATACTCCAGATAAGCACACCACAGGTTTATGTGGTCTTTCTGATACTGTGCTGATGTTAGTGCATACTGTGATTACTAAGCTTGGGCATTTATCCTCCCTAACAGAATTTCGCAGCCTCTTTTGGTTAGGGTAATGACTCTGTCTGTGGCTGTATTCATTTACCCTTCATTAATTCCATGGACCACTGCTGGTCCCAGCTGCTGCCAGTACCCCTGAGACCAGTGGCTCTGCAGGTCTGGCGCTGTCTTGGGATCCAGTGGATCCCTTGCAATATGTGTGTGCTCCCTTCATATCAAAACAGCTCCCGCTCACACAAGCAGCTATGGAGTTTGCTTCTGATCTTTTGTGTAGTTCTACTTGGAGGTCGTGCATGCTCTGCAGGCAGCTGTCTGCTTTGTGGCTGTGATACTGTGGGTAGGCAACTTGCTGTCAGTTTCAGAAGCTGAATTTTGTTGAATTCAGTCTTTTGGAAAAATACTAATACCAAAGTTTGTTGGTTTTTTTTTTCCTGGATAGAATGTGGTAATAAGAATTAGCTGCCACTTATGCTTTTGTAATTATCACATAAACTTGTAGATGAAGTGTTAATGTATATTAAGGTGCACGTAATACTTGTTTTCATGCATGCTGCTCTTCATCAATAAATATGAAAGTGTTTAATTAGAAGTTACCATGTTCATAATTTCTCCTGATGCATGGAGAAAGCAACACTAAGAATTCAAGAAATTTGGCTAACAGTTTTCCCAGTAGGCTGGTAAAAGAATGCAGGGTTTGGCTTTAACCCTGTCTGCCGTCCTGTCTGCTGGATTGCATTTGTAACAGTCCTGCAAGGACCATATTGCTGCAATAAACAAGAGGTAGATTTGTTCCTTGTAATAATTTGGAGGGTGTTTTTATTTTATGGAATTAATGATAAGGTCTTGTGTGGCCTCTGTCTATGGACCATGGTGATATTTGTTGCTTTACAGTGGTAGAGTATATCTGAGGTCCATGAGAGAAGGTGATGTACCTTTCCTTGCTACCTTCTTTCTCTCACCTAGTTAAGATGCTGAAGGCAGGTGAGAGCCAGAGAACTGAGAGTGGCTGTGAAAAGCTTCATCATGGACTGGATCTAGGAGACCTCTTGTTCCAGTATTACTAGATCTAGGTAAATTGGGAGATACCAGGAGGCACAGGACACTTGCAGAAACACTGAATAAGTAGATCCTAGACACATGAAGAATTAATCTTTAAATAGACCTATTTTGACATTTATTTATTTATTTATTTATATTTTATTCATATTGTAGAGCTAGCACAACACTATAATACAGGATTAAGTAAACGAATAACCCCTTTGCTATGTGCAGTCCTCTAGTGCCGGTGGGGAGATTCCTTCTGAGTGAAACTGACAGGCCTCACACCATAGCGTAAGTAGTGCTAAGTGGTCTGTTCATTCCAGCTAGCTGTTAGGAGGATGAGCAGAGCATGGAAAACTGGTGCTGGTGAAAGTAGGTCTGCTGGGACCAGACCTCATCAGCAAATATTGTTGGTGACCTTTCACAAGTTCACACTGGGAACTTGAGACAGTCACTGAACAGACCTGTTTTCAGCAGCTTACTTCTAACCTCTGTGCTGGTTTCTTGTGTGTGCTCCTGGAATGGTCTTAACTTCCAGGTAAAAATGGCTGAGCCCTTGGAGAATCATAGAGCTGTTACAGTTGAAAGGGGCCTTTAAAGGTCATCTGGTCTAACCCCTCTGCAATAAACAGGGACATCTACAGCTTGACAGGTGCTCAGAGCCCCTCTAGCCTGACCTCTCCAAGAACAGGGCATCTACCACCCCTCTGGGTAACCTGTGTCAGTGCTTCTAGAACGGTGTTCCAGTGTTCTGATATTCTACCCTTACTGTTTAAAAAGAGAAAAAAAAAATAAAACGAAACCCCCTTTTTCCTTATATTTGGTTTTCTTCAATGTGAGAATATCGTGTTCATCTGCATAGGTCTTCTTGGAGCCTTCCCTTCTCCGGGCTGAACAGCTTCAGCCTGTACTTGCAGGGGGGGTGTTCCATCCCTTGGATCATTTCTGTGGCCCTTTTCTGGATGTGCTCCAACATGTCCGTGTCTCTCCTGCACGGAGAACTCCCCATCTGGATGCAGTACTCCAGGTGAGGCCTCACAGTGCAGAGCTGTGAGGGGACAGGATCACCTCCCGCACCCTGCTGGCCGTGCTGCTTTTGATGCAACCCAGGATACAGTTGGCTTTTGTCTATAAGGGCACATTGCTGGCTCCTGTCCAACTCGCCATCCGCCAGTACCCCTGGGTCCTTATATGGTGACCTTGTTCAGATGTCAGTAGCAGTACAGCTGCTGTCATGTACCCACTGTGAGGAAATGCATGATGAAGCTGCCTTGAGAGGCACACTCAGTGCCTCAGTGGTGAAATGGCTGCAGAACAGCCTTTTTAGGTCGGTGTAGCACAGCTCAAAATCTGAACTGGCAAACTGATTCTTAATTCCATGCAATGGTCTTTTAAACAGAAAAGCTTCTCAACCTGCAGAAATGCTGCCTCATGGTATTTTGTTACAGTCTGAAGTACTAGGAAGTTATTGCTGCTGCCAAATAGTGGAAAATTAAGCAATGTTTTGAAAAAGAGTGAGCTGCAAAGTTCTTAGTAATACATAAAATATTTAAGGTATAAATAAGAACAGCAGTTATATTGCCTTATTTTGCGTAATTAATTCCTTAACAGCCCCCCCTTCTATTTTTTTTTTCTTCCTGGTCAAGAAAAAAACTTTCCAATGTTTTAAGTTCGTCTGTTTGAGAATGTGAAAATGAAATTATTGCATAATTTTGTGTGTTAAATGGCACAGTGAGAATTACATCCATGCACATCAGAATATGATTTCTACATTATTCAATAGGTGGCAGAATTTGAAATAGAACTATCATGTGATTGAACTAATAAGCTGCTTTCCTTCATTAAAAGGAAAGAGACCCCAATAACAGGTTTTATTATATGAATGGGCAAGCATTTGAATGGCACTATTAAACTGGTGATTTACATTATGAGTAGTACCGAGTGATGGAATAAGTGGTGAGGATCTTTTTGATACATACAAATAGCACACGTGTTCCACTTGTTTCATTTCTGTATTTTGCTGTTTCAGTGCTATTAGTTGTGCAGGTTTCTTTAAGTTTGCTCTTTGGATATTTTTTTCAGGCCTTCAGAATGGGACTGTCTTAAAATTTCACAGTGGGTAACACTTTTGCTTTCCTCTGCTTGTTCTTTCGGTGTTGGAAGCTCTTAAATTTTCTTAAGGTCTTTTCCTCCTGATGAGGCAACAACAGAAAAGATTCATTTTTCTCTCATGTAGACGGTGATCCTTATGAGTGTGTCTCAGTACCTGGTTAGATCTTTCATAGGATGATGGCTTTAACTACAGAGCTTTATTTTGAGGCTTTGGTTGATACCGTACTTGTAACAAACTATAACTTCGTTGGAAGTGCCCCCGAAGGAAGGAGGGAACACCTCTGAAATTAACGTGTACGTATATTTTTGGATGCTCATACTGAAGATCTGATGGATGTTTTAATACCCTCTGGCCACGTACTGAGCCTTGTGCTGTGCACAGGCTTATTCTCTGCAAGGGTTGGGTACCTCAGATGTAAGAACAGGCTTTTATCATGGACCCAGTTAGTCTAATAAAAGTGCGTATATCTCCTGGTCTTTCTTTGAGAATGAGGAAGGGATCACTGTACCAGCACAGTGTGCTGCATTGCCAGACTAGTTTGTCTGTATTTAACATCTTGTACCAGCAGGATTATATTCTTACTCCGGAGATGTTTGTTGTGTGCATATGACTGTAAGAGCTAATGATGTATGTATGCTTTTTTCGGACTAAAACATTTGACTGATTGTACTTGCAAGCATGATTGTCCCTTGGGATTAGAACTCTTAAAACAAGAGGTATTTTCTGGAGTTACATGTTAGTGAAACTAAAGACTGCTCTTTACTCAGCTAGAAATACTTTCAACTGTTTTGTCAGAGTGGCCTTGGGGGAGAGTTTTTGTATGTGCAAACTTCAGTTGAAAACATTCTCATTCATATTTCCACATCTTGTTATCCATTAATGACCCTTCTCTCACATATTCTTCTTTGACATAAAACCCTCCCACTGAAATGAAAGCCCACCTGTATGCTGTGGTAACTCAGTCTGCACATAAGCAAGAAAGGGAGCTAAGTTCTGTGACATTTAGAGTTGTATGAAGGATGAAGAAAGGGAGGGATGGCTCCAACCGTGGCTGCTAGCTGCCATCTTCTAGAGGTTTGTATTAGTGACCACAGAATTCATGCACGTGTGCTGTATTTTGTGCAGTAGCCTAAAGAAACGTTTGGAACTGTTCACACATCATTCTGGAAGCAAATACTGAGGCTGATGTTTAGGAGTGCCTTTCTCTGGGTATAGAAGTTTGCACATGTATGAAGTATTCTGAGAAGAGGACCTTTGCCCTCACTGTTTATTGCAAGTTGTTGAACAAGATATGAACAAGATCAGGTGGCTGGATGTTTTCAGTCCACTTACACTTTCCAGCTCTTCTGGAAATATAAAGTAACATACATCATTATGGGAAAGAGAGAAGATACACATAATGTGATCTTGTTGAGAGTCTACCTGGAAGTAACTTCTAGGAGAAGATTGTTATGTGTGAGACAATGTTCCTGTTAAAGATGTAGGAGGCAAGACTGAAAAAGCACGGGACAGTCAGTGGCAGAAGGGTGATGGAAAGAGTTGGCATAAGAATTAGTGTCCTTTGGAAACAGCAGAACAATACATTTTCATATAATATCCAGCTGTCATTTAGGAGTGACTGGGCACCTTCCATCTTTGGTAAGAGGAGAGTTCTTATTTTAAAAGATGCTCTTTGCCCTTGGCTTTTTTTGTTGTTGTCACTGAAAGAAGAATTGGAGTAAGAGAGCAGAAGTACCTTGGGTGATGAACTTGGCAAGTGGGAGAAGAGTGGCAATTACTGGAAGAGTTTTACACTGGTATACTTGGCTGCATAGGAAGTGCCCTCTTCTTTTAATTCATTCCTGATGTTTGTTGGAAAAACATACTCGTAACAAATTTATTTAATGCAGTAGACACCAAATTTAGTGCTCAGTAGTAATTACTAGTCATTTACTTTAAAGTAGCAGCCTAGCAGTGAAAGATGGTATAAGCCAGACTTGCGCTTTTACTGGACGTGACATCTTTCCCTCAGGTGTACTGAAACAACAGGATGTTCCCTTATTTGTCATAAGGAAATAACTTGATTGTAAAAATATGGAGAACGCTCTGGGAGATAAGAAACTAGATTTGAAGTATAAAGAAACACAGACTTTCCTCAGTGATAAATGATGCTTAACAGCAGTAACAAACAAACAACAACAACAAAACACTTCTATAACAACAGTTGATGAAATAGGAACAGCATATGGATTCACTCATCCCATATAAGGACAAACAGTGAGATGCTTCACATTTTCTAAATTACATAAGTGAGATTAGAGATTCTGTTTTTCTATTTTATTTTATTTGCATTTACTTAACATTTTCCATGCTAGAAAAATTAGGAGTGTATAGTTGGTAGTCAGCTTGAAAAGTACGTTCCTGATGGTACAGTCTGTTATTACTGTTGAGTTCACTTAGGCCGGAAAGTCATGAAAAATACCTATTTATAGGACTTTCTTTTTGAGCTTTAATATAGGCTCCTGCTCAAAAAAGCGAGATTTCTGTGAAGAACGAATAGTTTTCTTTGGTAATGTCAACAAAGAAGAATATTTGCTGCAACTGCAAATGCCAACTGAATCTACAAATTCTCCTATAAAGATTATTAAGACTTAAAAAAGTCTTAATGACAGCTTTGTGTTTGTCACACACTAGTTCTGAAACGCAGTGAGAGTTATCTTATTCATCGCCTGTTCTGTAGGAGCAGATAAGTCCCAGCCAAAATGAAGGGCTCTGCTGTGGCTGCAGTGTATGGACAAATAGTAAGAGAACACAGGCTGCAATCTAAACAGGCGTGGCAGACAAAGAGCATATTATCCTGATTTTAGAGATGGGATACTGAGGCACAGAAAAATCTAATCAGGGTCATACAAGAATGTTGTTCTGGGGCCAGGAGCTAAGCTCTCCTCCAACCCAGTTGTACTGCCTTCAACTGGAGCTGCTCCTCTGCAGAAGATAATGCGGCTTCCCAGGCGAGAGCCGCGGTGCCAGTTGTGTCCTGCTGAGTGTTTATGAAGAAAATGCCATTTGGAGGATTAAGGTCTGTTTCATGGCAGTCTGCACAGAAGAAATGGGAGGGAAGTATATTCAGTCAAGAGATTTTCTCTTTGGAGAATGATAGACTGTGAAGTGAATGTTGTTGGTGTGTTTTCTCAAGGAAATGAAGGAAGAAAACTTGCAGTCTGTGTGGGATTTTACTACTGGCAGTTAAAATGATGGTTCTACTAAAATAAGTTATTACAAATTGATCATATTTAAAACTTTTTTTTGTATTTTTTCTTTCCATCTCTGTTAGGATCTAATGAATGTATTCAGCATTCCCCTAAAAAAAAGGAAAAAAGTGAAAGTCAACAAACGTCAGAGAAGTTACTTTCTTGCCACTTCTTTTTTTCAGGCCACCTAATTTATCATTTAATGTAAAATCATTAAAGCCACGGTTTTAACAAATGAGAAAAATAATGAAAAAAGCACTGAGTGAGTCACCACGACCTACGATAAAGATGATGTGAGGTACATTGGTTGTGTAATTAGGAGACAAGAGAGGTTATTATTTTATTTTGATTTCAAGTGCTTTGACTCGCACAACAGGAAACTTTGGATCTTTGCATTAGGTACATGCAGAAATCCTGCTGGTTCTAATTAAAGTAATAGCTCACCTACACCATTAGTAAATGTTTATTGATTACAGTGAACTCTTAGGATTGTTGTGCTGTGAAAAAGAATACAAACTGACTGTAGTTGATGCTGACTTCTCACCTCTTTGGCTAGCCATAGTCAGAAATGGCTTTCATGGTGAACTAAGAATACAATTCTCTGGTTGCTCTGGCTGTTTCTTAGTTGTTCTAATAATTTCATAGTAGTTTGTTATGCTCTTTGTGCTGATCAGATAGCAATTGTTGCCAAAATTTGAACATCAGAAGTTATTTGTGAGATTTGCTTTGGAGTAGAGAAGGACCTGCCTTTTTTTCCCAGAATTAAAGGTGTGTAAGTCTTAACTGGTGTCCTGTAGGGAGTAAATAACTTTCATAGGTGGAATGTTCTTAGAATTGGTGTTGCTGTTGGTTCCGCTGCAGCAGTGCATACCAGTCATATGGGAGATGAGTATTTTTAATTGTAGAAATTCAGGAGGGGGTGGCAACAGTTGCAGCTCTTCCTTCCATTTTCATGTCATAGCAGCAAGACTCTGCTTTCTGCTCGTCACTGTACTAATCCTGCAGTACCACTTTGTTCAGGTTGATTCCTTCCCTTTACAGTGTTTCTGGTTCATCAGAAAGCTTTGGCATCTCTTGGCAGTACATCAAAACCTGAAACATTGTATTTTGGTCAGTTATTGTAGTCAACAGGCAGCCCTGAGATCTCTTCCTGTCCTCTGGATGCCAAGGTGTGCTGTCCCAGCAGAGAAGCTGGCAGAGTCCACCTACTGCAGATGTCTGAGTAAGCGTGTGTGTGGTGAGACCCTGCAGCTGTTGCTAAAGGTCAGGCATCTAATTCTGGAGAGCCATACATCAATCTGAACTGAAATGTAGCCCCATCATCCATGAAGGATACTGTTGGTGCTGACAAGTCTCATTTGCAGCAAGCCCTCTACAGATAGGTGTTCAAGAAGAAAGAATTATTCTATTGCCACATTATGATTCATGGAGAATAATCTAGTCAGATTGTATGACACTGACTTGGAGTTAAGAGGGAAATGAAGATGATTCCAAGCCATTTTTCTTCTCACGGTTTTCAGAACTGAATAAACAAGAATTCTAATGCAGCAACTGCATTTTTTATAGTAATATAGGTGAGCTTGTAAAAGAAATGCACTCTTTCTGCAGGGTCAGAGCAGGGTTTCCACGCCTTGTTGTCCACGTGCAGGAGTCTAGGAGTTCTACATGTATGCTCTACACTTGGGATGTCATCTCTGCTTCTGGATATGGATTGTGTAGTCTGGGTCTTTACAAGTAACACATCTTTCAATGTTTCTTACCATCAGTGTTTTAATTTTGGCTCTCATTTCATAATGAAGTTGCTATCTTGGTGATTTCCAGAGACATAAGCAAGATGAAGTTTGTAGCTGGAGGTGATATCTTTAAAAAGACTAATTGTATCTGGTAGGGAAAACAGAAACATGTTTGGACAAACCTTATCTCCATGAGGCCCAAAAGCCAAATTTAACTGTTTACCTGTGTAATTGAAATTACTGTCTATATTTACACGGCTCTTCTAGATTTCTTTTAAGCATACAAAAGTCTGTTTCTTCCCTATATTTTTGCTTACGTTAGTTTTTGAGGTCAGTTTTCTAACTGAGGGGTGAATGGCTTGGTGCTTGTTTGTTTTGGTGGGGTTTTTTGTTTGTTTGTCTTTGGACGTTAATATGCTGAACTGGCATCCACCTTACTGCACAGCAACAAGGTTTTCTTTACTCATTCACTCCTGAGTTTTCAGTTAATGCAGTTTTATAATCTTGTAAGCACCTGTTCTAGTTACTGGAATGTGTTGTTATATGTTAGATGGAGGGCGTCTCACAATCAAGGTATATGATCCATGAGATGATTTCCCTGCATTAAATAAAACATTTTAACGACAGTTACAATTTTGTAGGCACTATTTTGGTGTTATGAGAGTTGCTAAAGTTGCTGCATGTTCTTACTGCACTTACCTAGTTAAAACTAACTATTGTGTAATTGAAATTAATAGAATTCTAAGACTTAAGTGTACAGTTCATCTCTCAGCAGTATTCCTTATTCCTTAGCACAGGTTTCATTGCCTGTCACCTTGCTGAACTCTTTTGCCCTTGCATTCCACCCATGTCTTGCTCTCCCAGTTTTTCCCTGCAGATTTAGAAGAGAACAGGCAGTGCAGGGGAATTTGTCTCAGCTCTCACTGCTTCCTCCCATGACATCACTCCAGCCCTGAGCTGCAGTGGCCAAATGCACATATACACTGGACTTTGTCTGTATTTTAGCAGCTTGAATGTTTGTGTTTACCCTGTGGTATGAAATCTCATCTAAAAAATTAGCAGTAAAGCTTTCACAGGAATTCACGTGACCAGCCAAGCGAACCTTAGTGGTCACCACTGAGATTTCTTATTGCACTGCCTTATCAGTTCTATTTGCAAGGGGGGAGGGTGTCCCTTCGGTTTTTTTTCATATTGATCAGTGTTTGGTTCCCTGTATTAACACCCAAAACAGCTCGGTCAGGACTTAGGACGATTGCATTTGGTGCTGTTAGTTGTGTCCTGAATATTTAATTTTACATTTTCCTCAATTTCATGGTTACTTCAGCCATGACTGCCTTTCTTTCATCAGAAAAGAAAGCCTGATCGTTACTTTGTGGTTCTGACCCTGAAGTTAGCTGTGAACTGAGCACAGGCTTGGACTAAATGACATCCAGAGGTCTCTTTCACCTTAGATTATTCCATGATTAATTGCAACTGTGACTCCAGCACTTCCAGGGTGGAATGCAAGTGACACTGGGCAGCTAATTACTGAAGCAATTTGCCTTTTTTTTCTTTTTTTTTCTTGCATTAGAAGTGGAAACCAAAGGAAAATCATATGTGGGGGAGAATAAAGCTGATGGAAGGAGCATTATGCTTATTGCTAAGATAAGACTACCCTGTCTGTGCAAGCATGTTTACCTGCTGTTTGAATGATACCCCAAAGACTACTTTGTATTGTTTCAGTTGCAAGTTTCTTTTCACCATTCAAATTCCTTATCTTACTAAGTAATCTCAAACGTAGAAGTAATGTAATGCACTGGAAGATTTTTTTTGTTCCCTTTCATTTCTGAATGCTGCAGAAATTTTTCAGCTCTGGAACAAGAAGGAAATATTGAGCAAATTTCTAGATGCAGAGTTTGAAAGTCTGCATCTCCACATGGGTTTGGGTTTTCTTTTCATTGCTTTTTTTTAAAGCTGTTCTTTTGTTAGTTATAAACCACTGTGACTGCAGGATTCCTTCTCTCCTCCTTCCTCCCACCCTTCTTCCATGTATGCATCACTAATATTTTTTTAAGCAGGCTTTGTGTGATTTCTTAGTAAAGCAACTGATATGTAAGACGATGTTTAAAGAGTGAATGATTTATAGCAAAAGATCATCTTTAAGAATTTAATTTCCCACACGATATTGTGAGGTCTTGCTGCTCGCAATAACCTTAATTCTGTTGGGGAAGAATGTTTTAGATTATTTTTAGCTTGTGTTTTATTATATGGCTGGATGTAAATGATTATGTATTATATAATAACAGAGAGGGAACTTCATATAAGTCATCTGGCTTTGATTGTTACTAAAAATAATTCTTCCGTGTGTTACTGTAGAAGTTAAAAGTTGTATCTGGCACCTGCATTTCTGTGTTCCTGACACAGCTTGTAGAAGCAACATTTTCTTTTGTTTCTATGGCATTCATGCTTTTTAATGCACGTCTTACCAAGCTGTCTCACAAAACTGTGTCATGTGGCTACAGCTGTCTTTATAATTGCAAATGCTTGTAATATAAAAACTACAAGCAGAATTGTATTCGTCTCCCAAGCACCACGGCAAAGTGTTTACACAGTAATAGTTGGTTTAAGATTTTAATCTGAGAAAGCCAGGTTTCCTACAGTCAGCATTCGCTGTCTCTGATTCTTCCTACCTTTGCATATTTTGCACATGATATGGACGCTCCACATCCTGTTAGTCAGGTAGCTCACTTGCAAGCAAGACTTTTGTCTGTGCTTGGTATTAACAGACATGGCGGGCCAAAAGATTTCATTACAGGGGCCCAATGATTTGATGCTGCAAGGAGAAGGGCACTTAAAGGTAGCCCTTCCACAAAGCCTGGCAGGGCTATAAAGTAAGTTAACTGTCCTTTCTTGCCATCAAAATCTGCTTTCAATCTGCTGAAAGCATCTTCAAGTAAGTGAAAGAATATGATAGGGCCCATGGGCAACTTTTACTTTTTGGAAGTGACATGCAGCTCTTCTGCCTTCAACTTGTAGTTATCTGTATCAGCAGTTAGAAAACAAGAGGGTCACAGGCTCTGGTAGAGATCACTGTGCCAGTGTGGGATGGGTGATGCCAGCTTCAGTCTCTCTTTCTCCTTTGGGGGAGCTGTGGTAGTGGTAGAAGATAAATGCTGATCATAGTCCTTCTCTCTTTGGTCCCTCCCTGTTCTTTCAGAGTTTAATATTACTTGAGAACAAGATGATCTTTAAGGCCCCTTCCAACCAAAGCCCTTCTGTGATTACTCGATAGTTGCTTACTTTATTTACAAATTATCCATTGTCTTCTTCTAAATTGTTATCTTTTTTTCCTGAAGAGGTCTTTGCCGAGCTAACTTTGGAAAGAGCTGTTTTCCTCTCTGAAGCTAACCTTTCCTGAGGAGCTTGTTGCCAGTGCTTCCAGCTTACAGCATGGGAGGTGCGGTGGTGTCCTCTAGAAGATAAATCTTTGTTTGGAGACATTGCTGCTGTTGCTGCAGATAAAAAGATCTAGATTGTCAAATGGCTGTAATCAGATCTAGGAACAGTAATGTTATCCAAACAAACACTTTTGTTCCGGTTGCTTTGGGTAGGACATATCAAAACCTAACTGTTCTTATTAAAAACAAGAAAACATACAAGAATATATATGTATGCTTGCTTATATTGTCTGCTTCCTTTTTCATGTTGTACTGACCTTGTTTCCTTGGTTCTAAATTCTCTGTGATACAGGTTGCATTTGTAATACTGTCATGCCTAATAAAGTAAATCTCTGATTGGAATTTCTGGCAAGACAAAACTAATTCTTGGTACAGCTTTTAATTAAAAAATAATTTATATATGATGTGTGTGTGCTTACAAATCATGAGTTTAATCGGGAAGATTGATTTCTGCCAGTCTTGTTAACATCAGTGGAACTACCAAGGTTAGTTGACCAGCTTAGACTTGGTTAATTCTTGCTCTTGTAAATTCCTGCATAAGATTTTAAAGAACCCAGTCTGAATGACGCTGTTGATGAAAGTTTTGTAGGTACTGTGGTTAAAGAACAACAATTTATTTGTGTAGTCTGATTCCTGTTTCTGATTTTCAACTTGTAGTCTTCAGTCCTAGTGACTGAAGACTACAAGTCAGTCCTTGGATTAGTTTAAGTGGGGTTTGAACAGATAACTAATAACATCAACTTGGTAACAGAAGGCTGATATTTTTAGTGGAGGTTTTACCTCCACCAGGCTATTGCTATGAATCTGCAAACTGAAAAAAAACTTCCAAGGTGCTGCCTTTCAGGATGGTCCCTTACACTGCATCTGGGCAGCACTGTGATGCCGTATCCCTCATGGCACTGTTTTGGTATGCTCTCTTGTGACTCTACAGTTATCTTTGCACCTCAGCTTCTGCCACCTCAGTATCACAAAACCCTCAGTGTTTGCTGTTTGCAAAGAGCTTGCAGGTACAAGAACTTGCCCTTCTACCTACCTGACCATGTCTGGTGGGGGAAAAAGCAGATAATTTTGTGATCCTGTGAACTAACCCAATTTCTTATTCTGTGTCCTCGGATAGATTTCTGCTGTATTAATGCTGTACGCGTTTATGTAAGTTATTCCTTGCAACCAGACTGTATGCTTCAGAGCTAGGTATAGTGAAGTCTTGTGTACAGAGCGGTGCAAGCTAAGTACAACTTAAAGAATTTAACATTGAAAAGGTTGCAACTTTTGAGTATCTTTTGTGTTTGCAAAGGCCAAGTTCTGTGTCTTTTCATAGCAAGATTGTCACTGGACTATTCAAGCAAGAGGAGGAAAAAAAGAAATATTTTATAAACATAATGAAATGCTTGGGTTTGAGCTGAGAGTTGTTTGTGTCAGATTATACCATGAAGAAATACTGTTTTCATTGGTGTTTTTAAATCTGTTAGTGGGAGTCTGTATGTTCTGATTGGAAATGAGGTTTCAACTATGTGAGAATTGCCAATGTAAAGTGATCTTGAAGATCACTAACTTATCACGTGCAAGGAAAGAAATAAAACAAACAGATCAAAGTAGATAAACTTAACTACTGCAGTCCTTCGAATTTACTTCAAATGTGTTATTTGTAGTCACCTCCTTCTGGAATGTAGAAAGCTTGAGGTAGTCCAGGCCTGGTGCTGCAGGGAGGTGACAGTGAGTCAGCCTTTCAGCCAGGTGTCAGCCTGGTAAGGGCAGTAACAGAAACAGGGTTTGGCTTTCAGGGGTAAAGGACAATATCTGGGTTGGTAGTACTTGTGTGTGCCTAAAGAAGCCTGCTTGGATCTGCTTGTGGGGCTGCCTGAGTAGCAGGAGGGGCTGCCCTGGTTCTGGGGAGCTCTCACAGCCTGAAGATGGTTTCTGCTCTGTGGCTGCAAGTACTAACATCATAAGCAACCTGCACAGCGGTGCAGGCCAGCCCAAATCACTTAAAACATAATGCTAGGGACAAAATGTTTGCTTTTGGTAAGAACTAATGAAAGAATGCACTTGCTTAAGTCACTTTTTGAAAGAAATAGCTATCATTAAATAACATAATGACTTACACATTAGAAATCTCTTGGAGAAGTAATGGTTATCAATCACAGCTGCTATTGTGCATGTTTATTGTCACTGAGGATCTTTGCGTTTCTCTTCCAGTTGAAGTGCCTGCCTAAGAGGTGCCAGGCCATTGCTTCAGTCTGAGTCAGAAGGCATTTTTGCAGGTTCTGTAATGGATTTGGGATGCTGCTGAGTAACACTGGAATGCCGTTTTGTGATGTCTTTACTTAAAGATGTGACGTATTTAACTCAGTGACAGCAAGTAAAGGTGTTACTGACCTGTGTGGCCCATACAAGGTGCAGTTCCTAATGCAGTAACGCCTCTGTTGGCAGTGCTGGCTCTGGTGGCACAGTCATGGCACCAAACATGACTGAAGTTACTGCCCTCAAAGCTGAAATGTGGTGGCTGAGCACATATGCTTGTTCTCAAGTTATAGCAGTGCGGAGCAAAGCACATTAACTCACTGCTGTTGGAGCTCTGAGGCCTTTGGTAGTAATTTAAGCCTATTTTACTCTGTGATTGTAATGGCTTAAGAATGTGTGTGTTGCATTCTGTGTTTGAGCTGAGAGGGACAAGTGCCCATCATCGTGTGACTGTCCCATCATCGGATTCCATGCAATTCCTTGTGCTGTCACTGGGAAATACCTCATTAACCATTGTTATCTCTTCCCAGTTTTTTAGGGAGCCAAACAGGAGAGCATTGAACAAGGAGAGAGATTTGCAGAGAGCAAGGAATTTCATGTCATTACATCTGGTTCAAAACAGGGATGGCATTCCTGAGTGTGAAGCTGTTGTAGCATCCCTGTCCTTGGTTGCTATAACCAGATTTTAAGCAGGGGACTTTCTGCAGCAATCTGTACTTGAGCTTGGAATATTGTAACGCGGAGCATATAATTCATGCACTGTGTTGTCTGAAAGAATCTTTTTGAAGAGATGTGAAAAGATGTACTCTTCTGCTGTTTCTACAGCTGACCAGCACAGAAATGTTTAGTGCGCTTCTTGGCAGTGAGCGCTGCTGCCTGCCTTCTGACTCAGACTGAGGGAATGTGACCGCAGCTGTAGTATAGGACCTTGAAAGCCTGAGGAGGAAAAAATCTCTTAAGCATAGTAATAAACTGTTACGGAGCAGTGTATAAATTTGCTTTCTATAAGCTAATATAACAATAGCGGCCCTACAGTACTTAATTTTTTTTTCTTAACATTTATTTAAAGCATAACTTCTAATTCTTGTATATATTTTTAACTTTCCCACAGATATGCACTTATTTGGCCATTATCCAGCTCATGATGATTTCTATCTTGTAGTGTGCAATATCTGCAATCAGGTAGTCAAGCCACAGGTTTTCCAGTCGCACTGCGGTAAGTGAATGTTTTCTTTCCTGAATTACAGTGCCAAACCAGCCTATGGTTCTCTTAAGAATCGTTGCATGTGGTCATGACAGAGGCATTACTGATACTTTTCCAGTTATCTTGTGTTCTTTCCACAGAAAATATTAGGATTGCCTTCAAATAAGCATGTTTCATGTAAAGAGGGAAGTTAAATCAGTTGTCCTAGAAGCTGGGCTTTTCAAGTTGAACTTGTGATGCTAAATTGAGCTATTATAACAGACTCTGTTGGTTAGATACTAACTAACCTAAAACTATTATGATGTAACGTTGGATTGTCTTTTATTAAAGCGGCACGGTGATACTAGTTGGTGTTAGCTAGAACCTGGAAGTTGTGGTGGGTTGTTTTCTGATGGGATTTATACATAGGCCCTTATAGGGTTTATTTCTCGTAGGGCTGAATTTTTAACATAACTGGCATGTTGCGTCACATTTGTTAAGATTCGCTTGAAAACTCTGAGAAACTGCAGAAATGTGGAGATACTTATTTCTCAATAATTATGATAAGGTGATAATTTTTATTTGTAAGTTAATAGCTTTGGTTAGAAATTTTTGCTATTGATTAACAAACTGCTGTCAAATATTCTCTAACAGCTTCATCGCAGGGTCTGGTTTATTTATTATTTATATGGTGGTTCCTTCGTTATTTCTCCAGTGGTTTGTTTCTGGTTTGTTGTTGTTTTAGAGGATTGCAAAGCATGACTGAAATGCTTCACTTTGCATGAGGTTTTTGAAATTTCTCTTCTTAAAATTAAGTTTAATTTGAAGGTGATTGCAGAATAACGAATGGTAACTAGTGGTGGTGTCAGTGAAATACATTAAGAGAAGAACAAACTAACAAACAAAAACCACCAAGATTTTCCTTGCCTGTGTGCAGCAAATAGACTTCATAAATCCTGTGTCCCCTTCAGTCTTCTGGACAGCAAGGCAACTCAGTAAGTGGAAATTGTAAAAATGTATTTGCTTTGAAGGAGAGATTACCAAAATATTACCTCGGGCTCTTATGGATGGACTACTAACAGCCACGCAGGAGCAATTGCACACATGAAAAATAAGATTTGAAAATAAAAATGGAACTGGTGCATTATGCAGAGGTATGTCATAAAGCAGAAAATAAGTGCTGATCAATTCCTGACTAATTCCTATCGAAAATGCACTGCTGTAGCCTTCTGTAGTTGTGCTGGACATGACCTTCTGGCTTGGGGAGCAGTATGACGTTGGACCTGTTTTCACACAGAAGCCACCTAGAACTCTTAGAGGAAGTGTAAAGTGACGTGCTGGATAAGTGTTTTCAATTCAAAATTAGCTACAGGATGGCATAGTTAAAACAGCCATTCTGTGAATACTTGTTATATAGAAGGGCAGAGGTGGTGGAATTTGTTAGTAATACATCCTTTAAACAATATTGACAATATTGAAAGGAACTGTGGAAAGGATAGCATGAAGCTAAGAAGCTGGGCAAAATATTTCTTACAGATGAGAGTGAAGTAATCCATGTTGGAAGGAACAACAAGTTAACATTTGTGTTAGTGTGTTGCTTGTGAACTGCTGAGATGCTGTGAGTCACTGTCCCTTTTTCCTTTTCTCTGTTATTCTATTTATGCAGTTCCTTTCACTTCATTCTCTCAATCCTGTTACACTGAATAATTGAGAGTTAAATTCTGGATTGTTTGACTTAAGACCCCAAGACTTTTAAATCAAAATTCTGCATTAAAAGAGATAGAGAATATTGAAAATAATTGACCAAAGGCTTTCCCCCTTGAAGATTATTTAATGTACTTAACTACTTAATGTAGTCAGACTTATTTCAGGAAATGTATACAAGAATATGTCTGAAAAGCCTGTATAAAAGCTTTATATACATGTCTGTGTTTTGTTTTAAAGATGAAACAGAAAAAGTGATACACTAACCATGTAGAGAATAAGTTTTAGAAGAAGGAGATGTTCTTGGAGGTCGTAGTAATTCTTGTATAACAACGATATTTTTTTTAACATATTGATCTACTGCAAATACTACGTGTTGTGTAACTGACGTGCATTGGCTAACGTACAACCATTTTGATAAGAAATGGCTAAGATCTAAAGAATGTATCTTGTTAATCGGATTTTAATTAATTTGGTCCTGCAGCAGTATAATTGTAAATTCAGTGATACTGTAGATCTCTGTCAATAGACTTTGAGGTTATTTAAGACCGTCCTATCCACTGTAAAATGCAATATTTCACATCTTGAAATGCAGCTTTAATGTTGAAACAAAGGCAATGAAAGGAGAAAGCATTAGAAGCTATCACTGTGCTTTTGGCTCTTGAAGGCTGCATCATGGGGAGTCTTCATTGTTATTGACAGGGACTGGTATAGATTTATCCCAGAATCCCCTACAAAGTGTGGCTTGTTACTACTATTCCTGGTAAGACACAGTGCATATTCTCTCTGCAAGGATTTAGATCCGTGCCAGACATGTGCTTTTTGTCTCTGAGTTCCCTGCATTGCAACTTAAAGGTCTTGGCTTTGGAGCTTGATTTGGAGCGGTTAATTTAGTGAACATTTGGGCTCTTGTACACTTATCTTGAGCCCATCATGGCATGTGACTTTCTTCAGAGCGTTAGAAGACCCAGTGCTGCATTTGTCTCTAATTTCAGACATGTGGCAGCCATCCTTGATGGCGCTGGGAAGTTGGGAAGATTGAAGAAGCAGATGTTGTTGTTTAACTTTTAAGGGTTTGCTTCCTGGACTATCAAGCAGAAGAAGAGAGAAAGCTGGTTGTGGTTCAGGCTTTTTAAATGGGGGCTGGTACTTCATACAACCTTGGACCGGCAGAAATCAGAAAAATACAATAAGAGATCTGTCTAATTAGAGGACTGAATTGCTGAACTTGGGAGTCTGTAATAAACATAGCAGAAAGCCCAGTGTTGCAAAGTATTAGACCTGTCCAAACCTCTAAGAGAGCTGCTGAATTAAGAGCAATTTTATGTCCTTATGCCTGTGGAATAAACATTTGCATCCATTTGTAAGGATTAAACCATTCATATACAAATGATGCAGAGAAACTTCTTCAAGTGGAACAATATCTTTTTTTTTTTTTTAACGTGTGAACATGTATTTGTTTCTCCATTAAGGACTTTGAAATGAGACATCAGCCTTGTTAGATGGCTTGCAGCATGTCTAAGTGTATTGGTATGTGGAGAATTTTAGTTTTGAGACTGTTTGTTCTCAAATGCTGACCTCAATGAAAATGTAGAACATTTTTGGGACACTGGAAGTGTAGTGCTTTACTATCCCTGAAGAACCATAATACTCCTAGCATTTGCTTTTTGTTTGTTGGTTTTCTCCAATGTATCTGTTTTCTAGAGTAGCAGCCTGTGCTGAGGTGTCTGACGTATGACTTCTCTTATCTCAAGTTCTGTGATTGTCTGTTGCTTGTTCAGACAGGGCATGTACCATTTCCCAGGAAATGTTTCTCTTTTATTTTAGCCCCAGTCAGAGCAAAGCTTCATATTCTTATCCTGCATTGTTCTTTATTGGAATAAAAAGCATCACATATGGATCTGGTTATTTTGTCCGAAATGTTCCTTACTTTCATAGACTTGTTAACTTTGGTCTTTTCCCATTGAAAAGAAAATCTTCTACAAAAGGTAGTTCTGGAATAGCAGAGAGCTTGTAAAAACATCTTAGTTTCTTCTTTTAATGTGAGGAAATAAGTTTATGAGGAGAAAGTGTTAAAAGTAAAGGGGAAGAGGAGGTGTTGAATTACCAAACTAAATAACGAAGCTTGATTAAACAATAACTGCACTATAACCATGACAGAAAGGTTCCAAACTTACTCTGGAACAGTTTCAAGAAATGTGGAGGGTATCTTAACGAGCAGAATGGTTAAGATCCCCATTTTATTGAAGTAGTAGCATATAGAGGAGAACAATTTTGCTTCATCAAGGAAAAGTGCCTATGAAGATCTCTTCCTCTCTTCATTTCTTTATTGGAGGTTCATTGCTGTCTGTCCTTCCTGTTTCTAAGTTTGTTCAAACAGTCTTCTAATTAAGAAGTAGAAACTCTAAGTCCTTAAAAAGGAAAAAACAACCCTTGATTTTTGTTACTTGTGTTTTAAACCCTTGGGTTGACATACTTAGGTCTTTATGAAAGTAGGAAAACTGTTATTTCTTTTTGATCTTTCAGTTTGGTCGTATAAGCATCATTGAAAAGAAACAAGCTAGGAAGTAATGAAGTGCAGAAGAATATAAATAATTTTCCTAAGAGAGGTTGTATATTTTGAATTACTCAGACCAGCTATTCTGCACTATAATATTTGTTACAATTTAATGAACCACAATTAAAGAAAAGAAGGCTGAGCTTGCAGTATGAATAGTAATGCCTGGCTTTTCTAACACAAACAAGAACGTTCCCAGCAAGTATTTTTGTTTGTTTGTAAGGGTTTTGTTAGGGGTATCACTGTCACATTTGCTGTGTCACGTTATCCATTTTGATACAGTTTTCAATTATTCCTTGTCATATTATTATTTTTAAGTACACCTGTTTGGGATTTTTAAGATGGCAGTATTTTACCCATTGCATTTGCTCTTTTATCAAAGGAAGCGTTCTTGTGCCCTTCAGTGACAATGACGTTTTGAGTCATTTGCATTCTGTTGCTGTGATTTTTTTCACAGCCTTGTCAAAACTTGTTCTGTGCTGTCTGTGTTTATCAGATAACTTTCTGGCTCTCTCTCATGGTTAGGTTTCACTACAGAAGAGAACTAAAATAATGAAAATTACCCTCATTCCCCCCCTGCTTTTTGTGATATGTAGCAACAGTTGTTTAATGTTAGCAGCTGGACTGGCAAGAATCCAAGTATGCTTTTTTCTTTTTAGGGGGTAGAGAAGGAACTGAGTATTTTGCATGTTCCGTATTTGTACATTTAAGTTGACTTGTGCATTTGGCTGGAATACACTGAGTTTTTTTCTGCATCTTTCATTGCTGTCACTAGAAATTGGAAACTCCTTGTAGCTGAAAGCATACAGAAATTCTCTTTAGCTTTACAGTCCATCAGAAATCTTGTTCTCCAGACCAAATTGCAGCCAATGGCATAACTCTTTGTTTCCTGTCCATGGTAGAAATTTTAGCCGTAGCTCCTGCAGCGGTGCGTGCTGGATGATGTAGGTCAGTTCTTTGTCCTTGAGAGCTCTCTGGGTCCAGTGTAGCAGTGATCTCTGTGAAACAGGCCGCAAGCTATCTTCTGCACCATTCCCATAGATCTTAAATAGTAGTACACTGTTGTACGGACAATCCAGGTAGGGTGAATGCTACCTTTGCAAAGGCAAAACTAAAGGAACTATTTTGAATTCATCTTTTTCCCTAGGTATTCTTAGAGTGCTGTATTTTTAGACCGTCAGTGCAATTCTTGGGATTCTGATTAGGTACAGAATTGCCAGCTCTGTCTTGCAGAGAGCAGCTCTGTATCCTAACAGCTGATTGACTCTGTCCAGATTCAGAGAAGTGTTTAGATGTGTAAAAGGTAAATTGAAATTTTAAGACCTAAGGATTTTTATTCATTGGTTCATTTGAATTCTAAGCTGTTTGTATGCATGAGACTGTTGGTCACCTCAGTATTGGCTACTGTGCTCATTCAGAACAGCTTGGGGTTTGTTTGTTTGTTTGTTTGTTGGACATGTCCTATAGAGAGCTTCATGACAGATACTTTGGCAAGGCTATGTTCATTCAAGAAAAGACAAAATAAAATCCTACCTTCTCTGTGATAACTTGGCCAGGAAGCAAGGTATGTGGATTTAGTAGACTTACCTCCTAGTTGCTGTTCTCCCATCTTCTACCTCCTAGGAGTGGAGAATGCTGTAACCACTAGGCACACTGTAAGCCACAATGAAGCAACGCTTTTTACATTGGGACTGTATCAGACAAAGTGAATCTGAATGTAGAGATTAACATCCAGATCCAAGGGACAGACTGTGGCAGAGACTGAAAAATGTGCAGCTGATGCTGAGAGCAGCAGCAATGTGGTGTATCTTCACCTTGTAGGTCACTGAGATCAGCTTAAAGCTGGAAGGAGTTTGTTTTTTTCTTCTGTCTAGGAAGTGAATCTAAGTCAGAGCTGTGTTCAAACTGGCTGACATGCTTGCTTACAAACAAGCAGTACAGTACTTTATAGGGTTGGCTTTTTAATTCTTTTCTACTATCTTCCCACTGCTCGTGCTGCTTTCCTCTTTATTGCTATTAGTTAATGTCCACGGAGCTTAAAACAAAATAGGTCAGCTACAGAAATATAGAGAGAGATACGGTCAATGAGTAGTGTAAGTGGAAAGCTCACAACTGCTGATAGAAAACTGTCTTTCAAAAATTCACCCTTGCAACTTACATAGGTGGGGGTTGACTCTTCTCCCAGGTAAGTAGCAACAGGACAGAATGACTTCAAGCTGCATTAGGGGAAGCTGAGGTTGGCCATTAGGAAACATTTCTTCTCTGAATGCTCAGGGGCTGGCACAGGCTGCCCAGGGAGGTGGTGGAGTCACCGTCCCTGGAGGTGTTCAAGAAGCATTAACATGCTGTACTAAGAGAGACAGGTTAGTGGGGAAAATATTGGTGGTAGGTGGAGGGTTGGAGTAGATTATCTTGGAGGTCTTTTCTAACCTTAGTGATTCTGTGATTCTGCATGCCAATAATAGAAAATGTCTTCATTTGAAAGATACTTCTAATGAGAAAGCAGGAACATCCTGGCAATGCTGAACTCTCTAGGGATTGTACATTGGAGAGTGTATATGAAAGAAGACAACATTCAACAGTGAACAGAATGCTATGCATGCGTGCAGTTGCTATTCAGCATAGTGACCTTCCCCCCCCACCCTTCACCCTTCTGGACCTATGTATGAAATTAAAAAATCTGAAACTAAAACACTGATGTGTTTACCATGATTTATTAAGGCTTGTTTTTACAGTGTCTTGATGATGCTTTAACTTTACAATCTTAAATACTCCTACAGAGGAAGTAGACTGACAGAGTAATAGTGGCACTGGGCTTCTAAATGTACTGAAAGTGTATTGTTCATGTTTGCACCTAAGATAATTTATAATGATAGAAATTCTTTTTTTCATAATGTAATCATTGATAATATTTCATTAGTGAACCCTTATGTATTATTTTCTTTAACTGCAGTTAAATTGTGTTAAATGATACAGTACATACTTGAACCGGATGGTGTTGTCATGGCATTGATGGAGATGCATATCGCTTGTAATTTCTTCCAGTTGAGATTTTAATAGAGATGAAGTTTTAAATAGTAACCAATAAGGATTTCTTTAAAGGAGCGTCCATTTATAGAACTCAGCTGTTGAAGGTTGACTGTAGCATTAGGCTTAAGTTTAATCTCCTACATACTATAATTTACAGGTCTGAGTTTAGTGTCTTGTTCTCCCAACTGCTGCACTTGTGGAGGGGTGGGGGTGTGATAGTGGGGGAGATGGGAAAGGTACAGTGAAAATGAGCAGTCATAACCTGTAAAAACCTGCCAAAATTAAAAGCAGGGCTATTTGGGCTGAAGTTTTCCATAGTATGTTTTACCTGGGCTAAAGAAAGTGGATGTCTTCCATTTTAGAGAAGGCATGTGTTGGTGGTGTTTGTTTCTTGTAAAGCAAAAAATCAACCAGACTCCACTGTCCTGTTCCTAGGTAAAGTTCAAATTAAGAGCTTTTTGAATTCACTGTTCAGAAGTGTTTTGGTGAACTAAACATAAGCAAGAATAAGTCTATTTTATATCACATTATGTTGCGCTGTTCAGAAGGTACATTTGATGTGGAATCTGGGTTTCCCAAAGGCCCAGACAGAAAGTCATTGCTTCTTCAGCACATTCCAAAATCTGGTGAGCAAGGCTCCTCTCTGCTGTTCTCTGTTGATCCAGCCCATGATCGGACGAGGAAGATGTGGTGGGTTTATTTGGCTGGGGTTCTTTTTTGAAAGTTGTCACGTTCAGATGTGTTTTTGTGTTGTAAAAGGGAATCAGCATCTGGATTAGTCACAACCTGTGGTGTTCCATTTCATTCTGTAAAAGTTCAGTTCTGTCTGCTTATTATCCTGCCCAAGGACAATGACTTTTAGCAGTTCTCTGACCATTTTCGGTCTAGTTTTCCAACCGTTACTTGCAATTTCTCATAGGCTAACATTAGGAATTCCTTGCAGAGCAGGCTCTGGGCCTGGCAGGAGTGCAGGCACACAGGTCACAGTGCAGGCCCTCATGGCTGCCCAGGTTGGGCTGCCACAGTTGGTCCCATTGGAACCAGCACGTTATACTGTAAAACTGTGGTACCTGACTAGTGCCACATCTATTCAAAACATTCTGTTTGTATGTACAACACTGTACTTAAAATTCTCATCGTTTCAGCTATAACTGAAGCTCTTCTGGGTATTTCCTATTTTCCAGTCCTGTAGTGATTCATATAATTATCTTAATAGTTTAATGCTATTCTATTTAACTAGTGGTATTAATGTAATAATTGTCATATTAAAATCTAAAAATACTAAATTAGGCATTCTACAATATATTTTATCATTACAGGTAGGTTAAAAGTACTGTAGGATTCTGTTTCTAAAATAAAAATGTTGCATTTATCTGGATAGAGTAATTAATCAGATTTTACAGGACATAATAAGAAATAATATAAGTACATTAGGCAAACAATGAAGGGCAACTTTATTCACCTCACTAGATACATATTTTGATTAGAATTTAATTTCAAATGCCTGATTTACCTTCCTGCACCAAAATCTGCCAATTGTTAAGACACATAAATAAAATACACGAAATCCGCCTCACTACTTCACTAGCTATTTATGTCTGTTAGACTACTGATGCTGCTAATGGGAAACATTTTCTTTGATCAGAGTTATGGGAAATAACTGACTTTTTTTTCCCCCTTTTTTGAGGACAGAATTGAGGACAGAATGATCAGCGTAGATCATTAGGGTCTAAATCAGTGCATAACAGGACAGCCTTATGTTGGGTAGCCTGGCATGCAGCATACCCTTCCATTAGGTGAAAATGCAGCAGAAGTTCTCTAGCAAAAAATAAAAATAAAAAATCAAACTTTGAAAAGAAAGGTCTGGTGTCTGTCATTGGGCTACTGAACAATTCTGTTGACCCAAAATTGCTTTCTGAACTTAATGGAAATTTAACAGCTACGGTCCTGCAGTGAGGATTCTCAAAATGCAGCTATAGACTGTGTGAAGAAATACCTCTTATTTTGTTTTGAACCTGCTGCCCAGCAGCAAACAGTCACTTCCTGTCCACCTTCATTATAAATGTGCATCACAACCCTGCTCTGTCATTGCTTTTCTAGTTTGACAAGTCCAC
The DNA here is from genome assembly GCF_039878825.1 of Excalfactoria chinensis. Classification (NCBI taxonomy): domain Eukaryota; kingdom Metazoa; phylum Chordata; class Aves; order Galliformes; family Phasianidae; genus Excalfactoria; species Excalfactoria chinensis. Next base: position 12,768,526 of record NC_092825.1, on the reverse strand, counting down.
ATCTGTTTAATTGTCACTCAGGTAGAAACTGTGTCCTTGCCACATGTCTTTGTATCTGACTCAGCCCTCCTATTTTTTAAAGGAAGGAAGCAGTGGTATCACATGCCGTATTTCTTAACTAACATTAGACCACTACAGAACACTGAGATGATAATTACAAGACCAGTATCTCATTGCTCTATAATAATAATAAAGAGGCCATCATTTTGTATATAAAATTTAAAGAACTTTTTCTTCCATGTCTTCCTTTTTTTTTTCTGCCATGACACTTCACATTTCTCTGCACTGGATTTCTCTTACTATTTTATTACACCATTCAGCAGCATTAGGTCTTTCTGCAATCTGCTGATTTTTATCTTTAGTTCTCTGAGTAATTATATACTGAAGATCTTGTTCTCTGGCTAACCGCCTTCTTTTCTGAACTGCTTCTGAATATGTTGAATAGTTCTGGCCCTAATGCAGACCCTTGCTGCATGCCACTGGTGAAACTCTTCGAGAAAACTGACCATCTTCACCCTCTTCTTGCCTAGTAAGTAGCTAGCCTTCGTGGGATGGGCTTGGAGTCCTCTTTCCTATTCCCTGGCAACTACTTTTCTTCTAAGAAGCACAAATACAGTTTCATTTCACTTGGAAATTTAAGTAGACAGCTTTTATTGGATTTCTTATGTCCACACATTCATTAATACCTTCCAGAACATTTGTGACTCATAACTACATTGACGTTTTCCCAGTATATCACACTTACCCATACGTTTACTAATTTGGTTCCTTCGTATGGTTTCTACCACTCTGACCTGGGTGCATTTCAGGCTTGCTACTGTTTATTTATATGTGCTTTCCCAAAGGTGGATGTTATCTTCTGAACTGCAATACAAGAGGTTTTTTAGTGAGGGGCTTTGTTTGCAGCTTGGAAGCTCAGTAACTGTGTTTGTGAGTTCCAGGAGCTCCTGGATGAAGGGGATTGGTTTGTGCTTGTCAGTCTTTTAGTTAAAGATGGAATCTCAGCATTACTGCTGTATTCCGTAAAACAACCCCAAACCTTCTGAGCCATCGAAGTCTTTTGTCAGGACTAGAAAACAAGCACATTTTGGTTTTGTGTGTATTTGTGCACACATACACTTCTGTGTGCATATTTGTATATTAACTGATCAAGCTCTTGCACCCTCACTGCAACAGTAGCCTTAATTCTGGAATAATTACTAGGGAGCAATTTATTGTTGCTGCCTGCATAAATGAGATGGAAAAAATGGAGCTTGCTTAAGAAGAAAATGCAGGTCTTTCATGTTAAGAAAGTGGCTTGAATATAACTAATTTTCCTCTCCTTTCATGAGAATTTCATGCTGGTAGAGGCAAAGCATTCCATTTGGTCTGAGCTGAAATCTCTTTTGCAAGACTGAAGTAAAAACAGAGGAAATGAAAGGAATAGGTTCACAAAATGATTTTTGTTCCAGTACCCACTAGTTTGGAGAACGGAACAGTCATGCATGACATGGGACATCCAGTTTACCCTTTTTGTCCCAAATCTGAGGGGATCTTAAAGAAGAATAAAGCCAGTTACAGAATCCTCAGAGAATTATGCATTGATACTTGGGGGAAAAAAAAAAAAATCTATAGTAGTATCAACTCTGTATTATTGGATCAGTGATAACTTCTGCCATGTCCTGAATATAAATTAACATTGAGGACAGTCAGGGCGCTCAAACAGCAGTTATCAGTGCTGGGTTGGTTGACAAAGACTCAGCATTCCCTTATGGTTCAGTCAGCTTGTTGGGTGGAGATCCATGGGCTATACACATGCACCGAGTGAAACATTCTCTTGCACACAACACAATAATACCCCACTTGTCCAGTCATATTTGTCCTATCAAGGTCAGGTGGGTTTTCTGCCAAAAGGCAAAATAATAATAATTCAAAAAGAAATATTTTTTTAAAAAGCTAAAAGCAGAGGAAGGACATGCACTAGAATGTATCACACAACCCCAGCGGCACAGTCATAGTTCCTCACTTGGACTTTGGTAAGTGGTGAGAACTTCATTTAGGGTCTTCCTGTCAGACCTGGGAAGATGTGGAGTATTTTTGGTTTTCTTCTCTTCCTTGGCCCACTGCTTCAGTCAGCCTTACCTGGCCTGCTGGAACCAGTCAGGTCAAAAACAGCCTGTCTGTAAGTGGAAAAGGGTGAGAATGAGAGGTCAACAAAAACACCATAGCAGGAAACATACTTAGCAGAGCTTTTTGCTCTGTTTTGTTTTGTTTCTTAAGGAAACTAGGCAGAGAGGTCCCTTGGGTTGTTTCTGTATCCAGTCCATGTTGTGCTGACTCCTTCACTTGTATCCAACATCATTTTCACAACATTAAGAAAGAAATTCAGAAACGCTAGCCTGCGGTGTCTCACACACAAAATAGTGTTGAGATCACTACAGTATCTAAGTATCGTTCCTCAGTTAGGGAGTCCTTGGAAACAGATGAAAGCTTCAGAAAGCTTTTATCTCTTGGCATGGGCCAAGCAATGATCTGCCTGTGCACAATCTGCAGCCATTCCTCCTCACCACAGAGTGGATCGGGATTGTCACAACCCTCATAGCAAACAGCTGTGGGCAGGCTGGAGCGGACAGAGCTGAGTTGTTACTTGTGCCCTCCTTTAAGGATACCTGGTGGTTGTGATCCCATGAGCAATCCTTTCATTCTTCCTATGATGAAATGTCAAAAGGTAAAGGCAGATTTTGGAAGTGTGGGCAGTGAGGTGGAATGCCTTCCTTCCCTGCATTTCTGAGGCCTGTGCCACTGTACAACCTTGCCTGGCAAGGTTGGCATCAGACTCTTCTGCTCTTCCATCCACAGACAGAGATTCAAGTTACTCAGTAGCCCGTGTGCTAGGACTCTTTTATTTCCAGTTGCTTATCACATGGTGCAGTTACGTGAAGAAACAACAGAGTTGTTACCAGCATTTACACCAGAAGCAGTGTTGAAGCATACAACACGTTTTGTGTTTGTGTTTTGAACTCGCAGTCTGAATGTTGCAGTTTTAGCTAGATAGTATCAATCAGATAAAATGAAGTTCAAATAACAGATAACTTGAGAATAAAGCATAATGGTTGCATGAGAGCTATAGAAATAAATATATTCCACTCCACACTGAACACATTCAGCTTGCTGAACGCAAGACTTCGCTACAGCCATCAGCTCTTCACTGAGTAATGTATGCCTCTTCGTTTTCAGTTCAGTTCCTGAAGTTTGCTTCCATAGTTCCATTTTATGAATCAAATCTTTCCTGTTGTTAAGCTGAATCTTAGTTTAGTGTCACTTTAGTAGAATTGCCTTGCATCTTATTTTGTTTCTTAAAGTTTGACATTTAATGTAGGATTAGATTGATTTGACTTCATTTTTTCTAGTCTCATACATCACAAAAGAGAGAACACAATTCGAGTATTTTATTTAGTCTTAAATGAAAGTTAGAATATCTATTGGAAAGTCATTTTTAATGACAAAAAGATATGAATACACCAGCTACGTCTCTGTAGTCAGAATTGCACAATATCAGTTGAAAAGCAAGTAAAACAGGTGACACTTTTGCCTGTTGATGACCAAACAAAACTGTCATTCCTGCTGCTTCATCATATCACACTTTTCTTTTGATTTTTCCTTCTCAGCTTCAGCAAATACCAAATATATTTCACTCCAGCCTTCCCCAGTGTGATTGTGAGCAGTCCAGCGCTACATATCTTCTTTCATTTTCTTTTCCAGTTTATGAGAAAATCTGCTTGAAAATGCACCATAGACCCCTTTTAGATTATTTAACGTAATCATCTGAAACTTTCTTACATGTCTGTATTAGCGCTCAGCTAACTGAAGGTCTGACTTGGGCATTCTGTGTCTGTAAAGGGAATTGCTCCATAGCAAAGCATTGCTTAACTCCATTTTGTAAAGCATGTTTATGGAGTTATGGAGATGGAAAGGTAGCTGTTTCTTTTTGTTTATGGTAAATTTTAGAGCTGTAATTTTTGCGTTCTGCAAAATGCTCTTCAACTTCTGCTCACACAAAAAAAGAAAAGCTCACATTCAGTTGAAACATACATTATAAGTTATAGGGTATTTCATCACAAATAATCCTAGTCGGCAGCCCAGGCAGCAAAAAGCTGAATGTCTCATTCAGATGTATATTCTCTAAAGCTGTCTGCATGTAATTCCAGTACGGTGTGTTTGATGCACATGTGCCTGTGCTGCTGGTAGCGTCGATGATGGTGCTGCTGCCAGCATCATGCACAGAAGGAAGCGCGGAGTTGTGACAGAGGAAGAGCTTGCAGCCTTACTTCAGTCGCAGAGGAAGCTGCTCACTCCTTGCATTTGTATTGCAGTTCACGCTGGGTTTTTAAGGCAGGATTTCTCCCTGCCTGGGCCTGTTTCTTTTTGTCTTTTCCTTCTTTTGTTATGCTACAATTCTTAGTGCATTTCACATAATGCACGTAACACATTCACACAGTGCGTTTCAGTGCATGAGACAGCAGCATCTGTGCCTAATGCTGGTTATACCAGTTAAGCTTTGCTGTTCTCATTTTTATCGTATGATTTTCCATAAAGCTCAATTTCAGCTGCACTGCACTGATCAGTCACCAGCTGGTCCTTACAGTGTTCCAATTACCTGGTAGTTTGGAAGAGGTCTGTTTTGTCTTAAATAATTGCCATTCCTGATCTAACGCCCTCCAGGCTGAAAAGGACCATGGGTACACTGCAGGCACGCTGTGTACAGCTGGCTCCCTTGGGATGCCTCCGGTCGCTGAGGTTTGGTTTGGGAGAAATGGCTTGGGGATCTGAGTCTAAAAGTGTCCTGCCAAGAACTTCGTGTAGGTTTCCTAAGCACTGACAAAGCTGAATGGCCGCAGTACTAAGCCAGCTCTGCTCCTGTCCTGTCCAGGGGCTGGATCCTGCTCAGCTTCACGCCAAGTGATGCTGTAACTACACCCTGAAACTGCAGCATGTGTTATGTTTCTGGCTTACATCACTGAAAGGTGGGATTCTTCAGGGAACTTTGAAGCGTCATGTATTTTGGTTGAGCAAATGTGTGCTGGTGGGGGCCTGATGGTCTGTGTGGGGCCATGCAGGCCCTGAGCCGCCCCACTGCTCAGCCCTGACTTCTCTGGTGTTTTCTGTAGGGAGGTGATGCTCTCAGAGCTGTTGCTCATGGTTCTTTTTTTTTTTTTAGGATTATTTAGTACTATGTCACGGCAGCAGTGTCTGCTGGTAAATGGGACCAGACCGCAGGCACTACAGCAAAAGCAGTTTTGAATAGAACGAAAAGATACCTTACAATTTAATCACTATTTCCTTTAATTGAGCATCAAAACTCTTTGACTTCTGCCATTCAAACAGATATTCCATTCATGTGTTGGGGAGACGTTTGGAGGCATATGCAGAATTGTAATTTTCCCGGGGTTATTTTTCTTGGAACTTGATGTTGTTAACTTCCAGCAATGTCTGCAGCTGGCTGCCTAATAAAAATATCCTGCATTCCTAGAAACATTGTACGGATGAGCAGAATGACCAAACAGTTTTAAAATGTGGTTACATTAAAATACGTTTTGTTTTACTCAGCATGAATCTAAACTAAAGGATTAGCTGCAGCCATGTCTGGTAGTGATTTTATTTATGTAGATTATCTGTCCACAGGAAAGTTCTCCTAGTACTACAGCAGTTCACTTTTGTCACTTTGGGTGCTTTCCATCTTATTTCAAAGCTACTGAAGGCATCCTGATTTCTGTTGCCTTAGTGATCTGGCCTTCCTCAATGTGCAGAATACTCATATGGGGTTGCAAGAAACAAAATAACTGATGTTCCTATGGTACAAATGAATTTTCACGCCTGACAGTGTTACACTTTCATACTCTTTTTTTTTTTTTTTTCTTTGCAGTGGCAGATTCTTAGTTTTAATGTAGTAAAACTTTGCTCTTTGTAGAACTTCAGTTTAAGGTAGTGACAGTGTGTTGAACCCTGAATAGAACGAAAGGTACGGCTTTTAGTTAGCAAAGAGGACAAATGGTGCACTGATGTATTTCTAATTCATCTTCTATTTGAAGACGCAAATTAAACAACAATGTGTTGTTTTAAGTTTAGATTTGGGAGAATTTCCAGTGGCAGGGCTGGATTTTTTTGTCATGAAGTAGCTGAGTGTCACAAACAAGGTACTAAGAGCGTGACAGCACTGAGTCACAAGTCGGGCAAGGCACACTGAGTGCAGAAGCGCTGTAGCCAATGGCTGTTGGTGGCTGTCCCCAGGCACGCCAAGTCGCCCATGAAGCAGGTCTGCTGTACAAAGCTCTGCGGTGATCATTTGTTCCAGAGTGTCGTTCTGGGAAATGAAGAAGGCTGTTTCTTATTGATGTATATAGGTAGTGAACAAAGAGCTTGTCTCCTTTTGTGTCCAGTTCTTTTCAGACTCCCGATTGTGTTTCTGAAAATGCTGTATGAAGAGGTACCCGTTCTTACCACATTTATCACATCCTCTTTACTGGATGAAGCTGTGACGAAGAGTGCAGGGTGAGCTGCAGCCAGCAGTGTGGTGCAGAGTATCAGAGGTAGAAACCAGACTGTCAAACTTCATCATCTCTCCAGGATGCTTTCTCTGTCGGTGACATCAGCATGGCTGTGACTGGGCCAGGCTGTGGCTTGCTGGGCACCTGATGGGGATCAGATCGTCCTGCGGCATGCTGTGCAGACAGCACTCACTCTGCTCATACCACCTGTCTGTCCCTGCTCACATCACCATCTTCCTTGCCCATAGCGCTTCTGCAGTTCATCTCACCTTTAGGGAGACTGTTCAACTCACTATAAAAAATAGGAGAAAACTAGTGCTCGGTTTTGGGTACTCATATTGGGCTTTTTTGTTTCTTTGGCTTTTTGTTTTGTTTTGTTTGGGGTTTTTTTTGGTGGCTTCACGCCTTTCCTCCTTTTGTTTGTTAGTTTTCAGCTGCTTTAGCAAGCAAGGCTGGTGAATACCAGAGGCAGAGCAGAGAAAAAGGGAGAGAGTACATGGTTCAGTGGAAGCAGCAGCAACAATTATTAAGTCAGCTTGGCCTGTCATATTTAAACTACAATTACAAGAGAGTAACTTTTGGAAAGGACACCTTACCTTGAAGATGAAAGATCTGCTGTTTGCATTAACCTAGAAGTGGTATTTTTCTGGGCAATACCAATTCAGATGTGAGTATTTTTGTGGTAATTGGCATGTACAGATTGATGACATATCCACATATTAGTGGCAGTGTGGGATTTTCCCCCGAATGTCATGCTCATCTCTAGCAGGAATGTAGAGCTCCAAAGGGAAGAAGGCTTTAATGTACGGAGTCAGCCTGTCAATATTATCAAAAAACACAGAAAATTAACAGGGGAAGATTTCACAACTAAAGTTCTGCATCCTTTGATTGAATAGGATTAAAGTAAAAGTTGTAAATCGTAGAAAATGAGAATTAGAACAAAACAAAAAGGGGTGAGGTCTGCCAGACTGCACATACAGAGTATTGCCTTCTGCAGCACTGCGTTCAGAAGGGAAGAGGTAGCAGATTGAATAGGAGTCTCTGCAAAGACTTTGTGAACTTAACTAGGGATGGCTTTTCCTGTTTATCAGCTGTGTGTTAGCATTTAGTAAGACTGCACTTCTGTTACAGTTTCTGAAAGGCTGGAGATCAGAACAAAATAGGTAAGGAACTTTCTATGTTTAAAACATTTTTACTATTTTTTTAATCTTAGAATTTTCTATTCTCCATTCCGTGAGTGGAAAAATACATCTGGAAGGCTGATAGTGGTACACGCAGCCTAAAAGCAATGGAATGTATGAATATTACCTGCATTCCTGCTGTGCATGCAGGTGACCTGTAAGACACAGTTTCTGATTGTACGTTTGTAAATAAAAGAAGTACATGTGTGCTTCTGTGTGTTCAGATAAATACACTCTGGTCTATTTTCCACATACCCACCACAAGCAATTAAATACCAGTTTGATGGTTTGAGTCAACTTCTTCGCAACTTAAAATATATTTTTGCAATACTGCCAAAATGTGCATGTTCGTACATGAAAATAATGGTGCGAATATACATTAAATTCACAGAATCGTAGGGGTTGGAAGGGACCTCCAGAGATTATCGAGTCCAACCAAACTATAACTAAATTGCTAGTTCTAATGCAATACTAAGAGGCTGGCTGAAACAAGACCTTTACTAGTAGTTCCAGTTAAGTCAGTAAGAGATCCCAATATTACCTGGAATTCTAGAATCCCTACAAAGAAAAGAAATGCAACTTCAGGTTGCTCACAAATATTACATAGCATTGCACAGGTTAAGCAACAAGGATCGCTGAATCAAAGAATCACAGGAAGGGACCTCAGGAGATCATTGAGTCCAACCTTCTGCTCAAGCAGGTTCCTTACAGTAGGTTGCACAGGTAGATGTCCCAACAGGTCTTGAACATCTCCATAGAAGGAGACTCCACAACTTCTCTGGGCAACCTGTTCCAATGCTCTGTCACCTTTACCACGAAGAAGTTCTTCTGCATGTTTGAATGGAACTTGCTATATTCCATTCCTAAGTTTTAGGCCATTGCTCCTCATCCTATTGCTACACACCACTGAAAAAAGCCTGGCCTCATGCATTTGCTTCCCACCCCCCTTTAGGTATCGATAGACGTTAATCAGATCTGCCCTCAGTCTTCTTTTCTTCAAAATGAACAGACCCAGGTTACTCAGCCTTTCATGATGCTCTTGTTTGCTCTAACTTGTTGGTTAACATTTGAGACTTTTCCCATCTAACACATTAAGGAAGCAATGTGCATACAAGGAAACTTAGGAAAAAGCTACATTGTCCAGCAGCAGCATTGCTCTGTAAGAAGTACTATTTCTGCGTATTTTCACTTGTGCATTCACTCTTTATGTATCATTTAAGGTGAATCTTTTTAAAAGTATTCAGAAGCTTTCAGAGTCCCAGCGCAGTAGAAAAGGTTGTACAAGAGGAGTGCTGAAGGGTTTGTTGTTTCTGAGCATGCACAAAGAACTGCAGATTTGAGTGTTAGAGGAGGAGTGTTCGCTCCATTTTGGGTTAGATTCACCTGTTACTCCAGATGCATGTCGGTGTTATTCCATACCCAGAGTGGTACTGCTGAGCTCCATGGCACTCATGAGGTGCCCGAGTGTTGAGATGATCGTCTGTAAGTAACTGAGAGCAAGGTCTGGTTTTTATGTGATTGTACAGTGTGAAGCGTAGCTATGTTTTGGGAAGACAATGTGCTCATCTCTTGTTATTTCAGCTTGCTTAGACAATTTAGGTTGGAAGTTTTACTGCAAGAAATCCTTGTTCAGCTCAAAATGGGGAAAAAACTACTCTTAATTTTGTTGTTGCAGTGTTTTATTTTTAATAAAAGAAACTTATCTGTAAAGACCCTCTCTGGACTATGGCCAAGAAGGAGAAACACAGTAAAAAAGAACTTTCTTAGGAAAGCAGAGATAGCAGGCTCTTTTCTTTTGCTGTTAAAGCACTCAAAGCTATTTTTAAAGTACCCCTTGAATTCCTCCAGAATGCCAGGCCTTTCTGGAGGAGCAGCTCTGAAAACTAGGGACTGCTGAGGCATCAGCCTGACCCGTAAGATAACATTAACAGAACTGAATGTCTGTCAAGCAACACTTGCTAGTCGAGGATTTGTACTTTTTCTCTGTACAGTAACAGTTGTTTGATTTGTTTATGAGGATCTGTGACGTATCAGAAGTGTTTTATAGGTTGCAAACATGGCTTTGGTAGAGCGCGTTTCTGAAAACGGATGAGGTGGTTGATTTGGTGGAGTTGTCGAGTCAGGATGCCGGGAATCCATAGAAACCTGTTCCCTGCTAAATATGGGTTAGATGAGATACCTGGTGACAGTTTTTTCCAGGACTCTGAGCAGACGATCAGCTGGAGCTTTAGGGATTCGCCTGAGATGATCTCTGTATAATATCAGCAGAATTCTGGCTTTCCCAAACGTTCTGACCTACACTGTTCTGAACTCCCTTCCACCAGCGCAGAAATATCCATGGCCCTGAAATATCCATGGCCCTGAGACACTTCAAACTGGGCTTCAGAGTGAGATTAACACGTCATTATAGGAAATTTCCTTGAAACAGTTAATACAGCTGAGGCTCAAATATATGAGCTGGTATTTCAGTTCTGTGTTGGGTTTATTTTTTTGCCTGAAGTCAGCTCTGCTGTTTCTGCCAGTGCTGGATTGCTGAAGCTGTAGCCTTATTTCTAGGTGGAAAAAAAAAAGAGCCTGCATGTTGACCTACCTAGCACTATGAGGAAATAGAATTAATTCTGCCACTATTTTAGGCCCATGGAACTTCAGCAAGAAGCACACATAACTCCCAACAGATTGGACTCTTATTTCTGCATTCTAAAGCCTTAGTGCCGTAACGCAGTGCAGACTCGGCAGTGTCCGTGTGCTGAGAAGGGTTCTTGTTTTTAAAATCTGCGTCCTATTGAAAACGCCAAAGGAATAGTCTTTTGTTGTGCAGCATCAGAAACAGATAGGTGCTGCAGGTGATGCTGGCGTGATGCCCTTTCTGAACAGGGACAAGCGCAGCTCCATCGGTCCAAACCTAGCAACAGTGGTGAGATTTGCTTTTCAAAAGTCTTGGAAGCATCAGTGTCTACACCAAGGCACTGCTAAACGGGCTGCCTCCTTCATGTGTTTGTGGAGCAGTACTCTTACCTGAGCCACACTCGGAGTCTCACAAGTGCAGGCTGCAAAGGAATCACTTTCTGTTGCTCCTTGTTTTTTTACATAACTGTCTGCTTTATTGTTTAGTTATATTGCCTGTTATTTCTGCACCTATTGCTATCTTCTCTCATGTTTATTTCTCTTATTTATTTTGTCTCATTAACCTTCGGCTTCTGTAATCCTCTCTTCTGTGAATGCTTCCCATTCAGACATCCCAGAGGCATGTAGCATTATTGTGCTCAGGTAGGCTCATGCCCCAAACACAGTTCATTGTGGGGTTTGGGTTTTGTCTGCTTGTTTTTACTTCAATCCCCACACTGAAATTAAATGAGAAGGAGGAAAGAAAAACCCACCACCACAGGTTATGCTCCTTCAAAGACACACTGGCTCTATTTGCAGTGTCTGAGCTCCGTTTCGGGCCCAGTGGCTCCGGATCTCTCATATCCATTTCTGTCTTCGGCTCAACTGGAGCTGTGCCAGGAGCCGCAGTGCCGCTGCCGAGCCGGCGTTTGGGAGTGCTGCTTCCATCTGCCCGGCCTGCCTCATCACCAGCGTCTCCAGCAGAGGGTTCTGTGAGTAGGAGAGGTGTGGGTAAATGGGGGCTGCTCCCTCGCTGCCCCTCGGGACCCCGCTGAGGTGGGAGGGTGAGCAGCTGGGCAGCACAGGGCTCCAGGGCCATGTCTGAGCTGAACAGGAGGGAACAGCGCTCCACGTGTGTGCAAACATACATGCTTAGTGTAAGACAGCTGTCAGTGCCTTACAAGTTGAGCTGCGTTTGTCAGCGCATTTCACATTGGCCGCAGCTGAGAGGACAGATCTGCGTTCAGCCGAGGTCCCACGCTGGCACGCTGCAATGGAAGTTCTGGGCTGGCTTTCTGGGTGCAGCTTCTCTGCCGCAAGTAGTTGGGAGCTGGGCGCACTGAGCGCCGGGGGTCCCAACTCGGGATATGCTGCAGTTCCGCACAGTTGACAGCTGTTCAGAAGAACACGGAAACGTTGGCGCTTCCTGCGCCTGTTCCGGGCTGTTCGCCGTCCGGGACCTTTCCGGCTGTCACGGGAGCTCGGAGGCCGAAGAACGCGGCGCAGGCCTTCGGCAGGGAGCATGCGCCGGGACGCCTGTTTACAGCGCGCTGCCCCGGGCTGCCGCCGCCGGCGACCGCTCCGGCAGGGGGCGCTCACGGCGCCGGGCGTGCCCGCAGCGGAGCCGCGCGGGGTGCGGCCGTTCCGCGGCGTGGGGCTGCGCGCCGTGCGGACCTCCGGGCGGCAGCTCCGTCCGCCGGCGCCTCCCGGAGCGGGGCTGCGGCGGCGGGCGGGGCGGGGCGGCTGCGCGGCGGCGTGCCCTAATCGGGAAGTGCCGCCGGCGGGACTTTGGCCCCGGCCTTATCTGCGCCGTGATTTTTTCTTCCTTCCAACCGTATCGGCGTAGCGCCGTGCAAATAACCATCGCTCGTGCTGCCTGCGGACTTGGAATCTCACATGCTCTGCGATGTTCGCTTTTGCTATGGTGCTCCGGAGGCTGAGCGCTGATGCCGAGTTCCAGCGCGGGCCGTATCGCTGCCCCTCAGAGGGGTGCAGAGAGACAGAGAAACCTCCGCCAGAGCCGCGTGCAGAGGGGTTACCGGGATTTCAGCCTGTTTCATAGTATGTATTCCTATGCCCTCCGTTTTGCACTGTCACGTTTATTTCACGTGTCTCCGTGTGGCACAGCTCAGCGCAGACTGTGCTGGTGGTGCTGGCAGTCGGTGGTGGCTCAGAAATAACATCCCTCATACCTTTAATTGAACGATGGCATGAGTTAGTACCAGAACAGTTTAAACACGGTTGGGAAATGGGTGATTCCTGAGCTAGCGGCTGTCAGCTTCATAGTGGACTCCTTTACGTAAATCCCATAGAGCTTTTTAAATAAAGAGCGGGGGAATTAGTGAGCACTTGGAGCTTTGATGTGATTTGTGTAAGTTAAATTAAAAGAAAGTGAATGTTTTTGTGGTACTGAATTCTTCTCTAAATATTTGTGATTTCCCTTGACGTGGAGTTCTTGGAAGAACAAGGGTTACCTGCAGGCTGTCAGGCTGTGCATGGCTTAGGGTTGGCATTAGCACTCTTGCTCTCCTGTGCTGTAGGATGGACTCCATTACTCACTGGGCATCGGTTGCAGCCTTCTGCTATGTGCTCTAATACGTTCAGTAGGAGAAAGAAGTTTTCTGTCTCTGTTACGTTATTTCTAAGTGGTTATAACTGCCCAGGGAGGCTGTGGATGCCTCATCCCTGGAGCTGTTCCCAGCCAGGTTGGATGGGGCCCTGGGAATCCTGGTCTAGCATTAAATGTGGAGGTTGGTGGCCCTACCTGTGGCAGGGGGGGTTGGAGATTCATGATCCTTGAGGTCCCTTCCAACCTGGGCCATTCTGTGATGAGTATCAAGTCTAAGTGACACTTCTGTGGGTTTTTTCAGCAGAAGACCGAATCCTCCTGGCTCACCTGAGACCAGTGCCAGCCAATGGAGGTGGCATTGTTCACTGCTGTAGAAGTCTATGACTGCCAAATGAGCTTTTTCTGCAGAGCCTGAAATGTTCTGAGGTCTCTGATCAGTATTGCACTGTAGGACGATGAACCTGTGAAGGGTCTGGAACACAGGACTTGTGTGGAGGGGCTGAGGGAACTGGGATGGTTCAGTCTGGAGAAGAGGAGGCTCGGGGGAAGCCTTATCATTCTACAACTGCCTGAAAGGATATTGCTGTGGTGAGGTGGGCATCGGCCTCTGCATAGAGGTAGCAGCTATAGGACAAGGGGGAATGGCCTTCAGTTGTGCCAGAGGGAGTTCAGGATAGATATTTGGAAACGGTTCTTCTCAGAAAGACTGGTGAGTTGTTGGAACCAGGTAACCAGGAAGTTGTTGGTAACCAGGAATAGGGGTAAGGATTGCTTGTACAATTTGTGGTTGGCAGATGGGCACGGAATAGTGAAGCAGAGGTGGGATGAGCCCAGGTGGCAGGGGACAGCCCCCAGGTGACAGGACAGCAGGGCCGAGCAGCAGCATCTGAGGAGAACCCGCTGAAGGACTTGGGGTTAAGTTACGTGGCTCATCTGTTCTCCATTCCTACCCCTAATGCAGTCCCATATTAATATAATACAAGGATGAAAACTAAGGTGAACCAGAAGTGTTTTTAAGAAGAGGTAGAGCAGGTGCAGAAGTTGCTTCTTTTGACTGCAGTATGACTGTGGCAGCTTGCATGAAGCCCAGTGCCAGCCTCCGTTCTTCTTCCCAGGGCCTTCAGGCCATAATGTCACTGTCCTTCAACATGTTCTTCCTAGGACGTTCTCTGAAAGCTTTTCGCATGCTGCTAATCGTGTTCCTGGCTAGAACTCTTATCTTGTGGTGGGGGGAGCAGTAACAGAGCAGAACATTTAATTGAGTGCAGTTTGTATGTGTGTGTGCTTGACAGATAAACAGCTGGTTTACCTGGAAGCTACTGGCTGAAGTTTGCTGTGATGAGAGCCCACATGAAGGAGAAATACCTTTGGCGTATTTCCTTAAACCTCGCAGCAGTTGAGACTTTCCAGTGCAGTGGTTTAACATTGTAGGCTTATGCATTTCTGGTCCTTCCGATTTCAGTGGCGTTTGGCAGCAGGGAGGTGGGAAGCGTTGGCCTTTCCCTTCTTACAGAAAATAAGAGGTGAAAACTTTTAAGCTTTCTGCTGATATGAGTCACTAAATGTTTAGCTAAGTCTGTTGCTCCCAGTTGTTTATCAGTAGTTGAGTCCATCTAGTGCTTGTGGTGCTCTCACCTTTAGTAAATACTCCCAAAAAAACACGGTATGTAATAATAATGCAGGAAGCATTTTCCTTTGTTGTTTGTCTGAATGCTATACCATCCAAAACACATGTATTAGCTCCTAATAATAAGTTATATTGTCCTAAGATAAAACAGTAAAGGACAATAAACCTCCTGTACCTTCCACTACTGTCAGCTTTCAGGTGTTGAAATCTAAGGAGATGAAACAACTGACTCTTCCGGAATTCCCTGATGAGTAACAATAGACTGAATTTTGATTTTGAACTGTTGCTTTTCTTGAATTATTTATGTTTCAGACTTTAAACAACCTGGAGGGTCAAGGCATTTGGTACTAGGAAGAAAGAAGGGAGAGGTAGTAATGTTTTAGGTGTAGGACTCCAGGTTCCCAAGTGATGTTCTGAAGGGGTAGATAACTCTTGTTCTCTGTGTAGTCCTGTACTCCATGACCTTCTGTCTTTTGCTACCACATGAAACTGCTTCAGAAGCTCTGTGCTATACATTGTCATCTTCAGATCTAAGTAAATCTCTTCCTTAGTATTTAAAGACAAGGTTGATTGCTCAGGCATTACTTCTGGTTCGTGTGTTAGCCATTGCTGGTTAAGTCTGCTGTACGCTTTAGCTACCATTTGGCAGACACAGCAATGATTGCTCTGTGATCAGTTTGCCAAATAAAGAGTTTAGTTCCTCCTCCGTAATCAGGCTGGTGTCAGCTGATTATAGCTGAGATTTTTCATGCCAGTATTCTGTGTGTTGTCCTTTCCATGTCTCTTTGGTCCAGTTGCTTCCGTAGTTGGGGGGAAAAAAAGAGATTTCTAGACTCTTTCTATTTCCACGATTTAAATACTTCTTGTTACCTCTAAGTAGTAGGGTTTCTTTCAGCTGTAGCATCATCACTTTGGTGAGGAGCGGCAACTTTCGAAGGGATCTAAAGACTGTAAGGCCTCTTTGGACTTTTCTGTCTTCTGACAAGTGGGAGAGGATTTGGCCCTGTAGCATGAGCACAGATTGTCTGGTTCAGAGGAAGCAATTGGCAGGTAGGAGGTCATGTTGCTGGGTTTTTTCCATTTCATTCCATGGCTACCTTATTATTTCACTATTCATTACACTTTTGGCATTGTGGCCAGGAAAACAGCTTCAGTCTGGATTAGTACCATCCGTTGCTTTGTTTTTCCTACACTTAGGAAAGCACTTGTATTTTAACTTCTCTCTTATTGAGAATATCAGGTTTAAATGACCTGGCTGTAAATCACGATCCCAAGTGATCTCACAGCTCAATCCCTCTGCATAGAGGCCATTCCAGCTGTGTTAGCGTTTGCTGTGCTGGCTGCTGGCTGCTGCCTGCTCCTGTGTTGTCACAAGTGTCCTGTGCTCATCTGCACTGTGCTCCCCAGCTTCCCACAGCCCTGATGCAAGCTGGCAGGAATGCATGCAGCCAGCTCTGCCTTGCCTTTGGTAGTAAAGTTCTTGGGACTGGGAGCACAGGGCTGATGCTGTCAGGTAGTGCCTTCAGCTGGGTGTGAGGTAGTGGCTTCATCTGGAGTCTCTGCTGTTTCTGCCAATGTTCTTGCCTTTGGACATGCCATACAGGCACCCAGAGTTACCTCAGTTTAGATCAGTAAGGACTTCAGTCTTTTACTGGAGAAAAAGTTTTCGTAACGTTTCCAAACACGCACCAACACGGAAGTGTAGGAATGTCTGCACAGAGCTGCATGTAGTTAGCCTAACTAGTGACTCTCCTGTAGTGAGCCCAACTGGAGCTGGTTTGTTTCTG
Source organism: Excalfactoria chinensis (assembly GCF_039878825.1). NCBI lineage: Eukaryota > Metazoa > Chordata > Aves > Galliformes > Phasianidae > Excalfactoria > Excalfactoria chinensis. The sequence goes on along the minus strand of NC_092825.1, from coordinate 12,752,234 downwards.
CACCTCTGGTACAGATAATCTGACCACGGGTAACTGAGTGTTGACTCTATAAATAACTCATCTGTACACAGTGCAATCCTGCCCTTTAAAACGTTTTCTCTTCTTCCTGTTGGCTCCCAAGCTTACTCCCCTTATAATCGTTTTTTGACTGACCAAAGGCTGCTTTCCTCTCTTGGCAAAGGGTTGTGCTGTTCATTCTTCCCACCTGACATGACATTACACCCGCCACGGATGAAGCCAACTCAGCTCCCCCGTAGGAAGGTCATCCAGAATGTTTTACCTGTGCTCCAGTTGATTCAGGTGGTTTAAAAAAGAACAAGCGACTGGTCCACATCAAACATATGATACCTTGGAATGATGTTCATTGTGTGCTTGTTCTCTGAGACCTCCTGTGGCATTTAAAATCATAGACATGTATCATCCTCTTCCATTCAGGATGGTGATGGGAAGGTTGGTTGGTACATCATTTATCCAAAGCATGGCATTTGTAACACATGAAGCTAGTTGCAATGAGGAGTGGTTTAGACACACATTCAGAGGTGGAACACAAAGTGCATTTAACTTGGATTCTCTTAAGCTGATTTACATCTCTTTATGTCCTCTCAGGGATGAATTTCATTCAGTTTACACTGCTAGACAATCATAAATGATACGACTTGAAGCCATCCTTTTTAGATCTTAACTTGCAAATAAGAGTAGAACTAAAGAGGTTCTGAAGGAAATAAGAGCTACCAAAATGCCTTTACAGAGACCCCTCTGTGGTTCAGGTATGTCTGTAGTATTGTTTGCTTGCAGTTTTCTTCTGTAGAAAGCTGAGGTTTGGGGTATTTGTAAGTGCAATCATATGTAGTGAGAGAAACACGAATAAGTGACCTCTCCAGGAACTATTTTGAACTTCCCTGTGGAGGCTGTGAATGCAGGGTTATAGCCCAGGGATATCCCTGCAGTGTTCTAAAGAATAGGTTTTGTTGTTTGCGGCACATAATCTGCCTGAAAGATGAAGGAGCTGATTTATCTGAAACATTGGGAATGAGAAAATACTCTGCACTGACACTTATCAAACCTGCTATAGAGGCAGTGCAATACAGAATGAAACTGAAATACAAACTCATTAAAATTTCAGAGCAAACCTTTAGTCCCCAGTTGGGCAGATCTGTTTGGTTAACTTGATTTTCAAAAGCTGTCAGAGAATCTGAAGGGGATTCATTTGAGGCTGGGGAATATCCATGAGGAATGACAAACACAGAAAACCAAGTAAAATTACCATGTAAAAATGTAAACTTGGGTTTCCTGAAAAATAAATGTAATAGCAACAAGGCTTATCCAATTACGCTCACTTTTTTTTTCCCTCGGAATTTTTAACTCCCTACCAGTGTGGCATTAAAGATGCACAGTTTCAGTGATTCTTTGAAAATCAACAACTGCAAAGAGACAGCTTCATTAACGTGCCCCCAGAGAACAGTGCTTCGTGTGGCAGCAGCACTCATGCTTTGGCAGTTGTCACACGGGTGCTTCTAGACCAGGCATTGCTCAGAATGTCCCACAGGGGCTGGGGGAACACAAAGGACACTGGCTATGGGGTGAGATGGCAGCGGTGCTGTGGGGCAGGGCAGCTCAGGGCAATTGAGGTAGAGCACACGAGGGGAACAAAGCCACAGATCTTTAGAAAAGGGCTTTTCACTATTTTTCTGCTTATGGATCAGCTTGTTGTTAGTATGGAGAGGAAATATATATGTACGTTGTATCATGAAAATGCTGGTTTGGGATTCCAAAAGCCAGAACATTTAAGCAGCAAATTACATCCGAGGCTGTTATTCTCAGCTAATTCAGCAGAGCTACCACTTCTGTATGTGACTGTTCTAAGGAACAGTGAAATAAGTTACCTGGTTATTGTGTAAGCTTTGGCATGACACTATGTATGTGAACATATCTCGTTCAATCATGAACATATGTCTCCTAAGGGTGATAGGTTGTTTCCTCTGAGTTGTATAGTACAGTGTTGTTGTTGGGTATTTTTGCCAGAGTTCTGAAGTATGTGTATGCTGCCTAAACACAACTTGCTGTAATGTTTGCTTTACTCTTTTATCTGTACAGCAGTCATTTTTAACTGCTTGAAATCTGACTCTGACTGTTAGTAGTATCCGTAATGTGGTTAATACCCTTAGCTCACTTACCTGAAAAGCCGTTGTGATTGCATTCAGCATTGTTGGAGGAGCTGAGTACCATTCATCCCATTAGTTTTGATCTGAGGATGGAGAAAATATGACATCCAGTGCTGAGCTCACTGTGGAGTCCTGCCAGCCACTTCAGTTGTCCATCCTTAGATTCTCTTAGCTCTAAAAAGAAATGCTATTCTCTCTCTGTTTAGATGAAGTAAAACATTGAAGAAGTACTCTTTTTCTCTAATAGTCTATCATAGATAAGGGGAAACATCTGATGAGTTCCTAAAATGTTAATATATGTAAATTACTTTATTTTGTAAATATCATTGAAGATGGAGATTAAGATGCAATGATATATTTTACCTGAGAAATACATGTAAATAAATAAGATGGCCCTGGATGGGAAGGGTCTGCCCCAGGCCCAGTGTCTACTGTTACTCAGTAAGGAGCATGAGGGCTGGTTGTACCTCATTTTCTACTACTTCCAGCGGTGTGTCTGCAGCAAAATGATTTAAGTCCTGCGCTTGGGGGAGTGAATAGATGAGTTGCTTTTAAATTAGTGTATCTGATAAACTGGACCGCTGCTCCTCATGTTTTATTTCAGTGCTGAATGTAATATCTTGTTATGTCCAACAAATACTCTAATTAAGGATTTCTTTTCACATACAGCCACAAAATCATCCACAGAAGTCTTACTAGTCTGCGCCGCTGCTGTTGCTTGAAGGAAATATCATAGCTTGACTGCCAGAGAACTTAGTAGGTTAGGGCTGGTAGTGCAGGTAATGGAACACCCATGCAGAAGGCAGGTGAGGGCTGTCCTTGCTGGATGAGCACAGGGTGTAGGATGGCATTAACCCTGCACCCTCCAGGCAGTTCAGAGTGGCTCACAGGTTTTATGTTGGGCTATCAGAGCGTTGCTTCTAGCACAGCTGGAGATTTCCTCGGCAGAGCTCTCTCCTCACCCTTCTTTGGGCGAGCATCACTTGACAAAACAAAAAATTTTTACCTGTGATTCATTTGCTATGTCTTTTTTGCCCACAGATTTCTGGTCTTGCTGAGCTGATAAAAGCTGTGAGTTCCAATAGCCAACGGGGTGGTTTTGCTGCGTTAGCAGTGCAACAGGGAGCAAATACCAATTATACGTACAGAATTGTGTCTTTATGAGAAATGATGACTTCTTACCTAGATCTAAAACTTCTTTCTTAAGCAAGTTAATACCGTGCATGGTTGCTATCCCATTTCATAGCTGAAGAAGTAGGCCTTGTCACAGGAGTTACATCCAGGTCTCCTGCTGCTGCGATGCAAGGTGTGATGTTGGCAGCCAGACAGCCATCATCCTCCTGACTCTGGTGTGCTGGGGTGCCTCAGTGCTGCAGGTCTTGGAGCGCTCACAGAAGGAGCAAGCAAGCAGCCAGCAGCTCCGCTTTGCATTTGGCGCAGTTAATCCGCTATTGGAAGCAGTTTTGTGCTGTGGTGGAGCTCCGCTTGACCCTTCCTTTTTTTTTACGCTTCCTACTGAATAGAAATAAGCGTTCTGGGAAGCACGAAGTGTTTTATATGGAATTTGGCCATTTTTGAGAGATTTGGCCACTTAAGAGTAATTTAGTGGTATGCCAGAGATTATTCCTGCTGTCTCATTTATAATTTCCCTGGCTTTTATCAAGTTATCCCACAAACGAAGGATGTTTCAGGAAAGCAGCAGGCTTGTCCCGCTCCATTAGACACAAACACCCCCCTCTTTCCTGAACCAAGAAAGAAAAAAAAACAAAGCCAAACAAAACCAGATCGTCTTCCTCTCAGTAGGCACCGTGGGTTTGCTGCTTTCCATTTGACACTTCGCTTTAACTGCGCTTAACTTTCAGTTGTATCAACAGTCCAAAGAAAAAAAAAAAAAGCCCCCCCAAGAGCCCAACCCACAGTTGCTTTCAGTGCATGTTGTTCTTGGCGTGGCCCCGCACTGGTGTCCGACTGGTAGGACCTGAAACTCAGTGCTCAGCAAGTGCCTGGAGTCAAAGCAGGCGGCGCACGCGGGCCGGCGGTGTTCCAGGGCAGGTCATCCTCTGCCGGCAGCGCGTGCGGAATGCCGTGCTCCTCTGACGGCATCTGCGGCAGCGTGAATCATCGCGCCTTCCAAAAGTGCGTGTTTACAGCCGTCGTAGAATCAGATTAAGTTGGCAGCCTGCTCCTCGCTGTAAGTGGCTCGGTTTACGTTTCTTTTCCCCGCAGGATGTTTTGCATAAGTTTGCCGACCCTTCGCGCTTGTAGGCTTTGCGAAACGGAGAGTGGTGTCGGTGGGTTTGTGTCAGAGAGCGGAGCTCGTGTTTGTCGTAAATAAACATGGGCAGAAGGGCGGTTATTTTAGCACTTGATAATTTCCCGCTTATGTCATTTGACCTGGATTGAAGCTGCGATTGCTGAGCTGCGCCCTGCGCAGCGTGTTGGCTGCAGGGTTGAGCTGGCGGTGCGTTTCCTTTGTCAGTTTACAAGAAGTATCAAAATGAAACTGGCTGTGCCGTTTCCTTCGCAGCGCGCTGTGGGGAGGAGCAGCGCCTCGTGGGCACGGTTTCCTCACTGGTTCAGCCGCACTCCGGGCAGCGTTCTGCCCAGAAAGCTGGTAACGTTGTCCTTCACTCTCACGGCGTTATGCTGCAGTTGGTTTGCACCGAGCCTGTGTTTATTTTTAGCCAGCTGCACGTCCTGCCTTTTGTTGGGTTGTTGGGTTGTTTTTTTGTTGTGTTTTTCTTTTTTTTTTTTTTTAGACCGCTGTTGCAAAACGAAAGTGCTTACAAGGTGTTTATGAACTCTTGTTACGAAGCAGCTGCCAGTTGCTGCGGGATGACACATTTCTGCGAGCGGGCGGCTGGCTGTGCGCGCTGTGCGCTGCCTCTCGGCACTTCTCAGGCATGTGCCGTTTTCTTCCTGCTTTGGTTTGACTGGAATTAATGCCGAGCGCAGTTTTAAACTTTGAACTGGGATAAGTACCAGGTGGAAGGTTTCCCTTTACTGTTTGCTGAAGTTGTAAGTATGCGTTGCTCAACTCCGCACGGTGTAACAAAACACCTCGGGATATACTGTAAATAGAAAACCTGTAATTGGTACATAGGTGTTGGATGGCGTTACCATAAGTAACGGGCTCATAACAACGCCGGGCTCTGTTGTGAAACGGAGTCACTGGTGGATGAGATACTAAATTGCATTAGTGTCTGCTTAAATATTGTACACGGGGAACGATAAGTGGTGTTTGTATCATGCACGTGAGGTCTGGTCAGTTTATGCTGTTTTAAATAAAAGGGCCATAAAAACGTGAGTGTTGTGGTAATCGTAAGTCTGAAAGGAATGATGTTACACCGTTTCTGTGTATTAACAGCAAATAACATTCTTATGTGTCTGGGTTTTAGCAGTTGTGTCATGCTTGTGTTTTCCAAACGTGGGCCTGAGCCGCAGTCCCTCACGCCGCTCACCGAGTTCCTCGTGGCCCAGCTTTGCTCCAGGCCTGCTGCGCGTGGGAAGCAGGGCCGTGCTCAGCAAGGGCTGTGTTTCACAATGACTGTTGCTGACAGAGTTCTGGCACGTCTCTTCCAACAACATCAGAGGGATTTTTTGTTCAAACTACCTGCAAACTGTACTGAAAGACTGAAGGCACGTCTTCCTCTGCACCCCAGCTGTCCCGTGACTCCTTCCTGTGCAGCCTTCTAAGTCTTGCCAGTGGAGGAGACGCTAACTTTGAGCTAAAACTGTTCCCTTGATTGGGTGAATTTTGAGTAGAGCAGGTGGGGTAAGAAGGGATGCAGATGGAATATACTGCAAGTGGTGTTGGTGTGTAGTCCCAGCAAGAGAGGTCTGTGGTCTCAGTATTGTGTAAAGATCTTTTCTGAATGCAAAAAGACTGCAGTCCACCTATCAGCACCTGGTTGGCATGAAGTACTGGCAATGTGTTTAGTGCTCAGGTGTTGCATTTAAGGCTTGCTGTGAGCTAAGCAGGCATCTGATATGATGTGAGAGTCGAGGTGAAAACTAGAGAAGATCCTTTCTACTTCAGAATGTGCTTTTACCCCTTTTCCCACACCCTGCTTGTGGATCTGGAGATCGTGTTGCTTTTCTGTTGCTTTGCTTTTTTGTGTGTGATTAGAAGGAGATGTGGCGTTTCCTGCAAAACAGCTGCTAGTATTCCCCCGTGGCCAGTCACAGAGGATCCTGTGAAGTTAAAGATTCAGAGCCAGACCTAGAGGACTTGGGCAGCTGCAGCTGAGGTTGGGGACAGGTAGGGGGCTGCGTCTTGTGGGACATGGGGAGGAGGAGGAGAAAGGGAGCATGAGGGAGAGAAGCCCCAGAGAATGGGGGACTGTTAAGTCTCCGACAACATCAGGACTTCACATCTAGCAACAACAATTCAGATTTGGCTGAGAAAGTTGGACGGTATCCATGTTTCCATAGGACATGGAGGATCTCCTGGAAAAGTTTAAGATCGTATGCAATGCTACCAATGCTTGCAATGTGCGTTAGGACAGTATGTAGCACTGAGCTTCTTTACTCCAAAACAGAAAGAAACAGAAACATTGATCTGAAATAGATTCTTTAGGAAGCGCAGCTGATTCAGTGCGAGTGTGCTGAACTTCTCTCTGAGATTCATGTCATTAATACTTTAACTGTTTGACAGCAGCAGTCACATGTTGCTCGTCAGTTGCCACAGGGGCTGCGCTGAGACAGCTGAGAGGTTGCAGGAGGATTATTGCAGGGCAGGGGACTGGAACTTTGATCGCACCCTCTGTTCTTGGATTTGACAGCAGCAGCTATTTGGGGAAGAAAAACAGAAAATGCGTTGTTATTTTTGTGGAGTGAGCATCTATTCAGACGTATTCAGAAAGTTCTCTCATGTTTTAAATGAGTGCACATTGGTAGCATTGCATGCTTCTGAAGCAGTGGGAGTGGCAGTAAAGGTTAGACTGTTACTTTGTGAGTGGTAACTGGATTTCCACTTGTATCACACTTTTTCTGTGGGGCAAAAGCTTTCAGTCTGCTTTGGGTTTGTGTCTGTCTGGTGACTGTGCTGTTTGCTCGTGCAAGCAGGGACAGCAATGGCCATAGCTGTGTGTGTATGAGCTCAGCTGCCCCACTGTGTGCCATTTGCCTGTGTATCAACTGCAAACGGGTGTCCAGGTTCTTAAATGGCTGGGCAGTTATGTGCCAGATGTACCAGTACGGGAATATCTCATTTTGTAATGGCTATCTGATCTGTAAATGTCTTATATTCACATTTATTACATAGGGTGGATGACAGCAGACCAATAACGTAACAAGTAAAATGTTAATAGGCAAATTAGTAGAATTTTGTAAGGAGGCGGTGTGACCAGGAAGTTTATTTTGATGGGGAAGCACAGCCACCCTGCACTCACAGAAGGAAAAAGAGAAAGAAGAGCCAAACACAATAGCTTGTGCAGAGGAATACAGCAATATTTAGTTACAATTTATGCCCCCCACACACACACACACAAAGTGGCTTTGTCAGTGTGGTTTCCCACCTTGGCTGTCTGGCCTCCCACTGCTGGGCCTGCTCTATGAAAGTGCTGCTGCCATCAGCTCCAGTGATGTTACCTCACAGGAGCAAACACGTCGATTTTCCCTGCTGTAGCAGTGCCTGATGCCATCGAGGACTGTGCAGCACCAGCTGTTCACATTCTTCCTTCTGTATAACTCTGTAGCGGTCACAATTTCCATTCTGCACTTAGGAGGTTTCAGGAGAAGCTGAGTAACTCTGGTAGTGCTCAGAGAAGTGTCAGAAGTGTGCAGGACTTTCTGCAGCTGTGTATGGGGCAGTTCGGAGATGAAAGGAAACGCCGAGTGCAGCAGTCTTACAAAACTGACCACTGATCTGAAACATAGCCATAAATAAATAATCTTGTGATCTTTTCCTTCCCTATCTTCTAGATAAACATTTATTTTAAAGAGGAGGGGACGTGTTATTGTAATGCCATGCTACTGCTGTGCTTTTCCTATCATTTTGTATGTTACATTGGAAAAAGATGCCAGAGTCAATGCACAGTTTTGCTCTGGGGAATTAATGAACTGAAAAGGTTGTCTTGGAAGAAACTCAGAGCATTTAGCTTGACCAAAAATCCAGTGTAAGACGGCTCTTAAAAAGTACCGTGCTATGGCATGTGATACTTAGATGACTTTAAAATATAATTTTAGATGGCCCGTATCTTGAATGTCTGTGTTTCCGGAAGATTAATTTTAATGACACAGTAGCATATTTCACTTCCAAATATATCCTTAGGGACGGTATCAGACATATGGCTTACCAGAGGACGGTCGGTCAGGAGAAGACCAGGATCTTATTGGTTAATCCTGAATTTGCATGACTTGTATATGAGAAGCATGTTTGTTCCATGTTTCACTCTATACGTGGCTTGTTTTTTTTGGTTAAGAAGCAGTTGCTTTTTCAAGTTTAGGTTGGATATTAGGAAGAACTTCTTTACAGAAAGGGTAGTTAAGCAATGGAATAGGCTCCCCAGGGAGGTGGTTGAATGGCCGTCCCTGGATGTATTTAAGAGCAGTTTGGCTGTGGTGCTCAGGGATATGATGTAGCAGAGGGTTGTTAGAGTTAGGCTACTGGTTAGGCTGCAGTTGGACTTGATGATCTTCAAGGTCTTTTCCAACCTGAGTAATTCTATGATTCTGGTTCTATGATTCATCAGCCCTCAAGTAATCAATGGTAAAATCACACATTTTTATTAAGCTAGTTTCACTTGATTAAGTAGTTGCTGGGAAAGTTGGTAATTGTTAAAACAATAGCTATTATTTAACTAAACAAACATTCTATGAATAAAACGCCACATTTCAGAGGCAGATGCATGGCTTCCGTGGGCGTTACACAAATGAGTCGTGAAATGAGCTTATATTAATTGCATCCTGCAAAGGACTTCTGGAGGTAGAGTCTGTGTGCTGAGGTCTGTAGCAGGGTGAGTGCCAGCATTTGGGGGTCAGAGGAGCTGCTTTTTGCGTGGAAAATGAGTAAGAATGTTTGGCTCTTCAATTACGGGAGAATCTTGAGTGGATTTCTGCAATTGTAGTTGAAGTTTGGATGTGGAGGTATGGAAGTGCCTAGTCTTTAATGGAAAACACCTTTTTTTAGTCACTGGAGATGTAAAAAGAACAGGTGAAAATATTCTTCATAGGTATTTTAAGCATTTCTCTTTGCTCTTGAGGTATTCACCTATTGCAAATGAATCATGGATGAATCCCTATCCTCCCAGCATGTTTTTACCCATGGAGATGCCAGACAAATTGCCATGTTTTGATTCTCTGTGGGGAAATTTTTTCTTAGTTCTCCTTAAAATATCAAACCAGGGAACATGCATTTTGTGATGTAGATATAACACGTGTCCTTGGAGCAGCAGGTTGCCATTGCTGCCTTAGGCTGAACCTGACTGACAGGATGATGCTGGGCAGGCCCAGAGAGCAGCACCCAGCCACACCACTTTCAGCGTGGGAGGCTTTAGACCAGGACACTTTGCTGCGTGTTGGCAAAGTTCTTGGTCTGCTACCGTGCTGTTTGTAATCGTTGAATCATTAAGGTTGGAAAGACCGCTAAGATCATGTAGTCAAAGCATCAGCCCATGCCCACTCTAGACCATGCTGTTCCCTGTGACATCCACCATTTTCAGCTAGAATAGAGAGGAAAAATTTCCTCTTCCCCAACCTTTATTTATTTTTTTATTTTAGCCAATGAAATTCTCTAAAGTTAATTATTTTTCCATTACAGAACGAAGACACGGTTCAATGTGCAAACCTTCCCCTTCTCCAGCTTCTCCAGCTTGCAATTCCAGGACATCCCTAGTACAGATGAAACCGAAATCCTGCATCAGCGGCCATAACCCTGTCAGCAGCAACTCAAAGCCATTCAAAACGCCCAAAGACAATCTACTTACCTCCAGTAGCAAACAGCACACAGTCTTTCCTTCAAAAGTTTCGAGGGATAAACCATGGTAAGTACCAGAAGAGCAGTTACCTGAGCTGCTGGTATTCAAAATTAATTACCAATATGTAGTTCATGATAAAATATATATATATATATATCTGTTCTCTCTTCTCAAGTTTACCATTTAAGCCCCTACATTTCCTAAGGGAGGAAAATAAGATGTTTATTAAATATCGTTTGTGGTTTTTTAATATGTATTTATATCTGTGCACACATACATGAAGGTGATGTCTGTACGTATAGGTATATTTGAAAAGGAAAAGTGAACCCATTTACTCTTCTGCTGTTCCCTCAAATGTTGGCTTTTCTGACATGCATGTAGCAAGTGCAGGATTGGGGCACTTTGCTGTCTTCAAGGTCTATCTGCCTTCACGATATCAGCCCTTAAAACTGACGCTTTGAATCAGCCACATAATTTCTGTAGAGTTCTTAATACTGACTTAGCCGGTGTTCATGAAAACGTGCTGCTTCTAGTCATTTATCTTCAACAGCAGCTGCTGTTGGAGCTCTTTCTGTATTTTGACAATGTGTGCTGCTTTATAAGACAGAAGAAAATTCCAGCTGCAAAAATCACTATTTTGTGGGAGTCTTGCATCATGTACTGTGACAGAAACCCACAAACAGGCTTGGAGATTGCCTGCACCTTGTTCTCCCATCACTGTTATGGTAGCAGCAGAGTTGCAAAGACGTAAAGGAGTGCAGAGCTGGATCACTGTTTTATCCCTTAATAAACTAGTAATTCTTATCTACAGAAAAGACGTGTTGTGATTCAGTCACTAGATTGGTGACTGAGGAGATTTGGGTTTGGTTCTTGCTTGTACACAGGCTGCTGTAACAGCTTCGTCTCATCAGCCTCAGCTCTGTGTCTCTGAACTTGAGATAATCAGACTTCCTTTTTCTTTACACGAAGTTTTATCTAATTGCTGTGTAAATATCTTTTCTTTTTATACGCAGTGTCTAGCATAAAAGGGTCATGATTTTAGATTGCCTGAAAGCAGTTAATAATTTCATGCAAACCATTCACCAATGAGACTGAGCATAAACTCATATTATGTTAAAATAATGGCTCATGTTTTCTGCTGTAAATATACACCCTTCAGTATGATTTCAAAGGCAGCACCATCTGCCTGGCCACAGAATTTACCTTGCGCTGGAATAAATCTCATCTTCCTTTAAATCTGAACCCACCATTCCTGTATGTATGATGAACATTGTGGACAGTTATTCCATTTAATCTGAAAGTGGAGATTGCGGATGGTTTGGTTACTCTCACAGATGAGGTGTAGGCTATTTTAGTTAACATGTAAGGGCTTCATTTACTATTAAAAAAAATTCTTGCTTGAATAATGACCTTTCATTGTGAATGTAGAAGAGAAGATATTTATACAAGAGCAAGTTTCTTAAAGTAATTAAAAGAAATTCAGAAAGCTCTTCAGAACATTAATGCTATTGACTATAAACCTGTTTCCCACTTTCAGACAACAACTTCCATATCTATTTCAGCATCTGAGTGAAGCTGTAAGCAATATCATCTGTTTTGGCAACAGATGGTGTTCTGTCAGTCAATAAAAGCCAAAAGGGAACAAAATAACTACGCGATTGCACCAGTCATTTTCCCTTTATTAGGAACATCCCAAACATTTATGGATGATTAAGAAGGTAGATTGAGTTGTTTAGAACTGTTGCAATGGTTTATTAATTATTTGGCACTTAATATGTCATTAGATCTAGTCATAAATTACAGAATTCTTGCAGCTCTGTGAGGAGGTAAGGCTGTGGTTCTGTTTACCAGTGGGGAAAATAAAGTATATACTACTTGAAGGTACTGTAATCTTAACATTACAAATCACTAGCGGTCTGAATTGGAGATCGATAAAATTGTCCTTCAAAGTGTAGTCTGAAGTGCCTGGCTTTGCACATGGCTTTTTAGAGAATAAAATCAGTCTGATAACTGTCACAGTTCATAGTGAGCTGACATCAGTTAACGAAGAACGAGTTTTCCTACCCCGTTAGTGGATTCTCATTTTCATTTAGGATTCTATAAACTACTCAGCTGGTCTGATTTTCTCAAAGAACAATTTATTCATAAATATAATTCTTTTTCGAGGTGGGGTTGTATCTTCCATTCACCTGTCTGTTCAGTCTGTCAGATTTCACCTCCTTATCATTTAGAAAGAAATACTGGAAAATACTTCAGTCTCAGAATACATGAACCGAATTCATCATGTATCCATGTGTTATGGTTCATCATCCTCAGAAACTTACAGTTATTCACTGGGTTTGTCCATTTCATTGTACTAATTGCTACAGGTATTTACTTTACATAGGCTAGCTTAGTTCAGGGACTGTGCCACTTGTAATGATTGCTTTCCAGACCCGGAGTAACCTTTGTTGCACTTACCTGATTCTTTAGCATTTTACTCAGCATCCCTTAAATTTTAGATGCTGGGATTAGTGGTGATGTACAAGCTATCATTAGTAGCAATGTCCTCTGCAACACAATGGCCTGGTACATCTGTTGTCACACCTGCCTGCATGTAGACCCCGCTCTTCTGGTGTTTAATTCTCTATCGATTTGTTTCATTATCATAAAGCCTGCCCCAGCAGCTTGTTCTCTTCTTTGCATCCTTCTTGTCCTGAGATGTCCTGCAGTGGTTCAGAGGACTCCTCAGCTAATGCTTTAAAAATAGTGATCGGAATACTCAGCTGAAAGAGATCTGGAATTGCTTTTGTTTTGTCTCTGTTGTCTTAATCTTTCCCTAGCTGGAGTATGGAAGAATATTGTGACTATGTTACCTGGAAATACCTCTCAGCTCTTTCTTCCTGAAAGCATCATTACTGTTAATCCAGCAGCGCTCAGAGGCTAGAGCAGTGCTGGAGCACAACTGTAGTGTGCACAAGGCAGGAATAAGCCAGTGTTTCTGCAGCTTGCATTCAGGGCTGTAGGAGGTACAGCAAAATGGTGGAAAATAGAAAAAGGTAAACAGTAAGATGATTGTTAGTAATAGTAATGAAGAAGAGTTCATCATTAATAAGAACAGCCCAGGTACTATTTGTAAATGGCGTTCTGGTGCCACTTGTCTCTCCAGCCTGTTCCTTTCTCAGAGGGCTGCTGCCCTGGGACCCATGGGCTCTGGCTGACCTGGACGGAGCTGTCCTGGCTCCAACCTGGGTGCACTCCCTGCAGGATATGGGTGCCCTGATGCTACAGGGCAACCACTTCTTCACACCATGGTCCTGAGGCACTGTAGAACTGGGGTAAAGAGCTAGAGGGTCCTGAAGGTCTTTTCTGACTTCAGTGATTCTGTCATTCTAAGCTGAAGCAAGTCTCCTTGACCTCCCTCCACAAGGTCAAGCTGCTGCCTGCCAGAAAGTCAGAAAATGAAGGAAATGAGATGGAAATTTCATGGTTTTCACCAAGCGTGGTCTTTTTGTAATAGGATCACAGAGGTATACCTGTGCGTAATCATTTATGATTTATAGTGTCATTTATGGGGATCTTTTTAATCATCCCTTAGTCTTTATTTCTTTGTGTTTAGGGAATACCATCATTCATACAAAAGCTGAGAAAGCGAAGCTTGTCAAGATTTAAGGATATTCCTAATGCAACAAAATTCAGCAGAGTTATCTTGGGCCACATATTTGTTCCATCTTAGAAGCAGTTCCAGATTGCAGACTAGAACAGTGTTTTACAGTTCCTAATGCCTGTGAATTTTCTTAAGAATTTTGAAAGATGAGTTGAAGAGGTGGTGAGATTTTAGAGTGACTGTAGTAATAAGTGACTCCCCCAGCCCAGCAAAATTACATTAGAACATGGAAAAAAATATGTAATAAAGCCCGAAGAAGGGAAAATGCAGGTAATAAGGAGACACAAATACTGTGGCATGCTGTAACTGTTTTCCTTGCTTAGGAATGCCATGACAAGCAATGACTTTGAACTGAAAGAAATTATCATAGGTTACTGAGGAGGGAAATACATCCTTGTTTGAAGGAGCTTTTATTTAATGTGCATTTAAGAATATGAGAATCCAGAAGGAAACCAGTTATCTAAGAGAGTGAGCTTTTGAAGCTTGACGTGGTGAAGTGCTTTCTGTAGGCCTCAGATCTGCAGCCTTTTCCTGGTTCCTTTCTAATTCATGGATGCCAGTTTTGAATACTGGTCAACCAAACTGGTAATCAGATTCCAGTATCAGTATAACGGGGTACGTGAAAAGCAAATCTGCTTCTTAATCTTATTTGCTATATCCTTTTATTTCAGTATGAGCACAAAGCCCAGTAAAATCTCCTATTGTTATCCACCATGACCACTAAATAGTTTTGTCCTTATTTTCCAGTATGTTTTTTCCTGTGTTTTCCCTGTTTTTTTCGTGTGTAACTTGATGTATTTGATGGCATATATTTCTTCGATTGAATGCACGTTACCAAACAATCTGTGCTACTTTCTATAACTGCCTTTTGTCTCTTCATTACTCGCATTTCCCTCAATCCCGATGCCATCAGCAAATTATTATCGATAATCTGGTGTTTATTTCTAAAAGCCATTGAAGTTTTCAGATTGGATGGTGGTGGCTGAACATCCCACTAGCGGACACGCTCACTGAAATCCCCAACTAATTTTCAGTTGATTAACATTTGCTTTTAAAGTGCTTTTACTTGTGTTTTATAATACCTTCTGAGAGTTGGCACAATTTCCCAGTTGTCTTTGTCAGCTTCACTGGTAACCTCATCAAAAAGTGCAAGCAGAGTCCTTTTGCTAAGATGTGCTTTTTAGTACAACCACATGAACAGATTGTTTATCAGTTTGTTTTTATTACTTTTTCCATTATTATTTCCGAGATATTTTTGCGTAGGTTTTCAGTAGGTTTTCAAATATTCCAATATTCAGTTAGAAATAAGCATCTCTCTGTTGTTTTTTTTTCAGGCAGCATCTTAGTTATTGTATCAAAAAACTCCTTTATCCAAGTGACGTGCATTATCATAATTCATTCTTATGATTTTTCACATCTCTGATAACCTTTAAGACTGTTGTTGTTGTTAGGATTTCTCTTGTAAAGGGGGGAAAAAACACAACTGACACAACAGGTTAATACAGATCTTTTTCTCCTGCCTTTGGCAGTCTTCCGTACCTTCATTTCTCTCATTTTTATGGATTGCCAAATGCCCTTCCTCTCTTCCTGTTGTATTTTACTTTTCTGACTGTTTTTCTGACTGCTGCAGCCATTGTCTTTACGAACAAACTCTGTGTACAAAAATTGTTTTTTAAATATGGTAACAAATGAACTTTTTGAAATATTCTCACTTTTCAGTCAAAGAAACCTGGTTAGGAAGGGGATCTCTCTTGAGCCATGAAGTGTTAATCTGAGCATTTGTGATTTATTGACCTTTTTAGTCACTGGTGGTCAGTCACAGTTGCTGTGTCCTGAGCAGCTTCTGGTTTGCAGTTCAGTTATTGATTCAACTTTCCTTGTGCTGACATGAAACGGGAGTTCTTTAAGGTTATGTTGCCCGCTTACTTTCAGAAAGACAGAGTAATTATCATTTGTATCTTCCAAAATCTGAAGTAATTTGCTGCAGGCTGCATGGAGTCATATACAATGTCTGTCTTAAAAATATCAAAATATTTAAATTGTTTTCTTCCACGTTGCAGTGAAATGCATAAGGAGTAATTGCACCTGTTCTCCATGCTGACTTGCTGGTCTGTAACAAAAGTAAAGCCAAGCGTTGCTCCCTTGGGCTTGACTTGCTTTTACTCATCAGCCCACGTGTGTTGTAGGACTCGCTTTAAGTTTTGTGCTCTGCAAAACAGATAAAACTTCCTTTGCATTACCGGAACAGTGGATCTGCTTGATCTTTTCACTGTGTTATCAGCATTTGAATTAAGACCTTCTGCAGTGCTCATTTAATGAGTAAGTTCAGTTGTTTCCATACTGACCAGCACCTTACATCTTTCTGTGGTCAGCTCTGTGTTCTGACCAGCTGACTTCTGCACTTACGACACAACAGAGTATGGCAGTTTTTTATAATTCCAGCTGCAAATTTGCTTCTATACTGAGAACGTAACTTAGTGTCACAAATGTGCTGCTGCAGTAGTTACGTGAGGCAGAGGTTCATTTTAGGAATGTTCACTTCATTGAGGATTATGTTACTTTTTAAGGGGTTGCTACTAAGATTTCCATGTTCAAGATCTCTTTTCTCCTTGTTTCCAGACCTGTTATGCTATTCTGAGCAAATGAAATGTTTTTGTTCTAAACCATTGGCATTGGTTAGCACACTACTTCATTATTGTAGTGAACGTATCCCCAGCCTGCTTGTGTTAATAGCTGAAGAGTATATCCTTAAGGGGACATATGTTATTGGCACCAAAGAATTACTTTGTTTATGAGTAGTGGGGAAATGTATCTTAGAAAAAATACTAACAACTTTGTTTGCGTGATTCTTTTCATTGCCAGGCTTTAAAAATGGCTGCATTGTAGAGGTTCGATTGAATAAAAGTAGTGAGTAATGATATTAAGTATTCCGTTTCAGTCTGAAGATGCTGTTTCAATTGCACCAAATTCTTTTTATCTGTGGAAAGGAGTTAATGAAGCGTGCATCTGTGATACAGAAAAATGCATCGTGAACATTTTTCTTTGGTTTTGCAGTGTTCCTGTTCCAGTAGTCAGTCTAGAGAAAATTCCTAACCTAGTGAAGGCAGATGGTGCCAATGTTAAAATGAATTCTGCAACCACTACCACCATCACCTCCTCCTCAGCCTCGTCATCCACCATACCTGCTCCAACCTTGGTTAAATCTGGTTTGACATCCAAGTCAGTGCCGCCGTCGCCAGAAAAGATTCTGAACGGCAAAGGAATTATTGCTCCATCAATAGACAAGAAACACCAAAATGGCACTAAAAGCAGTAACAAGCCTTACAAAAGACTTTCAGGTGAGTAACGTCGTAGTTCACCTTTTGATATAATCCAGCTTTCATTGCTAATATTCCTGTAGCTCAGAAATAATGTACTACTGAAATGCTGTGGCCTATTTTTGTTCTGATCTTTCTGCTGGAAGTTGCCAGTTTACACGTAGGAAAAGAAAAGCTTTCAAACTGGTAGCACGTAACAGCTGTTTTCAAAATACTCGTTCCATTTAACTTGAACATAGGGTGCTTCGTGCATTTCTCAATTGGCCAGCTGGCCGAGTGTAGAATTTTAAGGAAATAAAGTCATTAAAGCAGAAAGATGGAAGGCTTCTTCAGTCTGTTGTGTAATATCAGTTAATTTACAACAAAAAACAATATTCACAGGCTAAGTGACTTCAGTACAACCATGACCAAGTTGCGCAGCTTGGGCTTTAGGACATGGGAGTTATCCATCAAGTTGTAATTTTCTTTAACAAATACTGGAAAATTCTAGGAAGATGATGGGGATTTGGGGGAGTTAGGAAAGTCATAATTTTCCTCCTCCCCTTCTTCCACTGCAGTTCATGTATGAGAGCAGTAAGAAGATGGCAGTGTGGGGCCTCTGGTTTTTTTTGCAGGAGGGGTAGATGGTGGGGTTGAGGGATTGGCATCAGGAGTTGAAATGCCCTGGGAGGGCCTAGTCAGTGCAGCATTGAGGGCACTGGGCCCTGTGCAAATTGTCACCACGTGCAGAATCGCCCCATGTGGGAGGGCTGAGGGGCGGTTAGAAAGTTTGCCATGCTTCGGAGGAAGATGTTTTTCCATGGAGCTCCCCAGTGGCGACCTGTGGCTGCTCTTGGGCCTCAACAGCCGAAAACATATTTTTGTTTTGAATCAAAAGAGGAAAAAAAGAGTGTTTTGATGCTTGGGGTTTGGGGTTTTGTTGGGGCTTTTTTTGTTGTTGTTGTTGTTTTTGAAGGAAAAGTAACTGACCCAAGTTTGCTGCTTTAAAAGCTGCGCAGGGTCTATTCAACTGCTGGCAGTACTTTGTGATTTGGGCAGGAGCTGCCTGTGTGTACTGAAAGGCTAATTTGGCTAATGGCAGCATGAGCCACGTTGGATTGTCCGCTTGACAGAGTTAGTTCAAATGATTTCTAAATGTGCGCTGGTTATGAACCAAGTGTAAGTGTGCAAGATAAATGCTTTCTTTTCCAGTTAATGAGTGTGTCCTATTTTTGACTGAATATCACTTCTATTTTATTTTTTTCATTTTCTCAAATTTGGCAGTGAGCTCCGTGGTACTGCTACCATGGCTCGGATCCAGAGCAGAGAGAGGTATTTGCTAGGGCTGCGTGTGGTATGGAAGGATGCCATCGCCTTCAGGGATCCAACACTGATTGCTTTCTTAACTAGTTAAAGGTGGCATATGAGAAAACAGAGCAGTTGTTCATGATAGCATTCCAAAAACTAAAAAATATTAAGAAAAAGGAACTGGTTAGGCTTTTATTAACGATTCACTTGCAAAGATCCAGTTTGTTATTCCAGTAAAAACTCAGCGTAATGTATTCTGCAGTTAATTTAAAACACTGGTTTCTTTTTAACTGTTATTTCCTTTAATGTTTCATAAGCTTAATTTAGCTAATCAATTAAGTCTTCTTACTCGGGCAGCTGAAAGCAGTACTGATGTTCCTCATTTCTCCGTGTGCCACTGCAGCAGTGTAGGAGATGCTGTACCTTTGTTGTACAAGTGCTTGCTGCAGTATGCTCATAAAGGGGAACCATTTCTGTGGGGCCGTCCTTCAGCTTGCTTGCCTTGTTCCTTGGGGTGACTGTCATTAGTCTGTCTCTGAGCTTGTCACTCTCTGATTTCTGTATGATAGGGAAAGTTTCAGTGCTGGAAATTTCCAGTCAGCCTGGCACACTGCACTGGACCATTTGAGCGCTCCGATGGGCCTCGGTTTCCTTTCGTAAGATTAAAAAAAAAAATACATAAATTGATATTGTTTACAAACTCTCATTAGCAGATTTGGAATCCATTAAATCTTGCTTCTGCTGCCTCACATGCAGCAAGGCGATAAATTAGTGGTGATGCAAATAACAGAAGTTCTGTGAGCACTGTAAATTAATTGCCTGTAGATTGTGTGTCATTATGATGGATTCCACTCCGTTATTATACCGAACTGTGCAGAGGTTGAGAAAAAGATCTTGGAAGGTCAAGGGGATGATTATTTTAGCTTTTCTATACATTTCATCCATTTTGTGTTAGAAGAATGAGGAGATTTAGGTTTTGCTCCGTCCTTCTCTGTGCAAGTGTACAGCTGTTAATTTGTGAAGGCCTGACTGGCTTTACATGTGTTTTCTTTCAGCAGCCTCCGTTTTCTCTTGTACCATTTCCCTGGCTGTGGCTGACGGGGTTTTCTGATTGCGGTGTTTTTTTGTTGGTGACGGTTGGTTTGTTATTTGGGTGGTTTCTTTAATCTTTGCTGAGGCCTGGTGGTTGTTTAGGTGAGGAAGGCCCCTGCGCCTTTTTGGAGGCATTGTCTTGGTGAGAGAGAGGAAAGCAGCTCCCTGACCCCCAAAAGACACTGTAGCTGCCAGGCATATGTGGGACACTTTTCTTTGGTAGCAAACTGGGAGAAAAAGAAATGTGTTTTTTTATTGTTGTTGTTTTTTTAATATCTCCAGTTCCTGTTCTCTTTGGGCTGAAGTTAAAAATACAGCTGCCCAGCTGAAGCTAAAAATATCCTTCCACCACCTAGAGGAGGCCTACGAGCATGCTGGAGGGGGACCTTTCTACAAGGTCATGTAGTGATAGGACCAAGGCGTAATGGCTTTAAACTAAAAGGAGGGACATTTAGATTAGCTGTATGGAAGAAATTCGTCGCTCAGAGGGCGGTGAGGCCCTGGCACAGCTGCGCAGAGAAGCTGTGGGTGCCCCATCCCTGGAGGCACTCAGGGCCATGCAGCAGGTTACATATAACTGCTAATAATTTTCGTACCTGGAAGGCAAGAGTTACCATATGCAGGCCCCTCGGACTCCAATTTTTCCTGTTGCACTGGCTGTGACATTGTCCTGATGTACCAGAGATGTGAATTGCTGCCTTCATCCTAGCTCTGATTTGTCAGTGTTTGTTTACAATGAATGTTGAGGTCCTTACATTAGTTGTTGTATTTAAGTACGGGTTGTTTATTTTTATCCAAATATAACACAGTTATATAGTGAAAAAGGACTTTGGCAACCAGTTATATTCCACAATCAAGCAGAAGCAAACCAGCCTGCCAACTAAAACACACCAAGTCTACATGTGTAAAGATGATGGTGGATATATTTTTTTTGCATAAATTAATAACTTTACGCCCGTGGATTTGTTATAGCACTGTAGTGCAAAACCTAGAATTATATGAATATAACTTAAAGGAGGTGATGCTATCTGTGGTATACAAATGCTGAAATATTAACGACAGTGAAATATGCAAATGTAGCACATTAAATATTAAATGCACATCTAATGTTAATCATAAGTAGAATTCAGATGAGGCTTTATTTTCATGATCTCGTCAAACTTTAAGTTTTGTGCCTCCATGACTTAGGGAAATAAGAATTAATGTACGCTTTTCTTTATACTTCCTGAAGATGAGACAGATTTAGATGAATTCTGTTTTTAGCATGTCACTGGTAATTTTGTGTTAACGGTTTAGACAACACTGGTTGTTTTTCAGAGTTTCAGAGTATGTCGCAGTAAGGATGTATAAAGCACTGTGCTATTCGGTCTGTATGTGTATTAAGTCAAATTCAGAGGATGGGTTTGCAAATGTGTTTCAAGGCAGTCAGTGTTAGAGTGTGAAATGGGAGTTGTCCCTGCCCTGTACCAGAGGGTTAGAACTTGATTATCTTAAAGGTCCCTTCCAACCCAGACCATTCTGTGATTCTGTGAACTCCTCGGGGTACGACTGGGTTACGTGTCTAGACCACTCTGCTGAGTTCAGCTCCATAAGCAGATTTACTCCTACGAAATCTGTGACAGAAAAAATGCACAAGTGGCTGAGTGTGATGCACATGGCACCATTGTGGAGCACTGGGGTTGGGAACAGCGGTTTGGGCTGAGCCTGGCTGCATTAAGTATTGTCAGGAAAATATGGTGCTCTGGCTGGAATTCCTGAAATAATCTACTTTTTCTCCTTTTTCCCTCCACCTTCGTCAAACAGAAAGAGAATTTGACCCAAATAAACACTGTGGAGTTCTGGATCCTGAAACAAAGAAACCTTGCACAAGATCGCTCACCTGCAAGGTATTTTTCTTAGAAGATAAAATATCAGATGCTTTGTAATAGTTTAAATCCTACCACAGTAGTTTGAGAGGTCATACCTGCTCCTGTCTTACAGACAATGGGTATGGTATTCAGACGCTGTCTTCAGGTAATTCTTTTGAGTAATTCAGTTTCTTTGAATCAGAGCATCTGCATTATTCTGCTGATATTCCTAGAGATGTTTTTTTCTTGTCATTTTGTTATGCGGAAAGCATTAACGTATCACGTAGAAGCACAGAAGTTATTTTTAATGCTCCCTTTTCAGCTCATGTGTGCAAAAATGCTGAATTACAATCCCTTGAGTAAAAATTTAACATGATTTTCATGTGAGAAATTACTTGGAGGCTTCTCTTTGATAATGATGGGGCTCGTTAAAAAGTAGCACCACCGTAAGACGTTTATAATGACCATTTGTATGTGTAGCTGGTGCCTGTTGGTAGAGGTGATCAGTTACATTTGCTTAAAATATATTCGCATTTTTCAATCCAAAGAAATCAATTTTTCTTTGTAAGTTAAAAGCCATAATGACGTTACTTCTTAATATTTTAAAGTTATTGGAATTACACTTTCTGTCTTGGAAAAGGTAAGTCAATAGATTCTATTATGAAGATTGTTCAAGGGTAATTTCTTAAGAAATGACTTCATAAATTATCAGAGATAATGTGGAGTAGCAGCTTTATTTCCATAGCTGAGGCTGAAGTTGTTTGAAGTAGATTTTTATCTTTTAGAGTTGTGGTGTATCGGAAGTATAGAGGACTCATAAACAATGTCATGCACACACAAATGCTTTTTAACCACCCTATTTTTAGACTCATTCACTTAATCATCGACGAGCAGTTCCAGGCCGTAAAAAACAGTTTGACATCCTTCTAGCTGAACACAAAGCTCGATCCAGGGAAAAAGAAGTTGCAAAAGACAAAGAGCATCCACCATCGGCAAGGGAAAGCTATCAGAGCCAGCCCACAC
The DNA here is from genome assembly GCF_039878825.1 of Excalfactoria chinensis. Taxonomy (NCBI): domain Eukaryota; kingdom Metazoa; phylum Chordata; class Aves; order Galliformes; family Phasianidae; genus Excalfactoria; species Excalfactoria chinensis. Next base: position 12,729,941 of record NC_092825.1, on the reverse strand, counting down.
CAGCACAAGACTCTCTGTCAGGATCTTCCGTGAACTCTGGGCAAGAATCTAAAGTAACATCTCCTGCAAAATCTAGACCACCAAATTCTGTACTTCCAAGGTAAGCAGTTCTCCAGGGTGAAGTGTTGCATTCTGGAATTGCTGTAAGAAAGGAGCTAGTCCTTATACGGCTTATTTTATAAACATTTAGTGTTTGGGCCATTGCGTGATAAGGCATACATTCATGTAAGCATTTCCCTTAGCAGTACAGAGTAGAGCACTCTTTACATTAATGTAAACCCACCTGTGGCAGTGTGTGGTCTGGTTGGGACTGAGGTGAGCAGGTGGTGTCTGTCCTCTGCTCTGACGCTCACACCAACAGCATTTTTTGGCTAAGATGGTCGGTAGTAACAAAGGAAGGGTTATAAATGAGTCATTCTGACACATTTGGAAGTGAAAGTTTGCTTAGATGAATTGAGATACTGCTGGCAAAATTCTCTGCAGTTTATGGGAATGTTCTGTGCAGATACGTCACCAGCTACATCAGTGGAATGTCTCTGCAAGGTGTGCTTCCATGTAGATGGCAGTGTAAGCAGCAAGGTCTTGAACCCATCTGTCCGAGGCTGCCCGTGGTGTGTGTGTGTCTCTCACCACTGTGGCAGTTTTTCTTAGAAAGGACAAAATCAGAAAGACAGCGTAAACTTCCAAAAATAGACCACGCTGAAATAATGGAGCTACTGAATTCTACTTTACCCTCTGGGAGACTTCCCATTTGTTTCATGTGGCTGTTTGCTTTAGGAGTGCGTTTTCAGGTACTCCTATTTTTTTCTGGAGTGGGTAGAGTTAAGCTGGCTGGTTTCGTTCATGTTAACATTGTTTCACATGTTGTATCTCTGCAGAAGTCTTGGTCAGACTTAGGTACTAATTTTTGGTCATTTGTACAAGTTGTGTCCCTGTTTCAGGGTCTTACCTCCAGCCCTACAGACAGCTGTTCCCATTTTTTTCTGTGCATTCATCAGGTGACAGTGAAGTTTTATTCACTCAGTGGCAGAGGTGGATCTCACAGGGCTTTGGATGAATGAAGGAATAGGAAAGTTGATGAGAATTCTGGGTATCCTGTTAAAAGGGTGGCCTTACACAGTGCTTACGTGCAGAGGAGCACAGAGGGCCAGGCAGGCATTTGTTTTAGTAGGTGTCACAGTCAAAAAAATAAAGCTGAAATGCGGTTCGGTGGCAGCAGAAGAAATTGCAAAGAAAAGGTAGTGATACGCAAGGAGAAGGATTTTAGCAGTCATATGTTGTGTTGGTACGACTTACACTTCTGTTTCTGCTGCAGTGTCTCTGTTCTGTCATCTTTCCTGTTTTTGCAGCAGCCGTGCCAGAGGAAAGCCTTGCTGCCTGCTGTGAGTCAGCACACAGCCCGCGGCTCTGCTGGCAGAGGTTACATGGCTGCTGCCTGCTCCCCCAGGCAAAGTTTGCTGGTTGCCCTAAAGGTGGCTTGGCCTGACCCGGCCATCTCTTCCTCAAGGCTGAGGAACACTCACACAATCTATTCCAAGCACCAGCCAGCAGCTGCAGCAGTGATTTCCAGCTGTTGGACATCGTTGAACAATCCCAGCTCAGTTCAGGAGAGGGCACTGTCCACAGGTTTAAGTGGCTGATAGCCCAAATTCACTGGATGAGGAAGGTTGTTTGGAGAGCTTGTTTTTCATCTTCTGGTGTTGCTCAGCACGGGTATCCCCTCTGGCCACAGAGGTCCACACCTCCCAACACCCCTTCGCATTTGGTTTGCTTCCACACTAATTTGACAGACATCGTTGTGCCCTGTGATACAGAGGCATGCCCGCATTGTTTTATAGGATTTTACGCAAAGGTTAAAAAGAAAAAGCCCTACACGCTGTAGGGTCCTCCCAGTTACTGCACATACTGAACTGGCTGTGGAGGGAGTAAACTAAAAACTCATGTTTAGTATGCACGTTTCAGTAAGAAATGAATGTGATAACTGGACACTTGGGATTAACCAAGTAGTGGAGTAATGAAGAAAGGCTATGAAGAAAGGCTGAGTGAAGTGGGTCTGTTTAGAAAAGAAGACTGATAGGGGATCTGATCCAGGTCTATAAATATCTTAAGATTTGGGGGGCAAAGTGGTGAGGCCAGACTCTTCAGCAGTGTTTGGAGACAGGACAAGGAGAAATGGCCAGAAACTGGAGCAGAGGAAGTTCTGCACAAATGTGCACAACAACTTCTTTATGGTGAGGATGACGGAGCACTGGAACAGGCTGCAAAGAGGGGTTGTGGAGTCTCCTTCTCTGGAGATATTCAAGACCCGCCTGGACGCCTATCTGTGCGACGTGGTGTAGGGAGCCTGCTTTGGCAGGGGGGTTGGACTCAGTGATCTCTGGAGGTCCCTTCCAACCCCTATGATTCTGTGATTCTGTAATGGTGCTTTGTGGGAAAATTTTACACATCTATTTTTGTTTGCATACATAATATATTTTGCATCTGTCATCAAGATCTTAAACTGAACTTTATGGCGGATTTAAAATTTCCAGCAATACAAAGATAGTTTTGTTGATGTCAACTTGGGGATAACTGGTGTGTTCTTGCAAGACCAAATGTCAGCTGCTCTTTATCCTTTACTGTCCTTCTCTCCATGGTCATTTCTGGCATAATTTACTTTGAGGTTTGAACACTGGTGATTTAAATGTATCTTCTCTTTCCAGACCATCATCTGCCAATAGCATAAACAGCAACAGTTCTTCAAACCACAGTGGGTATGTACCAGAACTGCCACTGCCTTCCATGGGAGGAGATCTAACTAGTAGATTGTCCAGTGATGAAGGAGAAGTGGACGGAGCTGAAGAATCTGAGAAATTAGACTGTCATTTTTCTGGACACCATCCCAGACCTCTCGGGGTATGTGTCTCTCGCTGGCATGCCTTGCTGTTACTCTTAAGTAGTTAGAGAGGGGAGGAGAGAGATGTGCTTGGGTAAAAATGCAAGGAATGGGGGACTGTTCTGAGTCTGTGTTGCATTTGGCAGAAAACTGTGGTTTGAATGGGAGCAGGTAGGAGGAGAAGTCTGGTCGTTGCACGTGATAGTTAAACATTGCCAGGTTCTGGGATGGGATAAGCAGTAGAAAGTATATTTCTCCTTCTAGTTTTCTTCTCAGTAGTCTGAATTAAGCATAGTTCTGCTAAACTGTAAAGTTGCAGTGTTTTAAATGTGACATGAACAGACAATTTGTTGTCATACGTAGTTCCTATGAAACTACCTTGGGATTGGTTATAGCTCTGAAAATCATATGGTAGTGAAAAGCTATTACGGTACTCGTTGATCTTTGTAGTATGCTATGAAGCAGTAATTAAATATCATTTATGTGAGTGTATGCGGACATAGGAGCTATTGCTTCATTCATCTAAAAATGGAAAGTAGAGCACAGCGTAGCCCATCTGCTTTGGCAGTGGCTTAAGAATGTGCTTCTCTGGCAGCTGTTTTTGTCTCCCTCCCATGCTAGTAGCCAACTGTACTGTAAGTAGTCAGAGAACGTTGTGTCACTGGATCTGCAGTGTGAATTTGTTGACGCCGTACTAACCAAGAAACAATGGGAGAACTCGCCAACACCTGAGCAACTGTTTGTCACAAAGATCAAGCCAAGGAGTACAATCAGTGAAGACTCCATTTCTGTGTTTTCCTTATGCAGAATAAAGCTAGCACTGTGGTAACTGTAACATTGTCTGTATTCCTTAGAGAAAGGGAGAACTTTTGTCAGACCCCAGTGTTATTGCCAGAATTGCTTCCTTAACTTGGCATTTGTGTTCTTTCCTGGTGACACATAGGTAGGTACCCAACAGTAACCAGAACTGTTAGTGGGGTACAAAGTATAGTGTAGGCAGAAACGTTATGTGTGTATTTCATGCATCATGAAAAAAGTATTTATGCTGCAGATAGAGAGAAGTACCTTCTTAAAGATATTTGTGATACAAATCACAAAGGTGTTGCAGGATCGATAAATGGTCATTCTTTTATAGCATAGAAACTTTTATAATAAACCGCATTGAACTGTCTTTTCTTTCAGTTCTGTTCGTATGGTAGTCGCTTAATGGGAAGAGGATACTATGTCTTTGACAGAAGATGGGACCATTTTCGATTCGCACTAAACTCCATGGTAGAAAAACACTTGAATTCACAGATGTGGAAGTAAGTGGGAGTTTTACACCTGGGACTTTTAACACAGGTTGGATTTGGCCTGGACTTTTATATCTGTGTTACACAGCCTTATCACTGTTTAGACTTTTCTTGGTGAGACTCGTGTTGTGGGTAAGAAATTCAGTACATATGTAGGTCGCTCTGAAAGTAATACCTCCTATTTATTTACATGGAAACTACAGCAGATACCAGAAGCACAAGAACACCATTTGATGGAGAAGTTCACAGCTACAAAACACTGTTTTTCAACATAGTCACCACCGCTTGCTGAGTTGTGTGGATAAGCTGATAGAGATGCTCTTCACATCACGGTGTGACGGCTGTGCACCACCATCTACAGTGGGGCTTGTCTTTCACATCACTGTTGCCGTTGCTGAAACACACTACTCACTGCCTCACTGTGCTCACATCCAGTGGTTGTTCTCCATCAACATTTAACAAGTGTCAGTGAACATCAATGGGTGCCATTTTTTCCACATGACACACCTTTGCTTCATACACACTTCCATGTCAGACCTCATTCTGTCGGACTGCCCCTGTGCTGCCATCTGCCGTGCAGCAACAACACATAATGGGATGTTGGTGGGAAGGTTCAACCTCTACTGCCAAACCACCATTGTCTGCCTCTGCTGTCATAGGCCATTGTAATAAAATAGGAGGCATTACTTTCAGAGCGGCCCTCATGTTTGCTAATGTGTAAAGGAATGTGGAAATGTTTAGTCCACAGTGCCTTCTGGAGTCACCAGCATTAGAGGTTATAATTCTCTGTTTTTGACTTAGTACTGAAGCAGCTCTGTGTGACGTCTGCAGGTTGCAATCACTATATGCTGAGGTTACATAGAAACATTGAAATAGACAGCTCTACAAAATATATATGTATATCTTTATATATTTTGAAGAGGCTCGTGGGATCTGCAGTTGTGATTGTTTTTATTATTATTTTTTATAAATTCTGCAATGGAACACACATTTTTCTTCCAGTGTAATTACTTTGAAGTGCAGTGTTTCGTGTCGCTGTTTATTATCAGGGCTGTACTATATTCATTGGATGCCAGCCATTAGATGAACAAGGTTTGACTTTTATTTATATTAATTACCGAAGCACTAAACCTTGGCTTGTCGGATTGACCAGGCAACTGGGTGATAACGGTGCTGCTGTGCTTGGAGGCATCATTTGGAAATGAGCGGGTTTGCCATAGAAGGGCCACTTACATCTCTGTTTAGAGACAGATCGTACTTGGTGCAGAAGGGGTTCCTCTTTTCTGCTTCACAATTCTGGCTGTTAACCACTGCCTGCCACCTTCCACAGATAAAACTAATTCTGTTTCTATGAATAGGAGAAGTAAAACTTGTTGTGTGTTGGCTTTGTATGACAGGTGAAAAGACATTCAGGCATCTGAGGAAGTGTCACCAGGCATCCTTCCTTTCATGAAAAACTGAAATAACTTCTGCGGTGGTTTTGTTTTACAAGAAATAAGCAGGCCTCATCCTGCTCCCACTAAATCCAATTGTAAATGTTTTCCCAAATTCTAGCTCTTAATGCGGTCTCTAATGTTTTAATGGATTCCATCTATACCTAATTGGTGTCCCATGGAAAGCTGACAGCGCTTAATCCTTTTTGTATCCCACTGTTGTCCTCCATCCTCTGGACTGATCCTTTCCTGTCCTCCCCAAGCAGGGCTGTGCATAAAGCTGTTATGTTTTAGTGGAGCTGGTCCAGCCTTAGCTGTAGCTCATCCAGCTGAGCCTAAAGGTAAAAGGGATGCGAGGCCATATTTTGAGAACAACATCTACAAAGTGATTTTTCCCCCTGGTTCTCAGTGTATTTTACAAAGGTGGGTAAGAATTATTGGCTTTTCTTTAATAGTAGACTGAGGGATGGGCCTGATAATTGCTTTGTTCAAAGCTCCATAGGAAGTCACTGGCAGCAGGACTTTGCTTATTTCTGTGAGCGTAGTCTGTGTGTAAACCCTTACTCATTTCTGTGCCCTGTCTGAGAGTCCCTACAGGAAGAATAGCAGGAGAGAACCCTGTTAATTAGGATTTGACTTACGGTAAAACAGCAGAGGATTAATTTTGTCATAAACCAAACACTGCGCTGTTTTATTGTGCTTCACTGAGGGCAGGCGTGAGTCTTCAGACTGAAGATATGTCAGTACTGGGGACTAACAAGGGCAGAATTATGGTGCTCTGTGGGTTCTTAACAAAGAGGAATAAGATTAATAGTCTAAATAATGAGAAAAACACATGTGATAATTTTCCAAGAGACATTATGAAAGACTCTTTTTTTTGTTAACATGGGGCTGGATAAAGTAACAGGCCATGTGCTGTTGGTGGAAGAATAGAAAGGAACTTCAATAAATTCTACTGATTTCACAGGCAATAGCATTAAATTTTATTCTCTGAATACTATTCAACTAGTCATACAGTTGACTGAGTGTTGTTTCAGGCTCTGCCAATCTTTCAGTATTGGTGAAATGAATTAACTAGTTAATCCTGTCTAACCAGCTCCCACATGGGCTCCTGGGAATGGTACTGCATTGAGGCAAGGATGAGCCATTGACCCGTTCCCTCCTTTTTCTCTTTAAGCTCAGTGATAAGTAATTCACAGACCCCAAAACTGATTCATTTACTGCCCTCATGGGTCTGATCTGCGCTAAGGTTAATTTTGTAACTGTTCTACAGCTTGACCTTTCAGGCAAGACTCATGCAGTGAATGAAGCATGTTGTTTACTGTGTTTATAGACTCCAATGTCAGGCATTTCAGACCTCCTCCCTTCCCTTCTCCTCCCTTTTTTTTTGTAAAATAGATAAAAAGTGAGCTTCTATTTGTAAGACAATGGTTAATTGCAGCACTATATATGGAATTGGACATCGGTGCAGAAGCTCAGCTCGGCTCTGGTTTAATAGTGGAACTGCACAGTTCAGGGGTGATGTTCCATGCACAAAACATTGCGCTGCATAGATCTTCACCTAAACTTCTTCTGTTACATCTCCAGTGCCTTCCTGGAATGATGTGCCTCACCTGAAAGCGTGTCCTTAGGAAAACACTTAGAACATCGTAGGACATCTGAACACACGGAGCTTTGTGACAGGCCTTTGAAGCTTAAAAATTAAAAAGTCAGGAGTGAAAGTATTTTTAAGCTGGTGTAGAATGTGCAACTTATTTCAAACTGTGAATATTAAAGTATGGCTGGTTGGCGGAATAGGAAGCAAAACTGAAATGAACCAGGTTTGCTTTTTTTTTTTCCTGTCCTTTTTTAATAAGTTGGCCTTTTCCAGGAGTCGTTGCGTATCCACATTGATCAGATGGAAGTTTTATATGCATCTGAATCTCTTTTATTCTTTCCCATTTAGGAAGATCCCTCCTGCGGCAGACAGCCCCATGCCTTCTCCAGCAGCACACGTCTCCACTCCCTTTCCGGCGTCCGTCTTACAACCTTTCAGCAACCCCAGCGCAGTATATATTCCTTCAACGCCTATCAGCTCGAGAATCACTTCTTCTTACATAATGACATCAGCCATGTTATCGAATGCAGCCTTTGTGACGACATCAGAGACGAATTCTATTGTGTCACACACTACAGCTTTTCCTCATGTGGCTGCAAGCCTAAGTATCATGGACTCGACCTTCAAGGCGCCATCAGCTGTGTCACCAGTGCCAGCAGTCATCCCTTCCCCTTCCCACAAGCCATCCAAAACAAAAACCAGCAAATCCTCAAAAGTAAAAGACTTGTCATCTCGGAGCGACGAGTCTTCAAGTAACAAAAAGAAAAAGCCGCAGTCGTCATCATCCTCGTTATCTTTGCAGACATCTTCCTCGTCTTCATTTTCAGGGTCCCACAAAAAGAACTGTGTCCTGAACACCAGTTCGACTTTGAACTCCTATCAGGCTACATCTTCCTATAACAGCATGTCTGTGCACAATACAAACAATGGAACAAGCCCACTCAGTGCCAAATTGGAGCCCTCAGGACGGACTTCATTATCAAGTAGTTCAACAGACTCAGTGAAACACATGAGCATGGTAGTAAGCAGTATTGACTCTTCTAATCTGTCTGTACCTTCTCTTGTGCACCACTCAGGGGACCACTCCCTGGGAGCACATAATGCAGTGTCTTCTCTACCCCTTTCTTTCGACAAATCAGAAGGAAAAAAACGTAAAAACTCTAGTTCTAGTAGCAAAGCCTGTAAAATCACTAAAATGCCTGGTATGAATAGTGTTCATAGAAAGAGCACTGCCAACCTTATTTCTGCGGTGCCAGATCCAACAAGCAGCTCCATCTCTCGGCAGGTAAGGGACCCTTCCAGTTATTTTTTTGCAGGTCATGTTTGACTTACTTGAAGTAATCCATGAACAAGAAGTGGCAGTGTTTGCTTCGGGTTGTTTTTCATCAAACAGCTGAATTTTGGGGTTCCTACAGAAATGTATTTGTATTTGTTTTGTACAAACGTGCCGAGGGGGGCGGGGAGGGAGGAAAGGGGTTTGTTTTTTTTTTTACTGTCTTGAAATATTTTAATGAGGATTTTTATTCAATTAGTAAAATAGTCATTTGTAAATTTGAAAGTAAAACTCGATGTCAAGAACAGATAAGTATTTCTTAGAAATCAATTTCCGATCTTAATCCTCATCTTTCTGAAATAAATTGTGTGTCATTAAAGCTGGGAAATAAGAGTCAACATTTCTGTTTTTCCCACATTTGTTGCTGGTTCGTTGGTTAATGTTAATGTTAAACCTCATTTCATTTATGCAGAGTGCTTACATTTGCCTTTTCCTGTGGGGGAGGTCTGGGGCACGTGACCTCAGATGTTGTTTCCTGTTTGAAACGGGGTGAATCAAGAAATTAAGATCTTAACCAGATCACCTTTCATTGACGTTGGGTTCTTTTAGTGTGAACGCCTTCAGAATATTGAAGTCGCTGCAGCAGATAAAGTTCCTTCCTCGTCACTAGCAAAAGGGCTTTGGCTTTTCTTTCAGTGATTCTGTATATGTACAGCAGTACGTGTCAATTAGATATTGCTGAGAAAACTGCCAGTGCTGTCTTCGCTATGAGCTTCTGGTTAATTCTGCCACTGTGTCCGATGCGGAGCCATGCGCAGAAAACAAAGCTTGCTTTGGCCTCGGGGAGACAGAGAACAGGGAACGTCAGAAAATCCAGAGAAAGTAGCTTAGGACAGGTTTGTTTGTTTCTGAGCTGTTGTGAAACTCGCCTTTCAGAAGGATGTTGTGCATAAAGTGGAATTTGGAAATGGAGAGGGTAGTGTCTGGGACAAGGCAGTCCAGGGGGAACAGCAGGCAGCAGTGGAAGGAGGGAATGAAGAAATGCTAAATGTGGTGTAGCTGGCAGAATGAAGGCCACAGAATGGCTTAAGATGTTTGTTTTCTCCTTCCTGCTTCCAGTAGAGGTGCAGCTGAGATTATTCATGTGGCATTTAAAAATGGGCCACGGTGCTGTCGTTCTGTTTTAATCCCTTTAAGATAGCCCTTCATCATTTTAGATGTGTCTTGAAATCAGAATTAGTCTTTAAGTCACTGAAATCAGTGGAGAATGCTGTAAATTCATCGTTCTGTCACACAGCTGATGTATGAATATACCTGTGCCTAAGAGGTGAACTTACCCTGAGATAGTGTCTCAAGTGAGAAGGAAAAGTAAGAGCAGGCTGTTACTTTGGTGCAAATACTGGCAGCAGAAAATGGCTTGCATCGTCATTTCACGTTATGTAAATTGATCTGTAGCTGCTGTAGTCCAGAGAAGTCTTACAAATACATGCAGTGCTTGGAGTATATGCGATATGTGCGTATCTGAGGAGGTCCCAGGCTCACATTCTGAGTCCCTTAGTGATTGGGTGTGTGCCTGTGGGACGCTCCTGTGCTGGTGTGGGATGTATTTCAGCAACTCGCAGGGTAATGGCAGTAAATAAACCATCAAGGGTCAGTCAGAGGCCCTTGTTGGTACACAGTTAGTTCACACTGTAGTTGTCCCTTAAGGAAAGTGTTAGATATGCATAATGATGAGCAGTAGATGTATAGATGTATGTGTGCATATACATGTGTGTATGTAGAAGTCACTCGTTGCTGCTCACGTAGCTGTCCTTGGAGCAGCACTAGCTGTGCAGTATAGGAGCGAAGCACAGCTGGCTGTTTCAGCTGTCTGGCTTGCAGCTTTGTGACAAGGATGCTGAATTCCTGCTGTTTAATTGTGCCATAAACAAATGAAACCTGCACCCTTAGAATATTATGTCCTGCATGTGGGAATACTAGAAGTCTGGAGGATGCAGCACTGTCAGCCAGCTTTAAGCTGTGCTGCTTTGACTTGCCGTGCACTACAAGTGCAATCGCGGTAAAAATTCCACAAAAAATACAGTGTTACTTAAAATCTTGTTCCTGCTCCCTGATGTAATAAGGAAAATTAAATTAAGGAATTCAGAACACAGGGAAAAGCTCAACTGACTGCTGATAAGCCCCGGGTTTATTTTTTTCTGATTTAGTTGAGGTCTCCTTGCTAGATAGTAGCTGAAGTGCTGAGTGCCTGGCTTTGTAGTGGAGTTTATTTTTACAAGGAAGAAGGGATGAGCCTTGTGGCCTCAGCCTCCCGTGTTAGGGATGGTTTGTGCAGCACTGCAGCCCGGCACAGCTGGCGCTGTCTTTGCACTGTCTTTGCGCTGCCTTTGCTCTCCTCACGGCAGCCTGTGGCTGCTCGGCCTTCGTGCGGCCCTTCTGCTGAGGAGGGCGGCCGGCAGCAGCCTGCGGGCACTCAGCCCTTCGTTGGGGCAGCAGGGCGGGCGGCTCTGGGGAGGTGGGCTGTGTTCCACACGTGATGCCAGGATCTCTGCAAGCCCATTTCTAGTGAGTGTTTTTCCCATTTAAAAGATGGAGCGTTTCTCCTGTGAGGAGAGGTTGAGGGAACTGGGCTTGTTTAGTTTGGAAAACAGAAGGCTCCGGGGAGATCTCCTCGTGGCCTTCCAATATTTGAAGGGAGTGTATAAACAGGAGGGGGAACGGCTGTTTACAAGGGTGGACAGTGATAGGAATGGCTTTAAACTGGGACAGGGGAGGTTTAGGTTAGATATTAGGAGGAAGTTTTCCTCTCAGAGGGTGGTGATGCACTGGAACAGGTTGCCCAAGGAGGCTGTGGATGCCCCATCCCTGCAGGCATTCAAGGCCAGGCTGGATGTGGCTCTGGGCAGCCTGGTCTGGTGGTTGGTGACCATGCACACAGCAGGGGGTTGGAACTAGATGGTCATTGTGGTCCTTTTCAACCCAGCCCATTCTATGGTTCCATTCTGTGTATTTGCACTGTACTGTGCAGGGATCTTAAGAATATTGTCACAGTGGATATAGGTAGGAAAAGTTTGCAGGTTTGCCGCAGTGTTTGGAATAGCTAGGAAAGATTTTACAGGACTGTGTGTCTGTTCAAGATCGGCATATTGAAGAGAAGCTGAATGTGATGCACTGCTGTCTAGAGCTGTGATGTTCAGAACAGGCTGAGGGGGAGCTGGGTGGGCAGGGCTGCCCTTCATTCTTTGTGCCATTGGTTGGAACTGCTCTAGGAATCAGCTGTACACAAAAGCACTGCTTTCTTCTGGGGAGGGAGTGAACAGAGAAAACTCTGCTGAGCGGTCATGAGGTGGGGCAGGTGTATACAGGGAGTCGTAGGCTGCTCTTTAGTGTATGTGTGACATGGAAAATAACAAATGATGCTGCAGAAGGGAAGGAGAAAACTGATGTTGGTGACAACTGCCGGCTGCTGCCTGAGTCCCATCAGTTCAGTGAGACACTTGCAGCTGCATTTCTCACCGCATTCAGATGATGGATCCTCGTTACCTGTCTGTCAGACAATTAAAGTTGCTGTTACTTCAGGTCCATCACTGATGTGGATAACTGCTCATATCTGGTCACTTGTCCTTTGTGAGCAGGTGTCCCCGGTCAGTTTTGGTTGGTCCCACAACCCCTTTGATTCAGTAGCTCTCTTCCCTCTTGTGCAACAACAGAAATATCGACCGTGTGTTCATGGGTCAGTGCAAAAAGGTCTAAAGTAGACTGCTCCTGCACAGTGCTGTAACCTTCCGGGGATTTAAATGCACAGATTGAATTGTGCAGTATTCTATTTAAGCACTTCTAAAATGTATCTACACGTACTAATAATGTGCACTTATTCCCAAAGAAATTCTGTGATCCAGTAATGTGGGGCAATTGCGCGTTCAAACCTCTGGAGTCTGATTCTGCTGGTTGATCTGTGCTTCTATGGGCAATGCAAAACAAAGACCACGCGGAAGAAGATGCAGTAAGGCAGGGCAGGCCGTGATGCTCGGCCAGCTGCTGTGAAGCCATGTGCCCCAAGGGGTGGGCAGGGGCTGGAGGAGGAGGGCTCTGAGCGCTGTGCTGTCATTTGCTGGCCTGCCGACACAGCAAGTGTGGTGAGCACACGAACCCGCGCTCCTGGCCACAGAGGTGGGATTTTACAACCTGAATTCCACCAGAAACCATTTCTTAATGTTTTTCCTAGTCGGTGGTAGCATTGCCGTGCTTTCCGAGAGCTGATGTAAAATAGTGGCTCTGAGAGATAATTACGGCTCTGAAGAAGTATTTTATTTTTATTTTTTTTGTAATAGCAAAATACCTGCGTTCCAAATGCAGATCAATTAGTGCCACTTTGCTCAGGAGAAGGAAAGCCATTACCAGCATCTGCATTCAACTGACAAATATGTCTCTCAATGCTGCTCAATTAATGTCTTTCAGATTGGAAAAAATAGCAGTGTAGCTTTGTCACAATCCAGTCCTTCGAGTACATCAAACCCAGTTCACAACAGACAAGTAAGTTGTTTTTTTAAAAGTGCACTTAAATAGTTTGTAAGTGGTGATTAAATATTGTCTATTGCAAAGCCTTGAATTACATTTTCTTTGTAAGTGCAGTTATTTACAGAAGCTTTCTTTCAGTGAACTAATATTAGATTTTTTTTCCTCTCGCTTAGTGTTTTTCCAGCTATTTTTCCCTCTGAGATTTATGAATAACAAGTTCTCTGCTTGTTTTCCACCACCTGTAATATGCTTCACGTTGGCTTATCCGATGCCCACTGGCTGTTGCTTTGGTGACACAAAAGCAGCAGCAGCAGCAACGTGTCTCCACAGGATCCAGCTAAGCTAGCGTGTCTTTTCCATCCTGCTTCCCCTGCCGGGCGATGGTATGGCAAAGCCCCAGGCCGGCACAGAAGGGACAGTGTTGAAAAAGAAGCAGGAATGGAAATGGGTGAAGCGAGGGCAGAAACAGGACAGGGAAGGCAGAGGACTTGATTGTTCAGAGAAACTGATCTGTGAGCGTAGCTTTCTCAGACTGTGAGGAATCCTCAGCGCTCCCACCGGGCCTGTTTATCACACAGGCTGCTGGTCAGGTAGTTGTAGTAAATTCTGAAGGTCAGCTCTTTTGCGTTTGACTCTCCAAATTGAGTAATCTATCAAGAATTCATTATCGAGATCCTTGTTGGGAAAAAGGTTTCCACCTCAGCAAGATGTAACCACAAGTAAACAGAAATGCCAGCTCATTTCTCTGTTTGACCAGTCAGCATTTTAGAATCCCATATGCATTCTGAGTACTCCACACTGTAGTTGTTCTAGATGGTTATGCTGCTTAGTTTCTGCTCTGTAGGTGCAGCACGAGAACAGTAATTATTGTGGTGGTGATAACCCACAGCAGCCTCACCATTAAAACATGTTCTGAGTCACTCACATCCCGAGATGAACTGCCAAAAGGTAAAGCAGTTCCGCCCCCCACACCCCTGGTTCTGAATGCAAAGGAGTGTACGTGTGACAGCGCTGCACTGAAGGGAAGTAAGTCGAGGGTGTCTTCATCCCACAGCACTCGTAGGGACCGGCATGCTGCTGTATGGGACGCCATCATACAGCTGCCAGTGACAGACATGGGGTAAAGCTCATCTGAAGTGTAAAACTGATTTTGTCTTAGCCCCATGCTGCTGTATGAGTATAAAACGCACCCTGCCCAAGCACACAGCGTGCTGGGATCTACTGCCTGGATCCTGTGAGGAGAACCTTACTGGATGAAACATTAACTTTGTGGCAGCTGTATACAAACAGAGGCTACTGCTAAGCTTTTTGGCTGCCTGTTTCCATGACTTTATCAAAAATAGAAGTGTTTGCTTGTTCTAAGCCCCACAGACTGTTTGGTGTTAAAAATACATTGCTGGCAGCTTAGTAGCTGAGTATGGAGTTCAGAATACAAATACAAAGGAAAATGAAGATCTGTTAAGCTTTATTAAATATTTTGTTCCTGGCTTTGTTGGTTTTTTTCTGTGTTAATTCTGACACAGATGATAGAGCCATGACCGCCTGTCTGGTGCTCCCCACTGCCACACCAGAGCTGCTTTGCTGACAGCTTTGATTCTCCAGTCTGGTGAAGGAGTAGCCTCTAAATAAAACTCCAGTCTGAAGCTGAGCTGTACTGTTTCTTTATAAAAAGTGTTATTAATTAGGTAACATAAGTGGATCTGCAAATGTGTTCTTTGGCAGTCAGCGTACCACTGGGGCCTGAGAGAGAGCTTTTAATATTAGTGCTGATGTAACCACGATAATCAGAGTCCAAGTGATGCAATGTCAGTGGGCAGAGAGAACGTTAGTTGCTACACGGACTTCTACAGCTGGAAAAAAACAGGCACGTTTTCCTGAGTGCAGGCCTGGAAAGCAGGCAGGTGGGGCGTGCTGTTGTCAGTATTGCTGTGTGGGACCGGTGGGCCCACGGTGCCTGCCGGGCCTGCTGGCTGTCACCCACTGTGTTAAACTCGAGTCCAGCTCTCACGGGTTGTTCTCAATTTATGTTTGCTTTCAACCTTCCTGCATCTATTTGAGAACTGAACAGGGGCTCGTATACACAAAAGAAGTGTGCCTGTTTTTCCAGCTGTCGTTGATTTAATAAAAAGTACTTCTTTTCCTTACAAAATCTTCGCCATTTTTAGTAAATGTAAATGGAGTTATAGTTTTACAGTCGCATTCTTTGTGCCCGTAGATGCAGACTGTATGTTTAAGGCTTGTTTTATCGTTCTTAATCTATAACTAATCAGTCTTTCTGTCTTCATAGTGCTTTTGGGTGCCTGCATGTGTTGATATTTCATAGAGCTCAGCATACAGTGGTTCTTAAATAACCGGCAGTTTTTACGAAGGGAAGGTGCCAGTGTGTGTGCTGGAAGGGGTTTCCTCAGGCATGGAGACATGCTGTGCAGGAGAAACCATTCTTCAACGTTATTGTCTGATTGCTGCTCGTATTTTTATCGATACTCTGAATTAACGAACGTAAGATTCACCAAAGCGTATTAAAATCAGAGAGTCTCAAAAGGAAATACCCAGATTATTCAAAGCAGCTCCTTTTCTTAAAGGTCTAATGCAATCAGTAAATAGGGGTGGACGTGAAATGAGTTCCTGGTTTGAGCTCTCTCAGATGCAGATGTTGTTAAAGCATTATGTACCAAGAGATGTTTTCTGAATCTGAACTTGGTTTCTCTTCTAGAAGACATCAAACCGGACTGGTAGAATAAGGACTCTTCCATAACACGGAACAGGAACCAGCCTATAATCTCTAGCTCTCAGCAGCCCTACTCCACAGGGTTTTTCTTTTTCTATGACCTGCAGATGGATTTAACCTTTTATGAATTTGTGGTTTTAAAGAGAATCAAATTTACAGAAAACTGTAATAGTGATTTGTTCAGTTTTTCACTTGTATTTGCCACTGATCTGTGCGTTCTGCTTGGTTATGTTTCATGCCTTTTCAAGCTGTTAGCGTTGCAATGCTCCCCTTGTTTCCTTACCAGAATGCAGTGGACATTCCAAAAACAAAGCAAAACAAAAAGATCACGATTTGAATTTGTTTAAAGGATCTCTAAATCTTTCTCTTAGAGTAAAAATTGCAGTAATTCTGTATTTCAGCTTGTCCCACGGATAACTATAGAGTGCATTTCTTGGTGACTCGCAAACAGCTGGGGCACTGCAGCCTTAGGGACTAACCCTGCCTGGTGCTCTCTACCTACAGCATTTAATGATTTCAGTGGGAACTCTGAGCCTTCGGCATCTTCCGGGATCGATCGAAGCGCGGAGGATTTTTGCACCCAACTGTAATGGATGTTATCAAAGGCTCAACACGCGAAATCCCCTCGGAGGAATTCTAGACCCTTAAGATAACAGAACTTGATAACTTCAGTAAACGGTTTGGGTGTGCGAGGACAGGCGTTGAGCAGATTGGCTTGCGTTAATAGAATTGCACTGACAGTGTTTCTTATAGGATTACTGCATCATTTTGTAATAACATGCAGATTTTCTAATCAGGAAGCCAATGCTGGGTATGAACAATGAAACAGTAGTACAGAGGAGCTGATTTTTATTTCTACAGTGTTAAAAGTGCACTTATATGCTGGTTTATTTACATCTTGGGGAGAGGCGAGAGACTGCAAATAGGGAGATTATTACTACTTTCTTTTTTAAAAAAAGAAGGCTTAAGGTAAATTTTAAGACTAAAAATGTTTAAGCAATTCTAAGCGAGGCTAGGCCCTTTGAGAAAAAAAGTTTAGAAATATTCTTAAAATAAATTTTTATAGTGTTAATTTTGTAATAATTTATGTTTTGCTATACTTCAGAGCTAACTGACCGTATAGTTTCAGAAGCAGTGTGAAACTTAGGAAAGTTGAAGCAATGTTTATATTTTTAAGATGTTCTTTGAATTATGTTTTTATTGTACATTTCTTCAGACTGAAAAAACGTGTACATATCTTTGTTATTTTTGCACAATTTTTGTCTCGTTCAGTTTTAGGAGCAGTGCTATGTTGATTTTTTTTGTTTTGTTTTGTTTTAATTTATTTCGAGTTCTAAAATTGCAGGAGTTTCTCAATCTCAGTATCAAAGTCATCGTCTGTAATCAGCGAGCGGCTGTTTGTGGCTGTGGAGGGCAGAGGGTGGTTGCGAGGCGCAGCGCTCAGCAGTGGGCAAGCGGTGCTGTGCTGGTGGGCGGGGGCTTTGAGCTCCTTCCGCGCCTCTTGGAACTGGGAAGCTGGAATACGGAGCCTGTCCTTTGAATGCTGCTTAATTGTTTTGTTTCAACCGGCTCACAGCTGACAACACTGGGGAACGTTAAGCGCCAAGTAAAACCCCCACAGTCTTTCATCGTCAAATAATCATTATTTAATTACAAGTATCGGGAATTTCAGCCTGAAAAGCGAAATGGAAGCAAACGTTCGAATAAAATGGATATAAACTGGACCAGCCTATAATGCATTCTTAGTGTAGCATTCACTCGGTAGTTCTTTTTCGTTACCCTTTGCCTGAAAATTGTGATTTGTTTCCAGCAATAGAGGCTCAGAAGCTTTGGTTGTTACACATACGCAATGCATAGGCCCGTCAGCCATAAAAAAAAAAGCGACTTGGATAACTTGTATGCCTTCTTTTGTATCGATGTAACAATTGTAAATAGTGCTGATCGACCTTTGTAGAGAATAGTTTATACAGCATATTCTATTATTGCTGATTCTCAGTGAACTATTGTTTTAAAAAAAAAAAAGAAGAAAAAAAGAAATTTTTCTATTTACACCTTATATTTTGTTATGCTGTCGACCCATGGCACTTTAACAAAACTCTGTGGGTTTTGCATAGCTGGTCAGTCATGGGATATATTAAATAAATAACTGTTGTTGCACAGAAATGAATTTGCACCTGCTATATTGTGCTTTCCTACTACAGATTTTAGAACCTTTTCCAGAAGACTTTTGAAGAAAGCATGTCCAATCATTCTGAGAAAGAAACGCCATACTTGTACAGCCAATTTCTTTTCTACGACCCATATTTTGTAACACTAAGTATTTTCATTCTTTGTCCTGCACCTTTATGTATTAGCAGTATCAGATAGAATCCATTCCATGCTTGTGATAATTGTAAGCGGAATCAATGTCTAAAGTAGGTGTAAATAGTAAATTCTATGGCTTACAGTTTAAAAAAGGAAAACCAGAACAAACATGTATCTGATTGATACTGCCATGGTTCAGCACCGGGCCTGGAGATATTCTCTAGTGAGCGATTGTATTTTTGGTTTTGTTTTTTTGGTTTTGTTTTTTTGCTTTATTATTATTATTATTAATATTTTTTTCTTTTTTTTTTCTTTTTTTTTCTTTTTTTTTTTTGTAACATGGCTTTGTAAATAAAATAATTTATATGTTTGTAAGAAACAGCTGAGTTTTGCCATTATTTCCTTCGCAGGGCAGAAGCAGTGTGCGTTGCAGTGTGCGTTGCAGTGTGCGTTGCAGTGTGCGTTGCAGTGTGCGTTGCAGTATGCGTTGCAGTATGCGTTGCAGTATGCGTTGCAGTATGCGTTGCAGTATGCGTTGCAGTATGCGTTGCAGTATGCGTTGCAGTATGCGTTGCAGTGCTGCCCCTGGGGCTGACATGCAGAGCGCGGATGGATGCCAGCGCTGAGAGTCTGTGCCGGAGATCTGCCAGCTCCCTCTGCAGGGCTGAACTGATCTGGAAATGTTTTTGGCACTCGTGTCTAAAATATCCCTGTGCTTACACATCAGGACATGCATCCTCAGCCACCCAGCATTCTACACTGATCAGTCATGTTTAAGTTCCTTTGCTTAGCTGAATGTGTTTTCTTCTTATTGGTGTAAGAATTAACCTCACCAGAACTGCTGGGTTGGGGAATTCTGAGTTCAATGAGCAGTACAAATATATAGCCGGTCTTTTTTGCTGTTGTTAATTGTAAAAATGCAGCCTTTATCTCTGAGTGCTGCGATCCTTGTTCTGTGTAAAAGCCCCCTTCAGTTATGGCTCAGATGAGACGTACCCTGTTCGCTGCCTTGTGAGCTCTATGCGGAGCATTGCTGTTTTTTCTCTCAGCAAAGCTCTTCTGCAGGTCTGGGCAATGCATACATTTCGTGTTGTTCTCTTAGGAACAACGATTTTGGAGATACTGTAGGGGAGAGACATCATTGCAGCATGGTCTTGGAAGCAAGAAATCAAACTGGGGTTGTGTATGCGTGCGTTTAGAACAGGCAGAGGAGATAGCGAGCTGCCCTGGGTTACAGGAAACAAAAATAGGAAGGCTTTACCTTCCAGCTGAGCAGCCTTCTGTGTAATGTCTGGCTTGTTCTTGAAGTCTGTGGCAAAAGCTAATCCTGAACTTCCTCTTTACCGCACAGGATGTTTGGGCTGCTTATATTTTCATTTTTCTTTTTAGTCTTGTGTTTATCCTTTTTATTACGCAGCAGAGGAACCAAACGGCATTTGGTCACAGGAAATGTCGAAGGGAGCGATCTCCATGTAAGCTGCAGAGGCTTTGTGTTTGTAAGATGGTGTTTCTTACAGACAATAGAAATCAGGGCTACAACCAAGACAAGAGATTATTGCAGCCACGAGTTACTGGTTGCTCGCCATCATCGCTCACAGCCAGCAGAGGTCAAGGACCCTGCGTTTATTTTCCAAATGTGACTGAGTCATTTATTAGCGCTTGCAGCTTTGCTGTCCTGGTTTACAAGCTGTTCTCTGTTTGGTTTCCCACACCCTTCGGGGTTATGCAACAAGTATTTTGCTCGCAACAGTATTCCCCTATTATCTAACACGCTCTAAATGCCACCGGTTGCAGAGGTAAGCAAATCACGCCAGAACTCCTTTTTATTTATTGCACTCCAGTTCTTAGGCTTCTGTTCTTAGCAGGGAAATATTTGCTGTAGAAATCATTGCTGTCTGCAACCAGGATCTGTTTTACTCATCCGAATCTGTCAGGATTGACAACTGGCAGCCAGGCCAAGTACCAGTTCCAGAAATGTTTGGAGGAGATTCACGCAGCAGATTCAGACTTTTGAACTGTGTTTATTTCATGCATATTTCCCTGCTGTTTTTCTCCATGAGCACCTCCTGAAAGTTACAACTCCAAACAAGTACAGACCTCTTTGAAAACTTAATTTCCTAGGCTGAAAGCAGATGCAGCCGGTAACTTAGTAGCAGGCCCTGCTTTGAGTTCCCAGCTGCAGAATGCACGGTAGATGGCATGCATGCTCTCCTCGTTTCGTAACACATCACAAATTACATGGGCTGGATTCTCTTTTTTGGGGGAAGGAGGGTGGTGCCTTTTGTAGTGGTTAGGGCTGACCTGCAGTAACATGACGATGTAGTGTGTGAGCAGCTCTTCCCACAGAAGGGAGAAAGGAAGAATTCCAAAAGCCTTCCCCATTTCAAGGGAAGCTTGCCAGAAATCCTCAGGATCCGAGAGAGACTCATTTTGCAGGTAGAGCCACCAGAAGGGATTCCATGTGGTTTCCAACATCCTGCTGCCCCTTTGTGTGTTTTCCAAACCTGCCAGGCTTGGTTCTGAAGTGAAAGCAGGGTTTGGTTGATTCAGAGCAGCTCAGATTAATGTGGCACCACACGGGACTCGTTTTTCAGAAAAGCTGCTTGGCACAAACAAAGTAAATGTACAGGATGCTCCGGCTGCAAGGGCCTGGTGGTGTAAAAGCAGTAAGTGGCCAATAAACTTGTGAGTCCCGTGTGTCTGCAGCTGGGCCTGGACCCACTCGGGGAGGGGGAATAGTGACAAAGCATCCCGGCAGAAGAGGAGCCATCCTCCCTTCCCAGTGGCAAATTTACTCAGTGCTGATTTGGAGCACCGTGTCACAGGTGAGCACACGTGGCCTGGAAAGGATTACATCAACCCTTCAACCTTCCCTACCATAGTTGCAGGACACATCAGCCCATAGTCCTTAGATTCTCTCAACAACACAAAGCTTTCCATTCACTTGGGTTGTCTTGCAGAGCTGGACACTTGCAAAGAAAGCAAATAGCCAAAGGGAAGTGCTCCTTTCAGCCGAGAACAAGCCAAGTGTAGGTTTGCTCCTGAAGCATGTAACAGACTCGTGTTGGGCCTTTTATCTTAATGTTCTCCAAAGCCTCTTCTACTCTGCAGTGTTACTGGACCATTCACTCCCGTGAGTTCCAGTACTGATCTTCCAATCTCCAACTCCTTTCACCTGGTCTGGCCCAAAATTGCTTACAGGGTTGCCAGGGAATAAGAAAAAGTAAAAAGGAAACACAGTGTGTGAAGCTCTCGTTCCATCCACCTTGTCACTTGTCCTGACTTAGAGGATGCAGCAGCAGCCTGCCAGTACCCACAAGGAGGTCAGAGCCAGGCCCAGCTGTGCTGCATGGTGGGATGGCGAGAGGCAATGGGCATAAGCTGACACAAGGGGCGTTCAGGCTGGGTAAACAGAGAGACCTTTCCACCTTGGAAGCCACCACGTGTCAGCACTGCCTGCTTAGGTTCGTGCAATCTCCAACTTTTGAGGTTTATCAGGCCCAAAATGGATAAAGAAAGCCCTGAGCAACACGATCTGACCTCAGAGCTGAACTCTGCTTGGAGCAGGAAGCCGGACTACAGATCTCCTTTCCTACGATCCAAATGTGAAGGAAGAAGTGGCGGTGATTTATGCCCTCCCTCATCTAGCAACATCGCTTGAAGAAGTGCTCGGTGGGGTATTCCCCTAATACCAAACTCTCCTCATTGCTTGGTCTGTGTGTTATTCATTAGCCAGCTCTTTCAGCAGCCGTCATTCCCACTTGGAGCTGGTGACACTCCAAGCCTTACCATTGTGCTTCTCACTCCTCAGACATTCAATTGGGCTTTTTCCCAATCTCTCCCTAGGGATACATTGTGGCATTTCCTTTCCATTTACCTGCTTCATGTCTGAGGCTGCGCAGAGCGATCTTTGCAACATGGTCAAACTCCAGAACAGGGAACAACAGGTGGTGTAGAATCAGCATCCTGGAGATAGTAAAGTCATGACAGGACAATGCTACCGACTACCTGATCTTGCCTTCAAAGCCAGCCCCATTTTGGCTGGGGTGGGGGGAGGTGTTGACCAGAGGTCCATTCCACCCAAAATTATACTGCCACCCCATATAGCAGCCCTAGGCACCTTTCCAGCTCCTTTCCTATTGCTGTCGTCTCTTCCCACAGCCCCACACTACAGTCTTCTACCCCCTGAGCAGGAAAAATGCCCGTCTGCCAGTTCTCCCGTGCCAGCCAAACACAGCTGCAGCTGGCAGCATGGCTGCCTGCAGGCCCTGCTCCTCTTCGTTTCAGTCTTTAGGCCTGCTGGCAGCCTGTGTAGTCCTTTGTAATGAGACAGAAGGCTGAAGATATGCGTTGTGTCCTACAAGAGGCTCATCTCCTGGCACAGCAGATAGTAAGTAAGTCTTTCAGCAAAATTCAGTTTTAAATAAGAAACCAGTTCAGGTTAAACTCACAAAAATAGATTTGATCCTTGCGGTTGTGATTGAACCTGAATTAGCGGCACTGCTGTGGTGAACCCTTTTCAAAGAACGCTTTTCAAGGAAATAAATTGTTCTTTCTTAACAAAGAAATGGTACATATATATGTGTGTGTGTGTCCCCACGGGCTTCGCTTGGTGATTCTTGGAACCGTTCCTCACAGAAGCGCGCTGAGCCCTGCGGTCGCTGTGTGCTCACACTGCAGGTGTCAGCTTGTGGCGGCGCGTTCCGTGCTGGTTCCGGCTGCTGCCCGCTAAAGCAGAACCGCTCGGTACCACACGCCGTTTCCCCGCCCGAAGCCCGGACTCGCCGCCCCCTCCCGGCCCCGAGGGCCGCCCCGCTCCGCCCGCCCTCCTCTGGCAGCTCCGGGCGGCTCTGAGGGCTGCGAGGGGCGGCGCCGCGGCGGCTGTGGCGGCTCGGGCTCCTAGCAACGCGCCATGGCGGCGGGCGAGCAGCAGAGCCGCGAGTACCTGGAGCGCCACGGGCTGCCCGCGCTGCTGCACCGCCTCGCCGCGCTGCTACTGTACCACCGGCCCGGTGCGGACCCCCGGGGAGGGGCTGGGGGGAAACGGGGGACCGGGGGCGTTTATCGCCGCGCCCCGGAGGGATACGGGGAAGGAGACCCTCGGGGTGGCGGCGGGGAGGGGCCGGAAGGACGGGCTCGGAGCGCCCGCAGCAGCGCCGGCCTCGCTCCGTTGCAGAGCGGCCGCGGCAGTTCCTGCTCCAGACGCTGGAAGCGGTGCGCGCGGCGCGGCGAGGCGAGGCCGAGATGCCGTCCGTGCTGGACGAGGCGGATGTGGAGGCCGCGTTCCAGATGCTGGACGCCGCGGGGCGCGGCTTCGTCACGGGCCTGCAGTGCCGAGCAGGTCGGTCCCGTCGCACCAGGTTTCAGATCTCTGCGTGCGCGCACCGTAACGGCACCCGCACTTGTGCCGACACAGCCCGCGCTTCGGGATGTTAAAGATGTCTGCTTTCACAATGACGTCCAGGCCGCGTTCCGCTTTTAAATTAACCCTTCGAAGACGTGCTCAGGAGCCGCTTTCCTTCCCAACAGCTCTTGAGACGCTGGGGCTGAGCACGGCGGAGCTGCGCGTCGGGGATGAGGAGGAGGTCGGTCTGGCCGCGTTCAAGGAAGCGATGTGAGTGCCGTCCGAAGGGTCGGGCAGGAGCTGCTCCGTGGGGGTCACCCACTTTGCAGTGCAAGGCTTAAGGCGGTCGCTGCTGCAGCATGGTTGGGCTGCTGAGCTTTCGGGATCCGTGCGAAGCAGCTTTTCCCCATTTCCTCCCCTCACAACCCAGGCAGCATCAGGCAGCCCTGCAGGCCATAGCGGCATAGAATAGCTTGGGTTGTTAGGAACCCCAAGGATCCTAAGTTCCAACCCCCGGCACAGGCAGGCAGTGCCACCAGCCCCCAGCTCTGGTACCGGAGCAGGCTGCCCAGCGCCCCGGGAGGAAAGTCGTTGCTCTGGAAACGCAGCGTGTTCAAGCGAAGCTGTCATTGCCTGATGTTTTACCACAGCAGAGCAGTAACACGGCAATGAAGTGAGCTCCAGCTGGTTCTAATTGCTGATGGTTCCGGTGTGCTTCAAGGAACATTGTTTGGTAACTTACAGCCACCGTAAAAAAACAGACCAGTTATCCTAACTTGCCTAACCAGATGCTCTCTTCTGTCCTAGGATGAAAACGTTGCTGGAAGGCTGGACTGTGTAGTAATTCGAACAGTGCTCTGCTCCGTGTATGAAGAATAGCTATTTTGCTCCATCCATTTACTAGTGTGTCAAGCTGACTTTATTGCTATATGCACTTATTATTTTATGACTATATGCACTTATTTTTCCCCCTATCCATTTTAGCTGTCGGCTGAAAAGAACAAACAACACAAACACATTTATGCTTACCAGGCACTAGAAATGTATTAAGAGATAAGATCACCTGATTAAGTAGAAACCCCTTTTACAAATCCAGAATAAGTGCTCTGGCATTCCTTCCTCCAACTGCGGCCTTTCAGTGCTGGTACAAAAAAAAACATCACCAGCTTCAGCAACTTCAGCACGTTCATGTTTGGAGAAAGACAGCGTTGCCAGATAACAGCTTGTAAAGCTCAAGCATAAAGGAAATCCTGTTCAAAAAACAGAGGGCACTTTGGGACAGCAAAAGAAATAAATAAATTGAATTTTGAATTAGTATTAATAAAACAGTGATCTATTCCTTCATTCCATGCTGAATGAATTCCTTCATTCCTGTGCACATTTTAACACAGAACACCCATTGCATCAGGGATTCAGAAGTGGAAAACACCTGAGCTTTGGTGAGAGTACCCCAGCTGGCCATATGTACATAGCTGCACTCGCACACATGCACCTGTATTCATCACACCAAGGTGACAGCATGCCAGCACCACAAGGCAGGCCATCAGAGAACAAGTAACACTTTCATTAGTAATGAAGAGCCCGTCAGCTTCTAAGTGTGAAGACAAAGCAGTGATGGAAAACAAAGTAAGACCTGTGTGGTTGGTTAGAAGACAGGACCAGAGCATTTTCAAGTCATCTTTTTGGAACTGTATATAAAAGAAACTAAGCTTAGCTCACAGCAGTGACAGCTTGCTGCTTACTTTTTGGAAACAAGCGATCTAGGTTCAGTTTTAACCACTTTTGAAGAAAGTCTTTATTTGCTTGCAGTTGGCCAAATAGCTCTCAAATTGAGAAGAATCTCAACATCCTGTTGTGCTAATTTGTAAACTCCCAGTTCATTTAATGCTGCTGTTGCTGATGGCTGGTTTGGTTGTAACGGCGCTTCGCTTTCTGAGGCTGACTGCAGTACTTCCTTCAGAAGCAAGGCAGAACCAACATTCAGATTCAGGATGATGCAGGCTTCTTTGATGCTATATGGGGGGAAGAAGGTAGATGAGTAAAAGAAGCAACCATGGGATACTTAATTTTGTATGCCCAGCAACTAAGAAAAGAAGCTCCCACTGATTTCTGAAATGGGTCAAAAGTGCTGAAACTGGAAAGTACTGCATAAAACAATAACAAACATGAGGGTGGACAGTTATAGAACAAAGAGAAATGGTTTTAAACTGAGACAGGGGAGGTTTAGGTTAGATATTAGGAGGAAGTTTTCCTCTCAGAGGGTGGTGATGCACTGGAACAGGTTGCCCAAGGAGGTTGTGGATGCCCCATCCCTGCAGGCATTCAAGGCCAGGCTGGATGTGGCTCTGGGCAGCCTGGTCTGGTGGTTGGTGACCCTGCACATATCAGGGGGGTTGAAACTGGATGATCATCGAGGTCCTTTTCAACCCAGGCCATTCTATGATTCTATGAAATAGCTTATTTATTCTCGCTAAGTATTTTCTGTTATGAATGTCAACACTGTGCCTGCCTAGGAGCACAGATGATCCACATATTTTAAGTGTTTCTTCCCCTCTCAAACTGAAAAAATCCTTGATGATCTGTAAAACACATGCATCTGGACATTCTCGTTTGAAATAGTGACAGATGGGATTTCCTACTTACTGCTTGAAGTAGTTTTCTGGCCTCTTACAGTAGTGTGAAAACAAAGGAAAAAGATTTCTGCTCATGTCAAACTGAAGCTGTGCAGCTCCTCCTTCGTTGAAATGATTCGCCATGATTATCTGCCAACAGAAAGGGGTGTATCTTCTGTTTAGGCCAGCCACCGTCACCTACACTGTACCACGTGTATTTTGTGAACACCCACCTCCTGATATATGTAAGTGTCCACTTTCTCTGCGAGCATTTGCCAGAATATCTTGAACAGAGAGTGGCAGAGCTGCTGTTCTAGTTGCAGCAAGCGGTCTCGTAGAGTCAACAACATTGGGCAAGCTGTGCTTGATAAAGACATTACTGCCTGCTCTGCTTGAGACGGTAAAGATAACCACCTGAAAGAAATAGTCACATTGAATTCATTACAATGAAATTGTTCATATTACAATAGCTGAAGTTAAAATATCATTTAAACAAGTCTTAGCTGTTTTGTTCAGTGGTGCAGTTTTCTCCCTTTCCATGTCAAGGCTAAAAGTAACCACTGAGCTACTGTACTGGTTTACTGAAGTATTTTAGGAACTCATCTTCAACAGTCAAGAAACCTCACAATTCTGT
Organism: Excalfactoria chinensis; assembly: GCF_039878825.1. NCBI lineage: Eukaryota > Metazoa > Chordata > Aves > Galliformes > Phasianidae > Excalfactoria > Excalfactoria chinensis. The sequence goes on along the minus strand of NC_092825.1, from coordinate 12,703,331 downwards.
GAAGACAGAAGCAGTCACTACATGCCACTTTTAATACTACTTTGAAGAGAATAATTCTCATCTGAACTGTACTAATCCTGTTTTGTTTTTTTTAAGGTAATGTGCCCATTTATTGCAGATGTACTTTAGAAAGCATAATGTTAAATAGCTCTGAAGTAAGCGTAAAAACAAACCTTCAGATGCTTACTACTCTGAGCCCTTCCTATTCAGAAAACTGATTTTTCTTATTTTTCCATTCTTGCCTTTATTTGCCTCAGGGTTTTTAACTGAAAAAAAAATACTGCAACATGAGAAGAGTGTGAGCAGACGGAGTCACCTCTCTTTTTTGTACAGCTTTGCAGCATCTGTGACCTCTTTGAAGACGTGGCACACTTGACGACTCAACATATCGTGTTTCAGGCGTTCCAGGAGGTTGATCATTTCATCAAAGACAGAACTCTCCATTGAAGCCAGCTGCCCTAGCTGCAGCTGGCTGACAGCATCGCTTTCTGCACAGACCTCCAGTTCAGCCTGCTGTAGCTGCAAGAAGAACTGGAGAAAGACAATCAGGTGTAAGTACTACCAAAGGTAATCTTAATTGAACTTTTCATTTGTTCTTTAACAGGGAGGGTTCTAGAAAACACTCTTCTAATAATCTCATCATCTTACAATTTTAAGATGATAAAAACAATTTCCGCATGGTCCCCATGTCTGTAAAAACAAAGCACTGTGCTTTAATCCTAACGGTGTAACTGATACGGGTTTCAAATACAACAGCAGACAGGTCAAAGGAACAGATGCAGAGAAATACTGGGTAGATGCTTTAAGACAGCAGAACGCTTTCAAACAGTCAAAATCCCTTGCCCTTGTCCCCATCCCATCTGCAACAATAAACTAGAACTTAAAATTTCTTTTAGAATTGATGTCTCGTTACACCATAAGTTTGCTGATCTGACAACAGCAAGGGAATGGGTTAAGTTTAACATGACAGCAGTAAGGATCTCCATTTTGCTTCTAAGAACATCAAGACGTTTATGTAGATGCAGCTATGTAATATGAAGGCTGCTCTCCCCTCAAATCAAGATGATCTCCTAGAACCACAGTTTCCTGTGAAGGTAAAAAAAGTCTGGAGGCTGCTTGTCCCACACACAGTGCCTGTTTCTATACCTTTCACATCCAATGGTTGTATGACCTTGTGTCACAGTAATCACAGAACAGCTGAGTAGCCACCAGGCTATTACACAGCAAAATAATTCACACCAAAAACCAGTTATCAATGAGTGGTGTTCCTGCACACCTAGTCTGAGCCATAACACAGGTACGCACACCAAATCCATTTAAGGTAACTGAGCACAGGAATTCAAGAAACGTGTGTATGCTGCTGCTCCATGCACTTCAACCAGCAGTACTCAGATCTCTAAAAACAACCTGCTTACTTTTACAATACAGAGCATGTACAGACACCACCTTTTTGGCTGTTCAGACCATTCCACTCCTCCAGCCCTCTTTGCATATCTTTACCAGCTTTACTGTTAATAAAGCTTAGACATCAACAAGCTTTACTGTTAATAAAGCTTAGACATCAAGTAGTAATCTACCAATATCTGTTTTTGTTCAAACTGAATTCATATTAAAACAAAATAATTACTTACTACATTGTCAGCCCAGTCAGCCAGCACAGTTGCTATGTAGTTAACGGCATTGAGGATCGCACAGTATCGGAAGCCTAAAGAATCTCTACTCTCTTCCTTCATTACTTGAGTTAATCGTATCCTAAAATCATCAACCAGCTCTTTCTGTAGCCCCAGGAACTGCAGTTTTCTGGAAGCTGTTGGAAGATTCTTATACCTGTCTGGGAATTAATATAATGTTATAATATAATATCAATATAATGTTTGGTATTTTCCAGCACTGAAGAAAGATGTTTTGAACAAGAAACACTACTAGCAGTTTATGTATATATATCCTTACTACTCTATCAGACAGCTTTTAGCTTCAAAACACACAACTCACAACAGTATCAAGGAAACTACTCGCTGCAAAAGCTAAATATGTAACCAAACAACATAACTGGGATTTCCGTCCCATCATGGTTCTGTACTGCACTCTAACGCTTTAAGTAATGTTACCACAGCTCACCATCTAGCAGCCTCGTGGGGCCCCTGAAGCCAGATGCAGAGTAAGACAAAGGCAGTGAGTATGCAAACAAGGGCCTTCTGAAAACATCCCTGCTCTTATTCTAAACAGCTATTAAGTAACATCTGCTTCTTAAGTTCTCACAGATTGAAAAGGAATAGTAAGGTATTTTATTGGTACATTGTAACAAGTTGTAACATCTCTACCATTAGGGTGGTAAATATCAAATGTCATTTCTCAGCTGTTACTTCCTAAATATGCCACTAGCTCCAGATTCTTTGCCCTAATATTTGCGTCCAAAACACAAGAGGAACAGGAAACTGTTTATTTTAACTATCACAACACTGCAACAATTCTATGTGGTGATTGTTGCTCACACAAGGAATCTTCAATACAGCAATCAATTAGCTGCCATTTTTCTGCTTCTCATTAACAGGAACACCCATAGGTTAGCATTTACCTGCTATAACTAACAACATAGGTTAGCAGTTACCTGCTATAACTAATAACATAGGTTAGCAGTTACCTGCTATAACTAACAATGTAGGTTAGCAGTTACCTGTTATAACTAATAACAGAGTCATAAACGTTTCTGCGCAGTCTGGGACTTTCATCTCATCCACATCACTGATATCTTTGTACTGTGATACCCAAGCAGCCTCTGATGAAAGCATAGAGTCCATTTTCTGAAGAGCAACTGAGATGCAAAAGAATTGTAAATGCTGTTAGTACTTAATAATAACAATTATCTAAAGCCCAAAAAACATAAACATCTTTATCTCCAGTACGTTGATAAACCCCAGCTGCCTCATCCTTTTCGTAAGAGAGGTGCTACAGTCCTCTGATCATCTTCATGGCCCTGTGCTCCCACACTCTGATAGCTCCACATCATCCTTGCACTGGGGGCCCCAGGCCTGGAAGCAGTGCTCCACGTGGGGCCTCACAAGGGCAGAGTAGAGGGGAAAGGTGATGAGATCTCCTGGAGCCCCCTCTTCTCCAGACTGAACAGCCCCAGCTCTCAGCCTGTCCTCACAATAGAAGTGCTCCAGTCCCTTCAACATCTTGGTGACCCTACGCTGGACTCTTTCCAGTGTGTCCATGTCTCCCCACATAATGGTGGCGGGGAAAGAACTAGACACAGTACTACTGCAGGAGTAGTGGTCTCACCAATACTGAGCATGGAGGGAAGGAAGGATCATCTCTCTTGAACTGCTGGCAATACTTTGCCTAGTGCAGAACACCATTAGCCTTCAGGACAGCAACAGAACACTGTTAGTTCATGTTCAACTTAGTGTCCACCAGGGCTTCTACATCCCTTTCTGCAGAACAGCTTTCCAGCTGGGTGGCCTCCATTATGTCCTTGTGCCAGCAGTTGTTTCTCACCATAACCAGCCCACCTCTCCAGCCTGTCCAAAGCCCTCTGGATAGCAGCACAGCCCCCTGGAGAATCAGCCACTTCCCATAGTTCTGTATCATCTGCAAGTTTACTGAAGGTGCACTCTACCCCACTGTCCAGATGTTAAGCAGGACTGCACCCAATGCTGACCCCTGGGCATTCTACTCACTGCTGACCTCAAAAACATGTCTTTTGTAGTTCAAGTGGCTTATCCTGCCTGAGGAATATATATATTGCCCAATCAGAATGAAAACATATACAGACCAACAAAATTCCTTCCAAGTCTTACATTTCTTTTCCACTGTTAGCCATCTCTGGAAGCAGGACTCTTCTGAGAGAATATGCATGCAGCTGGGAAAGCTGCTGAGATAACCATGAACACTGTATAGCTCTCTCTCAAATAGAAGTACCTCATCCACAAGGTGACAAAAGAGAGTGTCATCGTATAACAGGAATGGAATATCAGCAGCCAGCTTCTCCAAAATCAGCATTACCAGAGCACGAGAGAATTCGAGCTTTTAAAAGAAAAAAAAAGTGAACAGAAAAATCAGAGGTAGATATGTATAAACGTGCAAATGTATTTAACTTCTAAAACTGTTGCTGGACTGCGCTAAGTCTCACTGCACACTAAGTAAAATCAGCTGGAGTGCTTGCACAAGCTGCCTGTGTAGGTATTTATACACACACAAAACCACTGAAGTGCTTACCCCAGCATTCACTGGCGATCCTGCCTTGTCCAATATTGGCTGGATTTTGTCATCAAGGAACTTGGCGTGATTTCCAATCCACATGAGCACTTGTGTTAAATACCACTCAGGCTTATTTAAAAAAGAAAATTAAATTAGTAAACTCACTGATATACATAACACTATCAAAAATACGCTGTAGTAGCAACTGTCAGAGTGCAAATACACTTTGATTTGCCCAAGACTGTCAACACGAACACACGGATTTGTACATCTAAACTCTTACAAAAAATGGCTCTCATATCCTGCTGCAGAAGCATTACAGCAGCACTAACGTTATGCTTGTAAGAAACCTGCTTAAATGACAATTCTTGGATGAAAAGACTCAGCCTTTGGAGATAACTCATACAAAAAGCATGTCAATTTCCAACCAGTAAACTGGACACATGTCAAACAGAATTATACCCATTATATACCAGCAGCAGGATCCAGTACTTTCAGTCACATGAACGTTGCAGAACACAACAAAAAAAATCAAAGTCAGAGCCTTACACAATCTTTGAGTTCCAGCAATACTGAACACTGCAAAACGATTTGTAAAGACAAAGACGAAATTTCTCTGTGCTTCTGAAATGATGGGAGTGAACGCAGTAATGATTTCAAAAAGATTTAGGTAAGAAAAACATTGCCTAGCCCAGAAAAGATGTGAATCCTCTCAAAGGTCTCCAAGCACTGCCTTGATGCCTGTCCACAGTACGTACAAGTACCACATATTTTAAGAAACTGAATTTCCAAAATGAAAGCATGAAAGCTACGTAATTTAATGCTGCTAAAAATAGTAGCAATAAAATTAAACTGTTTTTTTCCATACCTTGCTTAACACATTGGTTGGTTTATTTCCAGTGAAATGGTACCGGAATCTTTTCTGAAGAGGATTCAGCATGATCTGTATTGGAAGGATAATAGGTGGTGATGGGGGCAAGGCGTACTTTTCTGGCAGCTGTTTGGGTTTGGTTAACAGTTCATCTCTAAGTTTGACAGTCAAGGAGAAATGCTGAATTTCTCTGTAAGTATGATTTAAATACAACGGGTTCACAAAAACAAATATGTTTTAGCTCTACCTCACTGACTGAAGGCAGTATTACACAAGCTATAAAATGCCTCCAATTTGTACAATATTCAAAACATTTCAGTTTTATAAAATATTTAACATAACTCTGGCTGCTAAGAGTTATACAATTTAAGTCACTGAAGTCAGTATGGTTTAGGAAATCAGTATCACGAAAAGAAACAGAACCCCACCATCACTCCCAAACCTGTACCCAAGAGACACGTCCATCCAAAAAAAAAAGCTCGAGTTTTCTCTCTGCCTGATTTTACCCTCAAACTAAAGGAACTGGATGAGCAGCATCTTCTGATTTACCTCAAAGGCAGATCAGGATCGCAGGATAGAATCACAGAATCACCAAGGTTGAAAGACTCCCAAGGCCATCCAGTCCAACCACCCGCCTACCACCAATACCACCAATATTTTTCCACTAACCCACATCCCTTAGTACAACATCTGAATGTTTCTTAACACCTCCATGGACAGTGACTCCACCACCTTCCTGGGCAGCTCATTCCCATGCCTGACCACTCTTTCAGAGAAGAAATTGTTCCTAATATTCAACCTGAATCTCCCCTGGCACAACTTGAGACAATTTCCTCATCCTATCACCAGTTACACCGATCTCCATTCAAGCAGTTGTAGAGAGAGCTGAAGTCTCCCCCGAGCCTCTTCTTCTCCAGACAGAACAATCACACTTCCCTCAGCCATTTCTCACAAGACTTGTGCTCCAGACATCTCAACAGACTTGTCCCTCTTCTCTGGACACACTTCAAGGCCTCAGTGTTTTTCTTGTGGTGAGTGATTCTGTGATTCTGTGAGTGGCCCAAAACTGAACAAAGTACTCGAGGTGCGGCCTCACCAGAGCTGAGTACAGGGGGACAATCACTTCCCTGCTCCTGCTGGCAACACTATTTCTTATACAAGCCAGGATGCCATTGGCCTTCTTGGCCACCTGGGTGCACTGCTGGCTCACGTTTAGCCAAGAACCAACCAACACCCCCAAGACCATTTCTTGCACTCTGCCTATAGTGTTATCTGAGGTTGTTGTGGCCAAAGTGCAGTACCCAGTCCTTGTCATTAATGAACTTAATTCCACTGGCCTCAGCCCACTGACTCAGCCTGTCCAGATCCATCTGTAGGGCCTCACTACCCCCACGCAGATTCACACTTCCTTCCAACTTGGTGTCATCTGCAAACTTATGAGGGTGCACTCAATGCCCCCATCCAGGTCCTCAATAAAGCAACTGAACAGAACGTGCTCCAGTACCGGCCCCTGGGGAACACCAAGGGGCCACCACTCATGGTCTCTCACCAGCTGGATTTAGCTCCACTCACTACCGCTCTCTCAGCCCAGTGATCCAGTCAGTTCTTTACTCAGCAAAGAGTACCTGTCCAAGCCACAGCCTGACGGTTTCTCCAGAATACCGAGTGAGACAGCGCCAAAGGCTGTGCTGAAGTCTAGGCAGACTGTCAACAGCCTTTGCCTCATCCACAAGGCAGATCTCTCAATCACAGAAGGAGATCCTATTGCTGCTGAATTAAAATAGTTCTGTTTCTTATAATTCCCTTCTGAGTCACACATACACTTTCAACTCTCCCTTCTGGCATGGGACATATTAAAGTGATTAACACTTCTTTGAATTCTAGCTCTGTTCACTTATTATCGCGTGTATGAAAAAGTACATTCTAATGTTAATACAAATGAACAAAGCAACAAATTCAATTTGTCTTTTTTCTTTAGGGAGAACAGTTTTACAGCTTTCCATGAGAATGTGCATCTGTGACATTTATTACCCTCACAGACCATTACTTTTTAAAGGATACGATGTTTGCAGCTTCAGGAGCTGACAGAACAACATCTCTAAATTGTTGTAAACATCAGAAGCATTGGCTGGTGCAGTAAGGCCAAACGCCTGAGACTGTGGTGGCCCCACAAATGGCCAACGAAGCTGGGTCAGCACTTCTTCAAAGTCACTGCAACACAAAACACGCACTTTACCACCAAGCTACAGCACAACATGAGATGAGGGAGTGATGAGACGTCCTGTACCTTGACAACTTGTCCTTAAGAATTTTATGCCAAAATTTAACAGTGGATCTCACAAACGAAAGAAGATGAGAACAAGACGACTCCTGAAGTCTAATATCCAGTTCTGCCATAGATGCTAGAGTACTGGCTGCCTCCGGAACATTGTTGGTCATCAGATACTGCTGAATGTTATCACTATAAAAACAAGAACATAAATACATGAAGAGTTGAGACCAAAATTCACTAAAGATATCACAAAAGAATCATCTGCGTACTGAGAAATTGACAGAAAACGTGCTCAATCTGAAATATTTTAACGAGGTTACCACTGCCACCACATACATCCTACAGCAAGGATTCACGAACCAAGTTCTTTGTGTAAAGTTCATTAAGTGGCTGAGAGCCTGTCACAAAAGACCTGAAGGCAGAAGGAAAGAAGGGAGGCCCAAAGTTCTTTGAAGCACTGCTCTTTATGTAACTTGTTCAAAGATCTGCTTTTTCTCACGCTTCCCAGGAGGAGAACTGGAAGAAAGTTTCAGCCTGCAGCAGACCTGTCATATTTTCATAGCTCAGACCAAGTCGTTTCATAACTTAAGTCTCTCTGTACAAAATTTGACCCAAAGGTACCTTCCAATTTCTGACATTCTTTAGCAGCATTACACAAAGTTTTCCACTGAAAGCTACAAATCACATGAACTAAGACGGCACTGTTCACTCTCATTAGGATAAAATCAGTGTGCCAGAATGAAAACTCAGAATCACAAAGTCTGAAGCCTAACATTTCCGCTCAAGATATTCAAGTATTATTTTAGTTCTTACGCCGTAATTTACAATGGGCGAAAAAGTTCCATCCATGTATCATCACAGTTACTGCTCTCTTCCTTCAACCAGAGCAATAACTTCCAGTTCTCACCAGAGAACACGTTGACAGTTTATATGACCAGATGACAACTTGCTGTTCTCGTGTATTTCTTAAATTTGATTATCTAACACTGAATCTTTGAACTAGCTGTGTGATATCACTAGTAAGCATTCTCCATAAGCACGTTGGCTTTACCTTAACTCTTCTATTTGGGAAATCCATTTCAGATAGGACAGGTGACGCTCGATCTCCTCCACCTGGCTGATGAGCACCCCGAGATCCTCCATCCACGGCTCAGCTTTCTCTAAGTGGCTGCTGATGGAATCGGACAGGAGAGTTTCTTCCTCTAGAAGCCGATTCAGAGATTTTGTTGAGTCCTCTGCATTCTTTAAGGCGTTCTGAATTCTTTTAGGGACTTCGGATGAAACTGTGAGAACCTGCATTTACAGACAGACATTAAGCCTCGCACAGAAACACCGCGCCGAGAAAGAGCACAGGCGCTTACCTGTTCTTCCAGCTGCCTTTTGTTTTCAGACAGCTTTTCAATGAGGCTGCCCAGCTTCTTCAGCGAGTCGTAGTCATTCCCAACTTCTCTTTCCACAAATTCCGAAACGTAGTACGGGATATCGCAGCGATCCGGATCTCTAACGACTTCTCTCTTCGACACATTAACGGCTGCCATGCCTTCTTTTTCCGCAATGTTATTTATGTAATTTCTACTTGGTTACCACTATCAACTACCGACCTACTGAGGACACGGGACTCCAGGGAATGCAGAGCGATTCCTCTTAACCTGAACGTTAAACGAGGCCTTTAATACTGGCTTCAGTGAGAAGAGAAGGACAGCTCAGGACAGGACAGGACAGCTCAGGACAGCTCAGCGCCACTCGGGCCCATCCGCCGGCCCTGCAGCACCGCGCTCCCTGCGCGGCCCGGCCGCGTCAGCACAGCGCAGCCGAAGGACGCAGCGGCTGAGGTGCGCGTCAGCACAGCCTGGGCGGGGCCAGAGGCGCATGCGCGCCCGCCTCCTCCCCTGCCCCCCCCACCGGCCGCGCCCGCCGCCTCCTCGCAGCTCCCCGCTCCCGCCGGCGGGCGGCGCCGCGACAACTGCCGCCCTGAGGGAGCTTCCCCCCTTCATGAAACCTCCCCGCCGGTTCAGGAGCCGGAAGCCGGCGGGCGGTGTCGGGCCGGAGCCATAAGCCCATCCTCAGAGCGCACGGAGCCGGGAGCACCTTCCGTTCACGGGATTTTATTCACGCGAGCAGCACGAATTCCCTGTTTGGTTTAGAATCGTTGAAAATGTAGCATAGCTGCCGCTGTAGAACAGCTTCGTTCTGCCTCCCACAGCAGGCTGCCTCAGCCAGGGACAGAGCGAGGCACTGCGGACGGACACACCTTTCTGGTTAACGTATCCCAGTACCTTGTCTTGGTAAAGCTGAAAATACACACATTTTCCCCGGGAGAAGCCCATGGTTAATTAAAGCAGCTGTGCCTTGTGACGGCAATGGCTGACCACAGCAGCTTCTTGGAAGCAAACAGCCATCAGTACATTCAGCTCTAATTTTCCTAAACCTGTAATTTAATACAGAGATCTCAAGGTGTGCTGAATTGATCAAAACACCCACCGCTCGCTGAAAAAAGAGCAAGACAAACATGTGCCCAGGTCCGAAGCTATAAGCCTGCTTCTCAGAGATGCAGCAACACAGCTCAAGCGACCTCACGGTCCATTGGTTAAAAAGCACCAGTCACTAAGGCCCGTATTACATTACAACCGGCATCTTGCTAATAACTACTTAATTTAACTGCTTGCACTAATAAAAACTTAAAAAAATACAAATCTCTCACTGCCACCCTTTAAAGATTTGTACAGAACGTAAGTAGGAAAACACTTTGTACATGTTAAAACCTAGGCCGTGCTAGCAGTTCGCTCAGCGTAACCAGGTAGTATTCAGCTGCGTTTGGTTTTTTATGCTTGTGTCCATTTTCAGAACTTCTCGGATGGCCATAGTGGCGTAAGTGGATGGGGGAAGGGAGAACTCCATCTTCAGTGCCCGGAATTTACCATCTATCATAAGAGAGGAGACAAAGCAAAAAGAAAGTAAAGAATGTAAGTAATGCTTCCTCTGAGCGCCATCCCTGATCCCATACAACGGCCTCGACCACCACACCCCAGTCTACAATCCACAGTGTAAAGCAGCATTTCATAAACCATCTCCCACTTAACATTTGCTTTCAGCAGGAAGTGATATTCTAAGCGTTCACAGAAAACTAGATGGGCAGTTTTGTCAGATTGAACTCCTCTCCACTTTTCCTTTCTGTCTGGAGCCTACTGTTGGAAGACTTGGTGACCAAAGTTACTGGAAAGATTTACATTGAATTCTGTTAAGTATCTGAGTGGTCTGTTATGCTCAGCACAGATAAGCATAGCAACACTGTGGCTCACTTCTACTTTTTCTTTACATGTTCCACAGAGATTTATTGCTAGATGTTTATTTGATTGTACAGATGTCTGTAAGAACATGTGAACATGTATGTAGCAACCAATACAGATTGCTGGAACAACTGCTCACATTCTTGAGAAATAAGGGTCCTTGTTTGCACACCTAATTTGGATATTTTCAATACCACTGTTTATCAGTCTTGTTGAAAGCTCTTTGAAAGAGCTATACTTGACAGGTAGCAGTTTAAAGCAACAGCCAGATCAACCTTCAGTTTTGCAAAGATCAGCAAATACACCAATTTACCTGTAGGAAGAACTGGTAAAGGTTTTCCTTCCAGCTTATCCAAGTCCGTAGTAAATAATGGGATTCTAGGATCATCATATGCAACGACTTCCCTATGTAACATACATAGGATTTATTATTATTATTCAATTTCAGCAGTTACAATAATACAACTGAGATGGAATTGTATATTAAAGTAGATAAGATGGTATTTATCTTGCAATGACTGGTAAAGCTTTATGTACAAAACTTGCCTCTGTTTTCACGTGGATTATAAAATAATGAATTTGTGAGACATTTCATTGCATAATTCACCTCTTTCCTCCCATGGAATATCAGGATTTCCAGCTATACAAGTATAGTTTACGAAGTTATGGGAAGAGTGTTGTCAACTCTGAGAATACTCAAAGGCTTTTTTTTTTGTTTCATTTTGAAGAAACCTCTCTAAACCTTCAGAATATGTACTTAAGCCTCAGTGTATTTGTATAACAAAAACTATTCAACATGCAGTGACGACTAGGCTGAAAAAGCAACTAGGAAGAAGGTAAGTTTATTAGTGTTTTAGTGATAAGTTTCTCTGTACATTTGTATGGTCACCTGTTTACAAGGTATTTATTCAGCTGCTATGCGACAGCTAGGTGGTGCCACTAGTAAGAGCGATGTAGTACACTTATGTGATAGAAATCTTTCTGACTGACGCCATTGATTGGAAACCAACTTTCTCATATCAGGATTACAAAAAATAACTGTTTTGAATATTATCTGTCATGCTTTCACCATCAACCTGCGTAATTATGGAGTGCTTAGGCAAGCCCTTGCAAAGGAGGGTAGCAACTAGACAGATGTCTTAACACTAATACATTACAAAACCAAAGGACCAGTGAAGAAATAATACTATTATTCAACTTCAACCGTGTGAAAAATGTGAGAAAAAATGCACCAAGATTTCTTCCCACCTATACTTTGTTCTACATGTGTACGCTGTAGGTCAATCTAATGGCTCTTAAGTCATCCCACCTATTACAAAGTTCTTTTGTCCTTCTACTTACCAACTGACATTCTGAGGTCGAATGATAATCTTTCTGTATGCTCCAGAAAGTGAATAGTCTCTGATTTTATGCCTCATGTTGTTTATGTCAAGATTGTCAGCTGCTAGCATTTCCTTGTAGGCTTCTCCAACTGGAAGAGAAGATATTTAATCAGAGATTGTCAGGCTGTTTTCATAGAGCACTCCTTCCTTTATGTGCATTTTGATAGCTCTCAGTGTATATGGGTTAAACATTAGGCAAACATTTAAAATTGTTAAGTATAAACTTTATTAATTGCAGTATTTTCTTATACAAGCCGATTAATAGAGGCAAGTAACCACAAAAGAATCTTTCTTAACAAATCAAAATTGAAGCTGAAAACAAAACTCAGAATAATTTACTAACATTTCACTGGCATCCTACATACACTTCCCAATTAGCTAAACTTCAGAAAACTAATCTCAGATACGTGGAGTTTTAAAAAGAAAGGCCAAACTACTGCTTGTCCTGTCTTTGAAAAGAGTTAGGAAGGCCACCTGAAGAACTTAGCAAAAGGTACCATTAAGTAGCTCTGATACTGCCAAAGCAATGAGTAACTATTATAGTTTCACATTCCCAAGTAAGGGTGTGTATACATACACCTGGGAAAGATGGGGCGGCAATGGAAATATAAGAACACATTGCAACTCAAATGCTTTAGTTTACAGGACAATTACCAGCATAACCAGGGAAATCTTAACCAATAAATTAGCCACCTTCATCCCCCACCATGTTTGTGGACAAGATCAAGCTAAGGTAGAACTGAAGGACAGGACTGCCATTCAGAAGGACCTAGGCAGAGGCTAGATGATTGAGCCAGGATGAACTTAGGAAATTTGTTAAGGACAAAGTCCTTGTACCACAGGATCACTGAATTGTAGGGGTTAGAAGAGACCTCAAGAGACCACCAAGTCCAACCTTCCTGCTAAAGCAGGTACCCTACCACACAGGAAGGCGTCCAGACAGGTCTTGAATATCTCCGTAGGAGACTCCATAATCCCTCTGGGCAACCTGTCCCAGTGCTCTGTCACCCTTACTGTAAAGTTCTTCAGCATGCTTCTATGAAACTTCCTATGCTCAAAGTTTTAGGCCATTGCTCCTTGTCCTATCACTACACACCACTGAGAAGAGCCTGGCCTCATGCATTTGCCTCTAATGTCCTTTTAGATATCTATAAACACTGACCAAATCACCCCTCAGTCTTCTTTTCCTCTGACTGAACAGACCCAGGTTATTCAGCTCTTCCTCATACAGGAGATGGATGATTCAGGCCCTTAATCATCTTTGTGGCCCTATGCTGGACTCCTTCTAGGAGTTTCCTGTCTTTTTTGAACTGGGTAGCCCAGAGCTGGAAACACAGTACTGCAGACATGGCCTCACCAGGGCAGAGCAGAGGGGGAGGATCACCTCCCTCAACCCAGGCAATTCTGTGATTCTATGATTTTATGGCTCTAAGACCTGTTGGCTCTTTTAATGCACCCCAGGAGAGCATCTAGGAACTTTTAACTTTTAAACTCATGTTTAACTCCTTGTGACACTAAAGACTAGAGAGCAACTTTACTGAGTTACCTGATGGCATACCTGGTTGTGTCAACAGGAACGTAGCCTGTAGCTACACCACGAAAAACAATTACTGCCCCTTACTGGGCGTTTATAAAGTTTCACTTGGAACAGTGCATCCAGTTGCAGGTATGAGTACAAAGTAGGTTCTAATGAACTAGAATGAGTCTAACTGAGAGCTACTCCAATGGCCAAGAGTTGTAGCACATACCTTGTATGGAGAATCTGAAAGAAGGGGCTTCTTTAGCTTAGAGAAGATTCAGAGACCTGAGGCAGTATTTGCCCTTGGAAAATTCAGCCCTGACAGGACAAAGACCTGAAAAAGTTGGCCTGAATACCAGTTGGCCTCCCGAGGTCACAGAAATCAATCAATCACAGAAATGATTCTTTGACTACCTCTTATAAGTTTTCCAAATGGATTGCTGAATTTATTCAATTAAAAACAATTTTGATGCAATATACTTTCTATAAAAGACGTGAAAGATGAAAACATGTGTTAACATTTAATTAAACCAGATCTGTTTCTTTTCTTCCCAACTTCAAGTTTTTGGGTTACATATTCTGTAAGTTTGGCTTGTTTCCTAATTTTAAAAAACCAAATGCATTTACTCTTTAATGAGCCTTTCACTGTTTTTTTTCCTTGTGCCACGATAAATCACTTTGCCTCAGTAGAAGTCATCAGGAAAAGCTATTTGTTAAATTGAAAGATGAAAAAGATTTATATTAAATGAAACAAACTACCATGTCAGCTATCATCAAAGTGGGAGAGGCTGACAGTAGCATATCTACTACTACAGCACAGCTCTGAAACAGTCAATTTTTAACAGTCAGAAAGGCTGCATAGATCTCATCTTGTGTTTAAGATCTATCTTAAAGCAGATCTACAGTTTCAGAGTTATAGTGTAAGTTAACAGACTTACTTTTATGCTTTGGATAAATAACATCAAATCCAGGTAATGGCATCACTACATCATGAATGGTGTAGTTGTGAACATCTCCTTCTTCGATGTGTACAGCTGTGGCTACAGTCAGGACAGAAAAGGAAGAGAGATTCTAGTTACAGCTAGATTAGCCAGATTTACAATGAATCATTTGATTGAAACAAGCCTACTTTGGGGAGGGTAACTACTGTGTTTTTATTTCTACTTTAAGACATTTCCAAGAAAATAAATCAGTTTTCAAGGCTGTTATGAGCAGAATCACAGCCTAGTTTCCAATGACTTTTAAAGCTGAATGACATAAAGACTGCTAGATGATGTCTCCTAGCAGAACATCTGCCTTACATGAAGGAAAAATACTTTGTATGCTCTCAGTGCATCAAAATGCCAGTGAAAATGCAAGTAAACAAAGCTCTGACTCAATCTCTGCTTGACTAGATGCTGTCATAGAATGGCTTGGGTTGGAGGGGACCTTAAGGACCACCTAGTTCTAATCTCATTGCCATGAGCAGGGTTGCCAGCCACTAGGTCAGGCTGCTCAGGATCTCATCCAGCCAGGTCCTGAATGCCACGAGATGGGGCATCCAGAGTCTCTCTGGGTAACTTGTTCTAGCACCTCACTACCCTCTGAGTAAAAAATGTCTCACTAACATCTAACCTAAATCTACCCTTTTTTTGTTTTAAAGTCATTTCTCCCTGTCGCACCGCTATCAGACTGTGTAAACAGTCAGTCCCCCCTTCTGCTTTTAAGCTCCCTTCAAGTAGTGGAAGGCCTCAATGAGATCTCCCCAGGGCCTTCTGCAAGCTAAACAAGCTCAATTTCCACAACCCTTCTTCATTGGAGAAGTGCTGCAGCCCTTCAGACATCTTTCTGGCCCTCCTCTGGACCTGCTCCAACAGTTCCACATCATCCTTGTACTGGGGTTTCAAGGCTTGGACACATTCACCAGTGTAAATTCTAATGTAATTTCTTGTGACTAAAGCATTCACAGCATTCTCCTTTACCTCCTTTAAGTATGAGATCTCCTGGTACAGCTTTAAGTCCATATTCTTCTATCCTCTTGCTCACCATATTATTCCACACATAACTCTGGTAGCTATGAATATACATTAAGCGATTATTCCTTGGTATCTGGAGGTTAAAAAAAAAAAAAAAGTGAAAGATTAGAAATATGCAGTTTTAGGACTTTCTCTTAATCACAGCCCAAAATGCAAATATTTGAAGCATGACCTTCTCCAGTAACAGACCCAGCAACTTATCTGCAATTTGGAAAAAGGGTATATAAAGTAGTAATGCTTTTGTACGTTTGAAACCCATACACATGCACAAAAAAGTGTTTAAATTAAGAATGGCAAACTACATCTTTTTTTAATCAATCAAACAGCTCAAAGACACAAAGCTGTTATAAAACACTGAATTCATACTCAAGCTCCTGAAACGCTTAAGTAAACTTTGCAGATGTTAAAGCACACTGTTAGCCTAATTATCCTCATCATAAACAAAAAAGGAATTCTCAGCTCCTGTGCTGGGCCCAATAATTTGCTGGTTATGAGATATTTTCTCCAAAGACTTTATCTGAATTACAGTACTTGAAAGCGACAGTTAATCCACCACCTCTATATAGTGCTGCCTCATTAGCACACTGCCAGTTAGATTTATACTCTTAAACCATCAGGAAAAACTCTGATTTTCTGCACCATTTTCAGATCTGTATTATACACAGCCACTAAATATAACTGCTTGGCTTCCAGCTTAAAGAGACTGCGGTATAAATGGGAGAGCTCATTATTCATACACTATTTACAGACGTCACACATTACTATGCAGCAGTAGTTCAAGCAAAAAAGGTAGGATAAACGTAAAGACTTTACAGAAATTAAAACTAACAGAAGCCTGATGAGTTTATTTCAAATTCATTGTGATGCCATAACAAGAGTATGTTTATTCCATTAAATGCCCCACAGCACTTTTACACTCACGATGCCAAATGCAGAGATTATGTTCTTCATTCCATACTTTAACAGTCCGCGTAGAAGCTGTCCTTCCACGCACCTTTTTACAGGTAGTTTTTTGAGAGCTGCTGCTGGATCTTTTGTCTTTGCCCATTCTTCTCTGCATTTTACTAAGTATCCCTTCTCAGCTAGAACAAGGATGCAAAATAAAAGTATTTTAAACACACACATAAAAATCCATCTATTCTTTTATTAAAAGAGTTGAAAAAATAGCATTTCAGTCACGGTAACTGCAGAGATCAACAGAATCACAGAATGTTTGAGCTTGGAGTG
Organism: Excalfactoria chinensis; assembly: GCF_039878825.1. Taxonomy (NCBI): domain Eukaryota; kingdom Metazoa; phylum Chordata; class Aves; order Galliformes; family Phasianidae; genus Excalfactoria; species Excalfactoria chinensis. The sequence goes on along the minus strand of NC_092825.1, from coordinate 12,686,558 downwards.
CTCCGAGTGCAGTCCAAACAGATCATGTATTAGGATTCAGTTCCCCTTCCACGTGCACTAAAAGAAACTGCTCAGTAAGCCAAAAGGAACAGAAAAGCTGAGAACCTGAGGACTCCTTCTCACTTGCTAAACTGGCAGAGGTTTAAATTTCAGAAGCTGTAGAAATTTGTCCCCCAAAATGCCCTTTTCAATGAAGAGAATAAAAATCTAGAAGTGGTTATTCCTCAAAGTACAGTTCTTTGGAGAGGAGGAAAAAGAACACCTCACGTATTTCTCAGTCCTTACCTCCTGGTCGAGGTTTTAGTATCAAATCCATTACTTCATTCCAGTTGTTCTGTAGAATAGCTCTAAAATCCAAACAGGAAAAGTGTATTAAGAATTGACTAAATATATTTCAACATTTAGTTACTTTAACCAAAGTAAGGACTGCGTTTATGCAATATTAAAAGTAGTGGCATTATGCGAGATACCTGCTGAAGCAAGTTCAAAACAAGTTCCTTTGTGAAGATGCAATAGGATAGAAAAGCTTTCCAATAAATAAATTGAAAGATATAAGATTAAGAGGGGAAAAAAAAAAAGAGGATGAAAACAAAGCATACCTGCCAATTTGATATGTAGGAACAGCCGTGGTTCCAAATCTTTGCATTCCATAGTAATTAATGAATCCAATTTCCCTGAGAGAGTTCATTGCTTGCTCTATCTGGTCATCAGTTCCTGTTATATTTCTAGCATCAAACAAACAAACAAACAAAACTGTCTATAAGTTTTCTTAACCTTTTTAAGGGGCTTACAGTATTTTAAGGTCCCCAAAATAATAAAGCCCAACATTAACATCATCCAACACTTATCAAATTCAGTAACTTCCATCCCAATAAGAGCTTTCCTCTTTGTTGTAAAACCAGATGACTGATGTCCCAGTCCTGGTTGAGGGGAAAAGGAAAAAACAAAAGAACGTATCACTCTAACAAACCGTCTGAATACCACCATATTACCTGAGAACAACAGTGAAATGGTTCCCTTGCAGTTCTCCCAATTTCAGTGGATGATTCTTATAACTGAAATTTCCTAATTTAAAGTTCATCAGGCATTTATTCAAATGAGCAAGTCTTTGTGCAGTGATTCTAAAAAAGAAGAAACAGACCAACAGTGACCATCTTCTATTTAGAAAAGCAGCTAAGTTAAATAGATATAAAAATGCCATCGTTTTGAAGCAAAAAGCAGTGAGTTGTGTTTCACCACTAAAGCAGTGAGCTGTTTCACCACTCTTCTGCTCTTCTATTCAAAGACTTTTTAGCTAATATCTAAAAGAAAATTCTGCAGATCTGTTTAATCGTGACAAAACACATACTGTGACAAAACCGTTCATACTGTCTTCATGTTTACGTCAGTGTATGTATGCACTCAGAAAATAAGTTGTAATACTCAAGTATGACATACCCTGCACCACAAGCATAACTCTTCTTTACACCGTGAAGGTACTCAAGTCAGCACAATCTTAAACAGACTTAAGTAATTAGCTAATGTGTAAGCTTAGTGGAAGCAAAGGAGCACAAAGTCAGACCTGTCACTGATTTCTGTCTCTTTTCTCACTAGCATTTTGAGAAACACGTCCTGTTCTTTGCATCACTGAGCTGCCTCTTTGACACTTCCACTAAAACTTAGAACAAAATAGAGAAGTTAATCAAACAGTATGTCCAGTGTACTTGGCTCTGAGTGGGCTGACGATCACTAAGCTCTTTTTCCCTTCTCCACCTCTTATCAGTGTTCTACAGCAGAGTCTGGTACTGAGCTCTGCTGAACACTACCAGAACCAGCAGGTTCGTCCTAGGCTGTCAGTGCTTACAACAGGCTGAGCTCTTGGACACAACGTTAAAGAAAAACAACAGAACAACACCTAAGATGGCTACACCACAAGTTCAGTTAACTGCCCATCAACTGGTAACTTGTTATCAGAAATTAAAATCTGGAGCTTCTTAAACAATTTACAAGTTAATAATTCCCTGTGCAAGCATATGCACATGCAAACCACTGGGAGAAAAACTACTAACAATTAAGTAGTGAATGCCTTCCTTTTAAGAAGGACTTGATCAAGTTTCTGGCTTTAAAACCTTGAAATTCCTCCACTTAAGGAATTTCAAAGAGCTGTAAAAAGCAATAAGGACAGAACATTCCAGCAGCTAAACAGGTATTATAATACATGGCTGTGAGGCACCCTCAGTTACTGATGTAGCACTAATTTCAAGTGCCGAGGAACCATGTATTTATCTTAGATTATGCCAAGAGAAATTTTATTGTGGGAACAGATTAAGGCAGGAAAAACTTCTTTTCATTTTCTTGCCCTTCTGGCTACTCACAGATGGGAAAAGGCAATGGTTAGCCTTCTCTGGAGCTGTTCAGAAAGTTAGTGAGAAAGGAAACAGGATTCCAACTGAAGGAAGGGGAAACAAAGGCCAGGATGGAAATGAAACAGAATTTCCATCGCATCACTCTGCATTGCTGCTGCTGCTGCATGAGGGTCATGTAGCGTGGGAGCACATAGAAGCAAGCTGGGCCACTGCTTCATCCAGGTATGTGCATTCACATGAGCCCAGCCTCTGATTCAGGACACTGTTGATGGGAGAGTATCAGCAATCACCATAGAATGAAAAAAAGGGATTACAGAATTTTTATTAATACGTGGCTCCGGTACTTAATGAGATCAGTACATCATTCTGCCACTCGTTACGTGCATACTGGGTGAGGATTACAGTGAGGTAGTAAAGTCACCCTGGTAGGAGTGCAAACACTCCGGTGTATTTTTACTTACCTAAGAACAGCAATTTCTTGAACTGTTATAGCCCTTTTATCTTTAGTTCCCATGTAAGAAAATATGTTTGGCTTCACTCTTAAAGGCAATAATGAAATATATTAAAACTATGAAAGCAGACAGAGATTTGACATAGTTTTCAGCATAATTACTTAGCGATACTATTTTACATGGAAAATATGAATTGTTCATTAAAAATAGAACACACACATATATATGGAGATGCAGCCTAGTTCTGGGAAAGAAAATCCAATTTGACACTCCTGAATATGTGTGGCATTATCTAAGTTATCTCTAAGTATGTAGGGAACACAAGGAAACCTTCCAGACCGACTCACTTCTAGCACAACTATGCATTTGAACTACAAGCCTTCAAATATTTCCTTCCATAAATGCACTCAGTTCACAAAGGCGCAGTAATCACTACATGAAGGAAATAGAATAATTCACAACACTTTCATTTCTCCATTAAACTTCAAATAGCATGTCTGCTTGAATAACATGCCCGCATATCATAGGAGAATATGGGAAGTTCCCCTAATGTTTGTTCCATTTCTATCCTCAAGAAGAAGATTTCCTTTCCTTTCCTGTGTTTCCAGTTATTCCATCACTGGGCACCAGATGGTATCAGGATTGCCACTACATGCCTATTTCCATCAAACTGCACCCCCAATAGTCTCTTATCGAAATATTAATATGGCATGGGATTGAGTTTGAAGCACAAATATTTGCTCTGGGACAGACACAATGAAGAGAAGTGGAATAGCAGGCAATAGATCACTGAATTGACCCAATTTAAAGATAACGTTTTATCCATAACACATTATGTTCACATCATGCCTTTCACAAATCTTTTCGTTGCTGCACCTGATGGAGTAAAAGGAACTCAGACTGTGTTTGCCTGGAGAAATTAACACATAGATTATCAATCAGTGCTTAGGAGTAAATTAACATATTATCACAACAGTATGTGTCATACACATGCTCATAACATACTTTCATATATATATGCACACACTTGAAACAAATAGCTTTTAATTTATGTTATTTTCATTGAGGTTATGGGCTGCCTCACCTTTCTCCAATCAGTCTGTTTGAATGGTGGCACTGAAATAACATGGTATAGTCTTTTAAATAACTTGAAATGACTTGGCTCTCTCCTCCTGAGACTTCAAGTTTCAAATTTGATATTCTAGAGAAAACTTTTTTTTTTTAATTTAAAGGAAAAAACCTTGGCTGAAGATAAGGCAACAGCAACCTTCTGTGTTGCTCTTATATTACCCTGAGGCATTACATTTTCTTTCACATGAAACAGGCAGAGGGCAATCTGCACACTAGACACATTGACAGAAACAACAGCCTTACCTTAAAAATTTTGATAGGACATTAATGGCATCCATGGTGTCCTTGTTCTCCTTGTACAGTACAAAATGGCAGTAGCTTCCCCTGGATTTTGGCCAAGAGTGTTTTCTTGGATCTTTAAAAACAAAAGGTTAAAATGTTAAGAGTGGCTCTTTTTAACTATTTCAATGAATATGGTTGACATTGCAGCTTCATTTAAAACAAATACACAACAGTCAGTTTCTGATTGCTTCCATCTGCTTTAAAAATAAATAGATATTGACAGTAAAAGCCACAAAGCACCTTGAAAAGTACATTCTACCCTTTCACTGTAAATTGTGAATTTCTGCTTAATCAAACCTGCCACCTAGAAAGGCTTGAAAATGGTGAGTTCCTTTGTCACAAAAATAGCTAAAAAAGATCCCCATGTCACTTGACTGCCATCTCATTTGATTAAGCTCTTCAAAAACTTTATCACTATACTGACTTTCAGCCATTAAAAGACACTCTAAATTTCAACTAATGTCTACTCTAATTAACAGATGAGAACCACCAGAGCACTGTTTGCCAGACCACAGTATTATTTACTATGATTATTTAGTAAGCAGACAGTAAATACGTTAAAGCTTCATTAAACTTTTTACTACAGGACAGCTCTTCTTGTCTTCTTCAGCAAAATCTTGCATTTAGCTTGAAGAGCAAAATACCTCCGTGATGAAATCATGAATAAAACAGCAGAGAGGAAAACAGAGCAGTTCACAAGGAAAATCTCCATCCAGAATAGTTCTTATTTAACCAGTCCATCTTGCACACAGTCATTATCACACCCCCCAAGAAAGGAACCCTCATCAGGGCTAAATTCACAGTTCTCTATGCAATACACCAGGAGGCTTCACAGCTCTGGGCACGACAGCCACAGCATGCCTGTCCCACACTGCCCATCATGCTGAGCACTGGAAGGCTGCAGCTATAATCCCAGTGTTTAACCATTCCTCACCCAATATGTCAGGGTATTCATTCTGGTAGGTGGGCTGGAGGGGCAGCCTGAATTCCTGATTCCTATTTTCCAGAGTCATGTCACATATTTCACAGTCAAATCATATTTCCAAGCCTTTTTCCAAATCTTTTGCTGCAACCTGAAGGCCAGAAGCTCTTTGTTAAGATCAGGATGTATGATACGTGAAGTTGTATAAATCTGGAAACTGAGTTCTGAAATAGAAGGCTGAAGGGTAAACTTTAGGCTTAATGAAACCAAAGGGAAATCCACAATAGATTTCTAACAGTATCACCAATCCTGATCAATCAAATCACTTATCACCGGCAGACATTTTCTGCACTGAACAGCTACGGACTATCCTGCACCAGCAAAAAAAGTGGTAGCACAAAACCAGTTCTTGGCTGTTTCTGGGAATTTTAAACACTATTTGTGTAGATTGTTTTGGGTTTAACTCAGTTTTGTTTTAGAACTGTAACTAGTTTGGCCAGTCTTATCACAACTTAGGAGGTCATAATGGTTGGCATTTCATTTCGTTAGCATGAAATGTCAACATCTCTTACCTGTTGCAGTTCTGACCTCTGTCCCAATGCATAGCATAAAGAGCACAAAAGAGTAGCATTTAATTTTTAGACTGTCAAAGGGTTTTTTAAGGTGAACATGCAGGTTTATGGTTATGGGATTGTTTATGCTTTAGAGCATCCAACAGTTAGGTGGTGGATGACAGCAATTTAGACAGTTATGCAATGGAATCGTGCAGAGGCAAACGGTGAACATATGGAAAGCTTCAATCGGAGACACGACAAACTTTGTTTGTGGACAATGATGAAACAGCAATTTACTGACTAAAAATCTAAAGTATTTTGGGTGTGAACTTACTATAGACACAAAGTATCTTCTAATTTTAAGGAAGCTGGTTTTGCTAACTGTTTACATTAGGAACAAAAGTAATCAGATACCTCTCAGCTAAGTATTGCACGTTTCTGAAGTGTTTCTTGCCTGGGGAGCCCACTCAGGACTGAGAAGTGTTGGTGGCTACATAAACACGGAGGACACAATCCTGACTAAAAGCAACTTGCAGTCAAATCTTGCATTCATTAGCACTTACACACACCCACTGAATCTGCACTCATCCACCAACTTGCACAGATGGCTGCAGCACCGCAACTTAAGAGGCCAGGTTTAAATAGATGATGCCCCTCTGCCTCACAAGATGGTGCTCCAGATAATATTTTATCCTAGAGATACATCACTAAGTTCTCTTCAGTGTATTCCAAATACCTGAATTCTCCTATACAGTATTTGTCAAATCAGACTGGCTGAATAAATAAACTCAACTGTAACAATGGTTAAAGAATATATGCAAGCGGAAGGGAAAGGTGAAGGTAAAACATTAGAAACTGACAGAGAACAAAACTGGCTGAGGAGAATTTTGTGCTGGTAAGTATACATATCCACACGCAGTGCATGCAAATACATGTTTTCTAAATGATTAAACACGATACGCAACGATATAATTTGTACCCATAAACGTACAACACTCCCGTACTCACTTAATAAAAGCCTTAGAAGTAATAATTAAATTGAATGTGGAGATGGTCTTATTTCAGATTTTAAATTATCCTATTTTCTTGTCTTTTCCTTTCTCCACCTCCTTCATCTTTAAAATGAAAGGGCTACGTTTACGTATTGCATCACTTGCAAAAGGTTGATATGAAATAGTAATCAGTCAGAGTTTAAATCAAATCTCGATAATAGTTAAGTATCCTAATAATAATTAAGTATCCAAAGCAGCATTCAGACAATTCTCTCAACTTACAGGCAAAGTAATAGCAACATTTAAAAAATTAAAATAAAAAATGTAAGCCGTATGAGTTCATCTCCCATAAAAAAGACGAGATCTGCTAAGAGTGAAGTGATAATACTGCATTTTTTAACTCTTTCATTAGTATTATTACTCCAAAATAGAGACCATAATCAGTACAGACAAACCTCTGAAAATAAAATTAGCCTTGAGAGCAGAAGTAGCCTTATAACTGGAACTATCTCAAAGGGCACAGTAAGCACTCACAATTGATGTCTGTTTAAACAGTAACTCTGAGAAAACAAAACATCTCTGATCGAGTCATTAAGAATTCTCTCATGAATTTTCAAGACAGACAGGACTGCGCTGTGTACATCTCAGCTGCAGCCACAAATCACACATTTCCAGGCAGGTTCATGAAAGTCCGCTTCAAACAATACACAGAATAAAGCCCCTATTTTGCCCATCTCCATTGCAATAGCAAAAGATCCTCTTGCTTCTGACATAATTATACTTGATTAATGATTTTAATAAGTAGAAAAATTAAATTGTAGATACTCTTTGTGCTTCCAGTTATTTTAGATGCACAGTATCACTGCAAAAAAACAAGCCAGACTATGTTAGGATGTGCATTCCATGGGAAGTGCTTTCTAATGATACCATTCTTTCATATTTTTTTAATTTTCAGATTAATTTTAGAATTTACCCAACTGTTGTGATTCTGAAACTCACTTGCCAGTGCTTTTTTTCCAGCAGCATGATAGGCAATAATGTATTTTTTTCCATCTCGATCTTCTGTTTTAGTCTCCAGCCCAGGAAACAAGGACTTAACAGCTTGGTGGATAACTGTTCTTTTTTCTTTAGTGTCTTCGATGACCTGTGTTGAAACACAGGTGTGCACAAACTAAATGAAATAACACAAAAGGAAAAGGACTCCCCCAGATTCGAAGTTTTGCATGCTTAAAGAACCTCAAAGAACTACTGAATCACACTGAAGGACTCAACAAATATAATTTAAGAAGTCCGGCCTAATCATTAGTTTTAAAAATAATAAATGCTACAAATCCCAGAAAACAAAAAATTTTCAAGACCATTTTGTGTTTAATAAAATTTCCTCTTCTAGCAACAACTCTGGCAAAACTAAGCTTTTCTATATGAAAAAGAAGAAAAGAAAATGATGAGGTAGATAACTTAGAGATTACCTAGTGTCATGGTTTTGTGCTGTCAATATTCTACATCATGACATCATGTGCGGTATGAACTGTTTTGGTGGTATAAGAAAGTGTAACAGAGGGTATGTGGAAGTGTAACAGAGGGTATGTGGAAGTGTAACAGAGGGTATGTGGAAGTGTAACAAAGGGTATGTGGAAGTGTAACAAAGGGTATGTGGAAGTGTAACAGAGGGTATGTGGAAGTGTAATAGAGGGTATGTGGAAGTGTAACAGAGGGTATGCGGAAGTGTGGAAGGTTCATGCTCCAGATCTGTGGAATGGCAGCATCCCGAGTACTCAGCCCTTGGAGGAAACTACATATCCCAGGGGACAACGCGGCCAGAGATGAATCACCAGAGGAGGAGGACACACATATAATCTCGCTCCCAGGCTGGAACGTCCCTCTTTTCGCCCTGTCTTTCGCTTTGGAGCGCTCCATCCCTGCCGTCTCGCTCTATCAGCAACGTTCCAGCCTGTCGCCTAGAGATTGCAGTAGGCCCCCGGTTCTCCAGGACTCTTTTTCTCTCTTTCTTTTTTCTCTGCCTTGTTTGATATAGTAGTTGTAGTTATATTGTATCATATTGTGTCTCGTATTTAGTAAAATAATTTCTTTCCTTAGATTGCTGCCGTTGTTTTTGTTCATTTCTCCCCTTCTAGGGGCAGCAGCCTCTATCACGGATAAATCTAGATAACCCGATTACACCTAGCCTAAGATTACCTAGCCTGGAGAAGAGAAGGCTCCAAGAGGAACTTATAGCAGCCTTCCAACACCTGCAGGGGGCCTACAGGAAAGCTGGGGAGGAACTTTTCATAAGGGCATGTAGCAACAGGACAAGGAGAAATGGCTTTAATCTAGAAGAGGGCAAAATTAAACTAGATATTAGGAAGAAATTCTTTACTGTCAGGGTGGTGAGACACTGGAACAGGCTGCCCAGTGTGGTTGTGGATGCCCCCCATTCAAGGCCAGGCTGGATGGGGCTGTGAGCAACCTGGTCTAGAGGGAGGTGTCCCTGCCTACAGCATCAGGGTTGGAACTAGATCATCTTATAGGTCTCTTCCAACCCAAATCATTCTATGATTCTATGTTTATTTAATATGCTAATGCTTCTTTGAAATTATCAGACCTAAACCCGTTCTACTATCCAATACAAATTCAACAGCTGTTCTTCAAAAACAAGGGATACTGGACTATTCAGAAATATGAAGCTAATTTTGTACATTGTTCATATTCTTGTTACAGAAGACCATTTTTAGCCTCTCTTCTTTTAAATTACTTAACACTGACCTTTGAAATAATCTTTTTATCAGAATGGATGTTTATTTAATACTTTTCAAATATCTTATAAAACACTATTAGAGAACCAAGACATTGTCAGAAAATTTCAACACTGCAGAAACAAAGATATGTTTGAGTTTGGGTGTCCCACTGAAATCTAAATAACTACTCCTGTGCATAAATTTAGGATGCAATTGTGTAAAGCATTACAAACACCTAAGTTAGCAACATTTCAGCATTAGCTGCTATGATATCACGTACAAGCTGCTCTCATACCTGACGTGCATTAGAAAGCTCATAATTTCCACTCACTCTTATTCCCTCTCCACAAATTTCATACCATTCATTCATTTTACCTCTATGGCCACACTAGTTTCCTTATTCTTAAGAAGCTGGAGCTCCTCCAAACGCTGCTTGTCTTCATCTGACAAAACAGTGAACGTTTCTTCTGATGGATCCTGACACATATTTGAGGGGGAAAAACAAACATCCAGTAACCCACATAAAACAATTTTCATTCTCTTAATGCTTCTGCTGTTACCAGACCTTCACCTCAAAATTTACCTCATCATCCACTGGGACGGTGAAGTCATCCAAGTGGCTCACACGTCCATCTTTGCCTATTTCGTGAACAACAAAGTCCGAATACCTGGTGGGAAAAAAAGCACATGAAAATTGTAATTAAAAAAAGAAATCCACATCACAGAGTGCTTTTCTAAGAAAATATTTGTTTGTAGAAGTCATTGAAGGGAGCACGAAAGAAACTTCAGCTTTGATAAAACTGTACCTATTCTCAGCCCTCAAAATATACCAAGAAAACAAAGCAGAAAAATGTAAGATGATTAAACAAAGATGTTTGCAGATATCCAAGCAGGTGCTGTAGTTACCTGCTAAGAGTTAAGACCCTATTGTTTGCTACAACTTCAACACACATGCAGTAACTGGAGCTTCCAGCAGCCTGCAGGACAAAATATGTTACCCATCCTCTAAGGAAAGTGGGACAAATACAGTCCTGTTTCATACGTTCAGCTGTAGAGAACGCCTTCCAAAACCAGCTGTTCTGTGTTCTCTGCCAAAGCAACAAAAACATTGACCACAGTGTTTTGGATGGAGTCACTATGCCCAACAATGAAACATCCCAACTTTAGGGGAGTTGAGACAGTTTATGTTGCACTTGCTACATTCTTTTTAAGTAGCAAGCAATTCTAAAGAATTAAACCCTCAGTTTATAAATGTATGAATGTTGAATAAATGAAACACTTCATCATGGGAATGATTCTATAGCACCCTCCAAGCCTATGTTTCTACATGTGCCATGCTATTGTGGAGCCATATGTGTTATTGGCACAATTCCTCGCCTGAAAGTGTTCTGTATCCTCTCTCTCATTACCTGTAGCTGTCTAGACACGTTAGTGATGGTTACCATAAAACTGCCGGGATTAAGTTAATTATAGTGTTCTAAACTGACATCAAAGTAAAACTGTCAGTCCACAAACATTCCTACTGCACAGCAACCTCTGGTCTCTTCAGTTTGAAAACTGGCAAATCTCCCACAAGGCGCTGCAGCACAGACTGTGCTCCCCACAGAAATCTTATACTAACTGTTCAGTGCTGCATGGAAAGATTAAATACATCACAAGCACATTTCATTTTATATCCCATTACATATTTTATTATATGGTGTGTAAAACAAAACCGCCTTGCTAAGGGAGGACAATGATTTCCACATTAGAGTTCTTGTACAGATTTACTCAAAGGTATTTCATTTAAAAACTAGAATTTTTATGGGGAAAAAAGCTAGTGGTAGTCAAACATACCACTAAATATATAATGTCAGATCCATACCCTGCGTCATAATGTTCTCTTTAATGTTTTGTAAATGACATTACAACTGACCAGAGTATATTTTAAAACCTACCAGACCATCTGCCAATATACACATGTAACAACCACAGCACCAATGTCAGGAGAAAGCAAGAGGAGAACTGGAGAGGAATGGCTTCAGCATTAATAGCATGTCCTGTATCTCATATCAGCGCTGAAGAGCTGTATGAAGCTGTAGCTGTATCACACAAAGCTTTATGCTGCACGCTGCTGCCACAGAGGAGGATAAACGGCAAAGATCAGCATAATCATCTGCCTCCATCCACACTGAGCTTCCCTCTCATTTGACACGAAAGAAGAATAAATCAAAACCAATCCTGAAAAATGCCAAATTAAACAATTCTTTCAATCTCGGCATCAGCAAAAGAAAGTAACGAACCTCCCAAATGGCCGCACATAAATCCAGTTCCACCCTGCGAGTCAGGAAAGGAAAACAGAACAGCTGCTAACACGGGGAATTAGCATACTTAACAAGACAAAGAGTTACCTCTCTTTTAAGATTCCAGAAAATCCTTTATGACAGCTAACAAATTTAGTTATGCCAACATCGCTTTCTGTCAGTCCATGCTTCATCATGTCTGCAAAGCTCTCTGGGTCTCCATCCTCATCGCTGTCCTCTAGTTCCTCATCCTCCTGCTCCTCGCCATCCTCACTGGGAATTCTTTCATTCTTTGCGTCCTCGAGCAGAGATTTGTCAGGTTGTTCCGTTACGGTCTGAACGCTTTGCTCAGAGTTGCTTCCTGTCTTAGAGTTCTCTGAGATCTTCTGTCTTTTATTTTCATCCGCATTAGCTGCATCATCCTCAGAATGAGGACGTTTCAAGGATACGCTGTTCATTTCTACAGCTTCCATGTTTAAGGCACGGCGTTAAGATAGAAAGCCCTGAGAAGCAAGAATGGCTTACTTCCTTGTCTGCTTAAAAGCAATGTCAATACATAGCCTCTTCACTCCAAGGACTGTGCACCCTGCAACGGTTCAAGAAAACCATAAACTTTCTGCTTTTTCTTTTCCCAGCTCAAACAACGTGACTTGGAAAGAAAGGAGCTGTTAAAGGCACTTCATATCCACCCAAAGGCAGCATGCACATTAGATTATAAAACAAGATTCAACACTACACAATCCCTTTATCATCACCACCTTTGCCAGCACAGCTGCAGCCAGCCCTGTCCATGTAGGCTCTGCTGTCAACAGCAATTAGTGCCTATCAAGCTTTCCGTTCCCAAGTCTTCTGCTGAACACAACTACCCTCAATTACTTCTCATTCTACCGAGACTTTATCTTGTATGGTTTGAGAGAGGATGGCTTGATTCCCCTTGCAAGGAGTGGGAGAAGATGGCCTGATTTTTCTAAGTCTAAAACCACATCTTCCCCTTTTCAACATTCACCTGCCTTAACACACACAATCCCATGCAGAGCTCAAGATGGCAATAACTCAGATCAAAAGGTAACAGGGAAAAGATGACAAAATCCTTGAATGAGTGGGACAAACAGAACACAAGCAAGAGAAATGATCTGTGAGAACACAGTATGACTACTCACACTGGTGGGGCAGCCTCTTCACTGGCAACCTCAGCTACCACGTTCCTGTCAGCAGAACCCAAACATCAAGGCCTGAAAAAGGGAAGAAAACTCTCTGAGGACTGCAGGGAGGAGGAAATAAAAACAAACAGAAGACAACCTACCAAAGCAAACCAACAAGCAAATAAACAAAAAAAATCACGTTGCAAGGATATCACCAACTGCCCCGTGGCTGTTATAGTCACTTCCAGCTATCACCGCTGGAAACCCACCACACACCAAAATTCCTCTCTGCAGAAGTGCTGATGCATATTGAAGAAAGGGAGCAGCCAGCACAGCTGGAGGTGCAAGAGGAGGTGTGAAGGGAAGGATGTGAAGGAGACAGTGCTGGGGACAGCTGAAGAGGCACTCCTGGAAGAAGGCACACCATTCCAGAGCAGGGATACCTTGAGGGGACCACAGTCTGTGAAGGGGCCCACATGGCAGCAAGGTACATCGTCCTGTATTGTGTATCCAAACACTAGAAAGCAATTTTGTTTCATTTTAAAGAATATGATGTTTTTAGAGGAGGGCTCATGGCTAAATCATCAACGACCTTGTGCTGAGCTGTTAACTGATTGCTACTGCTAGCCACAGCTAGCATCACACAGCTAGCTCATCTTGTTGTTGGGACTTCCCACTGTACAGCTGACATAACCATAGGGTAAACTGAGAGAAAATGCCTGTCCAAGGAACATCTGCAATGCTTTGCTTCAAATGAAGGACTGAAAAAGGAAGCTGAAGAAAAGAATGGATGAAAAGAAAATACAGACTTACAAACTAAGTGATTCAAGGAGTGATAAAACATGCATAAGAACGTAAAACTATCCACAAAGCAATGTACTGTCAAGCAGGAAGCACTAATTTCAGCTTATCCTCAAATAAAATCCTTCTCTTAAAAGTAAGGTAATTGTATCCGAGAGAAGTAATTCACCAGCATTTCAATATCCTTCCCGTATCTTCTTAAACGTACAGAGCCCTGGCTGTAAAGCACTCGCGGGAACGAGGCTTCTAGATGGCTCCTGAGACCCCCCACGTGGCGAATGAAATCAAAGCGAGCACACCGAAATCTCCTGAAACACCTGCCAAGGAGGCAATGATAAATCTGATGTTCGTAAAATAGACAATAAATGACAGCAAATGGTTACAAGAATTCAGCGCTGGCCGTGGATGTCGCAGTGTTGCAGGACACTGCCCGTGCTCGCAACAGACTCACACACCGGGTCCTGCACCTGATGGCAGCCGGGGCCGTGACTGGAAGGAACGTGCAGCGCCCACAGCGGCTGGGCACGGCAGGAAACTTCTGGCCGCTTCCTGACAGCGGCGCAGCCGCCTCGGCCCTTTCCCTCGCAAACAGGTGTTCCCATAAAAGCCAGATTCCGCACAGAGCGCGGCCGAGCAGCAGTTTCACGCACACGCACACGGCTGCCCCTCTCTCCCCGGATCAGCCGCTCACAGCGGGGCCCGTCACACGGGGCGCTTCAGCGGCGGAGGCCAACGTCCCGCCAACAACAGATGAGCGCCGTTCCCTCACCGGCGAGGCGGCTCAGCGCGGCCCGCGGGCGCACGCGGTGATGCGGCAGCGGAGGGCCGGGCCCTGCGGGACTCGGGGCGGGCGGCAGCGCCAGGCCCCGGCACCGGCCTGAAGCGGCGGGCGGCTCTCCGGGGCGGCGCCGCTCGGGCGCCGGGCCGCCATTGAGCCCGGCGGGGCGGCGGCGCCGAAAGAAGGCAGAGCTCCGCCCGCCGCCGGGCACGGGGCGCTACTTACCGCACGCGGGAGCGGGAGGCCGGGCCGGGCGCCGCGGGGAAAGCGGGAGGAGGCGCGGAGAGCGAGCCGCGAGGGCCCGCCCCAGCTCCGCTCCGCGTGTGCGAGGGCGGGCGTAGGAGGGAGGCCGGCCCCGGCACCGCCCGCACCGCGGGGTGAACTGAGCGCCCGCTCCTGCCATGGCGGCGCGGCGGCGCTGCGGGGCGTCTGTTGGCAGCCTTTCGGCAGCCCGGCCGCGATGGGCTCCAGTTCCTCGGGCAGGGAGCCGACAGCGCCTGTCCTGCACCTCCGGCCTGCTGAGGATCCCTTCGGAAGCGAAACAAACCGCTTTGAAGCACCTAGGGGAAGCAGGCGGGAATTTACTCTAAGTTCCCCGCAGGTACAGCAGCTGTACAGAAGCAGCTCGGTTTCCCCCCGTCCGGCTCCAGGCGGTGATGAATCAGCACAGCGAGCCGCCTCCGCGAGGCGCTGCTCCCCGAGCTGCGGTGCCGGCCGCGCTCAGTCCCGGGACGCGGTGCGGGAAGCGCCGTGTGGGAAGCGCCGTGCGGGAGGCTGCGCCGTGCGTTGTAAACTGGAGCCGTGTGTGCGCTGTGTGCTCTCTGACCCCGTCGGAATGTCTGCGTTCACCTCAATGCTTCGAGTGGTAGTGCAGAAATCGTCGTTAACTTCAACGCGTACAATTTGTGTTTCTTTTTCGTACCCTTTGTGGCGTATCATAATGCTGGCCGATCTCGTATTTCTTTGCCAAGATATTAATGCCACTTCTTAGCTTCTTTTCATTCTCTTGTCATACGTGATCCTGCCCCTCTGCACTGCGAGGCCTCACCTCAGTGCTGCTTCCAGATGTGGTGTCCTCAGCGCAGGAAAGACACAGACCTGTTGGGGTGCCACAGAAATGACCCCAAGGTTGGAACACCTCTCCTGTGAAGACAACCTGAGACAGCTGGGGCTGTTCAGCCTGGGGAAGGCTCTGGGGAGACCTGAGGGTGGCCTTTCAGTATCCAAAGGGGGGCTGTAAGAAGGAAGGGAGCAGACTTTTTAGCAGGGTCTGTTGTGAATTGGAATTTCACGCTTGCAATTTCAACAACCTAATAGAAACCAGGAGAGGGAAATTGGTTTTATGTGCCTGTGCAGATGGGTCGGCGGTGGACAGGACACAGTGACAGACCTGGAAAAGTTTGGTGCTTCTGGCGACTGTAGGGCATTGCTGAGGATCCCAGAGCTGTGACTGCAGTTTTCCTATTCCCAGGCTGTCCTGGCAGTAGAGGAGATGTGAAGAAGAGCTGTGTGTCATCTGAATAGCGCTGTCATCTTACCAATTACTACTATAAGCTGCTGTGCATAGGTGTTGCGAGGTCATACCTTCACCCATCCGAGGCAAAGACATGATATTATCTACCTGAAAATATCTGTCTGGGCAATCCTTCAGCAAGACTTCTCCCACACATCGGTCCAACTTTTTTTTTTCTCCTGTAACTTCTTTCTCCTTTCATGTTGCACAAGAGGTTCCTTAAAACATTAATTTTCCCTCCTCCAGATTCCTACAGTAAATACCACTTTGTCTACAAAAACCTTGTCAGTAACTAAGTTACGACCTCTGTTGGGTATGATAATTACCCTACTGCTAGCTCTTCCTATTGACTATGTTCATCTTCATTCCATTACCAGTTGCTTGAATTGAATAGAATTTGGAGTGGTATGAAGTGCCTCACGCAGGGAAGAACCAGCATTTTGAAGGACCTGCAGGTGCTACCTCAAGGTAAATAGCTAATAATATCATTTCTATGCATTTCTCAAGTTTTCTAATATATTCAGCAAATTTCATTACTTCTGTCTTAAAACTCGTAAGCAATCTCCAGCTTATTAAAGAACTATTTGCCTGTGTTGAAGACTCTACAGGCAAAATCCTTGAGATTGACCTTCCTACAGCTTGAGGGCAGGAAGGAGGGAATCTCCAGTTCTGTTCCTGAGATAAAACAGAGCCATTATGGCTGGTAGAAAACATCATGCCTTCAAAATGGTATATTTGGTCATGTTCTGCTACGATGCTTCTGAGTACAAGCAGGCAAAGAGTAGTACGTATTCATCACCACTTTCCCTTAGACACGTGCTCCTTTTTACATACCAGAGTATAAGAAAATATGACTGCAACCCTTACTTGATTTTTTTAATTACTATTCAGGCGGTATTCTTAAAATTATATTTTAATCTCAATTGAAATGTGAATATCAGTTATTTAATGCAACCTCAAGGATATTTTGGAGGGTGTTTGTGTTGTTTTAAATGATTGTCAGCCATAGTTCTGCCCTGCAATAAGGTCAGGTTTCTGATGGCTTCCTGTGCTCAGGCTCATGAGGAAGGGGAATCAGGACAGCACAGGTTGGCAGGTGGGAGTATAAATCTGGGTAGGAAGAGAACTCGTGTCAGGAACGTGTCGAATCAGTCTCTTCTAAGCAGGATCCTCAAAAACACAAAGGTACGAATTAGAGGTATATTCCACTCTGTGGAAAAAGTAATAAAAGAGCATCAATACCTGCACTCACTCTTCAGCTTTAAGCCTCCCGGGAGCACAGACAATCAGGCTGATAAGTTGTAATTTTAAACCCTTTGCACCAGCTACTCTTAATTTATCTGATTTTTACCCGTGTCACTAATAGCACCTCAGAGAATTGGAATGAAAGAGCTATTAAAAGCCTTGTGTATTTTTTCATATGTAGGTTGTTTGAATTTCTAATGCCTATTTTGAAGCATTGTGTGAATTGAAAAGTGGAGGTGACAGTTCATTAGCAAGCAAAATGTAAAGTAAAGCATTATGAAAGAAACCTGTTATGCAGGGAAGACAGAGAACTTAATGCTCCAGGTAAACAGTTTCAATTAGGAAGTTCTTTGAAGTATGATGGGAGCAGTCCAAAAAGAATCCTACAGACTTCCAAAATTAAGGCAAAAAATAAATTGAAATTTATGGAGCTTTTAAGGGCCATTAACTTAAAGGCTGTTGCTTTTAAGTTGATTCTTTTTTTCCTTCCCCCATTCTATTTTAAAAATGAAAAGGTGCTTAATTTTCACATTGATCTCCCCAGCTCCCTTGGTCAATTAGCCTACAATAGGAGAGAGGTAGAGAAACATATTTTCTAGACATACCATGAGAAATTTAGGCAGAGAAAACTCTTCTTCTGGCCAAGGTTCTCTCTTTAAAAAACAAACAAACAAACAAAAAACAAGTCTCTCTCTCTATATACACATGTGTATATATATGTATATAGACAGCTATAAATAGTCAGGAATTGTGCTATGCAGAGTAATTTTAGGTTAGGAATATTTTAGGTTAGGTCTAGAATGTTAGGTAAAACTTCAATCATTGTCTTTGTGGGGTGACTGTGAAATACATTGATACCTTTTGTTTCTCTGTTAGAAGTTGGGAAGTTAGATGCCCTGCTGTTGGAAGCTGATTAGAAGTTAGATGCGTGAAGCTTGGCAGCGCTGCACTCAAAACAGGATGTTACTGCCCACAGGTCCAATGTCCCTGTCTTTGAGTGGCAGCATTTGATTTTTGCAAGGACAGTAAAGAGCAAGTTTTACAGGGACCGGGAATCTGAGCTGGAGGAATAATTACATATTTCTGCCCCACCCATGATTATCTCTGGAGGCCTTTCACCTCCAGGGTTTGGAAGACCTTTCTTTGTACTTGCACTAGCACAGTGTGGATGGGAAGAGAAAAGCAACCAGGGCAGCCTGAATCGTTACCTGCCAGAGGGGCCAGCTGCTCTCACTGCTCTCCCAAGGCCACTGGGCAGCAGGGATGCTGCATAGTGCTGGGTGGGACCGCATCCTGCAGCACGGCTGTTGCCTTAAATGCGGGGGGAAAGCAGAGCACTGCAGAGGGTGGAGGGAGAAAATGAGCTGTGCTGCTGTGTGTGATGCCTGCCAGCCCTGGCCGTGCCTGCTGTCACACTTGGTTTTCCATAAAATTTGACTCTTTTTGATTGCTGTTGTTGGTGTGAAATGTTGTACCCTAATAAGCTTCCAGCAAAATGCCTGTTGTCCTTAGCCCAACTGGATCTAGACATTAAAAATGCTTTAGAAGCCACAGCATAAATATCAAATGTTGATAGACTCAAAGCTGAAATGACCTGTGGCAGTACCTGTGGTATGCTTTTAATCATTGCAGTGAATTACATTAAAATCTCACTGCCCAGCACTCATACAAAAAACCAGGATGCCTGTGCTTGGCTCACTTGTGGGCTGTGGCAACATCATAGTGTTCCCTCTTCACATGTTTGAGGACAATGTGACCCAGAATACACACAGTCCTTCACCTGTCTATCACCACCTTCTTTCCTGCCCTTGGGAGGTACTGTTGTTCCTTCCTTCTCTTACAGATTTGTCCAAACTTGTTAGTGCTTGCAAAAGCAATCCCCGTTTCCTCCTGGCTACTTGACAAAAGGAGGACAACAGTCTTCTCTCTGCTGACTAGGAATGCAGTAAACATTCATGATTTCAAGTATGGTGATAAGAGCGTATTGCACCACTGTGCCGTCCCGTAGCAGTTTGTTTGGCTGAGCACTCACTGGGCCAGCACATCACCACTGTCAGCATGCAAATAAGCTCTCCCATGCAGCTAAGAATGATGGCCAGAGGCCTGAAAATAACCCAGCAAAGTGTGCCCGCTGTAAGGAATGAGAGGTCCTTGCCAACTTTTAATCGCTGGACTTAGTGACTGGCATGACAACATTTTTCTGATGGAGAAATTACTTACAGGCAGTTGGAAGGTCAGGAGGCTGAAACACTCAGTGGCAAAATTAGCCTTTCAGTGAACCATGCTGCTCAGGTACCTGCTTGCTGTTCCAGTGTTAATGTGCAGTGCATTTGAAGTGCAGCCACCTTCACTGTATGTTTCAGTGTACAGAATTACCTTCTAATCAAGAAATCAGCGCGCTGGTAGGAAGGATTCTGCTTTGAGTCGCAGCCTGGCTGCGGGACGCAGTGCAAGCCGAGTAGTGGGCTGCTACAGCAGCTTGCTTGATTCTGTTTCTTGTGTCAGACATTTGCCAGTGTTGATGATGAATAGTAGGGGAAAATATTGAATAAGCCATAAGTGATGAATTACAGTGTTAGTTTAGTATTTCTGCTGCCAGACAGTCCCGCAGTCCCTGGCATTACTGCGTCAGGTTTAAAATGTTGAGAGAGGAAGAGGAATTTCAAATACGTTTATTCTTATCCAGATAATCTCCGAATTTAAGCTGTAATAAAGCTTTTCACCACAATGAGTTGTTAACGAGCCAGTACTTTATTCACACTTCAGTTAAACAACATTTACCTCTGCTGAAAGGCACGCAAACTGTGATGTCTGTGCTACTCTGTTTCTGTGGAAACTGTGTGTTGGAGTGGAATAGGAAAAATGGTGCAGAAAAGGAAAGCAGTAGCGTTTTTGGCTGAAGTCCCGTTGGCCAGCCCCAGTTTCAGCTGGGATAAGTCAGTCAAGCAAGGCCTCAGTGCTGAAGCCCCGACAGTTCTTTTTCCTCTTCCTCCTAACTTGTGCCAAGGGAGGAGTCTGCTTCACAGGCACCATTCAAGTGTTTGCTAAAGCAATTTATCTGTATTTTCCCCGGATTTTTCATGCAACAGGAATTTTAGTCAGTCAGTCATGTCAGTCAATAGCTGCCTGCGCTGGTAGGGTAAGGTTTGTTCTGAAAAGAACTTGCACTGGCGGATGAGTTGCTCAGTCACTGGTGTTCTAAAAAGCATCACTGTATTCTTGGAAAGAAACTCTCCTCTTCCAACACTGAAAAGACACATTTTTCATCATTCAGGGGTTTCCAAAGTATTCATATGTTTGATGGATTGCCAGGAAAGACAAGGGCAGTCTTGACCAGTAAACTCAGCTCTGTATTTTCTCTTCTCTGACAGCTGTTTCACTGACATTCATATTGTTTTCTCCTGGAATAAGGAATCTTTCTTAAAAATAAAATACGAATTAACAGAAGAATGTATTTGATTGTTTTTTCTGTTGTTACAATTTCCGTTAATCAGTGATTACCTGCTGTCTGTGTGTGTGAGTCAGAGTGAAAAATCTACCGTGGTAAAGTTGTGATTGATGTCTTAATACCATAGGAAGATTTGGGAGGGGTGGGGGTCTATTTCTTCCACATACACACAGAAAATGACTGGCTACTGATTGTGGTCTGAGGCTCCAGGCTGGAGGGCATTTTGCTGCCTAGCCTCAGGATACACATATTGTCACAGGACCAAAAGGCAATGTGCAGCACTCGAGACAACCCACGTTCAGTAGAGAATTCTAAATTACTGCAGGAAAAGAGACAACAGAAAAAGCAATTTGCAACAATGGAGAGTATGGGAGAAAATTAAGTAAGGAAAAAGCATTATCTTTTCAAATTCAGGCACATGTGTGTGCAGACCCAAGAATTTCAACAGTTTCTTACAGGTGGAAGCTAAATGGAAGAGCCTAGATCATGGTGATGTTCATGCTTCTGTATGGAATCAGGGGCACCTGCTTCTTGGTCTGCTGCTGCTTCAGCTTCTTGGTGAGACATTAAAATCTCTACAAGTCTCTCTAGTCTGGAGTTGGCAGTAGAACATGAACTTCAACTGCATCAGTTCAAGGAGCCCTGCGGCCCTTTCCCATTGTGTGCCTGCAGGGCATTGTGCTATAGATGAAAGAAGCAGGAAGAAAAGCAGGCAGTAGGTATCAGGTACCTTCAGTCTTTTCTTTAGTAACGTTTTCATAAACTACAGCTGAGTTGCAGTTCAACCGAACTTTTAAGTTTTGTTTGATTTGTAACCCGCTCTGCATTGCTGAGAATAAGTGCTCATTGTTTCCACTTGGCAGGTCTGATTGCCCTCCTCTTTAAGTTACTCAGGCTTTAAGTTTGACGGTTTAAGAAATATCTGTTTGTTGAAGTGCTTATTGATGCTCACCGGTTTGTAAGGAGTGGCAAGTTCAGGCCACTCAAAGACATTATTGATACAGACAGAACACAATACACTGAAACAACACTCCGTTAACCCAAGTTACCTAGTGTAGAAAATGATCATATTTATACCGATATGTGCTTAAAGAGACAGATTATCTTTTTATTCACTATAATCCATAAAATTCATTAGGCACAAACCAGAAGGCATCAATCAGCAGCTACTTGTCTTCACACTCCTCTTTACAGATCGGGGTCTGTCCTTTGCAAATTGAGGGAATGTGAAAAACTCTCCAGAGCAGCGTGAAAGTCCCTTTCCTTCACAGCTGTGATACCCATATGAAGGAAATGATCTTCACAGCAACACTGTGGCCACACAGCAGCCATAGGTGGCCAGTTTCTACAGTGACTCCTATGCACAACGTACTCTTCTATGAGTAGCCTTTCCTTCATTTAGGTCCAAAAACTACTGACATGACAAGGGCATGCCACGTGACTTGGCTTCCAGATTACCAACACGCTCAGTAATGGTTTATGAGGAAAAGCACTCTTGGTTTGTCCCAGCCAGGCTTGCCAAGAACGCACTCAACAAACACACTGCAATTGAAACATGGTGCCTTAAGCCAAGTCGCAGCTCAGACAAGCAGAACCATGGTTTGCGTTAAAGAAAAAGACACCAAATTCAGAATCTCTTCTGTGAAACCAGACAGATCACGTGACTGACCGGAGACTGTTTTACTTTAAGAACTAAAAATGCTCACAAGAGAGTTTTATTTGGATTCAGACATATTTGAAACACATTGGTAAAAAAAGTGAAGAGAATTTAGGCATTAGGAAGAATGCAGGTTAACTAATGCACAAAAAATTAACTGGAAAGAATAGAACTTGGTGCAAATGAGAAAGTATTACCTTACAATCATTACGCTGGAATTTCTCTTACGTCTCTTAATCAGAATCAAAGTGTAAAGCTCAATACTCCTCTTAAAACTATTCCTGTTAATAAATGTTCCTAAGCTGACAATAAATGTGATGACAACTGAACTAAATTCTTTCTGATCACTCAGCTTATCGAATTTGGAAGGTCAGAACTCTGAACTGAAAAAAAAAAACCCACAAATTTTCTCAAATTAAAAAGAGACAGAAATCTCAGGGGTACAAACTGCACAACCATTTACACCAGTCTTGTCTAATTCCAAATGTTGAGTCCACAGGTACATTTTTAAGACAAAACTTACAAAGCCCTGTCTGGAGCTTCGCTTTCAAACAATTTGGCAGTTCAGGTGCAGAAAAATTCCATTCAAAAGCACTAAGAAGACTGTGCCCTATCAAATCGCTACCTTGTTTTATGAGCAGTAAAAATAGTGAAAGTTGTTTTCTGATTAACTGATATCCTATATCCCCTACATCTTCCTACTGTTATACTACCAAGTATTCTCCCAGCCTTATTCCTCACCTCCTGCACTTCCTTCCAAGACCTCAGCTATATTTCAGTTGCATTCCCCAGTCTTGCAATAGTCTAGGCTCGTTTGTACATCCTTCTACATACAACCTTTTCCCCCTGGTTGCTCCTTTTCAACGAGTTGCCTGGTCCATAGTAGCATTACGGGTTTCACTCACCGGCGAGGGTGCAGCAACTCCTGTCAAATAGGCTCCGGTGTTCTCCTTTCTTTCCTGTGAAAGGGGATATTGGTACCATCTATGCTGAGTATCTTTGTAGTAACTTTGAGACCTTCTGCCAGATCAGTGCGAAACTGGAAGGTGAACAAAAAAATTATCAGATGGGGACTAACCCTTCATATGAGCCTTGTAAATTAGTAAATCCTATGGAAACAATTAGGAGTAACGTAGTCAGTAGAGTAGCTTTTGACATGCTTCGCTTAGGTATTTTAATTAACTTGGAGTATTACATTGCTTGCACTCAGTACAAATACCTCATTTTCCACTTCAGAAAAAAACAAACCAAATAAATAAAGCTTAAGATCATCACTGAGAGAGAGGTTAAGCAAGTTGCAAAATGTGTAACTTATTAAAACTTTAAAAACCTAAATAAAATGCCTGACATTTGCAAACGTTCTGTTGCTGGCGTTTGTTGGCATTTTAAAATGACTCCATTGCAAGCTGCACAGTGTTCATGCAGGGGAGTGCAATTTGATACATATTCCTATTTACATTCAGTATCTTTGGCTATACGAAAGGATGATTTTCCTACTTAATTAAGCAAGGTTTGAGTAAAAAGCTGTGGCTAACTGAGTACCTGAGTTAGTTAACTGAACAAATTAATTATATGCTACTTGAAGGAAAGCGGGGACAGAATCTGAAATATCTATGATTTGCTGTCTGCTGGGGAGGCGTGATTGAGCAGTGTGTTCAAGCTTGGAGAAAATTGTTTTTTATGCACACAGTATCCAACAAACTCACTATTAGTCTAATATAATCCTGACTGTCATGAGTCCTATCTGAAATGCAGGACAGTTGTACTGCACGAGGTCCCTACTCTGATCTTCTGATGGCAGCCCAGACCGGAGCATGGCACAGCTGCTTCCCTGCCTCGTGCCTGGTTCTCCTTAGAATCATAGAATAGAGTCATAGAATCACAGAATCTTTGTGTTTGGAAAAGACATCTAAGATCACCTAGTCCAACTGTCCACCTATCAACAAGACTGCCCACTAAACCATGTTCCTTAGTAGCACATCTACAAGTTTCTTGGACATCTCCAGGGGTGGTGTCTCCACCGCCTCCCTGCAGAGCCCATTGCAGTGCCTGACCTCTTTAGGTCACTCTTGTGGAGAAGTTTTTCCCTGTATCCAACCTGAAACTCCCTTTGTGCAACTTGAGGCCATTCCCTCTCATTCTGTTGTTAATGGATCACTGCAGATGAGATTACTCGCTAATGAATTATTCTGAAGCTGTAAAATTTGATATACAGGTAATTAATATTCATGCATTATCATATATTCAGTGAAAGCAGAGATTGTTTTTATGATACTCCTTCCATGTTTCTAAACCAGGTGCTGGGGAATGTTGAGTGTGGCCAGATTGCATTTCAGTGTATAGCTGAGAAATCAGCTCTGCTGATCCTGTGCAACCGCAGCTTGTGTTAACAAATTTAAGCTAACTTTAACTAGTTACCTTGGTTTCTCCAGCAGTCCAGCTTGCTAATTTTCTAGCTTACTAACTCATTAATTCAGTAATATAGCCCACAGCAGCCAGAAGCTACTGCTGTTGAACCTAGGCTGGCTCATTCAAAGCTAACATGAACCATCTTATGCAACTGACATTCATTTCTTTGCCTGCAGTGGATATTTAAATAAAATCTCAGGAACACAGATTTGTCCCTGATGATAAAGGGTAAAATTGCTAGGCTGCGGTGGAAAGCTACACTGTGTCTTAGTAGAGAGATGGAAGATTAAAAGTCAGGTAAGGCTACTGATGTATGAAAATGGGATGGAAGAGGAAGCATGTCTCACATACCTTGTGATCTCGTCCTGAAGAAGTCATATTAGGAAATGTTCTTGAGTCCTCTAAGCCCACTCTTATCTGCATAGCCAAGGGGATAAATTAAAGTTAAGTTTTGCTTACTTGGTATCTGTCCCATCTATTTTATAGTACATGAATTACAGCACGTGCACCTGGGTATTACTCTGGGGCCCACACAATTTAAGACAAGTTCTATTTTTATCAGTCTACTTCTTCATTTTCCATTTATCTCCTCAATATGAGGGACCGTACAGCACTTTAAATCCCTGTCTTCACGCGACTTCCTCAATTGCTGTATAGCTATTTCAAGCAATACAAAAAGATACTCTCAGCTGTGTTCCAGCGTATGTGAACTAGATGGAGTCTTGCACAACCTTCTAGTAGTCCTCTGGGGTAAGCTTGGCAAGGAAGGTAATTTGGGATGACACACACTTACAGATGATTACTTTTTGTAAGTTTGAGGAAGAAAGGATCAAGTGGGGGGTAATTCAGTGCCGGAACAAGGAAATCAGAATCCAGCAAAGTCACACTGGACAGCTTTTGTGGCAGAAGAGTTTGTCTCAGGTTTTAGATGAGGGCAAAAAGAGCTGTTACTGTAGGAAATTCCAGCAGCAGAGGATGTGAAGTGGTAGTGTGGGTATGGAGCAGGCCTGAAAACAAGCAAACAGACAGATAATCTATACTGTGATCATGGATTTATCAGCAATGGACTCAAATAAAAACAGAACTGATGACAGAGACACCAGGTAAAGGTTTGTTCTTTTTTTTCTTCTGGATAGAGTTACAGCATCACCAAATGCTGTAGCCAGTGGAGGTATTGCATAGCAGATGGTGTAGTGTGACCCTTTCTTTAGTCAAGAGCAGAAGTGGCATTACTTCCCTGTCTCCTTCTCCCCTCAGGCTCTTTATTCTAGTGGGTATCTACACATCAATTCCAGCTGTGGAAAATGTACCTATGCAATTAACGATTTACTCTAGCCAGGATTTAACTGATACCTATTAGATTTATTCAAAGCTGGGATTAGAAGCTTAGTAAGAACCAAGTGCGTATCTTTTAATCTGTAACAACTGAATTCTGTCAGCATTACACTGAATCCGTGTTCCAGAGAGTGTGCATGGTGTGTTCCACTTGTGCTGAGTGAAGAATCATTTTATGCTTGCTGTGGTCTCTTGGCGCTTGTAGTTCACAATATGCTTTGCAGCCAAAAAGATAAGAAGCGCATTTATTTTTAGCTGGCCTTGGCATCCCAGCTTAGTATCCTGTTAACGTTCATCCTCATGTTTTCCGTGTTGCTGCTGGATGAGTCTTACAAATAATAAAAACACGGCAAAGTCAGAGTGGTCAGTGAAATTACAAGAGGGAGCCAACTTCCCATGTCTGGTCTACAATTTATTAGCTCTCTCCAATTAGCGGTTTGCTAATTGGCCACCAGATTATAACGGCCTTCTGCCAGATGCCAGGAAAAATTGTTCCCTCTTCCAGTTTGGGACCTCCAGCGGATTAATGTATTCTCATGGCACTGCTGTTTGAAACCATGACTGGTAAACAGCCCTTTTATCTGAAGGTCCCAGTCCCTCAACAAGAGCCTCCTTATCATCACAATTTCTGCGTAAGAATACATTAATATGAAATACTACAAGCTCTGTAGACTGGCAGCATGCACTGTAACTGTTTCTGAGCAGAAGAAAGAGATGAACTGACAACACTCTAAGCATATAAAGTATTAATTTAAGGCTTAGTATGATACAAAGCATAACAGGGGTGATGGTTTTTCTCTTTCATTCTTTCTGTGGGAAAAATCAAAGAGATGCTTTGTGAAAAGAACTCTGATTCAGCACAGACACAAACCAACAGACAAAAGCAGAAGAAAAAATAAACTCCAAAACAGAGATTCTGGGATAGCCCGCTGCAAAGTAGGTGTGGACTCAGATCTAACATGAACCTTGAAGTGCGATAGAACAGGAACCTGGAATAAGTAAGAAGTGGTTTCCAATAATTTAGAGAGCAATTGGAAAGTTAGAGAACAAAAGTTACTAAATATTGTCTTGAGTTGCTCTTTTCCATCATGTCCAGATTTCCATCAGGCTGCAGAGCAGATCTTCACCAGGCTGTATGTAATAGGCAAGGGACACATTTCACACCATATGCAGTATCCTGTGCTGCACAAGGCAGAGTATTGCCAGGACAAGAAGGTGATCCTTCCCCTGCACTCAGCCCTAGTGAGTGCTACATCTAGTTCTGTGCTCCCATTGCAGGAGAGATATGGGCATACTTTCCAATACAGAGCCACCAAGATACATCAGGGACTAGAGCACCTCTCCAGTGCGGGAGGCTGAGAGAGCTGGGCCGGTTCAGCCTGGAGAAGAGGAGGCTTGGGGATCTCATTAGTGTCTACAAATACCTGAAAATAGGGTGCAAGGAGGAGATCTTTTCAGTGGTGCCCAGTGCCAGGGCAAGAGGCCATGGTCACAGAGTGGAACACAGCGGTGCCACCTGAGCACCAGGCTGCACTTCTGCACTGGGTAGTTGAGCACTGGCACAGGCTGCCCAGAGGCTGTGGGTCTCCTCACTTGAGGTATTCAGGAGCCACCTGGCCATGGTGCAGGGCACCCTGCTCTGGGTGTCCCTGCTGGGGCAGGGGTGTGAGATTTTCACACAAGTCTTTAAAATCACCATTGCCTGTTTATGTCTTGTTTAAAACTTGGGGATAGGGATCTGCAAGGTCAACATAAAGAGCAGCTGAAGGAGGAAGCCTTGTGGCAGCAGGATGGTCCTGTTTTGGCTTTAGGCTGTGGGAATAGGCAGATAACATTTCTGCACAGAATCTTTGAGGGCCACAGTGCCTGAAGTGACACCTTTTGCTTCATTCATCATGAAATTAATGTTAAAGTTAACATCCCTCAGCATGTGAATGAGCTCTCAGGAGGACTCGCTGAACATACATAACTATAGTGCTCAACTCTTCCCAGATCATGCCAAACGTTACCCCAGATAAGGAGTTAGGATATAAGGGAAAGTTTCTGTGTGTGGGGGGGGGGGGGAGCAGGGGGGAGGGTGGAAATAGGGATGAGAAAGGAAAAGAGACTAAAAGAGAGAGGAAATATGGAAGATAAGAGATGGGAAACTGCATTCCTCCACCAGGACAAGGACTCTTTCTTGGTAAGCATTGCACCTCGCCTCTTGGTGAAGAGCACCTGGGACAGCATGTAGTCTGCTGGTGCCATTATCATATGTTAGCACTAATGCAGCTAGTGCGCTCATCAGCAGCAATCCCAAACCTGTTGTGTCTGTCACTTCAATACATCATCTTCTTTTTTAGATGTTTGTGAATGTGTGCAAGAAAAGTCTGGGCAAGAGGGAACACAGGCAGCCGGGCACTGCTGAAAATGTCCAGTGAAAATCCCGGGGGGCTCCGGCAGAGAGGTGCTTTGTCAGCCTGCTCAGTGAAAGCCCTTGGCAGGGGAGCTCCGGCAAGCAGTCAGACTGCTCTTGTTGTGACAGGGGTTGGACCAAATGGCTCCCCGAGGTCCCTTCCAATCTCAGCCATTCTGTGATTATGTGATCAGGTTCCTCAGCTGTATAAGGAATTCCAGAGTTTAAAGGATGACAGCCAACCATAAGTTCCTGAAAAGTGGAAGACCGCTTGGACAGATGTATTTTCTTCACACGAAGACAAGGTTGATTCTAGAAATAAAGAAGAGTAGTATGCAGGCCATGCAGATTTCCATTACCACCGAGATTACTATTAATTTCACTGCAAACAGAATTAATGCATATTTTTCTTATTTGCAGGTTTATAACTGAATGTTTGATCTATTATTTTGGAGAAAGAGAGAAGATCCAGGGAGCCGTGTTCAAAGCTTTGAACAGGGCAGACAAAGATGATATAACCACAAGAGTAATTAGATAAACCAGCTAGTAAAGTACTGAGTGCTCACGAATGTGAGTAAAAATCCCAGTACTTACAAGTTACTGTAGATAGACTGGCATATTGTGTGACTGTAATTTTACAGTGTAGTGATTTTAAAGGCCCGGGTCAAATAAATATTGCAAATAATGCATAATCTTTAGCGACAGTATTTACATTCTTAAAGTTTATTATAAAAGTTTGCAGCTCTGAAAGCAAAAACATGTGAATATTTCCTACCACAGTCGTTTATGTGACTATAACGTGGGTGTAAAACATGATTAAAACAAAACAACAAAAAAAATCAAGCCCAGTGAATCCATTTCCACGGAACAATGCACCAGCCAAATTGCGGTGGATTAGTTCTCCGTGCTTTGAATGAAAACATAGCGGACTGTTTAGAATACTTTTACTGTTATTTGTTGTTATGCATCTTATAGTAGGAGAACAAGGAATTCCGAGTGACTGGAGGTGGATGATTAGTCTTTGTTCAGTTCTTGGAATCTAACAAAGTTCATTCATGAGTGTTCTTTGTGAAGGATGGAAGGCAGTACTGGTTAGCTAACAGGCTGAGCCAGTTCAATTTTAATGATTAGCTGTGGCATTTTATGCTTCTGAAAATTAATGTTGCTGCTTTATGTGGTATAGATATGGTATAGGCATATCCAGAGATAATGAGACCGAACGGTTAGTTCAGACATATTGTGAACCAGGCCAGCTATGCTAATAACTATTGAAACTGACATTTCACTTTGTAAGATCCAGTTACTGTTAACTTCATAAAATGTTAATCACATGGGATGAAATAGCCCATGCTGTATGATGATATAATCCTTGCATTTTGAAAAGTGATGTTTTGATCAGCTTAAAAGAGATCTGAGATACTTCAAGATGTCCCTCTAGCAGAGTAATTCCGTGACTACTTTTTGTGCAATCAGGCCTAATTAAGCAAAAGCAACACTGTTATGTTCCTTAATGGTAAACAGCACTGTACTGATAACTGTAGCTGTTAATGCACATTGCCTGTGTAACAGAGACATTATTTACCAAATGGTTGCTTCTACAAAACCAGGCAAGCATACTGTGCTAGATAAAGTTTATCTAGATAAAGATCTAGATAAAGTTCTCAACCTATATCCTGACAAACCAGCTTGTCTAGTGCTCCTTTATTGGCAATTCCACTAGCAGAAGTTCATTTCAGAAGGAGCCCTGTCCTTCCTGGGATGCAGCACAGCAGGGCAATAGTTATTCATCTCTCAGAGAGGTGGCATCGTAGCTATGTCACGCTGAAGGATGTGTTGAAGAGACATCTGGGACACTACTGACACGACACGGTATCTTCCTACTAGTCAGCTGGTGTCTGATTTTTTTTGTTTGAAGGCTGTGAAAAATATATCAAGAAAAAAATACAGAGGAGGTTGCGGGGAAAAGTCTTTACTCTTGAAGAAAAAATGAGTCAGTTGCTTCCTCCTATACCGAGCTTACAGTTTGTCCCTTGTTTTCATTGTGAATATTGTTTGTCTAGTCCAAGCCAAGTGCAAGGAAACTGGGTAATCCCTGCATCTAACATCTAATGGTTGGCAGTCCTACCTTTGGGTAGGGAGCTGAGATTTCTTAGGAAGAAGCCTTCCTATCCAAGATATGGCTTCAAAATCTGAAATTTGTCCAAATTACGAGACTTTGTAGAATGGCATTTCACATCTTTGATAGAGACATGTGAGGCTTCAGAGTATCCCGTGTTCAAATAAATCTCTCATGCATGACTAGACTGTGTAGATGCCATTCAGAGAGAAACAGTAGGCATGAACCCAAACTACACTGTAGAAGACTCTTCCCTATAATTGCTTATGTTGTGTTTGGTAAGGAAGCTGAGAGCAGTCACTAATCTTTCAGTGATCCTCTCATCCCTCGCTGACATTTAATCAGCATGAAAGAAGAAACCATCTGATTTAAACAGAAAAAAAAAGGCAAGAGATTGGAGCAAGAAAAGGAGGGAGGCTGAGATGGGAAGGGCAAGCTGGGTAAAGAGTTGGCAACCAGGAGGAGTGGGGGCTAATGGGGAAATTTAAGGCAGAGAACAGGAGAAGTTTAACTGAAAGGGTATTTGGGAACCTGCTTTACGTAATGGAAGAAGGAAGGACTCAGAGAATCATTCCAGAAATCTGAGTATTTCAACACTAGATTGACTAAATGTAGAATAGATATTATCTTAAAAATATTGCTAAAGTCTATTTTAATCCTATTTCAGGTCTGAGTTAAGTCATGCTAGTTCATGCCCTATTTTACTCTAGTACAATACGTATCTGGGTTGAAACAGCTATTTCTGGGCGTAGGTAACTCTGTAGTTTGATGTCAAATTGGTGTTAAGCTGGTCTGCTTTGAACTTATTTTTCTTCTTTCATTAAGAATCCCAATATACTCAACAAACAAGAATTCTCTACCAGTGTTAACTCTGCAACTGGCATGCACTCATACACTCTACCATTTTACAGGTGAAGAAAATCAGTCAGATGAGTTGTGTGATTTGCTGCAGGGAGAGCGCAATGAATCAGCCAGTGAGCCAGGAATGTAAATTCAGGAGTTTCTGACCTCTTGCTTTTTTTTTTTTTTCTAGAAATTCCAACTCTCGCTTCCTGCTGTATTTTTATCCAGTTACAGTACAGAGATAACAATCCTGCTTTTCTTGTTTAATGTGTTCATTGCTCCAACTGTTGATTGAAGTTATATTCAAGCTGTGATGAGCCAACAGTCCTCCCATCTTTAGAAGCAAACACAGCTTACCAGTTACTGTTGGTGAATACTTCTTATCTGTAAATTTGTTTTCTGTGTTGCTCAAAGCCGAGCTAAGAGTTGTTCTCTTTGCTTTGTCTGCATCCTAGAGGGGGGAAAAAGAAGAAAAACAGCACATTGGCAGCCAGAAAATTCTTAAAGTGAACAAAAGGACAGACTCATTGTTAGTATGCACACACAAGTGCACCACACTTACAGAAATGTGGAATGGGGGTGGGAACTGTAGGAACAAGAGACAAACATGAAAGGCGAGAGGATGAGAAGGCTGGACTTGCATGTTAATAAGAACTCTCATTTAACTGGGAATTTCCTATCTCTACAGTGCTCATTTTTCCACAGTGCATTGTTTTTTTCTCCTTTTGCCTTATGTGTTATTTCTTATCTGTTCCATTCGGTGCTAAAGCAGCACACAATTAGTTAATATCCTGATTTCTGGGCAGGTGCAATTCAGACAACACGCTACCACACACTGGGAAAAGTAATGCTGAAAAGAATCAGGGCAAAAGCTTCCGACATCCTTCTGCTGAAGGAACAGCTTTGAGTTATTCTCAGAAAGCAGACTATCGTGTTTTCAGGATTGCTACTATTCTGCACAAATGTGTTCCATTCATATCCGAGAAGTAAATGTCTTCTTGTGTAAGAGGGATATTGCAAAGCCGAATGAAAAGGAAACAAACCAAATATCTATGGGGTGTCAAATGTCTGATGCAAATGACACTAAAAAGAGGTAAAACCACCATTCCATAATTTAATGCTTTTCCTTCCCCCTTCCCAATGCTTGCACCTAAGAACCTAAATCTGTTGTTCTTCTTTTCTGGGTAGGTCATATCACCTAAATCTCATCTTGCCCTTCCCCACTGAGCATGAGGCCCACGGTAATCCTTGTAATAGAACAGACACCTGTTCCGATATTGTGTTCAATGAGAGACAGCCAGAAAGAACGGCTTTCTGCCCTAGGTTGCCATTCTTCATTGATTTTATAAATGCATCCTTTTACTTTTCAGTGCGTATTCTCTCCTGCTTTATCCTTTATTTTTGAAAAAGGTGACTTACAGGCAGTAAGACGCATATTGAGATAAGGATGGAGAAAATCACAGAATTAATGGGCTCAAATAAACATAATTCAGTGTAGGTCCACTTGTAACAACATCTTGAATTCTTTCTGCAATTTTCTGCTTACAGTTTGGGTGGTCAGGGAGGTACATTCTGCAGAGTCTGAGGAATACTGATTCTCTTTTCCTCTCCTCTCCTCTCCTCTCCTCTCCTCTCCTCTCCTCTCCTCTCCTCTCCTCTCCTCTCCTCTCCTCTCCTCTCCTCTCCTCTCCTCTCCTCTCCTCTCCTCTCCTCTCCTCTCTTCCTTTTCTGAAATGCATTGAGCTTCTTCTTACTTTACTCTCCAGTTTAGTTAATTGCACCTGGTAATCCTCTCAATATATACATACAGAGTCTCAGTAGATTTCCGCACTCCTGCCTGAGCATTATCTGAGGGGCTTTTCAGGAAAAAAAAAGAATAATCACAGCAAAAATCAGTAAAAATGCAATCATAAAATATGTGCCCATTGAATAGAAAGAGATCGACTGTGTGGAACACACCCACCTGGTCCTACCATAATCCCTTCTCTGTGTGCTAACAGATTGTTCCCAAGCCCTGATTATGTTGCTGACATTATGCTCATGAGGGAAATTCCTTCCCGACTCCAGATTTGGTGAATTTTTAACCCTGCTGATGTAAGCAAAGCACACTGTAGTTATCTAAGGCCCAATTTTCCAATCAGTTCTACGTACAGATCTCCTGCTGAGGTAAACAGAATTGTACACGAGTAGATGAGAAAAAGATTGAGACCCTAATACGATTTCTGCTTTACAGCTAAACCTAAGAGATAACTTTAAGCCAGCACTGCTGAAAATAATAAAACCAGTCC
Source organism: Excalfactoria chinensis (assembly GCF_039878825.1). Taxonomy (NCBI): domain Eukaryota; kingdom Metazoa; phylum Chordata; class Aves; order Galliformes; family Phasianidae; genus Excalfactoria; species Excalfactoria chinensis. The sequence goes on along the minus strand of NC_092825.1, from coordinate 12,652,893 downwards.
CATCACCCTTTTCTCCATCATCAGCTACTTGTTTCTACCATCGTCTGTACAGGCACAAGTATTCACACATGGGCACAGCCAAACCAATGGAATTAAAGTTAGCCTAGAAACAAAGGGTAGGTATATAACCTTCTTTCCAACATTCAACTACGATTAGTTTTAATGCATCTATACTTTTTGAGGAGGAAGGTGTCAAAATTTCAGTATAGTCTTCAGTTGCTTTATCACTGTCACTAAAAGTCTGACCACAGAAAGGGAGATGTGTAATGTACCAACGCTGTATGGTACCCAAGTAGAATATTAGGTTGGAATACATTTTTTGGTCTTTCTTTGTGATGGAGGATGGAAAACAGATTTTGTTTTTATTTAATTTAGAAATGCAGCGGCGGTGCCTCATGTTGGCAGCGGAGAGCTGAAGATTAGGACTTCGCGGTCCTATTGTTTTCTGTTCACTGGGCTCTCCAGCCAGACAAAAAAAGCATTATATATATTGTGGTCTGCCCTCTCTGAGTTGTCTGGCCTTGTATTTCTCTTCCTGTCCCATTCCTGCGCTGAATTCACCATTCGATTTTCTGTCTAGTTGAAATCTCTACGATCCAATGACTTCAGATGCCTGATTCCTGCTTCCCTTCACTCTCACAAGCCCTTGACTACAGCTCTTTGTAGATCTTCATCCTCGCAGATTTTTTTTTTTTGTCGTTTAGGGAGGCAGCTCGTTTGAAATTTAATGGCTGTTCGCTGTTAGCTTTTGTTATGATGCCTTTCAATTCCAGTCCCATGTGAAGATAAGCGAGAAGATGCAGAAGCCTCACACCCAGACTGGAGCTGTCGGTGTGACCCCGATCATACTCTGCATTGAGCATCATTACAAAGTATGACTACACCAGATTTCAAAGTCTCAAAAACTGAGCATCACAGAAACAAGAGCCAGATTTCAACAGGTCAGATCCGAGTGGAACCTGGCATCGTCGGCACCACGATACCGCATTGCCGTCGCGGTCTGCAGGGAGAAATACAACGCAGAGTTGTTCCATCGTGACAAATAACGTAGCGAGAATCAGAACGAAGGACACCTAACTTCCCTGGATTTGCCGTGAGGTTAATTGCTTCTGGCACCTGACCCCAGGCTCACCATAAGCCAAAGCCGACCCAGCTCCGGGCGGCTGCCGGGGACGGCCGGACACCTGCACGGCCAGCGGGCACCTGCACGGCCAGCGGGCACGGCGCCTCAATGCGCCGCCACAGCGGGCGCCGCGGGAGGCGGGCGGAGCGCCCAGCAGCCGCTCGCCGAACTGAGGGTGCCGCCGCACCCCGGAAGGGGTGGTTAGTGCCCCAGGCCTGCTGCCGTACGCAGAGGTTCCCACCCTCCCCGCGTGCCTCGGGGTCGGTACGGAACGGGACTGGGAGGGCGCGCGGGGGGCACCACCCCTTCGAACAGCGCACTGAAGTACACACAAGTTAAGCCAAACCCAACAGCTCCCGACGCGGGGTCGGTCGGGAGAGCAGCACAGCGGGGCAATACGCCGGGACGCCCCCAGCACACAACGCACAACGCACGACACAGCACCGCCCGCCTCCCCTCAGGTGCGCGCCCGCCACCTGCCGCCGCCCCGCCCCCGCCTTTCCGGCCGCAGCTCCGCCAGCAGCGCCGCGCCTGCGCACTGCGCGGCGGCTCGGAGCGGGGCTGCCGCTGCTGCCGGCCGGTGCCCGGCGCGCGGACGCGGCGCGGCGCGGCGAGCGAGCGGGAGGGGACGGGGCGGGGCGGGGCAGGGCCGGACACGGCTGGGCTGGGCGAGACGGGAGCGGCGCCGGCGCGGGCCCGGCGGGAGCGTGCGGCTCGATGAACTCACGTAAAGGTACCGCGACGGGGAGCGGGCGGTGGGAGCGCGGGGCTGCGCGGCCACCCTAACACCGGCTTCGGTTGTTCTCCTCCCGGCAGTCCTGGCCCTGCAGGCCCGCAGGCGGCGGCCGAAGCAGCCCGCGGCGGCCGGCAGGAGGGACAAGCACCCGCCGCCCCACAAAAAGTGAGTACGGAACGGGACGGAGCCTCCCTGCCCCCGGCCGCTCCCCGCGCCCCTCCCGCTCCGCTTCCCGCCCCGTAACGTCCCGCCCGCACGGCTCGGACCGCTCCCGGAGCCGGGCTCGACACCCGCACGGCGCCGCCCCCTCCCGCCGCGCTCGGCGCTCCGCGCTCCGTCTCTCTGCTGGCCGCGCTGTCCGGCTGCGGGCGGCCCGCCGAGCCGGTGCGACGGGACCATTATTGCCTGCCCTGGAAAAGCGGTGTCGGCATCCGCAGACCTTTCAGAAACTGGCGCTCTGTGTTTCCTCTCCTGCCTCCGCGTAACCCTTTACATTCCTGTCATCCTCTGCCTGTTCTCTGATACGGCGTTTATCGTGTGTTCAGGAACGCTCCCACATCGCTGTAGTGCTCCACTGCCCAGGAGCTGCTGCTCTGTTCCCTGGATTGTATCTGCTCCCCGTAGGATCTCACCCTTCTTTCTCTAGCTTTAACCGTACTTTGTGCAGCGAGGCCCTGCTGGTGACCCAACGTGTGCAGCCTCGTCTCTTGACTTTGCTTTTGTTTCACCTGTTTTACTTCCCAGTGCTCGTACACCTCTCAGACCCGGGGAGCTGGGTGTGATGGGTGGACACGTGTGTGATGGGGTAAAGACGTGGCCATGGGGTGCAGTCGGTAATTCAGAGGGGAGTGCCTTGTTATTTCTGTGGGAAGGAATGATGAATTACTTCTGATCCTGCTGTTCGTTTTTGAGAAATACTGAGCAGGCTTTTTGTCTCCCTTTGGGACGGGTAAAACCCCGGTAGGATGGAATCCCATTACAGCGATCGTTGGTCTTTATCAGTTATCTTTCACATACATCCTGTTCTGCTGGTGCTTTTTTTGTCCAGTGGTGTGCAAAGGCCACGTTTTGCTTTCAGTTGTGTGAAGCTGGAATTGCTCCATTGGAAGTAAACCTTGTGCACAGGAGGCACGGTGTGATGGGATTGGTTCCGTTGGTTCCCAACACTGTTCGGGGTGTTGCTTTGTAACATTATGTACACTTGTTTTGCCACTTTGAAAACACAGATATCTCCTATCTTATAGGAACTGTAGGCTCGGGATTGCATTTGCTGCTTTTGGATGAGTCTTAACCACAAGATGATTAATTTTTGTTTTAGTTTGATGATTGCATTTCGCGCTCTCTTATTATTATGATTATTATTTTAAACCAGGGCTGCCTTGGGATGTCTTGCGGAATTAGTTTGTCCCAGGTTTGCTTTCGCAGCCACGTTGGTAAGCACAGAACTGGCGCTCTTTTAGTTAGAAGAAACTGGCTGCTGCTTTGTCAGGGAGCACGGCCGGCTGCTGGCCGGCTGCCATCCTGAGTCGGCAGTTCCAGATGCAGTGGCCCGGTCTGTTCAGTTGCCTTGGGAAACAGTGGTTTTGCTGTGGCAGACAGCGGAGCTGTTGCTTCTTTTTTGCTATGTTTTTCTTTTTTTTTCCCTTCAGACTGCTCTTGTATTATCGAGACCCGCTCGGTTCTATGTTCCTTGGGAAGTGTCTTGCGAGAATTCAAGTCTCCTACGCACTGAAACAGTTTAGGACCCCAAAGTAAAGTGAGAAGAAAAACGTTGACAGAAGTGTCAGGTTTGTTCAGTTCTTAGCCTTGCTTTAAATTCAACTGCTGCTACACGTGCTGGTGTGCTGGAGCTGCAGTTGTCTGATACACATCAAATGCACCGGAGCTGCAAATGAAAATGTTTTGGGGTGGAAATTCCGTAACATCAGCTCCTAGTAGTGAATTACGTAATCATGAATTACTCGGTTTCAAACCAAAAGCAGGGTTTTTTGTGTGTTGTTTTTTTCTTTTTTTAACTGTCATTCTTAGGCATGGCTTTCTCTGTTGGGTTGTAGCTTTATAGAGCAACTTCCATTGTTGTTGGTAACAATGTGCTTCAAAGGAGCTGCAGGATTCCTCCTCTAGAATTGGCAAGGGGAGCTACATCACATTGTAACTTACTTGCAGGCTTTTGTTTGGGTGGTTTTAGGATGATGGCACAAGAAGAAGAAAAAATTGCAGTGCTCTTTGATGCTGAATGGGCTATTGTCTGTTATGACCGTGATTGCCTTGGAGGGCTGTGAAATCAGTCCCGGGACTGCTCAGCATTGACCCCTAAGTCAGTGGTGACAGCTGGTGGAGGTGAACCCAGATTGCTTTTGTAATAGAGTGGAAAAAATGAGAGTAGAAGGTAAATGAGTTGTATTTTGAAGAGAAATTTGTCTTGAATCAAGGCTATATCTAAAACTATGCATAGTAATAGAAATTATAGATTAGAGACCTGGGGAATCACCAACCACCTGAAACTGAACAAGAGCGAGCACTGAGTTCTGCAGTGGAATGGAACACCCAGTGTATTGACTGGGGGGGGATGAGAGGCAGGAGAGCAGCCCTATGGAAAGGAATCTGTGGGTTCTGGCTGGTGGCAAGTTGAGTATGATCCAGAAGTGTGCCCTGGCAGCCCAAAGGGCCGATGATATCCTGGGGTGCAGCAGGCCCAGCACTGCCAGCAGGTGAGGGGAGGGCTTGTCCTGCTCTGCTCTGTGCTGTGCGGCCTTACCTCCTGCACTGGGTACAGTGTGGGTGCCACAACATCAGAGGGACATAAAGCTATTAGCATCCAAAGGAGAGATATGAAGATGGGGAAGGTTCTGGAGGGCGAGTGTGAGGAGCTGCTGAAGGTTGCTCAGCGCAGAGCAGAGGAGTTGAGCGGAGGCCTGATGGCAGCTGCAGCTCCTCACAGGGAGCGGAGGGCAGCGCTGAGCTCTGTGTGACAGCGACAGGGCCCGAGGGAACAGCATGGAGCTGACAGGAGAGGGGTGGGAAGAGGGGCTGGGGAAAGGGTCTGCACCAGAGCAGGGCACGGAACAGGCTGCCAGAGTTCGAGGAGCATTTAGTGGTCAATGCTCTCAGACGTAGGGTTTGAATTTTGGGTGACACTGTGTGGAGCCAGGAGCTGGACTCTGTCTTAGGGGGTCCCTTCCAAGTTGGGATTTTCTATGGTTCTATGGCCTCACTTCTCATTCTGTCACCCGAACTACTGGAAAAGAATATCTTATTATTTAAAAATAACGGCTAGCTCTTGACTTTGATAATAATAGATGGACTTGCATGCATTCTGCACAAATTGCTAATGTATTTTTTGAATCCTCCAGCACAGTATTACAGTGACTTTAATTAGTTTATTTCTTTGCTTGCAGAGTTTCTGAAAACTGTCTGTTTTAATCTGCTTTTTTATAAGAGTAGGAGTATGTCTCAATATATGTATGTTATGTGAAATGTGTTTTATTTGTTTATTTATTTTTGACTACCATTGGTCTGAAGTTGTAGTATGCGATATCCGAAATTTACATCCTATCCCAGGGTGGATGAATTTAAGAAGTCTTCTCAATGTTGGTTTTAGTTGTTTATTCAAAATGTCACACTAGTAGGATTGCTGCCCTTGTCTCCTGTCTTGATAATCTTTTGCCTTCTTGCTAAGAATACTTTAATTGGAATTTAACCTTCCTGTTCCTATCAAATTTTCATAAGACTTCATTAAGCTAACTGTACCACAGGGCTGCAGCTGTCTGTCGATCATGGTTGCTTGTCCACTTAGCATATGCAGGCCTTGGGTATTTAACATTGTACTTTCTTAAAGAGAGCAGCATTCAGAAAGATCTGACTGAAAGAAATGAAGTTGATTTTAGTTATCTAGATATAATGCTAACTATTTATTTATTTATTTATTTTAAAGAATGATTTCATAGATTGGTTATAGAAACTTTAGGTGTGACATGTTTGAACTTGAGTAGCTGAGTCAATCTAATGTTCCCCTTTGTAATGTGATAATAAAACAGATACCAGACTTTTTGTGAAATCCGAAGGAATCTAAAGTAGGTGTTGATGTAAAGTAGCACGTGTTTATTACTAAACTAGGTATATTCACTCATTTTTGAACTCCTGATGTAACGTACAAAGAAAACATCACGCATCTCTAGTAAATCTGATTTCTGGAATGGGAATGGCTCCAGAGTTCCTCATATGTTGAAAAGATCCATTTGCAGAGTTGTGCACTAAAAGTAGGTATTGTCATATAAGCCTCAGCACATCCGTTATCTTACAAATGTCAAGATTCACGCCTTTTTGAATAAGCAGTGACTGTAGAACATGAGACTTTAATCTCATTTGTAATAATTACATTTGATGAAACAACATTTCTATTGAATAAAAAGTGTAGTTCAGCACAAAGCTATTAGACAAGAATGCCTTAGTTGGGAAGGGAAAATGACTGCATTTTCTGTTTTGGATTGTATTGAGATGAGTGGTTAGGGTGTAATTTCATAACAAAGGACAGGGCTACTCCTTCTGCAGCTCGTTTTTATTTTGTTTAACTTTTACTTACTGTAAATATAGAGTAGGATGGTAATAAATTTTATTGTGAGTCCTGGATGTGGATTTTGAAATAGAACGTCTTCCTTTTATTATTAAGGTGAATACAGCCTGGAAGTTATTGGTTTCTATTTTTAAACTGAAGTTTGAAGATATATGGCAATTTTTAGTGAACAAATGAGAATGTCACATTATATCATAAGTTTAATTTGGTTTGACAAAAATAATACGGTAGTGCACTGTTTAGTTTTGGATAACCTACATTCTTTCCTTTGTGTTAGCGTGTGAGAATTCACTCCTTATGCTTGGCTTCTTGATGGTGTCCTAAATATCCTGTTCAGCCATTTTAACAATTTACTGTGTGGGGAGGGGAAAAGTGGTCGGAGGATACACAAACTATTCTTTCTGGTAACCACAGATTGACATAGGACATAAGTAAAACTTGGAAAGAAACGTGTTCTCACAGCTGTGCTAAATATGCAGCTCTTTTGTTGCTGTCGTACAGTATGATGTTTCTCAGTTCAAGTTAGTATTCAGTCTCAGGGATTTTCTGCAATAGGAACTGTTGTAGAAGTATGTGTGTCTAGCAAAGCTTGATATTCCATTAAAGTAGAAATGAAAACACTGAATGAAATCATTGCATCAGATCAAATGATCTCGGTTTCCTCACTTAGAGAAGTGCTGGTCCTGCTGAGGAGCAGGCAAGGCTTCCGCGTTATTAATTTATTCTTTAGGATTTTGTATTTAAAGGTGATTTTTGTTCTAAGTTTCATTTATGTTTTTCAAGGGTTGCTGTCTTCAGTATTGTGTTTTCAGAGAGCAAGCTAGAAGCAGTCTTAACTAATGAACCATGGGGCAGCAGTGCAACTAGGCTGCTAGTAACCATACCTGTACTTGGGGTGTATTCACTGCATGCTGGTCTATTTGCCTTTGTAAAGTCTGCAGTAAAAGAGTAAATCTATATAAGAGTAAATCTGTTTAAAACTGTTTTTCTTTGGTCTCTGACTGTGATTGCCTAAGAGGAGGGCAATGTGCTGTAGAACTTACTTAGCTTCCTTTTCCTGCTTCCCCTTGAAAGTTAATATACTACTAGAAAATACTACGAGATCTTAAAATCTTCTGCTGCATGGAGTTTGTATGTGTGCACAAACGTGTACGAAATAATGTATATAAAACTTTAAAACTCTTCTAGTCCTTTGAAGGGAGCCTGGGTCAAGGTATGGATGAGGAAAACTAGATAGTTGGTGTCAGGAAGTAAGAAAAGTTTTAATGCTTCCTCACATGTTTTTTATGCTTAGACAAAATCATCACTGTGACAACTAAGTTGTTTTTGTTAAGAGTATCATCCGTCAGATAGTTTCTGTGCACATAGGTGTTTGTTTGCTAGATGGATTCTGTTAGCTGACCCAAGGCTCCCTGTACGCCTCTGAGGAGTCCTGTGTGAGAATGACTGTATGTTCTCAAAGTTGGGGGCATTCTTGTATCTACCCCCTCAGCTGTAACGTGTGTAAGGGCTGTGAGCATCCCTTCTGCTGATAGAGGTGTCATCCCCCACAGAAAGGATCTGAAATATGAGTTTATGCTTTTCTTAAGCAGTGCACGTAGCTGTAGGTTCCTCAAAAATCCTCAGTGCATAATGTACTTTTAACATCAGCATGAGACAGTATTTTACATCCTGAAGTGTTGAATTGTATCGAGAGAAATGTTGCTAAAGGGGGCTGATCAATGAAAACTGGTTTTGGCTCTGTATGGTTCTCAGGGCAGTAGCTTTCTGTCCTGGATTGTGTGATTTAAAACCAGATGATGATTTGGTTTTAGAATTTAAGAACTGTATCAACAGAGGGGTGTGTATCTTTTTGTTTCTGGTCTTGGAATGGTTCAATGAAGACTGTCTGTACTTCTTTGTTTTTTTGACTCTCGCCTTTGCTATCTTATTTCTCCCTTTTAATTCAGCTGTCATGTTGTAGTATGTTGTAAGCAGGATGGTTGGGTAGTATTCTTCCTCCTGTGCCCCCTTCTGTAGATCAGTAACACATCCTTTAGGATGAGCTCTGTTGTAATAAACTGTTGTGTTTGGATGGTTTCTTGATTGTATATATATAGAACTGGCTGGAAAGATAAGCATAATGTAATAAAGCACACATGATGGGCAGCAATCTATATCTGTTATCTGTTAAAGTGGAGGTTAACCGTAGAAGAAGGTTTTGCATTTATCAGAAGGCACTGCAAGGAACTTTTGGGCTGAAAAGATGGTCAAGTAAATTTCAGAGTGAACTTCTGTCAACGTAGTAACTTTTTTGAGTCAATCGTGTACCATTTTTAAGTTAGCCCGGGTAGTTGGCAATCCTGTGATAAAAATGGTGTGCAAGTTTAAATACTGTGTTTTAGTTCTGTTCTACAAATCAGGTGGCATATTTTTAACTTCTGTCTGAAGTCCTGTGTAATGAAGTCATATTCTGGGGAGTCTCTGGGTGTTAATGCTACAGGAATGTTATCATGGGTTAGTTGGTTAAAGACAAACCGCAGGACTGACTCCTGTGAGATAATGTTTCTTGACAGCGTCGGTGCCTTACTATTTTTCCTCAACTCTAGAGCTAGTCAATTCCAAGTCAATAATTCAAATGTAGGAGGCTCAAAGAATCAAGGACTTCAATTGCCTTCAGCTATTGTCAATGCTTTGTTTGCTGTTTTTGAAAATGGAAGTGAGAAGCCCATAGTTAAATGTCAATTATATTTTCCTATCCCTGAGGAAAAAGGTTTAATAATTCTATTGCTTTTTGCTGAGATAGAGATATGGTACCTAGACAGTTCTGACCTCTATCTTAAATTCTGATATTAAATTCAGTTGTTACTAATTTTAAGACTGTTCTAAAATGATACTGTTCTTGTATTCATGGTTGTAAATAAAATTCTCTCTGGGGACGTGTTTGTTTTCTTTCTTCATTGATCTTTTTCTTCGATTTTCTCTCCCCCTTTTCCCCAGTTATTTCTCTACGTGATTGTTGTCCCTCCTCTTGCTACCCTCCTGCTGTTGTCACCTATGGGTGACATTATTTGCTCTGGAATATCTGCCTTGGTTTGTATGGAGTAATAAGAGATGAGCTTCTTAGGTAGCTGCGCTGGGTTTGCAGATGTGTTTAGCTGTGGTGTCCCTGTGACCAACTGCCTGTGAGGTTGTGGTCAGAAGAGGAAACACATAACTGAGCTGTGTCTGCAGGGCAGCGCATGCAGTCAGCACAACAGGATGCCTCCTTCCTCCTCTAGCTGTGAAAGGAAGAAGCAGCTATTTGCTCGACAGAGCTGCTTTTGGTTCAGGACTGGACAGTGATATGACAAGTGGGAATGGTTTTAAACTGAGGCAGGGGAGGTTTAGGTTAGATATTAGGAATAAGTTTTTCACACAGAGGGTGGTGATGCACTGGAACATGTTGCCCAAGGAGGCTGTGGATGCCCCATCCCTGCAGGCATTCAAGGCCAGGCTGGATGTGGCTCTGGGCAGCCTGGTCTGCTGGTTGATGACCCTGCACGTAGCAGGGGGTTGAAACCAGATGATGATTGTGGTCCTTTCAGTGTGGGCCATTCTGTGATTCTACGACTTCCCTGCCTAAACTGTCTGTGAAAGATTCGGGTGTAAAATTCTGAATTCCTTTTGAGCAGCTTCAGAGGCTTAGGCTGTGGCCTGGGTTTGTCCTGCTGAGTTGCAGGTGATGAACCAGGCCGGGTTTGTGCTGTTGAACAGCAGGGAGCTCTGAAACTACGTTAAGACAACAAGTTTTATTTCTTTCTTATTTCACTCTCAGGAGTGGCCTGTGGTTGCTTACTGCCTCTGGGTATTTTGAGATCACGTATCCTGCAGAAAGAAAACTGAATCCCTGAAGAAAATGAGGCATTACGATCCACGTAGAATGTAATTGAAAAAGTGCCAGTTAAGTGCAGCTGAGGTGGTAGGTTAGGGAGGTACAAAACAACTATATTTAAACAAGACAAATAAAAGGAACTATTATACAGTAACACAAATGAACTTGTATTTCTGTTTGAAAAAGGGCCTAGTGAGACACAGCCTTGGAGATGTGCTGAACAGGAAGTGATGGTGCAGGGAGCAAGCTTTGCAGCAGTGGCAGAGTACTGAAGTAGAAGTAAAAGTGAGCTTTATCTTAAAGCACAGAGTGAAACATGTTAAGCATGAGCTGCCTCAAAAGGTTGTTCTTTATGGAATGAAATTCCCTGGTTACTTGGAAGAAATGGTGTTAGGGATCTTTCTGACCAACTGTGCAAGGGAAAGTTTAATAGAGCAAAATGTCTGGTTTCAGATACAACTAATTAAAAATGTTTTTTAAACAATTTATGTGACTGTTTAAATAGTTATTGATATTTATACTTATGTCAGATGGTTCTCACCATCTCAAGAATGATACGGTAGAACATGAAATTGCTGAAAGGAGGAGATAGCAAAGGTGATCGAGGGGATTGGACAGCTTCATTTGTGACTGGAGCTTTTCATACACAAAGATGGTTAAGGGTTGTCTTGTGGTTGTGCCTGAAAAGTTATATGTGGTATAGAGTGTGAATAACAAATAGCTTGTCATTTTTTTTATTGTAAAGCAGTGATATCCAGAGAGTGACTTTCATGGCAAAGATTTAATCTTTTTTAAATACAGTATGAGCAGCTGAATGACTCTTTGCCGTATGTGGTAGAGGCCAAGCTGTAATGAGTTTAGGAAGGATAGAACTGTAGAACCATCAGTAGTTCTTAGGTATGTTGTAGTAGAGGCGCAGTCTGACTTTCCCAGCAGGTGTTTGTTGAAGCAGTCATGGGAGTTTTTTTGAACTTAGAGCCACTCTGCACTTATCTCTGAATGTTTCTGGCACATGGTAGTATGGTACTGGCCTGGACAGGCATTTGATCTGAATTCATGTGGCACCTCTTTGATTTGTAAAACCTCCTCAGAGGCTCACCTGCAACATCTGACAGCACCTGCGACCAGTATCCATAAGTTCAGATGCAAAAAGGCCGGAGTTATCTGTTGTGCTGTTCCTGTAAGTGGGGAGAAGCCGTGATGCTGAAGTTAACTACTCACTCATATTCTGCATTGAATGAGTAGAATATATATTTGAAAAGAGCATTTGTGAATCCCAGTAATTCAGGGTTAAGAAGAAGGGGCTGCAGGCATGCTTTAGCAGAGGAGTACAGCATGCTGAAGGGAGTGCTGGAGATGCTCCTTTTCCCATAGGCTTCGATGCCATCTGCAGGTCTAAGCGTGATGCCAAGGTGAGGCTGGGGCTTCAAATTGTCAGTGTGTTTGCCCCTGTTGCTGTGAACAGCTAGCTCTATTTTAAAGCTCTGGTTCTCATGGTTACACAGTGGCTTAGTAATTCACTTGCCTGAGAAACAGGAGTTAAGATGCCTGAGGAATTTCAATCTTGTTACTTCAACCTTCCTTGTGCAAGTGTCAGTCACAGGATTACAGGCTGTGCTGGGCTTTGGGCTCTGGGAAGGACAATAGCTTTACAGCTCTCCTCAATAATCAAGAGCAAAAGACCAATGGAAGTAGAGGACAAGTGATTAAAAGGGAGGCTTTGCTCTTGAGGTTTTATAATACACAGGCATCACTTTGCTGTCTGGTTGTGGCCACGTGACTCTGAGTTGCAAAATGAAGGCAATGATTTGGTCTGACTGAGTGTATTCAGATGGTTGAAGTCTTTTTTTCCTTTCTAGCACAGCAGTTGTACTTCAGCATTTTATGAAACAGGGAGTCCTGAGGGAGTAAAAAACTTAAACTTCTTTCAGGTTCCTGTTTGTGGTGCCACAAGGCACAGTATGACAGATCCAAGAATCTCTCCCAAGATGGGAATGGTTTAAAGATCTTAGCAGTGTCAGGGAAACTTGAAAGGGAGCAGCAGTTTTGTGATACAGCTGTGAGATCTAGGTCAAAGGAATAAGAATGATCTTTGCAGATAAGAGTATCCAAAATCATTTTACCTCTTTTGTCTTGTTTTCTAAGGCAGTCCTGTTGCTTGGGGCTACGTGTCTTGTATATTAGCAGCACAGTGTTCCAGCACAGGTTGGTTTCTGCATCTCACAGTGTCAATCCTGGACTTGAATAGCATTCAACTAGAATTTGATAAAGAGCTTTGCTTCTTTTTTTCTAATGTAAATTAGAGATTCTCACATACTTGGTGTTTCACAGAAATGCTTGCTCTGTATCAGCTTGTAAATCATGCACAGTGTCAACAGCCTTGAGAGGGTAACACGACAGTTTTGGTAGGTGCTTCCAGCATTATGTGTTTTATGGAGTCGCTCTTTGATCAGGGACTGGTGGTCTTGGGAACAGGGAGTTAAGTCATGGTCAAGGCTCTAAGCAAAGCTGGATGTGAAAACACTGCCTGAATATCAAGTTGACTTAAGATGTGAGGCTGAGGCTGCCAGTTTTTTAATTCACTGGGTACTTGTTCGATAACAACGTTGATATTTTATATGGAATGATTACTTCTAAGTATTGCATTCTCACTGCTATTCCAAGTTGTGTTGCTGCTTAGGTAAAAGCTAATATATTCAGTAGACCTCATTTCCCTCAGTTGTCTAAAAACAAGTATTGTTGAGGATTGATGAGTTTATCTTAGAATGTTAAAGCAAAAGTAGCAAAATTCCTGCATATTCTACATGAAACACAATGCAGAAAATCAAATGATTTTTCCTGTTATTAGTATTGAGAAATAGAATAACTGTGTTCTTTAATATTTGTTTTTGAGACCAGAAGTGCCTGTTGTGTCTAATGAGAATGTTTATCTTAGGGGTGAAGATCTCAAGATAAACTAGAAGTACCCCAGACTCCCTTCCCCTGCCCTTCTCTGGGACTGCTGTGTCTTAAACCTTGGTCTCCACTTTGCAAGCCTGGTGAAAAACCTACTTTTAGTAGCTGCAGTTGAAAAGAGCATCACAATAAATTACAGGTCAATATGTGTAGTGAGGGGAAAATACTGAGCTTTAATCTTAGACTTTTCTATCTTTTTGTCATAGCTTTTTCCACTTGTTAGGGCTGATCTACAGAATTCACATTATAGACCGCTGGTGATTAGAAGGGAATGTGTTTTGGATTGGACAAGATCCGTGGACTGCATTTATTTTTAGGGATATTTGATTCAAGCAAATGCACTGTTTTCATTTTGATTTGAAATATCCTTTCATGGAAAGCTCCATCTATCTCAGTATGTTTCATAGCAGAGTACAGGACGGCATCAGGGGCACCAGATGTTGTCGGTCTAGTTCAGAGATGCTTAGCCATTTAGCTGAAGGTGTCAAGTTAGACACTCAGTATGAGTTGACACTGCTGGGTGAATGTGATAGAGCAGTAGGTAATTTTGATCTGTCATTCTTTCTGGTAAATTAGGGGTTTTTTCTCTTCATGCTAGTCCATGCATGGCCAGCAGTCCAGCAGCTGGTCTGTGGGCTCTGCTACTTCTCTTTTGCTGCTGTTCCAGTGTCTCAATCCCCAGATGTAGCTGACTTCCCTTGTAAGGTGGACTTGAACGTTCTGATACAATCTGGTGTTTATGTGTGGAACAGTCTGGGTCTGGCACCAGCTTCTCTGACCTCAGATCAGCTGGGAGCCCAGAGATGTGTGCCTGCGCTACTGCAGGGCAGGAGACCCAAAGGAAATGGGTTCTGGAAACAACTGCACGCAGAATCTGTTGCTTTGGAGTCCTGAAGCAACTGGAGAGTGCAGTGATAAAGCACTTGGAATGACCAAATCTGAAAGCACCTCAGCACTTGCAACTTAAATAGCAGACAATAGGAGAGTGTGTTGAAGCAGTGAATTCAAAGTAGTTTAAGAAAAGGTTAAAAAAAAAAACAACAACAACAACAAAAAAGGTACAAAAAAACAGCCAAACAGTGCCTCACATTTGCAATAGTTCTCATGTGTTCCAATTTACCATAGTGTGATTGTTAGTTCTCTGGCCTGTCTTGTTTTTGGGACAGCTTGCTAAATGCTAGCTTGGTGGTCTGATCATAGGTAACATGTAAATTAAACACCCTCTGACGTTGTAACTGAATTCATTACACCACAGCAAACCAAACACTTGGAGTATGTTCATGTTTTAGTGATTAGACCCTCCTTCTTGCAAGAATTAGCAAATAGTTAAAAAAGCAGAACCAAAACAGATAGTATGTCTTATATTTCACTCATAGTATCAGAGCGTAATGGAGAAAATGTAGGGAACTTGCCTGACTTCTTTGTTTATTCGGGGTGTTTTTAAGACATAGTTCTATCCAAGAGCAATGGAACTGAATGTGTGCCAGCTTCTTCCTTATTGGAGTTCACAGCCTGAGATATTAACTTGAACTGAAGCTGCACAAGGCTTAAATTAGTATGAACTCTGCACAGTGGAGCACTGGGAACTGGCATGTTTGATTTTGCAGTGATTGCTGTGGAGCAGGGAGGTGAACTGATTGCTGGTTCTGAGAGGCTGCTTCCCAAAACTCCTATTCCAGTCTTGTTCTGAAGCAATATTTCAGTTTGGTGCCATGAATTATACATCAGTAATAGGGCACGTGTTTGAATGTAACATCACATAATGGTAAAAAGGTTTGATTCTTTCTCAGTGTTTGTATCCTTAATTTTTCCCCACAATTGGTAGCATGGAATCAACTTTGCCAACATCTTCATTTTGAGAAAAATGACCTTAATAAAAAAAAAATAAAATATATATATATTTCATATTTTGTAGGTAATTGGTGTAGATAATAAATACTGCATATGTATATTTAAATGAAATATTGCCTTTACATAAGCAACTTCAATTGGGGATCTTTATGCATAGTTTAAACTCAGCCTCTCACCCTTTTATGAAGGTAACAGCCCAATGGCAGGCATGAGGTTGGCAATCTGAGCATTTCAGTAACTGTAAAAGTTGATCCTCCCTCTTTTTTTCTTCTATTTTTTTTTTTGGCCCAGTAACATTGCCTTTCTTTGTGGGTTGGCTTCTTGAGGTGTGTTCCTCAAAGCACAGCTGTGTTGTAGGCAAGTATAAGGGAGCAAACTGCTTTGTTACTGTTTCTTCCCTTCAAACTGAATTATTACAGATTGAGTGGAATTAAAACTTAATCAGGAATTAAAATCACCCTCATCCCATTTCCTGAGATTAATTTTTGGATTTGTTATCAGCAGTGATGGAGAACAGCAAAGCTCAGATTTGCTGAGAGTAAATGAATACCAAGAATAAAAGCAGTGTGAATGATTACATGTCCTGGTGACACAGAGTCAGTATACACACGTGTATATATATTAAAAACAAACAAATAACTATTTCCTTTCCTAGCAATACATTGCTTAACCTTTTATTTAGAGGACAATAAATGAACCGTGTTCAGAATGTATTCTGAACTCTTTTCTCTATGGCGACTATGAGAGATGGAATCCAGTAGGAGCTTCCAGATGCCAGTTGTTGTCTTTCTCAGCCTGAAGTTCATCCCTGCTCACCTCTCATACTGGCAGTGCGGACTTCACCCACTGGTTGCTGCAGCATTGTAGAAATGGAACTTGCATCTGTGTTTTCTCAGAGAAAAGAGCCACTTGTGCATCCATCTTTATCCCTTCTCCTGACTCAGAGCCTCTTCTCACTGCGTTGTCAGGTCCCAGTTTCAAATAGGTTGCTCAAGGTTTTGTTGAGAACAGAAGGAATGGTCACTGTTGGCAGAGTGTGGATCATCAGGATGCTGGCAGTTTGTTCTTCTTGACTCTGAAAGCTGCCTTGGTTGTGTTGTGTTCATGTGTTTGGCAGTGCATTCCACAGTTAGTTCTTTCTTCCCTTTCTTCACTGTGTTCACTATTAATCCATATGGCAATCTGAGTTAACCCATGAGGAGTTTTGTATAGTGGTGTGTATTGTTTCTTTTACCCGGCTCCTGGGCTGCAGTCCTTGGACCTGTTGCTGACCACAGGTGAGCTGTCAGTAGCTCTGGGCCTCTCTGTATCATCCTGTGACTGATCCAGTCCTCTGCACATGTTGACATCTTTACTGCTTTACACTGCTTTTTATTCCAGCATATTAAGTTCATTTAGCACGTAATAACCAGTATTTATTGCTGTGTTAGTTACAGATGCACACAATAGTAGTTGCAATAAATAGTTATCCAAAGGTAAGCTACGGTTGTATGTAGCAAGTGGTAGTCATTTGATCAGTAGGCTGTTGCTGTTAAATACTAAAAACAAATCTCCAGGCACACTGAGACAAGTGCAGGCAAAGCTTGGTAAATCCCAGTGCCTGGATTAGAATCTGAACACAAAGCCCGTGGCCAGTTACTAGCAAAGGCAGCACCACGCTTACTGGGCTACACAGGCTTACTTTGTGTGGTCTGTAGAGAGCAGTAACCATTACTCTTCGTTCAGGTAACTTCAGTGCAAAAATGCTGAATTCATAAAACTGCTGCCTTGCTCTGGACCTTCCTGCTGCTCAGGTGATTTCCAAGTTTGTTGGCGACAGCCAGGAAGTGACAAGGCGCACATTTGGTGCTAATCTGGTGATGCATCAACTCAATCACGTTTTGTATTTTTTTCCACAAAAATAGATGACTTCAGCTTAGATCTGCATGTCTGAGGGGATGGATGCAAGTCGCTCTCCTGCTGTGACAGCAGTGGTTTGGGGGAGGCAGCTCTTTCTGTCTATTGGTACAATGTTAAGGGGATTAGCTTTGAGTTAAAATACTTGGTTTTTTATAGAAAGTCTGTATGGCTTTTAACTGTTTCATGAGCATTTTGTTAAACGATCTCAGTGCTGAGGACAGCAGTATTAGATAACAAGAAACTTCTCATTTGCTGCTTGTCTTTGTAAAGGTCTCTTCAGGTTAAATCTTTTCAAAGTAGTGTCTGTAGTGCTGGTGGTCTGCAGAGCGGCTTTGGGCTTCATTTGTATAAATGTTTATTCAACGTTCCATTAGGAAGCTGTCATTTCTTCCTAAAAGAACCCTTGTGCCTGTGCTCACCAAAGAAGCTTTTTTAATGTTTAAGTGGACAAAGCTGTGTAACGTTGCAGACTGAATAGAAACGTTACCTGAAATCATTGATAATGTTTGAAATCTTGGGTAGTGTTTGCAATGTCTGGTCTTTCTTTGTTACAGAAATTCTCACTGTATTCTGAAGCAGACAAAAATTATGCCAGGAAGGAGAGATTTCTACAATATATTCTCTATAATATTTGTATTTCAAGGTTGAAAGGAAAAAAAAAAGGAGAATTATATATATATTTTTTTCCTTATGATGACATCAGTCGTGTTTTTCTATGATTTACAGGAAATGGAGTTACAATACCAATCTATTCCTTACGTTTCTTTGTAAATATATAGCATATAAGATATGCTATAGCAATACCAGTTTGGTTGAGGAGAGATAAAAGAAAATGAATGCAAAGTAAATAATTAAGCACTATTACACATCTCAGAGAGCTGCACGGATTAAAGAGAAGTTGTATGAAAATTTAGATTTTATGTTTCTGTAATCCTATATCACAGATTTCTTGCTGCTGTAGTAACCTTGGTTCTCTTTTGCGTTTGCTGTAGTTTCGCCTCTCTACTTGCCATCACAAATCCCAAGTACTTCCAGTTCTCTTCCTATGCCCACTAACTCATATCTTAGTACTTATATTGTTCTCTGTTCTTCACTGGGCCCGCTCTCAATAAATGCAGCTGTTCTTTTCTCTTAAGCTTTATGTACTGCAATGCTGACCCTCCCTTGTTGAAATCAGTGGCCATCTGTGTGAAGATGCGAGCTTCTCCTGCAGCTATTTCAGTGTTTGTGACCTGCTAGCTGGGCAGGCACTGTTTGTGCGCACTGCCTCTGAGTTCAGCCTGGTTGCCCAGCACATTCCTGCCCCTCAGCAGCTGGGCAAACCAGGTGGGAATTGAAAGAGCTGGGCTTGCCATTAGTGAGGTACTAACAGGGATTTTTTTTCTTCTTGGCTGAGGCCCCCAGCTGCCTCTCACACCTTGCCCTGCAGACCCTCCCCCATCTTCATATCCCTCCTTTGGATGCCATCTAATAGCTTTATGTCCCTCTGATGTTGTGGCACCCACACTGCACCCAGTGCAGGAGGTGAGGCAGCGTAGAGCAGAGCAGGACAAGCCCTCCCCTCGGCGGCTGGCAGTGTTAGGCCTGCTGCAGCCCAGGGTATGGGTGGCAATTGTTGAAGAGAAAATAAATTTATGATTGTTTACAAGAAGGGGTTTTAAAAGCCAACTACTGGTTGAAAGTACTCATTCAAATTTGTTTCTGCACGCTTGTTCCTTTTCCAAGAATATTAAAATAACTGCTACTATACAGTTTGAAAACAGTATTGCAAATCTTGGATTAAAATGTAATTGCTAAATTTCTTGTCTATTTGTCTCTAGCAATAGGGACAAATGAGCAGAAGTGGCAAAGTCTTGTTGATCAGTCATTACTGATGCTGCGTAATGAAGAACTAGATTCTTGGGATTTAATCAGAATGAAGAACAGGGCTGTGTGTAACCATAGGACTGTGTTATGTGTAAACATTGATTTGGATCAGAAGGAAGAAGCATTGGAAAAGCTGCATAAACACTATGAACTTATTTTCTTTTTTCCTTTTCCAGCTACTAAGCCTAACTTAATAATAGGAATGTTTGGAAATTGCTTTCTCTCTTATTAGATAAGATAGGACTTGCTCTGCATTTTATATAACATAATTAGGGTGCTTAGATCTTCTTGCCATAACAGCAAGCCTACCATAAACCAAAGACATTTAGTGCTCAAGACCAAAAGAGTAAGGGATAACTTCTAAAAACTGTGCTTAGTAACTGTATTTTTACCTCTGAAATTATGTATTTGAAACAGATATGGAAAATTACTCAACATTGGGTTATTACATAGTGTAAACTAAATTGCTTGATAGTAGTGTCTTATTCTGTCCATAGAAATTATTTTGTTTTTAGAAAGAATTTACTGCTTTAGGCTTAATTGTCCTCGACCATTTCCTTTGTTTTGGATGGACAGGGATATTTGACTTTAATATATAGGGGAAAAAAATGTACTCAATAGATTTCTCAGCCTTGCTGGAATGTTGATGTTTTCTTGTTGGCTTTTGTGATTATTCAGTCCTGTTGAAACAAACCACTAGGTGGCAACATCAATTAAAGAAATTCTGAGAAGTGCAATTAAATTTGTCACCTGAAATGGGACACTAAACAGTAGGTTTGGTTAAAGTGAAAGCATCAACTTTCTTGTATGTTAATTTATCCCGATCTCAAAAGGAGATGTTCTGCTAAAAAGTGCTGGGTGATTCTTAATTAAGAACAGTTAAGTGTGTACACTTGGATGAAGAGGAAATACTGTTTTCAATTTCTTATGTTTGCAGTATACAGGATCCATTTAGAAGAGTGAATTACGACCATGCTACTTCTTGATGGAGTTTGTTTGAGCTTGCCAATTAGAATAAATTAGGGGGTATCAGTGCTACTTGAAAAACAAATTCCTTTTGGTGTGCATGTAACACTGATTGGAAACTAGCTAATAAAATCAGTCTGTATTTACTTACTGAGGATGAACTGAGGAGATACTGAATGTGCCTGTTTCAAATCGATACCTGTTAGAGGATGTGTCATTTGTATCTTCATTGCTTTTGGTGCTACTGGTTCTGTAAGGTAGGATGTGTTTGTACTGAGACTTGTCATTAAATAGCTTGCAAATGCAGTCCCTTTCTGCATAGCTTAGCACATATAGAAACCATATCCGTATGTCAAAGCACCTGGCTTATCAAGGGTATCTTGTCCCTTTCTCTAGCTATGTATATTTAGATGCTGCCTGCTTAAGTTTAAGTTGATATCACAGCCCTCTTTGTGTTATTGGGAATACGTGTAATGAAACTGCTGGCACACAAACAGTGGTGTTTCCACCTGAGTGCGGTTTTACTGAGCTCTTACCCACCTGCTCCATTGTGTCTGTACCATTCCATGTGTATTTTTTAAATATCTATGTAGGATGCTGATTGCTTGTTTACACTCAACTTGTGTGATAGCCTCTCTTCCTGGGATCTTTATTTCTTAGGGTGTATTCCAGATCCCTTGTGCTATTACTAATGGGTATGTTGCTGTTGTATTCCTGGATGTTTCTGAGAAGGGAGTGGTTTCTTTGCTTTAATTCTTGGCTTTAATTTGCTCAGGTTTTGTAATCACTTCACCAGGCAGAGGCCAGAGGAACTCATTTATTTTGGAGTTACTAGTTTTTTGCTTTACTGTGTATTTTTGTAGGGGATAAATGTTTTCCTGTCTGCTGTGCATTGCAGTCCTGTCATTGTATGTCTTCTCCTGAAGTGTTTATGGTATGGGTGATGTAGCAGAGGCATTTCCTTGGAGTGCTGTTTCTCAGGTGGTATTGGAAGTGATGCTCTCTGCGTCCAGTTGGCTCTGTCAGAGATCGAGTTGAACTGCCTTTTGGAGAAATTGGGTGCTGCTTCATAAAGAAGTGGCAGTGTTCCCAGAAGTTCCTGTGTCTACATACGGGAGGTTTAGGTGAATGCAGATAATGCTTGTTTGTTTGTTTTCTGTTTTGCTGTTTTGTTTTTACAGGTTCGATCAACTCTTTCATCTATTTAAGGAAAAGTAATTATGTCATGCATGGTATTACTGTCAGTGTAACTTGATTCTGTGCATGCATTTCCCTCAGTAAATGCAGATGACTTACAGTAGGCATTTAAGCACTACTGGGGCAAGTGGAGAAGATTTCAGAACTTTATTCTGCGGTAAGATTAACTTCTGTGGCGTTCACTGCTGTTTGGATTTTATATAAAGTTTATTAAGTCATAATTCATGTGGGGTGCCCTCAAAAAGTGCTTCAGGGGTGTGGGCAGTGGAGCCACATCAGTGCTGTGTCCAGGAGAACTGAGTGGGGAATGGGGGCACAAAAATTCAGCTAGACAAAATGTGTTGGGAACTGCTGTGTAATCCTCTGCTGACCCAGACTACAGTGCTGACTTTCTCACTGTATTTTTCTTCTTATTTGTATTTGTTGTTGTGTTTTCCTGTAGGTGATGGATCTGCTTGTGTTTGAGGTGGTCTGTTAGTGCAGGGTGGCAACTTGTCTGCGTTACATACTAGGATGTGGTTTCTGTCATCATGTCTGAATTCTGGTGGGTGTTTCTTCTTCTATTGTAAAGAGAGATCTGTGATTCTTTCAGCTGTTCTTTTTTCCTAGGGCACATTGCAGCCAAAATTAATGCTGTGTCATTTCTCCATAGTGACTTTCCTTCCAGGTGTGGCACATATTCCACACAGCACGTCTGTGCCCTTGTGCCATTCCTGCTTGGAATGCTTTGCTTTGTGTGTGTTTTTCAGAGCACTGGCAGGTTTGTGCTGTGAATATCACAGTGCCTGCATTACCACAGGCATTCTGTGTCTGAGCCTTTCCAAACACTTCTCCTTTAACACTATTCTGTAGTTAGCACCTTGCTGTTGCTCCCTTACCTCTTCAGGCAGCTGCTGCCCAGCTGTACATGTAACACTGCAGAAAGACAGGCTGCATACCAAATGTTCCTTGTCATTCATGTATCCGTTGTGGTATGCTTGTTTTGGTTGGTTTTGTTCTGATGATTAAATGGCCCTTCAGTTTTCATTTTCTTCTAGGGGTACCCATAAAGATTCAATCCTGACTTCCACTGTTCCTCTAAAAGTAGGGTTATATTGACTTTTACTTGCTAAACATGTCCCTACTCATAATTGTGTCTGTGGAAATTATTTATTTTTTCTCTGTAAATCCTTAATTATGTGAAAGTGAACCAAAACCGACCAACCAAAAGCTGCAACATGTCTGCTGCCTCAGGAAGTGTCCTGTCAGGCTGGTGCTGGGCTGATATCCCTGCATTTTTGTCCAAAGCACATCAGAAAATGGGATGTCTGTTCACTTGTCTGCCTCACATGCAGCAAATGTCAGCTCTGATTGACCCCTTCCATTTCATCTGATTTAATTCTTTCTTTTTATTTTTTCCCCCAGTATTTTCCCACTTAAAGCCGAATTATTTATCCTTCTGTTTCTTGAAGACAGAGTGAATTCTGCTGATATGCACTTAGTTTCTGGCTTCCAGTCTTCCAGAAGAACAAGACCTGATCTGGGGACTGCAGGCCCCTTTTCTGGTAAGGGAGATGAGGATCTCTGAAGAGAAGACCTGATAGAGGAGAATGATCTAAGGCAGGAGACAGAGGCTGCTCAGTACCCACTGTCTCTTTAGAAGTCCTTGGAGTAGTTCTACAGCTGCTTCTCGTTAACTTATTTTTTGGCAGTCAGGAAGTGCTACCAGTGTACACGTGATTGTAGGCCCTGGAAAACAAAAATTCTTTGAGAACGAATCACTCCGTTGCAGTGGTTTCTTAAGCATGACAGGCTGTGAAAAATGATTTGCAGTGAGTTTGCAGAACTCCATGAAATGAGGAAATGACAGAGAGGGCTGGTGGTGGTGGTCTGTCAGACTTTGAGGGATGTCAGTAGTTTTGGCTCCAAAATCTGTAGGGCCCATCTGTTACCTGTGTGGATTTTCATTCTTCTTCACTACTGTCTGCTTTTGAGAAACAAGATCAGCAAAACTGAGCTCAGTTTTTGGTAGCTGCGATATAAAAACATCCCTTGTGTGTAGTGGGCCTATTTTCCTTACTTGCTTTTCCTTTGAAAAAGAACAGCAAATGTGGTGCAGTTTGGCTGCGGGGAATTATATGACTCATTTAGTAAGTACTGAATACAAAGGCAAATAGTCTTTCTATTGTATTACAGTTTTCTCTTGTATGTTTCTATTCTCTCAGATTTTAATAGGGAAATCAGCCAAGTGGCCTAGTCTCAAAATGTTTTGAAACATAACTGAGTCACACGCTACAGAATCTGGGTGCTCCCTTTAAACTGAAATTTCTTTCTATTTGCGCTCAAGTATTTGTTTGTGTTTACTGGCTTTGTGTTGAATTTTACTTCATTTCCACCATAATAAAATGTGACTGTTCTGTCAAACACGAAGTCTAAAATGTTAAGAGCTGTGTAAATGATAGAAGTGTTAACTGGCAGAACAGTCGGCTCTTTTTGTGCTATGAATAATGTCAGCATAAAGACAAGTGTAGTAAGGAAGAGTCAGTTCTATGCGCTGCATCCCTCCCAGCAAAGGAAAAAAAGTGTGTGTTTTCCTACAGTTCTCTGCAGTGGATTTTTTAAAATCACAAATTGATTTCTGATAAACTTGCCAAAAAAAGCCTGGGAAACCTGTGGGAGTAAACAGGATGCTGCCCATCACTTTGCGGTGCTTCCCTATTCTGTTTGTATTGCATGGTCAATAAAAAGTCACGTACTCCTTATTTAAAATAAGTGGAAGCAGGCATTCAGTTATTTATTATGAGGATCATGGGAAGTATATTAGAAAGGTGGCTGTTCCGTAACTGTCCTGATGGTGTAACCAGTGTGGTTTTCCTCACTTGGGGAGTGTCGTGTTAAGTGTTATCCTGCTCTGAGACTGACTGCCACGAAGGATGTGAGCTGTTGAACTGTTGATATTGTCTGTGAGCACCATTCTCTCCTACAAAAAGGTTTTTGTTGAATAGGCTTGAATCCCGGGAGCTGGACTCGATGATCTCTAAGGTCCCTTCCAACTCGCACGGTACTGTGATACTGTGATACTGTGAAAGTTTCCTTTTTGTTCTTTACTAGAACAGCGTTGTTGTTTTGATGGATTTGAGGGAGCTCAATAGCTGATGGTTTTGTCTAAAATAGTCTGTCAAGTAGAAAAGCTCATGTTTCTTTAGGTTATGGTGGGTGCAAAATTCTGTTCTTATTTGTTTTAAACTGTGTAGATAAATGAAACTCTCTGTGATAGCCATTAAGTATACAGATAGGGCTGCATAAAATGGAGCTACTTGGTTACTGCAAAACCAAGAGACCTTTGAGATCTTCCAAAGACCCAACAGACTTTGCAAGCAAATTTTCTTTTGACTGTGAGTCCTTAAATGGAATCAGAAAATGATGGTGTAAGCATGTGGTGTGACTTTTGCACTGAGGTTTCTTGGAACTTTGTGGCCATCACTTTCCTCTAAATATAAAGGCTGTTGTATCCAGCTCTTTTTCTTGGATAGCTGGTTTATGCTTAGCTTATGTGTCTCTTAATTAATACCTTTTGGAGAAATTGTTTTTTTTTCTTCAGCATCCAATCTAAAGGGAATTCCAGTGGTGGCTCCGTTGGGCTGCATGATGTGGTAAAACTGAGGCTGACTTGTCAGGCTTGAGATGCAGCCATTTGCTTGTTATTTGTTTGCTGTTTTATAAAACATTGTCTTACTAATATACTTCGGCTAATTGACAGTTTTGCTATGGATCATTAATGGGAAATTGATTTTTGTCAGTAATGGTGGATTTGTCTGTAGGAGCAGAATTTTTGCTGTCTGGTTGCAGTACTGCTTTGATCTGATGGTGCTGTAGATTGGCCTGGCGCTTGGAAGGGAGCTACGCTGTTGCAAAGATAATTCTTGTGCTGCCTTTGAGATGCACAGCTTTGGAAAAGAAGTGTCAGCTTTCTTCAAACATGGAGTTTCTGTGGAGCAGGGTGCTGGATCTGTGGCTCAATGCTGGGCAACAATAGGAAGCTGCAGCGAAAAAGCTGATGGAAGCTCTCACTGCCGTCTTGTATATGACCAAATCTTAAAGCAGATATTACTTGTACTGATGCTGCTTTATTTTGGGCTTTAGACTGTGAGTACATGTGAACGTCTCAGCTGTGCTGACCAGGATTGTGGTTTTACAGGCATTTCAGGATCACAGTGCGTACTTTCTGACCCACTGGGGTTATCATTTCCAACAAATAGCCGTGGTTCAGAGCCTCCCACTGCAGTCCTGTAAGCAGAGCAGCCCAAGCAGTACCCTTTCTACGTCATAGGAAAACACCAGAAAGTACAATGAGTCACAGCTTGATTTTAATAACAGAAGACCAGGGAGAAGAAGCTAATTTTAATTTAAATAAATTAGATCACTGAGAAGGCTGCTTGGGGATTATTTAGAAAAAGTAATCATAGAAAATGGCATATTAAATTTTTCTAGGTCACATTTTGGAAATGAAGTTTTAAAACAGACATTAGGGTTTTTATTCATGTTATTTGTGAACATTTCCATGGAGATATAAAAACAAAGCATCTAGGAATACTTAGATTCTTATTTAGGCTCTTATGGGGAAAAATATCTCAGACTTGCAAAGATAAACCTTGCAGTAGCTTATCGTGGGCTGAAGCATGCATAATTAAAATATTAAGTCACAGTGGATTATTCCAGCATGAATCTACGTCTGAATTTCCTTCATTATTTGTTTATGATGCTGATAGTGATGAACAGAAATCAAGACCTTTGATAATTTAATAAATCCAGTATAAGAAGATGAATATGATTGGTACCTAAATGTTGTACTGATTTTTAGGTACTTAGAGCAGTGGCATATGTTTGAATCAAGTGTTCTTCAGTCACTATTTTAAAGACCTCAGTAAATGAGGCTCTTACTGTGCATGAGACCTGCATTTAATTCTGTTTTGGGCACTTCAGATTGTTCATTTTTTTATTTTTTTTTTTGATGTTACGTGTTGCACGTGGATATACTGAACTGAATTTGACAGACTGTCCCTCTGCTGCGTTTATCACATGGCAACAAAATGTAATGGAATATTGGTGGAAAGATTCAGCCTCTACTGCCATACCACCAACACACACCTCCAAAACCATGGGCCAACGTAAGTAAAGCCTCCTATTTTATTATATAAGCCCTCTGACATCAGAGGCAGGTGGTGGTATTGGATCTTGGAACAGGTTGCCCAGAGATGTGGTAGATGCCCTGTCCCTGGAGACATTCAAGGTCAGGCTGAGCCATGCTCTGAGCAACGTGATCTAGCTGCAGGTTCTCTGAAAAGGCACCCATTGACGTTAATCAACGCTTGCTGAATCACAGAATCAAAGAATGCTTGGGTGAAAAACACCTTAAAGACAGTCTAGTTTCAACCCCCCATGGATCGGGTCACCAGCCACTAGACCAGGCTGTCCAGAGCCACGTCCAGCCTGGCCTTGAATGACTCCAGGGATGAGGCATCCACAGACCTTCTAGGCAACCCGTTCCAGTGAACCACCCTCTGAGTGATAAACTTCCTCCTACTATATAACCTGAAGCTCTCCTGTCTTAGTTTAAAACCATCCCCCCTTGTCCTGACACTATCAACCCATGTAAGTGCTCATTCCCCCTCCTGTTTGTACGCAGGGAAGACTGTGGGGATGTTTGTGGTGACCAAGCAGCAGATGTGAGCACACTGAGGTCGTGGGTGGTGCATTTCAACACTGGTGACAGAAATAGTGGGTCACCTACACTGGTGTAGATGTTTACAAGCGTGGCATGCAGGCTCTTGTTCATTGCTGGCCAAAAACAAAGCTAGTGCTGGTGTCTGGTGAAAAATAGTGTTTTGAAGGTATGAATTTGCTCTATCAAGCAGTGTTATTGCACTTTTTGTATCTGTTGTGGTTTTAATCAAAACAAACAGGAGGCGTTACTTCTGGAGCAACCTATGGAGAACGTAAGCTCTGTAATTATTTTCTGTAAATAACAGTGAATATTGTGTTAGCTCACCATCTGCCAGTTCTCCAACAGAGATAAATGCTTTGTAAGAGGGTAATTTAAGAGAATACAGACTTTATGTTCTTTCATTTACCTCCTCCTAGAAAGCAATTTCAAGCTGAGGGCTCTGGAGGCCCTGTTGGGACCTTGCTCATCAGCCTCATGAACTCCATGTATAACAACGACTCTGAATTTTGCAATGTGAAAAATACCTCAACCACAAACCCAAGTGTGATGATTGCTTGTGATGTCTTTCTTTGAAGAGAATCATAAGTAATTCTTCTAAATTATTGTGTATTTCAGTTAGAATGAATAAATGTACAGTAGTCCCCACCCCATTGAGTAGTTGCAGTAGGAACTGCTTTGAAAGCTGACTGGGATATCTCTACTTTTCTTTTTTTTTAGTAGTGTGCCACAAATATTAAAGCATTGTCCTCTGAAACCCTGTTCTAGAAGTTATATTTCTGCCCCTTCAGTTGCTTTCTTTGTTTTTAATGGGACATAGTTTAAATGCACCATGTTAAGATAAAGAGCTTGTCAAGGAGGTGGGACGTTCTGCAATTCAGGCTTGTATCAAGTCTGCATGCAAACATGGAGCCAGCAGAGCCTACAGAAGCTTTTCAAAATAAATACTGCCTGGAGTACAGGTGTCCCCAAAACTTGAAAACCTCTGGTGCTTAAAGCTCAGCAATGTAAATAATTTCATTCTCCCTTGTTTTTCTTACTTCCAGACTTGATTACATGGAATTCATTGGATTGCCTTGTTGCTAGAAAAGCAAGGAAATTGAACTGCATTGTCCTGATGCTAAGGGGGGTTGGAGCCATGTGTAAGAGTAGGTGATTATTACCACTGAACTCTTCAGAGACTCTCCTCAACGAGCAGGTAGTGATTACAGCAGTGATAATGCAGCGAGGTCATTACAATTCAATTATTTTAATTTGACTTAAAGTAGGGCTTTCTCTTCAATAATGAGAAGAGAAGCAATTGATTGACAAAAAGGTTTCAATCTGGTTATTAGCTGGTGTTTGTTCATAGGAAATCATTGGGTGAATGCTTTTGAATTTTATATCTACAAAAAGCTGTTGTTTAACCTTGTTCTTGCATGAATCAGCAGGCCACACACAGTGAGAAATTTTGCATGCTACGTTTGCCCTTGAACTAAGTGGTGCTTAGAGCCCTCATCTCTTAGGTAGAGTCTATTATAGCTCAGACTGTGAAGAGAAGATTTAGAGTAAACGATGTAGTGGATAAAAGCTACTGCCATTTCTTTAGTGTCATCACAGAATGAAGAGACCTGTGGCCCTTTTTTTTGGAGGCCTAGTTGTATAATTTAGTGTCTTTTGTGGTTTGGGGTCAATTGCGGAAAAGAAACGTTGACTGGTGGTGTGACATTGCTGATAATTACTACCAGTCAGTAATATGGTGCAGTTACTGATTTCCTGGAGCAGAAATGTGTGAATTAAGAATGATGTCAGAATGTAAAGGTACTGCAGCGATCTAAAATTGCTGCATCCATATAGACAGGAAGGAGATTCAGATAACCTTAAATGCGCACAGCAGTGTTCTGAAGGTAAGCTGTGTTACTGATAAGCTTGTAACCTTACTACTAAGCAATATAAAACAAATACAGAATTCAGCTAAGATGTACAAGAGATTTGAGAGGTAGATGTATCCTCATCCTAATGAGGTCGTTTAACAACTAAGAGGAAAGTATTTTAACTTACTTGATTACAGGGTAATTTTTAAAGACAAAATCATTTAATAATACTTTCACATTCCTGCTGTCTGTCCTGTGAGGCAACACTGCAAGGAGATGATGAATCACTTCTTCAAGGTTCTGTATTTTGCATACTGTTAATTCACCATGTTCAGGATAACATCTTGCAGATGAAGCTGTTATTGGACCATCAGCTTGTTTTAGGTGAAGTTAGTTTTTAATCATGAGAACTTTTTTTTTTTTTTTTAAAGGTTTGAAGTAGTTTGTGTGCTGTCACTGAAGATTGAAATGCAAAAGAATCTCAGTGTAAGCTGGGAGCAATAAAACGTATTGTCCTTCTAAAAGATGACTTCTCAAGTGGAAAGATGTAGTTTGAGAGGGAAAATACATATGCCTCATTCATCAACATGATTACTATAGGATCATCCCTTCTAGTCATTCCAAGAAGCATATGGAATGTATTCCATTTCAGGATTTGACCAAATGATCCTTTAAATTTTTTTTCACTGGTGTTTCCTGTTACTCTAATCCAGTTCATTCTTCTTTATCTGCACTTGCCCACAGTGTCCCTCCTTCATGTCCTCATCTGTCTCTTGATATCTATCGATGTCTCAAGCCTTGCCCACTCATTCCTTGTCTCTTGAAAATGCTTCGTTCTTCCTCTCACGGTGTT
The DNA here is from genome assembly GCF_039878825.1 of Excalfactoria chinensis. Taxonomy (NCBI): domain Eukaryota; kingdom Metazoa; phylum Chordata; class Aves; order Galliformes; family Phasianidae; genus Excalfactoria; species Excalfactoria chinensis. The sequence continues at coordinate 12,623,467 of NC_092825.1, read as the reverse complement.
CCTTTTCCTATAAATACCCTTCAGGACAAACATGAAGCTGCCTCACTTTCTCAGTCTGCTAAGCCATTTCTGCTCTCATACCCATAAAGAACTGAGGATATGATGGATATGGTTGGCAATTGCATTGCTCTAATAATAAGCACTGTGTGTGGAGATGCATTTATAAGTGCTTTTATCTTCCTATGCCTTCCTTCTCTCCCTTGCATTCTAGACTGTAAACTCTTCAGGGAAGCAGTCTTGTCATAGTGCTTTATATGGAACAGTATGTTCTAACCCTAACTGAGGCTAATGTAATGTAAACACTGTATAAGAATACGTTATTATGTAAGATGTTCTGGCTGGTGTAGAGAGGAGCCTCAGCATTTGCTGGGAAGTCTGTGTCTGGTGTTGATGTTAGAGAAATGGGAAATGGGTGTCTTAGGGAGGCTTTGAGGTCTGACACAAATGAACCATGGCTATAATGCTGAAGGAGATGAAAATAAGGACTTAGCATGGAAACGTATCTTAAAACAGTTTTAATGTCTTAGTGGTGTGAGGTGTGTGTAGAGTATGCTTAACCCAGCATTCCCTTGCAGAGATTCATTAAACACCTACAAACATGCAAAGGAGAAAAGCTAAGCGATTTTAACAGAAAGATGATGTAACAACCCTCAACAACAAAAAAAGTCATCTCGGGTTCTCCCTGACAGCTGACGGTCTTTACGGTTGCTAAAAATAAATGCATTTTGTGCTTTGGATGAACCTTTTCTGCAGTGCTTTGTCAATAAAACAAATGTATCCTGACACAGGGCATGGTGTGTTCTAAAATGTTTATTTTTCTAGTTACTGCCTAATAGTTCGTATTTTGCAGTTCAAATTCTGCGGGTGCTGCTGGTTTTTGAGCCATTGCAATGCTGCGATGTGTCAAAGCTATTTGAGAAAATGAGCATAGCCTGATAAAATTTGCCATCTGAATAGATAATGTTTCCCTGTTTTTAATCCATATTTATGATTTATCCTTAGACTTATAATGCAGGCTGCTCTTCATCTCCTGTGCTTATATATTCAGATTCTGGCAGAAGTACCTCGATAATTTCATACTGCTGTCGCTACGTAACCTGTGCTGTCAGGAGAGAAAACATTCTGTTAGGATTCTCATATTATGCGCAGTATAAGGGAAGACAGTAGTCCAAAACACATTTCTCTGAGCACGTTTTCTCTGAGTGGATCTCAAAAGATGTCAAGATGCGGCTTAAAGCGTACAGATAATCTGTTCAGCGTACAAACTGGTCAGAGGGTAAGGGCAACAAGAAAAAATAAAACAACAATCCTTGACGTGATTTAAGAACACGTGCTTACAATTGAGTCAGGAGAGGCTGGGGAAGGCCTGCCGGAGGGCTGACTAACAACACGTTCAGTAATGTATGTGCATCACAGGCTTGTGTTGGAATGTCGTAGCAGCTGGTGTTGTGCAGTGTGTTGTCTCCCCTCGTATGGCCTATTTGTCACTCTAGTCTCATAGTGGTGTCAGTTTTAGCCTAGCCAAAAGGTCTTTAGCTCACGGAGGGGACCAAATCTTGGCTGTAAACTTTCAAAACCATGTTAAAACAAGATTTGTTAAACGAACAGCAATCTAGAAAATTTGGTTTTGGTGAGGAAGGAGCACGGAGGAAAGGTCTTTTAAAAAGCAGGCTAATGAAAGCAAGGGCTTTATGCATGAGCGTTATTGAGAACAGTTTTATCCAAAAACTCTTGTGTGAGGAAAGGCTGTAAGATGCAGCCCTTCCCAGCTGCAGAAACCTTGCCTGTCTTTGAAACAAAAGAATCGGTAAGGGAAACCTTCCTGGCAGAGACAAACTCCCCCTGAGCTTCTTGCATGCTGGAACACTCTGAGTAGGGCCAAACATCATGGTTAATACCCACATCGTTAAATTTTGGGGTATGTTGTGCTTCCTATATATTTATGACCTTGTAATAGTGACCAAGGATTCCATGTGTGCGTGGGCACTCTCACTATTCCAGGCGGTTTTGCAGAATGCTGATAACCCCATCTGTGTTACTTCTTAAAACTGTGAATCCGATCATGAGAATGAAGGAAATAGTGCTGAAGTGTTCTGTTTTTGTTGTTTCTTCTTCTTCCTGCTTAGATTTTTTTTTTTAATAATTAATTTTCTCTGCTGACATTTATGTGTATTCTTATTTCAATATTATTTTTTGTCTGACTTCTATAACTGCATTTATAACACTATTTCTTCTCTGTTACCTGCCTGATTTGTTGTGCCTTTTCATTCAACTTCGTCATATCCAAGTTATTTTTCTTTTTCGTGGAAGAATAATTGTTAATATTTATACTCCATCCCTGGAAATACTCAAGGCTGGGTTGGTTGGGAGGCTGGGCAGCCTGAGCTGAGGGGGACGGGGGGTGGGTTTCAGCCAGCCCACAGCAGGGATTGGGACTGGTGGACTTTAAGGGTCCCCTCTGACCCAGTCTCTTCTGCAATTCATTGTGTATGATTGATTACTTGCCTCTCTATAGGGGGATTTATATATTAGCATAGTAATACTAGAATAGCTCCTTGTTAGTTTATCACATGTGGATTGCAATGAATAATAGCAATTTTTAAAAGGTTGTTGAACACCTGAATAAATCTACTGTAAAACCAACAGCCAGCAAAAAACTGAAAACAACAGCAACAAAAAATCCAAGTCCCTGCCCTTCTGTTTCTACATATGTTGCTCTGAAAGTAGTGTCTCCTATTTATTTCAATGGGAAATTACAACTGATACAAAGAGTATGGTAACAGGATTTGATGGAGCAAATTCAGTATTTTTGAACACAGTCAATGCCATTATTAGCAATTTGTGGTTTTTTTGCCAGTGATGAACAGGAGCCTGTATGCCGTGCTTGTAGAAATTTGCATCCATGGAGGTAACCTACTGTTGCTGTCACCACTGCTGTCACATAGCACACACTGTATTGCTTTGCTTACTGTTCAGTCTCCATAAACGTTCAGCACATGTTGATGAATGTCAGCAGCTGTCATTTTTTTTCCACATGGAGGAATTCAGTTCCACACCTTTGCTTCATATGCACTTCCACATCAGATGTCATTTTGTTAGACTGCTCCTCTGCTGTCATCTGTCACACAGCAACAAAATGTAAAGGAATATTGGTGGGAAGATTCAGCCTCTACCTCCATACTACCAATATCTGCCTCTTACTTTGGGGTCCAACATGATAGAATAGGAGGCATTACTTTTGGATCAGGCCTTGTACTATACAGGTTCATACAGCCAAGATACAAAGTAGGGTGAAATTAAATGATATTTCTATACATTAAATCGTAACAGACAGTGATGCTTAAATAGGTAAAGATTGAATGTGTATTGATACAGTTCTTTGTGCCTGCATGGTAAAGATGGGGTTTGCTTGTCCTCATGTGGATGTCTGCAATGTCAGCACCTGCATCTGATACCTAGACTTGTCAGAGGAGAAAAGCTGGCACTTGGGGTTGTATATCGAGTTCCATTAACTAGCTAGATGAGATGAATTCTGTACTAACTTCCCATTTCCATCTGTGGCAAAAGGAGCCTGTGCTAACTCAGGTTGAAAGTAAAAGGCTGAATTCATTTCGCCTAGTGTAAACTGTCTAAAAGTGATCTAAAGTTGTCATCGTGCTTCTTCAGTCAGCAGAACAAGTTGCTGTAGGAAGACAATTCCTTTTCTCCTTAAGAATAATGCTTATATCTTCAGTAATCTCCATACTGCTTTCTAGATTTATATACCACAGATGCCCTAGGAGCTGCAGTTAGAAACATCCTGATTTGGAAGCGATCTGCAAGGATTATCAAGTCCAAACCCTAGTTCCACAAAGGACTGCCCAAATGCAAATGCTCCTTCAACTGCTGGAGCTTCAGGGCTGTACCCAGAGCCCTGGGCAGCCCACCGCCCTCTGGTGCAGACCCTTTCCCCAGCCCCTCTTCCTGCCCCTCCCCTGGCACAGCTCCATGCCGTTCCCTCGGGCCCTGTTGCTGTCACACAGAGCAGAGCTCAGCGCTGCCCCTCTGCTCCCTGTGAGGAGCTGCAGCCGCCATCAGGCCTCCGTTTAGCTCCTCTGTGCTGAGAAAACCCTCAGCTTCTCCTCACACACCTTGCCTTCAGACCCTTCTCCATCTTCATATCCCTCCTTTGGATGCTGTCTAATAGGTTTATGTCCTTATGTTGTGCCCACATGTGCAGGAGGTGAGCCTACAGCAGGCAGAGCAGGACAAATCATTCCTTTGCCTGGCAGTGCTGGGCCCCTTAGGGTACAGTTGGCCCTTTGGCCTGCCAGGGCACACTGCTGACTCAGATTCAATATGCCACCAACCAGAATGCCCAGATCCCTTTTTTGGTGGGTCTGCTCTCTAGCCTCTCACCCCCCGGTCTGTACGCAGAGCCATGACTGCCCCATCCTAGGGGCCAAACTCAGAACTTGTTCTGCTTTGTGCAGTTGCTGACCGCCCTCAGATTTGTCAAGACTTCAGTGAAAGGCCTCTCTAGCCTCCAGGCAGTCAACGCTCCTCCTAGCTTAGCTTTTATCCACAAATTTACTTAATATAGCTTCCAGATCGTTATTGAAAACATTAAAGAGAAATAGACTGTGAAAACTGTAGAGAATGGGCCCTGAAACAGAGCCCCACTGAATCCTACTGGTGACAAGTAGGGCAACTCTCAGGCCATAGCCTCCCCTCACCCAACACAGCCATGGTTTGGTCATTGTGGGGCATTCTTAGGGTCACACTGCCATGGCTTTCTGATGTCATGGGCAACCTCCATGATGACCATTGTAAGTACTGGGACCCTGACAACAGAACACCAGTTGCTAGCCAACTTCAGTCTGGGAAGCATATATGTGAGACAAGGAGCTTCTTAGATAGACCCTTTCCTTCTATTGTGGGAACTTTTGTGGAGGAGGATCCATCCTCCTCCACCAAAGATGAAGCTTTGGCTTCTAGAGAGCAGCAGCAAACCTGAGCCAATGGATGTAGACCCACCATAGGGCAATTTTGAGCCCATGGAGGTTGACGTACCTCTAGCGGATGAACTGATGGAGGTGGATCCATTTCCATCAGGACTGGGCAAGAGCTATAACATCATGCTTGCCCAGAGACATTGCTACATCTTTTGGTGGTACACAAGGGGCTTTTAGCTTCCATCTTGATGTTGAAGTGTCACCATCTGACAGAAAGCCCCTGGGCCAGCTGCTGCTCTCTGGGACTCCTTTTTATCTGTCCTCCATCCTCATCCTTCCCCAAGATCTCTCTTCTTTCCTGAGCTCTGAGGAAAAGGGAAGGTCTAGGCCTAGTGTTCTCTCTGCTTTTCCATGGGGATAATGGGAGGTGTCTAGTGGACAGCCTTGAACTCCTTGCAGCCTCCAGATGAGTCCTCAAGAAGAGGGCAAGCCTGGGACTGGAGACCTCTAAGCTTCTGCATCAGGACAACAGGAGTCCAGCAGATGGCCCTGGGCTCCCTGCAGCCTCTAGACATGTCTTGAAGAAGAGGGCAGTATTGGAACTGATGTTCTCTAAGCTGCTGTGCTGGTACAGTAGGAGTTCAGTGGATGACACTGAGGTGAGTCCTGAAGAAGAGGGCCCTTGAGATGCTGTTCTCTGAGATGCTGTGCTGGGACATTGGGAATAGTCCAGTGGACAGCCCCAAGCTCCCTGCAGCCTCTGGGCAGCTCACAGGGCCTCCTTGGTCCCCTCTGTTCTCCCCAGAGGGAATGACTCTGCCCCACAGGGTGAGGGCCTAGCCCAGGTCTCAGCTCTGGGGAGGGGCCCAGGCACACAGCAGCCCAGGGCAGGCTGCGGGCATGGCCTTGTCTTGGTGCTGGGTACAGAGGGCCACAGAAGTGCCCCCTCTTCTTGCTGCAGGGTGGAAGCAGGAGATGGGAAAGGCCTCGGCAGCCCTCAGCACTCAGCACACAGGTGGCGGTTGGTGCTGGAGGGTGTCTCGATTTGATAATCAGAACAAGGGAGATTCTTTGGAGTGAGACTGAGATACAAGTAAGGTCAGATGTTGCCTGAATAGTTTATTATTGTTTAAAGTGATGGGGAAGGGAAAGGCTAGTGATTATCATAAATGAGGGTGATGGGGAGGGGAAGGCAGGTGATAGGAAAAGAGCAATAATTACGTAAAATATGTATAATGATCATTTACAGGCAGCTGCAGGTTCCGTGCTGGTTTTCTGTAGACTGAGCCTTAGACTTATTGCACTATTAGTAGAGCAAATTTAAGTGCAACTCTAGCATGGTCAGATATGTGCAATACAAGCAATTTAAGATATTACTGTCTGAGCTGTTTCTCTTGGTGTATCTGAGCAGTCAAGTTTGGACCCATGTACCTTGGGGTCAGCTGCCTTTCTGAGCAGCTTGCTGGGTGATCAGGCAGAATGTTCTTTTGTTCTCTGGAGGTCAGTAGCTCCTGACAGAGAGTACAATGGATGGCTGGGTTTGGTAGCTTTTGAAACTGTTTCAGCTTGCTTTCTGAAAGGATGTTTGGATATAGCCAAGTGTAAAGCAAAATAATTTATTCTGCACTTTCTTGCATATTAATTCTGGATCTAGCCTGCCTCTTCTCTATCTAGTCATCTTAGTTAGGAAAGAAACAAATTAAGGATGTGGTTTCTTGGGTAATGAAGCAAGTGTGAATATTTTATCTGTTTCATCCACCTTTCCTGTTTATATTTTGAAGTGAAAATAAAGCAAAGCACTGTTAAGTCTTGCTGCTTTTTTGTTCTTGTTCAAGAAGGGGCTTGGTGACTTACATCAGTTGGGAGTTTTTCCAACTTTAGCGTAGCAGTTGGGGGTGTTGCATGTTTAATTCCCCTCCTCTTCCCCCACCTTCCCCCAAAAAACCCAACAAATCATACAAAAGTCTGAAGAAAACTCTGGTTTTGAGTTGATACATATATATATAATATTTCCTGGGCCTGCTGCAGCCCAGCTGCTGCTGTCCTTGCCTGGTTGCGGTTGCAACCTGGAGCCGCAGTGCTGGGGAGTAGCTGCGAGCTTATTGTCACAGCCCTATTTTGGAAGGAAAGGAAGCAGGTTGTATTTTTCATTGTGTATTCTAGTGTGTCTTGTAGATGCTGCACAGAGGAGCGCATGCTAATCTTAAAATGTTGAAAGTGCTCTTGCCTGCCTTCTCCTAAGCAACCACACATTGGCTCCATTAAATTGAGAACATTTGCTGCATTCACTGTCTTCCCTTGCAAGATATAGTCCTTTTTTTTTTAGTTTGCTTTTCTTCCCACACTCTTCTGAGAGCTCTCATCCTTCTTTGCCCACTGTTTTCAGCTATTTTTGCCTTGGCAAAATACCTTTCCACCACCTCAATGTTCTTCTCTTGTCCTTCCAGAATTTTTGCTTTGTTTTTCTCCTGCTATGATTTTTTTCTCTGCACTGAATGAATTCTGCTGATTTTATTTTGGTCCACATTTCCCACCAGTACTCCTTTATCTCTTTTCCTTAATCTAGCTCTTAGTTAATATTTGAAGGTAAATTGTTGATCCTTGTGACTTAACAAAATAACGTTGTTTAAAGTAAGTTTGTAAGGGTCATTACTTCTTTTTTCCCCTGTTTTTGTGCATATAGAAAAAATCTCATTATGGGTTTTAAACACCCGTAGCAAATAATGATTATATAAATCTATATTCAGAGTATCATACAGATGGGGTGAAATTGTAGTTGTGTGTCAAAACACACAATCTCTGAAGCATATTTCCTTCACTGTGAGGAGCCAGGATGATCATCAGTTGGCTTTGTTGGGGCTAGACTCACCAGTCCTGTTGGAACTTGAATGATCTGATTTTCAGGCACGTATCCTGTATGACTGCAAACTTGGATACATCAGGGAATGGTAAAGGATGGTGAAGCTGGTAGAGAATTCAGGTGCTCTAAGTAGAGTATCAAGGGGGGATTTTTCCTCAGAGCCTTCAGTGATTACCTGCAAGTCTGCTTTTCCTTCCTGCTTGCTTTTCATTTCTTTAGGACTCTCCGTGTTGGTCTTGTTTGTTATTTTTTTGTGAAAGTCGTAGTTGGCTGTGATGGTATCGTGTTCAACACTGTGTGCTACGTGCAGAGTTGCCCCACCAACTGCCAAAATTAGGACTATGTTGTTAAAAATCGTGATTTACAGAGGCTTCTTGCCAGTAGTAAATGGAAGGCATCTTGCTCTTTTTATCACTGCGGAGGAGGACAGAAATGTGTGGGAGTTCTGACTTTGTGGCTTGGAGAAGAGGAGGCTGAGGGTGTATGGACGTGCGTGAGGGGCAGTAGCTGGTAGCTGAATGCTGGTTGTATGCTTTTGGAGGCAACACTCAACGAAAACTACTTTGTGCTATATAGAAGGAGGATGATGAAGGATGGCACGATTAGCTACTGAGTGGTGTCACCTCACAGTTGCGGTGGATGGCAATGCTTTACCACCTACGTGAGCCCTCAGTGCCAAAGTATTTGCAGCCAGCTTCTAGGCAAGACAGGTGACCCATGAAGCTGCTTAATAAGTGATGGGGAAGTCAGCTGGAGAAGGGCAGAGAGTGTTGGAAACAAAAAGACAGAGCTAACTTGCAGAGCACGCTGTATTTTTCATCAGTAGCAGCTGATTGTGGTATGATGCAGATGAGACTTGGAAAAAACCAAAACAGTGGAGATGTAAATCACCTTACTGATGATAGGATGAGATCTCTCGTCTGGACAGCCCTCTGCTTTCTATAAATTCCTTTATTGCTGTTAATTTGAACTCCCTTCTTTCCTATATAAATATTTTGTGTCTAGCTGCCAGAAAACTTTCACAGTTCTTCCTTAATTGAAAGCGCCCCATCTTTCTTCATTCCATTTTTGAGTATAGCAATATGCTCATACCCTATATATGCAATGATAGATAATCAATGCTTATGTGTGTTATAACTGCATTCAGATTTTAGGAAGACATTTGGCAGTTATGTTCCTTGCGGTAAAGAAAGCGTAAATTATGGAGGATTTTGGCTGAAGACTAAATTAACAGAGTTAGGGTGTTTAACATTTATACCACTTTAAATAAATACAATCCTGTATTACTACTCTGACCATTCAGACTGTAAGGAGAAAAAAGAGATGACATTTCCAGTGTCATTTCATGCAGCTGTGTAAAACCAGGGCATCGCAATTGGTGACTGAAAATGGTACATGTGGGAAGCACCCTTGCAATATAATTAGAAAGTAGATTTATACATATCTTAAATAGATCTATTCTGTTTACTGGAGTTATATTTTAAAATAATAAAGATGTTATATGGATGGAGAGCCACCGGTGTGCTCAGAGGTGGTTGTTGAGGCTTTGCTACTGGTTGTCTGTTGCCATAGACTGATGGCGCTGGTTTCATGGTGATGGTCGCAGTCTGCTCGCTGTTGATCTGACAGGTCCCAGCAGAGGATTTCAGTGCCTTCAGGAGTTTGTATTGGCCATCCGTTTCTTTTTCCATGAGAAATTAGCTGGAAAATGTGCGCTGAAGGATGCCAGACTCCTCAGGTATGGAATGTTGAGGTTTGTTGTAATATTACGAAGGCTGCTCTGGGGCAAAGCCTTCAGTGCCAGTGAGTCCCAGAATTTAGTCTACACGGCTGATGTGGTCACAGACCAGTCTATTATGCAGTAACTCTACAGTGTCCCAGTTGAGGAACTGTAGGAAACCCCCCGAGTATTTGGGTGTTGCTCAGTGTGTGGGGCATGGGTCAGTGCCTTGCTTTTGGACTACCCATGTCTTCTTTGGATGCCTCTCCTTCCATCTTTCACATCTTCTCTGGTTCTCCTGTTGCTTTGTCCCATATATGCAGCAATGAGCATGCTTAACTGGTGATTGACAGAGCACTTTGACCTTCCTGCTCAGCTGCGTTGCAGGCAGAACCAACAGTACAGCCTCAGGTCCCACTGGGACAAGGTGGCTGTGGGCAAGGAGAGGGCTTGGCTTATGATGTGTGACACACACTTCTTGATGGAACTTTTTCTTAGAGCTGATTGTCTTATTATATTGAGCCAGAAAAGGCCTAACAGGTCCTGTCTTGTTTCCTGCAGGAGCAGAGCTGAGAACATCCTCTTTACCACAGAGCGTAAAAATCCAGTAAAGCTATTTGCTGAATAAGAAATGTGAAAGTCTTGCAAGAATATATGGAGAAAGCAGTCACGTAGGCACTGTGATTACAAGCATAATATTGAACAGTAGCAGAACATGCTAAAAAACATCTAGCAAGCATACAAGCATACTGGAAAAGTATTTCCTTTTTTTTTTTTTCACCAGGGGTTTTGTAACGGGAAGATAAAACTTAAAGGTCTTTAAAATACCAAGTAATAACAATAATTTAGGGAAAGGTGAAATTTTAACCCAGAATTTTAAGATTGCAGCATGTATTTAATAAATGTGGTCCTTTTGGGAAGGTAGCACAGCTTTATCTCCTGTATGTGCAGATCTGGCTCAGCCTGTAGGTGAGGTTTTCTGAGCCCCGCAGTTAGTCCTTAGAAGAGAACGTGTGCTTTGACTCAGTCTGGACGAACAGAAAACTGTTTCGTTTGAGACTAGAATTTGGCTCGTTTTTTCTGTATTGGAGCAATTAAACTTTTTCTTGCTTGGAAAAATAATAGTATCTGAACATGTGAATGGAATGCAGCATCTAGTCGTGCAAGAAAACACCTGCAAGAAAATGCTGCTGTCAGAAGAATCCTAACACAGTAACACAGTACATGGGATCACAGAAGTGATAGCTTAGATAAACTTCAGACTAGAAATCAGAAATTACCCACTGCAGTAGTAACGGCATCAAAGCAATCCAGTTTGAGTGTGACATTATCACGTTGGATGTGGCACTTCTTTCAGCTTTGTCAGAAGAGCTGACCCTGCACACTCAGTGTGCCATCTCCCTCTCTATAGGCAGCATCAGGAAGATACTGCTGGCTGTTTGCTGTGTTAGCTGTTAGTTTCTTAAATCACTCCCTAGCTGCATTATTTAATGCTGTTCCCGTATGTTGCTTTAATGATAGTAAGAAGGAGCAACCAGCAGCTGATTTTAAAGGACAGGAGGAAATGTTTTGAAGATATCAAGTGAATGTATCACTGTGTTATTTTGTTGTTTTTATATCTTGCCCAGAATAGGTAACCTGCAGAAATGAACGTTCCTTCTCAGCACCTTTGGAATATGTTCTTAACTCTGTCTCTGTTCCCTCCAAGCATAACTTTTCTCATAACAAGGGTGGATAAATGCATACAAATAGTCAGAAGACAAGCACAGTGATATTTGGGGTTAATAATGTTTTCCTTGGTTTGCTTTACTAGTATTCAATCTGACAAGCAGTTATGCAAAAAGACACTTGAACGTCGTGTTTTTTTCCTTTGAAGAATAGCTTTCAGTCCAACCACAGGCTTTCAAATAAACATTAGGCAGAGCAGTTACTGGGTCTTTATTTTTTCCTCTTCCTTATCCACACTTAAAGATTTGTAAGCACCGGGGGGGAGAAACTGGGGCACAAAGGGGCGGGAAGAGGGAGAGAACAGCAGCAGTTTGTGCTGGAGGGCAGCTGGGGCTGCCAGCATAGTGAGCCCGAGGAGAACTGGGAGAATGAGGAGTTCCTCTTAATGCCATCTTTGTTTTTCCCAAAGCATTTTAATGAACAAATACTCCCGCCAGGTTGTGTCAGCAAGACTCAGCTAAAGTTGTGTGGGTGACTTAAAAATAATATTCAAATGCATAGTTACACTCCACTGTCATGCTGCTTCCCTGACTTGGTAGTGGGTCATTTTTAGACTAACTTCATCATATCCTTAATGCATTCCTAATGCTTAATGCTTTCACAGCTTTATCTTCAAACTTCAAAAATTTCCATATACAAACATAAAAAAGAAATTCAAGAATTTGTCAGTGTTAAATTATTCAGAGGTATTAAGCATGAGGCTTGGGCTGTATATTTATTTGGGAACAGAATATTCCAACAGGTGAAAGGCACATTTGTCTCCGTATTTTATATGCTTTTTCCCCTTTTGGAGAGGCTTGGATGTTTCTGAAGCTTTTGGTTTCCAGCCTCCCCTCTGTAAAAGCAAGGCAGAAACAACCACTGAAGACCTGTGCTGTCTTCAGGTCATCTTTGGCTTCCCTTGGTGTTAAAGGGGACAAGGCTGAACTCCTGGCAGCGTGCTGACACGAGGTATCTGTCTGTGGGAGTTAGCCCTGATTTGTCACTGGGTGCAGGCAGGTGGTAGCAGCTGTTCTGAAGGAAGCCAGGTGTTCTTCTACTTTTTTTACAAGTATTATTTTTTCAATCTTGACTGAAGCTCAGGGAACACTCAGTTTGAAAGGATAGCTGTGATGCTGCTGTGGCTTCTTAAGAATGAAGAAAGTAGAAAAGACGTGGTATTGTTAATGTGAAGCAGGAAAAATGTACCTGTGACTCCTGAGTGCACGAATCTTTCTCCTGATGTAAGGGAAAGTAAAAGACTTTGGTTTTTATCCTAACTTTTATATATGTGTGTGTACATATGGGGGGGCTGTGTTGTTAAAAACAAACATATATTTACATTCTGAGCAGTAACTGCAGCAGGACTGGTGAAGAATAGAGCAACACTGGCTTCTTGATATGCTCCATTAGAAAAGGAGGAAGTTAGTTTTATCAAATCAAAGTGAACAGTTTTTAAAGTGGCAATTTATCTTTTGAATATGCATAACCTTAAACGTTCTGCTGTAATTTCTTCATGCCGTGAGCGTGGATGGGGTACTGAACAGGAATAAAACTGATAATATTAGTGTAATCTCCGAACAGGAGATTGCAAACAGCAGGTTTCTATCACTCGTTCCTTATTTAGCAAGTCACTGTCTGTTGTCTCAGTATTGCCATGAATGTTGTGTGTACCAGACCTGAAAAAGTCCATATAGCTACTATGTTATTTTCCAGTGTTAAACTGGTTGGAGAACTGCTATTTCTGCTGGTGAAAGAAGGCAACATTTGAGCTTTTTTTTGGACACCTGTGCAACCTCTGTATTCTTCACAGCGTGTCTTCTAGATATGTTGAAAGCAGAAATATCCATGAATGTGCATGAACCTGGTGACCCACATGAAACTTGATGACACGATTGCTGTGGTTGTGCAAGTTAGGAACCTCTTCTGCAGAAGGAACACAGAGAATTGACTGCTGCAGAGGAGTCTTCTGTTTGTAAGATCAGAAAATACCAACCAGAAATGCACTGAAGGCTGCATGGATTTCACACCTTTAAGGAAGTAACAAACAAACTCGGTGTTAGCTTCTCAGGGTCTGCTGGGTGACAGTGCTGGCACCTGGCTTCAGTCCCACTGTATTCATTGCCACTTCTGGCTGGTTTTTACATTCCAAAGGTTGCTTAGGAATTTCAGTTACAGTCTTGAAATTCCATGTGAACTAATCTTTCCAGTGTTTGTAAAGATGCAAGATAGAAAGATGCCTGCTTTATACTTAGCAAGTTTTATCCTGTCATGGTAGTACTAAAGCACTGAGACCATCATCTAATTCTTGCTGGCCATGTTGCGCTGTTGGAAGAGCAGAAGTCTCATCACAGAGCAGCACCTCCAGAGGTCTGATGTCTGCATGTGACCTGCTGCCAGACTTCACCTGAGCGTCAAAGCACTGCATTGTGACGCATGCACAACTTTTACCCTCATTTTGAAAACTTAGCAACACCTGGAAGAAGGATTTGTTCTAGGGTCATTATAATTGTTACTCTTCTGCACTACTCCATTTTCTAGTTCATTACTCATCTGTCAAATATAGGCTTGCTCTGAGGTTGTTCTGTCTTCCAAAGAAGCCCCTGGTATTTGATCAGTTCGCTATATAGAACTGTATCTTATTTTGAGAAAACATTATCTTAACAAAGCCAAGGAACGAATCTCTCCAGCTGTGTTTAGACCTGTGCATGTTGATTTTTTCCTGCTGACTGGTGTCTTGGCAGGACAATTTTAATTCATCACCACCATGTGAACTGTTTAATGTGTCACTTGTATGATGTCCACAGCTCGAAACAGGGATATGTCCACGTAAAATCAAGTTGAAGTTCCTAGTGCATTTCATTGGCTTCAAGATTGAAAACTTACGTAGCGTGTGTTCTCTGATCTGTTTTTGCATAATATTTTCAGGTCTGTCTTTATGGGACTGGGAAGTGGGATTGTTTATTTTAACACTAACGTTGGAAAGACAGTCAAATTACAGAAGGATGAGAGTTTTCATATGCAAAATGTAGGATTCAAGCTGCTCTATTTCTAACGTGACTGAAAGAAGCAAGAGACAGCAGAGAATAGATGAGGACACAGATATTGGTGATGAAGGAGATGTGTAAAAATACCTTAGAAAGAAAGCTAAAAGCATCTTCCACTCATGTCATATTGTACGTACTGTGCAGAAATGGAAAGAAAAGCATTGAAGTTGTTGTTTTTTGATCGGAGTAGAGCAACAGAACATGACTGAATCTACTTATTAATTAAAACCTGGGTATGTTTTTATTACTTGCTTTGTTTTCTTTCCTCTATACATGTTATAGAAATAAATAGATTCATTTCTTTAGCTTGTTGGGAAGATTTCTTCCATGATTCTTTCTGACATGGTTCTAGATTCTTTGTGCAAACTTTAGGTTTCTCTTTTCATTCTTGCAGCCTTTGGCATGATGCTTTCCTAGAAATCCTTCTGGAGTTTGAAAACTCTGGCAGCACTTCTTTATAGAGCTCACCCCTCCAAGCTTCTGGTCTTCCCTTTTTTGACAGAGAGCTGATGCTCTCAAAAAGGAAATCCCTCCCTATTTTAGCATTAGCTGATACTTTTTGCTGGTCTCATGCATGACCTCCACCTGAGCATCTCGGAGGAGGTAAAAGAGGTTGTAAATAGCTTTGCTTTGGTTAATAAATATAGAAAGTAAATAAAAGGAGATGATTATGAAACCATTTGGGGCAGTGCAGAGCCTTTTTGTTTTCCTTGGTTGGAGTTTGAATAGTATGGCTTTGGAGACTTACTGCATCTGCTTTGCTCGGGTCTTGGATGTGAGCCAGTTGTCTGACACCTGATCTAAAATTACTCAGAGTGAGCTGATAAAATGTGTGGAGCAACTGAGGAGTTAGCTGAAATGCTGCTGGCTTCCCTACCTGAACTGGTATTTTGTGGCTTCATTCTATTAACTGCTGCTTTTGGATTTGCTGGCACTAATTTGAATTAATTTTTCATCTTTTTTAGCCATACTATTATGGTCTGTTCTTCTTGATGTGGTTCTACACACAGTGCTGTCTTTTTGCTACCTCTGAAATTAAGACAGTCCAGAGTACGTCAGTGAGAACATATGTGCTTGCTCATTAAGCAGAGGTACTGACAGAATCTTCACAGTCTGTCTGTGCACTGATCAATAGTTATCTAATTAGCACATGAAAAGCCATTTAAGGTGATGTTTTTCCAATCCATACCTGGTATTGGTCCTGAATAACCCAGTGTTTGTGGTGCCACAGCCCATGGGATTAACCAAAAGTTGGAGTGCTGGCTCTGCATGAAGTTGGAGGGGCTGGAGCCAAGAGCCTTGAAGGAAGAGCTGCTCAGTTGTAGGACTTTTTCCCTATTTTTCTTTTTCTTTCTTTTTTTTTTTTTTTTTAAGCTTGAAGTTTACCAAATATCACTATGATTCACATTCTTCTGGCTGTAAAGGCTGGATGAGTAGGTGGTAGAGACCGCCATTTCAAGGACTTTTTTATATGGACTTGGGATACAATTTGTGTGTTCTAATCAATTCTGCTAAAGAGCTGGATTTGTAATTTAGAAATAATCAAGATAAAGCAATGATAGCATTGCTACTTCTGCAGCCATCTTTTTTCTCATGGTCTAGAAGGCTTTTCTTTTTAAATAAAACTCAGATAGGTTTCCATCTGTTTTATCGTGGTGATATCATCTCCATGATCAGCTTTGTATCTGGAGTGATAGTTGTGTTGTCGGCATCACCTCAGGTGTGTGGTGTGCTTGTGCGAAGGTATAGATTTGCTTTTAGACATGGGGAAAATGGTTCTCTTGCAAAAATCTCAAATAGGGGAGATGTAAAATAGGCAAATCCCATCTCAAATTCATGAGACAGGGGCAGAGATGGAGAAGGGAAAAAAAATCACTGAATTTAAATAACGTTGTGATGGAAATGTTATTAACTGGTGAGTGGGACCCCTCATTAATGACGCTAGAAATTATTCTTACTGTGAAATCTGATCTGATGTAAATTCTCCTTATCACTGTATGGAATCAATTGTAGATACACTGAATTTTCTTTCTGAAAGTGAAATTAAAATGATGGTGCAGAACAATCTTATTGTGTAACTCTTAGAGCATCCAGGGACTTGAAGTTTGCAGGAAAGGAGCTTGCATCTTGGATTATTTTTTTTTAATATCTTGTAGAGTGTTGGTAGCAATAAGATATTAATGTAATAATCCATTCTATGTGAAGATAATATGGAGACTTGCTTATGTAATGAATAAGCTGATCATTTTATTCCAAGCTCTTTGAATTTTGTTTTGCCACAGAATCCCAGTCTTTATAATACCTGTTTATATAATTGGTTTTAAATTTTATGAGGGTTAAACAAGTTCAAAAGCAATGCAAAGTCATGTTAGATTATTGAGATATGTTAGTCTAAGATCAGTGGTAGGGGAAGTGAGCTTCAGCTCACACCTCCATGTTGTCAGCTTTATCTTTGACCAGAAAGGCATTAAGAAGCTGTCGGAGCTTCCCTCAGAGTACTGAGCCCTCAGCAGTTCCACTCATACTGGAAAATAAGAAAGTATGACATACCGAAGCCCTGGGCTTTCTCCAACAAAGCTGTCCAAACCTTTCAAGTTGTCCTTCTCACAGAAGTAGCTATTAGCTTTAAGAGCTGACTACACAAAATCTGTTACAAAATGTGTAATGAGACAACCTGTTCTCATTGAACAATATTGAATCAGAACAGAAGGAGAATGGGTTGGGAATGGTGAGTGTGCTGGTACTTAAGAGGCCACGTGAAGCTGAAGTTAGCAGCTGTGTGGATCAGGTCATAGTGAAATGCAGTGCAGATCTGCAGACCTTGATATGCTGTGTAGGATCATAGAATCGTAGAATGGCCTGAGTTGAAAAGGACCATAATAATCATCTAGTTTCAAACCCCTGCCATATGCAGGGCCGCCAACCACCAGAACAGGCTGCCCAGAGCCCCATGCAGCCTGGCCTTGAATGCCTCCAGGGCAATCTGTTCCAGTGCATCACCACCCTCTGTGTGAAAAACTTTCTCCTAATATCGTATCTAAACCCCCCCTGTCTTAGTTTAAAGCAATTCCCCCTTGTCTTATCACTATCCACCCTCATAAATAGCCATTTCCCCTTCTGTTTAAACACTCTCTTCAAGTGCTGGAAGGCCACAATGAGGTCTCCATGGAGCCTTCTCTTCTTTAAGCTAAACAAGCCCAGATCTCTCAACCTTTCCTCATAGGAGAGGTGCTCCAGCCCTCTGATCATCTTAGTGGCCCTCCTCTGGACCCGCTCTAGGAGCTCCACGTCCTTCCTGTGCTGGGGGCACCAGGCCTGGACGCAGTACTGCAGACGGGGCCTCACATGAGCTGAATAGAGGGGGACAGTCACCTCCCTTTCCCTTTTTTAATGCAGCCCAGAACACAGTTTGCCTTCTGGGCTGCAAGCACACACTGCTGGCTCATGTCCAGCTTCTCGTCCACCAGGACACACAGGTCCTTCTCTGCAGGGCTGCTCTCAAGGAGATCATACCCCAGTTTGTATAAATACCTGAGATTTCCCTGAGCCAAGTGCAGCACACTGCACTTGGCCTTATTGAACCTCATTAGGTTTACATGGGCCCGCTTCTCCTGTGGGAGAAGTCTGTCCAGGTCCCTCTGGATGGCTTCTCTTCCTTCCAATGTATCGATGGCACCACTCAGCTTGGTAAATAGCCCTGTGTTGAAGGGAAGCAAAATTCACGTTCTGAATTCAGGTGGGCTCTCGCTGTGCACTTGGTTATGTTCAGGAATAAGGATTCTTGGCCCGTGGGATGCTCAGAGTAGAGGAGATGTGTAGGAGCAAGGGCCTCCTGCCTTTTGTGGAGCAGGTATGAGTCACTGCATGTATGTGTTTTGTAGCAGTGCATGTTAGAAATGCCTTTCAGTAGCTTTGGCAGATACTTGAGAACTCACAGACATTCTCCTTCAGTCACAGAGGTCTGGCAGGTGGCACAGTGAGTTCTGCACCAGGGCTACTACAAGAACACCATGTACATAGGGTCACAGTGGGGTGCTGAGGGAAAATACAGTGGTATAGACTTTATTTGAACCTGGGTAATACAAGATAAGAGTATATTTGGAAACTTCTCAGAGCCATTTTTTGCCTCAAGTATCTATACAGCTTTAATCTTAAAGGCAGTCTCAATATTCAGGCTGAAACTCAGTGGTGTAACTTCATTTACATTGCACTTTGTATTCTAGTGCATGTAAATATTTTGCAGTGAATTTGAGCCCTACAATAAATGTTTTTGATCACACCCTGTGAATAGCAGTGGCATAATTTGCACTAAAAATCTGTTTTAAAAATACTGGTATAACTGTATGGCTGGAAATCAGGAGGTGTAAAAGATTTCTGTGAAGTCTTTATTCAGTACAACGTAGTTCTTAGTGATGTGTTAGAATTATTGGGGTGCAGAGCAAATATGCACGTGGCCTAAATAGGAGCTACTCCTGGCTTTGGGTGCTGCGGTCTGGAGGTGGGACCAGCTGGCTCCTGCTCCAGTGGGATGTGGAGCTGTTGGAGCGGGTGCAGAGGAGAGCCATGAAAGTGCTCAGAGAGCTGCAGCACCTCTCCTGTGAAGACAGGTTGAGGGAGCAGGGCTGGTTTGCTCTGGAGAAGGCTCCAGGAAGACCTTGCTGTGGCCTAAAGTACTTGATAGGACAAGGGGGAACAGGCTTAAGCTAAAATAGGTGAGATTTAAATTAAATGTCAAGGAGATATTTTTCTCTGAGAGGGTGATGAGGCCGTGGCTCAACTGCCCATAGAGCTGTGGGTGCCCCATCGCTGGAGGTGCTCAGGGCCAGGTTGGATGGGGCCCTGGGCAGCCCGAGCTGGTGGGGGGCAGCCAGCCCACGGCAGGAGTTGGAGATGGGTGGGCTTTGAGGTCCATTCCAACCCAAACCATTGTATGACAAGAGAACTGAGGTCATTTGTGGAGGCCTCTCCAGTCTGTGTGTTTTGGGGAGATGCAGTGGTGTGCGCTTAGACCAAGTGCTGATCGTTGCTGCCCTGCAGCCCTGCCAGCAGGGCATGTGAATACTGAAGCTAACCAGTATGATTTTTTTTAGTGTAGGTTTAAAAAAAGTATATCCACTTTCTCTTTCCCATTTTCAGAGAATTCAGAGACTTTGTAACATTTATAAAGAAAGAAAGAAAAAAAAAGCCACGCTGAAGCCTTCCCATCGCAGAATGGTTAATCCCAAATAATAAGAAATTTACTCAACTTGTAAGCAACAAAACTTGGTTTTAATGTTGCCCAGGACTTGCCCCTTTTCTCTGTAGCTGATACCTCTATTTCTGTCTCTTCCAGGGTCTTAAAGTGACACTCAAACTTGTGGCATTATCCTTGGAGGTAGTTTTAGTCACAAACAATTTAACCGTACTGCTCCTTGTAAGTCATTTTTCAGCTGTCTCTGTATGTTGTTTCAGGAAGATCCCATGGAAGAAGCCACAGATGGCACAGGAGTGCTTTCCCCATAGCCAGAGCTGAGCTGCTCCATGTGCTGCGGTGCTGGAGAGGCACCGGGCAGCTCTTATGGCATTAGCGTACACCAGGTTTTGTAGTGGATGTTTCTACTCTTTTGTTTTTAGTGCTATGGTGGTAATTAACAGATTAAAAAAGGCAAACAAACAAACAACAAAAAAAAACAGGAAGAAAAAAAAAAGAAGGAAATTTAACTACTACTTCTGAAAGTGGTCTGAAGGAAATTTAACTCAGAGCACTAAAAAAAGAAATCTCTGTGTGTGGAGTGTTTTCCCTTTATGATTTCTACCCCATGTACTGGAGTGCTGATTTAATACTTCATTCTTTGTGACAAAAATGATTCAAAGAGCCATATTTTTCAGGGCTTTTGAAATGGATGTTTCTGAGGGTGTCGATCAACGTTTAGGCAATTAAGGGGAGCAACACTACGTGCCATAAATCATCAGGTCCTCTTTTTTTCCCCAGAAACTGAAATTAGTGCCACAATTTGTAAGCGTTGCGATAAGAATCACCTCGTGCATGTGTCAGCTGCGTCTGGAGAAAGGCAACACCCCTCTGCCTAAAGAAATGGTTCCTCCTGCTTTCATAAACAGTCATGTGCAGAGTTCGGCAGGGCCTGATGCCCCCGGAGCTCGTTCCTTCCCAGCCCGATTGAATCGGTCTTCACAGAAGTGCTGCGAATCTTGTGGCCTCGTTTGAAACAAAAGGGGTTAGGAAAAAACTCCTTTGGTTATAAGACTTTGGAAAGCGAGGGCAGGCAATCTCGGCTGTGAATATTTTCTGATTTTTCCAGAAATCAAGCAGAAGATTGAGCTGCTGATGTCAGTTAACTCTGAGAAGTCGTCCTCTTCAGAAAGGTACAGCCACATCTTTTGCATGAACAATTAATGGTGTAGCATTGCAAGCAGCAGCACAGGGCTTTTTTTTTTCTTTCCCATGTTGAGTTTGCTCGTGTCGTTTCTGTACTGCATGCTGGTGATTGTAATGTGTTAATCGAGCCTCTGGTTTTGGTTAAGCTTTGTGCATTTTTGCAAAGATTTATCGATTGCTTTTTTTAATGAAGTCTACTCGGCTGCAGCATGCAAATGGCAATACAGCAAGCAGGCTGCTGCTTGTGTGCTGGGGTTGCAGACCTCCTTTTTCACTTTTGTGCAAACGGCCTTGCGATTTCTGAATTCATTTTAAAGATTTAGTGTTTGTGTTGTGTTACAGGAGACCGTTCTCCAGTTACAAAGGGCTCTTTTGAATTCAGATTAACAGAAAATGTAACTTGATGAAGCATTTAATGTCCTGTTATGGGGAAAGGGAGTGCCCTTTGCAAAGTAGCTCAGGAATCACAGATTTCCAAATTAGTCACATTCTGTGAGATAGATGTGATCCTTGTTCAAGTCTGTGCTAGGAAATGGAGCAGTCACTGCATGCAGTAATGGTTCATGCCTGCAGGTAAGGACAAAATGACTCAGAAGTGTTTTTAAAGCAATTATTTTATCTGTCAATCAGATGATTATGATTTTAAGTAGCTGTTTCATTTTAAAGAAATATTTGGAGGCGCTGTATGCACTTTAAGTTTTCTGACACAAAATAACCTCCTTGGGATTATTTTGTTGGCTTAAAATTATCCAGTCTGTTTGCTACTGTTTTGCTTGTGGCTGGATTGCAAGGTAAATTCTGATGGTAGGAACTGCTTAAACCTGGATCAGAGTAGTATTTTCATCAAGCTATTTACAGCAGTCATTTCAGCTGTGTGCAGAGGACCATCCAGATGCTGTATATTGGCATTATGATATTGGGCATTGGCATAAAAAAATTAAAAAAAAAGAAGGTTATTAATTTGATGTACTCAAACTATATGGTTAGCTGAAATTATTACCTGAAGCATATTTATTGAATGTTTCAGCATATGAAGACACAATCATCTTCTGCTGAATGCTGTCTGAAGGAAGCACAGTAAAAGATAAACCTTTCAAAATGAGCGAGTGCTGTGTGGCATGCATGATTTTAGAAGATGAAAACGAGCAGTGTGGTTTGGTTTATAATTGTATTTCTGCTAAGGCATTTAGAAGCAAACAGAATTACCTTTCAGTAGCCGTTGGTATAACAAAATACCAGCAATGAGAAATCCAGAAAATGGTGGGGGGGAGTGGGTTGTTAAGTCACCTTTCCAAAATGGAGAGATGTAAGAACAGCTTTGAGATGTATTTTCTTTGGTTATTCAAAATGATGAATCAGGAAAGAAAATATTAACGTTTATCTGTTTGCTTCTCTCTGACCGTGATGCTTACAGTTTTTAAATGCAAGGCTAATAAA
The DNA here is from genome assembly GCF_039878825.1 of Excalfactoria chinensis. Taxonomy (NCBI): domain Eukaryota; kingdom Metazoa; phylum Chordata; class Aves; order Galliformes; family Phasianidae; genus Excalfactoria; species Excalfactoria chinensis. The sequence continues at coordinate 12,601,386 of NC_092825.1, read as the reverse complement.
ATGGTGGTGATAACAGAGAGGATGATGGGGTGAAAACAGTAAAGGAAACAGGTGTTAACTTGATTTTTGGAAAGGCTTTTCTTTGGAATTGGCATTGCTGAGGGGGATTCCAGTGTACGATTACACATGGATGTATTTAGAAATGGGAATTTTATGCAGCGCCCTGAAACTGATGGGTCTCATTCTGAGCAAAACGTGCTCTTAGTTGAACCGATGGCAGTCTTAGATGAATTGGTCCCTGTAAAGGATTATTGCACATAATTAGAAATGGATGCATGTCTGAGATTAATTTAGATACCATTCATTAAAAAGTAGGATTTCGTAACAGCACGGTGAATAATTTTGCAATAGAGATTCAAACGTGAATGCTCTATATACACACAGACTTCTCCCTTTTGAGGGTTTAATTATGTGGTACGGTTCACCTGGAGAGGGATTTGGCACATCAGCTGCACAATTTGCATGGTCAGTTATAAGTAATAAAAACCAATTTAACGTGTTATCTGAATTTTCTTTTCTTTTCTTTTTTTTTTTTTTTTTTTTTTTTAGAATAACCACATTCTTTTCCTGTACCTAAAAATAGACTGAATTCTTTTTGCAAGCTGTTATGAAACAGTGCTGTCGGTCCTGTGAGCTTCCAGTTCCTTTCAGGGCCCTTTCCAAAATTACTGTGTGTTTTGAAGAAATAAACGTGGTTCCATTGAGTGTCTGAACTGTAAAGCTGTCCTCGGTGTAGTGGAATTGCAGTGTGTGTTCATAGCTCCTATGCACAAAAACGTTTTTGACAAACACACTGAATTCACACTTGTATATTTTTTTTATTACCGATTTTTTACCCTTCCTCATCGTGGTTGGTCTGTTTAAGAAGCTTGAGTTCTCTGAAATACCAGGTTGGAGACCTGGAAGAGAGCATGGCTTGTTTCTTGTTTGCCACACCAGCAGACTGCTAGACGTGCTCGCATGGCAGGAGGGGAAGGGAGAGGAGCTGCTTTGTGCGGTACAGAAACGGGAGGAAGGAGGGAGCCCGTCTCTGGCCTTCTGGTTTGTTTGCTTTGTGTTTTTACTGCAGTGTTGAGTGTTTGTAGCTTTTCCTGCTTGCTTGGCAAGTTCACTATGTTACCCTATCCTGGAGGGAAAAAAAACAACAAAATGGGTAGGAGGAAGCTGGGCTCTAATGGGTGGTTTGGCTGTTGCAGGAGCTCAGAGCATGAAGAGTCCTGCAGCATTCTCAGGATAGTTGCTTGTTGGGTTTTTAAGAGGCTTTTAGGAGACATTAAGAAGAAAGCGAGATGGTCCAGTGTGCTGAGTATCCTCTGAGATGTTAAAGATAATACAGCCCTGAAAAGCAAATGAATGCAGATCTGAGATGTTTTTCTTAATGAGATTCCTCCTCCCTTTCCACCTACATACTTCTAGAGAAACTTGGACTTGGAGGTGGCATAGCACAGGGGGTTAAGATAGCTGTATCTTGGTATTCTGTGGGGTATTGCAACAGGCAGATGGAATGAGCCAGCACGTTTGAATCCTAATGCTGTGAGCAGTGAGCACTGTGCATGCCTGGCAGCAGCCTGAGCCAGGGAGTGTGGGTAGCTGGGAGCGAGGGCATGGCAGGGCTCACAGCCTGCCCTGACTCGTCACACCAACTCTGTTTGTTTGCAGAGCTGAGGTCTGAAAAATACACAGGAAAGCTTGAAATACTCTGGAAATGTTTTTTTTGTCCAGCGCGGTGCATACCTGCTTTATTTATTTAAGGAGCAGTGATAAACCCCAAGGGTCTTTGCGTGAAATTCCTTGCCCATGCCTTGCAAATGCCATTAGCAAGCCAGCAGCAGGCAGAGCAGGGTGGTCTTGGGAAAACCCTCAAAGAGAGTAAAACTGCCTTTATTTCTGTCATGTCAGCTATGCCCTCATTCCTTGTACAGTGTAGTTAGGCCTTTGAGCTGTACAGATGTTCTTTTTTGCCTTTTTTAGGGCTTTGTAGAACTTCCGTCGTGTTTCTGTTCCATTTTGAAAAATGCCAGCTCTTCCACCTGGATCAACTTTTTATGTTTGGACTGTTCCTAATGTATAGAACAGTCTTCTGTGTCATGGGATAGGACAAAACTCTTGGCGGTCTTTTTGTTCTGCTTTTTTAAGCTCCGATTCTGGATTCTAAATTTGTCAGTGATGCAGTTTTCCCACAAGATGTGACTGCTAAAGGTTATTAGTAAGGCTGGTACGTCTCACTGACTCTCTTGCTGCCTTTCTGCAAAGGTTGCATATGCGTGTTGCTTTAAAATGCATTTCTGCTTCAGTGTTCTTCCACAACACTTGGAAAATAACAGAAACAAATGATGACAGCCAAGCACTCATGAGCAGTTTTAAAGTAGATAACCAGTGCTTTTATAATTCCATTTTTGTCATTTTGAGGGCTTTTATAAATGCCAATAAAGGGAAAGTATTTTAAAATGACAGCAGGGCAGTGAAGTTCTTGCTGCACAGCATGCAGAAGTATTTGGGGTGGGGTGGTGCAGCCAAGGTTTAAGGACAACTGTTCTTTGCTTTTATTTTTGTTTCTTTTGTTGTATTTTTTTTTAGCCTTGAGCTATGTAAACCCCTCTCTCTTTGTTATTTGTCTTTGCAGAGAGAATTAAATGCATGACTTCATGCTTTTACGTGGTTCCTTCATCAGGTGATCCCAAGAATGCAGTCAGGGGGAAGAGTAAAGGAGGAATAAATCTCAGATAATGGTCTGGAAGAAAAAAGGTGGAGATTGAGTAGTGTTTGTTTCTTTTGCTAAGAAGAGATCTACTATTAGTTGATATAAGAGGCATCATGAATCACTGTGATGTTGGAAGATTCCTTTGGTCGTAGGAACGTGTGTCGTTTTGTTTTGTTTTTAACTTAATTGTGGATGCGCTGCATCTCCTAAGGCAGAAGTGTCATTCATACTGCATTACAGAAATAAAACATGTTTAGAAGTAGAAGAACCGTCAGCTCACAACATCCAGTATGACCTGACAGTGCTGTGTCAGATAAGTGCTTTGGCATGATTACTCCATAGCAGGGCATTATCAGATAATAATGTGTTGTTATTCTTGTAACTAAACTGAAACAAAAAATAATTATTAGAACGATGGAATCATTTAATCAGTTCCACTAAGTTCTAAAGTGTCACTTTAGATGTCTTCCCTCTTTATGTGTTTTTAAAGTGTAAAAGGATTATTACTTCCATTTCCAGGCATTTCTGTTTATTTCTAGTAGTTGTACAACTTTAATTTTTTGGTTTTGCTGATGATAATATTGAACAATGTATATTGGTTCCTGGCTTCCAGATTTCCAGCTAGTTCTGCTATTTGTTGTGCTTCGTCTTAGAAGTAGGGAGGAAATGATCTTATCCAAATGTGGGACAGCAGCTGTTTATTCAGGGCGGCATTTCCTTCGCTGGAGGACTAGCTCTGGTGACAGTGTGCCTGTAGAGCCAGACTTCATTTTAGGCGACTAACATTGGCCAAAACAAATCCTACCATTTGTGTATTTTTCGTATCAAAGGCTTCACATGCTCACTGTTTTTGTGTGACAGACTTTTAAGTGAAGTATGAAAGGAATGTTCAGACAGGGAATGCCGCAGCTTGTCATTGTGCATGTGTAGAAAAAGCAACCAGTAACGTGTAGAAGCAGCCTTTTTCTTTCACAGTGATACTCTGAACTTCCTTTTAGAGCAGGTAGTGCCTGCATCAGCTCATCAGCAGGTTTTGAAAAAGTTTAGAATTGGAAGCGTGTTCTATATTTGCACGTTGGACTTTGTTTATTCTGCCCTACATAAGAAAATTTCTGCCCTATGTAAGAAAATCACGTGTTGGTATTTGGTCATGAGTGGAAATTATTGTTAGTATCCCTGTTATTCAGATTTGCTCCTGTGTATGACTTGATCTTTATTTATTTTTGATCTTTAAGAATTTTTCATCATACAGTTATTGGTGAAATATTTATTAGAGGAAAGTTTTTAAAATACTTTCTGGAAATGTAAATGTTGGCTGTTGGCATTGATGGCTGGTTTTCAGATGAGAGATCTTTGGGAGAGACTGATGGTGCCGGGTGGTTGCATGAGATTTTCCTGTGTGAGAATTGTCCTTTGCTGGAAATGAATTCATGTCAGCCAGACGTGATTATAGCACAATACGTGGCTAAAAGAAGCATGTAAAAAATTGGAAATAGATGTTTTGAACAATATATTTTCCCTTTCCAAGTTAAATGAATGTATCAAATTCTGCTTCACGGTAAAAAGTTAAGTAAAAAAGTAATGTGTAGCTTTAAGCAAAGCCTTTCCTATTACAAATCTAGTCCAGTTTTATGACTGGAAACCTCTTTGGCTATCACTGTCTTAATCCTGACTTCACTAAAATATCTGCTCTGGGCCCCTGGACAGGTTGTATGGGTACATTGCCTGATAGATTGCACAGAACAGAATCTACGTATGCCTGGTTACTGCTTCTCTGTTGTCAGTGCACTGTGTCACAGAGTAGATTAATTTGAGATTTCTGCATGTTCTTGTTGTGTATTTGCAAATGAACAATATAATGTTTAGATGTTACACAATTCCATAAATTTACTATGATGATATTTTTGCAGATTTTCGTTGGTGCTGCAGTTGATGTAGTTATTCTGAGATACTAAACAACAAGTTAAGCAACTTTGTATTATTTAAGCATTCCGTTTTCTTGTGTATTTTGTGTATTATCAGGATAATTGTGGCATCTTTCAGCATATAAGTTCCTGTGAGTGCTGCCGTACACAGGATATCTACCAGTCTTCCTATCTGGTTGAAGAATACCTTTTCTGTCCAAAGGTTTTGTGGCCAGAAGGTCTGTCACTAGAAGCCCTTAGAAATTCTGCACTCCTTAGTTTCTCTCCCAGATGATTCTGTATTTTCTTCAAGACTCACTCTTAGGCTTGGGTAAGTTCTCTGACAAAATACAAACTGTCAGTGTTGACCTAAAAAAACCATATGTGAAAGTCATTTCATCTAGGGCACCTACCAGAAGCACGCTGCTGATAGTGACTGGATAGAGGGAACCTGCTTTGGCAGGGGGTTGGACTCGAAGATCTCTAAAGGTCCCTTCCAACCCTTACAATTCTGTGATTCTTTCCTTTGATTCTCTCTTCCTCTCTCTCTTTGTTCTTGAAAACTCCCATTAGAAACAAACACGTGAAGATCCATGTTTTGTCTATTGTATACGATACAAACGAAGGAGTCAGTTCTCTACCGAGTTCCTTGACAAAGTGGCTTTAGTCCATCAGCTTGGTTGTCGCCTGTCTTCATGACTGGACAGTGCCTGAGGGCATGACCACATCCCAAGCAGATGTTCTGTTTGGGTGAAACTTTGGCCATTCTGTTTATCAGGCTGTTCTAATAAATGTGTTCTGACTGTAGCTTTATCTTGATGTCTTCCAAAGCAGCAAATTGCTATCATGTATGTTTCTTATTGTAAATCATTCATGCATTTACTAAAAGATTGTATTTCTTCTCTTGAAAGCTAATGAATGTGCATACTTCAACATTTTGCTAGTTAGTATTAAAGACTTTCCCCCCAAAAAAAACTTGGGCAGCACAATTCCATGGAAAGAAGGAAGATTTTAGAGCTCCTTCTCTGGCAAAATGTCATTGGAGTAATGTGAAACATCTTTAAAGTTCAGTGCTTTGTTTTTCATGAAGTAACTCCTTAGGCCCAAACAAAACCTACTGGCATGTCTTCACAGCCTTCCAACAAAGGCAGCAACCTCTTATTACTTCTGTTCCACAGTACTGCTGTACATGGGAATAGCTGGTATCTTTTGGTGGGTCAAAGAAGGCCATACTAGTGTGGAAACTGTTCTTAAGCTGCATCTTTTTCCTGTATTGTCAAAGCTAAAATACTAGAACAAGTTTTGGCAGAAACCAAACCATTTTTGTCATTAGTCAATAAGTCATGTCAATACCATAAAGACACAATGTAATTTTATTTTGTAACCATTACTGCAGATAGTGTATCAAAATTGCCAACAGTGAATTTTTTGTTGGAATGGAAACAGACTCAGAAATGTGTGGGATTCCTGGTGGTCAGCTGTTCTGGTATTTTCTATCCAACATCAGGGCATCAGATTCACAGAATCACGGAATTGTAGGGGTTGGAAGGGACTTGAAGAGATCACTAAGTCCAACCCTCTGCTAAAGCAGGTACCCTACAGGAGGTCACACAGGTAGGCATCCAGCTGGGTCTTGAATATCTCCGTAGAAGGAGACTCCACAATCCCTCTGGGCAACCTGTTCCAGTGCTCCATCACCCTTACTGCATAAAAGTTCTTCTGCATGTTTGTATGGAACTTTCTATGTTCCAGTTCTAGGCCATTACTCCTTGTCCTGTCATTACACAGCACTGAGAAGAGCCTGGCCTCATCCGTTTGTTTCCCACCTCCCTCTAGATATAAATGTTTATCATATCCTCACTCAGTCTTCTTTCCTCCATGCTGAACAGACCAAGTTACTCAGCCTTTCCTCATATAGGAGATGTTCCAGGCCTTAATAATTTCGTGCCTCTCTGTTGGGAGATCCCAGTCCTTTTTAACTGTAGAGCCCAGAGCTGGAAACAGTAGCATAAATGTGGCCTTACCAGGGCAGAGTAGAGAAGGATCGCCTCCTTCAACCTGTTGTCCACACCCTTCTTTATGTCCCCCTGGAAACCATTGGCCCTCTTGGCCACAAGGGCAAACTGCTGTCTGATGGCCAACCTACTGCCTGCCAGGACCCCCAGGTCCTTCTCCCCAGAGCCCATCTCCAGCTGATCATCCCCTAACCTTTATTGATGCGTACTGTTATTCCTCTCCAGGTGCAAGTCTCTACTCCTGTTCCTGTTAGACTTCATCAGGCTCCTCCCTGCCCAGCTCTCCACTCTGTCCAGCTCTTGTTGAATGGTAGCACAGCCTTCTGATGTGTCAGCAAATCCTCCCAGCTTTGTATCATCAGCATTTGTATCATCTCATTGTCTCTCTTCTCCAGCTGCTATGGCTGCTGTTCAGAAGTATTCAGTTCCTGCCATGCCCACATACCAAATGAACATATCAACCTCTGTTTATTCCATTTCATAAAATAGAGTTGAAGATGCTTGGAATTACCCCTAATCTATATGAATCCTTCTATAAAAGGATTGCCTTTCCCACAGGAGAGCATATGTGGTTGGTCTTCTCAGAGTGGTACTTTTTCATCTTTGGTTGGACAAAGTGAAGCCTTTCTGATGGATTCTGATGCTTATGGAACTAGAATCAGGCATTTCCACTGCTGTTCAGTGATTTAGCTCTGAGAGCTCTCCACTTCTGAGGACATTGTGGTACTACTTTTGACCAAGACTTCTTTGAGAGACAGGGAAGAGTTGAATAAGCACAGTGATTATGAAATAGAATTTTATCTATTAAAACATTTAGTTCTAATAGAAGTAAGAATCTGAAGCCTTTGTATACTTGGTTTGAAGTCTCACTTGGCCGCTTTCCAAGTAATTAATGTTCTGAAGTGTTAATCTAGAAAGCCAAATAAAAAAGATGGTCTTCCTCAGCATGCTTATGTTTCGCAGTGAAAGAACGCTTACAAACAAGTTGTAGGTGCACAAGAAAATAAGTACTTTATTAAGGTTTATTTAATAAACTTTATTACACATATGTTTGAGTGGGGGGGATCTGAGTGGATTTCTGAGGCTATTTGTTAGGGTAGTCTTTTCTTTTGATATTGTAACTACAGTATGCATAATTTTTTATGCAGAATACTTGAATTTAAATGCGCTGCTGTTCTTTACTGAACGATGTTCACGAGTTTCTCCAAGGCATGCCTTCTAAATATGTTCCTGAAATTTAATTTGCATCTACTTTGTCTTCTCTTTTTTTGCTTTATTTGTCTTCCGTTATAATGGTGTACAGTTGAGTCCCGACTTTGTAAGAAGACATAGGAAAGATGCAGTCGCAATTCCTTTTGAATGTGTTCAGCAGACAGGAATTCCAAGGGCTTTTAAAAGATCCAGAGGACATTCAATCGAAGCTGAGTAGTACCTGAGAATGCTAATATTTTTCTGCTATCATTTAAATGCTGAGTTGTTAACAAAATGTCAAAATGACAGATTTATACCCTTTGCCTTCAAATTGTTACTGATAGCTTTGCTAAGAAATTTGGGTCCTTTTAGCCATGCCAGTATCAAAATCTGGAGGGCTTTGGATCCCATGGGCATATCTCCCATCCCAGCTTAAAAGCTAAATGCAACACTGCTGCAGCTTTGTGTCCCCAGGGCCAGACCCTAATGAGACTGAACGCTTATTCCCTGTAGGTGTGTGCACACATACACACACACACAAAATGCATACTTAGCTGGCCAGATAGACCAGCAGAGTCTCAGAACTGAGCTTTTAGTGGCACTCACACAAACATATATGGGGCATTCAAACAGGATCTGCATGGCCAACCCAGTCCCGCTCCTCCTTTCCAGCTGTTCAGGTCCAGTGCCCTAGTTGTTGACCTGTAGAAACTTGAGTGCTGAGCTTTATTCGTCTTCCAGTTGTTGGTGCTTGGACCACTTATCTACCTGCTGGCTAGTTGGGCTTAAGTTCACTGGAGTTCCCACACTTGAAATACAAAGTGCACCCACCAAGAACATAAAAATAGAGCTTAATGGTGCTGTAGGATAGACTGTCATGATCAAGGGCAAGGCTGTCAGACAAGTGTTCTGAGTCATCTGCACTGAACCTGCCCCTTTCATCTACCTTTGTCCTTGTCTTTCTCCATCTCTAGTGCCATTCCCTAAATGTTTTGTAATGTCTTGTGTATTTCTACAACCCTATGGCAAGTTTTATCCAATCCCAAAGTATTATTCCTTCCTATATCCCATAAATCTTGTATTCCTTAGGGCAATAACCTTCAGCATTCAAGGTGCTCCTGGGGAGAGAGCTTCCTTCTCATTCATCTTGGTGGGTTTCTCACTGGGAGACAATGATGTAATTGATGGTCTTGGGAGGAGCTGATTCAGGAGCTCCCTATTCACAGATTAGGTTGCTAGTATTTCTCTGCCTGTGGTTTTTCTTCCGATTCTTGCTGGCTCTGTTTTTATAGTGATTGCCCTTGAATCAGATGATCTAACACCAGTCTCCCAGTCGCACCTGTCAGAACTGGACTTGAGCCTGTTTGGATTTTTGACAATCTGACACTGACATCCAGAAGATTTCAATCAGATGAGGGTGCAAACTCATCAATTCCTTTGCTAATATTTCTCAGTTCTATGGAAATCTTGGGTTGGAGAGTTTTGTCTGCTTAACTGCATTTTATATACTTGCATGCCTGGAAAGGAAAACAAGTGTCTTACGAAGTGCATAGCATATATCTATGCTTCAGACTTACATCTGCTGGAGTTAAAAGGCTCGTATGTCTAATGAAGACAAAGCTCAGTAATGACCACATACGAGTAGTGCTACTTACTCCACCAAACTTGTCCTCTGTACTTGTTGCAAAACCCATTTGTGGTAAGGTAGCATATGGACACACAGTATAGTAACTAAGGAGTTCTGGAGTGTAACCCAGCTCAAACTGGGCATCCTGCCTCTACTCATTCTGGTCCAGAATATAAAAGAGCTGTCTGATGACAGCAATTAAAAGTAACTTTTTGTGCCAATTAAAAAATAGCACATACACATACACAAAAACAACTAACCCCAAAGCGGTCATATATCCTTGCTTAGAAGAGAAGTAGCATCTCTAAGGTGGACAGGAAAGCTATTATTAATTTGACCAGCGAGTACCAAGAGATTGCTCAATTCTGTTACAAGGTAGCTGTGCAGGCAGAAGAACAGCCCACAACACTGGTTAGCCAATATTTGCCTATCTGACATCTGTATTTGGAAAACCTGGCAAGTAATGTTTCTAGTGTAAGAACCCAAGAGCTAACTAATGCTTGAGGCTTTGCCAAGCTGCTTCTCTCAGAAAGAAAAATAGATTGTGATTTGGGGGTTGTGAGATTTTTGTGTGTGTACAGCCCTGTTTATTTACAAAGAATGTAAACAGAGCTCTGTTTGCAGGAGCGGAGCAGAAACACTGAGCAACAGGCCACTATTTTGCTGATGTTTTCAAGTCTGCCAGTCTAGGTAGTACTGTGCTCAGGGAAAACAGGAGAGAATGAGGAAAACCACACAACTCTCCTTCCTGAGATCACAAACGCAGTATTACTTGCTGTTTTTGTTTCTGCCTACTACATCGAGGCATATGTAACTGCAGGTAATTTTTCCCCATTCCTTCGACTTTGTAATTGATATTTATGAAATTCTTTAATCCACTCACCTTAAACTCTGTTAGGATTTGATGTGTCCATGTATTGAACGGTCTTTTTCTACTTATTTATCCTGTTTATTTGCAACTGTTGCATGAAAGAGATGATATGACTTCCTTCTTTTACTCGGACCAGAGGTGTTCAGCCCAGCAATCAGCCTTGATGGCAGCCACGGCACAACTACTGGGAGCTCAGCATGATCACAGACATTAAGTTTTAGGATAACAATGTCGTAGTTGAAAGACAATTTCAGAAGCAGTTTGTGTGCAGCCTGCAGTGCCTCTCTTTGCTTGCTGTTCCCTGTTCCCTCCCAGCTCACAGTGCCTGGCAGCTGAGGACTCCTGCCCTTTGCTGAAAATAGCTCTGCATGGGACTTCCTTGCAGACAGGTGTGAGCTGCTTTGGGCTCTGTCTTCCCAGGCGTCTGCCAGCTCTTCCCCGGCTTGCTCTGGAGAAAGATTCTTTAGATCTATTCCGCTCTGCATTTTTGTTTTTGTTTTTAGCTTGCTGCTTTTCTCACAGGCATGCTGTCTGTGGTTATTGCATGGTCCTTGGTCACTCCATTCCGCTTGGCTGAGCTGCTGTGAAGTCAGTGGAGTCAGGCCTGTTTCCTTCTGGAACTCCTGAAAGCTGCTGTGGTGCACTTAGCTTCCCGGCTCCCCAAACTTCTCTAAGATGTAGTTGTTCTGTCCACAGCTGGCAGTTTGTGTGCTGCTGCCTGTGAGAAGAAATCTGAGAGTCATTTGTAGTGTTTTATTCCAGAGCTTTCCCTTCACCCCACCCCAGGCCTTGTTTTGTTGTCCCCTCTGTGTGCTTAGATACCATCTGCTTACAGTCCTCTGCAGGCACTGACCCTTAACAATCCCCTGCGTTTGATTTTGTCGCTGTTTTTGGTGTTTCTTTTTTTTTTTTTAGATTTGTTTTATAGTAGTGGGGCACTGATGGAAAAATAGATTATGCAAAGGAAAAGCTACAGACATGAAAATATGGCAGTACTTAGTGTACTTCTGCATATGTGTATTTTTTACAAAGGTTTTGGAATGATCCAGGTATCAGAGAATCATTAAGGTTGCAAAAGGCCACTAAGGCCACCTAGTCCAACCATCAACTCCACCACCTCCCTGGGCAGCCTGTGCCAGCACCTCACCACTCCTTCAGAGAAGTTGTTCCTAATACCCAACCTGAACCTCCCCTGGTGCAATAGCTAGCTCTCTTACATTACAATAGCTTGCAATAGCTGGAGTTCACAAGCATGTTCACAAACAGAATAGTAGCATTTATTCTAATGTAGGAAAAAAAAAAATTGTCCAAATATATATGGAAGAACAAAGTGTTGGAGGCTTAAAAAATATTTAACATTGATTGAACATCAGCAGCCTCTTGTTTATTTTCACTTTAGCAAGATTTTTTACACTGTCAACCATAATATCCTGATAGACAAACTGTTGACGTGTGGGCTTGCTAAGTGGGCAGTGAACTGGATTTAAATCTGACTGAACTTTTGGGGTGAAAGGGCTGAGGGCTGTGACCAGTGGCATGGTGTCCATCTGGAGGCCTGGCACGGCTGGGGCACTTCAATGGCACTACAGTTCAGGGAGGTGCCAAGTCCTGCACCAAGTGGGAATAACCCCAGGCACCAGGCTGTGGGTCCACCATCTGGTAAGCTGCAGAGAAGGACCTAGAGAATAGCAAGTTGAATGTGAGCCAGCAGTGTATGAGGCAGAGCTGCCAGCAGGTTGAGGGATGCAATCCTTACCTCTCCTTAGTCCTGGTGAGACATGTGGCAGTGCTGTGTTCAGGACCAGGCCTGGAGCAGGTCTGATGGAGGGCTGCTGAGACGATGAAGGGTTGGGAATATCTGGTATAAGAGAGGCTGGGGGAGCTGGAGTTGTTCAAACAGGAAAGAGGAGTTTCAGGAAGGATTGGTGTGTAGGAGTTGATACCTCTGATTGATCTCAGTGGTGCCCACCTAAAAGTTGTGGGGTCATGGTACTCAGGGAGGGAACTATTTGGTTGCTGTTGATCATCTGTCTTGGGTATTTCTGAGCGATATATTACTATTGCATCTTAATATCCGATGCTCTGACTTATTCATAGTTAATTGTGTTTTCCATCTATTAAATGTTCAGCAGATTCAAAAATAAGATTTTATTCTTTTTTGCTTTGTGGTGAATTCATAGCCGTAATTGTTACAGAGAAAGCTTTTCACTGAACTATGTTAACAATGTAATAATTTAACTCCTTCAAGACATGTGACTGATCTGCTTGTTGTAAATCGAGTAATACAGAAATGTTCCTGTTTTGGGGCAATAACATCTTAATTCACCAATAACAAAGATGTTTAAACATCATTTTCATTCCCATGGAAGCTGTTGTGAGGCAATAACTGGGCAAACTATAGCTGTTTCTTCAAAATAAATGCCTAGAAAACTATTTTTGCCCGTGACTTTTGTATTTTAGGTTGGCACCAGCTCATTCTACATAATCAAATGTAAGCTGCAAATACTCAGAATTACAAAATGTATGCAGCACTTCTTGTTGAGGACATTTAGGGTCAGAATTCAGCAATTTATTAGTAGAAAAGGAGTATATAGTTTATTGAAGTGTTTTATCCCGAAGTGAAATGAGAACAATTGTATTTTAATGTAAACAAAAATGGCTAAAAGCAGCCAATTCTGAGTGTAATGAAGTTAAATGTCAGCATGGATAATGATGCACAAGGATTTACAAGGATTTTACAGTACATTGTGTTACATTTGTGTTAGATAGGCCCATTGTGATAATTAGTGAATGTAAACATGAGGGATTTACATTGGGCATATTGAAAACACTGAATATTATCAACTGGAACATTGTCTCCTTCCTTTTAGCCCCACCTGCATCTGTTTTGTTCCTCATGTTGGTGAAGGAGGCCATTGGCTACAGGGCAAGTTGTGATGCAGCGATGTAGCTTTTCAAGTAGTGCTGACGATGTGCTCTAAGATCTGAACAATGAAGAAGAATCAGGAGGCAATCAAGAAAGAAAATAATTCTTGCTAAGTGAAAGAGTAAAAGTGATTTATTTATTTATTTATTTTTTGAAGCAAGATTATGTGGTATTCATAGGGGAAGATGTTGACAGGAATTTCATATTCATTGTGCTGGTCTGCAGAGTTGAATCGCACAGTGCTTCTGTGATTTCATAAAGTATTTCTTGTTTTCACTGTAACAACTTTTATATTGTTAAAAGGGAGTTTGAGATGGCGAACTAAGAATTATATTCTGTATAATCCCTGTGCTCTGATCTTTTTTAAAGCCATGTGTAAATGAGTGCCTGGTTTGATGAGTGGCTTGATGGTTGAGGGAGGAAAGTATTGCTGTGTCTCATCTGGTATTTTTTTTCCAGCAGTGTAGTTCTTTTTTAATCAAGTCTTGAGATAGGAATCAAAGTTTTGTAATATAAAATCTAAGTGGAGTTTGAAAATCTTAAAGTTTCTTTCTGGGTAATTGTGGCATATTTGTTACTGTTGTTAGCATTCAGTGATATGATTTCATCGTAATACAAAAGTCTGCTTTCAATTACAATTTTGTTCTACTGCATGCAATAGAAATCCATCAAAACACAAAACTGAGTTTCTTGGGCCAGACCGGAGGTCTTTGATTGCTGTTGTGTAGAGCTGTGTCATCAAAGTATCAGAGGAGATGATGTGTTGTGAGTGAATCACTGCCTGGATGTTAAGATGAAAAGTGAAGAGTTTGTAAGTTTTTCATTTATATTTAACATGTTAATTTCACTTCAAAGTACAAATTTTATGGGAAGAGGCAATTGCAATAAATTACAAAATGCGCTGTTTGTGTTAAACCTAAGGGGCAACAAGTATTAGTTTCATGGACTTCCATGCTAGTTAAGTTTGCTGGCTATATTTGGGTATTGATAATTACTGCTCTGGTGTTGCTGACATGACTGGTTTGTTTTTGTAAACTCAGTTACCTGTGCCCTGTTTGGTATGTTGTGTATTCCTGAGGGTTTCTTGACTTTATTTACTTAATTGTTTATTTAACATTTTGGGCAGTTGTACATTGTTACATCAGCATACTTCAGAACAGGGCTAGCTCGCGTTCAATCTGTAAACTCGTAATTAAGATGGCAGTGCTGTTATGTAATCAGGTTCAGTAAGGATATAAGCACAAAAGGGAAATGCTTTATTCACAAGAGATGCTAACCTGTCTTTTGTTCTTTGGTTGTCATTTGTTTGCTTAAAAGTTTCCCTTTAAATGACTTGGTTCCTTAAGATGGGAGTTCTTAGTGTGAAAGATGCATGTTTATATTTCTTCCCAAAGCAGGTGACTGGTGGGAGGCAGGGGGTATGGTACTCCAAGGACGATTTTTTTTTCAGTGTTTGCTTCTTTAGAAGGAACAATACCTCAGTTTTAAGCAGTGATGTTTAATGGCTTCTGGTAAAGCATAATAGTACACGTATGTGCAGGATCTTGAAATGTTCATTCCGTATAGCAATAACTGAATGTAACATTTAACTCCCTGAATATTCCTTTGCCTTTTCTGTTAACAGGAGATGCTGAATTTAAAAATTCACCTGGAGTTCTCTTGCACTTGTATGAAGTTAATCTTAACACTTCAGTGCTCTTTTTTAAATGCTTTTTATTGCAGTTCCCACTGTTGTTACAAGTGCAGTTTGCAAACATTTAAGTTAAAGGAAGTAGCTGTGGACTGAGGCTGGTAAAGCTCTGATTTGATAAGCTGTGTCAGTTTGTACCTACACTGACTGAAATACCCATCTTCACCTCACACTCCTTTTTCCGTCTTATTTTAACTTGTGCCAGTGATTATAACATTCTTGCCCCAGGAAAGCTTGATGCATTTCCCTCTAGGGCTCATCAATGCTGTATTTGAATTGTCCTCAGGGTTTTCAGCAGCGCAGCAGAAGTCATTACTTTGCCTCAGGATCTGATTGTGCTGTGTCTGAAATGATCCCGGCCTATGGTAGGCAAAATGAAAGGGGCCCCATGTTCGATTATCAAACCCTTTTGCATTCACGCTGCTTTCACTTCAAGGACATTTTGTTAATTCTTCAGACCAGTGTCATTTTTATTTCTCCATGTCATGTGTGAGGTAGTGGATTGTGGAGGCGGGGAGGTTTCGTGGTGGTCATTCTGTACTGGTTTTAATGTACTCCGGTTTGCTTTTAGTGCTGCTTGTGCTCTCTTGGAATTCTTGGATGTCACAATGGGACATGGGAGTTGTTCTCGAGCCCTTGGTACGTGCTTGCGCAGTGCCATGTGGAACGGCTGCCTGCAGCCAGAAGGGCTGCTGTGTTGGGCTGCTGGGAATTAGTCTTCAGTCCCCGTGGATTGAAGGGAGGTGAGTTCTGGGTGCAGTAAAGGTTGTCCACATCTCTTTTCAGTTTGCCGCAGGAAGATTCATTTCTGGCACAGAAACAAATATGTTGAGAGCCAGTGATACCTTAAGCTGTCCCAGCTGTCTCCTAGGTGGATATTTCCCGGATTTCCGATTGGCATCTTCTGTAGCAGATTTTGGTGCTGATGTCATGACAAGCTTACCCAGATTACTTATGCTTCTACTGAACCACAAGGGGGTAAAGAGGTTGTGCATATGAGTCTCACAGAAAGAGTGACCTCAACATAGCAATTTGGCAACTGCAAGATGTGAACGTGCCCCACCACTGCATTTTGCTCTTGCACCAGCTGTCCTGTCCCCTCTACGCCACAGGTTTGCCACCAGTTCACTGAGACATCAGGAAATGCCAGAGCCTGCGTGATGGGCATGATGGGAGGGAGGAGAGAAGGTGTGTGAAGGCAGTATTTACATATTCATTGAGCTACCGAGGTTTTTTCCTCTCTCTCTCTCTCTCGTTTAGCAATAGTAATAACATTAATGCTTGTATCTTAAAAATTCTCCCAGAATTTACTTATATTTGTCCCAAGTTGTTTTGTGGATTTTTATTTTAGGCATAGTTCTCACTATTGCTATAATGGCAGTTTGCAAACATTAACACATTGGCTAAAAGAAAATGTTCCCTTTCAGCAATTCTGAACAAAAAGCAGTGTGTTAATCTAGGTGAATGCTCATTTATATTGTACAGTATTGTACAATATGGCTTGTATTTCAGGATATTTAACAACCAAATGCCCAGTGGAGTTTATGCATCACACCATATACCTGAGTTACATAGCCCAATCCTAGTAAGGATTGTGACTCTCATCTGCCAATAACTTTTCCATAGGCAAATATTTTTTCATCTTATTGAATGATTAGATAGTGAGGTTTTCAGACTGCCATAGTGCTTAGATAGTTGGGGTTTAATATATATGAAAATGAAACAAGAATAGTAAGGAAAAGTCATCAAATATTCTTGGTTATATGGTCCCCATTCAATAACTGCAAAGTCAGGTGCTTCTTGAGGGTTGAGGTAGAAGAGCTGAGCTGCAAAGCACAGGCTTCTTTGCACTTGTAGAGCCTTCTCTCTCAGCTCCTTTCAGTTTGAGGGAATGAAGGTTAAAACTTGATTTCTTTTTGCTGGATCCCGAATGTCTGCTAAAGTGTTCGGGAGAAGTGATGTTCCTATCACCACTTTCCAAAAATGCTGGGTGTAGCAGGTTATCCTGGCCCTGTAATAGTTTATCTTTTTTCAGTCTGTCTCCATCATTAGTTAATCCAGTATCATTCTTATCTTCTGTTTGACAGATCAGTGGCAGCTGTTGATCTGTGTGGTGTAAGGCATTTAACTTACTGTCTCAAGAGTTCTTCTGAACAGAAGTGGAACTGTAGAGCTTTGTCGAAACGTTCTTGTTCTTTTTAACAAAGGTTTGAGAGTGGAGGCTTTGATAGGATTAAAAACAAAACAAAACAGGAGAAGGTGGAAGGCACAAAAGTGCAATCCGTTTAGTGCAGATCTGGGGAACTGTTATTATAATCCTCCAGAGTAGGGACTTCATTCTTGAAAGGGAAAGTGGAGGAGGAAGGGTAATATTAGCATCTCTGGTCCTTGGCTGTGGAATTCCAATAAGATTTTCATTAGTGGTTTAATTTAGCTATAGACTTATAACTAATGTAGTGTTTTCACCTTTGAACTTTGCATATATGGCACACCTTCTATGATACATTGCCCACGTTTCTAAAAACGAAACACTGAGACAAGGCATTGGCAGTCCTATTAGAATGCATGTCAAGTAGCGATGTGCTCACAGTGTAACATCCTCCTTAGTTCGTCATGAATGGCAACAAATAGTTATTTGTGAAATGAGAAAAGGTCTTTTTTATCTGTAATCAGTATTAAAGCTTTCAGACAAATCTTGGAGAATTCGTCTAATAACTAGCCTAGTTCAACAATAACATTGAAGATATCTTCGCTTTTTTAACGTTTTCTGAATCGAAAGAAAAGAAAACAACAAAAAAGACCCTAGAAAACAATCTTGGGAGTGTGTTTGCCCAGTTCAGTGATCTGGGTACATAAGCAAGAGATCTAAATGCCATCAAAGACACATTTGAAAAATGAAAGCACCCATTATAGATCAAAACAAATGTTTTAAGTTCACTGTGCCCAAAATCTGGTATTTTTTTTGTTACAGCAAAGATGTTTAAGCTTTGAAGTTAGGACAGAACAGAACTGGATCATGTTGTTAGGAAAAGTCACCTGATCTAAGGCTCGGTAAGCCCAGTCGGCAGCGTTGATAGGCCTGCTGGGATGCAGGAAAATGATATTTGCAATTCAGCAGTCTGTGACAAGGTGAGTTACTGGGGTGGGAGTGGCATTTGCTCTCTCTGGATTGTTTTAAAAGATAGAGGGATCTGAGAAAGTAAGGTTCAAGTATCGGTGAATAAAAATATTACATGATTCAGTTCCTTTCTGAGAAGAAAAAGGCAACAACTGGCGAAGGAAGCCTGTTTGTACAGTACAGCCTAGGTGCTTTTTAGCCTTGGCAGACTGTTCCAGCTCAAAATGGAGATAATTCTCTTTGTAAAATTTTCACTCATGGGTTGTCAACATTGTTAAAATCTACACTTGTTCAAAAATACTTTGTTTCTTCTTTATGATAATTTACAATATAGAATGTCAAGTTAATCAGGTCAGTATTCTGTAGTTAAGATGATATGAAGCCTAAGTAGAACACTAATAGTTTTCCAAGACAGGGCAGGTTTCCACTGAGTTAGGGCTTATGTGGTGGCCCAGGCGCAAATGCTGACAGCAGTGATGCCTGGAATGTGTTGGACGTGAGCAGAAGGACAGTCTCTCTCTGTGAAAGCAGACCAAAGCCCAGATTCACCCTTGGTCCCAGGGGGAAAGAGGCAGGAGATGAGCTCCCTGCCACCAAATTAAGCAAAGAAGGAAACTGATGGCTTATTCCTTCTTCTGCTGCAAATATTCATCTGTTGTTCTCTGTTCACTTGCCCTGTTTTGCCTTGGCAGTGTTGCTTGTGGGGTTCTGCACACTGCTTTTAAATTTCAACCAGCTTGATTTGCTTTGGGATTTTTTTTTCCTGGATTTTTCTTCCCTTTAGCAGAAAGAGAGGTTGCAGTTGATCAGATGATATTCTTGTTCTAGGAAATAGTTCTTTAATAGTCCTTTCTTGTTAAGAACATTCTATACTGCCAAATGGAAGCTGTTGAAGCCATTCCAGGTGATAAGCAAAAAGCTGTAACTATGTTCTCCCCAGTTAATGTTTTGAAAATACCACATCTAGAAGAAAGAAGAGATAAACTTGTACCTCAATTTTGAAATGTATGCAGAAGTTACGAAGGTGTTCTGAACTCTTCCCCTCCTACTCTCTGAAATGTTTTTAATACTCTCATCCAGCTTTTTACATGTTTTAAATAGAATTTCAAGTCTGGTATCCCCTCTGTTTTGCTGGAGGTTTTCTTTTTCCTTTTTGGATGAGTCAGATGTGCATTAGTAGTTCTCACTGTTTTAATTAAAGTGGCAAAGTGGTTGAATCCTTAACAAGCCAGACTACGGTAGGAGGGACAAAACAGAAAAAATCCCTCACATCTCATCTTGGTTCTTAGGTTAATCATCCAGAGTCTCTCTAAAGTTGTAATCACATAATTCTTTTAAACACCTACAGATTTTTCTACTGTAGACGGTAGTTTAACATCAGAAATAAGAACAAGGAAGAAAAATGTTGAAAATTAAAAACGATGTTACAGGTTTTCAAACGTAAGGAATTTGTGCAAGGGAAAGTATGTAATTTCACATTTTCACATTTTTAATTAATTTATTTTTTTTAGTTTAGGCATTATTTTGGCAAGCAGGTACAAGGCAATTTTCGGTGTCAGTAATAAGGCAGTTACAGTATGTGTGTGGTAGCTGTGAGGTGATGGGCTTCGCAAAAACTGGGCAAACCATTTCAGTACTTACCAGTTTCGTGGTTGCTTTACACGTGCATGGCACGTATCTTCATTTATCTTTATGGGAGAAGGCAAACTGGAAATCACATGCAGAATGAGTAAAGCCACAATACTGTTTTCAGATCCATCTTTAATATGATGTTAACCAAACCCAGACATTTGTGTTGTAAGAAGAATAGCCATTCCTGGAAATTTTCAGTTCTGTTGTTGTCTTTGCTTGAACAGTTACTGAATTAGGCTCAGGTCTCAGTGTTAATGCTGTAGGTTGCAATCCTCATTTTGTGGTGTTCTAAAAATTAAAAGCATTTAAGATTCATCAGTTCTGTTTTGTTTTTGTTTTTTTAATCATGCATTCAGTTGTTTGCTTTTGTAATATGTAAGTTTTAAGCTACCACATAGCTCATTTCTACAGATAAACAAGGCTCCAATTTTTATTTAACTAGATTCAAAGGCTGCCTTCCTGTTTACTTAACTGCTATGTAAATTGCATGTAAATTCCACTCTGGTACTTACATATGGCAGCTGGCATCACATCCGCCTTGTCATTTATGTATGTTTTGGATCTTCTTGGTGATTTTCCAGCTTAGTTTCTACCTCTCTCACAACAATTCAACTTGAATTTTGCAGGTTAGCTTCATCCTTTGGTTGCCATCCAGGGATGGTGACTCCACCACCTCCCTGGGCAGCCTGTATCACGGCCTCACCACTCTTGCTGAGCAACAATTTTTCCTAATACCCAACCTGAACACTTGTTTGGTGTAGTTCTGACTGTAAGAACCTTCTAGATAAAATCATACACAGAAGTCTAGTGATCTTGTTCTTATATTCAATTACAAGAATCAGGTCACACACCAAGAGATCATTTAAGAAGTGGAATTTTTAAAAGGAAATGCTGGAAGCTGCAAACCATGTTCAGTGATACTGTTTATTCAGAGCTTGAGCAATATTTTCAAGTGCTGAAAATCACCTTTGTCTAACAGAAAGCTACACCTTCCCTTTTGTAGCAAGGTGAAGCAGCACTTAGTAAGGTTAGTTGTGAACTTTTGACACCATTCAAATTAGTGACAATCTGATTATATTTCCCACAGAAAATGCTGGTTTATTCTGCACACTTCTCTTTTCTGGAGCTGCTCAAACAAGGCAGAAATGATTGATGTAAACTTATGGAAATCAAAGATTCCTTAAAAAAATCTCGTCAATTTTTTTATACACTTGATACTTATTTTCTTAAAAAACAATCAGAAAAGCCAAACGGTAATAACTCACTCCATTCGGAGGTTTGTAAAGGCAAAACTAATTTTTTAAAGAAGTGCAGAATTGTACCTTTGTGCTTCTTGAACCTGTTTGTTTGGGAAGGTTGGTTTAAAACATGGATAAATTAGGGCTGTTACTTTTAAAGGGCCTGTGGTTGTGACGGAGCACAACACAAAGTTTTGCTCTGTGTCGTATCCATGACTTTGGGAATTCTGTGAATGCCAGCTATTGCTTGTTGTACTTTTTCTCCATACTTAATAGAAGAATAGATTGTTCTTCCTTTGCTTACTCCCCTCTTGGAAAGGGAAGTAAAAGTGTAGTAGAAGTGCAAAAAATCTGCTAAAATTAGAAACTTGAAATAAATACCAAGGCAATAATAGACCCGAGTCTGGGTTTTTCTGGGTGCTCTTCATGTGAACAGCTCCTTGAGGTCTGCTTAGAATGGAAGTTCTTGCCCACCACAGTCTCAGTGCAGCACACGCTGCATCCCGAGCCTTGAAACCTACTTATGAGTCTGACATTTTTATTTTTAAACGTGAATGGCAGTTCATGAGCAGTGCTGGAGAACCAGACCAGTCTGCAGTTTCAGAGGCAGGAGGTTTAACTTTGGGTGTAGGGAGTGGTGTAAGTTGTCTGGATCAGGGAAACTGTAGTTTCTCCCTACTGTCAAAAGGGAGAATAAGTCTTTGTAAAAACATGGTTTAATTCATTGTGTTTTATTAGACACTTTTTTTCTTCTTTCCCCACAAAACTCAAAGTTATTTTTAGAGTTGTTTTTCCACAGAGTTCTCTACAGCACTGTTATAAAGAACCTCTTCTCTGTTAACTGTCAGGCCCTGCCTGTGATGCTCTACTTTAACAAGAACTCTTGATTTTGGAGAGTACGATATATTGGCACATGATTTAAGCTCCAGGCTTTGTTTGATATTATTGTAGAGATGTTCAGAAACTCAGTCATGTCTAGAAAATGCGATGATTCTCTTCTTGTAAGTTTTTTTTTTTTGATCTAATTACAGGATGAGGGTCTAAACTGTATGCTTTCATGCTATGTTTGGGTAATAATTTGTACCTTTCACTCCGTTAATTTCTTAAATTAAGAAAAGAGAAGATCCATAGCACAAGTAAAAAAGGTAATATAGTGAGACTTACATTAAGGAAAAGCATTCAACTTTCTACTTCCAAAGATCCATCCTGAAAAGAGCATCTCCACTTCTGTGCTAAAGCTCCCTGATGGTACTGACAAAGCTCCAAATATTGGTAACGCTGTGACTTTACTGTGAGGACAGAAGTGTTAGAAGATTAGAGGAGCAACCTAAAGTGCTCCTTATGGTGCATTTGGTGCATAGCCCACATCCCACCAAGGAATGTCTCCCCCTGGAACATCTGAGCCTGGAATGCTCAGTACCATCATCATCTGAGTGTATCAGCTCAGATATCCCTGACGCTCTCTGGAGTAGTGGAGCATGGAGAGCTGAGGCTGCAAAGGGCTGGTGCTGCTGCAGTGCCCTGTTGGCTGTTGGTGAGCAGGGAGCGGGGCATGTGTTGAGTGGCTTACTCTCCATGTCCTTCACTCTGTGGGAGAGGACAGTGCTGAGCATGCTTTGGATAGCATTTAGAAACGTTCTATTAAAAGGTTACTGATGTTCTTGGTTAGCCTTATTTCCTCATATCTTCTGACTTTAGCAACACTATGGTGTGTTGGTCTTGGAAGGCCTATGTCCTATAACAAATGCTGGATGAATTTGTTTTACATTTTGAGATTCAACCACTCATTTAAATTTTCCATAAAACAGTTATTTGTCCTACCAGTCAGGATAATCTGTCCTGTTTTTGCTAGCTTATATTTGACCTGTTTCTGAAGTATCATAATGTGGTGGAAACAGTAATGCACAAAAAAGGTTAAGAGCTGTTTGTGTTACATTTTAAACTTAAGTCCTGTTGGAGCATGGCCTGCTGTGTCTTTTGAGTTCATTTGGGAGAGGCGTTTGTTGAGAATCTCGTGTTCAGAGGTGTTTTGACATAACCACAGCCCCTGTCCTGGAAGGATTGAGGGCATGTTCTGCTGGTTTGGATGCAGACTTGCAAAACTGTCACTTGCTGTTCTATTCATACACTCTTGGAGCAATACAGAGCATATTTTTAGAAAAAGATTGTTTTTAATTGGTTTCTATTTTCCTTCTTTTTTATATTCCTCCAAAGACCTACATTCCAGATCTATTTCCAGGATTTTGATTTAGAAGGAAAATTCAGAAGAATGCTTTGTTTATTGCCACACTCTCCCTTTTTGACCTTAAGCATTTAACTTCATGCAGAAGCATTTGTCCAATCTTAGTGGTCATTTATGCAGCAATATATCTAATATCATAATAATGACACAATTATTTGGCTTGTAGAAGATGGAATTAATTGTCTGACTTCAGATCGTGCCAGTGTACAGTAAAGAAGAAATGTTTGAATACAATTTCTATGAAGTTTTAACTTTAACTGCTTTATGTGGGTCATTTGGGTGTAGTTCCTCATCATTATTTGATCCTAGGTAGAAGAAAAAAGGTCACAGAACTGTTGTTTTATTTTCAGCTGCAGTCTAAATAAAACTAAAGAGAAACTACATTTCTATTACCTGCATCTTTGAGGTGGAGTGCATGGTAAACCTGAGCAGTTTTGTAAGAATTTTAGCTGTTAAGGCAGTCTATCTGTTTTAGGATTGATCCTTCCCATGAGAGAATTACTTCCCATGAGTACCTTTTTTCCACTCTCTTTCAAAGAGCAGAGCAGTTTAATGGGGGGAGAGGGGGAGGGAGGAGGGAAGGCAGGAAGCATCTGAGCATTTCAGGCCTGGTAGGGATTTCTCTAAGTCTATATCCATAAACCTTTTTTAGACATAGAATTATACCCTGTTATTTAGCTTTGCAGAACTGTTATAGGCTGGGAAAATTAAAAAAAAAATAAAAATGAATCTAGAGAGTAATTTCATTAAGTTGCTACGGTACTCTTCTACATAGAGCAAAGCATGGCCTGACGGGTTTCATCCCTCATTTTCTATCCTGTCTCCTCCATCCCTGCAAGTGATTCAGGCACCCTGTGTGTGCCTGCCACTCAGGTGGGACCTCTGAACAGGAGAATGTGTTGAGTCTGAGTCTGAGCATGAGCTGCCTTGGGCTTCTCTGTAGCATCACAAATACAAACATCTACTTTCTTAGTATAGTGTGCTCACAGGTTCTGTTGCTTTTGTATGTGTAGTTTTGGACATTTTCATTTCAGTGCTCAAGTCATTCTTTATTCTAATCCTTACTTTACATACTGCTGATGGAGCTTATAGGAGCTATATTTTGCTAATTAATTCAGGTTGGATGTTAGGAAATACTTCTTTTTCGAGGGAGTGGTCAGATGTGGAATGGGCTGCGCAGGGAGCTGGTGGAGTCACCATCCCTGGAGGTGTTCAGGGAACATTTAGATGTTGTTCTCAGGTACATGGTTTCGTGGGAAATAGTGGTGACGTGTGGACAGTTGGACTGGATGATCTCAGGGGTCTTTTCCAACCCTGGTGATTCCATGATTCCAATTCTCCATAGGCCATTGTTGCACTAGGTTCAGTGGATACTGGAAATTTTACTGATTTTTCATTTAGAGCACTTTGAATCTCATATGTGCCATTTACCATTTGTATTTCTTCTTCGTTTGCATGTTCTGATATAAATGCAAGAGCTGTCTCTAATAGGGTGTTTAGCTGAAGTAGTAAGGCATTAAATTAAGCAAAAGAAAATTAGAAAGTAGAGTATGCCAAAGTGAAGATGCTTTGAAAGCCCACTCTCTAGAAATGAAATAACAGTATCACAGTAAAGTCCATGGAGAACCCATAGTGCTGTGGAGGATGCCAGAGGACAACCGTGCCCCTGGTAACAGAGGTTGTGGCTTAAACTCTTATAGGTTTATAAATGTACAAATTGCTGGAAGTAACTGCTGTGTTCTCTAGACTACTTAGTCAAAATCTTCTTTAAGCTCTGAACTGGCTGTCCTGCACTAGCTGAAATGATTCTGGACTGCTGTGAAGAGATAACAAGGCAGCCCATGTGTCTGGTCTTAAAATTACTCCTATGTACCTTTATGTTTTGTTGCTATGGTGTCTTTTAGTGCCTTTTACCAGAGAAGTATTGTTTTCTTGATCGATGCATAATTCTGTAAAATGGTTGATTATTTTTTGTCATGCTCTGCGAATATAAACATTTAGTTAACACTGGAATTTACAATTGGAAGATGGTGGTATTTAATTTTGTCCTCTACCGTCTCTCCCAATAGAAACCAAAATAATTTTAATACTGTTTTTTAATATTGCATTAATCCTTCATTTGAAGTTAAATATTTGTCTTGTTACTTACCTAATGTTGAACTGCCCCTTCTTTCTGCCATTGTAAAGGGAATTTAGGCCAATTAGGTTTCCACTAGCTTGCTCTATTTTGTAGGTGACATTTTCTCTTCCTGACATGTGGTTTCAGAAGTGTAATGATGAATGTTTTTCTCCACATTCAATCTGATCAGCTGTATCAAGGATTTTCATGTCAGTACTTTCCTCCTGTTGTCAGTGACAATTATTTCTTCTTTATATATGGGTCTCTACACTTATGATGACTATTTTGAAGTCACCAGTTGCACGGATAAACTGTGTTTTTTTTTCAAGCTTAGTGATGGCTGGGCATTATCTTTGATGCAAACAAAATTATCTTAAAGAGCATGACTTCACTGTTTTCCAAAGTATACATTCTGATCCCCCTCTGTTGCAAACTAAAGCCAAGCAAGAGACTTCTTGTATGACTTGAGGAAATATTTTTTAATTTCAAATATCTTTCGAATTGTAAATCTCATTTCTTAAACCTAATGAGATACGTAATCAGTTTTGTATAAGCAGTATTTTAAAAAGAAATGTCATTTTCTTTTAGAATTACTGATTAATCTACTTCTATTCAAAGAAGTGATAACTCATATCATAATCACACTCTCATTAGAAAATAATGAGGCAGTTCTGGGGAGCCACAGTCTGTATGAGCATGTCACAGACGTAGAATCTAAAGAACAAGCAAAAAGTTGTAGTCAAAACTAGCTCCACGTTTTCCAGAAAATGTGACAGAACTTATTTTGATTTTGTTACGACTTTATGTGGAAGCATTATGCATTTATTGATTTCTTTTTTAGCATGATGGTTCTTGGTCAGAAAACTGCATCAGGCTTGGTTCACTATCTTGATACTAGCATTTTGGGTGTCAAAATGAGATTCCATGTAGATAAATGTTGGTGATTTGTTGAAAAATAATCCTATTTTTTACCTACAAAATAACAGATTTTGGGGTGATAATCAGCTAGGGAACTGGCACTGAAACAGGTGTTCCTTAAGTGTATCAGCATTGCATTCAGTAATGATCAAAAGATGCAAATATGTGATTAGGAGCTATAAGGAGATGACAAAGTAGAAAATACCATTATGCCAATATAAGCCCGCCACATTGCCTGTGTTGCATACAAATGGTACAACAGAAAAAGGTTTGAGAAGAGTGGAGGGGAAGAATTACAGAGCAGCTTTCCTGTGAGAAAAGACAGAATTGAGTAGGATTCTTCAAGACTGAAAAACAGATGGCAGAGGGGGTTACAGTAGATGTCTATTAAATTGTGAGCCAGGAAGAAGGTGACAGCGGCATGACTGATCACAGACATTTTCTGTATAAGAATCAAGGAATGTCATTTGAAAGTATGGGATGACAGCTGCAGAGGAAACAAAACAAGGTGATTCTTTGGAAAAGGTGTTGTTATGCTCTGGAATTTCATGCCATGTGGATACTGTAAGTTTCTGTGTGCTCAAGGGCAAATTGGTTAGAATGGTGCAATAAAAATGAGCTAGAAGCTTCTGAATGTATGGGAATCCCATCTGGCAGTATCAGAGGTGCCATTTTTGGGGGGATCAGGAGACTGCCTGGGGGAAGAAGGAACTTTTTGTCTTTGCTTTTACACTTTTCTTTGGATGTCTGAGCATGGGAGTTTCTCAGATATGAGATACTGGTGTATGCAGGTCTGTGATCTCTCCTGTTAGAGCCCTTCTGATATAATTGCACTCAAGTTCTTGGATCTTCCATGGGATTTCTGTTTCAGGAAGTATATTTTGTTTTAGCTCATGTTTGCAACTTTAAGGATTTGGAAAGAAAAGCTGTATAGATGAGAAAGAGTAAGACAATGCATTCTGGCAATAGACTTTGAGTATTGGCTTTTGTTATAAGTCAGAACTATATATGTTTGAACTAAAGCATGTTTTTCAGATCATGTGACTCATTGACTTAAACCTGGCTTTGAGACTCCTTCCCAGGCTGCGTAGGTGTAGTGTGTGTGTGGGTCCATCTCCTCCTCTCATATTTCTAGTCAGAAACTCTTCCAGACAGAAAAAATACTTTAAAACTTTTTTTTTTTTTTTTTTTTTTTTTCCAAAATATTTTACCCTTGAAAAAGCGTCCAGAGAAAGTCTAACAGAGGTGAGGGAAATGCTTTGTTTCTTCTAAGCTTAAAAACATTCACAGCATTTACCAGCCACCTAAATAGACTCTGAGAGTAATTTCCATTCTAACTCTTGTTTACAGTAAGCTGTCTAATTAAGTTGCTTTGGTATTGAAAACATGTCTGGGACATTAACCATTCGTTGTGTTGTTAGGTCTTTGGAAGTTCGAGTATCCTGATCTCACACCTGATGATAAAAGCTGAGCAATGGCACAGCTGCTCAGGGGCTGCAGATCTTTGTTTAAATTTTTTGTTACAAATAAATGTCTTTGTAGTCATCTGATGTGGCTTTTTGAGAGTAAGATGTAGGAGCTGTCTCACTTTAAGGAATAAATCTGGTTTTTTTCATCATACAGTGCAAGAACACATGATATTATTTACTTAAAAAAAAACAGGGACCTGCCTGTGTCATTGATCAAAAACAAAAAGGAGAATAGTGAATTCCACTTCCATATATATTTCCTATGATATAATTTTGGGGCTAGTAATATAAATAAATTCTGAATGTCTGAATGAAACAATCCAAGAATTCTTGAAGCCACTTTAACCAGTCTGCAGGCCTCCAATGAAATCACAAACCTTGCATATATGGGCTCTGTTGCATATTATATAAATATGACTTAAGCTCTTTTCCTGCTCACACAGAGCCTGTGTTGGCAGAGGAAAGCAGGGCCAGTTTCCATGGCGACGGCGAGGCACTGTGAGGAGGCCTGCGGTTGGTATTTTTATGCAGGCGAGGAGATGCAGACCTACATTTTTAGCTAGGAAATGTTTTAAACCACAAAAACATTTAGCAATGGTTATAAACCTATTGAAGAGGTAGATCTGCCTAACAGTGGAAACAGAAACCTCTTATTTGCTTTTTGCAATAGAAAATGTATTTTCATTATGTTACTCTGATGTTACAGAAGAGCATTGTTGAATATATACACAATTATTACTGATGCATTTGCATGGAAATCGGAAGGAATTTTCCATACTTAAGGGGGTTTTGCACTGTGTCAAAACAGGGATGAAAAAGGCTGATTTTTGGCCCAGCCTTCTAGCCTGTTCCATCCACTTTTTAACCTTCTCCACTCCTGTCTTTGAGGACTTTGAGAAAAATCTCATTCCTTATGGCAATCTTCTGTTATCTTTAGTGGGGCTTAATATGTCTTTTTCTATTTTTAGCACGACCATAGGGATGAGGAGAACGCTTACCCTGACTTCTTTATTTTCTTTTTCCCCCGGCACTAAACATGGTAATGATACCAGGCCCTTGGGCCCCTTATTAGCTGAAGGCTGTTCAGTAAAGTTTTACACCATTGCTCCTTACTGTATGTTTTTGCCTGCCCTTTGTGTATTAGGTACCATTAGTATTTGTTTTTTAAGAAGTGGTTGTATGTGGTATGCAGATTCCTAAGTGGAAGTCAGATGGAACTGGAAGAATTTGGGATATCTGTTTTACAAAGTGCCTCCTGTGTACTTGTGAAAATGCTCACGGGGTAGACTGGGGCATCACACGGAGGTAAAGGCGGTGAAGACAGTGTTTAAAACAGACAAAAAAGGCTGCTTCCTCTGTCTCCCTGGAAGATACATTTGTGAACACCTGACAAGGTTTTCAGGTAGTTATTTTCATCTGATATTAAAGAAAAGCTAGGAGTGAGGAAACACCATATAAAGGTATCAGGTAGCTTTCTAGAAATGCTGCATTTTCATTTGGTTACCAAATGAAGGAGTATCTAAGGGAAAGAAGTTCTGAAGCCTGTTGTTTCTCTCTTATCTTGGAGTGGTCTGAGGTGAAGCTTTGCTCATCTCTTTGCATTTCTCTATGCCACCTACACTGTAAAGCTCTACCTTGGTGAAGTGGGATGTTCTGGGAAGTCAGAAACTTCTGAGGAGATAAACCTATCTGGAAGCAGTATTCTTCAGAAGTGTGAAAGGCTCTGTACATCTCAATGAATCATCTTTCTTCCCCAGCCCTAGCACAGTACAGCTAATCTTTATCTGGTATTCCCTAGCAGGAATTCATCAAATATCTAAAGGCAACTGATTTTCCCTAACTGGGACCTTTGTGGAAATCCAAGTAGACTAAGTGAGGGGGAAACAACCTCCTCTTTACTCTCAAACTCAATACCAAACAGAATTGAACATAGAGGCATTTTACTGCTGCCCAAGGCTTGGCTGCCTTGTCATGCTAATGATTTATAGTGGAATAGCCCCACCCCATCTTGCATTCAGCTTGTTTCACCTTCTGTGAAGTTTAGCGCTTTCAATTTTTGCTATTAAATGAAAACCCATGTGCATACCGAATGCATATATATATTAATTCAGGAGCAGAAAAATGTATTTGCCTCTGCAGTAACTAATAGTACGTAAGGTGAGGTGAGCCTGCTCAGTTCCTCTCCTGAAACAGTGATACTGCTCAGAGTTCCCCTCAGCTATTTTCCATCCATTGCTGGTGGTAGCCTACATAGCTTCTTGAAGACTTCACTGAGGCTTGTCAAATAACTGAGCCAATGCCAGAGTAGACTTTAGCTGACTTTGGCACAGACTCAGCTCGGTGAAACTCAAGGCAATACATTACAAACATATGTAA
This sequence comes from Excalfactoria chinensis, assembly GCF_039878825.1. Taxonomy (NCBI): domain Eukaryota; kingdom Metazoa; phylum Chordata; class Aves; order Galliformes; family Phasianidae; genus Excalfactoria; species Excalfactoria chinensis. The sequence goes on along the minus strand of NC_092825.1, from coordinate 12,571,349 downwards.
CATGTCTTGGTTTTAGCACCAGTCAGATCAAAAGCTGTGCCACAACCATAACACCTCAGTATTTCCATTTTCATCATCAACAGTAAACTTAAAATGTTCCTTGGATCTCAGTTTCTGCTCTTCTGGTATACCATGGATTTGAAGATACAATGTTGTCATCCTTAATTGTCCTTAGGAGTTCAGCACCAGCCTGTTTCTGTTTTGAATTGTGTTCTGGTTTGAATTGTGCCATGCTAGTTATCTTTGACATTTGACTTTTGAAACCTGAAATCTTGTAAGTTCTTCAGTTTTTGTAAGAGCTCTTCTAGTGGTCAGGTGCAGATACAGGCTTAATTGTGTGAGAGAGGGTGATAGCTTCCCACTAAATAATAGTTGCTATCCACTTCCTCTTGTAAACTGGGTTCAGAAGTTACCTTTGTTAGATGATCTTGCCTTTCTTGAGGCTTACAAGTTGCTGATGTGGTGTGGGAAGCTTCAGTCACAGCACTCTGGTATCAGGACACCTGGCTGTGGAAGGATCTTATTCTGGGAGGCAGGCTCATCCTTACAGTTACGTCTTTTCTACAAGAGCAAATGTCCATCTGGGATGCTGTGACAGCTGGGATTCCTTGAGTGGTTTGTTGTTTTTTTTTTTTTTTTTTTTTTCCAATGTGGATTAGAATCTCTGTTATTGTTAGAAATAGGAATGTTCTGATAAGTGAGTCATCCAGCATCCGTGCTGTGAGGTAGAGCACACCAAATGCAACTCTGGTGGTTGGATGGTCCTTGCTCTCAGACTTGCTGACACAAAAGAGATTCTGAAAACCTCATAAGGACTTATCACAGTTTTTGGTAACCCAAACTGCCTCATTCAAGTCAGCTGAGCTGGCTGGACAGGGCTTTAAAATACTTCCCCAGTTTTCCTGAGGCAGCCACTGCTTGGTGAAGGACCAACTAAAGGAACAGACCTTGAGCTGCAAGCTTCAGACAAGATGGAGAGCTTCAAAATGAGCCCCACAGCCCATACGGTGAGTGGTTGATAGGAATAAGGACTTGAAAGGCATTTCCTTGTCAATGTTGAATGAGCAGAACTGCACAAGGAGGAGTAATGACCTCTGCACTGTAGGAATATGAGACAAGATAGGACTCTGGATGCAGCTGCTTCACACATATGGTGTGACGTTTGCATCAAATAAATAGAAGATACCATAATCTGTAGGAGACACAGATGGTGGTTGGGCAAGTGATCAGTTCTAACTTTGCATTAAAAAGTAAAAAATCTGAAGTGGAAAACTTATTCTGAGAGCGAGGCACTTTAAAAGACTTATTTTTCTCAGAAACTGAAGCTATTGTTTTCTTTCTTCTGTATCAGTTTATCAAACAGTTATCCCAATAAAATGGTGTTTCCATGTATCTGAGCAGTAGTAATTGCTACCACCTCTACTAACACAAGGAAATAAAAAGACTAAGTCATAAATGCCACGGTGCATTACTCAAGAAGAAAATGAAGAAAGCCTCATTGAGTCAGTCTTGCACATAGTGGGGATGAAAAGTCAGTCTCTAAATTTAACAGCTAGTGTCATTTTAGTTGGTGTCACCATTTTGGATTGTAACTCAAAGCTGAAGAGTGGTCATGGTCCCATGTCCAAAAGAGGTTGCCAGCTGCCATTTATTTGCACTGCTACGAACTATCTCTCAGATTCAGGAAAGCCCAGCTAGGACAGTGCAGACTTGTACAGACCAGGAAGAAAATACCTTGTTTGTGCTTATAGGCTGCTCATTTCTTAATCCTAGCTTATGCATATGTACAGGTTTTAAAATTACTGCTGTGGATGAATAGGTTATGAAAAATTTTCACCTCCAATTACAAATGCAACCCTTAAAGTTTTTGATGCTGTATTTATCAGGGAGGACAAGGGGTAATGGCTTTCAACTAAAAGAGGGGAGATTTAGCTTCAGTGTTAGGAAGAAATCATTCAGAGGGCAGTGAGGCCCTGGCACAGCTGCCCATAGAGTTGTGGGTGCCCCATTCCTGGAGGTGCCCAGGGCCAGGTTGGAAGGGGCCCAGAGCTGGTGGGGGGCAGCCAGCCCACAGCAGGAAATTGCAACTAGAGGGTTCCTTTTAAGGTCCCTTTCAACACAATCTGTTATGTGATTCTGTTAAAAACAGCCACTCACTCTTTGAATGAGATGGCTTGAAACACATATATCTGAAAATCTGACCTTTTTCTCACTTTTGACTGATACTGAACTTTGCAATTACTTCTTTTATGAATTTCCATTATGCAAAAGAATACTTCAATTAAAATGAATGAGTAGACATGCTCGTATATTGTGTTTACCCACATACATTGTATCCAAAACAGAAGAATTCTAGCAACTTTCAAAAACTGGCACAACTGCTTTGAGTGGCAGACGTATTTCTAACATGACTAAAATTGAAGGTAAAAAGTTTTGAATTCTTGTTTAGTTTGTTCCTATTACATACTATTATTACTTTGTATTTGCTGCAGATAAAGGGTTTCCTCTGGTTGCTGACTTAGTAATGTAACCTGATTCCTTCAGGCTCTTATCTTTTTCTGTTTCCTGCCTTCCAATTGTGTTTCCCAGTATTTGTCCACAGTTATCTATTTACCTTAATCCCCCTGCCCTATAGATTTAGCTTCCCAAACAGTAAGTAAGCATGGAGACGAAAAATGTCAGTAAGTTGTACTCTTTATTTTTTATTATTATTATTATTATTATTATTATTATTATTATTATTATTATTATTATTATTATTATTTGCATTGAGATGATTATCTGAAATTGGGCTTACGTTTTCCTAGGGTGAGACTAGGGGAGAAGAAAAGCAAGGGATGAGCTGCTGCTGACAGTGTTTGGTAATAAGTGAAGAATTACAGCTTCACTGTTCTTATTAAATCTTATCTAGGAGGCTGCTAAACAGGTAAAAAGGGCTAAAAAGGCTGGAAAAAGGGCTAAACAGGTAAACAGGTTAAAAGGGCTGTATTTGTTGATTTATTCCTGCTCAATTTGGTTATCATGGTTGCTTTTAATTTAGTTTATAACACATGTATATTCAGTAGTGCATGTATGTTTATATTGATTCTAAGGAAGTTGTTGGCTTTTATTGTTGGTTTGTTGATTGGGGAGACATTTGGTGCCAAATAAAGCTGGATCTGCTCTGTTCCAAAGGGACAAATAACACTCCGGGAGAGCAGAAGATGCTTCTCCAGTCTTCCCTCCACAACTTGCAAATTTGTTGCTAGTAGCAACTGTAAGATACTGAAACAACAAGCAGCAAGTTTTCTGATTGTATCTTATTAATAGACAGAATAGAAACGCTATAATTATTTAGACAAAGAGAAAGTAAAAAATTAAATACTACAGTGTAGCATACCAAAAAGAAAGTAAAAAGTTAATTTCCATTTATATACTTGTGACTCATTCTGTTAAAAGTAATTGTCAAAGAGCTTAACTATAGTAACAAGGAAAAAGAAGTCCAAGCAAACAGTAGCCACAACCTCAGCTGCCTGCCCCTGTTTCCTGTAAGGTCCTCCAGTCAGTCAGAAGTTGAAGTGCTTACACAGATGGATGGAGGAAGCAGCTATGCAGCATGAGAAAGGATTCTTCTCACTGGAGACTTTGGAGAAGGTGAAGCTTCAGTGGAGGCTGTGAGACTGCTTTGGTTTTTTGACCAGTTTTTTATTGTTTTTGTGGAGCAGTGACTTCCAATGGAGGTTTCATTTTGGCATCCATTAGGGTACATATATACAAGGGCTGCTCTAAAAGTGGTAACTCCTGTTTTATTGCATTGGCCTGTGACATCAGAAGTGGATGCTGGTGGTATAGCAATAGAGGTTGAACCTTCCCACCCATATTCTGCTGTATTTTGTTGTCGTGTGACAGATGGCAGCAGAGGGGCAGTCTGACAAAATGGTGGCTGACATGGAAGTACATATAAAGCAAAGGTGTGGAGTGGAATTCCTCCATGTGGAAAACATTGCAGCCATTGACGTTCATCGTCACTTACTCATCGTTTGGGGAGAGCAACCAGTGGATGTGAGCACAGCGAGGTGCTGGGTGATGTGTTTCAGCAGTGGTGACAGCAACTGTGGGTCACCTTCCCTGGTGCAGATTGTTATGAGTGCGGCATGCAGGCTCTTGTTCATCACTGGTGAAAATGCATAGCTAATGGTGGTGGCTATGTTGAAAAACAGTGTTTTGTAGCTGAGTATTTGCTCTGTCAAATACTTATTGTGTTCTTTGTTGTAGTTTTCATTGAAATAAATAGAATGCATTGGTTTTGAAGTGACCTGCTGAAGAAACTCTTTATTTTCCATCGATCAGCACATATCCCACAGATTTATTTCTCCTCTTTGGCTTTTAGAAATTGTGGTGCAATTTCTTTTTTTATATAACTTTCTCAACCTTTACAACACTTTACTGCAGGCTCAAGCTATGGGCAGTTTGGATACTGCTGAGTGCACTTCTAGGAGTTTTCTTTTTATGTCCCCAGGTGATCCTGTGTTTTTCTAGACTGTTGACTTTTTCCTCTGCTAGTTTGTCATGGAGAGCTGGTCTGGAAGGCAGAACTTTGCAAGAAACCAGCATTTGAGGATAAAACCTGATAAGTTCAGTGAAGAGTGGGGTTTTCTGGGTAGATTTGGCATATGCTTTGCTGTTGTAAGAAAGTGTTCACATAATTGCAGTTATTGAGAGAACAATTTGAAGGGAGGCTTTTAGAGCTTGAAAACTTTTGTTTCTGGAACCTCGGTGTTACTGTCTCAGAGAAAGACCAGAAAAGCCACCTTCTCTGATGTACCAACCTGTCAGACCACACTGTTTTATGTTAGATATAATTTGTTATAATTTTAGGCTACTGCTGGTTCCTTCCAGCTCTGCAGTGGGCTCCTACTTGGCTCTGCTGATCTCATGGCTACAGTGAGAAGTTCAGCTCATGAGTTTGTTATTCCTCGTGGCTACGTAATCTCCAGTGCTGAGGCAAGGGAGTGACTCCATGGCCAGGAGTGGAAAAAGATGTGTCACGGTGCTGCCAGGCTGGGGTGAAAGCATGCGGAGGCTTGCAGCATTGGCTACTTGAAATTGTATTTATTTATAGCACTCATTGTTTGGAAAGGAAGGCAGAGTTCCTTGGCACTTTACTTCGACTTTGGTGTACACTAAAGCCCAAGGTTGCCTCCACAAGGGTGAAGAGAATGAAAAGTTACTTCTCTGAACTCGTGTTTAGTTGAGGTTAGAGAATCCATTGCGTTTCAGCCTCCTTTACTCCAGGAGGGATTTCTGCTAGTTCTTTGATGGATACTGTGATGTTAACAGCCCCAACAGGAATGATAGTTTTATTTGATAGCAACCAGATGTGGAAACTGCTTCATGCTTGTGACACAGCAGCAGTCTGTTTTTTTTTGTGTTTTTTTTTTTTTAACCCATGGATATTCTAGGATTGGAAACTGTATTGTTTGGCACTGATATAAGAACATAAATTGATCATTTTACACAAACAGGCTGCCTCAGTTTACTTGAACAACCCATTGGAGCTAGTTAAAATTGTGTCTCCTTCTAGATTTATAGTCTTTGATTGCAAAAACTAAGACAATCTCTGGTATAATTACAAATTATTACAATACGGAATTACAAATAATGTATAAGTATTATTAAAATTTAAAATTATTCGTAATTCTAACAAAACATTTAGGATCTTATTTGAAATACATTGCTTTGTTCCTTGAGCAATAACTTAGGGGTTATTTTGATCTCTCATGATTTTTTTTTGCTTGATCTATGCATGAATTTATTTAGAAAGCCTTTGTTTGAGTCTGTCTCACATTCAGAGAGCTCACTGTTAGCAGTCACTTGTCTAATTAAGCTAAATATGCATTTGGGAAGAAGAATAGGCAAGAGTTCAACTAGAAAAGCAGATACCATTTGGACACAAGAGAAAGAGATCCAAATAATTGAGTCCTTGAGCAATTAGTAGTAGCTGGAAGAGACTTGTGTATAGAGATTTCAGACTTCAAGCTCGGCAGCACCTGGTAGTCCTGCCCTGAAGCATGAGAGCTTTTGCCTTCTGGAGCTGGAGGGAAACATTGCTGGAGCTCCTTCCAGATGGACCCACACCTACTCAGAGCTTTTGTAAAGCTCCTGTCTCAGCATTAGGAGGCTTACAGAATGTTTCTTCTGGTCCTTAGCCTCCCCCCACCTCCCTGTTTTTCTCTTCAATTCCCCAAAGAGCCTCTGTGAACATGTCAGGAGACTCATAACATTGTTAGAATACTGTTGTTTCCAAATTTTATCTTATTAAATATATGAAGGAGTCATTTAACTTCTTTTTAATCACATTTTCTATAAGCAAATAAACTTCCCTGGATTTGTGCATTTGAAAATCTTAAGGATGCTCTTTTTCTCCCCTTAGGTTGAGGCAACTCTTAGCCTACTTCATGGGTTTCTTCTGGCTTTCCCCAACATTTTTGTCACATAACTCTGTTTTCATTTGAGACATGGCCCTTCTAAAGGCAAGAGAATCAAGTGCAGGCATTAGTTGTGTTCAAGGTAAAGTTTTGTTACCAAAAAGTAGTCTTTAAATGAATAAATCCAGTAGTTCATCCTGCCTGCACTGTTCACAAAGGTCTCCCCCTGGGTTAGGCCTTCCCACATGGAGAATACCTTGCTGCTTTTTGCATAATCTCACTGTATAGCAGTCTTGCCTGCAATGCATTCTTACTCATTGCTTTGACAGTAACAATAAAAACATCATTTTCATTTGATGAGTGTTTTGGATAAAGAGGCCTGTGGCCTGTTTTAAGCGTTAGTCACGAATGATTCATCTGCTGAGGAAGAGGAAGGTGTGTCTGAGGGTGAGATGGCTGTCCTGGGTCAGCCCATGGTGTGGCTGCATTCTCCCAACCAGGCCAGCTGCCTCAGGAAGGGCACAGGGCTGGGCCCCAGCGTGCTCAGCTCTCCAAATCCAGCAGCTTCTGTCTACCGGCCTTCCTGAGTCAAAGGTGGTTTTGTGGGAGCCACCAGTACGCGTTTCTGACATGACTTCTACTGATCCTTACTTGGAAGCTGGGTAAGCTTCTCCCATCTGTCGTATCCTGGAGGAAAAAAAAAAAACAAACAACACAAAAACCGAACAGCTTTATCTTTTAACATCATACTGCAGAAATAAGTTACTTCTGTGTAGTGTTTTTCTGAAATTGACTCAATTTGTATAGGGTGTGGCAGCGAACAAACACTTCCTATTCATTCTTCTGCTCCTCTCAAGAATTTATAGATCTCCGCTGACTGTTTTCCTGGCTGAGGAATGCTGGTGAGTTCAGATGCTTCCCATATGGAAGGCATTTCATGTTTTTAGTCACCCTCGCTGCTCTTGTTTTACCTTTTCCAAAATAGAAGCAGAGCAAAACAACCCACCACAACAAAGGTGGGCACCCCTTCCTGAACTTCTCATGGTACAGTTTATTCTACATATCCAGGCTTTAATGTCATGCTTATTGCATAAGCACTGGAGCAACATGGTCCAACCATGATCTGTGGGGGAGAGTTTCGAAGTCATTTTTTTATTTCTTAAAGTGGGTGACTGATTTTCCTGAGACCCCTTTTAGCATTTAGCCATATTCAGCTTTGTGTTCACTGTATGGCAGAAATGCTCCAGCTTTTCTTTTGTTAAATAAAGAAATTCCCTCTAAGAGCCAGTTAAAAATAGAATTTCATTGTATTTTGTTTGGATTGTGGTGTGTTTAAAAAGGAGCAATTAAAAGATAAAAACATCCTGACTAGTGTTTGCTAATTGTTTGTTGTTGCTTAGTTTAATATACTTGTAAGGTTTGTCATTGTAGCCTGTGGAGATGGTCAGTACTCTGCATACCCACTAATAGAACACTGTGAATCTAGAAATAGTGTCTCGTCTTCTTTTCATCAAGTATTTATGCTTGGATGACGATGAATAACCTAGTAGTGGTAGACCACAGAGTACCAAGAGATTACTGCAGAAAAAAGCAAAATAGGTTTAGTGTATGCAAGCATCTGTTATATAATGCATGCCCTTACATCCAACATTTTAGGAAATTAAGAAGAGTTATAACTCAAAATAATGCAGCTGTTGAATAGCTATGGAATTATAGGGTGTTTTTTTTTTTTTGCAATCGTATTTCTGAAAAGGGAGTGGAGGGTATCATGTCTGTTTGTTGCTCACAACTTACCTAACGTCTGAATTGTTCATGTCAACGATGCGCTAAAGTCCACTTAATGAAAAATAAATTCGAATTTTAAGAAGTTCTATACTAAAAAAGGAAATTTGAACAAAGTGTGTATTCACGTCATACTTCAGATAGGAAGATATTGTTGCAACATAGTAGATAGTATCTTATCTTTCCAATTCAAGGACTAAGAAATAGCAAAACAGGAGATCTCTTGCAGATTGGTGCCTCAACTCAACATTGTGAATTGTGTCAAGGCAGCAGAGCAAGCATCAGTGATGCTAGAATGAGCCGCTGAACTTGTATGCAGAATTTAAGCAGCCAAAGCAGTGCTAAAGACTAGATCTTCACCTGTACCTCAGAAATGTAACAGTGGACATAAACAACAGTGTCCCTTGTTAAGAATCCTGAACTAAAGCAGGCAGGTGGCAAAAGAAGCCAGTGATACAGAATCAAGAATCAGGCTGGTGTATCAGAACCGCATTTCTTTCCATCACCCTTCTTCGCACAGTAGCATTTAATTGCTTTAAAAGGTAAAAACAAAGCTAAAAGCACAAAGATTGTTCTCAGTTTAAATCAGTGTTTTGTTACTTGCAGATAAAACCATAAATCACCCCAGAAGGAAATAAAGTTATGTCCTTCCTTCCTGGTGTATGCAAAGGAAAATAGGAAAATGCTCCTGAATTCTAGGATACCAAGTGCAGCACGGATTGTAGACAGGAAAAAGTAACCTTTTCAAACCCAAATCAGATACAGTAGCTTGAGAAAGATGCAGAAGCATCTCTGTTTTGCTAAATTGGTTTCCCTAGAAATAAATTCCTTCCTCTCATCTCTTGGAGGGAAATTCTTGGTATTCCTTGACAGTTATTTCAACATGAGTGACAAAATGTGTAATGCTTCCAGTTCTCTTTAAAGCGTTATTTTTGTTGTGTAAATAAGTAGATCTGGTAGTTGTTTGCTTAAAGAACAAAATCAGTGCAGTTTCAGTCAGTTTTTTGAATTACTACCTGCACCACATTCCTCAGCCTACCCTCCAGGTACTGATTTTGCTGCATTTGTGTCATTTTATGTGACCAAATTAATAAAATGTGATCTGAGTGAGGTAAAATGATGGTACCATCCAAAACTGTTTATCCAAGCATTGGACTGTGTTTGAGGTACATAATGCTTACATTATGCAGGCAGTTTTACTGCATTTTATTTAACTTCTTTTTTATTTCTAATATTTCAGTACTTTATATGACATGTGATCAGGGTATCCAAAATGATGTTGTGTCCATTAAATGGGGTTTCAAGGTTTGTAGAGCAGAGCCTTTCACAGATTTGTTTTTAAGAGGATGAAAGCTCTCTGCCAATGTGGACGATTGGTTTGCTGACCTCTTGAGACCAGACTGGTGGAAATGCATTAGTCTAAGGTGTAGGGAGGTGAATGGTGGTCTGAGGATGTGCTGCACCTCCTTTTCTCTATGTCCGTTTGTTTTACTCCCATCATACAATATAGAGACACCTGTTAGGAAGAACAGAAGAGGAATGATAAAGGCAAAAAAAGGTAGAATTTATGGAAGCAGGAGCACATGGAAGTATGTTCATTCTTTATCTTATGAATGGGTTCCTTCGCTTGTTTCCATTCTGTCCTAAACTTTACACGGCTAACAATTAAACATATTTATGTACCTTGAGGAGGTTTCTCACCATAACGTATTGACTTGTATAACCATTGTATTTCATTAATAAATTAGTTCCAAGTGCTCTTTTTAAAATCTGACTATTTACTGAAATAATAGAAGAATGTTATTTTCTAAAAGAAATATCAGGCAGATAAATTTGGTACGCATGCAACTTCCAGTAATGTCCTTTAAAGCAAAAGCATAATAGCAGCTGCTGTGCAGGCGGTGCGTGTTGCCAGTGGAATTTATTTCTGACCAACTGTGTACTCTTCTCCTCCAAATGCTCTTTCTTGAACAATTGCAGTGTGTAAAAGGAAAAAAAAAGTAGTGGTGGGCAATGATGAGAAGAATGAATAGAGGAGTGTGGATGGACGTAAATACGTTTTCTGTTTGTGATCAAGGAAGTACTTGATTCAAAGTTTTAGGAGATTAGAAATTAACAAACTGCAAGGGTTGTTCTCAGTTGTGGTTATTTGAATGATAAAGTGCTGTTAATTAGTTTTGGTGGTTTTTTTTTGAGACAGCTTAGATCTGAGGGATGAATTTATATACAAATTGTAGCAGCTCATGGTGGCACAAATACTTTAAGATGTTTCGCAAGTACATGTTTGTTCTTTTTCATGGAGTATCAAAATAACCCAGTATCAGTACCTGAGATGTCGGATAAGGTTTTCTTGACTGTTTGACAAGTATTCTGCAACTCTGGATTTCATTTTTACGTGTACCACATTTAGAAATGTGAGTACTTAGTAGACGTAGAAATACCATAAACATAATTGGATATGAAATGCTATTAGTAACAGACTGAAGGGCCTGGATCATCTCCCCTATGAGGAGAGACTTAGGGAACTGGGTCTGTTTAGCCTTGAGAAAAGAAGGCTGAGAGGGGACTTGATCCAGGTTTATAAATACCTGAAGTGTGGGAGCCATAGTGGCGAGGCTGGTCTGTTTTCAGTAGTGCGTGGGGACAGGACTAGGGGAAATGGGCTGAAACTTCAGCATAGGAAGTTCCACACGAATGTGCGCAAGAACTTCCTTACAGTGAGGGTGACGGAGCACTGGAACAGGCTGCCCAGGGAGGTGGTGGAGTCTCCTTCTCTGGAGATATTCAAGACCCGCCTGGACGCCTACCTGTGCGACGTGGTGTAGGGAGCCTGCTTTGGCAGGGGGGTTGGACTCGATGATCTCTAGAGGTCCCTTCCAACCCCTACAATTCTGTGATTCTGTGATTCTGTAACTTTCATTTTCCTGTTTGCTTTTTTTTAGAACTGTAGATGAAAGACAGCTAGAAAACTGCTTCTTGGTTGGTGTTGATCTGGTTGTGTCCTTTAGTTGTTCGTTTTTTTCCATTTAGCAGATGCACAAGAGTGCTGTGTGTGTGTGTGCTCTTGAGCTACATCAGAAGATTAATTTTTCTCTTTTTTACTAACAGCAGTTTTTAGCATCTTGTTTACTGATACAGCTTTTCATAGTCCTGACAGCAGCTACAGATAAGGAAAAGTATTAAGTTGCCTGGTTTATTTTGGCAACATTAGAAAATGGCTTCTTAGTAGGTATTAATGATATCTTTTTCTCATTCAGCTAGCAGGAAAGAGATTTGAAATAACTTGGTTTTCTTGGTGTCTTTTTAAAAATACTTTTTTCAGTCATGCTAAGAACATTGGTCTCACGTCTCAGTTGCTCACCAGGAATTCAGAATTCTGGTCCCTATCAGGAGCAGGCTGCCCAGGGAGGTGGTGGAGTCACTAGAAAAGAGTAAATGTGACTCTGATCCAACATTCATGATTCTTATGCTGTCTGTGTCTTCTGCAAGCAATTCTAGTGAATAAGTCCAAATTCACTGGAAACTTGCTTTTGTTGCAATCAGGTGCCTTCCTGGGTCATCACAAGATGATGGTAAAGATACCAGTGAGGACATGAGATTTTCCAAGGTGTTTTCCCTCTCCTCTGGACGACCAAGCTACCTGCTGACCTGACCCTTCACTAAGCATCTTCTCTTTCACTCCAGGCCAGAGCCTCAGCAGAAAGTTCCCTCAGCACCTCCGCCCCCGCCGCCGCCCCCACCTCCACCCCTGCCAGAGCCCACCCCGCCAGAGCCAGAGGAGGAGATCCTCGGGTCTGACGATGAGGAGCAGGAGGATCCCGCGGATTATTGTAAAGGTGGGTGCAGTAATGTGCTGTCCGTTGGGGTAGTGGCCATCATGCACATTTTCAAACAGGTTCTGGGGAGGTTTTTAAGGACCCGGTCATTGTTTATGGAACTTACACAGAAGTTGTGAACAGCTATTTGCACAGCTGTCTTCAGCTCAGCTTTTTCACTTAGCCATAGCTTATGCATGCATTTTGCAATTAAAAGATACATAAATACTATATGTCCGTTGTAGTTGTAAGAATAAACTTTCCCTGATTGATATTGATTGTAAGAGAAACACCTATCCTAACTCAAACAAACATCCCCTCTGTGTACTCTAAAATACCTTCATGCGTTTGACATCAACTAAGCATATATTGGAATCTGTATCTTCTCTTTCTCATACCTGCACCAGCATATGATATCTGCTTCTTTTTGTACATTGTTTTTGCAGACCTCAGCAGTGTTTAATGTTCTCTGTGTTTTTATTTTAGTTTCTGATTTCTTTAGCTTTTGTAGTTACTTACATCATTATTGATACAGATTTTACCATAAGAGTAACAGGCAAATGCAGATAACTTTTTGCATAAGAACAGGACTGCAGTACAATAGCGTTGTATATTAATTTGGTATAGTGTGACCCCTAATGCTCCAAGCCTGTTCCCGTTAGGGCAAAATGTACATTGTATTCAAGAATCATCACAGATAAGAGATCTGTCAAAAATTACTTACTGCCTTGAATTAATCTTTTAGTACAGCCAAAAGACACTGACATACATTGACTTAATCTGTTATTCCACGTTCCTCAAATCAAGAAAAATTTGGTATCAGATATGATGCTGTCTTATCCCTGAAGGTTCTCTATAAGCCTGCAGATGTGCCATTTTAGGAATCCTTTTTCCCAGCTTGGAATAAGCTGTTCTGTTTTTCCATATCGAATAATTGGAAGTGACATTTTCATCTCAGTGTAAGAACTTATATTAATATGTGATATTTCAAGTGTTGAAATGGGTTATGAATTCCAATAGTGAAAACCAAATGGTAAACTCAAACTAGATTTTGAAGTCTGCAGCAGAGAAAAGGAAAACTCATAGGGAAAACATGTTTGTATTAAATTTTCTCTTACAACATGCTTATTCCTTATGATAACTCTTGGTATCTGTAACATCTTCCATCAGTGAGTAAGGATGGATTTGATGTTTAAACATCTGCTTACTGGTAAACATCTGTATCTACTTGAGATTAAGCATTTCTTGGCCCTGCTTAATTCTTCCCTGAAGTAAGGACTGCATTTAATTTCAGACAATCCATTGTTCTCTGTGTTCCATTATCTTTTGCAAAATATCACCATCTGGAGTGGCTGGATCACAAAAAAGAAAGAAACAAATCTAGATTTATAGTTTGCTTGTAAGTCACCTGTTCTGGAGTCTCTGTAACTCCACTCGGTTGTCAGTGAAGTACATGTCATGTTAAGAATACTTGTCCATTTCTTCTTAAAATAAAGGGAGCTTCCATGCACTGGGAGGTTATTCTGCATTCCCGTAATCTTGAAATTCTGAACTGATGGAAGTACATTTAAGATGGTTCAAGCTGTGGCTCACCCTGATGTCATAATCATTTGGTTCTGCGAGAACAGCATTTTTGCTGCTCCAGTGCCTGCTTTCTCTAACTGTAACTTCTGATCAGAATGCTTCCTTTTTTTAAACGTTGCTAAGGCTGAACTGTAGGAAAGGCCACTGTGTTGTGTAAGAATCTGAATGGAATGGCTGGACTGGGAAGATCTGGAACCATACAGACTTTGTTTAATTTATCTGAGGACCAAAGAAGTTTTTTAGTAAAGAATCGCAGGGATGGCTTTTAGAAGTATTATTTCCAAATTTCTTTGAAATATGTTTTATTCATTTGAGTATGTTTTACTGTCCTGGGTAATGTTTATGAAGTAAGAAGTAAATATTTGGAAACCATCATAGTTTACTGAAATCTCTCTTTTCTTTCTAATTTGATCTCCAAAGTAGGAATCTCCCAGGATTTTTGAGTGAGATGCAGAGCACACTTCATCTATTCTCAACCCCAGTCTATATATACTATATATATATAGTCTATATATAATATATATATATTTTTTTTAAGAATATTTTTCTATGAGCTGAGCTCTCATCTTCACCACGTTAAATGCTGGTTAGTAAGTAGTTCCCAGTCATAATGGTATTTTTCACCAGGAAATTGGATTAGTTTGAATTATCACCTGGTGTGGAAGAGAGAACTAACAGCCGTTTGTGTAAAGGAGCCTAACCTTTGTTCCCCTGGACCTTCCTCCAGAGCCTGTTAAAATCTGAGAAATGACTGCTATTGATGACTTTGAATTTAGATTAAATGCTTTTTAAATGTTTATTTGTTTTGAGAAGTGGAAATATCAAAACTCCAACTACGTGATTTTTCAAGGGGTAACTCAGACAATGCAGCCCTGAAACACTTGGAGATTTTTTTAAGAGTTTGTTATGTCATGGATGTAATCGGAATTCTTTGCTTCTCTGATCATCTTCTTTGCCCCCTGGAGATGTCTCCCATTCATCCAGTTCACAAAGGGAATAATTCCCTATACAAACATAGAACTAGCCAGCTACAATTACCAATACATTCAGGAGACATTTAGGAATAATGATCTCATTTTTTCTGACCCTCTTTCTTGAGTGCTTGTAGCTAGCTAGCTGTGTGAGAGACTTTTTTTTGTGTGCTGTAGTGAATAGCACAACAGATTTTTTGTTACATTACCAGTAGTACCACTTACACATTGTATACTTTCAAATGCCTGTGTTGTTTTTACAAAAATACATCATTTCTCTCAAACTTCTAATTATGCCTTCTGGTTGTTTGTATTTGGAAATAAGTTCCGTATCATGAAGAACTTAAGTAATTGCATTTCTCATAGGATTACACTGGGTTTTAAAATGCACTTAACTGTGTTGTTACCTGATTGCTCACAACCTGTGCACACGTAGTAGGTTCTTCATTGCTGAGTGTTAATGCTGTTACTTGGTCAAAAAAGGAAATTGTTTAGTTTAAAAGTCACTTCTAGCCTTTGTTTTATGTGCCTAAAGGCCTTCTTATACCTTTCTTGCCATACAAAGGGCTGCGTAAGTGATGTTGTGTTCCCATGGTCATCTGAAATTTGGGAAGAAAAAAACTAACTAAATCTCTAACTCCAGTGTCTTGTTGGAAATCTGACATTCCTTTATTCCTCACAATACGTACCAGATTCAATAAATCAAGCACAAGCTCCTGGAGTTCAAGTTCTACATTTAGATAGTTAAAACATATGTATGTGATACATTGGCATACGTATTCATTCTTGTCCAGGAGCTCATTAATATATACTCACGTTCACTGCTTATACGACCACCTGCTTCCCCCCCTTTTTCTCCTTCAGCTTCATCACAGTGACTTTTGACTGACCTTTAGCTGTTTTTCCCCACTTGGCAAATTTCTGTTGCTTGTTACATCATAGTAAGCAATTTTGTATCTTGGTGCACTACAGTGCCAAACAATTTATGTGAAATTCAAGAAAAAGTCCTTGCACCTGGTGGATGCAAAGATAAAAGTACTCTGCTGTGAGTTCAGTACTTCTGTGAAGCCGGATCATTAAGAAAATAAGGGCTGTTCACATACCAAGCAAAGCTAAACTGCGAAGTTTTAGAGCTAGCACTCATTGATGGCTTTTACCAAACTAATGTGTTGGTCCTTAAACTAATTTATTGATTTCTATTGCTAAGCCAACCTGTATCAGCATAGTCTCCTGAGTTCATATAATTATGTTAAGGAATGATTGAATAGGACCACTGTTACATTACCAGTAACAATAACCAATAAGCAGATTATAGAACACCTCAGAAACTTTTGTATTGTTTAATTTAAAATCTGTATTGCAAACCATGGAGAGGTGTTAAATCTAGGGGTTGTGCACTTTTAAGCAGAGGATAAAGCTTCACACTTTGTCACTGTTTTCTTGCAGTGATATATGCAGGACAAAAATCAGAAGAGAAAATGCTGTGATACTGAATTGTGTGTGAAAGCTTTTTACACAATCCTTGCTGTGAGATCAGCAGACTTGGTGTGTTTAACAGATGTAAACCTTTTCAGTAATAAAAAGGTAGAATAATGGACTTGCTCGCCGGACTTTCACATCTATTATTTGATCATCCCGGGTAGAGTTTTATGGAAAGAATTTGTCAAATAATAGTATTTTTTTTTGTTTGTTTGTATTAAACCAGTTGGTAACTGTTTTAATATAATTATATTCATCCAAATTTTGAAATGTTTTTATCCTCAGCTGTTTCTGCAGGGATGGCCAAGTAGAAATTTAAATTTTTTAGCGCTTTTGTTTTTAATGTTATTTCATTATCAGCAATATATTATCTGAGCTTTATAATTCTATCATCTAATTGTATTAAATGTATTAATCTGCTCTGGAAGGCTTTGTGAGAAGCTCACCGATAAACACCTGAACTTCTGTCAAGGCAAAAGATGCTACTAGCAAAGAAAGGATATAAATATTTTTAGATTTGATGCTGCTGTTCCACAGATAAGGGGATAAGAGCCCACTCCCTGTACTAAATCCGAGGAATTAGGTAATAAATTGACATGGTTGTTTGTGCTGGGCTCCAGTGCTGGCAAGGTTTTTGGGAGATCTCAAAACAAATACAACAACTTAGGGGAAGTAGTCTTTTCCTAATTTGAAATGGAATAATCAGTAGTGAAGGGTTCTGCCAAAGGCCAGTTGAGCGTGACATTCTGAAAGACCAGAAGGAGCCAAAGAGATAATTCCTTGACGCTTGGCAGATGGGCAACATCCTGGAGAGTTGTAGCTGCATTATTTTTAGCAGACTAGTCAGAATTGTGAACATTTATTAGTGTGTTAGGTCCAAATAATAATCTTGTGTGATCAGTTCTCTTTCCCATGCTTAAGAATGCATCTTAAAATAGAAAGGATATGAAAAAGCCCCACAGTGGAGCTGTGGACATCACCTCTACCTCTTACAGCCACGTCACACTGTGTTGAAACCTGAGTTCTAGCTGTGGGGTTGGCCTTTCTGACAGCAGGGCTCGGGGCATCAGCTGGGACTTCGGTGGTGTGGTTGAGTGGTTGGCCTGCAGATGGGTTAAAATGTGGTCTTGGGTGAAGCCTGCAGCTGCCTGCTCCCTCTGCTTCATCACTGTAAAAGCCTCAGACTTGCAAAGATGCACTGCTGCTGTGGCTCAGGATCTAAGCAGAAGAGCGTCGATAAATTTGACATTGTTCTTAATATTTTCTGGTGAAGTATTTTATTGCCACTTTTATTTAGTAGAGAGCAAGTGGGAATTAGAACAGTCTCTGTTGAGATTTTGCAATCATCCAAGAATATGTTGGCTGGAGAAAATTCAAATATGATAAAGAAATAATGTAGATCTTTTCTGTACTCTTTGTGAAGTAGAAGATAGGCCTGGGGAAACACAGAACAGATGGTAATGTTTCCACAAATGAAAGCCATAAAGGAGAAGGGCCAATAAACTCTATAGTGTGTACAGGGCATGAGTATTTTCCCTCCAGGCCAAGTAAGGCAGAGTTTTTAACATTAATGTTTCTTTTTTAGATTTCCTATATATAGTACAGGACAATTTGAAAAGGAAAAACTATACTACAAGGAAAATCATTTTCTGCAAGATTTAAATGAAAAACTGAGAAGCATTGTTTGTTTCCTGACTAATCTTCTTCTGCTTGTTTTTTCATGAAAGGTGGCTATCATCCAGTGAAAATCGGCGATCTCTTCAATGGCCGGTATCATGTTATTAGAAAGCTAGGATGGGGGCACTTCTCTACGGTCTGGCTATGCTGGGATATGCAGTAAGTGAACTACTTATCTACACGCACTTGATCTTGTTTACAGTAACTTTTTTGTTGTTTTTTTTTGGGTGGGGGGAAGGAGGAAGGCACTTGATAAAGTTATGTAAATGTATGCAGTCTTTTTCTGCAGAAAAGTGTCTGCATTATTATTTTGCTCTTGGTTAAGGCTGTGGTTTATAAATCTTCTCAGGAATGTGTAACTTTTATTTGACAGATTAGCTTTGCTTATTGAATTTATGTGTAGTCTTAAACATGTGAGAGTAAGATAAGATTTTTATTTCTGTTGCATCTTTAAGGAAAAAATATCATTACTATGATACCTCTTTTAAATACATTATCTTTAGGGAAATAAAATATTTAATAAGACAGTTAACAGAATGTCACAAGAAGCTGCTTTTTCGTGTAGTTTCAGCTTTATGGTATTCCAGCAGAATACATTAGCTAATGAAATATGGTACTTAAAATCTCCAAGCCTTCAAAATGTCTCTTTTAGCTTAGAGCACTTGTTGATAATGTTTTTGGTTTCATTATTTTCTAGGGGAAAAAGATTTGTTGCAATGAAAGTCGTAAAAAGTGCCCAGCACTACACAGAGACAGCCTTGGATGAAATAAAGTTACTCAAATGTGTACGTATCACTCATGTAGTTTTCAGTACCAGCCATAACAGTAATAACAAATAACAGTAAAGAATGTAGTAGGATATACTGTTTAATTTATTTTTTTTCCTAAATAGCTTATTTGTTATGTAACTGTGGCTCTTAAAGCTCCAAAATATTAACTTTGGACAGAGGGGAAATTACTTACCGCTCTCATGTCAGTTGTTTCCTGAAATGTCTGTGTTCACACTCTTGGTTTAGGTTCGTGAAAGCGACCCTAATGATCCCAACAAAGATATGGTTGTACAACTAATCGATGACTTCAAAATTTCTGGAATGAATGGGATACGTATCCTTTTGAAAACATTGCACCTTCTGTTAAAGTAATCTGTGGAGATAAGTAAGCTCTTTGTTCTGGCTATTTTTAGGTTGTCTTAGTTTAAAACTGTAGTGCAGAAACATCAACATAAGGGTAGATGGTTCCTCTCATTTTGGTTGCTTCATTGGTTAGCTACCATGCTAGAAAGATGCTTAAATGTCAGTGAAACCAGTGTAATCTGCGTTTTTTGTAGATTTTATCATCAAATTACCGTGAATTAAAATAAACTATATGGTTGCTTGCAGTCATTTCAACTTGTTTATAAATGACATGTGGCCAAGAAACTTGTTAATACAATGGGGCTAAGAACCCTAGTTGAGCTGAAATGCTTCCTGAGAAGTACTGCATAAATTTCTCTATTATCTGTGTTCACTAAAAAAATAATGTCACCAAAGCACTTCAGCTCTTAAGACAACTGTTCTGGTGGAAACTAATTGAAGTTATTTTTAGAAATTAGAGATTTTGACTCGCTGTTCTCATTGTAAAACAGTAATATGAAGTGGGGAATAAGAAAATGTATTTATACCTAAGTGTAGAAATAATTTTTATTGGCTTAATGGAGTAGTTTCTTGGTAACATTCTTAAATTATAGATGAGATACACATGTTAAAGGTAAAAGCTATTTCTGTAGATTATGAAGAGTAAATTTTGTTAATAATAGTGTTTTGAAAGCGTATCCAACTATAGCATTTATGTTGACAAAGCCTAAGGAGACTGTTTAGGTGTAAAATAAAGACTGAGGTAACTTTGCATCAGCAGATTAAAATCAGACAACTGATAGTGATTTATTCTATTTCAGTTTTACCTTTGTGCTGAAAATTCTGGCAGTTCAGAAGTTGGTTTATATGGAAGGCAAATGTTTTAATTACGGGGAGAGAAAGGTATAGTAATCAGCAGTGCAAATATGATAGCAAGTATCTTCTGTTATCAGTTGTCTCATGAACAATTTGTGCATTCTGAGTAGTGTGACTTTGATCATGATTTGGTTCTGTTGGCTATTTGATTAAGTCCTTTTGGTCTTGTAGGGTAAAAATATCTTTGGTGCAGGTCCTTTTGGAAGGGAGCAGGTAACTATTTTTAACATTCTGCTGCTACTGGATTCCATTAATAATAAAAAAAAAAAAAACAGAAAAAAAAAAACAAAGGCTATTTTAGAGCTATGTTAGTGTTATTGGGATGAACAGGCTGAGAGACAGGCAATATTTCATGCTGTGTTGTTTCTGGCATCCCTTGGGAAAATCACTAAATATCTGTTCTTTGACTGTAAATTAAAATGTATGTGTCATAGATGTTTGATTGTTGCTTACAGAATGCCTTCAAAAGTCAAAGAAAGACGAAGGAAAGGTGGGTGAATCCTTTAGGTGGCCAACACCACAAAATGCAGTGGAGATTCCAAACAGGGAAGCTTGTCAAGAACAGTGTGGCACAGGGCTGTGAATATGCAGAGCCATTGGCCTGGGCTGTATGTCTGGAAACAATCACCCTTCTCCTAGGAGCTGTAAGACGTATTTATATACATGTGGATTTTAACAACATATGCTACACTAGACTTATAATTTCTTTTAGCTACTTGTAAGTTTTAAAAGTGCTACAATTATGTATGTTTTATTCAGGAAATAACGATTTCTGAACGTGGGCACTTTAATGTTTTCAGTCAGTGTAGATGTTTATTAGAACCTTAATAAACGATTGAGCATTTTTTAATAAGAGGTTCTGATAATGGCATAATGAAACAACTGTTTGTAGAGACAAGTGAGGAAGTAAAGAAGGAAATGATCATGTATTACATTAATTCTATGATTCTGTAAATGTAATAAATTTATCTTTAAGGAATAAGCAGCACTAATTAAATGCCATAGTGCCTTAATGCTGCTTACATGAAAGCATTTGAGGTACACCCAGCAGTGCTCTGTGTTGGTACCAGAGTTCTGTCACTTGTTTTAACTAGTCTGTAAGCCTCATCAGATTTCTAAATAATCCTGTATTTGTCTGTAGATAAATAGATAGTTGCAGGCAAGATTTTAGTCAAGATTTAGTCAAGAAATAACAGTTTTAAGTACTTAAAGCAGATAAATGTTACATTCGTTCTCTCTTGTTTTCACTATTCTACTAAGTTTCCTTCTCTTAAACATTCCCCAGACTTTGCTTCAAAGAATGTTTCATAAGGGATGTGTGTACAGTGTGAGCTTTGGGTTTCTTTTTTCTGGAGGGCTTTTTGGACGCACTCATACATCAGGTGCTTGATGTTGTGGAATGATCTCAGAGCTCACAAGGCTGGATTCCTGATAACGAGTGCACAGTTTTCCTCGCTGTTGTCTTTATGGAGACACAGGCTCACAGTTAACATTCTTCAGGTCATGACAACAAATCAGACAACAATCACATTTTAACATACCTATGGTAAATGTTGAGTCTTCTGCATGTCTTTCTGCCATCCCACTTTCCTCCCCAGTACTGAGCGTGCCTTGGGTTTATCAAGAGTCCTCATGGCAAAATGCTGCAGTCTTTCTCAGGTAGATGTCACTCCTTCTGTAGCTCTTTCTCTCTGCCTGCCTCTGCCATTCCTCCTTGCATCTTCTTTCTCTGTATCCTGTCCTTCCTTGCCTCTCAGTTACTCAATTCCCAGCATCCCTTACCATTCCATTTAATGACAAGGTGTGGCACTCTAGTATCTGCAAGGAATGGCAGAAATCTGCACTGGAGAGTCTGCTGCATCAGTGGTCTGAAGGACTGTGGGCAGGTGTCCTAAATTTCATTTCTTAATGCTGCAATGTCTTGCCTTTCTGGAATAAGTGTTGCTGTCTTCCTGTAACTTTACAAATTCACTGCATGGGCTAAATTGATAAGCCCTGTCGATCTAATGTGCTGTGTTCCTCCTCTCTGATGACCATGTGCTGTACTAGTGACTTCTGTTTGTTGGATACTTGGATGGTAAAGTAAATAAGGCTGTTTCTTCTTCTGAACTGAACAGAGTTTTATAACATTTTGAGTAGCCTGTTCATGGTCTCTCCTAATATGGGAGTTGAGGAGCATCAGCCAAGCTGAGCAGGTAGCAGCAATCAGAGTAGTACAGTTATTCTCAAAGTGTTTTGACCAGTCTTGAGACATCTTATCTTTCAGTCTAATTCCAGTTTAAGGATGTGGATTATAAAACTTCACATAGCTTTATTCACATGGGTACGTGCTTGAGAAGAATGCGAATGGTAGACCCATAGACAACGTATGTATCATTTTTACTGAAGACAGTGATGCTGTGACAACAGCAAGATACTTGGTATTAAAACTTTGATCAAAGTCAAGTAAGAATTCTCCCCTAACGCTGTGCTCCCCTGTGAATGGTCTCTGAGACAGAGAGGATCTGATTTGCATCCACTGAGATTTTCCTGAAATAACCATCAATTCATTCATTTCCTGTCATTTATATTGCATTACTCTGTGTGAAGTTTTAGTACTGCGTAGTTAAGATTTTAACATTCTTCTTGGTTTCCAGCGATATTAAGGTTATTCCCAGAGCATATGTACCTGGAGATTAAGTTGGTGTAGTATACAATTTCTTGCTATGTACTATTAATTGGAATATTAGAATGTTTTCTCAATAAGAAAATAGTCTACTTGGATGAAAAGTAGAATTTCTAACTCAGGAGGTCTCTGAACCACAAATCACTGAAAGTATCTACATCTTGCTCTCTTCAGTACACTTCACTGATTACCTGCTATTGGAAAGATTCTTTGTCAAATTAAACTTTCTGGTGTTTTTGCATATTGCTTTTTCTTTTGTTCCTGAGTTCTTTGGCTATTGCTCCTATTCTTTGCAGTTAAAACTGCATGAAGTAATAGATCTATTCTCTTACTACTTCAGTTTTTATTTTCAAGTGTTTCCCAACTGAGTCTATTCAGAAAGATGTTCATAATAGTTTTTTTTCTAAATCACTGTAGCTGTAGTCTGCTGTTGTTAAAACCTTCTGTCTTTTAAAATTTATTAGAAATTAGAGATGATAGGACAAATCAGTACTTTGAATTATTTCAAAGAAAACAAAAATCAATTACTTATTTAGCTATTTAATTACTCACCCTAACACTGTTTTTACCTTTACAAATAAAGGACATGAATTGCACTGTTAAAATGTCTTATTTTAAATTGGTCTGTTTGGGCATGGTTCTTTTTTCCTGTTTCTCTATTACTGAAATGTAGTAGCTGTTTTTTGGTCAGTTAAGGGGTAACTGTGATTACACGGTGATGATTGCTTTAGCCAAGAAGCAAACAAACATTTGTGGTTCATCTTATTAACAAGTTTGTTTGGAAATTGTCCTTAATTAAGTCCCAGATGTTTGTATGGTCTTTGAAGTACTTGGACACCATCTCCTAAAGTGGATAATCAAGTCCAATTATCAAGGCCTTCCCATCCGCTGTGTAAAAAGTATAATTCGACAGGTAAGATTTGCTGATGTTTTAATTTGTTTTTTCCACCATTGTTAACATTTTGAAGGTTAAAAGGGTGACGTTTCAGCTTAATTCTTACTAATTGTTATCTATGGTAATATAATTTTATTGGTAATCCGAGGGAGCTGGGGGGTTTATAGGATCCTCTTCCTGGGTAGCCTGCATTTCTGCATTCTGTATTATTTTTATCAAGGTATCCCACTGATAGGGATGTTTTCAGTACTGTTTTGGCAATTAAAAACCTGGAACAATGGGTCTTATCCGTAGATCATTTGTATTCAATAGCAGTTTTGGTCAACAAAGCCATCAGCATGTTATGCTTCTTAATGAGTTTATCTGTCTCCGAAAAAAAATCCAGAGCTGGTTCTAAAGGAAAAAACTGTTATTTGAAAATTGTTATTTACCTGTTTTTAAGTTCCTGTAGAGTCAGAGACCCAACCAGATGAAAACAGGACGACTTACAGGGAAATGTTCTCTCAAAATGCATTCCCTTGCTGTATTGTGGAAACCAAATTGAAGAGAAGTACTGTCTCACATGGAAAAATCATGTGCATCTCTGTGATTTTGAGTACTCTATTAACCCATGTGCAGTTAATACTTAACCAATACATAAATATTTTCAGATTGCCATTTAAGTAATTTGTATTGTCTTTCAGCAACATCACCTCTGTTGTATTAATAACCTGTCTATTGAGGTAGTTATTTTCTTTGAAATCTTTATTGTATGTCATCTGATGAATCTCAGACTATCAGCTTTTTAATCAGAATTAACTGAATACTCTGATGCACATGTTAGTAAGTAGTTGAAATTGTAGGTCCGCTAATTTTTATACAGCCAGGTGGCTCACATACCCAAAATAAGAAGCTGTGCTAATGCAGTGCTCCAGCTGAACAGAGCTGTCTGCTGTGGAATGGGAATGTGTCTATTTGTATTAGTATGTGTCTATAAATATCCACGGTTTCCCGTAAGCATTGTCATTTTTGTTGTTTGGAATGTTTTCACTTTGGTTGCACCATTGTCCTGGAGGTTGGCCAAAGTATGGGAATTTGCAGTGTGCTTTCTTTGTACACTGCCTTTTGCAACAAACCACTTTTTGGAGCTCCCTGCTATGATTTAAGTACATTACAATGGCTGTTTGCAGAAACAGAGTGTAAACCAGGCCACCGAACGGATCCAAGCTAAAAACAATCTCCTTTGGAAGGGAAGTGAGAACTTCTGAACACAGCTTCACAGTGACTTTGCCTGTAACCTTCCAAAGGAGAACTTTGAAGTGGGATCTTCAGGGATGGTAACCAAAACCCAGTGAGAAGTGGGGTTAACAAGGAGCTGCTTTAAGAATGGAATTAAATGGGAAGCTCTTCGTTTTTCCTCAGATAGTCAGACTGGGGGCCTGTCTTGAGTGGCTTTATACAAATGCATACTGCATGGGAAACAATCAGCTGGAGCTAGAAATCCATCACAGTTGCAGTTATGACCTCATTGAGAGCACAGAGGGTTGGTAGGATACCTCAAATGCCTGGAGTGCAGCAATCAGCAGGTAAAGAGAACTTCAGAAAGGATGGACAGGGAAGAGGGGTTGAGCTGCGTGCAAAGGAGCGGACTAAGTGCTTAAATCTTCAGTGTGAAGTGGGTCAGAGTCAGAGGGGAGACCAATAAGCAAGGGTGGCATATGTTATAGGCTGCCAATTTCAGAAGATAAACAGCACTTTCTTTGAACAACTGGCATAATCTTATCATGTTAAGCCCTGGTTCTCAGTGGGGACTTTAAACCACGTTGGTGTCTGCTCTGGTGGAGATTTCTGGAGAGTGGTGTGGACAGTTTCTTGGCATGGGATGAGATGTGTCTTAGCAAGGGAATGGGTTGGAGATGCACCCTGCTGTACTTGCTGCACTTCGTGTTACCAAGAGATATACCAAAAGGCAATGCACATGAGTTGCAAAAAGAGAAATTCTCATCATATATTAGGAAGAAATTCTTTGCAGTGAGAGGGATGAGGCACTGGAATAAGTTGGCTTCAGCATTATGCAGCCTGAACCTTAGGACACAGTCAGAAGTGTGGAGGAGGAAGTAGGATCTGAAGTTAATCCACCTTTGAAGCAGCCATTACTTAGGCATGATGGGGAGGTTTTGAACAACGTGTTCTCCTTCCAGATGCAATCAGAAAACTGGTGCCATGCGTGTTCTAAAAACTTAGTTATGGAACAGTTCAGTTATTGCAGTGGTGCTCAGCAAAATAAACCATTTTGTTTCAAGAAGTATTATAGCTGAATGCTATAATGAAAAAGTTTTTTTTTTTATATTATGATTGGGATTTTTTCTCCCCACTTTTTTTTTTTTTTTTAGTATTTTTGAGCACTGAGACAAAATTAAGGTTTAGTTTAAAATGCAGCTGAGAGCTGAGTTTCTTAATAAGACTCTCATACTCATTTTGATTTTAAGCAGTACTTCTTCCCTTGGGGCAGAGTTATATGAAATGTCATGCAAGAGATGCCTCTGTAGAATTGAAAAAGGGGTGGTTGCCACAGTTTCTTTTGTGTAACGAAGGTAGAAGTTAGATGTGTACATTTACTTAATTCTAAAATCCAAATTTTGAGTTCTAAAATATATAACATCAGTCTGCTCTGAAACGGTGTTTATTAAAACCAGCATTGTCTATTGGAGCAATGAAAATTTCCACTTTGGCTTTTCACCTTCAGTACAGCAAGTATCTCTTTTCTGTGTCAGTGTGATGTACCTCCCTGAATGCAAAAGAAAGAAAAAGGATTCTTAATTAGATACTACAAATGGCGGTGGTATTTCTTGATGTGAAACTAACCACGTGACTTTTGCAATAGAGAAAATACAGTTCTGTAATTTACATTTGCAGTAACAGAACCTGTTACAATACGTTGTGCATGTAATTTTTCTTTCTTCAGTGGAGAAATAAATAAAAAGGAGAATTGTTTTCCCCGCTGTCCATCATTTCAGACTATTATGCAAAAGAAGTATAAGCAGCGTGCATTTTATTACTGGTATGGTGGTATAGTGTACTTGCAGTTTTTAGGATAAAGCATTTTAGGATTGCTAAGAGCGTTCTTTCTCGTTATGAAATCCTAGTGGTAATGTCCTTATGGTAAGTCATAGGATCATAGACTGGCCTGGGTTCAAAAGGACCCCGAAGATCATCTAGTTTCAGTCCCCCTGCCATGGGCAGGGCTGCCAACCTCTAGACCAGGCTGCCCAGAGCCCAGTCATGGGTCTGTTGATGATTTTAGATAAAATAATCTATTTTCTGTTTTTCTAAATAAAGCTGTCCCACGTAAAGTGTTACTTGAACAGGGGAAAGGCCATCTTCCTAAGTGAATAACAGGAAATCTAGTTTCTTATTAATGCCATTTCTACGTATCATAGCGGATACAGATACTTTTTCTTCTGAATGTTTTTGCCCTTCTGTGTGCTCCAGAATTGTTTACCTTGACCTCAATTTACACATATTGGATTGTTATTGTCACCTATAGTGATGGAAGGAAGAGGTTATTGAGATCGATCTTTGTGTTGCTATTGCTAAGGGCTTTTTTTCTAGGTATTCCAGCCACTAACTAGAAGCCAGTCTTCCTTTAACATTTCTCAGTTTGTGATACACTGTATGTTATTTTGATTGACTTGGCACATAATCATATGTTGGCTTTGCAAGAAAAATCCAGATTATTAAGAACACAGCAGTTTTTAGGTGCACCATTCACACTGATTTTGAGCCTTGCTCAAGCGAACACACAGCTTTTACATGGTTGTGATAGAAAGCTTTTCAGAAGGTTGCTGTTTGAGGCCAGCTCCAGAACAGGAGAAGGCAGAGCAAAGCACTTGAGGTGTTTCTAGGATGCATTAGCCTGAGTGTAAACATCAAAAGCGTGCAATTGCTATTCTCTTATCTGAGCTCCCGGGCACGCAGGATGAACATGCCAGTCTGGTTCTAGCTCAGTACTGGGCAAAGGGCTGATGTCTTTGTGTTCTGTTACTGCTATTTGGAACCAACATGCTTTGTTTTTAAGGCTTACCCTTGCCAGTTATGTCTTCAGGGATCCTCAGAGCACAGAAATTAGCCATGTACTAGTTTACTTATAAAATACCCAGAATGGCACAGTGTTCCTGCAGTTGAAACTCAGGAGTTTGGAGGCCTATTTCCTACTATAGAACCTTCTATAAAAATTTAAAGAAGTCTTTTAAGTGGGGTCTCCTAGGTTTCTGTTTGTTTTTCTTGCTGATATATTTTTTACAGTACTTATGAAGCTTACTTAAGCAATAGTTTGTTTTTACCCCATCTCATTATCCTGTACTAATTAATTGGGGTAACTGGCATTCCACAGTTTATACCTAAGTCTCACCTAACATACTTCTAAAACCACACCGGCTGTTGTATTTCTGTGCTAGTCGGAATCAGAGAAATCTTTGTCATAATGTTTTTATTTTAGTCCCAGAAGACATTTTCAAGACTTTGGATCTGCAGGTTTCATATGATCTTGCAGAATTCAGTCTGCAAAGAATGTGGAGGGCTTGGGAAAAGCACAAGTACAGGCAGACAGTTCCTTATGTGACATCTTGGTCATGTTAAAAGCTGAATTACTGTTGCAATTGTAAGGAGAATTACAGTTAGCATTTCATCCACAAGATCTACAGAGTTTTTTTACATGTGTGCAGATCAGCTGAAGAATAGTTGGGAAGTCTGAGATCAGATTGCTGTCATCAAAACAGTTCAGCCTGCCAGTGTCTAACTTGTCAGTGACTCTAGAACTGGTTTTTATGAGCTGAGTACCACTAAGCTAAGGGCACGTATGGACTGTGGGCAATAGGTTGAATTTTTACCATACTACTAATAAACACATTCAGTTGGCTGGCTAACAGAAAACAAAGATTTCAAAGAATTCCTATTTCAACTAGGTTCTTCAAGGTCTGGATTATCTACACAGCAAGTGCAAGATCATCCATACGGATATCAAGCCAGAGAACATTCTGATGTGTGTGGACGATGCCTACGTTCGTAGAATGGCCGCTGAAGCTACTGAATGGCAGAAAGCTGGAGCTCCTCCTCCTTCTGGCTCAGCAGGTATGACAGCATGTTTAAATGCAATGTAGTAAATTTCTATCTGCAAATTAATGCTAACAGTGTTTTATTTAATGCATACTAACATTTTAAATAAGTGCATGTATTAAAAAAAAAAAAAAGGGTATGTCCACTGAACTCTTATTGATGCTCTGGAGGGCTAAAAAGGAATGTTTTCTTCTGAGGTTTTCATGTTCAGGTTTTTGGAGTCCCTGGTTTATTGCAATGACTTGCATCTTTAATACTGGCAGTCGTTAATAGTCATATCTAACTTTTGTGTCTAGTTCTGTTATAGCGGCATCAGTGATCTTCTCACCCGTTGTAACTTATTCTCAAGATGTAGTGATAAGTCTTGCCGTCCATAGTTTTTCATTCTTGAAAACAGCATTTGCTGTACTTGACTGAATACATGATAAGCCCTTCCTTCCAGCACTGCACGTGAAATGTTTTGTTAAGTTTGCCAAGATCTTAGAGGGAACAGCACGTCATATGTTTAGCTAGGAGGAACCAAACTGAAGGAGCTCACAGCTACCACTGAACACAAGCCAGAAGGAAATACATCCTTTTGAGAGACTTTTTGTGCATGGTTACTATTTTATTTTGTAGTCCAACACATCAGCTACAGGCAGTGGAGAAACAAAGCATTTAAAGCTTTTGTAATGTTATCAGAAAAAATATATTATGGATTAAAATCGGAGCGATATAGTACAAATACCTGCCATATTGGGTGCAATTGCTGTGGCCTAAATCATAAATATTTCCATGGTGGCATGATATTCTCACATTCTTTGCATTTCTTAAAACCCTTTCTTCATATTTTGGACTCACCCTATGAATATGAGTGTTTTTTTGCTGAGCTAACAGTGATTGTGCTGTTCTACAACATTATTTCTGTTGACATGCGAAATGTTATAAATTGTTTGTATATTGTGTTGAATTCTACACAATGGGTAATCATGTAGCTGAAGGTTGTATGTTGCCTGTGTGGGCAGCAGACTTGACATTGCTTCCTGACATTAAAATAAACATCATGTTAAGGGATATATTGATGGAATTCGTATCACGCTTTCTTCTTGGCCATTTGTAATTAAATATATGGCATTCCACACAGGAACTGAAGGTGTGTTTTTGTTAAAGAGTTTTAAGAGTAGCTTCTGCATAACCGCATTTTTGAGAGGCGACAGTACTCAGATTTAAGAACCTTTGAGAAAGCACTGCCCTTCCAGGGACACAAATGCAGTTTTCTGCACCTGTGGTGGCGGTGATGGTGTTTTTTATGTATGGCATTTTGTTGTTGTTACTGTTCTGTGCATTTTCACAGTGACTCCTGTAATAGCAGCAAGCCAACCATTGATGGTATCTGTCTGGGACATGCGTAGGAAGGGGTGCATGTTGGAGATGCTTTCCCTGTGGTGTAGTGCTTTTTCCCCTAGGCACTTCTTCATGCCTGCAGTCCTGTCAGAGTACTCTGCTTCAGAAGGAAGGAAGTGTGAATATTTGCCTTTTCTATTCAGTCCAACACAACAGTTATCTGTGTTGATGCTGCCTGAACTATTTAAAATCTGCATCTGATCAGTAGCTGACTACATGTATTTCATCTATGACATCTCTGAAGTGGTTTCTGTTACTCATGGACTCTTTTGGAGTTCCCTGTGTGACTTTGATCGACTCTCCCCTAGCCACAACAGAGAGAACAGAAATTAATGATAAATCCTTCTAATTCCATTCAGTCTAATGGAGACACTGTATGATTTCAGCCAGGAGGCATTTGTAAAGAGTTAAAATGCTGGCTAAAAATAAGGTTTTAAATCAGTACTGTATAATTTGTAGAGTTATTCTTGTAAATACCTAAATTGACTTTGTTTTTTTTCTTTGCAGTGAGTACAGCTCCACAGCAAAAGCCTGTAAGTATTGTTGCATAGTTCAGATCAGCTGTCTTATTTCTGTGTTTTGGAGGTATTAGTAATTATTGGACTGTTAGAAGTATTTACGCTTTCTTAGAGCTCCCTTTGAATGACACTTTTGTGTCTCAGAGAACATTTTTTCTTTTACTATCTTTGGCCTGGCCAGTTGTAAACACAATATTCCTCTGATGGAAATTCTCATAGAGATACTATAGCTGTATCAAAGGAAGTTAAGCATTGCCATTGTAATCACTCACGGAATAATCCATTCACTTTATATCCTGATGGGAATGCATGCATGCACCACATAACATGCATTGTGGATACCTGCAGAAGTTCATCGCCTTAATCAGCAAGGTCTGAAAAGATAGTTTTTTTAATGATATCTTAGATATGTTTTTGCCACGTGCTAGTAACAAAGAACCTCTGATAGCAGAGCTGTTTAGCAGTTGAACCTACTAAGGCTGAACCTACTGTCTGCATTCAGAATCTTACTTTAAGTAAGCATGTAACTTGTATGGAAGTCAGGATTGACTGTCTGGTTTTGACTGTCATGTAGCTTGTTTTGGAGATGATGGAATTTATGCAAAAACCTTTGGGAAAACAATATTTCTCATTGTTCATCGCACTTCATTTTTGCATTGTGTGAGGATATCTTATTGTGGTATCTGAACAGTGAATGAAAATTGGATTAGGCTAATTTACCTACTAGTAAAATTAGAAGTCAGAATTCAATTAAAATACAATAAATTGTTTCAGTCTTAGTAAGAATGTTTTTTGTTTTTTTTTTCCTTTGTTGTTATACCTGGATTTTTCAACCCGTATGTTATGTAAAATGCAAAACATTTAATGATCACCATCTGTTCTTTGTGATTCATCTGTTTTGGACCAGAAATAATGAAACTGCTTTCTTTTCACAGGGAAATAACTGAACAGCAAAGGACTTACTTCAAATTCTTTAGTATTTTCAGTCTTTTTTAATTTCTTGCGTAATTTTTCTCTGCATATTTTTGATGAGCATTACCTGCATCTTACAGAGAGAGAAATGGTGTATATAGCTTATACATAGATAGGTATGATAGCAGAACATCTTCCACATACAATAGTATCATCTGCTGATCTAGATTAAAATTATTGTTCTAGTTTAGGTTATAGGAATTTTACAGTGTCACCTCAGTTGTATTTTGTTCTGGGGTCCAATACACAGCAATGCAAAGGCATATACAACCATCTAAGATATTTTAGTTTTTTTCAGTATACATAAATCTAGGTTGTACTTCATTTGTAGTAAAATAGAATCAGCGGCCTATTTACTATATTAATTACTACCCATCCCTTTTAAATAAAAAGGAGCCATACTGCATGTTTTTGGTGTAAGATGCCTTGAGGAGAATTATTCAGGGTTTTGTTTGGTTTGTTTTTATTACTATTTCAGGTTGGGAAAATATCAAAAAACAAAAAGAAAAAACTAAAGAAAAAACAGAAGAGGCAAGCAGAGCTGTTAGAAAAACGCCTGCAGGAAATAGAAGAACTAGAGCGAGAAGCCGAGAGGAAAAAAATAGAAGAAAATGTAACCTCAGCTGTACCATCTAATGAACAAGAAGATGAGTACCACCCAGAGGTGAAACTAAAAACAGCTGATCTTGAGGATGTCGTAGATGAAGAACCTGGAAATGATGATGGTTAGTGACATCTGCTTTTGACCTTGAATCTACTGTTTCAGAAGGGAAAGTAATTGCAGCTTATTCGCTAAAACACTTTATGTTAAAATTCTTTTTTAACTTAGGTGGTTTGGAGCAGAGTTGTTAAGGTCCAACTCCTTTCTCATTTCTGTTGCTGTCTTATAAACTGGTTCAGTGTTGATAGGAATGTTTTTCTTTTATTTGTGTGTGTTTGGTTGTTGTTTGTTTTTATTCGCTCTTCTCAAGCTATAAATATTCCTACAATCTATGGTGAATCCAGATTTGATGTTGATTGAGTTAAAGATTTGTAGTGCTTGCTTTCAGAACAGTTTATAGATCTTAGGCATAACATTCTTATCTTGCCTTGTTTCCTCAGTTAAACTATCCTGAACCACTTCCCATTGCTTTTGTTTTTCTTTTTTTCCATCTACCCCGTTAGTTCCCTTTCTTGCCTTTAACTTAGATTTTAAAGTCTCTGTGTGTTCTGGTGATACTCGGTGTTTCCTTGTGTGCTGTGATGGAAGTCGAGTACTTGCTGAAGGGTTAATTTGTGAATGTTTGGTTTGAAGACGGCATGTTGATGTATGATCTAATATGTTACTCTTAAAAATTTTTCAGGTGAAGCAGAAGATCAGGATGAAAAAGAAGACACAGAGAAAGAAAACACTGAAAAAGATGATGATGTTGAGCAGGAACTTGTCAGCAATGACCCTACAGACCCTAAGTGGATAGAATCTCCTAAAACAAATGGCCATATTGTGAATGGCCCATTTCTATTGGAACAACAGATTGAAGATGAAGATGACGAAGAGGAAGAATGTCCAAATCCAGAGGAATATAATCTTGATGAGCCAAATGCAAAAAGCGATTACTCTTATAGCAGCTCTTATGAACAGTTTAATGGTGAATTGCCAAATGGACGTCATAAAATTCCCGAGTCGCAGTTCTCTGAATTTTCAGCTTCAGTGTTCTCTGGGGCTCTAGAGTCTGTAGCTTGTGGTTCTGCTGTTTCTGAAGGATCAACTGTAACAGAAAGAGAAGAGAGCAGCCCATCTCATGACAGGAGCAGAACAGTTTCAGCCTCAAGCACTGGGGATTTGCCAAAAAGTAAGTACTACTCTTGCTGGCACGTGCCATCCATGCCTGAAGTGTCTCAGAGTTGTGGGTGATGTCTTATTGTAGAATGAGTGCTGGAATTAAACTTTATGTGTATGTTTTATCTTTGTTCAATGATGTTTGTATAGAAATTGTATGGTTTTTTTCACTTGAAAATTCAGTACCAAATCTGTTGAGTAGGCCATCACATACTTTTTTCAGTAGCATAAAAGCATATTTCAGTAACAGAGGAGGACTCTATTACACCATATCCTTTACTTTGATTGAGCAGTAGAACCAGAACTTAGTGATGTTACCTTTTCTTCACTTTCAGCTGAAGTTTTAAATATTTTCACTTCCTGAGTTAGTACCAAACCTGCTTATGTTCTGGCCTACTCCTTGCTCGATTCTAAAGGGTGCCCACTGTAAAGATGGTGCCCACGTGCCAGCCTCTGAAGTCTGCTCCTCTGCAGTGTGCAAATTGCTCCCAAGTCCTAGCTTTCCTAGGCACTGCCCAGACTTGGGCATAAAGTGGGATATGAGGTCAGACTAATCATAGCTAGGACTGGGTTGCAGCTGCAGCCCACTACTGAGAACCACTTTTTTCATTGCTCACTGATTTAATCTTCGTGGCTTTGCCTGCAGTGAACATTTTGCTTACTGAATATTACATCATCTGAATGGAAAACCTCATGGTTATTTAAAATTTACTGTTTCATCTTTGAAGAGTTATAGGAAAAAAAAATTTAAAAAAGCGAGGCTGATGTCTAGAAGTAGAGACTTTTCAGGTATTTTGGTCCCCAAACATTCTGGTTAACTTTGACCTCCTATAACCAAGTTTCAAGGAAAACAAACATGTTATTTTTTGATGGGGACCTGATCCAGGTCTATACATATCTGAGGTGTGGGGGGCAAAGTGGCGAGGCCAGACTCTTTTCAGCAGTGTGTGGAGACAGGACTAGGGGAAATGGCCTGAAACTGGAGCATAGGAAGTTCTGCACAAATGTGCACAAGAACTTCTTTACAGTGAGGGTGACGGAGCACTGGAACAGGCTGCACAGGGGGGTTGTGGAGTCTCCTTCTCTGGAGATATTCAAGACCCGCCTGGACGCCTACCTGTGCGACGTGGTGTAGGGAGCCTGATTTGGCAGGGGGGTTGGACTCGATGATCTCTGGAGGTCCCTTCTAACCCCTACGATTCTGTGATTCTGTAGTGACTTTATGAAATGTTAGATAAAGAATTGTTTGAATTGATGCGAGTCTTTTGCTTAGTACCATGGGCAGTGATTGCATTAAAAAAAAAAAAAAAAAAAAAAGGAGAGAGGATCAAATGAGTAGAACAGAAAAACAGAGATGATCTTAAGGAAGAATTGTAGCAGTGTCCTTAAAGGCAGTGGCTCTGCTAAGCATGCTCTAAGTAAACTGGATGCTTATTCATACTTTCCAGCGTGAGAGTTTGATCTGTGGAACTTGCAACACAAAACGAAAGCAGTCTTGTTCTGTTACAATAAATCTAACATCCTAAATTTTAAGAGGAAAGCAAAACTGTGATTTTTTTTTTTTTCTGATTTAGATAGAACTTGTTCTGTAGTGTATTAAATAAGTTACTGTTGTAAAATATTTGCATTAGCAGGTCATCTACACAGGAGAGAGAGAAGGAAGGTGATATATACAAGTATGCGTTATTCACACAGCTTAAGGCCAGAGGTGGTGTAAGATTGTTTAACCTGGCTTCCTTTTAACAGCAGGATTTTTGCCATTGAATTTAATAGCTTCAGAGTATCACCCATATGTTTTATTTACTGTGTCATTGGCTAAAAGATAAATACACGAGTTTCAGCTTCAATAAGGAAAATATTGAAAGACTAAGTCTGTAAGTGAATAGAAGAAAATGAGATAGCTCAGGAGAAAATCAAAGAGCCTGCATGAACGTCAGCCTGGATGAAGCTACTGAATTTAAGCAGAGCTGTATTGAAAAATGCAGTAGAACGTATTTCCTCATTTTCAGAGTTTTGAAGACTGTTTCACACAGTTTATTATATAATTTACATAAGGTAATCTGCAAATGGACAAGGAATATGCAATAAAATACAATTGAGTAGAGTGGAATTTCTGCTAAATGTCAAGATTTAAGCTAGTAAGTCTCTCATTCCATCTTCTTATATTCTTTTTGCCTTACACAATGGCTCCTCAATGCTTCATAGCCTCTTAGAATCATATAACTATAGAATATCCTGAGCTGGAAGGGTCCTATTTTTGAGTCCAGCTCCTGGGTCCACACAGTGCCACCCAAAATACAAACCCCATGTCTGAGAGTGGTGTCCAAACGCTCCTTGAACTCCAGCAGCACAGCACTGTACCCACTGCCCTGGGCAGCCCGTTTCGTGCCCACCGCCCTCTGGTGCAGACCCTTTCCCCAACCCCTCTTCCCACCCTCCCCTTGACAGCTCCATGCCGTTCCCTCGGCCCTGTCGCTGTCACACAGAGCAGAGCTCAGTGCTGTGAGGAGCTGCAGCTGCCAGCTGCCATCAGGCCTCCCCTCAGCTCCTCTGCTCTGCGCTGAGCAAACACAGGGACCTCAGACACTTCTCATATTTCTTCCTCACCAGACCCTTCCCCACCTTCATATCCCTCCTTTGGATGCTGTCTAATAGCTTTATGTCCCTCTGATGTTGTGGCACCCACCCTGCACCCAGTGCAGGAGGTGAGGCTGCACAGCACAGAGCAGAGCAGGACAAGCCCCCCCAGTGCTGGGCCTGCTGCACCCCAGGGTACGGCTGGCTGTTGCTCAACTTGCCATCAGCCAGAACCCCCTCTTCCATTTCACTGCTGGCATTATAGAGACAGAAAGCCTCTTCTGCTGTTTTCCTGGGTTGATGCGTAGAATCCTCATGCATCCAGAGAGTAAAGCTGGTATTGTCATCAAGAGAGCAGCTTATCTCCACAGCTGGAGAAACAAGCCTACTTCGTTCCTCTTTGATGTTACCTCATCAGGAGCAATATACAGTCCTTGTGTGCAAAGGAAGTAAAATGACCGTAAATTCATCCATAGCTCACCACTTCCTCAGGAGGAGGAAAAGCTTAATGCTGCTCATCTGAATGGCGCCAATCAAAGTTTAAACACTGATAAGACAAATTCAACTACATTAGAATGAAGGAAGGTATGGCAGTTGCAGGCCATTCGATATTTCAAATGGTGCTACTTTTTCACTGTACCTTTAGTGCTCATTTCATGTATGGATGCAGACTTTGCGTGTCTCCATGTAGCCATTGCTATACATTCTTATGTAACATATTCTCACCAGTGTTCAGGCTGATCTGCATTCAGTGGATGGGCAACTATTTTTTGTCATGTTTTTTACCTTTATTTAATTCTTTATTGAGTGTATACTGTGCGACCAGACGCTCTTAGGGACAGGTTTATTAATTTCGTCATGACTTTCCTCCTCATTCCAGTGTTTGAATGTTTACTAAGTATATTGTCATGGTGTGACTGTGAGAAGAGGAGGTGATATTTCTCAGTTTTACAAAACTGGGACACACAGAAGTGAAAATTAGAAATGCTCACTAAGTTTGCCCCCAGGTTGAGTACCACAGGGTGCTTTTAAAGAGTTCTTGCTAAGAAGTACCGTCTTTTTGACTTCACAGCTACTTGTGAATTATCAGTGTTAGTCTAAGTCAGCATCTGAGGTGTCTCATTCATCTCTCAGCAAATACAGCACACAAGCTCACTGAGCTCATGAGAAAAACACAACAATGGAGGCACTTGGCTGTTACCTTTGTCTGTTCCCTGTGTTAAAGGGAGGTTGCAAAATGCTTCCTAATATCATTTTCAGATGTCTCATTAACAAGGCCATTCTTTCCTTCTTCATTCTCCTGCTTTATTTACTGCAGTCCTTCACCTTCAACAAGATGTATGGGAAGGATTTATTTCAGCAATACAAGGCTACTGAACTGACTCCTGTTATTTCATGAATAATGCATGGATTTGTGTTTAAAAAAAAATTGACTGTGCTCTGCTGCATGGTCTTAAGGGAAGACTTCAAGTAGTTTCTGTCTTTTCAGGGCTAGGATGCAACCTCAATACTCTCTCAGTGTATTTTACTTTTACGCTTTGTTGGTGCTTTTTTTAAACTTGAGCCTTGCACTCAATTACAGCTCTTTTAGAGGACTGTTTTGTTGAGGTCACTGCCTGTTCTGTCTTCTGCCATTTAGTGTTTCCTTTTCTTCCCTGGTAAGTTCTGCCGTTTTCTTTTCCAGATGGCCGTTATTTAGTGCCATGATTGTTCATTTGCACTTGTTGTCCCAGTAGTTCAAGATCTGCATCTCATTTCAGTCATTCGCAACTCATCCTGCTGGAGTTCCTCTCCTTTTCCTCCTTGTCTCATGTGCAGTGTGTTTTCTTCTAATATACTTATGCAAGTTTAACTGATCATTATATCCCTGCTGGATTCCCAGATGCCTTTCAGATCTGGTATCTCTTTCATGTCTCACCATCAGTTTCTGGTTGAGTTTTTGTAGCTTTGAGATGAAGAAACTGATGGTCCCTCTGCTGTTATCGTACTTGTGATACTTGGTTCTTTCTTCCACGTTTAAGGCAACCTGCTTTTTTCTCTGCACGTGTTAGGAGTCAGCAGGTGGTATGTAAAAATAGCAAAAAGAAAAGGAGGAGTCCTCAAGCATTGTATGTATCCAGTGTCTCAGGAGTATGTACAGATTGCTGGATTAATTAGATGCAGTTTTGCAGTTTTACTTTGAATCATGTTCAGTGCAAATAGATCCTTCAGAGAACTCTGATTCAATGTTGAATTATCTGTGAAATGGGGTAACAGTCTGCCAGGCTCTGAAATCTGCCAAGTTCTGATCATTCCTTTCGAAAAAACAACAAAAAAGCAACAGCCAAACGTCATGTACCTTAACCAAGAATGGAAGGGATGGATTCATTTTCTCGATTGAACCATTCAAAGAATGTCTTTCATGTGCAGTTTGAGTTTTAATATTTTTTGTCATGGAAATGTGCTTCATTTTTACGTAGATGCTCTGCCACATATTTTAATAATGGGTATGTGGCAGTTTGTTAAAAAATGTGCTTAGTACGTGTGAGGATGTTTAGAAATCGAGGTAAGAAATCCTGTTTGTGTTGCTTTTATTTCTCCTAATGTTCAACAAAGTCACTTACAGCAAATGAGTAGTGTGTTCTGAATACTCTTCTGCCTTTTGTTTGTGTTAGCAAAAACTCGTGCTGCTGACTTACTGGTGAATCCACTGGACCCAAGGAATGCGGATAAAATTAGAGTTAAAATTGCTGACCTGGGAAATGCCTGCTGGGTGGTAAGTGTAACTACATCAATTCAACTCTCTAGTCTTCACTGTTTAGAACAGGCCTTTTTATTGCTCATTTTTGTCATTAATGTGATTCTTTCTGTTTTAGCATAAGCACTTCACAGAAGACATCCAGACAAGACAATATAGATCCATAGAGGTTTTAATAGGAGCAGGTTACAGTACACCTGCTGATATCTGGAGTACAGCATGTATGGTAAGAACTGTACAGTATGTATTTTTCAAGAAAAAAATCCTAAAAATAGTCGTTTACTGAGGGAAGGAATCTGACGAGGATGATTCTGATATGTAATGCTATATACTGTCAAATAGCAGCTGATTGTTGTTCCCTTTTATTTCAGTATTTGTGTGCCCCGGGTGGTGCAGCGGTAGAATTCCCGTTTGCAACACCAGGGGGCCCGGGTTCGAATCCCCCCTGTGGAGCAGGGGGTAGAAGTGCCGCTTTGCTACACAGAGGGCTCGAATCCCGGGAGTTGGACTCGATGATCTCTAAGGTCCCTTCCAACTCGCACAATACTATGATACTATGGTATGATATGAAGCATCTTTAATCAACAGGAGGTATTTTGGAGAAATGTTCTGGTTTTCATTGCAGGCATTTTAAGTTGCAGTTAAAAAATATGTAAGCTTGAAGGGAAAGACGGGTGTATTTTAAATGTCGAAATCCAATTGAAATAGTATGACTGCATCCTTTGTCCCTGTCTTAGACTGTGCAATCCTGTGCTGTTTCCTTTTTCTTGCATAAAATAGCGAAAACCTGAAATACTTTAAATTTTGCCAACTTCAGCGAAAGCGTTTGTCAGATTAGGTTTGCAGATCGCAGCGTTAGACTCTAATCTTGAAGGGAAGGAATTTATTCTATTAGCAAAATATGTGGTAATGTTGTGTCGAATTTGTTTTAACACAGTAAAACTGAAGTGATGTATTTTTTAAAAGCTCGAGAGTGTAGGAAGGATGAAAGCCTAATTGTTGCACTTTCTGAAACGCTGGTTCTGTTTGCAGTCTCATTTCCAGGACAAGTAAGCTACGTGCATTTTCTCATTACAGATAGAGTTGGAAATACGTTTAGAAGTACCTTTGCCTATTTAAAAATGAGAACTTATTCGAGTCATTATATTTTACAAATATGTGTCTGAAAAGATTAAGTGTGTGATGAGGAGAACACTTAAATACTAGACACAGTTTGCAGGCGTGGGTGATGAGAATTGCAGAACTCGGAGAGGAGGAGGACTGAAAGGAACATAAAATCCTACAGATATTATAAGCTCAGCAAGCCATGTGTTGGAAGTAACTGACTATAAGTAAATCTGCAAGTATGTATTCTCTGGAGTTCAACACTAGTTTTTCTTTTAGTAGATGGAAAAGAACATCCACTTCTAAATTTACTCTTCCATTTTGAAGCAAAATGTAGAATTTTTCTATTGGATTGAAAACAAAACATAGAAAATTTTCTACAATTTTGATCCCGAATTCTTTATTTATTCTTCCCATAATTAGCTGTAAAACTACTATAGAAACGTTTCATTCTTTATATCCAACATTTTGCTAACGTCTGTTCTACTTGATACCTTGTTACAGTATTGAATACTCTATATTACCGTATAGTCTTAAAGGTTGTACTGGTGCAGCCTACATCCTGCTAATTGACACTTGGTGGGAGTTGCTTTATTGCTCCTTTTAAATAGAGAAAACCCCTTTTGAAGGTTGAGATCTGTGGCACAATGTATGAGTTCTTATATTGCAAGATCTTTTACCTGCATTTAAGTATTTGTAGCAACTAGATGGGTTTTGAAAACACTGTATGGTATAAGGGCACATGAAGAATGTGCAAGGAAATACTGGGCTCATCCTACCCCTTACGCTTGCCTTCATTTTCATGTCACATAAGCTCTGTTGCTTTCTTCATGCAAATCCCTTTTAAGCTCAAGAAAACAAACTCAACCTAAAGAACCTCCTGCTGATGGTGTCTTAATTCAGATTCATGGTTATTTATAAGTTTCATTATTTTCATGGGAAAAAAAAAATCTGCTTTTTAAAAAAAAAATATTTATTTAGATATAGTAAAGCATGTGAGGCAGAAATAGTAGAGTTCACTTTTGTCTTTGGCCACAGACATGGTATTTTTTCCCTTAAAAACACTAGAAATACTAAAATCTTACATCGCTGACATGTAACTGTTGAACGCGGTTGTCTTCACTGTACAAATGCAGTCATGTAAAAGATAGAGATTGCCTCAAAAATTCAGAGCTTGAAAACTCCTCAGGATCTGCTTTAATTCCTGTGTGATTAGGAAATGGGTCATGGCAGTGGAAGTGCTCATCCCGTAGCAGAGGGAGTACTGCTCTGAGGTAGGTATTAACCGTGCAGACCTTAATAGCCTTTCTGCAGGGGGTTTTTGACAGAGATTAACAGCCAGAGAAACATGACTGGTGTGGAAATGCAAACTCCTGATTAACTTATCTAGGCCATTTTTGGAAGTCGTGATTTGATTCTCTCCGGTCCCTAAAGCATCCAAGAACTGGTGTTCCGAAGTACTGTGATGCCATGACAGTCTCACTTGTTTCCTCATGTTTGGATCCTTTGTTGTACTTAGACGTGATTCAGAAAACATCCTTCTAGGTTACTTTGCTCTTGTTTCCATATTTGTGTCAATTTATTCTGTAGTGCTTACACCTATGTTTTCAAAGGGGACTGTCTGCTGAAGCTGGAGGCGTTGTTTATTTTGCTCTGACTGACTGAAAATACAGCTCAGGTATTCTGTGAGCCGTGCTGAGGCAGATTCAGTGGAGAGGAAGGTCATTCTCCAGCTCTTTGAATTCTTGCTTTGCATATATGACAGGTTCAGCGTTGTTAAGAACAGTTTTGGAAGCTGTCCTCTGTAAAATGAGTGATTCAGCATCATTGCTGTGACTTTATTCGCTGCAAGTATCCATCATTCTTTACTTCATATGTATAGATACATATATAGAATGTAGAAATATGATCTCACTGAGCGTAGATAATGTCTGCCAGCTCACCCCTGTGCTGACTGCATTTGGTATTTCTCCTTCATGGCTTTAAAAAGAGGGGAGAGGTGGGTTGTTAAGGGCTAGCAATATGTTAACAAGTGACTGTGAATTTGAGGCTGTGTATGGGGTAATTCCTCTAATCATATCTCCCTGTCAGAAGTAGTGGTGAATAGTATTGAATGCTTGTCCAGAAAGGCTGACATTTGGCTTTGCACTGGGAGCTGTGATACAGTTACAGATCCTGTCCTTCATTCTGATAGTGGTTTTGATTTTGGATAAGCTTTCTTGTCTCAATTTATCTATTGAATGCTAATGCACACCTTGCAGAAGTCTGTGCCTAATATGCGTGATGTGAAGTGCAAAGTAAGATGGTATTTGAGCAAAGATGAGACATTAGGCTGTTAGAACAGTTGTTCAAAACTCCAAACCGTTGTTCTTTGAGCCTGAACAGAAAGCTGGAAATATTTTTATCTCACAAGGACAGAACTGCTTGGCAATGTGTCCGATAGATGTTTGTGTATCCAGGACCCGCAGATCAGAGATTTCTGACTAGAGTCCTCACAGAGACCAATCTAGGTGTGCCCCTCACTCCTCTGTCTGTGTAGCTCTTTCTGACAGAAGACTTCCTGCTTCAAAGCCATGCGCAAGTGGTTCAAATTCCACAACACAGCTACCAAACCCTCCTGGAAGGGCTGCTTCCCAGGCAGTCACAGCACTGCTTAACTCATACAACTCAAGCATGAAGACTGCTTGCCTTGCAAAATTGAAGGGGATTTGCCATCTGCTGTATATCCATTAGCGTGTCAGATACTCTGTAGAAAACACCTCGAGCTTTTCCTACCTCTTGGTTTGTGGATTTTGTGAAGGACTTTCAGGAGGGCATTAGGACCAGGCTTCACTTGGTGTCTTAACTTGATTTTGTGCTTTATGGAGCTTCTCTTGAGCCTGAGGTCTTTCCTTGCCTTTTTCTTGTCAATGAAACAATCTTGTTGGGAGTAGCACTGATTATGTGAGTAGGAGAACTACTGGCTTCTGTGTTGGCTTGTATCTGTGGCACAAAGAATTATTGTCAAGCACAGAGCTCATGATGTACCACAATGGCAGCAAACTCTTTTTCTCAGCGCCATTTGTTGAGCAGTCTTTCTTGCTCTTTATCAATGAGCATAAAGATGATGTTTTTAACAAAAGCCTCGAATGATGGTGCCCTGAGCGCGCAAAGGGTCTGTGTTTATGTGTGCACAGCATCTTTCGGAATACTGCCCTTAATCTGGCTTTCAGGACGTGGTATGTTGTGTCTGCATGGATTGCTGTCCTTAGGCAGACTCTGCTTGTTTGGGTTGGCTTCATTGAGCCACCAACCCCATAATTTTGGTGCAGAATCCTAAGAGGAAGTGGAATTTGTGTTTGTATTATCACTAGCGTGGAAGTGGTCAGGGATTCTCATCAGGATTAATTGTGCTGGAAATCAACGTAAGAAGAGTCATGTAAGGCCTCTGCCTACTTGAATACCTTATAACTGAAGCAAGGCGAGTGAGGGAGAAATAACTGAGCTCTAAAAACCTTGTACTTCCCTTTCATTTGGTGTTATGTCATTGAATACGTACCTTTGTAAGCCAGCAGCCTGTGGGCTGAATCTTCTAAATTTAGATGGTTCAGCGCAGCCCAGTTCTTGTACCCCAAACAAGAAAAGTACATTTTGAAACCAGATTTAGGGGATGAAAGAAGGTATTCTCAGGCCAGTACCAGGTAATCTGAATTTGAGAGTCTTAAGAAGAACAACAAAAAAAGGGAAAAGTGCTGGATGATGTGCAGCTTTGGAGGCTTACAGTCACTGCATGCATGATGTGCTGTGGAGTTAATGGAGTTAGGTGCCAGTAGGGTTTTCAGGGCTATGGCAGACAATTTGGCTACTTGTTCTCTGCTCAGCAACAAATGATACAAAATGTGATTTTTTTCTGCTCTGATGGACTGGGCCTGAGTGATTCTTACAGTCACGTGCTGGACATTAGCACCTTTTGCTAAGGAAACTGCACGGTGCCCTTTTTTCACCAGCATGGCCTACTTAAGTGGGACACAGAACTGCTCTCATCCAAAATGAGACGCTGCAAACCTCTCCTCGCAGTATACTCTACAAAATCCTGCGTTCCCTCGCTGTAGTAAGTCCTGTTTTAATTATGCCAGCAAGGAAGGAGTACGTTTATCATCTTCACCTCAAAGAAAGGATGAGCAAGCAATGCCTTTAGCTGAGTTGAAACTGCCCCTGGATCAGGCTGAATTTCTGCATTTGCAGTACTGAGAGGGTCACTTTCTGCAGAGCAAAAGCTGAGGAGAGACAGTGAATGATTTAGCATTTCCTGAATCTGAAAAGCCATGGAACAGAGCACTCCACTGCTGCTGCCAGGAACTGCTGGCAGGATGAGGGAGCTAGCATTGGCTGAGGGCATCCCTTCGTAATGCTCCTGGAAATGATTGCGAGCACCGTGATTCCACTGCTTCTCTTTATTGATGTTCTTTGGACTGGAAGCAGGAAAAGCACCTGAAATGATGAGTGCCATCATCTGACTTCTGTTGCTCGTTATGTACAGCCTTGTTTTAGCTGTGGTGAGGAGATGACTGTATCACAAGCTAGAACATTAACAAGACAGTGTGTTTTCAAAACACATCTGAGGTGGCTTTTGTGGTGAGTTGTGATTCCTGAAATATCTTGTTTTCACAATGAGAAGCAGCTAATAGGTCATATTGTAGACAGGCAGGAAGTCAGAGAAGAAGAGAATTCTACTTGCTGTTTTTTCTATCCGAAGAGAATACAAATGATTAAAGGAAATACTACTGGGGTAAGATGAAGAAGAGAGCAGGCAAACAGCTTTCATGATTAGAGAGAATGCTATTACAGCTTGTGGTGCCAAGCAGGCAAGCTTACAGGTTGGTTGTTTCATTGTTTTTTTGTTGTGAGCCATTCTGTTTGTATGAGAGAGCTCAGAGGGACAGAAGGAAGAATGAGCAGAGCATGATGTGAAGCAGGCTTATGATGTTACATCTAAATGCTTGTTGCTCAGCCCCTTGCTTTATTCTTTGTATCATGTCCTCCCACGTGGGCTTTGGAGGGAGCTGTGCTCACCTGCTCTTCGTGTTGTGTTGTCAGCGGGAGGAATCAGCCATGTCTCCATAGGACCACAAGTACCATTGCACTCACACGTGTGAGTGGCACAGTGCTGAAGCTGTGATGGCATGTGGCGGTCTGCACAGAAGCAGGATTGTGAGGAAAAATGGAAAACAAAAAATGCCAGAGATAAGAAAAGCTTCAAGTCACTATGCACATGTTTTTCAGTAGGCAGATACAGTACAAAATGCTGTTATTAATCACTGTACACCCTTTTGCTTTGAAGGTGGTGGGTGGAC
Organism: Excalfactoria chinensis; assembly: GCF_039878825.1. Classification (NCBI taxonomy): domain Eukaryota; kingdom Metazoa; phylum Chordata; class Aves; order Galliformes; family Phasianidae; genus Excalfactoria; species Excalfactoria chinensis. The sequence goes on along the minus strand of NC_092825.1, from coordinate 12,526,549 downwards.
AACCTGAAACATTCAGAAGAAAGTGGTTTTTCAAGGGAAATGACTGACTTTCCAGAGCAGCCACTCAGCATTTGCATGATTCTGAGACCGGAGTTTTATCAAGGAATAGAAAACTATTTCCTTTTTAAGCATCCTTTGCATGTCTGTGTTCTGTGTGTCTGGCCTTTCTTATCAAGCAGCAACCGTGCAAAATCCCTTTCATGTTTTTTCACTGCCTGGATCTTCAGAATAAGATGTTTATGGGACAACAAGCTGTTACCTGGTGTGCTTATCTCAAAAAGCTTGTTGCTCTTTTTCTGTTGTTTTTGTTCCCATGCTCCCACATACCTGTGGAACAGCATTTTTATATCTGAGCCCATTTTTAAAGCAGTAAGTCTTCTCATTCGCAGCTCATTTCAGCTGAAACTCTGTCCAAGAGCTGGATCTTGTCTGTCAAAATAATAATCCTGGCCTAGAGTTTGTTGTCCTTTTTCAGCTGGGGCTTCATAAGAGGAATTCAGGGAGCCTGATGAAAGCCAAGTGAATTATTCTTCTAGTCCTCTCCCAGACATCTTTCCCGAGGCATGCAGCCATTTTCAATCACCAGATTGAGTACACAGCTGTCATGCACTGAAAATGTAGCTATTTCCAATTGTGTGATTAGACACGGATCCATAATGTATGATAGCAGTGCCAACAATTCGGTATTGTGGTGGGTTCATACGCAGCCACATGGCAGGGAAGGAATCGTAGCCTCTGCAGAGCCTACAAAAGCAGCAGGGTGACCATTTATCTGAAATGCTCTCCATCTGCAGATGGCGAGAAACAGTCTAGACTGTTTTTCTGTGATAACCTTAGAAAAGTGGTGAGTAGCGACTGCCAATGCAGTCAGCAAGGAGGGCTGATTGCCTTGGGCTTTCGTGCCATATGTTAAGTGTGCTTTGTCTCATTTGTTGTCTACGTACAGTAGTTGCAGTGCTGATTTCTGTTGCGGCAAATGTCAACATTAAGAAAGAAAGGGTGATAATTCAAAGTCTTGAGTTTTTGTAAAAAAAAAAAAAAAGAAGAACATTTTGAGTAGGAAAGTAATTCCATAAGTATGGCTAGATTGCGTCTGCAGGACCATAGGAATAATAGACATACTTTGATTGGAAGGGATCTCCTGAGGTTCAGTGGTCTGTTTGCCTCCTGCCTGAACCACGCTGAATGTCAAGGCTACGTCAGGTTGTTCAGAGCCTCATCCCATTGAGTGTCTCATACATGGACAGATGGCATTTCCACAGCCTTTCTAGGCAGCCCATCCCAGTGCTCTGCCAGTCCCTTCAAATGACTTTTTCCTTGTGTCCTTTCAGAATTTTCCCCATTGCCACCTGTTTCCATTCTCTGTTGTCCTTTCACCGTACCCTTCTGAGGGCAGCATATCTCTGTCTTTTCAATTATTGCCTTTCAGGAAGTGGAGTACAACAAGTAAATCCCCGCTTTGCCTTCCATATCAGAGGTCCTCCCCTGATCTTTCTGCAGTTTCCTGGCTTCTCTCCTGTGCTGGTGTCCCCAGGCTGGTCACAGGTCTCAGATGTGGCTGTGAGTGCTGAGAAGAGGGAAATATCCCTTCTGCCCTGTGCTGGTAATGTGCTTGTTCCTGCAGCACTGTATGTGCTCAGCCTGCCGCACTGCCTGAGTGCTCTGCTTTCCTGAGCTCTTCTTACCATTTGCAGGTCTCCAGGTCCTGATTTTACCACAGACCGTCACCCAGTTATGAATTGGGTGGTTTTCTGTACCTGCTGTTGGGTGTAAAGTACTTAAAGTGCTGAGTGCGTACAGAGCACACGAGTATTGCCAGAGTTGGAGTTCTGAATCCCAGCCACTCTGGGTGGCACTGAGTCAGTAATTGCACGCAGTGCTGTTTGCACCCACAGTGGACATGAGCTTAAAAAGGTGAACTCTGACCGTTATCACCCAGAGGTTTCATTCGCTGTTTACCTGCTTGTCAATGTGCTTTTCATGCTGACTCCGTTTCAGTTACTTTAAGGTAAAAACCTCAGTCAAGGATTTATTCTTTTTGAATTGAAATCTTGGGAATGCCATTTATCTTACGTTAACTGGCTGTTGCCCTGCAGGGCTCTGGGAACCTGTTGCCCGCTGGTTCCAGATGAATTGGTGAGGCGTTTTCCTGCAGGTAATGCTAGGAGTGTTGCAGGTATTTACTGCGGCACCCAGAGGGCAAGGCTGTCTCTGGGCTGTCCCTGCATGCATCTGACTCAGGAGCTGTTATGGGTTTTGCAGAGACCTGTAAGGAGAGTCACAAACTTAAATGTCTGAGCTGCTGCCGTTCCGCCCATCCTGGGCTTGGAGTCAAAGCTGTGCAACAACAGGAGAAGGGGAACAGCATCACAGTTTAAAAATCCTTGGTTTCCTTTTGGCAGGGGAATGGTATAAATATCCTAAATCTCTGAGGGCTTGCAGCTCTCATTAAATACCATCTGATCTCAAATTCCGCTGTGGAATACTTGCCTCTTGTGCTTCTCTCTGAAAGGTTTTTCACTTCTTCCAATTTAATCTTTTTAATCCCACGCAGACATTTTGAGCTATTAATACTTCATTTTGGGGGACAGGAGCAGTATTCCTCCGCAGTTTACCTTTGTGACTAAATTCAGCTACATTCCCTTTGTTCTCCAGGAATCTGTGTTAAAGAGAGAAGTTTCTTAATGCCCTCAGAAATCAGCTCCTCCACCGTGTGTTCTACAAAAGTTAGCGCTGGTTTCCCTTGGGTGCAGAGGGGACACTTGTGGCTTCTCAGTCTCTCTTGAGAGAGTAACAGTGTTGGGTTGGCTGTGTTGGGTTGGCCGCGTGCGGCTTCTTGCTATCCTAAAAATGTCTTCAGTTTGAGTAGCTGATAATAATTTATGAAGTCTTCTGGGTTATTTTTTTTTTAAGCTGTAAAATAAAAGCTCCCAATCTTGAACTCAGAGTAGAATAAGAAAAAACACGAGTGAATGTGAGTGGTAACGCGTCCAGAAATGAAAGACATTTGTAGGATCAGCAAGAATGCCAGCAAACGGTATTTTTGCCTTCTCAAGCACTATGCGAATTGTTCTGGCTGTAGCCCACTTGGATCACTCTGCAGTTCACAGCTTGAAAAAGTCAAGTACCCATAAATAGGTTAAGTTTACAGGTGATTTAACAGCTCCATACTATGGATTGGAACAGAAAAGTGTATATTTTCAGGAAACAAGTATTTTATAGTAAATGTTCTGACGCAGTGAAATTCCCTTCCCAAGCTGTGCCAGCAAGTTCTGTCTGATTTGGAATGGTTTTGCTGGTCTTGGAGATGGAGAGCAGCTTGATTCTTAGACCACCTGGAAAGAATTAGATTCCTGTGGCTGCCTGGGTAATTGGCGATCCTGAGCAGAAAGAGGATTGCTTGACAAATCAGATCCATATTTGTACACAAGTACAGTCTCCCATAATTATTTTATTCCTCGGAGGCTTTTAATACACATTGCATCTGAATGGAGAAACTCTGCTCAGAAGTAGAAACGCTGCCCATAGGTTTTGTCTTGACCTGTTGCAGGGTGTGCATCCTGTGGGAGCACCACAGTGACCCAAAGGGATCAATCTCTTCCCATTTCCTTCATCAGTCTCTGCCTTGCTATTTTATTTACCCTGCGACTGAAGTGTTTACTTTGATGGCTTCAGGTTCATCAAAAAGACTCTTTTAGAAACTGATGTAAATTTAGAGTCATCAGGGAAGCTCACCCTGTAGGCAATTTGAAGTGATTAATTATAGTTAGCAGTGAATTTTATTTCCGATGCAGACGTTTTTATTTCAGTCCTCGGCATTTGATCTCTGGCAGATAAGTAGCCCTCAGGTACAAGCATAGCTCCTTCCCCTGTATTTAGAAGAACCTGACTCACCTTTGTTACCTTGAGCCCATTTAACACATTAAGGCTCAGGATGGCTGGTTGGGCTGCGGTCCTGCGCTCCTTGCCCAGCTCCTCCATTCATCCCAGTTGTGCAGGCAGATGCCCATGTTGGGGTGCACTGCTGGGGTGGTTGGTGCTGAGCTCGGGGCTCCCTTCAGAGCCCAGGTTTGTGCTGTTCTCACTGCAGGACCCGTGGCTCCCAGGTGAGTAGCCCTTGCAGAGCCTCATGTCCCACTGCAGGCCTTTGGCTTGGAGCATTGGTTCCATCTTTGTTCCACTCAATGTATTGCTGACATTTTAAGATTGAAAGCTTTATTTCTGAAATACCCATAAAAACGTCTGTTATGTTATGTTACATTATAGGCATTTGAGCTAGCAACTGGAGATTATTTGTTCGAACCACATTCTGGTGAAGACTATTCCAGGGACGAAGGTATGAAAGCCCTCTGAGGTACCGCGTGTTTCTGTATATTTCCACCTTCTTGAATTTCTAGCAAGCTTACAGCGGGCTTAGTTTTTGTTGTTAGTGAACTGTTCATACACGTTGCTTTCAGAACATAAACACGGTTTTCTTCTTTTTAGTTGTAAGTTCCATCAGTAGCAGTGGGTGGGCAAAAAGTCCCTTCTGCAGATATTCATCTACTTAGCAACTGCCTGAAGGAATTAAACTGCCCCTCTTGTAAGACTGCATTTGTGTGGAAACCTGACTGAGAATAACAACATCTTAGCTTAGAAAAGCAGCGTAGAATTTGAACTTTGCAGTAATGTCTAAGATTGGCACTGGAATAATGTTTACTTTGTGGATTTTTATCTGAATTAGACGATTACTAATTTATTTATTTTTTAAATGAGAATTAACTCCTGCTTCCATCTGTATACCTGTCCATTTTCATGCTTGTTTGCTTGTAAGTGCCCTTTGCGGTGGTAACGTGGGCATCATTCATTGTTCCTAAGTGCTACTAATGATGCCAGAGCTCTGCTGATCATGGAAACCTCTGCATGGATTTGCTGCAAACATTGTTGAGTTGAAACTATTTCTGATTTTTTACTAATTCCAGTTTCTTTCCTCTTCTTTTTATCCCATCCTTTCCCTGCCCCTTCCACTCCCGTATCCTTTTTTTTCTCTCCCTCATAGACCACATAGCACACATCATAGAGCTGCTAGGCAATATCCCAAGGCACTTTGCTCTATCTGGAAAATATTCTCGGGAATTCTTCAATCGCAGAGGTAGTACCTCTTCTTTTTGGACGGTGCCGTGATGCAGACAGAAGTGGAATTGCTGTTGCCGCTGGCAGCGCGTCCCGCTGAGGAGTGTTTTCTGAAATGGTGCAGCAACTCTTTAGTTTTGAAAAGCAAAATATGCAGAAATCTGCCACAATCTGAGCTCTCATTCTGTTTTTTAAAACCAAAAGCTCCCAACCGATAACAAGGTGCTGCACCTTACAGTAAGCGGCAGAACTTGCTCGTGGCAGCCGATACGCAGATGTGGTTCTGAGAAAGAGGTTTTGCTGAAAGCATCTTTCCAAACAACCACGGGGCGCCGCGTGTCTTTTTGCCAGGCTCAATCTATTTCTGTCTGTGCCGGGCCATGTTAGTGTGTGCATGCACCGTACTGATTAAACTGTTGTATGTTTCTGTTTTGCTGGCAATGTTCTCCAATGCAGACCACATAGCATTGATCATTGAACTGCTGGGAAAAATCCCTCGAAAATACGCTATGTTGGGGAAATATTCCAAGGAGTTTTTCACCAAAAAAGGTAACGGTATTTATGCAACACTAATTTAAAGCATAATGCTATCCAAAAGGAGAGTGTGTGCACTTATGAGTACTGGAGACATATTCCACTTAATGGAGAGCTCTTCTTAAGGGAGTTACTGTGGTGTGAACTTGGCTTTTCGAGGAAAGTGAAAAATTTGCAGTACTCGTTTTGGTATTTCATTTAAAATTCCTTTTGGGACATACTCAGCAACGTGTGACAAGTGTCTGTGTGAATCTGTCGTCAGATGTCCGTGTAAATGTCAGCTGTGCACAGCTGTGAGCTGCTGGAACGGAGCCGTCCTCCTCTATGGGTGTGCACTGCTGGCACCCACTGGCAGAGGACGCACAGGGAGGGCTGCGGGCTGCAGGCACGGGGTGTGCAACAGGGCAGTGCTCAGAGCTGTGCTTGGGGACCTCCTCTGCATCCTCGTCTGCAGGAGGATGGGTGAGGACAGAGCACTGTGGCCGCTCTGCACTGTTTCACTGTGAGTGCTGCCACTGCCGCGGGTTGCAGCTGAGCTGTGCATCACTGCACACAGGAACAGAGTTAACCCCAGCAAATACACTGCCCTGTTAATGCCTGCTACTTGCCCAGGTTGCTCTGTAAGGCACGCTTCTTACACGGGAGGGCACATGCAGCTCTCCATGTATTCATCCCCTCCTCTCCCAGCCAGGTGCTGGGGCAGCACCACGGCCTGCCCTGCTGGCACTGGGCTGTGAGGCTGTGTGGGGCCAGGGGGCACAGGAGCTGCATGTGGCAGCTGCTGGGCTGCTACCACGGCCACGCTGGGGGTAATGGAGGCAGAGGCAGCAGCTGCATTACTGGGGAGCTTGAAAACCCAGGACTTCAGTATGGAGGGGAGGGGGCTGCTGGGTGTTTACAGAGTGGTGGCAGCAGTGGATAAGCTGGAAGCAGCTGTTGTACAGCAGTGTGAGTGCCAGGGAAATGCAGTTGTGGGCGTACAGCAGCACTTCCCACCCATGGGCAGTGAGTTTGAGGAGCTGCTGCTACCTGGGATAGGCAAATCAAGGACAGCGTGTCCAGGAATGTGCAGAACAGTGAAGTGATGGGGCAGGAACGGACCCTCCAGCATCCCCAGTGTGGAACTGAAGTGTTCATTTAAAGTCTGGACCACAAGATTGCTGTTACTGCATCCTATCGTAAGCTCTTCTACAGCCTTCACAGAACTTCTGGGAGGAAGCTCCCAGCCGTGGTGGTGCTGACGCAGCCCTGTGGCGTGCCGTGCTGCCCAGGCAGGCTGGCCCCAGCTTCATGGGTGTTCTGAACTCAAGCCCCATGTTACAAAACACGAGGAGTATGCGGAGACCTCAGGTGTCACAGTGACAGCCACCAAACAGCAGCATCTGGCGTGCAGCCGTGTGCACTTCGTGCCACTGGAGCATGGAAAGAAGAAAACACAGGAGTGCTTGGGGGGCAGTACCTATGGCAGGTGCATTTTGTTCACAAACTGGACAGCGACGTTGGATTTCCAGCCTTCTGATGTGTTTGGGTTTTTCCTTGAGAACAGAGCGCCTAAAACAACGTAATTTAAATACGAGGATGAAGACAGGGCTTTTGTCTTTATTTGTTGTGTGACGCAGTGTTACTCATGGGACACGCTGCGACTGGAACCATCCCTGTGTGAACTTCCACAGGACGCTCTGCTCTCCCTCCTCTGTCTCAGTCCCCTCCTTCCATGGACAGAAAGGAAGGAGGGCAGCTGCACGCCGTGGGCTGCACATCCTACTTTCTGTTGCCAGCAGCAAACTTCTCTTGCCAGGGATTGACCATTTGCAGTCTTATTACTGTGTTGGAGCCTTTATGACAGTGTCTGGAGAGCTGCTTTTCAGGTGGCACCATGAGGAGAGCCTTCTGCTGTGCTGAGGTGGCAGACATGCCCTGCTGTGCACATGGCACCGCCAAGCAGTTGGCTCTGGCTCCCAGAGGCAGGCTGGGGGAATGGCTGCCTTCAGCCGCCCTGGAACTTCCATGGCCAAAGGGTTGTGGGGAGACTCGGAGCTGAAGTCACGTAGCCCGTGATGGGCAGCGGGTTGCAGGTGGCTGATTTCAGCTGCAGGCAGCCATCGGGTTGCCAAACCACTCTGCTTAAAATAGCGTGACTGTGTGCCCTGTGCAGGATGACACAGCGCGGCTGTGAGTCTGCGGATGAGTCGTGATCAGCCTCCAGTGCTGGCTGAGAATCTACCGGCAGCCCCAGCGGTTTGGGGATGGTGCAGGATCAAGATGAGGGTAGAAGTGCCCACAGAGCGGTAGGCCCAGATATGAGCCTGGGAGGCAGGGAGGTGGCAGCAGAGGAGGAGCGGCCAAAAGAGCCTTTCTTTCCCGTCAGTCCTGTCAGCCTGCAGATACACGTGTCTGTATGGCCAAGCCTGCTGGCTGAAGAGCTGTCACGTCCTTCCTTTGGTCTGAATCACGCTGCCTCATTGGCCACGTGCCACCTTTTTGGTGGAGCTCAGGGCTCTGGTGAGTTTGAAGATGATGTGGGCAGCACCGGGGGCTGCATTCATGGGAGCAGCCAGCCCGGGCCTCCGCAGAGGTGGAGCAGAGCCTTCAGTGCCAGACCTTTGTGTTCGGCTTGGTCTGCAGCTGCGCTGATGGCAAATGTAACGTCGTGAAGCAGCACGACCCATGCTGCTGAGACGTGCATTAAGGTTGGAGCAGTTCTTGTGAGATTTGGGGGTGTTGGCCGGCAGTGTTCCTGCTGACTGTGGGCACGAGATGGATGGAGTGCTTCTGTGTAGAGGAACAGAAGGAAGGTCTGCAGCTCCTCACAGGGAGCAGAGGGCAGCGCTGAGCTCTGCTCTGTGTGACAGCGACAGGGCCCGAGGGAACGGCATGGAGCTGTCAGGGGAGGGGTGGGAAGAGTTGGGGAAAGGGTCTGCACCAGAGGGCGGTGGGCACAAAACAGGCTGCCCAGGCAGTGGACACGGCACTGAGCTGCTGGAGTTCAAGGAGCATTTAAGCAATGCTCTCAGATGCAGGGCTTGAATTCTGGGCAGTGCTGTGAGCCAGGAGCTGGATCTGCGATCCTTCCGGTGCCTTCCCCCGCCGAGATGTTCAGGGATTCCAAGATAACAGAAAAAAGCAGACCGGCCACAGTGTTGTCTGGGTTCAAGGTGCAGTTTGCTCTGGGGATGCCTCCTTGGTTTCACCACCAGCCGTACTCACTGTGGGGACCTCCAGCAGGCATGCAGTGCGCTGACCTTCCTCAATAGTGCTTCTTGGAGAAGAACTAAACAAGCACTGGCCACCAGTGGGCAAAGGGCTATTTTTCTAATAGCAGCAATGTTTGTGTTTGCAGGAGAACTCCGACACATTACGAAGCTGAAGCCTTGGAGTCTTTTCGACGTGCTTGTGGAGAAGTACGGCTGGCCTCACGAAGACGCCGCGCAGTTTACAGATTTCCTGATCCCCATGCTAGAAATGGTCCCAGAGAAACGCGCTTCAGCTGGAGAATGCCTGAGGCATCCGTGGCTGAATTCTTAGCAGCATTTCTCAGCTATAAAACAAGCCAGCAACCACTTTTCAATGCATCGGACCTAAATGGTGACTGTCACAAATCCTCTAGCAGGATCACGCGTGAGCTGGCTTCAACCCTCAGACCTTTATTTTGCTTGAGGTACTGTTTGACATTTTGCTTTTCGTGCACTGTGTTCTTGGGGAAGGGTAGTCTTTCTGTCCTCAGCTAGTAGTTTACTCACCCACTTTCTTCAGAAAACACTTAAGGTGTCTTTAAGCATTGTTTCTTGTGTTGTGTGGCATTCAGATGTCAGATTTTTGAACAAAAGAAACTTCCTCCCATGTGTTTTGGCAAGTTTTGTAACTATTTATGAAAGAACTATTTTAGCTGATGCATATTATATAATTTACAAGCGTAAGAAATTTATGAAGTCAGAAGCCAGTTTAGGGCGAGGAACTGTACAATTTTATCTTCTGGCAAAGGGACGTCATTCTTGTATTATAGTGTATGTAAATGCACCCTGTAAATGTTTATTTCCATTTAAATATGGGACCGGGGACTCAATTTCAGAGTAAAGCTACTAAGTTTTAGAGAGCTCTATAGCAAACCGATTGCATGTAGTGGACTTCAAACTGCTTTAAGGAATTGTGTAAACCTTCTATTCTGTAGCAGTTCCCATCCATTGGATTTTAAACAAAGTGGCTCTGGTTTACAGGATTTCATTCCCCAAACGGCACTTTAAAGGAAGGCTAGACTTCTTTCTAATAAAGTATGCATTATCATTTAGCACTCCCGTTTAGAACTTTTGCCTATTTTAAGTGCTTTTAAGGAAAGAAAAATAGCAATTTCCCTTACAATGTGATAGTGAAGACATGGTACCATATGGTGTTGCCTTTTTCTAAGCACTGTAAGCTGTACTCTACCTTAAGAAACAAATTAAAGGTCGAGCATGAGAACCACTCTGTGCAGAGTTACTGATCTTTTACAATAAAAGCGTGTGCTTGAGTCAGCGAAGGGAGCACAGCTGCCAATAGTCACAGTGCAGCGGGCAAAAGGCAGGAAGCGAGATCATGCTCATCCCATTCATAGCTTTACGTGTCTCTAAAACAAATTGCACTAGCTTCACTTCTTCCCATAACCAGACATACAGTTCTTTGTACGCTGCACGCAGAACTACATGTTTCCTAGGAAAAAAAAGCTACATAGACTGAGGCTTATAGGCAATACAGATTTTAGAATGTACGGTGCGGAGGTGTGTTTTGGCCTCTTTTAGAAGTCAGTGGGATGAATGTAAGCTTACTTCTGATTTTCATGTAACTATGGTGCCACTTTTTATTGACTCTGTCCATATGAAATTTATTCACACGCCTTTGCAATAACTAGATTGTGAGAAGATAGCCCCATGCTGTAACAATAACCAGTTGTTTGAGGTGCTTGCAGTTGTCTAATTAAAGTGTTTTGTTTTTTCAGACAGTGTGCTCTCATTGGCATCTTTGCTAGCCCTAGGCCCACTGTTGGCTAGAATGACGCGCCGTGCTGGTGGTGGGTGGGGGTGAGCCGGGCTGAAGTGCAGCTCTTTCTGTTCAGCTGTAACCAACATGGCACGGGACAAATCCGATCCTTCTGAAGGGTAATGGGGAACGATGGGCTGCAGTTGTGTGGTGCTAAATGAAATGAGACCAAACCGAGCCGTGTTTCATTCAAGGTGTTTAACTTCATGTAAGCAAGCAGCCGCTCACCCCCCTCCCTACACCCGTACACACCTCATCCAAACAAAGACCCGGGGGCCACCAAGGAGCGCACCACCAACGCTACGGGCTGCAGAAACTCATCCTGTGCTGTGGCCCTGCACCAGCGGGGTGTCAGCACCGGGTGCCTCTGCCTGCTGCTTCCTTCCTCTCACAGGAACTGCTTTTAAAGGCCTCAAGGATGACACTGGTGAGAAGAAACAAAAGGCTACAAAGGAATCCAGAGAGGTAAATCGTTAACGCTTCACACCTGGCCGTGCTGTTGGTAGTGTCTGGATGCTGCAACTGACTTCAGGGTTGTTCTTAAATACGCAGAGAATATCAGCGTTTGCGTCAGTTTAAACGCAGGTTGGGTGAGAGACCAGGGTGACAGAACAAAGCTTAGGGAGATGGGGCCAATGCTGGGCCTGTTCTGCTGTCCCCCCCGGTCACTCAATAATTGCAATGTAACGTGCTACCAATTAACAGATCATAGGTGGAGGTGGCTCTGGTTAACCAGCCGTGACTGTGGCCATAGACTTCTCAAGAGTCTGTTGGGTTTTCTTTTTTCTGCTGCTTTGGTTGGTAGCCGGGCAATTTGCTTCTACTGCACAGAACGCAGCATATTCCGTACCGTGTTTGTGTGTTTTGCAGAGCCAGTTACTGTTCATGGAAGCACTTAAAGTACTTTTCTGATGATTATGAGCAAATAGTTTTAAGTAAACCCAGTACTGTCTATATTGGAAGAATTACCACTTTTTCTCAGTGAGTAGGAATTGCCATTTCCCATCCTGTCCTGTGGCAGGTTTTCTGGCAGCCAGAGCAGAGGAAGGTGCACGCTGGTTTTCTTCTCTGGGTTCTGAAAGAGAGCCAGCAAGCATTTGTTCCGTTACATGAACAGAATTCAGCACACACTCACTGATGAGCTGCAGGACACTCTCATACACCGCAGTTACGCTATAAAGGTCTCGCTCCCACCATACTGCAGTAAGAGCTCCAACAGAAGCAGGAAGGCACGTACTGACCTGTGCAGGTGGTGCTGTGGTTTGTAACTAAGAACAGAACATCACCTGATAGAGCTTTACTGCACCACCCTGCTGGCATATGTTAGACACAACGCACCAGTAAGCGTGGCTTAACATCAAATAAACTGGATACTTCACCAGCGCATCCAGCATCACCTGACAGCAGACCCTGCCTGAATCCAAACAATTTTTCCTCACCTCTAAGCTCAGCAAGGGAACAAAAATCCCCCCTCCTGCACTCACTTCTACAGCCAGCTGTGCAATGACAGGAAGGCCATTAGCAGGCACCGCACAGCAGGAACAGCCGCACAGCTCCGTGCGGGCAGGGCAGCCCTCAACACACAGCACCCCTTCCGGACAAGTGGTTAAAACTGACATAATTGTGATTTATTAACATGAATTAAAATGCCCAACCAGTGCTGCAATGTGACAGTATATTAAAAAAAATTAAAGGTCATATACTGTACTACTTTCACAAAGATCACACTTTTTTTTTTTTTCTGCAAAAGAGACTTATTATATACAATACTCTATCAAATGAAAGCAGCTTTAAGCCATTTTACAAGCAAAAGAAATACAGTATTTACAGCACTCAGACATTAGAAACGGTCTATACATTAAATTACATTTTCTGCAAATAACTGATGAAACAAAAAGCCATGTCCACACCGAAACGATAAGAACTGGTATTGCATTGTTCTATCTCTATGCACACAGAACTGTCGACAGAAGAAAATGGGGGGGAAAAAAAAAAACAACGTTGTTAGTGCCATCACGTAGCCTGTGTACTTCTTTAATTACATATGTATAAAAGTAATATAGAAAACATTCACTAAATGAATTTAACTGCAACGATAAAACTTTAAAGGTTATGCAGCATCAAACCTACTGCCAGAAAAAACAGCTGGAATGTTCACTTACAAACCAAAAAGGAATAGCTAATACTGGCTGAACAGCACGGTCCGGGGAGTTTTAAAAAGCAAAAAATGGAAAGATACAATGAGAGAGCACTGGTGTTTGCTTTTATACAAAGTATCATGTACAAGCTTTAAAAAGTACCTCCCGTCGGTACATACGAAATATACACAGTTTATCTTACAGAACATTTTAAAAATGTTTAGGATTAAGGGGATCCGTTTTAATGCCACCCTGAACCGTGGTAATTGTTCTGAAAGGTGGGCGGCACCTGTGCTCTGTGAATGGGGATCTGTCCGGGCACCGGTGACGCCTGCTGCGGTCCTTGCACTGCGTGCGGGAGCGTTACTGAGCCAGGGTGCGGGCAGAACCCTGAAGCGGTGGGGGTAGCAATACTGTTTGGTCCTTGAGGTTGGATGTGGGGACCCTGACCGGGGAGTGGACAATGAGGCCCTGTTCCAGCAGGCTGATGTTGAGGTCCGGGTCCTAACGTCGTGTGGTGGGGGGCTTGCGAGGAATAGGAGGACACGCCCGTGTGAGCGCCCGAGGGAAAATGGGGGGGTCCTTGATGCGATGGGTGGTGTAACCCTTGTGCCGACGCCGGGTGGTGCCCCGAGCCTATAACGTTGGATGGGGGAGGTGGAGGGGGAGGAGGAGCAGAGTTTACAACGTGCTGGTGTTGTGCTTGCAAACCTTGGTGTCCGGCTGGAGGATGAGGAGGCTGGTGGTGGGGGATGGGGCCCGGCGGCGGAGGCGGGGGCGGCAGGTGGTGACCGGCAGCTTGAGAGTGAATGTGAGATCCGGGAGCCACTGCCACAGCGTGAACCGGGCCGACGACGTGTGCTACAGAATGCTGCTGATGGGTGCTCTGCTGCTGAACCAGGTGAGGGCCCGGAGCAGGAGGCGGCGGCGGAGGAGGAGGAGCAGCAGACGCTGAAGCCTGGTGATGAATACTGGGGGTCTGAGAGGGCAAGAAATGCCCTGCAGTTACGTGGTGTCCCGGCACTGCCTGCTGACCCGCAGAGCCAGGAAGTGCTTGATTTGGTCCAGATGAAAACACAGTCTGTTGGGGGATGCTACCCTTCAGCTGACTGTAACTCTGAAAGTTTCCAGAGGGCTGCTGGTTCTGATAGTAGGTGGAAGAAGGGGGTGGAGGAGGCGGGGGAGGTGGCGCATTGCTGTTCAAATTCTGTTGGTTGAACTGGCTGTAAGAAGCCGAGGATTGTCCTGAAGCTGTCTGAGCGAACAGCGGCCCACTGGCCTGCTGCTGATTACTGGGTTGAAGGGCTGGCGCTGCAGGATAGAAACCACGGTGCGTTTCCCTCTGGGGCGTTCCGACTTGAGGTGACTGTGGATGATGAGGTCTGTATGGAGATCCCAACTGCTGCGAGTGAGGCTTTGGTGAGAGATAACCGTGCTGCACGGGCGCGTGGGGCGTCGATGGCTTCGGGGGGTTTTCTACGTGAGGTGAAGGGGGACAGTGGAGCTTCAAAGGTGCAGAAGGCAACTTCTGTGAATGTGAAAGTTGCTCAGCAGAACTGCGCAGATGTGATTGAGATGGATGAGTCTTTGAAAGTGCTTGGACGTTATTTGTCAGCTGTTTTTGCTGCAGTTCTGATTTCGGATGATTCACACCTTCGGCCTCTGGTGCATTCGCTGCAGCGTCCCAGTGTGAATCTGCCTTCGTGGGTGTTTTTCCCAGCGATGGTGCTGAAACTACAGGACTCGGCGAAGAGGGCTAGAACAAAAAGAGTCAGGGCAAAACATTCAGAACATTTAGTTATGAAAGCACTAAAGCGAGAAGCAGCTTCTCAGAATAGTGCTCTCTGACGGCAGAAAAACATGAAGGCACGGGATGCATCTGATATATGAAAGCCTGTGACAGAAGGAAGCTCAAACTTAGCACAGGCATCATTTCTAGCAAGTACATACAAACTGTGCTCTAAAAATCAAAGACCAGAAAGTGCATTTGGAAGTAGTAACAGAAACATGGCTTGTCGGGGCAAAGCCACAATCTGTTATTTGTTAGTTTCACATTTCCAAGTCTGAAAGGAATAATTACTAATAAAACAAAGTATTTTTTCAGAGTGATTGAACATTCTAGAACTGGTAGAACACGAGCAAGCACACTGGTCGTTACAACCTGAGCTACTGCATTTCATAATGTACACAGAACTCCTGAATGGCTTTCTTCATATCGCTGCCTCTACTGAGAAGCAGCACTACTCCTGGCCTGGCAAGAGCCAGCTCCTGCTAAGGGGAGGAGTACTTCAGTCATTCCACTGCTGTCAGTTCTGCCAGTTCTTCAGCATTCCACCTGCAGAACTGTAGCAATACTGAACCCACTGACAAAACCTCTTCTGTGACTACACAAGACCACAGAGGAGCAGATATGGCTACTGAGGAAAAGAACACAGACTTTTTAGCATGCTGGAACTTCTGCACATGTTCTAACAGGCGTTTACCCACGTTAAGTAATTTAACAGAAATATCACATACATCTTCAGCTGAATAGTAAAGCATGATGGTAATGTTCTAAAAATAAACCAGAGACACATACACGTGGTTCCAATGCACACCAAGTGCACATGCACCTGCATACACACTGTATTACCTTGCTTGCTTTTGAAGGACTCCTGCACGTCTTCTGTGAAGTATCTGGGGATGGACACTCAGAAGTAGGCTCCGGATTTTCAGCATCAGGTTCTACAGACATAAATTTGAGGTTAATACTGAAGTGAGGAAAAGGAAGTTATCTTGCAAAGAACACTAAGCACTTCATATCTGACTTTAAAAGAGCTACTTGAAGTTGTTGTAAGAGATCATTCAAATATATCAGGTGTCACACAAGGTCATCTGCTTACTGACCTTCCATACATTCAGTGAAAGAATGGACCTTAAGCTGCAACTAGGAAATGAGATTTGAATGAGATGAAGGTGGGAGACTGAACATGGGACGGTGAGCATGGGCTACAGGGTGACTCTCCCCCTACAGATGAAGCAGACCCAAACACGGCATTAGAACGATTAGGGGCTACCACGGGGGAATTGGTTAGAGGTATCTACCTTCAGTGTAATAAATGAACTCACCACAGTCCTTGTCTTTCCTATGATCACTGAGAAGCAAAGCTCTATGATAACTTCGTTCTCTCACTTGTTCCACAGAGGTTGATGCAGTCCTGGAAGAGGGAAGCACATCCTAATTTACAACGATAAACCTCCATGGGCCAAATTTCAGACTATTTTTATGCAAATACTGGGGCGTGTTAAGTTGACATGGTTGGCTGCACATAAGAGCCAAATAACTCATGCTACAGAAGAAATGCCATTTGTTAGGCATTTTCTTACATTTTAAATACACCGATTTCCTGCAACCCTGTTACCTATTATAAGAAATGTCAATTCTTTTCTTCCACAGCCATGTGGAGTTAATTCTCAGCTGTCAAACCAAAAATCACATTTAAAAAACAACAGGTAGTGAGTACTGCTTCATACTCCCCGTTTGTAGAAAGCAGACTTCAAAAGCCCTATCTCTACTATAAAATAACTTGCCCTTTAGTAACAGATCCACAGCTGTGAATACTGCACAACTATAGATGGAAACTATTCAAGCTTTTGATTTATCTTACTAGACAGTAAGTAAAATGACAGCTATGCCTCTCATGATCAGTTACACACAATGTGATCGAGAACAGTAATGACAGCATTCTGTAGTTACAAACTCAATTATTCTTTTAGGCAAGATCATATGGCAGTAATCCACAACACTGCTGCAACTGAAATAAACGTTGGGGTTCAGCCCATTCCCCACATTTTTTCCTTGAAATACAATACACTGCTTTGTGCGTAATGAACTTACAGCCACTTTTCAGTGAAATACTGAAGACTGCACTTATGTTGTCTCTTCAGCTGGCTCTACAAAATCCTTCTATTCTGGAACAGCTGGAGCAATCTAAGCAGGGTGGTACTCAGTGCCTCAGCCCATGTTCATCTGCAACACTCTCAGGCCTTCACTCCAGCATAAAGAACTGCAGTGCTTATTTTGTTCCAGTAATGTTTTGGAGACAGAGTTGGCAGAAAAACTAGCTATTTTCAGGCTACCTAAGAACACAGTGGGAAAAGCTGCACGTATTGAAGCCATGCTATGTCATCCCCTTTCACATTGCATCTGTGTTTAAGGCTGTTGGAATACCTGGTGTGGAGTACAATACAGCATATTGTTTGCACACGGGGGAGCCATCCAGCCACCATAAGCAACTATGCATGTATCTCCACACACTGCCTACCTGAGCAGAAGGAACTGTTAGGTAGACTGCATGCTGTTACTGTACACTGTAAATAACAGCAAACAAGAAAAATGCATTCCAATTGGATCACTGAAAAAGGACTTCCTACTGTAAAAGCTTTTGTTCATCATCACAGATTACTCCTTTCCTTCTTCCCTACGGTACTTTTGGAAAGTTTTTAAGGTCTAAGAGAACAAATCTTCAGCCATAGATGAAGTAGCAGCAATACAAGGAAGCTAAATGCAAAGCTGAGGCCATGCTGAAAAGCAGACCCTGCTCTCTCACAGCCGTCCCAGCGCCCCCTCCATCCAGCTCCCACCTCCACACAGCTTACCAAGAACACTCTGCAGAAGGAATGCGATACCATTTCTTCATGAGTCACAACAGCCCTTAACTTATACCGCCTTATAACCTACACAACAAGGTGACCTGTCATGTTCAAGCTAACGCTTTTTTTTGCTCTTGAAAAAAACAAACCTGAATAAAAATAATTTGACATATTTTACAGATAATTTTCCATATATTCTCTTCTCCGTGAGGTATCTGCTGTATTGCTGAGGTAAGAGGTCAGACAACTGTTCTAATCCAAAAAAAGGGCTTTCTGATCAGTAATCTTATTAACAAAAACAGACTCCAACCAGAAGTGACAGAATTAAGTAAATAATGTTTCAGAACTTTTGTCCTACTGGTTTGTAACTTACCACTGAACCTCAGGCTCGTTCTTCTCACTGGAAGAAGCTTCCTTGGTTGCACTGTTGTTGCCCACGTCTTCTGGAGCTGCATTATAAACAGCAGTTGGCAGTGGTACAGGCAGGCTTGCAGCGCTATCAGTTTGCTCCCCGTTTTCACCACTGTTGTTAAACCCATCATTAGCACCACTGTTACTACTTATGTTTCCTCCACCAGCAGCATGAGGAGACACAGTAACGAGGGGAAAGTTTTCCGTCTTTGAGCCACTTTTTCTAGCTTCTCGTTGTCTCTTACGGTATTCTAGCAAGGATACCTATGGAGAAAAGATCAGAAGAAAGTTCAGTCGTTTCCTTCTTGACATTTTCAGTTGAATACATTCCCTCAGTAAGATACCATTTACTTGGTTCTAGAAGAAAACACACGGAGCTTAACAGAAGATGCTCCATCACGTTTGGAGCAAATTTACAGGGCACCAAGGTAGTAATGACTATGGAGAAGACGCAAAGAGCTGCTGCCAGGAGAAGGAGGTGTGCATTTTGCCCAGGGAAGAGGCAGAAGTTGATGTGGGTCAGAAAAGATTTGCTGCTAAATTCATACTGTTGGCCGAAGCTACAAAGTACTTTGTGGTTCCTCCTGGAACAGGGAAGAGCATTTTGGTAACGTAATGCTGAGTTTAAGAGACTGAGTCACTTTCACACTGGATCCCGCGTGAAAAATCTACTAAACTTTTGCTTCACTCTACTGCATAAATGGGGAGATTTTCTGAGCTCTTCATATGTTTTTCTTAACAAAGAATTTGGATCACGACATTCTTTTCATGATTTGATTCAAATCAGTGCCTTTACTTATCAATTCAGAAAATATTTCAGTCATCAATTTCAAGTAAAAAGTTTATTACCAAAACCAATGACACAGGAAGAGATGAGCAGTCCTACTTTACATCTGTCTGTGTGTATACTTTATGCGTATTTATGTGTGTCTACACATATACACACATACAGACGAGTTCCTATATAAATTAGAACACAAACTTTCACAGATTAAAAATCCAGAACATTAATAGATTACTTCCACTGAGAAAAACAGATTTTCACATGCTTTCATTACGTATCTTCACAATCTGAAATGCTGACATTCAGACACCTTTATGTTTTATTAAGGAAATCTGTGCCGTGGAAGTTTCAGTTCATGTCTTTCCTTCTCCTTATCAGGGAACTTGCTTGGTCCTCACTAAAAGCAGACATCCACTTCTACTCAGAGCTAGAAAGCAACAAGGCTGCTCTGTCTGCAGCCCCACATAGTTGCTTTTTATCCATTAAAAACTCATCTGTATGGCAGCATAAGAAGTCCAAACCACTTAATTCTTCCTAGGAAAAAGTCTAGGTTTAGAACTGATCTTGCTCTGAAATATTTTATACTTCCCACATCACGGGAGTGGGATACTGTGAAGATTAAAGCAAAGCTTAAATGTTAAGAACAGATGAAATCTTATCTGTGCCCACCATGTACAGAGCCATACTGAAATGGAACAAACTTGCACAGTGCTGAGAGAAGGAAACACCAGAGAGATGCTGATTTTAGGCAGAGAGTCTGTGTGCGCAAGGGAGGCAGAGGGAGAACCACAGGTTTTTCATTTGTGCATTAGTGTAGCGCAAGCACTAAGTAGTAACAGCCAGGAAAAGAATGGGCTGCCAGTAAGAGAAAGGGGTGTTAGCAATGCACCCACTGGGTGCTGCTGCAACTTGAGAAGAAATTCACTTCCCCTTCAGATAAAAGAAGCAGCTGAAGAAATTTAACAACTCCCACATTCAGTTGGCTTTGCAAAACAGCAGGAATACAGAATGGGAACTACAGAACTTGTCAGGGTCAGGACCATGCGAGAACATGGCTGCTACCTTGTTTCAGTTATATCTGGGTACCAAGAGAGGTAAAGCAACTTGCGACAGTAGTCATGGGTCACTCCCATGCAAGATGCTCCCAGGGAAGTCCCAGGGGACATGATGGGACCAAAACACCCCACTGGACACAAATGTATATACACACACAGACAAAACTCACCTCCAGTCCCTCAACTATTACTTTCATGAAGAACATAATTCAACAAATTCTACTGACTTTTATGAGACGGACTCAGTAACTACCCCGTTGGAAACCATTACTTCCAACATCTCTCAACCTTTCTGTATGGAGTCAAGGAGTTTTAACCTGACAATAGTCAGGATATTCACACAGGCTTAACTTCCAACTTTATTTCCAGCTGACCACAGTGAAAGATGTAACCTACAGGGGCTGTTGAGGAGAACAGCAATTCTCTGTTGTGATTGTCTACCAAAGCAAGTGCTTTATAGAAGAAGAAATTAAGATAAAGGACTTGTATGGATTTGTGTGTGCTTGTAACAGTGAAAGAAAGATACTGCAAGTACATGAGCATCAGAGTTCTGAAGCATTAGAATCATAAACCTGCTAGTGCAACTTGTAATAATTCACAGAGATGTTCCTTGTACCTGATTTAAGATGGCACTATTCTGACTGAACATTTTAATTCGTGGTAGCACAAGTAACTGGTTTTAAACCTGAAGAGCAGTTATTTATTGAGTAACTCATTTATGACTCGTATGAAATAACATGAAGTAAAAATGAAAATAATTACGTTTTTATATATTACTTTGAAAATCTGAATTTACTAATGGATGTATGCAACGTTCCTTTTTCCTTGTCTTGGGTTCTCCTGAATAATATCTACATTAAATAAAAATTAGCCATATTTATATATGTATATATTATTTTTTTTAATTACTAATGCTTCTTTCTGCTATAGAAAAGTATGTAAGAGATGCAGCCTATGTGAGAGAGACAAAATGATTCTTAAAATTATAACCTTTTTCTTCTGTGGAGGATTCTGGGGTGTGCAATTCCCATCCATCAAGTTGTCATTATTGACAGTCCTTCCAAAGCCAGATGCAATTCCATCTTCTGAAGTACAAAAAACAGATGCTTCCATGAACATGCCTCTAGCATCGTCTTGAATCAGGCACTTTGACTCACTTATTCTGAATCCACCTCCTACCTCCAACTGATGTGAAGGGGTCAAGTCCCTCAAATTAGAATTCATTGAGAAATTTACACCTGTCCTGTCGGGACTTTTTACCCAGGAAGAATAAATTGTGCCCCGTCCACAATGAGCAGTTTCTAATTGGCTGCTTGAGTCAGTCCTATCATGTGTAGGGGCTTCCAGGTTTTTATGCAGTGTGCTTTGCTCAATTACTTCGAGTCCCAGCTGGAGTTCTGACACAGATTCCATTTCTCCTGTGCACTGCCTTGTCACATCAGTTCTATTTCTTGGACTGGAATATCCAATAGTCTTTATTTCCTGCAGGCCCATTTCTGTCAGGTTGGAATTTCTGAAAGAATTCAGTGCTAGAATTGATGCTCTGTCATATCCCTGTATGAAAAATAAAACAAGAAAATGTAAATTATTTTTCCATATTGCAATTGTGGAGTAAAATCATTCTGACATTCATCTATGCCTTTAGATGAAATTAAGGACTTTGCAGTACTGTGTGTTTAAGAAACAGCTGTGTAGCCAAATATTTTTTTCTACTACTGCTATTAAGAGGATTTTAAATTAAAAAAATATAGATACACATTAGCCCACATCAAAATAATGCTTATGACTGGAAACAGAAGAAGAGCTTCAACAGGAGCAAGTCGCTGGTTACAAAGGACTTCCTGAACTTAAACATAAAACAGATCCTTGGTATCAAAACATTTACTTCAAGAAAAAAAGGATGGTGAGGGGGAAGCTTTTCCAGGGCACTGAAGAATTTTAAGACCATACTAAATCCATGGTTCTGCAAAGGAAAAAATATGAGAACCTAGAGAAACTGACTTCAGTATTTCTTATAATTGTACTAATCGTAAGAAGCTCTGCACATTCCCCAGCCTAGAATTATCCTTACTAAATTGACCTGTTTTAAGGCTTTACAATCCTTCTGCAACACAAAATTCTGAAGTAAAATTCCTCTTTTTGAGTCAGCTAGATGCTGAAATACTCAGTTACATTAGTTTGAAAGTAGCTGTTGAATTCAATCAACAGTAATGACTACATGAAAAAATTTGTGTTTCAATGTTTGTTAACATTTTGACCTAAAAATAATTAAGTTTTCTACATACATATGTACTCAGCCCACAGGAAAAAAAGTATCTGGATCATGCATTTGCACCAGAAGTGAAACTCTCCAGAAATAACCACTTGAACATTTTATTACCTGTTCCTTTCAGGTGCTATTAAGTTCACGGATCATCATAGTTATGTAAATTTGGTAGCTGTCACACAGCTCAAGCTCCACACTGCTGTGGAACTTTCATTTTACAGACAGAAACATCCCTGCAGTTGTTCTCCTATCTATAAACCAAGTCGCCCTCTAGTGGTTCGACCACACGGCTTATTCCTGTGCAACAGAGCACACCATCATGCAGGGATATTCCAGACACGTCTGTAGCGCTCAGTGTACCCCCGATAATCCACCACAACCATAATATTTATCCTTCTGTGCTCTTTCACTCTAAGCAAAATTAGGCTCAGCGTTTAAGAAACACTGATAAAAAGGAGAATGTTAATTTAAACTTAGATACAGCCAGAAAAGCTCAAGTGTTGTTTTTCCTTACTCATCTGTTATGCCACTGATATACAAATGAAATTAAGAAAACATTCAGAGGTTTTAGCAACTATCCTTACCTCTTGACTGTAAGCTCGCCTTTTTATTTCTGGGGAACTGTCAGGTGAGGAAATATTCTAGATGAACAGAAAAAATGGAAAGTCAATCTAACTGTTAGCAAAGAAAGATGTAAGACACCCCCTTGTAACAGGACCACAAACACTGATTTAAACAACAATAAAGAATCTGAAATGCATTATAAATCTCACCTCAAAGTGCATGGTATTTCCATGTATGCATGGAGTTACAGGAGTAACTGGTGAATAAATGGGTTTGTAACCATTTCTACAAGCTTCATCCTCTGTTTTTACCCTCGGAGGAGTAGCAAACATCAATGGCTCTGAGGCAGCAGCATCAGCATGAGTTGGTGTGGCATATGGAGAAGGAGTAGGTGTAGAGGTTTCTGAGAATGCAGACTCCAACAGCTGGTACAGTCTTCGTTTTTTTAGAGGTGTTGTTAGATCTGCATTAAAATTAGGAAAAAAAAGCTAGAGATACAGCTACAGCAATCCCTGTTAATTGCTCAATGCAATAAAATTATGAATTCCACTTCAAACATTACTATGACAAATTCCTTGCAGGCAGAATTCCTGAAGAATAATTAACAAGAAGCAGAGATCAATATTTTTTTATTTACCTTTTTTTTTTTTGTTGCTAAGATAATGGGAAGAACTGTTTACATTTCCAAACAAATGTTCACCTAAGAAGTGGAAATTTAAGGGATCATCTAATATGTTCCATACCCTTAAGAAATTGTGCTTTGCCTCTCGCATGTTTCCATTTCCTGTTACTCCTGAAAAGCTGACTAACTTTCCCACATGCAATGGGGCCACTGAATTTAAAAGTACATCTAACCCTAACAGCACGTACAATTAATCTGTAATCTGAGCTCATACTTCCTGATATCTGGACTCAAAACCATTAGCCTTTTTGCTGACCGAATGTCCACATCTACTATGAGAAATGGTTGCTACTTATTTAGTATCAACTGCACATTAAAGAAAAGGAGAAAATAAAACCATTATTTAACCGAGCTTTTCTTTCCAACAACCATTCAAAAGGCAAAACATCAGGAAATGGGAAATATTGTTGGGATTTAATCAGTTCATTGCTTTAAATAACTTCAGTCCTCCACTTCTACCTAATCTGACACAACTTGTGTGAATTTTATTAGTGAAATCTTCACCTGTTAAGGAACAGCTGTCATTCAGTAATAAAGGGCTTTTATTTTCACCGTTGATGGCTGGACTTCTAGATCCCTCCAGCGACGGGGAATTAAATCTATCAATCACTGTTGAGTTTTCTTCTTCCAAAGCCTGCTTCAACCAACGCTGTAATAAAGTAAGTTCAAATCAGTGACTTAACAATTTAAAGATACACACTGAAATGTGTATTACAAATCATTTGCCAAGCAGCTTTTCTCTGCTGGAATTCATGCTAGCAAATAAAGACTTATTTTTAAGTAATAACGCATGGGGAACCATAATGAAGAGAAGCATTACCTTCTTACAAGAGCCAGTCATGTTTTCCACAGGTTCTTTTTTCCTCCTCTTCTCTGAAAGGAATGGTGAAGTGAAACGAATATAGTGCTTCGGAGTAGAGTACACATGTGGGCTGTAAGTGAGACCTGGTAGAGAATTCAGTTGAGTAGCCAGAACTTCAGGGTCGGTGGTTATACGCAGAGGCCTTTCTGAAACAGTGTCTGTAGGCTTCCCCGTCTTATCACTCTTTTCACTTAACCATTCATTTACCAAGTGCTACATAAGGAGAAAAATAATAATAATAAAAAAGAATAAGTGTTTTTTGAACGTTTTCATGAGTAGCTTTCAAACAGATTTTAGTCTTATTATTCACCTAGTCATCCATCACACAAATCAGAAAACGATTAATTTCCAGGCTACAAACTGAAGAATACAAATATTCCTTGCATATGAGAATGAGAACATGAAGAAAGTTTTGGTTAACTGGTTAACGGTAGGAATCAGTATAGAACAGTGCAACATAAGAGGTTTTATTGTTTTTCTGTTTCTGAAAACAGGCCAGTATATCTTAGTTCCTATTAACAGGGAACAACAACTAAAGCGATTGAACTCAAGTATTTCAAATACTCGTATGCAAGTTTAAGAGATTCACACTGAAATTCTTTATGTTGTTTTCAAAGCAATCAGCTCTAATCATACTCTGCAATGCACAGACTGGAAGATAAAACCTGTTTTCTTAGTTGTAAGATGGATGGTTTTAAACTTTTATGAGCATTACTAGGAGAAGAGACATCTCAGAAATACTGAAAGCTCATTATTTCCTTTGAGATATTATGTTTACTGCCAGTAAGATAACCTTATAAACCATACAAGGAATAGAAGAAGTAAAGCTGACCAATTTCTTCCCCCCTCCCCTTGAAATTAACAGTTTTACTTATAGTTTGTATATTTACACACACACAAAATCCAGTCCATTTAGAAAGTGCTGTCTTTAGAAAACATTTGTTTCAAAACTGTTCTGAAAGCTGTATTAAAAACTCAACATCTAAATGGATGCAATGCAGTATTTGTAAATTGTAATTAATATCAGTGAGTGGCTGTCTAATTTAAAAAAAAATATTAAAAATAACACATAGTTTAAGATACAGAAGCAGCTGTCTATAATCTTTTAAAAACATTTAAAGACCATCCTCCTCTCCCCACCCTTTAGGAGACATACCTTCTTCGTTTTAGGATACTTAGTGGGACATTTATTAAGTGCTGGAGCTTCTGTTTCGGTAACCATTTCAGTAACAACAGTTTCTGTTTCTGGCTCAGCCACCAGTGCAGCATTCTCAGTTTCATTATGTTGTGACGTTACTTCCACATCAGGAGAAGATGGCTGAATATCTGAACACATGCTCACAGTTCTGTGCCGTCTACGCTGTTGTCCAATATGAGTTCTGCTTCGAGAGAAGCTTTTTCTCTGTTTAGCTCTATTAACCTTGGCTGGAGTAGGCTTAGTGACAGCTTCTTCCTTTGCTGGTTCCTGGTACAAAACACCAATCTAGTAAATGGATCTAACACATGTAAAGCTACATATCTTTTCTTAAAAGGAATTAGCAGTTCACTCTTAATATGTCTTTATTACATGCCTTTATATCATTTTCTATTTTTACAACTGAAATACTTCATAGTTATTATCTCTATCTTTCTTCAAGGCAGGCTGTTAGACTTCTTATACTTTCCTCCCAATGTTCTGGCAGTGTTACATCAGGTAATTCACACAGACCAGTCACTGGCCAGACCACCACAGGTTTCTCTAACTGCTACATATCATTCATTCATCTGTGGGCTAGAAATCAGCAACTTACATAAGAATATCTTTCAATTCAATAGATTTTCTAATTTATAGTGGACTGATACAGTTTACTAATGTATCATTTAGTAATGTTGTAAGATAATTAACAGCAAAAGCTGACAGACCAACCCAAACTGAGAATCTGTATGAACATCTACAAGGCCAGAAGTGTACTAGTAACTTGCAACAAGAGAGTAAAGAAGATCTGTTCTGAACAGCCTATTGACAAAGCATGTCTTTTCCCACTGGTTACAGAAGACGTCTAATGAAAACCATCTCCTGTGCCTAGAATGAGCATCTGTTAACACTCCCCCAGAATCTCTGTGTGTGGTTCAATATCCAAACAGATAAATAATGCCATGTTAAAAAGCTAGCCTTAAAATAAAGTTTCAGATAAACTACCTGAATAAATTCAGTGTCATTGAGAATCTGTGGTTCCTTGCATTCTGATTTAACCTCAGTTTTTGCTGTGCTGATCCTTTCCAAAGCCTGTTCTCTTCTTTTTTCTCTTTTTTCTAGTCTGGCAAAAGCTTGCAAGATAGCTTCCATTTTCCGTTCTTCTCTTGTCTGATGGATATAACAATAATCATCATCACATTTCAGTCAATCTTTCACATATGTAAATAATGTGACTTTTTCCTTCAGATCATGTACAATGTATGTTGACATGCAGATCAATTTCAGCAAAAGCCCAAAGGAAAGGGAGATGTTAGAGAAACTGCAATTACTGCAGACTTACGAAGAACTGATCGCATTCTCATCAACCCTGACAAACAGGAAGAGTCCTGCTTCAGATTTAAGAACTTGCTAAAAATAATCGTTATTACTATATTACTAGCCTATAAGCATATAATCATAACACACTATTGGCTCACTTACTCGCCTGTATAAATAACAGTGAATCACTCATGACTAGAAAGATTAAATACCAGTACATATACAGAATAAACGCAGTAAAAAATTTCATTATCCTCTGACTCAATTTTCTAAGTGCCACAAACTACATAAAAATTGACAACCAGCATCCAAGAATCACTACTTCAAAATAAGATAACGTGACATCAACCACAAAGTTACAGTTTCTGTCAGACCATAATTCAAGTCCTAGCCCTTTTACAGAGGTAAAACTCTATCTGAGCACTGCTTAAGACAGTACAGATGCTGTAGAATTTGGCTGGTTCTATTAAAAACTTTAATTATTTTGAAGGCCTGCAGCTCAACAGCAGCACGCTGAGAGCAGCACACTGAGAGCAACGTGTGTTTGTCTCAAGCAAAGAATGCCCATAAGCATACTGCTCACATGAGTGAATGAGCAGCCCAGTCTCGCTTTTGCCACTTCTGTTTGACTGGTGGAACACAGGCACATTTATTCACAATCTTCACGATGGAGCTAAAAGAATAATCTCTATCCATAGTGCTATTTATAAAAGAGCTATTAAAATAAAGTGCAATAACAAAGAGCGAAGAAAATAAAACCTATTTCTACAGACGTCTTTTTTTTTTTTTTTTAAGGCAATAAGAGGTTATATATACACACATTTGAAGGTAAAAGCAGATTTTTATCAGAAAGCAATGATAAAGCCACATGAAATGCTCTCACTCAAATAGCAAGCCTTGAATTTTAAGCTGAAGTTTACGTAAGGATCTGTCTTCATATATACTTAGATTCTAGAAGCCTACAGAAAGCAGCAATTAGCATGGGAAGAGCAGGTGTCACTGAGCCTTAGTGACAACTTTAGGCAGCTACTTGCTTCCCAACTTACCATCTTCCTTTTCCTCTCTGCAATCTGCTCCTCTGATTCCATTTCTACTTCATTGCTAATGGGAGTTTTTTCTTCTATATCATCAATAAAATCTGGCTCCTGAAAGATGGAAATGACTGCTTTATAGAAGCTCCGCTACTCCTGCAAACTAGGGAAAACTACAAGCTACACAAAACTAAGAATCCTCAGATCACAACTTCAAAAGTAAGCAAGCCAATAAATGAAGACAAAAATGTAAGAATGCTAAGATCCACTCGTGCCTTTGCATAAACCTATAAACATAACCATCTGACTACATCTTTTTCCATCTGAGCTTATGACGTATGTATCTTTTTTCTTAAGCATACTGATTTTAATGTTGGGGTCCCGTGCCCACCCATCCACCCCTGAACAAAATCATCCAAATTAAATCTCCAAACCAACAGAGGCTTTTGGGCAATAACACTGCCCACTGAACTAGTCAGTTCTTAGTCAGTTAAAGAATTAGGAAGCTTTATATTAAACATCCATTAGTGAAATGCAATGCATACTGTCATGCCAAAAGAGATGTTAAAGTAATTGCACAGGATTTTTTCTTAGCTCAGAAGTGTATTCCCTTGAAGTGACATTCTTCATTCACAACCTCACCATACTGTCTAATGACATGTCTATGACAGTGCCATGCCCTAGAGAAATATGTATGTTAGCTAACTACTACTGGCCTTGTGGTTTCAGACAAAACAAGCAGTAACTTTAAGAGTCTTCTGTTCGTTATTTCTACACACAATTTTACCTTTTGACTAAATGATTACATAATATTAATATAAATATACTTCCAAGACAAATATTTTTCCCATATGCTTTCTTTTACCTTAACGATATATACTTCATGAGAGGAAAAAATGTATTAATTGACTGGCTTCTATATTAAGATATGTTTAACAGCTTTATTCTTTTCACAACGCTTAGTGTTTAAGTTCAGTTTGGAAAAACATTCACCTCCTGTGTTTGCCCTGTATAGGCACTTTGTATTACCACAGAAGCCCAGGAGACGGCTCCAAATACCAGTTATCATTTGCTTAAAAACAGCAACAACAACAACAAAAAAATCACGTGAGACTGGAAGGTTTATTTAGTGCCTTTGCGACCTTTCCTTTTCTTTCCTTATTCTTTTTTCCTTTAAACAGTCACATGCCATGCCTTCTGGACTTCCAAGCATTTTAAAACAATGTAAATATGTTCCTGTCACTGTTAATACCTTCACTCCTACTGGCATTAAAAAATAAGAAGTTCAAAGCATCTCCCTCCTAGAACAAAAACGACCTCCCTCAATGTAAAATATCATCAACAAGCCATCACACTCAAAGAAAGTTTAAATTGTACCTTCCCTTTAAAAACAAAGGTAGTTACCAAGGTAACCATCTCCTCATGTGAAGACTTCACTATCTGCTCTGCAAAACTTTATCACTTGCTTATTTAATGATCTCTCTCAATAGTTCCTTCATCCTGACAGATCTTAAAATTGCCTACCATGGTACTACCAGCTAACTTTACCACACTTAGTTCAGAACACACCTTCCTCCCAACCCTCCAATCTCTATTTAGATTTCTAACCAGCTTACAAGAAAATAGAAGAAGCAAAACTCAGTATTCTGGGCTGAAGTTTGATTTGTTACAGAAGCAGCACTATTCACTGCTACACTTAATAGACTGAATTTCTTAGTAACGTGGCTTGTTGGTTGGCTGAATTTCAAGAAGGACTGGGAATTCCTGAAAACATGACACGAGTCTTTTACATTAGAGATCCATACAGAAATTCAGGGGAAAAAGTGTACAGTTACAACAGACAAGGGAACCAAAATGTTTTAATCCAACCAAACGTTAAGGAAAACTGGAAACGGTATGAAAGCCCTAAACACTTTGTTCATCACTTTCTAATAAATCCATATCCCCCTTTTCCAGCTACTCAATAAAATTCCTTTAGTAACCACTAAGGAGACTATTTGCATTTCAAAGCTGTTTTGTTATCCTTTTTGTGTCCATACCTGGTTATTGGAAATGGACAGCCTGAGGGGAGAGAGCTTCCTCTGTTTATTATCTGCGATTTTCATTTTGGTGGCTGCTCCTTCACAGTCCAATGTGATGTTCTGATTTTGAGTCTCCTTTTCTCTTGAAACATCTTTCTCTTTCTTTCCCTTTTTCCTTCTGGTTTCATATCCAGTGTTGATGTTTTCTGTAGGCTCAGAACGTCTGAGAACTGGACATTCGGGGTTTTCTTTGAGGCAAGCACAGTCCACTTTGTATTTACTACAAGGAAAAAGAATGCAAGCAAACATATTTTGATCAGGTTGTAAAACAATGGTACTTTACAACATTATGTCACGTAAATGGTAAAGTTCACATTAAACATCAGCTTTGATGTGAACTAAGTATATTAAGATCAGTTGACTCAAGCTTTCACCAAGATATACTAGAAAGTTCTTTATTGCTGTAAAGACAGTAAGCAATTTACAAAATAAATGCTGGGGAAACCCAGACACACATACTGCTCAGCCAAGCTGACTTTATCAGCAGACCACAGAAAAGCATTAGTTTTGTGCAGTAAGATGAGAACTAAATGGACTGCTTCCAGACTTAAGCGCACATACAGAATTACTTGGAACACCCAAGTACAAAATCACATTACTAAAGCATGCAAGAAAAAAATACATATATAAAAAGCGAAGTCCCCCTGAATACATCACAACTCAATAAGCATTTTATGTATTTTGGAATGACACGCCCACATACTTACCAATTTCCATAATCAAAATCAAATGCTATAGTAATCTCTGCTCCTTTTGGAATGTTATGGATGGAGTAAATGTAAAGATGAATCGTTCCATCTTCAATTACATGCCTCACCTACAGATAAGAGAACATTACTTTATCATACTGAATTAAAAATAGAGAAATAAACTGCATAGAAATAAGTGTGTGAATTGTCAGTTGGAAAACCACAAAAAGAAAAGATCATCTAAGTAAACAAAAGCTAATTTAACTTCATGTAAATGCTCACCTCTGCATTTGGGGTACATGAACGCCGGATGAATCGAGCTTCATTTCCAAAAGTCCTTGCATCAACACACATTTCTAACCCGTGAAACTTGGAATAAAATAAAACAAATGGGTATGGCCTAAAAAACAGACAAGAAAACCAGACTGTTACCCTTTTAAAGGACCGTAAATACAACCCACTTTTTACATTAGTTATTTTTGTATCATGACATTGTCAAGATGCACAGAATTTGTGGATTAATCTGCGAACGATCCATTTGTATTTGTTCCCATTAGAATAATGAAGCTTCATTCTCCAACTGTATCCTTGGAATGTTGAAAGTTCGAGTTGCAGGCCTGA
Source organism: Excalfactoria chinensis (assembly GCF_039878825.1). Lineage (NCBI taxonomy): Eukaryota > Metazoa > Chordata > Aves > Galliformes > Phasianidae > Excalfactoria > Excalfactoria chinensis. Next base: position 12,495,583 of record NC_092825.1, on the reverse strand, counting down.
ATGCAACATTCTGCATAGGATTTAAAGGAAGGAATAGCAACAGAGCAAGCACAAAACATGGAAGACACAAAGCTAAGATTCTTCGGTGTACTTAATAAACTTTTTTTTTTTTTTTATAACAAGTTTTAAATTGAAACTCCAGTAAAAATGTAGGTGCCTCAAAGAGCTGACTCCAAAAAAAACCACCAAAGATGAAACAAAACCCCATCCCTGCCTAATTCCCATAGTACCACTTGGCATTCAACCTTCTTGAGGAACGTGGACATCTAAATGCTCTGCCAAGATGTATTTCTGCTACTGCAGATACCTGGGAAGCCTTCCACTTTTACTGAGCAAAAGATCTACAATCGCTCTTCTCCAACAGCCCTCTTGCAATGTTTCGTTACCAGGGTGTCCCTGCATTTAATGGTAGGGGTGAAAGCAGTTCAGAAGAAAGAAGCAGTTGTGTATTTGCATTTCTCTGAAACACACAAACTAGAGAACTGTGACAGTAAAAAGGGCCAAGTTGAACCATGTCCAGTTCTGTTCTTGGCCTGACAGAATGAACATCTCTCTCTCAAAAGAAAGCCTTTACCATTACTTTCTGAATTATTTTAGGACAGCAGAACCTGTCAGCCTCTGGTTTACACTGCACAACTCCCAAATAAGAATACAAGAATCCTCTAACAAGCTAGGAACAAAAAAAGAGGAAAATAACTCCTGAAAAAAAGTTGCAGTGATGCTCAGAGGAGAAAGGGGGAAAACCAGATATCAGCTGCAATTATTTTTCACCACACAACAGTAAAATGCAAGACACCACAGGTAACTGAGATCCCCTTACATCTTTGGTACAAGTCCGGCACAACAGTGTTTTAGTAGTTACCTTATTAAAACATTTGGAATAAACCAACCTTTTAAAGAAATATCCATTAGCTTCAAATTGTTCTCTCAGCATGAACTTTCCTCTGTATTCAATAATAAGTGCGTCAGGAGGCAAGTCTTTGGCAGCTTTTAAAATTTTCTTGTTTTTTTGCACGTAACTCTACAAAGACAGAAGTTAATTTATTAATTTCATTTTCTTTCATTCTTCTATTATTATTATTAACAGCAGATTATACTTTCTCAACTATTAAACAACACTACTCCCTTCTTGCTATTAAACCTGCAGACTAATTCAATCAGAATGTCTTGTTCCCCTACTGATGCAACTGGTTATGAACTGCAATTCAAGGAATGTCATTGCCCTGTATTGTGGTATGGTCAGAAAACAACACACTGATGTTCTCACTTCAAATATCATAACCCTCAGTACACTTAGCTCCCAGAAGTACATGCTGAATTTCTGCATACTGCTTTCAAAAGGCTTCAATTCCTTCAGTCAAAACAAAAACATGCAGATATACAAGGACATTCATTATTCATTCAAGAAAAAACAGAACAGGAAAATATCAAAATAATCAAGAAACCTAGAAAAGCTTGCAAATTTATTATACTTATTTCCATACCTTTAGATGAAAGGATGGCTTTTAATTAAAAACTGATACATACCCTGACAATTAGTGAACTCACACCTCTCAAAACTGTCACCGCCAATCAAAAAGGAAGTAGCCTCTATGTAGGAAAAAGGCTCTGTAAGCAGGGATATTCCTCTAAGGAGGCTGTCCCATATGCCATGATCGTCTTTGAGGAAAAGAAGCAAAGATGCTTCTATTAATCTGCCACAGTAACTACTCCTTGAGATTTCTGCTACAAAATGCTAAGGTCTATTACACGGCTCCGATTTTAAGCTGCTAAGTAACTGATGTCAAGGACAAAAAAAAAAAACACTACACACAATGCACAATCTCTTCATAAACTAGAAATTACATGATCACAAGAGTCAAACACCAGTCGTGATACCAACTACTGTCAGAAACACCCCTTGTGAACTAGTAAGTTATGTTCAAACCTGAATACCTAAAAATTCAGAACTGACTTACCACATCTTATGAAAAACACAGACTGTTAACATGCTGATGTACAGAGCAGAGAAAAAAGTAACTCTGATGTTTATTCCTACTCTTATCATACCTGACAGTCCTCGCACATCAGAGAAACAGAAGCAGAAAAGTTTACTGTGTAATTATCTCCACAAAAAAAGTATTTTTAATCACAATTCATGTTTCAGGCTTAATAAAGCATCTTAACTATCAAAACTGATATGCAAATATAAACACAAGTGGCTAATTTGGTCATAGCACAAATACAGAGCAAACAATAACAGAACATGGCACAGCTCCTCACCTCTACTGGAGGTTTGAAAATCAGATTGCTGGTGCTGACTTCTTTCTTGTCATTTCCATTGCCTAATCTCAAAGCTATTTTTTGTGCCTCCCTCTGAACACCCTCACTGTACTGGTTATTATTCGCTTCTTCGTAACGATCCATCCATGCTTTGATTTTAGTTTCCCATCCAAAGTTTGAACTGTCAGTAGGATCAATCTCTGGAGCTGAGCCCTGTAAATTAAGTAAGCAATCACTTATTACAAGGTAAGAAAAAACAATTTGCGAAAGACATGTTCCCACTAGTACACTTAACAAAATAAGTCTATAGCATGCTACAAAATGAAGGGTAAAGGTATGCCATTCATTTGTTTATATGCAGCCTTGTTCTTTGTTGTACCTATGAAAATTGAGACCCATCATAACTGTACTTCATATGCATGATCCCCTTTACTATACAAAGAGGAAGTACAGTTTGTAGAAAGTCCAGTTTAAAGTTCTGAGTTACTTAAAAGCATTTCAGTGAATTCAATAGCATTGCATTTGCCCTTTAAAAACTGCACCATTTCATAAACATTGCCCAACTTCAGGAATACATTCCTCTTAAATAGTGAGTCTAGTTTTAGTGGGACAAGGATGAAGAGTGACACTGTCTCCGCCCGCAACTGCGCTGCAATATGAGTGCAGGAACTGAGATTAAATCTCTCTCTACTCAATTTTTATGAACGTATGCAAACCAGCCTCCATTCCATTACACACAGATCCGACATCCCCCTTTCAGCTTCAAGGCTTTGTCACATTTTTCTGCTTCGCACTTAGCCAAACTTTACAAAACCTACCACTAATACATTAAGGTGCACAGACTGTAAACTAGTGTTAGAAGCTTAGCACCAATCATTTTTCTCCCCTTGCCTGTGCCTCACTAAACATTTATTTCCCCTGCAGCACTCTGGGTCCTTTCACTTTTAAAGAAAGTACCATTGTACCTCCAGACCTCACAAACAGCAGCCAGGCTGCAGCCAACCAGTGCTCCTTACGGACAGCAGCAGCCAACGCTCCCTTTTCTATCCACCTGAGCAGAGACACTATTAAACATTAATAAAACAGCAAGTAGTTCAGCAGTTTAATTTACCTGTTACTGATTATATTTACTTCGTGCATTGAAGGAACCATACATATAAACAGCATAAAAAAAGTGATGTAAGAAAACTATGAAAAAAAACAAAAGCAACAGAACCATACAAACACCACATTCAAAAACAAACAAAAAAGAGATTTTGTTCTCTGATTTCCTGATTTTGTCTTGATATCTGCAAGTCACAGCCGTATCTCTGAAGCCTCGGTTGTGTCCTACTTACTGATATTTATCTCAAGGATGAATGAATTGTGGAAAATACCTAGCTTTCACACTATGCATATTTTTCTCCCACATAAAACTATGTATGTTGTAACATTTAAATCTTAGAAAGCAGACATGCCAAGCACCATTCCTTTAACTACACCAGCCCTAGCAAGTAGTGTCCCATCAGATGGATACACCTCATGTATGACAGAGCAGAACTGCTAACTTAACTCTTAAGAGTGGAGCTACTAAGTTCAAATGAGATGTACGCTCAAGTTTATTCTCTTGCATATAGCATAGATGTGCCCTAAACATTTCATTGATTCTTGAGAACCAAATATTCTAAAGAAAAAAGAAACTACACTACTTTGCTTAAATCCATAGAAAAGATGAGCTTTTCATCTCAGCTTAAAATTATCATGATAATCATACAATAACTTAATTAGAGCAGTTTAGTACTTAAGTATTATAAAGCATCAAGAGCACATGTGCAGCTATGCATTAATTAATGTACAATTAAGGTTTGAAATGAAACAAAACAATCACATTACCTTTACTCTTGAAGATTTTCTGGATCCTTCTCGAAATGCCTGAAAAAAGGTTATATATTTATTTTCTTATGTAGCAATACACAATCTCTTACTGAATTCAAAACCAATTAACTAATTAACTCTTTTTCACTGCAGACTACTCTCAATAAAACATGCAAGAAGACACAGAAGTTACAATGAAATTGCAGGAAGGTAGCAGCTCGTCTCCAATAAAACATAATAAAAACTAAAATCATCATTTCAAACTAAAAGTGCATCAGATTTTGGTTCTAGTAGGCCATGCACCTACTCCACCTGCCTCTCCTATTACAGCATAACTTTCTACAGTTTCACAATGCAAGAAGGAACAGCTCTAGAATTACTTATTGAACAGCTCCATACTTAGCAGGAAAGTGTGTGAATAGTCCAAATACTTTACTGCACTGGTAGTGGAAAGAGGTGAGCAGGAAACAGTTGTCAGAGATAACCTATAAAACTATTTTTCCTTCTAAAACCTGATTTCATTATTTAGATAATCTCATACTATGTTGGGAGATAAAAACATGACAATATGCTGCAGTAAATCTATGTTCAGAACCTTTCACTCGAAAGGCAACACGTACTTAAGATCTCCAAAAGGATGCCAGTAACCATTTTTCACTTCTGAAGGACAGAATTCTCATCTAAGCCAGTGAAATTTAACCACAGGAAGCAACTTACTATTTTAGGAAATGTCACTTTACTCCTTCACACAGAGAAGATGTTGTTCATATCTAAACAGTACTGTCTCGATACACTCTTTACCAAATTTTGGTTACCTGAAGCCTGCTCTGCCCCCTCTCCAGCAATATTAAGTGGTGCAGCAAAATGCAATTCCTCCTTACAAATTCTGTCTCAATTATAAAATTCAACCACCTAGTACATCTTTCTCTGAATTTATGGGGGAGCAACAAGCAGGGAAGACTATTTCACGTACTGCAACTGAGCATGACATTTCAATGTAAGTCCAGGTAATACTGTATCATTAGTAACAACGGTGTAAATTTTAAAAGCAGTGTCTATTGATAAGAGTTGTCACACAGCCATAATTTGTAACAGTTACAAAAAGAGAAATCAGATTTGCTTACTTTTTTACATTTTGCTATGTTCTGCTCTTTCTCCCCACTTTTTTTCCTCTTCTTATCGTTGACCTTTGTAACTCTTGGAGAAGCTATTGTAAATGTAGTTGGTGTATGCTGAAAAGCAGTATACAGTTCCACAGGAACTTCATCACCACTCTCTGTTGCGCTGGTATCCCCATCTTTAAAGATACAACAATAGTTTATGAGCAATCAGAAAGAACATTAACTAGTTACTCTACTACTCTAAAATTTAAAAGCATTAACTGTCAACTACTTCAAAGTACCTGTATGCAAAATTTACTAAGAGCTGTAACAGCATGAAAATGAATAACCTGTGTGAAGTTTGTGATCAGCAGGCATTTGCCATGCCAGGTAAGAAAAAAAACCACACTAATTCAACTTTTTAAACGTAATTACTATATGGCATTTCATTTTAAACAGCATTAGTATTGAACAACAACAACAAAAAAGAGGCAAAAAATTATTCATCAACTCATTCATCTATATATACCAGGCCTGTACTTGTAATATGGCTCCAAGATTCTCTTGGATGATGGCAGTTTAAAAGGGATGACAATAATTACCTGTCCAGCATTTCTTTTGCAATCCTATTTAACTAGTCATGTCCAGATGGAATTTTTACTGCTAAGTGTCCTTTTCAAGGTAAGTATGTCAACGTGGCTGAGAGCCTTTTCTCTTAACAAAATTCCCCAACAGTAACACACTACTACCCCCCACAAGGAGAACTGGTATCCCTATTTTGCTTGTTAAAACAAGATTGTACACAAACTGATGCAAATCTTCATCATGCTGTTCACAAGAAGACCCAAAAGCTGAAGAATGAAATTTAGCACACATCATCATTTATGTCAGGTAAATACATTTCCTGACCTTAAACAGGATTACCCTAGATCTGTCACAATGAAAAGCTATCAAGTGTGGAGAGGATTGGCAGGGAGATGGTACAGATAGAAAACTGCAAGTGCTTAGTACAGACTTCCCACATTTTAGCAGCTTTTCAAATATTCAGCCTTTGTTAAATCATTTCACACTAAGCAAGGCTTTTTGAAGCTGCATAGAAGGCTTAAGAAATACTTAATAAAAGAGCAGAGAAAACAGTCTTTCTGAGATTAAAGGGATGCTGCCTTAATCAGTACACTCAACAGCTCTGTGAACAGATCCAGCTACTCAAGATTTTTCTTGATCACAACATTCCTTAATCAGGATTACTCTCTACACAACAGTAAGCAATCCAGTTTTACTATGTTGTTTCTTCTTTTAAAGTTTGTTAGGCAAATAATTACATCTTACCTATAATATGATGATATGGGAATATTGATGTTTTAGAAGCTGATATTTTATTTTCTTAACTTGTTTGCATCTCTACTGGGACTATTTTATGAACTATCATTAAAAAAATGCAGAAGTCTAACCAAGTAATAATTTTCATGTATAGCAGATTAACTAACAGCTAATAAATGAAAACTCAAGGCAACTTTGAAATCATCAATATTGCATTCCAGACATGAATGCCCACAGCATCATTAAGTCAAAGGCAAATAAATAAGCAATCAAAAGCCCCTACAAAATAACATATTCCTCAGAGAAGTACAATGCCATTATTGTTGCCTATCTATACTATGCTCTAGCTTTCTGTAAAGAATAATTACCTCAATTAAACATATAATTACACAGAGTTGTTTTGACATGCTCCTCCCTAACCTACATAACCTGCTTTCACTTTGAAGAGCCTCAGCAGAGCACTCTAAGGGAAGACTTTGTAGCAAGGAAGACATGGTGCAAACTCTCCAAAAGTTTCACAGAAAATTATGGGTCCAGACTCTTCCCTCCATAAGAAGCAAATGGTATTATCAGCGCCACTTTACAATTCAGGCAGCTTGAAGCAACATCCTTGAACAAGTAATAGATTTAGATACTGCATGTTTAAAAACTAGAACTACAAAAAGCTATCGTTTGACACAAACGACCAGGTAGTTTAACACACACGCTCCACTGATCCACGCAGGAAGCTATCTAATCCACAGCAAGCTACATTACACGTTTATAACAGAATAACAAACCAAACACCACCACAGACAACTGCAAGCACCAGAACTAGGGACCAGAAATGCTCCAAGGAAGAAAGATGAGCAAACAAGACTCACCCCTTGGTATCACAGACAAGTGATACCCCTAAAAACTCAGGAGAAGAGGTAAAACAACTGATCTATTTCTTCCCCCCCACTGTTTAGCTCTGATGGAACAGAGCTAAGCTCAGCAACACTTCAGAAACCATTTAAACAGACGCCATTACTCTGTAAAGTATTCTCACATCTAAATGAAAAGTCATTATATGTAAACCACAAAAACACTATAACCATATTACGGAACACAGAAGTTGGGCAACCCTGACCTTTCATCAAACACCTGTATATATCTTATCACCAAGTTACAACTATCATTCTGCTGCTTTCAAATACTTCTATTAATAGAACCATTTGAATTAATGCTTTTTTGCTCTTCATACTTGATACCATCCATTGAAACTGGCTGTTTTCACTGGCCTCTCATGGTAAACTGTTCATACTCAGACTTACTTTAAGCCTGACTGAGCCACATAATATCAAACACAAGAAGTACATTTAGCCACGCTGAATGAAAATTAACCAGAAATTAACGTATGCTTGCTCCCTAATTATGTACTGTGAATTACAATTACCAATAGCACACACTAAGTCACAGCCTAAACAGGATCCGAAACATAGGGCTCACTCTGTTTTGATGCTTAAGATAAGGCATATAATTTTTTCTCCTATTAACTGCACAGAACAGATTTAAGACTAATCAGGACTAAGGATGAAGTCAAACACCAACTTCACCTCCTACATAAGATTCTGACTATCTCTATTCCTGTAAACAATCACAGTGTAACTACAAATCCTAAGAGATTGCTGAAACAGCACAGACCATCAACTTCTACTGTACCCGAATTCAAACTTAACTTCACAGTGTCATCATACCACTGAACATATAACAAGTGTATTTATATTACTCTTAATAAGCTAAAAACACATTCTAGAATTCTAAAAGAAATAAATAAACTTGTAATACTCAGCATTTCAGTCTAAACTTTTATGAAGTTCTGCTTTGTAAAAACGAAAGCAGGTAAAGACAAAAATAACAGTGGTGCCCTAAGTAAGTTGTTAAAAATCTTTAACTGTCAAAAGCAGCCTGCACATCTTGCACATACCCCCTACACTTCAGTGACAGCTGGGGCATCATGGACGTTTGGTAGTAAAACATTTTAAGTTACAGAGCAGAGATAAACTCCTTTCTATGTTAGGGCTTCTATAACAGCTTCAAAGTAAGCACCTGTCAACCAAAAGCATTCCAAATTTTGGCAACAGCTAGTCAGAGCTCCTGACAGGTTACATCAGTTGAGCTCTCAAATTCTATAAAGCGAGAGCAAATTTCATAAAACAAAGCGATAGAAAAAGGACTACCACAACAAAAAAATTGTATTAATTTTTCTACTTGACAAAAACACCAATACACACAGCCAACAAATAAGAATTAGGATTCCATCACTATTATGCTATCTTGTTTTAAAGCTCGTTTAGTTATTTAATTTTTTCTCAGAGTCAGTAACAGCAGCAGCAGTAGAATGGTTTGCAGTAGAATGGTTTTAAGATGTCAGTATCAGGATACAAGTCTACCATGTTAAGGAAGGAATGACAGTGATATGAAGTCATTTTCCCCCCAAAGAAAGCAAACCCTCTCTTATCCCAGAAGAAACCTCAAACTTCCTCATCTATTTTTAGTAGCTCAAAGTATTCTTATCATTATAAAAGGTACATTTTTATCAAATATCAAGGCTCAGACTGTATTTCTCCACAGCAGTCAGGAAAAAACAATGAAAATATCAACAGGGATGACATCTTTTAATGAAACACTTGGAACTTCAACTATTCTGATGTAACATTCTTATAAACAGTAAAGAATACAAGAATCTATAAGAAATAGATTTACTGAACCTTACACATGCTGAATGCAGTCAAAATTGCAGCGAACTGCATACACGCTCTTAAGTCCACGCAGCCGAGAGTTGTTTTACAGCCTTTAGTGAAGAAAAGTTTCAATTTTACCCACCTGACATATTTTCCCTTTTCCTCCGCTGCAATAGCACTGCCCTTTCCTTATCCAAGTTCCTGAAATTAAAGAAATAACTTTTACTGCATGCTTTACATTTATGTATCCATGCATCCAAGAATCTGAACAGACTTCTTTATTTCCATTTTCCAGTGACCATTACAGAATTAACAGTGTCATAACAGAAAGTTTAAATACTCACATCACTTGAAAAACCCACTGAAAATGAAGGTAGCTCAGAAGAATGATTAACAATTATACCAGGGATTATAAATAAGCAGACATTAAGACATTTTCTTGCAGATCCAAATAATCATTATGATATAAGATCCTAAGATGACAAGGTTCAAACATTTTGCCAGAAGAATCATTTATTTGTAATTAAATGTGTTCTGAACACGTCTTTTATTCACTGTGTAACTGACAATCCGAAATGTAACTAACAGGAAGCATTTTAAGCTGTATGCCACAAAGCAACCATCATTAGTCACCATCCACCTAACACACAAAACAAAATATTTCCCCCTACTCATGTCACATGGCTTCTAGTTTGAGAAAGATGATAAAAGGTATCTATTTCAGAACAAGAAATCTTTGAAGTGAGGACTGCAGCATTTGGGAATGATACTCAGAAATGTACTCAAAACCGATATATCAGTTAACAACCTTAAAGAACTGCTGTAAAGAATTTCCCATGTTTGACAGCAATGAAACAAAAGATAGAACGAATTTTCTCAGGCTGGCCAACACACAGACAAAATGCATGAGATGCTGCTGCTATGGCAATAACTATTTCAAGTGTTTATCACTGTCAGCTAGTGAGGTAAAACAACCATCAGGGAGAACATGGAAATGGATAGCAGTGTGATCACCTACAACAGAAACACAGCTCCATCTATTTTGTTGTTTTCTAAAAGATTCTGCACTCCTTCCAGCTACCCGGAGTTCAAAACCATTGAACTACTCACCTTGGTTGACAACGTTCACACAGATATATGTCAGGAATATGCTGTCTGTCAATTCCCATGCAGTCAATGTGCTGCCAGACACTAAAAAACAAAAACTTTTCATTATTTTAAGCAAAACTTTAGAAACTTTGTGTGCGTGTGCATGTATGCGTGTGCGTGTACCTTTTTTTTTTTTACATCATCATCTTAAGATTAAAAATAAGATTTAAAATAAGAGTAAACATTACCAGAATTAAGGACCACTGAAAATGAACAAGCTTTTTACACATGCAGCCAGGTGAATGAGGCCCAAATTAATGTTATAATTAGCTGTAGCAATTATTTCAGAAATATGCAGTGATTTTGGAAATTAAGCAACAGCAATTTGTTCAATGGAAGTCTCGAAGATCAATTTTCCAAAGTCCAGAAATCTATTAGCACCCACTCGCATTAGTGCGCTCAAGCAGGTACTTAAACGTGAACACAGAAGTTTAAACATTTAACTTCAGCTTCCCAAATAAGAAACTGCTGGGTTTAAGAATTTCAGTAACTATGGAAAGATTAAGTCAACTCTTGTGAACATTAAGAGCTCTTATAAGAAAGATGATGCACACAGAAATTGATACTTGAGACTTTTATGTCCAATCACCTTGTTTTCTTCAAGTTACTTTAATATATACTTAATTTACCAAGATGTTTTAATATTACTTGGTACATTCACATTTTTACTTAGCCATAATAACAAATAACTTAGGGAAAGTACCAGACAGATACCCAATTTTAGGATAATAAAATCCTAACTGAAGTAACAATACACAAATAAAGACACGAACAAATTGATATGAATAGTTAAGACAGATAGGAATAAGGTGTGATAAATTCATTGGCCTTTATCAACTACCCTGCCTATTAGAAAGCCATACAACTTTCAAACAATGTTCTGATGAAGGAAATCTATTTTATTAACCAACATAGTAAAGCACTATTTAATTGCACCTAATATTACAATGCAGTTCTAAGCCATTTTTACCTTCTTGACGCATTTAATGTTCATTACCTGCATTTGTCACAACAGATCATATATCCATCATCATGTGTAAAGCCACAAATGCATCTGGTAATATCAGTTCCATAGCTTCCATCCTCTGATGTACTGATGGTAGTAGCACTGGAGGTTTCATCAAAGTTGGGAGTGGTAAATATGCCTACTTCATTCTTGCTTATAACTACTGATGGAGGAGGAGAAGCTGGAGGCGTTGGAGGAGGCCGAGCACCATAGTTATGGTCCTAGATTGTTTTTGAAAGGTAAGTTGTAAGTATTCACACGCTCTGATGGTTATTTAAGCCAAAGTAGAAATAACTTCATAAAAAGTCTCTGAAGCTCTATGCATTTATAAATAACACTTTATACTTTTATTTTTTGTCATTATTCATTCTTGGTTATCTACCTTCTCAGCTGTGAGGGCAATGAGACACTGGAACAGGCTGCCCAGGGAGGCTGCGAATGCCCCCTCCCTGGAAGCATTCAAGGCCAGGCTGGATGGGACTGCGAGCAACCTGGTCTAAAGGGAGGTGTCCCTACCTATAGCAATGTGTTGGAACTACATGGTCTTAAAGGTCCCTTCCAACTCAAACTGTTCTTTTAATCTACATTTTACATGAAGTTAACTATGTTCATCATTGAGCTTCCCAATCAACCGTTTTCAGCCAATTTACACAATCCTCAATAAAATGCAGAACTGTAAGCAAGAATCAGCACTTTTCTATTTTAGAACAGCATATTTTACATGATCTATTTTACGTACAGTATCTAGTGTGAAACTTACTGCATAGGGCAAACCAATGTAGCTGTGTGAATGCGAGCTGCTGGTATACAACTGGTGCGGATAACTGTTCGATTTTTCAACTACCACAGGGCTAGCTTCTACGGATTCTGGTCTGCAAAATGAAATAAGAAGAAGAATAAATATTGTTACACTAATAAATATTACAGCATGTAAACTAACATAACACTAATAAACTGCACGCACTTGTTTCACAGCTGCTAAGTAATTACTTGCTCTTCCTGTTAAAAAGGAGCATACAAATAGTTATAAAGTTGGGGGAAAAGAAAAAGGAAAAAATATTCAACTCTATATTTGCTTACCCCTTCAGAGAAAACAAACTTTCACCTAAAAAGAAGTTTTCAGACTTACAAAGAACTTATGCCTCTGCAGTTACAAAACCTTCCTTGAAGGAAAAAGAAATCCATGTTAAATCACTTCACATAACCTACAAATTTGTCTTATGAAACAGAAGAGCATGTTATGCATTTCGTCAAGGATTCATCAGTCAGTATGCCTGGATCTATTAAGCTGCAGTAAAAGCTAAATAAGGGAGTTCAGCTTAATGACAAAAGAAGGAAGCAGGAATACACACAGGGATTGCACATTTACTGATACAGCTCCAGCACCAGCTATGATGCTGCTAAATTCTGCACTGCCACCTAGTGGTAGCACCAGCACATGATTCTCAACATTTTCATGAACCAGTACCAAAGCAGTGGGATATTCTTTTTACAAACAGAAATCTTAAGGCAAATTTATTTACTAAAAACGAAACAAAAAACAGTTACCAAATTATATTTAGCTAGAAAGAAAACACTGAAAAAATTGCTAGATAATGCTTTGCAGTAAAAGGCTGCAATAGTCAACCCACTGCTTACACGATCTAAACAATATCACAGAAGATGAGAAAGGTAAAGAAAAGACTAAAATAGGAACCTTTCAGTCCAAGAAATCTCACCTTTTCTCCGCAGTTACATTTATGTCAGTATCCTGAAGCTTTTTTTTTTTTAAACTCAAATGATTCAAATATAGTAGTACAGACTCCAAGTGAATGCAGTTACCCAACTGCATTAGGAACTTATGTTTCACATTGAGACAGAACAAGATATCTGTATCTAATAAACTGAAATGGCTTCTGACTCACAGTACAAATCAAGCCTAATTTGCTTTTCTAAATTTAGCTGTTATACATCAAATATATTTCCCATCACAAATGCTTTAGTAATTCCTTGAATTTATGTTTAAAATAAAGATGGTCACTCTGAACACTGTTAATACAAAAATCTTCAGACTCTTAAGATGTAAAAGATGGTCTTTTTGGTGTTGGTATTATAGCATGAAGTGATACTAAGCTGATGTAGGAGAACATCACCAGCTCCCACTTGCTGCTAACATTTTTGTATGAATACAGTTATTCTTCCTGGAAACAATGCAGAGCATTTTCCTATCGACTTGCAGGTCTCCTACTAACATCTGCAAGCAGCCTGCTTCTCACCAGCTTTTCCCGACATGATACTACTACACAGTAAAACAGTGCAAAAAGAAACACTTGTTAGAATTACCTGTGGGTGAAAATGTTACTTAATGAAGTCCAAAGGGGAAAAAAAATCTATTGAAAATCACTGATGTTTCTTGCAGTCACCATGAAGGGTGGGGGTAAGAGGAGGACATTCATCAGGTTCATCCAACATGATGAAGAATAAAAGACATCAGTTGGAAAGACAAAATTTCTCCAACAGACCTGCCTTTACACTATGACCATCCATACACTGACATGCAATGCACCTATGCAGTAACTGTACACCACTAATGTCATCCAGGTAATCCTTCTGATGACCCTGCCAATCTAAATGCCAGTGAATTACAAGTTGACCTTTCAACCATGATCTCTGCAATAGAAGTTATCTTCTTCCCTCTCCAATTCAAGAGAGTCACAATCACTGTATTGTTTCTATTGTTATTCTTCACCACTTACTGAATTGGACAAGCCCAACCATGGTTCCATGCTCACCCACTATGGCTTCCAAGCTCAACCTAGATTGTTTTCTTGAGTATATGGAAAATAAAAATCTCCATTTTCAGAGCAGGAGGGTTCACTCATACAGGCTAGGGGGAAATTCATCTACAGTTCATCCATAAGCAGTACCATGATTAATTTAGGAGACTTTTCTTCACTGAAAATAAATAAATCCATCTTCCCATGACCTAAATGCCAGCTACTTCAATATGGGAGCACTCAATGAAAATACCAGAATGGAAACATATATCCTACAAAGTGAGGTCAGATGTACTTCATTAACTGATAACAAAACTAAAGAGGTACTCCTGCAAAATACAGAGCAAGTCAGTACACCCTGCTCCTTAATTCTACTTCTACCTGAGCCAGCAAATTATAAACCACAGAGAGTCTTTAAAATTTACATGAAAACAGCTGTAGAAAGCAAAAACATTAAGCTTCTAGAAAGGAAATGCCGAAGACAAACAAATGCAATCCACTATCTCCAACAATTTTAAGACCTGGAGAACACAGAGCGCAGAGCCAAAACCCAAAAGCCCAACTTTCGTTCGAGGCAGTACATGTATTGATTGGCAATTCAAAACCACACTAAATATTCAATATTAAAAAACAAACAACAAAAAAACAACAAGAAAAAACCCCAACAGCAAGGACTACTTTAAAAAAGCAAACATTCTTCCGGGTTCAAATTATTTAAAAACATCCTTGTAACTTGAAAAAAAAGAGAGTTAAAAAGCTAAAGATGTCTCTCAAATAACTTCGAACACGTTCACATCATTCCCTAGTGTTCATATTTAAAAGTACAGTGCAAACTGAAAAAAATATTCTGCATGTTGCCTGCAGATGGCATTAGTCAAAAATTAAATAACTAACACAGGAAACCAGACAGTTAAAATCAGACCCTACATTCACCTGTATTAAGGGAATCAATCATAAGCCATTCTAAGCAATAGCAAATTCTTCTTGAAAAAGTTCCCCTTATTTTTTTCAACCACTGTTTCATTTCTGACTGAGCAGAAATTACAGAAAAAGTGAGGGTGGATTTTGACCAACACTCAAAATGCAATCAGTCCTTAGCACCTGGGGATATCAACCACCTTCATAGAATTCCAGGTATTCAAACAGAAGAGAATCTCAATAAAATTGAAGTTTCCATATCCTAAAGCTAAGCTATCCACCTACACTCAAAACCTCAGCAAACAGTACTTCCTGAAAGCGTTTGTTGAAATTCCAAATGAGATCTCTCACTTCCATGTATGTTTCAGTACCAAACTGTCACACATTAGTTTAACTGATCTAATTTTTTATAGAGTTTGGGTTTGCTTTCCCTTTGCAGCAGCACACCTGAGCTATGCCTGGTTGAAGGTCAGCTAAGATAAAGGAGTGCAACACATTCTGTATGAGAAGCAGCTAACAGTTTGTGTTTCAAGACACTTCATTTAGCCAGACTCATTTGAGAGGCTTGTGGCTACTTAGGGAACAAACCACTCAGCACTACTGCTTAACACAGCCTTCCCACTTGACAAAAGCCCACAACTCACTATGACCACTATAAATACAATCTATACCCAACATAACATATCCATTGAAGAGAACACAAAAAGTACATTTAAAGCAGACAGATGGTGATAGAAAAGTAAAAACTGTAGAAATTGTTAGGTTGGGGACACAATTTTGCATCACAATTCTTTAGAAAATGAAGTGTCTTTCAGATCAAGATAAGCTAATTGTGCAACTACATATTTCAGCCTATGCCAAAGATTACATTAATGAATCTAACAGCTACCTATCACTTATCATCTGAAGAACAGCAGTACTTAATCAGGTCTTCATGTCACAGCACCAAGCAAATAACACACTGAACTATTGTGTTTGTACTGTTACCTTTATTTACTCTAATTTCGGCATGGCTTGCTACATCTGCAAGAAATGTCAGTAACCTCAGGAATGGAGACCTTCTCCTTTCTAAGCATACAAGAAATCCACACACACAAAACAACAGAAAGAGTGTGAACAGTTCAATGAATTACTTAACACAGACTTATAGAATTTTCTGCACCAATGAAATTACTGTCCACGATATGAAATAGATTACTGCTTTGAGTTATTAAAAATCCAATATAACTTCAGAGACTCCCAAGTCTTCTCCAACTAAACTATTAAAAAAATACTCAGCAGGAAAAAAGAAAATAAGCAACAGAAATCAGGAAACTTAATTAGCAAGTTAACATACTTACTCTGAGCCTGCAGCCATTTCCAAATATGAAGTATCTGCTGTGTCAACCCCCAGTGGGATCACTATGCTCATGACGTTCGTTTCTGATAAATTCGATTACTACAGAGTCCTATGCATTGGTATCCAAAACACTGGGGCATGCCAGCCACAGTGCTCATTGCAAACATCTAAGTGCATCCACAAACCCTGCGGAAACAACAACACAAAGCAGAAGATTGAGTCAGATCTTTTTAAAACAGGCATTCTGTATCACATATACAACTGACACAGTAATTTAGTATTATTTTACGCAAGCAAAAAGAAAATAGAGAATTCAGTTTTCTTTTGATATCAAATACACTTACAAGCACAATGATCTCAAGACTCAAAAATACTACAAACTAATGAAAATATTATCATTTAAATCGGTGATCACAACAATTTATTCATTGTACCCTGTGACATAACGAAGACTCATTTTAAGGCACACATACTGAACATCAGGTACACTTCCTTACTGGTCCGTTCTGTCAGAGCTCAGTTGCTTTAACTTTCAATAGTAATCTTGTAACACATTTTTTAATGCATTTCTCAGAAAGCATTCCTGACCTTTGCTAGGGGTTTAGAAAGAGCCCCAAACCTCCAACACTTACATTGCTTTCATAAAAGAAAGCCAGAACTCCCATTCCACATCCTTTAAAATGGAAATAATTAATGATGATTAACAAATAATTATGAAATGACATTTTCGGTCTCATTTTTATGGATTACTGTTGGAAGACATACACAAAAGGGTGACTTTTCCAGGAGTGATTTCCTTAAGTGGCAAACAAAAACAATCAGTAGCAGTTTTTAGTTGTAGAGCAAGGATACAATTTACAACAATTCATGCAAATAAACAAAACTAATCCCACTTGTTATGGCAGCCATTACTGGTCACCCACTCCTCTTACTGAGCAGTGGGAATTCCAGACTGAACACAGAAAAGCTGCTAACTCGTACTCCTATTCACAGGTTAGTAAACAAACATGATTTCACATCCTGATGTAGACATGTTAAGCAGGTAATTGAAGCAAAATGCCCTCATCTTCACTACTTGATTAATGAAGAATTGTAAAGTCCTTCCCAAGGCAGAACTGAAAAAAATCTAGACTACTCAGCAATGAAGCATATACAGTAACTTAATACATAATTCTTCCATCTGACATACACTTCAGCTAGGATGTAACACTACAAAAGCCCAAGAATTCTGAGATCCAACATATTTTAACACACTCCTCTTGCCAAACACACTGCACTGCCAAGGAAAAACTAACCAGCCTCATGTGGAAAATGGTGTACTTGTAAAAAAGACTTTGCAGAAAAGCTCTGTGGACAAACTTGAATTTGGATCTTTTGTTGATCAAATCAGCATCTCCAGAATGATGAAGCAGCATCTCAAATAATGAACATCTCTAAGGGACAGATTGACAGCAAGTCTTCACTTAATACATTTGACCTCATTACCAAAGCCTGAGATCTCAACGTGCTTTTTAGTGTGTAAACCTCCTGTTGCTGCTCCTCAGGAAAGCAGCAGTCACATCTCAGTCCTGCTATGAGTCATCAAGTACAATGGAGTAGAAAAGAATCAGGCCAACCAGCTGTTGCTTGAGCAAAGCCTCTTGCTTCCTCATAGTAAACACTAAGCATTTTCTTACCAATTATCAAAAACATCACACTGTATCACTAGCTACGTGTAAAACTGAGAGTAATCAAGAATAATCAGTGAGAAAAGTCTGGTAAACCAAAAGCAGGTATAGAGAAATAGCAGGCATAAAGGAAACCCCAAATCCCTCTCCCTATTTCAGCGAGTGTTCATAGCATTGCAACAGTTTACTCACAGGGCAGAAACCATGCCCTACAGAAACCTCATTTACAACTTATACAAAACTTCAGTCTCCATTTAGTTCCCTTTTTTCAGAAGAAAACAAGTCTGAATTAATTACTATCCGAAAGGAAATTATCAACTTGTCTAATCCAGGTAAATCAGCTGCCACATGTTAAGACATGCTGATCCACTGTTATCTTCAGTTGCACCTACACCAACAAATCATTAGCATAATAGGGATTTTTACTTTATGCCTGTAATTAGAACAGTCTAAAAAACAACATCAGCTTCCTACAAAGTATGTACATTTTATAAGGGCAAGTAGTGACAGGACATGGGGAAATGGCTTTAAACTGGAACAGGGCAGACTTAGACTACATATTAGGAAGAAATTATTCACTGTGAGGGTGGTGAGACACTGGAACAGGTTGCCCAGAGAGGCTGTGAATGCCCCCTCCCTGGAAGCACTCAAGGCCAGGCTGGTACGAGCTGTGAGCAATCTGGTCTAGAGGGAGGTGGCCCTGCCTACAGCAGGGGGTTGGAACTGCATGATCTTAAAAGGTCCCTTCCAACCCAAACCAGTCTACAATTCAGTCTATGCCTAAAAGATACACATGGCACCATAGTCTGGGATCAAGATCTCATCTACTGTGAGGTTTCTCAAACTCAAAAAAGCTTTTGGTGATGGTGGCCATTCTTTGTTGTTGTTATTTTTTTTTTTTAACTTAAAATAATAATAATAATAATGCTGGAGATACAATCATATGAACTATCCAACAATAAACAACAGTGATGTCAGATTTCAGATGAAGGAAAATTATTTTCTGCCATGTCACAATGAAAAGCACTGTCACGACATTAAAATATCCCCAGTATTTCTCCATGGATTTTATCTGGACTACAAAATTTGGACAGTTTAGAACAGACAATAACGTAAACATTGAGGATCATTTTTCCTTATCCATCCTAAAAGGGATTATTTATCCTCTTCAATACTTTAAATAATTCATAAAATATATCTGGTATCATAACACAGCACTTTTCAATTTCAACATTTATTTCAAGTCCGTACTCTGCCAGAATTCTGGAAACCTGGCATTAATGGCTATCTAAAGAAACTTTCATAGACGCTTTTTACTGAAGTAATTGGCAAGAAGAAGTGGAAAGAAGGGGGGGTAGAGAAAAATTCTTGCAATCAAGCAGACTATACACAACTTGCTGCTGAAAAGAAGTCTTTCTGCAAGTAGCACATTAATTTCAAAGTAAGAAAGCCCAAGGTGGTTTGTCCAGTTAATTTCAGGGTCACAGAGTTTAAAAGCCACTATACAACAGCTTCTGGTCCAAAGTCAATTTATTAGCTCTTTCTAGGGTAAAGTAGCTCGTCTATTTGTTAAACTTGATAGTAGAAGACTTCCAGTCTTGTTAGGGACTCTCTTTGCTCTGGTGGTATTACCCCCGAATCATTAAAGAATTCTGATAATTCCTCCAGGTCACCATTTTCTTCAATACTACAACATCAGCACAACTTCATTGCATGAGAAACATCTTATGTGAGAAAATCCTGTGCTTATTTAGTTGCAGCTAATAGGCTTGCCTTACCCCAGTAGTATGACTATCATAAAAAAGATGAATGTTTTTGTTTAATCTGGTTAAGACATCTGCCCTGTGCACGGTCAACCTCTTGCAAGAAAAACTTAGCCACGCTTTTGCATTTTTACTTTATTGTAGCGGTTTACAACTTCCACTGCAATTCTTCTCTCTAGAGAGCACGCATGACTTTGCTAACTTAACTGCCTTATCAAGTAAAAGATATTGAAATTCACCACTACTTTTCAGGATTTATTTTGCTTACGATGCCAGAGCCAGTATTTTAAATGAGTGGTGCTCTAACAGTGGAAGCGTAAGAACACAGTGCATTCCAGATTATTTCATCTGCATGGCTTTACACAAAGAACATCATTTATGCATTAAACAACAGAAAATAAGTTACACATTATCCCTGAGGTATTGCACTTACACAATATTATTCTGTGGTTTAATGAAGACCACATGTTTCCTTTCTGCTTTGTCCTTCTAAGATCAATTATGTGACAGAAGATGAAAAAAGTTTTCACTGGTACATGGAGGAGGAGAGGAAAAAACCAACCACAAGTACAGAGGGTCTAATTCTTCAGCCACAAGTTACACCAGTATTTCTGGACCTAATTCTACAAGATTCAAACATTCAAAGTGCAGCTCAGATCAGGTGTTGGCTGAAGGGAACTACAGGCCTACTTTATCGGTGTGTCTTCTCACCCCTTCTCCTTTTATCTGTTTCCTGGGGAACCACCAAAAGCTACACTGAATAGTTGCAGGAAACAAGCAGATGACAGATCACCCTGACAAAGTGCCCTTGAAAATTAAGAACCTGAAGTCTAGCCGAACTGTCCTGATGACACCAACAAGCTTTCATAACAGGCTATCTACCAGCTATCAATCATCCTTTAAACATCGAGTCCAGACAATCAATTTCTTCCATGGTACTTTCTATGTAGGCTTTGTGTAGGTATTTTCAGTGCTGCTGTTTTGTTTTTTGTTCTTAATATATTTCATATATTCATATATTTTTATATGCAAACTCTTTCAACATCATATAAATATTTTTCAAGTCAAAGGAAACCAGACAATACTTGCTCTACTTGGAATGGTACAATTCATATGGTATCAGTCACATGAGCCAGCAGAGTGCTCTTGCAGCTCAGAAAGCCAATGGTATCCTGAGCTCCATCAGAAGAGGGGTGGCCAGTAGGGACAGGGAGGTGATTGTCCCTTGCTACTCTGCCCTCATGAGGCCCCATCCAGAATACAGCATCCAGATCTGGGGCCCTCAGTACAGAAAGGACATGAAGCTGTTGGACAGGCTCCAGAGGATGGCCCCATCCCCTGTGAAGACAGGCCGAGGGAGCTGGGCTTGTTCAAACTGGAGAAGAGAAAGCTGTGAACTTATGGAAGCCTTCCAGTATTTAAAAGGGGATTATAAAAAGGAGGGGAATCAACTTTTTACTTGGGTAGGCAGCGATAGAACAAGGAGGAATGGTTTTAAGCTCAAGGATGGAAGGTATAGACTGGATGTTGGGGGAAGTTCTTCACAGAGAGTGTGGTGAGGTGCTGGCACAGGCTGCCCAGAGACAATGCTCCATTCCTGGAGGTGTTCAAGGCCAGGTTAGATGGGACACTGGGCAACCTGGTCTAATACCAGATCTAGACATTGGTGGCCCTGCCTGTGGCAGGAAGGCTGGAACTTGATCCTTAGGGTGCCCCTCCAGCCCAAGCCATTCTATGATTCATTCTATCATACTTATCACAGAACCTCTGCATAATATTTCACCTTATTTGATAAGAGAAACAAAACTAAGAAACCTGCTAGAACCTACACTATATGGACAAGCACAATAAGCAGAGATGTAAAACTTCTCATAGAAGTTAAAGATAAGAGGTGATGTTGGCATGATACGCTTGGGGCTACCTTCATGTACTACCACAAATACAGTAACCAAATGGGGGAGGAAGGGATTGGGGAGAAACCTGCTTTTAACATTCTATTTGTTATATCAGAGTTTGGTTTTAAGTTGTCCTTGTTTCTTTTAAACACAATGTCATTGTTGCTTGTGTTTCCTTCCACATTGACAGGTTTCCATACCCCATCAAGGCACAACAGACAACAAGGAAAAACACTTAAGGAAAAAAAAACCAAAACACTATAAACTTTTCCAGTAGAACTGAAAGAAAGTTGCAATACAACATTTATTTTTGAATTAATAAAGGGACATCAGTGAAATAATAAACTAAAGCTATAATTATATATATATTTTTAGCTTAAGATATTCCACATAAAGACTGTGCTAACCTCAGTAAGTTGACTGCTAAACCAATTCAAGTTTCCTAAATCCGTCAGCATTTCATGAATATACGGATTCTTTTTTCCTTTGATACATTTTTCTACCAATTGTCCCTACCAGTCAACATCTGCCAAATGTCTACAAAGTGGAAAATAAGAAAGTAGTAGCGTATTTAAGGTTAAGGATTTCATCATAGAATACTTCAGGGTCTCTGTTATTAGCAAGGTGTCTGTAAATGCAGGACAAAACTGCAAGGATGAAAAATCTAATCAGAATTCTGGCTATTTCAAGAGAAGAAACAGCACTAATTTAAGACAAATAATTTGGATTTTACATCGATGCACGCAAATTTACCTCAAAGTCTTGATCAAACGCCACTGCAAAGATTAACACAAATTACTATCTCTGTTTTGTCTGCTCTGCATCTTCACAAGGTCTGTATACAATACACACATAACTAGGGGGAAAAAATAAACCATAACTTTCTAACCTAAACTCATTGTCCCACACCCTTTAACTACAGGCAAAACATTAAGAACAATTTCCTGGAGCAAGGTTTAGGTTTCAGAATATACGCAGTGCACATATTGAGACTCTTCTTTGAGTGGCATGTACAAATCTGAGGGAATTAAACTGAAGCTTACTGGAACAAATGAAATTGCTGAGACAAAGTTACTTATCTGCACAGTCAATTCTATACCCCTTACGGGCCAAGGAACAGCAGGAAGGGTAGAGAAGAGTTATCATATTTTACAGACAAAATTCAAACATGAAATACACAGACTAGTTGCATGATAGTCTTGAGCCAAGCCAGATCTTTCAGTTCAACTACCACATGATGCTGATCTGGTTATAACTTCAAGTCAATTTGAATGTAAAAGCAAAATGACTATACTCATATTGCATTAAACCTAATAGCTCCAGCTTCTGCTCCCAAGAAAGAATTCATCCTACTGTCTGTTCATCTTGGCTCCACACACTCATACAAGATCACTCTGAAACTAACTACAGGTTTTCACAGCAATGGGGTTCTTGAAAGCAAGACAGAGAGACCAACAAGACAGTATTACTTTCTTATCTCCAGTGACTTGTGCTGACATCAATGTAATTTGTTTGCAGAAGACATCTCAGGTTAACAGAGAGATGATCAAGAAATATTATTGTTTGATTTTCTTACCACATCAGGAAAAATAATCTCTCTGGTATGCTGGTGCCTGCCTTCCCCTCAAAAATATTTTCTTTATAAGCGGAGGTAGATAAAAGCATTTCTGAAATGCTGGTACTCAACGTAACACTCAGAAACTCAGTTATGTGTCTTAAAATTGAGCCTATTGAATGTACTGCAAAAAGGCAAACAGAAAGCACCAGAATTTAGAGGATAAACATTCTGAAAAGTCTCCTATACGTAAGTTATTATGAGTTTATTGAATATGCAATTTTGAACATTTTCCTCCCCCCTCAAGCCCAATTACATCATACGCTCATACATGTTTTGCAATCATTAGCAAAAGCAATTCTTGTCATGCCTGCCTTCAGATTTACAGGCCAATTTTAACCTACAGTCATGGGAACCACCCTTCTCACTAAGAAGTCCACAAGAACGTACCTAGAAAACGTCAATATGTTATATACCTATGCTTTAACATCATCTGTGCAGGAGAAGTTTCTAAATAACAATGTACCTATCACTAAAGCTTGTCACAGCCCACAGATGCAGTGAGGAAAACGTCTGTCCTGAACTGTCACTCAGCCAACAGCTCAAGAACTTGAGCATCTCTACCTGCTTCCCTGGCTGCAATCTATTTTTTTTAAAATCAATTTTCTAATTGGAGGCATGGGGTGTTACTTTTTATCACTGCTCTGAACACTGATATTAATGGAATACACTAAGCATGATTCAAATATGTAACAAAAGTTAACTATAGCATGTGTATATACACATAGGTATGCATCTACACGCACAGAGTAATCAGGAAAAAAAGATGCAGCATATTTATATACACAGACTAAATACAACATATCAAAGTAACTGGAATATTTATTTATTGCTAACTGCTTCCAAGGAGATAACACATCTTTAACCAGACCTATAAGCAGAATACATGAATAAATGACTAATCTTGCCCACAAGGAAGTTCCTTCTCCATTTCCCCCCCCAACAAGCTTCACCATAGTACAGATTTTGCTAAGAGATTAGGAGGGATATCCAGCTCCCAGGCATTACATCACTGAAGTTGCAGTCAGAAATAGTCACACTCAGAATCAGCTATGCCTTCAAATTCAGACAATTGCTGACTGCTGCTCTCTACGGTAACTTGGTAGAAAAAGTTAGCAGTCTATTTCAAATTTAGAACAAGACAACAGAGGGTAGAAGGTAAAAAAACCAAACAGTAAGAAAAAACGGTAGGCACACCCAGATACAGTATAAACAACAGGGTACCATTAATGACCAACTCCTGCATACTACACAGATATACAAACAATTTATTCTATAAGAATCTGATTTCCCATGCACTTGTAGTCTGTATCAAAACATTTTAATAAGACCTCATGTTCTCTATATCTCATAGCAGTGTCCTCTTCCTTATCTTCCTCTCCATAATGTGAGCTAGTCTTGGTCTTACCACAAGCCCTTCAATTCCCTCCTGCGCCAGCCACACAGACTAACACATTGTTAGCAGTCAGGTCCATCTCAGCTCCTTCTCAAATGCTGTCATGTAGCAAAAAAACATAACATCCAGAATAGTACCTCTGCAGTTGGTTTGGAGCCATACATACGACAGTTGCTAGTACACAGAACAAGTAACAGCTAATTAATTACTGCTTTTCCTTAATTCTCCCAGGACAATGCTCATAACTGTCCATTCCCACTCCCCTCAGGATTTTCACTGAGATTCAGCAGTGATAAGTTACCAAGTGTATCAAATTGCATTCTAAAGCTAGTCAACATTAAATCAACTTATTAAAGAATCGAGGCTGTTACAGCCAAACTACTACAGAGTAAGGCTGCTCTTCATCCCACTTGGCTTTTAATTCAGCCACCAATACACAGTCAAAGCATATGAATATCCTGATACAACGAATGCAAAACTTTACAATCAAAGACCTCAGTCCTGTTTAGAATGACAAGCCAACTTCATAAATCAATCTTGATTTTGGGATACAGACCAAAGAAACCTGTCACCTCCACTGGATTTGGGATTCATGTAACAAAAACTTGAGTCTCCATCACTGAAGTATCAATTCTACAGTATGTGTACCATTACTTCCATTACATCACCTCTGGTCAGTGGAAATAAGGCTGCACTTTATGAACTCAGTACAAGTCCAAAAGCAGTCTGTAAACCAAAACTTGGCCATACGACAAACAAGTTTCCAAGGGTTTCTGGGCTCTCCCCCACATTTACCAACCCATCCAAGAGCACTGCTCTTGATTATTCTTAAAGAAGTGATGATACTTATGCCTGTCCATTAAAACATATGTAAGACTTCCCCTTACCTCTTCTCTCTCTTCACTCCTTTTTCGTCTCTCAGTGGAAGTTAAACAAAATATGGGACTAGGAAGAGAAAAAGAATGAGTGGTAAAGGAGAAACAAAGGCAAATGCAGTTTCAGAAAGAGTAAGAACTAATTTACTGAAATCTACCAGAGCAACTGCAAGCAGAGGCATACAGAAAACAGCACGATTGTACATTTGTTCTTATATTTACAGAAAACCAATCCAAAATAAAAATTAGCTGCCAATCATCCAGTCTGCTCACTGAAAACTCGCCATACTTTTTAAAGTAAACCAGGAACAAAAAGGCCCAAAAAGGCCCAAAAAGGCCCAAAAAGGCCCACCCACTCGAGCATTAACTATTATCTGAAGGGAAGAGTCAAGAAATTAAAATATACAAGAACAAAAGCAGAGTGTGAAGGAACTTAAGAGAAAGAACTATTTTTCATAACAACATTGCTTATTGCTTTGAGAACCATGCGCTAATTTCAGCTATGGAACATTCAAGTGCTGCACTGTATCACCACAAGATATAAAACTCAAATATTAAAAAAACTCATAAATCAATTTCCCTGGTAAAATATTTCACTTTTAAGCCATTATTTTGCATCATCTGTCTCCCTGCAAGCATTTTTCTCCATCTAATGGAAAATAATTGTTGATTAAACATGCAGGCATTTTTATTTATTTATTAAGTTACATGAGGATTCCTTAGGAAAATTAAATCTAAATCTGTTCCCAAAAGCTATTCTTCATTGTTTCCAGGTATAAAACGTTTCTGCAGGTAGCATATAGTCCATTTTCCACACACATACTCTGTAGGCAGTGTCCATAGGTGTAAGAGTGAACTAAACATAACTGTACAGATAACAGCAGGTCAGCCACTGGGAGGACTGAGCTCTAAGGGCCACTATTTCTCATAAGAAGGAAGTCAGGCTTCTGGACAGAGAGGGAAAGTGAGGCTACAAATACATACACGCAACAGTCAGTGGCTTAATCTTGGCATTTTGCTGACTTTACAACACTGAATAAAATAATTCCTTTATGTTTTCGTGCTGCATAATAAGATTTGGAGGCCTACTGTAATTGCTAACAGTTTTGCTAAGTCTGACATCTCAGCCAAACTAATTACTATTTTGTTTTCACTGAGATAGATTACAAAAAGAACAACAAAAAACAGTTCCCCTGTCTTATCAGTGACATTTGACTCACATGACCAGCACAACAGCGCTTCCACTTTTAATTCTGCAAATAGTTTGTAGACTTTCATCTGCCTGCTGCACTTGTGCCCAGAAACCCAAGCATGGGCCAGGCACTCCTTCAAACAAACCTTAATTCTTTCCAGTAGATAGAAAAACCTTTTTACACAATTTTAACCACAAGTCAACCTGGACCATATTTCTTGGCAACAACCTGGCAATATTTTGATGTTCTTTGCTGAGGTTTTGGGAGGGAGATGGCAAGGGAACAGATGCGGGATGGGGGGGGGGGGGGGGGAGATGACTACATCATGTTCAAGGACAGCCACAAAAAACATCAAAGTTTAACATCAATAATGAATAAAAGCCACTTTATTTTCAATTGCAATCACCTTGCAGAAGTACACTGACTGATTTGCGTTAAGAAATTCCACACTTGTACCCTCACGGAGTTGTGTTTTCAAATAAGAGCTCAGAGTGTATTTTAATTGCAGCAACAAAGATAAGAAATACATAATGTTGGAACAAACACAGCAAAGAGATTCTGCCCAGCAATGGAAGCACAGAATACAGCTTTCATCTCTGAATACTACTGCCACAGAGAGGAAACAAAGAAGATGCAGAGCTTCTTTTAATGCTTCCAGGGAAGAGAATGTAAGTGACTGGAAAGGAGAGAGCAGAGAACAGATGTCTGAATGTTATGTATGTTTTTTTTCATCTTTAATCAATGATAGTAACACAATTTTTGGTAATAGATATTAAGATTCCCATCAGGCCTTCCTACTCCATTAAAAAAAAACAACAAAAAAAAAAAACCCAAAAAAACAAAAAAACCAACCAACTTATTGCTTTGGTGAGATACCTGAAGGAGTAACTTATCCTTATAGACAGGAAGATTTTAATTTGTAAGTCAATTATGTATCAAGTTAGTAGTAATTCCTTCACAGTTCTACAGCACCTTCAGAAACAGAACGAGGTGTAATCTCACCATACCTTCCCTCAAAAAAACTTTAAATAAACTTGTAATTCTCGAGCTTTCAGTTTCAGTAGCAATACCCAAAACATACTTCATTCAAAAAAGTTTCTTTAAACCAACAGTTAAGACAGGATTAACTGTCTAGACTTGGAATATCAGCTGCCTTGTGATACTGAAACACAGTCCCATTATAACCATACTAACTAGGAGTTTGATCCTTTGTCTACTCAAGGCCAAATAAGAGCATCACCCTCTGTGAAAGGAAGAAAACCCAACAACCTATCTATAGACACAGTCCAATTAGAACAGTTAAGATGAATGAACACTGAATCAGTTTAAATATTCAGAACTCCTCCGGTTAAAAGATTCAAACCCACATCCCATATATAACCTTAGTTCTCATTCTGAAAAGAGGATGGTCATTTAACCATTTTCCATATCACGTATTCATGAAAAATCAATAGTGTGCGAGAGATTATAGGTCCTTCTTTTAAAGCTGCAATCCAAACTACAATAACGTCATTAAAATCTATTCGTGTCATACCTTCTTTGAACCTGACAGTATTTATTTCTAAGATAAAGATATGAAAGTGAATGATTACCTCGATTATGGTGGCATAAAACAATACACAGAATGTAACTACAGATGAGAATAAACTTAAAAATCTTATCTGAGCCTGAAATGTTACATTTTAATCCGTACATCTTCCAAAAAACTGTTAACCTAAAACTAGAATCTCTCTTATTTTGGCATTCCATCCTAGGCCTGATTTGCCAAACTGCTGGTCCTCTGCAAGCCTCACTTAAGTTTTACAACGCTGCATGTTGTAAGCTGCATACAAACTATCACATGAAAGGAGAGATAGCACTCCTTCAATAAAACATGCAAAACTAAAGCATTTCACTTGCACAGGATGCAATCTGCATGCCACTGCCATTATTTTTCATTTGTGCTTTTGAAGCAAACAACTTCAGTGGACACCAATTTACCGCAGGTCTTACAAACATTTTAATGTACAAAAAAAATTAACAGATAAAACATTTAAGGCAGATGTTAGAAAATGTACTTTGTACAACAAAACTCTCTTCAAAGGCTTACAGGCAGCCTCAATTATTAAAATCTTCTAACAACCTGCAGAGCTTAAAATCCTGCCAGTTTCATTAACGCATTCAGATTTGCAAAAGGAAATAAAAAATAATCTCAGTATCTGCTAGCAAATATATGAAACCTTGACAAGGTTTCTTTTAAATAAGCTCTTTGTTATGCCTTAAAGGTAACAACCGTTCTGTCTTTGAACTTGATTATAGCAGGTTTTTTTTGTAGGTCACGAGCAGAATTTTGGATCCTGAAAGAGATTAGGTCAACTTTTCAGGGTAAAGTTCTTTTTAGTAAGCAGATGACTGTACAAAACATTCACTGAGCACCCTTAAAAAGCTCTAATTCACAATCAACACTGTAAATAATCCAGAACATGACATAAGGAACAAAAAGTGTTTTGCTTTCCTTCCTTAATCCACATTCTACATGTGCTGAAGCAGGTAAGGCATCTCAGTTAAAAAAAGAAAAGGAAAAAAAAAAAGCAATATTTCACTTTTAGCAATAAATCAGAACTACTACTTGCACTGTGGAAACATTTGAACACGGTACCTGCCCCAGAAACACTGTCCAACAAAATTTGCTTTTGAGGGGAATTCACAAATGACCGTTTGTATGGAAGTCACAAGACCAGCAGCATAGCTGGACTTGCTTAGGATCACTCCGGAACTCTGAATCGGCTTTTATTTTATATCCACATCACTCTACTCAATTTTGTTAGTTTTATAGCAAAATGGCAAAATACTTTCATTACACCTTCATTTATATTCATCTGTTTAGAGCAATGGCATGATTCAATGGTTACATACGTCGTACCTCAGCTAAATCCCACAAGCAGTCCTACTAAAATTAAGATTGTTCTTAAATCCAGCCAGGATCTTCCAACTGTATGGCCTCCATCCGGCATGACGCCCATTACTGTACTTCAGTTGCGTGCACAGAAACCTAACCAGAGATGTGAGGTAATGGAACTCCAAATAGTAATCTGAATTTTCATACTAAAAGAAACTTCCCCTAAGCACAGCTTCAAAAGTCAGTGTTTTTTTTCCTCTCTGAAGCTTCTGAAATGGCAAAAAGCTTACCCAAAATGCATACAACTATGACAGTTGAGCAGATTTTTCCTGCAGATAGGAAAAACCCAAAGACAGTTGTAAAACCACTTGTGTGACCCCTGCATTATTTTAACACGTTCATACTGCTATTGTAACAGAACATCTTCAAATCAGAAATCTCTTGAAAAATTCAGGTTGCAAATCTTCTCTCTTCCCAAAACTTTTGTCAGTTGGCACTGGGGAAATCTCTTTGATGAATATATACTTGAACAAATCAACATCAATGAAGTTCCAAAATAAAGCTGGAATTCCCTTTCTGATGTCTCCTTACACAGGTCTGTTTTCAAATCGCAGATCTGTTTTACAAATGGAGAAACTGAGTCACAAAGACAAAGTGACTCACTAGAACATAGACAGGAAAACTGGAAGACCTCAAAATTCCCAAAAAGGCCTTAATGCACAAAAACCGCAATGCACAGAAGTTATCTTTATAGGTATTCCAATTTCTGAATTTCATTTTTCCCCCCAACAGTACCTTTTGTAAACTGTACAGAATTGTTTCTTTTAATGTTAATCTGGAATTGGACATCTGCCCAAGAACATGACTGAGGCCATGAAACAGAGCAGCGCTGCCCTCCAAGTTGTAATGCTAAAACAAGTAATCAAGAGAACACCTCGAAAGAGGAAATAAAAAAGGCAAATGTTTTTTCGAGAGGCTCATGCCTACAACTCTTCAGAACCATGTCCACGTCCCTTATAATAAACAGAGAGCAAGTTGTGATTTAATATAAATAAATAAATAGAATTTGTATAATATGAGGAAGGTATCATTGGGAGCATGCATTGTTGGCCCATTAACGCCTCACTCGGTGGTTGGAAACACGCAGCTTTTGGCCTCAAAGCACATGAAAGGCAAGTGTTAACAACACCCAAAGCCTTCCCATCTTACTGTCCCACTTCAGGTGTATCTTAAACCCGCATCTGCGCTGTGATACATGTGAGTAGTATCTAAATTAAAACCCTTCAGAGACTGAAGACAATTTTGCCATTTCAGTACTTCACTTCTGATTGTTTCAATCCAGAAGCTTCTAAAGCTATACTGGAATACAAGCTCACACTTCATCAAACCGAGGACAATATGAAAGACAAGCGTACAAAAACAAAAGCGACAAACACCAATTTCTATTTTCTTGTTGCTGGTTGAACATACAGTTTGTAGCCTTTGTATCAAAGCACACTACACCAACCAGCAAATCCTTGTGACTCCCCTTCCCCCACCCAAACATATTTATAGTGGTGATACTAAAAGGTTCATATTTCATTTTGGAAAAAAATTAGAGGTTAGGAATTGCACTTTCGCTCAGTATTTGTACACGTATTATCAAACATACGTTTTATATAGGAATATACAAATTAAAGAAAAAGCCTAACACTTAGATTGCAAGGTTGCAGGAGAAAACTCCGTGTCTTAATAGAGTAACAGGTTATAATCCTGCATGCATTATTTCCCCAAGTATTAAGTTCTTTCAGCATTCCCAAATGATGAAGGCAGGGGATTACCACCCCAACGTCCAGCAAAGGTATTTCCTGGAAGGTGAACATGACGTTCACAAATGTGATTCCACCCAGAATTTGGCTGACTGAATTAGTGATCTGGATTTCCTTAGGTTGAAAAATATCACTGCTTTTAGGTTGGTAAGACGATGGACGGACATACGGTACCCACTGCAAAGGCAGGAGCTTATCCAAATTACTACACCGGCAGACGCACCACCTTACAGCAACCCATACACACCCCTCAGGGAAGCACTCCTGCCTCCTTCCACCCCCCGCTTCCCCGACAAGAGTGGTCTCGTTCACTTGCCTTTCACACACATAACCAATAAAATTAATCAGCTGGAACACAGCATTTTTAAATCGCAGTAAAGTCAAGAGATGCTTTGTGTGTTATTTGAAGGGAACGGTCTTTTCATTTTAACAGAATAAGGCTGTAATATGCAGCAGACAAACGCGCTGCATGGGGTGTGGAGGACCCGAGCTGATTAGATTACCACAACATCAGCCTGAGGCCGCCATTTTTAGAATCTCTAAAGGACAAAAGAGGGAAATTAAGAAATTTACTCCACATTTTTTGAAAAGTAACTTTAAAAGTATGGTCATTGTCATCAAATAATTACGCATTATTACTACGGCCGTGGATAAATCCCTCTTTTCTCCAAGCAAAGCCCTCAATAACTGTAATGTTTCATTATTATTCCTTCAATATACTGTAAATAGATTAAAACATTCCTGAACCCAGCTGCAGCACCGAGCCCCTGCCCTCAGCGATAATGTGTGCACCATGTTAGGGACCTCCAGGCTCCTGGCCACCGGGCGTCCCTAATGGCCGAGTATGGGGGGAATACAGGACCCTAATAATCACACTGTGTTATGCTTCTCTACCCTATTTAGGACTGTACAGTGAGCCATTTGAGTCCCCCCTCATAAGTCTAGAGGGATAGGGGCCGCTCCGACAGTATTTATTTCCTTATGACTAAAATCCGCCAGCCTAGGAAGGCAAGCGCTGGCTACGGGCACTGAAGCAAGAAAGGGATGCGCCAATATCACTACTCACAACCCCGAGAAAGGGGGTGGGGAGAACGATCCCCTTTTAAATTGGCACAGAAACTCCTGAGGACAGCTTCCCTGCACCAGGTTACCCAGGAGCAGAGATAGGAGCGGGGGGCAGAGGGGAGGCGGGGGTGTGGAAGGCAGGGAGATTAGGCCTACAACGACCATTTTAGTGTCACAAAGCACAAACATACAGGATGGAGGAAGAGGAGAGATCTCCCTGAGCTTCATACAACTCGATACGCAGTCCCAATAACGCACAAATCCCTTCTTAAAACCCACCCGCCTGAGGAAGGTCTGCTTTCACGTAACAGCCTCTACCGGCTCTTTTTCCAGGCATAATGCATAAATCTGGCAGAACTGCCAAAAAATTCCCCCTCAGCTCCTCCAGCTACAGTAACCCGCCATATTCACAAGCTATAGCGACAGTCTGCCATTTTTTTAGCCAAACCCCACAAAAAAGAAAAACGAACGCAACGCAACCCCGGCAGAATCTAAACCCATCGCAGGGGCAGGCAGCCCCAGGCAGTGGGGCACAGAGCCATCCCTACGGCATTCACCCCCTGCTCCCAGCCCCCTCCCCCCAGCAGCCGGCAGAACCGCGGTGGCAACGAGCACGGACTCACCTGGAATGGTGACAGGCCCACAGCAGCACCCCTCAGCCGGGCCCCCTCCTATCCCAGCCCGCTGCAGCTGCCCTACTGCGGAGAGCCCTGCCCTGGGCAGGACCGACCCTCAGCACTCTGCTAAAAGAAAGAAAAGAACGGGGAGATCCCTCCTCCCCCAGCAACCAGCTGAGTGCTCGGCGCCCGGCGGGGTCCGGCTGAGAAGCGCCTCTGCCTCGGGACCTGTGTACAAACCCCGCTGCCGCCCCTGCTCCCGTGTCTCCCTCCTTTCAGCCTCCTACGCTCCCCTCGATGTCACTGCCTCTCTCTGGGAAAATGGCGTCCGCTCTCCCCTCCCTCCCCCTGCACGGGGCTCACCCGCCCCGCCTAGCAGGGGCAGGGTTACCAAGGCGAAGCCAAACAGCCGCCATTTTGCTTGTGGGCCGGTGCGCGGGCTGCGCCCGCCGGGCGCTCAGTGTCCATTTTACAAAAGCTCTTTGCGCCTTCACAGCGAACAACGGCGGCGCTCCGGGAGCGGGCGGGGGCCGGCGGGGGCGCGTGGGGCGGGGGAGGAACGGCGAGAAGGGGCCGGCGCGCGGCCCCGAACGCCGGCGGGAGGATCGACTCAAAGGCGCGTTCTCTGGGGCGCCGAGCTCGGCCGCTCCCCCCAGCCCGGCGTCCCGCTGGCGGCCGGCATTCCGCTCAGCTGCGTCCGCTCGTCGCTAATCTCAAAGAGAGGGGTAACTTTTCCTCACGGAGCGCACGAAGAGCCGCATGGAGGAGGACTGGGGGGGGGGGGGGAGCGGGAGGTTTGAGCGGCCCCGCGTCAGGGCGGTGCGGGGCTCTGAGCGACCGCCGGGGGCTGCGGTGACAACGCTCTTCTCCTCACGGCGTTCGGGAACCGCGCTCTGTGCCCTGAGCGCCGGTCCCCGTTCTCCTCCAGGGAACGGCGCGGGGAACCGCTCGGCTTTGTGCGCACCGGGCGGGCCGCTCGGCGCCGCCGCTCCCCCCCGCCACGTCCCCTCCCCGCTCTGCCCGGCCTCAACCCCTCCGGCGCAGTGAGGGAGGGGAGGCGGCGGCTGGGGTTTCATTCGACGCCCACCAGGGGCTGAGCGAGCCTCCTTCAGTGCGCAAACGCGGGGCACCGGATAAAAGCGGGGCTGGCAGCCGCTGCCCTGCCTCGATGGAGCCGCCACACGCGGGTGACCGGAGGAGCCGCTAGCGGCCACGCCGTAGCCTAAGCGTCCCCCCGCCCCTCGGGCAGAGCTCGGGGCTCTAACGGGTGCTCTGCGGCAGGAGGGAGCCGAGGTGAAGGGATCCGCTCGGACGCAGCGGAGGCGGCTGTGGCGGGGCAGTGAGCCTGAGGGAGGAGGGGGGGGCGATTAAACGTCTTGTGACATGGCGGAGTCTATGGGTATTTTTTCCTGTCTAACTCTCCTGTGCGTGTGTCTCTTGTTTCTCTCTTTCTCTCTCTCCTCAGGGTGCTTGGCCGGGGCTGCTCGCTCGGGTTCTGCCTGTTGTTGCGCGAAATGGCGGCCGGCGGCTCGGTGGGTTTAGTCGTCGGTTTTTTTTTTTTTTGTATAGGTTTCTTTTTTTTCTCCTCCTTCCTCTCCTCTTCCCCTCCCCCACTCGTGCCTCGGCTGCGGCTCCGCAGCGAACCGCGGCGGGGACTGAGGCAGGAGGGGGAGGGGGCGGGCTCTGCGCTCATCCAATCGGAAGCTCCGCCGGGCTTCACGGCGCTCCCCTATTGGCTGGCGCTGACATCATCCTGCAGTAGGGGCCGCCGCAGCCGGGCAGGGTCGGCGCTGCCGGGGGAGGTTGGTGCAAAGGGAGAAAACGGGCGCCATGATCCCAGCGCGAGGGAGGACGGCGCGGGCGGGGGATCCCCGGCGAGAAGGAAAGCGGGAAAAGGCCTCGGCTTGTCCTTCCTTAGCGGGGCCGGGAGGAGAGGAGCGGGGGAAGAGAGAGAGCGAGAGAGAAAGGAGCGGCCTGCGCCTGCTTTTGTAACTGCGTCAGTCCAAGATGGCGCAGGGTCTCCCTGGAGAGGGAAGGGAGCCGCACGTCCGCCGGAGGTCATGTGACCGCGCTGCATTCCTGTGGGCTTTGGCTGCCGCCCAACGCGGCTGAGGCGGCGGCGGCGCTCGGGAGAGTTGGAGCTTCCCCTCCCCCAGCGCTGCCGTTGCCGCGTCGCTTCCCCTTCCCTTCCCCCCCGTAACCCCGCGCGCGAGGGCGTAGCCGCTGCCGAGGAAGGTTCTCGTTGCTCTCCTTCCTCCCCGCCCCTCTCCCGGGTGTAGTTGCGCTCGGGGGAGGCCCTCCGTCCGCCCTCCGCTGCCGTAGCGCCTTTCTCGGCCTCCCCTCCCCGATGTAAGTCAGGCTCCGAGTAACCGGCCGGAGGCTCTGGGCGCTGTGGTGTGACCTCATTACAGTTGTGCGGCGTCGTGGCGGAGTGTGCGGCACTGGGGGGGGGCTGAGGGAAGGGACGGAGCCTGCTCACATCTCTGCTGTGCCCGAACAGCGCTGCCGGGTGGGAAAGGCAGTGCTGGTGTTCTTTGTGTGCTGCTGGATCCTGTCGGAGAAGCAACGTGGCATGCGTTACAGTTAGGCCTGCACTGTTAGCACAGGGATTTAGGTGTGTATGTAGGGAAAATGGGCCTGTGGCATGCGCGTACTGCGGGTGTCCCTTGTCTTGCTGCAGGACGGTGGCAAGAGAAGGATTTGGTATCACGAGTGTGGCCTAGGATTTCATGGCGTTCAAATCTATATTCTGGTTCTGTATTTTATCTCAGGATTCCGGGGGAGGGAGTGGAGGGGAGTGTAAAAATGTACATTTTCCAATTCTAACACGTCTTTCTTAGCAAGGAGTGCGGCGCATTGTGCTGTTGGGGTGGGGTGCTTATGTTTGCAGAGCAGTTTGGTGCCGGTTCCCACATCTCATTTTCGTATGGTACAACAAAGTCAGCCTCTGCACCTAACCCAGCAAACAAACGTAACGGCTAAAATTGCTGAGGCAAATGATGGTGATTTGTTACATTTAGAAATGTTTGGCAGCACTTTTCCAGATCTTAATATGTTCACTGGTGCGGTTTGTTTCTTTTCTGTGCAGTGAGCAACCTGGTGGGGCGTGAAGCTTGAATTTCTGGTGGATGCATTATGTTAAAGCAACTGGAATGGAAGTTACTGAGTATGTGACTAATGTAGAAGATTCCTGTATAATAGACGCTACTTAATGTGTTACATAAGTAACGTGAGGTGGAGTCTGGTTGCGTAAGAAGCAGCTGGGGATGGGGAGCTGCTGTACGCAGTCCATACGAGCTGCAATTAGAGCCTGCAGGGTATGTGTGCCGGGGAGGGGAGCAGTGGGCTTGGGAACATCTGATAGTGCTATATTTTTCCTTTGTGCCAGGAAAGATGTTGAGACAGTAAGAAAGGATGACAGTGCGAAGCTTTTTAAAGTTAGGACTCTGGTCTGAGCTTAACTTTTGTGATGCACACCGTTTCCTGAACAAAACCCCCCTTTTTTTGAGTGTCAGATGGTGGCTGTCAGCTGAGCCTTGCAGCAGCCGGTTCTGTGGAAGGTACTACAAAGAGCAGGATTCTTGTTAATGCTATTCAGAAAAATGAAGCACTGGCAGTAGTGTTAGGAGGAGGCCATTGGTTTGTTGACCAAACATGTAAGTGACTGGATTATTGTTTCTTCGTGTATAGACATATAGTAGCACAAGGTAAATAATCCCTTTGTAATAGAAACTTCTGGAGAAGCTTCTAGAGCACAGTGATTCTTATGAGATAGAACAGATTTTGTTCGGAACCTGACATGAATATTTCCTTGAATATGTACCTAATGGAGAGCATTAATATTAACTGAAGATGACAAAAGGTACTTTTCTACTAAATTAGCACTTGCATTTAGGCTTGCATTCTGTGATTACAGAGTGGGGAGCAGTTATCTATCTCAGTGTAAGGGAACAATCTGAATAATTACATTCGTATATAAATAGCTTATATAGAATACTCAGAAATCAAAAGTTTTTCTGCAGTAGAGACATTTAATTCCTAAAGAAACCTTTTAGGCAGCACCCATTAACACCAGATTTTGTTTGTGGGCTCAGGAGGTGAACTTTACATAACAGGTAGCTTGTCGCAGAAGTGCTTGAACTGTGGAATCTTTATGTTCTTATGGGACAACAGAAATGAAGGAATATTCTGATAATAATTTGTTTCAAGGCAGTCTTGTTAGCTGTTGTCAGGGAAGCGCTGTCTTCTTTGACAAGTGGTCACTCTGGTGGTGTTGGTGGTCTTGAAATTGTCTGTAATGTTCTCTGAAATTACTTCTGCTGCAGATGAATAACAGCAAATGTTCATACTGCTTTGAGGCAATCCTATGGGAAGGGGATTTGCTTGAAGGCCAGTCTGTAAGCTGTGCCTTTATCTGGAAGGTGCAGGAAAGGAAGAGAGCTGTAGGAGAGGGAGGTGTTTAATAAAGTAGTTTGTATTTAGGGTAGCCAACCAGGGAGAAAAACAATTTCTACTTCCCTTTCTTCCCTTTTACTGAGGACGTTTCAACTGACTGTGTGTTCTCCAGCAGTCAGACTTGTGGTTCTGACTTACTGCGGTAGCCTGTCTGTGCATGTGTACATGGTTTGTGCTTTTGCTAAGATCTGTTATTTAAACAGTGCTGTTTACAGTGCTAGTCATATAAAGACTGACACGAGTTCAAGGGTACGTAGAGGAGAAGGGAGGGGGGATATGAGGTGTAATATATCCGAGTATGCATTCATGCCATAGTTGAAATGGTTGAAGCAGTGCTTATGCTGAAAGATGATCCGGTACCTCTTCCCAGCTGTTCATTCTTGCTTCTATGCTGCCCTTTTTTTTTTGTTTGTTGTAGTGGCACAAGTGTTCATGTGGGCAGTGGCACAGGAGAACAGATTTAGTGTAAGCCTGATTATAATGGATCATTTTTTAATGTGAATGTTGGCTGCTTGGGTTCACAAATGCTTCTGCTTGAACAAGAGCAGGAAGAAGCAGCTGTAGGGCAAAATAATGGAGATGTGCAAGCTTTACCTGTATGCTTGTTTGGTTTTTTCCTTATTAAAGAGGCAATTCTTAAGGAATAGAAGGGGCAAATCCTAAAGGCACTTTTAGGATCAGAATCACTGTAATTCTTGCTTAAGGAGTCTGGCATGTTAAAAAACAAAACAAAACAAAAACCTAAAAAATAGTATGTAAGGCATTACCATGTTGACCTGCAGTTGTAGGACCTGCAGGTGGCAGGGTCATTTCAGATGTATCTATAGGATAATGGCTGGGCTAAAGCTGGGAAAGGTAGGCTTTCTTGCTCCTGAAGTGGCTGGTAATCTCATAACTGGACTGTTTGGTAAAAAATTAATTGTACTGGAAGAGTTCTAAGCTAATCTTCAAAAACCTTGTGGTCTCAGTGGGTCACAATAGTCTCTTATCAAATTAATGTATGTTAATTGCTTTTATGTCCAGTGACTTTCTATTGAGCAGAAACCAATCAGTGTCAGCAGATATTTCCACCTGGATTTGGAAGGACTGTTTTGAACAGCAGCAGGACAGGAACGTCTTTTGCATGTGTCTTGAGGGTTTGTGTCAGGATAAGCTTTTTTGGAGGAAAAAAAAAAGTTGACTCAGAAGGAGTTGTGGGGGTTTTCCTATGGAGAAGGACCAGATATTGGCAGACAGTAAAAGGAAAAAACAGAATGAGAATAGTTGAGCTCACTGCTGAGAGGGAGAGGCAAGCTTGCAGTTGTGTGGACAGCTTCTGAGGTCTAGTTAGTGTTTGCACTGGTCTAGCACACGGGTGGGGCCTTCTTAAGGTGCGAGGTAGTACTCTCACTTGATTATATACTGCTAGCTCAGAAGCCATGTCAATAATATTTCTTTGAAGATGCTGGAAATCATCTGTAAGTGGATTATTCCTCACAAGTGGACCTCACAGGGTACAAGTGAGGTAGGCACAACAGTGGCTCTTTCTGGCTTCTAGGAAGAAAACAGAGAAAATACTGCTGCTTATTGAGAGTTAGGCTGTGCTAGAGTGAGGAAATTACAGAGCTGTGGGCTCCAGGATTCCAGAGCTGCAGCTCAAGGTGGTCCTGTCACAGGGAGACCAAAGCAAGTGTTTATCTTGTTTGGAAGCTTTGGGAACCAAACAAAACTTATGTGGGTACAAAGTGTTGTACCTAATGGGCTCCTTATCTCTGCTGAGACTTCTGTAAGGAACTACAGAATTTCTCCCTTCTGTAGGGAGGGAACTTTTTTCAAGAGAGTAGAGAACAACCATAGGAACAAGACCTCAGTTTCCACTCAGTTGACCACTCTTGTGGTCAAGCGTGGATGCACTGTTTGACAGCTTGTTAATGATGTGCAAATATGCAGCGTTTCTTTTTCAGCGGTAAATTGCAGCTGGAGTGCAGCATTACCTGATGTCTCTAGAAAGGATTAATTTCAGAAGACTGCTGTAATCCTGGTCAGCCTATACAGAAATACTGAATTATGATGACTGAATGCCAGATTCAGAATGGGAAGCTTTCTGACTGGCTACAACTATGTTTCATGCTTGCTGACCTCAGTGGGTTGACAACTAATTAAACTTTGTGTTGGTGAAGTTCGTGATTCTTCGTATCTGTACAGTGATTAGTATATATACTTCTGCTTGGTTGGTTCTCGTGTGTTCAGGTCTTTGGTAGCTGCTAGATGCAGTGCTAATACAGTTGCAATATACCAAACTCATACAAGTCCAAAGCTAACTTGTGCAGCAGATCTGGGGTGTCGCTGTCAAAACTAGTGGGGAGGACACAAAAAGAGGGGAAGAGCTGTATGGAAAATAGGTACTTGACATCTTGTTCTCTCTTGTTCCTGCCCTCCCTGATTAGATCACTGTCACGTGGTCCCTTAAATTTAAGTGAAGTGAAACAGGAACTGGAGATTTTATAGTTGTGCTGCTTTTAGTGTAACCTAAGCTGTAGCTTTGGTTGGTCTTTTACCAGGATAATTCTCTTCTGAGCACTGAACTGCGGTAGTTGTGCTGCTTCATTTTGGGCCATAATGTTTGTACTGCTGTCTTATCTGAGGTAGGAGGAGTTGTCCCTCCAGGAAAAACAACAGGCCTTCTACTTAAAAGACTTTGTAAGAGCATGTGTTTAAATACTGTTTCTACCCCAGTAGTGATTTAGAAGGCTGCCTTTTTGACAAAATGAAACTGTTGCTTTTGTCAAGGTAGTACTGCAAGTTGAATTTGTCTCGGGAGCTGTGTGCCATCATCGCAGTACTCATATGCTGGAGCAAGCATATCGTAAGCTTATAAAGGCATGCTGGGCAGTTGTGAGATCCTA
Organism: Excalfactoria chinensis; assembly: GCF_039878825.1. NCBI lineage: Eukaryota > Metazoa > Chordata > Aves > Galliformes > Phasianidae > Excalfactoria > Excalfactoria chinensis. The sequence goes on along the minus strand of NC_092825.1, from coordinate 12,455,062 downwards.
TTTTTAAACTGCTTCTGAGAAACACTTCTGCCTACTGTCTCTACACAAGCATAGGAAAGAATATACTTCATCGAGGAGCCATGGTGTCTGGACTCAACTGACAGCAATTTTTGAACTTGAAGTGTCTCCTCTTTAGAAGAGATAATAAATTTGAATCTGTGCTCATTTCTGCTGGGGAGGGGAAATGACCGTAACTAAGAAGTAGTGGCAGTGGCCTTTGAGTTCTTGGCTTCAACCAGCTGTAGCAAGAGACAGATTTGTGGTACCTGACAGACGAACCAAACATGAAGAAGAAGAAATCGGGTTGTCAAATCACCTGCTTTGCTGTGCTTAAAATGCAAGAAATGTTAATGGCAGGAATGTTTGTGGTGGTACCTCTTGTAAGTCTGGAACATAGCAGGTTTTCTTAGCCTGCTGCTGGCTGTATTACTGTATTATTGTAGGTCTGTGATAGTACCATGTAACACCCTTACATTTCCACCAAGTTTTGAAAATTGCATAAAAATGCAGCTAGGCTTTACATGCAAACAAACTAGTTTTTTAAGGCTTTTCTTCTGTTTCCCAGATCATCTACTTAAGGCTAAACCTGAAGTATAAACACTGAATGTAGGTGTTTGGCATTCTTGCTGTAGCACTGAGGGAATCCTGAAATTGAAGGACCTTTTCAGGGTATGTATAGTATGTTGTTTAGGGCAAAAATAGGGAATATGAAGGAAGCATTTAGATTGTTGTGTTTCTTTTAAAATTTGGTGAGCAGGAATAATTCAAATGAGGTTAACTACTATGAACAAGAAGGAAAAAATCATGCTGCAATAAGGTGGATTATAGAGAGCAAATTCAGCATACTGAATAGTGCATGTCTTACAGCTTTTTCATCAGGTGACTCCTAAAACTACAGTTGGTACTGTAGACCTAATTAATGGGAGGGAATGGTTGTCACAAAGTATTATTAGAGCTATATCCTGAAGTCTGTAGTTAAGTCTGCACTGTTTCTCACAGTTGACTGTGAGTAATTCTGTTTTACTATTTTTCTGGAGCAGGCAAGCTGCTCTTCTGCCATTTCCCCCCACATATTGTGCTACAAGTATTGGCCTTGCAAGCAGCTGTTAGTTATGTTGGTTTATCTTCTTTTTCAGTTCAGTGGCATAACTCCTTGGTAATCACGTTCAAGTAAACAGGAGTAGTTACCTGCTGTTCTTCTTGGTGTTGGTTATGCAGGTTCTGCCTTCTAGGCCAAATGCTAGAACATGCATGGGGAGCTTTTTCTTAAACCTGTTATAACTTCATTCTGCAGTTAGCAAAGCAAGGTGATGGGTTTGGGGAGTACAACACTTTTTACTGCTTCTGTGGCTTTACTTAAACATGCCTTATCGTTTTAGTTACACAGTGATGCTGCAGCGACGTTCCAGCAGCTCTACCCACATCAGTAACTTGGTGAGAATACTCAGGCAGCACTCAGGGCCTGTTCTGTTCACTTTAATGGCTCTGCTTTATCTAGTCTGATCAGAACTATAGCCCTACATCTCAAACTTTCTGCTTGACTAACCCTTGCATCCTTTCAATGTATTTTGTAAGTAGCGCAGCACAAAGTTAGCGAAGATCAAACTGTCTGTAGCTGCTCGTATCTGGATGTGACTTGCTGGAAGGTACTTCTGCCTGTCTTTAAATGCTGCATAATACATGGATTTGTCCAATAGGCAGCCTGTGTATTTGACAGGAAGTGTCTTATGCTTCTCCTTTTTGCTTGAATGGCATAGAACAGCAATTATACACTGATTGTGCTCATTACAAGTAAATTCCACATCCTGTTTAGAATAGGATGTACATATGAACAAGCACAAAACATCTGTTGCATCTTCCTAGAAATAGCATTTTGCAAACTTAGATATTTCAGCTTCACAGCTGTTCAGACACTGTTCCGTGTTTAAAATTCAAAGCCTTTAAAGGTTGTGTGAAGTAACAGTTTAGAATAGGAAGCTCTTTTTTTTTTTTTTTTTTTTCCTTGTTTTCCAGCATGATGTAAAAATACTGTTGTGGAGTCGATGCTTCCTACCCTTCTGGATCATCAGTCCACTCAGTGGTGTTCTCCACTCCATGTAGAACAGCAGAGAGCAAAACAAAAAACCAAACCAACCTGGACCGGTTGTTGAAAAGTCCAGCAGACTGTTCTGTTTCTGCACCTTTCTAAAACCCTACGTTGAATCTGAGTTTTGGATGTGTCCAGTTGGCATTGGAGCAAATAAGAGGTTTTACTACTGTTCAGAAACACTTCTACTGCAGGTCTTAAAATGGATTCTTGCTCTACTTGTCATATGAAAAGTAAAGATGAGATGCTTTGTTGAACTCTGATCCCAAACTCAGTTTTTCCTTTACATTAGTTTAATATGTGAGCACTGATATTTAGGGTTTTTTTGGCAGTTAAGCCAGAACATGTCTGATATGTTACTGGTTTTAAGCTCCATTGATATGTGGAATATTCCCTGCTCAGAGGAGACTCCTGGCCTTGTCTATTGCAGAAAAGAAAGGATGAAATGGGTTCTCTTGTAAGCAAACTTTAAAAATGTCGGGTGTCCATTAAGGCTGGTTAAACAAACTGTTCTTTGGTAAGTGAAAGGGTCAGAAGCCTGCATATCAATACACGTGAATGCCCATGTTTACAAATAGTTATGGATGACCAAAGCGAGGATGATGAAGGCTTCTAGAAGTTAAGGCATCTGTTTAGAGGAAAGAGTGAAAGTAGAGATGGGTTGAAGCAAAGAGTGTGTTCCCAGTGTTACTGGAGACTTGTTAGAAACTAGCAAACCAAAAAAAAGCAACAAACACCTGAGTGAAATTTCTCTGTCTCGGGCAGAAAATAAGCAGGTCTAACCTGTACTTCTTGAACAGCGTACAGCTTTTAAGTACCTTCAGGCTATGTCTAGAGGAAATTGTAGAAATGATTAAAACAGAAGCACTGTATGCAAGGGCAGAGTTTTAAATGACTGAAAGAGTTTGGAGGAGGATCTTCTCTGTATGGAGCACATCCTTGTTTCAAACACTTGTGCTGCATTGTAGATCACATGATTACTAGTTGTTGTGTAACAGGAAAGCCTGTGCTTTTTATTCATCTTAGGGAGCTTGTGAAGGGAAACAGGTTGGGGTTGTATTCAGCTATAACTTCCTTTCTGTTGGGAGCTCACGTCTGAGCTATCATGTATTTCTAGCACTTAATCTGCCAGGTGGAATACCTTGGTTTCCTGCCCGTATGGGTAATTTATGTAAGCTCTGGAGGTAGGGAGCAACTTGAAGCCCTCTTTCCATGGGATGAGGAGGGCATTTCTTGATGATCTCCTTCCCTTGTTTTCTGGGTGGGTGCAGTTAGGTGTGCTTTGCTGTACCATGGGGTTAAGCTAGTCTGTAGCATGTAAGATCTACTTAAGCTTTTTATTCTCGAGTTTAAGGACTCTTAATTTCAAACTTTAAGATAGTTATGTTGGCATCTGAATCACAGCACGAGTTATTTCTAAACATCAAAGAAAAGTAACCAGGCTGGAGACTGAAGTTCATCAAAGACCTGCAATTTTATGTCCAAATTCCCACTTGCCTGCCAGACTTCTGCAAAATCAGCTTGCAGGTTTCCTGTGCAGCGAATGGATAGTGTGAGGTACATAAGTCTAGAAACCAGCTGAATGGAAAGGAGGAAGATTGGCCAAGAGGAAACAAAAAGGGGAGGTGTTTAATTAGATCTGTGTTTTAGTTTAAGTGCTGTTTTGAAGCTAGGCGTTCATGCTGAATTCAACTGTCTCTAGCTTTCTGCAATAGCAGATGCTCTAACCAGATCAGTAGCCTTGTTACGTGCAGATGGGATGATGCAGCCTCTAAGTATACCCCAAGGTATCGCATGTGCTCTGTATCACTTAAAATTGTCTGTAGAATATAAGTAATCACTTGTTCTTTACTAGTCACAGTTTGTAGGAATTTAGTTTATGTTTATGGATAGAAGTCATGGAAAATCTATTCAGTGGCAGCAAGCTGTGTATGTTTTTTCACTCATACTGTTTGCATTAACTTCGGGTTCTCTCTAGAGTGTTGTACCCCGCCTAAATACAAAGGTGTTCATTTTCTTTCTTGTCCTGTGTGAAAGAGAAACTGCTATAACTTCAGATTTTTTTTTTTTCCCTTTAGTGCAAGAGGTGCCTGAAAGGTGAAAGTTGGTGCTTGAGTCCACAACAGAGTCCTGTCATTCACAGTTGCTGCTTAACTGACTTCTCAGATACGAACAAAAAAAAAAAAGAGCTGTAGTTTAAAAACATAACAACAAGCTCATCTCTGCCCTCTGAAAGTAAACTTTCCTGGGACAACCTCCTGTTCTGTTTGGATAAAGAGATTCTGGGCAAAAAGCAAGACTTCTGTGATTGTTTGCCCAGAGTATAAATATTTCATGCTTCTTTGAGTGCTTGTGTGGCCTAAATCTTGCAGCAGTACCGTCTCAGCTATTCTTAGGTTTGGGGACCAGGAAAAGTGCTTGTTTCCTGTCTTCCCTCCCCCCAGAATCTTGGTTACCTTAAATGAGGAAGAGAGACGCAACCCACAGCTGCTCCAAATGAAGAATGCTGGCAGTCTGTCCTCACCTGTTGTGGAAGGAGTAGGACAGCATTGCAGTTATATTGCAGTACTCTGTGTTTTCTTTTCCAGCAATGCAAAGGCATTGCACTTCTCAACTAAAATAAGAATGCAGCTTGTTTGTGAATTATGCATGGCTTCTCCCCAAAAGTGGTTATTACAACTCATAGCAAGATCTACTTCTCTGATTGTTGACTTTGGAACATCGGTGCTGTGCACAAGCCTGAGCAACGTGAGAAATCAGTGAAACCGAGTGTCATGGTATCCCTCAGTATACTGTGACTGGGTGTAGGTAACAGCCATTAGCGTGTTTGTCAGCTGCTGCTTCTCATCCATAGCTACAAATTACTTGTACATGTGGGAGTGATTTCTAGGTACAGGTAACAGCACCCGTTTAGTCTGAGCAATGTCAAACTGCTTCCCTTTTTAAAAAACAGCACACCAAAAAGCCTCCACCAACAACCAAACAAATCTTAATTGCCTGCTTGAACTGTAGCAGTATGAGAAGTCCATGGTAACCCCTCTGATTTCCTCCTAAGGGAGAACCTTAAATGAAAACCCATATCCTCCTATCTGTAGTTGCTGTTTTGAAAAGTAAAATAGTGTAATGACGGTTCTTGTTGCACAAGTTTATTGGCAGCGGTACATGGGTGTTAAAATTTGTGAGAGAAGAGTTTGGGGTATTGTGTTGATGTGATATTTGCAATCAAAGTGCATGTACCCTTAGTATAAACAGTCTCTTTTCTTGACAAATGGATCTGCAGCAATCCAACTAAGATGTGAAGCTCCTTGGCACTGTGGAGTGCATGCAGAAGAGGCCTGGGATCACTCGGGCAAGAGGCAGATAGTAGCTTTGGTGTGGAGAAGAGTCCCTGTGTGTGAAGCATAGCTAGGAGCAGGGGGCTTGTCTTGGTATGCTCCTCTGCAGCTTCTGAGTGTCACTAATGGATATAAGGGATCTTTCATTTCAGTGTTAGGTGTATTTTCCACAGCGTATTTTCCTCTTACGCAGCAGTGGTGGTCATGCTCTATTTGGGGGTGTTGGTTTGCAGTTTCATTTGGGGTTTTGTTTCACTTTAAGTTTCGTTTTGAAAAGTGAATAGATCTCAGCTGCTGGCTGTGATTCTTTTTGCCAGAGTAAAAAAATGATCATGTTCATATTAGCTGCTTTAGCCATCTATAGAAGGATACTGACTGAGAAAATGTTGAACTCCAGGAAAAAATGTCTGCTTCCTCAAAGACTTACAACCTGTTGCATCACTGCTTAGGCACTGACAGTAAAGCCTTAATCCTCCGGATCTGATTCATGTTAATTCAGTGTTAAAGAGGAATGACACTGTGGTCACTTGGCCACTGAGATTTTTGAGCAGTTCTACTTTGTTCAGATAGATGTTTAAATTGTGGATGAAAACCAAGAAGGTTGTTGCTAGTTGAACACTTTCTACAGGCTTGTGGTTTTAGGTTGCTCTGCAGTTCATGCCAAGTGGCAGTTTTAATGTCTTTATTGTAGTGTTATAAGAAGTTAATAATAAGGTGACAACTGTGTGAGCACCTATGAAGTGGGACGTGAGTATTGACTACTACTATCGAAAAGAATAAAAAGGCAACATTAAACAGTGTATGCTACAGCAGTAAATCACCTAAAGGGCAGTGGCTTAAGTCAACATATGTTCCTTAAGCTGTAGGGTCTGCTACTGCATCTGATTCTGTGGGTATTGAAAGGTCTGAATGTAAGTGGGGCTGGTAGCACCACTCATGTTGTTCTCAGCTTTTTAGCTTCCCAGAAATCTTAATGATGAAGTTACAGGTGCTGTGTTCTGTTTTCGAATGCAGTAGAATCTAAGCAGGGGAAATCATGCTCCATTCTTGTTTACATGCTATAGAATAAAGGCTGTTGCTTATGAGATCTTACCAAATGTTTTCCAGGCCTGTGATCCTTTCATGGGAAAGGAGTGTATCTAAGTAGTGGGTGGGGTTTAAGAAGCTTTTATTTCAAAATGAGCCTTTCATAATTCCTGATGCTGGTCAGATTATACATACCTCAGCTGTATGAAATAGATGTAACTTAGCCATGTGTAACAACGTCTGTTCGCACCTATCTCTTGCAGGCTGGAAACAGCATTAACTAGATCTAGAAGAGACTTCTAGAATTCACTAGATTCTAGTGAATCCTTCATATAGTGGGCACTCAAGACTACTCTCAGCCGAATGTATGAGTGTGTGCTGCTGCTGTTAATCACCTCTAATTACTATGATGTGTAGGCAAGAAAAGAAGCCACTTGGTTCAAAAGGGTTTTTTTGATGGAAGATCAATAACAAGCAGGAAACTAAGTGGTAGGTTCCCATATATGCATAACAAATAAGGACTGCATTAAGGGAAGGAATTGGTGAGATGGTGATTTTGAGCAGAGCTAATCTGGAAGCAGAGGGACGGTTTGTGAGGAACTCCCTGCAGCAACTGTGAGTGAAAAGTGAATCCTCTGGGGGACCTGATGAAATGAAATGATTGTCATATAATGGCATGGAGAAGTTGGTGCAGAACTCTGGGCCTGGAACCATGGAATTGACAAAAACATCACTAAGGTGTTTGATGGGATTGTTTGCTTGGCCTTGAGGCTGGAGGTGTCATGGAGGTGATGCTAGTTGGAGGAAAGAACTCTGTGTCTGTACAGCAAAGTGTGGAGTGATAGTAGGACTGAGCTGATGGTGACTGCCTGCTTGCCTTGGTGCTGAGATGCTGCCAGCTCTCTTAATGAGCACTAACTGGGAAGTGGGGTGTCAAGGCATGTTGTGGATGTAGGAGGCAATACCAGTTTATGGCATTGCTTAAGCTGCTCTTCTCTGCTCCTGTAGATTAGTGTTCTGACATCAAAGCACAGTGCTCTGTCACTCCAGTTGTGTTGGTGGGTATTGGGAGAGTGCTCTGAACAAGAGTCTGCTCTGCGCAGTTGATAGAGCACTTTCCCACACCTCAGTTTTTGAGATGGGGCCCAGTGCAGACCCATCTGCAGTCCTTCAGAATAGAAGGGAGCTGTTGTATGTTGTAGAACATAAACATTCCAAGCCCTTGTTGCTACAGAAACACTTATTTTATTCACTAGTTTTCCAACAGTGTAAGTGGGTTTTCACACATCACATCAGTGCCTCACATCAAGGGCTTAAGTAACAAGAAATTTATCCCTAGTTATTAATGAAGAAGGCTTCAGGAATTTAGTCATTTTGGAAATCTAAGGCAGAGATGGGGGCAAAATCTCAAAGGCGTATTGTTAAATATTTACCACAAGATGCTATTAGTTGTAGACTCATTAGCTGGTCACAATTTAACAAAACTATTTCTACAGCAAATATGAAGCAGGCTTTGTCCTTTGTTTATAACTTGACAAGGAAGAAATTAGGCAACAGCATGTGGCTTGTAATTATGAACTTTGTAAAACAAGAGGTCTGGTTGTTCAGGCAGCCTGTTCTGATACTTCTCAACTTCTTACTGTTTGATTTTGTAGTGTTACAATAGAGCTGAGCTGAGCTTGATTTTCTGCAAATGTTTCTTCTGAGCATCAAACATTTCTCACTTTCATTTCATGGGCTGAAACAATGCAATTAAAACAATGAGCTTAATGACAGAGCAAGTCTTGCTTCATCCCATACTCCTTTCCATGGTAGCTCCAGTCCTTCACAAGTTACTCCTAATGCTGGCAGCGAAGCTGCTGTTTACAGCTCAGTCTGATGCTTTTTGAATACAATCTTCAGTCTTCTCTAGCAAATTAGAACCAGATGGGAACGGTAGGGAGCAGAATGGAATTCAGTTCTGTTTTGTGGCTTGTGATGTTAACAAAACTCTTTGGTTTGTTTTTTGGGTTTTTTTTTATTGTTATTTTGGCAAGAAAATGGCTGGTAATCCTTCTGGTCCAATCACTGTAATGCGCAGTTTCCTTCCAGCACACTGGGCTGTGTGCACTCACTGAGATGTGTTGCTTTACTTCCACCAGAGTGATGGACTGTGGTATGAGCATATTACACAGATAGTTTTTTTCCAAGTAGAAAGATCAAAAAACAGTACATCCAGACAGAAAAGTGTTTTGTCTGTTCATCTGGTGCTACTAATTCTGAAGCAAAATGCCTCTTGCAGCAATAAGTAATAAGTTTTTTCTCCTTTATCCTTTTCTCCCTTACACTCCCCTAACTGAAAGTACTTGAAGCAGTAAAGGAACACGTAGTGGAGTTTGATGAGGGAGATGGGCTCCGTCCCACCAAACTTGAAATGATCATGGGATCTTCAGTGCAGACAGGAAAAGGATTTTTTTCATGTAGCTACTGCTGTGCTGCTTCTGCTGGTTGGTGCACTCTCTCAGGAAGAGATGCAAGCTGGTGAATCACAGAAATGACACTTCCTGTTGGGCCATGGGGATTTTCTTACAGCTTTCCCCTTTGTAGCCACCGGAGCTGGTTTTGTGCAGCCTGTGTGTCCAGACAAGAACTGCTTGGAGACAGAAGCCAAACAGTTATGCATAGAGTGTAATAGTTTCTGACTCAAATTGTGTGATAATTGCAAAAATATTGTAGGGTGTGGTCGGAATTGCTGTGTCTAATATTGCTGAATATCTGTCACTTCGTAATTTGCCTAGAAGAACATGGTATGCTAATTCTTATTAACATACAAGGGTGGGGGAAGGGTTTGTTCTTCCCTCATTGTTTTGAACCTGTTAATGTGCAAGAAGTTGTTTCAGTACACTGGAGTTGTATTGGTTTATTGGTTTTCTTCCAGTTGCTCAATCTTAAACTCCCGTATGTCTAATTTCCTACAGAAAGAAAGCCTGCATGCAGGAGAGACAGTTATAACTTCAGAAAGGTTGCTTGGGAGAGTGAGTATTGGAAGCAATGGTAAAGCCTGGAGTTACTATCAGATTTCACTCAGAACTGAAAAAATGTTATGAAAAAACATAGTTTGTATCAATTGACTGTTGTGAGATATATACCTGGTCTTAAGCAGTTATTCCTAGAAACATTCCTGACAGTTTATGACAGTAATGTATTCCAGTGTCACAAACAAGACTTACGGTGTTACCCAGGACACACCTGAGAATTTGTGAGTACCCGGCTTCTTTGGTGATTGTTCTTAATGAACTGGGTGTCACAGCTTCAGGAGGTGGACAGACTGATGCTGTTTTTTGTAGTAATCCATTCAATTAAATCTTGCACTTCTGTATAGCAATGGCCTGCTCTGCAACGCTTAGAAATATCAGCCTGCTGCTTTCTGGGAAGCATATTCCCCTGGGGCTTAAGTTCAGGGCTGAGTCTAAAGACTCTTAATGCCTTTATTGTGCTGTCTCTATGATACAACACAGGCGTTTGTGATGGAAATATTTCTGTGGTCAAGTGGAAGTTCTTTTTCTTTTTTCGGGTGGTCTGTTAGATAAATGGGAATGCTTTTGATATGAATGCAGAAGCTTTCTGAATGTGGAATAAAGATATGATGCATTACTCCTGCATGCAATTTTGTTACTTCTCATCTGGTGTTGTCTTTTTACCCCAGTACCAGGTGTGAGCTCTGGAAGAAGAATCCTTCCTCTCCCATGTTTGAACCTTTGCTCTACTTGCTCTAGCCCTTGTACAGCAGACTGTTTACTGTGGTAGACTGTGTTCTGGTGCACATTTGAGGAAGTGAAAGAGTTAATGCGGGATTTGGATTAGAGGACTGCCTGGATTTCTCAATGTAGCATCTGACATTCAGCTTCCAAAAGAGACCATTCCATAGGATAATCTGTTTCCCAGTGTTTGGAATGCAGGTGTTGCCACTGCCTTTTGAGTCTTCCTTTCTTTGTTAAGGTGACCCTAAAACATAAGCTCGTATGTAAAGCACTGCCTGAAATGCAGTCCTCACACCGTTTTCAATAGGTAGAACTAATGCTTCCATTCCTAAATGAAGTTCTTGTTTGGATAAAAAGGGCTGTCTGTTTTAATTAGATACAGTTAAGGTCCATGTACCTCATTCGAGATACTGAAATTTTTTTCACATATTTTTAAATGAAAATATTCCTTAATGGTGAATGACAGCCATGTAAACTACTGCTAGACTGTGAGTATTTGTTGAAGGAAAAGCATGTTTTCAGAGTGTGGTTTTTGGACTTCCAGACTGATTACACAAGCTCAAGAAGGCCCACCCCACATCCTGTGTAGAAAGCCAGTTCACAGAAATGCCCATTGTTCATCAGGATTATAAGTCACTGTACTTTCTGCCTAGTCCCTTTTTCAAAGCACTATATGGAAAATCTTAATGTAAACGAACTCCAGCAGCTTAACAAGTGCTTGGTCCTGCCAGGTACTGAACACTCTGCTCGTACTGAAATGGAGGGAGGGGGGAATAAACCCACTGGCCTCTCTGGCTAAAAAACAAAGGTGTTGTGCTGATTAAAAACAGCTGAGGGTGTTTTATTAGTTCTGTGAATCAATTGATAATTTATGTACTTTGAGCCTGAAAGTTGTGGCAGCCATGCTGGTATTTACTTTCTTGGGGACAGGAGAGGAGCTACAAGGAATGCAGTTTGCTCTAAGCCTGATAAATTTATCTTGGCAGTGCTTCCTCACCGCTCACTTGCTAATGTAGAAGGAGGATGGGGTGTCTGGATCTCACACCCCACACTGCTGAGGTCTTGGCTATTCTACCTACAAGTTAACTGGACCTATCCATGAAGAAGGAACCTATTGAGTACTTGCTCAGCACTTTTGGTTTTTTCCTGCTTCACCTAAACTGTTAACTTGGAGAGTATATTTTTGAAAGGTGAGGGGCAGCTTGTTATGTTTTCTAACTGGAAAAAGTGTTTCAAGATCAATTTTAAATTTTGTTCTGTGTTTTTATTTATATATATATGTCTATTGTGTGTGTGTATACGTATATGTATACATAAATATATATGTATGTATATACACATATACATATGTATATACACACACACACACTGAATAGAAACACCAAGTACTGATATTGTTTGGTAGAGTTCAGTATCTGTTTAAGACCAAAATATCAGTTGCAGTGCAGGTGAGCACAAGCCTGCCATGGGAATATTCAGGGCTGCATTGTGCTTTACAGCAGCCCTCTGAAAGGAATCGCCTCTCTTCAGTTGCTGCCAGTCTCCTGACTGTTCAGCGTTCCCAAAACATGTAGCCCAGAAAATGGGATTATAAGGGAAGGCATTCAAGTAAACAGAAGTTCCCTCAGGACAAGATTTGCTTTCTCATGTGGAGCTGCTGCCTGCTGCAGCCTGGCTGCTGCTAGCCCCATCCCTGGCCAGGGTTTGGCACTGCTCCTCCAAGTGAGCCAGCTCTCATGCTGGCAGGGTGTGCAGCCTGCCCCTGTCCTGGAGGGAACAGTCTCCTGAATAGCTGGCACAGCAGAGCCCCCTCACTGTATTTTTGGAAGGGTTCACCTGATTCCGAGTAAAGGGAGCTCGCCCTTTCTGTGTCTTTTCTGTGTCTGCATGTAGCAGTAAATGACTGGTCCCATGGTGCGGAGCTAGCTGCCAAAAATGTGCAGTGGGCTGTATCCAGCAGTGACTGTACAGTACTGCTGCAGTGGCCCAGTGTGTTCATGCAGTGAGTTCCTGGATAAGTGGCTGGTGTTTTTTTTACATTTGTTTCTTTGAACAACAGTTATATTGGTGGGTAATAAGGTGATTATCTCAGTGATTGTGTGGTCCTGTCCAGCCTGTTTCTTGAAAATGCTCATCCTCAACCTCAGTCTGTAGTTTGAGCACTGTCGGGTTCTGTGTTGAGTCAAAACATTACATCAGCCTCAGCGAGGAGCATTCCCAGTCCTGCTCCCTCGTGGTCTGCATCTGGTGCTGACCCTGCCAATTCACTCTGTGGTTTCTGCTCAGCAGGGTTATGCCGTATGAGATATATCAAGTCACAGAGCCTTCGGACTTCGTTCCTTTCAGCGTATTTTCTTTCATAATTAAAAATAAAGCCACAAATCTCAGGTGCCTTTTGTCCTTCTTTTTCTCCAAGAGATGTTAGTCACCCCGGTAATGGTTCTGGTGGTAGAAGTCACCTTGTCTCAGCTTCTAGAGGTACCACTTTGTACTACAGCATGGAGGCTTCAGTCTTCAGAGGCTACAGTCAGAAGTGCTCCTTAAGACAACAAGAGTTCATCAGTTCACATACGTGTGTTCCAGGCTGGCGTCACGTTGCTGATGGCCGTTAGTGGGGATTGTTGATTTCGTGGTCTGTGTGGGACAGAAGGCAGGCTGGTGCCTCTGAGACTCTGCATGGTTATGTGTTTTTTCCATTACCTTTCTTCAGGGGTGACTGAAGAGAAACTGTTACACTTGTTGCAGTTGGCCTCAGTGTGAAGCTTTGAACAAATTCAGCGGTAAGAATTCTCAGTTTTCTGAAGAAACCGAAGCCTGCAACTTTGTTTTCTTGTTCTGTACTGAGCAGCCCTGTGAGCAGAGAAGCCAGCCCAGTTCCTGCCCTGCTCAGAAGCACTGAATTCATGCACCTGTATACACCCTACATTAGTCCAAACAAAGAATTACTTGCAGATAATTACAGATTTGAAGTTAAAAATAGCCCTTCCATTTTGCTTGTTGCTAGAATGGGTTAACTTCTTTCCAAAACTTCTGAAATGTGTAATTCATTTATGAAATCAGAAGCGGTAAATTCAGGGCCTGTAACTCACACCACAGATGACTGTGGGGTTGCCAGGAGTGACTGCACTCAGGAGTAACGTCAGCATCACAGATGGGCACAGCTCTCATGTCTAAAGGGTGCTGTTTGCTGTGCTGGTGGGTATGCGGTGCATGAGGGAGCAGGCTGCCTTGGGGTAATGCTGGCCTGCAGGCGGGAACACAGTTTTTTTAGACCTTTAATTCTCTTCCAGACTGGAACTTTTTTGGAAAGTTCTGTACCAAAGTCTGTGTAAAGCTGAGAGCTGTTTGTTTCTCACCATATTTTCTATATTCTCTATTTCATATATTCATTATATTTCAAATGTACTAGTGTTAAAAAGCAAACAAGATAGTTAGATCAGGTTTTCCAAAGCTTGAGGAGATTAATTATATTTTTAATACATCCCGGTTTATAGAGTCTGCTGAATTATGAGGGAGAGTAATGACACAGTTACCGTATTTTCCAAACATGAGGTAGAATGTATAGATCCAACAACAGGGAACTGAAAACGTCTTGTGAATAATAGCAGCAACACCTGCTTGTATTTCACTTCATAATTTCTGTGTGTTTATGTTGTAGAAAATTATGTTTTATGGACAAGCTTTTGAGGGCTATGGTACGTTGCTAAGGCTGCAGCGTTTTATATTATGCTGTGCAGATTCTGTCTTGTAAATCAAAGGAGACAGATATCCATGACCTCAGCTCCAAGAGCTCTGTAGTTAGCGTTGATTTAAATTAACATGGTTTATATGGGAAGGAGCTTTTTAGATATCTTGGCAAATTAGAGACATATTCAGTGGAGGGCACGTGGCATTGAAGCACTGACTGGCTGCTGCGAGCTGCCCATTTGGCTTCAGTAGGTTGTGCGCTATTAAAACTAACTGAAACCTGCATGTGGGGCATGCTGCTGAGTTAAGTGGAATCAACATAATTGCTTGGTAATAACGAGTTGTAAGCCAAGCAGATATCCTTACGGGAGTCTTTACCAATTCATTTCAACCTGTTCAGTAATGTAGTGCATCATTTAATGATTCAACAAAGTTGATCATGTTACCCTGGTTAATGCGAGCTTCATTTCCTCCTCAGTTCACCTAGATTGCGGTACTGGCAGTCAGGTGAGAGAGTTCACCTGAGTGTGATTATTAAGCAGAAAACTGATCACTTTCCTTGTAGCAGCCACTTGATGCTTTTTAGCTCTGAATTGGCTTCTCATGGGGGTCACGTGAGTGCCAGGGCTAGTGCAAGTGACATAGAATGGGGAACCTGCTGCTTTTTCAGCAGTCGGTGGTGAGATTTTGTTTCACACAGTTATATCAGTAGGTTTTACACAGCTGTCTGTAAAGCTGAGGACACTGAAGGTGCTGCCTCCCAGCAGCTCAGTGCTGCCCTGTTGTAGGCACTGCTGCTCAGTTTCTCAGTTGCTTGGCCCAAAGCCAGGCAGGGGGCACGTGAAATTTCTAGGGTTGATGTGGAGAAGTCTTAACAATAAAGTGTGGTCCAGATGATCCTGTTTGTATGTTTTCATTCAGATGAGACGACGTCGGTGCCACTTGTGTCTAGGCAAGTCTAGGCACAGGTTTGGTCAGGTTTGTTCAGGCACACAAGCCATCCTGAAGGAGATGGGAGGTATTCAGTGCATTGTTCTGTAAAACAGAGAAAGTAGTAGTAAAAAAATAGAAAATGCAAGAAGTGCTGGTTAATATCACCGCAGTCAAGCAGTGTAACTCAGTGTGCAAATCCCAGCCAGTTTTATCTGGGTCATTAGGCTGGTGTCAAAGTACTGGATTCAGTTTTTAGACTAAGTAAGACATTAGAAGGTCATCATCACCTTGGAAAAAACCTTCATTTTCCATGTGAAGTTGAAAGGCCCTGAGCACCCTCTCAGAGGACTGGATTTTACTGTTACGAGTGACACTAGAGATTACTAAAACTGGAAGAAGTCAGATGAACCAATCACTATTTCATTTCTGTTTAGCGCAGTCGTTAGTGTTCTTGGCAGTGTTTCATATGTATTCAGTTTCAGTGGGGTTTTGCTTCCTGTCTTATTTATTAACATAGTGATGTCATTCCTGTGCACTGCTGTGGAGGAGCATGGTTGTATGTTCTTCCTCAACCTCTGCAGGAAAGGCCTGGCCCTCCTGTGAGATGACTTCGGTTGTACTTTGGTGTTTGAAATCCACATGGGAGGGTCCCCTATTTTGTGAGCCTCTGCATGGAAATGTAGAGCAGAGCAGGAGGAGGGGCCAGCAGAAGGATTTCATGCTTCTGTAGGAGAGACTTGTAGGACTGTCCATCTTCACCTCCTGTTGGTGAGCAGCCAGAACCTTTGTGATCCTGTGGGAAGGCAGGAATGGGCAGGGAAACCACCTAGCCCTGAAGCAAGCAAAGCAATGCAATCTAGGAGCAGGAGCGTCATCCGTGTCCCTGCTTCTTTGGCTGGGGACTGAGTGTAAGAGGAACATACTGAGGAGGCCCCATCTGCTTGGTGTTCTTTGGTGACCAGGAGAGCAGCAGGCACTGAGCAGAACGTGTGATTTGTTCTTCTGGCATGTCCTGAGGAGGCAGCAGGTGTGGGAGTGTTTTTTCCATGGGGATATCTCTGGGAGCAGGCAGGTCCCGGCACATCTGGGCAGGTAGGCTTGGGCCTGCTGCTCTTGCTGTGGCCTGAAGCGCGCAGCATGCACCAGCCTGGGCTGTACAACAGGAGCAGTCATTATGCAGAAAGCTTGAAATGATAGAAATCTGCATATTAAAATGACTTAATGACTTTGGAAACACTTCCGGAAGACTTTGTCCCATTAAATCTCATTGGAAGGGTCCTTGCCAGCATGAGTCATTTGCAGCTGTAGAGGACCCTGGGCAGAGCCTTCCTCTTCTCTGCTGAACAGGGTTGTCAGAGCTCCCAGGGTCAACACTGGGAGAAAAATACCCTGATTCATTTCCCAACCAAATACACATAGGAGAACTCCCCACAGGGCTGCTGCTGGGGGGGTGAGGGGGGGGAGTTGTGGCTTTGGTTTTTCAGTCGCTCTGCTCTACATAAGCAACATTATGCAGCTCCAAGGTCCCACCCAGAGGACTGTAACACCCCAGAGCCCATCCCCAGGCAGCACACAATGGTGTTGATATGACTGTTGCTACAGAGGAAGTGGCTTCTGTTATAACCAGAGAGCAATCTGCCAAAGTCCACAGTCTGGGCAGCTGCCAAACTAAGTTTGACAAAAATACTTAACTTTGACTTTCATCTTAGCTTTTTCTGAAGATAATTCTCCTACTTCCTACCACTGATACCTCACCTATGCTAGGATTCTTATTTTTATATAAACTAGTTTATGCTTTTACTGAAAGTTACTTCACAACAGATTAAAATCTTTATCTTGAAAATTGTGTAAAATGTGTTCAGTGCAGTAACAAAACTGACGTTAGGCTATATGCAGCTCAGAGCGTTGCTCCGGGCTTTTTTGTACCCTCTCCCATTCTTGCTCTGAGCTGTTCCTGTTCTTGATCTGATTTAGACGCTGGAAATACTACAGAGGTACTACTGTAGCAGAGAACACAGGGTGTGAAAGCCTTGGGATATTTGAGGCCTCAGGCGCCCCCTTGTGCCCTTTCTTTTTTGTGTTGCAATGCCAGCAAATGCAGGAGATGCAGGCTGCACGTACAAAACAGCTGAGCTTCAGCTGCACCATTGTGTGGGGCCTGGGCTGTGCTCTGGAACTGGCATCGTACTCAGTCATAGTTTGGATGTGTAGGAGTTGCTTGTTGACAAGTAACACAAAAAAAGTTCACCCCAACTATACAATGTGCTTATTGAAAAGTTTTGAGCATATAGAAGCTATCTTTCTCTTCTAAAAGGCAAGAATAAGGTTTTGGATTCATTTAAATGTAGCAAGATTTGTGGGATATAAATTTTGTCGGGTGGGCCTGATTTTAAGTTGGGTTTTGAACCTCCCTGACTGTTAAGAATACTATGCAAACTTAGCTTTCGTTCAGTCTACTCCATACTGTGTTTTAAAATCATCCGTCTTGGAAAAGATAGAGTTCTTGAACATCTTTGTTGCTTCAGTCTTTTACAACTTAGGCTGTCCCTTGTGAATTCCAGGCCATGGAGATAGGAAGGAGAGCGGGGAAAAGAATACTTCCCTTGATCAGGGAGGATCTGGTCTGGGATCATCTATGCAAACTTGTTTCACACAAATCCACAGACTCTAATGAGATGCATCCATGAATGCTGAGGGAGCTGGCAGAGGTGATTTTCAGGCTGCTCTCTATCAACTTGGAAAGGTCTTGGAAAACAGGAGAGGCCTGTAAACTGGAGGAATGCCAGTGTCACTCTGGATGTCATCTCCAAACAAGTGAAAGGAGGGTATCCAGAGTAGTCGGCTTGGTTCACCAAGGGCAAATCATACTTGACTAATCTGGTAACCTTCTGTGATACCGTGACTGTCCGGGTAGATGTAGGAAGAGCAGTGATTGTTATGTACTTTGACTTCATCGAGGCTTTTGACACTATCTTCCATAACATCCATGTGGATGTAGTAAGCTTAGGAGGTGTGGGATAGGTAAGTGGGCAATGACTGGTGGTGCCCAGAGGGTTGTAGTCAGTGGTGCAGAGTCTGGTTGGAGGCCTGTAGCTAGCAGAGTTCCTCAGGGGACAGTGCAGGGTCTGTTCTTGTTCAACATCAATGGCCTAAATTAAGGGTTAGAAGGCCCCCTCTGCAAGTTTGAATATGATATGAAGCTGGGAGGAGTGGCTGACACACCAGAATGCTGTGCTGCCATTCATTCAGCAAGACTTGAGCAGGCTTGAGAGTTGGGTGGAGATTAACCTGATGAGATTCAACAAGGGCAAGTGCACCTGAGTAGGAATAACCATATGCATGAGTACAGGTTAGATGCTGGATTGCTTGAAAGGAGCTCTACAGAGAAGGACCTGAGTGTCAGCAGGTTGGCCGTGAACCAACAGTGTGCCCTTGTAGCCAAGAAGGCCAATGGTATCTTGGAGTGCATTAAAAAAAGCATGGCCAGCAGGTTGAGGGAGGTGATCCTCCCCCCCTACTCTGCTCTGATGAATCCACATCTGAAGTACTGTGTGGTTCTGAGCTCCCCATTTCATCATAGACAGGGAACTGCTAGAGAGTCCAGCAGAGGCCACAAAGATTATTGAGGGCCTGGAGCATCTCCTATATGAGGAAAGGCTGAGAGACCTGGGTCTGTTTGGCCTGGAGAAGAGAAGGCTGGAGAGAGATATTGCTTATATATATTTGCTTATATATATTTGCTTATAATGCTTATAAATATTTAATGGACAGCAGTCAAGTGGATGGGGCCCAGTGGCAGAAAAAGGAGCAACTTACAAATGATTTTAAGATGCAAAAGCAATTGAACATAATGTGTACAGTGTGTTCTGTGGGGATTAAAGGTGTAGTTTATTTCTATCATACTGACCCAGAGAAGTTTTAGACTGGGCTACCTGCCAATTCTGTGGTGACAATTCTAGCTAAATAGCAGTTTCTATCAGTGTACTTCTCCTGAGTTTGTTTCATATAGCAGTAACTAGAATATTAAGCTAGAGTGACCATGGCATACTTAGCCAGGATCCATCTACTTCAGTATCCCATCTCCAGCAGACACTGTAAGTGAATACCTTAATGAAAGTCTAAGAACAGATCAAATATAAATACTTCTTTGTTCACTGTTCTCACAGACTCTGACCATTTTCAATTCTCAAGCCGATTATGGGTTTTGTATATTTAGCAAACTTTGAACAGATTACTTTGCAAGATTGTCTAGTCTTCACAATATCCTTTGGCAAGGAGTTCAGGAGATCAGCTGACCCCTGGATGAGGAGCCTCCTCTTTTTCTTTGTGTTGAACTGCCTGTTATCTTCAGTGAGTGTTACCTCAGCCTTCTCTTGGAAGAAAAGTGAACAGTGACCATCCAAGGTGCTCACGATTTTACAGTCCTCTGTTCTATCCTTCCAGTTGTCTCTCAGTTGTCTCAGTCTGAAAAGTCCTGTCTTATTTAATGGAAATTGTACCGTATCTGTAAATAACACAATCTGTAAATATCAAATAAAAATCCTGACAGTTGCTTTGAGTCTTGAATTTCTACTGGAGACTGAAATAAGGCTTTAGGAACTTCCTATCATAACTTCAGTGTTTTACTTCTGAGTGCTAATGGTCAGTTCTGAATACATGTAGGAGCAGGTATGTGCAAAGTTAGAATTGCTTTTCTTCCTGTACATCATTTTGCACTTACCTCCATTGAATCCTACTTGCTGTTTTATGACCAGTTAATTCCTGTCTGGTCTGTTGCTCCTCATGCTCACCACACTGAATATCACAAAGCTAGCATAATCTTGTCCACCCCTTTTCCTAGTATGCTGAACCTGATAACTCTATCACAAGTCTCCGAGGAGCTGTGCTGGTGAACTTTGTTTACTGAGAGCATGTTGACCAGATAGAAAAGGTTTTAACCACCTCTTCTACCCCACAAGGACCTTTCCTTAAAAGCTTTGTTATAGTTGGAAGCTTGCTGGCAACTCAACTATGTTTATCAACCAGGCCACCTTATGAGCCCTTCAAAGAAGCTTGATAGTTACTTAATGCAGACAGCCTTGGTTCTTCCAAGCTGTCTCATGTTTAATAATAGATGTTTAATAATTTTATTCCTTGTTAAAGTTTGTACTACTTGCTGATAGGTGAAGTCACCAGAGATGATGAAAGAAACAGGTTTTTTGAGTAGTTAGACCTCTTGCAAAGTGCTGAGTGAAGCTCTTCAAAAGGCAGTGCAATTTGCATAGCTGAAATAGCTAATGTAAATGGATTCAGGAACAAATCGTAGCAGAATCAGCCATTCCCCAGCACAGGCTGTTGTCACAAATAATTTGATCACAGTGTGTGGATATAGTCGTTTTTTCATTACTACCTACTGTAAAGTAACAACAAAAGGCTCCTTGTGGCTGCACAGCGTAATGTCTGTGTCTGAAAACCTGACAGTGTCAGGTCTGAGATGCAGCTGTTGATAAGAGATGATTTGCAGATCTACTCCAAATTTATTCAGTGAAAGACAAAATAAGAGGTGAAAAAATTCTCCAACAGATCCAGCAACTTGGAAATAATTATTCTCTTTATGTTACAAGTCCTCAGAATTATGGCTCAGTGAATAATGCAGTGAAAGTTTCCGGAAGAATGGCAGATGTTTCATAAAACACAAGAATGCACTTATTAACATAGGCCTGTTCGATCTGTGCATGCACAGCTTGGGTAAGAACTCACATTGGTGAGGTATGAGGGCTACGCAGTTTGTAAATGAATCAGTTCAAATTGATGCACTGTACCTCATTCAGTGGTTGTTCTGCTTTGTGTGTATGCTTTTCTCTGTAATACCCAATAGTAAGCGTGACACAATTAAAAGCATCATATCCTGCATTTACAGGAAGAAGGAAAAGCTGGAAGTGTGTACATAAATATTCCCTGCTAGAACTGCTGGTCTGTGTCAGTCCATACTGTGCATTGCAGTATACTGTGCATTGCAGTGGTTAACTCTTGCCTTTAAGAAAAGAAGAAACGTTTGAATTCATCTGCTTTCTAGATGTGTCCAGGGGCCAGCTCTGAGCTCTGACTATTGCCACATGGTGCTGTTGCATGCAAGATTATCTTTCCAGATAAGCGTGATAAGTGTTCAAATGAACTTATCAATAATCAGTGGAAAGGATGTTTCTTTTGCTTATGAAACATCGGGAAGTAAAAGCCATTCTCGAGAGGAAAGAACACTGGAAATAAAAGTTCTTTGAAGTCAAATGGAGTACAGTGTCATAAGAGATTTGTGATTTCTTTTTTTTTCTTAATCTCTTAGATTTGTCACAATAAATACAGCTAAGAGAAAAAAGTATGTAAACAGGAGATGGAGTAAGGAAGAGATGCTGAAGATCCAAAGCATGATGTTGATTACTCAGTTCCCAATTCTCTGATTTCTTTATGTAATTAAACTACTTTCAGTTGAGTTTTGGTTTGTAGCATTTGCTGAAATGCAGAGTTTGTGTGATACAGTGCTGAATCTAAGCAGGATGTGATCAGAAGTACTCACTTCATTTTCTCTGAACACCACAGTCTCTCTCAGGACTCCCATCACTATTGGCAGGCACATTTCTCAAAATCTACTTTCTTACAGCATCAGTGAAATCAAAGAATCACGGAATTGCTGGGGTTGGAAGGGACCTCAAGAGATCATTGAGTCCAATGCCCTGTTAAAGCATGTACCCTACAATAGGTCACCCAGGTAGGCATCCACATCGGTCTTGAATATCTCCATAGAAAGAGACTGCAACCTCTCTGGGCAACCTATTCTAGTGCTCCATCACCTTTACCATAAAGAAGTTCTTAATGCATGTCAGTACAAAACTTACTCTCTTGAAGTTTTAGGCTATTACTCTTTGTCCTATCATTACGGCCTCTCATGCTACAGTACAAGCAATCTTTCATAAATTAATGATAAAAAGAATACTGACTTTTGACACTGAAAACTGCTTTTGTTGTTGTTTTTTTGTTTGTTCTTAGACAAAGTGAAACAACACAGTCTCTTACTGAATTTGGCTGATGCCTGTGAAAGATGTTATTTGATTATATGAAGTCTTAGACATAAGCCAGCTGAGAAAAGGAATGTCTTTTGTATACTCTAGAGTCAATGTTGTTTCCACGCAGTCTCTCAAAAGCATCTCTCTTCAGTGCACTGTTTCCTCTCCTGGATATTGCCCTCTTATATATACAGTCTGTGCAGCATCTAATGTCTTTGCCGCTTATCATTCCCCACCATCCTGGCATACACGACCTACTTCATTGCACTGACTCTAGTGCTCACATAGATGTTACTCTGTCCTGATTGAACACAAATCTTCTGTTTGCAGCATTGTATAATTTTTCAGCCAGATCCATGGTTGTATAAACACCAGTGCAGACAGAAGGAAGCAAGTATGTTTGGCTGGGGATAGATGAGCTCCTTTCATCATCACTTCTGCTTTAAATCTTGACTCTGAAGACACATCCTATTCAATGATGTGATACAACACGAGTGAGTTAACGAGAGCATCACATTCCGTGGCATTTAGCTCAATAGAAAATCACTCACAAGCAGATACAATCAAGATAAGGGGTGCAAGAAGAAAGAATAAAGACAGCATTAATACATTTGTGTGAATTATGAATAATTATCTAATAATGTAGTCATTATTTACTGTATTTCCGGATTAGATACATACTCCCATTAACTGCATCAAGCTAAGTAACTCCTTTGTTTATTAGCCCTATTCCCCCATGCCTTGTTTATGAGAGGATACATCTCCTCCTATTTGTGTCCTTTGCAAAACAGCCCCTTTGGCACAGTGTAGATCAACTAGCTTTTATGCAGATATTCTCTTAAGAAAAACTAGAGGCGTAAACGAAATATTTGTTTTGACAAGATGCCTACTTTGATCATAAATCTTAAGGTCAGGAGACAGTCGTATGATATTATACTCACTGAGTAATACGATCTGTAGTATCTTTCTCCAGTAATTTCATCATTAAGTCAGTAATTTCCCTTTGAACTAAAGTCTGTATTTTAGGAAAATACCTTGTGTTGATAGTACAAGGCCAATTTTAGCCATAGAAGAATTTGTGCTGTCATTTTGAAGTATTATACATCAAGAGAGAATCGAATTTCTTTACTAGCATTTGCAGCATTTGAGCGTAGATATGTTGTGCTCACAGTGCTTCCTTCTGGCCTGAACACTTGGGCTTTCCATTTTAGGAGAATAAACCCACATATGAATTCATGCATTTTTAGTGCCCCTCTGTATCTGAATGTTGTAGGAACACACAAAATGATTTTCTGTGACCATACCCAACCTTGCATCTCTGGCTAGGCTGCTGTTTCAGACTTCTACATCTGCATCCCTTCTAGGTTGCAGTTAGAGCTGCCTGCTTTCTGTCTGCTGCTTTTTTTCCCCCAAAGCTCAAGCAGCTGTGTCCTGTCTTCTGCTACCACTGCAAATCTTTGTCCTACCTTGGGTATGTGGGCAGTGACTTCTGATGTGTCCTGCCATCTTCCCATAAAGCAGCTTACTTGGTTTTCCACTTAGCCTGAGTGAGAGGTGGCTGTCAAGCTTCCTGCCCTCTGCCTCATCAGCCTGTGACTGATCAAAGACATGTTTAATGTCCTGAGTTTCCCACAGTGTGACAGCCTGGGATTTACAGAAACAACGTTGGAGGAAAATGGTTTTTTTTATATGGTTGCACTTATTGTGAATAGTCTCCATTCTTATGTGTCTTCTGAGCTGTGCAGTACGTCTGTTAAGTAGTCTTTACTATCACAACACAGACAACCTGGTATGATTATGGTGCCCATTCGTTGGCTTTTTCTTTAATTTCTCCACCTTTCCCATCGATGTTTATTGCCATCTTTTAACTTTACTGCTGCACAAAGGGGTGCAGAATGGGCACTAAAAAGTAATGACCAAGCAAGAAAATAAAGCAAAGCATACTCTTCACTGGTAAGTTATTGCACAGTTGTCAAGTTATTCTTGCTTAGTACCTTGAGTAAGACCTGCTAAATAAATATATATTCTGTAAGGTCTTGGGGGATGGCTCTGAAGTTCTTCACTCAGGAAGTACTGTGAAAATAGGGTCAAGAAAATGTGCCTCCTTGTGAGAGACCTAGGAACTCTGAAAAGAAGCATTGGCTTCAGTTGAGTGGTTTGAGAATGCAGAACTAAAGAAATCTCACACCCCAGATAGATATAGAATTATTGCTACATCTCACTGATGAGAGGGAGTCTCCTGTCAGGCAACTCCGCCGACATGCAGGGACAGATGATTCAGCCCTGCAGTGGAGAATGTCGCCAGTGCAGCTTTCCTGGAAGCATCTTCACTTGTAGGTTTCTCATTGAAGAGTTAATTTGCTTATGGAAATGGATCAGTTGACAGAGCCTGGGGTGGCACAGCTACAGGCAGATTTCACTCTCACTGGTGAGGATGCAAAGCTGTAAGCCAGCCTAGTAAGACCTCTGATGAATTTTCCAGTGAAACCATACCAGTAGTTGTTGGGATCTGTTAAGTAGATACAGGTTGGTTATCCTCAGTCCTGTCTTACTGTTGCACAAGGTTGTAACCATCCTATCTTATCAGGAATGAAATGCATGAGGCATATTAAAGGAGGCAGTGTTTGCTATTCACTGGTGATTTGTTACAAATAAAAGCTTTCAGAAATGGCACAAGACAGGTCTGGCAGCAGTCAACTGACCTGTAATTCTAAGACTGAGGTAATATTTAGAGAAAGGAAGCAGAGTGTAGCAGAACTCAGAGCCTGTTCATTCCCATGAGCTTAACTGGAACTTGAACCTACTATCATGTGTGCAAATGAGATCCCGAGAATCTGAATCTGCTGCTGAACTTCGCCCTTCTGGGAAATAAGGGAGAAGCCTGTTTCTATCAGAATTGGTTTTTTCCTTCCATTACAAGAGACCAACCTTATCAATAGCACTGATGTTGAGATCTCATTACCTATAGGCATTCTTTCAGCTCTTATTATTTTATGAAGGGTAATCTAGCTAGATAATTGTTGCAGGAAGTGGCTCTGTTATCAAGGCACTGTGGCCGCATGCTTAACACCTGTACGGAAGTTCTGCCCAATTCTAGCTGCACAAACCAGTTTTAAGCCCGGTTTGAAATATCTGATATTCTTAGAAGTCCTCTGGTTGCCTATGGCTGAAAAGACAGCACCATCCCAATAGTTGCTAGAACGAGCCCAGCTGGCAACCGTGATATAGGAGAAGCTGTCTGGAATGTGCACCTGGATGTTGACTTCACATGTGGAACAGGAGTTTGCTGAGCACCTGGAGTATCTGCTTTACTTGTCAGCCTTTCAGTCTCCTAAGCAAGAAAGAACAAACAGTGACACATCAAATTTGTGGGTCCCTATGCTAACAGTTTGAACACTGTTCTGCATATGAGAGGGTGGAGTAGCAGAGTGATTAAGGGGTCCCCCGTGCTGCCAGATGTGCAAGTTTATGTCTTAGTTTGTTATTAGCCCCCATCCAACCCAGGTGAAAGTTGTCTTTTGGGACTAGTGAAGTTAATTCCAAGGAATCTAGATGGTATGTTAAACCCTTCCTGATAAGGGTCTGGTTAACTGCAGAAAATGAAGGGTCTTAGCCAAACACCTGATGGATTAGAGAGCTGGCAGACTTCTGAACTCCGGACTAGAGAAGTACCAAACCATTGAAACCTCTGGACTCAATGAAACTTCTGTGTTGGTTTAGAAAAATAGGTTGGGCCCCTAATGTCATTAGGATGTTGCTTTATTTCCCAGAACTGACTCTCTTAACTTTAAAACTTTGAGCATGTCAACAGTTTTAGAGTGAGGAATAAACCCATAGCGATTTGCAAGTTGTGTGACTGCAAAAGGATGTTGTTGCTTTCCTGGCTGCAGCGTGTGTGCCTTGGAAAGTGTCAGATTTACAGGTATGGTAAGGCATCAGTGTGCACTGATTGAAGTATGTTCAGAAAAAAACAAACAAACAAAAAAAAAGGTTTTAAATTGCTTTTTCTTAAGAGAAACTTCAGCCTGTCCTTTTGAAATATCCCAGAGCTGCCTGGTTGCAAGAGTCATTTATTAAGAAGTCTTTAAAGTAGAATGAAAGTAAGAAATCCTATGAGAAAAACAGTTTGTTTCTTACATTTTCTCCACCCTTCCCTTGCCCTGGTCTGCTCCATATGCGTAAGAGGAACGTCTTTTCAAACCCTTTCAATCTAAACTATCATCAGATGGAGCAAAAGGAAAGCAGAACTTGCCCCAGAAGCATTCCCACACTAGAATGTTTTAGATGCTCCAGCCCCAGAGCTTTGGCTACAGAGAAAGTATGAGTAGGGAGATGTTCAGGCTGTCTGTGGAGGGGTGGATCAGAGAGAGTCTCATGCCTCTGGCAATGCAGGGAACTATCTGACAGAGCAGAACTCCTGCTGCACTGTGATGCTGTGGGGACTTTGGTGGCAATACTAGCTCACAGACTTCTTGCTTATTCTCTCTCCCTGCCTGCCCGTTTCCATGCCATGGTGCATCACAGTTGTGGCTGTGTGAGTGCGGTTCTCTACAAACCTACTGAAGCCTAGATTATTGTGAGAGCAGGGTGGGACTGTCCTTTAAAGCCAGGGAAGCCCGACACTGATTTTACTTCCAGCAATTTACATTGTTTACCCTGAGGTGTTACTGAAGGCTGCAGGGCACGCAGGAAGACCAGAAGAGGAACATGGAGTATAAAGTTTGTTGGGTTGAAGCTGCAGTTCAGTGTTGTCAAGACCAAGGGACTTGTATTAGAATTCCTGGGAAATCAGAAAAACTGGTGTCTCTACTCCAGAGCAACCTGAGGGAGCTTAGGGGTGTTCTAGATTCAGGTGGTAAGTTGCTGACTGAGCTCCACCAAAGCTGCTCAATGGATGTGCTGTGTCACCTCTCCTCTTGAGATAATGTTGTCACAGTGTTGTGTTCAGTAATGGGACTCTGAGGAAAGTTTGAATTTATGTGTATGCATATATCTGTATATGTATATGTATGTTCTACTAACTTTCTCTTGTCCTTGAGGACACAGAATGCATTCTAATTGCACAGTGTAATTGGGTCACACAATGACTAGGTGGGATAAAACCATCTCAAGTTTGTAACATAAGTTCGGGTTTTAAGAAGATTGCTAAAAAAAAAATAAGTTACACTATTTTTCCTCTTACTTTAACAAGTCAACTGCAAGGAAAAACAATTACCTAAATACTTGTTTTTATATGACATCATTAGAAAGAAAATGAGAGGAACTGCATGCCACATTTGTTGTAACTGCATTAGGATCCAGGTAGATCTAATTTATATGGGGAGCCTGTTTCCATGTTGAGGAGAAAATTAATTTCATATGGCTGACAATTGAGTTACGAAGGCCTCACATTCAAACTCTTCTCCAACAGAATGTAAACAGGACACATTGTTTAATAGGATCAAACAGATAATAAGGAGCTAAATGATGGCAGGACTCATCAGTCAGTGACACGTACTGCTAGACCTCAAAGGATGCAAGTTAATATTCAGTAAAGCTGAAGGTTTAGCTTAACCCTAATACCTCTGCCTGTCTGCCTGTCTGGAGAGTGGAAAGAGGACTTAGAGGAAGTAAATTTATAAACCTTAAAGGTAAACACATATTTGTGCGGCAAGTTACAAAAGCTTTGAGGTCTCTCAAAGACTTACAGATCATCTCCCTGCAGCACTAGAATTCCACTGTAATTATATATATATATATATATATATAGACTGTAAAGTAACATTTGAGACTTAAAATTTGTGCTCTGTGGATTGACTGAAACTGCACAAGCAGGATATTCATGTAGTGAAATGGTGAAAGTGCATCTCTTTTAAATGCTCCATGGAAAGTGCTAAGCAGGCTGGAATAGTTCCAAAATCTGTAGGTGGGATTGCTTTCCACAATTCACTCCATTATTGTCAGAGTGACTCAGCTGAAATTGTCCACAATATGCCAGACATATCTTACAGTCAGTATGTTTTTTCCTGGCCTTTTTTTTTCTGTGGCTGTGTGACCTTAATTCAACTAAATTTCTAAAATGGTTGGGTAAAGTGGTTCTGATAACAGCTCTGCACTTGTTCCTATCTAAACATGATGTAGACTCATCTGTATATTCAGGAAGGCAGTGTGCCATTGCCTTGTGTCAATGTTTTCTTGGTTAATCTGCTGACAAAAGAAAGATACTGCCTTCCCTGCTATTGGACTGAGCTCTCTTCTATGCATGGTGCTGCCAGTTGCTAAATGACCTTGAAGTACAGAAAAGCAACCACTGGAAGCCATGATGCTTAATTAAATCAACCAGCCAGTGAATCCTGTTTTCCTCTGTTTGGGGGAGCAAATGGACCATTTTCATTCTAAGATAGATTAGAGCTAAGTGAGTTTTGTGCAGATAAAAATTAAAGGTTTCCATGTGTGTATCTGTAATCATCTGAAATCATCTGGCAAGATGGCTTCTCCTGATGTTGTAGCCCACAACGCTTTTAAACAGAGAACAGTTTGTGCTTCATGCCCTTTTATCTAGAATATTGCTTGCCTTAAATATCAGCTTTTATGAGGGTTTATTTTTTCAACAAATTCACTGGAGTTCCCGTAATCTCATTGGAGATTAAAATCCAACGCAACATATGGAATTGCAGCATCTTGTTTTTAGAGCAGTCAGTACCAGCTGTTGCAGAATAAGATTGAAGATCTGTAGAGGCCAAATGTGAAATCATCTTGAATTCTGCCTCTGAACATTGAGACAGGGACTGAGTTGTAAAGCATGGCGGTGATTTTTAAATCCTGTCTAAAAAGTGTCAGATACCCTCATTACCTGCTTACCTACCCAGTAATGGTTTGGATACTATAAATCTCAGCACTAACAACTGATGAGGCTTTTATAGGTTAACTGAAGGTGTCACACTCCTCTGCTCTACAAACCTTCCATTTGCAATTGTCTTGCTTCAGTTTCATCATTTTCCTCTTATTTAGCTGTCATACCCTCCTGTCCTAAACACCCTCCAGCTTCCAGTTCTAGCTTCTTACCCCAGCTGTGGATGAGGTACGTGTGCTAAATGTCCCCTGTCCTTTCCTTGTTCCCCAGGAATCCTGGCACATTGGCTAAAAGGGAGACACTTTGGCCAGGTACCATTTGGGTCAGAACACTCATTTTTCCCTAAGTCAAGGCACAGCTCTGTTATCTTTTCTTTCTGTATTCCTTCTAGATAAAATTATTTGTATGTAACATTATTTTCTTGTGTTTATATCCATTTTAACTAATTCAGTCTCATATAAATAGTTTATTATGCTCTTTAAGATGAAATAAAACATACCAGTGCTCTTTATTAAGTCTCCTTGGATATTTTACAATGGCAAAACAGCTGCTTTTTGTGTTGGATGAGACAAATAGAACATAAAATTATGTAAGCACTTCATTCCTTAAAAAAAAAACAACAACACCAAAAGCCAACCAACCAAACAACAACAACAAAACCCAAAACCCCCAAATAAATAAACAAATGGTGGAATTTAGGCACAAAAACAACAACTCCTCAAGTCCTTGACCACTTTTATACGCTTAGGCCCAAGTGTCTCCTTTTCAAAGGAAGTTTCCTGAAACTTGGTTGTTCTGTTGTAGATTTGCAAGCCAAAATATGAGATTCCAGTTTCTACCACCCATCTCAAGGATAAGAAAGGCACTCCCTGGGGCAGGTAGCCAGAAAGTAGCAGATAACACAGAAGAGAACATGTAACTTAACTCCACTTGTGCTAGCAAGCCAAATTATGGGGACTATGGTGATTATGCGGGGCTGCAGGAAAGAAATGAGTGGCTGGATTTTGAGTTACAGGAGGAAATAAAATTGAAGATCTCTGTTGCATAGGATATTGGGTGGCACAAGAGAACTATTGGACCTCAGGCTAGCACATTTCAAACTACTCATCTACTGACAGCATGTCATAACCAGACAAGAACAAAACTATAAATAACAGTGGGAAATGTAGCTCTATCACGCCAAGACAGTGAGTCAGTTAGTCACCTGGTGCTTTTCTTAAAAATTGGGGATTTTGCCCAAATCCTACTGAAAACTGCTCCTCTCCCCTTCTTTAATACCAGAGGGCATTTGCTTTATGTGTATTTTCTTAGATTTGATGCCATTAGTTTGCCTGCCCACAGCATTTAACAAACTTTTTAGCATCTTTATTAAAAATCAAATCTGTTTATTAAAATAATTTCCCTTAGAAGTTTTTCTGCAAAACATCTCAGCCCTGTGCAAGGTAAAATCAGCACATAGGATAGATAGCTGGAGACATGGGAGAACTTGTGCTGTTCCACCAGCCTGAATTCCTTTTGTCTTTAGACCTATGTGATTAATAAAACAGAGAAGGTTTCTTAATACTGATATGGCAGCATATTTTAGCAGCAGAAGTATGCAATATACAAGACAGTGTAGACTTAGACTTTCTTACGTTCTGTGACTTATTTCATTTCAGGCCTTTAAAGCACTTCTTTTGAAGCCACTTATATATTAAGAAGTATCTTGTAGTAAGGTAAGTTTGGTCACACTGATAGATTAAACTGGATTGTTTAACTCACCTTGATCTGAGAAATCCACAAGTAACTTACTTCCATGGGGATATTTTGTCCATGTAAAGGATGGTCAATTCACAGGGTCACCTCTCACTGAATTCAGGGTGAAATCTCATCTCTGTGGTCTTTGTAGTCCAGCAGGAAAGTAAATCTGTGTGGATAAATGTCTTTTGTAAACACTAGTAAACTAAATAGTTTTAGGGATCTTTCTTGGAGCTAAACCTTCTATACCAGCGCAGTGTTTCCTAGTCTTGTTTTGGCCTGAAGCAAACATGATCTTCCAAGCAATTGCTCAGGTATGATTTGAGAATTAGCATATGCCAGGCCCCAATCCCAGTGAGCAGCCTGGTGAAACCACACTGCTTTGGAGACTAAGACTTCAATAGTAAGGGTGTGGGGCTTTCTGTGTCAGAGAATGGTCTCAGACAACTTTAATTTACTTTAGTACATTAATATTAATTTGTATACACTGAGCTATGGAGTGTGGATAATACCTCTGGGGAGAAGGGCATGCTGCTAGCTCAGCGTTCCCCCTGCCTCAGAGGAATGCTCTTCTGGCTTTAGTTGTTTAATGCTCTGCTGCTGCACAGGAGCATCACAAGCATCCAAACACCTCTCTGTGTCTTTGTTACATTGGCATAACAAGGTGGCAAAGGAGTAGGTGTGAAGAAGGATGACCACTGTAGGAATCATATCAATAGCAAAATGCAGAGTCTATCAGTATTACCCTGCAGTGCTGGGTTTCCTATGGAAGCCTCTGCTACAGACAGCTCTTGGAGGGAAGGGAAACCTTCCAGAAGGGAGCAGGGCTTCATGCAGACACCTGCTGTCCTGTCCATCTGCTGGTGGTAACAAGCTGGAAGCTGAGCATCAACAACTGATAAAAGACACTCAATAAGCACATTTCTGTGTTACCAGCAGGCAGTTGGGTGGGCTGCATTTCAGCTTTATTTTGTATTGATACATCCATCAGTACTGACTTTCAAAGGTTGGCACAATGGAAGACATGGCGGCATGGCCTAGATAAGCACCTATATGCCAGGAGCAGAACCTCACAGCTGCACAGTGGCTGTTTTGAGACTGAGAACTCTGTTGAGGACTGGCATTTATTATGTAAACAAACCATCTTGCAGGCAGGTACTGGGGAAAACAAGATAATTGAAAAGATAAGGTACCCGCATGGTCTTGAAAGAGTTGGGTTTATGAAGAATGCACAGCTTCATTAAGGAGATGTGGGTTGAAGCATGTTTGAGCTGGTAACAACAAAAAGAGAGTTGGGCCCTGATGCCTGGGTAAACACCTGAGATCACTGTGCTCCTAAGGCAAGGCCTTGGAGCTGACAGTTCTGCAGCAGAGGGAGGCAGAACAGCAAACTCTGCTCAAAATGCTTTAATTAAACCACAGAGGGGAGCAGGTGAAGGCAGATGTTTCGCAGGAAGGTCTCACAGGACCTGGCTGAGGCATTCCAGTGGGCAGAGGTTCTTCAGCCAGGAGCTCTCTCCTGAGTGCCAGCTGCTGGCGCATTCCTTCAAAGGAGAAGTCAAAATGCAAAAAGTGTTGCAAAAAAAACCCAACAAAACAAAAAGTACTTAAAACATGGTGTGAGGGTGGATTTACCATAGATGTTTCCCTCTGGAAGAATGCCCTGGTGAGCAGCTCCCTGCCCAGGACACTTTGAAGGTCAGGAGGGAGCACGAGTCAGCTGCCTGCTCTCACCTCCTCATGGCCCTCCCTCCATGGCAGCCCACCATCACCCACCCTCACCTCCTCATGGCTCTCCTGCCACGGCAGCCCACCCTTGCCTCAGCACAGCTCCGGTTTCAGGGGTCCCATTCTGCCAGGGCAGAAAGCCCAGTCTGGCTGGGCAGGACATCTGCATGGCCTCTGTGGAGAGTTTTTCATACACTTATTGTTTTTTAAGCATTAAATTGATTTAATGCAAACAGAGGCACAGAGAGCAAATGATTTCTCTGCATAAATCCTCTGTGTTCCTGCTTGTTTCCAGCTGTTCCCTGCTGTGGGCAAAAGGGTTCCAGAAGGTGCAAGAAGGAGATTTTTGAAGCTAATTATTTACTGGCTTATAGACTTTCAGGAATTTCTACCTGTCAGGTTTGATAAGAAAACCTGGCACTTCAATGAAAGCAATTAGCACAGCTTCTATGATGTGTTACTAAGTGATTGAGCAATTATTTATTTCCTGTAAAGTGACAGACCACTAAAAAGGGCTTTGTGTTTTCTGTTTGTAGATTATCAGGGTGGATGCAGTCACCAGGAGGATGGCAAGTAGTTGTGGGAGCACTACAAAGCCTTTCCCTACAACATTAAGAGGACATGTACTCTGCATTTAGTCTACTGTCCTCTATATTGTCCCTTCATTTTATTCAGTGATTATTAATCATGATGATGATACCTGGAGTCAGGTCTGTATTGGTGTTAGCTCTTGCCCCAGAGAGGGACAAGCACACCCTGGGTTAAAAGCATATTGTGCTGGGTAGACAAGGGGACAGACCATGGATGGACTCGTGTATCTGCTTTATTGGGCAGACTTGCAGGTGGATGTGTCTGTGTTCACTTATTGACAACAGAAGAAATAGCAAGGCTCCATTTGCCTCCACTTAGAGGTTTCCTTTCCAGCTTGTAGTGCTTCCTGCCAAGCTTGAAATCAAACCCCTTTGTATGCAGGAATAATTCAGTCCACCTCGAACCAGTTCCAATCCACTCTGCAGATGAAATATGAGAACTACTAAAAATAATCACCAACAGAGCAAGAAATAAATAATCCACGACTTTGTCCAGCGAGAAATACTTTCTGACTTGGTAATCAGAAAGTAATTATCCTTGCTGAAACTGTCTACGAGGTTAACGGTGCATATCTGATCCTGTCTTTGGAAGAGAGAGGGCTAGAGACTTTCTGAGGTCCTTTCTGGTATGATTGCAAGGATAGCACTACAGAAAATGTATAACAAGGGGATGTTTGGTAATTTGGACTTTTTTTTTTCTGGAACTCATGAACACTTTATAATTTTTCAAGGCCAGCATTGAATTGTTACAACTCTTGGAAGCTCTGTGAAAGAAAAAGAACAAAAGATAAAGAAGGAGCAGAAAGCAAATTTGCTAAATGCTTTAGTCCAAACAAATACATAAAATCTTTGAGTAATTGTGAGCCAGAAAATGAAGTAGAAAGGAAAATTGTATATGGTAAATACTATTTACCTTGAAATTGGAACAGCTAATGTTTTTGAGAATGAGCCACAACATTTGAATGAGGTTATTCCTTTGAAAGAATACCTGTTATGTAAGCGAAAAAGAGGTGCTTTAAGGTCTTGAGGAAATTATTTAAATTGTTATGAAAACCCAAATACATCCCAAGGACCTCTAGATGGAAAAGAAAAAAATGAAAAAAAAAAAATGAAAAAAAAGGAGAAAAAAACCAACTCCTGGGTTCTCTCGGGGCAATGATAAAGTGAGGAAAGTCTATACTGGGAAAAACAAGATTGCCACAGGCAGCACTGACCCTAATGTCAATCCTGACACTTATTCTTAGGATGGTAATGCAAGAGTTTCTTGAAGCTCAGAATAGCAAAAAAGAAATAATAGATATGTATTTTCTGTGTTCTTTCAGTGTGTGAGTGACTGAACCTCAGCTGGGCTAATTCTTTGTAGCTGCTCAGGCAGAAAGCCAGACCTTTCAGGTGGTGAGTTACTGGCACAACAAGAGTTCTGGCACACATGCAAACAGGGCACTCCTGAGCAGGGGAAAGCCCAGAAATTATTGAAGTGCCCCATACTGCTCTCCTACATGGGCTTTTAAGCACCAAGATAAGAAGCAACCAGCAGGAAGGTAGCAGTGGGATTCCAAGAACCATGAGAAGGGGCAAAGAATGTGGCATGACTCCACTTAACTCACCTGGAACACAGCTTTACCTGTCTTAAAGGATAGGTTAAAAAAAAAGAAAAGAAAAAAAAGTAGGGGACTTTGATGTGCATGCACAGTAAAATTAGTACAGAGTTTTAATACCTCTTCTGCTCCATAGGCCTATCAGTGTACATCATTCCTCCATCCTCCCTCTCTCCCTCCCTCCCTCATGCTGACTAATCCTCTAATACTCTGCCGTTAAATTCTCCTCTCTGTAATTTTATTATTTTTCTGTTTCAAAATAGTTGGAGCCCTTCTGATTTCCTTGCTTTGTTAGTGCATGTCCCTTCAAGCAAATGCTCCCTGACAGAGCCAGGCATTGGCACAGCACCATCCTTTCCTATAACAGATTCTGCTTCCCTATGGAAATAGATCCTCTACTTCTGTGTATCCGTTTAGGTGCCAGAGCTCACATGAGACCTGATGCTGTTGAAAGCTTCTTGTCCATCTAATTAATGAGCGCTTATCAAGAAATCTCTGCTCATGAACACAATGTGTATATCTGAGTGAATTAAGGTAACTTTTTTTCTGTATGCCATCTTCAGTTTTCAGTCTCAACTGTGTAAATGGTGCAGATGGGATGAATTCAGATTATGAGAGAATGTTAGGTGTTCTCAAGTGAAAAAACAAACAAACAAACAGCAAGCTAATGTCATATTAAAAGCTAAAGTTCTTCCCCAGGAGTCTGTATCTAAAAATGTCCCAGTCTGAAATCATTATTTATCCTCTGTGCTGTCATGAGTCACATAAAAACTCCTGAAAAATCTGAGCAGGTGTGTAAAATTTAGAATATCTGTATAAGTCAGATTGAACAGAAGAATATTTCCACCTCAACTGCCACAGAGCTGCTGTCCTGCTGTAGCTTCCCGGGACTGAGCTGAGATAATGGATCTCTCAGTCTTTCACTTAACTTTGACGGCAGCAAGTAACAGAAGCTCCAATGGGAATGCCATTCAGCTGGTGCTGGTCCATAACCAAACCCAGCCCTGCAGAAGGCAAGTTCCTTGCAGGAGGGTGGGGCTGCAGGGCAGGAAGGAGCTGCTGTTTCCTGTTCACTTGGCTAGTTGTTCTGTTCGGAGTGTTTGGCTAAAAGGACTGAGTTTGGGAAAGAGAAGGGCAATTTAGACAGTTTCTGTTGCCTTTGTGTTCTTATTGCATTTAAAAGCTGTATACTGGTGAGTTGCAGCTGGAGCAGTCCAGGCTTGCCTGTGCCATAGTGAGATGGGAGGTGTGGGGAGAAGGTTGGTGATCCCTGAGGGATCTGCTGGGGGAACCAAAAACTCAAAGCACTGTTTATGTAAGAAAATGGCATCATCTAATTCAGAAAAAAGGCATCAACTCAAATGTGTGTGCTGGTGGCTGTGGGAAAAGGATATGATTCGGTACCGTGAGGAGTCACTCCTCAGTTTTGAGGGACAGCTGAGAGAAAAGCAAATTATATCCCTTCACAAGTCTGAAACTTTTCAGTTCACCCTTGTCATGCAGGTGACCTGGTGATTTATCGTTGCACCATCAAGGTGGCCTGTCATCGGTCAAGATCTACGTGCTGTTTCTTAAATGAAAGCAAAAAGCCTGTCCTTTGACAGGAAGAACCAGCAGTGACAACTTGCTCCAGCAGTAGAGCTAAATTCAACAGTCTGACAAGGCTGTGTTCAGCGACACGGGGGCAACGTCTGCAGGCTCTGGCCCAGGGCCTCAGTTTGGAAAGGACCTGACTGGGAACCGTTCTACTGAAATCTGGTGCAACTCTGATAAAATGGCCCAGCCCATCCTGTAAAGACTGTTACTCAAAAATCTTGAAATAATCACAGGGGAAACGACAGGAACTCAGGCCTCACGTCCCACCCCGGCGAGACACTCCCTGTCTCTTTTTCCCTCCAGCCCACTAAGCACGCAAGGATCTGATGGAAAGGGCAAGAGTTTCAGCAGCTGGAAACCTGAGCCAGAGCCACAGCAAGGCCAGGCTGAGATGGAGCTGCCCCTGTGCCTGTTCCAAGGCAGGAGGGCAGCAGGCTGCTGAGGTGGGGCTGCAGCAGTGTGTTGAGTCCACACTAAACTTGTGGGAGTATGGAAATGTAGGATCAAGTTCAGGGATTGCAGTGGCAGGAAAAGGAGGAACAATTCCTTTGGCCTGAGTGACATTTCACTTATATGTGCTAGCTGTAAATCTTATCTGGAATCTTGAGAGGCTTTAATGTGGTTTTCCTCATTTACGTTTAAGAACACATCCAATTAACAGAAACACAGCAGCTGAAATGCCTGTTTTATAAGAGGGTGGTGCTGAGCAAGCTTAAGATGTATAGGACTGGAGTGTATCAGTCCCCGCTGATGAGACTTTCAGCTCTGCCGGCCCAATCCGTGTATCTCTTCTTTCATCAGTGGATTAGATACAAAGGAACTACTCTCCCTATTTTCATCAAGCAGGTGAAGCTGTTGTGTTTGATTTTTACCCTGTGGTTTTTGACAAGTCAGTTCCTGGTGAGACAGTCTGAATTGGGCTCTTGTTTGATATCAAGAAGGCAATGAGGCATAAGCTGTACAAACTGTACGTGCTCTTTTATATGCGCAGAGTGGGGATCTGCCTGCATATATGGTGACAGTGTGGGAAGGGAAGGTTTGAGGAGCTGTGTTCCTTGCTCCCTTAGATTCACCTGGGAAAAACAAACAGAATAACCTTTGATCCATGGAATTATATAGTCCAGTGACAGGAGGATACAAATGGGAAGTCTGATGAGATGAGGTGCCCTCAGCAAGGCTGTTTCAAGGCTTAGTGTCAGGCAGATATCCTCTCCTATAGGCGTCCTGCTGGATGTTGGTGCCACCAGCTCCCGCACTGCCAACCCTACAGCCTCAGCCCTTGTCCCAGGCAGCAGCAGGCAGCAGGGCTGGGGTGGGTTTGCCCCCTGTACCTCTGCATGGCTCTGAGATTCATAACGACATTCCAGACTCTGAAGAAGGCATCTAAAGCCTGTTCAGCCTGTATGAAGGAGCTGAAGTTGCCAGAGGGCAGGGAAGGGACCGCCAAGGGATCTGGACAGTCATGGGAAAAGCCATAGTGAGGAGGGATGAGCAGGCCTCGCTCTGGTCTGTGGGAGCCTGCGCTCACTCTTGGCCTGTAAATGACCTGTGGCAGGAACTGTCATCCCTTGTGAGACACAGTGGGTGGTACCGGCCACATAAAATACATCTAAATCCCAGCTCAGTCCAGACTGTAAAACTGGCTTTAAGTGAAAACAGATTGAGATCAAGAGGAGAGAGCTTCTTAGGCTTCAGACAGCCACCATTTAGCAGCTCCATCCGGGCCTGTGTCAGTGGGCCACCCTCACTCCTGAGCCCCAGTGCAGTGACGCAGCTCCTGTTTTAAGTCGGGCAGTGATGGGCAGCTGCAGCTGGGCCGGGAGCAGAGAGCTTTGCTGGCATGGCTCTGCGCAGTGCCGCTGTCTGCAGCGCTAGGTCAGCGCCCGATGGAGACGTTGCCCCTTTTCAGCTGTTCGTTGCCTCTCCGATGCCAGGGATGCCCTGGGATCTGCTGTCAGATCAGGGCAGGCTCTGTGGGAACACGTTAATCCCCTTCAGGAAAGTTCCCGTGGCTCAGTTCAAATACCCGGTTAGAACTGGTTAATCTGACCCGGTCGGTCTGTCTGGCGGGGCACCGACACGCTCTGCGCTGCCGCGGGTGAAGGTCGGCTCTCGCTCAAGGGCGGTGACGGGGAGCAGCTGGTTCTGCTGCTTCCAAGAGAGACATCTGCTCGCAGCCTTAAAATCATTTAGCCCAAATCCCGTGCAGTTCGAGGCTGTTTCCTGTGCAGCTTTTAGTGCTTTTTGTCCTTCCTTAGTTTAAAACAGGACTTCTATTGTTTGTCTGGTGAGGCTGGTAAAAGCTAGGAGGATATTCCTCTTATATTACCCCTTTATATCTGATTATACACCTGGGTAGCCAAGTCGTTTGTCCTAAAGAAGCAGATGGGGTGAATATGGGACTGTGTCTGAATTCTGCAGAGCGACTCACAGATGCCATTTTCGGCACGAGCTGTTTTTGCTGCAGCACAGTTTATCTTCTTGCTCAGGAGAAATTTCAGGAAGTTGTGCGGAGCAAAAGGGAGCAGCTTGGCTTCTCATTGTTTTCATTTCTCCTACTCTTCCATTACACAGGAAAACAGGGGAAAAAAATCCTCTCCCTGGGATTCATTCCCATGTTTCTCATGAACTCAGAGTTCCTCTGCCTGGAATCAAACATCTATGAAGTGAAAACTGAAGGAATAAAGAAAGCACTGGGAAAAGACCGCGTTCAGTGCAGTGCACATTTTTCATGCTGGTCTGAAGTTTATTTCTCCTAATTCCAAAACATTTAAGGAATCTCACTAATATTTATGCATAAATAACTTTCCCCGACAAACAGCATCAAACTTTCGTGCTCAGGAAGATTCATCTAAAACTGTTTTCATGTAAAACAAACTTGGGAGTACCTTTTTCAGTCATCTAATGGTAAGTATCCTACATTCACATTTTATGCCCGATGAAGGCAGACTGCTTTATGAACTATTTGGAGGGCACTGGCAAGGGAACTCTGTGTAGTTCCCTGCATTTGATTTAAGTAACCTGTGGCCATAGAGTGAGTTGAATCAGCTTGCTGGAGTGGCTGACCATGCAGATAAATAAGTACCAGAACTGATATGGGAGAGGTGATGGGAGCAGGCAAGATTGCTCCTTTGCACAGTAGCACATGCTTAGCTAAATAACAGCCAGCCCTGACACCACATGCTCAGTGATTTGGCAGGATTTTTAGCACATCAGATAGCCCTGGAAAAATTATGTCTGGGCTCGTTCATTCATGAAATTAGTGAAGACTTGACATCATAGAGGACAAATTCCTCTACATCCATCTGGTAAAGGGGACCTAACTGGGATACTGGGACTACTGCAGTTCTGGATAGGACTGGCTAGGGTGGACTAATCCCTGCATATATGAGAGCCAGGATCACTGAGACTACATGGATGGGCATACATGGATACAGAAATTGCAGCTGTATTGAATAGTTCAGTTGCTTATCTTCTAGGTTAAAGTACTGCCCAGTCCCTGTAAAAGGATTATATTGATCTCTAATAGCTGCAGCTTACGGAGTAAATAAATGTTTCTAGTAACACATCTGCTACTGTGCTTCACTGTTTACTCAGACAGTGAAGTCCCGGGTCTTGGAGCTTAATCCCTATTGATTTTCTGTCAATTCCTTCTGTGATGACCCCAAATCTTTACTAAACTGTAGCAGATCAGTGCATTTGACTGCGATTGGCTCCCCTGGGGAACTTGGAGGCATTTCATCTAGCTGCCACAATCTGCAAATGATGAATCTTGGTCTGGGACTTTCTGTATGGGACTCTGGTTTGCTCCATCTTCGGAAATACTTCTCCTTTAACCTGCAATAATCATTCCATCTGTAAAGTTTTCCTTTGCTTCCCGTTGGATTCAATAAACTTTGTTGCTTTAAAGGTCTCTTGTTGATACTAACCATCTGTCGTCTGGGGGGGATGGGGGAGCGGGGAGGAGAAGACATAGGAAAGACAACTTAAGTAATGAAGTGCGTGTCAGGAGTCTCATCTGTAAAATCCTGACATAGAAGCATGCTGGAAAGGGAGAGAACAGGAGTAAGAACTGGGAAAACTTCTGCTTCAGGCCTTTGTGTGCTGGCACAGTGCCCAGCAGGCACCGCATTAGGCAGCTTGGACTGACAGCTTGTTTTCACGTCCGCATCGGTGCTTCATCTCCTGGCCTGGGACGACATCTGGCTGGCATGTTCTTCTCCACACCCCAGGAGAGGACTTGTTAGCTGGTTACCGCAGTTCTCAGCATTAAAACGTACTGAAGCAGACCGCAAAGAAGCACGAGACTGATTTAAAAACAATGAGATTTATGTATTAAGTTGAGCTTTGAGTTCTTTTTATTTGCTTTCTGGCTCAGAAACCTTTAGAATGTGCGATGGGTACATTTTTTGCTTTTCATCATGATTGTGAATGCTTTAAACGCACACGCACACAAAGCAAGAAGACAAATGAAATAGACCCTTACCTTATAATTGAGAAATCCTGAATAAATGATTTGGGCTTTCACAATCATGTCTGTTATCAGAAACTTGCAATATAAAATAGAAGAATTGGCAGTATTCTTGCCAAGAAGGGACAGGGAACATGGTGGGACAAGAAAAATGGAGAAACTGGAGTGAAGTCTTGTTATCTTCATGAGGTTGCTAAGTCCAGGAAGTAACAGTAGTGTAACATTGATGGGCTTGTCTCCAGATTTTGGTCACTTTCTCTGAGGCTGGAAATAATTCCCTCCAGCAGCAGAAAAGGAGTACTGGATAAACAGAATCCATGGTCTGGAAATGGACACCAAGGCTGAAATGAAATACATCCACTTCAGGTACCACAAGTGTATAATTCAGTACCAGCAACAAGTTAGCACAAGTATATTAAAATTTGACCTCTGTGCACATGTCTAACAGTTAAAGATCCCTTCCAACACGACTGTTCCTGTGATGATGTGACTCTGGGCCCCTCAGGCACAAGCTTTAGTTTTTGAGACTTTTGCCTGCATTCCCTGCATCCCTCACAGTACACTTTTGCTTATGGTTAACATATTAATGGCCTCCTCAGTCCGTTTTGTTCCTCTATGAGGAGGAACTTTAACCTCTCCCAGCCTGCAGCTCAGCAATCCATAATCTCATCAGATTATAGTATGCATGGAGAGAACGCCATCCATGACAGCCTGAATCTGATAGTCTGGTCCTTTAGTGACCATCAGTTTTCATGCTTTGTAGCCTCTGAAGATGCTAACGAGTTTCCCATTGCATGACCACAACTCATCAGTGCTGTGCTTAGTATCTTCTCATGGTTATTATTCCATCAGCCTTATTAACCCCTGCTGTTGAAACAAGGGCAGTCTGGAGCAATGCTGACTGGTTGCAGTTGTCTGGTATAGCAGTTTGATACAGGAGAAACTGAAAGGACAGAGACTGTGCAGCCTAGAGAAGGAGATGGAGAGTAGGTATCATCAGTGTCCACAAACATCTGACTGGAAGGAGCAAAGAGGACAGAGCCAGGCTCTTCTCAGTGGTGCCCAATGCTGGGCCACAAACTGGAACACAGGAGGTTCCTTCTGAACCCCAGGCACCACTTCTGTTCTGTGTGGGTGGCTGAACACTGGCTCAGCTGCCCTGTGGATCTCCTCCTTGGAGATCTTCAGAAGCTGCCTGGCTGTGGCCATGGGCACCCTGCTCTGGGTGTCCCTGCTGGGGAAGGGGTTGGGCCAGATGGATCCAGAGATTGCTGCCACCCTCAGCCACTCTGAGATCCTGCAATAAGCTGCTTGCTTTACCCATCCTTTCTGATGCTTGATATCTCTCCTCTATCCTTCCACCTCATACTCCTGAACACCCCTAAAAGCCTCAATGATGGGCCTCCTGTCCAGCTGAGAACAGTTGTAAAAGGCTGTGGATTTAGGAAGGACTGTAACACAGCAATACTGGACTCTTCTTCAACTCTTCCATCAGTCTTCATTCCTCTCTCCTGTTACATCTCTGTACGAGTCACATTGCCCTATGGGCAGCTCTCACCCTGAGCTCCTTACGGCTTTGCTACCTTGCCTGTTTTTCCAATTTAGGAAAAAAATTCCAATTTAGGTTGGATATCAAGGGGAAGTTCTTTACTATGAGGGTGGTGAGGTGCTGGCACAGGCTGCCCTGAGAGGTTATGGATGCCCCATCCCTGGAGCTGTTCAAGGCCAGGTTGGATGAGGCCCTGGGCAGCTTGGTCTAGTATTAGACACCTCCATATCTAATGTTGGCCCTGCATGTGTCAGGGGTGTTGGAGTTTGGTGATCCTTGAGGTCCCTTCCAAGCCAAGCTATTCTATTCTATGATTCTATTCTACAGTAAACTGAGAGAAAAAGCCCATATGTTTTGTCACTGAGTACACTGCAAAACCTGCCGTGTGCCAAGAGAGAAGAAAAATCACCGTTAACTGCTTGTTCCCTGATAAGATAAATAGGGAATTAGTGTCTGTGCCCCCTGGGGAATGCAGGAACCTGACCTGGGAAATGCTTTACAAACATTAGGTGGAGTTCTGGTCCACATTTACCCAGATGTCTTTGTATATTCAAATAAAGGTGTAGAAGTTCTCACACGCGATGGCTCCCCAGTGTAAGTTAACAAGCAGATTTTCCTCCACCTTCGAAGAGAGGCACAGAAGAGACGCGTAACCTCCGCGCTGTTTTTCTTCCCTCGACCTCTGCAAAGGCAAACCCCCCCCCGGCCGCCGCTAGGGGGCAGCACGACTCCGCGCAACGCGCCCGGCCGCCTCTTTCGGCGCCCCCGGGACCTTCCGATTTGCTGAAGAATTTGTAATTACTTAATGTAAAATTAATTAAAGAATGTAAACGAGGGATCTCATCTGGTATTACAGCAAATGAAATGAAATGAAATAAAGCCATGGTAGCACGTATTAACCTGAAACGCCTTAGAATTTCGGAGCGGTTTTGTTCCGTATCCTTCTGAAGCAGGCGAGTTCAGCAGGAGCGGAGCAGCTCCTTTCCTGGCGGTGGGGGGGCGGAGGCTACTGGCCTAAAAGCTCCCAGCCTGATGCCGCCACCCACCTCGGCTCCGTGCCCGAGAGCCGGAGTACTTCACGTTCTTCTGCCAGCTGAGAATCACAGCAGCTGCCGTAGGATCACAGACCTGTTTGGGTTGGAAGGCACCGTTAAGACCATGTAGTTCCAACCCCCTGCTGTAGGCAGGGACATCACGTCCATCTTGTGGTGGGGGCCTGAGAACTGGATGCAGTACTGCAGATGGGGTCTCACAAGGGGCAGAATCACCTCCCTTGACCTGCTGGTCACCCTTCTCTTGATGCAACCCAGGATACAGCTGGCCTTCTGGGCTGCAAGTGCACATTGCTGGGGTAGTGTTGAGTTTTTATCAGCTGACAGCCCCAAATCCTTCTTCTCGGGGTAGATCTCAAGTCATTCTCCACCCAACCTGCATCCGTGCTTGGGATTGCCCTGACTGAGGTGCAGGACCTTGCACTTGGTATTGCAGAACTTCAGGAGGTTGGCATGAG
Source organism: Excalfactoria chinensis (assembly GCF_039878825.1). Taxonomy (NCBI): domain Eukaryota; kingdom Metazoa; phylum Chordata; class Aves; order Galliformes; family Phasianidae; genus Excalfactoria; species Excalfactoria chinensis. The sequence goes on along the minus strand of NC_092825.1, from coordinate 12,411,607 downwards.
CTCACCTTCCAAGCCTGTCCAGGTCCCTCTGGATGGCATCCCTTCCCTCTAGCATGTCAGTAGGCATTTAATGGAGCATAATGTCAGATAAAAAAGAACTGAGGTTCTAGTCATGTACCCCGAAAGCTGACATTAGTTCTGTGCTTCACCTGGTGCCTGTGAGAAGGCTTTGCTTGGGGACTGTCAGCATAATGAGGGGCCCAGTCCTGTTTGTGACACCCTGAAACCAGAGCAGAGCTTGGTGCTTAGAGCTCATGGAAGACTCCCAACAGGTAATGTCACCAATATTCTACATCGTTGTCTGCTGTAAAAAAGTGGAAATATTTTCAAACATCTGGTAAAGAATCTTCCGTTTAGCATATAGGATTTATTTCAGTTTTCTCCTTAATAAATACCAAGGCAACAGACTAATTAGATGTTACTTATTATTAATACATAAACCATATTCATTGCATTTAATTCTTACAGCTGCATGAGAAGACGTGTGAGGTTCATGGAGCTAAAGGCAGGCATAGATCCCAGATTTTTAGGGCATCTTCTGGACTGCTTTCCTGGTGACTGTGCTGAGGTTCACAGCTGGAGGTAGTCCTGCACCCCTGGGCTCAGTAATTGGAGTGCAGCAACATTCTGTGCCAGAAGGAGAGGATTTTTTGGTGCCTTGCAGGCAATTAGAGGCCACAGCTCCTTCTGGGAGTTAATGAGCACAGCATGTCGCTTATGCCTGATTTCCTGGAAATCTCTCTCTCCTGCACAGACATTACTTCCCTTGCCGCACTGTCAAGTAGAGAAGGTATGTAACTGCATGCAGAGGTGTTAGAGCACTCTGAAAGAAGCAGGGAGTGCATCAGTTCACTTTATAAAATGTATCAGGCTTTTCAGAATGCAATATGGGGTAACACTAAGAAAAGTCTACCAGAGACACCTGGGGATTAGGAAGTGGCGCTATGGTGTCTGGTTGCTGCAAGCGCACAGGGCTGTGACTTTGTGTACTTCTGCAGCACTGGGTGAGCATTGCTCAAAGCGAAGGGAAGAGTGTGAGTTTTGAGGCTGCATACTCTACTTTCTGCAGAAGTTTTGTTCTTGTGTGAAAGTTGCTTGTCAAATTAGTGATACAACACAATGAGGATGTGATGTCAATGTGGTGTGGCTGCAGGCATGGCTCAGTGTCCAATGTGTGCAGGTGTTGCTGCTGCTGCCCCAGCAACAGACAAAGCCAATCCCCCCTGCACAGAGCTCCCTAGGAAGGAGAAATGGGTAAAGCTACTGACTTTAGTGCGTGAGGAAAAAGCCTTGTTACTTTATGAGAACCAGCACGTATCTGGTTTTCAATGTAGAAACTACTCAGTTTGTTACCGTTTTCCTTCCTTCCTTCCTTCCTTCCTTCCTTCCTTCCTTCCTTCCTTCCTTCCTTCCTTCCTTCCTTCCTTCCTTCCTTCCTTCCTTCCTTCCTTCCTTCCTTCCTTCCTTCCTTCCTTCCTTCCTTCCTTCCTTCCTTCCTTCCTTCCTTCCTTCCTTCCTTCCTTCCTTCCTTCCTTCCTTCCTTCCTTCCTTCCTTCCTTCCTTCCTTCCTTCCTTCCTTCCTTCCTTCCTTCCTTCCTTCCTTCCTTCCTTCCTTCTTTCCTTTCATTTTTGGCTGGTTAACTGCCTAGTTCTTAATTCCTTTTGAATAATCAGATAATCAGCTGAAAGTACTAAAGCTCTGTGTAGGTGCAGGTATGTGGGAGGTGGCCAGCCTTGTGTTCAGGAGGACAGTAATCCCAACAACAGCAGCCATTACCACATGTGAGCTGGAGAAAAGCACTATCACACTTTATTTTAGTATGCTACAAAATTCCTTGTTGGACTTTATTAGGTACTTTAATACCAAGCATACTTTAAAGTAACAAAAATTATTGTCGTTATTATTTTTTTACAGAAAATCAGGTATTCCAACAGTTTTCTTTACAGTCTTTTGTTGACTTAAAAAAAATTACAGTTGACAAATTACAATGGAGTGTAATGGGAAAACGGTTACATTTAAAAAGGGAAAACATACTATTCATACTGAGCCAACATTTAGTGATGTATGTCCTCGTAAGTCTCCTGTTTGTGTACGAATGGTACCTTTTGGTGGAGCTGTCCTGCTTGGGCTGCAGGGTCTTGTGATGACACTTTTTGCAACGTTGTGTGTATTTATAAAGGACTTTTTCTTCACACAGTCACCATGATGCAAAACTTAGTGCTATAGAACCAAATAAAATACGACAGAGAAACCCTGTTTCAGTGATTTCCGTCACAGCAAAAGTCCTGCGACTGCAGTAATCTGGGATAGAGGTAAACATAAGGAGCAAGAGGAGATGGTGATACAGCAGCACATCCAAATAGCGGAGCTTCCACAGCCTTTTGAGCTGAGTGTGTGTCTGTGGGCCAACAGGATCACTGACTGAAGGTAGGCTTTGCTGAGACACCACTGAGTAGGAACTCCTGAATGCACCCGGCCTTTGAGGATGTGCATTTCCCAGCTGCCATAGGTTGGACTGACTGATCACAGTCTTAAAAACCTTTTGGAACTGGGACCTCAGTGATTTCATACAGCCTCACGTCCAATTATCTGTTTTTATCTCTGCATGCACTTTAGCGCAGCAGCAGGTGCTGGGATTGCATTTATGGGGGGTGGGTTGAGTTGGGTGGCATTTTTGACCAGCTCTAACACCAGTCCTGCAGAGGTCAGGGAGTCTCCTACACACAGTTACAAGAGCAGATTTAGATTAAAACAACATTTATTTATATCTCTTTTTATATGCTCCCCAGATTCACATATAAATTTATTTGCAGCCATCCATCTACATCAGTGTTTGGTTTCTAAAACCAGCAGTGCCACACTGGTACCTCGGTGATTAGATAAGTTACCAAATTCCTTGAGTTTATTTGCTGGAAGATGATTTTTCAGTCAAAGATGAAACCAGTTTTCTGAGATCTACGCACTGAATTCTTGAATACTTTGTGTTGTGCAGCTAATCATTAAAAATCAGCTTTAACTCATGCTTTGCCATGTCTTCAATGTATCATATCATTTAGGACTGACAATAGCAACCAGTGATGCTTTGAGCCATTTCTTCTGATACTCAGGAGAGGGCAGGAGGAGTGTGGGGCTGCTGCCATGCCATGAGGAGCTGCACGTGGCACTGGGTGCAGTGAGCACAGGCTGCTCTCTGCCTGGTGCTCAGACCCAAGTCTTTCTCAGTACCGTGTCTCCATCTATGTTCTGCTCTGGAAGGAGGGTGCCTGTTGGGCAGCCCCTGCGGATTGGAGCCTTGGGCTCTGCACACCCATATGGCACAGAGCTGTCTGCAGTGGGCATTTGTTTGTGGTCTCTTCACTAACGTGTGGGGTTAAGGCCAGAAGGGACATTTAATCACCGATTCTGATTGGCAATAATGGGGCCAGATATCTTCCCCTGTAGTTGTGTGGCAGAACAGGGAAAAGAACAGAAATGCCTTTACAGCTGTTTAGTACCTTTAAAGGGTAAATCTGTTTTCCCTACGAAAAAAGAAATCAAATGCTTTTGTTTTGCTACTTTAAATGCAAACAATTCTATGTTGCTTGGGAAATTATAGCATGATGATATTCAGTCAGACATATCTTATACTATATATGCTTCATAGAACTAGATTATAGGTCAGAAATAATTTCTCAGTCTTAAATTTGTTACAGACATAGATTAATTGGAACACATATGCCGTAAAAATTGAGAAGCATTACAGTTTTAGTCAACTTATTATACACTGAAGTAAATGAAGTGCAGAAATGTAGCATTAAAAGTTATGCTTTTCCACTAGATGATGGAGACATTCATTGTCTATTTATAAATGCTTATTTAAGAGATGTCCTATCAGCTTCTTGGCTACTGGGATAGGAATAGTCTGGAGTTAACTGCCTCTCTACTGTGAAAGGTTTTAAAGCTCTTTGCTTTCTGTCTGAATAAAAAAAATGACATTTACAAACCTCCTCGATGCATATATTTTACATATGTTTGTCTAGCAACAACTACACCCCTTTGAATTTATTCCCCAAATGTGACTTTTCATGCATGTCTTCTGAATGCTGTATTCAGCAACAGTTTCTAATGAGCTGGTGTGTAATCCATGATTGCATTTCTCTTCTAGAAATCCCTTCCACGTCTGGCTGGTCTATGTTAGAAGGTAGCGTTTACCAATCAGGCGGTTTTGCTCTCGTCAGCGTTCTTCTCTCTCGGAGGCCCCTTCCCAAGCTTCTTCCCATTTTAATGTTGATGTACAAAAGCTGTTGTTCATTTTGTTTTGTGCTCATTCTAGTGAGGATTGGCTTAGAAGGACTGTGAAAAACAGAGAGAAGAGAAAAGGTGGTTTACTGCCAGCCAACATAGAGACGTTCACACTGCGTGCACTTGGCTCAAGCCAAACATCTGAGCAGTATTTGCACACACTTCATTACTGGCATTTCCACTTAGCATGAAAAATGGCAAGTTCAGTCTTCAAATATAGCAATGATTTGTAGACCATAAGCCTTAAAAACCAGTTTTCATCAGAAATTAACACATGAGGTCAAAATAGCGATGTTGTTTCATTTAAGTTTTGAATGATATGAAAATAAAGACCCAATGTGTACGAGACCAGAATCAAATTTGCTGGAGGAACACAGAAATGCACGTTTGTAACCGTGATAAAACAATATATGGTGATGCTGTAGGGGATGGTTGTGCTGTGCCCACCCTGTCAAGCCCTCAGGAGCTGCTGTACACAGCTGCATTTGGCTTTGAACCAAAAAGTGCCAGTAAACTTGTATCTGGATGGTGTTCAGCCCAAGGGAGAGGAAGTAGTACCTCCATCTTGATGCCACTGGGCTCATCCTAATGTGGCCTACCATGGGAGGCCGCTGGGATTTATAACTTAGAGGAAAACACGGTTGTTTAGAATGAATTTGACCATGGAATGACAGTGAATGAAGTGTTTCAGAACTAGAAGCTCTTAAACATGTTGGAGCAAGAAAACAGATAATTGATTCTCCCTAAAGTTAATTCCCCCTGGCCCTGAGCGCTTGCTTCCTGCATCAACTTCCCATTGATGCTTGAATTGATGTCTTTCAAGCAAAGTTGATCCTGGCAGGAAAGTTCTGTCTCCTTTTAGTTCACACATGTTCAGCATTTATTTATAATCCAGATGTATTTCACAAAAAAAAAAAAACAAAAAACAAAAAACAAACAAACAAAAAAAACATTTTTAATTGATGTTGCTGATACTAGGAACTAGGAAATAATAAACCATCCAAGAATCATAATCATTGTTTCTTTTCTTATACAGTCCAAGGTTGGTGAAACAAAAAGGTGAGGAAAGCCATAGTTACATGGTGAGGAGCACATGTCCTTATGTCATATGAGCAAGGTAAAACTAATAGAGCTGAAGAAACCATATATTTCACTTGTTTTTTAATCATAACATAATGTGCCCATGTTATGCAAATCCTTAGCAGTGTTCTTTGGATTTCCAGCAATACTCAGTGTTTGGACTGTAATAGTGTTTGGGTTGCTAAGCCCTTTATTTATTCCTTTGACAAATTTTACATACAGGTGTTACACGCAAAGAAATGACATTTAGTAACTGCCAGAGGTGCCTAGCTGATAAAGCAGAAAGAAGTCATTCACATCCAGCATCTCTCAGTCTGACTCGTTATCACCCCATGGGCTCTTGATTGACTCCTTGCTGCTGCCTAGAAATCAGGTAATGAGAGCCATCTTTGTGAAAGCTCCATTGCCCGAACCACCCAGGAACTCTGCTGTTAAATTCTCTATCTAAAGCTGTGAAGGACTGCCTATTGGGCTGACATCCTGACAGGGTGTTACTCGTATTTGAGATATTCTTTTAGGGAAGTTGCATGTCTGTTGATGGCAGACCTGGGTTACATCCACTCTGCAAGGGATTTGCAGCATTTTAGTGTTCATGTAAATATTCAGGGAGAGGACACTGCTATTTCTGTGTTTTGAAGATAAAAACAGACGTTAAGATTCTGTGGTTGCTCCCTCCCAAGGTGTGGAACACACTGGATTACATGGAGTCAGTTACATGCTATTACCTTGAAGCCAGCTGGATGGTAAGTACATGGAAGAAGGCATCCTGCAAGTCAGAATACAATTTCTCTACAGCAGGCTTAACACTCCACCCCCTTAATTATCATCAGCCACATTCGAACAATCTTCTTGCTGTTTATTTGACTGGTACTCTAGAAAATAGCAACTTTCTGCGCATTAATCTTTTATTGCTGTCTCCAAATACACTCAAACACTGTGGTTTCCCGAGCTAATGATCGGCTGGCATGCGTGGCCACACCAAAATCAGTGCTACTCCAAAACCACATCAATTGGCAGGAGCCCACAGGTGAATGGACCAGAGGTTTCTCCCAGCACCTCCACAGTGTTCTTCCAACCTAGGAAGCAACATTTTCTATCTCTAGGGGGCTGGTATGGTGTTTGGTGTCTGGTAGCAGACGGAGGGATCTTCTTACTTTGAAGATAATCCCTTAAATGTAAGTGATAAAAATTATTTGGGTGGCCTGAGAGAATGATTTTATTTGTCTAGTGTTGAAGAGGAATAAATAGATGTGTGTCCTCCTTGGCTTACCTGCTATGGGTGCCTTGTCCTGCCCAATGCATGGAGCACCTTTGCCCTGGCCTCACTGCATGTTCTTATGCATTACCCTGATAGCCACGCTGGGGTAAAGTCAGGCATCAGCTCAGATCCTCTCCTAACTCATAAGAGTCCAGGTGTCAAAGCCAAAATCCTAACGTGGGCTTTCTGGGGATTCATCCCATAGACAATTCTGTCTAAATGTCCCACAGTGCTGTGGGAAATGGTTTCAGAAGCATTCAGGAATTTTCTAAATGCTCTGAAAGAACTCCCAGTCTGTTTTGCCCACAGAAGAGTCAGTTCATGGTTGCACAGGGGCCTTTCTAGTATCCAAGAAGAGAGTTTCAGGGCCACAGGGAGATGGCAGAAATGAACCATTAAACCAAAAGAATGGCATCTTATAAGAGACCCTTTCCAGGAAGAGGTAGAAAAATGGATAAAGAGAATCCAGTCAGAATAATTTTGCTGACCTTTTGGTATCTGCGTACTTCTTACAGCCATAAACAACTCATATGCTGTCAGTCACAAGGAGAAACCCTGTGCATTGCAGGCACACCGCAGACCTGAAGCTGCACTCCATGCTCCCAGTATCTGCCCTGTAGTTTCAAAATCCAATCTATTCTTACACTGCATTATGTTTTTCCTTTTTCTGCTGCTGTATGTAGAGAATGACACAGAGCAGGAGAAAAATGCTGTGGGTGCAGAGAGGCTGTTTGGTTGCAGGCTCAGTGTGCTCATTGTGCTATGGAGGAGGAGGGGGGAAAGAGTGGGATACATTATTTGGGGGATTTTTTTTTTTTCTAATTTTGAAGGTTTTTTTGTGTGTTTTGAAGCTGTTACAGTAAGAAAAAATAAAGTTTCAAGAAAAAAAATGTGATTTTTAAGAGAAATTTGTTTGAAAAAAAAAGAAAAAAAAAAAAAAGAAAAGGAACAATTAAGCCCAATCATCTTGTGCCAAAGAATGAAAGGAGAGATATATTGGGAAGTCAGGGCTGGAGCCCAGGGTTCAGCAGTCTCCCTGTTTGTACTCTTGATTTCTTCAAGTTCATTTTCTTTTCCAGATGAAAGAGTTGAGGAGTTTGGGAGGAGAGAAGATGGAAGATAGGAGGTGGGAGGTGGGCTTGGGGTGATATTTCACGTAACATCAGCTCCCAGAGTCAGGCATTTGGGCAGGCAAGGGAAACTGATTCCATCCTCTGATGGTTCCTAGCATTGGTGAGCACCTGTGGGCACCTGCAGCACTGTAGACCATGGGAGGAGACTGGAGTCCTATATCTGAGATGGACAGAGTGAGATGTGGGAATCCTGGACGATGGGATTTGTAGTTGTCCTGTATGGAGACTAACAGCATGCGTGGAAATGTGGAGAGAGAAATTGCTGCCCACGCAGTGATGATCTTTATCCTGAAATATCGAATTATTAGGCAGTTGTGGATTAGTTGTTTGTAGCAGGTTGTCAGAGAACTCATGTCAGCACAGCTTGAGGGCTGGTATTTTTAGTCCTGCTGGGGCGTGAGGCTGAGTCTCAGGGCTGCCTTCATAGAGCAAGAATGGCTTTGCCAGAGGTGAGCTTAAGGCTTCACCTCCACAGCAGTTGGACTAGATGATTTTAGTGGTCTTTTTCAACTGTAGTGATTCTACAGTTCTGTAATCCTAGAAGGGCGGAATTCATAGGATGAGAACCACAACACAGGGGCTGGTGGACCTGGTGCAGGGGTGCCAGGAGGAGGCTGGGCAGGTGAGGCATGAGTCAGGCTCACAGTAAAGAAATCTGTCCTCCCACTTGTGTTCTAGTTCATGCCATTGCCCCTTGTTCTGCCTCTGGGCACCACTGAAAAGAGCATAGTCCCATTCTCTTGACACATACTCTTTACATATTTTTCAGTGTTGATAAGATCCCCTTTCTCTTCTCAAGGCTGAACTGTCCCAGGTCTCTCAGCCTTTCTTCATCTCTCCAGCAGTTCCCTGTCTTTCTTGAACTGGGGAGCCCAGGACTGGACACAGCACTCCAGCTGCAGCCTCACCAGGGTAGAGTAAAGGAGGAGGATCATCTCCCTTGACCTGCTGGCCACGCTCTTTTTAACGCATCCCAGGAAACCACTGGCCTTCCTGGCTACAAGGGCACACTGCAGGCTCATGACCAACCTGGTCTCCATCAGGACCCCCAGGTCCTTCTCCTCAGAGCTCCTCTGCAGCAGGTCAGTCCCTCACCTGTACTGATGCATGCAGTTATTCCTCTCAGGGTGTAGGACAGTACACTTGCCCTTGCTGAACCTCATCAAGTTCCTCTCTGCTCAGCTCTCATGTCTGGGCAGCTGGAGTTTGACTGCACTTCTTCAGTGCCAGTGTTAGCTTAAAGAAAGCACCTCATCAGAGCCTGGCAACTTCTTTTCTTTTAACAGGATTCTCTTTCAGATGAACCTAGATAAAACCAGATGGCAATGACAGGCTCTGAAGCCCCAAGTAGAGGCTGATTTCAAGCTTCATCCGCCAACCTGCCTAATCCCCAGATCAAGTGGCCTTCTGGTTTGAAAATGGCTCCAAAAGTACAACATATGCATGTGCATTGGTGAGAAAGGCAGGAGGAGAGTGACAAGCAGAGGGAAGAGAGACCTATCCAAGAACAGAGGAACATCATAGTTGCTATCCCTGTCAGCTGTCAGTACCAGTCTGTGCTGATGGAAACATCCTGGGATGACAGCTCTTCTGCCTTGCCACCAGCAGCTCCTGGGTTCCCCAGTGGGACAGTTGGGGGCCAGCACTGCCACTGCTCTGCTGCACAGCACTGAACAAGGCAGGAGGCTGTGTGCCAAGGTGGGTGCCGGAATGCTGGGATGTAGGGACCAGCTCCAGCCAAACAGTGGAAAGTGTTTTCTTCCATTTCAATATTTGCTCTGTGCCTAGTGAGAAAAGGAAGATTTTTATCATAATGAACAAACACAGCAAAAAAAAGCCTCCTATTCTTTCTCCCAGAGAGCTTTCTTTTACTGAAGAACAGAAATTCAAGAGGCATCTGAGAGATGCTCCTTCCTCTGGTGGTTCCTTTCCAGAAGGCTCATCAATTTGTCTTTTGTACTTGCTGATGTTGCTGGGGGTTTGGGATGGCAGCCACGTCTCAGGACAGGTTTGCTGGCATGGGGGATCTGGTCTGTTGATGGAAGGATGGAGAGGCTAAAATGCCTCCATCAATACCGCCTTTCACTTGAAGCAGCTTCCTGCTCCACAGAGTTGTAGGCTCAAGTCAAGCCGAATCAGTGACTTGTTGTTCATCTATTTTTATTTCCTCCGTGTGGTTTGCTGCAGTCTTTCTTTACCCAGATGGTCAAATAAATTGCTGTCACTGAACAGGAGTCCCTGAGCAGCAATTCCTAAACTCTTCCTGTTCCTTAGCTGTTGAATGAGAAAACATTGTACTTTCTTTGTATTCTACACATTTGCTGGCATTGCTTTTTAATTTCTTTCTTGGAACCCAGAGGATCTGTGGGTATTTTTGTTTGTTTTGTGAGTTTTCAAGCTGCGTGACCAGACTGCTCAGAAAGCTCCGCATCAGCTTTATTTAAAAGCTGTTGGGATCTTTGATCTTACTTGTTTACTGAGAGCCATGCTGAGGGCCAGGCTGTGTCGGAGCAGTACGCAGCCCCGAGCAGAGAGGCCTGAAAACGTTTGGACTGTCAATGTATATTTGTCTGTTTTCCTCATTTTGTTAATAATAGATTTGTATTGAGCATTACTAGTTCTGTACATTCCAGGAGTTTGCTGGTTCTGTGCTGGACAGCATTAGAAGCTGATGTCAGCGTACCTTCAATATGGGAAAACAGATCCTGCTGATGTTGATACAAAGCTCTACTTTTTCATGCTGAGAAGTCAGAAAGGAGCCCAGAACCATCCTGTGGGGCTGTGAGCATGGCTGAGCTCAGGGAGAGCTGCTCACCAGGACCAGCACCATGCTCAGGCTTAGTGATGTTCCAGACTCCGGTGAGACCACGGCTTAATTGCTTTGTTCAGTTTTGGGCCCCTCACTACAAAAAGGAAACTGAGACCCTGGAGCATGTCCAGAGAATGGCAACAGATCTGGGAATGGTCTGGAGCACAGCTCTGATGGGGAGACCTTACTGCTCTCTACAACTGCCTGAACAGAGGCTGTGGTGAGGCGAGTCTCTGATCCTGTGTAACAAGTGACAGGACAAGAGGGAACGGCCTTAAGTTGCACCAGGGGAGGTTCAGGTTGGATATTAGGAACAATTTCTTCTCAGGAGTGGCGAAGCACTGGATCAGGCTGCCCAGGGAGGCGGCGGAGTCCTTGTTCTTGGTGGTGTTCAAGAACCAAGGTGGATGTGGCACTGAGGGACATGGTTTAGTAATGTTTGGTTTTTTCTTTTTACTGTGGCAGAAGAAACAGAGCTTGGCTTTGTTTCAAGAGATTGGATTTCCCCTAATAATTTCCCACTTCATATAATGAGCTTTTCCCCCATTAGGAAGCAGCAGAGCCGTGACAATTTGCTGGCCATTCTGGCATGTTAAAAGGAAATTTTCTATGCATCAAATTTTCTGAAATAATTTGCTGACTATCCAATGTTATACTTCATTAAAACAACCGCAAGAAGTTCAGTGTAAGCATCTTGGAAACCATAGCAAATAATATCAGTGCTGGTAAATCTTTAATGCTGCAGAATAATAAAAGCTTTTAAACTGTCTTTTCTTTCTGTGAAATGAAATTTCCTCCTCCTTGGCCAGCACGATCTGAGAGCACTGCAAAGACCTGACCTGCAGGGACTGGTGCTGCAGCCTGCCCTACCTTGGTGTCTGCAGTACCAGGAGGCATCCCCACCCTAAAACCTGTGCTCTTGATTACTTCTCTTGATCTTTAGCATCTACGGGGACAAATGTTTGAGCAAAATGGAAGTTTCAGCAAGGATGAGTGTTTCAGTGAGTGCTTATTCATTTTGAGTGCAGCAGTTTTTCCTGGTGCCTCTGACTGCAATCAAGATTCATATGAAACAAACATGAAACAAATATGCAAGGCTCATCACAGGGCTGTGTTCCCATGAGAAGCCATCAATCCTCAAAGCCATCTCCAGAGCTGATGCAATGCGCGGTGTTTCCTCACCCAAGATAGCTCCTGCCTGTCAGTGTGGAGAAAGCAAACACTGAACCAGGGCTGCAGGAACCTGGGGTCTGCATCCCAACCCCACTAATGAGCTGCTAGCATCGATCCACTTCCTGCTCTGCTAAGAGGTAGTTGCCAAACGGTGTGTTTGAAGGAAGCAGGAAATTAATGTTCTAGAGAAGCTTTAGTCCTAGGCTCAAAACCACAGCTTAATGTTTAGTTAAAGGCTTATTTGAGAATGCGAATATTAATTAACTATCTATATATTCTTTGGGAAAAGAGGGAATATCTGGGGCCATGCATAATACAAATACACATGTAACCCAAAGCAATGTGGTTACATGTAAAACTCCTCCTTACAGGAAATTACCCTAAAATATCTCTATGAGGCTCAGTGAAATTCAGCTAGGTTTGGGGATGGCAAAATGAGGATCTAAAGAGAAGGAGAGACTTCTGGTGACCACCATCAGCCATAGAGAACTGCCTGGCAAGCAGCAAGGAGCACCTGAGACCTCCTATGTCCTGAGGGAACTTCTGGCAGCATCATTTTGTTCATCTTCCCTTTCAAGCTGTCCTGCAGGATTGCTGCAAAGCTGATTTGTGAAGGCTTTGGACAATATATCAGGGTACGTATCAGGATATTGTTATTAATTTATATTATTCCCTTAAACATTGTTTTTTAGTTGCCATAGGAGTTCTAAGTGCAGACTTGTGAAAGAAAGTAAGATTCCCTCTCCAAAATGCTTTCAGCTCAGAGGACAGCACTCAGCAGTGCAGAGACAGAAATCCTGCACAGGGAAGGAAGGGAGGGCTGTGTTGGGAAACTGCTGAAGAGTATGCAGGAGGGCTGTCAGGTTTGCTACAGCCCTGAATGGCATCTAGCAGCCTCTCTGTAAGAAGATACAAATACAGAAGCTTAACTGATTGAACTTCACGGCAGGGTGGAGTCATAAAACCACCAGCCTGACTGGAAAGACTGACGAGAAGAGGAAACACCTCACTCACCACCACAAACCAGCATCCAGTTTTATTGGGCTTCTCAGAACTCAGTGATCAGTCATCCTTTCCTCAATGACAGTTCAGCACTGCCCATTACGTAAAGGTGGCACTCATGTAGATTTACTCAGAAATGAAAGTTATCAGTGAAAAAAGGGAGGATTTGGGACAAAGACAAATTGAATGTGGTCTGTGCTGTTACACCCTCAGCAGCATTCCCTGAGGAGCAGTGAAATTGTGCCCTTCACAGCACTGCGAGTCCTCGGTGCGGGTGCTAATGGAGTAGCCTGCTGTGCAGCTCAAGCAAAGCTCTCCTAAGGGCTTTCTACCCTAAATAAGTGATTTTTGTCCATTGTTCCCTCTCATTTTCCTCCACCAGGGTATGGCACTGTGGTGAGTGCAGAGCCAGGACTGTCCTCTCCTACAGCCAAAGCTCAGCTGTGCCAATTGCCAGCACAGATGCCTCCTGCATTTGCTATCTGCTTCCCGCTGAGACACCTCATCGGAGCTTAAATCCTAATGATGGATTTCTGCTCTGGAGTGACGGCTTGTGATGTGAGTCTGGGTTAATACATGTCAGCTGTCATCCTCCTTGTCAGTCGCTGCTGTCAGTGAGCAGCGGATAAGTAAATCTGTGATGATGAATATCCCAGAGAGAGCAGGGTTTAAATATTTCATTGCTTCAGACACCAAAACTTCTCATTTGGAGTTCTTTTCTTATGTCCTCTGAGATCACTCTGGCCCTGGAGAAGAGCAAAGGCTGTGTGGGTCCCCTGAGAACTCAGCAGATGTGGGACAGGGGGTGGCTAAGGCAAAATTCCCAGCACTTGGTGTGGGCTGAGCTACTACTTCAGCCCCAGTAAATGCAAAAACAAGCAGAAACTGAAGGAAAAAGGCAAATCTTTTCTTTCTTTTTTTCATCATCTTCCTTGCTTCCCCTCTGCTGCTGAGCAGGGTCAGGACTACAAGCAGCCAGCTTAGGTCAAACACCTCTGGGTAGGGTGCTGCATTTCTCTGTGTGAGCAGCAACACTATGGAAGGCTTCAGCCATGGTTACCGTTTAGTAGGCATGGTTGTTCCCAAAGCTGTGGGTCTCCAGTACCTGGAGATGGGCTCAGTGTTCATCTCTATGGCTTCTGCAGCACTTGGTGTTCCTTTGAGAATCATAGAATATCCCAAGTGGAAGGGACCCATGAGGATCATTGAGTCCAACTCCTGGCTTCAGTTTTTTAGATACAGCTCTTTCTCAAGCCTCGTTCATTGAAAAGAAGTTCTCTGAGCATGATGGTTGGAGTGGCGATGGGATGTACACTGAAGTGTAGAGATATCCTTGGATTTGTCTTTGAATAATATGGCCAATAGTCCAATTGCATAACACTATCAGAATTACCCTAAGGCATCTAAAGGATGACACCTTGCTATAAATTCATTTTATGACTTCCTAATCAAGAATAAGAACTTCAAAAAGCAGAGTTAACAATCATTTCCACCTAGGGAGAAATAATTGCATGCACCAATACAGGCTGGGGAATGACCTGCTGGAGAAGAGCTCTGCAGAGAGGGGACCTGCGTGTCCTGGTGGACGACAGTCTGGCCATGGGCCAGCAGTGTGCCCTCTTGGCTAAAAAGGCCAATGGCATTCTGGGGTGCATTAAAAAGAACGTGGCCAGCAGGTTGATTGAGGTGATCCTTCCCCTCTACTCTGCCTTGGTAAGGCCTCATATGGAGTACTGTGTTCAGTTCTGGGCTCCCCAGTACAAAAAAGAGGGATCTCTTGGAAAGAGTCCAGTGTAGGGCCACAAAGATGGTGGAGGGCCTGGAGCATCTCCCCTATGAAGAAAGGCTAAGAGAGCTGGGTCTGTTTAGCCTTGAGAAAAGAAGACTGAGAGGGGACCTGATCCAGGTCTATAAATATCTGAGGTATGGGGGGCAAAGTGGGGAGGCCAGACTCTTTTCAGCACTGTGTGGAGACAGGACAAGTGGAAATGGACATAGGAAGTTCCGCATGAATGTGCACAAGAATTTCTTTACAGTGAAGGTGACGGAGCACTGGAACAGGCTGCCCAGGGAGGTGGTAGAGTCTCCTTCTCTGGTGATATTCAAGACCCGCCTGGACGTCTACCTGTGTGATGTGGTGTAGGGAGCCTGCTTTGGCAGGGGGGTTGGACTCGATGATCTCTGGAGTGCCCTTCCAACTCCTACGATTCTGTGATTCTGTGATTCTGTGATTCTGTGATCTCCCACATGAGTTAATGCAAATTCAAATACTAGAAAAAAAAAATAATAAAATCCAGACTTTATGGCAATATACACTGAAAAAATTTGCTAAGACCATCAACACTTTATTGCTCTGAAGTATTCTCAGTCCTCTTCTGGGGGAACAGACAGTTAAATACATACAGGTTTCTACCAGACACTTACATGTGAATGCTGCATGTTTTTCCTTTTACACCTCTACCCCTCCTGCTGCTCACTTAACCAAAGCATCCAAGAAGAAGCAAGATTTCTTCAACTGTCCCCTCCTGTCACTCAACACCACTATGACCACAGAATATCCAAAAGAAGGAAGAGGAGCTGCCTGGAGGTGAGTTTGTTTTCTTCCTTCTCTGTAGTGTCCCACAAAACTCCTTGATAGCGAAGTCTCATTATTGATCACTTGAAGGCAGAAAAAAGATGCAGTCATTCATATTTTCAGTCTCCCAGGCTTCCCAGGTATTTTGCCCACAACAGCTTTACAATAAAAGTTTTTTCAGTGCAAAATACCAATTTGTTGAGACTGAAGTTTTCTCGGGTGCTTCTTTTTAATCACATCAAAGATGTTATTCTGGGAGGGGTGTGGAAAATGAAAGGAAATGCTCTGATAAACAAGTCCTTAGCTTCTTTGGGAACTGGCTTTTTTCCCTCTAACTACCTACAGAACCAAATAAAAATGAAAACATGCCCATTTTTGTTCCATGCCAGAAGAGAGAAGCACAATCCTGTCAACATTTCTCATGAAACAAAGTCTTTGCTTTCCAGAAAACCTTAATGAGCCACGAATCTCCTAAACAAGGGAGACCTACAAACTTCAGCTTCTGAAAATCTGATTTCTTTCTTATTTACCTCACATTTCTTGAAGGCAGGAGTTTTCTTGGCAATTATAAACAATAGGAAGGGTTATTATTTGAGAACTGATATTCAAGTTCAATGCAGGATTCACATGAAAAAGAAGATCTTGAGTATCTGCAACATTTCTTAACCTGCAGGAAACAGTGCAGTCATTTCACCTTCATCCTTTCCTCCTTTTTATCTCATCTCCTGTTTGTTGTGCTTTTTATCCCTGGACAACAGATGAGCGATATCTTCCATACGATCATGTTCCTGTAAGTCTGTCTCTCTGTCTCCCCTGTCTCTGGTATTTGAGGACTCAGCAGCTAGATCCCAGCAGAGGACAGGTAGTATGAATTCGTGGGTGGAACTTGCTGCTTCCCTATTATATAAAGCACCCAAATCAGTATTCATCTGTGCATTAAGTGGCAGCATTCTGCTTTTTTCATGCAGGGAAAGTACAGTTTGTGCTGTCTTCTTATATAAAAATTGGAAATTTTATGAGATGCATTTCCCTCAGGACATGAGGAATAGAATTTGTTCCTTAATAACTAACCGATGGGTTTTATCATAGTATCATAGTATCATAGTATCGTGCGAGTTGGAAGGGACCTTAGAGATCATCGAGTCCAACTCCCGGGTTTCGAGCCCTCTGTGTAGCGAAGCGGCACTTCTACCCCTGCGCCACAGGGGGGATTCGAACCCGGGCCCTCCAGTGCCGCAGGCAGCAGCTTAAACCACTGCGCCACTTAATTGCTTGCTTGTTGCTATTACCTGTTAAATTTATCTAAAAGTGTGATGCTAGCAAAAAACCTGCTTTACTTCCTTCTACTTTTCATCCATCAAGTCACTTCAATAACTTAGGATAAAACGTGACAGATGACTCAAGTCACATATGGCAGTTCATAAAATATTGATTCTTAATGTTATCTCCTAATGAAACACGTAACTGCAGTAAAGTCTTTAATTGGGATTCCTTGCTTCTGGTTCTTAGAATCCTGGCTTAGGCTGCAGTCTAGTATTCTGGTTTGGGCTTGAAAGGTTGAAGATGGAAATAAGGAACCAGTTTTACTTTACTTTTCTTAAACCAATACTTCAAATCCAGGCTCCCAGTCATATTTTCTGTTACAATATTGGTTCCAGTAAAACATTTTGGACCTTTATGATCCTTTTCGAATCAGTAGAGCCAATCCATTTCTTAGGATCGTCTGATAATGAGAAACACTGCAGCTCTATCAAGGATCTTATCCCAAGATAAGCACCTCCTCTGGATTATTTATGAAATATATAATAATCAGTTGCTAGTTTATTTTTCAGAGCTTTGAAATTTATCTGACCAAACTTTATTTTCAGACTTTGAAAGTCCATTTCCAGCTAGCAAAGACTCAGAGTGGGCTTTTTGTCTGTTCTTCCATCAGAATGGGGTCTATTTGTATGAATTAAGATGAAGTTTGTTGAGTGGAGCTCAGTGTGTACAGTCTCGGGGCAGCAAGGAGATGCTGCCCTCCTTGAACCTTTCAAGCAAAATTCTAGAAAATAATGTTCACCATTAGATTTACAGTCTCTTTTGAACAGGAGTTATGACTTCTGCAAGGTTTCTAATCCCAGCTGGAAAATTTTGCTCCTTCTCTGAGGGAGGGCATTGCCAATGTGGCCAGGGCTGACAGTAGGAGCCGTCTGGATGATTCTGTTGGTGTGGCTCGACCTTGTGGGTATGTGCCTGAGGTTTTAGGGCCTACTTTTGTGACCAAATGATGATTAGAACTGACACAGTACTTCACCCAGCAAGTAAAACAGTCCTTGTATCACATCAGCCCCATCAGTAATGGGTGAAAAGTAAAAGTCTATTGAAAGTATAAAAGAAATATAAGATAAACTGTCTGATGGCGCACCTGCATTCCACCTGTTTTCCATTTATTCAATCTACTATATATATTGTATATAATTATTCCATTTTTAATGTAAATATGCACCTATTTCCGATTTATATAAGACAATCTAATAATAGAATTGAATCATTCCTGCAAACTTCGTGCTTGGTAATTACCACTGGGGCTACAAGCTGAAGAGCATTCTCACAGCATCTAAGAAACACTATGCAGGTAAACTGCTATGAAAATCAATGCAAAACGTGTTGGAAAAGCACAGTCCTAGGGCGGTGATCAGTGATTCACAGTCCAGCTGAAGAAATGCATTAACTGGAGTTACATGGCAACCCCTCTTATGTCTGATATTGTTCAATGATTTTCATTGACCATTTGGATAAGGGAATAGAGGACCTCTTCTTCCATTACGGCAGCCCCCTGGGGTCACTGTCCCACAGAGGCTGTTAATAAGCCAAGTGACAAGCGAGGGACAACTGCTCACAATTTCCCCAGCTAACAGAAGGGCTAACCTTCACAGGGGCAAGGTGCTTTCTTCCCTGATGACTTACACAGAGGGCATTTCCACCGATGAGTGGAAGAAAGATTCCCCAGCCCTTATTTCTGTGCCAACTGCACTGTCTATTTTTAACAGCAGGCTCCCATTAGCATTTGTTTGCTAAAAATAAACATATTTCAAATGCAATTCATTATATAGCACATTAGGGTAAAGGCAATTTATGCTTCAGTCAAGAAGAAACATTTTTAAGAGACAAATTGGTTCATGCAAATATCTGTGCCTTGCACTCAGTGCACATGGTGCCAGCGGACATGGTGCTCTGATTTCAGTGGGTTGATGGGATGGATCACAAATTGAGGAAGATGCTGAGGAGATCAGCTCAGCGTTTTCTTTTAACTCAATTAAAACTGCAATCATCATTGTGTAAAACAAAACCAACCAAACAAACAAAAAAAAAAAAGGATATGGGTGAGTAGGTAGAAACAGCACAGGTGTAACATATGGGAGGATGTGGGTTTATTTTTGGGGAAGAGAAGGTGTCCTTGTTGTACTGAACAGAATGGTGCCCTAAAACCTAAACTCTCCACGCTGCTGCTTCTCACTTGCAGAACAGGGGAATATTACAGACGCATTATTTGAAATCTGAAATGCCAGTGCTGAGGATTTTGAAGTGGGGGTAGATGAACTGCTGAGCAAGGTACTGCAGCCAGAAGGTGATCTCTGGTGGGTCTGTCCTTCGTGAATCGCCTACTCGCCTTTTGAGTTAAAAAACATAATCACAGCATCAGAGAATCACAGAACTGTGGCAGTTGGACAGGATCTCTGGACACCAAGTCCAACCCCTTGCTAAAGTAGGGTCCCTGCAGTGGGTCACAGAGGAAGGCGTCCAGGTGGGTCTTGAATACTTCCAGAGAAGACGACTCCACAGTATCTCCAGCTTCATAAGAATTTTGTGAAAACAAGGTATTTTAAGCAAAACTTGTTAGTCCTGGTGGCACTGTTAGTGGGAGGGCTTCTGGGGCGTGCCAAGAACCCCTGCTCTGAACTGAGACACACACAGGAACTGAGCCCAAGCCTCACGTAACTCTTATAAGCACCCCTCTCTCCTTCCTGTTATAGCTCAGGACTAAAATAAAATGCCACAAGTAACTCACAAGCCATAAAAAGATGAAAACAACTCACAGACTCTGGAATATGTGGGGATAAAAGCAATGCTTTCATTTCCAGCCAGCGCTAATGAGCGGGATGCGGCAGGTCCTGCAACGCTGGGCTGGGCCGCTTTCACCCACTAGAGGGCAGTGCTGTACCTACAGTTACCAGCTCCCTCACAGCAACACTGCTCATTCCAAACTAAGTGGCATTATTAAGAAAATTAATTAATGTTACTTGTAATTTAATTAAATATATATGTATATATGTAATTGGAATGTGCATGAAAACGTTATTACATCTTCTAAATCCAAAAATAATAGCTTATCAGATTTAGGATCCTTCATTAAACACCCATTTGGGGATAGCAGACTTCTTTTAGAAAAAAATCTCCTGCTTTTTCTGAAAAAGGGTTTTTTTTTGCTATTTCTCCCCTATCCCCCCCATACTGTTTCACAACACGCAGATGAAGTAGTTTAAATTAAAGCCCATTTTGTTTAGCCTGGGGACTGTATATATAAAACACTCCTGATGGTTCACAGTCATTGCTGTTAAATCTGCAAAACCCCGTGCCTCACCGTCCCAAAATCATGTGGTGTCAGGATCTCAGCTGCTCACAGTCACCTGAAACTGAATGCAAAGGGGGAGGCAAGGGGTCCAGGTGTGCTTCCCACTTGGGTTGTGCTGCTGGGGGAATGCCACCTCCCCAGGTGTAGGGCCTGGCATCTCCCTGTATGCAGCTGCACAGGCTCCCATTCTTTGTATCTGCTCCACCATCCTGGTCACCAGTGCAGATGTGAAATGGCATTGGCCCCATTACCAATTGGTGATGCTCTGGCAGTGACAGGCCTCCAGCCTCACACTGCGCCCCTGAACACAGCCCTTTAAGCCCAAGAGTTCAACCAGATTTCAATCCACCCCACCGGCTGCTTCTCTACCTCATACTTTATCAGCTTGTCAATGAGGATGTAAAGGCAAACTGTCAGAATCCCTGCTCGAGTCAAGATAAACAACTTATCCTGCTTTCCCTTGTGCACTGAGCCAGGCGAGGCTCCCAGCTCAGTCAGCCCATGCTGACTGCTCTTGATCACCTTCTTGGCCTCGTGTATGGAAATGGTTTCCAGGATGATGTCTCCATCCTGCCCTCATGAACAGTGGTGTCTGCCACACCTACAGCTCCCTGTGCACTCTGCCTTCCTGTAAACAGCAGTTGCACTAAATGCTTTGTTTCTGGTATGCCTAAAATATCAACTGCTTTTCACAGCTGTTTGTTTGGTTCAGCCACGGAATGGAGCAAACATTTTTCATGGTTTCTTCTCATTAAGGGAATGGCAATCTTTTCTGGTGCCCCAGAAAGCAAGGATTTCCCTCAGACCCTCCCTCATCTCCCCTGCCTTCTTGCAATGGCTAGAGCCAGAGACCAGGAAGCAACCCAAGGCAGATGAGTCACTGAGGTGTTTCCAAACATGTGACCTGGTGCACCACGGGCTCTAGGGGGCCACGTGGATTACAAGCCAGTGAAATACAGGCTTTGCCCTCCCAGAGTTCCTTCCCTTCCTTCTTCGTCCATCCCTGCAGTTCAGCTACCCCCTGTTCCCTCTCCTCCCTCGGTTTCTCCCCTTGCTTTGCTCCCTATGCAGGCAGGAGGGCACTTTTCTCTCATTACTGAGGTTTTTCCTTCCTATTTCCATCACAAGTTTCAAGCTATTCTCTCCTCATCTGCTTTTCATTCTCTTATTTTTTATTCCAAGAGGAAAAAGCAAGAAGCACCGGCATCCCAATTATTTATATGTAAATATTTTCCCTAGTTTTGTCCTGATTTAGCAAAACTCGGAGTCCTGCAGGAGCCAACAACAGTCTCTTTTATTCCCATCAGGCATCCTTGCAGCTTTCTTCTTGGCCAGCAAAGCAGTTTACAGGACTGACAGAAAACTGGCATTCTTTTATCCCTGCTGCAAAACGTGTTTCATAATTCCTATTCTAAAATGTCTATGCAGCCTTAATCCCCCTAATATGTAGGGTTTAATATGTATAAAATGCCTGCGATGTACATCAACTCAGAGCAGAATTTCAATCGCTAGAAAGGCTGAGACCGAATTAAGGAGGAAGCACTGTGCATGGCAATGAGCTCATTTTGACGGGCTGAATTAATTTTAAATAATAAGGAAGTAATTTCCATCTCACTAAATGTCTGCGTTTTCCTGCAAAAATAAAACAGTATAGACAGAGAGGTACTCCAGAGAAATGAGCCTCGCACAGAAAAGTAAACCAGATAGTAATTAAAAAAGTAAATAAGTCATAATTGCAATTGTAAAAGGTAGTAATAAGTATTAATGCACTTCAAGCCCGGTTGCTTTGATTGCTTTATCTCATTAGCTTTATAATCAGAAAAATGTCATCATTTGAAGATCCGCAGATGTAAGCACAGACAAATACCTACAGCAGCCGGATCTGGTGTTGTGAGGATGCACAATCATTTGTGTAGGAAAGGACTCTCAAAGGCCATCTCATCCAACTCCTCTGCAATGAGCGGGGACACCTACAGCTCGATCAGGTGCTCAGAGCCCCATCCAGCTTGATTTTGAATGTATCCAGGGATGGGGAATCTGCACCCTCTCTGGGCAACCTGTGCTGGTGCTTCACCATCCTTACTGTAAAAAACCTTTCTCCTATATCCCATCTAAATCTCCCCTCTTTTAGTTTGAAACCATTTTTCCTTGTCCTATCACCACAGACCCTGCTAGAGAGTCTGTCCCCTTCCTTCTTCCTGCCCATCTTCAGATACTGACAGACCACTCTCAGGTCAGGTCAGCTTGCAGCCTTCTCCAGGCTGAGCAGCCCCAGCTCTCTCAGCCTGTGTTTGTGGAAAAACCAGCTCAGGCATAGGTGAGCATCAGGCTTTGTATGAAGTTTGGGCACAACATCCCCTTTTTATATGCAACATCCTGGTGGCTTTACCATGTACCAGGAGCTGGGACAGCCTGGCTCAACTTTAATCCTTTCTCCAACTGCTTTACTCTAAAGTCTCCTGTGAAATGCAGCTTTCCCTGCCCTGTAGGTGAAACTGGGAGAAAGGGAATAAAAAAAAAAATGAGATCAAAGATGACATTGTAGCCTGGTGACAGGGGCACTAAGCTGCTGCAAAGGTGATCTGACTTCCACTCTCTGCTCCCATTAATATTTAATAGTCATTAAATTAAAAGTCAGGAATATGTAGGATTAACTACAGGTCAGCATCCCCATACTTATATCTGAATGAATGAGATACTCTTTGTATGGCTGGAAATAAGCTATTAGCAGTGAGCATGCCAGGATGTCAGCACCAGGCATAAATTTAAATGATTTAAACACTGTCTCCACAACAAGACACAAAAATGAGATGGCTGCTCCAGGACAGAACTGCACAAACTTAAGCCTGATGGGTGCAGAAACTCCCTGAGATCCAAAACCATTTGGCAAAAATCAGCCCTCAAAGCAGTGTTGAGGCTGGCATATAGAACAGTCATGAACACCTTTTCATATACTCAGAAGTAATGATCACAAAGCAGCAGCCCTTGAAAGGTGCCACAGTCAACCCTTGTGCCTCAGGAGGAGGATGCTTGGTGTGCCCACTCCCAGGCTGCTTTCTGCTTTGCAAACTTGAGTGGCTCCTGGCTATAGGACTGCCTTGGGATATGCTGTGCCATGCCATGCTGTGCCGCTTGATGACACTGAGCTCATCCCCCTCGTTGCAAGGAGGATGGAGGTGGGCCGGTTTGAGGCCGGGTTCCTTGGGCTCCCCACCAGCTCTCCCTATGCCTGTAGGCACAGCAGTGCGGCAACACTCCTCTCCAGGGGTGCCAGTGGGCTTGGCCAGACATCTCACATTTCCAGTAGCTTCTTTTCCCATAGTTGCTAAGAGACCAAAGCAGTCCTCTCAGCTGCTAAAACAGATGTTTAGTGATTTCCTGCCCCTTCCCCCACCCCCATCATAATTCTGGTAACAACAGCAGCTCTGAGCCCAGGACCTTCCCTGTGTGGAGATGAGCTGGGCAAACAGGGTGCTGGGTGGGGGTTATGACCCCAGCAGCATTTTGGGAGGGAGATAATGGCAAAGATTGCTTCCATGTACAGTGGTTGTGCACAGAGTGCCCACAGCTGGGAGCCAGTGAGGAGCAGCAATCCCACATGAGCTTAGAATCATACAATCATAGAGTTTTGAAGGTTGGAAAGGGCTTCTAAACCACTTGGTCCATCCGTCAGCCCATCCCCACCATATCCACTAACCACAATCCTCAGTGCCACATCTCCATGTTTCTTGAACACCTGCAGGGACAGTGACTCCACCACCTCCATAGGCAATCTGCCCCAGTGTCTCATCACTCTAAGAACAGATTTTTCCTAATATTCAACCTGGTGTCCACAGGGAGCATTATGAGGAATAACATTCATCCCACACTGAGCTGCTATACCTGAAATGAATGGGAAAATGGACTTGGGCAAAGGGCAGGAAGCTGATCCTTGTGAGGTCTCTGGGTCCATTTTGTGCAATAGCAGCACAAAACTTTGGGCTGCGTTTGGATGGTGATTGAATGCTGATAAAAACCCTTGGGAATTCAGTGATGAGGATCTCAGTGATCTTTGGGGTCCCTTCCAGCATAAGCCATTCTCTAATTCTATGATTCTATGATCTCTGCACAAATGGTTCCAGGAACATCTCTTGTTATTTCTCTGCCATTTTAGGATTTTTCTAAGTTCAGCTGTGTGCTCACAATTAATAATGGGTCCAACTCAGTGAAGATTTGTTGTGTCTTGGAAATACCAACAATCAAGATACACAAATGCAGCTAAAACAACATCAAAATATTAAGTAGTGTGTGTGTTTGCTAACTGTGCTGTGCTGACTGCCAGGGCTGGATGGCAGCTCCCAGCTCAGTGCCTGTAAGTCCCATCGGCTCCCTGTGGGCTTGGGTTGACTTTATTAAGCAGTTATGTGTCATGCTTCAAAACTTCTTCCCAATTGAGCTGTAGCTAGGAGAAAAACTTACAACTTCTCCTCTTATAGCCTTGGTGAAAACTGTTCCTTGTATCACCTCATATATTTCCTAACTCCGGCAAATAACAGAAATAAATCTGGGCACATTTATAAAGCTGAGATTTCTCTGCTCAGGGAAGGAGTGAGGGTGGTGAGGACTGAGTGTTTGAGCTGAGGATGTTCTGCTGAATCAGTGCTGCTGCTCTGTGGTGAGATGTGAGAGATGGGGTGTAATTGTCCTAATAAGAATACTGGGCTGGTAGAGCATGAGGGCACAGAAGGGGACCAATCACATGCAGCAGTATTCCCAGGTAAGCAGGTGTTCCCCAGGCAGCTGGGACGCTGCTGGTAAGGGCTCATTAGGGTGAGAGGGAATGGCCTTAAGTTGTGCCAGGGAAGGTTCAGGTTGGATGTTAGGAACAATTTCTTCTCAGAAGGAGTGGTGAGGCACTGGTGTAGGCTGCCCAGGGAGATGGTGGAGTCACTGTCCATGGAGGTGTTCAAGAAATGTGGAGATATAGCACTGAGGAACATGGTCAGTGAGCATGGTGAGATGGGTAGGTAGTTGAACTAGATGACCTTAGTGCTCTTTTACAACCTTAATGATTTCATGATTGTATGATTTCACACCTGAGGTCAGTTCAGAGGCCCTATCAGCCCATTCCTTTTTTTCTGGCAGTGGATGCCTAAGGCAGAGCAGGGAGATCTTGGGGGTTGTATTAGGATATTGTGCTACCCAGCAGTTTCCCTGTTGGGCTTGTGGAGCCTATCGTCACCAAGAATCACTGACTGGAAGAACTTTGCTTGTCTTTCTTCTATGAATACATCCAGTAATTCCATGAACTGTTTTAGCACAACTAGTCTCAGAGAGGGAAATAGGGGAAGGTAAAGTCCAAATTGATAGGACACGGCTGCCTGGCCTCAGCCCACAGCCTGTGGCATGGTGTCAACCTCCAGGCCATCTCACTCTCTGCAGGGTGAACCACTAACTGTGGTTAAGATAGTGAACTAACTTACTCCTGAGCAGGCACCATTCACCCAGTCAGTCATTAATTTTTCAAGGCTGACATGTGGTTACAGATATAAAGAAAAACAGGGCTGGTCCCCCAGCATGGGAGTTTTTGTGTGAGCCCTGAGATAACAGAAGAGGAGATGTTTCTACAGAGCATGGAAACAGTTATGACGAGCACATTTGCTGCACCTTCCGGTGGTATCACTGATGGTGAGGAAAAACAGGAACAAGAGGATTTCTGATTAGCTGGGTAAATAGCCAAGTTACCTAATTGGATTCCTCCAGGCAGCTGCTATCCTCATCAAGAAACATGGCTATTATTCTACAGTGGCACAATCTGGGAAATCCTGCCAAATTCATGACCCCTATTTTTTACTCCTCTGAGCAAAATGTCCATGGTTTTTCCAAGATGTGCCTGTCTATCAGACAGCATTTAAAAACACATCTGACTGACTGAGTTACTGAGCTCCCAAAAAGAGGCAGGAGTAAGTTTTCAGTGTGCTCTGATTAGAAAAAGAACTCCTATCCCAACACGTAGTAAGAGGAGTGTCATGCTCTGAGTATCACTAGAATGATGTACATTTAGCCAAACCAGATGATTTTCCACTTGGGAAGTGATGCTCACTATTTACTGAATTAGTATTAATCACCAGACCAGCACTGCCAAGAGTTACTACCTGGTTCTCAGAGTTTTCAAGGAAGCCAGAGAGCGGCCTGTGCTTTTGCTCAATTGCTAGTTTATAAACGCTGCCTGTTACCTTTCATACAAAGGGCTCATCAAGGTTTATGTGAAGGAGGCAGCCTTTGTAGGACTCAGTAAACTTTACCACTGTGAGTGACAGAGATGCTTTTAAAGCAGATGAGAAGCTCTGCATTTTTATAAGTCTCCAGACTGAGATCGTGGAGAGAGATTTATTACTAGGGGCATGTAATCTACAAATTAATTAAATTCTAAGCATGCGAATGGAGCATCATAACATTTTATACAAGCTATATTTAATTAGACTTAGAATGTACAAGCATTGCTGTTCAGTTATGACTTGCACATATTTTGCAACATTGAAAACCTATCACAAATGATTTGACAATTTTTTGCTGCAGGACATGATGTCCATCATGGCTGCTATTGGTCAAATGGGATTTGCCCTTTCAAATGCTCTAATTTCGGATGTAATTTCTGTAGTATAATTATCCTGCCTATCTAGGCTCTAAAACCTTAACACCTAAGTTATGCACAGCACTCAAAATCGCCAACCACTGTAAGCACCGTGGGACACAGACCTGAATGAATTACCCCAATGCACTGCCTGCTTATATCATCAGTATATAACAGATAAAATAGTTGTACTCTTTTTTGTTTGTTAATTCTGATATGTAATTGCGAAGACTAATCTTCACTCTACAGCGATCCATTTAATCACAATTAATTCTTGTTACTCAGAAATCTTTGTGGCATCTCTGATCTCTCTAATCTGTTATCAGCATTGCCTTTAAAGAGACTCAAAATTCACTTCTTAATTACAAAGCTCTTCAGAGGCAAGTGACATCATGCAAAATTTGTCTCTAAATAACAGAGCTGAAATAAGGAGCTCAAGTAAATGGTCTGGGTTACAGTAACTATTTCTAAACCTCATATTCCAGCTTGAGCACCATAGGGTAAGGTGGAAATACTTAAAGAACGGATGTCCTCTGGATGATGGGTAGAAAAAGCAATTACATTCAATAAAGGTTATTCAGACAGTACCATGTGGTCACACTGATACTTCCATTATTTTTTCCTCTCTAGAAAAAACAAACAACCAAAAACCAAAAACCAACCCAGCAGGATTTCTGGATACACTCATTCTTAAATATTTTCCCTCTTCAGATGTAATTCATAAATCCATGTAAATTTTCCAGAGGGATTCTTTTCCACAATATAATTCTAATACAATGCCAAGTGTATCACCGAGATTTAAAGCGCCCTCTATTCCTAATAACTTCTAATGGAGGCAGGAAACACACAAAGGCTACAAAAGAGAATGTCTTCAGCTAAGGATGAGAGCTAGGTCCCTTGCTACAGAACACATGGTAGAAATAAACCATCTCTGCCTTACTTTGAGGTAAGCTCATCAAGTCTAACTTGGGCAAGAGCAAAGCACTGACCTTTCCTCCAGCAACCCCACACATATTGAGTCTCCATGGGGCACTGCAGTGAGAGGATATGCATCCGGTCATAAGGTAACACCTCCGTGCCAGAGTCAGGAGGAAGTGGGAGACCAAGGGAAGACTTGAAAATAGTTTAGATGGGCCTCATTCTCTGAAAACAGCTCACATCTGTGGAAAACTTGAAAACTAATAGGATTTGAAGCTCACCGTGGTGGCACTGTGAGAAGAGATTCTGTGTCACATTGGGAAACCTCACACAGAAGGAGAAACAGGGAACCTGGAGTAAAGAAGGAGACAAGCAAGACAAACAGGAAGGCCCAGAAGAGTTGTTTTATGGAAAATTTTGAAAGACTGGGACATGAACTTGACAAAGAAGATGAAGGTGAAGAAGTGAAAGGATTTAGTGTGGTTTGTTTTTTTTGAGAACTGAATCAAAGAATCAATTTTAGCTGTGACATTTTGAGGGAAGGCAAAGTGAACATCAAGAGGGCCAGAACAGAGAAGGTCACGAAGACTGAGGATATAGCTATCAGCCCTTACTGTGGGAAAAAATAATAATGAATGTTTGTCTGTGGCACTGCAGAGGGAATTTCAGTGGGCTTAAATGACAGCATCAGCCTGGAAAGAAGAAGATGGTGAGAATTCTGGAAATAAAACTGAGGTTGTGTGCTGCCTGGATGTGGAAGATAATAGTTTTACCAACTACAATCAAACAAGATAGGCATGTGAGGTAAGATAAGGGGTCACTTGTAGCTACAGCTGCATAGTTAAATGAAGCCATTTGACATTGCAATTGTGGAGAGTGGAGACCTCCCTACAGAGAAGGGACATAGATAACTCTGCAAGAAGGTACAGACTGAGGTGCAGACCCTAGGGCACTCGAGGTATTGTCCAGAAGCTGTCATTGCTCAGGAGGAACAGTATGGAAGATGGGGAACAACAGCTACATCAAAATGTGAGGAAAGAAGAACACAAAATAAAGAGTATGAAGGACAGATATGAAGGACTCAGGGAGTAGGCAAAGTTGGGATAGTTTTTAGTGGCGTTTTTGAATAGCCATCCTGCTGTAGCTTCCTGTATGAGTGCTCTTTCTCCTTTCAGCAATGAAATCTCATCAGTATTTGAGTTTTGGTGTATTTGCCCCCAGAGTTTAGCAGGTCAGTGGTGCACATGCACAGAACCATGTATGGTGTAATATGTGCTCTGTAGACCCATGTTGCATTGCTTTCCCATCCCTTGGGTATGTGCCTGGGATAAATCAGAGTCAGACACTTCAGTATCTGTGGACATGTGTGTGTACAGAAGAATTCAACCCCTCCTTTTCTGGCTTAGAGAGTGACTTTCCCACATGTCTGAGCAGAAGCAAATTTTACAGACTAAAGGGATTATGTGCTGGATATTGCACATACAACACACCAACACATATCTGCTGCCAGCCAGGGATAATTTGACCTACTGGTTTTTGGGTGGTTGGGTTTATCATGTCCTTCAGTCAGGCGCACAGACATTGTCCTACAGAGATCATACGATATTCAGCCGGAGGTGAGTACACTCCCCACAGAGATATGCTATTGATAGGGAGATGTAATGACTTAGATGAAATCATTACTTATCCTTCCAGTAAGTCATGTCCTGATTTAGTAACAAATTCCATTTGTAGATCATATTGTCTCCGGTGAGTCTGCTTTACAGCAGCAGTGCAAACAAATTAAACAAAGTTTTGATATGCTTTTATCAAAGATTTGTCCCTAGTGTCCTTTGATTTACTTCTTAAGTTCTCCTCTGGCACGAACTGGATGGAAGCAATATTTTCTCCCCTTCAAAGCCAATCTGAGCTCAAGCACCTCTGAGAATATATGAGCTCTGCTTTCAGAGCTGGCTTCGGGCATTCTGGAGAATGACTGTGCTCCCCTTAATATATAATAGGCTGAAGATAACTGTATGTCTTCATTTCAGTGAAACTACTTTTTTTCTGCATTTCATTGGCATCCAGATGGTGGTGCTCTTTGTGGCTTGAGCCACTGCCAGAATCAGAACAACCTGCTGCCCTTTCTCACTGGTTGATGGAGTCAGAGAGGTGAATGTTCTCCTTGCCTTCAGACACCTTTCCCTTTCTAGTGAAGACCAAATTCATGGACAGATCTCACAGGGAAAGATTCTTGTATTTTTCTATTTTTGTAGTCGCACTGCAGAGGTTAGAGATGGGACAAACCTTTTAATTAGCATTTACATCACTCAGTGTCTGTTGAAGTTGGTTGTCTGTATCAGGAAGTATGGTTTCCAGTGAACATGCAGTGAAACGTGGAAAGGGAAAAGAACACCCTATTCCACTGGCAGCAGCATGCAGTCTTTGTCTCTAGTTTTCCAGAAAAGCATTTTCTGCTGAAAGCACTGTGACTAAGAGATCTCATGGTGCTAACGTGATTGCCAGTGGGACTACAAAATGGAAATACATTTTAAGACTATGTTTTAAGAATATCTTTAAGAAAATACTTTTAAAGATGAGCTCACTAGACAGCTAGAAAATCCCAAATAGCCATTCACCATGAGGACAGGTAAAGCAGTGTGTGCAACAGCATTCCCTGCTTCTAGCTCACTTTGCATATAATAATTTTCCAGGTTAATGCATTGTCAGGATAATAAGATGCTAGTGCTCTGTCAAGGTTTCTTCTCTTGTGTATCAAATTCTTTGGGCAGTCTCAGTGCAGAGGAGGGATACCACTTGCTGCCAATATGAAAGAAAGATTTTTATGGCAATGATATAAAGCGAATGCAGCCCCCATGACAGTGGATAACTTCTGATCATTTGTCCAGATATGGTGAGAGGTTCAGCTCTGGTTCCTATGCCCCGTGTTTCCTGTAGGACTGACAGCATCCACCCAGCACAGGAATACCTGTGGCAGGACAAGCTTTGGATCTGCAGACACCAGCACAGCCAAGCCATGTGGGCTTCAGATGTGAACCCAACCTAACTGTCTTTTATACTGAGTGTGGGACAGGACCCTGCCCTTTTCTATAAAATACTTCAAGACCTTGGTGCACTGATGGACAGTCAGCTGAATATGGGCCAGAGTGTGCCCAGGTGGCCAAGAAGGCCAGTGGCATCCTGGCTTGTATCAGGAATGGTGTGGTGAGCAGGACTAGGGAAGTCATTCTGCCCCTGTACTTGGCATTGGTGAGGCCTCACCTCAAGTACCGTGTCCAGTTTTGGGCACCTCAGTACAAAAGGACATGGAGGTGCTGGAGCAGGTCCAGAGAACGGCAACGAGGCTTGTGAAGGGCTTGGAAAATCAGCCCTATGAAGAGAGGCTGAGGGAACTGGAGCTGTTTAGTCTGGGGAAAAGGAGGCTGAGGGGAGACCTTATCGCGCTCTTCCAGTACCTGAAAGGTGCTTACAGTGAGAGCAGGACAAGTCTCTTCTCACTGGTGACAGGTGACAGGATGAGGGAAAATGGCCTCAAGTTGTGCCAAGGTAAGTTTAGGTTGGATGTTAGGAAAGCCTTCTTTACAGAAAGGGTAGTTAAACACTGGAATAGGCTCCCCAGGGAGGTGGTCGAGTCACCGTCCCTGGATGTGTTTGGATGTGATGCTCAGAGATAAGATTTAGCAGAGGGTTGTTAGAGTTAGGGTACTACGGTTAGGCTGTGGTTGGACTTGATGATCTTCGAGGTCTTTTCCAACGTGTGTAATTCTATGATTCTATGTGTTTCTTTTACTGAAAGATAATGGAGAGAGATGCTGGAAGCCAGACTCCTAATCTGATGTGGGCAGAGCTGCATACAGCTGAAGAGTGAATGAAATTGTAGGGGGCAATTCTGATCAATGATGATATTCTGGGAACGACTTTCAGAGGAGTTAGCTTTCACGTGAGGGATAAAACTGTGCTGCAGGTAATAAAGCAAAACTAATCCTGTCATTTGCTCAGGAAGATAAAACTGAAGAAGATAACTGTACTGAGCACTTTGTGAAAGATGGGTTTTCTGAGGCTTGAAGGGAAAGCAACCAAGGCAAAAGGGTTTGCAGAAGAAGATGTGAGAACATATTCTGGTGGGACTGGGGTATAACTCACTAGTGATTCTAACTAGGAAGCACCAGAAAAAGGGAGATAGGCTAGTTTAGCACAAGGCTCTCAGACAGGTGTAGTTAGGTTATACTCTTACGTTTTGAGAACACTAATTAACAAATGACTGGCTTTACTGAAAGCCAAGAGTATGAAGAAAATATGAAGAAAGGTTGAGGGAACTGGGCTTGATTATCCTGGGAAAGAAAAAACTCCAGGGAGACTTCATTGTGGCCTTCCAGTATTTGACGGGAGTGTATAAACAGGAGGGGGAATGGCTGTTTGCAGTGAAAGGACAAGGGGAATAGTTTTAAACTGAGACAGGGGAGGTTTAGGTTAGATATTAGGAGGAGGTTTTTCACACATAGGGTGGTGACACACCGGAAAAGGTTGCTCAGGTAGGTTGTAGATGCCCCATTCCTGGAGGCATTCAAGGCCAGGCTGGATGTGGCTCTGGGCAGCCTGGTCTGGTGGTTGGCGACTCTGCACATAGCAGGGGGGTTGAAACTGGATGATCATTGTGGTCCTTTTCAACCCGAGCCATTCTATGATTCTATGAAAAGCTCAGCAGATGATCTTTATACAGGTTGGCTGGCTCTGGGGACACTGTTGAAGCTGGCTGACTGTGTAATGCCAACCTACACCCATGTGAGGATGTGCATAGAAGGGAGATGGTGACATTCAACAGCCTGCAGCAGTTCCACAGGTCTGTCCTCTCCTGCTGATGAGCTGGTGTCCTGGTGTCACCACTCATTGTGCGGGCCATCTAATGTGGTGATTAAATTCTGCAGCTGCAGTTGTTAACATAGATTAAAATAACACAATCATGAAAAAAAATCAAGAGATGACTTCAGGAGGTCATGCAGACCACTCCTTGTTCCAGGGCAGGCTAATTGCACTGATGGCACTTCTGATACGTTGTCCTGATTTGTCCTTAAACCTCTACAAAAGTGGCAGCTCCCATTCAGGGAAAGAAACATGGTTTCAAGTACTATTGACCCCATACAAGTGCTGAAAGACAAAAAATACCCTCTCTCCTTTATGGACCACTTCCTCAGACTTTTAAGATAAGAGGAAAGAGTTGAGGACATCCCTGTCATGCCAGGGATATCAGAGGGGAAACCAGGCTTGCTCCAACAGTGCCAGGACATCACAGCACCCAGAGAGGGATGAGTAAGGAGGTGGCTGTTGAAAACATGGATTATAGGTTGAATAGGCAGAAGCAATGCACACATCAGCAATTATCTGCCAGGCACTGGTGCCTAAGAGTCAGCTGGTGGGAGCAATCCTGCAATTTGGGGCCGGAGTTGAGAGGAGGCAGTGGCAATCTGGGGGAACTAGTCCAGTTCAGGTAATGTGAACTCTGAACCAAGAGAAGACTAGGGGAAGAAAATGAGAAGAAGAATGTTTATCTGAGTGCTATGGGAAGAGGGAGTATTTCTTGTCACAGGGGTGCTGTGCAGCAAGACTTGAAGAGCTGAAGTGGCTGGAGATAGTAAAGGTGCTCCTGCACTGGGGTCATAGCTGAGCTTCAGAGTCAGACTGCTTGTGGGAACTCACCCAGGAAAGGGAGGCGGTGTAATCACAAAACAGCTATTGAGTCCCTGTTTTTCTGCAACACATCCCCAGCATTAACTGTATTTGAAAATACAGCTTCCAGGCTTCTTTTACAATTGTTTCAAAAAATAATCTTACCTCTGTAGAGTCTTAGCTTGTGTGCTCTACTTTTTCCCTAGGTTTTAAGTTCACCATTGATGTTAATTAGGACTTCCTTAGCCTTGTTACTTTGATGTTTTCCTTTGTCACTGAGGATAGAGAAGGTGACCTTGCTCACCAGGTGGATTTTCTCAGCTCTGACAGTCTAATCGTTAGCCTCTTAGAGAATAGAGGTAGAGATCTTACATGAGAAAATTGAGATAAACCATAAAAACATCACATAGATGGCTGTCAGTGTCATTTGCCATAGCTCTGATAGTTCAAAAAATAATAGATATATTTCTGGAAAGTCATTCTGTTCCCACACAACACCTGCTGTAACTCCACACTTTATAGTATAGTGTACAATGCAGAGAAGTGATGGTTTTGTGGCATGATAAGAAAACACAGCAACTGCCTATGAGTGTAGCTTGATAGCAAGAAGCTGAACTGGGCACACTGAGAAAAATAACTGACATCTTATTATGCAGAAAAGTGGAACAGTGACCAGTATATTGACCTCTGGTGATCTGGTTTCACACTATAATTACAGCACAGTGAAAGATACTTTGGTGGCTTTACTGTACTCTCCACCAATGCAGACATGAAATTACAGAAACATTGAAAAAATTAAGTTGAAAAGGATTTCTAGAAGCCAGTGCAGTGTGTTCTAGAAGATCCAACTAGAGCAGGTTGCTTATGGTCATGCTTAGTCAAGTTCTGAATATCTCCAAGGATGGGGTTGACACTACTTTGCTGGGTAAACTGGTCAGTATTTGATCATATTCACCACAAAAACTCACAGTGCACTAAAAATATGAGTGGCAATCCTGGGTGAACAGGAATCCAGACAAGGAATAACTGAGTTCTGCCACTCACTACCGGACAGCACCTGAACACTCACTTGAATAAACATATTTCAAGACACTGATTGGTGTTACCCTCATAAGTGTTACAAACACTAAGATTAAAATAAATATATAAACACAGGAGAATATAATCTTTAGGATCACATAATGGTTTGGGTTGGAAGGGACCTTGAAGGCCATCCAGGTGGGCTGGTTGCCACCCACTGGACCAGGTTGCCCAAAGCCCCATCCAACCTGGCCATGGGTGCCTCCAGGGATGGGGTGTCAGTAACTTCTCTTCATCCCTAGCAGTCTTTTTTAAGAATACTGTGAAAATATAACATCCATAATTCCAGCGTGGTACTTGTCTCATGAAGTAAATGTTTTTTTTTTTTACAACAGAAGAGCTGGGACAAAGCATTCACATTGCAAAGGCACAGCTGTGCGTAGCAGAGCCATACGCAGCAGGCAGCTGCACCAGTATCAGCCTTGAATTTTGGAGAAAGCAAACAAGGAGCTTCTGCATTTCAGCGATAAGCACAGGAGCAATGTCAATACTGCTTCTGATCCATTTGGACTGAAAACTTAAATAATTCTGCAGCACGTTTCTGAACAGCCATAACCAATTGGGCCCTGATCCTTGCAGGTGTTTCTGAACATTAAGAATAACACACACGGCTTGCCGATTTGCCACTAAGCAGTTGCCACAAGCTACTGAAAAAAGACAAATTATTAAGACTATAAAAATACAAAGCTGGGAATATAAAAATCATATGAATGCTTAAACATTGCTGAACATGCTGCCTAACATCAGAAACACGAGACAACAGCAGAAAGCCATGCAACGTATTTTGGCAGAAGCGCGCAATCACTCCACAGCTCGTCCCTTGGATGCCATGCTCACACTTACATTAGTCTGTGTCATACTACCTTAACTTGTTTTAAGCATTTCCATCATCTGTGAGGTAGGGAGGGAAAAACAGAACAGTTAAGGTATAATCAAATGAGATTATGCACATTGTAGTATGATTTGTAAACAATATTATTTGTTACGGTGGGGAGAAAGTGAGTCATTCAGGTTTTTGCTGCTATTTAACCAGATATGGAACTTTCTGAAAGGCAGGAGTAATTCAGTGGGTTACTAAGGATGAAAGGGTAGGATTAACAGATTGTGGCAGAACTTCAATAAACGCAAAACAGCAAAGTAATCCTAGTGTGTTGCTGATTTTTTTTTGCTATTGTATCAGAATCAAAACTCCAGGTAACATCTTTTGTTCCATGGGCAATTTTAAGCACTACGTTAAACATACTACTTCAGAAGGATTTGAACAAAGGTGTAAAATTAAAAAAAAAAACCCACAAGTCAGAACTGTTGAACAGTTATTGAGATGAAAGATGAAAACACATCAGTTACAATGTCAGTAAATACAGATCTACAGAATTTTGTTTTCTGGATGAGAAGTAATAAAGATATACTTACTACCTGACTCTCGTTGGCTTGTCATTTTTGACTGTACTTACAAAAACATTGGCACTGTCTGAAAGAACTCAACCTACCTGTTGTCTGCAATGGCTAATATCTGAAGGGTGGCTGTGGCTTGTGCTTTAAATTATGCACCCATGGAACTACACACTGGTGAGGTCCTGCACACCTGGTGCCCTGAGGAAGCCAACAGGAAACCTGAAGATACTTCAAGACTCAGAGGAGCGTACTTTCAGTCATGTACTCAGGTAATTTTTTGTGAGTTTACAGCACTTTACACAGCCTTCTGTGCCCAGTGAGCACTGAAAGTCACCTACAAGCTACAAGGATTTATATCAAGAAAAAAATGTGTGCCTGCATCTCTGTATACTACACT
This sequence comes from Excalfactoria chinensis, assembly GCF_039878825.1. Taxonomy (NCBI): domain Eukaryota; kingdom Metazoa; phylum Chordata; class Aves; order Galliformes; family Phasianidae; genus Excalfactoria; species Excalfactoria chinensis. The sequence continues at coordinate 12,375,613 of NC_092825.1, read as the reverse complement.
TCTGAGCATCTAAAAATCTGTAACAAGCTTGGGAGAAAGAAAAGAGGATCTCCTGTGGGAGCAGCAGAGCAATCAATTGGGCAAAACTTCTGCTGTTCCAGAGGGGCTTCAAAAGAGATGCTAAAATAGAGCCTCAGATCTTAAAGCAATCATTTCTCAACTAAAAACACAGCCCAGTGGTTCCAATAGCACCCCCAGATTGTTTGGAAAACAGTTTAAGAATTTCAAACTGGACTTGACGTATGAATCTCAAATAGACAACAAAGAATCAGACATTTCCTAGCTGTTTCTAATGCAGAAGAACTGTAAAATAGACCAGTAGAGTTAGAAGGAATAGCTGGAAGTACCTACATGGAATGGTTAAACAACTGACACTGGTGAAAGTAATATTAACTTTTCTAAAGCTTCACAGCAGGCAGTAAGAAATCTATTTTTTTTTTTTTTTTTTTTTTTTTTTTTAACACAAATCAGCTGGATTTCTGTCTGCCTTGGAAGCTGCGACCGCACGTATACTGACACTGGATTGCCTCCTAAAACAAGGAGTTGGACTGGCTCCTACCTCTATTTGGGCAATGGAAGGTGGAACAGAGACACTGAAGGATACACATGCTGGCTGATTACTGAGGTATAAAGCAAAGCATCTATCTCATATATAATAATGGAAAATGACAACAAGAGGAAAATACACTGTCCAGTAAGTATTAAGTAACGTGTTAGGTTGCTCCTTCTGCACTGTAAGACCAACATGGAAGCATTTGTATGTATGTAAGTGCACTTGGCTGCCTGCCTTCTTCCTATACATCCTGGACAGGTGGAACTGATGTTGGTGCAGGTTGGGTGGCAGCTCTTACAAGTCAGCAGCACCACAGTGATTTGGTACACTTGGGAAATGTCCTAGGAAAACTATTCAAGCATGCACTGATGAAGGCTCCATCCTCCCTGTGCCCTGCTTTTCCCCAGACACATGCACTTTCCCCAGGAACCCAAGGATGTTCCTGCTCCTCTTTCTGCCCCCAGTGACACACCAGCTGTCCAGCCATGCAATCCTACCCATGGGCACTATGGAGCAGGCCTAGGGGAGCCCAGGCATTTATTGCCTGGGTTGAGGTTTGCCATTCTTGTGGAGCTGAAGACTTAGTTATCTCCCCGTCAGCACAAATACATGCAAGGGGAGCCATTGGGTCCATTCCAGCCTCAGGAACTTCCAGCACATGCTTCCAGCAGCAGGCAGCTTCCCTCAGCAGGACGTGTTCCTGCCAACACTTTAATCAGGCCAAGGAACATTTCCCCTCCATATGTATGTAAGCATCACACAGCCATATGAAGAATCATTCCTGTCCCTCAACTGACTTGCTTTGCTCAGATGTAAAATTCTTGTCCTCCTTTTAGCTTCTTCTTGGCATTAGACTCAGTGATCCTCACGTGTCACTTCCAACTCAGGATATTCTGTAAGTGATGTACCTCTCATTGTGCCATAATTCCTGCATCAGTCTGTATCCCAAAATACTGGATTTTATACAGGTTAAACGCATACAGTTGGTGACTGTCTCCTATACAAACCCAGTCATAGGAACAATCCAGCACCTGGTGAACTGGGAAGACCAGTCCCCGTTCTTGTTTCTCAGGTAAAGCAGGATAATGTACATCAGATAGTGGCAGGCCTGAGGCCATCTAGGGATATGTCCACACTCATGTTCTGATTGGGATCAGGAGTATACTTCTGAGGTGAATTTCCCATCAACTGTGCTTGTTCCAGCTGATAACTGGCTGATAACCACAGGGGCAAGAAGGAGGCTGGGTGGAATAATGACCTCCCTACACTGTGCTGCTGGCACAGACATGGAGCCTCAAGCATGAGCTGCACGTCCCACAGCACCACTGCTAACACAAGCACTGCCTGGGAGAATCCTGCTGACTTGATTGATCGTATTTAAATCAATGCAGTTGTCTATGTGAATAAAGTAGACAGACCTGGCCCTAAATGGCATTTAGTCTACCCTATTATTTGGTGTATAAACGGACAGTGGTAAATATTTTGTTACTATTGTGAATTCAGAAAAAATCTATTGAAGTCACTGAAGGAAGTCCATACTTACACTGGCGTTACCAATTTTAGCATTTGACTGTTTTTTATTCAGATATGTAAAGCAGCCTTACTCTGGAGCAAGTCTAAGGAGAATCATTTGTCTTTCGGGATCGTTGACTATAGAGCTAGAGGAAGAAATAATCAATTTTGTGATAATCCCTTTCTTCTCAGTGATCAATTTTTGCAGGTTACATATCTGTGCATTGCTGTTTATATATTCTTTTAACTTTGTTAATGGTGACAGTAAAATTCTCCATGATGTATATAACAAGTAATAATTTGCATCTAGAAATACTGATGATGTCTTGCCTTTGGCAACAAACATGTTTTAATACAACAGCATAACGTGCCATGTCTTCCTAATTAGTCTCCATTGATTAAACATGCAGATTATTCACAAAAAGCCTGACACAACTGAAAGGAAGGATAACTAATGGAATGGTTGTATTCCCAGAATCACACGCAATTCATCTTTACTAAGCTATCTGAGCCCCTCAAAGTATTTATGAAATAAGTAAAGTATTTATCTCAAAGTATTTATGAAATAATAGGGGGAAAGCTTTAAGTCAAGCATATTTGGTATAAAATATGCTTGTTCAATTTGTTTCTTAAGATGAAATTCTATTTTTGATGGAAAAGTAGAGAGTCCAACGTGTTAATGCCACAGACATCTTGCAGTAAGACATAAGAAACACAGAACACTAGAAGTAATTTTTACAATGCTGAGATTTTGTTCCATATAATTAAACATCTCAGTTCAGCCACAGAAACCTGTATCAACCTTGCCTGCCCTATTTTACACATCATAGCAATTAGAGAAGCACACTGTATATATTTAGACAAAGACTTCGTGGCAGGAGCTGGTGATAGAGTGACTCAGCAAGGCATCATCAGAAGGTATTAGCAGCACTCAGGCTTTGTACACCCCTGGGAGGGCCAGACCTGTCAGATTAATACACGGGACTATTTTTGTATCACCCAGAAAGTTTCTGCCATACATCAAACTGCACTGGCTGCTTATTTTAGATGACAGCAATTCATATGTTTTACTCGAACAATAAAATCTTCAACGTTTTTTTGGTTATGCACATCTACAATGAATCTTTCCTTTGAAGCATTTTGCAGAGGAAAGGTTTCTAAATGGAGAGCATCAGAGACATTTTCATCAGACATTCCAACGTACCAGTGAATTAACCACCCACACACCAAAGGCAGGCAGCAGCCGTGCTCACATGCTGATGCGGTACCAGGGTATATGCTGGGCGCATACTCTGGGATGGATCAACATCTGGATGAGTGCCTTGCTCTGTTGTACCCTGTGGGGGGCTCAGCCCCATGCAGTGCCTCTTGGAAGAGCCTGGGCTCCTCAGCTTCTTGCAATAGGAGCACAGATAACATGGCACTGGGATGAGGCCCTTTGGTAGTAACAGAATAATGCTACTTGTTCTTAACTTTAGATTTGATCCATCATTTTTTCTTTTCTTGATAATTCTTGAGAACTCTTTTAATTTCTATAAGCATTTTCCCTTCAAATTAGCTTTAAGAAGAGCTGCAGCCATTGTATAGTCTGTAAACGCAGAATAATTAAATCTTGTCCCCTTTTCCTTCATTGCCTTTCTCTGTCTGAGGTGAAAAATCTCCTTCCCTGGTTGCAGCCCTGGCATGTCTCTGACAAAGTCCAGTTCTCCCTCTACATTTCCTCCCTCTCCACTTCCACACTCCAACATCCTCCATCTCTTCCTCCTGCACCTCCACCACCATAATCTTTCCAAAGCTGGAAACTGTTTTTTTACTTATCCTGTTCATTTCTTCTCATTGCAATGGCAATCTCTTCCTTCTTGCCATCCACTTTGTTTTTATTCCTGAAAACAACTTGGCTGAAAACTGGTGATTTGCTGCAGGTGTTGTTGATGTTGGGTCATATGAATGGCTTATGTGATCCTGACTTGAGCAGCCTGGTACTAGGGGAGGGCCTGTGCTCTGTTTTAATTGCCTGTAAATGTGCCTGTGGTATTGGAGGGTTAGCCTAAAGCTGAGCATTTTACCTCCTGCCTCCTTCCACATGCCTGCACTGGAGGGTCAGATCCCAATTATGAACATGTGAAGATTTGGAAGACACCAGAGTGGTCCCAGTTTCTTCTCCATGGGTAGAATCAAGGATTTCAAACAACTTTGAGTGAATGGAAATGGCCACAAAAGCCAGGTAATTTCACAAAAAATCATTAACGTTCAGCTTTCACAACCTTTTCCTTGAGTAAATTTCAGAAACGTATTGTTAAAGAGATCAGTTATTAACTCTAACAGGACAATGAAGTCATTTGGAGAAAGTGACACTGGAGCCATCAATAAAATAGAAGTGAGCTTTTCTGAGTCAGAGGCTGACTCTTAGCCCTCTTAGTGCCTCCTGCCTCGATGCTGCTGGATGTCTGTCTCCCCTTTCCCACTGCCCTTTTGAGGTTCCATATCAGCTGCCCAACCTTGCTCACCAAAGCACTTACCAAAGTGCCTTAATTGGAGTACAGTCCCAGGTCACGCTTGGTAAAACTTAGCTGTGTCTGCACACTGCTAAATGAGGATGGATTAATTGCATGCTTAAAAGCTTTTCTGGACAGACAGCTGCACCCTAAAGCCAGACCAACCTTCATTACTTGAGGCTGGAGAGAGAAGAAAAAGATGTTTTTCTCCTTCTCACATTCTGCCTGGGAAAACAGTGGGCAGGGGGAGCACTGACTGTTTCTGCATCAGAACAGGTGGTACACAGCTCTCAGCAGTGGAGAAAGTGAAGTGTGAGGCTCTGAGCACTTGCCTTCATCCCTGGAGCACCCCCTGAGAGCCACCAGCAAGGCTGGCTAACAAGCCCACTATGTAGCAGAGGGTCTGCCATGACTTTAATACAGATGTTTGGATAAAAGGACTCCCTGCTGGGAAAAAAATCTCATAAAAATATCCAACATTTTTTTGTGCAGGTACTTATTAAAATCATTAGGGTTGGAAAAGACCTCTAAGATCATTGAATCAAACCATCCATCTACCACTAGTATTGTACTCTAAACCATAGTTTTCGATACCACATCTACCCTTTCCTTAAGCACTTCCAGAGTTGGTGACTCTACCTCCTCCTTGGGCAGCCTGTTCTAACACCTCACCATTCTTTCTGAGAAGGAATACCCAATCTGAACCTCCTCTGGTGCAAACTGAGTCTTTTCTCTCTTGTCTGAGTAGTAGTATACTAAGATAATTAGCAACAATAATAATAATTGCTGGCATAAAAAGAATTGTCCTTTTAATGAGAACTGGGTATTAAAAATACTTTTAGTTAAGTGGCCCTTTTATGTGCAAAACATGTGGGACAGTGTCTAAGCCATGCAATGTGGAGGTCCTGGAGCCCCCACTACGTCAGCTACTAAACAGCCTTTAAACTGTGGAACAAAAGAACCATGTTGTGTCCATTCCTATAGGAACACATCATTTAACACCCTGGTAGAAGGAGAGACTGTATTTCTTACATCTTTTTTTCTGACCAAATCTTATTTCCAGAGAAACAACCGAGTTTAGACTTAACCTGTTTAATCACACCTTCTATTTTTATCCCTTTGTGTTGTTATCATCAATGTGCAATAGTTAAAATATCTGTTCACAAATTTCTTTCTCTTTCTCATGCATTATTTTTGCTTCTGAGCGATATGTAAACTCACCCGTGGTATTGGGGACAAAGGTCTGTCTGCTGAAACACTACAGTTCATAGGAATTTCAGTATTTATCTCTACGGCAGCTGGGTCAGCTCCCTTTTAGATCCTTTCCCTTTTAAGCTATAGCTTTTGTTTCAGATCTCCCTGGACTTCCAGTATCGCTCACTGAAGCGCGAGCACAGGGTCTCACTGCTGGAGCTGAAACAACCATTGGTTTTATTTTTAGTTCGGCAGCAAAACCAGGAAAAAAAAAACACACAAAAAACCCCCTTTCTATCAGCCTTCTGAAATGAAATCTGAAAATTTCAGATCAGCAAAACACATGATTTGAGGGACAGGCTATAAAAGTAGAGGAAGAAAGCCTGGCAGCACAAAGCGGAGAAGTTGGATGGCAGCTATTCTTCCCTGACCTGGCACTCAAAGGAAGGAGCGTTCACTGAGGTCAAAGCCACGCTCTGCTCCATGCAGGGATTTGAGCCAAGGCTTTTCTTTTACTGAAGATGTTCCCTAAGTCCAGCCAGAGGTCGCCTGAAATAAGATGTTCTCCAGCTCTCCAGTGGCGGCTATTTTACTTTTCATTGCAACAGCACAAACTCTCAACAGTCGCAAGGGAAAGAGCACGTGTTAAAAGTGACTGCAGCCTGGTGGGTATGGTACCATTGGGTTTGTGGCTGGTGGCGATGACTATTGCAGCCCCAATTAAACTACAGGGAAAGAATACTTTTGGGGCACTTTTCCCCACATTTCCTGACAGTGTGATGGATTAATAGGGACTTTCCTGAAGGGTGGACAGTGGTGGGTCCTCTTTCCTGGAGGAGGGCTGGAGCCCCACATCCTGAACGTTCAGCAGTACATCTGGCAGAGAAGAGGGAAGCAAATACCAAGGTCCAAATTATCAGATAAAATTATGCTGAATTTGACCCAAATCCATAAATAATTGTTATGACCCCATGTGGGATTTTTAATTAATAAAAGTAAAAAAAACCCAAATGCTACTGTTAAACACTGCTCACTATCTCTGAACATCATGTGCACTGAAATTGCCACTTTCTGTGACATCCTATGGCCACACACAGGAAGGTGTCATCAAGGTCCCAGTCGCACCCCTATGATCTCCTCACACCTCTCTGAGCCAGACCAAACCCGAAGGACCTGCACACTAATGCTATATCACAAATCCCACTATTTTAGGTTGGGAATTCCTGATGCTGCACGTCAGCTCCATCACACACACTATTATTTCTATATCTAAATCTTCTTTAGATATTGAGCAAGTTCTTTTCATAGCTGAGCAGTCACTCCAGCAAGTGTGGAGGTTGATTTACAGTTTGTACTTTGTACACTTTCTGTAGCAGAGCATAAAAATAAAGGCTTACATCAAATTCATTCATACATGGACACATTCAAGAACAAATTAATTTTAAAGCACTTACACAATATGTAATGATTCTATGTCATACCTTATAAATCTATAAAGTAATTTATAATATAAAGTCTGCTTTAGAAGAAGGCTGCAGTAGAACAGATATGAGGGCAATTTAGATCAAAAATATCCTGGTGCTGTATTCCCCCAGATATCTGCAATTCAGATCTGATAGGAATCATGAGTAATCAGTTTCTAAAGCAAAAATATTATACAGGGAAAGGCTCTCATTACAATACCCACTTGCAAAACCAGGCTATTCTAGGACAAATTAAGTTTTCTAACCATCACTGTGCAGCATACTAGATAAGGTGAGAGATTCAGATCTCAAACGAGTCTAAATCAGGAATCATGGATATGCAGGACTAGAATAAACTCATTTAGATGAGTACTGGATAAATGTAATGTGTCACTTCAATATCAGTGCCATTATAATTAACCTGAAGAGAATTTCCACCCTGTCCATGAGGTACTATGGCCATGGTCCTTCTCTTCTGACCTGCACAGCCCACAGACTGCACCACTGCAGAGGATGAGCATCTTCTCTGCACCATCTGAGCATGGATCTCTCAGTGTTCCATCCAACATCTTGTGTTTCTGGGGACCACTGGCTTCCTTTTGCTTTCTTCAGCAGGCTCTGAGAACTGCAAACACTTCTGAGACCCAGGCACTCAAAGCAATATTGTGCTTATAAATTCCCCCACGCTGAGCACTTGCCATTAGCAAATCACAGAATCATAGAGCTGTTTGAGATGGAAGTGACATCTAAAGATCAGCTAGTCCAATTCCCCTGCAGTGAACAGGGACACCTACAAGTTGCTCGGAACCCCATTCAGCCTGATCTTGAATGTTACAAGGATGGGGCATCCACCACCTCTCTGAGCCATGAGCCTCATCTGTGCCAGAGCCTTATCAAACTTACTGTAAAAAAAAAAAAACAAAACACATTTTCTTGGGGTAGGCAATCATCAAAAATGTTCAAAGACAAGTAATGACCCAGACTCAACCCTAAGATGATCAGCTACTTCTCTCCTGAAGTTGCAGACTGGCACAGGCAGGATGGAGTGCTGAGCCTAACGAACTGGCAGCCAGCTGGTGTCACAGCTCCTGCTCCCTCGCACCTGTGTTTTTTCAGGAAGCAGTCTTGCTCTCTTCAAGCTGAAATTTCATGTACTAAAAGTACAAGGAGTAAAATAAACAGCATTGGCTGAGAAGTTCTACCATGATCCTCTTAGCAGAACTCACCCAGTTTGGCTTGCATGAGACACTGGGGTAGCTGACTCTAATTCAGACACAGTGTAATCCCTCATCTTCTCTGGAGAAAAAAAGACATAATTAGATTGAGGTGGCTTCTAAAAGGTGCATATTTCAAAGGCAAAACCAGAACATAATGCTTTCCTAAAATCCACAAGAGAAGTATAATCTGTGCACAGAAGGAAAATTCTGTTCTTCACTACAGACAATGTCTGACCATTCTTACTTCTCACATCAGAGGGAGAAAGGACTAGCTTAAGCTTCCCACACTATGAATTCTAAGTTGTTTATAAAAAGTGGTATAACAAAAGTCAGTGATCTGGGGAGAAACCTCGGTGACGCAGTGGCAGAGCCCTCCCCGAGGACACACCAGTCATGCAGGATGGAAGAGCTGCTCCTTGATCAGGTTTCTCAAAAGCAATTAAGAATATTGGGTGCTTTTAAACTGATTTTAAATTGATTTTGTTGGATGTTTTCTTTAAGGAAGCGTGTTCAAACTGGGTCCCCCGTGAGCCAAAGGTCCTTAGGAACAGGCTGATCTTTGCCAACCTTCTTGCAGCCTACAGCTGCAATGTCTCTGGTATGCATGATGGAGCAATGAATGAAGAAGAAAGAGCTGCTAGTAGGAAACTCTGAAATGGAACAGGAGGCAGATTTCAAAGGAACCTGAAGAAAACTGGCATCCATCTCAGTGGGAATGCCTCAGGTCCAGACTTCACCTATTTCTGTACAGAAAGCAAGCTAATGCTGCAACCTGCACAATGGCTTTAAAGAAAAGAAATCTGAAAAGGAGATTTGTTATCAGAAGGTGATTGCCTGCAGATGGGAAGCAGGATGAAGCAGTGGGGTGCAGGAGGAGCCTCACTCCACTCCTCCCAGCTGCTGCCCAGCGGCAGCTCTATTGAGGCGCATTCTGTTGTGCATTTTGCTGAACGTTTTGCATACTCCCCTTTGTGGTTGCTTATACATACGCACAGCCTTAATCATTTGGGCTGGAGTCCTCTGTGACTTCTTCCTGCCTCTGGTTGCATTTTTTTTTTCTTCTTTTAAGTTTCAGTATAACAGTTCAGCAGTTTTTGAGAATCTGTATGATTGCCTAAGGAGTTCCTGACTTTGAGAAAAGACAAAACTCATCAGTTTTCCTGAGACTGTCACAGTAGTATTCAAATATTCAATAAAGTGTGTTTAGATGGAGTTTTTCTGATTTGCGGTTGTGAAAGCTAACCATAAAGATCTTGATAATTTAATGTCAGTGTAGACATAGCCCACCATTGCAGTACTACGGGGATCCAAAGTGCTCTGGGGCTATTTGTGCCCAATCATGTCAAGATGATGTATCATCCACTTTGCAGGGCCTAAGCTGCTCCATCAAGCATTCACAAAGCAGGAAATAATAAGCAGCAGTCTGCAGTGTAAGGGAGAGATGGGTGCCTAAACATGGGATCCAGGGAAGTCAGTGCAACACAGAAGGACCATCTACGCCAGGTGACAGAAAATAGAAAGCATGGAACACATTGGAAACATAAGACTGTTGAGCTCTGCACAAAATGCAGAGGAAGTACTCCGGCCTTTTGTGGCTGCTGGAGAGCTGCTTCTGCCTGAGAGCATTTTAGTGCAAACTTGCTGCTTCCTACCCCTGCATTCTGGAAAGATGGCTATTGTAAATCTTCCCATTTGTAGTATAAGGCTCAGGGAAACCTCATCACAGTATTCCAGTACTTGAGTGGTGACTACAAAGAGGACAGAAGCTCTCTTCAGAAAGATCCACATGACATCCAGAGGAACCTTGGCAAGCTTGAGAGGTGGGACCATGTGAACTTCATGAAATTCACCAAGGCCAAGTACATGGTCCTGCAACCTGGGTCAGGGAAATCTCAAACATGAATACAGGCTGCACAATGAGTGGATTGAAGGCAGACCTGCAGAGAAGGACTTAGCGATGTTGACGGACAAAAACCTTGCATGATCCAGCAGTGAGCAATTGCAGCCCTGAAGACCAGCAGTATCATGGACTTCATCAACAGAGAGGTGGCCATCAGGAAGAGGGAGGTGATTGTCCCTCTCTGCTCTGCCCTCGTGAGTACTGCATCGTGGCCTGGGGCCCTCAGCACAAGAAAGATGTGGAGCTGTTGGAGTGGGTCCAGAGGAGGACCACAATGATGCTCAGAGGGCTGCAGCACCTCTCCTATGAAGACAGGCTGAGAGAGATGGGCTTGTTTAGCTTGGAGAAGTGAAGACTCCCAGGACACATCATTGCAGCTTTCAGATACTTGCAAGGGCCTAAAGGAAATCTGGAGAAGGACTCTTTATCAGGGAGTGTAGTGATAGGACAAAGTGCAATGTTTTTAAACTAAGAGAAGGGACATTCAGATTAGATAAAAGGAAAAAAATCTTTACTCAGAGGGTGGTGCACTGGCACCCCTGAAAGTGCTCAAGGCCAGGTTGGATGGGGCCCTGGGCAGCCTGATCTAGTGGAGATGTCCCTGCCTAAGACAGAAGATTGGAACTAGATCATCTTTAAGGTCCTTTCCAACCCAAGCCATTCTCTGATTCCATGGAGAAGATGAGGGATGATGGATGCAAGTTGCATTGGAAGATGTTTTGTCTTGATATAGAATATTTTTTTACAGTTAGAACAGTCTCAGGAACAGCCTCCCCAGGGACATGGTAAAATCCTCATCACTGGAGACTCAAGCCAAATTTGCCTCCTCTGGCCATGCAGATCTTCAGATTAATAGTGTGATGTCTGCAATTTCAGGTAGAAGTGAAAGCTCCCTGGATATTGCCAAGTATCTCTTTCATGCCTAAGTAAAAATCTGCTACAGGTAGATCCTTGCTGTGTGTGGATAAGGGAATAATCATCAAGCAAATGCCTGTTTGCACAGAAACATGCTTATTAACAAATTACATTTGTTTCTCAGTGTTAGCACTGTCATAACTTTCTTGGTGAACTGAAGTGGAGGTGTTTCTCTCTCTGGAACTGACTCTTTAATTGCACTGCTAATGAGGTAGGTAGAGCGCCAGGGTAAATAAATACACACAGTGCTTGCTACTGTTATGGCTGGAGATTACCTCCACCTGCTGAGCTAACACAGCAATATTAAAGGCTGCAGGGTAGATAAACATTTTGCTATTGCCTCAGCTTTCAAGTTAGCTTATAAAAATATGAATTTATGTAATTAAAAAAGAATTTCAAGTTGTCTGACTTCATATTGCAGGGCATAACATTACCACTGTGTAGGTTATATAAATCCCATATGAAACAAAGATTAAGAACTACTAAAAACTAAGTTCTCTGAGCCCAACTTGACAACAAGCTACCATCATCAAACAGGTGATTGTTTCTAGGCCTAAAACTATTCACTAGCAGTAGATGCTACCTTAGAGCATGGCTGATAAAATCTGTAGCTTACAGAAGAAATGTAAATATGTAAACATGTAAAATAACAAAGAATACAGCCATATGATCTGTCACTTGGTCGTCTGGGCACATTGTCTTTAAAAACTGCCAAACACAAAGTTAAAGTCCAAGAAAGGGGAAATATTAGCTGCTCTTTTTAGGTGCTGTTTTTCCTGAAAGGATCTAGAGGTCAAACAAGAAGATGAAACCTCAAGCCCTATTGTAGCTGAAAAGGCTAATGAGACCTTAGGTGGATAGATGTGAGTTGCTGGACAGAGGTAGCAGCTGGCTATCCTCCCCCTGGTAGTGTCGGGGCTAACATGCAAGTGCAGTGTGTAGTCTTAGTACTTGTTTCATCATGGATGCTGAAAAACTGGGAGAGACACAGAGAACTGCAAAAGTGGACCAAGGACTGGAGAAGGTACCTAATGTGAGAGAGAGATTTAGAAAGTACAATTTGTCTAGCTTATTAAAAAGAAAAATTGAAAGATCTTGATTACAGTGAATAACCATCTTCATAGGGAAAAAAGAACCCTTTAATCTAATGGGGAAGGATGAATGGCTGAAAGCTGAAACTAGATACATCTGAAGAGGAAATTAGGCAAAACATGTTAAAAAGTGAAGGTTGGAAACAAGCTACTGAGGGAAGGCATCTGCAGTGCTTGAAGAAGACGGCACGATGCTTTTTAAAGGACTTTCACATACATGTACTAGGCCTCGGTCTAGCCCAAGATAGACAAAGCTAACTAAGATTTAAAGAGCAGTGATAAACCCAGTTGTCTCAGTCAGCCCCTGGCTCTGTGGCCCCATATGAGCTGTCAGGAGCTGCTGGGCCTGAGAAGGGAGAAAGGGACCCTGGTTTCTCTCCCTTGCAGCAGGATAACTGAACTGGGATTTACCCCTGTAGGCTTGTCTGGCTGTTTCTTCAGCCTGTCTCCAAAATGCCTGGCATCACAGTGAGCCTTTTGCTCATTTTTCTGTCTGAAACTCAATGCTTTTTTTAAACTGAAATACATTTCCTCCCCCTGTCCCTCTCACCATCTCCTCATGTTCCACAGACATAAACAATTATATTTTTCCCCAGCATAACAACAGCATCCTTCAAATGCCTATTAGAGAGCTTCACCCTCGCTTAGGTGGTGAGCTCAGCTGTGCACACGCTTTCCATGAGCCAGTGCTTGCAGCCAGAACAGCCATGCTGCACTGCGGCTGAGCCCTTGCATCTGGCAAATGATTCCTAATACAATTATAATGTTTTCAATCTGCAGCAGGACTGAACTCAACGGGACTAAGATGCTCAAAATAAGATGGCTATGATGTAATCTGCAGAAAACCCAGAATCCCCATCTTCTTTGAAACTAGCTGTAGCTATTTTTTTATTCTTTCATGCTGTCAGTCTCATGGCAAAATGCTGGCAAATATTAATTCCCACACTTGGCGCTGCAGGAGGAAGGGAACTGCATCACAGAATGATGTTTCAGGCTTTAATAATTTTCTTTGATAAAATGCATCTTTTTAGTGAGAGAAAAGCTAAGCTGGAAATAAGCAGAGAATTCTAATATCCCAGCATGATGCTTCTAGACTTTTTCATGACGGTGATTCCCTTACTTAAAGATCACAAAAATTGTCAATCTCCATATGCTTACTGTAGAAGGAAAAGTGAAAATCTGAATGCTGCAAGGGTATGTGGCTGGAGCAGCTCCTGCTCCTGGGATACAAAGGCACAGGAGCTGAGTTACAAAGTTGTTCCCTGAGCAGTGCCACTCACTGCTGGTTAAGCTCAGAAATACTCTCTAGTTATTTTTCTTAAAGGAAATAGAGAAGACTGTCAGACAATAAAGCTAAAGATTTAGCGATGCATTTTCAAAAGGATGGAATAAGAGTTATTTGACTGAAAACTGAGCGGCTTAATTGTAGCTCCTCCAACACCTATTTGGTCAAGGTAAAATACGTTGACTTTCCTAACAGCCCTAATTAACCAATCAGAAGTAAAGGACAAATTATACCCAAACAGCACATTTCTAGGCAGTTAAAAGCATAACATTCTATCTAGTAGAGATGTACAAGGAGTGGCTGAGGTCCCTGTGTTTGCTCAGTGCAGAGCAGAGGAGCTGAGGGGAGGCCTGATGGTGGCTGTAGCTCTTCATTGGGAGCGGAGGGCAGCGCTGAGCTCTGCTCTGTGTGACAGCGACAGGGCCCGAGGGAACGGCATGGAGCTGTGCAGCTGGGGGTCAGGAAAAAGGGTCTGTACCAGAGGGTGGTGGGCATGGAACAGGCTACTCAGGGCAATGAGCACAGCACTGAGCTGCTGGAGTTCAAGAAGTGTGCGGATAATGCTCTCAGTTTGAATTTTGGGTGGCACTTCATGGAGCCAGGTGCTGGACTCAATGATTCCTCCATTTCCTTCCAACAAGGGATATTCTATGATTCTATAATTCTACGAACCTTTAGACCATCTGATCTAACAACAATTAAACAAGGCCTGGCTTATGTGTACGATAAGGGAATCAATAGAAAGGTCAGGATAAAACACGTGAAATTGTCAAAGAGAAACGGAGAAGTGGAAATTAATGACTTTTCATAGCAAAGAGCCTTCCAGGGCAACAACTCCTCAATAAAGAAGAGGAAAGCAAAACTTATGAAAACATTAATCAAGATACAAGTGAAAAGAAAATGAGGTGCTTTGGGGCATAGTGATGACAGGACATGTATCTATGGCAATAAAGGCTGATGGAAAAAGGAGAATAAAACAAAGACTGCGTGTGGAAAAGGATGCAAGTGCTGCAGAACACCTACTCTGACAGTGTAGTCTCTTGCTATTACTAAAAGAGAAAATCAATAAACTGTGTAGGATGAAAAGCTTATTAAATGATTGACTGTCCAACTGGATACTCCTGTTGGCAAATACATTGCTCTGTGTGATAGATGGTCACCAGGGTCAAGAGGTCATTCTCTGAAGTGATCAGGCTTCATAAAACATAGATTTGCAAGCAACAGAGGCAATGGTGACCTGGTGGAGTTACTGCTTTCAGGTTGTTTTTGTTTTTTTGCACAGACACCAGCAGCTCCTGTATTGCACAGTGGGTGTTTCAGTCAGTGGGAGGATGCTTGTAGCTCTGCTTTGGAACACACCTAACTGTTTTACCCTGATGGCCACAACCATCATCATCTGCTTGGCTTTTCAGCCAGAGGGAGAACCTCGGGGAACCTGGCAGTGGATGTCATCTTGATACAGCTGGACCTCCAGCTCTGACAAATTGCCCCCTTCTAAGAGAAGAATGGACGTGATTTTGCCCTGGCCAGGCACTGCCTATTTTTCTGCCTGCCTTCCCCACTGGCTGTTATCAGCAGGTCCCCAGTCACTCAGGCAAGTCTTAGAACACTGGTCACCCCCTCACTGCACTGCTCTCACCCATGGGTGAGCTGTGCCTCTCAGGCAGGACCAAGATCTAGGAGACTTGTTTTAGACTGACGGAGTACCAGGCTTTGAGGATAGGTCAGTGGTGTCTGTAAATCCCCAGCTCCCAAATGCCTCATGTTTGCTTGATGTGGATTTGTATCTACCCAATTTGACCTCAACTCGAAGTTTTCCTGCTTTTTCAGAGTTTAAGGTTGGAGAAAAGACAAAATGATTTTCACTTTTCCTGGAATAAGAAGTGCTCTATCAGGATTGTGAACACTTGGGGCTTTTGGCTCGCTTCAGTCTGAGGAATGACAGGGAATCAAACTGAGCATTGGTCCCTTGACTGTAAAAAACACACAGAAAAGCATTTAGAGATTGTTTCTCCTTCCCAAATTAACATCAAGAAAACCTCGTTGTTGCTTGTGAGTTGAGGAGAATTTTTACATTCCATTTCATTTCTTCCGAGTGCTTGCAATTTAGGAGAAAAACAAAATAATTATGTACATTAATAATAACATGTAGACATTAAGATAACCTTGAGGCATCTGAATTTGATACCTATTTCTCCAGATTGCAGTTAGCTTTTGAATGTGAGTAGATTAAAATAAAGAAAAATAATGCAAACAAAATTTAAATGTAAATCCTATTGTCTAAAACAAAAACCAAACAAACATCGACTTGTAAGTAGTTCTTATTTTCCACAATCAAAAATAATCTTTCTATCTGGAAGGAATGCATTTCCAACCTTGAATAGTTAACAATATTGAAATTAGTTACAACTTAGGAAACTCTTTTTCTTCCTTAAGTCGTAAATTGCTTTTCTCTAAAAGACAGTAAAATTCAGTTTTATTTTGCTGCGCTCATGCATCATCATCCTCTTAATACTCCTCTTATTTAGAAAGAGAAAATGCAAGTTTTCTTTTGTTTCTTCTGGAGAAAGCCTATTTGCTTATGTCAAGGTTGGCAGGAGTCTCAAGAGGGGGAGAATGTCTCCACTTACTATTTCCTTTCTTTTTTGCATTTTTGGTTGTGTTTAGAAGCAATGCTATTTACAGCCTGTGCACATGACACACTTGTTGAGCCATGAGCAGTGAAAAGCAGAAAGGTCAGCAGTGGTCTGACTCCCATACCAACCAGCCAGGCTGATGCATGTTTCATAATTTAATGATCTGCTTCTTCAAGTACCAAATTTCCCCAGCTGAAAATCTTGCTGGAGGTAAGCTGACAAAACCAAAGACAGAAACCCAAGAAATATGGTTGAAAAACTTAGTTTCCAAATGTAGTTACATAGCAGGGACGTAAAAAAAAATATCCTACAGTTACTCTGGTAGCAGAACCTTTCCAATTATTTGCCCATTCAAACATGTTAAATCAATCAGGGCTGTATGAAATCTCCTTAGTTAATAGGTCAAATAAATCACTGGGGCAGTTTCTCTGGAATTTGATGGACTTAATGCTGAGAAGGAAGTTTGCCTTATGAAGTTACAGACAGTCTTAGCTGACCAACTTGCTATCTGATCTGGATGTTAAGTGGCAATGAAATATTAAGCAAGTAGAACAGTGTACTCCTTGAAGAAATTGTGTTGTGACTCTCAGGAATGAATAGGAGCAGAATCCTAGTTTTAATGAAATCTGGGCAATTCAGAAGGTCCAGTCAAATCTGGCCAACCACATGGAGCAGAGGTGTACAACTGCAGTGCAAAGAAAGAGGGTCTTCAGATGTTGTCTGTGCATTGAAAATAGTTTGAACTATCACTGCCAGAGTGACAGATTAATTTAATTTTAGGGGCAAAGCAGAATTGACACTGATGGATGACCAGACTGCAGGAGGGGCAGAGAGCATCACAGGGAGGGTGTTAATGCCAGAGTGGCTTCTGTGCAGAGAGAACTTCCTCCTCCAACACTGGTGACTCAGCAGAGGGCAAATATTTAAGGAAAGGTCTCACTCTGTTTAATTCAAAAATTGGCTCCAGGAATTCATTTTGCATGAGGGTATGCCTACAAGATTCTATAAGCTCCCCTGCTCTATTCCTGTCCCTTAGAAATGCCCCACAGCAAACAGGGATCCCCAGGCAGAGTGCTGCATCTCTCATTTGAAAAAGTGCCTCTTGAAATCTTTCATTTTTCACTTTTCTTTGTAACTATATATTATCAGATGCATTTGATGCCTAATTTAACTTGGTTTCTGCATGTTATTATGCTTACAAAATGTCTTTGTCATTCAGTGAAGCAGATGCAACCGCAAAATCTTACTCTTAATTTCCAACTACTCTTCACATTTATATTTCTAAATCCAGGCCAGCCTGCTGGACATACTTAATAATTTACTATTTTCAATGCCCGTTGCCCTTTTCCAGAAGAGGATAACATGACAGCCCTGCAAGGGAAAAGACTGAAAACAGCCAAGATCAAGAGCAATATCAGGTAAATTTTTATGTTGTCAGGTATTTAAGTAAGGAAAGGTGAGTTCCAGCAGGAGGGATGAATTTAGACCATAAGCAGTGTGCATTCACTGTGATGAAGTAGTGTGGGGTGGGAATCTTCTGTTCATATTGCTGGGAGGGCCTGAACAGGAGCTGAACAAGAGGATGTGTAGGATGATTTACCGGAGGGTGCTGGAGTGGGTAATGAAATGGTAGAAATAACAAGAAAAGCCCAGCAGCAGTGACTGCGGCAATGTAGAAAGGATTTACACAGCTTGCCAGAGCAGGTTGTCAAGGTAGGACCTGGGGTTATGCCTACACAAGGAAAGAAAACAGGCCAAGTTCTGCTCTCTAGTCCTGAGAGCAAATGGCACACACAGTGTGCTCATCCTCGTCTCAGTCAGCCTTGTTTCCTACAGGGTGCCCTCCATCCCAAATGACATCCTCTCTAATGCCTTATGGTTCTGGCCCGTGTCATATCACAGAACCACAAATGGCCTGGATTGGAAGGGACCTCAATGACCATGAATCTCCAAATCAAGCCATATCCCAAGCCATTTCCCAGAAACTGGTAACCAGAATGAGCTGACCATGGGATGTGCTGACAGCACACTGCTATCCACCTAGACAGTGCTTCAGCCCCTTCCATGCCCGTGCTTATTATTAATATAGTTGTACCAAGAGCGTCCAAATTAGAAGTGGAAGATATATATACCAGCAGAGTTCAGCTGGCCCTTCTCTGATAGATGAGTTGGATGTGCTTTTGTGTTTCAGTTTCATGTACACTCAAAGGAAGGTTGCAGTGTTCATTAATAGTTTAAATACCAGAAATCCAATCACAGTTAACCCTCTAGGTTCCTTTAAAAGACAGTGGATGAAAATAGGCTTATTCAGATAGTAGTTCACCCCCCAGTTCTTTGTGGATAACTCATATATTCTTAGCAATCTCAAGTGGCACTGGGCAATTAAATTGGGCACCTGAAGTGTGTCCCTCGAAGGACAAGCTGAATGGCCTCTGCTCTCCATTGAAAAGTACTGAGGAGTAGATTTCCTTTGACAGTCTGAGAGCTTAGGTACCTTACATGCATATGGGAGCCTTATCCTGGAGTTGAACTTGGTAGTGACTGTGTTGCCATTGGTCGTGTTCTTGCATAAGATACATATCAAGGATGCAAGGCAAAGTCAAATGAAGACATGCCTAAAATGAAGACATTGCAGCTATCTGCTAACAAGATCACGACTTCCCATCATGTATAAATGAAGTTAGTCCATGCCCCATCCTCTGCCTAGCAAGACTTAGAGCAGTATAGATGCAATGATTCATCGCTATTATCCAGCATAGATTTATGTGCTCTCATGTTCAGTGCTGTTGCATCTCTATTGTTATGCCTGCACAAGTGAGGTTGAAACTAACTCTGGCCCTGTTGCATGGAGCATGCTTACATCTCTGAATCCTGGTTGTCTGAATCAAGGAGGTTTGAAGTCCCCACATTCTGCTGAAGAGCCAAGCACCAGCCACAATTTAAATCTGGTAACTTGCTACTTCTGCTCAGGTCAGACAGAAAGAGAAGCAGAGCTGCTCCTGCTGTATGTGTGAAGTACTAGCCAAGAGAGACACAGCTGTCATCAGCTTACTAGTATGGTGTGCATGAAACCAGTATATGAACTCCATTATCTGCCTGCTGGGTACTGGACGCTGAAGTTACAGGGGATGAACTTAAGTCACTGCCAACAAAACACAGAATATGTGTTTGAACTGTAAAATGTGATTGAACTCTAAGAATTGAAGAGGAAAAAGAAACAACATCTCGAATAGAGCAGCCCTGCTGTTCAGGAAAGTAAATTAGAGAATGGAGTCAGAGATATGTATAAAAGGAGACACCAATATATTCTTTTCAAAATAGCCTTATGGAGTGAATGAAAAATGAAACTGGGAAATGAACTGTAAACAGAACGAATTTACATGAAACTGAACAAAATGGAGACTCACTATCTTTATCTTGTGCCTTCAGGATAAAAAAAAATGAGCTTTGAAAAGGTTATATATCTCATGAAATACATCTACTGAGCTTCTAATGGTTGTGCTGCAGGTAGAAGACATTGCCTATCAAAGCATAAATAATGTTCTTGCTTTTTCACACTTAAAGAGGAACTGTAAAGCCTGTGAGTGGGTTTCCCCAAAGCAGGCTCACCCTGGAAAAGCACCTAGTCAAGGATGGGAGCCTGTGATTAATTCTGCTTCAGTTAGGCTATTGATCTGTTATGCTGTTAACATATACACAAGTCCTGTGGATGCACTAATATCCCGCAGTGCTTAAACCGAAATAAAGCAATAAACACAAAACCAAAAGAAATATTGTTTCCCATGCACTGTATGCTGGCAATCATAGCAAGACTGCTCCTTGGAAAGGTGTGGAATAAAGGAGCCAGCCATGTTTCCTCTCACTCTGTAAATATCCCAGGGCTTGGAATTTTCTCAGGTAGTTTAGTGCTTACAGAAAACACGACACTGACAGCCCTGAAAAATTAAGTCTTCGTTTCCAAAGAGCAAAGGTGTGTCCAGTAGAAAGATTATTTTTCTGCAATTTCATATAAATAGGCTGAAAGATGTTTTCTGGAAAATGGCATTTTCCAAGTAGGGAACTCAGCTCCTGTGCCTCTTGCTAACAGAACCAAAGGTATATCCTCCCATCTTCTACAGATGCTCCTCAGTGAAGGAACAAAGTGACAGCTGCACTTTTTGCTGCAGGGCACCCAGGTGCTCTGTGGTTAAGACAAGGTATGTTCATGCCTGTGTTTGTGCTATGCTGGCAACTTTCCCTGCAAAACTTGATTGCACCACAGTAGCTACCAGCACATTACCACAGCCTTGTTTTTATCCTCTCCATCTTCCCTGACGGCACCATATCCCATAGGCTACATGTTTTCAGTCCAGAACTGTTGATATAATTCTGCTCTGTTATCTCCTTGCTATTCGCATATGCTCACAACTGTCCTATTTGGATCAAGTCTCTCCAATGGAGCACCAGACTAGAAAGTATCACAAAACAATGTCTGAGTAGATGGAGCCCCAGATGGTTTAACATTTACCTGTGGTATTCCACACTCCTATTCATTTGACAGCAAAACAGTGCCAAATAAGATGGTGCAGCATTTCTCTCGTAGGACACAATGGGATGCTATTGTGATACATTTCTGCTGTGGTGATGGTGATAGTGGGTCACCTCAGGGACAGAGAATGCAGGCTCTTGTGTGTCACTGGTGGGAATGCATAGCTAATGATGGTGATGTTGTTGAAAAATAGTGTTTTGTAGCTGAGAATTTGCTCTATCGAGCAGTGTTATTGTGCTCTTTGTATCTGTTGTAGTTTCCATGGAAATAAATAGGAAGCGTTACTTTTGGAGCACAGTTTAATTGATTCAAAACATTTGCATAATTTCTATAATGGTTTTTAATTGTGCAATTAGTGTAGAGACAGATAATCACGTAATTAGGCAATGTAATTACAATATGTAATAATATTGTAGTGTTGTTATACGCATCCTTTTTAAACAGGAAAAAAGCAAGTGTACTATGCTGAAACCATAATTTGTGAGCTCCAGAGTGCCTGTATATATTTCCTTATGTACATCCCCCTTTTCCTTGTGCGATCCTTGTGGGATAAGACTGTTGGTGAGATACTGAGTATTGGAAATTGGCTCTACTAAATTGTGTGGTACTATTATGGAATGGTTGTACTAAGGAAGGGCATATCTAAAGACAGATGCTGAGGAAAGATGTGATCATAAAGCACACTTAACTCCTGCCTGCAACGAATGGATAATGATGTCCTTATGATGTGGCTGAACTCTCTGCTTCTTTGAGTGGAATTTAATGCTGACTTGATCCTGCAATCTTTAGTTCAATGAAGAAGCTCCCAGTGGCTTCAGCAGACTATGCTTGCATTCCCTGCCAGGCTGTTCCCCCTCCATGAAGGACTTCAAGGCTCCTTCCACCCACAGGAAATCGGTGCCTTATTCTGCATCCAGCTCTACCTCTGACCTGGTAAAGTCAAGTGTAGTTTCAGGTGTAAAGTACTTGAATTCATGTGCCTTTCTGAGACAGGACAATATGTCTCAGAAAGAAAGAATTATTTCTCTTGAGTTATATCAGCTCCCAACAGGATCAGACAATCTGTTCCATAATGCTGAAAAGTGTTTCACAACTCACAAAATTAAACTAAAATGGGATTAATAGCTGTAATTACTGACTTGTTTTGAAGAGTTCAAGTGAATGTCTCCAACATTCATCCACATTTCATTTATTTTAAGAAAAGGGCGGTAAATCCCCAAGCCAGACAGATGCTATTTGTTTGCATATGAGACATTTTCCACCCCCAGCTGTGGAAACTGCATCATAACTATCACTGTTTTTGTACAAAATTAATGAACAGTTTGCAAAATGTATCATGACCTTGCTAGCTGATGGATGTGTTAATAAAGCCTTACTTAGATTTTGCAGAAGGATGACCTAGTTTCGTTCACACATTGGCACTGCAGCTTTCAATGCAAGCAGGTGCAACTGCTGGAAGGGGTCTGTGCAGCTACCTGGATGGAAGTCTGGAGTGCCTCATCTGAAACAGCACAGCTGGATAATACCTCCTTTGCAATTTGTAATCACAGAATCAGTGACTGTCACCAGTTCTAAGGGGCCCACAAGGATAACTGAGCCCAGCTCCTGGCATTGCATGGAACTGTACAGAATTCAAACCCTATGTCTGAGAGCGGTGTCCAAACGCTCCTTGAACTCCAGCAGCTCAGTGCCGTGCCCACTGCCCTGGGCAGCCTGTTCTGTGCCCACTGCCCTCTGGTGCAGACCCTTTCCCCAGCCCCTCTTCCCACCCCTCCCCTGACAGCTCCATGTTGTTCCCTCGGGCCCTGTTGCTGTCACACAGAGCAGAGCTCAGCACTGCCCTCCACTCCCTGTGAGGAGCTGCAGCTGACATCAGGCCTCCCCTCAGCTCCTCTGCTTTGCACTGAGCAAACACAGGGACCTCAGCTGCTCCTCATGGCTTGCCCTCCAGAACCTTCCCCATCTTCATATCCCTCCTTTGGGTGCTGCCTAATAGCTTCATGTCCCTCTGATGTTGTGGCACCCCCACACTACACCTAGTGCAGGAAGTGAGGCTGCACAGTGCAGAGCAGAGCAGAACAAGACCTCCCCTCACCTGCTGGCAGTGCTGGGCCTGCTGCACCCCAGGGTATGGTTGTCCTTTTGGGCTTCCAGGGCACACCGTTGGCTCAGATTTAATTTGCTGCTGACTGGGCAATGTTTGCTTCAGGCTGTGCCAAAGTGTTTGAGTCACGATATGCTCCTGGTCCACATGCAGCTGTGCTGATCTAATAGCTTTTTGCTACCAAGAGTAGGTTTTGCTTTTCCTTCCTCTTCTCCCCTCCAAATGTGCAGACCATGGGTTGTGTCATCACGCTCATAGTGTTGCTGGAGACTGTGGAGCTCTCTGTGAGCTAACACAACCGGTATGTATTCATTTTTTCTGGTCTGTGTGCTTCACTGTGCAGTACCACAGCCACAAAGCATGAAGACTGGGCTTGAATCAAGGGACAGAGGTACATGGTGAGGTGAGCAACAGAATTACCTTCATTTGGTACTAATGAGCTGTTAGACCAGCTCCAATACAATGTTCATCATTAATAAGACCATCCACGATAGCATCATAAGCAGCATACTGTGCCACAACAAATTCACTGCTAATGGAGGCTATATATTTTGAGTGTATACAGAAGATAAATAGGCTTGTGGTCTATTATCCTTGTTTAGTTCTCTCACCAGAGTAACATTTTACTTCTGCATTGCTGCTGTGTTAGGAAAAAGCAGCTTCTCCTCTCATCAAAATAAAAATAATATTGGTTAAAAGTGATGCTTCCTTGAATCGAAAATGATTGGTTTCAAACTATTCATATTTTATTATCACTTAAGAAAATAAAGATGGACTTAGGCATATTATAACAGTCTCTGAAAACCTGAGTTTTCAAGTGTTCCTAAAATGCTAGCCATGAAGTCATCCTGCAGTGAGATCCAGGTGAATACACTTGGATGGAACTCCATTAGTGACAGACACTCATCCCCTAAATCATGACACTCCAGTGATCGCAGCATGACCTATATGCTGAAGCGGAACTGAGAAAGTGAGGAAACCTCTGAGTGAATGTGTTATTCAGTGAATTTATATCCCTGTTTTCTCTTGGTTTCAGTGGTGACAGGGTTTGATTTCTGCCCGCGTTGTTCACAGGCCAAACTACTGCTTCTGCTATTCTGATCTGCTCCGTAATTTGCTTGCTATTCCTATTTGTTTTGAGAGGATGCCTCCTAAATTCCACGTGGCAAGAAGGTTTTTTTTTTTTTTCTTCTAGATCAAACATCAGAAACTTTCAGAGAAAGGAGGAAAATACAAAACTTTGCATCTAATGAGGTGAAACCAGACAGATAAAACCTCTGCACAAACATCCTTGCAACCTTTTCTTTTCTTTTGGCTGGACTTTCTTGAAGTGTGCTGTGAGTGAGCTGATGTTTGACATGAATGTTTGTAGCAAACAAGGACTGAACTATCAGAGTGACTGCATAAATTTTACTTGTATACATCTTGGTGAGCGCTCCTTGCTGCAGTTCTCAAGCAGCTCAGCCAAAAGCATTGCGACAGCAGCTGAAGTTTCCCAACACGCACAGTCCTGCTGATGCTGCTGATCAATGAGATGCAGAGCTTTTTTTTTTTTCCCAGTACAGCAGAGATTTAGGGGTTGCTGCTTGCATAAGTGAAAAAATCAAAAGTCTGAAGCAGACTAAAGAATAGAACCTGGCACCTTGACTAAAACAGCACTTCCTTTCAACTTTCTCAATTTGACAGACTTTTCACGAGAGTTATTTTTAACAAATTGTTTTTTATGGTAATATACACTTTTATCATATCTTCCTCATGAGGAACTCCAACTGTCTCAAGGCGTTAATTGAAAAATCCTTGCAGAAGATACTGGAGGCAAGCAGAGTGTGCCAAAGCCAATGCAGGACAGATGGGAAGACGGGCATAACACAGGTACGTGTTATGTCCAAAGTCATACAAAACATTCTCTCTTCTCCCCAGTCCTTTGTTCTGGCTTCCAGGTGGGGGCTGCTTCCAGCCTCCTCTCTTCTGCTTTTGGAGTGGATTTGAGGAGAATCATACTAACATACTGTCTTTGTTTTGAGCACAGGCAATGGTATTTATGCCACCTCTGGATTGCTTCTCCCTTTCCTGCGTCCAGTCATATTTCTTTTGTTTGCAGATGGCTAGGCAAGATCTTGCTGGAGAATAGCTTCAGCAGGGACACAGGGTTTTCTGTGTCACGCAAGGGGACGCAGCCCAGATAGCCCCGCAGAGATGCTTTTCTCTTGGTCAGGCAAGCCTGCAAAAGAGCATGGCCAGCAGGTTATCCTCCCTCTCTGCTCTTCTCTGTTGAGGCCATATTTAGACTACTGTGTCCATTTCTGGGCTCCCAAGTTCAAAAAAGACAGGGATCTCCTAGAAAGAGTCAAGCATAGGGCCACAAAGCTGATTAAGGGCCTGAAGTATCTCCTGTATGAAGAAAGGCTGAGTAACCTGGGTTTGTTCAGCCTGGGGAAAAGAGGACTGAGTGGGGATCTGATCAACGTTTATAAATATCTAAAGGAAGGTGGGAGGCAAATGGATAAGGTCAGGCTCTTCTCAGTGGTATGTAGCGATAGGACAAGGGGTAATAGTCTAAAACTTGGACATAGGTAGTTCTGTACTAACACTTCTTTACAGTAAGGGTGATGGAGCACTGGAACAGTTTGCCCAGGGAGGTTTTCGATTATCTTTCTATGAAAATATTCGAGGCCTGTTTGGATGCCTACGCATGTGTCCTACTATAGGGTCCTACTTTAGCAGGGGAAGTTGGGCTCAGTGATCTCTTGAGGCTCCTTCCAACCCCTGAAATTCAGTGATTCTGTGAAATCCTGCAAGTCAACAGGGCTAATTAGCTCTGACTGCACTGCAGTAATGCAGTAATGCAGTTGTGTGGCTGCAAAGACCCAAGCCTTGCATCTGTGGGTGCTTACAGCTTAAGGGAACTATGCACCACGCGCTGGATGTACACACACAGAATGCACCTTTCCAAGTGGAAGCAGCATCTCAGTAACAATTAGAGCAGGGAAAAAACACTTGGGAGTTGAAATGCTGGGATGAGGGCACATTCAGGCATGCGTTGCAAGTTTAATGCTATACTGAAAAGCCTTACTGGAATAGCTGCCCACTGCCTCCATCCCTGGACCGAGCATGGACCTTCATGGAGCAACATTTCCAAATTCCCCACCCACTATGCTACTGTGTCCTTCCCTCCCAAGCTTGGGGACACATGTAGGAGGGGAATACCCAACCACAAGCTAAATGCATGGAAAATAATTTTTTTTTTGTTTGTTTGTTTTTGTTTGTTTGTTTCCCATTGGGTAACAGTAACTTTGCATTCAACCCATCTTTTTCTTGATACTTTGAGCTGGGGGTTATTATCAGACTGAAAGTCTCTAGCGTTTGTCTGCTGAAGAGAGGATAATGAGTATTTTCTTTTAGGAGGAGGAAACAGTCCTCATGTTTTCAGTGGGCACATTAAAGCAAGGACAACTGGACTTGATGCTGGCCTTGCTTACACTGCTGCAGAGGCTACAGTAACAGACAGCAGGGTTGGATGATGGTGATTTGTCTCAGAGACTTCTGCACCATGCTGTCTATGCAAGGTGCTGGGCATGGGCTTGGTGTCAAAAGTGGCCAAAACCCAGACAGAGCAGCTAGGCACAGCATAGCCCTGGAGCCCCGGTGCAGAGTTGTTTGGCTGAATGTTAATGATACTTGCCTTCCTCCACTTTTTCCTTGATTATAACGAGAAAAATGCTGCATACTCAGAATGCTGTATTTCCTAGACAAGCTCTTCTCTATCTTTCTCTTTTTAAAAGGTAATTGTAGCAAAGTGCTGATTGATGGGGCTTGTGAACACAGCTTTTTCTTATCTAAAAACCAGTTATACTGTGGGCGCTACTTGCCTAGTGCTCATTAGAAAGAGTTAATATCCATTTTCTGGAAGACTGAAGAAGTTCCCCAGGCACAGCCCATGGCCCATTGAGTTTGTCAGCTGCAGTAAACATCATGACTTCAATCAGTATTGTAGACTTTGTCTCTTGAAATCTGTAGCATAAGCCCTGGTAGCATTTGGCACATTCAAAATGTAATCTGCAGATGAGAATCGATTGTTTTGTATGCATCGACCTTCAGAAGTTTCTTACAGTGGCTGCTGCAATGATAGTATCTCCTAGGAAGATTACCATCTGTGGAGGCAGGTAGCTTGGTTCTACCTTGTTTATCTCCAGATGAACAAGGAAACAAATCTCTGAGGCACAGCCCGAGATCTTATCAGCCAGAACTTAATAGGCAGCTCTGGCTCCCTGACACGTTTTGGGACACACAAGTTAAGCTTGTAGCAAAAGGTAATGGCCATGCCTGTGCTGCAGATATTTTAAAGTATAACTGTTATGTAAATAACCAATTTTTCAGTTCTATGGCTGAAGCAAGCAGTAGAAAAAACAGTTTGGAGCTGAATCAAAACAGATTTTGTACAGATTCTTTTGAAAAGTGATATCCCCATTTCTTCCTATGGTATTGTTTCCTTTAAAGTTAATTCAAAATATTTCAAGAGCTACTTTTTGAATTATTTAGATGCTTGAATAGACTTTTTATTCAACTTTAAATGAACCCAATATTACAAAAGCAGTAAAATGGACTAATGGAATCTGACTGTCAATTAGCAGCATGTACCCTCCTCCTGTATATCCTGAATACAATCCAACTCCTTTGTCATGGCCTAATAACACTTCCATGGCAACACTGGTTCCACTAACACCCATGTACCTTCTCTCAGTGATAGCTGTCTTATGGACTCAGATCCTTCACTAGCACTTAAAACTGCCCTTGGATTCCTACAAGTTTCTACGCTCCCATGTTTCCCATATGTCCCAAATGTCCCCTCTCTCCTGCAGGACCCTTGGTTTCATTACATATTCCCTACCTTTTTATATACACAAATGCATAAAGATATGTATATAGAATACATATAAATACTTGCAACGTTTTTCATGTGCTCTGCCTAACTTGATTTACCATAAGAGCCAATAATGAAACAGCAGGCAGTGCAGTATATTTGAAATGAGATTTGTGCTGACTCGGCCAGCCAAATGCTGTAAAGCGCTGAGTCTCCTGGCTTTCCCTTAGTGGGATCACTCATTAATGCTCTCTCTTTTATCCAGCCATTGATCTTCAGAACACTTCAGGGAGTTGAATGTTTTTAAGATGCTAAGCTTTTGTCAAGTTTTGTTGAAATTGCATGATGGGTTTAAAAGTTATTAGGGAAGAGGATTACTAACCAGGTGGAAAGATAAGCAACGTAATTCCATATGGAATTTTTTTCTGATGAAAAAATATGCTTTAAGATATGAAAATGAAATGAGCCAGCATAAAAAAAATCCAATTAAGACAAAGCATTACATTCAACATCCATCCATTAAAAAGCTTTGTTTCTTGAAAGCTGTATTTAACTAGCAGTTTGTTCAGAAAGAGTTCCATGCTGGGGTTCCTCTTGGTTTGAGATCCAGATGGTATCCAGTGTGCTAAAAGGAATCAATGAGATGTTGAATTAAAGTCAGACTTCTGAATTTGTTGATTATCTTCAGAATAAGATGTTGAAGAAGTCCTACTTCCCTGAGGACGGGTAAATATAATGATCAGAAATTCCATCCTTGTTACCAGCTCTGAAAGTACATGAATTAAACCCCAGAAACTGGACATACTGAAAAACTGAATAGGGAACCACAAATTCTTCACTTTTATTAGTTAAATGTGTGGTGCAGTGTGCAAGCGTACATCCTGCCAGTGTGGTGCCTTGTCTGGTTTACCTGCCAATGCCTTTTTATAAGCAACAATAAAGATGCTGTTCTGTAAGGATGAGAGTAGGGCCAGCTTTTTATTGCTATAAGCAATTGCTAAAGTACAAATTATTTCTTTAAATGAGAATGCAAATCAATTGTAATTGAATTACCCAGTTGGGAGAATAGACCATTGAAGGAGGACTGTTTTTATCTTAAATATCTCATTATATTCATTGGGAACTGGGAGCTAAACAGTTACTAGAAAATGGCAGACAAAGTAAGATCATAATCACTAGAGACTAAATTTCTTGGACACCTTAAAGAAAGAAGTGTCAAATATAGGTTAATTCACCTAATTCAATAGATTTCAAATGCTTAGGCGGAATGGAAATGCAGAGAATGCTGTACTATCCAAGGCAGATACAAGCTGTTGAAAGTTAACCTTTGGCTCTACTGCATAGCACTTTGAATGCATCAGTTGTCTCCTAATGTATTCACACTGCTCCAACCTTCACCACATGCTCATTCTACAAGGACAGTCTTGTCAGGAGCAAGCACTTACTGTTCTTCAGGGGAGACCTCGAGGTGATTTGCTTTTTGGGTATATGATATCCCACACTGACAACCCAATTTTCAGAGAGCTGAATGACATGTCTAGGTGAATTCTGGGAATAAATATTAGCTGTATAAGGTGAGGAGTCTAAAGAATCCCAAACATATTTAACTTTGGATATGTAGGTATATTCTTTATTAATCTTTGTTTCTTTCTAGTGAGAGTATTTATTAGTACAGGGTTAAGATCTTTATTTTTCTGTTATTGACATCTGTCTGCTACCAGCTGAGCAGAACCCAATGTTTTTTTTTTACATATTTCAGATATCAGTCACTCTCTGGATTCATTTTTTGGTCATTTTTCATCAAATATGTGCATATAGAACTCAGAACTGATTATTTAGAAATGAAAAGTATCAAATGTTTCAAACTGTCAAACCAGCATGTTCACAAATTTGATGGCACGATACATTAATGAGACTGGACAAGTGATGAATTACTGCATTCTTTTTCTGTTGTTTAAAAAAAGAATTGGTCAGTGCAGAGTGCTTTGAACTGATAGCTATAACAGCTCATGTGTACTTACTGCATGATAACATTCACCTCCTCTTCCCAAGCAGGCTAAGAATGACAGTACCTTTGTAATACTTCTACTGTTGGAGTTTCAAATGTAATACTAGATATGCACCAACAAAATACACTAAAAAATAACCCCCAACGCCCCCTTTCTTTGTCTTCTTGACTAATTATATAATCTTTCTGCCCTCCCCCAATAATCCAATAATCAGGGAGATACAAATTGAGAAAATACCTAGTCCTGTGATTATGGAAGTTGAAGGTCTGAAATAGAAGTGAAATAAAGAATTTTTTTTTAAGTGAAAGGGATACAAATGTGTGCTGTATGAAAGCAGGGGAAGAAAGAGAAGAAAAGGAAGAAAGCACAGCCCAGGAAATCTGATGGGAAGAGAAAATGGAATAAAAAAGCTTGTTTGTTATAAATGCCTATTATAAATGCCTTTATCTCTCTACAACATTTTGAGGAAAGCTTCAATTTGCGTCTGGAAATCAAACAAAGGCTGATTGTTGTAACCTTAATACTATGCTGGGCTTTAGAGAATACTCTGAATTATTATTGCACAAATGTATTACAAGTTTAGAACATGCTGGACAGTGCTGGATTAACCTGACTTGTTTCAGGTGAAGATTCAGAGTACGAGAAAAAGAATCTAAGTATCACAGAGTGTGCCATAGTGAGTATGGATGTTCAACCAGCAAGACCACTTTCCATGACAAAATGAAGAGGGTGTTAGCTTGGTAATTTGATTGTGATCATAAGGTCAGGATCTGATACAGAAATTGTTCTGAAACATGAAATCCAATCAGTTTATGCCAATGTCTACAGTACCTAGTGGTTATGCAATATTTTTGTATCTAAATTCGTGTCTGTGTACAGCTTCACCATATCTAACCTGTAGGAGAACTGGTTGATTGATGAGCAGATGCAGTCTCAAATGCCAACAGCTCACTAGAGTATACATGATTGATCAGTGTGTAAACCTGCTGATCTTCTGGCATTATTGTAAACATACAACTTCTAATCACAGAGCTTTTTTTATATGGATTTATTTAAGATAAGCGTGTCAGTCCTCATCAGGAAAACGGTTGGGCTGATAGTTATATT
Organism: Excalfactoria chinensis; assembly: GCF_039878825.1. Taxonomy (NCBI): domain Eukaryota; kingdom Metazoa; phylum Chordata; class Aves; order Galliformes; family Phasianidae; genus Excalfactoria; species Excalfactoria chinensis. Next base: position 12,344,743 of record NC_092825.1, on the reverse strand, counting down.
AGGAAGATTTATTGTACTTCATAACATGTCATCTTTGCCCATACAACATCTACAGAGCAGCAGGGAGAATACTTATAAAACTGAGGCAGAACATTAGAAGGTAGTTTTGCTCTTTTGATAGCTACTGCCTTGGCTTGGAAGTACTGAGGCCACATGCCAGTGTATTCTCAGAGGTTTTCAGCTATCATTTTAAATTCAACAATTAGATGCTGCAGGCTACCTCTGAAAGGGCACAGAAATGCAGCCTTAGTACTGATACAATTTTTTATTTTCTCAAGGAAGGTTTCTCCTTAACCATTTACCATTATTTCTTTCCATTTGTCAAATCTAGCATTTCCATCCAGGATACAAAACTGTTTTATTTTGTGGCTGTTCTCCTCTGTACAGCACTTTTATACCTTGCCAGCATGGCTTCTGTACTCAGCTTCCAATTAACTCATCGACAACATTTTCATCTCCCTCATCTTTGAAAGACATTGACTGATTTCTAATACACTTTCACTTTCTCTAGTAGACCAATATTTCTCTCTATAGTATATATGATGTCAGAACTTCATTGCTTTAGCACAGTTCTATTCCAAGGGGTTGTTATTGCTGGAATGTTCTTCAAAGGAAATGTGGAACTATTTGATACATGTCAACATTGAAACACCCCAAAAAAGGGTTGTTTGATGCTCTTTATTCAAGGATTAATTTAAGTGAGATTCACGAACATTTAAAATGTGTATGAGTTACTCTAATGGATTCACTTTACTCCCACCCTCTAAAATTCTTATTGATTTATCAGGATGAAGGAAATCACTGCATAATCACATCCAACATGCCCAGGGGAAAAGCTCTGAGATTTTGTTTCAATATTCTATGTAAGTATAAAAATAAAAGGTAGTAAACTCTTTGTTTAAAGTGAGAACGTTTTAGCTATGCCAATCTAATTCGGGTTCTGAATTTGCTTTCTTTGAAGTAACCATTAAATAACTGAACTACTGTATTCTGCACAGTTTCCAGATGCACTCATTTTAGCAGGCATTTACATAATACTACTATTTTTCTCAATACTTCTCCAATATACACCTTTCTTTCACGTATGTTATTATGGTAGAAATGTAAAAGCATACAGCTAAATTACTGCATCTGTATTCAGGAAGCAAAATACTGTATACTTTTGAACTTCATTTTTGGCAGCAATGCTGGTGGATTTGCTCAGTGTTTCAAGATGGTTGTCTACCTATTAGACCCTGCAAGTGGGAATTCAGCTGTACCAGACATTAGGAACTACTCATACAGTGAAGATTCACCTTTCTGGACTATCCATGTGGAATGACAGCTTATGAAACCCTTGGAAAACTGAGGAAGGAAAATAAAGAAAGACACAGGGATGCACAGTGCCCTGACACTCTTTCTTTGGACAGCGTGGCTTATGGTGGAATGATTTGCTAACTGAATTTAGTATACGCATATAAAAGAAAGAAATTAACACCTGGTCTCCTTTTCTTCAGATCTTTTCCTTTCCTGGGAGGGGAGAAGTGAGGAAGAAGGGGGAGAGAAAGCTACAACATCCAGTTTTTCTTCAGACTATCAGCCAGTTCCAATGTCCATTTGATCCCTCTTGTTTTCTATGGCGAGGAGGATCAAAGAAGTCTTCATTTGTGTCAGCAAATGGCTCATTCTATAAGCATGGCCTGATGCAGAATGATACACCATGGAGCAAGAAACATAGCCACACATTGACAGAGACCATCTGGAAAGTCAGTTTAACATGAGCTGGAGTGGTGCGGGCAGATAGAAGGGCTATCAAGCATCTTGGCTGAAGAAAAGGAAACTGAGTAAAGTAGAGGTGTAGTATCTCTTCTGGGTATGGCAGAGTTAAAACCACTCCTGGAAAAGTATTCAGCTCTGATTCTGCAGTTTAAGTCATGCTCATAAGGGGGATTTGGACTATCCTACAGCTTTTGTGATATCAGAGAGTAGCTTAAGAAACCACACTGAACTTTTCAGTCTCTATCAGGCAGAGTTGGTTCCAGTGTGCAGGTACTACACATGAACAACTCACTCAACCTGGAGAGAGTTCATTGTGAATATGAGGGCAGGACTAGGGGAAATGGCACTCAGAGCACAGAGTGATGGTCTGTCTTGTGTCAAATGCTTCCACCTAAAAGGGTGTAAGTACTTTGAGATCATAGTATCATAGTATCATGTGAGTTTGAAGGGACCTTAGAGATCATCGAGTCCAACCCCTGTGATTCAAGCCCTCTGTGTAGCAGTGCGGCAGTTCTACCACTTGCGCCACAGGGGGGATTCGAACCCGGACCCAGCGGCAGTTCTTCCACCGTGCGCCACCGGGGGCACACAGATGAATGACTGCAATTCATGCCAGCTCATTATGATACTGATAATGTTTAGATTTACAAAACTAAGGTGAAAGTGGTTTGTAAAATCACACAATCATAGAATCACAAGGTTGGAAAGGATCTATAAGATCATCTAGTCCAACTGTCCTCCCTTTACCATACCTACAGCAAACCCCTAAACCATATCTCCTAGCTCCCTATCCAGAAGCTTCTTGAACACTGCCAGGGATGGCGACTCCACCACTTCCCTGGGTAGGCTATTCCAGTGCCTGACCACTCTCTGAGAGAAAAAATTCCTTCGTATGTCCAACCTAAACCTCTTCTGATACAACTTGTGGCCATTTGCTCAGGTCCTGTTTGTTCAAATCAAATGTGCAGTTGCATTGAGAATATGTTTAGCTAAAGAGGACTGCAAGGAAAACCCTATTTTCAGTTACATTGTGTCTGTAAAGCATCTTTTAAACTAATACTCTTAAAGTAAGTGCATGAAAATATTTCTGACAGCTGGAATGCTTGCATACCAAATGCTTGAAAGACAATACCTAATAACATGGGCCATGTGCTATGAAAAAAGTAATTTATATCATTTAAAAATATGAATTAAAAAAGCCCCTCTAGATACAAGAGGTATTGAAAACTATGATAGACTCTCTCTGAATTATAATTTCACTTGTCATCCTTGCATTCCTTTCTAACAAATGAAGTTACGATACACTTAAAGCAGACTTGAGTGCAATGCTACTTATGAATATAATGTTTCTGTTTCCACTTGTATTGCTACTGACTGATACTGTGCCAAGCAAAACTGTTCATGGCAAAGTAACAGACAAAGATCTTGGCAGCCAAGAACCCTGTCTTTTAGCCCCATTAAGCTTGGGTCTCGTGGATCAACACAGAGCCAAGGAACTAAAATGCATGTCCCAGGCCCAGGCTGCCCGGGCATACGGGATCAGTGGGAGTTATCTATTCAGAGCCCACCAAGCTTGTCACTCAGGAGAAGATGAGGGATTTAACAGAAAGCTTGTATCAACTCTGAAAGTGGCCCAGAAATAACATGAACAGTTTGAAGTTTCTAGAAGAAAGCAATATGAAAATAACTGACTAGAGAAATGCCACACTGCCAGAACCAACATGATCGAGCTTTTCCTTGTTACTGTAATAAGCTGCCTTGAATGTTACCTGTGACAGAAACCTGAAAGAGACAGATATCTTAAATATCTCATTAGTTATGTGTCTTACTGAGTATAACTCTGGAAAACAAGGCTATTTGCCTTGCTTTCATTTGGAGTTTTAGATAGCTCCTTATTCTAAAGGTTCTGACAAAATCCTTTGTTTCTGTTGACACTGTGATCACAAAGGGGGAGGTTACCTGAATTTATTTTCAGATGCCTTGTTTACAGACAGAAAGTTATCCTAGTTCTATGCAACTACTGAATAAGAGTCAAAACAAATTCACAGTAAAAATATGATAATGCATCTAATGACTTTTTAAACACTGAGAAAGATTTCCAAGAAAACTGCTAGAACTTCAATGGGGAACAATTAGAGATCAGTTCTACAGGCTTCCTCTGTATGCTAGAACAAGACATTAGGACTGCTGTGAGCATATGGACAGTCCAGAAGGCTCTCTGAAGTGGTGGGTTGGACTGGACAGCAAAATGTTCCCATAGATGAGTTGTTCCTCATTAAGTCTAGATTACTGCCATAAACCTGCCTTCATTATTTAGTCTGCATTGACACACTGGCCCAAAGCACTCATGCAAGAAGAACTGAGTTATAAGCTTTCCTGTCTTCCTCTGTTGTTTTTCCTAAAAAGATGGTCCCCATCAGTGGGGAAGGAGAATGGATGGTAGGGTATGATGATCTTTCTGTGTGACTAGCTCTAAACAGAATGCAACATGTGCCAGATACTTCCCTTTTATATACCTATGCATTGAAAAGTATCTGATTTTTGTCCACATTTAAAAACATATTTTCTAATGATGCTATTAGGCTTGGCACTATCAGATTTTGGCTGTCTGGCTCGGTAAATACAGTCCTTGTAAAAGACCTGTGACACAATGGGCTGTGTTTCAAGTTAATAACACCGGTCTCCAAATCTGTTAGGCTTTGCTTAAACTTGTCTAGGCCTGCCACAGTTCTGTTTCATCTTGTAACAGCACCTCATAATGAGATAATTTCCCATTCATATACACCATGCCACTACAGTTTGCAATGCTTAACTCCTCTGTGGTTTGCTGCCCTACAGAATTTTCAAGCAGAGCAAAGAACCCATATAACGCATTGAGTTCCCCATTGTAAAGGACTGACAGCATAGCATTTAAAAAGTGTTTCTGGCTAGCTTTTTGTGATCAAGGTGCCTTGAAGTCCTGATACTTGGTCCCTCATATCATGAGCTCATTAAATGTAAAGATAATTTCTTTAACTGAACTGTTGTATGAAATTCCTTTCAGATTGTAACAGCAAGTGGGATCCATCTTTCTGAGAGACAGTTAACAGCTCACTGTTCCCTCATTAATCAGTGGGGAACTAAGACACTATTCATGGTCTCCAGCTTCTTTGGTTAAGTAATTAATGCATATGCTTAGGACTAATTTTACTTTCTCATTATAGAATATAGAGCTGTAAAGGAACAGTTAGATCAGCTGATATATCAATCAGCACCACTGCAAAATTGACCTTTATTTAATAAGGCATTTTAATCAACTTTTGACTTTTAGTTTTCATGTTTCATTTGACTCTTTTGAAGAGTGTCATCATTAAACACAATGGTAAAGTCATTCCCTGAAATAATATGTTATTTGGTACTTGGTTTCAGTACGTATACTTTTACTAATAATATTTTCACTTCTAGTAATAATATCATCAATATTTAGCTTTCCTACTTCACTTTCTATTTCTGAAACACAACATATATCATCAAAGTCATTCTCATTATCTACATTTAGAAAACTGAAAAATGAAGAAATCAAACAATATTTCAAGCTCGGTAAAAAGACTAGAAATCACACCTTGCTATCCTGCTCCACGCTTTTCCTTTACTGCCACTCGACACATGCATAAAAGTCTAAGTAACTTCTCATGTGCTCCTAAATGCAAAAGTATATATATTTTAAATTAAAGATCTGGGAGTATTTTCTAAGTCCACAGTGAAACACCTTGACTGCTGGTCCCACTTCCCAGATTTCTCATCTCAGTTTCTACTAAAACCTCCAATATACTTCCATTTTCTGCCTGCCTTGATGTGAAGTTCTCTCATGATTGAGGTTTTCACATTTCCAGCTCTGCTCTCCAAGAAGCATCCTACACAATATATTGAACATTTTTGTGAAGAAGGGGCTTGAAAAATCCTCTGACTTCAGCTGTTTTTTTAATTTGTGTGATAGAATTCAATACATACTGGGCAAAAGAATGCATGACATTAAGGCATTGCAAAGGAAGGTCCATGATTTGGATCCCATGGCTGTTTATACAGTCCTTGAATGAAAGTTTATACCTTGGGTAGAGACCCAAAGGCAATGCTGTGAGAATCTTCATCCAGGAGATATGAAATTCCCTCTGATGCTGATCACAGTGAACATTCCATTTTTATATTTTATCTATTTATGTAGCTGAAATAACTGGTGAATACTTGCTGTTATCTAAAGCTGGAAATTTTGGGTAAAAAGCTTCATAAAAGAATATGTTAGTTTGGCACCTAGTTGCAGCCTTCAGTTGAGATCTATCTGACTCTATTTGCCTACCAAGAGTTTCCTCTAGTTCACTGCGGCATGGTAGGATGTCATCAGATAAAGAAACTGAAAACTGGAACTAATTGCTGTGACGTTATGGTAAACAAACCATTTGTCGTTTGAAGCTGAAGGAGAATAGTGGACTTTTCACAGCTGTGACAAGGATTTGTTCTTGGCTGACACAGCAGAGAGTCGTGTTTTGAAACAAGAAGTAAGAGTCAGGAATTCCCAGCCTGAAACCCATGACTCTAGGCTTCAAAGACCCCAAATCTGCCTTTGAAAAGCAGGGTTCCTAAATATTTTTCCTTTGAGGCAAGTCTATAAACCTTTTGACGTAGTTCCAGTTTCCTCTGGCCAGCTGCAGCCTGGTGAGCACATGTGGTGGGCTGTCTACAACAATCCATCACACATCGCTCCCCAATGACTTCATCTCATGCTTCCATTCTCAAATGGAAATTCAAGTGGCTAAGCTGGTTCTGAGTTCAAAGTCACCTCAAATGTTTTGAACATAGGGCCACACTGAAGCAGCAAGAGACTGAAGTGGACACCTGTGGATCACTTTTGAGCTTCAGAAAGGAAGGATGAGAGGAGGAAAGCAGACACTAAGATAAATGCCACTCAGAAAAATAGGGAACAGAAAACAGAGTAACGGATATGCTGTATTTATATTTGAACAAAAAGAATGTGATAATTGAAATGGAAATGTACATATACTGACTTTTTGTGTATCAAGAGAAGTGGGGTGTACACAACTTTACAAGAAAAGGAGCAATAGAATTTTTTATCAGATACGGAACATAGAATGCTTGGTGTTCTGACTGGATTTGTAGCCTTTATTGCTATCAGAGGCTGCTTGCAACTCTTCTTTCATTGTAAATATAAGGGAAAACTAATATTGGGTATCAAAATTCATGTGTTTATTCACCTAGTTTTGAACAAGTTAACTTGAATGTTTGGGAATGTATGCCATGAGAGCTACATGCTTCTAAGCAGGGCTTTGCAATTTTGCGGCAGTTTGCACACAAGCTGTGACCTGAGCTATTTTCCTTTCACAGAATGACTGCTGATGTGCACTCTGTCATATAGTACTTCAGTGGGACAAGCGCACTGCTGGCCTCTTGTCACTCAGCTCCACTGTCTTCTGAAGATAGTTTTCTGTTGCAGCTGAAACCACATAGGCAGAATATTCTTGTTTACAAGGATAATTCTCTTGCCAAAGACATACAGCTCTCCAAGAATGCTATTTTTTCTTGCTCTTAGAGAAAAGTGCTTTGTCACCAGCGAACTCCTTCCTTCCCCTTAGCTTCTGCCTTCAAGCGTGTGTATTCTGCAGTAAACTCAGCACAAGCAAATGTACAGAGCTAGCCTTCAACAGCCCCTATCATGTGCTGGCAGCACCAGAATGGAGAATAATGAGGGCACAAGTGTCAATAACTGGTAAGTAATCTCCTGGGCATTCTGCACCATGCCCAGCTCTCTGTAGGTTGGCTGCTGGGAGCTGTCTGGTGCAGTCTGGATCTTTCTGTCTGAATTGTAATAACTGCGAGGTAGATGAATCCTTCAGATCTTCCACCTAGCTGCTTTGGTCCTTCTAGCTATTTCAGCCATGGGCTTGTAACTCTGGAAAGTCTTTAGTGCAAGTTGCTTATCTGTGACCATATGGGCACCAAAGGTGAGTCAACTATTAAGCATACACACCTTGTAAAGCTGTTTCATTCATCAGAAAAGGCACTGCTGTCCACTAAGTGCACCACCACTTGGTCTGACTGGTATTACTTAACAGGACATTTTCTTCTGAATGTTCGTTTATTTATCACACTTAATACAGACCAAATTACCACTTTCTACCATAAAAATAATTGCTTTGCACCTTCAATTTCTTTTGCAAACATTTTATTTCATCTCCTCACCCTTTGGGCAAAACTTCAGTTTTATGTCATTAAGAAGACATTAGAGTTGAAAATGTTACATTCTGTCATTACACAAAGCACTGAGGTTTATGCCTGATGCTGATGGGGTTGATGAAGCTTAAAGCTAAGATGAATCCTGACCATTTTTGTTATCGCCCTGAATGTCATTAGCTTAATAACATGCAGGCCTTTAAGTCATTCATTACATACGACATTGCAATTATTTCTTATAAATTAAACTATGTAACAATGTTCTCACCTCTTCTTTTGCTAATGGCATAAACCTAAAGTGAAGGTCTTTTGGAAATACCTTTTTTTCTTCAAAAGGCAGTTTTTAAAACAAGGAAGGCACAAACTGTTATGTAAAATTAACATGATTAGGAAAATGGATTAGGTACAATGTAAACCAAAAAAAGGTCTGCTAAGCTTGAGCTTCAGGTGTGAAATTTACATGGTAGTTTACTCTCCAACCCCAGCTAATGAGAAATGAGAAAGCATTATTTTTATCATTTGGTGGAAAAGGAAACGTTCTTGTATTGCAAAAATACAGCTGAATAATTTTAGCAGTCAAATTCCTAATTTATGAGCATTCATTAGCCTATGTACATACACAGAACTTTAGTAATCAAAAGCATACAGCAGGTGGTAATTCACCATTGTAAGTCTGCAGAGAAGTACAGCTTGCTCTTTTTTTCATCTTTTTCTCACCTTTTTGCCATCCTGTTGCATACTGTATACTTCTAAATGTTTACTCATCACCAATGCTCAGAAGCAGCTGTGCTGCTGCATACTTGCTCCAACTCACAACCCCCAGCAGCTCTCATTAATGAGACTGTGGGAGCTGATCTGCAACAAGTCCCCAAGACGCAACTTCTACCTGATTAAGAAAAGAGCTGCCCAGATGTCTGATCGTTGCTTAATAATTCATTCTTCTTGAGGATTTTTCCACAAATGAAAACAGTTGTGATTCTTACACTTAATTTACAATCTCTTCCCCTCTGCTGAGCTACTGCATAACACTGCTGTGCGTGGAGCAAAGCCCTGCAGCAGAGGAAGAGCTGAGAGGGCAAGTGGAGTTCCATCTTGGTACAGTCAGTATCGATTGCTCCTCATGTCCACTATTCTGAAAAGCCACCAAGAAACCACAACTGTCTCTTAAGAGGAAACCTTGCTTATGGACCAGAGGTTGTTCAGGCCTGTGGTCAGAGGACATCACCACCATCATCAAGGTGGATGATTTCCTGGACTCTCAGCCAGTGGACAGCCCATCTCCAGTGCTCACTGATGGTTCAGAAACATCTTTTTGCCCTTAGAGGACAGCAGCACTCTGGGGACTCCTTCTTGAGAAGTGGATACTCATGATCCAGCTGTGCTAACCTGGAAACAAGACTGCAAACAGATGGCGAGGAGGAAAGAAGAGATGAGTGTCAGTCTTCAGTGTTCATGACTGCTTCTTGTGAGAACTTTTTCTTCCCATTATAAGAGTGTCTGGGGAGGCTGAGGGTGGAATTACTTATATCCACAATTTTATTTTCTTGTCTGAGTGGGAGGCACATTAGTGATATTTGCATACTTCAGTATTTTCATATCCTGACCAAGAGATGCATGAGTACTTTGCATGTGGACTAAATCTGGTGAGTATTTCTCCAGCCCCTACAGGGCCAGAGGGGCACGTTTTATGGTATGAGTGGCAAATCCCTCAAGCATACATATTGTGTGCAAAGGGTACAGACAGGAGGTTGCTTGCCAAATCAAGGGCAAGCATTGTCCCTTATCTTTTGTTGGCATCTTCACTGTGGTGTTGTAAGTAATCAGCACCCCCTCTACCCACAGACCACTGCCCCAGACTGACCACCTGAGCCTGTAGAGACCACCAGAGGGAATTAAATGTTTGTGCCTTCTTGTCTCAGTAGGTGCTTCCCAGGCACCCTGAAAAAGTACTTAACCCTAGCCAGGAAGGAAGTCACAGATACCAAGGAGAGTGCTGGCCCTGTCTCTCACTGAAGGTGCCAACCCTGCTGCCCCAAATGCCCTGCCAAGAGTCAGCTCCTGCAAAGCAGAGAGCCTGTGTCAGAGCAGTGCCTGCCCTGCCCCATGTGGGAGATGCTGTTTGGCAGAAGCTTTTTGTGAAGAGGGAGATGTCATCTTTAGAAGGCAGGTTGTCTTTTTTGCTTTTCATCTGAAGGACAGTTTAAAAAGGTGGTGGGTATTAGGCTTGACTATGAAGGACAAAATAGGCTGAGTCCCTCTTGGTTGAGTTCTGGTTTGCACTGTACCTAATGCTTTGGTACATTTCTGTGCTTTTTCTGAGGAAAATGAGCTGCTGAATGATATTGTCTGACACACTGAGGATCAAACGTTCTGGCAGGAGCTTGTGCCAGCCATGTGAGAGGTGATGAGTCTCCTGAAGCTGTGTTTTGCTCACAAGGTGCCAAAACATATGAAGTTCTTTGATACAAACAGTTGTTGGGTTCACGAGCTTTGTATGGCATAGACAAGCTGAACACAGTGCTAATGTTGAAGGCATTTGTGACATAGCTGTAAATGTTTTTCTTATAAATCTTTCAATCTTCAAATACAGTTGAATTTTACCCTTGAAGCAAAGGGCCACAGAGACTGTCTTCAAAACAAGTGCCCTCAGTATACCTGCAGAATAGATGTACATGGGCAATTGCAAGCAATATACACTTTCTCTAACCCACAACATTAGTAGGCTCTAACGAGGTCTGGAGCTGTATGTGAAGTTCAATCTTCAGGTCCATTTATCTTAGGGCTGAGTGTGCTGACTGTCTGCAAGTCAGCAGGTTGGAGCCAATGTGTTGGTGCTTTCAGATACATGGATAATAGTCAAGAGTAGGACTGAGACCAGCTATTTTTGTACAACACAGGCTGCCAAACAGCTTTTGATTTCCAATTCAGTACTGAAGAGCTTCTAATATCTCTGCTTTTACTTGAGCAACAAAATTACAAAGGTGGTAGATGAGCTGAATGCAGAATCCTGCACTTCTGGACCTAGGGGAAAGCTGATGAAATTAATCGAGGATCAATTGAAAACAGAAGTACTGCTTTAGCAGTTTGTAGTGAGCTTTGAGAACTGGTGGCCATGTGGTGTTCTGGGAGCTGAGAGTGTCAGCAGATTCAGAAGGGATCAGACAGATTCGAGGGCAACAAGTCCATTAAGAGAAGGCAGGGGTGAATACTCTGGTGTCTGCTACATCAGATTCATGGCTATGGGTCCTGAGGTGTATGAGACTGCAGAAATCAGCCCAGCTTGCTAGTTGAAAGCAATACAATCAACAGAATCCAAGTTTCTTTTTCAATCCTGTGTCTGATCCTTGCTGTGAATCCACTAGTGCCCACCAGTATAAACAGTACTAGTTCACAGCGAATCTCCCTAGCCAAGCCCTCCTTCCTGCCTGTCTGCTGTGCTAATACCATATTACTTACATACTATGCAATGCCATATTACAGCCATTCATATTACAATGCAAAATTCTAAAGGAACCAAATTTACACATCTTGCATAGAGTATAGAAAAAGATGGAGACTATGAAATTTAAATGCTAACAAAACAACGTACAAGTGGGAAACACAAATACGTCCAACTTACAACTCATTAAGGATAAGTCACACATTATGCAGAAGTTATGTCAGTTTCAGACTTTTTTGGATTTTGGAGGCTGAAAAGTAAAACTTATCTGCCCCTTGCATTTCCTCTTTCCCAGCAAATTAGGAAGTAAGCCAGCATGCTAATTCTTATGTATAAAACAAAATAAAGCAGACAATTATTTTAAAGCAATTACTCTTGAGGCCACCCAACAGTAGTGTTTCTAAAGCAGTCCTACCTTTGTTTTCCAACTTGAGCTCCTCTGCTAGCAAGCTGTCTTGTCTGTTGCCAAGCACAAATGCCAGAAATGAGAGGATCAGGGCATCCAAGATTCCAATAATAGCCAGGATATAAGCCCAGCGGACTGAACAAGCCCCCAGCGTGTACTTGTCTGTCTTTTCACCACACATCCGTTTTACCTCATCTGAATCCCAGCCATCGGGAAAAATCATACAACCCAGGACGAGACAGGCAGCTTGGAGAAAAAAAGAAAAGGAGAATGAGACCAAACTATCATTCTGACAAGAACCTCACAGTTATCATTAAAGCAACACACTTTTTCATCCCGAGCTTCAAAGCTAGATTACTTAAAAATAAGTCATACAATTATATGCTGTGATGAAGTATTTAATACGAAACCCTATGATATAACATCAACTCGGCACCTTGCTTAATAAAAAGTTACATCTCAACTCCCTAGACAAATATTGTACCTTTTTGCTGTGAGACTGAATTCTTTATTTTGCTATGAAAGGCTCACACAAAACAAAAGATGGAAATGATTCTTAAACTGGACATTCAAAGGAAACATTAGATTACCCCTAAATGGTCAAGCAAACATGACAGAGAAAAATAGAGTAGAAACCCTATCTCTCATTTCAGGCTATCTAAGAGCTTGTAATACACATAGGCCACAGTATGGTTTTTATATGTATTTTACTTTCTTGGTAAGTTGGCAGTACCATTTTAACTGAAATATGTTTTATTCATAAGGTTTACACTCAAAAACACAAGGAATGACATTATTCTGCAAGGAAAAATAAGCTGTCAACATTGCTGTCAACTTCTGAACTGGCTTACCTGAGGAATCAACACATGACATCTTGAACATGAAACAGTGCTGATCCTTTTAACTCGTAGAGAAAGGTATGAGAAGCCTCTGCCCTCATGGACAGCTAGCTGACATCAACTGCCAGCCACTTTGGTGGGGTCAACTGAACCATGTAGGGGACAGAAGCAAAGGATATGTGATTGGGTGCTCGGCCAATTTTGTCAGCCTGGGTGACCACAAAACAGCTGACCTTAATTTTTTAAAAGCAGAAGTTTGCATTCACCCTTGCTTCCCAGGGGAACTGCCCTGTTGGGGGCCAAAGTGGCTGTTGTAGAGCAGACAAAATGGCATGATGCGCTTGTTTTATTCAGAAGCAATGAGCTCCTGAAGTAGTGCTGCTGTTGTTTGCTGGCAGCTGCTGGGACATCCCCTGCCTGGCTGCTGCCAGGGTTAGGGTGCCCAGTCTCACTTTGGTCAATAGACCTCATGCACATCCTCAGTGGGCTCTGGAGCTTGTCACAGCCACTGCTCCAGTGTCTTCTGAACATAAAATATCGCTTCTTCCTAGCACAAGGGAGCCACATTTCCTAAGAGAGCAATGTACTTGAATGGCATGGGAACACATCCTGCTTCCTTAATATGGCTGATGAGATATAATGGGTCAAAAAGCCACTTTATTTTTATCAGTAGTCCTCAAAATGAGAGGAAGCTCGGTACTCAGTTAATGATAGATAGATGTGGGATTTTTTTTCTGTTATTTGTGTAAGAATAATTAAGAATTATTGACATCTCTCTCTCTCTCTTTTTTTAAATTACATACCACATCAGACATACATTCTTAGCACTTTCGAAAAGTAATTCAACTTTGTTCTTTTCCACTTGTACAATTAAAAACATGGCCCCCGATCTCAGGAAGTCAGTATGCAGCCTTCCAGCTCCATTCCTGAGTTTTCCAATTAACTCATCTTTCCTGACTTCAGTTCCTTTGCATGTTGATATACACCCTTAATTTCTTGTAGTCGTTCTGTTGGTTGCAGTTGGACTTCTGTTGGCAATAGGAAACACAGGTAAACAGTGTTTGGACTGGATCCCTTTGCATGAAGGCCAACATCAACAACAGGATATTATTTTCTCCTTTGCCTATACAGTATAGGTGCTTTCTACTAGATGACTGCTTGGTCAATACTTCAGATGCAAGAGTCATACTTCACCCAGAGAGGTTAACCTCAAGGCTTCACTTGCTGAGGGAACATTTTGCACTGAATCCTTTAAGAATACAGACTTGCTCAATAATATGAAGCAGGTAATGATTCATCTATCAGCTACAAGAGCAAAAAGACAGGTATGAAATCCACCTACAGATCTACTTTGTATTGCAAGAATTTTCATTTTAATCCTTCAAAGGAGGATTAGAAGATTTTCTCTAGAAGGAAATTACTCTCGGTTTTATAAAAATTTGAGAAATGAAAACCATTTGATGTTGCAATTGCGGTTACACTGCTAAGAGATGATTTTATAACACAGACACAGGTTCCATATCTTACTTTGTCTGACATTCCACTGACTCCAATGAAATCATGACCAAAATAGAAATGTGAAAAAGGCAAAATGATGCACTGCTACAGTTTTACAGTTCTCCACTTCAAATACATTCAGAAACTTACAGATTTGGAAAGCTTGCCTACTGAATGAAAAGACTTAAATCATTGGCTCTTACAGGCTTTTTAGTTCAAATAAGGAAAAAACTAAATCTGTATTTGTTGAAGATGGACTCTGTGCAAGCTGAATGCATTCCAGCAGCATCTCCTTCCCAAGCCTGTCAACAGGCCGCTGTAGTGGCTCTGCAGCTAATCAGGGCTTGGATGAGAAGCAGCAGGGGGAAACTGATAGCAGGCTGATTAGTGTCATTGACACTGTTCAGAACTATTTGGGCAATTGTAAAACTTACAATAATAATATCCACCTTGTTTTCCCTAGAGGAAGCTATTTGCAGGAATAGTACCTTTGTAGTGATGGCCCCAGACATCCCCCAGTCCTTTCTCTAATTCTCTCACAAGGTGAGTACTAACAAATTGTTTCACCTATGTATTGAAGGCTGGTGAAAAAATAATTGCTAAATACTATGCAAGCATGCCTAATAAACATTTATTACTCTTGGTGAAAGCTTTTTATCCCATACGAACCCCTAACAGGAACTGTCATATAGTTTTCCTTTACAGGCCTGAGTGACAAGTGAAAGCATTCATATTAAGCGGGAGAGTCCAGAATCTTACCTCCTGGGATGTAATGATGCAGATATGACATTTTCAGAGATTGGAAACAGACCCTGAATTGTTTCTGGCACTGACATACTTGTGACCCTGACCAAGCTAATATTATCACAGCCTGTGCTCCGTGCATGAGCTCAAATGGCAATTAGCAAGCAAGTGGTTCATGATCCTGTTGTTGTGCCAAAGATGGTGACAGATTAATATTATATTATTGCATGGAATGAGATTCTATTTATAAAAAGGCTGACTGTTATACAGGAAACCAGTGCTAAGAGATTCCTGCTGGCACACTCCTCTCTCATCTTCATTCTTTTCCTGACAACAGACCCAATTTGCTTGTATGTAGAGTATGAAAATAGCAGATTTCCTGATAAAAGCATAAAAAAGCCCTGGAATTGGAATTACACTAGCCAACCTAACCAACTATTTCCTTTCTATAACCACATATGAAAGAGCCTCCATGGTTCTAAAAACTGAAAGGTTTTTTCTTTTCAGATTTTTTCCTAAATGTTATTTACAAACATAATTGCTCGTTAAACTCCAATAAACTGAATAAATTGTTTTCCAGGTATGCTGGTGTGATGGAATGAAATGAAAGGTGAGGACGCAGGTGGAGAACATTTATTGGGACTGCGGACATTCTTCAAGAGTTGCCATCTGGATCCCCATGGAGATGACATGACCTGTTAATTTGTGCCTTGAGCAGTCTGAAAATTCTTCCTCTGGCAGCAGGAAAGCTTGGTGCTGCTCATATGGGGTTGCTAATCTCATGGTCACTGTTCAGAATGACACAGTCAGTAAGCAACTAACATGAAATTCAAGAAGAAATTCAAGTCCAAGGACGGTCCCCTGGGTGAAGGAGCAAAGATATTGTGTTAATCTTCCTTCAAGAAACTACGCGTATAAAGGAGACCTTGGGTCCAGGAGACCAGACTAATTCTAATCTGAACTCAAATGCTATTAAGGCATAAGCTGAAGCTTCAGCACTACAAGCTTTAGTCCACTGATTCTTTTATTTTGTTTCATCTAACTTGCTAATTTAGAAAAGCTTGAACATCCCCACAGGATTCAGATTATTTACAGACAGTATTAAAGGGAAGAAAACGATTCTACATTCACGTGATAACATAAAAGACCCATCATGTTGTAGTCACTTGACTTCTTAGGACAATAATTTTGATGCCCAATCTGTTAAGAAGATCAAGAGATATGAATACTTTCTGTGCTATTTCAATACACAGAAGGATGAAATAAAAAACACTGCCGTGTATTCAGTGACTGAACAGAAAAGAGAAAGAAAATGTATTATGGAAAACAGCAGTGAAATAGGTGCCACAGGCAGGGAGGAAAGACTTGCCATGACCTCATGAGTTGACAGATAGCTGAAAGATATTTTGATGCTTGCTTTACACTTATACAACAAAATAGAAGATTTTGATCAGTTATTGCAAATGGGAAGCTGGATAACTGAAATATGTTTGAGCAAAAGCCATCCCCAAAGACAGGCACTGAAGAGTGAGAGTTGATCAGAAAGGTGTAAATAATTGGAAAAGTCATATCAGATGTGTGGAATGTGTTAAGCAGTGAGTATCTGAAGAGGAACAGCACAGACAGTGCAATCTCCTTCAATTAAGATCACTTGGAGGATGAACAGTAAGAGAAATTTTACTCTATCAAGGGGAGCTGTTTTAGACCTCAAGTGTTAGATTCATGTATGGATAGATATTTCTTTGATATTACAGACAGAAGTTCAACAAAGGGCTCTGTAATCATGGGACTCTAAGTTTTGATCATTAGGCATGATAATTAAGCTTTGAGATTAATGCATGTCTATGAATAATTTAGTTAATACAACAGCTGTCTTAGCTTGAACATAAAGATAATATAAGAATACCTTAGGTTTTATGTTTGTATGGCAGTTGACTCAGAAGTTGTATCCTACTGACTCTGTATGAAGGACCACAATTCTGGTGTTCTAATCACATTTACATGGAACAGGTATTTATAGTATCCTGTCCAGAACATACATGGAAGCTGGAGCTATTAATGGATACAGTGCTAATCATCATGTGGGTAGAAATTCCCTAGACATGTCACGACAACGAATTGCTAACAGCTATAGCACAGGTAGATGACTAACTGGTGACAAATAGATAAACTGAAATTATAGAATATAAATGATAAAAATATTCCTTTACAGTGCAGCAGGTGTGGGAGGTACTATAGGTAGAAGCCCAAAGGAAGGCATATTCCAAAAGTTACATTTATGCTGCGTTGCCTCTGATGGTGTTCAACAGCCCCTGAGATTTAGTAATTGTTTTTTTCTGTTTTTGCTGCTGTTATTAGATCACAGACATCTAATGCAGTTTTAGCTCGGCTTTACCTGCTAAGAAGATTTACTGCTAAAATGTTTATTTTGAATAGTGTCATGGTGGAGTGTGACAGTCTTCTAATATTATGTTAACTTCACTTTGTAAAACTTGGTCTTTAGCCAAACCATATCAAACCAGAGCGTACTGAATTGTGTTAACTTCAGTTAATGAATAAACTCAATGTAAATATGTGTAGGCTACAGCAAACAGATGGGAGAGTCAGTGCTATTTAGAATGGCATAGGCTAGACATAGCTTGATATTTATACAACTAATGGTTCTTCATTTCTTCACAAGTTGCTCATTGAAGAAGTGAAGCTATTTTAAACTTGGTTTTGGTACCACCACCATCTGCTTCTGATGTTGTGGGCCAACAAAATAAAATAGAAAGCATTTCTTTCGGAACAGCCGTGGTAGCTTGCCAGAAGTAAGCTGTGCTAAATCTTTCAAGAGAGGTTGAAACAAAGTGGAATAGTCTTAAATTAAATTGTCACAGCCGAAAATAGCAGCAGAGCAGAAATGGACAGAGGCTGGGACTAGGAACTAACTTTTTACCTCATTTTTAATGAAGAAGAAGACAACAGGAGGGCAGTGCTCTGATGGCTGATGGACATGAGCATTCAGAAATAGAAACTCCTGACTCTTGAGTCCACAGCAAAGCTAAGCTGATAACAAAATGTTCAAACAGAGGGAATAGATCATCCAATCCCATGTATTGTTGCATAGAAATGCTTACAGTGCTGGTGCACTGAAGGATTTTATGATTACACTGCATAAACGGCAGAGAATGGATTCCAGAGAGGGGGAAGAGCTATTTAACTGGAAGGCCAGTCTTGGCACCTGAACAAATGGATGTAAAGTGTCCAGGAATACATTAAGGCTGTAAAGTAGAAGGTAGTTTTCAATAGTCTGGGGAGTTGTTTTGGCATGCATTCTCTGTAGCTATAGTCAGGCCAAGAAGTTTTAAGTTGTCCAAGTTGATGCTTTCAAATAGTTATTAAAAATGGAGTTTGATTAGTATATTAACAAAATATTAGGATGTATTTCTCTGTGAGGCTAATCTCAGCTACCTTGGACCTGTATAATAGCTGCAAGAATGTTAAGGTCTACATTCCTCAGTCTTATGCCAGGTATTTTCAGTTACCGGGAACCCGGGATCTGGTGGTGCAGACAGCACCTGCACTGAAGGCAAGCTTCAAGTTTGAGTGCTATGGCCATCTTGCTGCAAAGCTTGAGATTTATTTTGCTTTGACAGTAAGTTGAGCAAAACTCTCTGCATGGATAAATCCTGCACTCAATTGCAGTTAGCAAAGCCTTTTCTTGCCTTTTTTCCCACCTGTGCGAATCCAGCTCTGCACAACTAGCAAGCTCACAACCATCAAGTTTCCCTCATGCTGTTACTGCTGTAACCCTCAACCTCAGGAATTGCTTGTCTTTCACACAGAACACCCAGCATCGTATTAGTAATGCATTAAGGAATCAGCCCACATGGACTGCTGCTTCTGAGAAACATCTGGTATGACACCCTGCTTGTGTTCTCAGTTACACTTACATGACCACTTAAGGGGATTTGATGGACAAGACTGGAAAACAGGTTAAGTCACCCATCCACCTCAAGGAACAGCTGAGGTCAACAGCCAAAGGCTGAGTGAGCAACTTCAAAGCAACTACTTAGAGTCCCACCAATTGTTATGCAGCCTCTGCTTCCCTGGCTCTCATGCAGTGAAGGAAACACAAACAATTAAAACACTTGTGAGGGGAAATGAAATCAAAGGAAAGAAAGGAGAAAAAACTTTTCTGAGATGTGCTGAGCCTCTTGTACCTGCTGTTGGTTAGTGGCCAGCCAGAGAAAGCTCTCTAGTGGAAGCTGGTCAAGGGTTGTTGGTGGGTGAGATAAACAGCCTCTGGCAAGGATCCTCTGCAGTAAGCTGAGATGTGAGCCCATGGGCACTGCTGCCTTCTCTGCCAAAAGCACACCTACGATTCCCAGAATATAAAGCATCATGATAGGAAAGTGTGGTGTAACCCTGAAATGAAAAGATAAATGTTTTAAATCTACCATTTATGAACATCCAAACTGTTTCTGGGCACAGCTGTTGCATTTCCTTTGCTCTCACTTTGGGCTGTGCACTCCCTGTGTATGGAGTGATGTTTCTGAGGAAGTGACTAGAAGGCAAGTGAAAAGATGATGTGATGCACAAAGGCAAGGAAAAAAGAAATAACTAAGGAGGGAAAAGGGAAGGTTTTCCCTCTTTTCTTTTGTAAAATGCTTAAGTTTTCTAGAAATTACCAGCAGCTAACCATATGACATACTTTTTTTGTCAAGCAGGAGCTGCACTCATCCCTTCTGAGATGCTGGCTCACCCTCCAAATATTAACACCTGCTTAGTGTACACTCATTTCTTCGGGGCTGAAGGATCCCTGTAGTGTGTTCTACCAGAATGGAAATCTGCTCAGGAGGACTCTAGCCACCCCTTATGGAAGGTCCAGCTCGAAACTGTTCTCATTCCTCTCTTTTAGATCAGCAGCCTTCCCGGAGCCAGTCTTCACCTGTTCCCTGTCTCCTTAGAGGGTGGGGACCCACACCTGAAACTCAGAGCAGGGTATAGTATAGAAAAAATGGGACACAGTACTGATACAAATTTATTCTGCAGGTAATGCAAGGCTAAAGGCCTTCAGGTAGTAACTTGATATGTGAAGGAGATGGGCAGCTGGAAAGCAGCAGTAAGAGACAACTCTGTCTGAAGAAAGAACTGGAATCAGCAGAAGGCAGTCTTGTTCTTGAGATGCGAATGTTAAGGTTTAACTAAAGCCATTATAATCATTTGCATTGATTGCCAAAACAGTGCTAGCCGATATTGCAAATGGACTGGCACAGATGCAAGACAAGCTCCAACAGATGATGAAGGCATCAACTTTGTTTAGTGCCTTCCACTGTCCCTGAGGCACATGTATATGTCTTTATGACTGCACAGCTTGTCATGTGCTATTCTTCACTTATCTCTGCTGCAGCTTTGCCTGATCTCCTAACAGCTTTGCTCGGGAGAGAAGAGAAATGGACAATAGGCCCTGAGACCACTCAGCCGCATTGCTTCTTCATTAAAGCTGACATTTGGCAATGGCACCTTCATGCCTCTCAAGAACTGACATCTCACTGAAACCAACAGCAGCATAGGTCTCAGGGCAGCAGCATCTGTCCTGCTTAGTACATGAGGTGGTGGGAGAGAGCCTGGAGGAGACATGTTTTCCTCCCTTGCCTTTTTCCTGGTAAAGTAAGAGTGTCCTTTTACCTAGGGCCAAGCCTATGACGTTGCTGACCTCCCGAATTCTTTGCTTTTGACAAGCCAGAGCTGAGTAAATTTGACATCTCTGAAAAATCTCCAAAAAAAAAAAAAAATCTTCCGTCTGGGTTTATGATATCAAGCTCTAATACCTATTTAAACATCCAGTCCAGCATGTGTACAGTTCCGGTTCTACAATACCTTGATATAAAGCAGTCCTTAGTATTTCTAGCACAGCAAACCAGCAGGCTGGAGCTGATTTTCAATGCCAATGCCCAGAAGTCAAAGAAACTAGGTCTTTCTCCATTTAAAATCTCTGCTATATGCATATTAATATATTAATACTAGTGATTTATGTCTGCAAAATTAAGATGTCTGTTCAGACATCACAAATGCTGAGATGATGTGAGGCAAGGTGGCAATGTGAGGCGTATCTGACAGTCCCAATGAGTGTGGCATGAGCTGCATGAAAATCTGTGTACAAAGCATGAGGAGGACTGAGAAAGCCCAGCTGCTCAGCAGCTCATCAGAAAGGATGAACCAGGAGGTGCAGTGTTTCCAAAGGGAGAAATCCGGCTCTACCAGCTGGACCTAGGGAAAGAACCAAAGGAAATGGGAGTTTAACTGGGATTGTATTAACCGTGTCTTCTTTGAAAAATGTTAGTATGCCCTGAAGACATGGGGCTTCAGGATACCCCATGTCCTGGGTGAAGAAAAAGAATCCAGGAGTGTTAGTTGACAGCTGGTTGAACATGAGTCAGCAGCTTGCCCAGGTTGCCAAGAAGGCCAACAGCGTCCTGGTTTGTATCAGAAGTGGTGTAGTCAGCAGCAGCAGGGAGGTGATAGTCCCTCTATACTCGGCACTGGTGAGGCTACATCACAAGTGCTGTATTCAGTTTTGGGCCCCTCAGTACAAGAAGGATACTGAGGCCCTGGAGTGTGTCCAGAGAAGGGTAATAGAGCTGAGAGGCATCTGGAGCACAAGTTGTATGGGAAATGGCTGAGGGAACAGGGATGGTTCAGTCTGGAGAAGAGGAGGCGCCAGGGAGACTGTATCTCTCTCTACAATTGCCTGAAAGGAGTCTGTGGTGGGGGTTAGCCACTTCTCACAGGTAACAGCAACAGGGCAAGAGGGAATAGCTTCAAGTTGCACCAGGAGAGGCTCGGGTTGGATATTAGAAACAATTTCTCCTTAGAAAGAGTGCTGAGGCATTGGAACAGGCTGCCCAGGGAGGTGGTGGAGTCACTGTCCTTGGAGCTGTTCAAGAAAATAGTAGATGTGGCATTGAAATATGTGGTTTAGTGGGCATAGTGGGGATGGGTTAATGGTTGGAATAGGTATCTTAGGTCTTTTCCAACCTTAGTGATTGTATGATTCCTTTCACCAATTCTACCTCTCAGAATAGTTTCTGAAAACATGTACAACATGTACAAAACAATTGTGAAGTAGAAAGTTTAGCTTAACAGATAATTTTGCTGCTGGTGGACACCAGCAAAAAAAGGAAGAAATTCCACAAGCTAATTAAAATACTGCTGAATGTAAAAGACAGCAAGTATTTCTATCAGCAAGTATTTCTATCAGTAAATTGCAAGCAACTGACATACAATGTAAGAGCTACTTGAGCATTCCAACAAGTACATAGAAAATATAATGTTCGTCTTGCAAGCAATCCATTATGTTGTCATTAAAATGACACAACTGTTTTTAGATAAAAGTTTAGAGGAAACACAAACGTTAGGATCTCAGTCCATTAGAATCACTATTGCTTGTAGTAAGTCAGCAATCTGTAATTCATGATTCCTGCATCTATTACTGGTGACACCGGTGAATTCATTTCTGTCTCACAGGACTCCTTGCTTTGGAAAGTGGTACTGTAAAGTGATGGGGCTGAGAGACCCTGACCTATGCTGAACAAGTGTTTTGGAAGTAAATCCAATTTAATTCAGAGTTCATGACCTCTTCATTGGAAACCTGTGGTTTGGGGAGTCACCTTCTTTAGTTTACTGACAAACACTGGAACCATGATTATGTACATGTGGATATATGGAAAGTGGGTTCAGTAATTCTCTCCAGAAGTCCAAGTTCAGACTCTGAAGTAAAGGAGTATTTGCAGCGCCTGGTTCAGGGGAAACACAGGGTCTCCAGAAATGTCCAGAAAAGCGGTCCAAGATACCATGCAGCTCCTGAGATATCAGAAACTGTAAAAGCCATGGATCAAACTTCCTTAAAACCCATGCAGCAGGAGTCCTTCTGCATGAATTCTACTTTTGGCATTAGAGACAATACCATGTTACAATTTGCTTCTTATTAAGACTAAGGGAAAAATAAAGATTGAAGAGAAAACCTCTGATTCACGCAGGAATATCAGCCAATACTTTTCACATTAATTTTGTATAATTTAAAGAGTTGCATAATGTTTGTTTTTGAAAATTATCCTTTGACACTTCAAGATCCCTAAAAAAATACTTAAATTTTATAAAAAGGTGCTAACAGTTTGCTTACCATACTCAGGTAAGGCAAATATGGACTTGTCAGGATTAGCACAAATTAACGCCAAGAGAAGGCTGCTGGTGAGGCATTCAGATGCTCAGCCCTCAGTTACCTTAGCGCTGAGCCACTCAAAATAAGTTTTTCCTCATGGCCATTCTACTGTGAGAATAACATTTCCCAACTTGGTTCATTACTACAGCATAAAGATTCACCATGCAGTCTTAATAACATATTAAATTCACGCTCACCCAGCCATGACCAGCTCAACTTGTTTTCAGCCTACTGAGAATCACATTTAACATTCATCCACACAACTGCTCAGACAATAATAAGACGTATTCTTGGTGAATGTTGAGCATCAGAGGCAAAGAGCATCTTGTCCTCTCTGAAGCACAGCGGTGGCTGTTAGCTCACCTCCAACTATGTTGCTCTGAAGCAGCATTCATATATGCAATGCTGCATTTTAAATAAATGAATTTCTCCTGACCTCTCTATATTCATTGCCTATGCAACACCCATGCTGGTTTCCAAATGAATCCATTCATATGCAAGTTTCCTTTTGACATATATGTGTGTAAGGAGCATAATCCCAGTTTGGATGGCAGCTGATGACATCGTACAAATCAAGGAATCCTCTGCAGCAAGACTCTTGATTCTGTTTAGATAGGACTCTTTCCAGCATTGCAGAAACCCCAGACCAGAGAAAAACACATCTAGCAGTGGCAGTGAAAGTGAACTCAGTTGTGGGTATACTGATACATAAGACCTCACTGATCAGAAAAGTTGCACTGACCCCGTGCAGTAGTTAAACTGGGCAATAACAAAGTATTTTTGTTTGGGCTCATTATCAGAATTATTTTTCTTAGGAAGAAAATGCAATGTTAAGCTGTACTAGAGGTGTAACTATGGGAACAAAGTAATAAAGTCCTGATATAAATTTGGTGGAAGTTGTTTAAGTATTCAAGAATTATGCTGTCATGTGTTAACTTAAGTACTTCTGAAAATGAATGTATGAGATAGTTAAAAGGTGAGATTAAGGTCTGGTCCCTTGGAGCTTTCCCTTGAGCAATATTGGGACTCCTGTAGTGTTCCAGTACAAGCACAGTACCTTGCCTCTGCCTGGCAAATAATTATTTTACCAAGTAAGAACTGTACTCTTCTTCCTGCTTAAGCAAACCATGTTTTTTTTTGTTGTTACAATTTCCTTGTGGCAAGGCATAAATAGAATGTAATCATTTTCATTATATCACACTGAATCTAACCAGCATGATCTGACAGCAAGCAAGTCTTCCCAGCAGATCCCCCACAAAGCATGGTATTTGGCAGAAAGGCCTGCCAATGGCCTCACTTGCTTGGATTTCAGTCTCTCGGTATAGATTTGCTGCCCCTACATCCTTTGCCAGTCAAGGCTTCCCGCTGATGCCTTCCCTCTTGCCAGTGTCAAAATACCTCTCATTCTGCCAGTACTGAGTAAAATATTTCATCTGAAATATTTTTGCCAGTAAAGATAACAGCAGGTCAATTCAGGCTAATCACTGTGAAGTCTACCAGCTGAACACAAACCAAGAAATATTTCAGAAAAAGAACTAGAAGTTTGTCATTTTTATTGAGAATCCCCCCATCCTCCCAAATAACATTATTCTCCATCAGAGGTAGAAAGTATGTAATTTGAGGCTTAGCCAGAATAATATTTCTTGCCAAGTTTTCCAGAGACAACAGCAAACTGACAGACAGACTTTCCTGCACGGTGCCAGTGCTGGAACAAGAAGTAGGCACAACACATCGCACTAGAAACAAGATTTTTCACATGCTCTGTAGCCTGCCCTGAGTCTTCCAGGGCTGCCTCTGGCCTGGTCTCACCTGCAGATGTTTAGTTCACAAACATGCTCCTCCACAGGAGCTACAGCTGAGAAGCAAACACTCACAGTAAGCTGGCAATGTCTGTACTCTGCACCTACTACATGTGCCTACATATGCTACAGCAGCTATAGGGCCTACATAAAACACATATATACAAGAAAGAAGAGGGACCAGCCGGTGCAACTGCAGAGGTAGAAGCTAATCAGTAGCTTGAATGATTTCACAGGGTGCTGATGGAGCAGTGAGTTTTGCTGTGATAGCTTCTTGAATAAAAAACCCATGAGATATGGCATCTAATGTTTTCCCTTGCTTTACCACTTGTCAGCACTTTGAGATCTGCTCCTGAGCTCTCTTCTCTTCCTTTCTCATCTTCCACTCTGTTTAGCTTTTTTCTTTAAGCGTTCTCTCTCCAATCTCTCTGCAAAGAATTGCCATACTTCTCAGTTGAATGTTTCCACTGCTTCCTCCAGGTATTTCTCTGTTGTCTTCCTCCCTGAACTCTTCAGTAAGATTTCCAGACTGATTGCTCCCTTGGTTCCATCTGTTGCTCACATTCCTTCTTTCTGTTTCTAGTGAGCAGCAGCTCTGCCTCTCCTAAAAAACTCAGATCTTCCTACTGGGACTTGGGTTTAGCAGTCTCTATTTAGGGCTTGCAAGGTTTTACACTTATCTGAATGCTTAACACGCCTGTAGGTTTGGGGCCTTGGCCCCCAAATGATCACTCCTTTGAATTACTAATGAATCAAAACAAACACATCCTCACGAACCTGCAATGTATAGCGGTGCTAAAGACCTCACTGGCACTATGCTGTTAGAGCTACATTTCATAGAATCATTAAGGTTGGAAAAGACCACAAAGGCCACCTAGCCCAACCATCAGCCCATCCCATCATGCCCACTGACCATGACCCTCAGTGCCACATCCACATAGTTCTTGAACACCTCCAGGAATGGTGACTCCACCGCCTCCCTTGGCAGCCTGTGCCAGTGCCTCACCACTCTTTCTGAGAAGAAACTGTTCCCAATTCCTGAACCTCCCCTGGTGCAGCATAAGACCATTCCCTTCCATCCTATCACAGTTACCTGGGAATGGAGGCCAACCCCCACCTTGCTACAAGGCATGAAGCTGTCTGTGGGGATGCCTTCATTCTGCCAAGGCTCAGAAGTGCTGCCCTATCCCAGCCCTGCCACTTACAGCACAGCATCCATCTGTGCAGGGCAGAGCCTTCTGCTCATATGTAGCATCTTAGTGGTAGACTCTGTATCACTTGAAGATACATCAATTGGAACAAATTTCTCTGCACATGCTATTTTTTTAAAGTAAAAGAACTTACTTCGATATTACATGAGCTTATATTATTTACATGGAAGCACCATATGACTGTTTCACCTTCTTTAAAAACCATCTGGCACGGGTAACCCAAATACCTTTACTGACCTTGTCCTTCACATATCTCTGTGTGATTGCATTGTTAACCCCTGTAATCCACAAAGCTCAGAAGAACATAACAGCATAAAAATACGTGTCCCAGGTCAACTTTTTTCCCTGTATTGCCATCATCATTCTCATTTCCCTACACTCCGTTTCCAGCTGTTGGCAGCAGAAGCGAGAAAGCATGGTGCAAACATGCAGCAGCATTTTGTCAGGTTATTCTGCCAGTCTCAAACAATTTGTAGCACATAGAGCAGTGGAAATATCTTTATCTTTAGTGGGACATCATGGTTTTTTCTTCCTCAGCTAATTGTCCAAGCTAAGTTTTATAATCATGTAGGCTGTCCAGTACCAACAACATCTTGAGGTAAAGAATTTTATAGCTCAGTTATCCATCAGATGTAAAATAAAACATTGAATTTTTTCATTTGCTATCTTCATTTCATAGTTCTTAAACCCTGTACTGGAAAATGTAGTGGACTGTACTCTTACACCAGACATACCCATGTACCTCCTGCTTTGATAGACCCTGCCCTACCTTTGCTGACTCATGTCCTTTTCAAGGATGAAAGGTCCTGGTCTCTTCTGTCTGTCCTTGTACAGGAGAAGTTCTCTCCTTCTCTCTGTTACTCCTGTCTGAGTCTTCTCAGACCTGCTCTACTGAATCATAATTTCTGTATCTAAAATCCATGGTGTCTACTCTGAGTGCTAATTCAAAATTTCTACCAATTTGCCCAGGATAGCTACTACCTGTGCTGTTCTGCTGTTCTGCAGTTCCTTCAGTCTCCTTTGAACCCTTGAAAGACTGATATCAAATTAACTGCCTCCCAGTCATTCAGTATCAAGGCAGTTTTCAATAAGAAGTTAGACTCTGCTGTTGAAACGTCAAGTACTTCATCCCTGAATTCCTTTAAAGCATTTTGGCATGTCAGTTCTTGTTGTTGATCCTTCCAATATATTATCATTCATTTTCTCTGTTTGCTCCGTGATCTTTTCTATTCCCTTTTTAATTTGAAAAAGAACATCTGATAAGTCTCCCAGAAGGATGATTTCTGCTGTGTAAATTTCCTCAAACTCCTCCAAAGTAACTATGTGTACAGAAGATATACATGTATATATATATTTATTTACCTATACTCAAATATGTATCTTTTTTTTTTTTTTCCTTGAATATCCTCGTCTTCTTTGAGATTTTTAACAGAGACTTCTCAGAGACTTCACACTTTGATCATCTTTCTGGACTTCTGGCAGATTTTGTCCTTCTGATGTTTCTTTTTTTCCAAAAGGATTAGCAATCTTTATGCCTTTTTCTAGCAGGTTTTTTTTCTGTCTCAGTATGCTTTAATTCAAAGTCAAATTGACAGAGTTTAAAGTCTTCTTTTCCTCCCTAGCTCCAGTGTTCACAGATTACAGTAGTAGGCCTGAATCTGAAGAAGCAATTTCAATTTGGTAAGGACCCAACACTCCATTTGCTCTTGAGAAAAGTCATTGTGAAGGTTTGCAGACTCAAATGTTGCTGAACCTTTGCATTTCCCAAGACATATGGAAAAGAAAAATTAGTGAGTTTTCTATCCCAAAACCCATTACTGGAACTATCTTAGACCATGTTTGGTGCTTTTTATCTCTGCGGATTCAGTAGCCATGCATTCAGTGAGTCACATTGGTAAGTGAAATGCTTACCTTAGAACATGGGAGAAATGATATATCTTCAAATGACACCTCAGCCTGACCACCTCTGGTGTTTGGGCATATTGTACAAGAACACTTCAGGGCCCAATAATGAACTTCAAGCCAAGCACACAGTGTATCAGGGTTGTCAGCTAACATGATCTGATCATGAATCTCACAATGTCTTTAAACAGTTACTTTGATGTGAAGACTTTTATGTTTCATAAAAAGAAGTCATAGAAAATTTCTTTACTCAGAGGGTGGCGAGGCCCTGGCACAGCTCCCCATAGAGCTGTGGGTGCTCCATCCCTGGAGGTGCTCAGGGTTGGGTTGGATGGGGCTCTGGGCAGCCTGAGCTGGTGGGGGGCAGCCAGCCCACAGCAGGGCTTGGGACTGGTGGATTTTAAGGTCCCTCCTAATGCAAGTCATTCTGTGATTCCATGATTCTATACATGAAAGATGGTATGCAGAAAATAAATAACAAATAATCCCTCAAGTATTTCACTTCTTCAGAAATAAAGGCTTTGTGAACTTAAGCTGATCTGATAGAGGGATGTTTAATTTCTGAGACACTGAATCCCAGTAACCTCTGTGAGAACCCCTGATGATTCTGCAGCCTTTCTCCTGTCAGACACACTAGATGGATCCCATTGCATTTCCTGCCCCGTAAGCAGCCCCTCCCTGTAGCAAGCTCATGCTCACTTCTTTGAGATGCACCTTGACCATCTTAAACAAGTGAGAAACTTCTCATTTTCAACAGTCACATGCCTTTTTATACCATGAAATTGAGCTCCTTTCCAGCTAAAGTTCCTGTATACCTCACATATTCATCCCAACATCTCTCAGTAAGATTTTGAGGCCAGGCCATTCAGAACTTTCCGAAAACTTAACAAAATTTAATTCACTTAATGCGCTCCTAACAATAAAATGGATCTGGATTAAGTAGGTAGGTAGCTGCTTGCAAGTGTAAAATGCCTACTGTTGTGGCTTCTTCCCACTGCCAGGCAGTGGACTGAACAGCTGAGCTTGACCTAGAGCTCACTCAGGCAGCTCAGTTTTGCTCAAAGCTGCAGCTCACCAATGCAATTCTGACATGTTCATCTCTCTGGTATGGATGTACTGGAATAGGCTGCCCAGGGAGGTTATGGAGTCTTCTCTGGAGATATGCAAAACCTGCCCACTCTAGGGAGACTGCTGTAGATGGGAGTTGGACTTAATGATCCCTGCCAGCCCCTACAATTCTGTTATTCTGTGAAGGGCCAGGCCTCACCTGCATATACTGCTGTCCACATGATGTTCCACAGGATATTCAGAGGATGAGTGTATTGAGTACCAAAGGCTATGGCTTGTCAGAATGATTTATTTTTGTAAATGTAACCAGTAGATTGAAGGCTGAGGAGTGTTATGAAGTTTATGAGAGGCCACTCATATCATAAACTTTTCAGGAAGGCTACAGAAGAAGACAGATATCATGTGTAGGGCTGGTTTGCGGGTGTAGCACAGAAGAGGAACCAAGTACAGCACTACCAGAGCCTCACTTCCAACTGCATGACTTTCATTCATTGCTCTTTTAAAATGCAGCAGACCTCAGCTGACTAACTTCAAGCCCCATATATAACACTGTTTCTAAAGCTTTTATATAACTAGAAGTGTTTGAACACATGCCTTCTTCCTTTCTGAAATGTTAATCAGCCTTCTCCTGTCAGACTTCTAATTTGACGTATTTAAACACCCTGATAGGTTAATAACAGTGTCTAAGATCTCAGTGCTTGTAACAGCTTCCAACTCCAGGCAACACTTCTAGACGTATCAGTACACTTCACAGACTATGTAGGTAATATTGTACGATTTGTTCAGGAAAGATTTACAGATTTATATTATGGCCAAATTATGAAATACGAACCAGAAATCTAAGATTTGTAAACACAGGTGCACAAGCTGAAAGGCTGCAAGAATGAAAATCATCATAAAATTTCGCCCTGTGCACTCCAGGTAGCATTCACTACTGGGATTATGTTTCACAGTGTTACACTCCGCACTTCAGTAATTTGGCTGAGAAGCTGTTTACTAAGCAAAGGCACCTACAAACACCTCCCTCAACATCAAAGACTACAGCTTGGATATTTCCAGCCAGCCTACAGTATTGAGAATCCTGTCTGTCAAAATAAAGAAGCAAGGGATTTCTTTTTAACAGGAGGTACATTGCACTGAATAGCAGCCAGGTGTGCAGATATTGTGCTCCCATCTTTGCTCCTGCTGAAGTCATGTACAAAATCCCTTTTGATTAAAATGACACCATGGTCAGTTTCTCTGCACACCTTCTGAAGAAGTAGGGAGTTTGTTCTGTGAACTTCATATAGAGATTGTGAAAAGATACAATGGTTTTAGGTTCCTTGACTCAAAAATATTCAAAGCAAGCAGTTATTTAAGGGAACATGTAGGACACCCTTGGTATTTGAGCATCTAAGTTCAAGTGCCAAATACACAATCCTGATCTCAAACACTGAAGCTTTGGCTGCTCTCACACAGGTATAGCCATCCTCATGTCCTCTCCATAACAGTACAGGGGGGTTAAATGCTTCTGAGATGCATTTGTTCTGTAAGCACAGTGCTAGCTGTAGCCACAGCCAATTGTGGAAGGTACATGGTTGCACAACTGCATGAGTCCTCCTTAGACCATAACACAGATATATTTAATAGCATTTAAGTGTGCGATTAGGATGTCTTTAGATTCTCTGGTTTATTTTTCCTGTATCTACTGGCACTCTAATTACTTATATTCATCAGAGACTGAATGTAGATGATCACTATGGTGCCTTAGACCTTTAGAAATGTAGCACTCATGGGAAAAAAGCCATGGAAAAACATAAAACTGGGGATGTTGATTTTAAACACCTTAGTCTTTGGGTCCTTCAAGCAGATCTGGTTGACCTGCCAAACCCCATGGCTAAATAAGAGGTTCTTGCTTAGTTGGTTTTTTTTTGTTTTGTTTTTTTTTTTTTTTAAGATCTGTTCAGTAATTCATTCTGACATGAGTAAGAAATGCTGGCACTTGTGTTGACAATGTACACAGAGATTAAGACAGCAAAATTGAACTGTTTACACTCCAATTGTAGTCACTAGAGATGTAGTCAATACAGCCAGTGGAGTCTAGGTGGCAATTCACCCATCAATTTAAAGTGTCAGATTCCAAGTGAACTGAATAACTCTCTGGGTTCCATCTCCAGGAGGCGTTACTGGACACTCAGTGCACATGAAGCCCTGCACATATGGGTATGTAAACTAAAGCATCAGTGTGCAAGTTGCGTCCAATCCTATATATCTCCATTGGCATGTGCATTGGAGCAACTGAGGGAATAACACAACTCTGACTGCTTCTGGGGGCAGAATAAAATTTGGTCAAGAGAATGATGAACTGGAACTTA
The DNA here is from genome assembly GCF_039878825.1 of Excalfactoria chinensis. Classification (NCBI taxonomy): domain Eukaryota; kingdom Metazoa; phylum Chordata; class Aves; order Galliformes; family Phasianidae; genus Excalfactoria; species Excalfactoria chinensis. The sequence goes on along the minus strand of NC_092825.1, from coordinate 12,313,298 downwards.
TTTCTGCATATTATTTGAACCAGAACATAGGTGATTTTTAATTGGAGAGACTTTTTGAAGAGCTTTACACATGCCAGTGAATTGGAAGACACTTCTAGAGTCTGCCAAGGTGCATTTCTTATTCTGATCCAATGTTTCTAAAGTTCCTCTGGTCCATCTAACACAATGTTTCTGCAGCGTAAATCCAAACTGCGTGATGTGCCATGCAAAAAAGCCATGAAATGCTAGCTGTAGGCAAGGAAGGCCAGAATAGCCGCACACTACCATCAGCTCTGTCTTTAATTAGATTATCTATTCTTCACCCTAAGAAATTTTGCCATGTCTTTTTTCTATCTGCCACTCAAGGGATTTATTTTTCCTTGTTGTAGAAATAATAAATCAGAATCCAAGGTAGACATTTTCTGCTGTAAATGAAAATAAATGCTGTGGTCCAGCTGTGTGAAATATATTAACACTATTCTGTTAAACAAACTATGTATAGATGAGCAAGGGTTTGGATGCTGTTATGCTATTGATAGGCCACGAATACCCTAATGTGTAACTATAATCATATTAGAAGGGATTTTGACTGTATTTTATTTGTAGCACTTACCTTATAGCATCGCCTTTTTGATGGTTTACAATTTCTGAATGAATAATTATTCAGCATGTCTATTTAAAAAAGGAGGAAGATTAAAAATAAAGCCTACTTAAGCCTTCTTAAACACAACTCTCTTTATATCTTAAGAGTTCTTGGTTCCCTCAGCTGTTTCCTAAGTATTTCCATTTATATACCAACCACAGGCAATTCTGATCTCACACAGGGTAGTTACACTGCAGTTAGTCTCATTTTTTAAATTGAATAATGAATGTGCAATAAATCTACTGTAATGTTAACAGAGTCCAGGCCACAGAAAAATGATCTGGCTGAAAGGAATTCCGAGATAGATAGCTTTAGAGTCAGAAGATGACAGTTCATCCTATTCAGCCAAAGGACATTTCAGATAATTTTACTCAAAAATTGTTTCTCTCTTTCTGGTCAAGGTGCTCTTCATCTGCAGGTAGATGCATCAAAAGGATTTGGGCTGTATCCAGCTTTTCATTACAAAGTGTGTGATAACCAGCCAGATAATAAATTGCATGCTTAAACTCCTGAGTTAGATTGCAGTATCAACTTAACCAGATTTTAATATTTGATTTGGTCAAGTATACCATTTCTAGTATAGACACGCTGTCCTGTTGCAATGTCTTAAAAAGAAAACATTACTGCAGACACTGACCAACTGTTTTTCTCTCTGCCACTTTCCAGAGTTTAGTGCCAGGTGCAGTTACACACTATATGTGTTAGTGTGGGCTTTGTTTTAGTCTCCTTCAGCCTTGTTTAAATGCTCAGTGTGGCCACAAACAACCCCTTGCTTTTGGATAAGTTGTGTCCAACATTTAAAACATAAATACACTCTGTCTAACAATTCCAAATGCAGAAAAATCTTTGAAATAGAAGTGAAAGAACTGTGAACTTTGGGTTTTCCTTCTTTAAATCTCCCCCCTCTCTGGGTCATTAATAAGTATTAATTCTTTAATTAGTATCAAAACATTTGCGGTAGTTCACATAGATATTGGAGAAAATGTAAAAAACTAAACAAAATATACCAAAACTGCAAGGATGATAAATTGCAACAGATTTTGAGCCCACAGCCAGATTTCCTAATGCTTTTTAATTTTAAATTCTCAGAAAGTAAAACTTTCCCATGATAATCATTTTCCTTTCTTTGAATGGAAACTATGACTAGAAAATGATTTTTGCCTGTGAGCAACACATAGGTAACACAGGTAACCCTCGGGAGTGGGATCTGAACAATGAGAAGTGTAGAAAAGCTGGTCTGAGCTGTACTCCTGATGAGAGTAGTGTGGGAGATCATTCTTAAAACTGTAATTATACTTTCCTTACATCAGTGCCACTTTTCCACTGAAAGCATCACTTTCTGTACAGAATTCTTTTAGTGTTCAGTGGTGTTCTGTTTTCCAATTGGAAGAAATTATTTATCTCAGCAACAACTTGTGTCATTCCATTTGTCAAATTCTTGCTAGTTATTAACCACAATATTATCATTTTGACTCTAGATTCAGAACTAGGAAACTGAAGATGATATTCAAGTAACAACTACAGTTCACCAACCACAACATGCAGAGATGTTGGACTACTACCAATGGGACACTGTGGGCAGTGTTTTGCCTGTAGCACATGCATCCACATACACGTAGCTCTGTGATATATGCGTGGTATATGCTTACTGACACAGCAACGTAGATTTAAGGATTTAGTGTTCCTTTTGTATAAATGTTGACTACTGGGCTATTACTGGCACAATCCTGTCATTACAGATCAGAACATAAATGAACATCCTGATGCAGTTGATATATCGGTCTGGTGAATTACTCAAGACATCTTCGTCTGATACTGTGAAATTGTGAGAAGTCTGCAAAATTGAAGAGCTCATGATCTGAATAGATATGATCTATTTTCATATAGATGTTCCAGTTAATGTTCTATGTGTATGTGAAATAAATGTATGGAATACCTTTGCATTTTATGACATCTAATGGGAATAACAGATGCACTCGTCTTCATGCATCACTTCTGAGTTACTCACATTAGTGCTTTTCAAACACAGTGTTGCCCCAGACTTCTACAACTCGTAAACCTTGTTGAGTTATTGCCACTTTCTCAAGCATTCCTGGAGGTACTGCTTTTTGGTACAGAAAACACAAACCTGAGCCAAATTTGCTCTGACTGAAAGACAAGAATTAATTCCCATGTCTGCTGTGCTGCATGGCTGGCTTTCCTCCTGGCTGACAAGGTAAATGAAATCGGCCTTTGGTCCAGCAAGGGTGGATACAGAATAAGCTTTGTCCTTGAATTCTAGATAGCTGCTTCCCTGTGCAGCGTGCTGCCAAGATGAAACGTGATGGCTGTTTGCTGCCTGTTATTAAGCTGTTGATTAGAATGCAGGAATTGACAGCTGAAAATTGTACATAAGTCAGTTCATATGAGCTAAGCATCACTTGATTAAACAGCAAAATCTAAACACTCTGTGTGGGGAATAGAAAAATAGTGGTTTTCCCTTGTGTTGATTCATCATATTCAGACCTTGTGAAATATGCAGTAGTTAGCAGTATGGAATATACTCTCACTTACTTTACTTGTCATTGAGCATTGAAATTGAAAGATACTTCTGCTCATCCAAAGACCTTGCTTCCTAGGGTTGCATGTGGTTTGATACACAAGGCGAGACAGACAGATGATAAAAGGGAAAGCCACAGGGGTGGCAACAAGAAGATGATGGGATTGCTCAGTGGGGCATGCAAATGTTTTCACATTTGTTTGCGAAAGTCCTCTCTTTCACTTTACATAGGCAGGGTAATAGAAATGAATGCTCAGATGGATTCTGAGCTGATTGCTGAGACTAGCCTTGGCAGAATGGGAAGGAGGAAGAACAGGAGATTCCCTTAACAGAGGTGGCTCTGTTGGAGAAGGCTTGTAAAAGAAACTCAATGTATATCCGGAAAAACAGGTGGAGGCATGTGGGATGAAAGAAAAGCAGTAATAAGTATTTTGCTAATGAGAGGCTTCTTCTCAAGAACAGGAAAGCTAAGTAAAACAGCAATGGGGAATATCCTGGCAGTATCATGGCTCATTTTTTTGATCAATGGAAAATGTCTTACTGGGAGCCAGCTCACCATTTGGCATTATCCAGGACTCCTTTCTATTAGCCTGTATTTAACCCATGTATCATCATTTCTGTCCTGGTGGTTCCATCATTTCTTTTTTCCATGCTGCCTCATTCCTTTCATTTTCAGAGTTACAAAATCAAAATGAGAACTGCTTGCTTAAGATAATTAAAATATACTCCATAAATCTGCAGACTTTCAACCATACCAAACTTTCAAGACATTATTAGCATTTCAGTTTTACTGATGTATTAGTTTAAGGGCAGTACTTCAAATAATAATGTCCTGGAAGGATTTTGAATTCATAGAATTCAACACAAATGATGTGCACAGAGATACATGAGAGTATAATTTCAAAATCCTTTAGAAACAGGTACTCACTTGTAATTATTTTGTGTTAGTTTTAAGTTGTAAAGTGAAAATGTTAGTATTTCATTCAGTGACATCAGAAATACAGGATGGAAAGTTTTTTTGGGATCAGCAGAACAAGGCGTTATTGTTATGGTTCTGTGTCCTGTATCACTAGGTCTCAGATGCAACATCTTAATATCTCCAAGTCTCTTAACATCTTTCCTTCATATTCTCTAAGGATAAGGATATCATCTCCTTAATCCCACATCCTCTAACTGCCAACCAGACAAAAAGCAGCAGATGCTGTAAGTGGTTCTCAGCCTCATGCATGCTAATTGTCCCTCACCAACCAAGCACGAGGGCAAACTGAGCAGTAGGTGACCACTGAGCTCACTGCCATTCTTCACCCAATGAAGGCTGTAAATTCAGACACATTTGTTAAACTTGAGTGTCTCAGAACATTAGTGCATTTGGGTCTCTTCTCTTGCGTTAAATCTGACAGTATGCCCAAGTACAAAAAAAAATTATTAGAAGGAACTGACAGACAGGGAGACAGCTTGGTCATGCACACCTCATTTCCAGAGAAAACCAGGCTAAAAAGCCTTGTTATACAGAAGAATCCATAAGGGATTTTTGTTAAACATCACACAAAGCTAAACCAAAAGCTCTGTGTATCTCTTGCTTTATGTGGCATGTCTAACCAATTTTCATGTGTTTCTCACAGGGTCAGATGATGTTGACAAGCAGAATGCAACAGTCTAGCACACAAATAGGTCATTATTTCAGTGTTCAAGAATATCCAGTGGAGAGCCTTAGAGATCAGGGTTTTCTGCTTACAAAGCATGAGACATCCAGAGGATGAGTCACCTGAGACAGGTTTCGAGGACAGGCTGAATGAATCACCCTGCGGGTGTTGTCTTTCCTTAGTAATTACTGGGGAAAAGCTACCTTGTGGACAGCCACTGATAGGTAAAGGAAATCTCATCTAAACTGACTAATGTGGCTGAATTTTAAATATTTAGAAATGTCTTCAAGGTACAGAAGGCTCTGTAAGTGTTATGAACGAAACGACTTTAATCACCTTTATTTGGTGTGACCATTGGTTGTATTACTTATAAGGCAGCTTTTACCAGTAAGGCTCAGATCCTGTCAGCTAGGTTGTACAACTCATTGGATGCCTCTTGAAGGAGAGAAATTACTGATAGGAAGGATTGCATTTGTTTCTACCACTGCCTCTTTGTTCCTCCCATTCACCCACCTCTCCAGCTGCAGCTTCTTCTTATCACAAGGACTAGAACAAGGAGAGAAGTTTTTATCACTTAATATTTCTCAGTACATGCTTTTTTAAATCTTTCTTTCTGAAGAAAATGGAAATAGCTCTATTCAGGCAAACATATATACTTATATTGAGTAAATTAATCTTCATTGAGTGGAAACGGTTACTAATCAAGCAGGATATGCACGATGTGAACTGTCCCCATATTTTTTTGAATGTTTCTAGAAAGATTCTGTGATCACAGATGATTTATTCTTACAGACCATGTGTACAGTAAGAGATAACCCCAGCAAGTACATTCTGTCAGACTCCACAAACTAGGCAACATCTGAATGTAAATTCAAGCCATCATGGCTAGGCATGCACAAATTACTCAATTCCACCATGCAAACTGCACTGGGAAAGGAAACAACTAGAGGTTCAGGCTTTGTTTTGGACTGGCAAGGGATGTTCCACATCTACATTATAGCTTACATGTCAGGTGGGAACCTGCACCTCTCCCAAGGCAAGTGCAGGTTGGTCTATAATGTGCAGTACAAGAAAGCGCCATCTCTCAGAATAACGCTGACATAGCAAGCTTTGAAACTGGAAGCACACCATCATGTCAGTGTGGACATGCCCAGGGAAATCTGCAGTGTTGAGAAACAGAGATAGAGAGACTGGGCACAGTAATGGTTCTAATGTGGTTAGAATGTAAGGAGCCAGCCAACACTTTTGTGAAGCAATGGGCTTTCTGATACAGTGCAGTTATGTGCAGAGACTGTGAGTGGGCAAGGGAAATCATCACATCTGCACTAGCACTGGAGGAGAAGGTGGGGTAGAAGTACAAATACAAGAAAGTGCTCACACCTGTAAACTGTCCCAATTGCTTTCCTGTGGCTGGCAAAGAGGAATCTGAAGCTGCTTCTGAATCATTCCAACCCACTGGAGTACAGATTAGAAAGCTGCCATCTATTATGCTTTGCTGAAGCTGAAGAAACAACATGGATTGTAGCTTATGATCACCAAAAATAGACTTTTTGTGTCTATTCATTTTATTCAATTGCCCTTGCTTAGGAGTACAAAGATGTAAATCAAGTATTCAACAATTTAATTTTGGTAACCACACTCACTCCTCTGTTGACTAACAAATACTCTAATCATTAAAAAATACAAACATGCACAGAGTGTAATTGCTGCCATTTTTATGTAAGTTAATAAGGATGTGTTATTTTTACTCAGACAAAAGCTCACCCACCCCCTCTAACCTTTACTACGGCACAGAAGCAATAAGATGCTGTGTTGAAACATCAGTATCCACACCTGAGTAATAGGAAGTCGCTGTAAGCAGGGAAACTGAGCATTGGCATGGACAGATTTTCATTTAAGTGTAGATGGAGAAGAAATGATTACTACAGGATACTGGCTTTTGAACAACATCAGTGCACTGTGACTTCAATGTTATTTTTACTTGTGTGGAGATAAAGTGTTCTGGAGTAGGGAGAAATATTTAAAGGCAAGGACAGTACAGAGCTTCTAAATGGATCAGATTTGTTACAGTGAAAGGCTCTTTGTCACATTGTAATGGACAAAATGTGCTTGCCTGGTAAGTGTGTGGAGATGGTGCTTACTGCAGGGTCACCTGCAAACAGGAGCAGGAACTGTGCCATGGAGAGGACTGCCCCCACAAGCCACTTTCCTTCCTATCTGTAGTCCTCAGATGTGACCTAATCAGGATGAACCACAGCCCTGCTGAAAAGAACTTGGTGGACGGCAGCTGGCCATGAGCCAGCAATGTGCCCTCGCAACTCAGAAAGCCAACTGTATCCTGGGCTGCATCAAAAGCATCATGGCCAGCAGTGAGAGGGATGTGCTCCTCACCCTCTGCTCTGCTCTGTGAGATCTCACCTGGGGTACCGCGTTCAGATGGGGAGTCCTCAGTGCAGGAGAGACACAGACCTGTTGGAGTGTGTCCAGGAGGGCCACGGAAATGATCCAAGGGATGGAACACCTCTCGTGTGAGGACAGGATGAGAGATCTGGGGCTGTTCTGTCTCGAAAAGACCGAGGAGACCTGAGATTGACCTTTCAGAATCTAAAAGGGGAGCTACAGGAAAGAAGGGGACAGACTCTTCAGCAGAGTCCATTGTGATAAGAGGGAATGGTTTCAAATGAAGAGAGATTTAGATGGGATGCAAGAAAAAGGTTTTTTGTGATAAGGATGGTGAGGCACTGGAATAGGTTGCCCAGAGATATGCTGGATGCTCTGTCCTATATTACTAAATTCCCTTGCTGTGAACACTCATTTCAGTAAAATTTCATAACTCAAATGTTTATGAAAAACAAACACTGGGAGCAAGTCAGATTAAACTGAATGAGTTATCTGAAAGTACATACCGGCCAGAGATAATTTTCAGTAATATTTGACTAATTTCTATTAATTAGAGTAAGCTTAGATTTTCTTCACAAAAGGTAAAATGTCTTCCCTTATCCAGTTTCTGTGATGATAATGGGACCCAAACCTGGAAACATCTCCTTAGAGATAAGAAATGTTTCTTTGTTATTCTCCGTGCAGAAATGCATCTTGGTAAATTACTTATTTTTAGCTTTCTGTGTTCTACAGGCAATGAGGAGAGAAACAGCCTTTTTTTCTTTCCCATGTGGACTGCTAACAGGAATATCCTTTGTTAGCAATTCCCCTTGAAAAAAAAAAGTGTAGAGGTAATTAGAAGAAAAGGTCTCTGAAGACTTAGATTCACTGTACTTCAGACTTTCAACAACTGAAAGCTTGAAAGCATCCACCTTTATTACCAAGTTGTTCATTTTTTTTCCATCAGAACATTCTGAAAGTAAAGTAACAGCTGTGCAATTTGCCACCAGAAAAGATCTTCCTTCTAAATTAGTTACTTTTTCTTTATTGCTTTATTCACTTCTTGTCTGCTAACTATACCTACAAAATCCAGCCAGTGATCAAATCTACTAAGTTCCTGGAAGTAACTGTGTGACATCTGTGGGTCTTCCATTGAGCTACATGATGAAATTTACCCATCCAGTACCTGTAAATTGTTGATTACTGAAGTGAACTTTTTAGACTGATGAATTCTCTAGGAGAATTTAACATATGTATTCATCTACCCAGGCCACCAATCAAGCTGGGGTTTGTTTTCAATTCACATTTCATGTATAAAATTGGACCTTACACTTTTAACTGTCTGCATTTGAAAAAGGGAAATTCAGATGATGTTTGTATGGATCAAAACTATAATCTATAAACTATAATCTGGTAGAAGCATAGCACACTTCAGTGTCACACCAATCCCACAGTTAAATGGGAAGACATTCAGAAGAAAAGGGAAAAAGCTCTCATGTGACAACTGGATGTAGGAGCTCAAAATATGTGTTCATTCATTTTCTGATGTCATGAGAATAACAAGAACACAGTCTGAGCTGCAGGTAACTATGTTTCCTACTCACTATGCAGTGCCACTGCTCTGGCTCTGGGAGAAGCCCAGTGACTCAGGATACACAGAACATGAAGCCAAATACAGCGCATGGTTTACAGATAAGCAGCCAGGACTCCGGGCACTGAGAGCTTTCTCTCAATCACATTTAGCCAAAGACAGTGCAATATGGAGGATTTGTGTCCAGATTCCTATTCATTTAAATGATATATTCTATATATTGTTTGTTAAATAAGCAAGGTAATTCTGAATTCTAACTGCTCAGCTTGAGTAATCAGGTTGAATACAGGCTAACTAGAGAGCAATTATTTTGCTAGAGATCTCAGCAATCACCTTCCTAGTCCTTCCACAACATTTGGAATTACACTAGGAAATATAGAGTAAGTCCATCCATTAGTGATGGACTCCACAGATGGAACTCACTAAGACGTCAAGCATTAGCAGACGTATATCAGTGAGAAACCTCTCCTACCAGGCAAGGTTGTAGAGGATCACCCAGATGGCAGAGAAGCACAGAATGCATTAAAAATCAAAATTAACAAGAGCTAAGATTTCATAAAGTGAAAATCTACCCTTACAGCTCCTCCTGTACAGCACATGATGGGTGTAATCTGGGCCTCAATACTCAGAAGACAACTGGGGAGAGAGATTACAGCATTCAGGGATACCAGCAAGAAGTAGGAGTTTTCCTGGTAATCACAGATACACAACAGGAAACTGTGTTTCTTCTAGCCAAAACAAATCAGCTTTCAACTCATGATCACTGCTTAGAATTATGAGCCTACTCTTTTTTTTTTTTTTTTTTCCTTTTTCTTTTCCTTTTTTTTTCTTTTTTTCTTTTTTTTTTTTCTCACAAACCATCTCATTAACTCGAACAGTGCTATTTCTATCTCTGCTTGGCTTAGTAGGATGAGTAAGAGTTGTTGGATCAGGCTGTGTGTTTGGAGTGTGATTTTTATTTTAGACGCGTGGGAGCAGAGCCCTGAGTTTGCACAGAATGATGCTGGTGTGAAATGCTGAGGAAAGAGCATCCATTGAGCCCTGTGAAAAGCAGATAAAGAAGTAAGTGAGAGAGAGGGAGGATGAATGGGCTGAATGATAAAATAGTCTCATAACAAGCCCCAGACATTTGAATATTTATTTTGATTTATTCAGGTTTTGATAGCCCCAAAGAGCACTTTTAAGTGCTTAATTTGCTTTGCTCCATTGATTTTAATTAATCTTGCTTCAGGCTTTCAAACTTGATGAGCATGGAAAACTTAGGGGCCAAAAAAGGGGGAAAGAAAAAAAAAGAGGAGCGTGTTTCCTCACCCTGTTACATGCCTTAACCTCATAGCAATGATGGGTGCAGTGGGGCTATGCCAGCCCTGGGCACGAGCACTTACTAGCCAGGGCAAATCCTTCAAGGGGGTCCTTAGAGAGGCTCATCCATGGCAGAGCTGCTCGCAGGGATATGCAGTGTGCTAAATTCATCTGCTGAACTTAAAGTAGAAGACAAATATCTTAACACTGAAAGCATACATATAGCTAGAGAAGGTCCCATTTCTACTGCAGCCAACCAAAAGTCAACTGCCTGTCTTCAGGTTCCATCAAAGAGGTAGGAGGCAATGGGGAGCCCGGTGTCACAGAAAGCTTTGGCAGTGGTTGCTGCATCCAGCATCTACTGCTGTTAGATCAATTGGCTTGGGGAAGCAGCAGACCATCCTGCAATGTGAAGAAGTAGCGTTTCCTTCCATATCCAAATCCCTACAACACCCCAGAGCTACACTGGACTTAACACATCTGTGTTGTGAAAGGCTCTGTGAGGCACAAGGACACATCAGTGGAAGAAAGAAATAAGAGACTAAATCGAGAGAAGTAGCTGTCTCCCTGGAAATGGTGGTAGCCCTTTTAGCGAGATAGCTTCCAGGATCTTTTAAAGGGCTCAATAATGAATAGCGACAACTGCAGCTTGGAGAAAGATGCTGGCATTGAGTCTTCCTAACAAAGATGAATTTAACTAATGCCAGATAGTTAAGTGGTATTTAACCAGCTATTAAACAGCAACTGAAGGATTCAAAGCTCTTCTTTTACACAACCCCTCCAAAACTCTTGCTTTTTCAGTATCACCCCAGTGGGTAAGGCATACTGGGAGATGAAGGAAATCACCTCCGAGTGGCACTGTGGGAGGATATGCCATTAGGGCTAGGCTGAGGCAAGGAGTCCTGTCCCATCATGCAGCAGGGTGGTAAAGGTCAGTCATCAGCTGGGATTTACTTCCTGTCCTTCTAAATGGCAAGACACTGACCAGCATTAACTAATTGGTGATTAAATTGTTACTCAGAAACCATAATTTGACATTTCTGACTTCTGTAATTGCTACCGTCTCATTCTGCATCTTGTCTTCCTTGGAAAAATGATTAGAAGGTCATATGTTTTAGATAATCACAAGTTGAATCTCGTGCCTATGAATAAGCAACCTTAGATTTCTAACCTGCGTAATTCTGAATAAGTTTATCTGCATAAACAGTCCAAAAAAAAAAAACAACAAAAAAAAACAAAAAAAAAACAAAACCAAAAAGAAAAAAAAAAGAAAGGAAAAACAATTTGCTTTAGCAAATGAAGGTATTGATAATGTATGCCCACAGGAGGCATAATAAGAAACCCACAAATAGATTAAAGTAATTCATTAAGAACATTAATTGGTTTCAGACTATCACACAAGGTACTAATCAATCATTCTAATTAAAAGGAACCACGCATTCTCTCACTGTTTTTACCTCAGCCCATCTTTTTCCAAATCGATGATTAAAAACGTCATATTTCAAAGGTACTGAGTACAGTCTCTGTAATCTTTGTTAGAGAATTTCATAAAGTATCAGATGTCTGTCTGTTGTGAGAGCTTACTCAGGAGGAAACGAATCAGCTGGCAACTCCAGTTGCTGTGCCTTGTGTAAAGAAAGAGAGATCTCCGCCTCAAAATGAAAAGAAGTGAACTAAACCACCCGTTTCTTTCCTGGACAAGCACAGCTTTTCATGCACACAAGGGCACATGCTGCCACTAACCCCCTCCCATATCTCTAAGGGTTATTAACAGCTATCTGCTATGCTTCAGGAAACTGTGCCTCAAGCGTGCCTGCTGCAAGGCCCATGGAGATGCATGAGATGCATGAGGGCATGTTCTTTCTAATGTAACAGAAGTTCTGGAAGACCATAGTAATGCTCTGGAAAGAAATAAAAAAATAAAAATAAAAAAAAAATAAGAAAGACAAACAGTGAAAACCTGGGGGCCTGGGGGGTGAGGAGCTTTAAGCAGCAGTCTTGGGAGTCTGCCACCAGAACTGGGTCACAAAAAAAAAGAAGGAAAAGTCTTATGGAAGCAGAAAAATACTGAGGTACTTCCCTATGGGGTATCCGATGAGAGATTCATTCTGCCCAGTCTGTTCTTCAGCAGTTGCCTATAACAGATTTCAAGGAAAAGAAGGAAAGATGACATAAACAGAACATATTTAAGGATATTTCTTGTATCTCACAGGTCAGAGGCTTCTTAAGCCTGAGGCAGCATTTAATTGCTTCAATGGGATTTTCATGCTGTGCGTTTATTCAGTCCTTTTCTGAATCATATAATGAGAAAAGACATATTCTTTTCCTTGAATATAAGCTGCTTTGTTCTACAATTTACAAGGCAATCTACTACTAAAACAGCAGGAAGGAATAAAACATATTTGCACTTATAACAAGCTAGGAAACAGTTTTGCTACATTCATCAATGTGTTGCAGTCTCCTAAGATCAAAGAGTGCTGCAACTTGTCTTTCAGGAGCACAGGGAAGAATAAAACAATGAAAAATGCATTTGTAAAGTGGCTATATCCTCCCTTCTAAAAGGTTCCTTCTGAAGCTGATCCCAATACTTTAATGCTTAGATGGTATCTGCCTCTGTCTATCAGCATGAAATTTCAAAGAGTGCTTGGTTTCTGAGATGTCTAATGTTGATTTAATTTAAGATAAAGACAAGGCTGTAAAAGTGAGAATCAGTCAGCAAGAAAAGCGTAAGTCAAATGTTGTAGCAGGGAAGATTTTTTCAACTGTCCTTTTACTGAGTAAGAGGAACAAAAAGCAGATGGATTGGTCATAATAGAGATTCTTGCACTTAAACTGCTTTGACAGAGAGATTCAGAAGGATCATTTCATTTTTCACCACCCTGCAAGACAGTGGATGAAAATATAAGCAGTTGATATAGCTCAGTAGTACTTTCAAAAAGCCATTGGCAAAGTTCTCTACAAGAGGAGAAGTAAATCATCATGAGAAAGATAAGCAGTGACATGGCCTGCAAACACTAGGAGCAGGTGCATCAGTAAAGCGTTGCCTCCTCCGTAGAACTGAAGGTTGCTCTCCAGTGTGCTGAAATCCCAAATTGAAGCTAGCTGTGCTAATTACACTCACGTGTGAGAGAATTAGAAAAAAACTGTATTTAGATTGATCAAAACTAGAGAAAAAACTCACAATGAACTCTTGAAGTGAGTTCTAATGAAGCTATGTGATGATGCTACCTGAAGAATACGACACAAGCAAATCTGAAAGAAATGGTTTGAGCTACTCCTTGGTATTATTTGCTTGGAAATGTAATGCTGTCACAAAGAAAAAAGACCTCTGTGTGCTCAGTATGAACTTCCTCTCATAGGAACAGTCAAAATGTTGGTATTTACAGAGAACAGAATAGAATTTTTTATTGATAGTGTTCAAAGATAAACAAAATTTTCAGATTTTGCCTTTATGAGTGCAACTGTTCATTTCCTGAAAGAATATAGTTTAAATAGAATGAGATAAGAAAGGGATGGCACAAATACTAACGGACATGGGGTAGTTAAGGTAGAAAATAATTTCTGTATTAGAGAGAAACTAAAAAGCCTCTGGCTATTTAGAGAGTAAGTGAACAGAACAGGACATAGCAAAGATACTAAATGATTAATTACATGAAGGTCTTTCTGTTCCTTGCTCTTTAATGAAACAAAATCAAAGGAACATTTCAAGTATTTGGAAGGCCACATTTACTTAACTCTGAAACATGGAAATGTTCTCTTTTTATTTTTATTTTTATTTTTTATTTAGAAAACAATGGTTAAATAACCCATAGACATCATTATTTCAAGGTATTATTGCAGCCAAAATCCAGTAGATGAATGAATATAAAACATTCATAGAACTGATAGTATTCACCAACCTTAAGTAGAATAAAATAAGTTGAGATATAAAATTTATATTTATCTTTCTAAGCTAGTTATTAACTTGACCACTGTAAGATTTTCAGTTTCAGAGTCCATCAGCAAGGCAGACTACATAACGGCATATAATGGCAACATGGCTGAATTAGCACAGAATTGAGTTTCAGTAGTGCAGTGCAGCATTTCTTGGACTAAATTTATCATCTGTGATGGTGATGTAGTCCAGCCACATCAGTGCATATATTCTATAAGGAAGAGGGGCAGTGCTGACCTCACATGACCAAACTGCATCAATTAGAATAAGTCCACCTCCCCATTTCTGTTCTTCTAACTTGTCACTTAACTATTTTTTCTCCTAGTCAAAACTAAGTGGCATTCCTCATTGATACAGTCTTCACCATAATACATTCAAAATACTTTGCAATTCAATTCTGAGCTCTAAAACTATGTTGTCTTCAAATGGTCACATTTGGAGCAACCCAAATAATAGCAGTTCCTACCTTTTCCTAATGCATTTTATTTTTCTTTAATTTCTTTTCTTCCTCTCTTTCTCTCCACCCACCATTTCTGGGCTGGCAGTTAGCCAAAGCCATGCAAGAATGAATTGAAGTGTTGTGGCATTTAAATTATATCAGTGCTGAAATGCAGAAAGGAATCTTTTTCTATTTTATTTCTAAATTGAATGCTTTCACGGAGAGGCACTGTTATCTGCATTACAATTTGAGAACTATATTAGTAAATCTCGAATGCTCAGAATTAGAGTATTCAACATTTTAGATGGATGGTTGAGTTCACCACAAAAATGCATTAAGATGAAGATATGGCTACATTTAGGATGAGCATGAATTTTGAACATCTGTGATTCAGAAATTTGCCTAAATTTCTTGGGGCACTGCCATGCAGATGTATGTTACTCCCTTCCTTTTCAAAGTAAACCTTTTCAGATTTTCCTGTCTAAAAGCTACGCCTGCAGAGTGATTCTCTCAGTCCTGTTTCTCTGTCAGATAGGAAAATATGTAGATTTCCACATTTACAAAATTATGGGAGCAGTCTTAAAATGCTGCCTGAGAGTAGAAAAGGTTCCCATTTCTTATAAAGCATGTTATAAATGCACCAGTAATACTGCAAGCACATAGATATAGTGGAACTTAGAAACGCTATGAGTATGGAGAGATTAGTTCAATCTTCTGAGTACCTTAAAGGCTTTTTCCCTAGGTCTACACTGATGCTGCAAACCCTCAGTACTTCACCACCACCCTTGTTCCTTTTAGCCTTAACCTACTCTGGAAGGTTGTAGGTTTCAAGTTGCTGGGGTTGCTGTTGTTTGCCATTCCACATCTCTGTCTGGTTCACAGTCAAAGGGGACTGTTTCTGGAAGCACAGTGATTGTAGGGGCAGCAAAGGAAACATCTGCCGTTTTCTGAAAACAAGCAGAAGGAGAAAGTGCATTGAAGAGCTGTGTCTGGGGAAAATGTAAGGATTATGATGATCAGACGGTGTGATTTCCCTGTAATAACTGAGGCTTGCTATTCAGAAACATGAGTTCCAAACAGTAGTCTGTATTTTTGTTTTTCATTTGTAGGCAGTATTTGGTGGCAAATATTGTGGCAGCCCTTTCCCTCAACACAATACAGAAAGAGTATTCCATAGAAACATGGAATGAATTATAGAATCGTTTCAGTTGGGAGGGACCTTAAAGCCCACCAGCCCCAACCCCTGCCATGGGCTGGCTGCCCCCCACCAGCTCCAGCTGCCCAGGGCCCTGAGCTCCTCCAGGAATGGGGCACCCACAGCTCTATGGGCAGCTGTGCCAGGTCCTCACCGGCCTCTGAGTGAAGAATTCCTACCTAATATCTAACCTTAATCTCCCCTCTTTTAGTTTAAAACCATTCCCCTTGTCCTGTCACTATCAGACCTCATGAAAAGTCTGTCCCCTTCCTTTTTATAAGCCTTCTTCACAGACTGGAATTTATGTCACTCAGATTCCAGTCATTATTATATTTGACTCAACTGGTAGTACAAAAGACAGGTATTCCTACAGTCAATGCAGTAAAGTCAGGAAACAAGTATTGCAAAAGAAGTCCTTTGCCACTAAAATTATTATATTCAGGAAATCAATAAAAGTTATCTGACTTGTATAAAATGTGTCTCCAACACAAGGATTATTTGCTTACAGGGAAGAAGCTGACTCAGAAACTTCTCTATGTGTAGCAAAGTCCTTTGCTCAAAGAAGCTAGAAAAAGGATGAAGAAATCTGTGTGTGAAAACCTGGAAAAGTTAAGAAGTTCAATGTGTAAACTTGAGATGAACCCCAGAGAGATGTGACCATAGCTTTTAAAGACCCATCAAGACAGGGACCAGATTACCACCTGTGCCTGGGTGAGGAGCCAGGGTCCAAACAGGGGACCAGCAGCTCCACTGCCCTCTCCCACTTCAACAGCAAGGGGCTCTGTCAGTATGTTTGGCCCTTTCCTGTGTTTTTGTTTCAGCATGTCCATGACTGATTTTCTTGTTGGTGCAACATCTCCAGAAACAGGTTTTGTTTTGTATTTCTTGGAGAGTCTCACCAAAAATCACAATATGTTTACAATTAATTTGGCCAAACCCTATTTTCTTCTTCCTCTCAACCATCTAATAAAAGATACTGAATATTGTTGAATTGCTGCAGGGACTGTGCCTTCCTTTCAAATTCATCAATTACATCATAAACATTCTGCTTTCTAAGCAGTACTAATGGAATGCTTTCAGCTCTGTGAAGTATGTGTAAATTCCATTTGAATGCACTTTATCAAATGTATTCTATCACATAGAGTACACAATCATTTCTTTTTTCTACAGAAATCTCTGATTTCCACATGGGTTACTTTGATTTTGAATGAAACTGCTCTTCTTTGTTTTGAGAATCATAAAGACAGAACTTTTTCCAATGTATCTGACACTTATTTTGCTGTTTGGAGCTGAGAAGCCAAGAACAGAGCAAAATGTATTCATATTGAAGTATCAGGAGGTATCTGTCTTTGATCTTACTTTGGCTAGGATCAATGGTACCCACCAGCTTAATGACACCTGTGGCATTTATGAAGCGGGAATACTAGAGAGTCTTTTGCCTCCAGCACTGCTCTCTGATGCTATAAAATTCATAAGCTCCACACGCTACCTGGACCAGAAAGACTCTGCTCTTTCAGTGTTTACAGGCTTTGCAGAAGTGCCAGACAGGATTGAGAACCTCTGGAATATTCCAGAAGTTATTGAAATGCCAGAGATGTAGACAAGCAAATCTGCAATTCTTACAGCCTTCTTTAAAAGGAAATACATTTTCATCAATCAGGAATTATTGGGGTTCCCTATGGGAGTACCTAACTGAAATTAGCCCAACAATCTCACTCTAAAAGGCTCCAGCCTGATGCGGTTTAACTGACTGAAGTTATTAGATGCAGCAAGCTTCAATGTAGGATTTCTGTCTTCGTTCCTCCAGCTATTAGTAGCAATGTAGAAAGAGAAAAGTTTACATTTTTTTCTTTTTTTTTTCCAAGATGGAAAACTCATATGTTAAGAATTATTTGAGATGAAAATCAATACTGAGTAGCCCTGATGTTTCTCCCCAGCATCCCTCACTTTGAGAAAAATTTGTGATGAATGAATATAAATTTGATGTATGATTTGCCACAACTGTGGCATGACAATAAAGAAACTTCTTATAATCTTAACTGGGAAATTTTTTGCCATTTTACAGCTAGACTGTTGAAACACAGTCATAAAGAGAACCTTAAATAGCAACATACAGTTCAATTCTTATCCTGCATGCACCATATGATTTTGTGTCAGAGACAATACTGAAGTAATGGCAGGCATAACTCTGAAACCCGTCCTGACTGTGAAACCTGTGAACTGATGGATGTTCAGGAGAGAGAAATAAATTAATATCTAAACTTCTAATAAAGCTCTTAGTTCACTGAAAGCAAGATCTTGAAGAAAATCAAAAGCTTACACTGAATATTCTCTTAAATACCATTTTAAAATGTCTAGATTCATTTTTAAAATTGAATTTAATATTACATTCGTCCTCTCATGTGTTGCAGAGGAAGAAGAACCTTGACTATATTTGGGGAAGAAAGCCTTCAGATGAATAAAGTTGTACCTCTTCAATTAGGAGCACTGGGAGAGATAGGGCAGCCAGGCTTGGACTAAGGCACTGCTATGCAACAAGACAGATTAATCTCCAGGTAAAGCTTATCAACAGTCTTTCTGACTCCAATAAATTGATGCAGGAGAAAGAACATGTCTGGCAGGCAAGATGCTGAGCTAATTACACAGAACATTGACAGATTCAGAGGAGTGAGAGAGACATTCAAAGTCCTCAGCTTGGAAAATGGCGATGGGGGATAGAAAACATTTAGAGATAAGAAGAAAGACTGAGGAAAGAGCAGTGTCTTATCATTCATCTTCTATGTGCTAAGAAAGTATCTACAAGAACAGCTCTCAATGGGCTGAGCTGCAAACCACTTGGAAAAAGCCAGATTAGTTGCCCCTGAGTGTATGGCATCATCACCAGGACAGCAGCCTCTGGAGGAGTACCAAAATTAGTAGGGGTGGTTGGGATCAACTGGAGGTGCATAGCTTTGCCCTGGCAGGCCTTGTAAAATGACCCATGGTTTCCTACATTTAAGTGATCCTAAATATCTCATTTACATATTTCCACTTTCTGGCGAACTTGGGCAGTATTCCTGCTTGAAACCAGCTTGTGGTCATTTTTGCATCATACTAGAGTGCACATCTTCCATGGGCCATACCTCCCTCATCTGCTGCTAATTACTTCCCAATTCATGAACTGATTTCATCTATATCAGACAGGACAGCTGAGATTTACAGACTCTGTAGAAAGCTGCAGGGTACACTGAGGAGAGCCATAGTTCAGATATGCACAAGCTTATCCCACTCTTGAGTCTCTTGGCTGAGATGTGCAGTCAATGGTTGCCTGCATGTTGCCATTAAATTACTCTGCAGGAGAAGACTATACATATATGCAGAGATAACAGAAAATCTCACAATAACTCAGTCATAAAGCCAATCAAGCAAGAGACATAAATCTGTAGGAAACTAGGCTTTGTAAGAATAGGTGCTTGCAAAACCGCTTGTTAGCAAATTAAGTTTTCTAGCCATTCTCTACCTGCTGTTAACAGTCTCTGTGTGAATGTTTATTTTCTGCCTGAATCTGAAGGCTAAAACTGTAATTCAAAATGCTCAGGATGAAACAGTAATATCAGCTATGTAAGTTCTTTGTGATGGTGTATTGTAGACTGAATTCTTTAGCCAGAGCATTCAGAACAATTTTTCTTCCCCTACTGACTCAGATGAGAGTTTCATCTATGCAAGACTTGATACTAATTGTCAGTAAAAGAAGAATTGGTACTGCAACTCTGCAGAGAACTTTAGCCTCATGTTTAAAAGATGAAAACCTATGAGCATGGTCTTAACTGTGTGCTTAAGAGTTTTGCTGAACTAGGTTATAATCCTGAATTAAAACCTAAAAAGATTCTAATTTAAACAGTTAAAGAAAAAATACAGATCTACTTAGGTTATTGGGAGCTTTCCCTGAGCTAAGTCTGGCCTTTGTACAACAAAGAAATACACGACTTGTGCTCTTCACCATTGGGCTTGGCTTCATTTAAAAGGATATCTCGTTCTAGTGAAAGGACTTCCTTCATTTGTGAACAAATCCTAATATACCAATGCAGACTCCTACTGACTTCCAAAAGCCAAACATTCTATGTCAATACTCAATGATTTTTGCTGTTGACCACCAGCTGACTACAGATGCTACCTTAAAGATCAGAAATTAAAGCTTTTGTGCTCACAAATAAACACTTTGCGGAAAGATAGGAAGACTTCTAAGGAAAGCAGGAGATGCTGATTGCCAGGTTGGGGGGGGGAAATCATGGGGATATGATTTTGAAGATCAAGTGAAAGTGAGACAGCTAAAACATCAGATAACCCCTTTTTCAGATTAGCTTATTGTGTAATCTCATTCAGCTCAGTAGGACTAATCCCAGTACAAGATAGCATTTCCCTCAGTTAAGAGTATCATTATCAGAATTGTTAGTCATAGCTGAAGTTATGTAAAAAGAACTCGTAATTTCCCTTCCTTGCTAACTTTAAAAAATTCAAGGAAAGCTGTCAGAGGGTACTTCATCCAACCATTAGTTCCCACCGCAGCTCAGTTAAATCAAATGACAGATACAGAGAGTGTTTTTCTCATGATTACTATAAAATAAGAGTCCAGTGTGATAACGTGAAAGCAAACTGTGCAAATGTATGAAACTGTACATAATGTACATTGTCCTATAAAAAGCAAATTTTCTGATTATGCACATGCACCATTAAAGTTTCTTAGGATATACTTTAGGATCTTGCTAGTTCCTGATTTCTTCCTGAGTTTCTTCCTCTCTAAGTTCTCTGTAATTTAAATGGGAATTTTTAACAGTCTGAAACTAAAATACTCATTAGAGTATCAGCTGCAGACAGTGGAATGAAAGGATTCACTTCTACAACACAAGATTTGCTTTGAGTTCTAGCACAAAGCTCTATGCTGTTCTGCAGTATTTCACTGTATTTCAGACAGTGGTGCTCTGCCATCTTAGCAAGGTTACGATCATCGACAATCAGAAATCCAAATTCAAAAACTGCAGAGGAAAAGGCATTGTTGTCAGATATGCTAAAATGCATTCATTATGCAGTTAACATCTGTAGCACAAACCTTCACTGTTTTCTCAACAAAGATTACATTTCTGCACTTGAAAAAGTAAGGTGATAATAAACAAGATGAATAAATAACACTGAACGTCCAGATCTTCTAAAAATGCTCCAAACCAGCCATTAACTTCTTTCTAAAACAATAGCTTGACATTAAATGTGTGTTAGATGTGTGGAGAGACACAATTGCTACAAAAAGGATGTAACTATAGAAATGGCTTTCTCTTGGGCTGTTGCTCCCCTAAAGATTCCTATGATTCCTTTTTTTTTTTTTTTTTTTCCAGTAGTGGATCTGAAAGTTGACAGAAACATGTTAGGCACAACAGAAATGCATCATTACGTAAAAACCTTGGAAAGGGAGATATGACAAATTTCATGGTCTAGTTCTAAACAGCCTAGAGTCCCAGTGGATCCTCTGAAAAATGAGGCATGTTAATTGGCAATACAGGCAGCAGAATGTGCCTTTCCAGGAATGAAGACTTGATCCAAATTTGAACTGTTTTTCTGTAAAAGAGGAGCATCTTAGTGAGGCCAATAGATGTGTGAAAACCAGTAAGAATGGGACTGGATCAGGGGGCCTGACTGTCTTACACTGCCAGGAGAAATTGTGTGACCACAAATGCAAAAGTGAGAAGCTTGTTTCTTCCCTGGTAATGAAAAAAACAAGGCAAAGAAAAATGGAGAGGCTTATTCAAGATGAAATGAAGCATAGCATGGTAGCTTGCTGGGGAAGGGCAACTTTCTCTCTAATCACTCATTTTGCTGCCTACTTTTGGCATAGAGATGCACAGCTTCATTCTCTGTCAGTTTATGTTGTGAGATCTCTTACACTGAAATAGAGCTAGAGGAAGGAACAATGGAAAAGACATGCTCATACCCTCGAGTAGTCTAGACAGAAATGAAAACTAATAAAAGCGATGATGATGTTAATAATAATATGGTATCTGAAATAACTACTGCTGACATACGATCTATTGATTAAAGTCTTTCATATGACAAGATGTCAGCCAACAGAAATAAGAAATCAATACCTAATTTAACAGCAAAGAACATATCAACCTTCTCCAAGACAAAGAGAGACTGTGATGTTTGAACAGAAACAATGTGGATTTTACTCTATTAATTAATTATTTCATTTATTTATTTATTTATTTTGAGCATTTATGTGAAAGAAAATATTAGTTCTACTAAATAAAGCATTCCCTGAATTCAGCAGGGAGGTGCATTTGTCAGGTCACTGATGAGCAATTAGTAAGTCCAGACAAACAACATCTGTATTGATACATTTCAATGTATGTTTCTGGATGTCAGGATTTTGAAATAAATTGATATATTTCAACAGCTAAGGACTCCAACAAACATGTATTTAATACATACAGAAAAGGCATGAAAGGGGTCATTTGGAAGGCTTGGATATTGTTCACAGACTGGCTAAAAAATGCAGATTCTATCCAGAAGGTTGAATGTTTGCCAGTGAGGCCCCAGTAGTGTAGTGCTCTTCCAAACCAATGTGAGTGCACTACCCTAGGGAGAAGATGGGCATGTTGAGTGTACCTCCTGGTGCCTGAGTAACAACAGCTTTCTGATCCAGGCTACCCTACTGACCCAGGCCGAAAAGTGTTGCATGGAACTAGATGGTTGATGGTTGGGCTAGATGATCTTAGTGGTGTTTCCAACTTTTATGATTCTAAGATTCTATGAATGGAGAAAATAAAGAAAGCTCACTGCAGATAATAGGATATAATGTGCAGATATGATGAGTTGTTCATCACAACCAATTTCAATGAGGCAAATATTTTAGTTGTTTTAGTTATATTGTTTAGTGAGTCCAAAGTTACTGGGATTCATAGAGAAATGAAGGGTGAATTCTTGAATTATATTCTTATAAGGAGTCATACTGATGTTATTTCTCTTTCTATGGAGAGAATAAAGAGATACAAATAAGGCTTGAATACAGCAAAACAATTTGTATGACTACATGGGAAAGCTCTTCACCACAGCAGAAATATCACATTTTCATGCATATAAAACTGCAAGTGATCTGTAGAGAAAACAGATTCTTCACAGTTTCACCAAGAAAAGAGATTATATGTGCAGTGTCATAAGAGAAATTTAATCATGCACACTCTCCATGAGTATTGCCACCATATTTTTGTTATTTTTTGTTTCATCTTTGTTCTAACACTACTAACCCTCATGATAGTGTAGTTACTACCTGGCAGTCATCAGCCCAGTGGCCCTCCGGCTGCCACTCAAAGTGAAGAGGCTCGGGAATAGAGTGAAGTAGTGCCACCACATTTCTCTTTGTTCAGGCACGTCCCTGTCCTGACAGGTAGAGCCCCAAACAACGCCAGATTTCACTTTTCAATAGCTAGAGTTAAAGCCTTATGCTTTTTCTACACTCTACTATACTCCATAATCTGTTTTAGCAAGTATACCATGTTTTTGAGAATTAATATTCAGATGAATTTTATCTCAGATTATGATTTATTACTAATACGATGATCTTCTGAAAACACGTGCCCATAACTGATGATTTCCTGTAGCTATGTTGACATTGTCAGCAAAGAGCCAAAGATCAAAAGAGTGTGAATACTAAATAAACTTTTAATCAAAAATACCAGAGCTAAAATTCTCTGGCATTGCAGTTTGGGAAAATCCATTGGTAAGCTCTGTCTGTTCTCTGCTTCAAAAAGGCTTCAGTCTCCAGAGCAATAAATTGTTCACAAAAATAAATTAAAAAGCAGACTATAGAGAATTAATTAATTTATAATTTCAGTATGGAGAGATGAGGATAAAAGCTTAATATTATACAAGCATGCGTTTTTATTATGCTGATTTTCGTTGCATATACAACAATGAACTAAACTGTTCTTGGTTTAATCAATAAAATATATACATTTGAGCTCACATTCTTGAATAGATTTTAAAGTTTTCCTATGGATATTACTGATTTCTATGCCTATCGCTACCAACCATCACATTCAAGTCATTACGCATTCTCAGTGTTTGGTACTGCTGACTAATTAAACCCTACCACATACCCTTAGGAAATGCAATAGTCCAGCTATATAATAGACTCACAAGTTGTAAGGAAAATACCATATCTTTTGGGACCTGGAAAACCTCCAATATATAACTTGTCTTTTTTTCAACAACAAAATGACTACCTAGAAAAACTGATAATCAGGTTAGACATTAGGAAAAACGTTTTCTTGAAGTGGCGAGGCATTGGAACAGGCTGTGCAGGAAGGTGGTAGGGACACTGTCCTGGAGGTTCAAGAAACATGGAGGTGTTGCACTGAGGGATATGTTTTAGTGGAGATGGTTTGATGTTTGGACTAGATTATATTAGAGGTCCTTTCCAACCTTGATGATTCTATGATTCTATGAAAGGTCTCTGATGACCTTTATCTCAGTTCCATATCCCACCCACCCAAAAACATGCCCATGTTCTGCGAGTTAAACATGGGTGCCTCAGTCTCCTCCAGTTCTGGCCTTGAGAGTGGAAAGTCTCAACTATGAAGATAGCTTTGGAGCATCATCACCTGCAAAATCACAGCTTGTCTCAGTGTTTTGTAGCCCAGTATCAAAGAATAACAGGATGGCTGAGGTTGTCAGGGATCCCTCAGTCCCTCTGGCCCAACTCCTGCCTAAGCAGGGACACCCACAACAAGGTGCTTAGAGTCACATTCACGTGGCTTCTGAAGATGTCCAAGGAGGAGAGTTCACAGCCTCTGCACAACCTATGCCAGTGTTCTGTCACCACGCAGCATGGAACACTGCAGCAGGCACTGGTCTGATTACCAACAGACACTGGAAAACCATAAATACTGAGGACATCCTTACCACAAAATCCATCTGCAGTGATGAAAGAAAATCACAACCCAAGGACATTAAGATGTGGAGAAATGCACTTTGCTTAATTCCATACTACTGTCTATTCAAGAATTTTCTACAATAGTTTATAACATTCTTTTCAGGCATCTGACTATTCATGTGTGGGATACAACCTTCTTCTGAGAATCTGAGGCAGTCATTCAACTCTGCACTGTGTTTCACTTAGGACTGTCCAATCTGCCTTCCCAAAAACTGTCTGCAGCTCCAATATGCTCCCTGGAAAAATAGTGCAAGTGCCATAATACAAAAAAGCCCAGCAGCACCATGTACTGCCTCAGAGATGTCCATGGTGGCATCGGGACAAGAGTGAAAGATGAATCATCTCAGTAGAGACCAAACTGAAACCTTCATGACACTGGTCACCACTGGGCTTTCCTCATGCACAGGACTTCAGGCTGGTTGAGTGCAGCCATAACATCACTACAGAAGCCCAGCCTTTACACTGCAGAAACCAGTACTTGAAAAGCAATATAGGACTGCTCAGTTATTAGCTGTCTCACTCCCAGAGCTCTGTGACTTTTAGGGACTACTCCTAAAGCTTTAAGATTTAAATATTTTGGACTGGGCCACACAGTAGTTCAGCACAGAATGTGACATATCAGGAGGAATTTTGGGACTGGTATATATTATTTATCTCTCATGTCCACAGATGATTTCTTCGGCAGGCTTGGAAAATTTGTTCACTAAGTAGTGGGTAGAAAATACTTAATTTTTCCCTTCAGAAGCTATTTTTCAGTTAATATTGTGTACCATCATGTGCTTTTTGGTATTATTTTACATGGATCAAGTATTTAATTAAGAATCCTTGGAGTCTGAATTTCAAACATCAAAATTAGATATAACTATTTGACCCTTGATGTGGACTTAAACCTCATGTGACAGAAGAAACTGAAGAGCAAAGGAAAACTGATGTTTTCTCTTAGATGTATGTTTTTAAGAAAGACTGATGCCAGAGGGTAAATGTATTGTAAATCACAAGAACTTCCATTTTAATTACCAGATTACTTCCTTGATTCAGCAAAGTGAGAGACAGCATAAGGAGCTAATCCTGGGGCAGGGCAGGGCTAGAATCAAACCCTTGCTGAAAATGAGAAATGGCAAGGCACGAAGTGTATGGGGTTTGCTTTCATCATAGGTTTAGCCCTGGGCAAGGCTGTCATGCACTGGTAAGCGTTAAAATAACTTGCATCGTGTTATACAAAGTGCACATGCTGTCGCAACCATGCCCAAGTCGGAAATGAAACTGAGAAATTAATATATCCTACCTGCACTGTGTCTGAAGCTATTGTAGAAACACCCCTTCGGGGCTCCACCAGCACACTGAACTTTAATAACTCAGTGATTTGTTTCTGAGCACCATTTTCCAGTTGCAGCAGCTACCTTCTACCATGCTAGAAATCTCCTAGTTAACCTCTACTGATGTTGAGGTTGACCAGTTTTTCTCCTAACAGATGTAATTGCCCTTTTCCCATGTCAAAGGGGGGAATTGGCTGGATCCTCCCCAGTGACTTTTGAACCCTGAGGCACTGTTGCTTGCTTGGACCTATGCTGATTGTCAGGACCAGCTCTTGACACCCTCTAAAATGCCCTGGATGCAAGGTGACTCTCTCCTGAGAGATGGAGAGGACATGAGCAAGAAACATGTGGACAAAGACATCTCTAACCGAGATGTCTCTTCTTGATCATAGCGGGCCTTACACAATGGGTTGGAAAAGACTTAAGCCTTTCAGGACATAATAGTTTAGGATTAGCTAAGGGGAAAGTAATGAATGGGAAAAGTATAAAATCCTACATGGTTTAGGATTAAGTCAAGACCTACTTGACTGCTCATTAACTTTGGTGTTTTCTAAAATAATCTCATGTAATGTTGGTGCTTAAAGCAGTAAAGCAATCTCACAAAGCTTTGCTCATCTATTATCCACATCAGTAACAACTTTTTCTAAGGAGGAAGTAAATTAATGTTAGTTTTCTTCTCTCCCATGCTGAGAAAAAAGGGCTTTTGAGCAGAATTTATGTGTGGGCTGGTGAACATCCTTGACAAAAGTCTGACTTTAATGCATTTACTATCACAAATAATGAGAAATGAAAATCATTATGTTGAAGACATTTATAAAAGAACACTGAAATCAAAAACATCCTTTAAAGCTGGTAAATTTATCTTTGGTTCTACAACACAGATAAAGAAATGGAGGAAGTCTGATGATGACCTCTCTGTGTGACCTGCTCCAAAGCCACCAGAACTGTGAGAAGAGATTCTCAGGATAGTTTGCTCCCTGAAAAGCCCTGTCTGGGCAGCAGGAATTCAAAGATGGACACTTCCAGATCTGATTTCTTCATGGTCAGTTCTGTTGATATGATGGGAAGTGCTGGTGTTCAGGCATCTCATGCTGTGTGATAACATCTGGACCAGAATACCAAACCAACCAGCATCTAAACTATAGCACAACCTCCTCCACTTCTCTGCTGCAGCAAAACACTGCCAGGAAGGAGTTGATGGAAGCACTGTTGAGGCTGGGAAAGGAGTAATTTCTAACTTGCATAAAGCATCTCAAGGGAAGAAGCATCTGAAATCTGGATGTGATTTCCCATTTTTGGCTAAAACTTCTTCCCTGCTTAGTTTTTATAATAATATTGTCTGCAGAAAACAGACACTTTTCACAAGAGTATACATCTAGTTAGTAAACTACTGGGAAGTGATATGAAGATCTTGACCAGAATTATTGAGAGAAACAAACATGAGAGTTGCAATAGCGCTTTAATTACATACAGCTCTCCATAGTGCAATACATCAGGTGCTATTCAAGGCCAAACAAAGCTGAATTGTATTCAATTCACAGCAATAGATGTCCTTATGTCACTTGCACAATGTAGAACAGAGACAGAGTATGATGTGCTCAGTTTGTCTTTTGGTTGCTTGCAAAACAACACTGTGAAGTTCTGTGGAAGATCTGATAAAAGCTCTCAGGCTTTATCTTGGGAATATGGCTGAAGAAGAAAGCCAACAAAAAAAGAGTGGTCCACTAGGGAGGCAAGTGGACACTAAAATAGCCTCAGGCAATGAGCATGAGTTGCAGCAGTGGCACATCATCACAAGTTGATGTTGCTTCATGACTGCAATATAGGATCTGTTCATTACCTTATGTCTCTGGAAGTCTTCACTGTCAACGTAATTCCCTGCCTGCTGTGAGCTGAGTACTGCTGACCTGAAGAGTGCAGTATATGGTTATGCAGAAAGCCTAATTTACACCCTCACAGTCGAATAGCATAATCACATTGCTATGTAAACAGGATCTCTGCAAGGGACCCAACTGCCACATTTGATAATTCCTTCATACATGCAAACTAAGGATCTGAACTGCTGATGGGCAGCGATGCCTGAAATGTGAAAACAGCACATAAGAAGTTCAATATGCAATTAACCATAAAAGCAGCATTGCCTCACTTTTTGGGAACATTTACAATACGATGCCTGAACTGATTTAATAGCATGGAAGAGATAGCAACTGACATTGTCTCTCAGAGGAACAGAATGAACACAGGAATATCTAACATACGTGTGACAAAAATAGTAAGTTAGAGATAACAGTGGGCAGCCAGTTACAATTTGACTAGGCAGCTCCTGCTGTCGGTGAAGATTTTCAGAAACAGAGAACAATTTTGAAGGTAGTTAGGGCAATCGAGACCTGTTGTTCAAAACACACTGACTAGCCTTTCTCTGAAAGTAATGTCACCATGTGGTGTTAATATAGGGCAGCCTGGAACTGTGGCATCCTCATCTGTTAGCAGGACAAGGGGAAATGGTTTTAAGTTGAAAGAGGGAAGATTTAGGTTGGATGTCAGGGGCAAGTTCTTTACTAGAAGAGTGGTAAGGTGCTGGAACAGGCTGCCCTGAGAGGCTGTGGATGCCCCATCCCTGGAGGTGTTCAAGGCCAGGTTGGATGTGGCCCTAGGCAACCTGATCTAGTAAATGTGGAAGTTTGGTGGCCCTGCCAGACAGGGGGGTTGGAGCTTCATGATCCTTGAGGTCCCTTCCAACCTGGGTCATTCTGTGATTCTGTGTGATTCTGTTAGCATTTTTTTATGCCAGCCACCAGAAGGAACAGCCTCACAAAGGTGTCTGCTTGTGCTGCCTCTCAGCTCTGGGTGAGACAGAGACAGAATGCCCATTGCACTGAAACCAGAGCATGACCTGAGCTTTCCCACCCCAAACTGTGTGGCTGTGGCATTATGGGACATGGTTTAGTGATGAGACAGGGTGTGTTGGGTTGATGGTTTATATTGGTGGTCTTAAAGGTCTTTTCCAACCAAGATTTTCCAACCAAGAGCTCAGAGAACATTTTACTATTTTTCAAGAAGGTTCTTTCAGGATTGTTTCACTTAAGGAACTATAAACTGCATCTATAAACAGCTACATCTCTACCCTCACTGAGTAATTAATCATTTCTGAAACTGAAAAAAAAAAAAAAAAAAAAAAAAGAAAAAAAAAAAAAGAAAAAGAAAAAGAAAAAGATGTATGGAACAGGAAATCCAAAAGGTGAGAGGGCCTCAAGGTGAGAGAAAATTGTGGAAAGCTTCTGTCCTTGAGAGTTCAAAACTTTGTGAGATAATCCAGATTAATCCCTTCTCACCTTTTTTCTTCTTTTTCATGTTTGTTGCCTCTCTCAATCTGCTGTCTGCTCTCTACCAGAGCTGCAGCCTCAAAATCATCCATTTCTTCTAAATCTTACACGTGTGAGTTTATTTCACTCTTCTGAATGGAAGTAAATGAATTTTATTTTCCTGGCTCACTCTTCCAATGCCTTCTGCGCAGTCTGATACATTAATTCAGATTATAATTCTGTTCACTTTTTGCATTAATTCTCAACTGACTGACCCTCTTCATCTGTAATTATTACCATGAAGGTTTTGAATATCATTAAACTCTTCTCACCGACTGCATTAACTTTAAAAGGTAATTTGATTAATTCTGCAAACCACTGGTAGATGGAGATTTAACGCCTCATAGAATTTCTGCATTATCAGTATTTTGCAGCAACTAGATCTGAAAGATAAACGAAATCCCTGGAGACCAGATGAAAAAGGTTGGTTGTTTTTGTGAAAGATTTTAAGTAATTTTGTTAAGCTTTAAAAGCAGTGTTCTAAATTGTTTTTCCCAGAATTACAAACAGATCATTCCTCTGCATTCCCCTGCAGTACTGATTTAATAACTTTTCATTTCTGTGAAACGCATATATTTCCAGAGCTCAGCCAAAGGTTCTTCACTTGGGAAAACACAATGACTGTGAGGCAGCAAAAGTTATCAACTGATAAATTGTAGAACAATGTAGTCTGCCAAAATAGTCAACATGTAACGAATTCACCTAACTTCAGAACTTCGTGGAAACCAAAGAGGCATACTAATGCTGTTTCAGTGACTGGTGTCACCAATCTGATGCTATCATCTTTAAATAAAAGTGCTTGGGGATGATAATGGTGTAGAAGATGGTGCACAGTGTTACTGAGCAGCAATGTATTGCATTAATGATCTGCTATAAGGAACTGCAGATACTAATTCCCTTGCTGAACTTCTTTTCCTCCATTGCCATATCTGACTGCTGTGCTGGTAACCAGAACTTTTCTGCATGTCTTACTTCAGGGGAAGCAGAAAGATAGAAATATTCATTAGAATTTCATAAAAGTTAATAAAAGGTCAAATTATAAAGACTGGAGTAGGAAATAAGGGCTACCTGTATTCTTGCATGGTGTGCATTGAAGAGCACGGCAAGAAGCATGTCATAAAATGAGAGGCAGCATCTACAGAATCTGCCTTTGTGACCCACACCAGAGCAAATCAGCTACAAAGACAAATGGTTAATCCAATAGGGCTGAGCTGTTGGAGAATGGATGAGATCAGAAGACAGCTGCTCTACAGGGAATTATTTACACATCTGTCACCATTTCCACAGCATAGGCATGAAAAACATACTCTCTTCAGAGCTGCTGGCTAATGAGGGAACATACAAAGAGGCCCACCTGGCACTTGGGCAGTAGACACTGCATAAGCAGAAGTATCTAGTCAGTCCCCAGAAAAGGCTCCCTACACTGTGACTGGATTCCAAAAAGAGCTGTAAGGTTCTCCCTTGTCATGCTCCCATTTCTCACCATCCTTTCTTCCATCTGGGTGGCACATGGCAGACTGTTAAATGGATCAAGGCTGTAGATCTTTCTTGGCATGCAGCTGGTTAAGGAGGCTACATTTGCTTGCTTTGTTTTTGCAAAAGCTTCCTGCATAATTCAAGTTTTATTTTTAAGGCTGTAGATCTTACAGGTTCAAATACATTCATCAATCTGTAAGCTGGCTGTAACAAGGACATTGCTAGAAGGCTGGAACCAAGCTCTCCAAAGAGTATGTTATTGTATTTATTTCATATGTAGTTTATAGCTACTAATTACAATAACCTCAAATGACCCTTTAAACTGAAACACCTAATTAATGTGAGTCAAGGAAACAATATTTTGCTGTCTGTCAATGAAAATAATACAAACAGTGGTGAGAGGTGGACATATGCACTGGCCTGTTACTGTCCAACCTTCTACACTGTTAGTTCAGTTCCTAACATGGTTTTGCAACAGTGCTCGGAAACGACATGACATTACCAATTCAAACAGCTTGTTAGCTGTGGTCTGTTTTTTGCTGATGGGATAAATTTGTACGTCCTGTCAAATCAGTTGGCCACAGGGCTATAGAATGGTCCTTGGCTCATTTTAGTTACTAAACTGGATGCAGTGATTGGAGGATGCAATAAAGGGAACAGGCGATCCCATTCAGAAGGACAGTCTGAAAGAAAGATTGTCCCAGTATATTTTTCATCATCTACATTCTGAATGAGTGGAAGAATTTTATTTGTCTACCTTCGGAACAATTTGTTTGTCCCTAGGAAAACACTACTGCTTTCATGGAATCAAAGAATCAAAGAATTCTTAAAATTGGAAGGGATCTGTAAAAGTCGTCTAGTCCAACTCCTCTGCAATGAACGTGGACATCAGTAGCTAGGTCTGACTGCCCACAGTGTGGTTCAGCTTGGCCTTGAAGGTTTCCAGGGATGGGGTATCCACCATACCTCTGGGCAACCTGTTCCAGTGCCTCACCACCCTCATTGTATAAGACTTTTTCCTTATATCTAATCTAAACAAGCTTGAAACCATTTCCTCTTGTTCTATCACAACAGACTCTGCTAAAGAGTCTGTCCTTCTTCTCACAACTTGTTCCTTCAGCCTAGTAGAATTTATGGTTTTGCATATAAATTACAGAATTTGTTTGTTTAAAGGCTAGGTGTAAGTATATATTCAAGTCTTTCATGTCATACATAACAGAAAAGGACCGCAATACTACAAAGTGTTATGATACTATTAAACATTTATGATGTTGAGGTTGAAGCTGTCACTGGGATTTGGCTTTCCTCTCTCCCATTGCCAAGGACCTGAGGACATTCCAATATTCCCAGGGATTTTGTTGCTCAGTCTCAGTGTCAGCTTCAACAGGCAGTCTAGCCTCAAAGAGAACAGCAGGAAGCCTTAGCACAGGTCCCTAAGGAATTGCATTTAATCCGATCCTTTGAGAGTCTTTGTCTGTGTTTTAAGCTAAGTTATGCTGCAGGAAAGTCCATGCCCAGTCTCACAGCTCCCTGGTGTGGACCCAGAGCTGCTGGTTTGACTCCTGTCAGATCCACCTCTGTGCTACAGAAGCTTCATGTAGCAAAGTTTATTCAGCACTTGCTTTGGATTTCCTGGGTCATGAGATATAGGTGTGGAGGAAAATCCTGCTGATCTATCTGACTTCTGCTGCGCTATGTAAAGTAATGGGAGCACTCCTTTGCTGCCGAGATTGATGAGAGTATGGACCTGAAGGGCATAAAAAAGGTACACAGGGAAGAATTTTTTGCTGTTTGTAGTAGCAAAAGTACTACAAAGAATGCAGTCAGGCAAGAAGTTTTTAACAAATAGAAGAAATGATTTTTTTCACCATAGAGCGAGTAATTGAATTGTGAATGGCACACTGCATAATGCTACAGAGTAAAAAATAAATAAATGAATTAGAAAAGAAGCTAGACAAGTTAATTTAAAGGATAAATTCATACAAGTATTCTGATATTTTTTCTTCTGTTATAGAATACAGAGGGAATGTCAGGCAAAAATCCAATTGTCATGTTTGTGTCAGGCAGTTATTCAGTAATAACTTTAGCATTTTGGGATAATGGGTATAATTTGTTCCCCACAAACTAGCATTCTCTGCTTCTGTGGATTGTTTAGGAAAAAACACTGTGGGGATGAATGCAGATCGCCTGTTGAAGCATTAGGTAATGAAGCTGACTAAATGTGTGGATGCTTGTCCTGTGCACCTGCAGTTTGAAGTTCCCACACCAGCAAGTGGGACTCACAATGAAAGCTTTGACGATGAAAGCTCAATAATGTTCAGACCTCTCTGTGCACTCAATGACCAGCCACTAGAAAAAGCTCCATCCTTAGCCATCTTCTGCATATGTTCAAACTGCATTTATGGTTGCTATTTCTACAAGTCATAGAGTCAATTAAAGTCTATTAATGAGCCCTATTTTTAGATCAGTGCAGAGAGATTGATCTACAGAAATAAATCAGAATTTCTAAGTGGGCACTTTGGCTTTGTTGTCAGCTCAGGATAAGGCAGCATATTATTCCATATTCCAAAAAAGAGTACCTTCTTCAAACTGTTCTTGTTACTTGCTTAAATGTAAAAACACATCAATCACAACATAGCTGTGTATTCTGGAGCACAGCCTACTTAAGGCATTGAGAGAAATTCATAAACGTGGATTGAATTAATTCTGACATCTACTCAGAAAGGCAAGAAATATCTTAAAGATCTCATCATTGAAAAAAGCCAGTGATTAAGTGGCTTACTGGGAAGTGTTCAGGTATTTCATGCCTGCCTTTAAGCTCCATCTTATGCCTGATCCCTAATGGCTGAATGAAAGTTCTGTCTACAGGCTTCAGCATCTTTCGAATGTAGCATGTTAGTTATATTCATTTGTTTTACAATGTAACAAAAGCATAAGATGAAATGAAATCAGTAACCCAGAATGTTTATCACCTCTATACTAAAAATGAGAAAAAGGCCCCACAGACAGATGCAAAGAGCAAGCAAAATCTTCCAGAAGCCAAATCACCATCCAGAATCTTGGAATTTAGTGCAAGATGAAGCAGCAGTACTCAGAGAAGTCAAAATGCAACAGCAAAAATTAGAAATACAAACATGGGCTCAAGCCCAGTGTAAGTAATGTAAATGTTTAGTTTGCATGTGGACATGAACTATATTTAGCTGCACCAGTTGTTTGCAGTGAGGAGGTAATGAACTCCTCCTGGATCAAATGCTACATTTCCTGTAAAATCAGTATGGCAAGCCGGGCAGCACTGACTGTCCAGCCACTACCCTGAATGAAGCTGGAGGTCTCTGCTGAGGGCGCAGAGAACTGATGGAAAGTTATATAGTTATACATATTGTTATATAGGTATCATCATGCTCTGAAGCTCAAGACTGAGCAAGAGGGCAAGAGCACAACTATGTCGTTGGAGCCCAGTAACTGAGCCACTTTCCAGAGATCCTGCCAAGCCTTGGTAGTGTCCAACTCCAGGCAGCCTTGTCCAGCACAGAGCCCTAACGCTGGGCAGAACCTGGGACAGCGCCTGGCTCAGAAACGACTATGTTAGAAGAGAAGGGAGGGATCTTCCCTTCACTCAGAACTGAGCAGACCATGCTTCTGATCTATGCATGCAGCACCTTGCTGGGGACCCAAGAACCAAAAAAGTGGCAGAAGTCAAGTTGAGTCAACACAGTTATTGCTGGCTTTTGTAATTTTCCTCATGGTGTGACTTTCAGCATCTGTTCATGACTCCAGAGTCTCTTTCATAACATTTTCTATCTCTGTAAAATCTGGCAATAAAATAGGGTGGGTTAATTTTTTCTTTTGTTAATAGATAATTAAACTGTCTAGAGATATCACACTGCAAATAGTATGAGTAGAAATACTGCCATTTAAGCTGTCACCTTCTCTCCTGTACTTTCCCCTCCCCCACCCCCCTTCTTGAAGAAAGCAGCAGATCCTGTCTCCTCTGCAGTCTGGGGCATGTCCCTCCCACGAAGGGCCCATGGCAGCTCAGATCTCCTTCTCCAGCACAGACAAGCTCCAGGCCATATCTTCAACACTTGGACGTGGTCTCAGCTGTCCACCCTTTAACCCTCCCCAACTTATTAACACACTTCCCAGAGGGCAGGTATCCATCCTTTGATTGACTGCTTTATGTGACCCTTGAAGGACTTGCACAAAATTTTTCAGGAAGATTTCTACCCTAGAGACACTTTGCTCTCAGAATCATAAGAGAAATATCTTAGATTCAAAATGAAGAATAACTGCATCAAACCCTTTTTTCATTTCCTCCAAAATTTGAGTGCTTGCAGATTAAATCTGTGCTTTTATGCTCCTGGATTCCCTATGCACCATCTCTACTTTCATTTCCCATTTGCCAGCAAGTGAGCAAACCATTGCATTTTGTTCAGAGCTACTGTTTTCCTCATGACACAGCAATCCTGTCCTCATGTCACTTTACAAGGTTCATGTTCTTCTTCATATAAACATTATTATGGATATTATGTTATTATTTTACTTTTTAAAATAGAAAAGTAGGATCATAAAACCACTAAGGTTAGAAAGATCCAACCCTCAACTCATGATGTTAACACATCAGCATGTTACTGCATGCTATGTACAACAAATCCATACCTGCATTAGAAGCCATATAACAGCAAACTCAGAGTACAGGTGTGAGTTTGGGAAAAGTTACACAGTGCTTGTGATCCTGAATTTTTTGACACTCTTTGTGTAACTGCAACCTCAGGGGGAAGCCTGTATACTGTGTACTTTTTGTTTGAAAAAATAAGATTTTTATCATGATGTTTTGGATCACCAATTTCCTGTGTCAGCGGAGTGAAACAGACCTAAGTCTTTCCTTGGCCTCTACTTCTACTATTCTGTAACATTTTCCTTCATTAGGCAAATGTTGGAAATACTGACATGTCAGGCATTTACAGACAAAAATTGTACTCCACATTTTCACAAACAGAACATCATTGTCCTTAATTAAACATCCATGTTCTCTGAAATTCTTAATTTTTGAAAAAGGAAAAAAAAAAGTGAGCTACATAGAATACCGCCCTGAGTCACAGCTTATGCAGAAGTGTGATGCTCTTGAGTTGTCCTCAAAAACCATTCTAGATGATACCCACAAGATCTGATTTCTCAATAAATATATTCAGAAGAAGAAACAATAAGCTCTTTTTTTTTTTTTTTTTTTTTTTTTTTTTTTTTTTTTTTTTTGCCAATTCAACTGCATAATACATAATACATTCTCTTTGTTTTGTAAGTTTCAGCTGCAGTGGTGGCTCTGAAATTACAGTGAAATTATAGTGTCCCTTGAACTTGGAGTGAAAGAAAATGTACAAATTTCAAAATTAAATAGCAAAATGCTGGTTCCAATATAGACTGCATAAAATTTATGTTATGAATGAGCTGCTTTGAGGCAGATGGAGGATGGAGAAAAGGAGCCAATTGAAGAGGATACTGTGGTAGCAATGATCTTGTCACATGGCAGTGGGACCCACAGTGGGATCACAGATCCTACCCTGTGGATCATCTCTCACACCGTATGCCCGTCTTTATACTTCCTGAACAGTAAATCAGAACAGAGATGTTCTGATGTTCCGATTCACCTGTTATTACCTCCTGTGTTTTTTTGGTCCTTACTGTTCATTGGTTACCTCACTGCACATTACATAAATTAACCACATACCAGCTTCCCTACAGCCACCATACGGCGCCAGCTGGAATTAGCAGTTTATAACTCCCTACATAGTCTTGGCACCTACCAGCTGGCAAGGAGTCCTTCCCTTAAAATCTATTCAAATATTTGTGGTTGTTTTTTCCTTTTTATGCAATGTTGTGTGTTACTGGCATTGCAGTACTGTACTTATTCAACTTCAAAACATTTGAATGTGAAATTCATATGAGATGGCTTTTTGTCATGAAGGATATGCAATCAAGACCTAATTTTAATGTTATGTGTTAAATACAAAGAATCACAGAATCCTTAGAGTCAGAAGGGACCTTTAAAGATCACCTAGTCCAGCTCCCCCACAATGAACAGGGACATCATAGATAGATCAGGTTGCCCAGGGCCTTATCCAGCCTTGCCTTGAAAGTCCCCAGGGATGGGCATCAACTACAACACTAAGTAACCTGTTCCAGTGCC
This sequence comes from Excalfactoria chinensis, assembly GCF_039878825.1. Classification (NCBI taxonomy): domain Eukaryota; kingdom Metazoa; phylum Chordata; class Aves; order Galliformes; family Phasianidae; genus Excalfactoria; species Excalfactoria chinensis. The sequence continues at coordinate 12,276,354 of NC_092825.1, read as the reverse complement.
TCACCACCCTCACTGTAAAATATTATTTCCTTATATCTAGCCCAAATCTACCCTCCTTGAGCTTGAAGCCATTTCCCTCTGTTCTATTGCCACAGACCCTACTAAAGAGTCTGTCCCCTTCTTTCCTGTAGCTCCCCTTTCCACATATGGATGCAGTACTCCAGGTGAGGCCTCATCAATGCAGAGAAGAGGGGCAGGATCACTTCCCTCACTCTGCTGGCCAGGCTGCTTTTGATGCAGTCCAGGACAGAGTTGGCTTTCTGAGCTGTGAGGGCACAGTACCAGCTCATGTCCAGTTTGCCATCCATCAGTACAGCCAGGACATTTTCAGCAGAGCTGCTCCCAATCCTTTCATCCCCCAGTCTGTACAGGTAATATATGTTGCCTCGACCCAGGTGCAAGACCTTGAACTTGGTTTTGTTGAACCTCATGAAGTTCACCGGGGCCTACTGCTCAAGCCTGTCTAGGTCCCTCTGAATGGCATCCTGTCCTTCTGGCGTGTTGAGTGCACCCCACAGCTTGGTGTCATCAGTAAATTTGCTGAGGGTGCACTTGACCCCACTGTCAGTGTCACTGGTGAAGATATTAAAGATGTTGAAGATTTAAATATGTAGGCAAAGGACTGGGAAATGGTAATGTCACACAACCCAAAATGTTTTGTAATGTATTTTGTGATTACTTTGCAGACAACAACAAAATCCAAGCTAACATGTACTTAAGAGATGCAAAACTGATAACAAAAGGCTTTTCAGAAATTTGTGACCAGGTGGGAGAGGACAACAAACCAAGCTCCTGAGATATAATATTCTACCTCATCTGCCTCAAAGTGTAAGTTATCTCATCTAAAGTATCTGAATATTTTTTGGTGGGTTTGAATACAATGGAGACACACGTTAACTACTAGAGCACCAGAACCAAGGGCATGGGTAAAATGTTAGTTACAATGTGTCTGTTCTATACTGTGATAAAACTGCACTGTATCACAAAATGAGCACAAGTCTTAATTAAAGAAGTATCTTCATAAATGACCAATGCTTTAAAATCTGTGAGATTATTTGCAAACAGCTGAAATATTTAGACTAAGCTGTTCCTCTCAATCTGTGCTTCACGTTGTTGGTTTTGAAAACTACTCTGCTGTAAAAGGCAAGAAAATATTTGTTATACATCACTACAAGAACGAAAAAAATTGAAGTATGGACACAAACACATTTAATGTTTGGCAATCAGAAGATGAAAGAGATTCACATAATCCTTGTAAGAGAGATATTATTCAGGGAATCACTGGCAATAAGTAGACGCACAAATCCCTGACTTAATTCATACACAAACCCATCAGAAATAAATGCAGTATGTCTCCTTGGGTAAGAACTTGGCTGCACTATGAAATGACTGGAGTTAGACACCATCACATGTAAAACATATCTAGCTCCATTTACCTGTGCCTTGATGGCTGATTCAGTTCCACTCCAATGCTCATAAGTTGTTTCATTTTAGCTACAGGTAGATTTTGATGGACCGCAAATTGCTCCAACAAACCCTGAAAGCTCTTAATCTATACCATAGATTATAAAGAATACTATTAAGCATAGCCTACTCTTTCGGAACAAGATACACACATAAGCTGGCATAAATACATGGAAAATAAAGAGAAAAAAATGACCTTAGGAAAGCTGGTTCCAGACACAACTCAGCTAGTCGGAAGTGAGAGCCTGAAGGTGACAGGGAGCGTCTATAAACAAGAGTCAGCTGTATGAACACATGGGTGTCACACTGTCATACTCATCTCTTCATATTTTAATGCTTTGAATGACACAGTGCTTCACCAAATACACCATTTTACCTTGAGAGCATGATTTTTTTTTTTCCCCCTGAAGATTATGAAAATAAATAACTTTACATTCTGCACCTTGCCAGTTACTGTTGCAGTTATAAGTAGGGTATTGCTATTAATGCAATGACTAAATGCAGTAGCTGTTGTCCTTTCATTCTTGCTTAAAAGCAGGGTAGCAAAAGTGCAAATCTTTGATTTCAAATCTCCCAGGCTTAGACAGTGGTGGAGTTGTTGTTTCAAAGACAAATGCAACCATATTTGTCAGAATTTTGCCAGCTTTTTCAGTGTTTTCCTTAGTGAAGTTTTGCCAGAATGGAGATCAGATTCAGTTTGAAGAAAGAAGCACAACAACAGCTTGCTGAATTTGATAGAAATCATATTTTTATTAGTTGTATTGTTATTACAGAATTCAAACACACAGATGAGATCCCAATATAGATTCATTACTAACACAATGAAATATTTACAGCAGAGAAAAGTCATTTAAGAACTTAGAAAATATCTTAAACTTCAATATCGTGGAACTTGTAAATGAATGTATGAACACAAAAATCATGTCTTAATTTAAAACCGTTCCTAATTTAAGTGTTCTGTACCTTTTAAATAATTTTAAAAAGTTAAATGAAAGCACAGAGTATTCTAATAATTTAAGAAGGCTTCCTGCTTAATTTATAGGATTTATCTCCTTTCATTTTTGCTTTAAACTTTCATGCATGTGTGAGCTACACCATGGATGAGGTTACAGGCAAGTTAACAAGGCAGAGAACAGCTCTTTTCTCTTGTCAGTAGATTATTTCAGATTGATCTGAAATGTTTTCTTAGTTGGTCCTCAGAAAATGGTGGAAAACCTCCTGGAATGGAGTGTCAGTGTCACCCTTGAAGGGCAATGCCTGTTCTACTCCTGTTGTCTTCCACTGCTTTGTCTGTCTCCTCAGCTCAATGGAGAAGGGCTCTGTCTGCAGGGTTAGCAGATTTTCTCTTTCAATGTAAAACTAATATTAGCAGTATATATCCACTGAAGTTAGAATGCTGTCAATACTATACATCACGCACAGGATCTTCACTGGGAATGGCATTTTGGATGAGGTTTATATAATGGTTTGTACTCTCAATATTACCTTTTCAGAGAGACTGACCATAATCTGAGTTTTCTTCCTGAATGATTTCCTAAACAGCTTAAAGAAATAATGTCCACATGGGACATGAACAGTTTGAAGGCTTTTAAAAGCAGATTGACCTGATCCCAGGGGAAAGTACAACCATGGAGCGGTGCTGGTTGTGGAAAGCCTCACACCAGCTCAGGAAATGTCAGGAGTCTGCTCCACACTGTTTCCTGATCTGGTTACTGTATTCAGCTGAGAAAAGAAAAAGTGGTATGGTCTCCTACAGCAACTAGAAAGCCCATCTACTTCAGTGAGTCTGGGGGCTGGACAGCTGCAGACAGCAAAACTATTGGAATATAGAAGCTCATGGCTTTTCAGTGGTCTTTGAGAGATGAGAGCCAAAAACCTTTATTTTCTTTTTCTGCATGCCTTTGCTTTCAGCTCTGAGCTAATTATCCCCTCTTATCCCTTTTAAAAGGTTCCTTCACTGTGAGTTTCATTAGGAGTCTGTTAAAACAAAGACATCCATCCATCCAGTGCATGCAGGAGACATATCTGTGGTCTCAGTGGGGAATTTTTGATGTTATTTCTGCAAATTCCACAGAAAATGAAACTTCAGATGAACTGAAAACATCCCATGACTCCTGCATGGTGACTGCCACCAAAATGTCTCAACTGAGTGACAAACCTCCTGCCTAGGAGACAGGAAGAGTGATGGGTGAAAATACCATGACCATGAGCAAGTAGCATTCAGCAGGACTCACAGAGAAGGCAGGATGGCTGCAAAATCTTCTCTCAACAGCTTCAAGACAGTACCATGGACCAACAGGACTGCAGGGCATGACAACCAAGACATTTTGAGGTGCTGACACCAGCTGGTATGAATGCTCTGCATTTTTTCCACAGGTGATGACATCACCTTCTAATTCCAGCCAGGAATTAAACCTGCTGAACTTTGTCTCAGGTCCCAGGATGAAGTCCTTGGGAAGAGAGAGGCCTCTCCAGTGCCTGACCCATTCTGAGAGTTCCAACAGCAGACAGAGAAAGAGAATTACACTCTTTGGCCTGTATCTCTTCATGGATTGCAGGGTGTGGGTGACTAGCATGACAGCTACATCCAGTTCAGGCCAAGCCAGGCAAGGTCATTCTTTATCAGGTTGACTTAAAAAATCCTAACCTGACAACAGTAAGACATTTGATGAACTATATCATATACCTGCTTTTTGTACTTCTCTCTGGATACATTCATCCACTGTCTTCACTCACACTTGCATTACACCTGCTGGCCTTCATGCTCCATGTCTGTGCAGAATCCATCCCTGCTGCGCAGGGCTCCTTTGAACAACAGCAAAACCCATAAGAAATAACAGGCTGTAGCAGAAATGTGGTGCTTTACCAGGGTACAAATTACAGATCTCTGGGAGCATTTCTTTATGTTATAGAGCTGAGCTTTCCACAGGCTGTGGGTGAACCTATATTAAGCATCAACCTCCCTGTAGCTGACTTGTGCTCTTTCCAGAAGTATGGCCTGATTTTTCTCTGCAGACAGCTCAAAGACCTTAAAACCACCTTTCAAAAGCTCCAAGGGAGACATTTCTGGCAGGATAGAATGAGCCTTGCTCACCTGGGTTATTATTGTGCTAGTAAAGCTCTGCAGGAAATAATGCTGGCCTGAAGAACCAAGGGGTTTTCCAAGAAGATGAAAGCAGCTCAATCATTATCAGCTCCATTTCCTTGGGCTGCCAGCAGGCACGAATTAATGGTGCTATGCCAAGAGCTTCACATGGTTAAAATAACACAATCACAGACACACAGTCCTTTGCAACATGCACAGTCTGCACCTCATGTGGATCCCGTGCCCTGAGCTTGCACTTGCAATATGTACCATTGGGACAGACTTCACTGTAAAGTACACCCATGGGGGCTCACACTTCTGTAACTCACTTAGCACCCTTCAGCACCTCCATGGGGCTGGAGAAAGCAGGAAGATTTTGATCTCTTTATAGGTTGAATTTTTGTTAGCACTGAAGAGTCCAGGCCAGTCTAAAGCTTTCTTAGTGATTTAAGGTGCTATAATATACTTGTCATCCTGCTAGCATAAATGCATCTCTGAGGTAATGCAACTAATCTTTACATTTCTAAAGTCAACTGGGAGCCATAATCTTAGGAAATACGCAACATTCATTTGTATTAAAGAAAAATTATGTATCCTTTCAAGTCCATCTTTTTTTCAGTGCAGAATTTATCAGTTGGCCATATCTGTATTACTTATCTTTTCCAGAGATAAGCTTCAGTTTTTGCTTCTCAGGAATATACCACTCTTTTTTTCTATACTAACTCAGCAGCAGTTAGTTAGCAAGCTGGATGATACCAGAAAGCTGAACAGCGTTTGAGTCTCCGAACAGCACTGTAAAGTGCTTTCTTCTTGGAAAAATGCTTTGATATTGAAGTCTGTTTTCAGAGGCACAGTCACAGGCTAGAGTAAAATGAAACCTAAGGACAAGTGAAAAAACAGGGTTCTGGGAAGGGACAACATCGGCAATGAGACTAAGTCCCAGGAATGAGTGAATAGATGAAAAAAGCCCACCAAAAGCCTCGAATACGGCAATATTTTCCTTCAGACCTACCCTGCACAGATCAATATATTTGCAGAGGAGTTATTCAGGTGTTAGATTTCACCAAGAACAGTTCTATCCATTCACACTGCCTTTTGTCCTACTCTTGCAACAAGTATATATGCGTATTCAAAAGGATTTTTCATGCTACAGAAATACCAGAGAAAATTTAAAAAACAAGATTTGAGACTAATTGTGAGACACAGGCTTCCTCACCTAGACCTTAACATCAGTTGTATACTCTATCATAAATACCACCATCATTTGAAGATTATCACCTTGCTTATTTTATTGCCCTTCACTTTGTACCTCCCCATGGCAACCAGAGCCCATCAGGATTGTGCAGTGGGGTGTCAGCCAGGAAGGTGGGTTAAATATTTTTGCAGCATGATGTGATAGACATTACTGAAGATAAAAAGCTAAATTTCTCTAAATTATTGCATAGATTGTGCTTCAGCTGTCAGGATGCTCTGCCCACATAGATAAGTTACCCACCAAACTCCAGGGTTTTCATATTTCTCCTCCTGGAGAAGCCAGTCCAAGCCATTTCTAGGCAGTAATGCTGTGGCTGATGGAATGACTACAGGAAACAGCCAGATACTCTCTGCAAGGATCAAATGATCCCCAAAGTCTGAATATGGTTACATTATGGGCACTCAGCAAGATGGAAATCAGAGGAAAGATTCATCTATGTCTCATCACAATTCACTGACGTGTACCTTAAGTGCACCTACAAAACTGACTTTATAGCTTTGCCTTCACGAGGTCCTTCTTCAATTTACTTGGTTCCCCTTATTTTCTTAACAATTTCCATTTGCTCCTATGTCCTTTCCTCACTCTTTCATTTTCTTCCTGACTCATATGTACCTCTCCTTACAGTCCCACAGCAACCTCAGTTTCTATTCACTTTGAAGAAATACACATTTTGGACTGGTTTTGATGGGATATGTTCTGAACTGACTGAGACCCCTGAAAAATTGCATAAAAGCAAAAATATTGCTTAAAAAATATAGAGTGTAGGTACCAATTATGATCCTCTGCCCCATGAGCACTGATTATATCTTCCAGGAGGAGAATTCCCACAACCTTTTGCAAGGATCTGCAATTTTACTTATTAAATTGGATCTGAATTCAGGGCGATTCTTTGTATAGAGACATAATAGAGCAAAGTCTCTGCAAAGAAGTTGGCAAAGGACAAGCACATCACGTGGAAATCTGTCAGCAGTATCTGGTAGAATGGATAAAAACCTGTTTTCTCCATAAAGATTGTGCTGAACTTGAAAGAAAGCAATATTCTCATTCCTGATTTCAACCAATCACAGAGAAATTGTTCTCTATTGCACATGATGTCCTGTCATCATCTTCTCTTTAGAGCAATGATGGTCCTGGTACAGCCCAAATAAACCTTCCACAGTTTCCACAGAGGAATGACTCCCTGGGACAGACAAATTATGTTTAGAGTCTGTACAGTGTTGAGTGCATCTATATCTGCTTGTGTCTCCTGACTTTGCAAGGCATTGCAGAAGAACCAGAGACAGATAACTCTGGGTTTTGGACCAAATTCCCAGCATCAGGCACCCAAATGGCAGGCACTGCAGCACTTACCGTATAGGTGCCACCTCTTTTTTTGGCTGTAGTCCAGATCTTTCATTACACTTGCTTCTTTCACAGTTGGAGAAGTTTCTTCTAAGATTGAAATTTATCGCTTGCAAAAGTTCAGCCTTTAAAGAGTGATGACGTGTATTACCCTACTGATGTGAGCTTTTTTTGTCTGTGTGTTGCAAGAGTAATTAATGAGTGGCAGGCCTCAGAGTTTTGGCAAACAATCTATGAAGATTAATTATGCACATGTACAAAAGGTGAGAGACTGAATTTTATCTTACCAGTTCTGTAAAGAATATGCTTCCACTGTGCCAAAAAGTACCCAATTAAAATCTCAAAAATAGATTTTAAAATAAGCATTAGTTCTGCCCATGGGTCAGTGCTGATGCTATTTCTATTCAAAGGCCTAGAAAATTTGCCTTAAAAATCTCCTGGAGATTAGGGTGTCTTTCTGCATGCACAATCAGAGTACTTCAGAGTGGTTACACAGAGGCTTTGTTATGGCTGTTCTGTGCACCCTCATACTCCTCATGCTGAGGAGTGGGGAAGCAGTCACTTTAAATGTTCCCATGAAAGTGACAGCTACAAACATGTCTCAGGTCCCTATTACCAGTGTCGTGATGCACTTCAGGGCTGCAGAGATCTGTCTTAGGTTCTGTGACTGCTTCTAGAGCACCTCAGAGCTATGGTGGTGCTCTCTGGTCAAATCAGTTCTTGTTTCACTACATCAAATCAACATGGCTTCAATGGTGACTATGGTGAGTGGGTCATTCCTTCCCTCTAAAGACATGAAATCTGGAATTAAGTCATCTACGCTGGAAATTCTAGAAAATTCTTGACTGTGTGTTTGGATTCAAGGATGGCAGCATCCTCATGAAGACGGCCATGACAAATGGGACCTTTGGGAAACTGCAGAAGTGGATGTATGTGTGAAGATGCAGTACAACTATGCAGTCACTTTATGTTCAAGTTCCATGTAGGCTTTAACCACAAGATGAGCACCAAACTGCTGAACACTGCTGAGACTGGAACAGTTATGGACAATTTCCTGGCTCTGGGGAATCTGGTCATTAAAACTCAAGTGTCAGCAGACAGATCCATAAAAAAAAGATGCATTTGGACAAGGATATTTACTCGACATGGGTACTGAGATTCTGCCTAAACCTCACACTCAACCCCTAGGTTTTACATGAATGTGGATCTACACACAGCAAAGCTAATCACTTCAAGACACAGAGTGAGAGAAAGGAAGATTCTGCAAGACAGAGAAAGGGCAAAGAGAGAGGATGAGGAACCAGCATAAGGACGTATGTATGAGAGAGGCCCCAGAGATCAGAAAAAGCTGTAAGCTGTACAAGTGGGACCTGAATATTGTAGAAGGCACCAGCTTAAACTAAAAGGCTGAACTAAGGAAACGTTGGGAGCAGATATTTATAAACTGTATTATGTCCACATCTCTTAAATAAGGCCTGGCAAGGTGGACCATCATATATTTCAAACGTTTTCTTCCCTAGATCTACATATCATCTGCTGAGCTTGCTTGCATCATACGTGCATACACAAGGAATGGAGGTAGATCCATAGTTTGGAATTAATCAGAGTACTACTTTGTCACTTCATATGCTCCCTGAAACAATAATGTAACCTTAGAGCAATTCTTCATAGAAAAGAAAACTCCAGTACCTCATAGCAAGCTGCATTTCTCTACGTTATATAAAATCAGTGAAGATTGCTAGCGTGTTATCAAATGCTGCCAATAGTCAGTAATAAAAAGTGAAACAAAAGATCTTCCTTCAAATGAAACGGGTGAAATCTATTGGTGGATTTTAAGTGTTATCTGTTCTTTTCAGTTTGTTTATTTGTTTTCTTAAAATTTTAAATGAGAGAAAAACAATTCTGGAGGATCTTTCCCCCATTTTCATCATTTTTATTCCCAACAGCAAAAATGATACGCTACAGTGATTCTGTGAAGCATACAGAATAACAGGAAATAGAAGAATAAGGATATTGTGTCCAGAGGCCAGATATAATTTCAACTTCACAAGCAACAACCCTGTTTAAATTTTTGTAAGACTGATAATTACACACCAAACAATCTATTTCTAAATCTAGCATCAAATCTTTTCACTTGGCAATAACTGCTATGAAACATGTCTAGAATGGTTGATCAGCATAACTAAAACTTGGGGATAAGATATATGTTCAAATACATGTTTTCCTCTGACAAACTTCTACATTAACTCAAACTAATTTTCAAAGAGTGACTTCACTGGTACCTGTTTCTTCAATTAGGCTTTATCTAATACGCATTTGCAGAGAACTGCAGTTTCTTCTATAAAAGCTACCATATCTGAGACCTGCAATTGTAGCGTGGGGATGAAGAAGTATTAGTTGCTTTAATAAAGTCTAAGATTTCTGAATTCTTTCAGAACAAATCATTTGAAATGCCTTCCTCAAATGGTATTTCCTCAAGACTTGCACTGTTCTTTGCAGCTTCTGCTATGTTTTGAGGTCCAATTGCTCCTGAACTTCAAAATTCTGTTGTATCTTTCATTTTGTGCGCTATTTCCTGCAGTATCTTAATTACTGTTCTTGTCTAAACCAGGATTATTGAGGAGCCTGGGAAGAAACAGGTTTTAGCTGAATCTTACTGCTTACTACTTATCAAAATACTCTCTAATCCATGGTAGGCTTACTCTCTGTAGTGTTTCATTACTATTAAAGGACAAACAAAATTTGCTATTTCCATACTGCATAAAATGTTCTCTTACTTTTAACAGGGAATGACTGAAAACAATACCAGAATGTTAAACACAGTGGGGAAGTACATTTTAAAAGAGCAAGGGTAAGGGAAAGTCAGACTTGTGGTAAGCTTAATCCTGTACCCCTAAGAGTCTCAAGCAGGAAGACTAAGACAGTTCAAACTCTGTGATCTGGTCTGCTTTACTGAGATTTTTTTTTTCAGATCTTGAGGCAAGAATGCGATTCCAAGGTTGTCAGAATGCATTCTCCAACTTCTTCATGCCAGGATTCATAGTGTCTACCAGTTTAATATCAGAAGACATAGATAAACTGCAGTCTGGGCCACCAAGATGGTCATGGCTGGATTATGTGCTCTGTGAGGAGAGGCTAAGAACCTGGGATTTGTCCAGCCTGGATAAAAGATAGCATCAGTGAACTGAACAGCAGACCCCAGTATCTATGAGGAAGTATTCAAGGAGACAAACGAAGACTTCACAGTGTACACATGAACAAGAGACAGTAGATATTAGCTGAAATATTAAGAGTATGTATAAAGAGAAATTTTTTCCCCATGAGGAAGTTAAGCAGTGGAGAAGCTGCTCAACGAGATTTTGCTGTCTGTGTCTGCAGATATCTTCAAGACTTAGTTGGATAAAGCCCTGAGCAACTTGGTGTGATGCCATGATCTTTCTTTGAGCAGGAGGTTGGACAAGAGACTTCCTGAGATCCCTTTTAGCCTGAATGATACTAGAACTCATCCTCTTGGATGAATTTCTACTGATCATAGTATTTCTGCATGTCTGCATGGGTCCTTAACATGTGGAGTCTGAAACATGTGGTGTGGATGGAGCGGGAATGTGGCAGCAGTGGGAAGAAGTGTGTTAGGGTCCAATTCGTCAGGACTATTGAGTAATTTCTATGCATGGAAACACAGGATTTCTTTTCTATGCATGAAAACTTTGCACTTGAAACACAGCCAGAAAAGCAAGTGAAAAGTTTACACCAGCTGCAGTTTGTTTATCCCCAGCATTCCCAATGCATCGTAGGAATAAGCTCTGACAAGGTTACCCAGGGTTCACTGAATCAGTGAATTGGCTTAGATGGTTGCCAGTGTGGATCTAAGAATATCTGCCCTAAATTTTTTAGCACTCCAAATACTACAAACACTCAGCCCAATTGCTTTCCAAAGGGATTGTTTCTCTCCATTGAAAAACAGCCAGCTCCACAAGGCTGCCTGAACTCAGTTATAGCCTGAGCCAAGTTGATTTTTACCATTAAATAATGTCTCTAAATTGCTTTGGGATCCATGGATGACAGTTTTTATGAATTTGCAAAGAAGGGTTTAGCTCTGCAAAGACCTGAATCGTACAAGCAGTTCCTATTCAGTGATATCTCCTCTAATTTTCAGGGATATTTCTGTGTGACTACAAAGTATTAGATTACTCGACTGCTATCTACATTACTGTAAAACACGAGCAAGTCCCACAGAAAATAATGTCAACATGAAAATGATGAGATCCGAAAGATTCTTTTCATATGCAAATTTTCAATTGTTAAGGAGTTCCAGGGATATTTAAGAATACTTCTGACGGGCAGATATCCTTGACTTGTTCTTAGGATCATCCAGTGATGAAGATATTTATAATATTCCTCACAAATTTCTTCTAGAACTCCAGAATTTTAAAATAAAAGCTGATTATCCATGCTTTCCATTTAAGCACAAAGCTTGTATTCATCTTACAGAGGATGCAGAGATTCTCAGCCCTGGAAGAGGCAGGAGAAAAGAGGATAGATAGGAGAATTTGGCCTTTAAGGGACATGTGGTGTCTATCAGCCATGTGGACTAATCAAACACTTTTCTCTCAAGTTTTCCTATTAGGCCATGTTTACTCCATCTCTGATTTGTCTTACTGCTGAACTTTTTTGCTCTCTAGTAAAGTTTCTGGAAACAGGGTACTGGAAACGTGGTGCCCAAATCTGGACTGATTACTCCAGTTAAGTTTTCAATGGAACATTTCTTTCATTACCTATTTAATGCTATATCATGGCTCTGCATGCCACAGTTTTGGATGGCTGTTTTGCTTATTTTGCAGGTGATGAGCTGCTAGATGGTGTACAGACAAACCAGCCATGTGCAGCTTGCAAAAAGATGGATGGAGATTACACAAAACATTTAGCATTGTATGGAGGGGAAGTCAATCAGGGAGTGTTCAAACAAAACACTGGCAGACAAACTGGATGAGCTAGATAGTATGGCTACTAGTGGGAGATTGTATGCATAGTGTATGAACAATTAAGTTACCCAGTTAAAATGTTCATGGGAGGAATGCACGAGATGATTTATATGAAACCCAACAGATGCATAGAAAGGGATCCAAGCTGCGCTTGGATTGGTTTTGCTTCGGACTGATGAACATTTGGGCTCAGCATGTTCTGTTCAGACTCCCGTATAGAGCTCACCACTTGTTATGCAGTCTGGATAAAGAAATCCAAATGATGAGTCCAGTGCCAAAACAGTTTTTTTGTGAGTAGACAGGTCTGCTACCTATAAGGACTAGAATCAGAAACAGGATCAGAAGCAGACAACTGTGCCTGGAGGGCAAACACTGCACTCATGGCACAGGCAATAGTGCAGGTTGGAGCCAGTGGCTGCTGATAGGAGAGGAAGGCTGGGAAAAAAGTAACCAAAATCAATGAGTTACATACAGCATAGTTCAGAATTTTTCCCCAGCCTGAATTTGAAACTTGTCCTCCAGCTCCTTTTAGTCTTTGTAAATTTAATAAGCACTTTCTTTAGTCACCAACTCATATCGCTGATGTTAAGACTGAACAGTTTTCAGTTCAGGACAGAGCACTGTGTAGATGCTTGTTGGAAATGACACTACTGATATCATTCTGTCAACATGGTTATGAAGCCAGTGTTCAGTTACCTTGTCATAGTTTCAGATAGATTATACCTTCCTCCTCATCTCGCTTTTGAAAACAGTATGCAAGACAGCACTGGAAGTCTTGCAAAAGGTACATGACACTTGCTTTCCTTCTGTCCACACTTATTGTCTTTGTTCTAGGAGGAAATTATTTTGTTTTGACATGATTCATTCTTGACAAATTGATGTTGGTTCTTTCTTGTCATTGTACTACCTCTCTGTAATCCATTCCAAACACATGAAAGAACTTCATAAATATATAAATGAATTAACTAAATATTTCCTTCCTAATCTTTAATGAAATCTACTCAGCTCATAAAAATATTTACGCAGAGGCACATTATTAACTTTATGTTTGTCTGATCCCTTCCACATAAATGCCTAACATAGCTGCTCCCTGCACAAATTAAATAAGTTAATTCCTTGTAAAAGAAATTAAAAGCTAAGCTTTAATTTGTGAGGCCAGTCACTCACGGAGAATCCTGGAGTGGTCTTTCTCAGCAGCTGAGAAGGTTTTGGCTCTAAGAATTACAACTCTGATACTGCCCTACATCTCTTTTGAATACATATTCAGGTGGTGAAAAACCTTTTAAATAATAACATCAAGTACAATATTGCACACTGAGGTTCATGTATCATTTTGGTGGACTTAGGGGGTTTCACGAGTTGATCTGCAAAGTATATAGGAAATATTTAATTAACCCATTAAATTATTTATAAAGCATTTTAAAGGGTCCTAGGTAGTTTATGAGCACGCAATAAAGAGAGAAATTAGTGTTAAAGTGGGTTTATCAATTCAACCTTATCTCCAGAGAGAGGGTTTAATTAGCATTTCTACAAAGTCTCCTGCTCTCTTTGCCGTCGCAACATAAATGTTACACTTTTCAGCGAGGTTGGGATAAGATGTAGTACTCTTTCTTAAGCATTTATAATACAGCAGTAAGTCATAGTTTGGATGCCAGAATGACAGGGCTTTGAAAAATATAACAACATATTTTATGGTATCCCTGGCAGAACCTAGGAGAGATTACAATTTATACTGAAAACTGAAGTCAGAATTCTCATTCAGAGCAGAAGGCTTCGAGATAAATGATACAATACCCTATGGGTTTCTCACAATGATTATTGATTGCACTGTATTAGGGAGTGGTGTCACTTGACCTTACGAAATACTGCGTGCATTCAAGAGGCAATTTATTAGGTGTTTTATATATCATAGGGGAAAAACAAACAAACAAAAAACCACCACCAACAAAAAAAAACTTGCCTACATTTAGACATTGCCTACACTAAAATACTGTGCACAAATCACAGATGATATACACTGTCCCCTTGGTTTACTCCTATATGGATGGGAAAAGAGAGTAGATCCCCTGCAAGGAACAGCACAGAGATACTGCTCTGTAGAGCACATGTGTATAATGCCCAGAATTGATCAAACAATTCTGTTGATCTCTCAGAGCTTTCAGTTCTTAAAAATGGATGTTGTCCCTCAGTAGAAGGACACTGATGAGAGAAGGTAGTGGTTGGATTTGGGCACTGAGGCCCAGGCTGTGCTGAAGTGCAGTGACAACCACCTGCAGAAGACTTCTGGCAGAGAAAGGGCAGGGTTGGGTTAAGGTGGCCCATGCAATATACAGAATGATGTTTCCCATCAACCTGCCCTAAGATCTGAGGAAACTTAATCAGAATTCTCCAAAGCACTCAGATGCTGCATGAACAGGAGGATCTGTCCTCCAGCCCTCTGCATAACCATTGGCTTTGAAGAGAGACTTCCTGCCAAACCTTCCCGTATTTGAAATCCACCATTTACCCCTGATACAATGTTTTGGTAGGAAAGAGGAAGTCACTCAACAGACTATTATTCTGTCGCTGACACAGACTTTCAAAACCAAAATAAACTCCAGGCCTCCCTCCAACTTTCAAACCATTATTTTCTTAAACAGAGGAAGTATTTTGTCTTACATAATAACACAAATTATAATTACGTAGTCCTTTTATCAAAAACAACTAAACAGTATTACTCACTGCCAAAGATCTGCACAGTCAATGAAAACCAACACTGCCTATCATAAATTACTATTTATTGTAGACAAATAAATGACTGTCTTTGAAAATGGACCTACTTGTATGGTTGGAGTTTAAAGCAGTGTTTATGGTAGCAATTTAAGCTCTTAAAATATACGCTTTAATAATAAAAAATATACGCTTTAAAAATAAAAAATATACGCTTTAAAAATAAAAAGATCCATTGTAATGTCTCACAGCTGCATTTCTGCAGAGGAGTTTTAAATCATTCCAATTACTTAATATAGCCTGCAATTCATTGGCCCAAATAAGTTAGGCTTGTCAACCACTGTCTCAGATACATGTAATTGTTAAATTACGTAAACTTCATGTGTAATATGAATCCTTTGTATATCAAAGGGCTGCCTTCAAAGTCAGTAAGTTAATTCTTACATGAAAAGAGCACAACGATTCCATGTATCTGACTTTTTCTTACAGTCCAGTGTATTTTTGCATAGTCTGGGAATGTGAGTGAAGAAAACAGGGCTTAGAGTGAATTAGCAAATTATGGGAAGGGAAAGAAAACAATGGAGGAACCTGTTGTGCTGTGTAAAGTCACACGTTGAAAACCTACAAATGAACACTCAGAAATTCCGTTGAAGTTAGCAACTGTTGTATAGCTGAGTCACCACTTTGGCCAGAGCATATAGACTCTGCAGGCAGGCAAATTGCAACTGTATACTCCTCTTAGGACTTTGGTAACATAAATAGTACTATTTAGAAAATGAATGTCATCCAGAGAGACCTAGACAGGCTTGAGAGGCAGGCCTATTACAGCCTCATGAAGTTCAACAAGGCAAAGTGCAAGACTCTGCATCAGGAATGCAGCAATTGCAAGCACAGATACAAGTTGGATAAAGAATGGCTTCAGAGCAGTCCTGAAGAGGAGGATTTGTGGGTGTTGGTTGATGAAAGACTCAACATGAGCCAGCAACGTGCACTTTCTGCCCAGAAGGCCAACTGTATGCTGAATTGCATGACCAGCAGGTTGAGGGAGGTGATTAAGCCCCCCCTACTCTGCTGTCATGGGTCCCCACCTGGAGTGTGCAGTTCTGGGCCCTCCACACAGAAACGACATGGAACTGTTGGAGCAAGTCCAGAGGAGGGCTACAAAGATGATCAGAAAGATGGAGTTCTTCCTTTATGGGAGACAGTCTGAGAGATTTGGGGCTCTTCAGCCTGGAGAAGGCTTATAGTGTGCTTCCAATACTGGGTCTGGAAGGGGGATACAGAAAAGCTGGGGAGGAACTTTTTATAAGGGCATGTAGCAACAGGATGAGGGGAAATGGCTTTAAACTGGAAGAAGGCAGATTTAGACTAGATATTAGTAAGAAATTCTTTACCGTGAAGGTGGTGAGACACTGGAACAGGCTGCTCAGAAAAGCTGTGGATGCCTCCTCCCTGGAGGTGTTCAAGGCCAGGCTGGATGGTGCTTTGAGCAACCTGGTCTAGAGGGAGGTGTCCCTGTATCGGAACTACATGATCTTAAAGGTCCCTTCCAACTCAAACCATTCTATGATTCTTTGATGACTAGATGATCTCCAGTGGTGCCTTCCAACCCCTACAATTGTACGATTCTGTGTGATTCTGTTAAATGTGATAATTTCTACATAGATCACTCCTGCCTCAAAAAGACAGCATCCCTGTTAATTGCCTGTGTAACAGAAAGGATTTCTAGGTGTGCCATAAAAAGTGACATTGAAATTCAACTTACATGAGAACGACTTTGCCCTTTGTAATGTTGATCAGTGGCTTAAACAAGCAGTATTTGCTAATATGCTGGCAACAGAAAGGACATAATTTTGGTGGGGAAATATAAAGACTGTGGTGGTAAATAAAATCACTTATTTACAGATATATATATCCGCAACAAGAGGAACCAAATGAAGCCTTTTCATGCTGTGCCATCATCTGGCTTCATCCCTCTCCACATCTTTCTAGTCAAGGTACTTGGGTGCAGCAGTAGAAAAGGCACTGCATGCAGGAGAACAGTGCTGGTTCAGCCCTCTTGTCCTTACACACATGGGCCAGAGTCCACTCTTGTAGGCCAGGAACCTGCTTGCCTTGCACAAAGCAATCACAGAAGTTCTTCGAGATGATGGGAAATTCAGGTCAAGAACAGTTTTATGAGTTCTAATGAGACAGATGGACATGTATTATTTTCACCACAGCATTTATGAGCAACTACCATAAGCAAGATCTGAAACTGCATTTCAACTTTTTCTCCAAACTGCATACTCTCCTTTCCTGAATGCTGAAGATCATTGTGCACACAGGCTTTTTTTCCAGGTTTTACGCTATAATGTTTGAACACTGGGTTTCACTGAAGAAGAGAACAAATTTCCAATTGGCAGTATGAAATACAATAGAACAAATTATTTCTGTTGTAATAACGAGTTCTTACCAAAGTTTCCTTTGTGCATAAAATGCTTTACAGAATTTTAAGAAACACTTAATTTGATTAACAGTTTTCTACATTAATCCTTTGCTCAGTCATTCTCAAGAGCGGCATTAATTTAACAGAGCCTTTGCCAGGCTGCCTGCACGGACATGGATCAATATCCCAAAAGACAACCATGCATAAGCTTTGATTTGTGACTTTATGATCAAGTAAGGAAGTCCATCCAATATGAATACTAATTGCAATATCCAAACCATTATGCTTACTTTTCTAGATTACAATGTTTAAAATAGAGCTACCAACAGAGCTTAAAACCTCTTATTGCACTTTTGATATTACTTCTGATTATGATTATGTTTGAAAGTATTTTAAGACTTGGATGGTGTCCCAGTTTTTAGGCAGTACAGATCCATTCAATCCTGGATGTCATTCTGGGTTTTCCAGCATACACAACAATATTGCACAACCATATCCTTTGCAAAAAATGCACCTCCACAAAGCCAGCCCTACTCTTTATTGATGGTGAGGGTAGTGGGGATATGATTCTTCCTCTTCCAAGATCCCTGCTGAACACTTCCCCAAGAAGGAGGGGCGGAGGTGCATCCTCATCACATCAAATCCAATGACCTTTTCAGTTTCTGAGTGAATTGATGAGCAAATGGGTAGCCAAAGTGTGATTTTTCTTCCACAAAATGAACCTTTTCACATAAACAATCAGAAATGTATATTCACACAGCCAAACAGACATTACTAGGGCTGCAGGGTTTGTAATTGTTAAATTTAAACCTGTCAGCCCACGATAAAGAGAGTTCAAACCAACTCTGTTAGGTTAAGCACACGGTGAGGAAAGAAAATAATAGATGGTTGTTATAAGAACAGTAGGGAAAATGAAGGAAGAAATTAGAGAAGACCTGATGTTTGCAGAAGAGCATTTAGCTTCTTTACTGAAAAAGGCCTTGGGGAATATTTGCAAAACACAGATTAGCACTACTGCCACTGTGTGTGGGATTTTATTATTCAAGGAAACCTCTCTCTAACCAACATCTATTTAGTATTAAACTGCATTTCTTTGATGTGTTTAATGGTTGACAAAAGAAAGTTATTTCAATAGACTTTTTTTGTTTGTTAGGTGTTGGAAAACCTGGGAGGTAAGGGAATAGGGAGTGAGAGCATGGACACACTGTGTCTGAATTTAATTCTTGGAGCCTTCTGCTGAGATGTTTTCCCATTTTATATTATTCTAACACAGACATTTAAGCTGAAGCACATTAGAGATTTTAAAATATTACTGCAAAATGAAAATATTACACTTGTTTGCTGCAAGATTGCTCCCACACCACAGACAGCACAGTCACTCAGTTCCATGTCCAGAACCACCTGTTCATCTATTGCTGGATTTAAATAACATTTAAATCGGTTTACCCAAACTGATGGAAATCCTCGTGTAAGCATATATTACACTGGCTTCTATCAGTTGCTTTTTAACATGTGAAGCTATTTAGGACATTAATTAGGTGCAACCAGGCCATTACTTCCTTCTGTTCAATCAGAATTGCTCTTCTCTGTTTTTCTCCTCTGTTTTTACTTCAAGTTTTTGACTCTTTGCCTTGCAGCGGCTCTTATTTTTTCCTCCTTCCCAGAATCATCGTTGGATTCAATTCTTCATTTTTTCATCATTCTTTCAGTTGCTCTTGCCAGTTTTTATTTTCCTACGTGATTTCTCCTCCTGGAATCAGCTTCTTTCTCTTTTACTGGCCAGCCTCAAGCTTCTTCAATTTTATTTCATTGCCTTTTCAAGGAGAATTCTGCCTTCACATTAAATGCCTTTGTCCCATCTCCATACGTTCTCCATCTCAGCTTACAGAGAGATAGACAATTGATAGTTAATCAGTGCCATTTGTCTCAGCTGTCTCATTTGCTTCAAATTGACCTCCAAATCAGCAAATCAGCTCCTGTGCTCAAGCAGACAGCTCTGGATGGATAGCTAGGGAGAGAAGTAGTCAATAAACTGGGCTTCACAGGCCAACATACTACTTGCAACAGAAAATAAAGATACTTGTAATACAGAAGAGGAGAGGTAGAAGGGGAGGGTGTGACAGAATCTGCAGGCCATGGGACCTGTATGATAAGCTTTCTCTTAATGTGTTACAAATAAATGAAACTTTAAATCTGTAAAATTCTTTAATGATTTGACTCCAGATTTCAGTCAACTGCCTTTTTAAACTGCTCTATTTCTGGCTCTCTGAGCGCATACAACTTTTTAAAATGTGGAAGAGATAATTCAATCCATTAAGTTTTATTAGTAGACTTGGCTGAACGCCACTTTGCTCAGTAATGAAACTAGCATGAAGATCATCCGTATCATGTAGTTCTGGTAGATAGCAGGGAAATTTCATAGATTGCTCCCTAAATCTTATTAAAAATACGACAGCTCTCTGGCAGTGCTTTCTAAAGTACTTGACCCTTCCATGGAGAAAAGTCAGGTTCTTCTCTATACTTTTTGTCAGGTTAAAAAGCCCTGGGATCTACTGGAAGACAGCACCATAAAGAGTTTTACATAATACTATTACATAATACTATTTATCATCCTGGAGGGTGATTGCTCTGAACAGCATCCTCAGAAGCCAGCTGTGAAAACCACAAGAACAGATAGTGGAGGTGAATGCTAGCTCTCACGTTTGAAGCCTTGGTCTACAGAAAGGAAGTAGAAGTGTCTGTGGCTTCACAGATCCCTTCATTGAAATCCAGTCTGAACTGAGACTATGGAAGTGCTCCTCTTTGGACAGAGGTGCAATTCACATTGGCCTAGCTGTTACTGCTGGGGATCCAAAAGCAACCTTAAAATAAACACACAGTGTTCTTCTGGCATGGGGAAGAGTAGCTGTAGTAGTAAAAACTGTTTGCAGTGCATAAAGAAAGACTGCTGGTGTTAGTGGCCGCTCAGGCTTTGCTCCCCAATTCTTCTAGCTCTGTCATCACTGCTTCTTTATTTATTTATTCATTTATTACTGCTGTATGAGAAACCCTCAAGTGAACTAAAGATTCCTGGAGGAATTGAAGCCAGCATGTAGAAAGTTCATCCAGACACAGACAAACACTTGGAGAAGGTTAGCTCTTCTGGAAAGCCCTCGTTAACAAGTGGGCAATACGTTGCACAGAGGCAAAGAAATAGATCCTGAAAAACTGATCCATGCCTTCTAACATTCACCATGTGAACACCACAACAGGAATCATATCTTCCAAGCACTAATATAACTCGAGCAAGCTGGCATGTTATGCTGGATATTTAAACTTAGAAAAAAACTGTTCCTTCTTTTGTCACCTAACATTTGGGACGTAAGAGAAAGGACACCTGGGATCATTCTCCCAGTATAAATGGGTTGAAGCATACCAAAGCATTATGAGCTTTTAAAACATAAATGAAGTGTAACATGGAAATATTATTTGAGCTTTCCATCCAGTGAGATGATAGCTTTGGGTATGGACAAATACCCAATTGAATGAACAGTGCTCAAGGAGCAGTGCAGCACCCCACACACTCAGTAATGCCCTTCATAGGTCTCTGGGTGGTTCAAGCACTACCTACAGGAAAAAAACATTTAAAAAGGAAATTTTCCATGCAGCAGACTGGGTTGACAGTAATGAGTATTTGCAGAGAACAGACTATTGAAGCATCTTTCTTACACATATTTAGGTTTAGAAATCAATGATGGAGCCTGTATATTGTGTACCAACTGTTATTGTCTGTTTATTTGCATGAGCATCTTTAGACACGCATACAGCCAGACATGCCAGGCTGAAAAGACAGTAATGTAATGTCAGAACCAAGTCAAACTAGCATAAATAACTCACAGGAAACTAAAATACATAGGTCTCTCTGAAAAAAATGCCTGAGCACTAGCAAGAGCACAATAACACTATTTGATAGAGTAAAGTCTCAGCTACAAAACACAATTTTTCAACATACTCACCACCAACAGCTATGCATTTTCACTAGCAATGAACAAGAGCTTGCATGACATGTTCCCAAAAATCCATTCCACTGGAGCTGACCCACTCTTGCTGTCACTACTGTTGAAATGCACCACCCACAACCTCACTGTACTTGAATCCACCGCTTGGTGTCCATAAACATTTAGCAAGCGTCAATGAATGTCAGTGGATGCCACTTTTTTCACATGGAAGAATTTAATGACATATCTTTGCTTCATCCACACTTCCATGTCAGATGCCATTTTGTCAGATTGCCCTCCTGCTGCCATCTGTCACACAGCAACAAAATGAAATGGGATGCTGGCAGGAAGGTTCAACCCCTACTGCCATACCACCAACATCCACCTCTGCTGTCATGAGCCAACATAAAAAAATAAATAAAATAAAATAAATAGGAGGCATTACTTTCGGAGCAGGGCTGTTAAATCAATCATCACGTAGCAGGGTGGGTAAACTTAGAGTACTCACAAAATCAAGCAGCTTTTGTGATATTTCCTATTATTGTGAGAAATTACACACAAGAACACTGCTGTTCATGCCTGCTGCAGTTCATTCTCAGCAGGTATGCATGGAGAAAATCAGTGTAACCAATGCAAACACAGATCAGTTGCCAGCTCCTGCATTGGTAGCCATGGGTTCATGCCATCTAGGAAGAGGCAAATACCACTGAAACTAATCACTCCATCAGTTGGATCAGCACATTATTGAGTGGCTTCCTCAGAGATTTCAAAGCTAGTGTTGGTTCTGCTTGTTTACTGCTTGGCTCTGGGAAAGCAGAGCAAGTAACCCAGCCACTCAGCAACACTGCTGCTCATCCACTCACCAGTTGTGCTGATGGTGTTACTCCTTACACGTGAACTGCTTTAGCTGATGGAGCTCCCTCTCCAACGCTACCAGAGCTGGAACATCAGTGTTTTCTTCCTAGCTGTGGTGCAAACAGAGTAGGGCTTCTTCCCTTTAAAATAAATACACCTGTCACTGTCTCTGTCTTGCAGGGAGAATAAATGTTTTCAGCAGGAAGTTTCTTGTGCTTGGTTTCAGACCTCATGGCAATATTTTTTCTAAGCATCTGAACTTTAGATGTTTTTGCTATTTTTGCTGGAAGAAAGGAACGTGGAAAGACATCCTTTTAATACTGGAAAAAACATTTTCACAATGTTTTGAAAGGGAACAGCTGTAAAGCTTGGGGTGGGAAATCAAATTCTACCAGAGAACAATGTGCAGCCTTCAACTCAGTTAAAAATAACAATTAATCCTCTTCCTTTTTTTTCCCCTTTTGTACAAGAGACAGCCGACTTAAATGTTTTGTAAGCGAAATCAGTAAGTTGACAGCAGGTTTTTCACACAGACGTGGTTTGCTAATTGCGATGGTGAACGATTCAGTTAGCTGCATTTATTCCTCAATCTTTAAAAAGTATCTTTCTCATCATCAGTTTATTCCTCAGCTGTCACTTTCTTACACGTTTTTATTGCATTGCCCACCCTTTACTGCACCTTAGAAGTTCTCTTAAAAATGTATTTTTTTAAAGAAGGTCATTTGAGCACTTTAATGTTAATTGTTTTGCTAAGTGAATAAACACTCGTGTTGATGGTGGTGTTATTACCATTATTACTGTTGTGGAATTTGCATCAGGTGTTGCAGTGTTCCCCCCGCTTCTCAGTTGGATGATAGAGAATCATCCCATTATTTTCAGGCCCATGGGCAAAACCTGTGGAAACACCATCATTTTCAGGGAATGTCTTCCAGAAATCAAAATAGGGAAGAAACTCAACGTGCAAAGCCCTGAAATATTCTTGCTCATCCATGCAATAGTGCTGCAGTGTAGCCACGCACATATCTGCCCTGTTGTTGAGTGTCTGATGCTTTTGTTTTTCTTCCTCATTGTAAAAATGCTTCTGTTTGTCCTCAAGTTACATTTTCAGAATAATGAGAGAAACAGTTTTCCACGTTATAAAATACTAACACTAAAGTGAAGTCTGCAGAGTGTCATAAAGGAGGTTCCTAAACAGACAAATGACTACAATAAACTTAATCGCTGGACCAGCTACATACAGAGTACTAAGCTGGTTCATTTCCCTCTTCCAAAGCAATAGATCTCACCATTATTTTTCATTAATATCTGACTCATGGAGCTACATTACCTTGTAAAACTCAGCTTCTCCCATTCTCAACTTTGCTTCCATTTGAAAAGAGGGAAAAGAAATATCAGTTCTAAAGCAAAGAGTGATCATAGAATCATAGAATGACTTGAGTTGAAAGGGACCTCAAGAACCACCAAGCTCCAACCTCCCCCCTCCCCACCACAGTCAGGGCTGCCAACCTGCACATTGAATACTAGACCAGGCTGCCCAGGTCCCCATCCAACCTGGCTTTGAACAGCTCCAGGGACGAGGCATCCACAGCCTCTCAGAGCAGCCTGTGCCAGTACCTCACCACTCTTTTGGTAAAGAACTTCTCCCTGACATCCAAACAAAATCTTCCCTCCTTCAACTTAAAACCATTTCCCCTTGTCCTACCATTATGTACCCTTGTAAAGAATTGACTCCCTTCTTGTTTATAGGCTCCCTTTAGGTACTGAAAGGCTGCAATGAGGTCGGCCCACAGCCTTCTCCTCTCCAGGCTGAACAGTTCCGCTCCCTTGGTCTGTGTTCATAAGGGACGTACTCCAGCCCTCCAATCATCTTTGTGACCCTCTGGACCCTCTCCAACAGCTCCTTGTCTTTCTTGCATTGGGTGCCCCAGACCTGGACACAGTACCCCAGATGGGGTCTCATGAGGGCAGAAAAGAAATGGACAATCACCTCCCTGCCCCTGCTGGCCACCCGTCTTCTGATGGAGCCCAGGATACCATTGGCCTTCCGAGCTACAGGAGCACACTGCTGGCTCATCTTAAGTTCTTCATCCAGCAGGACCCCCAGGTTCTTCCCTGCAATGATCTATTTTTTAGTTTTATTTTTTACAAATCTGTTATTATAAAATCTGATCTTGTTGTTTTAAAAAGTGTCATGATTTTTATGTTCATTCATACACCAACAGGGTTGGGCTTGGTAATCCTCAGAAAAAATGGCATTTCTTGGAAAATAAACTATTTATCGGTGTATGATTCATCAAGGCATTAATTTTTTGAATGCACATAAGAATAAATCCCTAGAACTGTTCAGTACTGAAGTGTTTTGGCAGCGCGTGATTTCATTCAACAATAAATGTAGTTATGTATCTGAGTGCTATCAAGGGAAAGATGGATGATAACTCCTGTTACTGTCAGAATTTTGGTTTGGTCCCTAAAATGTGCACAGGTACATTACAGAGCTGGAAATAGAAAACACCGCAATAATAGGTCCCTGCCATTTCTTCTGGGACATGAGCGCACGGGGAAAATGGGACTGTTTATACAGTGGATGAGAGTGTGAAGGAAAGGCACTGTTGTTTCATTTGTTTGCTTGTTTGTTTGTTTTCCCCACAAAACATTCTTTTTTCACATCCTCCTATTGTTTAGGGAACCACATGCTCCGCTTCCTGCAAACTCGAGTCCAGTAATATGCATTTTAGGGGTGAAATTACATCTTCAGTGTTCTGCAGTTTCTATGGTTACCATCCTACAGCATCCCTGCATGAACCACTAAAAGAAACACTGCAAATATAGATGTGTGCATTTTAAAACAAAAGGAAAATCCTGACCTACCAAAAATAACAAAAGAGATCTATATTCTACATGGTAAAAGAAAAGGAACTTACCTGTGGTCT
Source organism: Excalfactoria chinensis (assembly GCF_039878825.1). NCBI lineage: Eukaryota > Metazoa > Chordata > Aves > Galliformes > Phasianidae > Excalfactoria > Excalfactoria chinensis. Next base: position 12,251,328 of record NC_092825.1, on the reverse strand, counting down.
TATTCATAAACTCACTTGTATGGGCTTTAATAGTTGGAGTAGGTTTTTGCCCAATCTAGAATTGGTAAGATGGATGAAACCTGGTTAATCCCCACACTTCAGAATTACCCACCACCACAGCATGCCTGGAAATGGGAAGGCACCTTCTGCCTTTTTAACAGTAGGAAAGTAATTCATCACAGCAGTATTCATGTTGGATCCTAATGCCAACGTGGGCAGGCTGCCCTCCTCACAAGGACAGGTAGGATGTCAGGGGTTACAGTGAGAGCTAGAAGCTTTGTCCTGATTATGGATCGGGTCCACAGCAACAAAAGGTGGCTATGATTAATTCTGGGAGAAGCTATGTGCTGCTGTCCATGGACTCAACATCAGGCCAAACCTTTTCAGCAACCTCAGTTGTCTTCCACATTGAGTGCTCTTCAGCAACAGCTTGCTACCTCTTTCAGACCAGGACCCTCAGTCACACCATCCCATGCCAGCCTTAGGAGTTTCTTCTCTGGCTGCCCCTGACCCAGACTACTAAGAGAGACTCTTGCTTAACAGGAGGTGTTCAGACACCTCACCCACAAACATAGCTGAGCATGATGGGAACAGGCACATTCCTGACCTCTTCTGCATCCTGAAACAGGGATGTCAGCAGTACTTCTGGCCACAGAGGATTTGGAACATCCACCCACATGAGTGATAGTTAAGCAAGTCCTTTGTCCTTCCTGAGCAGGCACAGCAGATCTGCCCTGTGGGAGCTCTGACACTTAGCAGGACAGAACCAGAGACTAACTGGAATAGAGAAGGGGAGTAAAATGAAACCTGTCTCTCTGGTTAAAGTGCTTGGCCAGGGGGAGGAGACCAGAATTCTCACTTCTCCAAGAGGTCTAAGGCTTTATGTGACTGTAATCACAGGGGTGGAGGTGGGAAGCTTTCCTGGGAAGTGAGAAATGAGAGTTTGATTGCCCTGCAGGCTGGCTGGGTCTGTAGGCAGACTGGATACTCACAGTAATCACACACTCATCAACCATTCCAAGTTTAGACGAATGTGTATGTAACATTTCTAGGGAAAGATATCACTAACTGAAAACCTTGGTCACTGGGATTTGAAGGAACAACATAGAACTGAATATGGTTGTTTCAACAATCCAGCAACTAAGCAAAAGAGAAAAGAAAGAAACAAACAACAACCCTACAAGTAGAGTTAAGGTTTAAAAAAAAACTATTAGTATTAAAAATGTTGAACTTGAGTATGTTGAACTTTAATAAACCAGGTATCCTAGGGAATATATTGAGACAATAGTTGGTGGTCCACTCCCCAAGTACGTAATTATCCACTCCCATAAACAAATAGCCAAAGAACTGACTCCAATGGCACACCAGTGGCTTCCATTTCTGATGCAGGGTAATAATGCACTCACAGTGGCTGCTGATGTTGTAGAATAATCCAATTTATGTGAAAAATAGAAGCTAGTCTATTCACAGGACCTGATGGTGTCATTATCCTGCACCTTCTCACTCTTGCTTTTTCTGTCAGCATCATTGTACTATAATTGTCAGTGTTTTCACTGGAAAAAATAAATGCAAACCGAATACTATGCCTTTACTTTACATATTGAAAAACATTCCTAATTATTTTCTTCTATGTTTGTTGATTTGAGGTTGCATAACCAAGAAGGTCACTGCATTTCAGGGTCACCTTTTTATATCTGATCTACAAAGGCTGATTGAAAGCACAGCAGCATCTGAATGGCAAGCTCTTCCTTCAGAGTACATAGCAGAGGTAAGGTGAAATTTCAAGAACCAGCAACAAGGAAAGTTCTGGATGTTTCGGCTTCATTGTCCCTGTTCTTCAGCAACAAATGATTGGCAGAGGGTGTTGTGAAATGTGAGGGAATAAAAGAGAACAAAAGTGTGAAAATGCATCCTGTATTTCCCTGCACTTCCTCTGCTGTGTCCTTAGGACATTTCAAGACTTACCTTGGAAAGACTTTGCATAACAATATCTGCTATGATTAGATATTCTTTTTTTTCCTTATATAATGCATAGAAGTCACCTGATATGCTCTGCAGAATTACTTACAATTAAAGTTTCAAAATGTTTCAGATTATAGGACTTCTCCCTCCAAACTAACAAAGCAACCTCATTAATTTTCTCAGAAGACCCTCACTACAGCTCACTTAACCAAAAGAACTCTCTTTTAAATTCCTTCCAAATACTTAGAAATTCACAGCAGCAACAATAGTCCCAGGGCTACAAACAACCCACAAACGGTCAAGTGCTTGTCATCAAAGAATGGCAGCTCTGAGAGTGAGGTAAAAGCTGCTTCAGGAGGAATACAAAGACCAAGGACCAAGTATTGAACATACGTAAGAGATGCAGCCTGACGTGGACTTGCAAGCCAGTAAAAAAAGAGCAAACTGAAGTACAAGTTAGCAAATAGAAAAACGATCCCCAGAGGATCTCAGAGGGAGAAGGTGAAAGAAATCAACACTGTGTGACTTGACAGGCTAAGGAAGCTGTGAACCCTATCACTGAAGCCACTGACCACAGAACCCGGCAGAGCGTTGGAAAGATAACACCAGAGAAATGGATGGCGTTGGAGAGTTCTACATATAATTTTAACAGCGTACAGTTTGAACCTGTTAATATCATTGTAAAAATTCGTTCATTGGGTTCTTAACTTCAGTAGTCCAAATTCTTGGCTTTACATCTAAGGTGCTTTCCTTTGGCACCTAGCAAGACTATATATACCAAACTAGGTAGGGCTTCAGGCAACATGTTCTGTAGCTTCTACGCAACAAACTAGTAACAGTCACCCTGAGGTTATGTTGCCAGTAGAGCTGAACCTGCTCCTCACACACAGCAGCTGTGCTCTCCTGGGGAAAGCTCGGCATTACTCTTCATGAATTCAGTCTCCCAGGCTGTAGATGGACATGGACAGACATAGTAGCAGGGAAAACAAATGCCTGAAATGACAACAGCTAAGAATATGGGGCTTCTTTTTCTACAAAGGAGGCAGGCAAAAGCAATGAGACATACTCTAGGGTCCTTCTTCCCCTTTTTGTGATTTATATTTGGCTGAACTGTATTTACAGTTATTTATGTTCTCTTTGTACTTCTCCGTGAAAAATAATAATGTCCTTTGAGTACTAAACCAACTGCAATACTATGGCAGACTTAATCGTAAAATATAGCTTTGCAAAACCTTCACCCCTGACGCAACTTGAGTGATCTTTTTCCTTTTTAGCAGCATTTATTCTACTAATTTAAAAGCTATTAAGCATGATGAAGTATTCACGGGCAGTAAACTGTAATTCTTAAGTCATTAGCGGATAGTTAGTGTTTAATCCAAATGTTAATGCAGTTTAAACTTGGTATAACCTTTCTAGACTTACAGTCATCGGCAAATAAAATGTTCATAAAAACTTCCTGATTGTATTTAGGTTACGTTTTGGCATTAGGAAGTATTTCTGAGAAGAAAAAAATAGTCAGCTAGATAGTAATATTAAATGCTGTATATATGTTGAGAAATCCACAATTATGAGGTCAAAACAAATTTGGCCGTATGTAATATATCGGTCTATTGGTGACACTTTCTCTTCGTATTTGAATCTACTCATACTGAATGTTAGCAGCCTCTAACCTCATTCTGGCCATTATACATCATGCAGAAGTTTCACATTTAATGTTGAGTGCTCTTGTTTTGTTTTGTTTTTTTAAAGCAGTGACAAAGAGCACTTCTGCAGAGAACAAAAACCACAGCAGTAAATGTTGTACACAGTTTGGCAAGCAAACTAGCTTGGAGATGAGTGGAAAAAGGCTCAGTAACTTTACCAGAGGCTGCAGCATAGCAGTGCCAATAGCCCGAGGTAAGGGAAGCCCATCTATTTCTGTGTCTGCTCCTGTTATTAGAAAAGCAGGCTACATTTCCATTATGCTAAAATGTGCAACATATTTTGATATAAAATGTGAATCTGCAAGCCAAATAAATCATAAGCACTTCCCAGTTCTGCACTGTGGTGGCTGCCCCTGGAACAAGGATGGGTTTGGTGGTAACCTGCCAGGGTGCTCTTAACAGAAAATCACTATAGCTTTTAATGCATTTTGTTAATGTAAAAACCTAAACTATAGAAGCTGGTGCATCGAAGTAAGAGTACTGATCTATATTCACACAGTCTGCCTCTTCCTTGTCATATTACAAGCACAACTCCAGCATTCAGAATATTCTGTTTGCTTTATTGAACAGATAAAACTTCTATTACTGATATTTTTATGGTAGACTCTAAAGGTGTCATTCTTCCTGCAGTAGCAGAAGAGCCCTCTCAGGTACTTTTAATGACTGTTACTGCATTCTCAAAAAACCCCACAGAACTCCTCATCCAGCCATATCATGGGGTCAGGATAAAGGTCTCAAGGAATAGGCATCAGGCAGTAATGCAGAAGGGGTCATAAGAGACCTTCAGGAATCTAGTGCTACATCAGAGAGGAGGATGTAGAAAGATGGGCTCTGCAATACTTGAATGAAGGACAGAAGTAGGGACAATGATCCTACGGAATCAATAGAGTCTTCTTCCACTTCCCCGACAGTGAGTCACATGCAGTGCTACGCAAAACCACCAAGATAAACTTCTCAAGTTTTGTATTGGCTGCTGAAGTCTGGGAGACACACTGGGTTTTTAGCTCGTCAAATCAGGTAACGTAATTAATAGAACAGTGGAAAAAAATAAGAATGAAATCTGAAAAAAATATCAGGCAGCATCCTATCCACACAGAATTTGAAATGGACATATTACTGCTAAATTGCCATGCAGATATTCTTGCAGCAGCACTCCTAGGCCTCCAGCCAGCCAAGGATTGCGCCGGTAGCGGTGGGTGGAGTGTGACGGAAGAGATGAAAGGTTGTCTTCCTTCTCAATTAACTGAGTGTGAATTTAGAATAACCATGGTAAATCCTTCGAGCAAAATCACTCTGCCAGTCAATAGTCTACTTGCTAAGCATGAAATATCATTTATGAACACAATCTCTTATATATTTTCTTAATTCTAAAGATGATGATACTTGTTATTGTTATACAGGGAGACTTCATGCATCACACAGTAGCACTGACAGTCAGGAAGAAGTCAGGTTTCCCCCATGAGGTAATGTTTTCCCTTAAAACACTCAATTTAATTGTGCCCACAACTGTAAAAAACAGATTAGCATGCTTTCATTTTGCAGCATTTGTTAGTATAATTTTGAGCCATTTGTCTGAAAACAGTACTCCATTTCACTGCCTCTTGTTCAACAAATACATTTGATTAGCAGGAACTATGTTGCTCCTGTGAAACTTAGAGCTGTATTTGGAATTAGGACCTTTTTTATTAGTATGCATTAAAATCTGTTATTGATCTCCTAGAAGTGCAAATATAAGTGTCTTCTGTAATGCAAAAACAAATTAGATTCTGATCAGGTTCAAAGTATTCAATCAAGGACTACCTAGCAGCATTTTTAAATGAAATGCAGGTTGTGTTTGGCATTTCAGATCAGCTATTTGACTGAAAGTCAGGAAGAATTCCCAGTGATGTAGCATCTTTCTTCCTTTGCTTTCATCTAAAATGTATCTAGCATTCGGCAGCTGCATAATGTTGACATATTGTTTTGTTTGGTCCAGAGCACTTCGATATTTAATGTATACTATGCTGACTAACTTCAAAGGGACCACTGCAGTACATTAGCTTAAAAAACATTCGTTAAACATTTTAAACCTAACTTCTTTATGGTTAAAGACTGCCACGTTCATTAACAGAATGCAAATGTCTAATATATCACTTGTTGTATTGATCCTCTTATGGTAATATTAGCTATCATAGGAATGCAGTAATAGAATACGGTGTAATGGTTTTAAACTAAGAAAAGGGAGATTAAGATTAAAGATTAGGAAGAAATTATTTACTCAGAAGTGGTGAGGCCCTGGCACAGCTGCCTGGAGAAGCTGTGGGTGCCCCATCCCTGGAGGTGCTCAAGGTTAGGCTGGATTGGGCCCCGGACAGCCTCGTCTTCTGGAGGGTGTCCCTGCCCACATCAGGGGGTCAGAACTGGATGTTCTTTAGGATCCCTTCCAAAAGAAAGCATTCTATTTTTCTATGAGATGAAGCTATAACACAGTGGTATTCTGAGTCTTCAAAAAAGCTCAGGAAATCACTGCACAAGGTGCTGTATATGGATCCCTATGAGATAGACTCTGTCTTGAAAAGCTTGTAATTTATACTTGAAAAGCAAGATGTGAGGAATATTATGACCTATCTATCATATTCAAAATGACACAAGGACGTTTTCTTCTCACTCGCTCCCTATCTGAGTAAATCACACTAGGCCTACAATAACCAATGGTGAGAAAGGCAATTTGAGGATGCAGTTTATCTGATCTCTGCTTTAGCAGAAAGCCATTCTCTTAACAGAAAATACAAAGCCATCTACTTTTGCCAACCCTAACAGTACATCCTGCCTTTCCAGATGATGCGAAGGGCACTTCGACCTCCATCTATACCAGCTCTTCTCAGACATGGGCACCAGTCTCATCTGTTTTAGAGGAAATCAGCGAGTCTACTCTGTGATGAAAGCCCAGAGACTGAGACTGTTGGACAACGGGCTATAATGAGACTGCATGGAGACAGCTGAGACCAAAATTCAGCCCTTTGGGATGCTTTTCATTAAACTGATGCGATTTTGAGCGATTTGGCTTTGCTAGAGATATGCTCACAGCATAACACAAAGCCTCCAGGCTCAACACCACAACTCTGACGTGCGGCTTGGCACGCAGATATTACTGCAGCAAAATGATGTTTTCAGAGGTTTAGTCTGTTTATTCAGATTTAGACTAACTCAACCAAAAAAATACCAAAAACAACAACAACAACAACAAAAAACCCTACGTGCTATTACAGCTAAAATACAAAATTAGACAGAACTGGCACAACATACTGCATCAAAATACCAGCAATTAACCTCCTGGTCAAGGAAGACCTCCAGCTGCAGCGCACACCAGGTCCTCTCTTAGAAAGCCAGCTGATGCCTACAGGGACATCTCCTGAACAGTAGGATGCAGCCTCTGAGTCAACAAAGAAGCTGAGGCTACTCTTTCTGACTCAAGTGGATATCTTGTCATGCCAGCCACTGCTCAGAGTTTACAGCTATGAGAGCTCCTAGCTTGGGTAGAGCAAGACTGCAAGAAGAACAGCACAGAGGATTATGACTCAGAAGCTGAACAAGAAGGAAAGCGTGTCTCATGTGCTGGCTGCTAAAGTGGTCACGTCAGCACACCCCTGAGCAGTGAAGTAGGAAGGAGGGATATGTAAGAAAATACAGCTTCATAACTGGTGAGTAACATTTCTTCTCTGTTGCCTTCTAATGTAACATGTATTAAAGTCAGAAAGTGATGACCACACTACCTCATAAAAAACAACAACCTATACATAACCCCCTTTCAGCCCTACCTTTCTGAATGTTCTGGGAGGATGGGAAAACTAAAGGACAATGATTTCTGCAAGACCCTCTGAAAGGTCAAAATATTAGAAGATTCTCTCTGGAACTGACATCACTTGCCTGCACCACACCAACAGCAGGTTCTGGTGGGACAGACAGCACATTGTATTCAGTGCAGTTAGAGAAGCAGCCCCTATCTCCAAAGTCACATCACTCTGCCCAAACAGCATGAGATAGATGCATCCCACAGCCTTGGCAGGGCTTGGTATCACCTCTGTTTAACACCAGATGCTTGTTGCCATGACACAGCACTGATGCGCTCCCTCCCTTCCCCATCCATGCTCCCAGCTGTGCCTACAGCTCCTCATCACCAACGTCACCAGCCACATCTGCACCTCGTGGTGTCCCTGACACACACACAGACACCAGTCCAGAACCTAACATCAGCATCAACTCATCCTCTGCCAAAACTGAAATACAATTCTAGCAGCAACTGCTGTGGGAACAAGATCCCACAGATCCAGATGTCTGCTTTGTGCACTTGCTCCTGGCTGATGGGGATGAGGTGGTGGTGAGAGCCATGGAGCACCAGGCTGCTGGGAAGTGGTGCCCTCAGCTCTAGCATGGCAGAAACCTGTGACAGAAAAGCCCTGCATTTCCTGGCAAAGCATTTAATGAGGCTTATTCCAAGCCTATTCAAATCACTATATTAAAATAATGAAATTGTTTAACACATACCAATTTAATTCATATTATTTTATTAACCAAAAGTCTATTCGCTGCCTGGTAACAACATGCATTACTGCATAAAAGCATGTGGCTTATCATGTTGTGCTGAATGTACTTTATGTTTATAAATGGAAGGCTGAAAACTACCCTTAAGGTAACTTCATTAAAACCAGTTATTCCAGGATTGATCTTCATGCAGTGATAGACTCAGGTTTGTAAGGACATAAAGCTATTACAGAGCATCCAAAGGAGGGCAACAAAGACAGGGAAGGGCCTAGAGTGCAAAATGTATAAGGAGCAGCTAAGGTCCGGTGTGGAACCAGGAGCTGGATTCAGTGATGTTCATGGGTCCCTTCTCAAAGGGGATATTCTGTGTCCTACCTTATGAGTATGGTATCAACCCTATTGTGCCTATATAGTGCCTACCATTTGGGTGAGCATCATTATTTAGGTAATAAGCAATGCTCACACAAAAACTACTGGAAAAACTATCTTTTTTGAGTTACTTCAGAAACGCTCCAGACTGTCTCTTAAAGGAAAGTACAGACTGCTCAAGTTGTCATGTTTAAACATTTTCAATTAGTTGATACACTAGCAATTTGCACGGTATCATCCTAAATAATAATACATATTGTGACTGAATTAATTTGGCAAGCAGCCAACAGCTAATTAAAAAAAAAAAAAAGTTAATTATGTACTTGTCATAAACTGTATGAAATGTACTCTATTTATGGCAAAACGTGTTGACTTTAAGTCAATCTTGATATTTACAGTGAATTAAAAGTTACCACAGAGTATAAGTATTTATGCTCAGGATGAGTTGGCTGGAGGGAAAAGCAAGAAAAAGAAGGAAGTGTTAGCAGTCTCTGGCTGGGGAAGCATGTGCTGGGCTGCAGAATCCCATTGGCTTCTCCCAAGTCACCAGCACAGTGGACAAGGAGCCAAGGAGGGGCAGCTGCTCTTCATTGGGCGCTAACACAAACAGGCAGACAGTGTCTGAAAAGGCTCTGATAAGCTCTGGCTGACATTGGTCGTGTCTTTGCAACAAGCCCAGAGAGAAAACCTGAGCACTGCAAACAAGGCACCTAGCTCTTGTGCTTTCTACACTGACTTTTTAGACCAATCATAGCTTCAAACACAGACCTGTGTTTAGGAACAGATAGAACACCTGCTAGCAGCCGGGGATGTACTGCATGCAGAAACTGCATAATAAGACCCTGAGACCATGCAAAGGCTCCCCAAATGCGAGGCTACTCTTTTCAAGAAAGCTTGTCCCAAAGCGAACACTTGTGGACAACCAGTGCATACAGCAGCGTGCGGGCACTAAACTGACAGTTTAGACATAAACAGATTTATCTGCAGCAATCCCTGAAGTCCCTGTGGTGTGGAAAGGCATTCTTCAGCAGTGGAGGACACAGCCTCAGCCAGGCCCAGGCAATCTGACCACCCACCACTGTGAAGGGCATTTCTGCTCCTCAGTGGCTTGCCTACATGGTAGTGTGCTCCTAACACATAAGTAAAAAAGAGCTTTTGTAAAACAAACCATGCTGTTCTTTGCTAAGATTCCTTACGAGGGACAAAACCAGAGTGCAATGCTGATAAGAATTACTGCATTGGAAAAGGGTTATCAGAGGATTTCCTCAAAGATTAATATTTGGGATCAATCTCATTAAAGACTGTAACCAAAAGCAGAAGTGCAGTAATAATTTTCTGGTGATACCTAGTTAGGAGGAACTGTCAATTCAGAGGAGAACTGGGATTACACATAGTAATAACCAGGCGACCTTGAGGCCTGAACTAATAGAAATGGGTGGAAATCAATTGTGCAAAGTGCAAGGCCATACATCTGGGGACTAATAATGAGCACTTCTGGCAGAAGCGAAGAGCTCATCATTTGGAAATGGCAGAGGACAGACACTTGTAGACATCTAGAAGCACTGGCCAATAACAGAATCATTGCAAACAAACGCTGTAAGGTAGAAATGATAAATATGATTCTAAAGCACAACAGGAATATTTCCATAGAGATGGGGAAACTCCCCACAATATTATGTATTTCCCCACAATATTATGTATGAGAGGTGATCTCAAAGTGGATAATGAAGTGGGACATTTAAGACATGAAATATTTAAGCACACGAAGAGACCAAAGGAACACGGTTGGGTTAAAAAGATGATGGAAAGCAGATATGATAATCCAATTTAAATATGTGCTTGGTAATTTGAATATGATTTATCAGGAAGAAAAAAAAGCTGGTTAAGATAGAAGAGAAGAAGAAAACAGATGAAAATAGGTGGATTGTTAACCTATTTACAGCAAAAGTAGGAAGAGGACTTTTAATCAATGTTAAGTGAGTAGTGAGCCCATTAAGCTAAGCACTTGGCTTAAGACAGAAGGTTACACAGGTATGGAAAAAGTTGCATGTGACAACTGCCTGCAACTGTGGGGGTCTGGAAGTCCCTTCAGAGCATCTCTTGGTGCCCGAGGTGTCCTTCCAAAGCCCTGATTTCTGGTGTGACTTTTCCCTTGTCACTCTCTTGCAGATGCAACTTGCATAAAAAAAAAAAAAACATCCCCATGTTTATGATTCCATACAAAGAAGTTGTGTTGGTTTTTTTTTTCTGAAGGAGCAAAACCCCTGGCTTTCTGATGAAAGAACTTTACCATGTGCAGTCATTTTACTCATTCAGGGCATTTCTCCCCAATGTCAAACAAAGCAAGCCAGCTGGTTCCACCTCACACCCAGGTGACGTAAATGGATCAAATGATCACTGGTTCATCTGTCAAAGAGATTATTTAGCATTCACTTCTGGAATCCCAGAACAGAGGATATTCAAACATGGAGATTGCAGAATGTTAGTGCAGATCTTCATCTTTTATCATGATATTTAAACCCTGTAAATTCTCTATTGTCCATAACTGGACACTACCCCCAGTGACCAAAAAAAGTAGCATTACTTGAAATTTTCTAAGTTTATAGCAGAAAAGTATAATTTACTGACTGCTATTATTACTAATGTAAAGCATGGCTCTTATTCACATGGTTATACAAAAGAAAAACTTCTCAACCTTAACTTCAGTATATGTCAGGTACTCGTCTTCCTGCCCATTTTGCCTCCAGAACGAGAACTACAATAACATAATAGGCATTAAATCATCAAACCAAAAAAACGTATCAGCATCTTGTGTTGTTATGAGAGGTACTATACAGTACAATTTACAAGGTAATGGGGCTATTCATCATAGGCACATCATTCACTCTGCTTTCTCTGCTCAGATGATGCAGGGCAGGAATTTTGATAGACTATTTGTCCTTGATTTGATTAAAGGATGAAACATGGCTTGAAAACAAGAAACTTTGCCTGCCATTCTGAACCTCTGAAATACCATACTTGTGCTGCTAGCGTGTACTAGAAGTACTAAATATGCTGATCACAACATTATGAAATCAAATGTTGTACCCAAACCTCATCTTTTCTAAATTCTCTGTATCAAACTGAGATAAGAATCACACAGACATCCATTTATCTTCACATTTCAAAATTTCCCTCGTTGGGCAGCAAGATAACTCCTGAGTTAATCCTGGACTCAGTGCACTTGGATCTGACTCCCTGCTGTGGCCCAGTCCCATGGGACCTTAGAGAGGTCTTTTAGGTTACAGAAAACAATGTGTTTCCAGCTTCCCTCCTGATCCTTCTGACTGCATCTACACCAAATCTCTCTCACTGTTTTTCATAATGAATGAAGATTGCAACACACATGGATATTACAGAAATGAGCTTATAAAAAAAGTTTTTACCAATAATTTTTAGTGCAGTGGCAAATGCATGCCCTGCTCTGTGACCTTATGGGCTGGCCTTTGCACGGCTCTCACCAGGAGGAAATGTTCTTGCTTTAGATGTTCTCTAATACAGATTTTGCTACCACTTCTTTCCGATTTTTCCAAGGGGCTTTTTAAATTGCAACGCACAAGATAACCAAGGCTGAAGGAATCCACAAGAGAAAGACATTCAGAAGTTTTTTTTTTATTAAAACCTTACTTAGTTACTCTTTTTCCAACAGTAGATGAACTAAAGACTGCTGGGGTGGATAGGAGTAAGGTGCTCCCTTCACCTTGGCTAGTTAGCTGTACACACAGTAGGTCCGAAGGCTGAAACCCTGCTGGACCCCACAGTGCCAACACACCATACAGCCCCACATTAACCTGCTGACTCCAGATGCTCCTTCTTTGCCCTCCATTACTGCATTTCCATCAAAATTCTGTGTTTCCTGGATAATGATAAGCTAAAAACTCTGCAGTGTTCCACTTCTTGCATGACAATACACTCAGAGATCTCTTTGCCTTGCTTTCTGAACCAATGGCACAGGCTTGTGCTTGTGGCCATGGCAGATGATCAGCTATGGGACCTAGGAAGACTGCAGCACAATCCCTAAGCTGCACACTCTCCAAAGTGCAATTCTGTCCTGAAATATCATTTTGAATTTTCATTTCATGGTCTGCAGCATTTCAAGTTTCTCTTTCCATATTAAATACGCTTGTTTCACAAAGTACAAAAGCAAACTTCCTTTCATAATCCTGTACCTTGCAAACTGAGGTCCTCACTGAAACCTGAGGACTGATCTGGAAAATCTCACTAACTGTCATCTAAAACATTTTAAAGGACAACATGAGGGTTTTTTTCCCCCTCTATCTCTCTTGGAGTGTCCTGATGCCGGGTCACTGTGTACTTCCAGTCCCAGCTGGCCCAAGAGTACTAAATAAGCTCTAGAGGACGTCTGCAATCTCACACCCTCTGACAATGCACTGGATTTGACCTCTTTTTTTTTTTTTCCCCCAGAAAGCAGAACTGATCTAATCCTGTCTCTTAAAACAATAGAAGGCTTGTCTTTTATAAGGCAACGTCACTGCCATGCTGCAAGGTGGAAAAGGCCACCTTATTTTCCTGGGGGGTACCTGCACCTTGCTGCTGCTTTGAAGGACTTGACATGCCTCTCTTGTGCACATCTCCTCCGAAATCCTTTCCATCTCAATTACAATCATTCATTGCAGGCTTAAAACTGGCGTACACAACTGCCTATGACAAAGTCCAGTTCCAGCCCCACTTACCACGGGCAAGGTTGCCACCCACCAGATCAGGCTGCCCAGAGCCCCATCCAGCCCAGGCTTGAACGGCTGTAAGGATGGGACATCCATCTGGTCTGTTCCAGTTCCAGTGCTTCACCACTCTCTGAGTAAAAAAATTCCTCCTAACATCTGATCTAAATTTCCCCTCTTTTAGTTCAAAGCCACTCACTCTTGTCCTATCACTACCATAAACATTTGCTCTCCCTCTTATTTATATGCTCCCCTCAGGTACTGGAAGGCCGCAATGAGGTCTCCCCGGAGCCTTCTCTTTTCCAAGCTAAACAAGCCCAAGTCCCTCCACCTTTCTTCACAGGAGAGGTGCTGCAGCTTTCTGAGCATCCTCATGGCCCTCCCCTGGACCTGCTCCAACAGCTCTGCATCCCTCCTGTGCTGAAGGCCTTAGGCGTGGATGCAGTACTGCAAGTGGAACCTCACAAGGGCAGAGCAGAGGAAGAAAATCACCTCCCTCTCCCTGCTGGCCACCCCTCTGCTGGTGTGGTCCAGAATACTGCTGGCCTTCTGGCTCACATTCAGCTTTTTGTCCAATTCTTGAGTTTGCTTCAAGCTGTGGGTGATGCCACACTAACAAGAAGCAGGACTGTTGTATGGAAGGACTGTGCTACAGACAGCCCTGCTTAAGCCTAGGGATAGGACTGATTGTGAGAGCAAATGAGTTGGCCTAACAGGGAGGCTCAGGGGAGGCCTTATAGCTCTCTATAACTTCCTGAAGGGAGGCTGTGGTGAGCTGGGGGTCGGCCTCTTCTCTCGTGTAATTAGTGATAGAACTAGAGGGAATGGTTTCAAACTGCGACAGGCGAGGTTCAGGCTGGACATCAGGAGGTATTACTTCTCGGAAAGGGTAGTCAGGCATTGGAATGCACTGCCCAGGGAGGTGGTAGAGTCACCAACCATGGGAGTGTTCAAGAAACGTTTGGATGTTGCGTTGAGGAATATGATTTAGCTGGGAAGTATTGGTAATGGTTGGACTAGATGATCTTCTAGGTCTTTTCCAACCTTGAAAAATTCTGTGATTCTGTGAGTGATGGCACACTGCTAAAGTAACAAGGGTGGTATTTGCACGTGCACTCTGTGAAGGCCTGCTCTCCACCATGAACCCCATTTTCCAGGCACTACAGGCACTGGTGCAAAGCCACATGCTGGCTGGTCAAAAGCAAATTTGCTCCATGTTGTGATCTGACAAGAAATGTGAGTCCATCAGATAAATAATGCCCATTTTTCAAAGGATGTGCCCAAATGAATGTTTATTTGATGATTGCTTCTGAAGAGCATTTTGTACTAACAGCTAAATAGTATGACATGTTTGCAAAACAAGGTAATTATGGAGCCATCATATTTATTATTTTATGAGCCTGCCACTAAACAAGACAGACCTGCTGCAAAATTAAAAAACAGAATTTGTCCACAAAACAGTGGTAATCATCTCTGACTCCACCTACGTGTTCAGAACCATTTCAGGGGGACACAGAAAAGAGAACTGCAAGAGGACGGACTGATAATTATTTCTTCTTAATTACGATTTGATCTTTTGTACATCAGGGGGATGAAATCACGCACAGATACACACACTCCTGTTCATCTGGTAATTCTAAATGACATGGAATTAAAAGCGAAGCGGTGAATCTCTCACTCAATATGCATGCATAGTTCCCATTAAAGACAGTGGTTATTTTGCTGTAACCAGCGTGTGTTTTGAATGTGTAATGTCCATCACAGGTTTCCATTCAATTAGGTCTACTGGCAACAAGGCTTGAACACTAAGGAGGAAGGTGAAACAGAGGTTAAAACAACACGCTAATTGCTTATGCAGTGTTTCTGGTACTGCAACATCTAAGCCTGGTCACAAACCCCTACCTCTCCATGCTTTTCTCTTCAAATACGCAATGCCCCACAGGGCAGCTGAGGAAACTGTGTGCAGTTCCATACTTGTTAAGGCAACCATGGAAATGAGGAGAGTTTCTTACCAAATGAAACAGAACTGGATGATTGTTATTTGCTCTCAGGACTTGGAGGTCAGAATGACCAGCAGGCTCCACCACCCACACAAGAAGTCTGAACAATGAGAGCCCCTCGGCTGCAGAGTCCCACACGACTGAGCTGTGCTGTACCACATCCCCAGTGTCATGACAGAATGAGCCCCCTGGCTTGGATCCCTTTGGCATTTATATCACCCAATTTATGTGCATCAGCAGCATTTGGGGTTGTCACTCAAGGGGCAGTCTGCACTTTACCTGAAAAGAGTCATGCTGTGCTGGGGGAAGGAACAATAGATGGAGATGAATTTTAATGCCGTTTCTGATATTTATGAAGTCCATTGAAAGAACACATGACAGTATTTGCACCATCAGCTATTCTGTATCACATCCTGTCTCTGCAGTGGTAAATACACCAGGGGAGTGTACCTGACACATGCCTTCAATGGCAAATCTGGTCCCTGATAGTTTTGGGGGTAGCATTAAGCAGGTTAGCATCTGCAGGGCTTCAGGAGGATGTGCCCGCTCTGCAGTGATGCTGTGGAGAAGCCATCCTGCTCTGCAGAGTTCTTTTTTTCCCCCCAAATAACCCCCAAGCATGAATGAAAGCCTGGTGTTGCGCTACACTGCATCATGATAATGGACTGTTTGCTATTTTCTCACTTTATTTGTTGACATTTTTCTGAAGAAGTGTTATAAACTAAACATATAAATAACATAAACTGTCCCTTAATTTTAATTCGAGGAATATTGGTTTATTATCCCAATAGACCAAACGTTGTCCTGCTTCCTTCTGTAGCATTTTCCCAGACATAAAAATCAGGCACCCTGTCATCAGAAATACACCCATCTGGAGGCTCAGAACTCCACTTTTTACTTTTGTAAAAAAAAAAAAACACAAAAATAACTTGACAAGATCCAGCCTGCATGAAAGTATTTTCTTGGCTCCCACAGAAACTGATAAGAAAGCAAAAATGAATAAATACCTTATCGATCATTTGTCTGCAGAACGTATTAACTTTATTGGATATCTTGTTAAAAAAATCACAGGATTTCTAACAAGAATTATCTAAATTGCTCTGAAAGCAATGCCTCCTATTTATCTCCATGGAAACAACAACAGATACAAAGAGCACAGTGACAGTATCTGATGGAGCAAAGTCTCAGGTACAAAATGGGGGTTTAACATTTTTACCACCATTAGATATGCATTTTTGTCAGTGATGAACAAGACCATGCACACCATGATCCTTAAAGTCTGCAGCAGCAGAGGTGACCCACTGTCATCACTGCCATTGCTGAAATGCACCACCCACTGCCTCACTGTGCTCACATCTACTGGTTGGTCTCCATAAATGTTCAGCCAGCATCAATGGATGTCAACGAGTGTCATTTTTTCCGCATGGAGGAATTCAATGGCACACCTTTGCTTCATCTGCAGTTCAATGTCAGATGCCATTTTGTCAGACTGCCCTTCTGCTGCCATCTGTCATACAGCAACAAATTGTAGTGGAATATTGGTAAAGTTCAGCTTCTACTGCCGTACCACCAGCATCCACCTCTGATGTTGTGGGCCGACATAATAAAACAGGAGCTATTTCTTTCAGAGCAGTCCTCATCTTTGGAGACAGCTATGAACCCTGTTTCCACACTAGGAACATGAAGACAGCAGTGTCACTACTCTGATTTCATTTGTGACCCCACTGCCTGGCCCCACAGACCCAGACAGCACTCCAGACACCACTGCCTTGGAACACCTGTCCTGTGGTGTTGCTGGCTCTTAGCATGGAGCTGCTGTTGACTAAATACCCTAATGCTGCCACACGAGTTGAAGGAGCCACCTCCTGTGCACTGATCTGTGGACGGGTGAGTACATGGATCTGGAGTACAAAAAGACAGAAGGGAAGGGGCAGATGGAAATTCACCCATTATCAAAGTGCAGCGGCTCTTCCTGGTATGTAGGGCCAGGAGGTACCTTTCATGTCCTATCACTTACACAGACAATCTCAGTGGAGTTGTTTCCAATCAGCCCGCAGTAAAATGGATTAGATTTGGTTCCAGTGTGTACTCATAAAGTCAGATAACTGTTTTCATAAGCAACTAAGACAAATCACTCAACATTTGATTTCCTTTCATTAGAACAGCAATCAGTCCTGGTGTCAAGAGTAGTATACTCAGTACCTTTCTCTGCAACGCTGAAACTGTGATTTTTGTAAACTTTTCATAGGATTACATGATCACCATGGTGTAAGCCAGTAGAAAGATCCGATAAGACCAGGAATTTGATAGGGGAATTATGCAGAAGAAACATTCTGCAAAAAGCTCCTTCATACATCCTACAAATTTTGATGGCTTGTCAAACAATTCCAAAGATAAGAAGTTTCCCTCTTCTCTTAAATATTTATGGAAAGATATAGAGGCTCAACACCCAACAGAGAATTAGGGTACGAACAAAGCAGCATAATTCCCCTCTTCCTTTATCACTGGGGCCAATTCTGGCTGTGCAGAACTGGCTTCTTTGGCAACACTGCAGAACAGAGGATACAGGGAAAGCACTGGAAATCCAAATCAAGGATTTCCGAAGATGTCAAATTAGGATTGCAATATAGTGTTTTGTGTAAGCACAAACCTCACTTGAGAAGCACAAACAAAAATGCTGTGTTCAGATATATCCACACGTAATCTGCCCTGTTCTGAGCACATTTGAGTTTATTACAACATATAATACACGCATTTTGTAGTAGACACAAGTAAATGTTAAGTAAGTAACCTAAACCCCCAACGACACAACCAATAAATCTAATTTAAAGCTCAGTGAGTACACTAATAAACTTTGCAGTACTCCAATGTCACTGTCTGTGACCAGCCATGCTAAAATTTTACTATATGTTAATTTCAAAACTGAAAGTGAACTATTGTGGGCAACGGCATAGCAGGCTGATACAAAGCCATTATGATATACCATCTGTGCAAATGTCTGTCCATGCGCACATTTTATTTATAAAATAAAAATAATTAACATGGTGTGAAAGGTATGAGAAAACCTAAGAAATAATTAGGAATTAAAACTTGGTTTTATTAAAGGACAAACATTCTAAAATAAAAGTGCCTAAAAACATGTTTGTTAGGACAAGGAAAAGCACAACAATCTTGCACTGTAAATCAGTATCATTGAGATATAATCTCTTCCTAAGCAAGAAGCATTCTTCAGTGTCATGGGTAAGTAATAGTGGCTGCAAGTCAGAAGAAGTGATACAGGCCAGGACGTGGCAACAAGATCCCCTACCACAAAGATAATGGCATGTTGTGAAGCAAAGATAGGACTTTTAATATATGATCAATGATCACTGTGGTGTTTTCCAACTTTCATGATTCTATGATTTTTCAGGGGTTTTTGCTCCCCTCTGACTTTGACACAATAGCTAACACAGGCTGTGGTGACATTCAGGAGGGACACCACAGTCTTCCTACATCAATTATGAGGTCAGCACCAAGGACTGAAGTTCTAAAACTACAGTTTTTTGTTAAGTATATTACAAAATTCAGGTTTTAGTAACCTGAGAGTAACAAAATACCACTCCTTGTTTGCTGAAATTCAGTGCTTTATTGCTGATATGGATTGAACAATGAATGCTGTAATGTTTCTATGTGCCACAGCAAGGAGATACATTTACTGTGTAATCAATCCATTACTTCACAATAGTCTGTTTCCATAATTTGTCTGAGTAATTTGTTGGGTTTTTTTTCCAGCTAACCCAGAATCTCCAGCCCTGCACAGGAGAGGGGCACAAACTGCTCTTATCACTCAAAGCTAGGGCAACAAGATTTATTACCCAGAGGATCTGGGGATCAGATGAGGGGTATGTGTTCCTCCCCATCCCTCTACAGACTCCTCCAGGAGTCAGCCTACCAGCAGCAATAAAGAGAGATTAAAACCCTCTCACCTCCCAACTAGTTTTTTAAAAGAACTGCATTAATTGCAGTGGTTGGTATTGTAAAATGTGGAACAGTGTCAAAAAAAAACCCACACAATTTCCTTTGCATCATCTGTTTTATGATTGCCCTGCACTCCCAGAGAAGAGAATGGGTCAGGAAGTGCCACTGTGTGAACAGAGGTTGGGCTTCCAGATGTGATGGCAACAGTGCTGTCCCAAGGATATTTAAAACAGAATTAGGTAACTGTTTTATCAATATTCATGTTCCCTTGGAAATGAATCAACATCAAGATAAACCCATATATCTGCAAAACAAAGTGTGCAAAGATATCAAAAGGACAGAAGATGCTCTTACAGAGTTCAGGTTCTGCATTTCCTCCCCCGAAGTAAAAGAGGATTTGCTTTCCCTTATATATATGGCTTCAGAAGCCAGTTCCCGGCTGGATAGAGCTCACACAAGACTGTGTTGTTTCTGAAATTAAGCCAATCATTTCCTAGTCTGGCTTTGCTCCAGCCTCATCTCCATGATATGTCTGTGGGCTGAAGGCAGCTACACTCCTGCCCATGCCAGACACTTCCTTGGGGAAGTTTCCCAGTAAGTGGCTACACAGCTCAGGGAGAAGAACTGTAGAGCTTTCTCACCTTTTTAACTTAACTTCTGTGCATCTGCAAAAAGAGCAACATTCACTCCTGAAGATCCTGCTCCTGTTCTTCCGTGTTTCTCAGTTTCCAGCAAAGCAAGGAAGCTCCTTGCTTTGAGCTGACATTGGCATCCATTGGATGGAGCAACAGCCACAGGGTGCTGGTCTGGACCTGCTTACCATCTGCTGTCACTGTCAGAGAAAACCAATGTGAGCACAGGATGAATTGCAGGATGCTGACCTTTGAAGCCCAATGCAACCCTGGTGCTTCTTCTACATGCCCCTGTCAAGCAGCCAAGCTAACATGTGCTGCTAATGATGCTGCACAGAGAGAGTGGGAAGGGAAGGAAGTGGGACCTGCTTTTGGAACTCTGTATTCATTAATTAGGGATACATGTAATTCAAAGTGCATTTTTTACTTCTATTAGAGACCAGAAAGGAGCTTCAAATTTGGAGTAAGATTTTGATATTTTTAAAGTGGAATATATAAACAAGGACTTCTAGTAAAGCATCTCAGATACAAGACTTCAGCAATTTTCCCATTTGTTTATAGTTTTAACGTTTGACTGAGAAAAAATACTGACCAACAGGCCCAGTGACAAGTGAAGAAATGTTCAGAACAGTAATTTGTTACTTTTATGTCCCCAGTTATCAAGCCTCTCATATTTCCAAATGATGGAGGTAATATTATAAACCTCTGCAATCAGAAAATTGTTTTTCATATGAGCTACATGCTCTCTTTCTGCCTGCTAACATCTATTATTTTTACATGCACATTCAATGGAAACCCTTCTGTGTATTTTAGTTTCCTCTAAAGCTACCCTGTAAATAACAAAGCTTTATGCTCTCCTTATTTTTCTCAACATTTTAAAATGACGTGTTCCACGAATTTTAAAATGTAACCAAGACTTTTTAAAGAGATGCCATTATGCCATGAATATTGTTCTTTGTATGTGAGGGTGTAAACTTTCAGACAACTACAACAAGAGTGCTGTTGTGCCTGCATTTTCAATAGGTCACATACAGACAGCTCAGGTAATTAAAAGCTTGTCAGCCTGACAGCAATCCAAGAGAAAATAATGAAATGGCTGAGAGGGACTTGATTAATAAGGAAATAAAGATGGCTAATATAATTACCGCCAATCAATGTGGGCTTACAGCAAGCAGATTTTGTCAAACTAATTTGATTTTTTATGGGGTTTCAAGTTGCTAAAAGTAACAATGATGGTATAATAGACTTCTAAAAGCTACTTTAGATGGTGCTTACTGCATGATGTTTTGATTAAACTGAACGACATAAAAATCAACACGACATAAAATTAAAAGGATTAAAGTCTGAGTAATTGATAATTCATTAGGGAATTGTTCTTGAATATGTTTTTCCAGTGGGATTGTAAAGCTAATAGTTCTTAGCCCTACTCTTTATGTTTTAGCTCTGATCTGCAGGAGAACATAAAATCGTTACTACTGAAGATACCAGATGGGACAGAGATTGAAGGAGTGGCTAAATAACAAAGAGAAAGAATTAGCAGCACAGAGTGGATGGTACTGCTTTAGGAACTAACACGAACAACCAACATCAGCTCCAGCAGGGCCAGATGGAGACCATACTGAAGAAACAGGGCTCTCTTCTCAGAAAGAACAAATAGGAAAAGAGCCTGGGGACAACGTGGGCTTTTCAGCCGAACATGCATTTGAGTAAGATGTTCTGGTAAATGAATAAATGTCATCGGTGGATGCACCGAATGGCCCAGCCAAGTGCTTACCTTAGCATTCGGTCCTGAAATACAAGCCTTGATGCCCACAGCCCAACACAGATGTTGAATAGCCAAAATAAGTTTAGAAAAGAGCCAAGAGAATGATGTAAGTACTGGAAAACATGATTAATATGAAAAAGGTACAAAGCGCTTCAGATATTTAAGAAGAAGGAGGGGGAATCTTATCAACACTTATAAATATCTAAAGGGAGGGTGTCAAATAGATGGGGCCAGGCTCTTTTTGGTGGTGCACAGTAACAGAACAAGAGGCAATGGACACAAACTGGAACACAGTAAGTCCCATCTGAACATGAGAAAGAACCTCTTTACTGTGAGGTTAACAGAGCAGTGGGAGCTGCCCAGAGAAGACACTGAGTCTCCTTCTCTGAAGATACTCAAATCTTCCCTAGACACCTTCCTGTGTAACCTGCTGTAGGGAACCTGCTTTAGCACATTTGAACTCAATGATCTCCAGAGGTCCCTTCCAACCCCTACGATTCTGTGATTCTATGTGGCTTTTTAATAGGAAGCTGAGATAGTAACAGATGCTGTAGACAAGAGACATGAGTTCTGACGCTTGCGCCCAGGACGTTCTGAAAAAGACAATTCTCCTAAGCAATTCTGGATAGGCTGACAAATGGTCACTCTAAAGCTTTAAGTTACTGCAGTGCTTGACTGGGTTTATATTGATAAACTGGAGATGAAAGGCTTTTTAACCAATATTCTCTGTATTTGCCTTTTAACTAAACAATATTTTTTGTGCATATGTGTATATATATATATATATATATATGAAACTCATACTTTGAATGATATTTAGCAGATGAAATAATTACCCCCAATGCATTGTATCACTACAGAAATCACTGAACTGGAAAAAAAAAAAAAAATCACTAAACTTTGCTACGTGACCTGCAGAAACTGAGCAGAATACCGATGGCTCACAGTATTCTTGCTCCAATTAATGACTAAAGAGAAGTAGCTTACCTGGGAGAAAATTACACTTCCCATTTAAATTGGAAGCATTTAAAGATAACAATTTAGGGGAAACTCCAGAAGGCAATCAACAACTGTTATGAACTTTTCATATTTCAGAACTTGATCCTCAGAGGGGCCAAACCTCTATAAATGCGCATTGCCTCTCAGGATCACATCTTTATTTTATGCTAAGTCCTCTTTCTCATTCCCATTAAAGCCACTCCAAACCCAAAATCATGAGATAAAAAGGTAGTGGAAAAAGATATAAATAAAATGTGCAGTGCAGAATAAATTCACATCTAAATTGCAGGCCAAGATTAAAAACAGCTTCTGCAGAAGACTCATCACATTCACCGCCTTCCCTTTCATATCTATTTTTCTACCTTTATTCCTAGACTATTTACTGTTTAATAACACGTTCAAGGTCTTGCTTGAATGCTTTGATGCTTCTTGCTTGAATAGATTTTCTCTAGAACATACTCTATGAGCTGTATGCATTATGTTTGCTACGAAACATTTTTTGCCCAATATATTCAAAAAGAAAAAAAACAACAGCAATTTCAGCCAAGTTTTTTGGGACCATCCTTGAATTCAGTGCACAAAAATGTATTAGAATGGTCCTTGCAGGGGTGAAGGGAAATTTCTGATATGCTTCTGATATATATAAGGACTGCTCTGAAAGTAATAGCTCCTGTTTTATTATGTTGGCCCACAACATCAGAGGTGGATGTTGGTGGTGCGGCAGTAGAAGCTGAACTTTCCTACCAATATTCCACTACATTTTGTTGCTGGGTGACAGATGGCAGCAGAAGGGCAGTCTGACAAAATGGCATCTGACACTGAACTGCAGATGAAGCAAAGGTGTGCCATTGAATTTCTCCATGCGGAAAAAATGAGTCGTTGACATTCATTGACACTTGCTGAACATTTATGGAGACCAACCAGTGAGGCAGTGGGTGGTGCATTTCAGCAGCAGCAATGGTGACTGTGGGTGACCTCCACTGGTGCAGACTTCTAGGAGCACAGCATGCAGACTTTTGTTCATCACTGGCAAAAATACGTATCTAATGGTGGTAACAGTGTTGAAAAACAGTGTTCTGTATCTGAGACTTTGCTCTACCAAATACTGTTATTGTGCTCTTTGTATCTGCTGTTGTTTCCATGGAAATAAATAGGAGGCATTACTTGCAGAGCTATGTACATGTATACCACTCGCCCATTTTCATTTACGTCACCAAGTTGCATTCCACGTCCTGGCTTCCACGTGTTCCTTACTTTGCATTAGTACAAACACTCTAAGAACACCCTGCGTAACTGAGCAGCTCCATTAATTAAAAAAATTAAGAATGTTGCCCACAGAGTGAAAGTAAATTAGAGCCCAGGAATGATTTCCTTGTGACACTGTTACTGATGTCTTATCAAGCTTTACTCCTACTGTGATTAAGGTTTTGTTTCTACTGTTCACAATGCAAGGAGATTTTATCCACCTTAATTATTCCCAAAGATTTTTGTTTTCACCACACTGGATTTCTGAATGGCTGTTTACTTTGTTTCTGATTCATTTCTTAAAGACACTTGAAAGCGCATTTTTCTGAAGGCTTTTTTTTTCTAGTTTTATTTTTCAGTCCTTTCTGGATGCTGTAAATATTTTTCTTTCCTATTGATTTCTGTCCTTTTTTTCCTTCAACCAATGCTAATTATCCTACTGGAGTTAAATGAAACTTTTACTTGTTTCTTTTTGCCTAGTAGTTTCAATGCTTACATTGCTATTATGCTGCCATAACCTCTCCCACTGGCAGCACTACCATTTCCACAGGAAAAGCAGTTACATTTGTTGAATTGTTACTTTAATTAACGATAATAGTTTCTGTTGAAACCTTTATGGATTCCCTTATGACCTATAATGCTGATTACCCCAAGGTATAAATGACACGTCAAAAGCTACATTAAAAGAAGTCTAGGGCTGGAAAGTCGAGTAGCCCATAGTTAGGAAACACCAAAACTAACACATGCATAGATGCACTATTTGAGCTCTTCTGCACCATTTTAACACAAATAATGGCAGTAATTAAACATAACAATGCATTAAACATCCAACCACAGTACAATGTACTCAGCAACAGTCCTGTATTTACCTGTACAGTTTACTGTGCTATCAAGTATTCCTCATAACAAGAGTAATTAATCTGAGAAACTTGGTTCACTTCATTTGTTACAGACTTGGGCTTTCAAAGAGCAAAGGCAAGAATTCCTCCAGAGGCTTCAGAGAGAGATGAGAAAAGTAACAACTCTATGCCAACAGATGCACACAGTGAGTTTTATTAAGCAAATTACAAGGCTCAGTGCTAGTTGGTGTTAATCAGAATGGAAGAACGAGCCGCAGAAAAATGTTGCCTCAATCTTCAGAGTTGGTTTGGGGCTTTTTTTGTCTACAGCAGATCTGCGGTGCTAGAAAAACCACTGAAATAAAGTGCTCACACCACACTTTGTGGCTGAACACTTCCCACCAGGAACCAAACTGACATTCTTACCAGAGCGCTTCATCAGCTTTACAAGCTGTGAGGAACATGTTTAGAAAACTGGAAGGACTGAGCTGGGAATAAACCAAAACAACATATGAAGCTGCACTGCAAAGTAGACAGGCCCACAGCAAGGCCAGCAGCTGGCCTCACAGGGTGGTCAGGGACCAAAGCAGGGAAGTTCCATCCAAACCGATCTCAACTAAGAAGGCTTATGAGCTCAATCATCTTAACTTTTCAGAATAAAATTACAAACTGTTAGAAATAAACCCTCCTTATGCTGGACAATGATCAAAACTTCTGCAGGAAATTTACAAGAGCAGACCAGAACTGAAAACCTTGTACCTGCTTAGGTGTCTCCACTACCTTTTAATTCAGGACATCTCATGCTCTGCAGCATCCATCATTTAGGAGGACCTCAGGTCTCAGAATAAGCACATCCCAGGCATATATATATACAGACTGGGAGGAGCAGTCCTTGAGAGGAGCCCTGCACAGGAGGACCTGGGGGTCCTGCTGGATGAAAAACTTAACATGAGCCAGCAGTGTGCTCTTTACAATGATACATAATGGTAGAATAGGGCAAAATGGTTTTAAGTTGAAAGAGGGAAGATTTTGTTTGGATGTCAGGGGGAAGTTCTTTACCAAGAGAGTGGTGAGGTGCTGGAACAGGCTGCCCTGAGAGGCTGTGGATGCCCTGTCCCTGTAGGTGTTCAAAGCCAGGTTGGATGGGGCCTGGGCAGCCTGGTCAAGTATTGAAGGTGGAGGCTGGCAGCCCTGACTGTGGGGATTTTGGTCCCTCTGATTGGGTATTTGGAGCTTGATGATCTTTGAGGTCCCTTCCAAACCAAGCTATTCTATGAACCTGCCATCCAGACAGTCATTTTACAACCTGAATCCTATCTGCACATTAAAGTTACAGTCTGTTGAAACAACGACTCAAAAAGTTTTTTCACAAAAATGAGGTGTCATAGGAAGGAAGTTGGAAAGGTTTCCCCAACACCATCCAAGTGCCTGCCCACTCTCCTCCCCAGGTGCTGCATTTTATTCCATAAATGATTACTTTCCTTAGCTAGTAATAATATGCAGTATAAATCTGGTTTGCAGTTTCAACAGTTCTCACAATCATCTTTCCTGCTTCCTGGGTAAAAGTCTTAGAAGTGTCAAAACCACATGAAAAAAGCCCTATGACACGAGGCAGACAACTTATGTGTATTTTATCTGCCTAGCCAATGAATATTTTATTCTAGATAGTAGGCTTTCCCTTCTGTGATCACTTCAGAAAATGAGAAATATCCAGTAATTAATCTGTTAGACGAACTACATGTGTACTTAAAAAATCATTTTTGTAGTGGCTTATGTAGAAGATGAAAACTCTGAGCTTTGACTCCCTGCCTTCATCAGTATAAGAAATAACATTTCAAAGAAAAATCTACTTTACAGCTCAGTACTTGGCTAAAAATAAAATTGTCCCAGAGAGAAGATGATGCAGAAGACACAACTTATGTAAAATGAAGTAAAATGTCATCTAAGTAGAAGGTCTTTTTATGTTGCACTTCAGTTTCAGATCACTTAGCAGACACACAAGATCTTTTTTTTTCAGCTAGTTGCACTATTAACTAGGCAAATAAAAGCTTTCTTAAAGACGATCTTTACTTTCTTTCCCTTTAAAGCAGATCTCTGCCAGAAAATTACATCTCAGAGTGAGTCTAAAGCATTGTCACGGGTTAACCAAAAATCTACCTGTGCCCGTGACAGGGGGACAGCCGGCCTGCAGGGCCGCTGGCCCAAAAGGGAAGGGAAAAAGGGAAAAGGAAAAGAAATACAGCAGCAACGATCTAAGGAGGCACACTTATTTACTAAATACTATATTGAAATACAGGATAACACAATATAATACAATATAATTGGAATTAAGGCTAACGAATCAAGTAAAATAGGAGAGAGAGTGAGTCCCAAAACCGAGAGGCCTACTGTAACTCTAGGCAGAATGGCTGGAACACTCCCACACGGCTCCCCCTCTGGCTCTGAGGATCCAAGAGAGCGAGTCCAGCCCCAAAGTGAGATTATATGGTGTCCTTGCCTCGTGACTTATCCCTGACCATGATGTTCTCTGGGATATGTAGTCTTCTTCTGTGAGCTTCACATTCGGTAAAGTTATCCATGCTTTACATGATGTTATGATGTGGAATACTGATAGCAAAATTACAAAATTACAAAACCATGACAAACAGTTAGATATCATTACACCAGAGGAAACAGACAGAAAATCTGAAAGTTAAAGAACAGCCAAAGAACTGAGACAAAGGCCCGCTCTTTATCAAGAAAATAAAGGGAAGTTTAAGCTGTTGTTTTGCTTTTTTTTTCCCAATCTAGTAATAAGGTTGCAGGTCAATAAGTGTTATACATTTTCTGAAAAATGGCTCCAAGGAATTAACACATTTGCAGTCTAAAGCATTTGGAGGGGGGTCGCTTGCTCAGATGCAGATATCAAAAGAGGGAATAGGTAAGGCTGAGTTTGTTGACTAGATCTTGTTAAAGGCAGTCAATTTGACAGATCAGACACTTCTGAGATTCAATTTCTATCAAACAGCAGAACAAAGTGACTGTTCCCACTTACCTAGCTACATAAGAAGCTCCAGATGGAGACAGCTTAACACCCATCTGTCTGGATGCACTCACAGAGCCAGTGGCCATTCTATTCAGCATACTGTCACCATTATCTTTATTATTATTTTTTTGAGACAGTGGTAATTAAAAACCAAAAATCTTAGAGGCAGAATTATTTTCCTGCGAGTTATCTAACAGTAAGTCAGTGTATGCTTTTACGTAAGCATCTCTGCCAGACCTTTAACAAAGACCCGGTGTAATACACACATTCTCTCCAGATTTTACAGATTTTTTTTGACAGTAGACAAACAGCATCCTGTGCTTTTCCCACATTTCTAAACTGATTACAGCTCCTTTGGCCTCTGTTTAAGCTACCGACTTCACTGATGTAATTACAACTTTCTGGAGTCTGCCAGAAGTCAGAATTCTACTTTGTAAATACTGCAGTGGAATTTCTTTTTCATGATACATATGTGAGGAGGAACACTGAAAAGCAGATACAAATAGATCTAGAATGTCTTATCACAGCCTTTTCAGTGATTATTAAATGAATTTCTTCCTCCTGATTTATCCTTCCAGGTAGATAAGTTGAATTTTTATCAGCTTTGATACTGTATTCATAAAACGTGGTTCAGTCCATTTCATTTGCTGCACTTTTTACTTAGTATATATTAACTTTTTCTTTACATTTAGATGACTTCAGCTGCTTTTGATTCCTATTCTCATACAAAGAATCACCTATCTTTGTGTCTTTCTAAAGACATCACTATTTCCATCCTATTTTTCCTCCATCCTCCATTATCAAGTACATCAAGAGGAGGTTTCCTTCAATTACTACTTTGGAACCTTCTCTTGAACACACTTGCCATCTTCAGAAACTAAGAACTGTTACAAACTGAGACTTGCAAGAAAGTCAACAAATGGCTACAATACCACCAAATATTATTAATAGTAGTATTACTTCCCTTCTAGATATTTGTTATTTAGAAATACAAGAAGTGTCCTGAAATGTGAGTAATACTAATTAAAACAACATGCAGTCTTTTGTTCAAGATGGATCTATATGCTTTGTAAATATTTCTGATGTCTTCTGTGCTCTAGAGTTAAGGAGAAACAAGATCCATCAGAATAATACTAACCTTGCTTTGTGTGATTTTCTGAACAAAAGTGAGAGGCAGAGATGATTGATAGTGTATATTCATCCAATCAAGAATTATACTGATCTTCATTGAGGAAAAGAAAACAAAAAAGAATGGTTCTTTTCTCAATTTCTTATCTTTTTACTTCTCTTTATATTGATTAGAAATTCTATCTTGCTTCTGAGGAATCTTCAAGTAATAAAAAATACACTAAAAATGCCAACGAGCTCCACAAGTTGTCTTCTTTAGTTCTCTTTGCTCTTTTCTCTTGGCTGTAGGCACAGTATACTTGGCTATCTGTGGACACAGTATTTACCAACAAAATGGGGAAAACAGCACATTTCTTAAGTGCATTTGATAATCTTACTGTTCTTCGCTACTCTAATTGTTACTTTCTAAAGAGCATGCACAATAACAGATACTACTGAATGTATGAATCACACAGAACATTATTATTCCTCTGAATTTTAAACTCCATCCCACAAAACTTTGATAAACATACAGTGCCTATGTTATTCCCTCTCTTCCCAGATACATGGGATGCAAACACTGTGTTATGTGTTTCTCTTTGTTTAGAATGAAGCTACTGGTACATCTTACAAACTAGAATTTACCTTAAAAATAAAAGCAATTTACCTCTCTTTCCTTCATGACGCATTAACACCTTGAAGATATTTATCAGCAGATTGTCATCTGCACCTCTCTTATCAATCATCTTATTTTTGATGGTAATACTAATATGTACATACTGACTTCTGCTGTGATGAGTATCGATATTTATTGACCTCAGGGTATGTATTTACCAAAGCAACCTGCAGTTGATAACTTCCTTGTGGAACAGTAACTCTTGACATTCACGGAAGTATGAATGTGGCCAAGAGGGCCAATGGCATTCTGGCTTGTATCAGGAATGGTGTGGTGAGCAGGACTAGGGAAGTCATCCTGCCCCTGTACTCGGCATTGGTGAGGCTTCACCTCGAGTACTGTGTTCAGTTTTGGGCACTTCAGCACAGGAAAGACATGGAGGCACTGGAGCAGTTCCAGGGAAGGGCAACGAGGCTCGTGAAGGGCTTGGAGAATCAGCCCTACGAGGAGAGGCTAAGGAAGCTGGGACTGTTTAGTCTGGGGAAAAGGAGGCTGAGGGGAGACCTTATCGCGCTCTTCCAGTACCTGAAAGGTTCTTACAGTGAGAGTGGGGCAGGTCTCTTCTCACTGGTGACAAGTGACAGGACGAGGGGAAATGGCCTCAAGTTGCGCCAGGGCAAGTTCAGGTTGGATATTAGGAAGCACTTCTTTACAGAAAGGGTAGTTAGGTACTGGAATAGGCTCCCCAGGGAGGTGGTTAAATCACCATCCCTGGATGCGTTTAAGAGCCGTTTGGATGTGGTGCTCAGGGATATGATTTAGCAGAGGGTTGTTAGAGTTAGGGTACTGGTTAGGCTGCGGTTGGACTTGATCTTCAAGGTCTTTTCCAACCTGTGTAATTCTATGATTCTATGATTCTGTGAAGACAATGCTGGGCGCATACACTGAAACCTCTATAACTTACATTGCAATAGACTATAAAGCTATGCAAAAAGTAGTTATGGTCTGCCACAAGTTCTGTGCACATCAGTACAATACTTAGTTCTCCTTTAACAGAAAAGAAACCTCAATCAACAGAAAAGGTAAAGAGACTTCATGAACAGCTGCTTTGCTCCCATTGCCTCAGTAGAAAATTTTAGTGACTATAGAAGAATGAATACTGTCTTACTGGAGAAAACAGCTCCTACCTCCCCTCAAGCTATGCATAGCCACAGTTCAAACACAAATTTAAACATACAGATCAGAATCTCACAAGATTTACTCTGTTTTTTGCTGCTTCCCAATTATTCTGTTAATTAAAAAAAATAATAATAATCTTTGAAACTGAAGTGTAAAGCCAGAAATTTTCAATACAATGTCAGAAACAACAGATTTCCCATTTATTGATTTTTTTTTTTTTTAAGTAATAAAATATTGCATGACAACCACTCTGCCGTATCGTATCGTGCTGTATCATGCCCCATGCCAGCATGGGCTAAAGCCTGAAAGAGGAAAGATGGTGAAGAATTCTGAAGAAAAGAAATTTTAAAATAGTGCATTCTACAAGGTGAATCACATTTAAGGGAAAATGCAAAACAAGCAACAAAAACAGCAGAGCCTAACCCTTTTCCAGCCTCTGTTTTCGGTAAGCTCTTCTATGGAGCTCAGTAGGATCAACTGGGGGGTGCTAATATGCCTGTGCAAACAGATGTTCTTGATCTCCATGTTAATGAACTTGGACACAGCAAATAGTAACTTACTGACTCACTGCAGGAATGTTTACAACCAGTAGCGTAAGCCAGAAAATGTACAACCATGTTTAGATAAATTATCTCCTCCTCAGCTAAAACAGCCTCTTCTGAATTGCTTCCATTGCCACCAAAAATATCACTGCCTACTACAAACTCTTCAGCTGTCACAATGAAGCCTTTTTTTGTTCATACTGGGCCTGATTATCACTTTGTCCTGCTTTGCTTTACTGCAGCTTTTCAAACTTCAGTTTGATACCTCTGGATTTACACCAGGATGAGCAAGGCTCCTCTCTGTGGTTTGTATCCATCACTAAAGCTCAGTGCTTCGATACAGTTTTATTCTTTCAGTCTCTCCAGTCTCCAGACTAAAATAACAAAACATATTATCTTAATCAGCAAAAAGTTTCCTCTTCTTACATCTTGTCATTTATTGTGCTTCTCATTTATATTCAAACCATTTTATTTATATCCTGATGTACAACTGACTTTTTCCCTGCATTTGAAAGTAAATATATCTGCCCACTTCTTTATATTCACCATCTTTCAATTACTAGACAAGTCACTGCTTTGCTGTGCTTCCAGACGGATTATCTTCAGAACCTACTACTGTGTCTCCAAACACCTTTAGCTCTCCTGCATCCACCTTCTTGATGCTCAACCACTTCCTTTGCAGCTCTCAATGTAAAATACTTCTTCCCTCTCACTTGGGGAAACGACATTTTTTTCCTTCTTCAATCCACAACTTGGCCTTTAAACACAGCTGGACAAATATAAGAGTTGGTTGTGCCATTTGTCAGGATGTGGTTTGACATTCTCAAGTTAATTAAAATAGAGAGTATTTTTAAACTGGGTTAAACTTAATTGAAGTCAGCTACCACCACTCAAATAATTAAAGATGACAGAAATGCATCTTTCTAGTCAAAGTCTAGGCATGTTGCATAGCAAAAACTCCAAAGATTCCGAAAACAACGCTGAGTATTTTTGTAAGCAGGAAAATACGGAACTGTATGGCCATGCATGATTCAGGGAAAACATACAGAGGAAAAAACAGCCCCTGGTCATGGCTGCATTGGATAATGAATGCCAAGAACAAAGCTATGATAAACACCTCTAATACGAGCAGTAAACATAAGCAAAGAACTCAGTATACCTACTGTAAGCTAAGAGTTCTTCCAGTGAAAAACAAACAAAAAAGACTTTGGTCAACCTGGAATGTGCCAGCAGAGATTATCTACAGCAAGGATATTAGAAAACACACCCCGAACATCAGCTCTGAAAAGAAATCAGAGTGAACACATGGATGGGAAACACAGGATGCCCATTTGGGCCACTCTAAGGATTTATACTTTAGGAAGAGACCAAGTGATACAGATTGGGATCCTGCCCTTTCTACTATTATGAAGCTAGTTCCCAAATATGAAAGGAAGAGGGTCCAGCCAGACAACTCCAAATACATGGAAAAAAAACACTTTACATCAGAACTGTCTGGGGTAAATTAAGAACAAAGAGAACTTGGTCAGTAGCACTGAAAATTTACTGTATGAAGTGTCATTGAGTCAGCATGAACTTCTTTAGCTAGGCTTGTACTTACTGGTGAGTATCAGAATTGGAAGCTCTGAGAAGACATGCAATTTGCCAAGGGACTTCAATCCTTCCTACTACTAGTATCCCATAATAGGAAACAGGCTCTGCTGAGAAAGGCATAACATAACAAATGTTTATGATCAAAGTCCCTATTCTATTAAGGAAGCAGATGGATAAGAGAAGAAAGATAAGGCATTAAAGCTGAGATACATGAGAACCAGCTTGATAGTTTATGCTTTGTTTTACAAAAAAAAAAAAAAAAAAAAAAGAGAGAGAGAGAGAGAAAAATGAAAGAAGAGATCTAGGTCAGATGAGGCAAATCATACAAAACTGGATGGCAGCAAACATTAAACACTGTTTTTCATTCAGTGGGGGTAAACAGATGAATCTTAATCTGAGAATGAATTTTTACCGTAAAGAGTTCATGTGATACCCAAAGTTCCTGTCTACTAGTTTACAAAATAGAGAGCATTTGGTTTATGTACCAGCGTTTCTTTCCTGTGCAAAACAAGGCATTTCTAAGTCCTGTGCCAGTATGAGATCAAGAAGAGGCCAGGCTAAGAGAACTCAGAGCTCTTGCTCTGTATCATTTATGACAGAAAACTTCTTCCAGCATTGATGGCCAAGATGTTTCCGGTTAATAGACAAGAATCATTCTCCCAATCCCGATTCAGTTTGCTTATAGAAGGGCAGTATGAGAATGACACCGATACCCATGAGGTTTCCCTGTTAGTCAGTGAGGAAACACATACCTGAGCAGCCAGTTTGGTCTCACATAGAGATCTGGCTAAGTCAAAATTCAGTAGAACAAAGATTAGAACTGGAGAAAACTAAAGTATTTTGAAATGATTTATATCCTTTATTACAGATAGATGATGATTTGTAGCAGCTCCAACCAAAGAAGACATGAAAATGGGTCTTGGCAAGGTGAAGGAGACAGAAAGGATGGGGAATACCATTTTGACAGCTATACATAGGCTCTGGCAATATATAGTGACGCTCCTGGCTTGGGCAACACACCTGCCATATCTGACAGGCTTACAGAGGGAATATGACATTGTCTGCCTCTCTCAGTTGCTACATTATCTGCAAATGATAACCTAAGGCCAGCCATAAAATGTCTCTGCAAGAAGTGAAATATTTAAAATTATTCTGAGATAAACTGACAATGGCTAATCTGAACCTGAAGCCAAAGAAGCAAAGGTTGTTCCAAAGTCAGGAAGTTTTCTGTAGGTATATTGTTAGCCAAACAGAAATTTCCACTGATAGAAAGAAAGGAGGCTGTGCACTGAACTGCCCAGCTCTCCAAACATCCATGGATATGTAGAGTTTTGTAGGGCTTTATTCCTATTATAGAAAATTGCTTTTTCAAATAAATTATTATTACTGAAAAATACTTTGTCTCTTGAATGAGAAACAGGTTCTGTATCAGCAGACTGGGTTTTGCCACTTTCCAAATTACGATGACTTTTGTAACTATCCCCGTCATAGCTCACTTATATTTCCTATTCTTTTTCATACTGGATGGAATAAACATAATTTGAGAGCTTAGCCACAATTTGGAAAAGCACTGACACAGGGCTATGATGAGTTGAAGTGGATGGTAACTGACTACAGGAGAGTAATTCTACAGAGGAAAATCATTCATGACCTGAAACAAACCCCAGACAATGGGTACAGTCACAGTCACACTTGACACTTGAGGAGATAGTTTCTGATCAAGACTGAGCATCCACCTCAACAATGTCTCCAACAGATTCTGTAAACTGAGGAGTAATTTGCTAAATAGCAGTAAAATCTGTACCGCTAGGACTGTGCAACTTCACCCCAGCACCAGAAAGCAATGTTGGTGCCTTGTCACAATAGCCTCGTTTAAGTGATAGATTGCAAACACTGCCTTGAGTAGTAAACCAAAACTGATTTCTCAAAGGAGCAAGCACGCTCAAGAAAAAAAATGACCATCTTCTCTCATCCTGTAATCTGCAGAAAGGGAAATGCTGCTCATTTATCCACTGGCAATGAAGTGTGACCAGAAGAAGCTAGATGTTTCCTACGTACAAGGGCTCCAGTTTCAGAACAACCAATGACATTAAAAAACACAATGCAACCCCTTCCTCACTTCTCACAACACTGTCAAAATTTTCTGCTTCAAACAAACAAACAAACAAAAAAATCACAGTTTTTGTGAAAGTATAACTGGGTCAGGTTATCCTCAGACTTGTTTGATCTCAAAAGCAATTCAGTTTTATTTATACTTCAGATTTGAATTCTTAAACAAAATTCTTTATGTCCACCTGTTAAAAAAAATTAAAAACAAACAAACAAAAAAAAAAACTACATGAAATTGCAAGCAATTCCTATGTGGGATGCCTGCGGTCAGTGCCCATAATTAGGCCTTGTTCCTGGATTCCCTTCACACAATTCTGAGTTTGTAGTATTACAAATTACATAACTGTAGTATCTTAGGAAAGCAGTAGGAAGGAACTATGCTTAGTTATTCACTTGGCTCTTCACTGATCCTTGCATTGGTCTGTCCCTTTTTTGAGACCTCACCTTTTACCACTGCAATGCTCCTGAAGAAAAAGAACAGAATTCCAGTTCTGCGTATCTGTTCTCAAACAGAAATCCTAATCAATTGGACTTGACAGCTCCCTAAAGGTAAGTTCTCAGCCATGACAGTCAGGGTTATTTTCCAAGGAAATGGTTTCTGGGTTAGTATTTCTAGTTTCTGCCTCCTCGGATGGCTATACCATTTCACTAAAAGGAAGGAAACCGTATTTCCAATCATGATTAAATCCCCTGTGAAATATGTATTCACAAACTGAGCAGTTTTATCATCCTGACCAGCATGTACCTTGAGATAGGCATCAGCTCAGATGAATTTCAGCAAATGTGCTCCAGAGAGAATGCAACTAAAAGTTCTTTTGGTGTGAATAACAACCAGCACACAGAGCGCTTGGGAAGCAATTCCGTTTTCCCCTTAAAACCCACAGGAGTTGGAAGGTTACACAAACCTTCTCAGTGAAAAGCAGTAGCAGTCACAGATAATCAATTTCCATCTTTTTCCCAGTAGAAACTGGTGGTGACTGATGGTCAGTGCTGGGTGGTTGAGCCTGATTATCCTTGCTTTGCACAGATTCTGCCATTCCAAGTTTCATCCAAACAGTTCTTATATGCACAACTATTAGCTTTACTTAAACGATTTTTAAGAACACCCTACTGTTTTCTTTACTAAATACTTGATTTCAAGGTAATTAATAGAATTTTATTGAGGACCAATCCTTGTTGACATTCAGTTTGCAAGGTGTTTCAAAATCTCAAGAAATAAATTGTGCTTGACAACTGTATAAATGGAGTTAGCAATATGGCAAACTGCATGATGAATTCATAGCCCACTCTGTTGAGCAAAAGAACGTGAGGCTTCCAATCTTTTCCCTCTAATACCAAAGTGCTAATGCATCTAGAGGTAGTAAGTTCTGACTGTGTTATATGCACTTTCACTCAACCACACCTTTCAGAATTACGTTCAGATTTAAGATAACAGGAGGTCATTATCTGACACACTCATCACTACTGTTTGATGCCTTGCAGATAATTCAAACTATTTTTAAAATATTCAGCCATGTCAATGTATATAGTTTTTATATAAAATTACCCGTCATGAATTGTGTATAATTAAGCTTTCTCCTGCCAGCAGCAGAAAGCTATTCAGCCCTAGCAGCAGAAATTATGATTGCAATTTTAAAGGTTGTAATGAAGTATAAGAATGGTCTTTTCCTTCTAATATTCAATGAAACCATACCCCTCCAAAGCAGCAAGTAATTATACCATAGCTTGTTTTATTAGATAACTTACTTTAAGGTGGTCAGCAAATCATTCTACCACTGGATCAGTAGCCAAAAAATTCCTTTCTTTTAGAAGAAACAGGCAAGCTTATCACCTAGATTTCTGGGGAGAAGAGATTTTCCCATCCAACTGTCTTCGAGTCTCCTTGTTTCCAAAGCGCCTGTTCTACATGTAATTCACAGACTCTCCTTGCTTCTGCATCTTTTTTTTTGCTTTAAAACAGAATTTTGCTATCATTTCAAATTCATCTTGCTAAATACTTTTGTTTTCAATTCTAAGGCTCCCACTCACAATCACTTACAGGTAAAAAAGAGATGAATTCAGATGAGTAATATGCACCGCATGTACAACCCAAGCTCTTTACTGTTTGTAGAAATGATTATCTGCCACAAAGTTGACAGTGTATCAGCCAACACAATACACAAAAAACTCCTCAGTTACATTTGAATTGTTAATAAAATCAAATGTTAAATGCAGATCTTTCACACAAAGAAAGCTGTAGATATTAAAATGCCCCCTTTTATCACTATTCAGTGGCCTTGTATAAAAGTGACAGAAATTAGCTGCATTCAGTAAAAACAGTAGGGATGGTTTAAACATAGAAATCTCTTGTTCACTTTGGCCTCTCATTTCCTGGCTAGAGCTTCTGCTACCTACCACTACTCAGGTTCTCAGGTCAAGGGATACAGCAGGCAATCATGTAAATGACTGCAGTACAGACCTTTTCTCCCATCTGCCTGCAAACAGAGAAAAAGAGAAATCAAGCTATAAGCAATCACTGTTATTTCAGTCATCTAATTTATCTGGAGCTCCTCACATCTTACCATGACTGCAATGATCTCACCTACTTCAAATATAGTCTCTGGAAAAAAAGAGGAGAGTGAAATAAGCTCAACGGACTGTCAAGGAGCACAGGAAGTTGCATTGTCCTTTCATAAGTGAGCCTTGATGAAGATGTTAGTTTGTAAGTAGCATGGCATTCCAAGGGAAAAATAAAGCTACGAGGCTTTTAGAAACCTTTTTGCAGCTCAACAAAGAAATCCATAAATGCCTATCATTACATTAGTTCTATCTTACAGCAGAAACAGATTCAAATTGTGATAAAAAAAGATACAAATAATTAAAATGAGGGAAGTGTAATGTTGCAGCATTTACAACCAAAATGGACTCATTCATAAATTGTTGCATTTGGCTTTTTGTGGACACACCTGTGACATTCACAAGCCCTTATTCAGGCTTCAGTCTAATAGAATTTGATGATTTTTAGCCAAAGAGAAAGAAGCGAAAGGACCCACAGCCTGGTGAAGATAGGAAAGAGTAAGAGAGAACAGAAGGCCTGGGGAAGCAACGTTCCTGAGCCAAACTGGCCAAAGACTTCAACACGGTAATAAAGGTTCTGCAATAGACTGTGGCCAAGAATGAACACAGAACACTGGAAAGCTGAGCTCAGCCTGTCATTACCAGTTCTGCAGTCAGTAAGGTCTTCTCTTAAATGGAATACTTCCCTCAAGAAATATTTTGCTTGTGGATAGAATGCTGGATTTGGGCTATACTTTTGTGATTCATTTTTGCAACATGATTATTGCTGTTACGCCCAGCCCCTTTTTAAGTCAATACAAGTGGCTCAGAGGTCTGCTGTCACAAAATTTTAAGGAAAGTTTAAAATAATCCTATGCGTAATGCTAGTGATTAAGTCATTGTCCTTAGGCTATATGGCAGATTACGTGCCTGCTCTGTAAGGCTATAGTTTTTCTTTGAAAACTCCCTAAGACTCATTTCTGCTCTGGTATATCTAAGAAACTTTGTCAAGCAATGATGCTGAAATAAGTATTGAAGTATTATTTAAAAAGCCACCTTTGGAAATACATTCTGTCCCTCTCGTGTATCTGCTGCCCGCTGACTTGAGAAAGCACGATATTCAGGGTAGGTACTGCTCATACCTAGCTCCCCCACTGAAAGCCCTCCTGCTGAAACAAAAGCAATGAATCACTGGGTTTTATAATCCTCTTCAAGCCAAAATCTTGCATGTCTCCAAGGTACAGCCCAGCACCAGTCAGGTGAATTCATGAACTGCATTGGTAGAAGAACTTCAGGACTTCCATGCCTAGGACAGACCATTACGTGCCACAGTTATCACTTAAGTGGTATCAAAATTAGCTGAACATATGGGCCACATAATCAGACCAGCATTCGTATTCATCACGTTTTCAAACGGCATGGGAAATGGGAGACTATTCCAATTAAACATCCTGTATCTGTATTCAGCCAAGTAGAACGATCTGAAACGTAGAGGATTGTTAGGCTCCCATACGCCTTTTAAAGCCTTCCATCTGATCTATTTATCAGGCCTATGAAGCAATAAGAAATGAATGGAAAAATTCCCCCCAAAAATCCAACCCACAGTCACACACCAATAGATAAGTCACTTCTGAGTTCCCCAGAGCCACCCTTAGTGCATCCATTATGTCAGCAAATACAGTATATTATTTTTACCTGGAGTATTATAGATATCAATGTAAATGGAAAAGCACCAGTTGAAACCAAAAATACTACCTAAACAAGTCAGAATAGCAGTGACTAAATCAGTTATTGAAAAATACAGCTGAACATGCTAATAATATGGACATGACCTTGTGAGCACACTCATCAGCCACAATAGGATAAAGGCTATTTTTCTTTAAAATTAATCTAACACAGGCTATGTTGCTGTCTATGTTATGATAGAAAAAGCTCCCTAAAATGGCCAAAGGCTGTAGCTTTCAGTCCTATAATTACAGGTAATGGTACTCTCTCAGTGATCAAGGAAATTAATTTTCACTGAGGAAAGTACTCACATTATTTTTTTATTTTTTTCCTTCAGAGGGAGACAGTAATGAGATTTTAGACAGACAAAATATGGATTACAGTGAGCTTTCATTATTATCCCCATACACAAAACAGCACTGCAATACAACACAATAATACCCCTAGAAATACTTTGAATTCCTGCAGTGACCAGGAAGGACGGATATTAAATTTGGAAAAGTGTATGGGAATGTTTGGTCTTTAATAAGGACTCATCCATTTATTAATGAGAACTGGAACTAAAGGGCTTCCTGTAAGTTCCAGAGAAGGAGGGAAAAGGATCCAAATATGATTAAAGAGCAATCATTGATACAATGCCTTTGGCCTTTTTCATTTATTTACTTGGTCTATTTGTTCCCTCCATAAGGGGAAAACACAACAGCAGCCTTAAGATGGGTTCCTCAAAGCCGTACGCGAGGAAATTCCTTCTTCCTTCCTGAGTCAGCTGTGAGTGGTGGGCAGCACAGCAGCAGGCAGTGGGCACAGCGCGTGCTGCAGCTCAATTAAAAGCATACAAGGGACTCTGGTGGGCTGCCTATAGTGACTCTGCAGCGTGCCACCCCCTTCACAAGCTGAGGTGCAAGCAACACTTTACATTGGCTTTTAATGCTACAGGACTGTCTCATGTGTGTGCGGTTAGGAGAGGGAATAGCTTTTCTGCAGAGCTTGAAAGATGCGCACTTGTTACGATGTGATCAAGATCTTTCTTAAGATTTTATAGGAGGAGGTGCACCCTGGAACAGGCAATAGGCTGATGGCCATGGCATCCTCCTGGTAAGGAGAAATGTCTAAGATTCAAGAATGTGTGCTTTCCACCTCAAGGGAGAAATGTGATGGTGGCTGGCTGGCACCTCAGACCTCAGGCTCCTCTGGACTGTTCCCTCAGGTAGATCTGATCCAGACACCGTTCCCACTACTTTCAGTTTTACTGACACTAGCACAGTGCTACACATTGTTTCGATTCCTGCAAATCAGCGTTTTCCAATGAAAAAATCTTTTTGTTAGCATTTACTATCAGCAATATGGATTATCTTAGAATCACTCAGGGAATTCAGCTCAGAAAACACCCAATTACTCCTAAGATGTTTCCTCTGATGAATCAGGAAACATCTTTGCATACATCACTTTTGAACCAGTGCTGTCACTAAATCCTTTAAGCAGAAGCCCTGGAAATGTCTCCACACTGCTGTTCACCACTGGATAAAGCAATTGCAAACCTTTTATAACACAAGCTGATAGCGGCCAGAATGTGAGTGATTCATGTAAATCAACAACTCCCAGCTATGTCATTATGGATTAGGGATGTGAGATCCAGCATTACCAGTACATTTATAAAATGCAGAAAAGCTGAAAAGCCTCACCTCTTTGAGTCAGTCCCTCTGATAGCAGGCCAGATGCCCTAACATCTTGTCTACTCGAGCAGAGAGGACACTGCAGAGCACCATTAGTGGGAAGGTCTGTACATCTGAGTAACACTTGCCTATCTATAAATTCAGATGATTGCAGCATGCATTATTTATTTAGTTGTGCTACACGGTAATTAGCAGTGCTGGAGATTGGAGAGCTCAGTTAGTTTAGAGGTTAGATGTGCTCTGTCACAACACTGCTAACCCCCAGCCATCTGCCCCGAGATGTCAGTGCCATTTGCAAGTCTCTGTTATGTGCTGCAGCAAAGTCGAGTAGCCATGAACCTGTATATGCTTTTTAAAATGCAGTTCTTTATCCATTTAAGCAGACTTGTAGAAGTCAACAGAAAGAAAACAGTATTCACATCCAAACATAAATAATCTGTAGCCTTTCTTCCATCGCCTTTCACCACTACTAGAAATTTGCTTGAAGTGAATATATTGGAAACAGAGTCAGGAAAAACAATCAATTTTTGATTTGCAAATTGGATCTTCCCTTGAAGCCAGCATCTTATGTGCCAACTTTAAATGCTGCTAACTGCAGAAAAACTCTTACTCTCTGAAGAGGATGATTTTTAAATAGAACAACAAAAATTAAGGTTGGACTCATTCTTTGGTGTCTCAGCTGGACAGACCGACAGCCAGGCAACCGCAGTGGACAGTGGAATGAGGACATGATCACATCATGACAGAAAGCAGGGTGAATCAGAGACGTGGGCAGGATGAGCAAGTGTCTTGGAACCAGAGTGATGACATGAGAATTTTGACAGCTGAATGCAGTAAGGAGAAATGCTGGATCTCCACTATATGTTGAACTGCAAGAGAAACAAAGTTCATCATGACCAATACAACAGAACAGGCACCCCAACCTCCTGGAATCTATGAAAATTTTGTTTCTTTCCTGCTGGAAGCACACACATCTGTAGGAAAATATAATCCCATATATGGCAGTTAAGCATGTTCATACTGCAAACAACAGACAGATGCTGACATACTTATCAGAGACAGCTATCTCATCTCACACAGTGAAAGATCTACAATGGCTTTTGTGCTGTCTGACCTTTGCTGCTGCTGTTTGTTAAGAGAAATCTGCTACTTTCAGTAGCTGAGCCAAGCCAGGCATCTTGACCTCATGCTTCAAGCTTGTGTGCAGCCCTGCCCTGAAGGGCCGCTGAGCCATGTTCCCCTGAGAAGAAGAGATGGAAAAGAGCAGCAATGGGAAGATCTTCGACTTTGCACACAGGCCAGCTGTTGTTGGCTCATTCATCCTATACAATGAAAGGGCAGAAACTATGGAAAGGTTCTGAGGTCAATGAGCTTTGAGTTTCCTGCTCTGGAGCCCAGCAGGTACTGCACCAGAAGGTATCCTTTTCCTGACCCATCTCATCTGTTCACCAGCTGCAAAGCTTATCTGTTTTGAAGACAATAAGCTATTTACATAGCTTCCTTTGTTACCTTCAGGTCTTAAGGACAGGAATTCCACCTCACCTCACTCAGAAAAAAACCTGATCTCTGTGTTTCTCACAGGTCTTAGCTCCCAGGTTGGTGGGCTTTGTTCCCATCCTCTCTCTCACATACACAACATCCACACAGACTAGATTCTTCCCATCTCTACTCAATCCTACAATGTCTGAAGCAAGTCTTTCCTTACAGCCCCCTGCAAAGCCTTTGTTAAGAATGGAAAAACCATACACCTGCAGCATTCTGTAATCCAGATCTGAACTAGAAACTGAAAAAGGGAGTAATTTCTGGAGAAGCATGATAAAAATGTTTTGAAGTGCAGGTTGGTTAGGAATTTACATCTCAGCCCAAACAAATGGACTTCTCACTTCTCAATGCAATTTTGAACTGTTCTCCAGGCTCCTGCACTGAGGTGAAGTACCTTGTTCTTTGGGTATTATCCACAGACAGTCTGCTCCTCTTTTAGATGCTGTGCATTGGACTATCATAGAGTTCCCTGCCCCTCTGCATGTACGAGAGAGGATTGCCATTTGAGAGATTTCACAGTAACAGCCTTTCCATTCTATAGCTTTTTTGCAAGGCTATAATCAGCTGCAGCACAGAACTGTGACCTCAGACAAACCTGGACTCATTCCTACTTAAAAGTCACGGAAAGAAAGTAATTCAAGGAAAAGGTCATTCAGTACTAAATAATAACTCATCAAAAATACAGCACTGATTTTATTTATTTATTTATTTTTTTGTTAATCAAGGCCGTATTTACTTCCTAGGGTCACTGGCAGTGTTCTGGTGATTGCAGACTTCCCCAGGTCCAGGCAGTTTATAACTGCAACACGGCTCCATTTAAAGGAGTGTTTGGCAGTCATTGCAGGGGTAATCTGCTTATTAAGAGACCACAGCAATGGCTACAGACCAGTGCATGCTGCACCTTTCCCAGGTGACTCTGACCTAGTCTCAGAAAACACGTGTCTTCAGGCTTGGATTCTTGAATCTAAACTCTTGATGTTTCCCTGAATCTCACTTTTCTCCTTACTAAGTAACCACACTGCTGCCATTCTCCTGCTGAGGTGAAGAAGTTAATCTCATGGATGCTTGCAATGTGCTCCTACACTCACAGATGAGACAGTAATAGCAGTGCCGAGAAATCTTTCTGTTCCTGAGGGACAAGAAGGTTTTTAGCTGGTTACATATCAACCCCTTGTTCTCCCTTAATAACTCCCAAGGAAACAACCAATATTGCTGTAGTCTACAAAAAATGAAGCTATGG
Source organism: Excalfactoria chinensis (assembly GCF_039878825.1). Lineage (NCBI taxonomy): Eukaryota > Metazoa > Chordata > Aves > Galliformes > Phasianidae > Excalfactoria > Excalfactoria chinensis. The sequence continues at coordinate 12,207,729 of NC_092825.1, read as the reverse complement.
TTTATACCCAAACAAATCCATAGCATGGCATGATATATCTAAGCGCTTCTAAAAACATTAACTACCGTGTTTCTACAGCAGATTTGAAGTAAGTACATCTGGCTTAAATAAGGAGAAACTCTGTGATGTGCCCAAGGCCACAGTGAGTTTCCAAAGCACCAAAATTATGATTCTAAACTGGGAAATCCTCACTATTTGATCTGAGTGTAGGTGGCCTTCCTCTTAAGAGCTGAAACTCCACACGGAAGCAATTTCTCATTCCTACTCAAATTGCTTTAGCTATTTTTAGGTCAGATGAGTAGAATATGTATCATTTAGGATTTTTTCAGGCATTTTTGGAATTGCTTCCTGAACAAAGAGAGATTCTTTTCACAAAAATACATTCTCCAGTCATTCATCCATAAAGGCACTAAGACCTTTTGATATTCTTATAATCAAATCAAATAAAAAACCACTAAGTTAATCAGGTTAAAAAATCCAATTCTATATATACATTGCAGCTATTCTTTGTAAAACTTTTAGTGGGCCTAAGTACAGCATATCAGAGATAGACAAGACCCAGAGCCAAGCTGTACCACAGTGAAGTAGAGAAAGAGATCAAGCAATTTGAAATGAGGACAGTGGAGTACGTAATGACCACAAGTATCTCTCAGTGAGGGCTGGAAGAACATTCTCTAAAAATGGCTCTGTTCAGTCTGTGGAAATTGGTACGAACAGCCCTCCCAGCATCGCTTCTGGGCAGCAGAGCTTAGTGGCTGGGACTGGAGGCTGTGCTTGTGGCTCTACTGGGGCTCCTGGCTGACATTCCCTCCTGCTTGGTCCTATTTAGGATATGAACTTTTCAAGACACAGTCATCCCTTTGTACCTGCTACTCAGCCTAGTGTGGCTCACATCCTGGCAGGACACCCTTATGCACTCCAGACACAGCTGACCTGCAGCTGTCCAACTGGGGTTTAAGCACCCCATAAAAAAGGTAACCCACAAAAAGGTACACCAGAAAAGAAACAGAACCACTGTGCTCATGCATCTATGTGCTGTGTACTTACCCCTGGATTGCCTTGGGACTGATTCCCCATGCAACCAACCCTCTGCAAGCCTAGTTCTCCCCCATACACAAATTCCTACCACCTTACCTAAGTGTTTGCTATGATCTGTAGTTTTGCATCATCCGTGTTATCCCAACGCCCTCCTCACTAAGCTGCATAAATGAGTTTACCAGAACAACATCCTCTTCTGCTCTGCTGACTGCAAGGGATAAAATTCACAGTGTTAGTTGCCTACAGTCACAGGAGGAGTGCATGGCAGACACAAACCTACAGCTGAAAGCTTTTCTGACCTCTGCCATCACCAAAGGAGCAACCTTCCCTCAGGAAACATTCTTTATCTTGACAGGCAATAAGTTCCTGTAACTACTGCTGATTTCAGTAAGACCTGCTCTCTCGGGCATTTGCCACAAATTCTTCTGGTCAATTGGTAGAACAGTGTCAAAAGAGAGAAAAGACTTTTTGGAAAGAATTATACAGAGAAATAAAACTGTCAGGAGAGATCCAGAGAACAAAGGAGATGTTCAGGGAGGAAGCAAGATATGAGATGTTGTCCTCTGCATCTCTGACATGTAAGCTTAGACTGGAATGGATAATGCTGTTGTTTCCAGCTCCCAAAACTCCAGCAGCAGAGCCTTGTGAACATTGCTATACATCTGAAATACAGAACAGAGTGGACAAAGAGCCTTCCCAGACTGCAGAGTGCACCTGCTCTGCTCTCAGCCATCATCAGCTGTCTGTAGTGAGCAGAAGACTATGATGCCATAGAGGAGAAGGGCTGTAGAGACAGAAGTTAACGAGTAATTAAATGTTCCAATCAGAGTTTCCCTTGCAGTATCACTCTGAGTACCCAATGAGAAGGATGTACTTATCAGAAAACAGGAGTCACTGCTCTAATGAGCTTGAAAGCCTGAGTACAAGCAAAATTGGCCAATAAGCAGAAGAGAAGGAAATCCATTGATCACTCAGCAAGGCATATATATATATATCTATATATAGTTCAGTTAACTGAGACGCATCAGCTCCATGCTTAAGAGTGCCCTTCACAACAGCATTGCAGCAGAAACCAGTCCTGTGTGCTACAGCGCACCAGCAAATACTCAGCAGCACCTCAGGAAATGAAGGAAGTCAGCCTGCAAAACACTCTTCCTAGGAATCTAAAAGCAAAGAGACAGCACTACCTTCATCTCTCTAGTCAACCTGAAGTTCAGATATACATGCCTCGGAGAGCTATTTGATATCTTCTACATTTCTGCCCCATTTACAGCAATGGAGTTCAGTTTCCGTCTTTGAGCAGAGTGGTTGGCTGGGTCACATACACAAAAAACTTCCCAGCCTTGGAGCCCAATAGCCATTTCATCCCTTTCCCAGTGAATCTCCTCCAACATAAAGCAGGGTGAAGAATAATCCCTAGCGAATGCTGGCTGCAGCATAGGATTTTCTGCTCCACTACTTCTGAACATCTCCAAGCAATCACTGGACAAATTGCACAAGTAAGGGGTCGGTGCCATCGTGAATATTTCATTTAGACAGCACAACAAAATCCAGCTTAGAGAATAGAAAGGGAAAAAATCACTTATCAATTATTCTTTTACTCAATACCACTCGTTCTTCAATAAAATACTGCAGAGTGATTTCTCTTGCAATCAGGAGGAGAAAAAAAAACCTCCACTCTTGGCAAACTATTTTTGGAAGCTGAAAATCTCATTCTGGTTTTTTTTTTTTTTTTTTTTTTTTTTTTTTTTAAATTCCTGCTTAGAGGAATTTTATGATAAGGATGTAAGCCTTGCAGCTTATTAGAAATTATATAATTAAGAAAAAACTACAAGAGTTGTTTTTTTTCTACAGAACTTGACTTTTACAATCGCTGCAGAGCCAAATTTATCTCTTTCAGGCAGGTGTTTTTTTCCAATTCGTATCACTTTCCTACATGCTGGCACTTAACTGTCATGAACTTTCTTGTAGGCGCATTTACCCTTTCTGCCATTTTTTCTGCCCGCTGTATAAAGACTTTTTTTTTTTTTTAAGACGGGATCACCAAGCCCTGTCATTTAATCCAGATTTCAAAAGCATACTCCAATTAACAGGTTTTCTCTTTCAGGTTAAAAACCTGAATCACAGAATCATAGAATCATAGAATTACAAGGTTGGAAAGGACCTACAAGATCATCTAGTCCAACCTTCCTCCCTTTACCATACCTACAGCAAACCCCTAAACCATATCTCCTAGCTCCCTATCCAGACGCTTCTTGAACACTGCCTGGGATGGCGACTCCACCACTTCCCTGGGCAGGTTATTCCAGTGCCTGACCACTCTCCAAGAGAAAAAGTTCCTTCTTAAGTCCAGTCTAAACCTCATCAACTTACAGTAAAAAAAAACTTCCACTGTCCCCACTGCAGTACATTTGGAAGTGGTCACCACTGAAGCTCTGGCTGCAGTTCCTGGGGGGTGTATTTTGTTAATTGTCAATTTGTCCTCAATGTTGCTCACACTGAGAATTTCACAGAGTATCTCCGATATCTGGTGATTTATCAAAGAGCCAGCCTGGAGATCTGCGTGTAAGCAAGAATGTCAGGCTAACCTTCAGAGTAGTAGACCAAACTCTAGAAATAAGAATCAGTATAACTTCAAATGGTAATTATTCCTTCCAAATGAACTAGTTGTTTTTTTAAAACATTTTATTTTTATGCAGACTTTTGTTTCTAGAAGGTCTCAACTCATGACTACTCATGTCTAGTTGACTCACACTTCACAATCAGATTTAAGAATTCACATATTACCAGTAGTTGTGTCTGAGTTCATATTGTTGCTAATTTTGCTTTCAGCTATACAGAATACCCGCAGCCCTCAGGACTGCAATGTGTTCCAGTCCCACGCTAAAGGAGTCACTGAAGCTATCTATGGTCCTTCACTCCTTTCAGCTCTGCTACTTGCAGAACCAGTGGTCCTATAAAAAGCTAATCCTGAATCATAGCAGTTTAGTTTTAGAGGACAAAAGAGTAGAGGAAGGGGATGTATTCTATTCTGGGCTCTGATAGTAATGTCAAACACAAGAATGGGCAGTCAGCAAAGCCTTTTGTCCTCAGTTGCTGAGGCTGAAAAAGCTGATAGTGATAACTGTACCTAACCTTATGCAGGAAATATTTTGGAACAGTTGAAAACCCCTACAAAAACACAAATTATTATTAGACATTATTCTCACTTTGGGGCACTTTTGCATTCACAAACGTCATGCACAAACCATTTACTAAATCAGCTCACACTACATTTTTGAAATCATAGGCTACCTGGAGGAGATAAACTTAGTAGCCATCTCTGGGACATGAACAGAATGATCCTGCTTGGCAGCAAATGCTCGCTGCATCTTATTACAGTTTCTAGCAGTGTAAAGGAACAAATATTGGCATACCTAGGCTCTGTATAGCAATAGCTTGGTAAAACTCTACAGTGTGTGCTATCCACCATAGCTGACCAATGGACATGTTCAGACTACAGTCTATAGATGTGCGAATTCTTTTTATGAAAAGACAGTCTCCCTAAGCACTTTTGGTGTAGGATGACAATTCACACCAAGATGCTGATGGTTCAGGCAACCCTCTGACTGGCACTTCATGCTGGAACGTGACATGGACCACAGAAGGAAGAAGTAATCTCTGCTACATCTAATTAATGTAAATTAACACATAAGAACTGATATATTAGGTGAGATTACTGTTTACCTATCTCGGAATGACAATCCCAACAGCAGACAGTATCAGACACTTAGAAGCAAGAGAAATATGAAGTGTTTCTTCCCCCACCGTGACATCCTTACCTCCCCTGATTCTGCTCCTCAGCAGGTAAAGCTGGTCACAACATGCCAAGCAGTGAGTTCAACAGTGATGACTTCATCTCCTTTCTTAATTGTCTAATTGTCTTCTGAAGCAATCAAATCACAACCTGGGAGAAGTTTCTGCTATTCAGACTAGAACACCAATACAGAACAGAAACAGAACATTGCTCTGAAGAGCTAAGGTGCTTTCCAAGAGGCAAGAAAAGAACACACATTTCTACTAGTAGTAAGCTGTCCTCCCTGTTGAACATCCTCACCTCCACCTCCCGGACTCATGGGGAAACCCACAGAAGACAAGATCAAGTCATCTGGAGGTGAAACAAAGGCTGTCAGAGGGCTACAACACTCACAAGCATCTCTAGAGGACTGGTACAATCTGGGCTAATGTAAAACCCTCCATCAGGAAGAGCACTCCTTGCTGTGTTTCTTCATGGACAGCTGTTTTCCCTTCCTTCCTCCTTGTCACCTGTTAGCAAACGAATAGTATGCCCAGTCTGGTCTAGGTGCTGCTGTCACCCCAGTTACTCTTTGTGTAAGAGAGCCTATTTTGTACAGTCACTATAGCTAAATGTATTAGGGGAGTATCCTGAAACAAACCCTCGTGTTCCTCTGCATATGAACACTTTATCTACATGCATTTTAGGCCATAAATTGGAGATGACAGCAAAGTAATCAGGAGAGTATCATCCTGTGCCTCCAAATTCTCCTGGGCCTCCACCGATTATATAGGAGAAATCCAAGCAGACATGCAATTAAATCACTTTCCTTACGTTGGGCTAGCAAAGCTGTTCCTTAAATGACAGATTGCTAACAGCTCCCTTAATGACATCACCCAATATGTCATAAAATTTGCTGCCAGCACGATGGACTTTTTTTTCCCCAGCCAGAAGCATTCTCAGGCTGTAGAACAGAAGTTTCATTGACAAAATGTGGCTTGAGAAATAACCTTTAAAGAGTTCCAATGCATAAGGCAAGTGCCACCCAAAAACACATTGAAGAATAAAGTTATACTTCTTGGCACAGCTTTCCTGGAACAGAGCCCCATGTCAGATTTCTCTTAGTGTCTGTGATTGAAATTATCCATCCACCATCTCTGCAGGTTGCACTAAACTCACAGCTCAGGAACAGTATCCAGATCTTTGCCAGATTACTATCCTTGGGTGAAAATTGTTATCTTCTTACTGATTTCACGCTCTTTGGAAGGAAACTCTTCCCAGGTGGGTATTAGCATTAGAGAAGAAACAGATACAGTTGCAGTACAATAGCAAGGATTATTTACCTGGAGTTTCACTATTATCCCTTTACTTCCAGGCTCGCAACAGTTTTTCACCAGAAACACAAGTGAAGTGACAAGCAGAGCACACAGAGGATGAACAGCCTTTCAGAATTTCTAAGAGACAATTTGCAGGTTTTTCTCTGTTCTTCAGACACTGGGGATTTGCCCTGCAGCAATGTACCACAAATTACTATATATTTGCTTTTAAAATGTTACAGTGAAACCCACTTAGGCAGCCACCAACCATGACTGCACAAAGGGCGCTTAATTACACATTTCTGTAATTCTGAGCTACCTGGTTTTCTCATGAGCATCTATGTCATGTCTTATACAAGAATTAGCTCAGCTGAATAGGCTGTTTTCTAAAAGGAAGGACAAAGACTTTACTAAGAAAAATACTTAGTAAGTGGAAGAAGAAAGTCTTCCCTCTTTATTTAGACTTAAACTAATTCCTGCTTTATACCAGAGCACTTAGAGGCTCTGAGCACTGGTCCTTCTGATCAAGGTGAGGTTGCCCCTCTCCATTTATCTGCAGAAAAATCAACGTTGGCTGCTGTTCCTCTAAGTCACTCGGCAAACAGATCCCCTTCTCTGCATGTGCTGTCTTTCCTGCATGCCAGCATCTATCCTTTCAGAAGCAGATATAGTTGAACAACCAGAACACGTATAGGAAGGGAAACAGTGCAGTGCTGAATCTTGTGGGATCTTCAGGCTAGTGCATTCAGCTGAGTGGTCCTCAGATGTGGCTTGAATATCTTTGGTAAGCACTTCTTTTCTCTACAGCAATTCTTGCCAACAGAAAACCCTTCAGCACACCAGTATGCTGGGGATGCTGAAAAACAGGGGTTTGAGCAATCTGTCACTCATGAAAGTTCAGAAGAGAATTACTGTGAAGGCACTCACTGGCACTGTGAGCAAATGAGCTATGACCTGTATTTCTGGATTTGCTACAGTTCTTTTTTGAAAGAAAAAGCAAATAAAAAACAGCAGTGTAGCACTCTGCTGAATGCTGAAATGATCAAATAAGATCTACACCTTGGTCTGTCACTCATTCCTGTCTGTATGACAACATTCCTTTCAAGTCCACCCATGATGGACGCAGCCTCAGTACTTAGGTTCTTGAGTGACGCATTTCAACCTATGCCATCTGCCTATGTTATCAAGTAACTTTGGTCTTGTCATGCACGCAAAAAGCCTGGGCTGGCTAAATGTGCTACAGTGCATGTATTTCCAATCTGCAGAGCAAGAGGCTTAAAAACTGCCCGTGGATTTCCTTCTCCAGCTCAGAACTGCTCTGCCATGATTGCAAAGCGACAGATGTCAAAACCCTGCAGAGCACCCCATTAAACACAGAGACAAACACACGAAATATGTTGTTTGAGATGACAACCCAGAGTGTTGATATACGTGTGCCACTATTTATCATCCCACAGATGGTTGCTTACACTGAGGTACATCCACAAATATGTTTAACTTTGCTTTCCCCTACTCTAGGCAGTCACCATTTTCCCTTGTTTACACTGACTCCCACTAAGACAGCGTGAAGATCTCTGTGTTTTCACAAGGGTGAAGGGTTACACTGCTCAAAGCAAACCCACAATCTGCATCCCATCATCTCTGTGCACTGGTAATATAATAACCAGTACCTGCGAAGCATTTTTTAAGGAGTTATCTCACTCTTATTTTGCAGATGGAAAAACTCAGAAAGGTGAAATGACTTACCAAGGTCACACAGCAGGCTACACTCAGTACACAGTTGCTATTGTTGCAAATTGGCCAGCTCATCAAGCTCATGCTACTCACACCATTCAGATACAATTCAAACAGTAATTATTATTTTTACTGCCATTTGCACTGCAGCCAGGGCTGGAGGTCACAGTCAGGATTTACCTATATCTGTCTCTGTGCAAACATAAAATCACAGTCCCTGCTCCAGGGGGGCTGCTGTCTCAGTGGGACACAGTCCTGTGGGAACACAGAACAGTGAAAACGGAGGGAGGGACAGAGAATGGTGAAGTGAATGTACGGTTTCACATTACTTTGGGTAACTGCGAAGTATCAAAGCTTTAATACTTAAATAATTTAAGTGGGTAAGAAATATAAGCATGTTCCTGACAGCCATCTGCCTAGTTATTTACATAGCAGTTTATCTTCGTAATCGTATTTGCTCAAATACTTCCCTTTCACTCCTGTGGTCTTTGCTTACACTGACAGATGGAAACCAGATCCCAGAATTCACGCTTTGGGGGACTGACTCACACTGCACTAACCACAGACATACATCACACTGTACTTTCTATGGGATACATTACAACTAATTTTACAACTCCTCTCTAATCGGCTGCAAGAGCACTTCTTGCTGAAGACCTCTTTATGTGATATCTGCTTAAACATTCTAGCATGTGACAGCCAGGTATAGTAGCTACAAGCTAACAAAATCAGTTCCCTTGTGCTAGCTTTTATTAAAATCTGTGTCAGTATAATAAGTATTAACTCCCACCTTACTGTCTGTTCTAATGTGGCTACATGTTAGCAACATATTATGCATCAAGTGGCCATATAGCCAATCTTTTTTAGAAGATTTAACTGCGCATAAAATTGGTTGCACAGTGATCATGTTATGTTTATATCACAAAGACAAATTTTCTCTCCTTGTAGAGTCATACTGGGTTTCATCTGATCGTACAGCAGGATATTGAACATTACAAGTGTGCAGCAAGATCTCACCATGATGTCATACAGTGTAAGAACTAATAGCTCTTCTAATCCTGAATGGCACCGACACAACGAGATTATATGCAAGAGTAAAATTGTTCAGTACTAAGCCAGGATTGCTGAGCAGTCCTTAGAAGTTAACCCATTATTTTTCTGGTGTGAACCTACCACTCTGTTATTCATTATAATGTATTTACGTAACTCATGAAAAAGGAACCAAGTTTACAAAATAAATATTTGATGGCTGACATCTGTAATCTCAGACAGGTAAGTATTTTTTCTGCATTTCAATTAAGCCAAGCATTTAAAATGTTTCCAACCTATCAAAGCCAAAAGTTAAGCATGTGGATAAATCCTTTGCTCAGCTGATGCATTCTGTTGCAATAAATGGGCATCTTGCCATTGATCCTAACAAATTCTAGATCAGCACAATAATGCCATAATGTACTCTAGAAGAGCTTGATAAATCACAATTTAAATAGATTATGTTAGAGAACAAAAGATTAAGCAGTTCCTTGCTCCTGTTCTCAAATAGTTAAATCCATATACAAATTAATGGCCTACCACAATGTCAGCTGGGCATTCCCATCAAAAACAACGGCATGACAGAACTTATGTAAATATACTTACAACATTTCATTTCAGACTATGAAAACTTTTCATAAAATGCTGCTAGGTACGCATCACTACCTGCATTTACTCTGGTCTGACAGATACCACTGAAGCTCAGCAGAGCTTAGATACGTAAATGATCAGAGCCTGAGTTTTTGTCCTATGACAAATGGAAGCAATAAATGACAACGGCTTTGTTTAGCAATTGTCAATAGCTATTTTGCAGCTCTTTAAACACTATCCACTAATCTTCTTCAGAATCGGGTAGTTCAGATTCCTTTATCACATTTCTGATACTTGAGATTTATAAAACCGACTTTATTTTAATCCCAGGTAAAAACACATTAAGAAAGAACTGTGATTGACAGTATACTGATAATTTAGAACAAAATACTTCCAGTAATCTCTAAATTCAGCATATAAATCCAAAACATACGTAAACCTAATTTCGTAAAATTCAATATGTGAAAGCATAGCCTGTACGTTGACATCACTGTGTTGTATATCGCAACAAAGCGGACTAGAAAAGCAGAGCAGATGGTGCTTAGGACCTAATTTGCGCTACACACGTTTCAGAGGTTTCACTTTAGACCAGGTTTAGTCAGTCCCACGGGTGGCACACACATTAGAGGTAGAAGTGTATTAGATGTACTTCTAGATGACATCTTGTTTAGTTCATTTAGGAAGCAATCCAGTTTGCATATCCTAAGGCAATAACATGAATCAAGGAGTGGTAAGCTGGGACAACTGGAAGATTTGTTTTAAAAATGCACTCCTGATCCAAACTAAAACACCATTTCAGTAACCCCGAGGGCTGGTTGTCCTGTAGATTGATGGCTGAAGCAGTTTTACATCAAAGTCTTCTACAGATAAGCCAAGAGTATAAGCTAGAGTTTGATCCACTTGCCAGCATGCTGATGCCTAATGCCACTTGAGCTGTTCTTCTGTTTGAGACATCCATGGGCAGATGAGAGACACGACAGAGAGCCTGTGGAAGATCTGCATCCTTCTGACAAAGCAGTCAGAGGTCAGACAGGATCCCTAAGGCACTCTAAGCACAGACACTTAGATGTAGACAACTGCCTGGAGGTTTGGCCTTTGCAGAATGAGCATGTCTCCATCAACAAGGATGAGAACTTAGATGTTTTCCTGTTAGGTTGACCTCTGCCCATATAGCAGACACTGTACTGCATTTGTACTGCTCTGGTCTCCTAAAACACAGAATCACACAGAATCACCCAGGTTGGAAGGGACCTCAAGGATCATGTAGTTCCAACCCCCCTGCCTAGCAGGGCCACCAAACATACACGTTTATTCCCAGTTTATTACAGCATAGCAGTGAACAGAGAAAGCTTATCTCCAAAATTATATCTTAACTAAAACCATAAACAATATTGAAATCACTGCAGAGACACTTGTTTGGCCTTGCAAGAGTCAGTTTAGGGCTGCCAAAACCTGTGATACCCTACTACTGCAGCCTGACAGGCCAAGACAGATCTGCACAGTCAGGAACTACTGTGCACATCCACTAGCACATCCCCTGTATTGCATGTATGCTTACCCATAGTGTCATGCAGCTCCTCTGCTCCCATAAAATGGAGCTGTCCGTTGAAGCACACTTTACATTTTGTTCAGACCTGATTTTGGAAAAGACAGTCCCGAGGAACAGAAAAGAATTACACCTCTTGTGAAGAAACAAAGATGCAGCTCTATTTTTCCAGACAACCTCACTTCTGCCTTGGCACAATTCCCCCAACATACAATATAATTAAAATGAAATAAAACGTTGTGTTATGTGTTTAAAACTCAGCTGTTAAATTACCATCTTAGATTAATACAGAAACTCAATGAATTCAGTGAGGCTAAATTTCAACTCAGATATTTGTATCTGCAGATCTGTCCCTGAGGGTGTAAAATCCTGATCAGGCATTTTTAAGTATGCATACTGCATCCAAAAGCTTTCATAGAAATGCTTATGATTAAAAGTGTTTACGCTAAAGCTCAGAGGGTGCCTTTTTTCCACAGAGTTTATATAGAGTTGTTGGAAGCACTGAACACTTGTTTATCCCGTCGACAAAGCATTCCCTCCCCTCCATCCTCTCAGCTGGTTGCAGAAGGCAGGAAAGGAGGCAGAAGTGAGGGGGTATGGAACACCACAAAGATTGCCCAATAACCTCCTTCTTTCTGCAAATGCAATGCATCTGACATAAATCAAAAATGAAACAATCATCGAAATATCAACAAGATGCAGACATTTTTTCCTCTTAACTCGGCTGCTCATGAAGACTGCTTGGGTAGCAGCATGGCATCACAAAACAGTTTTGTGAATGGAGAGATAACATAGGCTAACTTCTTTAAGAAACAAGCTTAGCCAAGCTCTATCTCTGATGTGCCACAGAACTGATGATTTGTAAATGGCTCTTCCTAAAAACCTGTTAATGCAGGATGTTTTAAAGATTTATTTTTCAACTACTCTCACTTTAAAACACCAATCTCTACCTTTTAAGGAACTGTATTACATTTTCTTACAGGAAATTGAGTATGCGAGTCCTGTGAAAATGTTGAATGCAAAGGGAAAATGTGAAGCACATTACTGCACATTACTGCAGCAGCTGGTGAGACTGTTTTGCTGTTTTACAAGCAAAAACCTGGCTTCTTTGTTCAGAATAGTGGGCAGGAATAGAGCTACAGATGTTGGCTACTGCCTGTTTTTAATCCTAGAAGATACTGAGGTAGGATGTTAAAGAAAAAATAATAATAATAACAGATGAGAATAGAATAGATTAGAACATTCACCTAGATGGAATTTGTTCTGAGGAATGAGAAATGCAGGAACAAGGCACACTGTCACGTCCATCTCAACCTGTAACCTCTTCCCCACACTCATCTCTTTCCAGGGTACAGCTCAGTATTTTGCCAAATCCACTCCCATGAGAAAGTTGTTGCAGAGCCTTGGTGCTCGAGTAATTAGAGACTTCCTTTTAATTTCCAGGCTGAAGTGATTTATATCTAAGTTACATCCATTTGTTCTTGTCCCGCCATTAGCCACAAGTTTAAAATCATTATTTTTTCAATCTATGGTCCATGAACTCAGGAGGGGTATATAAACTACTTCTAAGGGAATTTTAAAATGTAATGAAGCAAAACAGCCCTAACAGGATGTAATTTGCTCTAACAATGCTGCAGGGTATGCAATACCATCTCTGGAAAAAGTTTAGGAATCCACAAATCAAATAACATTGCAAACCACTGGCACAAGCTGTTCTTTCGCCTTCCTCTTGTTTATTAAAGCTCTGATAGAATTTCAGATAGAAGACACGGACCTTTTCTCAACATTTCTCTTTCTGCACTAAAGACACCAACTTTTCCTAGGTATTCCTTGTAAGAAACGACTCTGTTCTCTTAACCACCCTGCTCAGCCTTGTTGCAGCTATTGACATTTCCGATATGTTTTACCAGAATCCCACATTTCAGTCCCTTGCAAAGACTGCCCTAAGTCAACTGGAAACACTTCATGAAATAAATCCCAGGATCACATGTACCCCCTGCGCTACACTGGGTCCTCACTGTCATCCTTTGGTGAGCTGATATGCTCAGGTTCTCTCTTCACTCATTTTTATTCTCCCTCAGCTGCGTGGCCTCTCCTTCTGTACTACCAAGTCCATGCCACTGCTGTCTCCCTCTCTCCTCAAGGTCTGTGTGTTGTTCCACCTGCCCTTGTACAGAACCACGTGGGCACACACTGGACAATTGGTGATGTGTCAGTCTGGGAATCTGTGCTGGTACACCAGCTGGTGACGCCACACCAACAGATACAAAATGTCTGACATGAATTAAATTAGTTAGAAAAGGGCATAAAGTCTTTTTTGGTAGTCCAGGTTTTGCAGTTTTAATTAACTAACAAAACTTGCCTAACAAGCCCAACAATCAGCAAATCATCTCGACTCAACTCCTCCTCCAATTTTACCTTTGTATTCTCTATCCATACACAGAGAAAGCCAGACCAGCAGCAAAACTCCTAGATGCCTAATGCAAAACCATATTTTTCTTGTCTAATGACCATGAATTGCAATTTCAGGACTTTTCTTTACTAATGTTCTAATTTTCCTTCATCAGTAATGCTAAGGCTAAATAGAAAGACACAGCCACCAAGTAGTAATTAACTTTCTTTAGAGGAACATAAAGCTACAAGGATGAATAATTTTATTGTCACGGAAAGTCTAATACTTCTCTCATGGAATTAATCTTAAAACTCTGAATTAACTGTTTGGGAAGCTACATCGAGTGTCTCTGAAGCAGAGACTCAACACGCAACAGTTTTACAATGCGATGTTCAAAGACGTATTAATCAAGCTCTAGACACCTGGGGAAAATCTGAAATGAAGCACAGAGTCTACAGCTGAAAGAAGGTTCATTAATGATTTTTGGGCTCGTAGGTCACATTTTTGCACTCTGTAAGTCAAACACTTTCATGGCTCAGTCCCACAGCATTTTGGATAACTTTCTGCTCCTGCCAAAGCTTACAAGGATCTTTCATTTTCAGGGACTGCTTCCCAAGCCAGATGCACTTAATGCAAATTTTTCATCTACATTTTTTTGGTTTTTTGTTTGTTTGTTATAAATGTAAATAATGAAAATGAGAAATGAATACTATGGCACTGAGCTGCAGTTACGGATTGAAATGAAAGTTATAAATTCTGTGTTACCTTCAGTTCCCTGCACAAAATTAATTCTGGAGATCCTCAGTCTGGGATTTTGCTATGTATCAGCCATGTCTGTATGGATGAACTAAGCAGTGCCACGGAACATTCCCAGGCATCAAAACTCAAATATCCACAGTATTAAATTGTAAAGAATTGTCCCCAGCATGTGCCACAGCAATGATTTCAGTCTGTTCCAGCTAACTCTCTTCCCAAAAATTGTTAGGACACTCCAAGAATGGTTCCCAAGAGGTAGTTTCCGGTGGGTGACCTAGTTTTAGAAGGTAAAAACAAATAATAGAATGGCCACTGGCCATTGCACCAGCTGAGGCTGCAGCAGGGGCTGACACTAGACACACTTAATTTGCCAGTGTGGGCACAGCCACGGTGTGCCTCTGCTGGGCTCCTGCAAGCTGAGGAGATGCCCAGATACAGAGTGCTCTGAGCTTCACTTGGAAGGCTGTTAATCTCCACGAGTCCAAAAAGAGCACATGCAGATGCTTCATGCTCACATGCTGTCATCTGGAGTGTTGGAAAACAACCTCTCCAAGTCTCCTCTTGTCTACATCAAGAGACTCTGTGTTATAAAGGAGCTTGAGACGTGTTGGCTTTGCTGAAGGCAGGCCAGCAGACTGTTCCTGCAGAGGCAGAGGCAGGAGGGTGGGCAGGAGGAGAACACGCAGCTCTGGCCCTCCTCACTCCACCACTGAAATCTTTCTCTGATCTTATGAGTCTTTGCTCTGTCTTATTCATGCTGCTGTGGCACAGAGTTTGTCAGGACACAGTACTGTAAGACCAGGGCTGAACACAGCCTACGACAGCAATCCTAGGCACAGCACTCACAGGAGATTACTGACCTCATTTGGTGAACTTCCATAGGAAAGTACATGATTTTTGACTTATAAAAGGAAGCAAAAAAATTCCCATGGTTTCAAAAACAGCATCTTCTAAGCATCTCAACTCAGAATGGCCATATTTGAACCTGTAAATACAGCACGTCTTATCTTTCTTCCCTATAAACTTTTCCTTTCTGAAAGGTAACCAGAAAAATAAGGGAAGAGGAACGTGTGACACCTCATCAACTGTCTGTAATAATTTATTTTAAACCGTTTATTCTGTAGCTCTCTCCCTCTGATGCAGTCTCAATTACTTGATTGAATAATATTCTCTGAAATAGCACATGATGTGCTTGTGTCAAAGAGGCTCTCCACAGAGGCCATCAGCTACCTTTTAAAATCAATGAAATTCATGAATCTGCATCTGGCTTCTCAAGGAGAAAATAAAGGAACCTTTTCCCCCAGTATGTATGACCTTCTCATTTTAAGGCCAGCTTATTTCAAGTTTTCTGTACCTCTGAATGCCGATGTGAAGATGGATAATATCTTTCTTAGAGGAGATAGATCTTAAAGTCTATTATAGTCCCCTTCTTAAGGATTCCAGCCATAATTCTCTCTTAGTAATTGGGATCTGCACACTGTTCCACACAGTAATGCATATGCTAGCTATCCACTCTGTCATGCTGCCACTGCATTTTTAACAATGCTGATAGCAACTGATATTATCAAATTCTGCAGGCATCTGGGGCTCTCTGCTTGTGCACGTATTTTTTTCATTTCACATTTCCGAGCAAAAATGCTTTTATTTTTCCCTCTGTGATGCTTGGCGGCTGTGACCCTGCCATTCTTTGCAGCTGGATCTTGTTAGTTTTCAAATACCGAGACCACACTGCCTGATCACACCACAGATTTTCTATCTTGATATGCTTGCTGTCTTTACGTTTGCAAGATCAAAGCTAATGTTGCTTACACCACAGTGCGGGAAAGGTTCGCTTTTGAAAAGGTAAAAGAACTTTAGTGTTTGAAAGTCTAGCTTTGTTTTATGCTATGTCTTCTGCTACTGATAATACACATATCTCCTCATTCTTGCTTCATTTCTTGTATAGCAATTTTCTTCATTAAACTTCTAGAAGGGTTTACAGAAAGAGCTCAGCAGCAGCCTTATTCCACACTGTGAAGCCCCTTCTGCTGCATGCAAGTAGAGCTGGACCAATACCAGTTGCTTCCAAAAACCTCATTCCCATTTCTTTTTCCCCAGCAGTATCTAAGTTCTCAGCTCACCAGATTTTAAGAAGTAAAATTATCCTCTTTTCAATTCTCCCGTGGTTTCTTTCTTCCCTCTTTTGTTTTTTTCTTCCAATGAAATGGAATTTGTCCTCAAACTGCCTGGATAACTTCACACATTTCCTTTTATATCTTACTGCTCTGTTATCTTAGTGTTTCTCAGGCAGTGGACCACAACCCCCAGGATGTTCATAAAAGGCACTTTGGGACAGTTAAAAGATGCTGAAATTTTTATTACACTCTAAAACAAAAAATATCTTTGCTCCATTCCCAAAACACCGCTACCTCTCAAAATCAAGTTTTGCTATCAAATTCTCAAATCACTCATACAAATAAATGATATACACTTCTTAGATGATACATTTTACCCATGTTCTCTATAGAGACTGATGTGGATGTGTGATGATGAATTTCAGCCCAATTTGACTGCTGGTAGAAAAAGATGGTACTGGGGAGAGTGCAAAGGATCCCAAATTTCCACTAGCAGAAAGACAGGGATTGTTTAACAAAACCAAGTGGTAGCCTGAGGACTTCAAATCAACTCACAAATACCTTTCAGCCAGCTGTAGGACATACTGTGTCCTTGCCAGCTATACAGGTAAAGAGCCTGTGAGAAATCTGAGAGCTCAACTACAAAAATAGAACTGATATTCTCAGAGGAAGGGGATGATGGGATATAGGAGAGAACTGGTGATGGTGTGGATAGAGAAAGAAACAGTTCTTTCTTTGGGGGAAGAAACAACTGTTTGGGATGCAGAGGAGAAACTGAGCCAGAACATTTCTCCCTCAGTTGCACTGTTCACAGAACACACCTTTTACCTCTATTTTTATAGCCAAAGCATGGAACTCATAAAACGTTTCCACAGAATGGAACTGAGCAGGCAGCACAGCCACAACAGTCTTTTCACTCACAACTTCCCAATCCAACCCTCAGTTTTTCACCTTTCCAAACTACGCGAAGAACTCTCCATCTCACCTCAGAACAGGAGGAATGCCCAGACCAAGACGGGAATGCCCAAGCCTGCCAAGAAGGTTACCTCTGGATCTGAACAGACAGGAGATCTTACTGGCAGCATGAATTCCCTCCGAGAGAAACAAGACTACATACCAGGCTCACTTGAACTGCAGATGTCCTTACAAGCTTGATGAACAGTCCATTTGTCAGCAAGCCAAGCACCACAGCTGATTCCCTGCTCCATGCCCACTCACACAGCTCCAGCACCCTATTTTCCCACCATGTGGGATATTTGCACTAACATCAAACCCATCGGTATTCTGCCAGAATTTTCTGCCAAAGGTCTGGCACCCATGGCTGCTCATCATCTCTAAATAGCCTCAGCCAGCTCACCAGGTAGGTCAGCATAAATGCTGAAACTCAGTTCAAATCCTGCTGATGTTCTTCGGCTTGCCTTCCTCCCTCAGCCTTCACACGCATCTCTCTTTTTACAGAAGAGGAACACCATGGGAACAGATGTGGGCAGGTACGGTGGTTAAGGACCACTGTTTGGTCTGCATATAAATATTAAATTAACGCTGAGAAGTACTCAGTACCGTGCCTCACAAGGTACTTTGCTTCTGCTAAGTTAAACCACATCTCTTAGAAAGAGGCACTCAATCTTATCTAAAGACTTAACTGGTAAAAAAGACCCACCCTGTAAACATAACTTACAAATGAAGCTTAAGTTACAAAGCCAGATGCCTCACAGCGAATGCAAATGTTCTGAACTTCAGATTCCAAACACAGCATTTGTCACATTAAGGAACAAGGCACTACTTGAGATCTCCTCCTGTGGGTCCTCACACACCATAATCTGTCAATTTTTAATCTTCTTTTGAACAGCAAGAACACTCATCCCTTCAGATCTTCTTTCATTTACTTAAACCAGTCTTGAAATCTTTTTGTCTTTATACATGAAAGGGAATGATGTTGGAACTGGACAGAGCGTGCATGGGCAACACTGTGGGTGACAGAAAACCTGTTTTTGTCACACTGACATTCAGGTACCACACTGGATCTCATGAATGCAGCAATGCAGTGAGAGCTCCCACTCAGATGCTCATCTATCACAGCCCCCAGTCCCTCTTCTAGTTAACTGTTTTCCATAATATGGTCTTCTATCAGTACGATGCTTCCCATGTTTTAAAGGAGTTTTATGCTGCATTTGGTATTTTAAAATACGGGTTGCTCAAACAAGCCCAGTTCATTGTGATATCTGAAAGTCTAGCTACCCTTGTTATAATTTATGAAACAACTAATTTTTGTGCCATCTGATAACTTCAGCAGCAGTTAATATACATTTCTGTTCTAACAAACTGACAAGAACACTTAAGAATCTGGGGCTGCAAACAACACCACTGTCTGACTCCCCGAGGCACCCTGCCCATATGCTGGCATGAGGCTGAGTTCTTCCAGCCTTCCACAACTCACCCCTATACCAACTTCCAAAAGACAGCAGTAACAAAGTCTCTGAGCGCTTCAAGGTCAAGCCTTTTAAGACTCTTATGTAAGTCTCCTTGTCCTGCAGACTACTTTCAAGTAAAAAGGCAAACAAACAACACAGCTGCCATGAAGAACTTCAGCTTTTCATTCTGAAACAACACTCTGTTTTAAATGGACTTCTAACCATGGCATGTAACCTCCCTCTTATATCTGCTTAGGCTGCTAAGAACGGAAAATCGGGTAATATGAAATCACTTTCCAAAGGAGTTCCTGGGAAAATGTGGGTAAGTGTGGAAAGCCTGATATCTGCACCATGCAAGTTGGTAACAACTATGAAGGACAACAGATTACGTCCAAATCAAGTAAGGCAGAACGAACACAGCTATTTATTGTCAGGTTCTGCAAAATTAGAGTTCTCTGAAGAAGACAAAACATTAATGTCATGGAAATGTAGCTAACAAAGTCCACTTGGATCTTGATAAATCTGTCATTCACAGGTCTTAAAAAAATGAAACTCCCAGAGGATAAAAATAAATGTCCTTGCAAGGAGAAATAATTAGAAACAGATGGTAGGAGAATACTGTCAATTTTCAGAGTGGAGAGAGGTCACTGGTGGAGTCCTGCAGGGATCCGTGCTGGAACCTGGGAGCTGTTCACTTATTTATAAATGAGCTGGAAAGCAGGGTAAATAGCGAGGTGACAAAGTTTGCTGCTGAGAGTCATTCAGGGGAACTAAGATAGCGGCTGACTATGAAGAAAGATTTACAATACTGAGTGACTAGGCAATAAAAAGGCAAATTAAATTCAGTGTAGATAAATAAATATGAGGTCATTTCTTTGAGGGGAAAATACCTAACCTCACCAAATGATGTGCTCCAAGGTGACTATTACCACCTCAGGAATGAAATCTTGGGGTTATAATAGGCAGTTCTATGAAAACACCAGCCCACTGCTCACTTGCAGTGCAAAAGCAAGAATTAGGAATTAGTAGGAGAGGATCAGAGAATGAAAGAGAGAATATTATTATAGCACTGAATAAACTGATGGTTTTTTTTTGTGTCTTGAATGCTGCATGTAGTTCTGGTTCCACCACCTCCAAAAAAGGTGGACATTGCAGGCTGGAAATGGCACAGGCAAGGGCAGCAAGCATGGACAAGGGAATGGTACAACCTGAAGACTAAGCAGATAAAGATTCTGCAGGTCTGACAAAGTAAGTGAGGGGAGTCAACAACAGTCTAATTGAGAAAGGCACTGGGAAGGTGTTTGGGGATCCACTGTTCACTGCCTCTTTCAATACATTGGCCAAGGAGTTACAAAGGTTCAAAAAATGACTAGCTAATAAATTATAAGAAAGAAATTCTGCCAGGAGCTTTGAAATGGTCAGGATTTGGAACAGGAAATCCCTGAACTCGAGTGCTGGAGGCAGGTAGAGCACCATGAGGAAAAATTAGTTTCTTATGTCCCTGCACTTCTGTAGCACTTTCAACCATGCGAGAAGACACTAGTCTAGACTCTCCTGTGGTTTGGCTTGGGACACACGCTTTAAGTTGCTTTGTTCAATCTTGGATTGGACTTCGGTATCCACTGAAAAACGCTGGTATTATCCTACTCATCCATGGAACATTTCTTTGCCTTTCCTTTGTTTTGCCTGCTTTTACCTTTTCTGTAACTTGCAACTTCATAGCAAAGAAAAAAGTAATGAGAAGTGTCTAATAGAAAAATCACAGCAAAACTGGCGTGTTTGTTTAACTTCTACGGGAAAGAGTCAATAAAAGTCTTTGTTTGTGAGCTTCCTTGCAAGCTTTAGATGCCAAGTATTAAAAAGAAATAATACTCCACATCTAACACCTTCACTAAGCGCTTTTGCTCACACAGCTGCTCAACTTAGGTAAGCGTACACACAAGAATTCATCCATATGGCTTTGAAACATCAGAAGGGGAGGCTAGAGAATCACAGAATCACAGAATTGTAGGGGCTGGAAGGGAACTCTAGAAATCATCCAGTCCAACCCTCCAGCAAAACAGGCTCCCTAGACCAGGTTACACAGGTAGGCATCCAGGTGGGTCTTGACCATAGAAGGAGACTCCACAACTTCTTTGGGCAGCCTGTTCCAGTGCTCCGTCACCCTCACTATGAAGAAGTTCTTACGCAGATTTGTGCAGAACTTCCTATGCTTCAGTTTGTGATCATTTCCCCTTGTGCTAGTGCCACACACCACTGAAAAGTCCGGCCTTGTCCCTTTGCCTCCCACACCCTAGATATTTATAGACATTGATCTAAGTCTTCTTTTCCCCAGGCTGAACAGACCCAGGCCGCCCAGCATTTTCTCATAAGAGAGATACTCCAGGACCTTTAGAATCTCTGGTCCTCCACTGGACTCTCTCCAGGAGATCCCTGTCTTTTTTGTACCAGAGAGCCCAGGACTGGACACATTATTCCAGGTGAGGTCTCACCAGGGCAGAGTAGAGGGGTAGGATCACCTCCCTTGACCTGCTGGCCACCCTTCTTTTGATGCAGCCCAGGACTCAGTTGGCTTTCTGAGCTGTGAGGGCACATTGCTGGCCTCTGTTCAGCTTGCCATCCATCAGTACCCCCCCAAGTTCTTTTTCGCAGGGCTGTGCTCTATCCTTTCATCCCCCAGCTTGCGCTGTTAGTGGGGGTTGCCACGACCCTTGTGCAAAACCTTGCACTTAGCTTTGTTGAACTTCATGAAACCTCACCTGAGTCCCCAGCTGGAGCCAGTCTAGGTCCCTGTGGATGGCATTTCATCCCTTAGGCAT
This sequence comes from Excalfactoria chinensis, assembly GCF_039878825.1. Lineage (NCBI taxonomy): Eukaryota > Metazoa > Chordata > Aves > Galliformes > Phasianidae > Excalfactoria > Excalfactoria chinensis. The sequence goes on along the minus strand of NC_092825.1, from coordinate 12,186,208 downwards.
GCTGGCCACATCCCATAGCTTGGTGTTATCTGCAAATGTGCACTACATCCAACTCTCAGTGTTAGTGATGAAGACATTAAAGTGCATCCATCCCAGTACTGACCTCTGAGGGACATCACTTGTCACTGATCTCCATCCAGACACTGAGCCATTGACCACTACTCTCTGGGTACAATCTTGCAACCAGTTTCTCATCCATCAAACAGATGATATATTGTGTACCTTGACAGCATTAAGCACATGGAACAAAATAAAACTATACAAGCAATGGCAAAAGCATTAAGTCTAATGTATGTTGTCCTCACATACACATAGGAAATTCCTTTTGTTCTCAGATTTTTCTGCTTAATCATGTTATGGAGATGATTAAACGAAGACAGGGATTCAGAATGCATGTGCCCAAGACACTGTGCATCTTTTCCTTAATTAAAATACCACCTCTTCAAAACAAGAGCTAGATCATTCTGACGATTCACAATGACTCACGCAGTTGTGAATGTGATTGAAGTGTTTCTTTTAAAGAAATATGATCCTAAGCTATCATTTGTAACCCTAAATGAAGCATGACCCCATGTTGAAAAAGGGAGACTTAAATTTCATCAACTATTACTACATGATCTAACTGAATATTAACACTACTAAGGTACAAAATAGCAAGCAAAATCAAAGCCACTCTCACCCACTTGTTTACTACTTCAGGTTCAGTTTTGTTTCTGTACAATGCATATGTCACATACATGTAGCTGACATTACTATATCATTACCTGTGAGACAAGCATTGAAACCTTGCTAATGCTGCTTACTTACACTCCCCAAAACAGGAAAACAAAATCAGAAGCCAATCAGGTAGCTTAGAGGAAGGCTATCAGAACTCACTATAATTCTCCTGTGCTGCACATTTTGTTCCATGTTATACCCATGTCTTAATACCATAGCTTTCTTCTTGAAAGGACGTAATGCCAACCAATGCAGATTTTCTTTTCTTTCCTTTTGAGGAAACTTCTTTGGTGTAACACAGAACAGCCAGGCCAGTGCTAAATTAAGTTACAGCATACAGCAAACAACAAGATAATTCTCTATGAGTAGGCACTATTATTACAGTTCTGCCAGGGCATCCCCATACGAACAGGGAATGATGGCCAATAATCACGTGGCTATAAAGGTGTTCCCCTATTATTTTAATTGTGGATTTCAGTAGTTTGAAAAATGATTCTGCTACTGATATAGAACTCCTTTTATTGACTTTTAATACCAACAGCACATCTACCAGCTTCAGAGACTATGAGAATCCCATGTCATTTTGCCTGAAAATATATATTCAGGGCTCCATGTAACACATGCAGCATGATGTACCCTGGATGGACTATCTGGCCAGCTACATGCAGTGGTTTCGAAACATTATTATTTGCCTGTGCAGCAATACAGTAAATAAATCAGATGATTTTTTATCTACCCTACACTAGCTTCTAGTGGCATAGAACAGTAGAACCCTGTAAGTAAAATATTATCCCTAATGGCAGTAAGTATAAGATAGCTGAAAATTGTGCTGTCTACTGCATATAGGACATGAACAGAAGAGGCTGAGGATGCAGCAAACCAGTATATATTCATGCCATCTTTTACAGGTGGAGAAGTAGCTGAAAGCAAAAGTCCTTAACAGAGCAGAGGAGACATCAGTGGTGCAAAGATGGAACACTTTGCTTTGCCTGCAGCCAACAGACATGACTACAAGCAACTAAAAACGCTGTATTGGGAACACAGTAGCCACCAACATCACATAGGATTCCCAATGCCGAGAAGATGAACCCAACCCCAACCTCCCACTGGCAAGGAGAGAAAATTTACTGATCTCAAGTGACTGCAGATCATTCCCCAGGTGATGAGAAACTGCACAGAAACTCAAATAACAAAAAAGAGCATAAAATACACAGAACACACATAGAAACAGAGAGAAATGGATAAAGCTGTCTCACACAAACCAGAAATTTCCACTAAGCTTCATGAACTAGGTGCCAATAAGCTGCTCAGGAAACGACTCAGAACAATTACTGCTCAGAAAATGAAATGAATGTAGGTCAATTGGGGGGACTGAAAAGTGATTGTGAGTCCATTCGGGAGACATTTTGCTCTGCCTTCCTAACAGCAACCCCTGAACTTCTCCTTTTAAGGGATCTGTCGGGAAGACAAGCAGAAGGCATGCTTTGACTTAAGACTTTTTTTCCCCCAAAATTATTCAAGAATTGATCTTTTCTATCTCACTGACACTATCCCAACTCCTGAGACCATTCCATCCTCCCTCTCTGCCTTTCCACTGCACGCTGCCACATCCCCACCAACTCAGAATGAAAGCAATGCTGAAGATGCGAGAAGGGATGTCCTGGTGTTCCCCCTCCTTTTTATCACGCGCTTTCCTCAGGGAGATGCTTGATGTGATAGGGAAAGTCAAACGAAGTCAGGCAACTAGCAACGGAGATGAGATTTTTGTACACTCTGAATGTTCAAAGGGACGTAAGCCTCGTAAATGGGGGGGCAGGACCCAAACCCAACCTCAGGCACGCGGACTCCAATGCCCTCAGCCGCCCTTCCAGCCTCACCCCGAGCTCTCGCTCCGTCCCGAGCCCGGCGCTAACCACATCGGGCTCAGCCACCTCCACCTGCCGCTCCCACATCCATTTTCTCCCGACCTTAGCAGCAGACCAAGCGCCGGAGCACGGGGCCGCGAGCGCTGCGGGCGGGCCGGGAGCGCTGCGGGCAGGCCGGGGCCGAGGGGCCGCCAGGGGCCACGGGACAGGGCTGGGGTCAGAACAGCCCGCCCGCCCCGCGAGTCCGGATCCACCGCCCCGCCGCCAGTCCCGGGCCGTGACGGGCGGCGCGGAGCCCCCGGGCCGGAGCCGCTGCCCCACTCACCCGAGGTCAGCTGCATCCAGGCACAGATCTTATAGACGGTGGCCGTGTTGCAGAAGAAGAAGAGGATGAAGCAGACGATGCAGGCGATGATGAGCATCATCGAGAGCCCGATGAAGAAGGAGGCAGCTTTGAAGGCTCCGGAGGGCAGGCTAGAGAAGTCCGTGAAGCTGCCCCGGCAGGTGAGTTCCCGGCTGAAGCCGTTGCCGATGCAGTAGTGGAAGAGCCCGAAGTAGCCCGCCTGCGGCGTGTCCACGCCGTCTCCGATCCAGTAGGGCTGGATGAAGCACACCACGTTGACGATGGCAAAGCAGATGGTGAAGATGGCCCAGAGCACGCCGATGGCCCGCGAGTTCCGCACGTAGTTGGTGTGGTAGATCTTGGCCGCCTCCTGAGCCGGGAGCATCCCCGCTGCTGCCGCTCCCGCCGAGCCCGCTCCTGTCGCCGCCGTCCCTGCAGCCGCTCCGGGCATCCTCGCCGAGAAGCTCCCCCCTCCCCTTCCTCCTCCTCCTCCTCCGCCCCGCTCACTCCTCTCGACGCGACGCGCTCCGCCGCTGCGTGCGAGAGCCGAGCAGCCCCTCCGCCGGGCTTCCGCGGCGCCGCGCCACCACCGCCGCCACCGCCACCACCGCCACCACCACCGGCAGCGCGGCCCGCCGCCTCCTACCGGGGCTCGGCGCCGCCGGCCGCCGCGCACCGCCCTCCCCGCAGCCCGCCCTCCCGCCGCCGCCCGCAGCTCCTCGGCGCGCCGGGCGCCAACGGCCGAGAGCCGCGGTGCCGCCGGAGCCCCTCCGCCCTGCGCAACCGCGGCCCGCGGGGGGCGGGGGGTGCGCGCCTGAGGCGGCGGTGGGGCTCTCGGGGCGGGAGAAGGGCCGGCCGGGTGTGCTTGACAGCGGCTGCCGGCCCTGAGGGCAGGGTCCGCCTGGGCGGGGGGCAGCCGGCGCTGCTCGCGCTGCGTGTCCTGGGGGGACGCATTCGGGAAACACCTGGAAGTTTAAAACCTCCACAGCGCTGCTCGCTTGGCTGTGGCGGGGTGAGCAGGGGCACGGGTGGGCTCCGCTCGTGCCTAAATCAGCCCCCAGCCGGGCTGAGGTACATCCAGCTCCAGGGGAATATCGAGGGTTGCTTCCCGCTGCACGCAGCGCATCGCAGCGCACGTGGACCAGAAGTGCCCTAAAGCAACGGCGGTGCGGGGCTGCTGCTCCTGGGGGGGCGTCGGCGAGGGACAGGAGGTGACACCGCGCGGAAAAGCCGCTCAGCCGCTCGAACGACTTGGGCCTGGCACGCTGCGCCCTGAACGTTTTGGCATGCAGCAGTAATTAGCATATATTAATGAGCAATTAGCATCTGGTAATAATCATTCATACTCCAATGACACTTGGATTCGCAGTCCCCGACCTATGCATTGAGCTCGAGTTAATAATAATAATTGATGGTGCATATATAGAGCTCTTTGAAGATTGCTCCCCTCGGGAGGCGCTGCAGCTGGAGCTCCGGGGACGCAGGGAGCGGCTAAGTGGGGCTGTGCGGGCCCGGAGCCGGCAGAGGGCTGCACGCAATTAAGTATTAGTGCTGATCAGTCTTGGAAGTGTGGGAATTGTTCCCCCCGCCCCGCACGGTTTTGCTGCTCCTTCAGTCAAAGTTTGACTTTTCAGTCAATTGGCAGAAAAAAAATGGGCAAGTTGAAAAAAGTATGGGCTGTGTATGACCCAACTGTTCAGATGATGCCTTGGAGAGGCAGCTGAGCTCATTCCAGCCTCACACAGCAGGAGGATCTTAGTGCATTCCCTTCTCAGTGCTTGTCCTCTTTTCTGTAGGCCGAGGTTAGTTGCGCTCCAGGACACAGCAGAGGATACCTGGTATCTCAGTGCAGTAAGGAGCCATTAGGAGATGAAGAGGATTAGAGCCAGGCCTGAGGTTGTCCGTGGAAAGCTGCATGGAATAGAAGGACGTTGGGGTGTGAGCTGACAGCTGGCTGAACATGAGCCAGAAGTGTGCCCAGGTGGCCAGGAAGGCCAATGGCATCCTGGCTTGTATCAGAAATAGTGTGATCAGCAGGGCCTGGGAGGTGAAGAATTCTTCTCAGAAAGAGCGGTGAGGCACTGGCACACACTGCCCTGCGAAGTGGTGGAGTCACCATCCCTGGAGGTGTTCAAGAAGAGAGTAGATGTGGCACTGAGGGACTTGGGTTGGTTATTGGGCTAGAAAATCTTAGTCTATGCCCAAGCATATTCCTTCTAGCACGGCTTGAGCTTTTGTGGCTCTAGCTGAGCTCAGGTCTATGCTCTCTCTTCCTTTGGTGCCTTTTTTACAGCAGGGATATTTTGGCTCTCTTTATTCTCTCTCCTGAGAGAAAACCTGACTGCTCCCGCTTCCCCAAACTCTTGTCGATTCTCTTTATTCCTTTATTTGTAGGTTACGGTTTTATTGTTTTATTTAACCTGAGTGTTTGAGTGTTCAGATGCTTTTACTAGACAACCGTAGGGAAGTTCCACTGAAGGTGAGGAATTCCAAGGCTTTGAGTAGCAATGAAGTAAGCCCCTGAAGTCCACCCAGAAGTGATGAGTTGAGCCAGACATGAAATGCAGGCTGGCATCACGCCTCATGGAATGAGGAGCGTTTGTCTGTGGGTTTGTCCAGCTCAGAAGAAACATTTATCTACATGCATCAAAGCTACAAGCGTTTTGCAGTCAGTGGAGGGAAACCGGCCTACAGTTCTTTCAAGTCCACATCTAAACTCCATCAGGAAATCTGTGTTGGGTGAGATGAAGATCCAGCCTGGCAGGGGATCTGTGACACCTCAAAAGACACGCATATTAGTAGAGAGAGTGCTGGCAGAGCATATTGAGCTCTCCTGTTTGCTCAGTAAGGCAGTTTGTCCCGTAAACTGTAGGTGAAAGGAAAGGTTTAAAGGGACTGGCAAAAGACAGTACAATAAGTACTGCTGTGGCTGTACTAGCGGACAGCTTGTTTGTTTTTACAACATTTCTATGTTTCTTAATTTATTATACACATTTTTCTAAGTTTGTTCCTGTGGAAATGATAATCTCCTCCACGGGGATCCCAGTTCCCTGAGCCCAGAGTAGTTCCCAAAATAAAAAATGCTGCTCTGAATCAAAGTCCTTTCAAGTTTGGCACCAATAGCAGGCCTGATTCCTGGCCTCACTGGTCAGGGTGGCCGCTCCCTGCCACACTATGTGGCACCACATTGGTCATAGGGGATGTGGGTGTGGGCCCTCATCTCCCAGGCAAGAGAGTGGCAGCTCCACAGCTTCTCTGGGCAACCTGTTCCAGTGCATCACTGCCCTCTGAATAAAGAATTTCCTCCCAACATCCAATCTTTATATATATATCTCCTTTCTTTGTTCAGTATTAGGCGTCATGTCTAAGCACAGCTACTTCACTCTGGTACTCTCCACCTTTCCACTTGCCTGTACTTCTCCAAATGGACACTTTTCCTTCATGGAAGAGAAAGAACCCCTCCCATACCATGAATGCAGATAACCCTTTTCCAATTGCTTTATCAGTGTCCTCTTCCCTTCAAACGGACTCCAGATGCCTGCCTTTACTGTACAAGAATGGAATAAGGGCCCCATTCTCCCGTAAACAGAGCAGCCATGGGGCACAGTGCTCACCCGGATGATGGCTGAAGTCTTTTCACAAATCTCTCAGCTCACTCGTGGACAGCAGTTGAACATTATTGTCAGCTCTGAGAGTTCTGCCTCTTCCACATGCCGTACATAGAATCACAGAATGAGAGATCCTCGAATCTTCAAGGAGGGTTGGAGAAGACCTCTCAAATCAACTAGTCCATATGTCCACCTGTCACCAATCTTGCCCACTAAAACATGCACCTAAATTCTCAGTTACTATTGCATCCAGTCCTGGCACCCCCAAAGCAAAAAGGGTAAGGAGCGGTTGAAGCGGGGCTGGGGGAGGGCATGGTCAGAGGGCTGGGGCACCCGTGATGAAAACAGGCATTCAAGGCCAGACTGGATGGAGATTTGAGCAGCCTGGTCTGGCAGGTGTTGTACCTGCCTGTATTGAGGAGTTTGCAACTAGATCATGGAATCATAGAATTACGAGGTTGGAAAGTTCCTACAAGATCATCTAGATCTGGACAGACTGAATAGCTGGGCTGACACCAATGGGATGAGGTTCACCAAGACCTAATGCTGGGTCCTGCATTTTGGCCACATCAACCCCAGTCAGCGCTACAGGCTTGGGGCAGAGTGGCTGATTGACAGTGTGGAGGAAATGGACCTGGGAGTATTGATTGATGCTCGACTGAACGTGAGCCAGCAGTGTGCCCAGGTGGCCAAGAAGGCCAATGGCATCCTGACTTGCATCAGAAACAGTGTTGCCAGCAGGAACAGGGCAGTGATTGTCCCCCTGTACTCAGCTCTGGTGAGGCCGCACCTTGAGTACTGTGTCCAGTTTTGGGCCCCTCACTGCAAGAAAGACATCGAGGCCCTGGAGTGTGTTCAAAGAAGGGCAACAAAGATGATGAGGGGTCTGGAGCACAGGGCTTATGAGGAGAGTCTGAGGGAGCTGGGATTGTTCAGTCTGGAGAAGAGGAGGCTCAGGGGAGACCTTATAGATCTCTATAACTTCCTGAAGGGAGCTGGGGGTCGGCCCCTTCTTTCGTGTAACTGGTGATAGGACTAGCGAGAATGGCTTCAAGCTGCACCAGGGGAGGTTCAGGCTGGACGTTAGGAAACACTACTTCTCTGAAAGAGTGGTCAGGAAGTGGAATGGACTGCCCAGGGAGGTGGTGGAGTCACCGACCCTGGGGATGTTCAAGGAACATTTGGATGTTGTGTTGAGGGACGTGGTTTAGTGGGAGCTATTGGTGGTTGGTGGATGGTTGGACTGGATGATCTTGCAGCTCTTTTCCAACCTTGGTGATTCTGTGATTATGTGAATGTTAGAGTGAGAAAGGAGGTAAGATTGTGTCCAGGCAGAGGCTGTTCTGGGTGTCGTAGGACATCAGGGTGTCCTTCTCTGGTCTCTAGCACCAAAAAAATGATACCTACTGGTCCTTCAGTTGAGTGCATCTGAATGGTGACATGGTACCAGGTACTACTCTGGAGGCACCTGAGTCACTCCAAATGTGTCTGTTGCTAGAACTTTGAATCCCCACTGCTGTTTAATATTTGAAATCTCTGTGAAGTTCACTCCCATCCTCTCCTAGTCTCATCTCCTTCCATCATTGATATCTATAGAATAATAAATAGTAAATCTTTCATCAGTTACTTCAGGAGTTTGAACAGCAGAAGCCTCTATGTTGGATTCAGAAGTTCCTTCCAAGATAATTAACCCAGAGGTATCAATATTCTGTCACACAAAGAAATAGCGCTTGTGTTTTTGTAAATGACAACTGGAAATATGAACACAACTGCAGAAGAGCTTGATCAAGATTCAAAACCAAAGGTTAAGAAAACACAGAAAGAAAGATTATCTGTGCAATCCTTAATTGTTTCTTTCGTATTTGTTTACTATGATACCTTCTAATAACATAATTGCTTTTCTACTGTCATCCTTGCTCACTTGTTTCACAGCGCTGGCAGTTGCTACTTGATGAGAAGCCTCTGCTGAGTTTTTTTTTTTTCTCTCCCTGCTCAATGTGCAGCCCAGATTTGCTTTTCTGCACGTGGTGTTTGCAACTGCAGACAGGCTTACGATGCTTTTTATGGTTCTTACCACAATTATATGAGTGCTTTGCGGTCTTGGAAAACATCGTGTCTCTGTGAGATATGATGCTTAGGATGCTGGTCTATTCTGGACAGAACAGTTAAGGTAAAAGACAGCTGAGGATTCATTTCACAAAGCAGAGCTCCCATGGATATTTTTTGTAGCACTTCTCCAAACGAAGCCTCAGTAGGAGCCACACTGAGCTGCTGCTCATCTACAAAAGGCTTTAAGCATCTTGCCTGCCAGTGCACACATCCTGTCTGTGGCAGGAGCATGGATAGTCTCAAGCTCTTCACAACAGCATTCATCATCTTAATCTTTAGAAGATTATCCTTTCTCTCCAACAACCTTGTTCATACTTTCACTATTTTCTTCTCCCTGGGAATTATCTGGGTCCCAGCTCTGTGGCTACCATCTAGTTTCATCTGAAAAAAACACAACAAACTTTTAAACTACGTTAGCCAGGCTTTTCACCAAAAGCTTCTTCAAAAGGTGAAGCAGGATTCTCATCAACATGATCCTTCTTGACAGCAGACGCAGTGTCACACACCAAATAAGGCAGGATCCTGTTTACAAATTAGCAAATGAGCATGCAACACACAACAAAGGGAATGTGAATCATGTGGCATGGACAGCTCTTTTTTTGGCACATCCCATCAAGTACCGGATTTTACAACAATAATTCTATTTTTAGAAATGCTTGTGTATGTGATTATAAAACATGTGAGCTTAAAGAGAGCTTTTGCAGTCTCTGTAGACCATACTTGTAACCATTTTATCAAACCAAAATGTGCTGATTGTTATGATCATTACACAAAGCACCTGTTAAGGTATTTCCTGTGGTAGAGGAGTCGTAGAGAAGCTTAGGCATTCTGTGTGTCTGGAGGACTTAGTGGAAGTACTACATTTAGTGCTAGGGACAACTTTTGATATGATACGTAAGAACTACAGATGGATGCTGCTGGACCAGGGGTCACATCTGGGAAGAAATGCACATAGAACCACAGGATCAGAATTCTAGAATGGCTTAATTTGTAAAGGACCTCAAAGACCATCTAGTTCCAATCCTCTTGCCACAGGCAGAGCTGCCCACAGCTAGATGAAGCACTACATCAGACTGCCTAGGACCCCATCCAAACTGGCCTTGAACACCTCCAAGGACAGGGCATCCACAGCTTCTCTGGACAGCCTATGCCAGCCCTTCACCACAATATGTGAAAAAGTTTTCCATGATTTATCTCAGTCTCCTTTCCTTTAGCTTACAGCAATTCCTCCTTTCCTGTAAAAATTGATTTCCCTCCTGCTTATAATTTCTCTTTAAATACTGAAAGGTGACTATGAGGTCTCCCCACAGCCTTTTCTTCTCCAGAGGCAACAAGCCCAGCTTCCTCAACCTGTCTTCTTAGGACCTCTAGCCCTCTAGTCATCTTCGTGACCCTCCTCTGGACTCTCTCCAACAGCTCCACATCCTTCCTGTGCTGGAAGCCCCTGGATTCAGTACTCCAGATGGGGCCTCACAAAGGCAAAGCAGTGGGAGAGAGTCACCTGCCTCTCCCTGTTGATGCAGCCCAGAATACTGATGACTCATGTTAAGTCTTCCATCTACCAAAACCTTCAGGTCCTTCTCCACAGGGCTACTCTCAAGTTCTCCTTCTCCCAGTCAGTATACATATCAGGGAATGCCCTGACTCAAGTGCAAGACCTTGCACTTTGCCTTGTTGAATTTCATTAACTTTACATGGGTCCACCTCTCGTGCTTGTCAAGGTCCCTTTGGACCATGCTACCCTAAGCATTTATGGGGCTTGATTATACCTTGAATGGGTGCCAGTGCTGGTAACACCACAAAACATACATCCCACACTGTGGTGCAGAACCAACTGCAGTGGTGGCTGGTGACAACCCTGAGCAGCACTGTGGGCCTTAGTCCTGGCAGCAGCCATGCTGCAGAGGGGAGCAGCAGGCCCAGCGGGTGGCCCTGTCGCCATGGCAACCCACAGTCTCGCCACTGTCGAGCCTCTGCTGTCGATCAAGAAGCATTAACTTTCACATTATGTCTTTTTTATTACTGCTTCTGCACATTTTGTCTTCCATCTCTCCAGGGGCCCGGCTGTGCTGGTGAAATGTTCCTTCTCAGGGAGTGGGGAGCATCATTTCTTTCTATTTCAGTAGTGTTTGCAGCCATGGGAGAGACACAGCAGAGGGCTGGCTGGAATTACTGCTATCGGTGTCAGGGAAACTGCCATTGCCGTAACAGATTTGATCCGAAATGGTCCAATGTAGGTCTACCCTAAAATTAGAGAGCAGGTAACTTAGAATGCTTTCCTTGCTTCCCATGAATTGAATCCAGCTCCTGTTAGTGATAACAGAGTGGTTCCTGTAGAGCATCCATGAATCATGGCCATGCTGAAGCCACATCCCCTTTGGGATGCAGGACTGGATAGCCCAAAATCTGGATAGGGAGTGTAATTGTCAGGAGGTCACCTATCCCAAAGCCGGCTCTGTACTGAAGGAATTGTCTGAGTGAAAGAAGTTATTGTTGACAGAGGGAGCTGAAAGAGGATGTGGTCAGACGGAGTGGTGGCTATAGTCACACAACGGGTATAAGGAAGGTGAGAAGTATCTCAGTTGTATGTGAAGCAGAGATTGAAAGGAATAAGAGGTCCTGCCAACTTGTAAAAGAAAGACAAGGGTGGAGGAAGTGTCAAGTAGCAGAGCTCTCACTGGCAACAAAAGACATGGAGTATAAATGATTGTGATGAAATAAGAACAGGGAATGTGGGACCCCAAATCATTACTGGCATTCAGGGGAAGAAGAAAAAAAGCACCCTTTGACACAGCTCTGCTTCCTTCCCACAGCCTGGGTAACTTAGAGGAGTTGTAAAACTGCTCCAAAACACCTTATGGTGAAAATAAAACACTTTATTCTCCCCAAATCTATCAGGTTCTAAGCTCTCCAGTTGCAGCCCATCAAGAAATGCTTCTTCTTTGGTCTTGCTAAGCTCTCCTACAATGCTGAGGATGTGCAGCACTGCCCAGTGCAGTGTTTCGCTATTGAGGGTTATGAGCAAGTCAGGTCGCTCTCTCACCATGCAGTGCTCTGCCTTGCTAGTACATCCTGCTTGTCAGCACTGCTAATTAGCTCAGACAGAGCTTTCAGGTGGCTTGCTGTGTTGTGCCGTTCACACACGCCATCAGAGACTCCTCCTGCAACGATGGAAATTTTACCTCTCTTGCTGTGGCAGCTGTTTGCCAGAGGGTCAGTAGCTTCAGTACTAAAGGCACTGTGAAATACCATGCTGCAGGCTATATCCTGTACATCTTCAAAGACAGCTGTGCAGTTAAGGTTGGTTTCTAGACATGTTTTTTCCTATAGTAAAAGTTTAGTTAAGGTATTTCTCCTAGGCTGGGATTCATGTGGAGGGGGAAATACATTACTATGGACCAGCCTAGTTTAGGATATGCACAAAACCTCCTCTGCCACCAAGATGCATTTAGGGTTTTCTTTCCAGATCACATAGTTACCTGCAACTTTTCCACCAGGAAACATTTAACTGAAGGCTATATAATGCTAAATGTAACATTAGGGAAGCTTTCAAAAAGTATACGTGCTAGTGCTGAACTACCTTCTTGGCCCTTAGCGAGGCAACACTAGTGCAATCAGGATATGATCTATGTTGTTCTCCAGCAGAGAAGAATGTTTAAAAGTGTTTTAATTCACACCAGATAAAAATAATGTATTAATTTCTTCAACATTTGAATCCATCCAGATATATATTTCCTGTATTTCCAAATGTGCCTTCTTGGGAGGCTAAACAGCAGGTCATTCAGTATGTAATAGAAGGTAATTCTGATCTCCAGAATTTAAATGCCAGCAGGGCAGAAGCAGTCCAGTGACTTCACCTGAGTGGCAAGCCAGTTCAGGTGATTCTGCTTGTTCCTAATTTAAGAACTATACAATAGTGAAGCACAAGTTGGTAATGTTAACTTATCAGCACTGATCTTCTCCAATCATAGATGCCTGCAATCTAATATATTTTTGGGAAAAGCAAAAGATTACCACTCTTCTAGTGTAGGCATTAGGAACAGTGCAGACCTTTCTGATGTACAGGCCCTGATCAATACTCAAATCTGCAGGGGAAGCTTGGGAGCTGCAGAGAGTGATTATCATGCTGCACAAGATGATATCGTAGCCTAGAGCAAGCATTCACTCTGGCACTACACAGCATGGGGCAACTAAGTCTGCTGTGTTTCCAGATGGATTTATGGTAAAATGGATAAACATAAGTGACCTGCCAGTATACCAGCACTGTGACCTGAACCAAACTGTGAAAGGAGATTAAATGGGAAAAGCATGGAATTTATCTCATACTGAGTATCTCTGTAGCAGAATTCAGTGCCATCCAGGGATATCGCAGCTACTGCAAGCAGTGTAGTCACATTAGCAGGATGTTAATGTGCTTAATTAGCCTGGATGACAAGCAGGTTATAGGAACCTGTGCACAGCATCATGCTTATGTACTTAGCCATTTAAATCTCCAGAGTGCTTGCAGCTCACTTAGGTTAATACTATCTAATGAATTAATAAGCATATAACCTATTTCATTGTTCAAGACGTTTATAACAATGTTGAATAATAGCAAAGCTAAGACAGACTTTTGTGGAACTGCCAAAGACACACACTTCAAGTATCTAAGGGAGGTAGGAGTAGCTACTGGTTTAAATGCTTTAAATACACCTATTTGTGCATTAACCTTCCAGTAGCTTTCCATAAATCACATTTTCCTCACCTGGTTATGAAAATATTTCATAAGAGGGTATTAAAAGCCTCAAAAGTGCCAAGTTACAGGCCACCTATATCTTTGCCTTTATTCAGAAGTCCCATAAGTAGTATATAATAAGTTAAATTTGACTAGATTATTCCTTAATATGTCCATGTTAGGTGTTACTTATCCCTGTTCTATTGTATTCATTAAAACAAAACAAAACAAAACATTATACCCGGTGGTGCAGTGGTATAAGGTGCTGCTTGCAACATTGGAGGCCTGGGGTTCGAATCCCCCCTGTGGCGCAAGTGGTAGAAATGCTGCTCTGCTAGACAGAAAGGCTCGAATCCCGGGAGTTGGACTCGATGATCTCTAAGGTCCCTTCCAACTCGCACGATACTGTGATACTGTGATTATTTCTATGTTTTTTCTAGCAAACAAGCTTTCTAGCTTGGCAGACCAATCTGCAGCTCGGTTCTGTGTTCATACTCTTCCCATACCCTTTTCTAAACACAGGCCTTGTATTTGTATTTTTCTTATCTTTCTAATCTTATAAAACTTCTCATTCCCCATGGACACCACAATATTGCCTCAGCCTTTTGACTGAAAGATTTCCTCAGTAATTTCCATGAGCTCCCCTGCTCAGCAAACTCTTAAGTGGTATCCAACCTATTCCTATTCCATATCTGGACTCCTTATAACGATGCTAATAATCTTAACCATATAAGAAAATTTGATATGCGTGATGAAGAAAAGCAAAGATTTCAACACTGGTGTCATCTGTTATAAATTCTCCCTTTCCTTTGAGAGGCAGAACACCGCTTGCTGTAGTCTCTTGGTCTTTCTCCTGCTGCTAACAGAGTTCCGGAATGTCTCCTTGTTTTTAGCTCCAGGCTGTCATTTGAATAAATGTTTCCTTCTTGTGTACTGCTGAAATAATCTTTGGCTCAAAAATGCCTCTGAAACAATTTTTCATTTCAGTGGTGACACAGGGGTAAAGAGCTGTTGAGTAGAGCCAACACTTTAATAGCTCTGAAAAAAAGTATCAAGAGTTTCACAGTGGGAAATTGGCAATAATACACACTCCTTGTATGAAGTAAGTGTGACTACAATAACAAGGAAAATTAATGGACATAACCACTCTAATGAAGAGACTAATGAAACCAATGAGCAATAAGCAATAAGAGTTAACACGATGTAAGTTCTCTCAAACACAGATTTTTGTAGTTAAAGGGCACTGTGAGGGAAAGGAGATCGCATTCTGGTTCCACTGAAGGACACGGGATTGTGCTTTGGAATATCTTGTTCAAAATATGTCAAGTGGCTTGATTGGGCTTAGTACCAAGTTATTATGAAAACCTTTTGAAAGACAATCAAAATAATCAAAATAAATATTTAACCATGTGCAATCAATATTTATTCACATACCCAGTGGGTCCTTGTTAGATTCTATTTTAATTTATAGCTTCATTAGCTGAAGAAGGCCATAAACGTTATATTAATGGAAGTTGTAGTAGAGGCTAACTAGTTGTAATCACCACTAGCAGTAGGAAAAACAAATGGGAACTTACGTGAATGAAAATATTAGAAGAGATCATCTGGAGATAACCACAGATTACTGCTTCTGGCAAACATAGGTCTCCATGACAAAGGAGAAAGCTGTGGAGAGCAGTGTGTTGGAAGAGAAGCACTTATTTATAGTGAATAGAGTTGTAAGAATAATTGATTTTTCTGTTTGGTGGCCAAACTGAAAATAAATTAGGGAAAACTAATATCCAGTCAGATATATTGTTCCCTTTTCACATATTTCTACCATTTATTAACACTAAACTTAGATCAATGTTAGAATGAAGCAGCGTAGATAAGAAAAAACAAGACCATTTCATTTTGAAAATATTGGAACAGAATGTTTCTGGTTGTTGTTGTTGTTTTTTTCCCCAGC
This sequence comes from Excalfactoria chinensis, assembly GCF_039878825.1. Lineage (NCBI taxonomy): Eukaryota > Metazoa > Chordata > Aves > Galliformes > Phasianidae > Excalfactoria > Excalfactoria chinensis. The sequence continues at coordinate 12,170,904 of NC_092825.1, read as the reverse complement.
ACTATTTCTCAAAATGAATTCCTCAGCTTTTGAATTGACTTTTGACTCATAATATATCTTTTCAGAGAACTGAATGTAATAGACTCTTCAGCAAAACAGGTCATTACCAGTCACCCAGAACTTCTGCCTCCGCACCATAAACTTGCAGTTGGTACCTAGGATCTGTGTTTAGGAGAATCTCTGACAGTCTGGGGGCTTTCCGTGTCTAGCAAGAAATCCCATTTGCTCTCAACAAAGTCCAACAGAAGTTACCATGAGCCAGAGTGCCTGATGGATAGTGTTGGCTTGGTCCTCACAAGGATCCAGGGCTGAGAAGGGGGAACAAGGCTTCCAGATATTATATTTTGCTATAACTTTGTCTAGCAGATGATGGAGCTGCAATGTGGCAGATACTTTCCACTTCCCATGTCTGTACCTAAAGACCCTGATCAACATCTTACTCTTCTGAAAAGCCAAACTGCCAGAAATCCCTAATCACCACTATATGTATTTTGCAGATTGCAGATTACTCTTCTGTCTTGTTTCTAATCCTTTGCCGATTTATCAATGATCTTTTGACTAGAAAAGCAGAAGAAAAGTTGAATAGGGAGTTCAGAATGAATGATAAGAAAAAGGTAAGCATTTGGCCCAGGTCCACTCAGCTGTCTGCTAACACTGTAGATGTTATCAGACCTGCTCAGTCCTAGGGCTCCATCTGCAGCTAGGCTAAACTTTTCTTGCTTCCCAGTGCAGTGCTGTCACAAGTGCTGCCTACAGTCGGGTGATTCATTGGTATGAATATTTTCAGTCCTGTTTATCCTAATGGAATGCTCCAGTCTTCACAGGCAGAACTGCAAACAGTGCTCACGGATGTATTAACCTTTGTCATATTCTGTTAAACATGTCATGTGAAACTCAGTCTCTGTCTAAGTCAGTAAGGATCTGCAGTAGGATGTTTGCTAGGCTTTTGTTTATTTCTTTGTTTTGGTGGGGTTTGGTATTTTTTGTATTCTTTTTCCTGCAATATGTGTTCAGATTATAAAGTGTTTCAGAATTACTTTGTTTAAGTTCTTATCATGGTCTAGTGTTGTGTTAGAATTCTGGCAATGGTATTAGCCAGCTCCTCTTTTAGAAATGAACAAACAAAGAAGAATGGCGCTGGGCTAGGAACTCACCACCACTACACCTTCTTACGTTCAACATTTTCTTTAACAATTACCCCATAAAACATATCAGTTACTTTTTAATTCACTTAGCACCTGAACTGTTGCTACTGGATAGTGTTCATTTTTAAATCAAAATGCCACACGATGGGAGGTTGAACACTGTATGGAATTCTCCCTATGGCACACAGATCTGGCAAAAAAAAACAAAACATTTTGTGATATTTTACTGGTAATTATTATAACATTGACTGACCTACAATTACAACGGCCATCCATTTAGCATGTTTAAAAAACACCACGTGATCTTCAAGCAGCATTTCCATTTTTCCAAGACCTATAAAGAGAAATTGATATTAGTGGTTTGCAGAGTTTGCTGCTGTAAGTATGTTGTCTCAAGGATGTTGGGAAAGTTTTGCAACAAGTATAATTAAATCCTGACTCTTCTATAAATCAGACAAACTTGGAATTAAAGACTGCTCTGCAAATCACTTTCAATTATTTGTAGTCAGCCCTTTTGTACACTTGGATTTTCATCTCCTTCTGCTTTCTCCCAAGAATACTGAGTACAAGACAAGGAATCAGGAGCTGTGAAGTCCCATCATACCATCTTTTCCTCCTGACCTTTCCACATTCTCTAAGTACTCCATGGATCTCACAGTGAGTGCACAGTTTCCCCTACCACCAAAGTCAATGTTGACAATGGGATGGATTTTTGTGCCAAATGGGAACAAGAGTTAAAATTTTGAAATCACATTGGAACTCAGTTCGTATGACCTTACTGAGCTGCCCTGTTTTCACAAAATGAAATAAGAAAAATAGTAAACATAACATAAACTTCTAGCAGAGATAATTATAAGGAATGAAAGGTAAGATCCTATCCCAGTCCTGAGTCTTTAGAAATCTTCCTTTCAAATGTAACTGAAATTGGCGTAATCTTTTAAAACTGCTCTCTGGAATTGCATTTCTAAGTGAAAACTCTTAAATTCTTATGCATTTGCTGTATTTTCTGCAAAATTGTAAACGTATGTTGTTGTTGAAAGTAACTGAAGAGACAGTACAGTGCTTGCGTTCACAATCTTCTCTGCAGGAGGTTAAATGGAACCATTTGTCCACTTCTCTCCGAGTATGAAAACAGTTGTTTGCTAAGCTGTAAGTTACAGAGCCTTTGCAAATCCGATCAGCTGCACGAAAGACTGAACATGGCGTGCCTTCCTTTCTCATGAGACATTTATGAATAAATTATGTTGCTCAAGTTGGCTGAAGATGTTTATCTGATGCGTACCAGCACCTCTGCAGTCTAGCAGACATGAGAAGGAGCTGTGCCACACAACCCACCTTGCTGTTCAGTAGTTACATCTCCCATCTTCTTTGCCACCTGCAGAGCTGGCTGGCTTCCTTCTGTCTCTCACACATTTTGCTTGAGAATCTGCACTCTTTGCTGCCTGTGCAGACTGCTAGGGCTAGAAGAATGATCTTGAGACTATTTTTCCAGCAGTGCTGCACCAGAACATCCACCAGGCCCCACAGAGCCATGCACAAAACCCCCAGCATTTCCAGCTTGCAGAACCATCAAAATTTGCCAAGGAAGGCACAGAGCAGATGTAGTATGTTTTGACAGGTCAACAATAGACTCACTTTTCTCTGCTGCTTTTTGCAGACAACTCATGTCCATGACCCAGTGGTTACCAGCAGATCACAGTCCAGCCTCAACAGGTTATAGTGTTCTTAGCTTCTACCTTTGAGGAGCAAGCAGAAATCCCAACTGCTCTATTGTGAACACTGGGGTGCACCCAAGCTTTGGCATGCTAAACATCCTATCTATATCTCATAAAAGACAGTCATATGCTGCACCTGAAACCTCTCAACAGACCTGGCAGCTTACAGTGGCAGAGCTTAGGGAGCACTGGCTCCAGAACCATGGCCTAGTTAGACAGGACAAAAAAAGGATTCAAATCTGAAGTTGTTTACCAGGTTTCACGCTGCACACAGAAGTTGTGCTTAGGAACATAATGAGGTTTAAAAGCTTCCTGTAAGAATGCTGTGGATGGATCCACTTCTCAGTGTGAATGCCCTTGTTTCCTGATGAATATGTTGTTTAAGTATTTCCTCTTGCATGAGAAGGTAACTGAACCTCCTCTTGTTGCTCCTGTCTTTTGTGCAGTGCCTGATAAAGCAGAATTGTGGACATATAAAACATTTTGATTTAAAATATATGTATACCTATAGCGAAAGATGGTAAACCCCACCCCCAACCCTCCTTAGTAACTTTCACAAGAAAAAGTATCTGCCACAGTTATTCAAATATACAGAGAAGTGATCAAGAAAAGACTGCTCTTAGTTCCTGCATATCATACAACAGCAAAACATGTTAATATTTGCTCACCAGAAGCAAATTTGAGGGTATAGCAAATAAAGACTGAAAGAACCATCTTTATTTATTTGTTTGTTTTTAATCAAAGCAGTTATTTCTGATTGGAAAGAGCAATGCCAAAATGACGGTGAGCATTAGACAAGGTCCCAGTGGTTCCACCAAGCCAGTAAGAGCTTGGTTGAACTCAGATGGAAGATGTAAAAGGTTGATCAATACAGAGCAGGGGGCAGCTCTGGGCAGGCACCAGTTCACTCTCTGCAGCCTCCTTAGTCATGCATCACTGGCTGAATCTTACATGGTTTTCTGGAGCCCCATGCATGGGAAGTTTGTCATTCTGCTCCTCAGTGAGTGAATGTTCTGATGCCCCCTTCAACTTCTATGAGCACTATTTATTTGTGAAGGTAAGCAGAGAGATGAACATGGAGCTGTGGGCAGCTCACCAGGTAGAGGGGACAGGAGCTGGTCACTGCCATCACTGCCAATTGCAGAATGACACCTCCTTGCTGAAGGACTTGTATGTTCAGTCCTTCTGCCTGCTTCCCACTGTCTCAACCTATTGACTGAACAGACTGATAGTACTTCAGTATAATAATTACGAGTCTCTTAAATACTACTGAAAGTATCCAACAGATGCATTGTTACCAGCTGAACTGGTCTCTAGATATTTCATCTTTTTGCACTGTAATTCTGCAAAGAAGAGTTAGTATTTCAATTTTACATTTTATGGGATCAGTGTTTTGAGCGGTTCTGATCATAAGGGCTTTAAGCCATCTGAGCATTTGAATTCCTATTGTTCTTGTCAAATGCCTCAACACTGAATACAACAATTAATCAATGGCATCTCCTTCCCGTAGATGCCACAAAATTTCTTGTCTGTCCTGACAAATAAACAAGAGAAGATGCTCATTTTTTATTTATTTTTTTATTTATTTATTTTACATATTCAAAATACCTTCCTAAGGAAAACTGAATAAAAATCTTGAGGGCACCAAAATATGAATGATGAAGAGTAATGTCATTGCATTGGATTTGTAAGGCTAGCATCATTAACTGCATTACACCAGCAAAAAGAACGGTAATTTTCCATAAAGTCATTTCCTTAGGATCACTTCCAGAGAGCAATTTTACAGGGACTATAGACTCTGAAAGCCCCACTCAGAGAATTATACGTTGTAATTATATAATTAGATATTCCTGAGACAGACAAAGCCTTAAGTCCAGGTAACCATTTCTTGTGGTAGCTGGACCAACACTCATCACATTAAAGAGAAAAAAAGAAAGAAAAACAAAAATTTACTGGTGAATCTTTGTTTTAAAAGCAAATACTAAGTACTAAAATTTGGATTCCTGAATGTTATTTAATTTAGTACTGCACAGCATTTCATTTCCCGAGTTTAATTTATAAATAACCTACATTACATATGAATGATGGAGAACATCTCTAATAGATGTGATTCTGGGATGTGCATGCAGAAGAAAATAAAATCAGAGTCTTAGGCAGTGGTTCAACTGGCATGTGTGATTCTTGTTCCCCAGTTAATGAAGGATACTGATTAGTTATAAATCATTCAGATAAAGGTCATAACAGCAATGAAAGGAGAAGACTGTGCTTCAACTTGAAGTATTCAACATCCCAAATATGTCTGATTAGGAAAGAGAAGGACACGGGAAGACTTGGTCAATATCTTCATACCAGTAGACAAAAGCATGAGATGATTCACAGGCTAGGAAATGAAATCAGATCAGTTCCAGCTAGATCCTTAAAGCAGAGGCTGAATCTGAAGACTGTTTATTCCCATGTCGTAGGAAGCCCACAAGTAATGAATATCCTTCTAGACAAATAATCTTTTGAGTACAAGTCATTTAAGCAAAATTTCTGGCCTCAACTATGCAGGTCAGGCAACTCCCACCCTGTTTTATAACATAGAAAAGTCCAGCTTGGGGTTCACATGCTCTCTCTCAAAGAATGTAGCCACCTTCAAACATATTCTAATCTTTAATGCACGCTTACATTTGAAATAATATTGTTATATGTATTTGTATTAGATTAGTCATAAAGGTTCCAGGACCAGTGTGATTTGCGAACATTCCCATCTTTGTATTGAATAAAGTTCATTGCTGGTTTTCCTTTATAAAGTACAGGACAGGACTGCAATAACAACCTACAATTGACTCTTTCCAATCTTCATAAAATATTTCAAAACTTGAAGTGAAAACAGAAGAAAAAGTAAATAGAATCTTTCCAGTGCAAAGTATCAGCTTGGGGGGATTACTGAAGCCCAGCCCTGTATGATACAATAAACTGAACTCACATACAAAAGGAAAGACAAAACCAAAAGGAAAGTTTACAGTTAAAAGGAAGAGAGAAAAAACTCCCTGCTTCATGCCTCTATTGCTTGTATTCTGATTCTCAAAACAGAATCATACAACAAAAATTCTCACTCTACGCATCCAGACCCAGCACTGCTGGATGATACTGAGGGTGACATGGGATGTTTGTTTCCACTCCACTTTCTTGTTGGCACCCCCTGCCTGGGATGGCTCTCTCCTTGCTGTGACACAAAATGCTGCAAGTCCCCAAGCCAAAACTTTCTAGACTATGCGCAAAACATCCTATTTGATGAAAATCCAGGCCTGCTCCCATCCAGAAGGTGTCAGCAAGTCTTGATCCTTGAATTCACAGTCCTTGAGTTCACACAACAGCTTCATCTCAACTTCAGCATTGGGCAAGTTTAGCTACAAACCAAGATAAATGGAAAAGCAAACGTTACCCTCCTGATTGCAAATCAAGCACTAGAAGGGAAGCAACTAACAGCACTACCAACCTCCTGCATACTTGTCTTTGCAAGATTTCTCTGGGGCACAGAAGCCAAGGAAACAAATCAGCATCACTTTGCTTCTTCAGTGATACCTCAAGGATCCAGCCTCTCTCCTGCACTTTGGTCCCCCTGTGACAGTGACGGTTGTCGTGTTGCCTCTTGAGTACAAATGAAGTATCAAATGGTTTCCTGGGGACTTCACTTCCCCTTCCTCCTTATCTTTTAATTTAGGGGAAGTTAACTGTGTCACAGCTTTGATTAGCTCTTCTTCTCTCTGAGAATGCAAACATCGCTGGGCTCATCTGGGATCAGGACGTGTTCTCTCTGCAGAGCTTCTACACAACAATGATTTCTTATCTCTGCATTACCCTCCCAGGCAGTTGGACATGCAGTAGAAATCTTTCTGTTCCTTTTTAAAATATCCTCTAAAACAGAGCAGATAAACATCTATTAATGGTGCAAAGCCCTGAATAGGCTGACAGTACATGAAACTTCACGGGCTCTTTGCAACAATAATACTTGACATATTCACTTCAGGGAGACACAATTTGTTATTTAGAGTGCCATCTGCACACTGCTTTTCCGTCACATCTCCATGTGATGTTAAGAAGGCTTCAGTACTTACATTGAGGCTGTATGTAGACTCCATGCAGTTGCTCCCTGGCCTTAGGAACATCGTTTCACCTCTGGCTACCATCTCAGAGCTCTCCCATCACAGGTCTCTGTTATTGGGTGCCCTCATATTTTGGATACCCTAAGGCATTTCACAATCTATTTGTAGGAAACTGAACGCAGACCCCTTAATTTTCACTGATGCAGAAGAAACCAAATCGGAGCTTTTCTTGGCAGGTGTATAGAAATCCATCTGCAATTCATATCCACTCCCCTAAACCTGTGTTTCTGTAGGCCTTTATCCTGAAGACATTTACTTTCAGTGACTCCTATACCTGAATGAAGGAACTCTCCAGTCACAAGAAAAAGTGCTTTTTCCTATTCAAAAGATGTGCTAATTCATTCAGGACTCTGAGGACTGATGTGCTCACTGGAGCTGCCACCGACAAAGCAGAAACGAGCTGGAGAAGCCGTCTTAGGTCATAGAACCTAACTTTAAACACTAGTTGTTACTGAAACTCTAGCTTATTTCTGTTTAACACAGAGCTGTACATTTTAAAAACCAAACCAAAGAAAAAGAAATGGTGATATTCTTCTGATCATTAACAGTTATTTACAGTTCCACAAGCATTACGGTTCAGCAGCTTTGAGCCAGTTTTAAGGGCCCCAATTCACACACTCAACAATTTATGTCCAAACAATCAAATTATGTTTTAAAAGCATGGGCTTGATTTTTACAAGCTACTTGACAACTTGGAGATAGCATAAATTTTCCCTTAAGTTGCTCTTGGTAACATAAACCTTTGGTAGCATATAAGCATTAAGTGGGCTTTTGTGTTACTTTTCCTTTCGTCTGGCATGGATCAGAACTAAGCAAAGAAACATTGTTCCCAGTGATTTTGTTGGATCCATTGATTCAAGTAATGGAAGCTACAAGGATCAATGCTGCCTGCTCTCATTTCAGGTGGCTTTCAGGCCGCTCTGCCTTGTGCTAGCAGGTGATACTAATAACTCTGGAGATAACCTTATCTAATATCTGCTTAAAGCTGTGCTGTCACTGACCTCATCAGCAGCCAAGAGCTGGAGCCAAACACTCAATCTATAGAGCAAATGGTGCTAAAGTAAGAAGCGGAGCAAATAATGAGGAATAATGCAGTCTGCTGCCAGAGGACATGGATCATTAGGTTGATTAGACCAGCAGATGGTAAAGGAAATTCAGTGTAGAATTCTGTAAAATAATTAGTCCAGTATCACAGAAACAGCCCAAGAAATAGGTGCTAAATTGAACAATCAAATGAGATCGGGAGCTTGTGTGAAAACAATAATTGGGATTTTCATGCCAACCAATGCTTCAGAAAGAAAAATACACCTAACGCTGCACTGATAAAAGACAAACTACAACATGGTGATGTTTTTCTGTACAAGACACTTGTCAAGCTCCATTTCAAATACCGAGCGCTACATCAGTCACTGCACACATCGATAGGTTATTATTACTTTGGAGTGGGTGCAGTCTGGGTCAACAAAGATTACAGTAGCTCTGCAAAACGGGTCGCAAAGAAAAGTTAAAGGAGCAGCGCTTCTGTTTATTGAAGAGTCCTCAAGAGAACACAGCGCAGATTTTTTTTTCAGGTTAAGATCTGGATCAATACAGTCAATCTAGTTAATGTTTCTAAACCAAAATGCATAGGAATGAAACGGCGAGTGTGTAATTAAAAAGGGTAATGTACAAAATGAGTTATAGGAGAGGCTTTTTGGCATCTGAACTTAGCATCACCATATCCAAACAGAGGAGAATTAGTTATCTGGTTTCCTGAATAATAAATACTTCTTGAATAAAGCCAGGACTGGCCTTCTTACTCCTCAGAACAAGTCAAAGTCCATCTAATAGCTAATGATGACACTCACTGATACTGCATGTTCTACTCTGAAGAATTAAAAATCTGTGGGATTGGGACGGACCTCAGGGATCAGCCTGATTTGTGAGCAACACCCATTGATCAGCTCACAATCAAGTTCCCAGTCCAAAGACTGTACAGGGTCAAATACAGTTTGTGTAAGTGTAGGAGAAAGAGAAGGTACTGCAGGACACCTACCGCTACTGAAGCTTTAGGACAAAAACAAACAGAACTAGAAGCAGTGCTTGGTAAGATCTGGTCTGCAGCTGTCCCTGGTTTGAACACTATCAGAACAAATTCATGGGCTGTATCCGCACTCATCTGGTGCTCAGTGGGTGTATAAAAGACAGCGTCTCGAATGCTGGAAGGACAGAATAATGCTGTGTAGGTGGAAATCTAGCAAGAGGACGTGCTTAATAGAACTGGCCCTCTGCAGCCTCACTGCAGTGACCCAAAACATTCTGGAGCATGAATTTGAGTCTAGCAAAGGAAGGCAGGAGCACTCAGAGCCCTTCTACTGAAGGCAGCTGGGATCAAGGGATGATGAAAAGGGGAAGTTTCTTATGAGCTGCTCTTAACTTGCCGCAGCTGATCCTGGTCTTGTCCTTATTTTACAAACGTGGAATCCAGTTGAGGTTGTTGGGTGCTTTGTGATGCCTCTCAGAGAAAATGCTTCTCAAAATATTCTCCACTGAGGCACAAGCCAGGCAGTGATGTAAGGGCACAGCTGGGTTTCTGATCCTGTGGGCTGATCAGCTCTGGCTTTAGCTTGATTAAAAATATCATGATGCAATTTATTCAAGAGATTGACAGGCACAGGATTTAATCAAGCCAAGTTCAAGGCAGCTCTGAATTCCCTGTTTGCACCTATGTGGCACAGAGGCACCAATTCACAAAGGGAGAGAATCTGTCTCATTGGCTGTGGAAGTACCCCAGCAGCACTTCAGTGAGCCCCCTTCCTTCCCCTCTTCTTTGTACTCATGTCTCACAATGTTTGTTCCTGGAAGACTGGTCATTTAGTGAGGATCCCAGAGCAGATCCCAAGAGGAGGTTTTGTATTGCTTTGGTTGATATTCTTGTTCTCTTCTTCAGTTTTCAGGTCGATGTAAAGATGGCTTTCCCACTTTACTCACTGAGTATTTTTTGGTCTCAACTCTGTAGTCATGGAAATTAATTTAATAAAAACAGCACTACCAAAAATTAAATGGAGAACTTGAGGTTTGTTCAGAGAGAAATCCTTTCCATTTCTATGGCACTGCTATTATTATCCACATGCTCTCACTTGTGTTATTTACAGCAGACTCCTCACTGCGGGCTGGGGAGATTTAGGCAAAGAAAGAATCCACACAGGAAATACATCACTTCACACACACTGCTGAGAAAACTGCAGGTAACGGCTTGTATTTCTCCTGTTCAGTTTCTGCTTCTGTAGTGGGTTCTGTGACTGTGAGACTTAATCCACTAAGACTTTTATACGATTTAGTTTTGCATAAGCATATTTCTTTTTATATGATATGGACCAAATTCAGGCTTGGGTGAGCTACGTGCTGTTCCTTTTGAAGTCATTGCGCTATTAACTCTCACAAAAGTGAGTGTAAAACTGATTTTGGTCTTTATCTCTCAGAGTGGGCTCTTTGCTCTGCAGAAAATAAATACTGACATATGGAAAATAAATAATGAAATCGTGTAAGTGTTCTCTGATTTATTCTTTGGACATTAAGATAGCCTGAACTCTGATTCTGGCAGTTCAGGTTTGCACAGTCCCATTAAAGTAGCACTGTGCACTTCCAGTGAATGTTCCTGTTTAATGGTTCTGAATAGATTTGCAGAGAGCAATTCTTGCAGGTAATTTGAGAATGGCCTTAGGATCCTCAGAAGGAACAGGAAACAATTATTTGTTTTCCTTAGCTCAGATTTTTGATAGTAAAAATATCCTCTATTTACCTCTATTTACCATCTCCTGTATTTCGAGTGGATTTAGGAAATCTATTGTATGTTAACCTTCAGAATTGTGTACCGTAACCTTCAGAATTGTCCCTTTTTCCCATCACTGCTGCAGTCATCCTCCAGGTGAGGAGGAGCCCACAGATCCTTACCTGTTGTTTCCACACAGAAACCCAAAGATGATTGTTCATGTGTTCTTCACTCCTTGGTCTGGAGGGCCCAGTGCCCCATGGATGTTGGGATGTGATGTGGGAGGAAGAAAGGACTTCACCATCAACTTATCAAATCCATGGCAGAACACCGATGGGCCAAACCCGTGACAGTGCCATACCACTTTCCTGTTGAACCAAGTCTTCAAAGCCTATGGGCTCACCTTCCCATCATGATTTCCAAAACTCTGCACTGCTCCCAGAATATTAAAGGAAAGCTGGGGCTTACTGAAACAGCACTTCTGATAATATTCCCTACATAGGAAATAGAGCTAAACCTTACTGAGCACAATAATATCATTAAGTAACACAAGGAATCACCTCTACTCATATTAGAGACAATTCAAACCTTGTAATTCACTTGAAGTTGTTAAAATTGTCACAGAGCTCATCTTTTTTCTGCCTTTCTGCACGAGTGTGACTTCAGTGTACTACAAACTTTGCGAAAGCAAAGGATGAAGGGTGGAAAAGATGAATTAATCTTCCAATCAGTCAAGCATCATAATTACTGTTAGTACTGCCATCTTCTGCAATTAGTACCAACCGCAAGTGACGTTGTACACAATCCCTGCTGTGAGAGAGGAAACGGTATTGACGTAACACCTTCTGGTAGAACTGCATTATGAGGAACTGACGTGGAAAAATGACATAAATAAATTAATTTTCACAAAACAAAATGCTGTGGGATTAATAGAAAAATTGTGCGCAGCTTTGTCATTAAGGACCTCCACACCACCCTTCACTTCGGTGTAACTGTGCATTGAAATGCTTTTTTTCACATGTTTTGAGATTGTCACTTTAAGCATTGAATCTCAGATGGAGATGTGCAGAGCAAATGGTTTGGGCTGGGGTAAGGAGGAATGTGAGCCACTGCTGTGCCCACCCAGGAGAGGAAGCGAAGCCCAGCACCCATGGGCACGGTGGCTCCACCAGTTCCAAGCTGCTGTTGTGAAGCGCTGAGGAATAATTGCTCTGGGATGTTGCAAAACCAGTTGTCACTGAGGGATGCACAATTACTTTTTAATGGAGATGTCATGAATCTAGCTGACGCTCCACTGTGTCTACTGAACAGCACGTGGGGAAGGTGAAGTGGTAATAAATATCCGTGCAGAGATGATCATGCATATCTGTGGGATCTTATGAAAAATAACCGTCTTTGAAAAATAACCGAAGATTCACAGCCTTCCCCAAAGTTTTATCTCAGATTTATGACCGGGATGTTTTTGAAAATCACTCTGTTTGACAAAGTGACACAAGCTGAAGGGAAATATACACAAATAATTTCATTTCTAACTTTAATCTCCATATGCTTGGGAAAGGATTTCTCCTCCTTTGAGCAAAGCGTCATCTGCTTCAGGCCTGAGGGGTTTTGACCTAATGTTGGTGCCCTCACCACTGCTCTTTCCTCAAGCAAATGAAGTACTTCCACCTATGGCTAGAAAACAGTTTTAAAAACAAGGGATTCAATTTACTTTTATAAGACACTGTACATACATCATGCAGACCTTTGGAGTCACAGTAATTGCAGCAAGGAATAGCACTGTAAAATTTAGCAGTATGAAATCAGAGAAGACACAGGGCCAAAATTGAGGGAAGTCTTTGGTAATAGGAAGGCAGAATGTGTGGCACAGCCTGAAAGCTATAAGCAAAACAGGTTGGAGCACTCCTGAACTGTGATTTTGAAGGAGATTATGTGTTAATAAAGGAGGTGTATAACAGGCTACATAATAATCACGTTTGTAGCTGATGTGACAGTAGCACTGAGCACTGTGTCAGGAAAGAAGGTACAAGGTGATGGCTCTTTGGTCTGAGTTACAGCACTGTGATCAGTGGGAGTAAGCATAGCAGTGTGCACAAATACCATCCATTAGTCCCATTTAGGGATGGTAAAATGGTTTGAGTGTTTTTGTAGCTGATAGGAAGCCAAGAGAGAATGTCCAGCAGAGAAGTAAAGACTATGCTGACAGCCAAGTGGAAAGAGCAAATGTGCAAAAGTGTAACAGGGAACAGGAGGATGTGGTTTATTCTGCAGCAGATTGACAGCAAATTGTTCAAAATGCAGCAATTAGCAGAGTAAAGATCAGTTTCCAATGTGATTGACTCAAAGAAATCAGCTTTTCTTAGCATGTGGCAAGACATGATTTCAGAAGGTGATGGATGAGGCAAGGGTCTGAATGTGGGCATTTCCCTTGCCAAACATAACGCTCCTTTCTGGTTGCTCAACTTCAGGAAAAATTCCCCATCCGGCTTGCAGCAAGGTTGGCGTGGGAGAGAGAACACGATTTTCTGAAGAAGGCTTCAAATTGGCTAGTGCCAGCAAGTGGTACTGAGAAGTGGAGGTGAAAATAGCTAAAATGATAAGCAATCTGTCCAGGTGGGAGGGGATGAGAAAAAGACATTAAGACACACACTAAATGTTCTGATCTACCACATTCACTTTGTACTGCATTAATGTAAATAAAGAATTAAACCTCCACTGCACAAAGCAGTCCCTTTCAGAGAAAAGCAACATTTCTTGAGACAGAAGTATGGTATTCAAGTCACCAGTAAGGACTTCGGGTTAATAAGAACATAATGATACTATTGTATAAATGATGAAAAATGGTTCACCTCTGTCTGGAGCCAGGAAAGCCCATTAGCAGGTGGACAAGCCCTTTGACCAGCCTCATAGTTAAGTTCTCATCCCTAGCATAAGATGGATGGGGATGCAGTGCTACATCAGGAAGGATGCAAGAATATTTCCCCTGTTGTTCTGCAAGTGCAGTCCATTAGTTGAAATGATTTGCTCAGTTTTGGCAGTTCCTTCTTTTGCCTTGGAAAGAACTGCAACCAGCCAAACCAAGAAGCCTGTCTAACACTGAAGCAAAGCCATGTTTGAGCTGCAAGTGGCAGTTATGAATTACACATTGCAGCTATAACTGCAGCAAGGAGCTCCCTCTGAGCTGCCAATGTTACACGAAATCAGTGCTCACTACAGAATAGGGAGATTTGGGTTTGCATTCTACTTCTGAGGACCCTGCTTTCTGTCCTACATATCCATGCTACTTCATCTATAATGTGCATATTTGCTAGAGAGCCAGGTGCCATGGCAATTTCAAAATCATGTTTTCTTGTGAATTAAGGAGACATATGTGCTCTCATTTATGCGAGTGAAAGTTGGAGGGAATTCAAAGATGCCGGTTTGTCCCTGGGGATTCCCTGTATACACATGTCTCAGCCAGGCAGGCTGTCACAGCCACAGTCTGGGAAGCGGCTCTCTGGATGGATTACCACTGCAGACGTTAGCAGTACAATTGGATTAGGTGAGCTGTCTGCACACCTGCTCCTTTCAGGAACTGGTTCCTGCCACTAAATGACTCGGACGTGTCCTAAGGAGTTTTCCTTGTCATCAGACTTTTGACTCCAGGAGTAGAGGGTAGAGCAACCTGCAGCTGGGTCCTCAGAGGATGCGGAGACTGGCAGCCAGGGCTGTGTGACCAGAAAGGAACGCTGGCAACATGCATGGACCCTAGGTCATGAATACATCCAAATTATGCAAGACTCCTTTTCTCAAGGAGGATGAATAATCTCTGTGTAAACAGATATCTGAAGGCTGTGGTACTGAAGACAGACAAGCCAATATTTCTCCTTTTGCTTCTCTTCTGTAGCTTTTCCCTCCCCTTCCATAGTGTTTCCCAAAATGTTAATGCTACAGAAATTCCACAACTCTGCTAGGAGAGGAACTAAATCTGTAATAGAGATGGTAGCCCTGATTTCTGGATTGCTTCCCCACCCCCCCAATAACTTCTGCCCGAGTCTTCCCCTCTGTTGTATCAGACTTTCTGTAGGCTTTAACATTCTCTCTTCCCTGGGGCATATCTTTCTTCCTCCAGAAGGAAGATGTATCAGGGTCTCAAATTTATCTTTTCTTCCACAAAAAGAAATCTCTATACCAACTTTTAATACTCTTTTTCTTTTCCTGACCTCTATTTCTGAGTTGATTCTTCTCCAGCATCTGAACTCAGCCCTCTGAAAACAGCAGACTGACTGTCTGTCTTTTATTCCTTATCTCATTTTTCATTTTTCATTCCATTTATTCCATTCCTATCTCCTGTCCATTAACAGGATGCCTGGAAACAGAGGGAAGACCCCTATGGTCTTTTTAGCTGCCAAAATAGTGCCTCATACATATACAGAGTCATCGTAGTATATGAGACAATCATGCTGCTAGGAGAAAAAAAATACTAAAAATGTCATTAACTACATTGATAAATCTATAATATTACTAATAAATTTGGATGTTAAAAGGTGGAAGACTATATGGAAATTTGTATAGAATATGTGCTGTCTTGCAGTACTTACATCCAGTTGGAGTGTACCTGGCAGTTGTAGGAAGACATGAATGTTAACTGTGCTCAACAACTGAAGTGGCAGCTTCTCAGAAATACTTGGTAAGAAGCCCATGCGTGTTTGGGAAAGGACTTTGTACCAAGTGATCAGAATAGTGAGAGGTCACCCAAAAAAAATGTCCTTACATGGGCAAAAAATAGGCAGAAAGTTGGTGAAAAAGGGCAAAGGCAGAAACTGCAAGGAAGGTCAAGTGAGGTTTAAATTGCGATCAGGTTTAAGGAATGGTGGGGAGGAAGTAGAAGATGAGTCCACAGGCTATTAGAGGCCCTGCTAAAATTATCACGCCTGTATGATATTTGTTCTGGTCTGTAAACATAACATCAATCAGACTGGGCTGCTAATGACACTGTGGTAAATAGGTTTTGAAATCCAATGAAAAATTAGATGAAAATTTCAACTTAAAGAGATGCTAACTGCCACCACTGGGCAGCAAGTCATAACCGCAATAGTTACCTGAAGGTTTCAATAGCTATCATATAAGATACCAGGCCCACTGGAGAAACAGGGTGAACTTGGCTTCCCCACTTACGAGAGGCCTTGGCTGTGTGCAGCCAACTGATGGCAAAGCAACCCATATCTACCCATGGTGCCTGGCACTGCAGCTTTTGAGTGTCTATGATTTCAAAATCACCAAAAGCTAACAGCAGGCCTTCTGTTTCCTGCTTTCAAGCCTGTAGGTGAAACATCTTGACACATCTGTGAGGACTTTGAGGGAAAGCCAAAGCAGACTAAATATCTGTTACTGGTGGTCTGAAAAGGAAAGAAAAAACAAGTGTCATTTTTCCCAATGTGAACGTTTCCCACTGCTACCAAGAGGAACTGTATCATTACAGTCTGTCATTTCTTTCCCCAGTTTCTGCTGTGTCCCTGTCAAGAATCATCTAAAAGTGTGACTTCTGATCTTACCTGTGGGAAGCAACATGATTAGAGCCAGTTCTTTTAGGGCCTCACTGCCTCTGATTGTGTGGAAAATTACTCCAGCATAAGAAAAATGAACAAAATATCCAAATAGTATATAATTCAAGATCAGACATGAGGTTATCATGAGAGAGTACTCGGAGGGTCACATGAGTATATCCCATAGTGGATGTCAAGAACGTTTTATAAATCAAATTTGAATAGTGCATTGAAGAGCAACAGTGGCCCAGAGAGCATTCATCTTCTGAATCTGACTCACGATCCTCAGATTCCCAACAACCTCTTGGGCAGAATTTAGCAGATCATTGCCTGCAGGTCAAGAGAGGTGATGCTTCCCCTCAGCACTGGGAAGATTAATCTGGAGTGCTGGACCCAGCTCCAGTTTCCCAGTACAGGAGAGACACAGACATACTGGAGGTGGTCCAACCAAGGACCACGAAGAAGATAAGGAGACTAGGGAACTTTTCCTGTGAGGAGAGGCTGAGAGAACTGGAACTGTTCATCCTGGAGGAGAGAGGTGATTTCACTAATGTACGTATATATACTCGAAGGGAGAGTGCAAAGAAGACAGAGCCAGGCTCTTTTTCAGTGGTGCTTCATGCCAGGACAAGAAGCCATGGGCACAAACTGGAACACAAGAGGTGCTGGGGTGATGGAGGTTGCCCAGCTGTCACAGGTTGCCCAGAGGCTGTGGAGTCCTTGATGATCTTCAAAACCTGACTGGATGCAGCACTAAGAAGCCTGCTCTGAGCAGCAGGTCAAAATAGAAAACCTCCAGAAGTCATTGGCAACCTCGACTACATGATTTAATGACTCTAAGATTTGGCAATTCACGATGGGTTTTTTCCTTCACATTTTTAATAGCTCTGGTTAGGAAAAGACAGGTATAACACAAATGTCAGCAAACCACTGCAGATTCTTACCAAAGGACAAAAAATATGTTTTTTTAGAGGCAAAAGAGTTTTCCCAGCTGCTTTTGGCATTAAGAAGAGCTAAGTTAGCTCGATGCCATCATTTGATAGTTCTTTCTCAAAAGAACAGAAGTAATTCCAATTCAGATTTCTATCTGGAACACAAAAGAGTTGAATTTCCCTAGCTGAGTGCTGATTTTAGACTGATTTTATATAAACAAGACTTCAAGAGAGAAGGAACATAAAAGAAGTTTTGCAAAACCAATTAACAAAATAACAGTACTTAATCAAACCCACACTTCAGTGTTCTGCAGTTCAGGTCCAACCTGAACTGCCTGATGCCAGCTGTGGGCAGCCACCCGCTGCCTCCCTGTATTGGTGAGGCACTGGAATATGTGGCCCAGGGAGGTGGAGAATGCTTCATCCCTGGAGATACTCAAGGTCAGGTTGGGCTGGGTTCTGAACGCCCTGATCTAGCTGTGAAGGGGTTGGTAATTGTTATACAGCTAAAATGGATCCAGCTCCCCCCCCCCAACCTGCAGAATGCAAAAGAGAACAGAAGACTTGGAGTTTTTTTGTTGTTAGAATGCAATAAGCCTTTGTCAGCTGTTCTTCAGGAGGCTTTTCGTTGTCTGTGTCATCTAACAAGCTCTGTACAGCTTAATATGCGCATAATATATTTCTCTAAGTACATAATATACTTTTATTTCATTCTGTATACATAATCAAAACAAGAAGTAGTTCTTAAGCCGTCTCTATATCTGCACCTACCAACCAATTCCATATTTCCTATCATTTATGTTTGATTTTGTGCAACAGGCCATGCCATCTAGTTTACTGCGGGCTACAGATGCTACAGGTTCTGTTGTTGCTGTGATGGATGTGAGTATCTGTAGGCAAAGTGCAAGCATTGATTTATGTGCAGATGAACAGGCTGTGCAGGGAGAGAAAGGTTGAAAAGATATTACTGTGACAGGTTTCTGTGTGCATGACACGTGCAGAGAACACTGCTAGGCATGCCTGGTCACTGCCACCCCACGGTTAGAGGGGCACTGCCTCCTTTTTCCCTCTCTGCCTGTTCTTTTTGGACTGAAGCCAGCCTATCATTCTGCCATGTTTCACAAGGATCCCCCATCCCCAATGTAAAATGTCTAAATACAGGTTTTAGGCTATATGCACACAAAAACCAGCCATCCTACTCTTTCTGGACACGTTTTCTAATCAGATTTCTCATCTCTGAAGGTTTTATGTGGGTTTTTCTTGCCAAGCTCTTCCACATCAACTTCAAGCTGACTTAATCTCTGGCAGTCAAAGCTGCAGCTGTGTCCTGCAAGAACAGTCTCCTCACAGTGATGCTTTTATGAAGAAACACTCGTATCGCTGTGTTTTTCAAGGGCCACCAGATCTCATGCACATCAGTACCCCATAGTGAGACCTTTTAGCAAGGTTGCCATTGGCCTCTACAGCGCTGTGAAGAGATGATGTTCTTCTGTTGAAACCCCCAGTGTGGTCTGCATTAGGGACAATTTCTTACTCACTTATGATAGCTTACATGAGGCTGTTTGCCATGAGCTGGGCTGGGCTGTCTAGATTCACCATTCCCTGCCAGCACTGTTCCCCTGATCACTAACTGGCCCTTCTATTTCAAACAGTGATTGGCTAGATATCCCTACGGTGTCAGCTTTGTCTCATCACCTCACACAAATTCAAGCTTACCAACCATACTTAGAGCAGCTAAGACAGCTGCCCCACTTCTTCTAGGTCTTCTTATCACTCTTATCTTGTCATAAATCACTGCTATCATGTCGGGGTCACCATTTGATGACTTTACGGCCACTAATGACTTTATGACCCTAGAAGCCCGCAGCTGGGCCAATTACCGAAGTAACACCAAGAGGATGAGCGGTAAAATGGCGATTTCTTAAAGCAAAAACACACTTATATAAACTATGCTCTTTGTGTACGTCTATCTTGTACACATCACCAATCCTTCCAGAAAAGGGGATGGGCCTGTCACGTGACAGCCCGAAATCCCCGTATTTCGCCTAATACACAACATAAACCCAGCTCATATTTTAGCCCAAGGCTAAAGAAAGATGACTAGCTTCATCAGCAGAAGTATTCTCATGTGAGTAAGAAACTGGCCTAAACTCACATCATGACCCCCTAGGTAGCATGTATGTTACCAGCATCTGAATACCTGCAGCTGTTTTCTTCTCCATGATTTGAAGGTCATGTGGTTCCAAGTGTTTCTCTATTCTTTTATGCCAACCTTTTCCACTGTGAGACAACTTCTCATTTCTGAGAAGTGTTTTAGTACTGGATCAATGGTGCACGTTAAAGAGATCCCCGAAGCTGTCACATCGAAATCTTGGTCAATATCAAAAAGTAAAATCTTGCAATTATGGATTTTAGTAAGACAGGTTACCATAACCAGGCAGAACAGCCAGTCAGCGCAATCAAAAGGCAACAAACTCCCATGGCCAGCCTGGCACAAAGCACCCATCAGTGCTGAGCTCCAAATGGCAGAATGGCTCAAGATCAACTCAGCTTTTTTAACCCCACCACAGACATCCATGAATGTCAAAAATCCCTGTGTATCCAAACAGGCTGAATATACAAGCAAGCACAATGAGCTGGATTCTGGTAGCTGCTCACGGAGAGACTTGCTCAAGGGATCTTTTTGCCACTCACTCTGACTGATGTCATCGCCTTCAAAAAGACCTCAGACAACATTTATTTCCTGGAGAATTGAAGGGATCTATTTGACTGTTACTGACATAGGAAAGTATGTTTATATCATGGAATGCTGTTGCATGTTTTGGATGGAATTTGCTGTTTTCATTGTTCCTTTTTTTTCTTGTGTTTATGGATAGACAGCTGAATGAACATAGATGTCCAGACTGCAGGCATCCACATCTGAACAAATGACCCCAGAGCCCCAGTAAAGTCAATAGAAACCTAGTCAATACAGATGATAGTGTGATTCATCCCATCCTAAAGCAGAAGCTTTCTTCATACCAAATTAATTGCCCCTCCTATATTAATTGCTATTGACTAGCTATCAGTGGCCCTAGCTGGACCGTAAACAGTTGGCCATATGTTGGACATGCAAAGAAACCCATCAGAGATTTCCCAGTATCCCTTGGCTGTGCTGTCATATTTCATAGCCTCACATCTCTTCTTTCCCCTGCTTGCAGCGCTCACCATCTCTTGTCTTTCCCTGACTTTGAGATCATCTTCCCTCCCCAGCAGTCTAACCTGCCGGACTGGGCAGTCTTGAGCTTGGTGAAAGCAGACCCCATTGCCTCTGTTGAAGGACATAGTTTCCCTTGTTGATATAAGCACGGTGTTTGATTCTTCAGCTCCACGAGCCACAACAGAGCTGAGAGCTCCACTTGCAGTGAAGGTACAAGGCTCCTCCTTGTGTGCCCCATGTGCTTCTGTCCTGAGGCTGGAAGGCTGTGGGGAATGCTCCAGCCTAGTCCATCAGCTCCCATAGAGTGACCTGTGGGCAGCATGGCCACTGTTATCAATCAGTAGCCAATCAGGGCTCTTTTACTCTTTCTACACTAAAAAAAATTTCTAAGGATTCAGGCTCTTTGGATTTTGGAGTGTTAACACAAGTCTACGTTACATTGATTGGGTACATCTAATTTACACATAGAGTGCTACAGATTCAGCTATAATACAGAGCAATGAGAAGACAGGCAGAGAGCTTGTTTTTCTCTCCCAGCCATTTCATATCCATTTCTACTGACCTTTCTTCTTCTGCTTCCCAGCAGTCATTCTTTGTCTTCAGACTATATTTGATCACTCTTTACATGCAGCCTTGCATTTGATTTCCTTTTACAGAAACACGTGTAACCTGACAGTGTAGATAGCTACTGCAATCCCAACTGTTTGTGCACTGATTTTTCTGTCTCTGAACTTGTGAACCATATTAAAAATTCAGAATCTATTGCGGTTGTTTCAAGAATTTCTGACAGACAGGTGAACATGATTTCAGAGGAAATAATTCCAGCCTTTCCTGTACTCCCTTTGGAGCTCATTGGGATTGAGAATATTAAAAGTGAAAGAGAAATGGCACAGTTAAAGGGAATTAATGAGACAGAATGTCTTCTTAGCGTGCAAGGAAACCACATTCAATTGAATACTGGTATGTTCTCATTACTGATAAGCAAATCTATTTTGGGGTTGTTCCTCTTGGAAGAACTATGTGAATTCCCCCCATACCAGCACAGACAACCTCTTCAACCCATAAAGGTCTTTCACTACTTATTACTTGCTCTCGCAGTACAGGCAGACAGCTTTGCAATTACTTTGGATTGCCTCCAAAGATTGTGATAGGGGGTGTATATCTGCAACAAACTGCAAACTTCAGTCAACAAACATCCAGAGCTGTCCCCAGCGGAGTGCTGTGTGGCACTACAGACAGTTCCTCAATAAAGAACTCTCCCCTTAGGTGCCCTTCACTAGGTCAAGGAGGACCATGCTCTCTTCCCTCTTGCCCCTTGCCCACGGGATGCACTTTGTTCCTAGTCCTGTAGGGAGGATTACGGCCACATCTCAAGTCTTCTGCAGAGGTTCTTCACTCCCTCAAATGTCATTGACAAAAGTGGCAGCAATCCATTCCCAAACCTGTGTTTCTGTCTTCCCAGTGCTTGATGGTGAACTGGGAGAGATGAGATCCAGAGCTCCAAGAGAGCACATGTAAGTGACCAGAAGCTGTGCTTGGGATATCTCAGATGTTCACTTGAGATCTTGGGCTTGTTAGTTGGCAGATCCACCTGATCGTATGTATCAGGATGAGAGGTGATGGCTTTAAGCTGTGCCAGGGGAGGTTCAGGTTGGATGTTAGGAAAAGCTTCTTCACAGGAAGAGTAGTAATGCGCTGGAACAGGCTGCCTGGGGTGTTGGTGGAGACACCATCCTGGCGGTGCTCAAGAAACATGGAGATGTGGCACTCAAGGACATGGTTTAATGGGCATGGTGGGGTCGGTTGATGATTTTAGTGGTCTGCCCCAACCCTAATGATACTTTGAGCCTATGAGTGTGCCATGCCTTCAGCCTGTCAATTACAGATGAACAGCATGTGCTCATGCTGTTCATGGCTATTTGCTGATATCACTTCCCCCTTAGGGAATGAACACACTTTTAGGGCAATTTCTAATGACTGAGCTCTGTGCCTGCTGTCTCCTGGTGATGACTGAGGAACGAGGAGCACTTTTTCTCAAGTATTTTCTACTGATGAGCCTAAATTAGTTCTCTCTGAGCTCTCTGTTTCTGTTACAGGGCTGGCAGATTTAGCTCTAAGCCTGGACCAAGCCTGATTTCAGTGAGTTGAGGGGGAGGCAGGGAAGACACAAACTTAACAGCTACATTGTACTGAATGATGCCATACCTAACTGCGCTGCAGTAATGGGTGTCACCTCACTGACTGCATGATCCCCCCTCTGCTGCTGCTAGCCTGAAATTAGCAGGAGCATTTCTACACCAATCATCATTCCAGTGTCTGCAGCAGAGCCTGACTGTGCTGATGTGGCGGTACTCAAGCACATGGATAGGTCAGAGCTCTAAAGTTCTTGACATGGGAATTGCCAAAGGAATACTCTGCAGTTTTGTCAACAAATAGAAAAAATTGGAGTTTACTGGAATGAATTTATTTAATCAAGTTTGGAAGCATCATAAATAACCATTTTCAACAGAAAAATCATCATCAAAGATATGTCTAATTTCTATATGCACTTTGTATCAAGTACTTGAAAAAGGATCGGGTTTTTTTTGGCTGTAAATTACTTGGAGGCACATGATGTACTTGAAATGCTGATTAGTGCAAAGGTGGCAGGTGCCTTCTCGCCCTTGCTGCACACTGCTCTAATTTGGGCTTTCTGCTGTTTCTGCAGCCTGAATTAAGGCTGCCTCACCTCACAGAGGCAGGAATTTCTGGAAAAGGAAATGTGGGGAGAAGAAACCATCCCCTGGCTTCTTATTGGATCACAGTATTTCTCAGAATAGTGTGTTTTATCCTCTCAGCTGTGTCCCACCCCACTCCATATTCCCCACTGTATTTCTGCTGGCAGGTTAATGGCATAAAACAGTTCAAATCTTCTTCAGCCCTGTTGGCATCACGCAGCACTATGGACTTCTTGAGTCCTATTGATTACTATAAACTTATTTTTAATGATCACAGCTGTGGTTGCTTTATCAGCTTCTGTCCAGATTTACTCTTCACCATAACAGATACCTTCTTTGACAGGGATCCAAAGGTTGTACAGAACATGCTTCAGCTTTCTGTGTTAAAGAAGAGCAAGGACAGAAAAGAAACAGAGGAGAGCTATGAAGAGACCCCAGCACTGTATTAGGCTAACCTGAGGGAAACTGAGGGGGCAGAGGGCTGGTCCCTGGATACAGCAATCACAAAGAGCTGAACAGGGATTGTGTCAGGGGACATTTACTGAACGTGAAAAGCCACCCTGCTTTTACCTCAGCTTGCACTTTTAAATCCATCTCTGAGTCAAGTTTCTCTGTTGTTGTAACACTGATCAAAAGATATGTGGGCATTACGTTACCCCGCATCCCTGTGAAGCACCAGCAGGCTGAGTCCCCTCCTGGGAGAGAAGGGTTCTGAATTGCTTTGATTTCCAGGGCTGGATTATTCAATTCTTTGTTTGCAGAAGTTACCAGCCATGTTATCTCCTGTACCCAGATAACAGGGGATGCAGCAGCTCATAATCTTTTGGGCATTTGGTTGCTTCAGGAGGCCCAGACACAGAGCCAAGGCCCTGTGGGCAGCTGAGAGGACAGGGGTGCCAGGCCTTTCTGCTCTAAAATGGACATTTTTTTCTCTCTCTAAATTACTTCCTCCTCTTTGTAGGGGAAAATACCTGTTGTTTTGAATGTTTGAAAATGGTACTGAGCAGCACATGGCTAACACTCCTCAAAGTTTGGAGGGCTGAAAGCTTGGCCTATTGCTCCTGGAGCAACAGGGGAAATCTTGAGAATACTTCTGTATATGTCATGATGGCAAGTTAAAACCTGGCTGTGGTGTCTCACTGAGGTACAAGCTATTTAATATGGCATAAAAATGCTTCCTTTCTAATTTTTTTCATTCTTCACATAACTACAAAAACAGCTTCTCCCTTCAGAGATGTGGTTGGAAAGAGGGAAGCAGACACTGATGTGTGAGAGGCAAGAGCTGGGTGCCATGTATTGCCTTACAACTGGTCTGCAGTTTATGTTTCTAAGTTATCTTGAGATGATTTCTTAATGCCTAGCAAATGACTTTCCTCCTGCTCCTGCAGTCTCTGACCTCCTTGCTGCAGACCTCTGAATTTTTGATCATGGGTGATTATCTATTATATTTAATAACCATTTGGCTCTACATCCCGCCAGCACAAAAACCGGTGTTCTACATTTGAATGTGTATTCCTTATACAAGAGTTATTAGAAGCAAAAAAGTGCAAAATGGTGTAAGATAAGAATTGCTAAGTACCATGCTGGGGACCTTGTGCAGATCAAAGTTATAGGACAGACCAGGATGCTCGTCAGTACCCTCTTGGTGCTGCCTGTATTTTCTCTTTCTCCTTGCACTCTTAAAGTCCTCTGGGTTATGTTTCAAAACATGCCTCTTTCTAAGCAGCTTGGCCTGCTTATAGATATCCTTTCTGTTCTCTGTTGTTACTTTACTATCTCTTGCTTTCTTCCCTGAGGACACAAGGAGGAATTGAAAAGACTTTGAATATTTTTCATTTGACTTTCACTTGCATATTTATGCTCTTGCTAGATACAGGAATTCAGCTCATAAGTAAGCATTCCGCTTTATATTTAGTGGAATTACGCTGCCTCTGTGATCATGTACAGCTTGAAGATGATTTTCCAAACACCAATGATGTATTTACAAACACACACTGTTATCCAATCCAACCACCCCTACAATGAGATGAGGAAATATCTCTCACTTTATGGATGAATATTCCATAGCCTCCAAACATCAGGGCCAGAGTCATTCCTCAGAGCAGTGGCATCCCTTGGGCAGGTAAAGAAATCAGAACAAAGATACCATCAGGGGAATAATGATTCTGTCAGAATAGACACCCACACGTTCTCTTACACATCTACAGTAGGTTGCTGGTGATAAAACTGCATCACTTCTGAAGAAAACCTCACTAGTCCATCCTAACTCCTTCTGATATAATTGCTTTGGGAACTGAAAGCAATGAAAGACAAACTATACTCCAAATATTTTCTGACAGCAAAGGTTTCTAATCATTCAGAAGCGACAGGCATCACCATCTCCGATTATGCAGTTTCCGAGTAATCAAAACAACCCACAGGGGAAGAGAAGTCATTTCCCTCAGAGAGACACCTTAGTATCTTCTCATCATTTAGCATGTACTGCTACATTTCCAAATTTATCTGGTGAAGAATACTAATGAACTTCCCAGAATACTTGTACCTACAACACTGACAACAGTGGTGTTGGTTTTTTTTATTTAATACATGAAGTAATGATGTGGCATATTAATGCATACTTTTGGTAGGAACGCCTTGAAAAGGATCATAGTTCAAGTGGAAGAGATGCTCTAATAAGATACTAGAAGCAAAATTCCCCTGTTCCAACCTCTTTATGATCTCAGGTGACCAGTCAGGTATGCAGGAGGAGCTGTGGAGCTGTGCCTCAGCTCCTGCACAGGCTGACAAACTGCATCACCTACTTCATGTCACACTGGGGAAAAAAATAAATATCTGGCTATTATTCTCTTGGTTGTAGAAGTGAATTTTGCTTTGATATCGAAGCATACTGTTCTTCAAGCAGAAAATGTCTATAGAGAGAAAAGTTGAGTATGGAGAAACGTATTATTTCAAGCTCTCCATAACAGATTCAAACAGTGAGAAGAGTCTTCAGAAGAAAGTCAACTTACAGGTGCCAGCATTCCACATCAGAGCCAACAGGGAGAGATGATATTTCCTACTTACAGAGACAAGGTGTGTATGGAGAGGTTAGCTCTACTTTTGATTGCCTGGTATAGATGGAAATAGAAGATCTTTCAAGCATAAAAGCTCTTCAGGTAAGATGAAAAGAACATCCCTTTTACCCAACTTTCTGCTAGTGTCATAAGATGTTGCCTTCCCCCTAAAGCCACACCTTGTGTATATCCTTGAATCATCTCAGCTACCTTACTGTTTAAAAAAAAAAATCCTTTTTCTCAACATTTTACATCAAAGTATTGAACTCAAGTAAGGCTTTCTTAGCTCTCAAACAATGGAATCACCCAAAACAAGTAGATTCACTCAGTAGTGGATCTTAGCCTTGAAGAAAAACAGGGCAGCAATGTTTACTTTTCCAGACAGAGAAAACAACATGCATTAACTCTCAGTGTTCCCATTTTGTTTCTTGGCCTCCTGTTAAAGATGGGGGGAGGGAAGGGCAAAAAGCTCCAAAAGGTCCTACTGATTCTGCATCAGGGGTACAAGGATATTTCCCTCTCACCTGATGACCATGCTGTGTGTGAACCAGGGCTCTGTATGAATCAGAGCCACTAGGAGCCACACAAACATGGATGCTGTATGGGAGATTGGTAATCACAGCCTGAACCTCTGATTAATCAGCTGAGGCAAGTATGGGGTCAGCTGTGGGAGCACAGGTGAGAGTGAGGTAGCTGTGCTCCCTGGAGGGGTGGAGCTCGACTCCATCCCCTCTGAGACCTCATTTAAGGGCTGACTCCCACTGAGGCAACATCTCTTGGAGATTGCTCCTCAGTGAAGACTGCTCCAGCTTCTTCAGCCAAGGCACCACCACTGGTGAGTTTTCCTTTACTTATTCCTTCTGTATATTTGCTACCATCTGTATATTAACAACCAATACAGATGCAATGACTTTTGCTAGCATGAAAGTTCAATACACATAGAGGAAGTACTGAGTTTCTCCCGTGTCCTTCAGTGGGAAATGAAGGTGAAGCCCAAAACACCCTATCACAGAGATCCTGGACAAACAGCTGTAGGTTTACACGCAAATGCAACAAGTGCGCTGTGAGACAGAGTGCCAAACTCAAATCCCCAGCTGGCTGCACAGCTTTAGGTCTCCTAGGATGAGTTTTGTTCAAGTACTCACATAATCTCTTAAACACTTTTGCCAGTCAACATGACCTCCCATATACTTGCAGTCAGTGCATCTTATTATGCATTTTGCATTGCTATTATTGCTCTCTTCAGATTCTGTTAAAACAAAGTCATCTAATATTCTTGCTCAGAGGCTGTTCAACCTTCTTTTGCCCTAACACAGCATGTAATGCTGAAGGTTTGCTTAACTGAAACACACCTGGAACTTACATTAAAAATATGGAATTACTGATCCTTTAAGTGTCATTTTGTTCTGTACTCATCTGGAGCTGAAGACAGAACAGTCTGTATGGAGCTGTACACGATACAAAGCTGAAGACAGAACGTTATGCATCTGCATAAATATGCATACAAAAGTCTGCTTTCCGATGTGCATAGATAAAATAAATCCACAGGTAGGACTGCAGTTTCCTTGGCAAAAAATCTCCTAAACACCTAATACCAAAAAAGCAAATACAAGAGAATAACAAAGGCCCATAGAAACATTCCAAATTCTTTGTGGTTATTTAGTAAATGATGAACATTCCCTTGTAGCTATAATATATACCAAAGCTTTAAATTATTAAATGTACAGTAGCGATGAGCAAAAGCCTCCTCCATAATAACATCTGGTGCACTGCTCTTGGAGACTCTTAGGAACAAGTGGCATCTGTGCATCTTGGGGGAAATCTGAACATTTCTTCAGATTTTTCAGACTTTTTAAAATCTAATGGTGTTGGGGCCCCTCCAGCTGCATTTCATAACATTTGGATAAGAGAAACACAGCCTTGTATGACGGACTCTTTGTAAATTCAAGCATGAAAGTCGGATTAAGCAGGACTTAAAATGGCTATTAAATATTCTGGCTATACCCACCTGTTCTGATCTCTGATCGTGTTCTTTGTGCTTTTTGTTCCGTGATGCTAACAGTATATCCGAAAGAATGGGCTACTGCTGCTTAACTGTTGCTGCAAAGATTGGTGAATTATAATCTGCTGAGGCTGGTGAAGACTTCTCTTGCTGTGAGTAGAATGGAAAGTAGCCAAGGTTTCTGTTACAGAGATGATCTGGATAACACGTTCCCTGTAAAGAATTGCTGAAGATGTACACCTCATGGTGACAAGGAAGCAGATGACTGCTCTCAGGCTCACTTGCTTTTTTGGGCTCCCAGAGTGCTTCCCACAGCTGTGGAGATGTGCAGATGAAGACAGCATCCTTCTGGCCAAACAGCCATCAGGGCTTTGCAGGGAGGCTCAGATAGGACCATTGGTGTGGCTGGAGCTGGAGGTTAGGCTCCATCCTGGAGGCTGAAGTTGGCTCCTCTGCTGCAGGAAGGGAAGGGTCTCTGGGCAGGCAAGCATATGGGCTGGGATGCCTGCAGTCAGACCCTGTAGCTGCTGGAGGTTAACTGGTCACTTACACAGTACCTCAGACTGAAGTTAAATTAGAAAGCCATACTAAGGATTAGTCGGTCTGTGCAATTCTGACTAGAAAGCTTATCTAGAAAGTACAGAACACCTCAATTATTTTACTCCCATTTCTGTGTGATAACATTTTGGTGTTTTTGTTGTTGTTGGTGGCTTTTTTTTTTGTGAGGCAAACTTACTCTGCTAAAGCATACTTTGCTTCATAGGAAAAATCCTTCCTCCTTTGACTATTGCAGAATGTGTACTACTCACAGGAACTTCCCTAATCTGAGTGCAGCCACATTTGGTAACAACAGTTCATCAGCCAAGTGACAATGTCTTGCACAGAAGTCTGGTTGAGCAGCTGCAAGCTGGGGCTCAAACACCTGAGCTGAAGGAAGTGAGGAAGCTGCAGAAATCAGGACCTGTTGCAGGCAGGTTATGGGGTTCCACAGTTGGGACCTGCTCTCCTCTAGGGCTACTAAGAGTACCAGGTCAGCAGGCTCCCACCAATGAGACAGGGGGTCATTAAACTCTTCTCTTGGTGCCCATGGGCTGTAAGAGACACTGGTACTGCTTATTTTAGTAACTGCCCATTCTTAAGGTAGACTCAAAAAACTGTGCTTCCAGGTGTGATCTAAACTGCGCACATGGAAAGTGCTTTCCTTTGCTATGCCTGCTAAGAGGTGTGCCCATGTAATAAAGGAAACAGGCATTGAAGTTGCTGAAAGAAATCAGGCACATTATTAGGTGAGGACAGTCTTTCCTCTCACCTTTTGCATTTCAGCTCATTTTAGTTGTATTTGGTACTTAGTGCTTTGTATGCTTCTCCAGAGACTGGAGTGGATGCACTGGCACACAATGGACAACAAAACCTGGAGTTAAAGGAGCGTGGCAGGGAAATCCCAAAGGAAATGGAGAAAAATTGAAGTATTTTGTCATCAAACTAATGCTTTGCATTGCTAATGATTCTGCCTTCTCTGCTGTGCCCAGTCCAAGCCTGTCTGGATGGATGGGTAAACCCAGACAATGGAATGGGATTTGGGGATGTAGTACATGATGTAAATGACACAATTTTCAAAGATCCTTCTCATATTAATGCTAAATCATCCTCTTATGAAACAGTTCCTTCTTCTAAGCCATTGCAAAATGAGGCAAAACCAAGGAGGGTGGGTGCCCTGGGCAGCCTCCTGCCTGAACACGTGGGGATGCGGAATCCCAAGCACCTCATTGGATGGATGGGAGGAAAGGGGATGGTACAATGCTAACAAATAGACTCTGGTAGGGCACC
Organism: Excalfactoria chinensis; assembly: GCF_039878825.1. Lineage (NCBI taxonomy): Eukaryota > Metazoa > Chordata > Aves > Galliformes > Phasianidae > Excalfactoria > Excalfactoria chinensis. The sequence continues at coordinate 12,140,890 of NC_092825.1, read as the reverse complement.
TACTACAGCCCCGACCCTCCAAACAAACAAAGAAACCCCCAAACCCAGAGAGGATAGCTAATAATCTGTAAAAACAGCTTTAACACTTAGTGGAAAGAGCAGAGCAAGCTCTGATGGGTTCAGGAAGACAACATTAAGCTCATGTTTGTCTGTCTGCCCCAGAATTCACTGCTCCCTCCATGTTGACTTCAATCCTGCTAAAAACTGCATTTGTAAGGAAGACAGGCTGAGCATAAATTTAGGCTCCTATTTTTGCCATCAGTGAGGAGCTTTATGAGCTTTTATCAGAGCCCTTACCTTTGCAGGAATGTCTGGCATTAGGTACAGCCCTAAGTGGTACAGTAGAAGCACGCACATTTGTCTTCCTTACAGTGCGGATACCTCCCACTGGCTTCCTTTACATGGGGTTTGGCAACTGATATGGTACATTAAAGCATTAGATGCTTTTTCTGAGGCCATCCCATGTGGTAATTAAATCAAACATGGATAAGAGTTACACTGAGTTCGTTGATGCATTTGAAACCACTATGGTTCAAATACTGGGTGATGCTCATCAGTTCAAGCCGATCGCTTTTTCCAAGTTTGTTCCAGTGCAGGCTGTTCAATTCTGCAAAGATTTAGGTATTCTGGTGGCATTTAGGCATATGCTTTACACTAAGTATGTGAATAGATCTCACTTCATTCACTAGAAATGAAGCATATGGCTGCTCAGTTGCTTGTCTGTAGTCAGATTTCCTGGGAGAAAGCCCTAGGACAAGGAGAAAGGAACATGAGGGAGCCTGGAACAGGCTGAGCAGAACCCAGAGTCGAGGCAGGCTGTTCCCCATTGATGGGTGGTGGATGCTGTCATTTTGCAGAAAGATGAGTAGCACTCAAGGCCCTGGAGCGATCCAGGTTAAGTCAGTTTTCCTCCGTTCCAGGGGGTGAGAGCTGAGCTCAGTGCTCCAGTGTTGGGTGTGAGGAGGGCTTGGGGCAACACTGAATGCAGTGGCACATTACCTCCTGTCCTGTGTGTGTTAATGGTGACTTCAGTGTTAGCCTGGAAATACTGAGTAGTTGCTAAGAGGGCTGTCAGGAACCTGATTGCATTGTAAATGGTACAAAAGCAAAAGCAAAACCAACTACAAAACCACAAGACACTGGAAAAGTTCTTACCTTTGCATGTGAAAACGTAACTTGAGTGAAATATTATCTTTCAATACTGACTTGGAAGTAGCTTTCTACTTCAGTGTGATGTTCTCAAAGTGAAACATGGCTCCAGGGTAACAATGAGAGCTCCCAAACTAAATTAATACCAAAGTAATAGATCTGTATTCTGTTTTAAACATGAAGTAGGAAGCAAAAGTGCTTTCTTGAATGAAAGCCCACTCATGATAAAAGTCATATCTATTTAAGACAAAGGCTGAGCAAAGTTCCTTCACTTTTCTGGAGCTATAGACATGGATTCCTTGCATTATGAGTTAGGGTGGATGGAGTGACCTTATCCTGGAAGTTGCAAACTGTTCCTAAGGAGGCAATATGTGTGTTAGTGAGGCACTACAAAGGACAAACCAGCACCCTCCCCAGAGGAGAATGGGAAAACATCCTGCCCGCATGATGGAATTCTGTTCTGTTCTCGGACTGGTCTTTTCTTGCTGCTATATGTGATGTGTGTTTGTGGGCCCTGAAATGATTTTAGCACAGGGACACTAGGATGCCTTTGTAACCTGAATAACCCTGTTTTCATTCTCTTCTCTTTTGGGCTCCTTCCTGACTTTCTCTTGTGGATTTTCAGGTTTTTTTACTCTTAACAGACTCCATCTGGACCAGCCCCAGCTAACAGCTTCACTCCTGTCTCCTGATCTATGGCAACACACACCACAGCCAGCAGGAACAAAGTAGGGCCTCCTCTTCCTTTTAACCTTCTCCTACCTTTGGGAATACGCAGTTATTTATAATCCTGCCAGGTGTTCTAAGGAGGTTTCCTTGCAGCATGCGCTCTTCCTCCATCAGTAACTATGTATATGGATTGTAGGATTGTAGCCACAATCTGTACTGAGTATAAGGCCCTTATTTTCTATTTCCTGATTTATTTCTGTGCAGTTGAGTAGCAGACTCCACCTTCCCAGTACAGCAGCCCATGTGGTCAACAGTCCAAGCAGCTTTATTTTCACTGTCACACCACCAGCCCAGTTTCACCCAGTGCAGAAACACAAGTAGGATATTCTCTTTCCCTTAACAGCATTGTGTTCTCAGGCAGGAAGGGGAAACAGAAAAAGAAAAAGCAGCTCCTGGATTCACAAGCTACTTCTAATGCATTTGTTGCATGACAGAAGATGAAAACAGATAGCAGTATGTGGCTGCAAGCACCTCATTTGTGCAGGGTTATGAAATCTGTTTATTTACTGTGGGCTGTCTGCATGCTCTTTGCATTTAACACAGATTTCTCAGTGCTGTGAGATAGATCCATGTTTTAAAATCAGCTTTTGAGTGAAGAGGCCATTAGGAAATTGACTGATTGGTATATTAAGAGCAGCATCTGCATCTCACTGCTTCCCAGACTGTCTCCTCAGTTACCTATCGCTTGAGGGAATGGTTCAGCATGCAGTATTAGAATTTAAGTAATATATAAGGCAGCTCTTTAAAACACAAGCAGCAGAGAAGTGCCTATCTACGGGTAGGCAAAACGTGTCAGACATGCCTCTCAGATATTGGTAAATGTAGGGCTGAAGTCAGAAAGTGCACAACAGATGAAATCATAATTCACATTTTGCATGTATGGTGCAGTGATATAAGATGATTTGAGTTGTGTGTATTTCAGGGTGCACAGTGCAAATCATTTAAGGCACCTGGTCTGTGTTAATGCTTTTCTGAGGACTCATTTCTCCTGGGATGTCACAGAGAAGTGCCACAAATACATTTAAATTTATTTTATTTTATTTTATTTTATTTTATTTTATTTTATTTTATTTTATTTTATTTTATTTTATTTTATTTTATTTTATTTTATTTTATTTTATTTTATTTTATTTTATTTTATTTTATTTTATTTTATTTTTAATCCACAACTCAGTGCTGAATATAAGAGGGTAAAAAAAGTACACAGTAATTTAGCACTACTGAGTCTGTTTCCTCCCTCAGTCAGTGCAACAGAACTAGCGTAACAAAACAGCAGATTGCTGCAGCACTGCTCTGAATTGCATTTTCCTAAAAGAATTACAAAACTCACATAGCAAAATTGAAGTTCATTTCCATGTTTATAAACCATCTTCTCTGGTAAGATTATCCTTGCTATTTTAATGCCACAGCACTAGCTGTGAACGACCAAAGAACCTGAAAGACCATAAGCAGAGAGGAGTGAGCAAAACTGAACATTATTTGCATAAGAACTACTACAACTCTATAAATCAAGATCATTCACCTACAGCAAATATATACTTACTAGAACGTACATATTGCTGATTCTTAGAGCACCAGAAGGAAGTGCTTAAGGAATTCCAAGTATTTTTCCACATTCTGCTGCTTCTGTTGTGAGAACCCAGTGCATGAAGTCAAATCTGCTGAATAAATAAACGCAGAGATGCAGAAATAAGGCTTCTTGTAAATTCTAACCCAACCAAAACCATATAATTGACCACGTGACCAAGACTCACTCACTGGAGGCTACAAAAAGCAATTGTATAAGATTTGGTTACCATTAAACTTGTAAATCTAGTTTTCTGAACTCTGCAATGCGCTAGAATACAGTAGTCATATCAAACTGTCAACACAATTAACTACTTGATGTTTGAAGATAACTCTTAAAGACTTGATCAAAACCTTATTAAGTTACAGATTTTCAGTGTAATTCTAGGGTAGGTGAGATGGACTGATTCAAAAGCTGAGCTGATGCTATGATGTAAATTTAAAAATAAAAAATAAAAGCTTGGGCAGAATAGTTTTGGTGTATTTCGTATCTTGTTGGCCTGCAGGCACAATAGCGCTGAAGTCTGTTTTGGGAAGCCCAGACAGTGAGCTTCCCAGCATTAGTGGACGTACACCACTTTGGTAGCTAACTTCTGTAGTGAGGTTTAACAGTGCTGATCCTCAGACACAGCAGCTCACCAGACTCAGATGCTGGAACTTGGCACGGAGAAGAAGCTGGGGCAACTCTGCTGCCATTGAGCTGTGGAACTCAGGTCACTGGCCACTGGGTGAAGTCGAGCGTACAGATTATTCTTGCCCCACTGTTAGTTCTTCAGAAGAATGATGCATTTCAGCTTTCTTCTGTGCAAATGACTGAGATATGTCTCCTTGAATCTGTCTGAATTACACTTGCTTGAATACCACAGAATTAATATTTTCTAGATAGAAGCTATTTAACTACCACAATCTGAAGCTGTCATCAAAATGAGTTATATCTGCAATTATAGAAACGTGACATATCACACCTTTTGCTCATACTTGTCTCTGAAGTTGTGGATACATCAAGATTTAGTCCATTCTCACATACTATTTCACCCTGAATTCCAGCATACCTCATAATGTAGTAACAGCACTATGCTGGATGGTGTGCCATTCCTTTGCACATTTCCCTTCATCTCTTGCATTTTTGTTATAGAGTGTTACAAACTGTTTTAGTAGATAACAAGATACGTACTTCCTGAAGTAAAAAGCTAATTACATTTCTGTTGCTTTAGAATCTTAATGTTAAAGGAAAACACATAGGAAGAGCTGTCATCTCTGGTCAAACTGGCACATGAAACATCCCACGACATACAGCTGTGTCTCACCAAACCCATTCAGCATGCTGTGATACCCTTTGCCTGTTGTCTCACTTTAACCACTGAAACTCACGATCAGTAAGATGAAGGATTTGAAAGCTTCTCTTCAAAGCAGTTCTTAGAAGGGCTGTCTTAGGTGAAGCTGATTTATTACAACTATTCACAAAATGATTGCAATGTGATAAAATAATCAAAAAATATTTGGCAATTTGGATCAAATTCAGACCAAATAATGGTTTGGCAGGCTAGAAGATTTTGGGGGGTGATTTCACAGAGAAACAGTTCGTTCCAGCACCCCAAAGGACAGCTTCAAGTACCCCAATTAGTTGATCCATGCAGCTTTTAATTCCTTTTATGGCTCTGATGACCATTGCTGCGAGTCCTGGGCTCTATGGCATATGTGTCCAACCCATTAGTTTTATGCTTTTGTTGCCCTCTTTTCTCCCCTCAGGTTTTAAAATATATATATATATATTAAAAGAAATGTTACTTATGTACATTAACTATTTTGTATACTTTATATGCAGGCCAAGACAATTCCACTCCACAAGACAAAATGTTGGACACCCTTTCTTAAGATATTGCTGTCAATGTAGAAGAAACGAATTGATATTATTTAAATCCCTTTTCCCTTACAAAGGGAGATTATTCTATTAATTATATCTTACATGCAACATTACATGCTCAGTCCTCACCATTCTAAGAGTTGTGATGTTTATCTGTACCACACTTTTGAACCACACTTTTGAGACAATATAAATTAAACATAAAATATATTTCTGTAATGGAGGGACCACATAGTTACCGTTGCTGTTAGGCTCTGAAGCAAGATAAAAACATGCAGACTGCAGAAGTGCCAGAGGGTGGGAACCCCTACCTATCCCAGCAATTACTGCACTGTCATTCCCTTTTTCTGCTCACATCTTCAGACTCTTCACCCCACTCCTGTTTCACCACTCTATGCCCAGAGTCCACACTCAGCAAACTACCACTTTGTGCCTCAGAATATTCTTGTCTGCTACTGATCAGAGTCCCTCAGGCCTCTTCCTTCATGGCCCATTGCTGTCATGCATGCTATTCCCCTTTGGGCACTTGTTCTACTTCTACCTCAGCCAGTAATTTGAACATCAGAATATACGTAACTTATTAGCTTAGCAGGGTGTAGGATGCCTGCCATTACTATACATCTTTTGCAGGAGGACAGGGAAAGGGAAAGCTGCAAAGACATCTCTAATTGCTAACTTCCATCAGAAATACTAAAAACAACTCAAGCAAGCATGTGAAACCTGTAAGGCTTCTGAAGAAATTTTCATCATACTACGATCAGTCAGGACATACATGAGGTCTGTATTTCCTCCAAGCCCAGATCCATGCCTGATGCAGCTGGATTCTATTTCTAAAGCTGTCTTGACAATGAGAACATAAAAAATTAAGAACTTTGACATACCAGATTCTGAATTAAGCTGGACTAGAATAGAGATCAACACTTGCTTTCGAATTATGGCAGTGTTTTGATCAAGCCACATTTAGTATCATGACTTGATTCATATACAGTTGATGTGGTTGTTACACCATTTTGACTTTGATATTTTCAGAATGAAACAGAATTCAGAGCATGCAATATCTTGATAGGTATGAACAAATAAAAGAGATATCAGCAGAATACATATTGACAGAAAGGCAGGTTTTGGCAGCTTCATTAATTTCACAGAGGAAACAATTATTCTGTGCTCAGATTTTGAAATCATCAGCTGAAATGTCCTGAGATGAAAACTGTTTTTACTCATAGCTTGGAAAATTCTTCTTGATAAAGTATAATCAGACATTTTTTCTTTTCCGTCTTCTTATCTTCTCTAGTGAGTACAAATATAGCTCCTATCTCTGCCCTATCTCAGTGATACAAACCTTCTCTCTTTCATGAAGTCCTCTTTGTATGAAACTAAAATTCACAGCCTCTCTCACTTGCATCAGTCTTTCAGAGAAAAAACATCATGTTGAGTTAAAGGGTCTAAACTAGAGTTTGTGAACTTCATGATCTCTTTCTTGAACTTCTGTGGGCAGCATCTTCATCCTGCTTGCTAATAGTAGCCCAGGCACCATCTTGGGTCTCCTTACTCGGAAATTACACTTGCACTCAGCAAATGATTTTCATACACGTAGCCTATCACCACATACATCTTCTCACTCTTCAATGGGAAATATTGCCTGCACCTCTGATCAGTTCGTGGTGTCAAACAACATTGTCCTCCCAATCAATGCTTTTGTACTGAGAGCATATCTTAGTAAATATGGACAGAGGTGTCTCTACCCAGTTCCTCCTTAACACTTTTTGCAATGCTGCGTATCAAAGAAGAGGAAAAAACTGCAATAGTTAGGCTTCTGCTATGCAATGACGGCAGCTTCTTGGGGGAAGGTGGGAAGAGCCACCAAAGCTAACGAACTGATCATGAACTTCTGTCATGAAGCTGTACACTGAGGAGTAAGCAATTGCCAAACCTACTAACAGGGAAACAGACAGAGGCATGAAGGTGGAATCAGATGCCCAGCATATGATGACATTGAAGTGCTGTGTGTGGTTTCAGAACTGATCTAAATACCAGTCAGTAAAGAGAAAAAATAGCATCTATAAGTGCATACAATCTCAATGGCAGCACAGATTTGTCTTTACAAAAAAGACAATTTGTGCAGGTTAAGTGCTCGAATGCTTTGCCAAAAACTACAACTGTTATAAATACTGACAATTAGCTGAAAAGATGAAGAGGAATGAGGTCAGTCCTAAATGGTCATTCACTGCTGCACAAAGGGTGCTGTAAGGTAAAAAATCCTTATCTATCAAAGTTAGCATAGCATTATCCCCTGTTCATGAGTTCTTTATTGTAGTTGAAAGAAACCATATCCGAGTGATAAATATAATGAAAGATTACTACCTAAATCTATCTTGCATTTCTTTCTTTGATTTACCACTTACCAAACAGAGATTTTTTTCATTAATATAGTAAATAAGAAATGGGAGATTATTACATAATTGCAGTTAGTCTTACTGGTTAATCACTTTCATTTGACAAGTAAATTATTTCAGCTCAGTACAAACAGCAAATCAATTTTTGCCTACTGTCATTAACACTAATCAATAATTAATTGTGATTATTAAAAATTGTCAGCACAGAATTTTTCTGCTCTGCACTTAGTTAAATGCCAAATTTATTTTGCTGAGAAGCTGACATGAGACTGAGACAGCTGTATGTCCATGGAAAATAAGCTGAAGAAACAACTCAAGCTGAGAAGGAGATAGGATTTCTTATTAGACTCAGTAAGCAGTCTATCAGCCAGGGTAACATTTAGCTGGTTTTTTTTTACTATTATAGATTAAAATTGTGATATTCTGTTTAGTTCACAAATGTGATGACACAGTTGCTGATTCCTCCTGCAGTGTAGATCTTTATTTGGTTTTCTATTTAAAGATTAAAATAATTTACGATTCTACGAGAATGTGTTGGGATCTGCCTCATAACTTACTGGAAACAAGAAAAAAAAGGAAAGAAAGAAAGAAATAAAGAAAAACGAGCCTACCAACAAAAAACTCCAAAGCAAACAAACCAAACAAAAACCAAGACAGGAAAGAAGCTGAGCGTGATATGGCTTTAACTATAAAACAGTAACAGGCTCACGGTGAATGGTTCAGCAGTTACACACCCCATCCAAGGAACCAAAATCTCTCCCAGCAGATTATACTCCATGCTAACGTTAATCCTGCATCACAGACTGTGTCTGCAGAAATTGCCTCCTGGCATCACATCCTTCTGCACAGTGCTCTCTAACTGCTGCCAGCCTATGCTGTTACCAGCCTCTGCTCAAGGGTGCCTCAGGGTATGGGCAAAGGTAATAGCAGGGTATTTCTCAGCACTATGGAAAGTTTAATATAAGAAGAAACAAAGTTTCCTTTCACTTACACTGGGATATAGAAAGTTCCAAAGTTCCAGCATAACTCTAAACTGAGGGAAAGTTTTAGTAGTGGAATTAACTATGGAATTAATCAAAGAATTAAGGGGTCTTTAATAAAGCCCTTGTTTAAGCCCCCCACAGTGGTACGCTAGTTAAAACCTCATTTCATTCCGTGATGCCGTGCTGCCCTTACATTGCCCAGCACAGCGAAGACTAACTGCGGATTTGAGCAGTAAGAATCTGATGCCATAGTTTTGGTTCAGGTGACACATGAAACATCATGATGACAGGTTGTGCATACCAGAAATGCACATCAAGTAACATTAGCCATTAGCTACTCTCCCAGCCCTGATCCACGTGTTTTGTTTCTTACTCATTTCTTGTTAATCCAAGTGTCTGCTCTTGCTGTTGGTGCATAAGATAGTTACATCTTTCTCCATGTCTCATCTTAGATGTGGAGAATGTTAATCTTGTTCTGAAGTAAAATCTCTTTTAACAAGGTTGTTTTTTAGAATTCATTCAGCTTATCTCCATTGAGGTACTGAGGCACTGGGGTAAGTAAATCAAGAACCGCCAGGTAGGACTGACTTCAACTAGAAATGATATCACTTTGGTATGGCTTTCAGAATCTGAGTATGTAATGAGTCATAAAAGGTTTTGATTAAGCTTGTGTCAAGACATCGATTTCCTTTGGCCCTCTTGCTTTATAAAGACTGTAATGAAATGTGCAAAAACTCAGCAATTTTGTATGCAAAAATGGTATGCTCTTAGTAAAGCGTTTGTACCCTGCTGCAAGCTGCTACACACTTCTGTAAAGGAATACATATATTAATTAATACACTAATTTATTTGGAGAGGTTGGTGCTAGGTCACCATTTTCCTAGAAAAATAAATTGGAAAATAAATGTTCTTTGAATAAAGAATTAATGAAAATATAACTTTAAAGTAAAACCAGTGAATTGATTTTTCTTAAGTCTGAGGAAAGATATTTATTTACTCTCATTATTTATGAGATTGTCCCCCCCAGGACCTGGAGTCAAAGTAAATGATTATGATAGTATGCAACTGATTTCCGCCTGAGCAGCCAGCTGAAATTTCAGCAGTATTTGGCTATGATGATACTTTGATCAAATCTCTTTCGGTGATCTTCAGGGCCAAGCGTCGGGTCCTGCATTTTGGTCACAACAACCTCAGGCAGCCCTACAGGCTTGGGGAGGAGTGACTGGAAAGCTGCCTGATGGAAGGGACCTTGGTGTGCTGATGGGCAGTCATCTGAATATGAGCCAGCTGTGTGCCCAGGTGGCCAAGAAGGCCAATGGCATCCTGGCTTGTATCAGGAATGGTGTGGTGAGCAGGACTAGGGAAGTCATCCTGCCCCCGTACTCAGCACTGGTGAGGCCTCACCTTGAGTGCTGTGTTCAGTTTTGGGCACCTCAGGACAAAAAAGACATGGAGGTGCTGGAGCAGGTCCAGAGAAGGGCAACAAAGTTTGTGAGAAGGGCTTGGAGAATGTGCCCTATGAGGAGAGAGTGAAGGAACTGGGGCTGTTTAGTCTGGGGAAAAGGAGGCTGAGGGGAGATCTTATTGCTCTCTTCCAATATCAGAAAGGTGCTTACAGTGAGAGCAGGGCTAGTCCCTTCTCACTGGTGACAGGATGGCCTCAAAGTTGCGCCAGAGAAGGTTTAGGTTGGATATCAGGAAAAACTTCTTTACAGAAAGGGTTGTTAAGCACTGGAATAGGCTGCCCAGGGAGGTGGTTGAGTCACCATCCCTGAATGTGCTTAAAAACCATTTGGACGTGGTGCTCAGGGACATGATTTAGCAGAGGGCTGTTAGATAGGGTAGTAGGGCTGGGTTGTGGTTGGACTTGATGATCTTTGAGGTCATTTCCAACCTGAGTGACTCTATGGTTCTATGAAACTCTAGATGGTTCATCATATATTTCTGCCTGCAAAATACTTTCCCTTAGATACTGTGGGAGTACTTCATCCACAGAATTACTGTTTTTCATATTAATGAGTTATAAATGAGAGCTTAATTACTGCTAATTGCTTGAAAATCCACTGTCGGTGATTATAATCACTAACGATTAGATTGTTAAGCATTCATTTTTGTCTATCTTTAGAAAACTTAATGAGACATTATGGATCAGATCCTCAGCTGTACCAGTGCAAGAGAACCTCTAACAGCTGTGAGCACAGCCATGTCACCATTAGTGTTATCCCATGGCACAGACATGGTGCCTGTTGTGCCTGGCCACCACAAAGCCGTACACAGAATGAGATGTGAAGGAAGTATATTGCATTCTTGTAATCCAATTCCCAGAAAGTTGTCTCCAAGGACTATTTCTCTGTGTGTCTTCTATTACAGTCTGTGTACCATAATACCTCATCTTCCTAGTTTTGGAGAATGAGGTGAGTTTATTCATTGAAGATGCCTAATAACTTGTAGCTACAAATGGGATGTGAGCCTGTGCATAGATTTATCTACTTCTATATAATTTCATTTGACAGGAAATAATAATTGTTAGGCTTCCACTGTGTATTTAAAGTGTGCTCATACTGCTTTATTAGGAACCTGGCCATGTTTGTGCAGCTGATGCATACAGCCACTTTCACTAGGATGGCCTGCAGCAGAGTAGGTGCGCTTCAGCCAGACCAACGTTATTTGGTCCAGCATACTTTGGTCCTTCATACATTCATTGAAGATGTATTTCAATTATTCACTTTCTAAAATAACTCACATGTAAATCTATACTACGTGGAATAGTAGGCTTCCATCTGGGGAGAAATAAAGGAGTCTGCATTTACGAGAGTATTGTACTGAAGTTAATGATCCTTCTTATTGAAGCATTGCTCTTACAAGATAGATCTGATGCTGTTTTAAACCGTGAAGATTATCATTTCAGGGGCATTTCTGGCAAGACTTCTACAAATTCTGATGGCAACTAACCAGTACCTTTTCATTTTGGTGATGCTTGTTCATATAAGAACAAACAACGTTCACAATCTCTTTCTTAAATAACCAAGAGTGCGACTCAGCATTAGTTTGTTTTCTCACAGTACAGGGAAAGATGTTTGAAGACTTCTTACTGTCAGTGGTTATAAACTATGTCACAGTTTCTGAACTGACCCTTAATTTAAGCAGCTCCTTTCCTCTCTTTGATATCTGTTCTTCATCAAAGTTCAAATCCCATCCTTCTTTAGGATGTATCAGATATCCTTCAGCAGATTAAACTGAAATCACTTTAGAAGCTATTGTAGATATCTTTTCTCTTTCATTATTTAAGCTTTGTTTCTGTACCCTGGTGGGTACAATGAATCACTTGAGATCCCTCCATCCACCTCAAAGAAAAATCACCCAGTTTATATTTTAAATAGTCTCTATCTGGGAATTTAAGTCAAATGGATGACTTGTGTTGAAGAGGATGATAACACTGTCCTAGCAAAGCAGGGAACATATGGCTACAGTAATTCCTTATACCACTTTAACTATCCTTTCAAGTAAATGTCTTTCCAGGGCAATAATTTCTTATCTTCCTGCTCTTTATGGGAGCCCTTTTCTGCACCTCTATCAGTTTAAAATGACTTTTCTGAATAGGAAGAGACTGTCAAGTAATAATCCAGATACAGTCTCAATGGCATAATGCACAACAGCATTACTGGTAAAATACATCCTGGAAAGACAGAGAAATGAAGAAGAAAATTCTGCACATCGTTTACTCTTATAGTAGTCTCTATATTGTATTATACAGAGCCTATACAGGATATGTATATGTTCGAAATGCAGTTCCATGTATTTACATGGTAAACAACCTAATTCTGCACTTCACATATTTATAAATTCAACGAATAAGGAATCCCAGTGATATGAATGAAATCATCGAGTATTCCATTCTTAAAAAAAGATTTTTGCTGAACCAAAACTATAGTAAGAAAACTTAAAGGAAAATTAACTACTACTTGTACCAGAAATCAGGTTCATATGCAAAACAATTATTAATGTAAAATACCTGAGCATGAACACAATGAGAAAGAACTATCTTCTGCTGTTAGATTCAAGTTTCAAATCTCAGCTGTTTGCTTTCTCTTTTAGATGACAGCAACTCACCAGAATAAGACAAAGAACCATGTCATTTTAGTATGAATTAAGAAAATATTTGAATCTATACAGAAATGCATGTTCAGTGGCAACATCAGTGTAAAATGTAGTTGAAGATGTACAATGAATCCAATTAGACTACAGATAACCAGCCAGGTACTAATGCATGAATCCTATCTCTAGAGGCTGCTGCTTACTTACCTTCTAAATGAAAAGTATAAAGAATCATGCCTACTAAATCAAAGCAGGGATATATGGGCGCTGATAGGACTGAAAAACTGGACAGAACTGTTTGATCGCTCTCTGTAATAGTTTTTTATCTGTACATATACAAGCCCAGGATTCTATCTTAATTTTTACATGTCATACCTGAAAAAAAACAAGCATTGTAGCCCCACAATTTCAATCAACATAGATATTCGTAATCATTTTAAATTGCTGAAGAAGGGATATATTTTTATTTACTGCATCATGATAATAATGGTGCCACTCTGGATCAATAAACAGTGTTACCACCAGGTATTTTGTCTGAATTCCAGATTAGAAGCTAAATGATACAGTAGTGGTGGTCTCAATTAATAGCTAGGGTTGCAGAAGTGAGGCTATTCAAAAGTACCTGATTTGTGCTTTGTGTTCATTTCAGCTGGACTTGTTCCCTGAGCCATGTCACTGCACAACCACTCAACTCCTAGTTAAATGAATGTAAGCAGTGATGGAACAGTGAGAATGAGATCCTCCACTTCAAAGCAATATGGATTTACAGGTGCTTTAATGACTTTAATGACCCTGGGATGCAGCATGAGCCATCAATGTCTCTAAAGCACGAGCATCCAACCTTTCAGCTTGTCCGAGCCACACTCAGTGTAGAGGGATTGTCTTGGGCCGATTATACACAGGTCACTCCAAAAGCAACGCCTCCTATTTATTTCTATGGAAACAACAACAGATACAGAGAATGCAATAACTATAATTGCTAATAATATAATAATTGTTGTGGCGCTCAGAGACGTGATTCAGCAGAGGGCCGTTAGTGACAGGGTAGTATGTTTAGGTCATGGTTGGACTTGATCTTTGAGGTCTTTCCCATGAACGGACAACTGGGTTTGTTGGTCACAGCAGCTCCCTTCCAGCTGAGCTCCTCCATTCCGCCCCGCTAACACAACGCTCCCACACAACCCCCCTCAGCCTCCACGTCCCCTTCCCGCCTTTTCCCGCGCTGCCAGGGGCACGCCGACGGCAGCCAGCGTCATGTCGCTACGGCGCATGCGTGCAGGCTCCGCGCCTGCGCACTACAAGAGGAAAGGGGGACGGGTCGCGCCGCGCGCATGTGCAGAAAGTGGCCGCGGGAGCCGGCTGGCCGGCAGCGGTCGGGCGGCGTGTGTGTTGGAGCGGAGCTGGGTGAGGTGATGGTTGAACTGAGGCGGGGAGCGGGCCGAGGAGCGAGGGGAGGGGAGGCGGGCAGGAGGGGAAGTGAGTGCTGAGGCGAGGACGTGGCGCCGTCCCCGGGGTCCCTGCCGGCGCGGGATCCCTGCCGCGTCCTGTCCCGAGATGCCCTCTGGGCCCGGGCTCCGCTTTCAGCCCCTCAAGTGCGGGGGTATCGCGGCGGGAGGGGGCGCCTCTGTGAGCCTCTGTGGGGCGGGGGGAGAGCAGGGCTACGAACTCCGTTTTGGTGATGCAGTGTAGAAAGACGTGCCGGGGGTGGGTGTTCTGGAAGCAGTGAGCTGAGAGGTATCCTCCCGTGTGTCAGATCCTGCCGTGCCGTCTGGCTTGAGTGGTGCTGTCTGCGACTTCACCAGGCGCCTCCTGCAGTAAGTGCTCCTCCTGCTCTGACTGCAGCCACACATACAGCCTTCAACGCAGTTTGGGAACATCCTGAGTGTGAGCCTGGGCTGATGGTGCGAGCATTGCCATTTATTCCCAATTGTATGTCTTGAAAACTCTGTGCCAAATGCCCTTTTTCATGTCATCTCTTGAATGAGATCCTGTTGAAGAACTAGATGCTAGGCTCCCCAGGGAGGTGGTTGAGTCACCATCCCTGGATGTGTTTAAAAACCGTTTGGATGTGGTGCTCAGGGACATGATTTAGTGGGGGTTGTTAGTTAGGGTAGTATATTTAGGCTGTGGTTGGACTTGATGATCTTTGAGGTCATTTCTAACCTGAGTGACTCTATGGTTCTGTGACCTGTATGTAGTAAGTAGAGGTGCAGGTTTTTCATTCTTTGGCTTAGCTGTGCTTGGTGTAAGGCTGAGAAACATCTTCATGGGCTGGCAGATAAATCTGCTGATAGCATCCTGTTCTGCATCTCAGATGACTTCAGATGTGCTCAAGGCACTGTGCTAAGCCCTGAGGAGTGCAGTCACTGCAAAGCAGCTTTTATGTTCACACCACGTGCCTTTCAGCCCTTTCCAAAGCCTTCTGTCTTTGCCTGTGCCCTGCTGTGGAGGCTAAATATTTTCCTTCCATCTTTGATAATTAATTCTAGTTCATTTGCAGCAAGAAACTTGAAGCTATTCTTTTTTAAATGATGATGATTTAATAGAATGGGCCAAGTCTGGTTGAATGGTTGTTGGTATGCAGGAAAAAAAGAAAAAAGCCTGATACATATGACCATGCATTTATTTTTTTGTCCGTAGCTGCATTACTTGGGTTTCTCATACTTGCAAGTATGGACTTAGCTGTCTTTCAGGTTGATTCAAACATAGTTTTTCGAGTAGTCCTTGTTAGGGCTGATGTGCTTACTTAAATGTAAGTGTAGTTTGAAACAATGAGACATGGAAAATACAGAAGACAAAGTGTAAAAAAGGAAGAGAAGTCTCAAATGTATGTATATATAGTGCCCAGTGACAGAAGAAAAGGCGACAGGCACCAACCAGGAACACAAGAAGTTCTACATGAAATGTGGGGAAAAACTTCTAAACTCCTTTACTTGTGTTATATCTTCACAGCAGTTTTAGAAGGTGCAGGAGAGTGAGAACAGAGCTGTTTTTCTGTGTTTTGTAACTAAAATGAAGCCTTTCCAGGGAGTGGACAGTCAGACCTTCAGTATTTCCTGACTTGTTGCAGTCTAAAAGAGTGTGATCAGTGTTGCAGCTTTACCTGGACCTCACTGGTCTGGTAATTTAGCTTCTACTATTTTTGATCAGTATTTCTGGACTAAATCATCAGATTAATTTTCTTCATATGTTACTGCTGCTTTAAGCTTTAGTTTGCCCTGCTTTCATGTTAACACCTGAAGAGCTATTATTTTGTCATTCTTTTCTTATGCCCCACCTGTTCCATGTTACTTGCAGATCCCAACTTACTGGCTGTCCAGGTGATCATCTGTGACTGATCTGCTTTTCTCATTTTATTACCTTGCTACTTTTGAATGTGTATAAAGACAGACCAAAATATGCGTTTCTCCAGACAGTTAAATGTGACCGTTCTTTACTATAGTGATTTGCTGATATATTGCATACCTTTCCATTTTTATCTGGATTTTTGGAATCTGCCATATGTGAAAATTGCCATATAATGCCTTATGTAGTAAAGCCCAATTTACAGGCCTTATGAGGAGCGGCTGAGGGAGCTGGGATAGTTTAGCCTGGAGAAGAGGAGGCTCAGGGGAGACCTTATAGCTCTCTATAACTTCCTGAAGGGAGGTTGTAGTGAGCTGGGGGTCGGCCTCTTCTCATGTAGACAGTGATAGAACTAGAGTCAATGGTTTCAAGCTGCGCCAGGGGAGATTCAGGCTGGACATTAGGAAATATTACTTCTCGGAAAGGGTAGTCAGGCATTGGAATGCACTGCCCAGGGAGGTGGTGGAGTCACCGACCCTGGGGATGTTCAAGAAACATTTGGATGTTGTGTTGAGGGATATGATTTAGCTGGGAAGTGATGGAACCATTGGTAATGGTTGGGTGATGGTTGGACTGGATGATCTTCTAGGTCTTTTCCAACCTTGATAATTCTGTGATTCTGTTACATGTCCTTTATGGTATATGACAGCAAATCATAATTAAAACTTTTTATTTTCCTTCTCACTTTATTTCTTATCTCCACACCTCAGGAGGGACGTTCATGTTTAGGATCCTGACTACAGGAGCATCAAAATGCCTATTCTTGAACATCCAGCTTATCCACCAGCTACTCTCCTTAGCTTGGAAAGTTTGGTGCCTTGTCGAGAATCCCAAGTGTCCATGTTGCTGTCAATATTTGGAGAGGTAGTGCTTTCTATATCGTGTATTTCAGTGGAACTTCAGAGTGTTTTGTTATTTCAGAGTAAAAGTAGAGTTTTTGTGATGTTGTTATGGATGTAGTTTGTGTACATCTTGTTTCTTTAGTTGACCATTTATACTGTACTGTCTCTGTAGCCTTGTTTCTCCATGATGGTCCCTGGTATTAACTTTGTTCCAAAAATGGAACAAATTCTGCCTTTTTTTCCTGGTCTTAAGTTCTGGGGTGCCTTTTATTTAAGTGGCAGTATAGAAATTCTATTTGCAACTGTTGTATCTGTGTGTCTAAATTTTAGGTATGTGGTTCTTAGCAGTTCTGTTGCTGTCCATAAGATGTTGTATTGCTAATGAAAAACATGTTGTATTTGTAGGAGGTATGACAATGTAAGAGGTACTGGTTTATCCTTGCCAGAATTTTGTTCATTATTTGATCAGTTTGAATAAAGAACCTACTGTTTTTCTTCTTACTTGCTCCCATTTAAATTTTCTTTCGTGAAAAACGTGTCCCCACATTACATCAGTTTCACAGGTAGTTTTTTGTGACTTTTGATTCTTGGGACTTATTCTCTTAGCATTTCAGCAGTTGTGGTATCAATGCGATCAAATTTTGTTTCGTGTTAACTGGTGTATTTTATACTTAGACCTCAGTTTTGGAGGTTAAATTTTATTTTATTTTATTTTTTTTTTTTTGGTGGGAAAACTTCACTGGTAAATCTTCTGTTGCAAACAAACAACAGAAAAAAGCAGAACAGGTATCAAAATTGCAACCATTTTCTTTTCAAACTTGTTTTTTTCCCTAGCGTCAGCATTTGAGTTTTCCCTCCATCTTTATCTATGGACATACATCTAGTGGGAAGACCTACGTGATGAAGACTCTTCTAAACACATTACAGGTAAGTTTGTTTGCATTTGATACTGAATTTAGAGCTTTGTAATGGAGGAGTGATTAAAAACACAATCCTCAGCTGTGTGCTTTCCCAGAGTGGTTTGTTTCCTCAGCTATTTCTGCTTTGGTTTTATTTTTTCCCCCCCTCTAATTACTGTGAAATAGTATATATTAAGATATAGCATATAGAAGAATATTTTTTCTTAGAAAAGTTTAGAAGAGGAAGAAAAAACATCCTATTTTTTTCCTCTCTCTGAAAAGGACTTAACCTGCAATGGGCTCTCAGTGACAAGGGGTTACGTACGTAGCCTTTTTGCTATCTTGTAATTCTCTTTTAATTGTTTATTTGAACATTAAGAAAAAAAACAACAACTTATGGAAGCTTCACAAATGTAATTTTGGTGATACCTGAATGTCCCAGCAACGTTTGTGGATATGTGTTGCAAAGCTGTTCCTAGCCTAATATGTTGGGGACCAAGTCCTGGAGCAGCTGTGAGAGAAGATGAGTGATAGTAAGAAGAGTTTGCTAAAGTAGAATTTTACTTTTTGTTAACAAACTGATTTCAGTTATGTTCAGTTGGGTGTGCATAATTTCTTTAAATGTAGTCCCAAAAGCTTGAACTTCGTGCAGTCATCAGCTTTCTGTGCAAAGATACAAGCCATATGCTTGCTGGAAATTTATAAAGAAAAAAAAAATAAATCAATGAAATTATGAAAATCACTGGTTGAATACAAGGCTGCGGCCATTTGTTCTGAAACTTTTGCAGATTCAAGGAGAATGTTGTATTTGTTGCAGCATATTTGGTTTATTCCAATCATCCTGCTTTTAGATGCAGGAGGATCTTCACTTTGGAAAAATACAGTCCCATACATCTAAAAGCTGGAAGCAGTGTTGCATAGGCCAATTGTTTTGTTTCTTCTAGATTCTCCAAACACAGCTCAATGTGCATTGTACATTAAAATGCACAGTAAAGCAGTTTGCTATTTGCTGTTTCTAACATAAGAAAACCAGTTATTTAGATGACTTATTTTGGAGGAACTGAGTACCTTGAATAAATGTTTGTAATAGTGTTGAAACTGGATGGCTAGCAATAAGGGAATTATATCAACTAATTGGAATCAACCACTTTTCTTCAAGATAAGGAGTATACAAAAGCAAAGCAAAATTCACATTAAGGATTCCTGCTTTCTAAGTGAAATCATCTTGATTTGAAATTGGTTAATGCCATATAAATAATCACAGAAAATAAATATATATGCACATTTTTCAGACCTTTATGGAATGTTCTGCACAAACAGGCTTATCGCATGTCTTATATAGAATTCTATACTTCATCCTAGGGTCATTTGTATGCAATGAATGCCAAAAGCATTGAGTAATTTCTTTGAAGTGTGTGCTGCTAGCTTCTTTATAATACAAGTTTGAGAAGTTCATGCTATCCAGACACTGTGGTTTGTAATGGGTTATTTTATGAGACTGTAATGTGTTGTGATCATCTTGTCTTTGCTTTGATCAGAATGCTACTTGGTGTTCTTTCTATGTTTTGCTATCAGAAGAGAAATTTTAAAACATAATTGGAAGGTACACTGCATGTTTTGTATGCGGATTTGTCAGATCTCTCATCACCTTATGACTTGTGACAGTTTGACTAGATGCTTAAGTATTTATTTCTCTACAGCAAGAGATGGTGGTGGTTGTTTTTTTGTTTATGCTTTCTACTGTGTTGGCAGTGTTGGTTTCTTTTAATGCTTCATATGGAAGGGAAACTTGATTTTGGAGTATTTAGATTGAAAAAGCACTATTAATACAGTATAGAAATGAAGTTGGTTATTTTTATCCCCTCCAGCTTCCTCATGTGTTTGTGAACTGTGTGGAATACTTTACTTCACGACTTCTTTTAGAAGAAATTCTCTTCCAGTTGCAAAACTATTCTTCTGAAACAAAACAAGCTTCTCCTGTGCCTTGTGATACCTTCAATGACTTTGTGCGTCTGTTTAAACAAGCTCTTGTGAGTCAAAATCTTCAAGATCAAACAGTATATGTTGTAAGTAATTTGATTTTAGTGGGTAGGTTTTGTTTTGCTTATGTGGATGTAGTTGTCAATAGCTTGTATGTGCAATGTACGCATTACAACAGTTTTCACAAACTTCTTTTCTGTAACTTGCTCACAATCTGTTGATGCCAAATAGACTTGTTTTTTTTTTCGGCTGGTTTACTATCTGTAGGTGGAAGTGTGTTTTTCATGGTTTTGGAGTTATTTTTATACACAAAGCTGTGTAACATAGTAAGTAATTGCCGTAAATTATACTGTGTAATTAAGTCTCTTATAATATTATCTTTAGAGAGGCTATATTTGTTTCATAGTTTAGTCACACCCAGGTACTTCTTTGTAAAGAAGATAATTTCACAAATGAAAAGGCAAAAGCAGGAAGCAGGGGTGAAGTGCATTATGGTGCGCACAAATGACAACAATTTGTTGACTATCATAGACTTAAGTCAGAAGTCATACTAAGGAATTAAAATGCACAATTTCCTCTATGAATGTAATCTTTAGACTGTTGCCCTTGGAGGTAAGAACTGAGGTTTTAAAACTGAGATGTCAGAAATCCTGCAGTGAAAGATTTGGTGACATACTTCAGTGGAGGAAAGAAGCAGTCTGCAGAAGAAAATATGAGATCTTAGATCACAGGTACGATTGAATCAGCGTAGGACTTGTACACCAGTATTGTGCTAATCTAGCTACATCAACTAGTAAACATTTGCAGACATCATTAACAGCATTGATTGTGTCAACAGATGAATATTGAAATAAATATGAAGCATGCATTAAGAATCATTTAATTTGTTAAACAAGGTCAAATTCACTATTTAAGAAAACATGAAAGTGACTCAAGATTGGAAGTTTGATCACCTGGGGTTTATCACTTTGTGTGTTTCTCAGACCAGTTGCAGAGCACATTGCTTTGCCTTTTTATAGTCAAACAAGAAGTTCGCAATTGCACAGAAAATTCTATGCTCTTTTTCACAGGTTATAGTTAAGTATTTTGTTTAATGGATATAAAAATGTTTTTAATCAGTTCATATTGTATTTATGGAAAGGAATGCTAACTGGTGAAGATCGTGAAGTTGATAAAATTTACTCTTCAAAAATTGGAAAAAAAGAAAACTCCAAACCACTACTTAAAATATATAATAAACTACTTATAGGTAATTCAATTTAATATACAGACCAAAAATAAAAGTGGTATTGACATCTTTAGCACTAATGTGATAGCAGATTTCACAAAATATATAGTAAGTCTTTATTATTGATCTGGAAATCAGAATGTTCCTGAACAGGGGTTACAGAAAGCAAAGCATTAAATACCTATAAAGTTTCAGTTGTTTCAGAGAAATAGTTGCTGAATCAGAAGAATTAAGTATTAAATTAGTATTTCAGTTCTGTTCCGCATGGGGACAGACGGGAATGCAGGAAATCAATTCATGTATATTAATTAACCTGTGTCATCTGGGTTTATGATAGAACAGTTTAAATTGAGACTGATGGGAGACCAGCATGCTGGTAACATCAACTGGCAAAGACAATTTATTCCGTTTCATTTTGGTAATAAATAATCTAATGTTTCAGCTTAATTAATTCAGAGTTAATTAAGATAAATGTTTACTCTTAAGCAAAGGATTCTAAATGCTTCTGTTAACTCAAGCACGGGTGCTGCGTGCTTGTGATTACTTCCAAAAAATTAATTTATTCCTTATAACTATCTGAAAGAAGTAGAACAGCTCTAACTTCTATTCATTTGTACATCTGCAGTATTCATCACTATAGAGAAATAAGAACCTGCAGTTTTATTGTTCCTCAACAATAAGATTTTTTCAAAATGTTTTTATTCTCCTGTTTTTTTTCCCTATAGACTCAGATATTCAGTTGTGATGATCTTTAAGGTCTTTTCCAACCTGAGCAATTCTATGATTCTATGTTAGTGTTTCTTGTACAAGCTATACATACACCACATATCTGTTATTACTACAGAGGGTTTGCATAAAATTCTGTAAAATTCTGGGCTATGAGCTATGGTAAGAAAAGTTTATCTTAAAATTCAGTGGTATGAACTCCAGATGTTAGCTACTTGAAGATACTAAGTGGTAGCTCTTAATTATTTCGGAGTCATGACTGAATAGTGGTAAAAGACAGCTCTCCTACGGTGTGTTAGTACAGAGCTGACATAGTACCCAGTTTTTAATAGAAAAATACTTTTGGAGAAAATTGAGATTTCACTGGTTATAAATGATGTTACAGTTTTCTTGATCAATATATGTTCTTATTAATTCTTGCTACCTTTAGGTATAAGAGTGTAGCTTTCTGGAGGTTATATCTTTTGTTTGGTAGCCTTTCTGGAAGCACACCTGAAGCAATAATCTCTCAGATGTTCCCTAGTTAATGTGACTTCCTACTTAGTTTCCTTTCCTCTTGTCTGAGACCTAGTGGTGAAATGTGTCTCCGGTAGCTGAGAATGGATTTCAAGTCAAAATGGGAGTTCAGGCTAATATTTTTTATGTAATGAGATCATTATTTTGTTAAAGGTACTGGATCGAGCAGAACAGCTAAGGGAAATGGAAGCAAACATCCTGCCAGCATTTCTTAGGCTTCAAGAATTGGTGAGTATCTCAAGAAAACAAATAGATGATATGATTCCTACATTCAGAGAACCACACATGAGATATCTGTCTGTCTGTGCTCATTGTGGAAAGTGATTCCTTAGGTTAGGAAAGCTGCAAGGCTGGTTGGTTTGTCTGTTTGATTTCCTGAAAATAAGCAACTGGCAGAGGTCAGAACTGGAAAGTAAACCAGAACTTAAATATTGGCAGGTCTATCTTATCCCTCAGTATGAACAAATCAGAGTGAAATTTAATAATACCTTCTGATAGAGATGCTGGTGCCAAAAATGTAGCAGCTTTTTCTTGAATCTTTTTGTTTTTGAGATGTAAATTTTTTTCTATACTTCATTTAAACTTCCACAGTAACTACCCCAAGAAAGCAAAAAAAGGAACACTGTGATCTATCAGGCAAAAGTTCAACACAGACCCTACCTACTACATACTTTGTACCAACAAGAGATAAGTTAAGAAACCAATCCTTCTAGCATTTGTTAATGTGAGTGTGGGGATTCTAAATCTACATCTGAGTCAGGCTGACTCAGAGAGCTCAATCAAATAGAGCGAGTTCAGAATCAGAAGCATGAATTTGCAATTCAAGAAATGTTTCTTTTCCTCAGTTTTTTCCCACGTGAAACTTCAGGCCATTTCTTGATGGCCTTTTCAGAACAGTATGAGCTATTTGCTTGTGGCTGGACTTGTTCAGCTCAGCAGCTGAGAACGTGCTTGATGTTGGCAGAAGGTTTTTACATTTCTACTGTAATCACACCATAGCAAGTGTCTGATTTGAAGTTAAACTCTGTATCTTATCCTCTTTCACTTCTGAACTATATAGTTGGAATATGTCTTTTGTCCCTTGGAAGAAGTAAAACCAGGGTATTCTCTAGAAAACAAAACCAGAAAATGGTGGTATTTTGAAATGTCTGAACAACTGAATACAGGACTATTTTTTTTTTTTTTTGTACCTCAAGAACTTGTCAGTAACCTTCTGGTGACACTCATTTCACCATTGACTGAATGAAGGCTCATTCAGAGCTGTGTTTTTAATCTTGGCAGCTGATAGGTTTTTCTGACCCTTGTCTGTTTTGCCCATGTTGAAGAGTGTGCTGCCCTAGAGAAGAATTAAACTGACAATAGATGAGGGAAGCATAGCCCCTACTGTTCAGGAACCAAAAAAAGCATATGTTTTTTGTTTGTTTGTTTTTTGTTTAAATATGCTAAAGCAGCATTTTCAAGTTCAAAAGTGATCTCCAGATAAGTTTGCTAGCCTTTCCTCATGCTGATATCCTCGTTTCTGTGTTCTGAATTGAGGTGCTGTAAAACTCACGTGCGAGAAGATGAATGCCATAGGGGCAAAGTTGAGTTATCATTTACTTTCATGTAAGGCATGGGTCTTTGTTAGTATCACATATTTTGTGGAACAGGGCATCATTTGTGAAAATGGAATGCTTGATTTCTGTATGGGTTATGATAGAAAGTTATTTACATTTTTCATATTGGAAGGTCTGTCAGGAACTGAAATGGAAATACCTTAGCTTTTTCTTAGCTAAAATGGGTAGGAGGTCTGGGAAAGAAAACTGCAGAAAAGTGAGCTCATTAAGGGAAAATAGGTGAATACAAGTAGAGAAACAAGAAACAATAAAGAATGTTGGTGGGTATCATTTTAGCAAGAAGTAGGAATTTCAGAGAAAGGGAATGGCATTTAAACTTTTCAAGTCATTCATAACTCACATTAAACATCATTTATCAGTTGGGGTTTTGACAGAGCTCTTTATAGGTTTTTTCTGTAGACATTGTCTAGTTCGAACTACAAGACTGCAGCATTCTTTGAGTATAGTGAGGACTGCGCTGAAGCACTGACATGTGATAGAAGGAAAGAACGGCAATACTCAAAAACCTGCTGCTCCTACTCTTCTCCTGACCTTGAAAATAAAGTACTAGCTTGGTTTTAAAGGGATCATAGCATCATAAAATCATAGAATGACCCCGGTTGGAAGGGACTTCAAGGATCATGTAGTTCAACTCCTCTGCCCTAGCAGGACCACCAAACATACACCTTTACTAGATCAGTTTGCCCAGGGCCCTGTCCAACCTGGCCTTGAACACCTCCAAGGACGGGGCATCCACAACCTCCCTGGGCAGCCTGTTCCAGGGCCTAACCGCTCTCCTAGTAAAGAACTTCCCCCTAACATCCAACCTAAATCTTCCCTCCTTCAATTTGGATCCATTTCCCCTAGTCCTGCTATTGTCAGCCCTTTCAAAGAGTTTACTCCCCTCCTGGGTGTATGTTCCCTTCAGGTATTGAAAGGCAGCAATGAGGTCACCCCGCTTTCTCTTCTCCAGGCTGAACAAGCCTAATTCCTTCAGCTTGTCCTCATAGGGGAGGTGCTCCAGGCCCCTGATCATCTTCGTGTACTTCCTCTGGACCCTTTCCAAAATCTCTATGTCCTTCTGAGATCTGAGCTTTCACTTGTTAACTCTTCCTATCTGCTCAGAAAGTCTGGGTTTGATTACCAATATAAATTGCTGCCTTAATTCTGCCATGACTGGATTGAGCTTGGTATTGTTTAGTACTGAAGCTTTGTAACCCCAGAAAGTTTACATGTCAATGAAATGCCAAGAGATGAAGATGAAAATCTTCGACTGTATGACTCTCTTGACTAGACTAGCCGAAGCTTTCTTATGGTAGGGATCTGTTTTAAACTGTACATTTCATTTTTGTTTGCTTATTATTTTGAATAGAAATGTCATGGTATTTTTTCATTGATGTTATAATATGCCATGGTTTTTTTTTTTTCTGTTCATCTGTTACTTTTTTTTTTTTTTCCCCTCCTTGTAGACTGACAGAAATGTGACAGTTATCTTGCTTAGTGAAATAGTATGGGAAATGTTCCGTCCAAATACTGGATGCTTTGAGCCATTCGTCTTGTATTTTCCTGATTACAGCATAGGTAATGTAATTCTTGAATTTGCTTTTTGAGGGGGATAAAATAACACTTTGTCAAAAATTGTACAAATGTTTTTGACCATGTTTACTAATGTGCCTTTTTCTGATTCTGAAAAGCACGTTAGCTACTGGAAGGCAGAAGACTGTATTCATACTGCCTCTAAAATGCTCATCTTTCTTCTCTTAGCAGACCGTTGAAAAATAACATTTTGGCTCCATTATACTTGCTAGTTCTTTCAATTACAATGATTGTTTTTGTAGTGTTTGTTTTTAATGGGAAATATTTTTCTGCTTAATTTGTGTTCAGTTTTTAAAGCTCTCCATAGATTATCCAAACTTACTTATGTTTAAATAGGACACCTGCAGAAGATCTTGTCCCAGAATCATCCTCCAGAATATTCTGCGGATTTCTATTCTGCATATATAAATATCCTGCTGGGCGTCTTCTACATGGTCTGTAGGGACCTCAAAGAACTTCAGCATCTGGTGAGACAAGTTCTTTTAGTGTTTTTGCTGTTGTTGTTGTTATTGTTGTTCTCTGTTTATTTGCATGTTTCCCTGAAAAACTCTGGCAAGTCTAGATTTACTTTTGAATGTAGAGAAAGAGAAGGTGTGTTAGGACAAAATGTGGTTTTCCTAAAGATGCATGACAAAAATTGTGATTGTTCTCGTGGCTCTAAAGGATTTCCTGTATTACACAGTGTCCAGCCAGTCACAGAGAGGACAAAAACTGCATTCAAGGAATTTAGTCTGTATGTGATTCACCCAGCCTGGAATTCCTCTTTATCTTGCCTATACTCAAGCAATTCCACAGTATCAGAGTGGCTAAGAGGACTAAACCAAATGTTTTCACCTGTTGTGATAAGGAGATGTATCTCATCAAGTTTTTATGGCTACTTCTAAGTATGGTAGAAGCAGTTGTTGCAATTCCAGCAGTGTTTGAAGAACAGCTCTGTTACAGACTTAGGTATAGCGGTGTTTTTTTAGTAGTAGTTATGATTTTGCTCTTTCAACCTTCCTTATTCTTCAGATTCTTCTTGTATGTAGTTATGTGGATTTGAACTTTGCACACTGCAGTTGTGGACTTTTGTTACTCTTAACAGATTCTGTTGTATTTGTTTCCTGAACAATTCAGAATGTTCAGTGGAACACGAGACAATTACTTTCAGTGTGTGACAAAGACTCAAGTGAATGATGTTAGATAACCACTGCATGTCCAGTTACAAGTTCTATGGTTTCCTTTGCTTATGAAGTGTAATTTGTCACCCAACAATGTTAATACTTCATCAGTATGGGAAATTTAACTTAAAATTTGAAGCATTTGAATTTAAAGTTTTAACTTAAAATGTTCTTGCAATATAATATGTGAGAAAGTGAAAATATGTTGAAGGTATTTGGTAAAAGGAGTCTTAACCAGGTATAAATTGAGGAATGTAATATCAAACAGTAAAAATAAACTAAAACAAATGCACACGTGATGGTGACATTTGCATAGGTAAAGATGAAAAGCAATGCCTATTATTAGCTCAGTTACTATTGTTTAAGTAAATATAGTTACTGGATACAAGGAAATTTTGCTTGTAGGGAGAACCCATTGAAATTTCAAAAATCTATTGTGGTCAGTGGTTACAAACAGTGAACAGATTTTGCCAATGAGGTGATCTGAATGTTCTGCTTGCTTTTCCAACAGGAAAATATGTCTAAGTTTCAACTGAGCTTATCTGTTAACTTTGGAAGCTTTATACTTAGATGAGATTGTCTTTCCATCAGACGTAGTTCTTGCAGGGCCAGCAGCAGCACTGCTGGTGTAGTGGTATCATGCAAGATTCCCATTCTTGCGACCTGGGTTCGATTCCTGGGCAGCGCAGGAAGTTTTTTTCCCTTCAGCAATAGCAAGGACTTACCAAGGGGAGGTCGTGCCTGACCAGCCTGGTAAGCTGCTATGATGAAACAACCCACCTGATAGATGTGGGGAGAACAGTGAATATTATCTTTGCGGACATCAGCAAGGCCTTTGGCACTGTCCCCCATTACACTGTTACACCTCATAGACAAGGTGTTAATATATGGGCTGGGTGAGCAGAGAATGAGGTGGATCAGAAACTGACAGAATGGCTGAGCCCACAGGAAGGTAGTAAATGGCGCAAAGTCTAGCTGGAGACCTTCTCTCAATATTGGGTCCAGCCTTGTTTAATATCTTCATGATAGTTGACCTAGGTGATCTTGTAGGTCATTTCCAACCTTGTGGTTCTATGATTCTATGATTAATGATCTGAATAGTGGAACAGAGTTTGCCCTCAGCACGTTTGCAGATGAATGACAAAACTGAGAAGGCTGCCTGCCATCCCGCTGGTGGTTCTGGTGAGGCCATGGTGCTTTGTTCAGTTTTGAGTCGCTCACTGCAAGAAAAACGTGAAAACCTGGGAGTGTGTCCAGAGAAGGACAATGAAGCTGTTTAGGGGTCTGGAGCAAAAGTCTTCTAAGAAGCAGCTGGGGGATCTGGGATTGTTTAGTCTGGAGAAGTACAGGCTCAGAGGAAACCTTATGGCTCCCTACACCTATCTGAACAGAGGCTGTGGCAAGGTGGGAATTGGCCTCTTCTCCCACATAATTAGCAATAGAACTAGAAGGAATGTCCTCAAGTTGTGCCAGAGGAAAGTTTGGGGTGGATATAAGGAAAAACTTCTTAGAATGAGTGGTGAAGCACTGAGTAAGGCTGCCTGGGGGTTGTTTGAGTTTCTGTCCCTGGAGATGTTCAAGAATTGTTTAGATGTGGTACTAAGGGATGTGGGGAAGCATTGGTGGTCGGTAGGCAGTTGACTACATGATCTTGGACATCTTTTCCTTGTTAGTGACTCTGATTCTCACTATCTTATGAACCACGCCATAGTGCTTAGTATGACCTAGAAATATATATGTAACTATGCATGATTATTAATAAAATATTCTGGAATGATTAAATGTATGTGTTGAAGACACTGCCTTGAGTTCATTGTGTTAGCACAGAGATGTAGAAAGATTCAGCAGGACAAGAGGCAAATGAGTTCTGAAGATTGTTATTTTACAGTATTCTGTGTGCTAATTACTTGACCATTTCAGAAAAGCTTGAGATTAGATCCTTGTCAGAAGTCCCTCATTCTTAAAGGAATTTGTGTGACTATGTGGATGTGTTAGGACAGTTTTTATAAACCATTCCTGCTTGTCTGTTCTAAGTTCAGAAGTAAGCAATGTGTACGTGTTGAACTGCATCTAGACTCCATAGTTTACTTCCATTACTCATTTTTGTATTGAAGGCAAAACTGTTTTTTTTTAATTCCATTTATAACGTTTAGTTGTGTTATTTAAAAAAATCAAGGATTACAGCCTTTGAGTACAGAGAACAGATTTTGCTGCCAACCACGCTGATTATTTCAACTTATATGTAATCTGCAAGAATGTTGTGACACTTCACAGTAGAATATTTGGAAATAAAACAGCATAATTATTGACTGAAATAATAGTTTTTGATTACAAAACCAATGAATTATACCATGTTCTCTATTCTGTAGGTAGATCAAATGTATTGTCATACATTCTTAATGTGTTGTACTTTTTACTTTCTGTAGGCAGCACTCAATTTCTCTAAATACTGCGAACCAGTGGTCAGAAGAGAAGGTAAGCTTCTGTCTTTAATTTGAGCATGTGCATGAGAGTGTGTATGTCTTTCTGTTGACTTTCTGGAAGACTGTTTTGACCCTCGCTTTGTTAATTTTTCTGGTGACAGCTGTGTCACTTAGACTAGTTGCACCCAACAGGTAACATTTGCAATAGAAGATCAAAGTTTCTGGTGTTGATGTTTTGAGAAAATGAGAGGGAAATACTTTGAAAACTGGCTACTCCCCTGTACAACTTTCTCCTCTCTCCAGCAGCAGCACTTCCACAAAGTAGTGACAAAAGTCATTTCTCTATCAAGGCTGAGGAGAAAATAAAAGCAGAGGTTCTGTCAGACTGTCCCAGAGTTCATCAGAATAACCACAGAGAAACAGCCTTGCATTGTAGGATGTGTATGCAAATGCATAACTGTGATGCAGCATTTAGAGTCATTGTGTTCTGCCTCTGACTGTTCAGTTGCTGTAGATTTGGTTTGTGTTCCACACGTTAAACATTTAACAGAGTTTATTTTGGCTTGGTGCAGCGAAAGAACGCGACACTCGTAAACTCTGGAAAAATATTGAACCTCATTTGAAGAAGGCAATGCAGACAGTTTACCTCCGGGAAATATCCAGGTAACCTTTGGTGGTTTCTTTTTCTGTTTTTGTGTTTAACAAGCTTTCTTCATGAATATTTTCTTTGTCTCAGTGGACTTTTGTGAGCTGTCTTTCTTTTTTGCTAGATAGAATCTTTACTCTTTAACCTGTGTTTCTTTTTTGGCATATGATGTTAAAAATGAGATACTTTAGGAGAGATCTTTTAAATAAATTGGTAGGTGTAGCATATGAAGAAGTAAGTGATAAGTTGTATGTAGTGAGTGAACTAGCAGAGATGGGTTGCAGTTTGAATTTCTGTGGCGGTCATGCAGATCAGTGTTATCACGAGTGGAACTGTCAAGCATGGGAATCCATCACCAGGATATACAGACAAAAATACTGGTGCAGATTTTGTGCATCAGTGTCCTTTAGCTTTGTTCATTCATTAGATTTATGTATTTGCTGTGCTTTTTGACCTTTGTTTTTTTTGTCCAAGGGCAAAACATTCCTTATATACAGTTATAGTTTTTAACAGCATTAAAACTTGCTGTATTGCTCGCGCACTGAACTTAGGTTGGTGTAGTTTGAGATTCCTTGTTTATTTGACTTGTGAGGCTGCTAGGAAAAGCACCCTGATGCACACCTTTTAATGGTAACTATTGTCTCAGGCTTAATGTCTTCTCTGTCCTTCAGATTTGTGATTCTCATATTATACCCATGTAAGTAAGGATAATTAATTTGACTTCTTTGTACCGATACATAAATATTTCCTCTTCAGTGAATGCCACTGAGGCCGTAGAGTATTCTGGTAACAGAACTTGAGTGAGCAGTAGAAGTCTTGGCTAAATGTCTTGGAAAAATGATCTTTCCTTGAAACAGGAAATAGGTTTCCCTCTGTATGAGCCTGACTTAGCAGTACAGCGAGGCATTAATTGCTTTGTTTGCCTCAAATATTTGTGTATTCAGACTCAGTATTGATCTTTGTTAGTATCTACTTGCAGTCTTAACTTTTTATATTCTCTAATAGTCCTTTCTAATTACTATGTAATCTAACATCATGATGTAAGGTATCATAGTATCATAGTATCGTGGGAGTTGGAAGGGACCTTAGAGATCATCGAGTCCAACTCCCGGGTTTCGAGCCCCCTGTGTAGTGAAGCGGCACTTCTACCCCTGCGCCACAGGGGGGATTCGAACCCGGGCCCTCCAGTGCCGCAAGCAGCGGCTTAAACCACTGCGCCACTGGGGGCACACAAGGTAGCTTATTAATGGTTCCCAAATTACTAGTTTTCCCTCTTTACTATTTTTATATGATTATAAATTTGAATTTTGCCAGTTTTTATTATAAATTTCAGCTTTTTGTGTAATAGTTCTAGGATTTACTTCTGCATATCTGTAAGCACTTGATAAAAATAACCATATTAATTTTTCTGGCCATACAACGGTAATTACTCCTGGGTTTTCTTTTAATTTTAAGTTACAGCAGTGGAATTTTGTTACATGCTGTTGTGCTGCCTGAACCAAGATGAAAATGAAACTTTTTTCTACCTTTGAGGTAGACAGTGTATGAAATATTGGGTTAATAATTTGGTTGAACGTTCATTATGATTTGAGTATTACCTCAGCTCTCATTAAGCTATTTTGTATGTTTTTAACGGCTCATGGCTGATAAGCCTAATATTTGATAATAAATTACAGACAGTATTTCAGCTTAGGGACTGTTCATGATGGTCTTTTAAAATGCAGTGGTACTTTGGTACTTGAATAAAATGTTATTGTTTGTAGTATACTAAGTGATAGTCTAAAATCATGACATGCTGATAATGTTCCTCAGGGGAAATTATAAGGAGAGGATTTCAATATTACGTGAAACACCTACTTGTAGACGTTACTTTTCACTGTCAAAATGTTCTTCTTGATTTTACCAAAGCTTCTCAGAGAAGAATAAAAGCAGCTTTCTTTTTTTCCCACACAGACTTCAAAATTCCAGTGTGGAGTGATTATAGCGTTGTTCTTGTTAGGATAAACTTTTTGAGAATAATAAAAAATTGAAACTATCCATTCTTCATTCAATTCTGCTTTGTTTCAAAGCTTAAAATGCTGTCGTCATTTAATGGAAAGGAATGGATATTTTATAATTAGTTAGTACTCAGTTTTACTTTTATATCTTAATATGAAATTGTTTTCTGTATTATTATTTTCTGTCATATTAATGAAACCTATATTCGATATAGTAAGACTTGATAAAGACTTGATATTTATGATTATTTTTTCACTCTGGCCTATGTTCTTGGTATATGGTTTGTTGTTGTTTTTTGTTTTTTTTCACAAAAAGATGATTTTACATGGGAGTAACAAGAATTAATTTATGTACTTGCGTTTTCTTTTCTGTCTTTTAGCTCACAGTGGGAGCGATTACAGTGTGAAGAAGGAGAATCTGGGCAGATTAAAGGTGCCAAATGTTGAAGCTTGTAATGTAAAATGTATACACTTCTGATTGATTGCTGTTACCTGATAAAGTGTGACTGGAATTAATGTGGATGGGGATACCTAGTGTTCAGTTACAGCTCAGGGAAGATATGTTATCTTTGAGAAGGCCTTTTACAAAGGACTTTCCTATCTTTTCCCCTTCCATATATCCTAGGAGTAATTTTTCTTATGATGCTATTTGGGGTATAAGCAAATTTCATTTAATCAGTATTTCTCCATCTAATAATACTAACTGCAAACCTATGCATACCAACTGGCAGAGCAGTCAGTGAAGAGTGAAGTCTGTGTTTTACGTGGTACATTGTACTGGTTTACCACATTCCTAAGCAAAACAGGTATCCTTGGACCATCAAATGCTGTTTACCATCAGCTTAAAGTGATATAATGTAACATGCTTTAAAACACTCAGTTTTACTGTGGATGTAATTAAGGAGATGGTGCGTGATGGAACACTACCAGATCAGTTGTAGAAATAGACACTTCTTTATTAAATTGAATTGTCTGCATGTGATTTCTTTTTTTTTAGTTTGTTGTTCCATGTAATCAGTATGTAATACAAAACATTCTCATTTGTAAATTATAGCTAAGACTTGTAATTTTGTGAATACCTGAAAAGGAATTGCTAGCTGTTGTCTAGGTTGCTTCTCATCACTCTGCAAGCTTTGATTCTCAACCTTTAAACATCTTTAATTCCTTCATCTTTATTTGCTGATCTTTGTGAATTAAGCTGTAAAGGTAGTAGTACTTTAAAGAGCAAGAAACAATTGAAGTAAGTGAAGAAAGTACAAGAGGGACCTTTTAGTTGTCTCCTTACTTTGACAACTCGTGAAGCAGGGTGGTTTGATGATTCTGCATGAGCTGTGAAAAAAAAAGAACTATGGTGACAAGAATGAGGGTGCTTAAAAGGAAAAATTATGAAGTACATTAAAAAGGAAGAAGAAAAATACTCAGTAGGCTGTACTACTTGTGCTCGTAATACGTGAGACTCTTATATTAATGAAGTATATTATGTAGCACACTGGGTCAGATGTATTGTTTCAAGTCTTGAGAATGTTTTCCTTTTTATAGAAAATAAGAGTAGCTAAAAGTGGTGAGATGCTGAACTGTTGCTCAGTGATGCAGCACCGATTCTGGTGGCATGACAGCTCAGTTTCTTGCTGACCTGTATCTTTCAGAGTCTGGGTTGTCTATTAATTTGTGTTGTTTGCTGGAACGTTGTCCTTGAATGGAAGTATCCTTGTATTATTTTTAGGGAGATCACACCTCAGTGGTTTTTGAATTGCTGATTTTTTAAATACTGCTTCTGAGAAGAGTCTGTAAGGAGTTCGGGATGTGTATTTTGTGTAGCTTCATGCCAACATTCCTTGCCCTTCCCTGACTTTATATCTGTGGTAACAGCTTTGTCAAAAGAAGCCATACTTATTTATTTACAGGAGTACAGCTGGAGAGAAGGAAATCACGTAGACTATAGTATTGAAACAGGAGAATACAAACCACTGTAATTGGAAGTCTGTGGAAATCTGAAATCTGCTCTCAATTGTTTCTTTTACAGGACTTTCTGCACACGCACATGTGGAACTTCCTTACTACTCCAAATTTCTTCTAATTGCTGCCTACCTTGCCTCCTACAATCCTGTTAGGACAGATAAGAGATTCTTTCTTAAGGTAAAGGTGTTTTTGTTTTGTTTTTTGTATCCGATTTTCAGCATTCATGGTTGTCCTGGTTTAAAACTCTTTGACAGCTGAATTTTCTTTGTGAGGTGTATCTATCAACACGTGCCTGTGTACATGAATATATGGTATTCATGGCAGGTAAGGGTGAGCAACTGGAAAAAAAGAAGAGGAGAAGTCTTTAAGAATATGCTTTTCTTCTCAAATGCAGATTGTGAATACATGTTTTGAAGTTTACTGCAGTTCCTAGTGAATGATAGCCTATTATGTTAATAGTTTAATGTTTCTGTTTCTGGTACTGAAGGTTTTTCACCTTTCTGTCTAGTCCTTTATAAGGGTGTAGGTGTGCTTGTAGTAAGTGCTGTCTGACAAATTACCTTTATGGGCATATTTTGTTCTTCTTGCTTGACCAAACAATTTCGTAGCAAGTGCTTTATTTTTTAAGCAAATGTTGTTGGCCAGATTTTTCTATATTAGTCCTGGAACTCAAACAAGAAAGGCTATAAGAATCAAGTCAAGTAAGGCATGTCACCTAACATGTTACATCTTTTCTTGCTTGTGTTCACTGAACAACCTTCTCAATTTTTTTTCCTGTCTCTTTTTGTATCATTTCTGAAGTTGATTTCCACTCTTGCATATGAACCATACTGAACTTTCCCACAGTAAATGCAATGTGAACTTCTAGCGTTTTTGAAGCAGGGACCGTGTAGAAATTTCAGAGACATTAAATATTTTCCCCAAGAACTGGGTGGAACAGAAGCTGCTGTTCTTTCTGCAGGTATCATCAGATAGGAGATAGCAATTCATCAGATGCTGGGGCAGCATTCAGAAACAGGTGCATCTCAAAGCCCTATGGTAACATGTTTTGGGTATGCCTTCAAGTTGTGTGTTCTGGAGTCATACTGACAGGGAAAACAGAATAAGGTTTTATTAGGGCTGCAAAGAGATTGCAAGTAGACACAGAAAAATATCTTTTTGAGTAGTTAACTAATGACTGCCAGAAGGCAAAAGGATGCAAACAAAAGCATGGGCATTGAGGTGCTAATCTGCTCTACTAGTATATGAGCTAGGTTACTGTAGTTGTGATCTGTGGGATTTGGGAATACTAAAAGCCCGAATGGGCAGCGGTGCTGTTATGTGAAAGTTCTGTGTGACGATTAAATGAAAAATAAGTTGCTTTTAAAATATTCTTTAATAAAAAAAGAATGTATGAATTGTTTATTGTATTGATTTAAACAATGCTAAAAACTAACTGAAAATGAGCTCTGAGCTTCATGTTTTGTTGTACTGACACAGAAATGGAGTACCTGCTCAGTTGCTTTGAAACACCATCAAATAAATGAAATATACCATATGGAGATGGCAGCATCACCTTTAAAATGCATAAAATGTGTTGAGATCTATCACTATTATGTCATGTAACTCCAGGTTTGGTCACATTTCCCTCCAACAGTTTTCTGTTATCAGAGCAGCTCTCTTTTCAAAGACATAATAAAAAGATTACTTTCCTGTCTAAAAGCATGTGAGGTAGGTGTTAACTGAACAAACTACCTTTTTGTTTTTTGTCTGGCAAATTATTTATAGAAAACTCAGAACAATATTAAGCTCTTCAAAAGTCAATCAAAAATGCCATGGTTACTGAGGTATTGACGTGGCCAAGTATTGAGCTATATAAATGCCGAGTGTGAGATTTTCATCATTAAAATGGACAGAAGATTCCTTTTATTGGAGATATTTTTTTCAAAATTCATTGAAAATGCTAAGAAGGTAGACTCAGTAATGCTTCTCAAAGTAGTAGAAACACATGTCAAGGGATATTTTGAGGAATATTTATAATTTAAAAACAATCTTTGTATTTTGCCCTCTCATTTCAAACAAGAACACTTCATATTATCTTAGGACTGTCATCTTCTTTCTTAAGAAAACTCCTTTTTAAATGGCTTTTATTTGTTTCCTCTTCGTGTTTCTGTTTGTCCTTTTCCTCCTTCCACTTGAACTGTCTTAACGTTGCGTAGTTTGTCATTTTGCTAACTTTCAGATAGTCTGAATTCTGAAATGGAGGAGATAAAAAATGAAAATTCAGGTGGGTGTATCTTTAAAAACCAAAGGGCCATCATTTGAACTTCTCAGGAGTGAAAAAGAAATGAAAAATCTTTCTTTTCATGATATGATTGAGGGTTGGGGGAAGAAAGTAGTAATGAACCATATTAAAAACAGATTTTCATTTGTTCTCACCAGCTCTGGGTTAGATCAGAAAAAATAAATTATGCATTCCATCAAAAAATGTTAGAGTGTTGTTTTATACCACTTGGGACACAATGAAGTGTGATTTTAGGACTTCTAGTAAGAAGAATTACTTAGCAGCATCAGAGCTATATATACTGGAGGCATAATAAAAAAGCAGAACTGTATTAGCATACTGCCAGACATAGTGCATGATTCTTTCTGATTCATTCAATTTTGTCACTGCAGTAAGAAGAGCAGAAAATAATTTGCATGTTGTATTTGCTCTTGTCCATTGTTTTACAGCATCATGGGAAAATTAAGAAGACCAACTTCATGAAGAAACATGAAAAGGTATCTATTTTATTTTTCAAAGCTGAGCTTGGAAACAAAGATTTTCTTACTACTGCACTATTGATTTCATACTTTCATACTCTTTATTATTCTGTATTACTGTACAAGCAAGCATTACTTGAAATAAGATATTGGCGTATGTGTTTTACGTTATATACATCTCTGTATGATGCATACATTTTTATTTCTTGAGAATTTACCATAAATTTGTCTTTCGTATCTTTTTATATAGCTAAGTGTGTTCAATAAAGCTATTTAAAGGTCATTGTAGATTGGATTGAGTTGGAAGGGACCTTAAAGATAATCTAGTTCCAACCTCTGTGCCATGAGCAGAGTACTCACCTGCCAGCTCAGACTGCCCAGGGCCCCATCCGGCCTGGCTTTGAATGCATCCAGGGATGCCACTCTCTGAGCAAAAATGTAGATCTCCCTTCTAGTTTAAAGCCTTCACTGTCAGATGGTGCAAAAAATGTGTCTCCTTCCTGCTTAGAAGCTCCCTTCAAATACTGGAAGGCTGGAGCTTTCTCTTCTTCAAGCTAAACAAGCCCAGCTCCGTCAAGAGCTGTAGGAGATGTGCTCCAGCTCTCTAAGGAACTTTGTAGCCCTCTTTTGGACACATCCAACAGCTCCATGTCCTTCTTATGCTGGAGGTCCCAGACCTTGATGCCCTACTCTGCAAGTGGTCTCAAGAGGGCAGAGCAGAGGGGAAAGTTCCCTCCTTGCTGGCCACTGTTCTTTTGGTGCAGCCCAGGATAGTTGGCCTTCCAGGATGCAGACATACCCTGCTGGCTTATGTCCAGCTTTTTGTCCATCTGCATCCCCGAGTCCTTCTCTGGACAGTTGAGTTCTTCTCTAAGTCTGTACACATATCTGGGGTTGCCCAGACCCATGCAACACCATGCACCTGACCTTGTTGAACCTCACTAAATGCTCGTGTGCTCACTTCTAAAGCTTTTCCAGGTCCCTGTGGATGGCATCTCTTCCTTTTATTGTGTCAGCTGCACCACCCAGCTTTTTGTCATCAACAGACTTGCTGATGGTACACTCAGTCCCACTGTATACCATGAATAAATATAGAATGTGTAGAAAAGCTGGGTTTCAGAATTTCTATTGAGCGCATTAAAGTAGCAAATGATTTTGAAAAGCAAATCAATTCCTAGTTATGCTTAAGATATAAGGACTTTAAATTTGTGTGTTGAGGCTTGAGAACTTTGCACTTCTGTCTGTTGTTTACATAGAGTTGACCAAAAAGAAGCAATTATTCCATCAGACTAATAACTAAACTTGTCATGATTACGAGTATCTAAACATAACTGGTTTCAGTGAAGCTGCGCTGGTTTTTACTGACAGACACTTGATGCACTTGGAAAGCAAGTATCTGTATGTGTGTTCGTAGATGTAATGTAAAAGGAAAAATCAAATTAATGTTTGTAACCTGTTGAGTTGCTTTTAGGTGAATCATAGAATCAGGAGCAGTGCAGATAGCACTAAATCCATGCAGAAATCATCATTATGTCCTTCCTTCCCTGTGCCACATTCAGCGTGGGTGAAAAATTTAATTTGATAATTTCTTAGCTTAATAACCCTTCCTTCTGAACCTGCCCTCATTTTTCTTTGGCCCTGTAGGAGATTAGAGTCTTTGGGTCCCATTTCTGTAGTGGTGCAGATTATACTTGTGAAAATTTGACTTTTAATTTTACTTCAACTGTTGCAGCTTTAAGTAGATAATTAAGTATACGTAGGAATTCTTGAGTCTTTGAATACATATGTCCTGTACACATAGATGTCATGGACATCTTCTCTCTGGCATGTGAACTCCAGAGATCTTTTGGAGCATTTAATTATTTTAAGGGCTGCTATCTTCTTGAAGTACATCCACATCTTAATTAGTTGATAAATCATTTTCAGGAGTGAGAGAGAGGAGAAATAATTGCTGTACCTTCGACCAAGGATGTTCTTCCTGCAGCCTCTGCGGGAACGGTGTTTTGTTTTATTCTCTCAGCAATAGGATTTTCAGGCTTAGTGATGAGATGGGAACAACTAGAGAGATGAGAACAGCTAGGAATGTGAAAGAAAGGGAAAGAGATTAAATGACAGAATATAGAGGTCACGGTCACCTCAGCTATGCTGTAGAGCTTGTTCTGTGTAATTGCTAAATGCATTTATGTCTGAATTTACTTCTTAGTGCTCAGAAGTGCTTCCGTTGATGATGCATTTCTTTCATTTTGTTACCGTTCCTGCAGCATCAGACCATGCAGACACAGTCTCTGCCCTGTAGTCAATTTACATTTTTGTGGAAACAAAGTACTTTCAAGTAGATACAAAAACAAAACAGGAAGAGGCACTGAGGAAAGAAAAGTAAATGAGGGTAACTGACAAGATCCATGTAGTTATGTAACCAAAATTAATATCCCAAAAGTTTAAGTTTTTGGTTACTTTTTTCTTTATAATCTTCTTTAGATTAGTTCTAGTTTTGTTGGTTTTCCATTTAGCCTACTGCTGAAGCATTGAGCTGTTGTTCACAAAGTGTGATTTGGTGTGTGCATTTAAATTAGCTTGCTTTGTTGCCCACCTGTAAGTAAGTTTCATAATCAGCACAGCCCAAGTTTGCAGAAGATCTCATTCTTGTACCTTTGTTGCATTACAAAATTAATGTTACTTTGAAGTTAATTAAAACTTTGTAATCCTGTACATCTAATATACTGAACTGAAGATATCAGCTTTGTTACGTTAAACTTATTGCAGACAAGAACTTGAAATATGTCTTGGGGAACGATTAGTATGATAAAACTTTGTAGAATTTCAAGAGGTCCTTCCCTTCTGCAAGAGCTCTGGTTTTCTTTGTAGTCTACAAGTAAAAGGGCCCTTTCACTCCTAACAGTTGATGCCAGAAATTCCAATTTCTTATAGGCCGGAGTCTGGTTTTGAAATTTTTTCAGGCACTGTTCCCACAGTAGTAGAGAAAAAAACTGCAGGCCCCACAGGGATCTTCCAGACCAGCATTTCTTTTACTGCCCTCTGACTTTTATAAATATTGCACAGAGATGCATTGACCTAGATGTAACCTTGTATATTTGATTTTACAGTGAAGGAAATGGAAATACAGAAATAAAAGATTACATATGCAGTGTTACAAGTAGGGGCTGGTTTGCTTGTGTTTTTCACACCAATTGTGCCTGCTTATTTACCTTTGCTTAGAAAAAAATTGTCTAGCATCATATTTAGAGTTCACATTCACTTAAATCCAGGTGGGTGCTGCACCTAAACTAGTCTCCTATAGACAGTGCAGAGCCAGCTGATGTGGGCATTGGAGTGCAGCGCAAGATTCATCTCATGCTAAAGTAGGTTCTGTATTGAATTGGATGAATTGTGCCATAAACAATATTGATTAGATTTCTACTGGGTATAATGGGAGCTTAGGAAACTAGTTTGGCTGTACATATCCACTTGGCAGGAAGCTAACATTAGGTGAAATAAATCCTGCCTTAAGTGTTTAGGTACAGCCAGGCTGAAAATCTGGAGGCATTGCTTTCTAATTAGAAAAAGTAAATCTTTTGAATTCCCTGAGAGGGGAAAAAAAGTGCCTGTATTTACCTTGTTGCAGATAAAAGCAGAATTGGTTGGGTTTCTTTGCATGGTTGATCTGGAACAATGTTTTTCCAGTTTAGTAAGTGAGATTTTTCCTGGTGAAGCTACTTTTGCAGGAGTATGCTTCTACAGGTGATCAGATGTATTGGTGCTTGTTTTATTTTGTTGGAGAAGGATACCTTGACTTTAACCTGGAGTTTATTTATTTTAATCTCCAGCATGCACGGTGAGAATCTTTTAGCATATGATAAGGAAGGTTGAAAGTTCAGCCAATTGAGGTTAGGAATTTTCACCTTTTTGGGCATGTAATTTAGTTTGGGTTAAGCTTTTACTTTTTAAGAATGCATCTGATCCTCATTCTTGTTTGGAGTTGTGAAACTGTGAAAGGCTTGGATCATTTAAATGTTGGGAGTATGAACAAGCCCACAGTGACAACTGGGGAAGAAAATTGTAGAATGGCCTGGGTTGAGAAGAACCACGATGATCATCTAATTTCAACCCCCCAGCTACAGGCAGGGTCACCAACCACTGGACCAGGCTTCCTAGAGCCACATCCGGCCTGGGTGTTTTTTTAACCCCTAAGCAAGAGCATGTAGCTTTGATAGCTCTAAATACTCATGAATAATATTTCTGAACGTAGAAGATAACTTTCTTTGTGAAACGTTACGAGGGTTCCCTTGGCTTTTTGCAAGTACTATTTTATACAATATTTTTCCTCAGCTCCTTCCGGAAGACCTTCATAAATCTTATTCTTCACTGTCTTCTGTTTGGAAGAACTTCTGATCTGTTGCTACTCTTACAGGAATTTATTTCTGCAAAAGAATTCCAGTAATGTGGAACTTCTAGAAGGAGCATTTCGTTTTGTTTAACTCTGCTGGCTTTGCAGAAGAAAACATTTCTCAAATTGGAAAATTCGAATCTCTTAAAGCAGAAGGATGATAATGTGAAGAAAACTGACTTGTGAAGTAACTGTACATTAATTGCAGCTTCAGGAATTACTGTATGCTGATTGTGCCTGCTAGCTACTTGGGGTGTACACATTTTAGTAGTTTTTTTTATGTTTGTTGACTTCTGATTGATGTTGGGTGATACGCTTCACAGAACTGCTGTGTTTAGAAGAAGGGGGTGGTATATGCAATTCTTCCACCTTACCTGCATTCTGATTGCGGGTTCTGTGCTAGAGTGAATTTGTCTTCTCTGTATAGATGGTTTTAGAACAGTTTTGGTGTCATACTTCTGATATTACTGCTTTCTGTGTTAGCTAAGAGGTAGCTTTAGGGACCCCTCCTGGATTTTAGAAGCTAAAACACGTTTTGGAAGTGTTCTTCCGCTGAAGGAATGGATTTTCTAAAAGCCAGTGCCACAGAGGTGCTGTTGGTATATTTTGGTGATGTTGTTTTCCAGAAGCATTTTAAACTATCTTCTGAAATTCCTCTTTAATCTTGGTTGCTTTGCTAGTAAGAATAGATCAATGTGTGCTGCAAAAAAGGAAGCTGAATGTATTTCGTTCTCTCTACTTTGACACACTTAAAAGGAAACAAGTGTCTTCCTTATCAAAACTTTTGACAGTCTGGGTTATGATTACATATTACTCTGTATACCTGACAGTACTGCATCTGTAGAGGAGAATTTGGTATTATCTGGTTCTGTGCTCTATAAACTGTACTTCTTTTCATAAAATGGCTTACTTTAAAAATACTTAAGAAAAAAACAGGAAAAAAATATCAGAAACTTATTTCTGTGTTTTCTTTTGAATTCACTGTTACTACATGCAGTAGTCTTCAGTGCCTAAAATGTCTTATCATTTTGTCTGGCAGCAGCTCCTAGGAGAAAATGAGATGGCTTTGGGCTCAGCTAAGTAGGCTCCTTAATTTAGGCAGCTGAAGTCATGGGAGGTGGATACCTACTGGGCCCTCATGCTTAGCAGTCTTTGGACCGCATCTGGAACCGTGTCCAGTTCTGCCCCATCTCTGGTACAGGAGATCAGTTTGTTGGCCAAGTTCATCCTCATGGTAGTCAAGGGCTGCAGCACTTGCCCTCTGTGGGGAGGTAGAGGGAAGGCCTGTCCTGTACCTGAGAGAGAAACACTGGGCATAAGCTGGAACAAAATGTTTGTATGAGGTGTAAGAGAAAGACTTTCCACTATAATGACAGTCATGAAGTGTCACTGGCTTCCTGGAGAGGCAGAGTGCACTCACTATCCTTTGAGGTTTACAAGACTGTGCTGATGTCGTCCTGGTTAACCTGTCTGGTCTTGCGGCTGACCTTGCTCTGAGCAAGAGGGATTTGAATTGAGACCTGAAGCCCCATCTGTCTGCACGCTGGTAAGATCCCCACAAACCTTTTCTTCTCGGGGTTAAGCAGTTCAGCTCTCAGCATCCTCATGTGACAGGAGCTTTGTGGTCTACTCGGTTTGCGCATAAATCTAGACGCCTTTCAGTACAGTAGCCAACAAATCTCGTGTGGTGTTCAGAGGGGATCTAGTCAGGCTGCATAGAGTGATTTACAAACCATTACCTGGATGTCTGCGGGAGGGTCCATCTGACTCCATTGAGTGGGTCTCTGGTGAGTGCAGTGGTGCAGACTATTAAATTTAGGTCTTGAAATCAGCAAGGTGAATCCTATTATACTTTTCCACTTCACTATGTAAAGAGTAAAGCAGTTTAGGAACTTATGAGAATAGATGAATGGATGGAGAATTTGAGTCTGTTAATGCTTAGCAACAAATTAATGCAGCAGTCTGCTTCAAAGAAGAATGCTGTTGGCTAAGTTCCTTAAATTCCAGGTGCTTATGAAAGATAGGAAAGGGATATGTTTAAGTAACTTGAAAGCAAGTGCATTGTCTGATATTTTTTGAAGATGAAGTCATAGTTTTGTCATTATGACTAATCAGTGAAAGCGGCTTAATTATGTATATGAATTTAGTAGCTGTGATGATGAACTTTATGTCCGGTGATATTTGGTTGTTGGTGGTGAAGAACACATCAGAGCTGTTTTGTGTGTTCTTATAGCAATTATGTGAAAATCAGTAGGTCTGCAAATTGGGTCTGCTTTGTATTTCTACATGGCTTGCTATTGTTCTTTGCCTGAAGTTTGGTAGATTCCATCTGAGTTCAGAAAGTCGGTTCTCTGAGACTATCAGCAGTGAAGCTTTAGTCTTTATATATAAATGTGAACAAATCTTGTTGAATGGTGTGAGGGGTTGGACTGGATGACCTCCAGGCACTGCCAAAAGTGTGTCCCAGCCTCAACTATTTTGTGATTCTGTAGAATAATATAAGTAAAGTGTTGTCTTCAGCATCATTGTTTGACACCGGTTCTGAATCCATGAAGTTTAAATCTGGAGACATTATTGATTTCTAATGAAGTTTGTTATTTTAGAAAGTCTTAAATTGCCGGAAGACTTCACATATTTAAGATTTTCTAAAATGAAGAACTTATCATAGAATCAGGGTTTTTTTAGAGTAGAGTGTTACCTGTTGTTTCAGTGTAGTATTTAAAGGAGCCAGTGCATTTCCTGGTCTTACAGCAAGTTTTTACTCCACTGAAGGCCTTACATGAAGCACAGAGCAAGCAATTACAGTGCCCTTGAGCCCATGCATTAGTTTTCTTTATTGGAGGTGACTAAGGTAAAAG
Source organism: Excalfactoria chinensis (assembly GCF_039878825.1). Lineage (NCBI taxonomy): Eukaryota > Metazoa > Chordata > Aves > Galliformes > Phasianidae > Excalfactoria > Excalfactoria chinensis. Next base: position 12,097,215 of record NC_092825.1, on the reverse strand, counting down.
CTATGACTCAAACACATGAAAATGCGATCAAACTTAATAGTGGAAAATCAGGTGATCTCAAACTATGAAAGATCTACTCTGTTGATTCACTATAATCATGTTGAAGACCATAAGGCTGCCTATCAGGGTGGTTTAATATGGCATTTAAGATGAAGAACTCTTGTTCTGAAACATCTGATGTTTTTTTTTCTATAGTCATTTATTCAACACTTCTCAGTTTGTTTTTGACAAAAATATGATTAGAAGTAAAGCACCTCATGCTATTGTGTGTGATGTAAAATTAATGTGATGTGGCCTATTTTGTTTCCATAGTATTAGCATTTCTGATTTCCAGATGGCTTTCATAAGAACCTAATGCAGCTGCCATTGGAACGGAGAAACTAGTGTTAGGTCTAAGAGAGGAGAAGGTTAGCTAAAATGAGTCAAAGCGGATATGGTGATACTTTAGCAGAATCTCCTCATTATAAACATTTTCAAAATGAAACTATCTAGTAAAACGTTTGTTTTTTGTAGGGAAAACACCCAAGACACGTACTTAGAAAACATTTCCTGCAGATTTTTAAGAACTGCTGTGATGTGCAGTACTTGTCGGGTGATTGTGGATTACAGACTGTAGACAATAGAATAAATCTGAACATTTTCACTTTTCACTAGCTAAAAAATTGGTAGTTTTTAAGAAGTCTAACCTGCCTTCCCATTATAAACTGAAGAAAACTATTTGTACCTTGTCATAACATCTGGTCTTTCCTCTTTAATCTATAGATTAGACAAGGGAATTTAATAGGACAAGTAAATCTATAAATCCAGTGGCAGGAAATTTGGCATCAGATCCTCTGTTATATGTTCCCATTTATTGTGCAGTTTGAACTCTTGCCATGTTAACTAGAGCTTTCTGTATTTTTATATTGATTGGAAAGCATGTATTCATTGTTTTCCATAATATATATGAAGCCATATATATAAATATACATATAAGACTACTGTGAGTTCCTCCCTAGCAACTGAAAATTACAAAAATAGCATCTTGTGATACTCTGGAAAAAACCTTCTGGATTAAAAACTCTTGTTTGCTTTGCAGACCAGCAATCACCTCCTTGGACCAAAGCCATTTCCTCTGGACAGATTATTAGCAATATTATATAGTATTGTGGACAACAGAGTTGCTCCAACTGCAAATATATTTTCCCAGGTGAGTACTTGCTTTTATTTCCTGTATATTGTGTGTGGACTTTTTCAACAGGTTTCACATTGATGGGTGTGGGGGCTTTTTTTGTTGGTTGTTTTTTAAGTCATTGTTTCAATGGAATATGATAGAAAAATAAGCACATTATTAGTTTAAGCTGAAGTCTCACGGTAGTATTCATCTGTATAAGTAGCCATGAATACAAGCTTTATTCTGTGTAATGATGTCATGGTTTTGTGAAAGTTTATAATAAGCTACAGTTTATAAAGCTAAAGTTTATAAAGTTTATAATAGCTGCAGTTTTTCTTGATCATGGAATGTTATCTGTGTTGATTTGCTTGTTGGGCTCTCACTGAAGTCTGTTAGCCTTCTTGCATTTCAGTTTAAATGTATAACTGTTCTCTATCCTATGGACAGAATTAGTCACTGATAACGTGTTACAGAAGTTGTAGTAGTCAAGATAAGAGCAAAGGGAGGAGTAAGGTCTTTGAGGGTGAAAAGTACCTGCTGTGGTATATGTATGTCATAGGGGTGATACTTTTCATTTGGACCCATCTCCTTTCTCAAAGGAGCGTCAGTTTCCCTTTTCACTAGATGGCAGCATAACTGTAGCGTTGAGTGAAACGCAGTAAATGTAAGATTCTCTCTGTTCTCTCTAAAGCTCAGTGTTTATCAGTTGTAAATATCTATTTATATCTAATTAATTATTTATATCTAATAAATAATTTCCTAATGTCAGCTTGATTCTTTGAGCTTTCATGGCCACCTTAGGAGATCTCCCTTTCCGCTGCTTTTCTTGCTTTCCAGTTGTGGTCGACTTTTATTTAGAAATATCTTCTACATATACTTGATAAGTCTCAAATCGGGGATTACTTAAATATGATGTTTATTTTTATGCAGAGTTCTAGGAAATACACTTGAGATATCTAACCAGTTCTCCTGCGGTTTTAATCATCACTGTTCAGCGTTCACATATGTTTAAGTAGGCAAAGTTCATCTCTCATATTTGCAGAGTAATCCACTGCAAATAATACACATTTTAATATCAAGAAATGCAAGACCAAGTGAACTGTAGTACTTTATTTAATCAGTGGTATGTGTTAATAATGGTGGCAGCCTACGTGCTTTTCAGATGCAGTAGGCAGCTACATCTTCATGCAGTATTTTCTCACAGACTTGAACTTAGTTTAAGGTTATTGGTTAAGAGTTAAAGGTTACTGTAGGATTTGAGGTATATTACCTAATTAGATATGAACCTCAAAAAAGTCTGTTAATAAAAACTTTTACTTTTCTGTATTTAGATCAGTGAATGTCAACTTGTAGTATTCAACTCCCAGGGGAGGTCAATGCTTTACCTTTCAGAGGCATTCAGGAGGAGGCTAAAGAACACAAACCGCAAACAATGTATAGAACCATAGAATCCTTACAAGTCCAGCCTTTGGCTGGCTTCAGCTCTGTAGCTACTTAAGAGTTTCTTTGAAACAGAAAGAATTCAGTTTTACTAATGTGAATTAAAGTACCTAATTTTGTACAACAGTATCTATTCACTTTTTTTTCTTCTGTCTGAAATGTTAGAGGTTGCCTGAGATGAATTGTTGTTCTATAAATGCATAGATTCTTTAATTCACTCTACTATGAAGTTTGTTGATCTGTCTAATGACATTGGATAGGGAAAGGGCTGTGAGTTATACCTTGACTGTTTTGGTTTGCTGCATTCAGTGTAATATATCTGTTGATTTAAGACACAGTGTTGAAACTGAAACTAATTACAAAGTCACAAAGACATTATCTCAGTTAACGATGTTAGTTGATCAACAAGGGTATAACTAGGGTTAGTTCAGTAAGAAATGAAAAGGTGTTATTCTTATAAGGCTGTTAGAGTTGTATAAAATACAGTACAATCCAAGCAATGTTTGGATTGGTTTCACTTGTGATCTGTCTGCTGTTGATGGGCCATATAGATACTTCTTGTATTAAACCTTTCTTTCTCTTTTGTTAAATATTTGAAGCCAGGTGTCAGTGATTTTAAACACCGAAGTTTCATTTTAAAGTATGAAATAATTCAACACTAGATGGCGGTGTTATCAAAGAATTGTTACAGGAATTTCATCTTAAAATACGCAGATTAAACTGTAAAGATACGTTGAAAGGGTTCTCTTGAATTGTAACTGTTAGGGCAAGAAGGTTGAGATTAGATTTGCTGATACCAAAATAAAGTATTGTAATTTTTTTTTTTTTATCTCTTGAAACATGTTTTGCATTAAATTTTAGTCTAAAATTCATTTCTAATGTAGAATAACATAGAGAAGAACTTTAAAAGATTTTGAAGTAGTTGAATTGTACTTCCACTTGAATAGCTTAAAACAGGTCATGTTCCAATGATTTTTACTATTCTGAACAAGCTTCCAAATAGTTTTCCAAGTAATTATTTAGTAGCTCAATTACCTTACAGTGTCTATATTTTTTGCTGTTACATTGCCACAAGTTGGTTGGTTTTTTTTCTTGCTTGTGTCTAAAATAGGAAAAGAGTAATTGTGCAGAAGTTTTAAAAAGCTGTAAATCAAACATCAGTCTTTTTAACTGATTCAGCTTTAATTTTGTGCTCTTTCATTTGGAGACCAAAAGGCTGTACATGAACCAAATGCTTATGAATTCTCCCCATGTGCTATCAGAAAATAGCATGCCTTGACTTTAAAGTTGATCAACAATCTCAGTCAGGATTCAAGGACTGGCAGCTGCTTTAAGATCTGCCGTGCTGCTGATTTCTTGATGTTTCTTATTGCTTCTTGTTCCTGCGCATAATTTCTATTCATACCAAAATTATGGTTATTAGCTTTTCCAAATGAAGCTTTCCTTGAGCAGAAAAAATTTCAGTGTTCTGCTCAATGCTTGAGTTTATTAACAGTGTTTCATTTTTACAAAACAGAATCTCAACTTAAAATTTCCATCTTCTTGCAACTTTTGCCTTTTAATGTTAATAACATTAATAATATTAATTAGTGATTGAACAGTCTGGTACTTTTGCAAACAGAAAGTGAATGCACGTCTTTTAGCCGTGCGATCTTTACAGATGCTTCTTACTGTAATTGGGCTATATGAATTGGCTTATAAAGTTTGATTTGCCCCTGCCCTCAGTAATTAGCAGAGCAAACAGCACCAAGGAAAACAAAAAGATACAAATCTACACTTCTGCAAATGACAGTTGTTTCCATTGCCACTTTAAGAGTTGAAAATTCTTCTGTGTTTTCTTTTCAGTGTGTGCTATTTTTAAATAACATTTTCACACATCTAGTGAGGAATTGTTTGAGAGGAAGCGAAGGTGAGGTTTTTAGACTACTGATATTGGAACATATGTGAATATTGGTCTTCTCCTCCAGAATATCCTATTTTTTGTTGCTGTTTTAGCAGTTCTAATTTATGTTATTGTTTTTTAACACATTTTGTGTTGCTGTTACATGTCACCAACTTGATTGAATTTGCTTGTTTTCTAATCAAGAGATCATGGAAGTTAAATCAGTGATTTCTGTAGCCATTTCAGAGGACAGGATCTTCAACTGTCTTTCTTCAGGTGCACTTCTGTGTAATAATTTAGCAGATGAAAGATGATACTACCAACCAGCATCACTTGTGCCTCAGTCAGAGTTTGCACAGTTAATGTGCATGCAATTAATTGGATGTATGGCTAGATTGAGCACGTGGCTGAAATATTTTAGTGGGGAAAAAATGGAAGATGTTCAGCCAGTGCAGTGGTGTTGTATGCAGTCTGCATTCTACAGTAGCAGCAGAGTCACATATCTGGGTACACTGGTTGATGTTTCCTAGCAGCTCGCCTTTGCAGCCCTAGGGAACCAGCAGGACCATGATTTGTGTCCACATGCACCCACTGTGCAGAGCTGCAAGTGTGCATTGTGGCTAAGTGTAATTGCTACATGGATGGATGGATACCAGGAAGCTTTATGATATCTACCACAAGTACATGTTGCACAGGTCTATTCAGTCTGGTTTGTAGGACAGTGTTTCATTTTAGATTTCTACTATTTAGACCGAAATACAGTGTTTTCTTTGTAAGAATGTGCATGGAATGTTACATGAATTATCAACATTTATTTAAATTAAACAAGCTTTATTTACATTAAGTGGGTAAGTGTTGTTCATTTAATATCACAAGTAGGTCTTTTACTTGTTGTGGTTTATGATGTGGACTGCTAGCCAAAATCCACCAATACTTTTGCCTCTACCAAAATGATTTTTCAGTTGCTTCTTCATATTAATTCTCTCAGCTGTTTTTCACATGTCCTGTTTTCTATATATTTTATTTTGCTTTGACTTTCTTAGACTCATAGAATCATTAAGGCTGGGAAAGAACGCTAATATCTAGTCCAGCTGCCCATCTTCTAGTGAAGTATGCTTTTCATAAAAAAGATTGCCTGGATCTACTACAGATTTGAGCTATGATGTTGCTTTTATTCTCTAAAACTGAACCATCTCCTTTGTTTTGCTTACTTCTGCATACTTATAAATAGTAACACAACTCAGAACATCTGGAGAGGGGCCTATGCAGAGAGATGCGATAACTTATCTCAGAGTATAGTAATGGCTGACGCATGCCAATAGGTAACTTCACTTCTGCCTGCATTTCACTGTAATTCATTGAAGTTAAGACTGTTATGTTATTTTTAAAAAGATTTATTTTATGTTTATATTTTTATTTAAGTAGTCATAATTTAGGTATATCTATAATTAGTATAGCTATATGAAAATATCGAGTATTATGTATACTCAATATATGTAGGATTAGTTTACTTAGAATTAATTTCTAATCACAGTGCATTTGGAAATGGCTGTTTCTCTCTGTAGATATATAATGATGTATCTGCTGTCTTATACTTCACAGCCTGCATTTCATTTAAAGATGTTTCTGATTTGTTTAATGCTGGATCCAAGAAAAGCATTTGAATTTCCTTAAGAGATCCTCAAAACTCCTGAAACTAATATAAATATATAAGAATTTGGAACGGAGGTTAAAAATTAACATTTTCCAATTTGGCAAACTCATAAATGCAATTCTAAGTGATGCTGGTTACAGAGCAAGTGATCTTATCTGAAGGTGGAATAAGTCTACAGCTCTAAGATTTAGAGTAGTGCGTTAAGTACCAATCTGATACTGATCTATTAGAAATACATAAAACCCCTGATGTATATAGAATGCTCCCAGCTGCGAGGAGCCAGAGGAATGTAATTTCCCTTGATTAAAATAGCCTTTCTTGAAGCATGGAATACTGTCAGGTTTGTTTTCTTTTTCCTTCCTTTCTTGACTGCATCACATGGAGTAGATTAAGGAATAACTAATATTAACATATGTAAACTGGAACAGTTTATGGCAGTTTACCTACAAGATTTGTTTGCTTATGTTTTGCTAGCAGCATACTTTATATCTTGCTGTTTCATATGATAATTTGTTATTTTAAACGACTGCTTTGTTGTTGCCCGCTATGGTAAAATTCAGATGCCAAGATGAGAGTAAGAATTCTAGTTTAGTTACCTACTTATTTGATATGGAGTTTGCTTTTTTGGCATGGTCTTTCTCAGACACCAGATACTCCTATTCTGATCATAGTGCTAAGTCTGTTTACGCATTATGTTGGATCCTCTTGATGAGACAACTTTGAGAAGGAGTGCTGTCATGGTAGTGTTTCCCACTTGAAAAAAAGTGTAATTGCTTCTACAAAGCTGAGATTGTGTTAATGTTTGAAAATACTCCCCTTTCCATTCTATACTTGAGAACTCTTGGCAGAACAAGAATTACTCTCTCTTTGCTCATTCAGCTGTTCCTGCACAGTGTTCCAGCCTTCCTTGCTGTTGCAGGGTCTGCTCCTAGGAACGTTTTATGTCCAATCTGTCTGAAGTGTTTAGTTCTAAGATGCGTGGGTTTCCAGAGGAAAAGGTTTGGTTAAAAATACATATTGTGTGCAGTATAGCTTCCTGTCTAATCATTCTAAAGACTTCAGTGTCCCCCAAGATTGGATGATTGAACATAAACTCTATACTCTGGGGTAGTTGTCCTTACTGGTAATTTTCATTACTGCTACAAATAAGCTTCCTTTTTTTTTTTGCAGTGTCTGTGAAAGTACATATATATTCTGTGCTGGCTAAATGAGTATTATTCTTATATAACATCACTAACAGTTCTCTGTACATTCAGTCTTATGCAAGTTGTGCAACCCCTGCAGGCATCTTGTCCATATGGGCCTGTAATGTAGTTTTTTGATCCAGTGATGTCGTGACTACCAGTATTGTTAGAACAGCATACTTAGCTGTTGGCAAAATTGCAGCTGTATTTTCTATGTCTTTGTAATATTATTGTTGCATTTGATCCTATCACATATGTTATTCTGTAGGTATATTATGCATCACATGCCTTATTTTGTTATATCTGTGGATTAGAAAGTTTAATAATCTGTTGGTCAGTACTCTGTTAATTTTTAGTAGGTTTGGAAAGGTGGCGATAAGAGGTAATAAATAACTCAGTTTTTGTATTACTGGTCACCAAACTGATCTGATGGAAATTCACCACCTTAAATGGGAACTTGTGATGCAAAGCATGGGAACATAGGTTAGCACTTCAGCACTGGCTGTGGCAGCTTGAGAAAGCCTGCTTTTTTCAGGTGAGAAAGAAAAAGCATGACTTCTAAAGAATAGTCAGCTATTTGGTTAAGCATCAGCATGGCTGTGGATAAAAATAAATGTATTCCTGGTGCTTCATTTCTTCTGGTTTTAGTTTTTGCAAAAAAGATCTTGTAGAGAAACTGATGTTTGAGCTACGCTCTGTTGTTTGACCTGCCTCGATCTTGTTTCATTTGGGGAGGGTATATTGTTAATGAAGCTTTACAGTTTCTTGGGAAGCTTTCTCAACCTTCTTGGGAAGCTTTTTCGTAACCACCTCTGTTCTGCTCTACTCGAATTCTTTCTTCTTGGTAATTTAGGTAGAAAACTTATTTCTCTAAGGAGCTTCTGGTAACAGTACCCAGGTTTGCACTTAGCTGTTTTTAAGGCACAGATAAATGTATATAACAAAAGCAAATGATTGTGAATTATTGAAAACCAGTACAACAGGAGAAATTCTAGTTATGACAAGAGATGCTACTGGGAGGGAGGGAGAGAGAGAAGGAGAACTTCAGATACGATTGAGTCTGAGGAAGATGAATGGAATTTCTAAATTTGTTCTGTCGATGCTTTTAGTTAGAATAGATGAGAAGCTTTCTAGCTGCATTTGTTCTTTTTTTATTATTATTTTAGTAGTTTCTCTGTGAGAATTTGCTGACTCTCATCAACCAGTAAGTAGCTCTATATAATGCTCTTTAAAATCTGTTTACAATACATTTGTACTTTCCAAATATGATCAAATAAAAAGCGTGATTTTTGAGATAATCCTTATATATTCCTCTGTGTCCTCACATCATCTATTGTATGGTGTAAAACGGATTTTGTTGCATCAACCAATGCTTTCTTTGACTTCTGTTTTATCAGTGCATTATTTGTAAACAGTATTTGAAGATTGAAATTTTAACTTATCTATGGGAATGTGTTAGTGTATAAAGGAAGTAAATATGAATACATGAAAGTCAGAGCAGAATCTGTCTCTTCCCAAACTCTGTCCTTTCCATCCCTTTCTTTACATGCTTATTTAGAAATGGGTTTCATGTACTTAATGGAACATCATTTAATACTCCAGGAACAAATTCACACTGTGTTTACATCAAGCGGTTGCAGCTGAAGCTTGTTAGTGATTGCCTCCCAGATTAAAAAAAAAATCTTCACTGTGGTACATGAACTCCTATTGTTTGGAGATAAATAATCGGCTCATCCCCTCTTTAGGGAAGAACAAAGAACATAATAGTACATCTGGTTCATCTGTTAAGACAGCAAAGATTAATTAAGCAAATACTGCACAACCTCGCTTGATAACATATATATCCAAAAACTGCTTGTATATGATAAGTTTTCTAATCACTTTCCTTTAACTGTTTACTGTATGCACATAATCTGTTCCAGAATTACCAGCTATTCATCAAAATGACTTAGGATGCAACATTGAGATAAAGTAAATTGGAGAGTTAAGGTAGAGTTTATTACTTCTCTTGCAAATCTCTTGTATGATATGTGACTGTTGAACAGTCAGGTGACTTCGTCAACACTATTCATAATTTTTGTTGTTCTCTTTCTTAAAATTAACTTGGATGATTTCTCTGCTAATATGGATCACAGACTGAGAAAAGGAGCCATCTTCTGACTGAGAATTAGTATAGAACCTGGCTCAGTGAAATACAGAATTTCTGGACTAGAACAGGACTCGGGTCAAACAGCACCGTAGTGTCCCTGTTTCTCTGCTGCCTTGGTGACTTAATTATTTCTAATTCTGAGTTGAAGATTACTTACAACAAGTTTTATCTCTTTTAATTTGTACTGCCATTGTCTTTTTTTACCTAAATAGCTTTGCTTCTTCCTTGGCATTTCCCTCAGCAGGGTTGTAAGGGCACAGATATTCTGACATGGTCTTCATTTTTCAAGCCTTAACTTATATATGGGTCTTGTAGTTTTCTGCACACACAGTAATGAATACAAATGAATATAATTGCACATAAATGGCACAAAAATGATTCACAGTCACTGGTAGAACAGTTGACTGTAATGTTACCTTCTTTCTACTGGTGCTTTCCTCAGAATGGTTCTAATAAAGTCTCTGTCCTCCTCTCTTGTTTTGCGTGCTATTGCATCTCCCTGTCTATATTATGTTTTCTTTAGGTCCCTCATATGTCATTTCACTACATGTTTTGTTGTATTACATGTGAAATAATCTGTAGCATTCAGTCTGTACCAGGAGAACTCTACAGCTTTGGATGTCTGGGTACCAAGGCTGTGTACTTGTATAATGATAGAGCACAAGGCAGCAAAATGATGTATTAAAGAATATGTTGGATCACATCAGTGAATACTTCTACTGTTTCTGCCTTGCCAACTGCAGTCAGTTCAAGCCACTGACTTTCTACTTGACATCCCTCCTCCTCCTCCAAGGACCCTCTGCTGCTTTCTATTCATTTGATACGGAATAGTGCAGCTTGACACAGCATCTTGGATAAAGGAAGCAGCTGCATTACAGTTAATTTGAAAGGCAGGGTTTCAAAATATGAAGCTTGACAAAAGAATGCCTCTTGATAGACGAGGAATAGTTAAGAATTGACATAATCTCTCTTCTCCATCTATGGAAATGAAAATTGACAAATACGTGGGGGAAGCAGTGTGGAAGGCTGACAGCAGGTACATGTAAATCCGAAAAATATGGAAAGTTTATGTTACAAATGAACATTAAAAATACTGCTTCTTAAAATATGGAGGAGTCACAGAATAAGAAGCTAAAATGTCCTGACATTGCTTAGACTTGCAAAGGTTTGATTCCATAAATACGTTTTTTTGTGTTGGTTTTTAAGAAAAAATCCCTGTGACTTGGTTAGTGAACAGGCAAATCTGCTGCAAAAGTATTATTCTAAAAGCTGATAACAATGCCAAATATCAAAAAGTACAATAGGTACTGTGCACAATCTCTGGCCCTGATCCTTGTGCCTTCGTTTCTCAAAAGGTGAAGGAGGACGGAATGAAAACTAGATCTAATTAGATCTGCCTTCACTGTACTTTCACAGTATGCACATAGATCTAAGCTAGTCAGTAGCATGAGTTTCTAGTTAATGGAGAGAACTGGTCGTACAGAGAACATCATCTCATGCACCCTGTTGTAGATGCGATCTTCTGGAAGTTCTCTGATTTTGACAGTTTTATTAGATTACAGTGACGTGTCATTGAAGTACTAATTTACTTCATCAGCTAGAAGCTACATAGCTACAAGGTAAATATTTACATTTGAAGCTATCTTATATTCCAACCCTGAGGTCTAAGAAGTCTTACTCATATTGGCTAGTAAGTACTTTTCCTTGAATATTCTGAATTGCTCATAAAACAATAGAAAGAAACGTGCCACCAAATGCACCTTCTTGGTTGTCATGTTCCTTGTGAAAACTTTTGCAGAGCAGGAAAAACAGTTGATTTTTATAATCTACTGTTGACTTCATCACTCCTGTGGATTGAGTTGTCTGGTTACACTGTAGTATACTTGGGGATATATAGTTAGTTGGCTGGCAGGCTAGTGCCGACTTTCAATTTGCAGAGCTGCTTTTGATTTATCTCAAAGAACAAGTGCTTAAGTTCTGTCTTTTTAACGCGGGGATTTTCCTGGTAGACACTCTGCAGAATTCTGTGATGATGATCTGTCATTTTCCATCCCTGAATTTCTGTGTACCATATGTCTTTGAAACACGTTTCAGTATCAGCAATTGTATCACAGCTTATTGTTTTGTGGAAAACATCAATAGTGATCTTTTTTGACACAAGAGAGCCAAATATGACAAGAAAGGTAGAATTTTCTGCTTCCATTTTGAAATATGGTGAGACTGGATGCATGAGGAGCTTGTAGGAGAACTGAGGGGGGAAAAAAAGAGGCTGCTCAGATATGAGTTCAGAAGGTTCTTTAGAGGTAAATTTCAGAACGTGATTTAGCTTATCTAGAGGGGATTTTATGGCACGGTTTAACAATTGAAATTAAAATTGAAATACTTTTAAGACATGTTTTAGATGAGCAGAATGTAGATGCTTATCTGCAAGTAGGTTACACTAACGTATGATGGGGCAATTTTACTTCAATCTGATGAACGTCAATTACCCTACAGCTAGCCATGTGGAGAGAGAAAATATCCCAGTACCAAAAATTCTGTATTTTAATCTTCAAATTAATGTTATCTCTTTTATTATAAACAATACTCAATTCTAAATATGATTATAAACTAATATGCATTTCCCTTTCAAGCAGGGCATGTGGAAGTTCTTAGCAACAGTTCATGTGGAATGTTGATAGGTGCCTCTGTGTGTTTTTACATATGTAATTACTTTCCCACCAGTTCCTGCCCATATATATTTCTTAAAGTGTAACACAAATCAGGGTTTTAAAAGTGAAGACCAGGGAGAGCGTTAACTGGGGTTTTTAATAAAAGACATACAAAGAGAGATCCCTGTTGATTTAGTTTAATAATTGAGGACCATGCGTGACCTTATCTTTTCCAGACTTTATTTATTACTAGTAAATGGCCTAGGAAGATGTTTTGCAACAGATATTTTCTAGCCTGAAGTGACCTCTAATGGATGTGTAACACTGATGGTGCAGAGAAAAGCTTTTTAATCATTGGTGTGACTGTAGTACTTGTGAAAGATGCTAGACTGACAGTCTAGAAGGATGGGTGACGGAAGCTATCCGTTCTGATTCAGTGAACAGGTATAGCAGTGACATCAACAGTGTGATCTCTCTGTGCTTCTTTTTAATTGTAACCTGAAAAACCTTTTATTTTCTTTGTTGACTCGCTCTTAGCAGTGTGAGATTCTGTAGCATAAAATGCATCGGGCAACCAAGAGAAGTAGTAAAGGGGGAAGGATATAAAGATGTAGTGACTGACTGGGGCTGTTGCAGTTAGCTGGTCTGTTGATGAACTCATTCTTGACTTGCTTTTTCCTTCCCTCCTTCTGTACAAAGTAAACAGCATCAAGATCTCAAAAGTTTTAGTCTTATTCTGGGTATTAAAAATAAAAATGGAGCCCGGAAAATAATAGCCAAAGACAGAAATGAGTAATTTAAATAATTTCAATTTATTAGGCACTTATGTTTATAATGTTTTTAATAAGCTAAAATGTTAGTCTTTAGTACAGGTAATTCTTTTTTTCTGTGGTTGTTCATTATGAACAGAGAAGTGAAATACCAGTGTGATGTTTTATCAAAAAGAACAACCTACAGAATAAATTCAGATATTCAGACTAACATGCGTAAGTGGGAATGGCCCAATACAAAGCTGTTCAGAGGAAAGAAAATAATTGGAAGATACTAGCACTTGAAAGAAGATGTAGGCACGAAGAGTGGTAAAAATTAAAGGCTAGAAGGGAATGACTTGTGAAGAAAGATTAAAGGAAATGAACGTGTGTAATTATTACATATGGTTATCTGTGTGCTTGGCAATGCTCAGATCAAGAGGGATGATCCCTATACTAATTTGGCTAAATAGCTACTGGGGGATGATGAAAATGACTAAAAGCATTTATAGCTTTCAAGTAGGAAGAAAGGATTCATTTTGAAGTCCAAAGGAGGTCTAAGTAGGAGTAATGAAATAAGATGAGGTGAAACCCATCTTTGGATACTGTTTAAAAAACAAACAAACAAACAAAAACAACCGGCCTACATGTTGGAGATGCTGAAGTGTGTGATGCTCTCTGCTGAAGTTTCAGTGGATTGTCCCATTACTTGAGCTATTTGAAGTTTCAGTGAACAAAGAATTCATAAATAAACTTGAGAAAAGAATTCTGTGTTGGAGGGAGAAGGGAGGATGATTACTTAATAGATACTTTCAGTCTCTAATTTCTATGATATCACTTGGTATAAATTGACAATATAAGCCTTCTGGTGTACTACTGAAACATAATTTATGTAAATTCTTTTTAGAATAGGCATTAACCTTCATCCTTACTTCAGTTCTGCATTAAATCTTGCCTTTGATACAGTAATCTTAATTAAAATGGAATATTTCATGATTTAACTCCCTCTGCATCCTGAGTGAAACAGTACTCTTATCTGTATTACCTACAGAAGTGCTATCTATATAAAGGATCTATTGCATCAGTTGATAGTCTTGCTTACAGTCATATTCGTATGAATAAAAATGCTGAAATTCAGAGGTTTAGTGTGTTTTAAATTAATTTTATTTTATAACCAATATCTTAAAAATAAGCACTGTATTGCTCTAGGCTAACCAAAAAATGGCAGAAATGAGAAAGATAAGTATTTGGAGATGTGATGTCATTCACCATCACATTCATAGTATATAGCTGGTAACAGGAAAAACTGCTCATTTTGATGATAAATCCTAATATGTTTTAAATAGGAAGAAGTTAAAGTTGGAAATCACGAGCATAAAAGTTTGCCCACGTATTTATCATCTGTTTGTTGGTGGTGTTTTTTCTTTTGCCTTTGTTTTGCAGTGATAACAAATGAACAGTGTCATAGAGAAATACTGGAACTAGCCCAGCACTCCAAGCATGTGCTCACACATACATACATGACATACCCTTAATGTAGAGGAGCTCAGTATTTGAAGTCACTGGTGGACGTATTGAGACTGCTCTCTGCTCATTAGGGGAGCCATTTGGAAAATGACAGTTTTTGATATTTGAAAAGATGGGCAGATAATTTGTTTCAGTTATTTTATAATGCTTTGAAAATTATTAATTTTTTTCTGTTTTATCTGTAGGTGTTTTATCTGTAGGTGCTTACTGTATAATCATGGCTGAGTGTGTTGTATAAAATGACACATGGGGACTGTCTGGAATAGTCTTTACTGAGTAGCTGACTTTATATTTAGATAAGTCACAGTTTCATTGGTGTTACTGGAATCTTCAGATATGTTGAGGATTTGGATGACCCAATATAAGCTAATACTGTTGTACTTCTATAAGTCAAACCTCTTGATTAAATAAGGTTTGCCAGTTATTCCCATCAGTACTCTACATATATTTTCCTTTGTCTTAGCGTTTTTTCTTTATTGGGTCTAAATTATATTATATTATTGGATTTTCCCATTACAGAGAATCTGGAGAGCAAATCTGAAAGTTAAATGCATTTATTGGTTAGAGGAAAATGCAGAAAGTGAGTAGTAAATAAACCATATTGCATCTCTGGTTCTGCTGCTAGATCTTTACAAAAAATTTTAACATCTGTTCTCATTGAAGAAAATGAAACTATTTCATAACACCATTTCCTTGCTGTATGCCCCTGTCTAATGGTATTTCCAAGTATAGAACGTAACAGTTACAAAGAAGTTAGGAATTACTGATGCTGTATGTAGCTCTAGCCCAGGGGAATTTTGTGTAGCTGCTTACAGGGACCCCTAAGGGTTAAATTCAGTTAAGCCTTTCCCCAGCTTTCTGGGAACCTGGCAGTGGATTTCTTTCAGTTGCTTTGTGTTGGGAGGAACAATACCTGAATTCAGCCTTGGGTTGTGCTGGAGACTGGAAGGCACTAGGTTATAGTGTCAGCATTGGGCAGTGCCCAGGGAGTGCTTCACCCTGTGGCTCAAAAAAATGGAATGTTAACAAGGCAAGTCTAAGATAAGACCATGTGTATGTAGGGTTTTGTTAGTTTTTAATCCATTTCTCTCTGCTTGTGGTTTTCTTTTTAGTTAAATTAATCATGCTAGCTTGAATAGGCTTCATTCTGCTACTGGAAATTGTAGCCTAGGCTGCAGTTGGTGATGGGCCAGCCCCCAAGTAGGGGGACGGGAGATTCCCTTTGGGCAGGGTTTGCCACATGAAAAAAGTTGCCACTTAGAGACTAAAATAGAACCTAGATAATGGTTATTACCAAGCCTCTGAAAAATCTTAATGTCAGGTATTATTTCATTAGTCAACTGAATGGAAATTACATTTCTGAATGAGCAACTAACAGTTGTTTTGGAAAGTGGGCCACCCTGCATCCGTTAACAACTATTGCCCGTGCTTCATCCATGATCCCCTCAAAGAGCAACTGCTTGTGGGGAACACCAGGAAGGTTTGGTTGGAGGAAGCGGCTTAGGAATCTTGTAGTTGTTCCAATTTTTCTTTATTTGGAAGAAGATTTTGGTATACGTCTGAATTGATTTATTTTTTAAATAAAGGATGTATGTTTA
The DNA here is from genome assembly GCF_039878825.1 of Excalfactoria chinensis. Lineage (NCBI taxonomy): Eukaryota > Metazoa > Chordata > Aves > Galliformes > Phasianidae > Excalfactoria > Excalfactoria chinensis. The sequence goes on along the minus strand of NC_092825.1, from coordinate 12,081,228 downwards.
GTTAATGAATTGCTGTACTTCTAACTGTTTTTGTTTTATATGGAGTATTGAGGTACTTCCTAAGTTCTTGAAGATCAAAATCAGGCCGTGCTTCCCTTCCACCCCCACCACAAGTCTGTAGTATGTTTCAATGTGATATGTATCAGTGTCTATTCCATATCTTCACAGTATCAACTTTTCAGAAGGCTGCTTATTTCTTGAGCTTCTCCTAGTCCGGTTTCCTGAACAGAGTCTGCTGCACATCTGTCACATCTGTCGGCCTATTTACATCTTTCAAACATTTTTTTAGCTTACCTGGTTCTGGCTAAAATGGATGGAAAGATGAATGTTACAAAGACATTAAAGTCCAGCAAATGTAATGAAGGACGGTGACCACTGTCTTCTGTTCAGTGGTTTTCCAGTTTGAGCTGGTGTGCACCATCCACCAGCAGCTAACCCAGACTCAGCCACAGGGTGTGGAGTGTTTTCACCCATGTGCATCTGGGCTACAGAGGGTGTGTGATGGTGCCAAGGGGGTACAATGAGAAACTGAAAGGGGCTGTGAGAGGATAGAAGTAGATGAGGTTGTAAGAGCCATGGTCAGGGGAGAGATAGTGGAGTATTTTGCATTGGCAAAAGCTTATGGATATAAGTTGGTTTTTTTTTTTTCTTTACGGAATTGTTTCATATTTAATTCAGTTGAAACGTGAAACGTTTTATCACTTACATTTTATTTTGTTAAGCATTTTAATACACTGAAATTCTGTAGCCCAGAAATTACAGCTTTGCATAGCTGCAAAATTCAAAGGCAGCTTTGTGGAGAGCATCTGGCCAGGGAAGCTACCATTTCAGAGATTGTCCCAGTAGATTATGTGTATTTTTAAAACATTCGAGTGTTTTTGTAAACTTCTTTTTAGTCAGATTATAAGGCTTTTGGGACATTCTGCTGCAGAATATTGCCGTATCTAGCAGTGTTGTCTACTGGCTGTAGTTCAGTGTGAAGTATCGGCTTTATTGTCTATTGCGGGTTTAAAAAAAAAAAAAAAAAGGATGGATATCATTCCATATTTTGGGGATACAGTTTATTTGTGTTGCTATGGTTAATTTGAAACAGAACAAGTTTTATTTAAAACTTCTTAACCTACTGGAATTATATTTTCCCTTTCTGTAAGAACTTCGTAATGAGTATTAATCACATGTAGGTGTGTGGCTGTGTATGTGTATGTGTTACAAAGGATATATACGACAGCTTACATTTCAGTGTATCAAAGCAAGTTGTATTTGGATGGTTTGGAGAGCTCCAGCTCCATGAAGGATGTTGATGAGCAGCTCCATGTTACGCTAGGGTTTTTCTCAGGTTATATGCTGTGTGTGCATGAATGCGCTTAGACCTGAATTGTCCCCAGTAATGGAAGAAATCTACCAGTTGCTGAAGTTGGATGAGGGTACTTCTGTTTCTACTGTTAAGTTTGTTGGAGTAGTTAAGGAGAAAAGAAAAGAGTGATGAAGGTCCCTGGCAAACAAGATCATTGTTTTAAACAGCACTTCCAAGTATCTTTATTTCTTCATTTGAGAACAGAAATTTAATACATCCCAACACTTTGTTTTGGCTGTCCCCTAACTGTGAGCACAAGATTTAATTAATTCCTGAGCATTTTGTTAGACAGGCAGATCCACTGCAAACGAAGTAAAAAGATTAAAACCGTACGTAAAATAAGAATCCAACTAATACATGCGTGCATTTAGTTTTATTGTGCAGGCTGCATAATAATACTGTTATTTTTGGTACAGTTTTGAGGAAAACGTTTCTTGCTTTGCTAGAAATGTGATTTTATTGACAGTCACATAAGTATTTGTTGATATCTGAATATTTCTACAACTGTCTATTTTATTTTTCTTTAGAGAAAACTGAGTTTTGGATAATACATTCACTACTAGTAAAACCTCCCCCACTGCTTCCAAAATGTCAAAGGCAAGCACAGGGATTTAGCTATACAACTTCTATTGAGATTAATTGGATTTGTATGGCTTCTATCCATGCAGTTCTTCTGATAATATTATGGGCCCCGTGTATGTAAGATGTAACAATATGGTCAAGAACATAATATCACAACGAATATTTGGACCAAACAGTAAAATCAGGTTTAATTTATGTTTGGAGATTAATAACTTTTGGTTTGCTATAAACGTAAGATTCCTGTTTCAGTATACTGAGTGAATACTAAGCATGTGCTGTGCTGTGCTTGCCTTAGGGCTTCATTTTTTCTTAAATGCATGAAGCATTTACATAGGAGTCTTCTGTACTTAACTCAGGAGGGGGAAGAGCATTTCTGATTCATTAATCCCTTTTTCTTTTTGTAAGTAACTGGGTCCTTCACATCATGCCCTTAAGAGGTGTAAAATATACAAAGAAGTGGGAGGAACAAGCAAAATGATGCCTGGCTTGCTATAATGTATAAATTCAAAATCTATCTCTCTTTGCAAGAAGAAAAATAGCAAGGAGGGAAAGGGCAGCACTAAATTTACTGCATGTGCTTGCATGATGCACAGGTTTGGGATAATTATTTTCTCTCTTGTTCAATAAAGTGAGTCGTTACCATGGTAGCATTCATATTGCACAATATCTCTGTTATAAAATAAATTGGGAATCGTTTTAGGGACAGAAAAGTCTCGTATTTTTTATGAACATTTGTTCTATTTTTTTTCAGTGCGAAATTCTTTGAAATGCAGTTTCCAAAGTTGGTGACTTTAAATTATTCTTGAGGTGAGGAAGTCGCAGTACACTTCCCAGATAAAATCAGCCATGTGTTAGTGACGTGTGGTGCCTTTGCCAGACCAGATATGCAACGACAGAGATACTCTGGGGGCGTAGTTTTCATAACTTTGTTAACTTTGAAAGACGTCTTCACTAATACTTCTAAGATTGTTATTTCTTGTAGTAAAATCAAGTATAACCATTAAAGAGGGTACAGGCTGCCAGGCACCTCAGAAGGAACAATTTGGACATCCTGATTTGGTAACTGGCTCCTGCTAGTGGTCAGTTCTAATGAATTTCTTGGACAAATCCAGAACTTCATGCTGAGCAGGTCTGAGTTTTCAGTGTCAGAGAGGGGGAAGGCCTTCAAGTCGAGTGTTTTCAGCCCTAGGCAACGTTTTGTCTCTGCTGCTTGAGTTTCCCTTACTGAAGAGCAGCAGGCTAAAGCCAGTACTCCCTGATCTACTGATTCTTTGATACCAGTTTTTGTTATAAACATTTATTGACTGCAATGCTAGTTCTGTCATAGATCAGTTAAAAGGTACAGAAGGAATAGTTCTATTTCTGTCTGCTAAAGAGATTCCAGAAGATAACCTTGCGATTTATTTGTCCATTCCATAAAGCTTGTGTGAAAAACCTTCAAGTCTTCAAGGTAAAGTACAGTCAATGGGAATGACAAGTAGCTGTTCATCAGATACTTACATTGCCTTTGCCAAATCATACCTGCTTCCCCTCTTATTTCTTTGTTTTCGTTTTTCTCCTGTTTTTCTCATTGCAGTAGACAGTATATAGAGAGTCTATATTTATATATATAGTCTACATTTCCCTCTGTATGTACAGTCTATATCTCCCTCTGTAGATAGAGGGAGAGTGACCAGGTTTCATCCATACGATGGAAAGACTTTGCTCCTTGCTTGATTCTTTCCTATGTTTTTGCACCTTTTCATTAATCTCTCGCATGTATTTTTTTGGTTTGGTGCTGAATGTAGTATTTTCTGGGGTATAGCCCTCTTCATGGTGCTAGCATTCAAAAATGATATTTTCTTTTATCACTGAACGTTACAGAAAAGTCTTGATACAATGATTAATACAAAATACCATGAGTGCTACAGCCATCAGCTGCAAAAATTGATGTTAATTAGTCATGGAAACTTTAGACTTGTATTTTTTGATTGTTCTGTATTCCTCTGAAACTAAAGTGGAATGTCCCGTACTGGCTTTTCTATGTATTTAATCCTTTCCTGGTTACTTATAGAAATTGCATTGTGTAGCATATCAGTATTCTAGACTCTGTTGCTCCATAAATGATGATGCAGTGATAAGGGAGCCATATAGTCAATGTTTACTAACTACACTAACTTTAATCCAAACTTTATAGCAAGGTGCTTTAAGAAACGAAGGAGGATTGTATCTTTGAGTGTTTCTGTCAGTCTAAATAGTACTTTCCTTGTATCTTGGAAGGGCACGACAAATACTAATAAGCTGCATACTGTTCTTATGCAATACTTCTGTTTTGCAGGTATTTAGATGGAATGCACACACTGCTCCAAAGAGCAATTCAAGGAGCGATTTCAGTAGATTACTTCAAGTCTAACAGTACTTGGTACAAAGCTTCTCTTCCTCTATCCCAACCTGGACACTCTCTTCCCCTTTTATTACTTGTCTATAGATAAAACTGAATTAAATTCTTTGCCCTGTATAGTTAGCAGATATTACAGCATGCTAGTTCACTAGTTCATCTGTTTTCTTGGTTGACTGTGAACTTTTCTACCTGACATGTGTGCTTGCCAAATGTGTTAGAAACTATTTTTTCCCAGGTTGGGAAAGCTAAGTGATACACGGTGTAACTAGCAAATTTGACAGTTGTGATGGAAACTGCATACAAAAACAGTGTTGTGTTTGCAGAACAGTTTATTTCCTTTCAAATTAATTGCTGACAGATGATGTGTTGTGCTGACAGATGATGTTTCATGCTCTTTATTTGATGAAACAGTACAGCTGAATAAAAGATGGAAAGGAAGTACCACTTTTCAGGATCCTCTATTCAAGAGGCTTAAGGCTATTTATAGATGTATTCTGCAATTGTATCTAACAGGTATTTAATGGGTCACTGAAGTTAAATTTTTAATATTTCATGACATCAGTTCATGGATGACTGCAAGCTTTACTTTCTGTACAATGATGAATACAAATGGATGTTACAAATTCACAGTCGCTTTTGTAGTGTAAACTTCCTGCATAGTTATCAATTTTAATTTAAAAAACAAAAAACACAAAGATTTCATATTGTTGATTACAGCCATCAGTTTCTGCGCTGTTACAGTAGGGTTTCTTATTTTTCAAGCAATTAGAGAGGATGATTGACTGACTGAGTGTTGGTCTTCATCCTAGTATGTGCAACCTTATCATAATTTTCTCCTGCAATGTGTTGATTAGGTTCATTAATTTCCCAGTCTAGCAATCTTTTTAGGTTCAGTTTTACAATGCAAGAACAAAATGAAATGCTGTATTTTAACTGATCAGATCCATATGTGTGAATAATTTTATATTTAATTACTTAAGTCCCTGAAATGGAGAGTACCCAAGAGCGTATGTTGTGGAATTTCTCTTGCTTACAGTTGTATTGTACACTTTCCTAAGCATCTATTGCTGCTCCTTTCAAGAGGCAGCATACTGGCATAGAAGAGATCTTTGTTTGTTTTTTTTTTACCAGGATGATGTATTTGTATGCTTCAGTGATATGATTTATTTCTATTTTTATTTCTGCTGCTATCTGTTTCTATTATAGATCCACTGAAACGTGCGGAGATGCATGTAGTCATAATGAATATAGTGTTAATTTGAGTCTGTTGCTCTGATTCTCTATAATAGTTGGGATACATTATGTTATTGTAGGCAGTCTTTCAAGACACTGAGCTCTTACTCATGGTACATATTTGAGAGCAGGTTGCAGACTATGGAATTTTATTAGAAACAAACCATTTATGAGGAAAAAATAAACAACAAAAAGAAGCATTTTTTCAAGACCAGGCTGGATGGGGCCATGGGCAGCCTGGCCTGGTACCAGATCTGGAGGTTGGTGGCCCTGTCTATGGCACTGGGGCTGGAACTTGATGATCTTTGGGTCCCCTCCAACCCAAGCTATTCTATGATTTCTACCGGCAAACAGAATTTTCGATTTGAAAAAATCGACTCAACCACCTTCCCGGCAGCCTATTCCAGTGCTTAACAACCCTTTCTGTAAAGAGGTTTTTCCTGATATCCAACCTAAACCTTCTCTGGCGCAGCTTGAGGCCATTTCCCCTCGTCCTGTCACCTTTCACCAGTGAGAAGAGACCAACCCCGCTCTCACTGTAAGCACTTTTCAGGTATTGGAAGAGAGCAATAAGGTCTCCCCTTCAGCCTCCTTTTCCCCAGACTAAACAGCCCCAGTTCCCTCATAGGGCACATTCCCAAGCTTGTCACAAGCCTTGTTGCCCTTCTTTGGATCTGCTCCAGCACCCCAATGTCCTTTCTGTACTGAGGTGCCCAGAACTGAATACAGTACTTGCAAGTAATCAGAAGAACCATAAGTGCCATTCCCCAGGTATTATTTGGACCATCTGTTACCATCTTTGTTTGCTCTGATTTTAAAGTACAAAAGAGAAAGACAAGTACTTTTGAATCACCTTTCCACAGCTTGTCTCTGTAGACCCTGTGGTTAGGTCTGCTTTTCTCAGGTTGTTATGGAACAATTCAGATGTGTGTGCATCCAGCAGATTTTAAGTACAGTCAACTCTTGTTTTTCATCATTTTGGAGGATCAAAATAAACTGCAATCTGTTCTAAGGCTAGTAAATTTCTGAAGAAATTTCCACATATATCCTGGGGTACAGAAATGTATTTTGAGATAAAATTATTTAAGCAAATTTTTAGCGTGCCTTTCAGGGTAGATGACAGAGTACTTTAAGATTGTTGTGAATAGCCTTCTGTTGTTCTCTTTCTCCTTGTGCACACTGAGTTAATGCTGAAGTGACTGTTCGGAGAGTAAAAGGATCCTTCCCAAATTTATGTATTAAATAAAAATATAATTCTAAAGAACCATCTGATAAGAGTTCCCAAATGAATAAATTATTGAATGGCTTTCAGAAAGTTCTGTTATTGTGACAATTAGAGTGGGCAAGGCTAATCTTTTGCTGCTTTTGAGACAACTAGAAGTTTTCCAGAAGCTGGTAGGAAGAAGCCCATATTTATTTATTTATTTATTTCCCCATCTGCAGGCTATGGAGAAAATACAGTAATTAATATTGAGAAAGCTCCTGTGGAGACCCAAGAGAAGGGTGAAGGGGAAATACAAAGTAGAAGGATATAGAAGATGCAGATTTTATTGATACTGATTGATTTATTATATGACCTCTGGTGAATGTGTCATAACAGCTACTAGTTAATATCAGACATGCAGGGAAGAATATACAGTTGGCAGACATGGGATGAATTTAGTCTGATACAGCTTCTCACTCGCTGTGGCTCAGCTGTTTGCCGCAGATTTGACAGTCTTTGTTTAACAGCCTATGGTTGTATGTGTTATGCTTCTTTCTTAACTTCATAAAACCTTGAACTTTCAGTGGCCAGGTGTGTCACGAACTGAATACATATTTGAAGAAATTTTACCTCCCGTGTTTTTGTTGCTTACTGTTTTATCTTGCCTTTTTATTTTCCTGGGCTGTTCACTGGACCTTGTTTCAGTATTCATGAAACAGGAACTTTGTTTTCCCTACATCCCAGTTGTGTATTTTATTTTGGAAGTAAAGATGTGAAGGCTAGAGATGATGAGAAAGTATGAGTGGGAATACGGTAAAGGAGAGATGAAAAGATGCTGCACTGATGACTCAGGATTTGCAGGCATCTGAGCCATTCTGTGATCCTATAAATTAAATTGTCACCCAACAAAAAGATGTAGAAGATGGGTTTAAAGAGAGTTGATTCTAAAAAGAATATAAATTCTAGGGGAAGGTGAGGGCGTCTTCTTGAAGGAGAAAAAGTACATTTGCTTCACCTAGGATAGAAGAGAAAAGCTATCAAGGAAGCTGATTTACAGGAGAATGTAGTAGAAATAGACAGCTTCTGGTATGCTGAAATGGTCTGAAAGGAGGTGAGTGATTTACAGGACAGGAGGAGGGGAGAAGGAAAAAGAGTGAAAGATTCACACTTACGCCTTGAATCAGCCTATGAAATCAGCAACACGTTTTGTCAAATCTTTAGTGTAAGTGGGACACACAGAGTACAACAAGGCGAGTGATACACATTGTTTATACAGTGGGAAAAATACCATATGGGAATGGTGGTTATGACCCATATAATGGAAACTGAAGGAATTTTGTAATGTAAACATTCAAGATTCTACACCATGGGCTTAAGAAACTTTTCTACTGTGAAGACAAGGCCTTGAAAGAGCCAAAAATGTCACTTGTTTAAATCTGTAAGTGAAGCAAAGTCAGAGGAACATAAGACGGAGATGCAGAATAACAAATGCAAAAGATTTGACTAAAATAAAGCACTGTACTCACGTGAATTGATCCTGAATAAAATGACTTAGGAACCTGAAGCAAGTTTCCGAGGATTCTGAAAGTTTTCTATGGGAGTCATTGTGCTAGAGGGAAAATGTTTCTTGCTTTTATGATAAAATGTAGTGCACTCATGAAAAAAATGCTATGACATAATGGTTTCGGTCGCACAAAATAACCATGATTCAGGAAATTCTTAAGACTGAAAGTAGAATTGTAGGGATATTGCATGATAATGTTTAAAGGAAAATGTGATGCAAATCTTCCTGCCTGCTATGCTGTCAAAAGTGCAGCCTGGTAACAGCTAAACATAATGAGAAAGCAAAGATATTAAAATTCTTAAATTGTTATAATAATAATTAAAAAAACCAGCAAGCCTAAGCAACATGAGATTTTAGAGGTAACAAAGGGGTCTGAGTTGTCTTGTTGAACATTTAGTGATGATTATGCTGTCACATCTGGAATTCGCCAACATTTTTGTCTTGTTCAGGTTAATTACCTATGCCAGTGTTCTGCTTGCCCCACCTGAGGACATCATCTGTGAAGTATTGTCATCCCATTGATGAAATGTGCAGAGATTACTTAAGCTGTATGTGGTGTGATGTATAGAGTCCACACAAAAATATGAAAAGAAATGCAATGGTATGGTATAGTTAGAAATAGGAGTGCTACTGACAAAATACTTTATCAAGTATGAAACTGTGTGTTAAAATGCAAGCATTCAGTAAAAAATATTGATTTACTTTTAGTAATTTTTATAAAAACAGGTCTGATCAGTTGCTGGCCTAAATATATGTAATTGCTATTTCTATCATTAACTTCCCATTTGTTGGTTTTCCTACCAGGACTGACACACCAAACATACTTTGGACATAATTTTGATTGAAATCATTTTGAGCAGAGGTTTTTTTCTGCTCACGTAATTCATACTGGGGTCATTGAATTCAGCTCCAGGAGACCAGTTCTGCAGTCATGGTGACTGAAATGTGCTTTCTATATAGCATCTGGGATTCAGGCTGTCTTATCGAGCAGCAGCAACTACAAGCAGCAGTGGGGTTTGAACAAGTGCACAAGTTGCATTTGTGCTTGGAAAGTTGTGTGGTGGTGGTGCTGCAGAGTACTTAGGTGCATATAGATTGTAATGATCATGAAATAATATAGTACTGTTGTCTGAGCATTATAACTTAAATTATGGAAGTTCTTAATACCTTGATTGGTTTGAGGTTGGAATCATAAAATAGGTTAAAGCTGTCAGTTTCTGAAAGTAACCCAGACTTAAGAGTTGCGGTTAATAGTACAGCAAGGTAATTAGAAATTGCAGGCTGTGGAGATGAAAAATACCTTGTAGATCATCAAGTGCATCTCTGCCAGTTTGAGAGTTGTTCCTAAAGCAGTCATTTTCAATAGGATTTTGTCTGATCCAGTTTAAAGTGTTCCACGTGGTGATATTTTAGTTGCATCTCTTATAACAGTCAACATCATTTTCTCAATTTAGTTTTATCCATTAACTTTGAGATGTGCCGCACAATTTATCCAAACTTCTTCCTGAGATGGTCTGTAATGACAGAACCAAACCAAACCCGTGTGTGTCTGTATCTCTGTTCTGAATTCAGTTGTGTTCTGCACCTCTGTTAGTGCTTTCAGGCATGCCATGTCAATAGGAAGAGCCTGGCCTTTCCCCATGGACAGCTCTCACTTCTGGAATTCTTCTTGCCCCCTCACAGCAGCGTGCTAACAAAGCCTGCCTTTGTTTCTGTGGGGGAATGATGCAAGGCCATCTGTTAGCTCAGGCTGATAGGAAAAAGGCAGCCTTTAAGGATGGCTGGTGGGTTACTCTGTGTTTTTTTTTCCAGAGGCTTGACCATGTCCATCTCCGACCAGCCAATCTTCAGGAGCATTCTGAGGGGTTGCTGCAGCAACAATTGGCCATGTATGTGTGGGTATCCCCACCTTGCAGCCAGGCCTTCAGCAGCAGGTTTCTCACTAAAATACATTCCAAAGAAAGCTCAGTCCTGCTTTATTTTAGAACACAGAAATGGCACCTATTCCTTCTTCTCTTTCAGTTAACTTTTCTTTAGATGTCCTTGTTTTTCCTGTAGAAAATTCTACTTACTTATTAGTCTTCGCTGGTATTAAATTATTGCCACGTATAACTTTAATTTTATGAATAGCTTTAAAATATTTCTCCCAACTGTAATTTCCTTTGTTCGGAAGACTCTCAGTAAATATTCTTCTTTTATGTCACCCACACATAATTCTTCTGGCTAGTTGCTAGGCTCTTCTCGCCAGATGTTTTTTTCTCAGCTTTTGTGACAATGAAATGCAGCCACTGTATGCACAGCATTTAAAAAAAAAGAAAGAAAAAGAAAAAAAAGCTTTGAACGTTTCTTTGTGCTACGAAGTATAATTAGTTTGATACTGCTTTTTTTATTTGTTCCAAATACGCTGACATATCTTCATTTAAGAATAGGTTACCTCCAAAGTTAAACATGCCCCAGGGAAGTGCCAGATGCTCAGCTAAGGGGAGCCCAAATCCCTTGTGGCAGGAAGATCGGGCCTTCTGTGACCTAGATGATATAATAACTGTTTGATGAGGAAAATCATCTTTCCCATGCATCAGATCTGGATTTATAGGTTGAGCACAAACTGCTTTCAGGGACTTAAATCCACTTGTAGCAAAACTGAATCTTCTGACAAAACAACCAGAAGTGTCTGTCACCCAGTTTTGTCGCTGGCCTATCAGTGGAAGTGCTGTACTGTATTTGTATAAAACAGGAAACAAACAAACAAACAAAAAGTTACTGCTTTCGGATGACAGAACCCTTATACAACCCTTGGTTTTGATTTTTCCTGAACCTCTTAAGAAAGCTGTGCAAACAGAGCTCTGGGTTGGTGCCCATGGATCAACATGGAGGCTCTTGCACATGTCCTCCTGAGATCCCTGCCTGTCTCTGTGTATAGAGGAGACATCTGTAGCTAAGATTCTGTAGGTCTTGAATTCTACTCCGAAGACTTGCAAGTTAGGTATTGTAGGATGTAACATTTGACTGTTGGTAGGCGGACCCGTCCCAGGGCTGCTCCCCTGAGATACGGGCCCTGGTTTTATCAGTACTGAGCCTCTTCAGAAAGAGCTGTTTCCTACCTGAATTAATTAAAAACACGCATGAATTGAAAACAGCAATTGTCTACCTCTTTCTTTTTAAGCAGTCTCAGTTTTGGAGCTCAGTGTTTAGATATTCATTTCAGTGTGATGACATTTTTATTAAGCTAAAAAAGCGGAGGACTTTTGAAAGAAATGAGTAAAATGTGGCTTGCTAAGTAACTAATTCTGACATGATCAAAAACCTTCTGTCTGGTGATACTGGGTCTGAAACATTAATGAAACTTCACATGTAGTCTGACACTATTTTGGATTTATAGTGTCAGCCTTCAGTGAGGGATTTTATACTGCTGACCTTATGTTACATATGTGGCATTTGGTGATAGCTGGAAAAAAATCAATTATGATTTGCTATTAAATCATGGCTGGAACATTTGCAATGCAACAACAAAGTCACTTGCATCCCACAAAACTGTGATAGCTCCAAGCTATCTCTGGGCTTTTGCTGGGCTCATTGGAAGCTTTTTTAGGAGCCTCCTGCAGTCCCTTCATTGGTAATTTCTGAACATGGGGCCAGCTGCAAGTGCATACCGCAGAAGTGATTAGGCAGTAATGGGGCACTGGGGTGTAAAACAGCAATTGCGACGACAGACTACTACATAATATTTCTTCACTAGCTAAATAAAGACTTTGTTGGATGAAAAGTGTAGAAAAATATGCTCTCAAACTCATGGGTATTCTAAGAAAATAAACACCTAACCAGTTTGAGATTGATTACAATTCAGTGACGAGTTCAGGGTGATTAATTATCTGCGTTTTGAGCCATGTATATAATAGCAAGTTAGTTTTCTTAAATGCTGTCAGCACTAACAATTTGTAAATCATCTGCTTCTCTTTATTGTAATTTATAGAGCTGGATTAAGTCTTTGCCTTAGTGAGCAAAGGGAGGCCTGTGTTCCTTAACCAGAGTTAGTACCTTGCAGAAAGATGACATCCTAATCATTGTTGCCTAATGCCATATGCAAGAAAGTTAAAGCTCATATAAAAGATTGCCTCATTCTTGATGCTTATTTCTTTTTCTGTTCTCCACAAGCAGATGTCATTTTCTCATATTATGTCCACATTAGGGAAAATCATTTGTACCTCCTGCAAGCCGTGTCACACATTTGAAGACAAAGTTCACTTCCAGTGGAAGAGTGGGGTTATTACTGAGTTAGGTTTTTTTAAATCGGTGCTGATACTTGTTACCTTTTATAGCAGCGTGCTTCCTTGATGTTTTGAATTGATGCTCTTTCTCGATACATTCATGCTTCAGATATTCCTTACTATATTATTATCTTTACACAGAAGCAGGTTGTAGCCTTCTGTTTTGTGGTGGTTGTTTGTTCTCTGAAAAGCAGGGCTGTGCTGAGATACCAGTTCTTGTTGCACTGAGTTGTCAGCAGCATCTTTTGCAAAGGCTAGGGAAATATTTTCTTGTTTTTTGCTTTAACTATGCACGTGCATGTGTGGTGGTAGGGCAGCAGCAGAATCACCGCAGGTTTTTTTCCTGAGGCAGAACAGCCTGACTGCATTCACTGCTGACGCCCCTTGACTGCACTTCAGTGATGCTGCAGTCGTACCTGGGAAGAAGAAGACAGTGATAAATATGCTGGTACATTGCTGTACTGGTACAATAATTGGCTGCTCTGCCAAGACACTGCATGAGTGTTTCTAGACAAATTTCTGTCCTTTCAGGCACTATTCGTTTTAAGCACATGGTCTTCAGACCTTTTCTTTCCAAGCTTGAAATTCCTTTCTTTTAGCTGGAATAGAGTGATACTATCCATCTGTTCAAAATGCGGTATGAGCTGGCACAAGAAAATTCAACTTTGAGTGTGAAAATTCAAGAGGAGGTCTTCAGGTATAAAGGAAAGAGAATCAAAGTCTGTCCTGGCTGTTGGGCAGAGATTTGGAAGATGTTCGGTTCATGCCTGCTATTCTCCCCCAAGATCTTTCTCTGATCGCAACTCCAGAATAACTTTGATATAAAGGATTTGGCTTGTCTGCCTCATTGCCTGTGCTGAAAAATGCCATGGAGAAAAGGTACAAATGTTCCTGAGTTCTCTAGTTCCAGGACTATGAGAAAATAGGTGAGAAACAAGAGTAACTTTCTGAAGCATGAGAATATTGTAACTTGGGAAGACACACTGATGACAGATAGGAAAAAAAGATGGCCTATTGCTATTCGTGTTAGCAAAAATGATTAATATTACTGATGTTTCTTGTTTGTAGATCACCTCCCTTGTGACTCTCCAGTTGTTATCCGTGGTTGGCAACAATGACCAGCTTGATGGACCCCGATACAAATGTACTGTATCTCTGGATTTCATCAGAGCTATTGCCCGGTGAGCTTACTAGAGACCCTTAGTGTTGTATGTGCCAATCTGAATGAAACTTAAAACCTGTATTTTTCCCAGTCTTTATGTTAGCTCTTTGCAGATCAGAGTGGAAATCTGTGGATGTTTTTGAAGAATGACTGAATGAGTCTTATCTACGAGAGGTGTTGAACTTGAGATAAATTTCGATCCTGTTTTGGAAAACAACTATCTTAGAGTGACAGGAGTAGGCCAAGGAACTGCTTCAGTGTGTCATAGTAACATACTGTCTTTGTGCTTAATGAAAGTCAGGAACTTCCTGTGAAAACTCTGATCTAAAACAGCAGCCCATCTTATTACCAAAGGCACATTATGGTATTTAAGTCCAAACTGATATTCAGTTCTTAGAAGTGTTATTTTACAACTTATATAAAAGCTGCCTAGGTTATAAGGAATCTTTCACATTGTCTTCTGTAGTTGATATAGACTAATTCAGTAAATCAATGTGAGTACGCCAAAGGTAGCAATTAGCTGTTCTTTCAAAGCCTTCAGTTCCAGATGCATCAGGAGAGATGGTTATAAATTACAGATAGAACTGCATGCAGTATATAGGCAACAATCCAACCGATGTGAAATTCAAACAGCATTACCTCACACATGTTGCTGCAGCCAGCTCAGTTAGCAGGTCTTGGTTAAGGAGTGTGTAACCAGAACAAAGCCCAGGAATGACACATGGCAAAAAGGAGAAAGCTTATGAAGGCCACCTCTCCTCTCTAATACGGGACTTAGAGGAGTCTGTGTTTCAGACTATATTCCCTATTCTCAGTGCACAAGTTGCTTCCTTGAGCTATGAAATGTCTGATAGTCTGGTCAGTAAACCACACAGGCACAGTGGAGCTAAGCTTCATCTGGTTCAGGCCTAGCTGGGCCATAACTGCTACCATCTCCAGGGCTTTGCTACATCAATTTGCTGTTCCCAGCAATAAAGTCACGTGTGAGTGATGCCCTGAAAAAGCTCCCACTGGTACCAAGTGCAGCATACCATCTGTTTAGCAACATGGATCACTGTGTGCAGACATCCCCATTCTCTTGCTTCTGCTCTGACTCTTACTATGAGTACAGAAACCAGATTCCAAACTGTGTTTCTGTGGAAAGCCTTATAACTAGCATTTTTCTTCAGCAATGTAAGGTAATACAAATCTAATGGTGGCATTTAATTTCCTTTAATTTTGTCATTGGATTATTAGGTAGACTCCAACGCATTTTATCTCATTAGGTATCATGGGGATTTCTGAACTTTTTCTCTGCTCAGTGTGATGTTCTGTAGAAACTTCTTGAAAAGTGGGTTACAGAATAGTGCGTGAGTAGAGAATATTAAATGATTGCAGCCTAGAAAATACGACATTCAGTCAGTTAATCTCACTTAGCATTGAGAACAGTTATTTTTGAATCGTTGAATACTTAAAAACACAAAAACCAAAAAACCTTTTAATTTTGTACTTGTCATTACATGCAGTAATTTGTGTTATTTGTTCAGGCAGTAAATCTCAAAGTCTGAGTGTTAGATTGCGTGACAGAATGAGTTTGAAGACAAAAAAAAATAATTATATGTTTTATTTTACTGCTGTTCGTTCTGCCTGCTATTAAAGTATAAAAGTATACATTAAAATCTTCTGTCCTATTGAGTAGTGTTCTCAGATTTCTCAAATTTAGCTATGAATATGGGTCAAGTAGTGTCAAGACTGAAAGAACACAGACTGCAAATGAGTGGAGATGAAGGAGTTATGTAGTACATGGTAAAACAGGTGGTTTGGAAAATGAACAAAACATTCAATAGCATAGAAGACTGCAACTTCGCATCACTAGCAGGAATATCATATTTACCATGTGAAAACATATTTACTTAGATATTTTTACTGCCTAGTGGCTGGAATCAGAATCTTTCAGTTGCTGCTAGAAAGCTGCTTTATTTTTTTCAAACTTTACAAAATTTGAATAAATAGAAGATAGGAACTTAATTAAAAATTAATTCTTGATGGCTCTTATTTGGAGGTATTACTTGATTTTGATAGCGCTGGGTCTCACGTATGTGTCTCCAAACAGGTTGAAGTCTTAGCACTGTTACGACGATTGCTCCAATATACTGTGTTTTTGTTTGTAGGACTGTGAACTTCGACATAATAAAGTACTTGTACGATTTCTTGTGAAAACAAGCTTCACAGCCATATGGACACTGTGACAATGACTAAGGCAAGCTGTGTTCATCTCTCTACTTAGCTGGCCAGAAAGAAGAGTATTTTGGCTCTTTTGGATTTGTCCAAACAGGTGCTGGCCCAGCATGGATTCTGATGAAAATATTCTGATTGGTCTGGGTAGATCTGAGCAGAGGACTATTTACCGGGGACCCTGGAGTATTTGGAAGCAATGTGTTAATTATAAACAGCAGGGTTTGAGCACAATCTGTTCTACTCTTAATGATGTTATCTTAACACTGAAATTGCCTGAAACCCATTTACTTAGGACTGCATTTTGCTCTATGAACTCTCCCCGGTGCTTTGAACATGGCAGCAGCCCTTGTTTGTATGCCCAGTCTTTTCACTTCCTCTCCACAGGAATCTTTCCAATTGCCTGCCAAAGTAGCTTTTCCTGAGGCTACCATTTTAGGGGAGTGGAGTAGCGAAATACAATAAACGTAAGAAAATATTTAAAATCAAGCTGGTATAAATGCTTTCTCTTCAGTCATTCATAGGCAGACTGTTACACTGTTATATGGAGATCACAATGATTGGGAACTCCCAATTAATCATCACACTGTCCTTTTTTCAGACCATTCATAAATGTTACTGCAAATCCATTTTTATGATGCTTGCTTTTAAAAACTCATTGATTCATGAAATTCTAACCTGATGTTGAACTTGAAACTTTTTGGTTTTTTTTCTTGCTTGAACATTTTATATTCCCTTTAAGCTCATCCATTTCTGCGGAGCACTAATTATAATGCTGTTTTAAAGAATGCAATTTAAGATACATACTGTGGTGGTTTTTGTAACAGTGTCTGTCCTGTAGAGAAGTGTGGCACAGCTGCCCTTCCATCAGAAAGGGAGAGGTTCAACAGTTGACAGAGTGTTCCTGTAATGATTGCCCAAACAAGGTGTAATAGTGAATAATCAGTGCTGTTCTGTAACAGCACTAAGCTTTGATTTTGGAAATATATGGTGGAATACACAGTAACTATATTTGTTTCCAGTTTACAAGCAGAGGAGTCCCAGCTGCTGTTATCTTTATAGAGTATTGAAATCCACTGGCCCACTTAAGGATTATTGCCTTCAAGGATTATTGCCTTCATAAATCTAAAGTTTCTGTCACCATCTTGAAGACTCGGGGCCCCACAGCCTTTTATTTGGGTATTTTGTTCCTGAATGCTTGCCATGTGTTGACTGTTAGGGATTTCTAAAAGGAAAAATACACCCTCCTGTTGATACTGGAGATGGTCAAATCCCCTGAACGTGTGTAGCTCTTACTCATTGTTTGTTTCAATTGTGAACATGTAGCCAGGCTTCTGCTTCTGGATTTGGACTCAGATGAAAGAGTTCCAGGTGAATCTAAGCAACAAAAGCATCCTTCTGGCCAAGCTGTCATTTCCCTCCTCAGGAGAATGTGAAAGAGCAGCACTGAGTCATCTCTGTGATCCGTTTTCCTTCCGACTGCTGAGCTACATCAAACCCTGCACCTGTCCATGAGGTGGCAACATTTGTCACGCTTGCTGAAGTGAATGGATGCAAATACATGACCTGTTTCAAAATGTTTATTGCCTACTTTTGTTTTTACTAATAAAAATGTATACAAGTTGTTCTTGGCACTAAACTTTACAGTTACTTCTTTTTTTTGGATCTTGTGATGGGCTGAGCTGAGCTCTTGTGCTTGGCCAGACTACCAAGGGCTGAAAATTGGTGAAGGAAGTTTGAGCTGTTACTACCAGCCCATTCAGAGAAACAGCCATGCATCATAGCTTTTCCAGACATCTGACATGGATTACACTTGGATGTATGAAACATAATGTGATTGATGCTAATTTATGAAGTCCTGTGACTCTTTGAGTCACAATACTTGGAAAATTCTGCAGCTGACCTTGTTTACAGCTTTCAACAAAGGGAGACGGGGCCGTACTGCTGGAGAGGGACAGCGCCAGCTTATGAAAGTCCTGCTTAGTGGTTGCCAGAATGGCTGAAAACCAGAGCACCTACCAAGTCAGTACTCTAAGAAGCACTTCTTCGGAAAGCTTTACTACCAACAGTATGTTCTGAATAGTATAACACTTCAAATGACCCTGCATGAAAAATAATCAGAAATACTCAAATAGTTCCAGAGGATGCATGCAAACAGAATACCAAGAGAACATGGAATACATCCTACCTGAGCATAAGGATGTGTAAGAAAACTTTGTCATCTTGGAGTCAGGCAGTGTTTATATCTAATAACCTACCAGAAGGAAATGAGTAGGATTTTTACCACTTGGACTAATACCTGATCATTTCAGGAATGTTTTTAATGCTGTTGATGAT
Source organism: Excalfactoria chinensis (assembly GCF_039878825.1). Taxonomy (NCBI): domain Eukaryota; kingdom Metazoa; phylum Chordata; class Aves; order Galliformes; family Phasianidae; genus Excalfactoria; species Excalfactoria chinensis. Next base: position 12,062,933 of record NC_092825.1, on the reverse strand, counting down.
GTACATTGATAGAAGATGCAAAGTCTAAGGTTTCAAACAGAAAAAGAAAAAACAAGCATAATGGTGTATGGATAAATCAATTCCAAAAGCTTAGTATTTTTAACTGTATGAATACATAAACACACATAGGCACTTGTAATCGTACATAATGATATGCAAAGTATTACTTGTTTTAAAGTCAAAATTCAGTTGGATATTATAAATCAACATGGATGAATGATGTTTCTTTTTTCGTTGTTGCCATAGAGATCAAGAGCAGAACCAGTTGAGGACTTAATTTCTTATAGGTGCTAGGCAATACACAGGCAGTATACATGGAAAATACTAAACATGCTATGTTTCAGATGTTTGAATGTGGGACAAAACCAAGTAAGTTCTGATTCAGGTTGCTGCTGGAAAGGTGTTCCATTAGTACTGCAGCCAATGCATTCATTTGGTTGTCCAGCCTTATCTGTAAACCCACTGATCCCAGATAGAAGACCAGACTGTCAGAACTACCAAACTCCCTTTTTAGGACACAAATAATGGGTGATACTAAGTATTGGCCTTAGAAAATAAGCTCTGAGAAAACGTAATGCTGGAAATATGTTTTGTAATGCAGTTTCTTCCCTGATAGCTTGATGATCATTGACAGTGTAAATCTGGAGGCTGAGTCTATGAATAGTTGTGGGATGTAGTTAATTTGACTGAAACAAAGTTACCTGGAGAAGAAGTATTTACTGGGGATCCCTTACCCAAAACTGCTGTCCTTTCACTGAATGCACTTCTGCGACCTTTTGAAAGATTCCTATCAAGTGATATAAAAGTTGAAGCTGAATCAGCAGAATGAGAATGAGCGAGGTGGCTGAGGTGTGGATGATGGATGTAAGCTATAACTATGCTGATGATGGATAGTGGGATTTATTCTAACAAACTAGAAATACCTCTATATATTCATATCAGTGAGTTTATAAATTACTGCTGAGTTTCCTATTATGTACCCTAGCAATATTTCAGTTTAAGACCCCATTTGTGTGGGCAAAGTCTTGGGCTTCAGCCTCCCCGGGGCTAGAATTGCACTCATCCTACAGGTGAGTTTGAGAGCTTCATCAACAGCTGCATTTTCATACCAATAGCCTAGAGATTTTTAAGAGTCTTCTAAGAGTGCATCCTCGTGTAGTGTGAAGAAAATTTATTCTTTTTTGACAGTGATTTACCTCATTGTGCTTCTCCCAGAACTCGCTGTGCCGACCATAATAATCCCTGTGGCTCTTCTCTTATTATTTGTTAGTTAAAAGAGGTGAGTTGGTTATTTGAACATTTTCTGACTGCTGCTGCTGCTGTACACCATGATTTACATATGTGAGCGTAGATCCATTTTTTCCTCGGTGAAATTTTTCCAGCATCCAAGTAGATCTGCCAAGCCCATTCAGGCACTACCTGCTTCCCTCTAACTGGAACAGACAGCCATGCCAGGAAAATAGTGTGAAGGATGGGATTCCCAGCAGGAACGTAGGAGATATTACATGTCTGTGACCTGTAAGCAAAACACAGACGGTTGAATATCCCAGGATTAGATATTCCCTCTGCTCCTCCGTTGGCAGAGGTAGCACAGAAGAGCAAGGAACAGCAGGTTCTTAGGGATTGCCTGGAGTTAGGCATGCAATGTGCTTCAGTCTGCCCAGTCTGGAAACAGAAGATTTCTTCCATCCAGGGTTTGATGCTACTGACATGACAATAACTTCTGGTTTCTCGACATCAGTGCCTTTTTCTGCTGTAACAAACAGTTGGAAATCATACTGCTTGTTGTTCAACATTGGCAATACATCAGCCATATGTTTGAAAACACACATATTTGTGAATATTTGGGTTTCTAGTATTAAGAAGATTACAAGTAAGACCAAGGCGATTTGTTGAGCAGCCTGTGCCCATTCATGTTTCCATGCTATTTAGGTTAACTGATAGGAATAATAGGAATATTAGGAAGATGACAGGCCATCTTTGAGAAACAGTGATGCACAAAGTAGCATAGGTGGCATAGAAAAAGGGCAGTCCAGAGCACCAGGAAGTGTCCCTAACTCTTCTGCTTGGTTCAGAGCCTTCATTGAGCTGGCAAAATGGGCAGCCTGCAGTGGGCCGCCTGTACTGTGGGTGCACGTTGTTGGAGCATCCTGTCGTCTCATTATGTCCCTTGTCCTGCCAGCACTTGTGTGGCTGTTCATGAGTGATGACTGGAGACTCAAGGGCAGGTGTTCAGCTTCAGCAATGTTGTTTTTTCCAAAGTTTGATTAAGCGCATTGTGCCATGATGACTGTGTAGCTGGTTGTCTTGTTGTTGACGTTTATTCTACAAGTCTGTTGGATTTTGATGAAATGTTGATGAAAAACAAATGGCTCATCATCAGGGAGTTGGTCTATGTGACCTTTAAAGGTCTCTTCCAACTCAGTTGATTCCATGATTCCGTGATCTTCAAAGGGGACCTGTGCTGATACTGCCCTGCAGCTCCGGAGGTTCTGAATTGCAGACACCTGGAAGAATGCCCGTCCCATTATCTCCCAGTAATGCTTCCCATGGGCTTTTTATTGTTCTCTAAGGATGCAGTTCAAAAAGAAAAAACAAAAAAGAAAAAACAACAACAAAAAGGGCAAATAGCTGTGAATCCAGCTACAATTCAGGAGTTTCAGAGAGCTGAGTGTAAGTACCGCCAGAAGGGCACAGTGTTGCTGCCACAACAGACCTTGGAGGTCCTTCCCTCCCAGAGCTTCCTCCTGCAGTGACATGAGCACTTCCACTTCACTTGGCCTGGGCTGCAGGTGTGTGCCGTAACCTGAAATAGCTTCCCCTGCATCACTGTTACTTCAGGCATGCTAGAATGCATGTGGTGCTATCGCTGGGGACCTATGTGTGCTCCCTCAGCATGTTCTTACCCAGGCTCACCCAGTCTCAAGAATAGGGGTTTATGGTTGATGGTGATAGAAGTAAATGGGATGTTTGTGCGAATGGCCAGTTTTCTGCTAAGTGTTCTCCTCAGTGACCCCTCCACCACTCACCACCCACATTTAAAATGAGAACGCACACTCTGTGATTCGATCTTGATGGTCTGTGCATAACCCAGCTGTGCACTCAATTCTTTTGTTCTCATCTTCAATACCTTCTCCAAAGCACGGGAGTAACAGAACTTTTCAATGGATGAAATGATCACGACATTTTTTGTATCAGTATCAAAAAAAGAAGACAGCAGCTTTAGTTTTCCATCATACAATTAGCCAAGTCTTTAGGCTAAAGTTCCTTTACCCTCGAGATAGAAATTGTGCTAAGGCTGACACAGCCATTATAGGATAAATTGTTTATTTTTTGCAAAATTCTGAGAATTGCATCACAGAATCACAGAATGGCCCAGGTTGGAAGGGACTCAAGGACCATGAATCTCCAACCCCCCACACCACAGGCAGGGCCACCAACCTCCACATTCAAACCAGGCTGCCCAGGGCCCCATCCAACCTGGCCCTGAGCACCTCTAGGGATGGGGCGTCCACAGCCTCTCAGGGCAGCCTGTTCCGGCACCTCACCACTCTCATAGTAAAGAACTTCCCCCTGATATCCAACCTAAATCTTTCCTCATTCAACTTAAAACCATTTCCCCTTGTCCTGCTGTTAGCTACCCTTTCAAAGAGTTGGCTCCCCTCCTGTTTATAGGCTCCCTTTAGGTACTGAAAGGCTGCAATGAGGTCACTGTGCAGCCTTCTTTTCTCCAGGCTGGACAAGCACAGCTCCCTCAGCCTGTCTTTGTAGGGGACATGCCCTAGCCCCTTGATCACCTTTGTGGCAAAATCAGATACTCTTCATTATAGCCACTGCTGCTCATGGCATCTTTAACACTGAATAGCATCCACATCCTCTCCTGTGGTTATTTTTCATGTAGAATGAATACTTTTGGTGGCAGCCTTCTACTTTCTCCTATGCACCTTCTTCAAAAATCAGACCTGTGAGGGGACGAGCCTGCCTGGTTCACTTGGGAAGCATTTGCAGAAATAAATTAATCTGTTCACTAAAATAAAAGTCCCTTAAGTCCCAATTACAGAGAGCTGCTTAAGCGTGCGGCACAACTCCATGAATCTTTGGTGCTGAAGGCAATTAAGTGCGTGAGCGTAGACAGCTGTTGTCCATCAGCAACTGAGAACAGCACATCCATCAGAACAGAGCCCTGTCTCTGCTTGCACAGCCAAAGAGATGCAGGGATACTGGAGGTCAGATGGTGCTGTGCTTGGTGGACTATTTCCTTTGCAATATCCTATCCTGGAAAGAGGGGGTGCTGATAGAGTGCAGTAAGATCATGAATTTTGAATGATGCTCTCAGTAAAGGATGGAGTCGTGATGATCCAGAGTTGTGGCTGCTGTTGGAGCTGTTGCAGCCTCCTTCAGGCTGCTGTCTTTGTTGCTGCCCAAAATAGTGAATCCAGCAGGTCGTGGGGATCCAGATCACTGTGTAGGATTGACCCGTTCTTTACTCAGCATGTTTAAATGGCAGGAGAAAATCTGCCTCAATGGAGACCGGGATAACCCTTTGCAGGTTGTACATAGCAGTCCTCGCTCATTAAAAACGGGCATTTCTGCATGGAATCAGTAAGAACATGTAGGCTGCTTTAAGGGTTCCAACTTCAGCTGCTGGGAAAGTCATTCTTTTATTTTTAGTAGGTTAAGGAGCATCATTTTTCTGCTAACCTTTTCTCTTTTGAATCCTTTTCTACAGATGCCTTCCAGAAGTCTTTGGATGTTTGATATGTTACTATAGATATATAGTAAAATTCTGACAGTTTTCTTATTGCTCAAAACCTGCGGTTTCCTGCAGAGACCTTTTCTTTGCTGCAGCCTCATTGCCAAGTTGTCAGAGCATTAATTAAACCAGAAGAATAAGGCATTGCGTGTCATTTCCTATACTGGATGCCTCCATGTCAGGGACACATCTCCATGGCAAGAACCTGTACGTACACACAGAATAAACCTGGCAACAGTACAAAAGCTCACACAGGCTTTTGAGTGAAAAACGTGGCAGAAGAAAATATGGAATTTAAAGACAAATGAAGTGTTTGCTGGATGCTTAATTTCTTAAGCAGGAATGGGATGGTTTCATTTGGATACCGCGTGTATTCCAGTGTTATTTTTAGTCTCCATATTTCAGATGTATTAGATAAGTATTGCCTCAAACCTTAAAAGGCTTCTCATTTTAAAACCCCTCATTCATTACAGGTGACGGGGTGCTCCTTTGTGGGATTACAGGTTCTCTGTGCAGGCACATAAAGTTATGTGGAATGAAACTTCATTCCGCATAAACTACCAGTAATTTTCATGTGTTCCATTTGGCTGCATGACTCAAAATGTCTTCATTTTGCATGTTATGCATCACCTCGCAATTTTATGTATGTTTACTTTGCTGTTTAGGAGCCAGAAAATACAGCACACGTGTTGATGCTTTTCCTGCAATAAAACACTGATAGTGTAATTGCAGCCCCCTGCTTGCCAGCACCACAGGCAGAGCCACAGTGTTAGAGAAACGGGAGCCTTCTTCATTTCTCTCACATTTTGGGGCTGTGGTTCTTATAGTGATGGACTTTGTGACTCTTCACAAGGTTCATTTATTCACAGCTGCCTGAGATCCAAGTATCCCATAAAATTACATACGTATTTACTTGTATGCATAGGGGCTGCTCTGAAAGTAATGCCTTCTACTTTGTTACACTGGCCCATGATGTCAGAGGCAGATGTTGGTGGTATGGCAGTAGAGGCTGAACCTTCCCACCAGCATCCCATTACGTGTTGTTGCTGTGTGACAGATGGCAGCAGAGGGACAGTCTGACAGGATGGCGTCTGACATGGAAGTGCAGATGGAGCAAAGATGTGCCATTGAATGCCTCACTGACATTCAGCAGTTCTTGCTGATCTTTTATGGAAACCAACCAGTGGACGTGAGCATAGTGAGATGGTGGGTGGTGCACTTCAGCAGCAGTAACAGCGACATGCACGCTCTTGTTCATCACTGGTGAAAATGCATAGCTAATGGTGGTGACTGTGTTGACAAATGGTGTTTTGGAGCTGAGAATTTGCTCTATCAAATGGAATTATTGTGCTCTTTGTTGTAGTTTCTATGGAAATAAATAGGAGGCATTACTTTTGGAGCAACCCACATGCATACATACTTGAAAGCAAAAAGATGTTTTGTTATGAGGACTGTAGGATAAGGAGGCGATACCTGGAGTTCTATCCTTAAAACTCATGGGCACATGGGGATCTCCCTGTCTCCTCACCATGCACAGAGCAATTCCTGCTGATCACTTGCAAAGACTCTCCAGGTAGGAGGAACCTTTCAGTAGGCTGCACCTGGCTGTGCCACCAAGGCTGTGGCTTTGAGAAGAGGGACAGAGATAGTGTCTGTCTTTAACAGATGTTGTCATGCTCATGGGCAGAGCCCATATGTGTTGCTGATTCCTGAACATGGCTCAGCCTTTGCTCCTCCTGCAGGTACACAGTCTGGGTGATGCAGTCCAGCCACACTTAGAGAACTTTTGGCTTCTATAACGTGACAACAGCATGGCTGCAGGTGTGGCATGGTCCTGCAGGTGGCCAGAAGCAGTGGCTGTGCTGCCCACAGCTCCTGTGCAGCATATGCACCATGTTCCTCTACTCTCAGCGTCTTGACTGTCACTGCTATTTCAGATGTGTGTGCAGAAGCACTATGTTGGTGCCAGTCGCAGAGTTTCACTTCAGCAGAGCATTTTCACGCCTCTTTACCTAAGATATGTACAAAACCATCACCCATAAGATATCTCTCATGACTCCTGTCTCACCGCTTGCCATGTAGTTGGCACTAAGACATCAGAGACAGTGACTGAGGCTGTAAGTGGAGCTGGGCGGTGAGGAAGACATATCCCAGAGTCTGGCAGCTGCCTGAAGGCCTCAGGGAGGCACCCTCTCACACACAGGGTCACAACCTTGTACAAGTTGAGGTTGGAAAAGACAACTAAGGTCATCTAGTCCAACCATCACTCACCATACCTTCTAACCCATGTTCCTAAGAGTGATAGCTACCCTTTTCTTGAACACCTCCAGGGACAGTGACTCCAGCACCTCCCTGGGCAGCCTGTCCCAATGCTCCACCACTCCTTCTGAGAAGAAATTTTCCCTAATATTCAACCTGATGTAGAAGATGCTGTGTGTCTTCAGACTGTCCCAGGCATAGATGTTGCCCGTGGACATGGTGGCACGAAGAGCTGGAAGCACAACGATGGTGACAAGGTTGAGGGCACAGATGATTTGCCCCACAGCAGCCTGGCAGCCATGGTTTGGGTTTGGAGCAAGGAGGAGGTGTCTAAAAGTGGGAGCAGGAATAACCACGAGATTGTGGTGAAAAGCACCAGAAGGATGCTGTGATCTGAAGAGTTGCCCCAGGTGAGGAGCAGGACTGAGCCCTCTCCCATAGCTGTGGTGATGCTCAATGTCCCGGTTCCCTCCCCTTCTCTCCCCTGCAGCACCCTCACCATCACTCAAGCAAGATTTCTCCTCTAAAAACTGTTCTTTAAAATAATTTCTGATGAATAGCATTAATTCCCTAAGAGAAGAACACTCTAGATTGCCTAGCTGCAAACATCTTTTATTCATGAGCAGCATGCGCTGTACGTTCACTCCCTAACTCGAGTCTCAGGCATTATTTCAGGAAGAAGAAAGCAAATCTTTAGCATCTTAGGCTTGTGAACAATCACAAAATGTATAATGAAGTAGCAACACCTCCCAGAGGCAATAACCTGCTGAAAGATTACAAGCCTTTATAGTCAATGGGCATTTAAAAGACGCAATGGGCAACCAACAGAACTTTGTTATTAAATCATTACTTTTTTGTACACCTTCAAAGCTCTCCGTGATTTTCCAAAGGATGATAAAGTACCATCCTTGTGTTGTAGGTGCTGGAGAACTTTCTTCCTTCTCCCTGTGTGCGTAGGGTGAAGTCTTTATTTGCTGGGAGTCCCAAGAAGAAGTGCATGAAGGATGGATGCTAAGATTTCAAGTCAACCTCTAAGATTAAAACAAGCTATTTCTCAAGTCTATTACTTTTAAATACAGGTGAAATGGAGAGCCTGAGGGGGTGCAGAAGTTAAATCATCAATTTAATCCCGTTTCTTCATGAAGAAGTGAAGCAGCAGCACAAGTGGAAATACCTGCTGCTGCAGCCTACCTGAGGCCTAGTAGGGTTGGCCAATAAGTGTGTTTGGTCATCATATGAGTTAGTTCTTGTTGCTGGGATTTTAGCTTTGATTTCTCATTATAAGCTTCTGGAATGATGAGGATTAACAGCACTTAAGGGGCAGATCCAAAGACTTCATCTCACTGGTGGCTCAGGAGGGGCCCATATATACACCTAAGGTTAATGGTACAAGAGCTTCCCTTTGTAGCTTGATCTTCAAAAACGCAATTGACCTTTTCACAGCTTAATTAGGGATGAATTTATAAAGATATGTCTTAATGTTTGACCCCAATCTGTTTTGTGTGCCCTGGTTCAGTCAGTCCTATAAGTAATACAGCTTCCTGTCAGCAAAAGGAAAGGAGAGATTTGTTCAAATATCCATCGTCAGCAGCACAACAGAGATGGCTCAAGCTGGGGCTCTAACTGGGGCTGACTGGAGGGCTCAGATCAGCTGCACAAAGCTGACCAAAGCTTTCTGGTTTTCAGCTTTGCTATTCAGCTCCCATTAGTCCTGCTTTTGAACCCGCCAGTACTTTAACAACTCTTTGATCCCAAGGTGACATTTTTCTTCCAGCTACTATTGCTCCATCAAGGGTAAGCCTGCACTCTTGTGCCCAACAAATGTGGTAGTCACTCTTGCTGGTGAGAGAATGCAAGAGAAGGTCTCAGACAAGAGCCACCCTAACAAATACACTGTGCCTGGGGAATATCAGCTCTTGGGGGCACCTGTAGTCTTAGCACTCTTGCTGTGTGTTGAGAAGCCCCACATGAGCATCTCATCAAGCTAATCCAAAAGGAAAGGGCTCAACTCCATGACACTTGGTGAGTCATCTCCTCTTGCTAGTGGGTTCCCACTCCCTAGGATATACACTTCCATCATTTGCTTTCTACCACTTTCAGAATAGGCCTTCCCCTCTGGGATCCAAAAGCTAACCCAGCAAAACATCTGGGGAGCTGTTTGCCTTCCCCCAAGGCAAGAAGGGCTGATGAGCACCATGACTGTCAAAAGAGGAGAGGAGGAGTTCTCAGGTCTGACTTTGAGCAAGGACAGGGGAGCAGGGCAAGGACTGGCAGCATGTTCTTTTGTACCTACAAGCTATTAGATCAGTCTGGCTTTTCTCGAAATCACATCCTGAATATGTGCAGCCCCTTGCAGACTGATGTTCCTTGCATTTGGCCTCTGCCACAGTTTGTGCTCTCCTGGACAGTGTTAGTAGATGGAAATGCTATTTTAAAAGTGTGACTTAACTATCCTCCTATCCATGCAAAGGGGACACTCTGTGGTCAAGCTTGGGGTATTTTCTTAAGGTGCTGTGCAGAAGCTTAGGCTGCAACAAACAGTGCTGTGCAAATGCCAAAGTTATTAAACCTGCCCTTTTCATGAGCATTAAATTAATTGACAACATATTTTTTTTAAATCACACTCTAATCTCTCAGAGAACAGAGCCTCTGCTTAGAGATAGCGTTCCAAGGAGAATCAGCCACCAAACGAGGCATCCTCTTGATTTATAGCTGCAGCAGCATGAATTTCATATAACATGATAATACCCTATAAAGTCTCAGAGCTGCACACTGAGTCCTGCATAGATAACTGGTTGAGCAGTACACGAAGTCAGGACACGATAATAATGTCTTTCCATCAGCATGAAACGATGCTATTTGGGATGCCACGCTTCTTGGATGTGGGAGCAGTAATCCCATTATCAGTCATCACCAATAAACGACACCGCTGTAGATATCCGTTTGCTAGGTGATACACAGAAGCTATTAGGAAGCTGCCTAGCCAGCATGCTGAGCTTTCACCAGCTATTTCTTTGCAGATTGCCTCTACAGATAGCTGCCCATCCGCAGATATGTTTTATCACTACAAAGAAGAGGGTTCTTACTTCGTGGTGACTTGGTTATTATTTCCAGCCACCAGTTGTACTTCAGCAGGGATTGGGGCATCCCCTGCCAGGTCTCAGGGCCACCTCCTGGAGGGTGCTGGTCTCTGCTCTGAGACCCTCCAGAGGCAGAAATCCAGCCCAGTGTTGTAGGTGCAATAATGACTGCATCTCTGGTAGGGGGGTTGGAGCATGGCAAGGAACAGCTGTGAGAGCTGACATAAATTGTTGGAGAGGTCTCTGGAACTGTAGACAAGTAACTCCCAGCTGACAGTTCCAAGCAAACAGATGAGTTTTCATCATCTTCACACCTTAGTCCAACCCCTCCCGATATGGTGCACTTTTTGATTGCACTACGCTATTTTACAGCTTGCATGAAATATTTAGGGCTTTAAATTTACACAGTCATGAGACGCGTCCCGGTGCAGAACATCCTACACTGCAGACACAAGAGCTGTATGATTACATACTCACACAAAGTTGTATTAGTGGGAGAAAGGTCATTTTATTCCGGCACATGGTCAGAAATTATTTTTATAATTAAAATAGAGAACGAATTTCTTTAATTAGATACAGCCACAAATGAATGAACCACTCGGGCTGCACATGCTGGGACTGCAGTTGTGCAGAGCCAGGCTGTTCACCTCCCCAGGCTCAGAACATAGGCTAACACAGCAAGACAGACTGAGGGAAAGCCTCGATTCTGCTGCTTATCTCTCTGTCCATCCATGTTTTATATCTATTCATACTCACTTCAGCCCTTTAGGAGCAGCCTAAGGTTCTGCTTCATGGCACTTCTTGGCTGCCCAGGACACTTCACAGCCCTCAGCCCCAGGCAGCTCAGTGGAAGCACAGGGGTGCACAACAGGCACAGATCAGCTCTGGAAAGCAGGATGGGATGTTCACCAAACCATCCCATCTGTTTTTTGTCTTGGTGAGAAGTTACTGTGAAAGTGGGAGCTTTCCTCATGGCAGGTGGGCTCTTGCACTTTGCTCACTACATTTCCCCACATTCACAATGTGCACGTGAATGACAGAATGATAGAATGGTTGAGGAAGGATCATCAGGTTTCAGCTTCTCTGCCACAGGCAGAGTTGCCTGCCATTAGATCAGGCTGCCCAGCACTGCATCCAATCTGGCCTTAAACACCTCCAGAGATGGGGCATCCACAGCCTCTCTGGGCAGCCTCTGACAGCTTCTCACCACTCCCTCATTGAAGAACTCCCTCTGATGTCTAATCCAAATCTCCCTTCTTTAAGTATTAAACCATTCCCTCTTGTCCTATTATTATCTATCCATGTTAGAAATTTCCCTCATGTTTATAATCTCCCTTTCAATATTGGAAAGCCACAATAGGGTTTCCCCATAGCCTTCTCTTCTACAGAATGAACAACCCTGGATCCTGTCTTCAGAGGAGAAGTGCTTCAGCTTTCCAGTCATCTCTGTAGCCCCCTTCTGGACTCTCTCTAACAGCTCTACATCTTTCCTGTGCTGGGGACCCCAGGCCTGAATGCAGATGGGGTCTCACAGGGGCAGAGCAGGGAGAGACGATCACCTCCCTGTCCCTGCTGGCCACTCCTCTTTTGTTGCAGCCCAAGGTACTGCTGGTCTTCCAGGCTGCAAGTGCACACTGCTGGCTCAGGTTAAGCACAAACATTTACCCACATACTCCACATCCTGAAGAGACTTGGAGAATTGGTGCTCTTACCATCAGTTTTGCAGCATTTTGTGCAGGGATCTCAGAATGCAGCTCCTAGCAGCAGCTCAATGAGGAAACGATTTCCTGGCCCACCTCAGTGCTATGAGCACTCAGAGAAGCAGATAGGCCAGCGTATGTAAATCAGGGAGAAGCATTTTGCAGAAGGAGGTGGAAATGGGTTTTGTGTCCTCCTGGACACCCACATGGCAGCATTTCCTTCAGCCACGTCTCACAGGATGCCGTCCTGCCGAGGCCTGTGAGACAGCAGCAGGAACAGCTGCCGAAGATCCTGCTGCGCTGTGAGCAGTGCATCTTTTTATCCTATTACACATCCACCTTTCCCCTGACCACGCTGCCTTCTCTTACTAGGCGGGAGCACTGATGCTGAGTGAATGTCCTTTTTGATTGGGAAATGAAGGTTGTGATTCCCTCTGAGTGGGCAGCACCAGAGGCCCCCCAGCTCCCGGTGTAGCTCCTCACTGCTGTTTGCTCCTCTAAACCTTGCACTGGACACCTTCTGTGTTGACCCAATGAATTCCTGTGTCACTTTTCAAGTGACTTTAGAAAAAAAACCTGCAGTTGCCAATCGCTTAAAAATACAGATGGGATCAAAGTTCTGTTTGCCATGAGTTTAATAATTACCTCAGTGGTGTGAGGCTGGGCCCAGAGACACAAAAGCCTGTCCCGTCCCATTTGCCATACTGTGTATTTAGATGGCATTGGCTCACGACTTCAGTCACTGCTTACAAATATTGGCCTGGGAGGTCACGATAGATCAAAATAAGGGTTGTCATCAGGAAAGAGGAGATGGAGGAATCCCACAAAACTGACTCTAATCTGTGCAGAAGACGTGAAAATGGTCCTTTGTATTAAACAGCTGGTAGAACTGAGCATCTCCTGCAATGTTTTTTCTCCTTTGTGACGTATCAAGAGAAGGATTTACAGTTATCTGAGCCTAAGGATTCACTACGGTACGATTTTTGAATGCAACCTACAGAGCACTAAAAAGGGGTGAAACCAAGGTCACTATTTAACTCACAGATCAATAAATCTTTTCCATCCTTGAACTGTAATGTCAGATGTGATTGCCTAAAATTTCCTCTCACCATATCCCAATATGTATCCTTTATAGTTATATTCTCCTCTCAGGGCACAAACTGCACGCACATCCCCTCAACCAGACTTAGCAACTGTGTGCACAAATTCTTTTATTTGGGGCTAAAAGCATACTCAGATTTCAACATATGCAAATAAATAAAAATGTTCTGATTTTAAACATCCTTGCATTTCTTATTGCTATTGCAGTCATTATTCTGCAACACTTTTGTTTCTTAATCAAAATAAAATCTTTGCCTAAACTCCTTATTTGCAGTGACACCACAATGTTAACATCTTTGTAATTCAAATAAGCGTGATCTTCTATAAGAAATTCAGGGGGAAAATATGCAACCTGACAGAACAGCATGAAGCTCCCCTATGAAAATCCTGTGAGGAAGTGTCTACATATCTCAGAGTAAAATCAAAGGAAGCCATTAAAAAGGAGCACGTTGTCTAAAATGTGTTGAAATGAGACGTGGATTTATTCTCTCCCGAGGTAAAAACCTGTACAACTTTGGGTTTACAACCCATAAATTATCAAGTCATTTCTCACTATTGGAATAAATAACATCTATAAGCGTCTTCATCCACACATCAACTGAAGATGGAGAGAGCTAAATTTACAAAACATTGAATCAGGAGGTAGGTAAGACTCAACAAGCAGCACAGAACCCTTGGCCCTCAGGAAACGTTGTGGCCAATCAGCTGTTGTTCAGCTTTCCAAGAAGTCTCTGCCAGAAGCCTCCAGACTTGGAGTAGGCATGGATGCAGCCAGGGGATAAATGCTGGCAACCATGGTGGAGCCCCTCAGACCTCCATGAGCTCTCCTGGGCAGTGAGCTCTTGGTTTGGCCACACTGCTGGGATGAAGTCTGGGGTGTTTTGGGGGGCTTCTGAATGAAGGCTCCAGCCTGACACTGGGCTGTGTCACTTCTCATTTCCTTCCTGCTGTCCATCCTTTCTGACAGCACCTCCTATTTTGGATAAATCAATGCTCAGGAAAGGTCAAGCAAGCTGGGATTTTTCCCACATGTCTCAGCAGAGAGGTGGGTGCCCATGGAGCTGCACTAGAGGAAATTCACACAAGTATTTCAGAACAGGATACTTGGGAGCCTTATCCCATATTCCTTTCAGTTACATCCCATGACAATTAGATTAGATCTGAAGAAGTTTTTACACCAAGGGTGGTGAGGCACTGGAACAGGTTGCCCAGAGAGGTGGTGGATGTCCTGTCCTTGGAGACATTCAGCATCAGGCTGGACAGGGCTCAGAGCAACCTGATCGAGCTGTAGGTGTCCCTGTTCATTGGCAGGGGAGTTGGACCAGATGACCTTTAAGGCTCCCTTTGAACTCCAAAAATTCTATGTTTCTACAAGATCTTCCACACACATTGCCCTTTAAGCAAAAGTTTTAGTTTGCATTGGAAAGGCTGGTGAACATCCCTGCCACCCAGCTTACAGGCTGGGAATGACTTGGACCTTTTTGACTCCACGGTGAGGCACAGCCATAGCATCAGGTGTAAATCTGCACTAAGCACATCTTCAGAGCTTCCAGAATTACCTACCGTCCTCTTGATTGATGAACTGCTGATTGCTTTGCTTATTTTCAAGGCAGATATCTGGAATCCATGCCACCAGGTTCTGAGGAGGATCTGCTCAAGAAGGACATAACCAGACCTCACCCAATGGGTCGGTGCTGGGATTCCACAAAGCCTTGAAATGGGCAGATTAACACGAGTACAGGCAGGCAACTTGCAGGGGAAAAAAAAACCTGACAAAGATAAATGTGGCAGATGAAATGTAACCAAGTGTGTTAATGCAGGGTCAGACACAGATTTAAGAAATCTCGTACTCAGGATATTAAAATTGTACTCCCTGGTGTGTACCTACCTGCACCTCTTTTCTAAACATTATTTCTGCTACATTTGCCTTGAATTAAGAAAGAGGCTTTTCATCTTAGAAGCAGTCAGACCTGCAATTACACGAACCCAAGTTTTGCATGAAGTAATATTTTTTTCCTGCCTTAAACACACTTTGTGCTCAAAATGAACTTGTTAAATAGTCTGTCATCTCACGTTTCCTTCTCTAAAGACACAGACAACACCTGAATTGTTAATGAGATGCAGTGTAGTTTAATCTAATCGGAGTGGCAAAAATGCAATTTCAAACAAAGAACGAAGTCGGCACCTCCAGTTTCTCCCACAGCTTCAAGTTCTCTGCGCCAGTTCCAGTGTCGCCACTCTGAATGTGGTGCCCATCAGGAGCACCTCTGAGCCTCAGAGGCCACACACACGTTTACCGAGGCTGATGCTCCCCCTCACATCCCCACACATCCATATATTTTGGTCAGTGCAAAATGGGAAGGAAAAGCTGCCGTGCTGCTGCAGTGCATGCCCAACGTGTGCAGTCCTGCTCCAGACATGTAGCCCCAGTGTTTCAGCCTAAGTTGTGGCTTACAGAGGTTGGATGCCTTAAACAGTGGATGCTTTTGCTAGGACATGGTTGATCAGTGTATGAGTCCTTCAATGGGTTTGCAGTCACAGCCCTGAGCCCAGGCATCCTGCTTGCAGCAGGCAGCGCCATGCCTCCCTTCTTCCTGCAGCGGCAAATAGCTTTGGAGCCACACAGCTGAGTGCACAGTGCAGAGCTGAGCCAAATGCAATAGTGTTAAAATAGATTTTCTTCCAACATATTGTACACATAGAAGGAAAAAAATTACCTATTAGTTGGATTCTATGTTCCCCTTTGTAGAAAATATGACAAGCATTTTTACCTGCGCTTGCAAAATGCTTTGTCTCTGGATACGAAGTCTGTACACAGCCACAACATTGCTGTTATTTATTACTTTTCTTAAGCACATAGAGTTGTGAAAAGGCACTTTGCCTTTGATCCTTCACACAGCTAGTAGCCTGTAGGAAAAATACGATTTATCAATGGTTTCTTTATGTGTGTCACTGTAACAGAGGGCAGAAATGAAACGCAGTGCTCCTCTGCCACCTGGGAGCACCTTCTACCCAGCAGCATGGAGGCGGCTGGGTAATGTGCTCTCAGAGGGTGAAATGCGTGAAAATGTGAAGAAATAAAGTGTTGGTTGTGTCTGGGAAGCAGCCATTAAGGGGATTTGACTGCTGACTGGTGAATAAAGATACCGCTGATAGTTTCCATTACTGACCAGTGAGTTATTGCATATGTGATCTCCTAGATACAGCTCCCTAAGAACACTGCTGTATTACATCTGTTTGTTTTCTTTGCCTTATCCCCAAAGAACCACAGAAAGGTGAACTGCTGCTTTCCTGAGCTTCCTATGGTTGCAAATGGAGCTTCAGCTCCTCAGGGCTTCAGTTTGTGCGCAGTGAAGCAAAGAGCCGCGGCGGTTTCAGATGGAGCTGTCTCCCACCTGCCTGCCAGAGGTTACTGCTGCTCAAATAGTGCAAGCAGAATGAAATGTGTGCCCGAGTCAGCTCACGCTGAGGCACAAGAGTGGAGCAGCAAAGAGGCAGGTCTTGAGCTGATTCTGTGTCATACTTTGGAGGGATGTTGGAGCACTGGTGTGTGGACAGGTGGGGCAGGAGACACTGCAGGTGCCTCTGTTAGGTTTGTGTCAGCAGCTCTGGTAGAGCCTGGAGGAATAGGTGTGAAAACACTTCTTGTCACAAGATTATGCTTTGTTGCCCAATAATCTACAAAACAGGGAGAAACAGGATGTTGTACGTGTGCAATTATCCACGCAAAAAGTCAAGTCTTTTTGAGGCTGCTGTTAATTTCATTAGTAATGGGGCTTGGCTTTAGCAAACACAGACTGATACTAAATCAAACAGAGGGATCTAGCTTAAAAGCTAACATTGTACTCCAAAGACTCCTAACAGCAAAGACTGACCTAGTGGAAGCAGTGCAGTGACCGAGCCCCTGTGCTTGGGGTTCTGTCCTTGTTGTATGCACTGAATGTCAGAAATCATAGCCTTGAAAATCGGCATTTTTTGTGTGGGGGAAGAAAACATAATAGACAATAGAGTGCCATGGGACATAACGAGACAGACGGGCATGGTCCTTATGACTCATGTGGAGAAGAACTCTCCTCAGGAGTGGGAGTAATAATCTACAACAAACTATTGTAACCAGTGAATGTCGCAAATGTCTCTGCATCTGCATTAACTCCCCACAGCTGTGATTCCCCTCAATGCACGATATCACGTTATTCCACACTAAATGCACTACCTTCACTTCCCTCAAGAGGTTCGTTCGAGCTGTTCATTTCTTCTCCCCCCACCTCCTGCCCCTCCCCAGGACCCTGTGACGCTGCCTCCACTTCCACAAGAAATGACAGCGCCATTCTGCTCCTAGGAACAATGTTCTGCTTTATCTCCAGGAGACAACAGTAGGTGGTTTGCTTTTTGGCATTTCTGCCTCTTTTTGTTACTTTTCTAGGCTATTTGCCAAGGAAAAAAAAAGAATCCTGCGCTTTGCATTTCTATATCTTCTTCTAGTCGAGCCTCTCCGAGCACTGGACAAACATCCTTTGATTTCACGCCAGGCTGCTGATGGCTGACAGGGCCGCTTGGGGCCTGCAGTGCACAAACTCCCACACATCCTCCTGGGAGGCAGAGGTGGCACGAGGTCCAGGTGGGTCTGTGAGGAACAGCTGGGTCTACGAGGCTTGCCTGCAAAGCAGAAAGCTGGGCCTGGTGCAAGGAGGGTGGCACAGCCTGCAGCAGGGAAGGAGCAGCCTGCCTGGAAACCTGGGATTTCCAGCACCGCCATCAGTCTGTGTGCACAGCTCACAGAGATAACACCTGTCCTGTTATCTGCTTGGAAGGATGAGTGAGGGGAAGGGTGAGGAATCAGACAGATGATAGGGTTGCCAGGTGTTGCCACGCATTGTGTCCCAAGCCCCTTCCATCAGCTGATAAAGGCTCAGGTCCCTCTGGAGACAGACACTGATGGCACAGGCTCTTGTAGCCCACATCCTTCCAGACGTTCTGAAGTGAAAAATGACTAAATCTGAGAACTACTTCTAAATAGCTGAAGTGTTAGGAGGGAGGATCATGGTTACAGCAGTCAACATGACAGTATGGCCACAAGAGCCAGGGCAGAATGACATGAAGCTTTGCCTCAGGTCACTCAGGCTCCCTTTTCCCAAGGGACATGAAGCACAGGTTTTGAAGCACAGATATTTAGTTAGGTACAGCTCCTCCACTCACTTCACCTGGAAGCTGAGAGATGCCTCACATTCTCCTCCCATTGCCCTGAAGACTCTAAATGGGTCTGCAAGCTCGCTGGGTGTTTTCTTTCATGTCTTTTGTGTACAAATGCTCTCAGGTACAGTTTGGACCTTGTGCTTTAATGCAGAGACTCTACACATGCTCACAAGCACTTGTGTGTTTTTATTGTAGAAGGAATTACCATGGAAAAAAGCAATCTGGGACTGGCAATTGATTTGCAGAAGTTCATAAGAGGGCACACAATCAATGCGGCAGTACTAGATATACTGGTGTCCCCTGGGGGTTTCAGATGGACTTTGAGGAAACAGAAGAAATGTCATGGCCAGCAAACATGAGAAAA
The DNA here is from genome assembly GCF_039878825.1 of Excalfactoria chinensis. Classification (NCBI taxonomy): domain Eukaryota; kingdom Metazoa; phylum Chordata; class Aves; order Galliformes; family Phasianidae; genus Excalfactoria; species Excalfactoria chinensis. The sequence goes on along the minus strand of NC_092825.1, from coordinate 12,044,483 downwards.
CCTTTGCATGTACAAACTCATATTTGTTCAGTCTCCATGAACACCCATTTGAAAACTTCAAACATGCTGTAAGTCCACACGTGGTGACCCAGCAAGATATTTTAATGTGTAGGTTTCTCAGGTTCATCCCCTCTCCTCCATGGCAGCTCTCCAAAAGCCTGTTCAGTTTTAGGAGTGTGGCACCTTTTCACACCATTGTGCATCGTGTCATATGAGAGCAAGGAGGACTCATGTCTGCTGGCGATGTCACTCTCTGTGGAATGTTTCTGCTACCGTGTGGGGAGCTTACAGAAGGTGATTTACTCAGCTTACTAAAGAGAGAGGTGACAGGAAGCTTGATAGCTGACGTGCCTTCAGAGGGACATTTCCTCTGCCTTGACTTGAATCTGATATCTAACATTGGTGGAACAAAGTCGAACAAAGGGAAGGGAAACACAATTGTATGAAAAATGAAAATATTTGATTTGGATCAAGTGGTTTTAAAAATGCCATTACATCATTCTGAATGAAGAGCAATGGATTTTCTGGCACTGGAAATCTTCAAGACCTTGTAAAACAACATTGTGCCATGGCTGAAAGGTTTGAGCTGCAAAAAAGCTTCCCTGGTGGAGCCCTATGATCCATGGTATCAGACACTGAGATGATGCCAGAAGCACCTTTGGGCTTAAAAGCTTGTAAAATAGACTCATGGTTTTACTAAGATCACATAATAATGCTTACTATAAAGGGAACCAAGAAGCGCTGCAATCAATACTTAATAAAATTGTCCATTGAACAACCCATTATGGGCCAGTTGATGTGATCACGTTAGAAGTAGTGATATTGAGATGTGGAGGGATCGACTTCCCTGAGAGAAGCAAAGGGCAGGGATAGGAGCCCAGCACTTTCCTCCCAAGGATCAGATTGTTCCTCAGCTGTAGAATGATTCCTCTGGAGGAAGAAAATCCTGTGGTCTCATTTTTACTTTTTATTATACAAGAGATTCTTGTTGACAACCACTCTGAGCAATCTCTCTGTGACCTTCTTACAGGGAGCTGGGAGGAATATTTGACTCATAAGTGATGAATTTTAGACTTCTGGTGAAGGATTTGGAATAATAATAAAAATATCTGCTTATTGTATAATATTCTGGCTTATCCTAACGCTTTGCTGCTAATACAAATTAAAACCTTTTTTTAAAATTAACCACTGAGTCTGATTTTTAAGTCCTACTTTGATTGAAAAAATCATTTTGTGGGTCAAAACTGAAGTGGAGATACCATTCCTAACATTCTTACTGCATTCACGTTGACACTGAGTTCAGGCCCCATGTTTTACAGTACTACCATATACATAGGATATGGCTCTTTCTGAAACACAAGGAATCTGACGATTTACAAGCCAGTGAAATGAAAGCGAAAGCTGTGCAATTCTGACAAGATTTTTTTCCATAGGTGAAGAGTGCTGGGAAGAAGAAAGGCATTAGCACTGGATTTCTTTCTACTCCCATTTGTTCATACCTGTTTCAGTCTTTTCACTTCCCACATCTTATTACACGCATATATTGTGACCTTTGGGCACAGACTCACATGTGCCTGGTTTGCAGAGTGCCTGAAGCTGTGACAGAGGTGGCTTTTGCCCAGTAGTCCAATCCAGGGTGAGGTCAGGCTCACTGAGTTCATTGATGGAGGTGCTGAGCTGCCCCAAGTTCTTCAGCCATCCTGTGGGGATGTACCCCAGCCCAAATGGTATTTTGTTGCTCTTCTGCCTTTATCTCATCTCATTTCATCTCATCAACAAAAGATGCTCTTTAACCAAAACCAAGAGATTGTGTTTAGTGAATAAACACAGCAATGCAATCGCTGAGGGCATCCATCACATTAATCCGTCTGCAGTTTTTCTTCTCACACTGGCTCTGCATCAGTGGGCTGAGAAAAATGGATGTGAGCACTTGGTGGCTCTGGTGACCTGGTCCCAAGTAAGGCACAGAACTTTGACATCCTGTTGCATGTCCCATGTGGTCCTGCAGGTCAGAGAGCATGGAGGTGTTGGGCAGTGGGACACGACCTGCACCCAAACTGCTGCCTGGGAGCACCCTCCTCCTGGACAGCTCTATCACTGGGAACTCCCTATTTATTCTCTGGTTTTCCATAAATCTGTGGGCATTTTAAATGGCTTTGATGCAAACACAGTTCATGTTTTGCTTGGATTGTATTTGTACCTGCAGCCTAGAAAGTTTTGTGGTAGAGACTTGGCAAACAAAGTTCATCCTTTCAGCGTACATGTGGGCTCACAAGCTGCAGTGGGTGTGTCTTAGATAAAAGTGTTGGATGTTGGATCTCCATGCACAGCTACACCAACATTTAACCATGTGCACTGTATATTTTAGATATAATTTAAATGCAGAAGTGATGAGAGCAAATCCTCAAAACACACAGTATTGGGTGTTTCCAGGTCTTTCCAGGTTTGTTGATCATTAGGTAAAACAGAAGGAATATCTTTTATGGACTTCCTTAGAATTTACTGCTTTCCTTTGCAAAGCAAATGGTTAAATTTGACCTGTCCTGTTAGCCATGTGTACCTTGGGCCCTTGGGGTTATTCAGGTTAGAAGAGAAAAGCGGAGAGATAAATCAGGTTGTAAAATGGACTGAGGGTTTCTTTTGTGGACACTGACATTTAAAAAATTCTTCAGATAAAGACAACCCGTGATAAATATCTGCAAGTTAATGAAAGCCTCGGAAACTTCAGTAACACTTGTAAATATCCAGCATTTCTTTACAGAAATCCAGATCAGCAAACATATAGTATAGTAGGAAACAATAACCATGAATATTGGTTGAAGGAGATGCCTCTTCATATAAAACATGTTTATTTAACGTACATTGAAAATCAGATTTCCAAAGCAAGATTGAACATTAGAATTGTAAATAACGAGAGTCAAGTTGAATTTCCTTAAATAGATTTAGGTGCGCTCCTCATGCATTGTTAATAAGGCACATCGGCTCAGTGGATCAGACACAGAAAGAAGGATATTCCTGTGCATGTATTGCACCCAAAATAATTCATTAAAAGAAAATACACCGAAGTTAGGAACACATAAAAACAAAACTTGTAATGACTGTTGTGTATTTGTCGTCAGAATTCGTTATTCTTATGTATAATAAATACTCAGAATAATTCCAAGCCCCAAATCTCTCACAGTATCTTGTTTTCTAAGCATGAGCATAGTTTATTCGCTGCAGGAGATTTAAATCTTTAAAGTAATTTCATAGAAATAAAAAAAAATACATAAGGTATTGAAGCATAAAGGCTTCCTACACTTTTAAAGTATTCACACTTAAACTGTGTTATTAAGCCAAACAATAGAAAGCTATTAATCCTGGTTGCCTAATTTGAAGGTTTTTGTAATCTCATATTCCTTTTTTAATGATCAATAATAAATTTAAGGGCTTAGACTCACCTACTTGATAACATCAACACTGTAAAGAAATGCCTTTTTGGAAAAGAAAACCCTTTTAATATTCTCTTTTATATTCATACCTCATTAAAGTTAATAAGCAATAAATACAAGTTTAAAGCCATTTGAATGAAACTAAATATGAGAGAATAAAATGTGGGCAGTTAAATATTCTATTTTCAGACAAAATCATGAGATGTCAGTTTACAGAAGATGCATATTGTGCCAGCGCCCGGGAAAAGAGCGCAGCCAAATAGTTGCTATTGTTCATACCCTAGAAAAACGAAAATCTCGTAATAACATAGGCATGGAAGTTGACTGTAATTTCACATTTAGGCCTTTGTTTAGAAATGGCTTGGGCTCTACTTAAGAGCAAAGTTCATGCAAGTGGCGAGGCAAGGCTGCATTATTACACAGCTATGACCAGCAGTGTGCACAAAAAAGGAATTCATCCCAAGGGGTTACTTGGCATGGCCAGGGCTGCTCCAGAGCTCCAGGCCCCTCTGGTAAGTCACTGTGGCAGCGCCTGCATAAATAGGAGAAAATGAGGAGACTTCATGAACGGAAGACTTTGTTTTGAAAGAAGGGACAAGATCAATTAGCTACTAATTACTTCTAACGTTTCTGTCCAGCGTTCACAAGGCAGATGCGCTGAGGCCCAACTTCGCTGAAGCTTCAACACTCCTGAAAGACAGAAGAGAAGGGGTTTTTTTTTGGCCCTGCTGGACTCATCCTCCCACTTGAGTTCCCTGATACAGGGACCCTTGGGGTGATTGGGGAAGGATTTCCCAGCCTGTGTTGATGGTTTTATCAAAGAATCATAGAACCATGGAATTGAGTTGGAAGGGACCATTAAAGATCACCTGATTCAACCCCCCTGCAATGAGCAGGGACACCTACAGCTCGATCAGGTGTTCAGAGCCGTGTCCAGCCTGACCCTGAATGTCTCCAAGGATGGGGCACCCACCACCACTCTAGACAAACTGTTCCAGTGCCTCATCACTCTTACTATAAAATACTTCTTCTTTATATCCAATCTAAATCTCCCCTCATCTTATTTGAAACCATTTCCCCTTGTCCTATTACAACCGATCCTACTGAAGAGCATGTTCCCTCCTTTCTTTACAGTCTCCCTTCAGATACTGAAAAGCTGCTCTCAGGTCTCCCTAGAGCCTTCTCTTCTCCAGGCCGAACAGCCCCAGCTCTCAGACTGTCCTTGTAGGAGAGGTGTTCCATCCCTCGGATGCTTGGTTTGCATTTTTTCCAACCTGTACCTGAGACAAGGAGGAATGGGATGAGACACAGACCCAATGGCTCAATCTGTCTGCATGCATTTGCTCAGCACATCGCATTCCCCATCTCCAGAGGAGTCACTGCTGCACAGCCAGGCTCAGCCCTGTGCTCCATAAGGTCAGGAACATGAGCTGTGGGGCCAGCTGGCCCAAGGGAACCACTGCATCCAGTAACACAACAGTACTTTTTCAAAGAAAAGTGCTTGTGAGCAGATCATCAACTGTATCAGCTACAAGGCTGTTTCTTCTGCACATCCATCACATCATGCTCCTCCAGCCATCGGTATTCCTTTCTTCAGCAAAACCTTCCAAGCAGCAAAAAGAGCAGGTCAGCTCTCTCAGCCTGCACAATGGACAGGAGGAGAGGCACACAGCGAGACACAGCTGCTTGCTTGGATGAGTGGACAGGAAAAGCACTTGGTGGAAAGATCTCACTTTGAAAATTCCACCTGACCATCTCTATTAGCATAAGAAAATCAATAGAGCCTCGACTTGTTGTTCTTAAATGTTACATGCTGTAACACAGTGAACAAGTGCTACTTGCAGCCTGGTGGTCTCTGATGTTCTAAGCCAATTATGAAGAAAACTTGGGCAGTAATAGAGAGTTGTTTTTAAAAGCTGGAGAATTGAATCAGGACTTTCCACAGTGCAGTGACAAGTGTTCTGCTGTGAAAACCTTTCCAGACACGGGGAGCTCTGGCAGAACTCCTTACTGCTGAGTATTGCTGAACTGTTCCTGAGCCTACCCTGATCCTTGCAAAGTAACTGATTGTGGCCATGCTAATAAAGCTGCTCCTCTGCTGTTAGCTTTGCTGTTCTGCTTTTGGGGTGCAAGAACTCTCTGAATGAAGTGAGCAGCTCCAGAGCCTAGATAATCACTGTCGTAAATGAATATGGACCACAGCCACGTCCATCTGTGCTGTGATTTCCCCCCGTCACACATGTCTGGGAGGGCCCTGCACCTCCTGGGTAATTATTTACGTTCCACCTATTGCATTCTCCATTGCAGACAGCAGTCTTTACTCGTTTCTCAACTCCATTTATTCCCTGTTGTTTTCCATGCTAAAAAAAATACTACACAGCGGGTGAAAGCCCGTGGTAACCTCTGTCCTGTAGCATTAGGTGCTTCCAGCTTTTAACAATGCATATTGGTAACTTGCACATGAAACTTGATTCAGAGACATGAAAACAGAGGCTACTGTGATTTTACAACCTTGTTTTGATACAGGCAGGTTGGTCAGAATTGCTTTTCTTAAACAGACTGTACTATTAATAATAATAGTTATTATTTAATCTTGCTGTTGTTAGGAGAAGGATGAATGGGAAATACGGGTCAGAGGCACTGCATGAGTGCCTTAACTTCCATAGGCAGGTATCGCACTGATCCAGAGCAGGGGACAAAATCCCCTGAGGGGATTTGCTGAGGGGCACAGGAGCTCCATGCAAGGGACATTTTGAAGGAGTTATGGGAAAACTGGGCTCGTGGTGTTTCTTTTCCTTCCTTTCCTCTGGAGCACAGGGTTGGCCACAGCCTTGGCTCACCTGAAAGTTTATTCAGCAAGTATGTCCCTGCTGTTGTAGGATGCTGTGTAATTGTAACTTTGCGGTTTCTGCAGTACTCCTCATCTCCATGTTTTGTTGATGGGCACCATCGGCACCGCTCTGCTACACAAAGATGAACCTGAAACTTACAGGGCAGTTTTAGGAAGCACTCTCTGACCCTGATGATGAAGGTTCAGGAAGGCAGGGATCACGTCTGGTCTATGTATCTGTCGCACTGCTGCCGGCGGCTGTGTCATGGTTTTGCAATGTTGTAATTTTGCTATCAGTATTCCACATCATAACATCATGTTAAGCATAGATAATTTTGACGAATCTGCTGCTCACAGAAAGAAGACTACATGTCCCAGGGAGCACCACGGTCAGTCATATGACCAGGACTATATAATCTCACTTCAGTGCTGGACTCGCTCTCTTGGATCCTGCCAGCCATGGGGAGAGCCGTGTGGGAGCGTTCCAGCCGTTTCGCCTAGAGTTACAGTAGGCCTCTCGGTTTCGGGACTCACTCTCTCTTATTTTACTTGATTCTTTAGCCTTAATTCCAATTATATTACATTATATTGTGTTATTCTGTATTCCGATATAGTATTTAGTAAAATAGTGTGCCTCCTTAGATCGTTGCCGCTGTATTTATTTTCCTTCTGGGCCAGCGGCCTGCAGGCCGTCTATACCCCTGTCATTGGTGCCGGTAGATTTTAGGGTAACCTGTGACATAATTGGTGGAGAATGCGGGCAGATTGCCAAGAAATTTGGGCAAAAAGGGGCAAAAGTGGGTAAAAACTGCAAAAGCTGCTGTTTTTCCTGCTGTCCTTTTAGTTTTTTACAGAGCTACGAGTTTTTTTTCGTTAAGGAGCTATCTGAAGTTTACGTTTCTGCACCTGGGAGCTTGACCTTGAAAGTCCAGGCGGACTGCCAATACCCCGGAATATTTTGTAAACTTTTAGCTCTGCTATCTCGTTATTGTAGAGAGGAAAAAAAATGTGTGCTCTGTTAAAACTGCTAGTAAAACTGCTTTTCAGGGTGTTGTATGCTCCTCGTCCCTTCCCTGAATCCTTAATGCAGTTTTTGAATGCCCATTTGACCACACTGTTAATTTCCCTGAACATACTGTTGGTTATTTTATTAATCTCACTCAGTATCTGGATTTATAACATTCTGAGGAAGTCTTCCCCAGAACCAGAGAATACTGAGTGGCAGGGAGTGTGGAGAGGCTTTGAGGAGACTTTAAAAAGGCAGACATCTTCAGTGTCATGGAGCTTTACTCCTGAACACTTGAAGAATCCTGAGAGCTTGATCGCATATTTGAGGCAGGAATGTTGCGGCACAGGCAGATCTCAGGAGGCACAAATGATTTGGGGCCTGGCTAATGCCTATTGGGCCTTATTCAATTTTGAAGCTGAGAGAGAGAGTCTCAGAGCTGAAAAGGCAGAGAGGGAGAAAGTTTCTGAAGCTGAGATAGAGAGTCTCAGAACTGAGATGGAGAGTCTCAGAGCTGAGAGAAATGACCTCCTATATCAGCGTGACACCCTCCGGTCCGAACTTGATGCTTTCTGGTCCAGGCAAGACGCACCCCAGTCTGTGAGAGACGCCCTTCAGTCTGAGCGAGATGCCCTTCAGTCCGAGCATAACACTCTCCAGTCCGAGTGTGACACTCTCCAGTCCGAGTGTGACACCCTCCAGTCTGGACATGACACTCTCCAGTCCAAGTGCAACACTCTCCAGTCCGAGCGCAACGCCCTCCAGTCTGAGCACGACGCCCTCCAGTCTGAGTGTAACAACCTCCGGTCAGAGCAAGGCTCCTTCCCGAGCCCAGACGAGGCAGCCTGTAGCGGAGCAGCGCAACCCCAAGCGGACAACACCGGTCTCGGCTCCCCCGGTGGGTCTGTTCCATATCTGGAAGGGGTTGGTGCGCTTCCAGGCTGAGCAGGTGCCCACCGCTATGGCCATGGGGCAGGAGAACTGCACTGCCCCATCCAGCCCGCTGGAGGCCCGGCTGTCCAGCATGAGGGGTGGCCTTAGATGTGGCTGAACGGGAGAGGTGGCCAATGCTTCGTCTTTATACTGATTCATGGATGGTGGCAAATGCCTTATGGGGGTGGTTGCAGCAGTGGGAACAAAACAACTGGCAACGACAAAGAGGTAAACCTATTTGGGCTGCTGAACTGTGGAAAAACATTGCTGCCCAAATAAGAAACATTGTTGTAAAGGTGCACCATGTAGATGCTCACGTGCCTAAGAGTAAGGCTACTGAAGAACATTAAAATAACCATCAGGTTGATCGAGCTGCCAAAACTGAGGTGGCTCAGATAGACTTAGACTGGCAGAGCAAGATTGAATTATTCCTAGCTCGATGGGCCCATGAGACCTCGGGCCATCAAACAAGAGATGCAACATATAAGTGGTCCAGAGACCGAGGGGTGGACTTAACTATGGATGCTATTGCTCAGGTCATTCATGACTGTGAAATATGCGCCATAATTAAACAAGCCAAGAGGATGAAAACTTTTTGGGGGGAAGGGTGATGGCAAAAATATAAATATGGGGAGGCATGGTAGGTTGATTATATCACCTTGCCATGATCTCGCAATGGTAACCGTTATGTGCTCACCATGGTGGAGGCAACCACTGGGTGGCACGAAAAACATACGCAGTACCAGTACCCCATGCTATCGCTGCTATCGCCTGAAATACCATATTAGGGCTGGAGAAGCAAGTTTTATGGAGGCATGGTACTCCAGACACCGCCCCAGCAGTTCCACTCCTATCCCTGTCACCTGGGCAAGAAGCAGAAGCCCATGGTGAGGATGGTGTGGATGTGCCAAGTGAGCCACCCCGCAGTGAGGGGGGTCATCCCGCAGCCACGAGGCCTGGGTTCACTGTTCCCCTATGAGGGTTTGGAGCTGAACTCTCCAGGCCAGGATGTGAAGCTGCTGGCACAATCGTGTGCCCCGGTGGCACGGTGATAGAAGTGCCGCTTGCAACACCGGAGGCCTGGGTTCAAATCCCCGCTGTGGCACAAGTGGTAGAAGTGCCGCTCTGCTACACAGAGGGCTCGAATCCCGGGAGTTGGACTCGATGACCTCTAAGGTCCCTTCCAACTCGCACAATACTGTGATACTGTGATCACCTGCTGGGGAGTTTCTTGCTGAGCCTCTCCTTGATGCTTCTGTTCCACTGAAGGGAACAGATGACTTGGAGGATGGCCATACCACCAGCAGTCATGCTGGTCTGCTTCTCCCCTCTGCTTATGCTCTGTGGCTCCTCCCTGACATCCAGATTGATGGATACAGAGGAGGACAGTCCCAAGACAACCTCCATGCAGTGACCCTGTAGCTTAGGGAAAGGATGAGTGCACCTTGATGTGGGGGACGCCCCATTAGTGCTGCCTTTCCTCTTTTTTTTTCCCTCCACCGTTATCATGTTCCTCTTTCTGGCAGTTTTGCCATTTTCTCGAGTTAGTAAATAATAGTGTGTTAAGTTACGGAGTTTTATTTTTCAGCTTAGGGATTTGCATGAAATAGATATAAGTTGTTAAGAAAATAAGGTTGCTGATTACTCACAACTATATATGTGTGTGTGTGTAATAAGCATAATGTAATGATGTAGAATAAGGGGTGGAATGTCATGGTTTTGCAATGTTGTAATTTTGCTATCAGTATTCCACATCATAACATCATGTTAAGCATAGATAATTTTGACGAATCTGCTGCTCACAGAAAGAAGACTACATGTCCCAGGGAGCACCACGGTCAGTCATATGACCAGGACTATATAATCTCACTTCAGTGCTGGACTCGCTCTCTTGGATCCTGCCAGCCATGGGGAGAGCCGTGTGGGAGCGTTCCAGCCGTTTCGCCTAGAGTTACAGTAGGCCTCTCGGTTTCGGGACTCACTCTCTCTTATTTTACTTGATTCTTTAGCCTTAATTCCAATTATATTACATTATATTGTGTTATTCTGTATTCCGATATAGTATTTAGTAAAATAGTGTGCCTCCTTAGATCGTTGCCGCTGTATTTATTTTCCTTCTGGGCCAGCGGCCTGCAGGCCGTCTATACCCCTGTCATTGGTGCCGGTAGATTTTAGGGTAACCTGTGACAGGCTGGAGGACCCAGACAGCCCTTTGAGTCCTGTCCCCTTCAGTATTAGCACTCTGGGGTCTCTCCACTGACAAGGCACAGGCTGTGATCTTCAAAGAAGAGGTGAGATGCCTGGAGGAACAGTAAAAACAAAGAAAAAGGACAGAGAGAGAAAGGCATTAAGGTACGGAAGTGGGGGAGGGAGGTGACTAAGGCAGAGCATGAGGGTTCCAAGCAGAGACCCTGCCTTGTCCACATTGCTTTGCTGAGTTTCCCCCTCACCTGTAAATGACAAACACAGCTTTTAGTGCCCAGCTTCCCTGACAGTCCTGGCTACTCTGGGCACTGAACCACTGGCAACAAAGAAAAAAGCCTAAAATCGATCACCACGGGGCTTATCCAAACCCCAACAACTTCAGTGAGAAATCCCTTGGCTGATTAGATGCTCCCATGCTCCCAAACTTACTTAGAGAGTTCTCTCTCAGAGGAAAAATAAATAAAGGCATCATTGGCAGCTGGGGACCACTCTGGCAGCGATGGGGAGGAATTGCCCCTTCCCCTGCCACTACCTTCGTTATGAAATAATGGGGCTGGCTGTGCCTGCAGACCCTGAGCTCTGTGGATAGTGAGTGAGCACTTGGGGGGTAAGGGGGTAGGGGGGAAACACATGGGGCAAACATAACCCAAGGGCAGTTCTGGAGGGAGCCTGAACAGCTTATGCCTGTTTGAGATTCTGGCATGAGCAAATTATGTTAGTCCATCATTTTTACAAGCACTGAAATTTATGGAGGAGGCACAGATGTTAAAAAAAAATCCAAAACAAACAAATGCCCGAAGCTGAAAAATAAATAAAGGAGCTAAAAGGGAAAAGTCGGAGCCAGACTGACGAGGAGCTCTGTTTCCAAGGCAGTGGCCCGGGACAGCCGCCAGCTGGAGCTGCATGTCCCCTGCACCCCTATGCCTCTGCATCTTCACAGGGGAGTCTGTCCCCATGCTTCCCCCATCCAGGACAATGGGGGACATGGCCTCACTCCATCCCCCACCAAGGTCTGAGGTAGGAAGACTGCAGCAAACTTCTGTTGGTGGTGGTGAGCTCAGCTCAGTGCACAGCCAGTGGCAGAGGCAGCTCGGGCAGATGGTGAGGATGTCCCCAGGGCCCCACGCGGGCTCCCATCAGCAGCGTGGAGATGGGCCAGCCCGGCAGCCTGCGCCAATGAAGGGCAGCTGCCATGTGGCTCGCGCCTCTGCGGAGGGAATCTTTCCCACTGGCACCAACACGGATCCAGGAGGGAGCCCCTGGCTCGTGCCAGTTCTGCACTTGACAAAATGCTGGCAGGTAGGCTCTGCTTTCCACTTACATCATGTCACCAGTGCTCGCCCGCACTGTCCCTGGGCACCAGTTGGCATCCAGCAGCAGCGTGGCACATACCTTACAGACCGGTATGTTTGCTCCTGTCTCCTTATGCTGCAGTACCTCCGCTAGCCCTGCTCTGTTAAAAATGTACGTTTGTATGAACTATTCCTCTTGCCAGCATTTCGAGTCCAGCTGCTCATCCCCCCTGCGGTCTACTCTGGGTTTGCTCCTCTTCCTGAGGTGCGGGGCCTGGGCACACCTCCTTGGGGGCTGAACAACCCTCCTTGGGACCTGCCCTCCCTGGGGACCCTCACGCTGCCTCTCCTGAGCTGAAGGGTCTCTGTGTATGTCTGTGGGGAGAAGGTCTGAAAAAAGACCGACGTTTTCCCAAGCACTGGGTGCACATCTATCAGGGGCAGGGCTGGGGCAGGGACGGGAGCAGAGAGAGGGGCAGGGACTAGGGAGGACGGGTAGGGGCGTGCGCACAGGGTCTGGACTGTGGGACGGGGATATGAGACAGGGATAGAGGCAGAGAGACAGAGGTTGGAGAAGCGGGACGGGGGCACAGGGACTCAGGTGTCGGGGCGGCAGCTGGGGCAGGGTCGGTTGTAGGAGCAGGGCCAGGGATCCGGGAGCAGCACCAGCACCAGGGGCCGGGATCCGTAAGGCAGGGACCGGCGACAGACAAAGGGCAGCGACAGCGCCGGGCCGGCAGCCCGCGGCCCCGCAGAGGCAGTACCGCACCCCGGCGCGCAGAGCGAGGAGCGGGAGGAGCGGGCGGCGCCGGCGGAGGAGGAGAAAGAGGTGGAGGAGGAGGAGGGACCTTCCCCTCCCTCCCACCCCGACACCGGGGGAAATAAATTATTCCCAGCCCTCGCGCTCCCGGCTCCGAGCCCCGCACCCCGGCAGCGTTAGACGGGGACGGCGGAGCCGCTCGGGGCAGCGCAGCCTTCTGCGGGAGCGGAAGGGCCGCGGTCGCCCCTACCTCGCTCCGCTCCGCTCCTCTCCGCGCCTCTCCGCGCTCCCCGAACTCCCGCGGGCTCCGTGGGGGGCAGCGCCCGCCCCGTCCCGCCCCGTCCGTCCCGCCCCGCGTCCCGTCCCGTCGCGTCTCGTCCCGTCCCGCGGGGAGCGGAGAGGAGCGGAGCGGCGCGGCGGCCCCGCCGTGCCCTGGATGCCCCAGCGGCGCCGGCGGCAGCAGCATGGAGCGGCGGCGGGGCGTCCCCGGGGGCTGGCCCTGCCTTCTGGCCGCGCTGGGAGCCCTGTTGGCAGCGGGACTGGCGGCCACCCCCCGAGCCCGCTTCTCGCCCTTCTTCTTCCTCTGCACCCACCACGGCGAGCTGGAGGGGGACGGCGAGCAGGGCGAGGTGCTCATCGCCCTCCACATCGCCGGCAACCCCGCCGCCTACGTGCCCGGCCAGGAGTACCACGGTAAGTGGCGGCCGCGCGTTGAGAGCGTGCGAGCATCCCCCGAGGGACTCCCGCGGTGTCCGCAGCTCCCTCCGCTCTCCGGTCTGCGTAGCCGGCATCGGATCCGGACTCTCCGAAGTTGGTGGCGGTCCGTCTCCTCCCCGCTTCGGGACCCGGGGAACGCGCCCCGCTGGGGGTGCCCGGTGCCGCCCGCGGTGCCCGGAGTTGGCCGCGTTTGGGGGATGCGGGAGCCGCGCTCACAGGTGGCTGCGGGGGGTGTGTGTGGGAGGGGAGCGGGTCGGGCGGGCAGCACGGCGCAGCACCGGCTCTCTGTGGGCATCCCGAGGTGAGGAGAAACGATAGAGCCCCATCGCCGCCTCTTCGTAGGGTAAACTTTCAGATGCGGAACGTTTCTAATTCATGACCGCGGAGGGCCGCTCCGAGGTGTATTGGCCGATTCTTCTCCCCTCTTTGCATCCGCCCGAGGTTTTGCGACGCTATGTAATAAGCGCTGATTTGCAATAAACATTAAAAAGCCAGATAAAAGAAAGAAGTAAATATTTACTGAAAGCGTCCTGCTCAGAATAAGACACCACGGGACGGCCCCTGGCTATGGCTGGAGTCGAACTGCTGCCTTTGATGCGTTCCGGCTCAGAATTTAAGTTTAAAGCAAATCAGAGAATCTCGGAGGGATGCGGGTGTTCTGATGGTTTCGTTCCCATTGTAAGGACGGGGAGAACGAACGTCACACACCCGTCCTCACCGGATTTGGAGCGCTGAAGTGTCTCTCTCCGTATAGCCTTTAACAACGCAGTTCGTACAAAATCCATACGAAACTTTGAATAAAAGTGTCGCTATCTGCTTTTGAACGATCCCCATGTGTAAAATCTGTGACCGTGGCGCTCGGTTTCCCCTCAGAGCCCCGTATCCTCTCTCGGACCGATCGCATTGCATCCAACCCGTCCGACCCGAGAGCGAAAAAAAAACAACAACCCAGCCCTAATTTCCCTCAGCTTTAAGCTCTGTATTTTCTTACACCGCGGCTCAGATGCTTAAGCGACAGAATCGTGCTGTGCCGGGAGAGAAGCCGAAGCCCGGCGCGGGGGGACGACCCCATCCTGGGCACGCAGCGCTCGGGCTGAACTTGGCGCTAATGCGTTCGTGCAGCACGAGGTGTGGGGATACCCTGCCGTGAGCCCGCCCTGCCACAGCCTGTCACGGGAGCTTGTTTTGTCATTCATTGCATTGATGGAACACTTGGCTGTGCCAAAACAAAGGCAGAGGCAGTGCTCGCTGGCTCCGTGCGACGTGAGGATGTACCCTTGAGCAAAGCGCACTTAGTCCGGTAGATACTTTGAAACGTCTCATCTGAATATCTCGAGACAATTATCGGTGTTAAATGTAGCACCAGTAAAATAAATAAAATTATGACCTGAAAAATAATCCGCAGTAATCCGGGTTGTTCTGTCATGCAGTTTAATGTTAGTGGCAAATCCCAGTTTGCACTGCTTCAGCATTTACTGTTCAAAGCACCAGGCTTTAACGGCAGACTTGTGGGGTGGAGTTGCGAACGCAGTACAGGAGCACAGGACAAAGGGAGATGTACAGATGTGCAATGGAAATCCACCTGTACAGAGAGCACATTCCAAGTGTGGGATCCAGCAGGGCTGTTCTGCACCGGCTGCATCTCCCCTCGGTGACAGCAGAACCCATGAGAACCAAATTCAGAGATGAGGAAGTTGGGGGAAACCTTACCTCATAGGGCTGGAAGAGAAGAAATACTAAACACAAATCAGCTCACAGCGTTCTGTTAGTTGGTTTACACGCAGAGCTGTGACACTGGCTCACATCTGTCTGCCCCGTGGTCCCTCTTGCCCTGTGTCCATGAGAAGAAAGGTCCCTGTGGGGAAATGTGGGCATCGGCTGAGAATGGAGCTTCTCCAAGCAGCTTCTCTGGAATGCTGAGTCCAGCGCTTCACTTCCCTGTGACACTGAACCTCATAAGTAAAGTGAGGACAATGGTATTCCCTACTTTTCATTATTCAATTGGATACTTTGGGATTTAGCACTTCACCCCTAACCCCTAAAACTGCTCCCAGTTTGTCCCTCTTCCTGCAATCACTAAATATTTAAACACATGTTGACTGAATAGGGACAGAGCCATGCTGCACGTGAATATGCTCTTTACATACAGGACTGATTAGAAATTGGTAAACAGTTTTATCACCTTTGACAGACTTTTATTCCTTGAATTAGCTTTTCTTTTCTTTCAAATCTAATTAAGCCCTTGAGCTGGCGAAGCACTTCTGCACTTGCTCAAATCCGAACTGACAAAGTGTGCACTTGTTAAATGCGGGCACCTGCTCAGCTCCTTTCCAGCCAAGTGGTGTTGGTGTGCTTGGAGCTGCATCACGACTCGCTCATAGCTTTGAAGTGATCCCACTTCCTCTTGGGTTTCCCACTGCAATCTACAGAGCAGAAGACTGTTCCTTTAAGCAAAAAAAATCACAAATCCAAAATCTTCGTGCAAGTTTCTTTTTTGCTGTTGTTGTTTCTTCCCAATCCGTGCTCAGTTTTGGTTGTTCACACCAATTTGCCCTTGGTGCTGTGGGCACATCCCGCGGTTTGCAGGCAGTTTTGTACTCTGGAAATACACAAAGGAAACACATGCGGAAGGATCAGCCTGATTGAACACCGAATCCTCACTGCCCTTCATTACAGAGAACTTAAAATAAACATTCATATTGGTAGGGTTTAGAACAGTGCAAAGGGATCCTTCACACAGTATTTTTCCTTATCTCTCTCTCAAAAAAAAGTTTTGCTGTCACTGCAAGCAGCGCTCTTTTCTCAAGGTTTCTTATTTAGATCTTTTAGGAACAACTTTGGACTCTTTTCCCATGATTGATGTCAAAACTCAGAATTCCAGCCTTAAAATAGTTTGCTTTAATGAGACTTCAGTTCCTATTTCACTCTCCATTGTTCCTATTTTTTTTTTTCCAGAACCGATTAACCTTCAGTCCCCAAATGTTATCAGTTCCCATCAATGGCTGTTACTATTCTTGGCCACACTGTATATTGTGTGGAACCACTGCTTGGATAGACCGAAAAAAAAAAAAAAAAAAAGAAGAAAAGTTTTCAACTATTTTAAGTGGTAATTACACACTCTTCCAGCACTGATAAGAAATTGTTTCAAGTGTGGCCAAGTGCACCTTTGTTACTTAGCCACAGTATGTAAGAACTACAGGTTGTGACTCAATGCCTGTTTTCATTGGGAATGCTGTCATTTTTGGTAGCAGGTTGGTCTGGTGGTTATGTGCATGGGAGAGTCTGACTGTTCAGAGTAGGAAAAAACAAAAAACGTGTCGGAATCTGAGATGAGGGAGGGGGTGAGAGAAAATAACAGGAGTGTAAAAAGTGATGCTGCTTGAGGAAGAGAGAAGTAGGATTGTAAGAAAGGTCCGGACACTTGGTTATGGCATCTTCTCTATCAGTTATGCCACAGTGTACAAAGCTTATTGTGAGCCACTAGGAGTAAAACGTGTGGGGAATGTGATGTATGTTGGTAAGGGAAGAGCGTGTTTTGGTCAATGCTTTCTAGCATCATTCTGTGAATTATGTCATTCTTGGAAACTTTTGCAGGATATTCCCTCAAAATTGGTCTAGTTTACTTATACCTCATCATCATGTTTATAGGAATGGATACTTCCATTATTATTTTGTTCTAAATTGCAGGGCTGTGTAGAAAGTTTTGTTCGTAGGATCACAGTTAACTCCTAAAGGATGCTTAAGTTAAAACCCTGAGGATAGCACTAGGTAGCAACAGCAAGGGAGTTATTAAGAATGGGACAGATCCTGGGTTTTCAAGTCTTTTCTTTCCTAATGGGTCTTTAGCAAAATCCTGCAGTGCTGTAGAGGTTTCATAACCCATAAAGTTTTTCTTCTGGAGCACTCAGAGAAAAACCTTCATCCCCCAGTGCCCAAATAGTTCATCCCAGCTGCGCTTCATTCTGTTTAGGATCTTCTTGCATAAACCAGAGCTTGCTGAAGCAGGAATGACCTTCTGAATAATGGGGTCTGTTCTCTATGGCTTGCAGTTTGAATTTGTCAGATCTGAACCTTATTTATTTAAATCTTGACCTCAGACAACAGGTTCTATTTCTGAAGCTCCTGTCTGGTCCCAGAGTTAAAGTGAGACAAACACAAAAGTTTTATATAGTTGTGCTCTGAAGATCCCTTGACCACAAGCTGATGAAAGACGGTAACCTCAAAAGAAAAAGGGAGACAAAGTCAAGGTATTTTCCTAGGAAAGATGTTAAATTTTAATGGGATCAGCTGCCATCATTCTCATTCCTGGGCCAGATAAGCAGCCAGCAGATGGCTCAACCATAGATATGGTCAGACATGGGATTTATAAGAGAAGGTAATGGCCCACAAAGGCCTCCATGAATCCTTGCAAATTTGCAAAAGAGATGTAATCTCTGCTTAAACCCTTTCCGCCCCCATCAGGAGGCTGCTATCCCCGCAAAGGAGAGTTGATTGCCCCAAATAACAGCAATTGCAGCCAGCACAGTGTGCTGGCCTGACCCACATTTGCCAGGTGACATCTGACTGCAGGACAGAAATGGCACTGTTGGTGTTCTTGGTCTGTGCATTAAAAATTGATCTGGGAATATTGCACGTACTTCCTTCAAGTTTAAAGGACGTAATTTTGAATACATTCAGTTTATCCATTGCTCAAATCTGTCCACGGTAACAGCTTTTAATTAGATTTTTTAAAAGTTACTTTTTCTATGAATAACTAGTAGCTGTAATTATATATATGTATATGTACATTACATTATATCACCCATTCCAATTATGTGTATATTTGTGTATTTTCAGTATATATAGCAAGATATAAACTCGCTTCAGGACCTAAGTTGACCAGTAAACAGTGTGTAAGTAGGTTACCATGCTGTGGTGACACGTAGCTCATTTCTCTAATCTTTTTGCATTGCCCATTAGACCCAAGCCATGCTGGTTCATCACATAGGACAGAGTATGACTGCTGGCTGTTAGCATTTCCAGTTTTCTTCTGTTGATCTGGATTTTTAAAGACCACTGCCTCTGAAATAATGTCACACTTCAATACAGCACAATAATACAGCATTTGCACGTGCACTAATGCATGATAATCCATCTGATGACAGACCTGGTGATACAACAGAGATGTATTCCGACATAAACTTAATTAGCTTTTTGCCTCGTGCTTTACAGCTGCGGTTTGGATTTGTCATGAATCTTTGCTGCATAAAGAGGGAAGGGAATGGCACTGTCTTACCTCTGAGAACAAGCAACCTTTCCTAGTAGTCCTTGGTTTGAGAATGTCAATAGTCTGTGATGAAAGTTTCAGCCTTTTTAACATGCTTCCTTTCTTTGTGTTAACATTTCCTGCCTTTTCATCTGGCATAAAAAGTGCATGAAGTGCAAACGTGTTTCTGGAATATTTGTGTCATTCCCATTTTATTTTATTTTTTCCTCAGTTGTGAGTGGCCACTGGCATAAACACAGTATGAATTCTTACAATGCAACTTTTAACATCCGTCAAGGCCCAAGAATAGATTGCTTGTGGAAGAGGCCTTGGGAAGTTCTTTCCTGATTCCTTCTTGTCAAGCTCCCTGTCTTATCCATTCACCCTTCCCTGGAAAATGAAAGCCCAAGAGTGCATCACACCGTCAGTGCAATATGGGCTGTGCGAAATCAAAAGGTGATGGCATTTCAGGGGCAGAAACCCTTCTGACCCATCCTATAGGGCAGAGGTCACAGCCCTGAGCTGCTGGAGTTCAGGGAGCATTTGGACAACACTCTCAGATGTGGGGTTTGAATTCTGGAAGGTCCTCTGTGGAGCCAGGAGTTGGACTGTGATCCCTGTGTGTGGCTTCCAACTTGAGCTATTCTATGATTCAATGAATATGTACATTAACATGGAAAACAGGAGGGGTCTGTAAGGGCTGGATGTGAAGGGTCTGTGGAAGTTGCAGGGTAGCAGGTGAGGAACTCATAAACTTCCAGTGGCTTATTGCAAAACAAAGGCTGTTTTCCCAAGGTCTTTGTAAAGTTCCTCTTGGCAGATTTTCTGTCCTGGTAGGGACCAGAAAATCAGAACCAGGACCAGAACAGGCAGTTCCCATCTTCTGACTAGGCACTTTGATATTAATACTGGTTGTGGCATTTTTACAAGCGTTGTCTTGGGGAAAAATCAATGCAGCTTTTCCAGCTCACGTCTGTTATCTTTGAGAGCCTGGAGTGACAGCAGGCATCAAATCCATCTCCATTCAGATGCAAGCTTCACCCTTTATAAAAATAATAACAAAAAAATCTCCACTTCTCTAGACCTTTACATTGGCCTCCTTCATAAAATGATATGTACTGAAGGTTTCTCTCTGAACTGCATCATTGCTTTGGTGCCCCACACTTGTCCATCCATGCCCCAGGGTGTCAAAGTACCTCAGGATATACCTGGCAATGAGAAGTCTTATTAACAGTTCCAGCCTTCCAGGTCGAGGGAATCACTGGGTGTTGGAAACATTCACAAAGCCATTGCCATGCTAACTTCTGACACAGAAGCTTTAGGAGGTGCAAACATGAAGGTGATCTGCTCACCAGCTCTGACACGTTATTCCTTGTAGCCACTGGTTATTGGGGGACTGGCACCCCATCTTTCATTCCCCTCCAGTTCCCAGCCTCCGCTTGGGTTGGAAGAGATTTGTGTGTTGATTGCCCACAGGCAATGTTGGATGCTCCCTGGAAATATGGGGAGACCTTGAATGTTTGCATCATAGTGGAGAGGAAGGAAGGAAGAGGGAAAAGTGAGCGCACAACACTCACTGGCCAGAAGGCTTAGAGAAACCTGGGAATATCTTTCCGTAATTGAGAGGGAATTTCTGGCCTCAGCATTCAACATGTCTGGTACAGTAATCGTGAGTCACCAAGGACACAATCAGCTGATACAGGCTGAAAACCATTTTTCTAGGTATATTGGCCATGCTATTGAAGAGGAATACTTCATGGCAGCACTGGGTTTGCTGTGTGTGTCCTGCCCCTGAGAGCTCTCTCTGTGTGATAAATGTGAGCAATGAGCAGGTGATCAGCCTTTTAACATTTGAAAACAGCAGCTCAACCCTCTGTGGCCTCTCCCCATGTCAGGCCCTGGGATGTGAGAAGTCATTCATCACGTCATAGGGCTTGGCAAGGTCTCTGCCATTCGGTTCCACTTTTCCCACTGCTCTCCAGGACAATACAATAGATAGGAAAGAACAAGAAATATAGATAATGTTTATCTTTCTGACTAAACAAGTGGCAGTTTCCAGGCCAGAATAACCTTCCAGTGTTCCTATCTCACAGGGGAAATATGCTGCTAGAGAAAACAAGCCTCCTTCCAGAATTAGACACATTCATCTGGACAAAGGGTGAAATGATTTTCAATACCGTGAACTGCAGAAAGAAACCAAACAGCACCACTGACCCAGACAAAGATCCGGGTCTAACAAAGCACTGCCCAGCAAGTGCTGCAGCAAGCAGGCTTGTTTGTGGGGTGTCAGGTCACAGAGTCACTACTATCAAGTTCAGTAAAAACACCTTTCTAGTATTTTTGAAAGAGAGGATGTCTGGTTAAACGCTAACGTTAAATATCTTTGTAGAGTGATTGCTTTTTCTCCGGGCCCCAAAGATGGCAGCATGAAGAGCATGGTTCTGGATGGTATCAAGAGCAAAGCCCTCTGGCAGATGTTTTTATGTTTTCCAGTTGTTATTGTTGATTTGCTCATTACCAATAGCCCAACAGAAGGGCTTTAAGATGACAGTATTGTTTCCATAAGAAACAGGACTTTGTAATTTGTTCATCTAGAATTGCCTTGTTTGTAATGAGTAAGAAATTCATTTATAATTTGCTTGTGGGGAGGATAAAAACAGACAATGTCACTGAGTAGAAAGTGGTGAAGAATTTGAAATACTTTGATGAAATTTTCAATGCAAACTTTTGATTTTCGCTTTGGAAAAGTATTTCAGATTTGGAACTGACTACAAAAAGGGGAAAAAAAAGAAGATAACTGAATAATCAGGAAATAGAATGAGACCTTTCTGCTTGAACAGTATTCTTTATCTAATTTTTCTGTGTTCATTGAAGATTTTCATGTTGACCAAACTGATACTTTAATTTGTGTGTGTGTGTGTGTGTGTGTGTGTGTGTGTTAAATGCCCCAATACTTCTCCCTTTATGTTAGCTGATCTTTTTCTTTCTTTTTCTTTTCATTTTGGTCACTGAACCAAAAATCGAATAGTTTTACTTCTGACAAGTTGACCATTTAATTTCCGGCCACTGAACAGATTTGATTCAAACAAGTAACCCTCATGACTCCTCTCACATTTGTTCCCAAAATAAATAACAGAATAATAATTAGCTCTTTAAGGCACCAAAGTGCAGCTGGTAGGAATACTGCCATTTCCAAGGTAACAAACACTTGTTTTCTGTAATGATACCTGCAGTTGCTATGGGGCTTGTGATGCATACACTGACCACATTTTCCTTTACATTCAGCCATTGTTCAGTTTTCTTCCTCAGCAGAAATCTTTTCCCCAGTTCAGTCTTTTGGTGAAAAAAAAAGCCATAGCGATCTATCACTTTGCTCCTTCTGGATATCTACATTTAGAGGACATTTATGCTTACAAACTTGAAAAGCTCTTGTGGCATATCTACAGAATAAGAATCCATTTAACTAGATAAATAGACCTCCACGTCTCTAAAATTACCTTTTTCTTTCTTCCCAAGGAATGATATTTACAGAGCTGCCCATCTCAAACAGGGGAAAACTGTTCAGAGCAGAGATAGAAATTGGCATTGAGAATTGCAGGCTCATCTCACTAAGGGAAATCATCTTTAATGTTCTTCATTAGCCTATTTTTCCTTCAACATACTGCTAATGTGGGGTGAAAATTACGTCACTGTACTGGGGCTGTGATGTTTGCAGAAACTGCCTCAGCCAGAGGAGGTGAAAAGGTGTGGGTTTGGCCTGGTCCCTCTCCAGCCTCTGGCAGCCCAGATTACTTCATTAAGCATCTGTGGACCTTCCCATTCAAGGCGATGGAAGTTTTGTTTCGTCAAGTGGCAGCAGATGTTAGCAAGCTTTCACACCATTCATCACTGAGGGAAAGCCAATGCTATGGCATCTGGCTACTTTCTTAGTACAGATCATCTTTGTAAAAGTCCAAACTGTAATTGAGCAGAGGCACTTGTGTGTTATGCATTGGCTACTCCTCTTTTGGGTCTTCGCCTAAAAACCCAATGCCCATCTTTCCCCAGCCTCCTGTTTATTTCCCACTTGGTGATATCAGAGAGCAAATTCTTCTGCTATTTGCAGCAATTTTCTTCCAGGGAAAAAAAACAAAACAAAACAAAACAAAAACATTGAAAAATTAGTTGCAGTGCAGTACATTTCCTGATTGGACATCAGTAACTGCTAAGAATCACTGCTGGGTTCCCAGTAGTGAACTGTGCCACAACTATTGACCTTTCATTACAGATTTACAGAGCATGCACTTATTACACTTACCAAATATACTTCAGTGGCAAATAGTCAGAAACACGAAATATGTATTTACGTATGTTTTGTTGGGGACTGTATCTCTAGAAACTGCTGCTTCAGGGTGAGGTTGACCCCAGGCTTCTGCTACAGAAAGGTGGAGGCAGAAGGGTTAACCAAGTGCAACAAAGCTCAACATACACGGTGGTGTTTCCAGTCTTCCTTGTCTAGCCCTGACTTTGTTTCACCCCTCTACCACCATCAGCCTCCACAACTGATATGGAAGTTTCTGCCCTCGTTGCAGCTTTCCTTTGTAAATGAAAGGTGTGCTCCTGGTGTTTTGAGGAAAAAGAAAAGCATGGCTTTTAGGATAATGACTCTGATTTCATCCCATTCCAGGAAAGCCACTTTGGGCCTTAAGTGTTGTAAATTAATATCATTTAAAGTTTTAATCTAGATTTGTTAAGCAAGGCGTAAAAATAATGAATTATTGAATATGCCCCAAGAAGCCTAGAAAAGGCAATTGGGCAAGGGAATGTATTTAGAAGAAAGTCTGCATGTGGGAAACAGTGAGTGCCGACACAATTAACAGACATTGAACAAAATAAGGTTGGGCATCACTCCAGAAGGAACATTTCTAACACAAATCTCAGTGCAAATACAAGCTCATTTTTACCCAGAGCAGTTTAGCCAATGTCATGTCTATACAGACAAAGAGAACTTCACGAATGTAGGTGTGATATTTACAGATAAAGTGAAAAGGGACTGAGCCCCTGCTTTAAAGATGCACAACACACAGATTCTGAGCTGACTGGATTCTTCCCTGTGCCCTGGCAGCCCAAAGGGCTGATGATACCCTGGGGTGCAGCAGGCAAGGGGACACTGCCAGCAGGTGAGGGGAGGGCTTGTCCTGCTCTGCCCTGTGCAGCCTCACCTCCTACACTGGGTGCATTGTGGGTGCCACAACATCAGAGGGACATAAAGCTATTAGACAGCATCCAAAGGAGGGATATGAAGATGGGGAAGGTTCTGGAGGGCAAATGTGAGGAGCAGCTGAGGTCCCTGTTTGCTCAGTGCAGAACAGAGGAGCTGAGCAGAGGCCTGATGGTGGCTGCAGCTCCTCACAGGGAGCAGAGGGCAGCGCTGAGCTCTGCTCTGTGTGACAGCGACAGGGCCTGAGGGAACGGCATGGAGCTGTCAGGGGAGGGTGGGAAGAGGGGATGGGGAAAGGGTCTGCACCAGAGGGCGGTGGGCACGGAACGGGCTGTCCGGGGCAGTGAGCACGGCACTGAGCTGCTGGAGTTCAGGAAGTGCTTAAGCAATGCTCTTAGTCACAGGGTATGAATTTTGGGTGGCACTGTGTGTAGCCAGGAGCTGGACTCAGTGATCCTTGTGGGTTCATTTCCTTGGGACATCCTACATCTCTATGATTCTGCAGTTCCCCTTGTAGTGGAAATGTTAAGTCCTGGCTTGAAGCAGTGATGGAGCACCTGGTGGGAAGGCAGGGACAACCCAGGGGAGCTCAGGTGCATGCAGCGCACTGAGTGACCTGAAAGGGTGGAGTCAGGATCCACCCCTTCCCAGACCTCATTCAAGGGTTAGCAGTGAGGTAAGAGCATCTTGTTAGAGATCCCTGTGTGCCTGAGGTCTTCTAAGGGTAAGTGGCTTCCATTCTTTGTTTCTGTGCATGTGGCTGATGTATTAGAGCAAGTCCTTATTTGCTGCGCCTTAGGACTTTGTTGCTCTGCTGCCATTGCTGTGCTTTCTATTGTGTTACAGCGTTACACCCCTCTTCTCTATGTTTTGGTTTGTTTTTTTGGAGCTTGTGGATTGCACTGTATAGCTGTATTGCTAACTTCCAGCTGGTAGCTCTCCTCCTAAACTGCTGGGCAGGTATATCAGCAGGAAAGCAAGCACCATGCTAGAAAGATCTGTATAGTATCTCAGACGTACATCAATTCAGTTTTTCATCTCTTCTGCAGAATTTAACACATGTTTATGATGTTCTGCATGCAAAGTGCTCGTAATGAGTTTGAATCAGAGGCGTGTCATATTTTTTTGGTGGATTTTTTTTTATGGTTAAGAGCACTGTGCTTCAGTTTAAAGAGAGATCAGGGCCTTTCTAATGAGCAAGACCAGAACAGTTGGCCTTTTTAGTTGCTGATGTTACTTGCTGCTTCCTTACATAGGTATGTCTAGCTGAGACAAAGCAGAAATGAATGTAAATACCACATCACATTTCTTCTGTTTCTCCTGAACAATTTGGGAGTGTTTACATATAATCAAAGTATGACAGTGTGATAATAAATTGTTTGACCCTTCTTTTGGTTACACATTTAAGGGCATATTGCACGATCCCCTTTGTTATGTATCTGGATCTTTTGTTGGTTCTTTATTTTCTTTTTTAACTTCGTAGCCAGTCAGGTTGTTGCTGTAGTTACTTACACGTGTTGGGTGACTGATGTTTACCAAGTTTTTCCAAATAGGAAGAAAGGGCAAACAAGGAACTATATGTGACTGAGGTGGCAGAAATCTTCATATATATTTCAGGATTGTGGGTATTTAGTGGTTATTTATTATACTTACTGTCTGTATGATGGCAAAGCCTGACATAATTCCTGTCATATGCCAGAAGCCTGGTGTTTGGAAAATCTCCTCCTCGGTATCTCCCAGCAAGAGCTCATTTTTGTGTCTTAGTCCTGGCTTAAGTTTTGTATCAGCAGGGTCACCTTTTATGTGTTGTGTAGCTGTTAATATGTGGGGAACTAGGAAATGCTGGGAGAACTCTCATTTCTGCTTAGAGAAAAGAGATCCCTGTGTTACATGTAAATATAAACTTCCTTAAAGAAAACAGTCTCATTTTTACTTTCCAAGAATACTGAGCTGTTGAGGAATGTGAACAGAATTTAAGGTTCTGCGACTCGTCCTGAACAGGAATATCTTTTGTTGAACGTGTAGCTTGCAAAATCCTGTGTCAATAAAAAGATCTATGGGCTGGAATATCTTTGGAGGGATGCAGAGGAAGAGAGAAGCATTTCTTAAAACTGAAGTGAGTTTTTTACGTACTAACTATAAATATCTTGCAACTGTGTGATTTGCTTTTAAATAAAATGAAGCTGCTCGCTGCCTCTGCAAAATGAATTGGGGAAAGGGATTTATCCAGGGTAATTCAGTCAGATGAATGGAGATATGTCCGTCACCACCAACGTGACAGTTATTCCTTCTAAATATAAACTTATAATATTATGTATTAGAAGCTTGATTATACTGTTAAGAAGATTAGAACATTTAAACAGAAAATAGCGGCTTATGTGCCCTAAATGTAAAACCAAAAGTAGAGGTTACATATACGGTGATATCACACTATTCAGTACTTCTGAACAACATATATTCCCCAGGAAAATACCTGTAAGGAGTAATCAATGTATGTTGCCTCTGGAGACAGATGAAGTGCTCTTTCTAAGTGGTAATTTAATGTATGCAGGTATTAATTTCAGCATATTTTGGTGTGTTTGTTGGAGTAGGCATGATGATTACATGCAACCATGTTCTATGGATTACCCATTCTCTGTGAAATGTTTGGGCTATCTATAAACTGTGGGGAATATGGTACAACTATTAAAAAATGACAGAAGGGGGGGAAATGGCTGATGCTTTTGTGTTTTTTTTCTGTGAGCTGGATATATGTATTTAAAATCTTTAACACCTCTTAAAGATTTCAGTGTCTTACTGACTTACACAGCGCTGTCTCTAAGGATGTAGCTGATTCTTTTGAAGGTACTGAATTTATGACATTGAATTTAAGACTTTTGTGCTCATGTCATGAGGCTTGTTAGGTAGTGTTTAACATGTCTCCTTTTTCATCTCTATTTTTTTGAAATTCTTATTCTTTATATGCTATTAGTTCTTCTCAGTGAAAGATTTATAGCAAAGATGGGGGAAGACTTGATCCTTTTTCAGTTATCTTGCTGATGGATAGCACTCCTTGATTTTCTTTTATACACATCTCAAATTAGATATTCTGCACCTTAATCGTAACACCATCTTACTTATTTGATCTTTTAAGGGTGAAAGCATTACTATTATAAATCAACTTAGAAATATTATCAGATGTTCTGCCTCCAGGCTTGTCTTTGTTTCCTTCTCAAGTCTCGCTCCCTGGGTAAGGCCTGAATGGAGAAAAGTCTTTTAATTGCACCCAGCATGTTGAATTGAAATGGCTGGGCTGCCCAAGATAGATCAGGTGTTAACAACTCTGTCCCTCATGTGGGCTGGGCTTGGGCTGACTCTGCTAGAGCCTGCTGCCGTACCAGTGGTGCATCATGCCACTCAAGCTTCAAAACTGTGGGTAGGTCCAAATTAAATGTTTGTGATTAGGATAACAAATAAAGGATATACAAATGCCTGAGTCATGGGTGGTGTGTCCACCACTGGTGTTGGTCCTCTCTGGGAGGAGAAGTCTGAGTCTGACCTGTGCTAAGATGCTCTGAATTTGCTGTTTGACTTCCTCAAATATCTGCTTGTTGCTTTTTGACTCTTCCTGGGGCTTTTCATAGTTTCTGCACTACCCACCTAAATTCTTCAAACCTGTACCTGCTAAAATGCTACTTATTTATTTATTTTAAATTAACCTTGCTAACTTTTACATATTTACAAGAGCTTCTATCCTTTAGACATCTAAATTCCCCCTATTCATATGATTAGGTCTTCTGCACAGTAATGTCCATAATATTAAAATATCCGTTTGTGTACTTATTGCTTCTGTTGCTTTACTGCTGTTTTCATTGGTGTAGCAAGGCACTGTAGACTAATATGCTAAATATTCTTCACATTGCTGTAGCGTGGTTGCCTTTTCTGCTTACTTATGCTTGAAAATCAAGTTATTTTCCCTGAAACAAATGTAGCTGAAAAGGCTTTTTTCTGAGGCATTCCAATTGCATTGTTGGTCCTGCTCCCTTTTGAGCATATTGGTTAGCTTCAGTCAGTCCTAACATAAAGATGCTAAGTACCTGAAAGCTTGATGGAAATAATGAGCTAGGGATCATCAGAAGTCAATGACTTTTAATCTAAAAGCTGGTCTAGCGTAGTGTTATGCTTTGCTCTACACTAGTCTATTTAAATATTAGGTGATTTGTTTTTATATTTTCATTTCTTCTCTGTGGGAATTACAAGGATTTTAATGTAGCACAGAAGATCTTCAAATTAGAAGAGTTCATTTGAAGAAGAGCATCTCTTAAATTTTATTAAAACACAAAGCAATTTGTTTGTGACTATAATTGATTACATGCTCATGAATCTCTGGAGTTAAATAAAGTGAAACAGGTAAACAAAGTACTTTGTCTTGCTCGTATGTGTCGTCCTAATAAGAAAAGTCAAATGTGCTTCCAAAGCAATTCACTTTCTATTAGTTCCACATGTAGAGACACTTGAGTGGTAATGCTTAAATTGTATGCATCTCTCTGGTATTAATTTACACTTAATTTTTGCATGACTTTTGCACTGGAGTTGTATTTTTCTGCTGGTTGAAATGGGATTGTGACTCTAATGGGTGAAATGTTAGCACAGTAGTCCTGTAGAGCTGGAGACTTGGCCTTGAGCTGAGTCTTTATGGTATGAAGGAAACTTGGGATCTCTTACAATTGTAGGGAAGTGTTTCTAGGCAAAAGCAGTGATATCATGGAAGAACTCTGGCTTAGGTAGCATTTAATAGTTTAGAGTCCAGGCTGACTTGATAGATGCCACTTACCAGTTTATCTTCCTGCAATCTGCCTGCCCTCTGCCAACCGCTGGTGTGTGATTAATTGACTGACACAAAGTCTGTTATTTACATTGCAGATATATTGTAAGTAGACTCCAGGTGAAGCTCACAGCATGCTGCATATTTACCACCATATGTTCAGGAGGTTGTGAACAGAAAAAAGTAAGTCTAAAGCCAGAGGAGGTATTAGAGGACACAATAGAAAAGCTAATTATGAAAGCCTTCAAAAGCAGTCCATGCTTCACTGTTTGATGTCTCAGTATGTAATTACAGAGAACCAGGAAATAGGGAAGATAATAAAAAGAAGATAATAAAGGTAAGATATAAAAATCAGGGCATGGTAATTTGTGAGAGAAGAGGAAAACGGAGTTCTTCACCCATTTCTCCTTTAGCTGTGGAGGTCTGTGTGAAGATGGAAGAGGCAGCCATCTAAGACCACAACAGGGGGAGGTGCAAGCTCAGGGTGAGGGCAGTCCTTGTCAGACCCTTTTTTCTGGTGTAAACTAGCTTTGCACTCTCCTAAGGGGGCTCTGCATCAGATGGGATAAACAGGAATGAAATACTGTAGGTTGCAGCCATATCACCC
Organism: Excalfactoria chinensis; assembly: GCF_039878825.1. Taxonomy (NCBI): domain Eukaryota; kingdom Metazoa; phylum Chordata; class Aves; order Galliformes; family Phasianidae; genus Excalfactoria; species Excalfactoria chinensis. Next base: position 12,015,453 of record NC_092825.1, on the reverse strand, counting down.
CAATGGGCAAGCAGTAGTTCTGCTCTTTAAAGCAAGGACAGCATGGGATGAAGTTACCTCTCAGGATGCCACTCTGATTTTTAAATCCTGCTGTGGGCTGCCTGTGCGAGTATAAATCCTCTCTGTGTACCTATATTATGCCACTCTAGCGCTCACATATGTGTATTTTTTTCCTCACTCCGAATGTCACTTCTGATCTAGACTCCCTCTGTGGGGATCCGTGTCTCCTATTGTTTTGCACAGTGGCCAGTGAGAGAAATTTAGTATTATAATTTTAGATAATGGAGAAAAATATGTAACTACAACTCAGCTTCAAACCTACAGGCATATTACATCAACCTCTTTTAGAAAAATAGAGGCGGCCCATAATTCCATTAACTACACATGTAGCAGAGAGCTGGAGTGTGGGGCAGCCAGCCAGGCTCTGGGAATGCTGGTTTGCATTTTGCTGCAGTGCCTGGAGGGATGAAATCTTTGCTTGCACCTCAAAGGGCCTTCCCTACCACACAGCTCAATTATTTGGACAGTAAGCTGATTAGAGGATTTGAAACCAATCAGCCAAAAATGGTTGATGCAAGCCTCCGAATGACGCATCAACTTATTCTCAATGAGAACTGAGTGCAAAGAGGAGATAATTTCAAATAACAGTCTTATGAAAGTGCTTCAGAATGTCTTCAGGAGGTGCTTTGGAGCCGCTGGCAGAGCAGTTGGCAAATTGATCTTTAATTCTTAATGTCTGGTAATTACCTTTGTGTCTACTCAAGCTGATGGTGGGGATCAAATGGGTGCAGACTTTGTCTTCGGTGCTCGTTCTCCACCCTGCCCAGCTCCATGTGGGAGGTGGAAAAGTTCTTCAGTTGAGAGGTGAGGAAAAGGGGAAGATGTCATCTCTTTGAATCAACAACTTGGAAAAGGAACCACAGAATTTGGATACTTAGAGTAGCTACTCATCTTTTCCCTCTATTCTATCCCTCTGATTCCTATGAAGAAACAACAAAAAAAATCCCCAATTCCCTCTTCAAAATGTAATTCTTGGCAAATTACAGTCTCCTCCGGCCTGACTTTGTGACAGTTGCTTACACAGGTCTGGGCTTTGGGGTCAAATGAGCATTGTGGTCTGAGGATCTGTTTGAAGGGCTTCAGGAGGATCCCCGCACCTTGCTGGTGGTTGCAGTACCAGCAACACCTGACAGAGTGTGCATTTGAGGGGGCATCCCTGGAGAGGCTTGTTTTCTTTATACCTGTGCACAGGCAGGAATCTTCTGTTTACAGAAGTAAGCTTATCTATATATTTATTTAGGGAGTTTTCTTTTGTGATATCTCTGCTGTTGCTCGCAGTTCTTCTATCTGAAAGAGGAGAAAAGTAGATTAAACACTGCAAATGAGATGAAAATCATATGACTCACTTTGATATCAGACTGAAACCTCTGCTCTGGAGAAACGTCAATGTACAGCTAAAACCTGCATGGGCCTTACCTGCTCCAGGTGCCCTCTTGCAACATAAGACACTTTCCCCACACTTGCTTTTTCTTCTGATCCCTACTTCTTGGTGAAATGACTTTTACCTGTTTCTAATCTTATCATTACTATTATTGATATTATTATAGTCCATGTTTCTCTTGATAGTTTTATGTATGATTTTCATATCTATGTAGGACAGTGAGTTCTAAAGTGGTTCAAGATAAAAGTAATTGGTTTTGTTATGTATTGGTTTCTGGGTTATTTGTAGTGAAGTACTTTCACTTTCCAAAAACATAGCTATAAGGAAAGTAGGTGGCCTCTAACACTTTAGCTAGTGACCTGCACCATGGACGCTGGACTGGAGGTATGCTTTGAAGGTCGTTTCTGTTGGCAATAGTTTTGTGTTTTATAATGATGTGAAACCTGGCAGGAAATGAAACTTTCCAGCCCCATTTGTGAAGCCATCTGTACTTCCTGAAAAAGAGAGTTTCACCTTACCAGCAGAAAGAAAGACTGCTTCCGTCTCCAAGTAGTTCATTGAGCGAGTTTTATTTGTTTGGTTCCATGTTGCTGTCTGTCTAGAGCTGGGATTCTTCTTTATCTGATCAGGTGTAAGCTGTGAATGATGCTTTTCCTGAAGCTGAAGCATTCATGGTTTCTTATCATCATCATAGTATTGTGCGAGTTGGAAGGGACCTTAGAGATCATCGAGTCCAACTCCCGGGATTCGAGCCCTCTGTGTAGCAGAGCGGCACTTCTACCCCCTGCTCCACAGGAGGGGATTCGAACCCGGGCCCCCTGGTGTTGCAAACGGGAATTCTACCGCTGCGCCACCGGAGGCACACGCTCACATAGACTCTCTGTTGTCTGTTAACATGGCTGTGACAGCCTTCTCCTCCTGGGGGATGAATAAGACTTTACCACATTGGTGATTTTTATATCTAACCTAGTAATTTTTTTAGGCTTTTTACATGGAAGTGAGAATGCATCCAGCACAAAGTATTCTTTGCCTAAGTGCCTCCTCTTAAATCAAGGAGAGCAGAGTAAATGTATGGAATGTAGATTCCTTTTAATTATGAACACAAGAAGTCAAAAGCAAGTAAATAAAATATTGGATTTCAAATGTGATTCTATATTTGTGGAATTATAGAATCACAGAATGGTTTGGGTTGGGAGGGACCTTTAAGATCATGTAGTTCCAACTCCCCTGCTATAGGCAGGGACACATACTTCTAGACCAGGTTGCTCACAGCCCCATCCAGCCTGGCCCTGAATACTTCCAGGGAGCAGGCATTCAGAACACCTCTGGGCAACCTGTTCCAGTGTCTTGTCATCATCACAGTAAAGAATTCCTTCTTAATATCTAGTTTAAACTTCCCCTCTTCCAGTTTAAAGCCATTTCCCCTTGTCCTGTTGCTACCTGCCCTGGTAAAAAGTCCCTCCCCGGCTTTTCTGTAGGCCCCTTTCAGGTTCTGAATGGCTGCTAAAGGACTCCTTGGAGCCTTCTCTTCTCCAAGCTGATGAGCCCCAGCTCTTTCAGCCTGTCCTTGTAGGGGAATTGCTCCAGCCCTCTGATAGTCTTCATGGCCCTCCTCTGGGCTTGCTTCAACAACTCCACGTCCTTCTTGTGTTGAGGGCTCCAGAACTGGATGCAGTACTCCAGGTGGGGTCTCATGAGAGCACAGTAGAAGTGCAGACATTAGTGGGGCATACAAAAAAGGTAGGACAATTAAGAAGGGAGAAGAACATATGATCCATAAACTACTTCCAAACCAATAAACACATAAAGACCTTAATGAAAATATATGCCCAGGAGTGTGATTGTTAGTGGGATACTGGCACTTCTTACAGGAGGATATGATGTGGTTTGCCAGTATTACTAAATATTCAGTTGTCTGGTGAGAGAAAAGATAAAAGCAAGGTCATCCTATCTAAAAAGCCATGAAAATTTGCTAGCTCAGACAGAAAATCATATAATTGTAGGGTTTGGAAGGGACATCTAGAGACCACCAAGTCCAATCTTCTGCATATTCCCTACAGTAGGTTGCACGTGTAGGCAGCCATTCATCCCTAGAGAAGGAGACTCCATGACCACACTGGGCAGCCTGTTCCAATGTTCTGTCACTCTGTCAGCGAAGAAGTTATTCCTTGTGTGAGTATGGAATTTCCTCTGTTCCATATTCTGCCCATTGCTCCTTGTTCTACTGTTGCTCATTGCTGAAGCAAGTCTGCCTCCATTGACTTGACTCCCATACTTTGGACATTTATAAAGAGCAGTGAGATCCCTTCTCAGTCTCCTCCAGACTGAACAGCTCCAGGTCTGGCAGCCTTTCTGTGTACAGGAGGTGCTCCAGGCCCTTAATAATCTTGACCTTTGCTGGACTTTTTCTAAGAGATCCCTGTTGTTGGCTTTTTTTTTGAACTGGGTAGCCTACAACTGGATGCAGTATTTCAGATGTGGTGTGGCCAGCACAGAGTAGAGGGGGAAGATCACTTCCCTTGGACTTGCTGGCCACACTCTTCTTAATGCACCCCAAAATACTGTTGGTCTTCCTCCTTATGTTTGGCAAAATCATTTTCTGAGCACTTTTTTTATCACAGTAAAAATGATTCCACACCATTTGAAATGTTCTTTCTATCAACATATAGACAAAACTTTTAAAGTGTATTATAGTTTTAGCAATGTAATAAAGTGTCAAATTGTCTGTTTTTAAAGGTATTTCGTCCTTAGGAGTTGCACAACTGGTAAACCAGTTGACTGCAGGTGGTTACATTTGCTAATCAGATGGATAATTATTACACACTGGTAAAAGAAAGACAGCTGCAATTGCTATAGAAGATTGTGGGGAGTATTTTAGCATAACAATGAACTATGGCACCTGCCTTTCCGATGTGCTTTACAATTACACCACTGGTATTATTTCTTTGGCCCCCTATATAGCACAGAAGAATCCAGGCAGTTCTCTAGCTTCAGCTGAGAGGACGGCTTCATTTCAAATATCCTTTTGAGTTTGCTTATAACTTACCAATAATATTACCTTTTTGATCAGTGTTTTTTTTTTTTTTTTAAAGGTTTGCTTTCATTAAAATGGTGCACAGGTGTTTGGCAGACTTATGTACGGCTATGTTATAATTACTGGTTCTTTTGAAACAGATTGTTGATGAAAGAAAAACATGTTTCAAAACAGTATTTTCAATTTTGTCTGCTTTTCGGCTCAGTTCTGCTTGTGTGTACCTCACAGATTACCCACAGGGACCTGCTGGTTTCCTCCCTTTTGTAATTACATTTGTGATAAGTTTGAAGGAATTTGCTTTGCAAGAAAGAGACAAAGTTGTGTGTAAATCACTTAAATGTCACAGCTTCGTTGCACTGCATGTATGGTATTTATTACAATATTAACTTAGAAATGTACATGTCACTTATTCCCCACTCTCCCTTGTTTGATCTCTCCCAGTAGTATCTTTTGGGTATCATCTAGGTGAAGGAGGGCTGCCTGTGCTGCCCCCAACATGGCAAGTATAAATCAGTGCTCATCAATGCAAATTGCTGAGGGTTTCTGTATTTGTGGAAGATGTGCTTTCCCTGCCTTTGCATTCACTTCCCCTAGATGTTAGTCATTCTTATGGGGAAGGCATGCTGAACCTGCTATGATACCCAGAGTACTTATTTTAACTTTCTGTGCTTTGCAGAAAAGCTGCTTCTCCATTTTTTTATTTTTTTATTTTTTTCCTGCAGCTTATCAGTGTAATGTGACCAGCTGCAATGTAATTTCCTACATGTAATTATTGCTTTGGAGAGTGAATCCTGATTGCTGACAAAGAACTATCTGCTGCTTCTTCCTGAAATGTAAGACCATTGTGCTGGGACAAGAGTAAGAGCGGTCTTCCTACAGCTTTTCCCTGCTAACATTTTCTACATCTGCTGTTTTACCTTTGCAATCACGCTTCCTATCTTTATATTTTTCTGTAAGCTTTTCACTACCATTTTGCAGGTGGCAGGACTGCTCTCTTAAGCTCTCAGAAACTGTAGCAGCTACAATTCCCACAAGATCCTCAGCCTTAGAAGAGTGCTTAGGAACTCCTTGCCATCCCTTTGCTACCTTCATGATTTGCCTGTGAAGGCACAAAACCATTGCTCACAGCAACCATCCTATTGATCTTGAAGGGCTATGTCTCAGTGCACTTCATTTTAGTACATTTGGCTTTTATTGCCTTCAGGTTTGTTTGGTTTCATGTGTGGTTTTTTTTGTTTGTTTAGGTATCATTTTGCCATTATTAAATCTGAACAGATTGTTAAACAATTATGTAAGGAAATTATCTGAGTATTTTTCTCTCAGTTCTAATCAAACCACTTTTCCCCATATTTCAAGGGGACGAATAATTTCCCTGACATTGTTAGCAAAATATTCAGTCAAGAAGGTCTTTACTTTGGTCAATTTTGCAGCATGTTTCTTCTACCTATTGGAAAAATAAATAAATAGAAAATGAAGGTGTATGTAGGAGAAATATAATGACATTCATATATAGGGATTTTTTTTTTTTTCATAAAACAACTACTTCTGGAAGCTTTGGGATGTTTGTTTCTTTAATTTATCTTTACAATACTAGATGTTATGTTGGAGTGATTCAAATTGTCCCTGCTCAAGAGTGTCCCCCTAAAGGGTTTATGTGGAATGCACTGAGTTTCCCATTCTGGGACCGCTACAGTCAGGGTAAAAAAAGGTGGCGGATGTTTGGCCAGGTTGGATGCGACCCTGGACAGCTTGATCTAGTGGGCACTAACCCTGTCCACAGAAGGGGTTGGGGCTCAATGATTTTTAAGGCTCCTTCCAACATAAGCCATTCTAATATACATTTGATGTTAGGGAAATCTTCTGGATGATTCAGTTCAACACCTAGATGGCTGCTGTCCCTGTGGTTTGTAATCTATTAATGATCTATTTCTTAAAGCAATTTCTTACCTTTTCAAGTCCAAGTCAGAGTTTCTCTTTCTAGTCATACATAGTTCAAAGTGATAGGAAAATGAGCGTAGGCTTTGCCATCCTCCTACAATTTCTATCCAGCATCGAGTTTTGTAGTGTGGGGTGGTTGTTATCATTTTTTCTTTTAAGTAGGATTTTACCAAGGAATTTTGATTTTATTCATTGAGAATAGGCAGGAAATCTCATAATTAAATTTTATGATCAAAACATGCATCTCAGTAATTGAATCAGCATTTTATGTCTCAGCCTTTTCTAGGTAAAGTCTTTGTCTGCCTTTCCAATTTTAACGTTTTAAGCACTTTATTTTAAAACTACAGGCAAGTGACTAAAACATCTCCCATATTGTTTTTAAAATTACTCCCATTGCTGGAAGTGAAGACAGATTTCATTGTGCTCGCTCCTTACAGTCAGGGAATTTGTGGTTGGGTAAATATCTATAAATATTTTTGCTTACCACAGCTGGTGTTTTTGAGAAGATTTACTACACTAACACACTAACACTAATACTCTGCAATATCTGAAATGCCTTTAGCGTGCCATTTATACTCATCTGAGCGATTTCATGGGAGTATGATATTAGTAAGCCTTCATGAGTAATCCATCATGCCTAGGAGACTTAATCAGATTCCAGATGTACTTACCCCTAGCTTAGTAATTGTTATTTTCATTATGACTGCCCTTATTCCTGTTTCATGATGTGGTGGAAGTGTTGAGAATTTCAGTTGCGTTTCAATATGTTATAATCATGGTTCTTCCACAGAACGCAGCCTAATGCAAACCCTACAACACCAATTCAGATGTTATGGCTATTCCTTGTAAAGGACTTCTAAAAAGTTTAATATTTCTGCAGGACTGTTGAGGTAGTGGCATTAAATATTAAAACTTTTAAATGTGCAGAACTGATTAATTCAGAATATATCAGAGCTGCTCATAAATGTTTAATATCTGCATTTTGCCTGATTGGATGTAATTTAAGCTATGTGGCTCTTGCAGCACTGCAGGACTGGGTACTCATCTTTTATTTCTAGGAATCGTTTAAACATCGTTCTTTTTATTACAGGTTAATATTAATGTCTGGACCTTCTGCTGTTATTGTTCATTCTTTCATAAAACCTACTTCAGAACTAATCACTTAAAGTCTTGGAGTGGTTGTCAAAGGTCTTTGAGAGAACCTTTCACGATAATACACTCAAGCTGGAACTTGCACAAGCTCAGGAGGCTGAAGGTTGAAATTCTGTCTTTCAAAGAATAATGTATGTCTGTAGAAATGCAGAAATATGTTGAGGGATGACTGGGACTAAGCCACTCCTGGAGTTAGTCTGAGGTTTAACTTGAATTGGCTTGGAGATGTGCTATTTTATAATGAATAAATTAAACTAAAGATCTCAAGGACAGTCTTAGAATCTTTGGGAAAGGTGAGATAGTCCTGACAGGCCTGTTGGAATGGGCTGCTGAGCCTGAGGTGAATCCCAAAACATAGCTGTAGTGGTACACAAGACAAGCAACTGATGATGGAGAGTTTCTTTTCTAAAACTATGAAAAAATTCAGAATTTTCTAAAAGGATTCTGTTTATTAAGTTTGGTTATGCCACACGTGAATAATCTGTCACCCCAAAGAAATCAGACTTACTGTGTCCAGAGTCCTGGGAAATGAATTCATAGTGCAGCCTTGCCAGCTGGTGGGGCTGAAAGTGGCATTGGTCAGGTTGAGTTTTACATTATAAAGCTGAATATTGCTTACTGTTCAGTTTCTGTGAAAGTTTCTGCCCTGCTTGTTTGTTCTTTTGCAGAACAAATGGCAGAGGGAATCAGCAGGGGGTTGTGGAGTAGATGCCATGCCCTCACAGGGCATCCTTGTTCTTTCTGGCCCACAAAACCCTAAATCTGCCAACTTTTTCCTGATGCTTCACCCTGTTAGCAGTTTCTCCTTCTGCTGGGCTGGAAGGTAAGCAAAAACCCATAGGAGAGACTGTCCCAATGCTGAGCTTTGAGCTGCCAATCTTCCAGCTTCCATGGAAAGCATGCCTAGCATACAGCACTAGCAATATTCTATACTGTTTCATTTTCTTGCTTAACATGCTTTAAATTATCTTCATTGCATTTAATGCTTTATCATGCTCTCTACAAAGTTAATGGCCAAAGCTCTGTTGCCTATAATGAGGCTCAGCTGTCTGAGAATGCCTTGAGTATAATAACAGCCTGGCTGAGTGATTTTCTGTGGTCCAAGGTAGGAATCTTGCTTTGATGCAGGCTTTTTTATTTTACTTTTGAAGAGAGCCTCTCTCCTGCGCAGTGCATAATTCTGGCTGCTGCAAAAAGCAAACATGAAGCTTAATGGAGAAGAGAATAAGCATAAGAAATGTTACAGGTTGATAGGCTACTCTGCATTCATAAATACCAGTCGCAAGATTCCTTGCTTAAATCACATCCATGGGTTATTCTGCTGTCAATGGTTTCTGAAGTAGTTAGGTGTAATCTAACTACTCCACAGAGTATGCTTCTCATTACTAACAGAGACTGCATACTCTCCATCTTAAAGACAAGGACAAGGGTATGGTTCACATCTTTAGAAGCTGTCTTTTGGTGTAGTAGTAGCCCAAAGCATACTATAAAACACATAGCTTAAATCTTTGCCAGGAAATTTGGAGAAGGGTGCCTCTAGAACTCTGAGGTGAACCCTGCAGCTCTACACAAGTCTGCTCAGTGATCTTGCCAATGACAGCTCACTTTCATTTTGACTTTATTCTTCTGGACTTGAGAAAGTGCCAACTCCTCTTGGTTTTCAATAGGCTAATATAAACAGCAAAATGAATACCTTGCCCAACCTACTTTTGCAAGTGGGCTCACAGGAAAGCTGTGTTTAGTCATGTTTATTTGATTGTTGGCAATAAGGAAAAATATGTCAGGCATAGAAGAGGAAAAAAGAGTTATTACAGTGAAGAAAAAAGTGTATACGTGCCCTCTAAGAAATGAAATAAAACCAGCTCCAGCAGGAATAATTTATATCAGAATATACAGTTTTTGTAGAGTGAAAACTTCTAGTGGAGGAAAAAAAAAATCAGTTTTTTTTTTTTTTATTTGTAAAATAGCTTTTGAAAGGGAGAATTTGACTCAAGTAAAAATATTTTTTCATTAAAAATATAGTTATTTTGTTCTTTAGAACTTCAAGTTTAAATTGCATTATCTTGCTTTGGCACACAGTAATACGAAGGCTGCAATGAGGATCTTGCTGCTTTTATGCTTTCAGTCAGTTGGACACATTAACTAGACTGTAAAGCATGATACGCAGTGGTAGAGGTGGGGGGAGTCAGTACAAAATGTTTGGAAAGAACAGTTAAATGTTGATACATATTAAACCTGAGGGTTTTTTGTTTGGTTAAAAAACAAAACAAAACAACCTGAAATATTGATTGCCAAGCTGAAATAATACTTTGAAAGATCAAAGTATCCAACTTCCATGGAACCAAATAAGAACGCTTTATCATTTATGAGTCTTTAAACACTTCAGTCTTTTAAAAACCCTTCAGTATTTCAATTCTACATAGCTAAGATAATAAATGTTGAAATAGTATTGGTATTCCCATAATTATTGCTAATGTTTATGGACAAGTTTTATTTATCAAAAGTGCAAAGTCCAAATTCTTGGATTGTTTAGGTAGAAGGATGCATTTGTCTTTGAGGATTACTGGAACACCTTATTTTTTTGAAATCTATTTCAGAGGACTGTTAGTATTTATTACATTTTGCATGTAAATTGTAGAGAGGATCCCAACTGGTGAATTGGCCGTGCTCAGATCCAGATATCTCTTTCTACACCAACCTCTGCTTATCTGATTCTCCTTCCTCATCCTTCCTTGTGCAGCACTGAGAGGATTAGTCATATGTCAGTTATTCCTTTAATCAATTGGAGAATTTCAAAGACAAAAGTGGAAGAAAATATTGAATTTGTAGCTTCCAGTATTCAGGCTACTTATATCTATGAAGGAATTAATTATAGATAAATATACTATTTCACAGATCAAAGAGCTAACTACTTTTAATGGTCTGCCGTTTCTGCGCACTTTAACTATTGAATTAGGACACTTTGAAGATGTCCCAGGGATTTCTGCTGTTTTTTTTTTCTCAAAACGTGGCTCCTCTAATGGTCCAGCCTCAGGTATCTGTGGTAAAAACGGCCTTCATATAAGTAGAAAATTTCTCTGATTTTACTCAAGGTAATACAAATTCAAAGAGAACTTGTTTACTGAGCAAAGACTGGGGAGACTGGATCCTCTTCCGTATTCAATCTGTTCCTACTGATAAGTTGCTCAGAATTTGCTGATGAAAGCATGGCAGGGTATTTCTTTTTGGTTCATTGAGATCACAGAATCATTAAGGTTATAGAAGGCCTCTGAGGTCATCTAGTCCAACCATGAGCCCATCCTGGCCATGCTCACTAACCACGTCCCTCACTGTCACATCCACACAGTTTCCTGAACACCTCCAGGGATGGTAAATCCTCTGCCTCTGGGCAGCCTGTGACAATACCTCACCACTCTTTCAGAGAATACATTTTTCCTAATGTTCAATCTGAGCCTCCCCTTAAAGCTATTATGTTTAGACTGCTATTTTCTCCCCTTCTACCTAAGCAGTGTAGTTGTTTTATAAAAAGAGATGTTGGGGCTTAGAGTCACTGCAGCACAGTGGTTACCCTATCTGAACCCTAATAATCCCTGAGATGATAATGATTGCAATGGCTTTTTATGTTTTTACATTGGGATGGAGGATTGGAAGGATGTCAACATTTGGCTAAGATGAGGACCTGTATGCCTGCATTACCACTTGTCTGGCTGTGAGTGGCTGATGTCCCTGGGAGCTTTTTGTAATGGTTATTTAATAGTGCAAAGAGATATCACTTAAATGGAACAAGGAGCAAAGAAGAACTTTGCCACGTTTGAGGAAGAACTGTTACTCATTAAAGAATAAGCTCTCTCTACTGATACAATTTTCATTGGCAAACAGAAGAAAGGCTAGGAAAGCAAAAATCTGTTAGCGTTTGTGGGGTTTTTTTTCTGGCACAACTCTGCTAGCCCTTGTGGCTCTTAGCTATCTTGGCTCCTTGCTTAGGAGACCAGTTATCTTGGCAATTCAGTTTCTTCTCTCGTGAATCACCGCTCCTCTAGGAGAGCACCTGTGGTAGCCATACATCTGAGTTTGACCGATAGCTGACTTTGAATAGGTGTGCTTATTGAGCTTTTTCAGACTGATTGGAAGAATGAAGTTTTTAATCTCAAATATCCATTGGTCAGTGTGGTAACAGAGGACGTCCCACCCATTTCCCACATTTGTCAGAGTCATCCTCAAATTGTCTACTGTCAAAGAACACGCTTTATACCAAGCCTTTAAAACTGAGGTATACCATAGTTCCATTCAACCCCTCTGAGTCATGTTACCACCTAAAACGTGTGACTCTGAGTAATATCATTATAACATACTACCTTGCAGCTGATTTGTTGCAGGAAAACTACCAAGGTTACACTGGAATGTTAGGGTTGGCTTATTTATGGCTTCAGCCCTTGCTGTTCTCCTGTAATAATATGCAGAACATCACTTATTCTGGAAGTACTTCTTAGTAATTGTCTCCTGTGGGACATGAAGACCTCAGTGGCACAACCCGGGGAGCTGCAGGCATGCAGAAAACCAAGCCAGGCGGCTGTGGGAATTTTCTTCCACAGAGCCAAGAGCCTGTCTCTGTTCTAACAAGATATGAGTCATAGCAGGGACATGGCTGTGAATACTTATCTGTTTCACAGGGATGCGCAGAGCAAAAAGAATTTCAGCATGGAAAGAGAGCATGAACTGATTTGTTAAAAATCTGTTAGTTGCTTGGGGAATTTGTACGGGTGGTACACAGAATGGTTGTGTACAACAGGGACAAGAACCAGCTTGTGCCATTATTTTTTACTTTTGTTGTTGTTGTTTTTAAGAATGTAAAATGACAATTTGGGAATTAGCTGTGTATGTAAAGTATTTAGCAAACAACTAAATGATAATGACAAATTCGTCCAACAAAAGTTGTCATGTTGCACTTTATTTTCTTGACTGGTTACTTTTTCAGAGTGCTGGGCTCAGGATTTTGAGTGTTTAAAGGTTCTAAAACATCTGTTAGAAACTGTCTAGAAACAGGAGCCTGGGAGGGACCCCTTTTATCTTCAGATCCAACCCTTTGCCCAAGCAAACTAGAGGAAAAAGGCACTTTGTGGACTTCCCCCAGAGCCCAGCCAACTGCTTCCTAATCACAACCTGCCACAGCTCTGCTGTTCTGGCCCTCATTCTTTCTTGCTCAGTGGTTGACCATTATAACAAACCTAACACAAAGAACAAACCACCCACTGTAAAATGATATACCTACAGTCCTACCATTCATTGGGCAGCCATTAATTGCTTGGCATGCCCAGCAAGCCATGTTGTGACTTATACCGTGAGGGACAGGCACATGTATTGTATTACTGTCATCATGTCTGCCTCTGACCCATTTAGCCACATATCCATAAAGATAAGAGAAACAGATGCCACTGAGCTTTAATATTGCTCTCATCTTAGGAATTTTATTTCTTAATCACATTATTTTTGTCACTTTGACCCAATTTTCATTTAGATATGTTTTTAAGTGTCAAGGTACTAATAATCATTTGTTATGTTTCAGATTCTTCTCAGTACTTTTCTGATTTGAACTTCTAAAAGTAAATATTTTTAATTGATTTGATCTGGAAAAATTAATGTGCCATATATAGTCAAAGGATTATGTAATTGTTTGTTACACTCCATCACTTGTATGCCAAAAATCAGTAAAAATACCATAGTCTAGTACTATGATATATCTTTTCCCTTTGTGAATCTGCATTTGCTTCATCCTGTCTATGCTAAGTTAAAATGCCAATCAACCTCTAGGTTGTTCTGTAGTATTGTTCCTGTCTATAGGTGCAGGTGGGGACTGTCTAGCTTTTATTTGTCCTCCTTAAATAGCATTCTCAATCAACTGAGTGGGAGATTCTGCATAAGTGGAGTTACTTTGTTGTATGAATCACATATAAAATTATATTTTTTAACTCTTGTACCCACTTCCCTTAATAATCAACATCACGTATTTTGGTCCTACTCATGCTTATGAATCTCAGCAACTCACTGTGTTTCAGTCATTACTCTCTTTTAAAGAAGATAAACAGAAATGCTGTCTCTGTGGCTTGTTGATAATCTAATTGTAACAGTACGCCAGGTCTCACCTGGGTTATTGCACTCAAGGAATCCTGTGTGAGGAGAGAGAAGTGAGGCTTATGTCAGAACTGTCCTCGTCATGGCCTCTGGTATCTGAAACAAGTGTGGTCAAAGTGATTATGGGAGCTTAGTAGCAAGGTAACAGCATTACGTACCACACTGCCCATGGCTCTCAGACATAAAGCTTGCTGTGACTGCAAAAATTATGAGGACATGGTGAAAAATAGTGCTGAGCACATGGGATAGGATTCTGAGAGTGAATCTCAAAACATGTCACCTCAGTGCTGAGCATGAGTAAAAAAACAAAAAAGAAAGTAAAATCTTCAGAATGATGAGAAAAGGAATAAATTATATGCTCACATTTTGCTGTTATGGGAAGATCTACTTGCCTAACACTAAGAGCTGGGAGAGAAGGAGCAACTTTCCATGTCATATGGAACTGCAGTTTCTTCAACTTATGAAAAGAAATGGTTAAAGAAAAGGCATCCATGAGTGTTAAACACTGCTGATAGAATGAAAACATTTTGCTGTTACTGAAATTGTGGGAATTTAAAGATCAGAGAGCATGAAAAAGGAAGGGGAAAACATCTTCATGTATTGCATAGCTAAATAATGGAGCTCCTTGCTATCTGTAGCTGTGAAAGTACAAATACAGTTATTTAAGTGAACAGTTTGATGGTTTCTTAGTGACTTTAACACATCACAACCCACTTACCAAGGGATGGGAGCATACATGGAGGGGATGCAGGGCTTGTTCTCTGCTTGCCATGTTTAATCGTAGAATCATAGAATTACCCAAGTTGGAAAAGACCTTGGAGATCATCAAGTCCAACTGCAGCCTAACCATAGTACCCTAACTCTAACAACCCTCTGCTAAATCATATCTCTGAGCACCACATCCAAACAGCTCTTAAACACATCCAGGGATGGCGATTCAACCACCTCCCTGTGGAGCCTGTTCCGGTACTTAACTACCTTTTCTGTAAAGAAGTGTTTCCTAACATCCAACCTAAACTTGCCCTGGCACAACTTGAGGCCATACTTGTACTTCTCCACAAGTACCAGCAGCCAGCTGGATGAGGCAAGAACAACAAGCTGGAAGGGACTTTTGGCCAGCTCTGTGAGATAGTTCATCTCCCAAAAAATAAAGATGCCATTTGTGATACCATACAGTGTCCATACCGAAACCCTGCATGGCCAGATGGCCTGTTCTGTACTTGCTGCCTTTCTGTGTTCTCCTCAGAGTACCTCAACGTCACCCCTCTTCATGCAGCTGAAGTGAACTCTGGCATCCAACTTTGGTTTTTCACACTGGCTAAGGATATACTGACATTCAGAACTTCTGTTCTGCAGAGTGTCTTCCAGAAACCTGGTGCTGGACAAAATTAAAAATGGCTGGAAGAGTTTTCGTGGATTTGCATCCACTGCCACATTTTCGCTGGCACCAGACAACAGTTATTTAATGTTATGATGTGCCAATATAATGTTTCAGTATACTAGGACTTGCATAAATATTATTTACATGCTTTAAGAGTTGCAAGCAGGCCTTAAGAGGAAGGTTATGTCTAAGGTTTTGATGTCTCTGGGCAGGATAACAAAGTTCTAAAACAAGGATGAAGTTGGTGTTTTATTGCTTTTAAATCCATATGAGTATGTAATTGGAGGAGACTATGTACAGAGAATTTTTTTTCAGGATAAGATAGAGCTCTGTCATATTTATCTGTGGTTACACTTTATATTGCAGATGAGTATTTAAGAAAGGACATTGCATGCGTATATTTTAATTCAAAGATATTTCCTAATTCTCCAGTGTCATTCAGACCCATGCACTTCCCTGTTATTTGCTTATGATAATCATAATTTGTGTGTCTATATGAAGATTTGTATTCTTTTAGCCTAAGGTAAACATGTTCAACAGCTTGGTTTTGGTTGGTGTGCCTCCTTAGCTAAAATTAAGAAGGAAATTCTTGCAAATGCTCAGACACCACTGAGTTATAACAAATTCCCATTAGAAAAGAATACTCACTCTCTCTCAAACAAACCTTAATTTTTAATGTATTTTTTAATGCTAATATTAGTTGTGTATTGAATGGTTGTTTTTTCTTTTGAGAATGGCAGAATAAAGGGATTTACAAAACTCTCTGAAAATCTGAATGCTGCAGTAATATTCAGACCTTTTAAATAATTTATTGAGAGCACAGCCAACAATATGAAATTTTCATGTGTGAGTATCAAACAGGCAACCTCATAAACTTGAAAGGCATGAAAAATAAGGTTCTGCTTCAAAACAGAGGTCAAAATTCTCAAGCTAAGGTAATAAATAAATATATTTTTAATGCATTTTTAAGAAAAACCTTATGTTGGCATGTTTTGTAGGATCATGACAAAATCTGAATTCAGAGCTTGCTAAAGAGATAAGTGGTTGCTGAATAAGGGCACAGAACTCTTCCAACATAGATCTGGCGTTTGTTATGCACAAGGTGTCATCATCTCAAGAATATTTATCTTGATTAGCGTATTTGACTGGTTTTTGCCTACACAAACTGCACCAGTGTCATTGGAAGTCTGTTGTTACTATTCCCATGGACATAATTAGGTGTCGGTGAAGAATTGTCCTTCTGTTCCTGTAATTCTACTGAAAAACTAGTTTCACATTGAAAGCCGGAAGGAGAATTTTTTAGAAACTAATTTATATTTTTAGAATCATCAAGCCACTTTCAACATTTGAAGGACTCAAAGCAGTGGCTTTTAGTTGGCTGCTCCAAAGAGGCTGCCTGTGGCCACTGGTTCTATGCGCCACCTCTGCCCTGGGAGCAGCCTGGGCTCAGCTCCTGACCAGTGTCACCCTTTGTAGGTCAGGATGTCTAGGAACGATCCTGGTGAGCTTCCCAGCTGCCACTGGAGCACTAGGTAACAGAAATAATGTGTTATGACTGGCAAAATACATGTCATAATTATTTAAGTCCAGCCATCATTCACATACGGTTGCAGTGTATGTGGCTGGCTGTTATGTCATCCTATAAACTCTCATATTAACATTTTGTTGTGCAGAGGTGCATTTTAACAAATAATAGATTGATTTTTGTGTTGAACTAGAACTATACGTGACCATTCTCATTAAGTCTTACAGAAAATAGTACTTAGACAGTCCTTGTTTTGGTTATAGCACGCAGTATAAGTCAGTGTTTCCATTTTGACTGTTGCCAACTTCTGCCAGACACCATTTTTAGAGACCTCATAGCTGATGTATGCTTTTGTTAAATGGATTTTGCTTCACATCCAGATTATTCCTTTTGCTGCCCCGACATCATTAATATTGTTCAGAGCTCTGAGAGCTATCAGATGAAGTATTAGTGTTTGCTGATATGCTTTGGAGCTTGTGCAGTTGCTAAGCATTGCTGATATTGGCATAGCACCAGAATGAAGATAAAGATAGTCATTGACACTGGTGTCCTCGGGTGAGCTCTGGGCATGGGGGTGCTACTTGGGCTCCCATTCTTCTGGGCAATAGTTGGACATATGAATAGATGTTGGGTAATTAAGTTACCCTCTGTGTGTGGCTCTCAGTGGGATTCATCTCAGTCAGGCATCTTCAGAGCTGGCATCTAGAGCTGAGCTTTACAGTCTAGGTTCCCTTTACAGTTGGAGAGAGAGAGGCTTTTCTTGAGTGTGATTCATCTGGTCTGTTTTAGACATCTACATTAGGGTGAGATTTACAGGCTAAACAGGGTGACATAAATAGATGTGATGTTCTCAGGAGCTGTATATAGCAGTAGCACGTATTCACTGGTCCACTGACTGAAACCTCGATCTCCTTCTTCTTAACAAGGCTGTCCCTACACAGGAATAGAAAACAAGCCTTTCTCTGTGGCCGCCAATAGGAATTTTTCCAATACAGCATGCAGTGTTTGCAGATCAGGGGCAGTGGTTGGACCACACTAACAGTGGGGTGTAATATGTTTTAGGATATCCACTTGGTAAATTCTAGTTTGAATCCTCTTTCCTAAATGAGAGCCTTAATTACCCATCTGCTGGCTAAGAAACAGGCTCCCCTGGCAGCGGCTGGCCTGATCTCTCCTGTCAGCTCTCTGGGCTGTGCTGGTGTATTTGCTTTTTCCATGCCAGCTGGAATGAAGCACCTCACTGCTCAGCCTGGCCATGTTTCTGGTGGCTTTGGATATAGTCAGAAACAGATCTTCAGGTATTTTTTGTCACAGAAGTTTAAGCAAGGGATTTTGATGCATGAGAACTCAGGCTCTTCTGTCTGATTTTGGACTCACCTGTTTTGGACATCTGTGGCTGTTGACACAATGTTGGTCTTAGTACTGAACTCTTCATTCCTGGAGAAATGTGGGCTCTGAAGCATCTCAGATGCTTTAAAGAATTTGACCAATCCTTTGTAGTTTAGGAATATAAGAATAAACTTTGTTCATATTGCTGCTGGTGTTATTAGCACTGTCTTGCTAGGAACATTGGAAAGGATGTTATAAGTGGTGTCTGCAAATAGTTCTTTCACAGGGCTGATAGGCTTCCCTGTGCATTGTTGACAAATGATGTCTCTGTATACCATGTTACTGACACCTTGCCACACATCTGCAATCTGTTTTCAGTTCTCTGTTGCTTATTACCAATTTAGGGAAGAAACTGAGGGAAGGAGGTTTGATGGAATATTAGGAAGAACCATTGAAGCCAGTAAAGTATTGCAAAGCAATACCAGTCCTGATGTTAAATTGTTTAGAGGTGCAAAAGCAGCACAATTTACTTCCCTCCTTCCCAACCCTGTTGGTAAGCAGAGAGCCATTGATGAGTCATCACAAGTCAGAAGAGCTGCTGAGTTTGCCATCAGTCCCACTGCCAAGGAAGGTTCACTAGGCTTCTGCTGGAACCTCAGTGTGCTGCTGGGTGGGAAGCCATTACATAAGTGGGAGCATTTTCTCTTGTACAAGTTCTGTCACTCACCTATGTTTGTGCCTTTCACCATGCAGAAATGACTTTTTTACTTTCTCCTACCTATATGGGGATAATCAGAACCAGTATAAGAATCCAATGGCTTTTTCTGCTTTTGTTTTTGCTGGATGGGGTGGAGCTCTCTGATTCACACTGTCCTTAGGTATCTGCCTGGCATTTGTATTTGAAATTCACTTGTAAATGAGTAACTGGATTTGGGTTACTTTTGAAGGCAAAGTATTCCTGTTGAGTAAAGGTTAGTTTAATGTCAGTATATCTGTCTCTGTCAATTTATTTAATTCCTTCATTTCTACTAATAAAGTTCTGAGGGGAATTATCTGCATAAAGATTCTTTATTCTTGTAACAACATACACTCCACTATTTACTTACAAATGCCTTCATCAGCACACTGTTTGTAGTGCACACCTTGAAAACTCTACCTGAGTATATATTGCTTGTCATTGCAGTGTCTGAGCATTGTGCCTTTAAATAAGGCATCTGAGCTCATTCTCTTCTTTTGAGCAATTTCATCTGTAATTAACATTTCAGAGGGCGGTCAGGTATTTTAAGGATCTAGGCTCAGTGTTACTGTGCCCCTCTAAGGCAGTATGATGTGTTGGGATGGGTTTACACTTGGGGCTGTGCTTGGTGTCGGATCACAGAATTGCTGAGGCTGGAAGGGGCCTCTGGGCTTTGTCTGGTCCAATGCCTGCTTCACCAGGGCTGCTGTCTGAAAGAAGGAACCCACTTGAGCAGGGAGGGAAACTCTTCTTCAGCTTCTGTGAGCTACTGCCTTTTGCAGCCAGGAGAACATGAAGCACCTTGTATGAGGTAGTACCACATGATACACCAGGTGTTTTTAAGGAGGTGTGAACATAGCTGTTGCTAAATGCTAGGCAGAGAGGTGTTGCTTAGGAGTGCTGGCTGGAGAAGGTGTTAGATTTGGTGTGCCTGTTGTCACCCTTCTGGCATGTAACGTACCTAGTGCTTACAGGAATGCCATGGGCAGAGTTTAGGCAAATGCTGGATCTCCAGTGAGGCAGTAGAAATGAGTTTTGGAGGGTGGAGTGTCCTGCTGTTCTTGTCAGTGAATCCTTTAGTTTGCTCAGGAGCTTGTTCTTTTGAGCCCTTCAAGTGAGTCAGTGTCTGTATGCAAGCATGTGAGATAAGGTGGTTGTATGCCCTCAGGTTGCTTTCCCACTGCTGAGCGCTGCAGGGGTGTCAAGCTCTGCTTGGCTCTACGTGCTCTGTGGCATTGGCAGCTTTTGCTAGATTTGATGGAAGGTTTCCAACCATGACCCCGGTATGCAATACTCTAATATTACAGTACTACAAGAAAATAAGTTTTGACCTTTCTAAGAGCCATCTCCTTGCTTTCACAGAGGAAAGTCTCATTTTGGGAAGCATGTTGTTTGCTGTGATCCCATTTCTCATAGCAAGCTTGTTTTCTATTTTCTTCACGGACTAGAAAATTGCAGTTTTATACATCATGCAGTAAAGTCTGTATGACTTCACTCTCATAAGCAATACAGGGGGCTACAAAGATTCTTGTCTTTTTTTAAATCTATGTTTGAACTCTGTTAAACCTTCACCTGTGCTGTTTTGTGTCATATCTGCATTGCACATCTATTCCTTTTTAAACTTGGTGATTGTTATCAACAGGAGCTGCAAATTCAGTTGAATTTCTGTATATATCAGCCCTCTCAAATGGCATTTAGCTGATGTCAGAGACCAGCAAAATTCAGTACAACTTATCAGCACCATGTATCTCTTGGGATGATCCCCTTTGTCCTCCTAGCAGTTTTTCTGCCTTTACAGTTTAGATACCTTGTCACTATTTCAAGTATTTAGAAAAACAAAATACATCCACATCTCAGAACAGACACTTGGTCCCTGAAGTGAACAGAAGGCAAGTATGCAATTGCTTACACAGATTAATAGATTTCAATAGTACTATATATAATGTGTAGCATGTAACACTGAAAAGGCAACAAATGTGATGTTTGTAATAGCCTGTGCTTCTTAGAAATACCTGATAATTATCGCAATTCAAACCTGCTTTGTTTCTCCTGCTGTGCTACTCCCTCCACCTGTGGTGCATTTCCAGCAGCCTGTCTGCCAACCCCCTTCCCCTGGCTGCTTCCAGAGCCATGTCAGCCTGTGGCATTGCCTCTGGCAATGCTGCTGCCATCCCATGGGGCACCAAGCTCACGCTCGGCCATGGGAAGTAAGGAATCTGCAGAGGGAAGGGACGGCACTGCTTTCCTCCCCCACAATGAAATACCACCCTGCTGCTTCCCCAGAGGCAGGACCAGGTGTACACGCTCACTTGGCTGGTGTGCATGCTTCAAGGAGAGCACAGCAGTGTGTATGTGCTGAGCATTCAGGGGTGCATTCAGCAGTCTCCTACAGTGTGTGGTGGGTAGGAAGTTGGGCAGGGGTCCTCACTATTCTCAGAAATACCGTTCTCTGAAAAGGCTGTAAGGCCTCAGCCATTGTGCAGAAAGAAGGGCAGGGCATGGGAGCACCAGCTGATACTTCTGTGGTATTTCTCCTGAAATACTGCTGTTTTCATCAAGCTATTTTCTCAGCTTTTGTAAAATAAACTGAAGCTATCCACCTAGCCCATGTGTTCCTAACCGGAACTGAATGTCATGGACTGAACATTTTTTATCCATCATTAGAATCATGGAATGTCTGAAGTTGGAGATGGCCCATGAGAACTCCTTTCAACTCCCAGATCCACACAGGACCACATAAAATTCAAACCCTATGTCTGAGGGTTTTATCCAAACACTCCTTGAACTCCAGCAGCTCTGGGCTGTGCCCACAGCCCTCTGGGGCAGGCCCTTTTCATTCAAGCACTGTTCATGTGATTTATGAGGTGGAGCAGCAGATAGCACAGCAGGCTGCCATTCTGGCTGAAGTCAATGTGAGAGTTGTTCATGCTTGGCTGTTGTATTTAATGATTATTTGTGTCCCTGGTCTCTTCTGTGAGTCATGCGTGAGTCTGTGGAACTGAACTTCTCCACTGGTGTTCCCAGGCCACAGTTACAGATCCTGTCTTCCTTTCTTCACCTTTTCTATGCTGCATTGTTCAATCATGGTCCCCTCTTACCCATCACTTTTCAGTACTTCTCCAAAGAGTCTTCCCTTACTCTCTGCACTGGTCCCAGTGTCACCACCATCCCCGTCCCAGTTCACACACTGTCCTCCTGCCCTTGAATCTGCTTTCGTGTTTCCTGACTTTAAGTTATCTGGGATAGTGTCGGTCAAACTTTGGAGGCAACTTCAATCTTGAGAAATTTTGCACATTTTCCAGCTTTTTGGAGAGTGAGATTCTGCTGAATTGGTATCTTCTCATTAGAAGGTTTAGACTTTTGGTTAAGGTTCCTCCCTTTCCCACTTTCTTTCCAACCAGCAGACATCATTTTCTGCTTTAAAATGCTAAGAAACTTCCAAGATCAAAACATGGTTGGAGCTGAAAGCTGCAGGAAGATCTCCTACTCCAACAAGGCAGTGTGGCCAGGCTGAAATATCTCTCACAGATATGTTTTTTTCAGCATCTGTTAATTAGCGCTCAAATCAGAAAGTGTTCTGAGAGTTCTAATGACAAAAGAATCTCCAGAAATATTCAGATGCTAAAAATGAAAAGGCTTCTGTTGAGTATGTATGAACTCTGAATTTTGCCCTGTGTGTATAACTTGTCCTAACTTGGAGGACAGGTCTTGCACTGAGTTCCTACCTTTGGGGAGAAGGAGCTGATGGGAATGAAGGACACTGCAATTTTTTTATCTGTGGTAGCACAACCTGTTCCTTTAACCTCATCTCAGAAATGAATGAAGTGTTTTGACTGAAGATTCTTCTTCAAATTATTAAATTGGTATGAGGCAAACACCATTAAAAATTATTTAAAACAAACAAAAGAAAAAACTTGAAAGGATAAAATTGGCAGAGATCTCAGGATGTGAAAATAGAGCCTTATGACTGGAATTGTCGGATAACTGTTAAAGTAGCTGTTATCAGTCCCACCTCCGATATTTGCAGCAAGCTGTTGCCTCACCTGAGCCTTGATTCACAGGAAGATTTTCTCAGTCCCCATCGCTGGTTTTGTGAGGGCAGCCATTTCACAGAGCTGCTTCTGGAGACCTGTTTGGGGCTGTTGAAGCTGTGTGCCTGCGGGTGCTGCCGGATGGGCAGGGGGCTGTGCCAGCCATCTCCTGCCCACTGAGCACCCAGAGCCTGGTGTTCCTCCAGATGTTGCCCCTCCAGATGTTGTCCAAGGTTCAGGTGGGCATTGGCATCACTCCTTGCTTCCAAAGCACTGGATATTGTGTGTCAACTGCATACAGTGTGAGCTGGGGTACAGGCAGATATAACGCCTGATGGAGGAGATCTCACAGGAATATTTCTGTTCATCTTGAAAGGGGAAAGAAAGAGCCCTCAGTCAAGCCCTACTCCCTACATAAAGCCACAGTCCTGTTGCTGGGCTGTGCATTAACACAGCTTTGCTGCTCTTAGTCATTAGCGCTTGGCACTGTGTGCGCTTTCTTTCATTTTATGGGAACCTGATGTATTTCACCACTGGATAGAGAAAAAAAATCATCATTGAGATTGTCAAGATTAATTTTTTTCTTCTTGAGGAACTATGAAATTATTCTGAAATGTATGACACGTGTATAATAACAGCCTAGCGCTCTGTTTTTAAAAACTCTGCTAGAGGCATTGTGTGGTTTCCCAGAGGCTTAATGAGGGAGCCATACTGTGTTGGAAATTTTTCAACAATAAAAATTGACCTATTACATGCTCATGTAAAATGAGGGCTGACAATCACACAAATATGTCCAAAATCAAATACAGGCATTGTAAAATATCACTTCTTTCCCAGAGAGAAACTGGTCACCTGTTCCCAGTAGGGTTTTGCATTATATCCTATTCAGTAAAGAATAAGATGCTTCCCCATGGGGAAACGAAATGGCAGCAAAGTACTGGCCCAGTGCCCTTCTATGAATGCTTTTTGCTGACTGTTTTGCCAAGTCTTCAGAAATAACGCATAGGCATATTTTTTTTCAGCATATGTTTTGTCTTTTTGTTGCTTCAAAAGCACAAAGAGAAGAGAAAGGATTCTGCACTATTCACCACTTCATCATCAAAGAAAGGAAGAATTCATTGTTTGCTTGTTTGATTTTCTTCTTCCCTCCATAATACTTCTTTTATTTCCTAAAAGTCTAATTGCTTTTGCTGCTCTTTTAACATACACCTTAGAAGAGACGATTTTGTAAAAAGAAAATTGAGCATATGGCTCTGAAGCTGCTATCTGCTTTCAGGGGAGATGTACATAATAAAACACTGAAATTTGGAGTCATGGCCACAAAAGGTCGGATTTGAGAATTATTCAGAATACCATCAAGTAATAAAAAGAAGGAAGAGAATTCAATATGAAGAGTTAAAGAATAAATTAAATGTGGTATATATTGCTCCTCTGATTGGAACAAATTAAGGCACCGTCAATGTTAGCATGTAGTCTGGATGAAGCCCTGTATGAGTGTTTGGGCCAAGAAAAAGTTTTGCTGCTGCATATATTTCGTTGTTGCTTAAATGCATATGTTCAAACCACAGCACTGTGAGTCAGTTCCTCATCCAGTCACCAGTCTGTGATGCTCCGGAGCACAGAGCAGTATGAGGAGGGGGAATATGATGTATGGAGAGGTTGGAGTTCGCCAAAGACCCTGTCAAGCACTTATCTCTGTGTGTTAGGAGGAAAAATGGGGAAAAAAAAAAAAAAAAAAAAAAAAAAAAAGATTAAAATATGAAAGCAGAACCATGATGTCCAATAAGGTCTTGATGTATCTTTGGTGTACATGGCTCCAATCTGTGGGACACTTCTTCATCAGAGAAATGTTTTTGTGTGGATCTCCTTGCAAGTTCTTTGACCTTACTAATTTATATAGTTTAACAAAAAATAATAAATCACATAGGATAGGCCTCAGATTGGCAATGTAGTTTATCTGTATTTAAATTTGAGTAAAGATTTATAACAAATAATGTACAAAATGATGATTTTAGGTAGACAAAAGTCAAGAGAAAAAGAGAAGATAATGTACATAATTGTAAAGCTACCCCATCCATGTTTTGTGTAAATATTCCTTGTTCTGATTTTCAGTTTAGAGGTAGATAAAATGTGAAAAACATCCTAAATAATTATGGATGGGAGATTATTACAGTGTGAAAAAAGTTGTGTGCTGCTGGGGGAAATCAGAGAAGTCATTCTGGCCATAGAGAATATTGCCTTTATATCATCCATCGCTTAATAATTCAGATATTTCCAGGATGGAACTGCTGAGGCTGGTGGTATGTGTACAGCTGTATGATATGAAAGACAGTGAGATAAAAGCATGAGAATTAGTGTTTACAAGAAATAAATAGGTATTGCAAGCACTGTCAGTTTTAACAAGTAATATCTGTTGTTGCTTGTAGATGTTATTTGGATTATTACTGTTACTATATAAAAATTTCTTTGAAATACATTCATGTTATTTAAATGCATATAATTTATAATGACTCAGCTTCTCAAATAACTTATGCGTTCAATCTCATAATATGTTTGATAACAATATCAGTAACAAGCCAATCAATTTAATTGCTTTTACTATATTTTAACGTCTTGACAATTGCTTATAATCCATATGTTACAATGATGTTTTACTAACTTATTGTGCAATTAGTCTATATGTTATATTTAGCTTGTATTGTAGTTTTTGCTTCTAGCAAAGGGAGCTTCCCCGACAGAGATGGCCACCACCACCCTTCAGATATTCAGATGCTGTTGTAATGCTCAATTTGTGCCTGATTCCTGCTGTAGATGATTACTGGTACATGACTTATGATTCATTTAGGAACAGAAGCTGACTCAAGCACCAATAAACGCCTGTCGTTTACCTCTAAAACAGTCAATTTTCTTTAAGTAAACCCCGAGGAAGTTGCAAAAGTGCGCACTGAAATGTGGTACTCACAGCTTGAATGCTGAGCAAGTTGTTTGGGAAAATTACATGGGAAAGCCAATTTAAAGTCACTGAAGTGTCATAAGTATTGAGAGAAATAGGCAAATTTGCTGTTCAAAAAGTGTAGCCGGTATCTAATTCAATGACAAGAGTCTCCTCACAGTAAGATTTAAAATAGTACTTGTAAATAATTACACGTATTTTATTTCTCTCGTTCCAGTGACTATTTCGACAAGTACCTTCTTTGATGGCTTACTGGTGACTGGGCTTTACACCTCTACCAGTGTTCAGGCTTCCCAGAGCGTTGGTGGTTCCAGTGCATTTGGATTTGGTAAGTCTGAAGTAATTCATGATCTGCAGCCAAAGCTAATGAATACTTGATCATCCAGAGTTTACCAATAACAACACAATTACTGACACAAGTTAATTTAGACTCGGTAATCAAGAATACATGGAAGCCAGATATAGCCAGTGAGATAAGGGTCCAAGTTGGCTTTTAAGAGTTTTTGCTTGTATTTCTTTCTCTACTTTCTCCATCTTTGGTCAACTCTGGTACTGACCAAATTATGATAATTTTAAGAGAAAAAATTTCAGCAGCTGTTGTGTGCTGAACAGTCATTTCTAAATGGAGTGACGTTTGGTATAAACTTAAACATTTACCTCCAATTGTCTAACTATTGAACAGCAAAACCGATTCAGCTTAATGTCAATCTACTTTTTCCACTCACTTACTTAACAATAGCATCTTCCTTAAAACCAGGATACTGACCAATGTATTTTGTACAACCAAATATTTTCTGTGTGGGGAAAAACAGTTATAGTACAAGAGGTAGGAAGGATTTTTTACGGTACAATTGTACACTTCAAGTTCTGTTCAGTGGCAGAAGCCAGGCCAGCTGCATTAGGGACAACTGCTTTGAAAACTCTCTTTTGAATTTCTGCAAGTTATTTGCCACTATATATTCTGTAGACAGGTTGTTATTTGGTAGTAGTTTTTATTAGCCCCACAGAGCTGTTATCATCTGTGCTGAAGGAGGAACGCAACACCAATAGATCTATTCTGTATGTTTTCACCTTCCACTTTGGTCTTCTTGTCTAGATGATACTTAATGATACCCAGTAGTGATAATCCTTCATTGTAATTTTCTTTGCAACAATTCATATAAAACTTTCTAGGGCCTGAGTGTCATATATCAGATGTATACTTCGTTGTAAATGAAATAGTGTGATGTAAGTGAGCTCATGTTGCAAGCAGCACATTATTTAAAACTGTGAGGAATAGCCTGAGAAGAGCTCTGCCCTGGCAAATGCAATATTTTAAATAAAAATCTCAGTTGTTTTTTTGTTTTTTTTTCACTAGCTCCTATCTTTACATATATATTGAAAAAAAAAATGGTCTGAAGGTTTCAGAAGAGCTTATGCTCTTGTGTGTGTCTTTGAAGCCACAGTAAGAAATAAACAGTGAAGGGAAGATGGCAACAGCTTTTGAATTTAAATTTCTATGCATGTACGATGCATGATGTACTGATGGCTCCCAGCATGGAAAACTACACTCTGCAGTGAGAGCTGAGAAGGCTGGCCTCTTCAAAGCACATATGATCTGCATTTAAAATAGTCTGGTAGTTCAAAAGTTTACAATATTTTAAAAGCTACAATTTGCAGTAGAAAGAGAGAGTAGTTTCCACTATATGTAATGAGTAGTTTAATACACTAATAGGTAGGAATGGCATTGTTTCATTTTCTGACACAAACATAAAGTACTTTTTTAAGAAAGCCTAGATCCATCTGTTGTGTCATCATTTCTAATTAGCAAAGAAGCAGCTCCTCCTTTCCATCAAGTGGTCATGATGTTCAGGTTAGATTCAGCTTGCTGAAAATGATTTATTTTTTTTTTTAAAGCTGATAACTGTGTAAGATTCAGAAATCAGAAGTGAAAGATTTATGTGGCTGAGCATAGAGTAGGGGGGGAGGGAGGGGGGACTAAGATAGGCCTTTAAAAGTACGAGGATGGCAATATTCTGAAATTGGGTTGATAGTAGCTGCTTACAGTGTAAGGAAGAAAATTTTTTCTCCATTGCAAAAAAATAGCACTGGAATGCTCCTGTCCACATTACTCAGGAGGTCACATGAGATTATCATCACATTCCAGTCTTCCTCCACTCTATGAAGTCTTCCCAACATACACAGATCTGTCCTTTTCTCCCTTAAGTAGCTACAATTATCTTTTAATTACCTTATTTAGGAATACACTTAATGGAGACACAATCACTCTCAGTTAACACAGTTAGTTAAACACATCAAGAATCTTTGAAGAAAAATGATAAAATGTTAATACCAGAAGGTTTAATTATAAAGGTTAGGAATTTTTTTCTTTTTCATTAAATATTATGTAGTCAAAGAAATAGTTCTTGGCTTCCTCTGGAGGATGATACTAACATGGAACTTCCTGATATATTTATTTGGGAAACTTTCTAACAACTTTTCTAGGGGGAAGTGAGTCAGCTTTTGGGGGATGGAACTTAGAAGTTGTCTTAAGTATTCATCTTTTGTCCCGAGCTAAACCGTTATCTGAGTTCAGACAAAGGTAAAAATTAAAATTGTAAAGCTAAAAGTGGAACCAGGATAAAGCATAAATACATACCGGAAGTCTCACCAGCCAAGATGTGATGATATTTAGCAAAGAAATGATTCTTAAATCTAACTTCTACGAACAGTATTTCTATCTATGTATGACCCCTTTGATAAAATAAATATCCAAAATGACATCTCTCTGGTATCATTTCCACTCTCATGTCCTGATCAGTGGGGTGTGTATCAGGGGCTCATTGCCATGTCCTCAAGTTCTGCCCTTAAGGCTTAATTCCTGCTCATTATCTCCATCTTTTTTAAGCCAAATCATCGCTGATATCCTCAACATCATTCACATGCCAGCTTTCCCTGAGACGTTTTGGAGGAACTCTCCACTCCTGTGCACACTTCTTTTGAGTCTGAGGGCCCTTGCTGCTGTTTTGCCTCCTTTCTACTGCATGGGATGTGTAGTAGCTGCACTGGGGACTTACCAGCCCACCAGTGCTACTCTCCCACATGGCTGGGATGTCCATATGGTCACTGCCGGACTTCTTGCAAAAATATTATAAAAAAGTAGGAAAGAGCAGCAATTAAAAACATGTTGAAAAGCTCCAAATGCAGAATGATGGCTTGCAAATGAGATTAAAGCTCAGTGGTGCTAAGGATCAGTAGAGGGATCTAGCCTGGATAAGTGCAAGAATGCAGCTGGGTTCCTCCAAAACTATGTGCACTTTAAGGCAAAGAGCAAAGCATCATTTCTTCTACTAAGGGAGAAGATTACAGCATAATCCCTCAGCTGAGAACCCAAATCTGTCCTTGTTACAGAAAATAGAAGCCTGTGTAGTTAAGCCAAAATATAAATCTAATTTTATGTGAAATCATAATTAATTATTACACTGATGTTTACATTTTAGTAAGTGTAGAATAAACAAGTAATTTTATAATAGCAGTCATATATACTGTAACCTTTTAAGCTAAATTTAAAAGGGCCTTTAGACCATATGCAGGTTCTGTGATTTGTGGTAGAGACAGTGGATTCACAGCTCTCCCTGCTCTGGAAAGTGTTGCCACAGACCTAATTGGCTAACAGAAAGATTTGGGCTTATTTTCTGCATAAGTTTACACCATTTGTAAGTTACTACGTTTTAAAACAGATGTCTCCTATCTAAACCAAGATCTTAAACTTCTGATGGATCTTAGGCTTTGTTAATTCTTCAGGCGATTTCATAAGAGTCTATGAGAGTGATGTTATCTGGAAACATTTTAGGGCCTGAACAAGAGAATTCTGTGTGCTAGGAAACAAACAAAAAACAGCATATGAAAGATTATTCTTTAAAAGATTATACTGTATTTTTTCCTGTTTTGCAATTCCATGCTTCTGTATTATGAAGTTCATCACAAATTCTGTAAGTAATACCTTGAGTCTCTGGAATTGTTTTTCTTGTTTTGTTATAATTTAAAAGAGTTACAAATATTCCTTAAAGTATGTTGAGCAATAAATTTCCTAGAAGAATGCATGGGAAGAACAATCACCAGAAATAATTTCTTGCCGTTACATTCTATCTTATGCTCTTTTTCTTCTAAATTATTCTGTTGCCTTTTGACAGGATTAAGGCAGTCTTCTGACTGGTATTTTGGTTGTGTACATGGTTGCATTGCAGACCAAAACCAAAAGCCCTTTAAAATATTTTGCTGAAGAATCTCTGTGATTTGGTTCACATGACACATGCAGACTTAGAGCAGATTTACTGCAGGTGGGAGTCATCAGCAGTGTTGCCAATTTTATCCCTGGAGAAAGAAAGGCAACAGGGTGCCTGGGTGGCTGAAGGGCACTTGCACCGCTGTCTCCAAGAAAGCATTGGGATGTGCTGTGGCTGTGCCAGTGGTATATGGGTCCAGAGCAAGCACTGAATGTGTCAGAGGTGCCCATGCTCTCCCTCTGCTCCTGCACTGGTTACATGGTTTTGAGCCTCTGGTGGCTTGTTTTTGGCATCAGTTTATGCTCACACACTGTTGGGTCTGGGGTAATGTTTTGCTTTCAGATTTTGACAGATAAAAGAAAATAGCCCCTGCTAACATTTGAGAGAGAAAAAGACCAACTGTTGGGTTTTTCTTGTTAGGTGAGCCTACCAAGCTGCTCACTCCTGCTCAGTCTTTGCCTCTCTTTGCTTATCCACAGCTTTAAAAAGTAAGGAATAATCAGCAAATACCAGTTCTTAAGAAAAAGTTTTCAGTTACATATATACAACTGCTCTTGAAGTGCACTTCTGTAACTTGCTGAAATTGCTGTGGATCCCTGGTTTACTTTGCGACAAGCCAAATGGGCTCCCAGACCCTCCCTTCACACCGGAGATACTTGCCAGAAACCAAACAGATGGTAAACTAGGAAGAAATGACCCTTGGCATTCTCATTAGAACAGTTGGGGAAGTTTTAATAGGCCCTGATTTGCCTTGTGCTGTATCTAATACCCTTTGAACTGCCACTTTTTCTTTCCAGTTTGTTACAAGTCAACTACTGCCATGTATATTTTAATAGGGATTATCAAATACAATTTGCCCAGAAGTTGTACCAGCCCTCTGCTGCTAATTAGCAAAGTTTAAATAATCACTGAGTTCTGGAATAATTGGAAAGAAACACTGTTTTCCTTGCCAATGCATAATTACCAATTAACAGGGAGATAAAATATCTGTATAGTAGTCATATCTTGGAGAATTTGTTAACAGTCAATTAAATAGTGAGTTAGTGCCAAGCTGACATTGGTCAAGAAAGTTTACGTTTCAGTTTAATTTCGTGGTACTCCCCTCTGCCAAGAGTATGTAGCAAAGCCATAATGAAACTTTCAGAGTTTGTCTAGCGAGATATTTAATTACTCTTTAAATGTATTTATGGCCAAAAAAAAAAAAATTAAAAAAGTTTCAGCTTTATTAACTCATCATGTTGCCATGGTAAAAGCAGTCATTGCTGCTCACCTGACAAGGAAGTGTCCACCTGTTGAAGAGGAAGATTCCCTACATGAGGCAGAAATACCCCATGGGTGGAGGATCAGGATAGCCAGAAAGGCAGTTTCTGCAGAAAATGCTTAAATTGTCCTAGTATGGGTTTAGTGCCACCCAGTTCTATCACCTGAGCACAGTCATCCATTTCTGTAAGCACTCTTGTACTTGCCAATTCCCTGCCATGGAAGCAGTAGCTCAGCCATGCCTCTTGGACATCAAAATCCAATTTACCTAATCGGCTGAGAAGCCCTGAGTTATTCTGCAATTTAACATACATAGAATTAAATTATGGTGTCTGCTCCGTGATTTATTTCAAGCATCCTTGGAGCATTATGAAGATGACAGTAAAATAATTCAAGCTTTTAACCTCACAAATATACCTGCCGCTCTTATTAGCAGTGACATGGTCAAAGTGGCCAAGCTAGAAAAGGAGAATGAGCCTATATAAAATGTGATGATACATGTAACACTGTTTATATTTGTGATTGCAGGTGGGATTTAATACTACAAGCACCACTTAATGCTTGCAAATAGGGAGACAGGCGAACACTGCAATGGAGGCAGAGGGAAATTTTACAGCCCAGTACTGCTTTTAAATGGGCATCTGTACTTTTTAAATAAGAAAATGCCTTTAAAGACAGTTTTACATTACCAAAAGTAAATTGCTAATTGATATGTTGAGGCTGGTCCAATTTCAGCAAGTACATTTACTCAGCAGTAATGGCTTTTCAGGTCTTATATACATCTGTTTGTCTCCCCTGAGGTGGCTGGAAAATTGTAAGGGAAGAATTCAGAGGATCATTGAATTTTAATGGATTTTTTTTTTTACTGCATTTTAGTTTTTAATAAAATGCAAGAGGTAAAAAACCAACATAGAACTTTGTGAAAGTAATCAGTTTTTGGGCTGCCCCACATCCCTAAGAGGATTCTGATTGTGGTAAAGTATGGATTGCCTTAAAAATAATCTGTCAGGTTGGGGATTTTTATCTATTATAATACCCATTGAAAATTGTAACTAATGCTTTTCAGGGTGTACAAATTTTAGGTCTTGTTAATAACATAAAATATATTTTTTTAAATAAGTATACACTCATGCACACATTTTTCCATATGTAATTCTTTCTCCTTATTTCATCCTAACATCATGTACCATCTTCAACTGCTGCATTTTGAAGGCTGTGAGTCACCACATTCTGAATTTCTCTCTCTCTCTCTCTCTCTCTCTCTATATATATATATACACATATATATATTTTAAACAAACAACTGCACATATGATGCCGCTTGTGGCTTTATCTCCATTAAGTTAATAGCAATGATTAAGGCTTTCAGTATCCTGCAATTTCAGTATCTTAAGAGAGCTGTGGTCTGTCTTTTGGAGATCTCCCATGCTGCACAGCAATTTGTGTGATGACAAGGCCCGGTTAATTTCTGCATTATCAGCCCTTACATGTCTTACATGTCAAACTTGGCACCAGACAAATGAGAAAGGCTGGGGTAGTGACTGCATGAGAAAATTTTGTGAAGGTGAAAGATGTTCAGAGTTCCTGGAATGGGATAAAAGTAAAGCTGAGGAGACCTGTGCTTAAAAGTAAAGCTGAGGAGACCAACACTTAAACCTCACCTAACCCTCAGTGTAGGTAACATTCAGGCCTCTGAATCTCAGACATCAAATCAGCTTGCCTGCTTTCATGGGTGACCTCAGAAATAAGGCACTTCTGGTCTAGCTTGAGCCTGTAAGTGCACATGGCAATCTAAAATACATTTTCATTGCTTTGAGAGCTATGTTCAGCTGGACTGATAGGTTGGAGTTCCGTGGCAATTCTTAATAACAGAGAAGCATCTATAATAAAGTAGGGGGAAAAGGCTATCATCTAGAAATTTAGGGCCATCTTAAAACAGCATTGTGTGTGAGAATGCCTCAAGAATATATCAAGCAAATGTTCCTGTGGCTGCATGAGCATCACCCTGCTCACATGCCTTGTCTGTGTTATTTCTTGTCCCATGCCCCTTTCTGTGATGCCTGGCTGTCATGCATTGTGTTGCTACAATCAGCCAGAGTCCCCTCTCCTGACTCCCCTGTTGTGCCAGGACTATTATTTTCCCAGTATTTTGTGTCTATTGGGAAGTGATCACGTATTCAAGCTGAAATTATGGGGTTCTTGGACTTCATCAATTAAGATGCATTGAAGCCTCTTGTAAATGTGAAATGATATTGGGAAATGGTTATTTCTGTAATTCTGAAGACAAGTTTGTAAACTAATTTCTGGCATATTATGGCAAACAAATGTTGTCATCAGTATGCTTTCCCCATAGCTGCCAACATGTTTTCTTTGGAAGTGGAGTTGATGAGGCTTACAGGAAAATGGATTTTAAGAGTCCTGTGCAAAGCTCCTGATGATCACCTATTGTAGCAAATGTTTTTGTGGTTTTCTTATCTTTTCTTGTTGATTATGACTGATAACTGTTTGTGTCTTTCCACAGATAGTTCACAATAAAAATCTGCTCCAGGTCTTGTAAAAAGAGTAACCTAATTTTAAGAATAAACTAATAAAAGGGAATTATTAACCTCAGGCAATGATTGGTACAGCTGTATTTTTATTAGGTGCTGAAGTATATTAAGTAAACTACTCAGCCCTTGCTGCTGAAGTAGGCATGGGAGCAGGGCTGCCTCTCAGATCATGTGCTGCTCCCACTCAGCTGTTGCTGGTAGTGTTGACTTTAGAGAGAGGAGGGTATTGTCAGAATCATGGAGAATCATGGATTGCCTGATACTGGCAGGAAGCTCAGGGTCCATCTGGCTCAATTCTGCTCCAGCAGGGTATGCAGTACCGCAGCCAGGCAGCTTCTGGAGATCTCAATGGAGGAGCCCCACAGTCTCCAGACAGCTGTTCCAGTGATCTGCCACTGCACAGCACGGCGGTGCTTCCTGGTGTTCAGATGGAACATTCATGTTCTAGTTTATGTTTATCACCTCTTGTCCTGTCACTGGGAACCACTGGAAGAGGCCTGGCTCTGTCCTCCTTGCACCCTCCCTTCAGGTTGTGCAGGGGATTCCCCTGTGCCTTCCCTTCTCCAGGCTGAACCGACTCTGCTCTCTTAGCCTTCCTCCCAGAAGAGGTGCTCCAATTCCTTCATCTTCATGGTCCTTCATTGGACTCTGTGTTTCTCCTTACTGAACTTCCAAGGCTGCATCAGCCTTGTGGTGTCTCCTGCCTGCTGAGATCCCTCTGGATGGCAGCACAACTTTGGCACATTAGGCAGTCCTACAGGTTCTGTGTCATTTATGAACTTGCACATGAGGCAAAACATTATACCTTTGCATTGGCACTGAAGAACGTCAGCACAAGGTCACTCATAGCTTGTCCCACAACATAACAAGACCTTAAACATCACCTTGCAAGAGTCTGAGTTGGTTCTACACTGAGTTCAGTCCAGTTGTCCTTGCTACAAAATCACCTGGAAGAAAAAGTGCAGGCCCTGGAATGAAATCCTTGCTCCTTGAGACAGGGCTGTTCTTCAGTTGTGTTCAGCTGGATTTTACTAAACAAAATCATTCCTGTGTCAATCCAGGCACCTTATTTTGTAAGGTTATTAGATGGAGAAAGAAAAAATAACCTTTTTTGTTGTTGTTGTTTTGTTTTGTTTTTTTAACAAAACATGTTCACATTTTGTTAGTTTACCTACTGATTGCTTTTAAATACTTCAATGAACTCTTAGACTCCTCTCATATGAACACTGACTTTTGCTTGTAAAAAGAAATGATGATATTTAACTTAATAACTTTAAGATGTTTGTCTCAGTCCAGTTTATGGGAGGGAGAGGAGGTTCTTTTAATATATGTGTACCTGATGGCAAGGTAAGACACAGTGGGTCAAATGTCACCCCGACCAGTTTATTACAAATCCTAGTTGCTTAGGGAGATGGGGGAGGGAAGTCAGGCAATAGAAAAGAGATAGAAAACAGAAGCAAGGAGTCTTTGCAGAAAGCAAGAGAAATAGTCACCACTGTTGGTCCAGCGTGGCTTGTAGGGCATCTGTTGATCTCAGGAACTCGTCACTGCTTGAAATGGGAGAAAGCTTTGCAGCAAGCAGACCCCAGGGGGTTCTTCTGAAGAGGTTTTAAGAAATGTTTGTCAAGCAAATCAACATACTGTAATCCTGCCCCCATTAGGACAGATAAGGCAGTTATTAAAATCTAGGGCAGGCTATAACCAAAGCATTCTTCCTCATAAACCCAACCCTAAGCTGTTGAATGCCTGCAGAAAACAAATATTAGGAGAAATAGGGGCAATACACGAATATATCATTGGTCCTCACTGTGGGAAGGTAAAGATGTTTTGCAGGTGTTTGAGGATGGTTTGTTCTTTTTTCTAATCATACCAAGTCAAATAGCTGAGTATTGAAAGATCTTGTGGTGTTTTGGGAACACATAGACTAAGCACTCTAGTTGCATTCTACTTTATTTAAAACTGATTAAATAATTACTTGGCAATGCTACTTTGCTTGCATTACTGGAAATAATTAATCTTTTAAAAGTAGCAGTTTATGCATAAAGTCAGCTTTTTGCTTTTCTAACACTGATATTTGTTATATGCTTGTGTCTGGACAAAAAACTGACACAAATATGTTGTGACATTAGAGTCATACTCCAGTTGCATGGCATCGTAGTCACCTTGACATCCTGTGATGTGCTGAAAAGATGAGGTAATTATCGGAAGATTGAATCAATAAATACTGACAGCAATAGCTGTTAAGAAGAAGAATATAAGTGTTAATGAGGTATAGAGTAAAAAACCAACAACTAAGAGCTGTTTTATTCTGCAAGTCTTATTTTTTAGAAAGATTAAGCTTAATTTTTTAATTTCTATGTGAATTGTGAATCTGTTGAAATATTCCATCTGCTTGCTCAGCACATATAAAAAGACTCATTATTTTCTCTGTAAAAATGAAACTTTACTAGATTGCGTAATAAAGGTCTTGATTAAGACACTTCCTTGTTAACTACCTACTTAAATTTATCACTGGAGATGTAATAAGTGGTATCAGAGGGACTGGTGAATGCACTGTAGTTATAATTCAATCATTCAGGCAGCTCTGTCAAAATATTTGCTTACGAAGGCAAAGATGTAATGAACTCTTTAAAAAACTTCAGTCATAATTTGCCAGAGTCCAACCAAAATAAACTCGGATGTACAATACAGAAGAAAGTTGCTTCAGCTGCAGTTTTCCCTGGGATTATGAAAGAGATGCATGGTAGCTTCTAATTGAAGTTTGGCTGGAGATTTTGCATGAATATGAAATTCAGATTTGCACTGAAGAATTTATCAAATGTGTGATAATCTAAAGTACTTTTTGCTTAGTGCAGTCCAAATGTTTATTTGCTCTGCTGAAATACTCTAACTGAGCAGTATATGCAAGATTCAAGAACTTCTCGTTTTGCTGTTGTGTTTTTTGCTTTGTTTTGTTTTTTCTTTTATCCTAGATAAATATTTCTGGAAGACTTTATTATAACAACTTTACACTTTTAAAGCCAGGATTTTTATTTTTTTTTTTTAAGATTTTCTTCCGTATTTTACTCACAGAGGGGTCTTCTCATTCAGTTCAGAGGATCCCTTTGTTCAGTACTTTTTGTGTAGGGGATTTGAGTGACTGGATGGAAGCTGAGGCATTCACACAAAGATGTGCCTTAAAGTTCCCTATTTTCCAATGGTTGACACTGACATGCAAAGTACTTCTGAAGGTCTAATTTTCTGACACTAGCTGCTATTCATTCAAAGGAATGTTGAAAGACATCTGTCATATTTAGTTATGACAAGGAGTTGTGGCAACAGCTGAGCTGGTTCCCCCTAGCTGCCTTTCTGTACTGGGGACAGAAATGGGCATTCTGGGGACGTTTGTCATATTACCCTGCAGTGGCCATCTAAACTAGACAGATGATTTGTCTCCAAGTCATTATTTTTTGCCACTGATTTCGGTAGAAACTAAGGTGAGTAGCTCAGCCGTGAACCTCAACACACTGGAAATTCGAAGTTGAGTGACAGGAATCTCCTGTGTTTTAGTGAGCACCAGAAAACCCTGAATTTGTGCCATAGTTGCTTCTTTACTTGACAGAATGATGTATGATCATAAAACATATGAAGCACTGGGAATGCAAGTGCTGCAAGGACAACTGTACAGTTTGGTATTGATCATATTGTTCATTCTTAGACTAGCTGTGCTTGGTAAAGCAAGCTCTTGTTCTTTAGGGCCAACAGAGCAGTGTGTTACAAAGAGGACCAACTACTGAAGCAGTTGAGTTGGTGGACAGCTCCACTCGAGGACAAAACTGTAGTCTCTTCATGTGGAAAAAATGTTAGCTAGATTCAGTGAACATGGAGGGATGGAACAGATTGGCTTGCAGAGTCTGAGGGACTCCATGATGTTAATAATTTTGTTACAGATAATTTTGATTTATTGGCATATGAAGCATCTAAAGTTTAAGTACAAATTGGAGTATTCCTTGAATAACTGACCTTTGAAAGTCTTAAAAGTCCTCATAAGAGATGTGTAAAATTTGTCAGAAGTGAGCAATAGTTTGGGGAAACAAACAAACAAATAAACAAAGCTGTTACAATCAACTTCGAGTTGATTATGAGAGTATTAAAAGTTTAATACACGTAAATTTATGGCACAATATGTCTGGCCCATAGCAGAGAACTTCTTTCTACCAAAATTACCGCAGCTAATATCCAAAGCATAAATCTACCAACAAGCCAGAAGAAACAGAATGTGCTGTTTGTCCTTGAAGTAAAACATTTACAAGGTGCTACAACTGGTTATTTCCCTTACCTTTTCATATGACTGAGCTTTATAACACCATAATTTGCCAGTAATATATGGAGATTGATATTGTGCACTTATGAAAAATTATTTCAGAACTCTTGTTAATAGTTCCAACATAGGTTTAGTTAAATGGAAAGTGATCATTGAAGAATAGATTTTTAAGCTTGTGAAGGAAATCCAAAATTTTGCCCTCTGAGAAAGACTATTTGCAAAAGAATCTACTGATCTACTGACATTTGCATTGAGTTCCTAATTTCTTCCTTTCTACCCTTCTCTTTAGGAAGGTGGGTACTGCCTAGTTACAAAATGTCACCTTGAAGACATATAAAAACACCAGCCAGGCCAGGATGTACATAGGGGACACCTTGCTTGCTGCTCAAAGCTGTGAGTCTAATAGATTAGTCATGTACACTGTTATGATCAGTGGAAGCCCAAGGCCATTGATACCTACCCACCTGCCAGAGGCACTCAGGGGCTCCCAGTAGGTCTTGCATCCTATCTGCCCTCTACCCAACGTGCCACACATTTCAGATATCACTGAATGTTGCTGTGCAGTTGGTACAGCTGGTGAAGCATGGGGAATTAGAGTTCCTTTAAGCAAAGGGATGTCCCATACCCTGGGCTCCATGGGCTGGGCCAGGCAGGGCTCCAGCAGGGAGCCAGGTGCCACTTGTGGAGCACGTATGTAGTGTCTCGGTCTGGACCCCTGTTTTTCACCCTCTAAGGCTCAGGGCATTGTCTGGTTTGGGTAACAAAACACTTCAGAGCTCAGCCTTAGAAGCAGCTGAAGTGCAGTCATAGTTAAAGTATAGCTTAAAAATTACAGGGAGGAACTTTATTATTTAATAAGTAAATTAATTTATTAAATGAAATTCTATTTAACATAATCTTACTGGTAAAGGATAAGAAAAGGAGAAAAGGTTCTTGTTAACACTGTCTGATTTTATGCTGGCTGTGGAATTTGTGCTATTGCAAACCCTGTGAAGTACTTTCTCAAAAGCTGGTGCAGAAGAGTCTCGCCAGGACGAGTGGCTTTTCATGCGCTGCTTTATTGACTCACATTTGATGGTTTCCCA
The DNA here is from genome assembly GCF_039878825.1 of Excalfactoria chinensis. Lineage (NCBI taxonomy): Eukaryota > Metazoa > Chordata > Aves > Galliformes > Phasianidae > Excalfactoria > Excalfactoria chinensis. The sequence continues at coordinate 11,976,342 of NC_092825.1, read as the reverse complement.
TGTGTATTTATAGGCTGAATTCCAGACTCCAGTGAATGACTCCAAAAGCATTTAATTTTAAACTGAATTCATTTGCAATTTCCAATGGAGGCATCTGCTGATCAGCGATGAGAGGGCCGGGTTCTTGAATCCTATCTATTGTAATCTATTTACAGTTGTGCTTTTGTGCTTATCCCATGTATTTCTTGAAAGGTGAAATGAAATATAAATAGCTTCAAAGAAAACAATGCCTATAATTTTAAAAATTCCAACCACAGATCAAAATGTGTTAAAACTTCAGCTAACACTCACCTTCATGAATCACTGTCTAGTACAAAAAAGACATCGTGCTTCATCTTTATTCTCCTTGACTATTTTAATTGACAAGAAATTCCTCCTTTCTTTACTAATAAAGGAAAAAGTACAGTATTATCTTCATTTATTAGAAAATAAAACCTCTTAACACTGAGCATTTGCACCAGAGAAAGAAACATGAACTCTGAACTGGTAAAAATGAGATTTTGTTAAGTGGATATTTTCAAGGGAAATAATGTAGGCCTGATTTTATGAGTTCTCACAAACCACATGAGCAAAAGTGCCTTGTGTTACAAAAAAGACTGTTCATAGAAGGACTTGCTCTTCACAGTAAATCCTAGTCCATCTTACTTGCAGTTATTTCTTGTTTTTTCAACATGCGGTTCTGTTACAGTTTTTGGAATAAGAAAGGGAGAAACTATCACTCTAATTAGAGCAGCCATGATATGCAAGGAAACAAAAACTGATAGCAGCATAGGAAGCTGCATGTAGTTTAAGAATCATTTTAACTAAGGGAAAATGGTTTAGACTCTTCATAAGCATATTTTGTATTTTTTGTGCCCTGAAGGCAAAAATAGATCTGAAGAGTTTGAAAGCCAGTGTAATGAAATGGTCCTTTTTTAAGGGCAGACTTTGGAAGGAAAAAACCATATGCAGCTAGAGTACTGCTGTTAGGTAAAGCACTACTGTACCACTTCACATGCAATAAGAAGGAAACTGCATCAATTAAATGAGTCAGAGGATTTCAAATTGAAATATTATCAATAAATGCTAACTTGACTTTTTGTGACTGAACTTCACTCCTGTGAAGTACAATAGAAATGGAAAACATTTTTTTGGTAGCCAGATTTTTAATTTTTGGCCAGCTTAATCTAAATTCTAAATATTTGTATATGGTCTTTGCTATGAGTCCCTCCAACTGTGAAATCTTCCATGGAATTTGAACTCTACCTTGTGGACGCTTGTCCTGTTTTAATACCTGAGTGCTGTGGTGCTCAGGAACCATCCCGAGGAGGGGTTGTCACAGTTTGAGTCTGATCCCCACAACACTGATTACGGAGCCTGAAAGCCTGGATTTAAGCTTTGACTTAAAGCTGCCTGAAGTCTTTTTATTGCCCATATTCCTCTTGCAAAATTGTTTCAATACTTCATTTGCTTGGTGATTAGGAAGGTTGTAAGTTACAGCAAATGTATTTGAGTCCAGTTTCTACTCTTTGTTCTTATACAAAAATTATCTTTGGCTTAAACAGCTTCTTTATAACTCCATTATATATAGCAGTAGTAACCTTCTCTCCAAACAGGATAAGTTTATTCTGACTACTTTTATGACATATTTTACAATCTTCTCATCATACATGTAGTCTTTCCCTGCAGCTGCTCCAGCCTAAGTTAATATTTTGAACACAAGCATTCATAATTATGCCCAACAAGTGAAGCAGTGTCTTAGCAATGCTTTACCAGTACTGTACGAGTACTTCCCTGTCATGACTGGAAACAATTGAGTGGGTACATTCTAGGGTAGAGTTTGCCTTTTTTCACATCAGCAGCTCATTGAAAGACTGTGATTGACTGATTTGCATTGAGCTTTCACCTCCTTCATCATTTCTATCTTAGAGCTGAAAGTATTTTTGTCATTATCTAAAGTGCATGATCTTGCACTCAGTGCAAGAGGCAAAGAATTCATACTGTATCCCTTTTTTTTTCTAGTGGTTGGTCATACGCCCTGCTTAAAAAGTTGCCTAATTTCAAATTTTCATGTGGCTTGTGAGTGTCTCCGAGGATCTCGTTCCTGTGATACCTCTTAGGCAATGTCTAAAAATCCTTTATGAGTCACATTTTCTTTATGTTAGGACACCTATATACTGAAATCAAATCACTCCTCAATTTTGAGAAATAAATCATAACCTATAGTGACTGAACACTAAGTTTTTTAATGTAAGGAATCTTCTTCATGTCTAAGCAAAAAGTATAAGACTTATTAGCCTTTCACCAGGCTGTGGCAATTTTCAACTTCATTCTAAGAACATGAACCCCTGCCACAGATATTTTTGCATCTCTCCATTCCTCATTCTTCCAGATTTGTGTGCATTCCCTTCTGTTTTGCTTTGCTTTTAAAGTAGACTCAGTTTACTGAAGAGTTGCATTCTGTTTGCTATATCTCACCTGGCTAACGTGAACTCCCACTTACATTTATATAACTCAGAAAATGTCACTATTGGTGATTTCATATCTGCTTTCATGTTACTGATGAACATGCTAATGACTAGCAACACTCAGGGAAGTGATATTGAATGGTCATTCATAAGTGACAGCTGGTCTAAGTGATTTAATTTCTTAGTGCCATAAATGTATGGTTTGATGTTATAGTGGATTAATTTGAATATAAGAGTGTTGTGTTTTTAAATAAGATGCCCCAGGAAACTCTAAAAGTGATTTTTTGATACTTGTCAGAAATTTCTCATGACCTCTCTTCCAACTTGTTTTTTCTGTCCTTAATGTTATTCTCTAAACAAGTCAATGTGTATTGACAGTCAAAAGAAAAGGTTTCAGGATATTTACAATAGAAAAGCATTGCAGCAGATTCTATCATTTTCCTGCTCTGCTAATTAACAACGGAGCAGTGTTATTAAATGAAATTCAAGCAGTTCAACAAGAATTCACTTGATTAATACATGCAGAAGAATGCCTCTTTTAGTCAAATACCGTTTTCCTCTGAGATCCCATTAAAATTTTTGATCAAAGATTAATTATAACATAGGCCAGTTTTGTTTAAATGACACTGAAAACATCAAGGTCCTTCACATAATGGGTTTTTATGAAATAAAGAGAATTGGTAATTGTCATGAACCAACTGGAAGTCTGCAGATTTCATTTTCAGCCAAATGCTTCACAATATAGGGAAGAATTCTCTTTTGATGATGTCGTATTGCAATGAGGTTTTTCATTTACTTTTGGACCTATTAGCTCCAAGTCTCTTTAGTGCTTGACAGATAAATACAGGAGCTTTAGGATTTTGTGAGCACACCTTTCTGTCTAAAGAAATCAGTGACAGAGAGACCAACGTACACTGGATTTCAAGAGTCTGGTTTTGCTACGGAATTTATTGATTGGTAATTTGTTGGGTCTACTTCTCAAGAAGGAAGGTGAAGATAGCTCTGTACTGCAGTTCTTCAGCAAAACTAATCTGAGGTCTTAAGGAGACAGCTCAAAGAGGTATGTTGTAGAAGAAATCCATATGGGGACATTCTAGGTCTACATTAAGTGTGGAAGCAAGGAGAGTGGGAAGAAGATAATGATGGAAAGGCTGGGAATTGAAGGTTTGCTGAAGCAAAACAAATGAAGGAGTAGTGGGGGATGAGAATAGAACCAAGGGTGATGAGACTGTACAAATCAAAGTGCATCTTCCTTGTGAAAAATTAATCCAGAAATGAAAATGTAGGTTTCTGGAGAGTTAAAACAAATAGCTTGTACAAAATAGATAAAAGCTCGTAAGTCAGCCCTTGGTGGTCAACATGAAACCTCCAGGAATGTACTGCAATATGTGACTTAACTGTATTCATGGTGGTCCTGTAGGAATAAGTGAAGAATGGGATGTTCTTTCTTTGAAAATTTATAAGGAAAAACAAAACAGCAACAACAACAACAACAAAAAAACAACAACAAAACACATCTTAGCTCAGTAAAGCGCTATGGAGAAAACATCAACCTCAAAACAGGAGTTCTGTTGTACCTGCTTGGGTCACTGGACCAAAGAAAAGCATTCTTTAGGGAAATCTCAGCTGGGCAGAAGTTTCAAAAACTCTAAAATAAAGTTTTCTGCAACATTTCTGCAATATTCTGCAGAAATCCTGTGATTTCTGGATTTTAATACGTATTTTATAAACAAAAAAATTGTATTGGTATAACACAGAAATTCAAGAAAGAAAATTACGATCAAATTCTCAGACCTTCTAGTAGAGATCCTGTAAGGATCATAGAATGGCTTGGGTTGGAAGGGATCCCAAAGATCATCGCCAACCCCCCTGCCACAGGCAGGGCTGCCAACCTCCAGATCTGCTACTAGACCAGGCTGCCCAGGGCCCCATCCAACCTGGGCTTGAACACCTTCAGGGATGGGGCATCCACAGCCTCTCTGGCAGCCTGTGCTAGCAGCTCACCATTCTTTTGGTAAAGAACTTCCCCCTGACATCCAAAGAAGGCCTATCCTGATAAGAAGCACAATTATATGTACAACTATACTTATAGGGATGCAGGTAACAATTAGACTTTTTTTTGTCCAGGTGCTCAGAGGCACTTCAGGTACAACTCTGAGCAGAGCCAAGCAACTCAATGATCTCATGCTTTTTCTGTATAATGCATCATATTAAAATGATCCAATTCACTGAGAGAATTTTTCATTTCACACAGTATTTGTGGGGAATGTTAAAGATAATCTTCACATTTCCTTTACTAATACAGCATCTTTAATAAAATATTGGTGAAAAAATTAAAGTGGGAAAGGTATTTTCATTTTATGACTGGGACAAGAAAGCTTTGATGCTTCAGTCTACACTGAATTGTTAGGTTTATTTTGATGCAGACTTCTAGGAAAAGTACAGTACAGTTTACTGTCTTTATGAAGACCTAATTATTCACAGCAGTGATTTTAGCATGGACAGACATAGTAGTATGGTAGTTGAAGCAGAAGTGGCTGGTACCAGTTTGACAGCTCTGGGCTTAGCTCAAACAGCGTATAAAGGAACGAGAGAAACAAAAGCATGCAAAAGTTGGAAGATAATATTGCTTGACTTTGATCTTTCCATTGTTATTCTTACCTTATAACTATAAAATACATTTTGTGCTTAGATAATTTGCAAAGAGCTATCTGTATTCTGTGCTGCGCTACAGAGTACCAGCAGCCCCTGAGCTTTTAATATATTCCACATACAACCTCCAGCTCGAGTTGCACACTGCTAGTAGTTCAAAATATTCACGAGAAAGATAGATGGAAAACTAATTCTGCAAATTATTTCCAAGTGAATTATGGTGATTCATTAAGATAGGCTGCAAAATAAAGACTAGACAGTGCTACAAGCATGGATTGTATCAAATTCATTACGGAGCCAATTAGGAATCACAAATGTTCTGTCTCAAAATTGTTACAAAACGAAGTCATTAGGAGATATGAACACCTGTACATTGCATTTAGAGTTAATATTTGGTGATCTCAAATAAAAGAATGAACCTACATCTGCCTTTATGACAGGGGAAATCTCTATTCTTGTAGAAAATAGCATATAAACAACAACAAACAACATGACAGTTGTGCTGGATTGCACAAGCCTACGTGATTCATTTTTCTGTGGTCATTGCCAATGAAACCATTGGTACTTCCCTAGATTTTATGATTTTCAAGTTTCTTACCAAATTTAAAAAGAAAAAACAAACAAAAAAAACCCTAAAAAATATGTATTTTGTACTAATCTGAGATTTTAATTTTTTTCTTGATAATTTTCATTTGACCCAGAAGAAAAATTTTATTTCTGCCAGTTGAGAGAAAAGCAGCTGCATCACTTATTGAACTCACAGTCTGGGGGAATGTCTCCTTTCTAAACTAAGTCTCAGTGGCTAAAGTGGTCACCAAGGACTTGGGAGTCAGTTTTTTCTTCTGTCTGAGAACAACCTAATTTACATCTCCTACTGCTCCAGAAAGTATCCTAACCAATAGGGAGTGATAGAGAATACCTTTAACTGGCAGAATTGCTTGACTTTGAGTTAGTAATCAAAAACTAACTGGCAAGGGCTATGAAATTCCCTCAATGTGCATGCACGGATGGGAGAGGAAAGAGTGGTCAGCTCACAGGGCAGCCTGCTCAGACTTGCAGCATCTCATTGGTGTTGGCCAATCCTAGATACTCAGTATGGTTACCCAGATGCCATTCCTGGAAGGGCACCACCTTGGGATGTGGGACATGGGGGCATTCCTGGCTCTTCCCAGTCTTTGCATACCTGTAGACACTGAGCAGTTTCTTCAGGAGGCCACCACATTTCCTTCAGCTCACTCCAGAGCAGTTTTGTCTCCATCTGAGTTGACCTGCATGAAATTAAGTTTCAGTCTTTCCAAGCAGCACAGTTTGTTCAATATAGTGTCCTTTTTCCAAGTTGTTCTGGTCACTGCATTCAAGGAATGCTGAAATACCCTTTGAGCAGTCATTTCATTTTTTCCAGACTAAAATATCTGGTGTGTTTGGCCCATGTTGGTACATCAGCTGAAAACTCCCTAATCTATTGAGATGTGACAAGCTTGTTATTTAACAAAAAGCATTCTTTTGGTAATATACTAGTGCCAAAAGCTCTAATTGTGCTGATAAACTCATAGATGCTTTCCACCAGTCCTGTGCACCACATGGATGTCCATGTGTTAAAACAGAGAACACATACATAAGAAGGGTTAATATCTGCGAAAGCTTATGGTACAGTGTGAGATCGCATCAGACCTGCAAAGTATTTAGAAGTCTTACTGAGAAAACAAATCAATTGTCGTACATAGAAGGGCTGGCTGATGGAAATTAGAAAACCTGCTCATTTTCTGAATTATTAATCTGCCCTGAACAGGAAAAAAATGTAGTTGAGACCTTGAGACTGAGAGTTAATTTTGTCACTTTGCCCTCACACTTTTCTGTTGATTTAATTATCTACAAAACAACAACAAAAAAAGGGAACTTCCTTGTAGGGCTGCAGCTATTTGGGCTGTTTTTCCTGCAGATTTGCAGCTAAAAAAGCAGGGCCATGCCTTGATCTTCATATTTTTATCTTTCCCCTTAAATGTTAATGGGACTACTGCTCTCTGGTGTGTTGCTTTGACTTACTGTACTTTTTAAACGTTTTCAAAAATTGCTATAAGATCTTGGAGTATTTATCCCACTAGGTTCCCAGTTGGGCTTACTTGCTCAAAGCGGCAGGCTTGCAGCTAAGTGTTCATTCATGGAACTGAGTTACGTTTCAAGTTTTAATATGAGTGTCCAGCTTGTAGACTTGCATGCGTGGGAGTACCCAGGGTCCTCCAATCTCACAGTTTCAGGGAGTTCTTTTGGGCCATGAAGGTGATCAGAGGGCTGCAGCACCTCTCCTATGCAGAATGGTTGAGGGAGTTGTGCTTGTTCAGTCCAGAGAAAAGAAGGCTCTGAGAAAACCTCACTGTGGCCTTCAAGTATTTAAAGGGAGCTTACAAACAGGAGAGACTGAACTTTCACGTGGTCCAATAGTGACAGGACAAGGCTTTAAACTAAAAAAGGGGAGATTTAGGTTAGATGTTAGGAGGAAATTAATTACTCATAGAGCAATGAGGCACTGGCACATCTGCTTAGAGAAGTTATAGATGCCTTATCCTTGAAGACATTCAAATCCAGATCCTGGACAATCTGATCTGGTGAATGGCAGCTTTGGCCACAGTAGAATGTTAGAGCTGGACTTTAAGTTTCCCTCCAACCTAAGCCATTCTGTGGTGATCCTGTGATCTTTGGCTGGTGGAAAGGATATTTGAGCCACAAAGCTGCGAGGTCTGTAGGCAAGATGTGCACAGGACCACCACGCCTCACTGTCTATGCTGGGATACACACAGAATCACACAGAATGACCCGGGTTGGAAGGGACCTCAAGGATCATGTAGTTCCAACTCCCCTGCCTAGCAGGACCACCAAACATACGCCTTTACTAGATCAGGTTGCCCAGAGCCCTGTCCAACCTGGTCTTGAACACCCCCAAGGACGGGGCATCCACAACCATTGAGTCCTGCATGGTATTATAAGATCCTTGCTTGAGGATGAAATAACTGCAGTTCAGCCTTTAAGATTTAGTAGTAGACTGGTCTTTCAAGGAAAAGACTTCAAGAACAGCAGTCTTTTTTCCCCAAAATGACTGTTGACGTTGAACGACGGTTTACAAGAGGGTTCTGGTTCTTGGCAACCTTTATTTGCTTTGTTCATATCTGATCTGAAAGTGCTCTTGCCTATTTGTGATTGATAGTATTTTGTCTAGAAGGGGTAATTTCCAGGCAAAGGAATGACATGCAGAATTACTCTCTTCTCTATTTTCTCTCTACTCTTAACTGTTACAGTATGTGTTGTCAGATAAAAATAAAAGCATGGAAGTACAGTATTCTGTCTGTGGTACGTATGTATAAATTCATACCATTTGGCTGAAGGGCATTGCACCAGATTTGTTCTCAATAGTGATTTTTTTATCACTGAAGTTAGAAGTAGTAATATGGAAATGAATGAGTAAAATAAATTTTTAACCCTTTGGCCTTGCTGGCTGTAATTATTCCTGCTTGATTTTGTGTACAAAATTTTGTGGGTTTTTTTTGGTTTTGTTTTTGTTTTGTTTTTGTTTTGTTTCCTGATGGTTTGGCTGCTGTTGACATTTGTTAGCTTCAAGCATGTATTCTGACGAGTTTGCTTCTCAATGTGCACCATTCTGTTGGCCCCATGGAAATTCAGGCTGCTGGGAATGCTGCTCATTCCATTATTAGCTGCTCAGCGCAATATTCTCAGCATGACAGTGCCTTGTTGGTTAGTGGGGGAGATGCAGCATAAAGTGACAAAGGGTGGGATCACAGCAGTTTTAAGATAGAGCAGTAGGAAAAGTAAACTGTTGCCCATTTCACAAGGGAAAGAGAAGAGTGACTGCCACATTTTGCAGTTATCCACTTTCAGTTTTCTGTTTTGTCCTGCAGTCATCATAGAAAAGGATGTTAAAGATAAATAAAGAACCTAAACGACTATTTGGGATTTCTTAGATTGTGATTTTTATTTCATCGCTAAAAATACCACAGAAGTCTGAAAGCTGTAACTGATACATCTAGTGATGAAAGAAAGTCAGAGAGGATGGGGGTTGGATTCTTCTCTAGGTAACAACGATTGGGTGAGAAGTTATGGCTTTAAGTTGTACCAGGGGTGAGGCATTGGAGCAGGCTATCGAGGGAGGTGTTCAAGAAATGTGGAGGTGTGGCTCGTGGTTAGTGGTCATGGTGGGATGGGTTGATGGTTGGTCTAGATGATCTTAGTGGTCTTTTCTAACCATAATGACTCGGTGATTCTGTGATAAGCATGTAACAGGAAAACACTTTGACTGTCAACTTCTCTCCTTACAGAGAAGCTGTGTGTCAACCATTCTGCTCCAGCCAAAATATGTTCCCCCCATGTACTGGCCTGGTGGCAGTGAGGTGACACTGCACAGCCAGGAGGTGTGTTGTGGAATGTGGAAATGCATGTGCTCTGGTACAGTCTGATGTTTTCAATTTCTATTCCCAAGCATCCCCAGCACAGAGGGGACACCTTGCTTGCTGCTCAAAGCTGTGAGTCTAATAGATTAGTCATTATATAGAGGTGAACCCAGCAGGTCTTGGTTAGTGTCACAGTGCTTGTGGAGTATGCATTCAGTGGGCAAAACTGTACTCCTATCTGTGGTTAGTGTGGTCTGAGCATTTATAGTGGTAGCTTTTAGCCAGTGGTGCTGAATCTCAGCATAATTTCAAAGAAAGAACTCCTGAAGATCGGCTGTTTTCATTGAATTCCTTCATGCAACCCACAAAACCATCTTCTGTGTCACTTCTGAACTACTCAGTGAAATGCATTTGTCAACTCATTCGGCTCCCTGCAAAGCCCTGCTCTTCACTGAGTGCTGCAGACACTATAGCTGGTATTTTCACACTGTGTGTACTGTAGCGGCTCTTCGGTTTTGTGTGTAAAATGATGAAACAAAATTCTCTTGTTTGTAGCCAGCTCTTCCCATGTGGATATGTAGCTACAGCACAAAGTCCTTGATGAACTGCAAGCCCAGAGGGAGTCATAGAATCATGGAATGGCTTGGGTTGGAAAGGAACTTAAAGCCCACCCAGTCCTGATCCCTGCCATGGACTGGCTGCCCCCCACCAGCTCAGGCTGCCTAGGGCCTCATCCAACTCGGCCCTGAGCGCCTCCAGGGATGGGGCACCCACAGTTCTATGGGCAGCTGTGCCTGGGCCTCACTGCCCTCTGAATAATGACTTTCCTTTTAATATCCAACCTAAATCTCCTGCCTTTTCTTTTAAAATCATTTATGGAGATGGGAAACCTGGACAGTCTCACTGGTGAGGGACCCTTTGGGGTTCCTGTGCACAATTCATATTTATAGGTTCACTTTCAGATATCTGCATAACAAATTGTGGAACAGAACAAAACAATTTGCATAATAGCATCACTGCAAAGCAACAAATGATGTCTGCAAATGATAAATTCTCCATCTGTAGAACAATTTCCATGGAGGTCCCTGTGGGTTCATTATGAAGGCATCCTTATTGATTGGTTTGACTGATATAATTTGCTTTGGAGGAAACTATCAATTTTAAACAACAGAGTTCACTGCTTATGTCAATAACAGAGATAGAAAGTGTAATTAGGGACAGCGCAAAGAAGCATCGTTCAGTGACTGAGACAGTGACGGTAATGTGGGCACATGCGGAAGATGTCTACAGGCAAGGGATCAAAAAGGAGGAAATGCATTACAAGGCAAACTGCTGCTAGCAACTATTAAGTTCATTAAAAATAAATTAAAAAGAGTCTTAGGGTTTTGTAGGTAAAACCTTGAAGCCATTATCCCAATTAGTCACACCAGGCTATGGAAAAGCAACCAGGGTATCAGGATGTGTTGCCATCAACAGTACAGCCAAAGACTGGGTGTTGTCCTATAGAAATCACTCAGCCTGGCACAGCTGGACTCTGCTGTGAAGATTATTCCTTTTCTGGAAGGTAATGCTTTGTAAAGGATTACTGCACTGTAGATGTAACCAGAATTTATGCATGTTGTAAATGAATGTTGGGCAGTCACATTGGTATTGAGGTGTGCAGCTGTTTTCTTGCTGTTGCACAGTGATGTTCCATTGGATGTTACCTTGGCCATGGAGTGGGGTGGTCTGGTCAGGGTGGGGCTCTGTGTAAGGAGGAGATCAGGCAGTTCTATCGGTTTGCAGTTTCATTTCTACTAGGGCAAATTTAGAGCAATTTCTGTATCTTCAGCGCTGCCTTCATGAATTGTCACATGGTCCTGGGAATAAGCCAGGTGGGAGCAATGCCTGACAGTTCGGCATGGTGGTCCCTTGTCACACCAATTGCTGACATAAACACAATCCAGTGATGAGTCCAATGGTTGACTTCTGGGATGCGTGCTAAGGTGTGGTGGAGTGGAAGGATTCAGAGCAATGCAGTAGCTGTGGGAAGTTGTGCAGGAGTTGTCTGCATGGATGAGACACTCACCTACCAAACACAAAAACACAAAAAAGAGCAGGTGCAAAGCAGGGACAGCTGCTCTCCTGCAAGAGGGTGAGCTGGGATGCATTGCTAAAATAGACCTATGAAAAGCTAGTACAGGATGAAGGTATCAGCCTAACAGCTTCTATAAAGAAAAATACAAAAGTTACTATTATAAAACATGCTAGAGCTGTTAGTGAACATTTAAAATAGATTTTGGCTCAAGCCTTTGGGAAGGGTTTTTTCTTCTGTACTTCAGCAACGCAGAAGCTTATTAGCATTTTCTATTTATACTACTGCTGGTCCCTGTTTACTGTTACTAAATCTACTTGCCTCGGAGCACTTATTCCCGTGTTGCTCTCTATGGAACACTTGGGCTTCAGCTGTAAATTGCCCTCTTCTCCCCCTCCAGCGCCACCAAAACCCACCCAGAGGCTGCACCCCCACCCCTGCCCCTCGCAGCCCATTGCTAAACAAGGGGCTCATTCAGCTTCTTGGGGAATTATGCAAATGAAAGGCAATATTCTCCTCCCCGTGCACCAGAATTTCCATATGTGTAACCTCTGCTAGGTTTAATGAGACTGGCACTCATAAATCCCCAACATGAAACAGTACCCTTAAGTGGCTTCTAACAAAAGGCTGCTCAAAAGTTTTGATTAACAATCACTTAAAAGTAAAGCATTAAAAGGGAGATTGAACAAATATATATATATATATTCTCCCTTTCAGAGCAAGTTTTGTAAATCTGTATATTAGGGGCTAATTCCTGCAAACCTGCACAACAAGTGAAGTGTTCCCTTCAGGAAGTACTCAAAAAACATGAACATAAAGCACTGCTCTTGCTGGCATCTAAATAGTCCAGACCTGGGTCCCAAATTGTGAAAGTAATTCAGATGCAAAGTTGCAGAAAATTGTTGTTTCCAGGACTATGAAGAAAATACATTCAATATTTTGTAAAATAAATACTTCCGTCCCCAGCTGCTCAGCACAGCAGTGCCCCAGGGGTTCTGTGCGCTGCATTCAGGCTCCACTTGGCTCCTGACCACAAAAGGAGTTAAGGATTTTAGTGACAGCCTTTATTAAGTTGTTATATGGCTATTTGTTCTTTTTCTACTTCTAGTTTGTGGATGGTATTTTCCCCAACATAGGATGAAATAATCTATTATTTAATGATGAAGCAGTAACAATGACAGTTAAATACATGCGTGACTTCAAGAAAGATGAAGGCAATATATTGCTGGTGGAAGACCACAGCCTACAGTCTTTTCTTTCTTCGTACTCTTCAATAATTTATCAAATCACCCTGACCCTTAACTGATCACAGGGGCCACCAAGCACTTTAGCAGTCTGTTGCTATCAAACAAGATGCGTTTTTCCTGTGAAGCAGAATGAAATCAATCAAAAAAAATCAATTGGTAACTTCATCTTTTGGCTCAGTGAGCGCAGCTCACTTAGAGCTGGACTTTGCACCATTACTCACTTTGAAGGGACTTGTGTGGGTAGTTCACCTGCCTATAGAAGGTTGCTTGCCTTCTGTACAGGTCTCAGAATGAGCTCATAATTGTGTATGCATATTCATCTTTTAGAAACAACTGGATAGTTGCCAACCCCAGGTAATTCTTTACTCCCAGTCATCCTTTTAAGTGTGAACTGCTGATGGTTTTCTTAGACACACACATGTACTGTAAGTACATACATATATATTTGATTTTCTTTGTACCTATTCTTCTACACAGAGCTTTAGAACTTAATTCAGAATCCTGTAAAGTTTTCAGAATAGTTTAAAGACACTGCTGAAATATTCTTTCAGCAACCAAAAATAAACCATTGCTTCACTTGCTAGGGAATTTGGGGAAAAGACATATTTTGCTTTAATGTCTGTTATGCAGGTAAGGACCAGAAAGGACATAGAAGAAAGGGAGATGTCTGGCTCTGGAAACATGGTCTGAAATCTGCAGCTCCAGCAGCTGTGAAATGCACTCAGAGCCTATATACATCCAGTGCACAGATCCTAGCCTAAAATTTCCTTAGGGCCTGCACTTGGATTGCTGTGAATTCAGGTTTGACAGCTCACTGCTCAGCTGCTGCACAGCCTCTTCTGCTCCCAGATGATGGGGAGAGGTGCAGGGCTTTCCATTGGCCTCCAGAAGGAGCCGTGCTCTGGGCTGGTTCAGTAGGACCCTGATTCTGAGGTGTCTTAGAATCATGAAATGGCTTAGGTAGGATGGGACCCGCAAGGTCACTGGGTTCTAACCCCCCTGCCATGGGTGAGCTTGCCAGCCACTAGATCAGATTGCCCAGGGGTGTCCTAAGGACCTGTACTGCATCCACGGCTCCTTCCTTCATATTATGAAAGATCATTTGAGGATGTCTATTTTTATTATCTGTAAATCAGGAATGATTACTTTCCCAAAGATCCTGGAGTGATTTGGCACTTATAGCTTTATTTTCTTGGTATTTCATAAATATTTTATGTTTGGCATTTTACTGTCGCCCTTATGCAATACTTTGAAAATGGAAATGTGTAGCAGATGATAATCAATTTAGAGGCAGGAAAATCAAATTGTAGTCATTCATCTTACACCTGTGTTTAACATTAATCCTCTTTCCTACTATCATCCTTAATTCGTACAGCAAATAAGAAATGGCTGGCTACCTACCATCTGGTTCAGTGCAGGAAATCCTATTGAGACTTACCACGGATGTTAAGCTGAGGACTTTGACATGCAGATGAGATACTTGTGTAAATTATTGGTTTAGGAAACTGCTTTCTAAATAAGAAACCTCATGTAGTTACATCATGTAAATCAGAATTATTACAGATCCACATTTCTCAGATTTAGGAAGCAGAAAAGAATGATAATTTTACTGCATTTGTCTGCACTATTGGATGCTTTCCAAGCACTGCCAGAAGAAAAGATTATCTTTTGGCTTCCAGGGGTCCAACTGAGAGAACAGTTCCTATCCTCTTTCCCTCCTCTTTTGGGGAAGGCTCACACCAAGGTTAAAGTTGTCAAGAACTGAGGAACTGCCTGGATGTCTCCTGGCCACTAAAACAACATCTTCATATCTTGTTCATCTTCCTGCATACCACCTTATGAAAGAGGCACAGTACTTTCCTGAATTAGCACTAACACTCTATTAATGACTCTGATTTCCAGTAGAATGATTTTTCACATGCAAAGATTGAAGCAATGTACTTGTCATCGGACTTTACATTATATTCACTATTCAAAAAGCTTTCTCCATGTCTGGATTTCTTGTGTTTGATCTACCTCTTGAAATCTACCTCTTCACATAGAGGCTTTTTCATTCAGTGACTCTAAAGAGTGGGTTGAATAGGGCTAAGCACATTTTTGAAAATTTATGCAATAAAAACAGCTGCTGAGTTAAATCTTGAGAGGGCTTGAGCACGTCTGGATCCTCTCCCAGCAGTGTTGTTCACAGGTACAAAACATGTCTGGGACTGGAATGAATTTACTGGGACTCCTAAAGGCTCAGAAATTTTAGGGGATGGAGTAGCTGAAAAGTGAAGGTGTCTGGAACACCTCAGTATGATGAATGTACACCAGAAAAACAAGGGAAAAGGCACTCCAAGAGATCTTCCTGGTATCTTTGCATGTAGCACATTTCAGACCTGTGGATATGGGATGGTAACTAGCTTTTGAGCATTTGGGGATTAAGTGAGCTGGCAACATTTGTTTATTTCCAAAAGGCTTTACAGTGTTTTATACAGACAAATCTTAAAATGTTACCTTAAGATTCTTACTCTTTGAAACACCAGACTGGAATGGATATGGCAGCACTGGCATGCAGGACATGGTCCATCGGACAGTGGACTTGATCCAAATACCTCGATAAGGCATGCTCTGAGGTACACGAAGGACATATATTTGTTCTGAGAGCTGCAATAAAACCAGGGCTGTCATTTCTCAGCTTGTTCTTTGTGGAAGAAACTTGTTTTACGTTTCTCCTAAGGTATGTTTAAGGCTTAGCATTCAGCCTAGGAAATAGCTTGCCTGGTTGGAGGGGGAATGGAGAAGGGAAGTGCTGCTTTCCATAGCAAGGTGCTACAAGAAAGCTGGTAGCAAGAAGAGGAAATAATGGTTTTTATCTCTTTTTTTTTTTTTTCCTTTTCTATTTAAATAAGTTCTTGGCATTAATTGCATTCTTCCATCTTTCACGTTTTTATGATGTTTTGTTGTTTTCATGCTCCCCTTTTCAACATGAATCTTTTGATTTTAATTCTCAGTCAGATTAAGGTTTTTTAAGCATCTCTATGTCATTCCGTGAAGTATCAGTACTTCATTTTTATGAAGTACTCTGAAAACACTGAACTCCAAAGTAGAGTTTGACATTCCCAGTAGAGGTCCAACAGATAAAGAGTGGTAGATTTTACTGTAAAAATTATCCTGATAAACTGTTAATAAAATATAATGCTAAAACAGTAATGAAATTGTAACACAGAATTTTGAGTATTCTCTTTGCAATTCATTGACATTTTTGTCTTCAAAAATTCTGAATGAGTTTCTTTTCATTGTTTAGAATTTATTCTTGTCGCTGAAAAGTTGTTCTTTTTATAAACTGTAAGTCAAAGGGAAAATAAATTCTCCACAGATGTTGTGCGTGTTTGATGTATTAGACACATTTTTGCAGTCTACTGCCTTGAAACCTAGGGAATTCATTAACTCACGAGTTGCTGCCAAGGAAAACAGTCACATTTCCCAAGCTGGTGTGCCTGTCCCTGGCTGCAGGATGTGGGTAGGGCAGTCTTTGTCTTCTCTTGTATTTGGCTCTGGAGAAAGGGAGATTTCTTCTGTCTGAAGTGCTGTTCCTGTTACTCCCCTCAAAATATCTGTTATTTAAATAACCTGCTAAAGCCTTTAGCTGGCTCTATTTCCCATTAAGCAACCAGGGATGCTGCTGTGTGTGAGCTGGTGCTCTATATAGGTTCTGGAGACCGATCCCACACTAAGTCACTGGGTATTGCCAAAACTTCAGAGATCAGCCTAAGTCCCACAGCTTTGGGAAAGAAACAGAGATTTCATCTTTCACTCTCAGCAAAGCAAAACAGTTGCCTAAATACCACACGCTCTGCAAGGGTGTATATATATCCCTGGGCATATTTTTGGACACATCTGTCTCTGTATGTGGTTTTTTTGACAATGCCACCACTCCAATTAGTCAAGGACAGCAAATAAAAACTTAAAATGTCAGTGTAGACTGACAAGAGATGGACAAAGTCCACGTGCACCTGCTATCATGTAGTAAACTAGAATGAGGCAGTAAAAATCCATCTCCCTGGGCTTCCCTACCACTGCTCTCCAGATGTGAGGCTCCCATCCTGAGAATCCTGAGCCTTCACTGTGGCCATCCCAACTCAATGAGATCTATCCCCACCCATGACAGGCACTTGGAACTTAATATTTTTAAGTCTCTTCTAACCCAAATCATTCCATGACTCCATGATTCTATAATTCCATTTGCAGGGAATTTGAGCTGAGCTGTGTAGCAGAATGAATGACAGAATATGTTGTGCATGCATCAGTGGGGAACTAATTGAAAAAGCCTGCATGTGAGGGCTGTGTTCATTTGTAAAAGATACAGCCATCACTGCCATAACCCACTCCTGTCATTCCTGGGACAGAATACTTATACTGGCTGTGATTTCATTTCTCCCTCAAAACTGAAGCAGGTTTAGAATTTAATAGCCCCCAGGACAAACAATATATATAACCTGAGCTATGGCTCTCACAAGCCCAAGTGGGATTACAGATGTTGCTTTAGATCTGTAAAACACTTGGCAATTTCCTCACAAGGTCCCTACTGATTGCTTTGGCAGCCTCTGGGGAGGCACAGGAGAAGCAGATTCATCTGCCCCTGAAGTGAAGGGCTTCTGTGAGCAAACTCTTTCACTTGTGGAAGTGTTTAAGAGGAAAGGTTTAAGAAGATCTGCTGGGTCTGCATTTCAGAACAGCTGTCAAAAACAGTTGTTGGGGATTCTGAGAGGCAAGGAAATGTTTGTTTATCTGTTGTTGTTTGAAGTACAGCAAGGGGCTGTAAGAAATCACAGAATCATAGAATCACAGAACCATTAAGGTTGGAAAGACAACTAAGATTATCTAGTCCAGCCACCAACCCATGCCTATGACAGTTCTAGAGCATAGCACTCAGTGCAACACCCACCCTTTTCTTGAACCCCTCCAGGGACAGTGACTCCACCACCTCCCTGGGCAGTCTGTGCCAGTGCCTCATCACTCTTGCTGAGAAGAAATTGTTCCTCACATCCAGCTACTATAAACTTTCCAAGCAACATAACAGCTAACATTCACCTTTTGAAGCATGGAGGCACCTGCTACCATTTGCTCTTCTGCTGATCCTATTAGCAGTGTTTTAGCCCATGGAACTATTCTTTGAACTGAAGGATCAATATTTGAAGTCACTGGGAAAAAGGCATTTTCTTCTAATAAGCACATTCAAAAGAATAGTTTCAACATTTATTGTTTAATGTGCTGAGATTAAAGGTGTAGTAATCCATTTAAGTAAGATTGCCTGACTTTAAGCCTGGGGGTGCTAAACAAACAACCATGCTTTCTCTGATCTTTAGGAAACTACAGAAGGACTCCAAGGGGGAAGAAGATTGGTGTCATAATTGTTGTGGTTTTGGTGGGGATGGAGGGGGGGGGGGAAGGTGTTTGGTTTTTTGTTAGTTTTGTTTAAAAAAAATACAGTTCTTTTATCTAATGATGAACTGGAGTGAATTCCAGAGAGGATGATTAACAGAAGACATTTACATTCATCCATATATTAAAAGCCAATTCAAAAAAAAAAATAAAATTCAAAGGAGAGCATACTGGTAAAGCTGTTGAAGGCTGCTGCTTTTATTTCAGATCAGAAGAGTAAATTAAACAAAAGCTCATCTGCTTTTTTTTCCCAAGTAGATGTGCCTGTCTACTAAAAGATAACACCTTTCTCTATCAGCTTCATTTTGCTAATTAAAACATGAGATTTCTCCTTCAGATTTTATTTTCTTTTAGATTGATAATATATGTAAATCAGTTAATGGGGTAACACTGATTTACAGCAGCTGCAGTCCACTTCTCTCCTTTAAAAATGCAAATAATTCCTTTAGTATTGGGCTCATAAAGAATAATGACAGCAAGTATATGCAGCCAAAGTCAGCCTTGGCTCAAGCAAAGGCCAGCTTCAATGTTTTCATTGGCATTAATTCTAATTAGTCTGTGGCATACTCTTGGCTTTTCACATTGCATATTGCCATGATGAAACACATGGTAGATGTATTACTCTATCTGTTAGCACCATGCAAAGAGCCATTAACATGTGTTACTGTTTATCTCCCCTGTGTCTTTCTTGTAGGAATTATGTCTGACCACCAGTTTGGGAATCAGTTCATGTGCAGTGTGGTCGCGTCACACGTGAGCCATCTCCCAACCACCAATCTCAGTTTTGTTTGGATTGCTCCACCTGCAGGGACAGGCTGCGTGAACTTCATGTACGTATATTTAGAGCATGTATGGTTCCTATAGCCAAAGAAGATAACCATTTTGGAGACAACAAAATGATTTTAACCCGTTTGTACTAGGAGCTTATACTTGCACCATGGTCCTGAAAAGAGTAGTTTACTTGGAAGTAAAACTACTGAGTTCTTCCTGATTGATGAGTTTCTGTGTGTATTAGGACTTCATATTTCAATAATATAGAAGAAGGAGACGGTGTTCTGTAATGTAGAGTACCATCAGAAAAATAAGGTATAAGTGCATCTAGACTGGCATTTCAATAGAAAATGATTCAGCTTAGTTATTAGCCATATCAATGAACTTTTCAGAATACAGCACTTTTGCATTGACTTTTTTTTCCTACTTATTGCATTCAGTAAGAGATAGAACTTCACAAAGTTCTCATGATGTTGTTCAGATTGTGAGCCTCAACATAAAGCACAAGCAGTCAAGAATACTCACATTCAAATGTTAACAGTTCCTGGTGAAAAACACTTTACCTTCTGCTAAGTTCTGCTCTTTTACAACCTCAGAAATAAAGATTACTTTCAGGGATTTTTTGGTAATTTTTTTTTAAATACCCAAGTCAGATACAATAATTCAGTTCTTTAATCAAGTGCCCACAAAATACACAGCTTAATATTATTACAATATACATATTAGTATATTTTACCTTAAATTATTTCCTAATTACTTCTCCCAGAATTTTGGTAGATATGAGGTAAAAATATGTACGTAGAATAGAACTGAAAGCAGAAGATACTTCAAGCTTGATTCATTCACAGACAAAAAGCCAGAGTGCTCCCTAGTTAGGGAAGTCAATGGTCACAGTATTTTAGCATGAGACCTTCTGTGCACTTTGGTGACTGCCCTGATTGTCCCAACAAATCTTGCTTTCAATGAGTGTTTTTTCCTTTCTGTCTGGGAAACTGCAGGTAAGTGTCCCAATGTAGACAAGTTGTTTTGTTGTTTAATGTATGGGAAAACACAAAAAGCGAGTTCCTTCCTTCTTTGAGGAGATGAGTTGCTGACAGTGATCACAGTACCTGCTGACTGACTGATCTATTTCTGATATTCCCCTTTTCCTCCACAGTGCAGTTTTGTTGCTTGTTTTGTTACAGTATGTTATTAGCGGCAATGACAATGCCAAGACATTTTTACCCTTAGCTCTCTTTTTATTCTAAATATACAACAGTTAATTGGGAAACAAATAACTGTGATGAGTGACGGACTTTTGTTTCCCATTAATTTCTATAACACACCAGATAAGCTGTTTACATTATGTAAGATTCCCCATTCCTTATTTGACATGAGTCAAATCTGTGCAAATTTTGGAGGAAATACCACCACCGCTTTGTGTGAATTTTGTGTCAGAAAAGTTAGCCTCACAAAATAGTTGCACATGCCCTAATGAAATCTGTCAGCTACATTATTTGGTAGAAAATGTTTGGACTTTGCCTATTTAAACAGGAATTACAAGGATGCATAATTAACTTTGTTGGTCAAGTTGTAGCAACTAAATTTTATTCTTGTAGGTATGTGAGAAAAGTGAGATGAACTGCAAATCTTTTCTTCATACTCTTGGTCATTCCCTTTCTTTGTTGTTGTTTTGTATATTCAAGAAACAATTGTTGGTCCCAGATCACATAGTAACTGCAATAGAATTTTTTTTAAGAGATGTGACCTTCTATTGCAAGTTTTAAGGTCAATTTATAAACAGGCACCCTGTGACAGAAATGTGGCTACAGCCTGAACCAGTGATTGAGCACCTGGTGGGAAGGCAGGGTCAGCCCAGGGAAGCTCAGGTGTATGCAATGCATTGAGTGACTGGAAGGGTGGAAACAGAATCCACCCCTTCCCAGACCTCATTTAAGGGTTGGCAGTGGAGACTATCTTGCTAGATATTCCTGCATGTTTGAGGCTTTCTAAGGATAAGTAGTTTCTTTCTTTTGTTTCTATGACTGCCACATTTGAAAATAACTGCACTTGCTGCAGCCTGGGACTGTCATTGCTGTGCTTTCTGACACCTTACAGCATTACACCTATGTTTTTGAGCAAATGGCTTTCTGTTTGTTATTGTTGAGGAAGAGCTTATGGACAGTTCCATATAAATACAAGTAGTGCTGTGGCTGCTTATTCACACGTAAGTGAAATTGAAGGGATGTTTTTTGAGGCAGTAGGTGTTTGCCATTGTTGAAATCAATTACTGGCTCCAGTGGGGATTAGGTTAGGTTAGCACTGAACTGCTTTGGAATCATAGTATAGTATCTATAGTATAGAATCATAGTATCGTTTGAGTTGGAAGCAACTCTTAAAGGTCATCTAGGCCAACTCCCTTGTAACAAATGGGGAGACCTACAAACAGGGCAGGTTCTCAGAGTTGCATCTAGCCTCACTTTGAATGTTTTTAAGGATGATGCACCCACACATCTTTTGGCAGCCTGTTCCAGTGCTTCACTGCTCTTATCATAGAAAAATCTTTTCCTTATATCCAATCTAAATCTTCCCTCTCTTAGTTTGAAACCATTTCCTGATTGCCTGTTACAGCCGTAATGTGCAGTTGCACCTATTCAAAAGCAGTGTTGGTTGGACTGTGTTGATACAGTTTTTAATCATGCTATGGTGTATAGAACATGCACAGAAATCTGAATTTACCTGAGGCTATAACTTGCAGCACTGGTGTTAACATAAGGATGTCAGCAGTTTGGGTAAAGAGACACCACAAGTGCCTTTCCTAGCACTGCAGACAGTCCTGGTCAACCTGTCCCAGCCATCCATTGATCTCAGAGGCTTTTCAGACTTCCATCCCATAAGGATGCTCCTTGATGCTCATTTCTCATTGAGAATGTGCAAAACAGTGCAACCCGTATCTGTCTGGTGGGATGAATTCAGACTAGAGTGGGAAGTCTTAGCATCCTTCAGAGTTTTAACTTCCTTCAGAGTTTACTTGGCTGCAGGACTTATAGGGAAGTGTGAACACCAGCTGAAGGAGGGGGGGGGGAGGGGGAAATATATTTTCTTCCTTCTAATTTTTTTCCAGTCCATCTCCTCATATTTTCCTCAGCTGCTTGCACTTTCTTGCATCAGTTGTTGTTTCCCGTGCCTACCAAATCCCTGGCTACAGAAAACAAAGCTACTGCTTTGTGCTGTGCTAGGCTGCCTGCCTTGTATGGCTCTCTGACTTCAGAGCCTTTTCCTTGTTCATTCCCACTCGCTCCTCCGCAGAAGATTAACTTAAAAAGACTTCTTAACACTTGACACTAGCTACTTGTCTAGTTTAAATATAACATAAAGGTATTCACAAAGGTACCTGGGTGATAATTTATGAACTCTGTCAACAGTGTGGCAGAGCTAAGAGGCTCCTATGCTGCTGCAAATGTATCTGTCATTCAGCTCAGCTCGTTAGTCTTTGACCTCTCTCAGGATGGATAATAAGGTCATTAATTAGTGCCAGCTCTGGCAGTGCAAGCTTTGCCATGCTGACACCTCTCTCTGGATACTTCCCAGGAGGCGCTGGACAAAGGTCACCAGGCGAATCTCCCTGGGCCTCTGCACAATGAGCTGTTATGGACATGCTATTGACTTACTCCTGGAGGGGCATGGACAAATGGGCAGGAAAGCTGAAATACTCAGGGCTCAAGTTAGAGTCATTCATATATAAGTTAATGTCAGTGAGAGCATTCTAGCCTCTCCCTTCAATGTAGATGGATATCCTACATGTTAACGCTTGGTTTGGGATAAGGAAAGTGTAGAGCTGGAATATTTTGTTATCTTCTTTCTTTTCTAAATCATATATTGAAGTGTAATTTCTCGCTTATTCGGTCTTGGTTATTATTTCTTCTTATTTTTTTTGGTAACATTTTGTCAGAAGCATATTTATTGCTGACATGCCTAAATGAAAAGGTCTGGGAAGGGAAACAACAACACATTTGGTTGTTAAAGTAGATTTACCAGATTATATTGCTTAAATTTCTGGTAATCTGAAGCAACTTGATAGAAACTGAAGATTTACACTGTACTACCAAGACAAAAGAAAAACTTAATCCCTACAGGGATGTCAAAACCCCATAGACATCATTGGGAAAATTCCCATTTACTGCATCTATGCTTCTCAGTCAAAGGTGAGACTGTCAGTGAAGACAGACTGAGGGAGCTGGGTTTGTTCAGCCTGGAGAAGGCTCTGGGGAGACCTCATTGCAGACTTCCACTACTTAAGGGAAGCTTATAAACGTGAGAGAGATTGACTGCTATTTTTTTTACATGGGTAGATAGTGATAGGACAAGATGGAAAGTTTTAAACTAAAAGAGAGGAGATCTGGTTTAGATGTCAGGAGGAAACTTCTTTACTCAGAGGGCAATGAGGCCTTGGCAGAGGGCCACCAAAAAAGCAGGCCCTCCTTTGTGCTAACAAGTGATTTCTCTGATTGCTGGAAATCTGTAGAACATTATCTTCATGAACCTTCAGCTTGGTCTCACTGTTTGCAGTTTCTACTTGAAGCTCACCCTCACCCAGTTAAACCCCAGCCTGCTGTGAGGATGACAATGACAGGGTGATACACAGTGTTGCATCTGAGATTGTTAAGCCCATATGTTTATAGATGGCTTAACTTCCTTGTTTTTGGAAGTAATGAAGCTGACCCAAATTTCAAAAGCATACTGTGTTTTGAGCACCAGCATGGCTTACTGCAGAAGTTCCAGCTACTGTATTAAATACAATACATTGCTATAGAGGTTATTTTGGAAAATAAGTGCTTTTTTTAATATAGCTTTTTTTTCCTTGTTATCAAACAAGTACCTTCCAATCCCAGTTGTTTATATGTGTGTACACTGCGTAATGACATCTAATTAGTGGCAGTGTCCACCTATGTGGACAGGGGTAGGAGAATTGAAGCAGGGTGTATTACTTCTGGAGCAGGAGCACTGGTTCCCAGCACAGCTCCTGGGCACAGACTGGGCCTCAGTGCTGTGGCAAACAGCTGAGCTATTGAAAGATACTGGAAGAAACATTTAAGGAAGGAGATGTTTTTTTACTGTTTGAGTACACCTTTTTCCCCCACAACTCCTTTCTGGGAAATTTTAAGTACCCTCTTCCCAAACCAGTCTTTTTGTGCCCATAGGTTTAAGCTGGTTTCTAGGAGCTGGCAGCTGTGCCAGTGCATGAACTTGAAATATCACGCTGCACAAACACTACAGAACATAAAGACTGTGATTGAGAGGCTTGGTTACCTATTTAAAGCATTTACAGAAAACCCATGATAAGAATTATGGAAATCTTGAATAAACATTCAAGATTATATGGTCTTCTATAGTATTCCTATTACTAGGGTGGGGGGAGGAATACATTGTCTGAAGAAGACACATTCTCCCGGTAAACCACTTTGCTAAACAGTCATTTAAAGCAATGTTTGCTGTTTTCTTTCACTTTTTTTAAAGAAACAAAACCCACAGCCTAAAACCCACCCTCAAATGAAAGAAATGCAGAGGAGTAACTTCAAAATTAGGTATATGATTGTTTACTCTATACTCAGTGGTAGTACAGACAGGTATTAAAAATGTAAATAGAAAATAGCAAATATCAGAACAAAGGTTGCTTGTATTTATGTATCACTCAACTCTTGAATATATGATCATATAGATTCTATTCCTTGCATTCTTAGGAAGAATCAGAGTTGTTCATAGCATCCTGTTTGTTGCTATGATTTGTAACATTTGCGGTCAGTTAAAGAACATCTCATAAAGCACATGGACACTATAACTTATAGGTGGCCCTGGCTCTGCGTTCTGTGAAGCACCATCTTGCTGTGTCAGCATCTTCCTGACATTTATTGCAAGGTAGCAGTGAAGCAGGTATTTACCATCAGTCTTTTTGCTGTTGGTATATCAGTAGCCCTGTCTGAGACAAGGATTGTATAAGCACAAAGTAACAGCACTTATTTATAGTCAAGGTAGATATGACATATCCATATTGCTTATAAAAATCCTCATCAACTGTTCCTTCTGGTGTGCTGGTGTAGTGGAACTGTGAAACTATGAAGAAAAATTGCTCCTTTGCTATGTTTTCCACTTCCCCGGGGAGAGGCATTGTTGTAATGTCAATCAGCATTATGTGTAACATTCTGAAAATCACAAGCCAGTGTTTCATTCAGATCTTGGCTCTGCTTGTGTCCTATTTTGATGTGGTGCCCAGATTACCTCCTTCATCCTCCACGTTTGTTAATTTCCCAGTGAAATCAAACACTATGCATGGAATCACTGTGACTCATTCTGAGTATGACCCCAAGCAACATAGACCCAGCTGATTGTGGAGAATTACAGTTTCCTTGTCTATTTTGTCTCTCTTTTGCCTTTTTTATGCAGTGACAATGCAAACAGAGAAGACCAGTGAGGAATTCTGTGTATTTTCAGAAACATCGTTATGTTCTAGCACAAAGTGCACTGTAATGAGGGAGTATTCAAGAGAGTTCAATGAAAAAGAAGAAAACCATGATGGACAATGCTAGCTGATTGCACCAATTTTGACTCCTCAAAGGCTTTTTCAGTTTCAGCTTCAGATAGATATATACATATCTCTCGATAGGTATCTATGAGTGAACCAAGTATCACTAATTCCTTTGATAGTTAGTTGAGGTGCAATCCAGTTACAGGATTGCAGGCGTGTGAGACCTGACAGCCAGCTTTATTTACATTTAGAGGGAGTTACCTGCAGGTCTCTCTAGTAGTTTCCGTTGGACATCCCAAATGGTTCCAGACATGCTCAGGAAGCAGAATCAAACCCTAGGTCTTCACTAACTGCAGTGGATCACTAGCTACTCAGTTTCCATGTAGACATTTCTACAGAATCCTGAGGGTTTTATTCTGGATCTGTATCCCACCCAGACATACACAGCTGCCTAAATGTAATCATCAAATACCACATGAAGAAAAATTAATCCTTCCTCCCCATCAGTGTTAATAGTCAGTGTCTTTGTCCATGTCAGGAATTTCTACTGGGTTGGCTGCTCAGCAGTGGAAAACTGATGAAGTGAATAAGTAGAACAGGCAGCTTTGTGAAGTTCAAGTCTTGCTTTTTTTCTTACTGTCTGATATCATCTTAGAAGGGTGACAATCCTACTAAATGTCCGCCAAAACAAGAGGAATATCCAGTGCTTAACACTTTTTCCAATCTTGCAGAGAACTGGCCTTTTGCTATTGCAGGCTCCTCATGCTGCATGGGTGCAAGGAAAGCAGAATCAACAAAGCCAGGAAGAACAAATAAGTGAGTGTGTGTTTGAAAAATGAAAAGCAGGTGGCAATTCAATTGATAAGTTAGCTGGGCTCAATTCAAAAGATGAGAAAAAACATAAAACTTTCAACACAGTAGTGTCAGAATAGAAACTGCAAGATGGTACAGTATTAGGATTTGGTTTTATGTTTGTCTGATACAAATTTAATATATTAGATAATTGTAGTGTATAATAGCAGGAAGCAACTCAATATGGCCTTTGGCTACTCTGTAAAGAATCTGGCATTGTTCCATATAGGGCTCTGGCACTTTCTTCATGAAAGAAAATGAAATTCATTTCTGCTGGTATTATCTAAATAATAAAACAAGCACTGTAAGAATTACTTCCCCTTCTTACAAATGTTCATTTGGCAATTCTAGAAGCAGAGATTAGATTCTGTGCAGTGTACCCATTATTTTCTGCACGAGGCCATCAATTTGCAATCTACAGTACAGTTATCAGTAATTGTGTTTAGAATTCTCCCTTGAATTTTGTTTTGTTCTCCCTGAAATTTAACCTCAGGGTTATTTTTCAAGCATATTTTAGTTCAAGAGTATAAATGTTTGTTTCATTGAAAGAGGTGCTTTTTCTTCCCTTCTTCCCAAGATGCTCTAATTTTGAAAGCATGACCAGAATATAAACTATATTACACACACTCCAACAATTTGCTTCTACTAGTAGGTTTTCCTCTATAATATCAATTGAGTGAAACATCTTTTGACAGCCAACAATTGATTGATAACAAACCTTTTAAAATGAGATCTCAGAAGAAGTATGTTTAATGAAATCAGCACGAAATAGATTTTGTGAATTCTTCTGGAAATGTTTGTTATGTGAAGTGTGAGCTATTAACACACGCAGAACCCTTCTGTAGGAATAAATATGCAGTGTATAAAAGCCTTACTTGCAGGCTAGGGAAAAGAACAATTGTAGTAGATGTTTTGGGAAGCTAAATTTCAGTACCGTAGGCAGTTCTTACGACCAGACATTGTGCATGGAAGCCTTTGTGGCTCTGGAATGTCCCCCTGGTTGACAGGAGAGAGTCTGATCATTTCAATGCTGTCTCTTGAGTGGGTAGTACAACAAATGTCTAGTGCATGAGTGAGTTTGAGATAAGTGTATTGTCTGTATAATTCTTTGGAAATAACTTGACTTCTTGCAAGGGGCTATTACTGAATAACATAGTGAAGAGCTCAGTGCTGCAAGATGCTGAGCACTGGCCTTGACCCAACAGAGCAATCAGGCATGTCCATGCTGTCATCTAGACAGAATTTTTGCTTTTTTTTTTTTTTTTTTAATTTCATGTCTTCAAATTACTCGTATACACAGAAGCCTAATTTCAAGCAGCAGAGGACGTATAAGGATGCTCTGTCCTTATTCCTAGTTCATGTAAGCTTGACTAACTTTTCTCTCCTTGTTTGTCTGGATGAACTCTAATACGGAAATCTACAAAGTAGTATTTCATGGTGCAGTGATATCCAGTGTGACTTTCGTGTGTGTATAAATATGGAATGAGAAAACTAAGGAAGCAGGTAACTGTAATACAACATGACAAGAAAAATTGTTTTCTCTCTTTTTTCTATGCTGAGGTGTTACCCTCACAACTAAAGGTAACAGAAGTCTAAAAACAAACAAGAAATAATTCTAGAAGATATCAAGTGGCTTAGGTCTTTTATTTCTGATAGAAATGCAGAAATCTCTCATGATACATTGAACCCCTCTAAATATGTCTCTTAGCTCATCATAAGCTGTTTGGTTGAAGTCATGGTGCATGTTTCATTGTGATGTTTTCTATGAAATAATGCATTTTTGAATCCTTAAACAATAGGCACTTGCAGCACTCTATTCATTTCCCACCAAAGTAGGGAAGAGTTTAAAATAGCAGGTTCAAAGAAACAAATGGAAGGAAGCCAAACATGTTTTCTTTTTTTCCAGTACTTCTCAAGTCTTGAATCTTGCCCACATACAACGCATCAGTGGCAGACCAAAAGCATGCCTCTAAAAGCTCACCCAGCTCCTATCAGCATTAATGTTTATGCAAAGGATTATAATTGATATGAACAAATTACTTTGCAGAACCTACTTACACATTCAAAAAGCATGTTCTAAATGCTTTAAAACACAAAAGATGAGCAGTAGAAACACTTTCAATCAGTATCACAGACTGCTTTGCAAAGCAGAGAAGACGTTAGGGCCGTAATTTGACTGACAATTTTAACAAGCATATATGGAGAGAATGTGTATGGTGCGTTAAGCTGCATAAAGCCTTTCTTCTAAATCCAGATGTAGGCATTAACGTGCATATTTGAGATGGCATGCTTATTTGCTAAGTGCAAAGATGGTTAGAAAAAGGCTTTCCTGACAGGGGATAAAAGCTGGAGTACTCTTTAATTTTGGTTACTGCCAAGCTTATTTCAACAACCACAATAGTTATTTGGCTCCATACCAAAAAGTGGCAATACAGTACTTACATGTCTATGGATCAAAATTAGATGAAAAATTGCTGTTTCTCATCTCCAAAGCCATTTGCTGCACATTTTATAGGCCTCAAGATGCCTTTTGTAATATGTGATAACAGAGCCAACTGAAGCATCTGCCCGGGAAGAGATTACTTTAATTATGGACTCAATGTCCTATTTTCTGCAAGTGTTCCCCAGAGAATTTCTTACTGCTGGATGAGAGGTGTTATGATGCACATTAAAATCTGCAAATCAAACAAAAGAGGTTGTAAAAGTGAGACAAGGACAGCCATTAAGTCTCCAGTCTTGTATTCAGTGGTTTAAAAAAAGTAACCTGAATTCTGAAATGATAACTTCCTAATTAATCTAACACCTGTTAAAATAAAATTTCCAATAACATGGTGGAAAATGAATATTAAAGACAGTTTTCCTTCTTTTGTAATCCTATTATTATATACTGTAATTTGATTGATCCACAAGTCTTTGAAATACTTGTTTGCCTTTTAATTTTTTTCAACATAGTGGTAGTTACTGATGATGTAAGACGAAAAATCCAACAATTAGGTTTCTTGTTAGCTCCTATTTTTGTGGCATGTGAAGTTTCTTGTCATTAAGAATTCATTTGCTTTTCACTGTAGTATCATTGATCACAATTAACTCACTTGATATTAAAGTGGATGTGCTGTATGCTTCTATAGAAATTGTGTCAAATACCATTGATTTAGTACTGTTTAATGGCTATTTAAAATATTTGTCGTTTTCTCTTTACCAATTAAAATAAAAGAAAAGCCCAGAGATCTTCATTAGCAGCTGCTGTAATGATGAGCTGAAAGTTTTTTTCTTTACACAAAATATGATGGAAGAGCTCTAAAGGCAGCTTGAAGATGCTGTGACAGCATGTGAAGTACTGGGAAACTTCCCTAAAATTTGTAAGACTGCCAAAATTAAAAGGGAAAATGACATTTTCAGAAAATCCTGAAGTTAGAAAACATGATTAAATAAACCTCAACTTATTTGAAGTGCATCTTAGTCAGATGGTCATATAAGATGATAGCATTTGGAAGTACTGTCTCTTTGATGTGTACAAATACTAGAAAGGTTAACTCCCTTAAAACAGTGGAGTGAAATCAATGCTCATCCTCTATAAATAGTACTAACTGATATTAGGGCTTTTCCAGTTGCTAATAAGCAACTTCCTTTACTGGAGCAAAACCAAGTATGGCAAGGATGTAAGAATGTAGCTAGCCATGCAGCTCCCAGACCCAGGAGGGGCTCCTTGGAAAGCTAAGCTTGTTCTCTCTTCCTCATGGTTTCCAACGCCATTTGGGATGTCCAGGGAATACCTGCCCCAAGTTGTGCTACTGCATTCACATAGCCTAAGCTCGTAAACCTGATCACAGCATGATGCGTTGCTAAGTATGTCTTGGCAACCCTGCCCAGGCAGTGAGGTTGGAACTACAAGATCTTTGGGGTCTTTTCCATCTCTAGTCATTCTTTGATCCGATGTCTGGAGACACCTGATCTGGATTTGCAGAACTGTATTAGGCTTTAGAAGTGATAGCACCTACTTTGTGTGGGCTGTGGGTACCCTCATTATCCTACACAACAAAGGTGGAGAAAGCTGAACTACTCAAGGCTGGCTTTTGGTGGAGCCTTCCTGGGTTAGGAGGAACTGGAGCAAAAAAGCAAGTGTAGAGTCTTGCACCTAGGGAGGAATAATTGCATGCACCAGTACAGGTTGGGGGATGACCTGCTGGAGAGGAGCTCTGCTGAGAGGGACCTGGGTGTTCTGGTGGATGACAGGTTGGCCAAGAGCCAGCAGTGTGCCCTTGTGTCCAAAAAGGCCAGTAGCATAATGGGGTGCATTAAAAAGAGTGTGGCCAGCAGGTCGAGGGAGGTGATCCTCCCCCTCTACTCTGCCCTGGTGAGGCCTCATCTGGGGTACTGTGTCCAGTTCTGGGCTTCTGAGTACAAAAAAAAAGACAGATCTCTTGGAAAGAGTCCAGAGGAGTGCCACAAAGATGGTGCAGGGCCTGGAGCATCTCCCCTATTAAAAAAGGCTAAGTGAACTGGGTCTGTTTAGCCTTGAGAAAAGAAGACTTAAGTGGGAACCCGATCCAGGTCTATAAATATCTGAGGTGGGGGGGGCAAAGTGGGGAGGCCAGACTCTTTTCAGCAGTGTGTGGAGACAGGACAAGGGGAAATGGCCAGAAACTGGAGCATAGGAAGTTCCGCACGAATGTGAACAACAACTTCTCTACAGTGAGGTTGACGGAGCACTGAAACAGGCTGCCCAGGGGGGTTGTGGAGTCTCCCTCTCTAGAGATATTTGAGACCTGCCTGGACGCCGACCTGTGTGACCCGGTGGAGGGAACCTGCTTTGGCACGGGGGTTGGACTCGATCTCTGGAGGTCCCTTCCAACCCCTATGATTCTGTGATTCTCTGCTGTGTGTGATGTAGCGTGACATTCTGAAGTCTGTGGGGCTGGAAGCATCCATGCAGACACATGTAGACTCCAGCCTCGTGGGGGAATTGAGGGTTGAAACTTAGATATCTAATCTGTTGGCTAGGTTTTGCTTTGAAGTTTTTTTTTTCTGACTCCTTCTTCTGGCTGTGAGAAGTTGCCTAGTGCCTGGGTGAGGGGCAATATGGGGGAAAATTCCTTGGAGATCCTTGGTCCTGGGTGGGAACTTAATCCCAGCTACTTTCAGGCTCCTTGCTTTGCCATTTGGTCTGTTACTGAACAGGTAGAGGAAAGGATCACTAACAGCCATAGTTTACTGAACTGATTGTGGAGCCAGTGCTGGAAGCTGGACACGGAGTCATGGTTGAGAGGTAGGGGCACAGGAGTATGACTGGTCTGGTACCTCTGTGCCTGGAGTTCTGGAGGGACCATCTGCCTTGGTTGGGCTATGGAAACTATGTGCCTTTATGAGTCTTTATGCCTAGGAAACTTTCAAGTGAGGAACTCTGGTGCAGCTGGAGCTCTTTCTGCTGCTCTTCTGGGCCGTTGTGTCCTACATACCACCAGATCCCCTTGCAGTACTCAATTCCTACTGGATATCATCTGAAATTTTGTGAGAACAGACATTCAGCCTTGAGCATCCTTCTTGCCGGCAGCCACGAATCTGTTCGGGTATTTTCCTGCTTGCCAGAGATAGCTGACCTTCCCTTTAGGTGAAGTGCCCTGCTGTGGAGCCCATGTCTTTTCGTTCCCAGAGCTGGCACCATTCTGTGGGTTGTTGATGTTGGCCAGAGATTTCTGTTTTAAATAGTATGGGCAATTAGGTCATTGTTCCATATATCTACCTGCAAATTTTTGTCTTTTAGTTTTGTTTTGGCAAGTCTATTTTGGAGTGACCTTACAAAAAAGGTCCCCTGTTATTACTTAACATGATGAAAACATCTTCGCTTCAAAGAATGGTGGTGTGTCTGCCACTGTTTTTCAGCAATAGGCTTCTTCCTCTGTGGAATCTTGAACTTGTTAGTGGAATTTTTTTCATCATTCTCAGCAAGCAGGAGCCTGAGTCAATGAATAAATTGACTGAAATCTCTCCCTACTTCTAAGTTGTTCTCACCCTATCATCTAATCATAGAATTATTAAGGTTGGAAAAGACCACTAAGAGCACCAAGTCCAACCATCAGCCCATCATGCCCACTAACCTATATCCTTCAGTGCCATACCTCCACATTTCTTGAACACCACAAAGGATGGTGACTCCACCACCTCCCTGGGCAGCCTGTTCCAATGCCTCACCACTCCTTCTGGGAAGAAATTTTTCCTAATACCCAACCTGAACCTTCCCTGGCACAACTTAAGGCCATCACCTCTTGTCCTATCACCATTACTTGGAAGAAGAGGCTAATCCCCACCATGCCACGGTCTCCTTTCAGGCAGTTGTAGAGAGCAATATAGTCTCCCCTAAGCATCCTCTTCTCCAAACTGAACCATCCTGGTTCCTTCAACCACGCCCCATCAGACTTGTGCTCCAGACCCTACACAGCTTTGTTGCCCTTCTCTGGACATGCTTCAGGGCCTCCTGCCAAGTAAGGGAGGAATTTAGCCTTCTGCTCTTTGCTGTCTCATTAGTTTCAAGAAGTTACGAAGGGCTGGACTGTGAAATCTGTAAGGCCATGACTACATACTGATGTCACCAGATGCTGCCCATGTGGAGCATGTGAGGTTTTCACCCGACACAAATTCACACAGGCGTTCTCCTGTCCCCCATGTAACCACGCTTCAGAGATCTCAGCAACCTCCAGCCAGTGAAGAGCAGGATTTGGACAGATAAACATACTTAAGCCTGCTACAAGTAGCACGTAGTTGTGTGTTCTGCTTTCTGGTGACCCAGTTCCCTCTCCTCCTTTTCAGTGCTACATGAGGGGCTCTTGTCTGAAACTGTTGTCCATGCTGACAAATGGGTTTTATTTCTTAGGGGAGTGGTCCCCAAGAATAAGGCATGATTTTAAAAAGTGCAAATTAATGCTAATTTCCTGAAAATGAATGCAGCCCTCACGTATCTATTAGTGCATTTATTTGTGCCTTTAAAAAGAGGACCGCTGGATTATGGAAACCAAGTTTAAATCTAAATTTGCAGTGCCATATGGCACAACCTTCGGGCACTAAGACTCCAGGAGTTCATGCATTAGGTTGCCAGACTGATGTGGTGGATAAGTAGATTGTCATAAAAGTCATTAGTTTCAGTGTATATAGATTGCATTCGTCTGTTTTTACTGTTAAGCTTTTAAGGGCTGATCTTTTAATGCTTTGTTTGATGCAAAAACTAAGCATCTCAGGAGGACACTTTATGAGTACAAATTGTTAGCATGTTTTAGCTGAATGAAATACAAATGACAAAAAGATCTCACTCTTGTTACTATCTAGGATATGTCAGGAATGTTTACTTACATTTGTAAGGAAATTTCCGTGGTTTATTTGTAACCCACTGTGGATCTAAACAGTAGCTAGGATTACTGTTTGTGGCAATGTTCAGAGCTCTGGAATAGCTTTGTTGTCTTGGTAGTTTTGTCCATTGGGACCAAGAGAAGAATTAAAATAATAATTATGTGTGTGTATATATATATATATATATATATATATATATATATATAAAATCAGAAACAAATATTTCTGAGACTGACAGGAGTTTTGTAATTGCAATCTTAAAGATGATGTTTGAATTACTTGTGTTTGTCATTAAGGATAGTTTAGTGATAGTGGTTTAAGTTGGTAAATGTGATTTATTTGTATCTGCGGGCCATGGCCCTTAATGTTTACCCAAATCATAGGCAGTTAAACTGAATTCCAGAGCTGGGGTTTTGTCCTTTTTTTTTTGTTTTCCAGCAGCAGGGCTATTTTACTGCAGAATGTGACTTGCAGTGTAAATTCTCTGGTGCAGAAGGAGAGATACAGAGTCCAAAGCCCTGGTACAGTAGCTGTCATCCCTGGACAATGATCCTGGGAGCTGTGCCTGGTGCTGTGCATGCCCCAGACCCTCAAAGGGTTTTGGCCCTTGTCTGGAAGCTCTCAGCTGCACAGGAGCTTTGGTGAGCAGCTCATAGGTTGAGAAGCACTGAACATCTCTAACACCTGAGGAGCAGAAACCCCAGTGGAACTATGAATGTTAAAATAAGTTTATGATGTTTGCATGAGCTTTATTGGTTTTTCCAATATAGTAACAAGATCACTGGTCAAGTGAAGCCCAATGCTGGAAGTTTTCCATGACTCTTTATCAGAGATTTACCTTTGAATTTAACTTTCCTTTTATAGTTGAAAAACTTATGTGTAGATTTTCAATAAACCTAGTTGGTGGGACTTTTTGTGTTTGTTTCAAATAGGCAAAAAAAGAAAAGAAATAATAAAGCTATTGGGATGTATTCTTTGTGTGAGAAGTTCAAGCACAGGATACATTTCACAGTTGATTTATGAACCCCTCTGAAATTATGGTTCAGAGTGAAATTCTAACAGCCTCATAACGAAATTAGCATGACAAGTAGCAATGCAATAATACTTTTCATGCTTCTGCATTCCTGCAGACTTTCTCTTGCTAAGCACTTGCCAAAGGCTGAGAGAACTTCCAGGAGCCCTGGGCAGCGCACGACGGAGCACAGCTGAGAGCTGTCTGCCTGCTGCACGCGTGTGGGGTGTGCATGCAGGGTGTCTGTATGGGTGAAGTTAAATCAGCAGTAGTGTTATCAAAATAGCACCAAACTAAGAATAGCTGTCTTCAGCTACAGGGTGAGCGCTGGTCTACTAAGGCAAAACGTGGGAGGTGTAACTTTTGCTGCCAGCAGTACTTTATTTTAAGGTTTTGTTAGAATCAGAAAATACAGCTGAGATAGCTGATAGAAAAAGCAGTGATTATTTGGACTGTCATTGTTCGTACGAATAACCTATATTTATCATTATATTTTAAAGCCTTATTATGATTAATTTTACAGCTGAACCAAGTCCTTGCAGAATGAAACCCTGATGCTCTGCCTGTGTCTAATATTTGCAGTATACAAGATTAGATACTGCTGCTGTGTTCCTTTGGGACCATTGTGCCAAAGCTGGATAACTGGGTCAGAATCAGGATTTTTAATGTGGAAAAGTCTGGGCCTTGGCCATCTCAGATTTAATGTGTGTAACACCAGCGGTTTGCCACTAGGAATTTTGAGGGCATTATGCTGACCTCAATCTGCTCATCTAACTACTGAAACAAAGAGCGAAAGCACTCTACAGCTGTTAACATGCAAAGGGCTGTTGGAGGTTGTAGAGAGAAAAAAACAAGGGGAGACCCGCAGAGACGAGCATCATCTTTGGTCTTCCAGAGGCTGATACACAGTTCTAGATACATGAAACTGAATTGAGGCTTATACATGTAGAATATAATTATACCTTTATTCTCAAAACATAGCTAAAACAATGTTAGACTTAAGTGGTTTCTTTTCTAAGTAAAAGTTAAAATAGGAGATATAATTCCAGAAGGGATAGTTAGAAAGGGCTGTTTGCTGGATTTCCCATTGGCAAATTCTTAGGGTTATTTTGGAAAATACAAAAAAATGTCCGTGAACGGAGAAAACAACCTGGAAAATTAAGAAAGAAAAGAAAAAAAAAGAAGCGATCTTGTGGTGAGACAGTGAACCTCGTGAGGGTGTGGGCTTAGGCAGGCCTTGGGAGAGCCTGTGCGGACAATGAGCATTCCTGACCCAGGCTTGACACAGACCCTGTTCCAATAGCTCCAGCAATTTTATTGCCTATTTAAGCACTGTTTGTTAATTAAGATTAAAAGAGATTATGAAGTGGTTTTATCGTGATGTGTACGAAACAGTGGCAGTGGCATCCTTGTGCACTCAGCCTCAGCTTCCTCGCTAAGATTTAGGAGTGGAATTTGTCCTTGCAGTTAATAGATTTACAAAGGAATAAAGCACACAATTTGTCAGACTGCTGTTTTTCCCTTTTGACCAGTTAGGCTAAGTATCGTGAAAGAGCTCTATTTGGGCACCAGCCAGTACGATTGGATGCATGGTACATTAACCAGATTTCTTGGGTTTACAATCTTGCTCTTTTGAGCACAATTACTTTTCTCTGATTGGGTTCTCCGTTGCTATTAGCGGGTCCAACAAGGACCGTGAGGCATTTGTGCACAGCTTTATGAGAGGGTTTCCCTGTTGGGGTCATATGTCAGGACGGGGGTCCCAAAGTTCCTGGGAAAGCAAATTTCTTCTTTTTATGGTCATTACATCCATCGTACCACTCCTGGCCTGCACAATAGGGTCACAATTCAGCTCTAGAGCTTGTACCTCACGAATTGTAAAGGATATGAGATTGAATCCCTAAAGGATTCAAAATGTTAGAATTGATAAGTACAATTAGAGGCGCCTTCATAGCTTCTCAGACATAGACAAAAAGACACACAACTCATGCTATGTCATTACAGAAGACTAAGTTCTCCCAGATACTAGAGACTGGACGTTATGAAACAGCTTATCCGGCTTTCTTACTGAAGACTTGTACCTTCTCTTGACCACCTTTAATGCCAGATGTTTCTGTTAACTCATCACTCATTGTACACCTACAGAGTGAGCTCTCCTAGGCCCAGACCAGTGGCTCAGGTGCTACCCACACTTTGTGTGCAAGCATTTGGGCAGATGCCAGCAAAGTCGCATCCCTGATTCACAGCAGCAGGGGTGATTCAGAACTGTGGGCACTGGGAAGAGTTTGCTGGAATGTGTGCAGCATCGAGGACAATGCAGCTGCAGTATTTCTTTGCAATTTGCTTCTTGCTGTAAAGAAAATAAGTTCTCAGGTAAAAAATAATCTTAAGTTTGATATATGCGGTATCACTTGATAGAATCTCTTGATCAGAAGTTTCACTTTTTTCTTTTTTCTTTTTTTTTTTTTTTTACAGAAATGGCAGGCATTTATAATTTGCTGCACAAGTAGCTTAAGAATTTTAGCATAATTTAGTGGGAATTAATGGCTGGTTATTCATTGCCTTGTGCTCTATGGGAGTGATTTATAAAGCTATGCTCTTCCCTGCTTGTTACTTTGCATTCCCTGTGTTAGCTGTACCATCAATATCATTAAATGAATTCCCAGTGACATTGCTCTGGAACTACAGTTTTTGATACAAGGGTTACGGAACATAAATCAAGGATTATGTTTAATTCATAAGAGACACCAGTCTCTCATTTAGGTGTAGGTTGGGCCTAGAAGGTGTCAAAAATATACTTTACAATGCCTCTTCTGATTGCATTCAGACTCTCCATATATGCCCTTACGTTCCATGTGAGAATAAAATATAGCGATACAGGGCAGTTTGTCAAGTGAATGACATCCGTGTTTTTATTTATTTGTGTACAAATGGTATCACTGTTTTCACCACAAACTGAGAATGAATATATTGACATGAATATATTTAACATGATTAGTAAAGGAATTCATAAAATTAAAAACAAATATTCTCCTATTCTGCATTACAAATGCTATTGTTGATTATTTAAATTACAATTTAAAAATCTAATGCTTCTAGTATTATTTGCTGTTACATTCATTTGTCTCCCCACAGAAATATAAATAAACACTCTCATCATTGTAGCTTTTCTTTATTGTCTCTTTAAATTCCTATTGAATTGCATTGAAATCCAGAGCACTGAAAATCCTGTAAAAAAGTTGTCTACTACTTATTTACCTTTTATTAATTTTATGTAAAGATTTTTGACCCCATTAGCTCTTTATATGTGTGTATATACATACATATATACACAAATACAAACATTATATGTACATACGCATATATTTGCAAAGCCTGCATTTAGGATCAGATCTTTGAAATGTGGTTTCACCTCAGTATTATTCAAAGCGTACATGAACTCTTGATGGAATAACTTACATATAAAGGTAATTTTGAAGCAAAAAGGTTTAACTCTTCATGCTGCAGAGGCAGTTATTTACCAGCGTGAGGTATGGGTGACCTGTGGATGACTCCAGGGCTGTCACTCACTGTGGGTTTGTTCACCTCCTGGCTGTAAGAAGAGGGACATTCTCTCTTGGACATTTCTTGGTGTCAGAAAAATAGCCATCGCATGTTTTAAATGTGTGACTGAAAGGAGCTGCATTCACAGGAGAATACTGATGTTTATTCCTAAAACAAAATCAGAAAAAATGAGTTTCTGGAGATGAAGGAATAGTGTTGCACTTCTAATGTTTTAAACTTGAGTTGAAAAATTCTTCAGAAACAAAATACCACGAATGAAAGTTATGATTATAACTTACCACCCCACAACCTGGGATTTCTGTTCTCTTTACAGGTCCAGCTGAAAGGTTATGTCCACAAAAAATAAACAGCTAACAATTTTTGACTTGCCACTGAAATAGGAGAACATTTAAGTTAGAATTAGGGAAAAAAATAAATAAATATACTAACATTTTGTATACAAAGCTGGAACTTTTTTTTTTCCCCCTCAATTTTCATATCAGTTTGTGCAGGAATAAATATTTTTGGAATAATATTATCTCTGCAAATCAGGCTATTCTATCTAATTTGTCAAAATGACTTAAGACGCTCTTCTTGGGGAAAGAAAAAAACTACCAAATGTCTATAGGTGCAAAATAAAAATTACTTTTAGTGTCTGTTTGCTTCCAAATCTTCCATAAAGACTTCATCTGGAACATCTCTTTGGTTCCTTCTTCCCTTCAGTGGTTGCCTATCTGACACATGTAGCCCTTGTTCCCACTGTTGGTCTGGGTGACACTAAGTACGTGATGGGTGAGTTTTAGGATGATCCGTGGACCTTGAAGGATCTGTTTGTCTCACAGGAGGGGA
The DNA here is from genome assembly GCF_039878825.1 of Excalfactoria chinensis. NCBI lineage: Eukaryota > Metazoa > Chordata > Aves > Galliformes > Phasianidae > Excalfactoria > Excalfactoria chinensis. Next base: position 11,937,234 of record NC_092825.1, on the reverse strand, counting down.
TGGCCCATGTATTTCTAGGCCTTCCAGTTCTCAGACTGCAGCTTGGGATGATTTGATGGCAGATCCTTCCAGGAAGGATGCTAAGAACTTGAAGGGAGGGAAAGTGACTTTGGTGCCTGGTGACCCCAAGGAATGAGGCTTGTTAATTTTGGCATTTTCAGGCAGGACATAAGAGTGAAAGCAAAAGAGCTATCATGGAGCTACATAATGACATCAGTGCATTCAAGACAACAGAATTCCATTAGGATCAGGGGTTAACAACTGCAGGAACTAACTTCAAGCTCAGAATTTCACCTTTTAGCAGTTCTGAGATAGCACGACTAGGGTAATTTTTCTTCATTATTTTGTGTGTCATTTGGTTAGGAAAGTTAAGTTTTAAAATGGGATGATGACATAGTACAGAGCCAATTCCTGGGCAGCTGTCCAGTTTTCAGACAGCCAGTAACATTAAAATTTGCCATCACTGGCACCAAAAGGTGCCTGTGCTAATTAAAAGCAAGTAAAAGAAAAACATGCAGGGAAATTAAATGTAACATAGGGATGGTTAGCTTAAGATACATGGTTAGAGTGATAACGCTGTCTGTCAATCCATCCTTCCCCCTACACAAATTATTTTTGTACTCATAGATCTGTTTCACTGAAAGCTGACAGCAGCGTGTCTTCAGTGTATTCACTTGGGTGCTTGAATAGGGAGGACTTTGCTAAAGGAAGCTCTGGGAGTGCTGTCAAGTACAGGACACGTCTCAGTTGGGAGATCAGAGATATGATGCTGGTAAGGGAGGACCATGGTGTGGCTTGGAAATGCAACCAACAGATCAAAAGTCTTTGCAATATTCTTATTCGTAAACTTTCTGAAAGATAAGTAACAACATAGGAAATACTGAAGAGCAATCCTCTGTAACACTCCTGGCAGCTGCAAAATAGAGAGATGTTTCTCTATAGCAAGGCAACATAAAAAGTTTTGCAATGAATATAGCAAAAAAGATTCATAAATGATCAACTTCTGTTACCTAAATGAATCTGAAATATTTATGATAATTTGTGTTTATTTCTGTTTAGGAAGTCTCACAGTTTTTCATAACATTTTGTTCAGAGTCAGTAGTACAGCAGAACAATGTTTACATTCATTATATGTTGAGAAATAGAAATAAACATATCATTTGAAATTCTTAAAAGATACATGTGGGCGTGTGTCCACTGAGTGTGATCCATATATGAACACATATTTTGGTGCGAGGGTATGACTTGAGATCAAAAAACTCAAAAAAGAAGATGTGCAGTAACATCTTGCAAGAAATCCAAACTCATGATGAGCCATTTAATTGAGGGTTCCCCAGAGACGGACATACCTGGAAGTTATGAGAGGTGGTTCACCAGCTATATTTTAAAACATTGTTTTTATTGATGGCAATATATTGTTTGTCATGTACTAGAATAGCATAGCGGAGTTAATCTCTGCCAATGACTGAAGTCTGTTTCCTCAGTGTGTGCCAAACAAGTGCTTCTGCACAGTTAGAGATGCTATTTTTACAGCATTGTTTTTAGATGCTGTTCACAGAGATGTCTTATTTTCTTCTAAATTGATGATTGTATCTCCATCATATATCTGCCTTTACCAGTTTACAGTTTGCTGTTATTTCTGCCATCTGTTTGATGGGTATTGCTTCAAGTCTTTTGGCTCCCAGCCACATCCAGCTCATCGGTAGGGGCAAAGCACCTTATTCTACAGTGCACCTTATGTTACATCGTCTTTTTGTTGTTTTAGTTGTTCAGGATTTTAGCCATTCTGTGTGCAAATATGAGTTTCTCTTAGAGATTGCTAGGTGTTCAGTAACCACTCAAAAAGGGACAATTCCATTTAAAATGGGAAATGCTTGTGTTATACAATGTTCCATCAAATCTGGTCTTTGTTTTAAATCCATCCACCACAGTGACACTCAGACATCTGATGTCTGGTCATTGTACACTGAATGGGAAGATCTAACTCAGAGATGGGATGTTACTGCTTACCATTGCCAGAGACTCCAATGGAGCCAGTATTCAACCTATTTCTTCCAAAGGAACTGCTCAGAAGTGCTAGGAAATTATTGTCTTATTTATCCTGACACCCTGGAATTTGTCCTGAGCAGCATGTGGAACATGTCTCTTCCCTAATGGCTCACAGGGTTTGTACCTAATGCAGTGGTGGACCTATTGCAGAAGATCCTTAGGCAAGAATGAGAGATTCTCAAGAACAAATCCACCTTTTATGTTGTTTATTTGATGAAGACATAAATAAATAAATATATATATATCTTAAAACTGTGGCTCTCTGAAAAACCATTAACACATTAGTTTTGAAATGAGGTCTTACTTCATCACAAGTGTTAGCTCAAGTTCGTTGATTTATTAATCAGCCATAAACAGATTTACAAATTAGCCAAGAATTTCCCTAATATCCAGCACCATTCTGTTAGATACACCTCCAGATGTGCAGGTCTCCAATGAATGCCTTCATCTGGAATCTTCAGTATTTGTGATTCCAGGCACAGCAACTTCAGGACCCGAGCAATATTTCATGTAATAAAGCAGTGATTATTTGTGTGTATTTGAAAAGTTTACCTTCCTGGCTACACTGCTGAACTGAATTCCCAATGTTTTCTTTTTTATTAGAAACTGCCGTTAACAAATACATGAAGAATCAAAGGCTGTTTGCATTTTACCCACTATTGCCTTTTTTTGTTGTTCATTTGGAACACAGGGAACCCAGAACTGCAAGTGTGCTAAAGAGTCTTAGAATATCATCAAGGTATTTTCCTGCTAAGACTCATTCTAATGCTGTGCTTACTCTGCCAGTAATTTCTGAAAACAAATCTGTGTTCAGAGGAAGAATGAGTCAGTAGTAAAGCACTGACACCAACCATCTCCGCTGGAAGTATGTACAATATTACTTGCAAATTCTCTGTTACTTTGACTTCTTTCAAGGCAGTGGTTACAGATCCCATCATTAATACTCCATTTTAAGAGAAGGGCTGTTAGAGTTTGATATACTTTTATTTATTTATTTATTTATTTATTTTTAATAATAGGTTTAAAGAATTATTACCAACACGGTATCAAAAGGAGGTATTATGGCCATGTAGCTTAGTGGGTAATTTATTTACGAGTGAGATAAATCATGGATTGCTTCCTAGTGAGAAGCATGCGCTCAGACTCATTACTGTTAGAGCACTATATTACATGGGATGTTGCTGTCCAAATGAGCTGTAAATTTGAAGTGTTTATGACTGTACCAAGGGACTGACCAATTCAAGTTAAATTCACATAGCAGTTTTTGTTTAAAATAAACTTGATAACTTTAGCAGTATTTTATTATGTAAAAGCATTCATAGATACCAGAGCTGTGAGTCCGGACATGCTGTTAAACATTTTGGGAAAAGCCACTGCAGGGCTGTGTGCATTTGATTAGTGTGGCTGATTGCTCTGAGCAGGAGATTGGCCTGGGGAAACCCCAAGGTCCCTTCCAGCCTGGATTTCTTATCATCCTCTGATCTTCTCTGGGGAGTGATGACGAGTCTGTGTGGCCAGACATGGGCTCTTGGGTGGAGGAATCAAAAATTCTGCCTCTGGCTCAGAAGCAGCGTTACGTAAATGGGCATCTCTAAAACAAACCTGTTTGTTGAGAAAGACCAAGCTGTGCCATGAGCAGCAGAATCCATACACCTGTTTTGTGCCCCTTTGGGCAGTGAGTTCCCGCAGCACCCACACTGTGGTGCTCCCAGGTGCTCTCACAGCATATCTCAGCTCCTCCTGCAGTGCCTTCCGGGCATCCTCCTACCCCTCCCCTGTATACCCAGATCCTACGATCAGTGCCAGACCTCCTCACTGTAGTCTCTCCAGTTTATGCCATATTCCTGATGTCCTTCCACCTGCTTTTTTTGGCTAGAGTTCTGCAATACTTAACAAATTTGTCATTTTTCATTTTTTTTCTGTGGATGACGGAATTAATTTCTCCTAAGGCAGTATTTCACCTGCCTATTTCTGTTTGTAAGCTGAGATGGTCTTAAGGGATATGTGCTTTCTTCCACCACATAAATCTGGTTGAAAATGAAAAACCAAGGAGGAGAAATAACTGTCCTTTGTGTGATTAGTGACCCTGCTTTTTTATTCCAGGATATCTGTTGTATTCCCCTCATGTAGGAGGCAATAGGGGATGTAATTCCCTCTTTGAAAAGCAGTGAACGACTATAGCAGGTTCTATCATTATGTGGTTCGTAGCAATCTGTGAAAAGTTTGTGTGCTTCATTTGTTTCTAAGTCCTCTGAAAATATTTAGGACAGTGGAAAGTGTACAGAGACACCTAAGATAAGGGAAATACATCAGTATCCATTTAAGCCATAGGAATTAGAATCATGTACCATGGGCCTTGCATTGCAGCCTGTGGACATCCTGTTCTTTTAGGCAGTTTCCTAGCTTTGTAATCTGCCTTACATATTGTGGGTGCACCAGTTGCATCTCTGTAATTAGTGCTGATTTGAGTGCTTGTTAAGAAATGGGGTTAATTTGGCTGTGTTATGATTTCCCTGTGTGGGTTGTAAAGCAAATACAGGGCTGAGGCTCCAGAATCTCATACGGTCCAGCTCATCTGCAGCTGCTGGCAGCGTCTTTTGGGGACTATAGGCAGAAAAAACAGGTTGCTGCTAAAAGAGCAGGCTGCTCAAACCCAGACAGTGAAATCACAGAATCATTGCAGAATCGCAGGGGTTGGAAGGGGCCTCTGGGGATCGTCTAGTCCAACCTCCTGCTAAAGCAGGTTCCTTACACAGGAAACTGCCCAGGTGGATTTTGAATATCTCCAGAGGAGACTCCACAACCTCTCAGGGCACTTCTATATATTTCATAGATTCACAGAATGCCTTAGGTTCTAAGGGACCATAAAGCTCATCTATTTCTAACCCACTGCTGTGGGCAGGATTGTCATCAGATCAGGCTGCCCAGGGTTTCATCCAATTTAGCCTTAACAAATGTTTTCACTTTTTGAGATGCCGGGTACTTTGCAAATCCACAGTGAATTGTGAAGTTTCATTCAGGAAAACACACAAGTGCTTGTTGGTTTTTTGTTGTTGTTGTTCCTGAAGGATAATTTAGGTGATTGAAAGACATTTTTATTACATGTACACTTAAGAAAATTATACAAGCAAAATTTGGTGTAAACACTATATTTTATCTCAAAAAGATATAATACATTAGGATAGGGCTAAATATAGACTTGAAGTGTTTATAAATGCTCAACACATTAGCAGTCCAAAATTCATAGAATCAATGTTTCACTAGATAATTAAGCACAATAGTCGGGAAAGCCTAAGACAAGGACAGAACCCTCTCCCAAACACAGGAAAAGGGGAAAAACAGAGACCTTGTTGTTGGCACTGTGTCAATATACAGACAATGGATGCTTGTTCTATTATTTATATGAACTGACTGCTTGGCAGATGCCACTGCAAAAAACTCTGTATTTAAAGTGTAGAAAAAAAATTTGCTTTCCTTTATAATCACACAATGCAAAATACTAATGAAAATGTTGGATTTCCTGTAGCTGGGAAGAAAGTATTGTCCTAATCTGCTTTCAGTCAATAAGAGGCTCTAATCATTCTAGTCACATCAAAGTAGATAGAAGTAAAAAAGCATCTTTTTATTCTTTGAGATACAGGGGAAAAGAGGATGGAAATGCTTGCATACAGTTGAAAATGGTAATTCCTAATATTTTCTTCTTTGATAATGCATACTTAGTGTTTTGTTGTTACTCCATTCTGCACTCAGTCCTTGCAGCCAAACAAAAACGTGGTGTGCTTATAACATTACAAAGGAAAAATTCTCATAAATTACAATGTGTTGGGGCTGGGGCTGCCTGCACACCCTTCTGCTTCCAGTGCTGTTAGATGTAACTGCATTCTCTGTAATATTCAGGACATGCAACTGTAGAATTAAATGTTCCCCTAATTTATTTGTTTGTCTACTTGAAGACTTTTTTCTAATTCAAAAACTTGGTTAAAGAAAGCACTAAAATATGTATTTAAATCAACTCCTAATCAGAGCAGCACTTCTTAAGTGCGTGTGGTGTAGCACAGTTTCTCTATGTTATACCATAAGAACTTAATTCTGCTTGATCTTGAACTGATGTTACCATTATTATACCTTTCATATTTTCTGCTGAATTTATCTATGGGAAATCATCATATTTTCTCTCTGTCTGTCTCTCTCTCTCTCTCTCTTTTTTAATGCCAAAGACAGCAACAAAAAAACCAACTTACCTCTATTAGAGAAATGGAAATTGTTTCCAAACTCAAAAGTTGTGTCTCAAGATGGAGGGTGGCTTTCTCAGCTCTTTTAACTACAGTAGAAGAGACTGAACTTGAAAAATTAATCAGTACTTTTGAGAAAAAATAAGATGGCAAAAATGAATGGCACATTATATCATTATTTCAACTAATCTATCTGACAGGAACAGGAGGGAATTTTGCATGTTTAGGTGGTAGGCACATTACAAAATATATGCAGAAGATGCTTGGGGACAGATCTTCGATCCCTGTTCTCTACATGTCTTGTAGGTGTGCGCTGGACCATGTACACAGTTGGAAACCTAACGCACATATCAGGCCAACACACAGAAGGGTGCATGGACCACTGCACATTTTGAAAGTGCCTCATCTGGAGTGTGGTTGAAGTTGTAGGTTTAAAAATGCATATTTTGCATGGGGTGTGCTGAGAGAAAAGTCCTGCAGGACTGGCTGCATGCAGGCTGGGGCTGGCAACAGGAGAAGAGTTGCAGTGTGCCCCTTAGAGTGCACAGATGGTGTGTGGGAGGGGGAAGCAGACCATGCTGCACGTGTTGGTTTGTCCCAACAAGTGAAGGTTTCCACCAGCCTTATCCACATCTTAATGTTTCATTAATCGCAGAGCTATCCAGGGTTCTACAGCTGTGGCCTACAGACTTCAGGCCCGTACAACTGCCCGGGCTGGGTTGGTTGCTCTTTGGCCTTTAGCACACACCGCCTTCTGCTGGCCATTTTAATCCATTCCCTCTGAAGTTTTTTCACATCTGATCCAGGCTTTTAGAGCAAGCATGCTAATTTCAGTCTCTCGCACTAACGCTGACAGAAATAATTGCATCTTACATGCCAGATTTATCTGGCAATTCCCACTGAATATGGCCAGGACAGCTGACTTCATAGTTTTGTACCCTGGGGAAGAAACAGTTGGTTAAAGTGGGGGGAAAGGTAGAGCCAAAACTGTGGTTTTAGAATGCATGCATCTAACTCCCGCTCTTTAATTAGAGTGTGTTTTTATGTCAAATGGAAGCTGAAGTGCCCAATCCTTGGAGGCATTCAGGGCCCTGGGCAGCCTGATCTGTTGGGTGAAAATCCTGCCCGTAGCATGGGATTGGAGCTAGATTAGTTTTAAGGTCCTTTCCAACCCAAACCATTCTGTGATTCTATGATTCTATAAGCATGTTTTCCATGATCCTCTTGAAAACCTGTCTGAACCATCTGTCATTAAATGGGGTGGTTTACTGCAGGAAATCTACATTCCCAGATGCTTCCTGAAGACCTTTGTGCTGGTACTTTCCCCTCTGAGGGAATGATGCTGCCAGCCCCTATAAAAGCAGAGTGATGGCCAGGCCATACTGGCCCCAGAGCACTACCAAGGGGGTTGTGGGGCCTGAGCTCTAGTCTGGGCATGCAATGCAGCATGTTGTGGGAGCAGGGAAATGGAAGTGGATGTGAATATCTCTAGACTTGCTTCTTCCAAATTGCCCGAGGGCTTGAACAGTTTGCAAAATTGCACAGGGGACAAAGTTATGTCACTTAGGCTGCGTACATGGGAGCTCACAGTGCTGCATATGAATAGAGATTTCAAGCCTGTTAGAACAGTGGTCCTCCACATCCTCTTTCACAGGTAACGTAGACTATATGTAGTTCAAGAGTATATTTGGAAGGTCATGTTTCTTTTCTCCTTTTTGATGACAACCGGAAAGTCTTTGGTACCAGTTGATTTCATCTTGAGGAAGTGAAGTTCATTAACAGAATTCTTAGAGACAAAGCATGGAGTTGGTGATGTCTTGAAGTGACAGCAAACCTCTGTGCCAGATAGAGCCTTCCTCTGCTCAGAGCCCTTTTGTTCTCTCTCAGCTGTTTGTCTTCTCTGGATACTGTTAAAAACACAATTTCCCTTCTCTCTTACATAGCCCCAAGCAGACAGATCCATCTAGGTTCACAGAGGTGTGAAGTTAATGTAAAGAGGAATCTTATTACCTCTAAGTTGCTTTTCTTTCAAAGCACTCACCATGTCAGGATGTTCCTTTTCCTATCCATTTCTCTTCTATTATTCACCCCCTGGGAAAGACTGGTTCATAGCAAGGAGTTGCCTTGGGGCACAAGGAGTGTACATGTCGCCTTTCGGCTGTGCTTGGTTGGTCAGTTGGCCATATGCTGGAAGTAGTTACCATACAGTGACAGCAGGACTACAGGTGGTTGGGAGGAACACCAATGAATGGTACATATTTTAGAATGATAAAAATCCAAATTCAGGATATCTTTCTGTTAAGCTACCTGTCACGGAGAAACTAGGTCTATTCTGGTCTACTCTGTGCTGGTGAGACCTCACTTGGAGTACTGTGTCCAGATGTGAAGTCCTTGGTATAGGAGAGACATGGACCCATTGGAGCACATCCAGAGGAGAGCCACAAAAATGATCGAAGGGATGGAACATCTCTCCTACAATATGAGAGAACTGGGGCTGTTCAGCCTGGAGAAAAGGAGGAATGACCTCAGGGAAGACCTCAGCGCAGCCTGTCAGTATCTGAATGGGGGGGGAGGCTATAAGAAAGAAAGGGACAGGCTCTTTAGATGGTTCTGTTGTGATAGGAAAAGAGGAACTGGCTTCAAACTAAAAGATTTAGATAGGATATAAGGAAGCAGTTTTTTACAATAAGGGTGGTGGGGCACTTGTGCAGATTGCCCAGAGAGGTGGTGGATGCCCCATCCCTGGGTCAGGCTGGAGCAGGCTCTGAGCAGCCTGATTTAGCTGTAGGTGTACCTGTTCATTGCAGGGGAGTTAACCCAGATGACCTTTAATGGTCCTTTCAAATGATTTCATGATTTTATAATCACCAACAGAGGCAAGTCAATGCAGGAAAGGTACATCTTGCACTCTGTTCTGGAAGTATCTTAGTTGCTGCATAATTGCACCACATTACTGGCATTTGCTCAGTGTGTAATGAACATATAAAGAGAAAAGCAAGTAGTTAGCACTGGTAAACAGAAAGAAGCAGTTCATAATCCTCTGAGGCTGCTCTGGCTCTGCTGCAGAACTCATGCATATGCTCATTGCAAAAGTGGAGCTACTGTGAATGCGTGCTGCAGGAAGTGGTGCCTGTCCTGAATAGCACTGCTGCCCCTGGGCACAGATTGCTCCTACTATGGAGCAGCAATAATTGGCTCCTATCAGCTATCACGCAGGGGATAATGGACACAACAAGATTCAGACCGTACTGGCTGCTGACTCTGTGTTTGAAATCCTAAAATAGTTCCATAATGAGCATGGTAGGGGCCAAAACTTTACACTAGGGACATGATCCCAGCTTTGTGCTCAAAGAACCTCACTGCCTGGTGAGGCTCCTCTCCAGATTCTCCTATGCCTCTAAAAAGTCCAAGCTGCAGAAAAAAACAACATGCACAGAAAAGAGAGTTCCCTGAGTGCCCTAAAAACATCAAGTGGCCGTAATATTATTTTTCCAGACATAGGAATAGGGGTAAATAGAATTTTCCTAATTGAGCAAGATACAAATTAGATCCCAATGGAGTTTTCATTTACTCCTGTTTGGTAGCTTGCAGATGAGTTTTACCTTGAGGATCCATTGCATCTGAAAAACATAAAATTAAATGTGCTTTATTGCTCTTCCCTGACAGTGTAGCTGGCCCAATAGTTGAGGAAAAAACATTGTATGTTGAGTTCCCTCTACAGAACAAGATGTTATGCTCTTTCCTGACAGTGTCATAAGCAAAACAGGTGTGATCAGTTAGAGGTGGCACGCAGTTGTCTGAAAGATTGTACTCATAAAGCTGCTTTCAGTATCTTACCGTTGGACTGAGGCTATTTCAAAGTATAATCTGTTAATTATTTCCATTACTGAGTTGGAAAGGGTGAAGAGCATGTATGAAGAGCGTGTATGAGATTTGGAAAGAACTTTGGTTGCAAGAAACTGGAAATCAGGGTCAACACTGATAAATACTGAAATGTTTTGAAATCAACAAGATGAAATTAAGTTGTAACATCACAGGAAAGAGGGATGAATTAAGCAACTGGAAATCAAGAATAACTGGCACTGTTAGTGTGGCAGCACTGTAAGAGAAGAGCAAGTCAAATTGAACTGGATCTCTGGCTGATTAGAAGAAAACAAAATAATGAATCTTTCTCCATGGTCCACTGACTGGCCTGTTAGCTGCAGGTTGTTACTTGAAAATGTTTATTCTTCAGACAAAACTGATATGACTTAAGTACAGAAACTCTCTGTGCAGCTGTAGGCGTATCACTTCCTCAGAGATGGAGATAGAGAGGGACAAGCAGAGACCAGGAAGGTGGTGTGTTGTTCAGAAGGTGAATGGTCAGAGGATGGGCAGTGCGGGTTCTCCTCCTTTGGACATTTTTTCCTTGTTTTAGGAAGGATTTCCAAAAACCATTCAATCTCTACCTTTCTATCCATTCTGTAACAGTATTGCTATACTTCACTGGATCTTGTGAATATAAATTTTTCAGGTTTTTCACAACTCTGAGAACATTTCTTTTCTGCTCTAAGGCAGAGATGCATTCTCAGGCAAAGCGATAAGCTAAGTTCTGTGATGTGCCTGCTCTTACTCATGTCTCTCATTGAATGCCTATGCAAGTGCTTTATATTAGGAACGTAGCCATTTTGATTTAGGAATTTTTCTTTTGCTACATACAGAAAAAATCCTGTGATTTGTTCTACAAGTTTAAAAACAAAGAGTGCAGAAAGAAGACCACAGGCAGAAAGTAGAATGGGACTTCTGATTTAATTACTCATGCATATAACAATACATATGCATATATAAATGAGTATGCTACATTATTTATTGTTGTCTTTTTTTGTTTTTATGTCCACAGGGCTACAGCTACTCATAGGGGCCAAGTTATATTCAAGGATGCCTTAGCACAACAGCTGTGTGAGCAGGGAGGTAAGAGCAGCCATTATTTTAAAAATATCTGGTAAATGTGTTTTTCCATTGTACTTGCATGTCAATGTTACTCATCTCAAAAGGAATTCAAGACGATTTTAGTCAGGACCTTCCCTGTATTCTCAAAACCAGCTCTTTCGGTGGTTGTACATCTCTGATTATTGATCTGGGAAGCCCAGAATTCTGTCCTGTCTGAGCATTGAAGAATAAGTTGAAGTACATCCTATTGCTTTATACCATTAAAATGAGACTATAAGAACTGTCTTTTGTTTACTGTCAGCACTACAAGCTGAGTTTCAACTCTAGCTGAAGAAGAAAAGAATGCAGTTTGCCTACAGCAAAAGCTTCAGTTACCATCCTGCTCACGAGCAGCTTTGTAAAGAACCTGCCTTCCCATTTTATGAAAGTAGGCCGTCGTATTTTTGCCCTTCACCAACAACTTTTGATCACTTTTATAGCTAAACAAAATGTTTGACTTACACTGACTTTAAAAATCTAATTGTTTGCACAGCTTATCATATATAGGCTTTTGATGAGTAACTTCAAAATAAGTGTCCTGTTGTGAGTTGTTGCCTAGCACTGATGCATGGCTTTGAATGTGTCTCATTATAGCAGTGGGAAGTACGGAAGGTATCCATCACTTCTGGTGACTACTTCCATACTCTCCATAGATAGGAGAGAAGGGAATATCTGTGCTTTGTGATTTCTGTGATCCAGTTTTCTCTGCAAAATTTCAGTGGTATTTCCATGTGAAGGGAGACATGGGCCAAATCAGTCTAAAATAACTATTTCAATATTACACATTTGTTGTCATTCAAACAAGCCTGTGAAATTAAAATGCATACTTTTGGGCCTACTTATTATTTCTTTTTGTTCATATGAGCTTGGGAATATCTGTGCAATTGTTTTGTAGCAGAAAGTTCTTGAATGTTATTGAGAAGCTTTTATTGAGGTGTGAATAAAGTATGAATTGTACCTCTGTGACAGTGAGGGCAAAACATTTCAGTTTTCAGTTTCAGCATGTGAGTTTTCAGTATTTTAATATTTCAGAGGGAAATAAGGGAATTCAGAGAGGTGACTGAGGATACCAACTAACAAGCTCAGAAGGTAGAATTAAATATATTTTGAATAAATTAGAGTAGTGTAACACATATATTGGCAAGGGAGGGTGATAATGATCCGGATGGAAGGTGATCAGACACAGCAGGTACCAGTGTTTTACTGTGTGGAAGGAAAAATCTCTGGTGAAATTACAGAAAAGCCTTTAATATTCAGAATAGGACATAAATTGTATGGGTGTCATGTTTGGTGACTGGAATAAGGATATTTGGGAATGGGAGTACTGTCAGGAATGCCATCTGGGATGTGTTAAGGAGAGTGGTGAAGATATCTCACACAGGTAACTTGCTAGATGACATGAGAGTGGAAAAATACAGTTATTAGCATAAAATAGTAAAAAGCCTCATACTGCATGCAATGTTGCAAAATGAAACCAATGCCAAAGGCAGAGCCTGCAGTGGTCAGAACAGGAAAGTTAAGGACACATAAGTAGAAGACATACTGAGGGAAGACTGAGAGGGAGACAGAAAGCTGGCACTTATCAGCACAATGAAAGATAGGCAAACAAGACAAAAGGAAACATGACCATCAGTATCAGAGCTGACAGTGTGGTCAAGGAGAATATGGGCAAAGCAACAGGATCTCCCTGACAGAAGAAAATACTTTGATAAGCAGAGAGTAGTGAGTAGAAATCCGTCAGTACAGACTTTGACAGTTCCTGTTTCTGAGATGCTATACAAGGAGTCTTTGCTAGCAGAGCTGGTAGCATATATTGTAATTCTTTCCCTCTGCTGTTTTACACCACTGCAATTTTGGAGCATAATTCAACCTTAAATCAACAATTTGACAATACTTGTGTGGATTAGAACAATAACTCCTGATGATACTACATGCAGTCTCAGAGCACAAAGGGACTCCACAGCATAAAGAGAAAATGGGATTTGTTTATTGTCTATGTGCAGGGAATAGAAGATGATGAGCTGTGACAAACCTGGGCTTCACTGTGGCTGTCCCTTTGCCTTCTCCATCACACAGACACAGAGAGCCATGTCCAGCACCATATCCCTCAAGAGGCCTCCAGCTTCCCCATCTTGTGGTCATCTCCCAAATCCTCAACAACTTCCATTTTTTCCATAATGTTCCCCCCAATTCTCTTTACTTTGTACAGACAGTACTAAATAACTGTGGATTTGTATTCTCCAAAATATTTATCAAGTTTGTCTTAGTCAAAGATCATCCCGAGCTGCAGTTTTATGAGCAGCCCACAGTCTATGGCAGCCATGAATAAGTTAATTCCTTTGAAATTCCTACATGCAAGCTTCTCAGAGCTTTGCTTGGTTCTTCCCCAGATTTCTGTCCAGCTGTCAGTTTTCCTGACTCATCTGGTCAAAAACTCTGTTGCCCATTGCCCTTCTTTCAGTCCTGTCCAGTGCCAGGCTACCCTCTGCTCTTTTCTTATTTCCTAAGCAGACAGTGTGCATTGCACTGGTCTTCCTTACCAGTGAGAACTATTGTAACTCTTACACTATTAGCATTGATATTCCATTTTAAATAAAAGATGTTGTCTTTGAAGCAAATCTCACTTTAATTCCATGCAGACAATCACAGTCTCAGCAATACTAATAATATAAACAAAGGATTATTGCAGAAAGAATTAGTGTGTTTCTTTAAAAGTGAAGATAAAAATGCAAAACAGCAAGAAAGATTGACGGAGGTGGGGTCTTAAGGTCTGTCTCTGGCTCTAAACATTACTTAACTGAATAACTGAAGTGAAAAATGTGGCACATAAAATAAAGAAAATAAAACCAAAGGGAAACTTTATAGATTTATTACAGAACATTTTTATAATAATTATTCACCAGAGATGATATCAGCCTTCATAATAGCTAGTACAAAGGATATATATGGAGACATGAAACAAGCACAGAATCTCAGAAATCACAATTGCTGTTGCTGTCTACCCTTAGATGTGCATTAGTAAATCCTAATAGAGTTAATGGGATTTGTGCAGTGAAAGGGAAGCGTATTTCTTATTTGGAAGTGAATTAGAGGATGATAAAGGGTAGTGTTAAGGAATGGCAATGCCAAACAGCAGCCCTGTGTATAATGTAAATGGAGTAAGGAAAGACGCCACAGGGAAAGACAAAATCACTTGAAAAGCTGTGTGTTCAGCATACAATAAATATTTTAAGAAGCCAGAGAGATCTTTGAGAACTGATGTGTGCTTTAAAGTTTATATGAATCTTCAAGAAGATCTTGGAAGAGGAAAGGAAACATAAAAACAGGCAAGAAAACAAAAGAATTTAAAGACAAAACAGAAAAGGTGGATGTGTTATAAATACTAGTAAGGAAAAGTGTGTTAATGACTGATGATAGTCATCATCATCACAATACCATTAATAATATCTTTAACAATACATTTCACTTGTTCATCTAATAGTGAAATGAGTGGAAAACAAGGTAAACTTACAGATTGATAAGGCAAACTTGTACAGATTTATTCATATTTATTCTTGTCTTGAACGGAACAAAAAGATTACACTGAAAAAACACTACTGTAATTAAAACGGAGCTGGCAAAAGATCAGACCTGGTTGCGCTGCACTGTGAAACTCAGAGGAGACCATCAGCTCTGTATGAGAACAGTGATGGTGCTGGACTTTTGAAAGAGCTCATGGTGCAGGGATGGAGGCAGTTGGCACCCACATCACACTGACTGGTGTGAAAGGGCTAACAGACTGTTGTTCCAAGTCCTCTATTTACCTTTGGGCTAGCAGTACAGTTCTTTGGCATAAGGACCATGCTGAGAGATTGTGAGCATGTTATAGAATTGTATCATAGAATGCCATAACTTGTCATTTAGCTGTGCCTGAGTGAAGGAGAATCAGAACCATAAAACTTAAAAGATGGAAATGGTGAAGGGTGTTGTTGCTCCCTTCTAGTGCAGAAACATTCCTTTCAGCAAAATACCCAGAATTTTGTACAATCTTGCATATTCAACCTTCACCACTAATTGTAGGAGTAATGTTCCTTTCATAAGAAACCACTGTCTGCTCTGACAGATGTCTTCATGTGAAAGTAAATGATGAGAACTGGCCCAGGTTCCCTTTGATTTGAGAGCTTCTGCCTGAATGTTTGTGGAAGATCTTTAAGGCATGTTTTGTACATTGTAAATATGGATTGAAGAACACTTTGAAAAACAAATATGAAACAGATTGCAGGCTCTCCGGCCTGACCAGAGTAGTATTTTACAGAAGAATGAAGTTCAGAGCTGACATATTGCTCCTTGGCTTATGTGTCAGCAAGAATAATGCAGCCCTCAGGCAACACACTGACTCTCTCTAGGGGAATGCTCAGCCTCTGTCTTTTAACAGCAACTTTATTTACCAGTGGAGAGAAAGTATTGGCAGGATTCTAAACAAAAAATATTTGTTTTCTTTTTCATCTTCATCTGTCTGCTAATGAGGAGATTAGATTCTTTCATAATCTGCAAAATACATACCTTTCTGCACCTTTCATTTATGATGAATTGCTGGGTGACGTCCAATGGCTGCTGCTTGTTGAAGTCAGTGTTTGATGCTTGTCTGGGAGCATTTGAGTTTCTGTAATTAGCTTTGTATTAAAAAATATTAAAGTCCAAAATATTATATATATATATATTATATATATATATATATATTTATATATATATATATATATAATTTGAAGTGAGTTTTAGGAATGTTTCTGGAATATCTTCTTAAGCTGTATTCCTTGCCTATCCCTGTACACTAGGTTGACCACACAAGTCTGTGGAATATGTGTGTCATTGGTACAAAGTGATGTAACTGGAACATATGTTTAATTTGTAATATGTTAGCTCTTCTTTTCAGGTTGAACATTCATTGTGCTTAATCATTAGCTATTATCATATGTCATTATTTTCGTTCTGATTTTTCCATTAGCATCAGACCCATCAATGAATCTTGTTTCCCTCCCTATATACCAGCCCCTATAGAGTGAGCTGACATTTCCTTGCAAATTCTTTCTGATTTTCCTCCCCTCTAGTTCATTTATACTAGGACATATTTTTGTATTATTTTAATCATTATTAACCTTTCATTAGCCTTACTTCATCCACAGAATATCTTAATCTTTTACTCCAAAAGATGCCTTCATTCTCTCTCATCTCATGGACACGGAGCCCCACAATGACCCCACTGACTTTTGCATTCCCCATTACTTTGGGTTTCTCACGCTTCCAGTTTGACTGTGGCCTTTCTCTCTCTGAATCACTTGGTATTGTATACTTTTATTCTGTGCTTTCCTTACCAAAGGGATTGCCTTGCCTTACAAGACAAGCATCCTACATTTCCTTACATTTTCTTGTATTGTATTTGTTCATGCCTCTTAGACTATGAGCTCTATCCAGCTCAGTTTCCATTATTTGCCCAGTACAATTCACCTCTTGTAAAGCTCTGTACTTATCCTGGGTAATAGTTTAAAATCTAGTAATAAATTATTTTACTTCAAAATTTCTGAAAGGCTACAAATTCTCATTTGAGCAGTATACATTGTTAAGCCACACAAATACTGATTCTAAATTTCAAACTACACAATTATGTATCGCTATCTAAGTGAATCATGGTTTAAAAATGTATGCTATGATTGCCTTTTTTCTTCTCTCAGTCTGAAGGGCTGTAGTTTTTTCTTTTAATTTTGATCTTTGCGGTGCATGGTTACTCTGCAACATATAATATTTTTCTAGCTTTCTCATTTCATGCAAGGAAATTCTGTTTTACTTCAGTCATATTGTATGGCCCACCGTGCAGTCTGCATTGTTTTAAAGTAAGTCGTTCTGTGAATGGATGAAAAAAGACAGAAGAAAATACTCTTAATTTTCTGTGACATTCTACATTTATAATATTTTGAGGACCTTAACTACAATACTTGAGGACCAACACAGTGGTGCCTTGCAATGATATGTAAAATGTAATACAGGAACTATTCTTAGGGAGAATAAAGTCTAAGATCATCACTCATTAAGTGGTAACTTCACAGTCTTTTGTTGTATTCAGCTCTAGAAATTGAATTACAAATTAGATGGAGGAATACCTGGGGCAAAAATGCTTGGGCTTCTCAGATCCTATAGAGACTTGGGGAACAAAATCAACCTCCTCATAATAAAATCTTTATCTTTAGGAACAGCCTTTTGTCCAACACCAAGTGTTTGCTTAATTGCACATGTAGTTTTTTAAATGAGTGTTTAGTAGTAATATTAGGTATGTGCTCAAAATCCTTCCTTTCAGACTATTGGTAAGCAGTTTTGTTTTGCAGTATACTATGTATATAATTGAAAAGGCCATTCAGGAAAAATCAAATGCTGTATAAATGGCTAGTTATAATTAAAAAAAAAATAATAATAATGCTGAAGACAAAGAAATTTGTAAATTTAAAAAAAAACAAGTTTGTCTTCTACCTGTACCTTTTGGATGAATAATGAAATTCTGCATAAATTCAGAAAGTACCACTGGTAAGAGTGAGTACTCGGGGCACAACAGCCTTCTGCAGGAAGCTTCCAAAAAGCAATACCAAGCAGCCTGAGATGAATGAGAATATAGTCTTTCATTTAATTTTGAGGTCTGAATTGCTTTTGTTGGAGAAGAACGTCTCTTTCAATAGACTTTCTCTCACAGGCTAATGAAATTTGCTCAGCCAGCTAACAAGTCTGTCCGTGACCTGGCCTGACACAACCATCCTCCTAGACAAGCACCAGCAGCAGCTCTCAGCCACGCCTGTCCTTATAGATCCCCTCTTGTGATGACCCAGAACTAATGAAAAGGGTTAATGCAGAGCATCAGAGACTGAGATCTTATTTTAGGCTTAACCACTAGCAACATCAAGAGTATTTCAAATCCCACACCATGGTGTATTTCCTTTCCTGCAAGCAAAAAAACAGAGCAGCTGCATTGTTCTACCTAGGAAACAATTCAGCTAATCCAAGTTAATCCATTTTTTTCTATGCAAAGAGCTTCTAAAAGTCTTCTAAGATGTATATACATGCCTCCATGGAGAAGAACAGTGATTGAGAGTGCAAGATACAAATGCTGCCTTTTCCTGAGCAGTATCCGCCATGGCATTACCATGGAGGCAGTGCCAAGATCTAGCTTGCAGTTGGAATCCAATTGCTCCAGCTTGTATAAAGTTGTGATGAGAAGTCTGGGCCACTGCTAGTCATAATTAGCATTTCTGTTCGGGAAGACAAGTTTGGTGCTGCTCACTCCTTTATGTGGATCATTTTCTTCCATAAAAATGCAGCATATCAGAATCATAAAATCACAGAATCTTTGAGGCTTTTAAGACCCTTAAGATCATCAAATCCAGTCATCACCTGACACTGCAAGTCCACCACTAAAACATGTCCCTAAGCACCACTGTCCGCACATGTCTTAAATTCCTCCAGACTGCTTGCCATCCTTTTCTGATCTACAGATACCTCACCTGTTTCTTGCTCCATCATCTTAATCACAGGCATTCCCATGGAAAGTTGCAGTTTCATTACAAAATGTCATACCTCTAAGCAAATCAAATGGTTAAGGAGAAAATAGGCAGATAAAAAAAGAAATGTCTGAGATTTGTTTTGGACGGCTATGTGCGAGGGCCCTACGCAGCTTGCTGCATTAAAAATCAGTCAGATGTTGTGACAGAAATTGCAGTATTTCAGTAATCTGTTTTGCCATATTCTGAAGAAATCATGACTATGATATGATTTAGGTCAGTGCCCAACAAGAAACTCAGAATCATTGTTCTCTGTTTTATTTGTGTTCTGTTTTCTGAAGTACAATACACAGCTAGAAATATAGCCACTTTTATGAGGAACTGAGAGGCAAACAAGATGGCTGCTTTCCACAAGTTCACTTGTGTGCACTTTTGGAATGAGATATAACATATTTGGGACTTAAGACTGGGTGACGTTGTCGATGTAGTAGCTGCTATGGAGTATCTAACAATGTGTTCTACCTTCCCTGAATTCTTTGTATAAGTATTTATGTTCTGTTTTCATTTTTGTAACTTTACAACAAGATTCCCGTTTCAAAGTGTTAGGAAATGACTAAATCAAGTTTAGTCATTTCAAACACGCATACCCATATACACTGTGTCATTAATATATTCTACTATTTTGTGGAAGGATCTACTAGGGAATCAGTTCAGCAATGCATGCAAAACTGTGCTCAAAAATAAGTGTTTGATTCGGTGATATGCTGAGATAATCCTTTATTTGTCGCACTAGGTAAAGTAGGATTTTTCCTTCCAGCAATGTACCTAGTAAAATGTTGTCATGAGCAGCATAAATGGTCAAAATGTGGCAATTTTTTTGCCTCTCCTAGACTTTATTTCTTTTATTCAACTTAATTTCCACTCTGCTTGTAAATTATTAAATTACTGAATCTCAATCTTAGCTATTTCTAACATTTTGTAATCCTTGACTAGAAGTAATCTTTCTTACCTTGCTGTACAATTTATATATTGCGTTTATTATTGGTGCTTATTTTAATTAGAGGATATTCATTTATTTTTAGCTCCTATTATATTTTTATAACTCTTAACGTGTCATATTTTTCATAATTAAAATGTCTGAAGAGTTGACATAGTAGAACGCGCTGCTACAATTTGTTTTATACCAAACTGATCTTTAATGCTGCAGTTAAGCACTAATCACAGCAGATATTCATGCATTGTGTGTCTTTGTTCTCCACAGCTCCAACAGAAGCTCCATTGCATCCTCAGCTAGGTAGGTGATTTGTCATTCTTACTACTAAAACTCAGAAACACTATCTTTATTATAATAAACAATCTGTAAGGTCACATGAAACTAGCTCTAGGGAATTCAAATAAAAATGAAACTCATATAAAATGAATTAAATTATATCTAACTCTGATTAGTTGTTTTTTCATTCTGATTTTTATTGTTGTTTATTTATTGCCTTTGAGCCTTTGCAGTGTAAGTATATCACGCTGCAGAGATTTTCTTTCCAGCTCTGCATTAGAGCAGCCATTTGAATAAGGACACATAAACTCCGCTGTGGGAGAACACTATCACACCAGCACAGGGTTGCAGGGAAGGTTTTGCCCTTGTGCACCTGCAGGGTGCACCCAGCAGCAGGGCAGTCCCACAGAGCACTAACCTGCACCCATCAACAGCTGAGCTGCAAGTTGGTTTGGATGTTTTGGCCGTTACATATAAATGAAACGGTAAACTCAGGGCAAAAGCTGAAGTTCAGAGCTTGCAGGTTAATTGTTGGAAATACTTATGTAATCTCACTCACAGCTTAGATATCTTGAATGAATTGACCTTTACTTCCACCTTCACTGACACAGCAGAAAAATCCCAATGAACTCCTGGCTTTTTGCTTATGAGTTATCAAAATTGACCTCCTGACTTTTAGAACCAGAATACTTCATGAGGATGCCTCATCTCCCTTTATGCCAGTGTTTCCAGATTCTGGATATGGAAGTTGTTTTTTTCTGAACTTTCAAGAAACACAACAGACGTTAAAATGTTAAGCATGTACTTGATGACAACAGTTGGTCAGAGCTGGAAAACATGAGGTAATTGATGGGATTTTTTCATATGACACTTTCTTTCATTCTAGCTGAAATGCACAGTGACAGCATCATCTTACGAGATGACTTTGACTCTTACCATCAGCAAGAATTGAATCCTAGCATGTGGTGAGTTTCAGACTTTTTACACGCATCTTAGTAAATTAAATCATTCTGGTTATTACAGAGTATTATATTACACACATTGTTGTAACCTTATGTATGTCTTTGCTCCATAAAGCTCTAAATATACTAGCTTATTAATTTACTGATTAATGATTGAGAGAGAAATTCTAAGTCCATTGAAGTGAGCAAGAAATTCTTATTCAGTTCAAATTTTGAATTAATCAAAAAATGCAAGGAGTAGAGCAGAACTCCCTGAATGCTTTTGTGTGAAAATGTTGATTTCTTCAAATCAAAGCATTTATTGGAAAAGACAATGAATCTGAATGCTTACATTTTGTTTTTTGATTAATTTTTTCATTTCCTGTTGATGACGTATTTCTGGTGAAGCTAACTATAGTGGAATTCATTTTAAACTGAGATAAAATAATTCCAAAACGTTCAAAGTAGAAAATCAACTGGAGTTGAAATTTATTTCAGTTTGTTTCAATCCAGTTTATTTCAAAAATGTAACTAATTTTATTGATTTCATTCATACAAGACAGGAATATTTTAGTGAGTTACTTTATCGCTTTCAGGCAAAATGTGCCTTTTAGCAGTTACTGCGTTTGTGATTTAGGAATACTTCTGTTCTTTTAAATCTAATTTAGTCTTCCTTTTTATTAAGGTCTCTCACAGTTGCCTATATGTGCAGGTCTTTTGCATTTCACCATCTCATGTAAAAAGATTATGGTTTATGAAATGCTACAGACGTTTTTCTTTTGCATATGTTTGTTGTAACAGTTTTTAGTATGTGCCTACTATTTTTCCTCCTTTTGTTCCCTTTGTATTTTCTCTTGAAATGTTTTTCTGGACAGACACATTAAGGACCTGGAATGCTGTAATATAAAAAAATAAAAATAAAAAAATAACCAACTCTTTCTTTTTATGGGAATGAATAGATCAAGGACTCTTAATGGGTTACAGAATAGCTGTCAAGGTAGATAGCTTTAGCAGCAGCGTGTTAAATGGACTTGAGTGGAAGGAAATGAGAGGAGGCATTATTTCCCTGCAGATGTCTCATAACTCACAGAGAGCCTGTCTGTTGGGAGCCTCCATAATTTATTTATTCATTGCTCTCTTATCTTCAAATTCATCCTTGCTTTTCAGAAGTCTCAACAGAGAAATTTCAGTCTAAAAGAGACCCAGGTCTCCTGCTCTTTTTGTCTCTGAGATCTGGATGTGATCCCTATGGAATAACCTTGACCCACCTTGGCAGGTGCGTCAGTGTGTAGAGGTGTGTGCTGGGAGAGAGCCCTAAAACTCACTGCTGCCCTGCAAGGGATACCTTGATATTCTTGTAATGACACCAGAAAGGCAACATCTTCGGCAAGGCTCAATGGAAGTGGAGCACAAATAAAACTATAATGAGGTGTCATGAGCTTTTCTGCATAAAGGATTTCTACAGTAGCTCTCCCTCCAGTGAAGAGCTGCTTAGTGGCAGAAAGCTCACTCTCATTTGGTTGTGTTGTGGGAGTTAAATCAGGGATTATTAGCAGTTTACACCATCCCCCCTAAAATTGCATTTTTCCCCTGGCAGCTGCTAAAATCCCATCTTTATCACAAACAATTGCAGTGAGTGCTGGAGCAGGATTTCCAGCCCCACTCTGGCCCTGCTCCACTGTGCTCTGAGTGCAGGAGCAGCTGCCTGCTGCACCAGCCCTCCAGCAGCGCCTTGTCACCCGGGGCCAGTTAAGCTAAGCCCCTCTAATAATTTCTGGAGCCATTATTTGTGTAAAGATGAAAAGAGAGGAGTTAATATTTTCCTCTGGCCTTTTTTTCCCACATCCTATGCAACATTGGCTTGGTGTGATTAGCATTGTCACAGCTCCTGTACCACTCTCTTCATGCAGAACTCCAGCAAGGTGTGTACAGTCCAAGTGCACAAGCAAAGCCTTGTGTAGCTTATGTGTGTGTCTAATTCTGAGCCCAAGCAAAGCCACAGTGCCACCCCACATCAAATAGCTATTCTGCACAATGGCACTATATGATTTTGAGAGTGTATGCTTGTTTTAATATAGATTTCTGATCTTTGAAATGCATTGCAAGACGCATCCTACCCACATCCATTTGTTTCTTCAGAGGCTCAGGAAGATGAGAAAGATAGCCATGGGTATTTTCTGGAGCTGTGAGGTGAGAAGAAAGGAAGGGATGGGATAGGGCTCTTTGTAAACAGAAAAATCCCAACATCTGAGACTGGGTTCCTGATAAAAATCACAGTTTGGTAACAGAGAGAAAACAGGAAAAAAACGAAAAGAAAGGGGAAAGGAAAAGGCAGCAGGTGAAACATCAGGTGAAGAAAGAAACAGGGAGGGCTTCTGTACTGGGAATGCAGGAGCTGAAACGTCTTTCTTTTCTTTCATTTTCATGGGACTCAGCCACCACGGAGATTTCCCTGTGGAGTGTGTCCAACTGAGTTTTCTAACTTCTGTCTTCCAGCAAGCAATACTGTCAGAATGTGACTATTTCTGAAGTTGCCAAACTTAGAAGCATGCAAACTTGTTTGTTTAAGCAAAGATTTCCTTGCTTTTCTAATCACATTTGCTGTGTACTTTACGAAGATCTCTCTTTCTACTGAAATAATATGACTCTTGGATTCATAAATACCCATTGTATTTCATGTCTAACATGTATTTGATGTGTAAGGTAGTTTAAGTGAGTCCCACTCTGTGGTCAACACACCACATGCTAAGCAGATCATAGTAGACCTACAGAAGACCATATGAAAAGTCTAGTAGCACAACTGCTTCATGGTCTATATGCTGTAAGCTGGCAGGAGTGTGTTAGTTTGGAAAGTCCAGAAACCATGGAAGTAATTGATTTCCTCAGTAGAGAAAGGAAATTTGCATTGTGTAAATTTAAATACAGGAAGCCCTTGCAGAGGGAAGCCTGTTCTCTAGTCTTTGTGGGAGGTAAGGCTTAATGAAACTTTTCTGAAGGCAGAAATGCATGTTTCTGAGCATGTAATTTGCTTTTATGATGCCATAGTTGATGCATAAGATGAATACTTTGTAGTAGCAGCAGAGAAAGAAGATTCGGGGCATTTTCTGAAACGTGGTCTGTTTCTTGGAAGATAAAAGGCCAAATGGTATTTGGATGAGAAAAGGTTGAGAGGAGCAATGTAGGTGATATGTGAAATATAGTCTAGTTCATTGAATACTTGCTTCTATTATCATCTTGCCTCTATATAACCCCATAACAGAGAAGAGTAATAAATGATGCTATATAACAACTAGAAACAGTTCAAACAAGAACAAATCTAGAAGAAAATATCTTTATACTGAATGAATTAATCTTGAGACAAAGAGACGGGGGAAAGCAGATGCATAAATTAATAGCAGTTCTGGCATTAATTCATGCTTCTAGATAGAACTCCATGCTTTAAGAACAGAGATGTAGATAACAAGGAATTCAGTACATTTGGAAAAGAAAGCTCTATGTGGGAGCTATTGCTGACTAGACTCTCAGTTTAGTGCCATGTTTCATCTCAAAGCCCATCGAAATCCAAACAGCAATCACTTACAAAAGATAAACTCCTCAAAGGCGATTTGAAGAAAAGCTGAGCAAGTAAAATCAATCAGTAAGAAAGACTCCATCACTTCTTCATAGCATATGAGAAATGAAGAGGTACAGTGGTATTTCCAGTGGCACAGAAATGGCAGAGAGCTTTGTGACAGGAGAGAGAGATCCTAAAGTGATTTCCAAATTGCACTAAAACTGTGGGATTAAACTTCAGAAAGATTTATGTTTTAAAATCTCATGGCAGTTTGAGATGTTTACCTTCTTTATAGTCCAAACATCACAAAAGACATCAGTCAATATAATGTCCACAAACTCAGGTATTGTAGAGGGAAACGAGATGACAAATAGTGATGAGGAAGCAGCAGATGTTTCCCCTTCAGCAAAGCAAAGAACAATAGCTGAGAGAGATGGGACTCTGGGCTGGGGATGAGAGTGATGGCAGTCTGCATAGAAGACATCTAGATGAATATGACAGACATCAACAGCACCAGTGAGAGCCAGCTGTGAAGAGAAAGCTGAAGTGATTTTAATGTGCTAAGACTTCTAACCAGGCAGGTGAGAAAGCAAAAAGCTGCACCTAGACAGAGCAATTAATGCTGTCTCCTGGTTATATGAATGGAAAAGGAATTAACCTTACTGTCTGCATCAGGAGAGGAGTAAATTGGGTCATTTCTAAACATGTAGTATGATGATGATGATGATCTGAGGAACACCAGATCAATTATCTTACTCTTCATACATTCCTGTCAAGCTGCTGGGCAATTTCTTGTCAGAAGTGATACATTTCAAAGAGAACACAAAGGTTTGAAGAAGGATTACCAGCAGTCATACAATTTCTAATGAGAGGAGTCATCCTAGAGAAGATGAGTGGTGATGAAAGAGCTGTAATATGTTTGTAGACCACATTTGAGGAGTAGAATAAATTAACAGCTAAATCACTTTATATTTATTGATATATGATAATTAAACAATTAGATTATCACTTGGCTTAAGTAGTATGTCCTCTTATTAGGGCATAAATGTTCCCTACGTAGTATTTGTAGGTAAGGTTTTCCTGCCGTGTATGTTTCTCTGCATATATGGAGATTTCAGGCGGTTACTTTGCTATAAAACCCAAAAGCATAGGGGCACATAATATAAATAAAATAATGATTATAAGCAGCCAGAATACTACAGAATTCCAGGTTTTATTCCTGTTCCTATGTTCTTCAGTTACCAAAGTTTAGACATCAAGTGAAATTTAGATCATTTGAAAACACACATACCATAAACCCTGTTTCTGTGCATTCTCCTAAGGCACACTTCAGTTCACTCATATGCTCTCTTCTTGAGCTATATTGAAAAATAAAATTATGGGCCAGCTGTGGCTTATATAAGTAAATACTAATTCAATGAAATCAAAAGGAACTGCATTACTTTATTAGAAGATTCAGTTTTGCTACTTAAATCCAAAATACTAAATTCTATCAATGTGATTTGCTAAATGATCTTAGTTAAATACCAATACACAGAAAAAATTAAGGATGTTTTAAATCTGACTTTATTCTGGGAACTGGAAATGAAATTTAATAAAATCTTAGAATAACAGAGTGACATAAAAAAGTGGGAAGAGACATTCAGCTTTGATTTCTGTAATGGATTTGGGCACATTAGAGCCGGCTCTGCATTGAGTTGACCCTGGATCAAGTGAAGAAACCCAAAATAACAAGTGCAATCAATTATTCACTACGTCTGTGCATCTAAAAGTCTAACATCTATCCCTCAGCCCTAGCTCGCTGGGTAGATTTGACCCTCTTACAATGCTTCTGGACCATTCCCAGCAATGCAGGCAGAGATTTGATTTGTCCTGTCTGTGTCCATGGTGTGCTGATGGTTTTCAGACACTCAGGAATAGAAATATCCTGCTTTAAGATGCTTACAGAAAAACTTGACAAAGGTTTGGCACAACACATCAATGAAAAGACTAACAAGTGCCATAATTTAGGAAAAGAAGTGAAAAAGATCAAGGAAATTTGTATAGGAATTAACTGTGATCATTGCTATGATCATATGTATCAATAAGTCCCTATCTTGTTGAAATCTCTTCCTTTCCATCTGATTTCTGTCATCCAGAAATTAGCTATATAATTAAAAGAATGAAATCAAGCCTTTGCAAATTACTAAACTGTGGGAATGTGTATTTCTGTGGCACTCTGCATCAGAAAAGGTGGCCAAGCCAGAGGCACTTTGTGTGAGAGAAGCCAAAGAAGAACATGTCTAAGCACCCCTTACTGAAGTCCATTTCGCTTTAGACTCTAAAAATACCATTTATCAGACAGCAATTGGAAAGAAATGAGAAAGTTCGGAATTAATTCACCATTGCTTACAATGGATTTGTCCCCAGAGCAAATGTTGTCTTTACATTTGATCTTAAAGGGGTTGCCTGAAGACAGTACAACAACATGGATGGCAGACATTGAACACTCCAAGCTCTCCTGCAACAGTGCCTCCTCCCTTCTTTGTTCTCACCTTCATCCTGCCCTTTAGAATAGATAACCCTGCAGCTGAAGGGTTCAGGGTTTCAAATC
The DNA here is from genome assembly GCF_039878825.1 of Excalfactoria chinensis. Taxonomy (NCBI): domain Eukaryota; kingdom Metazoa; phylum Chordata; class Aves; order Galliformes; family Phasianidae; genus Excalfactoria; species Excalfactoria chinensis. The sequence goes on along the minus strand of NC_092825.1, from coordinate 11,910,111 downwards.
TGCAGGGTCCATTCCTGTTCCTGTTGGAAGGGAGTGCGACAGCCCTGTCAGGAGGAACTCAATGAGCTGCCTGAAGGCCAAGCACTGTACTAGACCTTGGTCTCCATCCTTGTTGCATGAGGGCAACAGAGAACTGAAGGCATACTAAGGCTGGTTTTATCTCCAGACCAGTGTGGTTTATTCTGTTCATTTCCATGAATGAGGCTTCTGTCCCAGAGAGAAAGGTGGCCAAAGCCATGCAGAAGCAATGCAGGAAAGCGGGGAAGAAGTTTTTCAAGTTTTGCAAACTGGAACACCCCTGAATTACTTACTGTCCCTGTGATATAAAGTGGCATAGTAAAATGACTCAGTTGCACTGGTTTGTTCCTCTGATCTGATCCTACCCATGTTTTGAAGTCAAGAGCAAGTACTTATCTACCCATCCACATGGTCCTTTATCAAGAGGCAGATTTAGCACACTGGACTTAGGGTGCTTGACCTCATGTTAGCAAGACAGTCTGATTCAAGTACCATAATATAACAGTCTTATTTTACAGTCTTCGTGCCTGATGCCATCTCCAGTGTGTGGTTTCTCGTTTCCATTTTGGACATGTTCTGTTCTTCTTGCAGGTCTGAATGCAGCAACTGTGAGGTTGGAGAGCAGTGTGGTGTGATTATGCATGGCAATGCCATCACTTTCTGTGAGCCATATGGTCCCCGAGAGCTGGTAAGTGCTTTGCAGGTTTAGTGTTCAGCAGACAGTCTCTTTAGCAAAGGTGATAAAGCCATGGAAGAACACCACAGGAACATCCAAAACAGTAGATGACTGATAACCAAAAATGGTTGCAATCATTTGCAAAGGAATATCTCTTGATCCAGTATATATCTGTTATTTAAAATATCTGTAACGACAGAGGGGTTGTGGATGCCCTGTCCCTGGAGGTGTTCAAGGCTGGGTTGGATGGGGTCCTGGGCCACCTGGTCAAGTATTAAATGGTTGGTGGCCCTGCCTGTGGTGGGAGGCTTGGAGATTCATGACCTTGATGTCCCTTCCAACCCAGGCCATTCTGTGATTCTGTGAAAGGTGATGTAACAGAGCTTTGTTGTCAAATTGTCATCTTTTTATTTCTGACAATGAAATAAAGACAAGGTTCATTTTTCTTTTTATATTCTATTAGCTCTATCCTTTTTTTTTTTTCTTGTTGCTGTTGACAAATGTTAATTTGATTGTAAAACATCACTTGCAAACAAGGCATCTTAGAGATTTAAATGCAGCCCAGAGCAAGCACCTGCCAGTCTAAGCAAAGTGTTTGTAGCAAATTGAGTCATGATGAACATGACAGAATTAATTTCATTGGGGTGTAGTTCGGCCATAAAATTGCTGAAAGAAACAACATGGTGCAACTTGCATTAACTTGGGATCATCTGGGTGGGGGAAATTAATTGAAAGATATATAACCAATGCCCACATGCTGCAGCTGACACCAGCAGTTAGCTGCAGTGTTGTAGATAAAATGGGAGTTTTTGAAAGAACTGAAAAATTGCAAGAACAGCTCAAAACCTGTTTAATTCAAAATTAATTTTCATGTTTTCAATAGTATTCTGAGTGGAGGGAGAGGCTAATGAGAGTTATTTGAAGAGGATGGATGGAAGAGTGCCATAAAGCAGAAGTGATTTTGGCCAAGAATCTTCTCCTTGTTTTAGACACTGACAGTTCCTTGAATGGGATTAATTTTATGTCTTTGACTGAGATCTCAATTGCACAAATGCAATGTAGATGTTGCTGGTGACTCAAAGGCATAAACAGATTTAAAAGCAATTCATTTATTTTATGGGTAAAGGAGAGTTTCAGTCATTCCCTCCATAGCGAACTCCAGCAGGGGAATCCTGACAGTGCTGCTAAATTGCCTCTCTGCTACTTTGAATCCTATCTGAACACGCTAAGCTTCATTAACTGCCTTGAGAAGAGATGTATTGTTTTATGCCTTGTGCAGAAACTATGTCACATCACTAGGATGTTTTTTCCACATTTTTTTACTCATATTAAATTCCAGTATTGCTTGTAGGCAACGCTTCCTGAAAAATAACCTTCTTGCATTTAGCAAACCAAGGGTCCCAAGTAGTTTAAAATGTTGTTAATTAGATGTCTTCTTCCTGCTAATGTGTAATTTAGCCTACCTTTATTAATCACAAATTGACTTCAAAATCCAGCCTTGGACTGTATCTCTTATATTGACAGTTGGTGAAATGTTGCTGTCATAGCATCAGGAACTTGGGAAAAAAATTATGATGATGCCTAAGTGTAATTAAATAATCAGCTGAAAAAAAAAACAAGTATTTTAAGGCTTAAAAAATACTTTAAAAATACTTAAAAATAAGTATTTTAAGGCTTATAAATATGCCTAGTAATGGATGTATAAATATTACAGCAATGTTGCCAAAAAATCAAATCCTTATGAAGGGTTTAATATTTGCGGTGAGCACAGGATACTGCTCATACCACAGGTTTGACCTGGGTTCATTTTTAAATATGGACACAGATTTTAATCCTAATTTTTGTTGAAATGATTTGATATTCACGTGTAACCATCTTTCAGCATCTAAACAATTTCCTTCTTCCTGTCAAAATTTGTAAAACCTTTTTTACTTCTCCAATCTATATTTATTTTTTGAGTCCCACTCTTGAAATTGCTCTTGAAATGTTTCTGTTCGCAGCTTCTTTTTCCACATCATTGCTTTAAAATACTAAGTGAAGAGGAGTTGAATTTGCAAAGTGTATTATATCAACAACTGTGACAGCTATTGGTTTTCTTCCTTGACCTCCATCTCCTCTCCTTACTGCCTGTAGCTGTCTGCTTCTGCAGGGAGAGGCTGTTTAATACCAACTGTCTGCGTCTGTTGGTGAGAATTTACCACTGGTAAAATCCTGGAAAGATATTTAGTATGAGGGATGTTGCAGAGAAAAATAGCTACTAAAGACTCCCTGCCAGCTCAGAAAAAAGTTTCCTTTCTGGAGCATCTGAACTTAGCAGTCCTTTACAAGGCTTGTCAAAGGGGTTTTGGAAGATCAACTGTTTTCATTTTGGTTATTTATTTATTTATTTTTCTAAAACATTACCTGAACAAGTCTCAACATATTCTCTTTTATTTTTATTTTTTTTTTTTCTGAATGCCTTTTGTGATAAATGATAACATTTAATTTCTTGGTAATGTGAGCTACTGAACATTGATAAAGGGTTTCGTTTTGAAATTAGAACTTGCACAACATAACATAATTAATTGAATGTAAGCTAATATAATAGGTACTCATAACTCAAGTCAGAAAGCACTTTATTACTTGGCATGATAAATGTGATGCGTAATATTGAATCAATCCTGACAGAATGAACATAAATTGGGACATGAATGCAATTTTAAAAGAGTTGATATAAATGCAACTTCCTTGGTTTTGCTTAAAGATTATAATCGCCTTTTAGAAATATTCCAAGGAGAGAAAAATTGCATTTTCTGCAAATATGATGTACAGATAATGGAAATTTTTCAAATGGATTTGAAAATTGCTATTTGAGATTATTGCGATGGTTGAAAATCTGTCCCACCAAGTCTGTTCTCAGATCATTAGTAGCTGTGATTAATTACTTACATTTTCATTCATCCTCCACTTGGACCCGTATTATCAGCTAATCTGTAGTGCATTTCAGTGAAGATCCCATTTGTTAACACTTATAAGAAATTTTCCTCCGTATTCAGCATGTGTGTAGAAAAAAAAAGACATCAAAAACTCATGCCAAAACAAGCCATTTCATGGACTCTTTTCTTCTCAGTGTGGAGGAAGGAAAATAAAGATCTCTCTGATGTTCTTTGTCATTCAGTGAGAAGTTGCTGGTGACTCAGAAACGTAAACAGATTTAAAAGCAGTGCTCCCCATGCTCACCTACACCCACTAGAACATTCCCAGGACCAGGTCTCCATCTGTTACAAATTCACAAATACCTTAACTTGGTGCAAACCTGCACTGGACAAAGCTGAACCCCTTTTGCTCTTCTGCACCATTGCAGGCAGAAATACTGTCCATACATGCACTAGTGGACAGCATAGTAAACCATGTTATTTATCAGGTTAAAACTAACTTGCAAAGGAGGAAGACCATTAGCTTGACTGAAATCAGCTACTCAGGCTGATCTACCTGTTATCATCTAAATGCTGATGTTAGTACATAGAAGGGAATGGTGAAAGCTGCCCTGTCACCCAGGAATTTGTTAATCATATAGATGTGAGTGTACATACAAATGCTGATTATTCATTGGAAAAGATATGGATATTTTTCTGATCCTAAGTAAGAATCATAAAACATCTGCATTTTGGATTAGCTTTTGTTCATTGTCCTGCAGAGATGTGCATGGTAATAATGGAGTTCAGACATGAGAGATTTCTCTCTCCAGTTGTCACGTCTATCTACACAGTAGATAATTAAAGTGAACAGGAACACCTGATAATGGAAGAATCTGTTTTTGCTGCGTGACTTGGGGAAATTATACAGAAAAAGTGCTTTTTGCCATTCAAAAATGCTGACAAAATTGCCTTTCTAATACTGCTATAGTAAGATTTTCCGCATAATTGGGTCTAGTTCTTTAAGAAAATGGCAGTTTTGTGTTCATGAGCTCAATTCTGTATTTTGCAGTTCACCAATTTTATTATTGTTGTTGCTGATCTTCTATTCAGTGTCCTCTCCATTCCTCGGAGTATTTAAGTCCGCCAGGTACTTGTAGCCACCTTCATGTAGGTCCCCAGCTCAGCATTGGTGGCCAAAGCATTGAGCTCTGCTAGCCACAGACCTTGCTTCTAGGACTGAGTTTAGCTTCTCCTTAGCCATATCCACGTTATGATGTTCTGAATGAGTGAGGATCACGGATTTCTTAATGGAAGTGTTTATCACTACTCTAGTGGGAAAGAACATGAAGTTCTGGTCTGTTCTGACATGAGAGGACAACTCCAAGGGCATCAGATCCAGGCTGCAGGCACCACTGGCAATAAATATCAGATGGATTTACTTAGGGCATTTGCTGTCACTGTTCTTCTAATTAATTGACATTTTAGATTGCATAAACTTACTGTCTGATCAGTTTGTGCCTTTTTTTCCCCTTTTTTCTTCTGTTTCTTGCTGATGTGATCTTTCATTTTGTACATTTTTCCTTTTTCACTCTAGCCTGCAACGGTTGCTTACAGTGAAAAATCATATCTCTGCTGGGTCTTTTGCAAATGGGAATGAATCAAACATCGAGTCTCTTCTTTTTGGGATGATGATCCATTAATTCTTGGCTAAACAGTTGCTATGATTTTTCAGCTCCTCAACAAAATAACTAGATCAGGCAGTGTCTTTATAGTAGTGCTTCTGGATTGCTTCTTATGTAGCAGTATTGTTAAGCTTGACTTTCAAAATGTATTGAAAATTATTTTAAAATAATACAGGTGGTTCTATCTTCTTCACAATACCATAGTGCTTTAAAACTGTCCTAATTTGAATTACTGAAATATGAAAGTATTGAAAGAGAGAGAAAGAAAAACAACACAGGTGGGCAGTGTCCTGAATACAGAGTGAACTGCTGGGAGTTTTTTGCCCGTCTGTAGGTTTTGGCTGGATGGGTAGATGCTACAACAAAATGTCATGGTGTATATTATGCTGTACCACCAAGTTTTTGTTTGCTTTACTGGTGAAGACTAAGATTATATTATTTCCTCTAAATATTTCATTTTATTATTTTCTATTTATTTAATGTTATTTTCATTATTTATTTATAATCACTTTTGTTTCTTGTTCTGCGCAAAGATAAGTAAATAAAAACCATTATATATGCACATGTTTATCCCAGCTGGCCATAGATGACAGGGTTGCTTCATTTTTTAGATCTCCTAAACACTGATCAAGTGCCAGCATTTCACATCATTTGGCAGACAACAATACATTAAAAAAGAAAAAAGGAGGAAAACAGCTATGACATATGATGAGATATCAATAATCAAAATGACATAACAGCAATGTCTCCACAGTCACTCAACCTGAAAGGATAGGAAATTAATAGTTTTATGCACTGGAGATCTAAGTATCCAGAGACCTTCCATGCTTTCAAAGAAAAACAAGTGATTAATGTACTGTTTTGCTGACCTAACACAATCTCTCTGCTGTTTGCTTTTCTTCCTGTAGACCACCAATGGCCTTAACACAACTACTGCATCCGTCCTTCAGTTTTCCCTTGGTAAGTTTGGCTTAGTCTTTCACCTGAGAAAGCATAAAAAGTCATTGTTGCAATGGAAAATGACCCTCAGTTTCATCTTCACTGTTTTCTTTGGTGTGGCACTTGACATGAGAGATTAAAAGCATCTTGTAAAAACTATAGCACATTTATTCATCTCTTGATAATCCATGAAACTCCCAATATAAACTTTGAAAAGGAGTAATTCCAGTGGATACTCTGATGGTGGGAGGTGTAGTCATGGATTAATCTTTATCGCATCTGTTTTATAAAGCAATGGCAAATGGTATAATCACTCATTCTTTCTCTAATGTGTGATTGCTGTTTCTAAAATAGAACTAGCAGAAGTGGATTTTTCTTCTTTAGTATGGATAAAGCTGTTTTTAACACATCTATACAAACAGAATAGGTAGCAGGAGAGAACTAAAATAGATGCTATTTGATTCTGATTATTTACAGGGTGGTGGCATGCTTTACCAACTAGAATGTCTGTTGTAAGTTATTGCAATGTATGGTAGGGGCTTACTGCAGAAGTTGTGGCTTGGGCTGAAGGCAAACTTAGAAAACACATAATTCCTTAACTTAAATCTCAGTGTAAAAAGTACGAAGGAAAAATGTTCTTATGACACAAATAGTTCAATAAAAAAAGCAAGAAAGAAATATAGCTGTTTCCTCTGTGGACTCCTGGATATGTATTTCCAAATTATATACCTATTTTTAAAAAAGTAAATCACTACAAGTATCTCAGCAAATGTGTGATTAAAGTCTGGAAATCTCAGTTGGAAATAAGAGCTATCAGGCAGCTTGGCAAGCTGCTTCTTTTCTTTAATGGATCTGAAATCTATTTCCTAGAAGGCTCAGAAATACATCAGTTATATTTGTTTCTACCTGAAGTCATTCATTTGACTATTTGAGGGCGACATTATTTGTCACCGTGCAGCTCACAGCAGTGTTATTAGTGCTAAAGATTGGTATATGTGCTTTCATATAGAATTACCATTTTTAAAAAGGTAGCAAAATGTGTCTGTTCCTAAGCTGAATTACTGCACAAAGATCCAGCACCTCTAGCAAAAAAACAGCCTGGAGCTGCCCTGCAGCTTCATGCAACCAGTGGAAGGGCAGCAACTCACTTGAATTGTTAGGACATGTCATTCACCCACAGAAGCATTCCTGGGGTTTTTAAAGTCACACATTTCTGTCTCATTTTCCCACCTGTGGCTGTACCATTCATAGTCAGTGAATGTTTGCTGGTCCATCTTGGCAGCTGGGTCCCACTGCAAGTGGCATACAGAAGATTGCATTTCCCAAACATGTAACAATTAGATCTAAAATTTCACTTTGGTCCTATCATCTGGGAAGGTGAAATTAAAAAAGGTCAAAGAGTGGCCGAGTAGGAAATATCATGTGTGGTAACAATATCCTAAACTGTACCAGTAGAAGCCAGTAAAATCCCCCATGTAATAGAGAAGGAGGAGAGTGGATATGCATCTGAGTAAATAAAATTTCAACCTAAGTTCAAAATGTATCACATTACCTGCATGCCTGTGTTGGGCTTGAAATATCGCACAGACTGGTTTTGTAACTGATAAAAACCAGTGTGAGCCGGGAGACTGCTGCTGTGCTCAGCAGTACTTGGCTTTACAATCATAAAACTGAACGAGGCATTTGCCAGTTTCCATCTTATTCCCAAATGTCCAGATTAATCATAACCCTATTTAGAGATTCATCCAAGAGAATTACCTTTTCTTAAAGAGGGTTCAACACTTTCTATCTACCACTGAATAGCTTAAGCTGAAATCCTTTGGGATTGCCTTTATATTAGATTTCTCACCTAGCTGTGACCACATGAAAGTGCGTATCCTTTGATTTCTCTCATCAGTAATTATCAAATGGAATTCTGTATTTTCAGCTATATAAGCAGGTTAAGACTGGAAAACGAAGCAAAAAAAAATTGACTTAGATTACATCATGACTCTCTGTATGGTCAGAAAGGATAAGATTCCAGTGAATTTTTCATTAGTTGATATTCTGTGTAGTTTTCTTAATGTGCTATGCATCTGGTAGTCTTGTACTCCGAAGAGCAATAGAGTTCAAAAGGAGCACTGAGGACAAAGCCTTAATTAGGATGGAAAGGTAGTTAGTAAGCCCTATTCAGCACACAGGTCAACATTAATGCACAGTAGCTTTTCTGAGCGAGAGCAGTGTCTCTGCCATGCTGCACTCGGAGTTGCTGGAGCCAGTGGCACTGCCTTGTCATCCAGGTCTGGAGTGATGCTTATATTCATGCACTGTAGGCCCAAGTGTGCAGAAAATTTCATTTGCTTCAGATATCTTTAATCACCCCTGACTACATATCTACAAGACCAAGCACAGATATGTGAAAGAAAAAATCTGTCAGTTTCCTCAATACTCAGTAGGACTGTTAATTGAGATATTTAAAGCAATACCTTTGGACTCCCATGGGCCAGAAAGTCTAGTTCAACAACTTGGGACTGCAGGATATTACAGAGATGTTAGCCTGTTTTGTTAGCTGAAATATTCTCTATTACTCACTCCAAAGCTCAGGCTTTTCCCCTTAGCTAAGCCACTAGATTTCTCCAGGGATGAAAGCGAGCTGTCATTCATGTAGGTCCATGTGATGGAAGGTGACTAGATAGCAATGAGAGATTAATAACAGAGGTAGACGTGGGAAAAAAGCTACTCATGGGATCCTGTAAGGGGAAGAGAAAAGACTTTAAGGGAGCAATGCCAAGGTGTCAGGTGTGCAAGTGGCACCGTTCCTTGGGCATCCTCTTCAAGCATATGCTCCCACGTCTGTGATACATGCGGGCTGTGCATACTCTGCGTGGGCGTTCAGCATTGTCAGACTATTTGCAGCCCTCCTTCTTCCGCAGTGTGTGTGTCAAACACCAAGCTGAAGGTGACGAGCACCAACACTTAGCCTGTCCTCCCATGCAAGTGCTCCTTGGAGCCATGTGTGTCTCAGCATGAAAATTGTTTGTGGGGAATGTTCAATTTCCTTGAAAAAAAAAAATAGTTCCATAGCTCTTTCTTCATGCTCCAGTATCGATGGGTCATTTTTGACTTCTGAACAGTATTGGAAAATACAACTAACTTGATAAGGAAAGCACTCATTCTTCAGCTTTGTTCATGAAAACTCTTGAACACTGCTCAACAAGCAGCGTGAATTTGACAGTGTCATTGACTGGATAAATGCAAAATGTTTGTAAGAAAGGATTATATCTTAAAATTCTTTTCAACTTTTATGGTATTATCCAAAGATCCTCAGTCATTCCTAGAGCACATTATTAACTGTTCCCCCTCTATTTTCTAGTAATATTTACAAATAGTTAATCTCTCTTAATATCTTAATAGTTGTCTGTAGAAACATGAAGTTCAATTGGAAGAGGGTTGTGGGGTCACAACCAGAGAGGTTGTGGGGTCTCCTTGTCTGGGGATATTCAGAATCCTTCTGGACACTTTCCTCTACAACCTACTGTAGGGAGCCTGCTTTAGCAGGGGTTGACCTAGGTGTTCTCCAGGGGTCTCTTACAACCAAACCCAACAATTCTGTGATTCTGTCTATTTTTATTTATTTATTTCCTAAGTGAAAGTAGAATGTTTCACTTTCTGCTTTCACATGCATAAATATTTCACTGATAAGCTCATAATTTAATCACAAAAACAGGTAATAGAGCTAATCGTTTCTCCAAACATGCTCAACAGTGAAAAGTATTTCACTCTTACAGTTTTATTTCCTGGTAGAGCAGTCATCACTATCTTCACTTTAAAAGTCTTTAGCTTTATAAATCCATCAGACTATGAACACTACTTAACTGAAGAGTAATTCTGTTGACCTTTATATTTATAGCATCATTTCTTTTTAAGAAGAAAGCTCCCTGTGTAACTCACATATCAAGAACTTCTATGTGGTCTAGTATATTTACATCCTATTTTTAATGCTTCCTCTTTTCACAGTTTTTCACAAGTGCAATAGAGAAAACAATTTAAAATATGCTATTGATTGCTTTTGATTAGTGTATGAGTAAGGGTCATTGATTTGGATGCAGATCTTTGACATAATGGTTCCAAAAGGGTTTTCATGTCATGCCCTGCCTTGCCTTAGACAGCAGGTTAGTGAATCATTAACACAGCAGCCTCTATTACTCTTTTTGAACCACAGAGGTCCCTAGGGTTAACACTAGAGTTGATTTACTCTGTAAATCTATGTACTAAGGATCTCACTGATGTTTGTTGAAGACAAAGCACAGATCGTTTTTATCACCTTCAGTGAAATGGTGCATCCTTCTTCAGGCTTAGGTTTCTTCCTTCATTTTTGAAATAGCAGTTTGTTACCACTCTGAATCTTAGAGAATTAAACTACAAGTAATTGATTCTGTAGATTAGGGAAATACTCCTATTTTGCTCTGATATGTATTCAGGCTACAATGGTAATAGTCATAGTAGTAGTTTTTAAAACAGAATTGATGAATGAGCCTTTTAGATTAGTAATGACTTCCAAGATTTTATGTTTCAGAAACACATTTGCTTCCTTATTAACCTCAGCAAAGAGAAGATCATAACGGATACAAATTACTTTACAAGAATAGCCTATAGACAGAAACAGTGCAACTGACTCATTGACCCCCAGGTACATCCACGGAGAAAATGGTTTCTCCATGTGCTCACCTAGAGTGGCATCTGTGGGGCTCTGCAGGACATCTACAGGAAGGCAATTGCTTCTCCTTCTTTCCAGAATCACAGAGTCATGCACTTGCTAAGGCTGGAAAAGACCTTTAAGATCATCAAGTCCCACCTCAACCTAACCATACTACCCTAACTATAACAACCCACTGCTGCACCATGCCCCTGAGCACCTCATCCAAACTGTTTTTAAACACATTCAAGAATGGTGACTCAACCACCTCCCTGGGGAGCCTGTTCTAGTGCTTAACAACCCTTTCTGTAAAGAAGTTTTTTCCTGATATCCAACCTAAACCTCCCCTGGCACAACTTGAGGACATTTCCCCTTGTCCTGTCACCTGTCACCAGTGAGAAAAGACCAGCCCTGCTCTCGCTGTAAGCACCTTTCAGGTATTGGAAGAGAGCAATAAGGTCTCCCCTCAGCCTCATTTTTCCCAGACTAAGCAGCCCCAGTTCCTTCAGTCTCTGCTGGTAGGGCATATTCACTGAGCCCTTCACAAGCCTTGCTGCCATTCTCTGGACCTGCTCCAGCACCTCCATGTCCTTTCTATATTGAGGTACATAGTACTCAAGGTGGGGCCTCACCAGTGCTGAAACGTCCTTATACTGCTTGACTCAGCAGCATATACAATAATGAACTCATTTGACTCCATTCAACAGTTCGAAAACTCTTGTAATTTATATTTTTATTATATTTTATCTCATTTCTGGTGGCAGCTGTTATACTAACAATGCTGCTTTTGCATCATCTATTCATCTTCTGCTTGGATTCAGACAACCCAACAGAAATTCACACATCCAAACATGTTTTGTTGAATATGCCACAACTTTGGCTGGGAGGAACAAGTGCTGACTACTTTCTCTTAATGTTCATGTTTGTTTAGTTTACAACTAGCAAAAACTATCCAATGACTGACAAATGCTGTAGTAGCTATTTTATGTGGTAGCACTGGGCCTGCCCTCAGCTGAACCAGGCATACATGAGAAGTTTCTTTTCAGAATTGCTATGAAAATTCACTCGTGTCTCTAGACAAATAAAGTGAAAAATAAACCCCTTCTGAGGACTTCGTGGAAGAGTATTTGATCTTTAAAATTTCTCACTACCTCACTGAACACAATTTGTGGGGCCAAATGTTTTGGACATGTTGAGCTGCCTCCTTCATTGTAGTCACCTGTATGGATGACTTCCCTCAGCACTCAGGTTTCTCCCTCTCCGACGCCTTCCAGGAAACACCAGATTTGTTTGCTTGGTGCATTTATAAGGTCATGTTGACTGTGGTACAAACAGGGAAGGAGAACTCCTGAGGCACGTGGTGAAGGAAGGAAGATGGTGGTCCCAGGACAGAGGGATTATCTTGTGTTAAGCAAACAGAGGGCACTCCTGAACTAGTATGTAGTTTTTGAAGGATTTCATACCAGGCAACTGACTAATAGAAGTGTTAGGACCCTGCCTGAGCTGAGTGTAAATAGTGCATAATAACAGCATTTAAACCAGGTAATTTGAAGTACCAATTCTATAAGCAATCAAAATTATAAAATGAAGCTCAGTTGTTGCTACGTTGAGATACATTCCTTTCTTAACAGTAAAACCATATTACATCTGAACAGCCAGGTTGTTTTATCCTTATTTATTTCCTAGCCATTTGGGCAAAGGTTGGAAATTTGATATAATTAAATGCAAAAATCAGTATAATTTGCTATTTGTATTTCTTCTGTTTGCTTCATTTCCTATCTTCCATTTGATAAAACAACATTAAGATTTTTTAATTCGCTTCTCGATTTGTCATCTTCTGTTACCTGACATGAAACCCAGTAACTTTCACCTTTCTGACAGAGAAGTCCTTTATGTAGATAGACAGGTTATAAATTACCTCTAATGTGAAAGAGGAAGACAGATAAGTAACATCATCTAGCACACTTCACATAGCATGAGAGGAGATGTGAGGTGGTGTTTATTGATTTTGCTGAGTTATACAAGAAGGGCTGCCTTGATAATGCCTAGGTCAAAAAAAGGGCTTAAAGCTAATGCCATATTGGAAAGACATTTTAATGGCCTTGTGGTGAAATGATTTGTGTTGTTTTGGCCAGTTCAAGGTTACAATGAAATATTGTTTTTATTACTTCTGTACCACGGTTTCTCTGCCACTGCTATGAATTAAACTGTGAGCACTACAGATTTATTGTGCAGTGAAAAGCAGCACAGATAAGGGAGCTGGGTCTGACTTGGCTCTGGCCCAGGGCAAGTGCCAGAGCCAGCTCCACATGGTCAAATGTGGGCCATTACCAAATTGTTTGCTGAAAATAATAAATGCCAGATTACAGGCTGACTTTCATCTTAATCCTGCTCATAACATTGTATTAGGATAACACTGTTGTACGATTAAAATTGTCCATTTTTGAATTAATTCCAAAACAAAGCATCTGCAGTTCCTGAGGGGGAAGGGAAATGGGAGCCCCCCACTCAGCAAAATGCCCATGGGTCTTTTTTCCAGGGGGAAGGGAGCAGGAGCATCACTGAAAGCAAAAGCAAAGAAAAATATAGAAAAGCTATAAAGCACTGAAAAAAATAATAATAATAAAATAAAGCTTTCACCAGTTATAACTCACCTACATATAAAGTTAACAACAGGCAATCTGTTTTCTAGACTTTCAGAAATGAACAACACCTTAACTCCAGACTTGAGGAAGAAATATTTCCCAAATTTTTCTGGTGAAAGGGAATTTCATTAAAGCAAGAAAGAAAACTACTTTCAAGTCTTTATATTCAAGTTGCCACTTTTCACACAGCAGCTCTGGGACCACTCTGTGTTTTCGGTACAGCCCTTCTGGAATGAACTACTATTGAGATCTAAACAAAACATTACATACCTTCCTGCTGTATTTTCACATCCTTGTGTTAAAGTTAGGATAACTGACCTTTGCTCAGGTCGCTAATCAGAGTTAAGCAATAGGCCTCTTCTTCTTACCAATACATGTTAATTTGTCATTTAATAACTACTTGAAGATTGAAATGGTATAATTTAAATTTTGCCCTGCTTCATTGAAAGATCACCCTTTCGGGGGACCTCTCCATAATCTGAGATTAAGCATTTAATGGCAGTAATATTAAAAAATGCAGTATGGGTATATGATCAGAAAATGCGTTCTTACTGTACAGCTTACTACTTGGTCAGACACAAGGATCACGGTAAGAGTCTTTCTGGGGAGTTAATGACATTATTGTTGCAGTAGCTGTAATTAATGGGTGTCCATTACATCCAGATCTTAACAGGTTCACTCACTTTGCCTTCAGCAAGGAAATCTAAACATTATTAGTGCATTTAAGAATGTGGTTAAATTTAGAAGCATCACTTGATTATTTATTTGACAACAGACACACTACTCAAGCACATACCTGCTGGCTGCAGCTCAGAAAGTTGTGCTATAGATTGCAGACTATCAGAATAAACTGGAAACTAGCAGAAGGGAAATACAGAATTCTACTTAACTTATTTTTCTCTTAATGTTCTCAGCACAAAAAGCAATATGAACTGTGGTCTATCTTGTTCATTAGAAGAGAACAAATTGTTGTGAGTGCAGGAAGCACATCGTATCTCTGAACATAAATAGACCAAGAGGAAATTGAGGCGGAGAACTATTTCCTTAGACTTTTCGTACTTAATAGCTGGATTACTTCACAAAAAGTACATTCACTGTTATTGATAACCCTGGCAGGATGTGGGTGGAAAGGGGCAAGGGGAGGTTCCCTGCTCTGAGCAAGGCCGCCTTTTGGGTGGGTGCAGCTTGATAATGGCCCCATCCAATGAGGCTTTGAACTTTAATTAATCTTTAGGACTTCAGTTCCAAAGGCCTTCTGATTAATGCATTTACTAATTGAGAATGTATTTACTAATTTTAAACATATTTATTAATTTCTCTTGCAATTTACTAATCGTTCCTCCAGTCTTATGTGATTTTATGACAGAGGATAAAAGCACGTTCATTTAATTTAGACATCAGCCCAGAGCTATCAGTGGAATAAAGTTAGCTGTTCTCTGAATTCTGCTGAAATGAGCAGCTGAGACATTGCATCTCAAGATGCATAATTTTCACAGAAGTTAGAGTAGCTCTGATTTTTACCAAGGGCAAGCACCAATGACATTATTGTTCCTCCGTTCACTTGCTTATTCTGGATTGTCAAAACATACACAGTGGCACAGAGATTATGTATGCCATGCAGTATGGCATGAATAGTGAGTCACATGTTTTTCTATCGGTGTTTCCAGTGTAGCCAGAACAAAACACTCATTTTTAAAATATGGTTGAAATCATTTGGCTCTTGATTAGAGGCCAACATACACATATACCT
This sequence comes from Excalfactoria chinensis, assembly GCF_039878825.1. Lineage (NCBI taxonomy): Eukaryota > Metazoa > Chordata > Aves > Galliformes > Phasianidae > Excalfactoria > Excalfactoria chinensis. Next base: position 11,894,829 of record NC_092825.1, on the reverse strand, counting down.
AAAAAAAAAGTTACCACAGTTTCCGTTGAGTGCTCATTCTACCAGACTATATGGTTCATTAATTTGGAAAAAGACTATTAGCAAGCCAGCCAAATTCGACCACTGTATTATCCTGTTCTGTCTGGCTTAATTCAAGCGATATCAGCAAATCATAATCCTTAGCAAACACTAATCATTATTCAACACATTAACAAAATGAATAAAAGCAATCTTCCAGTATTAGATAAACAGGAGTCTTCTGAGCTCCCATTCAGACTACAGTTAGGACATAATCAAACCCTTCTACAAATTTTCATGTGAGTTTTTCTTGCACAGTTGCACATTAGACTCATTCTTCTCAGAGCCAGCATTAGATATCTCATCTGCTTATCCACTGAAGCACTTGCAGGAACTATCAAGAGGTTGTCAAGAGGCAGAGGACGTCACAGTCTATAAGGAAGCAAAATATTGCTTCCCTTGCAGATGGCACCCAGTTTTATCTCAACAAAACACCAGCTTCTACACAGTGCTGTTAACAAATCTTAGAGACCAACAGCCATGTGACTCAGATTTATGCAGATCTGACACAGTTGGAGGCAAAGATGCAGTGACTCTTGAATTAATTTTGCCTGCCATTGTCAGCCTGGATACAAATACGCCAGTACATGGTTGCAAATACCTGTCATGAAGTGCCTTTGTCACATTCCTCCTTAAATGTTCCTAATACTTTACCTCTATGACATTTCAAAAAATAAGGTGCATAAAATATTAACTAATAATGGCATTGAATGCATCAAAAATGAACTTAATGAGACTTCCAGGAAAATAAAATATCTCCATCTCAGGTGGACATGTTATAGGTGATGAGTGCTAGTTGGGTACTGGCTACAGGTTACAAATCCTCCAGAACATGTAGGAAAGCAGTTGGGAAGGATAGTTTTGACTCAGGTAGAACTAATGAAGCAGCAGGCAGAACCTGCTCAGCTTTATTACACTATGCCAGACAAAATCATCTCCTATCAGCATTGGTGCCTGGATTCAACTTAAGTAAATTTTATTTTATTACCCTTAGGGCAAAAGCATATGAAGCGTAGGCCAAATAAACTAATGTTTCAGATTATGCAATGTGTGGAAATAGTTGGGTCTTATAACAGAAGCTGATTTACTGCTTATAGTTTTCACTAAGTCAAAAATTATTGTCAGAGCTTCAAATGTATCATCTAACATGATATCCATGAAGGTTGTCTCTACATCAGCATTTATTATAAGTTTTAAAACCTGTGGATTTCAGCTAGAAGCCTATGAAAAGGAGTAAAATCATTGCAACAAGAACAGAATACTTACTTCCTCACACACACTACTATAAATATGGAAATTAAAAATGGGGTAATCTGCACGTGCACATACCTTAATATTGAAAGTATGACTGTAAGTCTTAGACAGTTAGATTTAGCTAACTAGCTGACCAGCTAAATCTAACTGGATTTAGTTTTATTTAGGCAGTGAGCACAACAGAGCATCAGATTTACTTGCTTGAAGAAAGAGGCAGCATCTTGCTTTCATGAACTAGTTACTATAAGCTTCTTTATGGTAATCATTCTGCATGTTTTCTTACCTGTTTTCATGATTAATTTTAAACCGGAGCATTGTTGGTTTAAAGCGACCATGTTCTAGGCTCATTCATAAGGTCTGAGGTCATTTTGTACAACTTTTTATTAGAAAGACAAGAGGTTGTGAAGATTTACAGTGTCGCATACTGCAAAGTAGTCTGTGCTCAGAGCTGGGGCAGCATCTGTTAGCATTTCTAGAAGTGGGGTAAATTATGCCTCCCCTTTCCTGGGCAAATTTGCCTTCCATTTGTGCTATGTTTGTGCTCCTCCCCAGGGAGGTGGTTGAATCGCCATCCCTGGATGTGTTAAAGAGCCGTTTGGATGTGGTACTCAGGGATATGATTTAGCAGAGGGTTGTTAGAGTTAGGGTACTATGGTTAGGCTGCGGTTGGACTTGATGATCTTCAAGGTCTTTTCCAACCTGGGCAATTCTATGTAACTGCTTGCATTTTGATCACCTGCTTGCTCATGATTGCTTTGTTGGTCAAGAGAGAGACAAACATTAAAACTGCAGATTTAAACAAAAATAAAGTAATAACAAATAACAACAAAATAAATAAATATTTCTATTTTAGGATTACTCATACTGCAGTAAAATGGGGTAATAGGAAAAACATTAATAATAATTTTGGGAGTAATATTGAAAATAACGACATACTGAAAGTTACATGAAAAGATGCTGTTTTTCAATGACATCTCAATAAATCCAGTTCTGAGAACAGTTGTATTTCATCCATCTCCCTTTCCTTGGGGAGAAGCTGTTTATGCAGGCTGGATTAATACTGGTTTTGTAAAAGAAGCAAGCAGTAGATCCTTGTGGTTCCTATGGATTTTAAAAAGACTGTTTTAATGGCAAAGAATGCCTTAACAGATGTGTTCATTTCGGTTTTTCAATTGCTAAAGTTTTACAGAATTTGATGCTTAAATAATTAACATTTTACTTTCTTATGATTTTGAGGAAAGAATGTACGTTAAAAAAAAAAAAATTGATAGAAGCATATATTTCATCGTGGTAGTAACTATTGCTTCCACTGACGTTGATCACGTTCCCAAACTAATTTACTCTTAGTACAACCAGACTGATTATTAAAATAAGAACAGAAAGCAGCACTTGTCATTCCTCTTTGCTTTCTGTGTCTGCTCCTCTCTTTACAATAACATGGGGAAATGCCACATCTGCCTTGCAACTTTTCAGTGGTGTTTTTTCTTTAAAGCAAGAATTTCTGCCTGAGATTGTCCAGATTTAAGAGATAACATTCTTCATAATATCATACGGATGGTATTGTCAGCAAATATGTCCGTCTCCACATTTCTGGCAGGACATTTTGATTTGGCTTTCTTGAAGAGTGCTGTACCAAGAGCTGATTGTAAACATAACGGATGGGGCACATTATTAAGTTTATATTGCTTGTTATTTTTCCTGTTTATGTTCCTGTTGTTTTTGTATGAGAGAAAAGTCAGTATGTTGCAGCTTTGCCTCACAGCCTCCTGCCAGCCAAAGTAGTTAAACCAGCTGAAGTTCATTGGCTTTGATGAGTGTGATTAGAGCTTGGAACTCCTAAAAGCCACAGAAGTAGAAACTGACAGCAGATGCCACTCAGTGGAGTAGACCATCTCAGCAGATGGGCAAAAATGAAATGTAAAGGCTTTTCCTGACATCATTTAGTTTTAATATGATAGAAATAAAGTGCCTTGTCAGTAAATTATACCCAGAGAGTTGTTTTGTAGTCATTTTGGGTATATGTTTGGTAATTCAGAGTCCTGCTGCCTTTGCAGGATTAATTATTCTGTGCCTCGTTACAGCAGAATACGTTTCAGAGCAGCTGAATGTGCCCCACACAGCTGTAGTGAGTGGTTCGGAAGTATCTGCTGCTACGTTTGCAATATAACAGTAATAAAAGATACAAGAAGTTAACTTTGTCGGTCATTTCCAGAGTGCTAGTTGATGTATTAGCCAAAATTACGGAGATGTAATCTCAGCTTTTGGTTATTTTTCCCTCTGTACATGATGTGTGCCACAGAGTGGAAAACCAGATGTGCAGCATTGCTGAGCTGAGAGCTATGATGGGAGCTGCCTCGGGGCACTGGGGCTGCAAGCAGTGTGTGACATTCCCATTCAAATATGCAGGCTGTTCCATCATGCAGGTGGTTGACATCTTTTTAATCGGGCCATTCCTTTCATTACAGCAGTAATGTACCCCAAGTTGCAAAATTTTATCTCCAGAATTTTCCTCATTTATATATTTTAACACATATATATGTGGTCCTTATTTGTGTGCATTTATATTTTGTAAAATTTATATTAATGAATTACCTTTTCTATAATATGTATTTGCATTTATGTACATGGATATGCACAATTTCATTGTGACCAAATATACCTGCAGTACACACAAGCATAACACACTACATGTACTACCAATAATTCATACCCCTACTGTGAGCAAAGCTGTGGTACACACCCAGCAGCAAAACGATGTGATCAGAGGTGCTGTTTAATTGAGAGCAGCTTCTTTTAATTTGGAAGGTATCTGCTATCTGCTGCCTGGCGACCTTTGAGTCTCATATTTCAACCTGTCTCTGAAGTAGAGATGTTGATCTGTGAAGCACAGCTTAGGATTTATCTGTTTCATTGGGTGTTGAATTTCCTGAGAGGGATGAATTACTTGATATTTGAGGGGGGGGAAAAAGTAGTATTTTTAGTGTATTTAATTATCACTCAGGCTGTTTATCAGTTTGGTAGGTTGCATTTTTCAATCCCAGTTTTTTATTATTTTGACTGTCCCCTTTATTAATTGTTAAGCTTATCATTCGTGACAACACCCAGAGGCGCTCTTTTATAAATCAAAAGTAAATATATTACCCTACCTTGCAGGGGTGCCATAGGGCTTAATTAGTTCATTTTTGTAAAGTGTTCTGAGATTCCCAGATCAGCATCAAATGTTTATCATTAATTATAGGCTCTAGTGAGTCTATGGGATGATATCTTAATTTAATTCTCTTTGGGCATCCTTAAAATAACTAATTTTGTAATATCTTTGTTCTTTCAAATTCCTGGAGAACATTTGCCCGTAGCTCAAGTAATTCCAACCTCCCTATTGTTTACTATATTCTTGTTTCTGGTTGTTTTTTCCTATGTACCAGTATGCAAATCAGTCCTTTACTGTCTTCCCTATAAATACCGTTAGGTGGATTATATTCTAATAAAAAAAGAATTTGTTTATATATTATACGGTGTTTTTTTGGTTTTTTTATTGTGTTTTTTTTTCCTGCAGTGGGGGAGTGTTAAGCAATTTATTTTGCTTCCCTTGGGAAATCTGCAGAGATTACACAGCTTGGCTGTGATTTATCATTCCCACTTTATTTCTGACTCATAAGGCATGCATTATTTTGTGTTTACCTGCAGCAACACATTCCAGGGAATCACATCATCAACCAATGCACTTTAAAATACGGAGAAGTGATGATGTGACAAATGCACAGGCAGTACTGATTGTTACTGGAGGATCATTTATTGTTTAAATGTATCATAACTCTTATGATTTCATCACCTTTTCCAGGATCAGGTTCGTGCCGCTTTAGTTACTCAGATCCCAGCATCACAGTATCCTACAGCAAGAACAGCTCTGCAGACTGGACTCAGCTGGAGAAAATTAGGTTTGTTACAGCTTTTTAATCACTTTCATGCTTTCTGGATGAGCAGGTGTTGATTAAGCTTGAGTCTTTTATAACTTTGTTGATTGCTAACTTTTGAAGTTCTCACTTGTTTAGGCTTATTAAAAGCTGAGGGGGTGAAATTATGGCCACTAATGTTAATTTCAGATCTGCCACTGCTTTTGGCAAATCGCAGTTCCATCCTGTGTGGGAGGTCAAGAAGGTAATGACTTCAGAGTTAAAATGCAGCTCCAGTAACCAAAAGGCTCAGTCTATGCTGTAGGCAGTGTGCTGTAAGCTTGTGTTCCTGGTTCTCACCAATGGCCATGCCAAACCTTGCTGAAGTGAGGAGGTGAATGCTGGGGTGGGTAATGCAATGTTTTATTTTGAGTGGATTGACTGTTAAAGCACCAGACTGTTTTTACATCAAATGTTAGTGAATGCATTGATGTGCTTAAGAACAAACGAAAAGTTGATTAAAGCAAAAAATAAAGCACTTTTCATAGTCGTAGACACATCAACCTGCATTACACACCAAACACCAGGGAATGGGGCATGTTGTGTTCTCCTTGTGATTTCTTCATTCTAAACCAACACCTCAATGGCTTTTGCATTTCAGCATCATTTTTAATCTCAGCAAGAACAATAATTTGTACTGTTGCAAGTTTCTACTTCAATAGGATAAAATGATCCATAAAAATATTTTATAGTTTGATGTGAATGTTTGGCTCCTAACAAGATGTATTGAATTATGCCTTGTTTTTTAACAAATTGATTTACGTGAAATCACAAAGGATTACAAATGAGAATCTTATAATCTTTTCTTGTGGGACTCTTCAGCCTGGAGAAGAGACTCAAGGGAGACCTGAGAGCTGCCTTTCCATATCTAATGGAGGGTATGAGAAAGGAGGGGACAGACTCTTTAGCAGGGTCTGTGCTCAGACAAGAGGAAATGGTTTCACATTAAAAGAGAGGACATTTCACCTGGGTGTAAGGAAGAAGGTTTTTTTACCATAAAAGTAGTAAAGTACTAGAACAGGTATCCCAGAGATGTGATGGATTTTTCCGGAGATATTCGAGGTCAGGCTGGAGAGGCTTCTGAGCACCCTGGTGTGGCTGTAGGTCCCCTAATCATTGCAGGGGAGTTGGACTAGATGGCCTTTAAGGGCCTCTTCCAGTTCAAATGATTTCATGACTCTCCTGTGATGGAGCAAACACAAGCCTTTGAAACCCCAAATATGTGACGTTAATGCCTGTGTTGTTTGAACGGTGTTGCTTTTACTCTGACAGCTGGAGCTGGCAGCAGAAAATAGGTCAATAGAGCAATGTCGTGCAAAGTAGAGAGGAGGATGAATTATGAAAGGATGCTCATCTCTCCTGTGGTTCCTATGAGTTACAGTGTTTATGTGAATGTGCTTCAGCAGCTTTCTTTCCACCTCAGGCAGCTCCAGGGAATGGGAGAAATGGGGTAGGGTGGAACAGGGATGCTGATGGTCAGTGCAGTGTGCAGGAACAGTGCCATGGTCTTGTGCTGAGTGTGCCATGCTGGCGTGGTTTCAGCACAGGCTGAAACAGGTTTCAGCACAGGGGAAGGATATCTAAAGGGCAGGGTGGGTGCTGGGTGTGAACAGTCTTAAAAGCTTGGGGAGATGTGGCACAGGAACTGTGGCTTCCTTATCATTTCCTTGTTACCATATCCACAAAATACCAGACATTATCCAGACACCTTGGAAGTGTGATCAGTGTGATGAATGCTGCCATGATCTGTGCTTCTGCTCTCCAAACATCTCATTGATCTGTTACTCACAACCCCAGCCTGCAAGGTCTCTGCAGTGGGGCTGCCTTTGTTTGGACTGTACATACACTACTCAGGATGGCGGGACTCTGCCTCAGAGCAGATATTTTCTAATCTCTTTAGAAGATATACCATCATACAAGTGATATCAGCATAGCTGTGTCACATTTAGTAAACATGTTAAATGACTGAAAAGCATTCCTGGTTGTGGCTTATGCTTGGTCTAATTCCATATCACTGTTTTTCAGTGCTCCTTCCAATGTCAGCACGATCATACACATCTTGTACCTTCCTGAGGATGCCAAAGGGGAGAATGTGCATTTTCAGTGGAAACAGGATTATCTTCATGCTGGAGAAGTGTATGAAGCCTGCTGGGCACTGGACAACATCCTGATCATCAATGCTGCTCACAGAAAAGTTGTGTTAGAAGATAATCTTGATCCTGTGGATACTGGCAACTGGCTTTTCTTTCCTGGGGCCACAGTGAAGGTTAGTTTGAGTATATATGTATATAATGGTTTAATTTCATTATTATTATTATTTATGTAGAAGGACTCAGTGATTCCAATGAGTATCCAACTCAGGATATTCTATGATTATAATCTAAAACTTAAGGACAGTTAGGCCTCTCCATCTGTTTGCAGAACTGGGTTCTTTTACTCTGTTCTGACCTATTTCCTGTCCCACTGGAGCTTCCTAAAACAATGCGACGTTTTTGCCATTACCGAAAGCAGATGACAGTTTGTAACTACTGTCATGTCAAAGATCATACAACAGAAAATGGGAAATGGCTTCCTTTTGGGAAAACAAACAATATTTTTTGAAACAAATTCAAGTCAGGTATTTTGAAATCTACCTGTTTATTTATCTCAGTGTTGTTTGGTACTACAACTTGGTGTTATTCAGCACTTTCTTTGTCACAAGCCATCATAAGAAGTTCTACTTCCTCTTTTTGTGTGAATATCACCTCTGTTGCAGCACACATTCAGATAGTGAGAACTCATTAAAAGTCACTGTTGCAGTGAGACCCTAATCTGATAAATGGGATTTAGCAAGATCGTACAACCTTTGGAAAAGCCCTAAGGAGACTTGCAAGATCTCTGTGAATAAAGTTCCTCCAACTGCAGAGTTCTTCTACATCCTAAAACCAGTTGTATCCTCACTTTTTATGTTTCCAAGCAGACAGACATTGAACAGTTGATGACGTTCAGTTTTCATCCTATTTTTCATTCACAAAAAGGGGCTGCTTTGTTGTCAGAGTTCATTTATGAAGTTGATGGTTGTTTTGGCAGTCACGCAGGAAACAGGTGTCGTGTTATGAGGGCAGAACAATTTTGACTGTGACTTCAGCCTTTTCCCACGGAATCTGGCCTAAGGTTACTCTTCTTAGAAATAATCTCACTAGTCTACTCATAGTACCAGTGTATCAATTTTTTAAGACCATTTGAACTACAATGAAAACTTTTTTTTTATAATGAGATTTTAGATCAAATAATGTCCTGACTGCTTAATGATTTTCTATGATCTTTTCATGTTTGTTCTGATGTCCATCTTACCTATGGATTTCAAAATCCAGTCCACAAGTTAGAAGGTATGAGAACAAAACAGTGATTAATGTGCCATACTTGCATCTTCCAAAATGGCAAAGCCCAAAGCTTGCTCCTTCTAAAACATGCACAAACAGCGTCTATATTTCAAGTAAATATCTTTGGTTTGTTTGCCTATTCAAAAGCCGATTTAGTGTCAGTACTCAAGTACACTTGAAAGATGAGGGGCTTAAACATTGAGATCTGGTAGTTTTTCTGGACAGAAATATCTTTCAAACTCCAACCTTGTGTGAGATACAAGCAATGATTCACAAACCTGCCATTCCTCCAAGGCTGTCTTCTGTTCTAGGGAAAACTGGTATGAGTTTTCTAAATATGTTTCTATCCCTACAACTTTCTGCTACACTGGACTCCATTTCCAGCTAATGAGACCTTTCTCTGACATCCAGGACTGTCTGTGCCATACAGGTTTCAATTCATATCCTCCTGTCCTCTGTAAATTAGTACTTCACACAAATTATCTTTCTTGAGATTGGTGTTAATTTCTTCACTGACTTCTTTTAATGCTTTTCCTTGCAAGTTTCCCTGGCAATGCTAACAAATGGTCACATTTCTGGATGTTGTTTATAGTCTAATTCAGTTTTAACTGATGTACACAAAACTGTGGGTCATAAGTTCCTTTCCAAAATTGTGCTATAAAATAATGTCATCGAACCAAGGGAATTAAATGTTCAGAAAAAAATGAAGAAACAAGAAAAAAAAATAATTTTTTTTTTTCTTTTTTTCATTTTACTGGGTTTATTTTTTACACTTATCTTCACTTGCACACATTAGCTGGTACAACACTCCCATGCTTGATTTTGGCTTGTGCTGTCTCCCAGATATTATCTTCAAGGAATGCACAAGCACGAATGGGCTGAGATCTGTTTCCAGTAAGCAGAAGGAATGACTGCACTCTGCAGGGAGGAAAAATTTTACCCAGTTGGATGCAAACTCTGCTATGTCATTTGTTGTCAAGGCCAGAGAATGGTCCTTGGCCTAATTTGGTTACTGTCACAAACCCAGCATGTTAAAACTGCACACCTCATCAGTCCCTTCAACCATCCCAAATCTTCTCAGACAGTTCTCATTGAGTACTGTTTTATTGCCCTAGTGGATTTTGTTAAGCACTTTATTCATAAGGGTAGGCATTTAGATAGAGTTTGCTGTAGTTTACAATAAATGTTGCTGCTGCTCACATAGGTAGTGGTGGTTCAGTGAGTTCTTCCCCAGTCATTGCTCAGGAGAAGGCTTTGCGAAGTGCTTGTTCTGTCTGGTACAAGCTCATGCTGGATGCTTACCAAGCTCCATAAAAAGTATATTTTTTTCTGCAGAAATTTTTCCTTGGTAGTACTTGAGGTCTACTAAAATTAATAGCAAACCCTATAATGCTGGTAAAACTACTCTCCCTCAGAGCTACTCAGACTAAGTAAAAGGGTATTGAAGAAATGTGATATCATGAAGGCTATTACGTAGGTTCTGATTTAAGTTCTCTGGTGGATTCAGTCACTGGAGAGGACAGTGCAAGCAGTGTAATTATGCACTGATATGCTCGCTCCACTTTGGTGTAATCAGGCTCATCTCCTCAATGAGCACTTGTGGGAATTTGCCTGTGTCCAGTAAGAAGCGGTTCCTGTTCCTCCTCCAATCTTTTTGAGCTTTGTCAGGATTTTGTTTTGTTTTGTTTCTTGCTGCGCTCGGGAGTGGTTCTTGCTCGTTTGAAAGCACATGGCTGGTTGCAGACGCAGCTGGAGCTGGCTATTGAGATAGGAGGCAAGCTGAGAGATAAGCCACCAAATTTGTGTGTTTCAGTTCCAAAGAAGACAGCAAAAGACCAAAAAGATGCTGTTAGCAAGGCCAAACACCCCTTAGGAGATTAATTGGATCCACTGGAACGTATTTATCTGTGTTGGACTGTGAGGAAGGGTGTTGAACAGGATAAATTCCTGACTGCACTTCAGTATTTGCATTGACAGCTCTGAGTGTGAGCATGGTGTTGCAAGTAAGTATGGCTACAGTGTGCCACATAGATCAGGGTGCTGTTAAAGGTCTGTGGGTCTCAACACCCCACAGCTAATCAGGAGGAGAGATGAAATCTTCCTTCAGTAATGCTTCTTGGATCTTTACTTTTTAAAGCAGGGAGCCATTTCTTCTTTCAGTGGATGCTTCATATATTTTGTAGATTTGACCATAAATTGTTGTTGTCTTTTGAGGCCCACCTTCTGCCAAGTTTTCTTGTTTTCCCTGATTGCTCTGGTTTAAGTTTGGATGTGCCAGACAAAGTTGAGACAAGAGTAATCTTCAGTAGTCTTACAGTTCAAGTCTCAGCAGTTACTTCTGATTAAATAAAGATAGCATTGAGACCAAAGCATCCATAATGTTGGGTGGGGGAAAAGGAGGGAAGGTGTGTGCCAGACTCACTGAACAAGTCAGTTTCAGGGCCAGTCAGTAGTATCTGATACGTGTTATTCACCATCATGGATGCTGCAAGTAATTCCTGAAAATGTCCCAATGCCAGTCTCCTGATAATGTCAGCCTCTGTTATAAAAGATGTGCCGAGGCTTGTAAACTCATCATTTTCTATTCTTTTCTTTTTTTTTTCTTTTTTTTTTCTTTTTTTTTCTTTTTTTTTTTTTTTATTTAATGATCCTCAAGTGGATTCCAAGTGTGTTTTGTCTCCAAGACATCCAAGTCAGCATGGTCCCTGTTTCAGCTGTGTTGTCTCACTTTTCAATAGACTGATACCATGCAGTCATGCCTATTTTGATAGTTAAGTAACAGGTCATTGCCACTCATTTCAATTCCCTGGAAACAGAATAGAGTTTAGTAGAAGAGAAAGCTTACAAAGAAGAGAATGGGGGAACTCAACATTCACATTCAGAAAATACTCTGAAAATGTGTCCATAAAATTTTGTGACCTTTCACCATACCCTGAGCACATCAGGGCTATGAACATCCTAGATCTGTGAGTCCTTCCTGAGCATGTGTTGCTGAGGGTGACTGAGCACAAGAGACAAATGGGCAGGCCTAGGAGTTTGGCAAAAAGAAATGTTGATTAAGCTATTCCAACCCTCCGGTTCCAGAGCGGATTTCCAAATTTCTGAATACTGTGTTAATTAATAGGAATGGCATTGGATGGTCTTCTTTCAAAACAAGTATCTTTATATTCCATATATATCTTTGTTGGTTTTAATCGCTTGTGCTAAAATGAACTGTTTTTTCTTCTTTTGTTTTTATCTTGTTCTTGAGGAAGTCATTGTCATTGTCAAGTCATTGAAGCAAGTGAAGAATATTTCTCTGCAGAAAGGTGATTCTCTAGCTATGCTAGTGTGAAAAGGACAAAGGGAAATTGCTGTGTCTCTATACTGGGCAAAGATACATGAATGTAGTTGTTTCTGACAAGACTCCTCTTTTGGAATAAGATACAGCAAGGCAGGTTTTGGTTTGTGGGCCAAACCCAGCCTTCTAGCCAGCTGCTTTGCCTCGCAGGAGCCACTACCTACCATATCTTCCTGGGAAGACATGAGCTGGCTTCCAGCTGCTCCTCAGCTCTGAGCCTTTCCTGCTTCTCTGCAGGTGGGTGGAGGTGTGTGAGAAGGGAGGAGAGGTGAAGACATCAGAGTAGGGTGCATTAAACCCGTCCACTGGCTCCGTTTAGTGAGAATATGATCACTCTGTAAGGAGGCATCTGAACATATATAGGACTGGACTTAGCACATGTGTGGAATTGCTCTTGTTTTGTTGGTTGTTTTTTCTTGCTGTTATTTGTTTTTAATAATCACCGTTGTAATTAAAATAATAATAACTTAAATGCAATGGATTGGAGTTCCTTGGAAGTTAGGTTGACGGTTGTGCTGAGTTGTTTGGGCAGCTGAGCAGAGCTGTGGGCAGCAATGCTGAGCCCGCAATTTTCTCCATGCCAGTTCCCCATGGCTCAGAAGTGTGGCGTAGTGGCAGGGAGCCAGATTTAGCACTGAGCTAGCATCAAAACACCAGGGGTGTTTCCTGCCTCCTAGAAAGAAAGAATTTAGTCTTCACGGGTCACCGTGAGATGCACATTAGTAAAAGAAATGTGGATTGACCCATTAGATGCCAAAGAGTAGAAACAGCTTTGGCTGATTCTTTCTTGTTCGGATTTTACACTGCTGTGGATACATGTCATTACTTTCAGAGGAACAGGTGAGGTTATATCGTGCTCACTGCAGAGTACTAGAAGTATCAACAGTTTCCAGTAATATAGAGGAATAGCTCAGTGCGTGCAAGCTAAATAAGCCAGCCAAGGAAATCAGCCATCACCTGAGTAACTGATGTTATATAAACATCATGAATTGTCCCAGAAAGACAACAACCATACAAATTATACCAGTCAGTCAAAAACAAGCAAAATGTTTTGAGCACCAGCCTTTGGCTATGAGTCTGTAATTGGAAATGATTTGTAAAAGCACACTTTATAGACTGTTACTACATCACAGGACAAGTTTCATCCTAGTGGTTTTTTTGCAGAGGGAAGGTGCACTATAACCCTCCTTGCACCTGACCTGCTTGCACAGGAAAGCAGAAAAGTTTAAAGCCCCATGGGAAATGATATTCTAATCTCACTGTATTTTTTTCCTTTGGTTGAAGAATGGACTTCAGACCAGAAGCCCCAGTAGCCAAATCCACTGAATTTCGAATTTTTAATTGTAATTTCACTTGCTAAGAAACTTCCTACAGGGTACAGTTTTATCCAGACTGCATCTATCCTCCTACTTGCTATCTTTTCAAAATCTAGAACCTTGGAAAACCTACAAGACCCTTTCCAGAAAGGCACAATATCTAATTTATGGCTCCATTGAAAATGCTGTTTTAATTAATTTCCTTCATTTTATTTCTTGTTCCTCTGCTTCTCATATTTCATCTGTTTGCATTGCCTAGATTTTAATTAAACAAACCTCTCCTCTCTGAGGAGCAATATGAAGTGGCAAAAATAATCACTTAAAATATTACAGTCATTAAAAAATTGGCTGTGGTCAAAGCCATGCATTTTCAATTTGCCGACAAAGTATATTTCTGTTTCCTTTTAAAGTGTGTTTTGTATGTGGATAGCACATGCCAACCAGCCTGGCTATCAGAGATGCTCCTCCAGCTGAGTGGGCTGTGTGACAACTCCTTAATGGGGGAAATTGATGTCTCTCTGCTCATGTAGAGGTGAAGGCATACTGGGCAGATTTCTTTCCATCTGCCACCAGCCCTTTGCAAGCTGGCATTGTCCAAATGCCCAACACATTCATTCCAATGCAAAAAAAAACTGTTGCCAGAAAATAAATTGTAAGGCTACAGCTGTCCGGAAGAATCATCGGGGCCATTAGGCTCAGGAGAGATAATATGAAGAGGTGCATCAGTGTTTGCCTCTGATAAAAGCCTAATTAAATGATGGTAAAGATGACTGTAAATACTTCGAAGGCACAGAGGTGAATAACGTTTTCATGGGAATGTGTATAAACTTTGAGAGATGCAACATCTCAGCCAAAAACCCACTACACCAAAGAATTTCATGTGCATGTTTCCCGTTGATGCCTTTCTGAATGGCACAGTTGTATCATTTAGTTGCCCTCTGTTTCTGCTCTCCAAGTTCTGTACTGCAGAGCCAAGAGCTATTTAATGTTTTAAAAATCTGACTTGAACACTGGGACAGAAGCTGATTTTAATGAACTTCAGTGCTTCTTTTTACATTCCCAATCTTTGCCTTTTAATTTTCTAACAGTATTTATGTCCACATCCCCAGCTGTGACTGCAGTGTTAGTGATCTGCTTGCAGAACTAGCTTGTGTTCACATGGCAGAGGGAAGTGCAGACCTCCAAAGATCCCTCCCACCCAACAGGTCACACAGAGTACAGCAGATGTCTCCTAATGCAGTGCTCTCATGCAAGTCTTTAAAAATATGGACATTCTTCGAGCATGCCAGAAGGATGTGGAACATCAGATCTTACATAGATCCCTGAGAACATTCAGATGCTACCATAAATTAGTCTGTTTTTATTTATGAAAACATAAATAGGTCCATTTGGCATCTGCTTCACCAAATCCATTTTCCCTGCTTTGGCTTTCAGAAACCCAATGGCTTTGAGCAGTCCTAATTAAATCCCTTCTGTGTCTCAGGTGATCAGCAGGCTTTCCTAAAAGCAACTACAGAGAAAAGGTGAAAGCTGGAGGTAGAAGATGTAGAATTTAAAGAGTATAGAGTAGGACAAAGAAGGTGAATCCGGTGCAGACTTTTGACAAAAGTTAGGTTTTGAAACCATGTATCAGTGTCTCCTATAGTCTGTATCTTCCAGTTACGAGCTAATACCCTCATCCTATACAGTAAGAGGTTCACCAGAATAATCCGACTTGCTGCTTCTCGTAGAAATGTTGGCTAAGAACTATATTCACAGACTGGAAATATATATAAGTAATTTAATTATTTCATTTTAGAGGGTTACTTTCTCTATCTGGACTAATATTTGCTAGTCAAGCTGGTAGTGAAAGCCATTCACCAGGCAAGTGTTCAGTTTGTTTTAGGCAAAGGTGTTGTACACTGCTTACTTGTGGGGTACAGCCTGGTACTGTATAATAAAACTTCTGCAATATAAGGAATTGACTTAATATATCAATTTATCTTTGGTAGTAGAATTCTAGAATTAAATCTGTTAAACTATAAGACAATAATTCTGCAATTTTTCATCACCAAAACCAAAACTTTTGTACCATTGTAGCAACGAGGAATGTTGAGCAATGGATATACAATTATTGCCTCTTTAGACACGAAACAAAATGAAAGAATGTGTTCTAGGAAAAACCACCATCCATTTGTAAAGCAGGAGATCGGCTGAGGCTGGGAAGGTGAGGGAATAAAAGGAAACATGCAAGAAGGAACAGTGCCCATGCTGGTAAGCAGTGTAGGTTTAAGTGTAATCAGTGATAAGGTTTGTTGAGGAAAGTGCTAAGGAGATGACTGAAGGACGTCATCAGGTGAGGAATTTTCCAGGCAAGATGGGCACCTGCAGATGAAGGGGCAGCAGTCAGGTAAAAATGAGTTAAGAGGTGGTAGAGGCAGGTGAAGATGAGCTATCACAGTGCTTCCAGAGCAGGTGAAAAGCAGTAATACTGTAACTATACAGCAGACAAACTTTAGAAACAGAAAATTCAAAGTGAATATTAGATTGAAAGCAAGTCTAAGCATGCTGAGCTATGGGAATGTGTCCAGACGATTTTCATTTTGCTCTATTCATGCTAAGCAATAGTTTAACAATTGCAGCTAGTGAATAATAGTACTGGTAGTGCCAGATTAAATTAAACTGATTTTTTTTCCCTTTGGGATGACCACAGTCCCTGAACAGTTCTTGGCTTCTTTCCATTTGGCAGCAGTGACTGTTGTTTGCTTAGGAATACAACAGTGTACTTACGGAAGGCTTATAGTCCCACTCTTGTTGCAAACAATAGGAAACAGCTACTGTTGTGAAGTGTCAACACTGAAGTGTCTCAAGGATCGTGTGCTCTGTTTTCAAGGTAATTTGGGAGAAAGCTTTGTTTAATGAAGGTTATAAGATTTGTCAAAGGATTTTTTCTCTAAATTAATTTTTCATCACAAATTAGTTAACCTTTCGGTGTTGTAATTTGTGCAAGGATACGTTAAATGTTCCTTATGCTTATAATCCCTCATTAAATACAAAATTGAACTCTGTTGTAGTACTGGACCTTCAGCTGGTGCTTCCACGGTAACAAGAAGAGAAATATGCCACAAGTTGCTGCCATTTTGCCTTTTTAGTTGCCATATTTTACGAAGTAGTTTAATTTGTTCATATCTTTAAAATTGTTTATGTGTAAATAAAAATGAAACATAGAGCAAACTGCATCTGATATTCATAAGAGAGAATGATGCATCTGCATAAGAGAGATCTGCAGTATCTCCAGTTTAGGAAGAACTTAATTGCATTAGTTTCAAAAAAGAGTACATGTTCATTTCAGATTTTTTATCACCTTTAAAAAAGAAGAGAAACCTGTAAAATTCAGTCCTTCAAAACTGAACATTCTATAGTTACCACTGAAAGTGTAAAGTCATTAATTCAGGAAAAAGCACAGTACTTGAGTTCTTCATTTCTAAAGGCTTGGATTCAAACCCTGGGTTGAACCCAAGAGAAAATGAGTCTGATGGTTTCAGTTCAGTCTCTAATATGTTCAAACCCTGTTGCAAAACCACAGAATAATCCAGCAATCAGCAGCCTCTTGGATGCTGAACAGGACTGATGAGGTAGTTGGGAGTTATGCCAGAGAGGAATAAATTCTTGTGGCGTTTCTTTTGCCTCTAGAAGATTTGGCTGAGCACCTTTTAAGGTTGTTTGCCCCTCATCAGCCCATTGGGTGAAAAAGAGCAGTAAAAGCAGCAACAGATAGAAACTGCTTGGAAAATGAAAAGGAAAATATGGAAGCAGGAAGCTAAGTGTGACCCAGGGGGTGATGGTTATAAAGACAGGGAGATGTGGCTGGCAGATGATGAGGGTACAGCTTATACAGGTGGGTGCTCCTCTCTTGTGGACGTGCTCTTATGGTCCCAAGTAGTTCTACTGAGCAAAAAGAAAACAACTGCTCTCTCTCAGAACTTTGATAGAAGCTTTACATGTATTCTGAGCATCTTTCTTACCTCCTTTAAAGATAATAAGCTTCTATGACCGTTTTTGTAGTCATGTAGAATAATAAAAGCTGTTAAGTTCCAGTTTGAGCTTTTCCTCTGCAGAGCTGTTTTATATCAGGTTCAAAGCTAACTTGGTCCGAGTTTGATTTGAGCCATATGTTATGTAGTTCATTAACACATTAAATCAGCATAAAATACATATTCATTGATATTTTGTAGCTTTTGACAAAACATAAAGGTAATTTTATAGAACTAATGAAATAAGTGATGCTTCTGTATCCTTTGGAGCATTCATAGAATTCTGATTGTACACAACTATGCGTAATTACATATTTGCCCTTTTGCCAAGCTGCCCATTGATTTATCTTGACAACCTTAGTGGAAACTCTACCAGACAGACTTTGGTAAATATTCTCTAAGACAGCAGAAGGACATACAATTGTGAAATGGTAACAGGCCTGTATCTGTTCTGTGTATTCTAATAGGTGGCTTTCATCAGCAAGAGATTAGTAATGACATGTCCCAGTATCAAGTAAACACGTACATATAGCTGAGCAGCTGAGAAATAAGTACAGCCTACAAAGGACATTCCAAAGCTTGTATGCAGCTGTACATTGCTAGTTCCATAGGATCTATCTGTCTGTTTATTAAGAGATGATGGATTACACATAGATTTGAATTATCAGAAGTTTTAGCCTGAATATTTATTTCTAGTGTATTTACTTGGCTGCTTGCAGGTAATAAGGGTTTTGTGGTAGATTGATTGACAGATGAAGGCTATTTAATTTCTGTTCAGCAAACGAAGCATAATTTGAAAACCAAGGAGCAAAATTATTTTTAGAATTACGATATTGGTAATACCTGGGAGCATTAATGCAAAAGAGTGAACAAAAGCCATTCCTAAGTATAAATTTAACTGCTAAGTTACAGGCAAACATATATGACAATTATCAACATAAAAATTTTAGTTATGTTTTTTTTTTTTTTTTGCATTGATAAATGAAAAGAGGAATAGAGATAATGCAGCATTTTCTACTTTTCTCTTAAAATCGCATAGACAAAGATGCACTGGACAGCTTTTTTTGCTTCTTTGCCATGTTTCTTTTTTACTGAAAATTTAATTATTAACTTATGTGGCACTGCCATGACCTTTTTAAGCACAGATGAGGCGATCGTCACACTTTCCCTTGGTGACTTCTGAAGGAGTTCAGAGACAAGAGCAGACTGCATAAATGGTGCTGAAAAGGTCAATGCAGTTTGGTATTACTGTATTTCTTTTTCAGATATTGAACTGTGGCAAGAAAGGAGAATTAGTCTAATCGGTCATTTCTTATTGCAGCTCATAATTCTAATGTGACCAGATTTTCCAAAGAAGCATTTGAGCTAATTATTACTTTTATCAGTATTTGTTTTAATATGAACAATTCAATATAATACCAAGTTGTCTGTGTTAAGGACGGGTAGAGCTTCTTTAGAAGCTTCCAATATTCCTTTCAGCCATGCAAATTCCAGAGGCTTAACAATTTATCAGATAGACACGAGGGCAAGAGTAGTACAGGCAGAAGAAGACAATCCATATTGTAACCTACGTGCCATTTTGTAGTCTGTGTGCAATATGACCTGTTCAAAGGCTCTGTATGGGCAGGGCTCTTTGAGCAGATGTGGGGCTTCATTTCATGCTGCTGAGGTGATCTGTGCAGAAATGCAGTATGAAGAGCAGACACGTCATTCATGTGGGCAGCCTCAGCACCCTGCGATCAACATGTTACAAGAGCTATTTGCCTACATAGCTATTTGCTGTGCTATTTGCATAAAATTATAGCAAACAGCCTCTTCACTCATACATGTCAGCCCTGAAGTTTGCTATGTGGCAGTGCAGAGCACTTTTGCCTTCAAACACCTCTGCTTGCAAAAATTCAAGCATGAAGATCTGACATTTTTCTCAGCATGAAACTCTTCTACCAACAAAATATCCATATCAATAGTGCTGTTAAGGTGAGTAGAGTTGTGATTACTGGTACAAGGCAAACATAATGGCTAGGCTTTAAAATAGGAATAAACACACAAAGGTTTGGTTTCTTTTCTAAGCAAACACAATTTCACAATGGTTTGAACTGCATTTATAGGGAAGTTGATACGAGGTTAGGAAACTGGGGTATGCCAAGAAAGAGGAAAGGCGATGGACCATTATTTATCTGTATTTCATCTCAGACACCGGAGAGTCATTTGCCAATTTGCAGCTTGCTCTGAGCTCAGGCAGCCCTTGAGCAGGATAGCTGCCCTTGCCAACCACAGTAACATCCCCTACTCTGTGCTCCTTTTGTCTACAGCACAGCTGCCAGTCAGATGGAAACTCCATCTATTTCCATGGGACAGAAGGCAGTGAGTTCAATTTTGCCACAACTCGGGATGTGGACCTTTCTACAGAGGATGCCCAGGAGCTGTGGGCAGAAGAATTTGAGAGCCAGCCCAAAGGGTGAGTGCCTGGGTAGGGCTGGGAGCTCTGTGCTGGGGATTGGGAAGCTGGGTAAATGTTACTAGGATAAATAGCAACACCGTAAGTAACAGATAATTGGAGATGCTGGGACCAAGCAAGTCAGGAAAGCCCAGAAGGAACAGCCTCCTGACCATTGTGTCACTAAAGTTTTCTATGTTTCAATGAAAAAAGTCATGATTTCATGACATCTTTGAAGAAACATGTGATGTTGATTTATTATTTTTTTTCTTTCATTGCACCTGAGAGCTGCTCACAATCTGTACCAAATCAGATTCCTCCCAAACTCAGCCAAACTGCTGTGCGCCAAACTTTGGCAGCCCATTCAGGATGGCACAATAGGAAGTCAAACCACTTTTACCAAAACATAAGCGAGCTTTTCAAAAACAAAAGTGGCCTGGTAGAGAACTACAGCTTTATATTCTGTCATTTTGTATACCTCACTGCGTACATTCTGACCAAATAAAAGGAAAATAAGAACTTCAGTACGGACCTAATTCTTTTGTTATTTTTAAGGAAAGGAATTTCATTAGTGGCTGTAACCTCTGAGAAACGAGAAACACACACTGCCAGTTTACAGGTCTCTGCTGCATGTTGATTTTAACCTACAAAGTACTTTGAATCATTAGCAGCTTGTTCAGATGCTGCTTGTGCTGTGCTGAAAGCAAAGAGCACCTTTTGAGAAATACATGCTAATTGCAAACTGTAAACACTTGGATTATCTGGGGCTTACAGAAATACAGAAGTATTCCTCATGGACTCCTTCACAGTCTGGGGAACCAAACCATGGCACACTGGATGCTGAACAATTCTTGCTGTGTCCTTTTAGACATTTCAGGCAAACAAAAAGCATATGTATGTACTATGTGTTAGGTGACCACGTGGGATGGATTTGAGATGTTGTCTCAGTCTGTTTCCATCTTGAACAAACAGGATGGGTATGTGGCCTCAGGACATCTGCCCTCTCTTTTGCTCCTGGCTCTGCTGGACCAGGTGATCAGTTAATTTGAGCCAGGCTCCTCCTCTTCAGTGGTTCTAATCAGGGCTCCTCCTTCCTTGATAATTAGTAAACTATTAACAAAATTACAGTAGTAAATTCTGCACTTGAGTACAAATCTTGAAGTCAGTGATTTGTACCATACCCAGTAAGAAAGAGCACAGTGTCTGCAAATAATACATTTTTGGTTTCATGCAGCATCGAACTTCAGCTGCAGCTACCACTGCTTTCAGCCAGGAGCAGGGCAGATACTTTGTGTATCCCATTCACAGGAACTTCATCCTGATCTGGTTCTTCAATTTTCAAATTACAAAAAGGTGTTGATTTTTATTTTTTTTTTTAATTTTCAAATTTTATTCTATATGTGAAACTTCCTTCTTTCAACTGTTGTTTATAGGAACAGAGGTTTAAATTACACACAGCCATGAACAAACACTGAGTTCCGTTGAACTTACAGAAAGCAACCTCATCATATGAAACTGTAGTTAACATTGTCCCTTCTTGCACCATTTTTGTGGGGCTTCGCTTTGGGAATTGTACAGAACTGCAAATATAATCGCTTCCTTAATTTCTTCTTAAAGAAATGTTTCTGAATGCTCTTTGAACTGTATTTTAGATATTGTTCTGCTATATTGAGACTGTCACAGGAACATGAAGGACAGATTAAAGGGTGCAATTATCCACAGCAGGCCTGAACAGAAAATAAAAATTCTCTTTTGTGGAAAAAATGTAAGATTTAGAAGACTAGTGGTTTGTTTTCTGTATGTCAATTGCCTGTATTTCAAGATGATGTTCAAAATGAAAGGGAAATAGGTTAGCAAAGAGAGCAGATTCCTGGGGTATGAAATATTCCATTTCCACTTCTGCTGGCAACAGGGTGGAACAGAAGTAGATCATCGCTCTCTGACATCCAAGCTGGATATTCAGCCTCCTGCATCTCTGCTCACAAACTCCTCATGGGACCAGATGTTTCCTCAGAATTGTGTCTTTGCAAAAACTTCTGTTAAAGATTGTCAACATTTTCTGACCCAAATTCCCTGTTTCTGTGCCATTTCTGATACGTAAGAATTGCAGAATTTATGAAGGCTGCTCTGAAAATCATGCCCCCTATTTTATTATGTTAGCCCATAATAATCTTGACTAGAAGTTGATGCTGATGATATGGTAGTAAAGGTTGAACCTTCCCACCAATAATCCATTGCATATTGTTGCCATGTCATAGATGGCAGCAGAGGGGCAGTCTGACAAAATGGTGTCTGACATGGAAGTGTGGATGAAGCAAAGGTGTTTTATTGAACTCCTCCATGATGTAAAAATTGCACTTGTTGACATTCATCAATGCTTGCTGAACATTTACGGAGACCAACCAGTGGATGTGAGCACAGTGAGAGGTGTGTTTCAGCAGTGATGTGAAAGACAAACCACATTCTGGATTGCCATGCACAGCTGTCACACCACAAAATGAAGATTGTTTTGATCAGCTCATCCACAAGAATCAGAGAATTGTAATCATGGAACTGTGTACAGAGCTGAATGTCAACTTCCGTGCGCTAGAGATGATGGTGTCAATATTGGAATACTGCAACATTTGTGCCAAATTGTTCCCACAAATGCTAACATGGGAACAGAAAGAAAACCATATGCAGTTTGTCAGGACATACTGAACCAGTACCAGGCTGAAGGTGACAGTTCTCTGGATCTCATCACTACCAGTGATGAGATGCGGTGTAACCACTATGAGTCAGAGACAAAACAACAGTCCTTTGAGTGTGAACTCCCCATCAAAAAAAAAGTTCAGGACACAACCTTCAGCAGGAGAAGTGATAGGAAAGGGGTGATGCTGACTTTCCTGGAACATGGATAAACCATCAGCTCTGTCTGCTGGGCCACAACACTGTCTAAGCTGAATGACCCAACTTCCAGAGTCAGGCCAGAGAAGAAGACAACCTTGCAACATGATAATGCCAGGCTTCATGCCCATTTGAAGATTGTGGAGCACATTGCCAGTATTGGCTGGATCACTGTATAGTCTGGATTCAATGCTTTTCAACTTCCATTTGTACAGGCTGGTGAGAGTTGGACTGAGTGGGCAACATTTTTCTAGCTACAACACTATCATAGCATCGTAGTGGGTAACCTTCTCTGGTGCAGATTTTTACAAGCATAGCATACGGGCTCTTGTTCATTGCTGGCAAAAATGAATGGATGGTGACTATGTTGGAAAACAGTGTTTTGTAGGTGAGAACTTACTCTACCAAACAGTGTTATTGTGCTTTCCGTATCTGTTGTAATTTCCATGGAAGCATTGTAAGCCGTGTAAGACTCCAGATCAACCTAATACAATGTGTTCCACTATTGACTTTTCTATCTACAAGGTTCATTAGTAAATAAGGGTTCTTTTATTCTTTGGTATAAATAACATGGTGGCTTGGTGGACTGCACTTCTCTTCCTTTCTTTCATTTTGGAAATATAGGAAATACCAGTCTCAAGAAAAGAATGTCATTAAGGTCATTGTGTATGAACAGAGACAGATGCTGTGTCAACCACATCTCTCTTGGTGTGGTCAGAAAATTTGCTGAGGGTACACTCAATCCAGCTGTCCGTGTCACTGACAAAGATATTGAAGAGAACCAGTCCCAAGATGGATCTTTGGGGACTCTTGTCACTGGACTCTGCTTGCTCACACTGCCATTGACCACAATCTTTGCTGTAGCCATCCAACCAATTATTTATCCATTGAGTAGTAAATACATCAAATCCATATTTCTCCAATTTAGAGATAAGAATATGGTCCAAGGCTATGTAAAAGGCTTCAGGTAGGCAACATGAAGCAGCTTCATAAGTAGTATTTGCTATTAGTACCATGCATCTTTCTACTGTCATTTTTTAATCACATAAGTTAGGACCTGTTCCTTAAAGTGAACCCTAAAAGTGATCTTCGTAGAGCTATCTCTGGCGTCTCTAGCATATGTACTGCTACTTTGAATGTCTATGCTTGTTAAATTTAATTTAGATCCATGTATCATCCTGTCATTTCTTATGTAAAGAAGAATTTCAATAGTCATGTGAGGGATAAATGTATACAAATGTACTGTTCAGTCAACATCTGCATCTCTGCCATGCCATCACCAAGAGATCTCTATCTTTACAGATACTGTTTTTGTTTATTTTTCTTTAAGTGCCAGTTATTTTATGTTGTAGAACTTTCTAGTTTCCATTATAATTCTGCCTAAAAGGAAAGGATCCCTGGAAACCTCCGCGATCTGCATCATTCATGACCTCAAGTTGTTTTGTGGGTCATCAAAGAGACTGTTTTAATTGAGCTAAATAGAGCATACAAAAGATCAATGGAGCATTGTGAGATTTTGTCATGTAAGTTGAAGTAAGCACAACCATGTTATTCTGTGCTTGCCTTTGGCCCAAGAGACCCATTTTCAAAATTGTATTTTGATTATATTGCACATTACCTTTAAAAGATCTGCACAACTAAAATAGGGTTAGGTTAAACGCTGCTTCCATTAACATATTTATACATGTGTCATAAAAGCTTTTCAGTGACGCTAATCTTGCTAATTCCTGTGTAAATGACTGACAGTTTTAAAGGAGGATTTTCAAGCAGGCACATTGTTAGTCTGTCACAGCTTAGGTCAATAAGAAAACTGGCAGCTCTTAAGAAGATCTAAAAATACATTTTGAAATAGTGTGAATGGTTAAATTGATAAGCAGACTGCTAAAGTGTTGAAAAGGCAGTTTTTGAGGTTTTCATGCTCCACATTGGTGGTAGAGATTGTTTCTGCTAGAAGTGGACAGGAAATGGCTTTGTCATCCCTCAAAGACTTCGAATCTTAAATGTCTTCTCATTCTCTGATTCTCTCTGAATGATTGGATTATTGGGTATTAATGATTCTAAATATTGCATTGCTTTACTGCCTTATGACTTTCAAATACTTCATTATGAATAATTATGTATGAGACCAAAATAATGTACAGTTTTTTCAAGTTTCTAATCTTTGAAAATATTAAGTTTTAAAGAAACCAGTGTTTTCATGCTGAAAACATATTTTCAGTAGAAATACTTAATTGAAAAATTCTGCAGCAGCTCTTTTAATTATCACTGAATAATAAGAATTAAAAAGCCTGACAAAGATCATATCAGCGTACATTAGAAGAAACCCAGCAAATCTTGTTTCATTCTCTGCTCATGTATTTGTAAAAAGTGTAACCCTAAACACTCAAGAAGATGAAAAGAGTTGTTTTTTTGCTTATTACCTTTGTATTTAATAGCTGGCATAGTAGATGTGGAAGACGTGCTTTTTCATGTTTCATTCATCTGTAAACATTCTATTACACAATATGAACAGAAGGCAGTTGTGTTTAAAACATTTTCACGCCAGAAAAATAATGAAGTACTGGAACAACAAAGCACTAAATATTTGGTAACAGCATTAGAAGTTGATTTTTTCTAGTAATTTTAACTTTTCAACCAATTTGTTTGTTTTTGTGATTTATGTTAGTTTTGTTTTAGACTAAATTTAAAAACTAATATTGAATAAGCCAGTACTTTTCCCAGTAGCTAATTTTGAAAAGTGCACTGTGTTGATCTTATTGTACTTTCTAACAGTAGCAACAGATACTGCTTTCCATAAAAATGAACTCCTAGAACATGTTTTGTTTGAATTTATCAGTAACGTGCTACCACACTTTCTCTGCCCACTGTTGACCTCTCCAGGTGGGACATACTAGGTGCTGTCATTGGTACTGAGTGTGGGACGTTGGAGTCTGGCTCGTCTATGGTATTTCTCAGAGATGGTGAAAGAAAAATATGCACTCCGTATATGGACACTACTGGATATGGGAACTTACGGTTTTATTTCAGTATGGGTGAGTGTGTATTCCCAGTAAAACATTAGTGGGATATGTGAGATTCAGATTTCACAATGCACATAGGAAATATTTTAAACATTCCTTGGAAAAGGATGGCTCAGATTCATCACAGTTATGCACCTAGAAGGATGTAAGACAGACAAACCTTGGACTGAGGGTCTGCTCTTCTGATGTTCACAGAAATGTGAAAACATGGTGGGCACACAAATAGCCCTCTTAAAAATATTCTTCCAGATATTGCTGACTTGCAGACCTTTCTTAGCCAGATGGGGCATTCTGGGTTTATGAGCCCTGAAGAGACTTTTTTCCCCATGGATATATCTAGCCAATTTGATTGGTATAAACATTTAGTTCCAGATTAAAACCGCTACATGAAGGTATGTCCATGTGGTCATGGTGTCTAATTTTCTTTTGTAATTGGGGATGTGATCATTACTGAAAAAATGCATTTATTTCAACATGAGACACTTGTGCTTGACCAGCTAAGCTATTCTCTGGACTCCACTGACTGCATAGGTTGGATATCCCTTGATATAAAAGGAAACTTACACACCTGCTGCACACATAGTTGTGGGCTTACACTTGTCAGTCCTCAAGCAGGGTTCACAATGCAAACACAAGCGTACCTTAAAAGTCAACATAGTGCTTAGTTTATCACTCTATTCAAGAGCATTTTGTTCTAATGTATTTACCCAGGGTCAAATTCATCTCTCGTGCACAAAACACACCACTGACCATTATAGCCTTGGAAAGAGCCTCTGTGTGTCACCCTTGTGGAAAGAACTGATGTGGTGCCAGCATCTTCTCTGGACCTTCCTTTTAGAATGAAGTGCAACTTTAGTGATTTACTAGGGCTAAAAAAGCATCTAGGGGCAAACTTGTGCTATCATTGCTCCTTCCCACTGTTGTGATCAGTACAACTGCATTAGTTTGTTGTTTTAACTAACCAGAATTCCTATGGACATTGTGGCTGCCATTCAGTACCTTACAGTGTTTTTCCACAACTTTTATTTTGCACATAAAGGATATTGCATTATGTTATTCTCTCAACACCATGTTTAGAGTAGATGAGGATTTTTGTTTAAAGGTAGAGAATAATAAAGGAGGAAGCAGATACTAAACTTATGACCTCCAGAAGCTACCTTCTGAATCAACAAGAAAAAACACCCTGTATTTAATGAGTGGAAGGCCTCATGTTACGGCTCTAAATTGTTGCACATCTCCTCTGTGGTATGTGAATTACCAATAACACGCAGGAAGAAGAGGATGCAATTTGCCAGTTCTCCCAAGCATTACAGCACCTGCAAGAGAAACAGGAAAGAAATTTGCTCAACCTTCTGAACCTAGGGGAGAAGTTGTCAGCACATACAGGCACAGAGAATAGTGTGTTGTCATTAGAAAATTTATTTTGTTGTATTCATGAATTAAGTAGATCACAGTTTAAACACTCCAGCAAGCAGAGAATTTGAATGAACACGTGGATATTTCTTACTGCAGTATAATAAGCATCAAAAATGCACATCTTATCTAGCTCTCTAGATTGCTTTGCCTATCCCATTCCAGGAGCTGGGCATGTTTAGTGAAAAAATGTAGAGAAAGTACTTAGTTTATGCAACCTCCCTACTTTATGGATAGTTCAGAGAAACTTCCTCATCCTGTTTTCTGATGTTTTTTTTTCAGTACCTGTGGTACCTATAGTGTACAGGAAAATGACAGGCTTCCTGTTTTAGTAACAGATATTCTCTTAAAAATCTTTTCCAGAATGCCAGACTAGTTTGGTGCTGTCCATTGTATAACTGTTATGTCATACTCATTCCACAAACTTGCCAATATATCTGCTCTTCCAGAGAAGGATATCAAGTGTTTTTAGATTCTACCAAATGAAGATACGTGAAATCCTGCCTCATTCCAGTGAGATTACCATATCACACACATTCTGTGTGATACAGTGGATTCAATTCATCCAATTTAGGATATGGTATAGACAATAGAAGAAGCAGCACAATGAGTAAGATTTGCAGCAGTCTCTCCCCTTTCATACTGAGAGCAAGTTCTCAGCAGCAAAACTATCAGATGAGTATTATTTGAAGTCCTCATATTTGGTGTGTTGCTGAATGGGGTGAGTACCAGGTAACAGTTTGCTGGTCTCCTTCAAAGAGGCAAGAACTCAGAAAGCAGAACATTTCTATGTGAACAGGATTTGAAACATACAGATAGAAGCATTGTTCTAGCCACTGCATTTTCTATTTAAATTGTTTTTTTAAGCAGATTAAGAGAGTTGCTTGAGGTTTTCATAATTGTCAACTCCCTTGATCTCTGACGTAGTATATCAGATCAAGTAGTTCTTATACAGTATGTCCTTAGGACTTGTGTTCTTTCATACCTCAAGATAAACAACATCTGATAGTAGTTATTTTTTAAGTTTGTCTGTGTAATATGATCCTGCTTTCCAATAACAAGGACCTCAGTTAATTTTTTTCTCCCTTAAATGTGTGTTGTACAGGGGGAACTTGTGATTCTGGAGAATCCCATGAAAATGATGTCATCCTTTATGCCAAGATTGAAGGCAGGAGGGAACACATAACTCTTGATACCCTGACCTACGCTGCTTACAAGGTAAATCACGGTAAACAAATCAGATGGATAGAATGGATAGATCAATCTCAGGAGTGTGTAGTGATAGGACAAGGAGTAATCGCCTAAAACTTGAACGTAGGAAGTTCTGTACAAACATACAAAGGAAATTCTTTACGATAAAGGTGATGGAGCACTGGAACAGGTTGTCCAGAGAGGTTGTGGAGTCTTTTTCTATGGAGATAATCAAGACCCATATGGATGCCTACCTGTGCGACCTATTGCAGGGAACCTGCATTAGCAGGGAGGTTGGGCACAATGATCTCTTGAGGTCCCTTCCAACCCCTGTGATCTATTTTTAAGTCATGTCATTAGTGTTGTATGTTGAATTCCACATGGTCAAGTATGACCTACCCCATCATATAATTCGTACACAGCTCTTGCAGTGAAAGGATGCCTTTGCAACACAGGTCTGTGGTTGTTGCTGAACAGTGCTGCATGTTGGGTAATGCTAGGATAACAGGCAAATGGACAACAGGCAACAACACTCAGTCAACAGCTGAGAACTGTGCTGATCACGTCTCCTCACGGATAAACTCTTCTCTCCATTTAAGGTCCTGCCAGCCACAGTGCAATATGCAGGAGCTTTGTCCTGAGTTGGGTCAGTTCTGATGGGCTCAGTGTCTGAGAGAAGAATTATTAAGGAATGTCTGCTTGCCTTTCCTGCACCTGGCACAGAAAATTGCACACTTTATACCTTTTCTTTCCATTTTAAACAGTGTGCCCTTTGGAGACAGAGAGCAAAAATCAGTGTACAAATACATGTGTGATGCATACACATGTGAATGTGTTACAGTTTCAAATGCAATGTTTGTATATTGTGGAGGAAATTTGGTGGTAAACATGCAGCTGATTTCAGCCACAGATCCATGTGCATTTTCACTGTAACTGTAGCATTTAGAGAAGTGATGTTTATAGTTACAGTAGGGTTTGACCTGAATTTGGTTGAGTCATCTGCATTGTTTCATTGTATGTAGTTTTCCTCCTCTGCTGGTTCTGTGCGAAACACAGGGTAGGACTTTTTCAAAACTGAGGAAACTGTAATTGTAAAATAATAAAACATTAATTGAAGAATTCAGGGAGAGACAGGATCTGAAATTACGCTGAATTCATTGTGAAGCTTTTTTTAAAGCAAGCAGTTTTAAAGCTGACATCCTCCTTTGACATAATAAAGGTCTAATTGCATTCCTTTCGGACAAAGGCTGGGCTTCATATAGCAATGCTTCCATTTATTTCAGCATTACACCCTCCCCACATATATGTGAGCTCATACGGTTACTCTCTTCTCACGTACTCAGCCCTGCAGTTACACTGCATTTGTTCCCTGAGCTGAGAGACTGCAGGACAAGTATCTTCTTCCAGCTGAGCACTCATACAACATACCCCTTTGTTTCAGAACGCAGAAGATACAGTCTGTCCTACTGTGCCTTTACAACCAAACTGATCTGACTAAGCTGATAAGCAGCACTGGTACCCAGAATGCCGGTAGCTATGCTCATAATATAAGTTTTATTTGAGTTCTACTGTGGAAAACAGCTAGCTAAAATAAAAGTTAACAAACAAGGAGAGAAATGGGCATGTTTCATTCAGCGTATTTGAAGCCACTTCTCTATTTTAAGTAGAACTTTTCCATGTAAGCCTTTTTCATATTATTTCTTTTATTTAAGCCAGATTTCATTTCTTTTAAAGGTTCCATCTTTGGTTTCTGTTGTCATTAGTC
Source organism: Excalfactoria chinensis (assembly GCF_039878825.1). Classification (NCBI taxonomy): domain Eukaryota; kingdom Metazoa; phylum Chordata; class Aves; order Galliformes; family Phasianidae; genus Excalfactoria; species Excalfactoria chinensis. The sequence goes on along the minus strand of NC_092825.1, from coordinate 11,864,825 downwards.
CGGACCTGCAGACTCCTGCCACCAAATTTTGCCTGAAACAAAAGAGTCACCAAGGCCACAACAGGAATGTCTGGGCTGTGGATTACTTCCATGTCCTTCCAGTGCTCCCTTCCATAGTGACTCACATGATCCAGTTTTCCATCAATTTGGGTTGTGGAACATATCAACCTGGTAACAGGTACAACAGGCGAGATTTCTCTTTCAATTATCAGCATTTTGGTGCTTTGTTTTTACAGAATCTGTTTGAGTATTTGTGGGTTTTTGTTTTTTCTCAGAAAGAATGAAGCCAACTAAGTATAAGCTGCTCAAAAGTGTGTGTTTCTCCTGATTTCCACAGGCCCAGGCTGATATACCTCCCATGCAATAAAGAGTATATTAAATAGCCTTCCAGGTCAAAGTGTACTTTGGGTTCTTTTCTTAATGAAGGTGGAAGGTGTTAAAGATAGTCGCCTACTGACATCCAAAATATTATTCAAGCCACAAGCATAAGTAATTGTTGTAAGAGTGGTGTTAAATAGCACTCATCTTTGAATGCCGCCAGTGTGAGAACCTCACTGCTCCCAGACTGACCACAAAATTCTTTTGTTGGCTTCACTTCCTTGAGACATTCATTAAAGTTAAGGGGAAGTAAATGGGAAAGAATTAAGTCATTTGCTTCTTTTTGTTTTATAAAATCATAGAAATGTTTGTGGAAAGTGACTTTCTCAGGTCATTTAGTGAAATCTAGTGAGATTACTGCCAGTGTAGGTCAGGTCACACAAGGCACTATCTATCGGTGACTTGAAAACTTCCATGGGTGGACATCACCTAACCTCTCTGGGTTTCACTGTGTTTCTCTGTAGCGGTATTTCTGCTTGCCAGTCTCTACCAGGTATGCTTACAATGCCTTTCTTCTTTCTTTCCTTCACTGTGTTACCAGTGTCAGCTTGGAATTTTCAACCAACCATGGCCGCTCCTGGTCCCTGCTCCACACTGAGTGTTTGCCTGAGATATGTGCTGGGCCCCATCTTCCCCACAGCACCGTCTACGCCTCTGAAAACTACAGCGGGTGAGAGTGTTCTCTGCAACCCTAACTGAGATGCAGGATTAGAGAAGGAAGTGAATTATGGCTGACAGGAGAAAGAAGCAGAGCACACAACCCTGTATCATCTTTCATTTTTGACTGGCTGAGCACAGCACGGGAGGAGTGTTCTGGTCTTCCTGGCTGCCCAGTAATGAAATTTGAAAAATATGAGACTGCTTCTGTTGAATAATATATATTTTTTTCCTGATGCTATGGATAAATTACCAAAAGAAAAGGGGAAAGGAGGAAGGGAGGCTGCATGCTGGTAATTAAAAGAAAAGTTACACTGTGTCAAAGCTGCAGAAGTTTTCTTTTTAGTCAGAGGAACCATCAGTCAAAGCCATATTTACATCCTCAGACACCTTTTCTCACCTGGAATACTGATGTTGGGTTGCAGTGAAGTGCATCCTCTGTGCTTCAGCAGACGAAGTATCTTCAGTACTGCTCTGACTGTGCCACCTTGTCATCCCATGGTTCCCCAACTTCCATAAACACTTCAGAGCCATGGGTATGACCATGAGAAGAAAACACAGTTGAAGCACAGCATGATGTGGTGACCTCATTTTTGTATCATCTTCACAGCAACTATTTTGACTTGGTGTGTGCAGCAGGTGCAGACCATGTGGATGGCATGAGAAACAAGGCCCAGCTGGACAGTGGGCCACATCCTCCACACCACACTTCCCATTCCCAGGGGTTTCCACCCAACAGAGTTCAGCTGCATTGAAAGGTTGAATTTAATATGCAATTTAGGTGATATTCACTGGGATGGAGAAGATGCCATAGTGATATAGGTGAAGAGCCTTACTGACTTCAGATATTCATAAAGGAGAAAAAAAAAAAACAAACGTCTGAGCTTTATAATCTAGTAATTAACATTCATATATTGTGTGAAAATATCGCAGGCCATGGTCTGTTATATGTTCGTTTATACTCACCAAGCTTTTGCAATGTAAGCAAACACCTTCAATCACTTAATAACTAGTGGTGTATAACATTAGAATTTGTGTTTATGTATTTCAGGTGGAACCGAATAACTACTCCTCTTCCCAATGCAGCACTAACAAGTGACACCAGGATTCGCTGGAGGCAAACAGGACCGATCCATGGAAATATGTGGGCAATCGATAACAGTCAGTATTCTTATCCACAATAATGCTACAACAGAAGAATACATTTTTATGCGCTGCTCCAAGTAAATATTTTCCAGAATCAGAGATCACATGACTCTTAGTTTGTTGAATTTGTTTTCTTCTCATACTCAGTAGCAAGTGCATTTAAAGCCAGAGGGAAATTCTCTCACTTGAAAAGAGAATAGACTAGTAGATTGTTCTTTTTATTATTCTTATTTTAAGTGAATGCTTTCTGGGATACAATATTGCTGGGAAGCACTTAATACATAGTCCAAATTACATGTATAGGTACTACGCTGTACTATTAAGGACACACTGTGCTAGCCTAAGCAGCAGTTACAGCATCTGAGACGTATTTTTCCCTTCTGGATATAGAAGACCTTCATAAAGCAGCACTGCTACCAAAGTACTGATAAAAGTTACGTTGCTTACAGTGTCTTAAGGAAGGACCATCTGTTACAGGGATTATATCTTCTTTAGGAAATTATTTTTCCCCAACCTCTTTTTTAAATGGCTGTAAAGAACTGAGAGGAGCTTATAGTTATTCATATATTTATAAAACTTAGTGTAGAAAATAGTATAGGGAAAAATTAAAGCACAGATAAATACTTAGGAACATATGATAATATGCATAAATTATATTAAAACCAGAAATCAGTATGAAGGAAAGGGCTAAGTGAGTATGTGCAAAGTTTTTAGCCTCAAGTGTTTTGGGACAATGTAAACAACATTCAGAATTTATTTTGTTAGATACATGAAATAGGACTTCAATTCTTTACAACAGAACACAACAAGTCTTTGAATATTAATGTACAATTCATATATCTGCACTACCGTCTGCTTATAAAGCCAAACAGGGAGAGCTCTGGCAGAATTTTGTTGAGATGTAGAACTGCTTTTAAGGGAATGAAGCGTTAATGATGAACTCCTTCCTGAGGTTCTGCATGCCTCTTTTGGTAGATACTAGTGGAACTGAAGTTTTAGAATGTACTGTACAAAAAGACTTCATAAATATTGGCAAACAACTAAAATTCTTGAAGAGAGAGTGAAAATGTCAAGGATTCTGCACTCTGACTTATAGCTTCACAACTGTTTCTTCTGTGAATTAAGTTTTAAATGAAATCTGGAAGCTGGCCATCTTTTAGAAACTCTGGAAAACTGCCAGTTTTCATAAAGCTTTTTTAAAGTAAAAGACGTAATTACATCTTTAACGCTTCTACTTTTGCCATCTTCTCAAAGAGACCTCAAAGGAGACAAATAAATCAGAGCAGAATCTTTGCACACTGAAAAGTGAGAAAATCTAGAAATTGAATGAAGTCCGATAGGGAGTTAGTTACAAGGAGTGACTAATGGAGATTTACAGAGTGTCTGCCAGGGTGTAATGATGCATTGCTGTCACAGAATCATAGAATGGCTTGGGTTGGAAGGGACCTCAAGGACCATGAAGCTCCAACCCCTCTGCCACATGCTGGACTGCCAACCTCCACATCTAATACTAGAGCAGGCTGCCCAGGGCCCCATCCAACCTTGCCTTGAACAACCAGGGATGGGGAATCCACAGCTTCTCTGGGCAGTGGAATAAGTATTGTTTGTTAAAAATTATTTCAAATTGGTCATTATTTGGGTGATGTTTCAAAAGTCACAGTGCAATTAGGTAACTCCAAAGCTCATTATTCAGCAGGAAGGGTAAGGCTGAGTCTAAGGCTTGTTTATCACATTCGGATGAAAGAACATTGCCCCCAAGTTCTTGTTTTGGGCTATACTCAGATTAATGCATTTCTTTGTAATGAGATGCAGATTATACTGAGATTCGCTAATCCCTCATATGATTCACAAGATATCAGTGCTGTTGATTAGGAGTCATTGGAGGAAAATGAAATAAAAAGCAAGTCTGAAATGTTTCTGAATTTTATTGCATTTGAAAGAATCAGTGAAAGTGCATATTTCCTTGTTACTTAAGACACATCGGGGCAGATTCTAATTCCAATAAATGCAATGAGGTTAAATGAGTTAGTTTCACTGAAAGAAGCAGTAGCATGTTTTAGAAAATTGATGAAAGTACTACTGGAACATATTTCTGAAACAAAATGAAGGTAAAGAGAGGCAAGAAAATGGTCAGTGCATAGCAGGTCATCATATGTTTTGACAGTCCTAGAAAAATCAGGTACTTGATTTAGATCACAAGGGCCTCAAGCCACAGGCAGACTTTACCCATTAAATAGTAAATTGGCCCTGAATACCATATACAGAGAACAAAACTCCATTACTTGCTTCTACAGAAAGGTACAGTTGAATGCATTTTGTTCTTTTGTAGACCTCTTTCATTTAGCGGGATTCAGATAAATGCAATGCCTATATGACAATACTTTCTTGTATTCATTATATTCAGTTTATCATGTAACCCTTCATTTCACTAATTTCTTCTCTCTGCAGTTTATATTGGTCCATCTTGCCTCAAATTCTGTTCAGGCCGAGGACAGTGTACTAGAAATGGCTGCAAGTAAGAGTTATAATTCAATACTTGTGTTCAGTTTTTGTCACATGCTCACTCAAAGATCTGAAAGTTGAAGTGAGTTTCATCTAAGCCCTTACTTTTTGAGATGACTGAGTATAAAGTAACATACTTCACAGAATGCACAGAAGTCACTCGAGTGATACAGATCAATCTTTCTAAACAGCAACATATTATACTATTTTATACTGTTTTATACTGTTTCTTAGAGGTGATTTGGGGCTGTATCATTTCTATATTAAAGTTCAGAGAAGAATCTATGTAATATATGTAGTATAGTATATATATATTTCGTATAGCCCAACAAACTTCAAGGACAGAAGGCCAGCACTCCACTTTTTTTATTCTTTTTTCTGGAAGTATGGCTTTCCTTTTTGAAGTGTTTCAGCTGAAAAAAAGATCCAGAAACATTTTCCAAATTATGGTGTCACTATTTTTAGGTGGTGCAGAGAGTGTGACCCACAGGGCCTTCTGTTATGCTGCACAGCTGCTGGTAATCACATCTGACGTGCTACAGATAAAATCATTTGACATATGAACAATTGTAAATTATGCCTGGAGTATTTTTGGTCTAAAAATGAATAGAAACATTTGTATACTACTTGTTATATGTAGATTTTGAGTGGTTGGTGTTCAAAACTTTGATTTTTTTATTTTTTTTTAATGGAATGATCAGTACTAGCTAGAAGAAAGGTGTTGGCTCACTAAATAAGGTCTAGAGATGTTCTTGGTCCTCAGAGTTGGGGGGGGGGGGGACTTTGTAGGCATGGTATCATCTGTTCTTGAGAGATTTCAGGCGTGTACTGGGCTGCTAACCACCTCTAAGAGAAGATGGGTCCAAGAAGAAGGCATTAACTACACCATTGGATCTCCTTCACCCCCAGATGTGACCCCGGCTTTTCAGGGCCTGCATGTGAGACGGCGTCACAGACCTTCCCAATGTTCATCTCAGAGAGTTTTGCCAGCTCCCGCCTCTCTTCCTATCACAACTTCTACTCCATCCGTGGAGCTGAGGTCAGCTTTGGCTGCGGGGTTCTGGCCAGTGGCAAGGCCCTGGTGTTCAACAAGGATGGGAGACGGCAGCTTATCACTGCCTTCCTTGACAGTTCCCAGTCCAGGTGAGAGCAAAAGGGTAGCAGTGTGAGGTATGGAAACAGGGGAATTGTACTGTGACAGGAACTCCCCCCCTTTCAGAAATAGCCTTGTGTATTATGAAGGTGATCATTCAGCAGGAAGAAAAGTTCTTTAAAAACCTCGTAGTGCCATAGTTTAATTCTGAGTTCATAGCTGTACTGCCTGTTTTCATTCCCTGCTTTGTAAACAACAGAGCCCAAAATAGACTGGAGGGAAGTTATTGTACAGTGAGGCTGGAAAATATTAAATGTTAATATCAAACTTGAGTGTCAAAGCCAAGTGCTAATTAATTATTTATAAGGATGTGTTTATTTGACAGCTTGTGGCAGCTGATTAGATCCATTCACTATCTCTCCCTCTACTTCAGTGCCTAATAAATAATTAAATGCTGTACTGATTGGCATTTTTAAAATGTGTGTGCCACATTGCATTACTTGATAGTAAAAACAAAATCCACTCACAAAGGCGCATAAATGATATTTATCAAAATTTGTCTAAATTGAGAAGACCATAAATGAGCTAGTTAGGAACAACAACCAAAAAAAAAAACCCACGATGTAAATGTTACCCTCAAATATATGTGTAATTCTGCTGCAGGTTCCTGCAGTTCACGTTACGCCTGGGAAGCAAGTCTGTGCTGAGCACCTGCAAAGCTCCTGACCAGCCTGGGGAAGGAGTGCTGCTTCACTACTCCTATGACAATGGCATTACGTGGAAACTCCTGGAACACTACTCATATCTGAACTACCACGAGCCAAGGTATAGGCATGAATGTGATGAAGGGTGTTATCTGCATGCAGTTAATGCTGGTCAAGTTAGTCGCTGCAGTGCTGAGTGAAGACATCTGCCCCAACATGGGCGCATGGTGCAGGAGTAGAGTGATGATCTTCTATTGCACACTGGAAGTTACTATTTTCCCTAAAATGGTGCTACTGTTCTGAGCACTACTAATTTTTGTCCAATTTTATAAAAATTGAATGCATGGATTTGGCAGCAGCCAAGTCTCAGGTGACATGGCAGAACAAGCAGTGAGGGATGAGGGGGAAGAAATTTACTTGTGGGAAATAGGGATGTATCTCATCCCATGGAAGCATCCACTTGTAAAGAAAAATTAACATAAATTATTTGTAGCTTTGAAGCCATAGATACCTTCACTACGGCATCCTCTGGGATTAGGAGTTTGCAGGCAGCATAGGACAGATGAGAAGAAATCCAGCCATAAGGGTCTCTCTGGGTCAGCAGGGAAGTTGCTCCTGCTCTGTTTAGGAATGGGATTACATGACTGAGCCTGTGCTGGGGGTTGGGCACAGGGCCCTGGGAGGAGCTGATGGTGGCTGTTCCTGGGAATTGTGCAAATAATAAACAAGCCAAACAAAGGGCTCAGCTCATCTAACAGCACCTGTATGTGGCACCAGATTAGAGGGGAATGTATGGAAAATATACTCTCTACTGTTGCATTTTTGAGACCATCCAAAACTTTTCTTAAAGCACATGAAAAATTAGGAGTTTCTATAAGAATAACTGTATTACATGCACAGAACCGCCCAGGCTGGCTCTGCTCAAAACTACCCTAATCTGGAAGCAGCCACCCTCAGCAGTAAAGCCAATATATCTCAATGAAAGAAGATGCTCTCTGAGTGGGCAAACAAATGGAAGAAGCAAGAGTGGCATCACGGGGTTCTCCCCACCACTCTGCTTCTGCCCAGGGACAGCTTTGTACCAGGCATTGCCAAAATAAGCTATCTTCATTTTGTTAGGAAATCTATTACAAAAAATATTTTAAGAATATTCTATTGGAAAAACAGAACAATCAGCCTTCTAATTTCTTGGGATAAATAAGAAATACTCAAAAATCTGAGAGGAATGGCTATATATGGTAAAACTATACTATATGTGAGCTATTATTTCTGTTAAGTGTTTCTGAAGGAAAGATCATATGAAACACTCACAAACCTTCAAAAGATCTTTTCCCCGTCTTTTATTGTAGTCACATATATATTTTATATGGCCCTATTTCTAATTTGTAGATTCAAGATTAAAACTGTAAGGCCTTTATTTCCCTAAAGGTTTTTAATATATAGCTCTATTAATTTTTTATAACAAAAAGGAAAATACACATTCTAGTGACTGATTTTAATGGAGTTTAAGGTATCAGTGTAGTAAATTTTACTAGTGCCGAACACTTCTTTTCCTCTTTGCTGTTAAGCATTAAAGAATTTATGTTGTTCTCACAAGGCAAAGAGCTAAGCACAGCACTTGCAGATTAGGAAGGTTTTGCTATGGGATATGTAGAAAAATGGCAGACATACAAATGCGAAGGTAGTGCTGGCAATAATTATGATGAAGAACATGAAGAGCACTTCACCTTTTTGTATTATGTTGTCTAAAAATATCAGCATTTTTGGTAACGTAGATGAACTGCTACGAAGTTTGGCAATCAATCTGTATCCAGAAATTTAATTAATCTTCAGTCACACAAAAAATAATTACACATTTAATGTTCTGCTGAAAAGGTGCATTTAATCTGCTAACATTTGACAGCTGCATTTTTCTTCTCAGTAGAACAGCGGTGGCTTTTCAATATTAGGTATGCGCATAGCTTGAAAGAATAAGATCAGAGCAAAGGTCTCCCAGCTGGTTTTTAGGAAATCTAATGGTAGCTGGTAATGTTAGTGAGAACACTTTTCTTCTCTGCAGCAGAATAGTCATTAGCAAGGATCCCCCTCCCTCTCCATCTGTCTCCAACAAATCAAAGTCAGACAGGAGAAGCTGTTATAACTGGAGATGCAGTGAGGTTCTGCATACTAACATATGTGCCATATATGGTGGTTTGCACCAGTGTTTTTAAATTGTTTCTTTAATCCCCTGGGATGAGAAAATTATTTTAACATGCGTTAAATATTTTAAAGTCCGGTAGGTATATCGGTGGTGTATGTCAATTTAGGATTTCCTGCAAATTACTGTCAGTGAGAATTAGTGTCCACATGGGAGAGTTTATGAGGGCTTAAGAGAGAAAAGAAAGTTGCAAGCATCAGTGACATCCACGGATACAAAGATGTGTCCAAGGTTATAAGAGAGCATTAGCTCATGAGAGTGCCAACTGCCTCCTGGATGCTGTGTTCTTGCTAGCCAGGGTGCCGCTTTCCTCAGATTTGCCCTACTGGCCAATGGAAGGCAAAACCACCAGCTCCTTTCAGCATCAGTAGCAACTTAAGTCAATGGTGATTTTAATAATTGACCACAAAGTTGTAGAGTTGGTGCTTATTAGGGAATCCTTGAGAGAAAGAAAGGTTAGCCTTGTGGATTATTCGCATACTGGAGAGAATTAGGATTTAGTCTTCCTTTTAGAACAGTATGAAATAGTTCAAGCATCTGTTTGAGTGGCAAAATAAATGCATCTGCTGCTCACTAAGCTTGTGCCCTCCTGGTCCATTGCCATGGGGGCATAGCAGCATCTTCTCTGGCTGTCCCTTGACACTTCAGCCTATGAACAGCAGGAAGCAGCTCCTAGAAATGCTGGTCAGGACTTCTTGAGCCCTTCCCACTTGATTAACCAAGCCATTTAATTTTTCTTGCTGATTGCTTAACACATTCCTATTTATAATCTATATGACATTACACAGGAGTACTGTACACTTACTCTTTAGAAGGCCAGTTTAGGAAGCCATTTTAAGAGTGTGATTTTGCACTGAGTGCTGAAGGGACAAGACTCATAGGCACAGAACATAGCATTACAACAAGCAGTTTAGGAAGCCTTAAATCTGGAAGAAAAAAACAACAACTTGGTTTTAAAGTATAAAATGATTTTTCCAGCTTACCTGATCAGTCATTTTACTCACATTTCCTCTAAAAGAGAAAGGAAAATATCAGCTACATGATGAGTTTGCCAATACTCCTTTTGCCAGCATGTAATTGTACAGTGATGGAGACAAATGTCCCTCTTGCCGTTCTGTTTTACAGCTCACGTGCATTGCGTGGGGCAGTCTGGCCCTGGTGATTTATGGAGCTTTCAAGGAAGTGTCATTGCTGTAGCAATTAATGCACACTCCCTGCTGCTGTGTATGATAATTGCTCCTGGAAATCAGATATTACTCTTAATTTTCTTTGCAGTTTGTCAATTATAGGTTTGTTGACATAGGTGCCATGACAAATAGGGTGGCCTTGCATACCAGGAGAGCCTGTCCCTCACATCCAGTAATATCTTTATGCAACCACAAAAGAAATATGTGTGCCATAAAAGACTACACGAGATCACACTGCCAACAAGATGAAACTTTTCAACTTAAAAAGTGACAATTTATAGAGATGGGTTCTGCTAGGACAAGAAAAACACAGGCATGACATCAGTGCTGTGCAGAAACAAGCACAGATGTAAAGATGCATTTCTTCAGATCAGGATAAAATCTACTGTGTCTGAGAGAGTGAATGCAGAATTTGTAAATCTTGGTTAGATGATCATTCCTTTGTCAGTCTAAACGCCTGACCTGCAGCTGGGTTTCTTTTGCCATGGAAAATCAGCTTTAAAATGTGAACAGAGAAGCAGAATTTACATCATTTTTTGTAAATTCTCTTCTGTGTTTTTTTCTCATGGCTGTTGCTTACCAAGAGAACGGTGATTCCCCTGTCCCTGTTACTATACCAGTGACTAAGGTATTTATGGGCTGCATATAACCTATGATTTTTAGAGTAATTAGTAAATAACAAACAAACAAACAAAAAAAAATCCCCATGAAATTATTGCCAATAGCAAGACTTTCCACAGTGATTTTGTTTTGTTTTTCAGAATAATTTCAGTGGAGCTGCCAGAAGATGCAAGACAGATTGGCATTCAGTTCAGATGGTGGCAACCGTATCACTCTTCTCAGGGTGAAGATGTGTGGGCAATCGATGAAATTGTTATGACCTCTGTGCTTTTCAATAGCATCAGTCTGGACTTTACCAACCTAGTTGAAGTCACACAGTCTCTGGGATTCTACCTGGGAAATGTTCAGCCGTACTGTGGCCATGATTGGACTCTTTGGTGAGAGTTAATTCTGTTCTAATTTTGTTTTCTTTGTCTATTTGTCCTACTAAGAACTAAATGACTGTTGCATGTGAGTCATTTTGGCAGCTATGCAGAGTAATTGTGTTTCACCATCACATTATGGACAAAACTACAGTCATCAAACTAATTGCAATTAAAAGTAAGTTTTTACACGTCATTGCACAGAGACTTAGGTTTGATGGGAACTGTGAATGTAGCATAAAATATTAAAGAATCTCCAAATAGAAACAATTTGTAAAATTTCTATAATCACTTAAAATCCAGTTGGATTAGTATAATTATAGAGATTGTAGAGTACAGATGCTGAATATTTTTTTTGTGCTGTTCATATCTGTTTATATGGCCATTATATTACACTATGGGGGTTGGTACATATGGGGGTTGGCCTCTTCTCCCCAGTAACAGCAATAGAACAAGAGGGAATGGTTTTAAGTTGCACTGGGGGAGGTTCAGGTTTGATATTAGGAAAAATTTATTCTTGGAAAGAACAGTGAGGCACTGGCACAGGCTGCCCAGGGAGGTAGTGGAGTCACTGTCCCTGGAGGAGTTCAAGAAGCATGGAGGTGTGGTACTAAGGAACATGGTTTAGTGGGCAACATTGGAGGTAGGTGGATGGTTGGACAAGATGATGTTATAGGCCTTTTCCAACCTTTATTGATTCTATGATTCTGCATATTGCAATGATATCCAAAAATGTGCTGATTATTTAGAAATATAAAAGCAAGAAAACATCATTTACCCCAAAGCAATTAGTATGTTCCTTTAGCAGTGAGAAAAGAGAAAAAAAAAAAAAAAGAAAAAAGTGGGAAAAAAAAATTAGAAAATGATTTAAGAGCTGCTTAAAAATAAGATTTTTTTTTTTACTAATCATGAACCTGTTTAAAAAAAAAATAAAAATCCGGAGTACAGAAGTGTAACATTAGGAATTAATACCAGGTAAAGTCCATTTAACTTCTTTGTTTTGATTAGGAGTTTTTTTGCTAGTCTGACCAACATATTAACCCAGTATAGCTTTAATTGGCAGAGGTATATTTATTTGGAGAAATTACAGCCACAGTAATCACAGAAATCCTCAAGCAAATATAAATAACATAAATAAATTTAGCGTCCCCATGGACACTGAGAGAAACACCGTTGGAATTTTATTAACAAGTACCTCTGAGCAATCCGATTTGACTTTCTGATCATCTGTCAAACTAAAGGGAGTTGGCTTAACGGTAGTAACAACACAGAACCCATTCTGGCGGTGATAATGAGGCGGTAGAAGCACCATTAACCACTTTAATAAGGACAAGGAAGGTACTCTCTGCTCATTAAAATGAAACAACATGTTAGGGCTCAAACTGTTTATGCTTCTTCATCAAAGAGTTGGAATGGAAGCATTTTAATGACACAGTTTTCCTTCTGTTCTTCCAAGACTGGCTTATAACTGGGCAGCAGGTTATTTAAGACAGCAAAAGTTCCTGTTTTCCTCCTCTGGCTCTCAATCAGATTTAGAAAAATAAACACTAAGGTAAATTCTCAATGGCATGTATTGGCTAGGATTTGCAGTGCTCAGTCATAAGTGGTAATGTTGAATTTTCCATGCATCAAATAAAGAAGTGATGCCTGTGCAATATTCCCTTACTACGTATGTATAAGTATTTCTCATTATGACTGGAAGACATGAACTCTATCCTTCACTGACCTTGTTTTTCTCAAGGGAAATTTTTGAACTTATACAAAGTCTCTACAAATGGATGATAGTTAAATTAATTATTGTTGGCTTTTCCCAGCTGTGAGTCCATTAGGTTCTCATTTTCTAACTCATGACTTTATATGAGAAGAGTTTGCTGTAGCACTGACACCATCCTCTTGAGAAAAGTCTAACAACTGCTTTTTCATTAATAGAACTATGGTAAATACACTATGAATCATCTTACAGAGTGTCATCTCAAGGCCTATTTTTGCTGGATTGCCTTTAATTTTCTGCTCAGTCTTCATTTCTGCCTCGGAATCTGTAAATCTGAAGTATTTATGCTTAAAACTGGGGGAAAATTTTGAAGAGGGAGGTTGTTGTTTTTGGTATCTGGTTTCCTTCAGAAAGAGGGATTTGTTGGTAAGTATGTGTTCTGAGCAAGGGTGGTTTTTAGTTGTTGTATAACGATTGATTTATAATTGAAGCAGTCGCTTGACTTGATTCTTATTGTCAACATTTGGCTTGACTTTGGTTCTAACTGCAAGCGTAATGTGCGTTCTGAAAGCCTGAAGAACACACTTAAAATGAAGTAATGAATGGTGTACAATAATTCATCACCTCTCCAAAATGCTCATACACAGGCTGTGTTTTGACCCAAATGAAAGTGCATCATATAAATAAAACAAACAAACAGTCTTCAGTTAGACTATGGCATTATGATTGAACTTCATGTAACAGATGAGAGTGTCCTGTTACTCCTGAGCTATCAGGGGAAAAGACTGTAAATCTAGTTCATAGTAAACTACCTTTGCGGAGCAGTACAGCAGTCTCTCTGCAGCTGATAGTTTGTCTTTTAGTTTAATTACTATTCTGTAACATGCAGAATTTTTCTTTCAGGCAATTAACTCGATTAAAATGCATTAATGCATTTAGGAATTATCTAATGAAATACGTATGAAGTGATATAAAAAGACAAAAACTTCTGCCTTTGATGGGAGCAGAACTGGGGACAGCATTAGCGTTTGGCTGGCATGTCAATGTCCTCTGTTAGTGCAGCTTTACAAAATCAGCTGCATCCATGTGGCTTTTCAGTATTCCTGAAAGTACCGGCCTTCAAGATGTGGTAACTCTGGGAATCCCAGAGCAGTTTGGGGAAGTGCAGACCGGCTGACATTCACTGTGATATCATTCCCAGAAGTACCAATTAGTTGGCAGTGCTTGGAGGGAGAGCGATTGTTCTGAAGGTACCTATGGGCATTGTGTTCCTGCTCCTCCACAGGTCTAATTACATACAGGCTAGAAAACAATTCACAACTACATATTTATATAAAAAACGTGGCCTCTGCATTCTCAGTTCCTGGAGGGTTGGGGTTTTTTTTTGTTTTGTTTTTTGCTAATTATTGCCATGCCAGGGACATGATTCAGTCTTCTACAAAATCCAGAGATGTATTCCAGCAGAAAAGCTTACTCCAACCACATGCACTGAAGAGCTGGAGAGCAAAGAAGTAGCAAGTAAGGCAGAGGACCCACCTTTAATGCTACCTTTGTTCAGCTGGAGGTAATTTGTGGATGATAAGGGCCTTTGTGAACACATAATGTGATTTTCTCCCCTGAAAAGAGCTCCATATGGAGCATCAGAGATTGACTTCATCTCCTCATTACCATTCTTCTTCACATTTATTTAATATTTATTTTCAAGAGCTGTTTTTACTTTAAAGTAATGCTCACTAAATGTACTGTGTACAATATCCACTGGCTAAATTGTTGCATTAAAATGAATGCTGAACTTGGAAGGCACTAATCATGATTGGAATTGCCACTAGAAAAAGAAAGATACAGTTTCTTATTGATTTTTTTTATTATTATTATTTTTTGCCTAATTTTATGGTAGTGTTATTGAAATGGAGGGAATTTTTTGTGGTGGCAAAGAAACTGAAAGCTTTAATTCTTTTCACCTAGGCTGAGTACCACTCCCTCACTTAAATCACTATGGGAAAGACAGCTTCTAAACAGATTTCTTATCAAACAGTTTTGTTTCAACTTTTTCATTCTGTTTAGTTGAGCTTTAAGTAACTTATGCATTACCTAAGCACGGCTCTGTTGTTTGCAGGACTGCAATGTTAAATCATTATCCAAATCACAGTCATGTGTAACTTTCAGCTAATTATACTGCATGCAGCTGACTGATACCTGGAGAGTATGGTTGTTGTACTGGCTTTTGTAGAACTTTGATTTCCAACGTCAGCCATGAAGTTCCAAACTGCATTGCAGAAATTAATAGCAAGTCAGCTTTAATTTTTAAATTTCCTATTTTTGTCATTTTGAAAAATGCGAGATAATGTTTGGAAGAAAAAGAAATTAAGATGGTACAGTGCTGTAATTTATTCCTTAACTGCTCACTCTGGATAGGGAGCTATAGAAAAAAAAACAGTTGGTGGGCGAATTTAGTTCAAAAGAGTACTAAGTAACTTGTTCCTAATCCTGTCTTTACACCAACACCTTTAAGACCTGAAATCTTACAGAGGTGGAAGCCAGTAAGTTTCACTGTACAGTACTGATAGTTCAGGAGTTTCTCTTTTCAGATGATAAACTGTAGTTCACTCAGCTGTAAGGAATGACATTCCTTAACTAGGTTGTTGTCTTTATATTCTCTATGCAGTATGTCTCTCTTTACTGTTGCGTGATGCTTTGCTGGGATTGTCTTTAAAAGATGTCTGTCCCAAACTGTTTGCATTTAAGAACGCACTTGGAAAATGCTGAAGCTGAAAAGACTACAGTATTTCTGAAGACACTTCTTAAACATTTCTAAGTGAGGGACGGGAGGCTATTTTCATTCCTTCTTAATATTCTGTCTTGTAGGATAGGGTGCAAGATTCGGTGTTTACACCGTTATCACTTCCTCTTCATACATCTCTTCCATTTGATTCTTTTTTTTTCCCCCCTTTTTAATGGTATATTTTAAACAAATAATAATAGTAATAATAATAATAAAAGGAACTCTGCATTTAATTTGAAATTACATTATAATTTTAAGCTATATATTGTGTTACTGTGAATGTGATAACTGGGTACCTTGTATCATATATGAGGCCTGGTGTATTTCAAGCACTGTTAATAATTATCCCCAGTCCACTGCATAGTGTGTTACAACTCTTATATCCCACAGACAAGAAGCTGAAAACAGACAAAATTAAACCCAAAGTAGTCAAAAGTGAAGGCACTGCAAATGGAATCAGTTGAAAATCAATAAAATGAAAAGTCTAGTTAATAAGAATAATTTAAACTAAATTCAGTGTATCTCTACTGTACAGTGATAGAATGAAATTACAGCTGTTACTGTGACATGGCTTTAGGTAATGGTTGCTCCTGGGGAATGAGCTTTGGTTTTGTTGTGGGTTTTTTTCTGTATGTTATCTTTTGGTTGATTTTAATTTGATCCTTCATGCAGAGAGCATAAAGTAAGAACTAACAGAATAATTCAGTGTTTCACACTCTGGGATACATCAAGACCTTCCTGGTAATTTACAGAAGTAACAACAGAAAGATCCTTCTATGCATTGCCAAATCCCATGTTGTAATCCACAGAACAAAGAAAGTAGTAATGCTATTTAATACGTAACCATTCATAATATTCCCTCCTGACTTACTCTGGAGATGCATCCTTATTCTTTCCTTACATCTCTCAGTTTTACAGGAGATTCGAAGTTAACTTCTAGCATGCGCTACGTGGAGACCCAGTCAATGCAAATTGGAGCTTCATATATGATACAGTTCAACCTGGTAATGGGCTGTGGCCAGAAGTTTACTCCTCATATGGACAACCAGGTGAAACTGGAGTATTCCACCAATCACGGCCTCACGTGGCATCTTGTTCAAGAGGTGAGGCTGCGAGCATGGACCTTTGTTCTCCATAAACACTGCTTGTTATTATTATTGTTATATCATTTAACTGAAGTATGCTTGTGGCATAGGACAGAGGAAGATGATTCCGTCATTCCCTTTTCCATTAAAAAAGCCTTCAGTCTGAGTCAGTAAAAATGACTAATAGAAGTGCTTAAACTATTATTCATTATGTTTGGAAGAAAGTACCTGAAAGTCTGAAACATAAAATTATGACAGGAGTGGACCAGGTCTGGGAAGAGAATTGGTGTGCTAGACAGGGCCACAGATCTTTCCTGAGCTATTGCTTTGTTTTCCAAAGTAAAATGCGTTTACTGCTTCCTGGAATTTAAATGGATAGAAATTATTTCTGCCCCTGTGCTCAGCTGTTTCATAAATGGAAAGCACATTCCTTCTGGGGATTGTAATGTAGAGCCTTTCATCTCCCATCCCTGGTTCAAACACAGTCCAGGGCAGTAATGACCAATGGTTTTTTCCCTTCTCAGGTGAAGTGCAAATAGCAATGTTCAACACTATTTCCCTGTGTGGCATAGCCCTGCCTCAGCACAAACACAAATAGCACATTTGGCTGTAATTTGTGCTTTTGTCTTCCACTTAAATGAGAAGCTGGAGTTTATCTGACTTCAGCATGAACTAACAAAAATCTTTCAGCTACCTCTGAGCAGGTTCAGAGGGTGTCAGGGAGCCAGTCCTGATGCCTTTTCAGTGCCTGACCTGTATGTTCACAAAGGCATATGAACATACAGTCCAACATGTTTTATGAGTAACGAAACCATTTCCTGCTTCATATTGTTTTGCCATATTTACTTTGGTGTGCAAAGCAGAGTAATGTGAATAACTGAAATGTTGAGCATTACAGATCAAAGTGATGCTTTCTTTCCTTATACAGAATTAAGAGGAAAGCTATAAATACTGAATTTCAAATGATTCTCATGTTTTTAAATCTAGCAGGCATCACCATGGACCCTAGGAATAGTTCATAGTGTCTGGGGCTTTACTTTGTCATCAATGAAAGATCAGTTGCCTTCAGATTTTAGTGCTCCTTTCCTGTCTTAGTGGAACTGGGTTCAGAAAGAAGGACTTGCAGCCAAATCAGTTTTCCTAATACCACCCCGTTCGTTGTTATTAAACAGTAATAAAGAAGGCTATTTGTAGCGTGCATCAAGGATGTAATCTGGCCGATACACAAAACACTAATTGAGATGTTTGAAAGCCTTGTTTGCTTCACACATACCGATCAGATCCGATTTTCTAAGATCTTTTATGGGAGATGACTCAACAAAATATGTTTGAAAATTGCTGGAACAGAAACCAATCCTTTAGAAAATCTAATGGGGAGGGAAAAAAATAAAACAGCAAAACCAACAACAAAAAGCAGAATAAGACATCAGATCTCCTTTTAACATTCTAATATATTTGAACAATAAAATTTTCTGTGAAATAATAATATATTCTGTTCTTCCTTATATTTCACCATATAAGTATTCCCAATTGCTTTAACTACCATAGAATATCATTGCTTTATTAGTAATTTCTTAGCAAAGCATAATACTCACACAGAAAAGTGAAAGTCCCTTGTGTCTGACACACCTCGTGGGTTGGAGCCTGGCAGAGAAGTCTTTGGGAGAGCTGGAGATTATCTGGAAGCAGCTACACTGAGACAGTAGTGGTAGAATTGATTCCCCAAATGGGTAGCCAGAAAACTTACACACAAGCTTAAATGCTTTACTAATACCTCATCAAAGCCAAACTACAGAAATTTGGGGTGCTATTCTGGCAATATATTAAAAAAGTAAATGGATTAATGAAGAAAAATGGAGTAACAAGGGAAGAACAGTTCTAAAAAATGGTAAGGAAGTTGTATAATGTACTGTGTTCATGTTTATTACAAGAAAAAAAAGATGTGACAACAATGAGGTTTTCTGAAAAGAAGAAAAAAGACTTTGGGAACAGACCTCTCCGGGGGTCTTGAATTAAAGATTCAAGATCATAGAAGCTGAAGGAGCAAAATTGCATCACTTGCTGTTGGTTTACAAAATGGATACATTTGCAGAGCATGGTAAGGGCATTTAGATGCAGTTTTAGTGGACTTCAGCTAGGTGCCTAAAACTGATCCTCTTGGGCGACTCTGTTGGTTCCTACTGTTCCTGCTGCAGAAGGAAAGAGTGTTGCCCCAGGTGAGGCTTCACATTAGGTCTCTGACATGACTGGAGTAGGGATGTCAGTTGTGTAGACTTCCTTATCCATTGGTGATGCTAGGTGCTAGGGTGAGAGTAATATAAACATGTACTCTGATGGAGGAAAATAGAATATTAATAAACACTAACATGAACCATAAACATCTAAATGGGTTCTATGGGTTCATCCTATCCTAAATTGTCCATTGCTAGTTTTTTGAGAAATTTCACTGGAGCATCCCAGGATTTTTCTGAGTTTTTCACTCAGACATCTGGACCCAGATAAGCTCCCAGATCAGTGAATGCTTAAACATCACTTTTGTTTCTAACTGTGCCTCAACATTATCCTGGTTCTGAAATGTGTTATTTCAAGGAATGTCTTCCAAGTATGCCAAGCTGCCAGGAGTTTACCTCAGCAAGCATTTACCACTCCAGTGAATTTACTCAGTGGAGGAGAATCACTGTCCTTTTACCACAGAAGACTTGGTGAGTCTTTTTCTCTCTCTCTCTCTTGTTTTCCTTCTTTCCTTCTTCCCTTCTTTCTCTTATTCTCTCCTTTTCTCTTTCTTTCTTTCTGTCTTTCTTTCGAGGGGAGGGTGCAGATAGTTCATCTCCTTTGTCTGCTTGTCGCTACAACAATCAAGTCCCGTGTAGATCCTTCTCAAGACAATGGGTGGTATGGGGGCTAACTCAGTGTCACAGTATTTAACATAAAATGCCTTCCTCACGTCATTGGAATGAAATGTTGCTGAAGTCACTAGAAACTATTGTTAAGGACTGTTTTTAATGTATACTGTGACTTCTAATAAAGTCTGGATCCTTTCAAAAATAGTGGCTTCTCTTTAAATGGGTCACTGGAGGAAGTGTTTATTTAGATCGTTAATTTTTATTCTGAACATTCTTTATTGTTTACGTTTCCAGACCAAAGCCTTGCATAAACAATAACTAATTATTCATTTCTGGGAATTTTTTTACCTTTTGTTTCTTTTTATAGCATGTCTTCAAAAATAGCTTTTTTAAAAAAAGAATCCTATTCACCTTACTGTAATAAAACCATTTTTTGCCCACCCTAACATTTTAACTAAGTTATTTCTTCTGTTATTTATTTTATAAGCTTTTCTATAATATACAACTAGAAGGTTGTTGTAAATCTCACTAATCTTCACTCGCTTCCTGCATTTGAGGATTAAATTATTCCAATTAGCTACTCCTTGCTTCTGTTCCACCTAACAGCAACTACAGTGAGAACTTGCACAGATTAAGCTATCTTTGTGTTTTCCTTCTGTTGCCATTTTTTCTGCACTCTCCACAGCCTCAGCATAACAAGCAGTGTTACCTTCCTCCACAACACTTACCGTTCTTTCAGAAGAGCCAATTTGCAGAGTTTCATGTTTACAGACAAGCCATTGTGGACAAAATTTGAATCTTTAAAGCATGTCAAGTCAGATAATACCAAATGGCACCCATTAGCCTATAATTATTATGTACTAAATCTTACACAGTGATCTCTACTATCAGCTGTAAACCTGTGGATCATGGAAGCATTTAGAAGTGTTAAAAAGTGTCTAGAATTTTTCAGGATCTATTCCAAAGTAGGCTATTATTTTAAGATTAATTTATATAATCAAAGTTATTATACATTTTATAATTGATGTTAATACCAGTGTTGTGGAGCTTTTATTCTTTAAGATCTAGTAATTTTCCTTAGCATATAAGTTGACAGAAGCAAATAATTCCATTTTAATTTAGGAGACTGTGGGGAAAAATTATGGTGGAATAATAACCAGGTTACCATTTTATACTGTGCACAAATCATAAATATTTCACACTTCGTCTTGTATCTGAAAGGATTCCCATCTGTTATCAGAGTTCTGTTTGTAATGAAGGTACAAATTACCACTGAACATTACTTTGATTTTCATAAAACACGTTTTCAGTATAACTCTGCTGTGCTACTGAGTAGTCAGGGTGAGGAGGAAGAATGGCTGCATAACCCCCACCAGAAATAATCTGACTCACAAAGCTGATCTCTGCTGCTCACCAGCAAGGTTTGGTGAGTCCTTGGGTTGTGACTGGAAGGGGAATTTTTTGCATTTTTGAATCTACTGTATACCACATGTACAGTAACAAACACTGGGCAAGTAAGTCTCTGCCTAAGATTTACTGGTGAACGTGTGACAGTCAGATTCCCTCTGGTACATGGCTTCAGAGCTACCTCTCATCACCTTCTGTTCCCTTCCTACCCACTGCAACAAGCACCAACTTGCAAAACATAGGTGATGGCCAGGAAAAGCAGTGCAGAGGTGCTGTCAAACATGGACCTGACCTAGATGTCTTAATCATCCCAGTGTGACGTTTGGCGGCCTCAGTACGCCCTCACACTCTTACACAGCCCCAATACAAAAAGACCCTCTTCAGTGAGGATTTGCACCTTTGGTGCATTGGAAGTATCAGGCTTTGTTACTGTGCAAGAGAAAATGGCTTGTATCAGTAACTAGTTCTGTTGTAAAACTTTCTGTGTGTGCTGGTATTTTTGTGTGTTTGTAGATGTTCAGCATCTGGCATACATGAGTTTACATAGTCCTTGTGTTATCCAAAATCTGGTGCAGTAGGAAATCTGCTGCAACTGTGAGAGTTTTGTTGGAGAAATGAAATGTATGCACCTGCTCACTGAAACTGTGTTGCACTTGAACTGAATATTTCTAACACTGATGAAAATTAATTTCAGTTTTATGGAAGACATTTACATATGAACAGGCCTTAATGAGATACAAGCAGCTGTCAGTTGCTGACTTCATAAACAAATCAACACCTAATAACTGAATGGCAGTTTCAGGATAATTGGGTAAATGTAATTATGGTAACTCAGAAGGTAGCAAATGCAATTGTATCAACCACAAATTTGCGTTAAATCTTTAGGATTTTTAGTATCAGGAGAGAAGGCAATGATTTTATTTAAATCACGTATCTGAAAAAAAAAATTATAGTAGAAGAGGCTTCATTTCACTTGTGAGACATCTGGGACTCACCACCAGTTTCTTTTGCTCATGTAAAATGAGCAGGCAACAGCAGTGACTTCCATTTGACATCAGTCTCATTTAAATATGGTGTCATCAGAAAGCCAGAGAACCTTCCAGTAACATTTTAACCTTGTAGAAAAAACTGGGAGGAAATAGGCAATCACAGAATTGTTCACACTGGAAACAATTAAAGGTCATCTACTGCAATTCCTATTAAGTATTGGAGAGGTTTATTTTGCTTGTGATAAAATTATTTTATAACTCCTTGATACATGCTTCCCATTTGAGTAGGCATCCATCCAAACAGTGGCAGTACAGAAAACTGAGAATGAAGCTGACATTCAGCTTCTTATTCTTTTTCTTTCATTAACATGGTGTTTTTAAATGGTTGGTTACCATTTTTAACAGCATAATCCTCTTAAGCTGTTGTTTCTTTGCAATGCGGAGCAGTGATGGAAAGCTCTTACAAGCAGCAAGAACTGGCTTTCCAGCAGCGTTGCTTTTGCAATGGAGACCTCAGCCCACAGGCCTTTCCTTCAGCCAGGCCTCCACCACCAACCTGTGCTCTGGGAGATAGGGATGTGTTGTGGTGAAGATCTTTCTGGGGGTGACCTCTCATTTCTTGATACCCTAATTACCTCCATGCAACTCTAAATACCCCTGTGTAGGTATTCCTGGGCCTGCAGGGTTGCACACCTCTGCCCACACTCTCCTAACGAAAAACAAGGAAGCCACAGCTTCCATTCCTGTCACAAACAACATGACACCATTTTTTTTCTGCTGGGAGGTCTTGTTTTTTTCTTTTTTTTCTTTTTTTCTTTTTCCTTTCATATGCATAAAAGCCTTTATTTGCTTTCAGTATTGCTCTTTTCCTCAGTGCACACCAGAGTTAATACCCACTACCACAGCCCTCCAGGGTGCAGTCTATGCAGAGCCCCCTGAGGCACTGTTGATGCACTGTAGTGAACATGAGCAACAACACTAAGGCAATGTGCTGGCTTCAGAGCACTCAGAAAATAATTGTGGTCAGTATTTACTGTACTTTGTGCCTATTGCATGCTTAGGAAGTCCTTAGTGGGCAGATTTCTGAAATTGTGCACTTTTAATGGATAATTCATAGCTCTTGTAATGTAACCCATCAGTGCATTGTATCCTGAGGGAGTGTTTAATCTGCAGATCTGCCCCTGCAGATTAGCTCTATAATGCTGTAAAAATACTTACAGTACTTTCAATATCAAACGGGTACTGAAAAAAGAAAACAAAGGTCATTGCAGTTGAACATCAAGCCCTTGGGCAGCCTTGTTTTTTGTTTTTTAAAGAAGTTCATATATTTGAATTCTAAAAAATTATCCAGGCATAGATTAATTTGATCTTTGTACGCTTCTAGTGTGTGACTGGCTGGGTAACTGCTGTGCCATACTGTCCATTTTAGCTACCCAAGACTCCTATGTTCATTCTTCCACTTCCAAGCATATGAGCAGGTGACTCAGTCACCTTTATTTATGTTCATCTTAACATCTTACTCTATATGATTTCCAGAGAGCAAGGAAGGGTTTTGTTTTTACTTAAGTTAAAACAAGAGCATTATATCTCATGCCATCATATCATAGCCATGTGACTCGGAAACTTGCTTGAAAAGA
The DNA here is from genome assembly GCF_039878825.1 of Excalfactoria chinensis. Classification (NCBI taxonomy): domain Eukaryota; kingdom Metazoa; phylum Chordata; class Aves; order Galliformes; family Phasianidae; genus Excalfactoria; species Excalfactoria chinensis. The sequence goes on along the minus strand of NC_092825.1, from coordinate 11,841,524 downwards.
ATCTCCTACTTGTAGAAATTTCCTGCTTCTCCTCCTTTCCCTGCCCTGTCAGCCCTTGGCCAGACAAAGCCCCAGGTTGTGTCTGAATTTTCTTTTTGCTGCTGTCAGCTTTGCCTTCTCTATCTATCCCCTCTATAGCTCTATAACCAAACTTCACTTCCCAAATTGCCTCAGCCATCCCTTTCTTTCCCCAGACCCACCATGCAACCATCACAGCTCCTTGTACCCCATCATAACAGTTTCCCATTTTTGTTTCACTTCATATGTAATATTTTTTCTCACTCTGCATGAGTGTGGACAAGAGATTGCCCATCCCACCATTTGGTTGGCATCACATTGTACCAGTTGGCAGTAGAGCTTGGGAAGGCCTGATGGTGACAGTCTTTTTCAAAAACTGATGACTGTAATGTCACCATAATGTCACCAGCATAATCTAGTATCATTGTCTGTATCCAATAAAAATCTATATCAGGGATATAATTGAGCAGAGGGTTGTTAGAGTTAGGGTACTATGGTTAGGCTGTGATTGGACTTGATGATCTTCGAGGTCTTTTCCAACCTGGGTAATTCTATGATTCTATGATTCAATAAAAATCTGTCAGCTTTTTGAATGGAAATAGCCACTATTCAAAGAAGAGAAATGCTTAATTGCAAGATGTTTAATTTCAAAGATTATTTTTTGAATATGTATCATATGAAACCTTTTTACATTCATTATACCCTATTAACCATCCAAAAATATAAAAATCAAGGTCACATTCTTGATCCAACTTTCTTGTTTTGCAACCTTGCACCCTCAGAAGATAAATAATCTGATAATAAAAATCTGAATATATTCATTGATAGATTTGTCCTGAATTAATGTGGCCATTATGCATAAAGTTTCTGCAGCATCTCTGTAGTCTTCCACAGAAATGTCATTATTAACAGCAAAGTCTTTTATGTAACCCTGTGCAGTAAGCAACATCATACAGAAAGTTCACTTGTAAGACTCTGCATTTGCTTGTGTTAGTTTTTACAGGCTGAGCAATGACTGTGATATCAATTTGACTTTATATAGTTGCATTTTTTGTTTGCAATAATGTAAAGCATCCACATTAAATCATTGTTGTTGCTTTTAAGGTCCAGTGCCACACGTTTCCGCTGGAGTCAGTGTTACTACACAGCACCAGATGAGTGGGCCTTAGACAACATCTACATCGGACAGCAGTGTCCCAACATGTGCAGTGGACATGGCTGGTGTGACCATGGCATTTGCAGGTACAAAGCGTTTGCCAATTTGACAGGTTACTGCTATCTTAACACTTAAGTAATCTGTTATTTTGTGGCTGTTGTTTTTTTTGTTTGTTTGTTTGCTGTTTTTTCGTATTTTTAGACTAAAAATACAAAAACAAAACACGCACACTATAGGGGCTAAGCCATTAAAGCATCATTATAAGCTGGTTGTTCCACACCAAAGAGCCCATACCCTTGGGAGATGCAAGCAGTAGAAGGATTCTCAGTGGCACAGGGATTCCCTGCTGCAGGTTTCCTGGTGGTTCTCCACTCAAGGGGCTCTAACACAGGGCTGGAGCAATTTCACTGGGTCAGAAGGACATCAAGAACCAGCTCAGAGCTGCTTTGCAGTCTCTCAGGATTCCTGCAATACTGAAGGCAGAGTGCTGCCTGCCTGCTTTAAACTTTCTGGACACTGCATTGTTTTTTTAAAGTAAAATATAGCTTATTTCCAGTTATCCAGGTATCCCAGCTTGTTTCTAGCATCCAAAACTCCAGTTCCTGAGTGATTTTTTTACATGTAATTTTAAAAGTCCTTAACTAATTGTGAGTATCAGGTAAGATCTTGAAAAGCTTGTTATGCTTCCTTCCAGGTGTGACTCAGGGTTTCGGGGTACAGAGTGTCAGCCTGAAAATCCCCTTCCTTCAACTGTCATGTCTGATTTTGAGAACCCAGATGTCCTGAAGACAGAGTGGCAAGAAGTCATTGGAGGAGAGATTGTAAAGCCTGAAGAAGGTTGTGGGGTCATCTCGTCTGGCTCCTCCCTATACTTCAACAAGGTATCAGTAAGGGACGGGAGAGTCCGAAAGGCATGTGGTCATGTCAGTTTTAATGGAACAGGATGGGGTTATAAGGAAGAGAAAAGGAAGGTAGCAGAAGGCTCTGAGGCATAGCAAAGTGCAGTATGAAAATTGCATTAAATAGCACAGCTGTGCTCTGCAGGTAAAAGACAAAGAAATCCAAAGAAATGAAGTGTGACGTGCATTGTATATCCAATACCAAATGTCATGGAAAAAAAGCAGATTGTCAACATGCTGAAACATGCACATATTAATACTACTGTTAATGTTATGCATGCCCTGCTTTAAGACACATTTCTTTCTCAGCAATCTCAACTCTATTTTTCTGTCCTGTTCTGGATGAGGCATCAAGAAAGGTTGGCTTTCAGGAAGAATGAGGAGATTACTTTGTGATCAAAGAACCAAAACTAGTGAAAAAGCAACTCCTCCAGCACTTAGAAAGGGCCTGGTTAGCCTGCTGGAAAACACTCTTGTATGACTTGGATGTGTAAGAGAAAAAAATAATACAGCAAGAAAAAGATATACAGAATTCTGCAAATCAATAGCAGTTGTAGCATAAAAAGAGATCTTTATGATCAGATGTAAGATTATGGGTCATAATAATAGACTTGTTTTCCATTGTTGCTCCTGAAGGCTAATTCTGTTGGGATGGATTTTTTTGTTGTTCTCAATTGAAAGGAAGAATATAAGTACAGCTTTTCTTTCAAGGGTTTGATCAAACTGCCACTGCTGCCATGAGAGCTGGATTAGTCCCAATAGAATAACCCAGTGTGCAAAGCTGTGTAATCATGTGTTGTTAACCTCATTACAAAAATCTAGCTCATCAAATAATTCTCAACACTTCTACATACTCTCACATCCACCTTCCCTGGAAATGCAGCCCTGCTGAAAATTTCATAATAAACCAATCAGTCTAACTAGCTAATTGTGATAATTGGATTTTTTAATATAATTGTCTTATCTATTAGATGTTTCTCCTTCTGGCTCAGTTCCTTATGCCAGGTTTCTCAAAGAAGTTTGCTAAATTGTAATTAACCTGCTATGATCTTTCTTCTGGTTTCTGCTAAGGAGGAGTGAAAATCTCATTTAGAAATTCCTGGCTTCTTTCTACTGATCTCTAAGGATTAGGTTATCTTTCATTTCTTGAGTGGTAGCAGTCTGTGTGCCATCAGCTGAAGGTGGCTTATTTAATTTCTGTTTAGGTCTTTTTCAAGCCATCTCATGGTCATGGTGATAAACATTACAAAAATTATTTTCATAGCTGCCCAACAGTTCTATATTGTTTTGGGAGCTCGTATTCACAGGTTCTGTTCCTTTACAGTTGCTCAGCTAGCCACTTCTTATTTGAATGTCTAATGTTTACTGCCATAATCAATCACTGCTATCAGAATTAATGTTGCCTTTGTTCTGCCAACTCTTTATCTTTTGTTTCACCATTAACTGTAATCAGTTATAGGTGTGTTAGCAGTTTGCCCCTGCAATTTCTTTGAGGTTTTTAAGTAACTCATGCTCTTTTTTACTTAACCTGGTTTAGTGGATGACTCTTTAGTAGTCAGTGCCAACTTGGAGCAGGGTTGATGTAGATCTGAAAAACATCCTCAGAATAGTTTTACAGCCAGATCTCAGACACTCAGATGGGACATATTTGCCCATGGGACCACAACAGTGTTGGAGCCTTTTGGAAAAGTTTTATTTGATTAAAACAATTTTGAATTGCCATGGGTCTCTGAAAACAAAAGAGCTGTGAAAGCAAAACATTATCAGTGTCACATCACAGTGCCTAGGGACAGTATTAGCCATGTTGGCCTGCACAGGGAAGCTCGGGACTGTACCCGAGGCTGAGCCCATCTCACAGTCATGGCACCATCCAGGATGGCTTTACTCAGCTGGGAATAAACAAACAACCACAAAAAGGAGACGGTATTCAAGACTCAATCAATATGGCTGCATCTTCAGTGTAAGTTTTCCAGAAATTAGTCTGCCAGTGTGATGTAGCCTATTTGGTAGAGTCAATAAATGAACTATGGCTGTAACACCAGCAAAACAAAACATTATGTGAGAAAAGCAATTAATGTGTCTTTGTTCTGAGTTTATCCTAAACTGAGTAGGAATAAGAAATAGTTAATAAGTGGAACATAATTTAAATTCATCTATCATCTTGTAAGAAATATAGATTATTTTTTAATTCTCAGCTCATAAATCTTATTACTTATGTCCGGGTAGATCAGTGCTATTTGTTTATTTCAGACTTGAAATCTGTAGGAGGATCATGGATATACAAGACTGGGAAACACATAAGTATTACTTTAAACAGAAGCACAATTTTTACAGCTTAGTTCAGTTGTATCTTTTTAACGCCTTTTTGAATTAAAAGATGGAGAGGACATTTTAGCAGGGTCTGTTGTGATAGGACAAGGGGAAGTGGCTTCAAACTAAAAGAGGGGAGATTTAGACTAGATATAAGGAAGTGAGGCACTGAAACAGGTTGCCCAGAGAGGTGGTGGATGCCCCATCCTTGGAGGCATTTGAGGCCTGGCTGGATGGGGCACTGAGCATGCTGATCTGTCTTTCGGTGTCTATTTTCATTGCAGGGGGGTTGAGCCAGGTGACCTTTAAAGGTCCATTCCATCTTAAACTATCCTGTGATTTTTAGGCAATTCAAAACAGCAGGTGTTTTGTCAAGTCTGCTCCATTCTGAGAAGGTGTTTTCACTGTCAATGCCATGCCAGTTTGCAGCTAGTTTTTATGAATGCAGAAAGATGATCCCTGTAGCCCCTCACCAGCTGCACACTGTGCTTTGTGGTGGCACAACTGGAGCTGTAGTGGGGCAGGGCTGTGACAGGTGGGGTGCACGTGGAGCGCTTTTGTAGGGACACTGCTTCTGTCCTCTGTCCTGTCTCACCATGGGCAGCATTGTACGTCCCTGTTGCTGTGAAGCCCAGAAGTTCAGTCTTGAGCACTGAGTGCGATGGGAAAGGGAGAACTGCAATTACAGCTAAAGATTTTTGCACCTTAGAGAATTTTCTAGCTGAATATCCTCTGTCTTCTTTTGTTGGTAAGTACAGAGTGACCACATGGACCACCCTACAGGTGTTCAAGAGCTGTTTCCTGCTAGAACTCAAAAACATCTCTGGAAATGCTATTCACTAAATTTTATGAGGCTATTTTTTCTCTCTGCTATGCTCACGTAAAACTGGAACTAAATCCATAGGTTTTAGTTGAAAGACTAGATTCATAATGCTAGGAGAAGAACATTGCTTTGTGTATGAATAAATCCTACTCACATGAGGAATTAAGAGAAACTGCCCTTCCCTTGATATTATTTAGGAGATGAACTGCACTGCTGCAAATCTTCCATGCACTGCTTTTGTAGAGGTAACTGGAAGGAAAACTATGAAATGGGCTGATGCCAGCATGTGGGAAGGCTGTTTTCCATGTAAATAGCACCGAGTTAGCAACCAGAGAAACAAATGCCACAGAGACCATCACAAAACAAGTGAATGTCTCTAATTAGTGAGTGCCACTAATACTAAAAGACTTTGAATAGAAAGTGAAGTCACCCATCTGTGCCAGCAGAGAGGTCCTTGGACCAAAGGTAGAGTAGAGAGAAGATGCTAAAGTGAAACACAGAGAAAGTGTATACTTTTGCATGTTGTAAGGGTCTTGATGAGACAAGACCAGGTTAATCAGAGCCTACAATATATGAGGATATTATAATACACAAGGATCTGATCATAATTGAGTTTGATTGCTAGGCAAATGCAAAACAAAAACTAAACAATGGTGAAGCATCTGAGACATTAGCTGTACTTCTCTTCCCTGATACACAGTAGGCATTATTGATGGTATAATTCCAGGTGTCCCAGGAACATTATGCAGTGCAAGAAAAATGAGATGTCAGAAATGCCTTTTTATTGCTTTATACTTTATGTTTCCTGAAGGCATTTGGTACCATGAAGGAGTGAGGGAGAAAAGGAGTGATGAAAGTGTTGTGTTAAAATTGTGATAGACAGTTGTGTTGTGTATTGAAATGCTGCGTCTGCAATAGTAAAAATGTTTGTGGGAATGCACCAGAGAGATAAAGACCTGAAGGATGGCCAAGGAGAACCGTAGATCCAAGAACAAGAAAAGTCATGTTAACAAAAAATTCAGAGTCTTCTGTGTTCCTGTATAATATTCGTCTGTGCTTGACTTTAAAATATGTCAATTTGGAGTGAAGGTGTCATAGTTAATATTGTCTTTCCCACCTCTTTTCATTCTATTGTAGGCTGGAAAAAGACAGCTGGTAAGCTGGGATTTGGACACTACCTGGGTGGATTTTGTTCAGTTTTACATCCAGATAGGAGGAGAAAGTTCTTCATGCAATAGACCAGACAGCAGAGAAGAAGGTGTACTGCTGCAGTACAGCAATAATGGTGGAATCAACTGGCAGCTGCTAGCGGAAATGTATTTCTCTGATTTCAGCAAACCCAGGTAAAGGTTTTGCCTAAATTAAATCAGTTATATCCATACTGCATCATCTCTTTAAGAAAACTGTTTCTTAGTCTATGTGAACACGAAGAATCAATCCAAGCTGTAGCGCTTAAAAGCCGTCCTTATGTGGAAATTCTTTCAGGCTGCCACAGTAAACCCTCATCACTATGAAGGAAAAATCTTATTAAAGTGGGCCTTAAAAAACCTGAAGATAGCTTACCAGTGGAAAATGAAATTGCAATTGTCCATGTAGCTATTAACACGATTTCTATTTCCATAGCTCATTCCTTGCAGTATGTAAACGTGAATAATTTTATCCTCCAAGCCCCTCATTTTGCTTCAATATACAGTGGTTCAGAAGAAACTTGGAAAACTTTTTCTAAAAGTAATCTTCAAATTTGAAAGTATAAAACTGTTTACTTTGCCTCCACTTTGTCAAAATTACAGGAAGCTTCCAACAAATGAGGATATCCCCAGATATGCACTGGAGTCTTCATTGCCTGGCTAAACAATGCATTAGTTTTAGGCAAAACATTTTCCTCTCTGGAATAACCAAGAACAATGGTCCTTATGGAGTATGTTGCCGTGTATATCTATTATTCATATTGCTGCTCCAAATCTTATTTTCCAGTTCCTTATCTTTTGACACATACAGCTAGGAACTCTGAAAAAGAAGATTCTGTACGGCCCCAAATGATTCGTTCACTTCTATCTGCCAAAGAAGAAAGTTCTAGCAGATTCAGTGACACAAAGTAGCATGATATTAAGAAAAAACACAGGAAGGGATATACATGTACATGCATATATTTAAGTTATGTGAAATAATACTGAAGAGGTAACTGATTGTTGTGGTTTTATGCCTGTAGGCAGCTCAGCACCACATAGAGACTCACTTTCCCTAAGTGGGATGGGGGAGAGAACCAGAAAGGTAACAGTGAGAAAACTCATGGGTTAAGGTAAAAAACAGTTCAAAAGGTAAAATAAAAGCTAAATGCACAAGCAAGGCAAAATTCATTCATTACTTCCCATGGGCAGGCAGATGTTCAGCCATTTCTGGGAAAGCAAGGCCCATCATACTTAATGGTTTCTTGCAAAAAGAAATGGCTTTCCTGCCTCTTTTTCATATTCAGTGGTATTTCTCCCATTTCCCTATGATGTTTCCTTAACATTCCACTGCATTTCTCTTCTCAGGTTTGTCTATTTGGAGCTGCCAGCAGCAGCCAAGACTCCTTGCACCAGGTTTCGGTGGTGGCAGCCTGTGTTTTCAGGAGAAGGGTACGATCAGTGGGCCATCGACGACATCATCATTTTGTCAGAGAAGCAGAAGCACATAATTCCTGTTGTTAATCCCACATTACCACAGGTAATAAGCAAGAACAGCCTGTGGGCATCACCGTGAAATGAGAGTCATCTTCTCTGTTGGTAGAAATTTCTTTGAATTTGATTTTCTTTGAAAATATCAGGTTATACTTAAAGAAACATTTGTAATGTTTGCAGCTGTGTCTCTCTCTACATGGCGCAAACCTGGCTCTTACCATATCACTGTAGGACTCCCTATTTTTACAGTAGAGCATGTATGCATCTCTTCACAAAGTTGAAAGTTACAATTTTGAGGCAATTACAGAATATATAAAGGGCAAAATTGGAAAACTGATAATTTTGAAAGCATCTGAAATCACACTGCAAGGAGGTACTACTTCTTTGTGTTGCTTTTCTCTTCATTTCTAACAGAACTTTTATGAAAAGCCAGCATTTGATTACCCTATGAACCAGCTGAGTGTGTGGTTAATACTGGCTAATGAAGGGATGACCAAAAATGAAAGTTTCTGCTCTGCCACCCCCTCTGCCATGCTCTTTGGTAAATCAGACGGAGACCGATTTGCAGTGACCAGAGATTTAACACTGAAGCCTGGATATGTTCTGCAGTTCAAGGTATTCCTTAAATACAAGTTCCTCCAGATCATAGTGTATCAGTGAAACTCATTCAATACTTGCAAGATGCCATTGGGTCACCATAGAAAGCAAAGTAATACATTATAATGCTGCCTTGAAAGGTGTGTAGAGTATAGGTGTGAATTCATACAGTATAAAATATGATGCTGACAAAACCTTGGTGCAGGAGAGCTTTTTGCCTCTCTGGAAAAACTTTGAAGGCTTAATGTTCTTTAACTAGTTTCACAAGTGGACTGAAGTGACTGTCAGTATATTTGAGTCAGCACTAGGAAATAGTAGGAAGTACCTTGCAAGGGAAAAAGGCTCTGTCTCATCTGGGGCTCCATGACTACAGAAGCTCCAATGTGTTTTGCGTACATTTTTTGTACATTAAGCTATTTAAGGATTTACAAGCTTCTCTGTACTCCAGTGTGTTGTTGTTGTTGTTGTTTCCAAATAATTTACTTTTATTTTGTCAAGACATATAGACTCCAATTAGCATTCTTATTTATAGGGCTCACAAGAAGTTTAGTGGTCTGAAAGTACATCAGAATATGGGCTCCAAATAAAGTGTACTTGCTTTCACAAGCTCTTGTTTCCAAACTCTAATCAAAATTTTATTGAGTTTATAGTGAAATCCCATTGGTGTATTCTGGAGGTTGGTTGAAATGCAATTTTAATGAGCTCACCACAAATACATGGTCTTTACATAATTGGCAGATACAGACACTAAATAATTTACAAGTGGAATTATTAAGGAGATCTGATGTTTACAGGCAGCTTTTCAAATATAATTCCCACACTTCTGTAAATAGGGAAGTTAGTTAGAAGTAATAGGATTTATAAAAAAAATTCTCATTTCATCCAAACGTTATGCTAATGAAATGCTATACAAACTGAGAGACTGCAATACAATTTCTAGATTAGTATATTGTTCATAGTTTTATACCTTAAACTTGTCTAAAGCCCAAAGTACTGCCATATATAAATACTGTTTAACTTGGAAAAGATGTTATTTGCTTCCAGACCATTTCCCAGTACTTATCATAGAATCATAGAATGGCCTGGGTTGAAAGGGACCTCAAAGAACATCTAGTTTCTACCCCCTGCCACAGGCAGGGTCACCAACCCCTAGACTAGGCTGCCCAGAGCCACATCCAGCCTGGATGTGTCACTTCAGTGACTTAAGTTTTCATTCTTCAGGTTTTATGATCTACAACAATTCAAAAATTGTTTAGTCTGAAAAAGCAGTGCTTAAAAAGATTTCATGCACCTTCCATCACTGAAACCCTTGGCAACACAATGTAAATATACAAAACAACAACAATGTGTTTTGGAAAACAGGGAGTTGTTCCATTACTTAAGGCCTTAATTTAAACTCCTCTCTTTTTTGGAAAGCACAGAAATGCGTAGTCCTATTTGCATGCTTTAATTTTAAGCATATGGTTAAATGTTTCCTCAGTTTGTGAAATTTCCATTTTAAGTAGATGCATGGAATAATTTTGCATTGATAAACTCAGAGACAGTAGTTTGTCAAAAAAATGTTTCATTGTACAGGAATCATTTTGTTCTACGTTTGTTATACAGCTCAAGCAGAATTTCTGCAGTAAAACAAAACTAATATTTTTCTGAAAACATAAAATGAAAAGTTGATTTTTCTCTTAGTTATGATCTCATTTCACATTTTTATATTTCTGCTGCATCCAATTTTGCTCTTTTCTGGGGCCAGAACTGCAGTGCCAGCTCTCACAAACATTATTCTGCAAAGCCAATGACTCAGCTATGGTCAGGAGTTGCAGCCCCAGGGCAAGGGATACCTCAGAGTCAGACTTATCCTCTGGGCACATCAGGGTGCACCGCAATGGGCTATGTTTCTGTAATTCCCTGAAAGGAGGTTGTAGTGAGGTGGGGATTGGCCTTTTCTCCCAGGTAACTAGTGATAAGAGTGTTAACTTGTGTCAGGGGAGATTTAGATTGGATTTTAAGAAAAAAATCTTTTCAGAAAGAGTGGTGAGGTGCTGGCACAGGCTGTCCAGCAGGGTGGTGAAGTCATCATCCCTGGATGCGTTCAAGAAACATGGAGATGTATAACTGAGGGACATGGTTGACTGGGCATTTTGGGGATGGCTTCATGGCTGGATTATATTGACTTAGTCATCTTTCCAATGTGCATGGTTTTATGATTGTATGATTCAGAGGACACAGCTCTTCTCCATCTTCCTTTAGAGTTTGTTCTTTGCAGCCTGCTACAGGGCAGGACCTTTGAAAAGTGCGTTCTTTGCATGTTTTACTGAACCCATCAACTTAAATGAAGGGACAATGGTAATTTTTAAGGATAAATATCATACATGTGTGAGACTCAGACTTTAAGCATCAGTCACTGTTTGCCAGCAGGGTGCAAAGGAAGTGCTCAGAACTAAGCCTTCCAAACTGAAAAGTCAAAGATAATAACCAACAGCAATTAAAAACCAATAATAACCAGTTATAATAATAGCCAATCACAGTCAATAGCTGCAAATAACAGCACAGGGTTGTTTTTTTCATCTCATCTGATACTCTGATTTTTTTGCAGCTGAATATTGGCTGCACTAACCAGTACAGCAGCTCTGCTCCCGTTCTGCTTCAGTACTCACATGATGCCGGGCTCTTCTGGTCACTTGTGAAGGAAGGCTGCTATCCTGCATCTCCAGGCACCAAAGGCTGTGAGGGGAGCTCCCGTGAGCTGAGTGAGCCAACTGTGTATCATACAGGAGATTTTGAGGACTGGACAAGAATTACTATTGTTATCCCAAGGTCACTTGCAGCCAGGTAAGCCTGTGATGCCAGTGGTGAATGAGCTGCCTGCCCTTTGTGGCTATGTTAGGAAAAAGTCGCAAGCTGTGACTAAAATCAGCGTTAAAAATCAGCAGGTCTGGGAAAAATATATTGTGCTCTCCAAAACAGGGAGAAGCTTTCCATTTTAAAGGTGTCAGAACCACGTATAAAATTAAATTACAAGAGACTACAACATATTCGACTTCAATCTCTTCATCATAGTGCTCTTTCTTTAGGCATATCAGTTAGGTCAGAGGCACAAGCAAGAGAGTGATAGTCACTTGAATCAAATAAGCCATTTCAACAGAATTAATTTTACAGTCCATCCTGGGCAGAGGCCCTAGAAGGTTTGATTTGCTGTCTGCACCAGCAGCAGCAGCCATCCCCCTGAGCCTGCTGGCTCCTGTCCATCTCTCTCTCTAGGCAGAAGTTCACATAGTGCCCTAAGGTTTTAGTCCATCATCTTGACACAATCTCCTCATCTCTAGGTCCCAACACAGAGTTTCAGGATGTAGCATATTGCGTAGCAGAGGAGCTGGTGCCTTTGCTGCAAGGAGCTGAAATAGCAGCATGTACCACAACAAGTTTGTCTTTTCTCCAGTAATTAGCCAATAAAAGCAGGTGCCAAATTGCACAGATCTGACACCAGCTGATTTGACTTCCCCAAAACAAGCAGTACAGAATCAATAGCAGCAATCTGTTTGGCATTATGTTTTGTAACGTGATCAGGAATAAGAAGCTCATGGTAATGTATTAAAAATGTAAGTATTGGGAGTATGATGAGTTGCTCAACGTGTTGAAAACTGTATTCATTTTGGCTCATTTTGGGGATCATGGTTATCTTGAGAGCATCCCATTTTATCTGTTGGTACAAAACACTTAGCATGCTGATCACCTTACCTACCATATCCCAGTGAAAAGTTTGTTTTTAGTTTTTTAAAGGTGATAGGTATATTGTACATAGGGCAAAGAAGAAGGAGAAGCAGAAAGGAGGATCTTGGTTAATCCATTGGAGTGACAACCAAATTTTAAGCCAGTTCACCCCTGTGAAACACACATAAGATGATTAAACTAGAAGTTAAAAGCTGGGAATTAAAAATCAAAATATTTTTTCTTTAACAAATTCCCTATACAGCGAGTGGGTCAACTGTAGTAACTTTGTGTTGGTTCATGGAAGTCTCTGGAGCAGTTTCAGTTGCAGAGATTAAAGATTAGATCACTGTTTTTCAGGATTTTCCTGTTGCCATCCAAGCATATCATTGTATTTCTGTCCACATATTCTTTAGGACCTTTTGTGTGACATTTCTGTAGATGGCAAATGATTTTTCCTACATCTAGTTTATTCGGTGTTGTTTTTTTATTCCTTTGAGTTGCATCACTGTCATTACTGAGTTATTTTCATAAGTACTGTAAGAAATGTATTTCTGGGATTTTAAAATGTAATTAGCAGTTTGGGTTGAACTGAGCACTGAAAGTCGTCTTCAGAGTCACATCTAATCTTACACTCTGCTGATAAAACCGTGTAATCTGCTCTTTGCGTCACACCGGTGGATACAGGCCAGAAAAACAGAGAAAGTAAAGATACATCCTATAAAATGTGGAAAAAATATGCGTAAGTGAAGTCTCACAAGCTATGGGATGTCAGAAATATTTTCCAGGCATCCACCTGCATCTTATTTGCATGTAGGCAATTTAGGAAAAAAAGCTCTTTTTCTCTCTTAAGCCATGAGCACAAAAGGTGTGCAGTAGGTTTGAAAGCTGGGAATAGTAATTCCATGTCATTATTGTCCCTTTGCAGTAAGACTCGATTCCGCTGGATCCAGGAGAGCAGCTCCCACAAGAGTGTGCCTCCTTTTGGTTTAGATGGCGTTTACATTTCTGAGCCTTGCCCCAATTACTGCAGTGGTCACGGGGACTGCGTCTCGGGGGTCTGTTTTTGTGACTTGGGCTACACAGGTAAGATGTTTTTTAGATAGGACAGTGGTTAACACTGGCTGTGTTGCTGTTTGTAAGTCTAGTGTCGTGTTTTTCCTCTCCAGTATTCTGGAAAAATACATGTTGACATAAATTTCATGGGCTGCCAGCAAGAATATTTTCTTTCTATTGAATAAAATTTAGCACAGGAGTCCAGTACAGATAAAATAGAGCAGCTGAGGACAGGAGACATCGGTGATGTTTCTGGCAACCACAGTCTATGAACATAGCCATCTGTATGAATGGGAAGGGACTAGCAGTAGAAGAGAAAACAAAATAAAATATTTTAAACTAAAAAGTCTGTTTAAGAACCTTTGGACCATCTTCAAATGAATTGCTTCTGTTACTGAGTCCCCTGGCCATCAGATGGCATAGGACCAGGAAGGAACATATGTTCTGACAGGCCCTTCTGTGAAAAATTCTGCTCACTTGTGGTTTCTGGGGCTTTTCTGATGGAAGAAAAAAAGGGGAAAAAAACAAACAAACACAGAAACCACAAAAAACACATACTTGGTGAAAAAAAAAATAGAGATTGACACTACCAGTTGCATACTGCACTCTTTGCAACCCTCTATATCAACAAAGCAATAAGCTAACATCTTCTGTTCAATTTATTTAGGAAGGACTCTAAGAATCATATTTGTCTGTTTACATAAAGTGGCTTATCTATATAAGGCATGTGTTTTTTACCCAGTGAAATAAGCCATCTTAGAGTTTAAAGGATGAGGATTTACTACCAAAAAAAAAAATATGGAGGGCTTGTAAAGGTGCAATCCTCCCTTATTGGCATTTTCTCAAGAAAAAACACAGTACTTTCTCTTGTGTGGGTGCAATAGGACTGTCTGCCAGTTTTCTGTATCTGACTTTTGCTCTCTTCAGCTCAGTTTCAACAAAGCATCTCCGGTATATTTCTTTTTCTTTAAGCATCACATGGAACCTGTGTACCTAATGTGCCTAACCACAGCGAGATGTTCGACAGGTTTGAGAGGAAGCTAAGCCCTCTCTGGTACAAGATAACAGGAGGTCAGGTTGGAACAGGCTGTGGTGTGCTCAGTGATGGAAAATCTCTGTACTTCAATGGACCTGGCAAAAGGGAGGCAAGAACTGTTCCGCTGGACACCACAAATATCAGGTCAGTCATCAGTGCCGCTTCTCATCTTTGTGTATCTCTGCTATTACAAGCATAGGCAAGAGGGTGTGAAATGTTTTTCTGGCAATCACAACCCATACAAGAAATCTTAGACTGATAAGTTATTTTTTGTTCATTCTGGTCTAGTACATCCTTTTCTGGAAAGGGAAAACTTGGGTTGGAAACAGAATGCAGTAGCAGTACAGGAAATGTGAACTGTTAATCTTTGTGGGATAAAGGTTTTACAGCGTATCCCAGTTGACCAAGCTGAAAATGTGGTCTTGAGACTGCACAAAAACTGAGAGCCTGTCAATAGCTGGACAGAAAAATTCCCTTTCCAGTGGCTGCATTGAATTGCAGCATGCTGATAGTGGAGCAAATGAGCTGTTGTTTACTTGCCAGATGTGAATTAGTCCACTTGTAAGAAGTGTAAAAAAAACGAAATATGAATTGTTTCTGTGCAGTCAAGAGGCTGACAGGCTTTCACCTCTTTCTGTGCTATCACTGAATCCTGCTCCACTGGTAGTAATTATCCTCTCTCTCTCAAATTGTCTAATTGATTCATGTAATTAGGATAAACTAAGGACGATTATTTCTAACCATTATTTATCCTAGAGTTTGCTGCTCCTTTGTCCAGTCTCATGAAGGATCGTGCGTCTCAAGCCTTGGCCACCCCACAATTATATCCATTAGTTTAGTAAAACATATGTCCCCTGTCAAATCCTGCTCCAAGAGCAAGTGATGCGGTGATTTTGTTGCATTATTTTATTTGTGGAAACATTCAGCGTGGCCACAAATTAGTATTCCCCCTCTTTAGCTCAGCCAAGCAGTGCTGCTTAGGGCAGGATGGGTGCTGTGGCTCACAGGGCATCCTTGGCTGCTCTCCAGCACAACGTTACACAGCAGCTGCTGCTTTTCTTCTCCTTCCTGCCTGACTGAAAAAGTCTCCTCTGACAAATATTTGATTCTCTTATATTAAAATTGCTTAATAATTGAAGTAATTTATTGTTTGACAAATACACTTTTGACAGGCGTATGTTTGTGTTTAAACTCTGGATAGATGTGAACACGTTTTCTGTTCCACCGTCCTTTTAACTCTCATGTTATTAGTACTGCAAAGTGTCATTCTAAAGTAACTGTGCCATCAAGAAGTCTATGTTCACATGATGGTTTGGGGTTATTCCTTCATCCCCAGAGAAAGCTTTTTTATAAAGAAAAGTATTTTCTTTAGCTTTCAGATTACTTTGAAATCATTTTCAATGCTAGTTATTTATATTAATAGATTTGCATTTTTATAGAGTTTGAACCACTTAAAACACCAACAAAAGCACAATATTGAGTGATGCTATTTCTGGACTTCTTTCAGACCATTTTCATTTTGCACAAGCACATCTAAGGCCAGGTAGGGTCTCAAAACTGTCCCCAGGGCTTCAATGACCAGAGATATACCTCCTGATAGAGGATCTAAGATCCCCCTTCTGCGCATATGCTCAGTGTGCTCAGAAGCTCAATGGCTGAGCTTCTCTACTGCTAAGACTGATCATTGTAGCAGATGAAACCAACACTGATTCTTTTAGTAAGTATCGCAGTGAATAGCCTAATTTCCTTCAGAAATTGAAATTTGTAGATGCATCCTGAGCTGTTTGCTAGGGAGAAAAATCATCTCAAGCACAAATGGGACAAACGTGATTTTGTCATTTTTTTCTCAGTTTTCTTGAGCACAAGTTCTCAAGAGTAGGATCCACCTCATGTAGGTCATCCAGAACATAGGTACTTCAGATTATTGCAGTTACCCCACACTTCTTACATACTCAAAAGGGATAAATAAGTACTTCAAAAGAGCAATGGACTTAATCCTAAAGTAGCGTCTAGCAAAGGCCACTGCTTTGTATTCTGGAAGTTTGTATTTTTCCTTACTTATAAGGGAATAATGGGATGGTTATGTAAGACATCAATATCTAGCCTTTAGACACCTTGCTAAGAAAAGGTGAATCCCACTTTAATGTTTGAGGCTGTCTGTAACATTAGCTGGATAATTTATCCTAGAAGCAAGAGCAGACTATGTTTGTCAGAATGTGAGGGGTTAACTGAAAAGCCCATATCCTAAAAGAAAATCATACTCCAGCCTAGAAATGCTTTCTGTTATTGGAGCTAAAATTAATGTCACTTGAAAGAGGAGATTAGAGTGGAGTCATTTTTCTCTTTCTTTTTTTTTTTTTTTTTTTTTTTTTCTTTGCATTCAGTAATGCCTTGCATAGAATTAGGTTATATTATTAGAGGTCATCTTAGCCCATGCAGAGTTACCTTTTATTTGTGAGTTATTTTGCTAGGGGTGGTTTGGTTACTGAGTAAGCAGGAGGAAAATATGACATACTGTTAGATATGTGGATTGAAAATTGTGAATAGGAATGCTGAGACTCCTTCAGTAGATTTTTAAGCTGCTTATTTTTGAAGTGAATAATGTTTTCCCAGACCTTTTAAGGCCTTGTGTCATAAAATCAGGCATGGAATAGCAAAAAAAAAAAAAAAAAAAGTAAAGATTGAAAAATGTTGCAAGACATTAAAGTTCTTTTTTCATTCCTGCACTCTCACCTTTTTTGTGTTTGTATCATTGTGTTTCAGTTACAGCTTTTTATTTGCCTTGGATAATTTTTATGTAAAGAACATAAATAATTCTGATTCATTTTTGTAGGAAATAGACCTTTTCCTTCTCACCCGTATCTTCCTAACAGAGCAGAGAACACCAGGACACAGTGCTCCTGGTTCACTCTGCTCCAGGGGGGGTCAAGATTTGTCAGCTCTTGGTGGTACTGCTAAGGGAGCAACCTAGAAGAGCAATGCTAAACTCAGCTTTAATGCTAAGATCTTGTAATCTAAAACTGAGTCCCCAAAACAAGTGGCCATTAGCGTGCACCCTGTGCGTACACTGCACTATCATATTCTGAAGCATTATCTGCCCTATCATCTTATTCCTTATGTAATTGATTTCACTTTTTATAACAAACATAATGTCCCATAGTGCTAAGAGAAGACTGTCATTTTGCCCAAAATATTTTCTGCACCAAGCTCCAGAAACCCAAGTCTCTCCTTCCCTTTTGTGTGGCCCAGTGCACTAAAGGTACAATTTCACCAGTAGTGTTACCATCCTCTTGACTGACAGTACAATACCTGGATGTATTTTGGTTAGAGATGCCTCCCATTTTGATGGCCTTTTCCTCTTTACTATCTATTCAGTGAGAGCAATCACACACATTGCCTACCTGGCAGCTCGATAAAAACTGTGCAGTATATATTTTTCCAAACAGCAACATCTGGCTTGTTAGCTGACTTGGCTTCCATCTGCATTACAGGCTCTGTTGCTAATGACCATGCAACCATTTCAGAGGGTTGTTTTGGGTCAAACTCTTCCAGATCAGATGAACTGATTCGCCCTTCTGCAGAAAGAAGACTTTTTTTTTCTCCATAGAAAAAAATATTTTCAGCTCTGAGACCACATCCTACTATTTTATGACCTGAATGCTGTCTGAGACAGTAAAGCTGCAGAAAACACAGAGACACTGGCTTAGCAGTGTAACACTGTGATCTATTCTGTTCTTGAGTTATGGAGTTATATTAAGAATGAGACTGATGAGTAAATTCTGGCTTGTTTTGTCCCTGTGGATATATGAAACATCTAACATAAGAAACACCAATCTCAGTAACAGAACAGCAGTGTGGTTGGCTTTAGAATCAGAAAAGGGTTGTAGAAATGCGTACATAGTGGTGAGAGATAGAAATTGGAATCATAGTTGCATCATACAAACCAGATACAAAAGCTCTGAGGAAAAAAGAGTTATCCTTGTGAGGAGTTATCTGAGTGGCAATTCAAGCCTCGTTTCTTCACACAGAGCCATAAATCCACCTTGAAAACTAGTACTGAAAATGCAGAAGCCATTTACAAGTAGTGGAATTAACAAAACCTAGTTTCAGTTCATATTCTTCTCTTCCCCAAGCTTCTGCTTGGCAATAAGACCAGATCTCCCCATGTGCTCCACAAAGACACCCTCCAGCACAAGACACAAGCAATTGCTTCTCAAAAACATCAGTGAGTACTACCATAACACAGCAGGAAGGCATCAGTATAAGTCAAAAACTGGCTAGGAAACAGGAAGGAGAATGCCATTGCCGACTTTCACTGTGCAAAAGCGCAAGGTGGAGATGATTCCAGAATCTCTGCTCAATTCTGACCCTGCTTCACAGATGACCCATGAAGAAAAGAAGTGAAAGGGTTGTGGCTTTCTTGGTCATCTCAATGCTCTTTATATTAGTTATGACCAGATATGACTCAGACGAAGGTCAGAGAAATGTAGTGAAATTTGATGAGTTAACAAAAGGACATTAATTAACAGAAATTGGTTTTATTAGCAAAACAGTGCACATCTAAGAGAAAAACGTAAACTACTCTGACACCACTGAGTCACGATTAAAAGAAACAATTTAATAAGTGTAGTAAGGCATCACTGCAGACAGTGGTAAAATTGATAAGATTTTGGAGCACAAGGATGGGTTAATCATTGTTTTTAGGGATGACCAGTGACACTGTCTCAAAGGATGTTGCAGCTTTAGAAGAAATTTAGAAAATGGCTTTGTGAAAAACCAGGGGCATGGAAAAAGTTTCATGCAGATGAAAATGTTGCCATGGTTTACCATCGAGAGGATGAGGAGAAAGTAAGGAAATGGTAAAACAAATAACTACAAGATACAAAACCATCAGAAATGCTTCATCCCCTCATAACATATGAACCAGATAATATTCAGAATTAAAATATACAGTTCATAATCCAGGAGGTTACTTCACAAAATGGCCTATGAACACTTGTCACTGAGCTCCATTACATGAAGAAATTAACAGTCAAAAAGAGACTGGTGTTTTAGTGAGAGTATAATAATTCTATTTAAACTCTAATATTGTCTTTTAAGCTTAAACCACTTTCTAGTTAGAAGGGATCAAGGTAGGTGCTGATGTAAATTGCAGGTTTGGCTTCCTTAGCATTTTTGCATCTTCATGTGAAGGAAGGAACTGTTATAACATCCTTTCAGATCAACAATATATTTATTAGGCACTGGATCAATAAACAACATCACCTTCTTCTGTTTTGGGTCCTCCACTGTTTACTGTGGCAATGCTTGATTTTAGTGGGAACAATCCCTAATGAATAAGCCCGGACTAATTACCTACTTGAAAATGCCACATCAGTTAAGGAAAGTTATTCTGACTGATTTTGTTCTATCAGTTGATTACATTACTCTTCTACCCTGATGTTTTTTAACAGGCTGGTTCAATTCTATGTACAAATTGGAAGCAAGGCTACTGGCAATTCCTGCAACAGACCAAGATCCAGGAATGAAGGTAAAGCTTCTTTTCCTTATAGTAAACTTCTTGTATCTGGAGTCTTCTATAGTGATTTCACATTTCACTGCCTTCACAAAATCAAACAATTGTTTCATTTGATTAGCTTGTCACTTTTCATAAACAGTAAGTCAACTTTGAATTTAAAAGTTCAATAATAAGAATTTGCATTTAATCCACGTTTGCATTTGTATTTATTTTCAACATACTCAATGTTTTTATCAGTAGCTATAGCTCTTTTGGATCTCTGTTGGTTTAAGAAAGATTGACAAGAATAGGTGTAATCACTTTTATTAAACTATTTGATAATGTTGGAAAACAGGTAAATTCACAAGTACACAAGTCTTCAGGTAAGAAAGAAGTGTGTATGAAATGAAGTACATGTGAAGAGATGTGTGAAGAAACGGAGTGTGTATGAAGAAAGTAAGTATGAAATGTATTCATTGTGGAGAATGAATACATTTCAATTTCAGTATAAGTTTTGTAGCTTCAATTTCTGGCTTGAAGAGCCACATGCCTGAAATTTTTCTTCATCTTTTCATCTCCATCAGAGGGTCTGATAAAAACAAGCCATTCTTGTGCATAATTCACCTGAAGCTCAAAATTATAAATATGCAGCTGTGAATTTTAGTATGAAGAAGTTGATCTCTTCCAGCTGCATCCTCTCTTATTTTACCCACAAACTTAGAATTTCTGTGATGGAGACAGGACTGATATCTGGATCTGGGAAGAATTAGCAGAGTTTTGGGAGCAGTAAGGGGGTCTAGTTGCATGAAGAAAGATCAGTGGTGTTTAGTAGATATGTCACTTTGTTTTCCTCTCAGTATAAACCATTTAACATCAGTGGACTGTTTCTTGGTGCATGGCATTTATATTGATACTGATTCAGAACTGTCATCATTCTCCTCTAAGTTGCATTGATATATAAGACACAAGAAAATCTGTTATTTGAAAGCAATCCAGAATTTCAAGAGGTGAAATATCCATAAGAAGTGCTTATTTCTTGCACTGTCCCCTGCAGTGAGCTCATAAATGACTTCAAAATTCTGCTCTGTCTTAAATTATCTAAATATTAAGGCAGATCACTCTTAAGGATGCTTTGGACATTGTGTGCTGCTCCTTATTGGGAGCACAACTATCAGAATTACAACTTAGTGTCCTGTACAAACAGTGGGAATACTCCATAGAAAATGAATACTGATAATATTAAGAAAGTCACATTATTCCTGTGGTTTCTGTGATGCAACTATTGGTTTCACTGAAGTTGCAGACCCTTCACTAAGTTAGGGATTTTATCCTTTGGGTTTGGTGAAGACAAGCAACATTATATGTGGCAGATGGTGAGACCATGTCATCTTCGCAACAGGACTTTGTCCACAAAATGCCTCTGGACCAGGAAACAATAAATGAGAATGGAAGGCACCATCACATCAGTGGTGCACGTTGGATGAGGTCTGTCAACTCCTGAGGAGCTGCCCTCTCTTTTCCATACAGCCTGACTAACTGCCTTGCTTAATGTTAACTACAGGTCTCGTCGTTCAATACACAAATGATAACGGGATCACCTGGCATTTACTGCGAGAACTAGACTTCATGTCATACTTGGAACCCCAGGTTGTTTCAATAGACTTACCACGGGAGGCCAAAACCTCTGCCACAGCTTTCAGGTGGTGGCAGCCACTACACGGTACGCAACACCATCCTGCAACACCATTCATTAGGTGCCTTTACCAACCCAGAACCATCAGTACTTCTCAATATGGGCATGTTCTGCAGAAACCTCTGGTTACAGAAAATAAACTGAGGTCAAAAATTTGGATGCTGTAAGCACGTATTTAGACATTCCTCAGTCATGCTACAGACATGATTTTCTGTAGAGCACCTGACTGTGCTAAGATGTGAGGACTTACCTGAGTATAAAGTGACCTGGCATGTAAAATGGCCTACACATTTTCTCTCACTTTTTGTCTAATCTGGGAGGAGGAGCATAAAGTGACCTTGAACTTCCCTTTATGGTGGCTTGCCATCTCCCTGAATTAACATCTCCACACCCCCAGACTCCTCCTGTCATCTTCTGTACCTTCAAAGCCCACCCAAGTATTTCCTGCATACTTAGATGAAAGTAATGCCATGATGCTGACTGGTATCAACAGCTCCTCCCTTGCACTGCAGCACATTATTGGAATTGTAAGTGTCCTTATTAAATTTTTTTACCTCTGTGAAAGGCAGGAGCTCTGGATCCCTGCAGGTGTTACTCAGGCATATAGCAAAATGTATTTTAGCAGCAGTTTCCTAGGGGAGAAAAGAACACATCTTACATTCATGTAATTATGGTACAGAATTTGGCTATTGTCATTTTGATGTCTGGTTTTTATTCATACATTTTTGTATAATATACGTACTGGAGTAGATTGTCCTCACTAGACATGTAGGCATCTAGGTGGCACCTACCTCTGCTGAGAGAGGTCACAGTAAGACTGCCAGCAGTCCTCTGGACCTCAGTAAGCTTAAAAAAACCCAGAACTATCTATGACTCCACCAACTCACTCATTCTGCTTTTTACAGGAAAACATTCAGCTCAGTGGGCTTTGGATGATGTGCTTATAGGGATGAATGACAGCTCTCAGACTGGCTTCCAGGATAAATTTGATGGAACTGTGGATTTACAAGCAAGCTGGTACAGAATACAAGGAGGTCAGGTAGACATCGACTGCCTATCTATGGATACAGCTCTCGTGTTCAGTGAAAACATTGGTATGTGTCACCAAGTACTGATAAATTTGTATGTGTTTATTTTATAAATTATGTATGGGTCATGTTTTACAAGATAGGAGGTGCGGAGAAATTTGAATATATCGTTATCTGCAGGGCAGGGAAGCTGAAAAGAAGAAGGTGAAAAAGCAGATAAAAAATCTGAGTGAAAGTACTGGAAGCGTATGCATAAGGCGTACAATTTTATATATATATAAATATATTTTGTTCTCTCTTTTGTTAGAAAAACCTCGTTATGCAGAGACTTGGGACTTTCATGTGTCAGCCTCTACTTTCCTGCAGTTTGAGCTGAGCATGGGATGCAGCAAGCCATACAGCAATGCTCATAGCATCCACCTGCAGTATTCTTTAAACAATGGGAGAGACTGGCACTTGGTGACAGAAGAGTGTGTGCCTCCAACGATTGGCTGTCAGCACTACACTGAGAGCTCCATCTACACTTCAGAAAGGTTCCAAAACTGGAAGAGAATTACAGTTTATCTTCCACCCATAACCAAGTGAGTGCTGTTCTGGAGTTTAGCACGAATACAGAGTTTGCTGTTCTAATTTGAGCAAACATCCGCCATCTTGGGAATTTTCTGCATGTCTTTTAAATTATTAAATGTGTGTTGTCACACCATCAGAATTTTAAATTCAGCTTCAGAATATTTCATCAGATGTAATGTGAGCTGCAGGAACTTAGAAAGTAACAAGTTTGGATGAGTGAATTTGTAAGTCTTGCCCATATACTATGGCAGCAAGAACAAGAATGTTAAACCAAGCTTTTCTAACATCTATCCAGTAAAAAACAAGACTTAATGCGTTTACCCATCCTCTCATATAAAGGTATTTTCTGTTATTGCACATAAGTAATAGGGTTATTTGTCATTCAAGATTTAAGCACATTAATCAGAGCATTCAGCAAGTCAAAGTGCTTGTTACTGGATGTGCCACCTTCACACTTTTAACTAGAATTTTAACTAGAGTTCTGCCTGCCTCCTGGTGATATAATCATATCATTAAATGAACACGGCAGACAAGCTGGCATCCATCTTTCTGATTAAAACCATGCTCTTGTTCAGAAATAACAGATGACAATAATCTTACTTACCATTAGTCTGCATATTTCTATAATTCTTGATAGGTCCTTCCCCAACATTGTAAATTCCACCACCTAGAAAATAAGGTGATTAAAATGGACACATAGTAGACAAATTGGGACTAGGATTCGCATCTTAGTTTCTAATCACACAATTCATTCTTCAGGGTCATCCTCATCTTCTTCCAAAGAATCTTACAGATATAAAGATAGCCTGACCCTGTAAAAGTCAGTGGGTATTTCGCTATGCTGTGGTCTAGGTCAGCTCCACAGAATGTCATAGGATCATAGGATCTTGAGCATCTTCCTTTAGATCTGCTGGAATTTTGCCTGAAAACACACCTGAGAAATTGAAATTTCAAATTTCAGCTAGGCTATAAATCTTCTGAATGCAAAGTGTTGTGCTTATTAAAAAGATTTTATTCTCCTGAAATCTACAGGACTTTATTATTTATCACCCTATGGAGCAACATTTTGTAGCCTGAAATGCATTCACTCTGTTGTTTCTAGCTCTCCCAGAACACGGTTCAGATGGATTCAATACAACTATGCTTCTGGTGTTGATTCTTGGGCTATTGATAATGTGGTGTTGGCTACAGGATGCCCTTGGATGTGCTCAGGCCATGGCATCTGTGATGCAGGTCATTGTGTGTAAGTAATGACTTGCTTTACATGCTTTATATAAAGATACGTTTTACCTAGGCCAGATGGATAATACCTTTTCCTCCAAATTTGTTGCTAGGTGTGACAGAGGCTTTGGTGGTCCGTACTGTGTCCCTGTCATTCCTCTGCCGTCTGTCCTGAAGGATGATTTCAATGGTAACTTGCATCCAGACCTTTGGCCTGAGGTCTACGGTGCTGAGAGGGGAAACCTGAATGGTGATACAATCAAGTCTGGAACAGCTCTCATTTTTAAAGGGGTCAGAGATTCATTACATTGAGAAAAAAATAGTTGTAAACCAATAGAGTTAAGAAGAGACAATATTTTTTTTTGTTGTTTCCCCCAGAAGTTTATTTCAAAGTTTTTAGGCTAGAATTTGATATTCATTTTCCTTGTGTTTTTCTGCTCTAAATGTGCACAGTGTTTGTCCAGGTTGTTTTTATGAGCTTTTTGTTTTGTTTTGTTGTTTTTGGTTTTATTATTACTGTTATTCATGTTGTAAATTCCTCCTTACCTTCTGAAGGAAAAGAATGAAACTGTGCAGTTGAGGTTCTTGAGGCCAAGTGAGTGATACGGAAATATGGTACACATTACAATCAGTAATGTCTCTGTCCTGAAATAATTTGACTGTCTATTGAATATTTTAAATGACATTATTCACTGTAGACTGTGTAGTCAGTGTTTGTGTAGTTAGTTTGTTTTACTTAGTTATATTTTTTTGTGAAGTTTTCTTTGTGGAGTGTTTTTTTTTCTTTTTTAACAAAAGGTCTCAAAAATCAGGAAATGTTGTGTTTTCTGAAATTATCACTTCTTTAACAAACCAGAGAAATATCTGTACTCTTGAAAGGCTTTTGTTCAAATAAGCACACAACTTTTAAGTTCCCACATGAGATTTTTCATTTGACACAGTAAATTTAGGTGGCCCTGAAAAGCAAAGTTTTAAAACTTCAGGGGTAGAAATGATTTCTTTTAACAAATGTCCTTATGAAACCTAGACTCCAGTTCAGCCTCTTTAGCTATTCTAAATCACAAATCAGAGGATGTGAATTGTCTAAAACTTGCATTGGTTGTTCCTGCAGGTTGTTCCCTGGGGAAGGGGTCTGAGAAAGAGGGAAGCTCTGTGAGGTGGAGTTTGCTAGATTTCTGCAGAACAGGGATCAGGTCTGTCTCCAGGATCCATAAAACACTGAGCTCATCAGTAGAGATGGACAGGACCTTAGGGGTCACTATGACATATCCTACCTGCTCCCTGTCCTTACTAAGGGAAAAAGAATGCTCCCTTCTTAACTCAAGAGGTTATTTGTACAAAGATATTTTCTGAGGTACAGAAAAGAGTCTCCTCCTAGAGAGGATACTTACTCCCTGGAAATTAGAGTGTTTGGCTGCTGTATAGTTTAATGAAAAAATGTCTATATGAGCATGGACTCACTGTCTGAGTAAGTCAGCTACAGCGCTTGCAGATCAGAAGATGTCCTGGTGGTTAAGAGCATGAGCTGAATGAGCTGCACCCATGTCTGTGCCTGAGCATGTAGCTGTGCCTCTGGTGGCTGCAGACCCTTATCTAGCACCTGCCATTATTATACTGATGCTATCACTATCACCATTAGTAGCCTGAGAGAAAATGAGGCACAGAGAGCTACTTCTTTCACTGACACAACAGTCTATAACAGATAGAATCCAAAAAATAGTAAGCTGCGGAGAATCTTTGATGATGGGAACCGTGATTCATATTATGCATTCTGTATTTGCAGGAGGGACTGAGAATGCTGGTTTCAAGAGATCTAGATTGCACTAATACTGTGTACATCCAGTTTTCATTTAAGTTTATAGCCAAAGGTAAGAGCACTGTTGATCTCCTCTGTTTCCAGTGTTGATGTGCTACTGATGCTGATTATAATATCTGGTACCTTGGAACAACAACCAAATAAACACCAAACTGTCAAAAATAGCTGTGGCATAAGGAGTTGGTTTGTTCTATCATAAGATATTATGATGCTGAAATATCTTCTCATCTAAATAACAGTGTCTGTACATACAATGAACAGCAATGTATATTTACTCCCTAATTCTTTAGCAGACAGGAAAGCACAGGAAAGCATAGGGATACATAGGTTTAATACACATGTAACCTCAAAAAAAATTGCTACCATTGTTATAAAACCATGTTTACACTCTATAATAAATGTCTGAGTAAGCTCGTTATAATTATACTTGAAGAAATGTTTTTGAACTAGTACTTTTTAAAAACAGATTGTAATGGACAGCTACAATCTTCATTGGGTGAAGAACTGGCTGGAGGGCCAGGACTGGAGAGTGGTAATAAATGGAATTAAATCCAGCTGGTGAGTGGTCGCAAGTAGTGTTTCCCAGGAGTTGGTATTGTGGCCTGTCCTGTAGAATATCGATGACCTGGACACCGGGATGAGGGGACTGAGTGCACCCTCAGTTAGTGTATAGATGACAGCACGCTGAGAGGAAGCATCGATCAGTCTGGGGATAGGAACCCCCTACAGAGAGATCTGGACAGGCTGGATCACTGGGCTGAGGCCAATGGGATGAAGTTCAACAAGACCAAATGCCAGGTCCTGAACTTCTGCCACAGCAGTGCCAGGTAAACATGAGCCAGCAGTATGTCCAGATGGCCAAGAAGGCCAACAGCATCTTGGCTTGTATAAGAAAGTGTTGCCAGCAGGATCAGCGAAGTGATTGTCCTTGTGTACGCAGCAATGGTGAGACTGCAAATTGAGTAGTGTGTTAAGTTTTGGGCCTCTCACTACAAGAAAGGCACTGAGGCTCACGAGCATGTCTAGAGAAGGGCAACGGAGCTGCAGGGGGTCTGGAACACAGTTCTTAAAAGGAGTGGCTGAGAGAACTGGGATTGTTCAATCTGGAGAAGAGAAAGCTCAGCTTATCACTCTCTACAGTGCCTGAAAGGAGACTGCAGCAAAGTGGGGTTCAGCCTCTTCTCCCTTGTAACTAGCAAGAGGACAAGAAGGACTGGCCCTAAGATGTGCCAAGGAAGGTTCAGGTTGGATATTAGGAAAAATTTATTCTATAAAAGAATGGTAAGACACTGGAACAGGCTGCCCAGGGATGTGGTTGAGTCATACCTGGAGGTGTTCAAGAAACATTTAGATGTTCTAATAAGGCACATGGTTTTGTGAGGAATTATTAGTGGTAGGTGGATAGTTGGACTAGGTGGTCTTGGAGGTCTTTTCCAACCTTAGTGATTCTGTGTTTCTATGATTCTAATTAACATAAATATATGTCCTCCTCATTCCAGGTACCCCTGAGAGGTCTCATTCTATTCTACTGCAATATTCTGTCAATGGTGGCATCACTTGGCATCTGATAGATGAGTTTTACTTCACGCAGACTACAGACGTCCTCTTTATCAATGTTCCTCTGCCCTACACAGCCCAAAGCAATGCAACACGTTTCAGACTCTGGCAACCTTATAACAACGGTAAGGAATCAATGCCCATGGGATACCAGATCTACTTGCAAAGCCCATATCAGTAAGGGGCTGGACTTCTGAACTCAGAAAGAATAGAAACTCTCGAATCTTGTTGTCTTGTATTTCAAGTACTTCAGTTAAAATTGTCAAAAGATTATATTTACAGTTCTTCTAGAGCTTCTGTGTGTTTTAAAGTTGGAGTACCTTAACCTAATACCTTTGATGGTGTGCAGCTTTGGTTCTGGAGTTCTTGGGAAGTCAAGCAGCAGCAATAAAGTTCACATGTCCTTCTCATTGTATTTAATGCACCCGATTTTCATTTACACTGAGGCCTCATTACAGTGCTCGAATTATAGAATGTGTCCCAAGTGTAAACGGGAATTGGGCCTACCTTGCTTGGAATTAACTAGACATTAAAAGCACATTTAGAAAGAGAATGTACCAAGCAGTTAATCTTTGGATTAAATTGTAAAGGACTGTAGAAAACCACAAGAGGAACATAGCTTATTTCTCCTGATTAGAGGACATGTGCCAGCTGAAGAAAACTCTCTTCTGCTCTCAGTTCCTCTGAATATCTCTTAGCAGAAGCTGGCATTAAGGACTGTTAAGAATTCCAACAACCATTCAGACCTGGTGATAGAGAAATTATTTATGCCACTCAGGCAAATGCCCTAGTGCAGCTTCAACAAACAAGCAAATTCAAATCTAGGCCTGAGAATCCAGTTCCAGCTCATGTTTCCAATGGTCTTACCTGAAACTTTTAACTAATTTTTTCTTGTAAAAAGGATTTTCATTTAAAAGAAGTACTTTAACTTTCTCTGAGCAGCACAACAATTTTTAGACAGATTGAAAAAAAAAAAAAAAAAAAAAAAAAAAAAAACAGTTCCACAAAAGATCTGGCATCCAGTCATTCCACTCCAGTTTGAAAGTGCCAGTTCTGTAACACATTCAGATTCATGATCCATTTGAAAAAAAGGTCACTTGGAGTTTTCCTCTCTCAAAGAGCTCTTGGCTGCCAAACATAGGCTCATTTAGATGATGACACTGATGCTATAATTTCAAAGCAAATGTGATTTCAGCAGAAGATTCACTCAATGTAGGATTTTCAGTCTTCAGTTATTTGAGACTTCTATGAATTTTAGAGGAATGAAGTTTAATTTGGTAGAGCAGTATGGGGACTAAAGAAAGACCGCCTGCGAAGTCTCTTCTTTAGCACCTTTATTTTCAATTTAATTCATAAATACAGGCTATTCATCTACTTTTTAGTAGTAGTTTTATTAAGTTTTAATAGAAGTGTTCTCCCTTTCTTTGTAGGCAAAAAAGAAGAAATCTGGATTATAGATGATTTCATTATTGATGGAAATAACCTGAAGAATCCTATTATACTTCTGGATACTTTTGACTTTGGTCCCAAAGAGGACAACTGGTTTTTCTATCCTGGGGGAAACATTGGGCTTTATTGCCCGTATTCATCTAAGGGAGCTCCGTAAGCATCTCTCAGCAATAAATTAGGGGAAAAAAAAAAAAAAAAAAAAAAAAAAAAAAAAAAGAAAAAGACTGGAATAAACTGATTCTAAGATGTTCCTTTCTTTTTGTTTTGCAGGGAGGAAGATTCAGCTATGGTATTTGTTTCAAATGAAGTTGGAGAACACTCCATTACAACAAGGGATCTGAGTGTAAATGAAAACACTATAATCCAATTTGAGGTACTTGTCCTCAGAAAGTTACTTTGCATTTTAGTCTAGGAATTCTGGTTGTCCAGGTTCAGCTCTTCGGTGTATTTGTCCAGCTATTATGATTACCAAGCAGAGATGTCTCTCTAATTTCCTTTGTAATTGCTTTGATATTACTTTCCCTCTTGTAGATGTATCACGAAACTTCTATCACACAGAGGGAAATTTCTGCCTCAAAGTCTCCTGTTTTCTTATCTAAATTACTACTTTGTCCATGAATATATGCTTGCACTGTTAACATAACACGTACTACAAGCTGGAAATTCCCCACTGGTAGACAAGATGATGAGCACCACAGTACAGTGAAGGTGTAGATTGCCACTTCACAACCTGCTCAGGATAAGCGTAGTTGTAGTATTTCCATGATCTGACCCAGTGGAGAGCTACAACTTCATCTGTGTCACTAGAAATTATTTTCTTACAGGCTGGCTTTTCTGTACTGGCTATACTCTGTCAGAGAGCCAAGCCTCTGCTTTCCTTCTGCTTCCCCCTGTGCTTTCATTGAAGCTCCAGTGGAAGCTGTTCTTTGCCACAACAGTGTGAATTCGTAACATCCTAGGAAGTAATCTAAGTGTCATGAATAAGGAGCACATTTTTTGTGCTTCCCATCAAGCCATTAGAAACCAGAACATCCAACGATAACACATAGTCTAAAACTGTGTTTCTGGTTTATCCTAAAATCTAAACTGTGCATTGGTTAGAACAGATATTGATAGAAGTACCCTTTTAGCCTATCCTGTACTTGTGTAGGGAAGTCATTATATTGTCATTAAGTTATTTTAAAATAATCTTTCTTGTAAATCACCATGCCATAATTATGAAGCTGATTTCAACAAAGACTTAGCATGCTGTAGCATTAAACAGCAAATTATACTGGTTTATAAACAATTACTGAAATGATACTAGTTTATTAGATTACTGAAATGATCCAAGAAATCTTGGTTTAGCTGTGTACTCGTGAACACTTCAGTTTGTCATGCAACTAATTCATAAATTATTGAAGGCAAACCATTTTCTGTTTTAAAATATAGATTACTGCCTGTAGAACAAAAATGTTTGAGGTCAGTTGAAGATGTTCATAAGTCTTCAGAGCATTAACTTCATAAAATCTCCATGCATACTTCCATATGTGATAAGAACAATGTTTTAAGAAATTTAAATGACTTTAGCTCACATTTTTGAGGACATCAGAGTAAATGAAGAAGCTATGCATAATGCAGTAGAGTTTTTTTCCGTGTCCCAAGAGTCAAAAACTATATTGGGTCAAGCCTGTCTCTAAGCTTCCAGATGAGTACGCAAATCTTCTAGTCAAATGTAGGTTGATGGCTCTCAATTTTGCCGAAGAGTGACAAGGGATATTCAGTGTAGGACAGATATTTTCAACATTAGTGCACAGTTCTGAGTATTACTGGGCTTTAGAAAAACATTTTTGTTCTGGAGCAGTATGTTAAAAAGATACCTATTTTCTACTAGAAAGATGTGTAAAGGTACAAAAAGTTTCATAGGCTTTGTATTTCAGCTGCAATAGTTTTTTATTTATTGGATGGTATATGTAGTACATTTTATTGGTATGGCATAGCCATCCTGCAAGGGAACTAATTCTTCCTTTATAAAAGCAATCTGAAACAGAAAAAAAAAAAAAAAAAAAAACCATGTTAATATCATCATGAAAGAAAAGCAGACCTTCGCAGTAGTGGCATGCAAAAAAAAATTGTCTTAAAAGTTCTCAAATTCTGCATAAAACGTGTTATTTATTACAGGCAACCAGTATTAGCACAGCTGATCTTTTTACATTTTTACTGTTCTGGACATCAGGAATCTTGTCACAACACCTGAGATATTTGATGCTGCCAAACTATATTTTGGTCTGACACCCAATTTAAGCCTAACCCATCTATGATACTCTTCTCAGTGCTGTTCTCCTTAGGCCATGCTGCTAAACATGAGCAGAAAGGGTAGTGAGAATTGTAAGCTAAGGATCATATTGAAGCGAAACAGCCCACAGCCTGAAGTGTAATTTCTCTAACATAAACATTTTTTTGGAAGTGTAACACAAAGGAGGACTACAGTGCAACTCACTAATTGAACAGAAGTTTACGTTTGCACATTTTGGTTTAATATTTCTGGTTTTAAAAATGCACATTCTATTGGTGCTGTGATAATTCCATTTCCTGACAGAGAACTGCATGAGCCGATGCATTTGTTCCAACCACATTATTAGCTTTCCTCCTTTGGAATTTTCTCTAATTAAGTTTTTGATGTTGTTTTTTTTTGTTTTTTTTTTTTTTTTTTTTAGTGGAAGTATTTCAGAATTCCCTATCACATTCATTTTACAAAAAGCCAGAGTGCAAAATAGCCATGGGCAGGTAGGACAGTGTTCAAGAGTTCATGTTTACATGCATGGCCTGAGTTTGTCATCACAGTTGTTAAATTAATTCCTAAACCACCATCTTCTGAGCTGAATATATACAGGACCATATAGCCAAGGCTGACTAAGACGATGAGTGATTAGTTGTCCCAGCCTGCCTTTTTTCATCTTCTGCATTTCATGTCTTGGACTCCAGATCAATATTGGCTGCACCACTGACAGCTCTTCTGCTGACCCAGTAAAACTGGAGTTCTCACGAGATCTGGGAGCAACCTGGCACCTCCTTCTGCCCTTGTGCTACAGCAGCAGCAGCCACCTCAGCTCCCTGTGCTCCACTGAACATCACCCAAGCAGCACTTACTACACAGGAACAACTCAGGGTTGGAGAAGGGAGGTCATTCACTTTGGAAGACTGCACCTCTGTGGGTAAGCGTCTAGCATGTGTCACCCACCCGCATGTTTGTTTGTGTTATTTTCTGGTTTCTGTTCAAAATATTCTCCTGGCATTAGTGATCCATAAGAACTGTGGCATTAAGCAAACCAAATGACAAGAGTTTCTCCACTTTTTGCCTTGAATGGCAGTCAAAGTTTAGCTGATTCCAAAGAATATGTTGTGCCTAATGCTAATATTGAATGTTAGTATTTCCCATTTATCCTTATATCTGATTGGTGACATTTTTATGGAAGTTGATTGCATAGTAAAAAAAAATCACCTGCTTTAAAGCTCCTTTTATGCTTATACTGAATGAGACATTTGAATTCATTGAGGATATATATATATATTTTTTTTTATTATTTATTTAATTTTTTTTTTGCATGAAATCTGATATTCATTAGAAAATATAGTAAAAGGTAAGCTAGTACAAACTACATTCTACTTCACTGTAGGGACAGCAGACCCACCTACTACTCAAGGTTTCTTATAGTCACAAAGTTCTGTGATTCTAATTAATTAACTGCTGCTCTCATTTAGGTACTTTTATGTTTGTGAGACAAGCTAGGTTGGATGATAGGAGATATACAGCATGGAAAAATAATATGCGCTAGCAGGAATGTTAATACGTAACTTTTCAAAGTATATAACAATACTGTTTACTTTTTCCAGAGAAAACTCTCTTATAACATCAAGACAGTTTGTGTAAAAAATCACATCGTTAAAGATTAAACTGTAGTATGTATGAATGACAATGAGCTATGCAACTATGAGACTGTATGAATCTACTGCATGCAGTGGTTCTTCCACTAAATAAGTGGCCTTACAAATGCCTCTGAAAATATGAGACCTATATAAGAGATGAGAACCAAATTTGGAAAGCCTGGATATTTAATAATTGAAGAAAATGTTTAATTTTTAAACTTGAATATTCTATTTTATGACAGTTAACATTTCAAACATTGAATAGTTAACCATCTCTGGCAGCAGCTCAGACATCTTTCTTTTTTAGCCCAGATTTATGTGACCCCTTACCCAATTACCAATGCAGTCCTCCAAATGAGAACGTTGACAGTGCAGACTCCTAACTCACGTACATTTTCCAGTTATTTTGATTTAGTTTTCTGTCTCATTTGCCTGACTTCCTTCCTATTCCTTCCTTAATGGTGGGTCACAGAATCACCAAAGTTGGAAAAGACCCCCAAGATCATCCAGTCCAACCATCCACCAATCACCAATAGTTCTCACTAAACTATGTCCTTCAACACAACATCCAAACGTTCCTCGAGCACCTCCAGGGACGATGACTCCACCACCTCCCTGGGCAGCCCATTCCACTGCCTGACCACTCTTTCAGAGTAGTATTTCCTAACATCCAGCCTGAACCTCCCCTGGCACAGCTTGAAGCCATTTCCTCTAGTCTTATCACATGAGAGAAGAGGCCGACCCCCAGCTCACAACAACCCCCCTTCAGGAAGTTATAGAGAGCAATGAGGTCTCCCCTGAGCCTCCTCTTCTCCATGATGAACAATCCCAGCTTCTCATATGGCCTGTGCTCCAGACCCCTCATCAGCTTTGTTGCCCTTCTTTGAACCTGTTCCAGGGCCTCAGTGTCTTTCTTGCAGTGAGGGGCCCAAAACTGGACACAGTACTCAAGGTGCGGCCTCACCAGTGCCGAGTACAGGGGGACAATCACTTCCCTGTTCCTGCTGGCAACACTATTTCTGATGCAAGCCAGGTTGCCGCTTCCAGTCACTCCGCCCCAAGCCTGTAGCGCTGCCTGGGGTTGTCGTTGCCAAAGTGCAGGACCTGGCATTTGGTCTTGTTGAACCTCATCCCATTGCCTTCAGCCCAGCTCTCCAGCCTGTCCAGATCCCTCTGTAGGGCCTCGCTACCCCCAGGCAGATCCACACTTCCAGCCAACTTGGTGTCATCTGCGAACTTACTGAGGGTGCACTCGATGCCCTCATCCAGGTCATCAATAAAGATGTTGAAGAGGACAGGCCCCAGCACTGACCCCACCACTCATGGTAGAGAACACCACTCATGACCAGTTGTCAGTTGGATTTAACTCCATTCACCAACCCTCTCTGGGCCCAGTCCTCCTGCTAGTTCCTTACCCAGCCAAGGGTGTACCTGTCCAAGCCACAGGCTGCCAGCTTCTGCAGGAGAATACTGTGGGAGACAGTGTCAAAGGATTTGCTGAAGTCTAGATAGACCACATCAACAGCCTTTCTGCTGTCCACCAGACAGGTCACTCAGTCATAGAAGGAGATCAGGTTTGTGAACCCATGCTGGCTGGGCCTCATCCCGCAGTTGTCCTGCACTTGCCGCGTGATCTCCCTCAAGACAATCTGCTCCATAACCTTCCCTGGCACCAAGGTCAGGCTAACAGACCTGTAGTTCCCCAGATCCTCCTTATAATCCTTCTTGTAGATGGGAGTCACGTTGGCAAGCCTCCAGTCTTCTGGGACCTCACCAGTCAACAAGGAGCGCTGACAGATGATGGAAAGTGGGTAAGCTGTCACCTCTGCCAGTTCCCTCAGCACTCTCGGGTGAATCTCATCTGGCCCCATGGACTTGTGGCAGTCCAGTTGGAACAGTAGGTCTTTGGCTGTTTCCTCCTAAGTCGTCAGGGGTTTTGTCTGCTGCCCAGCCAAAACTACCAGGTCAGAGAATGGAGTACCCTGAGGATAACTGGTCTGATCTTTAGAGACAGACGTAAAGAAGGCATTCAGAACCTCTGCCTTTCCCTTATTCTCAGTGGTCACATTCCCAGCCTCACCCAATAAAGAGTGGGCTCTCCTTAGTCCTCCTCTTACTGTTGATGTATTTGTAAGAATTTCTTTTACCCTAACTACCAGGTTGACTTCAAGCTGGGCTTTTACCTTTCTAATTTTCTCTCTACACATCTTAACAGCTTCTCTGTACTCTTTCTGAGTTGCCTGTCCCTTCTCCCACAGAAGGTAGATTCTCTTTTTCTCCCAGAGCCTCAAGAACAGCTCCCTATTCATCCACATCACTCTTCTTCCCCACCAGCTCATTTTGCAGCTCAGAGAGACAGCCTGCTCCTGTACCTTTAAAACTTCCTGCTAGAAGAGCAACCAGCCATCTGAAATTAGTTGCTGATAATCAGCTGAACTCAGCATCCATGTTGCATTTAGTGCCATTAAATCCTTGGGTCAGAGGGCTGAAGAGGAATTTTCTTCACCAGAATGCACCAGAGTAACAAGAAAAAAATACCAACCATGGCTCTTTGTGTAATGCTTAAAAGAACCAGTGTTTTCATCCCCAAGATGTCAAATGATTTATTTAAATGAAGATATTTTCAGTTATTTCCACTACATGTGTTGTTTTAGAAATCAATGTGTGTACTGAGCAGATAGCTGTAACTAAGAATCAGTACTCCAGCTGGGCCCTGAAGGAAAACACCTGGATATGTTGGGTCAGCGAAGAAACTCCTGCTGGCTTCATCAAAACCAGGATTTGAACCCTCTGCTTCAGTTACAACACACGCTTCATTCAGACCAGCAGGGAGGCTGAGACAAGGAACTTATGTGGGGTGGAATGAATCCAACCCAAGGGACAGAAATTTCCTCTAGAGAAGAGTCTGAAACATTTCCAACTTCACACTTACATCCTTAAACACAGGGCACGATAAAAACAATGTCTTTTTACTCCCAGCAGGGTGCTGGTTTATGGGTATCTCTTGAAACTGCTAGCAGTATCCTCAGTGATCAATTACCTCTTACCACCTGAATTACATTGTCAAGACTCCTTTTTAGCAAATAAAAAGCCAAACTCTTGTCAGCTGCCTGTGCTATTGATTCATCTGCAGCATTTAGTTTCTAACAAGCTGTATAAAACATGTAATGCAATTAAGATCTTTTCCCTTCTTACTCTTTTAGTTTCCTTCCTCCTTTGAAACATTTTCTCACGTGGGAATAAAATTAGTCTCTCATGTGCTTTTCCCCTGCTCAGTTTGTTTTTCCTCCTTCCCCGGTCTGTTCCTCTTTACTTGCAGCATTGATGCAAGTAGTACTTAGGCAGCAAATTAAAAATGACAGGCCAGCACCCAAAGGAGAACATAGTTTAAATTAACAACTTGCACTATCAGTCTGTTTTAAGATTAAGCTGCCTGAAAGCAAGCTGAATGCCCCGTGACATGGCAGATCGTGTTTTCTGTCCATGTAATTGAGGTTGAGATTTTACCAGCCCGGTTCCACAGGTAGTCCACCCTAGAGGCAAGGTAGCAGTGTGAAGCAGGATTTCATTCTCTGGGAGAGAATGGAAGTGGCCTGGTCTGACCCAGATGCTGTAAACCAAGGCAGAAGGAAATCCATCTGACTGTGGCCAGTTATCCTCCCTAAGAATGACAGAGAGAAGAGTGGTTAGATTTCAAATCCCATTTTCAAGTCTGTCATTCAGTTTTGGAATTACAGCAAATGAATGATGTTTTTTTCTATTTCTGTTGGTATTTGCACTGAATGTCAGCATGAAGATGACAAGATGAAGGAATTGGATATAGCAGTCCATTTCTAGAATTAAATTATTTATCAGGTCAGCTCCACCAAGAAGACTGCATGTATATGTATGGTACAGTCTATACATATAGTATACAAAGAAAAAACAAAAACCCTGTCACTTGAATTAAGTACACTTTACATCTTTTCAGGTTGGCAAGGTTCAGATGGTACCAAGGATTTTATCCTGCTGGATCCCAGCCTGTGACATGGGCCATTGACAACGTGTACATCGGTCCGCAGTGTGAGGAGATGTGCAGTGGGCACGGCAGCTGTATCAATGGCACAAAGTGCATCTGTGACCCAGGGTACTCTGGGCCAACCTGCAAAATAAGTACC
This sequence comes from Excalfactoria chinensis, assembly GCF_039878825.1. Classification (NCBI taxonomy): domain Eukaryota; kingdom Metazoa; phylum Chordata; class Aves; order Galliformes; family Phasianidae; genus Excalfactoria; species Excalfactoria chinensis. The sequence continues at coordinate 11,804,373 of NC_092825.1, read as the reverse complement.
AAGAATCCTGACTTCCTTAAGGATGATTTTGAAGGTATCTCTTTTCATTTTTAGCATGAATTTTGCCTGTATGTCTTAGTGGAATTAGGGGCTGAAGGGATGAAATAGTACTGTCTTCCTCACCTTCTGCATGCTTCTCAATCTGATTTACTCTGTGAAACTATGAACTTCTTTAAATGTAATTCTTAAGCATGGCTTGTGAGCATGTGATGGCTGTCACTTGCCTTTTTTGGAGTATCTGACTCCTTGCTTAGTTTTTCATGCTGAAATATAAAATCTTTGCTGAAATGGATTTTCTTAAAATTCTACACATGAAAAAAAAAGTAATTGTAGAAGGAAATGATGGCATACAACACTTTTTGAAAGAGGTATGTCAGTCTAATTCTAACAAAATATAGATTTATTGTTGAAGTACATACAGTTGGGTAGTTTGACTTCAGCACAGACAGCACACATGCAAGTGAAGGAAACAGAAGGGCTTCAGGGCTATGCAGTTTCTCACTACAAGGGAAATCTGAGTGGCCTTCACACTGCAAACATTGTTTCAGAGCACACCTCATACCTCTGCATGAACAGCAGAGCAGGACCCCGAGTGGAAATTGCCAGGAAGAAACTCAAAGCCCTTCAAGTACCTGAGTGTAAGCAGCATCCATGCAAATACCTCTAAAAACACCTCGAGGATTCCCTTACTAACAAGCAATGCAAGAACTTTGAACGAAGTAGCAGCTGGGAAGCAAAATCCTCCAATCATAGGTGCTACTGTTCATTTCAATTTTCACCAGCCCTGGATCGCATGCTACCATATGGCATGCAAAGTTTCCTTATAGAGGTGGATGGATACGGTGCTGTTGTTGTACAAAAAAAAAAGAAGAGAAATAGGAAATCCTGTGAAAAACTGGAGACTAAGGTCCCAAACTTAATACTTCTGTTTACAGTTTATTTTTGGCTTTGAATTGTGGCAGTTTTCTAGAAAGCATTGACTCAGAAACACTGGCATGAATGTTTGTTCAATCTGCATGTAATGTTTAATTTAGCTCTCTTCCTCTGGAAATAGTTCTCCTGCAGTGGGAGCACTTCAGAGTAAATCATAAATATGTATTTACTGTGTATTCAGGTCAGCTGGAGTCTGATAGATTCCTGCTTGTGAGTGGTGGAAAGCCATCAAGGAAATGTGGCATTATGTCTGGAGGAAACAACCTTTTCTTTAACGAAGAAGGCTTACGTATGCTGATGACTCGAGACCTAGATTTGTCACAAGCAAGGTAACACAATTTTTAAGTCCTTTCAGAATGTCACTGAAGAAATACTCTACTGAGGAATAAGACATATGTGATACTTCTGTGGTAAGGGCAAGCTGATACAGTCTGCCTTCTTTACTCTAGCACATTCTCCTTTTTAAAACACTGTTACCACTTGAAATTTAACTTGAACTTGAATGGGATTAACCGTTTAAATGCTACCTTTTTTCCTTGTGTAAGAGCTCCAGGATCTGACACCACATCTTCAATAGTTCATGCTTTTATTTCTTAAATGGATAACATGAGCAATTGTTTGCACGTCATACGCTCTGCTTGTCTTAATTTGTTGTATTAGGAGCCATTGTGGAAACAGGAGGATCTGCTGCCAGTATAACTGTTACATTCATCAGCTCATAATTCTTTCATTTCTGAAGCTTAATTTCTTCTTATTGTGCACATTTGTTTCCAATAATTCACTGAGAAATTCCCATCAAGCTGTCACCAGCTATACAGGAACTGAAAAAACAAACACTTCTACTGTATTTAGAGACCATGTGGTATCATTACCAGAGAGGAGATATTTAATGAGAGAGACATGCTAAGCAAGCCACATAAAAATGTCGCACTCATATAAATTCAACCACATCCTAATTGTGTGTGTGCTGACAAATAGGCGTTGTTTTCTGATTTATTTGGTATCTTAGCTTCTATCCTTAGGTTATTACTTTTTACCACGGGTACCTTGCAAACTCCCTTCTCCTTTCTAATGTTGTGTGAGAAACACTTTAACAGGCAGTTTATCTGTTTATCTCTTTTTGCCTTCTTGTCTTAATTAGCATTGAGCCTCTAAATAATGGTTTCAATGAAGAGCCTCATGATCGATAAGGAAGCCTAATTTCAAACCATTACATTTTTAGATAAGCAATTAGCTGACCTTCAGAGAAGTGCAATAGTTGAGATCCCTGTATTGTATTTAGGAGATTACTCAAAGCAAACTTCTTTCAGAACTTAGCAAACACAGACATCAACATGCTGCAGTAATTTGATTTCCTAGACCGTTCTGATAGTAAAAGATTGTTTAGTAGAAGAGACAAGGGATCCTGTAAGTTGCTCCATTAGACTACATGTCATGATTTTGTAATTGCTCGTGTTCAAAGGGACGTAATTTATCTCTTTTCCATGAAAGTATGTAGCTGGATTTGCATATATTGACCTCAAGGTGTTACATAGAGATAAATGGCTCCTGTCCTAATAAAAGGAAAATAGAGCAGTATGTTTCATTTCTTGTGTATGCCATGAAAAATAACAGTTATCAACAAATAACTGTATGTCCAACTCTGAACAGCAAGGCAGGCTGTAAAGGTGTTGCTGTGGACTGCTCTTTAGAAACCTAAAGGAAAAGCAGTGGGATTTACTTCATTTTCAGGCTGACTTTGTCAGCCACCTGCAAAACAACTCAGCATATTTGGCTTTGATACAGATATGCCAAGTTCTGCCTGGGGCCTGGGGAGAGGTTTCTATTTATGCCAGGAATTGACAGGAACCAGCAAGAACCAGCATTTCTAACAGATCTTTTAAAGAGCGACGGACTCAGTAATCACATTAAAAGCCCTTCGCTTTTCTTCTTAGAGATCTCCTGAAATACACAGCTGAGCAGTGCTGTCAGTCCTGTGTGCCACTCTGCATGGGGGAGTTTAAATCAAATGGACTCCCCAATCCAGTGTCCACCATCATCATCTCTACATTTTAAAGTATTTAAAACAGGGGGAAATATCTTGCCATTACAGTGATAACAGCAGCTGAAACTACACAGCGTGAAGTATCAGTAGAGATGATACATTTTAGATATCACGGCTGATCAAATCTCGGTTCTGAATTTCTGGAATATCGATGTATTTTAGCATTATTAGATCGATAAGAAATCTTTGCTTATCCTTTCCAAAATTGGCAGAACCTTTGTGAAATATCTTTGGGGTAAGACAAGAGATATTTAAATCTCCTATCTTTTTAATGAAGATGGTTAAACATTATGTTACCTATTTTGAAGTAAGTTGTTGCTACACTAGTAAAAATTCAGATTAACCCACTGGGAGCAGATTCAACAGAAAAAAAGGCCACTTGGGTTTATATCCTTAAATTAATGTGTTGCTAGCAGTGAGTCCAATCCACTACAGATGCTATGTCGATCCATGAGGGTCCCCAGCACTGCTTTACAGCAGAAGCAATGTGTTACGTCTGGGACGTGGAGGTAGATATAATCTATAACAAAAGAAGTTATATATAGCACCAAGAGAACAGTGAGTCGCAGTGAACACTAGAATTAATTGACTTGTGGATCTGGTGTTTTATTGAGGCATTGTCTCCTCAGCACCTCTGCAGCCCCCAATCCCAGGGGATCTACCTGCAGATCAAAACCAAACAGCACTTTTGATACAGAACTTGGATGCAGGGTTTCATTTAACCATGAGCCAGCCAGCTCTAATGCAATCATAATTAGAACAGATAGAGCACTTTAAAGCTGTGCAAGAGCTGTGCAAACATGAATTAAAACTTGTAATATCCCTGCAAGTCAGATGGGTAAATATCATTGCAACAGTGGTTCCTCCACTCCAAGTGCTTTGGAGTGCTATTTATAAGCACCAGCTAACAGGAAGAATTTCACAGCTTGATACGGGTCTATCTATTGTACCTCTTTGGAGTAGACAATTAAAAAGAGGATGAAAGCTTTCGTGTCCCTGGGTGTCTACAGCTGGCTTCAGGGAAGGCAGCACATTTAAGTGGTGTGATTTAGACAAATTTCCCATGCTGACTAAATGGACAAAATGGTCCCTGAGTGAAACATGCTTTGTTGTCCTATCCTGATTCTTGCTAGTTTATGCTACTGGAAAATTGAGGATTTTATTTTACATTAAAGCATTTCAGCAAATTCATAGCAAAATGTGACCTATGAGGGCTGCTCTGAAAGTAATGCCTCATGTTTTATTCTGTTGGCCCACAACTTCAGAGACAGATGTTGGTGGTATGGTAGTAGATGCTTAACCCTCCACCCAATATCCCATTATGTGATGCTGACATGATGGGTGGAAACAGAGGGACAGTGTGACCGAATGGCATCCGATGTGGGAATGTGGATGAAGCAAAGGTGTGTCACTGAATGCCTCTATGTGGAAATAATGGCACCCACTGACATTCAATGACACTTGTTGAACGTTTATGCAGACCATACAGTGGGTGTGAGCGCAGTGAGGTGGCTGGTGGGGCATTTCAGCAGTGCTACAAGTGACAGTGGTTCATCTCTGCTGTTGCAGAATTTTACAAGCACAGCACACAGGCTCTTGTTCATTGCTGGCAAAAACACTTAGCTAATGGTGGTGAATATGTTGAAAAATAGTACTTTGTAGCTGAGAATTTTCTCTGTCAGATAGGGTCAGAGCACTGTAGCTTTTCTGCCACTAAAATCTGTACTCAGAGGTTACAGGATAGAACTATCACCCAGGATTACATTTCTGGTACTTGCAGCACCATCTGCTACACAGACAAAAGCTCACAACATGAATGACCAGCTTTGTTCAGCAACTGACAAACTACCACACAGACAAAAGAAATTTTTGCTATCCCACCTGCCTGTCTAAAATCATAAGGTGTCCAATGGCTAACTGTTATTCCAAGGAATTATGAGGCTTATCATTCTGGTTTGCTGTGTAGGATGTTGAAGAAAAGAAACCTTTACAGTAATTCCTCCCACTGTTAGGTTTGTGCAGTTCTTCATGAGATTGGGATGCGGTAAGGGGGTGCCAGACCCCAGAAGCCAGCCTGTTCTTCTGCAGTATTCTCTCAACGGTGGTCTCACATGGAGCCTTCTCCAGGAGTTCCTCTTCAGCAACTCGAGCAACGTGGGACGATACATTGCCCTGGAAATCCCCATGAAGGCCCGTTCCAGCTCCACTCGGCTTCGCTGGTGGCAGCCATCTGAGAATGGGCATTTCTACAGTCCCTGGGTCATTGATCAGGTAGGCACTCTTTGTTTTTGTGTTTGTTTTTTTAATATAAGCTTATTTGTATAAATATATACATGGATTGTGTATATTTTTATGTATATAACACAGTTATATGATGTAACACATACTGTGTTGTCTTAATGTTACCCTTTTGTTGCTTTATGTCATTTCTCTGGGTCATCCAAAAATGCATTTTACGAATATATTCCAAGATTATACTAATCTGTGGTATAAGCACAATTACTGTTTGCTCATTTTGTTTTTAATGCATTGTTTCCAAGTTGGGTACCAAATGTCTATTTTGAAGCTAGGAAGGTCTTTTATACATAGGTAGAGCCGCTTGGTCACATTGCAGTAATCCTTAGCATGCAAAATCCAAGTCCAGTAAGAAAATAACTATTATTTTGAATCTATATAAATATGGAATTTCCTTGGCAGAATGTAGTAGAAAAAGCTATAGAAAAACTTCAATTCACATCCATGCAGTAGAAGTTTCATATTTGACTTCTGTACACCGGATTACATTGCTTTGTATGACTTGATGTAAAGCTCAAGAAATTCCACTGACGTCCTTGCACCAAAAATAGTGTTCTTGGACTGTCTCAGTTGAATTTGTTTAAATATTTATGAATATTTTTCACAGCACTTAGTTAGGAAGAAAACAGATGCTGACCTTCTAGCTGCATTTAATGGTGTTTAATTTTACTTCCCATTCATCCATTTAAAAATGAAAAATAAAAGTCTTATTCTTTCATCACCCTTTCTTCATTGAGTTTAGTTAGTTATATTTGTTCAGGACAATCAGTAATCAAATGCAGAATTGCAAATAAGAATTACTCTGCTTTATTTATTCAATAGTAAAATCCTCATCTCTGAAAGCCACTGCTAAAACAGAATGTTTCCCCATTTCAATCGTCAGATGCAATCAGGTAATAGTGCCCCAGATTATGGCAGGGCTCAACAGTCAGTAGGAAAAATGTCAGTGTAGTCATTATGCTCCCACCAACATTCACTTCGGTGAGTAGTTTTTACCTCATCTAGAATGAAATTCGTTTCCCTAAGCTAAGACAGTCTCTTTAGGATCCCTCTACAGGAAAGGTCTATTCTCCTTCCTTACAACCTAAAACACAAAGTAAATCTGTCCATTTTGGACCAACAGAATACATGTGCATAGATCACTAATTTTTTTCCTCCTACAGGATTTTCTGTCACATGCATTTGTGAAGACTTTTAAACATGGTTTCATTTCAATAACAATTCATTGTATGACGTTTCAGATTCTTATTGGAGGAAACATCTCTGGCAATACAGTATTAGAAGATGACTTCACTACACTGGATAATAGAAAGTGGCTGCTCCATCCTGGTGGAACAAAAATGCCAGTCTGTGGGTCTACTGGGGATGCTTTGGTGTTCATCGAGAAAGCTAGCACCCGCTATGTTGTAACCACAGACATTGTTGTCAATGAAGACTCTTTCTTGCAAATAGATTTTGCAGCATCCTGCTCTGTCACAGACTCCTGCTATGGTAATGAATTCTTAGTAGATCCTGCATTTTCTCTTCTTCTCTTGTACAGGAAAATTCACTTGTTTTCTTGTTCCATTATCCATCATAACAAGAACTGAGAAACAAAGGGAAACTACATATTTCTGTCAGGAATTGTGATCAGCATTTATTGCTGGTGTCAGAAACCTAAGACAAAAGTAAGGTGTGTTTTTCTCTCTGGACAGTTAAGTTATAGTTCATCTCATGTATGAAAAAGAATATCAGCTGTCTTACTCCAGTCCCATTGCCACAGTGTTGTATCCACTGCTTGGGAACAGGTGATTAAGGGTCATTCTCTGTGCATGAGAGTAATGGGCCAGTAGCAAACAAAAAAAGATAACTAATTTACCACCCCTCTCACTGCAACCACACTCCATTTTTTACTGAGCCAGAACGCCTGGCAGCTGGAACATTCACTTCAAGTTACAGTTTCATGCCTGTTTTTATTTACTTTTTAGTGACTTCATAAAAGTTTATCTTGAAGTATTTTGTGAGCTTGACTTATCTTTGTTTTTCATAATGGAAGTTTGTAGGCAAAACAAAGAAATTGCTGATTCTTGCTGAGAAATGAATGCATTAGTTTAATATGGCTAGACTGTGTTTGAGTGAAAACAAGCTCACTGACTAACAAACTCATTTAAAAATTGTTTATGTCAGATACTGAAATGGTCTGGTCTGGAGTGGATTGAAAATGTGACTAAACCATCTTGTTGAGGAGTCAGAAGTTTGAATTTGAGCGTTGCTGTGCTTTACAAAAGATTACAGCCAGCTGAGTCTCATCATTCAGACTGAAAAACGAAGAAGTTTCTGGTCATGATGCTGTCGCATCACTTTCATGTTCACAGCAGCTACAAGAAATTGGTTTGAATTAATCCTGGTGACTTGACAGTTTATCTTTGCACCTGCAGTCCTTTGCATTGAGTGCCTGCTGCATACTGCAGCCTTCTGAGCTGCACTTGCTCAGCAACGTGCAGCACATCCGCTGGCACAGCCACTGAAGGGGTTATCGTCATGCTTCTAACAGAGTTTTGAAAAGCTTTGGGTTGTTGTTGTGTCAGTGTAGTCTTGTGACTAAAGATCTCTGGGGTTACCAGCTGACCTGTTGATGTGGGCCTCTACTTCAGCTAACATACCAACTTTCCACCTTTAGCTATTGAATTGGAGTATTCCGTGGACCTTGGAATTACCTGGCACCCAATTCTGAGAGACTGTCTTCCCACTAATGTGGAATGCAACAGATACCATCTCCAGAGGATTCTCATATCAGACACTTTCAACAAGTGGACCCGGATTACTTTGCCTCTGCCTCCCTATACTAGGTATGTCTTTCTGGTTTACTGCAGAATAAATCCGAATACATGACTATGTATTGCAGAATGAAACATTCTAGTGTTAAAATAATTGTGCCTTTCCATTTATTTATTTATTTGCAGAGCTACTTTTCCTAGTTATTTAGAAATAGGAAATTCTTATATGCCTTGTCCTGTGAAGGGCAGGAGCAGGGGGAGCTCTTGAAAGAGTCTCCTGGCATCGGCATCCTTATTACACTTGGTTGTTTTGATGGCTAATATGGATTTTCTGAATCCCCACCTACATCCTGTGCTTGCTGTTGTTGCCTATGACTTGGTGTTTTAAAAGTAATACTTTGCAGGCTTCAAAGTAATACTTTGGAGGCTTCATTTTGTGCAGTGAAAGGAGCACTGACTGCTGCTGTTTGCAGTGCTGCCATACACTTCACTATTACGCCCTGGAAACAGCTTGATAATTTGTTGTTGGTGGTTTTGTTTCTGCCAGAAAGATCTATACAGAGCTAACTGGGTAGTTCAGACTTCCAGTTCATGTCCTTTCTGACTGCCTGTATCTGTATATTTTAGAGACCTGCAGGCTACCTGGTGAACAGCTTGGACTGGCACACAGAACCCACAATGGCAGAGCTTTTTAAGGCCCATGTTCCCCAGTGCTCTATAACCTGTGGCCTGCAGAACACAATGAACATTTAGTTATATCTTAGAGCTGATTTTAAAATGCAGATGCAAACACAAAGCTTCTCCCAACAGCATCAGTTCTGTAACCTTAGTGAAGTGCAAAACCTAATGTAGGTAGAGTGAGATATAGGACCTTCTCTTCGGTCCACAAGGAATTCTTCATGATTTAAATATTTCTTTGGAAAACATTATTTGGTAAGCGCAGCAGTAGATTTTTTTAGGATAAACTTGCTCTCCATTCACTTCGCGTAGTAAATTTATTAAGAAATAATTCATAGTGTAACATTAACATTACTGTAAAGAGTCTACTTTTACACTGAATAAATCTGGGGGATTTTGCGGTTTATATGTTTGGAGGTTTGCAGCTGAGTTTAGAAAGAAAGCAGACTATACGAAGTTCAATGCTGCCATCTAGTGCTGCATGGCAAATCGTTGACTTCTTTGAATTTAACCTTGAAAAGTTTCAGAAGCTCATCTAGGAACCATTCACATATACGTGTATGTGTCTGTGTGACATGAGTAGCTATTTGGTGTTCCCAGACTGTTTTGGCTGGGTCGCCACCATCTACCCTGGGAGATGAGATATTTAATATAACTGTATGAAAATAAGATGTTTGAAAAGAGACCTTCCATCTTTAATCAATAAAATGAAAATGGTTTGTTGAAAGAAGCCAGGATTACCACCATTTCTTACTATTTCCAGCCAAACCCGGGATGGAGGATAGGGAAGAAACTAGAAAGCAGGGTCACACCACTGCTGGCCTCACCAGCCCTACACGGGCTTACCTACCCCTGTAGGTTTGTAAATATAGCATCTAGTGTAGGAGCCAACCCTCTGTCTAGAGCTGCACTATGTGACTGTAGCCATTTCAGCTTCGGTGCAGCTCAGTGGGAGACCTTATCTTGGCCGTTGGGAGACCTTTCTGCTGTCAGGAATCAGGAGCAGTCTAGCCACAAGACTGATATTTCTCTTCAGTTAAAATAAGGGCTACCTAGAAGTATTACCCTTCTGTTTTTCTTTCTCTCCCAAAGGTCTCAAGCAACTCGTTTCCGCTGGCACCAGCCTGCTCCGTTTGATAAGCAGCAGACGTGGGCAATTGACAACGTCTACATTGGAGATGGTTGTATAGACATGTGCAGCGGCCATGGGAAGTGCACACAAGACAACTGTGTGTGAGTGTACTTTTTTCCCTGTCCTACACAGCACCGCAGCATCTCTGTAACTATAACAAAATCACAGGAAAGGTTTTGATACAATTTTTAAAGGAAGCTGGACTTAGTTAAAGCTGAGCAGGGTGTTGTGACCGCTTGGGAACGGAAATTTCAGGAGGCTGGGTAAGTGCTGGGGTTAGCTCTGGTGCAGATGACACTGCCTCTGCTATTGGCTAAGTTGCAGTTTGACTCCCCTCTCATGAAGGTGGGAGAAGGGCCTGCTTGAGGACACACACCCTGCTGGGATCGTACAGTCCCAAAGCTGCCCAGAAGTCATCTCTGGTTCCCAAGGGGGTTGTCCCTTTTCCCTCCTCCTGCTCCTTCATCCTCATCCTTGCTGGTGCTCCAGGGCTGGTAGTGGAATACATGCTAAGCAGAAGGATACATGCCAGCTCTTCACAAGGCCAGTTTTTGCCTTGGGACTAGTTGGCTTGATGGCCTGATGCCTTTGCGTCATAAGTGAATTTGCCCATGGCAGCAGTCTGGTTTGATCCTCAATCTGTCAGTATAAAGGCACACATAAAGCCCCGCAAATATACCAAACAACAACCAGACCTCTCCAGATTTTTCTGTTTGGCAACAGAGAAATACCTTCCAGATGGATGTGTTGCTTTTCCAGTCACAAATGGTAATAGAAATGGGAAAATGCTGGTATAATTTTACTGTGACTGTGTTTGCTAGAAATATATTCCATAGCAGAATAGGTGTGTTACTGTGCTATCCTCTATCCTATCCTCTATCCCAACAGTACTGGAGTACCAAGGCGTGATTTCTGTTGAAATAATACATAGTAGCAAAACACATTTCTGTGCTTTTATCCACATTTCAAGACATTGCAAGGTTTTTCAGAAGAGGAAAAAGAAAAAATGAGGACTGTACACAGGAACAGCAGGAAATTATCTGTCCATTAGGATTGTACAGAAACTCATGTAAATTTAACATTAGTTGGACATTCTTAGGCTTGGCACATCCTTTTAGTTTTGTCTATCAAAGTAAAATGTATTTTACTGATGACATTGTGTTGGAGTGCTTTGGACTATAAGATAGGATGAAAAAGCATCTCTCCTTCCTAAAATCATTTTTGTTTCATAGTAGTAACTTCAAAAAGTAGCAGATGTTTGAAACCCCTTTATGCAGGTGGTGAGCTAGTGAATGACGCAGACAGACTCTGTGTGGAATAACATTGCACCTTGATGTGGGATAACACGACGTGGATCAAATCTCTCTGCATAGCCTTCACCAGCTGAATTTTGCATTTGTTTTCCTCCACAGCTGTGATGAGCACTGGGGGGGGCTCTACTGTGATGAGCCAGAGACTCCCCTTCCAACACAACTGAAAGATAACTTCAATCGCTCGCCATCCAACCAGAACTGGCTGACAGTGAATGGGGGCAAACTGAGCACAGTGTGCGGAGCGGTGGCCTCCGGGATGGCTCTTCACTTCAGCGGGGTGTGTATTTAGCACAGACTTCTTGCTTTAGGTCTAAGAACTTAAATAAAGAGCAGTGTGTTAAAAAATATTAACACAGCAAACACAAAACATATTTAAAAAATTATACCCTGTGGCTAGCTGAAGTGCAAAGTCAGATAGGTCCTACAGACCAGTGCCAGCCAGATGGACTCCAGCAAAGCAGATACCATGATCTGGGCATTTCCCAGTTTTCCTGCAGCCAGGGAAATGAATAAAGGCATGGAGGCCTCCTGAAAGTAGCTGTGGTGGGGCCTGGTGGATCAAAGCTCAAAGTTTGTTGACTTTCAGACCCGCCCACTGATAGTGGCCTCCTTGCAGAACTTACATTTTCCACAGAGGCTACGGTTTGGTGCTGCTTCTAATCGGCCCACAGAGGTAAATGCAGAGGGGGAGTATTCACATGTGTTTAACGTGCACTTGCTCCATGAAAATATGTCCATGTGTCAACTCATCCTTCAGATATTTCTTTGGGTTTTTTTTTTTTATTTATTTTCAGTGTAAATTTGGAGTAAAATTACTTGTGCTTTAGCTGCATTCATAACTGTGTAACACAGACTGCTGCTGAATTGCAGTTTGCTTTGATAGCCTTAGGGCTATAAAATTGACTAGATGGTATTTTAGAAACATAAAACTTATGCGCTTTCATGTACATTTATAACTTGGTGAAAACTGATGCAAGTTTTCTGGAGTATAATGCAATTACTGCATTTCCAATTCCTTCCAGTAGGACTGAGTAGGCACCACTAATTAACAGTCAGCAAAGTATGTGAAATATACAAAGCATTATTGGAAAGCACGTGTATTAAAATTGCTGTGCTGTTTGACGATTTGCATCAGCTGTACCATTAGCACACAATCAGCAGTTCATCCATTCTGCATGGAGAACCTCATGCTCTACATTGGAGATGTGGATTTTTGTAACTCTTGTATGCAGCACAAAGGTGAACACCATTTATAAGGCTTGATATTATAAAGCTGTACATGCAAGGAGCAACGTGGGTGGATATTTTTAAGATGGAACATAACTGAAAGTGTTCTCAGAGAAAGTCATTTGCTGTTCTGTTGTAGCTTTATTGCTATTATAATTTGTAGAAGTTGTGCTATTCTGGAAGACGTTACGAAATGTAATTTTATTAACAGTGACTGCTTAATCTAACACTTTTTCTAAGTTTCACCAGAAAGCACCAGCCAACATAACTTTTCATTGCTTTTAAGGGCTGCAGTCGTATGTTAGTTACAGTGGACCTGAATCTCACCAATGCAGAATTCATCCAGTTTTATTTCATGTATGGATGTCTGATAACTCCTAACAATCGCAACCAAGGAGTGCTGCTGGAGTATTCTGTGAATGGCGGAATTACCTGGAGCCTTTTGATGGAAATTTTCTATGACCAGTTCAGCAAGCCTGGGTTTGTAAATGCTTTCTTCTGCATAGAGAATTTCCTATGCTAGGTGAGGTGGCTTTGAATGTTTTGTCACAACATATTTCTTTTATTACTGCTTTGGTTTGGATGTCAGATCTTCAGGAGACAGAGTCTGTCCAGTGCTGCAGGTGTTTCTGAATGGCTTTAAATCATGTGCTTGAGTATCAGCATTAGCTCAACTGCAAGGCCATGAGAGTAGGAAGATAGCTGCTGCAATGATCCTGTTCTGCAAGTTGCTTTCATTTACAATCATGCTCCTTACTGACAAGCTCCTTGAACTTGTTAGAAAATGGTGTAGAGGAGAAACTGAATTTCTACAGATACTCATCAAGATGTCTACATTATACTCAAACACTCTTTTCAGACATCTCTGAGTTTCAAAGCATGCATAGATATAGGTGAACCCTTTCCTCATTTATTCGTTTAAAAGTCTCATAGAAATGGGGCTGAGAAGGACATATGGCTTGACGTTTAATTTGAATACACAAACAAATCATTAGCATTTTAATTGGACAAGTGATTTAAGTGTGCCATTGACTACTATTGTAATGGAAATAAGAAAATTTCACTGAATGGCTTCAGGCTGAAAATAGTAATTATTGTTCAGCGCTTCCCTTCTTAACATTTTTCCCTGGGATCTTATGTTCACAGACCATTGCATTTTGTTCTCTAAGGCAAATTTGAACAACTCATGCCATAGACTGGCTGCTGACCCTCTCCACCTTTGTGTGAGTCTCTGTGCAAGGAATGACTTTGGAATTTGTGAGGGCTCTTTATTTTGGCAGTCTCTCATGGGAGAAGGCAGGCTACATTACCTAACCTTCTCTATTTTCCCAGTTTCCACATGCTCTAAGAGACAACAGGAGTGGACCCAGTCAGAGTACCCAGTACAGGGCACTGAGAAGTGTCCTTCCCCTGTGGGTTTCCTACAACTAATTTCCACACTGTATTTCAGTTTCGTGAACATCCTCCTTCCCTATGATGCCAAAACTATTGGGACACGCTTCCGCTGGTGGCAGCCTAAACATGATGGTCTGGACCAGAACGACTGGGCTATTGACAATGTGTTGATCTCTGGCTCAGCTGACCAGAGAACGGTGATGCTGGACACCTTCAGCAGTGCTCCTCTGCCACAGCATGAGCGCTCCCCTGCCGATGCAGGGCCCACTGGGAGGATCGCCTTTGATATGTTTATGGAAGACAAAACCACAGGTAAAAGTTCTACATGGATCTAAATTAAAGATGATGCTACGTTAAGAGAGCTCTAAGAGCAATGCATGTAATAAATGCGTACATGGGAAAGACAAGATACTGACATTCTCAGGAGCAGTATTAAATAATTTGCTTGTAGGCTGAAAAATAAACTATCATTAGTGTTTAACAATTACTTCCTGATTGGTTTCTTAACTCATGTGGTCACTGGAAACTACTGATGTTCTCATTTATTTTCAAGTGAATGAACACTGGTTATTCCATGATGATTGCTCAATTGAGAGGTTTTGTGATTCTCCTGATGGTGTTATGATCTGTGGGAGCCATGATGGCAGAGAGGTTTATGCAGTCACCCATGACCTGACTCCAACAGAAGGCTGGATTATGCAGTTCAAGGTAAAATCCCAGTCTTCTAGATAAATACCCTACAACTCATTTTCCTCCAAATCTAAGTAGATTTTTCAAGAACTGAGATGATGTCTATACCAATTCATGAGCCATTCCCTGCAGGGGGAAATGTTAATTAGCTGCCTTCATTTGTCTCAACTGCTACTTGTTGGCCAGCTTTAATACTGCAGACCTTCTTAGAGATGGCACACTGTTCTCTTCCAGCACAAAAGTTGTATGGACATCATGTAATAAGGCTATTAAACATGTATAAGGTTCCTGTTCTGTTATAGCTGCTTGGTGAAGTGAAAACAGCTCAAAACTGGCCACATCCCTCCTGTCCATTCACATCAAACTTGAAAGTAAATCAACCTTCATACCTGCCTTTACCTACAGAGAGGAAATAATCCAGCAGTACATGAAAGCTGTAAGAGCTTTTTGCACATCTCTTTTATAAAGAAGGTCTGCTGGATGTAACTGACCTGGGTGTCCTCCTCTGAAATACTCAAATCTTAGACTTTATGGGAGAGGAGAATATCAGTCTATGAGGCAGAAGTGACAAAACCTGGACATCCATAAGGATGAACTAGCTAGAGAAAAATAAAGCAAAAAACCTCTGAATGTGATGAATGTTCTCAATCTTGATAATACTGGGATGAGATCTGAGATGACAGTAGCGTACAAGAGCTGTTACCACCATAGTTTCAAGCAAAATTCTGCAGCCTATTTTCAGGTTCAAATATTTTATAAACTCTAACTCTACTCACTACCACAATTAATTCTAATTTACTTATGCTCTCTTCTTTATTAGGTTTCTGTTGGATGTAAAACCTCAGAAAAACTTGCACAAAATCAGGTCCATGTGCAATACTCCACTGACTTTGGTGTTAGCTGGAGTTACTTGGTACCTCAGTGTTTACCTGCTGACCCAAAATGTTCTGGGAGTGTTTCACAGCCATCTGTCTTCTTTCCCACAAAAGGGTGGAAAAGAGTAACTTACGCACTGCCTGAAAACCTCGTGGGCAAGTAAGTATCAGCTACTCTTATCTGAGATTCTTGGATTTTCACCTCCTGAAAAACACAACAGGGAACACATCTACCTATTCATTTTCTTCCAAGCAAAGTGCAGAATAGAAACATTTACATTCAACATGTGCTCTGCCTGGTTTTATTTCCTGTCAAGATTGATCATGACCCTTGTTCGGAACAAACGGAACAGTTATCCTTGCTTTTCTGAAGCCTACTTCAGTATAGCATGTTCTGCTCTGTTCAAGCAGCTGCATTCAATTAGAGAGTAAATTTATGGCCCTACTGAGTGGAAAAGTTTCCCTGTTGTCTGCAGTAGTCCACACATATGCAAACTATTTAGGTTGATTTTTTTCTGCAAAAATAAAAATCTCTTGTATCTTTGAGTAATCTGCAAAGAAAGTAAAACCAAAAATGAAATTCAGGAAGCCAGAATAGACTTTTCCTGCTTCCATGGTGTCCAGACATCGTAGTACTCTTGTGAAGGAGAAAACATGGGTATGTCATTTCAACATAGACTGCCAGATATTACTTTTGAAAGCTTGGATGATAGTACAGTCATAAGTATATTGCATTTCAACTACCTGTTTTTGTTTGAGCAAAGTTGTTTCACATGTCTGTTTTTCTTTGTTTCTGTACATGTAGTCCTGTGAGGTTTCGGTTCTACCAGAAATACTCAGATATGCAGTGGGCCATTGATAATTTCTATCTGGGCCCTGGTTGTCTGGAAAATTGCAGAGGACATGGAGACTGCCTGAAAGAGCAATGCATCTGTGATCCTGGATATTCAGGTCCAAACTGCTATCTGACCCAAACACTGAAGGTAATCCTACTGCACATTTTAAAGAGTGAATTTTGATATGTGTTTGACTGAGAGAAGGAGGTTGATCACACTGGAAACTGAACTTCCATTCCTATCAGTATGAAGATACTCAAGTCCATTTTTATCTCTTTTATCACTTTTTAAAATGAAACTATTACTGCAGTATCCAAGAACTGTTTTGTTCATTTACACATAACACTGCTTAATAAAGCTGTAATAAAATTCATTGTTAACTCTTAGATTATCATTAGATCACAATTGTCCATGATTGCAATTGATCAAGGCCTGTAGAAGGATTGTCTTTATCATGAAAGAGTAAAGAATACAAGAAGAATCTTGACATTTCATTGCAATACAACTTTTGCTGGGGAGAAAATGTAGAATACCAATATCTACACATATACTGGATACATACTGGAGTGGTGTAATATAGTTTTAAATGAAATAGACCCATTCATTTGTACATGCAAATTCTGGTGTTCTGGATTGTCTCCCCAGTATGTTAAAATCTAGCCCTAAGATATTTGCACATTTAGCCAATTCAGTCCTCTTCTGCTCATTTAAACAGGAGGAAAAAAAAAAAATCTTTACAATCTTCATGAGCCTTTCAAATATGTTTTGAATTTCAGTTCCAGCTCTGTTCGTCAGAGAGGCATAAGATTGTAACTACTTTTCCTTTGTGTTAAATACCTTTGTTACAGACTTTCCTGAAAGAACGCTTTGACAATGAAGAAATTAAGCCAGATTTATGGATGTCCTTGGAAGGAGGAAATACTTGTACAGAGTGTGGGATTCTAGCAGAAGACACAACTCTGTACTTTGGAGGTCAAACTGTGAGGCAGGCTGTCACTCAAGATCTGGACCTGAGGGGTGCAAAGTATGTCACATTATGTCATTTCAGTGGGGAACTCTCTTAAACACTCACAAAGCAGCAGGCAATACCATTTATAGCTCAGGGAATTCTTAAGCAACTACAAGCTTTTCTTGGCCAGTAGGTGCTCAGCATGTACCATTGCAGGGGGTCAGTCCTTCCCATATAGAGGACTTTGTGTTTGTTCTTGTTGAATTCCACGAGGCTTCAGTGGGAACTATATAACACTTTTTGAAACTCTTTTTCTACTTTTGCATCAGTGTTACATGCGTAAAAGTTTTTGCATTTTGAGCATTTTCAGCATATCTACTAACAGAAAGCAAATCTCTAGATCTGTGATGCGCTTTACTAGTTGTAACTCTGTACATTTACTCTTAGATTTCTACAGTACTGGGGAAGAATTGGGAGTGAAAACAACATGACAACATGCCACAGACCAACGTGCAGAAAGGAGGGAGTGCTGCTAGATTATTCCATCGATGGAGGCAAGTACATCTAAGTTTCTTCTAAACTACAGCCTTGTTCAGTATTCAAACACCATAAATATCTAGGAAGTCATCAGAAAGATACAAATCAGTAAGACTGTTTTTCATTGAAAAAGCATTTTTCTCCTTTTGATGTTCTTCCTCCATCTAAAATTTCCATCTATTGCTTGGGAGAAGTTTTCCATGATCCTCCTGCTTGATTTTATTAATTGGTGGCTTCCAGCCAATTCGTTGTTTCATACAATTACAAGATTATTCTTGTAATGAATAACAGTCACCAGCCACCCTTAAGAAGTTAAGATTTGTTTATTAGAAGACCATAGCTGTTACTCCTGATTTCCTATTATCTCCCTTTAATCTTTTAGAAGATTCTGTCTTATTCTTGTTTCTATTACTAAATCTGCATCTTTTCATTCTAGGAATAACTTGGACTTTGCTTCATGAGATGGATTACCAAAAATACATCTCAGTCAGGCATGACTACATCCTTCTCCCTGAACATGCTCTGACCAACACAACCCGCTTGCGGTGGTGGCAGCCTTTCACCATCAGCAATGGCATTGTGGTTTCAGGGCCTGATCGGGCGCAGTGGGCTCTGGATAACATTCTGATTGGTGGAGCAGAGATCAACCCCAGTCAGCTGGTAGATACATTTGATGATGGTAAGAAGGGCTGTGACAGCTACTCTGTTGTCTGCCGTGCTTTTATTTGGGAAAAGCCCCATGAACTTGCAAACACTCTTTTTCTCTTTTTTGAGTTCTGCACATTTTTCATGTTGTAGACAACTACTGTTTATATCCTGGCGTGTAAATTCATATTTGCACATGAATTCAGGTGTGTTTGTGTATATGTATGGTTATACGTGTAAGAATGGCATTTTTTTCAGTCTACCTCAGTTCATGTAAATTTTTGAACAGGGAGATTTTATTTGATCATATTTTTTGGAAATGCTGTTATTTTAAAATTTAAATTAGTTGTCTGGAGGTGACGTTTTTACTGTGTCTGCTAGTAGCTTAACTTACTGCATGTCACAACAGCGAGCAGAGATGTAGTGTTTATATCTAGTGATTCTGTGGATTCATTACTAAGCCTTGATATTTAACAAGACAATGCAGTAATTGTATTTAACTCTGTATGTTAACAGAAGGCATCTCTCATGAAGAAAACTGGAGTTTTTATCCTAATGCAGTCAGGACTGCAGGGTTCTGTGGAAATCCTTCGTTCCATCTCTACTGGCCAAATAAGAAAAAGGACAAAACACACAACATCCTGTCCTCCAGGGAGCTCATTATACAACCGGGGTACATGATGCAGTTTAAAGTAAGGAATGTTCTCTCTCTACAGCGTAAAGTATGCAATGAAAAACAGCCTAATTTCTCTTCAGAAATTCTCCTTCTTCCAGCCATGAGGCACGATCGGATGAATAAAGTATGATCTTAATTATTAGAATTTAAGAGAAATGTTGAAGTGTAGGTAACGAGTACATGAAAAATTACATGAAAGCTAAATGATGGGTAATTCTGATTTCTTGCATCCTTCGGGGGTTACTGAGAAGGACTGGCAGTCCAATCCCTTTCTCCCCAAATTACTGGATCATCAGATACAGTGAGAATTATTTTCTAAGGTGAAAATATAAGGCATGCAGAATACACCATTTCCTCCACCTGGTGAATAAACAGAAAAGGAAATACAGAATTGGGCTAGAAACAAGCTGGCATGCTGACAATGCAGGAGTGCTCAGAGTAGAAGAACATCTCTGCTTATTTGTGTAATGAACAGTATTCTGAATAATCAGAGTAACATTTCTGGGTATTTTACTTAGTTAAGGTAGAATTCTGAATAGAGACAGTGGCAATCAGAAAATGCTTATGTAGTTGTTGCCTGGAAATGTTCTCGGTCATTCCCAGAGCCAAGAAATAACATGAAAGCCAAGTCATACAAATAGTTGTCTGTTTTCTTGTTTTGTTTCTTTCTTGCTTTTTTTTTTTATTTTTTATTTTTTACAAGACAGCTCTGGGATTTCCAGTTTTCAATCAGTATTTTCTCAACACAGTTGCCTATTTTATATTGACTAATATACTCCATGAAAGCTCTGCTGTGACCATTTACACACAGTATGCTGTCTTTAAAGAAATGATATAAAAGTGGAGTCTGACATGCTAGATCGTACT
Organism: Excalfactoria chinensis; assembly: GCF_039878825.1. Classification (NCBI taxonomy): domain Eukaryota; kingdom Metazoa; phylum Chordata; class Aves; order Galliformes; family Phasianidae; genus Excalfactoria; species Excalfactoria chinensis. The sequence goes on along the minus strand of NC_092825.1, from coordinate 11,784,525 downwards.
GCATGCCAAGACCCCTCTGAGCTGCTGCTATTCTTACCCAGCATATCATCATTTTCCTCTATTTCGAGGGCAAAAAATAAGATAACTCATCAGCATTGAATTTTCCACATTACTGAGTAAAGTGTTTTTTCTCCAGACTCTCTCCTCCTTTCCCTTCTCCAGACACAGCAAAGATTTTATTTCTATACTAAGAATGCAGCTCTAAATTCATGGCTGCCATTTGGTTTTGAAGTACTTAAAATTTAGCTTTGTGTTACCTCTTCAGTACTCCATAAAGGACACTGTAATCTTTCTATTCTAACATAGCACAAATATCGTTAGTGCTTGATACATGCAGGATAATTCTGTTCCTAAATTGGATTGACTTGATTTCACATTCCCATTTTAATCATTATGATTTAAATATTTCACGGGTAGTTAATATGAAGTTAGGTGTTTCTCAAATGCCGAGGAACGCCCACCTCTCTGTGTCTCATACTCAGTTTTTGTTTAGATACCTAATTTGAAATTTGGGATAGCAGTGTTAGGATTCTGTTTGAAAATAACAGTGAGGTGCAAGTAAGCAGTACTTGAAGTACTGTGTCTTTTGTTATCCACCCACTTCTGATGGATGTTTTTCCATGGTCTAAGTTTTTCTTTTAGGCAACCTGTAAAAAATAAAAAATAGAGCAACACTCCATCATATATCACATCAAATGTCTACCTGACTTGTTACAGCTGCCAATTTTATTTGTGCTATAGATTGTGGTTGGCTGCGAGGCATCGTCTTGTGGGGACCTCCACTCTGTGATGCTGGAGTATACTAAGGATGCGAGGTAAATGAGGGCAGAATATACAGACTTAAAAAATAGTGTGCTATTAAAAACTTCAAGGGCTTTTATTTATTGAAGCATTCGCTTTGATGTTCATCTTGTAACAGGATCTGAACAAATTCTGTTGGCAAGCGCTGGGATTTCTGTACATAACTCCCATAAATTTACTTTATAATATATCCCAGATGTTGACAGAGCTTGCAGTTGCAGTCATGCCCTTGTTACTGTTAAAAATGTGTTCACAGAAAACCACAATCATGGGATACTATTGTTTTAGTAGGATACAGGAGTGTATTTAGGAGCAAACTGTAATCAGGTGGAGGTTATTTAATTTTGATTTGGTCTTTGACAAACAATAACATTATTTCTGTAATAGCACTGTGCTGTAGCATAATCATGCATTCTAATTTGTACAGTTGAAGGCATGTTCTGTACTTAAATGCTTGTAGGTAAATACAGAGCATGGAAATTCTTCCATGGCTACACCAGACTTTCATTCACTCAACTCTTGTCTTTCTGTGGCTACAAAGTGTACAAAAACTATAGCTGGCAATCCTTTGGATTTGTTAGTAAGATTGGTGGCATTGTGACCTTTAGAGATTCCCTGTTTCCCTTTCATTATTCTGTCTGTAGTTCTAAGAACATAATTTTTTTGTTTCTTATAGGACAGATTCATGGCAGCTCGTACAGACGCACTGTCTTCCTTCCTCATCTAATAGCATTGGCTGTTCCCCGTTTCAATTCCATGAAGCTACCATCTATAACTCTGTCAACAGCTCCATGTGGAGAAGAATAACTATCCAGCTGCCTGATCATGTCTCTTCCAGGTAGGCTACCAAAAGGTCAGCTCACTGTGGGTCTATAAAATGTCAGCTGTCTTGCTGGCACTGTTAGCTTTGGAACAACTGGTGGATTTAAAATGCTTCTTTATTGCTGGATTTAGGTCTGATGTAGAACTAATGTTTTTGAGAAAGCTTATTTAAATAGAAGTGTCTACTTCCAATAATATGGTTGCGACCCGTTCAGGCTGGGTCTTTCTAGTTATTAAAGTCACAACACTCTCATGCAATTATTATTTTTTTTTAATTACATCTTCTGCTGGAAAATTTGAAGTTCTCTGTACAAATGTGTTTAATTGTTAGATATCATAATATCGTATTTGGGTTTTGACATTTGCAGTGCAACTCAGTTCAGGTGGATTCAGAAAGGAGAAGAACTAGAGAAACAAAGCTGGGCGATCGACCATGTGTACATTGGGGAAGCGTGCCCGAAGCTTTGCAGTGGTCGAGGATATTGCACAACTGGAGCTATTTGCATTTGTGATGAAGGATATCAAGGTTTCTTTTCTTCAATTTCTTTCTTATACAACTGCTGCAAACCAATGTAGCTCAAAGTTAAACAAAAAGATGGAGTGATATATCCTGTATTAACTGGAGTGCTTGAGTAACAGACTTTAAACTCATAATTTGACCGGGCTTCAGCTAACAGCTTTTCCCTCCATTTATTCTTTCTGGACTGAATCAGTAGTCTCTGCTGTCTGGCACTGTATTTAAAGCCCATTCAATCTTCATCAGAGCCAGGAGGTGGCTACCTGCTTACCCAGATATGGCTTTCAGCCTTCTACTCCTTCCAAGGGTGCAGTCACTCCCAGGGAAAGTGTACACGGGATCCAGAAGCTGATGACACCTGTAGGGGATTCAGCACTGCACACAATCACAAAAGGGTATTCTGCTCTAATGCCTCAGTCCAGATAAGCACATGTCTAACGGTACCTGAGTGTCCTCATTACATCCTAACTGCTTTATGGGAGTGGAGCCAAAGTGTTTAGAGCCATCCAGAGCAGTCTCATAACTTTATGAGGTCAGATTCCTTCCCAATTTTAAAGACATTTCCCCTCAAGCGTCAATTTGAGGTTTCTTATGATGGCACCAATGGAAAACAGGGGAAGCTCTATTGCAATCCTTGTAGTTGTACTGCTGTAAAAAATAACAGATTGGCAGCTTCAGTTTCATAAAACTGAATGCTGTGCAGCAATGTGCACACTATTAATGGATTTGCTGAAACATATTCAGCCTGTAGTCACCCCATGTATTGAGCCACTAACTTGAATGCAATTACAATGGATTGTAACTGAATTTTCCCAATTTTTTCATTTCTTCGTGTTTTATAATTTCACTGTTTCATTTTTAGGTGATGACTGCTCTGTTTTTAGCCATGATCTACCCAGTTATATTAAAGATAATTTTGAATCTGAAAGAGTCACTGAAATAAACTGGGAAACCATTCAGGGGGGAGTGATAGGGAATGGATGTGGACAGCTGGCACCCTATGCCCACGGAGATTCACTCTATTTTAATGGATGTCAAGTACGACAAGCTGTGACTAAGCCTCTGGATCTCACCCGGGCAAGGTAATACTTTAAGCATAATATGTTCCTTCAGCAGCTCATGAGAAAGGAAATTCTTTCTATGCATGTGAAGCCATGTGAGGCAGTATTGAAGAGGATAAACTAACTTGGCTTTACCATGCAGTCAGATGTGGTTGGCAGATAAACAAAATGCTTTGTGACTTTCATTTGGGAGATAGAATAAGGAGGAAGCGATGTCAAATGAAAAGGTCAGCTGTTTTCATCATGTCCAACAGAGAGCTGCCTTGTAAGCCAGAACTGACGGTGAAGCCATTGGCAAAGACTGGATACCAGACTGTCTGGACCAGTGCCTGATCTGATAAAACAAATGCCATGTTTGCATGTGCCTCCAATGGCAGTCATAAGTGAAGATGCTATCAGTAATTACAGACTCATTTTCCTGTTTCAGTTGTCAAATAAAATTATATTCACCTGGAAAAGAAAATGAGCATCTTTTTCTTCTGTTAAATCTCTTTAGCCACAGAAAAACAAACGTAACCAGCCTGTGCTGACCCTTAACAGAGTGACAGCTTTCTGGACTGGTTTTGTCTTTAACCGTCTAAAGTATTATTAGAAACAGAGTGAATCAGCAAATGGGCCAGATATGAATCAGACCCTCTGTTTCTTATTTGAATGCCTAGGTAGAATATTAGAAATCTTTTCAGCACTTTGTTCAACTTTTATTTGCCCCTTTTTAGCTTTTCATACATTCACTTGCATGTTTGTTCTACCTGTATATCTCATTTGAGTACAGGTACATTGTAAAACTGGATCTGTTGCCTTCAAATATTTGGAAATATGCTGTACACAGCGAATGGTTATATTGAAAGAGGAGCTGTGTTTTGGATGTGAGAACAACTTATTTTACGTGTTAAAATAACGATTCTTGAGAATCCTGAAATTTTTAATAACTGAGATAAATGTGGAAGTACAATTGTTCTTGTCTGGATACTTATTTGCTTATTGACAATACCTTTTCTCTTGGTGTTTTACAGCAAAATCATGTTTGTTTTGCAAATTGGAAGCATTTCACAAACAGACAGCTGCAATACCAATCTAAGTGATCCTAACACTGTAGACAAGGCAGTGCTCCTCCAATACAGTGTAAATAATGGAATTACATGGCAAGTAATTGCACAGCATCAGCCAAAGGACTTTATACAAGCCCAAAGAGTGTCTTATAATGTTCCCCTGTGAGTACCTAGTCACATTTCATTACGTCTAAATGCACAAGATACATTTATGGTAGGAAAGACTATTTTTGCATCACTGCAAGAAAAATAAGGTTGATGAGAGGGTAGGCAAAAGAAGGAAGTGTAAGGGGAAGGCTGATTAAGGAAGAACAGTAGAGTGCTTATCAAATACTTTGAAAAAAGCATAGTATGTGTTTTAAGAATAAGAGAAAAATATACTTAATTCTTCCTTTTGTGTATGCATTTTTCACCTTTGAATGTTTTGTGCTTACACAGCTTACTGCTGATGCTTAGGGGTGTACAAATAGTGCTCTGACTTTGCTCTCAGTTCCTGATGGGGGGAGACAGAAAAGTGCAAGCCTTTGGTAGTCTGGAGCTCTCATAGGATCTTGTGTTTGTGATGACAGGGAGGCACGAATGAAAGGAGTCTTACTGCGCTGGTGGCAGCCCCGTCACAACGGAACAGGTCATGATCAGTGGGCTTTGGACCACGTAGAAGTCGTCCTGTGAGTATCAGCTTCAACTCATCCCACCCCATCTCAGAAATACTTCCAGCATGGCACAAGTGTTAAGCTCAGTAAGAATCACTTTGGCCCAGGGAAACCTTTGAGAGTCAGTCTTTGTTAATGCTTTGCCCTGACTGCAACCTGCAGCAGTTAAGATAGCAATGAAATATGTGGCACAGAAGGGGTAGGTGTTGTGCCTCTTGGGAAAACAAAGAAGGGTAAGCGGGGCTTTATCACCAAGTCTTGGTGTGTTCCTGTAGTGTAGCAGTGACTGTGAAATATATTTTGCTGGAGCATAGATAAAAGGATATTTCTGTTCAGTACTGTGCTGCCATGTAAGGCTGATTTATATCCTTTCAAAGATACAAGATGCTGTATTGCTCTTTGCACAGAGTGTTGTTGTTGTGCCTCTGAAAAATTTGCATTAGCAACTAATGCCTTATTCATTTCCTTTTTTAGTAAGAAGGATACTGTTCAGAAACAGGGTTCACTATATCAGGTTCCTATGGTCTGATCTATATTCATCCCCTTGTCAAGATTTTACCAAGTAAAGTGTCTTCACTCTCCCGGTTCTCCCGCTATTAAGATGGGTTTTGCTCACAGCTAACCCATTTTCCTGTGTTACGTCACAAAGAGATGACCTGCTTTTTCTCTAACAATTTAGTTCCAGTAGAAGTGAAATGCTAGTGGCTTCACGGGCTGGAACTCATCGCTGACAGTGGTTGGCAGAGAGAGGCGTGCCTGCTCCATAGATAGGTTCAAACATTCCTTTTATTGAATAATTTACAAACCAACAATGAGACATCAGGCTTGAATAACATCCAGAATGTGTAATTATAAGGTTTTTGTCTTTAAATTTGAATTAGCAGAGAAACTGCAAGTAATATTTTGTAACAGTAGAAAAGTGAATTATCTGATTGCAAGTTAGCCCTGTACTTCTTTCCACCAAGCAGCACCAGCTTGCATGGCACTCATATCAACCCCAAGCCAAACTGGTCCCCACACTGAGTAACTGTACACGCTCTGCTGCTTTTACACCCTGCTGGGCTCTGCTTCCATAACATTAAGCTTAAAGCTCAAAGGAACAAAGGGATGGATGTGATTCCTGCCTTAGTTAATCAGTGGCTGTGGGATGCTGCACCATTAAGGATGGGAAAATCATAAACCTGCAGGAGGTTTCACAGTGTTCAAGAAACCATAGATGAGGGAACTGCTGGTTATGAAAAGTTTTCATTTTTTTTTCTGCCTTACAATTAAAATAAAATAAAAAGGGAATAAGCATGTGGGGAAAAAATAGAGCCTAATATTTACCCATTCATCTGGGAAGCATAAGTAGGAATATGATAGATTTATAAAAAGGAATTCTTAGGCTGAATCCTGAAGAACTTCTTTGACAATGAAACTGCCAGGTTATAAACTAAACAGACAAACTGAGGTGTGACAGTTCAATGGTAAGATATGTTTTATGCTAGAATGGAAAAACAATTGAAATGCTGCAGCAAGCAGTCGCAGCTTGCCTAGGAAAGGAACCAGGTGGACAAGTAGTGCCTCCTCCCTTTTATTTCTTCTGTCTGTTAGCACTAGCCCCAGGTGGTCCTGCACACAACAGGGCTACCAGCTGTGTTATGACATGTCCTGAATCACAACGATATGACTTAGCTTTAATTCTTAACATCGATTCACTTTCCAATGACCAGTGTGAGCCTTAATCTCAGAATTTCCTGGGATTTTCAATGGTTGTAAGACAAAAGTGGGCAAGGAAGAAGAATCATCTTAGAAAACCCATCAGAGGCCGCCTGACACTTTGCCACTGCCAGTCTCTCTGGCTCTCCCCATTGGTAGTATAAGGGCCTGAAGGTACCTAAAATATAAAGAAAGATGCTGTTGAGTAGAACCAACATGTCAGCAGTTTTGTATTTTCTGGACACATTAGTCTTCCTTGCCTGCTGTCTTTGGCTTTTCCCAATCAAATCCCCATTCAATTTAAACTGGAAAAGTATAAAAACCAAACAACAACAAAACAAAAAATAACAACAAAAAAACAGAGGCTTAGAAAGGAAGGTGCTGGAAATGGGAATCCAGCTCTCCATCTAGAGAGGAGGCAGTGGATGCTCCTCTTCACCCACAAGGAAAAAGAGCAAAGAGGCATGGCCTGGACTCATTTAGCAGGGTGATGTCATTATGTAAATTTCCATTGATTTTATAAGGAGTCAATAAGTTTCTGCCTGGCTTACTTTTCTTAAAACTGAGATACCTTAAGAAACTTCTGTAGTTCTCAAACTGGAAGTTACCTCTGACCGTGGCTCTGGGAAGTGTTGATGCTCTGTCCTCTCCTAACCTTGCCACACCTCTGCCCACCTGAGAAACTCCAGCTAATGTACACAGACATATACCCCTCTGGCCACCATCCAGATTATCCTCTTTGGCCCCATGTGAAGTCTGCTCATAGATGTTGTGGGGTTTATGCTTGTTTGTGCTCTACAAACCCACATCACCACAGCAATGCTACCTGTATGGCATTATAGCAAGAAGCTGACCTGTAACAGGCGGTATGGTTTTGGCCACAGAGAAATTCCTTGTTTTCCATACAACTCATCAGCCCAAAGAGTAGTGGAGGAATCACAAACATTTTCCCATACTCCCTGTACCTGTTTGGCTTGGCTGCCTGCAGATCCAGCAGTGTGCAGAGCTCTGCAGCTTTCCCTCAGCCCATGGGCAAGTTAGCTGTGCTTTCCTTGGGCAGGTTATATGCAGGATTAGGAAGGCAAGTAAGGAAAGCACCTGCCTGCAATTAGAGTGGGTCAGTAGGGTTATGGTACTGCCCAGGATTTTCATGGTTTTGTTCCCCAGTCGATGTGAGGAATGTCTCTGCTCCTCCTTACAGTCCTCCCCAAAGACTGTCTTCCCAGGGACAACTATGTGATACCTGTTTACATGCCTCAACTCTTCTTAGCTGTCCAGAGATTTGAAATTAATTCTGTCATGAGCCCAGCTGCTATGCCATAGTACAGGTGCAGCCCACAGCTGATACATAGCCAGGGTCACAGCACTGTTCAGTCTAATTGATTTCTGAATCAAGGGACATCCTCCTCTTACCAGCAAACGCATTTTCAGGAAGCAATCTATTTGCTTCCATTTTTTGCTGGGGGAAAAAATAGCCCGCAGAGTATTTGTCCATGCAAAACACATAGCGATGATAAGAAAGGCTGAATGAGTGCTTTTGTGCATTCCTCAGAATCGCCCCACTTTTTAACTGTTTGAATTGCTCATTAAAGATCAGTATTATTAATGCTGTAGTGCAGCTGCAAATAGAGCTCACATTGAGCACCTCTTTCCAACACAGTACCTGCTCTGAATATGGGATACATTAAATCAATCTTGCCAACTAACCACTGGCCAACCTATTTTAATAATGGCTGGTATCTATCATGTGATGGAAGAAGATATAAGTTAGCAAGAGGCCCAGTCCCTTCAAAGCTAGTGCTGATAATTCCTTTTTAGTGCCACGTTTTTCCTCTGCAGTTGTAAGGAAAGCTTTGGGCACAACCTTCACGTGTTCCATGACTGTGGCTCTTCTTAGGATGAAAAAATGTATTTTACTCCAGACTTAAGAGTGGGTTTTTTTGTGTCCCTGCATTTCTGCCCTAAGAACAGCCCGTTTTCAACTCTGCATTTCATCTGCACATTGTTCCTCTCTCGAAGGAGAGCTCACAGCCTGTCTGCTGCACAGATACCACGCACTACTTTGCATGTGCACTTGAACTGCCATTTCTTTGTGTATAGAGAAGGCCTTTATTGACTTCTTCAAACCTGAATTCTGATAAAAGATACTGAGAATAAAAGGGCAATGATAAACTAAATACTAATGGTCTGGTGTTGCTTTCTTTGTACCCCAAAACTCATGATATAATCCATGGGAATTGGAGCTGTGCAATGAATGCAAGTAATATTTCCCCACCTACTATATTATGATTAATTGTTGGGAAACAGAACGAATCTCTCCATGGCCATCACTCCATGCTCTTCATTGTCCAGATAGTCTCACACTTTTGGCACAAATGATTTAGTGAGGAACTCAGGTTGTATTTGGTGCAAAGGATGCTTATGCATATTTTGCAACATTAAACTCCAAATTATATATCTCAGCTCTAGCAAAGAGTGTTTATGTGGAAAAGCATTTTCATCTGCTTTATTTCTTAATGAAAAGCAATTATTTGAGAAATGAATCTAAATTAAAGTACAAACACGGTTATAACAGAGAACAGAAATACTCAAACATTGGGTAATTATCTGAATATTCACAACATTTATGCCAAATTTAATCTGATGCGGTCTGTGCTTTTATGACATTTTTATTATGTTTCTAAAAAGTGCATGCTGAATTTTATAGAAAATAAAATATAAGTATTGATTTGAAATATCAGGAAATAATTTGTTCAATTTTTATTTTCAAAAGAGATGAAAAATCCTATATTGCCTCTAAACCTCATCAGGGTTTTATGACTAATCACAGTGCTGCATGCATTGAAAGGCATTTTCTAACTTGTGTTGTATTTCATTGTTTGCTGTCATTGGTTTTACACTAGAATAAGGTAAGTACTTTCCCTGAATAAATATAACTTGCTTACAGCTACAGTACTTTCACAAAGTTTTGTGGGTGACGGGTCCATGGAAAAGCCTTTGTGTTCTCTGAGATGTGCCACACAGCTCTCTAGGGCCCTGATCCTGCAGCTCTGCCCCAGGTAGTATCAAGGAAAGCTAATGTTAGTCAAAGGTGTTCAGCATCTCACCACTGTACAACAGTTTTTCTGGAGCTGCAGCACAAGAGGATCTACAAATGGAGGGCACCCATCCTATTGCATGGGCAATCTCTCAGCTCCAAGGGGGAATTACCGCTGTTTTCTGTAATTAATAACTACAGAGATGAAGCTTTGGCCAGGTATCACATTTCAGTGAACACGTCTGATGTCATAGGCATGCATGTCTCAGACACATAGTAAGACTGTGCCAGGTAGTCTTGTCACTTGTAGCTATGCTGCTGTGTGCTACCATGGTTAGATACTATTAGCCAGCGCCATGACTGAGCTGTGGGTTCAGGTCTTGATCTCACTAGAGCCAATGATCACATCATATTTCTCTTGACTCTCCTAATGAATAATTTGTAATTCTGCCACAAAATTCAACAGAAGCATAGCCCTGAGACCATGTCTTTCCTGTTTTCCTTTCATATTTGGCTTTGTTATCCAAATACTGTTGCTTCTATTTGGTTCCTACTGTGTCCTGTCAATCAAAAATAAAAACACGAGAAATGAGAAAAACATGAAAAGATGAGTGACGTTAGATATATTAATTTTTTAATTTATATTTTTCATTGAATTTGGCTATGTCCTATTTTCATAATTTTTAAACTGCAGGCTTTAGTTCAGATGATGTTCTAGGAAATACATGATAGTCAGAATGATCTGCTGAAGAGTCAGAGTGACTCCTCCTCATAAATTGTGCTACCAGTCTCTGTAATCCAGTACTTCTTCTCCTAACAGTAAATAAAATTAATTCAGAGAATTTATATAGAAATTAATATAAAGATAAATTAATATAGTCTTATTTTGTGAATATCAGCCTACAGCTACTATGCAATACAATACAACACTGTACTGTATTTTATAGGATACACCAATTTATCTCTAACAAGAGTGAAAACCATGCTGCTTTCTATAAGCAGGCATGAAGCTTTTATGCATGTAGCGTCCAATGCAGCAGTTGAGATGCCAACCTCAGCCTTTGGTGAGAACAAGTTTGAACCATGCCAGTACAAGCAGAAAAACCCACAGCATTTAGTTCTTGGAAGTCCAGATTTTTTGTGTTTTTCACACATTGCACTGCTGTGGTGTTCCATGCAAGACAAGGAATATATATTTTATTTGTTTGTAACATTTTGATCATCTCATAAAATAACAAAAACAGACTGAATACACATTAAAAAAGAAATAATAATCACTTTTAAATTTTAGGTACCCCTTTCTTTATTCCTTTTCTCATATATTTCTTTTCCTTTCTTTTTTCTGTCGTTTTTGTGTTTCTTCATAGTTTTAAATGTCTTCATCACAACATGTGTGCCAGTTACAAAATGGTTAAGCACTGGAAGTGAAATATAGGCCAGGCATACCTAGAAGTGTCCAAAACGGTGAAAACCTCTGCTGAGCTGCAGCCGAATGTGAGCAGAGAAAGGCAGCAGACATCGCGTAGGGCCAGGACCAAGGACAGCAACTCTTTGTGCCTTGGCTGCTTGTGGGTTGTTTTTTGACTACGCAGAGGATCTCACGGCCAAACCCAGTCCTGAATTTCACTACTTCCAAAAACGGAAAAGTTTTTAGCCAGACCCATTGCCAGGCTCCATTCTGTCCCACATGTCCGGAGCGAGGCCAGTTGGGGTTGGTGTGGGGCACAGAGCACACTGAGGGTGATGCTGCACAGAGTATGTGATTAGAATAAAGTCTGACCTTTGATGCTTCTTCGACTTAAGCTACCAAGTAACAATAAAACAAGATGAACTGACCGCTGTCACTCTCTCACACAACAGTTACAAATTAGCATAGAACTTCTCAGTTGAAAAAGTCATGTGAAATTCAAGGACAAGTCGAACTCAGATGCTCTAGAGCATTAACTTAAACAAGAGTAAAAAAAGAGACAGCTTGCAATTTATGGGCCGTTTATGTTCTACATTTTGCCACAACTGCTTTTATTTAATTTTATCATTGAGATTCTAGAGTAGCTGTAGAAAAGGGTATCATTTTGTTACTCAGATTCATGTAGACGACATTATCATCATGGTACAAAGCATAAGCTATCTTTGCCTTTAGAGGATTGTACTTATTTTGCAAAGCATGTAATTATTTCTTTTTCCTAAGGGCCATTTTCACTAAAAATAAGCTTATGCACTTGAAAGCGTAACCAATTACAGCATGTGTGTTTACTTTTTATGGACTGGGAAAATTTGTGAGTTTTTTGTCTCACAAATGACAGCCTACCTGAAGGCAGGACTCAGCCCTTTGGCGTTAGATACGTTTCAGGTACCGAAATCCCAGGCTGAGCAGCCTTGTGCACTGCTGCCCTCTCATGGCTCTTTCTTCCCTCATTAAAAGCAGAAACCTAAACGAGACAAGTTGAGTCTTCTCCACAAAGATGTAAACACGTGTCCCTCCTTTGATCAGGATGCAGTCTCCCACCTGGTCTCTTCCCATGTAATGATGCTGACTTCCCCGATCTTTCTTCAATTTGAGATGAGGAGTACAAGGGAGGGAAATATTAAATCTGCATAAAAGCATTGTACTTCATTTCCTTTATGGCAAAGGTGAAAGATAATGAAGCAAAGCTCTGTTCTCAAGATACAGCAACTGATGTTCTGATACAGAAGGTGACTAGAATATAAGACTGCAGTAGAGAAACACCCTATGTTGAGAGGGTATGAAGTGCATATAGCTTTAGTGAATATGGCCCTAGACATCTCAAGCTTTAATGAGCTGAAAACTCTTAACCTTTCCCTAAGATAATGAACAGTAAATAAGATGCAAAGTGGGACAGATTCTTTATTGCCTTGTACCTTGTTGTACCAAGGCTGCGCTTTACACTACTTTACACAGGCTTCAAAAATTATTATGCAGAAACAAGAAGAATCTGTCCCACTAGCTCTTGCTCCAGTAGAAATTTAAGTACCTACAACAAGCTGACATTCTTTTCTTCCCCTCACCCTTTGATTTTAACAGCACTCGCAAACAAAATTACATGATGAATTTTTCACGGCAACATGGGCTCAGGCATTTCTACAACAGAAGACGAAGGTCACTTAGACGATATCCATGAAGAAATGAGAAATTTATTTTTTCCTCCCAACATGTGATGTGTTGCTTTCCATTCTTTAAACCTAGCACTGCATCTGGTTTCAGGACTTTTCTGCAAGTGGCTTGATGAATAACTGAAAGCCTTTCTCAAGACAGAGTGTACACCACTTTTTCGCACTGTGAACTAATGAGAAGTGACTTATTTTCTCATAGGTAAATGTTTTGATGTTGACATGTCTGTGAAAATTGTGATCTGTTGTAATATCAGTTACAGTGGCAGTATTGGAAGTAAGCAACTAATTCTGTTTAACAGGAAAAAGAAAAAAAAGTTGAAGCACAAAGAAAGACTTTTCAGATTTTATGTTTAAAAACGTACATACTAAGTACAGAATTTAACATTTTTTGTCACATAGGTATTTAAGTGCACTGTATTTCAGCTCTGTGTCATTTTATATGATTAAGTTATCATTGTTTGTCCTCTTTGTATTCTACAACATGACACATTGGCACTGTATTGACTTGTTTTGTTGTTGTAATATTTTTGCTGCTGACTTTTGGGCTATTTACCTTCTGACAAAATGTATTAAAAAATCAAAGTACCTAATGAAGAAGATAATTGCAAAAGTAGTTGTAAAGACGTTGATATCTTTCAGTCTTATTCTTTTATATGTCTGTTGGTTAGCATTGTTTTGTGGATAAAAAAAGAATGCTTGACATGAAACTTTTTTCTACTAAGCAGTTGTGGATGAAGCCCCAAACTGAAGTTCCCGTTCCCCTCTCTAAATGTAGTCAGTTCTCTGCAACTGATTTACTTACAGTAACTGCCATTTGGTGTCTGTAGTAATGAAGTGATTCGTAAACAGTGAACGTTTCATTGTGTTCTCTTAGGTGTTTGTTTCTCTTGCGGGTCATGTTTGTATCTTCTGATAAAGTTGTATTTACACCAGCAACGTTATAATGCCCCTATAGCCCTAAACTGTCTATTATCATAAATAAAATGCTTCACTTTATGGTGAACCAAGCTAAAGATCCATGCTTCAATAAAAATAATGTCAACAAATGACTCTGATGTTAGACTTCTCGAGCCACGTAGGCTTTCCTAGAAATCATAAATCAAATTATGTTACTAATATCTAGACTGTAATGCAAATATTGATGGTGTTTTTTCATATGTACTTAGTACATCACACAGAGAGACGTTCCCAGGCTTGCTGGAGTTTGTCCCAGTGCAAGGAATGAAATGGGACCACAGACCAATACACACACTCACTTTTCTTTATCTGCAAACCCAACACAGAGGTGTCATGCATCTATGGCATCAATTTACACATCACAGCTGTGTCCAAGCATAATACCATTCAGGATATAAATATGTCACATGTCTGAGGACAGATACTGGTGCAAATCAGTGTTTCCAAGCTCCCAGTACCATGCAGCACAAAAGGGGCCTGTCTCAAAAGAGGTAAAAGTCGCTATTTCTTCACACAGTAGTAGAGTTTACATACATGGCAGGCCTTACTAAATTGTGTTGTACTTATGAAATGTTTTCCTAGATTCAAGAGGAGACTGACAAGTAATTGAAAGAGAAATCCATGCAGGTTACTAAGTAAGCAAACCACAACACATTCGGGGAATTTCCTGAATTAATGGTGGCAGGTATGGAATGGGCAAGTATCAAAGCAAAGTATCATACACGTGTTATGCCCTTAAATCTTCTTGCACATCTGCTTCTGGCCACTGGTTTTGACACTACACTGGTTTGAACCAGTATTGCATATGTTATAAATCCTTGCCCAGATACATAAAATGTGTTTAACTTTTGAGAGTTTTTTGTTCAAATGAACCTGAGGAAGTAGAGAAAAAATAAATAATAAATAAAATAATAATTAAAAAAAGCAGGTCATTCAGTGACCAACAAGTCAAAACCTTGGCTTGGTCAGGATTATGCAACCAGCCTTTGGCAAAACAGGAAACTTGCTGCAAGAGCCCAAATCGAGTGTGCTCTTGGGACTTGAAACAAGGTAAAGGATCTATTCAGGGAAAGAACAGGAAGAAATAATTGATTTTATTAAAGGACATAATATCTTAATGTTTGTGCAAGAGATTTTAAAATATTGTAATAGAAAGTTTCACCCATTAAACAAACAAAAATGCAAGATATTAACAAACACTCATATTTTTTAAGATAATCTTATTTGTCCTAATATGCCAATACATGAGTAATATTTCAAACTAAATTCGTGTGCAGCTACTGTGTTGCTAGGGTAAGGCATTCATTCATTTTACACACAGAAAGATAGATACAATGAGGCAAACAGTCTGAGTTCACTTTCCAGAGAAGAGGCCAGCATAGCCAGATAAGCTGCTTTTCACAATTGTGTTTGTTTTTCTTGAATTGTGTTTGCAGTCATGACCACAGAGGAATCCCCCAAGACATCTCACTAGGGCTGATTATAACCTATAGACATGCCTATCTCATGAAAATCATCCCCACTGGTAGATTTCCAAGTGATTTTGTTGTTTGTCCTTTCCAAATTCCATAAAGTTCATGCTCAGTTTTCTTCCATTCCTACAGCACACAAAGCAGCGCACACATGCGGTGCATTCAGAATATGCACTATTTTATTTTTCCTCCCACATAACTGAAAGTAATGAATCATCTGATGCTAAATAGCTTGCGAAATAGCAAGGGTGACACATCACATAATTAATGGCAATAAACCATTGACAGTGCTATAAAATGTACTGACAAGCTTATCTACTGATATAAAACTTTGCCATGTGTAACTATGAGCACTGATACCTTTAGTATGCCTTATGGTCTTTCCCATTTCCCCAAGAGCGCATGAACCCATACTCCAGAACAAGGAAAATGTAGGAGAGATGAAATAAAAATATAGAAAAACGACATTCTTACCTGCTGATGTTCCTGGAACAATGGAAAACCAAAGTTACCATCATTTTGCCTCAAAATCGTCTTCTCTTGAGCTTGCTTCATTCAAAGCTGGTGACATTACCTGAATGATTAGAAAAGAGTGGAGCACAGGTTTTCTGAAGGACTGAATCAGACCTTGCATGAAAAGAACACTTTAGATGAATTGATAGAAACAAAATAACAAACCAAATACAATAAAGGACAATATGTCCTCAAAGAGGAAATGAGGTACCCACACACCACTGAGTAAACACCTGGCTAAGCAGCAAAACCAGGGGAAGGTAATCAACAGCATACACTGTATCAAAAAAAAAAAGTCATTTTGCATTGTATCAATAGAAGCATTTACAGTAAAACACAGAAAACATGCATGCAGCTGTCAGTGTTGCTAAAGCAGACAGTAGTTATCGGCTACTGAGCCCTTCATTTAAATATAGATGTAAACAAACTGAAGAGACTTTAGAGCACAGTGGTAAAAACAAGACCCATAGGACCACAACCTTCCAAGTAGAGAGTTTGTTTAGTCTAGGAAAGAAAACACTCGGGAAGAAACACAAGAGCAGCTATAAACATGGTTCTGTTTCAGTCAGTGGCTAACCTTTCAGAGCAAATGCCACTGGGTAGAATTGCTGCCTCAGCACCATCTCATTCCATCAGTGGGTAAGCAGGATCTGCATGAGGCTCTGCTGCAGGATGCTCAGCAGCAGCCACACTACCAGCCACCAGCAGACATGCAAAGGGCCACAAACTACAGCATCTGGCAGACAAACCCCATTTAGTTCAGCTCTGGAACCACAAGGCTAAACCAGGTGTGAGCTCAACAAGGGCTTGCATCAAGAGAAGAGAGGGCTGGAGCACTTCCCCTATGAGGACAGACTAAGAGAGCTGGGGCTGCTCAACCTGGAGAAGGTGCCAGGGGATTTTTATAGGGATCTTCCAGCACCTGGAGGAGGCCTACAGGAAAGCTGGGGAGGGAGTTTTTGTAAGGGCAGGTAATGAAAGGCCAAGGAGAAATGGCTTTAAACTGAAAGAGGGCGGTTTTACACAAGATATTAGGAAGAAATCATTCACTGTGAGGGTGGTGAGATACTGGAACAGGTTGACCAGAGAGGCTGCGAATGCCGCCTCCCTGGAAGCACTCAAGGCCAGGCTGGATGGGGCTGTGAGCAACCTGGTCTAGAGGGAGGTGTCCCTGCCTATAGCAGGGGGTTGGAACTACATGGTCTTAAAGGTCCTTTCCAACCCAAATCATTCTATGATTCTACAAAGGAGTGTCCTCAAATCTGGGCTGCTGAGGGAGTCTTAAGGCCAAGTTAAACCAGTAAGAGACTCATCTGGCAGCTGGCCTAAGGATGTAGGTATGGCTTATTGTCACAGAACCTGATGAGAAGAGTTTGAGCCAGTACCCAGCAAGCAAAGTGCCTGGTAAAGACAGTATTCCAGGGATGAAGGAGTGCTAACCAAGAGGGCATCAGTAACTGCTGGATTAATAGTCTGAATCTGTATTTATTTTGAAAGAAAACAATTTGACAAAGCCTCTTCAGTGAAAAAAAAAAAAAAAAAAAAAAAAAAAAAAAAAGGAATATAGGGCTTGTGCTTTGATCTGCCAAAGAATTTGTGGCAAAGAAATTCTTGCAGAAGGGTGTGGCTTATTTCCTGATTGCTGCTGGGCCAAAGGCACTGGGCAGAGTGATGGATTTAGTGGGTGCTTCTGCATTAGGCTTCTGCTGACAGCATGAGCTGTTCCTCCTTTCCTTGTGCACCGACAGCCTCCTGCTAACACATTGTTCCAACTGTCTAGAAGCAGCACATGCAAAGCTACTCATCTGGTTTGTATCCATCGCTCCATACAAACTAACAGGTGCGCAGCTTTGTTTAAAATCTCAGGGGACATTTTAAAGCATTTGCACTTACATGCTTTCAAGGAAGTTCTCATGGTGAAGAGGGAAATATCTTCATGATCAAGCCTCCCCTAGGGTCCCTGCTATTACACAGTGATAAAGCCTGACATGACTAATGTATCTGTACAGGATAAAGGTAGTTGTTAATCAACAGGAGCGCTTGGAGAACCAAGTCAACTGAAATCAGGAAAATCCCCATCAGTCTTAACATGTTTTACTTTAATCTGTAAATATCCATCTCCACTTTACTAGTTTAACCTGTCCTAGGATGTTCCACAACCAAATGCATCTGAGTTGTTCTGCCTTATGAAGTTGAACCAAGAGAAGACTCCTGGGTCTAGAAAAGGAGAGGCTGGGTGCGACTCACTCCATCTGACACAGTTTGCCATCTGTCCTGTGTGGGAAGCTCACCCCACTGTGAAGTGCCAGAAGTCTCCAAACCCACCCATCTGGCTCCCAGGACCACAGTGCCTGTCACTGTTTGTTTGAGGAAAAACTAAGCTGAGAATGGCATGGCCCCATGCCTAAAGCTCCAGAGAGTAAATGCTGGGTCTGACCTTCAGCAGCACCTTGCAGCTCCCTGTGTCCTCCCAATGCTCCGCAGCCCGTGGTGCTTGCACTGGGGCCTTGTCACCACCCGGCGCAGGCGGTGTGTGCCATGAGCTGGCTGCCCACAACACTCCACAGGAATGGCTCAGCCTTTCCAATTGCCCATGTTGTTTCTCTTGCAGTGACTTCCCCTCCCATCATCTGCTTTGACCAAACATTCACTTTTCATGTTGTTTCTCCTGAGTTCAGCGTTTCAGCATCAAAGCATCTTTTGCCAGTTTGCCAGACAGTGCTGGAAAGAAGCAACAAAAGCTATTAACTATTAACATTCCCTCGGGTCATGCTGAAATGTACACAAGAAATTAAAACCAGCTTTAATTCATGTATTTAAACGCAGCTATTGACACAATGAGTTGAATACAAACCTCACTATGGATTACTGTAAGGTTTAAAATGATTTATACTCTTATGGATTTTCTAGCAGGAAATATCTTACACTGCTATTTCCCCGTTGAAGTTTCCTACTTTCCCTCTTCTTTGTGCAGTATTTATTCTGTACTAACTCCAGTTCTACAGCACTATCTGTAGTGCGATACTGCAATGCGTGCTTTATTGGTAATAAAGCAATTCAGAACTTCAGTACATGAAAGGTGACGCCACACCTCCCTAAGCCCATCGCACCTCTGCTCTTACACATTCTACTGATGTCCCGGTACAAAACAAAAGATAAACTTTTGGATAAGTAAAACTGCATCAGGAAGATGTCTTTCCCAAAGCACCTCCATTTACTCAGCTGTGCATGCCCAGCATCCAGCACCACCCTAAGTGAAGTTTGTTGGTTGTGGTGCATTTCTATCACTCTGATTTTTTTTCTTTCAAATGGCCTTCTTGTCACTCTTGTGGAGAAGACTGCTTATAACAAACCTCTTACTTAAAAAGCAGCTTTTGAAACATTCTGACCTTGACGTTTTGCAATCTGACAAAACCAAAAGTACCGTACTGCAGTTGGAATTGGTTTAACTTAAAATTTTAAGCTACAAAAAAAACAACATCGACAAAAAAAAGCAACTCTAAATTGACAGGGAACTATTTTAGAGTTTTCACCTGTGTGGACATCTCACTACTACTCCTGTTTATTCAGAAGGCAATCATGGAATCACAGATTGGTTTGGGTTGGAAGGGACCTTTAAGATCATGTAGTTCCAACCCCCTGCTATAGGCAGGGACACCTCCCTCTAGACCAGGTTGCTCACAGCCCCATCCAGCCTGGCCTTGGGTGCTTCCAGGTAGGGGGCATTCGCAGCCTCTCTGGTCAACCTGTTCCAGTGTCTCACCACCCTCACAGTGAATGATTTCTTCCTAATATCTTGTGTAAAACTGCCCTCTTTCAGTTTAAAGCCATTCCCCCTCATCCAGTTGCCATATGCCCATATAAAAAGTCACTCTCCAGTTTTCTTGCAGGCCTCCTTCAGGTACTGGAATAGTTATGTACCTTCTACAAACTGAAATGAACACAAAGTCACATCCAGTCACCCAGACTGCTGAGGCCTGGCTGGAGAGGTGCACTCCTCAGACAGGGGCAGCAAAAATCTGTTGTGAGCCCACTGACGTATTCGACCAACGTGGAACACTTCAGACATTCTTGCTGTTGCATTCGTTTGCTTTACTGGCACATGTCCATGCCTGATGCCTAATGTATGTGGTACACTTCTTAAAGGACAGAACCCCATGTATGGCTTCAGGCTTAGGGCAGAGTGGCTGGCAAGCTGCATGGAGGAAAAGGATGTGGGGGTGTTAGTTGATGGCTGAACATGAGCCAGAACTGTACCCAGATGGCCAAGAAGGCCAATGGCATCCTGGCTTGTATAAGAAATAGCGTGGTCAGCAGGGTCAGGGAGGTGATTGCTCCTCTGTACTGGGCACTGGTGAGGCCACACACTGAGTTCTGTGTTCAGTTTTGGGACCCTCATTACAAGAAAGACATTGAAGCTCTGAAGCATGCCCCGGGAAGGGCAATGAAGCTGTGTCGGTTCTGGAGTACAGGTCCAATGGGGAGCAGGTGAGGGAAGGGATCGTTCAGTCTGGAGAAGAGGATCAGGGGAGACCTTACGGCTCTCTCCAACTGCCTGTAAGGAGGTTGTGGTGAAGGGGGAGGGTGGTCCAGCTCTTTTCCTGCATAACAGCAATAAAATGAGAGGCAATGGCCTCAAGCAACACCAGGGGAGGTTCAGGTTGGATATCAGGAAACATTTCTTCCCAGAAAGAGTGGTGAGACACTGGCACAGGCAGCCCAGGGAGGTGATGGAGTCACCATCCCAGGAGGTGTTGAGGAAAATGGAGATGCGGCACTGAGGTACATAGGTCAGCGGGCACGGTGGGCATGGGCTGATGGTTGGACCAGATGATCTTACAGGTCTTTTCCAACCTTACTGATTGCCCAATACTATCACTGCTGCCTGCTTTTTCAAAACAACCCTGGGAAACAAAAATAAATCCTGAAGTAAACCCCAGGGCTGCCACAACTGGCTCCCTGCACCCGGGCCCTACTGCTCCCCACCTGGCCGTGGGCTTCGTCCCGCACCTGCTGTGAGAGCTCGGGTCCGCCATTTCCAGCTACCGGCGGAGAGGGGGAAGAGAAGCTGAGGCAGGTTATTAAAAATAAATAAATAAAAGTAAAGTAAAATAACAAACAGGAACAGCAGCAGAGCGGTGAGCGATTGGCGCTGACGTCCCCATAGAGCCCGGCGGCTCCTCCAGTAACAGCCGCTTACCGCAGCACGTCCCGCTACCGGCTGAGCCTGTCGGGCGCCGCCGGGCACCTCTGAGGCGCCTGAGGCCGCGTGCACCGCCCGCCCCGCGGCACGCCGGGACGTGTAGGCCGCAGCGGGAGCCAGCGCGGCGCGGGCCGGCGAGGGGAGGACTACGAGTCCCAGCCGCGCCCGCGGCCGCCCGCTGCCGGCAGGAGGAGGGGCAGGGGCCGGAGTTGGCCGCTCGCCGCCGCCCGCCCCGCGCCCCAGGCGCTCACCTTGGGTGCGCGGCGGCTGTGCCGGGCCGGGCAGTAGCGAGGAGGTAACGGACGGAGGTGAGCGGAGCGCGGGGAGGTGTGACCGCAGGGGTGAACCCGAACTGAGGGGCAGCGCCGCCGCGCGTCGCGCCCTCCCGGTGCTCGCGGCTGCCGCTCGGCCGCCCCTGGGCGGGGAAGAGCCGCGGGTCCCCGCGGAGCCCCCTCGTCCCCGGCCGCCTCCCCGCCGGTCACGCGGTCGCCGAGGGGATGCGGTGTGCGGTGAGCTGCGGGACCAGCGGCGGTGCGCGGAGAGCGGGCGGACCGCGGACGTGAAGGGGAGAAGAGGCAGAGGGGAGTCCGTCATTTCCTCGTGTATTGCCCGGCACTGCGGGCCGCGTGGCTCCGAGCGGCCGTGCGACTGCAATAGCTGCTTCACTTCGTAGCTTTAGTTTCAGCCCACACGTCTTCCCAACCCTGCCAACAGCTCGATTGGTCTGTGCTTTATCCCCTGTGCTGGAAAAGGGTAGAACCGTGCCTTTGCCTCACTCAGTGTCTCTCAGCTTCCAGTCTGAGAGCTCTGGGAGCTTCGGACCCCGTTGAAGGGATGAAGGGAAGCCGCCGGGACGAACTGCGCTGCTGCGGGCTGTGCTTCATGCTCCGCACCCCATCGCGCCAGTGGCCCAGCAGCTGCTGCGGCAGGACGTTAGCTAATAGTAAAATAAGGACTGATAACTATGGAAAAAGTGCTCTTACTGTTGTTACTTAGCGGTGACTCAGCAGAAGGTACCTTCATAATTCTTGTGTCTGTTGCAGTCACACGGTGTTGGTCTGGCTGGGGAAGGCTGAGGTCGTTGGGGTTTTGTTTGTTTGTTTTTCATTATATTTTCATGAAAGAAGACAGCTTTTTCTGAGAGACTTTTAAAGCATCTTCTACCCAGCATGTAATAGAATGTGTTCTGAGTGAATAGATATCTTTATTTATCTTACAGAACTTCCATAAGTAATACACTGCTTCACTAGCTGCTGTAGGAACAATAAAGGTAAGGTGGTTAATGGTACAGCTTCAGACATGTGGCTTATGCTGAATGATCTCGGTGGAGATCAGCTCTGCTCTCAGGGTTCCACCAGTAGACATAGTTACATTTAGTCATACTTGGATTATGGCAATTCCACACGTCCTCAGGACACAACATACTTGTTCTAGTACTGCTTCTAGCAGTGTTTCTGAACTGAACTGTTTTATTGATTGATATGCAGAGCATTGCCAAGCATCTCTGAAATGGAAGGAGTGTAGGGAGAGAGTGGAGTTTCACTCAAGCAGAGCAGCTGTTGGTAGCTGATAAAGCATGTTGATTTGAGATAGTGTAAACCTCCTTGTATAGACCTGAGGGCCTTGGCTCAGCAGTATCATGCTAGAAGCTTCATTAAGCTTAAAATTAGATTTGTGGAGGGAGCTGGGGCAATATTGGGATATTAATGGAATCACATTTCAGCAAAGGAAAGCTCTAAGATCAGCAGGAAAAAATCTACTGATAACTTCAGGGCTGAAGCTCTGATCACTACACCATACTACTGCTGCCTGAGTGATCTGCCCAGAGTTGGTATGCTTCTGTTAGTCATGCTGTGCAAAATTCCATGGGCAGGGTAAGTTTGCTTGATTAATATACTTACAATTAGAAAGGTAAAGATGGCCGAGCGCAATAGTGGGAATTCTGCAGGAAAGACTGAAGCCTTCCCAGCCTTTGCCACAACTGAACCTGGTTCTCTTAGCTGGGCACTTGCTCAGGGGCTCTGTTGGGTTCTGGCCATCAGATCTTGAAGACTCAAGGCACTAAGCAACCATCAAGTGTTTCCATTTGTGTGGCATTTCTGGTCTCTTGCTGTGATTCAAATATCTTTAGCATGCTGCTTTCCAGAGGTGTAGCATTTTGTACCCAAGGGTGCTGAAATGTTCCAAAAGCACATGGTGTGCTTGCTAATCTCCTTAAGCCTCTCACTACAGAGGGGTCTGGAGCCCACTGCTTTTCTGTGTCCCAGGAGATTTCCCCTATGGAACATGAGCCTTGGTGCTAGGTTTGGATGTTCTGGGCTTGTTGTTGTTGTTCTGATCTCCCTACACAGGCTGACCTAGCTGAGCTGGTTGATCAGCTTTCGCTGTGGTTATGCCGGTTGTTACTGAGCTGGGGCTGTAGCCCTGTGAGGCAGTAGCAGCCGTAAGTAGCATAAACTTGACAGGCTGCAACTAGAACGGTTTGGGGAAATGCTGAGGCCTAAACTGTGTCTGATTTATGTAATGAGTAGCTAATAAAGCTTAGAGTGCCATTGTCCCAGAGTCTCCAGTTTGAATACATAGTGACTGAATTGTTTATGCTCTGGTAACTTTCCTGGCTACTTCTTGAGCGTGTCCAGACAGTCTGTGGTAACATCAGACCTTTAGCTGAGTCATATAAGAACAGTGGACCTCAAGGCATAACACAACTATTATGACAGTGTGTCTGTGTGTGTACAGTAGATATCAGTTTGACTATTGAACTGGAGTATACAAGATCCTTAGGAATGGCTTGAATTATTTCAGCTGCCCATTTTTCTTCCTCTGACATTAATACACAGGAAGAAAGCTGTCAGGACTTTCATTCCCACCTGTTTCTTACTCTTCTGCAACACCACAGCAGGTTGCCCTATTGTCATGGGTTTCCCCCATTCATTTACATGAAGATCGCTCCCTCTTGATCCAGTGTTTTCATACTTCTGCATGCGATGAACTGCTGGCTGCTAATTTTTCTTCTGTTTCATTGCTGATAGAGTATTTCCATAGGAACTTGTTCTCGTAAAGGAGATGCTTTTCTGCACAGTGGTTTGATCAGTCTGTAACTTTAAGCAGAATTACACACTGTAGCTACAATTCTCAAGCTCAAATCAACCTGTTAGTTTGAACCCAATGAATTTCAGTGAAATAATTGCCATCCTTATTCTGATTTAAGTGCTTCTCAAATAGTCTGTCAGAACTAAAGCATGGACAGAACTTTCCACTCTTATTAAATAAGAGTCTGTAGTGTTTGTTGCTTGAAACATCATTGCTGGAGTCCAGTTCACTGGGGCTGGATCAGATTAAGGCATTACAGATTAAGGCTTGGCATTATAAAATTTGACTTCTGGGCATCTGGTTTTCAAGGAACAGAATTAAAACCTTAATATGCTGTGCAGCGTAGAGCTTGGATTGCTGTTCTGAGGTGTCTGTCAGGGAATGTTGCCTGCTCCAGTTGTGGCAGCTCTGCTGGGCTCAGGCATGTCTGAGGAGGCATGTGTAAGTTGTGGCTGGAACAATGCCACGGGTTGTTTTCATAGATGCAGGCATTTGTAATACCTTCTTTAAATGCTTAACTTTTGCTGCTGCTTTCAAACCTGTTTGGCACAATGTGCTTACAGTCCTTTTCTGGAAAAAGCTAGAATTAAGTCCACTTGCTGCTTCCATGCACTGAGGCTTAGCCCCACATGTCCTGCTCACTGCAATAGTGCCTTAGCTACAGAGTTCTGACTCCAATATTATTTTCTAAGCCCTTCTTATTTCTGTTAGATTCTTTATCTCCTGTCTCTGGTCTGTTTCACGGTTCAGTGTGGAATTTTGTTATGTGCTCATTTTCAGATCTGTATTATTATTTGGGTTTTTTTGTTTGTTTTTTGTTGTTCTGCTTTAGTTTCATGTTTAATTGATGCATATGATCTTTTGGTATTACAGTGCTCCTGATCCTGCTGTACTTGTGTCCATATAGCTAACAGGTGACCTGGGGCTTTTGTATGTGTGCTTGTATTGAAGGAAAGTCTTGTAAGAGGAAGTCACACCAGAAAATAACTCAGTGAGCCTTTCTTCTTTCCCTTTGATGATCCTCGCCCAGGCATTCATATTGCCTTTACAGTCCCTTGGTTATTGTGTCCTGTTTGGGTTATTTCTTGAAGGAATCCATTTATGCTGGGAGTCAGTTGGATGACTCTTGTCCCTGCAGACTAACATCTTTACTGATCTGGTATGGATGATGATTTGGTAGGTGAATTTCTGGCCTTCCTGTGTGCTTGAATGGTGAGCACCACAATTTCCTTAATCTTCTTGCAGTATACGTATCTTCAGTTCTACCATATAAATGTTGCCAATTAATGAAGACCTCACTAATGCTTCTGAAAAATTAGTGCTTCAGTAGCCTCATTGAATTAAAGTACGGCTGTGAGTGCAGGAGTCTGGCAGGTTATTTTATCCTTTTTGTTCTCTTCAGTGGAAAACTTTCAACATATGAAGCTGTTCATCACAAACTGATAATGAGTCAGTCTGAGACAATTTCTATATGTTATCCCATCTTAACTGCACTGTTGTGATTGTGGAACCACTTTTTTTTATGTAGATCAAGATTAGTAGTTTTACTTGTGTAACAAAGAGCAGACATAGAACCATCACATGCTCTGTGACATACTTGTTATGTGGCAGCTGTTGTTTAAGCTCCCAGGAAGCATTAGACATTTCTTTTTCCATGAGCTATGTCATCAGCCACAGAAAAATGTTAAGACATAAAGTGAGTCTGCAAGTGCTGGTGTGAAGCACTGAAAAACCTCTGTATATTTTTGTTTGCTTACTGTGAATTTTAAGTATTCCAGCAACAAGCAGTATTGGCCACTGCACAGTTGTGACCTTCGTGCATAACCCTGATGTCAAAAAGTCAAGAAAAGTCATTTCCACTAACTGGCAACAGAGCAACACCCTTAAGTACATAGGAGTCAGGAAGACGCTATTGCTTGGATAACAGAATCTCAGCCAATTAGCAGTTGCCTAAACTGGGGCAGGATACATCATAAGTCAGGTCCTTCTTGCTGCTCACACAGGATTTAATTTGGTACCTAGTGCACAAACAACATACCCTGACAATCTGTGTTATAATATCAGCTGACAAGGAAATGTCTTCTGAACACGCACCCTCGTGTGAATGCAGAAGTTGAACTTCTCTCTCAAAACTATAGGAAGAGAATTACAGTTTGATTAAGTAGCTACCAGTATCACTTCCCAAGAGAATATCTACGCTGTGCTGGAGCTCCTTGTTGGCTTTTTCAGAAACAGCAGTTCTTTGGGAATTTCTTCTAGCACAGGAGTTGTTGTCCCTGTTCTGCAGAGGGGAAAATCCTTTCTGAAAGCCCTAGGAAGGGAGACTCCCTACAGGATCCTTGGAAAATTCAAATCCTCTGTTAGTTAATAAGATGGTTACTTCACACCTTCACACCTTGTTGTCTGCAGTGAAACTGTAATATCAATTTATACATTTGAAACCCTCTGTTTTCTTCCCTCCTTCCAAGTCCGTCATTTATTCCTGTAAACACGGTGTGATTTGCTGTCCTTCAGCTTCCCCAGTGGCTTCAGGCATTTGCACTATAAATATGATCACTGAAATTATTGTGATTATAAACAGCAACCTTCTGCTTTTTGATTTGTAACTTGATGCAGCCAGTTGGGAAGCAGGGTTGATGAAGCAATCTATGATTGGAGGACTTGTTAGGTGCTTTCTCCACTGAAGAAAGTGCAGCATGTAACTGTACATTGCTACATGATCAGGCACTTGTTTGTTGCGCGCTTGTTCCACTTGGCTAGAAGATGGATGAAGAGTTCCAGGTCATGAACCATTGGTGCTCCAATGTTACACGCACTGTAGAGATGATTCTGGGTTAGCTTTGTATGTATGCTTGATCTTGATCCATGTTTTCTCTTCTGATCAGCACCTGGATGGCCACAGTGAATCCTGCTCCAAAACAGTTTTTGGCAGTGGATTTCCCCCACAGAAGTGAACCTAGCTAATGGTTACCCAACCTGAGGTCCACAGAGGGCTGTGCATCCTTATCAGTTGGCTCAAGATCAACAAAGCAGTCATTGGCCATGATACCATTATGATTAACTCTGATTTTACTGTCTGTAGCTACTGATTTTGGAGTTCAAAGGGAACGTTATGAAGAGCTGGATATTTCAGATTCATACTCAATGTCACTAAAGCCACAAAACACAGAAATGAGAACAATGTCCTCAAGAACCCATGTAAATATGAACACAGTGTCTGCGATGGAAACAAGCCACCCCTTATCTATATCTGGTGGGGGAGAACAGTGTTTGCTGCTCAAAGTGCCACAGCTGTCTGCCTTATGTGAAACTGATTAAATACCTCAATCACAGGCTTCTGAAATATTATCTTGTTGAAAACAAACATAAGATTGCTATTTGATAAGAGATAACATTAGATACTAATAAATAAACCATGAAATCAATCTTTAGACTCAAAAGTACTAAGTTAGATTTAGTCTTTTTTTCATTATCTGGCTAGTTACTACTTTCTGAGACAAGGATCTCAGCAGCTCACATTTTAGGATTACATCCTTTTCAGTGAGTAAAACATCAGTTTGTTAGAGGAAAATCATGCTGAACACAGCAGTCTCAGGCAGGTGAGGCTGCTGCTCTGCCTTTGCAGGTCCTGTGAGTACCAAGGCTAGAGATGCATTCCCAGCAGACTCACAGAGCATACACAATATACTTGTATGCGTGGCCAGCCACATAGATTAGATAGACAACAACAGTCATCTCGTTCTCCTTCTCTGAGTATGGAAGGATGGAGGTTCACATTGATAATAGGTATAAATTAATAGATGTGTCCATATATGTTTGTATTTCCTCTAGCAACTGCACTTAGACACTGAGGCTCCTGCCACTAGTTGGTGTATCCCTGTGTCCCCCCACTGGTCATGTAAGCTCCTGAGGCCTTATCCAGTTGCTGGGACAGTTATCTGTATATACACATGGTGGATCAGGATTCCCCAGCTCCTGATAGTCATCCTGTGCCAGGCTCCAGTGCTCTTGCCCACAGAGTGGGGTGGGGCTCCCCTGGTCCCATTGCTGCTCCCTGTGCTGCTCTGGGCTTGTGCAGATGGGCTGATAGCTTCTGTGGTGCAACTGGAGTGGGTGTCTGAAGGAGCTTTTGTTACATAAGCAACACTGTCTATGCAGGCATCTCAACCTTTCATTTGGAAAAGAGTGGGAACTTTGTCTGAAAGCTGTGCCAGGATTGGTCCCGATTATTAGATTTTTTTAAAGATTCACATGAAAGCCTCTGCATTTCTTATCTTCCTACCTATGCGGCAAAAGTTCTGTTGGGTTCACAAGTAATTTCTGAATTTGTGAAGCTTTACCTGAAGGCTGCAGTTCTAAAACGTCTGTTCAGTAGTGTACTTAGTGGGAGTAACAAAGGAGAAACAAGGATGATAAGTGCAGTCCAAGGAAACTAAGAAAACTCATTCCATATAACCCCACCCAGTCATTTTACATCTGCTTTGTGCTTGTTCAAAAAATAATTCAATTCCGGCTTGGTATCACTTTATAATTACTTAAGATGATAAGTAAAAGGGCATAAGGGCCCTGAGGAATGAGGTCAGAGAGAAAAGAAAGAAATGAGAAAAGTCATGGTTCTGAAAATTGGCTCTTGGGATGTCAGCAACAGACCTTGCAATAGCTCTGCTTTTCAGTGTACCTTTGGTGGAGTGTATTTTCTGAACAATGAATTCCACAAGCCCTTTGGCTAACAGCCACCCCCTTTATTTGCAGTCTTGAAGGTACTTGATAAACTTGCAGTTCATGATCCAACTTGGAGTTCAGCGCACATGCACTTCTCTAGCATAATGCTGTATTAGAAACTTCCACCCATGCTTTTCCAACTTGTAAAGCATTCTGTGCTTAGCCACCAGGAGGAAGGCTTTCTGCTCCTTTAAAACAGGCATTTCTCTCATCTCAATCTGTCATTGAACCCTTTGAGTTATAGTTGTTCTTTGTGTCTCCATCTTTTTTTTTTTTCCTTCATACATTGTATTTTGAATATAAGGTATATTCAAGTATCCACTGTATGTGCTTGAATGTCCACAATAACCAAATTTAGGCCCTTATAAATTTGATGACTGTATTCTCATGTATATAAACTGGATCAAAAATTACTGTCATCTGCAAGATCAGTATAGGTGGCTTTACAACTGTGCTTTATCACCTACAATTGTGAGGAGAAAGTTCTTGATTACTAGAGATGGTGTTATAAAGTGATATTTGCTTCCCTTTCTTTTTCTCTGACACCTTCAATTTGATAGTAGCAGTAAAGACATAAGAATGGGTCTTTATCAGTCAGATAAAGAACTGCTAACTCTTAAGTCTTTTGCATACAGCTTCTAGCTACTTTAGCTTAACTTTTATCTGTCTGATAAGATTAATGGCAGTGTTTCTTAGCAGCATGTTAATTTTATCCTTGCTATGAAGTTCAAAGGTTGTCCAAGAACAGTACTCCACTATTAAGTAAGACTCACAAATGCTGGAAGATCGCCTTTCTCTTCCTTTAGCTGAGGGTCTGGGAGTTGTCAGAAATCACTGTTTTATGCTGTGTCCTCATGAGAATGACTCTTGCTATTTTTCCTCTTCCTTGAGCATGCTGAGAGTGAAGACCGAGTCTGAATTTGTATGTCCTATATATCTCTATTGGCAAATCACAATGCTGGTGGTCAGCAGACACTTTGGAGGGACACAGAAGTAATCACAAAATGCTGCTCTCTTTGACTCCTCAGCTACTCAGTGGACAATGTATATTATCTGTTGTAATATTGTCTTTTATCTGCACAGCTTCTTTCCAGGTGATTAAATCCCAGCATTTACAGGTGCATGAAGTAATTTCTCCCACAGGCAGGACTTTGTGCTTCCCTATGTTGAACTCAGTGGGTCTCCTGCCTGCCCATTTCTCCATCAAGGTGCTTCTGAATAGTAACACAACTATCTGGTGCATCCATCTTGTATACTTTCTTACATAGGAGCTCCTTGGTCATCTACACAGGCCTTCTACCACTCTTGCTTGAATTCCTGTTCCTTGGAGTGGACAATCCTTGGATTTGGAGGAGGTGATCACTGACAGTCAGTCAACTCTCTAGGATTCTTCTCTCTGTGACCATATCCCATGGCTCTCCTGAGGTCAGGGACTGTGATTCAGCTGTATGTCTTGTTCCACCCAGGATTCTTTTAGTGAAGCACTTGAACAGGTCACCCAGAGGGATTTTTGATGTCCTGTCCCCAGAGACATTCAAGGTCAGGCTGAACAGGGCACTAATCTAGCTGTAGGTGTCCCTGGTCATTGCAGGGGAGTTTTTCCAGATGACCTTTAAAGATCCCTTCTAACTCAAATGGTTCTATGATTTGATGATTCTGAACTCCCCTATTTCATGGACACCGCAGCCAAGGCTTCTCCTAAGCTTCATGTTCCTGACATGTTCTTCCTTGTTGGTAAGCATCAGGTCCAACAGGGCTCATCCCCTTGTCAGCTCCTTCATCACCTTTATTAGGAAACCGTAATCACTGCACCCTGGAAAGCTTCTGAATTGCTTGTGGTCTGCTGTGTTACATTAGGACAGTTAACATTTCAGGTATTTTAGAACTCATGCCTGCCTCACTGTCTGGAACAGAGCAAGATGCGCAATGGGAAGTGGTATTTGTGGGCAGGTAGACTTTGGTGCAAAAAAAAAGTGTATATTTGGCTGCTAACATCTTAATACAGAAAGTAATTGCTTGCAGTGTGCAATGAAATACAACTGGTATCATGAAGATGGTGGAGTAATGCTGTTCTATTGTTTACTGGACCCAGATCTGAGAGTTACAGTTTTCTAAGCAATGATGTGAGAAACTAAAGTGACATTCAGGCTTCTCAGTGACTTCAAACTATGTAAGGATGGGAAAGAAGCTTAAAATGCGTCTCAAGAGTAAAAAGCCAACAAGCTTTGATAGCACCTTTGATGTGCCACCATTCCTGCAAACCTGCTTTTGATTTCTTATTTCATGCAATAAAGCTGAAGTAAACCTTAATTGTGGTGTAAATAAACATTGCAATTTCAGTAAAATATTGTTCTGGAACTGCATATGGAAAATCTTCTTACAAAATAATGAGAGCTGAAGAGCTGCTGTGTTCCTGAAGGTAGAGAACCATGAGCTTTGAGTGGAAAATTCTAGCACCTTTGTGCTAAAGGCTCTGGGAGTAATACTGGTGCTGGGCAGACTGTATTTGCTGAATCAGAACATTGGCCCAATAGTGGCTCGCTTTGAGCGTTCAGGTGGAGCTTGTTGAATTTCTGTTCAGTAACCCTTTTCTAGGAAAGTATTGATGTACAGTCAAAACTATGTGCTTCTGGGTTACCACCCTTGGTTAAAGGCAAACGTGCTTAATCACCTTGTTGGACTTGAGCTCAAAGACCTTGTTCACAATCAGGGCTTTTTCCCATTATTTAAAGGGGTCAAACTGTAAGTAACATCTCTACCCAGATCAGAATAATCGTGGTAAGATTCAGTTTAAAATACTTGTATTTTTTTCTTATTAGTTCACAGTGTATCAAAAGCATCAGTGTCATCTCTTCTCAAATTCTGGGTTACAATAATTTAACTGAAATCTGTCTATTATTTTTAAAGGCAGTTTGGAGCTCAGTTTTTCCTAGGTTTCACTTCACTGTATTTGTGTGCACTTTCTGCTGTCAAATGTAGTGGTAGCCAGCATCCCTGCTTAATGATGTAGCAGTTCTGTCATTTTGCTCCCATAAACATGGGGTACAAAATGACTGAAGGAGAGTCCTGGAGAGCTCTGAATTATGAGTCAGAGTTCAGGTTGTGAGTAACTGTGATTCAGAGTTGTGTTTATAGAAGTAGCTTCCACAGGGCTAAGTAATGGGCAGAGCATGTCCTGAACATGTTCAGATGTTTATGGCAGTGGCACCTCATTTTAGTGGGTGTAGGGGTGAGAACAGCAGTATCATAGAATCATAAAGTCATTAAGGCTGGAAAAGACCAATAAGACCAATCCAACTGTCAGCCTATCTTCACCATGCTCACTAAACTGTGTCCCAAAGTTCCACCTCTTCACGTTTCCTGAACATCTCCACCACCTCCCTGTGCAGCCTTTTCCAGTACCTCACCACTCTTTCTGCCACCTGAGGAGACTGTGCCTTTGAACAACAGTTCTTTGATAGCAGTGAATTGTACGTCCTTCAGATACTTGCTGTCTGGAAAAAGAAGCCTCTGAAAGAAGGAAGAGGAAGCAGGGCGGGTTGGTGCAGGAGGCACTGGTTATCTGGAAAAGGAAGTGGCTTTCTCATTGTTAGATTTGAAGTCTGTGTTCTGGAGATGGGCGTTACAGTTTGTGAGCAAGCAGCAATAAAGTAATTTCTCTTCGATACTCACATTTCCTTTAGAAGCTGAGGAGGAAGAGGGCAGATAAGTCTGAACATACCTTTCCATTTTTTCATTTCTGCAATTATTTACAGAGCAATTAATACAGAAGCTTTCTTTACATTGGAGAAGCATAAAAATAATGGTTTCCCAGTAGTAAAGATATCGAGTGTAATTTATTTATTTACTGTTACTGACCATCTAATTAGTGCTTCTGAACTTTAATCATAATTCTGTTACCTGGCTCATCAAAGTGCACTCTTAGAAAGGAAATTCCAAGTGAGAGGTTCAAACAGCGACATCCACTGATCAAACCTTTTTTCTCTACTGTCAGGTTTTGCTGTGGAGACTGTAGAGCTGTTCTTGGCTCCTGTTCAGTGAGATCAGCTATGGAAGATGCTCAAGAAAGTGGAGAGTGTCTTGTGCAAAACCAAAAGTATCATGTGGAGAGACCAATATATAACCAAGAGATCTTGCAAGGACAGCTGCACAAACGAGAAAGAACACCTCAGAGTTTGAGGCAGAAAATCGAACACTCTTGTCGGTAGGATATTATGTCTTATGTTTGTTTTATTAGTTAGAACCATTCTAATTCTCTTTTCATACACATATGTGGTAGTTCTTTCAAAAAACCTACAAGATAGAAGCAGTAGTTCTGGTATGATTATTCAGCAAGGCTGTGATGAGGTTGTGTACGTGTTTTTATATGTAAATGTGTAACTGTATTACAAACTGTAGGATGAACTAGTTGAATTACCTTTATTAAAGTGAAAAGGAAAAATATGCAAGATAGGAATGCATATATCTGTGGGACCCAGAAAAATGTCTGCCCTTTTTATGTGGAAATGCTTGCAGTCAAATTGCATTTCACATGAGAATTTCATGGAAGAACTGAAGTAAATGACTGCTGTGTAGAAGTTAAATGATTAGCCAAATGAGGATTTAATAGAGGTACTTTGTAGCTGTTAACTAACTGCCTTGCAAACTAAGTATCAGATGGTTACGTGTAAAATGCCTTTAACTGTGCATCTCTAGCTTCTTAGTGCCAGAGGATAATGAAGAAAAGCTTCTTATGGTATTTGATTTTGTTAGCTTTACATTTATCAATGCTCCGTCTGCAGAGTTGACTCTGTTCCTTGCCAGAATGTTGTTCTGCCTGACTACTTGTTTGTTAAATATTTGTAATGTTGTGATTTGATGCTTAGGGATTCTCTTTGGTTAACTGAAGGACTATTCCAATAGTATCGGCACCTAATTCCACTCTGTCATGTCATCAACTCCCAAAGAATGTCCCAAGTAAAAATTATGTAGTTCATAATCTACAGAGCAGAGGGAATTGCAGGAAGTGTGCATGACTAGTTTTTCCCTCACTTTAACAATAAACTTCTTCACTATGCCATTTAGACCTGTGACGGTTTGGGATTATTAACAAATTTCTGCAGATCCCTCACAGTTCCTCTACACAGAGAAGTGTTTGTATACTTCCAGTCTTGTATTTTTACTCAAGGGTAAAATATCCTACCACACTGGAATCAACTTATGTTGCATAGCAATGCTGGATAGAGAGAGGTATTCCTTGGCTCTATTAATTTCTCACGAGTCAGGGTTTCTAAAGGTTAATAACTGCTAAAAGACATAAAGATCAGTATTGCTAACTTCAGTGCCTTTCCTTTCATGGTAAAGGAGGACTATATTCTCAAGTAGCCTTAAAATTGGTATTGGTAACAGTGATAGTAAAAAGCACTAGTAAAATAATCTAGGGGAAAAAAAGCGTAATGATGTCAGAAGATATAATAAAAAGTATAAAACATCCAGACAGTAAGTAAGAATAGGAAAAAGCATTACAAAGTATCTTGAGATCTATGAGGGAGAAACATTATCTGAAAGCAAGTTATCCTCAGGGATTGTTATTAGACAATTGATCTCAGACAGAAGTGTTGTGTGACTGCACCATTTCACTTCCCTCAGAATTCCAGCCTCAGAAGCTTGTAATGCCAACATGTGAAAAAGGACTGAAGTAACCGAAGTCATGATAGTTTGTGCTTAAGCTTTGTACAGAAAAGACTGTAATCAGAAGTCTGAGTCTGTGTTTAGTGGGACTGTTATGCTGCATAGAAAATAGAGATTTTTTGTGAGCTGCTAGTGTCTTAACTTTTTCCTTCTGCTCTGTCTTTTCAGTTGCTCCTCTAAGAAAGCCAAGTCTCATCTTTACAGTTTCTTACCAATTTTAAAATGGCTTCCCCGTTACCCAGTGAAGGAATACTTATTAGGAGATATTATCTCAGGTATAAGCACTGGAGTTATGCAGCTTCCTCAAGGTGAGTATCTCTCTGGATTTATTCATCCTCTTCTTTTTCTGTGTTTGCTTTTATAGTAATGATTGGCTTCCTGAATGGGTGCCTATGAATAGCATGGGCCTTTCAGATGCATGTCTGGAGGTCAGCACAGCATTTGGCAGACCGTCGTGTAAGGAAGATTCCCTCAATACTGCATCTAAAATTATTCAGAGAAGAATGTGCAAGAAATCAGAGACTTCTGTCTTAAGGACAGAAGCCACCAGCTTAAGCTATAGCAGAGTCAGAGAGTCATAAGGGTGGAAGGGACCTCCAGAGATCATCTAGTCCAACACTTTGCTAAAGCAGGTTTGCTGGCGTAGGTCACACAGGAAAGCATCCAGGTGGGTATGGGGTATCTCCAGAGGAGGAGACTCCATAACCTCTCTGGGCAGCTTATTCCAGTGCTCTGTCACCCTCAAAGTAAAGAAGCTTTTCCTCATGTTTGTATGAAATTTCTTATCTTCCAGTTTGTGTTCGTTGCTGTTGTTGGGCACTACCAAAAAGAGCCTGGCCCCATACACCTGACTCCCACATATTAGATACTTATGAGCATTGATAATATCAATCTGAAACCCTTAGTCTTCTCATCTTCAGGCTGAACAGCCCCAGATCTCTCACTCTTTCCTCACGAGGGAGATGCTCCAGGCCCCCAGTCATCTTTGTGGCCCACATGTTGGCAACTACTAAGCGGACATCTCAGTGCTGATGTAGTAGCGGGCAACAGTTGGCATGGAGAAAAGCAGTCAAGAGTAACCTATATAAAAAGAATGAAAATCTTTGGACTTTCTATTAAGTTAGTTGGAAGTTTGACACCTAGTAGAGCCAGGCTTTGAAGCTGGAGCAGACTCTAGAAGAATAAGAGAGAAACTATATCCTTTGTTCTTTTCAGTTCTTGGTGACTGGGCTAGTGAAGCCTTTTGTTAAGCCTGACGTTATCAGCAATTTCAGAAGTGCTGCAGTGTTGAAAACTGGCATCATTTTACTGCAGTGTCATTATGAAGTGCTGTTACTGGGAATGGCGGCTTCATGACAACAGCTACTGTCCCAGTAGTTCTCAGAGTAGAGTCCTTGTTTTTTTTTACAGAGCCCAGTTGAGAGGGATCCTCATGTTAAGGGTAATGAAGCATACATAAGTTTACTTAAGTTTAATTAAGCTTTGGCTTATTTCCTATTTCTGCCTCACTCATTCCTCTTTAGGCTGAGGCAGGTCTGAAGAATGAGTCTAGATCTCAGAAATCTTGATTATTATGGGATGACCCATTAAGGTAATGAAATATCCTAACTTAGTGCAATTGACCTTTTTATTTCTACAGCTTACCAGATTTATGCATTATTTTTTTTTCTTTATAATTAAGAATTCTTCCTTACACGAGCATAAACATCGCATAGCAGGGGGGTTGAAATTAGATGATAATTATGGTCCTTTCAATCCAGGCCATTTTATGGTTCTGTTCCATGATTCTATCTTAAACAGATCAGTGCAGTGGTAAACTGTAAGAGAAATATGTCATGCTTTAGGCACAAACATCTCCATGTGTATACTGAAGCACAGTTTATGTGATGGACTAGATAAGGGCACTAAAATGTAAGTGGTCAGCAGTGAACTTTAAACTTAATGTTGAAACTTTGCTTTTAACTAAACATTATTCTTCAGCGATTGCAGTCATACCCTTGAACTGCTCTTGATCTTTCCCTTTCTGAAAAGGCATAAGTTGAACTCCTGTTTTTCTGGAAAGGATGTCATTATGGCAAGAATGAGGTCAAAGAAGCCTGGGAGTCTTGCCAGGTTTGAGCAGTGAACTCCTCTCATGTCAATATCTCTTTATTTCCTTGGCACTGACAGTATTTTAAAAAATGCCAGTACGAGTGAAAAGGAAAGAGAATAAAAGGGTATTCATAGACCCACCTTCCTACTCTGACGCTTTGACACCACTGTTTTTTAGTTCTAATCACTTTCACTGGTAAGTTCATTGCAATATTAAAGGCCCGGATGTTATGGTACAGGATGTTCTGTTGATGCTCTTGGCGTGAGATATCCCCTGGGACAGAGAGTGCATGTGAGGTGAGTTTCAGAAGTACTTAATTAAAAGCTCACTGGTGCAAGAAAATAGAAGTTTAATCAGTCCAGTTCTGTTAGGAATATGAATTCTTGGATAGGTTAGGTCTTGGACATTTTGGCATCAACAAGTCCCTGCATTGTACATGACTACTTGGATGACACAGAAGATTCCTTCCTGGCCTGTTCTATTAGGATAACCTCATGCTTTGTCTCTGGATTTAAAAATAAATTAATAGAGAGAGGTGTTGTAGGGTATCACTAACTCTCCCTTATGGGCAAAGCACCGACTCCTTTAAGTGTGGTGGACTTTTGAGCTTTTCAGACTCAGACTGGAGCAGTCCACCAGACTGTGGTAGCAACACATGGCTTCTTTGTGTGTTGTGACTCTGCACTTGTCTAGGTGAACTGGAGAACAAATAAAGCCAGGATACAGCATTCTCTTTAGTGCAAGTCATGCAAAACTACTGGATTTGCTGAACTGCTCAGGATAGTCACTCTCTGTATCATGTAATGCACACTGTTTGCTACTAAACACAGTCCCATGGTAAGCACCTGTATGGAGTGAGTGTAAGCACCATGGAGTGCTCTGTGGGAGATGTCCCTCACTGGCTTCCCTCAGTGCTGTTCTCCCACAGCTTTATCCTCATGCTTGCCAGCTCCACCAACAAATGGGAATAGTGTGGATTGCTCTTAGGCTGCACATGGGACTGCATGTCTTAAGAAAAAAGCAATTTCATTTACTGGAAGGAACACAGACTGTAAGCTCCTTGTCTTAATGGATTGTAAACAACACGTCCTTGTTTCTTATACACTCAGGAACATGTTTTACAGATATTTGAAGTATAATGTAATCCCACTCATTCTGGGAAGAGGTGAGGAAGGGAGGAAGAAAGTGTTTGGTCAGATATAAGATGCCATGAAAATCGTGTCTGATTAAAAAGGAGGAGAAAAATCAAATGTGTTCTGGATTTGCGGTGGTGGAGTGTTCACTAAGTTTTTGAGAACAAAAGACACAAAATATGTTTGTTAACTATTTTGAAATACTTCCAACCACAAAGACACGTGCACACAAACAAACATATCCATGCGCATCTGCAATGCCTGTAGTTACAGACTTGTGGTTTCCTGAATTAAATCACTCAAGTTTCTGGGCACTGTCTTACACTATTATATATATTTATTTAAGAATATTCTCTGCAAGACTTCTCTTTACCTGTGATAAATCTCTAACACTCACATTAGATGAGTTCAGCTTTAGTAGACTTGAGTCCTTTTGCTTGAAATTGTTTTTTTCTGCCTAACATATGTATTTGTGTTTGTTTTCTAGGGTTAGCTTATGCTTTGCTGGCAGCTGTTCCCCCAGTATTTGGCCTATATTCTTCATTTTATCCTGTCTTTCTGTATACTTTTTTTGGGACCTCCAAGCACATATCAATAGGTACAACTGCATGGATAACTGAAATTCTTTGTGTGTTTGTGCCTGACAAAGCTCTAATAATTAAGTTATATAAATAGAAAGTGTAGTGGTTTTCTGTGAACTCACGTTTATGTGAATAAGCAATACAAAAATGTGTTGGGCACGAGCAAGTTTTTTTATTGTTAATTTACTTATCCTACTTAGGAAAGAATAAAGAGCTGTGGGCCAGAGGGGGGTGGTTTTGTCTAGAAACGTGTGCTATGAACTCCTGAACTATGATTTAGTCTCTGTTGTCAGCCATCCATCTGGCCATGAGTCTCTAATTTGCATAATAGAAACTGAGATGGAAAAATGGATGATGTTTACTTACCATAGCAGTCTGTGTTCAATATCTAAATAGCTTCTGGATCTAAAAAAATATACTATTTAGATAGAAGAATCTATTATCAAATAATTCTGTGGATCTGTGCAGTAGTAAGGAAGCCTAGAACTGTTCCTTACAGGAGCAGGATTTTAACTTATTAATTATGTATTAATTATGTATTAATTAATTATTTCATTTCCCCCTTATTTCAGGCACTTTTGCTGTGATTAGTATGATGGTTGGCGGGGTTGCTGTGAGACAAGTGCCTGATGAGGTGATCTCTGTAGGCTATAACACAACTAATGCTACAGATGCCTCAGATTACTACAGCCTTAGGGATGACAAGCGGGTGCAAGTAGCTGTGACCCTCGCCTTTCTTTCAGGAATTATCCAGGTATGTGAACACAGTTTGTTTTAAGAGCTGCTGCCAGGCTTGCAGCTGCAAGGGGCAGCGGATCTTAGTCAACAGACTCATGCTTCAGCAGTGTGCTGTGAAGAATGCAGGCTGCTCCATGGCAGCCACGTGGCAGAAGTAACTTGCAGGGAGAAGTGTGGGAAGCAAGTCTGTGTCTGGGCATTTTGTCTTGACTGGCAAAAACAGGACCTCCCCTTTCATTTTTTCCTACCTTGTCAGAAAAGAACTCTACATGATATTCTCTACTATGTCCATAAATGCATACAAGCACCTGTTTATGTGTGTCTTGTGTTGTACTTGCCAGTTGAATGGAAGATTTGGTACATCGATGGTTGCTTACTGAATTGTGGCTTTGGAAGGGCCAGGTTCAGGGCTGCCTGATTTAGCTTGGGGATAAGTAGATCTGGCTGCTGTGTAGTGCTGAGATTCAGATTACAATGAGAGTCACACGGTTCCTGTTTCTCTTCTTCATTAGTTGTGTTTAGGTTTCCTTCGATTTGGGTTTGTTGCCATCTATTTAACAGAGCCTCTGGTGCGAGGGTTTACTACTGCTGCTGCAGTGCATGTCTTCACTTCACAGTTAAAGTATCTGCTTGGAGTAAAGACTAGCCGATACAGTGGACCCCTCTCAGTTGTATATGTAAGTAACTACCTTCACTAAATATGCAAATGCCACATTGTCATGGTCTAGTACTTAAGCCCTTTTCCGTTAAAAAAATGTATTTTGGCACTAAGTAGAACAACTCCTCAGTATTCAAAACTGGGTGTCAGATCCTTAAGTGCTATAGCAATATTTGAGCATCTTAAAGTGTGTCTTGGGTGAGAATAAATCAGCACAGTCCAAGGTGGGCAGATTTTAGGATTCTGCTAAATGTGGTTTCCTAACATGAGCAGATAAAACTCATTGGAATGAACCTCTTGTAGGAAAACATCTGTCCTCCTAATGAAATAGAAGACTGAAGCTTTGTATGACATGTTTTACTGTAAACCAGAGATGTTTTGCAAAAGTAGGAAATGTTATTCTCAGAACCTTGTCCGGTCTGTATTTCTTTAATTTCACACATGGTTCCTGATGGCTGTAATTCTTCATTTCCTGTCTGTAAGCTGTTTTGCAGTATGACTGGACATAAAGTGCTGTGCTATCATAAATGTACCTGTTCTTTAAAGTAATGGAAGAGAACTATTTTTAAAGCAAGGCACTCCATGTGTAACAGTGCTATTTATTAAGGACTAAAACATTAGAACTGATTGTTTGGAGCATACAGTGATCCAGTATTTGGCATAGCTCATAGCCTTATTTTCCACACACCCATCTAATGCACAAAATTTGATTCATAGAAGAGAAACCATGCAGTGTAAAGCTGTTATTTGGTTAATAGGACTTCAGTAAATCCAAAAGCTCTTGTTCACTTAAATTTAAAATTGACAGTTGTGCTTGGAAAGATACTAAATAGATACCTTACAGCAAAGTATGGTTTAAAGGGACATTTCTAATAGAAATCATAACCAAAGCATAAATTGAAGTTTTTGTTGTGATGTCTATTAGGAACACTGAGAGTGAATGAACACTGGCACAGGTGCCAAGAGAGGTTGTGGGTCTCCTTCTCTGGAGATATTAAAAGCCATCAGGACACAGTCCTGGGTTATGTGCTCAAAGGGACCCTGCCTGAGCAGGGAGGATGCACTAAATGACCTCCAAAGATCCCTTCCAACCTCAGCCATTGCCATTTTGTGATTATGTGATTACTTTTCTTGTTGTTATGAACAAGCAGATCTGATCTACCAACCATTCTGGGAAGCTCCAAGTTTACATAATCAGTGCTCCAATTTTGCAGACAAGAAATCTTGAGTAGAAGAATAGGGAAAGTCTCAGGTATCTATGAGAACCAAAGCTTTTAAACAGATTGAAGCTTTCTTATTGCTGAGCAATCAGCATTTCAGTTACAGCCATGAAGGCTGTAGAAAATGTTTCTTGGAAGTCTTTCTTGTGTCATTGCACAGATTCAACAAACCCTTTGGAAACAGGTCCACACAGGTTTGCTAAATCATTATTTCAGTAATATATATATGAGAAATACTGACTGCCAAACAAATCAGAGGGGAGGTGTGCATTCAAGATGAGCTGCCAGGACTTTGATAATTTTCTGGTAGTTGCTGTAATTTTCCTTCTGTTTAAAGTAGGGTATGTACATCTTCTTTCAAAGACCTCTCCAGGGGTCATTTATGTCATCTTTTTAAAAGTCTGTGGAAGAAGATGGAGTAATGATTAGAGGATTTATTTACACTTGAGTAACTATTGTGTTTCAGCAAACTTTCTTTTCTAACACCATTTCTAATAGTGTTTTTCAGCTGAAAGAAATTTGCGGTAATGGCCAGTTCAGTGTTGTTGTAAGATAATTGTTATTTAATCGCATTGCTATGGTAACTTTAGTGGTGGTATCAGCAGCTTTTTCCTTTGGAAATGGCTTTTGCAGCTCTAAATAGATGTGATCTACCAAAGAATATTTGAAGGTATTAGAAGAGATTGGTATTTACTCCTTTCAGGTTGATGCCAGTCTGAAATATGTGTGAAAATGCTGAGCATAAAAGATGTGATTTGGACTTTTTTCCCCATGATAGCAATTTTTCTCCAAATTTTTGACCACTTTCAGTAAGATTGATACTGTAAATGGTTGCAAATCTGTTTCCCTCATTGAGATACTCTGAACTTGTGTATTTTATTGGAACAGCAGGGATTTTAGTGAAGCAGTGATTAGCTGCAGTTATAGATGTTGAATAAAAACAGCAGTGGCAAATACCCTAAGAAAATAAATTTGAATAATCATGATCTTTATGGAGATATTTCTGCTGTTACAGAGCCTAGTTGCCGTGTTTTCAAAAATAACAACAACCAATATTGCTGCATTGATTGTTGGATTAACGTGCATTGCTCTATTACTGATTGGCAAGGAAATCAATCTCCGCTTTAAGAAAAAACTGCCAGTTCCTATTCCTATGGAGATCATTGTGGTAAGTCAGTTGTGAAATTCTGTACCTTAATTATATACCTCTTCTAAAGCTGTAGAATTGGTCTCATTTTTTTATTCTTGTGGGGCTTTGGGGTAACATTTGTGGAATGTAATTTGTTTGAGAATTGGTCCAGTTGAGTGTTTGGGTGCTCATGAGGTTGAGGCACTGATATACCCAAGTTTTGGGCATGAACTCCCAAATAAGAATTGAGCTTTGGCACCTGAGTGAGTCTCTGCATGACATGTGGCATGGAGTACAAGAGCTCAGAATCCCCTCCTGAGGAAAGGCACTTATGGATGCCTGTTCCAGAGGTTCTGCAGGGCTTGCTTTCTTTTTAAAATGCAGTGGTAGAAAGAGGAGCAGGAA
Source organism: Excalfactoria chinensis (assembly GCF_039878825.1). NCBI lineage: Eukaryota > Metazoa > Chordata > Aves > Galliformes > Phasianidae > Excalfactoria > Excalfactoria chinensis. Next base: position 11,742,169 of record NC_092825.1, on the reverse strand, counting down.
CCAGTGGGACTTCTTCCTTTCTCTGTTTCTGATACTGCTTTATCCTTGGATTTTAGTGTAATCTTTTAAAACACAATTCATCCTGCAGTCAGGTATCAATGTGTCCGTCTTAATAATCCACATCTTAATCAAGCCGTCTTAATAGTCCACATCTCACATGAACTTTCACCTTTTAAAGTGTTTGAATTTAAAAATGAGTTCTCAGATAACTAGAGCTAGCAAACAACCTGCACAAAGTCACAGCCAAGGGAGTAGCGGAAGGCATGGATACAATCTGTATGTGAGGAATAAAGAAAGGAGGTGCTTCTGAGAGTTGATGGGGAAGATGCTCTAGAGTATTGTTTAATAGCAAGGCAGTAGCAGCACAATCTTAGACCTTCAGCTTTCATTGCTTCTGCACCAGTTATTTTTTGAAGATAACATGCATATTCTGCACAGGAAAATATAGCAGTGGAATCCTTCTCTTGCACTGGGTTTCCTAATACATGCTGTTCTGTGGTGCTGTTTGCATTTCCTAATACATGCTATTCTACCCAGGCTTAGCTCAAGCAAAGGGTGTTTTAATGATTTGGATCATACCACAACATGCTCCATTTAACTGTCTACAGCAAATGAAATCAGCAAGAGTTGAAGGTGATGAATGGAGTCCTTTTGTCTGCTTCTATACCCACTAACTCTTAGAAAACTGACTGACAAATGAATGTTATCCCTTGTGTTTTACTTCTAATAAGCTGCCATTCCTTCAGACGTATTTCTCTCTTCTTAGCTCTTGATGCATTTGCGGGTTTTTAGGTCATTATCGGCACAGGAGTTTCAGCTGGAATGAATCTGACTGAGTCATATGGAGTGGATGTTGTTGGGAAAATTCCTCAAGGGTAGGGGTGATACATTCTCATTCAAACTATACCTTTTTTCATGTAGCGTGTAGCTTTTATTTATAGTAATTGTAACCATTTATTTCTTTTCCAAGGTTAAGTGCACCAAGAGTTCCTGAGATTCAACTCATCCCAGCAATATTTGTAGATGCACTAGCAATAGCAATAGTTGGATTTTCAATGGCTGTATCTATGGCCAAGATCTTTGCCCTTAAACATGGTTACACCATTGATGGGAATCAGGTAAAAGTATTTGAATTTTCCTATGGGAAATGTTCACTGCCATCTTCATTTCTTCGTTAAAGCAGAAAGGTGTATTGGGCAAGAATGGGTTTTTCTTTCATTGTGTTATCAAGTTATTGGCATAATATAATTATTACACTTGTACCTTTGTTTTGGGAAACTTCAGTTGAAGTTGGATGTGTGCACAAATAATAATTGTTGGGACAGCCATTACTTATACTTCTCTTCTGATAGGCACCTGTTTTACTTCTGCATTCTTTCACAGTGAAACACAGAGTTCCCATGTGATTTCTGTATTGTCTTCTGTACCAAAGAAGAATTAGAAATGGTTTAGAAATTCCAATGATATTTTACTTTTTATTTATCCATTGCAAATAGTTAGTTTGTCCTGTGGGTGGTAATACAGTTGTAGTTTGTTTTATTCTTAATAAATAGATATTTTAGAGTAGAAAGCAGAGGGCATTATTTGTATGACAAACCATTTTTTATGCAATTTTAGCATTAAAGTTCAAGTTATTCATGAGTTGAAGAAATTCTTAAAAACAAACAGTTCTGTCATTCATTTTAATTTTCAGTCTCACTAATCACAGGAACATTTAAGAATGAGAAATGTCTCCATCGCTTTATGAAATACTTCATTTAACAGGTGATTTAATGTGCATTAACTTGTGCTTGCGGTTCTCTCACGTGCACAAGTTATGATAAGGTTGCTATGAAAGCACTGTCAGCAAGAGGTGGTTGTTATTCTGTATGGATAGCTCCACCTTCATACAGTTGCTAGGTATAACTGCCTTTTGTTTTGCTCTGCTTTTGTTTTTTAACACAGGAGCTTATTGCTTTGGGAATATGTAACTCTGTGGGGTCCTTTTTCCAAAGCTTTCCAGTCACTTGCTCAATGTCCCGGAGTCTCGTTCAGGAAAGCACTGGTGGGAAAACTCAGGTATGTAAACTCAAATTTGGAGGCAAAATTTGCTTTCTTTTTTTCTTTTCCTTTTTTTTTTTCTTTTCCATTCCATTTTTTGTGCTCCAAAGCTGGAGACTGGAGTTCCACTAGACTGCTTTATATCTCTGCCTTGGCCACAAGAAGTAACTGCAGTTTTCCTTGTTTCATATCCTGTCTGGGCCAGAATAGGAGGCTGCACGACAGTGAGAATGGACAAGTTGAGTGGGAGGGATCAGAAATGACTCAACCAGCCTTTTGGGAAGTGCAGGAAGCATTGGCTCATGAGTAATACTGCCCTTTTGGGGCAGTTCTGGTTATTCAGATGTCATTTCTTGCTTATTTTGTTCAGATTGCAGGTGCACTCTCTTCAATTATGGTTCTGTTGGTAATTGTGGCGATTGGATACCTCTTTGAGCCACTTCCACAGGTAAGGTAGTTCTGCCTGCTAAGCACTGCATGTCGGTGACCAGAAGCCAGCTAGTATTGCTTACAACAGAGATTATGGAGTGGTTGATGAGTAAGCAGACAGTTAGAGCTTGGTTCAGAAACCCTTAAATTTTGTGTGGATTCTTGCTGTAAGTTAGATTGACAATTAATAAATATTCTGCAAATACAGCGTGCAGTTGTTGTTATTAATATTGACCATTCTGGACTCGGTTTTTAAGATATAACATTGATATCTTCAAATGATGCCCCTTTTGTTGCGGGATAGGAATTCTGGGAAGAGGCTGAAAAGTTAAATGAGGTATAAATCAGCTGGAGAGGGTTGGGGCTCGGTGGTGCTTCAGCATAATGAGTTGAAGTAAAAACAATTTTACTTCTTTGTATTAAGATTTATTCATATGAATAGATACATACTGATGAAAAAACAAGAAGATGATTCTGGTGCCATGCACAGGATAATATGCAATTCCTGTTTTGTTGTTTTTTGTTTGTTTGCTTTCTTAATAAGAGATGTATATTGGTTCACACCCATATGACTGTCACAGAATTTTTACAAGGTATAGCAGAGAAACTTGAATCTGAGATTACAGTCCAGCTACTTCAAGTACTGCAGGCTCTATAACTGCAACGGCCTGAAGCTCAGCAATACATGATTTCTCTTGCCAGGAAGGAGAGTAAATCAAATCGTACTGATTCTGGCTTGCCATTTTGTAGCAGGAAGAAAAATATATTTCTGCTGAACTACTTGAAAAGTTGTTTTTTAAGCCGAACATCTGCAGTACACTTATCAGTTTTATGAGCACAGAAAATAATTATTTTGGATGCTTTGAAGATTTCTTTTGCTTCTGAAAATAACATTTTTTGTAATATTCCCAGACAGTGCTGGCTGCAATTGTAATGGTGAACCTGAAAGGAATGTTTAAACAGTTTGGAGATGTCGCACACTTCTGGAGAACCAGTAAGATTGAACTGGTGAGTAATGCGCAACTCAGAGCATATATTTAACTGTAATAAATGTGTTGCTTCTCTTCTTCCTACCCTCCAAAATGGCATAGGAATTACAAATCAGGTTGTAAGACATTAAATACCCTTGGAGAGGGATCTGTTGCAGACAAGAATGTTTTTGTGCTTGTTCAACAGCTTTTAGCTCAGGTCAGAAGTAGTTTAGTTGTGGTAAAAGCAAAGCTTCTGCAGTGTTGCTATAGGAACTGTACTGAGGGCTGCAGAAATGCCTGAGAGGAATTTGAAATACAGAGTAACAGAAAACTACATGAAACTATTTGTCATCTTCTAAGACAGACCAAAAACCTGTCCATAGTGATTTTCTGGATTCATGTTAGTTTGTTATTGACCCGAAGTAAGATGATTTGCGATTTGCAGCAGTGTGTTACTTCTGGGGGGAACGCGGAAATGTGACGGAGACCTCAGTGTACTGACACACAGGTAGTCCTTAACCCCATGGATCAGATACCCAACCTCAGAAGTTAACTGTAGCCCTATATATATATTGATTTCCAAAGTTCTGGACAAACGGAGAAGTAAATCATTGAAAACATCAGAATAAAATGGTACGTCCCCATTATTGGCTTGAGCTGCTCTTTCTGATCTGTGAAATAGTTCTGCTGGCTTAAAAATGGAGCTAGTTTCTATATAGTATGGCACAGAGACCTTAGCACATTTGAAACACCGAGTTCTCTCTTTTTCAGTGGCAAGCTCCTCAGCATATGTATGGAATCAGGTGTCTCATCCAGGCAAATACCATTAATTGTCCAGGAGTTCTTAGGGCAATCATTCTTCATGTATTTTATTTATATACCTAAACAATTCACTCCGCAAATAGCAGGTTTTGCAACAACTGCTCAGTAAAAGATGGAAATAAATGAGAGCTACTTTTGCACGCCTTGTATGTTTCTTTATCCTTCAGAGTTGGGAGTCTGCTGTTAACTCAGCATTCCTTGGAGAACAGGACTTGATGCATTGATTAATAATGGGACAATTTGTCAGATGTTGTTAGTGTGCCTTGAGCTTTTACACCCTTTTCAAAGGTTAAGGCAATTACAGTTTGATATTATGACGAATTACATCATAGCCTGTTCCTGATCAGAAGAGATTCATAAGCTTCAGGCTGAACTATGCTATTGTTTTTGTGTTAACAGAAGATGCATATTAATTCAGAGCTTTTCTTTGTTTTAGGCCATCTGGGTGGTAGCTTTTGTGGCTTCTCTTTTCCTGGGACTAGACTATGGTTTGCTTACTGCAGTAGCATTTGCAATGATAACTGTTATTTACAGAACACAAAGGTCAGATTTCTTCTTTATTAACATCAGTGTTTGTTGGACTTCTGTGTGGTTGTGTTTGTTTAAGGGATGCAAATAAGCAGCAGACCTTTCCTCTCCCTTCAACTGTGTACAGTATAGAAACTGCTTCATAATGTAGTTCACGGAGGACATGACTCATGGCCCTGATCTGGGGTTCAAATTGTATCGTTCTGAGAACAAAATTTCTAAAGAGCCTGAGAGCTGCAATTTCAGTCACAAATGGCAGCTTTAATCTCTTAATTCACTTAATCTTGTGTATATTGTTTTTAATGTCTGGAATTCGGAACTTTTGGTGCTAAGTTCAGTAAATGATTACCTTTTCTGTGCACTGTCATAGTCAAACTGTGTCAGATTATCACTAGCTAAATGTTTAAGTATTTTATAAAGAAGTTATAATTCATCAAAGAACTATCCATGCCCTTCTAGTTTTTCAGATCACTTCTTGCTTTCGGTTCAAAGCTTTTAGTTGACAGCAAAAGTTGTCTTCCAGACCTAGAGCAGGATGGTTTCTTGCATGTGTGAATATGACTTCACCTGTTACACGAGGCCTCTGTGCTCAAGGTGTTGGTTATCTAGATGGAAAATCTGTAAAAGTCTTTGTATCCATCTGTGTTGGCGTGAAATTAAATCCTGAGATTTCTACTCTGTATAAATAAGCATATTCTTCTGCCAGCTGTACGTGGTTTGATCCCTGCAGACATCACAGTACTTTGTGGTCATACTGCCTCTGAGTCGAGAATGTTCATCTTCTCAGGCATGCTTGTCCTGGGAGCAGGCTTTTTGGAGTTGCAGCATATTCTGTGCCAGTCTGAGCTGCTGTACTCATAAGATAGTCAATGAAGTTGCACCAGTTTAAACCAAAGGAAATTTACTCTGTAACTCCACATGCTGTGGCCAATGCTCTTCAGAAAATGGCCACTAAATATCACTAAGTAGCCCCTTGATGGCCCCTTGGTTTTGTTTCTTCCACAAACTACTCACTGCATTTGACCACATTTAGATGAAATTGTGGCGGACAAAATGACTATTTAAAATAAGATTCAAAATATTTCAAGTACTCGCTTTTCCACTTTGTAAGTGATAATACTGAAACGTTTGCCTCCATTTCCCTCCAGACCTCAATACAGAATCCTTGGTCAGATTCCTGACACAGATATCTACTGTGATGTGGAAGAGTATGAAGAGGTAGGAGTGTGTTTCTGTGTGTGGTTTTACATATTGGAACAAAGATGACTGTGGCAATTGTCTGGTGTGCACCTGCAATATGCTTTCAGGAAGAAAATAAATGTTAATAGGAAAAGCCATATTGTGTAGAATGCTGCCTTCTTGTCCTGCATGTATGTCTGACTAGGAGATGCTCAAAAGTAACCTTTACACAAATTATCATTGCGCTGGCCTAGTACAGAATGGTAAGATTTGTAGGAATACCACTGCTGAACCTGCTGTGTATACAATGGCAAAAAAGCCAGCTTATTTAATTGTGTGACAATATTAAATGAAATCTATAAGCACCAGGACTGTTATTTACAACTGAACCACAGAATGGCTTAGGTTGGATGGGACCTTAAAGATCATCTAGTTCCAAACCCTTGATGTAGGCAGGGCTGCCCCCCACCAGCTCAGGCTGCCCAGACCCCCATCCAACCTGGCCCTGAATACCTCCAAGGATGGGGCACCCACAGGTTCTCTGGACAGTTGTGCCAGGGCATCATTGCCATCCGAGTGAAAAATTTCTTCTTAACATCTAACCTAAATCTCCCCTCATTTAAAGTCATTCCCCCTTGTGCTGTTGCTATTACATAGTATTAAAAGTCAGTCTTCATCCTGCTTGTAAGCTTCCTTTGAGTACTGGAAGGTTGGAATGATGTCTTCTTGGAGCTTTCTCTTCTCCAGGCTGAACAAGCCCAGCTCCCTCAGCCCTTCTTCACAGAAGAGGTGCTCCAGCTGTTTGATCATCTTCATGACCCTTTCCAACAGCTCCACATCGTTCCTGTGCTCTGGGCCCCGGGCACAAGCTTTATTAAACAGCATCTCCCTGCCTTCATCTATCTCCTGTTCATTAAACAGACTCAATTAATGGCGTAATTGCTTGCCGTGCTCTTAGCTGCTGCTGCTCAGGTCGTTTTCATGTAAAATATCAGAGTGCAGGCTGCTCAGAGATGACTTCATTTTGAGACCTACAAAAAGGCCAAGATTCTCAGACTAAAGCTATAGGCTCTTGTTTTGGTAGCTGAGGACCAAGAAAGAGAAAGAAAGAAGGTATTCATGCCCGTATAAGGGGAGGCAAAAAGGAAGCATTCCTAGATCTGCATGATCTCCTCATATTAATATCAGCCACAAATAGAAACATCAGAGTAAATACTGAATTCTTTATATGGCTGTATCTGTCTTTGTTATAAACAGAAGTGTCACAATGCATTGATTCTGTGCAGTATGACACCTGGAAGGGTGGAGGCTCTGATCTTCCAGTTGGCTTTGCTCACAGCACTGCTGACTATCCTTGATACATGCCATTCTGAGTTGGCTTTTGGGCTACACGCTTACAAGTATCCTAATGTCTTGTACCTATGCAGGCAATACTTAACACATCAGTGTTTTTGTTTTTTTACCTTAGGTTAAAGAATATCCCGGAATAAAAATATTTCAAGCTAATACATCACTTTATTTTGCCAATAGTGAGTCATACACAAGTGCACTGAAGAAAAAGGTGAGTAAAGCCAAACCTTTAATACCTAAGTTTTGAAATTGCAAACTTTTTTTTTCTGAAACATGTTCGTCTTTCAGGCCCTTCAATGTAGCCCCTAGTGCAGTGTTTCTCTGGTGCCCCCCCAGTCATCAGTAAAATAGGAGAAGGTGATCCTGCAGCCAACTGTGCGCCATCTTAACAAACAGCAACACAGTGGGGTGGGGAATAAACAACATACAGAGTATGCTTCACCTCCTGCCCATGTCTGGCTGAGTGGAATGGCAGTAACAGAACTAGCTGAGGACAGAACTGCCTGACCTGGTAACAATTACACCCTTACTAATTTCTGAACCGTTTTTCTGTAGCTCCCTTGGTGAGTCTTACACAAAAGAGGTGGGTGGTACTTCTCCAGAAAGCAAGAGCTATTAGCGATTTACGTCCACATGCACTTATCTCCCCTTCACTTTCTGCACTCAAATCAGCATTCTGTTGAAATACGGCACCTCTGATCTCAAGAGAGGAATGTTATGCATCTCTTCTTCATCTTAACACGGTGCTTGCAAAGATTATTCCTTCTTCCTTTATACTGTTCTCACCGCCACCAAGGAACACTGAATAATGCAGGCGTCTTCAACATTTATGACAGTGATGAATTCAGTGCTAATTGATACTGCAGTGTCATCCTAGCAAGCTGAATCTTGTCTGACCGTGCTTTCTTTTCATGCCAGACTGGAGTGGACCCCTGTGCCATATTAGCAGCAAGAAGAAAAGCCCAGAAGAAGCATGCCAGGGAGATAAAGAAGGCCAACATAGTCAAAAAGAAAGCTGTACTGAAGCTAGTGAATTCTTCGGTAAATATTTACCTCTGCTTTATCATGATGCTCTCTGGTATTACTGTTCTCGTTTATACAAGATACTGGGTGCTACTCAGGTAGGAAAGCTTGGAATACAAGCACTGTAAAATGTGGACAGACTGCTAAGGAATAGTGTAAGTGTCAGAGGATCGTGACTGGAATGGAGAACCGTGTTGAGCCTTAGTTACATTCAGGTGCAGCGTTAGTGGGGCAGAGCCTTTCACATTCAGACTGTCTCACCAGTGCAGTGAGCAGAAGATGGAGGGATCCCACACGTTTGGAATAATCACGCAGAAATAGGATATAATAAAATTAAGTCAAATGGGAAGCTGTAATAAAAAAATGCCACCCATACTGTTCTGTTGATTCTGGCATGAAAGGCTAGAAGAACATATGTGTGTGGAGAGCAAGGGGATTTACACTGGCTGAGTACTGGCTGTCATTTAATTGCATTTATCTTCTCTCACAGTCTAGTGATGTGGAAGCGAGCGTAAAACATGAGATAGCAAATGACGGCTTACCTGTAAATGGCAAATTTGCATTTGTGGATGCTGGTGTACAAGATGGGTCTCCTGATGAGCTTGAACACTTTGTGGAGCCCAAAACAAACATCCACTCTTTAATTCTGGATTTCACCCCAGTGAACTTTGTGGATTCAGTTGGAGCAAAAACATTGAAATCAGTAAGTAAGGTCTCTTTTTGTGTTTTCTTTTTCAAAAACATAGATGATAAGTAAATCAAGTACCTACCAGGGAACCTGTCCCCGTGGGATGTAAATGTCAGCTCGGACACAAGACAGTATCTCATATAATGATGAACTTAATTCTGTAGCTCTATAAGTTTCAGCTGATTACTGGGGAATGTGGAAAGTGCAGCTCTCATGGTAGCCAGCTTACATCTTCCAGAACTGCTATGTGTGCTGTGATATACCCGTGTTTAACTTCAACTTGACTCTATTGCAGGTTATAAAAGAATGCAAAGAAGTTGGTGTCTGTGTCTGCATTGCCAGCTGTAGCGGTGAGTTGAGCTTTTTGTGTGACCTTTATAGGAATGATTGTATCTCATCTCTTTTCCTCTGGCCTTGAATTTTCTGCTGCCGGGTGCCTCAGTAGTATCACAGCTGATTTTGCATTAAAATTGGATTTGGGGAAGCACAGGCTCATAGAGTCTTCGCTTTGCTGAAAGCGAAGCATTGATGTAATGAGTTCTCCGAGGACTAGATCCTGCTCCCATTTATTTCCAGCTGGCAAACTGTGAATCTCCCACACGTTGTAGCTTGCACTTGTTCTAATAACTCAATAAGAAAAGCCTGAAGTGTTCTCAGCTTCAGTATTTGGAACTGCAGCACCTTCAGCCAATAACAGACCTCTTTGTATGGCTACAAAGGAGGATTGCTGTCTTTTGGAGTAGAAGAGTGATGATTCATCTGGGTGTTTTAAAAGTTTTAAGTAGTGACAAGTAGGACTCCACGACTGTTGTGTCTTTCTGAGATACTGTTGTTTTCCATCTCTGTACCCTGCTTTGTGCACTGATGCCGTGTTTGTGGGTATTTTTATGTTGTAGGCCCGGTTCTGAACGAGCTGACAAGACTGAATTTTTTTGATAACACTGTAACAAGAGAGTTGCTGTTTCACAGTGTTCATGACGCCGTCCTTGCTTGCCAAAGGAAAGACAGGTCTGCTTCACAGACTGCCTTAGACCACTGAAGAGTGGCAACAGCAAAATGGACGTCGGATTTATGCTGATAGAGACTTCCTTTGAATACTCAATTTGCACAGGTTAAAGAGCGCCTGTATAAAGGCTGTCTGTATCTACGGGTATGGAGTGGGGCTTACCTTCTGTAGGAAGAGCGGACAAAGAATTGGAAGCCTTCATGCTCTTATTTTTTCCTTCAATCAGGGTAGAACCGTTCAGTGACACGACCTTACAATTATGCAAGATGAGAAAAGTTGTTGTATTATGCTACAATCAGAGTCTGATAGACAAGGTGACATTCCTATTCCTGTTGAGAAAATGGGCACTTTAACTTACTTGCAGAAGGCAACTGTTCTGCAGTTCCAGTGTACTGTACCGGTGTCTTTACAGGATTTTCTTAAACAACTTTTAAAGCCTGATGTCCACATCTGCATACCACAGGTGTATATATATATTTTATATATATATACACTAATACTCTGCCGGCTGGATCAATGAATTCACACTGGTGACATTAGCTGCTCTTCTTTTTCAGTCTCAATGGTACCATTTTGTTTCTTTTACTATCTAACCTGTCCCAAATCTACTGATCCCTTCATTGCCCAAGTATTTTCACTGTGAGGTTCATATTAGAAAACCATCGTTGAATTATGACGTTGTCAGTATGGTACTTGCACTGCCAAAACCTAGCTATATCTTCTAGATAATAATACAACTCATTTTCAGCAAAAATTATTTTGTCCTCATGTTTGAAGACAAAACCTGTTTACGCCAGGAATGAGGCCTGTTCAAACTGACTTAAGAACTGATGCCCCATGTGCAGTCTCTTAAGCTGGAATAGAAGGTTACGCAAAGACTGAAGTCTCAGAGGTCCAAAAGAGAAGTACTTTTCCATTGCCTGAGATGTCTTTCTACCTACCAGCACAGCTGCTTCTGCCTCAGCTTTTAAGTGCTTATGAAATAGATTTCAGTAGAACTCAGAAATGCATTTGGATGTTTTTAATGGAAAAGTTGGTTCTTTTCTTTTTTTTGTCTTTACAAAGTGACCACTGAAGTACTGTTTAACTTCAGGTTTAGAACATAAAATATGGAAACAACTCAGGCTAAAGGATGCCTGTTATTCCCCAAACCATCAGTATGAATCTGGTTAGAGGTAGGAACCTGGCAGTGTTCCTCCGTGAGCAATTTCAATAGCACGTGGGCAGTGCAGGAGGGTCAGTGCCGTTTCATTTTGCACCCTCGAAGCGAAGCTCGTGTGCATACAGAAATTCAGACGACTTCCTCTCTTCTTAGTTCAGAAGTTGCTACTTTTGATTTTGGTTCACGCTGTTATTATGGTTTGCTTCAGGTAAACTGAGTTTCCCAAGAACCAGGGGAAACGGGAAGATGTTTTCTTCCCTCCAGATCCCCTGCCACCAGGGATAGGAAGCTTTCTGCATCAGAAGATACTGCTTAGCTGGAGTTTGAAGTATGAATGCACGTTAACACAGTGTGCGTTTACTTATTAAACAACTTTGGGTACATTTTATAATGTTTACTAGTTTAACAAGCCTTTGTATCTGCATACAGTATATATTTTTCTACTTTCAGCTTGTTGCAGCTTTGGTTTTTATCTACGTAGTCTCTCCTGTTCACATCAAAATCCTGTCAAATTCTAAAATAAAGTGATTATCAAGACTTGTTCAAACTCTCCACTTTGTCTTGGCAAGACTGTGCATGTGGGACAAGCCAACACTGCAGGACTGGTGTCTGTTGTTAAGGGGTGGGCTGGGAAGGGTCAGAACCGGCATACAGGCCCTTCCAGGCATCAAATCCAGCACGCAAACATCAGGTAACTAATGCTTTCCCAGGCAAGATACCTTTCCCGACAACTGGTCAGCTGTACTTCATGACATCAGATGAACTAACAAGCACGCACACATATATGTGGGGTTAGGCTAAAACCATACAACTGTTTGTTCACCAGATTTGATACTACCCTTCTGAGGGAGGGGACAATCTTCAGGTCAATATACAGGAAATCCTCCCTACTAATGGGCTAACAGAAATTAAAGATGATGAGGGAGGAACCAAATGGATGTCTTCTTCCCAAGGAGTTATGGACTGCGTTACCCATTGTTTGGAGTTGAGGAAGCATTCCCTGTGTTGAGGTTCTCATCCTTTGCCTTGCACTCTTCATAGCAGCACTGAAGCCCTTCCACAGACCATGCTGATGCAGATTTGCACTGAAGTTTGCTTGCTTTCTAGTGTTCAGGTTCCTGCTCCTCACCCTTCTGGTTTTAGCACCCCCTTAAAGCCCCCTCGGCACCAAGCCACACCATGATGCAATTAATGCTGCTTTGCCTGGGGAGCTGCTGAAGGAATGGATCAAAAAGTCCTTTTTCTCCTTTTCACTACATTTAGATCCTCACTGCTGCAACATCACCACAGCACACAGCACTGCACAACCCAAGTCTCAGTTGGTGCTGAGATGCTACTTAATTCTCAGAATACTCCCTTCCCTCTATTCTCTGCAAAAGCACAGGATACGTGATACAGGATACCTCATCAGCTCCAAATTCTTTGTACATCCGTAGAACTAACGAAGGCAATGACAGAGCCTTTATTTGAGAAATAGGAGCTATAGGAAAAGACATCAAAAAGAAACATCCTTCACTCATCCTGCTCAAGTGAAAGATGCATTTAATTTCAAGCACTCTATTAATAAACTGATAGTGAATCACTGCTACTTTCTGAGCCACTTTACCTTCTGGCTCAAAATGGCAACATTCTCTTCCTACCACTAAACCTTCACCCATCTCCAAAATGTGCTTATAAAAATAATAACCACTGAGATCAGTTTTTTGATCAGACGTGGGCAAATAAATACATCAGAATGTCTGAGTTTGTTTATTAAGGCACTGATGCTTTGGCCAAAAGCGTAACAAAATCCATTCACAGCATACACTTCCCCTACTGCACACTTCTTTTATAAGAAAGCCTGATATAACTTTTCTCACCTTTAAGATGTAACAGTTCCCGTACAGCTTTACATTCCCATGTTCCATCAAGCTTTTTTTTCCTATTTCATTGCAATGCTTGAAAAGAGAGGAAACGAAAGGCTTGCTTTGCTTTTCAGCAACCGAGCTGCAGGAACACAGTAGATGAATAAAGATCACCCTTTTAACATTGTCTGCTATGAGTGTTGTCTAACTAAGCTATGAAGGATGAGTACTGAAGGATGAGTACCCAATCAAGGTCACCCTCTGTGTAACAACATATCAAAACTCAGGAAGCACTGCAGTCACTTTAGGAATGTTTGGAACACTTCCTTTATTTCTAGCTTCCGAGAACAAGCCGGGAGTTACCACATACAGACAGATTCTGGTTTCGCAGAAAATTTAACTGCAGAAACAGGGAAAGCACTCCAAGGTATCAGTTGTAGGTCATGTAGCGGGGAGTAGCACTGAATTTTGCGTAGGATTTAATGACTTTGTTCACTGCTTCTAAGAAGTCTTTCTCAGTTGCGATTTTTCGGCGCGCTCGGATCGCAAACATGCCTGCCTCTGTGCAGACACTGCGAATCTCAGCTCCTGTCATAACAAGGACAAACAAGTTCAACACTGACCACCAGTGGAGGTGAAGCGTACACAAAACGGTTACATGAAAATTCAGCTTACCTGTGCTATTCGGACACAGTCGAGCCAACAGCTCAAATCTGATGTCCCTTTCAACACTCATTGAGCGAGCGTGTATCTTGAATATGTGAGTCCGCCCCTGGAAGACAGAAGTGTTCACACTATGAAAGAGGACACAACCCGACCCGCTCTCAGTGCAGCTCTCCCCTTCCCCAGCAAGGGCAAATGGAAAACAGAATTCTTACTTGGTACCTGACTACGGTTTCCTTTGTCTGGACTATAACAGTGGAACACTAATTGTCCATGAAACTGAATTACAGAAATACCTTATAGAGTTCTACAGGGACACGTATTTCAAGAAATCTGTCAGAAAGAGCTAAATAAAACACAATCCAATGTAAGAACTAAATTACCAGTTAAAGGATTATCTATTGAGATAGAAATATACAGCAAACATATCTACAGGTTCTCTGCCAGGGATGAAATCTGGGCAGTGTGAGAAAACTTCCCTTGGCACATCCTTAATCCCCCAGATTTGTATGGAGTTTCACATAAGTCAGGAGTGCTGATTTTGGTAACTCCTGTAAACTGCTTCCAGACAGCACTGCCCCAGCTGAAGAAACACTGATGTCAGAAAATATTTGGCAGTGAAAGAAAGCATTCTGACCTCAAGATCAGGCAAGCTAAACTCTATCTTCCTATCCAACCTCCCAGGCCTCATCAGAGCTGGATCCAGGGTATCAGGCCTGTTTGTAGCCATCAACACTTTAATGTTGCCTCGTGGGTCAAAACCATCCAACTGGTTGATCAGCTCCAGCATCGTGCGCTGCACTTCATTGTCACCCCCAGCACCGTCATCAAAGCGAGCACCTGGCAGAGAAAACACAGAACAGCAGAGAGACCTTCCGAGTGGGCAGACATCAAAGCTGCTGTGTGTGAGAATGCAGGAAAAGAGTATTTAAATTACACACCAATATTTGTGATGAGTTGAAAGAAAACGTGAAGGGGTTAATTGGAAATGACACACACTGAATAAAAAGTGAGTGGCAGTATCTGTCAGCTCTAATAAACACTGTGATTAGTGGGAAATATCAGTGATAGGTGGACAGCTGGACTGGATGATCCTGGAGTTCTTTTCTAACCTTGGTGATTCTATGATTCATCCTTAATATTAAAGGGGCCATTTCCCTGACTAATAACAGACCAAATGCTGAGATTTATGAATGAGTTGGATTTCTGTTTTAACATCTGCCCTCAACCAAAGCCTACTATCTCAAGACTGAAGTACTTCTTTATTTGGGGGAAGGAGGGAAGGAGATGTGATTTTCAGGCAGCAGCACAGGTTTGGTACATAGTCTAGAACCCGAAGGGGGGTTCAGTTAACAGTACTTTTGCCAAACACAGAGACTGCAAGCTAAAGTTTAAGTTATCTGGGTGTTCCAAACATGCTGAGATGACTTCTCATCTGGGCTAAATATGTTCTAAGACTGTATAAAGCACTTCTTAACACCTTCTCATGCTAGTAGTAGTTTTGCTAAATATTTAGAATATTTAGGTATTTACAAGCGTATTTCTTGGAATGCAGCAAGCAGGATAAAAAATTAAGGCATAAAAGGAAAATCTGCAAGTTCTCCCATGAGGTCAGAGCTCCGCATGCTGCACACATACCTCCAATGGCATCAATTTCATCAAAGAATATGAGACAAGCTTTTTTAGTTCTGGCCATTTCAAAGAGTTCACGAACCATTCGAGCTCCCTGAAAGCAAAACGAATCAAGACTTTGTAACAGACTCAAAGCACATTAAAGGAAATATACCAAACTTTTCATGCCTCCAAACAATTCTAGTTTCCAATGATGAAACTCTATTTTTAGTATAAATACACATAATTGAACACTCATAAATCGTACAGTAATTTACAGGTGAGAGACAGATTGCTACTGCTGAACTAAGAAAAAGGACAGATGACATCACAGCCAACTGATAAATAAGTGGTAGAGCTGGGAACAAAATCCTCATTCCAGAGTCCTCCCAAAATACAGATTACACCCCATACTGCAAAATCCATTTCATTGGTGACAACATAGTTCATGCGTTTTAACTGACTGCCCGATCTACACCCATCTGTCTGACAGTCCCTCTGCCCCCCTTGTATCTCCAGCATGCTACTATGCTCACTCATCAGACTTAGTAGGGTGCCTCGTCCCCAGAACTGGAAACTTCTGATTCACAGTATATATCATTAAGCATTGGCAACTCACCTCTCCCACATACTTCTGCACCAATTCAGATCCAATCACTCTGATGAAGCAGGCATCAGTCCTGTTAGCAACAGCACGGGCACAAAGTGTTTTGCCTGTACCAGGTGGCCCAAACAAAAGCACTCCTTTGGGAGGCTCGATTCCAAGGTTAACAAATCTTTCAGGCTGCAATGGTGAGAAACAGAAGGCATCCGAGATTACATGCCCATTTAGAAAACCATCAGGGAAGAACAAAACAAACCAGGCTAATCTGGATTTCATCGGTCAGAACTAAATCTCTTTTCACTTGACGTTTTACGTACAGCTTTGTCTTTTCTTGCTTTTTCAAATGCTAAAAGATGATCAGCATGGCTCTAAAACAATTAAAATTCCAACCTGTGGGTTACTTACGTGAAGCAGAGGGGTTTCAACCACCTCTCTGAGCTTTTCAATCTGCTCTTTACAGCCACCAACATCACTATAAGTGACATCCGGTTTTTCTTCCACCTGCACAAGAAGGTAAGCGAGCAGTTAACAGCTTGATGCTGCATATTCTCTGTAGGCTTTCAACAGCCAAGAACAAAACTGTAATCAAAATTAGCAGAGAGAGCAAAGCAAAGTAAAATAATAATAACAGTAAGTAAAGGCAGTTCTTACTTGCATCATGGTGACTGTGGGATCGATCTTTGGAGGCAAAGGAATGTGGATTTGATACTTGTTTCTGTCCACTCTGGTGAGCAAACATACAGAACATTTATTTTAACACCAGTTAATAAGCCTGTCATGAAGAAATAACTGCAAATTAGTAGAAGCTGAATTCTTAAACCATCCTTTTCTCTGGCATCAAGATAACCCGGCCCTCAAAGCTAACAGAACGGCTAAAGGCTAGAATTCCTTCTGCAGAGGATCTTAATATTTCAAAAAACATTATACTCCAAAAATACTAATTCCAAAATATTTTAAAGACTAAACTTCAAAATATCCCAGAGAACAAACCGGCAAAATATTGATTCTGAAGATAATCGGCTTCACCTCTTCAGCAAACATTTCCTGCAGCTGCTCTGTGTCTATCTGCCAAAGCAGCCAAGGTGGAAGCACGCTGCTCAGACTACCTGAAAGTGGGGACTGTTGGCGCCCACACAGAAAGGTTTCAGTCTGGTGCACTGAACTCACTTTCACCAGAATGACATCCAATTCAAACCATCCCAAACAGAGCATGCAGATTAGCGACTGTCTTCCAACAGAAAGGTCTTATTGGTATGATTTCAACCCCAGTGAAAATACCTAATGGCAGCTGCTGATCTGTCAAACTAACGGATCAGATGAGAAGGCTTCAGTCTTCAGTACAACTCTTAACACAAAAGATTTTGCTTACCCAACTCTCATGCCTTCTTCGATGTCAGTAGGTGCCACCTGGTCACTGAGATCCACCACAAACTTGGCAAACTGCTTGACATTGATGATGTACTTGGGATCCTCGGAGTCTGCATTGATTATCTTCGTACATCTAATACACAACATACCATTAACATCATCAGGAAAAGAATTCACTGCCCTGCTATTTGTGTAAGCATCAGGATAGAAATGGTGGATATACTCTCCAAACACACTGAAAAAGCTACAGAACTTGTGATTCTAACATTATAGCATCGTACAACAACAACAGAAGCGTAAGTATGAAAGACACCTGGATGGAAACGGTTAGGTCAGGGCTTGAACTGGTGACTGAGTGTGGCTGGCCTAGGGAGCAAGGCAAACTGTTTGCACTTGTGCTCCCCACATGACCAGAAGGGGTGGAGCCACCCTGGGCTCAGATAAGGGCTAGTCACTGAAGGCAATGCATCTCTTAGATCTAGGCTGCTTCCTGAGGAGTGCTGTACAGCCAGAGAGCCCCTTCACCAGCTGGCTGAGTTCAGCTCTTCTTTCTGTATGTGACTATCAGCCTACCTGCAAATACCTTGCCTGGTATCGCCAAGGACCTGTCAGAAGCAATTTCGCTTCTTCATAAGCATAACAACATCATATAGCATATTTGATATACATTTAGTATACTTTTTTTGATATAATGGTAAAAAGTACTTTCAATTTGCACAAAATATGACCCGTCTTCAAAAAGAAAAAGAGTGAGTTATAAATTGCATTTTTAACACTATGCAACTCTACTGCAAGGACAAAGATAGAGTCCACCCACCTGGCAACCTGTAAAGGCTGCTCACTTTGCAGAGTTTGCTTATCTGCAGCCAGATCCCAAAGAGCAGGAGGAGCCAGGCCAGTGTCTGATTCCTTAATTCCTGGGTACAACACAAAGGGAGGAGGAAGAAGCAACTGGTATGTCTCCAAACATCAATAACCTTACACACAGGCTAGGAGGAAACTTTCTGAGATCTCTAATTAAACACAAACATCTGTAATGAACTTCTTGCTTTCTGTAATGAAAACTACGTTAAGAAAGAAAGATACCAGTGAGCTCATTGATTTTCTTAAGCAGTTGCTGAATATCATCTTCTACTTGCTTGATCTGCCTGGAGTACGTGCTCTGGCCCTGGAAAAGAAACAGCACGTTGATTTTTGCAAATCAATGTCATGTTCAGGAATAAGTGTCAATAACTGCTGAGCATCGAGAGATTCGATAGAAAATAAAGTTCAGACTTCTGACAAGCATATTTGCATCCCAACATACACCAAGTGGCAAGTTTCTTTTTTCTGAAGAGTTCTTTCACAGACCCACAGTGGAATCATTCAAGGCTGGAAAGATCTCTAAGTTCATCAGTCCAACCTATGCCTACTAAACCACGTCCCTCAGTACTGCATCTACACGCTTTCTGAACACCTCCAGGGACAGGGACTTGACCACCTCCCTGGGCAGCCTGTGCCAGCATCTCACTGCCTTTTCTAAGTTGTTGTTCCTAATATCCAACCCAAGTCTCCCCTGGAGCAACCTGAGGCTGTCCTATCGCTGTTACCTGTGTGCAGAGACCAACTCCACCCTCCCCAGCCTCCTTTCAGGCAGTTGCAAACAGCAGTAAGGCCTCCCCTGAGCCTCCTCTCCCCCAGACTGACCCATCCCAGCTCCCTCAGCTGCTCCCCATCAGACCTGCGCTGCACACCCCTCACATGCTGCCCTTCCATGGACACACTCCATGGCCTCCATGTCCTTCTCGCAGTGCGGGGCCCACAGCCGAGCACAGCACCCGAGGTGCGGCCTCAGCAGCGCCGAGCACAGCGAGCAGCGTGTGCGCGTTACTCACGTATGTTTTCAGCAAGGCGATATCTCCTTCATCCAGCGCTGAAACGAGACAAGAAAAGACTAAAGTTGCCAATTCTAAAAGCAAACCGGGAGCTCGTTCTGAGGCTGCATCCGCGTTTGTGTTTTGTTGGCGGGGATCCCCGCTACTGACGGCCTCCGCCTCCCCGCGCCCCGCTCGGCGCCCGCCGCTTACCGCGGATGGGTTTGTCCTCCTTCTCCTCCTCCTTGGTCTTGCGCTGATCCGCTCCCAGGTAGTCCGGCATGGTGAAGCCCGATTGCGGCCGCCGCCCGCTCCGGAAGGCCGAGCGCTGCTGCGTAACGCTTCCGGGCCGCGCCGCCGCCTTCCTGCGGGCCTGGGCCGGCCGTTCCCTCCTCGCCTCACGGCGTGGCGGCGGACCGCGGGCCGATCACAGCCGCGTCACGCACCGAGCCGCGGCCTCGCTCAGTTGCGCTCCCCTCAGGGCCGAGCCCCGCTTCACGCTTCCCGCCTCGCACCGCCCCTGACGGCCCCGCGGAGCGCTCGGCTGACCCGGAAGCGCTCCCCGTGCGCCTCCATGCGCCGGCTCCCGGCAACCGGCGAGGCGAGGCCGGCGGCACCCGCGGTTCGGGCCCGGAGCGCGCTCCCGCCGCGCCGCCATGCTGCGCGGGGCGCACGAGGGGCAGCTGACGGCGGTCACCGGGGCGCTGACGGCCGGTAGGTGCGGGGAGGGCGGCCGTCCCGCACGGCGCCGGGTGGCCGGGCGAAGTGGGGGCCGAGGGGGCGGTCTCGGAGCGGACCGCCGGTGGAAGCGCAGAAGTTGGAGTTTAGAACCGAACGGGGGAGGATTTTTCTGCTGGTTGCGAACTCCGTCGCTCAGGGCTTTCCGCGGGGCTTTGTGGAGCCGGTGAGGCAGCAACAGGTTGTGGCCTCTGGGGGGGGAAGCGGCGGTGGTGCCTGGGAGAGCCGAGCTGCTAACGGCTGCGCTGTTCCGACTGAAGGCGCTTCTCAGGGGCTGGGAACGCGGTGAGGTCTGTGGAAGGGAGCGCCTGGTGCGTGTGAGATCGTTAGGGCTTGTACAGCTAACGGCGGTCGTTAGGGCTTGTACAGCTCACTGGGAGCTCCGTGTGTCCGATCCTGGGGCCTCCGGCGTGGGAGGATGTGGGCTGTTGGAGCGGGTGCAGAGGGGGGCCGTGGGATGCTCGAGGATTGCAGCACCTCCTGTGAAGACAGGCTGAGGGAGTTGGGGTTGTTCATGTGGAGAAGGGAAGGCTCCGAGGACCTCCTCCAGCCTCCCCTTGTGTGATCTTGGAAACAGGAGGGGAATAAAACTTTTTACACGGATAGGTAGTGTTAGGGCAAGGGGGAACTGCATAAAACTATGAGAGGGGAGACTGGGGATAGAGTTCAAAGGGAAATCTTTCACGGAGTGGGCAGTGAGGTGCTGGCACAGTCTGGCAGTGAAACTGTGGATCCCCCAGCCCTGGAGGTGTTTCAGGCCAGGTTGGATGGGGCCCTGGGCAGCCTGAGCTGGTACCTGGTATAGTGCCTGATTCAGCGGTTGCCAACCCTACCTGCAGCAAAGGGGTTGGAGTTTGATGGTCCTTGAGTTCCCTTCCAACCCAAGCTACTCGATGATTCTGTACTTGACAATCTGCAGTGTTGTGTTATGTAGTACTTTGATGGTACTTTAACAACAACAACAAAAAAGTAAACCACAGAAGGTGAAGTTGCTTTTGTGTTTTTGCTTATAGCATCAGTGCTCTGTCAAGTGGAACCTGTGGGAAGATGGTTTGAAGCATTTATTAAGAGGAGAAACATAAATGTTTCTGCCTCTTTCCAGGAGCTAGAAGATGAGAAGGAACTTTCTGAAGAATCAGGGGATGAAGAATTGCAACTTGAAGAATTTCCTATGCTCAAAACCCTTGATCCCAAGGACTGGAAGGTATTCAGTTGGCAGAGGCAGTGTTGTTTTGGGGTTGGCATTGTTGCTGTTTAGTTTGTGTTTTGTTGGGTTTTTTTTGCTGGAGATCTGACAAATTTACCTGCAATTCCCAGCTGTTAGTGACCCCCTCCTTACCCCAGTCTGAATCTCTCTGTGTCTGTCAGCATTAGACTGATTTTGTGTTGTCTGATTGTGAGAGAGAAGAATCCTGCCTTTTGCTTTAAAGATGTGCTTTATTAAGATGTTGCTCTACGTGCGTTGTGGCTTCTTAGATCACGTATATCAGTGCTTACTAGAACTTTGTTCTTTGTTCCTCAGAATCAAGACCACTATGCAGTTCTTGGGCTAGGAAGTATACGATACAGGGCTACTCAGAAACAAATCAAAGCAGCTCGTAAGTATCTTTCCCTCATAGGCATACTCTTCTTTCAGAAACACAGCTCTGTTTTCTACATACAAATACAAACATGTCACAAGGAAGATTTTTTTACTATTTTCACAGACCTGCTCTTTGATTCCAACTTATTTACCAGCCTGTAATTTCACTTTACAGTTCTGAAATCCACAGGCCCAAAGCGAGCGATGTGGAAAATTCCACCAAGTTCACATCTTGTTTTTTTATCTCAAGACTCCTGATTAAAAACAGACAAACCACAACAACAAAAGACTAGCAGACAAACAAATCCCAACACAGGCTGTAACTGTATATTTCTGCATTTTGGAGTCTGCAGCCAGGCTCAGTGAAAGGTAGAGAAGTATGTCTGGCCCTGCATTGCCTGTTTCAATAAATTGTTACCTTCAGTCCCCCTTATAATTGTTAACTGTCATGTTAATGCTACTGAATGCTTAAGAAGTATAGATAGTGCTGTTATCTTCCCAGGTGGTGGGCACAGGATTTCGTGGGAATGGAGTGGTAACTCTTCAGTTTTCATGTATTTAAATATTCATAGTATCACAGTATCGTGCGAGTTGGAAGGGACCTTAGAGATCATCAAGTCCAACTCCCGGGTTTCGAGCCCCCTGTGTAGCAAAGCGGCACTTCTACCCCCTGCGCCACAGGGGGGATTCGAACCCAGGCCCTTCGGTGCCGCAAGCAGCACTTTATACCACTGTGCCACCGGGGGCACACAATTAATATTAATTAATATTAATTAATGTTAATTAATATTAATTAATATAAATATTGTACTAAATATTTAAACATTGTACTAACTCAGATCTCTGAGAAGTTCAGTTGTGCTCTTTGGTCGTTTTGCTGTGTGGATAGTGTAGAGTTCCTTTTGTTGAGTGCTGGGGATATCATCAATCTATTAACGGTGTGTTCTTGTGAGGTTGCATTCTCTTGGCGTTTCAGATAAGCAAACAACTGTACTTTGAAGTGCAGTGTGCTGCTTCATGCTATCATGGGCTTGTGTCTGAAATCATGAAATGTGAAGGTTCACGAGTGCACTTGGGTTATCCAGGGTATTTTATGATATTTACACACCAAGAAACATCATGTCAGGCTTCAGAACTTTTATTTCTAGAAAGCAATGTGACCAAGAGCTAACTGCAAATATTTGTTTGAAGATTGAAGTTGACCGTTAAATTCTGTATGAAATAAGCCAACAGCCTTGTGAATTGATCTTGCAAACAGTTACATAAAAAAGCTGTCCCTGTTTGAGTAGAATCACTGTCCTCAGTTAAACCACAGGTGAAGGTTAAGTTACCTGCAAGTGGCTAGAAGGGTTCCTTTGAACTCAACTTGGCTGAGCTAAGGCAATGTGCCAGTCTGTCACCTACCAACAAAGCCATAGCGAGCAACTGTGTGGTCACTGAGAGCACATAAATAGAAATCATTCTTCACTTACAGCTTGGTTACATTACCTTATGTTTGGAACTGGCTTGGGCAGCACCCATAGCAAGTTACTGACTTGTACAGAAAATTATGTTGCAGCTGATATGTGGGCATATGTTGGAGTTCTTAGCAGTGCCACTATGGGTCTTGTGTTAGTACTGCATAGAGCAAAACCTGACCCCGCTAATGTTCTTGAGCAAGAACTCGGGCATCTCTCTCCTGATGACTGTAGAGCTCTAAGATAACTTTGATAACAAGTTCAGATGACATTCTGAAGATAACCATAAGTTACCTCTTAGGATTTAAGGCCTGAGTGGAGAACTTGACCAGAAAGACACGTGTGTGTGTGCTTGCTTTATTCATGTGTATTCTGTATTCATGCAGCAGCCTTCACGGGCTTGTGGATGTACTTTACTTGCAGAACCTAGTTAGAGAAATGATAATTGGAATTATTATTTCTTGCAAATTACAGAGTGTTTGAGATGAAACATTTCTAAATGTTATGCATCTGCTTGCTAGATAAATCCATGGTTTTGAAGCATCATCCAGACAAACGAAAAGCTGCAGGGGAGCAAATAGGAGAAGGTGATAATGATTATTTTACGTGCATAACTAAAGGTAAGTCATTGACCTCTTTTATTAGACTTGTCTCTGTTGCTACTTTTAAAGAACTGTGCAAAGCCATAGAAGTTGTTCTGGCAAACTTCTTTACTCAGCAGCCATCACCTAAGTGTAACTTCTCTTTGGGCGGAGGCAGTATGGAAATAGAGCTGACCGACCTTTGCCACTTGGTGACGATGCAGAAGTTATTATGAACTCTTATGACAGTGTATGCAAGGGTGAACCACTAGAGGTTGCCACACGCCTAGAATAAATGAAACACTGTAAAATAATTCCTGCAAGACACCAACAGTAGAAACAGTCAGAATTCTAATGCTCTTAGTCTGCCAGCAGAGTACCTGTTGATTTCATCTGGGATATCAGTTTTCTCAGACTCTTGCACAGATGACCTGGTGTACTGAATGATGTTTCATTCCTGCCTGCAGTGACCTAGAATGCTGCTGCTGGCTAATGGCAGAAACTTAGAGATTACTTTAGGTATAACCAGACTTACACTTCTAAATGTGCTTTTTTTTTTTTAAACAGATGCTTTCAATCAGTAAGGTCAGGGTAGGGGAGAGCTTTGGAATCTGTGTCTTCTAATCCTTCTTCTAAATGACTTTTTCTTGTTTGTTAAAATGTTAGGAAGCGTTACATTAGACAAGCTAATGATGTTTACAGTCTTCTATAGAGTTGTACTAAAGCTTTTCAAAAATAAACACCTGTGTTGTTGGGCTATAACAAAGAAGGAGACAGGCTCTTTAGCAGGGTCTGTTGAGACAGGACAAGTGGAAATTGTTTCCAACTGAAAGAGAGGAGATTTAGACTGGAATACAAGGTGGAAGGGTATTTTTACAGTAAGGGTAATGAAGCACAAGAACAGATTGCCTAGAGAGGTGGTGGCTGCCCTGCCATGGAGGCATTCAAGATCAGACTGGACAGAGCTGTGAGTAACCTGATCAGTCTGTTCATGTCAGGGGGGTTGGGCTAGATGACTTTTAAAGGTCCCTTCCAACTCAGACACTTCTATGAGCTGACTGAAACCAGACCTTTTTGAGGCTGTGGTAACAAATATCAGAATATTGTGACTTTGTTTCAATTTGAAACAGGAAAAAAAAATCCTAATATCTGAAAATCAGTAGGGAAACCTGTTTCCCACCTCTTCTAATTATTTACTGGCCTGTATTCAACTCCAGCTTCAAATGGAAATTAAGATCTTCAGGCAATATAGAATTGCATACACAGTTCTGCTGTTGCCTGGTTAGCCCAAGGAACATTTTGTCTATTTGTTCAGCATTTCTGCCAACTGACAGATGTTTGAGACACAGCATATTCCTGAACTCAGCTACAGGTGGCACTAGGAAATGGACTGAGAGTTGTTGAAGCTCCCATCTTGTAATGCGGAAGACAACTGATGTTATTTAGAGTACTGGCAGAAGCAGTCCCTTATCCTGGGGGCAAAAGAAGACTGGCACACAAACAAACAACAGTTTAGTGTTGTTTCCTTGCATTCATTCATTCCTCAGTTTACAGAGCCACAAAGCATCAAGGTCTCCAGCTTATCACTTGCAAGATGTGACCTTCATGGTGTGGTGTTCTCTCTCCAGGGAAGCAGTCAGAAAATAATTGCAATATGAATTTGATTTCCTTGAATTTCTACTCCTAATGAAAAACAATAGTTATTGTAGAGCTGACAGACAAATTTTCCATGCTTCCTTGAGGAAACAATTCGAGTTTACTGGAGCTGCAGAGTGTGATTTCCAGGTTATAAAGTTGCAATGTGCTGTTCCCCAACTGTGGGACTTAAAAGACTTAATTTGTCTGCAAGGCTCTGGTGCAGGATAAAAGCCAAAAGATGTCATGCCCAAACTAAATCTGTTACATTTTAATAGTTAAATATGTTGTTTTTCATAGATGTTTTCTTACTGCTTAGTTAAACAGGAATTGCCAGCAGTACAAGTTGAGATGCAACCAAAATAATTAAATTTCAGGCTGTGCAGAATGATAAATCAAACACAAATCTGTGTAGAGTTTTTTCTGTTAGCATTCCCACATTGCTAAGAGAACTCATTGCAGTCTCACGTTTGATGTCTGGTAATGTTTTTCAGCTTATGAGATACTGTCTGACCCTGTGAAACGACGAGCGTTCAACAGCATAGATCCTACTTTTGATAACTCTGTACCTTCCAAAAGCGAAGCAAAAGAGAACTTCTTTGAAGTTTTTTCACCAGTTTTTGAAAGAAATGCCAGGTAGGCCATGTCCTACTGCTTTTGTTGCACTGCAGTCGGTATTTGCAAACTCTTTTGGCATTGTGTGTAGCAGCTACAATTTTTAAGGGGTGCTGGGAATTGTTTTGGGCCCCTCACTGCAAGAAAGACATCGAGGCCCTGGAATGTGTTCAAAGGAGGGCAACAAAGCTGGTGAGGGGTCTGGAGCACAGGGCTTATGAGGAGAGGCTGAAGGAGCTGGGAATGTTCAGCCTGGAGAAGAGGGAGCTCAGGGGAGACCTTATAGCTCTCTATAACTTTCTGAAGGGAGCTTGTTGTGAGCTGGGGGTCGGCCTCTTCTCTTGTGTCATTAGTGATAGGACTAGAGGGAATGGCTTCAAGCTGTGGTAGGGGAAATTCAGGCTGAACGTTAGGAAATATTACTTCTCAGAAAGGGTGGTCAGGCATTGGAATGGACTGCCCAGGGAGGTGGTGGAGTCACCAACCCTGGGGGTGTTGAAGGAAAGACTGGATGTTGTGTTGAGGGACATGGTTTAGTGGGAGCAATTGGTAATAGGTGAATGGTTGGACTGGATGATCTTTTAGGTCTTTTCCAACCTTGGTGATTCTCTGTTAGTTTGATGATAAGCACAATACAATCAAAATGGAGCATTCTCAATGATTTCTTCTTAAAATAATCTCCACTGCCACACCAATGACTGAGTTTGACTTGTGAGATGTTCGTAAAAAAGAGAAGACTGTTCTCAGTTCCATATTACATTCTGTCCTGTTTTTACAACACTCTGTTGTTTGCCTTCCTCTACCAGGAGGGTGTGTGTGGAGAACTGAGGCCCTGTTACTAGTGTTTGTAGCTTGTGCTCCATCAGATCTGCTTGTATATCTGCCAAACCTGGGAGAGTTCCCCAGAAAAGGCACAATCTGGATGATATTTTGAGCAGACAATCATGATTTCTTTCTCTTACCTCATGATCCATTTGTGTGGTGGGAGGGAAACCCAGTTTTGGCATTTTGATTTGTACTTAACACATGCCATTTTATGAAATAAGATTGCATATATATTACTTCCTGAACATTTCCATTTATTTTCAGGTGGTCAAATAAGAAAAATGTTCCTAAACTTGGGGATGCGAACTCTTCATTTGAAGAGGTAGATGCATTCTATTCATTTTGGTAAGTTGGATGATGACCTCAGCTGCTCTTCACAGTATTCAAGGTGTGAAATACAAAGAGTTTGCAGACTTGTTTGTATGTAGATTGTTGCCCTATGGTCTGTTCTAGCTGTGTAAGGTCATGAAATTGCTTCACAGCTGTTTGGTGCCTTCCACAAACCGGGCCAGATTTATACTAGATAGAACATCTGTAACTGTAAATTTACAACGGAGAGGAATTTTGGACAGTGCTTGGCCAGAATGGCTGCAAACTGAGCTGTCCCATACAGTAGGAGGGGGGTTCGTTTCACTTGTGTTTTCAGTGGAGGTATCCATTAGGTATTTAAGCTCCCCTAGTTAAAGAGGGTTTGACTAGTCTGAGAAAGTCACAAAGCTCTTGGCTTGACTCATCTGCTAAGTATGGATACTTACTTCTCTCATAACACTGCTGTACATCTCCACTGCCTGTACTGGGAGCTTAGTGCACTGTGATGGTGGTCCTGCAGATAGGAATTATTAGTTTCAATACAGTGGCATCGCTGTAAGTGCAATATAATTATAAATGATACCTTTTAAATTGTAAAAGCCGTGTAAGTGCCTACCAAAAAAAACCTAATATTGAAGAACATTGTCTATTTCTAATAGTTTTGCTGTTTTCTATTCTTTTCATTAATTCTTGTTATTTCTGTGTTTAATTTAGGTATAATTTTGATTCCTGGCGAGAGTTTTCTTATTTAGATGAAGAAGAAAAAGAAAAAGCAGAATGGTATGTAAGAAAGAAGAAGTCTGGTAGGAGAGTGAGAGACTAATGGCAAGTGGGAAAATCTTGGTGTGTTAAGACTATAAAACAGACAGGGAATGGCTGCTGAGCTGAGATGGAGTTCTGCCCTCCCTGCTCAGTAGTCAGCTGTGGAGTTGAACTGGACTGTGGGCTTTTGGGTTTGGTTTTTAGATGAGCAAGCAGGTATTGTTTCTTTCTCCAATTTCATGTTAAACGATGCTGAGACGAGCAGTGCTTCCTGGAATATAGCAGAATTATTTTTGATGGCTTGATATTCATAAAAATGGCATACTTCTTGGTATAGTGATAGCTGAATTATCCAGACCATGCTGCTGTTGGAAAATACATTCTAATTCTATTCTTGTAAACACGGAACATTTAAATTAACATAAAACACTGAATCATTTAGTCTGACCTGTATTTCACAGGACACAACCTTTCACTCAGTCACTCCTGTATGTCCATAATTACATAAACCTTCTGTTGCAAGTCTGAACAGAAACCAGTTTTGTAGTTAGCTGCAGCAGTTAGCCAGTTCTATGTCTAATGCTGGTGCCATACTTAGGCTCTAGCTGGACATTTGTTTCTCTTATACCTTTTTCTGCAATTACTTTGTTTTTTCTCTTTTTGGGCTCAGTGTTTTCCTGTGAAGGTTCTATGAAGGTGCTGTAATCAATTCTATGTCAGTTGTATTTTTGATAACTTATTTTCTAGGCTTCTTATTGGAAAGCTCTTGAATTATTTGCATAGTCCTGTATTGTACTTAATTCCAGGCTGTTACTGACTCCCCTACTCGTATGGGGATTTTCCTTTGTTCCAAAGGATATTTATCTGCATTTGGTTTATGGATGAGTAATTCATGGAAAGAGTTAGTTCTTACACACACTTACTTAACACAGCCTATTTTGTGTGAAATGGTGATAATTGGCATTAATTATTCCGCTGCCCTTTAATTAAACTGTATACTAGCATTCCAGTTGTTTTGCTTGGGCTTAATGTTAGGTCAGCAAATGGATTGTATTTTGGAAACAGAGTCCACGGTGCCATTCCCTGTAATGAGAGGTGAGACGCCTGTTTTGTCAGGTGTTAGGCATGTTTGTTTGCTCGTTTAAACACTTAGCACTTGGGACAGTGCATTGGGGCCTGGAAGTTCTTTTTTTGAAGTTTATTGTTGAAGTATTCACAGAAAAGCATCCACGTGGGGAAACTGGAATTGTTTGTTGCTGAATTTCTGACAGTTACAGATGCTTCGCTGTGTATT
This sequence comes from Excalfactoria chinensis, assembly GCF_039878825.1. Lineage (NCBI taxonomy): Eukaryota > Metazoa > Chordata > Aves > Galliformes > Phasianidae > Excalfactoria > Excalfactoria chinensis. Next base: position 11,713,230 of record NC_092825.1, on the reverse strand, counting down.
AGTGCTGAACTAACTATGCTCTCCCTTTGCAGTCGAGATGAAAGGAGATGGATTGAAAAGCAAAATAGGGCTGCCAGAGCACTGAGGAAAAAAGAGGAGATGAACAGAATTAGGATACTTGTTGGTGAGCGTACAAACTGCTCTCGTAAAAGAGATTTGTTAACTAACAGCAGAAAAGCCCTGTTTTTCTTCTGTATGTGATATGTCTTTCCTCTGCCAGACAATGCATACAGCTGTGATCCCAGGATAAAAAAATTTAAGGAGGAGGAAAAGGCAAAGAAAGAAGCAGAGAAGAAAGCAAAGGTAGAAGCAAAACGAAAAGAGCAAGAGGCAAAAGAAAAAGTAAGTTAATCACTTAGTTTATTTTGTTGAAGAAGTCTGGTTCATTCACACCTGGTCTAGAGGCTCCAGCTTCTAGATGTGTCAGAACATTACTGTAAAGTTATATTGGGCTTTACACATGCGTTGTCCTTGTTCCCAGTGTAACAGGCAGTAGAAGGCTGAGAGCCTTTTGAGAAAGAGATGAAAATAAGGAGCATGGATCTGAAATGAAAAACTTACAGAACTGGGTTTTGTTATTGCATACGCTCCCTCTGGCTTAAAGGCGGTCACTAACTTCTGAGACCTGCCTTCCTCTAACATAAAGCAAGCAGCTCTATCCACTTCTTGGGTATGGTCTGTGAGCGGTTGTTTGGTGTGAAACACTTTGAGGTAATATTACCTACTTGATTAATATTAACAGCTTGGAAAATATGTCCATGGAAACAGTATCCAGAATGAAAGGCTTGGGAAATGTAAGGTACTAAAACGTACCTTCAAAGACAATGCTGAAGTATTGCTACACTCCAACATATGGAAACAGCAAATGTTAATATTGAATGACCTTATAACTGTATGACTTTGCTTTGTGTATATTTTTGTGTGTTTGTTTTGTGTTGGTGTTTTTTGGTTCTTTTTTGATTGCAGCAAAGACAAGCAGAATTAGAAGCAGCACGGTTAGCAAAAGAAAAAGAGGAGGAAGAAGTTAGGCAACAAGCATTAGTAGCAAAGAAGGAAAAGGAGATCCAGAAAAAAGCAATCAAGAAGGAAAGGCAAAAATTGAGAACAACGTGCAAGGTACTTCAGTGTTACCATAGTGAAATACAAGTGATGTGAGTGAAATTATGCTTGCTTAGATCAGACTTTATCATGCGCTTGTTCTTGTGATCAGAGATGGGTATGGAAAGTGGGTTTACTAAACAGCAAAATGCTCAAATGCGTGCTTACCGTGCAGTTTTGAGTAAGGCTCGTCATATGGGCCCAGGCACAGCAATGGCTGAAAAATGCTGTGTGTTAAGATTCTGTCTGAAGGGACAGGACAATAATGTTGAAGAACTTTGCAGAATGTGTATTTCTGCTTCCAGAACTGGAATTACTTTTCTGATAATGAGGCAGATTGTGTTAAAATGATGGAGGAGGTGGAAAAACTTTGTGATCGTCTTGAGCTAGCAAGGTGAGTTTTCTTGCTCCCTATTCCTGCTCATTTTGATATCCACCTTTCTACTAGCAATGCGTTGTAACTTAATCATTTATTTTTAGTCTGCAATGCTTGAATGAAGCACTTACGTCCACAACAAGGGAAGGAGGAAAAGCAGCTGTAGTAAAACAGGTAATTATATATCACAGAATCACAGAATGACCCGGGTTGGAAGGGACCTCAAGGATCATGAAGCTCCAACCCCCCTGCCTGGCAGGGCCACCAAACTTCCATGTTTCCTAGATCAGGTTCATCACGTAGATATCCCCTAGGTGGGGAATGAGAGCAATCTCAACCAATTCTTTTACTCAAGAAAAATCCTGCCTCTACTATCCATGACCTGGGACTGGATCCACAAAAGGGTTTACATGCTATATGCACATGGAAGGGCCAGCGGGTTGGATGCCAAAGTATAGGAAAAGCAAAACACTTGTGCTCACGGTTCATGAACCTCCACAGGGATCTGCTTCTATTTGCCAGGAAAGCAAATCCATTTGGAGTAACAAGGCTGAACCCATGTCTTGCAGAGAGAATAAGATGCTTTCTCTCATCCACTTTCGAGTGATGTCTGTGAACTTTATTTCCTGATCATCTGCCTCCATCCCAGGGTTAGATTTCCTCATCTGATAACTGAAAATTTAAGATTCAAATCCCTCTTGCACTGCATATGGTTTAATCCAATTCCCAGTTTCCAGGAGTGTTCCAAAATAGGAGATTTTTCTTTCTGTCCCTGCTAAAGCTGTTCTACTTCTGCTTTAATAAAGTTAAGGTAGTTTTCCTTTTGCCAGTAAGACTTAATTAAAAGGTGGTGGGCATCGTTCAGTGTTTTAATGTCATCAGGACTGTACTGTACATCCAGTTATCTACTCAGAAGTAGATACGTGAATGGTATTTAACTGCTGTCTCCAGGTGTGATTACAGTTCACAACGTTGTGTGATAGATAAATTCAGTTCTGCTTGCTAACAAACTGTACATATGGCCACCTAAGCCTTAGTAAGCCCAAGTCTGCGTTGTTGCAATCAGTGCTAATTTAGCTATCCTACTAAAGCCGTCACTTGAATTGTATCATGATAATTGTGAATTTCTGGCCTAACCAGGGTTAGGTGCCAGTTTTACTGGAAGCTCTGGGAGTTACTGTACTCAGAATAGATGTTGAACTGTCCCCACTAGCCAGTTTAGGTCCTTCATCCTTCTGTGGATCTGTCTCTTGGTATCAGATGTTAGTGTGGAGATTCCCATTATATTCAGAAATCTTGCCTTTATCCTCATGTTTCTTAGTGAACTTGGGATGGACTTTTACTGTAGCTGTTAATCTGGGATGGCTACATTTGTGCACATGATGGAGGGAAATAATGCTGAAGCAGATGAGCTCTGTTTCTTCATGCATCATGTACAGAACAGAAACTAAGCAAAATTCAAGGCTCAAAGCAATTCCAGAGAGGGGGTTTGTAGCAACATAAAATATTTCTTTCTTAAAAATGAAAGTGCTCGTTTACAACCCCCCAGATAGAAGAAATAAATGAACAAATAAGGCGGGAGAAAGAAGAGGCAGAGGCTCGTATGCGCCAAGCAACAAAGAGTTCAGAGAAGTCGACAACAGGTGGTGGAGGTGGGAGCAAAAACTGGCCAGAAGATGATTTACAGTTATTAATTAAAGCAGTGAACCTCTTCCCAGCAGGGACTAATTCAAGGTACTTCTTAGTTTTGGTGTTCAAAGCTAACTAATAATTGTAAGTAAGTATAATATTTTACATTATACAAGTATAATATTTTATATGTAATATTATTTTCAGACCATCGTAGATATGTCAGTCGGACTCTTTAAATGTCCTTGTTTTTCTTGACTGTTGAATAGCCTCTGGTTTCTCCTGTTAATACTGTGCTGTACACATGTCTGGAATTACTTCTGGCCCTATTTGTTTCACTCAACTGGGCCTCAGTCCATCAGCAAGATTGTGCCCCGCTGCACGTTTGCATAGGGCTCATGACAGGCACCAGTCATTAAAGCCCAGAATAAAACTGGAACAATGATTGTGATCCAGCTGGGTGAGAACACAAGTGTGTAAGATACTTGCAGTAGTTCCACAGTGAATGTGTTGCCGTTTCTCTTCTACATGTTACGAAGAAAACATACAGAAAGAGCTAAGAGCCTCTTTTCTCTTTGGGAGAGAGCTGGGAAAAAAGGAAAGGCTGGGATCGACAGAAAGCAGCACTGGTGATCAGCTTCCTCATGCCTTAAATCCTGATCTTTCCCGGGATTGAAATACCTGCTTTCACTTAGGATTCACAGATTTGAAGCCTCTATTACCAGGTTTGGATGCCTACATTTAAACCAAAAAACAAACAAGCCCAAGCCTTCATATTATGGTAGTGATAGATATGGCATCAGTATTTGTTTCTGCACTGTATATCAGCAGACAAGAACAGCAAGAGCCACAGCCTTGATCTGTGACCCTCCTGTCTGATCAGGTGCACATCTTCCTCCTTTTCTAAGATGCACTATGGATAATTCTGGGGCCGGGCTGTTCCAGCTCTCTCCTGCTGAATCTCCTTTATCTGGTATTTAGGCCCTTTCAAGGGGCACTGGAAAAAGTGTTAATAACATTCCTGCCATTTCAGTGCCGGTGCAGTATTTTATATTGGAGTTGTGTAAGGAATTCAGGTAAGCTACAGCCAAACAGCCTCAAGGATTCTAGTTTTGCACTTCCACACCTACATTCTGCCCCCATGCCTTTTATGTCTGAGAAGCCAAGAGCCTCACGCAAGCTGATTGAATGTTTAACAGAAACATAGTATTTAGTGACTAAAAACATTCTGTGTCACTTAGGAGAGTTTTCACATCTTTAAGTACTAATTAATTTAATTTAGGAATTAGTATATGTTCAGCTACGTACAGAAGCTTGATTGTAGCTTGTACAAAGATAAGCAGCTATAATACATGCTCTTTTTCCCCTTTCTGTCCTGGCTTTAGGTGGGAAGTTATCGCCAACTACATGAACTTGCACTCTGCCACTGGAATAAAACGAACAGCAAAAGATGTCATCAATAAAGCCAAGAGCCTCCAGAAGCTGGGTAACTGTATTCGCTTATTTTTGTACTGGGATGGTCTGAATGTTTCTGTGCAACTCCATCTTCAAACAGCACAGTGTCTGCTGGGAGAAAATGCTCTGTATATCCCAAAAGGAAACGTAGCTCAGGTGGAAAATGTAGAGGAGTGTTTCTGTGACTCGATATTTCCATCCTCACAGCTATCACATTAAGTCTTTACCTCATGACTGAATCCCTGAAATCTTCTTTTAATCTAACTCGATGCACCTGTAAATGTCTAGGCCCTGTTTCTATACTTGGAGTGAGAGGAACTGTCCACCCAACTGGGGTTCACCACCAGTCAGACAGCTACATTAACATGGCTTTTGTAGTAAGTGGAGCCTAGAGAGCTGGGAGACTGAGAAAAGGCTCTGGTTTATGTTCTCAAGGAAAAGCAAAACGTGCTACTGTAGAGAAAAAACAAAACAGCATTAGAGTTGTTTCTCTGTGCTGCGTATCTATATAAGAAGGCAGGAGACTGCCTGTGCTCCTGACTGCCCCTGTGACACAGGCTGGGTAAGGCAGGAGATCTGTGCTGCAGTCCTTAGACAAGACAATCCCTTTCGGTCTCACTGAAGCAGCTCGTTCAGGCTTCATTTTACGTGGAGGAGGTATTTATTTCAGCAGCATGAAGTGAAATAGGAGTTGGAGGGTCTGATGCTTTGAGCAAAATGTATTGGTCCACGAACAATATTTGTATCTACCAACCTCTTTGCCATGGTTGTAAAGGGGCTGGGGCTTTTATTTGTTGTTATTCTGAGCCTGTTATCTGCTAGTGTTTTTATCATTACAGCTGGATTCTGTTTTGTTGCAGTAACTGTTCTGTTTCTCACAGACCCTCATCAAAAAGATGATATCAACAAGAAAGCATTTGACAAATTTAAAAAGGAACACGGCGTGGTGCCTCAGATGGACAGCGCTGCCCCCTCAGAACGATTCGAAGGTAAAGGTGAAAAGGGGAGCTCCTTCAGCAGAGCTGTCTCCTCTGTGCATCTTGATAAGAAAGTAATCCATAACTTTAGAACTGCTTATGAAGAACCTTTAGTGAGTAAGAAGGTGATGCAAGCTCAGTTACGAGACCTATTTGATAATTTCTCATACGCTTAGAACAAACCAAGGTTAATTGAGCAGCGGCAGTTTGAAATGCTTCTTTGTGAGGCAACAGATTAAATCTGGTTTTGAGATCATCTGCTCCTCGTTTTCAGGAAGCAGTAGGCATGAGGGGATGGATGTCTTGAAATATAGGATCATCCCACAGCTAAGCTTTGGTTTCCTGCTGAAGCCCAAACGCCTCCCATCAAGCCCTCCAGGGTCTTGAAACAGACTCTTTCTTTACTGAAAAATAAAAGGAGAAGCAACATCGCTGCCCTAAGGATGTGATTTCACAGGACAGCTCTGGTTATCTCACACCTGCTTATCTGATAGCTTCCACAGATTCTGTGCCACTTGGCCAGTTCTGTAAGGACTTAAAATCTGATATTTTTAATGGTACTATGCTTATCTCAAAAAGTTTGTTACTGAACTCTTTTTTTGTCACTTTTGCATTTGAAAACAGGATCACCTTTAGATTCATCCCCTTGGACTACAGAAGAACAAAAACTTCTAGAACAAGCATTGAAGACTTACCCAGTAAATACTCCTGAAAGATGGGAGAAAATAGCAGCAGCTGTCCCAGGCCGGTCAAAAAAAGACTGCATGAAGCGATACAAGGTAAGGTTTTCTTACCATGTAATCTAGGTCTCATTAGAATCTATTGTGTTTACTATTGCCCTCACCTCCCGGGCACAGTACCTGGCAACAGCAAGCTAGCACAAGATGGAGCTTTAGAGAGAATCATCTTTTTGTAACTCGGCCCCAAGAGAGCAGGAAGGACTAGGTTTTCTTTCCCTGAACGTACTGAAGGTGGAAGCAAGGAAGAAGAGTCTGCCTCTTAAAACTTGTCTTAAATGTGACAGCAAGTTGAGATTCTTAAGTCCTATCCATAAGCCACCCTTTGTATTCCATGTTGTACCACAAGAGAAGTGGATGAGCATTGACCTTCAACACCATGTCAGTATTAATTGGGTTCTTTCTAGGATAAATTGTTACAGTATTAAACTGTCCAGATTGCTCACTATCATAGAATAGCCTGGGTTGAAAAGGACCACAATGACCATCTAGTTTCAACCCCCCTGCTATGTGCAGAGCTGCCACCAGGCTGCCCAGAGCTACATCCAGCCTGGCCTTGAATGCCTCCAGGGATGGGGCATTCACAACCCCCCTGGACAACCTGTTCCAGTGTGTCACCACCCTCTGTGTGAAAACCTTCCTCCTACTATCTAACCTAAACCTCCCCTGTCTCAGTTTAAGACTCTCCTCTGGACCCACTCTAAATGCTTCGCATCCTTCCTGTACTGGGGGCCCCAGCCCTGGACGCAGTACTGCAGATGGGGCCCCACAAGAGCTGAGTAGAGGGGGACAATCACCTCCCGCTCCCTGCTGGCCACCCCTTTTTTAATGCAGCCCTATCAGAGTGTTTCAGGCTGCCTGCATAGTTAAGCTGTACATTTCAATGTGTCTTTTTTTTTCCCCCAACTCTCCAGGAACTCGTTGAAATGGTCAAGGCAAAGAAAGCTGCTCAAGAACAAGTGATGAATGCTACTAAAGTCAAGAAATGACTTTTACTGACAATCTTTGTTTTATAATAAAAACGCAAATACTATACATTGTTTCCTTACTTCCTTAAGTACGCAAACACGCAGGGCTACAGTTGGTGTTTGAGTTTTAGTCTTTTCAAATGCATTTCTCCCAGCTCAAAAGCCATAAGGAGGAGATAGTGGTATCCTCTTTATTTTTCTTTCTGAAGGTCAAACATACTGAAAGTTCTGGTCATCCTACTCGCGAAGCCAATACATCCCACTGCAGATCTTGTCATACTCTGGAAGCTGTTCAATTGGACCTGGAGTTTAAAGGAAGTTGACCATGAGACGACACATTCTAAACTGTTAAGGAAAGCTGTAGAAGGGGTTACTAGATGGGAACATGGCAACATACCCAGGGCAGCGACTGCAGGATGCTTATCATAGATGTACTTTGTGCAAACTTCTCTAATAGTCTGGGCATCGATAGCCTAGAAAAAGTAGAGAGAAATCTTTATTACCAACCCTGTCCAAAAAGTTACCAACAGCCCAGAGGAACAGGCAGCAGAACAGATAAACTATCTGGCAGGTGCAGTCTATCCTCTGTGCTGTTACTTCCTATAACAATTAAGAAACTTCTTACTACAGTAGGGGCCTAATTAAAAACATACAACAGGGGTGTCACTTACTTCAATTCTCGCCTCAAGTTCTGGAATTGGAATCCTGCGCTTATAACACAGCATTTGTCTTCCGATGTCTTCACAGATTGGGGTGGAGCCTAAGCCAGGAGAAAATGAGCTTCAGTTATCAGCATACAGGTGCAGGAAGGAAAGCAAACAAAGCTCCGTAAGTCTCACCATCAAGTTGTAGCAGCATGTTTGTCTTCAGAAGATTCTTTGCTCGAGCCACTTCATTTTCTGTGACGCTGGTACAAAGTCTTATCCTGAAAAACAGTTCAGATCCAAAAGCATTCCTTAAAGCTGACATGCAGCATGCAGGAGGGCTGTGTACCTCGTTACTTCAGGCAATCTACCCAGGCATATCTTTTCTATAGGCAGTGCTGATAAGAGTATTTGATAAGAAAATAAGCCACAGGATACGCAGAAGCAGCATGATAAAAGTAGGGGAGGTTTTGGCAGCATACCAATATTCAGCCTAAGATCAAGCGTTTCCCCTTAGATGAGCTGTGTTTCCTTTTATTAAGTGAATGTATTGAGCCATGTGTGGTCCATACTTGCCAGTCTGAGAATGGCTGCTGGTAAGCTACCAGGAGCCAAGCAATTAGAGGTAATTAGCCCAGAAGGCAATCCATTACTTCCTGGCTCTTGCTAAGGTAGCAAACTGTGTAACTACATCACACTGCATAGAGAAGACTTTATTAGGACAGAAGGATGTGGTACCCTTACAGCATTACTTAAGCACAAGAAGGGCTCACAGCTTCTCTGGTGTGAAGCTGCAGCATACAGACAGCTAAAGCAATGATGTGTTTACCAACCAGCTATTCATAATCTCAGAGTAAGGGTATCTAAGTAAGTGCTACACGATGGGACAAAAACCCTCTTTTTGTTTCCTTTCAAGTTTACCCACTTCAAGCCCTGAAATAATGTATCCATCTCTAATTACATCTTCAGTTCCAGCATTAGAATTGCACCTATGAGCACGTTTTCAATGTAGATATGAGGTATTAGATGAATTAAGCCATCTATAGTCCCAGGTTTCAAGATTGAATGGCCATCCCTGGATGTGTTTAAGAGCCGTTTGGATGTGGTGCTCAGGGATATGATTTAGCGGAGGGTTTTTAGAGTTCGGGTACTGGTTAGGCTGCGGTTGGACTTGATGATCTTCAATGTCTTTTCCAACCTGGGTAATTCTATGATTCCATATATAACAAACAGCCCAGCTACTTTACACATCACTCTCCTATGTACTCCTACCACCTGCTGTGTCATGTGGGACAGCATCATTAACACTGGTAACAGTATTTAAAGGTAACTACATTCATTATGCTCCTTCGTTATGCTGAATATTTACTCTTTCAGTTGTCAAACACGCAGTTCATGGCGCTGCAAGCTGCCTTAGCAGCATTCTAAAAAGTCTGACGTACATTTTCATAACTGCTGTCACATCAGAGTCTAAAAGAAAATCACTGCCGTATCTTCCTTGTAAAAGCCCTGCTGTTCACACTCATTCTTCCAGGGGAGAAAAACACACCTAAATGTGTTCATTCAAAGTAAAAGTGCCAAAAACTGGCTGCTGGGACCGTGCATCCCATGTGCCGAAGGTCAGAACCAGATAGAGTTGTTGTTTCCAGGCAAGCCTAAGCAGAGAATTAGAAATATTCCCTTCAGAGAATTCCTATGTGGTTAAAGTATATTTGTCCACAAACGTATTTTTTTTAGACAAAAGTTGTTTGCTTACCATTCTCTCTGAACAAAATGCACCATGTCCTGCACAGTCGATGGCTCACAGACCATGTAGAGTCCCCACAGCCCCGTGTCAGTGTAGCAGGTGTTGAAGGACTGGAAACTATGACACAGGTTCCCATGGCAGGCAATCTGAGCCAGTTTACTGGATAAATTCTGCTGAGGCGACAGAAAACACGTTTCATGAATTTTCGGCAGGTTTGTCGGTGTCTTGTTTTCATTTCAGTCATTGCAGAACATGCAGTGCTATCTGAAGGCCCAGCAGGAGCTACGTAGTCCAGTATCGGCTCTTCATGGCCGGTTTCTTCCTGTGTGTGTAATCTCACACTTCCAAATAACAGCCCAGATTTTAAGCCGAAATCATAAAGCTACGCAGGTTCAAGAAAGGTGCAGCTGGCAACAGCCACACGTGCTGATAACGTGCAAGTATGAACCGTTCCACTGCCCATGAGGACTGGCAGACCTCAAGTCTCCTCTATTTTAGTGATCTAGCACCACTTCCTAAGATTTTCTTAGATCTTGGGCAACAAATACTCTTTGACCCCCAGCTGGGTTTCCTTTATGCTGCCTTAATGAAGGACCTTCAGAAATAATATCATCAAGTAACAGTAACACCCCCAGATACGCTCATGTCCACTTGCGCTGGCAGAACCCCGTCAGGCAATTCTCACCGGGCTCATTCTAAGCAGCAGGGTGCTCGCAGGTCCACTTACCACTCCTCCTCCGAAGGAACGATCCCAGTTACCTATCAGAGTGTTTGCTACCATAAGGGGAATGGTATCTGGGTCAGACCAGCCAGCTGCTTCCACAGCGATGGCAATGTGCGCCAGGGGCATCTTGTCATCTCTGATACGAATCTGTGGGAGCACATGAAAGCACGTGGTAACGTACATGAGAAGTTAAGCATTAGGAGACAGACATCTCCAATGCACCAGTACCACAAAGCAGACACACACAGAGCCAAAAATCAAAGTTACACTTAACATCAGCCTTAACTAGTTGCACTGTGAACATTTTGTAGCACTTTGCCACATACACCCAGAGGGCACTACAAAGCGCTTTATGAGAAAGAACAAGAAGGAAAGAGAGAGAATGGCTTTCCAGTATGTGAATGCAGTTGGGAATGTAACACAAATACCCCCAACAAGTGGAAATGTTCCAACAGTGAAGGCAAGGGAATAAAAGGAAAGCAGCAGTGGGAGCAGGGAGGTATTCCTCCAGCAATCAATGGGGCAGAGAAGGTGGTGGAAGCAAGGCTTGCCAAAAAGAAGTTGGTAAGTAAGTGCTGCTTTGGAAACAACGTACTTGTTACTGCCACTGTGGGCGAAACAACTGAGCTCTCATCTGCACGTGTCAGTTGTGCTCTAAGTGGATAAAGGGCAGCTCAAAACAGCTTACCTCACTGCCTGTGAAGCTGCATGGCGGTAGGGGCGGCAGTCCTCCTTCTGGAGCAGATGGCAAGTTACCGAAGTGGCATTTTGCTAGCTCAAGTAGCTCGTCGTGACAGACCCCTAACAAAGGTTTTTCACACACTTCATAATGCTACTCTGTAAACAGTTCCTTTAAATTGCAACACCAAGCAGTGAGGTTCCCCCCCATAAGGCCACATTGCTCACAGTGCTGTTACTCAGCATAAAATCACGACCATATTCCAAACCAAACTGCTCTCATTTTCAAGCCTGAACATTTTTTCTCCCTCTTTTTTTTTGCTACTCCCTTTTCACAATGAACTCCTCCTCCCAGACCCTTCTTTTCAAGCTCACATGGAACAACGACCTCACCCCTCAATTCAGTTCTACTTACTGATTTAAGAATGCTTCTGGAATTTTACTGAGGGGAAATGGGAACGGAAGTTCAAAGGCTACAGAGGCACAAACTGAACAGGCAGGGCTAACAGTGAGCATCTGGGACCCGCTGAACAATGGGCAATTCATCCTGTTGTTCCCGGGAACTTCAACGACTGGTTTTAAGCACAGTTTCACATGATCCAGGGTAACTCGTACCAACCTCCAGCAGCAGCCAGGACTATTCTGGGTCCTTTGTAATGTGTTGTTATGTACTCCACCAAGTCATTACGGTTTATGGATCTGTGACAGTCAAGAAATCATCGTTACCACGTCAGTAAAGTTTATGACAAGGTAAAGAAATAAAAGTACAGAATGATGTAGTATCAAAGTAATTATAAGTTCTGCCAGCGTACAGAGCAAAAAGCTCCAGTAAGGGTGACCTAAAATGGAAGCAGGAGCTTCATACATTTTGTCTTTCATAGTTCTTACAGCTTCCTGACAAGGAGTAAGAATTACAGCTCTACTCCATGTTGATCTCAGTCAGGCGGAGCCAGGATCCACCAATGATATCATGTCAGCTTTAAAATAGCACATTTGGTGATCTCAACTGCACTGCTGCAAACAAGTGCAGAAAAGAGCAATGTAAACACAGGTTTATTTACAACAGCGCCTAACAGCTGACTGATGGGAAAAGGGAACACTCCCAGTTTGCACCAGGTAACAACATTATGAAACCAGTAACAAAAACTGGCACATAATGAAGACACGTGAAGTTCACGTACACTTGTGTGACTGTATCAAGGGGCAATAGGGAAGTTCTTACAGTTACATCCAATGCAACTTCATGTATCTTCCAAAGCCAAAACTTAAACTGAAGTTATTCCCTGTGTTTTCACGGGGATCTTTTAAATACAGAAAAGTTACCCCACAACTGAAGATGGCCACAAACTTGGACATACTTGATGTTCTCAGTGGGTCCTAATATTGTCCTTCCGAGGGCTGTTTTCTGATAGGCTGTGGCATGAAGGTAATCAAAGACAACTTCCTGTAAGTTGGTTTCAACCTCTTGCATCTCGCGGAGTATAACTCCTCGCTCGCGCTCAATCTCTGCTTCTCCCAGGGTGCTGTTCTGGATGATGTCAGCAAGGATTTCCACGGCTAATTGGAAACAGAGATGGGAATGGAAACTGAATCTTTAGACTCAATCTGGTTCCAAAAGTAAAACTGAGCTCAAAGCAGAGGCGGCCCAACATTCATTAATAAGATCCGCAGTTTGGAACTTTAGAAGCTTTAAAACTGTATGTGTTCAAAAGGCACTTCTGAGGGCGAGCCTAGCAGAAATACTTCTAGTATCAACACAGCTTCTGCCACAACCCTTCCCAAACCTGCGCTCTCACATTCCTTTAAGCTTAAAAAAGTCCTTTTAGCCCAAGAAAGAAGGGATTGTCAGGCAGCAAAAGCATCACCCTCATGCTTCACCAGGAGCTGGTAAGAGTTTTGCTCTTTGCTGCTTTTCAGGCTAATAAAAGCAGTTACCTCTTGGTAAATCTTTTGAAAAAGCCTTTGCATAATACACTGTTTGTTCCCTTGATGTATAGGCATTCAGATGAGCTCCCATGTTCTCAATCTCCAGTTCAAGGTCTAACTGAGATCTCTTTTTTGTACCCTGAAACAAAGCAAAACAATAAGGAAGTCAAACTAAACCTTTGAATCCACTTGCTGACTATTAATACTGCTTGTCTGCAAAAGTCAAGGTCAAGAGCAAGAGCCTTCTGAAATGAATGCTGGCATCTCTCCAATATTTAGGCAGCTCTAAATTCTACTATGCTCACAAATTAAAATCCAAAGCTGGATTCTGTGCCTTCTAAGGACATTTTAAACTGTCAAAAAAGTAAGTTAAAAGTAGACCTGGTACCAATCTGTAGTTCAGTATCAGTTACACAGGATGAACAATTTGGCTCTGCTTTCTGATTGGAACCCAAATCCAACCCCCTTCATTTGTAAAACCCTATTGAGACAATTCTGACCAAGTTTCTATCACTGATCTCTAAAGACGCCTAACTTAGCAATCTGTTGTAAATGTGAAGCCAACACTCACCTTGAAAGCCATATGCTCCAGAAAGTGAGCAGTTCCGTTGTTCTTCTCATTTTCATACCGGCTTCCAGCATCAATCCAAAGCCCGACCTCAATGGGGGAAAAAGGAAACAAATCGTAACGTTATCAATCAATAATATTATTGTGTCTGTGCTGTTTCTCCTGTATGAACTACACTTAAGATTTTTAAGACCTACTTTTAAATGGCTTTTTTTAAAGCGAACCGGGTTTTTGAGAAAAAAGATCTTCACAAAATTCTAATGACAAAACACTTGCAAAAGCCTCACGAATCCGATTTCCCTGCTCATTTTAAGAGCAATTGCTAATAAATATTTATAGATTCCAATGGAGTTCTATAAAGAAAAAGACAAGAGGTTATGAAAACATGTACAAAGTTAAGAAAAAGCATCTCCCTTACAGGTTACCTACCGTGCATGTTGAAAGTCCAGAGTCTTCAGAAGCGACCTGCAAGCCATTCTGCAGAGGACTCACACGAGTCTCAGGTACATTTAAAACTACTTCTGTTGCTGCCTGGGCGGCTCTGAATCTGCCTTTTCCCACATGTACGCACTGGAAGAAAAGGACATCAGTCATAGATTGTAAGTTAAATCACAGGTCCAGACGAGTTGCAAGGGACTCTTAAGGCCAACTCCCCTGCAAAGAGCAGGGACACCTGCAGCTCCATCAGGTGCTCAGAGCCCCATCCTGCCTGATCTTTAGTGTCTCTAAGGACAGGGCATCCACCCCCCTCTGTAGGCAACCTGCTCCAGTGCCTCACCACCCTTACTGTAAAAAGCTGCTTCCTTACATCCAGTCTAAATCTCCCTTTTAGTTTGAAGCCATTTCCCCTTGTCCTGTCACCACAGACCCTGCTAAAGAGCCCATCCCCTTCTCTCTTACAGCCCCTCTTTAGATACTGAACGGCTGCTCTCAGGTCTCACAGAGCATTCTCTCCTCCTGGCCAGCTGTGCCTTTTGCAGTGCCTTGCTGCGCCCGCTCCAGCAGCTTCATAGTGAAGCACATTATCCTGATACCCAACTGCAGCACTTCCCATCACATCCTCACGCTGTTCCCTCGGGTCCCGTTGCTGCCACCAGAGAGCAGGGATCAGTGCTGCCCCCCCACACTCCTCATAATGGCAGGGGAGCTTCCTCCTCTGGTCTAAAGAATCCAATGGCCTTTATCTGCTCTTCGTACACTTTAAGCCAACTCAATCGGAGCAGACTGCGCCCGTCTCCCTCCAAGTGAATGTTCTGCCAGCAAGTTCCGTTGCCACCATCAGCCAAACACCCAACAAGCGCCACGCGTGTACCCCAGCCCTGCTGACAGGAGCCTGCAGGCACTGGACACGTCCTTTAGCACTTAGTCTCCTCCTGAGAACCTGTTTGCTAAAGCGAAGGGAGACTCCACGGGCCTGCGCCTAAGGCTGCAGTTCAGTCATCTGCTGACTACAGCTCCCAGCGTGCACCGCGACACGCGGCCTACAGCTCCCCGCCCCCACTGCGGCAGACCGATACCCGGAACGTTCCCCCACCATCTCCGCTCCGATTCTTACCCGGTTCCCCGAGCCGGACGGCCCAACGAGGCGAGCGCACCAGGGCAGGAAGAGCCGCCGCGCCGCTAAGCGCGCCGTAGACGCCGCCATCTTCGCCAGAGGACAGGCGGGACCGAGGCTCGCTTCCGGCGGGCGCTGCGCAGGCGCAGAGCGGCGGTGCCGCGTCTCCTGTCAGGCGGGCTGTGTGGGCGCTGCCGGCCTTGGAGCGGTGCGGGCCGGGCTGCAGGGAGGCAGGAGGCTGTTGTGCACTAAGCGATGCTTCGGCGTAGGTAATGTCAGTGGGTGCTCAGCAAGGCGTGTTCTAAGGCAGCTGCTCCAGAGCTGCTCAGCTGCAAACTGCAGAACAGGCCTGAGTGTAAACCACGCTGCGCTCCTCGGCCTGCAGCACAGAACTGCACTGATCAGGAAAGTCAGTTTTCCTGCTAATAAACTGTTCTCGGCGGTTCCTGTAACACCAGGTTGGATGTTTGCTGTGTGCAGTGCTGTGTGTAGAGCTGATGTCTGCTGAGCTTCCTGTCGTCACTGAGTTAGGATGGGCTGCTGTGGCGTTTCTTATCAGACAGCATCAACCCAACTAGGAAAATGCAGGGTAATCATCTGAAATCTTGTCGTACAACGTGCTCGGATCATAAGGAACGTGTCCGAGAGGCTGGGCTACCAGGAGACTTCATCCATGCCAGGTAATGCGGTTCCTGACACAGGAAGCAGCCCTGTGCTGCAGGCAGTCCCTGGGCACTGAAGCTGCTGAGCATTGGGCACAGCCTGCAGGTCCTGGGCAGGAGCCAGGGCTGGGCTGGGCAAGGCCGTAGCAGTGCGCTGGTACTGTGTGCTGGTACAGTGTGCTAGTACTGTGTGTTAGTACTGTGTGCTAGTACTGTGTGCTAGTCCAGGTGATCCCATCTCAGAACCACACGTTCCATGTTTCTGGGCGTGCTTTGGGTGTAGATAAACATGCACAGACGTGCAGAAAGCAGTGCCGTAAGTTTTCATTTCCTCTTTAGTGTTTACTTTCCCTGCTGGGTTTAAGGGCTTTTTCCTTCACTTATCAAATTCTCTCTCAAAACTACACTTTTCTTTTTTTGTACTATTTTCCTATTTCCCAGATCTCCCCTCTGTCTCACATTGAAGCACAGCACTTGTCACAAGCTCTGCCTCAACACAGACACAATAAAGCTTTTCTAACTGCTGTTCTGTGCTGCTCCACAAAGAAGGCCCTTCATGCCCGCGTTCTGTGCCTCGTGTTTTCCTTCTTAATATACGCAGCCAGTGCTCTGAAAGAGCTGAGTGCTAAGAGGGTGTTACAGCCCTCAGCCCCTCTGTCTCTTGCCCACGACTCCATGAGCGTGCTGAGCCTCAGAAGTGGTGAGAAGTGAGGGTGTCTCAGCTCGGTGTGAGCCACCTCCTACATCTACCAAGATCCTGTCGTTCAGAGTTAATTCAGAAGAGCTGTTCTTTCCCCACTGAGATGTCCGTGTAGATTTCAGGTGACAGTATTACCACAAACCACACACAGCTGTAACAGCTGCTGGTAGTTCCTGGGCTGGCTCAGAAGCTAATGATTGGGAAGGCTATTCACAGTTATTTATGTTGCCAGACTCCAAATCATGGGGCAATACCAGAAGTCGCCGTGTATAATTTTTTGTTGTTGTTCTGGAATATTTTTGTGTGCAGGCAAACCCTTCTTTCCTTTGGAGTTCACAGTGAAAATGCACTGAATGCCCTAAAACCTTTGCACTGCACGTGCCGTGTGCTTAAGCAGAAGCTTTGATGCTGCAGAGGGGATCCAGTTTCTGTCACAAGGACAGAGACACACAAGGACTGCATTATAACAGGAAAACCAAAAGCACGACGTGCCGCATAGATTTCAAAGTGGAAACTGCTGTTAACCCATTTCTTACAATACAAACCTAAGCGCCAAGAAACCAGGTGGTTCTAAATTCGACAGGGAGCCCTCGATTGCGTTTGTAATAGCAGATCTCTGTGATTTAAGTTGTTCTGTTACTGTTATTTTGCTGCCCGCGCTGCTGTAGCACCCACATAACCTATGGCAGAAGGATTTTCAGCTGCAGTGTAGGCACATCCTTTCAACAGAGAATTTGCATTGGAGGCAAATTAGTTTCTGTGGAACAGAAAATCCACCTCTATGTGAAGCCAGCCACACTTTTGTTGTTTTCTGTTTGGTTTCTCCCTTTTTAGTTGGTGCATATTCAAAAGACCCTTCCAGTTCCAGCATTCCTCGTTTCAGATGCATCTCTGTCAAGCTGTAAAAGAAAAAAGCCTCAAACTGTGCATTTGGAAATGAGAATGAAGCTTCCCCTCTGTTTTACAGTTAGATCTAACTGATCTCATTATGCTGGGATTTATCTCAGAGACGTTTCACCAGACATTTGCTATCCTAGAAATTTGAATCCTTGCTAGACAGAGAATTACAGCTTAAGATAAACTGATTATCCTCATATTATGTCTCCTACTTAACAAAATAGCAATGTCTCATATGTAAATGCAATCTGCAATTTAGCATTCAGGTCATTAGAGAGATGCAGCTTCAAATCAAGCGATGTTGTTATTCGGCTAAAAATGCACTAAAAGAGAACAGATAGTTGTGCTTTAGCTGTATGATCTGAATATATAAATACAACCTAAGCTCCTCTGGAACACTAGTTTTCAAATGGTTTTAACAATATCTTTCTACAATTAGACTACTTAAAAGCGGGCTATTATAAGGAAGTGCTCACAATATCCCTATGGTTGAGGGAAACCTACAGCTTCCAGGTGGAGAAACCTTCCTTTATAGCTCTTACGCATCTAATTCAAGCAACAATGAAGGAGGAGGACCAGGATCAGCAGGGGAGGTTCTGAATAAACAACGTCCTTGTAATTTATCCTACATTTATCTACATGGTACATAAACAGCTCCATGCCAATTTGGGGATGCCATGTAGCCTTATGCAGTGGGTAGATGACAGAGATGAAATTTTCAGAATGACAGCCTGGTTCCTTCAAATTCAGACTGCAGATTTCAGCCTAAGAAAGAGCAGCTTTGCATTTTAGACTAACTCTTTTAGATCAGCATTCCTCATGAACAGTACAGCACTTCTGGTTCTGAAGCAGGCTTTAGCATCCAAACTGGAAGGAATTGCACCAAAACCTGTAATAAAACACGGTCTGAATTATACAATTCCAGCTAATTTTCTGGGGAAATGAGGTTTCTGTGCTCATTACTATACACTGTGCAGTAGCAACCAGAGTGGACACAGCGTACTCAGAGATAATGCCATTCCTGTGTTTCATGGAAATGAGCGGCCAGGAAACTGTAGCTGAGGAAGAGGCTCCGGTATCAACTGACATTGTTTTAGAACCCACATTGGGGAGAGATTGTGTTATAAATACCCAGTTACAACAGCAAAGAAAAAAAAAGGTGCGGCTGCTCCCAGTGCCCGTGTATCTGACTGGTTGATCACTGAGTAATACTTCCAGCTCATAAAAAAAAGCCATGCAGTAGCAGTGAAAGTGAGATACGTCGGAAATCAACATGTTCCTACCTGGTTCACGTAATAACCGGGTGTCAACACAGAAGCTGAACACCACGCTTTGAAACCAGCACTGCTTTACTTCTGAACTAGAATGACAATCTTGATATGACTAAAGTGTGATCGTATCAAAGGGATTTTCTTTCAGTTGCGTAGATAAAACACTTCTTCCAAAATAAAGAAGTTCCTGTCAGCGGGACACGCTGTCACCATCAGGTTGCTATGGAGGTAATCTGGAAGCACTGTCCTGACTTGCAGATTGATTCAACTTCAGTCAGCAGGCGACAGCAGCTCAGCATCAGAAGGGAGCTGCTCGGGAGAAAGACCTTCAAAACTGCTGAAACCAGCACGCAGTAAAAGCATTAACGATTGAAATTGCCTGCAGCTAAACTACTGGTTAGTGCTGGGTTTGCTTTTGTGGAGTCATCATGTTCGCTGCTTATTTACAATTCACTATGTGTTTAAAGCAATGATATAGTATTGCACTTAATGAACATGCCGAAATGCTGCTGCCAGGGATCGCATTTAGCTTAGCCAAGCAAGTAGAATTCAAACAAGCCTAAAAACTTGGGCTGAGAAAATGATACTTTTTTGGAGAGGAAGTTGGTTTTGTGTGTGTGAATAGAGCTATGCTGAGTATATAAATCAAGCTCCATGTACGATTTTCTTGTCAGCTGCTCAGTGGCAGTGAGCTGATTATTTTTATCATTCCTACCTATGGGTTATCCTCCAGCTAATTAAATTGCAAATAACTTTTCAATCCCGTGGCTTCTGGGCAATAAGTGCAAGTGCCTACAGGCCACTGACATTGACTCCCGAGCTGTAAGGAAGTCTGTGCAAATTCAACGTGAAAACCATTGGCTGAATTTACAACATTTCATTTGCTCATTAAGAGAGCAGCTCCTTTGAAGCTGATGATTAAAAACTTTCTTCAGGGAATATTATTTTATCTGACTGAATCTCTCTTAATAACATTTGTGCTCTGAAATAAGAAAGGAGGAGCTGTCACCGAGTACTGAACAACTCAGTGCCTGAGTTCTGAAGACTTTTATCAGTAAGATCAATGGAAGCAGTTTGGATAGTTAGTAACAAAATACTCCTTCCAAGAACACTGTGCCAAATGCAGTCTGATACAGAAACTCAATAGGAAATTATTGTGGGTAAGTTCATCTGATTTAGCAAAACAGATGGGTTTCTTCTTAGCTTTTTAGCAGGCTTATGACAGAACAAGGATCTTAGAAAACAGTTCTTTTTGTTTCGCTTTTGTTGGCATTATATCAAAGTGTCGCTTCTGCACTTTCCCTTGGCTACAGCCACACTCGGGTGCATTGTTTTATATCATTATTCTAATTTGATGGTGGACAACTTCCCCAAACTCCAACATTTATTTCAACCTTTTGCCAACCTTAAGGAAAAGTCTTTAAAACACTTTAAAACAATATTATCTCCAGAAAGCAATCAAAAGGGCACACAGATTGCTAGAATGATTCAGCAGATGATCCTTCTGTGTTCAGACGTCGTGCAGGTAACAATGTTGTGAGCATCTTTTCTTAAGAACCTGTGGAAGGAAACCTTTAGCAAAAATGCTGTTATTGCTACTCTTTGCAGCTATAGTACCTAAACTTGCAGTCTCAGTAATGCTTAAGAAAGCATTAGCAAACATAAACTTCAGACTATATAGTTTAACTGAGCTATTAATACACCATGAATACAGACCTACCCATAGTAGCAACTGATTGAAGGCAATTTTTATTTAGCTACCACAGTTCCCCATCACGACGGAACTGGGGAAGCACTGTATATAGGCATTCACTTTTATAGCTCTATCCAACTTCTTAGCTAGTTTAAATCCTGCACTGATTTCCATAATGTCATAGATTCTCTGAGGTCCTTGATGCCACTATGGACTAGCTAAATTTAATATCTTTATTGATGATCTGAATGAGGGAATTGAGTGCCCCCTCAGTAAATTTGCAGATGGCACCACATGGGGAGTAAGTGCCTGAGGGTAGGAAAACCCTACAAGGGGATCTGGACAGGCTGGATAACTGGGCTGAGAGGCCAGTGGGATGAAGTTCAGCAAGACCAAGTGCCAGGTCCTGCACTTTGGTGAAACCAACCTCATTCATTGCTACAGGCTTGGGGCAGAGTGGATGGAAGACTGTGCAGGGGAAAAGGACCTGGGGGTGTTGGTTGATGCTTGGCTGAATACAAGCCAGCAGTGTCCCAGGTGGCCAAGAAGACCAATGGCTTGTGTAAGAAATAGTGCAGCCAGCAGGACAGGGAGTACCTGCACTCAACTCTGGTGAGACCACATCTTGACTACCATGTTCAGTTTTGTGCCCCTCACTACAAGAAAGACATTGGAGCATGTCCAGAGAGGGGCAACAAATCTGCAAGGAGTCTGGAGAACAAGCCTGATGGGGAGCAGTTGAGGGAACTGGGGTTGTTCAGTCTGGAGAAGAAGATGCTCAGGGGAGACCTTCTTGCCCTCTACAATTACCTGAAAGGAGGTTGTGGTGAGATGGGGGTCAGCCTCTTCTCCCTGGCGGCAGTGATAGGGTGAAAGTGAATGGCTTTAAGTTGTGCCAGGGGAGGTTCAGGCTGGACATTAAGGAAAACTTCTCATAAACAGTGGTCAGGCACTAGAATGGGCTGCACAGGGAGGCGGTGGAGGTTGCTGTCCCTGGAGGTGTTCAAGAAATGTGTAGATGTGGTACTAAGGTTTGGTTGGCAATTTTGGTGGTAGGTGGACAGTTGGATTAGATGATCTTAGAGGTCTTTTCCAACCTTAATGATACTGTGAATTGGAGTGCTCATTCATCCCTTTGCACTGGACTAACCAGCTCTTTCAAACTTGTTCTCCACACTTTCTCCATAGCCAGTAAGACAGAAACAAGACAGCTCCAAGATGTGGTTATTCATTGTACTCTGGAGACCTCTGTTAGGATGGTTACTCAGAAATGTCTGCTGCTGGCACTTATCTCTAAACTAATGAATAGTTCAATAGGTAAAGATACCCAACTTCAAGACAGATGTCTCTGGGCAAAGCAAATCTTATCCTGAGCTTCAGGCAAGTAGCACATTCCAGACTTTACTTATCTGAAGATCAGATCCATCCATTTTATTAAACTATTAGAAGGCATTATACAGACTGTAAGTGTATTTACTTAAGGGCACAACAGGCTGAACTTACATTTTGTAAGGATCTCCAGCAATGTGCAATAAACTGGAAATTCAGTAGTATCTTTACTTAAAGTTCTTGTCATTAATTAAATATAAATTAAAACAATTGAGTATTCTCTGTGTTATTTATTTTTGAATTAAGTTTATGTGTTGATTCTTGCAAATATTTAGTATTCAAGATGATATAGCAATGATATTTTTTGCTTGTGTGTGAAACAATTAAGCACACTGTAGAAACTACCAGGAGAAAAGCTGAGTGTTGGCAGATGTCTGGAAAAGAAGAAACTGAGATTCTCATCACTTGAAAAGCCAGCAGAAGGAGCATGAGAATGTGGGATAAGACTGGTTAGATGTTTCTCACATAATCAAACAGCTAACTCATCGAAGTTGATATTTCTATCTTTCAGTTAAACAACCGAATCGCACTGAGTTTATCTCTGAGTGCATATCTCCTAAGGTCTGTTTGTGGGTTTATTCCAGTTTAACTGGCCTTTTTTTTATAGCTCTCTGAAAGAAGAAAAAATGGAGCTTCTATAATCCACCATGCTCCCATGTCCCAGATTGATGCCTTTCTCAAACCCTATTACAGCCCCGAGTGCCAGTCCAACCACTCACTGTGGGACATGGCTGCTTTTGCTGTATTTTTTCTTCCCTACCATCTTTCCATGTTTTTCAGCTAACTCCCAGATGTTTGGCAGCCAGTGCAGAGCAGGAACAGCAAGCAGGCTGCCAAACATCTACGTGTCCCAGACACTGCATATGCAAAGGTTTGCTGCGTATTTTATGCGCACTGCGGTTCTACAAAATACATTCCATCTTCTCAGAATCCATGCAGTTTGAGCCATGTATTCTCTTAGTATTGTCAGGTCTGCGATGCAAGAATTTCAGTGCCCACACATTACTGAGTTGAGCTGTAGACATGCAGTAAGCCTGAAATACCCAGGGCACGTTCAAATAGATATACATGGCTAAAGGTCCAGCATACCTTAAGCATGTTTGTTTCTTTTCATCTTTGGAACTTGAGATAGTGACTGGGAGGTAGGCAGAGTATCTGAGTATCCCTGGAACGTACATTTCTTTCTTTGAAAATCCTAGTTAACTAAGTATATAAGGAAGAATTGGGTTACTAAAAGAGGCTTAAGAAATCTACCTAAGAAGCATTTCCAAACACGACATGGTCTTCATGGCAGATGAGCTGCATTATGAAAACAAAAAGAGGCTTGGAGTAGGAATCCAAGTGACAACTGCTAAGTAGTTCAACAGAACGAGGGGATGGGGCTGACAGTTATTCTCTAGCTGGTTTCAGTCGTTGATTGCATCGATTCCATTCCACCAAAATTCCATTACAATAGTGGTTGTGCTATTTTAAGCTTTAGCAATAATCTCGTGTGTTTCTGGCTATGGCTATCAGTCATCCTGCTAGTCTATTAATGGAGGCAAATCTTTTTTGCTATCTTATGCCGCATTCATTTTATTCTGAAACAGTTGTCCACAGTCAGATATAAAAAATAAAACCAGAAAGCCTAAGAACTTGCTGCCAGATGCACAGAGCAGAAATCTCACTGCGGTTCCTTTTCACTTCCCCCCTTTTCTTTTTTCAAACTATGGAAAGTATAAAACCATGGAAGTATTTTCTAGCCTTGACTTTATAGCAGTGAGATTATTTACATCGCTTTCTAAATTACACGTTAAGTATCAGGATTAGTTTATAGTATAATGATAGATATGACATGATTCTAAAGTATTTATTGAGAAACTCTGAACTCTCCAGAGCTTCTTAAAAACTATTCATTTTTATTATTTTTCAAGGTCTTCGGCAGGCTCTGGATGAATAGTAGGAATATGTGGCATTGACATGCAATTTTTATTTCATCCATATAAGGTCCTCATAAATTTTTCAGGAATGTACGCATCAGCTCTCTTTTCCTACCCCAAATCATGCATACTTGAATATGGAAAACCCATCCACCCAGTTCACAATAAAGCATGAGGATCTATGTGCACAGTTAAGATTCACTGTCTGCTCTTTACAGGCAGAGATTTTAAAGGCATGAATCAAAGCTCAGCAGAGTCAATGAGACGCTCTGATGTAATTCAAAGCACCCAGATTGCATAGGATAGTGGCTGACACTTACAAACCAAGCCATATTCCCAGTTCCCAAATTACTGATTCACTTCCTACTAAACCCCAATGTCATGTAAGTTTCTTTTTTTATTATTATTATTTTTATTTTCCATTTGTGCTATTTTACTTCATCCTCGGCTGGTGTCACATCTTTATTGGGCTTCTGCTGTTTTATTTTCAGTGTCTGAAACTCGTACTGATTTCTTCCATTACAAACTTTTACAGATTTGAAATACAGAGAATGAAATACTGCCCATAAAGTCAGTCCTTTTGTATCAGAGAGGCTGCAGATTTTTAACCAGTACATCCTGCTTCAGACTCCTAATTACTTCATCTTAGACCTTATGGACAAGCAAGGCATTTTAGTCTAGTGAAAGAGCTGGGTCTGTGTTTATTTTACCTGCCTTTGAGACATAAATGAAACATAAGAGCTCTGTGTAGCCAGTAACACTCTTCAATAGTCATTGAAGAGAGAAAAATCCTGTTTCACACATTAACAATTTCCATTTGTACAAAATGGAAGATGCAGTCCTGGAGGAAATGCCCTCCAGTGATTCTGACACTGTGTTGTGAAGTCCCAGAGATCTGCATTTTCCAGACAGAGCAAATTACTGTTCTGTAAAAGGCAGAGGACCATTGACACAGCTTGCACCTTAACCACAGCTTGTACTTGAGGCTGAGGTGTTTCTTTCCTTGAGGACTAAGTGGAAGGTACATTCTCTGTTGCCGTTCATATACGTGTTTTAGCAAACGTGTTTTTTACCCCAAATATGACCATTGTTTAAGATAAAGGAAATATCAAGAAAAACTACAGTGAATCATGTATAAGACTGTGACTGATTTCTTAGTGTGAACTAGCCCATTATCCTCTTGTCTTAGTTTCAGATGGGATGGAATTTTTTTCTTCAGAGTGTCTGTTATGATGTTTCTGTTCTAGGACAAAAACAATGTTGATGACACACCAATGTTTACAGTAGCTGCTGAGCAGCATTGTTCAGAATAGAGGCCATTGTCAGCGAAGGGCCCAAGGAGCTGGGAGGGAGCAGCATTGGGGCAGCTGACTTAAACTGGTCAAAGGGATATTCCATACCACATATTCCATACCACACAGCAACAAGCAGAAAGAGTTTTGACAGGAGTGGGAGTTCATCTCTCTCCTGCTGCTCAGGGGCTATCTGAGCATTGGCTGGGCGGTGGTGAGCTTCACTTGTTATATACATTTATACACATATAATATAATATTTCATGTTATACGTTGCATCGGTATGTAAATTAGAAAAGAAGGGAATAAGACTTCCAGATAGAAAAGGAAAAGAACACGTAAGGACATCATAGACCTACTAAGTGCTCTAAATTGTGTCAGATTGATATAATTCACCTATTCATTCTCTATTATTTCTTAGATGTAGCTGTTTCATTCCTGCTCTAAATAAGGAATGATTAAGAAGAAAGGAAATGATCAAACATTCAAATGGGAAAAGAATCCAAAAGGCAGTACTTTGGCTTTACCTTCTAGTTCCTTTTCCCAAATAACAGAAAAAGTAAAGCATTCTTAAGCATCTACACAAAGAAAAGATTACGAAGATGGTGGAACTGGGCTCTTCAAAGTGCAGTGTGGTGGGAGGGTGACAGACTAGAAAGTTCAAAGAAGAGTTGAACTGCACTTAAGGGAAAGCATTTTCATCACAGGGTGGTCATGGAGTGATTGCCCAGAGAGTTTGTGAAGTCCTGAAAGTTTTCAAAATCCAACAGTATAGAGTCTGGTCTGAACCCAATCTGACCCTGCATGGAACAGGATGTTGGACTAGAGACCTCCTGTGGTCCCTGCCAAACTAAATTATCCAGTGATCATATGATAATAAGTAACGGGTAATATGGTTTTGTCAAATATCAGTCTTAGGAAAGGAGCCTTCCAAAAGTGGTAAACAGGCTCAGCAGATTACAGAGAAGCAATAGATTATTCATATTATTATGCCAGGAGCAGTATGGATAGCTAAAATATACTCTGGATCTGCCTAGGGAACAGATTCAGTTTTCCATGCAGATTCCCCCATCTTGTGACCCAGTCCTGTTGAGCTCTACAAAGGGTCACGTAGAAGTGGGCAGAGAGTGGTCCCGACATACATGGATTGTTCCAGTTCTGTGCTCAGCCTCTTCTAGGGGGACAGGGAAGTGCACATCTCACTCTCTCATCACACTGATCTAAATGTTCTGATGCACATGTACATCACATCCTAGGATTAGCGTGTGCTCTTGTGAAGTCCCATCTGTGAGAACTATGCCCAGGGCTGAGGCTCCTGGCACAAGAAAGGTGCAGAGCTGCTGGAGCAGGTCCAGAGGAGGGCTATGAAGATGATCAGAGGGCTAGAGCACTTCTACAAGGAAAGGCTAAGGGAGATGGGCTTGTTTAGCTTGGAAAAGTGAAGGCTCTGGGGAGACATCATTGTTGCCTTCCAGTACTTGAGGAGGGCTTATAAGCACGAGAGAGACTTACTTTCTACATGGGCAAACAGTGACAGGACAAGGGGTAATGGCTTTAAAGTAAGAGAAGGGAGATTTAGGCTGGGTGTTAGGAGGAAACTGTCTGTTCAGAGGGTGGCGAGGCAGTGAACAGGCTGTTCAGGGAAGCTGTGGCTGCCCCATCCCTGGAGGTATTAAAGGCCAGGGTGGATGGGGCCCTGGGCAGCCCGATCTGATAAGTGGGAACCCAGTCCACTGCAGTTTACTCACAGGCTCTGTAGTCTGTACTGGAGAAGCTGGCTACTGCTGATCCAAGTCAAAATTGCTGTACAGTGGTTACTTATAAAGTCATTACCCCATGCTCTCTGTCAGCTGGAAGAACATGACAAATGGAGTTCTGAAGAAGCCTGTCCTGTACCTGCCACTGTTGAATATTTGATTACAGAGAAGAAAGGATAATCAATACAGTTTGGATAAGCCTTGTACAGACAGAAAGTGCAGGAACTCTGAAGAATAAGATCAAAATTAAAAAATGGTAACAAATGAGAGAAATCATCTGGGAAAAAAATAGGATGTTGTTCAGAATGGAAGGCACTGTTTTAAAACATAATCAGCTGCACAGAAAGATGATGAAGTGTTACTAACATGCCCCTCAGAAAAGTGTCCGGGGTATTATTGCACCATAAACCCAACAGGCCAATGCTGTTATGACACCACATAGTGCTGCAGCTGCACAATGAGATATGTAAACAGGTATAATAAAGGACACGTGAAGCAACGTCCTGTTCTAATCAGCACTGATAAGAAACGGAAGGCTTTTGGGGATCTTTTTATTTAATTGTAACTGGCGATGCAACTCCATTATCCTCTCTACTAAATTGGAATGAAAATGAAGAAAAAAATGTACCAATGTTATGTGTCCAAGTTTTCTTAAATTAGGTTAGGTTTGAGGGTTTTTTTGCTTGCTAAGTCAATATTGTTTTATCTAGTGTTAGTGTATGCCTCGTAGAAGTGAAACATACATGAAGTTTTGAAAACAGCTGTTTAGCTTAAATCCCATAAGCAGTAGGGATAAAAAAACCCTTTGGTTTGTAACTACTCATTTTGTTTAAATGACAGGAATGGCAGAGATAAGAGAACCCTTTGTTTATCTTTTTCTGTGCTGGAGAGCATATCTTACTATTGCTCTGTAATCATTTTGTCCGAGTCAATTTATGCTTTCTAAACTCCCCAAAGTTCTGCTCATGATGCAGGTGCACTGACATCGGGATTTAGCTTCCTTTCAACCAGCCTTGAAAGCAAGATCACAGTCTGATTTCCCTATTTCAACTCTACTCTTTGTAGAGGTGTTGGTGAAACAAGGGGAAATAGCGCTTGAAATTTCCAGTACCTCCATGATTAAACAAATGGTGGAGTTAAACATCAGTAAGAGAACGCTCGTTACTCACTCCTTTTCCACAAAGAAGTAAATCGCTTGTTATTCATCTGCATTCAAATCCATAACATTGTGGTTTCTATCAGCTTCCATCTCAGAAGGTAGAAATCTTCCTATTTAGAAGTCATTTTTGTTTCCATTTTACACACGGTTTTATCATCTGCTTATGTTGCCTAGGTACTTTTAATACCAATTCTTATCATTCACTAATGATCACAATTATTTTATAATCTGACACCAGAAGAACTTTCATTGAAAGAAGCTTACCATCGTGCAACACGGTGCTGTATTCCTGAGTCAGTTATGAAGTTTTTGAAGAGAATACTATACTGGGATATTTAAAGAAGCACAATTTATCTCACAAGTTACAAATAAAACACATAATAATTACATCCCACTAAAAATATATAGAGAGAAATAGAATGCATTTTAAGTAACGCCTGTGTGCTTCTGTTCTTGTTTTGCAGATACTAAATGACTCAGTTCAGATTCATCTGTTTTCCAGCGAAATCTATGGTTGCTTTCTTTCACTTATTCTGTGAACCAGCTGTATTGACTGATGTCTGAGAAATCAAGTTCACTCCCAGAATAATTCCATTGTCATCAATTTAGTTGCAGCAAGAACTAGTTTGACCCATGGAGCTCAGTATATTCTAGGAGGTCATGCAGCCTGTCAGTAGCTCAGACAGGATTTAAATAGAGGATCCTCCCAAACCTCAACTCAAAGGAGCCTCTTTTGACATCATTATCATGTCTACATATAAAGAGTGACATTTTGTCAAATAC
Source organism: Excalfactoria chinensis (assembly GCF_039878825.1). Taxonomy (NCBI): domain Eukaryota; kingdom Metazoa; phylum Chordata; class Aves; order Galliformes; family Phasianidae; genus Excalfactoria; species Excalfactoria chinensis. The sequence continues at coordinate 11,684,626 of NC_092825.1, read as the reverse complement.
CACTCTGAGCATTGCTCATCTGTTGGCACACCAAAAAGTGACCTTCCTGGCTCTTCTCACATGCCCTCATTCTCCATTTGCATTTATTTATAACCCTCTCCTCTGTTCAGTGCCAGCTGTTAAAGCCAAAGCGGATTTCCTTTCCCTCTCCCTCCTGGGAGCTGAGGATGAAGGAGTGGTTTCAGACTCATTTCAGTAGGGAGGTCAGCCTGGGAGCCCAGCAGCTTCCATCAGTGCCCTAACAGCTTCTTAGCAGCTGAAAGCAGTTCCTGCAGCACACAGTGTGCCTGTGTGGTGTTACTGACAATTATAATGCTCCAGTTACATCAGAGAGCCTTGCCGAATGTAATAGCTTGGATTACAGAACGTCTTGAAGTCTCTTCTAGCCCTGTATATCTGTGATGTACGTACAATAATGCTGCAAAAACAGTTTGCACAGGCAAGAAAAAGTATGGCCCTTCACTGAATATTCACAAAAAATCTCAAGGAAGCTTTGACTTATGTCACCGTTATACACCTTTTTTTCTAATTCACATCTATTTCCCCTACAGTAACTCTACTGCATTTTAAAAGTTTCTTCTTGTTTTTCATTTCACTATATAGTTTTCATTGCAATATAAAGACCATCTTAATTGAACTTACACAGAAGTTCACAGCATTAGCTGATTTTAACCAGGTCAGACTTAACAGCCAGTTTCAAAAGTACTCCAGAGAAGGACAGAAATCTGAAGGGCTTTTGATGGATTGCAGAATCTTGGAGCATTCCTTTGTTTCTTATTAAAAGCGGACAGCTCAGCTACCTTCCAATTCTTACTGGGATTTCTTCATCTCAGTCCTTTTCCCTGTGGTCTGGCTTTCAAAGAAAGCAGTCATCAAAAATTTGTGTTTGTTGGGTTGTTCTAAAACATTTGTTCCGGTGAGTCAAATGACCCAAGCCTCAGAACACACAATAGTGCACCCCAAAAGTAAGCTTAATACACTCACAGCTATTTAAATTCCTATAATTTTCTTCAACATCAGTATCTAGGCAGTGGAAGGAGACTCAAATTATTCTTGAAGTATGAAAAAGGCAGGTAGAAAGCAGCAGTGTGTGTTATGCTTAGGGGCCAATTGCCAGTGGGCTCATGCGGCCAGCCAGTTTGCACATGTGTCCAACTGGATTGGCCACAGCTCATGCTCTCTCTTGCCCAAGGAGATGGTGAGGAAGGCATAGAGAGGGGTGGGCTCATATTATTGCATTGGCAGGGTGAATGTACAGAGCAGTGAATAAAACTGAACAGAAAATCCAGCTTCCTTAGCTTCCTTCTTTCTGAAATAGCCTACTTATATAGGACTCTATGGTTTGATGTGACATTGGTTTTATTCTGCTTTGTTGTCAGGGGTATGAAACAGGCTCTAAGCTCAAAAAAAGAGAAACAGTGTATTCAAATTGTTTCAGTCCTAGTCTCCTAGAATGGATATGTCACTATTTAGCAGAAAATAAACATCTGTGAACCTCCAACAGGGACTGTCTGCAAGACTTCAAAGACGTTATGTTCAAATATGAGAAAGATGAGAGTTCTAGTGCTCCACAGCTTTAAAGGCAGCTCCTATAAATCATGTAGAATCAGCAGCTGAATTGACCTGAATCTCACTCCCAAGATCAGCTCATTCTCTTGGTCCTCTTTGGAAATCATCATGAGAGCAATCTATTTAGGACACTGCTGGTGAAAACTCAGGCCTATGCACTGTTAAGGTATCTTCCTTGGTCAGTCTAAATATTCCTGCTGCAGTCTGTATAATTCTTCTGCAGATGTACGCAGCCTGGAATGATCCCACCAGCATATTTTCACCATGAAGCATGCCAGAGTACATGCTTCCACAGTACCCTTCCTTTCTTACATATCTCCATTCTGTCCCTCCCCAAGCACTTTGTAGCACTTCCAGCGCACATACCCCTTCATTTTGCAGTCCAGCCAGGATAAGCTTGGCAGGATGTATTTTGCTCCCACATCACAGAGGACTCTCTATGGGCCAAAGAGTAATGACAAAGATTTACACTCACAGCCATAAAGGCAGCCAGACCATCTGAAGGACCCATGCCCCTCACTCCTCTGCTGATGAGGGTGTAGGATGACAAATGTCTTTATTTGCCACTTGTAAATAGAAGCACAGAAGTAAGGCCAGATATTTCTTAGAGCCACACATCAAAAACAAACAAATAAAAATAAATAAATAAATCCCTGCAAAGACACAAGTGACGTGAGAATAAGGTTCATTAAATGTGCAGGCAGTGATCTGATCATATCAGAAATCCATCTAAAGGGTATAGTTAAGATCTTAGCAATTACTGACATTCACATTCAAGCCATGGTACTATATGTAAAAAATATTCCCTGATGTAAGAGATAGACACAAGCTCAATCCATTACAGCATGAGTCTAAAATGAATGCCAGAAGTGTACCCTCCAGTAATGCATTTAGACACTAAAAACAGTTTGTTGTCATCTTGCCTACAGTACAATGATCTAGGGTTTCTAATACATGATTGAAAGTCAAGTCACTCATAAAAATGTAACCACGTGAGGAGCTAATCTATATATTCTTAGTGTTTTGTTTATTTTCTCCCCTTTTCATACCAAATGTACTTCTTCCTGCTTATTAAACCTGTTAATATATCCTACTCTAGCTACAAATTCAGTCACAAAGGGGCAAGGATTGTTCTTTATGCTTAGTGACACAGAAAAAAGGAATGCAAATCTGACCAGGCCTTCTAGACCCTGTAATTGAATTTCCTAAATGAATTTTAATCACAGTTCTTTCACAAAATGTTATGCAATGTTACAATTCATTACAGGTACAAACCATAACAGAATCCTCTCCTAGTGCTGCATGTTTGCAATGAAGTTGCCAAGCTTCACTGATTTTGGAGACAAATGCAACAGTCTTAATTTCCTCTAAGATACAAGGTTAAATTTCAAATCAGGTATTATCTAGGGCAAGATGTGTTCCAGTGAAATGGGGCAAGACTTCAATCCACATAAAGTTATGTTTTATAGAGTGTGAGTACAAATCAAAACATCTACAAGGCCTGCTTATCTTCAGACATGCTGATAGAAAACAGAACGTTCAGGCAAAGTCAGGTGAGAAGAGTCAGGAGGGACAAACTGGGGTTTTCCCACTGGTAAATGAGCAGCAAATCTGCTTGACCAAAGGTAACTGATACACGCTGGTCTTCCTCATTCTGAACAAGATAACGTGGCAGTATTAGCCTTCCTTACCTTACAGAGGTTAAGGGAATGATAGATTAAGACAAGATAAGAAAGGCTTGTGTTTCTCTTCCCCGAAGATCTAACAGGTCTAACCCTCACCTCTGATCCTATATGAGATTTTCCTACAGTCTCATCATCAGTTCCTGAGCTTCCAGATAAGTTGCATATAAACATGTCTGAACTCCAGCTAGCCTCTGAATCCATATCACTGTTACATACAGTCTCTTTTGTTTCATAAGTACATAGCTCTGTTCTCTACCTTCCATTGTGTTACATCCTTAAGGAGGCATGGAAAGATTTCACAAGTACCCATTTTACTCTGAGCTGCTCATTTCTCTGGTTCCTCAAAACCTCACTTTTCTCACTGGAGCCAGGTATGAGGTATGGACAGGTGTGAGGCAGTGGTCTTCATCCACTGTATGAAGAAATTGTGGCAGGAGAGGAAGGAACGATCCTGAGAGCTGCTCTTTGAGATGGAGGTCTATGTGGCTGTGCTCCAGCAGTACTGGGTTCAGGGAGTCCTGCCTCTCCGTGATAATGGTTGGCACTACTCACAAGATACAAGGTTAAGTTATAAAATCAGGTATTGTCTAAGGCCAGACGTGTTCCAGTAAATAGGGCATGGACCTTGAATTCACCTGCACTATCACTAGGGATTATTAAATCACTACCAAGGTTTAACAACCTGCATTTTGGCTCGTGCCAACAAACACTCTCCCATACAGTACCTAATCACAGCTGAGGCATTAGGGGTGTGTTGGGGAAAATGAAGCCACCTGCTCTTGTGGGCTAGAATAAGTTACCTTTATGAAAATATATGCACTGTACAATTTAGCTTTAAGGCTGAAGAATGTTCCTGGACCATTACTAGTACAGATGCAACCTAAATGCATCTATTATAGTCCCAGTTATTGTCTTCCTCCAGTTATAGTTCAGCAGCCCTGCCTGCAGCAGAGGGTTTGGAGCTTGACAGTCCTTGAGGTACCTTCCAATCCAAGCCATTCTATGCTTCTATGCTATCCTCTAAGTAGAGACACCAGCTTGTCATTAGAGTGTATTTCACTTAATATTTAGAAGCATGGTGATTTTCTGGTTTTGTTTTGTTTGGTTTTTTTTTAGTAGTTCTCTAAGTTTCTTCTCTGTAGTCCCCGAAATGGTCAATTTCTTTACCATGCGAGAGGTTTGGATCTGTAACAGTAAACATGACATTTACAGTTACTTTATTAAGTATTGTATATTGATTCTGTATCAATGATGGCAATTTAAAGTTTCCATTTAAACTATAAGGGGCTCTTTTGCCAGGTCTGTATCCACTGATCATTCTTGAGCCATTTTTTGTTCTACTTCCTGGAACATCCTTCAGCCATCAGGCTTCTGACATGCAGAGTAACTCAGAATGATTTTCTACAACAATAACACATCCTGGAGCTCAGTCAGAGTGTTTGCTTAACTATTTTTTCGAGGGCTATGCCTTGATTGGAGAAATATTTTACGGTTACGTATGTTTTAATTAAATGTTACAGTGAAGCACTCATTGCCCTTATGTATATGCATTAGCAGGCAGCTTAACCATTCTTCACAGGATAACTTATCATCCAACATGTTTTGAAACTGCTTGCCTCTGCCTGCACCATGCCATGTCTTCTTTGACTTCTTTCCAAAACAGCATGGATACCATGAGAATGGTTTCCTCCCCATATTACAATTAGAAGGGCTAGGTTGCCCTACTGGAAAATGTTTCCATTTTGTCCCAGCATGGGACAGTTTTACCAGAGTGACTTTGACTAACCTAGCAGACTTCTTTTGGGTTCAATATTCATAGGCCTTTAAAAGATTTAGTAGGGACACTATCAGAGTGGTGAAAAATGTCTTTGCTCAGATCGTTTATTTCACTGAGAGATCCAGCTCAGGCTGTTGCAGCGAGTGTGCTTCCTGATGCTATAAACTGCATCTGTGCTGTCAGAGAAAATGTTGCCTAGTATATAGTGAGCTTAAGTCTAACCTAAATCTAATGGGGTTTGATAATATTGATGTTCTAATGTTAGCAAGAGATGGCAGAACATTTTACATTTTATTATCTTGGAGGATTTTCACAATCAAGACAAGACAGATCAGGTACAAAGCTAAAAAAAATGTTTCATTATAAGAATGTTGTTGTTTCTTTTGCCTTCTTTAGATTGTGCTCCAGTTACTGCCCAAGACAGTAGGTACCTTCCTCTGACACAGCTTATGTCAACTAACTAAATTACACTTTGTAAATAAGATATTAGTTCTGCACTTCTAAGTTCTAAACAAAATATTGACACATTTCTGCTGCACTGAAAGTGAAACCCCTCATCAAGAGAAGATTTATAGTCAAGTTAGTTGAGCTGTCTTGCTCATGATTAATTCACACTTTATCTCCAAGGGAAATACACCACTGTGGATACAATTCATGAAATACCAACTGCACGATTCTAATTAAGATACAGGTTGCTGTATTAAGCAGTTTAAGCTATGTTAAGGTATATCTCCCTCCAAATGGTTAATGAAATGATACAGCTCAACTTCCTCAATAAAACAGGATTCTATTTCAGCTGTTAAATTTCACTGTGAGAAAATAAAATACACCGACCCAAGAATAACCTGTTTGATTAATATTCCTCAGTATCTGTGCCTCTCTGCAGTACAACGCAGATTCCAAGTCTTTTTCATTTCCATTTGTAGTGGCCATATATAGGGCCAGTCTGAACAGTACCATTACCAGAAATGTGTACCACTGAAGAAAATAAAATCATTACAGACTAGATGGCAAGAAAAACTCCGACTTCATTCACAGATGGCTGGAATCTCCCCACTTGTTAGTTACTTCTGGCCCCTGGCTTCTGCAGAATCTGAACATCAGCCCTCTGAGCACAATAGCATGTCTGTGGTATTTTACAAGTCAGACACATCTCTGCTCTGGGTTTGCACAACTTGTTGAGCACACATTGGAACTTTTCTTTAGTCTAAGTGCATTTGTGCACGTAAGACATTGAAAGATCAAAACATACCAAAGCAGCAGGACCAGCCTGAGATCTTAGCTGGCTCGTGGGAATAGTGAAACAGGAAATTACTTGATTTTAAATGCTGGTTCTGCTGTGGAACACCTCTCAAACATGAATTTTCTCATGTTATGCAGACTGCTGCGGCAGAGTAGGTAACGCACATTAGATACAGACTTCTGGCTGTGCCAGAACGCACTTGAACAACCATATAATTCTTCACTAGAAAAAGAGATGTTTCCCTTTCAAATTAAACACCGTGAACACTGTGTGTTGTACAGACACCAGTTGTCTTTACTTACAGCCTCCAAATGCTGACATCTTTATTTGTTATATAGACAAAACACAACAAAGCACAACCTCCTCCAGTATGGCTTATGTATCACTAGTGACATACAAACAACTTCCAAATGACACATGCATGCAGCTCTGCCTACACAGGGACATTCAGCTGACCTTCAGGATAAGTATCCCAAATCCGTTACTGTTGGCAATCAGATACTACCTGTCTGGAGGTGCTTGCCTGCTGGATTGCACAGATTGCTATGCATAAGTGTTAATTATTCCTAACCTAACAGGCATTGATTGTAGCTATGAAGAGCAGCTTTATCATCTAGCTCATGTAGTCAGCCGTAGAGTCTATAAAGTAAGAGTAGAAATAACTTCAGTCCGTGTAGATTTATGTTGAATGAAGTTTGAGTACAAATCAAAACATCTGCAAGGCCTGCTTATCTTTAAACATACTGATAGGAGATGAAATGATTGGGAAAAGTCAGGTGAGAAGAATCAGGAGGAACAAACTGGGATTTTCCCACTAGTGAATGAGCAGCAAATCTGCTTGAATAAGGTAACTGGATGCAGTACTCCAGGTAGTGTCTCATAAGAGCACAGTAGTAGAAGAATCACTTCCCTCACCATTCTGGTCACCCTTCCCTTAATGCAACCCAGGATACAGTTGACCTTCTGGGCTGTAAGCACACACTGCTGGCTCATGTTGAGTCTTTCATCAACTGACACCCCCAAATCCTTCTCCTCGGGGCTCTCAAGACATTCTCCACCTTGTCTATAGATGTGCTTCCCCCAGGATCTTTAGACCTTCACCTCTAAGATTGCATGAGATTTCCCAACAATCTCATTGCTGATTCCTGAGCTTCCAGATAAGGTGCATATAAATGTGCCTGAACTCCAGATAGCCTCTGAATCCATATTGCTGTACATACAGTGTCAGATATACATATGTGCATAGCTTTGCTTTCTACCTTCCATTGTATTCCACCCTGAGGGAGCTATGGAAAGATATTAGCAGTTACCTGTTCTACTTCTGTGAGCTCCTCATTTCTCCAGGCTGGTTCCTCAGAGCCCCTTGCTTCCTACCAGGTGAGGACTGCTCTCAGGGGCTTGGCAGTGGGCTTAACTCCCTGCATGAAGAGTTTTAACTTCTAGCAGCAAAAGAAAGAACGAGGATAATGCAGGGGTGTGGGGGCTGCTCTGTGAGAGGAGGGTCTGCATCCCTGTTCCAGCTGTGCAAGGTTGAGCGAGCACCCGTTTAACTTCAGCAGTGGTCGGTGGCCCTGCTCCCAGTTCCTGAGAGAACCAACTTTAGGAAAGTTTTCTCCACATCACCAGTGAGTTTAGAGCACGCACAAGCTCCCGGACGGGGAACATTTACGAACTATCGGGGCCAGCCACAGGTCTTGGCCGGCTCCCAGCCCGACACTACCCGCTTCGGGCGCCAGACCCCGCCGCCATCTTGTTATCAGCGCCGTCCACGGCCGGGCGGGGGCGGCCGCACACGCGGGGTCGCAGCGGCATGGTGCGGGGCAGGGCGCTGTGGAGCTGCTGCCTGCAGTTGGGCGCGCTGCCCTCGGCGCTGTGCTGCGCGGGCGGGAAGCCGCAGCCGTTCAACAGCTCCTGCTGGAGAGCCGCGGAGCAGCGCAGGGGGTGGAGCGGCACCATGGAGGAGGAGGAGGAAGAAGAGGACGGGACTGCTCAGGGGCAGCGGCCCGGGAGGTGAGCGGAGCGCCGGTGTGCGAGCCGCTGCCCCGCACTTTCCTGTGGGCAGGGAGGGCCCCGCGGGCGGGCGGGCGGGACCGAAGGCAGCCGGCGCTTTGCGAGCCGTGCGAAGGGAGCACCTGCCAGCCCCCCGCCGCCTCCACGGTCCGGCCGGGATCCGAGCGGCCGAAGCTGCGCACCTGCTGCCGGGAGGGCGCGGCGGCACCGGCTGAGAGTCCGGTACCGGGGTCTCGCCGGGAGGGGAGGGAGCGGGGCAGGGCGCGACCGGGCGGCCGCTTCGGCGAAGTTGGGCGAGGGGGGAGGGGTCCCCGGGCCGCAGCCCTTTTGCTGGCCGCGCTCCCGGGCGCGCTGCGGTGCCTGCCGGCGTAGGGCCGGGATGCGGGTGGGTCCTCCCGGCGGGGGCTGCGGGGGCTGCGCCGTCCCGCCGCGGGGCTGCGGACCGCGTTCGCCCTGAGGAGGGTGGCTTGGAAGAAGTCCTACTTCGTCCCACCGCCCCCGTGGCCGTGCCCGGGTTTGCCGTGAGCGGACGGGAGGTAACGCTGCAGCATCGCTCCTGGAGCGACGCGTTATGTAACATCCCGGCAGCTTCGGCCGCTGATCCCGTGGAAGGGGAGATACGGGCGAGTGTCTGAGGCCGGCATTCCTCCTGCGTTGTGTGATGCGAACGTGAAGTGGTAGATATTAACAGAGTAATCTAACGTAATTAGCTCAGCCAAATAATCTCAATGAACAGTAATTATCTCTGGTAAGGGCTTAGGCAAAGTGTTCCTTGAATATCTTGGCTGCATGCGGTTATGTCCGTGTTGGACTAAAGCTGAAGAGATTTTTCTAGCGACGATCGTGATGTATTTTCCAGTTAGCAAATAGCAAGTCTGCAGCAAGTTCTCAGCTTCTCTTTTGAAGTACTGTTTGCATTTGGGTGTTTCTTTCTTATTTTTCAAGTGACACCGAAGGAAGCGACACCAAAAAATTAAAGGTCAGAACAGAATATGTAGTTTCATCACTTTTCTGACAAAAGACTTTTGAAAATGGCCATGGGTTTTTTTCTTTCAGAGTAGCTACTTTAGCACCAATGAGGTAGGAAGCCTGATTAATTTTATAGGTACAAACCACAAATGCTAATAAGATAAAAAACATGCTGCTTCGAGAATTGCTGCAGCAGTTGCTTGAGAAATGCCTGAGATGGTCTGAAAATGGAATCCGTGTCACAAGAAGGTAATAGACTGAGAAGCCCACTCTGATGTAGCAGTGTGGTGAAGAGGAGGAAGTAAGGGTTGGAAGTGAAACTGTTACAAATAGCAGCAAATGGGGCTTTGGCTTGGCTCAGACCGAAAGTGACCTATGGCCATTTGAAAAGCATTCCAGAATTGTTATTTTCTTCCCTTGTGAAGACTAAGTGGATTTGAGGAATTACCTCAGCAGAAACCTACTGTTTCCTTAACCTCCGTAAGCCCAAAATTGCAGCAGAACTGCTAATTCTTAATTCAGATTTCTTTTCTTTCTATGTATGAGAAAGCAAATGTTTGGTCTGCAATGAAGAAAATGCTGTCATATTAATTAGTGCCTTTATGTGTAACGCGTGCAGTGAAATTATTTTTCTTTTGGTCGCATCTGTAAATCCATTCCTGCTTTCAGTTTAGTCAATTGCTGTATGTTTTAAACTCGTAGTCAGGATCCTCGTTCTAACATGCTCAGAGCACGGCTGTGGTAAATCACTTGCTCATCCAGCCTTTACGTGCAGCTGGAGGCTTGAATGAAAGGGATTTTTCTGTGTGGCAGATGTTGTGCATGGTTTGAATATTCTTGGAAAACCTTGGAGTTGAGTCATATTATTTGTTGTTTGCATGTAATATATTAATGCTTGGCAGCTATTAAAGGAGGTATAATATGGATTTAGGTACCCATTTTGGTGCAGGAGTAGGCTAACTCTCACCGAGCTGTTCAGTAAAGGCATATATTACCAGGTGACTTCATGAGGACACTTGACTGCAGTCCTCGGGTATCCCTGCTGTGAGCATTAAGGTTTGGTGCGGTGTTGCACAAGGGAGCAGTCAGGTGGTGAGGAATAAGGCTGTGGATGTATATTGAGAGATTTTTCTTGGGTAAGACCTGTTAGTGCAGTTGGTGCTGGTGGAACCATCTGCTGAGCAAGGGTTGTTGTAAGGTGTCGATTTTTCATTGCTTACAATGTTTGGAAGCAATTTTGGTTGTTTACGTTGAAGGCTCTTATGTTGTGGGCTGGTTTTTGAAGGATGTTTTCAGTGCAGTTCAGCTATTTCTGATGATGAAATTGTGGCAGTAATGAGTTGTTTGTGAGCATCTATTTAGACTTGTTTAAATGAAACACTTTGTCTCCTGAAAACTCCTACCTATTTAGAATCGTGCCTTGAGAATTAGAAGAAGGCTCGCATTTATGTTGGAAATGTGCCTTGCCTCCTTCAGAGGGGGAAAACAAACAAACAGCCTTAACATGAATGCTTTTGTTATTGACTAACAACCACTTTGCCTTGCTTTGAGAGAGTACTTGGGGAAGCCTCCCAACTTGTGGTTGTGGGGTTAGAGAAAAAGGCTGTTTGTATTTGGGGAAAAAGGGTGATGTCTTCGCATGTTCCCAGTTTCCTTCCATATTTGTGTTCTTCTGTATCCAGTTTTCTGCTACTTATCATTCAGAAACCTTGTGTTTGGGAAGGCTGAGCATCTCATAGCTTAACTCTTGTGAAAGTTGGTTTTTGAACAGTTGCTTTCAAGAAAAACATTTTGTCAATAAAGAAAAACTTCAACTTCCTTTCATTAAATTCATTAAATGATGTGAGGATGATTTATTTGGATTTCAACACATCTGAGGTCAAATGTTATAGTTTTGTCAGATCCATACGGCTAAGGGGAACGTGTGTGTACATAGAAAGAGAGAGACGATGTTGTTTGAATAAGCAGAAATTGAGCATATGTCGAAATCCAAGCGTGAAAGTAGATTAGAAAAGAGTTTAAGGAAATATTTTTATATTAGATAGAAATTGCATTGGATACTGTGTGCTCAGACTTGGAACTGAAGAGAGGGAATTAAGTGAACCTGCTCTTAAATATGTATGTAAACAAAAATGTGTGTCTATTGACTTAGCGATGAAAACTTGTATAATGCTTCGGCATTGTTACACTTCCTGGATAACTGAGGCTTTGCAGGCTTTAAAGGATTATTTTCAGTGTGAGCCTAGAGAACATTTGCATAGCAGTTTGTTCCTTTCTGGCATGGGGAGAGAGAAGGAAAAAAGAAAATTAAAAGGCTTTGTAAATGAGGTGGAGATAGCGACTAAAGAGCTGCAGACATAAAAAATACCAGCACTGAATAGAAATGAACTGCTTCAGGTCCTGCTTTGCCATGTGGATCCTATGGATGAAGGTGTTGGCAGGACTTCTGTGCGCTTCTATGAAATAGTTCTTACCTGCCTTTCTTTCTGCCGTAGTATGTTCAAATAGAGCCTTAGTCTCGTCAAGTGTGGTAGCGTGGTGCTATTTTGTTTTAGTCATATCTCATTGACATAGGATGTTGGGCAGGGAGCCCTCTGCCCTTAGGACAGATTGCAAGCCTTTTCAACTTCATTGTAGTTGAGGAAAAACCTGTGCTAACAGCACAGCATCAGCATCACATAATGGCTTAAAATACTAAACCTGAGCTGTGTTGTATTTTAATGCATCTGACTGGCTAAAGTGTGTTTGTAAATACTGGACTTTAAAGTTTGATCATTTCTTCTAACTGTAAGCTTCATGCTGGAAGGGTTTGTGTCTGTGATTAATTGTATTCACATCAGGAGTCCAGCTAATGAACAGCTCATCCACTCCAGCACGAACTTAAGCAGAGCTGATGCCAGAACACAAAGCTGTGGTCTGGATCCTGTGGCTGGATGGGTACCGCTGAAGGGTTTGCTCTTTTAGAACAGCTTCATTAGAATTCCTTGCAATTGTGAGGGGCTGTCCATGGAGATTATCCTTGCTGCTGGAGTCCAAAGCTTATCTGTGCTCAGCTGTGTGCATAGGCTGTCTTCTTTAAAAATTGTCTGTGTTTTGAGTCACCATCCAATGGTTGTCTTGCATGCCATACTGCAGCCGTATTGCACAAACTTTGCTTCTGTGTGTGGTCAGCTGGAGGCCTGTGTAGCACAGCGGGCAAGAAAACTTTAATTACAGCTCCAGAATATGCATCCCCCATTCTTCCTGATGCTTTAATGGAAATAGGAAATGGGTTATTTAGAGAGAGACAGTAAAGCACTTCACAGTGAAGGGAGAATTGATTCCTGCTGTCCTTCTGCCTTCCCCAAGAACAGCACAGAACAGTGCTGCTTTTAGGCTTAATCTTAACAGTGGTCCCATGTGTCCAACACAATAGCTTTATGTTTTTGTTGCCCTCTGTTTTTCTATGTCTACATATATACGTATGTATGTTTTAATATCTAAGTATCGTTACTATATTATGTGTTTTCTATGTGGTCTAGGACAATTCCTTTTCACTCTGTGGTCCAGGCAAGCCAAAAAGCTAGGCACTCATGGGAGACTGAGCTTTTAAATGTGGTAGTCATATGCCTGTTTTTGGAAACAGAGATTCAAGCCTGCAGTAAAAGATGAAGATAGAGAAGGAAATTATTAGTTTTAATAGGCATCTATAGGTAAAGACATTGAAGGGTTGGGTCTGTCATCTCTGTTTATATGCATGGTTCCTAAAGGTAAAAGCTATCACGTAGCATCATAAACTATACAGAATACACGTGTTGCAGCAAAATTCTGTAATGCATAAAGATGTCAGGGGCTATAAAGCCCTGTCCATAGTGGACAGGGACAGTTAATCAGCTGAGGCATTTAGATGGCAAAGGGTTGGTTGCTGTGAGTTATCCCAGTTTCAGGAAGAGGCAGCTTCGTGAAGGTAGTGCAAGTGCAGAGCTGATCACAGCACTGAGAAATAGCTGGCTCCAGGTACTGCTGGTGGATCTGACTAATGCCTGTTTGCATTTGTATCTGAGGGCGCAGGAGGATGTAGCTGATAGCACCTGTAATCGCTGTGAATAACTTCTTGTTGGCTCGCAACCCTCCCCTGCCCGAGCCAGTTTGTTGGTGCAAACCCTTGAGTGCTTACACAGTGATCGGAGTGGAAATAAGGGCTTCTGTAGAGGACAGGATGGTAAGGAATGACTGTCTGCTGCATCAGCTCCTTGGGGGAATTCACCATGTGGACACACGTGTTTGTTTTTCTTGGTTGGTTGGTTGGTTTGTTTTCAAGCTGGAGGAGTAGTGAGAGCAGAGGTGGGCTGGCTGGCAGTGGTGGCTGCTGAAGTAATACAGCTGTTGTAAGATTGCTTTAGTGGTAATTAATTCTTTTTTCTCAGTAATGACTAAATGCAGTTTTGTATTGTTGGTCCTCACATCTAGATTCATCCTAGTTCTTAGAGGGCTATTTCTGCTTCTTTTTTTAACTCAGTTATCCATCTTTCTGTAATATCACACAAAGTCATGGTAGAGTCAGGATACTTGCAGGTGGTTTATAAGAGCAGGGAAGGAACAGTTGGCAGCTTACACCAGTGCGTGCAAGAAGGGAAGAAGGGTGTAGTAGCATGGGTTCGGGGAAGGATTGTGGTTGGGTTTGAAAATGACCTGGGGAACAGGATGCCCCACAGAATCTCTAGCTGGCTCTTAAAATATCAAATAGTTTGAATAGAACTCTTGCAGTACTTGTTCTCGATTTCAGCTTTTTAGTGGAAATCTCAGATAATAAAAGTATTCTTAGATCAGCTAGTTGCAAGCTTGAGAGCCTCTCCGTGTGAAATCTTAAGACCAAGAGAATCTGGAATAACTGCCGTTGCAACTGGCCTGGACAGCCTGAAGTACTTAACAATAAAGGTTTAAAGGCATTCAACATTTTCCAGTCTCTGAACTGTTCATTAATTAATGCAGACAATTTCTTCAGACTTAAAGGAAAAATAAAAGCACAGCCAGAGCTTAGCTGGCACTGACTTGATAGTTTAATGTTAGAAGGCTTTTTTTTGTTGTTTTTAACTGGTGTGCTGCCTAGTGTTTGCATATACCTCTTAGCTGAAATACTTTTATTCAGTTTTGAGCCAAAAGCGTGATTTTTGCACCCAAAGAACATTTATATTGAAAAGTGTTTTCTGAGTTGTGTAGCAATACACAGCTTGCAGAAAGTTCTTGCTTTGATAAGACTGTAGTGGTATAATAAAGGCAGAAACCAGTGCAGTTCTCCAAGTGCCATGCACTGTTGCACTGTCCCTTTTAGGTCATGCACAGTGCAACCCAATTCTGGATGTGATCTATAGGGAAGGACAGCAGTTAGAAATGAACCGAGCTTGAATCTTCAAAAACAGATTAATGGGGATATTTGAAAAGCTGGGGAATGTTTGCAAGATAAATACGATGTTTTGTTGGATTGCAGTAAACCATGGTTTCATAGTAAATCTTCCTTTTCCTTTCTGGCTTATGAATTTGTTAAATAAGGACCAAGTTTCTGCATAGAAAAGGATGAATTTGTTCCAGCAGCCTTCACAGTTAGCGTGTCAGTGCCCATGTAGCACCTTGTCAGGTTCTGAGCAGTGACTGCTAGAAAAGGCTGGCTGGAAGAGGTGAAGAGCTGTGCACTTGTTTGTGCATTGATGCTTTTCTGCTAATCAAGTTGAAATGATGTGGCTCTTCAATGTCTACAGAGAGCATTTGAAAATAAAAGTTTTAATGACTGTGCTTCTTGTAACTTCAATGTATCCTGCTTCCAAAATCATTTTGGAACCTATTTGAGGAATTATTAGAATGTTTACATAAGCTGTTAATGGTTTTCCTAAATATAGAAGAGGCTTAAAGCCCAAATATTTCCATCCAAGCTTTCAGTTACACAAGCAATGCTAAACTAAACAAACAAATTGACACCAAATCTACTGTGATAAAAGCTGTCCTTTTTTCCAGGGATAAGCTTGATTATCAGAATGTAAGGCCTGGAATTTCCTTGCCACGTCCTGCCTCATCTACAACTTCCTTTGCTTTATGGGTTCCCAAGGGCCCCTTAGTGTTTGCTGCTGGAAAACCAGTTGTGTGAGCTTTGCGTTTTGATTCATGTTGTGTTTTCATCCTGTTCATCCAAAAGGGTTCTTCCCCTCTGTCTAGGGTACCT
Source organism: Excalfactoria chinensis (assembly GCF_039878825.1). Lineage (NCBI taxonomy): Eukaryota > Metazoa > Chordata > Aves > Galliformes > Phasianidae > Excalfactoria > Excalfactoria chinensis. Next base: position 11,669,180 of record NC_092825.1, on the reverse strand, counting down.
TCTGGCACCATGGGTTTGGCATGACTCATGGGCTCATACACTTGTTTGTTTGTGATGATGTGTTTCTTTTTCTGAAGGAAGCTGAACCAGTAAAGCATCCCTGCCTGTGGAGATCATAGAAGCACGGAATCATAGAATGGTTTGTGTTGGAAGGGACTTTAAATACCATGTAGTTCCAGCCCACTCTGGTGGGCAGGGTTGCCACCCACCAGGTCAGGTAGTTGTGGAATGGTTGTGTTTCTTCCTGTCTTAAACTACTGTGCCAATCCCTTTACCCTTTTCTGTGGCAAGTTACCTCATCCTGAAGGATGATTTCCATATGTTAAGAAATCAGTTCAGTACTTCTAAGTAGGAACTTTCCTCTTCCCTTAAAAGGTGCGGAAAACAAAGATTTCTTATAGCACTTTACATGATCAAATACTCACCAAGGGCACAACCCCTTCCTCCTGCTTCCTTCTGCCGCCACAGCTCCAGTCCAGTTTGACTTTGTAGTACCTCTGACCTCATAATTTGGCTGGCAATACAGTGCTTAAGTTCTTTGAAGCTTTTTGCCAAACCATTATTTTTCTTGGAGAAGAAACCATAAAAGCTGGTTGAAATATCAGCTCATTCCTGACTGCTTAGTTTTTAGTATTTAAAATATAACTGGAATCTCTTTGTTGTTAGAGGCTTTCTTTTGCAAAAAGGGTAAGAGTATCCTTAAACTAATAACTGGTTGAGTCTCATTTTAAGCTAATAGTTGAAACATACTGGCTTTCTAGAAACGAATCTATGTTCTTAATATGAAAAATCAGAGTTCTTCTACTGTATTCCTTAAATATTCATTTTAAATAAGATGAATCTGTGGTTCATCAGGAATACTTTGTCAGTTAATAGTTGGTCAGTTTGTCCTTATGCATCTAGAGGAGTTTGAAGTCTGTGAGCACTGGTCTCTTTTCTCCCTTCAGTTGCCAATGGAATACTAATGCAAGTAATGTATGTGCATCATGTGGAAAATATCTTGGCAGACATATACCTGCAGTGCCTTAAATGCTTTGGCATTGTCTTTGTTTAATCAGCGTAGTTGATCCCTTCTTCCCCTAAAGGCTTATTCTTTCAGAATAAGATCAAAGGTTTTTATAAAAAATGTAAGCAAAAGCAGAATTCACCTATTTCAGAGATGAATGAATAGATAAACAGAAGCTTAAAAATAAAACCTTAGGCACTTTTCTCTCTAATATAAAAAGTCTTATAGGAATAATAATTACAGTAGTCATATATATTTAAAAATCAGACTCCAAGATGTTAACAGAAGAATTTCCTGGAATTAAGCGTCTACCTGATTAAACTTCTTTGGGTTGTTTTCACCATGTGTTGTGGAAGAGTAGATGTTTTATGCTGTGCCTGTGTGCTTCGCTAAATTAATGAGTTGACTGGGCTCTGGAAATGCTCTTTGAGGAATGGCACAAAAAACCCTCCCGAGTTAAAGCAATACTTAATGTATCCATTACAGTTTTCTTATATATTCCACTTACCAGTTTGTGCTTCTTAGCTCTAGTATCTGTTTTAAATGGCATAGAGCAAGTTGGGTGGCTGCTGAAATGAAGGCTGATTCCAGCAGGTATTTTATGGAGCAGAGAAGACAGCTTGGGAACAACTAATGTTGTGATGAAGATGTGATGTGCTATTGATAAATAGAAAGCACATAATTAAGTGGTTTCAGTGAAGTTACAGGGATACCAGAATAAAAGGCAAATTAGTTAAAAAGGGGTTATGACCAAGAGTGTTACTTCTTAGAAATGTGATCAGGAATGTTTTCTGAATGTTGATTGAGCAGTTGTGCATTCACAATCGACATTTCACCCACCTGCTGCTTTTTCAGTTGGCCCCTGCTGAAGTAGCAGGGAAGAGCTCTGCATTTGAAGTTGGAGCATCACAAGGAAATGGATTGGAGTTTAATTTGATGATGCTTCTTATCAGTTTGCAAAAACCAAGGTGTAATATTGCAGTAACAGTCTATTTTTTTTCCTGTTACTATGAACTTAAGAGGGATGTGGTGAGTCCTGCCTATTCAACTACTTAGACAATACCACATTTAAGGAATAATTGTTAAGAAAACCATCCGCTGTGTTTACTTTTGTTCTCTGACAATTCTGAGTGAAGTGACTTTGGTACGTCTGACCAGTGCTTCACATATGAGAATACTGCTGAAGTCTGAATAGCTGAGTTAGTGAATTGTTAGACAGTCTAAAATGTGTACTGGACAGTTTTCACCACAACAGACTTCACAGTTTCTAATTAAAACTTGTAAACTTCCAACATGTAGGCAGCATATCCTACTGTCTGTCCATTACTAGTTGTCTACTAGTTCTTAACAGATAGAATTTGTAAGTGCTTGAAGGGAGATGACCTTTTAAACATAGCAACCCGTTTTGTAAATACTGGAATGTTGACATTAAATATAGAAACGGAAGCATTTAGTTTTGACTGAATTCCTTTAAAGGAAATCTGAATATTTGTTTTCTCCACCTTGGGCGTACAGAGGTCAATGGGACTCTGTATTCCTATGGTCTCCAACAGTGCAGTGCAGTTTGGAATAAGAGCCTCTGACTGCCAATGTGAAAATTTTCTAAGATTGGCCCACGTACGGCTTCAGAAAAATAGTCTTTTCTCTGCTATTTTCTCACTTGTTTTTATCCTTCATTTCGCAGTGGGATTAAGAACAGGCACTGCAGACATGATTTGCAGACATGATTTGCAGACATATTCCAAGCTTCTGTGTCCTTTCATATGTCAGTTCAGTCAATTTTTTATGAAACTTGTCTTTGAAAGGCGAATCATGCTGTTGCTCCACTGAAGTTTAGCTTTGTTTCAGACAAGACAGGACCAAATAACTCGTGTTGTGGTTTTTTTTTCCATGCATGTGTGTGCATGTGTTGACACATCTTGTAGTCAGAAGCAGTGTCATCAATGCTATGGGAGGCTGCTGCTTTTACTACACAACAGTCACTATGTGGGCAAGTCCTAAGGTGCTCTGTAGTTCCAGCATCTCTTGGACATGCTTGAAGGATCACATTACATTAGGCACTAAATGTCATAAGTAAGGACCCCTCCCCCTAGCTCTTGCAGTGGGTAGATAATAGCACTCGCATCCCAACCGGTGCATACCAGGGAGTAAAATTCTGCCTGATCTACAAAGAGATCTGATGTCTGCTTGCCACGGCATGTTTTTGATGTCTTTTGTGTAAGAGCAACAGTTTAAAAAGCTTATTTTGTTGAGAAAAATACGGTAGATCATGAAATGGGTAGGATAGGTTTGTTTCTAATGGATGAGAACATTCAGTCTTACAAACACTGATGTTACTCCAGAAAAATATCGATTAATTTAAAATGTATTTTAGTTCTCAAAAAAATATGGATAAGAAAACAGAAGAGCCTGCTCCATCTGCATCCAGCCAGTACCCTAAGGAAGCAGTGAGGAAACATCACAACTCAGATCGAGGATCCAGGGGCAGTGACTCTTCCAGAGCCTCCAGGAAAAGCTTCAGGCTGGACTACAGGCTAGAAGAAGATGTAACGAAATCAAAGAGAGGCAAAGATGGGAGATTTGTCAACCCATGGCCAACATGGAAGTCACCAACATTGCCCAATGTTTTGAAATGGTGCCTCATGGAGAAAGATAACAGCAATGTGCCATCTTCAAAACAGGTAAGCGCTTACATGTTGTCTGCTTGTGATTTAGATGGCTTTTTCCTCAAGCATAACATCTAAAGCAGGACAATTTCTAACTAAGAAATTGGACAACTTCAGGATATTCCTCACTGGTGCTGTTTTTCTGATTTTGTAATTGCTTTCTTTATACTTTTCAATAAAGTAATAATCCTTCTCGCTTCTTCAAGATTTTGCCTTTCAATTAGTTTCTCAACCTTGATTTAGTTGGTACAGTTTATGTTTATGAAAAACAAAAATAACCTGACTCAATCATGAACTACATAAACAAATATACTGTTTCCATTTTAATGGGCATTGCATTATGAATCATACAATAAAACATCATTTATATTGGACAAAGTAGCTGTGGCATATCATTACCTTTTTTTTTTTTTTTAGACTATCATGAAATACATATTAAACATATATATATATGTATATATATATATAGTTTCTTTCTTTTACTTATGGAAGTGTTTGCAAATCTATGTTTCTGTTTCAGTAAACCAAGAGGAAAAAAAAAAAAGCATATATTAAAACTAACGGGAACAAGTATTTATACTGAAATATTAAAGGTACAGTGCCAGTTTACTGGGAGACATCGTTGTTTGTTCTTTGTGTGTTGCTTCTATCAGGTGTGGTATCTATATAAGGAAGGCCTTAAAAAGCAGAGGTTGGAGAAGTAACCTCTGAGAGATGCTTCATGTCCATGAGGAGTACTGGAAACTGGCAAACCACTGGTTATCTCTGTAGCCATGACAGTGTTAAAGTTCACAGTCTTGGGCTAAAGTTTTGACAGGATTACTTCTTTGTGTATTTTCTAATGTGTTTTCTTGACCTACAGAAAAGCTGTGCAAAAGGATATACAACAAGGGGAAGTATTTTTGAACCAACAGGAGTTAGTAATGCTTTTAAGCACCCTAGAAAGCAGACATAAGCTATAAAACTCACAGGCCGTGTTCAGCAAGTAGCTTACATTTTTCATTTGTTATCTTACATGAATTACCTGTGAAGGAAGTTATCTGATCAGGTTTCTTATTAACATGGCCCTGAGAAAATTTGAGATTTCTTGAAGGTTATGTAGCACAGAGCTTATTTAAGGGAGAATTAATCTTGGCTGTAATTGTTCTACACTAATAATAGTTCAGTTTCAGAAAAAAAGCACAGCGAACTTATTTTGGTCTGGGGTCCCCTCCAATGATTTCCCGTTTTAAAAATGGTATCCTGTCTCTGTAAGTTATCTGTACTAACAGCAGTTGTCTCAGTGTGCTTTAGTCACGTTTATGTACAATTCACAACTTGGCTGGTTTCAGTTGCCTTTGACTGCTGCCCTGTTCTGTATGTGTGCAGTAGCTGTAGTCATTGCTTCAGCTCTTGTCAGCACAAGTGAGAAACCTCGTCAGTGACTGAGCTACCTAGAAGGCAGTGCTCAGCTGTACTGAGAGCAGAATGTACAGCTTTGATGGCAGTAGAGACCTGCAGTGCTTCTCTTTAATTTACTGGTTATCCCTGCAATAAAGGATGATTACAAAGAAATCTGCACTGTCCCAGTTGTAAAGCTCACTTGTTCTCTCTGACCCAGCTGGGATTCATTTTGGACTAATTTTATTGCTTTGCATCTGAAATTGTAGGATTAAGTACCTCTAATTATTTAGTAGCTTAGTGAAATGCATCAGAAACAGAAAAACTCAGATAGGGATCAATGAAATGCACTCCTTAAGCCCTCACAGCCATTTTGATGCTTGTTCCAGCTATGTCTGTTCCACACCTAAATCAAGCTTTAAAGCTCTTCTGAGCTTGTTTAAAATTCAAACTAGGTGCTCCATACTTTATTTAACACTGCTAGATAACATAGTCTTAGAAGATATTCCTGCTCCAGTTTCCAGCTTTAAGCATGTTTGGTGCCTCCTGTACTGAGCAGGTTCAGTTTATTTGTACCAAATGCTTTGCATATGGTTTTTAAAAAGTAATAATCCAGGTACTTCGCTGTTGGAAAAGCTGTGTATTCATGCTTTCTCAACAAGCCTTTAGCATTATCCAGAATGAATATACTTTTTGTACATTTATTACAGGTTTTATTAAAAATTTGTTGCTTTTTTTTCCCTCAGTGCCACTGAAATGTCTTTTAAGTATTTAGGTTTTGGATCAACAGTATCAATTGTTCTTATTGCTGTAAAATCCAGTGGTAGTCCAGTATGCACTAAGTACCAAAAATCCTAAGCTAATTAGCTAGACTTACTGAGGCCAGTCATGTGTTTCTTCTTGCTTTGCATTAGGAAGGAAGAACGTGGGTTGGGGAGTACAGCATAATGTAGGTAGAAACATTTTCTTCTTCTAGCAATAAAGACAGGATGGTATATTAAGCACATCTGCCTCTGCTGATAGCTGATTTGAGATTGATGCTATATTTCAAAGGTCTGTTGTAGTTCTTGTAATATTGCTGTTCCTGGTTGGTTTGACGGAGGACAAAATGTGCTATAGGAGGATGAAGGTTCTGTAAGATTATGTACTTTGTTCATTATCCCATTGCACAAGTTTTAAGAATTTCATATAAAGTATACTGCTAATAGAACTTGTGGTTTAGGTTGTTCTTATGATTTGGGAAGTGGTTAATTAAGGAGGAATTGGGTCTTATAACTGAATCTCATCTTGGTTTGTTCCAAATGAAAGTGAAAAAGTTCTATAGGCAAGCAGCTCCTTGCTTAATAAAAATACTGTCAGGCATTATAAGTACTAGCCAGAAAATTGGTTGATATAAATACTGCAGCCAATACATAGAATGACTTCACTTTTACTCATCTGATGGGAAAGCCAAATAGTGAAACTAGTCTCGCCTCCAGTGCAAAGTAATTTGTAGGCCAACTTTAAAAACAAATACTTAAAAAAGAATGTTTTCCATAGCAATGCACGTACTGATGTAAGTTGTGTTATGAGAATTATTACATTTCATACCTGGCTACAATTTCCTTGACATAAACTGACTTATTGACTTAACCACATCTAATTTCACAGGTTGACCTAATTTCTGTCCATGAAACTTATGCTGCTTCTGTGTACTTAGAAGAAAATGTTTCTATTTCATTCTTAGTTTTTCTCATTCTAATAATAATACTTCTTTCATTCTTGTATGAGTTAATTGATTGTACTGCACTAACCATTCAGCTTTGGAGGTTATTTGTACAGCAACTTAATATGCGTCTCTTTCCTGAAGGCAGTAGTGAAACTTTTTCAGTAGACATGTCTCATCCGTTAGTGCTCAGAAAAGCAATTTCATGAATACTTAATTACTCACAGTAAGAGTTCAGAATCCTTGTCCCAACATACACTCTCCAAATCAATAAAATATTGCAGGGGATGTAACTTCCTTGAAGCTTTCAGGGCTGATTTAGCAAAAGAAACCCTAGACTCCTGGACTATCACAGCATCAGCTGGGCTTTTAAGGGAGCAGGAACTTAGCTCTGTGTAACCTCTCTGATAGTGTTAATCTAATGCTAGAGACAGAGGGCAACAACCATCACAGGGAGGAAACTAACGAGGAACCAGAAGTGCTGGGACGTCAGTATCAGCATTAGTACATTTCTTAGCCTCTCTTGAACTCTCTTCTCTTGAGAAAGGGAAGTGAAAATGTGACCAAATAAAAGATTAATTCAGGAGGAACTTGCTGGGAAAAAGGCCATTAAAAAGACATCTGTGTTGCAGTTCTTAAGTTGCCTAAAAATATAAACAAATCTCAAGTCTTGACTGTGATAATTTGTGCCTTGTATGAAGTTTTTGTTTCCCAGCCAAGTCCGTTCTGGTATGTCTCATGCATATTTTGTTCTTTTTCTTCTGATAGGAACTTGACAAAGAGCTTCCAGTGTTAAAACCATACTTTGTTCAGAACCCAGAACTTGTTGGAAAAACAGGAACTGGTATGCGAGTCACGTGGTTGGGACATGCCTCAGTTATGGTGGAAATGGATGAACTGGTATTTCTTACTGACCCCATCTTCAGCCAACGGGCTTCTCCTGTGCAGCTGATGGGCCCCAAGCGTTTCCGACCGCCTCCGTGCACAGTTGACCAGCTCCCCAAAATAGATGCTGTCGTCATCAGCCACACTCACTACGACCATTTGGACTACAACTCCGTAAAAAGTTTAAATGAGCGCTTTGGCAGTGAGCTGCGCTGGTTTGTGCCTCTGGGGCTTTTAGACTGGATGCAGAGATGTGGTTGTGAGAATGTGATTGAACTGGATTGGTGGGAAGAAAACTGTGTCCCTGGTCACGATGCGGTGACTTTTGTCTTTACCCCTTCTCAGCACTGGTGCAAAAGGACTGTGACAGATGACAACAAGGTTCTGTGGGGCAGCTGGTCTGTCTTGGGACCTTGGAATAGATTTTTCTTTGCAGGAGACACCGGATACTGTGTTGCTTTTGAACAAATAGGTAAAAGATTTGGACCTTTTGACCTTGCAGCCATCCCCATTGGAGCTTATGAGCCAAGGTATGAAAATGATATGTTTTGGTCAAAATAGGCAAAAGAGACAAATTGCTCATTTTTCTTACTTTTTGTCATTCAGCAACCAAAAGATGGAACTGAAATGTCTAGTTCACTTGCCTGTGTATTTGCATTGCTCAGAGGAACTCGGAGGTTTTACTCTTCTTAAGTATAGCTATATGCTTAAGCTAAGTATACTTAAGTCTTAAGTATAGCAAGGATGAATTGGCTGACTTCCATGAAAAACACTGAGTCAAAATCTAGAATTACTTTGTGGCTTTTTCTCTTAAAAAGCAATGCTGAGTCCATGTCATTTAGGTACATACAGGTTGCTGCATTTTTTTTTCCCTTGCTGAAGTCCTTATGTTGCTTTTGCAACTTATTTGGAAATGGAGATGAATCCTTTCTAGTGTGTGAAAGACCTAATTTGTTCAGAAATCCGTATCCTACTTACCGTGGGGTATCTACATTTTTTAGATGATAACATTCATATAATGCTGGAATCAGACATGGTAAAAAAAAAGTAATTTTTATATATATATATATATATTAGATATATATGTAGTGTTTTAAAATATGCCTAGGTCCCCTTCTCTGCTTTCTCACCACTCCCTTTGGTTATCTTCTGAAGCACATCTTTTATGATATGTGCTACTAGCATGAAGTTAAGTGGAATTTAAATCTGTGGTCTTAATGCCTCCAGGTATCACTAATATGTCCTTATGCTATTAAAATTATAGGTAAGAAAATAACTTTCTGGGGAGTGAAAATACAGGAGCTGCTGTTTTGTATGTTTTGTATGTATATTTTCCAGCCTGTTGATTTTGAGTGTTTGTATATTCTTAAGGCATATATACTCTAACTTTCTGATTGGGAAAATGAATATTTTTCGATTCCTTGCAACTTACTCCATGAATGTAAAGAAGAAATCTGGTGACACAAAAAATTCACTTTGTGTTTTGATAGGTGGTTTATGAAACATCAGCATGTGGATCCTGAAGAAGCAGTAAGAATCCATATTGATGTTCAAGCAAAGAAGTCTGTAGCAATTCATTGGGGAACCTTTGCTTTAGCAAATGAGGTAAATTTAAGCACTACACATGAGCTCCGATTTTCTGACTACATGGTCATTATTGATATTTCCTTCATGCAATTTAACCCATGTATCTATAAATATATGATTAAAATGTAATATGAGTGAGAAGTTGTTACTGTATGGACTGTGCATCAAAACAATGTGTAGTTTTACATAACTAATGTGTAAAATAGTTAAGACTGATTTTAAAGTATAGATACTAAAACACCTGGAGATCTATCAGCATCTTGTAACTTCTGCAAAGTTATTTTTTAAAGGTTGAATTTCTTTCTGGTAGAAAATCCTGTCAGACAGAGAAGCATATTGGGAATCTTATGTTAAGCAGCATCTCTAAGGCCCCTTCTTTGTTGAAAGAATGAGATACACGGAAATAGTTGTAACTATATTCCTTCTGAGTTAGAGAAAGTAAATATTATGGGTAGTAGATTTCTCCAATTGAGCACCCTTATTAGTTAATGTATTTGCCTACCTTTTATCTAGCATAAATTTAAAAACAAACAAAACCACTAAAATGGAAGTCATGGGGCAAAGAAAGATTGAACCAGTCAAGAAAGTTAGTCTGTACTCTGTCATTTCAATAACTTTCTCTTCTCTGAAGTTTGTACCTTTGAGTTGTAGACTGATTCTTATGACAGCTCCTCTGTGTCCTTTCATCTGAAATCTGGAAAGAGAAATCAGTGCAGCTGACAAAGCTACGAGTCTTTGGTTCTGAACATTCCATACTGAAAGCAAAGTAGACATAATAGTGCACTAGCAGTCGTTATACTCAGAGAGAAAAACAAAAACCAAAACAAAAAACAGCAACTATCTTCTGAATAAACAGGGTTTGTGTAGGGATTTAAATAGCTAGAATATGTCCTGTAGAGTGAATAATAAACCTGATGTCTGATGGTTGAGAAACATGGTAGACAGGGAGATTCATTGCCAAGTTTTACTTTTTTATTGCATACATTTCTTGGAAGCCTTAAGAACTGAGTGCCCCTACTTCAGTATGGGTTTTGTGCACCATGTCAGTCTAGTAAATGCATTGAATGGTATTTTTGATTTCTGATTAAATATCAGCTTCTTTTACTGGCAAAACATGGGAAAACTTGGTTATCCTGAGTTGTTGCTGATTCCCACTTTTGTTCTGTATCACTTGTAGTAGTAATTAGTTGCCTGAATACTGTAACGGTGACTAAAAATGAAGTGGACGGCAAGAAGTCTGTGTTCTTGGAGGCACCTTGTCTAGTAGCTGTTTTTCAACTTTCTTTGCAACAGTTGCACTATTACGTCTTGTAACTTCCTTCTGACTCTGTTTACTTTACTCATAAGGTTTTCTATCTGAGATGCCTTAAATGCTCTGTCGCTAGCACTTAAAAAACAGACCAGTTACTTCAAAACAAAAAAAATGGATTATTCTTCTTTAAGATGCCTTTTTAAAAACGTTACAAATACTGCTCCTCTGAAATATATTTACTACACTGAAATAGCACTATTCTGTAAACACTTTGTTTTACTAATGTGAGAAAGCGCCATCTACTGCCTGCCAGCATATCCTGTGATAGGAATGACTAATGACAGCTTCTGCTTCAAAGGGATCTATTTACATTGTAAAGGACTGAATTTTGGGTAAGATATTCCTTATTAGATACTGGAGGAGCGTAAATCAGTATTCTGATTCTTTGAAAACTAAAAATGAAACAAAACATTTTGGTTCAATTTGACAAATGTATTCCCTTTCCTTTTTTAGGTAATAGCTAATATGTAAAGCGGTATTTTAGAGTGATGATACTCCTTTCTATTTTCTTGCTCACTAAATGTGATGTTTTTCCTTGAATTGTTATTTTTCCAGTATTACTTGGATCCTCCAGTTAAACTGAATGAGGCTCTTGAAAGATACGGCTTGAAAAAAGAAGACTTCTTTGTCTTAAATCATGGAGAGTCACAGGACTTGAATACAAACGATGGGTCTGAATAGTAAACCAGCAGCAATTCCTTGTAAGCCTTGTTTGATTTGAACAAGTATTTAATATTGCGAACTTTAATTTGATGTACTTACAAAGTAGATTGAGTTAATTGGATTTTTAGATTCCAGGTTTGTCAGTTTCATAACTGAAGTTCTCATACAAATTTCATTTTTCTGTTGCTTTTGTTTTCATTGTTCAGTTATATTCATTTTATTTAGATCGTTTACAAATTTTGGGAGGTGATCCAAACACTGGTTAATATGTGAGATACTGCTTGGATTTAACTTGCAGTTTCAACTCTTACTTACACCAGTGATAAACATTTTTGTTTGTTTTTTTTTTTAAACTCGTCATGTTGCCTATAACAGCAATAATACCTTCAGAACAGGACACGGTCTCATAATGAATGGCTGACAATTAATTCTTCATTGTTACGTCTCACTCGTTAATCATTGATTTTTCAAATTACATCCTGTTCCTCGGTAGCTTCACAATGTTGTATGGGGCATCTCCCAATACATCTGTGTTATTAAAGCACAAGCACAGTAAAATTATTGTTTTACTGTGTGCTCCTCCATTTTCATTTACCGAGGAACCACAAAAGTTGAATTTTAAGATGATCTAAAGAATTGTGCCTTTAGCAGAGAGAGAGGGCCTCAATATGGCAACATCCATGTGTAATGCTAAACGATGACCACAGGATCTGTGCACTTCCATTGTTAATGTTTTTAAGTTAGGCCTGAATGTGTCTAAAATAATTTCCTTGTCAAATACTGTACATGAAATCCATTAGTGGCACTTGTCTTTGCATTGACTATTAGCCAATTAAATACTTTTCTTAAGTGAAAAGTCTTAAGGGCTGTGGTAATTTTTCTTATAGCTTCCTTATAATCTTAAGGTTGAATGAGAGGCTACAAAACTACTTGCTATGTAAAACTTGGCTAAATGTGTCTGTATCATATTGCCATGCTCACTTACAGAATTAAAGCCTATTGTTGCCAAAACCAAAAAGTAAAAATGGTGTTTTGCTCCTTAACTCATCATTTCTGATTTTTAAATTCTTTTTACTTTTGTGTGTTACATTTTATATTCATACTCCACCAAGATCAATAAAAACAATACATTCCCTGGGATTTTAAGGCACTGACTTCCATCAACTAATTCAAACCAATCAAGGAGATCTCATGCTGCAAGTAAGCTTCAGTTTTCAACAGTTACCTTTTAGAAGCCTACAGTAGGAAGTACTAGGAATCTTAAAGAACTTAATGGCAACAGGGAACAGCACAAGGAGGCAACGATCAATTGGTCTAAGTTAATGCAGAGGAAGGCTTCTGGAATAGGTAATTAAACTATATGTAAGCAAAAGTAGCTTATATTCCTTTAGTGTATTTCATATTTAACAAACATCAAGATTTCTTTATTTGAAAAGGTATTTTTACAATGAATGTAATAACCAGAATATGTTCAGAACTGATTTAAAGCTACTGCTAGTAGTTCAGTGTTGATTTCTGCAAGGATGTTTCAGAGTCTGTGTCGGCCTTTTATTTACACAACAGCTTCAGTAATGACTTGGATATGTAGTGTCTATTACGTGTAATATTTTGGAAGAGATCAAGTTGCTGGATATCTTCGGAGGATGTTATTAAAACTCCATTATTTTTTTCATTTCAAAACTTTTAGACTGCATTCTGTGGAATTCTGTATTTTAGAAAGGAAAAAAATGAAACTGAAAGAGCACCTATTATATGTAGATCAGCAGCAAAATATCAGAGTACTACATTACAAGGATCAGAGCCTTAAATGTCAGTAACACTATTTGTATGTAGAACAGTGACAGCTGTTTTGTTCGGTGTTGGTAGGATTCCACCAAGTGTGGGGCAGCAGATTTAAAATAATTAAGACCTTCCCATGAAGACACATCAGACAGCCTTGCATTATTTCAAAACACCTCAGCAGTATTATTCTGTGAAGAAAAGATTTTAAAATAAATATAGACCAGAAGAAAGAGACTGAAGCAACAGTGCAATCTGTTTTCCTGTGTTTTAGATACAGAGGACAATTGGTCATTTGAATTCATTTGTATCCTTTGGCAGTTGACAGAAACTTTAATTATTCAAAAGATGTCAACTGATGTTTAGGTTGTAGAGAGGAACATCATGGCATCTCCATTGCTGAGGTGAAGAAAGGAAATGTTAATAAAATCAGACGACATGTCAAGAATAGACCGATATCTTCTTGTCTTAGAAGACAGAGGTGAAATAAGTGACTCTTCAGTGTCTGACCTAGAGTTTATTTATCTTTGCTAAATGTTTTTCTGTTTTTTAATATATGTATTCTTTTACTCTTTTGTATTAAGTGATTATAATATACCTTGTGTATTGCAAAATGGATTGGTTTTGGACCAGTGGGAAGGAGAAAGAAAAGTTCACTGTAAGTGCAGTGATTGACAGAGTTCTGTTTGGGATTCATGTTAATTTCTGCCTTCATGGTCTTCCTGTTGAATTAAAACTACTTGTTAATTGGCCTTATCCATTCATTGATCAGGACACAGATATGTTGTATTTTCCAGGTCATATTTTTCTTGCAGCTTTATCTATTTGGAAAGTGATGTCTACTGAAAGTAAGTAAAATATCTAATGAATACACAGAAAGAAAAAGGTAGTATTTTTATTAGCAGTTGAGTGTATGCATTAACTTAAAGATGAATCATCTGGTAACAGTTTAGGTAATGCATTTCTCTTCAAAAAAGAATAGTACAAGGTGTCTCCATAATGTGGCATTCTGGAAGTTTCAGTTATCTTGTTTTAGTGTACAGTATTTTCTACTAAATGTTCTTTGTTCATCATTGAAACTTCCTTCAGTTTCCTTTGCAGTGTTTTGATATATTCCATTTAACTTTGAATTAATGCTGCAGAGATGATTGAAAATTTATGAGGGCTAATTCAAAAGAAGCACTTGTTCTGATAACATTCCAGGAATAGAATTTTCCATGAGCTCTCACAGAGGCTCTCCAAGCAGGCTGGAGGGCTGCTACAGAACAGGAAGCTTTAGTAGAAATGTGTACAATACTGCTCTTCCTGGCTTCTTTTAACAAAAATAATATGGAGTTGCATATACTCTGCACAGTATTTAATATAGAGTCTCTTGCAATTGACTTGTGCCAAGTACTATAGCAATATTCAGCATTGCTTTTTCTATCTAATCTTGAGATTAGATATTTTTCAGTCAGTAGTAAATTACTATTGTGTTAATATTCTCACAACTTGCTCTTTCACGTCTGTGTCAGGGTGATGCAGTAATGATGCCAGCTTCTGAGCAAATCTAGTAGAATCCCTGCAGAGCATACGGAAAACCGAGTCTTCACTGTATTCATCCTCTGTCATGATGCTATCTTCATTCTTCATGTTCCTTCTCAGGTTTGCTGCAAATACCAGGGCTCTAAGCAGGATATCTCTGTTTATACAGTTGTCAAAGAGTAACAGCAGTGATGGCATCTAGGATGTTAAATAAATAATCCATACTTAATCGTCAGTGCTAAGTACATCTAGATAAACTGAACTTTAAAAAATGGAAAAGAAGAAATCTGTAACTAAACAATCTAGGTCAGAAACCTTACGAAATACCAGATGCTGAGATATCGTGCAGGAAATCTGCACAGCATTCAGGTTTACTCTTTTGAAAAGATGTGTGTCACAGTCTAATTAATATTTACACTTTCAGTCTCTAAAGTACAGTGGTCTGGAAACGTTCTGTCTGTAAAAGAGCCTGCTCTCGCCTTCTGTGGTGATCTGAATGTTTGTGAACATCTCTGATAGAACTGAACAGGATACACTTTTAACAGAGAACTGAACGTATGCCTACCCTAATCTTGTTTTAGTCATGAATGTCCAGTAGTATCTAGACTAGCTCGGCTTCTGGGAAATATCTCAGAAACAAAAAGAGAAGTTTGCTTTTTAAATCAGTCACTGCATATTTTAAGGAACAGATTTTAGTGAGGAGGAAGATGATGTAGAACTGTTCCAGCCTCAAACCTTTTGTTTTTGGTATGAGCAAAAGATATAACTGAAATAAACATGCATGCTAAGCCAGCAGTGGGAAGTGTCAGATAAAGTTATCCATGAAGATAAGTAACGTATCGAAAAAGTTAATTCATAGTGCCTAGAGAAAAGGATTTATGGATGCATTTGAATAATGAGGTGGGGATTACAGTGGAATTTGATTTTCTGAGCAGTAAAGCAATCAAAAAGGTGAAAAGGGAAAGTGAGAATGGGCTTTTCTAACTTGCCACTACAAGGCCCTAAACTAAAAAAGGTTTGGATTAGACATTATGAAAAAAAATCTTCCTTATGAGGGCAGTAAGATACAGGCATAGCTGCCTAGAGAAGCCATGGATACCCCATCCCTGGAAATACTCAAGGTCAGGCTGGATGGGGCCCTGGCAACCTACTGGTGGGTGGCAACCAGCCCACAGAAATGGGGCTGGAAATATCGGTAAGGTTCTTTCCTACCCAAACTTTTCTGTGATCCTATGATCTGGAATGTTGTACAGGAAGTATGACCACGTGCCTTCAAGTGCATATGCCCTGTATATTTACAAGTAATGTAATCTGTAATACATCACAATGTAGAAGGCTAACCTGTGAAAGAACGTATACTTCTAAATTACTTATATGAACCAGGTACTTGCTACAGTTTTAGTTCTGAGTTACATGTATAATTGGATTAGAAGAATTTAAACGTATTACACATACACACATACATACACACACATAAGTAAATGCTAAAAAAAAACCAACAAACTAAAACCTTACTTGAGCTTTAAAAAAATGTCTTCTCATGGCTGGGTTTGCAGACAAGTTCACGAGGACTTTCAAAACTTGTATCTGAAATGAGGAACACGTGTATTCATTGCAGTCTCCAGAACCAGAATGTGTAAGCAGACATTAGCACTCCCTGGCACCCTTGTCATGCCACTCTACCGCACCACTTTTTAGTGCAGTCCACTATCTTCTGGTTTCCTTTATTCTGATAGTCTCCCAACACAAGTTCTCACCTTCTTTCATAGAAGCTGTATTTTTCACTAAAGCAAGGAAAGTCATAAAAATCATTCTTTTAACATGGTCAGCAGAAGATTATAGAATATGGTTTTTAAGCTTTCACACAGTTACATCAGCAACGCTTATATACGTTTGAAATGTATGACTGAACTTCCTTAGTATTTTAAAGACGGGAGGTGAGACTGTGAAAGGAGATGTTAATCTAAAGAATAACCAATAAGGAGCAGGATTCAGAGGCAAAAAATAAACAACAAGCACTTAAAACCTGATAAGAAGCACACACACAAACACAACTTTGTTCTTTCCTGGACCTTGTGGCACTAATCTTTTTTATAAACGCTGAAAGAAGACCAAATGCTATTTATTATATTTCACTAAAGTATGTGTAGTAACTTCAGTGGAACTTTGCATTTCTGAAAACTATTTTTGATCAGGTAGAACAGTTCAGTGCATTAATATCAATGGAATATCCCAGGACTTTGTATATCCATGCTTTCAAATCCAGATCTTCCTTGCACTGTCATGCAATTGCAGTGTTTGGTAAGCAGAACTCTAGAGCTGCTGTAGTAAATGAAGAGAGCAACAGCTGTGCACACAATAGGGTTTTGCTAGCTACAGCGCTAGCCCAGTGATTGTACTATCAAGATTTTCTTCCTTCCCTCACTCCATTCTTCCTGAATTTATGTGGAGTAAGTAATAAATACATGCATTTCAACAATACAGTACCCAATACCTGTGTCCTTTCAGATCCTTCTGAAAGCAAATGAAGAAAGAATGGAATTTTGTTCATCATCCTATAATGATAGTCATCGGTAACAGACATATTCGTCAACAATCTGAGTCCAGCTAGCTGCAGATCAGAGTTCAGAGGAGCTGATTCAATGTTCATACAAACATGCGTAATATATACCTTGGGAAAAAGAAGAGATAAAAAAGAAAGACGTTTCTTTGAGACAAGCAGATTTTCTATTCACAAATAACATCAACAGTCTAGCAACAGGAGCATAAATACCTACTGAACGCTGCCTGTTGAATACATAATCTGATCAAGGTACTTAGAAACAAGCACGTTTTGTTTCATTTTTAATGCATACAAATACTGTGGCCTGATAGAAGCAGGCTAGACTTACACTCCCTAACTTTCCTGAAGCATAAATTACTCTGAAAACTCAAATTGCTTTGACACCATCTCAGAAGTGGTGCAGTTGCTCCAAGGAGTTATTTTAAAAATCACCTACTTAAAGCAAGTTATGTCTTAAATGTTCAGAACAAGCCAAGGATAAGGCTTGAAATGAAATCCTTCCTTCCAATTATGTGGCCCATTCACTGGAGTACTTCTTGGGAATGGTGATGACACCTGATGCTCACAACTGTTATCTACCCAGTTTTCTTCTGAATGACATCACACGGTGAACTCTGGAGCTCTGACTAAGAAAAATTACTTCGCCTGCGTCAAAGGAGTTGTTTTCTACCTACACACCTATATAAATATTTGCCATGGGCAAGCACTACTTTAAAAAAGTTGCTCAGCACTAAAGATGCTATAAATGACGATGTGTAATCAAAGCGTCTTTCTATCAAGCTAATGAAGAAGCTTCCCAAAAAATCTCACTGCTTGGACACTTCTTGATCAAATAATGCCAGAAGAGGCTTTTTTTGATGGCTGATCCCATCTCATCTGTACCACCTACTGTATTTATCAGCAGGACTTATCACCGTTATTACAGATGGTTCTTCTAAGAGTAAAACACCACAGTGAGAAGTGGGTCACAGACAAGCCCAAGGGATCAATTAACCATTTTCTCCTCCAGTTCCTTGCCTAGGGAGTCATGCAAGGCTCAGAATGCTACCTATCTTATTACATGAGCTTACTGATGTTCTAGAGATGTTTAGAAATCACCTTGCCTCACATTATTTCCCTATAAACTTAACAGCAGTGTCTCTGTTTAGCAGCGCTTGGTGAAAACTAAATACAGCCTGCCTAGTTTCCTTGGTGCATTTTCAAAAAAGGAACTGCCAGTGATACAAACGCATTAAGTTATCCGTTTGGCCTTAGGGTGCACAGAGCATCTACAGCTGACGACTCTCATGTCTAACCTCAAAACATTTTAGCGTCCTCCCCCATATTTTAAAAATACGCTGGAAGCCTCATATTATTCCCTGCATCTCAGCTACTTTTATTTTTTCCCTGTAATAAACTTACCTGTATCTCTTCTTGATTTTTAATATTCATGCTCAAATTATTAAGAGCATTTAGTGCTTTTTCTTTAACTGCAGGAGTACGATCCAAGAGCATCCCTCCAATTACAGAAAGGCCATCCAGATTTCGAATTATATCCTGAAATATAAAAGGTACTCAAAAAGATCATTGCAGATTTTAAATTAAAATGCCGAAAGCTTCACTCAAAGTTTGTTTTAGTGCAAAGGGAATTGTGTGAATGAAGACTTTCAGAACAGGCTACTCTGTTTAAAGCGTTAGGTTGTTATTTTTTGTACTATGACGGCATTCAGAAATGAACTGTGGCATTTCTTTTAAAACTGCCACCAGCTCATAGTATCAAAATCACATTGGGAAGGAGTTTCATTTGACAGACACCAACAGCGTACATCCCTCTGAGGAGCTGCTCATAAAACCATAGAATTTTGAAGAGCTTGCAAATTAAGCAAAGCTCCTAAAGCAGGCAGAATAATATCTGTTATATTTTGCTTGTGCTAAACTGAAGAAGGATTTGATACAGCTTGTTAATTGTAAGACATGTAATCACTGTGCTGCACTTTGACTTGGAATCTATTAATTCAACTGGAATTATGAACAGTCCTGCTTAGGGCCAAAGCTTTTCTGCATCACATTTCCAACTAAATCAAAGAGAGCCAGACAGCAAGGAAGCTGCTGCAAGTGGCACACAGCTTTGTAAGCATAAAAGCTACTTTAAAATATTTCAGTAGATTTCAGATTGGATCCTGAGATTATTTAACTTGTATCAAATTCAACCCTTTAATTAACATTATAAAACCAAAGGCAAGAAAAGATACATATTTAGAGCACTTTGAAAATACAGGACACTGTACAGTGTTTAAGTACATTTAATGTATACAAACATGAAGCACAGATAAATCTTGTGAGACTGGTTAATTGCTTTCTTTGGACTAGCAGGAAATTAAAGAATAAGCATAAAACAAAAGATTTAGAACACGGGTTAACCTAGCTCTCAATCTTGTGGCACTCTTCTGCAAAATAGCACCCTTCATTTTCCATACTGATTGGTAGCGAAATGCTGTTGTTTTCTACAGAACAACACTTACTTGATTTACAGAGAAGGCGGCACTGTTACTGAGAGTGATTAAAGCTTGCTCCTGAATTAATGGATCATCTGTGGTCTTGAGCAAATGAATAAGCTTCTGTAAAGCGTCTGCATCCATGCTGTGGGGTGATGGAGGAATTTCTTCCATCGCTGTTAAAAAATTAAATAATACCAAGTTTGAGACATTTCACTTAGTTCGCAGTGAATGCTTTTTTAGCAAGCTGAGTTTTAATTCAGCTCCAGTTTCTCCCCATTGCCCTTGTTCTACTGCTGCATGCCACTGAAAAGACTTTGTCCCCAGTGACTTGACTCCTGTACTTCAGACATTTATACACAGTGATGAGATCCCCCTCCAGCCTTCTCTTCTCCAGGCTGAGCAGCCCCAGCTCTCATCCTCTCCTCCTACAGGAGGTGCTCCATGCCCCGTTATCTTCATGACCTTCCATTGGACTCTCTCCAGTAGTTCCATGTTTGTTGTCAACTACTCGAGCCCAGAACTGGGCACAGCACTGCAGATGCGGCCTCACCGGGGCAGAGCAGAGGGGGAGGATCACCTCCCTCGACCTGCTGGCCACAAACACGTAGGTGTTCTATGTTTGTACCCAACAACCATATAATGGCAAAAAGATTTTGCTTTACCACAGCATTCTTTTTCCTGAATCCCGTGACTCCTTCTTCTCAAAGTACAAAAAGAAGGGGAAAAAAAGGAGCATGTAACAAGAGCTTGGGGTACATTTCTCTAAGGTTAATTAACATTAGTAGGCTCCCTACGTTGTGTGACACGAGAAAGCGTCCAGGCGGGTACTGAATTTCTCCATAGAAGACTCCACATCCTCACCGGTCCCTCCGCCCTTCCCGCAGCACCGGCCTTCCCGGCGCTCACAGCGGCCCTCCTCCTCACCTGAGGGCGGAACGCGAGGCGCTCCCCGCCGCCGCCCTCGGCCCGCCGCCCGCCGCCAGAGGCAGTAGCAGCCGTAGGCGCCGGCGCCGAGCGCGATCCCCAGCGCGGCCGCTCTCAGGCCGCGCCGCTCGTCCATCTTTCCCGACCGCGGAAGCCGAAGCAGCATCCGGCACCGCCCCGCCGTGCTGAGCGCTGCGGGTCCGACCCGGGCTGTGGAGCCCGTCCGTTGGGGCCGCGGCTCGGCTCCTCCTTCGGCTTGTTTTTACAACAACAACAAAGCGAAAATACCGACGTCTTAACAAAGCACAGCGCTATATACAGTACGTGCTCCAGAAGCACCACACTCCCTCACCAGTCCCTCTCCCAACACAAACACCCCCGAGGGCTACTCGCTGCCCTCACTTTTTCACCGAGAACAACGCGTGTGTGGAAGGGGCGGGGCGGGCAGGCCCGGGGCAGCACCTCCGTCTCAACCCGTTGCTACGCGACCGCGACGCCGCGCGGCCATGGCGGCCCTGCACAGCGGCGGCCCCGAGCTCCGCGACTACTTGAGGCGGCACGGCCTGCTCCGGGTCTACGAGGTAAAGGCCTCCGCGACGTGGGCCGCGTCTCAGGTGGCGTGTTGGGACAGGAGTAAAGAAGCTTCTGTGAAGCGCTGAGTGGGGCTGTGTCACAGCATGACGGGCTGAGGGACAAACGGTGTGCGTTTTCGGCTTCAGGAATCTTCCTCAGTCTGCTATTTGTGTTTGGTTTCCTCCTGTTTTCCCTAACACCTGTGTTTCAGTCTCCATGAACAAAGATGACTCACAAAGCAGTTTCAGAGGCTCCCTGATAGCCCTCAGGTACCAAAATAGACCCGCCTGGAGGCAGCTCTTACAGCCAGGATTTCCATGGAAACATTCATAAGGAAATCAGATTAAAGGGGGTTTCTTAAGGGAAAGAACCAGTTATAAAATCACTCTCTGTAACATCTTTCCATCCTTTTTTTTCATGTTTCTTAGGTGTTGGTGTTCACTGATGCCTACAAGTATTTTTTTGTCGTTGTCATTTCTTTATGAGGTTCCAGTACGCTTTGTATGGAGATAAATGAGATGATACTGGCCTTGGTATTAAGGCACACCGAAGCTAAGCTGAGTTCTATTAACATTTATATAAGTGTTCTCAAAATTAAGAAGGATATGGAGTTCTACAGTGGACATTTGCTGAAGTCATTAATGGTTATGTTGTGGCTTGGACATGATCCACACACAGCTGGTGCCCAAATAGTCATGTCCAAATAACTTGGGATTCCCTGCTGCGTCCGATTCTTTCATTCCTGTGTGATTTCCCTCTTTCAGATCTCATCCAGATTTACTTTAATCGATAACCACAAAACATCAGGCAAAATGAAATCTGGCAAGTTATGTGCTTAGGATGACTTTACTGTAGCTATGTTCATGCAGTGTTTAAATCAGATGTGGATGCAGAGCTGGATCACTGTTTTTCTGCCATATGACTCAGCTGAATTTTGGAGGATAGGTTGCTACACATTTAGGAATAGGAATGGGAGGGTCAAGGATTACAGCTGGCCTGAGAGGCCGTGGATGCCCCATCCCTGGAGGTGTTCAAGGCCAGATTGGATGGGGCCCTGGGCAGCCTGGTCTAGTATTGAATGTGGAGGTTGGTCTCCCTGCCTGTGGTTGGGGGTGTTGGAGTTTCGTGATCCTTGAGTCCCTTCCAACCTGGGCCATTCTGTGATTCTGTGGTTCTGTGATTCCATGATGCAGCATTCATGTGTAGGAAGCTTTTTTCTCCAGTAGCCTGGAGAAGAGGAGGCTCAGGGGAGACCTTATAGCTCTCTATAACTTCCTGAAGGGAGGTTGTGGTGAGCTGGGGGTTGGCCTTTTCTCTCGTGTAGACAGTGGTAGAACTAGAGGGAATGGTTTCAAGCTGCGACAGGGGAGGTTCAGGCTGGACATTAGGAAGTATTACTTCTCAGAAAGGGTAGTCAGGCATTGGAATGCACTGCCCAGGGAGGTGGTAGAGTCACCGACCATGGGAGTGTTCAAGAAACGTTTGGATGTTGCATTGAGGAATATGGTTTAGCTGGGAAGTATTGGTAATGGTTGGACTAGATCTTCTAGGTCTTTTCCAACCTGAAAAATTCTGTGATTCTGTGATTCTGTGAAGCTCATGTGGGCATAAAGAACACAAAAACACAGTGAGATCATTACTGGTTACTGGGAGAGGCAGTAGTCACAGCACTTCAAAACCTACAAAGGCCAAGTCTGTACACTTCAGCAGGTGCTTCTGGAAAAGTGCTGAAGATTATGAGAGTTTGCAGGAAAACAAGAGATGCTGTTAGCAGAACTGCTCTCCGTGGCACCTGCTGATTCTGGATAGCCCGGGGCATTTGGGGGAATCACTCAGTTTAAAGCTGGTTCTATCTTGCAGTAAATTACTCCTGGGTAGATGCTGTGTTGATTTGTGCAGGATGGGGAATAAGAGAAAATGGTGAAAATATGCAAATGTTAAGAGTTTTTGGTAAAAAATTTATCTATTGCATTTAGATTTCCTGTTTTTTGAGATCTAGAACAGAGATCTTGAAACTGTTTTCTTTGGAAAACGTTACAGACAAGACATGGATGTTCTTTTGTTTTCTTAGGGAACGTTTTCTAAGGCAGAGCTGACAGTGCTCAACCATGTCACCTGGTCACGCTGTCTACTTTCTGCTGAAAACAAATGGAAATCGCTGTCACAACATGCCTAACAAACTACTGCTCTCTGTACCAAGATCATGTAATGGCCAAAAAAAGGTCACCACCAAAGTTTGCCAAACTTACAGAATGACAGAATATCCTGAGTTGGAAGGGGCCCATAAGAATCCCTGAGTCCAACCACCCAAAAATCAGACTGTGCATCTAAGAATGATGTCCAAACACTCCTTGAACTCCAGCAGCTTGTGGCTGTGCCCACTGCCCTGGACAGCCTTTTTTGTGCCCACTGCCCTCTGGGGCAGAACCTTTCCATGTTATCCAACCTGACCCTCCCCTGAACTTCTTAGATATCAAATGTTTTTATTGAAATGACAGAACTGCTGATTCTCAATAGCTGTGTATTCCACGCAAGGATATTGTGTGGAATAGAAAGTAAGGAGTAAGAATAAATTTGAAACTGTGTGTGCATTTTTATCAGTTATTAAATGTATGCAGAAAGGGAGAGTAAGTTAAATAGAAGCCTTGCAGACCAGCCTGTATCACAGAATCACAGAATGGCCTGGGTTGGAAGGGACTCAAGGATCATGAATCTCCAACCTCCCCAACCACAGGCAATTTAATACTAGACCAGGCTGCCCAGGGCCCCATCCAACCTGGCCTTGAACACCTCCAGGGATGGGGCATCCACAGCCTCTCAGGGCAGCCTGTGCCAGCACCTTGCCACTCTCATTGTAAAGAACTTCCCCCTGACATCCAACCTAAATCTTTCCTCCTTCAACTTAAAACCATTTCCCCTTGTCCTGCTGTTAACCACTCTCTCAAAGAGTTGGCTCCCCTCCTGTTTGTAGGCTCCCTCAAAGGCTGTGATTAGGTCACCCTGCTGGCTGTTGTGGATATTCTGTGTGTTAGATCTTTCAGGATATGAAAGGGAAAAAAAGCTGTTGTGTTCACATCCAAGGGAAAAAGAAAAGAGCGTAAACAAAGCCTTACACTAATAACTGGAATTCATATGGCAGACAGACACTGGATTGATCCAGGAGGGGGAGTAGTGGAGCAGCCTTGGACTTGGCTTTGGGAAATCTGTCCTTAGGAGAGCTTTTGAGGAAAGTTATTTAAATGCCCAGATATTAATTAAAATGGTGTTTTTGTCATGAATGACAACATTAACTGTTAGATTTATAATATTTTCTTAATATAATCCCCTATCAAGGTATACATAGAAACTTGAGTTTGAATTAAGAACGTTATGTTAATGTTGTAAGTAGTGGGTTGATAAGTATTAGCAAATATTCAGTGTGTGTAAACTGAAGACAGTTGCCCTTCATTGTCTGTGCATTAAAAAACTGTTTTGCACTGCCTTATTTTAGTGGTCTTATCTTGTAGGCATGTAAAGAAGCAGCACATCCTCAGGGCCAAAAATCTCCTTTACTGTGCTTCTGTGTTATAACTGTCCGTGATCTCTCTCCTGACGCTGCTCTGCAGTTACAAATCATTTGAGTCGGCACTGTGAGAAAGCCATTACATTAAGATAATGAGTTGATCCAGCATATATGAAGAACTTGCTTCAGATAATTTTTTTTTTTATATTTATTTTTAAAAATATTTTGTCATTTATACAGGTCCATTGTTTTATAGTAATAAC
This sequence comes from Excalfactoria chinensis, assembly GCF_039878825.1. Taxonomy (NCBI): domain Eukaryota; kingdom Metazoa; phylum Chordata; class Aves; order Galliformes; family Phasianidae; genus Excalfactoria; species Excalfactoria chinensis. Next base: position 11,644,371 of record NC_092825.1, on the reverse strand, counting down.
ATGAGCAACTCAACATGGACGTTGGAAAATGAAGTATTTTTACCCATAGAATGCATATGTATAAATAAATGGTTTGGAAAAAATAAAGTGGCAAGGATTTGGAACTCGATGATCCTTGGACTCGATGATCTCTAGAGGTCCCTTCCAACCCCTGCAAGTCTGTGATCCTTGGGGTCTCTTCCAACTCAAGCCATTCTATGATTCTATGATAGTGACTTGCAGTCAGAATCTGAGTGATGAACTTCCAGAGGTTAGCCCAGACTCTGAATGGCAGAAATTAGACATAGAGAGTTAGCACCATCCAGCTGCACCATACAGAACAGCTGCAGTGGGGAGTGGGCTGAGACAAAGAAAAGCAGGTTTTTAAGGGTCAGGGCTGGAAGAAAATCTAAAAACTCAGATGCTGCTTTTGTGCTGTTAAGAGCTACTTTATTGGTAACCAGCAGAGGGAACTATAAACAAGAGAGTATGTCCCAGGATAACATCTTTTGCTTCAGTGTGAATTAATATCTCATTAAAGATGCACAGTCATGTTCTGAAATTGTTACATGGAAGTGGAAGTTTTCTTGTTTATAGTATTAATTTAAATAACCAGAGTTCACCCGTATGCTTTTAAATATCAATATAATTTAGAAGTTCTGTAGGTGAAGTCACAATCCAAAAGTAAACGAGCTATAGATTTTAGATGAAGACATCTGAACACAAGTGAGAAAAAACTGCTCATCAGTTATTCTGCAGCATTGCTAAAATGTAATGCAATCTTATTATCTGTATTTTGTATTGGTTACAGGATTGATATCTGGTCATGCTTCCTAATTCAACATATTCTATGCAGCACAGAATTAATCTTGCTTTAAACTCTGTTTTTCATTAGATTAATAAAATTATCCTGTCTTATGGATGCTCTTTCTTGAATGCATATTAAAAATGGAATTCTTAGTAGGAATATTTGTGGAGATACCATGTATTTAATTACTGTCCTAAACCTGATTCTTTGAAGACTAGCAACTGAAATATTCTGATGTATGCAACATTCTATTTAAGATATAAATGAAATTAAATGTAAGTGATAAAAAATTTGCTTTTATTTTACAATATTTTTAAAGTAACTTGTAATCTTGAGTTTATTTTAATGGTTCACATCTAGATGATCCTTTACTGTTACCACGAATGCATTCATTTGCAGTTTCTTTTTCAGGCTCTACTTTGTGGTGTAATTGTTATGCGTCCAGCAGACCCGCTTCTATTTTTAGAGGAAAAGCTTAGAGAAATAATGGAAAAGGGAATAGATGCTGTTTTATGGTATGTATTAAATGTGTGTGTGTGTATGACGTGGTTTGTAATGTTGAACCTGGCCTTTTAAACATCCTAGGGTCACAGCATCTACTGTGTAGACAGCAAGTTAAAAGTAAATACTAATGGCCTATGATACTGCAGATGCAGTGCAACCAATATTGGCAGTATCACGAAAATAAGACTTGGAGTTTTGAGTTAGTTTTGAGTATTCAAGGTTGTATGTTCTTACTCTTTTTTTAAGTGAATGCTCATGCACAGCTCATGTGGAAGCTAGTTTCTCCTCCTGGTTTAGCTTTCATGTACAAGTAATTAATTTCATTGTTCAGATGTGTTTCCAATCTCTGAGATTACAAATTCTAATCTGTTGAAGGTTTTGAATATTGGGAAAAAGTCTTCAATTGGCGTAGAGGAAAGAGAGCAAGCTGTCACTAAGTCACTAAGTCACTAAGAAGATAGACTACCCTCTTTTTACACTAACTGGAATTCAGTAATGCATTTTATTTGTAGGTGTCAGAACTGTGCAATAATTGAGTATGATATTGTATGATATCATCAGGATTAGGCCATGAGAAAAGCTTTGAGTATTGAGAAGAACTTCTGAGATTGTAACGTAAAGGAATAGAAAGAGAGGAAAAAATGAACAAAAGTTAGTAGCAATATGAACAACCAGAGACAAAAACTCAGGGACAGGGAATGAAAGAGCATTGGAAAGGAGGGAGATGGATAATTTAAATTCAATATGAATTAAATTTTGTGTTGCATGTAAAATCTATGCTATATAATTATTATTATTTTATTTAATTTAGCTTAATTGGATTGTCTGCCATGGATACTGCCACTTAGTAAGTGACTACTCTGTTGAGATACTGAGTTATGCAAAATGGCTCATCATTGTCAGAGAATTGTCATTGAGTATTTGCATTAACTCTGTACCATGAACAAATCTGCCAACACCAAACCAGTGAAGCCCTCAAGAACTTACTTACATATTTTGTGCATGTGTCACCTCATTTCAGGTTCTTTTTAGGAGGTGGATCCTTAACTCATTAGGCCCACCTATGAAGGGATCTCAGGCATTGCCTGGAGCCCAGCCACTCTGAATGCTTTCAGACTGACTTTGGTACCGTATGGTCACAGATAAAGTCATTGCAGTGAGTGATGCAGATTTGTGCCCTTACTGTGTCCTTTCCACAGCATATCAGAATTCCTCACATCACAGGGTATGTCAGCAGCCTGAACCACAGTGATGAGATTTCATTGCTAATGTTTATGATGTCTTTTCTAAATGTTGAAACATGACTTGATTTATCCTTTAACTCTGGTTAATACTTTTCATTCCTGTTTCTCATGAACACATAATAATGATCTGTGGGCTTTTAAAATTTATTTTCATTCTTGAATGTGTCATCTGTATTTTAAAATGGAAAGAGAACAGTTTACCTACCTAAACATACCATCGTCTGTAACAGAAGGAGACATTACTCCAAGTACTGGAAATTTGAGACGTCTGTCAATTCAATATTAAGACAAGAAACAAAGTAGTATCATCTGACTAAAAGTGGCTGATGTTACATTGAATGTATTAAGCTCTGAATTTCGCAGTATTTCAAAATTGCCCTGAGAGTAACAATAAAGCGTGGTCATTTGTTTTTGTATTCTGTAAACATTTTAGAATGTCTTCTATAGTCAGTTGTAATTAAAGTGATACAGGTCTTAATCTTTTTATTAACAAATTGTATTTTGTAACTATAGTAACCACTGAAAAAATATGTATTTTCTTTTCAGGATACTCATATGCTCAATGTAATTTGGTTATGCTTGAAGTAGTGGTTATATTTAATGTAATTTATTTCCTTTCTGAAGGTATCTGTGTATTGATTCAACTTTACACCCAAAATTAAAGAGGATTTCAGAAACACACCTTGACACACTTTTTGGAGTAGATGCACAACTGGTAAAAATCATTGAATATATTATATGCATTAACTCTGTACTGTGAACAAACCTAATACCAGATAAATTCTGTTTTTAAGATTTTCTCATGTTATTTTTTGATATCTGATGTCAGAAAAATGATCCTTTGTATTTCTTTCTACTGATACTGATCTGTAGTCTTCCAAAAAGAGGTGAGCATAGCATCTAGGGGGATATTCTTAAAATAAAAGATCATAGCTCCCAGTCTTAAACAACTTTGGTTTTTTAAAAGCTCAAAGAGGATTATTAAAATAAATATGGGTTAAAGTCTTGTAACAAAGGGTGTACATAGTAATGGATCATGAGAAGGCTTATGCAGAGAGTATTTAATTTGCTCAAATGCTGGATAAAGTTGATCAATTGAAGAGAGCATATGAAGGATAGAAGATAATTTCAGTTAGATTAAGTCCCGCATCAAGAACACACATTCCTTTAATTCCACATATAAAAATACAGGTATGGTTTGGCAGTAGAAGTACTTCTAATTGTAAACAGAAAATAATACATGAACATTCATCTCTTTAAAATAGATACTTTAATTTGCACATGGACAATATTAATGTAAGATTTCATATTTTTGTCTGATTTTTAAATACTCATAATACAGAACTGTTCTGTGTACTAATGCCATAAATTAATTGTTTAGATGACTGAAGAGTTATGTACCAAAGCGTGGAACTTTCACAGGAGAAACTTAATGAAGCTGTATTTTGGGTAAGTATTGCATTTTACATACAAGTCAGAAGCATCTTATGAAACATCTTTTATCAAAGGTATGCCTATGTAATTCCTTTGGTGGACGAGGAAATGATTTTCATTTTAATGGAATAAAATAGAGATCGGAGACTTCAGTTTGGTTTCACTTTTCTTCAGCAATGTTATTTTATGTTAAAACTAGTAAATTTCATTTCAGACATTATCAAAGTCCATTGACACTTCTGCATTTTGATTAACTCTGTTAGGGATGTGTTAATGCATCCAAGAATAGAAGTATCTTTTATTATATACCAAATATACCAAATATTATACCAAATATCTTGAGTTTCAGTCTGACTGTAATAGGTCTGGGTTCTTTTCTGCTCTTTGTTCAGTTTCCTTTGTGCTTGGTGGTAGGTAATTTATACTTTTGGTAGCCCTTATTTTCCTCTCAAACAATGAGAATAATACACAAGTATCTTTTAAAACACAATAATCACAAATAAAGATATTCAGTAGTTTCTTTGTTATAGGCATGTGTATCAAAATTTAATGATCCTTCATTTAGAACAGATTAGAGATTTAACAATGCCATTTTATTTTGGAAATCAAAGACTGCTAATTATATCTGATGTACAGCTCAGTTAGAATCACTAGCGTAAATTCTTACTAACAATGGCAGCATCATAGGATTAGTAGGGAGGTCAACATCTTACAAGCTATATCTGGGTTAGGCTCGGTGAATGTTTTTCTAGGCTGATTTTAGTGATCTTAGAGATCACAACTGTTGGAGGCATGACAATCTCTGCTGGCAGTTTATTCCAGGACTTCATAATCCTTTATACTGGAAATATTTCCCCATAGATGAACTTTCCTTGCTGCAAGGAAATTTTTGTCTTATACACCAGAGACATGGGCAGTTATTCCTTTTTCATTTACAGCAGCATTTTGAAGACTGTCTGAGCTAACAGTTTTGTTTGTTTGTTTTTAATTAAAATAGAAGCTGGACAAGAGCAGTAGAATGTTCCATTCATTAATGCATCCTTTATATATTTTAAGTGCAAAATGAGAGGGATTTTGTCAAACGCAAGTGACCTGATCAGACTGATCTAGATAACTCTATGACATAAGATATAATTTTTTCAACAGCCCTTTCAGAAAATCAGATGAGGAGAAATACTATATTTTAATGTATCGGTGACATTAAATCTAATCACATCTTGTAACTTCACATGGAAAAGAAATGAAATTTTTAGCAAAGTTCAAGATTGTTAATAACAAAAAATAACCTTCCTGGTTGCCAGTTTAGGGGAACACTTAAGCAAATGCTTGCATTTATAATTTTATTTGTATGAATACTCAAAATTCCTTTCTTAAATATGGACCCATACACTGAAGAACAGTGGATGACAGCATGGTATATGATGATTGAAGCAAACGGGTTTTTATTGTGTGATAATGTATAAAATTAAGAAAAAAAAAGAAAATGTATTAAAATGAATAATCAATACATACTTTATTTAATTAAATAAAAAAACAGCTTTGATATTCAGGTATTTGTGTTGATGAGCTTGACTGCTTTGTGTTTCCAAGTAAATTGCAGTTTTATAGATTATACTAAATTCAAGTTGGGTTGGCCGTGTTAAATTATTCATTGTGTTTCATAATTCAGAGGATGGATAAAATACAATCTGCTGAAAAAGAACAAAAGAAAAAAGGCAGAGCAGAAGATGACTCTGGCAGTAGTTCATTATAACATCCAAATATTAAAAACAGTCGTACAGAAATGGAGCATGTGGGTTCGGATTCACAAGGAAAAAATTGCATGTAAGTCCACACAGTTTTTGGCATAAGAGAAAAATGCATATTGAATAAGAGAATATTGTGGTGCATAAATTAAATATTGTTGGTCCAATGATGTATCTGTCTTTTTGCTGGGTTGTAGTGCAAGATGCTGTTTGTTGGCTGACCTGTTGCTGCTTGGTGCCACAAACGCCACGAAAGGCAGCATTTCCTTGAATTGCTTTGCTAGGACAAGTGGTGGTGATACACTTCTGTAAAGATTGAGCAGCGATGCTGATGAAAAGCAGGCACGGGAGGTGGTAGGAAAGAGGAGTGTATGTCAGAAGTACCGGATGGTGTGGGCCAGTATTCTTTTCTGGCAATAGTGCAGTGATAGGGATAAAATGGGAGGGATCACAGAGTCATAGTCTTGGCTTCAGCTAGAGGGAATCTTCATAGGAGGTGGAGAAGGAACGAAGACCAAAATGAGAATTCATAAAACAGAAAAAAATAAATGCTTTATTTGCCCTGCCTGTGAATTTGTGTTCTACAGATCCCATAGGTATGCTTATTTATTGATTGACTTACTTTTAATGTTTCCACACAACAGCAACTCCAAAGGTAGATACTATTAACATGAACCCACTCAAACAGAAATTCTGTAAAAGTAAAGATATTGGTCCAAAAGTGCTACCTATGTGTTTGTGCTCAGATCTTTCTCTCATCTTTTAGTGGCTATGAAGAGCGTTTTGCCATTGAATTTGCAACACATTTTACATATTTTATGTGCTTCTTTTCACTTATCTTCAAACTGATTATTTATATTTTCAGTAGCAGCAAGCAGACTGCAAGATATCTTTAATAAAATAAATTTAAGTGCTGTCTTGAAAGTCTGGCATGCAGAGGCCCACAGTTCTTCAAAAACTAATGCATATTTTGCGGTAAGTAGTGGCATATTTTAAATATAAGTTCAGTGATTAATTTTTACCTCCATTAATTCCAACTGTTACAGAAAAGCAGCTAAATTAATATTAAATGAAGTAATTTACTGTACTACTGCTAATAACGATGTTTAGTAATTATTATTAGGGAAGCAGGACATTACCTCTGTGATCTAGATTATCATCACATGAGCAGAAGAACAGTTATATCAAAAGCAGCAAAAAGAGTTGACTGTTGTTGTTTGTTATCAGTGATGTCCCTGGCTTAGATTGCTGATGTCTTAGGTAACCCACTGAGGTGATAATTAGCAGTGAGGATGTTCCTAGACCTCAGCCCCAGAATCCAAGAGAGGTATGCACATAGAGAGCAAGAAGAGGCCTCCAGAACCTCCTTCACACCCCAAGAAGATGGGGTAGGAAAAAGTGGGAATCACCTGAGACTAGGCAGCACATGGACAGCCCAATAGAGTCATACTTGTCATTTCTGGGGAGATTTTTACTGCCAAGGAAGAGAATGCTATAGTATGCTGTGATGCTCAGCAGGTACTGTGTGTGGAAGGGAGTGATGAGAGTTGTAAGACCCAGTCATGGCTGGTAGCACAGAGATAGAATTCTGCTGTTTGACTCCTCTTGCTTCTCTACCTGTAGAGGGATTGGTCAGAATGGAAATGACCTTTCGACTATTTAACCACTGCTGGCTACAAGGCACCAGTAGCCAATTTTTTCTGGTGAAAGCCTATTTTCAGTCCTTATTCTTCTCTATTATCTCAAATTAGTTATGTCATGTCATACATACAAACTAGTAAACACATTCTTTTAGTTTGAAAATGCAGATTGTTTCCTGTGTTTCTGTACTGCACTGCTACAATGCAAAATCATGAGGTGTGCTCTAGTATTGTAGTTGTTCTCAGTAATAGCAGTTGCAAATATTCACAGTTATGTAACTTTATCTAATTATATCTAGTTAATTAATTATATCTAACTTATCAATTTTCCTTTTTTTTTTTTTTTAATTATATTTCTGAATATTGAGAAGTATTCAAAAGTTTGAAGCTGCAGTTACTATAAAACTGTACTTTTCTTGTACCATCTTTTTCAGAGGCTGTCTAAGGAAAGTCAGAAAGGCTCTTCTGATTCAAATGGTCTTACTCTCAAACACAAAACATACCAGTTCCCAGAAAAAGCCTTATTACAGGTTTGTGATTAAATAGAACACTTCTGATGTACTAATTAATTTTATGTGTATATTTTATTTTTTGTTGACATTTTTTATTTTACTCTTGTTGATGTGCTTATGTGATGGAAACAAAGCATCCTGACTACATTGTTCTAGCTGCTTCAGTTTGAGTCAGGTGCAACCTCTGGAGGATGGAGGTATTCTTTAATGTCAAGTGAGTATGTATTGCACGCTCCATTCTGATATCCCGAAGCTTCTACAAACTAAGGAAGAACAAGAAATCAGGAAATTTGTCAGGGAGATGGACACTGGAACTCTTGAGAGAAGTTAAGGGGTTTGTTTACAGTGGGTAGGAGCTCTTAATCGAAGACCTGAAGGTGATAAAAAGTAGTTTATTTTCTCAAAGATAAGATTGTATGGAGATAATGCAGCTCTGTAAGACTGTGTGAGCCCTGAAAGGAAGACTAGAGGAGGAGAATCTACTGCAAGGGCACAATGAGCAGGGAGAGATTCCTTTCCAAACACTCTAAACCAGTTTGTTTAAATTTGTTTCTTTGTTGGAAAGGTTGCCTTGTTCATTATTTTTGTGCCTTTACAAAATATTACTTGTTAATATACTGACTTCTAGAAAAGGAAATATTTCTATCCAGATGCAAGAAGCTCCAGATAAAAATGAGTCTGTGTCTTTATTCTGTTAAAAAATATGTATAATCTGTAGTGCTTAATCTGTGGCAATATTTAAGAAAAACAGCAAAATTATTAAACACTGGATGTAAGGCCTTCAATTTAAGAGTACAGTTTAGTTACATTACAGATTCATTACTGTAAGTAATTGCTGTTGGATGATATACTGTAAGTGCAGGTAATATGTTTTCTTCTGTGGCTTAGGTAGAAGCTTTTATTTGTCCTATCACGTCTCTCTGCTAATTTAACACTGAGAAAACAGTTAAGTGGTTTTTTAGTAAAATACAATGTGTTTTTCTTTTAAATATTGTGGACTGTGGTGTAGAGTGAACTCAAAAATTGTTTTTTGTCCAACAAAGCTTAAAAATAAAAAACAGATACTTAATTTTAATTGTGTGTCTAATGCCACTGAAGTCACAGGAAGCTTCAGTCTGTAAGTCTTTGCTAAATCGTATGCATAGTTCTAGTGCTGACATGCACATACAACACAGGGAGACCTTACCAAATAATAACATACTTTAAGTCTCATTGATGTCATCTGTATGATTTCCACTATTGGTGCATATGGTTTTCATGAACATGAGATTGGTTTATTTTGGCTGGGTCCATCAACAGGGTCTGTCTGTGCTATTTTCTTATTACAGGCTCATTCAGTAACTATTATTATTACACGTGTACGTACCTATCAGACTTTTCCTAACTGTAAATAAGTAATTGATCAAATTTTCAGAAAGTCTGAGGTCTGCGATAGCATTCTTTCTTCATTAAAAAATTATGTGGCAACATAATCTTTCTGTTAGTTCCATAATGAACATTATCAACAGTAGCCCTCCTTATTTTCCACTCTGGGACAGAGTTGTTTTTTTCTTCTTAATTCTCAAGCCCTGTTTTTTCTCGAGGTGTGTTATGCTTGTACCTCTTCTGTTTTGACTTAGACGCACTTATCTCAAAGCAAAATTGTTAGCAGTTACTTGTGGCTTAAAGTTATTTACAGTTATATTGGCCAGTGTATGTAAATCTCTGTCACAAAATGTGGGATTCAGCTTGTAGGCTGAGACCTCAAAAGACAAAATTCTATGAATAAGCTGAGAACTAAGTCAGCTGAGCAAGTACAGCTGTTGGTGTGACCTGCAAATAAGCAGCATGGTGTAGCGGTTTTTGTCTGCCAACTGCATCTCACATGAGAAGTAAAATTATTGTTATTAATAGCTCAAACAAGAAAGAATGTCTGTTTATCATACAATGCCTGCAGTTCTTCGGAGAGGGTAGCAATGACGGTGCATTGTTTTCCTTAGTTTGCCGAGATTCTCAGTACTTGAAGACAGGGTAGAGGAGTGGTGAAGACTCAGTCATGTGTGGGTGCTGCTGCTGCAAAGAATCAGATCTCACATACATAATATCTATTCACATAAAATCCAGAATCCACTCAAAAATAATTCAAAGAGTGACAACTGTTGCGTGGTATGCAGCCATTCTTTTTGATTAATGCTACAGAGCAGCTGTAAATGTACAAAAAATAAGATTTATCTTCTGTTTACATATGAAATTAATTTTATAGCCATTATAAATCAAATATACTGTCAAGTGTTACCTCAGTGGCTTAGCTGGAAACGTTAATGTTTTCCACTCCTTATGCAATTCCAACTCTGAGGTCTGGATCTGAAAAGCAAGGTAGTTTGCCAGCCTAGACAATGGTCCCAATATAGAGAATGATTTTATGTGCATTTGTGAGAAGAATCAGGTAGAAGATGAGAACAATACTGATTTTTGATAGGAAATAACAAGGTATAAGAGAAAAAGTTAAATAATTACACAGTTTTAACCCGTATTTCTGTGATCCATATAAAAAGATGTAACTGTAGGAAGAATAATTATTTTTGTAATTATTTAAATAGTGTTTGCATATCTAAAATCCAAAAGCAATACTTAGTAAAACTGTATTTCATAAAATCATAGAATCATAGAATCATTTGAGTTGAAAGGAACCCTTAAAGGTCATCTAGTCCAACTCCACTGCAACAAGCAGAAACATAAAGCAATATTACTTCTATCAATTGGATGAATTAAGATTCAGCCTCTGAATTTAAAATATATCTATATAATGATGGTTTAGTATTTCTTAACCATGATCAATCAAGTTTTCAGTATTCAAATTCCTTGGAATGTTAGGTTTGCTGAGGATCGTGGACCTTCAACTGTAGTTGGAAGGAAACTGTCTCATCTTACCCCATATTCTTATTCACTCATTCTTGCCCCAGCACCATTCTTCGCTTGGTGTTCATTACAGTCATTTGTATGACTTCGTAGTGAACTGCATCGGGGAACAAATCCATCTGAGAAATTCATTTTCTCCTACTGAATCATTTGGTTCAGTTGCTTAGTTCAGCTGCAGAAGCACTTACTTGGTACAGGGGAAGAGATGGGGGATGAGTGGTGGGGAAATGGGTGAAGGGGTGAATCTGCATCTTATGGCAGCAGCTTCAGATTTTGCTGATGGAAAAGTGTTGAACGACAGCGTGTTAATAATCTAAGCTTATTGGGATCCATCAATGAGGCATTTCTTAGTCATGAGGCATGCTGAGCTGTAGTGGGATGTGCTGTGGTGCATGGGAGCACAGCTGCCATAGATCTTTTTGAGTGCTACCCCAAGTGAAGCTGGGACACCGGGTAAGGGAGCCAATTCTCCCAGGTTATTTTGGTGTAGAGAGGGTTAAGGACTGGAATGAACAAATACAAAGATATGGAGGCATTCCAGCTAGGTGTGCCAAGATGTGGCTTGGAAGTGTGGAGCATTGGGTTGCACCTCTTGCAGGTTGTCTTAGAGCACATATGGGAGAACAGGTGGGGACAGCTGTGCTGGAAGTATTTTTGCAAGTATTTTTTCTGTTTGTGATATGAAATATATGGTACAAGCTATTACATAAGCACACTTGAAGGTGCCTGGGCCAAAAAATAATGGCTTTATTTATGTGTAAATTGCAGTGGGAACAAAAATTGTTACAGAAGAGTTGGGAGATACGCTGAGAACTGTTGCTATGGAGAAAGAACACCAAACCCTTCTAACCTAAATGCTTCCATTTTGTATTAAAGAAGAAGACAGAAGTGCAAACCCGTATTTCTGTCACCTAGTTATTCTTTCTTCAGCTGTCACTGCTTTGTTCAGTGCAGTATGTACATAAAGGACTCTTCTGCTTAGCAACAGTTTCCACTTGCTAAATATCTGTGACTATTTGCTGCAGAAAAGTAGAGAACACTTTCTTTTCCCGCCTCCATAAATTCTTCTGTTCTGTTTTTGGTAGATCTATTTACTAGATACGATCTCATTTAATGAGAGGTTTTTATTGGGTACCATCTCCACCAGCCTCTGGTCATTAGTTAGGACGTCTTCCTTAAAAGTGGTAGATAAGGTCCAGCAGGGGAGGAAACAGCCACAGGGAGACACAGTTGTTGAATTTTGACATAAGATCTCAACAATTTCCATTCATATGAAGATTGTGAGATCCTTTATGTTCAATATCATTTTTATTCCTCATTCCTCTTTGGTAGCTTCCATAGTATTTGTGCTTACGCATTCACAGGGTGTGGAAAATAAAGCATGCCTGAGTTTCTCAACATTTTGGACCTTATGAGGAGATATTAACACTGCAGATGTATTTGTAAGTGGATCGTTTGAAAACCACAAATTGTTTTAGTAATAATATTTATTAGTATGCTGTTATTTAGTGCAACTTTCTATTCTGCTCCCATGCAAAAATAAAAACAAAAAGTCTTGTCAGCTTAAATTGGATGCCCAGATAAAATCTGAGTTCAAAACCATCTGGAAATCATTTGCTTTCTAAATGTCATCATTTATGATATGGTTTCCTAAGAACATCACTGCTACAATGGTACCTTACTGCTGAGTTACTGACAGAAAATTATGGCTCTATTATTTCTTTATGGCTTTATAGCTGTAATTGTGATCTTGACTTTACATGAAGTAGATACCATTTCAGAACTGACAATTTATAAGGTTGAAAATTACCAAATCAAAAGTTCTTAGGCAATAAAACAAAACCCTAATAATAAATAATAAGCAATTCATTTTGTCAGATACTTCTTGTAAACTGTATCAAAATTCCTTAAACAAGGCTGAATTTTGAAGTTAAGGAGATAATCTACATAGAATCATAGAATCACAAGGTTGGAAAGGACCTACAAGATCATCTGGTCCAACCATCCTCCCACTACTGTTGCTGCCACAAGCCACTAAACCATATCTCATAGCTCCTCATCTAGATGATGACATGAAACAGAAGTCTGTGATGTGTCCAACTGAAATTATCGTGGGATTCCAGTCTTTGAAGGCATGAGGTGTACTAAAGGAATTTACTATTCAAAAGAGGCTGCACATTTCTGTAGTTTTTTTTTAAACCAAACTTTATAAGTGCCTGACTGCATTCTGAATCACATACATATCATACACATCTTTAGAATTAGTGTGGCTGTATCAAGCAAAGACATTACTTTCAGAGAGACCCAGATTATTGTGCAGTTATGAAAGTAATTGTTTATGTTACAGGCATAAAAAAAAATTGCTTCGGGAAAAATGATGTGCATTTTTTCTTACTGTGCTTTCAGGTGATTTCTCTTTTCATACTTTCAAACGAACATTTTAAACACTGAATTTCATTTCAGATATTTTAATGTAGTTTGGCATATGCTGTAGTACTTCTGCAGATGATTAGGGTTGTGGGATATTTTACTATGTAAATCATAGAATGGCTTGGGTTGGAAGGGACCTCAAGGATCGTCAAGCTCCAACCCCCCTGCCACATGGGGGGCTGCCAGCCTCCATGTTTAATACTAGACCAGGCTGCCCAGAGCCCCATCCAACCTGGCTTTGAACACCTCCAGGGACGGGGCATCCACAGCCTCTCTAGGCAGCCTGTGCCAGCACTTCACCACTCTCTCTGTGAAGAACTTCTCCCTGACATCCATTCTAAACTCTCCTTCCTGCTGTCTTATATAATATTCAGTATATGGTCTTACTCTGAGTCTTAAATGCATTTTGTATTTTCACGTGATTAGAATATAAGGCACATTTTCTTCGGTAGCAAAGGTATTAAAATTTACCGTATTTCCTCTCATTTTGTTTATTGAGTTTCTTCTAAACTCAAACATTAGCATTATATTGGCACAAATACTGTTTGGAACTTGGTCTTAAAATGATAGGTGCAAAGCTATGGAAAAAGGTTTCTAAATGCGATTTCCTTTTAGTCTCTTATGGCTTGAGCTTGCTGTATACAATATTACCTATCTATCAGGGCAAGATCTTTTGAGAATAATTAGGTGCCACAATTATTTAATGTTTCATAATGGTGCTTGTGGTAACAGTATTTTATATGCTAAACTATCAGCACAGCTTTTATAAGTATTGTTTTAATGTAGACAAAATGAAATGGCTGAAAGTCCATGGAAAAACATCAGTTTAGAACCTCATACACAACTTCCACCATTACAGTTTAGATTAAAGCCATCTTCTCTTATTCTTTGTTAAGGCTGTTCATAAGAGCAATTAGTGACATTCTGCCCGCATGTAAAGTGTGTATTTAACTTGAAAATAGCTCCTGGTTGTTTTTCTTCTTTTTAGAACAGATGTATGTGTATCATTTACTGAAGCTGTGCTTCCTAATGAATAGCTTTCAATATCATGTTTGTCTGTTCTTCTGACCTAGATTTTCCGTTATGTAAATTTAGTTGATCTAGCAAGATGTGCTCAAGTTAGCCAAACCTGGATGCTACTAACTCAGAACAGTTCATTATGGAGTGACGTAAGTAAGATGATAATTTTCAATATTTTATTGTATTTTTATTTTAAAAAAGAATGTAAAAAGGAGGCAGGTTATTTTAAGAATGCTAAAGACCTACGATATAAATTTGATCCCACAATTTGACCTATTCCACTTGGCTTTATGAATAAAAAAAGTTGGAGCAATTGAAAAGAAGTTGTTTGTGCAATGTCATTATGAAACCAGTGGAACTGAAATTGGCCGATAATTCTTGGCTACAGCCCACTAAATTTAGACTGCTAAGTGAAGTGTCACAAGTTCCATCAGTTGTGTGAACAGCTGCTTACCTTTCCTACTTCCTGCTTCAGGGCAGCTGCCTGTTGTCTGTGTGAGGGTTTTCTTTTTAATTGAACGTCTGATGTGTTTTATTTTTGTGTATATTTTGCAAAGTGCCTGCTCAAATTTGAACTACCAACACCTAAAAGGCACTGCATTGCCCAGCTTCTAGGTGCGTGTAGCCTTTATTTGGTCGTCTTAAATTACTGTGATGACTTCATAATCTTAATGAAAAATATTAACATTTCTGTTAACTTAAATGTAAGAATACCAAATCCCAATAAAGAAGTGGCAAAAGTTCTGAACTCCTTTCTTTCTGACCTGGTAACATCTTCTAGGTATTATACACAAAAATAATGGTGATTAATTTATTGAAGTATTTGGGTAGCAAGCCTCTATTATAAAATATACAACAAGCAGATGCAGTGTAGCTGTAGCAGGTTCTACAAAAAGGGAAGAAAAAGTTCTCCTTTTTTTTTTTTTTTTTTTTTTTTAATGAAAAAGAAGACATGGAAAAGTCTCTTCCAAAAAAAAATAGACATTTCTTCTTAAACTTTTTAATGTTGATTTTCCCACTATTATTTGGAACACATCCTAGTCATTCTGTTAAAACAATTTATAGATTTTTTTAAAAACTTCTTCAGCTTGAACTTTTGATAGATACTACGAGATATCATGTTTTTAGTCATTGATTGCAGTTTTTAGTCATTGATTGCAGTTATCGCTATCCTGCAGCTTAAATTAATAAAGGGTTCTTCTGCTAAAACTGAGATAACAGCTTACCACTTCTTGATACTTTGATATGTCAGTAGGCAAGTAAGTAAGAAAAGTCTTAAACAGCATTAGGATTTTTTGCATTTTAAAGACAAAAGACAGAGTAACAGTTCAACTTCCTATTTTTGTTATTGATTTTCATAATTATGTATATTTTGTATATGCACACATATAT
Organism: Excalfactoria chinensis; assembly: GCF_039878825.1. Lineage (NCBI taxonomy): Eukaryota > Metazoa > Chordata > Aves > Galliformes > Phasianidae > Excalfactoria > Excalfactoria chinensis. Next base: position 11,628,765 of record NC_092825.1, on the reverse strand, counting down.
GTAATTCAGTACTAAAAATATGAATTGCTTAAATTTTTAGATCAATTTTTCATCAGTAAAGCATAAAGTTCAGGACAAAATAGTAGTAAATATATTGCAGAAGAGACGTCCTTGTGTACTGCGCTTGAACCTTCGAGGTTGCTATTCTCTTCACTGGCCAAGCTTTAAAAGCATCAGTAAGTACTACACACACATAAATGCATTTATTTATTTTCACTCTTTCTTCAAATTAAGTCTTCACTTTAGCTTATCTCATTTTGCAAACTGTATTCTTTTCTAGAGGATGAGTCATAATGAAATGATTTAGTATGGGATCTGTAAAATTAATTTAAATTTGTCCCCTTTCTCTCACCACGGTCTGTAAGCCCAGAACTATCCACATGGCTGAATATTGATAGAATGTCACAGAGTGATTTCTATTATGTGTGAAATGCTGTAACATGACAAATAAGATTGAAATGCAAATGTATGCTTAAATATATCAGAGTGCCAGAATCCAGCTACACTGAGATAACAGAATTGCAGATTCTCATGTTGGCTGAGGTTGGCGGGACCCCTGAGTCCATCTGGCCCAAACCCTGTCCAAGAAGGGTCACCCAGAGCAGAGTGCCCAGATCCACATCCAGCAGAGATGTTTTCCAGCTGTGTGGCCCTCAGCATGTTCTGGTGCCTCTTATCAGCCTCTTTCTCCAGCCTCTCAAGGCCCCCCTGGATAGCAGCACAATTCTCTGTTGTATGTTTGGGGAGGAGTAACTGGAAAGCTCCGTGATGGGACCTTAGTGTACTGATGGAAAGTCAGCTGAATAGGAGCCAGCTAGCTCTGAAAGTATGCTTGGTTCATTAGGAGTTACCTGCATCCTAACCACTATTCAGCTATTTTATGATGAATAGTGTTAAAACATCTTTATGGTGTTTCCATGGGAAAAGTCATTCCTCTCTTACAACTGGCAAAGCCCTAAGGGATGTTTTTGATTCCCCTTTTCTTCAGTGTTTCTCTAGCAGTAATTACCATTTGACTCTTTCCTAGACTGTGTTTTTGTTTGTTTGTTTTGTGTGTGTTTTTTTTAATTCATTAAAAAAAAGGAAAGGAAAATGTTTTTATTTTCCAAAAGATGTAATTTGATGTTTTGAGATTACACTGTGTTTATTATTCCATCAGATAGTACATTATTTTAATTGTTGATTTCACTGTGGTTTCTTTTCCTGTAGAGAGTGATTGTGTAATTGTGGATGAGAACAATTTTCTCTCTAGAGTGGTGATGGAAAAGAACAGTTGTCCAGGAATAAAAAAAAATTTAATCATGGTTTTGGCTTTTAAATCAAAGAGCAGAATAACATTCTCAATGATATCAGCGTGCACATTACTTAGTAAACTAATTGATTCAAATATTATAATGAACTTTGGCAGACAATGAAGCCAGAAAGCCAAAATGAATTATACACAGCCACACTGTTATCTTTCTGGGCACTGGAATCTGAAATGTTACATTCTTTTATGATGTTGTTTTCCTTATCCATTTGAGTACCATGGTAAAGTTTGTTGTGTGACGTTTCCTTCCTGTTAATTTGCTTTCTTTTTCTTCTGGAAAACATGTCCAGAGTACATATCCTATATTAATATCCTATAGTAAGATATTCTTTTAAATTTGGTGTATCATTTCTGAGTTCTCCGTGAGTTAAAAACGTTGTTTCATACTTTGCCTACATGAAGTTCTGGGAACTAATTCTTTAATGTTTGTCATAAGAAAGACAGATTTTTTTTCATTTAAGTTTTCATGAAGAGAGTTTTGCTATTTTAGGACTCTGTTCTATTGTTAATAATAAATGTGTTGCTATAAATCTAGAATTTCATGGCATTACATTTGTTCACAAATATACATACTGCCAAAAAGCAATGACAAGAATAAGGAGTGGCTGTAAAGTGAGGGATATTTCTCTCTGCTAAGAGAAGGATTTTAAAAGTCCAATAGACAGACAAGATCAGATTTTTTTGTTGAACACCTGATTGTGATTCTATACATTAACTTTGAAAATGTGCAGGTTATATACTTCATAGAGCCATAGAATCATAGAATGATTTGGGTTGGGAGGAACCTTTAAGATCATCTAGTTCCAACTCCGTGCTGTAAGCTGGGACACCTCCCTCTAAACCAAGTTGCTCACAGCCCCATCTAGCCTAGCCTTGAACAGTGTCTCACCACCCTCACAGTAAAGAATTTCTTTCTAATGTCTAGGCCAAATCTGCTCTCTTCCAGTTTCGAGCCATTTCCCCTTGTCCTGTTACTACATGCACTTATACCTGAGTTGACTGAAAATGGAGTCACAAATAAACAAAAAAATTGATGACTTTTTCAGCATTTTTGAAATCTATTCTCCAATTCCTTCATCAGAATGAGAAGAACAGCTGCTGTTCACAGGACTATGATTAGCCAGTGTGTCAAAATGCGTAAACTTACTTGCTGTAACTTGGTTGGATATGCCTGGTCTAAGGTGAGGTCTGAAGATAAAGGCCTGTATTAAAACTTGCTCTCCTCAAAGCTAAAACCAGATTGCCATAGCATTAAACTTTATCTATGCAGTGCCTTTTCTATCACATGGTTTAAGTGATTCATATCTAGATAAAATGACTGAAATTAGAAACATCAGAATGTTGGCTGTATCAGTTGGAAAATTGGTGTGGTGGTTGCCATAACATACATGGATCATTATGTACTTACATCTTCAATAGGCTCAAAATCAAATATTATGTTTATTTTCACCTACTCAGTGCTGTTTGTTGTAAACTAGTCATGACGAATTGTGTGATGGTCTGAAGGGCTTTTAGAAAACACTGAAGCTGTTTCTCGTAGCTTTGAAGATACCCACTAATTCTTTCTAAGAACTAAGGATTATTGTGTCAGTGTACTATTGCCAATTACAGTAATAGCATATTTCTTCCATTAAAAAGCATTCATATTGATCATACAGCTAATACATTTAATGCCATTCTTCTGATGCTGTTGTGGGTGACTTAGAATTGCTGCAGAATGATTTCTCTATTTTCTTTTAATGATTATCATATTGAAATTCTCTTCCTTTGACATTTCTTCAGTTCTTGAACTGTCTGTTCAGTTATATGCTACAGATGTTATAATCTTTTCCATTGGAGCATCTCTCAGCTACAGTTCTGACCTCATGTTTCTGAATAAATCCAAGATTACACAGATTTTGGCAATGCTTTTTTATTGTTAATGGTAAAATCACAATGATGTTAGCTGCTTTTCAGGTCTGTTTGCCTTGGTATTCTTGTTAATATTTTTCTGTAAATTAACTGTGATTTTTTAAACATTGTTTGTATTTAAAGCAACTTTGTTATGTAGTGTATGCACAAAATGGTAATCACTATTTAATGGCTACATATGAATGTTCTGTGATTCCAGTTCAGACTGTCTTTGGCAAATGAATGTGTTGTTGAGCCAAAGAAAAACAAGTACATGACATACGTGGATTACAGCTCAGCTGTTTGTGGTGTTACTCCACCCACTCAGGGATCTTAGAGAATCGTTTCACCTCTATGCATGACTAGGAACTGTGTTTAAAAACTGCCATTCATGTTCAGAGTGCAGGAGCTGGGATTTCCTCAGAGGGATGTGAAGTGCTTCATCCCCATTAGTGGTCAAAGTATTGACATATGAATTCATTTTTCTTTCTCCTTGTCATGGCCAAAAGTGATGCAAAATAATCCTTTTTGTGTTTAATGTGTGCTGCGCAGAGAAGGGCCATGCTGCTTTAGAGTAGTATAGTTGTTCCATCTGGACAGCACTCTTAGTGTATACTGTGTTTCAAGAAGACAAGCAGCACTATAGTGCTATTAATCTCTGGGTATGGACAGAGAAAGAAGGGGAATCAAGGGAGATTACTGAAATAAACGTAAAAAGTGTGCAAAGGAAGAAAAAGAGCCTTGGGTTGCTTTTAGGTACAGAAGTGATCTTGGAGCCCTTGTAATTAAAGAGTACAGAGAGAAAGAAGTTTCAAGATTAATTTGTGGCTTGTGACTGTGTTGTTTCATGGAGAGTATACTGTAATTTACAGTAGATTCCAGAGAAGCTCAGAGGAGTAAAAAATAAGCCTGTAATGCTGACTTGCATATCAACTGTTAATTGCTTGTATTTTTTTCAAATAGACCTTTGTTTCTTACCGTGGGGTGCTTCATTCTCTACTGTCTTCATTGTTCCTATAGATTTTTCCTGTTCATGCAGTCTTTTGTCCAAGAATTTGCTACAAGGCAATGTCCAGAGAACATACTACTCTGTGTGTACTCTTGCTCTGCTCTAATATTTCCATTTCTCTATTCCATTAACTGTCTGTTTTGACACTTCCTCAATATGAGTGTCTGAAAATGCCAACAAATGGAAAACTTTTTTCAGGCCCTCTCCCTCCTTTAGCTCTTTCTGTTTCCCCATCAGGTTGTACCTAAAATTGTACAAATGCCAGATACTTGTTTGGAGCTCTAGAGGCCATCTAAGGAAAATAATGGCTGTGATAGAAGTTTCACATTCAGTGCTTTAGTCCATCCTTTGATCCACTCTGAGTACTTTGAACTTCACTTTGGTGTAATTGCATGAGTCTTTCTTTGTTATCCTCCTGGAGCATGTGGGATGACACTTATTTCACAGTTCCACACTGAAACTGTTATTTGCAAGACAGTTGTTGAACCATGATCCCTTGTTGAACCACGATCCCTTCCTGTATGCATTGATATGTCCTTCACTTACACACTGCATGTGTCTGAGGCACCACTGAACATCTTGTGCAGGTAGATACAGACAATGTGTTCAATTGATCATTCTCTTGAACTAAGGATCAGCAGATGCAACATTTTCTTGTGCCAGTGTTTGAGAACTTGTTATTTCCAACTATGATACCAGTATTTGTGGTCTTCAATCTTATTTCACTGCTTTTCCAACCACAAACCTCCTGCTGACCAAAGATCATAGAACTCACACTCAGCTTTCCTCCTATACTATTTTCTTGGATTGCCTTTCCCTCCTCTGACTTTGGCCTACCTCAAGCTTGTTGGTTTTTTATTTTTTTTTTTTTTCCCTTAACACTGACTCTGTGCAGAAATTACTCTGACATGGTTTTTAAACTCATTTTTTCCTACTCAGCTTTTCTCTCTTGGCTGTATCGCTGCTAACAGATGTTCTACTGTGGTTCCATTGTCTGTCCTTTTCAATCATTCCCAGTAGTTCAATTCTGTACTGAAAAAATCCTCCAGAATTTGAGAGGAGGAGTTTGTTAGTTAATGCTAACCATGATAGATTTCTTTCTTTTGGCACTTTTAGAAGTTTCTAGAAAAATAAAATGTCCTATTCAGTGAATATTATTGCCCAAATGGGAATTTCAGCAGTGTTTTATGTTTCTTGGATTATTGTTTAAAAATTAGGATAATGCTTAGGATATTCCCAGGAACAGAGAGAGAAGTAATATATTGTTGCATTTTCTATGCAATTTTTTAAAGGTATATGCAGATGTAATGTCTAAATTATTCAGTTTATCTCTACCATTAAATAGATTTAATCCCAATAATGGAGGATATGAACAAATACAGTTAAAACATGCTATTATTTACTTAAGATTTTTTTTTTTTTTGAATTTTTACCACATTTAATTTTTTTCTGAATTTTTCCTTGATGCTCTGCTTTTATTTCATGCAAGCTTAAAAGTGCTGGGTACTTTGTGTTACACTTCTAAACCAAAACATCTGACTTTTTGGGACATTTGTGTGAAGAGCTTTAAAAGAGCAAGATTTCTCCCTGGAACGTTCCAGAATTTCTTCCATGATGGCCAACAGATGTTTAAAGTTTTGACCCCGAATTTCTATCCTGCACTGCATATTTATTGCTTGATCTAGGATTTTCTTGAGCTAGGAATACTGAAGTTTTAATCCAGCATCCCCTACTTGTCTGGGGAGTTACTTATCCTTTCTGTGTGTGGAAGAGTTTATATCTATCTTTAACAGGCATTAGGTCTAGTTCAACATTTAATGGTGCAGAAATTATAGAAAGACAGAAGCATTAGGTAAAAGCTAGTAGGAGTCTTTCAGTAAAAATAGCTCTTTTTGGTAAAGGAATACATAGCAAGGAATTTTAGAGATACTGACTGTTTAGCCAGAGCATTTCTATGGCTTTATACTAGAATAATCACAGGTTTTTAAGAATATATGTTCATATAAACAGCTGTGCGATGAAGAAATACTATAATGTGCATTTTTACTAATGAGTTTTGGGAAGGGTAAGCTTTGAGAGTATCCAGCTCTTCTACAAGTACTCAGATGCATACTTACCTTCAGTTTGCATGGGCATCATCGTGTAGAATGCATACTGCTGCTGCCTATGTGCTCCTCTTCAACTAGAAGGGAGGTCGAGTAAGCTGATACGATGACTAAAATGAGTCCTAGGAAGGCTTCAGCAATATGAGCATGTGGAACTGCATCTTGGGAACTGTGTCTTGGCTGCTCCTATTTTCAGGCAGCTCAGGTACAGAAGAGGCAGAAGCTGGATTGTTGAGTTAGGACTGAATAGGAAGACGGGTAAATCAGCAAATAGAACCCAGCTTCTGGGTTTGAATGTTAATCAGTATAACAACTACCATTCCCGTTTTTCTAGAACTGTATTTAAGATTTAAGTCTTCAGTTTTTTGTTTTTGCTTTTTATATACAATAAAACAAGAGGCGGCTGATACAAAATCATCAAAAATGTTTTCTGGGAATACTTTAGGAAACTGATAGATACAAAGAACTGGCAATACATTCATGAAAGTTGTGTGTTGGTCACAATCCTGCAGTGACTCCATGTCAACACATAAACTGCATTCATACATAATGTCCATGCACAGCTCCTCCCCACCACGTCTACTTTTGGGTATATCTATTTTTACTGCATACTTTTGAATTTCTACCAGAATATTTCACAAGAGTGTGCAGAACAAACAGTCAGAAAAACTACTTATTGAAGGATTCTTTCTAACTAATGCCATTCTGTACTAATTTACTGCATTAAACAGAAATCCTTGTAGGCAAATAGTCTTGCAATCCGTATCATTAACAAAAATGTAAACAGCGTGTTGGGTTCCTTTTTTTTTCTGTCAGAGTACCAAATATTTGAATTTACTGGGAAAAAAAAAAAGTTTCCTTATTAGCCTAGCACAGTGACAATTACACTGTGCTTCTTAACTGTTTGAACTGACTTTTCTTTGTGTCGTTCCCATTCCTCATCGTCTTTGTCCAGATCAAAAGTTTCTGGATAAATGGGCAGCTTGTCTTTTGGGCACTCCTCGTAATAACTCCGAACATATTTTCCAACAGACCACCCTTTGTATTCCTCAGGCATTTTGCATTCTAGGCCATTGTAGTGGACGTTGTAGTGATGCTTCAACCAGTAGAAAAGATAATGAATGTTGTAATCACATCTCCAAGGATTCTCTCTCAGCCACAGAACTTTCAGAAAGTAAAGATCTTCAAGTACTCCATATTCAAAATTCTGCAGGCTGTTGTTAGATAGATCCAGCTCTTCTAAGTTATTGAGCCCTGAGAAAGCAGCTTAGCAAAAGAAAGATATCTATTTGTAACTTGTAAAGGTGAATTAGAAAAGATACGCTTATCTGCAACTTTTTCATAACTTTGTTTCTTTTCAAGAAGGGCTACAAAAAGACTTTTCCAATACGGATCTTTAGAATATGGTTTGTACCCTGAGTATTGACTTATATTGTCCTGAAAATGTCCACATTAGAGTGGTTGTACCGCTGATGAAGTTGTAAAACACTTAAGAAAATGCACGAGTGTGGTATAGTGCCAATGGAGATGAATGAATATTTGATTTACCCATAGAATTCCCATGTTCTTTCTGCGACACAGAGTAGAATTCCAGGATTTTATTGCATATTATACAAAAAGTGGAGAACTAGTTGTTTGAATATATTTGTTTGTGTTCATGTAATAATAAATCAGGAGCTTAATAATACTATTTCTGAGTCATATTTCAGAGAGCACTTCGTACTTTCTGCAAGTTTTGTTTTATGATAGAAGACTAATTTGAATAAGAATGTTGCTAAACCTCAGAAATACCCTTCTACTGATAGAACCACTTTCTCTTATTAAACCTCTAAAATACTAGTAGAGAAGACTCTATTGCTTCATTATTATTATCACAGTATCACAGTATCACAGTATCACAGTATCGTGCGAGTTGGAAGGGACCTTAGAGATCATCGAGTCCAACTCCCGGGTTTTGAGCTCTCCTTCTGTCTGCTTTCATAATGAAAAATCAAATACACATTGACAATAAGCAAACTGCTTAACAAGGTCACTTGAGGTCTAATAATACGTAAGAGTAATTATGTGTAGCATTTTTTGAACAAAAAGAATTTTAATTCTTTTGGTTTATCTATTACTTCATATCCATTGCAATTTAAAAGCAACATTCATTATATTACAGCTTTTTTTTCAAACTGAAATCATAATAAAGGGTATTTAACTATTTGGCACTTTGGAAAATGGTTAGCCTTCAGTCTGCAGAGTTCTATTTTTGCACTGGCTGACTTTGTGTTAAAGGGCTGCTGAAATCAGTCAGTCTGCATTGACTTGACAGTATACACATTTCGGTACAAACTTTTGTGAATTGGATGCTACAAAAGGTTAAATTTGCACCAACTTCTAAATTTTTAGGTCCTTTTTTCTTGCACTTTTGTATGGCAGAGACCAACGTTTACAGTCTATAAAAGACAACTGTAAAATGAATAGTTAAAATTATTCTTACCAGGATCAATGTAAGTTATTCCGTTACTGTTTAGGTTTAATATCTTCAATTCACTGATGTCTTCAAACTCTTTGGGTCGTAGTTGTCTAATTTTGTTGTTGGACAAATCAAGTTTAACTATATCTGGAGGTATGTTACCTGGGACTTTCTTTAAATCTTAAAAAATGGAAAAGAGAGAATTTGTATCAGTTTTAGGTTATTCTCACTGCTTAGGTTTCACAATTACACACAGAGCTTTGTTGTTCTCACATTCTTTCTTTCCCCCTTTTTCCCCCCACTGCTTCTATCAGTTTTTTTTTCAGTTTCTGACTTTGACTGCCTTTTTCTTTTCCATCTTTACAATTCATATGAAAGTTGCTTTCTTCACCATTGGTTATAGCAAAGCCTCATTTGGTGTTTTATATTTTTATTTTAGTAGTACCATATAATTCGTTTGCATAGGAATGGCACTAATGACACTAATGAAAGATATGAGTGCAACATGCAGATAAACAATACGCAGAGCAAACAAATGTTCACTGCTATGGGAACATGTTCCATAATGAACTTACAGTGTGCTCTATTACACCTTTTGTGTTGCCAAGAGGTAAAATTTTGTTAGCAATCAAAGTGGTAATAATCGTAGTATTTAGTAATATATATACTTATAATTGTACTTCTATAATTATAATTGTTTATTATTCATAAAAATATATCTTTTGTTACAATACTTGTAATTATTATTTGACCAGGCAGCATAGTGACATTTCAAAGTATTCTCTCTCTCTGGTTCTTTACGCGTATCATTGGCATTTCCAGCATGTCTCAGTCATTATTTTTAAAAGTTCCTTTTAAAGGCATTACAGAAAGAACAGCTTCTAGATTGGTAGTAAAGGCATGTTCTTGAGAAGTGCCTGGCATGGTCTGAATCTACTCCAGATAAAGTTAATAAACCACATTACCAGGCTTTCTGTCTACTAAATGTAGCATTCTAATCCTAGGCTGTTAAGAGTAAGATGAGTGGTAGTGCCCCTTCTTTAACCATCTTTAGATAAAAGGATAATTCCTGGTCTGTGCTGAAATTGGTGTCGTCAGTACACTTCAGGATTCTGAAGATGTCTCAAGCATTCTTGAGACTAAAGCAACACATCATAGACTTCCTGCCTTATATTTGAATTTCAGTAGAGCTTTGGTATGATAATACCTGTATTATAAATATGTAAATGTTATAAATGCTCCTGTCTGCTCTGGTTGGAATGTTTCCTGCTTGTGCAGATGTCAAAGTTTAGAGTCTATTTATTGCCAAATGAATGAAAATAATGCATGAATTTATAGACATTAACATATTCTTCATGTCTGTGTTCTAGAATACAGATTTTTTCAGCTGTTTTTGTAAATTCTGATTATTTTGAAGAAAAGCAAACAACTTCTTTGTTGTTGTTGTTTTTCTTTTTTATAACAGTCAAGGATAAAGGATGTTTCTGTTCTGAAGCGCTGTCAGTTCTGGTGTATCACTGATGTGATGATATACGAATAAAAAGTTCTTCCAAAAGGAGGATATATATATATTTTTATATTTACTTTAAATAAATGTTTACATTTTAAGATGTTTATTCCATGAGCTTTCTGGCATCAACTAAAAGATAATGACCTGAGGGACAAAGTGCAGGTCTTGTCATTTCTTTATAGAAGTGCATAGTAATGCTATTCTGCTTGTCGTCCCATCCCCTCAATTGTAAAGAAATAATGAGTTTCAGCTGCTGGGGGCATCTTACAGGTAATAAACTCTCCCCCTGCTCTGAAATCTTGTTCACATGGATTTAGAAGAAATTTTATTTTTTGCCAGGAATTTGAGACCATCTTTCTCCTCTTTCTGATGAAACTTCCAGTGAAATTGTGTGTCTGCTGCACAGTAATCATATGCAGGGACAGATAAGTACGATGTTTTCATCAAAGATTACCATATATTCATAAATCCCTTGTTTTCATGAGATATGTTCATCCAGCTGTCAAGCATATGCACAGTAGATCTGGTACTTCCTAAATGAGACTTAGTGTGTGTGTGCTAGGCATTCAGGAAGTCCAGGGGTGATAAGCTAGCTCTTGACTGAAGGAAGGAGTCCTGTACCCTGTAGTACCCTTCTGTGGGTGCTGAAGTAACTTTATTTTTGCCTTATTATTACTGAAGTCAGTAATTTATTTTTCAAATTCTGTGAAGCTCCCATGAAGAGCAGACATGACTGAAGGTCGCAATGGAGTTAGGGAAAAAAACATACATAACATTTTTCTTGCTGAAAGTTTTTGAGTATACTAATGTATTCAGCCCATCTCTTCTATACCACTGAATGGAAAGAGATAAAAAGTCAGTCTTACATAAATATCTATATTATAATAAATGTATATGTAGAATATATTTATGTACATTTATAATATATGTGTAAGACACATATATAATCATGTATGTACATAATAATATACACCGCATTTTGCTCAGCTTTTGTTCAGCACTGTTTTCTAGAAACATGAGGTAATTGATGATGTAATTAAGATCATTTGAAGGATAGTTAAGATCATAATTTGTGTCTAATAATTAAGTTCCTATTTACAAGGAGAGGAAAAACAAAGGTATATTAAGAAATTAATGTGTTAGCCAGTAAAAACATAAATCATTAATTAAAAAAGACAATAAGAGAGGAATTTAGCAGTGAGATAAAGGTATGTATAACAGACAAACCACGTCATCAAATGCTGAAATTTCTAATTCTTTATATTTAGGTAATGTCTCCAGCACTAAAGTTCAAGAAAAAGAACTCAGTAAGAGTTATATAAGTCACTGTTAACTAAAGAGAAGTTTAGCAAACACATTGCGAGATACAAGTAGACAAAACATACTGCGGTGATCTAGTTTTGCAGGATATACTTTACAAAAGTTGGGAAAATAGTTCTCCCAATTTGGGCTACTTCTGGCAATGCTTTTTAGTTCACATTTTATAATGTTAAAGGACAACTCTCTTCAGAAATGTTTTGTTCCATGTTTGTTTTTTGTTTTTTTTTCATTGTGGTATAAAATATGAGAAATACAAAGCATGAATAAATGTGCATTTTTGTATTGATACATGCCGCAGCTGTTTTACCCTTAGGGCTTAACTATGGCTTTTAGGATCCTGACATGCATTTGCGAATTGAATGGATCCAAGAGTCTGAAAAACATTTCTTAAAGACACTTCAGATTTGAAGTGTTTGTTGAGTACTGAGAGGAAGAACACAGGGGAGATATTTCTCTATGAAGAAAAGCATACAATTTCTTCCTTCAAGAAGAAGAGATCTTGCAAAGTACATGTGAGGCTGTGGTGGCTCTTCTTTGCATTTAGGTTCCTATGGGGTTTGTTTGCACAGTTGGCTGGTCCAGTCCTGCTTCACAGTTAACTTTTGTGAAACCTTTGTGTTTACACACTGGAGGGGTTGAGGGGAGCAGGAAAGGAAATTTGCTCCATGCTTCTTTTTGTCAGTGCAGCAATTTTGGGTCAGCTGTAGTATGACTGATTAGTATGCTTGACATTGTAGTATCAGACAGATGAGGTGCTGATGGTTCAGTAATTTAAGCATAGACTTAATTTAACTCCAGTTGATTTTCTTTGGATATGTTAACAGAGAACTAAGGAACATTTGTGAGAAAAATATTTGTGGTAAAGAGACAAAAATTAAAATATTTGTTAAAGAACGTCAAGCAAGAACTGTTGCTTGGTTTTGATATGGATTTGTCGTAATTAATATGTGCAGCAGTAAGGGGGCTAGAATATGAAAATAACTGATTCAGTTAGAAGAACAGATACAAACCTTTTCTCTTGCAGTTCAGAGTTGGTACAGGAAACACATACATGTGGCACAAAGAAGAATCAAATTCTGGTTTGGTAGCTTCAGGCTTCTGTCTTATGTTTTGGGGATCTTGCCGGTCCTCTTCGCTACATAGCTGTTCAGCTTTTATCTGTTTTAGCTTCTGATTTTTCAGTTCTATTGGGTGCACACACTTGGCATAGTTTCCCAGATTTCTGTTTGTTGGAACTTGTAGCATTGTAACAAGAGTTTCTAGTTCACAATTGCAGTGCCAAGGATTATCATAAAGACGAAGGTAGTTTAGACTGGGCGTATAAATAAAAATCTCCTCGGATAAACTCTTAATTTGGTTATGCTGGAGTAGGAGTGTGGTAAGTTTGTTCAAACCAAAGAAAGCCTGGCTCTCAATTTTTGATATATCATTCTGCTGTAGATCCAGACTTTTCAATACTTTATATTTAGAAAACATATTATTCTTCAATTTACGAATCCTGTTTCTTGCTAGCAGCATGTGCTTCAAATCCTCAGGCCAATCAGGTGCCACAAAAACCAATTTTCTTTCCTGACAATCTAGATATTTCTCATGAAGGTAAACATATATATCACATGGTTGGCCCTGGGCATTGCGTTTAACGGTGCTAGATGCTCTTCTTAAGATGTTTTCCCTTTCGTTTTTTCTCAAATTCCTATTCCTTGTCTTCCTAAAGTCAGCTGCTTTACAAAGAAGAAGTAGCATTATAATAGTAACGACTTGCATCCTGACATTCAGCTTGCCCCACTTGTTTTTTTGTGACAACTGCGAGAGAAGAAAATGTTTGTTGTCTTAATCAGTGTTGTCCAGATCTGAATAGGCCCAGCTGGGGTATGTGGTATCCCTGTGTTGGAAGAAAAATAAAGTATTAGAACAGATTAAATAGGCTTTTTCAAGGAGGCTTGTGCATAGTACATATCTTTCAATAAAGTACTCAGTCATTACTTGGAACTTCGCAGTTACTTTGAAAATGTATTGTCCTTTTTCATTGTTTTTACTATCTGTGATCTACTGTTGTTTATTTTGTTAAAAAATGGAAGATTAGGCAAACTGTTTGACAACTGACTTTTGTCACAAGGTTCAGTGTTCAAGAAATGCCATCAGGCTGAATCTTTGTATTTAAATTCATCTCGGTAGATAAGCTTGAAAGAGGAGCTCGAGGCTGGTATTTTCCAGCTTTCTGGGTAGGACCTACTTGATGTTCCAGTAGGAACAACATCCAGTTGAATGTAGAAATTGACCTCCATCCACTGTTTCTATCAAACTCAGAATATTAAGTGCACTTGTTTTCTGGTTGACTCCCATTTTATCCCAACCAGCTCTGGTACTACCAGGTGCCTCTCATGGCCCATGTCAGGTAAATAAAGTTGCATAATCTGCTCTGTGAAGGACCAAAATGTAGTAATTTTCAAAAGCATATGAGGTTATTGTGTCATCTGAGGGTAGGCAGGATGCAAAGAAACCTGAGGAACCTGACAGTGATCTGCTTCAAACTGTCAGGAATCTGTAATCCCTGTCAGGGATCTTGGGGGTTTGAGATCCTACCCTTGTAGCACAGACCTCTGGTTGGACTAATGCTTGACTGCAATTGAAAACTTGTATTTGGCCTACAATGTGAGTGGTTTTTTTAAATGCTTTTTATGTTCTTCTTTTAATTTTATGCACATTTAATACTGCATTTTCTATGTTTGATATGTGTATCATGCCTACTTCTTATTTTCATTTCAGTTTAGTCAGATTGGTTATTTTAAAGGTCAGATTAAGGCAAAAAGCATTTTTACATAATTACCTTTGAGGAGAGACTAAGAATTTGGCAAAGTGTAATTGGGTTATCTAGATTTACCTGTGATAGAGCACAGCACAAAACCATGACACAAAGAAAGTGGTTGAGAGGATGGGTAAGGGCTGCTTCTAGTGTCAAACGTCCACATTTCATTATTTAGTTAAAATTTCAAAGATCTCTGCAAAATAGATGTTATAAACAAGAAATTTAAAGAGACACAGAAGTGAGTGTCTCAACTGTATTATCCTGAATTCTGTAACTAACTGCTGAAGATAAGCAGAACATTTTGTATATTTAGTCTAGTTGCTTCTCCTCTATTTGTCAAAGGAAAAAATAGTTCATATATATAGTCAAATAATGGTACCATCGTGTAACAGTGGGATGGAACAGACACATTTTAGATAACTTAACTCCATCATTTCCTAACACTAAATTGCTTAACTAGAGAGCTTTCTCATCCTTTGGTAATGTAAGACAGAAAGCAGCTTGATTCATAAGCCAGATATTAGTCGATGATGTGTTAAGAAGACATTTTTCCTCTGGACAACTTCAGCTTTGTATACTACTTCTCAGTAATCTGATACTGCAATAGTTTCAAGTAGGATATTAGTCTACATGGACTGAAACTGTAATAGAAATACTTAAGTTTCTATGGCACTCAGAGAATTTGAACTTTTAACCTTCAAAATGCCTTTGTTTTTTTTAGGTGAATGTAGGAATTTGCAAGATTTAAATCTCTCTGAATGTCAGGGATTGAATGTAAGTAACACAGACTTTATCCACATACCTCCTACAGATGAAGCTGGCAAGTCAGCCTTCCACTGTAATTTTTTCATATGAATAAAAAAATAAGAAACTTTTCAACAAGTATCAAAATTTGACAGTAATTATTTCAGGATTATGTTGCTTGTCTTGGTCTATCCAGTTATCCAGAAGCTACAACTTATACTACGTGAACCTTGTGAATAAATATGTTCTTGTCATGTTCAGAATGCTCGTTTGGCATGGTCTTAAAATTGCTGATTATATGCAATTCACACCTGAATTCACACAGCAAAGACCTGAACCAGGTCCTAGATTTGATTAATTTCAGCACGTCTCTGCAAAGAGTAGAAAAAAAGTGCAACCCTTCTTTAAAATTTCTCTCATCTTTTTAACGGGTATTAGATGTACTTGCTTATCTGGGTTACGTTAGATGCTTCGTTTGTCATAGAATTTGGACTATTTATTCCAAAATATTGTTAGAATTTTAACTATGCCTAGTAGGGCAGTGGCTTCTGACCCAACCATTACATAGTGAATTTTGAAAAAAAAAATAAGGAAAAAAAAAAAAAAAAAAGAAGAAATCAACAGTAATGACATAACCACTGTAAACTTCCTAGTAACATATTCTGGCAAGCTCGGAGGACTGGTGAAACTGGAGAACTGTTGACATTTGGAGGTAGTAGATACTTAACAATATTTGCAAGGAGGAAGACATGTTGACCCTTTGGGGATGTCAGTTGCCACAAGACAGCAATGGCACTTAGCAATATTGGTGACAGTTCTTTGGCCTAGCAGTCCAGGCAAATTTTCACTCACTTTGAAATCCACTTATCCAGACTATATTTTACCCATTTGGCTATAAAAGATACTGCGTTGAAGGCCTTGTAGTCAAGGTACACAAAATACTGTTCTTCCCTTATCCAACGATTTTGTTATTTCATCATAGAAAACTATTACATCAGTGAGGAATGTTTTGTGCTTATTAAATCCTTGCTGGCTGTTTCCTGTTACCTGTTTATCTTTCATTTGCTTGGTCATGGCTTCAAGGACGGTCTGCTAAATAAACTTCTTAGGGACTTTGGTGAGGCTGAAAGTCTCAGAGTTTCCTGGATCCTTCTTTTTCCCCTTCCTGAAGGTGAATGTGACAATTCCTTCCTTCCAGTCATTCGAAATCTCCTTTGTTACTTAGATCATTGAAAAATGAGTGAAGACTCAGTGAGAGTGAATATGTAAATATGATATGCTTCAGTAGCAGATGCAAAAGGCACCACATGCTTAATTGAACTGTATAGTGTTAAACATTTCCTTGAACTGCAATGTTAATGTTATCATACTTCATGTGAATAAAAGTAGTATCATATGTTTCTTAGTATTCTGCTTAGAGATTGAAGAAAATGGCTTTCATGTGTAAAAATAAATATGTTTTGAAAATACTTGTTGAGGAGAGGTTTTGTTTTTGTTTTTGTATGAGGGTTGCTCTGCAAGTAATGGCTCCTACTTTATTATGCTGGTGCATGATGTCAGAGGCAGTAGTGGTTGAAAAATATCCTGACAATATCCAGTTATGTTTTGTTGCCATTTGACACATTATAGCAGGGGGGCAGTCTGACAGAATGGTGTCTGATGTGGAAGTGCATATGAAGCCAAAGCATGTCACTGAATTCCTCCATGCAGAAACAATGGCTTCCATTGACATCTCTGTCAACTTTTTCGAATGTTTATGGAGATCAAACAGTCAATGTGAGCATAGTGACGCGGTGGGTAATGCATTTCTGCAGTACAATATTGGCAGTAGGTCACCCCTGTTGGTGCAGGTTTTTACAAGCTTGGCATGCAGGCTCTTGTTCATCACTGGCAAAAATGCAACATGCTAGTGGCAATGACCATATTGAAAAATATTTTGTTCTTTGTAGATGAGAATTTACAGTAGCGCTACTGCACTCTTTGTAAATGTTTCCATGGAAAGAAATAGGAAGCATTACTTTCAGAGAAATCTTACATACGTAAAAATATAAGATAAACTAATGCAAATATAATTTTAATGTACATCTGGATTTTTTTATTATTATTCAGGATGAATCAATGAGAATTATATCTGAAGGCTGCAGATCTCTTCTCTATTTAAATTTGTCATATACAAATATTACCAATGGAACACTACAACTTTTGTCAAGGTAAAGTTAAAAACAGACGTTACAGTATTTTTGTTTTACTCATACAGTAAGCTCATGTATTGTAGAAATACCCTTTGAAAAAGATTTAGCACATTCTGTCTGTTAGAGAAAAGTTACAAAACACTCAATACATTTCACTTAGATGACAATTCTTTTTTCTTTTTCATGTTTTATTATAATTAAAAATATATGCCAGGCTACCCTATGTATTTCACAGATTTCTGCAGAAAGAGAACATGGTAGTTAAAATATTTCTGTGTCATGTCCAGCTATTCCTGATGATACAAGAAGTTTGCACAAAGGAATGTTTGTAAAAATTCTTTTTTTTTGTGAGAGAAGATTATGGGTGGGTCTATTGTGAGAGCCAAGTAGTTGTGTGCCAACTGCAGAAGAGTTAATTCTAAGATCTAACTTGGAAGATCAGTGTATGGAAGACAAATAGATTATGTTGTTAGAGGTCTGTCACTCCTATTTAAATGTGTCCCTCTATGAGACATGAAGATTTGGTGAATTAGAGGTTGGTTGCTGCATTAGAAGCTGACATCATAAAAAAAAAAAAGCATGGTGGTCAAGGATGTGCCTCCACAAAGATGTACATAGATTTTGAAGATAGATGTACATTATTTCTCTTTCCCATGAATAAAATTAATGCCGTCCTTTCAGCAACACCCCCACAAAGTCCAAAGTTCTCTTTTTCACTGTCATTGCAGTTTTTATTCTTATTTCTGTGTGCTGTATTTTCATATTACTAACACATGCTTTGTCAAAAATTACTGTTGAGTGTCTCCAGTCTTGCCAGTCACGTCTTCATCAATATGATTCTCATCATAATCTGTGTTTTGTCCACGTTGGCTGATATTTTGTCTTTTTACATTTCCACATATTTCTGTTGTAGTTTGGAAAAGCTGTTCTATAGGTAATTCCAGCTTTTGTTATTCTGGTTATCTAAGTATCCTATTACTACCAAGAGTCAGAACCATGTATGTCTTTTGATGTGTAAATTACGTTTACAAAAGCAAAATGT
The DNA here is from genome assembly GCF_039878825.1 of Excalfactoria chinensis. NCBI lineage: Eukaryota > Metazoa > Chordata > Aves > Galliformes > Phasianidae > Excalfactoria > Excalfactoria chinensis. The sequence goes on along the minus strand of NC_092825.1, from coordinate 11,610,380 downwards.
CTCCAGAGTAGACAAAGCTTTCAATGCAATAAAATGATTAAAATAAAAAAGGAAAGTTCTTCACTGGTCACATACTAGTATATAAATTGCAGTTAACGTCTACCTCATAAATAGTATATTTTCCTTTTCACACATGAAGCTTCTGGTTAGACAGTATAAAATACCACTCTTTCTAGAGTCTATTTTTGGACAAAAAGCAAAGCTCACTGTTTCCAACTTTACAAGGAAATACAAAAAGCTGCTGTCGTGTGAAAGACTTGCTAGAAGACACGTTTCATAAACACTTCATGTGCCATCTGAAAAGGCACAGCTCACTGGTCTTGTGTAATAGTTGGAGTAGTACAGAGTTCTCAAAGGTGGCAGTATTGTATTTTGTAGTACTGCACATTAGGTTTACTATTGGCTATCAAATGTCCATTACTGGAACAAGGAACCAGTGTAGGTTGAATGTGCTGAAAGCTATCTGGTGATTTTTGATTCTCTCCTAATTTTCCATACTTTTCCTCCATACTGACTCTGATTACTGGGTACATTTTCCCTCTGAAAAGTGCTTCTTTTTATGATAGGCATATAGGCATGAATATTAACTATTAAGAATAAGCATGAGATGGTGATTTTATCAGATTGCATTAAAGAAATGATCCTGATAATTAATACCAAATTAATTAAAAAACAACAAAAAAAGCATTTCTGCAGATTTATGCAAAACAAGTATTTATATGGAGTTTCTATTTAATTAAAAAAAATAAGCAAACAAAAAACAAAAATAAAAAGCAAAACAAACACATAACCTCGTGTTGTTCTAATATCTGGTCTTGATTTACACTGCCTGTCTTCTTTAGTGTTTTCATGAAATGTAACCTTTCATTTATTTTTAAAAGATTCATTATTATCATTTTTAAAAGTTAACATTATTTTCCAGCTTCCTATATATATATATATACATCTATATACATATATGTGCGTATATTTGCATTTCAGTTCAAGTTACTATGTTTCCCCACTGTATATGGAAAGTATAAAGTCAGCTCTGAAAATCAATACCACTCCTTAGGTAGTTAACTCCTCAGTGGGTGTTCCTGAATTTCTTCAAAATGCTAATTATTGCTGACTTGCAGAACTGCAGCGCTGTATGCCTCCAACTAAATATCTACCAGAGCAGTTGGTCCTAATTCGAGGCTCTTATTTTCTGTATACTTTCATTTGTGGTGCTTGTGGCAATAGTTATTTATTCCAGTTAGAAATTTACTTCAGTAAAATGAATGGTTTTCAATGTGCTAGAAACCAAATCTGCAGATGGAAATTTAAATAAATTCCAAGTATAGATTCTTAGTTTTTACAGAGTGCTGTAGATTAACATTTTCCATTTATACAGTTTACTTTCTTTTAGCTGACATTCAGTATAAAGCAATGTTTTCCAAAATAACTAATAAAAACATCAGATATGAGATGTGGGTATTTAATTCACTTTTGTATCTCTATCAGTTTTTCTGTTTCTTTTAGTAGTATTCTTCTAAATAACTGTAGGAGCAGAGAAGCTCTAACTGTACGTTTTTGTTGTTAATGTCTTTTGATAGAGCTCTGGTTTTCATTTCCACCAGGCACTGCTTGTAAAATCAATGGCAACGACAGTCCAGCCAGCTTGCACTGAAAAGCCTGTTAGTTTTCAAAGTATGCGCACAAGAATCACAGTTAATTACAAAAGTATGGTTTTGTAGTTATTCAAAATAGCTTTAAAATGGTACTGTTTTCATACAATGAAGTATGTTATATGATAATGCTATTCTCCAATACACCGGAGTAGAAAGTGCAGTGGAATAAAAGAGACTTTTAGCAAGAAGAGAATTCTATTAAATGTCTAACACAATTTCTTCACAGTAAGTTTCAGAGTAGTTTAGCTCCGCTGTTTTGTCTGTTTCTGATTCTATAACGTACTCTTCTGATAATTTTCTCTCTTTTCCATTTTATCCTGAAAAGGAACTTTCCCAATTTGCAGTATCTGAGTTTAGCTCACTGCAGAAAATTCACAGACAAAGGTTTACAATACCTGGGCACTGGCACAGGATGTCACAAGCTCATCTACTTGGACCTTTCAGGTTGCATTCAGGTTTGTCCTTCACGTCTTTCTTCCATTCTGTGAAGAAGAGAATCCTTTATATGACTGGCTGCATCCTGCATTCATGGTATACTGAAGTAGAACAAGCACTGCAGCAGCCTTCCAGGGTTTTGAATTACACGACTACAGCTGTTTAAATTTTACTGAGGAATAATAGCACTATAGGTTTGGACCGCGTCCAACAAACTGTCAGATCTATAAACAGCTAGTGCTTAGTGCATAATGAGAACAAGGCTTGCTTTTTGTGGCCATAAATAACTAATTCTATGTTATGATTAGTTAGGGTTTTAAATCAGGAGATTTGAAAATGCAGTTTTTACTAACGCGTTAAAAATAAAGCCACTGTGCATTGGAAAAATGCAAAGCTACACTTGAATTTCTGAAAAGGAAAGTAATTCATAACTAATCTTTCATTACTACTTTATAATGGTTTAAAATACACTGAAGTAGTGTTTATAATGGTAATCTAAAAATAGTTAATGTTTTGGATTATTTCAGTCTTCTACTAAAATTCTAAAGATGCCCAGTGTTCTAGAATCTGGTACTCGTTTAGATACTTTCAAATATATTCTACATCTCAAGACATAATACAAAAGCAATATGAAACACTAAACTATAAGGCAGTAAAAGCCTGCCAATGTCTCAATAAAAGCTCCCACAATACATTCTTGTTTACACCGATAGGCTTCTCCAAAGTACAAAGTACGTGGAAAATGGAAAAGAGACGGAGTCCGGCAAACAGAATGGTTTAGCTTCCCATTTGACAGAATCTTTCCAAAGCCAAGGATGAGGGCAGAGAGGGCAGCAGCCTTCTGATTGCTTTTTGCTCTGAGTGTCTCTTTCCTGCTTTTTCAAAAGTGCAATCATGAGCTGTAGGGATCTGCCTTTAGAAAGCATGATCTAACAGCAGTCAGAGAAAAGTGGTCATCATTGAACTAGGAAAACCACAAGCTTTCCACTTTCCAGAGGAATGAAGTGGGTTTGCTCACCAGTGTATTTGAGAGCTCTGAAAGTCATTCCACAGCTTCCTCCATTTTGGGTTTCCCTCTGACTCTGGAACAGTATTTAATGATCTTGACTGAGCAATTAAGTAAACAACTAAAACCAAAAAAGAGCATCAAATTGCATCACTGTTGCTGAAAGTCTTTCAATAGGACAGAATGGTGGGTGTTTTTTTACCTCATTGGGTGAACTAAGTAAAAGGGAATTTCTGTGCAGATAACATTTCAGAATTAGGAATTAGACCAGAAAATATGTTCTGTAGAACCCTGTTTTTTTTCCTTCATTTTAACATCACTGTTCTTTTTAAATGAGTTCCTATATTACCCTTACTATTGTAGTGCTCAAATATCTGTTTGGAAAACTCATCTGTCAAATGAGTGATGACGCTAATGGTCTTAGAGGTGGCAATTTGGGGACCTGAGCATTTAAATAACTCATTAAAGCATAATTAGGCAGAAAAAGTAGGTATTAAGCAAACATTTTCTAGACTATTGTAAAACACGACTGCTTTTCTTCTGATTGACCATTAATATAATTCATGGTAATAATACAGGGCAAATTTTAGCTATGGCTTTTTTTTGAATAAAATTTCTGAAATTAAGGTTGTGTCTTTATGACATGGATGGTAAACATTTTCATTACAAAGTTTCACACTATTGTTATAAAACAGAGATTTCCTTATGTATGTCCTACTCAAAAGTGTCCTAATATAGCACTGGTAATCTTAAAGACGTACTCAGAAAGCCTTATTGCTTTGTCCTGCTTCTGGAGCAGAACGGTATAGATAGAATAGTTTTTGCTATTAGTCACAAAACTAAGATAAAAAGTATAAAGGAACTGCATGTCATTTACTGACTTTGTATAATGAGAAAAGTTTAGTGAGAGATATTTTCATTTACATTAGAAACAGATTTTCAAAGAAACTGCCTTATTTTTGGAGCCAAGATCTATGGCTTACTGATTTCTAGATGAACTATTCTGGTCCAAATTGCTTTAGAGCAGCCTATCAGTTGCTGTAGTTAACAACAGCTGGCTAAGAGATTACAAGGCACTGGGGAAAAATGAATTTGACCTCTTCATTTCTTGACTTGCTTCAGTGTCTGTGCGGATAACAGAGAAGCTGTTAGCAAACATAGAGTCTTCACCAGATTTTACTGTGTTCTTTCTGCTCTCGATTCACTGAGAGAATTCTCTTTATGGCAGCTACTGTCAGATTTTGCCTTCTTCAGATATATCAAGCAGGAAAATAGACCAGTGCTTAAGAAGAAAATCTGAAATGTGTTTATTATCAAAGAAGAGGGCTCATTGTTTATATTTCCCAATTACAACATTGTGTAACTGACGAATAAGCTACACATGCACTATTCTTTATTACTGGAAATGTGATTGTTTAGGAGTACATTAATATAAGCTATTTTGGATAGTGACAAATATAAGAGAAATAACATTTTCATCAGTGTAAGAAGCCAAACATCAGAATGTATGGCACAGTTTGTTTTATCATTCTTGATAAATTTAAAATAAAATAAACAAATGATCGCCCCTTGTACACTGCAGGAGAACTTCCTCAATGTGGAACACTGGTTTTCAAGATTCTCATTCACAATGATTTGACAATACTGGAATGACAGAAAAATAATGCTTCAAAATACCTTCTGCCCTGCCGGGTGGATTCCACAAAAACAGTCTTTTCAGTGTGAGAACATAGGAATTTTAAAGCAGTGATAGCATGTGATAACAAATAAGCCAAAAGCCAAATAACATTTCTGTGTTCCCATTGTTTGGAATTAAGAAAATATTTTTTTAGAGATTAAATGAAATTCATTTTTACGTTCTCACAAATATTTTTTGCATTTTGCTACATTTAGTTTCTAAATCTGTGAGGACTATTTATTAGCTCTTTATATTTAGCTGTAGTTTGCTCCATGTTGGTTTTACCATATTGTTTTAGATAACAGTATGTTAAGCCTACAGTTAAGGGAAAAAGCCAACCAATTGCTTATATATCAGACTGAGAACTCGCAGACAAGGAATTATGTTTTATGTGGGATCACTGTGTTGACTTCTGATTCTATAAATGACAAATATATATACATCTTACTGAGTCAAGCAGCAAAATTCTGTTTTGCAGAATTTTATAACATCTTAGACTCAGTAACTTCTTTAACTTCAGAACATCACATCCTTCACAGTTCATTTGACGAAAAAGGTTTGAGTAGGATTTTCTCATCTACAGCAAAAAATACGGTATTAAATTCCATACATGTTCTAGTGACGATTCCAAAGTCAAACTGTAGTTCTTGAAGCAATCTTCTAAACATGAATTTCCCAGTGAGTTGAGAAAGCAACTGTTTCACTAAAATGTCAATTAGATTTCACATTATTTCTACATCGTATTTTCAAGAGTGCCTGAAGTTTCTTAGTTAATCCACAGTGGCTTTAGAAAGTAAGTTCGAGATTAATACATATGATATTGCAACAGCACCTAAATATTGAGTAATGTAATTGAATCTTATCTGAATGCACGAGATCTGTTATATAGCTTCAAATTAAAAAACAGTTTGAGTGAAAAAATTAGAAACAATCTGTACAAGAGTTTTATTAGCTGCTTCAGTACAATTGTTTTTGGCTTACATGGAGGAAAACACTAAATTGCTGCAATCTGTGGTATTAAATTGCTATGTTAAGCAAGCAGTGTTTCTCCAGACAAAGAAATTCAAAATTTTTTAAACTACAGATATTATTTACAGTCTTTACTGAATTTCAGAAACAGACACACTACATCTGTCCCTAAACATTGTTGAGTTTGACCTGATTACCTGCTACCTACTATCTGTCCTTTTGAGAATGGGAATCCCACTTAATTTTAGGTACCGTACAAAGGGAAAGTGACCATTTTGTTACGCACGTGAAGAAAAAAAAATATTGTATTTCTTACTCAGATTTCAGTTGATGGCTTCAGAAATATTGCCAATGGCTGCAGTGGGATTCAAGATTTGCTAATCAATGAAATGCCAAATCTCACAGACAGATGTATTCAAGTAAGTAATTGAAATATGATTTTGGGGGGAATATCTGATGTTTGAACAGGATTAACCTCTAAAGTGATTTTGAAGAAAGTATACAGTTAAAGATGAAAACTTCCTTCCTAAGACAGTTTTGAAAACTATTGTCTGATTATGTTTTAAAATCTTACTAACAACTCTCATTCATTAAAGGAAAAATTCAGTTGTCTTCTTTTGCTGCATGGGTACAGCTGAATTAAAATATTCTGGTTTATGTGTTTTTTTAGTGTTGCAGGAAGTATAAAATATGAGAACATTCTGCTGCTAACTTAACCCATCACAAAACGTTTTTCAGGCTTCTACAGAAGTGGTTGTTAACTACATCGCTATCACTGGTGTTTGCCATACTTCACATCTCTAGTTACTTCTTTGCTTTCTGTTTTCAAAGATAATAAATACATGCAGAATTTCAATTATGTATATTTAGAACTCACATCGCATAAGTTACTGTTGAAATGGGTTACAACTATTTGTTCAGAATTCTAACTGCTGATCTTTCGTTATGTGACCGCATAAGCATGTTAATAATTCATTTCACCTTTCTCTTCAAAGGCTCTGGTTGAAAAATGTCGGCAAATAACATCAGTAGTGTTTCTTGACTCTCCACATCTTTCTGATACAACTTTTAAAGCCCTTACTGAATGTAACCTTGTTAAAGTCAGGATTGAAGGTTAGTACAATATTTCACAAAATCATTTTGAGTGATTTTAAACATTAATCCACTTTAAGATCAGTATAAGTAATCAATGAGAATCTTTCGACTGATTTTACTGTTTGGATCCAGCCCTTAATGTCTGCCAGATGTGTAACTTTATCTTATGTGTTTCAACAGGAAATAACCAAATTACTGATCTGAGTTTCAAGATGATGAGTAAATGCTGCCAATACATCAGGCATATTCATTTTGCGAGTTGCCAGAAGATAACAGACGCTGGTCTCAAAAAGATTTCAAAATTGAAATATATTCTTGTCTTAAACATGGCAAACTGCTTAAGGTACTATCTCACATCCAGTTTTATATAAACCACTCTAAAGAAATTTTAATAACTTTAATTGTACTCGTAATAAGTCCTGTTAACATTTTTTTCAGTTTTAAAAATATATACTTATGATATTAATATAAATATATTAGCAATTAAATATATATACATATAAGTAGGTTTTTTTTGGTTTTGCATCATGTTTTCAAAAGTCTGTCCAGTATTACTCCACCTCAAGCAAAGTAATCAACTGTAGAAGTAATATTACTTAAAAATTAAGGCCTATTTTAATGGAACATGGCAGGTGTCACAGCTCTATTAATATCAGAATATTATTTATTTTTTTGAATATTGAAATAGCACATTATATCTATCTTTTACTAATAGACAAGCAAAACTGCCTGTTTTTGACAACTACCAGGACAATATAGCGTGTTGTCTCGTAGAGGAACAATATAGTTGATGTGGGGACTGTTTTGTATTTCGGGTGTGTCATGTATCAGCAGAAAAATGACCAGTGATAAACCTCCTAAAGCTGAGCCCATATTCCCACTCTATGGCATGGTGATGGAGTTAAGGGTGGATGAGAACAGGAAAGGCAACCTCCCCAACATTTCAAAATCAACAGACTTATAAAATATTAAGAAGAAAATAGATTTGCTACTGCTCTTAAAAATTCTATCATCATAGAATCATAGACTTGCTCAGGTTGGAAAAGACCAACCACAACCTAACTATACTATCCTAACTCTGTTTTAGGGATTCTGTTTTAATACATAAAAATGTGTATAGAAATCTGATAGTGTTGCATGTAGATGTGCTGCTGAGAAGTGCCAAGTAAAACTGACATCACATTGGATATTCAGTTGTGCAGATGGAACAACTGCCTGAATATTCCTGTTTAACATATAGAAGGCTGGATTTCTGGTGTTGGCTTTCTGTGCTGAGAGTTTGTCTGTGCACTTGTTTACTGCCTCTAACACCAAGCATTTATTGAATTACGTCAGCAAAATTCTATAAACAATTATAAATCTATTATGAAACTGTATTTTTAAAATAATATTTGCTGTTACTTGTGAAGAGTGTTTCTAAAGCAAAGAGAGATAATACTATAGAAACCAAATATTAGCATTTATTTTTCTCTTATTTGGACAGTATATTGATATAAAAATTCACTCTGAATCAGCAACATTTAAGAATTTATCACAGAAATCAAAGGGAACGCCATGGTGGTGGTAAAAAGCTGACTAGAAGTCAGCATAGGCGATGTGGTGATACAAACTGCTGGCATATTTTCTCCACTTACATATGCTGTTTTCTTGTATGTTAATCCAAGTAAAGCAGTGCATGATTTGTGTTCTTACATGATTACTCAACTGACAAAAAATTTGACATATGTGTTCACTGCACAGTTATTTCAGCAGTGCTGTTCTTGCCCATGTTTCAAAGACTTTGGGATTTGCTGTGATTGTTTGTGCTGCAACAAACTGTACAAGCTAAAATATGATCCCGTCCCACATACATTTTGGATATCTTGCATGTCTATCAGGGAACATAGAAGAAATACTGAGAATGAGTTGGAACGCTAAGTGTGCAAGCAGTATTAAACATATCAAAGACAGGAACAGTCCAGGGGAACTAATGAAGCTGTAGTTAGCCCTCCAAACCTCTCAAGTTGAATGAAGGATTTTCTGCTTACCTCATCTTTCATAACTTCTGTGCTATGAGTGGAGTGAAGCTGTGTGTCTGGCATACAGTTGATTAAGTGAAAGACTCAGAGAAATAACTCTTCAGTCAGCGCGCATATACCAAATAGCTACTACACACACATACATGCATAGCCTGTGTCTTTTGCTTCTGTGCTGGAAGATCATTTTTCATTCAAATTATTTCCATTACTTAAATTTAAACAAACAAACAAACAAACAACAACAACAACAAAAAAATCTGTACTAAATATTATATCAACATCAAATGTTTAAACGGGTTCTAATACCTCCCAGATAAGTTTTCCAAGCTATGTCTTTTGAGGTGCTATCATATCTGAAAGACAGAAGTAATGGAAGTTCTCATAATTTCCAATACTTTATTTCAGCAATTTCTCTTTTTCAGCAGTCACAAAAAGCATCTTAACTAAGCTATTATTATTTTTTCTTTTTTTTTAATTTAAAAAGAAATTTTTAAATTATCAATATTCTTTTTTCCTTACCTATTATGTAGGCTACTGAATTTAAATTAAGTGTTGAACTGTATAGAACGGGAAAAATACTTTCTATGGATATTTTTTGCGTTTCTCTTTTAGAATCAGTGATGGAGGTGTACAGTCATTTGTACGAGGTTCTTCAGGAGCTAAGCTGAGAGAGCTGAATTTGTCTAACTGTATCCATGTCACTGATGCTTCTGTCAAAGAAATAGCACAAAGGTACCATAGTCCAGTACGGTATTTTTCTGATGTGATTAGACTTTCAATATACTTTTAATGTCCAAGTTCTTAATAGGTTGATAAATTGCTAAAATTACACAACTAACTATATAAAGAAGTTTGCACTAGTCCCTTGCTAGTCCCTTTTGTTATTGTGAGTCTCTTAAAATGACCCATTATACAATGAATAATTCACCAATATAAATATGGAAACCTGAGTCATCTAAATTTTATGAAAAAAGGGCTTAAGAGATTGTTGTCAGTAACAAAACTGCATTAAATGATTAGTAAGTCTGAGTCTCATTTTTGTAAGCTCAGTAAATAACAATGTCTGTACAAACAAAAATATTTCAGTTATTAAAGTTCTTCATTTCCTGGTTCTCAGAAGGAGTATTGGTATTGGCAATCAAAATATAATTTCTAAATCTCAAGCGAAGGTTGGAGTCAGTCTTTCCACTCATTACTTGATGTCTCCGCAGGGCCCTTGTTTATACTTTCATAGCATTAGTTGTGAACAATTATAGCATGCTTGCTTGTAAGGGAATGCCATCTTGTTTTTTTTTCTTATGGAGTCTTGCCCCTAAAGCTGTAAGCACAGATGCATTAACTGTTTGAGGGGGCTTATTTCTTACATCTTTTGGTTTCATAATGGGAACACACCACTTAATGTACTTATTGAGGAAGTAAAATTCTGTCTTCCACATGTGCTGATTTGCAGAACCTTACAGTGTCTTCATGGTTTGAAGCATTTGCAATACTTGTATGTTATGAATATAGTCTCTGGAATTACCTACATAAGGTAGGTGTCAAGAGTCTGGTATAATCCCATGGGTCTAGAGAGTTTAGGTACCCTTAAAAAAATCACAGGGTTTATTACAAAAATGTACTTGTTATACTACACTTCTGTTTAAAAGATGGAGAGCCAACATTTCTGGTTTGTTTGTTTGCTTTAAAAATTAATTTAGATGCCATCAATTGACCTACCTTAACCTACACCACTGTGAAAATGTGACTGATGATGGAATTGAAGCTTTGGGAAATATGTTGTCAGTGATATCCATTGATCTCTCTGGAACCTGCATCTCCGATAAGGTACTTCCATATATAATTAAAAAATAAAATCTATTTACTGTTTATCTAGACTTTCATAAAAAGAAATAGAATCATAAATCACAGAATCATAGAATGCTTAGTTGGGGGGGATTTTAAAGATTATCTAGTTCTAAGCTCCCTGACATCCACCAGATGAGACTGCCCAGGATTACATCCAACCTGGCCTTGAATGCCTTCTGAGATGGGGCATCCACAACCTCTTTCAGCAACACATTCCAGCATCTCACCACCCTCTGAGTAAAAAACTTCTTCCTAACATCTAACCTGAATCTCTCCTCTTTAGTTTTAAGCCATTCCCCCTTGTCCTGTTACTGTCAGACTGTGTAAAATGTCAATCCCCCTCCTGCTTGTAAGCTCCCTTCAAGTACTGGAAGACTGCAATGAGGTTTCCCCAGAGCCTTCTCTGCTCCAGGCTAAACAAGCCCAGCTCCCTCAACCTTTCTTCATAGGAGAGGTGCTCCAGTGCTCTTACACAGGGAGGGATTTTGCTCTCCCAACCCTCACTTAGAAGTTCAGAGACACAAGAGGCCTGCAAAGCCTGCCTGGACATGAAGACAAAGGTGAAGAACCTGTAAAGTACTTCAGCTTTCTCCATGTCTGAGGAGGACAGCTCTCCCTTTTTAATTCTCTTGCCTGTCTCTTCTATCCAATGTATCTAAAGAAACCCTTGCTGTTCTTCACATCCCTGAACTCCATCTGCACTTTGGCCTTTCTAATGTGATCTGTGCACAAATGGACAGCATCCCATCCCTGCTTCCATTGCTTATACTTTTTCCATTTTTCCCCTCACCCTGACCAGCAGGTCCTTGCTCAGCCATGCTGCTTTCCTGCCTTGTCTGTCTGATTTCTTATTTTGGAGGATCAAGAGATCTTGTGCTCTCAGAAGGGCATCTGTAAAGCACTGCCAGCTCTGTTCTGTTCCTTTGTCCCTTAGGACAGTTTCCCAGGGGATCTCATCCAACAGTTCCTTAAACAGCCTAAAGTTTGGCCTCCTGAAATTCAGTGTCCTGACTCTGCTCTTTGCCAGGCCTGTCTTCCTTGAGATCACAAACTTAAACAGCTAAAAACTCACATGTATGTGAAGCAGTGGAGTCCCAATATCATTAAAACATACATTAGAAATGTGTAATAGATTATTTGCCCACACATAGGCAGTACCTAATAAAAGATAATTCTCACATTGGACATTTTTCACATTTGAAAGAGAGAAAGAGAAACAAACAAAAAGGTATTTGACAGGCCTGAATTTGATCTTTAAAAAACCTTCAGTAAACAGATTTATATATATCTATCCTTTTGTTTTTCTCCCAGATGATTAGGCCTGAGGAAAGCTGCAAAGTTGGGGTTTTTAAATGTTAAATTTTCAAAAATTGTATTTTCCACAAGATAGATTTTGTGATTAAAGTGTTAGTTCTAAGAGAGGGGCTGCACTGTGCTGTGGTCTAGAAAAATAATCACTCGTGAAAGAATTGCAAACAAGGTGGCTTCAAACTGTCAAGTTGCTAAGACTCTGGAAAGCAATACAGCAAGTGTAGGAGCCAGGCTAAACATAGCAGGCCTCCACATAAGATGTTCTTGGCAGATCCTGCCTTGTGTGCGGGGTTTAGCGCCAGCTCTGCTGTTACTTTTGCATTTCAGACAGACTCTTCACTGAACACTGAAATCTAGCAGAAACTTCATGAAGAAGTGAATGATTTTATGACTTCATAAGAAAACTGTTGCTATATTCGTTCAATTGCTATTCAGTCAGAACTCTGATCCAAAACTTTACTGTTAGTGCAAAGTGAAGACTTTGTTTTTAAAAAGCCCTTATCCCTCACAGAGGCCTAAAAATAATTAAAAAACAAACAAACAAACAAAAAAAAAACCAACTAAGATTAAAAAAGTGAGTTGGGAAATCCATGAAGATTTAATTTAATGTGCTTATTTTAAATACTGTAAGATGTGTGTGAATGAAATTTATAGCACCTTCCCAGGCCTTGAATTACTGTTCCACAGTCTTTTGACATAAATGGTTTCTTTCTCTCCGCTAGCCATACATAGCCTCTTAAAGTGCTGTATTGTTTCTTCCTCTAGTTTTCACACAGCACAACTCATGCTGTCGGCAGTAATCCAAGCTCTTCTGCTTACACTGCATTTCTAAGGCATTCAGTTTCCTCCCTCCCACAAGACAGATAAACTAAGCCGGAAATTGACCATTTATCATACTTGTCATTTCTGATCTCAGTGCGTGTGCTAACTGGAAATCTGTTAGTTTGTCACTGTTTGCTGTGTTTAAGTGTATGGCTCACATTTAGAGTTGATGGAAAGAAATATAGCAATCTGCTTTGTAAAGACGCTATTATTTGTATGTTTTGATTTTATATTATGCCTTTTATTAGCATATAAATGCAGTTGTATTAAGATTCTTTTGCAAGTACTGTGGCCAAATTGCTTGAAAAATGTAGTAAAGAACAGTTATTTATGTTCAGTAATTGACTCCATGACATTGTGCTGATAAAGATAAGTAAGACTTGTATTCTTTCTCTTAGTCTGTGCACTTGATCTCTTGTTTTTGCTGTCTTTGTGAAACATACAGAATGTACAACTTAAGTCTGCAGCATGCAAGAGAATGTTCCTTTTTTTGTTTGTTTCTCAAGTGATTGCAGAATCATTCCGCCCACCAAAGCAGAGCAGAATTTACTGTAATGACAATACCAATACATATTTAGAGGAAGGGTAGGGGAGAAAGGATACAGTAGATTTTCTTTCAGATCTGTGCCTTGTATATGACTGACTTGATTAAGACCTTAATCAAAATGGAAAGGTTTTCTTTTCCACTGCTGGTGCCTTTCTGTTCAGTACTTTCTTTGGTGCCAATAAGAGAAATGTTCCTGCTAAATTCTGTCTTTCATTCAGAGAATTTGTTGCATTTGGAAGAAATATATTGGCTCAAACTTCTCCCTGACAGGAGAACTTGTTGATATAGAAAAATACTGTAGAGTCATTGTAGACTCACAGCAATAATAAAATACAGTGCTTAAAAAAAATACATTGGTAGTCTCTCATGTTTGCAGGAAATTATTATATTTGTCCAGAATCTATCCGTCGATAGTAGGATAAGTCAAGAAATTTCATCACATACTTTACTTTGTATGTATGCCTAAGTGTCTTGGTAAGTCAAAGTCAAAGACTTTCATTAATGAAAACAAATACACATCCACAGTAGAGATGTCAGCTTTATGTGTGTGAGGGTCTGCCTATTCTATTACTGTGATGGAAACACTCTCAGTCAGCTACGAAACCTGTTTGTCAGATAAAATCGGGTTCAGTGATTCATTGGAAATGCTTCCATGAGATGGTGAAGCAGTTTTAATTACAAGATTTGTTCTGTTTCTCTCCATATTTTTATGAAAATGTTGTAAACTATCTCTGATGTTCAAGCCAGCTTTGGCAGTTTTGCTCCAGTTGTGAGTCTGACAGTGAGCAGCCGCATAGTATTCATCTTCAGTCTGACACAAGCTGCTAATGCACATGGCCTGGACCACCCATCTCCTTTTGAAAGGAAAAAAAATATCGTTAAATATTGAAATATTGGGACTTTTAAGGAGAATTGTTTAAGTCAAGGAGGGTTTAGACAGTTAGAAAAAGTATAACAAAGGATAAAAAAGGAATGGTTAAAGTAAATCAGTTGACTCCTGACATACACATGTACTCTGTCAAGCAAGAAAAACTGTATATGCCCATTAGGGAAACTTGGTGTCAGTGGTAAATTACACACTGTGTAGTAATGAAAGGGAATAAGATAGCCTTAAGTATAGAACATAGATAAAATACTTTAAAAATTGAAAATATTCAGATGCACTTCTAAAATTAGAAGACAAAAAGTAAACACAGCTGTGAAGTTCTTTATCACAGTTGTTTCTATATCTTCTTCCATAGAAGCTGTTACGCATGAAAGTCTCTTTGCAATGATCCAAGGTCCCATTATCAATTCTGGATGACATTCTCCCTCAAGAATCATAAGTGACATCAAGTCACTTGATCAGTCACAGGCTTTTTGCATCCTGGCCATGTGAAACTGGTCTTTAAATTTGAGGGTAATTTGTAATCCTTGGGAACTATGCAGTAGTGGTTACATGATGGTTGTATAAACAATTAGTTCTACTTTCTTTTCCTATGTGTTTGTACTTAATGATTTTCAGATACTGGCTGTGCCTGAAGGCCAGGCTGCAACATAAATATTTAATAATATATTAATAAAATGTTTCTAAACAGATCACAAGGGGGGAAAAATACGTCTTGGCTTTATGCAGTTATTTATAGTAACTTTTTTGCAGTCTTCATGGGATTCTGGATTTATGGTGTCTTGAATCCATAGCCTGGCTCCACATTTTGTTCTGTGAGAAAGAGTATTAGGACTGAGAAAGAGCCTCATGAAGGTCAGGAAGAAAATATTACCCATGAGCAGCAACACACACCAAATGAATTGGTTGCATTTGACTTCTAGAGAAGAGGAAGTGACAAATCACACATCCCTAAGGCAGGCAGAAGGAAATTATAAATATTCAAGGAAGCTCCAAATTCAGATGTTAGCAGTGCAGTTCAGAGGAAGAGAATTTGGCCTGAGGAATTAGTAACACAGTTCTGCATAGAACTAGGAGACGTTACCACAGGGAGATATTGCAGTCAGTTGTTTTGGGCTCAATATTTTGACAAAACATTTAGTCACAGTAGGCGGCCTGTAGTCTGGACTTAGTAGATAGAAACATTAGCAACTGTATTACACAAGTCAATATTTTGTCTACCCACAAATGGTGTTAGATACAGAAATTAAGTAATTAAGTAATAATACATTTAAGGAATGTATTGCACACAAAGTCATACAGGGAGATTTCTACACTGCAACTGAAAATGTGTATGCTTCTCCTCTAAACAGATCTGACTTGCCTTTATAGTAGCTCATGTACTGGAGACAACATATCTACATTTGTTATGAGCATACCAGGTTTCCTGAAAGTGTTATCTGAAACAGAACTCTCTTCTGCCATCTACATATTATTATTAGCGAAATGATGCTTCGAGGTCTCGGTTACACTCTTCTCTACTAGTAAGCATTTGAAACTGATGCTAGAGCATGGCTAGTACGTGCAGAAATCTAAGCATTTTAGACAATAAGCTGAGCCATTTCAAATTAAATAGCTCTAAAATGGAAGGTGGGAGCTACTTCTTATGAGCTCTTCCAGGATAGGGGTGACTTTGAAGTCAGTCTCTTTGATTTAGGGAATGCACAGGAAGAGACATCTGCGTGTCTCTGGAACATGAAGACAAAGATACATTACAGATGCTGACCTTTAGGGTTACCAAGAGATACGTGAACAGAAATCTCAGAAGTTGAAAATAGCATAGCACATTCACTGTGCTGTGCAGTCGGAAGGCATACACTTGCAGTTGGTGAATATAAATAATAAAGAATTGTTCTCTGGTAAGACATAGGTGACTTTCATCACTAACAAGTGAAGACCCTCACCAGACGCTGCAGTAGATTCTCATCTTTTCATCAACACGGTCAAATGATAACAAATGATGTTCTGCATGTGTTTGTAGGCCTTACATGAAGTAATTGAAATAGAACAATGCTATAAAACTCAGTTGCTTGAAAAAAACAGCTTTTGGAGAAGGGTGAAATGTTAGTTATAAAGTCGTTTTCTAAATAGAGATGGTAATAAATATGCTATAGAAGAGATGCGGGACAAAATCTTCCCTTTCTCTGTGGCATTGAAGCATTGATCCAAGAGACATGAGAAGATTTCTTTATGTTAAAGAAGGATGGTTTTGGAAGCCTGTAGAGTGGGAGTCATATTCTGTATGCTGCATCATGTCTGTTCTAGCATATGTTTTCAGGAGTTCTGATGATAATATCATAGCTCTGACCATATCTTGTAAAAATGTCTGGAGGCTTAGTGTAGGAGATAAAAGTCTCAGAAATAGGTCAGTATCCCAGATAGGAATCCCTGATGCTGTTTTTTAGAGAATGCTACTGAATAAATCATGAATTGTAGAAAACTGGGGATAATTAGCTACTCTATACCTCTCTTAGATTTAAATCTGATAGTTCAAAACTTCATATAGATTCCTGAACTGAACTTGTTTGAAGAGGTCTATTGTTGGAAATGTCAGTTTCATAATTCCTCTGTGTGACTGGCAGTCCCTAATGACATTCATTTTATTCCATATCTTCAGCCTTTTCCTATCTCAAATCTGCTGTTATTAATGAAACCCCTCAGAGGAGACCTTGATTGTTATCATAAAAATAATAATGCAAATTGCTCTGTTTTCTTATGAAAAGCATCCAGGATTGGAAATCTATGTCGTTGTTCCATTTTTGTTTTGTTTTGTTTTTATTCAGCCTGTGAGATTTCAGGCATTTGCAAAATTTGAACTCCAGACGCACTCTCCCAGCATTATCATTACAGTGTCCACATCTGGGTTCCAGACACTGTTCACATGTGCTTAGTTTTCCAGTATGATATTTCCTCTGTGCAGCTCAGTTCACTGCCTAATTGTAGTTCATTTTTTAACCATATGGATTGAAGTGATAAATTTTGTTTTTCAGTAGAGTTTGTTTAATGATACGAAGAACACAGATACTCTGCTGTGAATATAAAAGTACGTTTTACAGAATCAGCATTTAATTTTCCTTCAGATTTAGAGCTGAAATTCAGAACAAGGTCCTTTATCCGGATGTACAGGCAGTGAAAAAAACAAAGCAACTTCTGATCCTTTCGCACTCCTAAAGTAGGAATTTACTGAAGTTGCCATCTCTCAATTGTCTTCAATATGTTCTTTTGGTTTTCTTTCTTTCTGAAGTAGAATGTACCTATTGGTGTGACTCCACCATTTCAATCAGTGTCTTCTTGTAGTCAAAATTTGTAGCTGTAATCATGGCTGTAGTCAAAAGAGCTCACCGATGAGCAAATCCTAAAGGGAATGTTAAGATATTAATCTATTCTGTTTTATGGTTGTGCTGTGTCCCATGGAACTATTTCACATTGTGCTATTTTTCTCCAGTTTCTTTCTTTCTGAGCAAAATTTTTGTAATTATTTTTTTGCTTTCTTCAGTGCATTATTTCTGTAAAGAATTTTTTGACCTTTTTGTGCACTTGAAGAAAAAATCAGAAGATAAACTACATGCATTCTGCTGAAGATGCTCGTAAGAACCCAGCATTCATTTGTTCCCAATAGAAGTGGATAAAATAAGACTGGCTGTTCTGCTGGGTTCTATTGGATCCATGAAAATCCTTAAGAAATGCTTCAAAATCAGAGGTTAACTAGACAACAATTAAAATTACTTTTATTTTGACTTAGAAAATAATTCCAGCCAATAGGAAAGTTGTTTTGAATATCTTAGAATGGAAATCCAGACTATAGTTCTTACTGTGTGTAACTTCAGGCAGCTCATGTACATAACATCTCCAAACCTCTTTGTAAAAAGTAGTTAAGCCCTGTAAGGGTGCTCTGTGGGATTATTTTTTTGAGTGTGTCTTAAAAGATGCTATAATTCTTGGACAGAACGTTTAATATACAAACATTGAATGTATTGTCATATTAAAACTGATTATGTATAATTGCATGTTTTGACTTTTATGTATTTTTCTGGAATTTTTTAGGGCTTGAAAGCCCTTGGCCGCCATGGAAAAATCAAGCAGCTTTCTCTATTGGAATGCAAAAACATCAGCGACACTGGGATTCAGGTAAAACTTCACCTCTTGATATTTCCTGGAACCCTCTATATTCTTCAAATTGACCATGTCCAAACAGATCATATTTTTCTCTGTGCAACACTATGCCTTCTTCATTACACTATTCTACACTTTCATAGAATCATAAAACCATAGAATGGCCCAGGTTGAAAAGGACCACAATGATCATCGAGTTTCAACCCCCCTGCTATGTGCAGGGTCGCCAACCACCAGACCAGGCTGCCCAGAGCCACATCCAGCCTGGCCTTGAATGCCTCCAGGGATGGGGCATCCACAACCTCCTTGGGCAACCTGTTCCAGTGCATCACCACCCTCTGTGTGAAACAATTTTCTTCTTACAGTCCTTTTCATTTTATTTTTCTTTACGTCCATGAATTTTAATGAATTTCAAATTCTGCCTTCTGTATTGGCTCTGAATGAGGAGAGTTTACCTTCTACTGCACTGTTCTGTGCAAATTACAATCTAATTTGCTACTATTATTCTCTTTCCCCTGCTCTACAAATCCGTTACCGATTTCTATTTAATACATATTTTTCCTGCTGCTATTGTGGGTTTTCAGGTAACCCTTTCTGTGTTATTAGTCAGCCTTTTGTTGAATGTCATGCTTACATGACCAAGCATGTCTAGCTCAATTGAACAGTTAAACTTCTTTTATTCTATTACATGAGGTTCTTCATTTGCTGCTGATATATTGCTGTGTGTCACTGTCTCTTAGTGGCACAACAGTATGTCCCAATGTAATTCTGAAGTAGACTTCTTACCAGCAGAAATCCTTAAAGATAACAACATTTATGTTTCAATAGGATATGCACGTGTGCCTTCTCCAGACTGAGCAGATTCTGTAGCTGCTTTATGGAAAGAACAACACAAATTGTACCGTGTCGTTTTTTAGGAAAAAAAGCCCTGAACCTTTTAAAATGTCCTATAAAAACATCAACTGAGTAATTTGTTAATATTTAACCATGAAGCTAATCTGGACTACGTGTATTTTAGCTAGTTATTGTTATTCTTAAATTCTTGTGCTCACAGTGGGATATCTGTTGAATCTCTGTAAACTTCATTTTTACATTGCTTTTCTTAAGATAATTTCAAACCTTGGTTTGAAAATTTAAACAGTGGATCTCAACAGTATAAATCTAGATGTCGTTCTTAAAATAAAAGAGGTTAGCCTGAAATATACACTGTTTATTGTGCTGACCTTAAACTTAGCCTATAAACTTAGCAATATTCCAGGTCAATAATCATATAGGAAGTTAGTTAATTTGTTAAAAGACAACATAAAAATTAACGTTGCCGCAGAGGCAGTTATTTCATTGATGATAAGTTATGAAGTTAGACAGTGAGACAGTATCTCCTCTTTGGAATAATCAGCAATCTTAGAAATTTTTAATACTAATATAATATTTGAACTCCATTTACAATGCTTGTAAATTATTTTGTATTTATGATTTACCAACTCTCGCTTTTCTAATTAGTTGACAATGAGATTTACCATCCAAATATTTATCCTACTTGCACTATCATTACAGCAGCAACTACGTATTAAATTCTGATTTACTTGTACTCATCATCTTATTTAGTTACAACCAGTTATGCTGTGTTACTGGAAGTCTTTTTATGGGTAAGTCATTGACTGAAGACTGGAAGAGACTTGGAGGGGGAGCAGGGATGATCAGATGTACAGACTGCTTTCCATAAAAGGAGCAAATAAGCTAGCATGGAACCTGTGGTCTGGAAAGGAGATGGCTGATGGAATACTACTGAGATCTGTACAATCGCATGTGGCACAAAAGGGGCATACAGGGGTCAACTTTTTGCTGATGGCTTCCATATGTTATCTTCTGGGCATGAAATTAATCTAGTTTGAGGTCTGAGAGAAAGAAAAGGGGATGTCCCCAAAATGTACTGTTAAGCTGTGAAGATCCTTATCAAAAGTTATATGCTTGAAGCTTACCTGTATACTTAAGGAGATTTTACAGACTGAGCATGATAAGATAGACTTATACCTTCATGTTTCAGAACAATGCGAAAAATAGGCATTAGTTAGTTATTTGTCAGTGGAAGAAGGAATTATCTATCTTGAGGGAAAGAAGAGAGGTAGGATTTACATCCAAATAAGAGCCCTTTCTTCTATAACTAATATGATTCTAACCATATGGAACAGAAATACTTAAATCTTGTTGCTCGGTGCTACCAATTTCATGCCAATAAACCCTTGCAGATAGTCAGGCTGCAGGTACAGGCACTGCCTTTGTGCGATCCCAGTCTCTGGCTTCTACATTTTTTCCTTTATAAGGTTCCAACATTCGTCATTTTATAACCATATATTGTATGCATGAGTCAGTTGTTGCACCACAAGGGATGCATCTGGTTTGAATCTTCTAGGGGCACATATATCAGGCCACTAGAATTTGCTTCTTTAGGAATAAATCTTACTGACCATTCTTGAATGTTCCACGTGAAGTTCTGTGTTTTCATGTACTTGTTTCCATGAAGCAATGACCAAGTACGTACACCTTTTCTATTTCATCAAAAGTTGGTATGGAGCCAGCGCTGCTTCTTTCAGAGGAGTATGTGCAGCTCTGTATTGCGCTATGAACATTGCTAAAAGCTGTTTCAGTATCTCACTACATATTCCAAAACAAGAATGTGGAAAAAAGGAAGTGTTTACACTGCCTGTATCTGCAATATGAATTTGACTTGAGTCAAACTGATCCATCAGCAGAGAACACATGAAGATGTAGGTGTAACAGAAACCATGCAGTCATGGATGTAGGAAGGGCAGGAAGAAGAAGGGATAAGAAAGTAATTCAAAACAAAATGGCACGTTTTTATTTGAAGATGGAATCTCAGAATATGACTTTATGGAAGAAAACTGTAGAGAGTAACCTCACTGTATGCTGCACATTGTGATTATTCCTTGATTATATAACTCTCACTGTATTCTGAACATTGTGATTATTCCTTGATTATATAACTTCCTTTACTTTTCATGGGCATTATAACAGTAAATTATAATCTGATCACATATTTTGTCAATAAGATTTCTGCTCATTCATAGCTCAGACAGCGCTCACTTTGTGTGCAGCTATTCTGCTTCAGATTTTCAGTAATACTTGCCTGCTTATTTACACAGAATTAAAACAGTATAAAAAAAAAAGATAGAAAATTATATTTTCTTCTTAAGCTATTCATTTATTTTAATGTTTTGCAAACTTTATTTTCACAACCACTTCTGGAGATCTTCGCTATTAGACTCAGAGACACAGAGATGAAGATAATAAGCCAAGCTCCATTCCCTTTAGTTGAAAATTATATCCTAAATGCTATTTGTGGAAAAAAAAAAAAAAAGTAATAATGCAGGGGTAGACTTTAAAAGCAAATACAGATCGTAACTGTGAGGGATATATTAAGTATGGATGTGGCAAACTAAACTATGCCAGTATAAGCAAGATAAACATATCTCTCAGGCATTGAAATCTTGGCTTCAGCTTGTGCTGCATACCCTAGCTGAGAATGCAGTGATTAGATCAGCATGTCTGAGGCTAATTCTGAAGGGAGTTCAGTTTCTCTTACACATGGAAAAAAGATATATCAGTTTTGGTGTTTAGAATATTTCTGTATTGCTGTTAACACCCTGTAAAGCCAGGATTTAAATAGGAGAGGCACAGAAGACAATTCTTATAAATTCTGACTTGTTGAATCGAACCAGTTTTATTTTAAAATATTCACAATCAAATATTTTGTAAGACAAAACCAGAACCCCAAACCCAAGAAGCATCACATCGGTACAGCTGCGATTTGGTCCCTGAAACAAATTTTAGACTTAATAAGTTTCTTTGGATCTGTTAATGAACGGCATTAAATCACACACCTCTTGGTCATCAGAAAGCCAGCGTTTACCGCTGATTTACCAGGCTGGTGCCTGGGTTCCTGTTTAATGCAAGGAAAAAATGTCAGTAATAAAATTACTATGGAGTAATCACAATGATAAATAAGGAGATGCACTTATGCATCTCTGTGTGCATGCATGCGTTTACTTACCCACGTAGTCCTTAGTCAGTTTACTTCAGAACTAGTTCTAGAAAGTTTTGAAAAGCTTCAAGCAGCCAATATTTTCTTTATAGGAAGATTCTACCCACTGAGGTAGAATTGCAATAAATGCCAAATTGCACTGCCTTAAGACCAGGCATGGAAGATCAGATCAGTGACATGTTTGAGTTATCTTACCATGGTTTTAGGCTGGAAATGATAGAAGGGGAGAGATATTCACTGAAGCCAATGCCACAAAGAGTTCTGCTATACTCACATCATGGAATTATTAAGTGAAGAAACAGTATTTTAGGTTACTCTGTTCTGGAGGAGACAAATCTACAGGCTCGTAAAACAAAGGTTTCAACACACTGAGTTAGAAGAAAGGAACAGAATTTTATTGTAATGACCACATAGTTCATATGAGCTTCAGCAGTGGAAATTACCTCTTAATGAAGCTCTTCTTTTTCCATTGAAATTCCCAGCCTGTGGCTGAGAGTTCACTGCTATGAAGGCTACATAGAACAACTAAAGTGCCTAAGGTGGACCACAGGATTGATGTAAATGTGTTGTGCATTAAGAAAAGCAGAGCAGGCACGTTTCCAAAGAATGACTGCTCTGTTTGTTGCTCTTTCAGATGTTCTGCAAAGGCACTAAGCACCTGGAATACTGTCATGTCTCCTGCTGCCATCAGCTGACAGATGAAGCTGTGAAAGCTTTGGCATTTCACTGCCACAAACTAACATCTGTCAGCATAGCTGGTTGTCCAAAGGTATGTGTTAGAACTGGGACAATAATTTTGGAGTTGCCATAGCAAAGGAATACATGGTATTTCATTCAGTAATTTGGCCTGCTGCCATCTATCTCTTATCACAGTTCTACAATGCATTTGTTTAATTTAAAAATCAGAGCCTAAGTTCAACTGGTTTACATTCTGAGACTTGGTTCTTGAGCATGTTTGGCATTCTTCTAATGGCTGCGGTTAGAACATAAAGATGCCTGCACTGGATCAGACACAAGCCTGTCTCAAAGAGCTGATATCTGGAAATGAATAAAAAGAAGGGCTTTTGGAGATGCTTTCTGCAGATACTGTCTCAGCTTCTGGTGTTCTGGGTGCTCCCAAAATAGGGAGTCTTTGTTTTAATAAGTCTCCATATTTTCCTGCTGTTATTTCTCCAGTGCTCTTTCTGAAGGAGAATGCTAGCCTCTACCTACTGAAACTCTTGGTACTGTCCAAAACCTCCTAATGCAATGTTTGAGAAAACACAGAGGAGTACTTCATCAAAAGTTGGCATTTAAGTGGAGAGCAAGCTCCATAGCCAGAGATGAAGCGCTGGTTGTACCAGATGAGCCTGCAGAAACCAGCTGCTGAAGCACGGTGAAATGCCCTGTGGACCTGTTGTTGTGTATCTTCATATCCCCTCTAAGATGTAGGCCAAGGATGTTGCTCCATGTCTTAGAACAGCCCTTAGATTATATCTTAGGGATATCTACTACACAACATTAATAGTTGTATACATGGTTCCCACTCTTCTGTATTCTTTGCTTTTTGATAGATACTAAGCAAATTTTTCAATAATAATAGTAATAACAGAAATTATGGCTGCTTATCTTGCCAAAGTAGTTGAGGTTATATATTTTTGCAAGCCACGCGTTCCACTGCAACTTTTAGACATCTCACACACATCAAAATCAGCTTAAAATATCAGTGGATGCATCTAGGCTGCAAATTGGTTAATTTTCTGATTATCAGAGCTGTGAATTGTAAAACAGAATCCTGGAAAGGGAGACAGGGACAAAGTGTCAGGTAATGGTAGGATGACTCTTAATAAGGGAATGAGCTGGGTCACATTTTGTAGTTCCTTCTAATAGGAGCAAGAACTAAACTCAGTGTCCCAGTAATCCCTCTCTGGTGCTTCGTTCCTAGATGATATCTTCCTCCTTAAATGGTTATTAAGCCAATCTGTTTACTATCCTATTCAGAAAAGAACATCAAGACTTTTTCAAATAAACCTACGCATAAGTTTACAAGTCTTCTTTTGACCTGAATCCAAATTGCTGCTCCATAAAACGAAGTGGATACACCTGCATTAAAACTAATGGGTCATTTAAATCCTTTGGCAACTTCTAGTACAAAGTGAGGCAGTACAGCTGCTAAGTAAGGAAATATTTTCCACTCAGAGACTATTTGAAAATGGCCAGGAGATTAAAGTAAGAATGAACCTTTTGCAAAGGGTAAATGTTAATACATCTGACAGTCATGTCCTGCACCATCAGCTGTTTTAAAAACACAACACCAAACCCAGATGAATTGAGAAAAGTAATATACAAAGAATATTAAAATACAGTATAGAAATATGTATCCAGTAGGAGTGTTTTGGCGTGTGGTTACTATAAAATTAGAGTCGTTTTTCACTTCAGTCATATTTTGGGGGCAAATCAATTGTCTTTAAATAAATCCCATTGGCTTCAGTGAGGCTCTCTGTCATGTATCTGCATGCCCCCGGCAGATAAAATTTACGCTGGTAATATAAAATATTAATCAGTGCAGTTCTGAGTCTAACTCAAGGAATGAGCCTGATTCAGAAGAAATCCTTAACTTACTTCATAGGAAAAAAATGAAGTTGCTCTGGGAAACATATACATGAAAAAATACAGAAAGAATTGAAGCAAAATCTCCGGCTGAATGATTCGGGCATTTAAATAGCAAAGTTCTGAAGATACCGTTCAATGGTCAGCAGATTCGATTATTCAGTCCTGTGGTGGGATTAGCATTTGGAGTTTGACGAATGTGGATTTCCCTTAAACTCATCTGACAGCAAAGTTCAGTCAGCAGCTTCTGTTTACATCAGTAGGAGTATTAGTCCATTTATTAACCTCTAAATCTGTTTGTTAACCTATTTCAGATCTTATCACTGAGCACGTATAGCTGAACTGGAATTTTCGGACACTGAAATCGTGTGCTATGAGGTGGGGTTTTTTCCAACTTTTTTCTAACTTCAGAATCCCTTTTGCTTCATTTCCAGATGACTGATACCTGTATCCAGTACTTGGCCACGGCTTGCCATTATCTCCACTTCTTAGACATCTCAGGTTGCATTAATCTTACTGACAAAGCACTTAAATGTCTTTGGAAAGGGTGTAAGCAACTCCAGACGCTCAAGATGCTCTACTGTAGAAATATCAGCAAGTAAGAGGATATTTCCTAGTCTTCATTTGGTTTTAAACCTCAAAGCATAAGTTCTATCTTCACTGGTATTTTGCTGCTCCTTTCATCTCCCATCTTTCTCCTTTATCTGAGGAGTGGGAAGGGTGGGCAGTGCCTTGGGATTCTGATGGCTCAGTGTATGTATCTACATGTCCTAGTGGCAGCCTGAAGTGAAGGGAAATAAGGACCCCATCTATCTTTATGGCAGAAAATGATCTGCTGGGAAAGTTTACACAGACACGAGGTATCACATGAAGGAAACGCGGAATGTGAGGGATAAAACCAGGCTGGGCCTCCTGCTCTCAGTGATCATTTTGTGTACGTACTTGAGCTCACTCAGTGGGTTTGTGGGAGCCTATGGGAGCCTGTATCCCAACAATTAAATGTCAGTGCAGGGGTGAAGTGGAAGTGAGCACTGATGTGGGCCTGTGCTCATAATGTGACATAGTCACAGTGAATGAATCACGTTATCATAAGCAGAGTTTCATGAAGTATAAGTGAAACATGCTACAATTGGAAAAAGCAGGTTACCTACCACAATGTAATCCAGTTTACCCCCTGTTCTAAATGGACCTGCTCTGTTGCTTCTCCATGACATTCAACAGCAGCCCATTTTGGTCAGGTTTAGATCTGAGTTTTCAGCTCTGTGTCTCCAAGATGCACACTTATATTGTGTTTAAGAGTAATCACCTCACACCTAGAGCTGCAAAGGGACCAGACACACCAAGGGTACTGACGCTGATTGGAAAAGAGGTAAAATCTAAGTATGGTTCATATTTCTGGGTGTAAAACTTTTTATTAAATAAGAATAAAAAAATACATACTAGATTATAGAGAGTATCCATTAAGAACGAGTGTTAACCCCCACATAGAACATTTACAGGACTGCTATAGATTGAGCACTCCCAGCTAAATCATTCCAGAGTTCAGTAGTCACTTTATAGACAACAAAGCCAATGCAGATCCTTAGCAACTTAAAAGTTATCTAGTGTGCTTCATGCTTTCCAGACTCTCCTTGGTTTATTTTCCTCTGTTTCACCACAAACAATCCTGTTCTCATTACTTCTATTTTTTTTACTTGTCAGGCCTCATTTTTGTCTCTCTAACTTAGTTTTCTTAATGCCATCTTAGAATTTCCTTCTCAAAACCTCTACTTCTAATTATAATTAAATACGTCTTAGCTATGGAAAATGTCTTTAAGGACTGGTTTGCAACAGTGGTGATTGAAAAAATCATTCTAAATGAATTGCAATTTATTCAAAAAAAGAAAAAGAAGAAAAAGGATTTGAAATAGTTTTAATAACTTTCTTCAGAAGTTTCCAATTTACAGTTTTTCCCATGTTAAACCTCAGGGGGTTTTTCTCCTACACACAGATGACTGTGGACTTGCTTTTTCAATCTCTCCATATCTCTCTCTGGAGCACTAAGCAGTCTATCAGCCCTCTGGGGCTCTGGTTGCTTCTACATCTTTTAGTAAAAACAATACGTAATAGGAATGGAAATTCAGTGCCTTCCAGTTTGTTTGGTGAGCAACAAGCAAAAGGCTGGCTTGATTTCTCAGAAACTCACTTGCAGCGTTGTAGCTTTTGCAGGATGACCAGCACTGTGGCCCTGCCTCAAAGTCCCGCACGCCATGGCTTCACTGGCTGCCTTGATTAAACTCTCCCGACTAAGCCAAGGAATTTCCCAATTAGTTACTTTTACTGTAAAGAAAGCCCTAGAGATACAGATTTTTATAAAAAGCAGCCATGAGGCACGAATCCCCACCCAGTGTCATCTGCCTAATTTATGTGACTGTTCGAACCAGGAAAAACAGCAATTTTATTTGCTCGATCCTGACATTTTGGGGTGTGACGGCAGTTGGTTCTTTTCTCAGCTGTCCTCAGTCTCTGATCCTTTGCACGTACATTCATGACAGGAAAGTCTTACCCTGTGCAACTTGAGTTGGGCACAAAAGCCATCAAGTGACCCCACGATGTAAAGTAATTCAGCTCTGAGGTTCTTCTGCTTGTTCCTTCTAACACAGCCAAAGAGCCTCCCCAGCCCCAGGCAGGCTCTGCAGAACACACTGAACCTGCTGGATCGGAGTGGTTTTTCAATTGCTTTTAGATGGAATGATATGCAGCAAATAGTAAGGGGATCACAGTTGGATGTAGGTATTTCCAGATCCTGTATGTGTCACACTTTCTCAAAAATATTTTCTTTTATCATAATTCAAGGTCAATATTGGGAAGATAACACCCTTCTGCCAAAACCTACATCAAAAGCTTAGTGAAATATAGCAGTGATTCTGTGCTGTTAGTCATCCTGCAGCAGGTTTTTACTGGTGACATCACAAGCAATGGCACTACTGTCACTCACCTGTCACCCTATATATATATAAACTGTGGTTTTTAGTCACCACCTGTATGTCTTACTAACGACCCGTAAGGAACCGATTGGCATCAAAATGAACAGTGGATCCCTGTTCCTTGTTTTCAGACTGACTCTTAAAACCTTTGAGTCTCACCGAAGGTATTGGAAGACTATTTCGGGTGTGTTTTGTATCTGTTGGTGTGAAACACACATGTCAGAGACATTTCATTCCGTATTCAAGGATACAGAAGAGATGAATCTGGAGAACCTGCTAAAGCAATAGAAAAAGTATGTTTTTAATCTGAAGCTGCTCTACAAAATTTATAAATCATGTATACTTCATTTTGCCAAAGGAATTCCCCTTTATTAAACACTAACCAGTCCTAGCAGACATCTCTTAATAGACTGAGCCATGCAGGCATTGAGGCATATCTCTCGTACTGTGTCACACACTTCTTCAGAGCTTTGTTTTCTCTCTTTCCTGAGGTTTAAATAGAAAACATATGGAGTCACTCTATATGGCTCTCGAAGCTTTGCAATGCAGCTTCTTTGGAAACAGTTACGAGCACAAAGATTGTCTGTTCTTTCCAGCACCAGATAGCATTTGAGATTCTGTTTGCCAGCAAACTAGTCTTTGGTGCCAAGTTTAAAAAACATCCTATGAACCGATAGCCTGCGGCATACTGCAGTATCTGGAGGCTAATGGCCTTCTGATTAATGCCACAAAGAGTCATGGATGATCTTCCTGTGGGATGAAGTGATGCTGGTTCTTCTACCAGAGGAAAACAAAGGTAACTCACTGCTCCTTAAAACGTGGCTTCTGCAGGAAAAGGCCATGCCAGCTTTGCTGCGCTTAGGAGTAATGCTGGGGGAAGTCACTGGGGTCTTCAGAGAAACACCGCTCTTCACTGTAACAATCTCCTGAAACTATGCAACTTGGCAGCACCACATGAAGTCAGATAAGAGCTGAGGCAGCTGTAGGTCTCTATTAACCTTTCTGAGTGCAGAACACATGAGGAAATCTGCCACTGCCATCTGAATTTCATGGCAGCCACCGTAGTGCTCTGCGCAGAGGGCATCTTGTGTGCGACAGTCTGCTTCTGCTGAAGAACAGGATTAAATGCTTCCTTCTTTCTTGTCTGTGCTATTAAGGAGCCAGTTACATTTCTTTCAGTCATGACCATTTTGTTAACAAATGACTCACCAACAATTACTATTACATTTTTTCTGTCTTTGAAATGGCATTGGTTCTTAATAGCTGCTACACATTTGGCACTTGGAGAACATTCTGGTTTTTGTTTCGGTTTGGTTTGGTTTCCGATGGTTGCTGGTCAGTAAGCAGATTGCAGATGGCAAGAGCTCTGTTTTCTTGAAAAAGCAAACACTTTCCAATTGCTATCCAGATATTCAGGTCACAGGAAGGATTTGGGCATCTGGCGGCCTTGTAATCAGAAATGAAGGCAGCCTACACACCAGTTGGTGATGGACTAACAGTACTCTTCAATGGACCAAGCAACCAAAAAATATCATAGCGCTGTCTTCTCACTCACTGTAAACTGGTTTTCAGCTGCAAACTGAGTAGAAACTTCACTGCTAAGTGGGGGTTCCTGGAAAGCCACATTATTTCAGCTTTTGGGTGCACTGGAACTGGATACCCTAAAATAACACTGGTGCAGCACTGACACAGACCTCG
The DNA here is from genome assembly GCF_039878825.1 of Excalfactoria chinensis. Classification (NCBI taxonomy): domain Eukaryota; kingdom Metazoa; phylum Chordata; class Aves; order Galliformes; family Phasianidae; genus Excalfactoria; species Excalfactoria chinensis. Next base: position 11,580,651 of record NC_092825.1, on the reverse strand, counting down.
CAGTACTCTGGATTGCGTGTGGGTTTATCATGTTGTGTAACCTGGAGGATGCTTTCTGCTTTTCTTGCCTCCACCTGCTTCTGTAGCTTAGTTTCTCCTGCATTTTCACTACACTTTGCCCCTGTTTAGGTTTTTCTTTTCCATCACTTTTTCTTGTTTCTTTAACCTTACCTCATCACCTTGAAATCTCTGCTTTTAATGGACCCAGGCAAAGATTTCTGAATCCTGGAGCAGCTCAGAATGCAGAGCATGAGGAAGAACCGTCCAGCTAACTCCTCCTTGTAAAAGGGGCTGAAACCTTGGGTAGGGATTGAATGATGTCTTCCTGCACTGCTCAAGCCACGTCTGTGGTCTGAGTTTTCTACCAGGAGACATTTGCTTCCAAAGATGATTGTAATTATTTACTGAAAGGATTTTATTCATCAGAGCATTCATTTAAGACTTTATATGAATGAATAAAGAGGCTCTATCATAGTACAGCACATCTTAAGTAAACGATGCCTTTTGCCATGTGTTGGTGATTAACGAGTGGCTGTTTCTGGCAAACTAATCAGCTGTAGCTCCAGGCATGGGACAGCACAAGTTTCCAAAGAAATAGTAACAGCTCCACTCATACACACTCCAGCCAGCCACTATACGTTGCAGTTTCCATGAAAAACAGGAATTTGGACTTGGATGAGTTGATTTTGTTTTATAGTTACAGCTTATAGCTCACATAATTCGTGCACACATTCCTCAACGGCAAAGGCCTCCTTAATAGAAAAACAGTTGAGCCTTGTGTTCACGAGGCTAATACAGCGTGTCAGTCTTGTTTTTCAAAACACATATCCTGCAGTGCTGGGAAAGGAGCCCTCCTGCCCCACTGCTCGAGTCCCCTTTGCAGCCCTCCTGCTTGCAGCCTGCTGCAGGGATGTGATGTGAGCACCACAGCTGTGCATGGCTGGGGCTGCTGCAACCAGCTTCATGGTTTTCACTTTGGAAAAAGAAATACCAGAATATTACGAATATTGCAACAGCATTAGTCGGATAATTTCCATTATCTATCTGTCCACTTCAATTGGGATTTCTTTTTTCTAGTATTGTCTAGATGCTGTATGTTATATTCTCTTACAGAGCTCAGCGGGGAGCTCTCTTACAGAGCTCAGCTGTAGCCATGACACAGATAGGTTGAGCTGCCTGCAGGCGACGCAGGGCTGGCCCTTCCCCAGCAGCACATGAGCACGCTGGGCCCCAGGGAGCTCACTGGCACGCAGGCAGGGAGGGGGAAGCCAGGGGAGGGAGCTGGGGGGCGGCTGCTCTGTGCAGCTGGGAGCAGGCCAGGAGCCAAGCTGCAGAAGGGATGGAAAGAAACGGGCTTTCAAAAGACTGCAAGCGTTGGGTCGAGTTTCTTCAGCTCAGGAAGCCAGTGGAAGCTGCCGGGCCGATAGACGCTGTGGTGGAAAGGTGGGAGAGGTGCTCTTGAAGCTCCATCAGTCAGCAGTCCTGATTTTGCCCCGTATCTGCGTCACTTTGTTCATTGTTTTGTTGTGGTAACAGAACATTGCAGAGGGGCATGGCCATAGAAGGGACAGATGAGTAGGAAATGAGTGACAGCTACCAGAAAGGAGGGACGTGACACAGTCTGTGCTTTTGGACACCATAACACTCCTGGTTCAGCTGCCACAGGCACCCCAGCCAAGCCAGACATGGGCACGCCAGAACAAACTGAGATGAGGGCCACCAGGACTGCCATAGGGTGGGAGTACAGGCTGGGAAAGGACAGGCTGGGACAATCAGGCTGGTCAGTCATGGGAGGACTTGGATCAGAGTGGGATCCGAGTTTGTAATCCTGCTGTCTGTAACCCTCTGATGAGCGGATATGAAAGAGAAGACAAGACCACACTCAGGAGCGCGTACTGCTGGGACAAAAGGTTGCAACCACAAGCTGGCACATGGGAGGCTCTGATGACACAGAAGGAAGCCATCTTTTAACCAGCAGGCTGGTCAAATGTTTGAAGAGGATCCTGGAGGTCCTTGTGTGCAGTCCCCAGCCATGGAGCTATTCAGAGCTCACCTCGCAGAGCCATACCCACCTGGATCTGTTTTGAAAAGACCACAACTACCTCCATGGGCCACTTTCAACCTGATTTATTTCATGACTGTGATCGAACCAACTATCTTCTTTTCTAGTTTCCACAACACCCAACACTGAGAGGTTCAGTTCAGATAAGGAAGCTTTGAGTGTTCTTTGTAGAAACAAATATCTTTTTGTCTCGTTATTTTCTTCTGTTATTGCAGACAAGCTGTCTTGAAATATACAGCCAAATTGGAGCAACACGACTATAGCGATGCTGACCCTCCTTCCTGGCTTGGCTACGACCGGGATGGTAACACACCTTCACCAAAAAGCACAAGTGAGAACCTGCTCGAACAAATCCTTCAAAATGAGAAATGAAGGAATGATGAACCATCCAGCGCTGGAGGTTTGGGTTGGTTGGTTGATTTCTTTTTCACAAGAACATGAAAAGAACGCCGCGTTATTTTTCTTGAAATTAATCAGACTTCAATAAAAGACCACGTTGGATTAGTAAGGATGCTCTGTAAATCTTTCTCATAGGGACATGTATGCCTTCGAGCAAGACAGCTGCACTGAAACGACACTGCTGACTTTCCCATGTTGATTCAAGCTGTCTTCGTCTTTGAATATTAAGAGGTTTTTGTAGTCTCCTGCAGAGGAAGCAATACATAAATCTGTATCTGTTTGGGGCTTATTTGCCATCAAGGTTCTCCAGAGCATAAACACTCAGACTTCCCACAGAACTTCTCCCTTGACACGGCTGGTATTCATCAAGTGCTTCTTGAACACGGGAGAGCGATGAGGAAAGGCATCCAGGTAGCGACGACCTGTTTGTTCATACACATCTATATATGCACATTTAAGCACTCTTCTACTTCTCAGCAGTCAGTTGCATGCCCAGAGCACTGATTCTTATGAAGGCCTCTCAGGCTATGAGTTCGGCTCTCTAGGCAAGCCAATGTCTGTGCTTGTAGTTCTGAACTGCAGGCTAGCTGGCAGCTGACAAAGTCAGGAGCTTCAAAGGAAAGGGAGCACAGATGGGAAAAGTGTTACAGCCTCATCTTTCTCCAGTTGAAAGAACTCATCTTCCTATCAAAAGGACAAGAAAAATGAGCACACACGGGGCCAGCCATTTAAATCCCAATTACTGATAACCCATTAATCTTTTCTTGTCCAGAGGAAAAAATGTAAGTTTCACTTATTATGTTAGAACAAGACGTTACTCGGATGTCTTTTGGGTAACCTCCCAAACATTTATCTTTCCTCGGCTCATTCTTGACCTTTATGTTAAGAGTTCTAGTGGTCGCAACAGTTACTAACTCAGAAGGAATACCACCACAGTAGCTCTACTGGTAGCACGGTTTTTCTAATGGCTTATTGACACTTCTTTAAGCAGATGCCTCTCTCTCCTAACGTTTAATCACAGCAAGTTTTAGAATGCATTTTTCTGCTTAATTTTGAACATGGGGGAAATAACGTGCTTTCTTACTACACTCTCCATTAGACAGCTAATGCAACAGCACCCCAAAACAAGACCTTAATCGCTGATGCTGACGGGCTTTGTAATTAGGGTGAATAACGGAACCATTAACAGACTTCATTCTGTGAAACATCGACTACATATTTTATTTCCTGATACAACAAGAATTTAGGAGCGCTTCTTTCACTCTGTGCCAGCAGCTCAGAAAATAGCAGTGTCAAAACTTCTTGAGGAAACCGCTACACATTTATTAACTGTATATCTTCTAATAGTTTAATGATATTTAGTAATATTAAATTCCTTTTAGTAGTGACATATAGTAGTTTTATATAGTAGCGTATTAAATATATAATATATTATTTGCCACAGACATCAGAACAAACTGAATGCACAATGGGAAACAGAATGTAGAATTTTTAACACTCAATTAAAGTAAAAAAAACAGCCCTTGATGGCTGCAGAACATCAACGAGGGGCAACTGCAGCCCTTGGGGAATCTCATTTTATAACGTTATGATCTACAAACACGTATACACAATTTAAAACCTGAGCTGACACTCTGAATCCTTCGTTGCCTCTCTCTGTCCCCTCAGCTGGCAGGCAGTCCTGCACTTCAGCTGTAAAACACAAACTTCAGTACTTCTGTTATAAGGGGCCATTTATAAACAGAAAGTCTTTTAAAAGCTCCTTTTAGTTTACTTTGTGTTTGTAATACAGTAACAAAATCCTCCACAGAAATCACTGTGCCTTGTGCTGGGTGTATAAAATTCCCTCACCATCCTCCTCTGCCTTTCTGCCTCCATGAGTTTACAGTCCTGTCGTGCAAGGCTGATGATGAACCACTGGAAACGTAGCAAGGAGATTACAGTTCTCATTTATTAGCCCAGTAGCTTTTACTTTGGGGAACATTCATATGGACTCTTATCCCAAGTCCTGCTTGGTGGAGTCTTCTTACTTGAAATCAGCCACACCTGTTGCACTTTGGACTATTCATACTGAAAGCATTTCTTTGTGGACAAACTGCAGTGTACATCGAGTTGCTAACTCAGCCTACAAGGAAGTGGTTCAGGACAACACGGAACAGGTTCCTTTGTTTCATAGAAGCAGTTTGACACATGCAGTGCCCGCTGACAAAGCAAAAACCGCTCAGGGGATAAAAGCAGACAAGAAAACCAGCAATGAATTACAGATTGAAAGTGGTTTTATCCACAATGCACATAAATTGATTGAAAAACGAATTGTAGGTTTTGCATAAACAACAGAAGTCCCACAGTAGAAAGAGATTTTGCTAAGAAATACGGAATAGTTGGCAGAGCACAGCTCCTTGGAAGTAAATTCTCACGTTTCCAAAGACCAGGAAGTGAAAGTGCTTTTGTTCTTTGACTTCTTGGTTTTAAACGATGACTCCAAACTTTTGTTTGAAAGTCGACATCTTTTAAGACCGATTTGGTGAGTGGGTCAGGTCATACAAACTCTGCATCTGTAAGGCCCTGTAGTTCCTAAAAGGCACTAAAAGTAAACCAGAGCCATTAATCACCAGCCACCGTCACCAGCAAATCTTGGGTTAAAAAGCCTTCATTTTTAGTATTGTTTCTCTCTCACATTAAGAATATGTATCAACTAAGTCTCATAATTCCAGATAAAATGTTCCTTTATTGTTTTGACGATTTCACCTTTAGGAAATCTTCAGCTTGACAGACTGAATCCAGCTTTGGCTCTTAAGATACACTTTGCCACTCTGTGTGTCAGCCTTAATCCATTTGTCTGTTTCATTCCTTTGATTCATGTGACCTGGAAAAGAGAGTTCTGTTTAGTTTAATTTGGCACACAGTAAACATATCACCTTCACACCAAGCCCCTGGAAATGCTTCAAATGGTGCCCAAATAGCCTTTATGTATTTTTAGCTGGGGCTTCTAACATTTCCTTTTTGATACAGTTCTTTGTAGTCATCCCATTTCCCATAATTTGTTGTTACATTTTTTACTGTGTTATCTATAATGTAGTATCATAGACTAGGAAATATGTCGACATTCAAGGTAATATGAAGTTGACATCTCTTCTGTAAATGTGGAAGAGAGATGTTGGTAAGACCTGATGACCCAAAGGACGAAACACGTTGCTAATATCACTGCTTTCTTTTGCCAATGGCTTAAAAACAAAACAAAACTGAGATGTCTGTCTTCTTCTGTGTTTCATCTAAACTCAGTAAGAAGGGTCGCGCTCTGAAAAGCTCACTCTGTTACAGACAAAGAAGAAAGTTGAACGTAACCCCATTTTACAGATCAGAAATTGAGGTCAACAGGGATTACGTGACCTTCCGAATTTATGCAGAAGGTTTGTGACCAAATTGGGATTTAAACTGAGATCTTTGGTCCCAAATCAGTGCCTTTATCAGAAGATCAACCTTCATTTTGGTTTATTTTTACTAAGTGCCTTTTATTGTTATTTCAGCATTCGTGTGACTGAGTGAATTCTAAGTTTAGAACTAATCTGAGCTTGGAATAGCACGCGAGATGGCAGGGAAGCAGATTCTGAAGCAACTTTGCAAACATGCTCCGCTCTGACCTGTAACAGAGCTGAAGTAAAATTCTGGCCGTGTCAAAAGCAGTGGCAAACCTCCAGCTTACATCACTGCATTGGTTTCTACAGCTCAAGCCAATGCGCAGAGGTTTTCAATAGCATTTCAGCTTTTTGGTACAGCTAAGTGGGATTACTTGATGGCTCTGGGCCAAGCTCGATACTAGCAGGCTGAAGCACGGTTCAACGACACAGGATTTTCAGAGGAGTCCCATGCTGACCACGTTCTCCCACTGAACGAAGAAGGATTTCAGTGTTCTTTCCTAACAGACTGCATCGTGCCTTCAGGGATCCCCATGTAGATGTCCCAGTACAGCTTCTGCCCTCCTGGCTGCACAAGGTAGCAGATGAACCAACAAAGTAACACAGAGGAGAATTTCACCTGATCCCTTTGCAGAGTTGTGGAGCAATGACAATGCAGCTGTTTTCCTAAGAGAAGACGTCACATTTACAGGACATTTTCTCAGAAAGCTCCTATTGGAGAGCCTGGCCACAGCCATTTCCTCTCTGGTGTTTTTGTCACCATGTCAGTTGTGCTGTGGCTGAAGCACAGAACCAGCCCTGTAGATGATTTCACCCTGCTAAGTTGCTGCCATGATTTTAATAGAGAGTTTTGGAGAAACACAGAAACAAATGAATGAGTCATTTCAGAGCTCAGTTGTAGCCCGAGCTCTGTTTCTCATTTTGTATTTGCTATGTGAACTTAGAAAAGTGTTTTTTCTTCCTTTATGCTTCTTTTGGAGATTTGCCCATAAAGGGAATGCAGGAATATAAAAGTGCCCACAGCAAACTCAGTATCAAACTCCATTCTCTGGGTATACACATCTTCAATGTACATTAAGGCTATTAATCCTATTGCCAGTAGCAAGTTCAAATCAAGCTTAAGATACTGGAATTGTCTTGTGTAGGAGGTGCTAATCAAGCAACAAAGCTTAGTTGGACATTGCACCGATACGCTGCATGGCCACCTTATCAATATAAAAATGAGGGAAAAGGAAGTTTTTTACCATACATGCCAAAGGCAGAGAAGGTCTCTGCAGAACTTCATGCAGTCAAGTATTGATCATTGATGTAAATGCCTGACTGTAGGCCAGAGAAACTGAAGTAGTTCTACGTTCATATCATAAGACAAAGATGAGCAGATTTTAAATGCTTTTCACTGCTTTTGTAAACACCGTGGTGCATCCCAAAAATGCTGCGTACAGCTTGAGTTAAACGCAAGCTGAAAGCAATAAAAATCAGTGGGATATCATCTCATCTGATGTGCTTTTTAAAAGTTGGATGAACTTCTTTTTGACTTAAAGGAATGTAATCTTTCCCAGACACAACCTGGGCTTTTGTTTGTTTTATAAGATACTGGTTAAGGATCAAGGCTTCACAGAGGGACACTGTTTAGAGGGACACTGTAAATCTGTACAACAAGGCTCTTCCCCCTCAGATCTAGTGGCAAAGATTCAAGAAAAAGTGCTTCTAGAAAAGGAGGGAAGTATTAAGGAATTGCCTTGAGAACAAAGAAAACAACAAAGGACGCAGCAGCTAACAGGGTTACTCCTGGGATCAGAACTGAAACTTCAAATGCAACAGAGACAAGTCAGCTGCAAAGTGGGGAGAAGGAGTGCTATGCTTTCACAGCTGGTAAGTTTCAGAAGAAACTCAGGTTTCAGCCGAGGGCTGTGATACACGTTCTATACACGTTCTTTCAGTTATTTCCCTTTAAAGGCAAGTTGCTTGCCTTACATTATTCACTGCCCCTTCTACTGTGTCTGTGTTTAACTCTGGAATTCAGTGCAGCAAAAAAAAAAAAAAATCTTAAATAAAATGAATTTCTGATAACAGAAGCAATAAATACATGCATAAAGCTTTGCACGTGGTGTACAGGGCTGATGGAACTCATGCAGTCAGCTCTCTCTGTGTACATTGGATAAGCCAAACCTCTAAGCAAAACTGAAGGTAAGCCCACAGTACTACATAGGCAGCTCTCCCATCAGTACTGGATGAGGAGCCATTCTGTGAGTGGTGAGAAGATCCAGATGGGAAACAATCTGTATAAATCCAAGGCCCAGACGAGAATCCGGTCCTAACCTCAAGCTGACATGAAATCCTTATTGTTTCACTGCATGCCGGGTTGTTCTGAGAGTAAAGGTGCTTCTCACCACAGTTATCTTAGAGAACCAGGCAGGGAAGAAAGACATGAATTAAGTTACTGCAGAAACCTGAGCAGTCAGAAATAGGCTGGTGGTAGCAATGCCCGTCCCACCACAGGGATCTGGTATTTAGACTCACTCTCTCCAGAAGCACATGAGGAAGAAAGCCATCTAACATGTTCCTAGTGATGAAAGAATAACAATGCGAACTGTAGAAGCAACATGAATCTGGAAACCTTTACAGGAAACGAAGATGGAGATTCCTCTCCATCACCAGAACAGATACAGTGGGAAAGGCATAAGTTAGCATGAAGGAAAGAGTCCTGATTACTTGTGTGTATGGTCAACAGGTGACATGGCTCAGAGAAGCACCCTTCAGATAAGGCTAAGTAAGGTGTTAGTGCTGTAGATTGATGAGATTAAAGCCTAAACTACAAATCCTGTTAACTCTTGCAACTGTTGTCACATTATCCAAAATAAGGGAGTGGATATGCTTCTTGACTTGAGAAAAGATAAGCGTTCACAAAGAAAATGTTCGTTATTAGTAAGAGAACAGAAAAGTACAAAGGGACTGGCTTGTCAGCTTGAGAAAGTAAGAACAGTGGGATGTGGCAACATGAAAATACAAACATCCGCAGCCACTGAGGAGCACCTGTGACACTGTGGGACTTGGACCAAGGAAACTCATGCCAGTGCTGAAAACCAGATGGAGCAACTGACCGCCAAAGTTAAAAGCTCACTCAGCTCCAAGTAGATGGATGGCACCATGTCAAAGGTTGCAGCTGGATATCAACTTGGCACTAGAACTGGGCCAGGGGAGAGAAAGATCAGGAATCAGATGAGTCGGTGGCACCACTGAGAGACAGAAGATTTACATGGTGTAAAAGATGGATTATATAACAGACCGTTCAATTTGGAAATTGACACCATCAAGGAATGACTGCAAGACTTGTTTTTCCAGCAAGCTCACACTTGTCAATGCATAAGCTGGCAATGTAAGCACACCTAATAGCTGCATTCATTTACTCCTCAGGTTCACCCACACACATGCTTCATAACCTTCCTCGCAGTTACTTTGAAGAAGAGGGGAGCAGATGAGGAGATGGCAACATCAGCTTGGAAGATGAGGAAGCAAGTTGAAAGCAGTCTCCCAGTGTATTTTAATCTGACATGCCTGACTAGGCCCTTCTTCATAACCTGCTACAATGCAAGTACTGTGACCTCTCCAGAACATGACTTAGTACTAGAAGGCTTATCCTGCTCTGTAGTTAAGCTTTCATTACTGTAAGATCAAATCATAATTTCTGTAGTTCCATCACCAGTGGACAGAGGACATTTTCTTTCCTCTCTGCAGCAATTTCTGACATTCTGAAAGGTACATCTTCCCTCAGACTCCTTTTCTTTAGAAAACAACACTTTTTTTCTTATGGTCTTCTATGGGAATCTCTCTCCCATAAGTGACATTTTCAGCCTCTGAACGTACATTCTCCTTAGGAGTCTCTACAGCGGCTCACATCCTTTTTGAAGTGGACTACTCGAAACTGGATGCACTCCAGCAATGTATTACTAATGCCAAGGAAAGCCAAAGGATTATTTTGAGTTTTACAGAACAGTCCTGTTAATATACCATTATGTTTGGGTGGTTTTGTGTCCAGTTTCCAACTGCATAACATTGTTGCTTCCTGTTTACTCAAATACTCCTCATCTTAGGAATGCATATGTTCCTACCTCCATACTTTGATGGTAAAAATGATATTCTGGAAAAAATGGCTCAAAATGGAAACAAATCAGGATTATTTAAATGCTCATCAGTCCTTTTAACATGTTTGGAACCTCTTTGGCTTGAGAGTCTCCTAATTTCCCGATCTGCTTGGATTACAGAATCAGTTACTAGCCTGCCACCTCCCCTGTTACCATATGTAGTTCCGGATGTGGTTACTGGTCTCTGCAGGCTTCTCAGGTGAGCTGATTCCCAGATAAAGGCAGACCTGGAGCAGTGGGGAAGGCACACACCTGCAGGAAGAGCTATGGGCTGCAGGAAGCTACAGAGCCTACTGACAAGGACAGTCCTCTTTTCCTACCCTCTTTGCTATGGGAAGGAAGAAAAGAAGTCTTAACATGATCACTATTGTAAATTACTGAGATTACTTAAACGTTCTCAAACCAGGCAGGAAAAGAAATGCTTTCAGTGATGAAAGTTGGACCAATGTGTGGCATGAAAAATCTGTTTCTATAACCTTCACTGTACCGCAGTACAGGAGTGCCTACTAAGGCCAATGGAAACAGATGCCTTATTCCCGCAAATTACTCTGAGGAATTAACTCCCTGGCATGTTCTCTGGTTCCATCCCTTCCTTGACAAGCATGCCAGCCTTGTAGGCAAGTCCCTCACTCTTCTGAAAGAGGAAACACCTCTTGACAGTTTCATCACTCGGCTCCTTTTATCCTTTTGCTTTGATGAAACCCACATCCTTTCCTTGGCTGCCTTGCAAAACCCTGGATGTGATTGCTCACTGGGCCATAGTGTGCCACTGTCCTCACCCCTATGGAAGCAGGAGCCTTGAAGCAAGGTGAAGACACAGATGATACCTGCCCTAACAGCAGGAGCGAAGGCTGTGCCACATAGAGCAGGTGACAATAGAGCAGGTTTACTCAAGTCAGAGAGCTCTCACTGGAGAACCCCCTCTCTCATCTCTCACACAGCACTCCCAGAGGCAAGAAGAGCTTCCTGAAAGCAGCAGCCAGTTCCTGTCTCATCCATATGAAAGCTGGCTGGTTTCTGGAAAGCCATCTATGTTTAAACTAACCTCTGAGCTCAGAGCTGCCATATGCCTCTTGCAGTTTGTTTTTTTTCTAGCTGGCAAAACTCCTCTCCCTTCCCCATTTATATTTCTTTAGTTGCAGATGTCTATGATCTCTGTACCTAAAACTTCAACAGTAAACAATGTTTTCATGATATAGAACCAGCATTAAATCCTTTTTAATTATTTGAGAATCTACATTTAAAAGAAAGTTCTGAAATATCAGCTTCTAAAAGAGACTGTTGAGAATGAGAGGACAGATACCTGGCTGCAGAAAGAACACAGCATCCCTATGATGAGAAGCAGGACGTTCCCCTTGCCATGTCAAAGGAACATTGTTGGCTTGGCAAAGGAAGGGAAAGTAGTATTTTTGAAAGAGTAAGAAAAGGAGCCAAGCACACCTCAAAACCGATTAATTCATCTTCCTTTAGGCTTGGTGCCTTTCACAGAACAGAGAAGAAAAGGGCAGAAGAAATCTGCTAAAAATCATTGGGTATATGAGAAAATATTCAAGAAAGCTAAATGCCCAGTGTGAGGCAGATGAAGATGCGTCACTTCAGCCCAGCACTACACCCTGCAGGGTCTGTTTTCCATTTACCTGCATTCTGACAAACTTAAATGTACATTTAATAGACTTCGTGTGCAATGAAATCAAATAGAAAGCAATCAATGAGCAGTGGCTGTTGCATAATTCTTGATGATTTCTCTGGCTTTGGGATACTTACATCTGAGAATTAACTGATTGGAGCCAATCTGCCAGGATCATTTGGATACGGCATGGTAGGCTGAAAAATTGCTTCTGCTTCAGTGTTGATGGCACTATGAAAACACTGAGTGGATTGCAAAACCAGAGAAGCCATTGAGCCATGTGTATCTGAAGCAGTAATTTTATCTTTAACGCTGCCAGAGTAGGAAGATGATTGGCAACAAGGAAATGCATTGCTTTGCTGCTGAGGTGCTTTCATCACCCACAGCCTTGCTGGAATCCACAGCCCTTCCACTAGTTACTGAGGAGTTTTAAACATGGTTTAAAAAAATAAATAATTAAAATATTTAATAATAAATTTAGATGCACATTACTGTTCAGTGCAGGAAGAGATATGTCCATACATTTCAAGAGTCCAAGCAGGTTATGTACTATTAACATACAATTCTAATCTTTCTGAACTGTGAGAACTCAGGAGTTTTTACTTTACATGGGGGAGGAAAAGAAATTCTGAACAGATTTTCTTAGTTTTCAAACAAAGGAAGACTCAGAACCTCACCCATCTGTTACCGTATCAGGTCACACTGACATAACACTTTCAGAAACAATGCTGGAGCCTTCAAGACATTATATGAGCATTGCCTCTTGAGCAAACTGAGTAACTGGCAACAGTAAGAGCTTTGACTTGGAGATGGATATGTCTGGAGAAGAGAAGACATACGCACCCAGACAACGAAAAGTGTAACTGTTTTCTAAAGCAGGAATCAATAAGGTTTGGGATTCCCAAATCCAATTTTAAATCTATTAGAAGAACACTCCCAGTAACCGCAGACACCCTTCCATGCATCCCTTATTCCATACTCCAACTTTTGTTTCTTTCCCAGCCATCTCCCACCCATCCCTTCTCAGACTACCCCACTCTGTTTAAAGTTCATTCTGTACGTTTATAAACATACTGTACACAACTTTTAATTCAACCTCCTACCAACGTAGAGAAAACTTTCCAGTGTATTTATAATTGACACTCTGGCAATTTATTACATGAGACTGTTTAAGGCAGCAAAGCAATGGGTCAAATTCAGCCCTGGCTTACATCCCACATATTCAATGGAATAATGCTGAAAGTGAGTTTGGCAATAAGATTTTTGTCAAAAAAGCAGTTGTTTGCATTCAATCATTTACCGAACAAAACGAAAGAGCCATCCTAGAAACATGGAGAGTTCAATGGCACAAGCAAACATCTGAAATCTGAAACAGCTGAAAATAAGAAGAGGCCAAGAGCAACAAACTCATAAGAAAACGTGGATGTCTTTGACTGACGCCAGACAGACATTCAAGGGTAGCCAAGATTAGTAAGCCTTACCACTTAAAATTACGTGATCATCTTTGGAGGCACTCCGTGTTTCTTTTAACTTGATCTCTGAGCTCACATCCACTTTTCTTCCAGACAACTCTAAGTAGGCTTTGAGAGAGGCAGGTACCTTGACCATAATAGAACCTGACATAAATTTAAATGAAAGCTCATTAGATTAACATTGAGATCAAAGCATGAAACAGGACATTATACAGCGAAACGTCCTTCAGACACTATAACCTCTTTTTTCTGTCAAAGGTTAACAAAGTTAACTTCATTTCTCATAACCAGAATACTGTATGTCACATATAAAATAGATCCACAGTATTTCTTCAGATAGCATGAGAATTAACACTGACATACGCTGCCAGAAACAGTTCTTGCTAGTGGACATTATTATTAGTATGCCTTATTATTGGCAAGGAAGGCCAAGGGAAGAAAATAAAACAGATCTCACAAGGATTATGACTCTGGTTTCATCTTCCAGTTGTGTATTTGCACTCCTGAGCATGGCCACAGGGTTTGATTTAATGAGTAATCCAGCTACTGCATGCAGTACAACACAAGAATGTCACAGAAGAACTGTTCCTCTGCAATGATGGGATCCCGCTTACGTACTGTTAACACTAGCAACAAATAAAATAAAAGGGAGCTATATATAGGAATTATATTTCCTCTAAAGAAGTGCTTCTGTGCAGCAGATCGAAGGCAAATGTCCATCATATTTGGAATTACTCAATGGTAATGTTTGGAAGCTGCACACTGCACACTAAAACAAAACACCAGCAATAACCAAAATGGACACTCTACATAAATACTTCTACCCAGCTCTAACATTCACTTTAGAAAAACATAAAACCCCTTTCTTTAGTTACATCCAAAAAGCTGAAGCAGATCACAGTTGTAACACTGGTGTAATAATTGCGTAGCAGTCAGAAAGCAACCCGAGCTACACAGCTTACAGTCAGATGAATCAATTGCCTGTCACACTCCTGAAGAACAAATAACCGCCAAGACTTTAGGCCTAAATTTTGCTGGATACACAAAAGTGTTAGGATAAAAGAGGGGAAAAGTCTTTTCCTTGGTCCTCCCCTCTGGGAGCAGCTCAGTGACGTGACTCATAAAATCCAACACATGCAACTCATTTATCAGAAATAGGACATTTTCTACTCGGCAGCTGTCAGCAGTTACTCCAAAGTTACAGAGTAAAAGAAAACAGAACTTTATCAACTTTGCCTTAACTAAACTGTGCTGCCAGATGAGCCATCAGGCAACGTTTACAAAATAACATTAACTAGCTTTTGTTAAATACATTCTTTTATTCTACTACATCAAAGAGACATAACTTGGTGATTCAAAACGTAACTCAGAAATAATATAAATTTACTTGTACCAACGGAGCCAGAACAGCTTATAAAGAAGAATGGCATAAATGATTCCAATCCATTCTCTTCATTATTTCCCTTGTGATTAACTGCCACGTGTAATAGGGCATAAGATTATCTCTCAGATAACCAGAGGAAGATACCAAACACCACATTCATTTAAAACGCCTCAACTGTGCAACACCACATTAACCTAAAGAGTGCTGTAGTTTTGGATTTCTTCCTTAGTTTTGCAAAATTAGAGTTAACAAGATATCTCTAGTGCTTAGTTATGCACAACATCATCCCTTTGGAATGGCAAAAGTGATGAACTTCAGGAGTGAGCAAAGTTACAGTGAGTAATTAGGAGGGAAAAAAAAAGGAAGAATGGTAGAGAGCACTCGTATTTATTGCTCTGCCTTCCTGTTTCAATGACTTTTCATCAGGAAAAGGCAGGGAAAAGGAGTGCTGTGTATGGTGGTCATCAGTGGATACATGTGTAATGTATGACAGGAACATGGATTACACTGTACTCAAGACAAAGATCATCATCCAGGTCAGCTCTGCAGAACTCCACTGAGTTGATCCCCAAGAAAAAGTATTTAAAAAAGGAAAAAACAAAACAAAACAAAACAAAAACAACACTGTAATCCATTTTAAAGCATCGTTGTACCTTATGGAGCTTACTACATTGTAAGTATTCATCTATCTATACATGTTTTTTAACCATGAGGTAAAAAAGAACACAAATAACCAAAAATCACATAATTATCATTTTAAATAGACCAAAAAAAAAAAAAAATCTTCATTTTATATCATGAATTGCCGTATTTAAAAAAAAAATAAAATAAAAAAAAAGTTCTGCAAATTTCTAACCTTTCTGGGATTTCAGATCCACTTCTCTTAATTGACTGACGTAAACATCTATTGCCCCATGAAGCGTAGAAGCTTTTAGACTTCCATCTGATGAATCTAGAAAAGAAAAAAAAGAAGATGACAGGATTTGTGCATCATCCGCTCTTTTAATTTAGAAAAGTGCCATCGTTCACTGTTAGAAATAAAATTTGCAAGAATCTTTTTTTTCGATCTTCCAATTAACTTTATCTGTTCCTGTATGTTTAAGCAACATTCGCTGTTATTTTGATGAATCATCAAAGAAAGGCTTGGGTTAAAGCAGCCCTCAAAGCCCACCCATTCCCACCTCCTGCTGTCGGCTGGCTGCCCCCCACCAGCTCTGGCTGCCCCAGGTCCCATCCAACCCAGCCCTGAGTGCCTCCAGGGATGGGGCACCCAGAGCTCTAAGACAGCTGTTCCAGGGCCTCATTGCCCTCTGAGTAAAGAATTTCCTTGTAACACAGAACCTAAATCTTCCCTTTTAGTTTAAAACCATTAAAACAGTTTAAAACATTATCCTATTGCTATCTAACCATGTAAAAAAGCTCCTTTGAAGCACCGAATGTCTCACTTTGCTGAGAAAAACAGGTTTCTGATCAAAACTTCCCAAACCAGAATGATGACATGGACTGGACCCCTGCGGTTGTTACTGGACTTGCGGGATCTACCAGGTCTCAACAGCACTCTTTCTTCCTCTGTATAAGCAAATGTACCTCCTTCTACAAGTTCTACGTTCATGTTTGTATGGAGATTGAGCACAACATCTGAACTATTTTAGTTGTCCACTAAAAAACTGCACTAAAAACCACTCTGTGCAGGCAGAGCTTTACCCACAGAAAATACCATAAGCAAAGGTCCAGCAGTTGTGCACTGCAATGTGATGACAGAAGAATTTCTGAAGTAACTGCTGCAGTATAACATACATAGGAAGTCAACATTTGTTCTTTGCCCTGGAAGAAATAGGATGTCCACTGTTAATGCCTTAAACTCACATCCAGAACAGATGTGGAAGATTAGTGTATAAAAGTAATCATGGAAAGGGATTATTATCCCTCAGCTAGAGCTGAGATCTTTGGAAGGCAAAGTAACAAAAAAGTGGCCAATCCTGATTTAGTCAGCTTAGTTTAAGGTTTGCATCTCTATACGTAAATAAGTGAGAAGCAGGAAGATGGACAGAACAGGAAAAGGGGTTAAAAACAGAGATGACACAGTTCTACAACTCAAATAGGTGAATTAAAATAGATCAAAATTTTAACAGGAAAAAATTACATTAAATAAGAGAATCTGGAAGGACAAAACAGTTAATAGAGACAATATACAATTCACAATTTTGACTGAACAGAAGTAAGGCAATCAGTTTTGATATTTAAGTATATACCCAGTGTATGGGAAATTGGTAATCACAGCATGAACCTCTGATTAATCAGCTGAGGCAAGTTTCAGGTCAGCTGTGGGAGCACAGGTGAGGGTAATTCAGCTGTGCTCCTGGAAGGGGTGGAGCCTGGCTCCACCTCCTCTAGACCTCATTTAAGGGCTGACCATCACTAAAGCAGCATCTCTTGGAAACTGCTCCTTGGTGGAGATTGCCTCAGTGTCTTCCAGCAGACTGAAGGTCTCTATTGGGTGAGTCTTTCCTTTAAATAACCTTTTGGATACTTATCACCACCTCTCTTGTACCATCTTTGCATTATTGTCAATATACCTCACTGTACACTCATCATTAACTGGGGTTTAATGCAAATAGAGTAAGAACAAGGGAAAAAAAAAAAAGCATGCTTTAAAATTCAGTTTCCTAGGGACTGACAGCTCAAGAGGAAAGACAAGGCTGAATTGCTCTGCTGCCTAAAGAGCAGATCATTACTCTTGAGCAACTTTGGCTATTTATGAATTTACTACTTCTACAAAAAGAAGTTAGTTGTTAAGCTTTCAGAAAAATCATAGAGACAACTTTGCTAACAAAATTGCCCAGAACATCTCTCAACCCCTAATTTCCACACAGATTTTATAACTATAACCATTGCTTTTAAAGGCCACAGTCTGTTGTGGATAACCTGTTTCGTTGGCAGAAGAGGAAAATCATTGCACGCTTCAATCCTGCATCACAACACAACGTGCCACGTATGACTTCATCTCAATAAGCCTCTGACCTACTGTAGGTCATATAGGATCTTCTTTCAGGATATCCAAACTCGTGAGGGAAGAAAACAACTTAAAAATATATCAATTGTTTTTTCATTTGTGGCAATTATGAAAAGCTTTCAGACATCGTATCTGAAGGAAAATATTGCATGTTAGAGGTTACCAGAATTGGATCATACTTGGATGTCTAGTTTTATTTTTCCTGCCTGGAATTTAGACCAGTCAGCTCTGCATTGGAACAAAAGCATCCATGTGTAGGTGAAGCGATAGGACAAGGGGGAATGGATTTAAAGTGAAAGAGCAGAGGTTTAGTTTGGATGTTAGGAAGAAATTATTTGCTCAGAGGGCAGCGAGGCACTGGCACAGCTGCTCAGAGAAGCTGGAGGTGCCCAAGGCCAGACTTGATGGGTTCCTGAGGAGCCTTTTCTGGTGGGTGGTAACCCTGCTCATGGCAGGGAGGTTGGAACAAAGTGATCTCTGATGTGCCTTCCAGCCCAAGCCATTCTATATGATTCCATGAAGTATGCAGTATAAATATTTCATTTTTCACTTATAAAGGCATGGGTTACTGACAACTGCTGCAAGACGTACATTCTGCAAGTACATAATCTTTTATTAAGAGCTCTAAAAAAATATTGCTTTGAATACATTAGGTATCTAAAAATTAATACTGCAACAAGATTGAGAATTTTCAGTGTCATTATATGAGAAGTTACAAATGCGATGCAGCATCATCTACATCGCTTAATGTTTGAACACATCCAAAAGAAAAAAATGTGTGGTTTTCTAAGCTGCAAGAAAAATGCTGTTACACCCAGGCAGCATCTATTTGTACTGTATATGTAAATCTATTTACTGATTTCTCCTGTCCATAAGCTCCGTCCAAAACAATCTGCATTCCATAGGACACAAAGAAAGGGAAAGAGAAAACAGACTGATGATGAAACCAGGTAATAACTCAGTAAGTGTTAATTCATAGCAGACTAAGTTTTTAATTTCTATTATTTTTTTAAAATTCCCGTTTTTTTGGTCTTTTTTTTTGTTTTTGTAACCTGGCTTCTGAGCGACAGGAAAATGCAGCTGACTCCAGTATCTCTCTGAAGAGCAGGTTCCTTTGTGTAAGATGGTGTGGGGGAAAGCACGGTCACAAAGGAAAAAGAATTTGCCATCAACAGAACCAAAGCCAAATTCTGAGATACGAGACTGGAAGACAAAGGATGCTTCACATGAGGACAACCACATTAATACACTTTGTGTAGATGGCAAAGACTAGATCAACTGAATTACTGAGACACAAGCATGTGCATGGCTAATATATATCTACTTTAACATATATACGAATAGTATATATATATTAACATATATATGAATAGTACTTAAGGATGATACAGAAATGGACTCAATGGAACTCTGAAATAAGATTCTTGATTTAAAAATTCCTTAGGGCACATTTTAAAAACCAAATGCTCAAGGAGAGCAAAATCAAAAGATCAGATGCAACATTGCTAAATAAATGGTTCGTTGTTTAATTTTCCAGTTGTTCAAAAAATAAACATTGTCTTTCACATTCAAAGCCCTCTGAAAATAAGATTCTGGTATTCTGCCTCAATGCTAGAGAAGAGAACTACCTTATCAGAACATTCTTAAATCAGAAATCTTAGACACTTCAGCTTGCTTTCATGTGAGGATCATTCACAATTAGTAAGCAGCTACTCTGTATGTTCTCAAGAAAACTGAAGCTTTGCTGTAATTGCTGGATTTTAGTTCATTTAAGACAGTGAGTCTACACCACTGGAAGTCACCGAAGCTTTCTGGTCTCCCAGTATTGGTTGCTGAAGACAGAAACTGGCAGAATAATGCTAACAGATGCTGACATCCATAACAGGGAAAAGAACAAAAAGATAAGGGACTTCTTGGATGTTTATGCATGTTTCTACTCTCCAGAGTAAGCTCCTGCTGCTTATAAACCTGTGTTGATTTGCCCTCAAACCCAAAAGTCATTTTCTCTGAGTTAAGTAAGTAATACCAAAAGAATTTTCTTTTTCTTTTTTTTTTTTAGAGCTGGTAGGGGAAAATTTGGCCTGTTGGCAGAGCAGAGAATACATAGTCAGACAATAACACTGAAAAATAAACAAGTTTTAGCTAGAGTGAACACAAGTCAGCCTTGCACCCTGGCATAAAAGAAATTTAACAGTAACCTTGACTACATTAACTGCAGCATGGCCAGTATACCAAGGGAAGGGATTATCTCCCCTTCTACTCACTCAGTACTTGTTAGATCACGTCTAGAATACAGCACTCAGTTTTGGGGCTCCCAATAAAAGAGAAACATCAATTAACGGGAAAGAATTCCATGGAGGAACATCAGGTAGTTGGGGTCTGAAGAGCTTCCTAGTCAGGAGAGGCTGAGGGCTTATACAGCCTATAGAACAGGCAGCTTCAGAACCTGATAGTAGCCCTCTACGAACCACGTGGAGGCAATGAAGATGAAGACAATCCTCAGAATGGAGAATGACAAGAATGCAAGGGACAAAAGGCTTAATGTTAAAGATTTCATCTAGATATATGGAAAAGCTTTTTCATCCTGAAGGCAATTACATTCTGGAACAGTCTGCCCAGAGAAGGTGTATGGCCTGCATCCTTGGAGACCTTCAACACTACAAGACAAAGCCCTGAGCAACCTCACAGCCAGCTCTGCTTTAAGCACTTGGGTAGACAAGACAACCTCCAGAGGACCTCAACCATTCAGTGACTGACCTCCTGAAGCCTCTTACAACCTCAGTTTTTCTATGAACGCAGTAAATCAGAGTTTTAAATGATCAAATAAATTCTAAAAGAAAAAAAAAACAAAACCAAAACAATCCACTATTTTTTGTAATTTGGATTTCTAATGGCTATTTTAAGTAGTAACATGCAGTAGAAGTAAAAACAGTTGTTTCACATTAAGAAGTCATTCAAAATCCATAGAACATGCTAGAAGTGCTTCTACTGAAGGGTTGGCAAACAATTTGTCAGTGACTAACAAAGCCCCCAGTATGGAAAAAAGGCACTGTCCCTACCTTCCTATTTTAACAGTAACAGCACAGAACACTCACACATGCTAGATACCTAGAATTACACTGAGCATTGGAGAGAATTTGTTAAAATACATAAGTATATTTATTGATTTATTTTACACAAACATTCCAAAATAAAAAAATACATAAAATGGATAAAACTAATCTGAAAACAACAACAAAATTAGAATGAAAGACCAGACCGGTTTGCTGTTTCAATATAGGAGCATAAGAGGTTACTCAGAATTGTGTTGTATTTTCCCTTGAATAATTTGAAATTAAATTCAGCATTCTCAACTACGCTTTGCCTATTAAATAAACCTTCTAGAAGGATACATCCTCAAGATCTATAAAGGGTTGTATTTTTCAGTTATCTGATAGAATTATTACTGCAGATAATTAAATAATTACATACCTATGAAAACCCAACTGAGGACATCAGAAGATGCAAGTTTTTCTTCCTATTTCTATCAGCAAACATCAGCTTGTTGGACAGTCAGGGTTATCTTGTGGCACTGATTCCTCACGTGCAAAAATCTAGCACTTAAACTTTACATTTTCAAGTATTTGGAGTTCAATCACTGAATCTTAAAAGCCATTTGCCTTTAGAAAAATTCATACAAAATCAAGGGGGATAATCCTCTTTAGGAAAAGATTAACTGTAGCCAACACTTTCAGAATTGAAATCTGAGAAATAAAGTTAGTTCAACAATCACACGGCTTCTAAATGTTTAAGCTGAACCAGGTTAATTAAGGGAAAAATAATCATCTGTTGGTGGAAAAAACTAATTCCTGCCTTAAGAAACCTTCAAACACTCTTCCTATTCTATGAGCTTATTTAACTGAAGGAAAAACAGACTAGCAAGCTTGATTTAATTCTGTGGTTTAATGACTAACTCATGAGAATGCGTACTGCATTCATTTCCAGGAATATTAATATAGATTGCTAAGAAACACAAGAGGACTTGTAACGAGACAGCGTGTCCCTGCAAGATGCTTAGTGAGTGACTGTAGTAACCATCATTAAACCTATTTATACCTTCTATTATTTCAGTTTAATACCAGATAAATAACAAGAAAACTGTGAAGGAAGTGAGAAACTCAATATAGAGAACATCAGTTGACCTGACACTCCCTTAAAATAATGAAACTGATAACGTGTAACAGATATTAACTGAGAAGAAAATTAAGAGCTACTTATTATTTCTGAAGGGAAAAGAGAGTCATCAACAGAACAGTCTGGAAATGCTAGGTTCTCATGAGCTTTTTTTCCTACCTCACAATACATCAATGATTAATGTCACGCGATATAAAAATTAAACATAGCTAATCACTGATAACAAACGTAAGACAGAAGTAGGTTAAAGGCAAAACGATTACACTTGATGTACACTTAGTATTTTCTCATGCCCTTTTGTCTAGTCTTAATCTAAAAACATTTAGATTCAGTCTAATGCCTAAAGCACAGGGGGTATGGCAACTTGCCTGCTCTGCAAAAGGCTGTTAGAGCCAAGTTTGGAAAATATCTTTCAAATACACACTAGTGAATGCTATTCCTGAAAATAAAAGGAATAAAGGCTGAAACACTTGAAAATTATAGGAAAACCAGATTTTTCCTTTGTGTGGTTTATATTTAAAAAGAAAAAAGGAAGAGTGAGAGAAGAAACATTGTCTTAGAAGACAAAACATACCTACTGTGATACTCCCTGTCTTTGTCTCAAGGCTGGTGTTACCTAGTAAGGAAAGACAAAGTGAGATTTTAATATTAAAAGTGGATTATTTGACTGGTATCTCAAATCTCAACAGAGATTAAAGTAATGTGATCTCATGGTGAGATATATGCTTTGCATCTAAAAGCAAAAGAGTATAAACCAGTTATATTGCTTCAATACTATTGCTTCACATACAAAAAAATCTGAACACATGAGAATCAAAGAAAAAACGGATGAAAAAAACTTATCTGAGTAAAGCAACCCACGGATATTGCTCTTCATTGAGTTCAGCACGAGCTGAGTGTGCAGGGCAGACTGGAGAATCAAACAAGTATAAAAGGCCTACAACACAGAATGGTCTCTTACTGACCTTGCATTACAGAATCAGAGAATTGCTTCAGTCAGAAAAGACCTTAAAGATCATCAAGTCCAACCACAACCTAACCTTATTACCCTCTGCTAAATCATGTCCCTGAGCACCACATCCAAACCGTTTTCAAACACATTCAGGGATGATGACTCAACCACCTCCCTGGAGAGCCTATTCCATTCCTTACTTTGAACTGGCCCTGGTGTGTTATCAGTAAACCTCAAAATAAGCACTCCTTCCACATCACATAAAGCACTAAGAGAATGTGGAAGGATGAGGGATGTACCACCCATGCTGTTAACAGTCTATAAGTTGGTAGAAGCCCTCGTATTTCCATTTATGCCAAGCACATTGCCTCAGAAGAAAAGCTTTAAGTGCAAAAACCAAACCATGACAGTTCACTCTTGTTACTCCCTCATCGTCCCAGAAAGATAACAAACCAAAATAAAAAAAAATCTGATCACAGTAATTTACTCTAATTTAATAATGTATTGCATTCCCAAAGGTTCCAGATCCTGATCAAGTTCTGCTCCTGTCTTCTGTAATTACACAGTAATTATACAGTCATTAGGGCAGAATGCGTTCCACTGTATGATCTGTAATGTTTTCTTTAGCAGCCCACGAACTGAAAGCCAGAAAGGAAGCCTATCATCAATAGTCTTGAATTCATTGTTTCAAGCACATACTGTATGAAATACTGAGCTGTTCCGCAAATTACATTTGAAACAAAACAATTTTTCAATGGATTGGAAAGAGGTTTGGCTTCATTTTGGGTTTTTGTTTTGCTTGGTGGTTGTTGTTGTTTTAAGGCACACAGTAATTACCCCATCCTTCTCATCTTACCATTACTAAGATTTATTTTTATACAATCTACAAAAAACCCAGGATTTCGTCAACCAGCAGCTCCCATAGACTACATGCCATCTGAACAGAGCTCTCAGGACTTGTGGATTTGCTGCTGTTTGTTTTCATGGTTATCTTTCTCCCTTCTGTTTTGTTAAACAGATCCTTGAAGAACATTAAACATTTAGAAATCAAAATCATATCAATCACAAACACTGCATATGACTAAAACTGCATAATGTACACATATTAGAGCGATAGGCTCATTTCAAACATCTAGCTAGAAGTTACTTTTAAAGCAGATGGGAGTTTCCTGCTGTGTCTACAAACAGTGCAGGCAAGCATATTTTTGGTCAAATAATTGTTCAGCATAGACCAACACTTACAATTGAAGCTATTTTATGGATATATCAACAGCAAAGAAAGGAAGAAGGTAATTATTAGCTTGCTATTAATATTCTGTTGAATTCAGTATGGTAGTGCAACACTGGAAAGTCTAAGACCTAATAGTTTCAACAGAAAATTAATTTTAGTGGCTTAGTGGTTTTTGAAGAGCTATCTTTTCTACCACATATGAAAAGCTTCAGACTATAGTTTTGTAAGACAGGGTCAGTACAAGTCCAAGGAGAAAAGACAGCTTTGGGAATACAAATAAGGGCATCACTTTACGCTATTTCCATTTCTCTCAAGGAGTCTGGGTTATGCTGATGAAGCATGCAAAAAAGCAATTAAGGATGCCTACATGCATATCATCTTATCTACCTTTATGTTTCCTTGCAAGACCAATCAGATTCAACTGGGACCATTTACTCCCTTCCCTTCAGTTGTGGCACAGATTACAGAAACAAACATGTAGATTCACTGATATTTCCACACAAACTGTAATCCCCCTTTCTAAGGGTATCTTTAAGATAGTGAAGCCAGATTCAAAACATTCCATAAAGGTACATTTCTGGGCATTTCATTCTAGCTGTCTTATTGAATAAAAGTTATTTAGCTTTTATGTAAAAAGGTGCAATGACCTGCAAAATCATAGAACTATACATTGGTTGGGGTTGGAAGGAACCTTAAAGATTGCCTAGTTCCACCCCCCTGCCATAGGCAGATAAACCTCCCAACAGACCAGGCTGCTTGAAGCCCCATCCAACCTGGCCTTGAGCACTGCCAAGAACGAGGCATCCACAGCTTCTCTGGACAGCCTGTGTTAGTGCCTCATAATCATCATACTGAAGCATTTCTTCCTTACATCTAATCTAAATCTACACTTCTTTACTTGAAAGCCATTACTCCTTATCCTATCCCTACAAATCCCATAATACAGTTCCCCTCCAGTTTTCCTGTGGGCCCCCTTTAGGCAGTGGAAGGCTAATACAACATCTCATTACAGCCTTATTTTTTTCCAGGCTGAACAACCCCAACTCTCAGCCAGCCTTCATAGGAGAGGTGCTCCAGCCCTCTGATCATCCTCATAGCCCTTCTCTGGGTGTGCTTCAACAGGACTACATCCTTGTGCTGGGGGCCCCAGAGCTGAAGACAGTAGTGCAGGTGGGGTCTCACAAGAGCCGAGGATGAGGATATCCCTAATCCAACCATCCATGTAGTCAACCAGGATGCTGAACAGCACAGGTCACAATACCAACCCTTGAGGAACACTGTTTGTCATTGGTCTTCTCCTGGACATTCAGCCATTGACCACAGCTCTGAGCACAACCACCCAGCCAACTCCTTGCCCACCAAATGGTCCATCTGTTTATTTTGTAATTTTGAGACAGTATCATTCACATACCTCCCAGCACAAGTGAAAATACACACCACTTCAGACAAGCATTTTTATGTTAAAGGTTATGCTTGGGGCATAAATAAGTAAAACCTGAAATTCTATTTAATTTTTTTAATAGCTAAAAAAGTACAAACAACAGTTTTGCACTGAAAGAAGGAATGAAATCTCACAGACATTAAGAAATTGAGCTAATAAATTAGAAGTCAGGTGCTAAAACTACTACTTGTATTCGTCCTGCAAACAGTGATACAGGTACTCTGTAAAAAAGCAGTAGTTTTCATTCTCTAGCAAAACCACCAGGTAATTCCAGCACTGTAAGACATAATACACACTTTATTTAATAAGAAAAGGCCAAGACAGTCTTTTGCCTGGTTCTTATTTGTACTATTCTGGAAGTGTAGTTTTCTTTTGTGTGTGTTTTTTGTGACAGGAAGTTATCTTCTAACAATATGCTCATGCCTCCATAATCTGAGGCTCTGGAGAGCAGAAGTACTGAAGACAGAAGTACCGTTATGGGATTACTTGAGGCCTATAAGAGAGAATCACACAGTATTTCTTTAGAATTGTTTCTAGTCTTTCAGTTCCAAATTTTAATTCAGTTCAGGCCCTTCCAGAGCCAAGGTTTCCACTCGAGCCTGGGCACCAACAGAGCTAGGATTATATAGCCCAAGTTTCAACTACAAAACAGGACTCATTTGTGTTCCTTTCACATCAGAGTTTTGTATGTGAAAACCATAAGCTGCTTTTTAAAAGGAACAGCTAAAATACTGGTAGGTGTTCCAGATCCATTTAGTTGACGGCTCATGAAAATAACTCTGAAGTAATGTTAGAAATGTCCGTATAATTTTGAAACAGTTGAACTTGTTTTCACACTGTTCCTTAGTCAAATTACAGTGAAGCATTACTGAGGAAGTATGTCATTAACAACAGCTGTTATTATTTCATTACTATCAAGATAAAAAACTTCCGGATGTGCACAGAGGCATGAACAAGCACACAGAATGATTCTTCCACAAAAAGCATAACTGATAGAAGAAAAAGCAAAAACCTCAACAGCTTATTGGCTAGAAGTACCAGCATCAGAACAGCCTACACGTTGTAAAAATACAACAAAAATCACTATTTCTGTCTATGCGTGCTGAAGTGAACTTTGCCTGATGGGTTTAGAAAACAATCTTCTGTCTAATATAAATGGAGAATGGAGAATCGTATCTGGGACAAGATAGCAGAAAACTGCTAAAAACTGCAGCAAATTGCTTATAAAGATGCAGAGCTAGAAACTTGAACTTGGATGGGCCTTGTACATTTTCCGCTTTGCACTTAAGGACAGATAGTTGAGAGCCTCCCTTCTCCATTCCAAAGTTGTAACCACTCGGTTACTATAGAGCATCAGTACACATATAAACTACTTCTGCTAAAATCTTTGACATACAGCCAAGTTCCACAACAAATCTTCATAGAAGCTGTAAGATTTACCTTACCTATGAGTAAAATACAGCAGTGGGGTACAGTCTCCTTCTGTCTTTTTTAGTATAATTGTCACTGCTTCTTTTAAAGATATTTTGACCTCATTAGTACGTGTTTTACGCTTGTTTCCTATTTCATACGTGTGCTTACAAAATTCTTTTCAAAAATAAATACAACATACTACGTGGTAGGTAGTATGTAGTCTTCTCAATTAAGTACTTAGCAAATACAGGATTGCTTTGTTCATGTACCGTGCACAACTGTTTACACAGAGATAGACTACAGCATTAGTCCGTTTGGTACTGTGAATGTTAGGAATACCTTCAAAGCAGCTAAATTTCATATAGAATTTCAGCTCTTACCATGAATACTTCCCAGCATAATATCACCAGCTACTGAAGAGAGAGATGAAGTTTCTGCATAGAGATATTTGGTCTTCAGGAGCCCATCTTCTGTGGATATGTTGACTGATGTCCCCTGCAGCTTCTCTATGTTCACACTCTAAGAAATAAACATAGCAGAAAATATCATTATGGTTTGAAAAGGCAAAGTGAAATAACATCATTAAGAGAAAACAAATGGTTAGTTGTTGGTGCAGAACAAGCAAAGTTCCTCATTACAAATATTTGCATCTAAGAGCTCTGACAAACAAGTGGGTAATTCTTTGGTAATCCTTTACAACATTTCTATGAACTGTTGCATCCATCAGACAAGCGAAGAACTGAAACAGACAAAAAAAACCCCTTTGCTTTGAAAATTGCTCATGTTATTAAAGCTGCTATTTTAATGTTCATGCACCACTAAGACACTTAAGGCACTGGCTAATCAGTTTTCTAGAACCTAATACCAAGACACCCACTGGCTTTCTTGTTAACACAAAAATCTGCACCAAGAGCTATAATTTGTTCACTCTGTAGGCCCAGCTTTGGTGAATGTTTGAGATTACCACAGCTGCCATTAGCTTTGGCTAACAGTCAGCAAAACCATTCATTTTACCGTTGGTTATCCAGGCCTCTATATTTGGAGGTAAGCTCCAAGCTATACGGAGCCTTAAATAACAAGTGACAGCACCTGTTTCTTTTCAACAGAAATGGAGGAAAAGGAGACCATTTGAAAAGCTGCACTGTGGATATATTTGGGGAATAAAAGGCAGTAAGTTACCTACGTCCAAGTAAACAGTTATGTGGCATAATCTAAGCCCATTTGAACAGAACAGAGTAAGTTGCATCCTCATGTGACTACTAAGCGAATTTACTTCTACTCTTCCAAAGTTAAACTTGATTCATGATGGAATCACGTGACAGGTCATACTTAAACCTCATTCATTTTGTTGTTACTTTGCTTATACCAAAGTCAAGTGAATTGCATAAAATTATTATCGTGTGGAATGACATAGGGCCTTCTTGATCAAGATGTGCCTTAAGCCAATTGAAATTCATTTTTTCAATTTAACATTATCACCTTGTGGGAAAAATGTTAATACAAAAAAGTCTGCTGCCACTTTCTTTGTAATGTTATATAAAGAGCATGCTCTGGATGGAGTAAGAGGTATTCGGATAGACAGCAAGCAGTATTGCACAGATTCCACACAATATTGTGTTACAAGAGATTAGCTAAAGAAACTGATTTGGCATGGGACTGCATCACAGCCAAATTATACTGTGATCTTAGCACTCCATACATAAAAAGCTTCCTGGAGTCTTTTTGCCTGAAGCAAAGGTACAGAATGGAGTCTTCTAGTAAGACATTTTACATTATACAATGCTAGAATACACAGCACATCTCAAATAATGTAATAAACAGCATTAATCTATACGAAGTTCTGATTACAGACGTGCAGTGCTAGAATTATAGATATGTGTGACAGCCAACATCTCCAATCCCTGCAGATACTGCTGCTTATAACAACGCAACAGAATCTAAGCATCAACAGCAAACAGAAAATGATATTAAGAAGGCATCATTTGAAGCTACAGAGGTGACAGCAAGTTGAGTTTTGACACCTGTCATAAAACTTTAACAGAAGAGACATTAAAAAAATTAATCACATTCTTTTCACCAAATACTCCACGATTCCCTCAGTCATTGGTCCTGACAATGACAAGGTATAAAACAGCTGAGGCATGAACCCAAAGCAACAAGAAAAGCCACTGTCACATCCACGATCAACAATCTAACCTATTCTGAAGGGAGTTAAGGGCAACTCGCAATGTACAGGGACACTTTTTGCAGAGCCATTCCTGCCATCAACAGGACAAAAATAAGAGCTGGCTATGACTTACAGAAAAAAAATTAAAGAAGTCACTCAGAAAGTAATGCCTCCTGTTTATTTCCCAGGAAACTACAACAAAGAGCACAATAACACTGTTTGAGGGAGCACATTCTCAGCTACAGAACGCTGTTTCTCAGCACAGTCACCACCATTAGCTATGCATTTTTGCCAGCTATGAACAACTGACTACGTGTCATCCTCGTAAAAATCTGCACCAGCAGAGGTGACCCAATGCTTCACAGCTGCTAGGAAAACATTGCCATGCAGTCTATCTTTCATTGGCCCAAACAGATGGAAGTCACAAGGTGCTGAATAGGACTACAGTCCAGGACAGCCCAGTCAAGGTTGGCAATGTGCTTGACAGTCTCACACTGGTATGGGGCATGGCATTATTTTGCTGCAAGAGAAAGGTTGTCTCCTCCTCTGACCTTGTTGTGGCTCAATCCAGCAGGCAGCTGAGCACCATGCGGTTGTTGTCTCACCCCTCCCAGTGAGATGGAAAGAATCAGAAGGAAAAGTGGAATAGATGCATTTGAAATGAAAACTATTTACCAAGATAGAGAAAAGAAAGAGGGGGAAAATAAATAAATAATCATCCTAACACCTATCTTTTGTTAATATCTATTCTATTATCCTTTTTGATAACTATTATCCTTTTAACATCCTAATTTACAATAGTCATAACTATTATCCTTGCTAACCCTCTTACTATGTATTCTTTTTTCCCCTAAAATAAAACATGTGATGCACAAGCAATCACTCACCAGTCCCTGACTGATGCCCAGCCAGTCCCTGAGCAGCAGAGGACAGCTCAATGAATTCTCTTCCTTTTTCCCTACTTTTCTTCCACATTATGCCTTATGGTATAGGCAGTTCAACTCAGCTGTTCTGACACTGTCCCCTCCCAGCTCCTCATGCACCTTAAACCTCCTTGCTGGCACAACAACAGAGGAAGTTGAGACAATTGAGATCCACAGCTGTATACAGCTCAGCGACAGGTGGAAACTGATGGATCAGTTGTAGCTACCTTTCTTGAGAATGCAAAGCGATAAGCTAAGTCATCCACGTTCATGAGAAAAAGAAGTAATTGCACAGCGACTCACTGAAAAATAAATTCACTGCTAAAATAAAAGACAAAAAAAAATATTCTAGATAGGGAAAGCATGGAGGAAAAAAAATAAAAAAGGTAGGTCTGCTTTTTACTGAGACTAAACATGTTTTCAATCTCAAATTATTCACGTCCTATGATTTTTTGGCAGAACACAGATGTCTGACTCTGTTAAATAAGTGATAGAGAAAAGTCCCTATGGCCAGATTAGCTAATGACACCCCAGTCAAACAGATTTGATTATTTTTGTCCATTGAGCCACCAGGTTTTCCAGGAAATCTCCCTCCCTTCAGGGTAAAGCCTTGGAAGTTACAGTTTCTGACCACATGCTCAAGTCCCATCTGTTTCTTAACCTTTAAAGAAGAAAAGTCAGCCTATCCTCATAAATCTGGTTGAGTGTGTTTTCACACCTGAACATATTTTCAAGATGAAAACTAACACCTTGCTATCCTAAAATAAGACAAACAATCCCTTCCTCACTTATTCTGTTTTTCTTGGCTTTGCTTTTTTGCGCTATTCTTGGTCAAACATTTCACAAATATCTCCTCCTCTTCCCCACCTTAAGAATATTCTCACATGTGTTCAGTGTCTTCCACACCACATCCTTCCCCTCCCCAGCTCCAGGAGGGCCTGGAAATGCTGACAGAGCCATAGCTACACAATGACTGCAACTGATGGAAGAAACATCTCATACAACCACACATGGGAGGTGTAATCTAGGCTGATTATTAGCTGAAGTGGCCAAGTGAGAAAAGAAATCCCAATATCTTAAGTATGCAACCATTTTTTTATAATGCTTTAAGTAACACTAACTTAAGTTGTTCCATAGCCACAAATTCCTGTTAAAAATCACTCATTTCACTCAAGTTACTTCAGTTTTGCAAACAGAAGAGTAACTTCTAACAACATTACTTCCTATATGAACATTTATGATCACAAATAAGAATTTCAGAGTAATCTGCATGAAGTTGTTTATTTTTTCAGGACAGTGTACCTGAGGGGGAAAAAAGGCAAATGAATGACGTTAAGAATTAAAAGCAAAAGCATTACACATACTTCCACAGAGCTCTAGATCTCATTTCCCTACGTATTTTGATCAGTACCATTAAGCTGCTATTTGAAATGAACTCCACGGATTCCAGTGGCATAACAAACTAGTTTGGGAACAAAGGACCAGGCAGCATGCACCTAACTGAAAGATGACCACCCTGCTAGTAGGTTGTGAGGACATTCCTAAATAGCATGAAATACTTTCCACTGGTAGAAATTAACTATTTCTGTTTTCAAATCCTTCCAACAGAAACCCTCTGTAGGGAAACATAAGATACATTACAAAGACTGTAAACTAATTCTGTCTTCTTCCAATGGTCACCATTGGCTTAGGATGGAACCTAACTCCACCTATTTAGTAAGAAGGCCCAAATGGACTAATAATTGATCTGCACTGATCAGTCCAACAGTTGCAATGACAGAGCACATTGCAGTCAGAACCTACCCATGCTGCTTTATGCTAAGAGGTTCTGCTAGGATGAAATAGTGTTCATAAAGAAATGAGATAGCTCATTCAGAGCAGCCTTATGGCTCCTTTCTATGTAACAGGAAGGCAAGCATCCACTGCAAAGAAACAGATAATTTAATGTTGAGAGTCTCGTTTTCATTAGCAGTTCACAACAGCTCACAGCTGGCTCTACCTAAGTGATCACATGATCACAGAATCCAACTGACCAGGTGTGCAACAGCCTGAAACAGCACTTCAGAGGCAATTTTGGACTGTAAAAACTTCCCAGCTTGGTCTCAATTTTACCCTAGGCTAGAGAAAGCTACCCGAACTTTCTGATTCCTTTCAGTTCTGCTGGTTATAAGGGCACTCACTGAATTTGACAAGAGTGCAAGTAACCAAGCTATTTCCAGAATTGGCTCCACATCACATAACAGTGCTTCAGATCTAATGAATCCTAACGCAACCAGTTGCACAGATATTACAGTGGCTGAATATTCAAGCTGAGCCTAAGAACCAGATCAGGTATGAAAACTGTACCGTCGTGTAAGGGATCCTAGCTCTGCATTATCCTAAATAATGAAGAATTGACTACTTGTGGTAAGAAAACCAAATTAGTGTAGTATCAGGCTTGTCTCATGCTGCCATCTGCTGAAAAGAACAGGTTATTTCTCTGAAACTTCCCTGCTCTCAGGGTTCTTTTCCCTGCACGTCATAGCAAGATTACAAGCGATTGCTTCCTCTGATGCAAAGAAATATACAGAACTTTCCACTCTTTGGTTCTTATAAATCATATAATGCTGGAAGTGAAAAGTATGTGCACATATCTGGTTGTTATTCATGAGACACTACAATAAACCTAGGTGCCTACTGCAGAATCCAAGTGCCTAAACATCAGCCAACTAAAAAGCTCTAGACTCCAGCTTTAATTTTGTAGGCCCTCACAGATGTGTTGTATGAGCTAGCCCAGCCTCAAGAGCTGACAGAATGATCGCATGTTCATTACTCCACTTTCTACAGAGCCTTTTCATAGAGACTTATCCAAACAAAGCATGATACCAGGTAGTATAGTTAAACAAATATAAGTTAACAGTGAAATGACAATCAGCCCGTGGTAATCATTAAATATTCCTCAGTGTATGCCCTTCAAAGCGTAACCATTTAGCAACAGACAAGCTGAACAAGAAACTCATGAAAATGCCTCAGTTCTTACTTACACCCTTCTCTGTTGCATGAATATCTGTATTCCCATAAAGCGTTCCAAGACCAATTACTTTGCCACCATTTGTCCGTATATCAATTTTATGGCTCTGAAAAAAAGTAAATAAATTCACACAGTTAGGGCAACGTAACTAGAAAACAAGTTACCTCCTTTTTCAAGCTGCATCACAGTCACAAACTTAAACTTCCCTTTTACTGGTTTCCTCTGAACTAACTGCCAAATGTGCTGCTTGCTCCCAAAGCAGTCAAACCCAAAGATACCATCACAAAACTCTTTTGGACAATATACATGCACACACACGTAAATCTATATAGAGGTAATTCCTCTGATCTGGGGCCTAAAGGAGCCAAGAAGCTTCCTGTGGCCACCAACACAGCAAACACATACACAGGGAAAGGATGATACCTTCTACTTATAGTTTTCCCTCACATTTTCCTTATTTCTGAATCAAGCAGGCTCAGTGAGCTGATGGAGTAGAAACAGCAACACCAAGCTCCTCCAGAATACAGCAAGGACACAGAGGAGCAGGGCTCAGAAGCCTCACATTGCCTACTTCACAGTGTTCTGTTCAGTTCAATAGTGAGCACCACTTTACCACTGCTTCAAGTGTCCTAGAAAACAGGACTGTGACTTCTCCATCTTTAAAATTCAACTTTTCTCAAGTCTCCTATCTTTCAAGTATCTGAGAAAAGATGCTCATCACATTTAGAGTTGTGAGTGCAGACAGCTTTCTCCTCAACATTATAAAATCTCATGGCAATCATGATTGCATCCTGTGATTACTATCAATAATGCTGGCTAAAATTGCTTTGTTTCTTACATTATGCAGTTTCTCATGTATTTTTTTGTTGTAAATATACAGTCCTTATTTTTTTTTCCAAACCTTTAGAGTATCTCTAACATACAATACTGTTGGCTTGTCAGATTTTACTTTGTCAGATGTTACTTTCAAAGATTAATATGGTCAATTAGAATTGAGAAGATACAGGTAGAGTGTAGTTCACTGAATATGGATTAAGTCTGGCTCTGTAGTATACTGAATTTCAATGTAAGCTGAACTTCACATTTATGTAGCTGCACATTACAAAGCCACTTCTTAACGTATAAGAAAAACGTTGAAAGGCTTCTCATATCTCAGAAATGCTTAAAGGAATTACTCTAGGGGAAATAAATAAATAAATCAAGTGCAATCTCAATTACTCAAGTGAAATTTATTCCAAACAGCACTTAAGTTGGATATTCTTCGATTACTTCCACAAAAGCAAGTCAGCAAACATGAAGTTGAAAGATCAAGAAAAATCAAGGTCACAGCCATGTCACGTCCAGTATTTATCAGTATAATCAGCTGGGTACTTCGGACATGTAATTTCAAGATCAAGTTATACATTAATCTAAGGAGTTTCAATAGCACTGAGGCATCAGAATTGAGAAAAAATATCACACAGGAAAAAAAAAAAAAGAAATGATGCTGCATACCGAGAAGTACCTCATAGTGCCACCTAAGAAAACAACTATTAAGTCTGCTGGTCAGAGAAGGGAATTCCCAGAAGTTTTATTTTGGAGGGGTAGTGCAGCAGGGGAGGAGCACAGCAGAAATGAGGCTCACTGCTTCCACCACTTCAGTAGCTTTCAGCTATCAAAGGTGCCTAGATGTCTTACTTCATATTATTTAGTCTTTGACTTTGTGTTGTAATGGTATGCAATAAATGAAGGCACAGTGCTACCCACACACACAGTAACACTCAGAAATACCAGAGTATTTCTCACCCATACAGCTGGCATTCAGCACTTTATTATGCTATACTCCATCACACAGTCCCTTTCGAAACAATGACAGCACAGGGAAGGGTTCATCATACCTTTATTGACTGCAAGACACTAGTCCCCTTCTCAGTTTCTATTTTGCAGTTATCACATTCCATTTTCTGAACCTTCACGCAGCCAGTTCCTGATGTTTTGATATCCAAATCTGGAATTAAAAGTTTTATTAGCAATGGAACAGTAAGAACCAGGTGTTAAATACAGCACTTGATCACAATAGAGCAACTATACACAGTAGGATAAAGATAGTAGCTTCTTTAATATACGGAATCTGACAGCTAAGTTCAGCTATCCTTTCAACTGCACACCTAATTAGTGTCAACAACCAACAGTGAAAACTGGCTGAATGTTACAAGTGGCAGCAGTGACTGGCAAGGAGTGTGTGGCCCATTAGTGAAGCTATAATTTCACATACATATACACAAACACACAAAGAGCTACATTCCTGCACTCCACACTACCATATAGCCACCCTCACCACTATATCTATTAACAATTCTACCCTGGCATAGGTGTTGGGATGGGAAGGCTGAAAAGTTGTTCAAGACCTTACACAGAGTAACAAAACTCAGCTGCAGATGCTGTATTTGTACTGTTATGTCTTCTTAGACCCATATTGCTTCAACAGCATAACATAAAAACATGTATAAAAGAGTTCACAAGCATCGTTCTTCCCTAGCCTTCTGGAAGGCCTGATTTATCCTCCTGGCACGATGGACACTGAATCACCTTACCTTACTAATGTTTATAGGCTTCCATAAAGAAAAGTTCCTGAGTCTTGTAGATAATTTGATTATCAAGTGAGTAATTCATGGGCTCAAAATGCTCCAGGCAGGACAGCATTTTTGTGCCACTTAAGATCAAGGGAAAAATGTGAGAACCTGTAGTCAGGGGATTCTGACTGTATTAACAGTCATTTACATTAGTGACCACCATAAACACTGGCAAGAATTAAAGCCAGAAAAAGATAAAGAAGTTTATTTTGTTCTTCTATGGAAGAGAGACAGAAGAAAAAAGTAGTGAGAGTAAAAAACATACGAAAGATTTAATTGCCACAGCAAACTAAGAGGTTAAGTTCAGTGAAAGATACACATAGTATCTGAAAGCCACAGTTTCATTAGACTGGGGCCAGCAGAGCTGGACTGGATAGGCAAGTTTCCCAGAAAGCCTTTTGTTTGTATACTTTGTTCCCTTAGCTTCCTCACAGAACAGGGAGATGGACAGACCTCCAAAACAGAAATACAGTGACTGAGATTTCATCTAATTGAACATTTCTTAAACTTCAATGTTAAAAGAGGTTTTGAGGCACGTAAAAGCACAAAATCTGACAAGTGGTATTGGTGACTATTGTCAGAGGCTGAATGTTTGTATGGCCAAAGCCTAGACAGTTTCACTGGACTAAAAATATCAGAGCAGTATTTGAGCTATTTTCATCTGATCAGTGCTGATCTGCTGGTTCTCAAGTTGCCAAGGCAGGCAGATGAAACTTTTCCAGGATGCTGTATTTCCTTCAGAGCAGTTGGATTGTTTAAAGGCAGTTCCCAGAGAGACACCAACAGAAGCACTTCTCAGACATCTGAACTTGAAACAGCATGTCCCTGCACAGCACAAACCTGGAGACAAAAAGGAAAACAATATGGTTTTTGATACAAGCTGTCTTGCTGAAAATTGCTCAATTCACTCACTGGAAAATTGCATGGCTGCTTAGAAGGGCCTACATGCAAGACTTCTGCTACTTCCTTTCAGCAAAGACAGAGGCCACAAAAGGCAATTTGCTTATGTAAACTTTTAAGTTCTATCAGCATGGTAAGCCTCCAGCTCTTATCCCTTCTGTCAAAAAGATTGTCACAAGTCCATGGGGCCAGATGGGATCTACCTGGGGGTACTGAGGGAGCTGGTAGTCACTTTTAATAACAAAAGATTATGATTCTGCAAGGTAGATTCTGGCTGTTATTTGAAAACTGTATTCGTAATGTAATCCTAGATGCCCTCTTCTGGCATGGATCTTCACTACTAGTCTGAGGGTTCATGTGTAAGTTGTCAGGAAACAAAGGATTCCTGGCCCGCAAACAGACTGTGCTTTGATCCTTCAGAGTCACAGTGCACTGCTAGCCTTGATCTAGGGAAGATTAGCAGGTGAGGAATGGAACGCTGATGTCTTGTGAACAGACTTCCTATGCAACAATAAATGACTCTTTAAAAAAACAACAACAACAACAACAAAGAAGGCTGGATAAGAGCTGGATAATATCGCTAATGAAACCCTAAATAAGGAGGAAGATACAATTTCAGTGCCAAAGTTCCAAGAATACAGTGATTTCTTCTCAGTGAAGCTGAGGACTGCAGCCAACTTCCACCACGCAAACCTTGAAGAGCACAAAGATCTCTGAACTGCAAACAACTCGGACCTGGAAATAAATGTGCACAGGGAAAAAAAGCCCACTAGCACAGGAAGGTAGGCAGGGGTACCCAGAAACACCACCTTTAGCTATCATACATAGCATTTACCAGCCTAATTTGAAGTGACTCAGCAGCATCGAACCACTGGAAGTACTTGATGATGATCCAATTCTCAACTCACATAGGAAGCTTAAGGAAGCTTATCTGTACATGCACAAACACGTTAAGCTCATTCAGCCCCTTTTACTGAGGCTATCACATTGCAATATTTGCTACTCTGAGGTGGCAGGTCTGCCATGTTTAGTAGGCGTGGACAGTCTTTGCTTCCCTTCTCAATTATTGTTTATGCTTAAGAAAAGTACAATGTGGATAAAGCATTCATATCTGCTTCCCATTAACATTCATGGAAAAGAAAAAATAATCTATGTTATTTAGCTAAGACTGAAAGCAATCTTATGGGCTTTCATAAAACTAACATGGAAGAATTAAAATCTCCCAAGGAAAGAACTGACACCAAAACCAAAAACACCCCAGTAGCTTATAAATTGATCTAGCCCCAAAATGCCCTTGGGGACAGAGCTGTTATTCTCCTCAGTGAAGCTTGGCCACCACTTCAAACTTCATGGTTCTCCTACATGACTTTAGCATAAAAGCCAGTGTTGTAAGCAGGATGTAACATAGGAGAGCATCAGTACAGTCTGCTGAAGGAGCCTGTATAATCTTCAGCCCTGGAGGTTTTCAAAAAGTGGAACTAGAAATGTCTGAGGTTCCTTCCAACCTGAATTATCCTATGATTCTAATAAGAGAATAACTATATAGGAAGAGAAGACAGCTTGTTTACCTGAGGATGCTACACAGGAAGAGATGATCTCAGGGTTAAACAGCAGGTGCAACTGTAGACACCAACACACTGGGTTCTCTTCATATGCAGAGCAAACTCAGCCTACAGCTATATACCCACACTGCCCCAGGAATAAACAACTAAAACATAGATAAGCTGAAGTAAAATAAATCAATACAAATTCTGCTAAAGGGAAATTAATTGGCATCTGTCATCTACACAGGCTAAATATGTCAGAGAGGATGATCAGATTGTGTATTATATTGAAAGACTGTGCCTAGCACAAGTCTAGACACAGAGGCAGAATCAGCGGGTCATTTAGTAGTCAGCCCAGTCAAATACAAGTTGCCTTTGGTTTAAAATAAGTACTTAAACATGTAATCTAGCACTTTCTGCTCATGCTCTTTGGGTTCTGTGTTGGAGTTTCCTGGATAAGCTCCAACCTGAACTGCTAAAGCTGTTATGAAATACTTCCAAAACCAGGAAGCTCGCTAGAATGCTGGGCAGACATGATGTAAAGACTACTCAACTTCTTGACAGATGAGAGCTAAGATAAAAGAGTCTGAATAGGACGCTGTCAGCATCCTCATGCACTCAAGGAAGGACAAAGAACAGCCAGAAGGTTCACATGGACTTGATGATCTTGAGGGCCTTTTCCAACTTAAGTGATTCCGTGAGTCTAGAGCCACTGAGGATACATTCTAGATTGAGGCACACCTTCCGAGGAGTAAGATCTTGTGCTGATGCAGGGATGTTTGCTTACAGAACACTTATTTCCTAAACTAAGGAGAGGAACTACCCCAAAATAAACTCAAAGGACCCCAGAAAATCAAAGCAGAGCAGAGTAGAACCCTACTGACAAGCAGCAATTCCAATTAACAGCACCATGAGACAAAACTAACATCATGCTAATTAAGATGTGACCAACAGCAAGCAGTAGAATTGGGCTATAATCCAGGCTGTATAGGACGCTTGAGTTGCATGATCTTTCCATAAAATTAAGTGGAACAATTTGCTTAGAGACCTAGAAGTTAATAAAGCCTACTTCAAGAATGCCAAAAGTCAAGAATGCCAAAAGGAAAAAGACTCTCATATGACACTGTCTGCAGAGCTGGTGACTTTCCAAATATAATAAGAATATAACTTCAAAACAGAACAAAGGCTAAATGAATTCTGTGTATTAGGATTCATCCTTGAGGCCTCTGGGGAGGCTTCCCACAGTGAAACTCTTCATCAAAGCTGAGATTCTCCAGATCTTAACACAACGGATTCTCCCCTGCACTCCTCAAAAGAGTAACAAGTAAGGAGCAACACAAAACACTCGGGAGAAAATGAAGTATAAGCAATGTCGAATCAAATGAAGGGTCTTGGTTTGACCACACTCCTGGTGACAGCTGATTTCTTTAGAAACAACCAGCTTGGATTTTCAGAAGGCTTTGTCTGACAAGGCCCTTAGTTCCACATTTGTTCTCTTCCTTTCAGCTATAAATGATGAATCATCCCCAACACTTGGCAAACTTAGAAATCAGTACAAACTGCCACGTTCATCAACTGATTCATCTGGAATAGTTAAAACTGACTGACAAACTGCACACCTGTGTGTTAAAAACCACAGGAAATTCAGTGGCACACCTAATAGACGCCTTTGTCAGAAGACATGGAGTGCTTTTCACAGACAAGCACTTGTTCCCAGAGATCCTCTGTGAGGCTTTAACAGGTTACAACAGCTGACAACTGAGAGCACTCCTGAGTGAAGCATTACTTCTGTCTGCCCCATTCTTACTCTGCCCTGACTGTCAGTATGGCTGTCCCGAGACAAAGTAGGTGATAGTAAAACAGATTAAAGGTTCAGCACATCTTTGCTAGAAAAGCTTGTCGAAGTGGTAGCCAAGAGAGTATAACACCGTGGTCTAGAAACTCACAGGTGACATGTACGGAGCTTAGATTGGATTATTCACCATCTCTCACAGCACAACTGCAGCAGGTCGTCAGATGACACAGAGCCTGGAATAACTACTTGAAACGAAACGAACGACTTTTTTCGGTACACTTAAAGAGTTTTTCTGCAGCTCAGCTCTGCGCACCAGTTACCCTACAGGCACTACCGGCGTCCCAGAGCACGCCGTACCGCAGCCCCGGCCGCCGTGCAGGACACACCTCCGGAAGAGCCGTGCTGCAGGCCGGCACCCGGCGGGCTCATCCCCAGCCCCGAGGGAGCCCCGCCGGCCCCTCACGCACCGAACTTGCCCGGCGTCCGGACGTCCACGGCAGCCTTGCTGTCCATGCCCTCGGCCGCGATGGCCAGCAGCTGCAGAGCCTCGTCGTAGCGCACCCGGACGTGCTCGAGGTGACGGCGGTCGCTCCGCTCCACGCCGCTGACGGTGACCAAGACGCGGTCCGCGCCCGGGTAGCGCTGCGGGTCGAGCGGCCTCACGTTCACCTGGCACG
This sequence comes from Excalfactoria chinensis, assembly GCF_039878825.1. Taxonomy (NCBI): domain Eukaryota; kingdom Metazoa; phylum Chordata; class Aves; order Galliformes; family Phasianidae; genus Excalfactoria; species Excalfactoria chinensis. The sequence continues at coordinate 11,540,298 of NC_092825.1, read as the reverse complement.
GCAGCCGCACCCGCAGCCTCCCCCGCGGGCCGACCACCAGCGTCCACTCCTTCAGCGGCTTGGGGCCGCCCGGCTCGGCGGAGCCGCTGCAGCCGCGGCACCCCCCGCCCACCGCCTTCAGCGCCCACGGCACCCAGCGCGGGGGCAGCGCCCGCATGGTGCCCGCCGCGCTCCCGCTCCGCTGCCGGCCGGGCTCCGGTAAACAGGCGGCGGCCGCTCGCGGAGGCTCCTGGGAGCTGTAGTGCGCTGGCGTCTGGAGGGCGCTGAGGGCCCGCCGCGCTCATTGGCTGAGGAGCGAAAGGGGAGGGCGAAGCGCGGCCACGTTCCGCTTGTATTGGTCGGCGGGAAGAACGCTGCGGCCAATCGGCGGTCGGGATGAGAGGAGGGCCGGCAAAGAGAGCAGGAGGAGGCGGGCCCGTGTTGCCATAGCAGCGGGACGCCGCCAGGCGGGGTGCGCCGCGCAGCGCAGGTAGGGCCGGGCGGCAGCGACTATTAGCGGCCCGTGCGGGGATATTTTACTGAGTTCTCTACAAATATGCCACGAAACAGTTATCCCGAGAGGGCGTACAAGCAAGTGGGGAGCCGCGGAGTTCAGCTTTTAGGGATTCAGCGCCTGCAGTGTAGGATAGTTATAACGGGGATGCGGGGATGGGGGCGTTGCTCCTTGTTTCGCCTCGAAAATCGTTAAAGGAAGCACAGAAAGGTCCAACCTGTCGAATGCTGGTTTAGTGCAGAGAAATAGAGCTCTACCGAGACGAAAATGCAGCGGTATGTTGGGGCAGAGCTGCAGTGTGCGGTGCTGCCGGTAGGGGGCAGCAGACGCAACAGGTTGGCCTCCCTGCGTGGTCTCTAACGGCGCTCAGCTGGCATCGATGTGTCAGTGGGTGCCCGCATGGAGCAACTCAGCTCCGCACCTTTGCTTTGTACGTATTTCCCTATCAGATGCCATCCTGACAGACTGCCCCTTTGCTGCCACGTATCGCACAGCAACACAGCTTCAAACTCTACTGCCATACCACCAACATCTGCCTCTATCATGGGCCAACAGAGTAAATTAACAGGCACTACTTTCAGAGCAGCCCTCGTCTATTTTGGCTGTAACACTGATTCCATTTCATATTGAATGCTCCCTGCGGCAGTATTCTCGCTGGTGTTAGTTTGTGCTGGGGTTCCTGTCTGCAAGAACCCATCCTTTGAGTTCAAACAGTGCTTGGGCAAGGTTAGCCCCACTCAGAGCTGGCTGTTCATTTGTGTTTCTTCAGCTTACGAATTTTAATGTCAGGATACATCTTTTTAAGTTTATTCAATATTCCGTGCATTTCTACTGTAGAATATTTACATGGCATTACTGTAATCTGTTTTTTTGTGGTTGGCAATTTAAGTTTTTCTGTATCTTTCTGAACTGCTTCCTTGAGCCCTCAGATTTTTCAGGTCACGAGTAGGGCTTGGTGGTTAGGTAGAGCTTGTTTTGTTTTGTCTTGGTGTTTCAGTGTGTGTGTAGCGATGGAAACAGTTTCTTGGGGTACAGAGGGCAGAAAGGCTTTGATTTCAGGGCTGTTTTTTGTTTGTCATGCTACAAGAGCTCTGAGGAAATCAAGTTCCTCATGGAAACCAAATGAAAAGGGAAGTGACGGTTCTCACCATTCAAATCATCCGTATCTAAGCTCTATCTCACTATGGCTCCAGCAGATGAAGTCTGTGGGTGGCTCAGGGTGATTCCATCCTAAACAGCAGGGACTTGAAAACAAACAGAAACAATGGAATTCATAACAGAATTATTAAGCAGTTTAGGTATGCAGCGTGTTATCATCTCCCAAAAACAGTTGTCTATGTAGCTGCATGTCTAATCAAACAAAGTACTCTGAATTTCATGGAATAATAACCTATTGTAACTATTTAATTGTAATTTCAGCTGTTGCTTAATGTTGGTATAGCTTTGCGTTTTAAAGACAGCCTTTAGTGCTGAAGCTTTGCCCAGTTAGTACAGAGGTCCGGCTATTTATGAGACTGTAAACTTTAACTATAGGAAAGAAGCATTAGGAAATAAGATGTTAGGAAATGAAAAGAAAATCGCTGTGCCATTGAATAAATCACCAGTACTCCTTTGTTACTAATAGTATCTCATCCCTCTCTTGAAGAGGATATGATAGAACTGAAAAAGACTTGGAGAAGGATGACAGAGACAGCAGAAGGCAGAGGACTTTATTACCAGTAGCAGCAGGTAGGTTGTATTCTTTTGCCTAGAAAAAGGATTACCAAACAAGGAGTCTGTGCTGGAAAACAAGTGGCATAGAAAGGCTGAGATTGTTCAATGACCCATCCAGTAAAAGAACTAGGAGACATCAAGGAGCCAGATTCAGAACAAACAAAAAGAACTGGTTATGCATGTCTCACAGGGGTAAGATGAGAAACTCCATTCTGTCAGATTTTGCAGATGCTGAAAGTTTTGCATAAGTTCAGGAAAACACCACTGATGGCTTCTTCTGTCTGCCACCTGGCATCCAGTGCTGGCTGAAGGTATGATGAGCTAAACCAGCTTTGGGTCTCTCTAGGTATCGATGCTCTGATCTTCCAGCTAAGTTGTATAACTTTTTTCTGACTAATCCAGTGCAAAATGCTCATTCTCAGAGCCATGTTTCTTTTTTAAACATTTGTGTGCAAACTAATCAGCATGGAGATGCAGATAAATATCCTGTGTCATGCTCAGTAGCTTGGCTGAGGTTCTGTTCATTGTCTCCCTGCTCTGGGTGCTGCCTCTCAGCCAGCAGGACAGATGGGAATGTGCTCTTTGGCAAACTTCCACCAAAATTAGCCTTTTTATCTCATACTATTGACTTAAAAATAGTAAACTTCCTTAGCTGATTTTGCCTGAGAAAATGGTCCTAAAGTCATTCCTCTTGCAGATCAGCATTGAAGGAGAAGGAAGGTACCTCCTCCTGCAGAGGAAGGCAGTGATACCCAACATCCACTAATGTCACTGGCTTGGGAAGGAGATCTGTGTCTATGGCCTTGGTTCACCTTAGTGTGGATTTATATCTATTAATTTAAACTTGCCTAAACCTTAGCTTTGTGCTCCTGTATGAAACAAGAAAACCTTTAGTGGTTTGGAGCATTTATGTTTCTGCCTACACCAATTCAACTAACTTGGCTTAACTGTAATGGATCTGTTTTCGAGGTAACCCAATTAAGACAAAGTGTAAAGTGTTAATGAAGTGTAGTTCCCCCAGCAGAGACTTATAAATTCAATGCTTTCTTAATAAGTCTAGCTGATGTATCTTTGTACATAGAGCTGTATCTCTTCATGTTCAGAATGAAATTTTACTGCTTTTACTAATGTGACCACTTATTGCAGTTGTCATTTTAGACGGAGCCAATACAACTAGGCATGTCCTTTCTGTACTCTTCACTGGCTTTTGTATTAACACTGCTGATTGCTGGAGAGGAACTGAAGTAAAGGTGCTGGAGTTCACCTTGGGAATCTGCATTCAGACTTTTATTGCTGTCCTGAAGCAATTTCACAAGACATGACCTGGGATCTAAAACAGATTTGTAATTCTCTTCCTCAGCAATTCACTGTGTTGGTTCAAGGCCTTGGTGTTGTTTGCAGTCCTGCTGTTTAAGAACATCCATATTTATTGAACGGCTCTGTAAATATAAAAATCATTTTAGCTTTCATTTCTATTTGAATTAAACTGTATATCAGATGTGGCAAAAATACTATTTTTCCAGTTTGTTTGTTTTTTGTTTTTTGTTTTTTGTTTTTTTTCTTAACTGTATGTATGTGGTTTTCTCTAAGTTGGATTTTGAATGTACTTGTGTAGTGGATAGCTGAAGAATGCTAAACTTCACATCTTTTGTTATGCTACTGCTTGCTAGTGTTTTGAAAAGGCAAATCTGTTCTGTTCCTTCTTAAAGAGCAATGGAGACTAGCGTTTATCCCAGTAGCCAAGGCTGTCTAGTTGTTTTCCTCTGTCTGATGGGCCTATATTTGTGTCTTATCATCATATTACAAACATTTCAGATTCAGGGGACCTTGTTCTCCTTTTGCTCAGCAAAATGGAATCTCTGGTGAAAACATTTTTTGTGCTGTCATCAGGTGAAGAAGTGTTAACCTGGGTGTTTTTTTTACTCGCATCAACTCTGTTTCACATACAATAAATAAAGATGCCTACACAGGTGAAGCTCCCAGTCTCTGGCATTGCTCTGCTTAGAGCTTTTATTCTCTTGTGCTTTTCACTCTTTCTCATTTCTTCCAGAAATTTGTACAGAGGCACAAATAAAGCAACAGCAACTGTAAAGGTGAAATGCATATTCTCAAATATTCAGCAATATTGTAGATGAGAAGCAAGTCTCGTTTTATAATTGTGTATATGTAACGGTGCTTCAGAGTTATTTCTTGGCCTCGGTGATGTTTACAGCTGTTTCACAATGTTTTGTCTCCTTCAGGAGTGATCATGAAGTTGCTTTTTCTTTTTTTCCATAAGCAAATGCAGCTGCTAAAGTCTCTCTCAAAGTCAGACTGTTCTTGAGGGAATTCCAAACAGCGCCAAACAAAGCACAGTTTATAGACAATTTGTGGGCTACCTTTATAGACAAGAGATGTTTCAGAAAGTGGCTATGCTAAGCAAAACATTTTTATGTCATTTGCCCATCACAGCTGTAGAAAGAAATCACATTCTGCTAACTGACAGTTTTCTGACTTTGGAGTGCAAAACTCTTGTTCTTTCATTGGAGAAACCTGAAGGTTACTATTAAAATACTCACAAAGAACTTCCCTCATTCTTACTGTGAATTTTTGATTTATAATAAAAAGGATTTTTTTTTATGAAGAATAATGATAAGAGTAGATAATTTGATGTGAGTTCAGTATTTTGGTGTTCCAAGATCATATTCTATCATTACTGCAGCAGAATAATAGTTACCCTAGAAAGAACTGGAAGAGCCAGGTGAACATTTGCAGCCATCATCAAACTTTCTCCCCACATTTTCATAGTATCATAGTATTGTGCGAGTTGGAAGGGACCTTAGAGATCATCGAGTCCAACTCCCGGGATTCGAGCCCTTCTGTGTAGCAGAGCGGCACTTCTGCCACTTGTGCCACAGGGGGGGATTCGAACCCCGGGCCTCTGGTGTTGCAAGTAGCAATTCTACCACTGCACCACCGGAGGCACACTTATTTTGAACTAAAATACTAAGATAGTGATTTGTCTGTCCACTGCATCTAAGGCCAACTATAGAGAACTTGTGGAGAAATGCTTGAATTCCTCCATATATATCCTGTCTCTTCTGCCCTCTATGTTTTGCTCTACAATCAGTCTCTGGCTCTCCTTTCTTGCTATGGCACGGCAAGATGTGTGTACTAGATTTCGTTATATATCTACCTCCTGTTCTCAGACTTTATATCATATTTTTGCATTTTGCATGGCTTTGGTGTTTTGTTTTTTCTTTCTTTTTTTGTTCATTATGACCATGCAGTGATTAAAACAAACAATTTAATGATATTATACAATCATTACACACGCGTCAGACAATGTCTTTTCCTCAAGAACTCTACATTCTGCAAAATGACTCCCTTTCTATATACTGGTACCTCACATGGTCAGAAGGTGCAGCAAAGGGTGGGCAGGAGAGGTAGGTGGGTCTGGAGAGGAGAGGACACAAGTTCTTTGATTAGTACTATGACAGATGAAAAGGTCATAGGAGTTATACCTGCAGTAGTCCCACCTACCCAGGGATTTTCTTTATAAGGCAGATGCTGAAGTCTCCAACAGATTTTCAAAACTCAGATAGTCAAAGCCCTAAAGAACTTGATGTAGGTTTCAAGTAAGCCCTGCTTATGCAGAGTAGAAATGACTTCTGTAGTGTTTTCCAACTTTTATTCAACTTTTTTTTCCCAACTATTATTCAGTGCCTGATCTTTAAGTACTATTTTACATATTCTCAAATGCTTATGTAAAGAGAACTTAGCCAACTGTTTGAGGATTCTTAAAACAAACAATCTTAAAACAAACAAGAGGGATAGTGCTGTCTCCTAGAAGTCTTTCATGATCTTACAGAGACACCCAAATTGCTAACATTCTGGTTTTTATTGTTTGAATGTGGGTCTTGCATGTAGACACTGTATAGTCACATGTATCCCAGGACCTAATTAATCAAATTCTGGTATATTTTTACTTCCTAGATCTCCAGAAAATGAGTCAAGATGGTGATGAAAGTTCCAGTTCCGATGAAAAAGAATTGGAAGTCGAGGAAGAGCAACCCATCTGTGCTTTAGCTCCAACAGTCTATACCAGAGATGAAGGATCCACTGATGTAACATCAAGTCCTGCATTTCAGTGTTTAGATGAGGTATCATGTACTCTAGTTTTCTTAGCTACAGCAATGCAGATTGTGTCAAAATCAAATAATTGAAAATGTATATTTTTTTGTTAATAGTTGAAGCGTGTTACCATAGGCTATCTGTAGCTTTCCTATCTTCTCCAATTTTTGTTCGAAGGCATAAGAATGTTTTATGAAGAAGGACCAAGCATATACTTCTTGCTGGAGATGGTGTGCATAACGGATACCCATGTTACTCTTTTCAGGGGGTGTGGCTTTAAGAGGTCACCATAGAGGTTGTTGCATTAATACCAGATTAAATCTTGGAATACCTTTCAAAATTTTTCCACATCAAGTATTTAGTATCATATTTTCTCTGAATTACTAGCTAGTCATTTATACTCTTGTAGCAGTAAATGCCTATCAGAAGGAACACCTTTTGATATTAAGATTTACTTGAGAACAAATATAGCCCTTCTGGCAGTAAACCTCCCAGCCAAACAAATCTTGTATTTCTCATGAAAATAGCAGAAATTGCACTAAGTCAAGCTTGCAGAACTTTCTCCTTCATTTTTAATAACACATAGTAACAGTGTTTAGTCATGTAGAGTTGGGAAAATCATTGAAAGCTGACTAGAGGTTTGAACAAAAGCCCCTCAGTCCATCATGACTTGCTTCTTTTCATCAAGCATTTTTATCACCAAGATGACATCAATATATAACTCAGTACTTCCACTGCTGTTGGTTAGAAAACTGTCATACATTCAAAAAATGAACTTTCCACTTCTTTTTGCCTTTGCTGCTATGTCCTTGAAATAAAGACTTTTACTGTAACACTTCTAATCAATTCTCTTGTTTTGTGTATCTTAACTCATAATCCTGTTCTCTTCTAGCGTATGCTTTTAGAAATAAATAAATCTATATGATGTTAATAAGTTTAATGGAAAACTACACATTCTAGTAGTTATTTGACGAAACAAATATGCCACTTGGATAAATACTACATAAAGATTCAATACATTTTGCTAGTTACTTTTGAATTTTGTGCATTATGGTCTAGGTGTACGCAGTTTTGTTCTCAAAAGCAACATGAATATATTGAATTTTGTCATGTCCATTATCACAATTTTATGATATATTAACAAGTTCATAAAATAAATATTCTATTAGTAACTGGCTTCAACAAAACGATCTCAAGCTAGTCTGTCTTTCTTTGCTTTCAAATTGCTTTCTTTTCCAACAGATGCTACAATTATACATCTCACCTCTGTCTGTAACTCTCTTTATCCTTATGTCATCATTGTTACGTTACTTGCACCACTATAACAACACAGGAGATACTGAAATTGCCATTTGCAAAGAAGAATCTATGAAACTTGACACAAAACTGGTATAAATGCTCAAAATGAAGAGACCTGGGGCAATGGACAGAAATCATGAACAAATTGCGTCCTGCCCACTGTCATAATTTCTGTCCTTGTAATTTTGGCTCTTCCCTGTGCTGTGGCAGCATTATTTCCTACTAGACATTCATTATTTTCCTTTCCTCCACCTGATCCCGGCTCCTTTAAAAAGAATACAAATGAATAAAATAAATGTTTTTATTAACAATGCTGCTGGTATTTGTAATCTATTGTGATCTCCAAATCCTTTTTGGATACTAAGACCTTTTTCTTCTTTCTTTATTTTCTTTTTCTTTTCTTTTTTTCTAACCCAATTAAGATTAAATCCTACGTATAAAAAAAGCCCTACTCTGTACATCTTTTCAAATTGATAGTGAATCACCGACAGCTACACTCTAAGGACAGTCTTGCAGCCACTGTATCTTTACAGAATTACAAAGTTTTGATAAAATTGATGATCTGCTTACAAAATTGGTTGTTCCATCTTTCTGATTCAAACGACTATCCAAAACTCAGTATTCTTCAGGTTCTTTCAAGAAGGAGAGAGAAGTTTTGGAGAGTAGTATCTTTTTATTCTGTCTAGTTAATGCTGTTTACTTATAGATACATACAGACTACCCGCAGACTACCTTTTTCATCTGTCAGCAGTTCTTGTTTGGTTTTGCTCAAGAGCCATGTCTCTAAGCTTTTCTATGTTGGGCTTTCTCTTTCTCTTTCTTTTGCTGGTGTGCTCTTGGCTTAGAAAGATACATGTTAGTTTTCTCAAGGGCATACATCCATTTTTAAAACAATTGCAGAAAAATATTCTACCATATTTACCTTGCATATCTTTGTAGAAGACGCTACAAGACAGTTATTCATTCTGTAAAATGCTTCTGAATAAAAATGGCAGTGAATTGGTACCTTATTTGGAAGTTAACACAGCGATCCCTTTCTGCTAATGAACACAGTCCATTTGTGTGCTAAATCTGAACCTGCAGAAGAGCAAACTCCTTTGGGAGATTTCTCTGGTTGGTCTGATGCAGATTGGTGTACTCGGTATTGTAGAATGATAAAATGAATTCTGCACCCTATATGAAGGCAGCACCATATCTTCCATTTGCACTGCTTTTTTAAATGGAAATTGTCACTATCATGTGATGCTACTTTTTGCCAGTGTCCAAGCATCGTATTGCCCTCATCCATCAGGAAGGAGAAAGAGCCTTCCACAATGCTCTGTTAGTGACTAGCAAATATTTTTCATCACTGTTTTGAATCTTTGAAGTCCTTCTGTGGGTAAGGAACTGAACAGTCAGTGACCCCTGACTGCCAAAAGGAGAGAACTTGGGTTCTTCTTAGGTAGAAGGTTAATATCTGTTAACCAGATTCCCGGCTCTACTGGAAACACAGCAAAGTCTCCATGCTCTCGAAAGTTGGAATAATGTAGTGACAGAGAATTCTCAAACAAGTTTCACTTCTGCTGATGTGAAGCTGATTCATGTGGGTCTGTTAGCTGGAAACGCTTTATAGTCATGGAAAGACGCATAGGTTCAGTGCTTGAGTATGCTTCTTTTTCATCTGTTATTTGAACTTGGCTACAGCTTTCAAATATGAAGACTAAGATCCAATATTTTGCATATTTTTTTTCTGCAGTATTTTAACAGTTGTCAATGCCACTCTAGAAAATGGAACATTCTATTCATTTGTTTATTTATCTTTGCTAAGATGTTGGTTTTTAGTTCATTCTTAACTCAGGTTTAAAGGCAGATGTAAACAATTTATTTTTAGATTAAAATTTTATTATAACTTTAAATGGAAATTTTCCTATAAAAGCTGGCTTGGTAGACTAAAATAGATTTCAGAAGTATATTTCTGTAACCACAGCAGTGGCTTATTTGTTTCAGTACTCCCCAGATATGTATGTCCAATTATATATACATGTATACATTAATCTTAACACAGCCATTGAATGCAAACAACATTTTATAACTTAAACTGATCCTGGCACACTCCACATTACGTGCTTCAAGGGCTTCTGGCACTGCAGAAGAGCTATATAAATATGCTGGCACAGACAGGGAGGACAGATGTTGTCTCCACCTCCACCCACAGGAATCCAACCGTTAATTAAACAAACATTTTTTACTTTGTTGATATGGTCACTTGGAAAGTCAGTTAGGGATGATAATGTGGCTGTGAGCATTTAGCTAGGAAGCAGTGTTCTGCATAGTGAATGTTAAACTGATTATGTGATGGGAAAACTGATTGATTGCTCTAATTGCTGGTAATATTTATCAGAAGCTGTAAAGCAGTGGGTTGGATTTACAGATGCCTTTAACCAACACAAACAAGAACAGACTCAAGGTAGAATGCTCTCTCTATAGAGAGGCTATTTTTGCCAGGTGAAATTGAGCATAAATAAACCCAGGAGGCTGTTGAATATAATGAGGCTATTGCAAAGCAAGTAGTATTCCTGTTGATTATCAAACAGCATGTTTGAAAGTGAATGCCATTGTCAATGTGTTGTTATTTTTTGCTGTCAAGTGCAGATCTTGTGCCGCACAGAGGAAATAGCTCCTGAAGGCACCAGGCTGGAGGAAATAGCCTGTAACTGCATTCTCCTCCTTCTCTTTCACCTTTCCACTGAAATTTCTGAGACTCTTGAGACTTAAAAAGACAAGTTCATTATTGTCTTTTGTTCCAAAGCTATCTCCTGCTCCTCCTGTTCTCACTCTAAATATGCATTTGAGACCAAATATCCCAAACTAGGGCAATCCTTGTGTTAAAATTGGGAGTCTTTCTGGCCTTGGCTTAGATCACTGCTGTCAACACAGCTGTGTTGTGAGGAAACCAGAGCAATACTTACTTATGTGTCCAGCCATGGAGAGTCATCACTTTTATAGATCTGGTTACTTATAATGTTAAAAAGTTGATTTCTAGTTTTCTAATTCAAAAAATCTGTGTGTCCAAATACTCCTAAATGAGTAGAACCTTTCAGATCTAAGCATTAATTATCTTTTGGTTTATAGAGGCTAAGCTGCAGAGGTATGCACAGGGGCTTTTATTCTCTGTCCAAACAGAGGGATGGGAATTTCTGTTTCTCAGGGTGGATCCTACTTCTCTGTAAAAGTCATTAAGTTCTGTGTAATTCTTAGAAATCGGCATGTAAAACATAATTGTCTACTGCGTAATTCTGAATGCTGGCATACTGTTTGGGCAGAAGTGTACCTCTAGTTAGACCAAGAGTTTGTCTTAATTGTATGAACATAATTAGGTAACGCTGAGATCAGAAATAGATGGTAAACAAGGACTTCAAAAATAACTGATTCACATCCTAATCTCGTGACTCGTTTGAGCGCTGGATGTGACACATCATCTTAAAACATTTTCTGTTTCTGGTTAGCACTGAGGCTGACGGCCAAATTCACTTCTGACAGAAATATTATAACCCCATAAAAGTTTCATTAAAGCTGTGATTGCAGCCTGGCTGCTGGGTAGGTGGAGTGTTTGCATTTATCAGGGACCGTGAAAGGAATTTTTCTTTTAAACATATGTCAGCGTTTTCAGGTCCATGTATACCAGATTGCTTTTATTTTATCTCTTGGGGAAAAAGAAGAGGACAAAACACATTTATAAGAATAGATTTATATATTACTAGATTTATATGTATATATAATTTTTTTTTTGGTAGGTCAGTTTTTAGTTCTTGTCTTCTATCTGTCTCTAGGAGAACTTAAACACCTTTGCTGTTTTGTTTTGTTTTGTTTTTGACTTGCATGACATAGAAATTAAGTTAACTTGGCGCTTTTAAAGCTGATTGTGCTTTAGATGATAAACATGGTGTTCCAGGTATGTGGTTAGGGACCATCTGAGTTTCCTTCATACATAATTGTATGAACGCAAATTTATTTTCCACTGAAGTATCAAACTACAAGTTGCTCTTAAATGTTGCAGAAATATCCTCTGGCTGCAGTGCTCCCCCAAAAACACAACTAAGGGAATATATTCGCAATAAAGGGACAGGAAAAAAAAAACCATAAAAAAACATTATTTCATATCTTCAGCTCTTCAGATTTAGTTTTGCATTTGAGTCAAGGTAATCCCAGATATCTATACGAGCTGGGAGAAAAGTTCCTTGAGAGCAGCCCTGAGAAGGACTTAGGGGTTCTGGCTGATGAAAAACCAAACATGAGCCAGCAGTGTGCTGCAGCTCAGAAGGCCAACAGTATCCTGGGCTCCATCAGAAGAGGGGTGGCCAGCAGGGACGGGAAGGTGATAGGAAAAGGTATTAAACTAAAGGAAGGGAGATTCAGAGTAGATGTCAGGGGGAAGTTTTTAACTGAAGAAGTGGTGAGTGCTGGAACAGTATGCCCAGAGAGGTAGTGGGTGCCCCATCCCTGGAGGTGTTTAAGGCCGGGTTGGATGGGGCCCTGGGCAGCCTGGGCCAGTTCTTGGTCTACTGGCTGGAACGCTGTCTGTGGCAGGGGGGTTGAAACTGGAGGATCCTTGAGGTCCTTTCCAACCAAAGCCATTCTACGATTCTATGATATGATTGATTCTTTCCGGTTTTTCTCTCTTATTTTTTAAATGCTGCATAGAAAACAAAGACATTACAGCTTGTTTGGCTGAATTCACAGACAGATTTGTGCTTTTTTTTGGGGGGGGGAGGTCGGGGGGATTCATGAATTTTGCTAAAATCCAACTGTTATTAATCTTCTTTACTAATACTCACATTTTAAATATTAGCAAGATCAAAACCTCAAGGCTTCCTTGTTATAATCTTTGTTACATAGATGCTTTCTGTACATTAAAATACATGTTTTTAATTATTAAGCCTCAGAGACCAAGTGCTCTGGTTTGTATATAAAATTGTATGCTTTAATTTTGAGTGTTATATCTATTCTCACTCTTTCTTGAAACTTGAATGTTTTCTAAAATGTGCATAATTACAATAGCAGATGAGTTTCTGTCTCCTGTTTCATGACAAAGATACACATATAAACGCTTGATTAGGCAATCAGTTTTTTCCCTTCCAAAATACAGATAGCCCAAAGAAGAGCCTATGCATTATCTGGCAACTGAATGGATCCATTAAGAATTATTGTTAACAGCAATTCTGTAACTCTCTTGTCACACAGCACATATATCTTTGCAGGCTATCTTTTGTTATCTTACTATACCTGTATTTTCTGACTGCTTCAAGTTTTATAGAAAATCAGTAAACCATTTATGAGAACTTTTTTCGTAGTCCCCCAAAAAATTTATGACAACTGTATGGCTTTAATGGAGTGACAATTTTATTTACAACAAGGAAAAATATAAAATAAAGCTTTCAACAAGTAGATGGAGTTACACTTTGTAATGCTAATGCACGTTGCTGGAGATTCAGCTACAACAGTTCCAGGTAGACTTTCCTTCTTTCTTTTTTTCTTTGTTTCTTCTTTTTCCTTTTTTTATTTTATCTTTTTAAAGAAGTTTCTCAAGTCTTTGAGTCTTTGTAGTTGCCACCCGTCACATTTTTTTATCCTGATGAAATTCTTTTCTTACAATTTTTCCTTTTAGCATGATAAAAAAGAAACAGTTTCTCTTCCAACAAATTAGCAGGAAAAAGACATTTTCAAGTAGAAGCTTATAGATACTGTAAGTCATACAGAGCTAGTTACCATGTAATGAGTAGAAGAAAATTGTGCATTTCGTGCAAAATTATTAAATATAATCATACACAATTAGATATCTGCTCTTCTAACCAGTATTTCATAAATTGCTTTTTTTGTGTTGTTTTTTTTTAGACAATGCATTTTATCACAAAATAAATACTCTATGACTTCAAAACATTTTCAAGCACAGGTTATACATCTTACAATTAAAATCTTCCATTAGTCTTTAAAATGAAATACAATAAACCAAATTACACTTCACACTGAAATATCCTTCAAAGTATTTACTCTCTCAAATATATATATTAATACTCTGCTGTTTAGTAATTGTCACTTTTGCTCATGTCCATAGCTTATAACCATGATAGTTCTGGATATTATCTTAACAACAACTAAGGTGTGATTTGTAAAGTTTTAGGCCAGATGTGCACTCGTGGGTTTGTTAGCACAGTTCTGTTGTTTACGGAGCCAACAAATGGCTCTTATAGCAAGAAAATGCTATACCAGTAAAAACCATACTTTTACCAGTAAAGAAATACAGTGTTTGTATATTTCATCTGCATCTGAGAATTGCTATTAGTTATATGGCAAGATACCTCATGCTAAGATAATTGGCATCTCCTCTCAGAATATTAGTCATCAGACATTAGATTCATTAGACCTGTCGTTTCTATCATAGACAATAGGTATGTGCAGGCAAATTTGTGCTTGTATCTACAATGGAACTAGAATAACAGTTTCTTTAAATTGCACTTCCCAGAGTACATGAAAAGTGCATTGTTTCTTTTGGTTTGTTTTAGAAGAAAAAAACCCTCTGCATATTTTCTGAGTCTAATGGCCAGTGGTTTACTCATGTTTCTTAGATTGCAAATCAGAACTCAGAAAATGGGAAGAATGAAATCTTGTGTTACAAAATATAATTTAGGTATAATTTAAGGCCTAACAATACATATAGTGAGAAGTACTTAAATAAGAGCTTGAGTCTCTACAGGTGTCATCTTGCAATGTTTGACTCACCTAAAAGATTCAGAAAGGAAAGTAAAATGCATTTCTTGTAGGTATGTAAAGGAACTAATACAAACACATGGATTCTTCCTGACGTGTCTTCTTCCTACCTGTCCACTGCCCTGTATAAATCTGTGATAAGCTACATGAAAGTTACTTTCTCCCACAAAAGATGGACAGAAGAATTGAAAGGAGCATGAAAGGTCATATTTCATTATATTCTCTATTTGTTATTTCCTCTTGCTTTTATCCAGTTCTTTTTCCAGCTTGGTTGAGTAGTTTTTGACAAAGGGAATAATGTTTGAGAAGCCACATTCACAGTCTGTGTTTTCCTCAAGCTTTTTTTATATTATCTTGTCATGTGGCCCTCTATTCCCTTCTCCTTTTAAAATAATAATGTATCGTACTTCTCCTAATTTATTTTGGCATTCCGATAGCACATCTTTGAGGTTGTGAAGGAATGATAACACAAAGTGTTGGGCAAGATCAGAGTTACAATGTTTCATACTAAGTGTTTAACAAATCGGTGTGTTATCAGGGAACCTCTGAGTTATATCCAGGTAAAAATACAGGTGTTCATTCAGACACAGTTTGTAGATGTATCACATACAGTAAAAGCACCAAAAGCAATGCTTAGAATATTTATGTTACAATACCACAACTTAACCTATGCTAAGTTTTAGCAACAATTGTCATCCTTCATACATATATGGAAAACACCATCTCTAAAAATGCATGTGGAAATACATTACTTTGTCTAGAACTATGTTATGACAAATACGACTGAATATTTGAATTCTGAATATAATACTGAGTAAGTATGATCTTGAGTGCAATCCAATGCAAACTAGTTAAGAAAAGGTTTAAAATTATGGTGCAAAACTTTTGGGTCTGATCATGATTTTTACTGATTTAAAGGATTGCTTGTATCCGCTGGGAGTATCATCAGAAATACCATGCCACGTGCCCCAGAAAATTCCATTGCGAACGCCTTTGTATTTCTTGTGGTAGTACTTGCCATTGAGGTTGGCAGACAAGCACGCATCGAACCACCAGCCAGAGCTGTAGAATGAGCCGCAGTTCCCTGATGCGTACCTGTCGTTGTCCTTGTCAGGAGTTGTGAAGAACTTCTGGTCATGGTTGTAATGCTTGCTGTAGTGGAGAGCATCTCCTGCTGTGCCGCTGTAGCCGTGAACGCTGAGACGATACTTCAGGTACTCGTTGGCCACGTAGAAATATTGGTATTTGGCATACTCTTTGATACCATTGAAATCTTCGAGGTCAATTCTCAGCTGCATTTCCTGGCTTTTTGTTAGAAGGTGGATTTTGTCGTTCCCCAGCCAAAACTCCCTGCTGAGGTTTCCAAAGCCGTGTTTGTAGTCATTCCATGTTCTGTTGAAGTTAGTGCTACCATCCTGACGCCGTTGCAGCACCGTCCAGCCGCCTCCCTGTGTTTCCATGTCACAGTAGACTTGGAAGGTGCCGTTTCTGGGGTCAGGGGTAATTGGGTAGATACCACTACTCCTTTTGCCTGCTGCATAATGATCTGCACAGTCTCTCTGCATTACCTGTATAACTGGTGGAAAAACAGAGATTGTCAGATTAAACACAGCATCAGTTTAAAAACAAGCAAAAATTTTATCCAGACTGATGTGGCCTACAGAAAATGTGTCTCTTTTTCTTACCAAGTTCATTATTTCCACAGCCATGGTTAAATAAGAAAAGTCAAATATTAACTAAAGTTGTCCATTATATTGCCATGATTTTGGACTTGGATCTACCTTTAGTACATCTAATGAGTGAAGACCAAGAAATCTGTTTGGAAGAGGTAAAAGCATATGTTCAGTCTTTTGGATTGGACTTCTAGATAGGAAATAGTCTTACTGCAGTTTCAGTTCTAGGAACAAGCTTTTTATCCATCAAGTATATTCTGTAATAGATATCAGCTAGGATCTCTGCATCAAATGACTACCAGAAACCATTTAAATGGCGTTCTTTCTTTTTAAGTCAAAACTGGCCAATTTAGGGTCACATCTTTGTGTTCCATTGTTCTCCTTTTCTCTACCCTTTTCCTCATCCTTTCATCACCTCCAATAAATTCATACCAGTGTCTTCAGTCCATATTTCACATTATCACAGTATTGTGCGAGTTGGAAGGGACCTTAGAGATCATCGAGTCCAACTCCCAGGATTTGAGCATTCTGTGTAGCAGAGCGGCACTTCTACCACTTGCTCCTTTTCTAAAGCTTGCTCCTTTTGTTTGATAATATTTCACTGTATTCCATCACACTGTGTCTATAATTCAAATCTTTATCTGGCAGTGTGTCAGAGAAAAGCTTTGTTCATATGGGAATAACTTTAAGCTGGCTGTTTTTCAATAGCCACAGTATGATTCAGAATACTGCATCATTAGGAATCTTTCATGTGTTAATATTACAATAATTAAGGAAGCAGGAGAAATGTTATAGAATTATCTCATCTATTGTAGTAAAACTGCAATTCCTAGAAAGATGAAGCTAGAAGAGTTATGTGCTTTCCTGTGTATGTGGCATTGCTGGCTTTAAAGGAAGGAAAAAGGTTTGGTATCTGCCATTAACACAGTTTTTTTCCCCCTTCTCAATGATATATTTTATTCACACGAAAAAGAACCCCAGATGTTTCCTGCAGAATAAAAATCCATTTTGTTATCTACTAACTTAGTAATGACTTTGTGTTCAATAGCATTCAGAATGCACTGTACTATAATTCCATGTTCCTAAACAAATGATGGAGACCTTTCCATCTGTCAGTTCTAAGTTGAGTCAAAACCATTTAGACACTGTTCCTCTCTGTTGTAGCTTTGAATTTAGGAATATGCTCATTTGTAGAATTGAATACTGTATTTTTACAGGAAAAGTCAAACAATTCAACTACTTTTTTGTAAGGGATAAACATTCTCAAGCTGCAGCAGGGGATGAGGCTCAGGACTCCTTGTTTGCAGAAAACTGGACATCTATGAAAGCATAAAGTGTAGGAATTGGAGAGTTAAAGACCACATCTGAGTTCACAATAGATTCTCATTTATTTCACTGAACTTTGTGTTAAGGTGTTTACTGAACTAAGGTGCAGAGCAGATATTGACAGAGAGTATTAATTTCAGCTAAAATGCATTTTATAACCCAATTCAACTCCTACTAAATAAAGTTTTGCTGCTATTTTCAGAAAAGGTAGGAAAAACTTTTATGTGGGAAAAAGTTGTAGCTAATTTTCTATCTATTACATTATTTCAGTTTTTCAGCTTTTTTATGGGCAGACAGAAGAACAGTTTCATTTTGAAGCAGGAATGCTAAACCACAGGGACTTAAAAACTGAAGTGCATTCTGTTATTTCTCTGTTTTGACTGTAGAGACCCCTATCTTCACATTTTTGATATCTAAGTGCTAGAATGCACTTATAATCTTGTGGATATTTCTTGTTTGCAGAAGTTCTTATATGTTATAGAAAAACTACATGACCTTGCAAAAGCTATTTTAGTTGTACTTTCTGAATGGTGAACATCAGGAAGATAAAAAATGAAAGAAAAAGCATTTGTCTGAGTTAATACTTCTTGTTTTCTATTTTATATTACCTAAATATTGTCATCATACTAAAGGTTAAGCATTAAAATGGTGGTATAAATATTACCCACTTGAGAAGTACCACTAGGAAGCTTCCTTAGGGAAGCCTTTCTGATTTTTGCTGTGATGTTAGAAAACTTAATTATCCATCTGCTAAGAACTAAACATTTTATGAGATTCACTTGATATTTAATAATGACTTGCAGACCATTTCAGAATAGCTGCAGTTTCACATTGAAAAAAACATGCAGTATTATCAGGCATACCTAAGGAGGAAATTTGTCCCTTTACAGCCAAAGAGAAAATACAGGTAGTTTGCTGATATTTGATATTCTTAATAAATAGTGTAACCTAATACCTTCATTTTTCATGTTTGTTCATTAGAACAGGGGAAAAGAAATGTCCTTTAAAATGTTGTGATTTCAGTCCCGTAATAAGGAACAGCCATAGCAGGAACTGAACACCTGTAACTCTCAGTAACCCTCTAGTGGCAGCTGGAAAGTTGCACAGGAATATAAACTGTAAATGCAAAAATACTTATTTTGTAAAGTTAGAAGCACAGATATTTGCTTAACCTATATTTGATTACTTCATATTTGTAAAATGCACAGAAAGCGTATGTTGCAGGTATTAAGAACAAACAGGTTACATACCAGGGCTTGGCTGCATTGCTGGACATTGAGAAGAACACTTGTTATCAAGACTGTTCACAACAAACGTCAAATTAGCAACTTTGCTGTCTACATAATGTTCTACATTGTTCATATTCACGAGGCTCATCTTCTCTAAGCGGCCCTGCAGCGTCTGAATCTGGTTCTTTGCATTTTTTAGACTGGTTGCCATTCTGTTCACTTTGCTTTGCAGTTCCTTTACTCTGTTATCTTGGATTTCTGCTGGAGTTTCTGCATTAGGTGGCAGGAATTCATTACTGCTGTCTCTTTCTTGGTTGTCATCTGCCTGCAGCTTGCAGTCCTGGCAGCACTTCTTCAGCTTGTTTACTGCTTCTTTAAGGGTCTGTACTTCCTTGAGGGTCTTCTCAATCAGTCTGAATTGTTTGGGTAGCTGGATGGTCATTGGCGGCAGGTTTATCTGATACGGACAGTCCTCTCCTTCATCACAATTCCCATTAGTTTTGAGCTTTATAGGACAAGTACCGGTTGTTTTTTCTTCCTTAGCATCCTTTTCTTCTTCTAAAATAACTGCAAACACATTTGTTAAAGCCAGGAGAGCTGTCTTAAGCAAGACTAAGTAAACAAGCTGCTTCATGTTTGCAGAGAAACTCGCAGTATGAGGAAGTATGCAAAAGTGGAACAACTTTATAAGGGCAGCTTGAAGCCTGTGAGTTATCAGACTGCCTGCACTGTTCTCAGAAATGGGTGGGAGTTCTTGCATCACAAGCGATATTAATAGCAGAGCAAAGTAGGTAGTGCTTGGCAAAAGTAGCGTGTTTCAGTGATTGCTTCTGACTCAGAACTTGTGCATGTAGGCAAAATGATGGAATGCATGTGTGCTGATCATTTATGCAGCGTAATTTCTCGTACACAGATTTGTTGGTTTGCTTGTTTGTTTGTTTATTTAGTGGGATTATTAGCTCTGTGTTATAATAGTCTCTTAACATCTGAGTCTTGATATTTGAGTTTCTAAAACTGCTTTTGGAAACCGGACTCCTGTTCTACCACAGCAGGTGTAGAAGGTGAGAATCAGCCCCTTTTCCAGTCTGAGCCTTATTACAACAACAGTTTCCCTTACACTGAGCCCCCTTCTTCCTAAACTTTTTTTAACTGGTTAAAGTATTCAAGAAAATTAAATTCCACAGCATGTTGAAACACATCTAGTTTTGGTTCCAAGTACTTTTCAATACAGAGTCACTATGAAAAGAGTACAAGAAGCTTTTTTTCCCCCAGTTCTGCCTAGCACTGTCTAGAATATCTGGAATATTCATCATTCATATGGGGCCTCACAGTTACAGTTCATTGTTATCTGATTCTGAGAACTGCTTATTGAACATTTCTATGCAAAAGCAAGAGAATTTTAAACCCACAGCACCTCCTTGGGGTTCTAGATGTTGGCTTAGATAGCCAGAAGACCCAAAGCAAAACCTGGTGATCTGAACAATGCTCCAAATTCTAAATCTAAAGCCAGGCTGATTGCTGAGGCAGGAGCTCGTATGGGCCCATCAATCTGGAGGATTCCTTTCTGTACTCCTGCTTTTTTCTTTCTTTTATTGTGCCTTTTATCAGCTTTAAGAGTTATTCATATACTTTGCCTGACTAACCAAACCAAACAGGATATTTCAGCTGCAGGTGACACTTTACATCTACTTCCTTGTTTCTGTTCTACAACCACCTTTACAAGTCTTGCATGGTCCTTACTCAGTTTTAATGATTTAGGTCTTTTTCCTTGTGCCTGAAAGTAGGGCTGAACGGACACATCTTTGTGCTGTCATGAGCCAAATAACCTGCATGAGTAAAGAATATTTTCACCAGTTCTTGTTGAATTAGTCCAACCCAAATGATTTATTTTCCTAAAGCCTATTTGAAATTACTCATACTACAGATTAATTATTAACCAGACAGTCACACACATACTCCGGAAGTCCACGATCTCTGGAATGTTACTCATTTTTATAGAGCCCACAGGCAAATATTGACAATACAGGAGGAAGGCTTGTTTTGCCTTTTGTTTTGTTTTTAAAGCACAAAAGAACAAACAAACAAAAAAAAGCCAACTAATTGTCTTACTTGCTAAAGCAATACTTTCCGTTCCCTACATAAAGCAGTTATCTGCATTCTGCTGGGAGATGGGCTTTAAACCTGTCTTTCTCCATTTCCCCAGCAGTGAGGTCCCTGGACAGCAATATGGATGTAAAACAATGCCATCACTTTGATTTTGTTAAAGATACATCAGATGGAAATGAAATGGAAATATACACAGCAGCTGATGAAATTAAGGTTTCTAATTAGCAAATAAAGTTTTAGAATTTTCATTTGCTTGATATGAACCTACACTTTTCTCTGTCAGACTAAAAAAGCCGTACTCTCCTGCATGGCTGCTATTGCCAAACTAAAGAAAGATGTACCATCCTGTTTTGAGAAGCATTAGAAATACAAAAGACTCCCTAAATCCTTGTTATTTGGTATGTTATATTCCCTTTGCATGCTGTTGTGCTTTCAGCTTACAGTGAGTTCTACAACCTGTTGTGTGACCTAAGATTGGACAAATTTATTTGTCTGTAAAATTAATAATAATTATGTTTGTAGACCACATCTTATGATTTGCCTTCAAATGTTTATATAAATATTAAAGATTATTACAAGTCTATTATGCTGCACTGAAATTGTCATCAGGGCTGAATAATTTCAGAAAGGGCAGACATTTCTAAGCATTGCTGAATGTCAAATGAAAGAAAGATCAGATAGTAACACAATGGTATCAAACCCTTTGAACATCTTTGTCCTTAGGCATTCATTCCTTTCTCCCTTACACGCCTTCATTTTGGGATGTTTACTTCCTCATTCGGATGAGATTTTTGTAATCCTGAGATGCTTTGCTGTCATGCTGATTTTATTGTTAGTTTGGTGTTCTCCTGCTATACTACCAGCAGTCTGTTTGGACTGTGAAAGAATCCTTTCCATCAGGTAACTGTATGCTTCACCTACCTGGAAAGCTCTTGTTATCGAGGACCAGACTTTCTTCCCATTGTATGAGGGAATGTCCATTTCCAACAATTTGACTGGCCTCGATTCTTCCTTTAGGAACTCAAAGTACTATATACAGCCTTTTTTTTGTACTCCATGCCTCTTATTGTCCTTGATTTAAATGAAACGATCTTTAAAAATTGAGATTTTGTAAGTCTTTGCCCCTAGAAGTGTTACTTAGCAATCTTACACTGTAAAGTGCTGAAGTAGCTTAGCTAATGGCAGAAGTAATTAATGAGAGAAATAAAGACCAGACCAAAATAGAACTGCAGAGTTTATTTATGAGCAACTTTCTTCTTCTCAGACGGGGCTTTTCTAGATCCCTAGAGTGTTCTGTATAACAACTACAGCTTCAAGTAGTTAAGCAATCACAAAGTCCAAACAAGAATCTTTAAGACATTTTTTCCAGCTGTATAAAGATCCAGCAGAAAAAGCTGATGATCACAAGTGAGAATTTTCTATCAAGATTTTTCGTCTGGTAAAAGGTTCTTTATGTAGCTTTTTAATTCCTTTCAGTCTTCCTTTCAATACCTTATTTATCTTTCTGTGTGCTGGAAAGAGTTCTTAATCTTACTGACATGTCTTCCTGAAGATAAGGGAAATAACCAAGAGCTCAGGATATTTTTAAATTCTACTGAAGATTTTAATTCCATTCCCAGAGCTACCCAATGGTTGTGAGGTTAAAGCAGTAATATATTTTGGTTTGACGAACTTGTCTTACTTAGGGCTGTTTATTCAATATTCATCAAAATAGAATAACCATTTCCCATGATTTTTTGGAGCAAGTTTTGTTGTATTTTCTGGCAGATCATGGAATGTAGGTCTAACTGAAAATAAGAAAGTCAAGACTGCAAGCAGATGTTCATTGAGCCAGTGACTAAGGCAATTTAAAATACTACAGCTTGCCATGTGACTTCTGACATGCTGGGAGCTACCATCTCCTGCAGCAGAGCTGCAAAACACCCTGGTTCATTTAAGCAGTGTGAATGGTAGGTAAGAACGAACCTGAAGCACATTTGAGTTCATTCACATAAAGCGTTTTTGTAGCAGAGGTGGGAGGTGTTGAGATTCAACTTCTGCAGGAATGTTTTGTTGGTTTTGTTTTTGTTTTTGTTGTCAGATTTCAGTGGTTCTGTGTTAGCAGGATATTGAGAGCGAGGCTGAAAAGTAATCAGATTCATCTTCAGTTTTATCCCACAATGTGGGATATAGACCAGAACTCCATGCTAGAAACAAATTCTGACTTGGGATTCTTTTAGATAGTTTTCTCTTTCAATTCAGCAGTCATTCTTTATTAAAGCAGACTATATGTTGTCCAGTGGATTCTATTACTGGCTATTCAATTTCCTCATGTGTCTAGGAGAACAAATCAGGGCACAAAAACTCAGACAGTCCTGTGCCCTTTGATTTAAATTTTTAATATGATAATTCAGATGCAAGTCAGGTAGAACAAGTAGCTGCATGTATTACTTACCATTTTAAATTGGTCTTCATTTTTTGTGCAAATTCTGTTAACAAGCAAAAAGGTGACACTGACCTAAACAGATACTTATATAAAAAAGTGAAAATATCACACAGTACCAAATTCACATGGTCAGAGAACATCGTTCCTTCTGTTGTGGCAAGGACTGTATTTATAAAGAAAGAAAAATACCAATGAAACTATGCTCCTATGTCTTCATTCTGATCCTTCTACAACATCTGCAGATGTGATTTTAATATATCTGATTCCTCTCCCTGGAACATCCTTTCAGGAGGATTCAGGTTTGATTCCTACAAAGCGCTTCTCCAATAAAACCAGCTGGTGGAAGACTACTGGAAACTTGGTATGCTTCCTTCAAAATTCATGGCCAAGCAGGCAAGCAAGCTGCCTTCTCTCCTAGAATGCCTATCTTAGCAGTCTGGCACCCACCCTTTTAGTGAGTCATGCAAGACACAATTGACTACTAGATGCAATGCTTTCTCATCCATTATAGAGTACTGATAGAAAGTATTCTGATATTTTCCATGCAGAGAATTCTTTCTCCCATAAAATGGGAAACAAATTACTGTTATGAGTTATGCTTTAAGAAAGAATACATGGTATTATTTTTCCTAGCTGTTATGTTTTAGTTTTAGAAAGCTCTTTGGCGGTTTATTTTTTATTGAAGGATGTCTGAGGGATCCACACATAATAAAAATATTAAAACTGTAGAAATCCTGTATAATGCAATGTAGTGCTTCACCTACCATAGCAGGGTATATTAATGTATTTCATTTATGCCTTTACATGATCCCAACTTTCAGTGTTGTCTGGTTTATGCAGCAACATCTGCATTTAGCTTTTCTGTATGTAGTACTGCAGTAGACTATGAGCCTTTCAGTGGTGTATTGCTATAAGAGACTCCATATCCAAACAAAGAATGTAGCTGTTAATCTTTTCTTCAGATTCATCTTTTTTAGCATTTGACTTTTGTGTACTGGGTTACTGGGCTGTTTTGTGGTAACCAATGCAATTAAGTCACTTTCTTCTAGACAGCAAAGTTGAAAGAGACATAAATTCAATGCCTTCTCTTTAAGAAATAATGATACACAACATTTGAATGCATCTATATCTTCTTATTTGTTGCATTTAAATTTTTAGAGAAAGAGAAAACGGCAACATTTTTAACTATTTTGTGAAATACCAAAAAAAAAACAAACCTTAAAATACTTGCATTATTTTCAGCTCCTCAGAACCTGAGAAGAAAGCTTCGGGTCACTTAATGTGTTGTCATGGGCCCACACATTTGTCTAAATTATTTGGAAGTATCAGACACAAACAAGTCAAACACCAGCAAATATCCCTAGCTCTCCTCTTCTAAAGGATGAAAATGATTCTCTGGAGGCTATTTACCAGCACTGTGGATAGAAATTTAGGAGTCACAGTACAGTTTCAGCACACTTGTACCTGTTCTCGCCCTGCAGTGTAGACATAGTCTCATAGTGCTGCTTTCTCCCTATGCTAATACCAACTGTCCAATAAGTGTCCAAACAGTGTGGGCATAAGAGGAGTTGACAGAGATACAGATCTTTCCTTTCAGTGTTGAACATTTGCTCTTTTTCTTCTCTAAATGTTTAAACGTTTAAGTATTAAAAGCACTAAGAGGAGCTCTTCAAATAAACAGCTTAGAAAATTCCAAAACTCACACAGCAGGTTGGCACGAAGAGCCACTTGCAAAGTGGCCAATACTGTACTGAAATCCTGTGTGTACACAAACTATGAAATATCTTAATCCCTGGATTTTTTTCTGTTGTCTCATATTATAAGACAAAATACTTGTTTGAAGAGACATTTCAGATGTTTGAAACAAGAAAGAAATAATATCAAGCACTGGATTATTTTATGCAATCAAAGAACAGTAAGTGTAGTCAGAATGCCTTGCTATAACTAAACAACCCTCAGCTTGGAAAGAAGAGGTGGAAAATGGTATTGTCTTGTTAAAGCTTGGAATACATGTTAGTTATTTTGCAGTATCTGCACGCTTAATGAGAAACACGTGTTGGCTCTATCATTTCTCTGAAATGCACAAGTTTTAGGGAATATTGAAACTAAGTCTTCTCTAGGAAGCTTGCAAATAATTCCCTTTCTTTATGTTATGAGTAATCGATATTACACTATTGCCTTTCTGATTGATATATTTAACCTCCATTCTTTTCTTGATGTATGTTTTTCAAAAGCATGTGAGGAATTAGCTCAGTATTCAGACTGCAGAATCTTAAAGCGTGACTTAGTTTTATTTATTTAGGGGGAGTTCTGAAAGAAGTTTATAACCCTTGAAATTCAAAAGTGGGAAAGTCGATGTTCTTATAGTTCTTATTTACATCATCTTGGAGTTAAAGAAAATGCATTTTAAAATCACAGGTGAGTTTCTTGGAAACTCACAGAAACACTGAATATAATCTATTAAAACTGAGCAAGTAATTGTGGACAGATTTGAATGTACTTAGAGATGGATTTCTCCGGTTTTGCTCATATGGAAGTGTACCTTATTTATCAGGTAGATGCTCTCCTTTCTACACTCTTATTTCCCATTCGTATTCTGATGTCTGTTTCTTATCAGCATCTTATCTACACCCACCTACTGCCTCAGAAAAACTAGAGTGGTCCCATGTGAGGGGCTAGTGGACAAGAAGTCAAGCTGAAAGCATATGAAAGAACTCCCTGAGATCCAGTGCATTCTTGGATATTGCTCACGTTTTCCTGGAATTTTCTGCAAGAGATTTTCAAGAGATCTCTGATGAAAAACTGTTGTTAGAAAGCTTATTGCTAGTAAGGTTATAGGAAAGAGTTATGTAAGTGTATGGAACAGCTATTTAAGCACAAGTGATTTTGGCTTTTGGGCGTAAGTATTCTTCCATTTTACTCATGGATTCCTGTACCTAAAAGGTTCCTGTCCTTTTCAGCAAAATCTTTATCCACAATCTTTATCGTAGGGCAGAATTATGCAGAACCGGCAGTGCATTTATGTCATTAATTCACTGTTTGAAGGAAACAAATTTGTTGGTTTTTAATTTGTTCTGTTTTGCTTCCAATACAAAGTAACACACACAAAAAAAGCCATAACAAAATTAGAAGATCCCACTCAGTGCTGTGTAATTTGTTATTTAGTTAAATACAAGTAAAAGAAAGGGTGATGTAATAGTATAAAATTAATATAACAGAAAAATTAAGATAAAAGTGAAAGGTTAAAGTAAATCCAGTAAAAAGATACATGCTTTCCTATTTTTTTTATCTAATTACTTTTATGGGAGTATGAGGATAAAAGTAAAAAAGAATTTCCAGGCAGCCACCTACGAGCAGCAGCCAAATCTTCATCCAGTTTCCAATAATTCTCAATTCAGATAAGGAAAATGTATTTTAGCATACCCAGACTATCTAGCAAAGTTGGGTCTGTTTAAAAATGTCTGAAGTCCCGGTGTATTGTATAATGAGAAAGAAAAACTGAGAAAAGCAAAATGCAGTTTAGAATAACTGATACAAACAGGACTGGAAGGCTCAGCAATTACAGAACTGGCTGCACACCAAACTGCAGACTTCAGATTCACTCCAGCCTGTATAACCGAGTGATGTCAGTTCTTTCCAGAGCAGTGTAGCTAACACAGAACTGAAAAAAAACACCTTCAGTTGTCATTCACAAGCTCTTTTTTTCTCTCACTACTCGAGCTTCTCACTCACTCTTTCCTTGTTTTCAATAGAGACCATTATTAATTCATCAGAAGACAACTACTGTATTAGTTAGAAATGTGTGATCTTACAGGCAATAAAATGAGCTATGACTGCATCTTGGGGAATGGAACATTAACTATAATCTCTTACTTAAACACTGGACTATTGTCTTGTATGCATCTTCTTGCTTTTGTTTCCATAAAGTGGCCAATGCAGATCCAACAAAGTCAGACAAAATTATCACAAACTTTTGTTTAGAAATGTTTGTATGTGTGGAGGAATGTAAATACCATTGGCTATTTTATCCTTAGTTGCTTTAGTTGCATGTTGTTGAATGATGACTTTCCTTGAACAAAGTTGTGACCTTACTTCCTGAAGTTAAAACCTGGAAACTCACATATAGTTACCACTGCTGAAGTTCACTGCTATTTTTGTTGTGTCTGCTGTCTACAGAATTCATCGTTTGGGTTGGACCTTTAAGACCATGTAGTTCCAAATCCATGCTGTAGGCAGGGACACCTCCCTCTAGACCAGGTTGCTCACAACCCCATCCAGCCTGGCCTTGAGTGCTTCCAGGGACTGGGAATCCACAGCCTCACTGGGCAACCTGTTCCAGTGTCTCACCATACTCACAGTAAATTACTTCCTAATATCTAGTCTAAATCTGCCCTCTTCTAGTTTAAAGAGGTTAAAGTTTAAAGTTTAAAACCATTTCTCCTTGTCCCATTACTACATGCCCTGATAAAATGTCCTTCCCCAGCTTTCCTGTAGGCCCCCTCAGGTACCAGAAGGCCGCTATGAGGTCTTGGAGCCTTCTCTTCTCCAGGTGTAAGAGCCCCAGCTCTCTCAGTCGGTCCTTTTGGGAAAGGTGCTCCAGCCCTTTGATCATCTTCATGGACCTCCTCTAGACTCTGGGGTCTAATGCTGACTTCTAAAGGAAACATTAAGGCACTCTGGGAAGCATCTCTCCTCCAAACCTCTAGGGTGTTAGGTACCTTGTACAAGACATCTACTTCCACATAGCCTTCTTTCATGCACACCTATAATGTTTTATACTATCCTCCAACTTATATTCCAGTTCACCATCTTGCTGTAGCATTATGCACTCGCCTGAACTGCAGGGTTTTTCTTCATAACATTTTCTTAAAGTGATTATTATTTATAATTCCAAAAATTATACTTCACTGCAGCCTTTCAGTACCTGAAGGGAACCTATAATCAGGAGGGAAGTAAACTCTTTGAAAGGGCCAGTAATAGCAGGACAAGGGGAAATGGTTTCAAGTTGAAAGAGGGAAGATTTAGGTTGGATGTCAGGGGCAAGTTCTTTACTAGGAGAGTGGTGAGGTCCTCTAACTAATGAAAGTGCGTACGCACTTAGAACTGCACGTACTTGTGTATTTAACTTACATTAGTTGGCTGAAATTTTTACCATGATACAGAATCCTGGCTGGGATAGAATGATGTTTATACTCCATCTATCCCCACAGCCAACAGCAGTTTGCTATACAGAAACAACATTATTATGCTTAAGAGTTAATTTGTTACTTATCTTGTGTTAAAATATTCCTTTTATGATAAAAAAAGACAAAGGTGACAGACTCTCGAAGGAAAATATGACTCATCTATTGTCAACATTCAAAAATAGAAGTAAGAAAGAAATATTTATGAATTCTAGTTCCAATTTAGCTTTCAGTGTTTAAAAAAAGACATAAAAGAAAGAAATCTAATGCTGAAGTTGAGTAATAAAGCTGTACAAATGTTTTATATTGTGGCATCTGGTTATAAAAAAGACTTTTTATATACTTCTCTGAGATCCAAATGCAAAACCTGTAGTTTACAGAGGCAGCTGGCATCCAGGAATTCAGTATATGGGTTTAATGTTCCTGGTTGAGATTTTTACTGTTCTGACTTAGGAAGAATTACTGTTATACCTCGTATGGATTTACAGGTCCTGTTAGAAATATTACCCATGTCTCTGATTTCAGAACAGAATAAGTCTGTAAGCCAAGGAAAGGAAGACTATTTATACAGAATTAACAAGCAGATTAAAGTATGTCAGGACTCACGGCAGTGTTCTTGGGTAAACTCTGTAAAATGCAGTTACGTGGTATAAGATTTTCCTTCACAAAATAAATGCCATTCAGCTAAGAATTGCGGAGCCTTTTTCAAATCATTCCTTCTCGCAATAAATTGCAAAAAAGGTCTTTGGTACCAAGGTATGTGTATCAAATAGGCTTTTTTTCCCTTCCGCGGTTGTTTTTGTGCAGTCCATACAAATAAAATGGTGGAAGCTTTTCTTTGACTTTATTCAGAGACAGGTAACCATTCCTACTACAGATCAGTGGAGTTTGTGAGGCAGGGAAATCTTTCAGTTTTATTACAATTCTTCTGGACTTTGTCTACAGTGTACTTCTTAAAGCTGTATTCTGACTAATCAGTTCAGAGCTTTACATTTCAGCTAAATCAGTTTAACTTATTTTTTTCTATCATTGATATTTATATTGGCTTTACCGGAGTTCAGATTTTTTTGTTGAAGTTACTGACATGACTTAAATTCTGATTCCAACAGCTTCTTTTAAAGCCAAATGAACGTAAGCAGAAAAGCAAGATGTAAATTTTTGTATGTTTTGATTTGAAGGCTGCATACTAAGAGTCAATGTTTCGACCACTAGCTAAGCAAATAATGCTCACTCTTTCAGGTGTCCCTATTTAAGTCAGTTCATAAAAGTAAAATTTCCCTTCATGAGTACAGATTTGTTCTGGATCATTGCCCTCAGATTTCTCCACATGGTATTTTATTTTTTGGCTAAAAATAAATTTAGATTATATTGTTCTCCACCATAAAACTTTTACCCTTGTAAATAAAAATATGGGAAAAATAAGTGATGAGATGACCTGGAATGGAATGTCAGGGGCAGAAGCATGTCCCCGCAGAAGAAGATATGCAAGGTCTGCAATTACAAGCCATGAAGGAAAAATGTCTTTATTTCTGTACTATGGAATAATAAAATATTCTAAGAAACTCTGGAGAAAAACAAAAGTTAGCATAGTTAACATGCTTTAAATTTGAACATTATGTGAATCCAAGATCGCTTTCAACTTAAGTTAAACCCGTGAATTGGGTCTTGTCATGGGGTAAATCAAATCTTTAGCAATGGCAGTGCACATGACTAAATACTACTGGAATAAACAGTAACTTGAGATCATGTGCTGAAGAGGAGACGAGTTAACATGATTTTACTTTCCTGAGAAAGAGAAAGCAGTTTGTTAAGAGTGAATAGTTTGATAACCTGGTGAAAAGTTAGTTGAGACCAAGTCACACCCTAAAATTCCATTGGTTAAGTGAAGGCAATTTGAATTTGTTCGATTCCTGTAACTCAGTAGTAAATCCTGTATCTATATATATCATATAGGCATATATCTATGCCTATAATGAAGAGTAAATTTAGGTTAGTGTTTTTCTTTCTTTCTGTTCCTTGGTGTTTGAGTGAAACCCATTGCTTGAAAAAATCAGTCAGTCATTTTATGTCATCTGTCACAAGTTTCTGAAGAATCACAGATGTTCAGTCAGACAAGCAAGGTAATGAACATGTGACTTTGCCATCTCACATTAATTGCAGGAAACACAGTGAAAATAATATCCTAAAGCAGTTAAGAACACTATGATTGGCCCTAAGAGACAAATATTTATGTTCAAAGTGGCTGTACAGTCTTTCATGACTGTGTCCATACTTATGTTTGTGTTTCAACATTTACATTCATACTTTAGAACGTAGCTCATCCTTGGTTAAACCAGTGGCATCCATCTACATTTGACAGAAATATTCTGCTGTTTTGTAGCTATTTTATACTCCTTTCCGTATCCCATGACAACAGTTTAGTACAATGTGTATGCTCTTCATGATTATGCACCATGTACAAAAATTAATATATTTCAGCCTCCTTGTTGCCTACATGCTGCTGACATTAAGCTAGAGTATGTCCATGAGTGCAAGAGATTTGCTTCAGGGCTGTTAGTAGCCTTCCCAGCAGGTAATGGGACAAACAATTTCTTGGCCCTATTTCCATTCTAGATACTAGGCTTTATCACAGATCTAGATACTGGTTTTATCACGATAAATTTTATTCCTCTTTTCTGCATTTATCACCAGATAAATTTTTCTGCAGTTGACTCGCACCCTTCTTCCCTTAACAAATATTTTTCTCCTCAAGTTGCACCACCTTTCCTCCCTTTCTTTCCCTGCTTTCTTCCCAAGAATCTTGGAGAAAACAAATTGCTGGGATTCAGTAATAAATCTTTGGATCCCAGGTAAAGTGATGGTAATGGGAACTGTATGGTGACGACAGTTTCCACAACTATTGCCTCATTTTGACATGATGGTTATGCTATCCTTACAGCCTGTCTTATGAAGTTTTCAAGAACAGGTGTCTCCACACTGTGTAGGAACAGACTTTTTACCTCTGAACTGTGAAATTAAGTGTAAGATGTGTAGGAAAATAATGCATATAAAGGAGAAAACAGACTCAAGGACGTGTAAATTTATATCTGAGGAGATGTTCATGACCTATGTCTGCAGTGAGAAGCTAAGCGGGAATTAAAATGGAACTCAGAGTCATAGATGAGATGTACACAAGGAAAGGACAGTAATGAGATAATACCTAATTAGAACAATGATACTTTCACATGAGGCTAATGAGGGGGTGGAGTTGGGGGAATATTTTCTTTCTCACAGAAGAGTTAATCAGTACTGTGAACTCAAGTGAGCAGCATTGAAAAAGATGCCAAAATAAATATCTGAGAGTTGCTTATCTTTAATCTCATGCAAAGAAATGAAAAACAGATTAGATCTGCTTTCCTTTTCTCAGGGCTATATAAAATAAAGATTGTCCCTGTTATCCTGAAGCATCTTGCAGCAAATCTTAAATAAATAAATCAATCAAACATCTATCAACATAATATATGCTTCCTCCGGTACATTCACATGAGATCTGCTTCCTGACTGGAGGACTAATTCTGGACAATTTCTCCTTGGTATTCAAGAAAAAGGCTTCTACAGAATAGGCCACATGTGAGTCTCTTCAACAGTTCTTAGCTCATCTTGGGAAAAGGCATTTCTCTGTGGGCCTGAAGGACTAAGGGACATAAGGACTTTGGGCTTCTCCTGCTGCTGCATCAGAAGACAACTAAGATTTGTTTCTTTTTTCAGAAGACCTGCTCAACCACGATTTTGGCAGGTTTCTGTGAAATTGCAGATCTGACTTGCTGCCCCAATAGGCTGGCTATGGCATCCATCAACACAGTACAACTTCAATAGAGCCAGATCAGGTGGCATTGTACTGCTGCAGTGGTTTCTCTCACTGGCAAAATTGGGCCCATATTCTATTTCCTACTTACATGAAGCATTGGCTCAACAAGCCAAATTACTGCTCTGAAGGCACCTGAAGAATCTTGAAGAGATGGCTAGGCTGCAACTCAGATCCATGGCTTTTGTAGCATTGGGTAGGTGGAACAGTTTGCTCTTGGAGTTTGCTGAAGGCCTGCACGGATATATACGGCAGCATGTTCTGTGGCCTGGAACAGTCTAGCTTGAGCCAAGCTGCTCTTTTTCATAACCAAAACCTCATTAAATTAAGGGAGTCAATTATGGTCATAAAAATTACAGCATAATGAAAATATTAGTGCTTAACAGATTGCATAACTGTCTGTTTCTCTTCCCTAGCTATTTTCTGCTGGAAAACTCACCAGCTCCAGAGTAGCTGAATTGAAGGCAAAGTACACCCTGCTGCATGAAACTGTGAGAAGGTACAATATTTACAGTTCTCTAAGTATATCTTCACTTGTGCAAATTCTGTGCAAATAATGGATTTGTCAACTTATCCCTTGCCTTTTTTAGACTTTGAGTAGCCAAAGATTACATATTTAAGGTAAATTTCTGGTTGAGGCCTAGTTATCACTTATAACTTTCTTACAGTGACTACTTACACTGTGACAGAGAATAAAAAAACCTATTTTTAAATATGACGATTCAAGGGGCACTTGAGCACACATTTGGACAACATACTTTTTAACACTAGCATAATAATAAAGGCAACTGAAGGAAACACAAGCTTTAAATGTTGTTTCTCCAAAATATTTGATGTGCACTGATCTGAATAAAGTCAGATGACCTTTTACACAGCCAAAGCCTTATTCTAGATTCACATTTTATTAGGATGAACCTATAAGACTTTTAACATTGGGATCCTGTGCTTTCAGGATCGAACATATTAATCACAACGACTACTGCAAAATATTGGAGCCCTGCTGCTCTATTCATTCCAGTAACACAGTACTATTTCCTCTTCTTTTCCTTCTACTCAAGGAAGTGCTCAAGCCTGGCACAGGGTTGGAACCACAGTCCCTTCTCTTGCCTCTCCAGAGCAGGGCAGACTCACAGCTACCACATCTGTATATATTTCCCAAGAGAAAACAAGACTGAACTCCATTCATACATAAAACTACTTTAAACCATCCAGCTACTTTAAACCATGCACCAGAAGTGTGCTGGATGGTAGATAATAGCCCTCGTTCTTTTCATTGTTCTCACAGAAGTATGTAGTTGCTGTACTTCTGCAAGAAAGTCAACTGGAGGGAGTCACAAAGCACTTTTTACTTGGATTAGCCATGTGTCAAAGCAAAACACTAACGCATGAATGCACTAATGCTAATTTCCACAGATTAATTCCTCCTACTAGAAGAAAGCAAGGGAAATCAATAATCAAAAATTCAGAAAGAAAGAACGTGCAGAAAGAAGTGATGCTGCAGAAAGAAGTGATGAAAGTCTTCAAACTGACTGTAGTTCTTTCTTTTAGCCAAGGGAATTTCAGACTGAATATTAGACTGGACTAGACTAAACTAGACTAGAGTAAAATAGTTCATTTGGAAGGGACCTTTAGAGATCATCTAGCCCAACTGTCTTCAGGGCTAACCAAAAGTTAATGAGTTAAAAAGTTAAATGCCTCTTGAACAGTGACAGGTATGAGGCATCAACCACCTCTCTAGGAAACCTGTTCTGTTGGTTGGCCAGTCTCACAGTGAAGAAAGTTTTCCTAATGTCCAGTCTGATCCTCTCCTCGTCTGTACCATTACTGTGCCTCCAATCATTAATTACCAGTTAATGGTAGCTAAGAAACTTCAGAAGTTCTTCACCAGAGGGAGGTGGGCATGGAAGAGACCCCCCATGGCAGCGGCCATGGCTCCAAGCTGTTGGAATTCAAGAGTTTGGATAATGCTCCCAAGACACTGGGTTTGAATTTCAGTTGATCCTGTGTGGATCCAGGAGTTGTACTCAACAGTCCCTGTGGGCCTGTTCCAACTCAGGATGTTCTGTGGTTCTATGATTTTACAAATACAATTTTACATACAACTATCTCAGAGGGAACAACCTGAGATTTATGTGCCATAAGGAGTGTAGACCCCTGTGACAGCTCTGTCAAACTATTGCAAATGATCTCGTGGTATGTAACGCAGATCTGTCTAATGTGATGAGTGAAATGATAAGTGTGCAGATCGTTTTAAGGCTGCTGATGGAGTACACACTGGTTTGCACATACTGTGGTCCTTTCCCTAGTGGTAAATACTTGATTATTTCTTGCTTTCAGTTTTACTTAATTTGGTATTCAGAAAAGCTGAGAGGTGTCACCTGGCAGACAAGATCCTTGACACACAGATTCAGGCTGTTACATGTTGCTGAAAGCACTACTCAAATTCTGCAAACAGGCTGCCTTCCTGTTTTGCTGTTATCTCACCCATCGGCTTTGCAGTGAGGCTGCATCTGAAGCTTAACTACCAGACCTCATACTTCACCCTAGGAAACCTCTCTGGCCACACAGACGTGTGGCTCAATTGTGAGTTGCACAAAATGACAGAATCATGGAATGCTTTGTTTAGGAAGAGACCTTTAGAGATCTTCTAGTCCAGCTCTCCTGCCATGGGCCAGGACATCTCTCCCTAGATCAGGCTGCCCAAAGCCCAGTGAGGAACCAAATATAAATATTCTCACACAACAAGCTGCAAGAAAGTAATGATAATTCACTGACGGTTTTGGAATCTTATCTTCTTAAGCCTAAATGAAGTTATTAGTCACTTCACTAATCCAAAAGCTGCTACATCAGACTACAAAAGCATATTCTTGTATGCATGGGGTTCTAAGCATTGTCATTGTGTAGATTTTCAATCATTTCTTCATTGGAATTTAAACCTCATGAAAAAGTACTGTTGGCAACTATAAGGAACAAGATCTGGTCTAGGTTCACTACTTGATTCTGGGGTTTTGTATTTATTTTTCTTAATCATAGTATCATAGTATCATAGTATTGTGCGAGTTGGAAGGGACCTTAGAGATCATCGAGTCCAGCTCCCGGGATTCGAGCCCTCTGTGTAGCAGAGCGGCACTTCTACCCCCTGCTCCACAGGGGGGATTCGAACCCGGGCCCCCTGGTGTTGCAGACGGGAATTCTACCGCTGCGCCACCGGGGCACACAAATAATAATATTGCCTTCAAAAAAAAAAATCATAAGAGTTTTGTTTTTATGGAAGAACTTACACTTAAAGTAAGAACTGTTTTATCAATTAGTGTGTATTATTGCATCCGATCATATTTTCTCCCCACATCAGTTTCACTCTTTTTGTCTTATTTAAGTAAGATCTAAGCATTATTTAGGATCTTCCATAGACATCTCAAACTATTTTCCCCTTGAAATATTATTATGCAAATACATCAAAGCACGAAGTTCCTGATAAAGACACACTCTTGTATCCTGTCTGTCTGTGGTTTTCTTATTTTCTGGTCTAAAAAAGGAAGTGGTAATTTAACTAGAAGTGTTACACAAAACAAAACTCTTCCTTCTTTGTCATTTCAGCCATGTTTGTACCGTGTAGTTAGTTGTGTATTTTATGCTTTACAGTTAACATCTTAGTTCTGTTCTTTGGTGTAATGTAATTTTGTTGTTACTTAGCTTGTAATGTACTCACAGTTGCCATCTTTGAGCTAGAATTTGGTATAGATTCTCAGTAAAGGAGATTATAAACTCTAAAAAATAATAAATTACATTTTTTTTAATTAATAAAGGGCAAGTGATTGAGTTCTTTATTCTTCTTCATTACTTCTGACTAACTGCAGCGTGCCATTGTACAAAGCTTACAATTTAATGGTATTGAGAAGGCACGTACAATGATAGTTACAGGAAGAAGACTAAGTTTGTATGTCAAACAATGCATAAGAATTTTCATGCTGCACTTCAACAGGACTCTTCCATAATTACCAGTGCATTTTAATATCAGCTCTTAAGGAACATTATTTGGCTTTCACCATGCAGGCTCATAAGCATATTATGAGTACCAGGCTCTTAGCACTGACAGAATAATCCAATTTGTTGTTTCTTCGAAGCCAGACTTTGGTGGCACAGGTGATTTCAGATAACTGATCAGTTCCACTGATATGTTTCCAGAGAAGTCCAAAAATGTAGTTGCAGCCTGAGATCACCAGGTGAGCTGCTTCAGCAGCTAGTAACAGTCTAGTGACAGCCACACATGGCTCAGCACTGGGTACGTGTCCAACACTGAGGTGCTTTACAGCCCAGGTTGGGCCCTGTACTGGTGAATACCACCCTGATCATCAGCACACTGATGTGATAAAACATTTTGCATTGTAGGCCAAATCCCTTTCTTGCATTCTTAAGACAGTAACTTGTGCTGAAAGGGGTACATTTACTCTCTGTGAATGGGAATTTTGCTACTGAATGTAATTGCTTAGGATTTAACCCTAAGACTGGTTATCATCTTCATACTTGTCTCTGCTGTAAAAGGTTACATAGGAGAGAAAGTGCATTTTTCTCATGCCAGGAAACAAAGGTTCCAGATTTTCACTTCCGTTCTTTTCTGTACACTGTGCAGTTACTGGAGCTACGCAGTTAAATGTTGCTTCTCCCTCCAGAGTATTTCAGTTATTCAGAATGCCTGCCATGTAATCTGTGAGTTGAACCACTAGCTGATACCATGCGCCCCTTAGGATAAAAAGAATTGCTGTCTCTTCACTGTTTCTAGGAGGTGCTAGATGAATAACTTTGAATAACTTGGACTAACTGACCATCTTTCATCTGGTTAAAATTAGAGGTTAGAGGCAGAAAATCCCCTTTCAATAAGTCTTACTGTTCTCATGAGACGACGGAAAAACGCAGATTTGAATAGACTTCAGGAGGTCTCTGGTCCAACCTCCTGTTTGATCGGGGTCAGCCATGTGATCCAACCAGATTGCACAGGACTTAATGCAGTCTCATCTCCAAAGCATTGCTTTATATGCTACAGAAATATAAAGAAATGTAAATACAAAGTTTGTGCTTCCTATTGCTTAGATCTAAGTTTTAATTCTTAATGTAGTTTACAGGAATCTGAGATCCAGCTGTTGCAGGAAGCCAAACGTCTTAGTGTAGACCTGGAACAACAGCAGCATGAACTGGAAAAAGCAGAACAGTTCCCTGAAGATTCTTCCAGTGAAGTCTGCCGAATAAGGCAACAGCTTCTTAATTGCCAAAATGAGTACAACGCTATTAAAGAAAGAGAGCATGAAATTCAGTACAGGATGAAATGGTAGGTGATAACGGTCAATCTCTGCTTGTTTTGTCATAATTTGTCTAAGAGATAATAACATAGAACGTAATTCAGTTTCCTCTCTGCCTTACATGGATGTATTTCTTGACACCTGTTTTTAAGCAAATTGAAACAAACTTGCCTAGTAATGACATTTCAGTGATGAATAAAATTACTCCTGTGTGCTGTTTGTAGATAATTTTCATTTTAGAAGGTATCCTCTGAAATGCAGCTTGACTTTTATCACGTTGTACAATTAATGTTTAGAGAGGCAAAACTTTCAGCACCAGTTCTAGTCTAGGACACCTTCAATACCAATGGCTACAGTATCTCAGAGCCCTGTGATTGGGATCTTACGGAAACGATGTCATAAATAGGCTCAACACTATTTTTAACATCAAAAACACATTTTATTCAGGACTTTCTACTCAGATATTTAAAGTAGGAAAAGCATTTCTGTACCCTCACATCTGAGAAATGAGAAATTCGCTGTGAAAGATGTGAATACTTGAAATGTTTATAAAAATTTATCACAAAATATTGTATTGAATCATTTACACATCAGTGTATTGTACTTTCTCGCTTCTACAGTAACATTACAAGCATTATTATTGTACTTTTAAAAAGTGTACCTGTGGAGATGAACTCCTATTTTCACTTTGTGGAGTGTTTATATTTTAACCCATCTTCAAACCAGCAATGCTTCAGTTGGCACATAAAGCTGGATAAGTAATGTCAGCATGTCAGCAGCTCAGCAGTTAAAACTAATTTTCTACAAGGAAATCAGGAGCACTGTATGAGCTGCATGGAGTAGATTTTTCTGGCAGCTCTTCCTTGATACTTTTTGAAGAGCCAAATGTTTTCTCTAAGAGGGAAATTTGAGAAGGAAGCAAATTGGGAGTGGGAGAAATAGAGAAATCATCTGGAAAAAATTATTTGCTATGAGATAACTAAGCATCATGAGATTTCCTGAAATGATTATTAAATACAGAATGTATTGAAATCTACAAGCAATCCAGAAACACGCTGTTCAAAATTTCATGCTTTTTGACCCATTTCCCCTCATGCATTACAAACATTTCTCATAAGTTTGTGTTACATTTCCAAAGTAATGGTGGGCTTTGTATGATCAGGGGACATCTACTCATACTCTATCTTTTGCCTTTAGTCAAAGGATTTCTATGTCCTGCAGAAACACAGCTTAGATATTCAGTTACCCTTGAACATTTACTTCAGTGACCCTCAAATATGAATTCAAAATCTTATAGCATCAATTAAAAGTGAATGGCCTGGGTCAGCAATACTGTGAAAGAATGTTCTTCTGCTTTTATAAGAAGCTTCCTCTATTGGTCTTCTACTTTGCATGAGATCAAACCCAGCTGTATGGTCTGACTCAAAGTCCATATGGCACAGTATCTAAGAGGACCAAAAGCGCAGCAGCCATCCATTTGTGAGACAGAGATTTCATGAGCCAAATGCATTCCTCTTTATTTAGGAATCCTCGGTTGATCCCTCTTCCTTCAACTTTTCCTGTCTCCTCCTAAGCCAATATAAACTTCTGGCACTGCAGCACTCTGGGCAATGAGCTCCACAGATTAACTCCACAAGCACTTCCACCACTTATCTGTTTTGAGCCTAACTCATCTGTTTTGACTCCTAGCAGCTTCACTTCATGCTGGTAGTTGTACTGGGTGAGGCCAAACATCTGGACTCCCATTCATCTTCAGTGCTGCTGGATGGTTTGATGGATCTCTTGCATTCCCCCTCATTCATCCGCTTTCTAAAGTGAAGAGCCTCAGGGTTTCTAAGTGTTCCTTATTCATTAGGGTTGGTGTGAGAAAAACACGCCTCATTTATCTGTGGATCTGCATTCTGGGAGAGAATGCACTAACTTGCCAGAGAGGAGAGGGATTTTATTGTTAAAGAAGGGTAGAATGAATAGGACTGTCAGAGTTACATATCAGTGTGAGGAATGAATAAATGGCTATGGAGAAAAACAGATAGCAGATGTGAATATGTTTGTAAGGAAGGAATGTGTTGGTTCAAGTAAAATAAGTGAAACTGAGGTTGCAGAATAGAGTAGTGAGTAGCAGGTTCTCTAAGAAAAGCATTGATGTAAAATGCAGAAGTCTGTGCCTGATGGTTTTCTCCACATAATAAAATTATACCTTCTGACAGACACGAGCAGTGTCACAGCCTGAGGGCAAACCTCAGATACTGTAAGATATCTGAGAGTCACCTTAAGGTGTTAGGTGCCTGCTTGGTTCCCTTCATTTCTCAGAAGGATGGAAACTCATCTCATGGTCTGACCTCTCTTGGCCATCGATCTCCCTGGAGCAGTTTCCCTCGTTGTCCAACTGTGTTAACATAACTCTCCCAGCTGTGCTTGGCACTTACAACAAAACTTTGGGAATTATGACTAATGGCTGTTTAGCCTGAAAACAAACATACTGCTTATTTACCTTCTTGAATGGAACATGAGGGAGGAAAGACTTTGAAGGGAATCCATGTCTCTTATTTATTGCTTTATCTATTTCTAGGAGTCCTGAATAAGATCTTGCCTGCTTAGACGGAAGCGAGAGCCTCTGCAGACATTCTGTTTCCTTGTTTCTGTAATCTCTTCTTTTTCTCCTGCAGAGTGATCGTGATAGAGTGATAGCACTGTTGGGGTTTTATGTCATTTGACTATCTTGTCCATGTTCCTTAGTGTTCTGTGTTCTTGCTTCCATCTTTCATTTCCTGCCTTCTTGCCTCTGTAAACATTTTTGTTTTCCAGATCAGATACATTTTTCAACATCTGAAGTTGGTATTTCATCTTTTGTTTTAATTACTGATTGTTTTGTGCAACTGGATGTGCCTCAGTAAGAATACAGACCGAAAAAGGATCCATATGATCAGCAAAGATGGGCTTTGTCTTGAAGAAAAAATTCATTTAAGTGCCCATGTGAGGTTTGGAGCCCTGGCTTTTGAGATAAATTACGGAACTGATGCTTTGCTGTATTAGACCATCGCATTAACTATAGCTTATTAATGATAAATAATGAATTTGTCATATAAATGAATATATGACCTAAACTTTAAGAAGTAAGCAATTAATTTAAAAGGAAATTATCTATACCCACAGTCTTTATGGTTAAGTGTGCCTGATTCTTGAAAACAATTTTCTCCCAAAGCCCCAGTCTAATCTATGGCCTTCACAGCCAGTTACCCAGCTAGCAAAATGGCTACTCACTCAAGTCCTGTGTGCTATTGCAGGCAAACTGGGATTGCAAAACAGATTTTGTCCTTGTACAAGCATTACAAGCATGGAAAATTACTTCAATGCTTGCAATTATTTCCGTATTAGTCACTCCATAATTAAAAAGGGGGAAAAGTTTTTTATCCATAGTTTACTTAGTAAAGAATTACAATCAATAAATAAATTAGATTGCAGTTTGAAGTTGTTACCAGCGAGTCTTGTGACTGCATTCTCCGGTGTGTACAAACTGAACAGCGTTAGGATCCTTACAGGAATACCATGCTGGCATTTTGTCAGCTCTGCTATCTTCCTGTGGTCCCTAGTTGGGAGGTTGTTAGTTGTGAAGCGCTGAGCACTTTCCATGGTACCTCAGCAGTCCCAACAATGAGTAGCTGAAGGAGTTCACTTCCTTGTGTGCTGGGATTCATAATGTTGAGAAGGTTCTGGCTCTTTTGCCTGCTGAGGAGCTGAAATAGAGCTCTGTTGACAACGAACACGACATTTCTTCATCTCTCTGTCGATTTTGTTTTATTTCTGTGGTGTTTGCAGCTGTAGACATCTCTGAGGGAAAAGTCTGGAATGCGTTTTCATTAAGGGTCCAATTTTCCACATGTTTTGTTTTTTTTTAACTCATTACGTCTGCATCCATGACAGCTTTGAATGCACGGTGCTGCTATTGAACTGCATGAAAATAAGTAGAACAAGGTGAGAAACACTCACAGACACTCCTTTCCTGCTCTCTGGTGTGTGCTTCTCTTCCCCTCCATTGCCGGAGTCCACACCCATAATCACTTCAACTCTGAGAGCCAGTTTAACTCACTAAAAGAGAAAAGGAAGTAAAAAGTCTGATTTGGTGATTTTTAGCTGTTTTAATGACTTATGTTGGCTCACAGAGTAGTTTCTTAGGAACCCTGGAGCTGCCTTGAGGGTTCTGTGGCCAAGAGCTGAGGAGAAGCCTGGAGATTTGAGAGGCTCAATATTAGTGGTAATCTATTAAACTATTTAACTAACAGTTCATGAAACCATAGAAGGGTAAGATAAATCGCACCAATAGCACTCACTGATTGCACACAGAACTTTGTTTTAGCACCTAACTTAAGTTCAGGTTTGAAACATTCATTTTAAGCCTTAGATGCAACTTTTAAAGGCAATTTTTCTAAAGGGCATCCAATGG
This sequence comes from Excalfactoria chinensis, assembly GCF_039878825.1. Lineage (NCBI taxonomy): Eukaryota > Metazoa > Chordata > Aves > Galliformes > Phasianidae > Excalfactoria > Excalfactoria chinensis. The sequence continues at coordinate 11,498,415 of NC_092825.1, read as the reverse complement.
AAACAACTGACAGAAACTAAAATAGTGTTTTGCCAAAAAAACAACAATGTCAGGGAGAAAACATGAGTTTTAGGAAAGCAAAATGTAAAAAGCAACCCACAAAAGTGAATGTGAAGTATGCAAAACTAACAGAGTTTTAGTTGTTTAAACATTCACAGTTTTTGAAAGTATTTCATGGTGACATTCAAAATTAATGTTTCCCTTCTTCATTTTTCTATTCTTTTTACCACGTCTTTCACCTCTTCCTTCTGCCCCCATTTTCTTTTTATCCCTTCACTGTTTTCTGTGTAAAAGCAGCCAGTATGTCAGCTCCTCTGGCAGCTTCACTTGGTGCTTGCAGTCTCCTTATGCCCTTATTTATGTCACAGAAAATGAGGTGTTCAAATCGTTTTACTTTTGAGGGGTGGCAGAGTCTTTGTTGCGAGGTTGGAATGGCTCTGCAGGAATCTGTCCTCATGAGTAAGGAATCTGACAAGAGAAAAACAGTGTCAACTGTGTTCTCCTCCTAATTTTTGGGGCTGTTCTTTTGATTGTCTGGCACGATATAAAAGAGGGCGCAGTGCAGACTGATGACGAACACTGCAGTACCTCTTTAATCCATTTGAGCAGGGCTTATTTAATCAGGTTCTGTGGCAGTCAGATGGTTGCAGGTATTTGTGCGGAGTGGACATTGATTACAATTAGTGTGATTATGCCCGTCCCAAGGAGTCCTGCTAGGAATCCTGCCCAAACATGCTGGGAATACAAATTGTCACTACTAACTTATTAATACACTCAGACAACCTGTCAGGGGGTGGAAATATTGAGTTTGACCAGCACAGCATTCCAACATAGGCCTCAGCAGTAGCTCAGAGGCACAGTACACAGAAACAAAGATGCTATCGCCAAATCAGAGTAGCTCCGTTTTCAGCATAGTTTGATCCCTTTGTCTATAACCAGTGGGATATAAAAGGAGAAACTGCTGAACCCACATCAGCAAAGAAACCACCTGATGTTTCTGTCAGACATAGCAGTTCCCATGGAGGTGCACTTGCAGTCTGCACAAACAAATATATGTACGTACTGTAATCAAGAAGTTCTACTCCGTGTCTTTATTTCCTCTTTGCTCTTCATCTGAGTCAGAACTTGTTCTTCACGAGCATTTGGATTGCAACACTGTCAGCTCAGTTCTCTTTTAACTGTTTTATTTCCCTTGACTGTTTAAAGAGTCTTTATCTGAGGCTTAGTCATGTAAGTTTTGCTCCTTTTGTTTGAGGAACAAAACATAAGAAACCAGTTATTGGGGGGGGGGGAAAAAAAACAAACCCAAAAACTAAAAACGTGAGGAGATCCAGGAGACCTGACCAGCATATCCTCATGTTCGAGGAACAAACAGATCAATTGTTTGAAGCTGATTCTTTTGTATATCTGGGACAAAGAATTTTGTTTCACTGGCTCCTTTGTTGTAATCATTACTCATTTATAGCTTGAGACTCAAAAAGTGTCATCACAAACACTAATTGCATTGAGAGAACCTGCTTGTTAATTGCCCCACCAGTGCTACAAGGACTAAAGTTCAGTTTGGTTGTGGTAACATGCAAGCTGCTGTAGACTGTATACCTCATTTAGAATCAGAGCTTTTCATTGTTCGCACTGGGGTTGTACTGATGTATTCCTTCGCTGTTTCCAAGGCTAGTTTGTGATATTTGGCAGGTCTTACCTATCTGCCATCAAGAACCTCCTGTTATAAGTCTAACAGGCTTGTTCATTCAGCTCCATTTTCATTGCCATTCCTTCAACTTTCTCGGGGCAACATGGCTAAAAACATGCCCAAAGCTCTCCTATATTTTCCTTTCCTCCTCCTGCTCTCCTTCATCATCTGTCTCTGTTGCCAGACATGAAATTGCAATGTAGTTTTGGACATAGATGATCATTAAGGTCCTTTTCAACCCAGGCCATCCTATGATTCTATGATCACCTTGGCTCTTTGGTTTAGTTTGCTCCTATGTCCCATTGCCTTAATCTACATCCCCAGTCACTTTTCAGGAATATTTTGTCACAGAAGCCCATTTTAGACTTGAGGAACTTTACTTACAGTTGTTTACAGTGTGAATGTGAGCAAGCAAAGGAAGAAAGTTTCATACCCACAAACTCCCTTTCACTGACATGAGATCTCTTTGTGGATATACGTTCCCCACCTACTCTTTCCTCTTCCTCATCTCCATGTGGAAATGTTGTGTTCTGCAGCAGGGAGGACCTGTGGGTGTAGTGTGTTTCTGATCCTCTAACTTTGCTAGTGTAAGCTCAGGGGCAAAGGAGGCACAAAAGCAACCCTACGGGAGGTGGTAAGGCTGAGAAAATCCAGATCAAAAGTTTAGATATGTGAACTATAAAAAAGCAATGCTTTTGTATGACCTATCTTTCAGTTAGCAGACAGCAATCTGTCTAAATCTGAACACCCTTAAGCTGTTCCTGATGATTAGCTCATCATACATGTTAGTCGAGCAGTAGACAAGCTTTAGCACTTGTTCCTTGTTTGGTATATGACGTATACATCCAGCTCTGCTTTGATTCTCCTGCAGTTTGCAAGAAGAGAAAAGACTTCTGGAGAAAGAATATGAAAGAATTCCGAGGCAAGGTGTAAGTATGAAATGCGAGAAAAGCTACATTTTTGGTTCTGTTTGCTATTATACCAAAACATCCCTGAAAATATTTTCATGGTGCACGACTCTAGAGTTCTTTAACTTACATAGAAAGATCAATAGCTTGATTTTATAGAGCGATGATAGTAAATCATTCAGGTCTGATAACTGCAGGGGACTCAGTGCTCATATGGTACATAAAAGTTCCGGATATTCCTAAGTATACTTAGTATTTTTTATAGCATGCAGCAAATGAGTAATGTGCAGATAGCTACACGTTACAGGATTTGAGTATGCAAAACACATTTGCAGTCATAAATCCTGATGAGCACGAACATATTTGTTGGAAATGAAATTCTGCTAATTATCAGAAGAAGAAAAGATCATATTTCTTACCTTGTTGTAAAAAATGTTACCATCATTCAACAACAGTGAATTCTGTAATATCTGAAGCCTGAAAAACGCACAGGGAAAAATCTCAACTTCTACTTCATTTTTAAAGGAAACGGATAGGACAATGAAAAAAATGAAAGAAGATTGTGATGAGCTCCACAAAGAAGTAACCCAAAGGAAAGCAGAAGTTAATGCAGTGAAAGAAGGCATTTTATCCAAGCAGGAACTGATGTTAATAGATAAGAAAGAAGTGGAAAAGCTTCTGGAGGTTCAGGATAGTTTAAAGGTAACACACAATTAATTACGCACATATCTTTGTGTTTGTGCATGCCTGTGTGTGGGGGTGCCTGCTTTTGTCTAAGGATGCAGTGAATCTACTGGATGTTGTTTGTCATTCCAAATCATTTAATGGCATTACAGTGTGGATTTGATAGTTTTCCAACAAGCATGAGGTATACCGCTGTCCCACGTTCACTATTGTTCCTGTCAGAAATAGTAGTAGTCATTGTTTTGATTACAAATGCTTTTCCAGAATGCCACGTTTGCTATGTTGCGTTCTTGTAAGGCTCCTCTGACATATCAAGCTCTGTAAAGACATGTCCAGAGAGTTTAAAAAATTGCACCCAGGTCTTTGCATCTTTCGTTTCCTTGGGATAGATGACATACACAGACACATTAACAGCCTCTGAGTGTGAATCTTGCTTTTCAGACATAACGACATGGTAAATAACACTGTAATTATTGTCAAAAGCAGTGGCTACAATTCCCTGAGATAAGCTCAAATAATTCCAAAATAAATTTCTTGCCAAGTTTCACAGCAGCTCCAAATGAGTATTAATTCTGTGAAATCACACAAGATTTCGGGACTGCGAACCTAACCTCTCTCTCTTGTTGCTAGGATGAATTAGTTAAGATCCTCGGTGTTCCAGTGCAACTTAGAAAAGAAGCTGAGAAGATAAATCAGAAAAAAATGTATGCTTTTATTGAATGAAATAAATATACGTATATATGTATTCCTTATTTTCATCCATTTGTTACAGAGGCCTTAGAGTATAGCTGTTGGTTAAAAGAAGGTTTTGTATTGCCTGCCTGCAGTCCCTGCCAGAAAGTTTCTGGTTAACTATGTTAAATTTCTCAATTTTAAAATCTATGTGATAGTTTTCTTCATTTTCTCCTCAGTACTCTGCTTAATGCTTTATGTAACTCTGCTATTGTAGATACAAGACGTTTTCCCTATTGTGTTACAGAAAAGCAGTTTTAAAGAGTGAGTGCACTGGGTAGATTATTGATGGAGTACTGAAATGAGTCCTTCTACCTGAAGCTCTGGAATGACAGCTAGAAGCATCACAACCCTGTATCCAGTGATGCTGACAGAGCTCCGTTACCATTTTATAACACTGTTCTAATGCCGAGATCCCCATGATCACTTGTAGTTTGATGCAGAACTGTCTTGGAATATGAAGATTTTCACTGTCTGTAGCTTGCTGTTGCACATATTGAGTAGACAGCTTTGAAATAACTTTGTGCTCCCATGGACACTGACAACCTAAATTTTCTCATTTAAATACACATATAGCAACATCAACCTCTACTCTTTTGTTAACACATATCCACAGCGATGCAGAAAAGAAGAACGAAGACCTTAATAACCAAATTCAGGAGTTAAACAGCGCCCTGAAACACATTGACAAAGGGACAGAAAAGATTTTGCAAGAAAGAGAAGACGTAATGAAGGAACTGGATGGAAAACAAGCTTTGCTGGAAAGCAAGGAACAAGAATGTGCTGCTTTGACAAGATTGCTAGAAATTGGTAGAGAAAAGGAACTGGCCATCCTGGTAGAGAGGTAAAAGCGGTAGATGTAAGCCGTGTAGTGTGAGGGAGAACTTTGTTCTGAAACATCTATCTCTTTTTGTATTGCATTGCTTATGTTTTCAAGTTCTGTGCTGCAACTGTGATGGACCAGAAATATCAGGGTTGGTTTTGTCTTTAGAAATGTTTCTATAAACTGCTGGTCTCTGGGATCTGGCTCAGAAAAGAGCACCAAGAAGTAGAAAGTTTTGATAAAATGCTGGGAGAGTGAAGCTCTGCATTTTCTTCTGAAAGGGAAAACAGTTCTGCCTCCAGTGAAAATGTCCTTTTGTCTGTGTAGCCCACAGAAAGCAAACTGAGTTCAGTATTCTCACAGATTTCTGCCCCACAAACTCCATAATTTCAGTGCGAGTTGACCACTCATACCTTCCATATTCTCTTTGAAGTTATGATCTTGCGTGTACTTCGTAAAGTAAAATGAACTGTTTGGCCGATCACAAGCTTCAAATGACTCCTCCTGAGGAAGAAATACTGGTAAAATCACGGTCATATCCTCAGCATAAATGCTTTTGCCTTTGAAGTTCTATGTTAAAGGATAGCAGCAATGTGAACTGAAATATCTGGGGGAAGTGACGGTGCAATTATACTAAAAAACGTGTCTTCTTCCTATAATAATTCATCTCCTACAGACCTGTAGCAGATTTAGAACAGGTTGTGAGACCTCACTGGCATAATTAGGAATATTATCATTTCTTAGAGTCATAAAATGGTGAGGTGGCTTGTGGCAGTACTTCGTGATTTTGTCTTACAGCTCGGAGATAATTACACTGTACTCAAACCCCATTAAAATGATCATGCCTGATGCAAACACGTCTTGCTCAAATTACCTGTCTCTGAAATTCTCTGTTTATCTACAGAGACTCTCTGAAACAAACGTTAAACGAACGAATCTCTGAGAAAAAACAACAGCAGGAAACTCTCATTCACATGCAAGTAGAGAAAGATAAAGAACTGAAAAGTCTGAAAAAGATGGAGCTACAGCTGAACATGATTTATGAGTCCATGGAACAAGATAAGTCACAGCACAAAACCCTCAAAGTAGAGGTCTGTATAAACACATTGTTCATAACTCTCTTGCAGAAAATCCATGTATGATATATTTGGAATGATCCGAGCAGACGGAGTAGGATAAGACTTTTCTAAGTCTTATGCACAGAGAAGTGTTAAAAGTGCCGCTGCTACTGATTAAGGATGCTCTCAGTTTTATGGCTGTAATGAGAATACTGTGTCAACCCATGCTGGGACTCTTAACAGTAAATAAAGGAGCATCCTAATCAGAGATGGCACTGACTACGTTGGTACTGTGGCATCATGTCTTCCTTTGAAGCCCTGTGTCATTTTCTATGTGCAGTTGCATAGCAGCTTGCCTGCTGGCATCAAAGAAGTTTTTATCAGGCAAATACAGCCATATAGCTACATATTACCCAGGTCCTGGGCTTTACATCAGGTAACAAACAAAAATCATCTTTATTAAGTTTGAAGATTGCTTGAACATTGCTGCATATTTATGATGTATTTAGCATTATTCAGAGGGTAGGAAATGAGCATTATGTAAAGTCTGGTAAAACCTAAATATTTCCTTAAGTTTCCTTCATTTCCACTGAACTTTCTCTTTTCCCAGCTCCCTCCTTGCTTTAGTGCATCACCCATTACTCTTACACTGATTTACTCTATTTTCTTGTGCCTTGTACTACACTGCTATTAAAGAGCAGTTTTAATTTGCTTGTCTACTTGAAGCGTTTCCTTTCTTTTCTCCTTCCCATTCTTTCTTAAAACATTATTTTGTCTGCTTTCTCCCAATACCTTCCTCTCATCACTGGTCCTTCCAGTCCCTCTTTCTTAAGCTTTTTTCCCACATTTCTTCCTAGACTGTAAGTCACTCTCATAAAATTCTCCTTGCTTAGTCAATATTTTTTTTGTAGGAGAATAATTTATCAACTATCTGATTTGGAGGTACAAGGAGTTGCTGTTTCTTAACATGACACTTTGTCAGCACAGTTTGTCTTGGTCCTTCTAAGCAATTCAGGCAGGAAAAGTAATTCTTTGTTGCATCACTGTAAAATAATCACATAACTTTATGGTATTGGAACCCACATGTGCTTGGCTTTGCTATTTGTCCAACTCTAAACGTTACTCAATAATATTTAATCTTCATTGATCAGACATTTTGTTTACTGTCTTCCTCTATACACTGATTAAGGTGACATTTTCTCCTGGATTCACACATGCTGTGATCACCTGATAGCATATTTGGGAAGAGAAAAAGCTCTACATAACCACACCCAAACTTTTAAACTGAATTTCTTGAGCTACTGGTTAAAGGCTTGCACATATTGCAAATTTGGATCTTAAAGATCATGCTCTGTTTCTATTTGCTATCAGCTCAGAGGATCCAGAAAGCTGGATTTTGTCCTGTGTTGCTATTGAAGAAAGAATTCTGGAGGGAGGATCACAATTGTTCAAAGTCATGTGTTGTTAAAACCAAGCCCCATAATTCACTGATAGTGTGGTTAAAGTTCACTGAGCTGGGTGAGATCCCAGCCCAACCCATTTACACTGTGTGAAAGGGCCAGAGACCTTCAATAGGTTTGGTTGCATTGCAAGGCATTCCCTCAGTGCTAACACCAGGTTATACTGCAGGCTTGAATTGGTGTTGCAAGCTGCAGCACCGTGAGGTTGTAGGGAGAGGGAATGTCAGCAGAGATAAAGGTGGAGCTCAGAGTAGAATCATAGTCCAGAAGTTGTGGGATGCTGCTGTATGATAACATGAACAGGCCAGGACAATACAGTCTTTTCAGCTCATCAGTCTCACTATCTGTGTTTCCTCTGATTGCCTTCTTGGCTTTTTTAGATGTGAAAATGTGAAATGCCTCCCTCCTGAAGCGCATTCAGCTCACATGTAGCACTGGAGGGAGAAAGACTGCAGTGATGAGCTCAGTTCTGCTTTCATTTGCTATCTTGATTTTCATTTGAAAGATTTAGGAGCACAGAAGCTGACATATTTTAATATTCAAGTGGTTCAAGCAAAAAACTCACCAGAAATAATAGCTAATACAAGAAGTTGATTGCAGAAGCAGCAGTCCATCAGCGTGCTTCCCCAGATTTCTCTTAGTTTAAGTGATGTGCTAATTGTAGAGAAAATGATTTGTAGAATAAGGAAATCACATAAACACTTCCTTCAACGTTTTCTCTTCTCAGTAAGTGTTTTTCTTCTCAGTAAGTTGTGAAAGGTCAGCTATTGCTAAAGGGACATTCTGTGTGAAAGAGAACCGGAGGCCCTGGCTGGGCTGCTGCTCTTCTCCCTGGCTGTGTCTCCTCCTGCCAAAAGCACCAAACTTGAGTCTTGTCTGATGCCGACAAAAGCCCTGAATGGATGAAAGATGTCGGTATGAGCTTTCTGCTTTCAGTCTCAAGAGCCTGATGGCACCTTTAGAATCCCATCTTGGAAATGTGGAAACGTGCATCTGCATCCACCACAGCCAGGAGTGTGCAGCAGAAGTGGTAACAGCACAGCAGAAGTGGAAACCGATGTTCGCCCTGCAGAAATGCTGTGTTGGCTCCCTCCATGAGAGTGAAAGCAATTTGCTTGGTGTGGGTTATGTTGACCTTTTAGCAAATCTAAGTCAGATCCGACCTGTCCCAGACCTGGCATTGAAAAGCAAATAACCTCAGAGCTTGACCTTTACCACACCATGTTAACTTTTCCTTTAGTGCAAGTGAGCAATATCTAGTTTTATAATATTACCACTGAATTGAATATCATGAGTGCAGAACATCTCTGTCTGTGTGAAGGTTTTCTAACATCTGGCTGTGATCTGAGAAAGATACCATGGTGCTGTGAGGCCAAAGAACCCGGTGCCTCACAAGATGTATCACACAAACTGTTCTAGTTGGATTGTTCAGATTTAATCAGAAAGTAAGTTCTTCCTTCTCACAATTCATTTTAAAATCTGACTTATGGGTTCCCCCATAATGTACAAGAAAAAGTTGTATGTAGCTATGTTGTTCGCTTGGACTTTCTGGAACTTCAGGAGGAAACAGGAAAATCCTTCATAACTTAAAGCCTAAAACATAACACTTACACATGCCGTTACTTAAACTGAGCTTTGTAATGATAAGAAGACCTTCAGAAACTTGGACATGGTGTTGAGGAATTCTACTCAACCACCACAGCGGTTCTTGGATTAAGAGTTGTAACAAGACAGAAAAATAATCATTTCATCGTGTGTATGAGTAATTGAAATTGATTTTCTGCATTTCCCATTTTTCACATCTCTTGTTGCCATCATTCAGAATGCCTGATTTATTTTTGTAGGCAGAAGCTATCCCCAAAATTAATGGAGTATTACTAGAAAGAAGACGAGAACTGCAGAAGGAAATTGAAATGAAAAAGAGATGTTTAGCTGAACAGGTGATGAGTTCTTCATTCTCATATTAATTCCTTGTAATGGTTGGTTTTCTGTCATGAGAATAAAGGGACCAAAGAAAAAATGGTGATAGTTTCTAGCTGATCTTTATGGAAGGGACATTAAAGATCCTCTAGTTCCAACTCCCTGCCATTGGCTCAGACACCTTCCTGTAGATCTGTGGATGTCTGTCAATATTCACCATGGTCAGATATGCTGAGGCAATGCAGATGTCTCACTCACAAGAGTATTACTGCCTGCTGCTTTAGGGATGACTTGATCATAAGTAATACATTTCAGGCATACTTTCTTCCTAAGTTCATATTTTCTTATTTTCATATACATTTTCTTTTGTGCTGTCTTTGAATTCATTAAAATTGTCAGGTGAGATTCAGCTTGTGTTTGAATACATATGCATGAGTGCCTACATGTCACTGTGTATGTAATATGTTCTTAATGGTCTGCCATAGTTGGTGGAGCCCATCCATTCACCTCATCTTGAAATAAGCTGATTTGAAGATTACATAAGGAACTGCCCTGAATATTTGAACTGACCAGCAGTACAGCACAGATCATGGAAGTTCCCTGAATAAACTCTCCTTTGAACTACAGCAAAGACTTGGGGAAAGTCCAAATCTTGATTTCAGAATTAACACTGGGAGAGAAAGGACCAGTTCCTACTAAATTGTGTCAAGGGTTCATCCACGTTAAAAATGTGTGATTGTAAAAGTCTGGCTAGTTTTAGCTTTCAGTCACTCTGTTTTTTAAGCGTTTGACCTTTGATTTGAGGAGTTTGTTATCAAACTTCTGTTCACTGTATGGCTATTAAAAAAAAATCCAATCTCATTCTACAGCGATCTTGCTTTAAGGAGACAAAGCGCTTTGAGTTTCTTAGAATAGAAGGTGTTTTCCAAACCTTTTGCAACACAGTTTATTGCAAGCTCTGATTCTGTTGCTTTTATATTCAGCAGCTGGAAGTGCTGCTGGATGGAGGAACAGAAACTTTGTATGTGCTAAAATATTTTGATGTTACCATGAGATTGTGCGTGGTGCTTCAGATCGTATTTTTAAAGTCAGCTTTATTATTCGTTTATTTTTAAATCCACCCGGTTGTATATAGGCATGCTTTGCAAATAAAACCAAAGTGTTTCCAACGTTGGGTTTTCCAACACTGATAATACATCAGCGCTGATTTCCTTCAGGCGATGATATCAGACATGGATGCCCGCATGTTAGAGGAATGCATTGCTGAAGAAGGCCGGCTGTTCAAGGAGCAGGAAAGACGTCGCGATGAGTTATCCAAACTCGCACATCTGACTTGGCTCAAAGTTGAAGAGAAGGAACAGAAATCGAGGGAACTTCAGAAAGTCCAGGTAAAATAAATCTCATCTAATTGAAAGTCTGCTCTAAAGCAAAAGTTCCTATATGAAGAAAATGAATCAGTGATGAGAGGAACTTTATAGACTCTCATTTCCCATTTTACCTCAAAGTTCCATTACAAACATTCCTCACAGCTGTCCTTGTTCATTGCAGGGGAGCTGGGCCAGATGATCTTTAAAGGTCCCTTCCAGCTCCAAGGATTTTGTGATTAACACAGGAAGATCATAGTTCTCTGTTAGTTTGGTGGCAATTTATGGTGCCATATAACAGTGCACTGAAATACCATGCTACAGTTGAAATGAGGTGTTTGAAAGGACTTTTTCTTTCAAGTCTACAGAATAAAATGAACAACCATGGAAGAGGCAGAAATGCAGACAGCCTCAACTGAGGTCCTTGGAAGTACAAGAACGTTGTTTTGTTTTGCAAACATATTGACATCAGAACTAATATTCACTCGAAGGAGATACACCAGTTCTTATTTTCCTGATAAACTTCAATACATAAATCAGTCTATTAATTTGAAGGAAGGGGGAAAAATCCCCTGTTCTTCTGACTAAATATCAGGAACAGACTATTCACACTTCCACAATGTATGTCTGTCTTAAAATAAATTGGACTGGCTACCCTTATAGTTTGCTGTGAATTTCTGACTGTCTATAGAAATGGAGTCTAAGGAGCAGTTCAGCCTTTGCAAATTCAATAAAAATAAGTCCATAAACAGATGAAACCATTAAGAATATAATTTTGTTAACAAACACTCCAGCCCAGAACTGCAACCAGACATCCACCACCTTCTCTAATGGCCATATTGTCCTCTTGATATCAGTGGGAGATGAGAGAAAGTTTGTCCACTGAATGTAAGGCACACAAAGTATTAAGGACTGAACAGAACTGAAATCCCTATTGAAATGTAAGTGTGCCGTGCTACTCAATCACCAGTGACTGCTGAGGAGGCAGAGAAAGTTAAAAAAAAAAAAGTGTTATTACAGTAAAAGCATCTCACTGTAATTAGGATAAATTCTTGGAAGAATTTTGACCATATTTTCCTCGTCCAAGAGAACTGTTCTGTTTCTCTTTGAAGGTATTGCTTTGAAAAATATAAAGCGCTTACTGGGTTCTATTTAAATTTCAGATGCAGCTTCAAAATATTATTACAGAACTAAAAAGAAAGGATATTGAAATAGAACAGCATAAAAAGAGGAAAAGAAGGGTCCAGAAACAGTAAGGAAACAATTACACATTAGATAAAGTTATTCTCATCCAGATAACGTGTGCGTAAACTCATAAGAATTATTTCTTTCACACTTCTCTCCAGACTCCAAGGAGCTGCTAAGATGTGTGATGTAATCAAAAGTGAAAGGAACAAATGTATACATTTGGTGCATGTTGCTCAGAAGAAAATGACTGAAATTAAAGACCGGATAAAAGTAAAAGCAAGTGAAAGTGAAACTTTAAGGAATACTCTTATGACCCAAGAAAGGTGAGTTTTAACTAAGCTGTAAATCACAGATACAGCAATGGAAAATGGAAAAGATTTCTTAGAAAGAATCCTATTCACAGTTACTGCAGCACCCTTATAGAGCCTGCTCCACTCCTAACAATTTACAATTAGTTCAGGCATCGCTGCATGGGAAGGAAGTGTTTTTGAAGCTTGTTTGCCCTCTTTCTCATTTTCCTTTCCTTTCAAGTGAAAAACTGTCTCTGTACTTCCTTCATATAACTGTTCTCAAGCCTCAAGCATCAGAATATGAACAACTGTTGTACCCATCCTTTGGCAAAAAGAGTTCCAACCCATACACAACTCCACTACAGACTGGATGGTACCAGTAAATAAGTCACTAGCTAGTAATATGGCCAATTAATTATTAAATTAGAACTGAGTTTCTTGTTTCAAACTCAAATTGTAGTCTGTTGGATAATATTTATTTCAGATCAAACAAAACATGGTTTCAACTTCTAGGCAATCCTCATCAAAATGAAAGCTTACACTGACAGCAAAGAGGATGAGGAGGTGTAGCTGATGTTTGCGATTCTGTTTTTTCCTTCATCGTTACTTAGTGGAGATGCCTCCTTGACATCTTTTTGTCATCCTAGTGGTGATTTGCTGCTTGGCATTATACAGGCAGTGACAGTATAGCTGAAATTGGTAGTTGGGAAAGCAGGAAACTAGGAAAGGGTTAAATCTGTAAGCAAAACAGCGCAGTCGAAACTACGTTTACAAATAATTTGTTTTGCACAAAACTTTGTTTTCTGGTGCCAAAAGAAAAATTGCACAGCCAGACATAAGACTGCAATCAGTACAAATTCAATTTATATACATAGTGAATCTCCATGTACCTTGACTTTGAAGCCATGCTGGAACAAGCTGGAAAAGAGGTGGAGCTTGATGGACTGAAGTGATTCTGAGGATGTGCATTTTGTGCTAAATTTTTTGAGGCCTTCCCAATAAATTACTTGTGAGAGGAAGAGGAAAAAAAAAGGGGGGGGTAAAAATCCATCATGGTATCCCTGACTGAACTGCAAACTACTCACTTTGAAGACAGAGTAACGGTTTGGAAGTTTATTTCATATTCCATTTAATAATTAAAAAAAAGAATAATCAAAAACACTGCATTTCTCCAATACTTCCATTCTGTCATGCTGACACTTGATTGACAAAAGCGGAAACGAACCAGAAAGAATCTCACAGCTTTGCACAGAGGAATTCAGCAGCCTCATGACAGCACTGAGAATGGGAGGCAGGGCATTTCATCTGCAGTTCCATATTTTAATAGGAGACAGCGCTTCTTCTTTCACTACCTCTTTTGAATGTTGTAGACAAAGCGTACCAGTATAGACCAAGTAGTCTCTTAGTCCACAAGTGACGTTTAGTGCAGTTTAAATGCAGCGAGTCTGAATTCCTGTTGTTATCAAAAGAAAGCTGTCTACTGAGCAAGGCTCCAGTGGCCAGAAGTCTGTGGAGACAACACCTTTTCTTCTTCATTTTCATGCATAGCTGTGATCTTGTCCCCAACCTTTTGTTATGAAGTTTTTTCCACATCTTTCACATGGAACGGTTAATAACATTCTATCTTGCATGAATGCTGGGATGCGGTGTATTATGAGCTTGGAGACCTCAGAGTCACAACTGTGTTATTTAAATATTGAACTGTAAATGAAGAGGACAGGCTTACTGTGCGTTAAGAATTTGCATCACATTAAGAATTTGAAGTCCACGTTTCTACTCTGTCACAGGTTATCCTAAAATCTACCTGCACCCATGACAGGGGGCAGTCGGCCCGCAGGCCGCTGGCCCAGAAGGAAAAGAAAAACAGGGAAAAGGAAATAAATACAGCGGCAGCGATCTAAGGAGGCACACTTATTTACTAAATACTATATCGGAATACAGAATAACACAATATAATACAATATAATTGGAATTAAGGCTAACGAATCAAGTAAAATAAGAGAGAGTGAGTCCCGAAACCGAGAGGCCTACTGTAACTCTAGGCGAAACGGCTGGAACGCTCCCACACGGCTCTCCCCCTGGCTGGCAGGATCCGAGAGAGCGAGTCCAGCACTGAAGTGAGATTATATAGTCCTGGTCATATGACTGACCGTGGTGCTCCCTGGGACATTCAGTCTTCCTTCTGTGAGCAGCAGATTCGTCAAAATTATCTATGCTTAACATGATGTTATGATGTGGAATACTGATAGCAAAATTACAACATTGCAAAACCATGACCATTCCACCCCTTATTCTACATCATTACATTATGCTTATTACACACACACACACATATTTGTGAGCAATCAGCAACCTTATTTTCTTAACAATTTATATCTATTTTCATGCAAATCCTTAGGCTGAAAATAAAACTTTATAACTTAACACCCTATTATTTACTAAGTTGAGGAAATGGCAAAAGTGCCGGAAAAAGGAATATGACAGCAGTGAAAGGGAAAAGCAGCGCTAGTGGGGCGTCCCCCACATCAAGGTGCACTCATCCTTTCCCAACCACCACAAATTCCTGTTGAATTAAATTTCTTTCCACGTGTGCTCTACACATGCATGGCCAGTGCATGATATAGAGCTCAGATGGAAAAAACTTACTTATAGGATGCCTAGTTTACGTATACGGAAAATGTTTTCTTAACATTAATCCATCTATCTTAAGTCCTGCACCATAATTGGACATTCGTCATATATCCTTAAGGCTCTACTTATATATACAAGAAATTATTGGCTGCACTCCCCCAGCATCAAATTCCCTTGTGGTACACATTGAACATCCCCATTTTTGTGCATCACCCACCAAGTACATCCAGGTCCCTGGGCAAAAACAGTACCTCGGAGAGGTTTTCCCTTTCCAGATGCTGGAAGGACCCAAACCGCTTTTCCCAACATGCTCTTTACGCTCTTTTAAAGTTTTTTTCCCAAGGCAA
The DNA here is from genome assembly GCF_039878825.1 of Excalfactoria chinensis. Classification (NCBI taxonomy): domain Eukaryota; kingdom Metazoa; phylum Chordata; class Aves; order Galliformes; family Phasianidae; genus Excalfactoria; species Excalfactoria chinensis. The sequence continues at coordinate 11,483,320 of NC_092825.1, read as the reverse complement.
AGAGCTGGTGGTGCAGGCTCCAGTTATAGCATTTCACTGGGCCGTAGTCCAGATCTGCTCAAGTTAGAAAGAGCTCGTACAGAGGCGGCTCTCAGAAAAGGGTTCTACCTCTAGTCGTTCTTCCTCAAAGCAGAGTGGCATAGAAGATTCTTTGTGCCACTCAGCAATTAGTTTAAGCTCTGCTTTTTTGTGCTGAAATTGCTTCTAAATTGAAAGGACTCAAAACTTTCCTACTTTTCTGTTTACATGAAAGAGAATTGCAGAAACAACACATGAAGAATAAAAACAACATAGCAATTAATGAGAGTCTCAAAAAGGATTGTTCCAAAGTCGAACAAGTCATATATGACATGAATGAAAAGAAAAAGCAGAACATTTTGGATCTCAACGGACTTACCAACGTAGTCACCCGCGTTGAAGAGGAAATTGCACAACTGCACAAAAAGTACAAAAGAGCCATAGAGGAACAAACTGAGAGGTGCGTGTGTAAGTGTGATGTGGTAAAATGTGTCATTCTGAAATTCATGAATTGATACTTCTTAATTTTGGAGCAAAGTCTAACCAAGAATGCTATAGGCACCTTTTCTCCGGTGCCTCGCAGGCAGATACATTGCCACACTGCAATGCCAGCGCTGCTGCGTGTCATGGACGTATGTGTTGGTTCTCCACGGCTGGAGCCATTCATTCTTCAGAACTCTTACAGAGCAGCACAGCACCTTGTCTGCTGAATGCCTTGGGAGCTTGTATCCTCTGCTCTCTGTTTACGCTTCGTGCATTGCTCTCATATGAAAGTGCAGAGAAAAGCTCTCTGATCACATAACTCCATTTTCCAAATCAATGCTGTACAGGGCAAAAAAAGCTCGTAGCAACAGTACGAAGCACCCAAGTAGTCTTGGTAGCTGTGTTCTCCAATTTTCAGCTTGTTATTCTTTTCTTCCCTTTTTAAAAATGCTATAATGATCTTAAAATATCATCTGTGAAATCTTGACGTGTTTCCCAGATTATTGCTATCATTTGAAAAGTTCATCTTTTATGTTCTTGAGTGGAATACACCGAATACCAACCAAAATTTATAACAGGTACCTTTTCATGTTGGACTTATTGCAGCGGCCTCCTGCTTAGAAGTCGAGAAGAGGAAGTGTGTGTTTTATATGAAAAAATAAACGCACAGGAGTTTTTGTGTAGGAAAGGAGACATTGAGTTGCAAGCTATGGATGAAAAGATCAGTTTTCTGAAGATGAAGGTGGCTGAGAAAGAGAGACAGATTAAATTCTGGCTCAAAGCGATCCCAATGGAGAAAGCCCTGGACGCAGAGCTGGTCGTACTTCAGATACAGGTTGGTGGGAAAGAAACCCTTTTTTCCCTCCTTGTTGTTTTTCTAATTCTGTATTTAAAAACAATTATCATATAAAGTATAAGTCTGCATGTATAAGGCTTATTAAAATAGGAAGTTCACCAATGCACCTGACCAGGAAAGCTCTGATGTATATTTGTAACTTGAAATGTGTGAGTTTCTAGCTTGTGTGTAACTGACCCCATTTGTCATGCACATACCCAACGCTCCATCCCAGCTAGCCCTCCCAGGGCCATAAATGTCAAGATGACTAAGCTGGAGAATAGCAGTCATGGGGAAAATATGGGAACAGAGATAAAAATTGTTAGAGCTGCATTGATGGGGTAGGTGGAGGGCTGGGGAATATACTCAGCTCTTCACATTTCTAAAATAACAGCCCAATTCAACCTTGACCCTGAGCCTACTCTGGAAACTCTGCTGCCCACAGTGATGCCACGTACATTTCCTTCTACACAGAAACAGAGTAAGTTTTAGTTCTAGTTACGACATGACATTAAACAATTAACAAACTGCAGTTCTCATCATTGTTCTAGGCATTCTTTCCTTGCTTTCTGAAATGGCCCATTTGCTTTTGACCTTATCTCCAGATAGTAATTTTTTCCACTTATATTCTGTTAATGTCTACAGAAAATTATGGTGTACCATTGCCATCTGTAATTGCATCGATGGAGCTGAGCCTCGCTGTTAAATAGTGCTTGCACTGTTCTCTTATTTCTGGTCTTTTAAAGAGATCGTATGCTCTGCTAATGAAATACACTTTTGTGCAATACCTTATACCTCAGAGAGCTTCACACTGCAATTACAAACTTAAATGATGAATAAAAAGAGCATAAAAAGAGATGTCAGACTGAAGAAAATAAGAGATGCTTCAATATGACTTAGAATGAGACCTACAGTCACAAATGCAGTAACAAAGCACAGATGAATTCTGTGTTGAGCTTTCCATTCTCCATTCCTGAAACTTTCTCCTCTGTGATGATGGTATGTTTTAAGATATTGTGGGTATGGAATATTACGTGGTTCAAACTGGCTGCCAGCCCAACCATCTCCCTGTGCTGTCAGCTATTCTAGCATTAATACTCTCTCTTCTGCTGGTAATAACCATTACGACTACTGAGAAAACAGTTTTAAATCATTTGGCTTTACCACCTTGATTTAATAAAAGCCATGAACCGTACACTGAATTCTGGCATTGATCAGATCATTAATTCCTGTCCTGATTACAGATCTGGCCCCATGCTGACATCCAATAGCATCACTCGGTTACAATGTGCAAAGTCTTTTGCAGCAATGCTCATTCGCACACGGCCTTGACTTGATGTGGTACAGCTCTAAATCTGTCCTTCCTGTGAACCCAACATCTGAAGTCAAGCTGAAGCCTAAAGAGGTGGTAACAGGCACTGCAACCTGAAGTTAGAGCCCACTGTGCAAATTATCCAAATCAGTGGGTGAGGGCTCTGTATTAACAAAAAGAGTTCAGCATCTGCCTTTGGAGGAGATCCTGACAGCCCTTGGATGTCTTTGTCCTCAGGGCGCCTGCCTCTCCTCATGGATTGCACAGGAATCTTCAAATGGTGTAGGAAAGGTGCTTCAGAAGGCATCTATGTTCAGAATACAGTTCAGATTATCTAAATCAGGCAGATCTCTACACTGTTTAGATTTGCTTTGTCCTCTTTTCCTACACTTCCTATCCCCTTAAATCTCGGGTGTTTGCCAAACTTTGTCATCTTATTCTTTTTTATTCTGCTTTTCTTCTCTCCTGCATTTCCCAGCCCTTAGAGCTGGCGCTGCTTCAGTCCTTCTCTTCTACCTTCCTTTCTTTCTGCCTCCAAGCGCAGTGCCTAACAGCAGCGGCTGAGAGCAAAAGGATTCATTCAGGCAGGTGGCATTTCTGCTTACACATCCTGGTATGATGGTAGCCCTTCTTGCACCAGCATGAGGCACTGATTCACGTTGGCTTTGTGAGTACACTTCCCGATGTAGTCCTTACCTCACATTTTCATCAGGAAGCTATTTCTTTAGCTTGTTCGTGATGAGATCGTATGAAACCATATTAAAGTTATGTAAAAATCAAATTGGATGATACCTACCATTTCTTATCCACGCTCAGGTTAAATAACAGGAGATCGGACTGTTTGACATGACTACGTTAGCTATTATTCATACTCATTTCCCAGCTATTTACATAGAAATTTTCATGACTTTTTCCAGACCTATTATCCAGAAAGTAGTTTATTAATTATATCTCTATATATTGCATCTATAAATATTAATAACATCTATAACCTGCAGCTCCATTTCCCCCCACTTTAAAAGCCAGATGTGACATTTACTCTTTTCTAGTACATGAGGTACCTCCCTACATTCCCTGAGGTTTCCAGAATCAGCACGAGCCCTTCCCTCTCCAAGCAGCCCTTTACCTGCTCCATGTTCCCTCTCATCTTTTCATTCTTCAGCAGTTCCTCCTATCTACAGCCAAGCACAGCAAAGCCATTCTTGTAGGGCCTTTTCCCATGCCCTGTATCAAACACACTCCAAGAAAGGGCTTTTCTGGTTTTAAGACCTACCTATTATTTATCAAGAAACCTGGATTTTATTTTTTTTCCTGGTTTGTACAGCATTTGTTCTGTATCAGTCCTTCTCTAAAGTAACAGCTCAAACCTGTAAGACTCAGCCCAGAGAGCTGTGCTAATCCTATGGAGGTACCACCGCCTTCACTGAGGTACCTGCAGCTGCGCTGCTGCTGGAGCCCTTTGGCCCCAGATCTCTGGCAGCAACACTGCATCCTGTTGTTTGTGTTCACCCTGTTCTTGCATTCTTCCGCTTGTAGTTCTCAGGTAGCGCTGGGCTCCATTTTCAGCTGGTTAAAATTAAAATAAACCTTTCAGTTCCTCAGAAATGAGCTGCATGTGGAAGGGCATGCATTTTATATCAACCATGTTTTGACAAGAAAGCGGCCCAGTGCAGATACTGAGAGCTTTCACTCTGCCTGTTCTTAGACAAAGTGTACAGGAAAGATCTGCACAAGCCTCTTCCCCAGAAAAGAGCTACTGAGAGCAAGTGCTGTGCTGGTGTCCCATTATCACATGCAAATACCTGTCAGTTTTCCCATTTGCAGTTGCACATGAATTCTTTTCTTCCAGCGAATAAACCCCATCCCTATAGCAACAGCGAAACATTCCGTTTGCATTTGTGGTAACTCTTCCCAGAGCTGTGAGCACCATTTCCTTGACCATGTCACCGCCCATAGGTGCAGGTTAGCACTAACAGGGAAGTCAGTCACCACACTTGTGTTCCAGCAGATGCAGGTGGGTGTGACAGTGTGCTGACAGATGGCCAGGTGCACATCGGGCACACAGCAATTGTGGCCTGCCCCATGAGTCCAGACATGAGGAAATGTTCCCAGTCACTCCAGCAAGCAATTGAGAGGCACACTGAGTTCCACCTGTGTACTCTGGGAATCATAGAACAGCCTGGGTTGAGAAGGACCACAATGGTCATTCAGTTTCAACCCCCTGCTGTGTGCAGGGCTGCCAACCACCAGGCCAGGCTGCCCAGAGCCACATCCAGCCTGGCCTTGAATGCCTCCAGGGATGGGGCATCCACAACCTCCTTGGGCAACCTGTTCCAGTGTGTCAACACCCTCTGTGTGAAAACCTTCCTCCTAGTATCTAACTTAAACCTCCCCTACCTCAGTTTAAAGCCATTTCTCCTTGTCCTATCGCTGTCCACCCTTATAAACAGCTGTTCCCCCTGTTTAAATGCTCCCTTCAAGTACTGGAAGGCCATAATGAGGTCTCCCTGGAGCCTTCTCTTCTCCAAGCTAAACAAGCCCAGTTCCGTCAACCGTTCCTCATATGAGAGGTGCTCCAGCCCTCTGATCATCTTAGTGGCCCTCCCCTGGACCTGGGCACAAAACACATTCAGCCTTTCATTGCCAGCAGTGACTTGCCTGGGCCCACCTCCCAACCACCCTTGCAGGTGCAGACACTGTGCACTAGACTGGGCGCCCCATTCAGCCTGGCCCTCAGGGCTCACTCTCTTCCCTGAGGGTTCCCGCTCTCCTCCGCCCAGAGCCGCAGCCTTCTGCAGCACAGACAGGCCCCGCCACTCACTGACAGCAGTGATGGAGGGCAGCCCTCACCCACACCCTTGCAGCGGTTGACTGGGCACAAACCAGCCCCACTTCCCTTCCTGGATGCATGGCCGAAGCTCACCATCTCCCCCAGGACTGCTGCTTCTTTCCTAACTTTCCAAATGTACTCAGAAGGTGGAAAATACCCTCCAGTCAAGGCTCTTTCCAGGATACCTGGTGGTTCAGAGAGAAATCCTGGTTAGCATGAATGCTATACTGATACTCAGGTTGCTTTGTTGCACTCATAGTCAAGGGAACAGCAGCTCAAGAAATCATTAATGAGAGGAAACTGTATTTACGTCTTAGAAAGGTTTTTTACTTCTGGTCAGAAAAGTAACCCTGTGTGTGTGTTTTTGTTTGCCAGTATTCCCAGTGCAAGGACAGGATTAAAGAGATGGAGGAAATCTTTGTTGACCCCACAAATGAGAACAGAAAGCGACAGCTGGGAGGGAAGGACCCGTCTCCACCTGAACTGCAGAAGAAGATTGAACAGGTAGCACCAGGTCTCACTGCACAGCCACTAACACTGTGGGCTGAGTTCTTTCAGAAAAAGCAAATGGTGTGCAGAATAATAAACCACTAATGTATGTGAACCCAAGGCAGGCCCACCGTCCTCTCAACACAAAACCCAAACACGTTAAACCAGCATTCCTCTGCAGGGATTGGCTTTTCTGCTTTGTTCCTGCTCCATATGAAGCCCCAGAAGAGGTCGGTACCCAAAGGCACCCAGGCCATCTGAGGGGCTGCACCCCTGGAGGTGCTCTCCCCTTGGGCTGCACAGAAAAACATAAAGTCCAATACACTGGGGGCCCGGGTTCAAATCCCCCCTGCGGCGCAAGTGGTAGAAGTGCTGCTTTGCTACACAGAGGGCTCGAATCCTGGGAGTTGGACTCTATCTCTAAGGTCCCTTCCAACTCGCATGATACTATGATACTATGATGATACAAAAACCAATTTCAGGGCACCTCCTGTATTGAGTAAAGGGAGAAAGGGACAGAAGGAGCAACCATTATGTTTTTAGTTATTGTCTATCCTGCTTACAGGGAAAAAAATCACCTTCTCTATTCAGCACTTCACATGGGTCTGAAAATCCCAGTGCAAACAAAAAAAAATCACTAGAAAAAAAAAACTAATCATGGCTTTCACTAAAATCATGGCAAAGCAGGAGTAATGCTGCTATAATTTGAGAGCTGAAAAATATTGCTGCTTAATTGCGTGAGTCCCAAAGGTGTCTCCAAGCAGCCACAGGAACACCTTCTGTTGCACCTTCTGTCGCACCTTCCCCCAGCATTTACCTGTGCTGTGCATATTCTTCCCACTGCAGCTGGAGGTGGAGCTGGTACAGAAGGAGGAGAAGCTGTTGGAGACAGAGGTGATCTATGAACATGTTGCTCGGCTCACAGACAGGATCCGTGCCACAGCAGAGAATGGGCAGCAGGGCACGCTGCAGCTGGCGACACGGGTAAGGAAGGCACGCTCTGCTCACTGACCCATAGGAAACAAAATTCTATCTGGGCTGCAGCTGAGATGACTTGCTTGCAAATTACGAAACTAGCAGCTGTAATCAGTGACAGGCAAATTGTATGTTAGTCTTAAGAAAGGACAGACGTTTAGTAGTAACAGTAAGATAGGCACAGCCAGAGCATTAGGAATGGACTTCCTTTCTGAAAGAAAACTGCAGCATCAATTGATATTTCACCAAAACATGCCATAAGTTATTTCTCAGGTTGAGCGCTTCCAGACACGAGCTCCAAAGCAGGAAGGGGAGCTATGCAGTTGCCTATGCTTTCATCAAGCAAGCTAATGCAGATATTAAACAAAAACTGCAAAACATGGAAGGAGAGGAGGCCTGATCCTTAAGTAAATTACTTGAGGCTGCTTGAAAGTATATAATAACAGAGAGGAAATTGAGAAAGCAAAAGAGAGAAGGACAGAGACAGGAAGTCATCAGCATTGGCCATAGCACAACAAACACAGCAGCAGCCAAAAAAAGAATCTTCCCACCTCCACTGCCTTGATGAAAAAGCTCCAAACAGCTCCAAACCCACTGAGAGAGAAAGAAAACAAACAACACGGTGATGTCATTAATGCACAACAAGGCCAGGGCTGGCTTTCTTTTCTTTGTTGTTAACTCTGGCGCTCAGGCTTAAAATCAGAACACATCTCTAGAGGAAATCTTTCCTTTTCTACAGAAAGAAATAGCACGGCTGCCATTTGCCCTTGTGAAATTACAGCCATTGGCCATTTACTGTACGAAGGGCAGCGTGCCAGAAGTTATGCGCTCTGGCTCTACCAGTTCTCTATCGATTACCTTAAAAAAGCACTGGAGCTCTTTTATACTTTCCTTTTTTGTTAATGTTAATTTTTAACTTCTATCCAGTCAGAATCACAGATTCCCACCCTGGTCCCTTTCTGTCCACCTCCCTGCTAAGAACAACTCAGCACCTCACAGAACAGCCATGTCCGTGTTTATCACTGAGCTACTTTGTGAGGCCTGGACTTAACACGCTTGTTAATAATGCAGTAATTGTGTGCAGGCTCAAGCAGAATCCAGGCTTAATACCTTCTTTTGTGGTAAATGGAAGTCTTGCTTGCTGTCTGTAAGGGGCAGGATAGCATTACGAAGTTGGTATTTTCTAACCATTATTTTCAAGAACAGTCGTTTTTTGAAACACAGTTGATTTCACCAACCTTACTTACCCATACCTGAGCACCACTAAGTGTCTACAGATGTAGTTATGACTAAATATCCAAAATGCACTTGGTTTCTGATTCCAGATCAATGAACTACAGAAGAAGATAAAAGACAGGACCAAGAAGATGATGGCTCTTGTTGCAGAGTTATCCATGAAGCAAGCACTTGCCATTAAACTCCAGCAGGAAATGAGAGACAGAGAAGAGTTTTTGATGATTGTTTCATCAAGGATAGATCAAGGCCTTCCTCTTCCTAAAGAGACAGAGATTGAATGGTTGAAGGTTCTACGCAATGAGAAGATGCACAAAGAAGCAGCAGAGGCCAGAGCTAGAGTAAGTTTTTGCTCTGTGTTACACTTTGGCTCCTCCTTTTTTTAATGCTCTAACTCGTCCTTCTGAAAGAGCAGCAGAGCTCGCTCACCGCACAGCTGCTCACTGACAACCATGGGGCTCCAGGAGCTGGTGGAGATGATGGGACAGACAGAGGCAACTCCAAAACCAGCACAGCGTGGATTTCTGGAGCTACAAACTGCAGTTTGGCACATTGCACAGATAGAACAGGTCTCAAACCTTAAGTAGAGGATATGTTACACTCAAATTACTTTAATAATCAAAGGTAGATCTCGCTTTATGCGACAGTGCTTTGACTTAACTGATAAGATAGCCAAATACAACTGAGATAAGTATAATTGAGGGAACACCTGCAGGTAGGAAACTGGCCTTGCTATATGATTCCTTCTCCAAAGTAATCCAAAACCAACACAAAACTAGGAGGGGAGCGCACAGTGTATACATTTCAAGAGCCTGAAGGCACAAAGAACTGTTGCAGTTAAACTGGTTTACAGTAAGAAACCTCGGTCATTGACTCTTTTCATATTGTGACCCAATTTCCTTTCAGTACAGTGATAGTGTTAAAGAATAGCTGCTGTCAGCATAAATACAAACTGGGCTTTGAAGCATCATATCTATTATCTCATTCCCGAGATGGTCTGTGCACACTTATTGTAATTACTGCAAGTTTATCTAATTTTCTTTCTCAACAACAAAAGCATTACAGGTTCAAACTATACAGTATTTAAAAGGACAAACTCATACCTATGTGGTCAATACATTATGCTTTCCTTCAGTGAACAGTTAAGCACCTGTCTGTGTTTTCTTGTTTCTTGATTTGCTAAGAATTGGACGGACGGTATTTCCTCATTGGGCATCCTCTTCCTTGGCTCAGAAGAGTACTGACTGCAGTCTTAAAACAAGTAGGCATGATGTGCTCACAATGTGTTTCTTTTACATCAGGCTGCAGAAGAGGAACAAGCTGCAGTGCCTGGCCATGTCCTCACAACAGCTGAACCACGGCCAACTGCTTATGTCCCAGATGATGAATACAGCCTACCAGTGCCACGGCCCTATGGCGCTTTGGCTCCTTTCAAGCCAAGCGAACCTGGTTCAAATATGAGACATTTCAGAAAACCAATTATAAAGCCAATTGAAATCTGAGAAGACAGCACATGAAGGAAGAGAAGCCCTTACCAGCTGCTGAGTATCACAAGTCGACAGCACTTAGGCTACATGAAATGCTTATTAGAGTATAGCCAAATTCTACGCAGTAAACAAAGTAGTACTTAATTCCAGAAGCACAGCTAAATATTCAGTGATACAAGTTCCTTCCTTCTGACTAGGTGGAGCCTGGTATGCCAAATGCACTGCAGTATTTTAAAATGAGTAATCATCATTCTACTCTTTTGTTTTTTCAGGTAAAGTTTTATTGCATCTATTTTACCGCACATTTCATTAAAAAGAATAAGGTAGAATAAGGTTCTCTGGTTCTAGAATAAGAATAAGGTTCTCTGGTTATTAATAGCACATGAATGAAGTCTCCACACGTTACACAAATACAACATCACAGCTTTCCACAGTCCAAGACTTGAAAAAAAAATATTATTTAACTGAGAAAAATTTATGCCAACCTTCAAAATATGAAAAAGTGCACACCAAAAACCAAACCCACTTTGGCTACTCATAAATAATAGTTGAAAATGAGGAGAAAACAACCTCCAGCCGTTCTTCCTGAAGCTGAGTTTTGAACCGTAATACTAAAAGCTGGAAGGAACGAATTAAATAAAACTCATTCCATGCTGCTACAAAGGTACATTTCCAAAGACTTTTCTTCTTGCCTGTATTGCATTCAATGTATCATACATGTCTTAAAAAAAAACAAACATAACATAAAATCCCCTCCTGTATAATTTAAGGAGACTACATTTTGTGCTAATTACATTGCTGAATATATTAGAATCCCACTCCAAAGGCAGAAGTCCCATAAGGCAATATATGGCCACCACAAGGAATGAGTATCATTATTGGTGCATTATATACAAAGACCAACTCGTCATTTGTTTTTCTTACCTATTTTACATTATCACATCAAGAAATGCTTGTATTAGTCTAAATGAGTAAACAGTGGCCAATTTCTTATTACTGTTCAACTGGACTACCCTTTCCAGCATTGTCTGTCTCGTTAAAACTGTTAAGAGTAATATCATATTTCACAGCATGTTTTGATATCCACTAGTTCCATTGATTTGAGTACTTCAGACCTGAAACCCCAGATGTGTTGGAAACCCAGGTCTGTGTCAGATGTACTTCTCTACAATTTACCTAGAGGTCAGTAATTTCAGCCTTAGTGCACTGGACAATTGCTACTTTGAGTAGCTGATGTCAGTAATGGTGGCTACTCAAAACTGCAGAGTAATTAGCAAACAACATGACAGTTAAGACTAAAAAACGTCAGAGTTGGCTGCACACTTCTATGTAAATGATTTTGAGTACCACAATTTACATGCAGTTGAAGAAAGCCATTTCAGGAATATCTGAGGCCCAAGAGCATCATTGTGTGTTTCAGTGCTGCTTCCTCCACAAACCTGACATTAATATGATCTTGTTTTTCATATGGATGCACACCTAGAAAGAGACCATTAAAAAACATCAGTATTTGCAAAGCTAAGTGTTTTGTACACTAAGTCCTCAAGTCCACTAAACATCCTGACCCACAATACCAAAAGATAAGGTATTAGATGGAACTGTTTTCATCTAAATAAAATACCTTCAGCTTTCAGTGCAGTTGTCTGATGCTCACCCATGGCATACACTTCCCTGTTAGTGGGATATAAGTAAATTACGCCCCATATGGAGGAAAGCTAGAATATCTCTGGAGGCTGCTAGGAATTTCCATACTAATTCTACATTGGAGGGTCAAGTAAGATTGAAGCATGGCAGTATGTTTGTGCTAGTATATTCTTACATGCATCAGTAGTATTTAACTTTTTCCCCCCCCAGATGGGCTGATATCCATAAACGGAGAATACTGCATTAGCACTCAGGTCCCTATCACACTTCTACTTCATTTATTACTAAATGTATATCCAGCTACACTAGGCAATGTAATGCTTCCTTAATGCATTTTGCTTTTTCAGTGGAATTCAAAGTCTTTGGATGCATTGTTTCACTGCATGAAGCAACTACCACAACTAATTTGAATTTCATTTCATAAAAAGGAACAGCTTTAAATGCACCCCCCTGTCAGAGCATTCTTCTCTGAGGTGGAAGATCTGACTTTATCTACCTCTACCTATAGGACAAAAGGCAGTGCTTGAGCTACCATACTGTTATAAGTAATGTACAAGCCCTTCTCCCCATTTAAACACATAACAACAGCTACCACCACTCTGTATGCCAGTTTGGCAACTGCATTCAACACAGAGAGGATTCTGAATGAGAAGATATGCAGTGAAGAAGAGTTCTGATGATTCCTATCAACAAAAAGACTAAACCAACACATTTAGACATCACTAGAGTTTTATAGCAGTGTGAGAATTAAAGTGTAGCAATTACCGGTCTTTCAAAGTACAGAAATGAAGTTACCTTGATTTTCAATCTCTGCCAGCACATTAGTCAGATAGTTAAGAGGCAAAAATTCTACAGGGACTGGGTGTCTCTCAGGGACAGGCCTGCTACACTGTAAGTGAAAACATTTCAGATTAGTTTTTGCATGGTGCCAAGTTTCAGTGTTATCTTCAGTGCATTATGGAGGAAAGGTCAGGAATCTCAACCACGTCTTACCTGCCTATTCCCCAGCTTCTCAAGCAAAAGTTTCACATACTTTCGTGCAAGGAAATTAGCATTTATTGGATGATCCCAGAACTGACGGGCCTTTAGACCAAGAGCCTAGTAAGTAAAAATCCCAAAAAGATCAGTAACAAAACAGAGAACAGTGGAAATACAGTGGGAAAAAGTAAGAGGGGAGAAAAAAACCAAATTGAAATCTAGGCTTTAACACAGACTGCTTTGCCATTAAAAAAAGAGATTATCATAAATCCCCAGAACATGGGGAACAAACAATTCCCTTGCTACTCAGTGCCCGCTGAGCTGCTCACTAAGTTTCAATCAGTCTGTCCTATTAAGCCTGTCCCACTTTGCATGTGTACTGAAACATCAACTGAGGCTTAAAATGTCTATTTATCTTTTCCTGCGACTGTGGTTTAGGATCATTCTTCTCACAAAGAACAGCAAAGATGCCCCATTTGTCAGTGCTGTGTTCAGAACAGGCTCAGTGGCAGAAAGCTCACAAAAACAGAATGCCAACAAGGAGAGATACTGGGAACAGAATTTACATCCCATTATTTAGGGCACTGTCTGGGAAATGGCAAAATTGATTCACATTCCTGAAGGCAAGAAATTCAAATCAAATTGTTCCAAAGCTTCCAATCCTAATCAGTAAGAAAGCAAATATGAACACATTGTGAAATTAGCTTTTCTTGTTATTCTCTCAGTCTAGATCCTCCTTCCTCTCACTTCCAGTTGTAATGAAACACAGACTATTGAAAGTGTTCATTTAGGAAATGCTGAAGGGTTTCAGTGTTGCTGAAACACTTGCTTCTGAAGTCATCTAGTGAATGTAACCTGAACTCAAAATAGTCCAAGTCACCCCAAAGTGTCCTTTTAAGCAAACAAACTATTCTCTGCATTTTTTCCCAAAGCTGTAAATAGACACAATAAGGCACTGAGCCTACTGTGTATACAACAGTACATTTCCCCCAAAGCAAAAGTCAGAGCATTTGGAATGGTGTTCCCCACCCACCAGGCCTGGGGGTGACAGCTCAGAGTCCCCACAGTGACCTCAGCTCACCAACCCCTGCCCAAAACAAGATACAGAGGACAAAGAACACTTTGTGAAGTTCTCCTTCCCTACCCCTTCTCAAACCGCTGCCAAATAAAGAAGCCCTTGTTAGAGGAAAACTGAAGCACCACTTCTGGCCAATAGAACTACATGTAACAGTCCATAATGAACAACAATAAGCAATTTATGGCCAGAAAAGCTTGTTCTACAGCAAGGCACTCCCAGAGGGGGATCCCTGGTTTTCTTCCACTCACAGATGTTGTGCCTCCTCTGTAGTACTGATAAGGGAAAAGAAAGAGGCAATCTCCCACTGTTGTAACTTTCAAAGGAGTATCAACAGCATGTGCTCAAACACCTTACCAATGGGTGAGGCCAAGACCTTGTAAGTCAATCACCACAAAAAATATCCAGAAACTCTCTCTAAACCCTGTAAACCTCTTATTGCTACTTTATGTGTACGAGTACTCAGAACAGCATCGATCTCGTCTGTTTGATTCCTGCAAGGTACTGGACACTGTGAAAACACTATGGACAAACCTAAAATTTAAGTTACCAATGTACCCTATAGGTTATGAACAGCAGAGGTGGAAGCTTTGGAGGTTCAGGCAATTTCTGTGCCATATGTGAGTCACAGCTAAGTCTTCTTCTGACTGGATCCTATGCACAGGGTGGAATTTCATACCCACTTCCAAATTCCAAGAACTAACATCCAAAGTCACCTCAGGAAGCCTTGTCACAATACTGAATTTCAGCTTTTCATTCTTCTCGTTGTCATCCAGATCTGCAAGAGAAAGGTGAAAAAAACTCAAACTCTTTAGTAGTAACCATGTGACTTTCAAATTCCACTGAAGACATACAGAAAAAATACCATTTCTGTGATGAAAATGTTCATTTTACATAATGGTTAGTAGGAGTGTTACTTTTACAGCTTATGAAAGTATTCTTCTGTGCATTTGCATATGACTTCACTACTTTAAGTAATGATTTGTATGATAATTCAGATTATATTTACCAAAATCAGGCATAGATTAATATAAACATTGTGTCCACCGTGATGCTAACTGCTCCTACAACTTCTACTTTATACCACTCCCCATTTTGTTCCAAAGCTTCATGCCCCAATTATTCCTACTGTATGCTAGTTTGCTCCTAAGCCTCATTTGTGGAAACAAGCTGCTTATCTCCTGCTGAGAGGAAAGTCACAAACAGCTGCTCCTGATGATACAGAACTAGTTTTAACCCCTGCCTTTAGTTAACACATTGATACATTTAGAATAGATCATGTTTAGAGTACACAAGCTTGCTACTTACTAAAAATATTGGGATGCTAAGTCAGGTTATGCCTTTGTTTGCTTATTTTGCTATTTAACTTCCTAGCATAGGGTTCTAATTGTAAATGATCACAGAAATCCCCCAGTATTTCTTTGTTTACTACGGTGAGAGTCAATCATAGAGTATGACCCTTAATTTTCTCCTTTCAGTGGAGCAACACCAACAAATACACTCCTCACTGTAACAGCACTCACGAAGAAGAGAAGCTGTCTCCTGGTCAGTATATATTGCAGCTGTATCTGAATGGCTGAAAGGACATCACATCCAACAAGTTGGCTGTTAAGCAAATGAAACATAGGAAACAAAATGTACCTTTCAGCAGTTTCCTGACACAGGTTTCTGTCAAATGTAGAACCCCATTATCAATATAGTGCAGGAGGGTATGAAGGGGGAGACATCGAACTCCAAGCCCCAAATGTAGAGTGTGAAAACCTGTGAAGGAAAGACAAATTTGTTTGGGAAAAAAGAAAAACATTTCTTTCAAGGTTTGCAGCACTGACTAGCATTACTGTAGCTAAAGCCAACACTTCCCTCAGCTTCTAAGCATTTCAAGTTAGTGAGGAAATGAGTTTATCTTTAAGACTTGTCAAGCACAACCCTGTCAGAAAGAGGAAAGCTAAGGATTTGAAAACAATCATTAAATGTCTCCAAGCTTATTGTTGGCTTACACCCGAGTTGTGTCATTAATTTATCTCCCTCTTTCTTTCCAATTTATCAAAGCTGAGGCCTTGTCACATTCAGTATATGGCTGCTACCTACACATTCCCACAGGCCACGTTAAGGCTTCAGTTTCTCACTGAGCATCAGCCATATGAAAGTCTTGACCCACAAGACACCATCACACAGCATTTGTACCTCACATAGCGTAGGTTTGAGGCACGGCCTCACACCAAAGCCAGACTGAAACCAAATCAGAAAACACTAACCAGAAAGAGATTCAAAGAGAATCAGAAAGCAGAAGACTGGAAGCTAATTTTCTCTAATAACATTCAGAACACACTTCTGTTTCTGTCATTCAGTAGTTACAGGCAGGCCAGGCCACGGTCCTACAGCTTAACAGCAGGACAGCAAGCTCAATGTTTCTGTAAGAGCATTCTTAAAAGGATTAGAATCCAGTCCAAATCTAAAGCTTGGCTGTACATTCCCTGTCTGTATTGGTAAATTCAGCCAGAAAAAACCTAAACACTCAATGTTAAAAAGCCTTTTCCTAACAAAAATAATCAAGTGTTTTGAAAAGACTGTAAGCGATTACAGATCATCTCCTTCAGAAAGACCAGGGCAATTCATTCAGGATAAAACTGAAAAATATTAGCAGAGAAATAGCATGAGAAAAAACACCCTGGTTTTGTTCCAGGATTGCATTTTCCCTTGTAGTTCTTGACATCTGAGTCTAGCTGCCTTATAAATTGTAAGGGAAAGTCATCTAAACCTTAGTTCTGAGCTATGGCTGTGCCCACATGCTCCACTGGAAAATGAAAACACTGAACTAAGCCTCTGATTTGTTGTCTCTGTATACAGTACTCAGTTATGTTTCACTTCACTTGCACACATTTACAGAGGATCTTTCCCTCCACAAATGTCTTAAAGAGATTTAAATACTGCCAGTGCTAACCTGACACACATGCTACAACTTGTACTCTCCTGGGAGGAATTGATATGCATTACAACAGCAAAACATAGCACTTACCAGGAGGTAAAGGCATACACATGCCATTTGCAGCTTCCAGAATTCGACTCATGATGTGAAACACTCTGAACTCTGCTTCACTTCCTCTCTCATCGCTATTTAACAAAACAGGAACAGATTAGAAATTGAAATGCCCACACATCAGAGTATTACGGTCAAACATGTGCACTAAATATGCATTTTCATTTAGTCACTATGGAATGCTATCTTTCTTACTTCAGCATCTGTCACCCAACAGCACTAGATGTTCTTCTAAATGTTCAAACACAAAACCTCTGTGATGCTTTCTCCTCCATCCCTCACTACAGCATACCTGCAAGGCTCTCAGTAATACCTGGCATCAACAGGTGAAATATTCTGGGTGCTGGATGAGTGACCTGGCTTTCACAGCTGTGCAACACCCACTACCCAGCTGGGGAGCACTTTGAACCCAACAGCTTTGAACTCCACTCATAAAACTGCCTGTATGATTAATATCCATGTTGGCTTCAATATGGCCAGCAGGATCATTAGCAAGACTAAATTACAGTCACATTGACATTCACAGCACTGACTGTTCAAGACCAAAGTTATTATACCCACATTTTAAAAGGTTAAAGAAAAAAAAAAAAAAAAAAAAGACTTGCTTACAAGCAGAAGATGCAGGAATGAAGCTGATAGATCTTCCAAACTTCTTTCATTATTCGATGTACCAGATTCAGCTAAAACAAAACAAAATGATCAATCACATTCCTAGCAGCCTGTAGAATAATAGCAGGTCCTCAGCTTTCATTTATTTCACATACTAGTTCAGATTGTGAACTTACCATAGGACGACTCCTACTAAAACTTTTGCATTTACACTTTTATTTCTCTATGGATCTTAAAATGGTAAACCATTACATCTGAACTGTACCTGGATTGCCCCATTCCTGAAGTTTACAGTAAGTGCTCTCAGCCCATCTGACCATTATGCAAGATATACAGCATCCTGACACACTGTGCTTCTCAGGAATCAACTGATCTCACACTCTTGCATCAAATTCTTAAAGACCAGTTTGCCAAGGAAGTGAAAACCACATGTCCAACTGACTGAGCAATTGGCAAGGAAAGGTGCCTATGGCCCAGACAGCACTGGATGCTGCTGAAGGTGATAGAATATTCAAGTCTGCTGAAAGAAAGTCTACAGGATGAATCATGAATCTACCTCGTGTGAGGAGGAAACACGAGACAAGCAAGTGCTTATCTGGCTCCACTGAGTTCCCTTCTTGTCTACTATGAATTAAAACAATCTCTTGGCCCACACTGTTGATCCTTGTGCTCCTAGGCTGGCTTCCAGTGCAATGTCAGCATGCAAAAGCTACAAACTTGGATTTTCTAGTGTTCTGCAGCTGAAAGAGTTGAAATAACTTCCTCTAGCCAGCCCCTTATGGCCATCATATGTAATGACTTCCACATCTCACTAGCACAGCTGAGACACTTCCTCCATGCCTTTTATCTCTGGGCCTCAAAGCACTATTAATCAACCCCAGGAAACTCTCAGGAAACAAGGCTGATCCCTGTTTTGCAGACAGGTGTCACAAGAAATAACAAACCTTCCCCCTTCAAGATGGCCAGAATCCAGGAATCCTTTTTCCCAATTTTTTTCTCCTTCTAGAGAAAAAAAACCTTTCTTCTTTTCTCCTTCTAGCCCACTCTAACCTCTAACTTTTCACGGGCTCTGAGCAAGATGGTGAGCTTTCACACAAGAGAAATCAGTATGGAAAAGTCAGAATAGGAACACTGCTCTTCACTACCACTCTCAAGTGCTCTCCTCTGTAGCACCAGACAGAAGCTTATCACCTTTTCCCTCCACCCTTCAGAACTTCATCCAGCCTTGCACAGCAGGCACTGAGACACAGCTACCTTAGAACAACCACCTGATACTTTCCATACTCAGTTTCTGGACATCATGGAAAGCTTCCATTTAATAGCCCTGGAGAACAGCAGGTTCTCTCCACTCATTTTCCAGGAAATAAGTGATTTCCACTTTTCAGAGAAAGGTCACAAGAATCGCACCTACTGCCAAAATGACTTCCCCCTCCATCCAGCACAGAGTGCAGCAAAGGCCTCTGCTTGAGTTTCACCTGGATCTGAAGATAAACATGTGAGGTGGAGGAAAAGCTTCTCAAACACCAGACTCACTTCTTATTATTTATGTAACAAAATTACTTTCACTGTTTTCTATAGGGCATGCCAATCCCATAGTTTTTGCAGAGTACAGAAAGAAAGCATCTTTTAAAATCATAGTCAACCTACTTATTACGACTTGCTTAAACCTTAAATGCTAACAACTTGTGACATGACAACCTCACCAAAAGCACAGCTCACTGGAATCAGCCACAATCAACACGACAGAGAACAAGAAGGCATATCCTGAACAGTTTTCAGCATACTACCCACGAGATAATGTATATACAAGAAAGGAAGCACTGTCTGTTTTAGAGAAGGAATGTAGGCAGCCTCCTGTAGACAGCAAGCAGCAGGAGGAACAAAATGAGGCTAAATCAAAGCCTTCATGGCAAAACCATTTTTCAGTCAGTAAGGAGGTACAACATGAGGTTTTTTTCCAGGCAAGTATCAGAAGTCATTTCCCTTTGACTACTCAAAACTAGCAAAAGAAACCATGATCAACAGTGAGACTGGGCATGCAGCAGGCCCTGAGCTGATGTTTGCAGAGTACCTGGCTATCTTGAACATTTATATTTTCAGGCAAAGGTGTGGAGTGCAGGGAAGTTTTGCTGCAGTCATTTGGAAAAAAAACAAGTCCTCAACTTTTATGGCTGCTTCTACAGAAAAGACACAGGAATGACAAGAGAAGCATTGGGAGCAAAAGAAAAAAGAGAGAAAAATAAGGTCTTGCTGTTTTCTAGATCCCTTCCTGGGAAGGGGATGCACAGCAGATGTCCTTCTGAGAACAGTCACATCCAAGTGGTGTCTTCTTATTATTTGCCTGCAGTTGAGAACACATCTGCTATCTGTGGCTGGTCATCTACTAAAGAGGTGCCACCCGTAGCAAACATTTACAGAGACATCTCAAAAGTTTATCCTGATTACCCATTTCTTCCCTGTGTCGGTCGGCTGTCTGACCATTAAGCTTCCTTTGAGAAAGCACAATTGATAAGCCACTCTTTTTTCACATCTCTTCCAGCAACATTTACCAAAGACCAGAAGTGATTTTGAGAGACATAGGATGTTTGTTTATAGCAGTTTCTCCAAGAATAAGAAGTCTGCAATGGAAATGAAAGAATTCTTGCCTTAAGAGAAATTTAAAAGAAAAGAAACAATATTAATCTTAAGATTTCACTGATGGTGGGGATGAAGGGCTGAAATTTGTTTTGACCATTAAGATTCAGCCCACAATAATTTTGTCTAGTAGATCAAGGTTGGTAAAATGTTTTAGTAGGTTTTGCTTTTTATTTTATTTTTCTTTAGATAAATACTAAACAAAAGATAACTGAAAACCAAATGAAAGGAGAACGAGCATTCCAGTTCTGCTTCTTTCAGCACCGCTATCAGTTATGAAGCTTTTGTTCATGCTGTCCAGTTCCTATTTCCATCAGTCACTAGGTTTTTCTTTTTTTCCTAAAAAGATATGGGAAATATACTCCAGTGATTGCAAAGCTCTGGAGCAAGGCCAGAATAAAAAAAGCTGGTAACCCCAGCAGAAGTTGCTGTGGTTCAGAGAACACTGTAACACTCACAACATAACTGGTCTGCAAAGGACTTCACAAAAGATGCAGGCACCACAGCATCCTGAAAGCTTCTGAGCTGCACAGATCAAATTCTGAATCTGGTGACAGGACTATCAAAAAGACAAAGAACGCGATTTCCCTGCTGCCACGTGAGCTCTTATGGAGTCTGCATTTCGTACATAAAGGATTTGGTGCTGAGTCAAATAAAAACAGGTATGATAATTTTTATACACAACAGTTTTTACAGCTTTTTTCCTTAAGTTTCTCTTAAGATAATGAAAAGCAGAGAATCTGGAAGGTAAGTTTTAACTACAGTTCATGTGGATTCAGGCAAAACTGTATCTGTTACACAAAAAGCCTAACAAAGTTAATAGGCAAGAACAATGATAATTAACTCTCATTTCATATTAGAATGATTTTTGTTTTCTTAATTTCTATTTGACCTGATCACATTTTCATTACTTAAAGCTTTCATCAATGTATTGCATAAGAATCAAAATGAACCCAAACACCATTCTTCCAGCTTTCAGGATGAGTTCAGATTTTCACCTCCAGGAGCAGACTATATTTCTACAAGCTGCAAAGGAAATTTTCTTTTGTATTCTGAGAGTCCAAAACAACTCTTGTTTAAGTATTGTTTACCTTATCAATACACTATGTGTTATTATACATTATTGAGCACAAAAAGTACGGTTTAACATCTTAGAAACAATCCCCTCCCTCTCAAACATTCAAGATACACACACAGCACATATCCAACACCACACATCCCCCCCCAGCAATACATGTTTGCTCACATCAATAGTAGCAAAATAAAACTAACCAGGTTTGCAACATAATCCAGCACTATTTGGTCAATCTTCTTTTTTCCTACATACTGCAGATGTCTCATAAGATGATCCTTTAGCTGAGCAACCATCTAGAAAGAGAAGCCAACAATTCAGTCTCCTTGTGGTCTCTTCAAGAAGACGCAAAAGCCCCACCAGCTGCAGGGCCTGACTAACAGCAACCAGCACAACCCTCTCCCTGCCTCAAAATTCCAGCTTGGCCTTGGCAAGACCGTGTGAGAGTTTGAGGTTTCAAAGTCAATAGCAGATCTGAATGTCCAATATGGCTACCCGGTGTAAATTCAGGAAAATGGGTGCTACTGTCAGTGATGTTGAAGAGAAAAAGCTAACACTTCTTAAACATCTCTGGGTTAAATCAAGCAAACAGGGTGAAGATTTTAACATGAACACTGACTTGTATTTATTACATATGAATAAATCTGAAGGATTTTACAATAGAGAAAGCTAGCACAAGTACAGTTTGTGCTAGTGGTGATGGAACACGACTTAGAACACGAGCAAACAATGATAACTTTAGGTTAAATGTTCATTGCAAAGCATTTAAAATCAGCTACTTGCATACAGTCCGTGCCACTACCTACCTTCTCCTTTCTGAAACACTTTCTGACCTCACATAGCTTGTTCATTACGTGGTCTTTGGCAGTTCTTTGTTGAGAATTACAACAAAGTGCTTTCCATCCCCCCCCCCCCCCCCAAAGTTGAGGTAAATAAAATCTCAGCCTTGAGAAATTTTCAAGGAGATTAATCTCCGCATGTCAAGAAAACAATACAGGTGACAGGAAAGCACAAAGGACAGCAATGATCTGCTTTTTTGAATCTCTAAATTTTCTTAAGGTAAGAGATGTAGAGAAATTTCAGAGCATGAGAGGCAAAACTTGGGAAAAAGATAGCAAGACTGCAAGGAATAAGAACTTGCCTTAGATTTGGACTGATAGAACAGTGTTGATATACTCTTCACATATGAAGACCTTCCAATGCAAGCTGAGGAGCTGTATTTAGATCTGACAGCAAGAGATAAGCAGATGCACATTTAAACAGAGGGAGGATAGGTAGCAATTTAAGAAAGGACTTAGTACCCCAAAGTGTAAAGATGATAGAAACCTGGTGCAGATCATCAGGGGGGAAAAAAATCAAAATTGGAGTGACCTCAGAATAGCCACAGCAGTCCTAGTAGTGAGGCATAAGGAAAGGGAGACAGTAAAAAAGTGCTGAGAAACGAGAAGATCTGTCATATTTTTGAGGGAAGCAGAAGGTGGAGAAAGTTAGAATGATGTAAAGAAGTCCCAAAATAATGGATAGATTAAGATGAAGTTCAGGGGGTACTGAAAAGCAGTTTAAAAAAAAAATCGTAGTGGAGAAAATCACTTGGACAGATTAACTTCCCATTCCTCTAATTTCCTTATTCCTTATGATACCAGGACCTATTAAGATTGCATTGCGATATAATGATGATGATTAGGAGACACAGCTTTTGTCCCACTGCTACTCTGAGTGAGCTTCCACTCAGCACTGGAACCGATTATCTTACTCTTTACATTTGTTGAGGTTGTGCGTCCTCTAGTGCACACTGTGACAAAAGCACATACCAGTCCCATTAGTAATTGCTGCTGATAATCTTCCTCTTGAAAGAGAGGTACCAGCCTTTCCTCTGAAATAAATAGAGCAACAGTCACTCAAGGGCATGACACTATATCACAAAATTCCAAGCCACTTCAAACATACTGAGAAACACAGATCTCCACCTTCTGTTAACATATCTACTCACTTACAGAACTAACACAGTGACAGACTCAAGGACTTCATAAGAGAGACTAAGGAATGGAACATAACCCTGTATTTGCCATCTTTGCACTTAACACCGAGCACAGAGGAACACAAGCCTGTCAAACTATTTTACACTTACATTACTCTTTTCTTTGATATTTAAGGGAGAGGTATTGTACTGTGGTGATTTTGTAGAGGAGTAATACTAAGAGAATCTCCCGGCCACACAGTGCAAATGCACATACTGTTTAGATCTTGTCATTTACTAATACAAGGCAAAAGAGCTGCACGGCTTTCCTAAGGAAATGGATAGACACAAAGCAGAAACAACACAGAATCACCTCCCACTTGACTGGTTCTCTCCCACGGTTGCTTTTGTTACTCAGATTTTCAAACCATTAAAGAACACAACCCTCCCACTACACAGGAGACTATAATAACTACTGAAATTTAGTATGCTGTATTTCCTCATCAGTTCTTCCTGTACTGAAAGCAAAGGAAGAGAAACAAACTCCTATTTCACCATGTACCATAAAATCAAGTCAGTATTTTAGAGGACAGCTAACTTTTTACAAAGCACTTTCGGATCTTCTCTGCTCACCCTGAAAGACGTTTATTTCACCATTGAGCAGCATAAAAGACTTCTGTTGCTTTATTTTTCAAGGACATGAAGGAAGATCTACAGGCAAGCTGCACTACGTTGATGCTTATTACTTATTGGCAGCTACCTAGAAATTCTTTATGAACAGCTGAACATCATTATCAATATGCACCTTTGGAAAACATGCCAGTAGTTTCAATACGAGGTTACCAAAGTTGATACAGGGCCATAAAATCAGAGCCCATGGCAACAAGCAGCACAAACAACAAGTGCTAGGGGCTGGTAATGAATACACTGAAAATTCTTTGCAATAAAATATGTGATCAACACTTAGATCAGTATAATTTCACAGCGCACATTAGCAGATCGCATAGAAGGCAATGATGGGTGAACAGGAACATAATTCACCACTGAATTTAGTTTTTCTAATTTGCAGCAGAGGAACTGAACAGCACTTATAACCTCAGGTGTTCCTGGCCTAGGCAAGTCCATTTCATGCCTCCATCCTTCACACTGTGACTTTCACCAGCCATGTTCTCCTACCATGCGCAAATTCTGTATTTGTAAAGACAGCTCCAAGGGGACAAAATACAACAGCAGCATCGTGCCACTGATACACTCAGAAAAATCCTGGAGAAGAAATTCTTAAGCAAACAAGGGCTTTACTGTTTACATTACTATGAAAGAAGAACCTCATTTTCAAAGGTTTTCTAGCTAGTATACAACCTTAGAGGAAAACTTTATAGTAGTGTTAATTTAACAGCTGCTCATACTAATGCCTCAAACTCTTCAGTGCTGGCAACACACACTATTTACTTTTAGCTGACAACAGCTAGATGGAAATATCCTAACAAAGACTAGAGCTAAGGCCTACATCAACAGAAGTTTTACTTACCAGAGTCCCAAGCATCCAGATGAGAAAGCACCCTGGGGGTTAAAACAAAAATAAGTTTGTTTCACAACCATTCCTCTAATGGGTTTTGTAAGGACAGTAAAAACTTAAACAATACTTTGGTCTATCAAAGGCAGCTAAAGAAATTCAAGAAGTCTACATTTGGTAAAGAAAGAACTCTATCTGCCTGGGTAGTGCCTTCTCACATTTACAATAAATTCCTGAGGTCTAGCAGCCTAGATATTTCAGGTCATCCTGCAGTGACTACAAGGATAGTCATGAATGATCTTCAGCTGTATACTCATCTTCAGAGGTAGATATCTGATCTGATACCAGATCAACTATTTAAACGACATGTTTAAATGCTTCAGCACATTTCAACAAAGTAAGGAAGGGTATATATACAAAAATGGTACCTACTTTTTGGCATTTTCAAATATATTCCTTAAATATGCTGTGGCTCTTCTCTCTTCTGTCTGTTTCATAAAGAAATAAAAAACAAATTAAGTAGAAGGTCAACCAAAATATTTCCTTATAAAATGCAGATAAGGAATGAAATAACAATTAGTGATTCTTCAACCCATCTCCCAAATACCAGTGCCCACAGACACACATAACTGACCTACCTAACAACACAGGGATATTTAAGTTCCACTTTTGTTTACTTCCTTGCATTAATATCACAAAGAGCTACAGGCAACCACCTTATAAGTAAATGACTGCAAAACTTTGCACTTCTCATAATCAGATTCCCATATATTTATCTCCGTAGTAAAAACCAAAAAACCTTTCTGTCTTTGGGTTTAAAACATCCACTCTTCAGCAGCAGCTCTGGAGACTGCTTCAATGCACACATATATGCACACACCTCTTCCGAGAGAATACGCCATTCCCTCCTGAGCACATTATTGTGGTAATGCAGCTGTGGCTCTGCATACTTCACACTCTCCAAGTTTGAGTTGAGTTTCTCCCAGAAGCCTTTAGAGTTTTGGATCTGCAAAGTATTGCAAGGAAAACAGAAGTACATTGTTGCACTGTTAGAAATATCTATGAGAAATATTAGAAACTATTAGAAATATCTAGTCACTGTCCCACAAAGTAATTGGAAAGAACTGCAATAAATGTACCTTCACTGTAATTGAAGTGAAAAAAAAAATTAAAGAAACAAAATCATTATTTTTTTTCCAATAGTTTTATTTCCTTAATTTGACAGCAGGAGTAGCACTTATCTACTTGAGCTCACGCCTGCAATGCACATACTTAGCTGCCTTATGATTCTATTAAGTCACTGAGAAGACATGAGTGCTTCTAGGTCCTATTTCATCTGACCTACTTCAGACAGCTGGTTTTGGGTGGGAAGAACTGTGCCGCAGATTACATTGGCTGCACTGTCCAGAGTTTCACTTGACTGTAAAAGGAGCCTTAGGCACCTGACTCAGAATAGGACTGTTTACGTTTGGTCAAAAAAGCCCCACTCTGGGTTTCTGTTCATTCCCAACAGAGGAACAACACTATGACTCTGGCATCTGGATGGAGGCTTCCACTACCTTCAGTCTGCTCTAATACTTCAATTGCCATCTCCCATTTGCTAGACTCAAGTATCAGAGCCTTATCCTCAGAAAAGAAATAAAATCCCAACTTTTCCGCAGCAATTCCAAAGCCTTTGACAGTAAGGCTGAAATTAATTTAAACTCAACTGTAAACAAAAGGGAGGAAAAAAAAAACAACACTAAAGCTACACTGTTTATTAGATGCAGAGACTCAATTCTGCTAGCCACTTCTCTCTCGCTGCCAGAGCTCACTGTTGTTTTAATTGTTGCAGATGTAGCACAAAAATAAATGTACTTTTTGCTCTATGTTATACTTAGCAGCTGAAAACTAGGAATGCATCCTGATGGAGGCAACTACTAGAGCAACACATTGCCTACATGCTACCAATACAAAACTAGACAAATATCAAGAATACAGTGTAAGGGTATCATCTAGTGACTAACTTATGCAATTGCAACAGTAACACCACTGCAAAACTGCATTCAGACCACTGTGAATTTTGTTTGATGTGTGATCAGGCAGGAAGTAATATAGTGTGTTTCTTTAATACACTGACTCTATAACAGAAAGTGGTAAACTTTAGAGTTAAAAGTAGACACCACTGAAAACCTGCACTGTATGAGATCTCATTAAAGAATCAAAAGTTTAAAATACAAGATTACTTTAAATCTGTTTGCTCTTGAGGATCATCAGTCCAGAAGCTGGAAAGAGAAAGTCCCATTGTCTTTGATGGCGCTTATTTTGCAGACATTTCAAGAGTCTGAGTTAATACCTAAGCACAAACACCTTGAAGACACTGTACTATCAGAAGTCAGTCAGGTCTTTCCAGTTTGCAACCCATGAAAAACCTCCATGAAGCCTTTTTATAAGCAGTGTTGCTTCAGCTGAAGACAGAGCAGTCTGCTATACATCAGTGAAGTGCTGAAAGATGCCAATGACCTCTATGAGGCACATGTGTTCTCCTCAGGAACTGCATGGACATGTCTACCTAGCAGCAAAGGTACTCCGAGCCACGTAACTAATCCTTTATAGTGTAGCTGTCTGTGCTGTCAAAGCTCCACTCTTAACCTCTGTGGTTCAGCTCAGTCTGCACTGATCTCTGTGACAATTGCTTGCACTATACATCTTCACTCTTCTAGACTTTCTCCCATTTTCTTCCCTTCTTCCTTCCACCCACTTCTTCTCCCCTTGGATAAACATCAGGCTTGTGTTAATCATAATCCTTATGTGAAGCTTTCTGACAATCTTATTCCAACTGTTGCCCCTTTAGAATCACAGAATCATTTGAGTTGGAAGAGACTGTAAAAGGTCACTTACTCCACCTCCCCTGATCTCCTTATCTTTTGCTTAACAGGAACTTAGTGATAAAAAACACTTTCACCCAAATAACAAAACTTTTCTGTTGTGAATATGGATATAGACCTCCCAGAGGCTCTCAACAATTCATGGGCTTGAGGATACTAAAGAGCTTTTCAGGTCAACAATTCATCACTGTTTCTCTGCAGTACCAGATCTGTGGCAAAAGAAATAATACTTGTATAGAACCAGATTCATTACGAACAACTGAAGCCCCATCAACCGATCAGCTATGGTGGCTCTGGAATACAACGCAGCCAAAGCATTAAGCCTTACTGTGTGCACTACCATAATTGTACTTAGTAGACAGAGCAATTTGCAGTCAAAAGTAGCAGGAAATATTTGTCTTTAGTTCAACTCTGACCTTTTAAATCTGTTTAGGTTTCAGACAAATAGGAAATGAGTTCCAAAATCAGGAAGTATAGCTGCTAAAGGCAGTTGCTCCCAGGGGCTTGAGGTTCAATCTCAGACAAATTAAACACACACTAACTTTGACCTCAGCAACTGACAGGGATTATTTGGCAACAAAATTTCCCAAGCTCTGTTTTTCCCAGGTGACCCACCTCTCAGGGCAGCCTTCCCAAGCAAAGCACACAATGCCCAATTCCCTGATAGCAGTCACACAGATCTGCAGCAGGACAACTGTGGCACTGTTGAAGAGTGAGTAGGGGGGTAATTTTACCAATTTTAAAATATATTATGAAAACTTAAGCTTTTTGAGCTACTTACAAGGGTCAGGGAGGAAACAGTCTCTCACCTTTCTAAAGTGCTACAAGAAATAGAATTCTCATGTATCCTGAGTCTATTGTTGCACATTGCCAGTACTGCTGGGTTCAAGCACCAACTCTTTGCATTACCCCTTCCACCCCCACCAACATGCTGCTTATTAAAAGCATCTTTCAGATTTTGTGGGAAGCACTTAGGAAGATTTCAAATGTTTCTCTAAACTGGATCTGAGGGTGTGGAATGGAAGTTGGGAAGAACATTCATCTTGTTTTCAATGGAAAATACAGTTTCCTACACACACAGCATGTGCTCTCTCCATCCAGCTCAGCACCTTTTCCACACTGCAGGAATTTGTCTAGATTTAGATAGCCAAAGCCCCAACATCACTGGCATTCACAGGATGCTCTGGACAAAAAGTCAGAAGGTCATGGACCACTGGTACCAATAGCAGCTCTCCAGCACATCAAAGTGGGGCTATGTAATTCTATGCATCCATTGTGTCAAAGTTGTTACAAATGAAGAGGTATCAATTAAATTTTAAAAGAATTAATTTTTTGGAGGATCTTCCCTGGTGAATGGAAAATTTCTGTTCAGAATAGTAAAAAAAAATAACCCAAAACCAACCAACCATTTTGAGTAGCGAACATCAGCATGGCTAACCAACATTTTAGTTAACATATAAGCCATTTCAAACAGCAAGATTCTGCTCACTTCTATTTTTGCACAGGGCTGTGGTGACACTACTTCATTAGTATTTAGCCTTTAACCACCACCACCGTCATCTGTTCTTCCTCCCCACCCCCAAAAAAAGCAGCTCATAACCTGAAAATATGAGCAAATGTGGTTTTGTACCTCTAACACAGGTAGAGAAATAATGTCTGTTGCACATGTTACTCCAGGGACCACCTATCAATACAAATGATAAAATATAAATAATTTCAGACAGTACATGCACCTGTACAGGTATATAAGTGAATGTCCATTGCTTGCTTCTTTTGCAAAACCATCTAGTTAGCTAAAACTGTACATTCAGTTTTGCCAAGAAAGGAAAGTATGTCTCTCATTCATCCCATCTAGAAATAGGTAAAACTAGAACAGTTATAGGCCAAAATAAATAAATAAATAAATAAATAAATAAATAACATTTTTAATTTGTTCTGTCATTTGCTCTTGCCTTAAGTTACCAATCTTAATTCTAGTGATACTGGTTGTCTTGGAATAAACTTCAGGATTTTGCTGGTCAAGAATATTCTGTATTCATCATAAACTTAACATAATCATCCATAAATTAGTATTTCATTATGAAAACTGATAAATTTAATTATCCATTGCATTATGGTAGCTCCTCTCATTTTATAAATGCTGGTTTTTGTTGAAAAAATATAGGATTCATGGAAAACATCACTGGGGTTAAGACTTGACAATACAAAATGTGCATAAAGCACAGATGTAAATCAGACCATGTCTAAGAAAAGGTGATGAATACAAATAAATTACAGGTTTTATTAAAGCAGGAAAAAAACAAAACTTCCTCTAGTTATTATAGTGCCAGCTGTTGTCTCACCCCAGTCCAGTCAAGCAGCGATGTGTAGGGCAAGAGTTTATCCAAGTTGTTGGTTTCTGGACACATTTTGCAGTACAGGGAGGCTAAATGCAACACAAAAAGATTTAGAAGGATGAGATTAGTATGAACTACCAGTTATCAAGAAGAGGCTTCACATTCAGTTCCTTATCTATGTAACACTTGTTTAGGGACAAATCCTGCTGCTGTCTCTGAAACAGCTTCCTCTATGGTGGAACTCATCCCATTCTCTGCACAAAAGGCGGAAGGGAAGTCCAGATGGCTGCAGGGCCCAGTCAGCTGCTTTGGCTACAGCTCAGCACAGCAGGGGTTCTTTGTATGTAGGCTCAAGGCACACAATATACACAGCAGATAGGCTGACAAATCAGCTAATACAGGAGAACGTCATGATATGCCAAACCCTTATGAAAAAAATGGCAAGCTGGAAGAGATCTGTTCCTCCTCTCCAATCCCACTTATTTACAGCCCAGATATCAGACATAAGCCAGATGGAGAATTTGCTCTCCAGTGACCTTAAATTTTGATAAATCTATTTGCCTCGCTAGACAGAAAAATGCACTTGATAAGTTCTACTACCATTCTCATTTTGAGAGGATCTGTATATCTTCTAAACTACTGAAATTGCCTCCAACACTACAATATGCAGGTCAGCTAACGTAGATCATAACAAACAGTTTGGAAGTGGGTCAGTTTATGACATTGTGGCTTCCCCTTATGTCATAATTAGGTTATGCAGGAAAAGTTAATATGCAGGAAAAGGAATACCTTACCAATGAGAAATTCCTGAATAGGATCAAAACAATGACACGTTGAAAGGTTCTCAGAAATCCACCAAATAATCTGTCAGAATGAGAACAGAGGAAAATCTCACATTTCTCTGTCAAACCACCAAAGAGACTTGAAACAGACTGCAGAAACCTTGGTTTCATTACTAACACTTTGCATGAAGTCATGATATCAAGATAACTGTTTTCATGTCAGCTTGGACCAGTAAAGCACCTTGGACAGCCTGGATGATGAGCCAGCAAAAGGTATGTATGAATCAGAATTTTTCTTCTTTCATTGATATTATAACCCCGGCCCAGCTCTGTTTGAGACCATCAGTCACTAAAACAACTCATTGAAAATTCTTTTCCCACCTTCATTTCCAAGTCTGTTGTGCTTCTGACACACAGAAGAGCACAGTGTAGAGCTGCCAGCCTCTCACTGTCTCGTTCGCTGCTCTGCAGGAATTTCAGTAAGGCACTGTCACTGATGCTCACTGCGTACATTCTTCCCACGCAGCAATCCAAGACCGTTGACACAAGTGGGGACTGGATGGAGCAGCTCGGCAACATGTCAATTCTTGCATCCTCACCTGAAAAACACAGGTTTGAGAAGAAAAGGGACTAAGAATATAATATTTCCCTACCATTGTTATTTTTCAAGACTCCCAGATCTCCAGCAGTAACAGTTTGTTTCTTGTTCTGATTGCCCTGATACTGTGCTAGAGAAGATGGAATGGTGCTCACTAGGTAAGGGAACTAAATCAGGAGCCCAGTCCACACTGAATCCTTTATTTCCCTGCTGCTGAAGATGCACAGATTTCAGGCTACAACCCAGTCATAAGACAAATCAGAGTACACAGAATGGAACAGAATAGGGTACAAGGTTAGTAATAGGGATACAATGAAATTGGCACTTAGGCACAGTTCAGAAGTGCGTAAATACAGAATCATAATACAACCTTGTGCTGGCAGACTGCTTACCAAGTCTCCCAGTGGCTAGAACAGGAAAGTTCTGCACTATGATTACTTAATGAACCATCAGACAAAGCCATGTCACTTATGCTAGCTCCAAGGTTCACCAACACAGCACTATAAAGTAGGTTTACAGACCTTGTTCATCAGAGGAACTGTGCCCACCACACAATAGTCATGCTCTGTACTCACCTCTAGCAGAATAGTTTTTAATCAGGTATTTACAACAAGTATTAGCTCTATGTGATACCCACCCCTGCTAGTCCCCATTAGTTACCTTTCCTTCACCCAACTAGAAGAATGCATTTCTGTTTCCAAACAAAAGCCCTCCGTTTCCAAAAATAGCCCACTTCCCATAAAGATATGTTTATTGGAAACAAAATAATATGCCTCTCAGATGAAACTCTAAATCCAATTGCATCAGCCTGATCAGGTGAAGGAAACACAGATTTCCTTTCCCCACATCCTCCAAACACACACATTTAGAGCAACTCAATTGGAGGAAGGAAATGTAAAATCAAATTTACATCTCCATGAGAAATTTGAGAACAGCAGAGGACAGAGAAGCATGTGCAAAGATGGGGAAAGGGGAAACTATGCAACTAAAGCAAAGGATTTCTAATTCAGTGAAAGGTCTCCTTCCATTTCATAATAAGCAAGTATGTAATCGATGAAGTATGAAATGTCATTTCAGAAACACTTTCTAAAATGGAAAGTGGCAAAACGTCACTCTTAATTTTCAGTCTCCCTTTTTCAGAATGCTGTGCAATAAAGTGCAATAAAGCAAGTCTTGACTAAATGCAACTTACCTATAAAGAGATTTAGGCAAGTTTCCTCTACTACAATAAAATTTCACATAGCAGTAGTACTATACCTGTCAGAAATAAACTATAGCACAGCAGGTCAGGATGCTGAATATTCAGGAGGTGGAGGAACTGTCCAGGCAAATAAGCAGCCACATAGTAGTCTATTTAAAGAAATCACAGTGGTTAATTTATCTCTTAGCTTCCTAAAGCAAATAAGTGAATGTTTCTCATCTTAGCCCATTTCTCCTTTATGGATTGATTACATCTAGGAAATATGAAAGGAATTAACTAGAAGCTGCTGTTGTACTAACACAGGAAATATTAGCAATACATTCGGATTTCCAAGGGAAGCTTCAAGAGGCTTAAGACACTCAAGAACTCAGCAGCTGATCTCCTGAGCAGAAGTTGAATCAGTTCCAAAGGAAGTTGCTTACTAACAGTGAGGTAGTGCAATATCAAATGATGAGCAATGTAATTACTAAAACTTAAGGAAAAAAAATCCTTTTCTTCTGGAAAAGGTTTAGTCCTTTGTATCCCCTACTGGGGTCAGACAATAACAGGCAGGGAAGTAACATGAGTAGCTTACCAAGATTCAAAAAGGCCACTTCCTTCAATTGAGGAGTTTCTGATCTTTCTAGAGTAACTGTAAAAGTTTTGCTAAACCCTGTGAAAAATAAGTAAATAAATGGAAATTAGAAACACCATCTGTTACAAGTCAAGAACACATAACTTTACAGATCGAAATTTCAGCAGTGTCAATATACCCAAACAGAGATAATTTAAAACCATTTTTCAGGCTCATCTGCACAGATGGATTTAGTTCATACTAAACAGAGTTGCTGCATTCTTAGTTGACCTTCACCCACACAACACAGTTCTCTGGAGTGAAGAAACTGGCCACATGATGCACAGCCTATGCTCATGCTTAAAGAAGCATCCCAACCCACAGCAAACCTGTGTAAGGATACCACCCTCTGCAAATAAACAAACAAACCCCATCAACAACAATAAAGTCCCACCACCAAATACTTTAAATAGCTAAGTTCACATTTTGGTAACCTTTCAATTGTTTTTAAAATTTTCCAGTTTGATCGTGTTCTATTGCTACAGTTTACTTCAAGATTTGTTTAAACATATGCAAATTTCAGACCCTCCATGCTTGCACGGGCTTTTCATCAGCACAACCATTTTTATTCTAGGCTTGCACCAAACTTCCTCTGGCATCCAGTAGGAATGACATACATCTCTTCCATCTTCTCAGTCTCTCAAAAAAGTTAGAGATTAAAACAGTTAAGAGAAAATGACTGATCTCCATGTTGTGACATCCTAAACACTGAATGGTGCCATGATCAGGATTCCACCTAATACTGCATGAAAGTTCAAGAAACACTGAGAAAAAAAATGAGCCACGCTTTTAGCAAATCATCAAGGGGACAGATTTTTACTCCTGATGATAGCACAGAAATAAGCCTTCTCACTGCTGAAGAAAGAAAAGTGAGATCTCCAATATCAACACTGATGCTAAAGGTGAAGTGTTATCCAAGAAAAATAGCTTTTCATACAAGATACCAACTGAAGTTTGCTTGAAATGAATCGGCATACCTCACTGCCCTATTCTGCTGCTTCTGAGCCTGAACACACATGCAAACTAACACCACCACTGCAGAACATGTAGCATCACTTCTGTGTTTATTGTACAACAAAAAACTAAGGGACTCTTGTGGGTGCAGCATCCTCCCCCCAGCCCTCCCTGACCTGACCTTTCACTCATCACCCTGCTCAGATGACAATCATCAGCAGCGTCTGCTATGGATATACCTGGTTGTGACTGCTGAGCCAGGCTCAGGGTCACTCTGTGCACACACCACACACAGCTGGTACACAGATAAGACCAGTGGTCAGGCATTTTACCCTCTGAACAGGGGACAGCTCAGAGCCTGTTAAGCAATCCCTGCACAGCAGCCATCTGCATGCCAGGATCTTCCCCTGGAGCAGGGAGGTTACTTCTCAAGGTCAAGAGATTCCTTACTTGCCACAGATATGGATAAGTAGTAGCCAGGTTCTTGAAACTTTAATCTTGGATGACTGAAAGACTAATCTGCTAACAGCTTGCTGCCTTGCTATTCACTATTGAGTGATATGAAGGAGTCATTGCACATATAATGGGAGGTGATTCTACTTGGCCCTGGTGAGATCACACCTGGAGTACTCTGTCTAGTTCTGGGCTCCCCAGTTCAAAAAAAAGACAGGAATTTCCTAGGAGTCCAGTGGAGGGCCACAAAGATGACAAAGGGAGCATCTCCCTCATGAGGAACAGCTGAGTAACCTGGGTATGTTCGGCCTGTGGAAAAGAAGACTGAGGGGGGATCTAATTCATGTTTATAAATATCTAATAGGAGGAGGGAGACAAATGAATGAGGGCAGGACCTCCACAGTGGCGCACAGCAATATGAAAAGGAGTAATGGCCTAAAACTTGAACATGTAATGCTTTAGACATAAACAATTGGTCAGAGGGTCCATCCTAAACCTCGAGACTCAAAAGGAGGGTTTTCCTAACAGTTTTGTCAGACTTTGTTCTCTGTTCAGTACATAATCAAGTAACCTTGTTAACACCAATTAGTTAAGTTGAAAAGGCTTTGTTAAATCACTACTTTATAGTAACAAGAAACATTGCTGCATCTCTCCTACAAGTGAAGTATATAGCCTCACCTGCAACACCTCCTCCAAGTGAAAGAGGGAAGCTTCCAGAACGGACTAAAATTGCTTTTGTCTTCAGAATGCTCTGATATTCTGCTGCTTGTACACATCACCTCAGGAGCAGTCTTGTAACTCCCTCCATGACTGGTGATTCTTACATGAATCTACAAACAGTAGATTGTTTGTACTAACAACTCCATTTCATGAAGATCATTTCAGATGCAGCTGGTCAGCATCACTGTTATTTATCCTCGCTCTGTTCCTGATACAGATATGGATGCAATAAGGGCCATGACTGACTCCAAGCAGTGCAATGCCTCTTCAGCTACATGAAGTCCGTACACCTGAAGAGGCCAATCCTTCACAGGAGATAAGCAGCAGCAATAATGCAGAGTACAGTCACACACCAAATGGACTGTTCCAATTCACTAATGCCTTTGAGAACCAAAAAATGCAGTTTGCCCAATCCCACAACATTCCATCAGCTAAGTAATGTGTTAGTGCAACTGACTCACGGGAAGTTTCCTCACATGAGAGAGTAAAAACTTAAAGTAAAACAGAAGAAGCATGTTTTCCACTTACACACCCCATACTATGCAGCTTCTCACTTGAGATACAATTCACCTTTCTCCTCCACATATCAAATGAGAAAGAAATCTTGCCAATCAGAAGTTCTATGCTCTGGTCAGAATATTATTTTCAAGGAAAAAAACAGATTTGAAAATTAAGAGCTGAAGTAGCACTTACATACCTACTGTTCTTAAAACCAGTGGGTGTTGCACCTCTTGCTGTGAAAATGATGTGCTGAACTGGAACTCTAAACACATATTCAATCTAAGAGCTGCTGGTTCTGTTTCCCATACAAATGCCTCGTGGCATCAGTACAACACACCTGCAGCTTCAACAGATTTCACTGATGCTGTTTGTGCTCAGCATGTCAAAAAATCTGGCTAGAAGTAAGGAATCCAACTAATAACCAGTCATGAAGTCACTGGTTTGAAGCTATTAGCTCAGCATCAGGCAGGAAGTCTACAGCAGGAAAGATGAGTCTGCAGACAAACGCAGCTGCAGTCTTTAAAACATCAGCTACAGCAGTTTATTGTCTGCAGACTTCAGTGGTTGTTTCTCAAGGCATTCTGCCACTCCCTCAGCAAAATGTCATTCTCCAAAACAAAGTTAGCATAAATTAACAAGTCAATTTTACCTTTATGTAAAAAATAAATGGAGTATGTTACTTCTCCAGGAATATCCGAAGCAAGACTACAACACACACACAATCCTCCTAAAAAGACAAAAAGGAAAAGGAAATTGACTGTTTACGGTGCACAAAACTAAAGCAAGACTGTTTCAAATTAGAAACTAACAATAGCACCTCTCAAAAAATATAAGTTACAGAAATATAGACCACGTATCTCTAAGCATCATTTACCCAGTGAGACACAGTAAGGGAAAAGAGAGGATGAAGAGAGGCACAATGGAATTCAGAGTTCTGACACGACCAGTTCTTTTTTAAGTAGCACATTTTTAGTGTCCTTGTCAGTAGAAACCTTGTTTGAAGCCAGAAATCTGACCAAGCCTTTCTCTCCACAGCCTGCCTTAATATCTAAATATTTTCTGTTCAGTGACTGTCAAATATGCACAGAACACAGCAAAACACAATTTGTTTACTTTCTAAACAGTAGTTCCGTATTGGTAGCAGCATGGTATGCTAGTAGAGCTTTCTCACTAAAAGTCACTGGCACCTCTTCCCTTTCCAGTACAAGGAGCTATCACTTCTTTTTTCCTTTCTTCTTTTTTCTTTTAGGGAAAAAGACAAAGTTTGTCTCAATTTTATTTCAGTGCAGTATCCTGTGCAGCACAGGCTCCCTCTACTCCATCCACCTTAACTCCAAATCAGACTGACAGACTGTTTCGGTTCCATTGGGTGGTAGCCCTTCACCCATCCCTTATGAAAACTTTGATTTTCTTTCACCAATACTCAGCAAGCTGCTTTGGCATTTATACCAGAAACAGCTTCTTAACCACATTAACCCAATACAATCTGTTGGCTCTTCTACTACCTTTGCTGAAAGTTTACCACTTAAAGACAAAATAAATAAATAAAATTAACAATAAACAAATACACTTTTGTAAAAAATAAAGGCTTGTATACACAAGAAATACACACATGCACTCAAAAAGGCACAAGAAAGAAAAAGCACAAGCACAGAAGCACAGTTACCAAGGTATTCTACTTGGTTAAATGCCTAGTACTTCAGACCACAGCCTTGGTACAGCTGCAGAAGCACACCACACTTCTGGGGAAGGTAAAGCCTCTCCTGAGGTGTCATTTTTTCACTCTTAAGCTGACTGAATATTGTTGGGAAGCTTGATACAGTTTTGCTTGAATATCTGAGTCATTTAAACAGACAGGGCGCGCTGCCAGAGCACTTGGCACTCTCAGAGAATGCATAATTTTTAAAATAGCAGCATCAGGACTCTTCAGTAGGACTGGAAAAGCTCCAGCAATCCACAATGCTGATTTATTACCAACAGCTCCCTTCCAACTGCAAATGTCTTTCTTCCATGCAGGAGGCTACTGTATACAT
The DNA here is from genome assembly GCF_039878825.1 of Excalfactoria chinensis. NCBI lineage: Eukaryota > Metazoa > Chordata > Aves > Galliformes > Phasianidae > Excalfactoria > Excalfactoria chinensis. The sequence continues at coordinate 11,446,081 of NC_092825.1, read as the reverse complement.
TGTTCTCTAAATTGTACAGCAATTGTGCAAGTCAATCTGTTCAGACCAGAGCGTCAGTTAGTGTATATGCAAGTCGATCACAAAAAACAGTGGCTATGGGAAAATGTTAATGAGACGTATATATTCAACACCAGAATACTGGTGAAATATCAATAAGTTGAACTACAAACAATGGGAAATACCAAATGGTGTTTTGTTAACACAGATGAAAACATAAACAACTCAGACTAGCAACTGTCTAAGCAGTATTACATCTGATACTGTCTTGACAGTCCTGTTAGTGCAAAGACTGAGAACATGAGACAAATTCCTTTCTCACCCTTACCAGTGACCTCTGCAAATGAGAGTTGGGGTGTGTAGATGCACGAAAGGCTTGTTTTGTAATCCTATTTCACTTACACAGTAAAAGCTTTCTGCCTTTGCATAATCAAGTCTCCTATACTATCAACTTCAAAATCCACTGCAAACAGATGAGCCACAATGTCAGAAGACTCACATGAAGACATACTTGGACAGACTCGCATCTTCTCAGAAATAAAATGGGGAAAATAACTCAATCACAACAAAGTAAAAAAGCAGCATTTAAAGCTAACGCTTTGGGCAGCAGCAAGGTACTGCATTTGGCAGTATTAAGAAAACAACGACTGCAGCTCTGCCACTGCAGAAACAAACACCATACCAGTGAAACAGTAAGTCTCACATGAAGTAAACATGAAGACAGAGAGTTTTCTGTAGGAACCTTAACTTCAAATTCCTGATCCTGGTTCATGCAGAACAGCTGTAAAGCTGTACAAATTTCTCAACGTGGCATTTGAGCTCCACAACTCGAAGATGATGCTGAACTTGCACATTTGCCTACTTGTAGTCACAGGAGTGACTCGCTTCACCTAACTTCAGCCATCCGTCAGCTCTCATATAGACTTCTTCTACACAGCTAATGAAGAAATATGGGTAGAAGCAACCATTCTCTGGAGATGCCACTTTCTCTCCATAATATAGTCCAGATGCTTAGCTTTTAGGCAGGTAAATTTTGGCAAGAGTAATTCTCAGTTTATGTCATCTTACTTCCTGCATCTTTCTCAGAACCAAACAAATTTAACTGACAGGTACTTCTAAAGTGTTAAAAGAAAACTGTACTGTCCAGCGCTGTTTAAATAACAACTGAACTCTGAACACACAAAGTTAATTGTTTGATCTCAGTTAATCTGGAAGTACATAAGAGATCTTATAGGGAGACATTTTGTCTTGTGTGTGCTAAGGAACGGGACTACTTTTCTGTTACTGCAGAAGTTTGAGAAAGAGTGATTTCATTCAGAGTTCATCTTGGTGGTGCTCAATAACAAAGGGGAAACCACACTGAATATTTCATTATGAAGTTATGCCGATTACCTTCTGCCGGGGATATCTAAATGATACAAATAGGGATATCAGCATTAACAGTTGAAGCATGCTAGCAGCTCCAGAAGGCACAGTTCATGCCTCAAAGAGCCTGCAGTCATCTTGTAAACTACCACAAATGAGAAATACAAAAGGGAACCTCAGTGCGATTACCCGCACTGTCCTTCAGCAACTACACACTGAGTGTCAAAACCACTTTTTGCAAATTGTCATTACTCAAAACGAGTTGTACATCATAATCCTCGCCTTCAAACAACATTCAGCAAGGAGCCGAATGCAATGAAGTGACTCAGGAAGCGTAATTGTCCAATTATGTTTTATATTAAGCACAATGCTCAACTTGTGAAAAAGGTTCCACAAAGAACTTAAATACGGTGTTGCCTGGTGGGAAAAAACCAAACATTTTTAACTTCAGGGTAATGAAGCAATAGACTAGAGAGAGGAAGACTGAATTTCATCCTGATCTAAAACGTAGAGCTTGAGTCTAAAATAACCTTAGCAAACCGCAGCTTTAAAAGGAAACAAGTATACACAAATCAATAACTTCTTCCATTATTGTACATGCGGTTTGTATACGAAATGCAACTGAAAAATACTTTGTCTTGCTAACAGCACAAAATTAGCCTAACCTGTATTTGGTAAATGGAAATGTGGTTTTCTCTTACCTCTAATTCCTTCCCTCTAATCTTTTAACTGTATCATCTGCCTTTGTATGAAAAAAGGAAACCTTATTTGCATTAATAGACACTTCAGTTCAGCCTCAGCAATTCACCTGCATGCATAAAAGCATCCTTAAAAAGCAAGATGTGAAAGCACTTCTGCAACACATTGCACCTCTAGATAACTCTGCAGACCATTTAAAGGTTAATCATACACAATCTCTGCTTGGCCGTATGGTCTAATTTAGAAATAGCAATTGCAGGCATCTGTGATGAACAGATGTCCCTTGAGTCCAGTATTTAATTAAAAAAACAAAAAACAAAAAAACCACCAACTCATAACACGCAGTAGGGTGCAGGGGGAATCCTACATCCTAAAGGTTTCAGGAACATCACTACATATACATATTAAACCATTAAGTGAAACACCCTAAGTTTAGTATCACATGCTTGGACCTGTTTTGCTGTATGTACACACTGTATCAGTTTTTTGGAGCTAGGCTACCAGAGAATTTCTGGGTGACTGCTTTTTTATTAATGTTAATATATAAAACCCAAGTTAGTCTCCAGCTCAACTTGCCACGCAGCTTTCAGAGGATAAATAAACTCAACAGTAATAAAGTAGTGAACAATTGCCACCTTCTCCTCAGTTTTCTGTCAAGTATAATCTAAGAAATAAACAAGTCTCACAGCTGTTTAAAAAAATGTATATCATGACTTAAGAAGAAATTCTTAGTTATCAATTATGATTACATTATATAACAATTGCATTTGGAGATCAATGTAATATCACAGAATTTGTATTTATTCATTACCTGCTTTGCTTGTAAAAACCTGAAGATTCAAAGACTTGGATGCAACATCTTGGTCTTTACAGTCATTGTATCCAAAATTCACAAATCTAGGAGCAAATAAAGATCACTACATAAATCAGTTCTTCATCCAAAGGGATTTATCACAACACAAAGACCATGAGAACAGCCATAACAATGAAAACGTATTAACTGAATTACAATTAATTCAGTGTTGCCAGAAATGAGAAGCATAAAGCTCCTCTGTTAGTAGAAAATGCTTTTTAATACAACTGCATGATTTTATATTCATTTATTGCAGTATAATCCAGCCATTCCTATAGTTAAATGTAAGTCAGCTCTGATGAAGCATCCAAAACCCAGTAACTAACCATGCCTAAGAACTCGAAAGGTTTTGCAGCCCAACTGAACCATTCTTGCATCTCTAAAGCTAAATTTAAATCTGCAATTAAGCACACCAATTTCAGTGGGTCTACTTGAAAAGGGTAGGATAAAATCACCCCCACGTGGATCCTATATTACCACAGCATTCTTTTTCAGTCTTGTTCTAGCTGTACTTTAATGGTTTTGCATGGAAAAACAGAACATCCCAAGTTGGAAGAGATGCACAAAGACCACCAAGTCAAAATTCTGGCTTCACACAGACCTACCTAAAAATCAAACCCTACATTTGAGAGGGTTGTCCAAACACTCCTTGAACTCCAACAGCTTGAGGCTGTGACCACTGCCCTGGGAAGTCCATTTCAGGATCTGAACACCCACTGGAGAACTTGTTCCTAGTATCTGGTCTGAACCTCCTACCCTACCGCAGTTCCATGACATTCCCACTTTCATTTCTTTGAAAGAAACAAGTACCATGTTTCCCATACAGAACATGCAATAGAAAACAGCAGCCCATCTGCTTTGGGTTGGTTTTTATTTTTGTTTGGCATTTTGGGTATTACTGATTAGTTTGGTTTCCCTCTGCCCCTCCCAAGATGATTTTGCTCCTATATGGATACTTACCCTAAGTTTCCTGCAAGAAATTATACACACACATACACATACACACACACACACGTATGTATAAAAATAAATGCATATATATAGTATTGAAGCTCTTACAAGACTTGTATTTTTTTTCAGTACTAACTGCAAAAGTATACAGTACTCATTCAGGGCAACCTACACGTGCAGCAGCACTCTACTGAGCTTTGTGAGATGCTCTGTTCAGAACATAAGACAACTACCTTCAGTTACTGACATCTGAACTTTTATCTTTCACCTCCATTTTACTGATGCAGAAACACGGGCCCTTCTGAAACATAAATTCAACTGCATGTAGAAAGATGAGAATGAGATGAACATGACTGCGTAACTATTCTGACTAGATCTTCCTCACTTCAAAGGAAGCTTCAAGGAGACAAGCTCAGATGCACTCGTGCACTGCAGACAGACAGATGTGTCTTAGCCTTTGAAACTGCTTGGAAATAGCACGCTGGAGAATAAAAAGAACACAGGCACTGCCTCGTGGACAACAAAAAGGAGCTACCAATCCAGTTAAGTCACCAGTAAAACATGTAACATGACAATTAAAAATTGAGAGCTTCTCTTGGCAAGAATCTCAATATCACTATTACAGCATGTCCAAGGATGAAACAAATCCCTTTAAATAGGTACCAAATACTCAGAGAAAGGGCTCTTTAACCTAAGTCTAACTCTCCAGAAAAATTATTCTCAAAACTAGCACCAAAAAAGCAGTCAAGGTTGGAATTATATTTTGCTGCTATCCTTGAGGAAAATAAGAGGTTTGGACACAGTGTTCCTATAACTGTTATGTTCCAGTCCCATGCAGGTAACTCCAAACACAGATACATGGTTCCAACAGTGAATTTACCAAGGTTTATAAGGTATTCAACATACATTAATAGGAAAACAAAACAAAAAAACTTACCTTACTTGTTTGTCACTTACAGAAATATCCAGCTGTGATTCCAGCTGTTAAAAAAAACCGCCAGTGTCATTTACTGAGATCAGTATAATTACTGAATTGTGATTAAAACTTCATCCCAGTGAAACGTGTCACACACATTTCAACAGACTGAAAATTTTAACAAATAAGTTTATCTGTCCTCTAATCACCATCACAAAAATCAGTCTGAAAAGAGATTCTTTAAATATATACATATCAACTGCAAGTAACTTGCATTAGAGTAAATTTCAGCTGCTGGGATGGAAGTATATTAACAATTATATGTAACTGTAATTTTTATGTTCTGCTGTCTGTTCTGCTTTTTATAGCTAAATCTGTCACAGTAGTGCAGTTTTTGTCTAGTGGGCTTGATAACCCCACTTTTCAACATTTAGTATCAGCATAATGGAATATGAATGTCACTTACTTCTGGGTCAGTAGCTGTCTAGTGGCACTGAAATTACTGTGGCATAATCTAAATCTGAATGTATTTTTGAAAATAACATAAAACAAGGACAAACATCCTCCCTCCCAAAAAGCAAATCCAAAAATCAGTCTCCCTCTGCAAAACATCTGCTATTGGAGATTATACAGACACTGAGATTGATCTCACTATTAGTGTTAGGAAGACAAAATTACAACCAACTCAAAACTTAATAAAATACTAATGACTTACTGTTGAGTTAAAATTTTCATCGGGGTAGAACTGGATACATTTTAAAGTACTCCTTGATTCCTACAATTAAGAGGATATATTTTGTAACTAATAAAAAATGAAAGTATATCTCACAGACTGAAGAGTGAATGGACAACCCAGGGTTCCATACACAACTTCTTTGCTAACAAATATGTAGAAATTAGGGGACAAAAGATGACATTAAAAACCACATATAACCCCCCACAATAACACTCTGACAAGCTTCCTTCCTGTCCTAGATCATTATCTACCAATCACTTCTAATTGCGTGGGCCCTCACTTGAAGCATATCTCATACACAGTCTCTTTCTCCAGTAGATTAAAAACACTTTCCCATAGCTACCTATGAGGAAAAAAGAACAATATCTGGCTACAGTCAGTTCAAAAAGGGTATCTCAGAAACAAAACCAGGAGCAAGTTTTGCCATCACAGTTTGCTTTCTGTGATTTCCTAACACACGTATTTGGTGGCTAAGAGGTGAGAAAAGCAGATTTTCATGTACGCAGAATACATCAAGTGCAAAGAGTCCTTCAGTCAAATTGTAAAGAAAAAACAAAGTGAGAAACCAGAGCATTTCTAGCCATGAACTTGCTCTCATTTGGTGTACTCAACAAGTCCATGTACAACATACTTTGTGTACAACTCTGTAGAAAAGAGGAAATATATTCACCAGTTTTTAATAAATTTAGATCCTTTAGCACAAGGCTTCTTTAAAGCAAAGAAAACTACCAAATTCACCAATCTTTATAGAAACCACTGAGACTATCAGACTTTGTGCATGCACACAAATGGCAGTTAAAGCAAGTGTTGCTTTTGATTTGGGTTCTTTGAGACACTGACCGTAAAGACTGCTGTAGTGAAAACCCAGCTCACACTATTATTACCCCATACACTCAAAAGTTTGCTGCCATGAGACAGGAAAAAAAAAACGGAATGACATTCAGTTCACCTTTGGAACAATGTAGAAGAGTCTTTGTTCTGTCATATCCCACTGTGCCCAAATGAGATCATCTGCAACTCTGACTCTTGGAAGCTGACCTAAGTTCTGAATCACCTAAAAGGAAAAAAAGAACATTAAAGGTCATCAAGCACAGTTCTGTACTGATGATTACACACTGAGTTTGCTTTCAAGAGAAAAGCAATGACAGAACAGCTCAAATACTATGGTATTTGAAGGGAACACACCACTTGTTAGCAGCAGCAGAACCACCTCTGCTGTGTGCAAGATGCTCAAGTCCAAGATCAGTTTTCAGGGTATTCCGACTGTCAGGTATTCGGAGATATCTTTGACTACAAGAAATTCACCATTTTTACTGTGCAAAGTACATGAAGAAAAACAGATGTCACCCTTCATCAAAGACAAGGGGTGAAGAGTAAAATATCCCAGCCAGTTTAGAACCAGCTACATTAACTATTTAGAGAAAATGGCTTAGCTCTGAAAAGGATTTCTAAAACCCACTCATGAGCTGAGTTCCAAAAAGCTTGGAACATTCACAGTACTTAGAGTGTATTTAAGTTGTAAGGGTTTGTTTTAAATCAGTTCTTTCCTAGGATACATGGGCAGCCAGAAGGAAAAATAATTAGGAAGGTGATTTTGCAAATATGTTGAATGATTTAAAAATAAATATATATACACTATTTCTTCTTCCAAATTCTAACATCCAGACAAGTTTAGATCAACAGCAACAAAAACCCCTAACTCTCCTCACAAATCACTTGTTACATAGTTTTTTTTAATCAGCTTTGTGGTTAGTGGAATACCTTGTCAAATCAGCTAGAATTACAGAACAGACCCTTAAACTGCCAATTAAAGCAAAATAAAAACACTCAAACCCCAAGATTTTTCAACACTTACCACTCTGTGTTCCTCTTCTGCAACAGCGTGAATATCAAATTGTTCAATGTCTTTAAAACAACACAAAACAGTCCCTTAAAGCCACTCATTTTTATATGTCTTATATAGTTAATTAATCTAATCTCTTAGAACCTAAAGATGGCATCTAGGTTAGCAGCAAAGATGGGTCTCTCCAAAAACATGGGAAAAGCCATCTCATTCTTTGGTAAGAGGGATGAACTGAGCTTTGCAAGTGTCCTCCTCTACCCACTCACTCTCATTAGGGTGAAGTTCCCACTAGATTAGGCTGAACATGTACAGTTGCTGAATCCAAAGTGCTTTTGCCCCTTTCCTATCCCATCTGTTATGCTATTAAATCATAAACCATCTGTTATAATGAACTGGGCTGCTCTGAATTTATACAAACAGCTACAAAAGTCTAATTCAGCTTTTCTAAAAATTAAGATGACTGATGAATGTATGAGCTAAGAGGAAAAGAATGCAAAGTTGGCCATTCTGCTAACACAGGAAAAAAGCCTCAGTGTAGCACACAGGTTCTGAAAGACACTCAGGATACCAAGAATGGCTTTTCTTCTCGTTGTTTCCTCCCCTCCCCACCCCCCCCAGTAAAAGGTTATGAAAAAATAATCCATGATGATCACATTAAAGTAATAATAATAATAATAATAATAATAAAAGAAATGTATTCTCAAAATATTAACTCACATTTATCTTCTGAAACAAGCAAAAGATGACTTTCCGGAGAAGTATTTCTGCATTCCACTGGGTAAAGGAACTATACAGGAAGTTTTACAGAAGTAAGTAAATAATCAAAGTTGTTTACAGCACTCATCTACAATACTTATTTAGCCAAACAGTTATATATGTTTAAATTAAGCCAAGTACATGCATGATGTTCTACTAATAAGAAGATCTATTATTACAGACTACAAGCTATCCATCACTATTACTGAAGGCAGAGGTGGATTGCAGAGAGAGGTAAAAAAAAGAAAGAAAGAAGCAGGCTTCCCGTTAAGAGGAACATTTGAAATAGAACAGTTTATGACGTTTCTCATCTTTTCAGACATGAAAATATTGGCACACCATCTCTGTAACAGTCTCAAGAAACATGAGGCATTTCTGCACCCAATCGTTTTTGCACAGAGAATGACAAAAGTTTTGTATTTAGATTATTTGAATGATTTACCTGCACCCGAACACAGCTATCCACAGCCTTTAGGACTCTCACATTATTAATGGGATGAATTTCAATTAGCAAGGTTAAATACTTGGACACTGCAAAAAAAACATGTTTTAAGTAACTATCTTTTCTTACAATACAAAGTTGCATTGCTAAGGGAGAATAAAAAAAAACTAAAAGGAAAAATACTTCTAACTGTTTAAAACAACACACTTGCAGTACCTGACTGTAACAGTTGAGTCACTCTTTCTTCCTCTGTATACTGACGGAAGCTGACAGCTAAGCAAGAGAGAAAACACAGTAACCGTGCATGTTTGCTGTTAATCTTATTGAACAAACTTTAAAAAAAATAATAGCAATCTGTGTTTTAAGGACCAGCAGGAGCCCCACTCCACGTAAGAGGCATATTTAGATGCAAGTGAGGGAAGTAAGCAAACGGTATTTTAGATGTTTGCTTCAATAACACAGCAAAAGCTACAGCTGTACTGACTGTACATCAACTACACTGTTTGGTGATGCACCCATTCAAACGCACAGACCACTGTGAGCTACATATGGTTCAAAACACACTGAAGTAATTCAAGACACAAATACAAGATACTACTAAACTAAACAATCTTTGCCATGACAAAAAGAAATTGATGAAACATATTTACCCAGTAACGTCCTTTCACTGTTGATCGAACAACTGATTATGTGTAGATCTTTCTCAAACGTATAGAGATGCTACAGAGAAGTACATTAATGATGAATTATGTTTCAACTGTATCAAGAAAATCTTTTATTTACTCCTCCCTAGGAAAACACTGCTGACCAGTTCATCTTTTATTATTATTATTATTATTATTTCAGAAGCAAATAATTCCAAGGCCAGAAGAACCATATCTTAAGCCTCAATCATATCACATCTTCTTCTCATTTGTTTGTTTCTTACTAACTCTTCCGAGCTCCATGTTGCCACTGGAGCTACCCAGCGAACTTTTACAGCAATATGAAACTTAATTCATTTGCGAAGGATCATTATCATGGTTCCAGCCACTGAACTGTGGTACCTTCCACTTTAGAACCATTTCTCATAAACAGAAGCACCAGACAGGCTGAAGAGGTACACAGAACAAAAGAGAAGAACATTTATTTTTAAGGATGTATGCTCAGAGAGAAAAGAGAGGTCTTCAATTAGTTGTATGGAATCAAAGACTGTATGACACTGCACTGCTCCTGAGTCATCCAGAGGTATTTACTCTTAATAGTACTGAGCAAAATTTGAGAACTTTCCCATTCTCTACTCTGCTTCAAATAAACCTAGAAGTCCTTATGGTCATAACACACTGTGTTGTAAGGCATCAAAACCTAAAATGCTACAGCGTTGTCCCTACCAGGCAATAGTATTGATCTCACCTCATTCTCTTTAGTTTGAAGGTCATACAATCCAATATGGGTACTTCTCTGATTTCCCTATGAATGAAAACAAATCAACACTGACAATGCATATATATATTAAATTGACAATACATATATATATGACAATGCATATATATATTAAATTGTGTTTAAATATGTATTTTTTTTTAATTTAAAACACATTTTTTCCTATTCCACTCTCTTTTTTTGTCTCCTCTTCCACTGACACACATCCACTTATACTTCCCTGGTAGTTAATTACCTCATTCCAAGAAGAGGAGGCAAGAACAAGAACTGGTCAGTCTGCTGCCCACAAGCTGTGCCATATGCCATGTGCCTCTCTCTCACTTTGTTTCTCAGCTGTTTTCATTTATAGGCAGTATGGCAAGGGAAAGATAATGCTAAGAATGAAAGGGGACCCACAGATCGGCTTGAGTTAGAAGGGAACTTAAAGATGATCACACCTGGTGAGGTGTGCCCCATGCTGTGTCAACATGCTTGCCCTTTAAAAGGTGCATCTGAGATTACAGAACCCAAAACCCTGAACGTAGCACCAGTCACAATGCCAACCATCCACATTTTTCTCCGCAAAGATTCTTGCTACAGCTTTGCAAAACAGAAGCATATCTGTTATAAATATCTTCCTTTAAGCCAACGTTCAATGCCAGGAAAGACAGACACTTTATGGTATCATGCAATACTCCAAATCACGCTTGACAATAAAGCTCATGCTCCACCTATTCCTGGTTTTAGGGGAATGCACTTGGTTTTCTTCTATTTGGTAAAGACTGCTTTCCATTTGCGTTTATTAAGGGACAAGCCAGGACAGCATTGTTTAGTTTACATCCTTGCTTGTGCGCAATCCTCACCAACGTCACTGAAAGTTTGCTGCTACAAAACCTAGAGGAAAGAATCACACATAGCTATTCTTGCAACAGTGGTAGCTCAACTATAAATAGTTTATAGAGAAAGGGGGGAGAGAGAAAAAAAGAGAGAGGTTGAACTTCATTCAGGAACTGAGTAAGATCTGTAGTTTGCCAGAAGCAGTGGTTACAGTAATGGTGATTTCTCCAAATTAAGTTTAAGGAAACAGAAGCTGCAGATAGTAAAAGCAGTCTATTTTCTCCAAGTACACATTCTAGTTTAATGATATTCATTAGTGGAACAAGTCAACCAAGTGTAATCTATAGTTATCACTTAGAACAAACTTGTAACAGTAAACAATAGGATTGAATCTTTGTTAATAGTCAAAAGACAAAGACGGACACAGCCCTGCCAACACCTGCCTTCTGTTTTTTCTCATGAACAGATTCTTTTAACAGAAATACCACTCTAATCCTGAGAGAAAAAAATCAGCCCCAGTATTTCAGTCCTGCATTTAAGTATCACCATCCCAAGGTGCTTCTGCAGCTAATTTAACAGAGCACAGGCATCAGAGGAGGCTGTGTTAATAACTCAGGTCCCTGTCTGTTCCAGTCAGTGGATGAGAACTATGCAGCTACAGACTGGGCCGCAACATGTGTGCTCCCAACTCCTTCCCAGTACAGGAAGAACCTACATGCTGGTTCTTCAGCCAGCTGATTCACTCAAGAAGAGAAAGATCTGACTACTTTATAGTAGTAAAGTACAGGAAAAGAAGCAACAGAGGCATCTCCTTCGGACTGATGTGTGAGCAGCAACAACTGCAGCACAGCTGTGCACTTTGCTACCTTCAGCCCTGGGACTTTCTCATCCAACCACACATATCACACCAACTGCAGAGATCACTTTCTTCCTCAAATCAGGAAGCCACAGCAAAGTAGTCTGTACCTCCTTGTGCGTGTGGACTTGGCTTCCAGATTTGAGGAACTAAATTTGCACATTTGAACCCTCCTCTGCATCTCTGGCACTTCAGTCAATGAAGCCTAGTGAATATTTGTTCGCCTCCTCCACTTTGTACAGCTCCTCCCAAAGGCTGTGGGAGGTGGGGCGCTACAGGCAGCCATTTCTCTAAATTCCAGCTTCCATCACATCTGCACCAACTACAACGGCAGTTCAAACGCCTAGCATGCCAGCAGACACCCACACTAAGAGGGACTGTCCAGCTACATCTCGCCCCTTTTGCCAGCTGCAAAAGCCCAAACAACACTCAAGGCAGATGGACTCATCTGTCAAAAGCCCAAGTTACTCAAAGCTTAGTGTGAGATTTCACTGGCAATGGAAAGCAGCAACACCACACATATGCAGGTCTCCTGTAGAGAGCAAGATGGATCAGTTTCATTAAATCTTTACAGAACTTCGAGCAAGGCAAAACATGACACTTTCTTCAGTATTGCTTTTATGATTATTGTTGTCTTGCAGACTCTCCTCCCTATGCTTGTACTAAAGGAAACATCCACCCACAGTTAAAGTCTGTTGTACCTTGATGAAGACCTCGCCTCTTCCCTTAACCCTAGGTAAGCTGGACAGCTGAGACAGAGAGGAATGAAAAGCAGCTCTATTCTGCAGCCTGCTATCTCCACTTTGTGCCTTTCAAGAGCCAAGACCCTCCGGAACCCACCTGGGTTATCAGATTGCTCGAGCTGTACAGCAGAGAACCGCAGTTTGTCTCCTCAAAGGAAACCTTCCCAAACCACTCAGAAATTCCTTGGAACTACATGAGTTCTGATCCCATATGAAAAGGATAGCTCTAGTACTTCAATACATCAAATAAGGTAAGGTGAATTGAGACTACATGCAATAAGGTGCAACAGATGCATCCTAAAGCAACAGAAAGCTAGTAGCAGAGTTAGTTACAAATATGGCATCTTAACATAGACATTGGTAGGACAGAATATTTAATTGAAGCAGTACATATGAATCTAGCACTCAGACTTCCCTAAGAAATTCTGAGGCTGAAAGAACGTGCTGCTTATGAAGAGCTTAACTGTTGTGGAAATGGCTTTTCATTCAAGGAGAGATTCTGGCCCCAAAAAATAAACAGCAAAAGCCTTACAACCTGATGAGGTCAGTGCTTTACTCCCCACTTCATTACTCTTAATGTTTGATTGAAGTGGAGATGGGTATTTTCTCATTGCCCAAACCTCCAATTTGCAACTTAAGTTTTCATGTTCTAATTCTTATTGCAAGAGAAATAAATTCATGTGCAAGGCCTCCAGTAAGTACAGGCAAACAGACAGTAATATTCTCAGGAATACTTTCACAAAGCGCCAAGACAGACTTACCTTCCAGGTATAAATAATCTTCCCGTTTCTTTCGACATTTACAACGTGAAGTGCTGATGAATTCTCAGAAGTATCTGAAATGATAACAAAAGGCACAAGAACTTTGCTTGACTTCATTCCTCCCACACAGACACATTTGAAGCGAAGATACCAGGTATATTTTATATATGTGCATTTATACATGCCAGAAATTACTACCTTTCGAAAAACCGGATCAAATATTTCTTACACTATGATTTAATTCTTGGACTTCAAAACAAAAGGTCCTCAGAACACTACACAGTGGTAGATGGAGCATGAGAAGTGCCAGCTGCCTCAGCTCCCTAAGGAATGCTTAGAAATAAATGATGCCTTCAGAAATCAGCTCTACAACAAAAACAAGAGCCACAACACCGAACCATGTATTCATGCAATATATTTACAGGTACAAGAGAATTAAGTAATGCAGGACAAGAGAATGGAAAACACCGGGGGAGGAAAAACAAAAACAAAGAAAAACAAAAGATATTGTACCACAGGTGACAAAAGTGCATCTTTTCTCAATTCTTTGTATTCTAATCACTGTAATCACCAGCAGCGTGTTTACCTTGGATGGAACTTATATTTAAAGAAGACATTTTGCTCTTAATAAGCCTGAGAGCTGCATGACTGGCCTTGATTTTAAGATAAAGGCAGCGTGTAAATATGAACAAGAATTCTCTGCAACTCTAGGCAAGCGTTACTTCGCAGTTACCACAAAGCCTTGACTGGAGAAAGCAGGGTGAAACTTAGTTTCACAAACCTAAAACAATGAGCCTTGCCAGTACAGATCGTGGTGGTAAGAAAAAAACTGCTCAGAAACATTATCAGAGGTGAATAATTTTGATGTGAGAGGACAGAGAAAATCCTCAGCATATATTTAATAATAAATCCCTTTCAACTGGCTTGGTGTTTGATACAAATTACACGTAGCTGTACACTGTCCGTGGGAATATGTAACCAAAGGAGAAGAGGCAATGATCCCCGGCTTGGGAAAGTCCTGCAGTAAAGCTTTGCATGTAGAATTACAACTTCTTCCTCATCTCACAGCTTCACCTAATAGATGAAGGGCTGCAAACAAAGCCAACCCAACCTGCCCGCCCAGCAAACAACCCTTATCGACATGCACAAGAAAACACGTTTTGATTTCCTGAAAGCCATTATATGGAAATCATACAAAAATGAGTGGAATTAAGAGAGCTGGGCTGGTTCTCTTCACCTGCCACTCCCCTCCCTTGATCACAGCTGCTCTCAGGCGAACACCTTCCTGCTGCCTCCACAATGAACCCAGAGATTACTTGATCACACGGGTTTTCAGATTTTTACTTCAAAACCCTTCAGGGGAAACCCTATACCTCACAGCTAAGTAAACTTTCTGGTGTACGTGAAGTAAACATGAACAGATTTTGTATCTGGCAGTGTGGGAAGCACCTTGTTTTATAAAGCCAAAGTTGCTGATATGCTCTGACTTACAAACAGGTTTCCTGTGGGACAGCAGACCTTTAAAGAGGGAGGCAGGTTAGTTAACTAAAAGCAACCAAAGGACCTGGACACGGTGCATAACCACCCTGTGTTCCTACTGCAGCCACAGTTATGCTGTTCAAATCAACGTGAAGGCTTTCAGCAGTTTCTGAAAAGCAGAACTTGACCAGCTTGCTTGCAGACAGATGAGAGCAACCACAAACACAATACGAACACCACAGGGCCAAGAACACGGCACACTCTTTTTCCAACCACCTGCTCTCACCCTGCTGGGACATCCAACACGTCGCCTGATTTCAATTAGCGCTTCTTTACCACACACACACAGGGGAGTTTTGGTTGTTTTATTTTCAGCTGAGTGGTTTTTGTGTTGGTTTTGTTGTTGTTTTTTTTTCCTTTCTCCTTCCCCAGTAAGAGCTGCGTGGTAGAAGCGGTACGCTAGAATTCTTTTGGGAACAACCCGGCAAACAGGGCTACACGTGAAGAACCGAACAGCACTGGAGGAGCAACAGAAGTTCCTTGGGACGTGAGAAACGCTCCGAGGGCACCGACTCCGCCACCCCGGTCCGCACTGACCGAGGGCAGAAGCCCCACACAGCGGCGGGCCCAGCCCGCGGAGCTCGGGCCCGGCACAGCCCCCACGCAGCAGTGGGACGGACGGGCTCAGCCCGCTCAGCTCTGGTCCGCCGCCCCGCCGCCATTTCCCCGTCCCCCTGTGGCCTCCAGGCGGCCCGTCCCTGGCGGAAGGAGCGGGGAGGCCGCACCGGGAGCGGCTCGCGGGGACTCACGGCCGGCTCGGCCTCTCCGCCCACCGAAGGGCACCGCACGGAGGCGGCTGGAAGCGGAGAGAGAGGGAAGGAGGGAGCGAGCTCTCCTCAGCGCTGCCCCGCGCCCGCCAGCGCAGCGTTACCTAAAGCCGCGGCCCAGCCCCGCGCCACATCCCTCTGCAGGTCAAACTCGGCTGCCAGGTGCAGCAGCATGACAACCTCGCGCCCCAACCCGGCCGCTCTCCGGCCGGCGCTTCCCACCTCACAGCGCCGGCTGCTGCGGGGCGGACTCCGCCATGGGCCGGCCCCTAGAGCACGCTCGGCGCCTATTGGGAGGGGTGGGTGTCAATCAGCCGGCGGCCGCGCGGAGTGGCTGAGCGCGGTCCCGCCCCCCTCCATTCGCGGCGGTGGCGCGGCTCCCGTTAGCGGTGCGGGTGCTGCTGCGGGACCTGCCGGGCTCCCGTTGCGTCCTGCGGGATGCTGGCAGTGCGAGCGGTGCTCGGGAGTCCCCGCCCGCTGTCTGCAGCTGGATGGGTGGCTGCAGGTGGTCTGTCAGGCTCTCGTTTATCCATGAGAGATGAGGGGCTGAAGGAGATGTTTCTCCCGAGATGTGCTGTGAGGAATATTTATGCGTTTTTCAAGCTTTCCTCACAGAAGGAGTAAGCAATTGCACTGTAAGCAATTGCCTGTGTGTGAGGGTTAGTGTCCAAGTTGAATCTGGCAGCGGTCACTGATAGAATGCCCTGCTTCTGGGTTTGCAGTCCCACCTTTGCCTGAGCAGCGTTCAGCATTTCCCTTCCCCGCAGTGTCCCTGCTTTCTGCCATCACAGACCCTGCAGTTGTGTGCTGGGCAGTCTGAGCCTCCCTGTGCAAATGGCTTGGACAGAGCGGCTCGGAACTTGGGATGTCCCCTGAGACCAGGCCTGGCCTCATCCTGCCTTTCATCCAATTCAAAAGCAGCAGAAGAGGTAAAGCTTAGCGACATCCTCATGGTCTTCAGGCTGAGTTACCGGGTTTTTGTTTGCTTTGGTGGGATTTTGTATTTTTAGCATTTGAAAATACTTGTAGCACCGATAAGATGCTGTTGGTGGCTATCTATAGTCTGCCTGTAATTACCATTTCCCCTCTGACGCGCGCTGATGTCAGCAGCTAAAAGCAGCACAAATGTGGACAGGCTGTAGTAGCACATACCAAACCGCTGCACTGCAAGGACCGAGCAGCTTCAGCCAGTTCTAACAGCCAGTACTGAGTTTTTACCCTCGCTGCTAAGCTTGGAAGCTATATAAAGATCAGACCGGAATCAGGTATATCATCTGAGTGCAGATGAGAAGCAAGTTGTCCCTCAAATATAAAAAGGCATGATATTACTTCTGCCTGTTTTGGTTTCTGTTCCAGTGATAGAGGCTTCCTTGTGACTCTTCAAGATCCAGCACTGGATCTTGATGATGTCCCCTGGGAGTGCTTGGGAATGTCGCTTTGGTTCCATGGAGTAATTAGCTGTTCTCTTTGTTCTTCCTCAAAAAAAAACCATGTCATTTTTTCATCTATATTTGCAGTTTTTTTTGGTGCAGAAAACAGCTTCATTTGTTATATCTTTTTCTCATTTCTAAAACATAATCCACAGCTATTAACAAAATAAAAGTGAAATCTGGAGGAGCAAGAATTGTATAGTACAAGAGGAGTGATATTTCAGAGAGAATTATCTAATGTGAACAATGTTTTGGGGCAATTTCTTATTCTTGAATCTTAACTTTGACTTTATAACTTACAGTACTGATGTACATTAGGACTATCTGTGTCTGCATTACATTCCTGAAAACATATTTAGGAGAATGCATGTTTTTTGCCTGCCTGTTTGTGTGCATCTAGCACAGATAATACCAGAAATACCTCAAACAAATGAGCTTTGCAGTCAGTTCAGAAAGCGCTGCAGTTTCTGATTTAATTTTTTAAAGTTTTTATAGGAAAAATCATAAAATGCTGAGCTCTCACGTCAGTGTTAACCTGAAAGTGAAACTCAGAGTGCCTAACATGTAAAAGATAGCCCATCTTTCAAGAAACAACAGACAGTTGCAGATTTGAGGTTGTACGCTCTAATATGTAACGTGGGCAGAGCAAGCAAGCTTTCTTTCAGGAGAATTTGCAATGCTGCAAATGAAGCTACATGTGCTCTTTCTCCTCAAGATAATCACTGTTTGCTACAGCAGCTGTCACCTGAACAGTGCCAAACACTTTCTACTGGGATGGAGTTTCTTCTTTCTCTGCCAGTGTTCCCCTTCTTATCTGATGCCTTTTTTTTCTCACCCCCACCTTTAATGTTCAGTGCAAATATCTATTTCCTTTACAACTGTAACAGACAACTCACAGCTTTAGATCTCATTATATAAAACTTGTGATTTCCTGAACTGGCATTCTGGCTATAGATGTTATAGGCTGTATCTGCAGGACCAAATATCCAGACTGAATTCCTAGAAGCACAACACATTCCTTGGAAACCACAGAACTGACTCATTCAATGTACTTCAAGTAACAGTGCAGTGTGTGATACCACTTCAGTCCACGGACAGAAAATTAAAAGCTTGACACAAAAACCATAAACATCTAAAAAACAACCCTTAACATTTTCTTCGGTGAGCTTTGCATTTAGGCAGAGGTCCTGATATAGTCTTAGTAACTTCAACTTTGCTAGACAGAGGAAGAAGCTCTTGCTTTTAAGAAAGCTTATTCTTATCTCTGCCGATTGAAATTAGTGCTATAATCAATTTCTGGATTTTCTTCCCTTTTCTTTGCACTGTGAAACCAAACAAGGAATTTCACTTTCTATTCCATTTCCCTTTCTGATGATCTCAGTCAGTTTGGATTTCTACAGCCAGACTGAATATTTGTGTATGTAAAGGAGGTGATTCCAATGGAACAATATGCAGTATGAGGGTGTGAAAGTAAAGCTCTTATATATATATATATGTTATATATATATACATTTTAAATCAGGAATCTGTTCCTTTCCTACTAATGGGAGGATCTCCCTGGAGTTTCTAGCTAAAGTGGTTCTTGAACAAATTCAGCATTAATAGGCTCACCTATCATCAAGGGACAGTGGCCCTACTGATCACAAGGCATCCTGCATCAAGATTTTCTGCCGCTGGCAAAAGTTGTTGTGCTAATTGCACATGTGCCTATCATCACTTTACAAACAGTTCATGGGGCAGGAATTACAAAATCATACCTTTAAGCAAGTGTGAGGCTGATACGATTGCCTGCCAACTTGGCATTAACCAGTCTAACATGCCTTTCAGCTCTCAACAGAATAAAGACTCGTTCATGCCTATCAATGAGAAGGAAAAGATTATATGCAAAGCCATAAATCATTGATGTGTTCCACATCAGGAAATTATACTTAAGCCTTCTTATCTGAGTGGGAACCGACAGAATGAATATCTGAAATAATTATTTAAACTCATGACAGCCTGGCAAACAGCTCATAACTTCTTTTGAAAGTACAGCTTACCAAGGCCACCCTCTTTTCCCACCGCTTGTGCAACAGAGGATTTATTGTGATCTCGTCTAGACAGTTGTTTCCTTGAAGAACATTTTAAAGCAGTTGAACACAAAATATGTCAGTTGGTTTCCTCAAGGAGATGGTTGCTGTGTTTATTAAATCATCTAGAAAAGAAGCAATTAAGATACCATTAGTATTTTTGTAGGAAGAATTAAAGTTATGATTCAAGAGTGGTAGAGTAAAATATCCTTATCTCAGCATACGAAAATCATCTCACTCGTTATCTTTCATCACAAGATGTCAACATAAAACAGAGTAGATTCACTGAAGTCAGTCAGTATCCATTACAGATCCAGTGCTCCATGGACACGTTTTTCTATGCTTTGTTTAATAATTAATCATAGGATATAATCTTCTAACTACTAATGATAACGTTTCTGTTGTGCTACTCATGCTCCTATTGAACAATACCTTATTCTTTAAATAGTTCAGCTGAAATCCATTACATGCTCAAGCCAATAACATGTTTCAAGTTGAGGAGACTTTGAAAACAATTAAGGTCTTCCTCAAAGTGAGGGAGGGAAACAGACCAGAGCCTAACGCGGTCTATGGCCATATCCCAAGTGGCCTTTTTTTTTCTACCAGTTCTCTCCTCACAGCCCAGGCACTAAAGCTCCTTTGTTCTTCACATGGAATAACCCTGCTAACACTGATGAAAGCTCTGTGAACACACATGGTCTCAACAGCTGTTGAAGGAACTCTTTGCTCTGTTTATTCTTCCAGCTACAGCCTTAGTAGGTCTAATCAGTAGTGGTTTTTGTAACTTGCCCTTTTTTTCCTTTGTGATCTTTCAGTTTTGACTTGATTTTGTGTTATAAGAGAACACTGTCAATACTCTGCAATAGATTCATCACTGTTAAGGAACAGATGCAATAATGCATTTGTCAGTACGTCGATTCCAATTTGCTTTTAGATATTATTTTATTTTCAGTGTCGTGTTCACTTTAAAATATAAAAGAAACTCTTAACACAGGCTTTCAAAAGAGGTACACTGGGGACTACAAACATGGACAGCACAGGATGAGCATATTGGTTGAATTTACCCATACTGAGCTTCAACCTTCTTGAAAATAGGATTCTGGTGTGACATGTTTGTCTAGTCTCCTGCTAGTCAATGAAGAAAGATAAGAATCCCAGAGAACAACTGATACAGCCCAGGACTGGCACTTATTTTAGGGCACATTTTATAAATCCAACCCAGATGCGGATGGGCCTCCTGCTCCCTCCACCTGCAGTCATACCTACCAGCCACGTGCAGCTGGAGGAAAGCAGGGCTGCCATTAGAAAATCTGCCTGCAATTAGATCACACAGTGTAATCTGAAAAGAGTCCCTGAGGGTGTGGTTTGATGAGAAGCTGATCTAACGACTCATGGCCTTGAAAGTAGGGTGTCACCCCCTCCCCCCCTCTTCTTTCCCTCCCCCCCCCAGCCTTGCTTGCTTTTTTCTTTTCCTCCTTCCCTCATCCACAGTTCATCCCTCCTCTATGTTTACCAGTCCTGCTGCACATCTGGTGCCTCTGTGATCCAGCTCTAGTTGCTAACCCACAAAGTCTATTGGTTTTTATTTAATGATTTAATTTTCTGCCACGTGATCAAGGTGTCTCAGGTCACAGAACGCTTTTACAAGTGCCAGTTATTGTAAAAGGAAGTACTGTTAATGTGAAGCTGGCAGCAGGGAAGGGAACCGAAGAATTGGAGACCTCCCTGTATTGGCAGCAGCGAAGTGGCAGAGCCGCACAGCACATTCAGAGCCTTTGCTGGAGGTTGACAAACATTTTCCTTTAGCTTTTGGTGTGAAAGAAACAGTCATTTTCACCCTGCATTGTTCTTGGCCGTTGCCTGGCCACCACTTGCATGGCTTCCAGACCAGAGCAGCGATCCAACTGAAAAATAACCCTGAGGGGAGAAAGCAGAAAGTGGTTTCTGTAATATCATCTACCCATCAAGTTTCCTCCTTGATGGAAGAAACCCTTATACCAACCAAAATCTCGCATAGAAACGGGAACAAGCTACTGGTGCTGGGCAAAGGGCCTTGGGGCAGTGCAGGTCTCAGAGCTGCAGCACAGCCAGGACATCTTCCATTCTGCCAAACCACAACCTGGGGATGGGGTTAGTTGTCCTCAGGGCATGTGCTTCTTCCCACTTCCAAGAAGCACAATCCAGGTACTAACTGTTAACTGATGTAAGTTAGATGACAAAATCTTATACTTGCATCATTTGCCTGATTTCCTGTTTCCACTGGAATCCATAGAAACTAGCTCTTAATACTTTATTTGTATCTCGTAACAACCTTTCCTTTGATGCAGCACAACAATTGAAATATATTCAGATTAGTCCCTCAAATCTGAATGCGTTTCCCTGGCACATGCTAAAAATATCTTTAATTTATTATACGCATTAGTTCCAATAAATTCCTCATTAATAAACAAAGAGGGTGTACTTCGGTAGTCACGCAGCGGTTTCTTTTTCCAAAATACATTCAAAATTCTATCATCTGACCTCCTTTAACAATGAGGTATTTATAGGATCTGTAAGGCCCTTATCTTCCAACCATGACTCAGCCAAAACTCACAACTGACCTTATCACCTCCTGTAGTCTGTTCATATAGCCTTGCTCATGTGAAGAGCTTTTATTCATTGACCCAGCCTGGGGAGCATACTCTCATCAGTATGAAGTTGCAGGCTTGATGCCCGGTCCATCTGCACTTGGGAAATGTCACAGAATCAAGTCCTAAACGTGCATATATTATTTTTACAATGTTATATACATACAAAACAAGGTAAAAATATACAGCCAACTTCTGCTTCCAGTACCACAGGGATAAGCTGAGTCTACGTACTTTAGATTTTCACAGCTACAAACAAAACAATTGAATTCTCCCTGTTTTGGAAGAGCGTGCATTTATTTTTAGAAGAAAGCAGTTACCAAGTTTCTGAATCATAACAATTATTACTAAATAAAACAGCAATGCTTTTCAACGATACATAATCATTTTAAAGTAAAATATTGTTTCAGTGTTAGGCTCAACATGACAACAATAAATTGTATTGTTTAATGTCATAATTATGCCAATATTTCTACATTAAAAGAGCCAAATCTTCTGAAAAAACAAAAAAACAAAAAAAAAAAAAACAGATTGCATTGTGAACATGCATAACAGCAAATGATTGTAAGTGCTTAAAAACACCGTGTATCATGTGATCATGAATTAGCCAGTAAAGCATACATAACATCGTTAGAACATTTGTGCCACGATGGGTCAGCTCAGTTATCTACACATGCTGGTATCACAGACATGGATACGATTAGATGTTCAAGAAAAAGATGCAAAGAGTCCATAGCAAACAGAAAAAAAATAGCCCTCATGATCTATGACTACTATTGCCATTCCTAACAGTTATTTTCCTTTATGGTACAGGCTGACGACCTTTCTTTGAAGCTAATATCTCATCATTAGTGAAGCTGAATAGAAAGATGGGTCTGTAACAAAAATACTATCCTTCAGTTTATATGAATGATTCTTCCATTTATGAAGGTTCTAAACAGATAAAGTTGAGATATCATCTTTCCAAAATATATTGTTACATACCTATCTATCTCATTTTCTTATTTTGTCCTTTTAAAGTGAAAGAATCCAACATTTCAAGTGCTTTTCTAAGTCCCCAGTGCTTTTTTCCACTCAGATCTGAAACAATTCATTTCCCTTGTATTGTATTATACTCATAGCAAATCTATATTAATTAAATATACGAATCATTAGCATATCATATGAAGGTGTTTTGTAGCTCCTGTATTTTATTTGTTCTTTCAAATATGGGTGAGCAGTATAACACAGTCTTCAGTGAGCTGTCTGTTACAGTGCCCAGGCCTTTTTCTTGAGTAGTTACAGTAAAAGTAGAATCAGTTTTGTTTATGTCGAGTTCAAGCAGTCCCTCCAATCAGCACTGTTGTGTTTGTCAGCCTTTGACATCATCTGTTGATATTGCCAGTTGGGATACAAGCCTTGGAGCTTTTTTGTTTTCTTTTATAGTTCTAATTGAAGTTAAAACCAAACACTGGCTACCTGCACATGTTACCAATTTAGAACATGCTTGCTTTTCCAATTATTTTAAAATATATATGGATACTCTCCAAAACTGCATAGTAGCACTTCATTCAACTGTAGTTACCTTCTTTGTGTACTCAGTGGGATGTATTTCCTCACTGTGATAATAATGCAACTTCTTTGAGGTTGGCTTGGAGAAAATGTATCGGATGATTAAAGGATATATATAGTTTAACATCCTCCCTCCTCTTGTTTTTCTGTTTGTTTTTTCTAGTTTCTTCACATTTGCAGTTCAACTGCCACTTTCATGAAAGAAGGCTTGCAGGTACATATATCTTCCCTTGATTTGAAGACATACAGCTAGGAGCAGCGGCAGAAAGGAGCAGCCCCCAGTCAGCCATGCTGCAAGTTGAGATTGAGCATCCTTTCCTTCCCAAGAGCAGTTCATGGCCATGGTGGAAAGCAGAACACGTCTGCCCTGGCCATTGCATTACTAGCATTAGAGGAGATCTCTTACTGTACTGACAATCTTTTCAGCTAATATTAGCAAGTTCACTACGCACAAGCAGTACCTACAAGGGGACCTGTAGTTTTATGAAGGTTCCATGTGGATAAATGCTAGTTCTACATCTGGTTTCAGCTGTTTTATTCATTCCAGCTCTCTTATATAGTCCTCCTGTTTACTGATTAATGTTTAATTGAGCCTGGTGTCTGAGAGGAGCAGTCCTTATGCCTTGTTGTTGTTTTTTTTTCCCCCTAAGGTCTCCAGGTTCCCTTCCTTACCTCCAAAGCATTGTTGCTTTAGATAGCAGTGCCAGTTTCCCTATGAGCATGGACCATCCAGCTTTCTTCTTCATTTGCTCTTGTGCACTCCACTCTCTGTGCCGTCAGAAAAGGTCAATTCCAGATGCTGCAGAGAAAGTTGCAAGAAGCACTGTGGTTCTCAACTAAAGATATTCTGCAACTGTCTTCAAAGTTAAGTTTCATCCTGATCTCTAAATCTGTCAGATTTCCCCAGAAACAGACAGATACATGGCACAAAGATGAACATTTAATATTACGGGATGTTTAGATTAACTAGAACTCTGTGTCTTCTTACAGTCCATAAAAATGTATAATTCCTTTTTAAATTTTGGCCTCAGTGATCTTTTTCATCTATGGCCTAATTAATGAGTATATGAGAAGTAAGAGAGAGGTACAAAGGGAATTATTTAAGAAACTGCCTTCACTTAATTGCTTTGAGTTAAAGTCAACTCCTGCGCTATCTTTCCTATATAGCACTTTTTAGTCTTCTAGTGCTCTTTTCAATCTTTTCTAAGTTAAACACAATCTTTTAAAGTTGTCTCTTCTGACTAGAGGCTTTTTGTTCTTACAGCCTTTCCTGGATGACTTCTGAAGAAACGTTTTGGAATACTTTCTTTAAAAGACAGAGATAAGGTATCTGCTTTTGATCTTCCATTTCACCATCACACTCTGATGACAAAGCACATAGTTCTTTCTGCAGATGGAGCTGCTGTCCTATCACACTGTGTTTAGGCTTGTTTAAGTCTGTCATTTAGAGACCATCAACAACTTGACCATGTCCTAAAAAACTCCCATTGTATAATTCCTAGAAATCTTTTTAGCATTCATTTTCTGGATACATACACACGCTACACAGCAGACTTAGGATACTATTAGAAAATTGCATTAAATAGGATGTTAACTCATGAGTTTTTTTCATTCTTAAAAGTGAAGTTGAATGTATAATGCCCATTTCTCATATTAACTTCTGTGTTATTTACTTTGTAATCCTTCTGCTGTTGCTTTATTTGTATTGCAAGAAAAACGTGATTTTAGCCATTGCTTTCTCTGGGGCAGAGATGGGGGGAGGGGGGGAGGGCTAAATGGAAGCAATTATTTGTGTTGCATAAAACTTCAGATTAAGTGAATCTGAAGGTGTTATCTAAGCAGCATCTTGCTTCTGAGAGTGGCCAGTGTTCAATGCTAAGAGATAGCACACTAAAAACACGAAAGGCTGCATCTACTATCTGCTTCTGTTTCAGAAGGGATCAAAACAATTTGGAAGCTGTTGATTATTTTAGCATCCAGAAATTCCTGCAACAATTAGTTTCATGATATGATAAAAGTACAAAAGTACATCTGTCTGTTTAATTCTCCCATCTGACAATCCTGTTAACTGTACTCTTTATTTTAAGAAAAATAGTGCATAATCATGCTTTAATCAGGATTTTATATATATTTATCACAATCCCTTTACCTGCTATCTTTCTTTTAAGGCAAGGAATCTGCTTAATGTCTCTTTACAAAACCTATCCTCTACTTCTTATCCTCATTACTCTTCTCAGTGCTTTCCTGTGACTGCATATTATACAGAAGTTTTATCCTTTGTAGTTGTTGGTTTTTATTTTGCTGGGAGATTCGTGGATCCAAATTTTGCATCTTTACCATTGTCATAAGATTCCCTGTGACTTGTCTTATAACATTGCCTATTTGCTTGTCAAATTCTTTCCTAAGACTTCTAATTTCCATTTACTCCTCTACTTTCCATAAATATCTTTTATGAGGGCATGTAAATGAGCCATTTGTTTTTCACAAGCACAAAGCCCATCTAAGGTTAATTACCAATTAGAGATCACACACTGCATTTGTGCTGCAGTTCCTGTGTCAGGAGCTGGCAGGAACTGAAAGGCAGCACTTGCTAGGGCAGCAGGCTGGTGTGAACAGCAAAACCGCTGCAGAAGCAGACTGCACTTGGTGCCCTCCACACTGAAGGCTTCAGAACACTGACAGGAACCGATTTCATCAGCCCCAGTAGGAAGCTGTGTAGCATCACTGCTTGCCAAACCCATTTTCTTGCCTGCTTGTTGCCCATGAGGAAGAGTGGCCACACAGACCGGTTGTGCCTGGCTGTTACAACAGAATCACAGAATATCCTGAGCTGGAAGGAACCCACAAGGATAACTGAGTCCAGCTTCTGGCTCTGCACAGCACCACCCAAAAATCAGACCTGGAGAGCAGTGTCCAAACGCTCCTTGAACTCCAGCAGCTCAGTGCCGTGCCCACTGCCCTGGGCAGCCTGTTCTGTGCCCACCGCCCTCTGGTGCAGACCCTTTCCCCAGCCCCTCTTCCCACTCTCCCCTGGCACAGCTCCATGCTGTTCCCTCTGGCCCTGTCGCTGTCACACAGAGCAGAGCTCAGCGCTGCCTTCCACTCCCTGTGAGGAGCTGCAGCCGCCATCAGGCCTCCCCTCAGCTCCTCTGCTCTGCGCTGAGCAAATACAGGGACCTCAACCGCTCCTCACACACCTTGCCCTGCAGGCCCTTCTCCAGGTTTACAGCCCTTCTCCGGAAGCTAAAAGTTAATAGTTTTATGTCCTTATCTTGTGGAGTTTACACGTTGGCATGGTCCCAGTGGGGCTGTGCAGGGAGGTGCTGAGCACACAGGCAGTGTGGGACAGCGGATCCTGCTGATGGGAGCAAGGTGCTCACACAGCGTTTGTCCTCTGAATTAGTGTAAGGCCTCAGATGAGTTGCTCTGAACTGCTTCTGCACTGAGCCTAAAGGCAAAAGTTGAAAAAAACAGTTCTAAAAAAACTAAAAAAAAATTGATATCTTCTGAAGTACTATTTTTGACTCTTGATGTTAAGATCCGATTCACAGGTCATTTTAAAAGTCAGCACATCTCCATTTATCTGAACTAAAGCCGGTGAAGTCAGTGGAAAGTAATTCAGCCCACTGCTGGTATACTGATTGTCATTTCTGGAAAGATTCAAAGTTGTTTGATGTATGGAAAGTTTGCAGAGGAGTAAAACTGTTCTTAAAATCAAGCTGAAAGTAGAAAATGTGCTGTTGTCCCCACAGTACAATGTGATGAAGCCACTCAAGGGCAGGCAGCATCCCACAGAGCCACACTGCCACCCCACAGATTGGGCTGTGCTCACGCAACTGAGGGCTGACCTGAGAGCACTGAGCAAACACACAACGTGCAGACCAGAGTTTTATCCTATGTCTGCTGATCTAAAGATGGGATCCTCAGGGCATCATGTTCCCCAGACCACAGAGTTCCCCCCCAGTGCTTCATGTTAAGATGTAGAGGTCTGTAACGCCATCTCTTCTCCAGCATGCAAACAGGCTCACAGGGTGAGCACTGTATACTTCTCATTTTGAAACCACCGGTGTAAAAATATCTTTCAGTGGACAGAAAACACCGCATGAGTATATTTGCTTCTACCTGCTAGCTTCAGTTTTGTCCAGTTCTGCAGATCTGCTGTAATGATTTCTCTCTGAGCACAGCTTTGATAACAGCCATCACGTGCAGGGGAAGCTGTTCTTGGAAGACAGGCTTTCTCAGAGCAGACTGGCTCTTTCAGGTGAACTGGCATGAATTCACTTGTAAATTTTGGACATACAAAGTTTGCAATAGCTATGTGGCTGCTTCAGACAGCAAAGAAAGAAGCAGTTCTGTGGTTAAGTGGGAGGAAGAGCCCTGTGGTTAATGTGAGGAGGAAGGCTTTGTCTTCTCCAGTGGAGGAACTTTTCAAGTAGCCAAAGGCTAATGAAAGCATCCAAGCAGTTGAGAATTACCTAAGAAACTAAACATCTGAGGATGTTTAACTAGTGATTTCATAATGCAAGCAATGTGTGCAAGTAATGAGCAAGTAAAACTATTGAAGCCATGAGTGGGGACTGCTGCTGAGCTAAACTGGCCTTAGTAGTTAGCTGGGGGAGTGGTGTTTGTAAAGGTGGAGGTGATCTCATTCTTCCTGTTTCAATGGGATTGGTCTAGATGGGGGTACAAGTGGTGCCAAAGCAGACAAGCAAAAGAATTACTACTGGCCTGATGGATAAAACGGCAAGTTTTAGCACAAACTTGTGTGTAAGGCACGTATCAGTTTTGCTTGAAGCAGGTATATTTAAACAGTGAGATGTAGCTGTGTTAGGATCTGCAAGTACCACATTATCTTCTATTCTTACCTGTCCAACAGTGAAGCCAGTGTCCTAGTAATTTAGTTGGCTTCTTGGTCTCAGACTGTCCCAAATGCTGTTGTCCCACAAGTATGTAGCTACAGCTACGAGAACTTAGATTTTACAGCATGAATTTTAAATACCGCAATCAGATCTTTCTTTAGATTTTCATCTTTAAGAACTCATCTAGAAAACAAAATAAATGCAAAGAGGATTAGAGGCAGGCATTAAAGTCTTGGAAATACAACTAGTAAGTATAAAAGCTGGAAAAAAATTATATGCAACAAAAATAATTTAGCGTGATTAGTGCAGTGTATGTAGGCTTTCTTTTTTAATGGAAACAATGCCAGAATTAAAGTCACTTATGGCTTGTCTTCAGGCCAGACTGACTGGAAAATGTTTCAACTTCAATAAAATGCTGTTTGGTTTAGTCTAAAACTGGTAGGACGTGA
Organism: Excalfactoria chinensis; assembly: GCF_039878825.1. Classification (NCBI taxonomy): domain Eukaryota; kingdom Metazoa; phylum Chordata; class Aves; order Galliformes; family Phasianidae; genus Excalfactoria; species Excalfactoria chinensis. Next base: position 11,417,634 of record NC_092825.1, on the reverse strand, counting down.
AAAAACCTCAACAAAACCTCATTTAAATATAGTAATGTCCAATTTGGGTAATGTAACATGTATAAACAAGATGTCCATCAATTTGGTTGGCAATTGTGAAAGATTTCCACTAGATGCTCTGCAATCCTCTGAAGCATGTGAGAACTACAAATACTATGCACTTATTTTGCCTGCTATTTAGAGGATAAACGTAGCTCGCTTTTACTTCTGGTTTTGTGCTAGTGTATTTTAGTCCTGCTTCAGCGTGGTTGGTGCAAGCTTTTGCTCAAAGCTCAGCTAGAGTCTTCTATCCTCACAGCTACTGCTTGTGCTTTTGACCCGCACCGGGGATTTTCTGGTGTGAAACTGGAACGTAATTCAGTTTTGATGTGGATCAGAATTTTCATGTAACGTTTGTAATGTTTGCAGTCCTTTTGCACATTTACAGGTTCTACTTGTGGCAAAAGTATGGATGCACATTTAAAATCAGCTGTTAGTTGTCCACAGCCCAGACAGACAGGTATTTTACTGATGGCAATAAAGACATATTTTAAGGGGAATGTGACTGAAATTTATACACTGCTTCCTTTTTTTCTTTTTTTTTTTTTTCTTTTTTTTTTTTTTTTTTTTTGTGGTTGGGTTTTTTGTTGATGGTTTTCCTTATTGGTGCTGTTAAGTAATTCATCTAATTTAGAATAACTGAGTATTTTCAAACATGTCATTTCAAGCTTTGGTTTTCAGTGTTACCGTATGTAACGGTCAAGACAATAATTTAACTCAAGAGTTGGGATTTTTACCAAAAAAAGCTGTAAATCTGTGAAAGCTGAAGAGAGCAAAAATCAGGTTTGTACAGTCAAAGAAAACAAGCAGAAACCTTCCGCTGGCTTGTCCCACTTTGTAAAGGTCCCCCAAAGTCTCGCAAAGATGGGGTGGTGTGAAACGTGTTGAATTTGCAATAAAGCATTCCCTGAGAAAATTCTGAAGGCATGAACCACATTTCTGAAAACTGCAATGACTCAAATGACCTCTTGCTCTGACAACTGCAATTTTAAGCCTCTGCTGCTCAGATCTGTAATCAAGATAGGGGGGAAAGAAACAGTGATGTGGGCAACGGGCAGAACTGGATTGCGTCAGAATATGGTATTTGTTTTCTTGGCTGACCCAATATAATACGCAACCTTGAGATGGAGAGTAGGAACAAATCTATAAGGGCATTCCCTTCTTCTTAAATTTATTCACTTACATAATCATTTTGAATTAGTCGTTTAATTCCAGGACTGATTGCAGTGTTCCAGTCTGTGGACAATCCTACCCTCGTATAGCTACAGCACATCAAAACTGAGCGGGATTTCAAGGCTCAGATCTTGTCTGTCCCCCTACACTGTCCTGGTCAGCTCTGTCCTAGCCTATCATCAATAAAAGTGTGTCCAACTGTTCTTAAAACTTCTGGTTCTTAAATCCTTCCTCAGCTGTAGCCTCTTTAGGTAGCCTGTTTTGGTGGAATTTATACTGGAATTATTTTCCTACTGTCTATAATATAATGTCTTCCATTCTATAAGTTAAGTCAGTTCTTGTTTTTCCTTTTGCGAACAGAAATAGTATTCCGTGTTGGTGGCAGGAGGTATTGGTAGCACCACCCAAGGTCCAGTCTTACCATGGCACAAATGGTGGCTCTTCCCAGTGGCTGTAGTTGTGCTGCAGTTTGTTGTGGGGATACGGCATGGGCATTCAGGAGAAGAATTGCTCAAAGCAGCTCAGCAGGGGCAAAACTAGCGAAGTGTGAGTATTCCTGTCTTTCCTTAAGCCTCCTTTGTGCCACTTCCATAGCAGGGCTGGATAACTGAATGCTTGGCTTGATCACTGTACAAATCCTTCTCCAGTATCACCTGAGATGAGTCTCGTACAGCTGCAAAGCACAGACTTTCAAATTCTGCATTCTCTTAACCTTTCTTCAGCTCCAAACCTCCCTGCTGAGATGAAACATCGTGTTCCTGAATGTGAATTGGTGATGGTACCTTCCCTGAAGGGACACAGGCAACACAGTCTTCTCTATCTGTTTACCACAGATCTAAGCATTCTGTTTAAAATATAGTGGGATTTTTCCAGAAAATTCAAATTAAGTGCATATTTTCACATGGGCTGGAAGAACAGGAAAGAATAAAAAGTGTTAATAACTCAACATCTTGCATTCAGTTCTCTAATGGAAAACCCAAGCACTGTGTTTCCCAGCAAAATTTCTTGGTGCTAATTTTCCTGCAGACAAATTAGTACTCCAAGTGCTAATGTGTGGTTTGCTGTGACTTGTGAGACGTTTCACTGTTTTGTAATATTCTTTTGTGGGTGCAGTAGCACTGTATTGCCTACATAGGAATAACATCTTCAGAACGTAGATTTTTTTTTGTTTATGCACCATTATTCTTGTAATTTGAATTGCATACAGAAATGAGGATGAACTTTTGCATTGTAAATTGGCTCCTAATGTGCAAATTATAGTGCATGCCTGACAGTTTTTAGCTAAAACATTGGGAAAATAGATACGTAAGGTGCATTTTTTCGAATGAATCGATAAGGAGTTATGTGAAATATGCAAAAATATGCAGATGGATAAAGTAGGTAGATAAGATAAAGAAATAGATAAAGCCTTGACATTTTTGACACTGATCATTTACATTTTTCAGAAATGAAATGAAGTTCTCTAAAATGCCAGACACACTCTTCCTCACTTTGAAGAACTATTTTTAATGGTTAAACAACATCTTAAATAGTTGAGGTCAGGCATTTAGTATCTGGAGAAGAATGATCTTCTGTGGTCCTAACTTTCAGCAGTTATTTTCAGTGAGCAAAGACCTGGAGATTTGCTTCTCCTGAAACAAAACATGCCATAGGGCTCATAGAAAAATTCTTACTGCTTGGGATGGGCTTTCCTCCTCAAAACAAACAAGCAATGGGATGGTATATCTGTATTCTGTGCCCACTGAAGTCATTAGAAAACATTGACAGAAGAGAGTATTATAATCAATAATTAACATTTTCTCCAGCCCAGCCTGGATTTTAAATATTTCATTGCATCAAACACACAGTCACCTAAAGATCTGAATGCATTACGGCTCTTTGGAGTTGAAAGAAAACCTTCCTTGTGGGTTATGAGTTAGTTTCAAACAGCCTCCAAGCCTATCTCTACAGTTAAACGTTTATTTGGAGCTCTGCAAATGCTTTTTTTACTTTTTTAATTAAAATTATCTTGAGTTAGTATACGTGCAATACAGAAGATGAAATGATAATGCAATAAACAGATGAATGAATGATAATAAAATATTTAATAATCTTTCTTCTGTTATTGATAGAGGCTACAGAAGGCAAGTCTTCAGGCACCTACTTAAGTAAACACCTACTTAATATATGTTGAAGAAGAATCAACAAAACCTCTGTAGGTGATGTGCTGTTTCACAAAGTTGTTAGAGATCTTAGAAGACGAGGGTGGTCCAGTGTTAATAGTATCTTTATGTTTTAAGATTCTAAAATCTGAAACTCACCACCAAGTCTTGAAATTGAGCTATCATATGATAAAAGAAACTATTTTATTCAGTGTTCTCAGCTTCATAATGAAGGATATTATGAGCAGTCCATGAAATGAAGATGGATACTACTCAATTACAGCCATAAGTCTTGTATGAAAAGATCGTGGCTCTCAAGACTGAAAATGGTGAAAAATTATCCAGAATAGCCAAGTCTAAAGATGACAGCTGAAACTACAAGTACTGAGCAGCTAGGATATCTTCTGTATGAAGAAAGAGAAAATAGATTTGGTCTCTGCACCTTACAAAAGAAAATTTAAGGAGAGATTTGAGAGAACTTCGATTTTGTGAATGCAGTGAAGTCTCATCATCATATTCTGTTATGCAGAAGGAAATAAAATTGTATCGATCAGATAACAGATTTTAAATGAACAAAGTTCATTTTAATTTTTGCATAACATAATTACACTGTGGAACTCCAATTTTGGACATGAAATAGCATCAAGAAAAGAAGCTGGCCAGTTCTCAGATGCTGTTTGGTAACCATAGCATGCGATGGTCTCAGAGTAGGATCCCCTTCAGCTGCAGTGTGCCACTGCCTGTAGAGGAGTGCTCCATGGAGGTGTCCCGGATGGACTGGAATCTGACTGTCTGTGTCTGTAACTACAAAAATGTTTTACTATTTTCTTTGCTGAAATTTTAGAAAGAAACACAATTAAATTTAATATGTTTGTGTTGCTGATATTCTTCCTTTGATCTCTGTGTCTACCAAATACCATTACAAAAGATAATGAAAGGGGCATAAAAACAGACACGTTGATAATTTTAAGGCTTTTAGTGAGTATTATTAGCTGACTGTTACCTACCATTGTGCTGTGGCACCATTATCTATAGCATCTCCCACATGTAAGAAGGAAATGGGGAAGAGTAGCAATGGATGTCACCTGTTTTTACACATACACTGATGTGTAACAAGTGCATTCAGCAAAGCTATACTTTCTGCACTTGACTGAATTCTTAATGCAAATTTTATCCCATTCCAACCGGCATCACTGGAAAAACTCTTTGTCTGTTAACTGTTTCTCCTGGTAAAAAAAATGACCAGAAGATATCCTCTCTGCCTGTCTTGTAAGTAACTGTTTAAAACCTATATAGTAAGACGCAAGCTTTGTATAGCTTGGCTCTTGAATCTTACTCAACTCATAGACTTGAAAGCTCTTCATGAGTGAAAGACTACATTCAGTTACCGTCTAGCGTAATCCATTATGAATAATCAACTCAAAAAGTGTCAAGAAAATAGTAACAGAAAGTGTATTACCATAAGCATTGCTAAAAATCAGCTTTACTTGCGAAAAGCATCTGAGATCACTGTCAGGGTGGAACAAAGAAGTTTGCATTGGACAAGTTTGTAGTAAATAATGCACACAGAAAGACTGAGAGGATGAAATCTTTAGTGTTCATAGGCCACAACACACGCCCAACCAAATGAAGTAATAACATTCAAAACTATTCAAAATAATTATTCAAAAATTATTACCTTCAGAAAAGGCCATAAACTTTATCCCCACACTTGCCCCTTTGGTGGGGCCTTAGCTGTGCAAAAGACCTGGCATAAATGGGAGGGGCTGTCAGCAGCACATTTGTCATTTGGGGCATTTGTCTGCTTAAAATGTGATTCTTTGTAAACTATGAACTAGTCTGTTCAGAATTGATGAGTTATATTTGCTTAGGCTGTCAGGGATGAAATGAAAAGAATCTGCAATGGAAGTGTATTCACAAGTATAATGCTTCCCTTCGGAGAGGCCGAGCAGTTGAAACCAATTCAGGCCCAGCTTTTTAGTGTTGGAGTTCTTACACTGGGCTGACTGCTGAAAGCAGAGGGTGTGCAGGAAAGCCTGCTGCTGAGCATGTGTGGAACTAGGAGAAATGCTGCAGCCATCTGAGATGCCTCATAAACAGCCTTTTGAGCAGCCTTGTGGCAGGAATGGAGCAAATGGAGAACACCAGTTCTGAGGGAGCAAAGCTGTGCTTGAGCAGAGAAAGATTTGGTTCACCTCGTCCCCAGAAGGTTTATCTGTTGTCATGCAGCGACTGGCAAAAGCATCAACCTCCTCACAAAAGTAGGAAGTCATATTAGGAACAGTGAGGAAACTTTCCATGTTTGGTTGTGAGATGCATGAAGATCACAGTGCATCTGCTAAAAGCTTGAATTCAGACAGAATGAGAGTGACAGCAAGGGCTGTCTGGGCCAGCCCTGGATAGGTGAATTGTGAAACAAACATCTCAGAAATACTCTGGAGGAAGGTTTGATTTTCAGGCCAAGTTTTCAGGGAGAAAGCTTAAAAGATGAGAAAGTACAGCTTGTCACCTCATGTAGGCCTATTAAAGAGTTCTGAAGAACAGGCCTCCATTACTCAACTGTAGAAGATATGAAGGCAAGAGCACAGTGAACTTACCTTGATCTACAAACAATCCATCACAAATAGACACAAATATTGCTAGAATTTAAATGCATTAAAAAGCCCAAGCTTCTGGATGTCTGCTAGAAAGCTCATCAGTTCTTACACACACTTGAGAGAAAAGAGAATGAGCTGTAGGAAGTAGACCGGGCCTGAAAAAAAAAGTGCTTTTGTCTGAGGAAAATGCACATATCTGGGGAAAATCCCACAGAACTGGTGTTGGTATTGCACTGATGAAAGAGCATACAAGAATAATTAAAGGGAAATACATTATGTGGCAGGAAGAAAAAGATTCCTTCACTCTACAGAGAGTAGTAAGGATAAAGTCCCAGTAAGCCTATGCTGATATGTGAGGCTAGTAGAGACTGAAAGTGTTTGGCAATGAAATTATTTATGCACACTTGTGACCAGGAACTGCTCAGAGTGGACTATTGCACTCCTTTTATTGAAGAAATTCAGCTAAGTAACTTGTTAGTCAGTGAGGAAATGAATCACAACAGGACAGTGTTAGCGAATGACATCCATGATAAATGTATTTCAGATAACAGCATGCATTAAATACCTTGGGGATTTCAAATATCTGAAAGGTATGGAGATTTCATAGACACACATGCATCCTGTATTATTCAGAGGTCAGTGGACTTTGAAAACTGTGTCGAAATAAAAAGCAAACACTAACGACAGCAAATGAAGATGATTAAGACCCTATCTTTCTTGGCTTACTTCACTACCAAGCCACACCTCTACCTTTCATGAGCCTTGTTCACATGTATAATGCAGACTAGAAAGATCAGTTTGGCAAAAATGCAGATGTATGAGCGTGTTCTCATGACGTGAACCACCTAAAACTGGCAATGGTAAAGAAAAGAAACCAAATCAAGCCCTAGGAACCTACCACCAAGCAGAGAAAAGACAGCTCATTTGCAGACAATGAAAACAACCACTAAATGATATAAAACCTGTCTTTCAAGTCAGAGAAGCCACATTCACTCCAGATTAAAGACGATATTCTAAGTAGAACTACCATCCTTCTGTTTTCTCATGAATATATCTTCCTTCTCACTTAGAAATCTTGTCAGGTCAGATATAGAGTTATATTCATCTAGGATTTTTAGGTGAGCAGCAGCCCGTTTCCTGGTACATCTGATGAGGAGCATGCAGAGCTGTGCACGTAGGGCTGATGTGGACATTCACAGAACATTGGAGATTGCAGGTCCAGGTGAACGGTCATTTTGATGTTTCTCCAAAACCTGTGGCCATGCCAGCACAGTTTGGTTACAGCACACATGCACAGAAGGGATGGCACAGCCCGGAAATTCCAGGCTCATTCTGCAGGTGCAACATTGATTAGTTTTACAGTGTAAGGGTGGGAAGCTCTGAGTTTATAGTCCTAATTCAAACCTAAATAGTAACTATACACATAAAATCAGAGATTTACTTGGCCCTGCACTTTGTTTCCAAGAGTGAGCACCAAGTGAGTGTCCCAAAAATATTTCCTACTCTTATTTCCAGAACAATCCTTATTTGATCATGTCTGTTTAGTGCTTTTACTGACAAAAGCATTCATCTATTCAATTGTTCTTTTTACTGTACCTGTTCCATATCAGTAACCACACTTGCTAATGCACATTCTTGCACTAATTTGCGTACTTTACCATACTTCTGTATCTTTCTTCAGATGAATGCATAACTGTAAACACTCTGGAAGTTGTGGGTGTGTCATGTGTTTATACAACAGCAAAAGGGTGTTTTCTCATATGTTCTTGATTCCTTTTCTAGCAATTACTGGCATCCTGTCTGCATTCCCTTTGCATCTCCTGACAAGGAGCTTTTGTTGCCTAGTCATTAAGTGACTATGTCAGAAGTTCTGAGTCTGCACTCATCTACAGTCTGTATCACTGACTAATTCACTGTTATCAGCAAACATTTTCATTCCTTTTCTACAGTTTTCTGATCACTTGTGACCTGTGTTGAGCAATGCAGACTTCAGCATAGAGCCATGTGGAACACAGCATGTGATTCTACTGTGAGAGGCCATTATTTGTTCCTTTCCCTTCTTCCTATTCTCTGACCATTTCTTCATGTCTGATTATCTCATATAGCCTCTATGGACTCAACTGTTCCAGTGCCTTCTGAAAATCCAGGCAGATGGTATTAAGCAGATCTATGTTGCCAACAATGTTTATTAACTGTCTGAAGACTTGGGTAGATTTGTGAAGCATGACCCCTCTTTACAAACAACACAGTACCTCTTTTTCATTGTACCGTGCTTATCCTGATGTCTGCTAATGCTGCTTTTTGGATGTCTGTTTCTGTGAACAACCTAAAAGACCATTCACATTTCATTTAGAATGAAACAAAGGGGGAAAAAAAAGGCTCAGACAGCAGGCAGATGTGAGCATATGAATGTAGCCATGGATCAGGCTTTTCAGGATCTGCAATTTTACAAAGCTTATTAAAAGGCAGTTTATTTTGTTGTACTAGTTTTACAATGCCATGAGTCTGCTGACTTCCCTGTCTTTCTATGATGGAAGTAAAGGATAAAATTAAGAGCATGTTAAAGCTGTTAGGCAGTACAACCATCCTCTTTAACATTCTGTTTTAGGAGTTCCTTGTGGATCTGAGAGTAGTTTGGTTCTCTGAAGCTTGATATTCAGCATTCAAAGCATTCAGCCACGATATTCCATATTCATTGCCTCTGCCAGACAGAGTAAAAAAAATAATTGGATTATTATGTTACAGGCTCTTGGGTTCTTACTTATTTGGGAGGAAAAGAATGTACTCCGAAGAGATTCTAATGGATTCTGCAGGTATTTCCAATTGGAGAGTCTGTATGCATTTATAACAGATTCGATCTGTGAAATGTTTGCCAATTATGTGGCTTATTGCAGGAGACCTCCTTCCCACTTCAGTGGATGCATCCCTCCAACACGCAGAACCCATGGTCATTTGCAAATAAATACCAACATTCCAGGCAGTGTATCTGTCACGGGACACATGCTGAAACATCAGAAAAATATTAATGGAAAAGTTTTGCTTCTTATATTTTGTGTATTACTTGCTAATATTGCCATTGTTGAGAAGTAATGAGGTGTGTTTTCTATTGTGCACACCTTCGAATTGGGTTTGAGCATAACTTTGTTTGCTGCTCTGCCCCCTGCTAATCCTGAAATGTAGCTGCTACATTGGATTCTACCCCCATTCTTTGTGCAAATATTCTTTTATCACAGCTCAATCGTTGTTTTCTTCCTCTTTCTATTTTAGTTCATAAATTTATGGATTTTAGCATCTACTTGTTTGCTATAAAATAAAGAAGCCAAAGTCCCTGTACTCAGAAAATGGAATTATATTCAACTGCTGAACGTTGTATAGGTCATGTTAATGTTTTTGATTCTACTAATTATTTGATTCCACCAAATGTAGTACAAGTGTCAATAGAATTGCCAGCTGACAGAAATCTGCTTCTTTGAAAGACTGTCCTGTCGAAATAGTCTGCTTACAGAAGCTAAAATTTCATGAGTTTTTTTTAATGATCACACATTTTAGTACACAGCTTCAGTCGGGGGTGATTAGTTCAAGGAAGGTAAGGTAAACATGCAGATCTCTAAGTCAAAGAAAGCAGTGGGCTGTCCTTAAGAAGTGATCTCCTGGGATGCCGCCTACAAGGGGAATCTCTCAAAATGCAGCCGTGGGCACAGCACCGCTCAATAGTTCTGTTCACTAACGAGCAAAGGTAATAATGCACTAATGACATTTCTGATGGCAGAACATGAAAGGCATATTTAAATCAATAGCATAGCAAGTAAGAAGAAAGTTAGTCCTTGACAATGAGAATAGAAACAGGCTGGAAGTTCGATTGAACTGCAATGTCATGGAGTCTGCATTTACATCTTACACTCATCTTACCATCAAAACCCTTGTCCTCTGCGTTTCTATACCCTCGGTTATGCTGTGATTCCTCTTTCTCGTGGCAACTGCTGAAATTCTGCCCGTGCCACTGAAGATGCCCATCGGAGCCTCAAGTGAGCCAGGCCCCAGCTGGCTGCTCAAGGCAGCTTCGGAACAATGGTTCCACAACCAAGATCTTCAGCTTGCATCCAAGTTTGGATCTGTCTTCCTAAGAAAGCTTTCCTGGACTCAAGGGGGAGAAAATACAGGATAACTTGCTTATGCACTTATCCAGCATTCCCACTGGGCCTGAGGGGCCAGGACTGAATCCACTTTCTGAAGTGGAAATGATGGATCAGTTGGCTTCCTTGGCTAGCATGTCCTACATCAGTGTCACGAAACTCACATCAGTGCTAGTGTCTTGATTAGCTGTTAATGGAATGTGCTGGGAATGTCTGTGGTTAATTGATTCCTGCACCATATTGCTGGTGTGAGATAGGTTTATGGTGGGGATTATGGTGGCTGCCATTAGGGTGACTCACTTTGCTCCTGTGACCATTCCTTGATGCTGCTTTCAGGAATCATGAACAGTCCTCATGGCCATGCCAGTCTCCTCTTGCTTACAATTAAGCAGACAGACTCTAACCTTCCTCCTGTGTTCTCTTCTTTTCCATCAACATTGCACCTATTCATGATCTTGTAGCTTTCATTCCTGGCAAGCAGGCATAGATAGTAGGAAAATATTTCAATAAAACACAGTCTGGAACTTGGCACATATCGAATCATCCTTATTCAAGAAAGACTGATTCAGCTTAATGAATTAATTCAGTTTTCCAGATAAGGAGGCAGCTTGTTAGAAGCAATCAGAGGTTTACGGCATTAGAGTGTAGCTTCTCTGCTATAATGTGACAAAGGTGATTGCAATGAAGGGATTCTGGCAAAGGAAAAAAGGTACTTGCAAGCTTGGGGTCAGAAGTCAGAAAAGCTTCCTAAAGCCATGGCAGTGATGTTCTGGATCGGTCTCCCAGTGTGGCCAGCAGAGGCAACAACATGATTTATTTTGAGATGAAGCTCAGCAGTGTTACTAACTGAATGATGTCCATGAAGCTCAGCAGTGTTACTAATTGAATGATGTCCAGGCACACATATCATGGCAGGAGCCTGAACTTAATGACTTTTGCTAGTCCTTTCCCATTCATATCTTATGTCCATCTGTTCCTGAATTTGAGGGACAGTTACGGCTCAAAACTTCAGTTCCACAGATCTCACCTATATGTGAAGTTATTTTCTCTTCGTTTTGCTCTGTCACTAGCAGTTTGCCATGCTCCAGATGCATCTGGCCTATCTGATGGAGACAGTTAGCAATAAAGGCTGAATGAATTGCCACATGCTTTCAATGTTGCCATTAAAAACATTATATGCATCAAACCACAGAATCTGGAAAAATAGGAAATCTGCAGAAAGGAATCTTCATTAAAGGTTTGTGTGCGATGCGTTGCCTAAATGCATGCTGCAGAGTTGCTCCTTTCCTGAAAGACTTGCCTTCTGAGAGGGGCATGGCCAGAAATCAGAGAACTCTTGAGGAAATAAGGACTGCAGGGGATGCCACGAGCTCTGTGCGATGCCGTTCTGCATGGGCTGCTTTAGATCTCCTCATTCCTCTCGAAAAAAGATGCCTAACCATTTCTAGATTTCATACTCAATGGACTTAATTAGTCTTGTGACAACGTTGTCTTTCAGATGAAGTAGAATCTTGTCTCCCTTTTTTCTTTTTAAAACACCTTGATGTGTGAATAGGGCAGCCACGTCTGCCTTCAACTTCTGTCTCCAGGGCCTCGTTATTCTCTGAAGAAAAAAAACAGACTTTCTCTTCTCTATTTCATGCTATGAAGCCCCCCTGGATATAACTGCAATCTCAACACACAAATATTCATAGATCAACACTAAAACATTTTGTTAAATCTAATTTGAAGCGCTCTGTCAGGCCTTGAAAACCTTAATTTAAAAAATGAGTTCACAGCGAGAACTGGCTTTCTTACCTCTATTCAAGCTGTTTATTTTTAGCTGAGCATTACTGAGTATGGAAGCGGTCCAGTTTACATCCTGGTTTGATTTCCTGTTTACTGGAGCCAGCATGGTGTCACCACTGTATTTCTGGACCACTCTGGAAGCCCGTGTGCTGCCTTCCTCCTGCATCTGAGCAGCGCCGTGCTGCACAATGGAGCTATTGTTGTGCTCTCAGATAAAGAAATATGAATATCAATGAACACAGAATGCGTTGGGTTTATGTCATTTTGTTAAAAAAAAACATGTATCTAACTCTAAACCTCTGCTTGAAATGTGTGGGAAAACATGTTGCAAAGTCAGAACCACAGCCGTATTTGTTTGAAGTTATTACAAAAATAGATCTGATTGCATGTAGGGAGGCTCCTTATAGTGCAGTTTTAATGGGCTGGCAGGGAGGTGTGTCTTTAGCTTTCTTTTCCTTTCTTTTTTTGCTTTAGTCTGCTATTGTCTCTTAAATTATAGGGCTCACGGCTTCCCTCAAGAGAGGATTAAAATACATATATTTTTTAAATCTACAGACTAGCTGAGAATCTGAGCTGGCCAATATAACTACCAGCGGTCACAGCAGCAGGCAGCTCACACAAGCAACTCTTGGGGAGCTCGATGTCCCCAGCAGTTCTGATGCATTGGTAGCAGCAGCCTCAGACCTCGTTATTAGTATTTGATTAGGATGATCAGAATGGAATGGCACAGTGTCTGTACAGAGAATGTCACTGCCAGGTAGAAGAGCAACGTTCCGTCATTATGGCTCAGATACTGTCTAGTCAGTTTTACTCTTGTTTTAGTAAAGACGAGTTTTAAAGAAGTGAAAATATTTTAATTTCTGTCATTTAATCTAGAACAGAGACAACCATTAGCCTGATCTTCATTTAAGGACAATACAAACTGGATAAAAGGAGAACTGATAAAAAACACATTCATTCTGTTGTGGTTGAAGTTAATAAACAAAACCTGAGCAATAAATAATGTAAAGCATGGTTGCTTTTTACACATCTTTCAGATTCACTGAAGCAAGATTTTTGGATTCTCTTTAAAGAGGCAATTAAAAGCTATTTTTCTGTTTAAATAACCCATTTCAGAACTAATTTTTGAGTGAGTGCCTCCAATTAGAACACCCAGAGCCTTTCCCTGTGTCTTCTTAAACATGCTGATTCTGTTAATGCTTATTTCTGATCCCTGTAGGTAAGGCTTTGGGAGCACTAACACCTACCATGCGCTGCTTGCAGGCTTCTCTTCTGCTGCTGGTATTTCCATTTCAGATTTGCTGCTCCTGTGCCTGGGGAATACCCCTTACAAAGGCTTTGGCAGAAGCAGGCAAATGAGGTTCCCCCGGAGCAGCCCCAGAGCAGCCTACAGCAGCACACAGCCACTGGAGCAGAACCGACCCATGTCAGGCGGGCAGCGTCATCCAAGGACAGCACTGCTCCTCTTTTAGAATTGTTATGGCCGGTTTGAATACGGTCAAAAGATACAGGTGGGAAATAGCTCCTTGTTTTTCTTCTCATGTTCAATACCACCCATCGGGTCTGCCACTGATTTCAGTGCTCCTACATGGGGGTGAGACGTAAACAAGTCAGACCTATCTGAAACCATAAAAACACTGAAAAAATAGCGATCAAAAAGGCACACAGCCATTGATTTGTGTCCCACGTGCTCTTTATTCCCACATGGTTAAAATCTTGCAGGAAATATTCACTGTATTCTGAAATAAACCTTTTCATTTTTACATCTGCAAGAATCAAACAAAACACCTCAGCCAGCAGAGAGCATCTTTGGTTATATGAAAACCTGCACGTGCTAAACAGAAAAGTTCTGTGTCTGGACGGTACTGCACAGCTGTTCTCCTTTTGTAACACGTCCTGGTGGAGGATGAGGCTGATGAGCACGATGCACGTGCTTATTTTAGTGTAGATGGTTTCAGTTGCATGTCGAAAACTACGTTAGACTCAAATGCTGTTACAGTGAGGACTGCAGCAAGAGCAAGGTTTGTTCAATGTATGGAAACTGCATGCATGTGGGGGGAAGGGGATGTTACACTTACAAGGGAACCCAAATTATGCACTGGTTATGAATAGCAGTAAATATGATCTAACATATTTATTACACGTACAAGAAATCTTGTATTTAACATGTTTTGGTAACACTGAGCAATGAATCCCAGAAGAGGTGTAGTAAAGACTGCAAGCAAATAATTAAAAGCTGAGCAAGCCAGGTAAAACCCAATTGTAGCTGCAGTAATTTCAGAGGTAATCACAGGAGTCTGTCACTGCCTGACTGAAGGTTACAGAGGCAAATGTCAAGAAATTCAAGAGTCACGTGGAACTTAATTGGTATGAATGGAACATATTATAAAGAGACGGATCAGGACTTTATGACTCACTTAAAAAGTGATTCGCTTCAGATTTAAATCTGAAACACAATTTACTTGTTGTATACAAAGGTTAGAATGCACTGCCCTCAGGTTTAAGTTCTTGGTGTTCTTTGTGTTCAGAGTGTTTCAAGAATTCATGGGGAATCCCATGGGTTAGTTCATTGCTTACAGTCCAAGTGGTTAAAAGGTAAATTGGCCTCAGATAGAAAACCTGATATGATTATTTTTATCCTCGTCAGAAACAAAAGTGACTAAATGCAAAGATGTTCTGAGGGTCAGGGTATACAAAAGGCTCTTGATGCTGATATTCGCGATTGTTTCATTTAACTATTTTCAACCAGCACGAAGCATTTTGACATTTGTGGACAGGCACAATGCTTTTCAGTTTGTCAGATCAAAGACAAACGTTTCATTTGGACTTGCTTTAACATTTTATGTGTACCCTTGAGCTGTTGAACGGCTTCCTGGCATTCATATTCCATGCTCCAGTTCTTTCTTTCATGTGTTGGGTCCCCGTCCCAAACTGTGTTGCCTTCAATGGCAGAGACGTTTCTGCATCTGTGAATATGACAGCGCGTTGTTTTTGTCAGAAAGCAGGAAAAAAATGGGGAAAAATTGTTTCCTGTGGGAAATTTAACTTTGACAGAACAGCGTTTGCCACTGAAATACCACAGTTTTAGAAAGCTTCCAGCCAACTGTACTTAAAGCATATTCCAGGAGTGTTATTTACAATCTGTGAGTGTCAGCTTCTAACTTTTATTCCAAATGATCTCGAGTATAAGAAAAAAAACCTTTTCAGACTCTCAGTACAGATAAAATTAATTGAGATTCCATGTACAAGATACGTCAGTCAGAACGTAGCTATAATTACAGAAATGCATCAGTTTTACTAATAGGTTACTTCCCACTGGAAGCTGAAATTGGAGAAACTGGACATTCTTGCAGGGAGGAGGAGAAATTGGTGATGCAGACATGTTGAACTGCAGGACGTACACGACATCTGCTTTTGCTGGACAAAGGAGATGATGTCCTTACTTGGCCCATCGGGGTCTTCCATCCTCCCTCCCAGGCAGTTCTTTGATGTTTTCCTGGAGCAGAGTTTTGAGCAGAAATGCAGCGTTTTCTGCACACAGCTCCAAGTTTACACCAGAGCCCCAGCTGACAGTCTGTTTTGCATCACAGCCTTTGGGAAAACCAAAGGTTGGTGAACTGGGGGGATCTGCTACCCACATCCATCACCTGGCACAGCACAGCCTGGACACCAAGCATTCACTCATCAACACGCATCCCTTGTGGGGACATGGGAAGCTGCCTGTGAACAGCAAACCTGGATGTGCTCCTTTCTTGTGGCAGCCAAAGCAGCGCACGGCAAGGCAGAATGTGATTTACAGCAGGTAGGCTGTGTGTGATCCATTTGACTTCCTCCAAGGACCATACTTGTATGGATTATTAAGACAATTGTTAAGACAACCCGATTTACTTGTACAGATCTTATTTGCAGCTTCCTGTTCTGTCTACAGCGTGAGTAATTTGGCTTGTGTCGTGCTCTCTTTTTCCACCTCTCTCCTACAGTTACGCAAATACACACTCATGCACATATGCTACATTGGTCAGATGTCTGGGTTTAACCCAGACGGTTTGAGTTTCAGATCAAAAGTCTCTGCTAAAGCATTGCTTCTGCTGCTGAAAGTTTAGGTTTCTGTGCTCATAGCAAAGGGATGAGATAGATGAACATTTGCAGGGCTGAGCTAAGTAGAACTGGTGCTGTTGGGTTTGTGCTCAGGAATAGATGGCAGCTGGAACACTTACACATGCATATGCAAACAGTGTTGAGCAGAGGTCTCCACCCAGGTATTTCTAATGGCTTTGTTTTGCAGAAGTCTGTTTTGGTTCGTGACACATGCCTGGACGCAGGATTTTTTCTGAGTCTCTGTGTGTTCTTATCACTTAACCCAGAGGAAAGGTCACTGCTATACTTGCTAATTTAAAAGCTTCTTGCAAGGTGATATCGTGAACTAGGCCAGATAGATAATTTGGATCCTAGGCACAAAAACTGACACGAGCTCCAAGCAATAAATCATGACCTTTCCCTCTCTCCTAATCAAGTCTTCTCCAATTCTGCTGCGTAAATAAATGAGTGAAGGACCACAACATGCTCAAGACTTTCCATCAGTTGGTTGCTTTATCCCAGATACCTCTTTTCTAAATTGACATGCCATCTGGCACTGTGATCAAGGTTAGCCAGGATAACTGCTGAGCAAACACCGCAACCTTCCCCAAGGCAGAAGGAAATCAAGCAAGGTGCCATGAAAAGGTTGTCTGATGGCAGCAGTCACAGCTCACCAGTGTGATTAGCTTACTTACAGACAGCAATGCCGGGGACGTGAAGAGGAGCACACCTGACAGCCGATGTGCTCGTGTGGGTGCTCATCGGAGCTCACATGCAGTGGAGCAGAGGTTTCGGCGCAGCAGGGAGAGCTTCAAGCCCCACTGCCTCAGCTCAGACACGACTCCCTTCCTCAGCTCCTTGATGCATCCTTCTATCTGCCATACGTTAGCCCTCATGAACATCAGCCGCTTCCAATAACCCTTTGACAAGAGGCTGCAGCCTCTGGCGAATCGTGCAAGAGCTCCAACCCTCTGCATTTCCCAACCTGCCCCTCTGCCAGAGACGACTGCAACTGCAGCAGATGCAGCGGGAGAAACGTGTCCAAGCACAGCAGCTGCAGTTCAGTCCCACACAGCTCAACGTTTCCTTTCACTGGGAATTTGTTGTTAGTTAATGGCACTGAAATGGGCTGAGGGCGGTAAGGTGCCATTTAGCTAATTGTTAGGAAAGCGCTCATCTAAACCAGTAATACCCCAGATAGCTTCAGGAAGAACAAGCTGACCTGTGGGCTTGTTTGTGTTGCAGGGCCAGCTAACTCAGTCACCTGAGAAGAAAGAAGCTTTCAGTGGAATTCTATCACAGTTCCCTGGCCTGGCTCATGGCACAGCCCCACACGGACCACAGCACCGAGCTTCAGCATTACAAATCATTTTGCCGTGCTGAAGTGTGTTGCAGCATTAGTTGTATACGCAATCAGGGCACAAACACGACGTTTCAAAGAGGCTGACTTTCTTATGAAGAACTGACATACACTGTACACACGGTGGAAAACACGCAGCAGCTTTATTCTTAGAACACAGTAAGTCACACTTCCCAAAGAACTAACTTTAAAATCTCCCTGCTGGAGAGCATAAAACTGACTCTCATTTTTCCTTTGTGCTTTTATTGAAGTCCGCTACAAAGCAGAAGCAGCATTTTAAACGCGTTGTAATTCACCCTCAATAAACTTCCCCACGTAAAAGCCCGGCAGCGGTAGCAGCGGTAGCACCAGCAGCATCAGCAGCGCTCTCCCCTCCTGCCGGCTCTCGGACGCCGCCAGAACGCGCGATGCTCCTCGCGGCAGCCGTCCGTGCCCCCGTGCCGCGCTGCGGTCGCTCCCCGCCGCCCTCATCCCCGCCCCGCCCCTCGCTGACCCCTCCCGCCGCCCCGTGCGCTCCGTCCCCACGTGCGGGCCGCTTTTGTTAAATGAGCGCATCGGCGGGAGGCAGCGCTCGGAGCGGCCCGGAGCAGTTGGGAGCAGCTGGGAGCAGCCCGCTGCCGCCGCCCGCCGCTCCGCTTTTACCACAGCGGCGCCGCCCGGCCGGCCCCAACTCGGTCGCGGCCCCAGGGCCCCTTTCCATGGCTTCGCAGTTGCCACCGGCGGGGCCTTTCTCCTCTTTCTCCTCCGTGGCGCTGGAAGGGCTGAGATCGGCTGCCGGAGCTTTTCCTCACGGCGCCGACGCGACTACGGGTCCCGGCACGCCGCGAAGAACCGCCCGGCCCGGAACGGCGGGCGCCCACCGCCGCCCCATTGTGCTCCGGCCGGAGAAAAAGCCGCTCCGCTCCGCCCGGGCTCCCAGCCCCCCTCCCCCGCCTTCCGAGTGGTCCCTTCCAGCGCCAGCGCTGCGCCCTGCGGAAGATCCCATCCGTGGGAAACGGGAGGGGCCGGCGCGGCGGGGCGAGGCGAAGAGCGGAACGAGGTTCACTCCAGGGGCTGAGTCGGCCGGTGACGAGCGTGCCGGGCAGCCAATAGGGCGAGGCGACCGTCAGAGGGAGCCAATGGGCGCGGAGGGGGCGGGGCTTTCCCCGAGCGGGGCGGGGGCAGGGAAGGCCGGGCGGGGGGCCGCTGCGCCTGCGCGGGGGGAGGAGGTGGGGACTTCGTCGTGTCCCTGTGGCGGCGGCGGCGCCTGGGGAGGGTCGGGCGGAGGCAGGCAGGATGCGGGAGGCGGCCGGGCGGCCGTGAGCGGAGGGAGCCGTGCGAGCAGGCCGCGGGGCGAGGCGGGGCCGGGCAGGCTGCGGCGGCCGAAGGGGCTCGAGGCGGAGAGCGGGCGGCCGGGGCCGGGGCTCCGCACGGCGGGGCGGCCGCGGGGCAGGATGAGCCAGGAGGAGATCCTGAGGAAATTCATTAAGCGGGTGCAGGCCATGAAGGACACGGATCACAACGGGGAGGACAACTTCGCCAGCGACTTCATGGTGAGGGGCGGCGGCGGTGCGGGGGGGAGCGGGCCGGGGGTCGGGGCCGGGGCCGTGCCGCCTGCCTCGGCCGGAGCGGCTGAGCCGGGCTGCCCGGGCGCTCTGCGGCCACGGGGTGCCCTGCGCTGCGCGGGGAGGAGCCCCCAGTTTGATCCCCGGGAGGTTCTGCCTCGCTTCCCCACCCCAGGGCTGTGGCAGAAGGCAGCGGCACCCCCCCGCCCCCCCCCCCTTCCTTCAGCAGATAAAGGGGGCGGCGAGCTCTGTGTGTGTGGGGGGTGTGTGGTGGGGGGGGGGGGGGCTCATCCTCTGCGTGCCGGGCCGCCGCGCTCCGAGTCCCCAGGGGAGCTGGCCCTGCCGCCCCTCCATCGGCCGCGGTGCCGCCCGCGGAGCTGTGCCGGGTGTTCCCGCGGGGATATCCATCCTCCTTCCCACCCCCCCGCTCCCATCCCCCACCCGCTCTGTCCCTTTCTTCCCGGCCGAGCTCGGTGTCTGCCGGCTGAAGCCATCGGGAGTCTCCCCTTTCCCGGCTCGTTCCGCCCGTTCTCTTAAAGGGCTGTTAAAGGCTCGGAGGCGATCTCCTCGGGCTCGGGCTGCCGACGACGGCGCTGACACTTCTCAGCATTGTTCAAACAATGCCAAAACGCGGCGTGACCCGTCGCGGAGGTGAAGACGAGCGCCGCGTGTGCGCATCTCCGCCTCTCTCTGTTATCCGCCGATATTCGGGGCGACCCCGCATCGCCGGCCCTCCGCAGCTGTCAGCCCCCCATCCCGTCGGGAGGGGCCGCGGATGTTGCGCAAGGCGCGGGCGGTGGGAGCGCGGGGCGGAGGGCAGCGCCGGGCGGGGGCCCGTGGGAAGCGGCTGGCGGGGCCGAGCCGGGAAGTGCGCGGCTGTGGGAAAGGGGGGGGATGGAGGGGAGGGAATGGGGGGAGCGGAGCGGCGTTGGGGCCGTGCCGCTGGGTTGAGCTTGGCGCAGAGTCGCCGCGGCGCGATGTGAGGGTTAAAACGCTTTGGCCGAGCCCCCTCGTTAAGTGAGAGTTTGAGTATAATTGCCGTTGGACGCGGCCCGACTCCTCGTGCTGTGCGCTTCGCTCTGCCTCGTTCACACGGGCTGGATTCGCTGTATGGAAGGGGCAGCGTAGGCTGCTCTGGGTGGCGGCCTTTCTGCTAGGCACTGTCTGCATTACATCTGTAATCAGCTTCTGCCATCTCTAAGCTGATCAACAGCCATGAGCCTGAGCTTCCTTGCTGCGCACAACAGTTGTGCCATCCTTTCTTCTGCGTACCGACACCTCCGTGAAGTAGATGTTGTTTCCAACACCGCGTTTATTTTGCTTTCGCTTGAATAGCCCAGCCCTAAGCTTTCCTATTGCTCGCGTGGAGAGCCAGGGGACGAGTACTGCTCAAAAGGAAACATGAGAAAAAGGAGCTCCAAAACCGGTTGTTAAGATGTTTCTGGAAAAAAGTGTATTGCCTGAAATAGCGTTAAATGCCCAAAGCAATGTCCCGAAGGCGGATTGCATCTGAAATATCTTTTGTGCTTTTTTTTCTATTTCAAACTCTTGTACTTTATTTCTGCACAATAAATTACAGGAGAACCAGGAAACCAGGATGCTGCTCCTTGGTGTGAATATTCACGTTAGTCTCAGTGTTCACCTGCATGTATCAGAGAAGATACAAGTTACCGTGCCGATGTGGATCACAGTTACTGATTATTTTCAATCAGATCATGCTCAGGTTGCGGTTGTTGTGCTGTTGGGATTTTTATTGATATATTTATTCGTTATTTTTGCAGCGCAGTGCTTGGGTGCTCATTGAAATGACTGAGGAGGAAAAAGAAGAGAGCTGAAGGCTGTAAAAGGCTTCTGTAGTGTTTCCTTTAAGATTTAGCAATGATTCTGTGGGGAGGAAGAGGAAAGCGTTATTTTCTAATGTAAGCGCAGGATGTGTTGTTGCTGCAATGCAATGGCATGTTTGTAGAAAAGGAATTGCTGTTACTCATCCGTTCATTTCCAAGTCAAAATGGAATCTAAAAATAGGAATGGAGTAGTGGTGAATGCAACTGAAGGCAGTTCTTTATGTCACATCTTTATTGCCTTTGACTGTTGACTAATCGGCTTACTGAATTATGGTTAGGACACAGTGAATGAACTAAATGTGCATGACAGGTGGGTGCCAGCGAGTTCTGGAGGAGGTGCTAAAGATGCTGGATCTGTGGTCAGGTAGGTTGGGTTTGGCTGGAGTCACCTGCTGGGTCTGGCTCAACGTTATTCAAAGTCCAAAGTGCAGATCAATACAGCTGCTATTCAGGGATGTCCCTCAGAGCGGGTTCTGCTTGAAGGGGGGAGGGCTGGCATATCTATTTGTATTTCTGCTTACAAGGTAAATTATATTGTTCGGGCGTCAATAGCAACTCTTCTACTGGTGATCAGATGGATTTAATCTTAATTGCTTTGCATTCCTAAGTAAGCAGGACTTTATTAGGAGATCTCTTGAGTGTTTTGGCTGTGTACAGTTGGGTTTAAGTGAAGCATGAGTGACAGCAATAGAGGTTTGCCAGTGTGTTTTGTCATGGGCACATGTCTGTGGCGGCTCTGGGGACAGGTGGGCCTCAGGTTATCAAGGTTAGACTTTCACTCGTGTGCTTGCAGTATGTGCAAGCTGATGCTGATTCCTGGGGAAGATGAAGAAGAGATTGCTTCCTCTTGCTGCTTTGTGTTGTATGAGTACAGCCCACTTGGCCTGGATTCTCATCTTCTGCAATGAGTATGTCTCAAACAAGGATTGAAAGTCAAACATTCATATTGAGAAAATGGTTCTTCTGGCTTCTGTCTTTTAGGAAGACTTCAATATATATCATTTTGCTGATGTTCATTTAGTAAGTCCAGAGCTGTTATATTTGTTTTTCTCATGTGAGATTCCAAACAGGAGTGTTCTGCTGCTGTCACACTGTCATTTCTCTGATGTAGGTTGCCACCGTAACTAAAATATGAGTGATGAAACTGCATTTGATTGTTTTGAGATAATGCTTTGCGAATGTTTTGCAGCATGTAACTGTTTGATAGTATTTTGTGTTGTATCCCTGACTAATCTGTTTGCACAGGACACAGTGAGTGGCTGTAAGTCTCAGCATTATGCACTGGGTGCTATGTAGGAGACCCTCACCTTTTTGGAGACAGTGGGATCGAGAAGATCCTGTCAGGGCTCAGCAGTCTCAATAACACTGGTGATATTGCTTAATGGTTTTGAAGAGAGCTACTGGGTGCCTACATCTGGTCTCAGATCTTCTTATACCTCTTGTTCAAGAGGATGCTGGTAATTAATTCATACAGATGAGCATTGCCTACCTGTCTTCTATTCAGTCCGTCAGAGCTCAGACTTCTGGGTTTGGAGATATCAAAGAACTTGTGCTGTTTTTTAAAGTACGAAAGGGATCTTGAATAAGTTGTTCATTTGAATTAAATAAAAAGAGTTTATTTAGGTGTCCCTCTTAATCTCTTTTTTTGTGTAATTTAATTTTAGATCCTGCTCCCTCATTACATCATGAAAAAAGAGGAGGTGGGATGTTATTTACTGCAGAGGAAACTGCATCACCTCAAAAATAGCTGAGACTGCCAACAGCGGAATGACAGTCCTGGCTGTTCTAAATCACTGCTCAGGACGGCTCAGATACACAGTGAAAGTCCACATACTAATGATAAGAGTGCCATTGATTTATTTTTTTTCCTAATTCTTGTGCAATCTAATATGCCATTAAAGAGAGGACAAATAATCCATTCAGCTGTAACCATAGTACTTAGGGAACGCCCGTCTTAAAAGCTTGTATGTACACTGATGTGCGTTTGTGTGAACTTCCCTGATTCAAATACCACTGATGGAGCTCTGGAGTACCTGTGAATATAATTGTTTTAGAAGATGTTTAACAAGGAAAGTTATCAGAGAGGGGTAAGAGTGATATGTCTTCAAAACACATTGTTCAATTACTTCTATGCACTCTTAAAAAACAAAGTGTGTGGATACTTCTGGATGTGATGTTTTGTAGAATTTACTTTCTGGATGAGTTTCATGCTTTAACACAGTCTGAAGCACGAGCTCTCCACCTTGTCACATACGTTATAGAATGCACAGTGGCTTTTCAAGAGTAACAGTTTATTTCTGCTATGGCTAAACTAGGAAAAACACTTAGGTAGAGTCCACTAAGTGCACTGGCCTCTGCAGTTTTAATTTATGAAAGTGTTTGCTTGTTTTTAAAGAAGACTGAGAGAAATTTTAATCAGTGTCATTACAGTTGTTAGGAAATTCATGTAAAGCGGGGGGTTTTGGGGAAGCATCAACGCTTCTGAGTGTTTGTCTTCCTGTAATTGTGACAGACAGATGTTGGCCTTGGAGAACATGCCCATAAGTATGCTGATGTGTCATACGGAACTCTGCTTTTAACGCATGTCAATAGGTCACAGACCACTGGGTCACGATGAAATAGGCTGCGAGTCTTTCGGACATCTCAGCATCAAAAATAACTGTTCTTGTTTGTCTCCCACGTGAGGCTTTGCTTGGAGCGTTTACATATTCTTGAGGCTTTATTCCCGTTAATTGTGTTTCAGTTAATGCTGTTAATTCGATCCGGGGCGTGTGGGGGGAATGGCTTGCTTCCTTGTGAGCAGTGATAAGTCATGCACACCATTCACAGAGCTCCTCTGCTGTGCAGTACTTCTGCTTGGAGCAGTATGACTGCATGTCGCTGCAGTCACCCTCAGCTTCGGGGGCTCCTGGAATTTTGGGAACTGCTCTTCTGGAAATGTTCCATGAAATACAACGTTTTGGGAATGCCACGAAACTGAAAGCTTTGTCCTCTTCTGAGTGCTTCAAAGATGCCATTCTGAGCTCTTGTGTAGGAGTGGCTGAGTACAACCACCAAGCTCCTATAGACACTGTGGGATAGAAGAGCTTACAAACTAAAATCGCTGTAGTTCTTTCGAGCAAATGAAACTAAAACAACTCAGTTGGGCGATGCTCTGGGTTTTGTCAGAGAGCTTGCATGGGAATGAGTTGTTCGTTTGGTCTCTAAAGACAGCAGCGTGTGAGTCTCCTGTTTTATGTACTGAGGGTTTGTGTACAGCGTTTGAATACTGAAGAAATGTCCAGGAGGAATACATGGTAGTCTCATCATTGCACTTTGTGGCATGCAACGTGCACCCCAAATAATTTAAATGGCATGACAGGTACTTAGCTTTTATTTGGATCTCAAGCCTACGGTGCCTTTTGTTGTATGTACATACGCACGGATACATACTTACTATCTAGGCAGATGCTGAGTGAGATGGATGTCTGAGAGCGTCATAGATCATCTGCACTACATCCTAATCTGGTGCTCTACATAGCCCCGTATGTACACATCTATATGTGTTGGTACATGTCTGTGTATTTCTGCATATGTGTGAGTGCTGTAGAAACAGTTTCTTGTTTTGAGGTGTCCACAACTTACCTTAAAACTATGATACGTTCAGGGTATTTTTTCTGTGTAGAATTGCTGCTAAACAGAAGTTAGCAGCTCTGCAGCCAAGGAAAGGTTAATCTGAATATCTGCTTGTCTAACACGTATTTGTTAATAGTGAGTGCAACAAAAGTCCCAAACTTTTAGCGTTAAACTCAAAGCCATAAATCTGTAGTAAATAGGAATTGTTTGATTTTCTTCACTGCTACTATTTAAAACTTGTGGGCTAAGGAACTCGTGGTGCTGCAGTTGTGCTGTAATACATTCGGTACGTAGGAAGCTTTGGCCCACAGAGAATAGCAGTGCATTTGTTGGTGCTGGGAGAAGCACCACGAGTACATGTGGTAGAACTGAAAGCAGAGGATAGATGACAATTTTCTTCTTGATTTTTCTGAAACTCTTCATTTAGGGAGAGGCATTAAGGGCCTGTTGTGGGACTAAGTGGAGCATAAATTGAGTAGAGCAAAAGCTCTTGGTGCTTTTGGGAAGTGCAGGATTTTCTTTAAGTGAAGCGTGGATGCTCAGTTCTAGTTCCGCTACTAGCAGGGGGATGTTGCAAAGAGGTTACGCTCCTGGTTTTCTTGCTTCATCTGATTAAAAACTTGGCAGTATAAACTCATCTCATGAGCAAACATCAGATTTGGTCAGAGTATGTTCCTGGAAGGGGAGCACTGGGGGGGTGTGGGTCCAGAACTGGGAGTCGTGGGCTGTGGCTGCACTGTTGGGTCACTGTCTCAAATCCTGCACCCTCCAGGCACGATGTGCTGCTCTGGCCCAGTGCCACTGAGACAGTACAGGAGATAATGAGAAGCTCTGCCAGGGAAGCAAGTTCCTCAAAAGGCAAGGAGGAGGAGAGGGCAGTGACGGACCATTGTGCTGAGTTGGGAGCCATTGTTTTAAAGTCTTTGAGTAATGATATCAGAATGATTGAGTCATGTGAGTTGCATAGGAAAGTTACAGCTTGTATCTCAGAGGGCCTCTTCTGGCTTCCCTTCTGCCACCAGCTTTAGCTGTCTTAGGAGTTACATTCTAAAAAAGATAATATGGAAAGAAACCCCTGAAGATACTAAATAAGAGGTATAAATGGATGACCTAGTTTGGTTGACCCAGTTTTTCTGTCTTGCTACAGATGGATATTTTCATTTCTTAGGAAGTTGATAATCGATGTGTGGGAATGCTTATAGGCAATGCTGCTGTAACAGAATTGTATTTTGAAAGAAAAGTTTGGAAGAATTGACTGAGCAGCTTAACAAACAAGTAAAAAAGAGGCAAGCTGATGTGGCTACTGACCCCAGTGAGGAAAAACAGCTATTGTAAGAGGTTGGAAGCTATGAATGATGTTCTCTCATGGACAGAGAGGACCGTGAGATCAAAAGAGCAGAAGCAAATAAAGATAAGTTTCATTCATTAGGATTTCTAGAAGGAAGCATCAGCAGTTCTGAAGGAAATTCTGCCATTATGTTCCTGACAGTTGTTTTATTTATTTTACTTCTGAACTCCCTTAATCTAGTAAAAACAATCAAATTGGCAAGCGTTATTAATGTGCCATGGGCAGCTGAATGAGTAGAGTGAAAGTAGTAAGCGCTGTATGCATTAGTTGTCTTGTTCAATTTTTAGGTCGCTATCACAGACTTCCTTACACAGTTAAGTGATCATAAGCTTATCCATGTAATTTAGATTGCCCTCTCTTTTAGAGGAAGGGCTATTCCCTACTTCTGTGTATGTTGAAGGGCAGGCCTTAGGTCTTAAACATTACTGTAATATATTAGTTTTAAGCAGGTAGTTTCAGTTATCAGTTTCAGTGTCTAAAGTGGTGGACTGGAAAGTGTCAGTCTCCTGAGGGGTAATTAACTTAGTTAAAGCCATACTGCTTTAAAGAACATATGCACCACTTTCATCTCTTATTTAGTTACAATTCTGAACTTGTAAATTTTAAACAAACTTGTCTTTCATTAACTTCCTTCTTATGCAGCCGTGTAAGTTCTAGCTGGTTTTATTTATTTTTCCAAGGTCAGTGTTCAGTGCTGTTCTCTCAAACAGTTTTCCATCTTGCTGCATTCGTGTAGTGAGTCTGTCGTATTGCCTTGTCATTCTTACTGGCTCATGAGGATGACATCTGCTTTTTGTTTTTATCTAAAAACACACAGATGTTTTGTACCCTTTGTGATCGCAGGAAGAGCAGCTTCTGCATGGATCAGTGAGATTAAGAGCAGTGCTTATTTTGGTTCTGGAGAGGTATTGACTGTCTCTCCGTTGTGCAGCAGGACTGCAACAGGAACAAGTGGCTGAAACTTCTTATTTTAGACAAAGCTAAGCAAGGAGAATCAATGTGAGGCTGAAAAATGAAGTGACATACGACTTGACATGGCCTACTCTGTGCTTTTGTTGAGGATGGGCTGTAAGCAGTGATAGCAGAGATATGCTATGTGTCTTATCTGCTGTTGGGTGAATAGTGTGGATGAGAAATCAATTTCTTCTGCTGAGCTGGAGAGCTGCAGCTGTAGGTTCTGGTCATTGCAGGTTTGGCTGCACTTGAAAGCTCAGTAGGCATGGTTCCAATCTGCTCAGCACCTCTGAGAGCTTTGGGGGGGCTTGTTGGTCTGGAATAGTGAACTTCTTCCATTGTTTGGTTGCTTTTTTTTAATAGCTGTTGTCTTTCATTTATGTTAGTCTGGCTTAATTCTTACCAGATACTTCCTCTGATGGTGCATGATAGACACAGCTGTGTAGGTTCCCATTTTGGAGGATGTTACGTGGCTTTCCTGTCCATAAGTGCTCAAGGGACTCACCAGTGTATATGATACATCGTGCTGAAGTGACTGATTGCTATGGGAGCTGTGCAGCTCCTGAGAAGCATGAGTGGTCTTCCACTCTGTCCTAAATGTTTCACTTCTCGTTGGACTGTATTTGACTTTCTAATGTATAACCCTGTGATGGAATAGTGTCTTTTCCCCAAGGCACTTGTGTCCTGGTAGCGTGTATGGCATTTGCATGTAGCATCCTACTTGTACAGATGTTCTTAGATTCGTTGCCCACTTTTTGCACAGCCTTACTGAGCAGAGCTGAATAATTAACAGAAGCAGCTCAACAAACAAACCCAAGTGATGGGCACAGGGTGCTGCACTTCGATGGGGGACATCTGGGGGTTGTAAGGTGATGACAGGCTGCTGCGTTGGGAAATTCATTAGGGTTTGCATTTCTGCAGTGCTCAGCTTCTTTTTACTGCCTTTCTGCGTGTAGAAATCAATTTTAAATCTTTTATTTTCTACTTCAGCCTTTACCTTCCTGTGTGGAAAACAGGACTGCGAGTTGTAGCTGTGCTTTCTTCATTACTGCCTCCTACCTCACATATATTCTGATCATTTTAGCAAGTAGGTAATTGTTAATTGAAATGAATACAGCTGTCCAGAAGGAGTACTCAGTGGGATCATTTAATTCAAAAGAAAGCTGGAAAATGAAAACCTATTCCGGAGGGAAGGATATATGTAGGTTAGCTTATCTGCTTCAAGAACCTGGGAATTCCTGCAGAAATGAATTCATTATAAACTGCCTCCAGGGCAGCACCCCTATTGCACAGACTGCGAAAGGAAGGAAATAATCTCTTAGATACGGTGAGCCTCCCCAGATCACGGACTGTTTTGTCATTTGCCTTTTCTCTGAGACTTCCATTTTTAGCAGTGTAACACACAAAGGTACGTTGTTGGTTGTTGCTTTTTTAATGACCAGACTAAGGTCTAGAACTAATTTTGTTTCCTGTGAGGTAGCATCAACATAACTCTGTGGTAACGGTAATGGAGAAGAATGACTGTTTTTAGGCATGTGGAAGGATCTTGTGAAGCGCTTCAGGCACTCACTGGAGTTGATTGTTCATGAAGAAATGTTCTGTTTTTTATGGACACTGTACTTTTCTGTTCCTTCCAGTTCATGAAGTGTAGGCCCAGAAGGGGAAATGTTACTTACTTGGCGCGGTGTGTTTTCCAAACTCAGTGCTCAGGGTAAGTTGTCCTTAAGCCGGATGTCAGGCCTTACAAAAGTTGCTCACAAATCTGCATTCTCAATGTTTTTATATGTTCCTTTACTAATGGAGGAAGTTTTTCAAAGGCTGTTCCATGGAATTACCATAAAATTGCCCTGCTGTTCTGGAGAAATGTTGCACCGGTTGCTTCTTAAACTGGTGCCAGATACTTTTTAAACATTTTAATTGAGATGATGAAATTTAACCTTTAAATGATCTTTTTAACTTTAATTACAGTGAAAGCGCAGCCTGCAAGTTTACTTAGAACTTCAACTTACTATTTTTCTATCTGAAAAGAACAGATAGAAACCTGAACACATCAAACTATGGCTGAGAGAAACCTACCTGTGTTGTATTTTTTACCGATTTAATGAATCTGTAGCCTGTAAATAAATGATCTGAATCAAGAGACCATCAACAGTGTCATTTATAGAATGCCATTTCCTAAAGGGAAATATTTAATGCTAAAATTGCTCACTAGTTGCAGAGGTGGCGAGTTCCACTACAGAGCGCCCTGAAAGAGAGCTGAGCTCTTGCTGTGTATACACTATTATACACTATTAAACATGATGGTACTTCTGGTGCAAAGCTGTAGCAACACATCCTCCTGGCGCAGCACTTAAAAAAAAGCACTGTGCTGTTTAAATGGGTGATTGTGTGAAAATGAAGCCAGCATCCTGTTTGTACAGTCTTATAGCATACATAATAGGCTTCCCTTCCTGTATTCATAGAAAAAATGTTCCGTGTCTGGTAAGGTAAGGCTGTGTAACCATCCAGTGAAAAATGTGTGCACATTAAAAGAAGTCTTGGTGATTATTGTGCTTTTAGCTATTAGAGGTGAAGAGAACTTCCAGAGGTGAAATGTACATCAAGCCAGGATGTGCTTGGGATTGAGGAAAAATAGTAGGCAAGTAAAAAAGACAGTTCAGTCAGGGATATAACGTAGTGATGAACTGGCACATTTCAGAGGTACTGATGGTACTTTGGAGTTAAATAGGAACATGGATTTAGTCTGGTAGGAGGATCTTTTAGGGCATGTCAGGATCCACTGGAACTAGTTTGAGAGAGCAGATGCAGAAGCGAGATCCTCCTGTTCTCCCATTTCATTGCTGAGTCCTTTAGGTGTTGAGGGGTCAGTGAAGTAGTCACTGCTTAAAAAATCTCCCTAACTTGGTCCTGAAGTGGTGAGTTCACTGGATATTGCTCACTGTGTGTATTTTCCAGCTGCTGTTCCTTGCAGGCTGTTCCAAGAGGAGCGACAGTCACAGAATAGACAATATTTACTTTAGAGGTCTCTGATTTTATTTTTTTTCCTTTCCCTGTTAACATAACAGATTCCTGCTAGTGTGGTTCTGGAATTTAATGTTGACAGGCAGCAACTGAAAACATGAAACTCTCTCTTCATAGGAATTCATCTCGCTGCTTTTATATGCTTGTACTGAAGATTTGTTTGGAGAGATCACAACTCTTCACTTCCTGTGTTAGGTCAGCTTAATGTGTATACAAGTGTCACACTGAGTGGAAAGTATATCAAACCTTTAAACTTGTGAACTGGGCCTGAGAATGCTTCCAGAAGGAGCTGTGGGGTGGGGGAGCTTCAGTGTGAGATGTGTATGTTCAAGTATGTGTCCTGCAGAAATCTCCCCCAGCACTTTGCAAGCTAGAAGAAACGCATGTGCCTGTGGGCTTCCTCCTGCACTCGTCTGTTGCTGTCTCTTGATGTCCTGAAGTTGTTGGATCTGTCTTCTGAGCACTGCGTAAACACTGCAGCCTTTAGGAATTCTCCATTTGTCAGCTAGTAGTTGAATTATCCCCCTCGAGTGTGTTGTTTTCCACTGGGCTTAGTACTTGTTTCAGATCTTATGCAAATTGCAACATGTGTATTTGATTGAGCACATATCAACAGCGATCCGTCTTGGATGTTTTATTTCCAGTCTGCTTCTGAATGCTTCTTTTTTTCCTTCCCTTTTACTACTATTCTCCTTAGCACTGCATTTCTGGAATGGTTTCCTTGTTTTTAAACCATCAGCTTTTACTACTTTGGGAATGCTGATGCCATTGCATGCTGAGTGGAAGGAGGGAGTGGGAAATCACGTGAGCAGAGTGCCCGTCCTCATCTTTATATTTCCATAGTTGGGAAACTTTAGAGCAAGCATTAGGTTTATACAAGTTATTATGGATCCAATGAACTGAAGGCAGGTGACTGTAGCGTAGTTTGGTACTTTTTAAGCCTTCCTTGATTGGCACTGGAAGTAGTCCTGGTAAGAATCATGCGGGCTGCGCCTTACAAATTGCCACATTCATTTTGCTAGGATTAATGTTCCAGGATAAGTACTGGGCCTGTTAATATTGCTTACGAATCTGTCTCTGCAAGTAGAGTAAATGCAGTCTCAAACCATAGAACTATAGAATGGTTTGGGTTGGAAGGGACCTTCGAGATGATGTAGTTCCAACCCCTTGCTATAAGGAGGGACACCTCCCTCTAGACCAGGTTGCTCAAAGCCCCATCCAGCCTGGCTTTGAATGCTTCCCCTTGATGCTTGCTTATTACGAAGGTTCCTGGATATCAAAGACCTACTTTGAGGACCTTGGAATATGTTAAGTCCCAACAACTGCAAGGACGCAGTTAATACGGAGAGAACAGCAGTGCAGTTTGCACTGGGATCATGATGCATCTTCTGGAACATAGTGTTTTCTTGGCCATACTTGGCCTTTCCCTCATGAGAGTCCGTTCCCTATAATGTATGCCAGAGGAGACACCTGCGTCCTGATGAGACAGTGTGGTACTTCAGTGCTCCTATGAATGGATTCTCCTTGGCTGTAGAGTGTGTGTCTGTAGTTTGCATTTTAAAGTCAGAAGGCAGTAATGCTGCATGTCTCATCCTATTACTTGTCATGCCCTTGCTGTCTCTTAAGGACAAATGTGTATTCCTGTCTGGACTCATTAGCATTTATAGCCATTCTTGTTGCTCACTGGAATACTGATGCGCAGTGCTAGAAACGGGATGAGGGGAAGAAGCCTTCGAGGGGAGGCATCACACAAGGATTAAAGGTGCCAAAGCTTTAGGAAAATTCCTACAAGTGAAACTAAAGCAGACGTTGCTGTGAGGCTCAGTTTAACTGACTGTTGGAATGAAATTGAGGTGTATTAAAACTATTGATTTTGTTTGGAATGCTGCCACATCTATTGAGGGAAAGGAAGACTGAGAAACTGGATGTGTGTCCTACTTGGTTAAAATAGTATCTTCTAATGAGTGTTGGAAAGGAACATGTCTCTCCCGGTGCAAACTGCATGCAGTTTCTGGCCTATTTCCTTGCTAGAAGTGTTGGAGTAGGCAGTGAGATCTTCAGGACTTCAGAAGTTTATTTTTTGCTGACTAAAGACATACCTGTTTCCACGCTGAAAAGTAAATAATGTTTGTGGACGTGAATAGCAGTACAACCCATTCCACTGAAGCTATTCAGTGCTGTGCCTTGCTTTCCCAGTTCTTTCTTAATATAACTTGAAAATCCAAACTCACTCGCTTCTACTATTTCCTACCTTACTCTAATATTTCAGACTCTCTTACCTAGTTCTTCCCAAGTGTTGCTTTGATAGTTCTGTTCTGAGGAAGTAACTTCATAATGCAACTTTCCTCTCCTGCTGTGTTTCATCTGCTTATTTTGTCACTCTGAAGAGCCATGACCAGTGGTTTCCAACCTGCTTTTCCATTACATTAAAGTGTAGTTAAGTGTCCATTCTCTAATTCGAAAGCTGTAAGCTTGGTAAGATGCTATAAACTATAACCGTTCTTGAGGGAGGTGAAAAACTGTTTTGATGGAGAAATAAGCAGTGAGAAGTTTCAGGAGGAAGGTGCTCAGAAGCAGGAGGTTCCCTGAGGGGATGACGCAGCGTTGCAGTCAGCTCGGCCAGGCAGATGCGTGCAGGTTAGCGGGCTGCGACCCCGGCATGCAATGCTGAGTGAAAGAGGCAGCGAAAATGAACGAGCTGTGCTTTTGCCAGGAATTGTCACCAGGATTTTGCCATCAAATAAGGAACAGCTCCGGTTTCTGCAGACGCTGAGCTTTGTAATGCTAATCTACCCGGTGTCTCTTCTGATTTGTTGGCAGTCGGAGTTGCTCACCAAGACACCTTGTTAATTCTGTCTTTGTCTTCTGTTTCTCCAGTACCAGAATGTGAATTTTACCTCAGCTGTAGCATAGTCTCAGAATTTACCGATGTGCCTGTAAACAGAGAAGAGACATTTAGCATTGAGCAACTTTCGTGTTCCTAGATGGGCAACTGTGGGCTGCAGCCAGTGTCAGTAACGAGTTACTGTAAAAACAGCCTTTGGTCTGACATGGGGAAGGAATTGCAATAAAGGAGATTAGTGGCTTAGGAAAAAGAAGATGAAAAAAAAGAGAACTGAAAGAAAAGTCTAGGAAAATGTTTAAATTGTCTGGGGTGACTGTGAAGTGATGGATATGAAAACAATAAATTGATTGTGTAAGGAGCTGTTGTCACTTGTGTTAACTGTTGCTTCCCAGACAGTAAAAGCAGTCAGACTGCTCTTTGTCTGCAGCTGATGGGGATGGAGCTCCATCCTAATGGCAGTTCATTGATTGCACAAGGGGGCTGGCAGTCTTGAAGAAGCTGCATGGCTCATTCCAAGCTTTAACACCTCCAGAACTGCAGAAGTAGGATATTTCTCTGTCCACATTTTAGAATCACGTTGATCATCAATAACTGTTCATCCCTGGGTTCCATGCATTAGCTCCCCTACTGTTACCAAGGAGAAGTGCGGATGAGTGCAGGTTGTGCACTTCCTGCTGTAGCCAGGGAAAACTTGGCCTAAGTCTGAACTGAGCCATAAGAATTGAACACAAAATACTCTTTTAGGTGTTATGGTTGTGATTTGCCTTTGAAATGCGAAGGCCTAGAATCTACTTTTGCTTTCTTGTATTTTTGTTAATGTCTGAAGAAACTGAAGAGTTGTATCAGATCCCATTAATCCGTTAGCATTTGTGATTCACAGGGTTTTCATAGTGTCTAAATATTTAATACGGAATTATTAATTCTGATTCACTAATTATTAAACCAGAAAGGAAATAGATGCAGGTAGAGCATAAATGAAACTTGTGGGAAATGTTGTTGGAGTTGGGGCTTGGTTGAGATGCTCTCCTTATTGCTGCTCTTGCTTTCATGGGCCACTTGTTCATTGAAATTATCAAAATAATGAACTTGGACAAAGAACGGCAAGCAGAGTATTTTTGTCATATGTATGTGCACAAGGGAAGAAAAGCCTGAAATTATTTCCTTACTGAGCACAGTTGAGTGGTTTCCTTGGATTCTCAGCCTATAAGCCAAGTGGTAAAACTGCGAAAGACTTGCTCAGGCAAATGTGAGTTGGTGGGAGATGCAGTTCCTTAAAAACAAAGCACAGCTGTTTTATGGAAGAATAAACAGCTGAAGTGATCTGAAGGCTGTCCTGATGACAGCCACGATACCTGGGACAAAGCAGTAACATGCAGGAGATGGTATAAAACTGCCAGGAAAGCACAGTGTCACATAGTGCAGCAGTTCCTGCACTGATGCATCTTCACAGCCCATCCTTACCTTGCTTATAAATGCTTTACTCTTTTACTGCTGTCTTTTTGTTTTATTTCATAAATACATTTGTTTCATAGTCTTCCTTATCTCCGTCATGAGAACTACCAGGTTTCTTGTGCTTGCTGTCAGTGTTTTCATTGGTTCCTTAAAAGTGGAGGTCTTATGCCGTCCCAGCTGTGTTCACGTATGTTACAGAATCTCAGCTTGACTTACCTTCAGGCCTTAATCAACCTTGCTTGCCTCTGCTTTTGTACTGAACCTGCTTCCCCTATGGCCTGTCAGTGCCTTGTCAGTTCACAGAGTTGAAGATTCCTTTTTATATTGGCGTTCTTCTAGGCTCACATACAGTCCATATGAGTACCTAGGATTAGTGCAAACTCATAGAAGCTCTCATTCACCTGTCTCTTCCTGCAGCAGGTACATGTGTCTGAACTTTGACTTCTGTTCTCGACTTCTGTTCTTTCCTTCTGTAAGTGTGGTGTTTCTGCCTATTACAGAGAATTTCACACTGTGCAATAAGCATTTAATCTATTGTTTCTGAGCCTAAGCATTTAGACCTGGCTTCATTTGGGTTTAGATAAGTACTTGTCTTCTTTCTTTCTTTCTTTTTTTGGTCCAAAAGTGTTTTGTGTGCTGGTTTAACTTTCATGAACTGAAGTTTTTGGTGTTTGGTTGTTTGTTTTTTTTTTTGCCAACTTAGGAGTTAAGAAGCAGAAGTGTCTTTGTCTTTCAGCCTTTTTATCACCAATTCCGAGTGCCGTAATATCTGTTGATATGTGCTGTATGTTTCCTCCATCGTGTTCTCTGGAGCAGCGTGTGATCTTCAGACTTTCCTCATAATCCTAGGCGTTGGAAGGGACCATTGGAGACATTTAGTCCAGCTCTAGTCTCAGCAGGATCCTGAGATAGATCACACAGGAAAATGTCCAGGTGGGTTTTGAATATCTCCATGGAAGAGGATTCCACAAGCCTTTCTGATCAGTGTGTTTCAGTGCTCTGACATCCTTACAGCTAAGAAGTTTTTCATTACGTTTGTATGGATCTTACTGTGTTGCAGATTTTGCCTGTTGCATCTTGTTCTATTACTGCACATCACTGAGAAGAGCCTATCCTCATCCACTTGCATCCTGCCCTTTAGCTATTTATAAGCACCAATGAGATCTATCCCTACCCATAGCCTTCTCTTCTCCAGGCTGAACAGCCCCAGGTCTCAGCCTCGCCAGGACAGGGTGGAGGGGGAGGATCACCTCCCTTGACCTGATGACCATGCTCTTTCACATGCATCCCAGGACAACAGAACCCTTGCAGAATTGCTCTTTGAAACTACTTAGTGCAGTACCTCAGCACACATAGCTGTGTCAGGGAAAAGATACGTTCTTTGGAAAGTAATGATTTTGAGTCTGTCTCAATGGTTTTGAGACCTAGGTTATGCAGCAAGGAGCTCTGCAGAGACAATTCTCAGTAATTCTCAGTAAGTGGTTCCATTTCAGTGTGTACGATTTCAATAATCCAATTGAGTTGATAGAACAAAACTGGTTTGTAGGAGTAAGTGCTTATTTGGCTGAACCTTGCAACCAGGTCTGTGTTAGTGTTCTGTGTCTGACAGCCACAAATATTACTTTTGCTGCTGCTGCTTCTGTGGGGGCACAGGTCACCGTAGGGGATGCTTCATAAGGATTTTCTCCTTAACAGTTGAGCTGATGAGCAGGAATTGTAGGTTGCCTTCTTTCCGTTGGCTTCCAGTGTTTCCTCTGCCCAAGAGGACACTGACATCTAGTGGATGGGTTCCATATGCACGATGCAAGCCAACTGCTGTTCTGTGGCTCTCTCTATTCTGTTAGGCTCTTGCCTAAATTGTGCTTTGTTCAGATCTTTAGGATTTTTCTCAAAGGGGAATTAAAAACAAAAAACAAACAAACAAAAAACAACGAGAAAGCAACCTGGCCAATGTCAAGTAACTTCTTCTGGGGCTTGAGATTTAGGGGTTGTACTGTTAAACCAGTTGTTGCTTGTTGGGAGCTTTTGGTTCGGTCCTGTTGAGTGCATGTAGGTGTTTGTAATGCAGTGATTTTAGATACTGTGTTCCTCAGTCATCCTCCCAGTCTATGAAGAGCAGCTGTTACCTGCACTGCCAGGAGAGGCAGATGGGACAGTTTTTTCACCAATGAGACAAAGAATCCCTCTGAGCTGCCTTCAGGTCTGGCCCTCTCCTTTGGATGAAGCTCAAAGCCTAATGACACGCAGTAGTAGTTCTCTGCTGCTTGTCACATGCATCTGGTGGCTTAGCTGGGAACTGAGTGGCAGGACAAGTTTTAGCAGAAGCACAGTTTCTCTTGAAATGTTCCTAAGCAGAAGAGTGAGCATTTAGAAAGCTTTCATTTTAGTGTTAATATTGCTTAAAGATAAAAACAGAAACTTCGGGTAATGAGATCCAACTTTAACGAAGGAAATAAACGCTGCTTGAAAATGAATAGTTTAATGGCCAGGTGTGATACCTTGTGCTGCTATTGAGCCATTGTCTGTGAGCAGGTGGCCCTTCTGCTGTGGGTTATTGTTTCATCTCTGGAGGTTTAAGTCATTCTGCACAAGCACTTGTTAAGCAATAACTTACTGTTGGGAGGCTTGTTTACCCTCCAGCCATTTTCTGAATGAGGTTAAAAGGAGGCAGTTCCAAGGCATTTAGAGTCAAAAAACTTGTCAGAAAAAAAACAAAGACTGGCAGTGCTTAAAAATGGGGGTGTTGGGCTGAAATGCTTGGTGGCAGTATTTAAAAATGAAAATACTGCTTCCTCTTCCTGAGTAAACATGACATGGTGATGAGTGCTAAGGTTGTTTCATTAATCGCTTACATTCTTTGCTTACAGCAGTAGCTTGTTGATCGCTGCATGTCCCGTGTCTGGTTTCTTGCTGTGGCAGCTAGAAGCAGTTACTAACTGTCACTCAGCTCACTTGGCTCATAGTCACGCCGGCCACCATCACCGTTAGTTTCTCACATGCTGCTTTTATCAGTAGTTTCAAACCTTATTGTCTCAATAGCCCACTTCATTGCTTCTTGTATTGTTTTCATCTGCTTTATTGATTGCTTTCTAGCTTTGTCATCAAAAAGTCTATTAGCATCATCTGCTATTAGTGATGTCATTCATGAAGCTGTGTGACAGGGCTAACGCAGAGCTGTGTGTGTTGTGGTTTTGTGATTATTTTGTTGTTGTTGTTAAGAAACTGCTGGTGAAATCCTTTCCATCAAATGATTTGTTTGGGTTTTTTTCCCAGTGTTTCTCATCATAAAAACAGGCTAAAAAGCCCCTGGTCTCGCCTGGATTCTTATGAAAATTCACACGCTCTCTTTGCAGTTGGCACTGAGTCAAATACTTTGGAGCTCAGATGAGAACAGCTTCCTTTCCCAAGAAAGGAAATGGGCTCTTCTTGCTATGTCACTTACTCCAGAGTTGAGAACTGCAGATAAGAATCTTGAGGTTAGATCTGAAAGTATCCCTGTACGTTTCTGAAATTCCTGGAAGTAAACCTGTCATCCTGAACCTGGCTGTGTTAAATAAAGTGGTTTGTATCCCAGATAGAGGCTTTGGCTGTTGTTTACCAAACAGGTGGTCTTGTTCTACCTTCTGGATCGTAAACACGCAGCTCAGGAAAGCAATAACAATTGAGGTTTACTTGAAAAACACGATCAACACCTTGACTGACAGGGCACTTGCCTGAGCTGGGTTCATTTTACTTGTTGCCTTGAGTAGCTTTATGTTTTTTGAAACTTGGTTCTGTAGAAGGGCAGTGTTTGACAAAGGAGTGGTGTAAGAGGCCGCCTGCAGGGTTTGGGCATGGGGGGAGGCTTTGTAGAACTCTTTGCAATTGGGTGTATGCCTCACATGGGGTCTGCAACACAGAAGAATGTCTGAGATATCCTATTAATTATATCATAGTAAAGGCAACCTGCAAATTCTTTAACGTTGAACTTGCATTTATACACATAGGGCAATATAATATAAAATCATTGACTCATAATGCAGTTGTTTCTCTGCTTGAGGTTGCTGCTCTGCCTTCATCTGAGTAGTTTCTTAATGGCTTTCTGCTCTGAGAATGGCGTTGGCTCCTAAATACCCTGTTCTTTCTGCATAGCGTGGTGGAAAAGTGAGCTTTTTCAAGCAGATAGGGGTGTATTTCTTAACCAGAAATGGGCAGGTGCAACAGATACCCACAACTAGGATGCAAAGTTTCTTTGCCTATCGATAAGTGCTGTGGTGGTGATTAGCTGCAGCTATTGTGGTTGAAGTCTTAGTACAAGTTTGTATCTTTAATGAAACTACTTCTTTCTGGCTCTTAAAGTGCTATTGAACTCCGTCATAAAAGGCCTCTTTATAACTAGCGCATTCCTTGGCTTCCAAACACAGCCTTGAAGAAGGGGTGAAAATAGTTCTAAGCGTGTTTTCTGCAGTCAATAGAAATGTATTTTCTATTTGATACCTTTATTTCCCCCTCCATCTCCTCTCTTCCTTTTTTTTTTTGCTTTCCATGTCAACTGTAAACTCAAGTAAACTCAGCTGTAATATATATGTTACTGCATGGATGTGCTGATGTTGGAATGGTGGTTCTGTGCTTAAGTCTGGGAACGTTATTGAGTTTGGGGTTGTTTTTTTGGGGGGTGAAAGGGAGGGAAACAGTTCTTAAAACCTTGTGG
Organism: Excalfactoria chinensis; assembly: GCF_039878825.1. Lineage (NCBI taxonomy): Eukaryota > Metazoa > Chordata > Aves > Galliformes > Phasianidae > Excalfactoria > Excalfactoria chinensis. The sequence continues at coordinate 11,379,013 of NC_092825.1, read as the reverse complement.
CTGCTATACTTGCCAATTACAAACTAACCTAACTAGTGAAGGTATCCTTATCTTGCCTGCTGAGTAATACGGGTTCTAAAGAACTTCCAAAAGACTCAGCAGATGGTGTATTTTTGTATAAGTTCAAGCCTGTTTCTGGGAAAAAGAGAAATTAATTGTTAGACTTCTGGTGAGAGAGGAAGCCAATGCCCTTTTATTGCTCACATATCTGACGTCAGCATGTTTCACACTGAGCTCATGTCATCAAATAGTAATTCAGCTGTGATTGAAGTTGAGTCACAGTTACTGAAGAATGTCACATAAATAGAAGGAGTAGCAAGCTTGAGTTCCACAGATATTTCAAGAAGGTAATTTGGCCCTCAAGCTGGATTTTGGTTGCAATGCTTCTTGAGCATATACAGCTATGCTTTATACTGGAGGATTTGTTAGGCTCTAGCTTTTCAGGATCAAGTAGTTCTCAGTGAGTCTTGCTGGGCAGTGCCTGTCTCAGCTCCACTGGCAAGAAGCAGCTGATAAGAGCCATAACAGCCACAGCTGACTGTGCTGCAGGGGCAAGTGGGGACAGGATGTGATACAGCTCAGCAGTGTGGTAAAGGCAGTGTGCAGTTGGAGACTGACTCTCATGTGAACCCCGTCCAAATATTTGACTGAAGATCTTTGGAATTTGATGCCTCATTCTGCATACAGTGAAGCCAACAGCAAGGGAGTGGTAAAGGATGTTGGGAAGAGGCTTTAACAGCAAGCAATTGTTTAGCCATGTTAATTCTCCCTGAAAAAGTTCACAAACTAAAAGTTCTTCAAAGGAGGTTCAGGTGATACCTACTTAGTTCCTAAAGCTTCTAATTTGTCTGGGCTGTACTGTATCTGTATTGTCTGTTAGAGCTCCTGCTTTCAGGGTGCTTTTTGCTGTTCGGGGATGTAATGTGCGGTAAGGCAGAAACACTGAATCCAAGGAGCTGTAGAGTTGCTGCCAATGGTTACTGGCTCTGCCTCTTGTACAGCTTTGAAGCTTGGGTTCATTTCAGATGCCTGACTGAGCTGGAGTGAAACCTCCTGCCTTTGGGGTGTTCTCTGTGGAGAAATTCTGAAGTCATGCTTAGGCACTTCCTTCTGTGCTTCCATGGCTTGTTTGTGGTAATGCTGCTACTCTGGCATCTGTTTTTATTCCATCATACCCATCAGGTTTGACTTCCTCATCAAACTTTAAACGTGATGTAAGAGGTAGGTTGGACAAGTCTCTGCTTTGATTTCTGTTTCTGCTGAAGGGCACGTTCTTTAGAAGTGGTCACACAATTCACGTATGATACTGACAGTGTCAGCATCATGTTCAGAGCTGTCAGTATTAGACTTCAGAGCTCGGTCTGTGTGGGTGCTGGTCTGTGCTGTGCTGAGGGAAGAAAAAAGGGACGCTTTAAAGACAATGCTTACCTCTGCCTATAGTCAGTTTGGGGTTTAGAAATGAGCCAAACCACTCCATCTCTGGTATAGGAGTGGAAAGCACACCCCACTTCTCTGAGGCTTGCTTTGGGCCCAGCTTCTCAGCAGACCTCCTCTCTGTTGGTGCTGCAGGCTTTTTCTCTTTGCTGTTGGTGACTGAGATGAGGGCATTGTTGAAACTGCTGTATACATCTGTGTATTTATGGGTTCATCTCTGCTTAATGCCAGTGAAACCACTTGCAGTTATGTTGTATGAACAGCTGAAATCATTGGGACCATAACAAGACTGAGCTCTTGGTTCTGGATGCCATACAGCAAGATACTTGCATCATGATTCAGGGTTTTGGGTACATTCCCAGCTGACCTGTGGTTGTGCTGCTGAATCCTGCAGTGGTTCTGAGGGCTCTGTAAATGCCTGTGCTGAGTGCTCATGCAGATGACATCTTACAGAACAGCTACAATAAGCAGCCTGTCCTGCTGCCCCCCTCTAGTGTGCCTGAACCTTTTCTGTAGGAAGCTGCTGAAGGTGGGAGAGTTATTCCTCTTTGTACCCTTGCTGTGCTGTGGGACAGGGCTTCTTACTGCTAAGGAAGTATGCATGTAATGAGAACTGAGCAGTTAGCCATTTCTTTTTGCCAGTTATTTATAGGTATCTCATGATAAGACCTTATATTCCTAGCTCAGAACTGAATGCTGATTCAGCTGAAATAGACTTAAATGTCTGTCAGTTTCTTGAACAAATCAGCTGAGCTGTTGGAATGCTGACTGTAAAACTGTGTAGCACTGATAGAATTGGCATCTGCAGACTCCCAAAGAAAAGGCTGCAAAGAAGGTGTGGAGGTGGGAAACCTTTCTTTTCTTCTTTAGCGCAAGATACATGTTGTATTGAGTAGGTTGACATGCATCGCTACACGGCAAGTTTGAAGAGAGCTCACAAAAGAGGAAGTCATCATTTGTTTGCACTAATATGAATGTTAATTCTTTTGAAAGCTTGCAGAAGGTTATTTGGAGGACAGCTTAAGCCCTTACTGTCTTGACTCGAAAGCTGAACTGCTTGTGGAAAAGGAATTGGTGAGAAGATTGGTATGGAAAGCTGACATGCGAAGATGGCGTATGTTGTATGTCACAGTGAGCTCAGTTTTGAACTGTATTTAGTAGCTGTTTTTTTTTTTCAGTTAGAAGCTCTTGGCTCTTTTGCAGCCCTGCTGATCGATCCCATTGTAACACTTAATCAACTGGAGTGCTGGAAAAATGTTCTCTTAGAAATTACTCACCGTAGCTTTCTGTAGGAACACGTTACCTTTGTAATCACACAGGGAGGTAAGATGGATAAAAGCTGCGTGTGTTGAAAGAAAGACTTGAGGGGGAAATTCAAGGTTAGATGAGAAGTTTTTAATACACTTCTGCTGTCTATGCACACACAAAAACTGAAACCTGAAGGCTAAAGGAATAAGAGGATAGTAGCAAATCCAGTCATTTGGAAGTTATGCTCTTAAGCAGGAGGCTTCTCTGGGTATCAGTTTTGTTTCCTGGTATGTTTTTATTTTGTTTCCTTATTCCGTTTATGTTTTGTTTTCAAGAACTGAAAATCTTGCGGCCCATTGGACAAATGTGAGGCTTATTTCTGTTAGGAATTATTTCTGTTAGGAATTATTGCTGAGCTCCTTTTGTACTGTTAAGCAGCGTGTTATTTGTGGGATGTGCTAACTATAAATGCTTTTTCTGTTTTTGTATTGAGGTATGTTTCCTAGACTTCTAACCAGAAGTCAGACTGCTTCCTCATCACATATTTTCTCATGAATGGAAATGTTCACATGAATGAAATCACAGAATTGCAGCAGTTGGAAGGGACCTCGTGAGATGATAGAGTCCAAACCCCTGCTAATGCAGGTTCCCTACAGTAGGTTGCACAGGTGGGCTTCCAGCTGGGTCTTGAATATCTCCAGAGAAGGAGACTCCACAGCCTCTCTGGGCAACCTGTTCTGGTGCTCCGTCACCTTCATCATAAGGAAGTTCTGCGTGTTTGTATGGAACTTCCATTGTTCCAGTTCTAGGCCATTGCTCCTTGTCCTTGCTGGCCATGCTTTGTATAATGCATCCCAGGATAACATCAGCCTCCTTGGCCAATTCATTGCTCTCTGTGATTGCTGTTGTTCTGCCAGCTTTGTTGTCCTGCACATTTTCACTTGATGCATTTGCAGCAATAGATGGTGCTAAGGAAACTGCTTTGTTCAGGAGTAGAAAAATCACAACCTTGGTTTGAACACGTGAATGAAAATGCTGCAGAGCTTTTAAAAGTATCTTAAATTGTATGTTAGTAACGTAATGTAAGATAGTGAAGTTTAATAGTGCAGTGTTTTGCTTTATCTCCTTTAAGCAGGGGGTTTCCTTGTGCGTGCCGTCTGCCTTGACTAATGTTTCTTTAGTGAATTTAAATCTCTAAATCATGCAGTAATATGAACTCCTCTGAAAAAACAGCCAAGTTAAGATAACACAGTGCAATGTGCCACCTAATACTGGAACAGCGTGGATCCCAGTTCACTACCTAATTGTAGAGGGACTTTTCTTTTATAGGGCTCAACACGCTTCCTTGAACACACAGGCGGTTTTCAGATGTCTTCCTGCAGTGAAATACAGAAGATGGAACTCCCAGAAAATTCTGTATGTCAGTCCTGTCTATTAATCACTTCAGCAGAGTGCCCAGAGTTTAAGTGTCAGCAGGTGTTGCCAGAAGGGAGAGCTGAGGTAGGATGGGCTCCCGCAGAAGTTTGGTTCTTCCTATCAGTTTGGCTTGCAATCTGTCTTCGCTGGCTGAAACCACAACGCAATCCTGTTTCAGGGCTTCATTTCAGAGAAATGGGTTCAGTCTGAACTATTTCTTGCAGCCAAAACCATGCGGAAGTGTTGAGATGCAATGAAACATTTTTTTTAATAGAATTGGATCATTTTCCTGTCATTGTTTATAGTTTGTGTTTGGGAAAGCTTTTTCCTTGCAGCACAAAGTCTAGAAATTCTTACAAATAGTTCTTTGCGAGCTGACAGGAATAACTGGGAAAAGACTGACATTTGCCACAAACGGGCTGTGTCTGAAATGCTCCCAAGACTCGGTGGGAAAAGACGTACTCCCAGAAATGCCCCGTACTCCCAGAAATGCCCCGTGCTTCCTGTGCTGGCAGTGACGAAAGGCAGCCAGGTCTCTGCATGTGTTTGTGCCTTCCTGTGCAGCCCAGAGCTGCAGAGGTACATGGGGCTCCACTGACAGTCCATCCTACAGCTGAGTTCATTCATATCATCTTGCCCTGGAGTTTCCCAGAGCTCTGAGTGATCAGAAAGTGATGTGGGGAGGCAGCAGTTAGATTTGGAGGGACTGTAGGCTGAAATACTTGCAGGACCCAGATGGTTTTGGGAGGGTTCCTTACAGGTATATTTTTCTCACTGCATAAGGGGACTGGCAATTCTATTCTGCCCTAGTAATGTGTATTAAATTACTAGGAGGAGAGCACTGCTGAATATGTAATGCATGTGTTTTTCTTCCCCTGCCTGCCAGTAAGCACAAAGAAATGTTAAGCTTAGGCTGGGAAGAGCTGTCTTAGGAAATGAGTGCATTAATGCATCTTTTCAAGCGTGTCCTGGTGTCATTTTATGCTTTGACTATTAAGAGAATTATGATAGAAGATTTTCTTCAGTGTTCAGATTTTTTGGTGTGACTTGAGAAGTAAAACACGTTGTTGTGTGATCAGTTCTGTCTCCCAGCCCTGCTGCCACAGATGTCCATACAGAACCTGCGAAGCCTGTGGCTGTTGCCTGTTATCATGTGGCGAATGGGCTGTGGAAGCCTTGGAGCACTCCAGCAGCTGAGTTTGACACTGTTATGTGCTGTTCCTTAGCTACAGTCAGAACAGCATTGCTTGCTTCAAACTGCTTTTTATACTGAGGTTTTGGAATGCAAGTCTTAGGAGAGTCAAGGAGAGCTCTGGGTAGGCAAACTCCTGGTGAATATTTTTCATGTGTCCCTTATGGAGGATCCCAGGAAGGAGGTGCAAGAGCTTATATAACTTAAATAAGGTTCAAGCTTTCAAAGCAAGTATAAATATTTTCTCCAATCCACAAACAGCATTTCTCTAGAATTAAGCTGTGTGTATTAACAGAATCATAGAATGGCTTGGGTTGGAAGGGACCCCCAGGATCAACAAGTTCCAGCCTCCTGTCACAGGCAGGGCCACCAATGTCCAGATCTGGTACTAGAGCAGGCTGCCCAGGGCTCCATCCAACCTGGCCTTGAACACCTCCAGGAACATCTAGAGCATCCACACCCTCTCTGCGCAGTCTGTGCCAGCACCTCTTCCTCTGTGAAGAACTTTCTTCTGACATCCATTCTAGACCTTTATTCCCTGAGCTTAAGGCTATTCCCCCTGTCCAATCACCTGAGTAAAACATCAATTCCCCTCTGCTGCAATGAAGTTTCCTTGGAGCCTTCTCCAGGTTGAGCAATCCCAGCTCCCTCAGCCTGCCTTCGTAGGGGAGGTGCTCCAGCCCTCTGATCATCTTTGTGTCCTTCCTCTGGACCCTCTCTAACAGCTCCACATCTTTCTTGTGCTGGGAGCCCCAGATCTGGATGCTGTACTCCAGATGAGTCCTCACAAGGACAGAATAGAGAGGGACAGTCACCTTCCTATTTCTGCTGGTCACCCCTCTTCTGCTGGAGCCCAGGTTACCATTGGCCTTCTGACCTGCAGCACACTGCTGGCTCATGTTTGGCTTTTCATCTGCCACGCTTTCTGAGATATGAAATAGACACACAGCGTTGACTGTGAAAGTCAGAAATATTTTCTAAACTGACTGCACAAAGTTCGTTTTCATACAGTAGGATTCCATGTGTTGGATTTTAAGAGTTGGTTTGTCTCACTTAAAACACTGAAGTAGAACTTAAATCATATTACAGAATATTGAACCACAGTGGAAGCTGGAATTAGGCTTCTGAAACCCACTTTGTTCCAAGGACTTACCCCCACCATCACAGGGTGTTTGCCACCTTCCCAGTAACCACAGCACAGTGAGCAAGCAGAATTAAACTCGAGTATTTCTAATGAGAATGAAAGTCAAGACCTCATGAATGTAGCTCTTTGTCACAAATATTTGGTTACTTATTGTCGATTTTATTCTTAAAGGAAGATGTGAATGAAGGTTTCTGAGGTCCTGAATGAAGGTCCTGGAATAGCTGTTGTGGTGAGCTGATCTGTGTCCCTGTGTGTGTGGCTCTGTTTCTCCTGGCAGTTCCACTGCCTTACTTAGCCTAAGTGAACGTTGCTTTGTATTGCGGGCAGCTCTGTTTGATGAATTAGCATGAAGGGAAACGGTGACAGCTCGCTGGATATCTTTCATTGATTTAATGTAGTCTGAACAAAATTCTTTCTTTCTCTGCCCTGCCATTACCCCGTTCTGTCACTGAGCACATTCCCCTTGCTCTGGTCACTCCAGGCTGTAGCCTAGGAAGCACTGCACCTCTCGCACCCTGAAGCAGGCAGTGTGTGCACGCTGCAGTGCCTTTGTGCAGAAGCCTCCTTTTGCATGCAGTGTCAATTCTGCTGCTGTGGTCCAGCACTCCTCCTGGGGTCGGTGATTCAGGCTCAGTTTTCAGAATTCTTTCCTTTAAGCCAAGTCTTTCCAAAGCATAAAGTAGGTACTATTCTGTGTAGCTCAGACTACTAAAGAAGCATGAAGATACTTATTCTTTTTTGGTTGCTCTCATGACTGTGCTTCCTTACCCTATTAGCCATATCACAAAACAGCAGACAAATGTGCATGAAAAGAATGAATCCAAAAGTAATTTAGGAACAGGGATCCATATTCTGCCACATTTCTTTCCTGATGTTTGCCTCAGAGCTGGCCTGTGCTAGTCCTGCTTTCCACTCTTGTTTTGCACATTCTATAAGGGAGAAGAAAATGATGAATTGTCTCATCAGTCTCTAGAGAATGAAAGTTGGTACTGGGCCCTCGCTGGTGTTTTCATCTTGCAGTAGATCCACATTATACCCTGATACTGTTGGTTTGTTGTTTTTCTTTATTTCCTTTATGCCTTTAAAATAGGCAAAGCAGGAATGATCTTCTTGGGGTGCTTTTTGCTACCTACTATTTTTCCTGTACTGCTTCCTCACGTGTGTCTTTTTTTCACAGAAAATGGCTTCTGCTTCTATTCATGGCATTTAGAGGTTCTCTAAACTTTACTGTTTCTTTTTCTAAGTGCAATCAAAGCACTTGCTCCAGCAAAATAAGAGGAGATGAAAAGTAAAATAATGAGACGTGGGGCATATTTGTGGCTGTGCTTGGGAAGAATCTCTTTCTCTTTATGGCGTTTTGTTGTTTTTTGGATTGGAGGTTCATCACTTCTTTCTAACTACTTTCTGGTCTTACAGTTGTTGGCTGACACAGCTGAATTGTATTTGCTGTTTGTAGACTCCTGGTTCAGTGTCCAGTCTTAGCACTGCCAGTTTTTGTTTTAACTTGACGCAGGTAAGTGCAGTGTTGTATAGGGCTGAGTCTCCTGCAGGCATTTTTAGGAAGAAATTCTTTACTCAGAGGGTGGTGAGGCACAGCTGCCCAGAGAAGTGTTGGTGCCCCATCCCTGGGGATGTTAAAGGCTGGGTGGGACGGGGCTTTGGGCAGCCTGATCCAATGGAGGTGTCCCTGACCCATGACAGAGGGCTGGAACTGGATGGTCTTGTGAGGTCCCTTCCAACCCACACAGTTCTGTGATTCTATGGTTCACCATTCTCCGGTATTGTCTGTACCGTGTTATAAACTGGGGTTCTCCAATAGTTTACTATATATATACAAGTTGTGAAGTTGTTTTTAGTGTTGCAAAAGTTTAGCACGGTCTTCTTGGAATCTTGCCTGGCGCTGTTAATATGTCTTCTCAAGAATCGAGTCTTTCTATTTGCTGTATAATCTTCTCAGGTAATATATTCAGCACTTGGATCAGAATTTGGTCAGGCTTTCTGTCCCACCTAACATTACAAAAGAAAACAATTCAGTGTGCTAATTCCATTACTCTTCCTAGCATTCGGTGGCTTCATCTGCCATAAGAGTCCTCTGAGAATTATCTGAGAGCTTTTGTGGACTCATATGCACGCTGGTCAGCAGAATCCATGCAGTTGCTGTCCACCATTTACATGTTTTTCACTGCGTCCATATCTCATGGAAGTATTTTTCTGTAAGAAGCAGAAATAGTGAATTTCTTTCTGTTTTGTTTTATTTTTCTGGAAGAGCTGCTGGGGGAGCTGAATTACAGACTCATTTTTCCTTTTTGGTTAGGTTGACTGCAGTGCGTCTTCCAAGTGGTTTTGTAGTTTTAGCACAATTCAAGAAGAAATGTGCCTTTCCAACCAAGACTTGAAGTCCTGTCTGTATGTTGTTGTGTTAGCAGTGACAAATGCAGTGCGCATTTCTGATTAACAACCAGCCTTCCACAACCTGAAAGAAAACCACAAATGTTTTGAGTGTTCAGGGATGATTTTTAAGCATCAAAGATGAAGGGGAAGTGTGAGCAACCTGTATCCCACTCCCTGCACACAACACCCCTCACTGGAAATACTGACCTTTAAAAACCTGTCTTCTGAAGCCTGTTCTGCGCGCTGCTACCCTGGCAGTGATGATAGTGACTGTTTAGCAGCTACCCAGCGTTAGCTGGAAGCCAGCCATCAGGTTCCTTTTTAAATCTCTATGTCAATTCAGTATGAGATTAAGAAGTACTTTTCTTCCTTCTCAGTTTAAGGTTGCAAGTGCGTAACTTGAGTGAGATGAATGAACCTGTATTGCTTTTATTTCCTGCATTGCAGGAAGGGATAGGCAGGTTTTTACTAATAGAGGCTTTGCTTATTTCGAATTTGGAGGATTTGCAATAGATGCAGGGTGAGAAAATTGGACGTAAGGTTGTGAGCTCAGCAAACTTTTTGTCGCCCGCTTCATTGAGAATAGCATGCTGAGCAGCAGGGCCTTTGAAAGAAGGGCCAGAGAAACCTGTATGAGCATGAAACTCAGTGGGAGTTGAGTGTTAGGAGCTGCGAGCTGCCCAAAGCTGGGTTCTTCCTGCTCAGTTGTCAGCGTGTGAGCTCAGTAGCAAAATAACAGCTGTTCTTAAGCCAGCCTGATCTGTGATGTTCCTGCGGGAATCCTGGGGAATAACAGATGTTTGTTTCTCACACGTATGCTTGATAATGCAGTCCTTATTCCTTGACGTGGCAGCGTGCGTTATAATGACAGTATGGCTGTATGACCATGGCCTAGCAGCTTTTTCACTGTTCCGTATAGAGCGTTTTCAAGTTGGTTGTAAACTGCTGCTGAGCAAAATGTACCTATCAGGTAATTAGGCTTAAAAATAAATAAATAAATAAAAATTGGAGAAAACTGTAGAAGGATAGAAGAGTTTTTTTGGGGTGACCTATTTATCTATATACATCAATGAAGCTAGCCTTGTTTCTGGTGCCTTAAAACTTGAAAGTATAACATAAGTGTTTTATTTCAGAGATTAAGAAGATTATCCACAAAATACAGAACAGAGAAGATCTATCCAACAGCCACTGGTGAAAAGGAAGAAAATGTGAAGAAGAACAGATATAAGGATATATTGCCATGTAAGTCTGATTTGTTTGTTAATGGACGATAAAGATAAGGCTTGTTACGCTGAATGTACTCTAAATTTTGTTATTTAGTTAACAACAAAAAGCAAAATTGGAGATGCTTTGAAGGATTGTTTTCATGAAGTTTTTATTTTTAACTTGGCAGGCAGGGGGGAGATGTATGTATTTTGTTGGGGGAGTTATCAGCCAGATATACAATATTTGCTGGGTCTCCAGCTGTGTCAAGCTGAGGCTCAGAATAGTATAGGAACTTACTGGGTCTGTATGCATTTTTAAATGTTCATGATAGGAAACAAATGTCAGCTTAAGATCTTGAGATTTTTAAGGAACCTGTGGTTGTGGTTTGAAGTAAAATAGATTGTTCTTGCTGGTTCATACCTTGCAAGCCGTGTCTGAGAGCTGTCAGTGTTGAGTATCTTCTGTTTGTGTTTTGCTGCGGCCCAAGTAAAATGGTTTCATGTTCAGGCATATAAAATGTGACTCAGAGCAGAGTTTTACATTCTAAAACCAAGTGTATAGTTAGAACAGATTTTGTTGTGACAAGATGGTGTGTTGCAGGTTCACTTTGTGCATCTCGTGAGGCCACACATCTCAGCAGTTCTTGCCGTGCTTCTCAATACAAGTAACTGTCAGCAAGATTAAAGGCTGGTCCTCTGACAAGTGCCATTTTTCATATCCCAGAAGATTAACGACAAGTCTGTTCCGCTTAGCTCTCTCAGAAGTGTTTGAAGGCTTATAATCCATTTGAAGCTGAAAATGTTCTTAGGCATCATTAGCTTTCAGCTTCAAGATATATTCTAGTAATAAACTCGGCATTTCACACTGTGGTGTACCTGTGGGTTTTGTTTCTCTAGTGATGGAGTTTTTACTGCTTTCCAGAGCTAGGAGCTATGCTTCCAGAGGTCAGCTTGGCCATAGAGCCACAGGCCCTAGATTGTTTAACAAGGTGGGCATAGTGGTTGCCGCCATGGTGAGAAGGAAGGACACACATGGCACTGAACTCAAAAGCAACAAAGCAGTGAAATGTCATTGGGCTTTCTTTTAATTTGTGAGGAAAGATGTTAAATGGTTACAGTGAGAGAGAGGAAGTTGTTGTTACAGTACCTTTATTCTGCTTTTTCCATGCAGGGTTATTGATAGTTAGATAAAAATATGACAAAAAATCAGTTGCCCTGAGGCTGAACCCATGGGACACAACAGCCACTATGGCAGTAAGTGGCTGTCGCTAGAGTGGGGGATGAGCTTTTCTTTTAGTACATCTGAAAAAAAATGAAAACATGAGGCATTAGGATCTGCAGGGATGTACAGATCACAGTGGAGAGAATGAACAAACCTCAAAGCTGGTGGTGAGGAAAATTGAAGGTAAACTTTCAATTGAAATGAGAATATCTTTGAATGCTGAAAAGTTCCAGCAGTGAAGTTATGGGAGACTAGACAGAGAAATGAAAGCTAGAAGGTGTTTTTGAGGAAGAATGGGTATATTTTTTCTGCTTATTTTCATAAATCCAGAAGGTAGGTTACAAATGCAGCTTAATTGGAGATTTACCCTGTATATCAGAAAAGATTACTGCTACCAGAAAGATCAGTACTTCAATACTAACTTGATATGGGCCTCAGAGTAAATGCAGTATGACCGCGTGTACTCTTTTTCTAAGCTGTCCTTAATGACACTCCAATTAACCGTGGTGTTCACTGATTACTTGAAGACACCAATTTGTAATTCTGAGCAGAGCCTCTAAGCTGTGTATAAAGCTTAAAAAAAAAAAAAGCCAAACACACATTTAATCTCCTGAACCTGGAACTTGCTGTAGAATTTCCTGTTGGGAATTGTGTTTTGGAGCTAAAATGGGAGAAGAGCTGAGCTGTGGCAGATGAAGGAAGGCTGGAAGTGCTGACATCTGGCAGCTACTTCAGAGTTTTGGATCTACTGTGCTGGGAAGATAGGAGCCCTCATTAGCCTACAGTTTTAATTATTTTAATCTGTCATTTAAGAATACTTTTTAAGATTACATTTGTGACATCAGTGAATATTTATAAAGATTTCACGCTTTTACACTATACGTATGGTAGTGTACTACGGTGTAGTATGCCATAATGGTTTCTCTGGGTATTTATTTTAGCGTTGCCTTTGCATTCATCAAGGCTTGTCCCATTTTAGGAAGCAGCACATACTGACACAAATGTTTTCTGCATGTTTTCAGGGCTCTGGAAAGGAATCCCTTGCCTTGGGCTTTTTGGAAGAGATTTAAGTAGTGAATTAACACAGCACATATTTCTTGAGGGCACTTATTACCAGTGATGTTTTGTACCAACAAAGCATCCCAACATCCCAAAACCACTCATATTTCCTCTTTTTGGATAGGCTTGTTCTTTGTTTTTTATTTAACTTAGACTCTTAATAGAGTTTCAGCTGCTTCATGGCTTAGGAATCAACCCTGGGAGCAGGAAGTATTAGAAACTGCTTGGGCAGATGCTGCTTCTGTGCAGACTCCTGTTCCCCAATTCAAATCTATAGGGTACTTTTTTCATTCTTGATTTTGACTTTGTGGTGTTACCTTAAATCAGTCCTTATTGTGGGAACGGTTGGAATGATATGTTGGTGCTTTCTAGGAAGCAGTGGTACCAGCCAAGATGTTGTCGGAACAAATTAAATTGTAAAGGATATTTTTAAAAGATTTCTGAGAATTTTGATCTCCAAAGATGTGTTCTTACAGGAAATGTTCTCCAGCCTGGTCCCTAATGACCAGTGTGGAAATTTGAAATGTCAAGACCTTGTAAATGAAGGACTCAGATGCTTCTGGTTGAGTAGGGGTGGGTTCTGTCCCCCAGCCAAGTGCCCAGCCCAGTGTTTGGGGAGCAGAGGTCAGGCTGTGCTGAAACAAGAAGCCACAGTACATGTTTCATACCGTGATAGCTGATGGACTAAAGCCCTGCCCACAGCTTTAACTAGGCGGGCAGTTGTGCTTTACACTTTCAGCTTCATGGATACAATAAGCATTCTTTTAATTCGGACTATCATGGTCTGTGACAATGTTGTGTGACTGCCACTTGGCTTATCAATTGAATATCAAGTTGATTTCATTAACTGACTTGTTTCTGTGATGTAGTTTGGGGGAACACTTTCATTGCTTAATTTGTCTTATTGATATTCTATTTATATGTTTCATATGTACTACTATATATTGTTTGTAATTCTTTAATTCACATTGTAATTCTTTACTTTTAAAAATATATATTCTTCTTTTAGTTGATCACAGCAGAGTTAAACTGACCTTAAAAACTCCCCCCCAAGATTCTGACTACATCAATGCAAACTTTATTAAGGTATGAATTATTATCCTTACAGTTTTAAAATCTGGTCTAAGCTTTCATTTCAGGTGAGTGCAGCTTTAGGGTTTTAGCCTGAGATTAGGATTCAGAGCTGAGAGGAAAAGATGTCTTTTACTGTGGCTTAAATAAATTTACAAAACCTATTGTCATTTATAGGACAGTATTTTAACTTATATTGTTTTAGGTTTAAACATAATATAGAAAAATCTCATTTTAAGGTGACAGACATCTGAACTGGAACTTTATACCATAGGAAACTACAGATAGAATTTTTAACAGTTGATACTATTAGATACTATTACTGCTAGATATTAAGGGAAGCTGTTTGTAGAACAGAAGTGAGGCGTGGTGTGTGACAAACTGCATGCTTGTATGCACTCTTGCTGTTCATGGCAGAAGTGGAACTGGACCTAATACTCTTAAGACCAAGCCTCTGTAAATGTCTTAAACTTTTTTATATAAACACTGTAAAATCTTTGGTTTATGAAATAATTGTATTCCTTGTATTTTTCAAAAGGGGTGCTAAAGGTGTTAAAATAGAGTGTCATGGGTGCAGGTAGATTTTAGGGTAACCCACGACAACAGAGAAAGAAGTATTCCAGTGTTGATCATGAAATATGGAATAAACAGTGCAGACTTATAGATACCTTTCAGGACTGCAGCATACAAAAATTATTAACTCAATGCTTTCTGTTGCAGTCTCTGCCAGTACAGTAGCTGTTATCTTAGGCCCACTTGAAGTCACTGGCAAAATTATGACTATGTCAACCAGATTCTTATTTCACGTTCACCTTTCTGTTGGATCAAAAATAGAATTCTAATTTTATGTAATTTTCAATGAAAGATTTTATTCAGTACAGATAAATTTGCTTTGTAAACATTAACTGTTCCTTTGTGCAATCTTAGGGAGTACATGGGCCGAAGGCGTATGTTGCTACCCAGGGACCATTAGCAAATACAGTAATAGACTTCTGGAGGATGATATGGGAATACAATGTGGCTGTAAGTACCTGCTTAAAAACCAGGAATTGTGTATTACCCTATTTCATGGTACATCAATTGTATTTTACTTGTGCGAGCCTGCTATTAACAAGAATTTTGATGTTTTTTCTAGCAGAGGTTTGTCATTACTACTTAAACTACAAAATTAACATCTGTGTGTCATTATTCAATATAGTAATGTAATAAAATGTAAAAATTTCAATTATATATGGAATCATGACTTTATATGGACGGGTCAGTGCTTAATTCCATCCCCTGCAGGAGACCTTACCATTTTGACTCCTAATGTGGGCAGACAGTCAAATGCAGAAGCAGCATTAGAAACAAAATGAGCATCCACCTTTTAGTTATGCTAATTGTGGATACCTTGTTTTGCTGTATTTTCTGTATCTCCTCAAACAGTTACTGTTGGGAGTTAACTTTTAGCTACTATTCAAGTAGGATTCTACAAAGAAATTGTTGTTTCTGAAATTTTTTCTTGTTTTTTACCCGACCCTTTAAATGTATCAGTCCCTTCAGTAGCAGCCAGTTAAGGAGTATCTGAGTTGTCATAGCTAGAAGCAAGCAGTAAAGTATTTGTGATCTTTCTTTAACCAGAAGCTAGCTAACATTTGTTCTTTTCAGATAATTGTAATGGCCTGTCGAGAATTTGAAATGGGAAGGGTAAGTGTACCAAATACTAAACTAAGTGAGCTGTTAATGCGTAGACAACATGCCATTACCTGTAAAAACTGTATGTGTGAATGTCATAACTAAGTAATCCACCAGGACTGAAGGAAAATACACTTACGCACAGAAGAAAGAATGAATAGGACTGTTGTTCTTTGTTCATAGTGTTATGTTATTATCTAGGAGTTCTGTCAGAATACACGTTATATCTTTGTATACAGAACTGAACTGATGGTCTGCTTCTGGTCATGTTATTTTGAGTAAAGGAAGTGCGTCTTAGTGAGGTGTATGCCAACTATCAAAATATCAATCCCTTCAGAATTTCCTTTCAATTGATTCAGCTGTGTAAACAATCTGTCTTTTAAAATCTCGTAAACTTCTTAAGACCCAAGAGGAAGAAAAGCATTCTGGAATTCCTAACTCTGAACTTGGGCAAAAACTAGATTAGCTCTTGTTGCCTCCTTCTGTACGATGCATGATTGCATGTGTGTAGGCAGTACTGCAATTCCTGTTCTCCACAGGCTGTATTTATTGGTTTAGTTGTTTGTGTGTTTTTTTTGTTGTATTTGTTATACCAAAACAAAGAACACCTTACTTTCTTAAAAGACAGCTTCAGTTGAAATAGAATAGAGAAGAAGGCATTAGAAACTGCCATCTTGTCTGCTCTTTCTGTTGTTAACTGTCTTTCAGTATCATGTACTAACTAAATTAGGATTCTTTGCTTCAACAGAAAAAATGTGAACGTTACTGGCCGTTGTATGGAGAGGCAGCAGTAACTTTTGGACCATTTCGTGTTTCTTGTGTAAGTATTAAGCTTTATAAAAGAGTTGTGTAGAAGTATTGCTCCATTAGCTTACAGTGGGTACTCAACTCGTGTCAGGCCTTGTATTACAAAAGAAACACTAAACTGTTCAATATCAAAATTTAGGGAAGATGCAAAAGAAAATGATGGAAAGCAATATGTGCATCTAAGTTTTACAGGATTTTTGAATTCCTTGTGACTTTTTTTTTTTAATAGGGGAACATGTGCCATTGGCTTTGTTTCTTTTAGTGCCATTTCTTTAGTTTTTGCATCATGTTGTTTTGAATGTCTGTAGCTGATCAGGAATGTAGATAATATTCAAGTAGCTGTTTCTTTCCATCATTGCTTATGCTACTAGATGTGTGAGAGAAATGAAAGTAGCACTGGACTGGTTTGCTTATTTTGAGGAACATGAAGTTAGGTATCATAAATAGAGAGAGTAGAAACTAGACTTTTTCTTCTCCTGGCAGTGTCTATAGGTTTACAGTGGCATCCTGGCTTGTATCAGAAATAGCACTCCCAGCAGGAGGAGGGAGTTGATCATCCCTCTATACTCAGCACTGGTGAGGCCTCACCTTGAGTACTGTGTTTGGTTTTGGGCCCCTTACTACAAGAAAGATGCTGAGGCCCTGGGGTGTTTCCAGAGAATGTCAGCAAAGCTGTTGGGAGATATGGAGCACAAGTCTCATGAGGAGCAGCTGAGGGGACTAAGGTTGTTTAGTCTGGAAAAAAGAAGACTCAGGGGAGACCTTATGGTTCTCTCCAGCTGCCTGGAAACAGGTTTTGGTGTGGTGGGCCTCTTCCACATAACTAGTGATAGGACTAGAGGGAATGGACTCAAGTTGCACCAAGTGAGGGTTATATTGGATGTTTTAAAAAGTTTATTCTCTGAAAGAGTGGTTATGTGCTGGAACAAGCAGCCCAAGGAGGCGGTAGTGTCACTGTCACTGGAGGTGTTCAAGAAATGTTTAGATGTGGTAGTAGGAGACTTGGGTTAGTGGACAGAGATTAGTGGTAGGTGGATGGTTGGACTAGATGATCTTGGAGAATGAAACAAAAGCATATATGCGGTCTCCTAAAATTCACTGTGGAAAGCTGGAACACATGCTTTTTAAGGTGTCTTCACATTGTGCTATTAGTGATGTTTTAAGTAAAACAATATTGCTTAGTATAGACAGTATAAACCTTCTTTGGTGTATCAGCAGTGGATTTGAAAATTCTGAGAGGCTAGAAGATTTGTTTTTTCAGCCACAACCAAGATAATGACTAGAACCCATTCAGATACCCCTCTCACTGAAAATAATGGATATCAAAAGACTGAGGAATGGATATCAAAAGACAGATTGATAAGAGCTTGAAGTTTACACAAGAGAAGTGCTACAGAAGGATAACTGGAAGAGGAAAACTAGATGTAAACTAGATGAATGAAATGGAGAAATAAAGCAAAAGTAGTATATTGTAATGCTTGTACTTACTGACAGTTTGAGGTGCAAGTTATTCACTTGGAAAACCCAATTCTTAATTTTAAGTAAAAGCAAAATCTTTCACAAGTATGTTGTTCACAGCAAGCTATATTGCTGTTGGTTTAGAATCAATGTTTTTATTGCTCGTCTTTGGGGAAATCACAGATATGAAAACTGTAAATTAAAATATGAAAACAAACCCTGAGTATGGATTCAGTTATGTCCTGTATGTGTACTGTTACATGTGTTTGTCTCTTTTTTACATTCATTCCTGTTTTATCTTATTTAGGAAGCTGAGCAAGCAAGAACAGATTACTTCATTAGAACATTATTACTTGAATTTCAGAATGTAAGTACATGAGGAATTCTGGTCTTATCTGTGAATTAATGTTGCCTAGAAAGTTCTCTACAATGATACAGTGAAGAAACTGATGAAAATCTCTTAGCTTTTTTTAGGTGATGATTCTGTACCTATGTAAATTGTCAAACATAGAAGTGTTGTTAAAAACCACAGTACATAAGAAAAGAGTAGTGAAACTATCTTTCTTTTTCTTGGTTAGACAAAGGCATGTGGTCTTCTGTATGCATTAACAACTGGAAAGCAACTGTGAACCTACAAGTATTTTATTCTTTACTCAAACTAAGAATATGACTACAGACTGAATTAAATTTGTCAAGAGAGTGTTTCCTATTAGCTTCTTTTGGGGTTGAGTATAAGTACTTGTTAGAATTAATTCCATTAACTTCCATTTTTAATCAGGTGGGCTTTACACTGTTAAAGGATACTTCTCATGCCCATTGATACACTTGTCTTGCTAAATAAAGCAAGAATAACAGTTTCATCTTTTTTTTTTTTTTTTTTTTCCTATATTTGTAGCTTTGGGGGGAAGAAGAAAAGTGTTGTGCATTTAAAATGGGAATATTTGTGAAAAAAATGTGGTATATTCTTGCTGAAGTTGAGTTGTGTTGTCTTTTTGCTTGGGAAAGTTCTGCAAAGGGAAATGTGGGAGAAATGTGTATAATTATATAGAAGAATTAAAGTAGAAATGTACTTTTAAAAGAGCCAAGCTGAAGTTTTGAAGAGTTATTTTAGTGTTCAATAATCTGTTAATTAAGGTTATAATTTGTCTCATTGTGGAAAGAATAAACTTAATTTATTGTGGTTAAAATCTTGCATCCTAAAGAGCTGCTGTAAAGCGTGAAATCTGCTTTATAAACCAAGTATCAGATGTGTGAAGGAACTGTGACCTATTTGGTGAAATAAGAGCACTTATTTCCCTCATGTAAGGACTAAGAATGAATGAACTTAAAGTTACCTCAAATCTGGCATTTATTTTTCCTAAAACGAATACAGTAAATGGAAAAAATAAATGTGGAGCATTCCTGCAAAAATGGAGAGGTTGGCAGTCTCTTAAAGAATACCTGTCGTCCTTTTTGGTGGGACCTATTAAGAAATAATTTATTACAACACAACTCATGTTTATTTTCTTTAGCAGTACTTTATTCCATTTCAATAAGTGATATCACAACAGTTGATTATGAATGTGGTGCTGTTTGAGGGGTAATTTGTGCTTGCTGTGGCTTCCTAGGTAGGTGTTTGCAGGAAGATGCGCTTCTGAGCAATTCATTTCTGTTTGTGGTTTCTGAATGCTCGTAACTGACCATGCAATGAAATTTTTGACATAACAGCAATTAACTACATAACAGGAATACTGTTTTTTGCAGCATTTCATCATTTTAATGATGAATTAAAAACAAAACCGAAAAGATTAAAAACCCCAAAGCAGAATCTACGTTATTTTTATTACCCAAACTTTGAGAACTGGTTACTTTAGAAACTGTAAGGGGTTCATATTTTGCTTGTCCATACCATACGTGCAAATCATACTCAGCTGCTTGACTTCTGTATTTTTTTCAGGATTTCCTTGAGGTTTTATCCTCTTGATAGCAAAAAATCTATGCTGTGTATGTAAAACACACTGACAGTAAGTTACAGGCTTATCCTGAAGAATTCTAAATATGGTCTTGAACCAGGGAAGTAAATGTGCATATGACTGTGTTGCAAGTATGAGCCATCTTGGATGTGGCCTGAATTAATTGTTTTAAGTTCCTCAATTTTTACCTGCATTCACACTTCATTTTGTAATCTAAGTGACATGACAGAAAATTTCCAGTTACTGGAGCATGATTGGAAAAGGAGGTGGTTTCCTGATGATCTTTGCCTTTCTTTCACCCTTTCAAAGCTTAAGACTGTAGGGACAGAGAATTTCTGAGTGCAGCATGATGGGTCCTGTATCCTGTATGTTCATGAGGTGTTCACTCCTTCAGCAAACTGTCTTGCAGTGTTTCCAGCCATGCAGTAGTACTACTCAAACACTTCAGAATTTCCTGTTTGTTTTTTTTAGCGGCTATAAGTTGTAGGTTTTTTTTGTACTAACATGACTTTAATTGCCCAGGCTATTAAGGAGCCTCACCAAATTATTTATTTCATACAACCTCCTCAAGGAAGCATTATAATTAACAACTTTCATTCCTCCTCCCATAGGAAACTCGTAGTGTCTATCAATTTCATTATGTTAACTGGCCTGACCATGATGTCCCGTCATCTTTTGATTCTATTCTGGACATGATCAGTTTGATGAGAGAATACCAGGAGCATGAAGATGTACCAATCTGCATACATTGCAGGTATCAAGTACATTTAGTTTTAAAGTTTATATGCATTTTAGAAATTCATACTACTAGTATGAGATATTCTAGTTTAATTCCAAATAGCAATTATTATTTTGGTTTTCTAAGGAGGAATATTTCCTCATGTCAAAACTTGTTTCAGATTGATGTAGCATTATCCATGTGCTTCTTAAAACATTCAGATCCTCCTTGGGACAAACATTCTGAAGATCATTAGTTGTGGTCTTACCTGACAGGTGGTTTCATAACACACAGTTATTCACTCACTCTGCCTCTTCCTGGGCGATAGGAGAGAATCAAAAACAACAAAGTAGGGCTCATGGGTTGAAATAAACTATTTATGAAGATAGAGAAAAGGAAAACAGTTATGACTATATACGTGTGTGTATGCACACACACACAAATATGTTTTATATATATAATACAATTTATATAATAAACATATCACTTGTTTCATATATATATATATACACACACACAGTTTTATATAAATGTATGTGTGTAATATATAAAAGCAAGTGATGCATGAGTAATTGTTCTCCACCCCAATCAATGCCCAGCTAGCCCCCCAAGCTGCAGAAGAGGGTGAGATGAACTCCCTCCCTTCAGAACTCCTTCTGCTTAATGCCATATGGTATGGAATATCCCTTTGGCTAGTTTAAGTCAACTGTCCTAATTCTGTTCCCTTCCAGCTCCTTGGGCCCTTTGCTGTGAATGGCCTTGGCTCAGCAGGCAACAACAAACATATTTAGGGGCTTAATATTAAATTCTGGATGTCCTCTAAAAGTGTTACAGAAATCATCTGTCTCGTCTGCATGCTGCTTTAACTTGTCTTCCTAAGGAATTGGGTCTAAACCCAAAACAAACTTCTTTAGCATGGAGAATAGTCTCACTTTGTTCTGTTTTTCTTGAATGCGAGTACAACTTCACAACCATTTAATGATACATATTTATTGTACTATATCTGTAAAAATAGGTGTTTATGCCATTAGGAAGAATAAATGCTACAGATCACTGTCGCTTTTTTAAACTTGTTTGTTAATAAAAAGCAGAAAACACAGATCTGCTGCTTAAGCAGAAAAATGTGGAAACTTCAAATGTTGGTCCATTCTTCTGCTTAGCAATATCTGTCATTAAACTTGGATGAAATCACTACTGTTAAAGCAGTGGTAACTAGGAATAGTGGGAGGAAAGAGGCACTGAAAATGTCAATATCAAAATGTTTTTCATGACTGCAGTTCTGGTCAGCCATGAAAATCTCGGATTGAAAGCTTTAATTTTGCTCTACTAAATTTGTTATTTGAAAATGTAGCAGGTTTAGGTGGAACAAGCTTAAAATGATAGTTGGGCGAATTAAATGTTTTTGGTTTTATATGGGTTCTGAAAATACAGAGCTTGTAGCGCCTTTCAACCATTTAAAACAGTTTCTGATGTACCTCTTTATGTTCAAAGTGCAGGGTGTGGAAGAACAGGAGCCATCTGTGCCATAGATTATACATGGAATTTGCTTAAAGCTGGGGTAAGAACTTCATAAGAAAAAAATGTTGCATTTAATTGTTTCATAACAACAGTTGATTGAGCTTCCAAATTGTGAGATGTCTGTGTTCTAAAATTCTTAAGACAGGTTGGATGTTTACCTTCATCACATTTATGCTTTGGTGGGAGCTTTCCTTTGACATCAAGTTGTTGTAGGTTTTTTGTTGGTTTTTTTTGGAGGGAAACAAGCATTAAACTATATTCCTCATTTGAATGCATTTCAGCATTAAGTGATTTTGAATGTTTTTTACATTGTCTCCATTTTTGCTGCTTTTCAAGTCTTGATACTTAGAAAGATGGAGATAATGTCTTCTAGGGGTTTCTAGCTTGTGAAATGTTAATGTTCAGGTGTCATGTTAATGCTTCCATTGAATATCTCATTTCAGAATGCTCTTAAATGCTCTCACTGGTCAAAATGGAATGTTAAAAACAAATTCTGGTGAATTGCTTTATAAAAGAATTTTGAGTAGCTACAAAGTCAAGAGAACAGATTGCCCACATTTGCAGAAGTTAGGCATCCAAAAGCATATTGAGGTAAATGCTTGTAAAAATAGCTATAATTGACTTCCTTCTGTATTTCAGAAAATACCTGAAGAGTTCAATGTATTTAATTTAATACAGGAAATGAGGACGCAAAGGCATTCTGCAGTGCAGACAAAGGTACGGTTTGTTTTAAAATGCATCTTCTGATAGTTGATATACTGTTAATTCTTTGTAAAGAATTATTTGTGCACTAATTTTTATCTGCTAAACTACTGTAGGAGCAGTATGAACTTGTCCATCGAGCCATAGCACAACTGTTTGAAAAGCAACTGCAGAAATATGAAAGTTGTACAGACTGGAAGATTGCAGATGGAGTGGTACGTGCCTTTCCTATATGAGCTTCCATCGGTTGTAACTGTTAAGTAGTGGTTGAGTTTTTGCTGTGAAGTCTTATTTTTAATTTTTCATTCCTATTGAGGAAGGTGAATAACTTGGTTTGTGCTGCAAGTGTTTTTTTGCTGGGTAGGGAGTTATTCTGTACTTAGCTTACACTGAAATTTGATTGTGAGAGTTAGGTCTGATAAATAATGGAATAGTTGCCACATATACCGAATGTCAACTGCGTTGGGAGTAACAGAAAGAATGGATGAAATGCAAATTTAGCGCATACATTGAGTTAGATTGAGTAATCTTGGTGAGGTGATGGTAGTTGACAGCTGAACTGTTTGGTATCTTACTTTGACTGGCATTACTTGCCTGAAAACTGATGATAAATTGAAAATGTCTGACTTCCTGTGAGTTACTTGTTTAAAGGTGGTATAATGGAGAGCATGTTAAAATGAAATGCTCAGTTTGCATGTAAGTTTGTGTGTATGAGCTCAGCTTAATCAATGTTGTTTAACTTAAATTTTGGAAGAGCAAACCCTTCATCCAGATTTATTCTCCCTTCCTTCCTGCCACCACTGCAGTGCTGGACCCAGTTTTAAACCAGTAGATTAGCATTTATATTACTACTTCACTTTGCTGCAAAAAATATTTAATTTTAGGGATTTAGCATTTTTACACAGTTCTTTGTAGGAAGTCTGAAACACTTTTCATTCCCGGACAAAAGGGAGACATTCTGTTAATTCTCTTGAGTCTCTGTCAATTCACATGACAGTTCTGAGGTTTGTAGTCATCACTATAATAACCTCATGGGCTAAGTACAACGTGGGTAGAGCAGGTTGTTTGAAGTGAGTTGAGTTTGATATTCAGCATAATTGGAGTGGAAATTTTCATTTTACTTGTGATAAATAAATGTGATAGCTTTTGGATTATGTAGCATCGTTAGGTTTGTACAGAACAGATTCCTAATGATATTACTTAGTCTTAAAATAATAATAATAATAATAATAATAATAATAATAATAAAAAGAGGCAGAGGAGTCTGCAGTATCTTCAAGCTACTTGACTTTGATCTGACCCGCATCTGCACTCTTCCTAGAATCAAGTGTTTCATGTTATTGACATGTGTTCCTGAACATCTGTGGTCTGGAAGAAGTGCTGAATAAGTAGGTGACATAGATTGTAATGCTGTGTCTTAGTGCCCTGGAATGCAAATTTACTTTGAGATGAAACTAACCTGCTGCAGAAAGTTTTCAAAACACTCTGTTAAATGTAGTGGAATATGTGTAGGTTCTGTCCTAGATCTTAGTTTGCCTACCAGAAGTGAACAGTTATCCTTTATAGCGATAGTGGAGCAAGTGGGAAGCAATAGAATGGGTATATAGGAATAAACGCGTTAAGATAAAAAGTGATTGGAAATGAGTAATGCGTGAAGTTCTTGGATGTTTTAGTTGTGTTTTGTCTTCTGCTTTGGGCATCTCTTAAGCATGGACAAAAATATTTTCTGTTACTAAGAAAGTACTTTGCTATGAAACAAAATCGTTATTTTATTCTTCTGGAAAGTATGGATGCAAGAGTAGAATCCTGCTTATGTGAAGGGTTTTAATTGCGTTCAGTGAAAACAGTTGCAAGTAAAGGAATGATCCTATTTCTGATGTAGTGCTATTATAGGATGCTGAAAGGTGTTCTCTTTTGCCCGCTTGTTATATTATGAATGTTATGTATTATCTGAAGTTTTGGAGTACTCTGTACGGTTGGCTTTGTGGTTTTATTGTCTAATTGTTTTTCTTGTTTCAAGCAGCACTTGAAATGAATAGAGTTACGCTTTGTAAGCAGTGTTAGCCAGCAACATCACAGTAAAAAGTTTATCTGATTGGCAATGAGTTGTAGTATTCATAGAGATGTAGCTTACATACAGTGCTGAACGTGTGTTCCTGTGAACTTGCCAACTCTGCCCTGCTGGAAACAATACTGTACAAAGTCAACAAAAATGCACTCAATGTTTAGAGTTCAGGTAGTGATGTATCTTAATTCATAGAACCATAAAATTACCCAGGTTGGAAAAGACCTTGAAGATCATCAAGTCCAACCGCAGCCTAACCAGTACCCCATCTTTAAAAAAACCTCTGCTAAATCATATCCCTGAGTACCACATCCAAACAGCTCTTAAACACATCCAGGGATGGCGATTCAACCACCTCCCTGGGGAGCCCATTCCAGTACTTAACTACCCCTTCTGTAAATAAGTGTTTCCTAACATCCAACCTAAACTTACCCTGGCACAACTTGAGGCCATTTCCCTGTCACTTGTCACCAGTGAGAAGAGACCTGCCACACTCACACTGTAAGCACCTTTCAGATACTGGAAGAGGGCGATAAGGTCTCCCCTCAGCCTCCTTTTCCCCAGACTAAACAACTCCAGCTTCCTTAGCCTCTCCTTATAGGGTTGATTGGCCAAGCCCCTCATGAGCTTTGTTGCCTGGACCTGCTCCATTACTACAATTACCTGCTCAATTACTACATTTTAAGAGAAGAAGTCAAAGTCTTATAGAAAATGCATGTATGGTATATTATAACTACATAATACTATTACAGCACAGTTACACTTATTGTGAGTTCTTAGTACTCACTAAATGTGCTTGAAGTAATACAGAGTATCTAAAGTGCAAGTAAGAGGAAGGAAAGGTTTCTTCAGACACAGACAGTACTTTCTACTGTCCCGGTACTAGACAAATTCCAGGGCAAATACTTCTCAGAAGTAGGAATTTCACAACCAGGTAAGAAGAGAATGAGGTACTAAATTTGATAGTCAGAACTATTTTTTTTATTCCATCCTTGAATAGTTGGACTCTTGGTGTCTCAAACAGTTAACTGGGAGCTGAGTCTAAGACTTGGTATCTTGGTTTGAAGCATCAAGCTGAGTCTTAGATTCAGCCGTCCTTCCACTGAAAATCTTGATCACCCTGTTTGGAGCTTCCATCTGTTTTTTGTTTGTTTGTTTTTCTATTAAATCAAAAGATTACACTTGGTTTTGGAAGTTATGCAAAATATGTGAGCTGATGTGTATTGATCATCTGATAAGATATCAGAGTTGTATCAGTAGGATATATTTGAGTTATTTGAGGGGCATCTCTGTGGGCTGAAGTATATACCATGGATGTCATGGAAAAGTGAATCAAGTGGATTTCCATGAAGTTGAATGTCCTGTACGTAGAAAAATCAAAATTATTTAAAGGACAGTCAAACAATAAATATACTGCTGTCTGCTGAGAAATATTTCTTGCTGAACTTTGTCACATTGTGACAGTAAGAACCACGTTGCAGGACTGCAAGTCTTTGTGATTTTTTCCTTATCCGCCTATTAATAAAACTTCTCCAAGTTATGGCATTGTTAGAACTCTTAAGAATCTCTCATACTTCTTGTAAAAGTGGCACATTTGTTACTGCGATTTGTGCTTTCAGAAGCTGTAGAAGAATCTGCTGCTGTAAGAAGAATGTGGGTATTCAAAACATTAGTGGTTTGACAACTAGGCCAAAAGTTTTCACCAGTGAAATTCTCATCATTGTTTTGCATCTTGGAGGGAGATTTTGGGCCATAATAGCATTGTAAAGAAATCTTAATTGTCTTGGGAGATATCTTGCTGTCTGTGATCAGAAAATTGTATTTAATCTGAATCATTTGAGTGCATTATTTCAGTCTAATTAATTTCTTTTATCTACTGATACACTGTAGTTCTCAGGCAATAAGAACAAAAGGAATACTTCGATTCTTTCTGAGGGAAACCATGAGATTACTTCTGGAAGAGTCTTTGCAGTGTATCTTCTAGTAACTTACTAGCACAAAAAGCTTCTGGCTGACATGACATTTTATCTACTGTAACTTCTAAAAGAAAATAATGTGTTGCAGTTACTGTAAGGATTCCCCAGTTGTAGGTGATGCCTTGGAAGTCCTGGCCTAGAACTGCAATTCTCTATTTAGTCATTTAGTGACAGCTCAGTTTTATACTTCCAGCACTGGGGGTTGCAGATGAAGAGAGAGACTTTCGCTTGGGAGATGATAGCAAAATTTAGGTTATCATACCAAGCTGAATTCAGAAACTGCCTCTGCTAGGAGAATTCCTTGTTTGTCTTCATTTGCAAAGGAACGTGAATTGCTTTGCACATATTTATTCAGACTCATATAGCCTATGCTTCTTGTTCAGGTGATTACTGTGATTCTGGTGCAAGCCAGGATGCCATTGGCTTTCTTGGCCACCTGGGCACACTGCTGGCTTGCGTTTGACTAATGCCCCCAGATGTGTTTCTTCTGCAGTCTTACAGCCAGTCTACCCCAAGCCTGTAGCATTGCCTGGGGTTGTTGTGGCAAAAGTGCAGGACCCACCACTTGATCTTGTTGAACTTCATCCCACTGGACTCAAACCCATTGATCCTATATATATATATATGTATGTATATATATATATATATTGATCCTATATATGTGTGTATGTATATATGTATGTGTGTGTATATGTACACATACATACATACATATACACATGTATACATATTATATATATACATGCATGCATGTATGTATATGTATGTGTATATATATGTATGTATATATATATAATTATGTACAGAACTTTAGGATGTGTGTATAGGAACACTTGAACTGTTCAGCATCCGAGTAATATTCCTAATATTCCTAGTAATAATTCCTAGGTAAACCTAGGAAAGGTTCCTATTCTTTTTTTTTAATATGCATACTGTAAACCTGTGTTTTCGTATAGTGAGAAGCTTGCCCAGCTAGCATAGGTAAGAAAACTTTCTTCAATAAGAGAACAGATCATTTTGCACTCTTACTAATTAATTAAAAACAAACAACAAAAAAAAAGTACTATAATTGTGTATGTTGGCCATTGTATAGTATGTATGTTGTCCTGTTTTTTCCTGAGCTGATATTTTTCTTTTCAAAATAATGTTCTGCCCTAAAACAACATCTGTTCAGACAACCTACAATGTTGGCTGATGCCAATAAGCTGCGATTAGGAAGGCTGGAAGGCTTTTTCTTAATACTGCCATCTGCTCTTTGTAGTGATGAGGTCATTCCTGTGAGATACCCTACATTTGCTTTTACAGTCGTACTTCTCAGTCTAATTGTTCTGCATGTTTACCAATGCAATTATTTGTATGATGACCAAAGGTGATATCTGTGAGTTGGTATCACTCAAGATGCTTAAGATGCTGGATCTTTGCACCTCTCATGACAGCTGAGAACAAGTAACAGACTTGCTGAGAGCTCAGTAAGCAGTATTTACTCAGTTAAAAGTAAGAAGAATAGGTCCAGTAGTAACTGAACACAGTTATTTGAAAATGCTGCAGCAGCTTAAGGCTAGTGCAAAGAATTTTCTCATACATGGGTTGGTGCATCTGGATACTGCCTTCTTGTTGTTAGCAATCTTTTAAGTAAAAATCCTTTACCTCCTGGGGCATGAGTTGTATAAAAGTGAATTGATTTCTCCTGAAACCCTCAGTCTGTTCAGCACGGTATTTAAGTTCCTCTTTTTTGGTGACAATCGCTATAATGTTCTTATTCTTGATTTGAAGTGACTAAGAGTGAACTGATCCTGATTTATAAGCTAATGCAGAACTGAAACCTCTTAAACATGTAATAGCTGCTTGAAGTCTTCCCATTGTATAGCAGAATAATGCAGTGCCTCTTCAGTTACTGTTGTTTGTCTCAAGCAGAAACTGAGCTAGTCACTGTATGCGTGTAGAACCTTAAAATTTTATGTATGTTAGCTTCTTCAACTGGCTTTTCCTTCTCCCTGGGAGAAAAGTAAATGCTTCAGTTCATAGAAGAGCAGGGCTACAGCTCCTCGGTTATGTCCTAGATAAGTCAAATTTTACATTGTAGGAGGCCTTTGTCAGTAACTCTTTGAAAACCAGGGCTTAAATGTGTAGTCTCACTTTCTGGTATCTCTGCCTGATGAAGCTTTGAAGTGCTGTGGTGAAAGAAGGCAGAACACTCCGTGTGCTGTTGCATTCATTGTTTCTAACTCTAGTTGCTAGTTCTTCCAATTAAAAGTGTTTTTTTAGCCTTAAACACATCCATAGCAATGGCTACGCACAGGAGGCGGTCAGAGAACTTTCCACAGCCTGGAATGGAGATGGAGGGACATGACACAACTAATCAGCTGAGACCTGAGTTGATGTTGCATTCTGTAACCTACTACTTCTTTGGCCTCAGCCTTCTGAGTGGTTCAGTGCCTGAATGCAGGCAATGAAGTTTGTTTTCATGTATGTTAAGGACAAAATCAGTGTGTACAGTCACCCAGTGCCTGAAACCAAAGACTTAGAATTTGTTGTTCTTGTTATTTGACAGGAGAGCAGTAGAAGAATCAGATGTCCTTGTTGCGTGGTAATTTTCCATTCCATGAATGTCTGGGATGTTATAATAGAGATTTTTCTGAAATTTGCATGTCTGGAATAGTTTGAGGCTAAATTTAAGAAAATAAGGGCCCCAAACACTCCTAAAGTGTTGTGGGGAAGCTAGGTATCAAGGTGGCCTGAATTCAGTTTACAGATATGGCATTACATCGATGTTTGTTTTCTCTTACTGTCTCATCAGCCATTTCAGTTGCTCTCCTTTTCAGGACAGTGAGTTTCTGGGTGGTGTGTTGTGTTGTCAGTGTTTTGTGGTAAGAATGATTGTTGAGGTTGTGCTGATGCAGTAAATCTCTGAAGTTGTTTGATTTGCAACGAATGTTATCATTCCAGCTTCTTAATAGGTACAAAAAATAGTGTGTTAAGTGTGTTTAATCTGTTTCACAGCACATTCCACATTGTTCATTGGGTGTGCTTATTCATATTGCAGTTATGTGCAACATCATCAGTTGGTTGGATACTCTTTATTTTTCTGTTTCTTTGGGAAAATTGCTATTTATATTTTTCAACTGACAGACTTAAAGAGAAATATAAAGATTGAGGCTGTTTGGTAAGTTGGGTGAGTGTGCTTTAATGTTGCAACATGTAAAAGCTCATCTCTGGAAACAAAAAAATGGCAGAACTTAGCTTGGAATTCAGGCTTTCCTTTAAAATGTAGGCTCAAGATTAAACTAGTATTGCTGACTGGTCTGTTACTTTTATGTTTATCATACTGACTGGTCTCTGATTTGAAACCAGTCAACCTTGGTTGACAATAATGGAAGCTTCAGTTGTGGTCATCTAAATGTGAGTGGCTTTTATCTGCTAACCGAATCTCACTCTAAAATACTTGAGAATTACAGCAGTGGTCAGCAGGACAATGAACTCCCTGTTTAATTTGTCAGAAAGGGATAGCACAATCTGCTGACACACAAACAATAGCGCATCTCTGCTGGTGTGCATGTAGCATGTTCAGTTGGAATTTATGTGAGGGTAGTTAGCAATTGAGATAGCTTAGTTGTCACCCATCTTCCAAAGCAGAAATTTTTTGTCACTCTTGCATTTGACAAACATTAATTAACAGAGAGTTTTTGGATTGTTTTGTATAAGCAGAGGAGGTCAGTCTCAGTCAACCCCTATGAACAGATTGGCTGAACGAGGGTGAGGGTCCTGTTGTCTGAAGCTGGTATTGTCCTTTGAAATACATTGCGTACATTTGGGATGTTTGTAGTTCTTTTTATTGAAAATCACATTTCAAAATACAATTATTGGAAATTAAAAAATAAAAATAAAAATATAAACATACACTAAACTTGAGAGCACAAGTTTCTCCTTGGTTTTATTGGATCTTTGCCTGTAGTGTGTGTATGGAAATGGTTTATCAACTTTAGACTCTTGCATACTGTTTTTTCTATGTAGAAGTAATGTGTGTATATATATATACGTATATGGGTGTATACAAATCCATGCATATCTAATATATATCTTATGTATTTATGGTTTTCCTCACGTGATTTGTCAAGGAAGCTAAACTTCCTTGCAGACAAATGGGGGATGATTTGAATATGTTTTAAAACAATGCATTAAACCTTACCAAGTTGTATGTTAAGTATTTCCTTGTGCTGTGGTTCTTCAGAACTTAGTTACTTTGCTTATCAGCTTTACAGCAATGAATGAAAATGTTTTCTTTTTATCAGGATGAAAATAATACAGAGAATGCTGTGAGCTCTTCAGACTCTCAGAAGCAGGATTCTCCACCACCAAAGCCTCCACGGACCCGCAGGTAACACAGTATTTTAAGCTCTCAAATTAACTTGCTTTGTATATTAAGAAGTAGAATCAAACTACTGATTCTACAAATACATTAAGATGGGTTTTTATGTATAAACATTATTATATTTAATACAAGTCTTGTAATCAGTTCTGTAAACAGAAAGCTTGGATATCTTTGTAAAGTCTGTGTTTGAGTTTATCAGTCTAGCAATAATAAAATACAAGTAGACAAGCACATAAGTTTAGACCTTCCATTCAACAGAAGAAAAATAAAATCCACTCTAGTTTTTGAAGTACATAGACTTTGTAGGAGTTAGTTGTCTGTCAATTACCTTTACCTGGAAATAGTATTGGGTAATGATCATTAGTGATTATATAAGAATGCTATTAGCTATTACAGTTAACTCATTAATAGTTACTTGAAGCAGAAGTTAGAGAAGATGACATTAAAGGAGAGAGATGGAGAAGAGTAGTAGCTTTCTACAAACACAGCTCAGTTTGTGCTGCGTAGATAACACCATTTAACCTTGCTTAGATCAAAGGTAATGTGATTGTATCTAATTATGTAGATAAAGATGGTGACAGTGGAGCTTTGTAATCTGTGTTAGTGGTGAAGTCTTAACGCAGACTAATTTATAGAAGAGATTATTCCTATCCAACAGGTAATTCCCTTACTAGTTAATGTTTCCTGAAATAATTTTAGGTCCCTACTTACTACTTTTCTATAGTTGTGTAATAATCATGTATATAATTCATACTTAGGCATTCATCTGCTCTCTTATCTGCAGTTCATTGTTCTTTACTGCACGATTAAGTTTGTATCTTTTCATCTTTGTTACAAAACCTGGTCTTTTTTGGGCTTTCTTCCATAAACTAATACTTTCCTATCTGCCAACAATGGCAGGAAGGTTGGTTTCTTGTAGGTGAATAGATGGAAGTGTTTAGCAGAGCTGCTGTCCTTTTAAAATGGAGATAATTTTTTTGAAAAACCATTAACTGCATCCTTCATGGAAGAAGCTTCTGAGGAAACACTTTGTTTTCCAGTAGTTGTGTGTACACAAAATACTTACTAATAAGCATCTATTTTCTTGATGTGGGAGCTAATTTTACAACTCTGTTCTATGATACTGTCTGTGATCTGGAGCCAGGTTGTGTGTATTAAGAATGTTTTGGAACTTTATCTTTTCCATGGTAAGGACAGCAGTGGAAAGCCTGAATTTAGTATGAAACATGGAACTATTAAACATGCATTTCCAGATGAACTTGATCTTAAGGACTGCATTTCATGATATGGTGACAATTCTGACTCCTGTTTATTTTGTCACACTTCTGCTTAATTACTGAATGAAGTTGTGACATATTTTCTGTGGAACTTCCCAATGACTAACCACTACAAATTGTAGAGTTTTTCCCAGGAAGGTGTTTTTCTTGCCTCTCTTCTCTTTTATTACCCCCACATGTAGTATCCTACTATATTTTTTTCTGAAGTTCTAGAATTGTGTTGCCTTCTGGCCTTTCATCTTATCACTTTGTAATGCTTTAGTGTAATTCATTTGCAACGTGACTTGTGAATATAGCTGGTTCCGTTAATGTATATTTGCATTCAGTGTTAGCTTTTAAACAAAAAAAAGAAAAGAATATTACTCCTTTATTATTACTGCGGTAAACAGGAACAGCTCTTTCTTTGAGTTCATACATCAGTACCTTATTCTAGAGACTGTCTGGCTTTGTAATTCATAATTACTTGTTAAAATCACCTTGGAGCTTAAGTTTGTGTTAAATTTTGCTTGAAAAGCTTTCCTTCCCTCTTAGTGAGACTTGTCTAACTATTTTCGGTTGAAAGTGGGAAGAGTGCATAACTAACTTTTGTCTTACATTTTAGACCATAGGTAATCAAACTGCATATATATTTAATTTGCTATTTAAGACGTCTATTTACTGTTGGAGCTTTTGCTTCAGGTCCTCAGGAGATAATTGGTTTATCAGAATTTGGGGAGACAATATGTTTAGCAAACAGTCCTTGAGATATTTGTGTGTTCAGTAGCTCATTTTAAAGTATTTGGGAAGAAAAAAAGATTAAAATTAATATGGTTGGAAAACTCTTGAATGTACACAGAAGATGACGCAGTTTGAAAGACATTGAGAAACTGAGGCATAAACTCATAGAAGGTAACAGCTCTGTAGAACTGCAGTGCACTGAAGATATATGTGCTCTGAAGGAGAGAAAAGATAAAATATTGTAGCTGTTTGATTTGTCTTTCTGTTGTGCTTGCAATTCTAATGACTAAATTTTACCCCCAAAGATCTCCAGTAGGTCACTTCCTTGTGCATCCTCTATACGTTATCTGTAGTACAGTTGATGATAACCTCACCAAACTGCAGCTGTTCTCCCACATGGATGGCGGTGATTTAATGCATAAGTTCTCTACCCATTGCCTGCTTATGCGAAGTTTAATTTAATTTAATCCTACCCCCATTCTGTGCTGTCACTCCAGCAAATAGCTGAATGTCCTATGCTCCTAAGCTTTCATCACATCTGTTCAAGTTCTGTTTCTTAAATAAGCCTTTGAATAATTGTCTAGAAACACGCTCACAGTTCTCACATGCAGCTCTCCACCGCTCAGTCCTTTGGCCAGGTGGTAGCTTGGAGGTGGCACCTGGTTCATGGTTTACTGACAGCTGGAGGATCAGTCACTTCATTTGAAGTATCTGGCAAGCAGGACTTGGCAGTAACATGCTGTACTTGCTATTCAGATTGTGGAGGCAAAAACAGGTGAAAAAGCTGTCTTGATTTTGTAGGAAAATCCCCAGATAGTTACTTCTGTGGAAGCACAGAGGTAGTAGAATTACCAGGTAGTCAGTAACAGTTGCATACAAGCAGACATTGTCAAGGTTGAGTTATAAGGAGGTTTTCTAATTTTTAGCCCCCTGATTTTACAACTGAACTGGAGAAATTCTTGCTTTAGCGGTACGTAAAAGCGATGCAGGGTTAACTTGGATCTAACGCAGGAAAAGTATTTTCAAATGGTCTGACATTCTTCAGGTCACTGAATCTCTTCTGTCTCAATATCCACTTTCACGGGCTTTCCTGGAACTTTCAAGCTATTTTTATTACGCTGTCTTGTGTTTCCTGTTGTTGGAATAATGTTAAGAGCTGAGATAATTTTCTGCCTTTTGCGGGAGAAGTGTCTGTAGAGCACAGCTGTTGAAGGAAGCGCCCAAAGACAGTGCAGTGCATCAGACCATAATGCCCAAGACTGTCTGGCAGGAGCTTCAGAAATAGCTTCTGCTTAGTGAAGAGCTTTTAAAGGTATATACTTATCCCAATGTTTCTGCTTTCCATAAAGAAACAAAAACATTATTTTTAATGCGGAGTATGTGTAATAATAGTCCTGTGACGTGAGTAAAGTGGAAGAAATCTTGCATGCTTGGAGAAAGCCAGGAAGTCCCGGGTGACATCTGTTTCCTTTAAGAAAAAACTCCCAAGCACTGGTCACCTAGTTTTCAGAGAATGTATATTCTTCAACAGTAATATGGTTAGGAATGATTTTTTTAATGGAGCATTTCCCATTTGATTACTCTCTGCTCTCATTTATGAGTAGAATAATTACATTTATTTAATAACTTAACTCTGTTAAGCAGTGTATGAGGGAGGTGACTAAAGAAGGGTGTGAATTTTGAGTTGCTGACTTGAATAGTATTGCCTGTACGACTGATGTATGTGTAACTTCACCGGGGCAGTTTAATACAGGAGAATCAAATGGAGAAGAGATTTCATTAAACAGTAATCAGTGAAGATCCTAATGAATTTTGAGGAGTATTATGAACCTGTGGTCTTGTTGTATCTGGTTTACTACTAATCTGTTTGTTAGCTAATTGTAATGATTAGCGGTATAACTGTGCCAGATAAGGATTTAGTTTGGCTGATTGTAAATATAACGGGGTCAGGAAAATGGGGTCAGTGAGGGCAAACCTTGTTCAGTAGGAGGATTCGGTGGTGATTATTTGAAAGAATCATTGTTGGTAAAAGGGGAGCACGTAACCATTTGTGTATGAACTCTCCCTTCTGGCATAGGAGAGGGAAAACTGAAGGGAAATTATCCTGTTGTTGTAGTGTGTATTAAGTTTGGGTAAGAGTCCATTTGTTCAGCTTATCTTTACTAACTCAGACTAACAACTTATTCCTTAACTTGCTCATTTTTCAAGAACAGTGAAGCAGCAAAACAGTTCCCAAATGATCTTTGAAGTTGTTTTTATGTGCTCTGTGTTCCTTCTATCTTAATGTTAAGTGAGATGGTAATATATGGTCGCATGAGGAGGAGAAGCTATTTGAGGCCCAACCCTGTATGATCAGGCAGAGAATGGAAGGAAGTACCTGAGAGACCTGCAGGGGTTGGAGATCAGGAGATTTCCAACAAAGACAGTAATTTCAGAGAGAGAATCTGGAAGCTGGAGAGCTTGCAGCGCAACAAAAGGGAAGTGGAGACTTGTCTGGGAAACCTGAATGCCTTGATCAACAAGGCAAATGTAACTGTTACTGGCAGTCCTTTTCCTTGGTCTGGTCCATGTTTTGGCAGCTCTGATGGTCTCTCTCTGTACAATTTATTGTCTGGTTAAAAAGAACTTCAGAAAGATGCATCTTATTTCTGATGGTTTTACATGAGTGCCTGACTGAGATGATCCAGTTGAGTTTTTTGAACTTCCCTGCAGTTGCTGAAGTTTATTTATGTTAGACTTCAGACTTCAATCAGAGCTCCCTCTATAGAAGATATTTAGATATATAGAAGATATCTATATTTAGATATATAGAAGAGATCTCGTGGTAGAGCTGTATGTTTCCTGGCAATTGAGTGGCAGCCTGTATTTGGATACCAAGCTTCACTTACCAAGTCCAAAGGCTTAGTTTCTTTGTTAACTGATGGCACATCATGAATTTTTTCTCTTCCACCAAATCTGTCAAGTCTCATCCTTCATCTGCGTTTGTGTTCATTGACTGGGGGTTGGACTCGATGATCTCTGGAGGTCCCTTCCAACCCCTATGATTTTGTGATTCTGTGATTGAGAGGATGGCAGTTCCATGTAAATAGCCTGAATGCACGGAGTCTGGGCTGTGTAGTCTGCCGATCATCTTGCTGGTCCTTACGGCATGAGATTTGTTATTGGCACACCTTCCAGGTCTGTTGATGTGTTACACGCTTTCAAGTTTCCACAATTGCAAATGCTGCCATCTAGCAAATTAGTAAGAGTTTTTGCCATTTTGAAAGCCTCTGCTTTTTCTCTTTAGCATTGTTAATAAAAGTATATTTCACAGAAGTACTGTGATGAGTTTCTTTGAATGGGTTCAGTTCTTCAGGATATTGGATTACAGAAGGAAGCCCAAGGTCTAGCAGTAACCTGACTTTCAGGAGAAAACAGTGTTCTGTTAGAACCTTGTCTGCAAGAGAAGGTTCCAGGTCTCCTACTGCACAGCTGGGTTTGGGTGATTTATAGTTCCTCTGACACAGGTTATCCCAAAAGACTTAAGGTATATGGGGGTTTAGCTGGTTGTTGCTTTACTCAAGGTTACTCTGATACTGGGACCACCTGAACCAGTCAGTAAAGACTCTGGGAACAACCTGTACAGCACAGGGGGCTGGGAGCATCTGTCTTCTACATATCACCACCCTGGACATTGTGCTGGCCTGTGTCTTTACACAAGTGTATTACTTTCTCATGAAGATAAATGTCTCTGCCAACATTGGGCCAGTTCCTCAGTCTGAGCATGTGGCCAAATTGAGTCCTTTGCAAACCTTAGTCTATCTTGTTTTGATTATATCTACTTGAATCAAAGCTGTTGTTTATTTAAAGTACTAAATTCCATTTCTGTTCTTTTCACGCATTTGCTTTTGCACATCGGTGCATCACCTTATGTGATGAAGGGAAATATTTTTAAAGGCTCTGAAGTGAAAATGATTCCTATTTGTGGACACGATCTTAGTTGTGCAAAATAATTGATAGTTAATATTCTGTATTTAATGTGAAAAGTCAATTGACCGTATGCCTGTAAAGCTTCTTTAAAGAAGCTGAAAACGAGCTGCAATAATTGCCAGTGATCTGGCTAATATGCACTATAATTTGAATCCTACTCTACTGTGAATGTTTTTATAGTGTTTATCTCATGTCAGTTAAATTTGATCTACCCTGTTAGGGTTACATCTACGGTGAAACAATTAAATACACAAATGTAGTGAAATCCTTCTAGACATGTGAAGGAAAATAAAGAAAAATGTTTGGTATGGACAAGCTATATTCTAGTTCACATAAGGCCTTTTAAAAGAATTTTTTTCCTAGCTCTGTTGAAAACTGTATTCCAAATGCCGAATTCCTTTGAGCTACTTCTTAAATAAGAAGAAAGCCAAGAGTACTGGAATGCTGCCGCAAGAGGGCCTGGCAGACATCTCTAAAGAATGCTTCTGGGAAAGGATGTGAGCAATCTTTAAAGCATCAGCGAGGATTAGCTTTGGCCTGAATTTATACCCCTGTTATACTGAAAAACTTTTAGTGTGTGTTGACATAATTCTTGCCTGTTCCATTAGTCATATTTTATAAACGTCATTTGTATGCAGTGGAAGGGCTTCTTGGAGTTCAGTACTGGTGTCAAAGTATTACTACGGTGGAGACAAGTAGATGGTTATCTAAAATGTTATCGAAATGCAGAAAACTAACATCATTGTTTCTTGCAGTTGCCTTGTAGAAGGAGATGCTAAAGAAGAAATATTGCAACCTCCAGAGCCTCAGCCAGTACCACCTATCTTAACGCCATCTCCTCCATCAGCTTATCCAACAGTCACTACAGTGTGGCAGGACAATGACAGATACCATCCAAAGCCAGTTTTGCACATGGTTTCATCAGAGCATTCAACAGACCTCAATGAGAATTACAATAAAACCACAGAACTTTCAGGAAAGAGTGAACCCAGTGAACGTATGGAGAAAAGGCTGGAGCGCAACTTGAGCTTTGAAATCAGGAAAGTACCTCTTCAGGAAGGCCCACGAAGCTTTGATGGGAACTCCCTGTTGAACAGGGGACATGCAATTAAAGTTAAGCCCACATCATCCTCTGTAATTGATAAGAACTTTAAGTCGCAGGAGCAGACTTCAGGGGATTCATTTGTGGATGCTTCTAAAAACTCATGTATGGAATGCAGTGTGCCACAGCCTAACACAGCCTTAATACCTTCACCAGAAAGTCCACAGGGCCAACAGGTTTCTGATACTCCACCAAGACCAGATCGTCTGCCTCTCACAGAAAAGGGACATGCCAGGTGGTCACTGCATGGGCCTGAAAACGCGCTG
Source organism: Excalfactoria chinensis (assembly GCF_039878825.1). Lineage (NCBI taxonomy): Eukaryota > Metazoa > Chordata > Aves > Galliformes > Phasianidae > Excalfactoria > Excalfactoria chinensis. The sequence goes on along the minus strand of NC_092825.1, from coordinate 11,341,061 downwards.
CGTACGTCAGTGCCTGAAGACGTGTCTTCAGATGTCTTATGTCATGGGGTTAATACTCTCTCTCTAGTATCGAACACCACAGTTGAACTTCCTTCCAGTGATAAAGGTGACCATACTGCTGTTTCTTTTCGAGCACCCCTCTGTTTTACTAATCCTCTTCATTCAGATGATTCTGATACAGATGAAATGAACTTTGATGGAGCCATGAGCAGAAGTGCATCTAATATTTCAACTGCAAGTGCCACTGTTTCTGCCGCCACTACTACCGAAAACATTTCTGCCAGAAAAGTATTGCCAATGTCAATTGCTAGGCAAGACGTAGCTGCTGTAACGTGTTCTGAAGACGGCAAAGGTATGTGTTAGTGTGTTTTGGAAGTGCTAGTTGTTGTCCTGGTTACATCTGTAGAATGGGGCTGGTTTCTTTACAGCACAGACTTTTAAACGTGAATTTAAATGGCTTTGGGTAGCTGAAGTGTATGTGGAATTCCTGGAGAAATTCATGCTTAGTGGTTGACGTGCTGATCTTAAAAATGTAGATGCACTTTATTCCACTGCAGCACTCTTGGAAGTTGCTCCTCTTTGCTCTTCTCCTGTATGTGACCGGGAAGACACAAATAACAATCCTGTTCATGTGAAATTAATCCAAGTTCTGCTTCAGTCATGATTTTAACCAATGAACTGAGCAGCGCTTTGAAAATCTTACTGCTTTTTGGAACTTGTTTGAGCATGGAAAGTTTGCACTAAATGAGGCAAGAATGTTTCTGCAGGGTGCCAGAATGCTTCATTAAAGCTAAAGGGTCCTAAAATGTCCAGCTTTGGTTTTTAGTCAGGCTGGCACAGTTAAATCACATGGAGGGCATAACTGGGAAGAATATTAGGCCTCAGAAACTGACAATGCAAAATCCAAGAAAGGCAGTGGTAAGGCTGTGGAGCTGGAAGGTGACAGTGCTTCTCTATTTAGATCAGACTCTTGCACTGCACAGTCCTTATAGTGATGTCCTTGCTTCAGGACTCCGTGTACACCTTGTGCCTTTTTCTGTGGCAAGAATAAGTTCAGTTGATGATGCATGATGCAGCCCGCTGCATCAAAGCTCGTGTATTCAGGAAGGTGAATTATTTCCAGCTTTAAAAACAGTCTGTTTCTATAGATTCTGTAATTGTTATTTATACACACAAAACAATACAAGCCTATAAATGCACTTGTAGCTCTTAACCGTGAGACACATTAGTAGTATTCTGTAGAGCAAAGGCAGAGAACTTTGTCATAGTTTCTTTAGCATTTAACCAAGCAGTCCTTCTCAAATAGCATGTAGGTCTTCTAAAACTAAGTTACTGCAGCAGTACTGACTTCTTTCCTTATTGCCCGTGGCAGTCACTGTTTATCACTGCTGGAACACCATTACTTCCATACATATCTCTTCACGTAGATGCTCTAAGAACACACAAATATAAGCTATGTCAGAAGTAGGATAAAGGACGGGAGAAACATCACACAGCATCTTTTTCTGTGTAACTGCATATCACAGTTGTTCTGAAGTAACAGTACAGCCTTTGTGCTGCTGGTATGTTGCTGAATTCACAGGAATAGCATAATTTTGTTTTATTAAATTTTTACAATTTGTTACTTGTTTTTCAGGGTCGGTCTGTTCCTTTTTGTGTTGTATGGAACTACTGTTGAGCGCTTTTCATTTTAGCTTAGGGTAATCTCTCATATCAAAAGACTGACTTCAGAAGCGTGTTTATTAACTAAGTGTCGTATTTGATTTAGATGCTGATAATAGTGAAGACTCTTCTCCCCCACTCCCAGAAAGAACACCGGAATCATTTGTATTAGCAAGTGAACCAAGTGAGTTTTTTATGCTCTGTGATAGTTGTGGAGAAAGTGTGAAGTGCCTTTCAGTGTTGTTTAGATGCTGCTGCTTTTCGGTTAGTTTTGTGGTGTTAGAGCAAATTGTAAAATGGAATGAAATCTAGCATATTTAGTTGCTTATTTTGAGCTTGCTTGATAATCTTCATTGGTATCTTATAAACAACCAAGAAGAAAAACATAAAAGGCCTGGGGTGGGGTAGTTTTTTACTCAGGTTTTAGTCTGTTATCGCTGCGTGGAACTTCCAGAAACGTCTGAAGAAGGTAATGCAGGTATTTTCAGCACAAAACCATTAGTGCGGTAAGAGTGTAACAACCTACAGTAAGTGTAGCTGGTTGAGTCAAAGGGATCCTTTTGTCCGATATGTTGTGGTAGGGAAATACGTAACTTAAGGACTTCTGTAAGAACACAGGAGATATGCATCTCTTCAGGCCCGAAGTCACTAGAAGTATTTCAGTTTTGATTGTGCTTTTTCATTATTTCAGCAGAAGCTGATAAATGGTGCCCTTTCTTGTGTGGGCTTTTTTTCTGTTTACTGTGCCTTTTTCAGATCTGTTATTGCTGAGCAAAATTATAGAAACGCTATTGAAAAATTCTTGTATTGGGTAGGAACCCTTGTAAGAGAATAGAAGTGTAAATAGTAAATGCAGTCCCGTGTTTGGCTTCTGCTGTTGAGCCTTCCTGGAACTTGAAAACTCTTCATGGAGAAAGTTTCAGGTTGTACAAGCTTTTGACTAGAGTAAGTTGCCTTATATCACATTTCTAGTGCTGCGTTCTAAGGCCTCATCATGCAGAGAATTCAAGTATGAAGATTTTCATTTAATTCTTCCTAGGCACACCCTTACCGAAGTCAGCTACGATTGCACAGTCTGAGTGGAGCATCATGCGTGATCAGCATCTCCCTGAACAAACAGTCTATACGGTAAGCAAAGGAGATGAGTCTGTGCTGATTATTCATTTCTAGTTTGGTTTGGAGCTACAATGAAAAAGCAAAATATACACAAAACAAAAACTTAGGGCTGTTGAGCATCTGCAGGCTGCTGATTGTTGCCCTGCCTTCGCTGCTGAACTGATGTGTGAAGAGCAAGCTTCCAAGAAAACTGCTTTTTCAAAGCCCGGCAATGTCATCATTAGCATGCCTTAAACTACACCTCCTAGAATGTAAATAAACTGCTTTTACAGGGCTTGTTCCTGGCCTTAACCAATCATAGCATAATTCGAGCTGGAAGGGAATTGCTGTTTCTTGCACAAAGTATGTGTCAGACCAGGGCTTTATACAGTTGAGTCTTGGAAACCTTCAAAGACAGAAAGCTCGTGTACTCTGTGGACAGCCAGCTTCACTGCCTGAAGATTTTATTGTGTCTGTATTTATTTTTAAGCCATCCCTTTTCTAACCACGAATTTCAGTTCTCACATCAGTCTACTAATTGCTCAAAGTCAGTAAGTGGTAAAATGTACAGATCAAGTAAATTCTCTTGGCATTTCTTCCCTTTTCTACACCTCCCCCAGAAGGCTTCACAGCTGCCTTTGCACCCTATTTAAAAGTTGGCCGAAAAGGTAGATGTGAATTTCCAGGATCTTTACATTTAGTTTGAGAGAGAAACTACTCAAGTTTGTTAATAGTCTGTGATGTGATGCCTTCAAATTTTGATGACATTTTAAGTGCAGTCTTGATAGTAAAGTGTTTGTTAGCTACCCTAGCATTTTGTTTGTCTCATAGCAAGTATTAAATGCAGGAATAAGCAAATATTCTCACAGATGTTTCATGTTCTTTGAGGATATTTTAATCTTATGTCTTCAGACTACTGAAAAACATTTAATAGAACCATTGTAAATGTTTCTCGTTGACAGGGTTTGAAAATGGCTTCACCTGTACTGCCCGGTAAGTGATGGGAAAGGTTGTGGCCATTTTTATTGTTGTTTTTTTTTTCAATATGAAAAAGAATGCTTTTTTCTAATCAATTTGTCTGGCAACCCTGTAAGAGGAGACAGTTCAAGGAACTTTAGAACTGATAGGATGCATTGGGTGTATTTCTATTAGGAGATCAGCAAATAGCTATATATCAAGGTTTCAGCAAGGAGAGCAGTCCATCAGCTGTTGCTCAGTGCTGCAGGAACCTGATCAAACAAACGGCTTCAGCTGTGATCTTACTTGATCTGCTGTGCACCTTCTGTGTGTGCTCAGGTGGGCTGGTACAGTCCATTTGGGCTTGTCTTAAATGTTTGATAGAGCTAATTTTAAACAGTGAAACAGTTTTCCAAAATATTACAGGTTTGCTGATAGGTGACTATATAAATAATGCAGTACATACTTACTGAATGTGGCCTTAAGCACCTTGCATTTAGAAATGACATGGACAGATGAGTTTGTATTGATGTACTAAATGGTACGTTGTGACCTCTGGGGATTTTTAGATATCCTTTCAAGGTTCATTAAAAGGAAGTTTTGTATTTGGTAAGCAGGGACGTGTCACTGGAATTGCTGAGCATCTGCATGTGAACAATTTTGAAGAGTGTTTTTAAGAGATTAGAAAAATGTGCTGCTTAATCTTTATTTTTGTAAACAGTATTTGATGCACTTAATGTTCCCGACTGAGCTGTACTTAAAAATAGCACCAAGTGCTGCCTAGATGAGCGCTGCATTCAAGGGCTGCGTCTTGTTTTCCAGGTCGTCCTGAAATAAGCAACAAAACGCCAACGGATATTTTACCTCAGATTTCTTTTTCTGGTTCCAGTGATCCAAGAGGCCCAGTTTCAGATCTTCCCACAGATGTAACAGATATTGGTAATTACAGTTCATTCAAAGCTAACTGCTTGAGATTTGGAATAGGAGATTCCATTAGCAGTACTGATTCAGATGGTTGCTGTTACCTTCCTCCAATTTCAGTGTGCAAAACCCAACCGAATAAGCTGGCTCTGGCTCATCAGTACCACTAACACTTTTACCCAGAATGAGAACTGCAGGTGTTTGTGGGCACTAATCACTTTTTAATTCTTTTTAATAAGGTTTTGATTGGGCTTGATGGTCTTTAAGGTCTTTTCCAACCTGAGCGGTTCTATGATATAACCTCTGCAAAGCATTGAAAGCTTTGAGAAATAACATCTGGAAAAACTGCTTTGGTTTAAATAGCGACATACAGACACGGGTAGTTTGTATACAATTGCGTTTTCTATGGCTCTAGTGCCTTTATAGTTCTTGATAGCACAAAGCAGTCTTTTTAGCCCTGAAAATAGAGCTGTGTTACATAGGAGCTGGAGCAGCGCTCTTTCTGACTGCTACCAACACTTTGGGGTTGTGTTGTTGAAGTGCACAGCAGTATTAAACATCTGTGTTTCTTTAGGTTTTGGTAACCGCTGCGGAAAGCCCAGAGGACCGAGAGAGCCACCTTCAGAATGGACATGATCCAAGAGCTTACGGACATACTATCAATAAATCATACTGGAAAACTCAAGTGCCACTGAACTAGAAAAAATAGTATTCCACTTTTCTGAGGGGCAACTAACACAGAGCAGAGTAGATCTAACTACCAGATGGTACACCTTTACCGTGCATCCCACGCAAAACCTTAAACATTGTTCACAACAGTGGATTCCAGTATTACAACTTAACTTCTTGCTGGGGCCATCTACCTGCCTTATTACACTTAGGAGAAAGTATTACATATGATTTATTTTGTAACTTCAAGTATTATTGCCTTAATGTCTTTTAACCCTGTTACACGCTGCTTGTAGACATATGTTAATATAGTAATACTTGGGACAGATTGTGTTTATGGACTACTTTTTGCTAACGTTTGATTACCGTGTATGCGTTATTTTGTATATGTACAGGGCAAGTAAGTATATAATTTGATAAAGTTGCAATCATAAAATATTAACAGAAGATGTAAGAAATCTCTGCATGATCTAAATTTTTGTGTACCTTATTTGTAAATTATTTGCCCTGAAGTTTTAGAAAATAGTTTCTGGGGTTTTTGTTTCGGTTCCTTTTTGTTCTTTTGTTTTTTTTACAAACTTGCTGGACACACACAGCCAGAATTGCAGGTTAGCAGAGATAAAGATTGTAATACATTTTGTAAATTGTAAGCAAAAGGTTATTTTTATATTATATACTGTTTAATTGTCAGACCTAATTTGTTCTGGTTTTCATCTAGTCACAGAGATTCAGTAAGTGCCTTGGAACAATATTGAATTCTCTTAGCCTGTGTATGTTACTTCAGTGTTTTGAGTTCATCTGGAATTAGATGATGGAGAATATTTGTATGTTTCTAGTATATTTGACCTGCCAGTAAAAGAGAAACCGTTCTACATCTTCAACACTCCTTAGTTTTCATTTGAATGTTTCATCGGCTGCAATTTGTAGAAAACTCATCTCTGTCGACTTTGTGTAGAATAGTTTCACAATTTGAATGTGGCGTGTTTCTAACTTGGGGCAAACCAGAACTCACTGGTGAAAGGACTGTTCAATACCGCTGTCTTCTCCCTCAATGGTAAGTACCATTTTTGTCCTTCGGAGACTCTGTATGTAAGAAAGCAACTTATATGAAGGTTCAAGTAGAGCCCTTGCAGCTACACTGTATCTTGGCAGTATGTTACGTCGAGAGTTAATCCTTATAAGGATTCCTTACTTAAACTTTTCTGTAATAGAATCTTTAAATTAAAGAAAGTAAAAATTGCAGTATGGGTGTTTTTACTCTTAGGAAAACAACTGTATTCAGAAGCAATCTAAAACAGATGGAAGGGTGGCAGCCTGGCTTAGCTTATAGCTTCTGTGTGTGAATACAAATAGCAATCCTCGGGACTTCATCTCTGTTAATGACTTAAAGCTGTGGTTTGTAGTAATGCCTGACATGTTCAGAGTAAATATGTTTATTCTAGGTAGAGGAGCCATCTATTAATCTGACCTTTAGCCGTGAAAATGCTGTGTTGACTATTTGTGCCTTTAGGGTCTCTTTGCTAAAGGAGAACTGCTGCCCGGGTAGCAGCCCTGCAAACCATTTCCAAAAGATTCGTAACCTGCAATAACTGATTTGGACTGTGGAGAAATCCCCGTGTGTTGCACAGCACTGCCTGCCAGCCTGGGGAGCTTTCAAAGAGCTGAATGTGCTATAAATACTTCACCTTAGCTCCCCCTAGGTATGATTTTGCAATTACTCATTTAACAAAAAATCACTCACAGATGCTATTGGGGCTGACCTGTAGCAGTGGCTGCTTGCTTTGTAGCAGCTGGCACAGCTGGGCTGTCCTGCAGAATGGAGGTGGCCTGTGCTGTGTTACACTCCTTGCAGAGAAGATGAGCTTCGCCTCCCGTGGTCTCACAGACCTGCAGTTCTGTGATGGGCTGTTGTTACCTCTGGACAGTCCAAAGCACCGACGACTTGAAGCAGCTGCTCCATAAGAAAACTTCCAAATATATGTTAGCTGTGGACTTTCAGGGTCGTTTCCATTTCCCTCTACCAGGAATACATAGAACTGTACAGATTGTGGATAATCCACTTTTCACATTAGATTCATTCAGAGCCATGGCTTGGCAGGAATCATGTGTACCATGCAGACCATCTAGGCTCATGTTTTTCCCCTAAGATTTGTGTGAGTTATATGGTATTTGAGTTTGTCATAGGAAATCCTCAGCTTCACTTCAGCAACTGTGAAGCTGTAAGCATCCTGCATTGGTTTTTCTTTTCTTATTTTTTTGTACTGATTCTTGCAGTCTTTGGCAGGTCTGTTCTGCAGCTCATGGTTGCGTGCTTACGTTCATCTGAATTTAATAGTTTCTCCTATTTCATTTCAGGATAGCTGATGGCTTTAATTGCAAGGCCAAACCTGCCCATGTCACTGCATCTATGGGCGGTACAGAGATGATCACGGTGTAACTCCGAGCTGTTAGTCTGACACAAAAAATAGCATGTCAAAAACTTAGTCAGAAAAAGCAAGGCCTTTCTTTGCTGTGGTTTAACTGAAATTGAATCTGAGAGACTTAGAACACTGCGTTACCGTTTGCAGGAGCTTTCACTGGATCTGAACTAGATCGAGTAATTTGGCCATGTGTGGAGAAATCAGCCTGACACGTTCTTTCCCATAGTGTGGTTCCAGTGTTGGTTGTTTCCCCACCACCTCCCAAGCTCTTCAGCCGTAGCCTTCGTAGCCCATCAGGGGTGCATTTGGCTCAGTCGGTCTGACAAAGGGCTGCTCAGTGCTCAGCCCAGTCACACTTCTTACTGTCTGCTAGGAAAGCCTGCTGCATTTCAATGTCATTTTCCTTAAGGAAGTTTCTCACTCACACCTGTGCAGAACAAGAAGCCTGAGAGGATCACCTCTGGGCTTCTGTGTATGGCCATCGGGGCTTGGTTTTCTTGGGAGGTGGGCTTTTATAAGGATGGATGCAGATGAAGGGCAATACCACAAGCAGGTTCCCAACTCTGCACTGCCACAATAGCTGCCTTTAGTCCTTGGCTGTACAGCCTGGAAGCAGTTTTCTGCTGCTTTAACACTTGTGTACAGACTGTGCTGCAGGCGGTAGATCCCAGCGGGCAGAAAACTGCATCACCTTCTCAGGGCAATTCTCTTTGGTTTGAACACGTTGGGCAGAACGTGACCATGGGCTGATTTAGCTTCAGTTTTGGGGCTGTGCGCTGTCAGCTCCTGTGTGACGTTATGTACATACGGGGAAATACTTTTTGTTTGAGCACCTCTGGGTGCTGAGATATCTGAGCCTGCGCAGCCTGGGACAGAGGAGGATCAGCAGTGCCTCATCCGTGTCCCTAAATACCTGTAGGGAGGGCACAAAGGGGCCAGAGCCAGGCTCTTGTCAGTGGTGCCCAGTGCTGGGACACGAGGCAGTGGGCACAAATTGAAACACAAGAGGTGCCATCTGAACTGCAGGCAGCGCTGCTGTGCTGTGCAGGGGGCTGAGCATTGGCACAGCTGCCTGGAGGCTGCAGATCTCCTTGGCGATGTCCAGATGGCGTCTTGCCATGGCCCTGTGCACCCTGCTCTGGGTGAGAGATCAGAAAGAGGATTAAGGGTTTTTGGGGGAGTGAAGAAGCATCTGGAGCTACAGCAACTGAGAAACTGGTACCAAAGAGTCTGAGAAGAGAGCCAGGCTGACTGTAACCCAGAATGAAATTTCAGGAGACCGAGTGAGGATGCAAGCATGGAGGTGGAAACAAAAGCAAATACAAAGTGTTTTGAGAGGCAAAAAAACTCTAGCATTACCTACACACACTCCCAAGGGGCACCGAAGCATCTGAAGCTCTTCTGGGTCCATTAAGGTATGTGTGTAGAAGCCATGGGCCTCTCTAATGTTAATTGTCATCATCACTGACATCCTGCTAACAACGTGTGTATGTGTGTTCATTGCAGCCATTAGCTCTCCTGATGCTGGTGTAACAGCAGGATGACATTAACCCAGTTATCTGCCTGGAGTGGAGAGCAATGTGGATGATGCTGGTGTCCACAAGCTCAGAAGCAATGGGCTTTACTTTCTAAGAACTTCTAGAAGCGCAAACCGCTTCACAGTGGTCTGAATAGATGAAGCGTGTGTTGAAGCCTTTTACTGAGCCATACAGGATTTGTTTCCCTTTGTCACGGTCTGCAGGGCAGTGTAGGTCTTCTGAAGGTCACGTGCTGAGCATTGGCAGGGCTCTGCTTTTTTAGCAGAGTTGTAATTCAGTCTAAAAGCCTTTAAAGCTGCTCGGGATTCCATGCTGCTGCCATAGGTGAGTCGTGGTGGCCTCGTTGCTCTCCAGACTGCACCTGAGTATGAAAACAACTCTAGGGAGGGCTTTGCTGCGTGGGCTGAAAGCTGGGCTGAGTGCAAGGAGTGTGTGAGATTGGGGCACAGTGCGGCTTGTGCAAGCCAGTGCAGTGCCCTCCTGAACCCTCGGTGTGCTCTGGGCCTGTTAGGTGGCATGAGCCCTGCGCAGCAATAGAAACAGTCTGCAGCAGCAGCCAGTGGGTGCCAGGCTGCTTTGATGTGACTTTTTCTGACCTTTTCAATGCAAGCACTTGATCAAAACATGCCTTTGGGCCATCAGTAAAGCTGAAATTCCCCTCTTGCCCTGGGGCAGTGCTGTGCTGTCCACGGGCACCGTCCAGCTCTGTACCAAACACTGAACTCCCATTGCCCTGAAGGTGAGTGGCAAAGCTCAGTTTTCTTGCTGCCGACAGCGAGTGAAGAAAGCCTCGTTGACCTGGTGCTCCCATCCACCAACGGCAACTCCTGGAGGGCTGGTGTCCCTGCAGGCTTAGCTGGGAACAGGTCTTGATCTGTTAAGCTGCTTTTATGCAGCTGTATATCTCAGCTCTCTCCTCCACAGACCACAGCGATGTAGTGCATCCCTGTGAAGGACTTACTGTGGTGATGCCAAGTCAAGGAATCAGACTTTACATTCTGACTTAAATCCTGCGGGCAGTTGTGTGAATTACTTGGGCATGTAGGCACAGAGAGCTTGGTGTGGGGCTGCTCAGCAGTGTGCGGGACCACATTTGTGCTCTGGTGAGAGCAGCAGCCTGCTGTGCTGGGGATTTCAGCTGAGGAGGTGGACATCTCCTATGTTCCCACTTTGAGCAACAGAGAGGTCAGGCTGGATGGGGCTCTGAGCACCTGATGGAGCTGTAGGCGTCCCTGCTCATTGCAGGGGGGTTGGACTAGATGGCCTTTAAAGGTTCCTTCCAACTCCGATGATTCTCTGATTCTAAGCAGATCTCAGCTGAGATCCCACAGGGATTGACTGGACCGGGCTGTCCAGTCAAGTGCGGAGCTGCACTGTTCCAAGAGTGTGCTGTGGTTGTAACACAGAGCACCAAGGGCTGCACCAAGGGCTGCCCCAAGCAGCCTCAGCAGGCTCAGCCTGCTGGATGTGCCACGGGCCAGCAGGAGAGCTGTGCTGCAGGTCCGTCCCTGCCCACACATGTTCCACCTCCAGCATATCCGGCCTAACAGCAAAAGGAGAAAATCATCTTTGTGAATCCCAATTTAAATCTGCTGCTACCCTTGTTTCATTTTTGTGTCAGCTCCTTCCCTCTTGCTGTGCCTTATTTTTTCCTTGCTGATCTCCTCCCTGCTGCATCTCTGGAATAGTGCTGTGGCTCGCTGAGAATGCTCTGTGCTGAATGCAGCTGGGTGATATCACTTACGTGGTGTCTTACTACTAGTGCTGCCCAGCATGTTGCTCTTTGGGATTCCACCCCTATTCAGTGTCTGTCCTCCATGCCCTGGCAACCATTAAGCGAGGGAAGGCTGGGGGCTGGTAGAGCCAATTCTGTATGTTGCCGTGATACCTGAATGCCACTGAACCCACCAGTTAAAGGCTGGGATTAGACACAGAATAGTTCAGTATTTCATACAATGCAATACAAACACTACAGTAGCCATCACTGTGAGCTTTGCTAAGGAACACGGAGGTCCATTTCCCATTGGTGTGAACAGCCCGCACCACCGGGGTGGCTGTGGGGAGGTTGGTGTGCTGTGATTTGATTTCGAGTTATTATCAGGTGGTGACTCATAGCGCTGCCCTGGGGTGGGCAGAGCGATCTATGAGCCCTGCAGGGGTTGGGCTGCATGGTGGGAGAACCTCATCCAAAAGATGGAGGTAACGCATCCCCATCTCTGCCTGGTGCGGAGTGAGGGGGGGGTGCAGCAGGAGGAGCAGGGAGCTGGTGGTGGCTCAGCAGAGGGGTGGTGCTGGCTGAGCGGGCACAGGGAGGGAACTGCTGGTGCCTGCGGGTGGTGGAAAGCCCAAAAGAACTTGCTGAACAGGTTCCCAGCTCTGAGAGCTCCTTGGAGGGCAGGAGAGGCGGGTTGGGCAGTAGGGGTGCAGCACAGGGAAGTCTGCTGTTAAACAAATTGCTGGGGTTTTGACGAGATCCACGTGTGGGGATGGGCGTATCCGTGCCTGAACAGGTCCTGCAGAGATCACTGCCCAGGTGGGAGGGAAACTGGTGATGGCATCCAGCAAGGATGGTGCTTTGGGATGCCCTGGGGAGACCAGGGATGAGCTCAGCAGCAGTGGCTGGCACCGTTTCAGGCCTTTAAGTGACACCTGAACAGTGGCAATTTGAGGTTGTTACTGTGCAATGAACGTGTACTAATCTGAATGTCTGCAAACATGCACTGATAAGAAGGAAGCAGTACAAGTAATTATTTTGATCATGCAGATCAACTGTTATTGGATTGAGACTAGTGCAACTGCTAGCAGTTCTCAGCAGCGTTGCTGGCTGGTTCTTTCCCCTTCTGTGTCCTTAGGCAGCAAATTAATTCAAGTTCAGAAAGAGCACTGCAGTGGTAGATTTTGGGTTTGTTTTTACTCCGCCCCACAGAACTGTAGGTAAATGAGCTCTTTGCATTGTGGATACTGCATGGTATCCAGGCTGGCCCAGCATGGGGTTCTTTTCCAGCTCTTCCTGGTCGGTGGGCTTGCAGCGGGCTTTGCCTCCTGCAGGGAGGGGCTTGTCAGAGCACCCAGGCCGTGCCGAGTGTGGTTGCAAACCTCCATGCTTTGTGTTCTAACTCAGGGCTCCCCTGCACCACCTCTGGCAGTGGGACGGCTCTGGAGCACCATCTGCCTCCGCCCGTGAAAGCCACAGGAGTTCTTGCAGAACAGCTCGTTGTGTTGCTGTGCCTACCTCGGTATTTGGAGCAGTGAAACACTTCCCCGCTCTGCTAAAGACGGGAACACATGAAACAGTAACCCCAGAGAGCAGCACTCTGTGTGGCTTCATGGCACCTCACGGTGAACCTCAGTTGTGATATTCAGAGGGTGAGTTGGGGCCAGTTTTTGGCTCCGTGGTGCTCCTCTATCAAGTAAGGCCTTCCCAGCATCTCTTCTTCCTCTGATGAAGCTCCATTTTCTGCATGAAGGCTGGTCTGGCTGCTTTCTGGCCCCTGCCCTGCAGACACTGGAGCTGCCTGGTGCCCAGCAGCCCTGCTGACTCCTTGCCCCAGCACTCACTGCAGGCCGGGGCTGCCCGTGGTGTGTGCAGCATTCCTGCCTCCAAGCAGGGCAGGACTGTGCAGGTGTCAGCATGAACTGCCACTGCAATGCGGCGTCAGCAGCTGGGGAGGAGTCGGGTTATTGCCTGTGTTCGGGATCCAGGTGTGGTCATTCTGTGGTAGGTTTGCTTTAACAGCATTCATTCCGTCGTGGCTGGATCCCACAGCCCTTCCACGCCACCCAAGACGTACATTTAAATGTTTTGGATGTCTTTATTTCATGTAAATGTATTCTAATGAGGTAGAAGTGCAGTATCTTCCCCCTGGCCTGGGCTGCAGTGACCTTTTCCTCCTTGTTCAGCTGCTTCCTTACAACCCAGTGTGGGCAAACTGAGCATTGCTTCTGTACGGAAGAAACAGTTATTGCAACACTTGGAAGAAAACCAACAAAAAGAGACACAAAGTTGCTTCATTTACTTGGATAAAAACTGTAGCTTTTTTTTCTCCAGAGCAGAAACAGCAGCGAAAGGCGGAGATAAAGACTGCAGATCTGAGCTGGGAAAGCCCGGTAACCTCAGATCAGCCCAATAGAAGAGCTGCAAAGTTTTATGAGAGGAGAACTACCAGCCAGAGCTTCTCCCCAGGGAGTTCTGGGCAGGGATGCCAAAGGCAGCACATTAATGCCTCCCATTTCTGAGCTCTGCACAATCTCTGCAGCTGACATAATAAAGCTGCTCACTGTTTGGATGTCTTCTGTGTAAAATTCTGCTTGCTGACAGCGCCCGCAGCTGCCGGGCTGTATTTATTCACTTCAGGGTATGTGGAGCACATAACAAGTAAAGGTGTCCCCTGGCTTTGTGACAGAACCTGACACATATAACTTGATTTTGCTTAACGCCGTCAGGGACCAAACAAACCCAAACAAACCACCTCTTAAATGGACAACAGGCTTCGCCTTGATCACAGTCGCTAGAACAGGTTTGCTGGGAGCTGTTGGTGAATGGGCAGTAATTGGAGCCACTCTCACTCCTCTGCCCACGGCGCAGCACAGGCACGTGCTGGAGGTCACGTGCAGCTCCCACCGAATGCAGCTGCTGCAGAGATTCTTGTTTTGAACTTGAGATGAAGCGCGTAGGTTGCTCCGAATGTAATGCCTCCTGTTTATTTCCATGGGAACTACAATGGATGCAAAGAGCTCCATATCACTATTCAGTAGTGTCACAGGTTAACACAGATAGAGCAAATTCTCAGCTACAAACACTATTTTTTTTCAACAGCCACCACCACCAGCAATGCACTTTCAGGTGGGAAGGTTCAGCCTGTACAGCCATACCAACAGCATCTGCCCCTGGTGTCATGGGCCAACAGAATAAAACAGGAGGCATTACTTTCAGAGCAACCCTCCCATATGTACCTTTATATATATAGGCATATGTATTTTTTGTAATGCCTGTATTAGACACGAACAAAGAACTTTGTTTACATACAGAAAAGTGTCTGCTGTGACAGTCTGATATCTTTACTGCAGCTCCAATGGCCTTTGAAAGCCCATAAGAGATTCCTTCATCCCGCAGTTACAGCCCCAGTCCAGCTTTATTGCTCAACTTTCCCCATCTTGCTGCTTTCACTTCAGTAAAGCAACCAATGGTTCGACTGAAGGACATTCTGCTGTGAGGGTGATGGTAAAAGTGGGATGTACGGTACTATTCACTGTAACAGCCGTCATTTAAAACGAGTTAATCAAAAGCAAACTAGAGCCAGATCCAGTTGTGAAGCGCACAGCTCTCCTGCCACAAGGCTCCTGCAGGACAGATGAGCTGCTATTGAAGGGCCGATGAGCTGTGTGGCTATTTTAAGTCCAGGCAGATTGAGTTCAGCTTATTTGTTCCTGGAAATGTGGCCACAGCAGCTCCCTGTCCTGGAGAGCAGATACGGAGCCCTCTGCCACATTCAGAGCTGAAACTCCAGTCACAGACAGGCAGCTGTGTTTGCAGGCAGTTCATTGCTAAGAGAATATTTGCTGGGGGAAAAAAGAAAAAGAAAAGAGAGTAGGATTTACGTCAGTGTTTGGGAAAGCATTAAACGATGTGATTATTGTAGGTCCTCTCTGCAGTGTAAGCTCCCTTCCGTGGGTTTGATGGATTCCGAATTATCAGATGTTTTCAATTTACCCGTATATATATAATATACCCAACTAGAAACTGAACAGGCGCCAAACAAGGGAACGGGCGCATGGAAACCAAGCTGGGGGGGCTGTCAGGAGCTGAAATTACGTTTCAGAAGGCGGTACTTTTATCTGGAGACCTCAGCAAGGCTCTGTTGCATTGCTCTGGTCAGCAGCTGAGAGCATAAAGCCAAAAGCGCTTGATTGGCCTGTGTGCATTGAAAGGAGCGTTTGGATTAGCGATCCTTTTCATTAGCTCTTGATACTTTGTAATGATTTTCATGACAATGGCAATACGTTTGTAGTAAGCACTACTCTGCCAGGCTTATCCTTAATGAGTGTTGGACCCTGAACTGATACACGTCTGGCATTTTTACTGTTATGTCTTTGCCTCTTTTGTTTTTTACGGTCTTGAAAATGACCCCAGATGTCCCCAAGTGTGTCCAGAACGGAGAGGAGCGCGTCGATCGAGTTCCCACAATCCGCTTAAAGTCTGCTGGAAAAACCCAGCTCCTATTGTCCGTGCACTGCGGGCTCTGGATCTGGCTGCGGACACGCAGATGAGGGACTCCCTCCCACAGAGGCTCTCAAGCTCGTAAATCTCGGAGCAGCCGCAGCCGGCCTGCTCTCCTCGGGGCTGAACAGCGCCAGGTCCGTCCGCCTTTCCTCACACAGGATTTGCTCCGGGCCCCCAGCCATCTCTGCAGCCCCCGCTGGACTCTCTCCAGCAGTTCCCCGTCTTTCTTGAACTGAAGAGCCCAGAACTGGGCAGCACTTCGTGTTTTACTATCAATACGAAACTTGGCCAAGCGGTCTGACGGGCAGCGGCCTGACGGACACGGCGCGCTGCGTGAGGAAGAGCCGCTCTCAAAGAGACCCGCCGTGCCGGGCGCTCAGTTACCGCGTCCGCCCGACCGCGCCGGCTCTGAGGAGCAGCTCCGCGTCACGCAGCGCTTCCCGCCGCCCAGAGCGTCGCCACTGCCGGGCTGTGTCTGGGCCGGGCTGTGCCTGGGCCGGGCTGTGCCTGGGCCGGGCTTGCGGCTGAAGCTGGTCCCGGCCCCGCCCCGCCGAGCGCCGCCCAGCCCCGAGCTGCAGCGCCCGCAGCCCCCCCTCCACAACTACGCACTCGGCCGAGCTCCGCCGCCCCCAATCTCCTCAGAGCCCGCCCCTTCCCCGCCACGCGATTGGCCGGCCGCGCTGTCTCTCCGGCACCGCCTCCTCCGATTGGGCGAGGAGGGGGCGCCCCTCTTCCCTCCCGGTTCTGTCGGTTGAGGCGAGCCGAGAGTAAATAGAAGCAGGAGCGCAAAATGGCGGAGCCGCCGAGCTCTGGTCGTGGCGCGGCGTCGCCGGAGCGGGAGTTGTTCTGCGCCAGGCCGGGCCCGGACGCGAAGGTCTCCCGCGGGACGCAGCCGGCCTCCAAGAAGCTGAAGGGAGCCGACGAGCGGGGCCTGAAGGGCGCCAAGCGCGTCAACGGCGAAGGGGGCGGCGGCGGGAGCAGCAAGCAGCAGCAGCAGCCGCTGCCCGTGGCGGTGCCGGGCTACGGGAACCCCGCGGCCTGGGGCTTCGCCGCGCTGCCGCCCGGGCCCTCCGTCAGCGCGGCCGGCTTCGCCTTCCCCTCGCCGCTGCCCCGGAAGCTGCTGCCGCCCGCCCTGCTGCTGCCGCCCGCCGCCTCTCCCTCCCCGTCCTGCCCGCAGCACCGCCACCACCGCCACCGCCCGGCGCCGGTCGGAGAGGCCGCCAAGCCCAAAAGGCCGAAGGAGAAGCGAGACAAGGAGAGGAGGAAGCACGGAGCGCTGCCCGCGCTCGGAGATGGCGGCGGCGGGGCCCTGAGCGCGGCGGGCCGGGAGGAGAACGGCGAAGTGAAGCTGCTGCTGCAGAAAGGTGGGCGCCGCGCCGGGGGGCGGCTGTGGGCTGCGGGGGGAGCGGCGGGGCAGCGCCGTGCGCGGCGGGAAGCGGCGGTGGTGCGGGGCACGGCGCGGCACAACGGCACGACGCCGAGGCCGCTCCGCCCCCGCGGCGCTCAGGGCCGGGCGGTGGGGGGGCTCGGTAACGTGCGGTGAGTGCGCGGGAAGGCGGCGGCGGCCCGACCGCCCTCAGCGCTGTCAAAAAAAGGGGGTGTGGAATTAGCGATGGCGTCAGGCAGGAGCTGCCAGAGGCCTGAGGTTTTCTTACCTATTAGGGAAGTCAGGGTGTCTGGCGATGGCCCGGAGATCTGCGAGCAGGACGGAGTTTCTGCCGTTGCTATGGAGAAGGCCGCGTGTTTACGAAAAACATATTTGTGAAGAATTAAAAGCCATCTCATTGATCGGGCCGTTAATTTCACGGGCGAAGTCGTGGCGCGTCTCAGAGCGTGCCCTTTGCGTTGAGGCGTGCTGACCTGCAGCAGCTCCTGCAGCTGCTCCCAGAGCTCCTGGCTGTCCCTGCTGGTTGGGAGCTGCTGAGCGATGCTGCGGGGCTGGGGGTGCAGCGTTGGCTCCTTCCTGGGAAGGACTATAATTCCAGGTGGGGTAAGGCGTTAGGCCTGACTTGGTGCCGGCAGGGACTGACAGTAGGTGCTTAGAACGTGCGAGGCAGCACGAGTCTGTTTGTATTTCCATTGTATCCTCTCTTGGTCTTCAGAGGCCTTAAGGCTGATGTTGGCGTGATTGTGTTTGCAATACCAAAGAACTTGAAACATTTGCTCCAGCGAAGTTTCTGTCAAAGGAAAGATAAATTCTTGCATTTACGTCGGCCGAGCTTGCTTTGGTTTTGGCTTCTACATTGTACTTCTAAGCTGAGCTAAAGAGGTGAGGGTTAATTGTCACTTAGGCCGCTTCTTGTCCAGCTGCATTTTCTGCTGGTTCCCACTAGTATCTCAGTCTCTGGTTCAGCTTTAGGTATTCAGGTTACATTTGAGATTTGCTTTTTTTCCCTCTTTTTGAATGATTTGTGTTCTTTTGGTTCAGCACACTGTATGCATCTTCCCACTGGGGTCTCGATTGCTGCTGTGCAATCAGGCTCCAAGTGCATGGCTGTAATGCTTTCAGATGGTTTGGTTCTGATATGCTTCTTTGTCCCCATTCTTATTTGGGAGATGAACTATGAAAGATCTTTACAAACAGTTTTCATTACACACCTAATGCTGGTGAAGCTGTTCTGTTGTCCACGATAGCAGCTGAGAAACTCCCACTGTATCTTCCTTGCCAAAATATGGAAATAATAACCGTATTCACTTGGATGTCCCACCAGTGTTACACCACTGTGCTAATAAATCTCTGAGAACAATATTACAGTAACGGGATGAAATATTCTTGAGAGTTGCTGAGAGAATTGATGACAGTGATGGTGTCAGTGGAGTCATTATTTACCCTGCTAGGAGCCTGATCGAAAACATTCTGCAGCAGGGAAAGATGGTTTTTGTGACAAGCTCGAGTACTTCACATTTTAGCTGCTGTTTGCTCAGAGCAGATGCCTGTAGCTTTAATTTGGTTTTGGAAGCCTGAGTACAGGCTACAAAGAACGTTTTCCAAACGATCCCTTTATAGTTCTGTGAGGGGCTGGAAAACTCCATATTCATTGAACTGAGTGTGTTTTTCAGACGTGAGGGGTGCGCTGCGTCCTCTGCCGTGAGCGTCCTGCCTTTTAGAAGTGGCTCCATGTTGGGCTGTAGATTAAAGATCAGGTTTGTGCTGTTGATAGCGTGAACAATTTACTTTTGAGGGAGGGTAGGAGGAAGGCCGTTATGATGCAGGGAGAAAAAGAATGACCCTGGGGAAGGAGGGAGGGCATTCGGAATGCTCACTGCAGAGGAAGATGAAGAATGATGCTAAGGCAGGGGGAGGGTGGTGTGTTCTAGAAGAGGATACCAGAGGATTTCAGGGTGCAGCGGTATTTTGGAGCGAGTGAATTTAAGATCCTTCCATGAAGGAGGGAGGAATTAGCATTCAAGAGCTGTTCAAGAGGGAGGTGATTCTGATGTAGGTATGGGGTGCGAAGCTTGTAGCTAGATGCCATAGGAAAATAAGGAAGGACTGAGGAAGAGGAGGATGGGAAAGAGAAGTGCAGGGCAGCCTGCAGGTGTGATGATGGGAAACTTGAAGGATTTCATATAATTAGAAAGCAAAACAGCCACAAAACCAAGAAATGTGAGAGGCGTGCATGCACACATTATGCAGGGAGAAGGTAGGAGTAGAATGTGTCCCTCCGAAATGAAGGAGTGTGTAAAAGCTGTTGTACGTGCAGCTGGTGACATGTTGTGAAAATCAGCCTAATGCAGGCAAACGCAGCCTGCTTTTTTCTGCAGTCTGTGGTTGGACAGCCGCCTTTGCTTGCAGTGCCGTGGAAAATGAGCAGCAGCACAGGATTGGCAGTACTGTTCTTTCTTAGCATTCACAATTGATAGATATGTCAGTTTCTTGCCTGCCAGAAGGAAAATCATGCAGCTGAGGAGGCTGCGGTCTTTAAGAAATGAAAGTGACTGAAAAATAAGCAGGTGGAACAGGTGAGACTTCTGTGGTTCTTATGCTGTTCTGAAGGTGCAAAAACTCCTCTGTCTCCTTTGCAACTGAAGTGGATGCGGGTTGCACGTGGGTGCAAGAGGTGGGGTGGACTTTTGCAGTGATCTTGGTGCTGAGGAGGCTGCTAGGAGCTGTGAATTGGGGGAGTTGGGCTTCTGATCAGTGAGCTGTGTGTGAACCCTTCTGTGTGGAGCAGTTATTGAGCTGGGAGGAAAAGCTGGTAGAGGAGGAAGGGCCTCTGTGAGCTTAAAGCTGGGAAAATGAGGAGTGAAGTTAGGGGGAGGAACGGCCAGATGTGTATGACATGAGGCTGCTGGGGCTGTGGCGCAGTATGAGGCATCATGGTGCACAGTGGTGGGGAGTGAAGGAATGTTGGGTCTGGACCTAGAAAACAGTCATCACAAGGCTTGCAAATGGAGTGGTACCCCTAGCATTCTCCTATCTGTAGTGCTAATAGCACGGTGTGTTGACACAGAAGAGAAAATGATGAGGAGTTTGCACCTACCATTTTACCCTCTATGGAAGAGCTGATGATGAGAGCTGATGTCCTTGGCCTGCAGTGCAGTTCTGAGGCAGCATATCCTGGCTGTGAGGTGCTCAAGGTGTTGAGCTTGGTTATGGCGCAGATGGAGGATGCCTTTGAAAGCTGTTTTTCTGTTTCCTTCCTTGAACAAGTGTTCACTTGAGGATTTGTCTGATCTTATCCTTCACTGGAAGGACCTCGAACTTGCAGAGTCATAGCTAGGCCTGCTGGCCTGTGGCTTGAGGAGGTGAATGGAGCAGAGCGAGTCCTGGAGTGATGGACTGGCGTGCAGAGAACTGGAAACAGCACTCTGCCATCTGTGTAACTTATCCTGCAAATGAGAGATGGAGTTTGTTTAAAATAAGCTTAAATTGTACTTGGCCGGTCCATTTTGGGTGGTGGAATTAAAAGTTATGTAACTAGTTATGTTTTGAAACATAGTGTGAATCTGATGGAAATGTCTGCCTTACCAGTTTATGGCTCTACCAGTTCAGTTAGTTATTTAACCGATAGTCTGCTCGAGCAGTTCATAGTTGAAATAGTTTTGTTAGCAGTGCAAAGCTCAGATGAGCCACTCCCCACTTCATCAGCCTAAGGCGGCCTGTTTTTGTGTTTTGTTTTGTTCCAGGCTGACTGCAGGGCCTGAGCCAAATTCATCAAACATCTTCTCTGTTTCCTTGCCATCTCTGCATACAGCTTCCCTCTCCCTCCCTCCCTCCTTCAGTTTTTTTTTCTTTTCAATGATGTCTTTGCTGATAAGGCTGCCTCAGTATGCAAGCAATGACAAAATGAGATTGGTATTTTTAACTTGCTGATGGGGTTTTCCCATGTGAGCAAGAAGGCAAAGCTGAGCACGGTTCTGTAGCTCTTAGTCTCTTTCTTTTCCCCTCTCCTTCCTCCTGCTGCCTTTGAAACTGAGATTAAATGGTATTTTAGATGGACAGTTGCCAGTGATTCTTGGGATAACTTTGTGTCTTTGACTTGCATGACGCTTCTGGTTCTTAAACTTGTAAAAAATAACACTTGAAAAGTCTGAAAGGCTTCTTGAGTTCAGCTTGCATCCGGTAGAGGCTCGTTTCATAGTCTGAATTGGGCTGGAGAAAGCTTTGGATATTATTCTGTTTCCCTGCTTTCAATCTGGGCCCACCATCTGATGAAGTAGGCTGTCTTTTTCCTTCTGCTGAAAGTTACCTTTTTGTGATCTTCCTTTTCCCTGCTTTTTGTTACTGACCTGTTTAACTCAAACACCATCTTTTCCCCCAGCTGCTCTCAGTTCAGCAGTCACATCCATGCTTGTGAGGCCTCCTGAGCGCTCTCCTCTGAATTCTTTATTCCTGTCTAGATGCTCCAAGTCCTTTGGCTGTAGAATCACAGGTCATTTTTCTCACTTGAAACGAGAGGAGTGGATTGAATCGTCAGACCCGAAAGCTCTCTGCAGGCCGCGTCTGCAGCTGCCACGTTCTCTGCTGCTGATTTCTGATGCAACTCCCCAGTGCTCGTGCTTCACATTGGCTCGTGTGCTTCCGTGTGTAGAAGGTCTCCTTTCAGACTGCGAAGGTCTGAGGAATGGGGGAGATGAAGTTGAAACTAATCACAGGTTTTTTTGATTCTGTAAAAGATCTCCCTTGCTTCCCATTCATGGAGGGGTTTGGGAAATGCAAAGGGATTTCTTCAGTCATCTTGTGTGCGTTTTTAACTTGAATTACCGAGTGGGATGTCTGTCAAATATTCCTTCCCCCCCTCCCCCCCTTTTTTTTAAACAACTGTAAGGACTTTTGTTTTTGGTCTCAAATATGTTAAGGGTTTCTTTGTGTATGACAATCAGGAGTGCACTCAATAACAGTACAGGAGTTGTCTGACTGGATACAAGTGCAGGTGACAGGACTGTTACCATGGTTACATTAAATGCACGTAATGTCTGTGTACCGCACTAAGGTGAGTTTTTGAGGTTTTATTTAAGGGATATTTGCATTCAGAGTAGGAGAGAGCAATGGAAAGATGACTGAAGGATTGCCCTCCTCATCCCCTTTATCTTCGGCTCTGGTACTGCTGGTGTTCACCATACTGATGGTGTCCATTAGCGGTAGTTTGTAAATATTGTGCCTGATGTGCAGTGACAGCCCTTAAATCAAAGGGAGGAGGGAGAGGCAGGATACTTTGAACATAATCTCTGGCTGACTACTAATGTGGGTTACCATCTGGAAAGCTGATGCGAAGCAGCTGCAGCTTTTGGCTCCTGACAGGGTTCTGAAGCTTGTCTTATAACGCACAAACGGACTTGTCCAAGCTCCAGCGTAGGCCTGAAGGTGCAAACTTCACGACGTGACAGCTGCTGCTCTGTGCATAATCCAGCGCACAGCATTTTGCACTTATTCA
The DNA here is from genome assembly GCF_039878825.1 of Excalfactoria chinensis. Classification (NCBI taxonomy): domain Eukaryota; kingdom Metazoa; phylum Chordata; class Aves; order Galliformes; family Phasianidae; genus Excalfactoria; species Excalfactoria chinensis. The sequence continues at coordinate 11,318,701 of NC_092825.1, read as the reverse complement.
CTATGTTCTTGATTTTCCTTTTTCCTCTTGAAAGCCTGCAGTGAAGGACTGACCACGTTTCTGAAATCTGAATGGTGTGATCTGTCAGCTTGTGTTTGTATTTACTGTTTGTGAAGGCGTTACAGTCATGATGGGAAGATATCTAGTTAGGAAGTGGAAAACTCCTTTTACAGCCTGAATTAATTTGGTTAGTCGTGTGCGTTCTTCTAGAACAGGAGGTGCGAGAAGTCTTCATAATGGATTTTTTTCTGCCTGTATATAGCACTTTAGGGCACACTGCTGTTGCTGCATTTAGGTTGTGGCTGTGCTGTTTCTATGCCACAACTGTTCTGTGCTTGTTAGTAGACAGTGGCAGAAGCTGCTGCTGTGGCATAATGTGAGCAAGATCACCTGCTCCTTGGAGGCAGTCCCTGAAACGCATCCAGCAAGATGCAAGTTGGGGTTTTGTGGAGCACTGGCTTCCTGGAGTGCAGGATGTCACAGGAAGGTTATTGTAGCAGAAGTAGGCATCGGGCTAATGGGAAATGGCTGTCGGCTGTTCCCTGTTTCAGGATCCCGTGGTGAGCAGCGTGAGGCAATGATCATCCAGCTGGGTTCTCACCATGTGCTTTGCGTGGGCTTCTGGTTGATGTTAAGGTCAAGGCCTTTGGTATGAGTGATGTGCTGCTAAAGCAGGAAGCGTTAGTTCGGGTGTCCAGCAGAAGGACTGCTATTTTCCCAGAGGCTTGTTTTGTTGCTTTTTCTTCTTTTCAATTGGGATCATATATGGTTTATCTTTTTCCCATCACTTCCAAGGTGATGGATGGTATTGGGATTGTCTTCTTCCCCTCAAGGCTCTGCCGTGGTGGTATTTAAGATTGGTTTATTTTCCATTTTCTAAGCAGGCAGAGCAGACTTAGGAGGATTTTTTTAAGATTTATTTTGATTCATTCAGTACCTGAATAATCTTTTGGTTATCCTTTCCCAGAACAACTCTGCTAAAAGAGAGAAAGAGAGCACATAAATCGGCTTAAAGAAAGCTGAGTCTTGTATTGTGAAAATACCTGCTGGAGTGGGAAAGGAGTTGTTAATGTGTAGATACGTTTAGGTGGCTTTGCTTAATGGTAGCCCCCCTGCCAAAATAGGCATTTCTGATGAAATACAATTCATCAGAATTGTAGGTTATAAACCCTTCTGTGGACTTATACTGTATCATAGGGCTCAATTTAAACTTTTATTTAGACTTGAACATCTTCTTGTGCCTCTTTCCTATTTCCCCCCTCCCCCCCCCGAGGGCAGCAACCCTGTGGGAGAAGCTTCCACATCTGTTTGGTCAGTTGTTCTGGTGACGAACTGCTGCCTTTGTGTACTTATCTTGTGTGTAATTTTCTTATCTTAACTGAAGAAAGTGACTGTAGTGTGATGGTTTCTGAAGGAGGAATGTTGACTTGGGCTTCCAGTCTCTGGTACCTCTTCATGTGCTGGTTCTTTTCTCTTTCAGTTCAAGACCTTTCTGTTAAAACTGGTCTTCCCTCTTTGAGTCAAATGATCCCTTCACCTTCCTTTGAACTCAAATGATCTCCTCATTAGCATACGAAAGTTCTTAATTCATTAATTGCCTTTCTGAGTGTTCAGTAATCCATCGTAGTGAGGACAAACCATTCCCCTGGCAGTGCTGTGATGTACAAGGTAGGTGCTGTTGGTACCTGCTGTTCTCTTGTCCCACGTTGCTGCTTTTTGTATTACATTATCACCTGGGGGACTGTCTCACCCTGCTAAATACTGCAGCTCCAGCCTTTTCTTTCTTCCCCTTCCTGCTGTTTGTTAGAAGTGGTATTGGTGGAAGATCATTGCAATTGTGAACAGATAGATGAACAATATGAGGGGTTCCAAGTTCTGTTAACTTGTTCAGTGGAACAAGTTTTGTCTTACTGGTCATTAACTGTACAACATGTAGGTTGTAAATTGCCTAATATTGGGTGGTTAAAAAACCCTTAAAAACCCTTAAAATGTGGTTTTCTTTTAATGTTGTGAAGAGTTTTCTTGTTTCTTGGTTGAGGAAGTGAGATTTGGATTACGTGGTGTACAGCTGTGGGGGGTTGATCCTTTCTGTTGGAGAAGCCACTCGTAGGGCTGCTGTTCTGGGGCATTTTGGAACCTCACAGGGAGCTCCAGCCTGCACTGAACTGTACCACATGTGTTGGGCAGCACCGCATGTTGGCAGGAGTTTGTGTGGAGACTGTGCTTGTGTGTCCTTGTTAGATGCCAGATGTGTATCCTAATCGTGTGTGGACTGTATGCCCTGTTGGGTGCTTTAGGAGTTACTGCAGTATCCTTTGTGGTAAACTGAATCTTAGGGGAATTTGGTTGCATTTCATCTCTGTGTCCCATGGGAAGCTGTGAAATGGGACGTCTGTCACTGTGGAACTTGAGAGCTGTGTGTGAGTTCTGCCAGTCAGACTAGAAAGTATTAATTTTCCTCTGAAGATGTTTGATCTGAAAATTCAGTTCTGAGGGAGGTGATCTGACGGTTTGTACGTGCAGGCTGGGATTCTCAATTGTTTTTACCCTCCCCCACCTGTGCCCTGGTCCTTTGGTAGTACTGTCACTTCTGCAGTGGAATGAGTTGGTTTCAAACCTTCCTCAGCTGCCTTCTGTGCTCCTACAGTCCCCTCAGGTACGGTGTGCTTGTGGCTGTTGCTGGAGGAGGTCACGTTGTTTGTTGTGTCTGGAACTTGCTACCATCATCCCTGCTAATTGCTTTCTAGATCTGAAAATAAAACGAAGATTCTTTGGACGGTTTTGGTTCATTCTCAGTTCTTGCACATTGCTTCTATCAGAACTGCAGGATTCCTCTGCCTGGGATCTCATCACACGCCTACAATAAAGGATTCTTTCAGTCTTTCATTCTCCTTCAACCAGGCTCAGCATTTGTATGTGCTCTTCAATCTCTCTTTGATTTCTAAGTGACAGAAGTCAAGTGTACCTCTTAACAGCTTGCCAATACTGGGAGAAAATCTTGAATTTTTTTTTCCATGATAATGGTAATCCTGGCAGAGCTGAGCACTGATGCAGGCTCTAAATGAAGACAAATCTGCCTCCTTGCAGGAGTGAATGTCTGCTTTCAGCGTGGTAAAATCTGTTGTATAATTTATTGCCTACTTTATAGTTCTGTGTTGCAGGGATTTACAGTTTGGGGGTTTGCCTGTGTGGGGGGGTGGTGGCGATTGGAGAGGAAGATTAATGTGTGGTTCATCTGCTCCTAGGAAATATAGATTTGTGCTGTTGAGGAAAATGTCTGGGTACTGTAGCCTGCTGCACAGATCAGTCTGATTTGGCATCCCCTGTCACGGAACCATTGGAGGCCTGGTCTTGAGCATGGTTGTTTCAGTTACTTAGAACTGAGACCTCCAGATAGTTTGAAACACGGCCACCTTATTCCTTTGTTTTTTGTACCATCAGAGTTTTTCTCTCTCCGCTGCCCGCACTGATCGGTGCGTAGGAGCAGACATGTGTCACTTGCCTTCTCTCTTGGCTTTTTAGTTTTGTTTGTTTTGACTCTGCCCAAACTGCGTTCTTCCTGGCTGCTGGGACATGAGTTCCATAGCTTTGTTAGAAAGCACTTAAGAATGAAAGGTAGGAGTGCTGTGGAGTTGTCATTACAGCATTTGTTTGTGTAGATTACTGTGGAACCCTTACACTTTTTAACTATTGACGTGCTTTATAAATAGTCTGGTTATGTATTGCCTTACAGAACTGAAGGCTTTTGTTTGGTTTTGATAAATATTTCCAGTTTGTTCGTTTTTGAAGATACCTGCTTCTGTTTTCTGTGAATGTGTGGGGTAAAGTAGGTAGGTTTCTCCTGGTATCCGTGTGTTACAAATGCAAGCACCATAAATGGCACATCAGCATTGCCTCTCAGCTGTGTTACTGACAAAGCATTCTGAAACACACCAGCTCTTTTCCTGTGGAGGTTAAAAAGCCCAGTAAAAACCCATAGAGAAGGTACCTGGCTTCTGTCTGAGAAATGAGAACTGCAGTGTTGGCTGTGAGGCTTAAATGCTTCACCTCAAGGGTGATTCTAAAGTCAGCTTGAAAAGATAAGTCCTAGAAAGCTTTTTTTTTTGTGTGGGTCTAGTATTTTCATGTAGAAAACATGCTTAAAGACCTTCCTCACAGCAAAGACATGGAAATGTGGAGAGACTTGGCAATAAAGTAAATGATTAATAACTGCTTGAGTTACATCTTCTATGGAAATATGGATCTTCCGACAAGTAATAAACTGGCATTCCTTTCCATATCAGGTCTGATTCTCTTAGTTGCACCTTCCTGCTGTTAACACGTTATGGGTGTGTCTGGTGGACTTGACAAAGATGTATTTTGTCAGCTGTAAAACCTTTCCTATTTCGAGCTATCTGTGGAAGCCTTAAGTTATGTGAGATTTCTGGTGCATATCCACATCCAGGGAAATAGAAACCCCTCACTTCTCCTGTTCCTAATCTAGTGCGTGTAACTTGAGTTTCCAGAAATAAGAGCTGCATCCAGATGAAAAATAAGAACAGAGGGTAGTATGAGTAAATAAAAGTGGTTGCAAACTGTAGAGCTGACATGCAAGTTGCTGGGTACAGTTCTGACATAATAGGAACAAAACTGGCCTAGGTTCTATAAGCTTATGTTGAATTATTCAACAGATAAATATTAGCTTTTCATAATATAAGTCCTGGGTTTTCTTTGTAACTCCTTTTATCCTCTTAATAGGACTTGCATAATATTAATGCAAATGCACGCGACAAAGCTTGCTGTTCCCACTTAATCATAAAATGTTTGTATTTCAGCTCAAATCAAAGAGAAAATGAAAGAAAGGGAGAAGAAGCAAAAGGAGAAGAAGAAGCACAAAATAATGAATGAAATAAAGAAAGAAAATGGAGAAATCAAGTTATTGCAGAAAGGTAGGTTAAACTGCACAGTGTTTTTCTTTATGGTATCTAAAACCTTTGTAATTGGATCGAGTGCTGAATCTTAATACTGAGATTTTTACTTTAATGTCATTTTCTCAGCATAGCTGCTATAATGCTTGTAATTTAAAACTTTAATTCTAAACTTGTCAACTGTGTTAGGGACTGCAATTAAAAAATAGGACTGTTGCCACAGTGCTTCTTGCACAGTGGTTTCTGAAAGACACCTGAAGGACTGTATGGTTGTTGGTCTCAGCCAACATGGGTTCATAAAAGGAAGGTCCTGTTAACTACCTTAATTTCCTTTTATGACAAAGTCACCCATCTAGTTGACCAAGAGGGGCCAGCTGATGTTATCTTTTGGGCTTTCAGTAAAGCTTTTGATACTGTTTCTCACACTATCCTTCTGGACTTAGTGTCTCCTTCTGCAGCTAGACAAAACCATAATGTGAGCAACTGGCTGACAGGTAGGGCCAAAGGGTATTAGTAAATGGAGTTACATCAGACTGGTGGCCAGTCACTAGTGAGGCACCCTAGGGCTCTGTCTTAGGGCCAGTTCTCTTCAATGCTTTTGTAAGTGACTTGGATGTAGAACTGTAGGGTATTTTGAGTGGGTTTCCTAAGTTGGCAGTAGCTGTTGATTCTGTCGAGGGTAGAGACCTCGCAGGGAGAAATCCTGCTCCTCTCAGCCTCTCTTTCTGTGAGTGATGCTGTGCTCCCATAGAATCTTCCTGGCCCACTGCTGGATTAACTCCAGTATGCCCATGTCAGTCTTGGATTGCTGACCCAGAGTTCTCTGTGACACTCCAGATGTGTTACACCAGAGCTTAGTTAAGTGGAAGATGTATCCGTCAGCCTGGTAGAACTCTTCCTAATTCTGTCCAGGAGGCTGTTAACTGATGGCTGATGGTCAGCTTGTTATTTGTGAGGATCCCCAACTCCTTTCCTGCCAGGCTACTTTTCAGCCAGCTTGTCTTCAGCCTGAACGGGTGCTTGGCTTTATTCTTCAGCTCAGAACGCTACGCTTCCCCATGTTAACTGTGTGAGACTTCTGTTGGCCTGATTCTCTGCAGCCTGTCAGGGTCCCTCTGGCTTGGCAGCACAACCTTCTTGTGCATCAGCTGCTCCCTTCTTCCAGTTTTACGCTGTCTGCAGACCTGCTGAGGAGTGTGCTTTGTCTCATCATCCCCATCATTAATAAAAATGTTGAGTAGTGTTTTCCCAAGGTATCAGCATCTGGGATTCCCTGGTAGTGACTGTCCTTCCACTGATCTCAGTGCTGCAGATTACAACACATTAGTAAAGCCAGTTCTTGATCCATCTCTCGCTTTGTTGAGGCTGTGCTCCGCTGCTGGGATGATGCTTGTTTGAGTAGCTCCACTGTTTTTTTATTTTCAGACTCAGCTTTTGTAGTTTGAAAACAAATTCCTGATAGATCTTTCTGTTATTATACCTGCTGTAGGATTTCATTTCCAACAAGAAAAAATAAAACCCCCAAATCAAAACATTATCTTCAGTGCATTCGTGGACATGCAGTTGTGTAATTACTGTGTCACTGTTCAGAGTATAAACGCAGCTCCAAGTAATTGCATTAGCAACTGACAGCTTATAACCTGTGCCGATCAGATTTCGCAGTATCAGCTTAGACGCTGTGGAATGTTTAAGCTGGTGACTTCCTGTGAAAAGATGCAACTTGTCTTTGTCAGCATGGAAGGAAGTTGGTGGTTGAGATACTGAGCAACGGGTAACTGCCTTAAAAGTGAGAATGCTCAGGTTGTGTTTCTGTCTTACCCTTTCCCACCTGGTGTGCTGAATGGCAATAGAAATAGGGCACGGGTGAGAATTTGCAAAGACAGCAACTCTTGTTACACAGAACTAATAAAAGACACCTAATGAGGGTGTTGTACCTGAAAGGGTTCTCCATTGTTTAAAGTAGGTGGGGAAACAAACAAACGGTGAGCCACAGGGGTTGTATAAGATTACTTTGCTCCCTAGAGCTAGTTGAATAATAGAGTATGTTGTCCTCACACAGGATAGTGCTGTAAGTGGGTTAAATGCCTGGTCTGTGTTTCACAGTCTCCTGATATCTGTTATCAGATATGAATAATATTTTAGGTTTCCTTTAGAAATTGTATAGAAGTGCATTGTAGAGGCGGTGCTTGGTTTTGCTGTGTCTGCGGTGTCCTGCAGAAATGGCTCCTATTAATAAGGGGAATAAAGGAGAGCAGCTGTTACAAAAGCAGGCAGATCCCCTCCACTGGGTTTATATCCTGTTCAGAACAGCAGTTCTGGATATGTCTGTGGGCCTCTTGAGATCTGTCTGGGTGTGCTTAAATGTTCTGCAATGATTGTACAGCATTTCCTGATTCCTTCTGCTGATGTCGCTTTATGTCCTGTGAGCTGAGGGCTAGAGAGCAAAGGCTGACGTGCTTGAAGATGCAACTTGTGTGTGTCTGTGGTCAGCAGCTCCGTGACCTTCTGAAAAGTTAGTAACTCTTTGTCTAAGGATATCTTCTTCCTGGAACAAAAATAAGCTCTAAGTTCTCTTATTCTCAGCTCAGAATTTGCTGCGTGGACTTAAAAGCAAAGGCAGACTTCAGTGCCAGTCTGTGAAGACCACTCATTTTCTCCTTCTAGGTGTTAGGTCCAGATCTTGTCCTAAAAATGTCACTGACTGCCGGCTGAATGCTTTCATTCTTAGGTTGTGAAGGAGGTGTTAGTGTTTTGGTTTTTTTTTCTTTGGCCTTTTATTTGAGACATTCCTTAAGGTGATGGTGGTGATAGGCTATGTAGCTTCAGACAGTTAAACCAGATGTCCAAGATAAAGGTGGCTGGCTTTGTGAGGGAAGTCAGTACTGAAGGTTTGGTGCCTTTTCAGGGAGTTGCTGTCCAAGCTTGATTTGGGTGCTTTGAGCTGCATGCTGGCAAAGTTTGCTGCTACTGTTTGAGAAGCTTAGGGATGTAGGCTGTTCATCTGCCTGAATTTGTGTTGCTGTTTCTGTTGAAAGCAACTTGCCCTAGTTTGGAGAAGGACAACTCTGAAAGGGCTTATTTTTTCAGCTCCTGACTTTCTAAAGGAAACATTTGGCTCTTTCAGTGAGCTTGGTGGCTCTTGTATGCATCTAGAGCTAAACGCTTTTTTGCTCGTTATTTTGCAGTAGCAGGTATGTTTTCTGCAGAAAAAGACTGTGGTTGCTGCTGCTTCTCTCTGTTGTTTTCTGTTTGGAAGAGAGACTTGTGTATTTCTGGAAAAGAAGAAAACCTTGCACAAGCCTATTGTTAAACATTAAGGAAATATAAGCAATTTAATTGTGCTCTTCCAAAAATCTGCATGGGGGGGGGGGAGAGGAACTTCTTAAAAATGGAAATATTTTATAAGGGATTTTTAGATTGCTTTGATGACATGGTTAAGGGCTCCTGGAGGACCTACCTGAAGGGGGGTGGGAGGGAGAAAAAGGCTTATTTGTAAACAGTACCATTTTTTTTCCTTTTAGAACAAAACAAAAAGGCAGCCCTTTACTGATATTTGTTGTTTCTAACAATGCACTAGGAGAAATTGTCAGTGTGTGTCTACGAGGTTAAACGTGTTGGTTCATGGAGTGTCAAAATACAGGGAAGAGCTGAGAATAAACACCTTTATGTTTTGGTATTAAAGTCTGTATGTACAAATTATGTTCAAAAGCTCTTTTTGTTCTGGGAGGAATTACATTTCATTGTACTTTATGAACCTTCTAGATTTTTTTATAGATGGGTTTTGCACAGAAGTGATTATAAAATCTGTATGCATGCGGCCTCCATCTGAGTCATTCTGCCTGCGTTTTTTTCCCACTTGCTATATTTGGTCTTTGTGTTCCTCTACAAATCCTCAAGCGTTTTCCTTATTTAATACACTTGAGTGGATGGGGATGGAAGAGGCTGAGGTAAGAGCACAGGAGATGCAGCCCACCACAGTCTGTATGCAGCAAGTTGCCAACTTCTACCTATAAAATAGATGCACGCAGAGTAAGACATGTAAAATAACAGGTATGGAATGTGTGATGAGATCATCTGAGAGCAGAGCTCTCGTTCCTGCAGGCCTTAGACATTTTTCAGAGAGAATGCACGTGCTTACCTCATGTTGCTCAGTAGATTGCTGTTCTGATGTTTTATGCAGACATCTTTGCTTCCACTTGCCCTTTGTTCCTCCCCTCTTTGCCTGATTGCCTTGTTTCTACTGCTGAAGTTGTTGCTGCCTGTGTTACTTCTGCTTAGCTAATGCCTTCTGTTGGCATGGATTGCTGGGAGCCCGAGTGGGTCCAACAGTGCTGGACTTGGGTGATCCTTGCTGTGGTACAGGGTGACACCATGGCAGCAGCTGTCAGCTGGAGGAATAGGAAAACTGCTCTGGCATTGTAGGAGGGGGGAAGAAAATCCATCAGAAAAAAACAACACAAGCACCGTGCTTCTGTCTGTGGAACCTGTGCATGCTGACAAGTTCTTTGTGTAATTTATTTGATTGAAAAATATCCAAATAATTTGTCTGAAGGGTGTAAGTATGAATCGCAGACCAGTGACGATAGGCTGTGGGAATAATGCGCACATGTATCACCGTGAAGTAATCTTAATTTTTTTTAATGATTCTATTTCAAATACAAGGAATTCAAAGGCAATATTTGCAAGAAAATTGCAGTGCTGTCATACCTATGGAAAGCTCTTCCTTTGAGAGCTGTGCTTCTGCCCTCAGGCTTTTGCTAGTAAATTGTTTTGGTTAACTTGTGAGGTGAGTGGGTGCAGAATGGATGCACACAATACAATCACAGGCAAAAGGCAAACATTCTGTAGGTGTGAAGTGGGCTTCCTTTCTGGAGCTACTGGAGAGGGCCCGATGTAGGGCCATAAAGACTCATTAATCACTGGACTGGAGCACTTCTGAGGACAGGCTTAGGGATGTGCAGCCTGGGGTGGAGGAGGCTCAGAGGGATCCTAAATATCTGAAGGGGAGTGAAAATGAGCTGGGGCCAGGCTCTTGTCAGTGGTGCCCAGTGCTGGGACACGAGGCAGTGGGCACAAATTGAAACACAAGAGGTGCCATCTGAACTCCAGGCAGCACTGCTGTGCTGTGCAGGGGGCTGAGCATTGGCACAGCTGCCTGGAGGCTGTGGATCTCCTCCTTGGAGATATCCAGATGGCGTCTGGCCATGGCCCTGTGCACCCTGCTCTGGGTGTCCCTGCTGGGGCACAGGTTGGACAGAGGGACACAGAGCTTCCTGTCAGCCTTAGCCACTCTGTTTCTGTGGTTATAATTCTTATTAGATTTTTATTAGATTTATACAGATTAATTAAAATATTTTCTTCTCTGAACTGGCCAAAATCTGCAAGAGGTCTGGTGTGGTTTACGCTGCCTCCTCTGAAAGTGTGCTGCCTTTTTCCATAGCAGGGTGAAGGAAGTGTGTATGCTTCCTGTGCTTCTGGAAGTAAAAGGCTTCATTGACTTCAGGTAATGAAATCAGCACTTCCCACTCCATACTGTATTTTCAAAATCCAGATGTGAAGTTGTACAGAACTGTGTCATTATTACCAGTGGTAATTTTTGTTGTTCTTATTTTTCTATTTGAAGGGGCAGTACTTCCAATAACACTCCTGCTCTCTAGGGCTGCGTGTTTTATTTATTGACATGTTAATGAAAGGGGTCTTAGCTACTCCTGTTCTTTGCTGTTTTTTTGTTGCCTATGTCCGTGAGACTTAAACTGTCTGGAAGACAAGGGGTAATTCATCTTTCTGTGGCTCAAAGTGGAGTTTCTGTGCTTATTCTTTGAAGACACATTCTGAAGAGGTGGAGTGGAGCTTGATTCCGTACAGGAGCTTGATTTCTGTATGTCAGTATCTTATGCCGTTCTCACTGCAACTCAGACCTAAGGTGCTTGAGCCGTGTACCTGACTGGCCACGTGACGCTGTGGAAGGAAAGGAAAACCCATTAGTGAGTGTCCTTCTTACCTGTCCCCCTACTGGAGAGTAGTAGGCAGAATTTCTTGATGGTGCTGAAGTAGGAGATGGTTGGTACAGCATCAAAGACTTAAGTAATGTTTTGCAGCTGTGACAGGAGTACTCAGGCTGATGTTGAATTGCAGAACAAGTAGTATACCAGCAACTGATTCATACTTTTTGTGCCTGCTAAAGGGAGGAGTCAGAAGACTCAGTGTTCCTGTCTTTGAGTTAAATTGGAGAAAAAAATATGGAAAGAATGGTCCCTTTGAGGCTCTTCTTCACTGGTGTGTTTTTCCTTTGTGTGGTCTCCCACCAAGTGCTCTGTTCAGTTTTGGTGACTGAGTTCTCCCGAAGTGGGGAAGTGAGAACTGACTTCAGTAGCTGCCTGCAGTTATGAATGGTTATTCCTTGCTGCTGCCAGCAGTCAGCTGGAAGGCTGTGGGGATAAAGGAGCAACTTAGCGTTATTATTGATGTCTTCTGAAACTTCTGATGTACTCCCTACACTGCTAATAATTTTGAGGGCTGTAAGCTCAAAGTTGAAACAATTGGGTGAAATAAGAGCTTTGTGGCTTCTGCTAATGTGCAGTGTTAGATCAAATACATCTGTGGACAAAACAAAATACTTTAGGTAACTTTGGAGTTCTTTTACTTATACAAGCTTGCATTTGGAAGGAATTAATCTGCGGTTACCAAAGTTGAGGCTGTTTATTGTCATGTTAAATTACAAACTAGTGCTGTGTAATAATAATGGTGCATTGGAATATTTGTAAAATTCCAAAGTTTTGGACCTCAATCCAGCCAATAGATCCTGTGCTGCGTGTGCCAGGGATGATGTGGCTCTGCAGTAAGTACGGTTTAAGCAACCTTGAGAGAGAAACTTCCTGGGCAGGTATTCGTGGTGGGTTCATATAATCACAGAATGACAAGGTTGGAAATGACCTACAAGATCATGCAGTCTAACCATTACTGTTGCTACCACAAGCCGCTAAACGATATCTCGTACCTCCTGGTCCAGATGACTCTTGAGATGCCAGGATTGGCAGCTCCACCAACTGCTCTGGGCAGCCATTCCAGTGCCTGACCACACTCTGAGAGAAAAAGTTTTTCCTTACGTCTAATCTAAACTTCCTCTGGTGCAGCTTGCGGCCATTTCCTCGGGTCCTGTTTGTTGCCTGGGAGAAGAGGCCAAGCCCCTCCTTATCACAGCCTCCCTTCAGGAAGTTGCAGAGTGCAATGAGGTCTCCCCTGAGCCTCCTCTTCTCCAAGCTAAACAACCCCAGCTCCTTGAGCAGCTCCTCATAAGCCTTGTGCTCCAGACCCCTCACCAGTTTTGTTGCCCTTCTCTGGATTAGTGCTGATTGTCCAACATTTGTAGCGTGTTAGGCCTGATCTGCATGGAAGGCGGTTAAGAATTGTCCAGAGGGAGTTGTGTTATTTCTGAGTACGTGCATGCATGAGAAGAATGAAAATCTGTATTCATTCATTGACAGTTGAAGTTCTATAACTCTGTAATCATGCAGATATTGTTAGCCAAGCAGTAGCACAACAATAAAATGTAATTTTCTTTGATCTTTTGTCCCCCAGGGAAGTGTGAGCTCAGTCTGCTTCTTAACACCAGGTCAAGGGGAAGGGTTCTCTAAACATCTGATGGCACTGAGCTTTTCCTTCCTTTTTATTGCTTGTTGCTGGAGTCCCAGAGGATTTCTGTGACTCACCTTAAATAAGAAAAAGGCTTTTTTAAACACAGATTAAGATTGTGACTTCTTTCTTATGTTTCTGAATCATTGTCAACAGTTTACAGACCAGTGAGTTCCATGATGAATAGGGCAGAGGGATTTCACCAAATCTGTGCCTCTGGAAAAGGGAAACAGGGGACCCCAAAATAATTAAAAGCAGCGGCAACAAGCTGAGGAGAAACAAAGTAATTTTACAAAGTATGGTATCAGAATGTAAGATAACACACTATAATACAATATAATTAGAACTGAAGCTAATAAATATAATGAAGGAGTATCTGAAAGCTGTAGGACTTACGGTAACACTGAAGTGATGGGCAGCAGTGAGGAGAGGCAAAGGAGAAGTGAGCAAAGAAGAACCAAAGAGCCTGATCAGGTGACCTTGCTAGGAGTTCTACCTCTTCTCTGACCACAAAGCCCCCTGAGGAATGTAGTTCTTCCAGGCAGGTACCTGGAACTGGAGCATTACTACTTTAACTCCCAGTGCACTACGTGATGTTACGATGTGGAATACCAGTAACCAAAAATCATAAAACCGTGACAATCATACAAGTAGAAAGAGCATTTTGTTCATAGGTGCTTGCTTAATGCATCTCAGAGCACAGAGACAAGTAGCTGTCATGCAATTCAAAGTGTCCACTAGCTCAGTTGATGCTGGATTCTTGCAGTTCTGTGTTTATGTATGTATGTACACATATGTTGTGATTGCTGGAGAGGACTGAAACACCTGTTTTGAAAGCTTTGGATTGTGAATTACTGCCTCAGTAGTACTTAGCTGAGAAGTGAAATAAACGATCTTGCATCAAGTACTGCATTCATATTGCTTAAACCAAAGGTAGTTTGGATATGTCAGTGTTAGTGCAGAGATCTTCATTTTGCCTTTTGCATTGCTTTCTTATGTTTTCACCAAATTCTAGGCCGTCTGCTGTGAGACAACTTCTCTAGCATCCTAGGGAAGAGACACTGTGTGTATGCAGCTCTTTTTCATGGCAGCTTTCCTCCAAGTGTGAAAGCAGCACTATAGGGTTTGGAAGAAGCAACGCATTTTGCTTTACAGCACTTACATATATGCAACAGTGGAGTGACTGAATGGATGTGGTTCTGCTCCTCTCAATAGATAATGCAGAAGAATAAGATGGAAGCACTATATTGGGTGCTGCTGATAGGAATTGTGGTATTTCAGCAAACCGATTCCTGTCACTGTTGAAGTCTGTAACTTCTGAGCAGCTATAAACACCTACTTCAGAGCCTGTGTTTGAAGTTCAGCAGAGCAGAAGCCTGAGGCTAAAAGGCTGCTGCATTCTTCTTTGAAATTCTGTTCGGGTTTTGCTAAAGAATCTTACTTCTAGAAGTCATTGCTTTCCATGTGGTGTTTATATTCCTCAGGAAAATGTCAGCTGTGTGCTATAATAACTGAATACAAGTACTCTAAAGGTGGGTATAAGTAGATGTCAAGACAGTATTAATAACGGGCACAGTGCTGTAGTAGGTGAAAGAAGGAATTTCCATCCAAGAAACTACAGTTAAATGTACGACTTAAAATAAACAAGACTTAAGAATCTGAATCTTTGCAGTGAGGTTTGCTAGGAACGTCTTACCTTTTCTATGTGTGTTGAGGCAGAATTGTGTGTATGGGGTTTCTTCTACTTAAAGGCAGCCTCTTTCAAGGCCTGGAGAGGGCAGGTGAAGGTGGGGGGGGGGTGGACAGCCTACCCCAGCAGATCAGATTGCTACTGGCAGGAGCTGGTTCTGCTGCTCCTTCCCTCATTGCATGCTGTCACTGTTTTCAGTGCTTTAGCTCCAGTTGGCAACACCAGGAACCAGTTCTGTTCACTGATGTACAGCAGACAAACAAATAGTTTTCTGCTGAGCCGTTAAGTCGAGTCAATTGTTTTGCAGTCAGATGAGCATCAGTCAGTACAAGGAAGAGGTGCTGTGGAATTGTGTGCCAGGAACAGTGGGAAAGAGATGAGCGGGGAGTTGGGCTCTACTTATCCATGGCCATGAGCCATGCTCAGCTATGTTATGCATCCATATTTGAAGGCTGAACAAATAACTGAGAATCTGACAGTTTTCTCATCTGCCAGTGTTCAGTTTATAATATAAAAATCTTTCTCTGAGAAATGTGACATCTGGTGTATCAGACTGGTGCACACTCTAAAAATAATGTTTCCTATGTGCATCACTGCTACCAGTATGAAAATAAAATAGAGCTCTTAACAGAATTGCAGTCTTGTGTAGGCAGTAGCTTAAGCCTGTGTGAATTTGAGGGAGGCTCAAAACAGCAAAGCAGCTTTTCAAGTAAGGCTGTCTTTCATTTTCTGCTTGAAGTGCCTTTGGAGAGGTAGGTTTTAGCTTTGTTGGTACGCAGGTTTTTCAGATGTGTTTGATTCTGCAATTATTTGGAGTCCTATCTGAAGTTCTCTTTCTTGTGACTTTTGTGTCTCAAGGTCTTTTTCCTGTCCATTGGCGTTGTTAATGCACGCTCTTGAAGAGTGCATTCATACATTGTCTCCCAAGGATGGAGGCGATCATTTCCATTTCTTTCTTTCAGTAGCTCAAGCAGCACTTCAGGCGGCTCTGTGACTTCCCATCAGAGTTGTTCTGGTGGGTTTTTATTACAGCTGTTTGATCTTTCTGTGCCTGTTGCTCTCTTGGTTTTCAGTTATTTCAGAATTGAAAATGGCTTCAGTAAAAGATCTGTGGGAGAAGAGGTGTTTGGAGATGAGAGGTTGCCAGCAAGTATTTATTTGGCTCAGTATTTTTGTTACCTGGGTAAGCATGTACAGCTGAACTTTTAGTACTTGATGTGTATAAGACAAACTGCAATCTGTGAGCAAAAGTGAAACAAACAAACAAAGCCAATGAGTCACCAACTAAAAAACTTGCAAAAAAAACCCACCCCAAACAAAATAACCCTCCCCCCACCCCTCAAAAAAAAGCAACCACAACAAAAACAACCCCCCAACAGAAACCCGGTCTATATTGTTACTGTATTTGTACTCAAACTGAACAGAACGTCTCCCTTAAAGCTGGAAGGGCAGTTGTGTTGGATACCAGGTTTAAAAAGAAAAATGTCTTGTGGTTGGGTGTTTTCTTTCCTTCTGGAAGCTTCATGGCAATGGTATGAAAACAAACCCGGGGAATGATAGATGTTCTTCGTGTCAAAAATGCCTTAGTGCGTGTAATCCCTCCTAAGAAGGTTTAGAGTACTTAAGTAGGTGTAAACCAAGTTAACTAAACTTGTTTTTACAGCTGGATTGACTGCAGACCTTTTTGGATACGTTTAGACCAAGTTCTTAAGTTTGGTAATTTATTAACTTACTGGCTTACATTCAAGCTATCTAACTTTAGTTGTGTATGTTAAGTCGATGTTTGCTTTTAGAGTGTTTTAAAGGCACTGCTGCTGTTAAGGTCTTACTTACCTAATTTACGTGCTGTTTTGTAACCTGAGAAGTTTCTATTTTGTCATTCATTCGTTCAGCTGCCACCCCTAGCTCTACCTTGCTCCAGCATTCAGTGTTCAAATTCCATACTTTCTATATGCAGATAGCAGCACTGTATGGAAGAATTGGACTTGAAGTATCCTCCAGTGTAGCAATGAATGTTGTTGTTTAGAATGATGTAAATTAAAAAGAGTAAGTCCAAGCATTTGAAATAGCAGCACTTTTTGGATACTCTCTTACGGTGTGTTGTTGCAGTCAGGTTGAGGGAGAACGCCTAATTCTGTAGTCTGTGTTCTGAGGTTTTGGTTTAGACTTTATGATACGTAGTATGGAACTGTCCTTTTGTCACAGGCCACTGAGTTATTTTCCTCACCTGAAGGTAGTGCCATAATGACACCAGTGCAGTATTATAATGTGGGTTGGTGTTTGTCAGGTGATGATGCTTCCCTCAGGTACCTTGGCATCCTCAATGAGTTATTGTTTACTCCTGTAAGGATTAGGTAGCTGGTTGCACGTGTATCTTTCCTTCCTGGTCTTCCCATGCCAATTTAAAAAGTGTTGAGGCAGAAGATGTTAACAAAGAAGTAGAGACTTGCATCTGTTGCAAAGGTCTATGCTGTTTTTACATTAAATGTAGTCTAAAGGAAGGACAGATTTTCATGAGCATCCTGTGCCTTCTGGCAGTTGAATGTGGTTAGCTAAAAATGAGATTGTGCTCGTAGTTTGCTACATTAAATCAGATTTAGCTGGGAGTCTTTGTAGCTCTTAACTGTGTGGATTAGGTTAAGAAATCCTGGAGCCCACTTCCTTGTTTAGGCTAAGTAAGCAGCGAGTGACCTCGGGGCATTTCTTCCCACTACAAGATGAGAAAATAGAAGATAGGGAGATAACGAGCTTGCTGCCTGCACTTCAGAAATCCCGGAGGCATTTGTAACTGCTGTTGCAAACCTCAAGAAACTGAGGCAGTGGCTTAATTGCTGCTGCTTCTTTCCAGTATCTGGTTAAGCTCCAGTTCCAGACCTTTTAATTACCAGCAAGAATGTGTGATTCCATTCGCCAGAAGTTGCGATCTTTTTACTTTTTCTTTTTAAGGACTATTTTGTAAACTACTTGAACTGAGGATTAGTCTACTGCAATATAGTTTGGCTTGAAAATTAGTATGCTACCTAACATTGGCAAATTTGAGGTTACTTAGAAATTGTGTATTTCATTGCAAGACTTCTCTAAACTTCTGTTTCTGAACATGCTTATTTGGAATCGCTGATCGTGAATGCAACATGTGCAGTAATTGGATTCTGTCAAATCATGGTGAGAGATTGTATCAAATGCTTCATTACACTACCCTGAAGTACGGACATTTTTGGGTTATCCCACTTATTCCTACTGTTGGCACCCCCACCCATAAATACTGTGAGAATAACACTTACAGACAGGATGTTTATCTTCAGTATTGCTTGAACTTGATGTCTACTAATGACTACTTGCATGCACAAATGTGCCCTTACATCTTATTTTCGATTTAGCTTGCATATTATGTAAACTTCAGTGTTATGAGGTCTTTATTTTTAAGAAAGCACGTGATCAGTTTTTGATGTTTCCACGTGTATTTCAACCAAATCCTATTTTGTTTCTGGAAGAACACCATGTAAAACCATCTGACAAGGTAGGTCGTAGCAGCAGTATTTGTAAGCAGCTTGCTGGTGGTTGATATTCACTGACTGTAAATCTCTTGTTTGGCAACGTTTATTGACAGCTGTTGTGCAACTGATCTAACTTTCTGGTTTAGTAGTTGCTGAGGACCAGTTAGACAGTATGGTTGTGGTCCGTGACCAATTATGAGAGTAGACCTAGAAATCCTTCTACTTTTTTGCTTTCTTTTTCCTCCCCTGTATGTTAGTGAGCAGTTGTAGCCTGATTGTGGTGGTTGTCCCTAATAGTCATTTTCATTAAGATGCACATTTTGGGATGCTTGGTGTTGACCTCTCTGTGTACCTTAATGTTTTGATAACTTAATCCCGATCTCTGCATAAGTATTCTCTATCTGAAGGTGCTTACAAGGTCTTTTTTTTCTTTTGACAGCTGGGAAGGAGAAACCAAAAACGAATGCAGAAGAGCTACAGATAAAAAAGGTTAAGAAGAAAAAGAAAAAGAAACATAAAGAGAATGAGAAGAGGAAGCGTCCAAAAATGTACAGCAAATCCATTCAGACTATCTGCTCAGGACTGGTTTCTGATGTTGAGGATCAGGAAGCCAAAGGCATCATAGATGATCATCTTAAGGATTTCAGTGGGAAAAATATGGATCCCAAGAAGGACTGTGAGTCCAAGATACCAGAGAACAGTGAGTTTCCATTTGTCTCGTTAAAGGAGCCACGGGTTCAAAATAAACTCAAAAGGTTGGACACATTGGAGTTCAAACAGCTGATTCATATTGAGCACCAGCCTAACGGAGGTGCATCAGTTATCCATGCCTACAGTAATGAACTCTCCCACTTATCTCCTGTGGAGATGGAGAGATTTGCAGAAGAGTTTGTGGGTCTGGTTTTTAGTGAAAATGAAAACTGTGCAGCTTACTATGTAATGGGTATTGTTCATGGGGCAGCTACTTATTTACCTGACTTTTTAGACTACTTTTCATTTAATTTTCCCAATTCACCAGTGAAAATGGAGATTTTGGGAAAGAAAGATATAGAGACAACGACTATGTCAAATTTTCATGCTCAGGTAAGAGGTTATATATTTTACTTTCTAAAGTCATATAATGGTTTCAAACAACTGTGAATGGATTTGCTTAGAATACAGTCACCATCTAGCTGTGCTGTGTGGGTGAAACAAGACTAGAAGCAAGGTTGTTCTTTGTTAGTTCTGCAGCGTTAGGGAGCTTATTAACTGAGGAGAAGTTGCGTTTCATGTGGGAGGGAAAATGTTTGTATGCACGTGTTTGTAGGTTTCTTTGGATTTGTCACTGTCTGAAGCCTAACTGAGTTTTGGAGGGCTGAAGTGATTTAGCTGTAGCTCTCTGGGCATCTAAACTGTAGCTTTTCTATATGAGCTTCTCAGTTAAAATGAAAGTACTTTAAGACATCAGAATGACGTCACTCATAAAACCTTTGTAGGGAACGCTTAAGTAATTTCACATGTAGTTTGAGTCTTCTAAATCTGTTCGTAAAGGGGAACTTGACAGTGGTTCATATAGCTATTAATTTGATCCTTCTTGGTTGCGTTTGCCCTCAGTTAGTTGTATTCCCTTGAAAGCAGTTAAACTGTGTGGCAAAATGGCAGGCATCTTCTAAATCAATTTCTTTCTGTTTTCATTTTCAGGGAGAGATGACTGTATAGTCTCATAACAGTAACTACTGGTTAAATGCCACCTCTGCTATTTATGACTTGCTGTAGATGACACAAATACTCTGTATGCAACAGTGATGTATTTCAGGTCCTGTAAGTTTAGGAAAAGAAGTACTTTCCTAGATTGCAGCCTTGGTGATGAAAGTATTGTGTAAAGCTCTTAGTGATAACCTGGTACTATTGTGAAGATACTCAGTCCAATTTTCTGCCTGCATCAACTTCAGATCATAGTTAACTGTTTAACTTGCTTCAAAATAGTTTCCTGCTTGTGAATATTAAATGTTACTTGAGACATTTATTAACTATTTTAGTGTTATTTAGACTGCTATGAGGAGCTTGAATGTGAGTCACACTGATTTTTAAAGAGAGATGCTTTTGTTTTCACTACGTAAATATTTGTATGGAATGCTGCTGAAAAATGTCATTCGTGTCACCTGCAAGTGTGTGTAGAACTGAATTGTTGCTGCAAGGGAATGCTTGTGGCCCTGGCTTAAAGAAAAGAAACAAACAAAAAACCCATCCGCTGCCACAGAATGCGAATGTTGTGTAAATCCACTACGATGTTCCTGAGTTTCACCAACAAAGCAATGGTTCTGTTTACACGATGTTTTGTGGGAGCTCCCTGGAGCTGTTCTGTCTGATGCCATTTCACATAAGGAAGCTGGATCTGTATTTGTGCTCTCTTGGGCAGCATTAATGGAAACATAACCGTGTGCTAATATCCATCTTAAAGACGTACTTAAGAAATGCCTGGACTTGATTTGTGTGAATTATAATGGAACTATGTTACTGGTTAATTTGATGTTACAATAGTAATATGCACAGCTCAATCAGTTCTGTGTTTGAGACTGTTTTCCTGTGAGTGAAGGAGGAACAGGAAATTTAGTAGCTTCTTTCATCTGAACTTTACATTGTAGTGTTCAAGTCATTGACACCGTAGTGTTGAAGTGCACATTTTACTTGTCTGGAGGTTTAGTTCTGCTATCTTCCGTTTGTTTTCTCTGCTTTTCAGCAAGTCTTTGTAGCTTTTTATCACTTGTCAGGATTTAGTTGCGTGACAGAATGCTTGGCTCCTGTTACAGTTTTGCTCACATAAAGGGTTTTGTGTGTATGAATAATGTATATATGCGTATGCCAGACTTCTTCATAGTCTTTTACACAGCATTACTCTTACCTGGAATACAATGGTCAGTACCTTGGTTGCCTAGGTAATGATTCTATTTTTCCTTACTGCCATTACTTTAAAATCTTCTGTCTGCCTACATTCTCCGCGTTACCAGGTGATTTGCTGCAGCTTAGGCTTCCTTAGCTCAGTGTTTCCTTTCTGACTGGAGCCAGGATCAAAGGGAAAGAGTATGGGAACATAACAGCCAATAGTGGTACTGTGCCACAGAGCTCACCCTGCACAGGTACCAGAGGGCCTTTTCAGATCTGAGGACTATGAGTTGTGGTTCTGTCCTCCAGCTGTACTTTTGTCGTATGAGTCTCATTCATTAGTATCAGCTACCTCTTCTTTTCAGTTTTCTGTGTCTGAATTGTAAAAGAAGTACTACGTGATCACGTAACTTGTTCTATTTTTTGGGGTGCAGTTTGACACTATTTTCCCTTCTTGCTGAATTCTTTGTTGAACTTGAAGAGATGAAGTGTTGTTGTACTGTATTTCATTGAAATTTGAATGTAGTTTCTCTTCCTGTTTTACAAAAGCTCTGTACTTGTGTTATGTGGTGTTCTGAGCTGCCTGTACAAGGTGAGTGGATTTCTGATGCCCAGGTAGGAACTTAGTGTATCTGGTTTGCTTTGAATATGTCTCAACCTTCTTCAGTATTAAACTGAGCTGCACTGTTAATTTAAACTAAAACACTGAAATGAGGCTGACATTAGTGGGTGAAGTTCTTTGGTTGTTTTTGAGACCTTTTTGTGATGTGTGTAACCAGTCTGACAAACCTGACATATATTTAGAGAGACTGAAGTGTATGAAAAGAATAATCCAGAGAAGGAGGAATGAGTTAAGCCTGGAGCAGAAGCATCAGAGTGGTGTATCAGAGGTGACTTCAGTTTTTTGCCTTTCTTTCATTACTACCCAGTAAGCCTCAACCCTGTTTTATTGATTTCTTTTTCCCCTGTGTCAAATAGAAGTGATGTCTTTTCTCCTGCTGGGAGATTAGAAACGGGGTGAAGCTTGTGAGACAAGTCGCAGTAGGCGCAGGAGAGGGAGGTTTGAGTTGGGGTTGGTTCTGTCTCATTGTAATGAGCTGTTAAATTTAAGAGAGAAAGAAACTGGGGAGTTGTCCATCGCCCATCTCAGGTCTGTACTTAAGCACTGCTAAATAAATCCTTTGTTGTTGTTGTTAATATAACAGTTATATTGTGAAGCATTTCTGAGGCTTGACGACTCTGTAACTAGGCAAAATGAATTAGTTTGGATATCCACCCCTGGATTCCTTCATCCTTGTACACTGATAGCTGCATCAGTTACCCAATAGCTTTGAATCTTGTCAAGTCCTTAGGCGCATTATGAAGAGTGCTCCTAAATGATCAGCTTTTGCCACCCGCTTGGAGCTTATGTCACTTGAAATAAGCTTGGTAGTGTAGTTGAGGCGAATTACTTAAGGTTTTGAAACCATGGCTGTGTCCTGGTGTTGGGTGGGTGTAAACTTTGTGTCCCGCTAAAACCTCAGAGCTCACACTTCATGTTTAATTGTAGCAGTGCTCACTGGGTTGACTTATTTATTTTCCTGCTCTTCAGTCTGGTTGGAGAGAAAACATCATTTGTGCAGGTAGAAGAAATCCATTACAATACAAAACAGTTCCTGTGCTTCAAGGCAAGACTTGACTGTTTGAAGCCTTATCTGACAAGTGCTTATCTGATGTGCTTGCTGAGATATCTAGGTGATTCCATGCTTCCCAAGGGAACCTGGTGAACAATCTTCTTTTCTTGTTTGTCCTCTTACCTTAATGCTCCCTATAGTCCTTTTATTTGTATCAGCAGTGACAAGACAGCCACCACATGCCTTTCTTTTAGTGTTTTCCAAGTTTGACACCTTATATCCTTAACTGTGATACAGTCTTACTGCTCCCTCTTTACACTCTCTTCTGTCAGTCCTTCTTTTCAGTATTCAATTTACAAAGAAGCCAAACAAAACAGCAGTATCTACCCGGTGTGTTACTGTTGTAAAGGAGCATGAGGGGATTGCTTCAAGTGGCTGCAAGTGATTGCTCTTGGCTGTTTATTCCTGCCTTTTGCAGAGTAGCAGCTCTTGCAAAGTGAATCACTCCTTTTCATTTTTACATGCAATCAAATATGTGTGTAGATGCATCCGAGTATAGTTATTTGTTTTCCTTTAAATTGAATTACATCCTGTGCATTTAGATCTCTGTCAAAGATTTTGTTTTTGATCCTTTCCTGTTGCAAGCTTGTAGCTTTTGTGTTACCTGCAGGTTTGATAAGCGTACTCTGTGTTGATAGATCCTTGGTTAAGTAATGAAGTGTAGGGCCTTTTGTATTGATGTTTATGTGATTAAATGGCTCCGCTGTTTGCAGTTACTAGATTCTATTTCTGTCCTTTGAAAATGCCTATACTGTCATTGAAAGAAAGGTTTGCTTTTGTTTGGCTTGATTGTTTTTTGACTTATCCATACTTTTAGTTTTCACCATTGTATTTTTTAGGCTGAAACACTTAGCTTGTTTTCCCCCCCATCCTCCCAAGTGCATCTGGGATAAGTGGTGTTGTCTTGCTTCTCTTACCACCTGTTTGTTTCAGGTGGTGTGTTTATCCTCTTACAGCTTGAAGAGCATGTTTTGAGTTCTCTCTGAATTGCTGCAGCTTGCTTTCTTGGTTAGCTACCTGCTTTGTTGCTCCAGGGGGAGTGAGGATCATCATCCTGTCCCAGATCAGATGGGCTTCAAGGTTTGTATGTTTTGCACCATTTGAAGTGTGGTCGTACAAGTTGTCAGAGCCCATCTAACACCTCTTGCTGCTGAAAGAGGATGTCCTTGTTTTTGCTTCCAGTTGTGTGTCCTTGTGCCAAGCTGTGGTGTTTCTCATAGCTCATGGTGAGCCAATTTGGCTTGTTAATCCAGCTGAAAATTTTGTCAGCTCCCACACGATAGGTTTTATTAAGTCAGCAAATGATTTTAATTTATGGTGCCAGAGGTAGTTCAAGGACAAGTGCGGGGCTACACAGTCAATCCCATTCTGTGACAGCAAGCAATTTACTGCTCCAGAGATATACTCTGACCCCTTGCACCTTCGAAGTCTCATATTCTCTGTTGCCTGTGTTAATTGGGATAGGTGCTGCGTATTGGGGTAGTGTAGGGAAGTGTGAGTACTCTGGAGGAAGGAGTGCAGTGGTGATGGCTCTGATGTTCATGTTGGTGTAGTCACTTTTCAGGTCAGTGGTTGTCCTTTTCTTTCTGGGAATCTTTATCTTTTATTTTTCTTTCCCATCCTTTTAGCTCTTGCAGGTTTATTTTTGGGGAGGTTTTCCCGATGTTCGCTCCTTTTGATTTGTGGAATCCTGCTTGCTTGAACTTACTTTTCATCTACCCTCCTTTTTGAGGGGACTTGCTGAAAACACTTTTCTTCCACAGATGTCTGAAGTAATTGTATGCTATTTCATTTTCTTTTCATTAAAGATTTGTTTATTTTCATATATTGTGGTGTTTACCTGTATTTAGTGGTCTGAGGAATTCTTTATATGTTATATGTGTAGAATTTTTAGCTTGTTGAAACACCATTTTACAACTATTTGCTTATTTCATAATATAAGTTTCTGCAGGAGACTTCTTTGATGGAAACAGAACTATTCTCATTTGTTAAATGGTGTTGAACAGAGAATCAGTTCATATGGAATGACATCAGAAGTCTGCATTATGTGTTATGCACATAAGTTACCTTTCAAGATTGCTTGTGAACAGTGTTGCCAACGGATTTCAGTTGAGTTGTATGTTGCTTGTTTTCATTGGGGTATTTTGTATTGAGGGAAAAACAAACTAAACAAAGCCCTCAAGGTATGTACTGGAAACCTGGAGAGAATCCGAGATCTTCTTGAGTTACAGGTGTGTGATAGATACTTTGCCTTGGCAAGACTGTTTTATGTGAAGGTTGGGGTTCTTTATCAACTACTGCGCTGTTTTTTGTGTCAGTGGAATACAGAATATTAGGTCATCTTGCTTCTTATTAGTTGGACTATCTGTCCTTTGTTAATTGAGGATTTCAGCTGCGATGCAAATGAAGTACGTGTAGTGATAGTATTGACTGCAGTTGTAAAAGGACACTGGTGGAGCTGTACTCTAATAAAGATGCTGCAATGCATCTCCTGAAACCTGTGTTTAGGATGTGGTGTACCATGTGTATGGTGTGAGGAGGTGGATGATCATCTCTGGTGGCTCAGCTGAAGGAGGATGTAGAACGATTTGGGAGCATCGTGGAGGGAGAAGGAGAGGAGTGGAGCTGCTCCCTGCTATCCCTGCAAGAAAAGCACTGGGGGATGCTCTGCAAGTAGTGGTGGATCCCCTACTTTCTTGTCATTGGAGAAAGAGGGGACCTAGGAGATGGGGAAGAATGGAGACAGGTCCCTGTTTGGGGTGGCAGAGAAATCCTTTCCCCGCCTGCCTTGTCTTCTCAGGTGCCCTTACGCAATAGGTACAGGACATGAAGGACAGCTAAGTGAAGATGCTGAAGAAGATCGATCTGGAGAGTTGTCTGGGACTGACAAGTCATCTCCTTGTGTCAAGATTGCCAGTGCATGGAACAGAAAGAAGGGTGATTGTCATACATGGTTCCCTCTGAAAGGAATGGGGGGCCAAATAGGCTCACCAGACTCACAGGGGAAAGAAAGTCTGCTGTCTCCCTGGGACCTGGGTCGGAGACATTACTAGGAAGCTCTCTGGTCTGGGATGACCCTCTGGTTACTGCCCGCTTTTGGTAGTTGGCAGCAGTGAAGTCATGGGGAGAAGCCTGAGGGCCATCAAAAGGCTGAGACTCTAGGGGGAAAAAGAGTGCTTACCATATGTGGAAAAAAGAATAGCCGACTCAGGAAGAGTACATGGGTGTTGCTAGGATATGCAGAAGGGATAGTAGAAAGACAGAATCATAAATAGAATCATGGACTCATGTAATGGCCTTGGTTGAAAAGGACCACAGAGATCATCTGGTTTCAACCCCCCTGCTGTGTGCAGGGCTGCCAACCACCAGACCAGGCTGCCCAGAGCCACATCCAGCCTGGCCTTGAATGCTTCCAGGGATGGGGCATCCACAACCTCCTTGGGCAACCTGTTCCAGAAGCCCAACAATGACTTATCTGGCCAGCACTGTTAAAGATAATTGAAAATGTTTTTACAAGTACATTAACAACAAAAGGAGGGCCAACGAGAATCTCTGTTGTTTATTGGATATGACAAGGAACATCACTACTAAGGCTGAGGTTCTCAATGCCTTCTTTAGTAGTCTGTCCAGTTATCTTCAGAGTACTCAGCCCGTGCCCTGAGTCTGGAGTTCAGGACGTTATAGTCCTGCAGTTGGGCTAAATGCTCTTTCAAGGTCTTTTCCATATGAACTTTTCTGTTCTAATTGTGCCATGGGAGAGAGATGAGATAGCAGATTCTCAAGAGCAGCTGAAAGTCACTGTGTGCTTGCTTGCAGCTCTGAGCCACAGAGCATGCGTGCTGCTGCAGGAAGACACAGTGGAAGAGAGTGAAGAGCTAGAGCTACTTCAGAAGATAATGCTCACTGCCAGCTTCTTCCTCCTTTGGCAGACTTCATGTTCTTTCTGGACAGGCATTCATTGTTATGGCATACCTCTTATTTATATCTCTTTCTTAAGATAAATAAAATCCAAGGATGTTAATGCAAATGCCAGCTCAGTATCCTGATGTAGAGAGGCAGAATGCTAAGAATGCTAAGCTACTTATACCACTGGAAGACCCATCCACTTGCATGTTAGGTTTATCAATAAACTGTGATTGATACATTTATGGCTGTCTGTACCTTCAGAAAGTGTTGTTTGGGTGTTGTAGTATGGATTTGTCCAGTAAGCCATAAAAGGAAAGTGTGTTTGCCTTATGTATCCAAGTACCTTCATCCCATGAGCTCCTGTCACTTAGTGCCAGTGCAGACAGCTGAGGACTGACTGGTGGAGGTTCAACAGAAATGAGTATTTGCTGTTGTTTTGTAACGAAGTCAGCAGTGTCAGTGCAAGAGAGCTGCGGGAATGTTTAATGAAAGATTTGGGGAACAGGAGAACGCTGCTCTTCTCAATATGACTGTCATGGTTTGCCATCACATTAACTTGCACATTTTGTAGAGTCTTACTGTTCAACAGTCCTCTGTGGCCTGTGTGCGTGTGACCGTGATGATTGGAAGAGGGTTTGGCTCTCAGTTTCGAAGGCATCTTGTTACATCAGTGTAGCTTCTAAGGAGGGCACAGTATTGTTCTGCGTTGTATGCTTAGTCTTTTCTGGAGTTGCTGCTAATTATCCTCTGTAGTTACTGGGAATTTTAGTAGTCTGTTTGGGTGAGGACCACAATTAAGCTGTTCTTCATTGTTTTCCCTGCACCTTTTTTGTTTCCTTGCTTTGGATGCTGAACGCGTGGAGATGCAGTGCAAGAGAAATGCTGTACTTGTTTGTGCAGTAATCCATCTGCTCTTCCCTCTGTTTTGATCTCGGTCATATTTCATCTGATAATACTGCTGTGTTGTTTAGCCTGTTAAATAGGAAACCAGAAGAGGAAGTGATCCTGATCAGTCTTGTGCTTAAGTATTTTATTCATGTAATAAGACAGATAAGATTACTTGAAAACAAAACGACCTTAATGCTGTGTTTCTGTTTGAGTTTTAAGAAGTTCCTTTTTTGTGAGAAGTGAATGCTATGGCCCTTAAAGTGGGAGGAGAGAGGAAGAAGTCTTAGCACATAAATGAGTGGTTGTCATTCTCTCTTTTCCTCTATCAGCCCTTTGTGGGCTTTGACTTCACTGACTGCAAAGTTAGTCCAGTTAAAGGGCTCACAGAGTGGCTGTATTGAGAGGATGATTGGCAGAGAACTATTCATAATGTAATGATCTGTAACTCAGGATGCTGCGTAACTTACAGGAAAAAGTAAAAATTGGAATAGACCTCAGTTAAATATGCAGATCAGGTAACCAAGGTAAGAATGTTTATTACTTAACTGGTTAGATTGTACTTGAATAGTCTTTCACAGCTACTGCTTTCGGAATATTATTTTCTTGAAAGACAGCATTCACTCAACCTTGTATTCAGACTTGAGATATGGAAAGTACGATTGTCATACATCTTTAATAGGATCTTTTCTTTGACTTTGTAGTAATTCTTAATAATCTGAGGTATAATGAGGGTTTATATAGAACTTGATATCAGAAAATGTAAGCACAAATTAAAGGTGTTTGTTGAATGCAAACTTGAAGTGATACTGACCTCAGTGTAACTTTAACTGTCATATTCTACTTATAGGTAAAAAGAACATACTCTCATGGTACGTATAGAGCTGGCCCAATGAGACAGATCAGCCTGGTTGGAGCAGTTGATGAGGAAGTGGGGGATTACTTTCCTGAATTCCTTGATATGTTGGAAGAATCACCCTTCTTAAAAGTAAGGACAGAAGGGAATAGGGTGGGTGAAGGGGGACAATGCTCTGGTAATGTTAAAATCAGGTGGTTGTGCTATGAACTTCACTTAGATAATTGAGTTGCTTGATAAGTCTGTTCACTGTGACAGATAAAGACTACTTGAATTACTTTGAAATGTATATATTTAACTTCAAAATTGTGCCTTGTATTTCCCATTAGTGTACACTGCCATGGGGAACACTTTCTAGTTTAAAATTAGAGAGTCGTAAAGACAGTGATGATGGTCCCATTATGTGGGTACGTCCAGGAGAGCAGATGATCCCCGTGGCTGACATGCCAAAGTCACCTTTCAAAAGGAAGAGGTAGGTTGAAATATTTTGCTTGTTAAGTGTTTGGTTGCTATTCATTGGCTAAAGATTCATTTTACTTGAAGCATTTTGCTGGCTTATGTGTTATCTTAATGTAAATTGCTGAAAGTGTTCATCTCAAAAGATACACTTCTAAGTTGCTTTGCTTTACAAGAGTTGTTTTGGTTGATCATAGTGTGGTTTTTGGTTTTCTAATATTTTTATTGTTTACTGTCTGGCCAAGCACACTGCTCGTTCTCTCTAGAGCTGTAAGAAGAATTTAAGGTTACCATCTGAATGTTCCTCATTTTCCTCATGTGATTAATTTACAATATAGAGAAATGAAAACTGCAGGAAATGTAAACAGGTGTTGCCTGGAGGCTGGTGTTGACATTCCTGCTCTGAAGTGTGACTGGATCTTTAAAGACCTCAAGGGGCAGAGAGCTTCTCTCTCATCTGAGAGATGGCGTGTCCAATCTTAAATGCTGTCTTTAAGCTTTCTTGTAGTACTGGGTATAAGCACCAGCTTGAGGGTGGGGATATCTGCCGTGGAACTTGAAAATTATATGGTGTCTTTGGAGCACTCTTCTTTAGGATTCGGTATATAAAGGAAACAGACAAGTATTGGAAGCAGGGTCATGCACCTCAGGAGTGTACTGTGAAGGGGATACAGGTGAGGTCTGAGTCTGTGTGGAGATGAATTTGGTAAGGTGTAAAGGTCAACAAGAGGGACTTCTGAAAGTGTATGTGCCACAAAAGAAATACTAGGGGAAACTGCTGAATGGGGCAAAGGTCATAGAGACACAAAGAGCAAGCTAACTCGGTGCTTTCTTTGTGCTGCTCTTTGCTGATAAGATTGGTCTCCAGTATTTGTAGGTCCTGAAGATAATTGGAGGGCCTGGAACGAGGGCTGTTTGCCTTCAGTGGAGGTGAATTGGCATAAGGAACATTTTGAACAGATGGGGCGTGCAGGAGCTCCTGGGGCCAGGCAAGGAGCACCCAGAAGTGCTGTGGGAGTTGGTCACATTGCAAGGTTGCTCCTGGATTGTCTCTGAAAGGTCTTGGCAGCTGGCTGTTGTTCTTGAGAACTGGGAGAAAGCAGACATCACTGATCTTTCAGAAGAGCAGGAAGTTGGACCTGAGGAACTACAGGCCAGTCAACTTTGCCTTGACCCTGGGAAGAATGTAACTTTGAAACACGAGGGACAAGAATAGATATTGGGTATAGGTAGCATCAGTTGGTAAATTGGAAATCATGCCTTATCAACCTGATGGTCTTCCTAATGACAGGGAGTAGAAAGGCAGGTGCCAATCTCTTTGCAGATACCAATAAGAATCCAAAGGAATGGCATGATGCTCTGTTGAAGGAGGGTCAGGCTGGGGAGTAGGAAAAGGTTCTTTGTAGGAAGGTGGTCAGACACTGGCATGGGCTCTGTAGGGCTGCAGTCATGGTACTAAACTGCCAGAGGTCAGGAAGCATTTGAACAGTGCTCTCAGACACGGGGTTTGAATTTTAGACCTGATTCTTATAGGTCCCTTCCAAATCCGTGTATTATGTTAATCCATTCTAATCTACACCTAAATGATTGACGTAATGGCTGAGGGTGATGCTAGGGGTGTTGTTAATCTTGGCTTTGGCAAGAGTGGGCACCTGTCTGCCCTAACTTCCTGACACCCAATTTAATGAAGGACAGGCTAGACAAAATGAATCAAGAAGTGGCTTAATTTCTGTGCTCAAAAGGTTGTGATCAGCAGCTCAGAGTCTAGTTGAAGGGTAGTCTCTGTTCAGCATTCCCATTAATAATGGGACAGTGCATACCATCAGCAAGTCTGCAGACAGTATAAAATTGGAAGGAGCGATTGATGCTCAGGAGGGTTGTGCTGCTAAGCCAGAGGAACCTTGGCAGGCTAGGTCTTGTGGGGTCAGCAGTGGGAAGGTTGGAATCTTGCACCTATGAGGAAGTGTGCACCAGCTCGGGTTGGAGACTGGCTGAAAAGCAGCCTGATAGATGAATACTCATCAGTCCACACAAATGACAGATTGACTGTAAGCTGTCACTGCACTTTTGTGACAAAGCAGGACAGCAGCTGTTTGGATGGGATTATGAAGAGCACCATCAGCATGCTGATGGAGATTGTTCTTCCCCCTTACTGGTGTCACATACCTGGAGTCCTTCTCTGGATCACTAGTCCATGACAGACATGGGCATACTGGAGCAGGTCTGGTGACATGCAGGTTGGTTACTGGAAGAGCTGGGACTTAGCCTTGTGGAGGGAAGGCTCACCTGTGATCACAGCAGTGTTGTAGAAGCATCTGATAGGAGGGGGGGAAAGAAAGAGCGGCACTTTTTTTTCAGCAGTGCTTGGTGACATGATGAGGGAATGGGCAGAATCTTTGTTACAAGAAATTCCATTTAAAATAAGAGCAACAGAACCAAACCCCTTTACTGTATGGGCAGTTGAACCCTGGAAGAGGTTCTCCAGAGCTTGTGCGGTCTCTGCCTTCGGAGATGCTCAGAACTGACTGGAAACAGCCCTGAGCAACCTGCTGTAGTTGTGCGTGGGAAGGTAGACCACATGCTCTCTAGGTGTCACTGCCAACCTGGTGTTCTTAGCTCTTGAAAGAAATGTTTTGTGGCACACAGTGCAGACTTGAGCTGGAAAAGGTCTTGTGTCACTGCTCACCTTTGTGCAGTGTCCTCCGTGTTCATTAAACTCTGAGGAAATAGTCGTTTTGCTTCTTGTTCTTCACACATACGCATGTGTGTTTTCTAACTGTGCAGCGGAAGCACAAGTGGTAACAGCTGCTTGAGGAACAGTTGTGGTGTTTATCAAACTGTTGCACGTGTTGTTAGCAGAGTAGATGAATGCTCTTATGGCATGGCTCAGGCCAGCCTGAAGGCCCAGGCCTAACCTTGAATATGGAACTTCTGGGTGCTTTGTCAGGGCTTGTAGATGAGAGAGTCTGAGTCATCGGGGCCTATTGGTGTACTTAGGAACCTGGCTAATTTTATTTGCACCACATCCTGATTTTTGCTTAGCTCTTTAGGTGTTTTGTTTGCTGTAAGGGCTGCTGTCTTTCTCATTTAACTGTATATTCTCACCGTCCTGTTGGCTGCAGGTAGATATCAGGTAATTACAGAAATTTCCCTTATCACCAACACTATTTTTCTTCTACAGAACTACCAATGAAATAAAAAACTTGCAGTACCTACCTCGAACCAGTGAACCACGTGAAATGCTGTTTGAAGACCGGACACGAGCCCATGCAGATCACATAGGACAAGGTTTTGAACGACAGACTACAGCTGCTGTGGGAGTGTTGAAGGCTGTGCACTGTGGAGAGTGGTATGTGTTGACTGACTTACTCAGTGAGGCATCTGGAAAATATTTGCATCGATTTCCATTTATTATCAGGAGATAGAGCTCTGAATAGGCTAATCTAGCATTAGAGGTATTTAAATAATACTTTGTAGATAACTGGATTTTTTTCTGTATCTCTTTGCACAAGCTGTGCTTGTCTGCCCTTCAGAAAGTTGTGTACAGCCTTGCAGTGTGGCTGAAACTGGAAAGGTGCCTTGCAGCAGCAGTTTAATAGCTATGATTGAATTGCTGTAATTAAGTTGATGTTGGATGTGAAAGATAGTTCTCACTTTGTTTTAGTTGAAATAACGTGCACGTTGAGCTGGATTTCTGCTTCAGAAGTGCAGATGAAGGCCTTCTGGCGGTTCTGTGTTGTCTGGAAATGAGCAAAACTTACTTTTTTTACTTTAAAGTCATGGCTGCTGTAACTCTAACTCATTAATGGTAGATTGCATAAGATGAATCTTCTTGAGGCTGTGTGGTGGTCTTGAATGTCTCTCTGAAATTCCCACGTGATTCAAGAAATAAATGTATCTTGTTAGAAGCTATTTACATTTTGACTGAATAAAGAAACCCCAAAAGCACATGGGCTCTGTCGCCCAGAACAAAGAATCATTGTTTCAGGAACTTCTGACCTTGGTTTGGGGGAATGACCTTAGTTTTGGAGGTTACCTTTGTATGCTTAAATAGAACCACCTTTTGCTCTTTCTATCTTCCTGCCCAGAACTCCCTTTGGATGAGATCATGCAGATTTGTGTTACAGTGCAGGAGTTAATTGAGATAGAAAATAATTGCTGCTGGAAAACAACTCGATTGCTCAGAAGTTAATGTGTTATTTCAGACTCTGAGATTTTACAGTTTACTTCCTAGTCAGGTTCATGACGGCTGGAGCTTCAAAATCCCAGCGTGTTCTGGTTGTGAGAAGCTGGAGTGAATTAATACAGAGCAGGAGTTGGGCTACTGCGTAAATCTGAGGGAGGTGTGTATGAGGGCAGGAGGGAGAGAGCTGTATCAGACTCCATCAGGGCAAATGTGAGAAAGCAAACTTGCCCCTAGGAACTGTGGAGAATTCAATTTGATTGATATTTCTCCAGGAACTTCCTATCCTCCCCCGTCCCTCTTTAAAACAAGATCATCCTCTCCTGGATACCATTACGTTTTCATTTACGTTCTACCAGTAAGTTTTCCCACCTTTTATGCTTTTCAGAACGAAACCACCATTTTCTAGGTTGGAGCTTGTGGAAAAGAGAATCTACCCAACCTCCATTAAAACTCCTTTTAAACTTACTTATGTGTTAATTGAAAAGTGATCTGAAGATAGGCAGAACTACCAAACAAACTTCAGTTTAAGGGAGAGGAAGAAAAGTAAGAATCAGCATTTCATTTCAGCATAGAGACTGAAAATGCATCTTTTAATGCAGGAAAAGATTGGAATTGATGTATGTAATAGATTGCCTCCAACTGCAAGAATGACACTTAGGCCCTGGAGGTGGAGGGCAGCGAAGCTGTGAGGGATGTGCAGCACAGGTATTGTCAGGAGAGGCTGAGGGAACTGGGGTGGTTCAGTCTGGAGGAGGCTCAGGGGTGACCTTATTGCTCTCTAAGACTGTCTGAAAGGAGACTGTGGTGAGGTGAGGGTCAGCCTCTTCTACTACATAAGGATCAGAGGGAATGGCCTCAAGTGGCACCAGTGGAGATTCAGGTTAGATATTGGGAAATTGCTCTTCTTCAACAAGAGAGTGGTCAGGCGCTGGCACAGGCTGTGCAGGGGGGTGGTGGTGTCACCATCCGTGGAGATGTGGCACTGAGGGACATGGGTTAGTGGGGGAATATTGGTGGTAGGTGTGTGGTTGGACTGGATGATCTTAGAGGTCTTTTCCAACTGTGGTGATTCCACATGGTTCTCTGTAGAGGAGAGAAAAATATAACACAACTGATGGAATAAATACGATTTATTTGACCTCCGTGGTAACTTCTTTCTCTTTCCACCTGCCAGTCGAGTTTTGAAAAGGCACCACGCAGTACTTATAAGCCCTGTTTAGTTTCTGTTGTATAATGAGGTGTTGTTACTTTAATGCAGCATGTTAAAGTAATTTCAGCTGTTATCTTTACTGTAGCTTGTAAACTGTGAGGGTTTGATACTAAATGGAGCCATTGTGTGTGGAAACTTTGAAAACTATTGACAACAAAAGTGGAACTTGGAGATATGCCAGGAGCGCTGAGGGCGCTGTGGAAATAGAAACACACGTTGTAACAAGCAGATAACTTATATTAACATGTTTTCTTTCTCGGAAGAAAACAAAGCAATTCTGAGACTTGCTGAACTAAGAGGTTAGTTTGTATTTAGGGTAAGAGTGAACTGAACATGTAAAGAGAGCTGCTCGCTGCTTGTAGGGGAACTGTGTACAAAAGCATTTGAGGCATGAGACATTGCTTCCCTCAGCTGCTGAACTGTTTGGGAAGTGCCGGCTGTGGTTGTGATGTAATCCTTGTTCTAATAGATGTTAATCTTGGGTTTTGTGGTCAGAGGGAACTGAAGGAGAGGAGTTATGCTTTATGTTGTAGGTGCAGAGAGCAGTCGGTGATGTGCATGCTTGTTTTGCTTGGGTGCTTCTTGGGCGAAATGTGTCTCTGTTGGTATTTGAGGGACTCTTTCTGACCGTTTCACTTGCTTCAGGTTGTACAAAATAGAATCTCACAGTAGTTGTGCTAATAATCACGTTTGCAAACACAATTAAAAATTCCCTGGCAATTTTCTGTGTTTACAAGAATGCCATGTTTTGTGGTAGGACTGCAGTACAGTGTTCGCAGTGTGTTTTGTTGCTTGTGTATATAGGTAGGGAGAAAAGTAATGATTAGAGAAATCATTGACTGTCCTGTGTCTTGACTTAATGCTTCAAACGCTGAGTAAACATTGCTGGGTATTTTCAGCCTGTTGATTAGAACTGGTTCCTCTAAGCTTTTTGCTTTCAGTGCTGGGAACCTCTTTAGGAGGATATAGAAACAGAAGATGTAGAAATAAATGGAGTGAGATGTTTCTGTCTTCATGAAATTGGAAGTAAAATATGTGATGTAAAAAATTTCCCTGTAGTTGAACCTGGCCTTTTTTTCTCTGAAAATAGCTTGAACTGTTAGGGTTTGTTTGTTTTTTTTTCCCTTTATTGAGGTCATGACCTGAATCAAATGAATGCACCTCTTCAGTTTAAAATCCCAGTGAACTTTGCATCGCTGCCTGCTTCTTAAGACAAAACCAATACCGTACATATGCTAAAACCACAAACGATGATCTTCTTGTGCTTTGAAAACATGGTCAGCAATCTCTGTGGTGTGCTCCGAAATGCTGGAGCTGTTCTGCCTTAGGGAGCAGATCTCACTCCTGGCCCTGCTGGGGGGTAAAAGGGAACACCCAGCTCCCCAGGGACAGGCGGCTGCTGTGCTGTCCCTGCATGGCAGCCAGATGGAAGGGCATCAACAGATGTTTCTTAAAACCTTTTTTCGGGGGGAGAAGATAAATCCCTCAAAACCCAAATGCAAAGCTTAGTTTTATGTGTTTATGTAGAACTGAATTTGACTCTTAGATTGGGAAGTGGTAAGGATTGTAGCTGTTCTGGCACGTTGTTAACTAATTCTAGGTAATTCCTCTGGTGACATTATTAGATGAATGGTGCTTTTTTCAGGGAGGTGCTCTGGGACGGGAGGTGAATTCCTGTAACAGCTGGAATACTCGGGGAAGCTGTAATTCAGATCTTGCTCCTCTGTAGCTATGTAGTCGGTACAAGCACTGGTGTATTTTCAGTGGATGCTGTGTGTGTAGGGTGCTGGTCTTTGCTGCTCACTGGTGTTGGGACAGGTGAGTGTAGAACCAGCTTTATTCTCAAGTCTGAACAGGGGCTGTGAGGCTGAGATACTGAGCAGTACTTGCAGCAGTCTCACTAATGTTATGGTGTGCTTTGAGGTACCTGATGGCTGTAGCACACTAAGAAGCATTGGCAGAGTAAGCCTGGCATATCTGGGCCACCTGTCTTTTGGCAAGGCAGGTGGAGGTCATTACAGTGTGGAGCTTTGACTGTTGATTGCTTCTCATACTAATACTCATTTAAAACATGAAAAAAGTGGGTAATGCATTTAGTTGGTATCGTTGACCTCGTGATTGAGAACGAGCCATTTTAGTCAGCTTTTATTCTCTGAAATGTGGTTTATGTTAGAACTGCTGAGTTTATTTTTAGACCATTTCCTTTATCCTTTATGACTGTTCTCTTTACCATGTTAGTTTCGGCCTCTGACTGAGCAATTCTTGCCTTCCTGTAGGTCTGAGCAGCCTCGTATAACCAAAGATGTAATTTGTTTTCATGCTGAGGACTTCTTAGAGGTAGTTCAGCGCATGCAGTTGGATTTGCATGAGCCTCCACTCTCACAGGTAAGCATATTGCGAGCCATTAGTTAGAGGACTTGCAGAGGCCAATTAAGTTTTCAACCTTATTTCCTTTTTTTTCCCTCCAGTGTGTCCAGTGGGTTGATGATGCAAAACTGAATCAGCTGCGAAGGGAAGGCATTCGATACGCCAGAATTCAGTTGTTCGATAACGACATCTATTTCATCCCGAGGAATGTTGTGCACCAGTTCAAAACAGTTTCAGCGGTGTGCAGCTTGGCGTGGCACATCCGGCTCAAGCTGTATCATTCGGAAGAAGAACCTTCTCAAAATGCAAGCACTCTCGAAGCAGGGACCTCTGCAGACCCCAAGTCTTCGGTTATGGGACTTCAGACTGACAGCAGGATTTGTACAATAAGCAAAAATACCTCCGAAGACGCCAAACTTTCAGACGCTCTGCAGCAAGAATTTACGCTGATAAAACACGAACCTATTGCATCTCACCGAATAAAAGAGGAACCCATGAATGTTGATCTTGCTGAAAAGACTGCAGCACCCCATGACAGCAGGGGTCAGAATGTTCAGACTAGATTGGATCAGGTTGAATTGACGGCGTTTAAGTTGGAAATGGATTCCAAATTTGAACCTGGCAACAAGGACTTACAAGGCAAGTTGTGCCCCGGCAGTCACGTCCATCCGGATGATACGAGACAACATAGTTCATATCCAAAACTGCATGGACAAAGAGAGGATGATTTTTTGTGCTAAATTTGTATATATTGTTTTAAATTCCTTTTTAAACTTAATGATGTAATAATGTAAAGATTCATAAGTTCTGTGAGGCGAGTTTGTGACTTGCCTTCGCATCTGTTACAGAAGATAGTTATGTAGCTTTGTAACATTCCTCAGTGCCTGTCCATAACTGTGAAGTATCAAAGCACTTAGGGCCAGATGCACTGTAAACACTGCAGGTTTAACATAAAGAAGTCTTTAAATAATTTTGAGTTGTAGGTTTTAGAGTAGAGCTGACATTTAACATATATATTTTTTGTAAGATGAGCCAGAATTCTTTTTGACAATTCCAGGCTTTTCCATAGAGCTTATTTATACCAATTTTTTCATTTTAAATGTGTCAGCACTGTAGTGTAAATATCTTTTTTAAAGATCTTTTTAGTGTGATTTATACTGAAACGTGAGCCGCTTAATAAAGGTTCATAATAACAGATTGGTTTTATTTTTGAGTCTGCAAAAAATAATTCAGTTGAACTGCCTCTGTCAATGGTTCTGTTCCTACCTGCACTAAGGCATAGGATGCCCTCACTCTGTTGCAGAGCGAGGAGCTGCAGCAAATGGAGGTAGAGCGGAGGCATTCTTTGTCAGCCGAGATCAAGTCAGAATGTGAGATCAGGCCTCCCTGCACAGCTGCTCATTAAAGGCGCTCTCCAAAGCCTGCCATCAGGTGTTAACGTGGAACAGACACAAACGTTACCTGCAGCCTTCCTGTGTCAGGAGGTTGGACACCAGTGGGCTCCAGGAGCGCTGCCGGCATCTGTGAGCTGAGCTGTGCAGGGTGGCAGACTCCTTTTGTGCTCATCTCCTCCCCCTGCGCAAGCCGCAATTCATAGATTTCTTTCACATTTTACAGACAAAGCTCCGA
This sequence comes from Excalfactoria chinensis, assembly GCF_039878825.1. Lineage (NCBI taxonomy): Eukaryota > Metazoa > Chordata > Aves > Galliformes > Phasianidae > Excalfactoria > Excalfactoria chinensis. The sequence continues at coordinate 11,280,948 of NC_092825.1, read as the reverse complement.
TCAGTTATCTGACTAAATTAGAACAAAGAATGTTTTTAAGTGGTTTCTCAAGCTATACTGGCTTCAGTTTGAGCGGTGGCCTGACGCTCACTCAGGCAGGTTTGGATTAGGATTGCTCCACGTGCTGATAGCGCAAGGCAGTACAGGTAGACTGGCCAATGTGTCTGGTAGGAAGATTCCTCGAGTCCCAGGTTAGAAGTAACGATTGCTTCATCAGAAAAATAATAGCGGTTTCCAAGTTTGACTGTTCACCTCTCTCTGCTCTACGGAACTCTGTAGTTTTCCTAACCTGTGTTCTGAGAGAAGAGGTTACAAGGCTAGCTAGCGTCTGATGTGGTAATGGCAAACACTCTGTAATTTAACTTATTTGTGTGTAACGTGTTGCTGTGTAGTACAAACACATCTGAACGCTGTTTCTTTTTCAGGTAGCTCCAAACAGCAGTAACCTGCCCTGCAGCCTGCCCTTCAACTAAATATTTAAAACTTGAGGTTCTAGGCCTGTTGTCATTTCTAAACTCCTCAAGTCTCCAGTTGTTTGGGGGAGAATTTTTTTTCCCTACCTTACAGGCACAAATCAAGACCTTTGATATGCTTAGTGATCACTTTTGCTTCAATTGTAGCAATAGAACGACGTGTTGTTTTCTTTCCCAGGTGTTGTCTACTTCAACTATCCCAGGGCCTTTTGGTGCGAATGTTTCTTGCTCATAGGTTGTTAAAATTGTTACTTTGTACTTATGCCTGGCACTGAAATCAGCCATTTACCTGTTGTGTGCCCTGATGTGTTTAAATCTACAGTAGGTCTGTTGAGGAATTACTAATTAAATCAGCATTTGAATTGCTAAACGTTACTCCTACGTAGCCATAATTATGTATTAGAGAAGCAATAGAATCATGAATCTCTTGGATGTGGCAGAATCTTATTGCTATTTTCATGACTTCTGGCTAAGCGATGACTACCAGTCCTGCAGCCTCAGGGATCTCGCTTCCCCTCACTCCATAAGCAAATGGTTCATGTGTGATGTGGTAAGTGATTACTCCAGCACGCTCAGATTTGAGGTATTAATTTGTTCATGTAGGATTTGAGCCTCTGTGACAATTTGAAATGTGCTCCCAGCTCCCATTGTGTTCTATGGACAATCTGGAAGTTTCCACCCATGATCTCCCAGCTTTCTGAACGCAGCACCATTCTGTAGCCTTCCATTCGCTTTCTCTGTGCCAGCCATCACAGAGCAGGGAGGAGCTGCAGGTTGTAGCTTCTACCAAGCACGCAGCTTTTCAGATCCGTTAGTTGACATCTCCAGCTTTATGAAAACCAGCCGGCCTTGATCGATGCTGCTTTTTTCCCCCCACCCCCCTTTTAAATCTCATTTGTATTCTGTTGATCCATATGCTGAGCATTCATTCTGGTTGAAGTATTGTTTGTATTGTTTTTTGGTCGGATCTCAGTGAAATCTGTACATCGCCCCCTTGGTGGCCGGCTGTTCTTTGCACTGCGGGTCCTCTCTGCACTGAAGGAGTCTGTATTGAAAACAGTGCCGTGAATACGACTTTACACTGACAGTAGAGCTTTTTTCCACTTGAAAACCCGCCCTCTGGTCTTGGCTGGTGTGCTCTCAAACTTCTGCTCAGGTACGTCTTCATCCCGACATTTTGCTTCTGAACTGCCCACATTTTAAACCCATTTTTTGACACTTTCAGAATTTCAAGAGAGAAGTAGCAGCAGTTCTTACAATTTTAATGTACCGTTTATTTTTGAGACAAATTAGATCTTGACTGTTAGGCAGAGCTTGGAGAGAGGACACGAACAGTACGCAGCCCATGGCTGTTGGAACTGCCATTGTACACAAATGTGCAAGGGTTTGCATCGAGCGGCTGCAGCGGGATACACCTGGCTTGCTTTGTGAAAGCCAAACTTTGTCCTCTAGCTGTGGTGTATTCATGTTGATGCGGTTGCTTTTCAAGGGGGAGGACGATTTCTGAGAGTTCCAGCTCCCGTGTTGGCCATTAGTCTGACAAAAGTCTTTGGTGTCAAGTGGTCCTATGCGATAACCTCTGCTCCTGTCGCATACATCAGCTTCACATCCAGGCTTTTGCTCCAGCAATAAATCTTTCCTGCCCTGCGATGTACTGAAACCAGTCTTTGCTTGTTGCTTTTTCCCTCTCCCTGGATTTCAGTTTTCTATGACTCTGTTCCTTGGCTGAAATCTCTGATGTTCGAGTTCTCTTTGGCCCGCGTTCTTCTGCAGATGGGAAAGATCTGTGCGAGGCACGGTGCGCGAACTGCAGTGGTGGTCACATCCGTGTGTCTGCCGTGCTGCCCCAGCTAACAACACGATGTGCAGAACCTTAGAGATGCTTCCCTACGTCCTGCACCATTTTTGTGGGTAGCGAAGAGCTGCACTGTTACTGACCCTACCAGTAGCTCTCCAGATGGTAGTTAATTACTGGCGCTTTTGCATCTCACTGGCGGCTGGCTTCGTGTGTTACATACAAGTGTTACTAGTGTCGTGTCACCCCCCGGCCCTCTGATGCCTGCAAATTGACTCCAAAACAGCCTTTTCATTACAGGTACTGCTGGCATGCAGATTTCCCCTTCCTTGTTACTCTAGTGAATATTTCAATACTTTAATGGAAATATTAGTTCTATCTAGTATTAGAAATAAAGTATTATTTCAGAGGGTGATGATTTAAGTATTCATCTGTGAAAGAATTCCTTGGTGATGAATAAAATTGATTTTTAAGCAAAAGTACACGTGCACAGTAAATACGTTGGCATTGCAGATCACGCAGGGAATGGAAACGTGGAATGGTTCACTGCTGTGGAAACAGACTGGCAGAGTGTTATGAACTTGGAACACTGAAGAAGTCTTCCATGAAACATAAGGAAAATATTTGTTTAAACAAGACCATTTTCTAATATGTGCATGCGAATAAGAATGTTGAATAGATGGGAAAGAAAAATAATCCATATTTTCTTTATTCTCATGGGACAAAGACCCGTTGTGAGAGGGGTTACCTCCTGGCCCTACTGATGAAAGCTGTACTAGTTCTGATCAAATGGTAAGACATCTTTGTGGGCTTCTCAGCTGCAAATGCGTTCATTGTTGTGGTGGTTGGATGAAGCTGAGCTCACTTGTAGGCAGCCAGCGCCTCTGAGCCACTGTGAATGTGTGCGAGTCAGAAATGGGAAGGATGACTTCTGATTTCTGTGTGCTGTGTAAGACGCTGTTCAAAATGCTTTGCTGGGTTGTGATCCCTGTAATGCTCATTTGTTTGGTACCTTACTAGGTGGATGAAACGCACTTTAAGAACTGTGTAGTAGGCAGTGCTGGTGTTTTGTGCCGATCCCACTGAGTTTCCACACATGTGAACACTTGGGAACCTTTGACTCCCATCGGTCACTCATTTCATTTTGCTTAAAGAATAGAAGCAGTTCTGCTGTGTGTGCAGCTTCTCACCCCGCAGCAGCAGTTACCTTCATGGTACCTAGGTGCTAGTTCTGTTAGACTCGTCAGGATATGGACTTCCCCAATCTTGTGTATTAGATTCGGGTCGCTGTGTTCCTTTGTACTGTGATGCTGTTATTGCTTCTGGTACCTAAGTGCCAGGGAACCACTGGTTGCCTTGTGTTCTGGTCACGCTGATAGACAGCCTTCTGACGAGGTCATTAGTCCTAAATACTCCTTCAACATTTGGTGTATGGATGTGATTCTGATGCAGTGATTAAAGGAACAGACTAAAGTTGTATTTTTATCAAGTTTTATTTTTCAGTAACTATTTTGATACATTTATTTCTACTGATTGATTTCCATTTCACCCGAACGAGAACGTGGTGTGTCGTGGATGACAGGCTTGTGTTTTAAGAGCTGCTTTCCATGGACTTCATGTGTTTTGGACCTGGCTGTATTGTAGGGCAGTTAGCTGAGAAAGGCGCTCCACAGAGTCTCAAGAAGAAAGCTTTGCCAATTAGACCTACTTGTCTACTGGGCAAATGTGAAAATTTCCCTGAGATAAAGATTTTGCTTCTGTATTACTGTGTGTATTTGTCAGAAATAGTGCTGCTTTCATCCCTTAAATCATCCCGTAACTCAGCCCTGTGCTATCTTACTTTGAATGTTGTCATCCGTGCCAAGCAGTACGTTTGGAATGCCTGTATGCACATCCTCAAAGCGTTCAGGTTCAAGCTGGGGATGTACGTTGCACAACTGTATCTTCCAAGTACAAGAACAGAGAACTTCGTGCTATTCTACGATGCTGACAAATCAAGAAAAGCAATATGAATAAGTAATGGGAAAATTTAGTTTCATGGTCTTTTCCACGAGTGCATTGAGTATTTATTTTCCTGAATCTGACAAAAGCAGATACTCATCTATAATGCATGCTGAAGTGTTCAAGCTTGTATGAATGATTTGAATAGAAATAAATGATGTAGAATATTTGTCGCCATATATATGCTATCAATATATATATCATCTGTATATCAGTCATCAGCATACGATCAGTAATGCTTCATTTCAGAAGAGAAACCTTTTCAGTTGCCTTCTGAAGCAGATCTGTCCCCTGGCTCCCCGTCACAGCTGTGACCCATAACTGGGACAGGCGTTGTCTGCTGTACCACCACGTAACTGGGTGTGACTTGTGGCAATTCAGGACGAGCCATCTCAGCATCAGCTTTCTGTGTTCCCTGATGCTTTATCAAATCTGCCTTTCTGTTTCACTTTATGACGAGGAGATAAGCATAAATGTAAGGAAGTGTGAGAAGTGCTTGTCCTGGTTCAGTGCTGTAACCGATGCCTTTGAGAATATGGTGATTAGAAACAGCTGCAATTCCCGCAACAGCTTCTGAAGAGTCACAGTGAGCTTTGCATTGGATTTTTCTGAATGAAGTTCTGATAGCAGAAAAAGGCAGAAGGGTACAAAGGTATCGCAGCAGCAGCTCTAAGCCAGAGTTAGAACCGATGTGAAGTACCAAATCAAAAGGGTTGTTCCTTTCATCAAAGCACCTCTGACAGGACCAAGAAAGAATTGGCAAAACTCAGTGCTTCCAGGTGGCTGCACCCTAAGAATGGCTCTTGATGAATTAAATTGTGCACAAGCTATGCAGGACAGCAGGAGGAAACTGCCGCTCCAGCGTTGTGAATCAGAGATTTATTTCAAGGTTTTTAAGTAAACCCTTAAAAATGCATGAAGAACAAAATCTCCCCGAAACAATAAAGAAACCAAAAACCTCTGTGAGTAGGCAGCAATTCTGAGATTTAGAATCATAGAATTGATCAGGTTGGAAAAGACCTCAAAGACCATCAAGACCAACCACCACCCAACCATACTACCCTGAGTGACAGCCCTCTGCTAAATCATGTCCCTGACCAGGGATGGTGACTCAACCACCTCCCTGGCAGCCTATTGCAGTGCTTAACAACCCTTTCCGTAAAGAAGTGTTTCCTGACACCCAACCTAAACCCCCTCCTGGTGCAACCTGAGGCCATTTCCCCTCGTCCTGTCACCAGTGAGAAGAACTTGGAACAGCTGTGCTCAGTCCTAGTAAAACGGAGATGCCAAACTTCCAGATAATAGTAGGTGTATCTGTGAGCTAGAGGGGATTTATTAAGGAGGCACCGTCACTTCTGCAATTCACCTTGTCATATAGCAGGTCCTAAAGAGGCTGGTTCCTATTCTTCCATCAGCTACAACCATCTGTTAACATCAGCAGCTTCAGTGAGGAAAGCGCTTCCGAGCAGGAGGGGTTTTGGCTTTCTTGCTGCTTGTCCTATCTTCAGATGTGGAAAGGCTGTGGACGCTCGCTCTTACACTTGGTGCCCTAAGACACTGTATCAAGGTAAGTGGGGCCTGGTGATTCGGTCACATTCTCCATCAAGCCTTATTCAGGACTGAGACCCCATCACCGAAGTTCAGATGCTGGTTATGTGTTTGCAGCAAGCGGCTCATACAAGTTTACCGTGATTCGGAGTTCAGTTGGTCTGTGCATAACTTTCACCTTCTCCATTATTTTTTCAAGCATCCAATAAACATTTTTACATGAAGCCTCACTTGCCAGCCATGGGACATAACAGAGCACACATCCCAGCCATGAGAGCCAGAGAAGGCGCACAGACTGCTCTGTGCATCGTGTATGGATGTGCACTCATTTCCCATAGCAGGCAGGCTGGGGAGCTTGCACTGAGGTGAATGCCCTTCCTCCTGCCCCCAGCACCCTTCAGTTATGCCCAGCCGCGGTGCTGTTTTCACTTCAGATTCACAAAGATGCCAAAGCTTGTTCAGGAGTGTGCAGGAGTCTGACTTGAACACGCAGGCATTGCTGAAGGCTTTTTCAGAGCTCAGCAGGAAACAGCAGCATTCCCCTTTGGGAGGTATCCCTACCAAAGGAATGAAGATGTGCTGTTCAATTGGTTTTTTCCTTCTGAAGGGAAGAAAAGTTCTTGGCTTATTCCAGCTTCCCATGTATTTATTCCACATCTGTCTGTATGATTGAAGAGCAAGCAAAAAATCTATGGGTGGAAGATGACCTTTCCTTCTTCTGAATGTCAGGCTGCTGGTGTAGTTGAGCTACTAACTTTTTCCCTAGGTGAACGTATGGTCTATGCTCCAGCACTTAATTTAGTTTCAGGTTTTTTATACTAAAAGAGGATTCTTACGTCAGAAAGATGACGCTAAGTTACTTTATTCCTTTGTTGCTCTTTTTAGCGGCTTCCATTTGTTACTGACTCTTAAATTTAGGACATCATAGAAATGACCAATTTTTCTTGTGGTTTTGGTTTTTTTTGAGTGACAGAATAAGACTCAGATAACTTCCTTACAAGGATCACCCCAAGTGCTGGATTCAGTAGGACAGAATGTCTGTGGTTCCTTCTGCTACCTGTCTGCGTGGGAAAAGGCTTAGCTTTATTCCATATAACGAACAAGCATGTTAGAACACCTTATTTGGAACAAATACTTTTATTTACAAGAGAAGATTTGACCATTTTAAAATAAAAAATGGTACAAGTCTGGTCTTCAGCCTGGTACAGGTCACGTCTCCAGCATGTTTCCTTAGGAGGCATTCTGGGTTAGGATCACGTTGGTAGCAAAACCAGCAATCCAGCAAATCGGTACCAAATCTCCGACTGGAGAGCCACGTACAGCTTAGTCTCTTCTTACATAGAAAATATTATAGCCGAGTTCAATCATACCCCCAATAAGCAAGGCCCACAATGGGATAAATACATAGGCTAGTTTCATCGTGGTGAATTGCTGCAGCTTAGCACAGAGTGCAAGGCAGAAGGCTAATTTAAGCAGCATTGCAATGAGATACCAGGTTTTCTTCTTGATGTTCTGGGAGCCATTGCGAGGGTCAAAGCCAGACTTGCAACGTCCAGCCATCTTTACAATTAACATAACTAAAAGAATAGTATCGAATATCCAGACTGGAATGAAAATGAGGAACCAGTTCCATGGTGCTTTCTCATCCAACTTCAGCACCAGCATGATGAGGAAGAGCAATGTAAAAAGCCATGTCAGTAGTACTCTTTGTGCCAGGGACATTCTCATTTAAACAGCTTGGAGAGGAAGTCTGGCAAGTGGTCAGCAACCTAACAAAACAAAACAGAGGAGGGCCATCAGAAGCTGTCACTACGCAACCACCAGGCGTACTCTGTGCACAGGCCAACTTGCTTTCCCACCCTGTCTACATCAGCAGTGCAAACTGTGTCCTAGCCTTTCCTTCAGAGCTCCCCTTCTCAGCGACGTGCACTCCCCTGGTTCCCCAGTCCTAGCGGAGTGCCTTAGCTCAGCTGTGTCACCCACCTCTCACTTAGTTCTGAGAAACAAATGGTGCTTTAAACCCCGGCTAGCTATCAACCTCACTTAAAGGTTTTTCTATGCTGAGCACATGGTTCAGAGCTGTTTTCTTCCTGTACCAAAGTACTCTTAGCTCATACCTGAAAATAAAGCTAACAGTTCCCTTTCTGTGGTAAGTGATCACGCTAAGATACAAGCCCGCTAATAAGCACAAATAACAAACTGAACAATCCTGCGGTCTACAGCTGAAATGACCCAGTAAGTGCTACTATTACCTCCTCCCGTCAAACAGCAATCTTAAAATACCGAGGCTTATGGAAAATGCTTGCTTTGTGGCAGGCATCTAAAGCGTGCAGGCACTGGCTGATAGGAATACCTGCATTTATTGGCCTGGTAGTATGTTTAAATTGCAGTGTAGTCATGATGAAAGAAAAACAGGAACAAATCTATCAGCCATTGCGCTCATAAAGGTTTCTGTATTCCTAAATAAGATTTCTAACCACTGCAGCTGCCAGAAGACTTTCACTGCAAGTCTGAAGTACCAACTTTAAAGCAGGAACAGGAAGAACTATGATCCTCCTTAGTCATCCGAACTACAAAGATGAATAATTACATCCCCGTGAAACAATGCTAAAAAAGGTTCCAGCTGACAGAACCCAACACCTGACCTTCCCTGTCAGCTCCCAGAGGGGCAGGACGAGCCCTTTTCCCTTGCAGGCACTGCTGGCTCCTGCTGTGGCTGCTGTTTTACTGATGTTCACCAGATCCACCAACTAAGTCTATTCTGAACAGGCAGAAAACTATTAGCAATATTTACCTTCTAACTGGGCTTTTGTTTTCCACATTAGAATACCGAACTAGACTAGGGGACGAGCATTTTGTATGCCACTAAAATCATCCCTCTGTCACCTGATTTGTGATTCAACAAACTTTCTTGTTTGCTCTGACTTAAAGGGCAAAAGTGGGATTTGTTCTAAGGAACAGATCTGGCCAAGCCTAAAATCATCTCAGTTGGGGTTACTGTCAGTGCAGCTCCTTCCTCTGACCCTTGGGTCACCCCAGACCAGCTTCTTGAGCTGAACAAGTGAAAATAAAGTTTTAAATAGTATTTCTGTAGCTTGCTCAGGCTGCCTAAGGGTGTGATGAAAGCCAGTTATTGAAGAGCAGAACTGGCACCCATCCTCAAGTATGCTGAGCAGCAGCATGCACATAGGATTTACATTGCTAGTGAGGCAGAAAAAAACCAGAGGGAAGTTCAGTTAGCATCGCTCTGGCTGTAGGAACGCACATAAACCAGATAGGAGACAGGGCTACAGAACAACTATTATAATCCACCTTAAGTATTTCCAGTATCCTCAAGTACAAGTTGATGGCTACGGTGAAGACTGCAGTGATCTGAAACTTTCAGCGTTCCCTTCATGAAAACGTTCCAGAGAACTTGTTCTGGAAATCATAGTGACAAGCGCTACAGGGAGAAGAACCTCTTATTTGCAAACTGAAGAAAGGAGAAACCAAAGAAGCAGACTGGAAACTTGTGCCTGCAAGGCAAAAGGAAATTCAACACTCTCAGAACTATCAGGTTATTGGATACTCGAAGAAGGTGCTATCAACTGTCTCTGGAGAAAAGAGAATCAGAATCATGTGAATGGGAAGAGACCCTTTGAGTCATCTAGTCCGACTCCCCTGCAACAAACAGGGCCATCTACAATTAGATCAGGTTGCCCAGAGGCCTATCTAGCCTGACCTTGAAATGTCTCCGGGGATGGGGCATCCACCACCTCTCTGAGCAACCTGTCCTGGTACCTCACCTTCCTTATTGTAAAAAACAAAACAAAAAGCAAAAAGGAAACCTACACAAGTTGGGTGGGCCTTCCTAGTTAGGAAGTTGCTCACTTCATCAGGTTCAGAACCACCTTGTAACACAATTTAAACAAGCAGATGAAAACCTCAGCAAGGGATGTGACGCTGCCTTTCGTTTATGTAGTTAAGAGATGTACCTGCATGACTGGACAAGGACTGCGGGGCTCCGCTCAGTTTTATGGGTGTTGTTGGGGTGAAACTTCAAAGAATCCAAGGTTACTTCTGAGATCTCACAGTCCTGCAGCAGTACAAGCACAGGAAGCCAAAAAAAACCCTAAAATCTGGCAGCTGGGTATGTAGACAGCAGTGATGGAGGGTCTGATGACAAGAAGAACGTGACCGTATTTTGTAAGGAAAGAAAGAATTGTATTTGCAGGCAGCTGGAGGTGAGCTATCACATAGATCCCTATGGAAGGGGTGTGAATCTGGTCCGCACCTGAACTAGTTCTGTGAAAGCACTGAAGGAATGTCAGCGGCAGAGTATAAAAATAAAAGTGCTGTTGGCTGCTAATAGAACTCCTGTAATTAGCAGGAAATGAAAGCTATCAGTGAGGGGAGACACTGTAAGTAGCGCTGCTGACCTCGGTGGGATGAGCGCAATAACTAGAATATAGTGTTAGCTAATTATGTCCTGTTCAGAAGGAAAACACAGAAGTTAAACACAGCATTCAGCTCTGCGTTAACAACAGCAGGGCTACAAGTTTACACGTACAGCTCGAGAGTTACTTAAAAGTTCCAGGAGCTGCAGCCCAACTCCATACAAATCTAACGACTAAGTGTCACTTGGAGGCTGATTCGGCGGCTCCCTGAGCAATGGGACACGAACCCGGAACCACGGGATGCGCCCAGCGGGGCCGGGGCCCACCGGGAGCAGCAGACCCGGACTCCCCACAGACCGCTGCAAACCCCAACCTTAGGTCTGACTGCACGACCTCCGGCAGCCTGGGGAACCCGTTCCGAGCCCGACCGCCCTCAGGCTTACAGTGCTTTCCCGACCCGCAGCGCTCGGCACACCACAGGCCTTTCCCTCAGGGCCGGGCTGGAGCAGACTGCCCAGCACGGCCTCACCGGGACTTCCCGCGACCGAACCGCCCCCGGACGGGCCCCGATCCCGGAGGATCCCCGGACCCGCTCGCCCTGCTACGTACCGCCCGGCCCGGGGCCTCCCCGCGTAGCCTCCCGCCGCATCCCCGGCGAACCCGGCTCCGCGCAGGCAGCGGGGCTCCGCCCGCCCCGCTTCGCCGCAGAAAGCTCCGCCCCCTTCCCTCTCGCTCCTCTCTATTGGGCAGCATGGAGGTATCTCTTACGGCGCTCCCGCTTTCATTGGGTCGACGAGACGCTCATCAAAACGAGGCTGCCCCTCCCCTCCCGGCCGGCGGTTGGTGGAGGTTCGGCCTTCAGCCCGCCTCCCTCCCTTCTCCTCGTCGCCAATTTGCTCATAGCGCCGTCAGTCACTCACCCTATGCCCGCCCACCGCAGACCCCACGCCCTCAGGGGCGCGCGCTCGGGGGTTGCGTCTCGGGCGCGCGCCGGCTCCTCCCCCTCCTTTGGCTGCTCCCGCCCTCAGCTGTTGCCTCGCGCGCCGCCGCCGCCTCCTCACAGTCTCGCGCTCCCGTGGCTGCCCGTTGTTTGCGGCGCGCGGCAGCGGTAAGGGGAAGGTCGGGGCGCGCGGGGGGAGCGGGCGCCAACTTCACCTCGGGGGTCGGGATGAGGGCGGCGGGTGGTGGGGGGCTGCGGCGGGACCGGCGGGGCGGTGGGGCTACGGCAGCCGCGGCCCCTCCGAGCGGAGCCTACCGGGGCAGCGAGGCCCTCGGCCTCCGCGGCGCGGCGACCCCCGGCGCGGGGCGGGCGCGGCCTCGGGGCGCGGCGGGAGCGGAGCGGAACGGAGCGGAACGGCGCGGGGCTCCGGGGCCGCGCGGTGTCCGCGGGCGGCTGCGGCGTCGGGCCCTTCCCCGCCTGGAGCCGCGTGGGGTGCGTGCCGGGTGCCGGGCTCGGCTCTCCCTTCACGGACGCTGAATTTCAGCACCCTCAGCCCGTCCCCGAGCTCGCCTCGCTCCGTGTGTGTTACCCGCCCGCCCCTTCTCCCTCCCTCGCCTCGGTTCTCCCCACGCCGACCCGCTGACAGCCTGCCCGCCCCGCGCGGTGCGCCGAGTGCCGGCCGCGTCCCGCCGCTCCAACCCTGGTCTTGCCCCGCGGCTCTCTCGGCCGGCGCTGTGCGCGGAGCGGAGCGGAGCGGAGGGCAGCGCTGGGAGCAGCCGCTCGGTGCAGAGCGGTCCCGGTGCGCGGCTCAGGTGTGCGGGCTGCGCTGCCTCACACGGCCCGCGCCCTTCTCGCTCTCTCTATCTCTCGGTGCTCCCACACGTTACCCGTCACCCGGGGAGCAGCGCCGCTGCCTTGCCTCTCGTTCCCGGTCTACCTGTGTGTTAATTAATCCCAGAAAGTAATTAATTGGAAAACTTGTTGAGATTGCTTAAATTAACGCTCCGAAATTCTTTTTTTTTTTTTTTTTTTTTTTTTGTTGAAGATGCAGCTTCCCGCAGAAGACACAGCTTGTTTTACACTTTTGGCTCTCGGCTTCTCTAATAGGAACGATGTGTGTCATCAGCACTTTGCCTGCTTCCATCTTCCTGTTGATGCTGGCAGCAGCTGGCGGTGTCTGTTGCAGCAGGGCCTCCTTTCATGCAACCTGCAGCCTGGGGGTATCCCGGTGCCCTCACTACTGCAGTGGTCGCTAAGGGCCGTGTTCCTATGCTGAGGCATTTTTGTTTTGCTGGGTTGGAGGCTAAAAGTGTTTGTGAACAAACCTCAGGGTTATAAATAGCCCCGTGCATTTGGCTGTTTCTGCGGCTCTGAGGGCTTTAGTGATCATCTTTGATTTGCCTCCTTCTTTGTGGCTTCCTGGAAAGGATAATCCTTTCCTGAGAAGCCTTGTTTCTGTCCTGGTGAGGTGTGCACAGACTGATGGACTTAAGTCATTTATGAACGTCGCACTTCTGACAGTTCTTCTTTCTTTCTTTCTTTTTCCTTTCTTTCCTTCTTTATTTCTTTTTCCACCCAGAGCTCTCCCTTACGTTATTCATAATCACTCCTCATTTCTGAAAGCGAAGGTTGAGAGCAACATTCAGAACGGAGCCATTCCAGCTCCTTTTGAAGTGACATGTTGGTGCAGCTGAATTTTTCAGTTGCTATGTTTTAGTGCCAGTGTATGTTTGTATTCTGGATGTAAACATTATAGAGGCTGAAATAGTCTGAGTCATCTGAAAAAGAGTTTGGAAACCTGGTTTGTTTAATTCGGTGTTTGCAGAAGGGTATTTTTTTCTTCTTGCGTTATGTGGAATGCGCCGTACAAATAAATTGCCAGCGAGTCTGAGCCCCATGGAACGTTTGGAGCATTCCAGCGGTGCTGGCCTTCTCCCAGAGCAGACTCAGCTCGCCTCGCCCTGAAAGTTTGTCCCAGTGACACCCGTTGCTGCACAGCGCTACCTCTGGGACTGCATGGAGGGCTGTTAGCTGTGGAGTGCGGTGTGAGCTCTCAGGCTGGCTGTGCTGCAATGGAAATGGTGCGTAGCTGCTTTTGGGTTTCCACTGGGCTTTGCTTCGGCTCCTTAAGCTGAGCTGTGTGGTTTCTCATTGAGTTGGCAGGGGTCACTGGGAAGCAGGGATGTGATTTCATTCCCTGAAGCTGTGTATATCATTCCCCATACTCAGTCTAAATACTGTGTCTTACTCTTTGTTTATAGTAGGAATTGGGAAGGAAACAGTAATTTTATTATCCTTTTGTCAGGACTCTTGTGAGTGAGAATGCTGAAACGGTCTCTGTCTCTGTGAGGATGCTGGAACAGTCTTTCTGGGGCTGAGGAAGTTCTTACCATGATTGATGCTCTACAGATTCACGACCTAACTGTGAACTCTGAGCTGGGCTTTCCAAGAGCACAAATCCTGTGCAATTACTTGATCAGCTTTTTACATCGTCTGATAGTGATGGGACAAAGGGGAATGGTTTTAAACAGAAAGGAGAGAGTTAGGTTGGATGTTAGGAGGAAATTCTTTACTCAGAGGGCGATGAGGCCCTGGAACAGCTGCCTTAGAGCTGTGGGTGCCCCATCCCTGGAGGTGCTCAGGGCCGGGTTGGATGGGGCCCTGGGCAGCCTGAGTTGATGGGGGCAGCCAGCCCATGGCATGGGGTGGGGCTGGTGGGCTTTAAGGCCTCTCCCAACCCAAGCCTTTCTGTTATATTTAAATCTTTGTCAGTCTTCGCCCACTTGAGTGACTTCTTCAGTCAGTCAGATGACACAGCCAGGCCTCGTGATGATGAAAGATGTTACCTACACAGGGACTCATTTTTGTGACATTTTTGACAGGTGGCGGCCCAAAGTGATATTCCCAGCTGATGGGCAGCCCCATATTGCTTCAGGAGAGCAGCAGCTGGCAGTGCTGTGTGTTGAGCTGTGGGCCATCCTGGTGTGCTGCTTGCTCAGCCCAGTTGTTTGTGCAGCTGGTAGTGCAGGTGAGATGGAGCTGGTAGGAAACCTGATGGAAAAATGACAACAGGCTTAAATTAATTCTGCCCACAGGGCAATGTATGCCTGTGTTATGTGTTTTGTTTTGTTTTTTTCCCTCTTTTTTATTATTATTACTTTTAGTTATTTTTTTTTTTTAACATTGTTTTCTGTTTTGTGAAGAAAGCAAAATAAAGCTTTTAGGTTGCTGTTTAATGACAGCTGACTGCTGCTTACTCTGAGACATGGAGCAGCATGATAAAGAAAAGGCTTTGAATGCTTTAAATGTTGTGTTTTCTTGTTTGAGTTTCCAGTGTTCATAAAAGGTCTGACTGGTTACAGAGGAAACTAATTGAAGAAGTCAAGCTCAAATTTTTGAAGGGAATACAAAGAGGTTAATAAATTGCCTATGGAGGAGTCCTAATTACAGTCCCTGGTTGTAATTAGTGTTATAATGCATTGCTATGTAATTTTTGGGAACGCTTTCTATGTAATTATAGAATAATGCGAGTTGAAAGGGATATCTGGAAGTCACTTAGCTCATCCGAACTTGGAAGCAGAGCCAGCTTCAAAGTCAGAGCAAATGTTTGTACGTGTGTACAGACACCCACTGTGTATCAGTAAATTTGGAAATACAGGTTTGGGGATTTTTTCAGTCTCCCTTCTAGTGGGACTACTGCTTAAATGAGACGTTTGGTGTTCAGTCTTGGTTTTATTCTTGTGTCATTTGAGGTGGGCTTGGTGGGTGGATTCCGAAAAGTCTGGGTGATGCACTTGCTGGATTGAGTCCAGGTATTGCACTGACTTCTGTTTGCAAATAAATTTGTGGTTCTTGCTCTTAATTGCAAGGTGGGAGAAGAAATTAAAACCATGTAGCATCAACTATGAAGTCATACACACCTTGTGTTCAGAAATTGGCCAACACCAGATGCTTATTGGGGCTAGATGGTTAGCAGATGCCAGCCTTAAGACAGCTGAGCAGTGTTCTGTGTTTTGCTGCCCTAAGGGACAGTGTGTTCTGTGCTTGCCATGTTGCTTGTACTCTTTCCTTGGCATTTGCTGCTGGGCACTGTGGGCTCAGCTAGGTTAAGTATATGGTCAGATGGGTAGATCTTGGTGATCTATTTGGATGTTGTCTGACATTCTGTGCTGTGAGACTTTAGATTCCTTCAGCTGTGTATGTGTTTTTGTTCTTGGTGTTATTATGTGTTTAAATAGCTGTTTTCTTCTTGAATCTGAGTGAAGCCCTTGGCTTCAGTAACTTCCTGTGGCTCTGGGTTTGTCAGTCACATTGTGTTGCAATATAATATTTCTCTGTTAGGAGTTTGGCTTTGCTTTAATTTAAGCTCAGAGAGAAGTTCCCTTTATTATTAGCTGCTATTTTCTTTACTGTGTTTTCTGAATATTTCTAAAATCTCAGTTTATAATTACCTCTCTGTTCTTGTTGATCTCAACAGGAGAGATTTTAAATTGTTTAATAATTCACAGCCCTCCTCAGAGTGTCCTCCTTCCTTTCCCCTATATTTCAGTATTCATCCTCAAACAAAGTACATGCATTTCTGGTCAGGTTGCTTAACAGCAGTACTGGAGTGTTTTCATTCTTCAGGGGACTCTGTGCTCTTTTGGCTGTAGTGTACAGGATGGCAGAGCTCATGGAGACACCTAATTTCCTTTCCAGATTTGAGATGCCTGATTTTAAAGTGTAGTGTAAGTAGATCACTTTACCCATCCTATAATATTCATTACTGATATTAGATTCTGTTTATATTGCCTATTTATTGTTAAATTTAATCTGTTTTCTTAAGTGTTGGTAATGTAATTGTAATAGCCATCTGGAAATATTACTGCTTCACTTTTCCTTTTCTCCAGTGCATAACAAATGAATACAGTGAGCATCACAGGACCTATTTACAGCAGCTTGAGGCTTGCAGTAGTAAGGCAGGTCTCAATTCACTCAATTTGAGGGCTTAGTACTTCACTAAAATTCTAACTGCTGGTGTAAAGGTGGGAGGGGGAGAGGGGAAATGACCTGAATGGGTTCAAATGATCTGCTAGTGACAAGCATTTGGTGCTTGGGAAGGATGGGGGTGGAGTTTGCTGCACTCAGAGCTGCCTCAGTGTGTGCAGTGACATCGCTCATGGCTTTTGCCGAGTCGGACGGTTTATGGAGCTAATTTGGGTGAAAACTAGGCTTTTATTTAGTCATGGCAGTGAGTTCCTTGAAGCGATCTGCTTTGCAATGGACTCCAGTGCTGGTAAAAAGAGAAGTGGAAATGACTGGGCAGAAAGGTGGGCTATGGCAATTCTGCTTCAGGATGGTTTAAAAAGTGATGAAGACTCACTAGGCTGCAGTGACCTTATCCATCTGCCCTAGGAGCACCTTCAGTGTCTTCAGGGAGTGATTTCTCTCCGTGTTCCCTTGTCAGAGCTCAGGGAGCCAGTAGGAATGTGGGGCATCTCTGTTTGTTGCTGCCAACACCTGCTGGAGCAGCTCTGATGGATGTCTGTGGATCTTCCTCACAGCAGTGTAATGGTTAAATTATTTGGGAGGTGTTGGTTTCTGAGTGCTCTCATCCCCAGTGCCTTTAACTCGGTTTCTCCAGAACAAACTCCCCACCGGGACATGTTTGTACTGGACCGGATACCTCTGTCACTGCAACATGGCCAGAAATGAGGAAGCTGGGGAAGCACCAAGAAAGCAGATTAGGAAGACTGAATGTGGTTTTGGGATTAGGGTGCTGTTATGTGAATGAGAACTTGTGTTCCCAAGCTAGAATTTGTATGCACTTTGCATTGGAGCTGAGCAGGTGGGCTCTGTGGCATATAAGTAGCTTCTAGGCACCTGAATAGGCAATAAATGGTCCATTTTATTCAGATTGGATGCTGCTAATTAATCTTTATTATCCAATTAGTCTGTTTCAGTGAAGAATATTGACCTCAAAAATTTGTTCGATTTCCTGGCTGTTTTTCAGTTTGTAATAGTGTTTGCTTTTCACAAACAGCAGTCTCCGTAGAAGTCTTTGATGGCCTTGCAAAGGATCTTAGGTAGTCTGTGTATGTTTTATCACTTGCTCTTGTTTATCAGTTAGAGACCCCAGAATACCGATAGTCCTCAGACATAATCTTCATTTGCAGAAACAGGACGGATTGCTGCCCCTATCAGATGGTCTTTCAGGTACAGCGGTGTTCCATTTTTAATGATGGTATTGAGGAGCTTGCCAGATACACATGTAAGGCTTGTTACTCTGCCATTCCTTGCTCGGATCACTCAGGCTTCTTAAAAAATACAGGCTCAGCATTCCCTCCTGTATTCCTGGGGAAGGGTGGCTGTTACAGGAGCTTGCAGCTTTCTGACAGCTCAGCTGCTTCGTGCCTGAGCTGCTTCAGAAACTTGCTGGGTAGCTATTTGTGGAACGTGATGCAAAGATGGTTATTGAGGAGTGGTTTTTCACTTCCTGACTACACTCATCGAGAAGCCACAACTCTGCTTTGCATTGCTTGGTGACAGAAAAACACTCCTTACTAAACAGCAAGTAGATACTTCCAGTGGGTAAGATTTATTGCAGGAAATCACCGGTGTATTTGGAGACACGAGGAGGAGAACAGCAGTGCTGCATCTTACTTCCAGATGGTTGCTGTATTTTGGAATTGTTTGTGTTTCTTAAGAAGAACGCAGGTACTGGTGAAATGATAATGTTGACAGGAATCGTACTTCTTAATGGAGTTGCCGTAGTTCTCAGAGCAGATACATCCTTGCAGTATTTCAGAGATTTCTCATTGTAAGACTACAGATATTTTTAATGGTGTGTGTATGTGCATGTTCAGTCTACAGCACAAAACCCAGGAATTAAAAAAGAGCAGACCTTGGCATCGACCATATAGAGTTTCATTATTTTTTAAAGCCTTTTTAGAGTTGTCTTGTAGATCTAGCGTGCTGACAGCTATTACTACATTTGGACTGCAATTCTGTAGCTAGCATCTCTCATAAGAGGCAAAATTCTCTTGATTGTAATCCCTTATAAGGGCTTGAACTTTCTCCACTTTATTGAACAGTAGAATATGTTGAAATTGTAGGAATGTTTTGCTACTTAAAATACATTGTAGCAGGCTTAGAAGCTGCTCTGGGAGGTGTGGAATCCCAGATGTCTCTGCGCTGAGACTTCTCCGCCCTTGTTGTCAATGGGGCAGCTATGAAATAGCATCATGTTGTTTCCAATGGAGCCATTAAAAGAAGCTAATTATGGAACAAAATTAGGAAACTTACACAGACCTTAAGGCTGAGGACAGAAATTCCAGAAATGGCTACAACAGTCGCAACAGCTGCACTCAATGTTCTTTTCCCAGAACCTGAAATAAATGTCAGAAATCCTGATATTCAATATTTTGCTGCTATTTCACACAGTTTTGTAATTCCCTGGTAAAACAAGCATTCCCTGGGTGGCGGTTATGCCCTGTGCTATTCTGCTGCTGCTTTGCACTTCAAGTGCTGGAGGGTTTTAACTGTGGGAGTGAAGATGCCAGAGCCAAGCCTCCTTTCCATCAGAATTCCTTCTCACTGCTTGCTCTGTGCTGTAGCTGTATTGTAGAATCATAGAATGGCCTGGGCTGAAAAGGACCTCAAAGATCATCTAGTTTCAACAGACTGTGTTAGTTCCGGGCTACAAGCTGCTGGCTCACGTCTGGCTTCTTGTCCACCAGGATTCCCAAGTCCTCTGCAGAGCTGCTCTCCAGGGGTTCTTCTCCCGGTTTGTATAAATACCTGGGATTACCCTCACCCAAGTGCAGCGCCTTGCACTTGGCCTTAATGAACCTCATTAGGTTCTCATGGGCCCACTTCTCTTCCTCTGAATGGCTTCCCTTCCTTCCAATGTATCAACTGAACCGCTCAGCTTGGTGTCATCTACAAACTTGCTGAGGGTGCACTCAGTGCCATCGTCTGCGTCACTGATGAAGATTTTGAAGAGCACCAATCCCAAGACCGACCCCTGAAGGTCACCACTTGTGACCGGCTTCCACCCTGACACAACACCATCAATCACAACCCTTTGGTGGCATCCAGCCGGCCGCTTCCTAATCCATGGAACAGTCCATCCTTTAAATCCACAGCTCTCCAATTTAGAGCGAAGGATGTGGTGAGGGACCCTGTCAAAGGCTTTGCAGAAGTCCATGTAGATGACGTGCATTGCCCTTCCCCTGTCTGCCAATGCTGTCACTGCATCATAGGAAGCCACCAGATTAGTCAGGCACGATCTGTCCCTTGATGGAGCTGAGCTGGATGTCTTGAGTCACCCCTTTGTCTTGTATGTGCCTTAACATGGCAGCTAGAAGGATCTGCTCCTTGATCATCCAGGGCACAGAGGTGAGGCTCACTGGTCTGTAGTTTCCCAGGTTACCCTCTCTCCCTTTCTTAAACTTTCTGTAACTGCAGTAACTTTCTGTTATTGATGGTGATAAAGGGCGTGAGCTTCTAGGAAAGAATAAGCATGCAGTAGTGAAAATGGGATCAAATACCGTGGCTTTGGCAAAATAGAGAGGCCTGAGGGATTATTTCTCTTTTTAACACTGATGCCTTACCTGAGGCACAGGCAGGTGTGGCTGTGCTGCCAGGTGCCTTGTGTCACAATAAGTGACATTTGTGAAGTCTGTGTTCATCAAGGGCAGGGCCTGATACACAGCCACGTGCGTGGAGCCTGATTCACATCTTAATGTTACTGTTGTTGGCCTCATGCACCCCTCAACTAAACGAGCATCTCGGGATGTTCAGTGCTTTTTTCTAAGGTCATTATTATTATGTTTTTTTAGCTCTACTTTAGATGGAGTGAAAAACAAGGCTTGAGAATTCAGTTCATGAACAATATCTCAAGAATGCTGGTATCCAAATTTAGCAGACTTGATGTTCTGTTGGGAAAGCAACTATGTTAATTCCTTTTTGTTTACAAACTAGTCTGACCTTGGATTACAAGGCAGCGACTTGGGGGGGCCTAAGTTGGCAGGGCAGCAAGAATCCTTCTCCTGCTGGCTGCTGGATGGAATCCTTAGGTTAGCAGTACCTTGGTTTTTGTTTTCTTTTGTTTTAATTTCTTCCTTTTTCCTTCCTCTTCTTTTTAGTTGGTTGGGATTCTGTTAAGGCTACCTGAAAGCAATGTGATAATGTTTCCCCTGAAAGGTGTGACAAGTTTCACATTTGTTTTTATACCATTTGCAATTCTGAAATGCTGTTTGGTGGGCAGTACCGCATAGATAAGGTACTTTAACAGAACACTGCGTGCATTATATGGTATTTGATGTCCCTTTTAAAAAGGGAAATGTGGGCCTAATGATTTATTTGTAATGCACATGAAAAGAATGTCGTTTGAAACACTGCTTCAAGGATGGTGGCACAACCCCATGGATGTGTGCAGAGGAAGGATGTCTCTTGGTGAGTGCCAGTGGTGCAGCCGCATTGCACTGATGTTGCTCTTGGTTTGTTCCCTCCTGACAGAAGAACCTGCAGAGTCAGCAGGGGCTGCTCAGTGTGAATAAGCTGTTCATTGGGCTTACATATAGGATTATATATATATATATATATATACATATATACACACACACACACACACACACACCCCTAGGATTCTATTCTCCGATTTAGAATAAACCATAAATATGAATTTAGTGTTTCACAGTGCTTACAGACAAGAAAAGCAACCATTAGCCACTACTTCCTTGACTGTGTTGTACTTTCAATGATGTTGTGCTCGTTGACATTCCTTCGTCTTGTTTAGTCTTCCAATATTTCTCAGTTGTTATTTTGGCCTTCCCCTTTGGTATGAAGAACACAGCTTTATTCAGAACTTCTGAGTTCAAAATAGAATTCAAGTGTTCAAAATAGAACTTGTTGTCTGCGGACTGTCATTTAGGAAGGTTTGCGTTTGTGTCTGACTGGGGGGTCCAAAACATTTTGGTTATGAGTAAAATATCTGGTGTCTAATCCTGCGTGACACAATAAACACCGTGTTCTGCTTGACTGAGCTCTAAATTGCTGGAAACATCTAAATATGCATTTTAGTGGCTTTTGAAAAAGCGTTTGTTTGATTGCAGGGTGTAGTGTGTACTTATTTAAAATGGAACACAATTATGTTGTGAAATGGAACAGAAACAGCTACAAAACCCTACATCTGAATAAGGATCAACAAAGTGACATAGTTGTCTGCTTTTAGTTTCAAACAAGTAATGAATTTCATCCAGAACTGTTGCTTGTTGTTAATTTTAATGGTGAGTTTGATGAAGTGGTAATAAATGGCTCAGGTAAGTGTTGCAGTGTTGTGACCTAGCTCATGTATTTGGGTGTTCCATCTGGAGCTGGGCTGTGTCTTTAATGTTGCTCTTAAGTCTCCAACTAGTTAAGATGAAGCTAATCTTTCTGTAGTGACTTTGCACAAGGCGTACCAGTGAATGTGGTGCAGCTGAGTGTAAAAGCAGGCCCTTGTCCCATGTGTGTGTTTGATGTGCGACATGAAACAGACTCAGAGAGAATCAGATGGAGGGCAGGTTAAAATAGGCAGTGTTCTGTTGTGGATCAGCTGCTTTGATGTGCTCATTTTTCTCATTTGGTGGATCTTAAAGCCCAGCACGTACAGTCTGACTTCAGGATTGATAGAATTAAAATTGTCAGCTGAATAAAACGTTAATGTGCAGAGTTCTGAGCTTGTTGCAGTCTCTTGTCAGAGGCCTTTTCTAAAGGTCCCTTCCAACTCCTAAGATTGTTATATATCTTACCTGCAGGCCAAACATTAAACTCATCATGCTGCCTTCAAAAAAAGGCAGACAAATCTCAGCCTTTTCAAGCAGAAACGCTGTCTGGATTAATTGAATGTATTTTTTCACCTTTTGTTTCAGTGTTGCATCAGAAAGTTCTGTGTGTCTATTGAAGAAAGCCCGTGATATCTCCTGGTGGAGGTATTTCTACACAGGTGTTTAGCTGAGGTTGGTGAGCTGGGACATCAGTCCTGAGGCCTTGTGCTACCTCGTGTATCTTTGTGGTTGTGTACTGTGGAATTCAGTAGTGCTTTAATTAACACTACAGTGGACTACATGAAGGATTTAATGGAGAAAGTTTTTAAAAACATGAAAACTGTGCGTTACTTAATTAATAAAACAGTTTCATTTTACTTGTGTTGTGGTTTTGTGATGTGATCACAAGGGCTGCTGCCTTTAAAATGATTGATTCCTCCAGTTGCAGCTGTATTTCATGCAGCTGGAGGTCCGGGATTCTGAAGTTAGCAGATTCCCCTCTATGAGGGACTGCTCAGGAAGATGGTCCGTCAGCTGAGGGAAAGGCTTCTGTGCAAGTTAAACATTTCTTTAAATCACAGCTAGTAATGAGGTTCTGCAGCCTTTTTCTTCTGTGGCTGTGGTGGTAGGAAGCAGGTCATGTTGTGTGGGAGGAGGGGCAGCTGCTTTTGGAGAAATGAGGAGTTTAAGACATGCACACACTGTATTCACAAGGTGGGGGATACACGTGTGATCAAATCCTGTATGTGTTGTTGGTATGTAGATTCTTCCTTGAGCAGCAGGGTTGCCTTTGTTGTGACTGAGCAAAGGTAGGTTGTCTGTGAGGGCTGTGCATGTCAAAGGAGGTGGCCCTGGTTTGTCTGTAGTCATGTAACCAAGTGTTTTATATTAACGTTTATGGGAATGTTTGCAAACAAGAAAACAAATTCTATTTTAAGCTTTATGTGGGTGAGAAAGAAGAGTGAGCAGTCTGCAATATGCCAAGGTATAGCCGGGTCTGTTAGATAGAAGTTTGTGATGGAAGTCTTTATCGTACTGATAAATTCTTAATTGCTGATAGTCACTCTTAGTTAAACTTCCACTGTTATTAGAAACCCAATTACAGTTCTTGACACAAGTGATGGCTTGATGTGGCTTCTATGGCACCGTTAACCACAGTGGAAGAATGACACTGTTCTGCTCTGAAAGCCACTGTTGTGATAACTCTGAAATGTGTACATCAAGCTCTGAGCTCCTTCAGAACTGTTCCTTTGTATTGTGTGATAATCTTCCTTAACATTGGATGAAGGATGTTGAAGTCTTATTGTTAAATATCTTAAATAGAATTCTCAAAAGGTGCTGTAAGTATTTATTAAAAAACAAAAACAAAACCTAAAAAAACCAGCAAAGACAAAACTTGGTGAAAGATGAAGATGTATTGCATTATGCTCCATAGAGATTCACAGGAGCCAGTATACAAGTCTGTTGATCTGTACTGTAGTGTTTATAATGCATATGGCAACTTAAAAATACAGCATCTCTGAAGTAGCACTCAGTATGGAACAAGAGGCAGGGCGGAATGAATGAGTAGCTGTCAGTGCAGAATTGAGTTTTCCTATGCATCTGCTCTCTTGTTCCAGGAGTCTCTGTGAGATGGGAGCATGGATGGGCCTTTCAGCAGTATATTACCTGCAGTGTTCTTACACAGAACTGTATGAATAGGAAAATTCATTGCTACTTTTTTTCTTTCCCATCAGTCACATTAAGTTCTTGGTGATGAAGAATGTATCATACTGTGTCACAACTTGCTCTAATGTTTTGGCATTTCATAAAGATTTCGTTTTGGTCTATGGTGCAGTTTGTTTCCATCTGTAAAGTGAGGGACTTTCGTATGCCCCACTGGCTCTTTTTTTTAACTGGGCTTCTGCTTGGAATACTTGGGATGCATATATATAGATTGAAAAGGAATGGTTGAATTGTATGATCGTTAAACACAAGTACTGAGATGTTCTGGAAAATATTTCTTTATACAGTTCTTTCTTTTGCTTCACTGGTTGCTTCCTGCTTTAATTAACAGCTTGGAATACGAGCACTACATATACCTCACTGTTACTAATCTCTTCTTATCTTAAGTAGACTGTGAAATATTTGGTTTTGGTTTTAGTTATAATGTGTTCATATATGTATATATATATTCTTTTATATATATGTGTGTGTGTATTTATATAAGAATTTGCATATTATTATAAAACGTCTGGAAAGGGTTCTAATTCTCACGTGTTCTTTCAGTTAACTTTACAGAATGTCCACTGCAAGAGAAGACAGACAGTTCATTCTCTTACTCTTCCATGAGAAAGTAAAAGCTGAGCCATGACAGGAGTGGAAGGGTGATTTGGGATTTGGTGATCATTTTAATTCTGAAGTTCTGTTTGTTTTTTCAGTGCTAACTCTGCACCAAACAATACTTTCTAGTCATTTTCAAGGGAAAAAGTTTTACTCAGGCCGAGTTCCCCCTTCTCATATCACTGTCATTTGGTTCAGTGTTTAAAAAACCCTAAAGCCTCTTCCTGTTTGTTACCATTAAAACAAGCGTGCGACTCTTCCGTAGCTTCTTCTGCCTTAGTTTTGGTCTCTCTTCCTGAGTGGATTAATTTTGTGATCAGAACAGGGACTGTTGTGATCAGCGCTGTTCTTGTTGTCCCCCAGATACCTAATAGTTTGTACAAGCTTTTCTTACATTTTATAATGCATTGATCTCTTAGCATCAGAATCCTTATGTGGTGTTCTGCATTTAATGGAACTTCGAGTTTCTCCTGAGATAATACAGCACCCTCTATGTGCCACTTGAATTGCACTGGAAAGTGGAAGTAAAGTTCTGTTTCTTTCTGTTAACAGCCTAAAATGACTGGGTGAATTCAGTGGAATAAATGGCGTCCAAAGTAACTGATGCTATAGTTTGGTACCAGAAAAAGGTAAGCTTTCTGTTTGTTTTTATGGTGACTTCAGGGGGAAAAAAAAGTTGACTTATTGAATTTTATGTGTAAAGCATAATATATTTATGCTTAATATAATATTATTAAAGCATAATAAATATGAAGTAGTGCTGAGTTGTTGGTTGGTGTTCCATGAGAGGGAGTAGCTTGGAACTCTGCTTCTGAAGGTAAATTAATGTCTAACGGTAATACCTTTCAGGATAGAACTGCTTTTAGTCTGGCTATTGATTTCAGTGTAATGTTGATTAATGCACTTGTGTGCAGAAGAATGCTGTTTCTACAGTACATAAAACAATCATTGTATTTAAGTTGGAAGTAGGAATTCAAACATTCTGTGTTAGTATCAAGGACTGATATAATCCATAGCCTAAAGAGGTTTCTGTAGAAGTCAATTAAAAAACCAGAATGGAGAGAAACAGGAAAGAGAAAATAGATCCCACTGGGACATGTGCAGTTCAGTGTCTCTTGTTAGTGTATATATTTTGTTTCATATCTGTACAAAGAAATATTGATGTCTGAAATTATTTCAAGTTACTGTATCCTCTTGACATTCCTGTACTGGTTGACTTACTCAGCTAAATTGTTTTTAAAAGCACAGAGAATTTTGCTGAGTTTGGATGTAGGATTTCAGGTGTGATGAGCTTGTTCTATTTTTCCTTATCACTCCATGCTTCATTAGGTTCCTGTTTTCCTTGGTCCTGTGGCTCTCTCTGGGGAGCACACATGCTGCTCTTAGCGGGAATAATGGCAGTGCTCTTCAAAATAGAAATTGTGGTTAACGTTTATTTTAAGCACGTGTAACTTGTAGAAATGTGACAGTACTGACAATCTGACCGTGTCATCTTCTCAACTGTGAATTTAAGGTGCAGTTGGAAAAGCAGAAAAGTGAATTCTGCTTGCTTGGTTTTTGCTGCATATTCAATTATGTATTAAAAATGTGGGAATCATTGAGAACTTAATGAGAAATTTTTTGTATTTTATACTCCTTCCCTCATTCAAGCTTTAGAAAAACTATTTTTGTCCATGTGAAGAAGATTAAAGCGCAACCATCCCTGTGGGCGCTCGTGAGAAGTTTGCATCTCTTCAGTGCTTTGTAGAGTCGCAGATGGGAACTTTCTTATTTGTGCATTTAAAATAATAATAATTAAAAAAAGCATGTTGCTGAATTTCTTCAATAACAAAGTTTGGTACTGCAGTCACATGGCTTTACTTCTCAGATCCGTTTACTGTTTCTGGTACATAGCTGGAAATCCTTCATCGTGTCCTGGTTATTCCAGTGGTAGCACAGATGAGGTACGTAAAGGCAGTCATGTGCAGTGGAATCGGGTGGTATTTTTGAATCATTTCTTGAGTTTGGGTCCTTTCAGTTGTTCCAAAGACTTGTAGGGTGATTTGGAGGAAGACTTAATGTACCGAAATTCAGTGGAAAGGAAAAATGATGCTTATAATAGAAATCTTTAGAATAAACTGATTTTACCTGCTCCTCAGGTCTCTGAGGTTTTTTGGGTGGTGATGGTGAACTGTCATGGACAGATTTATTATGCCATCCAGGTTAACTTTATGTAGAAAGTGGTCATTTGATGTGAGCAAGAGCCTCAAGTCTCTGAAAGCCTTAATTGAAGTTCCTGCTCTTTTTTTTTTTTCCTGTTGTCTGTTCTTTTTTTCCCCTCTGGTTTGAATACACTTGTGGTCCTGTTGGATGCTCAGGAAAAGGAGTGCTGTTAGTGACCACCACAACCTTCCTTCCTCTTGGTGCTAGGAACCTCTGATGAGTCACTGTGCTGTGATGGTACAGGGAGCAGAGCAGGCCTTCTGGGTGCCAACAACTCATCTCTCAGTTTTATTGTTCCCAGAAGGCTGCTTCTGACAGAACACCTCACCATCAGGACAGGTCGTTCTTTTAATCCTCGTTCTGCTGCTTTTTTCCAGTGATTGCACACACGTGGTTCTGCTTAGAACATTGAGACCAACAGCAGAATTCCTGCTGCAAGTCTGCAGGTTTCCACAAAGGTCTGTGCAAGCAGAAAGTACAAACTGCCTTTGAGGCAAGGGACGGTGGTGTGTGACCACCATTACTTCATGAAAGACTGGGCTGTCTTAAGGAGAGATGTGATGTCGCATGGACCTGATGTCAGTGTTTTCCATGGTGTGATCAAAGTTGAATTGCAATCAAAGCTTTCAGAACTTCCTTCTGAATGAGAGAGCGATATCTTATTTTGGGACAAATTCAGAACTGTTGCATCTCATGTAAGCATTCATGATAACTGGATGATCTCTGGCTTCCAATTTAGTGAGAGCCTGGATCAGGCTGGGAGTTGTTAACTTTGTAGTGCTGTGTATGATCCTTTCCTAAGAAGATCTTGGACTTTTCACCCATGTCCCTGATTTTCTTCCCTTGCCGTTTACATGGCACAGTATTTTTTCCCATTGGATTCATTGTTTGTACTTAAATTTTGAACTGGGAAATGGAAGAACTGTGCTAGAGATGAGTGGGTAGCAGACATTTTTCTTGTCCCTCCTGACACGTTTCCATTATGCTGAACTTGGCTTTCAATTGTAAGTGTGTCACGTCTGATTTGTCCCCCTTGCCTTGCTTTTTAAGTCTGCTCAATCCTCACTGCTGCAGCTGAAATTGAAAGTGGGGAGAAATCAATACTTAGCAGTAAAACATTGTTTCTGGGTCGAGGGAGAACTAGGATTGCTGTAATTGTTGCTCAAACTAATGGCTTGCTTGTGTGATAAAATGAAGAAGAGCTATCATTTTGTAGGGTTTGTTTTTCATGTAAATGAGTTGATGAGATGATGTATGAAAACCCTAACAAAGAATATGAAGAATTTAGAATTTGGTAGTCAAAATATAGAGAAACAGTGTACTTGAATAGGTAGACACGTATTGTGAAAGAGATATTAAATAGATGACTTGCACCGTGTGGCTTTGTTTTCAACTTCGATATATTTTTAAACTTCATTTTACACTATATTTCCCTCTATTGAATTCCAAAGGCCTGCTGTCTTCTCATAAGTCAGGCACTTCTGGACTTCTATAGTAGAAAGTTACCTGGTTGAGCTCTTCCAGCTGCACTGGCGTGCAAGGAGCAGCACCCAAGGCTCCTTACCCGTGTGACTCATTCTATTGTCTGCAATGGAGCTCCTCACAGCACGGTGATTTAGTAATGTGCTTAATCGTTTAAAGGTCAGACTTTTTGTTGTGTAAACTTGTGTATTGCTGTTGCAACGCATGTAGTGCACTTATAGTGAAGAGGAGCTCTTTGTCTGCCTTGTAAAAATACTTAGTTCTTAATTACTTTTGTTTGGACTGTAGGGTGTGTTAAAACCAGTTTGTTATCTGAGATGTAGGGCAGGGATATATGCAGGACGTTGCTTTCCTGCATACGCTGGAAGTGGAGCTTCCCCGTTGATGCAAGTAGCGACTGGCATGGGGCATGAAATGTGGGCATGCTGGCTGTGTAGGAAGGTCCATTAATGAGCTGCTGCGGAGCTCCTGGGCGTACGGAGGAGTGCCCTGCTGAGATGTTTGTGTGTCTCAGGGAGGTCAGACAGGCGTGTGCCGGCTTCCTGTCAGCACGTGGCTGTTAGCAGCAGCGGGTGTGACGGGGCCGTCTGAGCTCCCTGCATCGGTCCCTGGCAGCTGCCGAGCTCAGAGGCACCTGTCTGTGCTTTGTTAATAAACAGCCTTAGGATGATGTGTGCGTATTCGAAGTACTGTGTCAATATCAGCACCTGAGGTTAAAAATAATACAACCAGTAATAGCATGAAATACTGCGTACAACTTAACATCTTTGCGTTCATTTATTATAATACTTTCAAGGCTTACAGATAGTAGGATATGTACAATTTCTGCCCTGATGTTACAGCTAAACCAAGGGTATACCAAAGAATAGCCAATGGTAAACCAAGGAATTTACCATCATAGCTTTCTGATTTTTAATGCTTGCTACAAAAATGGAGGGCTTTGCACACATTTGTTAACAGTATTGCAGGAGAGAATTAAGTTTTTCCATCTCTTGGGGGTGGTTGTCAGTGAAGGCAGAATGGAGCTTAATGAACCCGAATCCTGCATCTAATTGCTTATCATTTAACTTTGCCAGTGCAGCTTTATGCTGCTTTGGGTGTCCTTTGGGTACTGCTGTTGAAGTTCACAATAAAACAAATGAGATGTTTTCTTTGCCATGGCTTTAAAGGGCAAAATTAGAGTTGTAATTGCATTAAGATCGGTAATGTTTAGTGTTTTATAGCTCATTAGCCTAAGATTATTCTTTCCAGCTTAATAAAGAAACAGTAATTATACCATACCCTGAAACTACTTGATTTCCCTCTTGGTACTGAATTAATGTGATGTGGTGATGACCCTGGCATGCAAACCAGTTTTCACACGACAGTCTGGGTATGTGGCTGTATTACTGAGAACTTGGGATGCTGAAACTCTCAAAAAGGTCAATTTTCAAGTACCGAAATTTGGCAAGAATCAGAGCTGACTACTTTTGAAAGTGATGTTCCCCAGGGCTCGGTTTGGGGCTGGGTTTGTTTATGTATCAGTGAACTTGATGAGGGGACTGAGGATCAAGTGTGCCCTCGATTAAGGTTTGCAGATGATACCAAGTTGGATGGGCATGTTGATCTGCCACTGGAAAGGAGGGCTCTGTGGAGGGATCTGAGCAGGCTACGCTAATGGGCAGTGTCCAATTGCATTGCATTCATCAGGGCTACTTGCTGTATGTTTCATTTGGGTCATAACAACCTCAGGCAGCAGTATAAGTGTGGGGAAGGGTGAAGAAAGTTGCCTGACAGAAAAGGATCTGGGGGTGCTGGCTGACATCCAGCTGAGTGTGAGCCAGCACTGTGCCCAGGTAGCTAAGAAGACCATCAGTGTCCTGGCTTGCATCGGTGAGGCTGGCAGAAGTGGGGAAGTGACTGTCCCTCTGTACTTGGCACTGGTGAGGCTGCACCTCACCAACTGCTGGGTCCGGTTTGGACCCCTCACTACATGGGGGATATTGAGTTGCTGGGACGCGTTTAGAAAAGAGCAATGAAGCTGTTGAATGGACTAGAAAGCAAGTGTTATGAGGAGTCACCGAGGGAACTGTTTAGTGTGAGGAGGAGGAGGCTCAAGGGAGATTCCATTATTCTGTGAAAGCACCGAGAGAAAAAATAGGTATTTAACAAAGCTGCTTTCTATGTAGTACTGAAATTGGGCGCTCAGGTTGTCAGCTGACCCAGTAATGGGGATTACCTTCAGCACTTTGTTTCAATGAGTCAGAATTCAAGTTGCTGAATCTTATGCAATTGATCAGAATCACTCAAACCTGTGTGGCTGAACAAAGCAGCTGTATGCTGTGCCTGGCTGCTACGTTTGTGTACTTACTGAGTGAATTTGGTTAGGGTGCCAATGCAGTTTAAACTGTAAGAAGCTGAACGTATCTGTAAGAGCGAGCTGCAGATCCCTCTGTTTGTAAGAGCGTTTCTTGAACCGTTTCGTTATGCCTTGTGAAGCCATAATTTAGCATTTCTTTTCCCAAGAGAACTGATTTATCTCTCGGTCACACACCAGGATGTTGCTGGCACAAGGAATGTGTACTCTGGGAAGTGGAAGTAATCAGGAGTAAGAGCAGTGCTGTTTTGAAATTACAGTGGCAATGATGGTGAGCTTGCTGGATTTCTGTTGGTTTTCAGGGAACAGTGCTAAATAATGAGGCTGTCAGAGGGGGTTCCTTTGTCCAGTTCTTTCTTGAGACTGCTTTGTTCTGTGCAAACATACAAAAGAAAAAAGTAATGTTGCTGAGGGCTTAAGACTTGATGACTGGGCTGTAGTCATAGCGTAGGCAGTGGGTCAAGGGAAAGGATTGTCCCTCTTTGTACAGATTGTGATACAGCACGTAGGGTGCTATGCCCAGTCTGGGGATGTGCAGCATGAAGGTGGTTCTGAGGCTGAAGTGTGTGATGTACAGTGAGTCTGAGAGACCATGGTTTGTTCTGCCTGAAGAAGAGAGGGCAGAGGGAAGAGCTCACTGTTTCCACAGCTGTCATCTGGGTGGCCATGAAGGGGCAGAGCCAGGTCTTCTCAGAGATGTGATGGGATTGCAAGAGAGGCCATAAACACATGTTGAAACAGGGGAAATTCTGATCAGGTATAGGAAAAAAATGTTTACTATGAGGGTTGTCAAGCACTGAGTTACGGTCCCGGGGGGGGTGTAAAATCCCCAAACCTTGGACAAGTTCTGAACTTTCTTGGGTAAGTCCTTGAGAAACCTCCTGTAATTGGAGCTGCCCCTCACAGTAGCTGGATGTCCGCTGGAGGTTCCAGCCTGCCCAGTTCTTTGATACCTTTAGTGTGAGATTTGAAGGTGAGTAAACTTCATAAGAGGTTACACTGTACTTCAGTGACAAATGGAATCTTGTTCAGTTGGTGCTTTTTATTTTTCTTTCTTTTTTTGAGTAGTTCTTTTAAGGCATGGAAATGATAACCTAAAGAAAGCTGCCTCTAGTGTTCGATGTATGTTGCTGGGAAGTGGCTTAGGGTAGGTCTTGGCAATTTATTCTGAATTTATTACTGAATATTCTTATGCATAAAGTTTTTGTTTAATTGTGAGATGAAAAATGAGATCTTTCATGTTTTTAGCAGATCTGTTAAAACCTCCAAACTATTATTTGGGACAATAAGGAATGTTGGCTGATGTTAAAAAGAGTAAATATGTATTGACTGATACAGAGAAGATATTCATACATAGGTGATAAATGTTTAATTATCCATTATTGTACTCTGGAAATACTATCTTTGAAGGAAGCTTTGGTAAAATTATTGTGCAGTGAAATGGCTCTTAGTTCACTGCAGTTGAAGTTATTGCCTGCTCATTCGTTGGTAATTTACACAATTAAGAATAAACAATTCTTCATTTTCAAGCTGAAAGAAGGTAGATTTGGGTTAGATGCAAGGAAAAAGTCTTTTACGGTGAGGGTGGTAAGGCACTGGAACAGGTTGCCCAGGGGTGCCCCATCCCTGGAGACTTTCAAGGCGAGGCTGGACATTGCAGGGAGTTGGACTAAATGGCCTTTAAAGGTCTCTTCCAGCTCTACACATTTTGTGGTTCTATAGCTTTGCTCTGCACAGTTGGTTTTTCCTCTCCTTTTGGGAGTAGGGGAAGAAGGAAGGGAATTCCAGAATCTTTTAGTAACCAGAATTGACTGTTCAGCAGTCTTAAATCCCACGCTTTGCACATAAGGTTATGCAGCTTTTATCTCTTCGTTTTGCTTCTCCAGGTAAGTAAAAAGTTTCTAAACTTGTCCCTATTGACAGGCAATTGCTAAAGCTATTATATTATACATCTCTGACTATTGACTAGGTTTGTCTTAGCTTGTCTTGTCCATGTATTAATGATAAAAGAAATGGGGGGGGAGGGGGGAGGGAAGTGCAACAAACACCGTGCAAATGGAAGAACATCCTGAAAAGAAAAGAAGTCTTAGTAGGAAAACGTCAAGAAAGATAATGACACTGCTGAACTACTAAATCATTGCTGGTACTGCAGTGTGGATCAATCAGGCAGAAATATGAGGGTTTAAAGTAACTTCTAATAAACTTGTCCTGTGCATTGAGAAAATGGAAAAACATTTTGTCTGATATCCATAAATGTGTCCCTCAACATAAACTCAATATTAATATATTAATATGAAGCTTTGTTGTTTTTTTTTTTAAGTGAACAATAGTGCATGCATATAAGTTATTTACATGTCAGTGTCAGTATTAAAAGTATTCTGTTATAGAAGTTGATACAGATTTCAAAATGTTGGGCTGTAAAAATGAATAAAGTGTAGTAGCTAATAGGCTGTATTTTAAAAAGGTGTTAAAAACTTAATTTGCTTGCTAGGCAGCCTAAGGAAGCAGCTTCACTTTTTATTCACCAAGCTCTGTATCTTTTGGATTTGCAGTAGTATGTTGATATTGCCTGTAAAAGTGTGTAGCAGCTTTAAGGGACAAAGCTTAGTGTGCAGATTTCATTATGGATAAACATTAAAGTTTTAAGATCCAGCAGGAAATGCGATGTATTCTTAGGATTATAATCTTCATTAGCCGCCTTTGTCATAAATTATAAATGTCTCCTGAAATATTGATCGATTCCATTAGAATCCGAAGGCTCTGTGAGTATTGGGCTACATGTTGATACCATCACTACATTAGCTTGAAGTGAATATCAGTGTCATTCACAAAGCTCAAGTTCAATCTTCATGCACACGTGGCCTATTGATCTGTTTATGAGAAAGACACGGGGAAGAAATAATTTGCAGTGCAGAAACCCTTAGCGTTGGGCTGTATTTGAAACCAGAATGAGCTGTTTCCAATAGCTTAATTTACTTAGACAGATTGTGTTTAATTGTTATAAAAACTAGCTGTAAAAGTGTCAAACCAATTTTAGATAGGCAAGGAAATATGCTGAAATGAGCTGGTTGGTTGGGAAGAAAGAAGTGCAAGTGTTGCTAACCTCCTGAGTTTACTGCTGCTTTTCAAGTTACGTGACCTTCCTCTCTGCTCACTTGAAGTGCAGTTTGTGAGGTCAAAGTTGAGCTCATCTTTAATCTTCTCTCTGAGGCATTTATTGAAGCAAGGTGTCAGAATGTTTTAGAGGTAACTGGTTTGGATAGACTTGATAGAGTCTTCTCATTGAGGAAGCCTGTGGTGCATGATTTAAAGTAAATTAATACGAAATATCTGCTCCAGTTCTGCTACAGGTTGGTTGTACTACAATATATTCCATCTATAGTGTGCTATTGGCATGTTTCCTATGAGGGGGATGTGTTGCTGCTCATGCTTGGTGATGGAATCACCACCGTTGGAACAGACCTACAAAATCATCCAGTCCAGCCATCGCCCTACCACCAATAGCACCCAGCCATGTCCCTTAGTGCTACATCTGAATGTTGAACGCCTCCAGAGACAGTGACTCAAATACCTGCCTGGGTAGCCCATTCCTTTTCCAGCCATTCAAGAGGAACAATTGGGATACAGCTATAGGCTTATCACGTAACTTGAATTAACAAATTATTAAGGAAGGAAGGTTTGTTATTTTTTTTTCTCTAGGTTATTATTATTTTTTGCTAAATCCTTAAACAAATAAAAAAGCAATAAGTGAGGCTTATGGTCCACTTTTGATTAGCTCTTTAGTAAATGAGGATAAATTCTGTGGTAAATTAGATAAAAAATTGGGTAGTATTGTGGACTTTGCTTCATTAAAGAAACCACCCAGCTGTAGGTTGGATTAATGGCTTGAAAATGCCAGTGACAGACTATTTTGCCAAGTCTGGCACAAAGTTTTGAACAGATTTTAAGAGCTTTAGTTGTTATACAGTTAAAATATTGACATTTTTTAGACTCTTTCAGCTTTCTTTGATGAATACTGCAGAATTTGCAGGTGTAATGGGAGAGAGTTGGGGTAGAGTTGGGAGCTTCAGGTATATGCAGGTAGTTGCGTCTTCATATCAACTTAGTGATTCCATACATAGGAACCTTGAGCACCTTTGTAGCCCTGGAGGCAGTTGCTTATGTGAAGGGAAGGCTTGCTTTGATCAAGATTGTGTATATTTAAATTCTTCATGATAGAAGCGCGGGCAGTTCTATCTCTAGAAGCCTATTTCCTCAGTTCTTTAGCCTCCAGAAATGAACTTCTTGGGCATTCTTAAGTATTTTTTGGTGTCCTTCCAATATGTACAGTTTCAAAAATACTGAGCAGTAAAGAGCCAGAGAGAGCCCATATATAAACCTCAGACAACTTTGTATTCAGATTTAACAAGAAATATAATTTAGATGTAAATACTTACAAATCAGAACTCTCTGAGGATGTGGTTGTCTGGTGCTCACAACTTAAAACTGGGAAGGCTTGCTAGTAGAAACTCCAGTCTTGAATTAATTCATTCACTAACTGGTCATTTAGCATGTTCTCTTTCTCGTGTTTGCTATTTAATATTATATATTGCAACTTTCTGTCACTGAAAAGCTCTTTTCAATGAATTCTACTGGATGTATTGGTGAAAAATAGATAAGTTTTCCTGCTGTTGGGTAGAAGAAAAGATTGAATGTCTCTGTTTTTTACTTGTCTTTTCTGTCAGTAACGCTGGGTCTACAGATTTTTGTTTAATGTGGGAAATTGTGTGTGCCAGTATGTAACTTTATGCCCTTATTTGCTTATGTTTCCTTCTGAGGGAAGTACAGATGGATGCTTGTGCTGTTGGAGAGAAGGGTGATTGAAGATCAGGTGCAAATTTGATGGGCTGAGCTTGTAATATGCACTCCCAAAGGTACCTCAGAAGGTTTCCTAGAGCACAAAAATGCAAAATTGGGTGGATTAAAAAGAAAATAATTTGCAAGAGATTGTAATGATAATTGCTCTCTGTAGCTGTCTCTGGAACTCTTTTCTGTTTGCAGCAGTACGCCTTTATGTAGCAGCCCTCCACTCAGATTTTGATAATTGACCGAGATCAGAAAAGATTGGCCAGGCCATTACATATTTGTATAAGGCCATCTTCCTGGTCCTTTGCTCTTATTTTACCTCCTGCTGAAATAATTATGTTATGGAGTAACATTAAAAGAAAAATGTCAGTGGCAAAATCCCTGCTTGTTGTGTTTTGGAGACAGAAGCTGCCACCCAGTATGTTTGTAGGGGACGTGAGTAAGCCCAAATGAAATTTGGTTGACTGACTTGCCTCAGATGTCTTCTGGGATCTGTATTCCTGTAACAAATAATCTATTGTTTCGTTATGTGAAGAACTCTCTTAAAGACTCTTCTAACTCTAAAATTGGTCATGAATGGGATTAGAAGTACAGAGTTTGCTTTGCAATTTTCTTGGCACAAGAACCTCCGCCTTTGTTTCTTGCGCAACGAAGTGGGAGACAGACTTTTCTGTCTTTGTAGAAAGAAAGCTTGTTGGGAAGTGAGGGGGGAAGGACCCAATATTATGCCATACAAAAAACTCACTTGGGACTCTCCTTAGTAAATGTCATGAAAAAACAGGAAGATCTGAAATGTCATTTAGAGCATATTTAGGAAGAAGCCAAAGCAATTTGATACAAACATCTGGGTGGAGTGGTTATTCAACATATTGACTTTTTAATTGCTGGCAATTATCCAGATGGAGTCAGCTCTTAAACTAGCTTTATTTTAATTAGTTTAATTATGGCAAGTGCTTAATCTGCTCAGTATAGTGCCTGACTTCTCCATTATTTTTCATGGTCTGTGTGCTTTTTCTAAGTGCAAGGTGCTAAGTATGTCTTATTACTAAAAAGTCAGTAGGTTTTCTTTTGGTATTTTAGGATAGTGAGCTAGAAATCGTTTGTGTGTCTGTATCTTGTGAATGGGAAGTACTAAGCAGGCATGAAAATGAGCCATGGAGTAATCAAGCAGTGGGTTTTTTTTTCCTTCCCATCGGGTGTTTGATCTAAGCTGGTTCTATCAACTTTCTTTACAGTCAATAAAGAAACTTTGAGGAAGTTTCCTTCCATACATGCGTCTGCCTTGCTATTGTGACACAAAATCAATGCTGTGCTTCACTGGTCAAGGCTTGTTAACAGGAACCAAGGTTTAGGTATGAGGCAGTAAATGTGGGTGCGTGTGTGTGTCTGTGTATATATCTAAGGAGAGCTGCTGGGATGGATAACTTTAAAAACGTTTGGTGAGGGCACTGGCTGCCCATGGAGCTCTGGTACCCCATCCCTAGAGGTGCTCGAGGCCAGGTTGGATGGGGCCCTGAGCAGCCTGAGCTGGTGGGGAGCAGCCAGCCCAAGGCAGAGGTTGGGAATGGGTGGGATTTGAGTTCCCTTCCAACCCAAGCTGTTCTGTGTTTCTACATAGTAAAACAGATCATTGCTGAGAAATGTCTAGAAGCTGTGTGTGCACTGTTCAAAGCAAGCTGATTCTCTTTGGTAACTTCTTAGAAAGATGCATTGTCTCACATATTGACTTATTCTTGTCGCTTTATCTTACCTTCAGTCTTATAAATACCTGAAGTTTTCTACAGAAATGTGATGAGAGTAGAGCCTGGAGAAAACCAATTCCTTTTTACTACAAATTTTTAACTAAAACCTTGTTCATATTCAGACAAAGCTAAGATCTTTAGAGGAGCTTCAGGGATAAACAGACTGGTAGCTTAATGAGAGTCTTGGAAGCCTTAGAACTGACAGTCTTTGAATAATGCTTGTACTCGGGAAAAGAAAGTAGTACAGGATGGTATAAGGAAAAGATACGTTAAATTTTGGAATAGGTTTACTGGGAGTGTTATTTCATCAGTGATTCACTGGGGAAAAGGAAGGGCAGTTTCCTGATATCCATTGTGCTTCTTGAGTTTTCCCTGACCTGGAATCCAGCTGCTTCCCAGCCCGTTGGTGACTTCTGCTGCTATGCAGTTTGAAGAGGTGGAATTCAAGACAATGGACCTGTAAAAGTGGGTGGTGAGGAACAGGAAGAGTAGAGGGAGCCTTTCTAAAATAACGAGTGGAAGATCTGGCTCCAACTATCTGTGAATTGTGTTTGCTTTCAAGTTATCTGGCAGCAGCTGCACTGAGGCTGGGCAGCCCTGCAGCAAGGCTCTGGGCTGGCTGGCATCAGCCTGTCAGGCTCAGCAGTGTTCTGGGTCAGCCAGGTCTTGCCCAGTGAAGATGGAATGTGGAAGATACTTTGACAATAAGTCTCCTTCAGGAGATAGCCTGTCATCTTTATGTTTGACTGAAAGATAGATAGATCTTGTACAATCAAGGTATTTGAAAACCTAATATAGATTCTTTCTGTTTCGTGTTCTTTTTAGATTGGGGCATATGATCAACAAATATGGGAAAAATCAGTGGAACAAAGAGAAATCAAGGTAAGACAGTATATCAAGTGTTTTTTGTTTTTTTTATCAGTTATCAGTAATGCTGTAATTGTATGTGCTGATGTAATTTGCAACGTATAGGATGTTCTTTAATGCTGGTGAAGCAAAAATAAACTTCTGGAATGTAACCAAATGAAACTGGCATAGTATACTCTATTTATATTACTGCTAAATCCCCAGCACATAAGTTCTACATCCATCTGTACCTCAGTGCTTTTTTTTTTAATTATCTTAAGCCAGAGCTTAGTTTGTGTGTGCCTCTCTTTCACTCTGTGATGAATTCTAACGTCGGTTATCTGAGCTCTCCTTACTTTCAGTTAGTTACCTTATCCCTCCAGTTCACTTTTCCTCCTTTATGATGCTGTCATTGTTTTGTACAGTTTATTAGACTGGTGAGTACTTCAGGCTTTGTGTCCTGAGTAAGCAGTTAACAGCAGTTTTTTGCATTTTGGTTTAACTAACAGTGCCATCAATGTCTGCCGCATCGCTACAGCATTCTGGGGAAAATAGTCAGTCCCATGTGTCATATTTCTGCTGACTGTACATCGTGTCATAATATGAAGTGTTAAAATTAACCTTTTCTCTTCAAGTACTGCATACAAGAAATATGCTATTACTGCATGAGCTTAAAGGCTGTGTTAATTCTTAGCATTAGTAGAATACGCATTTCTTCAGTGTTCCTGTGTTTTTTTATTATTCTTCTCTACTACTTCAATAGCTAAATAGCATATGTTAGGGAGATGATTACATGGGAGCTCTCACCGGCCTGATCTCTCTACTAAATCTACAGATTAGCTTTTAAATCAGAGATAGTATTTTCAGAAGTGTTTCTGACCTTTGAGACACCTCCACAGTTGTGTGATGTGCCCCGTTTGGCAGCACGAGGAGACCTGGGTTGCTGCTGGTGCTGAGTTGGCTGAATGCAGCTGCAGGGAGACCTGGGGATGGAGCAGCTCAGGTGCTGGGAGCTGCCAGGCAGTCCTCCCTGGCACAGTACTGCTGTGTGCTGCATGAGGTGCAGCTTTGCTGCCATACGTTGATGTGATCAGAAGGCTACTGCACGACAATTGCATCTTGTGGTACCTGCTGTCTGAAGCATGCAGAGAGGTGGTGCAGAAATGCTCTTGATATCAACACAACTAATTTCAAATGAAGGTGTTGGCGTATGGCTTGATTTTCAGTGTCTTTTCAGTGACTGTGAAAACCAATTGCCATTATGACAGAAGTTTTTTGTAGCTGCTGTGCAATAGGGCAACTTTCAAATCATTTATTGCAAATATTGCCTGTGGGAAATTCAGTTTGTTTGGGTTATAGTCTGATAATTAACAAATAGAACAATGGGAGAAATGATAGTGCCCAGAAGAGTTATTGTTGATGGGGAGACTTTCAAGGGGAGGCTGGACAAGGCCCTGGACAACCTGCTCTAGCTGTGGTGTCCCCGTGCATTACAGAGGAGCTGGACTAAATGGCCTTTGGAGGTCTCTTCCATCCCTAAGGAGTCCATAATTTAGCATGATTAAGGGAGAACTGAAACAGGGTGTTGCATCCAGGTGTCATGCCTTAAAGCTTTTACCTCAAAGCCACTATGATGCTGTTTGTAAATGAACTTATTTAAAAATCCAAGTCGTTATTTTTTAGTAAGAAAAAAAAAATGTTGCTAATAGTATAAATTATTGTTAATAGGGTAATTTTAACTGAACTGTTGATTTTAAACTTTGTGCAGTAGAATTTCTATGACAGTAACTATTTTTAAGAGCTTTTATTTAAACTTTGTGGTTTTTATATTAGGTAGCAGAAGTGTGTTCAGTACTGAATAGAAGTTACGTGATTTAATTGGATGGATCTGAATAGTATGAAACATAATTATTAATTAACCGTATTTTGGAACACTACTGTTTTCTGCATATATTACATGAATTTGCGACACATGAATAGAGAAACTGCATCTTAATAAAAGGAATTCTTTCACTGCGCGTGGCAAAAAGTAGAGCTACCAGTTCATTGTAGTTCACAGACACTGCAAGCATTTGAGATTTGACCAGTGACATTTGTTAAGAATGTTACCACTGCTGTCCCTATGAAAGATGCATTGAGTTCAATTGGTGACATATTTATTCTTTTGAAAAGTTCTTTCTGTCAAATGAAAATAGTCACAGTGGTAAATTGTTCATAGGACTGCCTGTGTTTCCAGAGGGTTATTTCTTCTAAGATGCACATATCTGTTTATTTAGACCTTTGAGGGAAGTATCATGAGGCCCAAAAGGAGCAGTACAGTTGAAATTTATCGTATCATAAAGTATTTTCTATTTTTAATCTCTAGAACCTTTTATGAAATAGAGTGACTTGGTTATGCAAGAATTCCCAGGAATATGTAGCTATTTATGGAGTTACCGTAATTACAATTTCTAAGTATGGGCTTCCACATAAAATTACTGCAGTTTTACGACTGCTGACCTATGGAAATCTTGTACATGAAGCAGTGCTAAGCCTGCAGTACAACAGGGTCTGTCATCTTAAGAACACATTTTGTCCTTATCACCTGTCAGCTCCATGTATTAATTCTGTGTAATTTTTTGGTTTTGGTTTTTATGTTCAAGTGTTATTTTAAAAATAAGTCCAGCTGAATTTAGGTGCAAGAACTATTTTGAACTACGCTGCTTGAAAAACTACTTTATGTAGTTGCTATGAAGATTAACACAGCTAGATGTCATCGATCTTTCATTTTTATTCATTTAATTTGTATAGTTTCATCTAAATTTAATGCTTATACTTAAGTAATACATTTTTTATTTAAACATGAATGAAGTATAACTGTTGGAAATCTACAGTTCACCAGCAAATGGAATTGCTATTTAAATGAACGCAGCTAAATCACTTCCATTATAATTCCATCTGTATCCTCAGTATTTTTTTGTTAAATACTGTATTTTACTATGTTTGAATTGTATGTGGAATCACTATTAGCTAATGTGACCAAGGCATCGAAGTAAACTCACAAGTATTTATCTCTAAGCATCTCATTTTTAACATTAAGAATAAACTTTCAAGTTCTGCAAGGAAGTTGGATGATTGGACTGGATGATCTTTTAGGTCTTTTCCAACCTTGGTGATTCTGTAAGTTTGGCTCTTCCATAAGGAAAGATGCCATTTCTAAAAGAAAGAATGAATAAATAGGAACTTTCTCTTCTTTTTCCCAGCTGATTTACTGTGTTATTTACTTTTCTTCCTCTTTTTAATGGGCTGTTCTGTGTTCAGTATTGGGAATACCAATAGTTCTCTGAAATTTGGATTTCTGACACCAGATCTTGCTGTCGATAGCGGCCTTTACATTAAATGTGATTTGCTATTTAGTTTAAGAGTTGGGGAGTTCTAATATAAGCATTCGATGAAGTT
The DNA here is from genome assembly GCF_039878825.1 of Excalfactoria chinensis. Lineage (NCBI taxonomy): Eukaryota > Metazoa > Chordata > Aves > Galliformes > Phasianidae > Excalfactoria > Excalfactoria chinensis. The sequence continues at coordinate 11,239,792 of NC_092825.1, read as the reverse complement.
TAATTAGATATCAAAGGAAAAAAGATTCAGGAAAGTAATTTGTGACAAAAGCTCTGGAAACCTCATATGAATGTACTACTAATTGCTGCAAGTGTGTGCAGATTTTGTCTGTATAACCCAAAGCCATGGGAAATGTGTGCTCAGTGCTTAACAGTGTTTTAAATCTTTGTAGTTGGGTCAGTAATTGTTCAGGTTTTGTTAAGGTTGAAAAAGGCATTGATTTGTGCCTCGCTCCTCAAAATGTTTTGTAGTACTTTAAATCTCTGAAGTTGACTTCTTTGTTTGAATTTTTAAGAACAGTATAGATTAAACACAATTACTGACCACATCAGTGCTGTTCTGTTATTTCTGTATTTTATGCCAATATATGCTGATGTTCAGTATTTGTGTATTTCAGGGTTTGAGAAACAAACCAAAGAAAACAGGACATGTAAAACCAGACCTCATAGATGTTGATCTTGTACGAGGTAAGTCTTAAGCTAGAAAATGACAGATTTCTCAAAATTACATTATCTACCAGCTTGTCTCGTCTTAAACTGAAGGCTCAAAAAACTGGACTTAAATTTTGTCAAATAGACTTGGGTTTCAAGCAAAAGAAACCAGTGGGTTTTTGTGGATCATAGTTTGGGAGTTACTGGTTCAGCAGTCTCCTATTTCTATACATTCAGACTACTTTAAAATCTTCTGAAGGTTTGAGGAAAGGCTATGTTAAAATTTTGGAGGAGTAACAGTTCTGTGGGCATTAAATATTTCTTACGCATTTTCAAGAGCAAAACAGCAAGAGAAGGTCAAGTGATGTAAGACTTTTCAAGAAGTATTTAGTCTTCATTTGATCTTTGTTTAACTTTCCTCATACCTCCTGAAGGCTGGGGAAAATGTTATCTAGATTATTTTTCCATGAACCCAGCAGCCAGCTTGTCCTCTTAAATACACTCCTGTAGTGCTTGTTGAATTCAGATGTAGAATTAGCAGAAGCCTTGGTCTTTGTTAGCAGTCATGGAGTCGCTCACACACATGCACATGCTCCAGTTGTAGGTGACATGGATACAGACTTTCAGATCCATACTCCTCCTAGCTCTAACAAATACTAGACAGTTTTTGTAGGTGCCAGAGAAGTGGGAATTTGCAGGAAGAAAAAGTAATGGAAGGATGTGGAAGAAAGAGAGCATTTGAATAGCGGTGTAGAAGAAGGGACAGATGAATTATTCTTTGGTTAGCTTCCCTTCTCCTAGGGCTAGTCATCAGTTTGACTCAACCATATTCCTGAATGATATGGCTATGGCAATGCTCTCTTGATGGTATGGATACATTTAGAATTATGTGTAATTATGTTTAATTACTGATCCTCTGTCTTAACTACTCAGCATCTCAGTTTATTATTAGTCATAACAATGATTTTTTATTTTTTTATTTTATTTTTTTTTAAGGATCTGCTTTTGCTAAAGCAAAACCTGAAAGTCCTTGGACATCTCTGACCCGCAAAGGAATCGTGAGAGTTGTTTTCTTTCCATTCTTCTACAGGTGGTGGCTACAAGTGACGTCAAGAGTCATCTTTTTCTGGCTGCTTGTTCTTTACCTTCTTCAAGGTAGAATTGGATTATAGGATCACCTTCAACTGAATGCCTTAATTTAACTATTGCTACTTCCATGTGTTGCTTTGTTGACTTAATACTGTTAAAATTCCTTAAAGCGTATGCTGGAATAGACTGCAAAAGTGTCTTATGATTAGTTCCTCTTTTACACTTATATAAAGGGAGCACTTTGAAAATTTGAGCATTTCTCACAGACTTTCTTCTGCACTTAACACTGGTGTTACCTTGGCATATAATTTAGGTTTTTAGGACTAATTGATTTCAAGACTGAGACACCAGAGAAACCTTTGATTTTCTGGATGAGGATTAGTCTTTCTGTTACTTGTGCTTCTTGATAAGAGCTTTTGGTCTTCACAGAATGCTGAACCTGCCATTATGCAACTTGCACGCCCCAGTAGGATGGTGTGTGAACAATTTCCAGTTCTTCCATTGGTTATCTTGTCACGTCAGAGGCAGTAACCTTTAAGCTCCTATTTCTGTCATACCTCAGCCATGCTTCTGGATGACTGACAAATCTATTACTTACTGTCCTATATGCTTCTGCTAACTTCTCCATCGTACGTGAGGAGAGTATGCATCTTCATTTTACACTTCCTAGATTAACAGTTTTGCAAAGTCATTTTATAACAAACAGAGGGAAATTCTCAACTTTTAAATAGGATGATGAATCATGAGTTCCAGTAATTGAAGTGTGTGCTCCTCTTAAATATGTGTAGTATAAGAGAGGAAAATTAGAGAAGGAAGAATGTAATGTAAGGAGTCAGTATCTGACAGTGTGAAAGTCAGTAAGAGAATAAGTGTATTGGAAGCATGCACAACAACAAAACAGAAGCTTAATGCAAGTTGGGAGCAATTTAAGCACTCAGGAAAGCTAAACGATTGACAAGTTACCTACTGAAATGCAATGAAAATATGATAATTACCTTTTCAGTTTTACCATCAGTCCTTGCAGTTACGAATTTCTGTATCTTTTGGAAATTGTATCTAAAATTAGAAATGGAAGAATAAAAATACAGTACCTCTTGTTTGATGTTAGCAGCTGTAAAATGTGTTCCACAGTGATGGTGCCCCTAAACTTGAAATATTTTAACAGACATTTGTTTAAGCTGTCAAAAGTTTTCCCTATCCCAAATTCTAAGGTAGGTGCTTAAGAATTATTATTGCATGTGTTAGCCTCTGAGTATACTATGCTAACTAGTAACAGCATAGGAAATGTTTTTTTCCCTGACTGCAGATTAAAACTCCAGATTTTATTTTCCTTTGTTTACTTTATAATAAATTATGATTAGGAAGCTATGTGATATGAGAACTGCAAAGAAATGTTTCTGTTCAAGGTCACTGAACGGGCTGGTAAGTTAAGGTTGAAGTCAAACTTTTTTCCTTCTGACTCCATATCCATTTAGGCTATACCTTTACCTCATTTTCACTTTTAAAATGTTTCTGTATAATTAGGATGTACCTCACACTGTATATTTTAGTATGAAACAAGGAATGTGAGTATTCATAGCAGTTATAAACTTATTGTGGTGAGATACATACATATGTTGGTATGCATTTTTAAAATTCTTGGTGATACAACTATTTCAGAGTTTTCAATACTGAAAAATCATTGCTTTGGTCTTTGAAATATAGTACCTGCCTCAATACAGCTTTTTGGTTCTACATGAAATCATTCCATTTGTTTGTTTCACAAAACACGGCACTTTCATTTAGGAAAATACCAGTCTGGATTTAATAAATAAGTAAAGAAATAATTGAAACTGGTAGGAGAAATTCTGTTTGAAGACCAAGCTGTTGGTAGAAGCAGTTCTATGGTGGTCCGAACCACGGTATGTTGGCGTGTTGTGCGTAAGTTTGTGTATTTCCTTCCTGTGCTACTGAAAGGACTGGGAGGTTGTTAATATTTTGTCAAATCTCTGTGTAAACTTCATGGTGGGGGATGTGCAGTCTATAGAGTCATGCTTTCTGGAACCTGTAGTGAAGTTTGAGATTATCTTGTGGATACTTAGTCCTGCAAATCACCTGAAATGGATCTGTGGAGCTTCTTGTATTCAGATCAGTATGCTTACACAAACTGTATAGTAAGAATCAAAGCCAGCTATTTGTTTACACTTTATAGCGTATGAATCTAACGGTGTGTTTGAGAAACTTAGATGGCCTCATTTAGAAAGAGGTGTTGTTACTGTACCTTTTCCTCAGTTACTGTTTTCTGATTGGTTCATGCTGTCTTTCTGAGGAACTTCGTACAAAATAACCTTAAGTAGCTCGTAGTTAAGAAAAAAAGCCAACAAACCCAATGAGTCTTCTACCTCATACATAAAGCATAACAAGTAAAGGCTTGTTAAAAAACAACAACATAAAAACAGGTGATGAAATGATGGAGCCTTCCATATTTAGTTTTTAAGATGATGAGATTGCTACAATAAAAAATTAGAGATTGCTACAATAAAAAATAATTCCAATGTTTTATGCATTCATTCTGTTTCTAGGTATGGTTACCTTGCTAAAGATTATCATTATTAAGCTAACAACACAAAGCAATTAAAAAAACACTAAACATCCCTATCTCTTTTTAGTGGAAAACATGGTGTCCAGATATCTGCTCTATTAGGTCTGCCTTCACGTGATATATTTTAGGTGTTTGGATGTTGCACGCTCTGTTGTTACAGAACTCAGCACTTCAGTCCAGACAGTGATGAGAATATACAGTCAGCAAAGAAAAATATTTTCTGTCTGCCTCATGCTGTTGATTGTGTTCAGACTGACCTGGAGCTTGTAAAAAGCTTTTCTAAGTTGTAGTAGTGACTGGGCTATTCTAACAAGAGTGGGAAGAGCTCTGTGGGTGTTGGCTGTGAATGAGAAGCAGGTTATAGGGTTATAAGCGTAACAAGTAATGATGGATTGATGGTTGGACTTGATGATTCCAGGGGTCTTTTCCAACCTTTATGATTCTATGAGGGGGAAGCAAAAGCCCAACCTCTGCTCAGAGCAGCATTAGCTGCCATGTGCTGCTCAGGGCCATGTCCAGCATGGTGTCGAGCATCTCCAGAATGGAAGAATACAGCCTGTCAGGGCAAACAGCTCCTGGTTTGATGTCTCCTATGCTCACCTGACTTGTTGGTTTGTGCTGCATTGGTTTCAAGTGATACAAGTCTAAATTTATCTGGGCTGATTGAGGTGTTGCATTTGTTGCTTGATTTTTTTATTTATTTATTTTTTTCCTACGGAATTGTCACTTAATATATATTTGTGTCCTGTCATATTTAGCTTTGCAAATGCCTTCTCCTCCACCCTTCATTCTGCTGCCCTCTTTTGAACAATATTTCTGATATCACAAATGTGAAAGAAGGCATGAATGTGAAGATAAGTCAAATATTCAAATCCTGATTACTGTCTTTCATTTTACTGTATTTGTCATTCCATGCTCTGAATTTCAAGCTTGGTTTAAAATGCAGGTAAAGAACAGCATGTGACTGTTTCTCATTTTAAGAAAAGTCATATAATAAGTTTGCCATCCCAGACATTTCAAATATTGAACTCAACTTTGTCTTCCTTCTTTTCCAGTTGCTGCTGTAGTGTTATTCTGTACAGCCCAGAGCCCACATAATATACCTCTGACTGAAGTAATTGGGCCAATATGGCTCATGTTGCTACTTGGAACTGTACACTGTCAGATTGTTTCAACACGAACCCCTAAGCCTCCTCCCAGCACAGGGGTTAAAAGAAGAAGGTATTGTCTCTGTTAAAGTACTTATCATTTAGATTTGTCAAACTATTCTGAAGAACATGCATAAAATTGTAGGGATTTACAGTCTCTGCTTCACAAGAGGTGAGAAATTGAGGCTGTTTTTATCTGAAACTGTAAAATGGGTGCTTAGTTACTGCTCTAACATCTGTGCATTTACTAATTTGTGCACTGTTTTTGGTTTTTTTTGTTTTTTTTTTTTTTTAATACATTAAATCTAATGTATTTGCCTCAAAAGAGCTTGTGACTGAATACTGATGGAGTGACATATTACTGCAAGTTTTGCTTTAGAACTCTGTGCAGTACTGACCAATGATTTGTGAGAAACATGTTAAAGAAGGTACTGGAAGCATAGACCTTTAAGTCTTCCAGCACTTCAGTGAATATGGTTTGCTACGGTGAATTGTCCCATTGCAGTGGGAAAACCTGCAATAGTGGAATTTTGCAGGTCTTGGCCTCTGAGATGAAATATATCTTGTATTTAAGTGTTAAGATCATGAATATCTGTTATACTTAGTTTTTGTAAATTGAGTTTGTTAAATCAACACGATAAGCCTTTAGCAACATGTCATGAAATTTTGCTTGTTTTTGCATGCTTAAAACTGCTGAACACGTTATAGAAGTAGTAGATTGCACTTATAAAGCTACCTTCCAATTTTAATCTCTTCTGATGAAGGAAATTAAGGAAAGCAGCACATTTGGAAGTACATAGGGAAGGAGATGGCTCTAGTACCACAGATAACACACAGGAGGGAACAGTGCAGAGCTACGGTACAAGCACCTCTTACAGTATTGGCGCTGTCTTCAGAGATATCTGGCATGCCGCTTTCTTTTTATCAGGGTTTGTATTTATTCAAGGCTACATATGTGTGAGATATGCACTATCCCTTTTCCAGAGAAGTAAACATTAATCTGCTGATTAGATAAGAACAGAAAATAAATAGACAAAAACTTAATAGTAAACTCAGCTCAGTGTTTGAACGTGCATTAATCTCTTCCTTTTTGACTTCTGAAACTGCTGATGAAATAACTGTAGAAATGTAGAGTAACTTTGCCTGATTTAATGACAATTGAAGGTCTGCTCTTTGTGGGTTATCAGGAATGAACTTGCTTGGTTTCTCAATTTTAATCCAATGATAAACTCTTACATTTTAGTTGATTGCATTACTTGCCAATTAGTTGGAGAGGATGCATGCGGATCTCCATTGCTGTTATCAAATGACACCTTTTTTCTGAAGGGAAAACCTTCAGGACTCAGCACAGCATTTAATCTATCAATGAGCTGAGAAGATGCATTTTCTAATGACTAGAAGAAGCGTTTAAGCTTGTTATATTTCAGACTGCTCTTTATTAATCAGCATTTATTAGTAAAGTTGAATACATACTTGTAAATTGGTACAAAATTAAGAAAAGGGATACTGCAAGTTACTACATTGTTTTGTTTTGCATGCTGCATCTTAAATATCGCAACACTAATGTGTCTGTTGTATTTGTGATTCGTGCTCTTAACCTCTGGTAAAGCTTATCTCGTGTTACGTTACATTGTGGGAATAAAAATCTGGGGAGGTTTTAAAAATATCTGAAAATGCTACAGAAGTTAATTTGGTCTTTCTGTCTGTAGTTTAAGCTGGTTTTATCAGACTATGAGCAATAGTAATAGACATCACAGCTGTTCTTTCGTGTAACACCCACATCTAAATGAATCTGTCTGTATGTATTTCTTTCTGGTACATTTGGAGTGTAATCTTATAAACTTTTGAACATTATCTACTCAGTGAAGATACTGATTTTTCAGTCAGTGTTGTTGGACTGTTGAGGGTTGTTGGAAGGCTCACTTTCTTCCTTGCCTTTTGCACTTCCTTGGGGTGACTGAGAATGCTATGAGCAGCCTTTAGTTGCTTTTCAGCTGCAGAGGGGCCTGGCTTGTATATCTGAGAATGAACAATGGCAGTTTGTCCAGATGAAAAATAACTTTTTTTTTCTTCTCACATCAGTTTCATCATGTAATTTATTTTTTTACCCAAAGTCATGCAAATAGTTTTATTTGCAAAGTGGGACTGGGAATGTGGAAGCAGGAAGGCAACATGGAGAGCATGGGTGAACTGGCTTGAGATTGTGATGTTGCTGAAGATGTTCTTGTGAGACCCCAGTGCCAGGAATTTGTCCTTACCCCAGTTTTGGAAATCTTTATCTTCTAAAAAGTTTTGCAGGTTAGATGAGGGGGAGAGTTGTTTGATGGTAGTTTGAGCTGATTGCCCAGAGCCTCTGTAGTGTCTTAAATGGTTGTCTATACGGATATAGAAAATGAAACCTGTGTTTGCATGCAAGCTAGCACATTGTTGGTCTGCAGACAGGAAGAGGCTTGCAATCTGCTCCACAAAGCCCATGATAAAGTATCTTCCTGTCTCTTCTTTATAAGCTTATAATAAAATCTGACCCATGCAAATATATAAAGACAGCCAGAAATATTTCAGCTGATGTTATACCACTCACTTATTTAGGAATAAAATCAATAAAGAATTTTGGAACTAGATACGGAAAGCTCTATAGCTTTCTATGAGGGAAGTGGAGCAGCAGTTGCCTTATTTTACTTTATTTTATTTTATTTTTAATAATAAAAAACTGCCCTTTAGTTTTTTTCCAGTTATGTGTGAGGGAAGGTGGAATAAGACTAAAGATAAAGGAGGATGAGAAGTCTCAGTAACTGCCTTTTTGTCTGTGGTCTTAGAGATTAACCGCTCCTTTTTGAATATTCTTCTTTAGCTCGTGGGTCTCCACTGTGTATGTGGAGTACCTTATCTTAGTAATGATGTAAGTCAGCTATCCCATATGTACACATTAGAGTGGAATTTAATTTGCCCAGGTTCTCACAGGGCTTCTTGAAAGAGAAAGCCAATGCATGTTCCCCTACAGGAGCAAAAGAAGAACAGATGAGATTTTTGGTAGTTGTATCAACTCTGTGTTTAGTGGTTCTGCGGCTCTTTTATTTCATAAACTATAAAATCTGGAAACTTCATTTATAATGCTGCAACTTTCCTCAAGCCCCCCTCTTGTTTTCCCCTGAAGTGTTCTGGTAATCTACTAGTAAACACACAAGATTTTTTTGCTTTCTTGATAAAGATTTTCCTTGTTATTTATTTTGAGATACAGAAGCCAAAGTGAAACTCTGCTTTAAAGTGGTCTCTGGCAGTGAGGCAGAAAGCTGCTATTCCATTTTCATTCTTTCATCAGCAATACTTTCTAATTTGGAGATGTAATCATCCAAACACCTGCTTTTGAAAGGTTTTTTTTGTGGCATTAGATGTTCTTGCTACTACATCTACTGATTAGATAGTGGCATTGAATTTTAGACAGTGTTATGGAAGGTGATAGACTGGTATTAGACTTCTCATAATAATAATACTTAAGCATAATTGATAGGTTTGCTATTTAAAAACAAGCTTAATTACTGTCTTTGTTAGATACAGTTGAATTATGTCAGTGGGGTGTTACTGCATATATGGAAAAGGGTAAATCATGGTCTGGTTAGCAGACTTGTCAATATGTAGAGTGATTTTAAAGAAAAACATTTAGAAAGTACTAATGGAGCATGCTCACAGCTATAAGAAATGAATGGCACATTTGCTTTGAGTTAATAACATTTTAACTTTTTTTTTCTTTTTTTTTTTTTTCTAAGAATAAAACAAACAATCCTCATTTACATTTGGGGCTTCTGGTTCTTCTGTTGCCAAAGATACTGTGACGATTTAGTTGCTAAACATTGGGTTCCTTTTCTCTCTTCAGCTAATAATATAATTCTCTTTCTGACACTGTTTCTTTTGTAATGTTTATAGGAAAGAATAGTGAGTATTGGTTAGAAGACTGAAAATCAGCTTACAAACATTGCATCAACTGTTAATATCTTTTTGTTTGTTTGTGTTCATCTTAATACAACTAAAACATGGGTTGAGAAGGGTGAACAGGATTTAGTCTGGAAAAACAAAGAGAATCAGCAACTTATTAATGCTTACATTTGTTTCAAATATAGATCTAAGAAAGCAAAAAACTCAATAGATAAATCCACTGAGACTGATAATGGCTACGTGTCCCTTGATGGGAAAAAGACAGGTAAAAGCAGTGAAGAATGTGCACAGGCCCAGGAGCGTCTCTGTGAGGTGATTAAGCCAGAAGAGTCAGGCTGGAGCACCGCAACAGTGAGAGAGACCTTCTGCACTCCCAGTCATCACAAGGTAAGGTTGTCATGTTGCTTTCAGAGCAGGATTGAATGTATGTCGGGTGACGTGCAAGCTTTATTTGTGTGATGCTGCTGATATATTCTTGTTTACCTTATCCTTAAAAGTATTTTAAATGAAATTAAACTTAGAGTGCTGTGGTCAAAATCAGGTTGAGTCTTCTGATGTCATTCTTTTATTTGTAGCCTTTCCTTTTTCTTGTCAGAGGGCCCTTACTGGCTGACATCTAAACATTCTTTTCAGTAATAAAGTACACGATTTTGTATGCTATCACTTGTATCTTTTTTTCAGTCCAGCTGAACAACACAACCCTTTATTGCCTCTTTGATGTTCTTGGTGTACATAGGCCTGTCCTATGGAACCAATTTTGTATTACTGACAATTTGTAATTTTGAGTTTATTCTGAGCATTTACATAGGAATCAGGAATCATCTTTATTTGGTTTGTCCCCGCCAAAGAGGAGGAAAGGACAATTTTCCTCTCAGTAAAATAGACATAAGTTCCTGAAGTGAGAAATAAGGATGAGATGAATAAATGGATATGAAAGAAAGGAGAATTTTTCATTCTGAATTTTTTTTATCTCCTGGATATTCTATTTTCATCTTGCAGTTCTACAGAATAGATTTCCAATGTATTTTTTCCTGACTCCGATTACCATTTGCCTTCTAATGACTGCCATTACAGCTCTCTTACTTGACTTTGGCTCAGTAGTATATATAATCATCGATCAATCATTGCAAGGTTGTTTTTCATCATGATAATATCAAAGGGAAAGGTTATTCTGCTGGAAGTATACAAATGTATATCTTTATAAAAGAAAGGCTTTCTGTGGTGGAGTTTCATAGCCAACTTATTTAACAACCTCCTTAAATGTCCATATGATTAAGTCAGAATGGATGTGATGAAGTTCATCTCAGGGCAGTAACTCAGTGTTTTGGTCTGATCAGGAACTGTGATTCACTTACTGTGATTCAGTTGTCTTTGTTAATTCTGAGCATTTTGCATTCTTGATGGAATTCAGCAAATGCAGTTTTGCTTTTTTTTTTTTTTTTAATGGTTTTAATGATGAATTTCCTACATGTTTAACATAATGTTGCATACATATCTGCATTAAAGAGAAGTTGTCAGAGGCTAGAATAGACTTATCCTTAATTCCAAAGGACAGTATATACATTTTTTTGCCACCTTGAAAGATTGTAGATAAGCCACCACAGACTGTATTCTGTGTGTCCCTCCTTCTCTGTGCCCCTCATCTGTTAAGAAAGTGACATGAGTTGACACTGAAGCATCTCAGAAGCCAGAACTCATTATAGAAGAAAAATTGGTGCCTGAATCAGGTAAAGGGATCATCTGTTATTTCACCGATGGAAGGACATCTCTGAAGGAAATTTTACAGGGTTCTATGCAGTGATGTCATAATTAATGAGAGTATACGGGAAGTTTTTGACAACTGAGCAGTCTTTTACTGCACTCTCTTCTTCCTGTTGCTGCAGGCCTGGTTTCACTTCAGTTTAAAATCAGGGGAATAGAGTGCGATAAATTTATTATCTGTGTCTTGCTTTCACAAACAAATCTTGTAGCATTTTGTAGTTGGAAGAAGAGGTAAATGCTGACTTTGTACCACATGTGTTGATAATTAAGCGTGACTCTGCAATCGCAAATTTACTTTTTCAGACCTTTTGGATATCTTGCATTTAAGCCTTTAAAATGTGAATGCCAGCATTCATGAGCTAAATATGAACATTTTCTGAGGAATGTTTATTTTGATACTACAGTTTTATTTTGCAATATCTGCTGCGCCACTTTTTACAATTGGAAATGCAATATCTATTTTAACAGGGCATACGTACTGTTGCAGAAAGAAATCTGATTTTAATAGTTTAGAATTGGTGAGTATGACTGTAAGTCTTACTAATACTCTACTTCTTGCGCTAGGAGACTCACAGGACTGTGACAAATTTATCAGATGAAGTTTCTAGTGAGGAAGGGCCTGAAACCGGATACTCCTTACGCCGCAATGTAGAACGCACTTCTAGTGATGGCGCTCTTCGGAACAGAAAATCTCACCATTATAAGAAGCACTATCCTTTGGAGGTATCTATTCTTCAGTTGCCTCTTTTCTGTAAATTGATCAAAGCTCTTGGTTTCTTGTTGAGTATTGATTTTTTTTTTTTTCCTCCTGTGCTGTATTTTAGGATTATGTTAATTTGAAGCCATGCGAGTGAGGGAGAGGGATTCCTTTTTGTGTAACAAGAGTTTTAACTTTGAGGTTTTTATTCAGTTGATTTGAGCTTTATCCAATTTTTTAATTTGTTGTAAAGATCCTTTGATATATTTCCTATCCATCTTGCATCAGATAACTCTATTACTATATTTTGACAGCAGCTATCTCCTTTGGAAACTTGATTTGTTAGAGAAACAGCAATAGTTGGCAATAGTAACATTTGGATCATACCAGCGCTGCTGCTTTTCTCCATATACTTTGTATTTTAGATTCACCAACCTTCTTGTGAAGTAGTCTGATCGTTTTTTTCATTCCTTCATGTTTGTTGAAAGTCATTAAAATATTGTCATGAAATCTCAGCAAAATCACTAGGGTTGTATTGCAATAAAAACACACATTCCTGAAATTCTAAGAGATGAATTGACACCAGAGCCAAGAGGAGGAATGCACTAATTCCACATTTGTAGAGCCTTCAATGTTAAGGGTTCAGACATTGAAAGACAGAAGTGGAGGAAGGCTTTTTTTTTTTTTTAATTCTTTTAATTTTAGAGGATTTCCGCTCTTTCTGCTGATGGTGTGCAACTTAACAGAGAAACACAACTTTGAGGTTTCTGCAGTGTTTTGTCTTTTTAACAACTGTACTTGCCCTTCTGTTTTTTCCACTAGGGCTATAAGAAAAGAATGTGCAGAGTAATTTTGGTTCTGTCAGCATGCTTGTAGCCAGTTCTAATAGGCAGATCATCATGAGCAAGCCTGCTGCTTGATATAAGTGATGCTTTCTTAGTAGGGTTCAAATAATGCTGCTTTCCTCTGATAATAATTGCAAAGTCTTGAGGTTTGTGCTTTGCATAAAAACATTAATTTTCTGTCATTTGTTCAACACAGATTCAGATTGAAAGCTGTAGAAGGCTAATTCATTTTTAACTGTTTGATGTCCCATGTATGTTTAGTTTAGGCTTTCTGAGTAGGGTGATTGATTCTTGGTAATGTTTCGTATTGCAGAACATGTCTCATGACTGCATGCTTGTGCAGCTGGACAGATGTGATAGCAGATAATTTTTTTTTTCCATCTTAAATGTATTTTCTTTTCCAAAAGGTGTCTCAGAGCTGTATAATCCTAAAATGTTGTCTAGGGAGGACTGTGCGTAGATTCCTTCAGAAACTGAAAACACATGAATTTACTCTGTGCATAGTAATACTTCACACTTATCCCCCATATCTCTGTGATTGATGCCATGAAAGAGGAAGCTTTTCTGAGTGGTTAGCAGCTCTCCTCCCTCAACATGATTACACAGGAAATGAAACGTAGCTTTGAAAACTGAAAGATTTCTTTGTATAAAAAAAAAAATGTATTTATATATATATATGTAAATGAGACAGTGGATGTGCTTTCAGCTTCTGTCCAGTTCTCCGGTTTACTTGTCAGTCATTGTTTGAGGTACAGCTTTTTAATCTGCTTGCTTCATTCAGTTCAATACTCAGCACCCTGTACTGACCATGTTCTATAAAGAATAAATGTTTCAGATATTTGGTATTGGTGTTCTATCATCTCTCAGTCTTTTTCTATCTATTTCTTTACAAAATTGCTTGCATAAAATAAATGAAATGAGGTTTCCAGGAAGAACAAGTAACTCTCCTTCAGCTGGTAATGCATTACAAGTCATGTTAAGTTAATAGGTCTGCTGTGGTATTCCTTGATTGTGTTTTTCAGTGAAGAAAATTGGGCATGATCTTGAGATAAACTGTAGTAGAAAGAAATGCATTTTGCTCTAAGAAGGAATGGAAATTGCCAGATGATGGTGATGAGTAGGGTGGTTCTGCTTTTAAGTCCTGTCTTGCAGGAAATTGATTCTGCTAACCATTGAAAGGATCTTAGGGGTCTGCATTCTTGTTCTGAAGAAAACATTACCTTGTATTATGTGTATGCATTGCGGTATTTATATCTCCCAAGTGTAATTTTTTCTATGTCATTATGTAAGTAGTGGGCAAAATTTAATAATAATAATGAGGCATGCTTGCTTCTCAACTGCGCTTTCTTTAATTAGTTTTTATACATGAGTGTGTAGATCACATATCTACCTAGTACTGAGTATGGATACTCTCAGTTATTCTTTCTCTCTACACCTGCTTTATGCCTGTCTTCAAAGCAGCTCACACATTGTGAAGGATGAAGCTAGAGCAGAAGTTGGTGTCCCCTAAATTCCTTAGTCTTGCTGTGATCTATCCTTTTGTGAGTTTATTTAAAAGCTATACTTAACAGGTTGGGGAGGGGACAGGCATGTTAATAACTTGGTAAAGTAGTTCAAATCAAACAACATGGGATAGAGAGACAAAATGGCAAATCAGTTTAAAATACTTAGTGAATTAGGCTTTTCTCACTGTACTTTTCTATGCTAATTGCAGGTCATTGTATATGCCTTTAAGCCTGCCTTGTTTCTTTGATATTTTCACTAAAATAATGAAGCTGTAATGTGTTTTAGGGGACTTAATTTATCACTAATTAAATCAAAAGTTGGAGACAGGGTTGATAATTGCTCTAAAAATTAATGAATTTTAAAAATCTGTGAAACAATTACTTCCTCTTAATGTGTATGAATTGAGTCTTCATTGCGTAATCCATCCCCCATAAATCGAGGACCACGAACTATTACTTGTATGTGTAATGTCTAGCTGTGCAGTAAGCTTATAATACTTTCTGATTTGAAAGGTAATGAGTGGAACTTAAAAATATTATGCTCTTGGACTTACTACATTTGAACTTAATAACTATTCTGTTAGGAAATAGACTGTGAAAACAGCATTAATTCCAATGAATATTTTAATTTCAGGATACACCTAAATCAGGTACGAGCTGCAGTTCTCGGTGTTCAAGCTCCAGGCAGGATTCTGAGAGTGCAAGGCCAGAATCAGAAACTGAAGACGTGTGGGAGGACCTCCTACACTGTGCAGAGTGTCATTCTTCCTGTACTAGTGAGACAGATGTAGAAAGTCCTCAAATGAATCCCTGTGTGAAGAAAGAATATAGAGATGACCCATTTCATCAGGTTGGTCTGATCTGCCGATTTTTGACTTCTACAGCACATACATCTTCAGTCTTATCAGCTTTGTCATGTGCTCAGGAGACCTGGGAGAAAGAACTCTCTATTAAATGGAAGCAACAGAGCCAAAGTGATTTGGTAGTATTAAAACAAGGAAAATTGAATTTCTGCTACTCGGTAATTAATTTGTCAGATGTGGAGGATATGACAATGTACTGTAATAGCCTGCAGAATATTTTTGTGTTAGGATTCTAGTTCAGGACAAGTACTCAATGATTTAAGTTTCCTGTGGTAGATTCATATGTATATCTGAGGGAATATTTTTGTTTGTGTGCATGTGTATGTATGTGAAACCACACAGCAAGATAACATAAGTGATATCTGATGTGTGTATACTTTATGGAATGTCACTTTTATACGTTGGTAATGTCTGTATTGTCTTTAGATAATTTTTCATTTTATTTTTACCTTAAAGTCTAATAATTTATTTTCCTTTTTTAATGCTATTCTGTAGAAATATCTGAGCAGTAATTTCTGAAAATGTTAGTGTTCATTGGGCAGCACTTCAGCTGCAGCCTGCCTTGGCTTAATTGGATGGAATCCATTGTCCATACTTAATAGCTAATGATCACGTAGTCTTCATGTGATAAGAAAACATTTAAATGTCAGACAGTGCCAGATTTGTTTGTATTACAAGGCTTTTCTCTAAGCTGCATGCTGCTTGCTGTGGAAGATTTTTCTTGTTAAATATGCAGTGTATGCTGGCACTGCTTACATCAGTGCTAAGGAATTTAATACAGGAGATGACATTAGTGATAGCTGAGAAAAAGAATCTCAAAAGATGGGCTTGTTCACTCATATCTGAAACTGATGGATTTATTGATATCCCCCTCCAAAAAAAACCAAAACAAACAAAAAAAATAACCAACCAAGAAAATCCACCCCCAAACCAACAGAGATGGCAATTTGGATTTCTGCTCTCTGCGTTTCAAACTTGCTTTAGTACTTGCTTGTATTCCATGTTTTTCTGAAGTTTAATGTTTTTGTTGGTTTGTTTCAATGTAAATTGTGATTTTTGAGGTTCAGCTCCTGGTGCAGATACTCCCTCTAGAGGAAATCTATGTTTACGAATGTCTTTCTACTGCTATAATTTATGTTAACAAAATAGGTGTTTTTTTTTCTCTCTCTAATGGAAAAGAAAGGAAGCAATTGAGTGCTTAGAAGTTTAGAAAGATTTCAGATAAATACTGATAAATCAAGTTATTAAAAAAATAAACAACAAACACTTTTATTAAATGACATGGTAAATATTTGATAATATGCCCCCATCCCAGCCTTTCTATTTGATTCAGACAGTGCTGGTTAACCTGGCAAGGCTGAGGGCGGTTTTGATCCTCTGTAACTGAGAGCTGTGAGGGAGGACTGAGGGAAAGAAATCACAGAATCACAGAATTGTAGGGTTGGAAGGGACCTCTAGAGATCATCAAGTCCAACCCCCTGCCAAAGCAGGCTCCCTACACCACGTCGCACAGGTAGGCGTCCAGGCGGGTCTTGAATATCTCCAGAGAAGGAGACTCCACCACCTCCCTGGGCAGCCTGTTCCAGTGCTCTGTCACCCTCACAAATTGAGAAGTGTTGAGCAGCAGTTCTTGTAGCCTCAGCATTTTCTGGGTCTTTCAGTTATTACTTGGTTCTTCTCTGATTAGAGTAAGTAAATGCACAGTCATAAGTGCATTCATCACTTTAGGCTGAAACTGCATGGCTGTTGGGGCGACATACATTAGAGCCCTAGAGAAACGCAGCTATTTATTGGGAAAGAAATGAACGACTTTGAGTATTTAACATACAGTAATGCAGGATAAGTAAATGTAATGTAACAGTATTTGTGTCAGTCCAAGGGCTTTGTTTGTCAGCGATTTCTTTACAAAGATACATTGACATAACAATAGGTTGATGTTACTGATGGAATGTATTGTTCATCTTCCCTAGAGTCACTTGCCTTGGATCCATAGTTTGAATCCAGGACTAGAAAAAATAAGTGCAATTGTATGGGAGGGGAATGACTGCAAGAAAGCAGATATGTCTGTTCTTGAAATCAGTGGTATGATAATGAACAGAGTGAGTATTCTTTTTACTGATACTGTATCTAGGTTCAAAAATAAGTACCTCCTTCACCATCACACCATCAGCATCTGCCTCTGATGTCACGGGCCATCAAAATAAAATAGGAGACATTGCTTTTGGAGTGGCCCTTGTACTTATTACTGATATCTGAGAGCTATAAGAATGGTGTAATAATAAAATATATTTGTATTGCTAGGTGCTTAGTAACATAGCCAGCCTCTCTTTTATTATTCCAGTGGCATAAGCTGTGAATATTTATCTCCTTGATTCTCCTGAAAAACTAACATGTTGGGTTAGAAGTCTGATTAGTTGAATTTTGCTAATTCAGAATGAATTTTTACTGCAGGAATATACAGTGAAGCATTTCAATGGTTTGTTGCTGGTGTTTATTTGTGATTGTTGCTGTGTATTAAATGCTCCTGGAGCACTTTCCTTTTCTTGGTAGTAAATTGCAAAGAAGCTCAGTTGAAAGTTTTGTATAATGTAACATGTTGTAAAGTGTTTCTTGTGATAGCAAAAAAGCGACGTTAATAAGGAAAGATTATTTCCAAACTTAAAAATGTACTTTGTTTTCTTTTGCCTTTAGGTGAACAGCTATATACCAGGAATCGGTTATCAGATTTTTGGAAACATCATATCTTTAATCTTGGGTTTAATGCCATTTGTGTTTCGACTTTCCCAAGCTAAAGATTTGGAACAACTAGCTGCACATTCTGCTACTGAACTTTGCAGTACAGCATTTGGATCAAATGGAGACATACTGGTTCTCTCAATGGTTGTTATAAGCTTTGTGGTTCGTGTGTCTCTAGTGTGGATTTTCTTTTTCCTACTGTGTGTAGCAGAAAGAACTTACAAACAGGTACATAAAATAAACTAAGAGATTTAGTCCATAACAAAACAAATAATTTGTTTTGGGATCTTAATTTTATATTTTATTTGGTTTTGTGGATATTTTCATCTTGTGTTCGTAGTTGCCCCAAGATATTGTAGATCAACTGTTACAAGTACTTCAGTGGGATTACAGTTTAGGAGATGACCCAGATACAAAAGACTTAAGTGTCGTTCCAGTTCTGTAGCTCAACTTTTTTCTTCCAGAAGAGCATTTTGGAGGGAAAACCTTTTATTTCAGATTTCACACTCAACTCATTGACCAGTTGTTAGTCATGACCTGGTTTGTCTCAGTCGTCCTCAAGGGGAAAGAATTTTGGTAAAAGAGCCCTCTGAAATTTCTAGGTAGTTCCACCAGCATGTTTCATTCAGAACATTTTTCAGAATAATTGGAAATGCTTTGGTCCGACCCCAGCTCTGTCTGCTTTGCTGGTACCTCTGTCACAGAGACTGGCAATGTTTTTCTCTGATACTTTCTTAGTAGCTCCCTACTGTAGTTACTTTCTAGCCTGGAAAGGAAAAAAGATAATTGCTTTTCTTATGTTACAGCCAAAAGAAGGGATTTAGTACAGTAGAATAGCATTGAACTGCTTTAGTTACCATTTCTGATGGAAAAAAGTTCTGGATTAAGCACTCTTTAATGCAAGTGATGGACTTGTTTGATCCTCTCCCAAGTTTCAATAGCATTGTAGGTCTGTTGTCTGAAACTTGAAAATTGTGACTGTTTTGTTTTTCATTAAATTGATGTGACTTTTAAAACTGTTCAGCATATCTCTTCTTTTTAGTATTCTTATTTCTGCACTGTAATTAATATATTTTACTTTACCTCAATACATTGTACACTGATATATTAAATGAAGCTTTTTCTCCATTTTCTTTTTAGCGCCCTCAAAAATGACTTAATAGCTACATTATTTTTTCCTTCCCTGCAGAGGCTACTTTTTGCTAAGCTTTTTGGTCATCTAACATCTGCCAGAAGGGCAAGAAAATCAGAGGTTCCTCACTTCCGTTTGAAGAAAGTACAGAATATAAAAATGTGGCTTTCTCTCAGGTCCTATCTAAAGGTAAAAGAATGTAAAATTTTTGCTACCAATTTAATAGAAACAATCCCATGTGCTGTTGATGAAAGGTAGGTAGCTGAGTCTGACTTGTCCTCTGTGTGCACTTATTGGTGCATGTGTGCCCAGTTCACTTCATTTTGCCAACTCCTGGCCAGCAGCACCAGCAAGCAGCCAGATGGTGAGAGTGTTTTCACCTTGGTATGAAGTGTGTGTTCAGAGTAGGAGTCCTGTGTTAAGTGATTAGAGCAGGGAAATCTCTCAGGTGAGCACAAAGGGTAAATCATCACTTGTGGTATAATGCAGACAATAAATCACTGTAAGAACTCCACCAGTAGTGTCATTAACATACAAGGAATTTATAAAGCAAGGTAGCTTGTATACCTATTTATGCTGCGAGTGCATACATACCATATGAAGCTAGAAATTGACTTGTAAGACATCCTGGTCTCTTTACTGTTTGTTCAGCTGAAATAATGAGATGTCTCAAGTGATAGCCCTCTAATGCTTTTTCAGCCCAGAGCGTTTTGATGATCCGAGCTTGTTTTATGAGTTTGCAAGGTTTGTTTCTTTTTTTCATTTTTCTCTCTACATTAGGTAATGAAACTTTGGTACCTACAACATGGCAGGCTTTTTTCTGTCTACTCTGTAATGTGTTGCTCTGTGGGAGGAAAGGATAACAGCATTTGGGCAGTAGAATGTAGCTCTCATGCTTTAAAAGCTATGTATGTTGACACTGTAGTGGAGACTCTCTTGCCTTCTTTCCTCATAATTGCCAACTATGTATTCCACCTCCTCATATGCCACGAGAAACTTCTCTATAATTCTGTTGTTGCAAACAAAAGCCCAGTCAGACAGTGGTCAGAAGCAGGTGCAGTACAAACTGAAAAATAACCAGTGAAGGACAGTCATTTTCACCTCCATCTGCTGATCTGTGTGGTTCACTGCGCAGCTCCATCAGGTCTGCACTTGCATAAGTAAAGGAGCAGAGATCAAGCAGCTAAGGAACTTACCCTTCTCACAGTGGTGCTGCTGGCAGATGCTTGCATAGTATTTGTCCAGATTACACTTGCATATTACCTGTTGTGTGTCCATGCATGAGTAAATGAGTTGGAGTATGTGCACATCTCAGGTTTCACTCAGGCAAACTACCATCTGTATGAGAGCACATATGCCTGCAGTACCAACTTGTACTTGATTTTTTTGTCCTAATAATTAACCTTCTGTCTTTTTCTCCAAGTTCCAAGATTATACCTTGCTTATACACACCTCCCACTGTTCTCCAAACGCACTGCTAATTACATAAAGATGAGAACAAAGTTGAGAAATAAATGTGTATTGTGACTTGTATATGTTTCATTGCAACACAGTGTACTTAATTCTTTAATTAGAAAGAACATGGAAGAAGCTCAGTGGATGGAAATGTTTTGTTATACCAGTAAGCAATTAAGAATAAAAAAATACTGGATACGGTGACATCAAATCTTTCATCACAATCTGTTTGTTTCCCCAAGTTTTCCTTCTTGCCTTCTTGGAATTGTCATCTGAGAGAATTGTTATTCTGCCTTGATGGGAGAGTGATGTACAACCATCATTTTTGTGTGTTAGAAATGTGCAAGTAATGATAACAAAGAGCAATGTGAAAATATATCTTTGTATTCCATTGCAATCTGGTGTCCAAAATCTTGTTAGCACTGGTTTGATACTGGGAATTAAAGCCCAGTGCTGTATTGAACTCGCTGCTTTTCATCATGAAAGATCTGACTAAATAAGTGGTATATATATTCTTTTATCATAGTTATCCTTATTTGGCTGCATTTGAATGATCTCAAATGCATTTGGGGCTATTTGGAACTAGTTATATTTTAAATCCCTATGTGGTGTGTGGAACTCAGGTTACCGCATTGCAAGCTATGAGCAAACTATGTTCAAGGAGTAAATGTAAGTGGATGCACTAAATGTCAGTGCTGGTTAGGTGGATGTTCACTCACATGTGCATCTCTGTTATTTGCAGCGTCGAGGTCCTCAGCGCTCAGTTGATGTAATAGTTTCATCTGCCTTCCTCCTGACGATCTCAGTTGTATTTATCTGTTGTGCACAGGTGAGGAAATCATGCATGACTTAAATAGTTTTCAGTATAATAGACTGCCTTTTGTGTGGTGGTTCCTATTAAGAGACCCCAGTGAAAAATCAGTAACAGCTATTAGAGCTTTTCAGAAGATTAAGCCCCATTCATTTTATTCATTTTCTTTACTTTAGAATATTATCACTAAGCCACTCTGTAACAGCCAAAGAAACTCACAGTGTAATTACTGGCACGGTGTTATTACTGTTTTGTTTTTTATCTGTGCCCTTTTGTTGTCCATTTTGGAATTGAAATGAGTTTTTTCTAACATATTGTATCAAGATGTTCTTCATAAAAATATAATAACAGTTTGAGGTTGCTGATGAATTTGTTGGCTGTATTAGCCTGCCCTCTAGTGGAATATCTTTTTGGAGGCACATCTGTGCTTAAGTGGGATTTCTTGTTAATAAGAAGTCTGTGCTTGACCTTCTGTTTCAGCATACAGGTAAGCTTCTGAATGACTTCTGGTTGTATTTTCCACTTCCTTCCCTAGTTAATGTTTTTTCAGTAGTGAACTATAAATATATTAATAAGAATATAATTCAGCAATAACACAACTTGAATCAAATCTTCTATGTAATTCAGTATATTTGAAGGTATATTTTGTTTTTCATCCCAATGGTGTCTTTGAAATCGCAAAACAGGGTTTAAAATTGTCTTAGAATGTAATACATTATTCTGTTACTTTAGAAATATGAAAAAAAAAAACAACCACAAACGTTTAAATTCCAATTGAGGCTTTGAATTCACTTTCTTTCAACTTTTTCACTTTCCAAACTTATCTCAGTCCTAATAACTTTTGACAGAATTTTGATTTTAAATTATGATTCAGGATATTTGGTGCCTGAAAACATCTCTCATACTTATTATTGGGAAAATACTTTTTGGTGTTGGTAAGATACATAATTCTTCTCTTTTATTGCAACATAAATATTACTATGAATTCAATTTTAATTTTTCCTTTTGCTTACAGCTGCTTCATATGCATGAGATCTTCCTTGATTGTCACTACAATTGGGAACTAGTAATTTGGTGCATTTCACTAACACTTTTTCTATTGAGATTTGTTACTCTTGGATCTGAAACCAGTAAAAAATACAGCAATACCTCAATATTACTTACTGAGCAGGTGAGAATTTGTGCAGATATACATTATTCTATCTAAATAAATCATTTGTCTATTAGATCTTAGGCATGCATTCTAGATGGCTTTAAATGGTTTGAATTTAATTACCTTTTACTTGAATCCAGCTTATCCTATTATAATTCATTTCCCTCAAATGAAAAGGAAAATATAATTCAATATGAGACTGTTCCTGAGAAAATAGAAAGAATCTCCAGAACCCTACGTAGAACTCATCGTGGAGTGGTTCAGTAGCGTACCATATTTACTTTCATTTTGTGCCAATTGCATGATTGTATGATATTTTGGCCTTTTGTGGGTCTGAGCCCAAACCGTTGTCTGACAGGCAATGATCTATAAAAGTGTATCTGATATTCTTGAAAATCAGTGGTTTGATGTGTACCAAAAAGAGAATGAAGTTCCACAACAACCACAATAAAAACAAATAAAACAACACAACCCAAAGATATGTTAGCCCTCAGATTCAAAGAGATGAAGTGAAATTGTGAATTCTTCCTTCCGTCAGCCAAGTTCCAAGCTCTTCAGTATGCTTTACATTCAACCTATGAATTTAAGGAATTGAAGTTGTGACTGGAATCTTAAAAGGTTCATCACTTTTGACCAAGACATTTTAGATTGTATGCTGCCTGTGAAAGTGTTCTTAATTGCTCTTGGAAATTAAGTTCATTTGTGGTGTTCTTTGCTAAGAAAAACACAAATCGTGTTCTGATCCAGGGCTATCTTCTTGCCAATTTCAAGCCTCAGAATTAGGTATGCACATGTCTGTGGATATATACACATTCCAAATCCCCTTATTTTTCAAAGGATGCAATTGAACGCGGAAGTTTTTGGTAAATTAATGAAGTCATAATGAGTGTTAAAACAGGTTTGTAACACTCCTTGGGGTTTGTTTCCTACTTTGATTTCCCCCCTTTTTAAGAATTTCTGTTCTTAGTTTATTCCTGTTTTTAATTGCTCGAGTTGCTGAAAAATGTGATATCATATTAAGGTCTGATATCCCTTTGTCTCTAAAAGCATAATTTACTTTAGAGTGAAACAGATTGGGACCTTAATTTGCCTTGCAATGTATTAATGATCATTTTGATTTTAACTTAATTGTACAACCTTACGGTGAACTTGTCAGGGAGACGCAATAATATTCAGTTAGTCTTGCTTACATGATGAGGTCTTTACTTCAGTAATCACCTTAGAACAAACCCCTATAACAGCGCTTCCTTTCTGCAACTTTGCTGCTATAGCTTGGTTGAAGTTTGTCATTTGAAGGACTACTTGAACATAATGTTTTTTTTTAATGTGTTATCAATGGCCGTCATACTGAAATTAAAAGTCAGATTTAGTTATTTTTTTTAATCTTTGATTTTGCAATTAAAACAAATAAAAAACCAAACGCTGAACTTTGCCAGGTCTAGCGTATACACCAGACCAATTGATATTTTTCAAGGCACTAGGAGGATTTTCTGCAGTGACAACAAATCTTTTTGAAAGAAATTATACTTCAGCAGAATCACGTTTTATAGTTTAAGTCAATGCAAGAATTTCTGGGAATGTAAAGCCTGTAAGGTGTGCACACTAAAGAACGACATCTGAAAATGAATCGGCAAACCTCAAACAGTCATCAAAGAAGGAAAGAAAATATGCAGGCATGGCATAGGTGGTGCTTTTTGTCTGATTTGTAGGTGACATTGAAGTTTAAAGCTGTTCTTGTAATCATATTGGATGTTTTATTACACAACATTGTATTTTTCTACAGAACTGGGCCAGAGTTTGTCCTTAGAAATTAAGAACAAATCAAAGAAAATCCTGTGCTTGCAGAAGTGTCATTGCTGTTTTGTCACGTATACTGAATGATCACTTTATTATTAATTGCTTTCAAATGAATTCCTTTAGATTCTGCACACGTGTTGATGCTTGTGTTCTGTTTAAATCAATCAGATAAATTTGTACTTGAAAATGGAGAAAAAGCCTAATAAGAAGGAGGAACTGACACTAGTGAACAACGTTTTAAAACTTGCCACTAAGTTGTTGAAGGTAAGAATTGAAACAGATTTACTGTGTTATTTATAACTTAGACGCAAAGTGGATGAATCAACATATCATTTGTGTTATTTCTGCAATATCCTTTGGTTTAAACCTGCTCTGTAACTGTCTCAGTGTTGTTACTTGTTCATACTTCTTCAGTCTCTTATGTTGCTATTGTTCTGAATTATGAATAATTATTACATTCAGTAAGTTCTGTTCTTTAATGTAGGGTGAGAGAAGATTCTTTAGGATGTACAGGATGAGGAACCCTTATGAAATGATGCAGTTTGGTTTTGAAACTTGGTATCTATTTCTAGTAATAAACTACTAAATTATTTGTATTCTTTCCCAAAAATAATTCATCTTAAAACTTGATAGTGATTAGCAGTTTAAACTACAACTTGATTATACTTGATGTTGTCTTTAATTACTTTCAGTATTCAGATCTAGTCATACGTTCTGCTGTTACAGTGAAGATCTTAAAAATGCTGCCACTGATTCATTTATTCTTTGGTTAAGAGGGAATGTAACAACTGCATTTAGGTTTATCCTTCAAGGAATCAACTTTCATTTAGTCAAAGATAGCAAGAGATGTGAAACGGTTCTTCAGAAATGATTCAAAGGTGTAAAGGTCTTTTTTTCCCCTTAAATTCTTTTCAAAGCTGTGCTATAAACACGTCCCACCATGTTTGAGTATAGCATAATTGATACTTACTCCACACACATAGAGAGAATAGTTGGATTATTGTTCAGTAAATCTAAGGCAAAATTTTCAGCGCATGAGTGCCTTTGCTCTGCAGTCAAGATAATTCAAGAAAATTAAGATTTTTTATTTCATTTTATTACTTATTTATGCATACAGTGGTACTTTAAGACCTTGCTGCCTGGTTCTTCCACATGTTGAACTCCAGTCACTTACCCCTTAGGTTCCTGTGTAGTTAGCTAATAGCTGAAATGATGGAATGTTTTCCTCCAGTCAGTTAATTCCCCACCACCTCAACTTCAACGGTGTTTGTGGTTCCTTCATCTCAAAAAAGCGTGTGGGACTGCTCACGTGAGAACTGCCTGAGTCACCTCAGTCAATTGGCAAAGCAGTTGTCTAAAGTTGGGAGCTGTGGACCAGAGTCGTGGAGAGCTTGTTTGAGTCAAATATTGACTATATATTGACTCTTGCTATAGTGAGGGACCATGGAGCTTTCAAGAGCTGTTTTTGGAACAAGAGCAGAAAGAAGGAGGCTTGTGGAAGTGTCAAAAATGCTGTGGATGCAGAAAGATTATGTGGATTCAAGGGGAGCTTGTACAAGTACACTATACAAAATGCATCACATTCAGGATATCTCATGAGCTGAAATGTTGGTGTTCTGTGAGAAAATAGGGTGAAAAGTAGCTGACAGGATGCTGAATTCTTGGTGTGATTCACTCCAGTGTTTTTCCTGCATTGCATGCTGTTTTCAAACCACTTTTAATGTTTTAGTAGTTACAGAAATGTGTCAATATCGTCAATATCTTTCCAACAGAGGGGTGGATTTCATGACGCAAATCCCACAGCACCCCTTAGTTTCTATGAGAATGTGCCCAAAAGTGAGTTGGGGTTTTCAAACCTACAGACGGGAGCATTAGATGAATTCTCAGTAGTTCGTGATCAACAGAATTATTTCGTATCCAGCAGCTAAGTGGACTGGATTGTTAAGAGCTTTTACGACAATTAAATAGTAATAATTAATGATAGAATATTGACCATGCTTACTATTTTATTTTACTCCCAGAGTTGATAAGGTGAAATCCACAAGCTGAAAGTGTTTCCTTAAAGAGAAATTCTTTGCTGCTATCCTTGGAATCTTGCTTTTTGTATCTTTTGTATTTCCAGCAGAGTTTAATACCACACTGCATTTGAATGGGTTGGTTGTTCATTCTTATTCTACCTTGTTTCAAAGAAGATTCAGAGCTGTGAAATACTTTTTTATTAAAATAGGAGTGATAAAACCTTGTTCAAGACCCAGGATATAATGCAGAAGAAAGATTAGGGATTGAAAGTGGTGATGGTTGTTATACCTAATATAATCCTGGGATTTTATATATATATCATTTTTCATGGTAGTGCCATTTTCCATAGTTGTGCCACTATGGAATATCTTTCTTTTCTTTTACCTATGTTTGTTTCTTCAGTTAAACACTGAAGGTGATTCTGTTAGGAAACTATGAGGAATTTTAAAAAGCTGTCAGATGAACCAACTCGCTGCTTTCCTGGCCCCTCAGGCAAACTGACAGATGTTCTATCTGGGTAGCCTCTAATTTTTTGAAGGGTTATTTGGATGCTATTGATCAACAGTCAGTGAACACAATAGCTATTTTCTTCCTGTTCTGCTTATGAAAGCATGAGAAATGCTTTACTCCACTGTTAATTGGAGACTTTCTGAACTATCTAATAGCAATCAGTATGTGCGTGAACACAAACAAGATGTACAATTCAGTGCAGTTTTTTATGCCAATTTGTCTTGAGTTCTTGAGGTGGTAGAAATCACTGGCATTAATTCTTTCATGTATAGTGCATGTAACATTGGTGAGTCAGTGTGGAGTCCACTAGATATTATTTCTCATAACAAAAATATGAGATTATGGGTTGTTAATGTGAATGTTGCTTGTTAACTGGGTGTAATCATGCTACCTAAATAGACATGAGTCCATTATATCATTGGTGGCATGATGGTCTATAAATGAATGATAGTTTATAAAGTACCCAGAGAAATCTGACCCTAAAAACGTGCTGCATAAAGCAGAATTCCTTGTAGCCTGCTCATTATGACAGAAACATTGACTGATTTCTCAGAGTTCGGTATATTTTGATGTCTTAGAGTAAATAATGGCAAGACAATAAGTAGTTTTGAATGGAGGAAATACTCCTTTGGATACTTAATACAAAAAACAAACTGTGTAATTTCTGCTTTGTAAGTGATATAATTGTTTCATGTTGTTAGGAACTGGACAGTCCATTTAGGTTATATGGACTTACAATGAATCCACTCCTTTATAATATCACCCAAGTTGTCATCCTCTCTGCTGTTTCTGGTGTCATCAGTGACCTACTTGGATTTAATCTAAAGGTAACTACTTCCCAGCCATCTTTATTTGCTCTTTATAGTGTTCAGAATGCTACAATAGTCTAATCCTATACTGTAAAATAATTAACTTTTATCCGTGTGTGCTAGCAGATTTAATATTTGAAAATGGTTATGAAATTAAAGCTGTATCAGCAGAATAGTGATGCAGTTGTCAAAGGAGCCCTCTTAATTTTTTTGTCGGTTTTGTAGTGTTTTGACTTAGATATATCTAGGACAGCTAATCACTAAGAATTCCTAGACATGAATAAAGAGAGACATACATGGCCGGGTAGAAGACCTTATTTAACTTCTTGTATTCCAGATCTGATTTCTCTCTTGAGTTCCTCACTGTTTTTGTATCTTTGTCTTGTACTGCAGTAAAGTACTGCAGTAGATGTGGTATCACTGTGTCTAACATTACAGCCCTGCCTTTATGGCTAAAGAATGTGTTATTAGGTCATACTTTCTGAACCTCTTTGAACTCTACGGACTCTGGAAATTATTCCAAGATTCAGGTTATGGGACACCTTAGTTTCCACAAACGTGTAGCATAAAGCCTTCAGTTACCCACTGAGTTTGCTTACATCTACTCTTTTTTGTATTACAAGTAAATGAATGTAGAATTTATCTTTTGTATTAAATTTTGAATGCAGCACATGTGATAGGAAGCACATGTGGTATTGCAACTTTGCTAAACAGAAACTGAACTGGAAATACTGTTGATTTAATGTTTTTCTGACTTTTTCAGCTCTGGAAGATCAAATCTTGATAATATGTTAAGAAGATGAGATAACAGTGTTACAGAAGAGCTCATTCATTGACAAAACTGCCTCAAAGCAGCCACTGAATCTGTATTTCAGAAGCTACAACCTCTTCAAGGATGTTGTTTGGAAAACTGAAGTGTTTACATCTGACTGTCTTGTGCAATCTTAGTATTTATTTCATCTTCTCACTATTTTATTTTCATTTCAGTTGACATTTTTATTTTCAAAAAATATTTGTTTAGATTTGGAAAGGATCAGATTTGGGAAGGTCAAAAACCGAGTGTGTGACAACTTGAAATCCTAGCAATTGAATACACTAAATTACTGTATTTCTGTTAAAGCTGAAGCCGGTGTTGAACATTTTTAGTTGTGGTAATGCTGTATGGAAGTCATTTGAGTTTTGATTAAGCATGGTAACATGGCTTAGGATTTTTTTATTTGCACCGGTAGTTTATGAGGACAACAGAACATCAGTAGATGTTTGGTTGCAATAAGGAGGACATAAAACAAATGAAGTACTGACAATACAGTATGACAGATAGCAGAAATATTTTATATTACTATTAGAAACAAGCAGGAGTTTTTACTGTTTTGAATAATTCCAGGATTGAAACTGATTTAGGCTGCAGTTTAAATATCCTGGGATAGTAATAAAGTATTACATGACAGGTCAACAAGTGCTCTTTGTTAACACTTTTCTTAGAGCAATAATTGTAAATGGTTACCATACTGTATGATATTTTGATAAAAATTAAATATTGTATTTATTTGAAATACTGGGCTGTTCTGCGCAGCTCTGACTGTGCATGCTCAATATCTGCACTTTTTATTGTTACTTTTATTGAGAAACTTTATATATATATATAAATATATACATATAATGTATATTAATTGGGATATATTATGGTGAACGACGGAGCAGTATATATTATATGTTAAAGCTAAATATTTAAATAGGCAAAAGACATACTGGTGGAAGAAATGCTATAAATGACTGGGTGTAAGATAGATGCTCTCCTGATGTACACTATAGTATATGCCATTCATACCACATGGAAGTTTAAGAACAGCTAAACAGCAAACGAGTTCTTCTGGTGGACAACAGAATGAATGAAGCCTCGTATTCTCATATTTGTGTCTTCAGATTAATCTCCTTGGCACCGTCTCCCCAGCATGGGGTATTCCCTCATGCTTTCCCAGTGAGCGTGAGCCTCTCCCCTACCTTGTGACACTGCCTCTCACACGGGCTGCTCACACTGACTCATTGTGAATGTTCACCTTGTAAATTAACTGTAAGTGGAAATTTTCTTTCAAGGAACTTATATTAGGAGAATGAACATCACCAGACTTAAGTATTCTTGTGTTTTTTGTTTCTAAAATAATGGCTTCATATTGAAAAATGATGAGTAATTATAAGAGGTGGGGCATTACACTATATTTGATCTTCAGAACCTTTAAGCATTTACAGTAAAGCATCTTAAACTTCTGTGGTATAAAACTATTTTTATATATAAAGCAACACAAACAAGCATTTTGTATTTTATTTGCCTCTGTACTAATGTTTATTAATGACCAAAGTGCATTCTGGTTTTTGAAAGAATGTATTCCTGGAGCTTTAAGAACATACTATCTTTAGTTTCTCATGTGGAAACTTCGGCTGCATCTGATCTGTTTCTTCTTTTTCTGTTGTCTGATGTTGGGATTGTTTTTAAAAACGGAGTACATTTTATATACAGGTTTTTCCAAATGATGGTACAGACCTACACGGAACTTGATTTTGCACAAAATATGTTTTAAGATGAAAGTGCAGCGGGAGTTCTCTAGGGGATAGAAGATGAGGCGGTTGCTTTTACAGCTTGTCACTATTTCAAAACCACTCTTCAATTTACAATGGGATTATTTGGGGGGAAAAAAAAAAATCTTAAACAGTGAATATACTGCGTTCAGTACCGTAAGGGAAAAAAAAGGAGGTGGGAATGTGTTGCAGTTTTGGTTGAATGGGAAATTAGTTTAACCACATATACCTCAGCAACTATCACTGTGCTGGATTGTTGCACTAACAATGGTTACTTGGGAAGAGTAAAATATGTGTGAAATGACATTAAAAAATAATAAAAACCTTTTATTTGCTACCATTAGATATATTCATTATCTTAAAAACTGGGAGAGGTTTCTCGTATCCCTCGACATGGAAAATCCAGTATGAAAATAGAGGCAAGTAGAAATATGGCAGATCTTGCATGTTAACGGTTATTTTTGCCACGTGTTTTGTAACTGCGAGTGTGATCAGGCACGGAATAAAGATTTCTATGGTTGATGGTGAAAAAGGAGGCCAAGAGTGCAGCGAGCTGTGTCTTTTAGTGTCCAGAACCCAGCACGTTCCTGAGTCTGCCTGCTTTAAGTCCATGCTTATAAACACGTGTTCTGTTTGATTTAAAACACTTGGGAGGGAAATGTCCTACATGGAATGCAAGTGGTGGCTGTGAAAGTTGAACTGTATTGCAAGAGCAGAAGCTTTCAGATGCATGTAGTTAGACAAAGTAAGTTTTTATAAGGCTGGAGGTGCAGATTCCAAATAAACATTTCCATTTGACAAATATTGAAACAGATTCAGCCCTGTTTCACAGTCGTTTAAGGGATTAATTTTAATCCCCATTCTGACTGTTTGATGTTGTATAATATATATTTCTTTCCAGAAGCTTATTCTTTGGACATGTTTCGCTTGTTGCATCTCCCTGGCTGCTGAGAATTTGGCACTGGATTACACCATGCTTTTGTGTTCAATTGCTTGCTTTCTAAACTTACTCCACATGTAGGTGGTTCACAAATAAAATTTCCTTTGAGGGTAATGAAGGACAGCGTTATACAGTGAGAAGTTAACATATTCTGAGAGCCATTCTTTTAAGCATTCATCTCTAGATGGCACCTTAATGTGACATAGTTCCTGTGAACGTGTTAAGGATATGGCCAGGAAGTATCTTAGATATAGTGCGAGTTTATTTAGTCTGGAAACTTAGTGTGCTCATGGAACTTGAAGAAGATAGGATGTGACTGATGAATTGCTGCTTAGTGGCTTATTTCAAGTTGTGCCCTGTTTTTATCAGTTCTGACTTCCTTATAGTTGTCTCCTTCAATAGAAGGTTCTGTATGGAATCTAAACATCTATCAGTGTTGAAGCAGGAGTGTGGCATGAGATGCTGACATGCCAGAAGGCTGTGCTGTCATTCAGTGAGACCTGGCCAGCCTAGAGAGCTGGGTGGAGAGGGGCTTCAGCAAGGGTCAGTGCAGGGTGCTATGCCTGGGAAGGCATGCATCAGCACAGGGTAGGGAATGGCCTGCTGAAGGGAGCTCTGCAGGAAAGGACATGTGTGGCCTGGTGGACAACGGGTTGGCTGTGAGCCTGCAGTGTGCTTTTGTGGCCAATAAGGCCGGTGGGATCCTGGGGCCCATTAAAAAAAGAGCGTGGCCAGCAGGTTGAGGGAGGTGATCCTCCCCCTCTGCTTTGCCCTGGTGAGGCCACATCTGGAGTGCTGTGTCCTGTCTTGGGCTCCTCAGGTTTTAATAATAAAATAATGAGGGATCTGTTAGAATTCAGCAGAAGGCCACAAAGATGCCTGGGGGCCTGGATTATCTCCTGTATGAGGGAAGATTGAGAGACCTGGAGCTGTTCAACCTGGAGAAGAGAAAACAGGAATCTCCTCGATGTTTATAAGTATCTAAAGGGTGGGAGTTGAGTGGATGGGGCCAGACTGTTTTCTGTGGTGCTCAGTGACAGGAGGAGCAATGGGCACTAACTGGAATGCAGAAAGGTCCTTATGAACATGAGGAAAGATGGGTGTTGGTCAGCTGTTCCCAACAGGCCTTTGTCCTGTTCGGTCATTTTGAGCCCTATAAATACTGAGAGATGAGAAGCAGCCCCACAGAAAGGGCTCTGGCTGGCAGCAAGTTGAGGCTGAGGGGAAGCAGTGTGCTCTGGTAGCAAGGATGGACAACCGTACCCTGGGGTGCAGCAGGCCCAGCACTGCCTGTGGGCGAGGGGAGGGCTTGTCCTGCTCTGTGCTGTGCAGCCTCACCTCCTGCACTGGGTGCAGTGTGGCCGCCACAACATCAGAGAGACATAAAGCTACTAGCATCCAAAGGAGGGATATGAAGATGGGGAGGCTGAGCAGAGGCCTCATGGCGGCTGCAGCTCCTCACAGGGGCAGCGCTGAGCTGTGTGACAGCAACAGGGCCCAAGGGATCATCACAGAGCTGTGCCAGGGGAGGGGTGGGGAAATGGGTTAGGGAAAGGGTCTGCACCAGAGGGCGGTGGGCATGGGACAGGCTGCCCGGTGCCTTAATTTAGCAGTTATTTGCAAGCAGCTTCTGCCTGTGGTGCATAATCTTACTGTTAATGAGTTTTATCAGGGATTAGGTGGCTGCCTCCTGTCAATACCACAATCCAAACTCAAGTCTCTAGGCGCGTGCTTGTGAATTAAATGGCATATTTTGCTTTTGCTCTATCTCATACCCATGAATGGATGGGAGTTGAATCACTCGGCTAATTGAAAAATACAGTTAAATGAATGGAACTTCAGTGGCGGCTTAGCAGTGAAGCTGTGAGGGTGTGAGCGTGTGGGGAATGAGTGTAAAGGGAGTGATGTGGGTCATTTGGATTCAGAAGTGAAACTTTGAGACACCTAAATGAGGGTAAATTAATCCTACCTTTACGTCTTGTTCAGTGGTGCAGCCTTTGGTGTCCACAGCTGTGTGGTGGGTTCAGTAACCACAGAAATTGAAGACAGCCATTTTTTCTTTTCCTTCCTTTTTGCTCACTCCTAGCAATGAAGATTCCAAAATACAAGTTCTGCATCATTCTACCCTCAGCTGGGTACTGCCTTTGGTGAGCTGCACAGAGACTGCTTAGCCTGGGAATGCAACCAGGCAGGTGGGTGACAGCACTGTGAACAGCCACAATGCTAGAATAGCACGTGGGTGTAAACAAGGGTGAAAATGCAGTGTTACAAAGGTCTACAACCTGCAGTTTGTGCAGGGAGGACTCTGTGGTGTGTGTCTTCTCAGCCCCTGGAATCTGGTTACCTACCTCTAAAGGAGTAGAGGTGACAAAGATGAGGCTTTCCCAGCGCCTCTCCTGCCTTATTATCAGGCTGTGCAGTTTGCAGCCGAGTCACAAATTCTCCTAGCAGGCCTCTCACTAGCTGGCCAAGCAGCATTTGCTGGGCAGATAAGAATAATGCAAAGAAATCCAGCTTGCAGAGGGTTGACTTCTGATACAGCCATGTCTGCCAGCAAGGCTTCTGATTCCAGTCATTTGTAAATCCACACTGTCAAGTTATTCTTCTAAGTGTATCTGGGAGCTATTTGTTCAGCTGACCAATATGGGTGGAGGAACAGTCCCACCGTGACACCCACTGTGACACCACAGGCTGGTGCTTGAGTTCCTTGCTGGTAATGGGCTGTGACCACATCTGTGCCTTGTTTTACTGCTCATGGAGCTGGCTACATCAACCTCATCCTTCCCTGAATGCAGCTGTATGTGTTTGCTGCTGTGCTCAGTCTGCTATTCCAACACAGTTGTGGTTTTCTTTTAGCATGGTTTGTTTTGATGCTGTTTATTCCATGAGCATCTGCACCATTCCAGCTGTGCTGCGGTGAGGGATGCAGCCCAAAGCAGCCTTTTTGGCTGCAGACAGTGCACTGTGGAGCTGCACGCTACAGTGGTCACTGGCACCGACCTTGGAATAGACTGAAGCCAAGCTACTGAAATGTGAGTAATTCTCATCGTGTACAGAGTGGGATTAACATGGTGAATAGAAATAGTATGGACAGGCAAAAACGTTGGCCTCCAGGTGGCAAAAAACACAGCAGTGAGAGACCACTGTTATGTCCTACGCTGTGCGTTCCAGTAGTGCCACAAATCCTGCCTTCCTGGATAAAAATAGGAAATTAGAAATTCAAAGCATGCAAAGGATAATTGCAAGATAATTATTATAACTTGGAGGAAGCAACAGATGCTTCACTTGTTGCTGTGACTTACTGAAGGAGTACTAATTTTCCAAGTCTATCAAGTATGTGCTAATCAGAGACATTTCTGCCTGTTCAGGGCATGTTGAGATCCCTCCAAACATCCTTTGTCTTGGCCCAGTAATGCAGTGCCAGGGGGTGCACTGCTGGGACCAGCAAAATAGATTTTGCCATCACCTTAATGTTTTGTTTCTTTCAAAGTTGCAAAAAAAATGATTTTTAAAAGCCCTCTGTTTTCACTAAAGATAAGGTCAGTGCCTGCTGAAATCAGTACTGCTGATAAGGAATTAACACCTGGAGCTCACAGGTGGGGGTACACTGAAAATTGTATCCTCCCTCCTCCAGATCCAGTGGTCTGAACCTGCTGTGACTTCTGCTTAGCAAGATCCCGGCCCAGCTCTACAAAACCAATGGCTGTCATTGCAGTAGGAGAAAATGAAGGAGACTGAACAGTTGAGACAGCGACTGTGGTATTGCTGGGAATGTGAATAGAAGTTTCATGTAGCTTAGGGAGAAAGAGGTCTGGAGCACAAGTCATATAGGGAGCAGCTGAGAGCTGGGATGGTTCAGTCTGGAGAACAGGAGACTCAGGGGAGACCTTCCTGAGACCTTACTGCGCTCTACAACTGCCTGAAAGGAGGTTGTGGTGAGGCGAAGGTCAGCCTCTGCTCCCTGGTAACACTGATAGGATGAGAGGAAATAAATGGCCTGAAACTGCATCAGGGGAGGTTCAGGTTGGATATTAGGAACAGTTTCTTCTTGGAAAGAGTGGTGAGGCACTGGCACAGGCTGCCCAGGGAGGTGGTGGAGTCTGTCCCTGGAGGCGTTCAAGAAACACAGAGATGTGGTGGCACTGAGGGAAATGGGTTAATGGTCATGGTGGGGATTGGTTGGTGGTTGGACTAAATGACCTTAATGGTTTTTTGACTTGAAGTCCCTTGTGGAATTTCTGTAGTGTTACATTGAATTTTCCATGCCTGGCAACGTGAAGTAGCTCAGTGACATTATAGCCATGTCAGCCAGTAGTGCTGTAAGGCTCTGCACAGCTGTCTCTATGCAGGGGTCATTTTTATGCACACATCCTCCAGGAGTTGGAGCCAAGGTGAGGGAAGGGATCACAGTGCAGGCACCGTGAAATATGTAGATTAGGATTGAAGAAGAGAGGGCAAGTTGTGACATTCTACACCAAAGGCCTTGAAAGTTCTTACTGCCAGAACAACAACTTGGCAGCAATCGTTCCCCCTAACACTGGTTTGCAATCCTGGATGCCTCAAATAGTCATTGACAAAGCAGTTTCTAAAAGCATGGAATTTCTACTTTGTAACATATTCTTCTTAAATGTCGCTATTCGCTGTTTTTTCTTTTGTGGTAACACAAATACTCCATGTAAGTAATAACCGAACCTCTATTTTGAAAACGAGTTTCTGTTCTTTACTCAGCAGGATATCCAAAATGTGGTGCTGTGTGCCTATTGCAGATTTCCTTCCATACACAGACACTTGTTTTCAAACTGTGAAGGTTTTCATTGTCTCAGAATACAAAGTAAAGCAAGAGATAAAAAGCGACTGAGATCAACAAGCAGCACTGCCAACTCCCTGCAATGCTCCTTGTCTAATTCAGGTATTAATAGGGAAATCGTTTCCAGACACCTTGGGATTCAGTGGTGAGCATAATAAACCCAGACACCATGCTGCAAGATGCTGCATGTGCTTGGAGTTACGGGCAGTACCTACTGAATTACCATCTGGGAGCATCATTTGTTCTTTATAGTGCATTTCTGAACATGTTAAGGGTTGTCTTAAGACACTAGAAAGATTTAGCAGTAGTAAACTACTGGATGTTGGACTAGAAGTAAATGCTCTTAGTGTCCCAGAACTGCAGCGGGTGTGGTTTTGCAGGTAGTGATAAGCAGCTTCAGTACTATCATGTCTCTGATCACTGAGATTCAGGTGCATGCAGCCTGACTTAACCAGGATGTGCTGAGGTCTGACAACCATGCAGAGGAACACGGTATCAGATAAAATTAACAGGAGATGAGGTTGCACAAGCTGTTGTGGATGCTCAGCTCAGTAACATAAGGATTTTTTCAGTGCATTCGGAAGTTCTGAGAGTCCTCACCCTACTCCTCGCTAGCCATCAGCTGACAGCCCCCTTCATGGCTTGCAGCAGATGTTGCTTTTATGACAGAGCAGAGTTCTGTTTCTAGGGGTGAACGGGGGACATAAAGGAATGGGAGTGCCGTTGGAGACACAGAGAAATGGGTGATGGAGACGTAAGGAAGGAGAGCAGCAGGAGGTGCGAGGAGGAGAAGGAAGGCGTGAAGAATGTATCCTCATGCACAGGTTTTCCTCCCATGTTTCCCAAGCAGTGGGAAGGGAGAAGGGTGTCTGCCTGTGGGTCTTTGTACTGTGCAAAGCAGTGGGGCACACCTGGAGCTGGAAGGCAGGAAGTACTCCCTGTGGGCAGGAAGAGGCAGAAGGCAATGAGCGCCGAGAGGGAAAAAGGTGGTAAGGGGGGGGTGTTCATCTTAAAGACTCTGGGAGGCTCCAACTTCTTGTTAGTGCACCTCTGATCTGTAGGCAGCACTTCATGTATTCTCATCAGTAGTGCATCTCCAGGTACTTACACCACGTACTAAAGCATATGGCAGAGCACTTGCCCAGATGGGTTGGAAGAGTGACGCGCATTCGGCAGATCGAGCTCTGAACAATCAACAGCGGAGTTTTTCATTGCAAACAGGAAAACATGGCAATCATCTCACATTGTCTAGACTTTCCTCTCCATGTCATCTTTACATATTTTGCAGCTATTACATTCGTTTCCTTTGGCTTCCTTTCTGCCAAGATCCATCTGCAGCTTGCAGTCAGCAAAGATAGCTTTTCATATTCATGGTGTTAGTCACAGTGAGCTTATTTTGAGCTTCTGATGCTCCCATCCACTTTTGTTACAGTGAATTAATCCCGTTCTGCCAGGGTGATGGAAATGGGTTGGGTTTGTTCGTATTATTATTTATCTGTGCAGATATTGTAAATGAAACAAAACAAATTGCGAAGACCCTGTTTTAAAATAGCGATCACTCTCTTTTCTCTTAGAAGATAAATTATCAGACAGATACAATAGAGAAGGCTCGTTATTTCAGCTGGGAAAATGTATTAATTAAAGGTCTGTGCCACAGCAAAAATAGGAAGACGGAACTTATTGCAGCCCATCCCCAGATTTCCTGTGTGTATATCCCACTGGTGCTCTGGAGATAGAGGGACTGGTCTGATTGTGCTTGTACAATAGGTACATTTTTGGGACAAGTTTGCTTTCTTCTTCTAGTTGGAATGAAATTTCTGTCTGGCATGAGATCAGGAGTGCTTTGCACTCAGTTGTTTCCCCCGTTAAAAAATGATTGCGTTCTGTCGTTTTGCCAAAATAAACATGTATGCGTGTATCACATTTGTGCTTGTAACCCCAGCCAGACACCCTTTTAGACCACCAGAATAACAGGCAAATTGCAGCACCAGGGGCTCGAAAGCTCTGGCTGGTGAGTCACTAAGGCACAGCTCCGGCAAGATCCCATGAGCAGGCGCCGGGTGATGGGCGCTGAGCGCTCTGCCCCGTCCTGCCTGCAGGTGGGGACTGAAAGCTGCGTTTCGAAGGCACAAGCTCTGCTGAAGTCAGCACCTCTGCGAGAAACTGGCTTGAATGTATGTAACTGCATGCAGCTACAGACACATGCGTGTGTGCATTTAGGATGCTTTGTGTTATATATGAAGTAGGAAATGATAAATAAAACCTTGGCCAAATTGTCCTTTGTGCTGTCCAAGCTGAATGACAAGCAGCAGGAAAGCAGGCTGGCAGCTCTGCCTCTGGTTCTGTGTGCACGCGGTTACGCATGTTGGATGTTAGGAACAATTTCTTCTCAGAAGGAATGGTAAGGCAATGGCAGGGAGGTGGCGCAGTCACCGTGCCTGGGAGTGTTCAAGAAGTGTGTGGACAGGGCACTGCGGGACGTGGTTTAGAGGGCATGGTGGGGATGGCTTGATGGACACGATGATCTTAGAGGTCTTTTCCAACCTTAATGACTCCCTGATTCTGTGACAGGGCTGCAGAGTGGCCAGGGTGCCATCGGTATGGAGACAAGGACAGCTGCTGCCTGTACCTCCATGAGCCCAAAAACACAGATTTATGTGTGATTTCAACAGAGTCAGGTTTTTTTTGTTTTTGTTTTGTTTTTAAATTGTTATTATTATTATTATTTAAATAAGAAACAATTTCAATTTTTACTTATTTATTTATTTATTTTTAAGAAAAAACAGTATCACTAAGCAGGGGGAAATCAGGACTACTTCAGCTGGCTTGCATCCTGCTGGGAAGAGCCCACGGAGCAGGACGCAGGTCTGTGAGCACTGCTGCCACCAGCTGTTCTCCTACCCGGTAGCGGTGTTATGGAACAGCTCTGCTGGTCACAGCTCACCTCGCACATGGGTGTGAACCTGGGTGATGATCTCATGATGTTCCTCAAAGCCTCTTCCTCCCCTTCCCATCTCAGTGGTGTCTCTGTGTACCCAACCAGAAGCCCCCACCGGGCTTTACAAGCACTTTTGTCTTTTGTTAAATATTGAAACCTCTTCTGTCCCTTGGTTAGGTTTTACAGGCTCCTGATGGAGTGAATTTCCAAAGCCTTTTTTTTGTCACAAAGCCCCAACCCCAGCCATCTCCTCATTTTGTTGTCTCAGTCCTCCAGCAGTTGCAGCCTTTGATCATCAGTTTCTGTTTTGCCACCTGATTGAAGGCATTCAGAACTCAAGGTGAGAGCAGACAGAAATTTACATCTGAAGTGATTTATTAACCTTCTGTAATTTAAGGTCTTGCTGCTTTCAGAATATTGTTAGTCCTTAATGTCTTTCTCTCTCTGTGCCATCTGGTAATAGACAACTGGCATTAGTTTAATTCAAAGGTTTCCTTCCATATTTCCTTCCATAGGGGAAATATTAGAAGGAAATAAAAACTGTGTGCCTTGTATAAATGATTATGAAAAAAATAACTCCTGAATTCTTATTCTCCAAAATCTGTGTGCTACAAACACAGCTGGTTAATGGATCTCCTAAATAAGAAACTGAAAATCACCCTACTAGGCAGCAACTCAATATCAATCTGAATGGTATAGGCATGTCGTATCTGCAGACTTTGCTTGGTTGTGCTGTCATCTCCCTTTTTCTTGTGAGGTAAAAAGTCCTGGATGGTTTAATTCCAGGATGGGCATAATTCAGCTATGATGCTCAGCATATCATGACTGCACTCTTCTACCAGTGATGCCATGCTGTGCAGTGGGGTAAGTTCTGATGGCTTTGTCTCTTTATCATCCCTTAAGCTTCCTTTCAAATACTCAGGATGTTACAGAGTACCTTGGCATTCAGGTATGATGTAGATGGCACTCACTAAGCCCTTGCTTTGTTGTTTTTATGAGGGCTGTCTTTTAATTCCTTGAGAACAGAATAATCATTTCACATTTACAACTGAAAATATATGGTTAGCCAAGCATTGAAATGCATTATAATGTCGAATGTCTGTTTTCATGATAGAAAGCCCAAAATGATCTTTAGGCTCATAGAAGTGTTATTGGCAAGGGTCTGGATGAGCAAGGCTCCTTGTGTGCTGTATGGATGTGTTTGTATGAGTGTTCATGTGTGTATGTGTGCACATGTCCTGTTTGGACAGCAACATTCTTTGTCATTTTCTCTTCCTCATCAATCATAACACGCATGTAATGCTGCAGAAAGGCTTTCTGTTTCTGCCTGTGTCCTCAATGGAAGAACAGAGCACCCAGGCATTGGATTTCCTCTACAGCCCATGAGGACGTACTCCTACTTCCTTGACAGACCCAGGCTGAGATTTTTAAAGTATCCCAAATTCATTTAAGACGACAACAACAAAACCCATTAAGGCAATCTGTGGAGAAAAAAAGTGGAGCAAACGAAGGGACTCATTTGGGAGTCTGAAAGCAGCGAAGAAATTGGCTAAACAGTGTTAAAGTTAAGATCATGGACTATTTACCAGGGTGAGACCTGCTAATGTGGCACAGAGAGGCATGGCAAACTGGGCATGGTGCTGATGATTCAATGGTTGGACTAAATGATCTTAGATGTTTCTTCCAACCTTAATGATTCTCTGACTCTGTGATGTGTTGCAGGCACAATACTTGAAGAAAGGAGCTGTGATGACACATGCAGGGATTACACTGTGAGGGAAACTGTGTTCACTCTCTGCTAGAAGGAAACATTTTTCTCTGACAGCTTGTGTCAAACTCTGAACTGCTGTCGCTTTGCACCTGAACACACATCTAGTGGAAGGCAGCGCTGTCTGACTGGGAGGAGGACAGCATTTATGTGAAAAGAATGTGAACTTCAGAAGGTCTTTAAGTTATCAGCATTCTCCTTTTGCAAACACAGAGAATCATAGAATCACTCAGGTTGGAAAAGACCTTAAAGGTCATCGAGTCCAAACACAACCCAACCGTACTACCCTGACTGACAGCCCTCTGCTAAATCATGTCTCTGAGCACCACATCCAAACGGTTTTTAAACACAGCCAGGGATGGTGACTCAACCACCTCCCTGGGGAGCCCGTTCCAGTGCTTAACTACCCTCTCTGTAAAGAAGTGTTTCCTGATATCCAACCTAAACTTACCCTGCTGCAGCTTGAGGCCATTTCCCCTCCTCCCATCACCTAAGCAATTACTTGCTAATTAGGTACATTGGGAAGTCTTTGTTCTTACAAACCTGTGGCACTCAGAGTTGCTCACTTTTTTTTCTAACTTTCCAAGCATTTTCTTCAAAGGCTGAGGGCACCGGAGCAGCGGTGGCTGTGAGAGCAGCTTTGGTTTCAGCAGGACACTGGTTGGGCAGGTCCTGACCCTCACTGAACCCTATCCCCTTTGCCCTCTTCTGGGCTGTCTCTGGTCAGCAGAGCTGCAGGCTCAGCAGATATAGGGCTGCCCTACATCAGGTACGGGCATTGAGGTGGAGGTGTTGCAGATGAACCTTTGGGGTTTCCCTGCTCATCTCCTTTATGCAGCCCAGTCCTATAGACACTCTCAAGAAATGCTTGAAATTGAAGACATTTGGGAACATTTCAGTAGGGACGAATCTGTTCTGGGTTCAAAAATTGAGAAGTTTGGCGTGACTCTGCACATTCTATCCAGTCAATGGAAGGAAACTGATGCTTCTGGAGAATGATTAATCTCACCCTAAAAGCACTGTATTAATCTCTTTCCAAATAGCCCTGTTGTTCTCCTCTGAATGTAAAAAGCCTGTTGGTGCCAGTGTAGAGATCTAAACTTGGATGAGATGAACACTGCTCTTTATTTGTATCCTGCCAGAACCTGGAACAGGGACGGGACTTGGGACACCAACTTTCATCATCTTAACCACAGAGCTGCTGAGTGTTCTCGGTCTCCCTTGTTCTGCACTGTATAAACATTTGTAGGAAGCAAGGACTTGCCTTGACATTTGAGTAGCTTATTATTGTGTATGAGTGTTGCAGTATCACCTGCTCACGAACGAAAGGTGGAGCAGGAAGAACCTGCACGTGCAATACATTGCTCTTACCATCCAGTGACAGTAGAAGACAGCTCTTCAGAAATGACTGCTGCAATGGCAAGAGTGTGGCAAATGACAAACCAAAAGCAGCTTGCTTTCTCTGCCAGAGGTGATGAGGAACTGTTGCACATACACAACAGAGTTCTTACCCAAAGGGGATGGCATTGTAACAATCCCTTTCTCTCTGTGCTTTCTTCTATCTTGTTCTTGCAGAGCCCATAACTGTCTTTTGTACCCTCTTGCTGCCTTCTTTGTGCTGCCATCCTATGCAGCCTATCTCATGTTATGTTTTTTGCTGTATCCTAAGACGTGTGCTTGCTAACTTCTGAAGTCGTGTTCCCTCTGGGACCACTAATTGGTATGCCTTGCACTGTGCTTGTGACACTGGGGCTCTGGTGTCATCCTATTCCTGCAGTGCGCCCTTCGGGCAGCTCCTCTGCCATCGTCCTATATTTGTGCTCTCAGGAGCCCCTGCTATGTAGTACAGTATAGCTGGCTTCTGATTCCCAGTATTGATTGAGGCTATGTGTCCTTTGAGCTCCTGACAGTGACTCACTATGAAATAGTTATCCGACACTCTGGCAGACATAGGAATACTCAAAAAAAAGTTTCAAGGTGGGAAACTAATTAAAAAGATAGTGTATAATGGATGGAGAGAGCAGAGATGACAGACCTTGGTTGAGAAGCTTTATTCTTGTGAAGTTAACCTCAGTTGGTGTTAGGTTGACCAGATACCAGCCTGGGGGACGATATTT
Organism: Excalfactoria chinensis; assembly: GCF_039878825.1. Classification (NCBI taxonomy): domain Eukaryota; kingdom Metazoa; phylum Chordata; class Aves; order Galliformes; family Phasianidae; genus Excalfactoria; species Excalfactoria chinensis. Next base: position 11,197,376 of record NC_092825.1, on the reverse strand, counting down.
GTTCTCCAGCAAAGACTCACATGTTGAGTGGTATTTTTTTAATGTATATAACTACTCCTTTTTTCATCACAGTTTTGTAAATGTATCTAGTATTAGTTTTCTTTGGTGTCTCTGGATGCCATTGTCATGGTTTTGTGCTGTCAATATTCTACATCATGACATCATGTGCGGTATGAATCATTAACTGAGGGTACAAATAGTGGTAAACTGTTTTGGTGGTATAAGAAAGTGTAACAGAGGGTATGTGGAAGTGTAACAGAGGGTATGTGGAAGTGTAATAGAGGGTATGTGGAAATGTAACAGAGGGTATGTGGAAATGTAACAGAGGGTATGCGGAAGTGTGGAAGGTTCATGCTCCAGATCTGTGGAATGGCAGCATCCCGAGTACTCAGCTCTTGGAGGAAACTACATATCCCAGGGAACAACGCGGCCAGAGACGAATCATCAGTGGAGGAGGACACACATATAATCTCGCTCCCAGGCTGGAACGTCCTTCTTTTCGCCCTGTCTATTGCTTTGGAGCGCTCCATCCCTGCCGTCTCCCTCTATCAGCAACGTTCCAGCCTGTCGCCTAGAGATCGCAGTAGGCCCCCGGTTCTTGGGGACTCTTTTTCTCTCTTTCTTTTTCTCTGCCTTGTTTGATATAGTAGTTGTAGTTATATTGTATCATATTGTGTCTCGTATTTAGTAAAATAAGTTCTTTCCTTAGATTGCTGCCGTTGTTTTTGTTCATTTCCCCCCTTCTAGGGACAGCAGCCTCTATCATGGGTAAATCTAGATAACCCGATTACAGCCATCCATTGGGTTTCTTAGGCTAAAGGTCAGTCTATGCAACTATGCTGCTGTGATTTGAGTTCTTATGACTTGCTGATTTTTTCCTTTGTCAGTTTTATTCTGCATTTTCAAGCCTTGATTTCATTAGATATCATAAAATATCCGCTAGTACCCTAAGGTTACATGCTTACAAAGTAATTTGCAGTAATTTCTTAAAATGGTGTGATATTAGCTAATTATGAGTGTTCTATGAGTACATATAGTATTTATGACTTAAAGGACACGTCCTCTTAAAACATTATGGCTTCTGTTCTACCGATGAATCACTTTTCTACTGAAAGACCTTAGAAAATATGCTGTTTGCGTTTTCTAATGCTTCCTGTTAAAGCTGAGAAGATCACCGCTGGGTTAGAGAGTCAATTTCTTCTTTCCTATAAGCAATTCTGCATACAGAGTTGAAGATCTTTAGCAGAACCATGCCAACGTATATCCCATAGCCTAGGATGGAAATGGAGAGTTCAGGTTTATTCTTTGACTCACAGATGACCTGAATTCCAATCTCATATCTGATTTCATATGTTCTGGACAAATGCCTCAAATTACTGGACAGCCATAGCCTTCAGTCTAGATATTCGACTTGGGTAAGAAAGCCAGAACTAGGTCCTTGGTGGCAAGGGATTCACAGCTGAGTGTCAGCACTGGAGAACAAAGCCAGGTTGTCTCAGAGGGTTGAAATCAGCCCCTTCCTTGTCTAAGTTCTGCCAGCCTCCTCTGTGCTCCCTGGCCCTCGAGTTTCTTCTCTGAGGTCATGATCATAGCATCATGTCTTGGAGCCTGCCATTTCTATGGTGGGGTGGGTTCAGCGCTTGCATGCATCTGAGGGGAGGGGGGCTTTAGCCCTTGGTGCTGCTCCCAACCCAGGCTCCATGGTAGGCCACAAGCAAGAATGACTGAGGCCTGTAAGGGGTCGTGGAGGGACAGGGGGTGCTGCAACCATGCCAAGAGCCAGAGAAGTCATTCAGAGATCTAAGACTTCTCAGTTGCTCAGAATGTAGTCCTGTCTCTGCTGTGGAGCCATCCATTCTTTGTGTTGTGACACTTGTACTTCTGCTGTTACCTTGTCTATCTTTGTTTTGTTCCCACCTCTTACCTGCTCTCCTCTCCCTGTGTTCCAGATTACAAAGGCTGCCTTCATCTCCCCAAAGCTACCTTTACCAAGAGGCTGCTGTGAGGAGGTCTGGTTGGCAGCAGCCAACAGAACGTGTGCCACCAAGGCCGCTCACCAGACCTGTCTCTCCTAGTGGTGTGGCCATGGGGAAGTCAGGAGCAGAGCTGTTGGCCCCTCTGACTTTCCCATAAACCAGCTCCCATCACTTCTGTGTCCTATAAAAACTGTCATGAATGGACTTTTTGACATACAAAGACTCTAACTGCAAGGAAAAGTACTAAGAGATGCCATTAAAATGAGTGGAGTAAGAGAAGCCATTAAAACTAGTGGATCATTTAGCACTGTGTATTTCACATGCTATAACTGCCTTTTTGCTTCTTTATCTATTACTTCAATACAACCTTTTATACAAAGATGTGATAGTTCCTTGCTGTCCCTCAGGCTATACTGGCTGAGGTTCCTGCACTTGGTAGTTTGATGTGAGCATAATTGCGGCTGCTGCACAGCAACAACTTTTACTGCTCTGCTTTGCCTTGTAGGGCCCATTTATTCCACCTGAGCCTGCTGTGCTTCCACAGCGAGTCTTGGATACTCTTCTACATTAGTCACATCACAGGATGGCAATGGATGGCAAAACCTGAATGGCAAAAATCAGTGTCTTCCTCTCCAGCTGTAAGCTGTGACTCCCCAGCCAGCCTGCTGCTGGGCTGATGGTGGCAGGGCTCTGTGCTGCTCTGCATACTATCACTGGTCCTCCTGGTGTCAGGAGAATGTCTGAAGTGAATGGGGAGAACCAGGGACGTGGCTCATCATTTGCTTCTTCGGACTTTGAAAGGGGAGTGGATGGGTTCTGCAGAGCAGAGTGTGGACACTTGAGTCAGAAGCTGTAAGCCTGGATCTTTTGGTGGCATCCAGGATCAACACACTTGCACTTTGTCACCTCCAGGTACTCTCATTGCTGGGGTGCTTGCTGGCATTTTCTGGTAGCTAATGGAGCTCATGGATGCTAGAGCTTATAAGTGAGGATGAAATACAAATAAGTTTTCTCTAATTTGTATAACATTTTAACAACCAGTCTTAAAAATGCTACTAAATCCTCCATTTTTTTCCCAAAACCACTTAGTCTGGGAAGGAACTGCTAATCAAAGAACATAGTGGATCTATAAAATTGTGAAGCAGAGATGTAATTGTTAACCTCAGGAAATTGTAGGTGTAGAGATCAGTTTAGGCTGTATTTGCCTTTGTACGCCAGCATGAGAAAAGTTCAACATATAGAGAGCAGGGTGAGAGAAGAGAGAACTGGACAGAGGCTGATGGAGGAGACTGCCTATGGGGAATGGGACTGTTGATACTCTATCAGCAGAGCCTAGTGCAGACTCTTTCAGTTGTGTTAATCATGAAGGACTGTAGCATCTCAGCTGGATGCCATGCAGGAAGGCTCTCCATGCTTCTCAGGGCAGTGGGGATGTTACATGCTGTTGGATGTGTCCTGAAACAGCTTTGTGATCTGCTGCTGCTGGCATGGTGGTACTCATGGCATATCTTTGCCAGAAACCACCCCAAAAGCCATCACAGCTTTGTAGAATCATTAAGATTGGAAAAGACCTATATGATGATCTAGTCCAACAACCATCCCATCATCCCCATTAACCCACACCCATCAGTGCCACATCTCCATGCTTCTTGAACACCTCCATGGACGGTTACTCCACCACCTCCCTGGTCAGCCTGTGCCAGTGCCTCACCACTATTTCTGAGAAGAAATTATTCCTAATATCCAACCAATACCTAATATACACCTGTGTTTTTTTCCTAATATCCATCCAAAAACAGAGATGCAGAAAGTGGGAGCAGTTCAGAAGACATGCTTGCATTCATCTTACATGGGGTGATTTCAAAGGGTGATCAGTCAGTGTTGTTCATGGTGCGTGGAGGTTTAGGAGGTATTTTGAAGTGTTTTATACTAACACTGCAGTGCTCCACATTGCCTGCTGGGCTTATTTTTGAAAAACTTCTGGTGTGAGTGAAGTGCTAATTGGAATATATGTTACATACGCAGAGAGCTTTGTGGTCTGTGCAGGGAGACGTTTGATTTTCCTGCTGAATTAAATAGCTAAAGAGCTACCTAAGTGTGGCTCTTTGTACTCTCTGATTTACAGACAGGGGGAACAATTTTCTGGTTTATGGACCACAATTTTTAAAACACTTCAGTTAAAGCTCTTGGCGTAGCTTTTAATCACTTTGGGGAAGTACAAACACCAACATTCATTAATATCATGCATATGTATGAAGAGAAACTTTAGCGCTGTGCACAGACCCACCAATGGGAGGGGAGGGCATTTGGATTGGTTGGGTTTCATGTGGTTTTGCATTACTATTGAGCAAATAGTAATCCAGAAAGCAAAAACTATATATTTCTTAGTAGACTGTTAGAAAAGCATTATAAAAATTCAGATGACTTCAGTGACAGCAATGGTCCATATTAAGCAGGAGAAGAGAGACTGGTGATTGCCACTGCAGTCTTCTGGTGCAGGCCTCTCACAGTACTGCTGGCTTTGCTGTCACGTTTTAGCTTCTCCTCCCACTGCCTCCACATCTGCAACACCTCTGTACAAGAAACAGACTTATCCCTTGGCAGCATGCAGCAATCCTTGGGGAAAAGGTGTAGAAAGAAGTATTACAGGGATGGCTTTTGGTTGGTCCGAGACATTCCTGCACGGATGGGTGCAATTGCTGCTTCCACGCAGAACTGTCACAGCAGTGCCAGCCTGCTGATGGGGCAGCTCAGCACATCTGCAACATGTCACATTTATTTGCTCTTAGTTTTCATTAATTTTCATTTTCATTTTAATTCAAGCTTAAAAGCTTGAAGAAGCTGAAAATAGAGCAGGTCAGCCAGCGGTCACATCACAGAAGGAACATTCATTCATCCTGTCTTTCTCCTCCCATCTGGTTTGTCTTTTTTTTTTTTTTTTCAGTTTAGATATCTCCCACCTTTAAAATATTTACAACAGTTCATCTGTGGAAAATGGATATCTTCCTGCACAAGTCGAGCTTCCTGTATTATATATATATATATATGATTCTATTCCCTGTCTATTGCAGGGGAGTTGGACTAGATGACCTTTAGGGGTTCTTTCCAACTGATGATTCTATTACTCTATGATGTTTTTTTTTTTTTCTAAGAGGGAAAACCTCCCATCTCAGATGGGGACATGTGGCAAGTTCCTGAGCAGGAAGGCAAGATGGTCTCCAGGCCGTGTATGTGAGTGAGGATGGGTCTCTCTGCTCCAGCTTTCCTCCAGGTGTTTAAAACTGATCTATTTGTACCTTGTGAGCAAAACTTTCTCTACTGATTAACCGAAGTGATAGAGTGACTTATTGCCACACAGGCAGTAAAAGCAGGAAAGGACAGAGCATCATTTTTAGACTGATTACAGTTCAGCAGTGTTACTATGTCTCAATGACATATTAAAAAAAACCTACACTCTGGAAGCTTAGGGACCAGCTATGGGGATAGCGTGAGATCACATCATTGCTGTTAGAAACATCAAGACAAATACTCTGGGACCCCAAAGGGCAGGCTGAGAGCATGTTTGCTGTCTGCAGGATGGCGAAGGTCTCTGCAGAGCCAGGCTATGGACAGGTGGGCAGTGGGAAGACCCGGTACACTGATGGCCAGTTCTGGGTGCTGAGCAGGGCCTGCACAGGCCTTGGGGCATGGCTGAGGTCTGAGGCTGCTCCTTTCTGAAGCACAGCTGCTGCTGTCCAGATGGTGGGTTCTCCTTTGGGAGAAATGGCTAATTAAAAATGCTCGCTGTTTCCATGACAGCTGTGAAGGTAAAGGTGATGTTTGGTTCTGATGTGACAGATGGAGAAACAGCTTTGGGAGCCTCTGAGTCTAACAGACATGGAGCTCCACGTGGACAGTCTCTCTGAGCCCTCTCTCAGTGATGAGAGCAGGCAGCCTGCCTTGCCTGCGTAGCCCTTTCAGCAACAATTACAGAAAATATCCTAGGAGTCAAGGGGATGGAAGAAGGAAAGGAGTCTTTTGGGAACTTACAGAAGTAAATCCCTTATGAGATCAATCATCCCTGGGCAAGGCCAAAGCTTTTTCTACCTTTCAGCTCCATGGCAGTGCAACAAGAAACTTTTCCTCTACACAAAAAGCTTCCTTCCAAGTACAGAGAAATGCGGAAGGTAACATCCTCCTTAGCTGAGCCGTGTTCTTCTGCAGTGTCTTAATCAGTAGCTACTGCTGGTTTCTAAAAACAAAGGCAGGTGATTTGGGTTGGCCTTCATTACAAGATGTTGGGCATGGCTAAATGTTTATATGACACACAGGACTGTGTCAATGAATTGGCCTACATGAATGACTGAGCAGAGATGTTTAATGTGGAACTGCTGAGATAACAGAGAAAGCAGAGATTGGGTGAGCAGTAAATGGTCAGATGGCAAGAGAGGGACAGATGGAAAAGGGCAAAAGGGACAGACAAAGTTCTGAAGGATATGAGAAAGAAGAATGGAAGAATCAATCCACTAAAAGGCGGCAGAACTGATTACAGAGGTATGATTAAGAACAAATTGGTGAGGAGCTGTGGAGGAGGAGAGGTTCAGGACAGAATTGGTGGTACTGAGGGCATCTGGGATATAGGAGGCTAAGTATGGGATTATGATACTCAGTAGAGGTGGTGGACATCAGACTGAAGCTCTTTGATGCAGATGAGGCATTCTGTAATAGTGGCTGGCTGTTCTTTAGCTGGGAGTTGAAAAATACTGGGGAAGAAATGTAACTGTGCTTGACCTTCTGCACTGATTCCATCAATTCTGCATCAGTGCAACTAGTGGCACTGATGCTAAAGTGTTAGCAGCCTTAGCACTGAAGACATGGGAAAGGTAGGCATGTGGACTATGGCCCAGCAACGTCCCTCCTGTCTAGGGGATGATAACGTAGTGAAACCTGTGCAGCCTGAGCTCTGCTGTACCTAAATGATGAGAACTGTCAGCCCAGCAGATTTCTAGAGGGAAAGATGGCATCTTTGCCAAGACCTAATAGGAGTTATTCAGTATTTTTTTTTTTCTGGCTTTTTAATGAAATTTTTGGGCAGAGAGGGTTCAGCTTGCCTTGTGTCTGGGAATTGGCTCCACATTGCCATTGCAATTATCACTTTAGTCTCACTGCATTTTCCCATGTCACCTTTATTTGTTTCATGTAATATCCAATGAAGATATTCCTGGAGCACAGGCTTGTCCACATGCTCTGCTGTTCAGTCTCAAGTGTGGGCCTTGCCCAAAGCTCATATGTGTTCGGATACTGCAATAAAGATGAATATAACACTACTGGCTTATTAGAGGTGGCTGTTAGGGGTGATAAAGTGTGTGCCCCGGTGGCACAGTGGTAGAATTGCTGCTTGCAACACCGGTGGCCCAGGGTTCGAATCCCCCCTGTGGCGCAGGGGGTAGAAGTGCCGCTTTGCTACACAGAGGGCTCAAAACCCGGGAGTTGGACTCGATGATCTCTAAGGTCCCTTCCAACTCGCATGATACTGTGATAAAGTTCCATTTTGAATAACAGGAAACCAGGTTCGACTTTCTTCCCTTGAACTGGGAAAAGACAGCCGAAATTATAAACTGGGCTTAGAGGGGATGGTTATGAACCACAGGTGACATTTTTTCCTGGAAAAGATCCACATGGTTTAGTGGGCAATGCTGGTGGTAGGTGGATGGTTGGACCAGATGACCTTAATTGTCTTTTCCAGACTTGATGATTCTACGATTCAGTATTTTTTATCTTGAGAGAAGTACAGCACTCAGGAGAAGAACACATCCTTTGACGGTTTCCCGTGTGTATCCTGTGTTATTTTATAGATAAAAAGGGGCCATAGGAATGACAACACAATGCAAACACTATGTTACTATGCCAGCGTTGTTTACAGGAGATGGGCAGAAGCATGTACCAGTGAGTCTACACTGCATCAGAGGCTTCCCCATTGTGCTGCTGGGGCTCAGTCAGGCCCATGTTTACAGTTCTGGCCATGCAAATGGAGCTATTTAAGGAGCATCAACTGTTTTTGGAGCATTAAAGGCACTTCAAATTTGTTACGTGTTTATTGGAATGAAAAATTATGTTATTAGTTCAGCTGGTTGATTTTCTTTATGTGGAACATTAGTCTTCTGAAAAATACAGCTCTGCTGAAAGAGGCTCGGTGTGGATGACAGCAAATAAATTATTACTTTTTAAACATCATTTTTAAGCAAAAAGGAAATACGTATATTTTTTACATGTCATATTTGTGTGGGGAAAGAAAAAAAATCAGTTCTTTTCCAGGCAGCCCAACTTATAGTGCCTACAGTCTGGAAGTGGCAATTTATTTTGCTAAATGAAGGTAAGGAGCACATTTCTGCTCTGTGCTCTGGCAGATGAATTTGGCTCCAGAACGGGCTGCCTGGTCACAGTTCTTTTGACATCCTTATGACGCTTCTGTAAAGTCAACTGGAAATCGAATTATCCCCCTTCACCCAGCCTGTGAACAACCCTTTTTTGGTTACAGGCTCTAACTAGCACTTCATTCCTTTTGCTTGTATTATATATGTCCAGGATGTGTCCCTGTGATGCTGTGATTCTGAACGCCCTGTTCCCATGTTTCCTGGAACTGAAAGGATGATTCGAGTTCAGGCCTCTCACTCCAGGTGGACATTCCTTGTATCCTCCTGCACCTCACCGTGCCCGCATAGAATTGGTCTGGTTATCTGCATATAATTCATTAATTATTCCCCTCTCTGGAGTAAGAAATCAAAATGGAGATTTCCCATTTCCATCACGCAGTAGTTCATTAATTCTACTCATCTACATGCAAATGATGATTCCCGATGTAACACCAAAGTGTGTCACTCCAAATTAACACAGACTATACACAATTGGGGGGGGAAAAAAAAAAAAAAAAAAAAAAAAAAAGATTTTTTTGGATATATATTTTATTTGACAGTGGTTTAGAATATCATACAGTAAACAAGATTTCTGTAAAAGTTAATTTATCCATAGTGGTGCGTTTCATAAAAATAGTTGCTCACTTACAGCCTTTCTGTGACTATTAATACATGGAATTATATTTATAGAGATAGAGCTGTACAGGGTAAATTCACAGCTAACACTACACAGAAATATTATTTGGAATGGGGTTTAGATGATGTGCTGTCTTCACAGGTTATCGATTACAGCCGCATAAAGCAATTACTGCACAAGGAGTAGCTGTGAACTGTGCAAATTAGAGTTTATGCAAGCATAATCTCCACTGTTTTTCCAGATTTCATTGTTTGCTTTCTTTATACATAAAAATAAGATACTGGGACATGCATCTACACTACAGAAGCATTGTCCAAAATCAGATTCAATAAATTAATGGCAAATTATATTGGAATTATATTGGATTCTAGTTCAGGGGATAAAGATTTGTTGGGTTCTTTTTTTTCTGGTTTTTTTTTTTTCTTCTTTTTTTTTCTTTTTTCACTAAATAGTAGTTTTATAAACAGCTACGTGGACTTGTGCTTTTTCAGAAATTATACATGGAATTTCTTTTTCCCCCCAAAAAAGAAAGAAAAAGAAAGAAAGAAAGGAAAAAAAAAAGAATTCTTTGAAAGCTGCAAAATCCTTTACTTGAGGCGTTTCAGATAATTGGACAGGAAGAAACATGCCTATAGATTTCTCAGTCCAGTGCGATGTTTGAGACATACAGCCATGTGCTGATTCCTTGGAACAAAGACAATCTCAATCTAACGTTTCAGCAGAGCTCGTGAGGAACTAAGATTGCTCGAGAACAATTGTTTTGGAATACGAATTGTTGACTGCATCGTCGTTGTTTTAATCACCAATGTGTTATTGCCCGGGATTTTGTATTTGTTTATTTGTTTTTCAATTCTGACAGACAAAGAAGCATATGCACACTCATAGGTACACACACGTATCTTTTTGAACCAAGAGAGTGACTGACTGACTGAACTTAGACTTATCTCCTGTGAAGGCAGACTGGAATGTTTACCTGGCACTTAAGGCTTGAAATTCAAAACAGACAAACAAGAAAGACTAAAATCAAAAGGAAAAAAAAAAAAAAAAAGAAAAAAAGAAAAAAATGGAGGTAGGGAAGAAATGATAAAATGTAAATCATCTAAAAAATGGAAATATATTGAATTTATTGATTGAGGGCACCAAAATGTGTATTTTCACCTAATAATTGTTACGTGCCTCAAAGACACCTGCTCTGCCAAAGTGAGGGAATGGAAGGTGAGAGCATCCTAACGAAATGGGGGTGGGTATGGAACATAGCACTGTTGATGAGTGAAACTATCATTTCCTGCAGAATGGGAAGGCCTTTCCTTAAGGAAACTGCAGCTTTTTCTCTGTAGCAATCTTCCATACATTGTGAGGGCCCTGGGGATGTTGGAGTTTTGAGCCTGGCCAACTGGCTTGTGTGCTACTGTGCAGGATTTGGGGAACGTGTAGTAAATTGCTTTGGAGAATAATTTGCAAATACAACTCCACCCTAACTCCTTTCCAATGTACAGAAACATGGTTGGTTCACAAAAATGGCAGTAGAGATGGTATCACAGAAACTAATCCACTAGATTCCCAACTCCTCCTGCAGCATCCAGCGAACTGTGCTACAGGGTATCACGTGGACTATCCCAAAGCGGTGACAGTGGAGACGTGTCATGGGCATACAGTTCCAAATGCTTCAAAGAAACCCTTTAACCCCTGTCTAGATATGTCAAGAACAATTTATTTACAACATTTTAGCTCCATGAAAAGATTCTCTCTCAGTTTCAGCTTGCTCCGTGCAGTTTTATTTAAGGCGATGTTCCAGTTTGCGATTGCTCTAACTTGTTCCAGTTTCTTGATATAAAGTTTGAATGAAATCCAAGTCCTTCATGCAGTGGAAAAAAAATGCTAAAGCTACACTGCACTATCCTTCTCTGATGTACTGTCCTTCATATTGTTTTGGTTTCTTCCATAGCTGCCAAAGTCCCTAAAATGGAACTGGGACTTTAGGGTCAATTTCAAATCTCCGTGTTGACTATATGCTTTTGAACTTATTAGATACTGTGCACATTGTCATGGAGTTACAGACTAATGTTTTCATCCCTCAATGCTTTGTGTATATGCGTGATAGTTAAAATAAATTAAAATAAATCAACGTGAGACAACAACTAAGAAGAATGTTCTGCGTCAATTTGAGACAGTTAGAGGGCAACAGTCCCGTGCTTATCTGCTCATGGCAGAAGTGCCGGACTTTAGGACGCCAGGTAGCTTATCTGAGCCGGGGATTTTCCATGGCCCCGGGGAGACCGTTGCCTTTCGAACTGTAGTGTTGGTGCTGCGAGTGCTAATGGGGTGGAGATGTCCCTTCCTGGGGAACTCATTGGGTTTCCCATCAGGATCCCTCTGGCTATGATCCATATCGCTTCCAGGCGAGCTGCAGCGATTGCTACTGTATGTCTTGGTAGCACCTGCATCAAGCTTGGCATGGTCAGGTGCTGCAGCTGACTTCTTCTCACTAGTATTTGTGGATCTGTGATCTTCTTTTTTGCTAAGAGATCCTCCCCTCTTGCTTTCCGGCTTCTTCAGCCTCCCAAACTGTTCATCACTGCTTCCAGCACACACGTGCTCTCTCGCGCCAGCCTCCATCATAATGCTGTGTCCCACCGCTCTGCTTTCCGATGTGAGCCTGCCACCATCCGTCACCTTAGTTTTGCCTTCTGAATATCCTTTCCAAGAAGGCTCGTCGTGCTTTGACCTGTCTGCCTTTTTAGGACTTGCTGACCTTTCCCTTTGCTCTCCTACCCTTTTCTTTTTGTGGCCGTTCACCGAAAGCTCCTTTGGTTTCCTTCCGTCGTGTTCCCTCTTGATATCCCATGTTGTTTCTGGGCTTATCTGGTGAGAAGGGTCAGAGGGTGGGGCTATGTGTGATGAGGATAATGGTGAGATTATGTCGTCGAGGGACAGAGCTACTTCCGGCAGACCTGGGGAGGCGGCAGCGGGAGCGCTCCAGGAGCTTGGCTCGTCTGTGGTGGCAACAGAGAGAAGGCGTCAGGGTGTGCTCAGCATGTCATGCACATCACACACACAGCAACATCAACACCCGAATCACGCTTGAGAATCAGACTCCTCAGTCTTTCAGGGGAAGGGAAACTCCCAGTGGGGTCAGTGGGGAGGGAATTCTTTACTCAGAGGGCAATGAGGCCCTGGCACAGCTGCCCAGGGAGCTGTGGGTGCCCATCTCTGGATGTGCTCAAGGCCGGGTGGGATGCGACCCAGGGCAGCCTCAGCTGGGGGGGCTGGAACTGTGGGGGGCTTTAACATCTGTTCCAACCCAAGCTGTTCTATGATTCTATGAAAATAAAACAGTCCCACTCTCCCCCAAACAAATAAAGAGACCAGGAGAAAGTAAGAACCACGGGGCTGGTACCGCACATGCTGAAAACCTCAGTCTTTTCTTATATAGGTTCTGCTTTTCTCTGCCTACGTTAAATTATTCTTAAAATAATAACGACGCGCTCATGAAATCAAATTGCCTCTTTTCTAGCTGTATAATGTATTTCTTAGCTGGGCAATATCAGTGCTGTCTCCGAGGACAAATGAGAAGGACTTTCTGCCATCTATAAACATGTCCCCACAAGCATATACTAATTGACAAGAATTTGTAGCTCAGATAAGGTCATCATTGAATTCTGTCTCATATTTTTTCTAAATAGATATAATATTGCAGTGTTTATGGCCCCACAATTCTTGCAGGGTACTTACAAAGCTCCACCTTTATATCACAGCATCAGCTGCTAAGGCTCTTTTTTGGCTGTGTGTTTTGAATGTCTCCCGGTTACTTAGCCTCAGCACAGCATGGCTGGATTGTGCAGATTCTGTTTAATTTAGTTAGAATAGACACGTCCTTTGCTGAATCATGATGGTTTTCTTAATCCACTAGTAAAAAACACAATATTCTGAGACAGCCAAATGCTTTCTTTTGCACATCTGATCCTCATTTCTTTTGATTAACATTCAGGCAGACAATGAATCCATCATGACTAATGACAGCACAGTTCCTATTCTTACCCGTCTACGCTGAGGTTAGAGAAATCACTGAACTTGGCTAATGTCATTCTCTATTTAGAGAATGTCTCAGGGATCCATGGAAACGAGGTAGAACCTGTGGCAAGAGCTGCATATTTCACGGGGGAGAAAACATAACCTTCTAGCTGGAAAACAAGCCTGGGCTTCTGAGGGTCAGGACTAGCATCCCTCACTGATACCAAATGCCCTTTTAAAGCTACATTTGCTTTTCTCAGTGCTGTGACTGCTTTCAAATTATCATGAAGATGCACATCATCTTGAAAAATGGAGTGGGATTTACTGCCCAGTCTGGGACCTGCAGCTTGTTTGACTGAGACAGCACATTTAAGTTAATAGCTTGATTGAGTGATTGCTGTTTTGTGGGTAAAAATAGGAGAGACAATAGTGAGGTGGGTGACGTAAGGGGAGGGAGCAGCGCGGTTAGCTGCGGAGCTGTTTGTTTTCCCAGATGGTGTTTGTCATATGCTTTTGCATAATGAGCATATGTGTGGAGAGGATTAGCATTTGAGAGGGGAGAAAGTACAAGTTCTGTGTAAGACAAATAAACTTTGAGCTTAGAATCTAAATGGGCTGAGGGTCCCAACTGATTTTTATATATTTTTTTCCAAATCACACTTCCTTACCCTCCAGTTAAGGCTGAGTAATGTACCATCTGCTCCCTGCTTGGCACTCGAGCAGGAAAAATAAATGGGAGGATCAGGCATGTAGAGTTATCAGCTCTCAGGCGCTTGCCTACATTTGCTTCTGTGGGCTTGTTCTCGAATTCTGTAATTCTGCAGGCTGTGGTGGTGAGGGAGAACCATGGGAGAATCCAGGTGATTCTGCTTTGGTTATCCCTCAAAACCAGCTCTCCTTCAGGGGGTCCCAGTCCCTCTGCCTGATCTCTTTACATCTAGAGTGGGACCACACAATGCAGGGTCAATCTGTGCATCAGCAAGGTGTCTGAACCAGCACTGAACACCACCTCGGGTCTTTGCAAATTAATCAGATTGCAGCAGCATGGAGCTCGGTACAAGTTAATTTATGCTGATCCCTGCAGATTACATTAGCCTGAGTTAACCCCTGCAGAGAGAGGTGGACACACAGGGACCCCACAGCACTGCACACTACTCAGAGTGGTTTTCATTGGTTAAGTTATCAGTACGTGATTGGTATGAATGAAGAATGGAAACAGCCTCAGCTCAGTTTCTGCTTCTTATGGCACAGTTGCACACCACGACACACCTTCATGGGGGAGAGGTGAAGATCATTTTGATTTAATTACAGCCTCTCTTTCCCAGTTGTTTTGAGATGTTGCTTTTCAGTGAGGGGTAGTGAAGGCCAGTGGGCCATAATTGGATCTTAAGCGAGAACCAGAGGGCAGCTGAAGTTAAGGAAATAGCATATTACTTTGGGAAACATCAGCTGCGCACCAGCAGAAGCATTGGATGTCCTGGAGCAGCAAGGTGCTCTTGGAAATGAGAGTGCTACTGCACAAAATGTGCCCCTGTGCAAGCATCAGCTGCTCTTGTCCAAATGGAAGGAGGACACCGTGTGAAAACAGGGCTGCAAACAGCATTTGCTGCTCCTCTGGGGCAGAAAGGATAATGTTGTACTTGTTATTTATGGGACACCTCCAGGTGTGAGCAGTCTGATGATTTATTTATTGGAGATGGGGTAGTGATGGGAAATCCTGCCCTAGTTCATTAATGGTCAATTTTGAATTTTCAATTATTATTATTATTATTATTATTATTATTTTTAAGAGGGATCACCAAATATTGCATTGAGAAACTGTAGTGGGTTAGAACCAACTTCAGAGTGAATCAGGGGCCTATTTATTACATGTAATAATATGCATACACATATGTCTGTAAGCTAGAACTTGCAGCATGATAGGCAACATCAGATCTCTGCTTCTCCCCTAGAAAACACCAACAAAAAGAAAACACAACAACCAAGCAAGAAGTCTTGCAGCTATAGCTTAGGGAAATTTGGCTGTGGGACACCCCCAGGTGAGCCACTGGCTGCAGTGTGACATACAGAGCCTGACCTGATCACGGAGCAGGCACCTGTGTAAGCTCCATTTTCAGTGGCTGGAGGGAAAATCTGCCATTAAACAAAACTGCCATGCCTACTCCCTCGTAATAAAGTACTTGTGAGTAAGAAGTTGATTAAATGACTTTTCTGTAAGCTCCGAGCGCAGCAAAAATCCAACCTAACTTGCTTTTCCTTCTAAATAAAAGGAAATTAGGTTGAAAGTCTTCCTCATCTTTGATAGGTGTCCATGACAGCCAGCATTTGTTGCAAGATTTCCTTGGCAGATGAGGACAATATTGACAAGAGGATACCATAACCAACTTCTTTCTCATATTTGAGAATTATGGGGAAACATCCACATTACTAATGTAGGACAAAGCACAGTAATGTAAGTAATTTACAGCTCAAAACATAAATATTTTTCAGAGGTCTGTGCAAACCATAAGAGTTCATTTGGACATATTCAGCCAACACTGAAATGATTGCTTTTCCATAACAAACATAAACACAAGAAAAATGCCAAATATTATTCTTCAAGCAGCTTAATGAGTGATTTCCTTTTACACTAATTCTAAGGCTAGAGATACATTTTGGAGATACTTATTAGTATGTCTGAAAAAGATAATGTTTTGTCCTAATTTTTAAGCTTTATGTAAAACCTGCAGTGTGAAGTGCAAACATAACCTACATTTAGTGTCTGTTATACCAAAGTATCTGAAAACATTTCGCAAGCATCCTCAGCCGGAGACAGAGCAATGATTTGTCCTCTTCAAGGACAAAATGAAGACTGCGTGTATTCAATAGGGCTCAAACTACTAATGCCCTAACAACTTCCAAGAAGAAGTGAAGGATATTGAATTCATTTGAAACTACAGGAGAGATTTAGGGATGATGTAGTTTTAAATTTGTGCTTTTACTTTGTCACTCTGGGTATCGCACTTGCTGAGGGAGAAATGAATTTTCAAAGTTATACATCTCACTGAAGGCTAATAGATGCCTTCCTCCTTTCTCTGAAGGGAGAAAAGCTCCCTTGACCTACCAATTTAGACAAGATAAATGACCGAGAGGCAGCACTATCATCTGTCACAGTGACGGCATTTGATTTGGTGTAATTTAGTAGGTGTTTTCTGGGCGGCTTTTAGTCCCCATGAGTGACTGGCCTGCAGGTTGACGGCACTTCTATGGGATGTGCAAGAATGACTCACCTGTGACCTGTTTCACATAACTCTCAGGCAAGGCTTCAATTGCTAACTGAGTTAAGAGACACCAGAGACACATGATCTCCAGTGTGTAGGAGGACAAGTAAGAGACAAAGGCAGCCATTTTGGAGGAAGGGTGACAAGGGGAAAGCATCAGGAACAGGACTTTTCTGTCCTTTTTAATTTGAGGTAGACCTGACACACATGTGAGTGACTTGCTTTGCTGTGCCTGCTTATGCGTATTTAACAGACAGGGAATAATGCCATTACTCACATACTTGCTCCTCTCCTAACTAACCTTTAGTCCTTTCTCTGGATCCAGTGCTTGCTGGTGACCATCTGAACCATCAGCAAAAGAAGCCCATAGCCTTACTAATTGAGAAGCGCTTGTACCTGTCTTACTTTCTGAGCATTGGGTAGGTGTCAAATCAGGAAAGAGCTCAGCCCACTTATGTGTTTATTTATTTAATTTAATTTCCTGTAGTAAATTTCTGTAGTAGATTTCATTACAGTTTGCCTATTTAAGATTGCATCTAAATCTGGCCTCGCTCTCATCTGCTCTGCTGAGATCTCAGGTCAAGAGAGACTACACTTTTGGATTTGCTGCTGGGTTCTCCTTTTGCATCAATGTATTTTAAATAATTGCTCAACAATTTATCAGCAACGTGGGATTTTTCACCAGGTAAAATTAAGTGGAAGATAGGAATATTACTTTCTTTAAAATTTAATGGCAATTTAAATAATAGAAATAACTTCACACTTTATAAATACAATACAGTAAAATCTCAATGTCATATTATATTTCCAAAGTGTGAGAATAGTGAACAACATTTTAAAGCTTTGCATTTTTTCATTAGTATGAATTACACATTTCCTGGCATGTGTAACCAGCTGTTTTCGCATCGTCCCAGAGTTATTTTCCAAGGGAACCAAATAGTTTTTGATTACATACCAAATATGGTGCATTTTTTTCCCCTTCTTTTTTGTCTGAAATTATGTACTGCCAGAAGGTGGCAAACAGTTCTTAGAGATGCTGCTAATAACAAAAATGGGACAAATTGTCCCCTGGAGAGTATCCACTAATGCTGGCAGTGTTATACTAGGAATGCATTCGGCTCTTTCTCATTACGTCCTGACATGCTTGTGATGTTCCTGATTGCATTGGCCTCCTGCAGCTTTCCTTTAATGCTCTGTAAGGAGGGATATTTCAGAATATTTGAAGAATCTTTAATCTTTCCTCCTGGAGCTTCCACAGCCCAGATGTAGTGCATCCTTTGTCTCCCGAGATAACTGATTCCCTGAGGTGTGGATTGTTAGACAAGCTCTTGATGCCTTCTGTTCAGCTGCCACGGCGCAGTATGCCATTCTCCCACCTGTCCTTTCCCAGAATGTCTGTGGCAATGGGCACCACAGCCCCCTTACTTCTGGCTATAAACTTCCACTACTCGTTAATTATTCAATAGTGCCATACAAACATTTTCACACAAATCACCCTTTGCTTGGCTTAGAAGAGAGAAATCCACTTTTCTTCCACTGCTGTTATCCACACCCAAACACCTCAATGCCAGTGGCTCTGAAAATAAACATCAGTGTCATTTAGGCACCTTCCACTGTGACACATTCCTTCTCTTGGCCAGGCTCCATGGCCATGTGGGCCAGCCCTTTCTTCCAGAGCATTGCCCTCATGCCTTTTTAGCAGTGCGCTGTGGGTGCCACAAGTTGATTCTATGTATGAAAACGACATGCATGCCATTACCTTTACAAAAATAAATCTAGGCCATACTTAGTTAATGTGTCACATAAACTCCTTTCCTACAAATGCAGTTAATGAGTTTGATATTGTGAAGTCTTGTTTCTGATCCAATGAAAACCTAATACAATTTCATACAATCATGTACCACACCCATCTTCCTGCTTGTCTGTTTGGGCTCAGTAATGTCCCATGACCCTGAAAATTTACAGTAACTGGCAAATGGGAGTGGAATTTTTCTGCTTTCTAGTAATTTGTGACTTTGCTCGTTATTTTCTGCAGGGGTTGAGGATGGATGGGCAGAGTAACTGCAGTGATTTATGTAAAGACATGAACAATCACAGGAAAATGAACAGGCATCTCAGTCCCTGCTCATTTTACTTGTGAATTTTGTGCTGTGAGTTTTCAGAAAAGTAGGATGATTCATTAGGAAAAGACGATGGGAGAGGCTGGTGTTAGAAGCATAAAACAAAGCCAGCTCCAGTTTCTCTGTGATCAAAGTCACCACCTGTTGTTTTTAATTTCAGAATTGGTCTCACGTTGGAATGGGGGGCACCACAACTCATGGGAGATACTGGTGGCATGGCTTTTGCAGATGTCCGTAAGAACTGAAGATCTGTGACTATAAACATAGTGTAAGTGAAGGATTTTTATCTCCTCTATGCCTTCAAAGAATTAGTTTTACCTGCTGAAGATGTGTCACTGACCTATTCCAACACTGGGAAGCACAGCTCTGCTTCCTGCTTTGTTCTCTTCCCAATGCAATTCATACTCTGATTCATTTCATGTTACTAATTATTACCAGTGAGCAACAATTCATTCCTTTGGGTTCATTATGTCCACCTTTCATTTTATCCTTGTTCTATCAAATATTTTTACAACTGTGATGGTTCACAGAGTCCTCACAAGGGCCATTTGATGCAACTTTGAATGATCTCAGCTCAGGTAAAATTCACTTTCATCACCATTTCTGTATTGTGCATGGAGTTTTCATAGAGAAAGTGCTTTCATGTTTGGAAATCTAATTTTAGAGTTACAGAAACACACTTCAGAAAGAGCAGATTGTTAATTATGCTTAGGAGACCAAACCTGCAGAATCTCAGGAGATGATGTTGGCTGTTTGGGAACTAAGAGAAAAGAGAGAAAGGGAAAGCGTAGACATAGTGCAAAGGGGGAAAAACAGCACAGTGCAAGGAAAAAAATAACAAATCCTTTAGAAAAATGCCAAATGCTTTCTTGAAGCAGGAAAGTTGTCACACACATTGATTTGTGTGTCAGTAATCTTTATAAAGTGCTATGGAAGAAAACAGATACAAATAGCACCTACTTTTAGAGTAGTTAACAATGAAACATGAAATGATTGAGCTTGAGGAGTTCCTATTCTCACTCTATATTGTTTCAGATCCTACTGTATACCCAATGCATTTTCAGCAAATCTTGTTCCTTGAGTTAGCTGTTTAATTACAGCCCTGCTTCAGCTGCTTTTACTGGCCTAATCACGTGAGATAATCATTTAATTGCCTCACGGAGTCAGAGAGAAAGAGAAATGTCTCTGAAGACCTCTGAGAATACATCTGCTCTTCAGCTGAATGTGTACATCATAGCTGGTGTTGGGGAACTCCTTCTGGGAAGCCTTTCTGGAGGCCACAGATCAAGGCTGAGTGGATTGCCATGGTGATTTATAACAGCCATTGCTCCATATCAGGCCCTCTTTAGCTCTTTAGCAAGCAAAGGTGACTGTGGGTAAGTGACCTGACAACTTTCAGGTTGATACAGGAGATAACTAAAGAATTCAGAAACACTAAGGGTGTGAGTGTCCCAGAAAGCATATAGACTGGAGAGCCTGGATGAGCCTGGATGCTGTTTGGCCCACACTTTGGCCCACACTCGATCATTCTGCTGTTGTTCAGCTCTTAAATATAAGGCACATCCATAAGCAATTAATTGTAATTTTGTTGTATACACCAAGCTTTGGATCATTTGTCTATCATCTACAACATCAGTCAGAAGACAGAACAGGACTGAGGTGATTTTAACACTGTTCTTGCAGTAGCAAGTACAGAAAAAAGATTATGAGTGAACAGCTTATCGCTCATTCCAAGAGCCTTTTTAGCCAATTCAATAGATATGGATCTGATAGGTATTTCTAGCCATTAAATATTTAAATAAATGATCATGGTCACTAATCCAAGTGAACCTGGTAAATTTGACTTTTATTTGAATTAAGTTAATGCATCTGTATAAATATTGCAGGTTTACTCACTAAGAATGTGAACAGCTGAAATGGAAAGCTGCATTCTTCACAGTGCTTTTATCCTGCACAGATCACTGCTGTGTCAGTGTTAAGTCTATGGACAGCCTAAGTGCTAGTCTTGAATGATGCTACTCCAACTACACATTATGATTCACTTGGTCCTTCAAGTTGTTTGGTACACCTTTTGGAGTGCCAAACATCTCACATCTATCAGATCAGAACAACCAAGTTGATTGAAACTCATCCCTTTAGAAAAGAAGGTTTTATATCTTCTGAGTACTCAGCAGTAGAATAGAAGCTGCAGAAAACTCAGCAGTTTTATTCCAGAACCACAGTGGAGCTGGAAAATCTATCTGCATTAGAAGTTACTGTATAATTAGAAAAGATAATGACTTTTAAATTAGTTTTTATTAATAGAATTAAGCCACATTAAGTCATAAAAGGTGTTCATAAATATGTTAATAGAATGTGTGGTATTAATGAAAAACATTCTGTAAAGTCTGAATAATTTAAGAGCTAGATATTACACATTTAATTAAAATTAAATATTAAAATTATTAATTATTTCAGCTAAAATGGGTGTTGCCAGTAGGCATCACATCCTGTCTGGTCAATAAATAGCTGTCATTATTAAATATACATAGATAATACATAAAATTTAGTTAATAAGTAAGGAATTCAGAGTATTTTGACTGTTCATCAAATGCCCCTCAGAAAGCTGTTCCCAGCAGGTGCTGCGTTGGCAGTTCTCACTTAAGATCACAGCAGGATCTTAAGCAAAACACATAACTTGGTTCAAATGTATCCTTATTTACAATGTTCATGTATAAATATTCCTATCCTGCCAGAGTTAGAAGCTTTTGAATTAATTTAGTCTCTCTTCAGCTATGTCTTTTCAGACTCAAGGCCACTGGGCAATGAAGGGTCAGCCCTGAGACCAGGCTTGCTGTTGGGGTTGCCATGACATCTGACGTCTTTTGGACTCTGAGACAATTTTCTCTGAAAACTGTCTAATGAGATGGAAGTGCATGTATAAATGAATGCAACCTTGTAATATATTGTATTGTTCATTTCCTAATGAGCAAATGCAAAGTACGTGTTTTCAGAATGAACCCAGATATTTAAAATTCTGAACTGCACATGTGTTGCTGTAGCTAAAAAAAAATATGTTATATTCTCCATGGTCTCATTCGCTAAACATGAGTTGGAGAGTAACAGTTAGCACACACTGTCAAATAATAATAAAAAAAAGCATTTCATTTTCTCAATGATTTTTTCCAAGCAAGGAGTAACGAGCTGTGAGATGTCTGGCAGAGTCCATGAGCTCCCACAGCTTCTCCCTACTGTGGGGCCACAAACACCAGCTGGAAGCAGCACCACAGGATGCTGGACCAACCACAACCAATGTCTTCCATGGAATAAGCTTGTCTTCTATCCAGTGACTAGAATATTTTTTTATGTCATGCTGTATATGAGCATTTAGATATATCAAATTTTACATGCCGATGACTAGAGCCAAAAGAGGGTCTAAGTTTAATTTAGATTTACGTATCATAGCACCAGGCCTCTGGCAGGGATTTCCCAATAAACCTTGACTGCTGGTTGTTGTATTTTATATAACTCCTTGTAGTTTCATAGCTGTGCTTTTGTCCCTTAAAGATCTGATAGCTGCTTATGGAATTTTTTAAGCAAGCTAAAAAGACGAATCTCTTATTCCTGGATAACCACAGATCACTTAAACTATCACTTAAATGAATTCAAAGTCATCATATCCCAAGTTCAGCTGATATTTTTAGAGATGGAGACTACTGCGAGGTGCAAAGATAAAATGTTCTTGTGCATTTCAAGGCAGAGGTGGGTGCACAACACCTCTGGCATCCCTCCAGAACAATATGAAGTTTGACCCCTCCAAATCAATGTTCACATCAAAATATGAATGAGTGGCTCTCTTCTTATTAGTGAATATGTGCCATTACAGAAAATTGGCTGTGCTGAAGAAATGTGGAATGGGCTTTAGAACCCTTAATGTCCAGTAATAAAAGAAGCTACTGCATTAAGTTTGTTATGAGAATTATTGAGTCAGTCCCCAGGAGTGACAACTTATGTCTCCGTACTGTTCCCATTGATATGGAGGTGTGCTGCTGTAAGAACACCACCACAAACACAGGGAAACTAACTCTGATGAACAGGACCACGGAGCAGTGAAGCCATGCTATTAATTTGGGGGCACATTGTGAATTTGGGAGTGAGAAAGACAGATATGAGCGGTAAGAGAGATTTTGCGTCATGTTATGCTGCAAGAGCAGAAAACTGGACTTAGTTCTATAGCAGATGACAAAGACACAGTCACTGAACCCCATTTCTTCCTGTTTCTCTGTTTGCAAGAAGAAAAGAAAAAAACAATGCAGTGAAGACTGAGAGAGACAGTTGTGTTCTCTTAGGCCCTTTATTTTGGGCACTTATCATCTAATATCGTCAACTGAACAGATACATAGGAAACTGCAGAGAAAATGTTATAAAATGACAGTTCATGTGAACAGAACCAAGGATAATGTCTGCTCATCTGTTTTAGCCACTGTAGTTTAGCTGTAATTAGCTACTCCTTACACCCCATTAGTAAATGTACTCCAGTATATTGTATTGTATTAATTAAACCTTAGTAATAAGAGAACTTACTCAACACCCTTTTATTAAATCTTGCTCAGATGTGGAGGAACACTGACAGTTTTGGTGTGGATTATAACACATATGGATTAGTGAGTTTCTGCTGTAATAATAATGCACAGCAGTCAGCTAGGAATTTTAATCTTTAAAGTGCTTTTCAAGCATTAAATAATTAAGGCCCCATAACACTCTCACGAGACAGGTAAGTAAGTAAATATTCCTATTCCCATTACACAGACTGGGGGAGTATGGGTTAGAGAACTCAGCTGGACTAACTAAAGTCTCTGGAGGTGTAACTACAAAAGCAACATTTAGGATTATGGAATGGATTTGGTATGTCCACATTTAAATGTAAGGAAATGGCATCACCCCACTAGTTCAAAAACTCAATAAGCCTTCCCATCCGTCTCCCTTTCTAAAGCGTGTTTTCTATTACTGTATCAAGGGATACCTCTATAAAGGTCTATGTGTCTTTTAAAACAGAAGGTTTCTGTGCGTATCCCTACACATACACTGTCACTTAACAGAAGGATGTTCTACTTTCCTGCCAGCTGCTACATATTTATTAAAAAATAAGGACACGTTTGCAAAACAAATTTTAATGTTCAGTTTTGTCCTTGAACAGTTGTAGCATTAAAACAGCCAGAACCTGTGGGGGCTCATATTCAAATTGCCTGATGGTTTTAGACTAATTTTATTAACCAGAGCTTTGATTCATTTGGTTAAATTAGTGGGATTTTTGTTGTTGTTGTTGTTTGTTTGTTTTTAACACACTGCAGGTTCCTGAAATTAAGTTGGTGTTGTTAGAAGTAACAAGGTGTTATTGGAAATGTGGCATGAATATGAATGAATGTTTGCAGTTCCATCAAGGTGGTCCCTGAATGAAAGGGCACTTTTCCAAAATGACTATTGATTTTTGAGTTCACATCAGATGAATGATATATGGGCTAGTTCAAGATTCAGTAACACCCAACCTCAGCTCTGGAGGTTTGTAAAGTGAGTACTAAAAGTAGGATGAATAGGATTATCTGATCAGTACTCTGAACAGGTAGATGTATCTGGATTAAATGTTCAAGCCCAGATGCTTTAGCCATGTATTATCCAAAGATAAAAGCTACTGGCATACTAACAGAGTTAAATAATTAGAAGATTGAAGTTTGCAGCTGCTTGGAGATTTCTGAAGGCTGAAGATTTTCTATATCTAAACAACAAAAACACAATATATGCTCCCAAATTTTTCATGCTTTTTTTTTTTTTTTTTTTTGCAAATATAGATACAGTGCTCAGTAGCTAACCTGTCCTGCATGAAAGCACATGAAAGCACAGAACCTAAGAAGGTATCACTTGATCTGGATGTACTTTCCAAACCGCCTTCTAACAACTGCATCTCTCCATTGTTATATCTAAAGTCAACTAAGTCTATTGGTAACTTCAGTAAATGATTATTTATCCAAAATGGGACAACTCTTGTGAGAGAAATTCAGACTCATAAAAGACTGACTTGTAATGTCATGGTACGGGCCTCTCCTAAGACGTGTAAGAAAAGCTGATATCTCTGTCCCCTATGCTGGGAGACTTGATTCACATCCTTGGTCAGGGCTGTAACAGATGGCCTTTTTACTATGAAGGTAGCATGTACATCTGGTTGGGACAAGCATCCTTGCAAAACCAACTCTTTAGGAAAGTCCCACCACACTGTTCCATTAAAAACACAGGAAAGTGAAAGGTTATAAGATGCTTTGATTTGCCCCAACATTTCCTGCCCAATAAATAATCAGCTCTGTGGCTGCATAACTAAGCTAATTTATAGACAATCTGAATTTCTGCTTGTCTCATGAAGGCTTATTTCCTCTTTCTGTTATGCTACTGGAGAAAAAACAAAGCTAATTGTAGAAAGTAATGATTATTAATGTATAATACTTATACTAGAACTGCAGCTTGCTGTGACAATGGAGACTTGCAAACTGGCCCTACCACCAGGCCAGTTCCTAACCTCATGGTCAATCGGAATGACTTTTCTTCATGCACCAAGGTCAGCAAAGAAGAATTAAGGTAAGTATGACTGGACTGCAAGCACTGGTGCTGTTCGGGGTTTTATGCTACAACTTCTGATGTGTTGCTAAGGGATCTCAGACCAGATGGGGAAAGACACTGATGTATACAGTTAAGATTCTTGAACTACACTGCTGCAATTTTCCAATGGCCTCTACATGTGTACAGTTATGCACTACCAAAACACAAGGGAACGTTTGCTTTCCAAACATTCTTCTTTGCAGATACAAGCCAGAAATAAGCTGTAACAGGCAACACCTGCAAGCAATTGATTAAATTACCCTGATTTGCATGCCCCAATCTCGTCACTCAAACACAGCTTTTTGGTGGGGGTGTGGTGGGCAGGAATTCTGTGAGGATCTGCTCAAAGCACAGTAGCTGGAGGACAGCTTTGGGAATATCCTTTCCTTTTCCAATCTATCTGCTTCAATAGCTTGAAACTTGCCTTATAATTAGAGCAAATACACTACAGTGTGCAAAGTCAATAATAGCAGGGAGACTGAATTCATCTGAACACTGCTGGGTTTTCTGTGATGACAACAATCAAGAAAAGCTAGGAAAAATACATTTTCCTTTTCCTTTGCTTTCCAGGTATCATTTCTGGCCATGAGTGTATATTACAATTTTTTGTATCCGAATACCTTGTGCAGTAGGATCTCAGGGAAATAGCTTGAAATCATGTGCAAAGCGTTATGTATAAATTCAGCAAAGTCATCAGGTTTAAAAATTGCTTGTTGCCTTACAGCCTCTTCCCCAAATAGTCTTCAATTTTACATTAGTTATTTCTTCAAGAAACTGCACATAAATATGATTTGAGATCAGCATGTAACTTCCACCTTCACATCACTGCTATTTTTGTAAGCCTAGGACCATAACAACAGGGATAATTATGGCTTTGGCTATCTGTAGTTTTGTCATGAGGAAAAACAGATATATAGCAGACCTATGGCTGTGCTTCTTGCACTACCGGTAGTGGAACTCTAAGAACCAAATATGCAGGATATTAAAATAAAATGCATAGGTGCTTTGTTATCTAAGATAACCAGTTATAAAAGAAGAGTTGAATTTAGAAACTACTAAAAGAGCAAGAGTGTAAGAAAAAGGTAGAAAAGACTCAATTAACAACTGTGAGAAACAAAAGCAAATTAGAGAAAGATAATATACATGCAGAGTTTACAAACCGTGTCTTTAGGGTGGCCCAATAAGTAGAAATATGGGGACCCATGCTTGTCACTTTTCATGCACATGGAGAGACTGGAAGGTACCATTCCTAAAGGAAGGGGAGGAACAGCCTAGGACCAATCATTAGAATTAACAGAACCAGTGACATAAAGATATTTCACTATTGTTAGAGCAGAGAATTCTTAGTAAGTTTAGAACACCCGAGTAAAAAGTGCATATGTAACAGGAAAGAAGTATTTCTGTAGAGCTGAGACAAATAAGCATGCTGTAAGTCTAAGTATTAGTGAATAATTTCAACTACTACATGTATATATTCAGGAGGTGGAGGCACCTGAACAGTGCGTGTGGAGTACATCTCGAGGTGCTTTTTGAAGGAGTTATGACAAATGAAAAGCAAAAGTTTCAGAAAATTTCAGAACTTGCCAATCAGTTTGCATGAAAAATCCTTGCGTTGGTATCAACTCTGACATTTTTTGTCTCAGTTGATGGGGCAGCTCTGGAACATGAACTGAGAGTTACTTCAAGCCCTTTCAGAAATGGCTGCTTGCTAAATAACTGGCAGCTTTCATCTATTAGCCAGCAATAACTTTATGTATACTGAAGCTTTACTCGTCATGTGCAATAACTTAAATAACTAAAAATGAATCTAAATCCCAGTTTTCAAAATCATGTTGTAAATCCTAAGGAGGGACTTCTTATAAGGGCATGTAGTGACAGGATGAGGAGAAATGGCTTTAAACTGGAAGAGGGCAGATTTAGACTAGATATTAGAAAGAAATTCTTTACTGTGAGGGTGGTGAGACACTGGAACAGGTTGCCCAGACAGGCTGTGGATGCCCCTGCCCTGGAGGCATTCAAGGCCAGACTGGATGGGGCTGTGAGCAACCTGGTCTAGAGGGAGGTGTCCCTGCCTATGGCAGGGGGTTGGAACTGCATGATCTTAAAGGTCCTTTCCAGCCCAAACCAGTCTATGATTCTATGATGATCCGTAGAGTGGGTTTTGTACATGACAGCCCTATGTGAAGCCACACATCTTGAAAATGAACAGAGAGAGGTAAAGAAAAGCCACTGTACAGTGCCATCAAGTTGGAACCCAGTGATCTATGTGGGTCTTCTCTAATTCTGCATATTCTAAGATTCTGTGAAATGACAGCCAGCCACGATACACAGAGTCCTTGTGTGCCAGACCTCGCTGATTCTGATCATCCCAACACAGTGCGTTCAAGGCTGGACCTAGACTTCCAAAGGAGGGGAAGTTTTTCATAAACACTGATGTGAATGGACTGGACTGCCTAAAACTTCCAGCTTTCTTCAGGAGGTGCTAAACAACTTAAAACTAAATGAAAAATGACAAAAATTGATAGAAACTTGGAAGAAAGCGAAGTCCTGCTGTGAAAGCTTTGATTCTTTGGCTTTCTTTAAAGTGTTTCTCATGGATGAAATTCAGTATTTCTACCTTTTGGCACCAGCAGGGAAGCAGGCTGGGGGTGGATGTTGTGCCTTGCTGTTGGGATAGAGTCCACCCATAAGTCACCATTCAGAGGTTAATCATGTTTCAGCCTCCTTCACCTTTTAGCCCAGATTGCAGTATTTTTAAATTTATTTATTGTAAAATACATTACTTTCAAGCACTTTTTGTAATTACTTACGTATTCCAATGTAATTTTATGCATCGAAAGGAAATACTAGCAGCAGTAAGCCAGAAGAAGCAAGTTGCCAGCACTGCTGAGACATATAGTAAAACATCACAGGTTTTCCTAGGGACCTTTTTCCACTGATATTTAGAAAAATTCTGGTTGTTGCTGAAGAAAGCTGTAGCTTCTTGGGGCAGAACTGTCATTAGAATTAACCTGCCTCTTGCAGAGCTCATTGTTGGATGGAGAGGCTGCGATTTGTTAGTTTTATTTAAACCTGAATGTTGTTATTCTTGGATGCTGTGAACCATTTTGCCTCGTTTTGCCTTTAGGGATGCCTCTGCATCCCGATGCTCAGCTGTGCAATATAGATATGTTTCTGATGGTGTTCTTATAGATAGGGATAAGGCCGGAAAATTACGAGTGCCTGCAATTAGACAACCACAGTGTGAGCAAGCAGCAACTCCTGCAGAAAGCCAATAACTTTGACAAATGCATAAATTGGGAATTAAGCAGACCTTCTGAGAAAAACTTTGGTCTGCTGCTTTAAAGAAGTTGTATTTATTGCTCGGCTGAGAAGTGCTCAGTACCGAAATGTTGGCTGTGAATGTTGTGTATTGTGACTTGTATAAAACCTGGTGTTTCCTGCAGCAATCCCTAGGCACTAAAAGCACTGCAGGATTGGGATTCCCAGCAGCACTTGCACAGTAATATGATTTCTCACTGTGGTCTCGATTCTTTGGAGAACAAGTCTGGCAAACTCTTTCCCACAAAACATGATGCTGCTGTTCTTTGGGTTTGGATGAACTGTGGCATTTCACCTTCTGTGGCATTTCACCATTTGTGAAAGTCCAGTTCCTTTGGCTACCTTTATCCTCAGCAAACATGTTCAGAGATTCTGGGTGATAAAAAGTTCATTTCCTAAGCTTCTCTTGGTGCGCTCTGCTGTGAATCAGCTTCTGTTTCAGAGCATTTATCATATCTCTACTCCCTCAAGCATCTTCTGATAGAAGAGGGTACACTAGCACAGGATTTCTGGCTACTTGGGACCTTCTCTCTTTGAAGTGCCATAGGATGTCTGGAATTAGCAGAATTTGCAGCTGGCTTTGAAGCAAATGTTGCTTCTAAAACACTCTTTATTCCTTTCCCTAGGTTTATGCAGTGCCTCAGCTCAAGCCAGAGTTTCCTGGGATGTACTTACAAGGATGGATTTCCAGGTGGCACAAACAGACATGTCTCATTCAGATTTACACTCTCTCAGGAGCGCTCTTCATTTCTTCGCTGAAATCTTTCTGCTTTTCAGTTTACATTTTTCTCTTTCACAGATCGCTTTCTTATCAGTGTTGGCTTTTTCTTAACACTGCTTTCACTGATGCCAATCACATCCGCATTCCTCCACTGATAATTCTTATACGTAAATTCATGCTGTCATATTTTGTGCTAAAAGAACAATGGCTTTGGAATTTAAAAAGAATTGGTCACGTTGCTCTAAGAAAATACAAAGTTGAAGACTGAAAGACAATAATGTGGCATTTTTTAGATTGTTGGTTTCAGCTATCCTTAGCAACCTTCCTTCTTAATACCCTAAGTCTGAAAGCCACTGCTCTTAGAAAGGGTTTGAAATGCAGCCTGCCTACAGCTGATTTAGGAAGCCCTGACCTTCCACTTGTCAGAGACTGAGAGAGAAGAGCCAGGAAAGCATCCTGATATGCTTCTTTTTTTTTTTTGCATTCCTTTCCAGTTGCCTGTGCCGCACCACTGCTGCAATTCAGTCAGCCCTTCAGCCTTGCATTCTGATGCTCAACCAAGTCCTATTTCCATTTGAGGGGCTGCAGAGCTGGACACTGATAGTGATAAGAGGGATTTCTGACATGTACTTGTTAAGAACGACAAAAGAGGTTGATTCTTTCAGTTAAAAAAAAAGAAAAAAAGAAAAAAAAAGCTCCAATTAGTCTTATTGCAGCTCAGCAGAGAGGTTCTGGTGGGAAGAAGAAATAACTCCTGTGTTTGCACTACTTGGATGTCTTCAGGTCCACTTTGTCCTTGAACTTATTTGTCACAATCTTTCTTGTGTTCGGTTTTTCTTAATTTGGAAAATACGTTATTTTCTGGGGGTTTCTGTCATCAGCACTCTGATAAATGCTCTTTGCGGTGTGCTCTTATCCTTGAGATTCTGTCCTTCTTGAAAAGCACCCTTTGGTGTTCATCATTTCTAATTGTTATTTTGTTTATAACTTTCTAAAAAGATGCTGTTGATTTTGATGTGCATTTTCTGTTTATTCATATAACACTCTTTATTGCTTTGGAAATGACCTAGGGAGGACTGGAATATCAGATCTTTTCAAAGCAGCTGCTTATTTTGTTTTCATTCCACCTGCAGACTGAACACAGTCCTAATATTTCTCTGCCTGTGTCATGTTTGCATTAAGAACTGCAGACATGCAGCCATTACTTTCTGCACTGATGCTTTCTGTAGGTTATGTGTACATTACAAAGTAATTTTTGAGCACTTTTGCTGCTGTTTCCATGCAGTAGGTAAACATGGATTTCAAACATTGCTACTTAGTTCTTCCACATGGAACAGTAAGGTGGGGATGCAGCTAGGAAAGTGATTAACTCTCTCATTAAACAGCAATTCTTGGTAGCAACTTCTACAGAATCATAGAACCACCTGGGTTGGAAAAGACCTCTAAGATCAAGTACAACTGTCAATGTGACCTATAAAATTCCATCACTAAGCATGTACCTTAGCATCAATAGTGCCTTAGAGCATATATCACAATAATCTGCATTTTTATACAGCCTTTCCTCTAATCCTTCCGAATGACTTTCCAAATGGTGAGCAATGCTTTAAACTTCTATGTGAATTCATCTAATTTTTTCTCTGTTATTACTACAAACTTTGCCCAGAACTGTAGAGGTTTATCTGTATTTCCCAATCAGGTACTTTTGGGGAAAGGAAAGCTCATGCTCCTTTACATCTGTTGGTGGAGATTTGTTTTCCCAGAACAGTACTATATACACTGAACATTATTTTTTCCCCCATTTATTTATATTTTCTTATTACTTTGTAGTACGGTACAGATCTACAAGACTGTGTGAACATTTTAGATCTCCCATAAACTTAGATTTAAGTGCCATCCAGAAGGTGGATTAAGAAAGGTAGATTTGGAAAGGCTCCAAACTATAATCAAGTCTGGCACAGATTCCTTGGTCTCAGCAGCGCCCCATGACCCCCATTAAATTAAATCTTTTTCCAAGGAACCTGAGAATGGCTGGAACATGGCTGTGCTATTTGAGAAAGATTACTACTGTCATGTCAGTAGTGGACTCTTATTTATTCTTTCATTAAACATGATGCACTTCTCTCTACAATATAAGTTTTGGAGGTGATCTGAATCTCTGCTGGAAATCTTCCTGGAGGGGTTGGCTAAAATTCTTATTAATTATCTTCGTACTAATTTATCATAAGCACTGATAGTCATTTTGGCTTTGTTCCCACTCACAAAATATACAAACGACCAACTTAATCACCAGGCGAGCAGGTTCTGACCCGGAACCTCTTGAAAAAATGCAACTAGCGCTATCCCAAGTGTTGCCTGAGCCATAGGATTGGCTCTCGTTCAGAGAGGAAAATAGAGCAATTATCACATAGACCAAGAGCTGGCAAAGCACTGGCTTTCAGTGGAACTGACTTTAGTGCCTCCAGCTGAGGTAATGAGCTTTTGTTGATAACAAAGGCTGACCTGAACCTACATTTAAACCTAAGTATTACTTTGCATTCTCATATGCTACTGCAATTACTGATTCTAATGGGAAATGATTCTGGAACTTCAAACAGAATATTAGAAAAAATTAAAGGACTTTTGGAAGAACTAGCATAGGGAGGTAAAGGAACGGTTATTTAAAAATCATTTTTCTGTGATATTTAAGGCCCAGCTGCACACGTCATAGAACTTACGTAAATATATGACACGGTCGTGCTGTTCTTTAAGACATAATTTCTATTCCAAAAAAGTGCTTTTTGTCTTTGAATTACCTTTGGATAACTCACGTTTATTTCTTGTCATTTCAGTAATGAAATATGGTTTCTATAGTATCCAAACGTCTCTCACTTTGGAATATTTGAAAAAGCCTCAGAAACAAAATGTGAGATGAATGAATCTTGCTTTCTCATCATAGTCAGCAGTCTCCGTTTCTATTCAGACTTAGCTTCTATTTGATTGTCTGTGTATACTGACAGAGATAATACGGAGGGTAGGGTTGTCAAAGTACATTCTTTTTAAGGCTTGGAGTTTAAATCTGAGCCTCTAAATGATGTGGCAACAAGACCATCTGCTGTGATTCAAAATGTGCAGAGAGGTACCAATAGAGGAAAGGACAGCTTACAGGCAAATCAGCAACTCCCAGCACACTCAGAGATATCCTCTAAAGAGTTCAAAGTGCTTCCTCCAATGCACATCTTCTAAGCCATTGCCTGTGTTGGGAGGGCAGCAGAGGACAGTGATGTACACACATCTGTGTGTGGCCTTGAGCCAAGAAAGTACTTAAATGTGAATAAGTCCACCTGTACTCAGATAAGCACTTAAGTCCATATTTAATATGCCTTAGCACATGACAATATATTAATTCGCAACTGCTACTTAACACCAAAGCAAGGTAATTAACTTAAATAGGTTCATGCACATAGAAAAACATAAAGATGAAAACCCACCATATTCAGGGACCTGGCCTGTTCCACGTTTCAACAACAGTCGCACTCTCCTGCCACCAGACTTGATTAGCTCTATTGCTCTGGCATGTGTCATGTCCCTTGTGCTTTCTCCATTGATTTCAATTATTTGATCCCCTACCTGTCAGGTAAGAAGAACATTGAGTCAGACAGAATTGCAGGAAAATGAGCGTTTCAGGAAGAGACATATTCAATGGATCACAGGTTACTTGAATGACAGACAGACACATCAAGGCAAATTTGTTCCTGTCTGTCTGAAGGATATCTCTGGCAGATTAAGTAACCTCCAAGATGGATTCTGAATGGGCTGTACCAAATTCTGCTCATCTGCTGCTGAAATCAGAGTAACATGTTTGTAACCTGTCTTGTGCTTTCTACACCGAAGATGATCTGTGAATTGCTTGCTGCGTTGGGATCACTGGAAGCAGGTTACCACTATACGGTTCACCTTGCAGTGTTGTACTGGCCTGAGAGCACCACTGCTGCTCGGAATTGGCTGTTTTCACAGAGAAAAGAAAATGTTTGTCAGAGTACGAACACTGAGATCTGCCACTCGAATATCCAAATCTTGGCAGCATGGTTTCACACCAGATTTAGTGTTGCAAACTAAAGAAGGAAAGGCAAGTGGCTGCAGCAGCCACTACCCAGATCAAGCATATGTGCTGGATTCTCATGAGTGTGATTTGCACTATTTGCCCACTGGTGGTTTTCTCTGGGGTGTCTGCTCAGTGCAACAATCCCCACAGCTCTGATTACAGATTTCTATTGCTGCTCTCCTGGCTGCTTTGCAGTCATTCAGCCTCCTGAGCACCTTTCTGCCTCTATTTCTTTGGCTACAAAGCAGGGCACTGCTGTCTGTGTCTCCCTCCCTGAACTCCCTTGCATTGTGCCTTGTTCTGGTTGTGCCCTTCGCTCAGAGAGAAGCCAGCTTTGGATTCAGGAAACCTCTGCACTGAGCAGCAGAGTGCTCACTTCACATGGTCAGCACAGCGGAGAGCACACAGAGCAGGCAATAGCTCTATTGCAGCTTGGTGCAGTACCATGGCCCCACACTAATTCTGTGGGATGGGTCAGTGAGCAGCATGGAAAGGTGATAGCCCTGTATTAGCAGCACCACAGCCTCCAGAGGTGAGGGTTTTCAGCTGCATTGCAGATGTGCTTTTAGAAGGAACACCTGGATGGAGATCCTGGTGTCGGTAGAGGTGCGTGTCCAGGAGCCAGGTTGCTGAGAGCCATGTGAGGGTCTGAGCTGGGTGGGCTCAGCAAACTCATTTATCAGTGCTATGAGAGCACAGCTGCATGGGGGAGTCACATCTGCCTCAGTCTGCATCTGTGTATTCCTCACTGTGGGGAGCTGTGCACACCCAACACACTGAAATAACAGTGCTGTATACATCCGAGAGAGGGTTTTAAACAGATGTCTGGATGATGAATGCTTACTTTTCCCCTTGCAGACTTCTGTTGACAAAACCAGCTCTTTGCTGGCCTTGGACATTGGAATGCTTTCTGTTTTGTATGCTTTCTTTTCTGCTATTGTATTTCTGTCAACTGAAAGTGTAATCCTCCAGAAGCTTTCTTTCCTTCCTGAGTTTGCAATACAGTATTTACCAAATAAACTTGCATAATATGAAATGTAAACAAGACTGCTTGCATCAAAGAAAACTGGAAGGGATGTTAAGTCATCTAGTCCCTACTTCTGTTCAAAAACAGAAAGAATGCTACTAAAAGCACTATGCCAGTGATTCTCAACAGGAATTTGTACCTAGTCAATAGAAGTTGCAGTCTATTTTAAGAACTCTTCTGGGGTACTGCATGCAATCTCCTCCAGTACTTTATTTAACTAAAAAGCCATTGATCCAAATAAAACCTCCGAGCCTTGCTATTATGTTTAGTATTTTCTGCAGACTGAGCAGTGGAGGAAAAATTCAGGATTATTTGATACCAAAAGGCCATATTTTTTGCAGTGCAAATTTCTTTCTTAGAGGATTTTCTCTGTTAGGAAGAATGGATGTAGCATGCAGTATGGATTTTTAGATACTTCTGCTGACATCCAGCGCAGTGACACACACCAGAGATGCTACTGGGATCACACAGTGGTTGGCCATGAAGGTCTCCTGTGTCACCCTGACTTCTGCAGGGCCGGTTGGATGTAGCTGAGCAAGACCAGAAAATCCCTCTTACCACTTACATCACACAAAGACTAAACATAGATTTATAGCACTCCCCCCACAAGGAAGCTAGTAAGGACAAATGCAGATGGAATTCCACCAGTTTGGGAAAGCTTCTAAATGCCTGCTTCTAAATGCCATGAAACAACAAAATCCTCATAGAAATCCTGTGAAAGTCAAGCCATACTTTCCAAAGGTTTGAAAACAGTTCTTTTTTTTGTGCCTTACTGCCTGGCTATACCACGTTTTGCAGGAGGTATTTAGAATGATCTTGTTAGTGTGTTTTGAGAAAAGAGGTGCCAGATCAGATCAAATGAAGGAGGTGTTTTTAACGCTGCTTGATAAATAGCCTTCAAAATGAGTAACGCTGAATGTTGTTCAGAGCACACACAGTCCTTCAAATAAAATCCCCTGCACCCCAGAGCAGAAAGACAGAAAGAGATTTTCTTACAGTTTAATATGTAAAAAAGGTTATGTTAATGCCACATTTTCCCTTGCTGTTTGCCTTTCTTCTGTTCTCATTGGTCAGCGTACAGGAACTACTTTGTATTAGTGTAACCTTTTCTGTATTTCAGTAGGTCAATTTGTTTTCTCCATAGGCAGTGAATGTATGATCTGATAGTTCCTCTTTTTAATACAAAATCATATGTGCAAACAACCCTGGAAAGCTTAAAGAAAAAAAGAAAGCCTAACATCTTGGGTATATATGAGTGAAGGACAGGAAAGAAACCAGTTTGCAAAAATTGGGTACTCTGAAATTTCCATTACAAGGATTGAGACCAGAGGAAAAATAAATAGTGTCAGGAGCAGAGGGTTAATTGTTTTCCCTGCATTTGTGTCTTGTGGCTGACTGATGTGTAACTGAATTATGGCACCTGTGCAGCACAGGCCCAGCTCTGATTAGATAAGAAAAACAACACAGAAGAGAAATGCGATGAAGAGCCTTGCCCTGGGAAGAGCTTCAATTAGACTTCTTCATATCTGGGGAGTTCAGACAAAAAGAAAATCTTGATTGAGAACTGGTTTCCTGTATATCTAATAAGGTACAAATTTCTATTCTTACTTTTTTTTTTTTTTTCTGAAGTTAACATTTATAACCTCTCTTTTCTTCCCCCTGCCTGTATGGATTCTCTGATGTTTGATACGCGGCCTTCATGCCACGCACTTTCTCTCAGTCCAGGTATTCAGATGTGCTCTCTCCTCTTCTCTGCTCAGAAAGCAAAAAGCTTGTCATAAAACAAACCTTTCTCTTATGACCCTTGACAGATGCTCCTGGTTTAAATCATTCATTTGGGAGAGAGAAAGACCTGAAATTTTGTTCTGGGGCTATTTCTGCTGTTTTATAATCCAGTGATTATTGAAGAGGAGCTTGGATATACCAAGGTGAGGCCAGAGGTAAGATGAGGGTGAGCACGTCTAGAAAGTTTGTCTTACAGTGTACCCTCACTGCTCTCCTTTCAGGATCAAAAGCTGGTTTCCATAGTTTTATTCCTGTGCCACACATGATCTTTTTTAGGTAATCCTCCTTTGGGTACTTCCAAGTACATACACAGTCCCCAGATTGCTAAGCTTGGGGGTAGGCAGAACTGATCAAAATGATAAAATTCTTCCCATGTGGGAGAAGCACTCTGGTTAATAATGCTTCCATAATGAGACTTTTGCATTTTTGTAGCACATCAGGTTTGTGACTCATGGTTAGCTTAGATTCCAAATTTATCCCCTACAGTCTTATTTATTCCCTATTTTAAAACATGCATCTGATTTCTCTGCCCTAACAGAAGCACAATGCGTTTCATATTGGCTACTTCAGTACAAAAAGTTCCTTCTGAAATCTGACTCAAAGTCTTTTTAAGCTCCCTTTGATTAACGACCTCTTGGTGTCAATGAATTTTGCTATTTATCAATAAATCTCAAGTTATTAATGAA
Organism: Excalfactoria chinensis; assembly: GCF_039878825.1. Taxonomy (NCBI): domain Eukaryota; kingdom Metazoa; phylum Chordata; class Aves; order Galliformes; family Phasianidae; genus Excalfactoria; species Excalfactoria chinensis. The sequence goes on along the minus strand of NC_092825.1, from coordinate 11,160,735 downwards.
TTTGTTGAACTGAGCTTATTTTGTTACAGACCCCCCAGAAGTACACTTATAATTCAGGAGCAAACCACTCAGAGTTTCCTTTGAGAGTGATTATTTTCATTAACTACCTGACAGTGACTCCACCTAGATGTTATTTCTCCATCTCGTTCCTATGGATTTTCTATAAGAGAGTGCTGAAAGGTGAAAAGAAGATGCCTCATACCTTTTCCTTCCCACTTTTGCCCAAAGAAATAAAAATGAAAATAAGAAATGAAAATCAGACTGATGTGACGACGTTTATTTTTTGCAATCTTTGTTCACATTTTTTTCCCAAGTTTTTGATAACTCGTCACAGATTAATTCTGAAAATGAAAGTTAAAGGGACTTCTGCTATTCTATTTTAGAAGTAGAGGATGTGTTTTCCATTCTTGAGTCTGTGTTTTCCTTTCTTGAGTCTGCCACTAACTTCCTTGTACTCCATGAGTTCTTGGAGAACCAATCACCAGTAGTGTAGAAATTACTTTTTCTAAGTCCCTGAGCATACGTAAGCATCAGCAAGTCCAGCTGATTTTATCTCAAAATTCTTTAAGCATTTTTTTCCTTACTTGTATCTCCACTCATTTGCTTTTGTTGAAATGTGTACTGTTGAAATGATGATCTTTCTGAACATTTTGATGAAGATTGATAGAAAGAAAACACTGAATACTTCAGGCTTTTACACATTGTCAGTGAGTGATGGATCTGTACTTTCCTTCTCTTCATCTTTATTTTAATGTATTTCTGTTACCTTTTTACCTTTTATGCTTTCCTTGCAGACTGTTTGGATATCCATCTGACTCACTTAAACTTCCTTCTGCATTAATAGGACACCAGCCACCTAACAGGTGTTGTAGCATCACATTTTGAATGTCTGAATTGCTTATTGGGTAAGACCCTATGATGTTAGCGCCTTTCATTGAACGTGGAACATTTCAGTATCTGGCCATTATTTGTAACAGGAATTTCAGCAAGATGCTTTTTGTAGAGATACAAAGCTTTTTACACAAGTCACCATCTAAAAGATAAGCTTCAGTGTAGCAGCATTATCATTTTGGAGGGTGTTTAATTTCTCTGTCATTTTGCACTTTTGGATTTTATTTTTCTTAAGAAATTAACAACAACAAAAATTTCCTGAGCCTGTAGAGTTAACCATCAATAAAGTCACATCTCCAGCTCCCACACAGTTCAGGTACAATTTTTTGCATGGCTGCCTGAGAGGATGCATGCATCCCAGTCACTACATTTCAAATCCACTAACAGCTCAGGAAAGGTTTGAGAGTGCTGCCCCTGAAGCCCAATATTTTAATCTCACAAAGCTTTAGACTGCCTTTCACTCTTTAAAATAAATACTGACTTGAAGATGTCATTACACAGAGTCAGTGTGCAGAGCTACAATGAACACAACTCTTTGCTAGTCATCAGTGGTTGGGAGGCCAGTCATGCAAACCAGTCAATGGACCCCTTCCTGCTCTCAGTAGCAGGCCTTGCATCATGGCACCCCCAGAAATGGCAGCAGCCCTGATTTGTAACCTTCCTGGCAGTCTTCAGCAGAGGTGACGAAGCCTTAGCAATCAGACATATTCACCAGCCAAAGGCTGAAGTGCATTGGCAAGGTGGCCTGGGAAGCTTGTACAACTGCTGTCATCTGTATTTATTCTCAAGAAACAAGCTAGTTCCAGCTACGAATCTGACAGCTTTTACACAAATTAATTTCCCATTGTGTTTCTTCATACCAAATGTGACCCAGACAGAATATTCATTTCCTTGGGTATAAATGCTTACTCAAATTCAATGGTGCTTCTCTTGATCTGATGGCATTTGGTGAAGACAATGCTTCTCTCTTACATTCTTACAATGTTCTAACACCGAAAATTTCCCTCTGCTTAATGCTTTTAAAGTTGAATATTAATGACTTAAATGTAAATATGAAAGTAGTTTGTGTGTATAGGAAATGTATCTTAACAAAATCTGCTTCAGTTCAATTTAATTCAGACTATCCATCCATGCATAAGGACAACTGAGGTATAAAACTGGGCACCATGTTTTCTAGCAATAACAAAAAGACAATATTCCTAAGGAGTGTTTAAACAACATCACTATTGATAGCTTAATTAGAAAGAAAATTGTAAAGAAAGCTTCTCTGAATCATTAGAATAAAGAGTCACCAATACAAGCGAACTTGGCTGCAAAATCTTTGCTCTGACCATATTTTATAATTATTATAAGCTATGTTGTTAATAAAAGCCTGTCAGCATATACACACAGAATTTCAGAAGCAAGCAAAATCAGAAAGAAATATATATAGTTTTACTGTACTTAAGAAGTTTTTTGTTGTTCAACTGTGTTTCTAAACTGCTTGTGATAGCCCTATGTACATTTGCGTCTGCTAGCACATCTCTAAGCAGGTGTATAGCTCCCTGTTGCACAACATGAAATTAATTTTGGATGCACATTTTCGTACTCTTTTAAATGAGGAAATCTAATGAAAAAAAAAAAAAAAGAAAGCAGTCTCAAATGATTTGTGCAGAGGGCATTGCTGTCTGTCATTTTATTAATGCGTTTTCTAATTAAACCTCAGGAAAGAGACTAATTACACGTAATTCCTTTCTATATGGGCATTTCATTTTTATAACCGAACCTTGGATTTTGCATATTATTTGTTGCTGTTGCTATTGTTGATGAGGCTGAGATTGTCTGGTCTTGGAAAATGAACAAAATAGTAACTCCTGAATATTTATCTTGGTCAATTTTCAAGTGATGTTGAGCCCTAATATCATTGCCTGGATTTAGGCACACATTGGATATCTGCTCTGCAAATTTCCTCACTGCACAGAGTTTGTAATGCCTGGCAATCCCATGGTGTATTTCCAGTTTTGGACTTCCTTGACTGTGTTGTTGCTACAAGAGCTTGGACTTCTCGGTAAGAGAAATATGTTTGTCTTTTTAGGAGCTACAATGATGTATGCCATGCCTCATTTGAAGCAAACTCCAATAAGGGTATCAAGTGACAGTTTCTTCTCTCTGGTGGTCAACCAGCTGCTTAAGCAGGGAAGATGCCTTTTCCCCTTTTTCTGAGAGAGGGAAAAACATGAGAGCTGCTATTACAGAAAGAGAGCTTGGAAACTGGAAAATGTGCATTACTACATGTCTGCATACAGCGAGGAGTGCACAAGAGAAACTGAGGCTTGCAATGGCTGGTGTTTAACAGTATCCGTGTTAGATTTGATGCCTTCTTCAGCACTGCTGCAAAATAACTTGTGTATGTGAATTAAAGATGTCTAAAAATTCATTACCTTACCGGAGAAAAGTGTGTAACATTACATTTTTAAACAGGGCTAGAATGACTCAGTGTAGAATAATGTAATGTTAATAGCTATTTCACCACTGCAATCGTGGATGGGAACCAGTAGAGACTGTTAAAAAGGAAGAAAAAAAATATTGCTGTCTCCCCGATGGACTCAGATAGTCCCATTAGGCAAATGCAAAGCAAACTCAAGATTTGACAAGCAGATTTTGAAGATCCTCTGCAGAATCCTAAGCATAAATGTTCATGAGGAATTCTTCATCCAAATTTGCATTCAAACAGGGAAACAGAAAACAAAACATGAACTCTAACAAGGGAAGTGCTAAAACAAGAGCTAAGAATATACTTTCAAGGGACCAGAGAACCAAAGTCTCAGAAGATCAGCTGAAAGATAAAAAAGACCAACCAAAATAAATAAATAAATAAATAAATAAATAAATTATTTGCATTGATTTCTGCTGAAGAGGAAGGCAGCCAAACTTATGCAAAGGGCTAGCTCAACAGAGGTCAGTCTCAGAATGATTCCAACAGCAATGCCAGTGGGAAAGTCTGCAGAACGAATTGGTAAAGAAAATAGGAAGAAACCACCTGATGTAGATGGCGCTCATCCTAAACTCTGAAGGAATTTGGATATGAAATTGCTGAACTACGGGATGTAATCTGCTGTCCAGATCAGTAAATGGCCTAATAGCAGAGGAATGGGAAGTGGCAAGCATGAAACCTCTCCTGAGGGACAGTCCTGGAAAGCAACCAAGTGAGTCTCCTGTTCATTCCAGCAGATGGACAGAAGCAATAAGGCGGGTGAGGGTTAGCTGGCACATGAATAATTATGATATACTGGAGAAGGATCAGTGTACCTTTAGTAGAGGGAAGCCATTCCTCATGGAACTATTGCTGGTCACTGAATCTGACAATAACTATGTAGATAAATGTGATCTGGTTAGTATACTGACATTTTCAGAAAGCTTTTAGTAGTAAGAGCCTTCAGTAAAGGCTCTGCTGCGGAAGAAGAAATAATAGGGTTTGTTAGGTAAGAGATTAAATTCAAGGGGAAAGAAGCTGGAAATAAGTGGTCAATTTTCACATTCAAAAGACTTTAGCATAGTGATTATTTTGTTCAGCATATTTGTAAATGGCATGCTGAAAAGGCTGAAGATTGAATGATAAGATTTGCAGGCAACACAATACCGTGCAGGACTGTCAAATTAAATTTAATGTTAAAAGCTGTGGAAAGATAGCACAATACTGTGTGTTAAAGAAGCAGGCAAAATTCAGTAGTGCTAAGTGCAGTACATGTGGAAAATTAGACACACAGTCACTCTAAATTCACCATTAGTATTAGAGAGATAGATCTTACATCCCTGTGATTAGTTCTCTGAGATGTCAGTCCAGTCAAAAAAGCAAATAGAATGTTAACCATTAGGGAAAGAATAGAGATTAAAGGAGAAACTGTTATTTCATTTAAGAGCAACAGTATCTTGAAAACTTCAGGTTGCTCTGGCACTTTCACCTTCAAAAGAATGTGATAGATCCAGAAATGGCTCAGAGGCCAGTGAGGATGGTCAGAGGTAAAGAAGAGCTCCTTTATAAGGAAGATGAAACAGACTGCTAAACTCGAGCAGAAAAAAGAAGGGTATGACATTGGTCAGTAAAATAAGAGAGATGGAGATGAGGAAGAAATCATAATATTAGTGTTGTAGCTGTAATTAAAAAGAAAATATATATATATATTTTCTTTTTAAACAATACAAACATTGATATTTGGAAGCTCTCAATAGAGTATGTCAAATGCACAACCACGCTCAAATAAATGGGTAGAAGTAATTCTGAATACTAAAAATGAAAATTCCAGCATAACATATCTGTACAATGCTGGCTGCCAGGGGCTTCGCTGTTATACACAGTGAGAAATCATTTGATATTTGTTCTACAGTCCTTTGCTAGGTAAGCATTATCTACTCATCCTTTTTGGAGTGATGACAGTAGGCTGGGTGGAACGTAGGAATGGGTCTAATATTTATGTTCTTTCACTTTCATATGTGAACTCTGCCAGTTCTGGCTTGTGGCACTTTGGAAAACACAGAAGAGAGCCTGCCTTTGTCATGCCTGTGGTGGGGCAAAATGTTTAAGGTGTCATACAGATATTATTTGGTGTATTCTCATTTTATTTTTCTAACTCTCCTGGCACTGGATTTTTGAACTTAGAGCTGATTCATTTTCAGACCTCGAAAGATTTATAAAGCTTTTATAAAATACATAATTAAATATGGTGTCTGCCTTCCAAATAAGTAACTTATTCATAAAAATTCATGCTAAGCCATTTTCAGCAAGATTATTATCTTGTTCCTTTTTCACAGCTGATTTGAAGGAGTTTGCTATTAGACATGGGGTTATAAAGATGCTTTGACTGTGCCCAACAGAATACTTTTTTAAGAGAATGGTTTTATTTATATTTGATAGGAATGTTCTTCCTTCTTATCTTTCTTCAAACAAATTTTAAAAATACAACATTCAGTTTTTTGGAGAAATGCTGAATAATAGTTCACATACAGTTAATCCAGCCCTGATTTATTAAGCTTTTACTCTGTCAAAATATATTCAGCATCCTGAATCCAATATTTTGCATTTTTTTGTTGCAGACACAAGAATTCTGGTCATCTTTATGTCTACATGTCAAGATATTCCTTGAGTTTCACCACTTACATTAACCCAGTATCTGGCTCTGCTCATCGCAGTCTGACTTACAGCTCATGTGCTCAAGTATCCCAGTTGAATTCCCAGAGTTCAGATCAATCACACCCACTCTTGCTACAAGTGAGGATGGACAGTGATTTATGTACTAGCGAATTGGCACATGAATGAGATTACCCCAAGGGGCTGTGCAGTTCAGTGGGAAAACATAGCTAAACATCTTACTGTGCTGTTCAGATGGATCACAAATCACAGTGGATGTGGATGGGACGAAGAATATCTTTGTCTTTATGTTCCACTGTAATGACAGTGTTGACATTCACTGAACGCTTACTATGAAGGTAAGATTTATATTACAGCATAAAGTAAGACAGCTATGCCGCAGGATTTAAGGGTAAGTGCTAGTTATGTAGGAAAGATTGGCTTCTTAAGTGACATGAATCACACTGGAGGCATTTGTCTTTTAGATACGTGCACAAGACCCTAGTCAAACAAGCTGGTGGAGCACTGTATGCTCCAGGGACATTCTTCTGTCCCTCAGGTGTGTGCATAACATCCTTTTTAAAATATCTAAGTATCTAAATATTAGTGACTTTTCAGTGTAACTTCTGACAGTCTTCTCAAGCCCTCACTCCCGTTGAGTGACCTGCAGCTGACTCCCTGCTGTGACTATTCTATGTGTATATATGTATATTGATTACTCCATGCACACAAAGAAGACTTTTCAGGCTGTTAAGACCTACCATTGCTTCTTTCACCTTTATGCTTTCTGTAACCAGCAAGAAGTCTTCCAACATCCACTAATCTGTGCTATTCTCAGGGCCTTTTAAGAACTGGAGTTTTTCTGAAGTCACTCAGTACTTTACCTCAATGACTTCGGTATTCTGAATAGGACTACAGAGTTTGCGGTGGCAAAGTGTCACATTGGTTAGTCTTTGGTTTATTTATTTATTTATTTTTTGTTACTGAGATTGCACTAAATGTTTGTAAGGAGGTAATGACTGATCAAGCCTTTTCTCTTTCCTTCTTCCCATTTCTTAGCTGTATATTTCTTGATTGGATAAGGAGACATCACTATCATCCATTATTTCTACTGTGTGCAAACTGCTTGTATTTTTAATACTTTTTGATTTAATATCTGTCAAGCTGAACTGAGCTACTTCTTGCTCACCATACTTATGGACTTCAACCTCTGCAATTCCAGAGGAGACTGTAGCAAATAGCCCTTTGATGTGGGGCTAATAGAACAACCTAAACAGGCACTACATTTGTCTTTAATGAAAAACCTTGGTGAGGGTTCACACCAGTGAGGAGCCGGTGCAAATTGTTGGGTCTGCACAGCAACATCCTCTTACACATTTCCCTTATTGTAAAGAAATTTTTCATTCTTCCTCCTGAGCTTTTAATGTAAAGTCTGTGGTATTATTTCATATTTACTTCTTCCCTTTGGAGTGCGGCTACAAAAAGCTGAGATGATCCTACAGAAACTTTTTCTGGAGGGACTGAAGGAACAAAGCAAAATGTGTGGAGTGTAGAATCACAAGGATTAAGTGGCAGAACCTGTGTCTGAAGCTACAGGTACTAGAGAAAAAGCTAGAGAGCTTTTCTGGCACAAGGTTAGGCAGTGGATCAGGAATCTCACAAAACAGTGCACATGGCAGCCCTCTCATTTCAGTTTGGATTTTGTCTGTGAGATGTTAGACACCAGCTACTGAAGATGCTCTTAATATAAAATGCTGATACATTGCATGAGGACATGCATCTATGGAAGCTGAGTTAAATTTATGCCTCAGAGACAGAAAGATAACTACACTGGTGAAAATGGATGCCTTTCATCTTTTAAAAACCTATAAATGAAGGTCTGGTATAAAGCAACTAGATGAGCACCATGCAAGAAGCAAAAAAGAGCACCAAAATGAGAAAATCCTATGACGAAAGTGGAAGAAAAAGACTTCTGCTTTGCTTGCTATATAAAAGCCTTCCCAAACACTGCTGGGATACAATTACATGAATCTGCTCTAAATTTTGCATACATTTCATTTCTTGCTATTTACACAGTGAAATCAGAATACCTCAAGTTTATTTCTGTGTGTCTTGAGTCATATGAGAATGTCCAGCTTTGAGGAGATGGTTTACATTCCCTTGTTAAACTCCACTGTTTTACACAGTTTATGGAGCCCAGATAGATATCTGACAACATATTGCATATTGTCTTGAGAAGCCTGAAGAGTTGGTCTTGATCACAATTAGTTTCTTCTAGAGGGTGCAGGTAGAAATAGCTAACTTTCACTTGTCACTCTACTGTTTTGAAGCCTGACATATAGGCTTTTATAAGTGGGCTTGAGCTTATATCTCATGTGGCATAAAAGAGGGCTTCAAGGTATGATTTTTATGGGCATTCTACCCCTCTTGTTGTAAGTAGCAATGCAAAGGCTATGTCATCAGAAAGAAAAAGTAGAAGCAATTGCCTGACCTTTTATCTGAGACATTTGCAAAGAGGGAAATGACAATTTTGAATAATGCTGAATGTTTGTACAGGGGTTTTGACAGTAATTTCAAATGAAATGCTTATGCCCTCCATTATCTGAAACCTCAGTTATGTTTTCTTCTAAATAAGAGACCAACTCCCTCTTCGCTGCTTGCCTTTTTTGGCTATTGGCTCTGGAATATTATATTCTTTTTTCTAGGAATGATCCTTGATGTAGGTGGATGAAAGTTTTTGAATAAGGTGGTGTGAACTCTGTTATCATGGGAAAGGATGAAATACACAGATTGCTAGTTTGCAGAATGCCATGAACCTGTCACAGCACCTGTTGGTTACTATTATAGTGTGAGTCTCACTGCACCACTCACTTGGCAAGCTAGAATAGACTGAAGTCTCATAAATTCTTATGCAACAATAGCATGGAAACTCACAATAAACACTGAAGGAATATCTTGTCCCTTGTGTCTATTTCTAGTTCCAAGTCTGTACAAATGACATAAAGAGGAGCACTGGAAGCAGAAAAGTGACAAAACAAAGAGCCAATGAAAGAATGCAAAGCATGACAGATATAAAATTCTGCAGTGCTTGTGTTTCATAAGTCTGTTTTATCAATATATTAAAAAAATGAGAAAAATTTTGTTGGTAGATATGAGAAAGTTAGAGATAGGGCTAACTGGTGTACATAGACTGAGAAAAATGAGTTGACAAGGCAATGAAGCTAGAACTGTCAGAGTTGAGAAGTATGACTGTTATGGAAGAAGTGAAAAAAAGGATGTAACTTGTGAGGTGACAAATGACACATACACTGTGCATTAGAAAGCAAATTTTGTCCTCATTCTTCATGAATTTCACATTCAGTAAGCCTAATTATGCAATATATTTTGTACTCTTGCGGTCTTCAGCCACAGGCTCTTTGAAACTGGTTACAGTGAACATGTAGGCTGCAGTAGATACCATTCACAGCAATAAAAGCACTGTTGATCATATCTCATATATCTTGGAAACATTATGAGTATTTTTAACAACTCTTCTGAGAGCAGCTGACAGTTCCCCTCCCATTTTCAAGAAAAGAAGAAAGGAAGGCCCAGGGGACTACAGAACAGTGAGTGAGCCTCATATCCGTGCCAAGGAAGATTATGGAGCAGATCCTCCTGGAAGATATGTTGAGGCACCTGTGAGTCTAGGAGGTGAACTGAGACAGCCAGAAAGCTATACCAAGGACAGATAATGCCTGACCAGTCTGATGGCCTTCCACAATGAGGTGATGTTATCAGTGGACAAAAGATGGGCAGCTGATGATGTCTACATGAATATGTGCAAAACCTTTGATATGGTCCCCACCACAGCCTTACCCTTAAAGTGGAGAGATATGGAAGGCTGGATATTTGGTGAACAAAGAGTTGATTGGATGGCCGCAGCCAGATTTATGTCCATGTGGACGCCAGCTATGAGTGGTGTCCCCAAGGGCTCTATCTTGGGATTGGTGTTATTCAGCTTCTTTATCAACATCATAGAAGGACTGAGGACACCCTCGGCAGGTTTGTGGACACCAAGCTGATTAGTGAAGTTGATACAATAGAGGGAAGAGATGCCATCCAGAGGGACTTGGACAGGCTTGAAAAGTGGTACTAATGAGTTTTAACAAGACCAAGTGCAAGATGTTGCACTTTGTCTGAGGCAGTCCTGGATATTAGTACAGTCTGGGAGAAAAACTCACTGAGAACAGTCCTGTGGATAAGTACTTAGGGGTCCTGAGGGATGAAAACCTGGGTGTAAGCCAGCAGTGTGTGCTTGCAGCTCAAATGGTGGCCAACTATATTCTGGTCTGCATCAAAAGAGGAGTGGCCAGTAGGGAGAGGGAGGTAATTGTCTCCCCTCTGCTCTAGCCTCGTCAGGCTCCATCTGGTGTATTTCATTCAGGCCTGGGGTTTCCAGCACAAGAAGAGTGCAGAGGAGAGCCACACATACAGTCAGTGGGCTAGAACATCTCTCATGAAAAATGGTGGAGCGAGCTGGGTTTGTTCAGCTTGGAGAAGAGAAGGCTCCAGGGAGACCTCATTGTAGCCTTCCAGTACTTAAAGGGGAGCTTATAAGAGGAGGAAGACTGACTTTTTACACAGTGTGGTAGTGATAAGACAAGGGGGAATGATTGATCATTGTTCTCAGTATGAGATGTAGGAAAATATGAGCCATCATGAGACTCATTTAAATAGACCTGTGAGACTGTTGCTGGTAAAGTCTGAATCTCCAGAGTCTCTAAGGACTGTGGTCCACATTGTCAGCATTATGTTCCTTAACTATGATGACTGATACAATTTACTGCTGTTGTTACTTACAGCATATACCAAATTATTGCTCTGCTCTGCGGCTAGAACTCAGATGGTCTCGCAGAATCTATCTCACATTTAAAGTACTTGATAATCTTTTTCTCTTTTATATCAGTTTCCTTATATCTAATGAAAGTTTTCTTTAATACTTCTGAGCTGTCTTGCTATTTATCAACATTCATTTGTTTTACTGAAAGTATTTTAAGCCCTATTTTTCAAGTTCTGTAAACTAGTGCTGTAGTAGGGTTCAGAATTACCAGCTTGTTTTCTTCTCCACAGACAGAATTAAGAGGAATCCGTATTAGCTGTACATTCTACAGAAGTCTTTTGCAAAGAATCTTCCTATCTCTTATCCATGATTTGCAGTAAAATCCTGACAACATTAATCACAGTTTTTCACTTGACATATGGATTTATATGAAGTTATGTAATTATAGCTTTGACTATCCAGAACTGGTTGTGAACAGTTTACCAGCCATGCAGGCAGAGGACACGTGCTGTAGACTTCTGTCTTTTGATGGATGTTTCCTTCTCATGTCTTATGACAGATGAATCCAAGTCAAATGAGGATCTATGCTTCTGCTTTTTACAGAAAGAGAGTCTATGATCCCAAACAAGAGACTGAGTGCATGTAAAAGTACCAGGATCAAGAGTAGAGCAGAAAGACTGAAAGTTTTAAAATTGTTTTTTAAGGCAATAACGTGTCAAACCTTAAAATGTACTGCAGTATATATATAGGTTGTCAGAAAGTGGTCCCTGGGTGGAAAAGCAATATGCAGCTAAGACTGGTGAACTCTGTATGACATCAAATCAGTACTCTTCCACCTTTCAGGTTCCCAGAACAAATCAGCAGAAAATTGAAGAAGGCAGCTCAAATGGTCATGAAGAGCAATTAAAGACTGGTTTAGATCGTGCAGTCCTAAAATAGAAAGTTCCTCTGTGGATTTGTTTCCAATAAAAACAGTAACTGTGTGGTATGCCATTCCCAGGGGAAAGTAAGATCAGGTCTTCTAGCTGGAAATGCAAACGGGGGAACAAGTTTTATGAAACCTTCTCCCCCTTCCATAATTCCTTTTGGAGACAGCCAGTCCTGGCAGGGCCAGAGGAATCCATCACTTACAGCACTTGCTATCCTCAGACTATGAGTCTGTTCTCTCATCTGCACCCAAGCTACACTGAAATTCACATGATTCTGAAGATCAAACTAGAAGGGTGCTGCAAGTTTTGTTTCACTTTCTTCCCACCATCTGCCTTCCAGTGTTTAAAGAGAGTTTACAAACATGAGGAAAATAAATTTTTTAGGTAGACAGTATAGAGTAGATAGTGATAGGACAAGGGGGAATGGTTTTAAACTAAAGAAAGGGAGATTTAGATTAGATGTTGAGGGGAAATTTTTTACTAAAGGGCGTGGTGAGGTGCTAGAACAGACAGCCCAGAGAGGTTGTGGATGCCTATCCCTGGAGATGTTTAAGGCCAGGCTGAATGGGGCTCTGGGCAACCTGATCTAGTACTTGATCGAGCAGCTGGTAATTCTGCCTGTGGCAGGGGTTGGAACATGATGATCCTTGAGGTTCCTTCCAACCCAAGCTATTTTATGATTCGGTGATGATTCTTTTTAATTTCTTCATTAAAATTTAGTTCAATTTCTTTTTTTTTTTTTTTTGCTTTCAGTATGGGTGTAATGTATTCCTTTCACACTCACCTTTCTCAGTAATGTATTTATCCTATTTCCTTTTATGAGAGGTAGTTCCGTGCCAGTTCTTTATTTTCATCTAATTTCCAATAGTAGATTTTACTTCTTTAAAGTTATGTCTGTATTTGTAATGCATAACAATTTCAGATGAATTTAGGCCTCAGAATCTCTTGAATGTGTCCTGACAGATTTCCACACTTTTTAGCACATGCCCAGGTAGAATACAGCTGTGGGGCTCATCCAGTCACCAAGGCTGTGTAATCCACTGTGTAATCCACTCACAGAATACAGAAATTCAGATTCCAATGTGGCTATCTAGAGCTGTCCTCAGAGTTTGCATTGCTTCAATTGTACAAAACTATAAACCCACTGATACAGATGCTATTCTATTACTATGAAGTACATCACATTCTTTTATATATTTCTGTGAAGGAAGGAGACTTGCAGCAATTTGAATGTGTCTTTATTGGGATTACTGCTGAGTATAATCAGACTTATAACAAAATGTTATTTGTGGGTTACTAAATACACCTACATGTCCTCAAGTAATGTGCTTCATAGTATCTATTTTTTCAACAGAATAGCTGGTTTAACGTTTATTTTCTTGGATGGGTGAGTGGGAATAATGGTGGAGTTGTGTGAATTATTTCTATAAGAATGATCTGCACCTCCTGTTATCTGCTTGATGTTTTTCTGCAACACTTCAGCTAAATCAAGGAAAGCTTTTCAAGGAGCAGGAAACAGGAAAAAACCTATAAAAGAGGTAAGGAGACCAAGACAACTATTAGCTGGGATATACTCCTGATAAGATCAGATCCAACCACATAAGCACAATTTACTATTCCCAATGCTAAAAGTCTAGGATCGAAGAGTCTGATCTTTGTAGACAATAGTACATGAAATGAGAAGGACTGAATAGATTTTTGCATGTTTTTCTACGGAGATGCATCTGTGAAACAGAATGATATAGAACTGCAGGCTGGATGTCCCCGAAAAGAAATGGGAATTAATCTGTATTGACAGAAGATAGTAAATTAAGAAAGGAAATGTGAGTACAGAGATGTGCTTTCTTTGCTCATCTTCCTGTAAGCTCTGTTCCATTCAGAAAATAAACAATTCTTTTTTTTTTTTTGCTTTTTTTTTTTTTTTTTTTGTTTTTTTGTTTTTTGTTTTGAAGAAGCTGCATTTGAGTTGCTTCTGTCTATCAGTTACAGGTCACTGGAGATAAAAGTCTTGCAAATTCTGAAACCACATGTGACTGTTGGGTTAAAATGAGTACTAAGCAGGAGAATACAACCCAAGCCTCAATAACTGGAATGGAGGGTAAAGCTGGTTTCAAAGAGTGCTGCTTGTGAAAGGGAGAGAAAAGTCCAGGAAGAGGAAACTCCAAGTTTCAGCTACCTGAAAATTCTGGTCAGAATTAGACTTGGCTATGTATAGTGGCCACATCAGCAAGATTTAAAATAAGCTATTTTAGATATTAAATTAACATTTTTAATGGACTTTTCCCAATGAGATTGAAGAAAACTGTGAAATGATACATATTTAGCATATATACATATACACATGCATATATATATATATATTTGTTTACTTATGCTGCTCACGTTGTGAATAACTTTGTTCTATGGTACTAGTTTATTCAAATGATGCACAGATTTTAATGTATTAGATTATTTTTGTCTGGTAGACATTATTACTTGAAACGAACCTCCCTAAAAGCATTGTACATCAAAATCTATTGTCTTAGCAATATTTTTTTCCAAATATTCAATTCCAGAGTTTATTAAATGCACAATCTTTTTCCAGATCTTGAGTCACATTGTCTGATAATGTACATCTTGCTTATGGCCTTTTATTAAGAGCTATCAAGTCTCATGGTACTATATAGTGCAGAAAAGAATGATAGCACCAAAAATACTCTTGAGCTAAAGTTCTAGCTGCAACATTAATGTACCTATAGTTCACACAGTTAACATTGTGGAAATAAATAGTTCTCAGTTTCCTGCTGCTCATTTGGCTTCCACCTTGCAGGCACTGATTATGCCATTTCTTCTCCATGCAAACTCCCAGTGTCAGGAATTAAAACTCTATGCTACAACTGAGGACTAAATTAATCCTAAAATTCTGCAAAGTGGCAGATTAAGAGTGAATCAAAAAACAACAAAGATCCTAACTGTGTATTCAGACTGACGGTGATGCTTTTTCAGTATGAAGTCAAACTTGATGAGATTCTGAGGACTGTGAAACAGAATCCGTTTAACAATCAGCATTTGCAAAATTTGTTATTACTACTGTAAAGGACACAAATGCAATTAGACGTGTAACACCAAATGGTGAAAAGTGATCCCTACAGGTTGAATTATGTCAATAAACAAAATCAGCAAATAGGACAACAATTTGATTAAGTTAGTAAATTAACACAGACCGTCTCTTTAGTATCACAACTATCAGCTAAATGTCTCACAGTTATCACTGCTTTTGTGACTAGAGAAATAACTTATTATATTACTACCAAAAATATACTAAATGCTCTCTCAGAGATTTTGAAGATGCTTTGATATGAGTGTGAGAATAAGAAAAAAAAAGTGCAACAAAATAAAAGCTATTCTCAAGAAATAGTAATGCATTTTTCCACAAAGAATCTATGTAATTTCAAGTTGTTTATTCAACTCTTTCACAAGATTGTCTTACTGAAGGCATTTGGTATTGATTCTCTAAGACATAATCAGAAAAAAACCCACCTACTTTCTATGTGATCGCATCTGTTTGATCCCATCCCAAATACATCTGTTAAACTTGACAAGCTTTTTATAATTTATTTTACTTACCCTCATCCTTCCATTTCTTATTGCCGGTCCATCTTCTGCTAACCTCAGCACAAATAAATCCATTTTGTATTCCCTTCCTCCTCGAATACTAAACCCAAAACCTTTGGCTCCCTTCTCCAAATCAACGGTGAAATAATCAAAGTCCTGTATAGAAAAAAACAACAAAATGAGAGACAGTTAATCATAATAATCATCAGTGACTTAATAGGCATTCAAAAAAACTTCAAAATACATCTCTTCAAATATGCATCTACTCATTAATACAAGCAAATGCACCTGCAAAGTGTGATTCTGCACTGTCAGGATAGATGAAAATAAGAACTATTTTGGTCATTAAAACCAGATTTTAGCAAAATGTAAATGCCTACATTTAAACTATCCTGAAATGATGTCATACAGCTGTTACCTAGAACCAAACCTCTCAGGGTGATCTCCACATTCACCTTCAATACTTTCATTGTACCTAAGAGTAAGGTTTTGTCTATACAGAAGTGCTGAACTGGCAAGTGGGATAGCAGGCAGTTCCTGTACAAACACCATGATAATGAGAAAATCAGTAGTAGAGGTGCCTCCTAAATTCCTGGCAGAACTTATAGAATCATAGAACTGAGTTGGAGGAGACCTTTAAAGGTAATCTATTTCAACTCCCCTGCAATGAACAGGGAACCTGAAGCTAGATCGGGTACTCAGAGCCCTGTCTAGCCTGACCTTGAGTGTCTCCAGGGACAGGACATTCATCACCTCTCTGGGCAGTGCTTCAACACAACTCGCTCAGTAGGTTGGACTGCATGGAGTCACAAAGTGCAGCAACTCTTCTCACTTCAGGTAAATATGTGCCTTGAGGAGGAGGTGGGAAGCAAGGGGCTTGAACTTCACTTGTTCTGCACCCATCTTTCTGGGTTTTCCTTGGCAGATCTGAACCACTAGCACCACAGAGGAATTACAGTAGGAACTTGCTCCATTGCTGCTGATCCACTGGCAGTCAAATGTGTGAAAGTAATGGGATAAAGAGGAAAACAACAGCAAGCTTGACCTGTGTATACCAGTGGACATAGAATTAAATAGATTGGTGAGAAATGGGCAGCCTAGGCATCTCTAGATGCTAAAAAGTATCTTTAAGTCTGCGGACATATGGATAGATATTCGCTTTTTGAAACAAATGAATAAACTCAGAAGTTTCTCTGGATTCCATTTAAGAATTTGGGTATTTTCATTGATAGAGTTCATGTATCTGGCTTGGAAAACACGGACACAAAAATAACTTCTATATATAGTTTCAGCACAGAGTGTCCAGAGAATGTGCTGTCTTATTTAATATATTTCTGACCTTTGCGGTCCTTTTATTTTTTTCTTTTTTTGTTTTCTCTCCCTTGAATACATGTAAGAAGAAAGGAGGATATTTTCATCAGGACTTTAAGTTAGATCCTTAAATCTTCACAAGTGTCAGTAAATATTTTTCAGCAGCAGACTCTTCCCCAAGGTTCATCTAAGATTTATTTCTTTGAATTTGTGACACCATGCCTGATCTCAAAGAAACGGGTTGCACATGCTAGTTTCTCCTCATCTCGAGTACTATCAGCAAAAAACTAATTATTGATCAGGATTCACTTTTATTTATTTATTTATTTGGATTAGATAAAATCTTGATTTTCAACAATGCTTTAGAAATGCCATCTCACCCAAGTACTTCTGCTGATACAAGGACAGCTTATTTTAGAACTTTGATTTTAACACTCCAGTACCTCAAAAATAGCATTTATTTAACACTGTAGTCACACAACTAGAAATGCAGTGTTATTTGGCAGATCACAAAGTTCTTCATTAATATTAATGGCTCTGCATTCACGTCCTCTACACAGAAACAGTAACTCAGTGTAAAAACAATGAAGGTGCCTTATCCTCCTGTAATGTCAGCTGCTTTAATAATATATGACCTCTCTCTTCCAACTGTAGTTCTTTCTGTTGGGGAGACCTGTCAGCATTTTGTACCTGGGGCTGTCTGTAGTCTGACAAGGGGTACTGCCTGGTGTCAGGAGAGTGCTGCCTGTAGTCCAGCAAGGGTGGCTGCCTGTAGTCAAGGGGTGGTGGCTGCTGGTAATCCATCACGGGAGGATGCCTGTAGTCCAGGGGAGGCTGGCGATAGTCAGTTGAAGACTGCCTGTAGTCCGTAAATGGAGGTTGTCGGATATCAGGTTTCACATCCTGTCTGGCTTTTACTTCTGACCTATAACTGAGAAGGGCAAAATGGCTTAGTTTCAGAAAGCAGCAAAAATGTGAGGAAATATGCATTACATGCCATATCCAGGAGTGAAAGCAAATTGCCTGTCTGCAAAATTCCAGAGAGCAAATTTTCACAGATAAGCAAAACTTTTGAGGGTAAATAGTTGAGGCATCCAAAATCGGCGAGCACTTCTGAAACACGAGCGCGCGTAAGCATTTCTCCCTCAGGTCATACTGTGCAATTTTCCAGCTGCTATCATTGAGATTGGGATTAGGCTCTGAGGGGCAGACACAGGAAGAAGCATCCTGATTCTCTTTTATCTTGCCTGCCTGGAAGATGAAACTGCATGTAAACACCTCCACAATGCTTACCATAAAAGAGCCCACTAAGTTTATGACATTCTTTCTCTAGAATTAAGATCTCTATAGAGTAAATGAAACATCAGTGCAGACCTTCATAGCCCCTCTGTTTCAATGACATAAATCATTATTATTGTGAACTTCTAAAGGTTATAAAAGGGTGCATTCTTTTTACTAGCTGTTAACTTTTTAATGAAAGGCATTTGATACAAAACACGTTAATGCAGTGTTTATTATTACTGCACACACCCTGCAGTCGTGCCTGGCTAGAAGCCCACAGGACATAATCAGTAGTTACGCAAAAAAGTCACACAGGGTAAAAGGAAGACAAATTTGGCTAATGAGGAATTAATAAGAAATAAAATATTGCTTTAATTGTCAGCTGATTAAGGGAAGATGAGTTCTAACATTTCAAAGAAAATGGGACTTTCTGTAGCACTGCAGTTGACCAAGTGACCATGTATGTGTATGTAATTGACTGTGAAAGCGATGCTGAAAATTTGATTGAAATAAATGGCAGTTTTGATGAAGGAGAGCATAGGTTTTGCTCATGTTAATTTATCTCTGAGAAGATAAGTAATTAATCCAAACATTTTGAAATGTTTTAGATGTGTGTCAGAATTTTGTAACTTTGATAGTGCAGTTAGGAAACCACTCTAGCAGGTCTTCCTACAGACTAACTTGAATTAGCTCCATGTCTGACCAGACATGAAAGTACCAGAACCACTATTCCACTTTAGCAGTTATGAGAAGATTACCCATACATGGTATCTACAGTAAGGCTTGCATGTATACATGCAATCCTCTCATTTTCTTTACTCAGCATCTTAATTCCATGTAAAAAGAAGATGGAGAACAAGAGGCTCGCTGTGAAGCTGAGCCTTATTGACAGTGAAGTAAAAATACTGATTAGGATCCCTAAGAGTTTTAAGCTTCTTTTAGTATTTTAAATTTGGTACAGAAGTAATAAATATAACTAAACACACCAGATGTAATCATATTTATAAAATCTGGTAACAGTCACTATGTGAATTAGCAACAGTGGACCTTTTTTCTGGACTGAGTCAACCTTAGGCAGGCTCTCAATGTTCACCACAGCTGTATCTAAGATGATAATGTTTTTATTTACAGTTGTTGAGTAGGCAAATGGAATAATGACCGATTATAGATCATGACTACCTGTTAAACCGTTAGAAAATTTCATGAAACTTGAATTAGTGACATTTACAGATTTTCTCTGAAAATTCCCAGATCAGCAGATATTTAATATTGACTCACAGATACCGAGAGAGACTTTTGTGAAAGCTGTACACTGCACTTTGTTAGAAGTGCATGCCTTTCAAAACTGATCACTTTTGGAGAAACATTCAGTAAGATATAATGGAAAGAAATCTGCCAAGTGTGACTAATTGAGAGAAAACCCTTTTGGGCAAGTGAAAGTACCACATCTGCTGAACAAGAAACAAACAGAGGGTGCAGTGCATAACAACTGAACTCAAGTATCACCAGAAGCAAAAAGTTAAAATTCTGTAACCAGTACCTACTGTTTGGGGACAAGGGCCTTGATGTATGTTAGTTGCTGAAGATTAGCTTAAAGACAGTGCAATCAGCTTCATTTCACATGCCAAAAATTAATCTGAAGACTAAGTAGTGTTGACTGGAGACCACAGAAAGCTATATCATTGCATAGCATGAGTGTGCTTTTGATATATTATGCTTTTAATACATCTATCCCCTGCTATTTCTTTTCCATCACTGATAAACTTTACCAGTGCAAATAAATAAGTTGCACATGAGAAACTGGCTGGAAAATTATACACCGTAGAGAAAACCTGTTAATAAAAAATATCTTCATGACTCCAGAACTGCAATGTGCAAAAGAAAATGACATAAGATAATGAAAAAAAGGCCACATCATCATCACACGTTGATAGATTTGCTTTGTAAGTGATAACATAGTAAGAAAGTACTATGCTATTGATGAAATTATTAGCAAGGAATATGCCAGTATTCAGTCCCCTGGCAAAAATATGATCCTGGTGGATATTTGAAGAAGTTTGGGCAGTTCTCTATTAAAAATATCAGTCACAGAATTACAGAACTGGGTGGGAACAGATCATAAGGACTGTCTAGTTCCAACCCACTAGCATATGCAGGGATGCCTCCACTAGACCAGGTTGTCCAGAGCCCCATCCAGCTTGGCCTTGAGCTCTTTCGGGGATATGGCATCTATAGGTTCTCTGGACAGCCCATTCCAGTGCCTCACCACCCTCATAGGGAAAAATTCCTTTTTACTATTTAAGCTAACTCTTCCCTCTTTTAGTTCAAAATCATTATATCTTGTCCTGTCACAGCACTCCCTGCTAAAGACTCCTTCTGCAGCCTTTTTGTAGGCCATTTAAGTTACGGCAAGGCCCCTATAAGGTCTCCTGAAAGCCTTTTCTTTTCCAGCCTGAACAATCCCAACTCCTTCAGCCACTCTTCTAAGGAGAGGTGCTCCAGCTCTCTAAGCATTCTTGTGGCTCTCCTGTGGACTTACTCCAACAGCTCCATGTTCTTATACTGGGAGCCCCAGAGCTGAATGCAACAATTCCAGATGGCTTCTCATGAGAGCGGAGTAGAAGGGGACAGTCTTGACCTGCTGGCCACACTGCTTTTGATGCAGCCCAGGCTACTCACAGAAGACATTTTAGCACAGTTCGTCACCTGTGACAGCAGGTGACAGCACAGGATGTCAGAGCCTACCCCACCTTCATCAGGGCACTGCAGGCTGTGAAGTTGCTGTTTTCTTACCTGTTCTCATGTCCCTGCAGCTGCAGGGGTTGTGGGGGTGTGGGCTGTGCCACAGGGCTGTGCTGGGCGACGGGGCTTTGCTGCTGGGCCAAGGGGCTCTGCTGCTGTTGCTGCTGCTGCTGCTGGGCCAGAGGGCTCTGCTGCTGCTGCTGCTGCTGTTGCTGCTGCTGCTGCTGGGCCAGGGGGCTGTGTTGCTGGGCCAGTGGGCTCTGCTTCTCTGAGCTGGGTGCTGAGGCTGGGCTGTTCAGCTCTGTGTAATGGGAAGCCAGAGATTAAAGAGCTGTCACAGAATGGCATTTAACAAAGGGCAAAGGTAGATGATGACCATTGTCAGTTGCACTCTGGAAACTTATGTTTTGTCTCTTTTGCTCTCTTGGGTTATAATTACATTTTAAGACGTCTGAGGCTAATAGGCTCCTCTTGGTATTCTCTGAGATCTGAAAGCCTGGACAATTTTGCAGCTCTGGTTGACAACTTCGTTATTTAAAACCCAAATGAACAGGGAAAATGGCTTCCATGTGTCATGGTTGCTATGAAAGCCTGGAAATACTGATATTTGAAAACTTTTCATTTTGAGAACACGAGTGATTTTAGTGCTCTCAGCACTATTATGGGATGACAGATGACAGATGTTGTCATGAAAGCTAAACCACTGGTGTACTGTGTTAGCTCCTGCTCTTTGAGCTCAGCATGAGCTCCCTGTAGTTTTTATATCTTTGGGGACTGTGAACAGTAAAACCAGTCACAAAATATTATGACTAGCCAGCAAAAACAATGTATTTCCTTATATTGACACCAGATGACAAGGGCTTCACATCGGAACACAGCAGAAAACCAGCCTCCCTTTTTCTAGTCAATGTAAAACTCAAAAAGGTGGAGAGGCCGGGCTGGGAGATGGCCTTCTACAATCAGGCACAATGCTCTACCTTTGCATTTCCCCCTGAAGACACATTTGGCACCAAACTTATATCAAATGTATTTCTTCCAACACACTGGCTCAACATTGCTCGGAAGTATAAATGAGAGACTCCTATTGCCAGAGGATGGAGAACTGCACAGGTCATCATATACACATTATCAACAGCAAAGTACACACTGTATTTTTTTTATTCCTGCTTGTAACAAAATGAGTGAGACCAGTGTGGGATGGCACCCAGAAAATGGGTAGGCGAGATCCAGATCTTGCTCAGATCTTTGCATTTGAATCTAGTTTGAATTTTGAACTACTTCATTTTATATTTTGTAATGAGTGAATTTGTCCCATTTGACTGTGCTTATAATGGCTTTCTGCTTCTTTAATTTATGCTCATAATTGTTCTAAAAGTTTAGGATGCTTTATTAAAAATCTTTTCAATTTAGGTTTAATCGTCAAAAAAGCTTGTATATCTGCACTTAAAGCACTCCTCATGCAGGCATAAGCAATACTTGTCTGTGTAATTACTATGCTTAAGGCTTTAATTGCCCATTTTGCATCTGTGAGCCTCTTTTGTATTGCAGAGTTTCAGAGGCAGAGACTGGGAATATTGTCCTTGGTTTCTACATTACTCTCATAACTATGGATGAACAAGTCAAATCATAAGCTGCTTCTAAAACTGTTTTGCATTTATATGGCATTTTTCACCTGAAAGTACACTACAGAGGTATTAGATTTTTTTTTCCTGATTTATAAATTGGGAAGCTAATACCAGAAGGCAAATGAGGCATCTAATGTCACCCAGCCACATGGGGCAGCCTTGCCTTGCACACACGCTGCTCCACCAGTACCCGAGAGTAGCTTGTAGCACTGCATCCCAGGGGTACCTCTGCTTTCCTTCTAGTTTAACGTTCCCATTTGCTTAAATGGGAAACACTTAAATGACAGTAATTTGCTAATATGCACTATTCAGAGTACAAGGAAGGCCTAAATAAACTGCATGGACTGCATGCAGCAAAACACTTGTTTGTAGATACTAACAAAACTGACTTCTGGTGATCATACACTACTGTCTTGCAGCTCTCTGGGGTGAATTCCGAGCTTGTGTGTTTATGTGTTCTTCCCTTCACTAAGTTCATTAGCAAAACAGGCACATTCCCTCATTGGCAATCCATGGCCAGTGTCAGGCTAGTTCCTCATCCAGTTGCTGGATGCAACAACAGAGAGTGAGGGTCACTTAAGTAATTAAGTAATTGCATTATCTGGTGCACGTGACTCTCTTAGTTCTGATGGCAGTCAGACCATTAAACCACAAGAAGTCCTGAAATCAACCTCAAAACCCATGAAGCCAACATCAAAGGACCTCCACTGATAAGCTGTGCAGTAATGATCAACATAATTAATCCATCTCCTTATCCTCACCGTACAAAGGAGATATTTTAAGGTTTCGTGTCTTTCCTGCCTTGTTCTCTTATCCTCACACATGTGGAGGAAACTACCAAGTCTGAACTCTTCCTTCACATCACTTTGCCACAGGTAGCTGATATTGGAACATGCCTGGTGACAGCTATTCAGTGCCTTGTCAGTCACTTTGCTGATTTAAAGGTTTGGTGTAAAGGACATGAACTCGAAATCTAGATCTCTCTTGGGATGCTTTTCCATTTAAAAGACAATTCCTACAGAAGATATGAAAACTGAATTTCAGTTACTTTGTTCTCTCTCAGATTTCTCCAAATTTCCTTTAAATACCTTTTGCATAGCAAGAAACCTTTTCAAGAATTCAGATATTATTCCAGCTGATTCTAAGGCTGTAATTTTGGTGTACTGTATGTTACAGCTGAGAATGTGAAACAAAAGATGTTCTTTCAGGCACTGACATAATTCAAGCTAATTGGAGGCTACTCAAAATTTTCTTCCTGTTTTTAAGGGCCATTGACTTACCCTCCTGAGGAATGATGCGAAGCGTTACACTGAGACCTGCATCTTTAATTAGCTTCACAATATCTGCATGTGGCATGTTAATGATAGACTGGCCATTCACAGCTAAGATCCGGTCTCCAACTTTAAGTTTTGCACAGCGATCAGCAGGACTTCCATCAATTATCCGCCCTATTTTATGGGGTACAGCTAGACAAGGAAGAATAGTCACAGTTAGATTACGCAGCAGTAAGTGGTGGTGCTCACAAACAGAAGAGCGAAACTGAGATAATTTGGGAGAAATTTCCACGTGAATGAAAAGATACTTTGTATAAAACACTTGCTCTTATACAATGCAGTCTCTATTAAAACAACATAGATTTTGCTTGAAAATACGTATATAGATGTACATGGCATATACATACTAAGTCCATCATCAGTTTTATGGTTCAGCCAGTTTACAATCCAGGCACGTAACAAGACAATAAACAGATCAGAAGAAGAATAAGGCATTAAAACACCAAAGGATAAATTTACACAATAAGTAGTAGTTTTAAATTGTCTCCCACCTCTGAGTTTAGAGAACCCTTTTGTCTGTATTTTGTAATAGAGGCTCTATAGACATGATTTATTTTATATACAAACAGATTTTATTACTGAAAGTGCCCAGGGTTCACTTCATTGTTCTCCTCCTCCACATAAACATGTTAATTGATAAACAGAAATCATACTGAAGATTTATAGAGATGTGCAGTTTTCTAATTAGATGCATGCCAGCATGAATTTGCAGTTAATTATGAGTGTACAGGCACATTTACTACATCAAATAGAAGCAGACAAACACGTACGCATTCTTTAAACTGTACGGATCAACTTTGCTGCTTTTGCTCTTTGTGGTTCTCATCTTCCTGTGTGCTCCATCTGTTCTCTTGTCCTGTCTTTCCCCTCATTTTCCACTGAATTTTCTAAATAAAATCTTTTGCTTGGTGTTTCTTCCCTAGTTTCCTCTCATTTTTACCTAAATGGATGTGCTATTAGCTGACTTTTCCCATCTCTCCATCTAGGCTCCCCCCAACAATATGATATTTTTCTTTTACCTACTTATAAATACGCTTATCACAATTTCTTTTCACTTTACTTCAGGAATATCTTACTGCTTAGGAAACAGGCAAATAGCCTATGTCACAGTATCTGAGGTCATTCTATACATTTAAATACACTAAATACAACTGGCCTCACCTTGTAAAGAACTTGATTTTATTTTGCTCTTGATGTCTAGATTCCTCTAATAAGGAGAAGTGTAAAATGACAGTGAAACAATTTATATTCACAGAAAGCTCTTGACCAAACCAGTTCTTAAAGCATCACTAAGAGTCACTTAAGCTAGGACTGAACCATTGCTGTTGCTGTTATGCAATACAGGAGCTGTCTGAAATTACCCTGCCTGCGCTACACATCAGTAGAGATCTGAAAATAAGAAGGCCTTATTTGAGTGAGAAAAAAAACTGAGTTAGAAGAAAGAAGGAGAAGCATTGTGGATGAGATGTCATAGATAAAATTCCCATGCTTGCCACTGCTAACCCTAAAGATGTTTTTGCAAGCATTAATAACTTAAGTAGGAACACAACTTCAGTAGCAAGGGAAATAGTGTAAGGAATCCTTTTTATCTGCCAGTACAGTTTTTGTTGGACTTCTTGCACCTGATGAGTGAATAGAGCAGATATCTGTGTGTTAGTGATTTCTGCTAAAACCAAAGCTGGGGGTGGGATGGCCATGACAGTCTGATTCAGAATCCTGGGAAGTGCAAAGGAAGGAAAAAGAGAAGGAATATTTTTTTTCCCCTATTTCTTCCTTCTATGCCAAATGGTCTTTGCCTGCCTGATGAAGGTGACTAAATGTTCTGGGATCAGTTTGTCCTGCAGTGCTATGAAACAGAGTAGTGCTCATGTCCATCAAGCACCATAGCACCATCTCTACACCACTACGTTTTTTGGGGATTTAGTCCTTCTTGTTCAGTGTGTTGCCACATGATCTTGCTGCAGCAGAGATTGGAAAGCTTTCACAGAAGGAACTCATGTCCCTGTCAGAGTTTGCCAAGGAGACCATTAAAATGCTACATCATGGCTTGAGGGACAGATGCAATAAATTACTATTGAAACCCACAACAATTCAGCAGAAGCTGGTTTCTGTGCATTTCTAGATAATAGGAGGGGAAGTTTGCCTCATGGCTCCTTCTCTTCCAGTACCATCCAAGTTAGCTTCTGGTTGCTGCTTGCTCTCTCCAGTGGAGCTCTGCCCAAGCCTCCCCCTAAGCAGCAACCCCATGGCCATCATGCTCTGCATAAGGAAGGGAAGAATTTATTTAAGTATGTATTTACAGATATGTGTGCTTCAAATGGGATGCAGGTTATCTTATGTGCAAGTTGTTTATGAAAATCTGACTATGTTAGAAAACTTTTCAGTTTTGAACAGTCTTTGGTGGCAGAACATGTACTGTGAACAGATAAGATGGAGCTACTCATAGGGGATTAATTAGGTAAAGGCTAAGGAACAAAGGTAGACATGAGCTGTGAATTTCCATGATGGAGAACTTTTATCATTCAGAACGGTCACATCTAAAACTGGCAGTATTGAGTGGGCTGTGTGAAGTGACAGACAAGACTGCACAGA
Organism: Excalfactoria chinensis; assembly: GCF_039878825.1. NCBI lineage: Eukaryota > Metazoa > Chordata > Aves > Galliformes > Phasianidae > Excalfactoria > Excalfactoria chinensis. The sequence goes on along the minus strand of NC_092825.1, from coordinate 11,134,513 downwards.
AAGAGTTGCACAATTATGCACATGGAGAAAAAAATACCCATTGCAGAGATGGGCCCTAATAAACTATTACTGCCAAGAAGATCTTGTAATTAGTCTACTTTTCTAGAAAGAACAGGCTGCCCAAGGAGGTGAAGTCACTGTCCCTGCAGGTGCTCAAGAAACACGCAGTGCAGATGCCGCACCGAGGGACGTGGTTTAATGGATGTTGTGGAGATGGGTTTATGGTTCAACCTGGTGATCTTAAAGGTTTTTTCTGACTTTAACAATACTAAGATTCTAAGATGATTACCACGATAGAACAGTAAATATAATTTTAAGAGTTATGAATAGAATGGCAACTGAAATGATGTACTGCTTGTCTGTTACCTGAGCATTGCTGATGGATCCAATATCCCTATCTTGAAAAACAAAGCACTGAACTACAAAAGAGTGTGAAAAAGACAGTGTGGCATCAAAAACAAAAACCAGACTCTGTTCAAAAGAATTGTCCATGGTCACAGTATCATTGATGAGCTTGAACAAGAGAAAGGGGAGCAATCCTCTGGCCTTCCAGAAGAACAAATGGATTCAAGAAGGGATTAGATGAATTCAAAAGAGCTGGCTCCACTGTTGCTGCACACTTGTCCCATGCCACCATGCCTGACCAAGGGTAATGTGAAGATGGCATCTCCCAGGTATCTTACTGGCATTGTCCATCACCACAGCTCTGTTTCTTGTAAGCACCTCCTGAGTGTGGCATTTCATTAGGGCTTTGTTAACACTTCAGATCTTTTGTTTAATCACACCTTCAGGGTTTTATTTTTATCTAAGCTGAGCAATTAATAATGTAACCTTTTAAAGGAAGTCCCAGATCACTTGACTGGTGATAAATGACTCCACTTGACCTTAAAAAATCTTACAAACTTATTCATACTTCTATTCAGATTCCACGATAAACTTTTCTCTAAACGTGTACAATTTGAACAGTGGCACCATGTGCCTGGATTAGACTCTGCAAAGAATTTGATCCAATTATTTATAGCATTAAAGACTAGTAGGCTATACAGACACTGTTTTGTTTGTTTGGTTGGTTTGTTTTGTTTTGTTTTAGCTATTATTCAAGCTAAGAGTGAGTACAGAAGGTAAGATGGACTTTTATAGGACAATTAATTTCCTACTTCTCTCAGACTATGCAGTGGAATAGACTGCAAGAGAAAAATACTATGCATAAACAGCATCTTATAAAGACTTCTGTTGTTGGAAATAAGGGAAATTAATGAGATACTGCTCTTGCATATACAAAATATAGAGTCCTTCAAGACATACATATAATTTTTTTTCCTACCACCATCAAATAATCTAAAATGTGATATAGTTGAATAATACACATGCATATCTAATTTAAGGAAAAATTATTACTCTACAGGAATCATCCCTAACAGAGGATCTCCAGATGGGATCTAATTTTTATTTATTTATTTATTTTGCAGTGCACTTTACAAAACAAAAACAAAAACACACAACCTGTGACTTTAGAGAGATATTAATCCAGAGAGCACCTGAGCTTCTAGAATTTTTGAGGCCATCAACCTCTCTTCCTAAATCTCCCTCAGATATTTGGAGTGTTTGTGTCAGGAATCCAACCTGACACTGAGCTTGCTCCTAGCAGATGATGCTTTCTCAGAAGGTGGTTAATTGTGCAATGCTCAGCCCTAAGCTCATCATCAAAAGAGAGCTTAAATTAAGCAATTAAGAGGAAAAATGATTAAAAAGAATTATTTGCATTTAGGAAGTGGGAAACATCTGCTTTCATTAAGAGCAAATAACTACAAATTCACATATATACGTTAATATTTTTATTTGAATAGATTACTCACTTTTACTCTTCATAATCCAAATATTTCCCATGCCTTAATATCACAGAAAAGAAATCTGGTCACTTTACACCTGAAGGTCCATGTGCGTGGGTCACCTTTACACAAAGCCAGAGCAGCTGCTGAGTATCAGTAACACTGTTAATTTCAATTAATTTTTTGCTCTTTTGGAAATAAAAATAATTTCCTCTCACTTGCGAGACTCTTATGGTGGAAATAGTAGATTCTAACAACACGTTAACACCAAATAATGATTTTTCATCTAGCATTTTCCTTATTTAATCCTTTTAGTTGTAACTGCTGAGACTATATCTTGTAAAGAGTAACTTTTGTGTTTTTCCTCTACATAGTGTTGAAATGTCAAAAATGATAAGTTAAGGGGGAAAAAAATTGAACCTCTATCTATTAAACTCTCTGGCATATAAATTCTCACAATCTTTTCTTAATATTAATGCCTATGGATAATAAACTAAGCAAGTGAACCTTCCTGAGCCAGCTGTCCTTTTCAATGTGATACAGCTGATCACATGAATATTTACTATGTCCTCAATTCTCAAAAGGTGCAAGAATTTTCATTCAACCAGCAGACCCCAACATATCAAATTTTAGTTGAAAGACTATATTAAATGTAAACATCTGTAATTTCATTGCTCCTGAATAATCTGAAATTTGGGAAGCTTAAATATGGTAGAGCTTCTGTCATGGCTAATTATACAATCAAGATAAAATATATTTTTTATATTTTATATATTGTCTCTGGCCTAAGAAGCTAGGTGGAAAAGAGTACACATAGCTTAGAAATCTGAAGACCTAATAAAAACTGGGCAAATTAGGTACATTAAAAGGCTTGTCATCAAAGCAAAATCAACTCTGGCAAAACCTTGACTTATTCTCTAGGTTTGTTCTAAGTAAACTTACACAGAGACTGAAAAGAAAACACATGAGCAGTCCCACTAGGTCCAAATGACCAATTCATGAACATACTGGAGGACAGGATTCATTGAGGGTGGGGGCTGATGTGATCCTCCATGCTTTATTTCCAAAAAAATATCAGATAGCCAATTGAGTGGTATAAAAAAAATCTCTTTTATCTCTTGTTATTTTGTTCTTTCTAATTACAACTATAATTAGTACAATCGAAAAGGCCCTCCAGAGGTCATGGAGTCCCACTATTTCGCCACTTCAGGGCCCACCAGAAGTTAAAGTACATTAACAACAGCATTATCCAAATGCCTCCTGAACACTGACAGATGTGGGGTATCAGCCACCTCTATAAGAAGCCTGTTTCAGTGTTTGACCACTCTCACAGTAAAGAAACTTCTCCTAATATGAAGTTTGAACCTCCCCGGTACATCTTTGTGTCATTCCCTTGTGTTCTAAATTGTATATGTTGATTTGAAAAAATAATACATGAAAAATGTATTTCATCTCCAAATTATAATATCAATTATAAAAAAAAAAAAACAAACAAAAAACCTTAGAAAGTGTCTTTTTGAAGCTGAAGAAGCAGAAGAACAACTCAAAACTGAATATCAAAGTCAAGCAGAAATGAGAAACCTGACCATTGGCCCATGAGTCCTTGTTATGTCCCACAGGAGACACATGTTGCTCGTGTTTTCTCACTGCTATGTTCCAAAGAGCTCTGAGCTGGAGTACATGAATATCTTATTTCCAAACCTCTGTTTTCTTTTGAATTTGCAGGTTGGTCACAGAAAATGGCGTCCCCAGGCACCTTCTTACTAAGGAAGAAGCATGGGTGAAACTGCAGTACAAATAACTGCCTCAGATCACAGTCATCACTGATCAAGAAACTTTATATTTCTAAGCTGCAGTGATCTCAAAGAAGCTCAGGCTGAATGAGACTTACTTCAGAACTCCATTTTCCGTAGTAAGCAGAGGTTTATCTTGTATTTTTAGTTAAAATTTCATGTTTTGAGAAATGAGAGAACCGTCTTTCATTAGCTTTTGCTTTCCCACTTTGTTAAAATACAGCATTGGCAGAAGCAATATAGAGGCAAATCAAAATCCATACTTTCTCTTTTGTTAAACCAGGGAAAGATCATACTTTTTATTTATTTATTTATTTATTTATTTATTTATTTATTATTTGTTTATTGGTTACTTCTGAAATTTCAGTTTGTTTTCACCTTGTAATTGTGCTAATTGCCAGTAACTGTCAGGGTAAAATACCTGGAAATACTGCCAGTCTTCACTGGCAGTTTCCAGTTAATGACATGCTTATAGTACGTGGTTCTTTTCTACAGAAATTAGGGTGTTCAGAGATTTACAGGGGATCACAAATTCTCTCCCTAGAAGATCCTGCATCAAAAAAAAGGAAAAGTAACAGGACAATGAGAAATTTGTAGGAATAAACACATTCCATTAAGCTCGAGGAGAAATTCACTGACTGTTTCCCTATCTGACTGCAACTGCTTTCCTGTATGGATGCAAAAAGTGAACTCATCATGATGCCCTCAGCATGGTTTTAACCACAGATAACACACACTACTAAATATTCTTGTAAATGTAATGCAACAGTTAGATTAATTAAGTTTCATCTATAATATGACTGTTGTCATATAAGGCAGTGCCACCCCATACACCACTGCACCTCCAAAGCCTCCTACAGTGCTTGTGGCAGGATGGCAGGGACTTGGGGTAGCTCTGCCTAGCAGAACCACACGTCTTGGGAATATTTTTGCTAGGAGAAGTAAGAAAGTGTTCCTCAAGGTGGGACTTTAGTTATAGGCTACTGTTATTTAACTTGAGACACTGAGGCCTCCATTGAAGCTACAGAACCTGGGAGGATGCTCATGGAACCTCTGAGGCCAAAGTTGTTGGGATCCACATCAAACTAAAAGTGAAAATCTATGCTTTATAGTTTCCAGGCATTCAGCTGGGCACATGACACTGAATACTTCACAGAAACCACTGGAGCTGGCAGAATTTTGACAAACCATGTAGCCTGCCTAGTGTAGAAAGCAAGGAGTAAGGTCGAATTTAGGTGGCCCATCTGGAGAAGGAGTGAGAGCCAAGGCATCCTTTAATCTTGGAACAGAGTCTAAAGGAAAGCATGATAAACTATTCTAGGGACAGTGGAAGTTAATCTTCTGTCTAGGAACAGGCCAGGAGCCTGGACAGATGAATTTATTTATACACTTATTTGTTTAGATTTCTGAACACTCTGAGATCCTCTGACACTGTACTAGATGTGCCACTCAAACACACTTCTTTACTTATGTGGTTTATCTTTTTGCTGATACAACTCACTCAAATGAATCCTTCTTATCTTCAACCGGAAGATGCTCCCAGTGAGATGACTTTGAAGGCTCTGCTGTTCCTATCAGCATTTGGCACAACATGACATTATTTTTCTGATCTCTTTTGCCCATTTTGATTTTTTTCAGAGCTGCCGTGTGGTTGCTACATGAAAATTTAAGTGTGTATGTTTCGGGTATGTCTGTATAGCATTGTTCGGTGCTACATGGGAATACATAAACTGGCAATAAGTGGCTCTGAAACCAGAAACACTGGAACTATAGCAGAACTTCTGACCAAATTAATATTCTCATGTGAGAAGCAAGGTACAAGACACAATACAGTGAAGATGCATATTCTGATATTGATGTAAGTTACATTTTGGATATTATCCTCCAACTCTGTTAGTATGCCTTCTGCCTCAGGCAGTCCATTTTGATCAAAGCGTTTTAGGTTAATTCAGGCCATAAGGAACTCAGGAGGTCTAAATATCTGCTGCTGAGCTTGTTCCAGTTTACAATATTCAGTACCAAAGAGCCCAAAATTTGGATGTCATATTCTGGATGGAGTCTAATGAGTGCTGGGTAAAGGAAGATAATCACTTGCCCTCAGTCTATTGGCGGTGCTACCGGTAATACAGTCCAAATTACTTTGCCCAAATAAATATTAGTGAAGGAAAACAAATCTCCCATAAAATTCAAAAGGCCAAAGATTTTTAGCCTGTTTTTATTGCTGCTGACAGATTGTCATTTTTCAGTAATATATATATATATATATTTTTTTTTTTTTCCTCTCTCTTAAACTTTTGGTACAGAATTCACCTACAAATAGTATTTTCTGTTCTGCCACTGTCTACAGTAAATGTCATCTTCAGGTTCATTGCTGTTCTTTCAAACTTTGGATTTGAGAGCTTCTTTGGATCACTGAAATCCAATGCAGTTATTATTTGAATAAATTTGTTTGTCACTTGCACAGCCAACTGCCATGTCCAGTTACTACCGGAGGTGCTCAGCTACTGTTCAGTGGTGCCTACCTATGTACTTACTTGGGGAGAAAAAAAGGCATACCACGGTATGATGGAGGTCAGGAAGGAAAGTGGGATCTTGAACCTGGATCTGTTGTGCTCCTTAGAGTATTCACAGTCACAGAACGTTTGGTTGGTTGGGCATTTTCTCTTCCTCTACTTCCATCTCCCCCAGCTACTTATCTGTGAAATAATCTTCTGAAAAATTCATGACTAGCTTAACTGATTAATATGTATGTATCACAGTGCCCTTTACAAATTTTTTTCTATCTGGTCTTCTGCAAAGAACTTCCAAAGGGCTATTATATTCAATAAAGTTAAAACTCAGAGTCCCAAGTGGCTAATTATCCATGGTTTTGTTACAATATTCGTTCTAGCAATCACGGAATTTTGAAATTCAGCTGAGATAATCCAAAAAGGATCTCTTTAAATAACTGCATGGTCATGAAATACTGCAATGAAGTCTTCTGAGATCATTCGCTATTATAAGATAGGGCTTTCCATATCTTGTATGCTGTCCTGTGTGTTCTTCTTTTCTGGACATAGAAGACTGCAGTGTGGCCCTAATGTTATTTATCTCTACAGAAATAAGTTTGGGCTAAAGAACAGATTCTTCCAAACATGTTTGGAATGTGGGGAAGGGACTGCATTGGGCTGTAACATGAAAAAAGGCAAATGGCCTGACTTACCTTGATTTTTCAGAAGTAGCCAGCAGTCAAAGTTTCAGATGGATTTGGTGGGAGATGTGTATCTCTCTCAAAATAAAACTTTTTCTGACCTTCCTCCCAAAGGAGTCCACTCAGCCAGTTAAGCTGAAAGTGCTATTTGAAACACTCAAGGGTGCCTCTGTGCCTGTAGCTGTGCCTGTAGCTGTCACTTAGTTATGGCTGTAGGTGCCCTTCTCCAACTGCCCATGCTCTCCCTTGATGTACCTCGTGCATCTCAAATGGCACCAGATGCCTGTATCAAAGCAAAGAAGTTGAACCCCAGCAAACTTAAATTTTCCAGATGGAAAGTGAGCAATAATCCTTCAGATTTTATTCTGCCACTGTATTTATCAGCCCCTGTACTCAGCGGTAACTTCTATGCTTTTTATGGTCCAGCCAATAAAAAAAAAAACACACCTCCATGTGCTTTTATCAGGCAAGTTTTCAAATATTCCAGTCTCTTCTGCAGTGCCCTAACTAGACAGGTGTAGTCATGACCTCAGCTTTTGTTTCAAATTCCTGAACTTCACCTTGACAAAAAATAAATACCTAAATGAATAAATAAATAAATACATTTGGAATTAGATCCCTGCTGAGTGTCTCTTTGGGATAAAAGAAAAGAAAAAATCTTGGTGAGTGAATTTTCCTGTACTCAGACATTCAAATGTGTGTGTAAAGCAGTGCTCAGAGGTGAGAAGAACCTTTGGGTTTGTCCAGTACACAGCAGACAAATAGTGTCTCTGGAAACAACCTTGAGGGTCCCTTCAGCTTTAATTAGTGCAGCAATTAATTAGAAGGTGTCAGGTTTTAATTACTTTTTTATTTTTTCTTTCTCTTTTCCTTTTAAACCTGGGGCAAAACTGGGAAAAATAAAGCTGCAAACCGTGATTTACTTACTGATTGTGGACCCTGACTCGGGCCTGTTCAGGGAGCTGATGATAACAAAGCCAAACCCTTCATTCTCCTTGCGGTGGATCACCACGTCGCTGGTTTGCAGGCTGTGGGATGTGAAGCCCTCCGGGGGTGTCGCGTTGCTGCTGGAGACAGCGTGATTGCTGTTAGCATAAGTCGCGTAGTCACTTCTTGGAGAGCTGTGATGTGTGGACACAGAGCCTGGGCTTCTGCCATTCTCTGGGCATGGCTCTCCTAAAATATAAGTCATGCCAGTGTTACAGTTTGACTTGCTCAGTGGATCTCAATTTACAGTACATTTGCTAATGCAACATGAATATACTTGGCTGTCTGTGGCCCAGACTACTGTGAGTATTAAGCTGGGAGCTGTAATAGATGCAGAGAGACAGGAATCTGCACGATTATGCAGAGAATTCAAGGGCAATCAGATAAAGTAAGCATGAATACTCTGTGCTAAGCTGTCTAACAGAAGGGAGAGGGAAGTAAAAACAGTGGCTATCTCGATGGCTAAATGTTCCCTTGTCTGCTGGTGGATCTGTCATCAAGAGGAAAATGTGACCGTCTAATCCAATATAAAATTATTTGTGTTTGGATTAAAATAATTTAAACAAGCAGCTAACATAGAGTAATTAGGATTAGCTGCATAATGTTCTTCTTACAAGTTGATTAGCATGCTCACAAGGCATTTATGGAACAGAGCAGTTATACAATGACAAATAATCACAGTCTTTCTGTGGGTGTTGTCACAGAAGCAGTGCTCATTTAAAGGTTTGGAAGATGCTCTTGTGCGATGAGTTGGAAAGGGCAGGAGGAATAGCAGTGACCTTTACTCTCGTTTTATAGGAACAAAAACAGAGAACAAGTTTAACCTTTTGGGATTAAACACTTTTTCAGGGCAAACATTTTAGCAGTTAGAAACAGTAAGGTATAAGAAAAAAAAAGAAGAAAAGAAAAAACAGAGTAATATTCCTTGCAGATCTGAGTTGTTTACACATATCATTACATATTGAGTTTTTATGCAGAACTTTCAGATAATTGTAAGTAATATGTCTTCTCAACAGTGCTGAACATGCAGAGTTTATGCATGCACACACTCATCCTAGGAAGAAAACTCACAAATTAGACCTTCAGTGTGTATGTATTAATAAAATAAACATCATCCAAGGCCAGGCTGCTGTTTTCTCAGTCAAGTGTGTCCTTTAGTAGTCCTTGTGCAACTATGGAATAAAGTGATTAGAGAGAATAAGGAGGAAGAAAAACAAACAATTATTGTACTCCTGTGTTAGAATTGAAAATCTCCAAGAGTTATTGAACCAAATCTGCAACTAAATGCCATAGTCGGTGACAAGAGAGATCTCATTTTCTGGCTGTCATGTTTCAGAAAACTGAATGCCGTTTGTGTCAGTATGGCTGCAACAGAAAGGAAATTATCTTACCCTGCAGAATGACCAAGAGCTGGCTTGGCCATAAATAAATGCAACTGAAGGCCATTAAGCAAGCATACAAAAACAAAGATAAAGGAGAAAAAGTTCAAACAGCTGCTTGATTGTATCCTCTGCAAAAGATATTCATCAGAAAAATTACATTTTGCTTCTGCCTGTGAAGAAATGGCCTTTTAATCTGTGTTTTCCTAATCAAATTGTGCTCTTGGCTGGTGAGAGTCTGTTCCCAGCCTGGGAGAGGTCTGTGTGAGGCGGTGGTCTCAGGCTGGGTAATACATGGACATCAGCTGTCAACCATCAGCTAAGGACAGGGCAGCCCCAGTGCTCTCCAATATATACAGCCACCTTGAATGTAATGTGGCTGAGGTTCTCGTACTTCATTTTTCAGTTATGCCCACAGCAGTCATTTTTAAAGTCTCCCACTATGCTTATGTTGTAATACACAAGACTAAAACTCTGTTCATCTATAGAAATGCTTAAATATTAACGAGTTACACAGTGTTCCCTAGCGTGGTGCTCCTGGGGACCCAGGATAACTCTGGGTGTCCCACTGATTTGCTCCATTCTGTGTGCCAGGAAACCAGAGTGTCTCAGACACTGAACTTTAACACATACCCCTCTCTACCCCTACATGGAATAGCAGAATCACAGAACTGTAGAGGTGGGTAGGGACCTCTGGAGATCCCCTAGCCCAACCCCCTGCTAAAGCAGGTTCGCTCCAGTAGGTCACGCAGGAAAGTGTCCAGATGTGTCTTGAATATCACCAGGTAGACCTGGGTAAGGAGCTGGTTCACAAGCACCCGGCACATTACCTTGGTTATTGGCCATTTTCCTAGTGCTGGGGGAGCTGCAGGGGGGCGTCGCGGCAGATGGAGGGGGCCCTTTCTGGCTGCAGGCCTCTGCAGTTGGCAACAGAAGAAAATCAGTCCCGTGGCAGCAAAATGGGGCCACAACGGGTTGGCTGTAGGATGAGGGGTGCATTGAGGTTGGCTTTGGGGCAGGGGAGTGGAGGGGAGCAGCTCAGGCAGCGACAGCAGTCCAGGGCACAGGAGGTGGGCGACAGGACAGGCTGGAGATGTGCTCATTTCTGGTGCCTCAGCAAATTGCACTAACCTCACCCGTGTTAGAAACAACACACTTCTTTCTTAGATAGGGAACAGCAGCAGCTCTCCACTTTGACAGATGCTGCCACACATTTTTCCAAGTTTGTATGTTCTTCAGTCTATTCTAAAGGTTTTATTTACTTCATATTCCTTCATATTGTTTTAGTTTTACTCCCTGGAAGTATCTGCTTGAAGGGAGGAAGCAGCCCTGCTTCCTAGCAGCCATTTCCTCCCTACAGAATGATGTCAGCCAGCTGACCTTGCATTTGGGGCAAATGGCATCAGTGAGACCAGAAATGGGCTTTTAACACACATGGGAGTGAAATGAGTCCTTGTACTAGACAGTTAACAGTCTCTGAGAATTTCCTTGGTTGCTTATTCACACAGTCAGCATTAACAGCTTTAATTCAATGTGAACATTTTGTCCCAAAAGCAGACAAGAAGAGACAGCACAGACCAGGACAGCACAGAACAAACCCGGAGCAATCATGGCACACTGGGGCTGCCAGTGGGACACACACTTCTGCGGGAAGCAACACTGAGCATTAGCATTCATCACAGAAACAAGGGACACATATTTACAACTATTTGTTCTTCAAATGAAGGAAAACATTCACTTCTATTTGTCAGCACCTGCTCATGCTGATAGCAGTGAGCTGTTTTTCCCAGTCTTCTTCACTCACCCGTGGGTAGCACCTTTCTCCTCACAGTAAGATTCACCTGCCCATTTCGAGCAGCATTATGCATAAGATCAATCACGTATCGGTGGGTTTTGCCAGCCACTGGAATCCCATCCACATACACAAGTTCATCACCGGGATGGAGGCGACCATCTCTGTCTGCTGAGCCCATTGCAATTACTGCTCCGATGAGGATCTAGGCAGAAAAGGAACAAAGCCCTGGTATGTATACACTGAGCACACAGACAAGACACTTCCCCCATGAACAATACAAACATTTTCCCTTACTCTTAAAGATATAGTTTGTGACTCAGCAAGATCTGTGTGTTCCTGAAAGCCATGTTCCTACACTGTAGGTGTGACTGAAGATGTTCTCTTGCTTTTGGTAAGAAGGTGAAGTTCCAGTCTAAGGGTTATTAACCTGCTATCTTCAAATTGAGACAATTTATCTGTAAGGGATGGTGAGTTCATACATCCTACTTTTTGCAGAATATCTAAACAGATTAATTCAATTTAAAGCTCCTGTTGATTCAAATTTAGTTAGTCTTCATATTTCTTACTTGTGGCTACTTATTGCTGTGCTGTGTAAGCACCTGGAGTAATGTGATGTGGCTTAGTGGGCATGGTGATGGAATGATAACTGGACTAGATGATTGTAGTGTTTTTTTCCAATCCTGATGATTCTGTGATTCTATCATCCCATAATACAGTTGAGGTCAGTTGTGGAAATGCACCCTTGACACAGAGCTTGCTTTGGGACACTTTAGGTTAAAAAAGAAAAAAGTGTTATATTAAATATCACTATTAAATATCACTGCTCATAGGGAATAATTGCTCAGGTAGTAACTGATTAGCAAAATGAAAAAATGTCAGCTTACTCTGTGCAGATGTTGTTTTCCCAAATCGATATTAAAAAGTAATTTGTATGGCACATATAAGCTAGTAAAAAATCTGTTCAGATTCTTTTAATGACGCTCTCCACTTTCTATGCACATAAATTCACAAAATTTATTAGAAGAAGACATAAATTTTTCCTGTGGAATAACTGGTAGAACAGTCAAGATTGTTTCTAACAGCCCTTGCTTTCTTTGAAAGAGTATTAAAGCATTCACAGAGCAAGCTCCAAATTTTGTTTTCTCCTGTTCAGTGCTAGAGTGAGCACAGAATGATGGATGTGCCACGCTGTGCGACAATCCACTTTAAATAATAAAAGATAAAAGCCATCTCGTATTGCTTTTCATGAAGAGCTGAAAAGGCTGATGTTGTAGTCACACAGGTGGTCTTGTTTTTTGTGGTCTCAGCTGCAGAGTTGGAAGCACCCCAACAGAGTGTTTAAATGAAAATCCCCGTGTGGAGTCCACAGAATTTTCCCCATTTTCTGCCCCATCTTTGGCTCACTTTTGCTTAGAAAATGTAGCAAAGAGAGAACAAGATGTGGCATTTTCCTGCTTCCTGATGTTACAAGCAATACCAGTCTGAGTTCCCAGAGATGTTCTTTCAGGTTCTCCATTCTCTTCTTCAAACACTGAAAGAATATACCTCAAAGCTTTGGAAAACACTTTGTGAAAAATCCAGCTATGAAATATGCAGTTATTCCTCTTCACTGAAGAAGAAATGATCTGTGCAACGCCAAATTTATCTGGAACTCCACAAAGTACCTCAAAGCCTTTGTGTTTGTCTATCTTGCAGGAGTCAAAACTTTTCCTAATTATCTTGGGAAGCTTCTTTAGCTTGTGAGATTGTAGGGACAACCTTCCTCCTTTTGCATTAATGGATATTTGCAGTTTCTTTATAATTGATTCTAGAATGCCAAAATATTGAATAATTTGTGCATACCTTCAAACTTTGAAAAAGCATAAAGGCAGCTCACAGCATCAGTATCTATTGCAAAATGCAATAACTCCTTCCACTTATGACAAATCAAGTAATTACTTCTTATCTTTTCAATGTCAACAGTGGGATGTGATTGTGTCACTGATTTACATGATGAAACTGACTCCTGCACAAAAGCAGCAGAGAGCTACTTTGAAAACTGCAGGTAGTTTGTTCACCAAGATGATGGCCACTGTATCTGCTACTGGGCATATTTAGAAGCACGTATGACTTTATTCTCCTTTTTCATTTTCCATGTTTGAATTTGCTTCTTATCCACTATGTGCTCTCATTTCATGGCTAAGTAGTTTCCATAATAGCTATAAATTCTACAAGCAAAACACAAATTAAACAAAATATTTATCAGGATTTTATTACCAGGTATGAGATTACTTTGAATGCATAAGGAAAAGGATGATGACATTTATGGCAATAAAGACTGCATTGTAGAGAAAAAGGTAATTTTCACCCATCGTTTGAGACTAAGCATGCAAAATGGGGGGATTAGGAGGATCATGACAAAGCATAATCTGAAACTGAAGTTTGAGTTTTACAACTCATCCATGTAAATCTCTGTTTTGATACTGAGTTCCTTTGTCACACTTGTTAATTATTTGACTTTATGTTTCAGTTTATCTCAATATAAATAGAATATATTCACAGGCATGCAATAAAATTTATGAAATAGACATCTAAGATGTGATACATCTCACCAAGTTTTAAATGTCTGTGATGTCTAGATCCAAGATAATCTGAACTCTTAACTAATGCTAAAAATAGGAGCTCCTAATGTGTGGTCTGAATTACCCTAACATTCTGCTCTGTAGAATTCTTTTATGTCTTAGAAATATCTCTTTCTTGGCACTGAGCATACAATACTGCTTGTTGCTCTGAAAATAATGCCTCCTACTTATTTCCATAGAAACTACAACAGAAGCAGTGAGCGCAGTAACACTCTTCAATGGAGAAAATTCTCAGCTACAGAAAACTATTTTTCAACACAGTCACCACCATTAACTGCATTTTTGCCAGTGATGAACAACATCCTGCATTTTGCACTCATGAAAATCTGTACCAGCAAAGGTGCCCCATCGTTGCCGTCACCACTGATGAAATGCAGAGCCTGCCACCTCACTGTTCTCACATACACCATAACCATTCAGCAAGAGTCAATCAATGTTAAAGGGTGCAATTTTATCCGCACAAAGGAATTCAGTGACACATCTTTGCTTTATACACACCACCGTGCCAGATGCCATTTTGTCAGACTGCCCTCTGCTGCCATCTGTCATACAGTAACAAAATGTAAGGGAATATTGGTGGGAAATTTCAGTCTCTACTGCAATATCTCCATCTACCTCTCACACTGTGGACAACATAATAAAACAGGAGGCATTACTTTCGGAGCAGCCCACGTACGTCTTGCAGGCATTTATGAAATGAATCCCAGCCAGGCTGTGTTGAAAAGAAGAAAATCTTACTGTAATTGTGTGTGTGTTCCTGTGATTTTGTGTTTGAGCTGTTTGAATGTATTCAAAATACTTCCCCACTCTGGGATGGCAATTTGTAGCTTCAGCAATATTATTCCCTTTAATAGAGTCATTATCTATAATTTTACAGGCCATAGGGAGATGTGAAAAATACCTTTTGTGGCTTTATCTGATGAGATTCAAGAGGTGACAGGAACTACACAAGCCACAGTTATGACATTTGAGATACCTTCATAGATGTAAGTCTTTCTTTTGGAAAGCATCTTTATGCTTACAAATATTTAAAGTGGTCTACTCCCGCAGCATTTTCTCCTTCAAAGGTTCTGAGCAGCCAGTGTAACTAGAAGCAAACTATGTTGAAGTTTCTCTATAGTGTCAGTACTATTGTTTTGAAAAATTTTATGTGGATTCTGCTTCTTTGAGAAACTTAGTGCCTTATGCTGAAAAATCCACACTCCTTTTGAAGAACCAAACCACAAAGACAAAAGGCAAGGAAAGTTTCTTTTTGTTCTGTGTTACCTGACTGCACAGCAGGAGAGCTGAAACGAGCATTTCAAAGTGTCTCAGTACTTGTTTTATAGGAAATGCAGGGTTTGGAGCACAGGCAGAAACTGCTGCTCCTTTTCTGGACGAGAAAGGAATAGGAGGCTGTGGGTGGGCTGTCCGTGGGGGAGCAGGGAAGTAGTGGAGGTGAGAAAACAGAGTTAAGAGCTTCTGTATTTGGAGTATAAACGAGATGGAAACTTTCTTTTAAGTGGAGCACGTCTGTCTTCTTTACTAGGGATGATTGTGGCAGCAAAATGGGTGGATGGGCACAAAAGAAGTGAGAGCTGAGATGTTCAGCACTGCACCACCGAACTCTAAGGTTCCCTTCTGCCTTGTAGGCTACTCAGCCTCAGGCTAGGTTCTCCTTCATTCCTGGAAGCTTTGAGAAGTGGTTTGTGGGGAGGCATAAATCCTATTAGACTGACACATCTGGGGGTAAATGCTTTTGTGTTTGCAAGCCCTGAAATAGAGGCAGCTGCTTTGAGGCTAAGTGCAGGCTGAGAGCAATTGTTAGCTGGACAGAGAAGCATCTTAGGAGGTGGTACACAGAAGGAAGCATTTCAGTCTTGCTCTTTAAAAATAGCAAGTACTTATCCCTTCACAAGGTATCCAGCTATGAGCATTTGTTTGACTTCAGATAGTAAAGCCAGGACAGTCCTTTGCTGAAAAGAAATTTGAAAGAGCTGCTTCCTCTGTGACAGTTCACTGCATAATGCCTATGGCTGGGGGGCAAAGGACTCCTTTCAGAATTCCCACTCTGCTGGGTTTTTGAGCTGAGACATAAATTCACATTTCTCACAACTCATGCAAGTATTCCTAACTGTTAGAGTACTAGATATTCTAAGTCAGTGCACTCTCCCTCCTTTAGGTGGAAATCATTCCATTTTATATAAATGATCGTCTTCTAGACGAGGCATTTGAGCTGCACTTTTTCCCTTGAGAATGTCATAAACCTCCAAACTGCAGAGCCAAACGCACTCCCAGTGACTACTTAATTATCCATTTGTAATGAAAAAAGCATTGAAGGAGAAATCAAGAGAGACTTTCAGAGAACGCTTGAGCAGCTCTATAGCCAGGGGCACTTCCCCCAGAGGTGGGAATTGCCATCAGGTGCTACTGTCCTAAGCAGGCAGAGATTTCCAGATTTTCCACAGGTGCCAATTCTCTGAAGGATAAAACAGACTGTTTCCTCTACCTCCTAAGTGGTTTCTTTTTCGGCTGCTTTCAGTGGGTGAGTTTAAAGAATCCTCACGGCCTGGGCCATACAGATTGGACAGGGAAGACGCTTAGGAGAATGTGAGGCTGGAGGCTCTGTGGCCTTGTTTTTGGTGCACTGGGACAGAATGTATGGCAGAGCAATGCCAAGAGTGACTTCAGGCACAATTGCGAGTGTTGGCAATGAAAGTGTCATTTTGATACTGAAGTCCTTAAATTTAACCACACCTTGGTTAGCTTTGAAAATCCATTCAAAATCTCAAATAGAGTCTTTGTGCTTCAATCTGCACTTTGTGAAGTATCTTTTTTCAGAATACAGTGGATTTGTTTCATTTTACAGGAGGCATCAGTAAACTATTATATTTGATACTTTGATATATTTGGTACTTTGATATTTGTTGACAGTTTCAGCATAGAGGATTTTCTGTGTTTCTTAGGACCATTTGTTAGTTAGTGTTAATGCCTGAATGGCAATTGTATCTTTCTGTATGAATCTGAATACAGAATATATAAACCTATCAATTAGTTACACATTTTCTTGGAAACGGTTCACAGTGGTAACACAGAACTCAGATTACCCATATAGCTGTGATAATAAAAAGTTAACAGTATAGATCTGGAAGGTATCAGAACTCACTAACAAACCACTTACATCATTATTATGTTATATTGTCAAAGTTATTCTGAAGAAGTACCAAATCTGCCTTCCCTCCTCAAATCATTTTATTTACATACACATCTCACTGTTGTACCAAAAACCATACCCATTTATTTTTAAAATTGTACATATTTTATACCTGTTTTCATCTGTGATAAATCTAAGTAAACTTTATCTGGTATTTTAGTTAAGGGAGCGTTTACTTCCAAACAGTATAAAGCTAACACGGTTATGCTAGATGCTTCACGTGATGATATTATCTAACATGGAGCACAGACTTCAGCTCCCAGGTAGGGCCATTTGTGTTTCTGGAAATAAATGGCAATATTAATAGTATCTTTTAGACTTATATATATATGTATACTGCCTACGCTGTACACAGTTAGGCTTAGTCTTGCATAATTTGTCTTTTAAAATCTTTCAAATGCTGACAACCTGAAAACCCTGTCTTTTTCTGTAGATGGACAAAAAACCATCATGCTATAGCTGCAACACAGTCTTCCTATAATCATGGAATCAGAATAGCCTGGGTTGAAAAGGATCTCAAACATCACCTAGTTTCAACCCCTGCTGTGTGCAGGGTTGCCCGCCACCAGACCAGGCTGCCCAGAGCCACATCCAGCCTGGCCTGGAATGCCTTCAGGGATGGGGCATCCACAACCTCCTTGGGCAACCTGTTCCAGTGTGTCACCACCCTCTGTGTGAAAACCTTCCTCCTAGTATCTAACTGAAACCTCTCCAGTCCCAGTTTAAGACCATCCCCCCTTGTCCTATCACTATCCACCCTTGTAAACATCTGTTCCCCCTCCTGTTTATACACTCCCTTCAAGTACTGTAAGGCCACAATGAGGTCTGCATGGAGCCTTCTCTTCTCCAAGCTAAACAAGCCCTGTTCTCTCGGCCTTTCTTCACAGAAGAGGTGCTCCAGCCTTCTGATCATCTGGGTTCAGTTTTTATTATATTACTATGCATTATTTTTTTCCTGATTTTTACACAGAATTTAGACACATAACAAAGAAAGTTGGGAAGAAATAACTCACAGGCTGTCCAGGCTCATCTCCTCCAAGGATCCTGAAGCCAAAACCAGACTCCATTCTTCGAAGGTGAACATCCAACTCCTTGTAATCAGGACCTGGTTTAAAGGGAAATGCCACTGAACAAATCATTTTGTTTTGTTTTGTTGTTTTTTTTCCTGGAAAATTTTCACCATCTTCTCTCCCCTTTTCTGTTCATTGCACATGACTAATGGCAGCCTGGTTAGAGCTGGTGGAAACAATGGGACACGATGTGTTGTACACAGACAAGGTAGAGACACTTGAAAATGTAGGTGCCCTACGGAATGATTATGTTCAATAAAATACATTAAACCCAAGCTATAACACATTCACAGGTGAACACTACTGGAAAAGTATTTCCAAAATAGAAGTTATAAAGGTGCCTTCTTCCTAAGACTGACTGCATAATATTTTTCTGTTCAGCCACCTCTGGCATTTAGTCAGTGTTTTCCTTGTAGTTAAAACCTGAAGGAAACAAGCTGAAATGGGAGATAAAGATACATAGAAAAAATTATCAGTCCAACTTACAAAAGATGAATAATCATTACAGGCCACACACACAGAAACAAGTATTTCTTTAAATATAATGTAGCTTTTAAGCAATCCACTTGCAGGGATGACCTTCAATAAATAATTTTCATGAAAGCTATCATTGTAAGCCTCCGAGTCTTAAGGTTTGAATTGAAAACATCATTTACTTGAATTCCACAATGCTACTCAATTAAGGTCTCAGCAGCTTTATAAATCATTAAATCTGCGCTTCCATATGCCTGCATAACATGCCTGTAAATATATGTCTCAGTTCAGGAATGCAGAATTTTTTTAAAAAATCATTTTCTTTTGAAAGTATCCTTAACTTTATTTGAACAAGCAAATTGTTTTGGGTCTTAATGCCATCAAAACACAAAAAAGAACTTTTAAATAAAATTTCAAATAGTATATAAATGGAACCTTAAGCAGTTGAAGGATTGGGAAACTGTTTTGACTGTCACTTTGTCTGAATAATCAGAAACACTTTGAGCTCATCAGCAAAAGCAGGACAAGTTATGAGCACAAATTTTACTCTAGTCTATAGTGACAGCTTTTGTTGCATGTCAGATTGTTGTCAACCCAAAAGACAATAAAGGTTGAGTAGGTTTATTTCAGCAAACTGTTCCTAATGTCTCCAGTCATGCCGTGTTTCCTCAAAGGGGTGGGACTACAGATGGCTGAAATACTGTGCTTCAGCCACTCTCATTTACTATCTCCAAAGGGCATCAGTGGACATCTCACAAACTGCAGGGTTGGACAGATCCCAGATCCAGTTTGGAATTAAAACTGATTTGGTTTATTCAGATCATGCAAAGACAGACACAGAACTACATGCAATGTCTCTATACTATGATCATGCCATAAAAATCCTCTCTAGAAAGCAGCATGGTACATTGCCCCAGCAATGTATATTGCTAGGAATGAGACTGAATCAGTCCCAAATACTTCAGCTGGTAAAATGCACGTATTACCACTATAAAAACAAACAAACAAACATACTTTTCATATATTTAAAGAGAAACCCAAGCAGATCCTAGCAGCTTATTATTCTGACTTTCTTTCAACTCATTTGATGTTTCTCAGCAGTGAATAAGAGAACATATGAAGTGTGTATGTTAATTTAATGCAAAGATTGTTCAAAAGCTGTGAGGTAAAGGAATTTTCAGATGAAAGCAATACTCCATCCTTACCTGACTTGCTTATACAGCAAAGAACACAGCTTATTATTAGGGAGATGACCTTGCAGATAGACACAGTAGGATCTAACAGTAGGTCTTAATGTCAAAGGCACTGCTTTCAGCAGTTGGCTACAAATTAAGCACTGCCTTTTTTTGGTGCACACATGAGTGAATATGCAGAGTTGGGAATACATTAAGAAAGTATAATAAAGGTTGGTTGTGAAAAATATATGCTCTGGCACATAGATGAAGAATTCACCCACACATATACATTTACAATGCTGATCAAAACCAATGTCAGCATCACACTCCAAAATAAGAGGCAATAATTTTTTAAAAAGAGTCTATTTTTCTACTTGTCTAGAATGGACCAGGTAAGACAGGTTGGTCATGAAAAGGTATGTGGGGATATTCTTCTTTTCTGTGTTCTTACACAGTTTTGGATTAACTAACTGTATCCATACCCTTGCTCAGAAGAACCTTTGTTTCCAAAGAGGTGAAAGTCTATAGAACCTATTCTCTGCCAGCTCCTCTCAGGAAAGTGAGTTGCCTTTAAAAATAATGCTCTTTATTGTCCCATTGAGCAATAGAAATGGAGTGGAAAGAGCTATCTAGCCCATCATCTGGTCCAGCTCCCTGCTATCACTTTTTTTTTGTAAGCTAACAGCACATAAACTTCTAGTGGAGACATAAAAAAAGAATACATTTTGTATCTGAGCCTCTTCATGGCCTTTGCCATTAGGTCACCTGCCTCCTCCAGCATTTTTACTGATTTTACTCCCCACAATAGCACTTTTTTTTTTTTTTTTTTTTTTTTTTCACTAAGATACCGTATTATTATGTCTACTGACTCACTAATACACCTGAGATCATTTCCTCCATTGCTGGTTGTTTCAGCCTTTTGTTGGTATGACTGCCATCACACATGACTCCATTGGTTGCATTGATGCCTCTCCATTGGAGACAACTATTCCATAAATGCCTGAAGTCACATACCTGAATATGGATTTGACTTCCACCATTTGTTTTTGTGCTTAGGTCATTAATAAAAATGAAACAGAAGAGTTACTGCAAGGCTTTCTACTTACACTACCCCTTCAGATCAGAAATTACTCTTTTAGTACAACTGCTTATCCACTTTCTAGAAATTTGTATTTATACTGTGTTAAGCGCTGTCTTCTCCAGGCTAACATGGAAGTGCCTCAGTTACAAGTGGCATTCAGTAAAATGTCTAACTGAAATCTAGATTGATTAAACATGCATCATTAGTTTGGTACAAAAAATCAGTTACCAGGTTACTCTATTGCAAACAAACGTTGGTTTTTGCATTACATCTCAGTCTACCACCATACTGGTAGTTAATTCTCTTTAACTGAAAATATGCTGTAAAGTCTTGCTGATGATTAAATATTTTTTTTCTCCAAATGCAAAGCTACACGATTTGTTCAATATGACGTGTTCTTACTACAGCAGCACATTCCTTGTAGATTTACTAAAAATATCCACTATCATATGCTAGCTATTTCAATATTCCTAAATGTACAGTGGTCAAGTACTCCTAACTGTATGAATGATTACATTTCCTCCAATATATCTTTAGTGCTTCCTTCTCTATGATTCTGGCATTTTTTGTCATCACAAAGGATTGTTATATAAGCCAAATTTTGCCTTTTCTTGCTGGAGCTGATTTTCAATTGATCATACTCACAAAGAAAATTACTTATACTCAAAGTAAAATGACACTTTTGGGCCTTGCAATATACAGAAAACTGCTGGTTAATATAGCTTTGTTATGGAACCTCATGGTTTGTGCCAGACTGGAAGAAATGAACAGGTCTGCAGTCATAGCAGTCAAGCCAAATCTAAATTAGTGCAGCCTCTTACAGTCTTTTCCTTCCACCCAGTATAAATTGTCTGAATATCCTATGTCCTACCTGATTCACTGCAAAGAGACTTTTAGCTTGAAGTCAGTATTACTGAATTTATAATACAAGTATCTTGCTCAAGAATAATTTTCCCTGTCCTCCTTTACTTTTCTGCATGTGTTCACTGGAAAAATGACTTTAGGTTTTCCTGTTAGTAAATTTATTGCCTTTTCATAATTATAGCATCTAGTTTATTTCTTTTCCCTTATGTGAAAGAATACTCTTTAAACTAATCATTTGGCCTAGAAGAGACAAAACCAATTCTCTCTGCTACATTACTAAACCAGCTGGCTCCCCATGAATTTAAGAGTGGTATTGGAAAAGCTGCAATTTAATGATTGCTGCACAATGAGGATGATAAGGAGCACTGAGAAATTCTGATTTTTGGTTCCTGGCAGAGACTTTGCTTCAAATGTAAAGGCACCAGAACAGATTCCCACTGAACAACAGTGAGATCTTGTAGGTACAGATGTGATTATCAACTCCTAGGTACATTTCTGTGCTGTACTCACTTAAATTCCACCATGGATTATACATTGATAAGTGTACTTGAAATTGTTTCTAAAATGTGTGTAGAGAAAATATATTTTTGACAATGATTAATTCATTTTCTGTATGACTCAAGTTGCACAAATGCCAAATGATTTTTACAGTGATAAAGATGGCATTTGATGCTATACTGTAAGTGTTGAGAAGGATTTTCTTTTTTAAATTAAAACTCATCTTCAACACTGCAATTAAAGCAAAGACAAAGAGCTTGGTTGTAATAATTTAATAGTCTTTCTGGATGTTTCCTCTTCATATTTATAGAGAGGAAAAGCCAGTAAATATAGGTGTCATTAGAAAAATAATCAAAGATTTCAAAGAAAGCATTCAAACCTATTCAACCTATAAACTTTACTGCAGTATGCAAAATCAGCCCCAAATCATATTTAAGTTAGGAGCCCTGTGTAAGCTGTGTGGGGCTAGAATAGACTTCAGAGGGACTGTCAGAACAGCCTTCTTTGTATGAGATTCCTTGTTTGAACTGTTCATTTAAGATTACACCAGGAAATGAAACTGCTGTTTTTCAGTCATATCCATTGCCACTGTACAAGACTAATGTTGATTCAAAAACCAGAAAAAGTTTTCTTTTTTTTTTAAAGATTTTGCTTTCATGTTTTTGCAGAATAAGATATAAGTACAGTAGAAATAAATGTTTGGCCCCGCATAATAAACCAGTTCTGTTCTTTAGCAAATTATAGATTTGATTTCATTTTTTATGCAAAATAATGCTTAAGATAAATTTTGGACATGAGCTATAGAGAATTAAGTTAAATGGTGAACACTAGCATGCAAAATCAGATGTAAAACACTAAAACGTACACAAAGACTTGCTGAGGAAAAATAAATACTTCTTCTTGCTCAATATACAAACCCACTGCATAAAAAGATTAAGACTTAGCATTCTACAACACTGCAAAACTCATACAAAGATAAAATGGTGACTGGTCAGCCATGACTGGCTACAATCTAGAGAAATGATTAAAGAAAGAAGAATTACTCAAACATAAAATGAAGGACAATTAGTTTACAGGACAATGAAGACTGAATAATACTTGCCAGAGGAATCCACTCGAAAACCAGTCCTGGGCAGCACTTGTTCTGAATAGGAAAATGGGGAATCAAAGATGAAATAAATTTCTCAATTTATTTAAAGATGCAGCATCGCTTTCTCTGCTGTATTTTGAATTACCAAAGGGCAATTTCCAATTTTTATTGCGTATCTTTTTTCTTTCCTTCCTTCCTGACTTTATAGACTTCATAGATAGAACATGTATATGTTTCTGCTACATTTAGACATCCCTGCCTATTTCAAAGTAAAGTGAAAGAGACAGCATAATGATAGCATTCTTTTAACAGAATATTGTTTATGATGAAGATAAAACTGTTAATGCATTTATAATTATGGAAGTTAGTGATTATATTTGTGCTTATTCACGCACAGCAATAAAATGAAATGTTTAGCGGCTGTGTTTAGATGATGTGATCATTGCTTCTATTCAACTCAACTACAAACTGTCTTTTATCATCATGAAGAACAAGATTTTTCCAGGGGCCAATAAAAACAAATGGTTGTATGTAAAGGCAAATACAGGTGAATTCACTTTTCCTGAAGTTTCAAGGTAGCTGCATTTTGCATGCAGTGTACTAATCATTAGTTTGTTTTCACACACAGCTACCTTGCTGGCATTAGAGGAGTCAGGAACAAATCCATAGCTAAATTCACTTTTACATTTGTTCTGATGATTTTGACATGCTGTAGCAGACTTTGTGTTACGATTCCTTCGGTATTCAGATTGAAACGCAAAGCATCCTACACCAGAAGTTATTTGCATTGGCCTACTGAGAGTAAACAGGTAAATAAAACAATAGCATGTTAATGTGACTAAACAAAAATATAATTACCAGTCACATTATCCCAAAAATATAGATGCCACCAAATGCCTTATTTCTTTATTTTTTTTAGTAAATGTATTTACATGACTGACATGTCCTGCTCATGGCTTCTATTTCAGAATGCCGATACCTTGCTTGCCTTAGGACTAGAGAATTGAGTGGACAGAAATACCCCTTTGATTATTGGGCTCCAATTATATTCGTGTTTAGCTGTTGTCTCATAAGTTGTGTCATGTGGGCCACAATGTTTTAGTTTCTAGGTGCTTGAATGTATTTACTTCTGAAGTGAAAGGTAGTTCCTTTACATGTTTTAGATTTTGTAAACTGATTTGAGATATCTCAAATGAGAGATGCTATCTAAATGTAAATTATTCCATCAGTACAACTCTTGAAAACCAGCACCTTGGACACAGATGCTGCTCTACCACAAACTTGGTGAAATGATTCTTTTTACTCACATCTTTTCAGTGATTTTAATGTACAGAAAGCAATTTCATCTTGATAGTCTCAAGCTGAGCAGCCAACCCTTTTCTGCTGGTCATCCAGCTAGAATTACTCTTATGAGCTGCTGTAAGATTGGTTAATTCTGTTTCTGGTTCTGCAGCCACACGCTCTAATATCCCTTAGGATTGACCTCAAGAAGCAAAGTGAACAAAGAAAAAATATGTTCAAATTGTGAAAAACTGGGGAACAACTTGTTAAGATTTTATTTTATTTTATTTTATTTTATTTTTGGTGTGTAAGTTAGCAGTATCATTTGGTAAACTCCTGATTGCACTCAAGCAAAAGTATCTGTCAATAAGCTAGTTTTCTTCAGAGCTGCTGTCATTAAGTCTTACCTGTCTTTTGATCCAATGTGGTTATCTTTTCTCTGGAGAATCTCATATAGAGTCTCTTAGTGTTATTTGTCATTACTACTCATAATATACCATTCAACATCTAGCATTTGTTGTTACTTAGAAATTCACAAATATGATACTTGTTATTTTGCTATGTTGAGCTGTTGAATCACGTCTAAAAGTTCCTAAACAGATGACTGCCAGAAAGATAAATCAAAATGCAGACCTTCATTTTTTGTAAATGCAGCAAAGCTGTGTTCCAATTAGGAGGAATCAGCTACCAGCAGTAGGGTCTAGGATCTTTGCAATTCTTTCTAGCACTTCGAAAAATAGAACATCATCTTTAAGTGTCTGGGCTCATGTGATAGGCAAGCTGTTAGCAACTTGTAGAACATGTCAAAAGAAGGATGAGATCCGAAGAACATTTAAGATAAAATAAGAAGTTTTAGTAGCAATATCTGCCCATGTCAAATGCAGGTTATAGGTAGTTCTTTGAAAAACTCATGTAACCCCAGGCTCAAAGACTCTAGAAACAGTTTCCAAGAGAAGGTCCACAGCCAGGCAGAATGCGTACCATTTCTACAAGTCCTGATGCCTTCTATCTGATAAGAACAAACCTGAACTGGTAATTTTACCAAATGCTGACAGATTCTAGCAAGATCTATTTTTTATAAAAACCTGTGATTTACTTTTTATAGGCAACTAACCTTTATGTATGGCAGTTAAAAACTTTCCACGTACTACTTCCTGTTCTGACAGTAAGTGCATTTTGGCATTTTCTAATATTATTTGACTACATTAAACTTCTTGTCTCCACTTCTCAGGAAATGTGGCAGCAGAAGGCATGTTTGGAGAGTGCAGCACAAAGAGACCAGGCTGCCCACCACCAAAACTATGAACAGACCTTTAAAGTGCATGCAGACAGCACTGCAAAGATAGAATGCATTACAATTTATGCAAGTCTTAATGAGGGAGATGCAAGGAGAGAGATGAGGGAGGCTATGTAGAGGATTCACCACTACAAGAAGAGCCTCTCCAGTGTCCTCTTTGTCCACACCCTACATCTTTTAGTTTCATAAAATTAAAACAGTAATGAGAAGAATGAGTTCTTTTTTTATAACAAGTGTCAAGAAATCACTGGTATGGCACCTGCATTAACTGGTTTTCTTCTCCTTTGCCTTTTTGTGTTTCTTTTAGATGTCATCTCAATAGATTAAAAAAACACAGCATCTGTGTAGACTGAAGCAGACATCGAAACGTTTCTGAAAGGAGTCTGTCTATCTCCAAGTGATCCAGCTCTGGTAATCTCAGGGACAGCCTTAGATAATAGGAACCTCCAGTAACATCCTACACATAGAGCCTGCCCTTCTTTCTGCAAACATGTCTTTTCCTTTCCTCTTTCCTTCACAGCAGCAGTTGAACATGTATATGAAGGCTGCAGAGCCCTCCAGGCTGTTGCATGGAGAGTGTGCAGCTGGAAGGGCAGAAGAGGAGGTGTTTTTGCTGGGACAGACTGTTTCAGCAGCAGCAGCAGCTCCAAGTGCTGTTTCACTGGTGATACTTTGCATGCTGGAATAGATGGCAGTGCAAAAGGAAGCTCCATATTGTGAGGCTGTTTGCTGCTTGTACGGACCTCTCCTGCTTTACCTCAGCCCATCTGCTCCATGTTGGATTCACCTGCTCTAACCGGTTCTTGAAAACTCCTACTTACTGTGGCTCTACAGGCTCTCCAAGAAATCCCTAGAAGTACTTAAAAAATATCCTTACATCTAGAGTTGCTTTCATAATCTTTATCAGATGTAGCATGCTGCAGTTTTATCCCACTACTTCTTAACAGTGTAGACAAGGAGAACTTTTTACTTCTCTTTTGTTCTGTAGAAACTTTTACATTTGAAGATTTCTTCTATACATTCCTTTTTCATGGGCTAATCCAGTTCTCTCTATAAATTGGATAAAAAAGAAATGGAGATTCAGACCTGCAAGCTCAAACAGTGGCTAAAATGCCAGTCACCTGTGAGATTACTTCTCTATCACTTCTAGGTAAGGAGGGAATTCACAGGAAATAGGAAAAAAGTTTGACTGCTTGATTTGTTTAGTTCTACTTTCTTCTCCTTATAGAAAGTGGTTAAGAGCTGCTTCCATTCTCTTTAGAGCTGGTTACCTCTCCTGAACCAAATGCGTCACATTCCTGTTATCCATCTGCCTGCAGGAGGTGATAACAAAGTTCCTAATTTGATAAGGTCTTGTTTCTAGAGAAAGGAAGATCTGTAGTATCTTTTATTAGACCAGCTGTTATACTGGAAATAAAAGACAAGCTGTTGGCTGTAGAATTGCCTATTAGAATTGCTATTAGAAGTCATTTCTAAGCTTCCTAGATCTTATTTCTAAGCATCATAATATAAAGTGAAATTTCTAGGAATTTCTAGACACTCAGAAGCAAGGAGAAATATGATCTTTCCTCACAGCTAAATCCAAGTCATGCACACAGTTACATAAGGAATTCTTACTTTTCTCTGGAGGAGCACAGGACACACTGGTTTGGAAAGATTTATGATACACCAAGATTTTGTCCATATCAGATGAAGGGTAAGTTTGTTATTAGAAGACAGGATAGTAAGAAGCTTGTAGGTCTAGATTATTGTTTAATTTAAAATAATTTACAGAATCTCCATGCATTTTAAGGATTCATAGTTTTAAACTGAAATCTGCAAAGTATTTATGAAAATGAAATAAGCTGTAAACCAGACACATTCCTGAAATGGAAGTGATGTTTCAGCTTCTCAGGTTTACCTATGCTTTAGGTAAAGGGGAGTTTTGCAGATGAACAGGATGAATATGATCACATAATGATGCCCTTTCTAAACATGATAGACCGAAGATGCACACAGGTGATGTTGTTCCCATTGGTCTCATGCCCTGCTCTGCAGGAGATGATAATCTGTGACCAATTTCCAATGCATGCAAATCAGTTATCTTACTTAAATTAGTACTTTGACTTCTAATGTACACCCTATCACTTTACAGATGAAAATCTATTTGTACACCCCTTAGTAAACTATGAATTGTTTGAAAGAAAGGAATACTGCATCTTTAATACTGCAATCAGATGTAAAACTGACACTTCAGATTAGCATAGGTCATTTGGGATTTACTTTACAATCCAGCAATCAAAATCACTTTACATCCACAGTACTGTGATGATGGTATTTCTGTAATTCCATTTGAAAATGCTTTTGGTTTCACTGTCAGTTCTTATAACCAACAAATCCATTTTGCCATGGTGAGTAACTCTTTCTGCAGTGATGAACAACATGAAATTATCTGAAGTTGGTCTGTTAATTTTTCTCTCCTTTCATTGATAGTAAATTCTTACTAAAAAAAAAATAATTAATAATAATAAAAATAAGTGATTGCATTCATTTAGTAATATGAAGTCTTTATCTTTTTCTAGCTCTTAATCTCTTGCTTGGGGTAGAAAAAGATGTAAGGAAAACAACAACTTGTTCTGTCTGGAAATTACTCAGAGAAATTATTTTCCTACAACCCAGTTGTTCACACTGTAGGTCAAGGACCAGTTTGATGCTAATACACAGTAATTAGTAACTTAGTCTATTAGGTACTAAGTGAAGGCAGGCATATCTTACTGAGGCAGAAACTGCTGAGCAGAGAGGCTGAGTGACATTGCAAACTGAGCACAAGGAAAATTTCAAACTAGAGCCCTTCACCCATACATTCACATTTCCATAATATATCAGATTACTATGTATTAAACACTATCATTGCATTATGCATTACACTGATTAGTTTCCAATTAAACATATTTTAAAGCACCATAAACAAGATGTGAAATTTTCTGGACTAAAGGTAAGCAAAAATAGAAAAAAATAACAGGTTTTTTTTGGGGGGGTGGGAGAGGAGGGAAGAAATTCTGTCTGAAAAAATGCTCCTAACAGTGACGTGAAAAATTTACTTCAATTTTTTAACTATGCAAACCTTCAGCCAACAAGCACCAAGTAGAAGATTCTGGTTTGGTGTAGGCCATGCCATAGACCCTCCCTGGCAATAAATGCATTCAGCTCCACACACCCGATTTTTTTAAAATGTCCTATGAGTATCAGAGTTAGAAAACTGTGATGACATTAGTACTTTTCTGCAAAAAATGGTATTTTCAAGGCTACACATTATTGATCTGTATAACGTTATGTGAAAAATCTTTCCTACTGCTGATACCTGGAATTGTACTTGCTCTGAATTTCTGCAGTGATATTTCAGAGGAAAGGCAGCCTAGGAATTCATATTAAAGTGCCTGGTGTGACCCTTAGTGAAGGCCATTCACGAGTTTCTATAAGAAAGCACTCTTATTCTGTAAAGGCCAATAACAAATTATGCTAATAGATTTACTATCTACAGACTGTTGTTGTTGGACTTCACTTTTTGGTTGCTTTCCAGTTTATCAGAAGAAAAAGGAATTACAGGACACAAGACAGATGGTAAATTTGAAAAGAGTTTGGGAAATTCATGATACCATGGTGAGGAGAGAAATTAATGTGGGAGATTTTGAAAGAAGGGATTTTTGTCCTTCTAAAGATGGAGCCGTAGTTGTCCAGAATTCACTTCTAATGAGAGCTTATCACTAGCTTATCTTGTTCTTCCTACTGGCATTTCTGTGTCATGTTGCCACTCCTGTGCTATAACACTGACTGAAAAAGAAATGTAACTATGAAGAAATGTTTCATTTTGCTGTTTTCTTTAGAGAGACATAAAGCGAAATTTATATTACACATTTTATTATGGGAAATTGCAGCATTATGATTCCCAGCAGCTTTGTGTCCCCTGTTTGAGTGATGTCTGCCAATGTAGGCCTCTGGACAAAGTCAGTTTTTGACTGCGTATTTACAATAGGCAGCATTCCATATAAGTAATAAGATAGATAAGGAAAATCTTTGAAGGCAAAAATGTTAAATTCAGGAAAGTAAGTTCTGCAGCACTCATTATAGCTGTAACAAGTGGTTCACGTGGACTCACAGTTTTTTATTTTAACATGACATTCCTGATGTGTCATGTTTGATTTTCCTCATGATAATGAGATATGATTATCCTCAGAGTCGGTGCTGTCACACTACAATTGTTTTCATAAGGAGAAAGAGGTTAAAGGATTTGTCTTTAAGACATCTAAATTGTATATTTGAATGGAAAAAAAAATGGAAAATAATCCAATTATTTGAACAGAAATTCTTCTCCATTTCTGAGTCTGGTGGTTAATGTTGACAGCAGAGAGCTGCATAGGTTCTCTTTAATGGGGAGAAGGAAAAAAAGCAGCAGAAAGGAGTGAGAAAGAAGTAAGAAAACAATTTCCCTTCTTTTACTTTCAGACAGCTATTTTTGAGTATGTGACTTCATCAATCTTGGGAAACACTTTATGCTCCTTTTTGGCTATTTTGAGCTGTTGAGCAGAGCTGATGGCAGGTGACAGCAGAGGAATGTGGCAGCTAACGGGTAAGAGCTGACAGGCAACAGCTAACAGGCGACAATTTTCCAAGGAGCTACAACTTACAAAATACTGTTGCACTCCACTTTTCTAATTATGCATCATTGATTCATCTCAGATCTATATTGCCAGAACAGCCTCTACAAAAGCATTTCAGGTTTTCTTGAAACTCATGTGTAATCATTAAAAATTCAAATCTTCCTATTGCACAGGGTCATGCAGGCCTTTTGTACACCTGGGGTAGAAAAACACTTCTGGAGAATGAAAATGATCTTCTTTTGTGTTGACTTCATGCTTGGAGACCCTTTTCTGCTATCAGTAGGTAGGGGTGAGAATATCTAGCGGCCAAAGCAAAAGCTTGTGTTAAGGCTCCTTGGCTCCACTTCTTGCTCAGTTTTGAGTCACATCACTTGTGCTCACACCACTACACCATGACACACAACGCACCCATCCCCTTGATGGGGAAGCAGGAGGCTTTGATGTGGTCCTGGTGAGTGCTGGCTGTGGCAAGATCCTCTGATAAATGGACCCATAGAAATTCAGAGCTATAGCAGTACAAAAGGGAACTGTTTAATAACATTGAAGGGAACCAAAATCAAGCACTACTCTTTCTGAGTTGTCCAGGTCATGACTGTGTGCTTTCTTGTGCTATTTTTAGGAGACAAATCTCTTCCTTTTCAGGTCTTACCAGGAGATAAGGCAAGCTTGCTTTGAGATAACAAGGACTTGCAAAAAATACCAAAGTAGCTGAACTTTTCCTGTGAGCTTAAAGACAACCAGCTTGACACAGCCACATGGCAGGAAACTAAGTGTGCATTATCTTGGAACTGCCTCCCATATACTCAATTTGGATGACAACTTCTTGACTCAGTAATGGATTTCCTGCTCTTTTTTTTTTTTTTTTTTCTTTCTTTCTTTTTTTTTTTTTTTTTTCTCTCACTTCAGGAAATGCCAGTGCTATGTAAAGAACTGAATTAAAACAAGACAACCAAACCAACCAACCAAACAAAACAAAACCAAACAAAAACAAAGGCATGACAAACTGAATTTGTGAATGTGCTAATGGCATTTATGAAACAAAAATGTCAGGGACATGAAAGATGCTTGGAAGCAGTTGTTTATGACCAAGGGATATGAATGAATGCAGAAGAGATCTGGTTGGGAACAGTGGAATCAAAGCAGAGAGGAAAGGTTTATAGGATGTGAGTCAGAAGAGAAGAGATTAAAGCTTTCAGGATTAACTAAGATCATGATACTTAGAAATCTGAGAGGAGCGGTTACTGCAGTCTTGCTTTCATCCCTCACTTTCTTGTTTTGGGCCTAGGATTTTCATGATTTTAATTCTTATTTTGGCTAGGTTTCCAGTTTCCATTTGCCTCTTGGACAGAACTCAAATGCCGTTATATCATTTAAATACAGGTTTTAACACAATTCCAACCTATGAATGATCCATTTTTTCCTCTGGCATAATGTGTGCTCCTGTACAAAATAGATTGCACCTATCAAAGACTAGAGTTCATGTTGGTCAAGGAAGCAACTCATAGAAGGCACCCATGAATGATAATGAATCACTTCACTTTTTCATTGAATGGTGCAATGCATCTTCTGGTATAGTGTGTCATTGTTTTAGGTTGTAAGCTAATCTTTGTCCTCAACATCAGGTCTGTATTCCCACAGTCCTATGAAGGGCAAACATTGACTGAGCCTATTTGCTTTCATTAATATTTATGGAAATGTTATAGGTAAGGAAATATTCATATTGAGGATCAATACCAAAGAAGGTGCAATATAAATATTTCATATATAAATACGACATATATAATTTTTTCTTAATTGTCTTTTGAATATATTTCTTTTGGTATAGGGAATCTGTACTTTTCCACTCTTGTCTTGGTGGCTTTAACCACAAAAGAGAGTTATGACCTTGTTGAATGGAAAGTTCGGATTTTTGCTTAAATGCTTCACATAGAGAAACTACCCACATCTGAAGCATGTATTTACAAGAGTTTTCCTTTCCTTAAAGCAATAAACAAAGACAGGAGTGTTTTCAGTAGAGAGGATTAAAACCCTTGCTGACTATGAAATACTTCACATCTTTAATTTCTCTTTATAGTTCCAAATCCCAGCACGATGTGGAATGGCCTTTCTGCTCTGGCAAATCTTTGTATTCTTTATATTTATATATAATCTATCTATCTATAAAATACACTGAAACAATTCATAATCAAAGATCAAGCAGTTTTTATAGGGATTCTGCTGTAAGTCCACAGACCCATACTTAGGGTAAAAAAAATACATAGTATTGTTGAAAAACGCCATTAGTTTATTTCAGCACTTAAACTTTGGAACTTCATCATAGGCACTTCTTGAAAGAATGAGAAAAAAAAAAAGAATTAAAAAGGAGGAAAAATCTGGACTATGAAAAGTGAATTTTTAGGAGACAATTTTTGTTCAAGGAAGTTCCCCTTACATGGATGCTTACATGGTGGTGGAAGATGGTGGCAGTTGCCATAGTGGCAAGCAATAGAGGAATGCAAGATGCAATTTAGACAATAGAGTTGGTGTAAAATGAACTCTTATTTTCCTGCACTGCTGAAGACTGAAAATACCAAATCCAAATAGGAGGTGCTGATGTTGTAACTGAAGTATTAAGGACAAGGTACTGAGAAACCCTGTCTTTGGGATAACAGCATATTTCCTTCGGAATACCATTTTGCACCTCCCAGATCATGGATTGTGATAGTTTAAGGCTCATTTAAAATAAACAGGTTTATTTAATGTGATGCAATATTTCATGTGTAATTAACAATGTAATTTGGGTTATCAGATAAAGTAATTTAGAAAATGAATTGAAAGGTGATGTGTACAAGTGAAAAGTGCTGTGAAGAAAGTCAGTCTTGAGAAAATGTTCTTTATGTGAAGGAATACATGAGTTTAACCTCTTCTTGTGGAAAATATGTGGTATATTACTTAAAAACAAAATTAAATCAAGATAGGCATCTTGATAGCTCAGTACTGTGTTACAACTATGAGTTTCTTTCTAATTATCAAAGACAATGTCATAACTTGTCATACTCATTTTTATAAGATGAAAGAAAGTGGAAGTTTCTTCTATAAACATTGATCTGAAAGCAAATGTAACATCTATATTAACAATTTCACATCCTCTTATTGGTTAATTGTAAAAAAAAAATAGCACATCAAAATAGAGTGGCATATATTCTGTTCACTAAGGACTTCAATCAAAATAAGGAGAACGGAAATATTAGGCAACAAAACTGTGAAAAAATCTTTAAAACCTAGGAAGATCTTGGAAAATATGGAAGTAAAGATTTTTTTAAATGCCCTATATTAATTGGGATTATAATTTCTTTAAATCATGAAAGTTCATTAAAGGAAATTGTGCCAGCAATGGCACATTCATACGAAAAAAATTAAAATATTAAATGGCCAGCAGGATGAACAGGATTTTCACTTACGCCTACTTTCATAAATAGCTCTTGATTTTTCATACAGCTCATATGGGTCAGGTTTCCGTGGATCAAAGGCCTCTGTTGAATCAGGAAATGAACTCCTGTGAAGAGTGGGTGGATAGGGAATATTCTGTGGCATAGCTGGAGCAGATAGGCTTGTCTGAGGGCTGCCTTGATTCTCCCATCGTTCCATCACCTGGAATAAAAACACACAGAGAATAAAGCTGTTTTGCAAAAACTCTGAGTGCCACAATCAGGCTAAAGACAGTAATTTCAGTAAAAGGTAAGGCATTCTGTAAATTATCAAATCCCTTCACTATCTTTTGAGAGGAAAGATGTGCATTGTACTGCTTTAAAATTACTTGGTTGAATATGACATTTTTCACTCTTGGGAAGGTGTGATCTTTCTCAGATAATACGATCCTGTGTGGATTAAGACCCAGCATTACCCTGCAGCATGTGGAATGTCTCTTACAGAATGCCCTGAGCTATCAGAAAGCACTCTGCTAAAGGCAAAATTTGTGTGTCTGTGAAGATAAAAACTATCAGATTCAGCAGAATACATAACTGAGGAGAGTGTTTAACAAAGAAGTGCCCAGGCTGGATTGCAACTGCATGATCTTGATATCATATCTTTTGAGAATGCATGAAGATGCCTGGCTGCAAAGGAGAAATAAATAGATTACTGTAACTGCAAACAAAATGTACAGCTTCATGTGAAGAATATATGACCCCCAAAGGCAAAATTATTAGAGCAGCTATTTGAGTAGCTAGTTCAATTATACAATACAGAACAAGGTGAGCATTTCTCTGATGCAGATTTTTTCACTACTTGTGGTTTCTTTCTTCTAACAAAAATTACACTGTTGTCCATTCAACCAAGTTCCCAAGCACAGAATAAGTTTTTCTGTTCTTCTAGACCAGACTCCTGTGAAAAGTACACTGGAGTATATTGTCTGTTCAGTACCTCAATCCAAGCTTTCTTCAAGACTGCCTTTATTGGTCTCAGAAGCACATCAGTCTAGTAGGGAGATAATCTGCACTGTGCAAAGAAAACTTAGGGATACTTGAGATTTCTATTTTTGAAGGAGCTGGCTACTAATTAAATTCCATTAGCAAATATGTTTGAAGAGGCTAAGTTAAACAAAACACAAATGTTTATCTCAGGCAATGAATAGACTTTGCCTGAAACCCTTGCTGAAGCAAAGGCTATCAAAGGCTCCACAATAGAGCCTCTTTCATGTAGTCCAGAATGAGTTAATTCTGCCAAAAATTACTCTCAGAAGCAATTGAACTGTAATTAACTATCACCAGCTTCTAGTATTCATCAGCAGTGCTTTATCAAAGATGACTGCAAGTGCACAGAAAGTCTGCTCGATAATTCGTGATTATCTTTCAACTCCAGTTCCTTGTTTTCAGAAGTTATTTGGCTCAGCAGGTGATATTTGCTCAAGCTTTTTCAACAGCTATTGTGCAGTCTAACAATGCTCGAGAGTCTTTGTGAAGAATGTGCCAAGTATCACTCTGCACATCCCAAAGTGGTCTGACACTGTTAACTTCATATTTTGAAA
This sequence comes from Excalfactoria chinensis, assembly GCF_039878825.1. Lineage (NCBI taxonomy): Eukaryota > Metazoa > Chordata > Aves > Galliformes > Phasianidae > Excalfactoria > Excalfactoria chinensis. Next base: position 11,099,254 of record NC_092825.1, on the reverse strand, counting down.
GACAATTTGGATACTGGCCATTTTCAGTTCTTGAGGACCTTATCATACTTCAAGCTACACTTCTGCCAGAGTTTTTGAGGAAAGTAGGGATGGTTCATCATAAGCTGAAGAAAAGGAAGGTGTTTCAGTAAATAACAGATGACTCACACACTTACATGTATTGGGTATAATATTTAAATGGAGAAAGGGAAGTATTAATGCTAACAATGAGGATACAGAATATTGTATTCAATTCTTATCAACATTATTAAAGAAAGAGACATTTATGGTGGGTAAAATTTAAAAGATGGTGTCTAGGATGTGATATGAGAGATGCTCGGGGTGAGTATGCCCTGTGCAATAAAATGGCATATACTTGAGTTATTGTTGAAATAACTTTGGTGCAGGAAGGCACTTAATGTACATTCAGGTATCTTTTGCAGAGCAATAAAAGCATCCTACACTGAATAAATTAGCCTGAGTGGCAACCCACATGAAAATCATAATAATACTTCTGATAGTGCCTCCAGCTCTAAAGGAATTACCTAAGATGTACATAAACATATACATGGAATATAATTATACTATGGAAGTGTAAACTCAAAGATTTCCAGAAACAAATCTGATTATGACCCTAATGTTTAAGCTGGGGTCAGTACTAATTCCTAATAGAATAATGGAGAAAAATATTTAGGATTTGCCTTCAGTAAGAAATATGAAAAAGAATAGAAGTCAATGAATCAAACTACCTATCATCACTGTGAAGTGGAAAGATGCGGAGCCCAGATTAGAAGTAAAAGTTTCCTAGTATTTAGGAGAATAGCAGAGTAATAGAACAAACACTTACCTCTTTCAAAATGTGAAACCGAATAAAATTAAAATATTTAAAGAAGATTTTAAAAAGAGAGAGGAAAACAATTATCTTTGATGAACAAACTTTTCCCTGGAGGAAGGACAATAAATGAGATCAATTCACAAAGTCCTACAGGGTTTCACACATCTAATTCTTGTTTGCTGATCTCCAAATCTCTACTGCTTTGTTATGAGTAATACTGCTAACAAAAGTTCCACATGTAGATAAAGTTAAGAGGAATTATGCCTCCAAAACTAATATCATTTAGTTAAATAGTCACATAAAGTTTGGCATCAAGAATCATCATAATGCTAACGTACAGAGAAGGCACTCTTGAAACTGAGTAAGCATGGTGTTGTGTGCAATGCAATGCACAAAATCTAAATTGGGTAATGGTTTGGTGGCATTGCTCAATTATAATTTGAGCTAATATTACTTTACATATATTGTATATGCACACTGTATACATAGAAATCACAGGATTTTTTTGTCAGCTCAGCTTAGTTTGGGATGCTGAGCATGCCGAGATGCACTGTACACCACCTTTGAGTCTCTGCCTTTTGGAAAGGAGATCATCTCTTCCAGTCAACAGCTTGTGGTCCCTTTTTCCTCTAAAGGAGCATCATGGTTACTTTTCCCCTCTACAGCCAGAGAGGTGAGGGGAAGTAGCAGTCACACAAGCAAAAAGAAGCCTGGTTTGGGGGCATCTCCTGTTTTTCTTTCCTACTATACACTTTCAGGGTTGTGCTGTGGTGTCAACAAGGTGCTGCCTCATTCTTTGAGTCCTGGTCTGCTTGAAAAACTATTGCATTAAAAACTGAAATACTCATGTCTCTAGATTCTGTTTATTGGCAATGCTACCTGACAATGAATCACTATACTGCTTATATATCAAAACAGTGCAGACAATTATCAACAACATATATGTATGTAAAAAGCATGTGCACTGACAGTATAGCTCTTCAGCTTTTCATCAAGATCCAAGCTCCCTATCTCATCATTATTTACCTGAGATTCAAAGTGGATTGTCTCAGACAGGCAGGAACTTTAAACTAGTGAAAATGGGCTAGCCCTTAGTTGACAGATTTAGTTTTGCAGGGGCCTACAAAATCCTGTTTATATGACCAAGAAGTAAGCTTATGGTGATACACTTATACTGATATATTGCATCTGTTCTATGACAACTTACATCAAGTATACCAAAAGTTGAATGCAGTTTGATGGAGTTGCATCAACTGACTAATTAATTGTTATTTGGATTTCTCAGACTACAAAAATCATTGTGGTTGCAATAAAACATGCCACTGTCCAATATGAATGGATGTGAAGTTGTGCAGTTTTAGCATTGAAACATCCTAACACAAAAATAATAAAGTCATAAAAAATTCACTCTAGACCTACTAATGTGAAAAAGAGTAAAAATTTCTCTCAAAATATCAAGCTCAATCCACTTGTAAACAGAAATCTGCATGTTTTCTACTCCAAAGTAAACTGAGACTGGCCTCAGTGGTGGTGCCTCCTGCTGCCTTCTCTTCCAGACTCTAATTTTTGGTTCCTTTCACCCATCATAAAGTTCTTTTCTCCAAACAGCACTTGGCAGACTCCAAGCGTACAGATCTTTGAGCTTATTAACAAGGCCACCTCTGATGCTGTGTCTCACCTAGAGTTGGGGTACTGCTGAGAGATGTCTCACGAGCTGGGAACAGGTGGGTTAGATGAAAGTCTACACAAATTTGCTTTGAATGATAGTCATCTTACGAACTCAATGTGTATAATTTTGAAAGGGAACTTACAGGCTTTGGAGTTTTCCATGGAGAAAAGAAACCTGAAATAAACAAAAAACAACATTAGCAGATTTTTCCAGCGCTTAAATGTTGGAGGCTGAGTGGTGTCTTTGCTCCCATTCTCATACATGTCTGCTGACAATGTCGACATATTAAAAATCTCTGTACACACACAGGAAGAAATTACAGTCCACAGGGGATAATTTCTAAGAAAAATACATGTGTATATATATATATGTGAACATATATATATATGCATGTGGAGCCATTGAGATCATTGCCATACTTTACAAACAGCATGGAAATTAAAAGAATTAAACAGAAAGACTTCCAATTTTCTTGGTGGACGTTGGACAAGACACCAAATGACCTGATAGTAATGTGCCAAATGCAATCACACCTTTAAGAAGAAGCAATTCAGAACATCATATTAAAAATAAATAAATAAATTGAATAGAGACTTTTTTAGAGGCAGTGCCTAGAGAATTAGGCAAGGCAGAGGAGTCTTGGGGGAGTCGTTTTTATCTCTTCTGGTATCGTTCTATTTCTTTTGCAATTGTTAGCAAGTGGTCACACATGTCCATCTCTTCTAAACAACTACTAACTTCCTTTGTTATCCACTGACTGATAGCTACTGTATTGCAGGATGGCTTAGGTTGGAAGAGACATCAAGGATCATCAAGTTACAACTCCTCCGCCACAGGCAGGGCCATCAACCTCCACATTTAATACTAGACCAGGCTGCCCAGGGCCCCATGAACCCAGACTTGAAGCTATTACTTCTACTGTACTTCTCCTTGAAGCTACTACTTGTACTGCAGCTTACAAACATTTAAAACTCCAGATATGTCACTTTTCATAAAAGGAGGTAATTTGAAATACTCATTGTAAACATTATTTGCATCTTATGCAGCACAATGTTCAAAAAAGTTAAACATACTAAGAATTAAATAAAATCAAGCATTTCAAAGGATATTGGTAAACATTTTCAAAAAAGCATATTTTCCACACAGCTTTCATAAAGAAAACCTCATTCTCATTTTAACAGCAGGTAAAAAAAGTCTGTGAGATTCCTAAGATTAAAAGCTCATGACAAGTAGTTGTGTCAGAAACGCAAATGTTGAAAGATCTAAACTGAGACCTCCCAGATGAAGGGTGCTCTTTCATTAAAAAAAATGAATTGATCTGTAAGTGTAGTAAGGACTTCATTATTTCATTTAATAAGGTGAATTTAGAAATACAATTAAAATCACAATGAAACTAGGGAAAGTATCTCTCTACAGATGAAAAACAAAATGAATTGTGTTTGTAAATAACATTTTATGCTCCCAGAATTCTGTGATAATTAGGTAATGAGTGCTTTGCAGACAAACACTAGCTGTTGTGTAACAAGTGACTCTTTTTAAACAATAAGCATTTTGTGAAAAGTGATCCTGGAAAGTTTTATGTTCACTGAATCTGCCATGTCTAGATTAGATAGAAACTTCTTTACTAAGGAGTAGACAGATTTCTTCCCATCTGCAAATTCAAGCTGAGAAAACAGGTATCCTGTATAGATCTGGCTTGTGGGCTACCACCAGAACCTGTGGTAGAAGCAAGTTTACCATCTTGGATGGCAGAAATTCAAAATTTTTCATACCTACTGTTCTGTACAGCTAATGAGACTGCAATTTAAAGCATGTTTTTCCCTTGAAAGCTAAAAATAAGACATGAAACTTGTAGGGATGTTTGCAGAAGGATGCCTCAAACCAACCTGCACTGATTTGGTGTTTGAGGAACATTTGTAGAAGTAGCTTTCCCTGCCCACTGGTACTGCTGCATGTCCCATAGCTTATCATCAGCAAAAAATTACTCCAGATCAGATTGAAACATTTTATTTATTTTCTCTTCTGTTTACTTGCTGTCTCTACCTAAAAATTTATGCTGCTGGACTTATCATATTTTTACTTGATAGTAAAAATTTCTGATAAGTATTTATAAACCAAATAATGACACACTGCAACATAAAATTGACAAGATTTACACTCAAAACAAAGAAAAGGCAATGTTTATTCACACAGCATGAAATTATATAAAGAGAACTAATGGGTCTAGTGTTCCACGGAGGTAAAAGATCCAAAGAGATTTAAAAAGAAGTATTGGATATCCATTTGTGCACAAAAGCACATCAGAAGGATAAAACCTCTAGAGGTAACCTACTTTGGAACTGATATTAAAATTAATTCTTTAGATTTCAATTCATACATTAAATCAAGGCCCCATGTAAGATGAGACAGTCAGGCACTTAAGCCAAACCCTGGGTGCTGGACACCAGCTCTAGTTCCATAATGTGCTTTCTATCTCACATATATTTCATGACAGTTTTATTTTTCCTCAAGTAGCATGTCTCCTCAGATGAACTGATCACTTTTTCCTAATCTAAACAAATGTGCCCTTTAGTCAATTTATTCAACATGACTCTGATTATGGATTTGAGCCATAAATGTCCAGAATTATAATTGATATATAAATAGATGTGGCTATTGCTGCTAATGAAAGAATTCAAGGGTGTAATGCATATGGAATACACTGCAAGCATAACAGAAACTTCACATGGAAGAGAATAAAAACAAAATGTACTTTTTTTTTGGAGTCTGCAAGCTCACTTCTAACTTTCACGTTTTAATGTTGTTCTACAGAACTACAGAACTGACTCCTGTATATGTTGAAAAATGAGGCTTGGAAGCTTATCTGAAGAACACATCATAATGATTTGCATACTTAACCGTGTTGGCCTTCTGCAGCCAGATATGCAGCTGGCAGTGAGAAGCAGTAGATTTGCACTTGGTTTGGCCTCGCTTCTCAGTATTGCTTTTTCCCTTGGTTCATTTTCTGCTGTGAGTTTTCTCCAAAAGAAATGGTGGGACCCTGTCTGGATGGCAGCACTTGGCAGATGGTCATCAATCCATTATTGATTTAGAGACAAGACTGAAAATTGTTGTCCAAAAAGTACAGCTTTCAATTTCTTAAGCATTCACACAGTACTAACATTACTCAGCCTTTTCAACAGCTTTCATTTAACTACACGTGCACACACAGGATAAGCTTTAATAACATCCTTAATCCATTTCCAAATTTCTACTCCTCTCTCCAGCTCCCAAACCTCTATAGTCCAACTTTATGGGATGCTTTCTAGGAAAAACAGAATAGCTGAGAACATTATATATAAATACACATATATACACACGTATAAACACATACAAAAACATACTCACATATACTTTAAAATTTGAAAGAACGAAAGTCAACTTAGAGCCACCTGAAAGTACTTAACACAACTGATTCTTCCCATTAGGGGTTTTCTGTCCACTTGTGTCTGACAGCCATTCCTTCTCACCATTGCTTTCTTGCATAAGCTGCAGCTCACTTTCCGAATTATCCCACATCAATTTATTTATTTAAAATGAAAGTTTAATTACACCCATCACCATGCAGTGAAATGTGATGTAATGTGCAACCATGTGACGATAAAACATGTAACTTCCCATACTTCTCCAAAGTTACTTTTCAGAAAATAATGAGTTATTTTTAAGTAAAGGCAAAGTAAACTACACTAAAATACAGTAGCAATTGGCTAGCACCTTTATAGAAATGTTCATTTCTTTTTAAATAAAGAAGTTGAGGAAGCAGAAATACGGTTTTTAAAAATCAGAATGACATTCCCTTGCAAAGCAGTGTGGAAATAATATTTCCGGCATTCAATTATTAATTACACTTACCACCTTTCAAACTGAGCTTCTCTGCAAATCAGAGCAAGAAACTGTTATTACTGTACTAAGAAACACCAGTAAAAGAAAACAGATATTTATAATGCTTTTCTGGGGAAAAAATAATATATATATATATATTTCTTTCCTCAGATCAAGGAAGATTCCAGTTTTAGGCTGCTGTACTTCTTCCTTCCTTTCTTTCTTTTTTTTATGAAACTCTTTTGTAAGAAAAAACAAATCACTTCACACTTGCTGTCTTTATTTTTTCCCATATACAAATTTAAGCACGCTTTATAATAAAATATGATTATGGACTTCATACATGCTTCATTTCCAATTCAGTGAGAATTCATTGCAGCAAAGTTTGGTTTCTTAAAAGACTCTTATCAGAGACAGTTTAGAATGTTTTGAAGATATAATCATGCCTTCATTTCTTTATTTCATTAAAAATACTGCATTTGGCATCAGTCCAAACATCAGCAATACAAAACAAACCTATGCTTATTAGTCTGCTGCCCTGTGCATGATTTTTGCTAACTTTTCATCTCCGTTTTCCTCCAACCACCAGACAAAGCAAGTTTCCTCATTACTTTGTATTGATTCCTGGAAAACTTGAGGCCTTGTTAAGTCACAAGTAACCAATGTGTCACCTAACCACAGGACATTTAAGGATGTTCGCCTCTGTGGCAGACATGTAATTAAACTGAAGCCTGTGAACACCTTGATTTCTGCAGCAATGGCATGCGGTAGTGCTGCAGAGAGGAACTTAGCAGTGTCAAAGATAAGACCTTTTCATCCAAAGCAGTATTCAGGTCACGTCATCTTCCCTCCACATCGCCTGTCTCGCTGATGATACAGTGAGAGTTTTGCCCATTAGCTTTCACTGGGCTTCTTGTACATTTTTTTTCCTTTGTGATTTTTCTTTGTGGCTTTTTTTTTTTTTTTTTTTTTTTTTTTTTTTGTGTGTGTGTGTGTGTGTGCGGTTTTTTTGGGGGTGTGTGCTAAAAGCTTTGCTGCATATGGCTTCCTGAACCAAGCTGTCCCAAGCACCACACAGACCTTTCTCATATAGTTGTTTGTAAGTCAATGAACAGATGGCTGATGAGCACTCCCAGAGCATTAACTTACTCCACCGACATCTTATCAAAGTCCTTGTGACAACACTTCAGCAAAAGTTTTCCTTCCTAGAAAAGTTTCTGTATAAATTTACTGTCAGGAGATTTTTTGTCCATGCTTTTTTTTTTTTTTTTTTTTTTTTTTTTTTTTTTTTTTTTTTTTAATGAGACTGGTGAGAGGTCTATCAGTTGCCTACACTGGGCCTTAATTGCAGAGGTTCCAAGATCCCATTATTTTTAAACAGGTATGACTCCTCTGAGAGCTGCGGCTCCTGGTACACACGTTTAGCAGGATGCAAGGAACCATTTCTTGTCATTCATGTGACATCTGACCCCTCCTCTTCTATGTTTATATTTACTTGATCTGTGCTTGGTACGTGTGGATTAGATGCACAGAACTCAAGCTACAATTGGGCTCACTTCTTAAGATGCTGAATATATTCAGACTAATATTAAAAATACCCCCTCCCCCCAAAAAAAAAAAACCAACAAAACTGCTGGGAGAGAAAATGGGTTTCTCGTGAACATAAATCAAAGACATAACATTAATGCAAGTATTCAAATATTTTTCCCTATACAGGTAAACAAACCCTATCAAGGATAACAAGTACATTCACTTAACTTGTACACTATCATAAACAAAACCTAAAAAAACCCAATAACTTAAAATAGTTAGAAATTATGAACACAAGTATGTGTTTGAAATGATCATGTCATAATTAAAACATCAGATGATGTATAAGGAAGGGCAATTAGTGGCTCAGGTTCTAATAAAAACAATCATTCTTACATTTTCTTTTTTTTCAAAGGTTTGTCTTTTTTGAATGGCTTTAAGTATCAGTCTTTCACTCAAGTAATGAGAGAAAAAATATTTACCTTGAAATAAAGGGTAGGTGTAAGAACATAGGGAGCTCTAGCTCTTCAAGCATAGTTAGCTAGTCCTGTTGTCAGATGTACCTCAGAGTGATGGTGCAATGCTCTGGAGGATCCATTTGGTCTTTGATCAGAGTTTGGCTGTGGATGCAGTGAGTCAAAAATCAACACAGCCCACACTGGGGTGGGGATATTAACAAGGCATCAGGTTTGACTGTGCACTCAGTGCTATATATGGCTAAATCTACAGACTTCTGACAGCAGATAGCTTCCCCCTGCAGTGGCCTACATACTGGTAGCATAGCACATAACTGATGTAGCACTGTGCTACACTGAGGCAGAGGCTGGCCACAACCACCAATTATAGCAAATGCAGGTCCAGATTAATAAAACTGTGAAATACAACTGCTTTCTTTAGTGCCATTTACATATGTCCAGATGTCATCAATCACCTTTGCCTAAAAGAGACTCACAGTGATAGAAACTGATCACAAGTCCATGTGTGGCAGCACTAATAGAAATAGTGCTCCAACTGAAATCAGAAGCTTTACACTCTCTTTGGCCTGTTACACTCATGAAAAGTGGCTCTGAAGAATGAACATGTTTTCCAACCACAGAGAATCACTCTGTCAAGGTGCAAGGAAAAGAGCAAACACAGTCCACATTAAGTTCAGCTGAGTCTTTAGAACTCATCAGGGTAGCTCCTTCTCTGGCTCATGTCCAGGTAATGCGAGTACAGTACCATATTTCATCTTTTCAAGCTTCCACATTTTTTAATGAGTAGCACAAAGTGTAAGACAGCGAGGTTTATCAGAAATGATGTGGAAGCAGAGGAGAGTTGTGGGAAATTAAACTGGATCTCATCTCACGGAGATCCAGAACTGATACAAAAACTTAATTGACTGTGAGACCAGATACTAAATCAATAATCACCTTCTTATACATAACGAACACTTTCTGTGCTGTTCAGAAAACTTCACTGACCTTGCCATTTCAAGCAAAAATTTCTTGATAATATTCAGTTCATCACAAATAATTAGAGAAAGGATAGCTATTCATGTATAGTAGAAGTGCTTGCTGTTCAAGCCCTGACCCTCGCTGGTCACCTGCATGTATGAGAATTTCCTTTAAAACACACCAGAGGATCTCAAGCTACCATTAAGTTTTTGTTTTCATGAATAGCAAAGAGTCTTTGTTAGCAAGAATGCAGCCATCAGAAAAGGTCAGCAGCTGGCATAGTAATGAGTTAATTTACATTCTAATGGACATACATCTATTTACTTTGCTTGTCTCATGCAGCTCTGTGAATTGCTTATCGGTCAGAGACTTAAAACAATTTCTGGAACTAAAAAGCCCCAATAGACCAAATATTGTCTCCTGATTAATCTGGAAGTGAAGCAGAGAATTTCTTTTATAGCTGAAATACCAAAGAGGCAAATGCAACAGCCAGTGAGGGTATTTGATGCTCAAGTTTACCAGAGGTAGGAAAAAGAATAAAAATTTACAACAGTTTCTGGAAATGAGAAGTATATATTTGTAACAAGCATCTTTTTATGTGGTCAGCAAGAACTGATTACTTTCCACATATGATATTTTAAAGTAAACACAGAATGTCACATTAGGCAATACGACTGTAAGAACTTTTCTGGTGCTTACTCTAAGAGCAGTGTACACAGTTATAGATTTGTTTCCTTGTTGATAGCAAACCACATTGTCTGAAGGGCAGCTATGCCTCAGAATAAAGAAGATGTTGCTACAGTACAATTCAGAACAGATTTTACTGGGACAACTTAACCTGAAGTGGAAAAAGACATTTTACAGAACAGAAGGAAACCTCTGTCTCTTGCATTTTATTAAAGAAGATTCCACTAAAAGTTCAAATCCCTTTATCCATTTTCTTCTTTGTGGTTTGCAACTGTAATTAGCACTGGATGAAGTGTTATTTTTCTCACTGAAGTGTATGTAAATACTACCCCAGTTAGCTAAAGTCTACATTCTTTGGTACTAACACAAGAAGTCTTCAGAAAGAGATCTCAGAAGTTTGCTTGCAGGTTGTATACTATCCTGACATCTTGAAAAGGTCAAGAGGATGTTTCTGTACATACAAGCAAAAGAACCTTTTGCTTGGCAGAAGGAAATTTCCCCTGAAGTGTCTCCAGTTTTGCTATGGTGTGTACTCCAATGACTGCTGCCAAAACCTATTCCAAGTTCATGTATCCAAGCCGGGCTAAGGATTACAGTTCCTGCCATACTGTTCTAATACTGCATAAGCTAACAATGCAAATAATGCCCTTTCTTGAGCAAACATATTGTGGCAAGTAGCTATCTTTGAGCAGAGAAAGGTGAAATGATTTGTATATGACACATATGCTGTATCAGCAAGATAATTTAGAATATAAATTGCATCTACTGAATCTTGGCAGCTTCTATATTGGACTGTGAGTTGTGAGTTTTGCCATTCCCCTAAAGACTCTACCTACTTGCTACGAACAAGTCTGACAGTTCAGCCTGACTTTACCAGAAGCTAATTTAAGCTGTAAAACTAACTTTTCAGGAATAATGCACTGTATTTTCAGAGCTCTCTTGACAGTCAGAAACTTTGTCTAACTACACCACTGTTTTTGCTCCTATATGTGTTTATAATCTCCTTCTATTTAAGCTTTTACACTTTCTAAGCACATTGGAGAAAATTCAGTTTACATCATGGCCTGTCACTTTGATGAACATGTTCACAATATTTTCCATTAAAATGCAGGTAGAGAATAAGGTCTTTGTACTGAGTCCTAAAGGCCTTTTTTCCTGAAAATGCACTCACAAAAAGTCTTCAGCAATTGTTGGGAAAAAAAAATAAAAGAAAATAAAAGAAAGAACAAATCACTTTTAAAGCCATTCATTTGCTTGTGTGTGAGTTTCACACTAAGATATGGACACAAAGGAGTCAGAAGATATTCAGTTGTTAAGATCAACAGTTCCTGCTCAGTTCACTGCATCCAGTGAGTTTTCTCCCAAATGACTCCCCAGTTCCACAGATTCCTGTTCCCAAATTTCCACATACTTGTGTACCTTATTGCCAAGGCTTCCATGTCCTAACTTGAAAACCAGCTGATCTTGAAAAAGAGACCAGAAAACTCCCTAAAATAAATAACAGAAATAAATGTACAGAAACACCCTTGGTCTCCATCACTAAATAGTCACGAGAACAGAAAGCCAGCACAACGAAAATAAACCATGCAACTGAGGCTGGACATTCAAGAACCAAGTTTAGGAAGCTTTCAGCTAACTGAAGTGGCAGCAACACAATGAACTGAAAAACTGTATTTTGCTGATTGTGCTGAAGAGTTTTCCAAATATTATCTCAATGTCTTTTGGGGTTGCAATATGTATCCCTGTGGTATTGCCAGTTGTGACAAAGAACAGGGCAGCATTCAGTTATTTTATGCAGTCTAATGAAGACCACATCAGCTATATTGGACACAAAATTAGGCTAGAGTAGAGTAGAACAGAACAGAATACAATACAATACAATAACTTCAGGTGGAAATGATATTCAAATATCATCTAGCCTGGCTTTCTGACCTCTTCATAGATACCCAAAAGTTAAAGCATATTTTTAAGAGTATTATCCAAATGCCTCTCTATGATAGGCACGGGGCATCAAGCAGTCTCTACAAAGCTTGTTCCAGTGTCTGACCACCCTTCCAGTAAAGAAATTTTTCACAATGTCTGGACCTTAGCCTGGACCTTCTCTGGTACAACTTTGTGCCATTTGCTTGTGTTTAAAAACTGATCTGCAGACACCTAAATTTCAGTGTTGAAGCTTGTGAATTTGAAACTTAGATACACAATCATAGCTCTAGAAGTGTAGGTCTAGTACCATGTGTGCTCTACCTGATGCTACTCAGAAATCTGTACTGGATTGGCAAGTGTGACACAGTATCAATTAGAGAATTCGGAGCTTTGGCTATTAACCTGGATAATCTCACTCACTCTGCTGTTACAGTAAAGTTTATGATAGCCCAGTGTACCTCAGATGGTCCTAAATGTCTGCTAATGAGCTCAGAATTGAGCTCAGAGTTCCAGTCCTGATATTGCTGAGGTTTGGGAGCATTAGAGAAACGTTCATCATAAAGGAACAAATACATTAAATTACGTACTCTGAAAGACCTTGCTAGTTTCATCTGACTGCCTTTCCGAAGTGCTGTTATCAAATTACACTGTAGTAACTTCAGAATTTTGTGTTTAATATGGATTAAGCTGTCACCATGGTTCTGAATTTTGTTGACTCGCCTTTGAAATCTCTTCTGTGACAATGTGAAGTGTCAGGAGCCCAGGTGTGTTAACTAATTGGCTCATTTTCAGACCACATGGCAAAATGACAAACGCATGATGGCAATGTAATGAAAAGGTAATCTTACTGCTTGGGTGCAGTGGTGGAAATTGAAATAAGCAAGAGAATGCTTATTTGATGCTTTGTATCCAGATTTGATTAAAACTAATAATTGCTTCACAGTTTCTATCTCCTTCACACTGGTTTGATAGACCAGTTCATTCATAGTTACTGAGATTCAGGTAAAACAGAAAGGCTGGCAGATAGTGGGAGACTGAAAGACAAAAATAATGATAGAATGAAAACTAATCACAAGATTATTATTTTCTTATGATTGAGTTTCAGCTATGAAGGAATGTCATTTAGTGTAGGAAAGTGGAATATTTGTCAGGGGTTGTTAGTAGATGTACAAAGTGCAAGTATTTGTCTAAATGAGTAAGAAAACTGCAGAGAAAAATGCATTTCTAAATGTTCAGTTCTCTGATTGAACTTCCAGGTAATTTACCTGGCTTAGAGCTGCTGAAGATTTTATATTGCCAACAAATATACATACTTAGTAGAGAGAAATCTCTTTGCTTTCATGTCCACAGAGTCAAGCAGTAATTCTCAGCATTTGACTTACTTATGAAGTACAAAGCTGAATTTAGTAAAAGCTTTGCACTGATTGAAATCATATTGGTGAAACGATGTGAAGTTCAGATTTAGTATAAGATCATGGGAGTCAAAGAAAAACTGGAGAGACAGAAATTATAATTGATGGACATGATACTATTGCAGTACAGAATACAAATGAGCATAAAGCATAATACATTGACCAAGATGATAAAGTTTGCAAAAAAACAACAACAAACAAAGAGAAATGTCTACTGTTTTGAATCCCTGTGGCTTCAGAGACAAGCAATTAGCATAAACAAGGGCTGTGTCCTTAACTCTAATGAGTGCTGCAGTATTGATGTGTTTTATATGGTATTTAGATTATGTGCTGATCACATGTAGTCCTGTGTAGTTCTTTTAAAACTTAATGAACAGAACATTAAAAATGATGTTGATAAAGGATCCTGACAAGATGGGAAGTGCTAAGTAATAAAAGAATGCATTACATGGAAATGGAAGAAAGCTTTAAGTAATTTTTTGTTCATTGTGACAGTACTCTGTCTCTCAGAGGAACATAAACTGATTCCAGACAGTTGGGATTTAGACGGCATGTCTAACATAATGGAAATAACACTTCAATGCTGAGAAAATTGGAACAGTGCATAAACATGACAAGCTAAACAGAGAAGATTATGGTGCTGACAACCGTGAAGCACCTTGTGGTCTCTGCAGCTGGCCTAGTCTCCAGAATTATCAAATTTGGAAAGAATAGAGTACATATCGTGTGCGTCCTCTCTTTTTCAGAACTGTAACTTACTGTATAAGAAAGCAAACTAAGATACTCTTGGTTACTGCTTTTTTATTCCGTAAAAATTTTTAGAAGATCTTGGAACTAATCTTGGTAGGATGACTTTCAATAATATTTCACAGGCCAAAGGAACCCTGTTCTAATCCTACTGTAATTCCAACAAAAGTAAACAACCAAGTATTCAGAATTCATGTCCCAGTTTCAACTGGGGTAGAGTTAATTTGCTTCACAGTGGCTGATACAATTGTATGTTTTGGTTTCAGGAGAAAAACAATGCTTTTATCTTAACCCATGAGTTTTACTTTTTTCCTGATTCACTCCCCCATTCCAATGCGAAATGGGGAATGTCCGTATGGCTGCCTTTGTGGTGCTGAGCTGCCTGCCAGGTTAAACCATCACAATAATTCAGAAATTGTTGATGCAGTTTTAAAATATTAATACAAGATACAGAGCACCAAAAGATAAAAATCAGATCTTTCACTGAATATGAATAATTCCTCTTAATCCAGTAAAAATTTACTATCAACAACTAAAAAACCCAATGTCCAAGTAGTTATCACTCCTTGAGTAAAAGTGGGTACATGTGTGTACAAACACAACTCATGAATTTATAATTCATCCCTTTGCTACTTATGAACAAGTCAGAAACACAACCGAATTGCAACTTCTACACTAGCACTCTGCAATAGATGTATTTTGATTTAGTGCACAAACGATATATCTTGTTATACCGCAGTACTTTATTTCCCTACAGGCAATCAGACAATACAGGAAAAATCATGTGAATACTTTAGAATTGACACATATTATCTAGAGACCACACTCAATCCTCCACCTGCAAACTTTCACAGATATTATTTTTATTTCCTGAAGTTATTGGGTCTAATTTAAAATAGTTTTTTTTTTTAATTATTATTATTATTATTATTATTATTTTTTTAGTAGAGTAATCCAGAACTGAATGTTTTCTTATGTACTACACTGCATTTTGAAACACAACACTGGTAGATATAGATATCAAAAAGGGAAGGTTTTGGAGAAGATGTAGCATCATATTTCCATTTGGAATTCCATTCCTGACTTTGGATTTACAATGGTGCATGTTATCTTTGTATTTTATCATTGTAAAGTGTAAAACAGATATAACAATACTTTCCCTTTTTGTAAAAATATCTGTAAACCCAACAATTTCTGTGTAATTCTGCCTTTTGTTTTTACTAACTCAAAGTAAAGCAGGCACAGAAATGATGCTGGAGTTACTGTTCAGGGAGAGAAGCGTCATCATTCCTTAGGTCCTGCATTCAAAACTTTGCAATACACAGAATACTTTGGAAGCTGTAGAAGAAATTCTCATTTTGTGACTATGTATCTGGCTTGGATTTGGTACTTCCCACCTGAGCTGGAATACCAAGCTAGCCAAAGCTTTGAGCTAGATCTGCCTGGACTTCCTTTCATAGGCAGCTTCAAAGTTTTTACATATATGTACTATAAAAACCAAACTAGGCAAGCCAAGCAAACAAACAAACAAATGCAAAACCCACAAAAAATACCAGTCCTCATTATAAAATTATTCATATATATAACTTTTCAAATAAAAAAAAATATTACAGAATCACAGACTAAATGAGGTTTGAAGGGACCACTAGCTCTGCCCTGTTTGCACCCTCAAGTATTCATTCAAGGAATTATGAACACTGATGAGATTCCCCCTTGAACCTCCTCTTCTCTGGGCTGAACAGTCCCAGCTCCCTCAGCACCCCCCCCCTCACAGAGGTGCTCCAGTCATGGCCCTTTGTTGGACTTTCTCTAGTATGTCCATAGCTCTCCTATACTGACAGGCCCAGAACTCCAGTTGTGGTCTCACCAACTTGAGCAGAGGAGAAGCATCATCTTCACAACATGCTGCCAACACTCAGTTTAATGCAGCCCAGGATATCATTAACCTTTGTTGTGGATAGATGGTTTTCAATCATAGAACAATCACAGAATGGCTTACAGGCTTAGAAGGGTCCTTAAAGATCACCTAGTTCAAACACTTGCCATGGGCAGTGTTGCCTCCCACCAGCTCAAGCTGCCCAAGATCCCATCCAAACCAGCCTTGAGCACCTCCAGAAATCCCCCATCTACAGCTTCCCTGGGCAGCACTACCTGTGCCTCACCACCCTGCAAGTAAGCAATGCCTTCTGAACATCTAAATTAAACCACATCTAAGGATTCTGCTCCAAACAGGAAGTTTCTGGATTAGACTGCACATCTCCATATTTTTCCCAGAGCACTCTTCCATTTGGTTATAGACACTAGCACTGTGTCTCCCTGAGGAGGACTCCAGGGAAGAGGTTCTTTGCCTCAGGATCTGCCTTAACTGCAGGAGGACCCACTTCACCCAGGTAACCCTCAAAGGAAGGAATGCAATGTGAGTATTTGGAAGAAAGGCATAGTTACTGTCCATCACACCTCACTCTCTGCTTCTCAGAGAATATGGCTGTAGTACTACTTCAAGTAAATAGACTGGCCTAGCTTAGACTAGAATGGAATAGACTAGTTCAGGTGGAAGACATCTTCAAGGATCATCTAGTCCAAACAGATTGTGTTAACCACAAATTTCTTTAAAGCACTTTCATAGCTAAAAGATACTAGTATGCAAAGGGTTGCAGGTCAGGGTTGTGCCTTGCAACTGGTTAAAAAAAAGCATGCCACCCTAGAACATGACTCCTTAGATAGCTGCTTGTATGACCTAGAAAATGCAATCTCTGAATCCCTTACTCTTCACTATCTGGTTTGTATCCTTTCAGCTTTGTTTTAGAGCATTTTTTTACAAGCCATGTCCTCTTACCATTTCTAAAAGCTTTCAATGAACAAGTGCCTGCATGACAGCTCACAGGAAATGAATTCTGAGATAACATGCTTAATTGTTGGCACGGGAAATGACACACACTGTAGGAGCTGGATACAAAGGAAACATCTTTACAACTACCTTGCATGTGGATGACTGAATCAGCCAGTACTTTTGCTAATAAATAATAATATGGAAAAATGCTAATGGAATCCCAAATTTCAGGTCATTACTGACAGTAGCAGAAATCAGTTAGACACAGGACTTCTACAAGAGACTTGACCTTTGCACACTGTAAAGAAGAGTCATGTAATAATGTTGAAGTAAATGTGGGAAATGTAAATAAAGACAGGAAAATAAATAGGAATTTACAAAGCAGAGAAAACTGACCTGGAACAGCATCTCATTGATTTGGTTATAAATAGTTCACTAATGGCAGCTTACTGAGAAAAATACATAAACAAATTAATTTTTAAGAAATGATGCTGCATTTGACTTTTTTACTAGAACGTTCTGCTCAACAGTCTGTCTTCTATGATTCAAAAGTGCTTTGACAGTTTTTTGACTGCATTATTTGCTTTGTATTTCAGGAATTAATATCCACTGATTGCATAAAAATACTTGCACTTACTGTTTGCTTGATTTTAAAAGTATTCCACATTGCTCTTCAACAGTAACATCATCTGCCTTAAGGCAATGACCCATCTCTCTGCTATCTGACAACTTCACCAGTACTGATTTTATATTTTCTATAGTGTTACATAGGCAAAAGCAAAGAACTTATTCTGGAGGAAGCTCATTCTATATTCCCTATAGGAGGGAACTATATTCCCTCACTGATTTTCTATTTAGAATTACATAAAAGATCAAACAGCTAACCAGTTTCTCAACTCAGTGTAAGTCATACTAATTTCACTTTTAGTTTTTGAGTAAGGACTGGGAGTGTTACATCTAAATCCTTTAAAAAAGTCCATTTACATAATAATTTCATTTTATAATCAAACTTGTAATGTCAGTGTAAAGAGATGAATGAGTATTTAGTTGGAAGCAATAAATTTTCTGCACAATCATATTAATAACTACCCTTTTATACAAAAACTTGGGTTACATTCTACAGTAGCATAGGTGAGATCCCCAGTTTGCTATGGTGCATGAGAAAAGTTCTAACTTTGTGATAACATATATATTTAAAATACACTCAGTTGTTCTGTGCATACCTCTGGTGAATGGGCATGACACAACCTCTTGCTTAATGAAGATTGACCTTAGTGGAAATAATTAAGGAAAAAAATTGTTTTAAATGATGGCTGAGTAGTGCCTGTTAGCTGCGTCAGGTCACATAGTTGCTCCCATTTTAGAGCCAGCACCACAAGCCATTGCTATTTCTTGGGTATGCTGGATAATAAATAAACATCACAGTATTTCTCATTCTAAAGTTTAAAATACGTGATGTTACTTTTCTTGCATAGAGCATCCTTTTCTAATTGCAACTGGATCTATAGAAATTCTCAATTCACCTAGAACACATGAAATGCAACAGATTGATTATATGACAGAAAAAACTATTCTAAGATGCCCTCTAAATATAATTTGCATGAAACTGGAACATAAGCTAAAAAGGTGATCTTATGAATGTGTGTATTGAAAGCTGTTTTTCTTTTTTAGCTCATGTTAATAAAAAGTACAAAATAAATAGAACTCAAGATTATTCCCATTTACCAAACAGGAAAAACTGCACAGTGTGTTTCTTATACACTGTAATACTGCTCCAAGTTATGACAAATCTGGCTTTGGAAACTATTTTATTTCTTTTAGAAATATGTTTTGACACACTTGGGAGTCAACTTTCAGAGTTCGTGCCTGACAATTTTGGCTTCCATGTTGTTCTTATATTGTAATCTGAAGGTGACACAGCAAAGTTTGATGCATCCCTGGTGTTGTTTTTGATTGGGTTTGAATTATGAGTCACCCTAAGGCTTTCTGAGAAGGGCAGTGTTGTATTTAATAAATGTATGCTCTTGGTTTATAAAAAAAATAAAGAAAATGAGCATTACTCATAGAGGGTAAGTGTAGGCATGTTAAAGTCTTTTTTTTAGGAATGTAAAATAAAGTTGCTTATGAATTGCACAGGGAAAAATATTCTATATAGAAAACTAATTTAGCTTCTGCATTTTAACCTGATAACAGGCAAACCGCAGAAGCCAAGAATTTTGTAGCTTATGTAAATGGTTTAGGTGGTGCCTGAAAATCACACCTTCCCATCTTCCCAGTGCTGTATCTCATGTCTGAAGCACAATAGATAATGTACTCACTTTTTTTTTTTTTCATAGTGTTTTAGCTTACTTTATTACTATTAAATACTGCACTATATTACAAATCAACGTGTCACAATGTCTACACAAGGTACTTTGACAACAGATTTGAAAACCCAACAAATGTCTTTTAATAGAACATTTACATTATACTGAATCAACAGAAACATTCTTCAGCACATTTAGACTAAATTTTAGACATGCCTCAGTACACAAGCATAGGTTTATGGTAGTATTAAGAGTTCAGCTCTGTAGTTTTCCTTTCCTAAACTGAGATCTTTCAGATTTCCTGTGAGGAAGGAGGGTATCACTTAGAGCCTAGACTATGGGCAATTAAGAGAGAATGAGTTTCTTCATGCCCTAGTACTGCAGTTGATTTTCCCATGTACCATGCTTAGGAGGTATCTGATTACAGAAAATGTAATTTTTTACCTAGATACATACAAATTGGACAGCTTTCTTATAATATTACTGGCAAAAACAAAGGAGAACCTCTTCTGGCCTGTCCAGATTCTGATGTCGTCAAGCCAAAAAATGTTTTTTGTTTTTCTCAAACAGTTATTACTTAGTATTAATTTATTCACCTAATATCAGTAAGACTGAAAATAGTCTGCAGTGTGGCCAATAGAGTTCTTGTGTTCTAGTAATGACACTGAAGCTACCAGACACAAATGTGCTCTGTGCTCCCCAGCACAAGGGAGCAGTTGCATAGCAGGTCTCCATATAGACCTAATAATGGTACCTGATTGTGTAGGTCCTTATGGAATGCCATGATAGGAGTCTGTATCCATAAACTTGTATTCCTTTTTGCTACAAGACTTTCTGAAGGGACCTATTTCTCCACTCAATGTGCAAACTAACTCCTCTTAATGTCAACAAGAGTTAGGCACACACATCCCTAGGAAAGCATCCCCTGAAGTTTTAATGGAAGTACTGTTCAAATTCAGTACAGACCATACAAGCTTATACTAGAAAACAGTACCACTGACAATACAAGTACTTCTGAAACAAAATGCTTGCTAATAGTCATTAAAAACCTCCTATGCAATATGTGTTAAAAAGATTTATCTAATGCTTTGCAAAATTATCCACAAATGTACCACACAGTGCATGAACATTAATAAGAAAGAAGCAGCAAAACCATAACACCACCACTTTGAAACGCAATGCAATTAATACTATTTCCATTAATACAGTCTAATAGCTACTAACTGTTATTGATGTCTATTTTTTTTCAGGAATCCATATACATTAAGGAGATCTATGGTTTCTTTCCCTTTTATTCAGAAATATGGAAGCAATTGCACACTGTTTCACTGCTAATCAGAGCTATACAAGAAAAAATATGGAAGTCTCATTAGTGCAAATTTTAAGGTAGCTGATCTCCTTTCATGGCTCCCTCTGTTCAAATTTGTCATTCCCTGTGCTTCTGAGAGGTAACCATTTCTCTTACTAAACTAGGCTATATATATAACTGAGTTTTCAGTTTACTTGCTATAACATGTAAAACATTTATTAAAGCAGACTGAATATCCAGTAATTACAAGGTACTTAAACATATTTCAAGATAATCCCAAGTATAAAGCAATTGTAATGTGTAGGACAAAAAGTAAATAATTTGAAGGTTACTAGGAGAGTACATGTTCTCAGAGATAAAAATATGATACTCTGCAGGGTGAGATGTGCCTTGTGAAAATGAAGCAGAGTTTCCATGTTAAGTTATGTTAATATGAAAGCAGTATTTCTTGCATGGTGACAGTGTTTTCTAATGATCTTCCAAAGATTTCATTCCTGGAATTTGCATAGGAAAGAGGACTGTCTCTCTCAAAAGGGTGTTATTAAATTACTTCGCACAAAATACAGATTTCTGTGCAGGAAAGATAGGAAGGGACAAGTAGATAATGATAAGGGAAAAGAAGGGCAGTATGACACTGAATAACAAAGCCAATGAAGTGGACAATGTAGCATGACTCACCAGATTTTTTATCATCACTAGCAAAAAACAACAATAAAATTAAGGAAAAAAAATAAAAAAAGAAAGAAAAAGAAACAACTAAAAACCCAGCATGAGAAGGATACTTTCACAGAGAGCTCATGCTGAGGAAATTGGTGAATTTATGATGTCACATGAAAGAAAATAATTTTGAAACAGAAAGGCAAAATGAGCTGATGAGTCAAAAGGAGAAAGCTGAAATATGATGTTTTAGCAGCATGTTGGACAGAAGTTTACATCACTGACTTGTAGGTGTCAGTGGTGCCCATGATTCACCTCTACGGGTTCACTTCAAATGGTTCAGTTGTTCAACTGTATGTTGCCGTGCACATTTCCTCTGAGGGACTAAACTTCCCTTAAACTCAGAAAGAGGAACATGCTATGTAAGAACATGGCAGGATTAAAAGCGCAGACATCATCAGATGGAATCCAGTTCCCCTCAACAACAGAATACTTCTAAAAAAACCCCAGGAGAATCGGGATCAAGAGCAAACTTACAGTTGGAATAAAAGTCTGGTGAGGAGACAATGGAGTGGGAAGCATGAGAGTTATTAGACTTTGGATGTCCCAATATCTCTGGTTAGAGACAAAAGAAACAAAGCATGAAGACTGCTCTTAATTCAAATATAGCACTCATACAAAGCAATGAAACGAAGTCCGCATTGCTTTAGGGAGAGACTGGAGGGAAAAAAATCACCAATGCATCAAGAATACAAAAGAGGAAGATAATAGAAAACATCTGTAAATACCTAAATCAAAAACCTGTGCCATCATGTTGATAGTTTCATCTATTCAAATCCTCAGTACTGTTAACTAGAAAGTCTGGATTTGGGGATGAGTAAGTCATGAGATACAGGATCTCCACTTTGCACGAGGCAGTCAGTTACATTTTGAATGAAGAATTGCAGGAGCAGAGTCAAAGTTATGAGATCTTGGAACCAAGGAAACCATCTGTGTCTGTTTCACATTAACTGGGAGATGGTACTGCCTTGTGAAGCATCTTCAAAAGAGAGGAGGAGCATGAGCTTTCCTGACTAGACGAATTGAAAGCCATCCTGTAACAATTTTGTTTTAAAAAAGCTTTCTATCGCTGTGACAGAGAGGCAAATTTGAGGATCAGTCAAGGAAGAGGGTACTCAACCTTGTTGTGATATCTGATATCACCTTGTTACGAAAGACTAAGCTTGTTCACTAAAATAGGCAGGGGTGTTCTTTTGGGGTGAAATTTCTGCTGTAGGAATAGCTGATGCTGCAAATGATGTGATGGTATCTGTTAGCAGTCTAGAGGAATCATAAACTTCTATGGCAGTTTGTACAAGATCTGAGAAAGAGACATGGCCATTCCAAAGTTTGCATCTATGTAATTTAATCATCTCATTTTTATTTCCCTTGCCTTGTCCAGGTGAAACTGCCTGCTGGCTTATTCCAGTCCCATGTCAGGAGTGGTTTAACAATAAAGTAATATAGACGACGTATCTTTGGCTCTGTTTTATACTACCAGCCTCAGTTTCTGAGAGTGTGTTTGGATTCCTTCCTTATATAAAAGCAGCTGTCTGAAGTAGGAACTTTGTCAGGCTCACATTTGCTTTTTTTTTTTTTTTTTTCCCTCCCCCTAATTTTCTCTCTATATATTCTTTCTTTCACTCAGCAATACTTGTTTAGGAGTTGACAGCTTCATGCATTTTTCTTCAGATTTCCTTAACAGCAATATTTCAGACATTGTCCCGATGATTCTACTTTTGGGAGTGCCAGTTTATTTATAAATAGAAACAATCTGGGGGCTGGTCTGCTGTCTACAAGTTCACTTATTTCAAAGTTACATTCAAAAGATAAGGTACATATCATGTAGTTGGATAGCTCATTTAACAAAAACATGCCACGACCAATCTTTGATATTCTAATTAGTGAATATTTTGCTTTACAAAGATTTGGCATGTTCTGCTTCAGTCACTCTCCTAGTGCTTTTTCCGGCTGTTCTGGTCTAATGCAGTTTCTGCTCTATCCACAGACTGAAAGATTCATATTTCAAACTTTCAGTGTTTCAGACAGTATTCAAACACTGACAGGCTTCCTAGTAAGGTGGCTGGTGCCCAGTGAATGTCAGTGTTCATCAGGAGACATTTGGATATTGCTATTAAAGCAGTAATATGCTTTAACTTTAGGTCAGCCCTGAAGAGGTCAGGAAGCTGGATGTGGGACCTTCAAAGTTCACATTCCAGCTCTCTTCAGCAGGGTGTGTTGTGGTAGGACAAGGGAAAAGGGTTTCAAACTAAAAGAGGCAAAATTTAGATAAAATATCAGAAAAACAATTACAATAAGGGTAGTGAAGCACTGGAACAGATTGCCCAGAGAGGAAGTCAGTGCCCTGATGCTGAAGACATTCAAGGTCACCAGGCTGGATGGGACTCTGAGCACCTGCTCTAGCAGTAGTTGTTCCTGATCATTGCAGTTGGGTTGAACTAGATGAGCTTTAAAGGTCCCTTCCAATTCAAATGATTCTATGTTTCTATTCTATTCTATTCTATTCTATTCTATTCTATTCTATTCTATTCTATTCTATTCTATTCTATTCTATTCTATTCTATTCTATTCTATTCTATTCTATTCTATCCTATCCTATCCTATCCTATCCTATCCTATCCTATCCTATCCTATCCTATCCTATTCTATTCTATTCTATTCTATTCTATTCTATTCTATTCTATTCTATTCTATTCTATTCTATTCTATTCTACTCTACTCTACTCTACTCTACTCTACTCTACTCTATTATTTCTATTTCTATTCTACTCTACCAAAGTTTCATACTATTTCAGCAACCTTGCCTCAAGATAGACGGTTGAAAAAGGTGAAGGTTAACTGTAAACGCTGAAATCTGTTTAGTTACAAAACACCTTCATATATTTTTCATCCTGTCTTAAAATAGGAAGAACTTCACCATATTTTCTTTTCCTTTTTTGTTTCTTTTTCCTTTAAAAAAATAGATGTATTTCTCAATATGAAAACTTACTTCAACTTATTGTAATAAATGGGAAATATATGGTTGGTCAGCGAGAATATATGCAAAGAAACTGAACCAAGCAGCACATGTATTTAGTAACAAACCAGACTGGTAAAAAGAAAGAAAAGTGTAAGGTCTCTAGTCCAGAATATTGTACATTTCACCAAACTAATGCTGCTCAGTATTTTCTTAGACACAGTATGTACTATTTCACTTTGTTTTGCAATAAACAAACAAAATCCAAGCAGAAGTATGACTACCTTTTCCTTAGAAATTTTAAAAGGACTACACTTAAAATTCAGTGCTGGGTCAAGCACTTTATTGTATCCAATACCAGGTCTCCACTTACTGATGGTTCAGATAATCTCCTTTTGGAATACCATCACACTTGAGTACACTCATTCCCTCCATCCTTTTGAAATATGAAGTCCATTCTTTCCCTGCATATGCTGGCTGTTGACTTCACAAGCTTGAGGAAAAAAGGCTTTTTAAATGCTGTAGTACGCATATCATATGCATAAGAGAGAACATTCTTTGCTGAATAAAATGCTTTTTATCTGTAATGTGAATATAACTAAACCAATGTTGATCTGTTTTGTGTCTGCAATGTAGCAACGATAGCTGGATGAGAGAAAAATTGAGGCACTTACAAAAATGAATTTGTGACAGTAAACTACGCAGTCAGGCTATATTCATTTGAAAGACAGAACATATTACAAGGCAACACACAACCTTATGCAAAACAGCCTCCCTCCTCAACAAGCAGAAATACTACTTGGGTATTAATCTTATAAATGGGATGCTAAACACAGGATGCATACGGTAATGATGAAAAGGGATGGTACTATCCATCTGTCACAACACAGTAAAGGGAAAAAAATAAGAATTGGATTTATGAGTAATGAAAAGGTATACCTTGCTTCACCAGTGTCACATATTACATATTTTAGAATCACAGCAGGTTTCTCAAAGAATTTGAATTCTGTTTTATATTCAGATTTTCTCACATGTCCAAATCATACAACCAGTTTTTATTCATTCTTTGTAGGAGCTATGTGTGAACCAGTTCCTCTTACAGTCAGTTAAGCAGAATATGTACTTTAAGGGTACTGCTGTCTTATTCAAAACATCTATACCGAAATGACAAGAGTTATATCCTAGAAAGGCCTATTTATCTTCTGTGACTATTAAAGGAGATGTGATGATTAGCATAGACACCATTACCTATGTTGTATTTGGTCACACGAATGCATCGCCTTCCTCTACAGATTTGTGAAAACACAGGTTGTTATCCTACAACCATTCTCCTATTTCTGTTAAGCTATGACTCGGTCACATCAGAGGTAGTGAAGCTTTGTCTCATACTCCATAATTTTTCACTTCTTTATTTTGAATCATTCAAACAAACGATCCTCTGCTTTTTATTTATTGAGACTATTTCCAAGACTAACAAACTAGTAGTGAAACATCTTCCTTATTCATGATGTACAGAAATGTTTAATGGTAAAGCTAAATTTTCATTTGTTCTGTCTCACCCCATTAAGTTTCATCACTCCAAAGTGCTTCCAATCAGTTCCTCTAGACTAAGTCATTGTTTTGCCACGAACAAACCATGCCCTGTTTCTCTTCACTGCATAGCTAAAGAAAAAAAACAGTTGAAGAAAATCCAACCAGTGCTCGCTCCCATCAACAGAAGACTGAGGCTCAATAACAAGTTACTGCATTTGCACCAGATATTTTGTGTCCACTGGACCACTATAACTACCTGTACCTCCGTGTTCTGTGCCTGAAAAAAGGCAAGAGAGTATAAATACACACATAGATTTTCAGGATTGAGCTCCGTACATTATATCTCATCTGCCATGATGTTGTATATACAATAACCACAGCACAGTTAATGTACCAGAACTTGTTAAACCAACACGCTGATCAACTTGTTTTGAGCAAAAGACTGTGCTCTCAGAAGAAATTCTCTTGAGAGAGAGGAATTATCCTCACAGGCTTGAGTATGTTTTGCTTCAGGGATTTTTTTTTTTTCTTTCTTTTTTTTTTTTTTTTTTTTGCTACTGTCCAGCACTGATTGCTGAAATATCTATTTTGGTGTCTATTATTACTCAGGCTTGCTCAACATACTGGATTTCACACTCCACTTCTCTCTGAAGATTGGTGTTCTGAATTGTTTTCCTCTTGAGGTGGATTAGCTTTCATTTTTTCAAAACAAAATGCCATCTTTTGGTGTTCTATTAACCCTTCTAATTCCCTTCATGCTCTTTATTGCCATGCAGTGCTCCCTAATTTGCCATAATTTTCATGGAAAAAAATGAGGCTTACTCCTTTTTAATATTATTATTATTTTTAAAAAATTCCTAATATCTGTAAAAATAAAAAGCAGACTGAATAGCAACTACTATAGCACAATGGTTAACTTTCTCTAAGTTTACATACTTTCATAACACCACTGGCCTTTACTCATCAGTATTAATTCAGTATTCTTACACAGAAATGTCAGATTCTGTCTTCTGTAAATCATTTGTTTACACATAGCTATGAAAAAGACTTTATGTGAATCTGCAGACATTTGTCATCTAATGTTTATTATTTCTGCTTCTTGATAAAGTATTGCCAGATTCCTTGTTCCAAGGCTCTGTAGGTTTTAAAAAGACAAACATTTGGCATGTGAAAATACTAGAGCTTCACTTTCCAAACTCTATTCATCAGAAGGAAGGTAAGAGACATTTCTCTATAGTATCCCCCGTTTTTTTTTGTCTTTGTCTTTTGAAGCACAGAGTAACATACATTCAGTGGCATGAATGACTTGAGAGGAATAAAGATCTTTAATGAAAGAAACTAAGTCTTATTATTAAATTCAGGCAATTGCAAATTGTGATGGATGCTCACAACAAACCATCATGAAAATCTGTTTGGCTAAACTGCTACAAGCTGCTGAGGTGTTCAACTTCTGTCACTGTTGCTTTCTTACAGTTAAGCATTGGCTCTCCCCCTCTAGTTGTGTGTATTCATGTTTACTGTGTCAGATTAGTCCCAAAAACGAAGTTGCTAGAAGCTATTTTTCAAAGGAGAGAAAGATATGTTTGTTTGATCTTTGTTGTTCAGAAAGAAACAAAACAATTGCTATACAATAATTTTACAAGAAAAAAAGACATAAAATGGCTTATACAGACTAATAATTTTGTAAATAGCTGAAAGACTGCTGAAATTTTGATCTACCTTGATTATGCAATATAAAATAATACATACAAAGTTTGCAGCACTGGGTTAGGATGATAGGAGTTTGCTGCACACATAATATTGAAGGGTGAAAGGTTCTGAAATGCTCTAGTTTTACCCTTATACAGAGTAGGGACTGTTGACACTCAAAACACAAACATTTTGCCTAGAATACTTAATTGCAGACATACTTTTCCAGTATCAATAATGTTACCTCCCACAAAATGGATATTAATTTCCCATCTAGCACACAAGGATGTAGTGAATATATGGATGTCTTACGGTTTAGAACCTTTTACACACATTTTTGCAATTGTACAGACTTTCCAAACTTACCTCCTCTATGGATAATCAAAGAAGTTTCACTTCCAACAGGACATTCCTTAAGTATATCCACTACTTCTGCATGGCTCAGGTTCTGTACATTCTGCTGGTTGATCTCAACAATGAGGTCACCTTCACACAAACCAGGACATCCCTGAATGTCTAGAATTTGCTTCACCCTCTGTCCTGTAGGACTGTCTGCTATAGTGAAGCCAAAGCCCTGGGCCCCTTTCACAATGGTTAAGGTCATAAGTTCAGCTTGGGTGGCCCCAGAAGAAGCCATTGATACATTATCATCATGGGCAGGTGGTGGGAATGTGCTATCAAGCTGACTATCTGCTGGAATGGAGTGCAAGGAGTGTGGTGGTCGATCTGTTACGTCTGGAACAGACTGAGAAGTCCTAGAAATGTATTCCAAATAAGTTTCATAGTTATGTCTTCCATTTACCACTACCGGAGGCCTCTCCATTACTGCAAGGGGTGGCACCATGCTGTTGGCAGGATCTTCAGGATCAAAGGGCAAAGGGTATCCACGACATAGCACCAAGTTGACACTCTGACCAATAGGAACAGACTGGAAGAGTTTGACTACATCTGCGTGAGTATGTCCAAGGACACAAACTTCATTAATATAGACAATCACATCACCTAGAAAGAGAAGAAGAGAGTGACAATATGAGAAAACTTTAGTAACTGTACACCACACATTTTTTGTTTAATGAGATAGAACTCCACTAAAAAGGAAAATGGATTAGACCATCATGTTGACTCAAACAGTGGAGACAAAAAATTAGTTTGTCTGCCAACAAATGTAACACAGGTAGACAATGGTAGTACTATTTTGTATGGTAGCTCACAGCTGGAGAATTATGCTGGATTCAGGAAATATACCTTTTCTTGACATTTCTTCCCTATTTTTCTATGCCTTTCAGTGTACTCCACTGATGACTTTTTTTTTTTTTTTTTTTTTTTTTTTTTTTTTTTTTTTTAGGATACAGTGGTAGCTTATTTGGAGGGCTTGTAATTAAGAAATGTTCTTGTTTGTTGAAGAGTAAAAAAATAAAAGGAAATGGTAAGTACTTGTGGACATGAGAATCAATGAACAGAGATGAAAAGCTCAGCTAACATGATTGAAGAAATACTTTTTGCTAACGTGATTGAAGAAATACTTTTTCATTGGACATGATGTTGACAGTTTTCTATTAAATGCTGTTGCTATCAAACATCCAGAACTATTACAGTCACTACTTATTCTAGGCAGGAGCTAAACTGAATCTTACATATCGAAGCAAAGTTCAGTGGTATTTTGCCATAGCTGTGATGGTTTAAGTATGACAGGACAAATTTGGCATGTAGGTATAATAGCTTTTTATTAGACAAACTGTCCTAGTTGAAGGAATCTAGACAAACACCAGAAAGACAGTTTAAGATTTCCAACTAAATTGGCTTGTCAAATGAAAATAAAGATGTTACTTTTAGGTTCAAAATCTTGTACAGAACTACCAGTCATAGCATTATGCTCAAAATCAGAATGCTTCAAATCAACAAGCTACTTGTGGGTCTTCATATTGCTCCTCCACAACCATATTTTTTTAAGGAAATTTCAGAAACAGATTTGCCTTCCTTCTTATTGTTAAAACGAATCTATGTGTTAATAGTCATAAATCATTTTTAAGGTAATGTTGCAGTATGTATTAAAATAAAAAAAAGCAATTAGTAAGAACAATATTCAGAATAGTTTGATGACCACAGCTGGTTTGCACTTTAATGAAACAACAATAGGTAGGTTTGGTCAGGAAACCCTGAAAGCTGAATTATTTTTTAAAAATCCTTTTATTATCCTACCATTAATTAGGAAGAAAAAATCATTTATACAGACAACATGATGAAATGTCTACAAGGCATACATACAGTTCAATAACTGACTTATCAAAACATATTGCTT
Organism: Excalfactoria chinensis; assembly: GCF_039878825.1. NCBI lineage: Eukaryota > Metazoa > Chordata > Aves > Galliformes > Phasianidae > Excalfactoria > Excalfactoria chinensis. The sequence goes on along the minus strand of NC_092825.1, from coordinate 11,069,536 downwards.
TATAATGATATTTCAAAACTCAGCAATAAAAATGAGAATTATTTGGGGAGGAGGAGGTAGTTTGTGTGGAATTGCTTCAAGTATATTTGTGAAATTACGTCTTTCAAGTGCTTAATTCAAAAGATCTAATCAGGAAAACTGAGGAAAAAAGATCATCATCATGATGTCAGTGCAGGAAAAGGCAAAGACTGTTTATACATGAAAATGAAATGGTCAATTCCCACCCAGTCAGACTATATACCAGCCTGACAGTAATTAATTGCCTATGCACAAACTGTGATTTGTTGAAAGATTTCTTCAGAGGGTGTTCAGGGAAAAAAAATGTGAACAGAATTTGTTTAAATGTTTGTGAATAATATTCACAAATAACAGGAGTCACAAATACAGTCTTAAATGTGTCATAAATGGATTTTAAGCTATAAGCAAAAACATGTTCATTTCACAAGTAGTGCAGAAGCAGCTCCGATATTTCTGTCTTAGGCAACCAATGCTATAAATCAGTTTTTGAAAGTCAATATATTAAAAAGAGAAAGAATTTGCTATATGACATTATATTGGCAGCAGCTGCAATTCATTGTGATTTGATCATGCCCTGCTATAGAAAGATCTTACCTGCACTCTCATCCCTGGCTTCCACATTAGCAGTGAGGCTGACATTGCTCATAATAGGATGAATACAGTTGAACTGAGACCTCTTCAGTACATGCTCCTATTGCGGTATCTTATGCCTTCATTTTACCCTTGTAACTTTCTAATCCATGCAGTCTTTATTTCCCTGAGTGCTGGCAATGCAGATATGTAGTGGGAGGAGAGCAATCTGTTCATCCTCTTTTGCAACACTTAAGCAGAGGGTGCAAAAGGATCAAAGCATTATTTGTGTAGGGCAGGGAAACCATTGTCTGCTTTACTTTATATATTTGCACAGCATTGGCTGTGTCCTAAAACTTAAAACAAGATATTTTTTAGAAATCGGGAGATTAGATGAACTAATTGTCATGACAATAGCTATCCAGTGAAAAGAAATTAGCCAGTGCACAAACAGCACACTAAGAAAATACACAGCTGAAGTCATCCCTTCCCCCAGTCACTGAACAGGCAAAAATGAGCATTCAAAGGTCTTGGGTAAGAACTACTCAAAGTAATGAAGCTATATTATCCCTCAAAAATTCTTCAGTATTTCCTTCATTAATGTTTTTAAAGATTCTTATGCTTTCCTAAGTGTAAAGTGAATGTTGTATCTAGGGCACACTCTGAAGCCACTCACAGTTGATCTGTTTGAGACCCATAATGCTACATTGTCATATGGTGAACATATGGCTGAAGGTTAAAAGGGATGAGGAGAAAGGCATGAGTTACCAAGTTCAATTCATGGAGGAGCTGCAGTGGTGTTAGCCTGGGAAGAAGAGGCTTTTCAGATTGTGAGACATGAAGAAGGATTAGAAGGGGTTAATTTCAGAAATTGTTCAAATATATCTCTGGATTGTAGGAGTTTTTTCCAGCCTAAATCAGTTGCCAGGCTGAGAATTTTTATTACTGACACAGAAAGAAATATCCAGCATTTGGTAGGAAGAGAGAGATAAGTTAAGAGCATTACAGAGATGGTACCATGTTCAAAATCTCCCTACTTTACAAAAACTTCCTGAAAGGTTCCTGTAGCATCTTCTCTGACTGTTACCTCCTGCTGATTCTAATAATAATGGATGCATATGGACAAACACAATTGCTATCCCCTTTATAATTCCTGCACAAGTATTTGAGCAAGACATAGTCTGCCTCCAGAAATCACAGTTTCACAGTGAGTGGGTCCCCTCAAACTTCTGCAGAATGTTAAAATTAAGCATCATACTTTGTGTACTAAACTGACTAGAGTTTGTTTCCACAGACACAGACTGGCAGAGGTCTCTCTGGGTCCTCTGGGTCCATCTGGCCCAACTCATGCTGCAGCATGGATACCCAGAGCAGCATGCTCAAGGTCATGGCCATGTGGATTTTGAAGATCATCAAGGAGACCTCACAGCCTCTGAGCAGCCTGTGCCACTGCTTCATCACCCACACAGCACAGAAGTGCTTCCTCATGTTTAGATGGAACTTCCTGTGCTCCCATTCATGCCCACAGCATCCTGTCCTGGCACTGGGCAGCTATGAGAAGAGCTGTCCTCTTTGCATCCTTCCTTCAGGTACTGTAGACACTGATGAGATCCTACCATGCCTTTTCTTCTCTAGATTAGACATCTCTGCACATCAGTGTCCCCACTATGAAGTCTTCTCCCTCATTTCCCCAACATTTAAAAACTCTGCACATGCACTACCAATCCGATCTGACTACATAGATAAGGGAGACAAGGTTGCTCTGCAGAACAGGCAGTTGAATGGCACTCTTTCATGAAGTGGCAGCTTTGCTACCCAGTAAAGTGGACAAAAAATATCCTGTCTTTCATCTCCAGAATATTTCACTTTGACTAGCTTGTTTTGCTTTCTAAAGTTTCATGATTATTAATTATTTTTTCCCTGTAATATAAATGGAATCAATCCCTGATCTCTTTCTTAAATGTTATCCATATATTTTAAAGCAATGAAAAAAAAAACAAAAATCCAGGAGTAAACCGTCATTATCTTTTGTTAGCATGGTGACTAATGAGGAAAGCTGTGAGCTTTGACACCCCCTAATGACAGATTATTACTTACACTCCTGTCTTTTATAACATTACAGAGTCAAATCAGAATCTGGGGACCTGTTATTAACTCTGCAAAAATACTTTTTTTCACCCATGGAGTGCTTGATCCAAATTGAATCTGTAAGGTTTTTTTTGACATCTGTATATTTCTTATCATCACTGTTTCTTGCACATTCAGATCCCTAACTGGAGTTTTTATGGCACCTCAGTAAACTGAACTGCTTCCCGGAAGGCCCTTCTCATTGGTACTCAGACTCCTTTCTACTTCCAAGTATGAACTCAAAGAAAAGAAGGCATATTAGGTCTTTGTTGTTAACTGATGACCTCATTCACAATCCAGTAGGAACTTTGTGATTTGGTGGGGGCAGGGGCAGCCTTGCTCCTCCCACACAACCAGCCCAGCCCTCAGCAATGGAGGTGAAAACAGCCCACGGTTTGGCAAGTCAGTGCAGGAGCACAAAGAGAACCAGCTCTGCGAGATTCAGGATGCTTTTATATTTTCTTCTTTTCTGCATTTATAGATTTTATTACAGCTACTAACTTCTGTAGTACTCATTTCTACCCATATTTCTCAACCATACACTTCAAATTCTGCATATGCATATATTGCATGAACTTCAGAACTAATAAAATATAAACCGTATAATGTGATGACGTTATTGTTGAAGCTCTTCCTACACCTGCCCACCCTCGTTATATACTGCCATTGCTATCTGCTTCTGTCACTTCCCAGCAGTGACCTTGTCTTCTGTTTTTGCAAAGTACTGCAACACTGCTTGCACTGTAGCCTATTACTAATAAATTCTGAGCTGCTGACTTGTTTCCAGCACTGAGAGACAAGATGTCAAGGTAATTCCAATAACAGCACATGTGACTGATGGTCATGGAAGAGGAGAAGACTCCTCAGAAATGAGAAGTTTTTGTACATGCACATACATCTACCAGTAGAAGCACAAAGAACAAATTGTAAACTGAAACTTCAAGCATCAGCTTCACTTCTCTTTCCATAGGTGTTAATTCGGTGCGTGAATATTTTCTGTTATCAGTGGGTACAGTCATTTGTTGGAACACATGAGATTTTGAAAGGCTCTGTGTAAACAGAATTTCTCTGTTTTCTTGTACTGTGACCTCCCAAAGAACTTTATAACATCAGCTCAGCTCTAGCTACTCACACTGTAGCAGCATAAATGTTATAAATGGAAGATAAAACCTGGGACTCTGCAATCAGTAGTAGCCCATTTATTATTATTATTTTTTAAATGTGGACCTACTTTTTGCTAATTTTAATCACATAATTATCCCTGTTTTGAAAATATAAATTACTGAATTATAATCACTTCTTAAAGAAGACTGCAGTGTGAAGTTGGCTATTGCATATTAATAATGAAGCAGTTAAAACACCTGCCAAGAAAATTCTCACTTCTATTAAAAACTATCTAACTGCTAAACGTTACCAAGTGTGTAACCTGGGAGATGTGCATTATCATCATAGCCACAGTCACAAACTGGAAGAGGGCTATACATTTAAAATTGACCACTTTATTGTTGGCTCTGTAACAATTTTATTTCATAGATAGTTTATGCAGTTATGCTGCAATGAAGAGGGCTGCTGGGACACAACAATGCTCAGCTGCCTTCAGCTCGAAAATAATTTCAGGACAACTTGCTGGTGTGTGAGCATGCTGAACAGCCCATTAAAATATATTTTTTCAGATGGTGGAGAAGAGCTATTTCCTGGTTTTCACCATCTACAGAAAATTTACCCACGTGCTGACAAACAGTGAAGCTGACAGGTCACTGCCATACACATATCTGCCATTCAGTCACTGGACTCTCAGAACTGAGGTTTGTGGGAAAAATCCGAGCATAATACAAATAATTAGTTATTAAATCTGGTAAAAATGAAATAAAAATGTTTTTCTGTGCATTCAGGCCCTCAGACCTTTCCTTTTAATGAAACCTGAGCAATAGAGGCAACAGCTGCTTATCACATTTTCAAGTCAGCAGTTCTACAAAGGATCACTGCACAAGTGCATAACTCTGGCTAAGATTTGTCCCTGTCATTGGAAGGACTGACGTGTGAGTCAGAATAAAACTTAGTGCCCTTGTTCAGAACTTTGCTTCCTCTTCAAGGGGGAGGATTTAACACAGACATGACTGGAACTGTACCCAAGACCCAGATCTGTTGAGTAAGCAGGTGCCGTTTTTATCAAATCAAATTTTCAGAACCCGTTTTAATTCTGCTCTGACCCAATGCACATGCCTAATTAAAAAGCTGTCTATTCAAAATTTTTGTGCTTAACCAGCATGTATCATGTAATTACACCCAGCCAGATGTGGATTAGTGGAAGAAACTCTTTACATTTCTGTTTGTATTTTGCACACAGTGGTAAAAGCTATTTAAAGAGAAGCATTTAATTAATATATTTTTTAAAAATTTTTAATTTTTTTTTCTTTTTTGGGGGGAGTAGGAATAAAACATGTTCAAAAAAAAATCTAAAGACCTTGATTATTTGCTGATCTGGGGTAAACATGAAAAATAGCAGATTAAAATGTAAGTAAGTAAATAGCAAAATAATACTTAAATGAATGTTGCTCGTAAAGTGCTAAGGAGCAGCAGATTCTCATCTGAGCTAAACGATTTCTCACTTCTTCAAGTATTTGAAAGCCTGGCATAGATTTTAAACAGCTACTTTACAAAAAAAGTAATTGTCTTAGTTTCACCTGGGACAAAATTGGTTTTTTGGAGTGTCTGGTATGATGCTATATTTTGGTACTGGGAGGAAAACAGTGTTGAAAACACTGTGATGTTTATGGTTGCTGCATAGCAGTGTTGTACAGAGGCAAGGGTCCAAGGAACTGGGAAGGAACAGAATATGGACTGCTGATTTATTCTGGCCAAAGTGATATTCCATACCAAATGATATGGAGCAGAAGGCAGAAGGGAGGAAGTTTATTTAACACTTCACCTTTTCAGGGACCAAATGGGCATCAGTTGAGGGGTGGTGAGCAATTGCTTGTGCATCACTTATTACATACATTCCTCTACATATGCATGTATATAAATAGGCATAACTATTCTCTTTTTCCTTTTCTCTATCTTAGTAAACAGTTTTATCTCAATCCACGAGTTCTGCATTTTTACCCCTCTATTCTCTCCCCCATCCCACTGGGAAGGTGAGGAGTGAGTGAATGACTGTGTGCTTCTCAGCCACCTGCCAGGTTAAATCACAACAGTAATTACTGCAAAGATGATAAGTAATTTGGACACAAGACCACATTAAAATATAAAAATCATAATTTAAAAAAAGTCCTATTTTCAAGGCTACCTTTTATTTACAAATTATGTAAGCTTGTTGTATCTAGGTTTTGCTTGCAAGAACCAGTTTCTCATCCTGAAACTCCTGGTGTGAATGAACTGCATGACAAAACATCAGTGGATCTGAAGAGCAAGATAAAAAATGCATGCCATGTTTGCATAGCAATTTGGGATCACTTTGAAGGTGTCACTGTGCAGAAACTCATGCAGAAATGAAGTCCTTTTTTTCTCTAGAAAAAGAAGGTCAGAATTTACAACACATTTTCTTTTGTACACACAACATTTTATTTCTGTACACAGAACATCACATTTATCTAGGTAATGACTCCCAGGAGGGGGGGAAGTAGCCCCGTGAGCCTCCCAACAGCCTAAGGGCATTGGCTACTGCAGAGCATGATGTAAATACTGAGAAGCCCCTCTCCCTGCTGGGAAGCAGGCAGTGCCTCCTGTTCCTGATGAAGGGCGTTTTCTGCACAAGTATGAATGCCTTTATGTGCTGAGACATATATGAAATTGGGTGTTTTTAGTAACAAGAAGTGAGGTTTGATTCTGAGCTCTGATTGTGAATTTCAGTACTGCTTGCTCAATACTCCATTTTTCTTGATCCACTCACAGTGCTCATCCAGATGCCTAATTTCAGCTGCAAGTGCAGACCTTCTGATTTTGCTATCAGGTTTAAAGCTAAGATTAAAAGGTGTGATGTGCTTTCTGTGCCATCACTCAGGTCCCTGTTCTGCTGACCACATTACCTGCTGGCAGTCAGCACCTGTGGAAATCAGGTGCTTGTTTCAGAGTCAAATTGTTGCTGTGAAGTCAATGGGAGCCAAGACTGAAAGTGCAGCCTTAATGCATTTTTTAGCAAGGGCAATCTATTATAACATGTGTCCAAGTACTTCCCATAAGAAATGTTTACAATTAGTGCTGTCCCAGGAACTGATATTAACACTATTAAATAACTTTCAAAATTTATGCTGAAGAACTTGTCTCCAGCTAAACATGTTGTTCCAGCCATAATGAATTGTCTGATTATTCATCGCCACCTCCTTGGCATTAGAGCATCTACTGTGTCACCAAACTAGAAATTTGGAATATCTATATGTGTATGTATGTGTGTGAATGGACATAGAAAGAAATCCTCAAATCTTGCTGCATATTGAAGGCACTCTGAAGCACTCTGAAGCCACCACAGACAAATACTTCAAAAACAGTCTAGATTATTGCAGGTCAGTTTTTTTTTTACAATGTTAAGGACAGGAAGTATTATATTTATATTAAAAAGAATTTTATTTTTTCTGACCAGTAGAAGCATTCCCAGTGAAAGATATGTCTTTCAACTACTAGCCTACTACCTGTGAGTACCTCAGTATTTTTAATATAGAGCCATCTATGATTACCAATTCATTAACAAATATCTTCTTCAGATTGAAGTCTAATATGAGACCCTTCTTACTCAAGAGCTTTACAAACACTTTTCAATCTTTAGTTGTTTATCTCATGTATTATCCCTATTTTTTATTTTTAATAGTAAAATCATGAACAAAATTACTTATACTACAGAGAACTTCTCACATCAATTCTATTCCAGGAAAACTACACAGTTTCTTAGGGATGTATAAACACATTTCTTTAAAACTGTGCAGTAAAGAGCAATAGAGGAATTCTTTTTTTCAGGCTTTACTGTAATTTTTCTAGGTTAATAGAGGGTAATCAATTATCAATCTGACCTTCCTTCTAAGAAAACATTATCGGAATATCTCTAGAGCCTCTTTCACTACCAATCACTCATTTTCATTCTTTACAAAACAGTTTAACACCTTCACCACTGAGTAATTTCTCCTCTCTTTCTCACCCCACTCCTGAACACTACACTGAATCTAAACTACAAAGTCCAGCTTGCTTACTAATTTCTTGGTGAGATGGAGGAAATCATTAGAAAAAGTCTCACCAACCACATTATTTAAAACTCACCAGCTTTATAAAAAAACTGCAATTCCAGTCTACTGTTGGTTAGAAAAAGGTCAATTTTCACTGCTACAGTTGCAGGACTAAGAAACACATTCTCCTTTTATAAAGATTATCCAGCCTCCCACCATCTATTCTGCCTCCTCGTATGTTTTGTTTGCCTTCTCTGCATTCAGCTTTGGTTTATTAGCTTTCTGAGAAGACTAGAATTTTCAGTATTACTGTATAGTTTGTAGCACTGTACAGTAACATTTTTTTTGTGTCTTCCCTTTTCCTGTAGTAAATACTTGAACAATAATTACACCACTGCAGGGTAAATATTCTTTAATTCACTGCTGAGAAGGAAGAATTCAGCTTGATGGTTGGAATCTAATGAAGCTGTGTTATGGATATACCAGTTCAATAGACAAATCTCAGGTTATATAAATAAAGGAGGATTAATCTTCAGTTTATAATATCACACTATCTTCCTCTTTAGAAAAGAATTAATTTTCTACGTTTGAATTTATTAATTTGTTAATTAGCTAATGAGCAAATGTAAATTAAAACAAATTATTAAGAATGACTGAGATCCCACGTCAGACTTCTCTATTTATTTGTCCACGCCTAAAAAGTAGTCTCAGTATGTTTGCTATCTCCCAACGTTCTTAACGAGAATCATCCTATGGATGGCCTTTAGTTAAAAAGTCCTTCTCAAAATGTACATCATATTAAGCTTTTCCTTGAAAGATTATCACTTATTTTCATATGCTTCCATATAATATTTCCACATGGCTCCTGACAAAGTAGATGCCGCCACCCTTCCTGAGGATGTACTGCTTCACAGAATTATAGAATCATTAAGGTTGAGAAAGACCTCTAAGATCATCTAGTTCAACCATCATGCCCACTACTAATTCATGTCCCTCAGTAGCACAACACTGTATTTCCAGGGATGGTAGCTCCACCACCTTCCTGGGCAGCCTGTTTCAATATCTCACCACTCTTTTGGAGAAGAAATTGTTCATAATATCCAACCCAAACCTCCCCTGGTGCAACTTGAGGACATTCCCTCTCAGCCTATCACTGTTACTTGGGAAAAGTAGCTGACACCCACCTCAACACAACGTCCTTTTCAGGCAGCTATAGAGGGCAATAAGAAACAACACAAATTGTGGCCTCTCATCCAACTGGAGATAGTAGCTATAGTGACAAGTTAATTTGTGGAAAATTTAGCTCCATACTTATTTTGTGTACAACTTACACTTATCTGGGTAGCCTATGAAAATGGTGAGAAATGAGATGGCCAATTGGCAAACATCCTTATAAGAACTATGTGTTACATGAAAATGTGCATGAAGAAGCATAGAAGAAAAATGCATATGGGAATGCAGCATGTTACAGACAGGAGATATTACAGTCAAGCAGTGGATGAGAGTGTACACAATGGGATACAAGGATGGAAAGATCAGGAAGTTTTGGAGATGCAAATATCAGCAGCAGAATACTGGAGAAATCTGAAAGGAAACTGACTTGTGCTTGCTGCTCTGTTCTTGCCTGTCTCTAAAAACGATCTCCTAACCACCTTACTGACTGTATTTCTGCCTAGAGTATGCTGGTGAATCTTTCTCATGGAAGGAATGTTTTAAAACCTGATAGCAATTTGTACTAAAACTGCATTTGTTCTTTTTGCTTCTTATAACATCTCAAGAATGAAATTGTTAATTTTTAAGGTTTGCATGTGCACACTGCTTGCATAGATGCCCTGTCAGAAAGCAATGCCGGACAAAATTCACAGTAGGCTGACAGTTGTATATATGAGTCATTTTTAGATATACAGTGAAAAGTTATTAATTCTGATAGGGATTACAATCCCAAGAAACTCAGACAAGGTTAAAATAAAATGTCCAAACAACACTAGGTACAACAACGAAAGACTCCTTGTCTATTTTAATTCTTTCTGCATTTAGTATAATCAAGAAGTTGCAGGTTCATGAAAATAAATCCCAAATTGTCTTCATGAATCAGTCAAATCAAATCCAGATCTGCTGACAATGGCAAGGCAGGCATCACTATAAATAACTGTGTCCTACCAGCAAAGTTCAGCAGAGCTGAGGGAACGAATTCCACATTTGTTTAACCTAGTGTGCTTTGATTTCACAGGGTTTACAATGGAGATACTCCTATAGCAGGAAAAGATGTGTCCCCCTTCATAGGACAATAAATCAAATTGTAAAATCTATCAAACTTACAACAAACAAAAAGAGTGAACTAAGTTGCGTAATTACAAAGCATCAGTTACATTTCTTTTCCTAATTCTGTACTAGTGAATGAATGTGTATTGCATTCCCAGATAATATTCAGAAGAGAGCACAGTATTTCCAAACTGGCAGAAATTTCACTCTCCTCAGCAAGGAACCCCCAAATTGCTTAGTACTGACAATTTTTACAGACATAAAAGCTAAATAAATCAGTTGGTGTATTTAATGTCTAGTGATCTTGGCATATTGTGAAGTGCTACTGAAATGCCATCAAGACTGGATCTTCAGGGTTAATAAATAATTGGGATTACAATTAAATACTGGAATGAAATAATTTCTGAAAATTTCTATCATTTTATTTCCATTAGGATAGAAACTATTCCATATTTCCACTATTATTTTACAAATCTCCATATTATCATACCACATGAGAGAACTATGAATTCTCTTGGCAAGGCATATTCATATTTGTGGTGCTGATAGGTTGATGGTTGGACAGAATGATCTTAGTGGTCTTTTCCAAGCTTTATGATTACATTACTCCACTGTGATTAACTGGTAAATGAGGTTTAAGCAATAAAAATGTCTGAAATGCTGTTAATGTAATTACGGTAAAGTTACTAGTTCTACATATGATTTCATATGCTAGGGATAACTGGCATCAGATGCTTCTCAACCTCGTTATACAAACTTTTATGAGAGAGATCATAAATAGAGAGTGCACTAACACTGATATTTGTGGTAACCATATTCATTTCCCTTCTCAGAATTTACCAGCTTCCAGAATTTATTACAACAGTTTGCAGATTGAATGCTGAGTATCATGAAGCACTCCTAGAAGAACTCCTCCCTCCCTCCCTCCCTCCCTTTCCTCCCTCCCTCCCTCCCTTCCTCCCTCCCTCCCTCCCTCCCTCCCTCCCTTCCTTCCTTCCTTCCTTCCTTCCTTCCTTCCTTCCTTCCTTCCTTCCTTCCTTCCTTCCTTCCTTCCTTCCTTCCTTCCTTCCTTCCTTCCTTCCTTCCTTCCTTCCTTCCTTCCTTCCTTCCTTCCTTCCTTCCTTCCTTCCTTCCTTCCTTCCTTCCTTCCTTCCTTCCTTCCTTCCTTCCTTCCTTCCTTCCTTCCTTCCTTCCTTCCTTCCTTCCTTCCTTCCTTCCTTCCTTCCTTCCTTCTTTCTTTTTTTTCCACTTGGACAAATAGAATCCATTTGGGAAGGATGCTCTAGAGGCATAACAAAGATTTTGAATTCCCAAGTAAGACCCAGATGTGCTCAGATACCAATAAGACGTGAAAGAGATTAAAAGCTGTCATCATTAAAAGATAAATTAGTTATGTTAGCATTATCAAATTAAAAAACAGAATCAACCACAAAAATATGAAATGTGCATTCATCTTATGAGTACTGTTGCACCAAATTGACTACAGTGTAAAGAGATGGAAAAAAGAATAAAAATTTTACAAGCTTACTGTTATTTCTCTCTTTTCCAGCAAAATCAGGATTTAAAAGAACATTTAATTCCATCACTGATAGCAATATAATAGAAAGTCTGCAATGCATGAGACATTTACATTGTTCTGAAGGCGTTGGTTTTATATATATACTGATCCTAAGAACTGCCATTGCAAAATGCAAACTGTGGTAAAAAACAATTGCCATGGTAGCCTGTGTCAGATCTGAGATCTAGGGAAGGAACTTGCTGATGCTGCAAGAAAATGTAAAATTTTTGCTCAGTCTGCTGAAGCAGATACTACAATGCTGTACAACATACACTACACCAAGGAGTGAGTGTACCACAGCATTGGGTTGAGCACTGACAGGAGGACTAACTGGCTTAACCCATCAATTTTCTCCTTCCAGTCTTCACCCAGAGAGGAATTGCTTCACATTTCTTTTATGACATAGCACAAAATAGAACAATCACATGCGGAGAACAATGGACTGAAGGTTGCCTACGTGCATTTTATGCATTTGCATTGTTCAAACAGATCTTGAAATACTGAGACAGCACTTCTTGTTTATCCTTTGATTTTGGGCCTTTTGTGTAATCTCTTCTTGCTCCTGCACTTGTTCTGGTTTTTACCTTCCCACACATAAAAAGTTGTGTGAGATTGAAGTCAAGAGAGACTTACTGGATAGAACATCCAATAGAGGGAAAGCTCAGCTTTTCCTGTCAATCCAAGGTACAGGGTGTTTAGTACAGAAGCTACAGTGGAAGAGAATTAGTTCCTAATTCATATGCACAACCCACAAAAGGCTACATCAACATGTGGATGCATTCCTGTATGGGGAATGCATTTTCGGACCAGACTGACCCTCTGCAAAAGTGACTGGTCACTAACACAGAGGCCCTCAAAGACAACTGGGAAGAATATCTGACATTATGAAATAAGGATAAAGTTCCTCTATCTCTATGAGATCTTAGAAATGTGACTTTTTTTTTTTTTTTCCCCTGAAATTGATACAATCGATATAATCAATTATATACATATATATAAAATATATAAAAGTGTATATACATAGTCATAGTTATTCACACACACATACAATTATACTGAATTATTCACCATGAGCACATCTACACGTAGATAAACACACATAAAAGCAGTCTGCCACAAACATTCAAAATTCAATTGAAGTACAGAACCAACATTATAGTATTATCTACTGATCATTTAAGGATACATTCAGATACTTTCACTATACTGAATGCACTATTGTTTCTTAATGGATTGTCTCTAACAGACTAGCTTAGAACAAAATATGATATATTTGGAAGGATGACATAGAATTGGATTATTCCAGTGAGACTCTGGCTGAGATTATGCCTTTGAAAATGATTGTATAGGATGGTGCTGTAAAAAGACCCAGCATGCAGAGCAGTCTCAGGGAGGGCTGATACTGGTGTCAGTGCTGGAGCCACAATCACACTGAACCACTGTACCGATACCTACACACATTCTACAGATAAACATGCTGCTTTCGAAGCTTTAAGAAAATGATCAACTTTAAGAATCTTGGTAAATAGAAGGTTAAGGTATTGGTGGTAAAGAGGTCATACGAACAACCATATATTTTATGAGATGTATTTCCTGGGTTGGGATTAAATAAACATTGCCAGACTGTGAACCTTTGGCTGAACTAGATCAATTAAAGGTCTATAAAAACAAGGAGCATCTTGGTTTTGATTCATCACTTAACTTTCATAAGCTAATGTTACTTTCAGTTCAGTTTTAAAATTTTGCATGCCAACATTTTTGTTAAGATATTACTTCCATTTGACTTGAAATTACATATCTGAGACTCTAGGAAAGGAGAATTCATTATTCTTGTAGCAAATGTAATGTTTAAAATCTCACCATCTCTCATTCAGAACTGAACAGTCTATCCAAAGACAGTATTTACAGCACGATAGAGCTTGAAATAAAAATTGGTCAGGTCAGCATCTTGGATGGAGTAGCATTTTTGTCATAAACAATAGTTCAAGCATAATTATTATTATTATCATTCTCTTTTTTTTTTTTTTTTTTTTCTCAAAGCAATTCAGAAAAAAATGTTCATATAAGTAGAACTGCACTAGATATGATTGAATCTCTTTTATAAGAGTTGACTGTATTTCCTTCTTATGAAATCAATGATGCAGTCAAATATAACCTAAAAAATATACCATCTGATATACAGAAAATAATTGGAATAGAACAGACCAAACAGATTGCTCAAAACAATCTAGCAGAGTACAAAAAGCTTTTTAGAACTCTGAATAATGTTGCTGCCAGTCTAACCTGCTTGGAAAATGGCCAGAGGTAAAACAATAGCATTTTATACTTATCTTGCTGATATAAAAACAACAACAACAAACAACTTCAAAATAGAGGTACTGCATGATTTTCCTATTGAGTATACAGAGGAATCTAACCAAAAGCCCACCTATAAATTGGGCTAAATGCAAAGTTGATGTCTGGTGTGGTAGTATGGTATGACGAGGGTAGTACCTGTGTTGTAGACAGACACCTTCCCTTTGGCCCTTTGGCTCACCAAAGCCCACCGCCCACCTTAGGGCCACAGCACAAGTATGTTAGTAAGAAATCTGCATTACAAGTTTGAAAACAAATAAGGTTTTTTTTTTGTTTGTTTGTTTTTTTAATGTCAGTATCATCAATTATAAAGAGGCAGATGTGGTGTAAGCACTGAAATAAGCTTTGCACTTCTTCCAAAGGCTAAGTGAAACAGGGTCATTGGAGAGGTGCTCTGCTCTAGTATCTCAATTTGGGTAACATACAGCGAAGGATGCCTTAGAAGTGAAGTCATAACAGAATTACATGAAATGTCTCTGTAGCCTCCATTAGTTAGAAGGTTCATGAAGTTCCTGGAATGTAATTTATGTGCCTGAAAATGTTTTTTCTTCTCTAATGAAACTCTGGATGTTTTTACTTCATGTCATGCTTCAGATAAGAGACTCAGAACATGGTCAAAAGAACTGATGTACATGTGATTTAACACAGACTTCTGTTTTAATGTACTCTACACAACTAACTGGATACATATAGCACTCAGCCTAGACATCTTGATAAGATAAACCTCATTGGGTTTCTTTTCCTTTTGAACAAGTTATAATGGGGGCTGATGACTGCATTACTTATTGCACTTTACAAAGCTCTGAATGGACTATTTCTCATTTTTGATGGGGAAATTGAAGTACTCAGATGTAAGTCTGTTCAAGTAGTACACTTAATAAGTGCTGTTACATTTTTTCCCACTCTAAATATGGAGCAGAATCTGTATCTTAAAAGTAATTAATTGAATGATGCACAAGTAGTCAAAGAGTTTAAACTTTGCTTTAAATTTTTGCTTTATAATTTGTACTCAATGAACAGTTCAAGGCAAATGAAGAGCTGAATTTCTGAACATTTGGATTTCATGCATTCTTACTGTATTTGATTTTTAATACAAAATGAAAAAAAAAATCTGAAACTGAGCTGAATGTTTACATTTTGTTTTAATAACTGAATGCTACAATACAATTATATATAAGCAAAATCAGAAGAAAATTGAAGGTGTAATGGCTGATAATACTGAAAAGAACAGTTCTAGGTTATTAACCTCATTAGTGCGGTATGATCTCACTTTGCCCATCATCTCTCTATATAGGAAGAAGCTGTTTCCCCTCCTAGATTATTATTTTTATAAGGAATAAGATGTCATTATTTATTGAATGAAACTGCACATGAGATGATGATGACTATTATTTTTCAATGTATATTTTTGTCTGTTCATACAAATAGCCAAATCATGCGAGACAGATGTTAATTATACTTGATAGGAGAAAAGTTATTTCTGCAACAGCAGCATTTTTGGCAGGCACTGAGGTCACTGCACACTGCTTACTCAACTGGCAACTTCCAAAACTTACAAAAGCTGTCCTAATAAATATCAGAATTATGACAAAGAATTTATCAGCTACCAACCTATCTAAAATATCCTAACTGGAGAGTCTGCAGATTTTGTATGATGGAGTTCAGACTGAAGAACAAATGTATGGGCTCCTGAGAACTGTCACATGCACTGGTCTTGTGTATGGCATAGTTTGTGTATATTGTGATGTGGTCATGTTCAAAACAAAATTTCTGCTTTTTTTACCTTTACTATTTTTATTTTATTTTGCTGTCTTTCTTAATTTCGTTATGATTTCATTCAGTGCTAAAGGTATAGCCCCTGGTGGCCTTTTTTGATGGTGTAACTGCATCAGTAGGCAAGGGAAGAGTCACCGATGTCATTTATCTCAATGTCAGTTAGGCCTTTGACACAGTACCCCACAACATTCTACTCTCCAAATTGGAAAGATATGGATTTGATGGGTGGACTGTTCAATGGAAGAACTGTCTGTAGGATCAAGTCCAGAGAATGGTGGCTAATGGCTCAAAGATCAGAGAGGATGGTGCTCTGTAAGGGCCAGTGCTGGGATCAATACTCTTTAATATCTTCATTGATGACACTGACAGTGGGGTAGAGTGCACCTTCAGCAAGTTTGTTGATGACACCAAGGTGTGGGGTGTGGTCAGCATGCCAGAGGGATGGGACACCATCCAGAAGGATCTAGACAGGCTTAAGCAGGGGGCCCAGGTGAATTTCATGAGGTTCAACAAAGCCAGGTGCAAAGTCTTGCACCTGGGCTGAGGCAACATCCACTTCCAATAAGGGGGATTAAATGATTGAGCACAGCCCTGCTGAAAAAAACCTAGGGATAATGGTGGATGGGAAGCTGGATATGAGCCAGTAATGTGCCCTCACAGCCCAGAATGCCAACCATATCCTGGGCTGCATCAAAAGAAGAGTTGCCAGCAGTTAGCGAGAGAGGTGCTCCTGCCCCTCTGCTCTGTGCTGTGAGGCCTCATCTGGAGTACTGCATCCAGATGTGGAGTCCTCGGTACAGGAGAGATATGGACCTGTTGGGGCACATCTAGAGGAGGGCCACAAAAATGATCTCAGGGATGGAACACCTCTCCTAAGGTGCAGGGGAGCTGGACTACATCACCCTTAAAGATCCCTTCCAGTGGTAAGGACTCTATGATTCTATTATGCTTGTAGCACCAGATCTCCTTTACTTACATTACAGAGACCTAGATTGGTGGTTTAGGTTAAACAGAGTAAATATGTCTTAAGTGTATCTTTTGTATTCTGTTTGCCCATAAGAAACAGAATTGTTCACAGTATTGCAAACCACATCTGCACTATGCTCTCTTATCATTAAGATGCTCCAGCTTTGGTTTCTTGGTTAAATAAAAACAAAACAGGTGTGAAAATCTTGGCAAAGTTGAAGCCAGTAAGTGCCGTGCATGTGGAATCTAGCATGGCTGGACATGTTCAAACCTCAGTCATCTCTATTCAAACTTGTTCGGTTTTCTACAGCTGGTGCTGATAGAACTGTCTAATGGCTTACGCAGTAGAATTAACTTACTACATACAAGGAGATTTGCTCATATACAAAGTCCTGCAGACAGTTATGCTGCACACTAACATAACTTGGAACTTCATCTTATGTGACTAATATTTTACTGTTGTAAGTAGAAAGCATTGATAATTATTCTTAGGAATGGTAACTGAAAATCAAAATGTTCTGTAACCTGTGAATTAAATGCCACAAACAATGCATACCAGAACTTTTATTGACTATAAATATGGATTTTTTATCAAAGAAAAATGTAATTTGTCCAGATTCCTGTTTCACTCGAAAAAAAGAATTCTTCTTTTGAACAAAAGTCACTATAGGAAAGGAAATGAATTACATATATTGGCCAGTCCTAAAATTGGTGTTTTATGGGCATGGAGAATATCTGTTCCAAAATGAGAAGAAAGAATTTATAACCCTTCTGGATTATAAGAAGTAAATTAATAATCTCCAGTGTATGCCTGAGCTCAACATTTAGGCTTGTTTGAATAGCCAAATGAAAGAAAAATAACCATATTACATTTTAAAGGATTTTTGCTTTTTATTTCAAGTGTTCATAAACAGCACATGAGCTTTGAATTAGGCTAGAGAAACATCCTTAAAATTGTTAGAAAAGGGCCAGTTGTACACTAATGTATCAACCACTGCTTGCTGTGATAGATGACTACGAAAGACAAAGGAGTCCATTAACTCACTCTTAAGGTATTAGAGGAAACTGGTTGCTTATGCCATTTAATATCCTTGGACATTTAAGATGCATATCTAGATTTACAGGATGTAGAAGAGATTTCTGTATTTCTCAAATGGCATCATGAGGGTAGGTGGGATCTCTTGCACTTTTTATGGCCCTAAACACCTATGTTAACCATCTGAATTGCACTGAGTGTTGGTATTCTCAGTCCACTAGAAATAACCTTTCCTTTCAAACTGACACCTTATTTAGGGGGATATGTTCCTATATGTGAAGCTTTGAACAACCCTGAAGTAAGGCACAGTTCTTACATGTTATAGAACAATACAGAATATGGAAATTTCCTCTAATTTCTGAATTATGGCAAAATTTAGGACTAAAAAACAAGACACATAGACAGGTACCACTGAGTCCCATAATAATGAAAAAATAAAATCATCCCACGAGGTGAGACACTATGTAAAGTGAGGACAAGAAGTTCTTAAGAATTTTCTTATTTTCTAATTATTTTTGTGATTTAAAGAAGCATTTTGGAATCCAAGTTAGATGTTCTGCTGTAATTGCTCTTCCAGTTTGTATAAACAATTTTAATTGAAAACTTCAAGGGGAATAGCCAAATGACAGAGCTAAAAAGAATCAATAGCGCTCTTCATACCTCGAGGAATATTTATGCAAAGTGGGATGGTTTTAATAGGAAAGATTTGTATGCAGTGCTTAATGAATGCTGAGTAGCTTGACAGATAAGCAACATGGACTCAAGCTCTAGCTCTGTATCAGGCAGAACAGATAGTGACATATGGATTTTCTGCACCTTAGGGAGAAAACAAGAAGACTGAATATCACACCAGCCAACCAATGAAATCTGGAAGGATGCACACAAAGCCCTCAGACCTAGACAGTAACAGAGTGTCGTATAAGAAATATGGGTAGGAATTTTTAGTTTCAGTTCTGCTTATCATTCAAAGAATACCTTGAAATTTAGTAAGTACCAAAATAAAGACGTGAAGAAAACATTATAATAGGAACCTCATCAAGATTAGAACTCATTACCTTTGTGAGGGAAGTTAGTGCTTTATCCAAGGTCTTTAGCTACTTTAAATAGAAATTTCACTATTACAGTGACCACTGTAGAAAGTTTATGAAAACAATAGAAACACAAAAATATAACAAAAAAATGTTAAAAAACAATCCTTTAGAATTTCCAGTAACCTAAGTGCTGTGTATTTACATATGTAATTCAATGAATTGTTTACTTTAAAATATGGAAGGGAAAGGGGTTGTAAAAAGAAGAAAACCTTTCTGCTGCATCATTCCCCATTGCTATTAGCATTCTTAAATGCAAGTATTATTTTTACTGTCACCATTTAGAATTAAAAAATGCAAGTCATATCACTTCCCCCAGCTGAAGTGACAGATTCAATACATGAAATCAAACAGAAAGTTTATGACATTTTCATATGTTTGCTGACTGAAATCTCTTAAGTATAATTGGATCATGCTTCCTTACTTTTGCTTTTTTTTCTGCAAGCAGAGGAATGGAAACATTTATATTCTAAAATTTAGCTAATATTCATAGCAACTTTTTGCTCCCTTCCCTCCCCTTCCCTTCCCACTCCCTTCCCTCCCCTTGCTTTTCCTCCCCTCCCCTCTCCCTTCCCTATGCCTATGAAATTAAGTCTAAAATGTTAAGGATTAGCAGCACTATGCTAATTTGCCTCAAAAGTCAGAATTAATTATACTTATATACATAGGTTGCCCTGTAAGTAATGCTTCCTATTTATTTCCATAAAAACTACAACAAATACAAAGAGCATAATAATGCTATTTGATAGAACAAGTTTTCAGCTACAGAATGCTATTTTTACAACACAGCTGCTACCATTATCCGTGCATTTTTGCTATCAGTGAAAATCTGCACCACTGTCACTGTCACCACTGCTAAAACACAGCACCCATGACATCACTGTGTTCGCATTCACTGGATGGTCTCCATAAACCTTCAGCAAACACCAGTGGATGTTAATGGGTGCCTTTTTTTTTTTTTTTTTTTTTTTTTTTTTTTTTTTTTTTCATACGGAGGCATTCAGTTCCACATCT
Source organism: Excalfactoria chinensis (assembly GCF_039878825.1). Classification (NCBI taxonomy): domain Eukaryota; kingdom Metazoa; phylum Chordata; class Aves; order Galliformes; family Phasianidae; genus Excalfactoria; species Excalfactoria chinensis. The sequence continues at coordinate 11,049,613 of NC_092825.1, read as the reverse complement.
TTGCTTTGTACATACTTCCTTGTCAGACAACATTTGTCAGACTACCCCTCCGCTGCCGTCTGTCTCATGGCAACAAAATGTAATGTAATATTGTGGGAAGGTTCAACCTCTTCTGCCATATCACTCTGACTTAGTGGACCAACATAATAAAATAGGAGGAATTAGTTTTGGAACAGCCCTCATACATCTTGAACTGTTTCAGCTTTAGTCACATGAAACTTGCAAGCTATTCTGGGGAGAGATATCACAGAATCCTAGAATTATAGAGTGACCGAGGTTGGCAGAGACCTCTGGGTACCTATGGCCCACAGTAGGGTACCCAAGGCCATGGCACAGAAGTGATTCCTGTTGTTCAGATGGTACCTCCTGTGTTTCAGTTTGTGCCTGTGGCCTCTTGCCTTGGTACTGAGAAGAGCCTGGCTCCATCTTCACTGCAGCCTCCTTTTAGGTATTCATGGAGTTTGAAAAGATCTCCCCTGATCCTCCTCTTCTCCAGGCTGAATCAGGGGAGTCTGATAACTCAAGATGATTTGTATACATTGCTCCACTCTCATACACTTGCCTCATGGCATAAGATTGCATCTGCAAGACTGACATTGGTGAAGCACTAGTATATCTCAAAACAGTGTTTTAGCTTGGAAATTCATAGGAATAATGATGACACTTCTTTCTCAGATCTACAAGTAGCAATGCAGTCTCTCGTATTCAAAAAACAATGCCTTAATTTTTAACACCAATCTCTCTTTTGAGTGAGCTGGTGAAAGAGTGCCAGGGCTGGGCTAACTACATTTCAGCCAACTTCTGGTATTGCTGGAAATGAAGTCCTACATGTGTGTGAACAGTTCTTCACTGAGCTCCTTGCTAGTGAACTTCTTGATACAGAAACCAGCTAGTTACTAGAAGAGGAAATATTGTAACAGTGTCAGTGTCACTTGGATCTTGACAGCATCTGAGAGGGACTTGATCTGTTTAAAAATTAGATAGGTACTGTAGCATGTGGTCATGATACAGTAAGTCCTGTATGATATTCACTTACAGTATTGACTTAGTTGACTGTCAAAATATGCATTTTTTAAATTTAGATTTTTTTCTTTGCATTGAAGGCATTCCTCATACATATATAGCCCAACATTTCCACCCTGCTGTAACTGGACAGTCTGAATCTCACCCGAGCAGATACTGGATGAGATAATGGTTTCTTCATCTGAGTTGACAGTGGACAAACACACAAACAAACCAATGATAAGTCTGAGCTTTTTGTAGACATATTCAATTCCTTCTCTCTTGAGTACTGTAATTTTTATAGAGGTTGTGAACTATTAGTGTTATGATGCAGAAAGATGCAAGAATGATGACTAAATAATTATTCCCTAAGATTAGGGATGTTGTAGGGTCAGCTTCCCTGTTATCACTTCAAGTTTGCTTATTCAAGTGAATAACAACACTAATGAGTTTGTAGATCAACAAGTATGCACAGTCTCTCTATTTTCTTGCATTTAGAGTAACTTCAGCTTCTTGAAGAATTCCTGATTTACAGGAGGCTAATACAGGACCTGATGATAGGCCGACGGATATCAATGAGGCTGTGGATCTTTCCTTCAAGTATTTCTAACAGCAAAATTATTTGATTTGGATACCTAACAAGTGCAGCAGATTTGGAGTGGTATATGTGAGACAGACCTCACCTAATTCTTGACTTCATCTCTCTACAGTCGTTTAAAAATGGTCATACAAAAGGTGGATATTTTTCTCCACTGGCGAGTAGCTAACAAATATAGAAATCAACACAAGTGTCTACACCTAGTGGTTAACACAATTTAACCTGCTGTTAGTGTTAGCCAGGAGGTGTAGACACCCATCATGTAGACATTTATATCTGTATTAGCTGAATCTTATCTTAAATTTTTATTATATTTAGAATAGATTAACAAATACAGTAAAGCTACAATTTCTGGGAGAACAGTATCTAAAAAGAAGCTGAAGTCTGCATTGTTTACAGATAATTTAGCATCTTGCAGCTGGCCAAGTGTATGCTTGGCTGATGAAATGAGAGAGAATATTTCCCATTCTTGATACAAATTCTTGAGCTATATGACTTCATCACAGATGTGGATACATTTCTGGGAAGTTCATCCTGCAATGGCCATGGCTATTTATCAGTCAAAAGGGTCATCAACAAACCCAGTTAATTATTTGTGCACTATTGTTGTTTCTTGAAACTTTTACCAAAGGAATTGAAGCTTGCGAAAATGTGCCTAGTGAAAATCTTTCCTGTGCCTGTTTATGTTTGAGTGTTTCAGTTTATCTAATCCATTGAACCACCTTGAGAACTGTAGGAGTTTCAGCTTTTGCAGCTTAAACTTTGATCTAAGTCACCCGCAGACCTGACTCTTTGTTTGCCTTAGAATGGCAGTCATTCAAAACCATTCACTGTATAAAAATCTTTACGTGTTCATGCAGTCTTTTACCAGCAACTTTCACTCAGCATTTTAATAGGATTCAGCAGCCCTTTAAACGTAGACAGTTCTCCATTGGCAGCATGAGGCTTCAGCCAAGATAAAGCAATAGAACATTGCAGGAAAGCATGTGGTATCAGCTCCTCCTAGGCTACCTTGAGGTAGATGGAGATGCTGTGGGGTGTAATGTTCATATCCAGCAGCTTGATTGAACTCCAAATGTTAAAACTTGTCCTAGTAATATTGCAAAAGCCTTTCTAAGAGACATTAGATCACAGATGCCAGATTTACACAAGTGCATAACAACCCTCAGGAACTCCAAAACATCTGGCAAATAGGATCTAGAATGTAATTTTGTCTGTTTCTGATGCATCCGCTGAGATGTGGCCCCTCTGAGTTTGCATGTGAGGTTTGCTGTGGGTCTGCAGCAATTACAGCAATACCACTTAATGCCCAGCACTGTGCTCTGAGCAATGTTGTATGTCAGTACAGTCACTTTGCTTTGCTGCATTAATTGTTTCATAGCAATGCAGTGATGACAAGTCTGTCAGGCTTCAGCTTCCATGTTCCAAGTGATGAAATCCAAAACTGTTTTGTTTTGCTGGTGAAATCACTGTGTTGCCATCAGGTTAAAAGGGACACAATGAATCTTACACAGCTTGATCCTTCTCTTCTTGTATCTGTACTTGTATCTGAACACTAAACTAGCTTTTGGGTGGAGAAGTAAAATAATTACAAATTTTTCAATATTAGTTTTCTATGAGTTTGTTTCTTTAACAATTAGAGTGAGTACACATGGTTTCTTCAAACATACAGCCTGGGAAGGTGCAGGGGATGTGTCTTTCCTTACTGTTTTCTCATGTCTGATACCTGTTTGAATCATTAGCCTTTTGTTTACCAGTTGGCCAAAACAAAAATAATAATAATAAGAAAAAGGAGCATCAGCCTTGAAAGGGAAAGAGTCCAGAGTTATACCACAGATGGGTACACCAGCACCTGTGGTTATCCCTCACATCCATGTTGCTTCACAGATTGTAGTGCCAATGTCCTCAAGCTTTTTACTATGGTACCCTGCTGACACAATATGATACTTTGATTGCTTATTAAAGCCTCCCGTATTGTGATTGTAGCTGGAGAACATATAAATTGCACAACACACAGTGCATGTCAAAAGAATAAATAAAATCTATCTTAAAAGCTTTGTTTAAAATCTATTTAAAATCTCTATTCATCATATGGATAGGTAGAGAATCATAGTTCAAAAAGTTTGAAAAGTACTGGATACGCCATCACTTGGCTGAACAGTGCTTTTAAGAACATCCTGACCTTCATGAAGTTTTCCCAGTTTTCCATTATCATATTTAGGAATCACTGCAAATATTCACAGAAACAACGGTAGATGCCACAACCATTAGCCTGAGATTCTCTAATTGCTTTACTACAGAACTCTATTAGTCTTCACAAAAATGAAGACATCTGTGTACAGAATTTATTCAGAGATTTAACTTTGCACATAACAGGCTCACATAAATATAAAGCATATTTGAATGTATATTTCTATCATGGATTCTTAAGATGAATTAATTACCTCAGGTAAAAAAAAATCAACAAAACAGAAAACCCTATTTTATTTCTATGCAATTTTTTTTTTTTTTTTTTTTTTTTTTTTTCCTATGTATTCCCATTTCAGTCTGTGGCTACAGCAATGAACATCAAGGACATCTATATTGAATTTCAGCATCAAAATTCAAATAAGATGTAAGGGCGCTCTCTTTTCCAGAGTACAGTCTTCATATGAACAAGTTTCCCACAGCCAGTTGCAGGTATTTGGGTGCTGCATCTGAGAATGCTGAACTACAAATAGCGGGAAAATCTCTCTAGTAGCACATAAGGTAGTAGCAAAATATTAGGAGATATGAAGATCATGTTACTAAATGTATCTGCTACTTTAATTTTGCCTTTGGCAACCAAGTTGAATTTTGAAGTTAGAACAGCAAGAAGAACTGAGAATTAAAAAGCCAGTAGAATTTTTAAAATAAAACCAACAAAGAACAATCTATGTTCTTTATTTTATAAATTAAAAAAAAAAAAAAATGGTTGGAAATTCATTAATATGGCATCAGAAACATCATGCCAACAGTAATATAAGACTTTGGGCAAATTATAGTGTTTTAAAAATAATACTTTTCACAACCTTCACACTTCCTACTTGCAAAGCCCTGCACATTCCTACAGAAAAAAACTTTAGGGGGATTTGTTCCAATAAACTATGATAGTCTGAATTATTCCTTTGCATCCAGAACAAAGATGAAAGGAAATTTCCAGAAGAATCACATGGGGCTACTCTTCCTACATTATCTGTGCTTATGTGTGTTTACATGTTTGCTCCCTCTACTGTAATGGAGTATAAAGAATATGCTCTACTGCTTTGCTCCTTCCAAAGCGATCCGTCTCAGACTAGAAAATACTCTGCATCTTCACAGTGACTCTGGCCATCACGAACTGGGTTTTCTGCAACAATAACGTGAATCCCAAACTACTGTTTCTTCTACAACATGTTAGTGGGAAATGGATGGAAAATTATGTATGGGCCCTGATGTCAACGCATAGTCTAACTAGTCTGTGAGGAACGAGGACTGCTTGAGAGAGTCTGTGTAGAGTGATTGGGCTGTGTGGATGCAGGATGACAGTCTCCCATAAACAGTTGCAGCAGTGGAAATATATATCAGATAAAGTGAAGAAAAATCTTCACCATGAGAACAGTAGATAGGAGCCAGCAGAGGGTGCGGAATCTCTGTCCTTCAACATTCTCTGCACTTCCATGGATGAAACCTTATCCAACCACAAAGTTATCCCTACTTTGAGCAGGAGGTTTGTGGCTGGGGTCCATTCCAACTTATTCTATCTTTCTGCCATCGTAATCTCTTGCAGGATATAATCACTGACTAGGAAACTGACTTCATCTTCCTTCAAAAATGTTTCATCCATGCATAGACCCTAGAGACATTTAAGACATTTTCCAATTTTTATCAATTTGTAGATATGAAAGCATTTCCAGCAGTGATCCAGATCTTAATAGCAGCTTTAGATCTCTTCAGAAGTTTCTTTTCTTCATTTAGTTTTCACAGATTCCTTATTAGTAGTCCACAGATGCCTACGTCTCCATATGTCACACTGAAAACTCATTTTCATGTTCTAATGAAAACAAGGTTGGATCAGACTCGACTTTGATTGTTTTGCAAAGCTATCTTTTCTAAAGCCAGAATTTTTCCCTCAGTAGACTGTGCTCTCTTTGCCTGTCCACGCACAAATTCCCCTTCAATAAACTGGCTAAAAACCAAAGAACATTGTAACCAGTTTTTATGTAGTAGAATGGAGAGCATTTCTCAGTCCATTTCAGCATAGAAGAACAGAGGGATCCTTCTTCCCTTAAAATAGCATGAAATGGGAAAGATGAGCTACCTGGCAATTTTAGAAAAAACAAGAGGAATTTCTATCTGAGGACTTATCTTTTCTCACAGAGGAACTGTTAGGCATCTACACAGTACCTGATATGGAAAAATGCATGCATTTATGGACAAAGTGAATCTCAGAAATCACAAATCATTGTATTTCTTACATAAAAGAACCATCTTAATTACCTGTTTCCATTTTCCCATCTTGTGCTGCAGGCCCATCAGGAATTACACTCTTCACCTGAAGAAACTCATCTGGCTCATCCCCACCAATGATGGTAAATCCAAAACCCATGTTGCTTTTCTTAAGAGTGGTGCTGAGGAAAGTCCCCTTCAGCTGTGATGCATCACGGGTGAAGAGTGGTTTTTCTACATCAGTCAACACAAACAAGAAAGACAAAAGTTCTGATCTAGTCAAAACATGGCAGGGACAGCAGATAACAGTACCAGCTGGCAGCATGTGACAGCGTATGAAGACAGAGGAAATAAAGAGCGCAGGCATTCCAGGAAAAAAATATTTGTGAGTTTTTATATTGAAAAAGCTTAGAAAATGTTTTAATCTATAGCAGATCTGCCATAAATGGGGAGTTATATTCTTTCATATTAGAAATACAAGTGGATATTGTGTAGCTAAAATAATTAGAACAATAAAAATGATATGTGAGGCAATTTTAAAACCTCTTCCCCAAAAAATAAATTGAGCTTTGTCTACAAAGTAATACATTCTGTACAATTTCCCTCCCATGTGCAGTAAGAGAAATATCCCCTGTATTTCTCATTCCATGTGTTACAGACAGTGATAAACATTCGGTGATCTTTCCTCTCCAAACAGGTGGGTTTGGTGCCAGGTCTGACCGCTGTGATGGTGGTGCCACCTTCCCATCCCTTTGCCACGTGCCCGGTGTGCAGTACAGGTGGCTGTGGCCTCCCGCTGCCTTGCTCCCATGCTTTGCTGTGTGGAGAAGGGTAGGAGGAATGTGCAAAGGTGGTGGCTTCCATTCATCTGGCTAAGTGGGCAGTGCAGTGGGGCTGGCAGGACATACCGTATGGCCCGCGTGTCCTGGCGGGGTTGCGCCAGCACTGGGACAGATCATTCACACTGCGGGACCGCTGTGGAACGGGGCGCAGGCGGACGAGTTTGGGCCTAGGCAGGGTTGATGAGGAGCTGCCTACTATCACAAAGGAGAAGAAGCCTCATTCTCCAGCTGGAACCTCATGTTAAAGTTTGTCTCTACCAGTACACTTTGCTGCTTACACAGCTCATTGTAAGCACATTAATTCTCACATTACGGAGAGGCTGTATTCCTGTAAACTCCTACAGCACAGTGCCTGAGGCTTTTAACTTAATTGATGCTTGCTAGATGAGCTAGCTAAGAAACATACCAAACATCAACTAAAGGTAATTTACAGAAAGTACAATTAATTATCTCAGTGTTGCCAACCTCAGGTGCTCAAGAGAGAGTCACGCATTCCCAAGAATAGAAGCTAGTATTTTATTTAGAAAATTACTTTGGGGGTCTTATTGTGCATTCTGTTTCTCAGCCTTCAGGACACACTAAGGTCAACTTGTCTCTTTTTCCTGCGACTCTGGAGGTTATATTTTCATAGGTGTCTCATGAGTCCCGCAACTCCAGGAGCTGGAACTTTTAGGAGAGAAAAATGCTAGGAGGCAGGTGATAACATTGTGAGAATTGGCAACACTCTTATTTCCATCAGACTAGGACAAAATAATTGTCGCGTAGCAGGAGAGCAGGATCTTTCATCTTAACTAAGATAGGCTGACATGGTACTGTACCTCGGAAACCTTGGGCCTGCATAGGCTTTGTTCCAAGTTCTGCGTTGGGCATGTTATGCTGCTGTAGCTTCCTTTTTGCTTCTAGCACAGGGTTTTCAAATTGTGTTCTTCTATTTATGTGGCTGGAAAAAATTTGGTTTTGATTAAAAATTGGGTTCAGTTGGGGAAAATGATTATTTTCACAGTAGGATGTGACTCAGGTGTGTGTGGTTAGATAGCGAAACTGTTATGAAACCCCAATGGGCCTGAGCATGTCCCTTATACTCTGCATAATTTTGGTGGGGATGAGAAATGCACAATCTATGCGCATAAAATAATGAACAGCGTTGGAAAGTGCCTTATCATTTCAATATGCTGAACTCTGCTACAGGCAAACAGTTTTGATCTATGGGACTACATGGCAAATTGCAGTACTGCTGAAGCGTGCTACAACAACAGTTTCTCATGTCTTTAGTTCATACATTGTTCTGTGCATGATTCAAAGGGACTGAACAAATATTTTTTCATTGTTATTGATTATCTGTAAATAAAATTACTTACAGAAAAGGTAAAGCCTGGCACACAGAGGGTTTTAATGATCCCTGCTTAAAAAAGAAATATATGTAGCATAGGAAAGTAGCTGAGGATGATTTCTTTTTATTTCTATGTTATGTACCTGCTAAACTGTACACAAAAACAGGATTTTTCAGAAAAGTCAGATGGTAGATTAAAACTATATACATAAATAATGAACTATAGAAGAAGTTACTGTTATACACAATTTTTTTTCTCCTTTTGAAAAAATGTATTACATTTCCCGTAGCAAGTCAGGAAATACATCTGTCATTACATAACCGATTTCCTTTATTTTGCTTGGAAATACTAGCTTAACTACTTTAATCTTATCCTTGATTTTAATACTTGAACTTAAAGTGCGTATTTTACCAACTAACGAATAGTCCTACAATTCTGTGATCTTTCTAACTTTTTCTGAAGAAGCCAAGGGGATTCAGAAGGAAGTACTGAACAATTCTAAAAGATGAGGTCACGATAGGATCACAAAACACTGCAGATAGTGTTCTGGGGAAGTAAATACACAATGCAAAATAAGGTCTCAAACACATCAGTCCTTATTTATTCTCACTGAGCCACTCTGTACTCATTTTTTTTCTGCAAAGTCAATCTTGATCATGGGCTTTAAGTACTTGGAGAGGTTAACTCAGAACTTATGAGATCTCAAAGTGGGTGGAATTCCTTCTATTTATTTTGAAATGACCTTTTATGCCCAAATATTAAGCACTACACAGGCCACTCAGGATTCAGATCCTAACACTACTTCAAACAAAATGTATGGAATTGACATACAGAAGGGGTTGAAGGAAGTCATTAAGTCCTAAGGGAGAGTATTATCCTTGGAAAACAGAGATTTATGCAATGAAAAGACTTCTATTAATGGGAAAAAAAAAAACAAAACAAAAACACTTGATTTAATGACAGGAAGAATATAAGATAAATTTTGGAGTTGCTACTTTGTTAACATGGCTGTCTCTCATTCAAGTGGCAGCTAAATAACTCTTGTACTGAAAAATTTTCATTAATAGCTTTCTTATAAATTTGAATCTATACTGCAAAAATAGAAGATTCTTTTTGTTTCTTTCCTTCTATACACTGACTGATTAAGATTGCAGGCTTTGATTCCTTGGCTTTAGACCATGCTGAAATTGCCAGGGTCTGTTTTCATCACCTTTATCTATTGGAAACCTAGAAATGTTCAGTGGAGGGGAAAGAAGCTTCATCATTTAGAAATGAAGGAAGACAAGACTCACATGCATTAAATAGGATTAAATAGGATAATTGTGAAATACCCAATATGAGCATGAAAATGGTAGTTTTCATGCTACTACCATCATGTGATGTATTTCAGTACTATAAAGGAAATAATATTATTGCCACTCAAAAGAAAGTTGTGAAACATCATGTGAAATAGGAGATAAAGTTCTGATCTCCCAGGATCAAATAAAACAAATCCACAACAAAGGTTTTTACAGGAAGACCAATGAAAGAGAGAGTGTTCTGTGACAGAACACCAAAGAAGTTTGCTTCTTTTATTCGGGTAGAATGAATGCTGATGCATAGTTGCATTTTATGAATACATTTGGAAGTAGATAGTAGTATATATTAAAAATGTTGGGATTTCAGTCACGAAATCTTTAGGCTTCTTTCAAGCAGAAGTGTGCAATTATGAAACAGCTTCCAATAGCAGATATGGGATAAAAGTCTAGCTTGCTTTATGATAGCATTTGACAAAATTGAAAACTAAGTTTTCTACACAGGATGTTGAGTTAGTTGCCCAAACAAGGGGATCAAACACTATTTTGAATGCTCTAAAATATCCTATCTCATTCCTCAGCTGCCCTTCCAGAGGACAAGAGGTTCCCATAACTTTTGTCCCATATAATGCAGAGGTAATGAATATTCCAAATCAGATTATACATCTGCCTTTAGGAATTACATGCTTAGAGCTTTGCTGTAACAGCTGATTACAGTCCAGTGCCCCCAGTCAAAACTTACATGTGGTCATGTGATTAAAAAAGAGGGATTTTACTTACTACAGGACGTGTCCATGGCTCATGAAAAATCAGCTCCTGTGATAATGTCATGACAGCTAGAATTTCTTATCAGCTGCCTCTCAGCAGTTTCTAGTAGGAGCTGGAGTTGTGGTTTAGAATATTTAGACAGAAGTGTTTTCTGTAATAGCTATCATGAAAATGACCTTTTTGTTCTAATGTATCAGACAGGGAGACTAACAGAGATACTTGAGTCACCTCAGGGTGTTGATGCAATCTCAGTAATTCTTAACTCCACTTTATTTCCCTGTTTTGACTGTTTTATAGCAGAGTGCCATCTCAAAAACACAATGTAAAAATTCCATCAAATTCATACAGCTGTATTACATTTTGGGTCCAATAAGCACCAAAAAAAACCCACAACAAACAAACAAAACGACAACAACAACAAATTTATACTGAAAATCAGTCCTTTTTATCAGTTACTCTGGATCTGTGCTCCTAGACTGATGAGACAAGAAGGACCTCCCTATTGTGCAAGTTTAAGTGCTCTAAAGCTCCACAGCTAAATCAGAAAATTTGCTACTGATGAGTTTAGCTGAGAATGAAGTTATTAAGCTAAGTACTTTCCTTGAAAGGAAGGACATTCTAGACTTTCATCTAGGTACTTCAGCTGCATACAAAATAGGTATTACTGAACTAGGCCTTAATACGACAATCTAAGTCTGAGTTTTAGAGATGGTTACAAATAAGTGCTTTGGTGTTTAGTTGTATTGCTCATTGCCCTCAGCACCTAATTCAGTGATTGTTTCTCTCCTGACTTGAAAATTTTATCTAGTTCTCTTCCTACCTAAAATCCCATCTCTGCTATTCTCCTAACTGGGGTCCAGAAGGAAGATGGGACTACCTACCTAGAGGAATACATCTAATCACACCTGTGTGATGGGACTTCTCATCAAATTACGTAAAGAGTTTTTTTTTCTCCCCCTTTCCCCTCTCATAACTATTTTTTGAGTCCTGATTCAACTATATTTTATACTATGAATATTAAATGTAAAAGCCTCATCCGAAGATAAAAACCCAATTCCAGAAATAAAATTCCATGCTGCATTTTGCTCACTTCCTGACTCCAGGAACCCCAATCAACTCCCTGCACAGAAGAACAGGCAGTCAGTGCCACTGTTAGCCCACAATATGTAAGCTGTAGGATTTGTTTTTTTTTGCTGCTTTTAGCTGCAAAGTTGAAATAGTGGATTTTGTGTCATGAGGAATATGGTCAGTGCCAGATATCCTGGAAGTACGTGCGTCAGCAGAAGGATTTTAGCCTATTCTTCTCCTTAGCTATTTAATGGACAGTTGTTTATTAGTAGTTGGTGATTAAAACCCACCAAAGCAGTTCTGAGGATTGGGATGCTGACAAGACGGACGTTCTGATGGATAATCTGTTAATGAATCCTCTTTACATTCACGTTTTTCAGTCACTAATATTTTATGACAACAACATCAACAAAAAAACACCTCTGGAAAGGTTTCCTTCTTGAGTAATAACAGAACACTGTCAGAAACTGTAAGTTAAGGAGATACATTTTTCCAGAATAAATACCTGTATGGCCAATTTAGCTGTTCTATTACAGAGGCCGCCTCAGGAAATTGAACTCTGTGTTGTGGTTAATCATCCTTAAAGGGGGAAATAATCTTTTGTCAATTAGAATGCTGAAAGACCCAGTGCACTCTAACAACCACGTTCTCTCCATAGCCTTCTGCAGATAAGTGCTGCTAGCTCTCAGTTTATAAATTAGGAGAGAACTGGATGAAAGTTAACCCAGGTATACCAAACAATTCTCATTCATGTGAAATGTCTACACCTTACAAATGAAGCCCAGATCTTCATAACAAGCCAAATTAAAATTTTAATAATGTCTTGAACTTACATTCATGCATGATTTATATGACAAAGTTATACTGGGGACCTGATTTTTTAACAGAATTTGCAAATAACAGTGTGATAAATCTTAGTTAACTTTGCCCGCATGGCCTTTTTATTTTCTTTGTTTTTGTTTGTTTGCTTGCTTGTTTTTCACATTATCTCCTGGTCTAGGGTTCTGGAACTGAGCATGGCTGATTCACATAAAGTGAACCTGAATCCCTCTGCTCCATTGTCCTTCCTTACAGTCTTCCCACACGATACAGATGTGTCACTGAGTGGAATATGAGCCCTTTCTTCACTGACAGTTTTAAAGGCCTGCATTTAATCTTGAACTGGACTTGAATGTGAGAAAGTTCATAACACAGCTTTCCATGATTTACCCCACTCTTGTGACATGATTAAGACAGTTTAATGTTAACTAATTGTATCTAGCAAAAAATGAACTAATCCATTGAATACTGATAATAAAAAAGGTGTAACTTCTACTTTTTAGAATGAAAAATGGGAAGCAATTTTTGTCTCAAACTTATTGAGCTCAGACAGCAAATTAAAGTACAACTGTGTTTTACTGACTATAAAATTCCTTATGAACTTAAGCATGGCTGCAGGTTTAATGCCATCCTGTGAACATTTATTCCACTTCTTAAATCTTCTGAGCCTACAGTAGGTTTTATATATCTTTCCACAAATCTTATCTGCAGTAGGATGAAGAAACCTGGCAGTAACAGTCTTGAAATATGTAATTGCATGATAACATCTGGATTGAGTACCTTGTGTTTGTTCACCTGTGGATGGACATTAAATGGGGATGAATACTTGCTCCTTATGCAGGGGAAGTGTGAACCTCACCAGTGCCACAGTGCCTTGGGCTGCACTAACAGCAAAGGAGTGCTCAGTAAGACATTAATGCATAGAAGTTGCACAACACCTTTACTCACCAAAATACAGTAAAAATCAGAAAGGTGGAATACACCAAGCAGCTTACAAATGTATGTGCAGAAATCTTCAGGGGAGGTTAAATACAAAGATACATAAAGATCAACCACTAACTACTCTGGGTTCGTAAAAGATCTAAGGCACAATTTGATTGTATTACTTAAGGACTTACCTTTAGATAGAGAAGAATGACTACTCTGGCTTGGGCAAGCAGCAAAGGAGATGGGGTTGCTGCTCTTGCACCAGAGGGCAGGGATTCAGCCGGGGACAAAAAAGCAGCAGAGCAGATGCTACTGCATTTGGAGACTGGGACAGAAGGACTCAGTGTGGCAGGGGCCAGACACAGTTTCCATTTGTTTGCTTTGCATGGGGGCTAGCAAAGCTGCTTTTATAGCAGTGAAGAAAGGCGAATCTCTCAGACACATCTTCTACCCCTTCTGAAACCTGACCTTTTTATGATTCCCCCTGTACAGCTCCACCCAATGCATGTTAACAGCTGCATATTCTATGGTCTGGGAAATCTGCAGTCCTAGCATATGTCCAGAGTGATCCTGTTATCAAAGCATTGGTATGGATTCAAGAGACCAAGGGAATGATGTGACATGCAAATGAAAATTTTCTATTCTGTCTGAAGTGACTAGAATAAATTTACTGCTTTGCGTCGGGATCTGAAGCTGAAATTTTAGGTCAGGTACTATCCTCCTGAAGACTCTCTTCTTCAATAAAAAAAAGTAATGGATAGACCTCTCTCAATACAAATAGTCTGTAAAAATTCTGCCTGCACAGAGACAGGGAGTGGCATTCTCCTTCCCCTGTTATATACAAGGGCTGCTCCAAAAGTAATGACTCCTGCTTTATTATTTTGGTGGGTAGATGGATGTTCCTGATATGTCAGTACAGTTTAAACCTTCCTGCCAATATTCTGTTGCATTTTGCTGCTGCGAGACAGACAGCAGCAGGGGGGCAGTCTGACAGAATGGTGTCCGACATGGAAGTGCAAATGAAGTAAAGGTGTGGAGCTGAATTCCTCTGTGTGGGAGAAATGGCACCCACTGTCATTTGCTGACATTTGCTGAACATTTATGGAGACCAACCAGTGGATGTGAGCACAGTGAGGGGTGGGTGGTGCATTTCAGCACTGGCAAAAGGGATGTGAAAGACAAGCAACATTCCAGATGGCCATACAGATTTGCATAACTGTGGCATGCTGGCTCTTGTTCATTGCTGGTGAAAATGTAGAGGTAATGGAGATGACAACATTGAAAAAGTGTGTTTTGTAGCTGAGAATTTGCTCTATCAAATAGTATTATTGTGCTCTCTATGTCTGTTGTAGTTTCCACAGAAATAAATAGAGGCATTACTTTTGTAGTGACCTATGTACTTTGAGCAGGCATTGATAGGAGAGAAGAATAAAAACTGACCTCTCTGAGCAGGTATCACAGGTTGAATCTACATTCACCTTACATAAATCTGATTGACTCTGTTAAGCTAAATAGCATAGAAAATAATCTCTCTGATTTACCTATTTTATGAAGTAACGACCTGGAACAGGCTTTATCTAACAAAAGCTTTCTATTCCCCTTTGCACACAGGATTTTCATGCTCCACAACTAAAATAAAATATGAAAAATCAATGCTAGGACTGCGTTGTGAAATAAAACATAACATACCTAAAATTTTATATGCAGAGTGTGAAGATCTAATTTGTGAAAAGGAAAGCAGTCTTAACTGAGCTAAAATGATCATGCTTTGCTTTATTCATTGGCTAATAAGATCTGCACCTCACCGGATGTCCAAATCTTACAGAGAAAGTACAACATTTATTTAATTAATACATTATTTTACAGATTCCAACTGGAATATTACTATGAAATCAGACCCTCGAGAAACAGAATGACTGAATGACTGAGTCACTGATTTGAGACACACTGAATATATTTGGTCGCATTAACTGTACTGATGACTGAGAATTCCTGGTATACCTTCAGTTTAACATTCAATGTTTGTACCCATTTGTATCCAAATTTGTTAATTTCACCCATGTCTTGTCAGCTAAGCACTGCAGAGGATACTAGCATTATATTATGACATATTAACAGCAACTTAATATTGAACTTGGGAACTTACTCAACATAATAAGTGCCATAAATGGGATCATCAATTTTCTCCCAGCCATATGGAAGCTCTGAAAAACAAAGATTTATCTCTCTCAGTAAATGAAATACAGAATGCTATGATTTCAGATAGTGAAATAGCAGATCTTTGCTGGATGTTGAGGGAAATAACTGGATAGTGAGGTCAGATAAAATCACCAAAGCAAATGCCAAACATTGAACACGCACCAGGGTGACCACAAGTAGCAGTAACTAGAAAACTGGCACGCAAACAAAGATCTCAGTCTTGAGAAAAACACATTTTAGTTGAACTACTTTACTGTTCCAACAGCTGTGCCAGCCAACAACAGTAGCATATCTTGTATGACATCACTGCAAGAGGAAGTGAGGGATTTTTTTTTTTTCTTCCAAATAGTTCCAAATAGATACACAAACACTCATATAGACACACACAAGCACTTTGCTTTTTGAACAATTTTTTTTTGTTTTTTTCTTTGCTATGAACCCTAGATATGTTGGTCTAGAAGAAAGGAAAAGAGTTTGACTCCTGTCACTTAAGTATAAGAATGTCTAAATGCTCCTGAATGGTTTGTTCTATTTGTTTCACTATGATGGCAATTCCATGGTCTTCAAAGTCATGCAAAGCTTAGTTCCATATGAGAGTCATCATGGTACACAGAACTACATGGAAGCGTAAACCAAAATAAAGTATTTTAACATCTGCCAGCCTGAACACTTGAAAAAGAGGAGACACCTAAAACATTCAGGTATTAAAAATTATTAAATACATTAATGTAATGATCTTGAAAATGCTGAGATAGCAGGGCCAGTATCCTGGACCCAGTGGGCAGAGAAGCCAGGCAGATGTTGAATTCAGGTCAGCCAAGAACTTCAGTAAAATCTGTAGGAAACTGTCCCTGTGCTGGTTCCCACAGTCCTATGTATCTTGGGATGGATCTTGGGATGTAATTCACAAACATTCAAACACATGGATGATGATATACAAGTCTTGTACTGCCTCTATGGTAAATTTAATTCCTAGTGTAGTCCTCTTCATAATTTGCTGTGAAAAAATGGTGATTTCACTTAATCCTATGACATAGAATAAAATATTAGTTTAAATACTACAAGCACATTTTACTGGAATGGAATATTGCTCAGTTTTTTTCATCTAATCAACTCTATGTTGCTTTCATATCTGTCCACCTGCACTGATAAATTCCATGCATACTCAGAAATGCACAAATGTGAACACTGACACACACAGAAATGTGTGCATACATCTCTTCTACAATGTGCGTTAGTATGCACAACTTTTTTCAGCTATGTAACAAAAAAAAAAAAACAACAAACCTAGCTATTCTGTGAAAATTTAAAAGTAGGTATTGTATTTCTGTAAATAAAGTAAACAGACTCATATTATATGTTTTATTTTACATATTTATGAAAATCCCAAATAATTTGAGGATTTACTGTTAACATGTTGGTTTATTTTTCTCTAAAGTAATGATGCATAACATCATAACAGAGTACGGACTGAAAGACCTGTTGAGAATGCAAATGTTAAGTCCCATTTTCTAGTGTAAAAGTCTGTAAAAATTAATGAATTGGAGATATGGTGGAGAACCCACTTTTAAATGCATGGGTTGAACCACTGATTATCTAACATCATAAAATACTCATGGGTTCAGAAGAAAGGAAATAAAAGAATACGTTGGTGTATATGACAGATATTAACTCCACGTTAGTCTATGCTCTAATTTTATTTTCCACTGTAGATGCAGCCTGTAGAGCTCTATTTCATTAAAATTCTGCATTGACCAGTAAAAATAGCTAGAACACAAAGTCCAAGCCCCCTCCTGAAGTATGGCAGATAGGGTTAGCGGAGTGTAGTTTACTACAGGGCTTCTGTTGAAAGAATCTTTTGTTACACTTGCTTTCAGGAGCGCTATGATTATTTTTCATGACATTAAATAGTGGCATCTATTCCATTTTTCACTGTTGAAGTGAAAGATTGCAGGACAGGAATACTTTATTGACTCATCAAATAGGAAGCAAAGCGTTTGCCAAATTGAGGGTGAGGGCATTGCAGTTTCTCTTTTTCAGTTCACTGTGCCTAATGATGATCATTAAGGATGAGAGTGAACAGTAAACATTAATAAAAGAGAATTGTTATAAAACACTTGTGGAGGAGATTACTGTTGGCCATTATGATTTGAAGTGGGAGGAAGCAATAGATTTCAGATCTCTCTGATATTCATTTGATAGCTCTAGCACAAAGCATTCACCTATAATTCCTGCAACCAACAGTTTCATGGTTACTATGTTATATATGAAGCCTTCATTTTCATGGGCATAACAGTTCTGTCATTCAAGTCTTTCAGTTTTATTGATTCCAGCAGAATTTCTCTGTAAAGTGAGGAAAAACCTTAATCTACACTTTCTTTTGTATTTGGTATTATATTCCCACATATTCCCTCGAATCATCCATTTGAGGCCCTCTTCATGAACATTCATAAAATCACTATTTAAAAATCAGTAAAAGGTTGTACAGCACTTGGCAGTGCTGATGCTACAAGTAGATGGAAAGAAGCCAGATAATCTGTATAGAATGTATATATGCTCCAGATTTTTGCATTTCATATCCCTCACGAGAGAAGAAGCATCTAGCTGGTGCTGCAGCAGTCATCCAAAAAAAGATCAAAAAGGCAGAGCTGACACTCAGATACCTTCCTCAGTATGCATCTGGGTAGGTTTTTAAATGCAGAAGGAGCCGTACTTCTGAAAGTTAGATGCCCAGTGTTAACAAAGGCCCTTGTATCTTCAAAGAAAGACAGAAAGAAGGAAGGAAAATAAGAAGGAAGAAAATAAAGGAAAGACGAATGTAAATTGAAGCAGGTCATTTTAATAATCAGTGGCAGTGCCTTTTCATCACAGCCTGCTTATGTTAATGGTCCAGATGCTCTTATTCTGCCTTCTGAAAGCTGTTGTATTTCAGAATGATTTTTGATGGTGTCACTTAATCTTCTCTGTGGATAGAGGAAAGAACACATTTTAGATCTCGATCTGCCAAGATGAAAAAAACAAACTAACAAACCCAGAGATCAATTTTCCTAAAGTTAATGCATTACTAATTACGTTACAGAATCATAAAAACCTTTTGAGGTTTCAGACCAACAGCCAGCATTGTGTCACTACCCTGCAGACAGCCTGGAAAGAAAGATGAGAACGTATTTCTGGAATCAGTTGTAATCAAAATATTTATATAGTAAAAAGCGAGTGTAGTTTGAGAGAGATAAAAAAAACACCGTTGTTGTGAATGTTGTCAAAAAGGATGTGGAACAGGTTGGGTCATCTGCCCTGCCTTGTTAACACCCATGAGCAGTTGAGGAGCCCCCTAACCTAAATATGATGTTTTTCAGAAAAATGCCACACCTTTCCATTTAACAGCCTGTGCTCGCTTTATTTCTTTTTCCTCTCTTCTTTACTTCTCTGCTCTTTCTCCTGATTTCAAATTCATTTTTCTTTTCCCCTTTCCAAGTAAGTTACCTCCTACCAAAAGTAACAAATGATTTGGGTTAAAAGTTAAAAAATAGAGTGCCACTCCCCGGCCCACTGCAGTTGCACACTCTTCCAGTTTCCTTAAGAGATAAAGTCTTTGCAAACATTTATCTGCAAGTGTAAACCAGTGGTCCTCATCGCTTGGCTTACACAGAAACATGCAGCCTGCCATACCCTATGGCAAAATGCAGTGCTTACCAGGTTGTGGGTGCTGCTCAGTGTGTGCTGTGCTGTGCTGTGCAGGAGCAGAGTGCTGGAGATCTCTGGTTTGAATGCTCCTGTTAGCACCTGTCTACATTGCCAAGCTGATATGCAAAACAGATACAGAAAATAAATCTTATGAGGAGCATCTGAGGGAACTGAGATTGTTTAGCCTGGAAAAGAGAAGGCTCAAGGGAGACCTCGTGGTTCTCTGCAACTGCCTGAAAGGAAGTGGTGATGAGGTGGGGGTTGATCTCTGCTTCCGCATAACAGTGACAGGATGAGAGGGAATGGTCTCAGGTTGCGCCCGGGGAGATTCAGGTTGGATGACAAGAAATATTTCTTCCCTGAGTGGTCAGGCACTGGAACAGGCTGCCAAGGGAGGTGGTAAAGTCACCGTCCCTGGAGACGTCCAAGAAACATGGAGATGTTGTACTAAGGGACATGGTTTAGTGAGGAAATATTGGTGGTAAGTGGACAGTGGGGCTAGATGATCTTAGGGGTGATTCTATAAATTGGACTACTGTTCCTGAATACTTCTGTAATAGGCTGCCATAAGAAAACAAAAGATAAATTGCTCATTGAAAGTTGTTATTTAACCTAATATCCACTTAGTGATGTGAATTCTGGTAGAACACATCACTGTATAACATATGAAAACTCCAAAAACCAGCCAACCAGCAACAAAAACCATTTACATGCTACAGTAATTTTTTTTTTTGCTTCAGCACTGTATCAACAGGTTCTTCCACCCAGCCATGTTTCAAGTGTCACTGCCTTAAGCTGAAAAATGTAATCACTATCATGGGTTTCTCAATGCCAGCACACAGTTCAAAAGCCATGAGAGAAATACATTAGGAAAAAGTTAGTTAGAATTGTTCAGTGTCTCAGTGAGATCAGCAGCAACGGCAAGATGGATAACCTCACCACTATAGCAGAAACAAATTCAGTTTTCCTATCAGGAATACCTGGGAGGTTTAGTAAAGTGTACCAACTCCAAGCCACATCAGCTCAATCGCAATTAAATTTGTGTTCTCCAACTGCCATTCTCATACCAGCAAGTTTCACAATGTCATCACTGTTTATGTACTGTCTCTAATCACAAACCATTCATGTGCAATTTGTTCTCATGAATAAAATGACGTTATGCATAATTTATTCTTGCACAATGGAAACAAATGCCTATGTAACATTCACATCTGATAAATGCATCTTCTTCCTTCTGTGCAGCGCATTGTGACATGCTACATCCTTAATTATGCAGAATGTAAACTACTAAATATTACTCTCATTTCAAAAATGTTTTCTCCCAGGATTGTTACCACAAGAAATATTGCCAACAGTGGGGATATTTTTAATGTTAACAGATCCTTCTGATGTTTAGACTTGTAGATCTACTAAGATTTGCATTAACACAGTGAAAAAATAACTCAATTACTGACCTACAACAGTCAGTGCAGTGGGGCAGTATCGGAGCAGTGCCTGTAGGGTGGGCACTGTGAAACAGCCCTACATGTGAAAAGCTGCAGCCTGTGGGAAGCCCATGTGGGGTCAGTTCAGGAAGGATGGCATCCTGTGAAAGGGACCCCTTGCTGGAGCAGGAGCAGAGAATAAGAAAATATGGATGAAAGAGCGGTGTGACTGTGATCATTATTGCCCAGTCCCTTGGCTGCTTGTGGGAAGAGGAGGTGTAGGCTTAAGACCAAAGTTGAGACTAGGAAGAAAATGGGGTAAGGGGAAGGTGGTTTTAATTTGTTCTTTAAGTTCTCACCCCTCTACTCTGTTGTTAACAGGTAACAACTTAAAGTGATCTTTCCAAAACTGAGTCTGTTTCACTCACAACAGTAGCTGGTGAGGGATCTCCTTGTTCATGCCTCAGTCCATGAGTTGTTTAGTCTGTTTTCTCCCTGTCCTGCTGACGAGAGGGTAGTGGTAAAGAGCCTTTGATGGCACCTAGCTATATGGCTAGCCAAGGTCAGCCCACCACAAGTACCCTCCATGGGTCTTTTCAAGAGTAAGCTCAGTTTCTAATCTTAGAATCACAGATTGGCTTGGGTTGGAAGGGACTTCAAAGCCCATCCAGTCCCAGACCACACTGTGGGCTGTCTGCCCCCACCAGCTCAGGCTAGCCAGGGCCCCATTCAATCCAGCCCTAAGCACTTCCAGGGTTGGGGCACCCACAGCTCTAAGGGCAGCTGTGCCAGGACCTCATTCAAACAAACTACAAAATGCTGTTTTCAGTATATTTAAAAATCTATTATTAAAGGAAAGTAGAAACACTTACTGAAAAGTATTCATTATTATTATTATTATTATTATTATTATTATTATTTTCCATCCAATCTTTGTTTTGCTCGCTACTTTTACTCCAGCATTATCTGTGCTGGGCATTTGGTTTGTATACAGACTTTTTAGGGAGAGTGCTTAAAACAGCTCATTGCTGATCACAAAGTTGCCACTGATGTGACTTCTGCTGAGGAATTCAATACTACCATGAACATGGAAAAATCCATGTTTTAGCTACAAGTTCTTGCCTAAGAGAGTGGATATAAATGCATCCAAGCCTCCATGGAATAACTGAACAAGAATAGTTGGGAATCATTTTCTCACTGGTATGTTCGTTATCTCATTTTTAATACTACAAAGGTCCAATCTAAATGGAGTCACTGAAGCCCTTAGCCTCAGAGCTAGCAAATGTGGGCACTGACAGCAGTAAAGTTGCTTCCGTGCTAATCTTTGTGCAGAATGCAAACCTGTCAGAGAAGTTCAGCACATGCCTTGGTGGTTGCTCACACACATGCAGACGAGTTCAGTGCCGCCTCCAGCTGGTTCAAGGTTCAGATGCACACATAAAAGTGACTGTCACAAGTGCACTGATTTTCACCAACAGAAAAGGAGCCCCAAGTGCATCAGCTTTGCACCTCATTATAAATTTCTGATGTTCAGCTGATTGGCTCTACTCTATCTTAAACTGATTTTATTATCACAGCCTCTTTATGCAATATTTGTTGGGCTTTGAAGAAAACAGGATAAAAATAAACATTCTTTTTGATCTTTTGGATGTTCAAATCTTTCAGCACTTGTACTTCACTACTGACTGTATCAATTCAGACTTATTACAAAACAGTGTTTTCTGCCAAACAGCTTCCTGATCTTATGAAGTTAGGGCTTTCTTCTATTTGCTTTTCAGCCTTCTCTTTTACTTATATTATTTCCTTTGCTGTTAAATGTTTAACAGCATACCCCATGAATTTACAGAGTTACTGAATTTACTGTTATTATATAACCCAAAACCTTCAATTTGGCTACTGACCTAAAAAGACCCACAGAAATATATAGCTGGTAATAGCACAGGGTAGACCTCACAGAAAGCAGCTGGATATTCTGTTACTAACATCTTCAACTCATAGATAAACTTCAACAAACTGAAGCTAGCTGCAGACCTCCTAAGTTCCAGTGCAAGAAAGGAAAAAGCCCTTTATTCTGTAAGAAACCCAAATTACAGATTTTATGTTATTTTTAATGCTGAAATTTACTAAGAGAGAAGCAGCACTACCCTCTGCCTCTCCTCACAGGGTGGGTGCCCTCACCCCTGACCATCTTGGTGGATCTCAGCTGAACTTGCTCCCATTTATCAAACTGAACTGAACCACTTGAGTCCCCCTGAACTAGTCACCAGCAAACTTGATTTTCTGCCTCCTCTAGGTTACATGAAAAGATGTCAAACATGACAACCTCCACTGTAAACCCCAGTAGTACTCCTCTAGCACTATAATTTAGTATAGTACGACCCATTAATCACTACTCTCTGAGTCCTGTAATTCAAACAATTATTTACCTGTGTAGCTCTAGATCCATTCAGATTGTAACACCTTAACTGGGATACACAAATACTGTGGAAGACAGAGAGAAAAATCTTGCTGAAATGAAGGTAAAGGACACCAATCACTTTTGCCTCATTCACAAGCTCAGTATCACAGAAGTCAAATTATCTGGGCACAATTTGCACTGGGTAAATTTACGCTGGCTCTTCCCAGTCACCACCTTCTCCTTCAGGTATGCAGAAACGTGTTTACAGAGCACTTGCTTCTTTATTTATTCAGAGGCATCTCACTAGGGCCTAACATCTGAGAGTTTCCTGAGCTCCTCTGCTACAGCACATTGAAGTTCTCTACTTCATGGCCACTACAGCCAAGGCTGCCCTTGATTGCCACATCTCCCATTAGTCCCACTAATTCCAGGTATGCACCAACCCTCATGGCCCATCTGGTACCTGTGTCAAGAAGTTATCCCTAAGAATCTCCAGAATCCTTGTTGCATGCTTGCCTACTGCCCTGTTGCCCATCGAGTGGAGGTCAGGTTAAATTTCCAATCAAGTAGAATGGAATCTATGATCAGAAGCCTCTTCACAAGTTGTTTAAAGAAGGCTTGATTGTGTTCCTCACTTGGGTGTCATATTAGGGGGTCTGTGATGACATCCAACAGTGATGTCACCTTTACCAGCCCCTCCTCTGATCCTGGCTCTCTACCAGACTGCTCTTGTAAGAAAGCTCAATGTCTCCAAGCTGTTCCTTCACATAGAGGGCAACCCCTTTTCCTCAGCTCCCCTGGCCTTCTTTCTTAGTAAAATAGGTAATTTTACCTTGTTCCTGGAGAATTTTTTAAAATAGAGAGAATTAATTTTCAGACAGCTTTGAAAATGTATGATTCATGACTTCATTGTTTCACTGGGACTTGAAATTCTCAACTCAAAGTTTTGAAATAAGGCATATAGAGTGTTTTTTGTTTCTCTTCCTTGGTTTTATGTTAAATGTTTATTACCTGAATTGATATGACAAGCCTGAGGGGAAAATGAATAGACATGTAAAAAGAAATGGAAAAATGTAGCATCTACAGAAATAATGGGAAAACACAGCTGAGTACTATCTTGTGTGCTTTAGATTAAAGTAATAGTCTAGCGGAGGTTCACTGATAGCAAGTTTTCCTGTCCAGACTGTAAAGGTGTATTATTCATTTGTGATGAGCCACAACAGCCTCCCAAGTATCACATACTGGCCATGGATGGAGATTAAATAAACCAGTTCTCTGACTGAATACAAGACATTTCACATTTCATTATTTCATTTCCAAATAGCCAATGAAGTTGCATGCAAGCAGACTGAAGAATGCTCTGCAAGGTACTTCCTACATGATCTGTTTCCATGACTACCATGCTTTTAAATATAGCGTTTTCACAACTCTGAACAGTAGCTGGGTGGGCGCAACCCAGATATGTTAGTTATTTAACTAATATTTCATGAAATAGATAAATTAGTACAATTGATGGGAGATTTCTGTACACTGTGGAAAATTCAGGTTAACACTGGAGAAGCTAAGGCAGCAGTTCTTGACTTATACCAGTACAATGCCACTAGAATCTGGTTTTGTTTCCTCATTGGCTTCATTGTCTTGTCTAGGGTGACAGCTTTAAAATGCTCATATTTTATTACTTTTTCTTTGTTGCACAATAGATAAGAATCTGCTTTAGTTGCATATAACTGCTTTCTGAAAGTTCTTGTCATAACTTATTCATCATTATGCATTAGTTATATTTATGAGGACACTCAAATTGAGTCACTCCATACTTTAAACAGTATGTTAAAAATCCCTTGGCATTTGAATGACAAGGAAATATGTATGAATGCAGAAGCTTATTTTTCTTTATTTGAATTGTAATGCCATCTGCCAAAACTCTCTCAGAATGTTTCTGTGACAGCATCAGAAAGAAACTTTACATAAGAAACAGGAGTGTGCTCTTTTGTTAATCTAACGGAGACACATTCTGTTTGCATTTATAGGAGCACTTTGCAAATGTAGTGACCAGTTAATACACCAATTTGTGACAAGGACAAAATAATCATATTCGTAGGTCACTTTTCTATCAAGACTTTTAATTGTGTGGATAATAATAATACATTTTCTTCAATGTTCAGTAATTTTGGCAGGTAGCTAATGTAGGAAGAAAAAAATATAAGGAAGACAATGTAGCACTTTCATCTTCACAGTTTAATCCATTACTTTTTACTTTAATGTTTGGCAGTGTCATGAAAAGTGGCAATACATACATTCTCCACTACTCTTTTCAGTGTAGAACCTACTTAAGGGTAGAAAAGTAACCCAAACATTGCCTGGAGATGGAGATAGAACAGAAGGATGGATTAGAACAGAGGGATGACTGGTTTTACACCAAGTCTGGTTTATCATTAAGCATCTCCAAAAGCTTTCAGATTCTTTTCCTAAAGAAAAGAGCCTCCTATTTCTCTCAAGAAAACCCCACCCTCCCACAAAGGAGCTGCAGTCTATTTTTAATTTTTGCCAAACATTGCAGTTATTTGCAAATCCCACCAGCAACACTGTCCCCGAGTTCTGCTGTTCAAGAGCACCTCTGTTATTTTGTTTGTCTTTACTAGTCTCAGAATGTCTGAGTGGACTTAGGTTATAGCTGCTATCTCAGAAGAGGCATATCCACAACACTCAATAGGAGATGTGACTACCTGTTCACTTTGTCATTTATGTGGAGCAGTAGCCTATTTGCATAAATCAGGGGACTTTCAAGTTACTCAAAAGAATCAGCGCTGAGAGATGATATATATTACTTTCATGATTGTGTTTTGGAATCAGCAACAGATCTAATTGAGTTACTCAAACTGAGAGTAAACTTTTTGTAGTGCATGCCCTTGCTTTGTCCCATATGATAGTTTTGATTTCTATGTAGGTATTATTTTAATTTGTTATTTTAATTAATTACATTATTTAAATTATTTTAATTGCTTTTGTACTTAATGGTTGAAAGCCAAATTGAAACTGTTCCAGCTCAGTAGTATAATAAGCAAATCTTTCATTTCACTTTTTAATTTTCTATTAGACTTCTAATTTCTGCTCTTTAGTGTTCTCCAGTGTCATCAGCTCTTTAAATACCAAGATGCAAGCAAGTTCTCAGAAATCCAGACCCTCCACACTCCATCACCTATACCTTATTTCTAATGGGGTACAGTCTAGTACAAAGTTGGAACAAAGTAGACCCAAGAAGACCCTATGGTACCACCAAGCATGATGATTAAACATATATGAGTATCTCATTTCAGTTCAGCTTTGTCTGTGTCTATTTTATACTTTCTAATTCCTTTGTGAACCAGCTTAGAAGTAATCAAATGGCTTGCTTTTCATGAACTGGTCTAGTGTACCTGGTTGAAATGTTCTGAGGATTAATCCTTTGGGAACCTGAGAACAAAACAGACTGAGCGCTTAGGCTGGGTCACCTCAACACCAACCACTTTGTTCAGAAGTCTCAGTAGGAGGGGCAACAGCATAATAATAATAAGCCCCAATCAAAATAACATGTACAAGTAAGACCTCCTGTTCAACCAAAGCTGTCCCTACATTGGGAAAAAGAAATCGGAGGATAACAGATAAATGAACTACAGAAATTACAAGCAAGTATAAGCGATAGAGAAAAGGTGAAACCAGGAAACATTTTTTTTAATATTGATTTAGACGTCACCCTTTGTAAATAAGCATAGCTGCAACGTAATGGAAAGAGCAAATAGGCACAGAACAGGACAACTTTTAGTGACTGCTTATGTTTTGTCAAACATTTGTAGTCCTCATAAAACTTAGTAAATTCCAACCATTTTCAGGCAGAACTCAGAAGATGAGAATTCCAGGGACTTCTTTGCTGGACAAATGTAGTGACTATAATTATAATCTGAAAGAGCTCAAAGAGACTTCTTTTCATGTCTCTATGTATAGGATCTCCTGACATTGTAACTACAGTGCTTACTATGGCTGTAGAAAGTAAAGTTGGGGCTGTGACCCGTAACTTTCAGATGCAGCACAGGCTAATCATTTTGAGGAAAATATTACATGCCTATAGAATATGTATGCTCAGCTCCTTGGTGTGTCTCTTGTATTGAGCTACAGTCAGGATTTGTGGATTTAAACTATTCTTTGAGATGTAATTAGGTACTTGCATTTCACAGGCTTGGTTTACACCTGGTTCACTGATCTCACAGGAAAAGATTATTTCTGTATCATGGGACAAAATAAGCCTCCAGTCTTTTCTAAGAAGTCCTACAAATGCAGAGAATTGCATGCTACATGCATTTTAGGTGCATATTTTTCTCTGCTCCACTGACAAAGTCACTTTTGAAACTGCCATGTTTGTAAAACAGTTGGCAATGAACACTTGCAGCACCTGTGGCAGAGGCACCCTCTGCCAGCCTTTTTAGTGCACAGTGAAATGATAAAAATGTATTAGTTTTCCACTTTGCAGTTGCAGTTCTAATTACACAATGCAGCTGGTGCTGCAGGAAAATCTGTGCTGTGTAACTGTAAAGGAAGTGGAAGGAGTGAAAACAGTGTTGCTTTGAAATTGTCTATTTTTTCTCTTTAATGTCTTCTTTTCTCTTTAATGTCTTTTTTTCTTCTACCATTTCAAGAGTAAATGTTGAGAAAAGGCACAGGGACAAGGGCAGTAGATAGGACAGGTGGAAATGAGAAAGGATTGATGTGAGAATGACAGGAGGAAGATACATTGGTATGGATGGCACAAAGGCTGGACAGACCTTTCCCGAACTGGCCTTGAACTACTCGTTTCTCTCCATACTTATTTCTCTCCTCCATTATTTGCCAATTGGTTCTCTTTGTCAGTTCTGTTTCCCACACGTTCCTCTATTTCTCTCTCTGTGTCTTTTAAAATTCTGTTGTTGGCTTCTTTCCCTGTATTTTTTCTTTTTCTTAATTATTTCGGTCAGTTATAAACAAGATACCTTTCCATTTCCTATGGACAGTGGAAGAGAATGTTGTCTCCTGTGAGTGATTATGCAATTTGTATCTTGTGACTTAAAGAAGGGAGAATCTTTGTGTTTATAACATCCCTGTTTGCAGAAGCTGAGTATGAATATCTGTATCAAGTCTGGAAGTGAACTGAAGTTAAACAATATGGTTTTAAGATTGCAGAATTACAGAATTGTTTGAGTCGGAAGGGACCCTTAAAAGGTCATTTTGTCTAACTCCCTTACAATGAACAGGGACACCTACAGGTAGATCAGATTGTCAGAGACTTGAATGTTTTCATTATGACATCACTGCTCCTTTAAATCACTTATATCCTAAGATGTTCATTCATTAGTGAATGCTTATCGTGATAAAGAGTTTATAAAACTCAGTTTTATAACAATGTCAGTCTAAGTTTCTTCTAAGAACACTTGCATTTCTCTGTGTTCCTTTAATAAAGGCAATTAATAACACTCAGATGTCTTCAGATTACAACTGTAAACATGGTAAATATGGTCTGTATCTGGACTGTCAGTTGTAGATGATTGTTTTAAAATGACTGAAGTTTACAATGCCTTATCATCATTTGCTCAGATTGCTATCTACTTGTGCTCTTATGACAAATAGAACATCTTCTTAACCTGCAAGAAATGGGGACCTCTTGAACAACTGCAATCCTACAACCATTATGGTCTCATGTCTATTTAACAGGACTGTTAGAAGGAATTGGTGTCAAACACTATGTCTGAGTACCCACTGTTTGATACACTGGTCAGACTTCTGCCATTCAGATGTCACCAAGGTTCTGAAGTAATTTTATAACATGAAATGAGAGGGCACTGTCATCAATATTTAGTTAACACAGCAAGAGGCAAAACACATCCAAATAGTAGAATGATATAATATTTTTTGAGTTGGAAAAGACCTTTAAAGGTCATGTAGTCCAACTCCTCTGCAGTGAACAGGGACACTTACAGCTAGATTGGGTTGCTCAGAGTCTGTTCCTGCCTCACCTCGGGGACAGGTCTCCAGAGTATCTTTCTGTCTTAGTTAATGAAATGGTTAAAAGGAAGAAAATAGTTATGAAAAACTACTGCTATTGCCGAATCAGTAGGTTTGCCACCTATCATTTTCACTTTTGATAAATTAATAAACGCTTCAGCTACTAAGGGCAATTACAGACTGTGACAATAAAAGGAAAATAATTTAAAAAAGCAAAATCAAGGACATTAGCAATTGGTCTTGCAATAAGAAAACATTATATTAAAGAGAGGGGAAAATCATTCAATCACTGCAATACGAATGGTCTTGAGATGCCAAATATGAATATAAAATTCAATTTTCAATTTATTTAAAAGTTTAGATCTGCACTCTTTGATTTAGACTCATGTCAAATGCAAATCACATTAAGCAGAAGAAAACGTTTGGAAGGAAGAAGAGAGAGCCAAATAAAATGCATAATCTGCTCCTTTCTCCCTCCTAGATAAGACCTTGATCTATTAAGGTTAGCACAAAAGAAAAAAGACCTTAATATTTTTTACCTCTGAATCTTTTTTTTTTTTTTTTTTTTCTTTTGTAATGGATATTTATGATACCCTCTGAGTTATCAGGAGGCCAGAAAATGGGAACCTCCACTGAACGTTTTATTTTCAAAGAGCTATAATCAAATATAATAAACAATAGAATCAAAACAAATGTGAATAAGCAGATCACGAAAGCAAAATCTGGAATCTGAATAGTGTCCTTTCTGTTGTCCTTTTGGAAGCAATTAGTAGACTGGCACCTTTAGATTATTTTTCATGTTTGCCAAAGAAAATACCTTTTAACTCCATTTATATGAAATTGGTGCAGGACAAAAAAGACTGAAATAACAAAATCAGAAAGTGTGATCTGATCCAGCAAAGATATGGTGCAGTGCAGAAGGAAATTATGGTACATTAACACTCCATCACCAGCACAACTAAAAGACTGCAAAGATAAATGTTCCTTAGAAAAAATCTCCATAAGAATTAGAGAATGATGAGCTAACAGTTTTAAATTTAAAATAAAAAATAATACTGTTTTGTCTTTTTTCTTTCTTTCTCCACTCTTTCTTCCTATTACTACTGTTACAGATTCTCTCATTACTTTCTTTTACCAGGGTTAGAGAACTCGATGTTATCTTTGACCAGTGGCTCTGAGTACATTTTCCAGACAATCAGTCCTTCAAGAGCTATAATCTGAATTGCTCAACATGTACACTTCTTACATCTGATGCATCAAAAAGAACCAGCCCACACATAAGAAGTCCTCAGAGTTTCAAATTATAGAGTTACATATACTAGACTGTCAAAATTCATTTTCTAAAAAATTATCTAGTGTTTTAATAAAAGTCTAGATTTTCTCATTCCAAACTCAGTCCTTTTTCAGCATCAAACTTTATTGGGAATGCAGTCTTCAGAAGAAGATCAGAAAGCAGATCAGTAGTGTGAATGGCTATGGAATGCAGGAATGTGGCCAACTTGTGTCCAGTAATTTCAGTTTCTCTATAGGTGAGTTACTTTTATTTCTTCCTCCTCTCCTCCCACCTTTCTCCCTTCCTTCTTCTCTCCAACTTTTCCAACCACTCACTGTTAAGAGACACTTTTTACAGATCCACATTTCAGTCCTCATATATCTTCCTATAAATGTACTCCTTTTAAATAAATAAATAAATAAATAGATATCTATTAATGTGGATCGATTTATCCTGAATTAGAATGTGAAATGAATAAGAAATCTTAAGTACTGTTGTGATTTCCGCAAAATCTGTGTCAAATGACTTTTCACAAGACTTTGGCTCTTGAAATTGTAGGTGGGCTTCTCAGCCTGTCTAGGTGTGATTGATGCTGTTGTTTTGAAGCAGATATAAGGCAAATATATTAGTCATTCATACGGCATTCTTCCACCAAACTAATTATTTTAAAGCATCCTGAAGGTCTACAAAATGATATAATGCTCAGTGTGCCAAACCTGACTGGACTGACAACAACTAACTACCGAGGCAGGGAAGAAGGAGTCTTTATATGTCTTAGAGGAAAGACAAGACAGGAAGAAGTGGAGAAGGAATTTCCCTTTATAGGAGAGCAGCTATAGTGACTGAAACTCGCCTGGAAATGGATGAGGAGTCAGCTGAGATCATACATGTCGGGATTAAGAGTGGATAAAGGTGACATTATATGGGGTATCTGCTACAGGCCCCCTCTCAGGAAGAACAAGCAAATTCAACCCCCTGTAGACAGGCAAGAGCAGCTTCATGTTCACAGGCAATTGTTCCCATGGGAAGCCTCATCCATGCTGATATCCACTGCAAGGACAACACAGCAAGGCATCTGCAATCCAGGAGGGTCCTGGAATGCAACAAGAACTTCCTTACCCAAGAGAAGCAAACAAAGAGAGGTACTCTTCTAGACCTCATACTTATCAAGAAGAATAATTGTGTTGGAGATGAAAGTCAAGGGCGGCCCTGGCTGCAGTCACCACAAAATGGTGGAGTTCAGGAGGGGAGGAGAGGGGTAGAATTCAGGCTCTCAACCCTGGATCTCAGGAGAACAAACTTCAGCCTGTTCAAACATTTGACTAGAAAAGCCCCATGGGACTATTGGACCCTGGAAAGAAGAGAGGCCCAAGAAAGTTCGCTAAAATGCAATGGTTCCTAGTTGTCTAGATTGTTGGATTATGGTTTGCAGAAAATGTTTAGAGAACTGCACAGTAACACCAATGCACGACATTGAAAGTGCGCAATAAATACAGCACATGAAAATATAATGAGTGAAATAAATTTTGGTTCAATAGTTATTCCTCATTTTGTTCTTTTCAGCTTCAGCCTCTGACTCTGATTCCAAGATGTGTTTCAAAGCACAGCCTATTCAGGGTACACACATCTTTGGAACACATTTGTATGTTGCTGATCGCCACTTTTACTGTCTAGATTTTTTTCTTTTTCCTAAATATTTTTAATGACAATTTGTTGCATTTGGGAGAGAAATTTGCTTTTCTACTTTACAAAAATGCTCTCTTAATCCATAATTGTATATGCTATCTCAGAGAAATCTAGGCTATAGCACTTTTAGTCACACTCGCACACCCAGTACGTTCTCTCTTGTCATGCAGGTAACATTTTATTGACCTATTTCAGTTACAGCTCATTAAACACAGCTGCTGTAATGATTGAGAAAAGAGCAGAATGTGAAAAAACAAAAATCTGTAGTACTAAAGCAAATTAAGAGAAACAGAAATGGGGTATTTAAATTCTTTCATCTAAATTCTGCTCTGAGATCCACACAAGCCCTTTATTATTTATTTATTTATTTATTTAATATTGTCCTAATGCTTGTAGTCTACACACACATATATATATATATATATAATATCCATGTAACTAATACAATATAATATCCATGAGTAACTAAAGTACCAGATATATTATACTCCTAGACCTGAATAGACTTGGCAGCACAAAGCTGCATAAAAGCTACTTCTGATAAAGAAGACCTATAAGAGCTTGTCAGGCATCACCTCAACATGTCTTGAAAGCTGATTTTATGCTGTTCTGCACTGAAGTTGTCAAGAGATTTACTTATTTTCTAAGTTCTTCAGGGCAAAGATCAGCTAATACTTATGTTTGTTTGGTATCTACAAAAAAGGGTTGTCTTTTACATTCTGTGACAATACCAATTATTAGTCAGAAACCCATAGTAGCAACAGGTCAAGCAGGGCCAAAACATGCCGTACATATTAAAAAATCCACAGTGATGATAACAGAAAAAGATTTATCCTGGATAGCTCCTACACAAGCACAACAAAGTCAGGAAGGATGTCATAAAAGTTTTTATCTGAGATATATAACAAAAGGATCTTTAGCTACAGTAAACAGCAAACCATAAAACAACTCCATATTCTTAGCAGCAGGTTGGGATGGAAGCAGATGGTGAAAATGATAAAGAATGAGATTCCATTTTAGCTTCTGAGCCATTCTATTGAGCACTCTTACTTTCCTGAGATTTCCAAGACATACAGGTATGTTTCTATTCAATTAAGACTGAATTTGCCTCTAGTTACAACTCAGCATTTATTGAATTGTAAGGATCCTTATATTCAAGATTTTATGTGCTGACTTCAGGTAAATCAT
The DNA here is from genome assembly GCF_039878825.1 of Excalfactoria chinensis. Classification (NCBI taxonomy): domain Eukaryota; kingdom Metazoa; phylum Chordata; class Aves; order Galliformes; family Phasianidae; genus Excalfactoria; species Excalfactoria chinensis. The sequence goes on along the minus strand of NC_092825.1, from coordinate 11,016,659 downwards.
AGTTCTGTATGGCATCAGCCCTACTGCTGAGGTATTTTATGTTTGTTCTTTAAATTGCTTGCTCAAAGCAATACTTGTTTTTCAAATGCATAGTTGAAGAAATAATCTCTCCAGCAGCTTTGCAGAATTATTTTCCACATAAAGTGCTAAATCTGGCTATTGTGCTCAGCTTTCCAGTACAGGTGGCTACTGATATGTATTTACAGATTACTTCAAAATATCTACAAAATGCCACATCGTTATGTTAAGAAGCATTTAGATATGGTAGCCTAAACTGCGCTTTTGATTCAAGGTATTAAAGCAAAGAGCTTAACAGCTTAAATCTGAAAACATATCTGCACCTGGTTTTGAAGGTAGAATTGTTATTATTGGTACCATTGTTAAAGTCACTTTGAGATTGATAACCACAGACTGTATTGATTCTCTTGGGCCTAGGTCAACTCACACTGAAGTCAGTAAAATGGATGTTTACTTGCTCTGAATTCTTCAGAAATGAATTTGTGATGTTTAGAACTGGCAAAATTCTTTGTATTGGCTACTTATTTTACAAAAACCATAGATGTTTTACCTGTAGAAGAAATAATTTTCACTGTAACTGCTGGAACACTAAAAGGGGAATACTTTCAAAGGCATAATCATAGAATCATAGAATCATAGAATCATAGAATTACTCAGGTTGGAAAAGACCTTGAAGATCATCAAGTCTAACTGCAGCCTAACCAGTAGCCTATCTCTTAAAAAAACAACCACAAAACAATACCACAACAACAAACCTCTGCTAAATCATATCCCTGAGTACCACATCCAAACGGCTCTTAAACACATCCAGGGATGGCGATTCAACCACCTCCTTGGGGGGGAGCAGTAGGTGCATTGCTTTTATTGAATTCCTCTTTATATATTCCTTTTTAATACCATGTTCTGCCCATAAAGAGGGCAGCCATGAGCAAACAAAAAAAAAAGCAGCGTGCTCAGCTAAAATGCAAAATTTTTCATTTGTTCTCTCACTTTTTATGAATATTGATGTAATTAAGTAAAATTAATTAAGTTAATTAACTATTAATTAAGTTAATTAATTATTAAGTGCAATTAAGTACTTGGAGTTTAAGTCTTTTCCTCAAATGGGAGTGTCCTTCTCACTAGACTAAGAAATTACACATACTCCATGTTTTTACTGGTTGATAATAATAATCATAATTCTATGATTCTATGACTACTGAATTTACCATTCAGTATTTATTGAATATTTAATATGCAATATGTAAATGAGGGTCGTTCCCATGTTCAAGCCAGTTCTTTTTTGTTTGTTTCAGTGTACAAGTTGACTGTCAGGAATATCTGTAACTTCCATGCTTCTCATCAGTAAGTGATCTTCAGCCACTTCTTGGGAAGAAGGGCATTAGTATGGGTAGCAGCTGCCCTGGAAGACACATGATTTGCTAACTCCTTTTTCCCCTCCTGCAGCTTTTATTGCTGAACATGTCACCATACGATATGGAATATACCTTTGGTCAGTTTGGGTCAGCTGTCCTGGTTGTGTTCCTTCCCCAGCTCCTGCACATCCCCAGTCTACTGGTCTTTGCAGGGGGAGCTGATGCTGTGCAAGGACTGTTCGCTGCTAGACAAAACATCAGTACCATGACAGTGCTGCTCAAACTACACATACAAAGCACAGTACTACAGGGAATGCTGAGGGAAAAGTCAGTTCCTTCCCAGCCGACTGAGTACTAAATTAGGGGTTCAATTATTTTTCCGACATTAGTGTCATTCAAGGTCTTATGCCTATGCGCTAATATTTCCTTATTCCTGGTTACACATATAGAATTATATTATCTATAATTTTTACTGTGGACTCTGTTTGTCCAAATAAAGATTAAAATAAAAGGATGACAGCAGAAGTTACCACAAGGATATTCTTCAAAACAGACTTTCCAAACAACAAGGCATTTACTGCACTGATTCTGTCACTAAAATAGCTGAAAAAATTCTATATGCATGAATAGACACTTCAGAAGGAGAAATTCTGTTTTGTATTTTTCACTCCTATTTGGAAGCACAAAACTGTAGGTAAAATCATTACTCTGGAAATGTACAGAGCTTTACACTTGCTCACAGTTCTTTGGCTTTCCCTCTTCATCATGTCCTCAGGCTACTGTGGCAATTAAGTTACATTCTGAAATCACTGAAATATAGTATGATTCACTTTTGATCACTTACTGTGAAATACTGCTTTGTAAATATTTTTGTTATTGATAGTGACACGTTTACTGCCACGCTTGGTGGAAAGAAAACACATGCGTGTCTGATATCAAGAATTGAAAACGTGACTATGGGAATCCAATATGTTTAATAAACTCTTGCACACTAATATCTGAAATCACTGAATGATGCAACAGATAACAATGCATTTCTGGCAATTTTTTTTTAGTTTAGTCCTCTGGAATCCTTTACTACTCAAATGTTTTATTCCTTGTGCACAAGCCCCAGCACACTGTGTCACAGAATGCTTAAAAGCAGCAATCCCTACTGTGGATCCCTAGTGGGTGATTTAATAACATAATATAAAGCCACTGCTTCACTTCTTTTCAGTATCAGATTGAAATAATAGACAATTAAATATCACTGGTGATTTTGGAGGATGGCAGGTGACCGATGAATCTATGAAAACCGTATTACTCTTAATTCTTATATTGAGGGGTTTAGTTAACAAACTGTAAAGGTATTTGATTTGTTGGTGTACAGTGTAAAAGACAGGGAAAATTATAAATATTTCCAAACTGAAATGATGGTTTATGAGGCTGGGCAGAAGTGCAGTCACTCAGCTTCAGGAGCAGCGGCCTGACTGGAGTCAGAGCGGAGCAGGCACACAAACACGTGCCTCTGATTTTGTGGATCTATTCATGTGATGCTTTGCAGCTCTCACTCAGGAACCTCTATGCATATAAGTCTCAGTTTCATAATTCAATGGATCTTTTCATCATATTGTGTTTTAGCAATGACATTGTTTTCTCCTGTTTCTTGAACAAACGATTTATCAGAGAACTACTGTAAAACAAATTAAAATCCAAATCCAAATGAAAATATTAATTTTAGTAAGACAATGTTCTCTATCATCTTACTATGGAATATATTAAATTTAAAGTTAGAACATGACATTATTATCTTTAAAATTTCAAGTCTGGATGTGGCCCTGGGCAGCCTGGTCTGGTGGCTGGTGACCCTTCCCATGGCAAGGGGCATGAAACTAGATGATCTTTGTGCTCCTTTTCAACCCAGGGCATTCTATGATTCCATGATTTTGTGATAAAATCCTAAATAACCTCAGCTGAAAATAGCACTTCATTTTTTGAAGTAATTTATTTTTATGGAAAGCCACGCAAGGAAACAACAACTTCAGTTTTAACTCATTAGTTTCAAACTTCTTTGATGAAATAATACAGAATAAACCAACAAAAGAAATAAAAATCCTGCCAAGGCATCTGATGTCAACATCTCTATAACACATCTTAGAAGACAAGAATCTATCTGGTTTGTCTCTTTAAATTAGATTCAGTATGATTTCCTCTAATGTGCTTAAGGCCTGAAGTGTGACTCAGTTCAATTTAGGATCTACAGAGGAAGAAGAAATAATTGCTCTTGCAAAGACAATGATCAGCATAGGAAAGAGAAACTGCACTGCAGAAAATCATCAGTAATAAAGTAAGACTTTCAGACAATGGTATCCTGAAGTGCAGGTAGGTTAAATATTACATGAAGGAAAGCAGGGATGGTTCTTTCTACTCACACCCAGGTCAGGTAGACCTGAACAGATTGAACACATTCCCGTGGTATCGCTCTCTGACCAAGAAACAGAAAAAAAGAAGCTCTGTCCTGGAAACTTCACATATGAGATAAGTCATAGAATCATAGAATTATAGAATGGCCTGGGTTGAGAAGGACCACAATGATCACCTAGTTTCAACCCTCTGCTATGTGCAGGGTCACCAACCACCAGACCAGGCTGCCCAGAGCCACATCCAGCCTGGTCTTGAATGCCTCCAGGGATGGGGCATCCACCATGTCCTTGTGCAACCTGTTCCAGTCCATCACTACCCTCTGAGTAAAAAACTTCCTCCTGATATCTAACCTATAGAAAGTCCATCCCACTGGGACCATACTCACCCTCAAATGGATTGGAAAGGTAAAGCAGCTAGCCCGATATTCTGTGGCAATTGTGGTAATTAAATTGTGGGCCTAGACCTAGGAGGTTCTCCGGGCAGTTACAGAAAATAAGAAAACTTTCCTGTTAGCCTGGACAATGAGCTCTCTCCATAGTCTTGTGGTGTTCTGAGTGCAGCACCCTTACATTGTAGGCAGCATTGCTCACAATAACCACCTACCCCAGGCTGCCAGACTGCTCCCATACTTTCTTTTCATTCGTTTAGAATTTGAGTGATCCAGATGTTTCCTAGAACAAGGTCAGAGAAAAACAGGTGGGACAATGATAAAAATCTATGTATTCTGACATCTAGGAAAACATCCTCCCAGGAATGGGACATAGAATCTATATGGAGAACATTTTCATGTCAAATTTGGCTTTTTGTCACCTCCAAAAATTCACTGAACTTTTCAAAAATGACACTTTGTCGATGGCTGTAGTCACGGCTGTACAATACAGCTGAGAGAGCAGCATGTATCTTTTTGTCACAACATGACTACAGCATGCACAGCCTTCCTTGGGTGTGGGAAAACAGAGGAATAAGTGAAAAAATCAGACTTTGCAAGTACTTGTTTCTAAGATACTTGATTCCTTGATTTATTTGATGATCCTTGAAGTCTCTTCCAACCCAAGACATTCTATGGTTGTATGATTCCATTCTATGATTCCAAGTTACCCAAATTTCATCATTCTTGGCTGCTGGGAGCACACATACTACAAACTATCCTTTTCCTTTTGGCAGAAGACAAACAAAAAAACTATTGTAGGTTGTTCTATTTGCTCACATTACAGAAGTCTCTTTTTGAAGTTACCATTTGGAAATCTGAAGATAAACCTCCTGGACAAAAATGTTTTTCATAACAACAACAACAAGAAACAAACAAACAAACAAAAAAGAAAAAACAGATGTCACACCAGATCTTTAACAGAATCACGTATTAGGAAAAGAAAAAATTTATATCACAGAATCACAGAATCACAGAATTATAGGGGTTGGAAGGGACCTCTAGAGATCATCGAGTCCAACCCCCCTGCCAAAGCAGGCTCCCTACACCGCGTCGCACAGGTAGGCGTCCAGGCGGGTCTTGAATATCTCCAGAGAAGGAGACTCCACCACCTCCCTGGGCAGCCTGTTCCAGTGCTCCGTCACCCTCACCGTAAAGAAGTTCTTGCGCACATTCGTGCGGAACTTCCTATGCTGGAGTTTCAGCCCATTGCCCCTAGTCCTGTCCCCACGCACTACTGAAAAGAGACCAGCCTCGCCACTATAGCTCCCACACCTCAGGTATTTATAAACCTGGATCAAGTCCCCTCTCAGCCTTCTTTTCTCAAGGCTAAACAGACCCAGTTCCCTAAGTCTCTCCTCATAGGGAAGATGCTCCAGGCCCTTCACCATCTTTGTGGCCCTCCGCTGGACTCTTTCCAAGAGATCCCTGTCTTTTTTGTACTGGGGAGCCCAGAACTGGACACAGTATTCCAGATGAGGCCTCACCAGGGCAGAGTAGAGGGGGAGGATCACCTCCCTTGACCTGCTGGCTACGCTCTTTTTAATGCACCCCAGAATGCCATTGGCCTTTTTGGCTACAAGGGCACACTGCTGGCTCATGGCCAACCTGTCGTCCACCAGGACGCCCAGGTCCCTCTCAGCGGAGCTCCTCTCCAGCAGGTCTTCCCCCAACCTGTACTGGTGTATGCAATTATTTCTACCTAGATGCAAGACTCTACACTTGCTTATGTTAAACCTCATCCGGTTTCTTACTGCCCAGCTCTCCAGCCTGTCCAGGTCTCTCTGAATGGCCGCACAGCCTTCAGGCGTGTCAGCCAATCCTCCCAGCTTCGTGTCATCAGCAAACTTGCTGAGGGTGGCCACTATCCCCTCATCAAGGTCGTTGATGAAGATGTTGAACAAGACTGGACCCAGCACAGACCCCTGGGGGACACCACTAGTCACAGGCCTCCAGCCAGACACCGCACCGCCAATGACAACCCTCTGCACTCTGCCAGTCAGCCAATTCTCGATCCACTTCACCGTCCACTCATCTATCCCATACTTCCTCAGCTTTGTTATAAGGATGTCATGGGGGACCGTATCAAAAGCCTTACTGAAATCAAGGTAGATTACATCTACCGCTCTCCCCCCGTCCACCCAGCTAGTGACATCTTCATAAAAGGCCACCAGGTTGGTCGAGCACGACCTCCCCTTGGTGAACCCATGCTGAGTACTCCTGATAACCTCCTTTTCTCCCAGTTGTCTGGAGATGGCATCCAGCACAAGCTGTTCCATCACCTTCCCTGGGACAGAGGTGAGGCTGACTGGCCTATAATTACCCGGGTCATCCTTCTTGCCCTTTTTGAAGACTGGGGTGACATTGGCCATCCTCCAGTCTTCAGGCACCTCCCCAGTTCTCCAAGACCTTTGAAAAATTACAGAGAGCGGCTTAGCAATAACCTCCGCCAGCTCTCTCAGCACCCGTGGGTGCACCCCATCAGGTCCCATGGATTTATGGACATTAATGTTTCCTAAGCACTCACGGACCACCTCTTCCCTGACTAAAGGGAAATCTCCCATTCCCCAGATTCTCTCATCAACCACCGGGGACTGGGATTCCTGGGGGAGAGCCCTTTCACTAAAGACAGAGGCAAAGAAGGTGTTCAGTATTTCCGCCTTCTCAGCATCCCCCGTTACCAGAACACCCCCCTCACTTAGTATGGGGCCCACATTCTCCCTAGCCTTCCTTTTGCTGTTAATGTACTTAAAAAACCCTTTTTTATTATCCTTTATCTCCTTAGCTAGATTCAGCTCCAGGTGGGCTTTAGCCTTCCTGGTCGCATCTCGGCAGTCCCTGACTACATTCTTATATTGTTCCCAAGTGGCCAGACCCTTTTTCCACATATCGTGTACTTTCTTCTTTCTGCGGAGCTTGCACATGAGTTTCTTACTCATCCACGCAGGTCTCCTGGCACCTTTTCCTGACTTCTTAGTTACAGGGACGCACCGATCCTGAGCCTGGAAGAGGAGCCGTTTGAATGCTAGCCAGCTCTCACATCCTTACTTAAGCTGAAGGTGGTATTTCTGTAGAAGAACCCCCAAAATAAAAAATAAGAAGGTTTAAAGACAGTTTTCAGTGTACGGTGTGTAGAGATACAGGTGATGGCCTCCAGCATGCCCTCATTTCTGGTGGTCCAACTACATAAAAAATGTTTATTTCTTTAATGAATTTTTATGTTTGAACTTCTAGAGTCACCAGAAGAAAAATGAAAATACATAACATAAAATTAAGAGCAGTTTAAGCTGGACAAGGAGAAAAACAATCAGAAATTACTCATTCTTTGATATTCTAATCTGCAGCAAAAACCTGTGCAAGAAAATAAAACTGATTGTTACAGTTTGATATTGGCCCCAAAATCTGTAGTGTGATAATCAAATGTTAAAATAATCACCAAAATGAAGGATTAATATGGCCACACAGTAGACCACAAGTGAAACCTGCTGGAGGTCAAACCTGCAGGTTTATAGATATCTTAAATATCTGAAAAATGATGTCTAAGAGATGAAGGCTTTCAGAGATCTTCAGCCATGCCAGGTGAGTTTGATCAGAAAGAAGACAAGGCACACATCTCTGATAATACAGAAGACAGGGTCATGGAAGTCACTGAGCTGGCAGAGGGGAGATACAGCTGTATACATACAATGTCAGAAAGGAAAACTGGACAACTTGTATATCAGCAGTCGGGTTTTAAACTGTTTTAGACCAACTTAAAGCAGCACAGAGAATTGAAACAGATATGAAAAGTAACAAGCAGATATTGGGACTACAACTCTGTAGAGATTCCATCTGATAATTAAATCTGACAGCTAAATAATAAGGTTTTACTGATTCTAATACCTGAGACCCACATAAGGTGATGTGACCTCTGATTAGATATACTGTTAATTAATCTCTTTTGACAACATGCTTGGCAGGTAAGTAGCACCAAGCAACCTGCCATGTATTATTTAAATTGATCCAGGCATTAATTCTTTCAACACCTTTATCTGATATTTAAGAAACTGCTTGTCTGATACTTTCAGTAGAAGCTGAAATAGTGATTTCACAGTACAATTAGCTAATGAAGTTGTGCAGTTGGACTTGCTTATCAGTGAAATAGGTGCCAAGGTATACAGTTGTTGCAGTCATTCTGCTACCACTGATGAGGCACTTTCCCTTGAACTGCTACAATATTAGTTGTTAATTTGGTTTAGAACTCCCTAGCCATAGTTTTAGTTCATGTCTTTGCAAAGTTTACAAAAAAATCACTACAAAATACATAATTTCCTTACTGACTGCCTTGGACAACAGAGTGCTCCTTTTCAGTGTGTTATTTAGACACATGGAAATGAACTACCCCCCAGTACAATGGAATTGTGGACACTGGCAAGGGGTGGTGGTTTTAAACAAAAAGAGGGTAGATTTAGTTTAGATATTAGGAAGACTCAAGAGAGTGGTGGAGCACTGGCTGGAACAAGTTGCCTAGAGAAGCTGTGGATGCCCCATACCTGGGGCTGTTTCAGGCCTGGCTGGATGGGACTTTGGGCAACCTGGTGTACTGGGAGGCGTCTCTGCCCATGGCAGTGTGGTTTAAACTGAATGATTGTTAAGTTCCCCCCCAGCCCAAGTCATTCTATTGCTCTACAATGTACTTGCTTTTGAAGTTGATCAGAATTTCAGAAAAAGCATCCTAGGATTTTTCCATAACGAAAATTACAAGGATCTCCTGTATGCAAAATATAACATTCCCAAACACACACCACATTCAGCTTATAATGTAATGTAAGGGTATATCTGGGTCAAGGTTTGCAATCGAATTTTCAAGTCATCTATTTTCCCTGCCTTCAGAAATGCTCTAAATGACTGTTCTCAGGCAGCTCGGGTGTTGCTGTTCTTTGTGGGAGTTTTAGATGCACGTTGGGCTCTTCAAAGGACTGCTGATGTCATATATCCAGGAGGCCTGCAGTTCTTTCAGTAGCCTCCAGCTAAGCTAAGCCTATGAAAGGATACCTGTCTATTTGGTTAGGCCAGACTGCATTCTAGGAGGACTCTGGACCCAACTCTCATGGGAATGCATGCATCTAAATCTTCCTCCTTTCATTCCATTACTCTTCTCCTTCTTCCATCAACCAACAAATTTCATTTGAGAAGAAGATCTCCAGGGAATCATTCACTGCTAGTCAGCCACTGTATAGCAAGCAGGCTATTGCTCATCATCTACCATGTACAAGAGCAGAAGTATAGTTACTCTGGAGAGTACTGGATCACTGACACAAGTGCAAGCTTCCAGTTCCATCAGCTCCTATCTCCTCCTGTGACCTCTGGAAATATTTATGAGAATATCCTGAGAATTAGAACTGGGAGCCTCTCCTGAACACCCACTCAAAAACACTCCAGTTCATCCATAGGGGCTACATCCATTGCATCCCAGCTAGCAGGTAGCAGAGGAAAAAAGCACTAATAGTTGTCACTTCCAGCTTGCGTCTGCTATCTACACAGTGCAAGGGGAAATAGCTTGGAAGAGTGTCTGGCCCAGGGCTATCTGTAATGCGTGACAGATGTAGACAAGGCAATCCTCAGCATCACACTGGGGAATTTAATTAGTATTAAATATAAAAGGTAGAGGCAAATTAATTCTGTTCAAAGGGAGGTTGAAAATATTGGAACCATTTTAAATGGGGGTTGCTTTACAAATGGATATGCAGAAAATAAATTGAACATGGTTATCTTCCTTCTGCCCATTTAAATAGAAAATTTCAAGGCAGTAAATTTAAAAGTGACAGAAATCAATTCTTTTATAAGACCTGGGGAACTCACTACCACACAATATCAGAGAGACTAACAGGCTTTAAAGTAGGTTTAGCAGTTTATAATTATGAAGAGTATTTGTGATAATAACTGAAGGAAGAACGTCCTTCAGATTGAGGTCATGCCACAAGCTAATGTAGGTTAAGAGGAAACTTCATTTAATTCAAGTTAATCTTTAATTGCCATTCCTGTATTCCCTGTGCTTTTCTCGGAAGCATCTGACATTGCCCAGTGTTGATCAACAACAGGAATGTGTATGCTCACAGCATGACATTCTGCAAAGCAAGACCATTTACTTAAAATAAAAACAAATAGATTTCAATAAAACACGCTGAACTGTGATTGTAAGAAATAGCCACCAAGAAAAGCATCAATCTCTTTTTGTTTGTTTTTGTTAAATATGTGATTTGACAGTGCACTGTAGACAGTCAATTTAACTTTCTCACTGATGTGCTCTTCCTTTCCCAGGTTGCAGAAACAATATGGACCAGCAACAGTCCACCAGTCACAGCAAAATATGAAGGATGCAGGATGCAGAGAAAAGGAAGACAGAGTTGTAAGAATGAATTTTTTTACATGCTCTTGTCAAGCTGTCCCAAATGACTGACTCTAAAATCAACAGGGCAATGGAAAACATCCTTTCAGTTTCAGAATAAATACAACCCAGGACATGCAGTTAAAGGGATTTGTATCTGAACATTTTTTAAGCATTCAGTTTTTAAATAATCATGTTGAAGTGGCTCCCTGGTGGTGTTCCTTTGTGGGTTACAGAAATGATGATCCACAATCTTCTTCATCAAACAAAAATTATATATAATCTTTCACCAAATACATTTGGCTACTTCTACCTTATGACTGTCTGAATCAGGGGTATTCACTGAAATCCCTACTGTGTTAGAGGGACAGTGCATGTCCCAAGTTTCTCCTGTTATTTCACTCCCTGCTCCTCATAAGCAGGCCCACCAGAACCTCAAGAGGTGCAATAAATTCAAGTGCAAGGTCTTGTGCCTGGGTAATGGCAACCCCCACTGAGAATACAAACTGAGGGATGAAACACCTGAGTACAGCTATGCCACAGAGGACCTGGGACAGGTCCTGGCAAGTGGAACATGAACCAGCAGTGTGCCCTCACAGCTCAGAAAGCTGCATCCTGGGCTGCAACAAAGGAAGCATGTTCAGCAGATTGAGGAAAGGGATCCTGCCCCTCTACTCTGTGCTGGTGAAACCTCACCTGCAGTACTGCGTCCAAATGTGGAGTCCTCAGTACAGGACATGGACCTGCTAGAGCGCATCTAGAAAAAGGTCACAAAAATGATCCAAGGAATTGAACAATTTCCCTACGAGGACAGGCTGAGAGAGCTAGGGATGCTCAGCCTGGAGAAGGTTGCAAGGTGACCTGATAGCAGCCTTTCAATAACGAAGGGGAGCTAAGGGAAAGAAGGGGACAGACTTTTAGCAGAACAAGGGGAAATGGCTTCAAACCAAAAGAGTGGAAATTTAGGTTAGATATACAGAAAAAGAAGTCTGTTATGTGAGGGTGGTGAGGCACTGAAACAGGTTGCCCAGTGATGTGGTGGATGTCCTGTCCTCAGAGACATTCAGGATCAGGCTGGATGAGGCTCTGAGCATCTGATCTTGCTGTAAATGTCCCTGTTAGTTGTGGAGGAGTTGGAGTAGATGACCTTTAAAGGTCCCTTCCAACTTAATCTATTCTATAATTCTATGCAAATGTTCCTTTACTAAAGTTATATTCCATTAAAATGTTCAAACACACCTAAAGGGAAACTTTATCATTGCAGACTGATAATCTATTATGTTTTGCCAATGACTGGGAGTTTGCATAATACACTTGGATTCTCGGACATACCAAGCTAGTATTACTAGTATCGTCAAATGTTTCCAAAGTTACTTCAGCTATCACTACTAACATATCCATAGCTGTTTACAGTAAGACTAGAAATTTGTATATCCCCTCCTCTACAATGCTCCTCCAAAGCTAGAATTTTTAAGTGTATATATATATATACTTATATATATATATATATATAATATATACATATATATAATGACAAACTAAGCTTTTCAGAAATCCAACAGCGGAACTCATGAAGGTGGGTATTTACAGTTTTGAAGCAGCTCACCAGAAAATGATGTGACTGATTCCAAGAAGTTACAGCTGCTTTTTCGTACTGACACTTTAACTTCCTGCTAAATAACACATTTTATTACTAAAGTAAGTGTATTTCAGTCTATTTGAAAAAAAAACCTATCACATATTGTCTCTGATCTGAAAGTTAAATAACAAAATTAATTTTTTGGGAATGCAAGACTCATGCAGATAAGGATACTTTTAACCAAACGTATGACTTACTTGCAAACCCTTCGAGTTTGATTTATTACATACTGAACTGCTTTGTAGGGTTTGACTGGAAACTCCAATGACAGCCAATAAACAGTGCACACACACATCTTTTCCCACAAACATCGACACAAATAGGCCAGGTTATATATTTAAATATAAGAGCTCATTAACTTAGCTACATGAATCTTTAGTTAATTTTCATACACTGTTACTGAATACGGGTAATCCTCATTATTTCCTGTCCAGCTAGGATAATGGAACCTTCCTATTCATAAAAGCTGAATGTCATAAACTGTGAATCGAAATACGCGCCTTGTATTCTATTTGTTATTCTTATTTTTTATTATCCTTATTACTACTATGTAAGTTCCTCTAGAAACGAGACTTTTTGTTCTGTGCCTACAAGTTCAAACCCAAGGTGAAACTTCACACTAAAAATTATATGTGATTAAACTGGAACCTGGCAGAGACACAAACCCAACACAAAGAATTCAACTCATTAAAAAAACATCAGGCAAGCAGGTGCTCGGCAGTTCTGATATGACTGAGTCACACAGCAGATGGGGGTGAATACTAAGGGGCAGATCTTAGCTCCTGTGTATTGTCCCAGCTCTGCGGGCTTCAACAGAGCTGTCACAATTTACATCAGCAGAGATATGCCCTTGAATACTGAATACAAAAAAGCAAGTGGCCACATATTTGACTTAGAAGCAATGGTAAGAGATACAATATTGTAACACTAGGCCCCAAATCGCACTGTTTTCTGTATTTCTTGAGGAAAATCACTAATTCCAGATTTCCTTTTAAATTCTTATTTTTGATTGTTGGTTTCAATTAATAACTCTCTAGTCTTGTTTGAATGTAAAAAGTAAAGTGGTCCGGGTAGATACTTGTTGAAAACAATCTGCCACTACAAACATATTATTAACAACTATAAGAAAGCAGTGGTGCTTTCTAAACAAGCATAAGGAAGAATGTTCCAGGTTATGGTATTTTTCTGTTGTGTGCATCATGGCGTACAGCTATTTACAAAATGATACTTTCAACCCCTCTAAAAAGTGAAACATAAATTTGAAATCTTTCGCGCCATTTTAAGGAGAAATCCTTATCTCAGAAAATGCTTCTATATTTTCACAGTGTTGTTTTAGCTGGAATTATCTTATGTACTCTGAGAGAGGGCTCTGGATGAAGTATGCATACTATAAAAGCTTAAAATATCTTGTCATTCTGGTAGCATGCACATTTCTCATCTTCCCAAAGTCTGAATGTTTCAGATGCTAAGTGCCAAGTCCAGTGAATTTTCCAGGCTCTGACAGCATAGCAGGGCATACAGGTGCAAACATTGGTCACATAAGGGGCATGGTGTGTAAAGGGAACAGGTGGCAAGCAATTGTAGCTGGTCAGCAAGATGTTGCCCAGAAAGACTCACTGCAGCACTGGGTTGCATAAGGCTATGAACTCTGGCTGCAGTGCATCTCCACAACCTCATAATAGAATGGTTTGGGTTGGAAGGGACTTTGAAGACCAGCAAGTTCCACCCCCCCTGCCATGGACAGGGCTGCCATCCACCAGATCAAGCAGATCAAGCACCATCTCTGTTTGCTCAGGGCCACATTCGGCCTAGCCTTGAGCATCTCCAGGGATGGAGCATCTGCAGCTTCTCTGGGCAGCCTGTGCCAGCATCTCTCCACCCTCTCAGTGAAAATTTTCTCCTTGCATCTAAATTTTCCCTCTTCAACTTTAAAAGAGGTCTTTGCCTGTGCAACGATCTCACATGTCACAGATCCAGCAGCTTGAGAGGTTTTCCATGTGCATGTGGTGGGACTGTGCTGAAAAAGGCTGAAAGGAAAGCTGCAGGGCAATGAGGTGAAAGCTACGAAATGCACTGCGTGAAGCACATATGAGACTCAGCACATCCAGACTGGTTCATTGAGGAGAAATTCATGCCCCTGCCCATGCTCTGGTGTACTAATTGCAGTTGGAGGGTGTCTGACAGAGAGAGCCTCCTACAGCTAAATGAGACTTGTGGCTGAAATGTAAAAAACCAGCTCAAATGACAGATCTAGAAAGCCAGTAAAAGTCCTGGAATATGTCAACTTCTCAACAGGTTAAACTGGCACTGCTCCTGATCATAACAAGCAAGAGTGCTCTGGCCAGATTAATCCAAAAGCAGATACAGCTCACAAATCACATAATGAGACTGTGCCAGCACCTGCACTGAGCTGACCTGCAGCAATTTTTATTTGCGCAACAATCAAAAATAAGATTTTTTAACACTACTAGGATGAACATGAACAAGAACTAAATCTGAATGCAGTACTATGCAGGACTGGAGTCACTGTTTGTGCTAACAGAACCTCTTCACATTGACTCACTGTGCTTCTTAATTAACATGACTTTGTAGGTCATCATTTTCATTTAAGGGAAATGCTTAATGAGCACTCAGTTGTTCAGAAATAATTGGAGCCACTTAAAAGCACAAGAGTGCTTACAGAAATACCTGCCATGCCATGCCCCCACAGGCTGGAAACACTTGTATCTTTTCTGCAGTAGCTGGGTTTTTCTTTTTCTTTTTCTCTACCATGAGAAAAAGGAAGACAATTTGAAGCTTCAGTTATTATCTGGAGGGCTAATTCCCCACCTCCTCCCCATGTTGTTAAGGGAAGCATTGCTTAATCAGAGATTGAAAGCATCCACACTCATTCCTCCCACATTTCCAACTAATTTTCTAGAATCACTTTAGATTTCTTGTTGACAGAGAGTAGAATCATGATGTCACTAAGTTCAGATTAAGACAGCCTTTGGCTTCCAGAGAGAGTTTTCTTTCAACTACCAAGCCTTAGAAATGCCATATGAACTGTCAGCTAGGTGCAGGATCTGCCAGAGGTCTTGAATAACACATGTGCCAATGACTCAATATTGTCTGGAACTTCATCAGCAACATCACTCCTCATGCTCAGCTTGATTTTTCCATTCTTATGTACAGACTACATCAGTAATTTTCAGTCTATGTATCTTGAGCTCATTACAGTCCCCAGCTACTTCATCTGGCCATTGCTCTTCTGGGCAACAACCCTGTTGAGAAAAGACCTGAGTAGCTAAAGACAGGTAACCATGCTTTCCAATCCTCACAGTCCTTGCTACAAGGAATCCCAAGGCAAGAGGGTGGTCTGCCTTTAGTGACTTCTTTGGGAGCTCTTCAAAGAAAGCAGCATGTGTAGCCATAGGCAACGCACACTGCATACACAGTAATGTGCAGAGTTATGTCCAACAGGGAAAGCTGGCCAGCATGGTTATACTCATATTTTTATTCATAAGCTCCCCTATATTTGTCCATAATATGCCATTTTATGTAGAAATTTCCATCTTATTCCCATGTTTCATTTAATGTCCATCTATTTATAAATACAAACAACCTTCATCACAGCCATAAACAGTGAGGGGAGTCAGGAGAGCCCTGCCCTAACCAATGGCATCTTCCCTTTTCCCTGCAGTTAATTCTGTCACCAAATGTACCACACTCCTCAGGTCCCTCCATCTCATTAGATCTGTCCTGCACTTGTTCCAATCTCTAATCTCATCTTTTCTTCTCCCGCTGTTCCTAAAATTATTATTGAAGAGGACAGATGAAGCAACAGTCACCATTTTGGCCTCCTCTGAGAACAGTGACCTTACCTTAAACTGTTCCCTGCAAGTGAGCAAGCAGAAAGACAGGACTACACTTAATGAGTGAGGAATTTTCCCCTTATCCTACTAGAATATTACAGCTGAGACAGCTCAGCAAGACATTTACGTTTCTCAGCAGGCACAAGGGAAATCTGTTGGCATCCTCTGCCCCATGTGTGATGTTGATCATTCCTCATCATCTCAGCTAACAGATTCAGATAGGGTGCTTTGTTCCCTCTTTATTCCAACATCATACTATGGATGAGGTATAAACGTGTTACTTGTATATAATGCTTTTATTCTTCATATTGCCACAAATCACAGATGATGTCATGCTAATGGTCTCTACTGCAATTGTATGACTGAAATCAGATTACCAGTGGAGATCAAGTATACCACCCTCAAATAACTCCAAAATAAGCTCCACCAGGTAAATTACTGCTATCAATTATGGTACTCTGTCTCCTGTGTTCATATGGACTTAATGCAAAGCATTATTTAAATTATAGCTTTGAACGGAACACTAGTTACAGCTCCCACATAGAATTAATGACACAAGTCTGTAAGTTCTGTTCATCTATTAAGAGAAAATAAATAAGTTGTCACCAAAGAATGAAGCTATGAGGTTCCCAAAGTAAACAGTTATTTCTGTGCGTTATATTTGCGTGCACTTACATCAGTTGAAAACTAGACATTATGCAACTCAACACTCAACATTTATTCAGCTCCTTAATGAGCCAATGTGGCCATGTGACAAAAAAAAAAAAAAAAAAGATGAACAGAAGATCGTCTGATGCATCATGAACAGCACCCTAACCAATTAAGATGTACATCACTGAGATTCAGACTTTCATGTTATGGAATAACTTCAGTGGGTTTCTATCAAAGGTTGTCTCAATAGGAATTTGATGAAACAGAGACAGAGATCTGATGAAGCTAGGCAGAGAGAGATGAGCATTAAGTGCTGAGACAGATATTTATAACATCAAGAACAAGAAATAGTAATTAGATTTCCATGATAAAGTTTCAGCATTTCTGCAGCCTCATATAGGTTGAATCTTAGTGTAAAATTGCATTCCTCATATCATCATCTTTTTCACTTGCAGTCTTCTGATGCCATCCTTACCTTTCAAGCATGATGATTTCTCTTAAAATGCCCTTCCCAGCTGGTCAGTTAGGAACACATTAGGTCAGAGCTGGAGAATTTGTGCCTCTTCATCCATGGACACATTTTCAGGTAGCACCTGACATTGCTCAGTAGCTCAGCATCTTTCACAGAGTCATAGAATGGTTTGGGTTGGAAGGGACCTTTAAGATCCTCTAGTTCCAACCCCCTGCTATAGGCAGGGACACCTCCCACTAGATCAGATTGCTCAAAGCCCTATCCAACCTGTTTTTGAATGCCTTCAGGGTGGGGGCATCCACAGGCTCTCTGGGCAACCTGTTCCAGTGTCTCACCACCCTCACAGTAAAGGATTTCTTTTTAATATCTAATCTAAATTTGCCCTCTTCCATTTTGAAACTATTTCTTTTGTCTTGTCCTATTGCTACATGCCCTTACAAAAATCCCTCCCCAGCTTTTCTGTAGGCCCCCTTCAGGTACTGGAAGGCTACTATAAGGTCCCCCTCAGAGTCTTCTCTTCTTTAGACTCAACAGCCCGAGCTTTCTCAGCCTGTCCCCAAAAGGGAGGTGCTCCAGTCCTCTGATCATCTTTGTGGCTCTCCTCTGGAAGCACTCCAACAGCTCCATCTCATTCTTCTGCTGGGAGCCTGGAACTGGAAGCAGTGCAGTCAAGAGAGCAGAGCAGAGGTGCAGTAATCTCCCTCAACCTGCTGGTCATGCAGCCCAGCATATAGTTGGCCTTCTAGGCTGCAGGTGAACATTGTTGGTGTGTGTTGCATCTTTCATCAGCTAAATCCTTATCCTTAAGGCTGTTCTCAAGACATACTCTGCCCGGCCTGTATTTGTGCTTGGGATTGCCCCAACCCAGGTGTAGGAACTTGCACTTTGTATTGTTGAACTTCACAAGGCTGGCTTGGGCCCTACTCTCAATCCTGACTAGGTCCCTCTGGATGGCATCCTTTCCCCCTAGCATGTCAGCTGCACCACTCAGCTTGGTGTCACCTGCAAACTTGTTGAGGGTGCACTTGATCCTACTGTCCATGTTGCTTACAAAGATGTTAAATAGTCCCAGTGGTGATCCCTGAAGACTGCCACTTGTCACTGGTCTCCACTTAGACACTGAGCTGTTAACCGCTACTCTCTGAGTGCGACCATCCAGACAATTCCTTATTCAGAGAGTGGCCTACCCATCACATTTATTTTTCTTTCACTTGATGACCAACGTGTCATGTAGGACAGTGTCATTTGCTTTGCACAAGTCCAGGTAGATGATGTCAGTTGCTCTTCCTTTATCCACTGACAGTGTAACTCCATCATAGAAGGCGACCAAGATTGTTAGGCATGACTTGATCTTGGTGAAGCCACGTTGGTTACCACCAGTTGCCTCATCCTTATTTTCCGTGTGCCTTAGCGGGACCTTCAGGAGGATCTGCTCCATGATCTTACCAGGAAAAGGTGAGACTGACTGGCTTGTAGTTCCCTGGATCTTCTTTTTTTCCCTTTCTGAAAATGGAGGTTATGTTTCCCCTTTTCCAGTCAGTGGGAACTTCCCCAGACTGTCATGGCCTTTCAAATACAATGAATAGCAGCTTGGTAACTTTGTCCACCAGTTCCCCTAGAACCTGTGGATGGCTCTAGTTGGATCCCATGGACTTGTGCCCCTTCAGGTTCTTTAGATGGTCTCAGACCTGTTCTTCATTTACAGCAGACAGGTCTTCCTTCTCTCAGTTCTTACCTTTGCTTTCTGCAACTTGGGTGGTGGAGCTAGAGCCCTTGCTGGTGAAGACTGAAGTAAAGATGTCATTGAGCACCTCAGCTTTGAATGTATCCCTCGTGACTGGATCATGAGGTTACACATCAGAAATGTCTTTCTCTTAAAGAATATTATTAACTGAAAGCATAAAGAAACTTAGAGGAACTAATTGTGATCTTGTGTTCAGTTTGACCTTGAGTTCAAGGCACCACAGTCAACGCTCCTTATGTTCCATGCCTCCAGCCTCACTCCACTAAGCACTCTTTCTGGCAGTATCATTTTCCTCTGCGTCCTTGGCAAACAGTCAGACATGACTCTGCTCTCCTTTCTAATTCAGATATGCTTTCAAAAGTGACATGACTCTCCTGCAGAGTACTGGATTTCTAGATGGCAGATAGTTATGGAAGTTTCAGTGAGTCTAGGTGGGGAAGATTATTAATGTATTAGAGGAGTGACATGAGGCCCCAAGACTGTCCCCCCCAAGGACAAAGAGATCAAACTTTTCTGTTGTAGAAGATCACAGACTTTGTAGGAATTCTTCCTTTTGGCAGATAACCAGAACCAGACATTCCATAATACTGCTTTCAGAGAAAACCAGTCCTTTGCTTTTGTTGTAAACCAAGATGATTTTTAGAGCAATAATATGTCTTTCCCCAAAAATCTACCAGTACCATGGGAATGACTGGAGACAGCTAATCCCCTTGTCTGCAAATCTGGAATAAAAAATGAACATTGGAGGAAAAACTTCTGGTTATGGTCTGTTCACTGGTACAGGTGCAGATAGATATCTCTAAGCAGGAGTAATCTGACTGATGAGCACAATTGGCTAGCACGGGACACGTGACTGGGAGAGTGGCACAGTGTGAGGCAGGGATGTGTAGGGGATGTGATGCTCATAATTCTTTTTACAGCACTTCCTAGATAAGTATAGAGTGAAGTATCAAGTAACATTTTCTGTTATTTTACGATTTTTTATAAGTTTTTGTGTGGGCTATCAAGTGCCAATAGATTAAAAGGCTACATAGCTATCTTCCATTCTCTGCTTCAGTATCTGGAGTGTTTCTAATGGAGCTTTGCTAAAACTGTAAATGAGGAGATGGAGGCATTCTTTCACAAGCCCTATTTATGAAATCTCTACTGACATTTTCTCAAAGGATCAAATGCAATCCAATGACCATGGAGACTTGACCCTGCCTGAGTTGGAAATCAGCAGGGACTCTCTGGAGTTGGGTGCACCCAATTAAAATTCATCCACATCTCTGAAGGGAAAGCTGACATGAACTTAGCTCTGAGGGGAATTATCCTCTCTTGGGATGCTGCATCCTCAATCCTAGGGCTCCAAAAAATAATTCTGAAGAATAAATGCTGACTTTCCAATATGCCAGAAATTTACTAAGCATGGCACAAGCGTGACTAATATTACCCTATAAAAACCAACCCTTCAGAAAAATCAACTTCATGCAAGTTGTCCAGCACACATCAGACAACCTATCAATTAGTAATGACAGCTTGGAGGAAAAAAAATCTGTTAGGACATAACACTGCCTGTTGTGTTGTTTTTTTTTTTCTCTTGCAGTTTTTATTTTGACATTGACAACAAATCTGTGAAAAAAGCCAGAACTGATTTTGTCTCATAATTACCTATTTCAATATAAAGTTTTTGCTCTACTTAAAGAATGCATTCACCTAGGATATTTCATTTGCTTCCATGTATTACCACTTATTCCTATGTAAGACTGAAAATGGAAACAATTGACACATGAAGAAAAAATACAGATAGAAGCACCTCAGTTCTATCACAAACTGCGTTAAGGTGATTTGTAAAATAGAAAGAGATGGGATGCACGCTACCTGAGAAACTGCACCTCAGCTGCTAGAACAGAATTTTGGTGAGAATTTTGGCTTTGAAATGCTGACAGACTGACTAGAAGTTTAAATAACTTAATATCATCTTTCAACACAATTGCAGGCGTGAAAGTTTTGTTAAATGTTAAAGAAAAAAATCACTTAGCTGGCAATCAGCGCATAGTATATGATGCTCCTTCTAAAGTACCTTGAAATGTTTGGTTGCTGCTTTTCATGGCAAGCACATCTATTTATTTATTTATTTTGTCAGTAATATAAGTGAAAAATACTTAACAGAAAATGCTAAAACTGTTAGAAGCTTTACCGTCTTTTAAAGAACTTGGACAAATATAAAGATGTAAAACGATTTTGGGGTTTTACTGGCATTTAGCACAGTACAACTAATTTAACTGATCAGACTGAGAAAGCAGGACTTAATTTTGAAGGAATACCTTGCGTTAAGAAGTGAGATGAACAGATAATAGCACAGTTATTCGTGCCTTAGGATGGCTGTTACATTCCACTTATAACCATCTTTAGTTAATTGAAGATTTTCTGTGTCTTAAATCATTTATCCTAAAATTGTATGTGTTGGGTGTCTGGCATAAAAAAATCTTTTTAGTAAAAGCATTGAATTAACACATTTCACGATTCATACACAAAAGCTTTGGTAATGTGGTGTTTACTTTTGAAAAACACTCTCCCATTAAAAGCTGTATGAAACTAATAAGAGCTTTTGGAGACACATCTTATGCCTGAATTCTACACTGAACTGATGTAGGCTTTGGTAGCGTGCGGAGTCTACACTGGAAGTTCACTGCCAAAGACATCATGGGGACTGTAGCGTGGCCTGGAGAACAAAAAGAGACTTAGGATAATTTTTTCATTTTGCCCATGTGTAGAGTCCATGAAATTTGTAGGAAGCTAGTTGAGAAGTGCGGAGGTCACAGCGTCTGTCTGCCTTCATGCCTGCAGATTCAGGACCAGGATGGGTGCTCCCAACACTGCAACTCCTGGGACTGCTCTCAGCCCCTTCTCAATAAACTAAGTGATCCCTCAATGTAGAAAGTGAAACAAAAATGTTTTTCTAGAAAAGCAGTTTTTGGAAAGGCATTTTCAGTAGGCTTTCTCAAGAATTCTAATTTTCATTAAATTCACCATCAATACAGGAGAAAAATAAAAAAGGTTATAGAAAATATATAGAAAATAGAGCATTGCAAAAATATCTGCTAGATACAAAGCAGTACAAAGGTGTACAATGATGAAACAAGAATGAAAGTTAAAATACTGTATGCACAAAAGCCTCAGCCTTTAACTGAACTCCCTTCCTAAACCTGGGCACATGGTACAGCCATATGAAAGAGTTTTACTGACCTCACGAAGGTATGAGAAAGCTCTAAACACGTTAGAAATACATTATGGAAACCCTGACTTCACTGAAAATGCACAAGTTTTATATTAACCTCTAACACCTCTAGATTGTTTTCTTTTTTCTTTTCTTTTTTTTTTTTTTTTTTTTTTTTTTTTTTCCTGCTTTACAAAACATACTTGTTGCAGTTCATACAAATACAATAATGTAAAAGAAAAGTTTTTGCACAAATGAAAATGCAGTTTATATCACAGCTAATCTGACATGAAAATTGTCTCTGCTGCTTTCAAAAAAACCAACAAAAATGTTCTTTTTCAAGAGCACGATGCTACCAAGCAGCAGGAAGCTGGTCCTGACCTCCTGCACCTGCAATTCTGACTTTTGGAAGATGGAAATAGGTTTTCTTTTTTTAAACACATAAAATACTATTAGAGTGCTGTTTGTTCTACAGCTTGTAGGCTTAGTAGAGCAAAAGAAATCAGAGCTTTAGCCAAATGTTAGGGAAGACCTCTCTCATGAGATTATAAAATCAATCAGCTCCTGTTTACTACGCACTTACAGAGCCTCTTGCTGTGGCTAAGTCACAGAGACTGCTAAAACAATAAACATTGCTCAAAGTTTTATATGCTTTGCTGAGTGGATTCAGCTGCCCCCTGACACACAAGTACCTTTCTTACAGGCATAAAGTTGTGCTGGCAGTATTTCAGTTTGGGGTGGGAAAGGCATGTAGGGAGGATAAAAAGCTATCCAGAAAGGCAAACATGCGCCATTACAGCAGAGCACTGCTTTCTTCAGGTATTTAAAATTCACTCCTTGGAGTCTTGAGTAATTAAAATCAAACACACGGTACAGAAGTACAGGAGTACAGAAGACAGTTCCTGGAGGTGTACAAGAAATGTCGAGATGTGGCACAGAGGACATGGTTAAGTGGGCACAGGGAGAATGGGTTAACACTAGTTGGACTAGATGATCTTTGTGGTCTTTTCCAACTTCAATCAATTATTCTGTGATTGTGTGATTATAAGACCATTTTCACTGTTTCAGCCTGTGTTCTGGACAGCATTTGAGCACACTAGCATACCCTTTTCCTTGTGATAAATACTATGGGATATGTAAAGGACAGTCTCACATCCTTTTGACAATTTCAGGGCAAATTATCCCCAGTATCAAGACAAGCATTTGGGCTGGGTGATCATGAAAAACATGTTCTCTAACAAGACATGGTGACAACAACTATGTGCAAAGGTTAGAGATTTCCCATTTGCCTTATCTGTATGGCAAGGCTGGAGACCACAGCCTGATATGCTGCAGATACTTACAGATGCACAAATAGCTTTACACTCCCTGTGCGTGAACATCATAACATACTTGTTTCTTTTCCACACCCCATTTAAAGAAAAAAATGTGTCACTCTTCTTAATTTAATTTTTACTGTTGGGAATAGTTAATCAGTAATATTTTCTCAAAGGTAAGAGGAATTTGGTGCTACTATGGGAAAGATGACTACCTGGAATTTAGATTGTTGTAGGAAAAAATAGTTTCAGCTGTTGCATTTACTCACTGGAATAACTAATAATGCAGAAGCCTTGGCAAATATGAGTCAGTGTAAATCGTACCTTTTATTTGCTCTCTTATCTGTGGTTTTAATCTCCTAAACAGCAAGTTTGGGTAACACACTGCCATTATCCTTTGTGCTGTGTACTAATATTTACTTAGATTTATTTTGAATGAAGCAATATCCAAATAATGCAATTTCACATAAGTGAACATCAGAGTTATTGCATTTGTTGGCTCATTAGAACATCCTCGTTAAACTTAGGAGAACGTTAATAAATATTGCAGGACTCAGTACAGAATGTTCACCAAAGTAGAAAAGCAAAATGCTTATACTTATGCTATGACAGCATACCACCTACTGTTTACAATCACTATGAAAGAAAACACAGGATTTATTTTCCAATTCTGGTTATTTATTTCTCATGGGAGATAATGCCTCCAATGTTTTAAACTTTCTTATTTATCAGTTTTGCTCCTATGATGAATTCTTCTGCAAGAAGTATACTATACGCTCAAAATCTATTAGCTCAGGGCTATTCAAATCAAAAGTCAGATGAAAAATTTTCTGGTTCTGGTG
The DNA here is from genome assembly GCF_039878825.1 of Excalfactoria chinensis. Taxonomy (NCBI): domain Eukaryota; kingdom Metazoa; phylum Chordata; class Aves; order Galliformes; family Phasianidae; genus Excalfactoria; species Excalfactoria chinensis. Next base: position 10,992,372 of record NC_092825.1, on the reverse strand, counting down.
CTCACATACAAAGAGCTGTTACTAAAGCTAGGGAAAAAAAACCAAACTAATTTTGCATAGTGGTGATGGGCAACTAACCTAGGAACATCAGTTACTGAATGTCCCATGCCTAGGAGAGAAAAAAAGCAGAAATAAAACAAAACAAACAAAAAAGCAGTTCAGAGCTGCAGTACCTAATATTGAGTGCAGAGTGCTTAGAGCAGAATGTGCAACTTGATTAAAACACATGGTATTATCAATATCTCCTTACTCAGTGTTCAGTGAAATGTCCAAGGTATGCTGCTTCAGAGAGAAAATCCAGCCACCAAGAAATACAGGCTATCTTTTTTCTCTATAATTCTAGGGCAGTTAAGCTCTAATAGTATCTGGCAAACTGAACTTCCACAGGGAGTTACATCACCAAACCAAAAAAAGAATTTATTCTCTCACTCTCAACTGGACATCAAAATGTTCAAAGTACTGCTTCTCAGAAAAAGGTGTTTGAGATGAGAATGATAATGCAGTTTGAATAAAATTATCATTTTCACTAGAAATATCAGGAAGAAAAATTAAGCTGATCAATGTATTACTTTATTACAAATCTAAAATAGCTATATTTTAACTTAAAAAGCATCCTGAGAAAAGCAGGAAATCTTTGTTGTTGGTATTGTTCTTTTATTGGAACCAAATATTTCCTTCACAGAGAATCAGATTTATCTTCTGTTTGATATTCTTAAGCTAGATTAATGTTTTGCATCTGTTTTAATGCCATCACTTAAGTATTTTTTCCTTTTACTTAATTAAACTTACCTTTTTTTTTTTCATTGCTGAGTAGTAACAAAATAAAAATCAATGATTCATTAAAAAAAAACAAACCAAAAAACAAAAAAACAACTAAACCTCTATCAAATTATTTGTTGAGTTATTACCAGTTTCTTTGTGGTAGATCAATGTAGTTTTTTCCCCTCTAAATTAAACCAATCCCATAGAAGAAAAAGTAAGATGAATACTTCAAGCTCCACAAAGTTCCTGAGCATCCTTTGCTTAGCCATCAATGCTCACCATCCTTGAACAGTCAAGAATTACTGAACTGACCTACAGAAAAATAAACAAGAGCATTCCAATCCAGTGGCTGACAAGTCATAAAGGTGATGGGGTTTCTTCAATTTTGCAGGTTCTGTGCGGACTTCACATTTCAGTGACTCCTTCAAATTTAAATGAATTCTCGAAGAATCATAGTGGAAAGCCTACTGTAATTTATTTAAACGGGGGAAAATCCTTCAATTTCTGTGCTCTGAAATTTCTTTTAAAAAGTATTAACAGTTAATATAAATGAGAAAAGAGGGCTCTTAAACTAATAAGCTGTCCTTTTTACTATTCGTGCCCATCAGCTTGCCCTAGCACTATGGATCCTGGCCTTTCCCTTAGGACTTAGCAACTTGATTAGATTTGGGGTTCTGAGACTTCAGAGGAGAAGGACATATATCATTTCCAGTCAGCCTACGCAACATGCAGTGTAATGTTAACAGAGCTGAATGTGGAAATGGTATCCATACTCTGTTAAACACCAGCCTCACAGAGGAGCAGATTAATATTTTAGATAGAAAAGGACAGAAACAGTGGTAACACAGAGAAAACTGATTTTAGAAATAAAGTTACCTTCCTTATTTTTAAAGAACTGAAGTACCAGTATTAAGAAATGCTTTGTGCAATTCTTTACAATTCCTTTCGTTAAGGACTGCATTTGTTTTATTTAAATAAAAGAATATAGAAAAAAAAATTAAGGGGTCCCTTATACTCATCAAGGTTTCCTAGATGAAGATACAGATGTAAGGAGAAATGTAAGAAGTTATAAGTACTAGAAATCTTTGAAGAAGTCTAAAGATCACCTAGTTTCAGGAAACCAACTGGAAGGAATAAAAACACATTATCCATGAGCATAATTTTGTTCTAAATCTCACAGCAGAAAGCCACACTTACCATGTGCAGTCATGTGATACTGGCAATATATTAGGGGTAAAAGAGACACAAATCATATGCTTCCAATGCTCATGTTTCTATCTGAAAGGAGTTCATGTTTGCACCTCATATAGTGGCAATAGCTATTAGAAGCCAATGATGAACATTTTAAGTGTTGGTGAATACGATGTATAGAGTACTTGCTGCTCAAAAGATTTTTAGAACAAGTTGGTATATGATGTAATCTTGCTGGATCAAGTCTTTGTTTAACTCTCAAGGGTAAAAAGAAGAGGGTTCACATCAGCTTTCAACTGTTTGTCAGTAGTAGATCATAGAATCATAGAAAGGCCTGTGTTGAAAAGGACCACATTGATCACCTAGTTTTAGTGCCCCTGATATGTGCAGGGCTGCCAACCACCTGACCAGGCTGCCCAGTGCCACATCCAGCCTGACCTTGAATGTCTCCAGGGATGGGTCAGATTATGGAAGTTAACTCCTCAAATGGTGCTAACATTATTATTATTTTTTAATAGATTACTAATGCATGTGGGAAAATCTTGTGATAATTTCACATATAAAGTGAGAATAAACAGTATACTAGGGTTCTGCTTAAAAAAGAGGGAGATAGATAAAATATATAGCCATGATTTCTTCTTGCAGTTGTCTAGAGATGTGGGATGAGGGACACTTCAGATGAGTTATACACTTATAGCTTGTCACTGAATTCCCTGCCACTTTGGAAAAGGAGGAATGTTAATGCCAGCAGTTAGCAATTCTTTATGCAACTCTTATTGTCTAGGTCTACTAGTCTACTCTTGAGACACTACTGTGATACAGACAAAGATAATCTAACAGTACAAGTCATTTCTCTCTTGTTCTTTGCTGTTTTACTAGGAGGAGCATGTTCATGCTCTGAGGGACTCAGATTTTGTGCTTAAAAGTTTGCAATCCAGCAATGGCAACAGAAAGCAAGATATATGTGGCAAACCTCTCCCTGCATTCGCAGTGGTAGCAGTAGTAAAAGGGAAAAAGATTATCTGAGAAACTCTATGATTCTATGATTCTAGGAAGTGAAGCAAGGAACTATACACTTCACCTATGACCAAAACTCTATTTCGTTAACTTTGTGATTTCACTGCCTGCAGGTATTCATGAGAACACTGATATATCTTGCTTTGTTTCCTGGTACAGTGCAGTCAGCTCTGAAACCACCCACTTTAAAAATATGTTCCCTTCCCAGTTGCCACAAAACGTCCAGAATTTTAGTAGTCATCACAATAAAAGTAGCTTAAAAAGTTATCAGTTTCACCAGATCTTTTAGAGAATGTTTTATACCACCTTGTTTACAAAAGAGATAACTTCCCAGATCAAATTCTAAGTTTTCACTATTGTCCTCTGCTTATCTGCATCCTCTTCTTAGCTTTGGACAGTCCTCTCCATCTTTGTTTTGGTTAACTCTCCATCTCATTTTCCTTCATTTCATTTTCTCCCATTTCATTTTACTCAGCAATGGGGTATCGTGTACTAGGAAATATATCTTAGATTTATTGGTTATCACTCATGTCAAATGTTTTACCATCAGAGTTCCTTGATATTCATTGAGATAAGGGTCAGGGAGAGAAACCCACTATACTATCAGTCACAGGACTATTTCCAATCTGCATTTAGAAAGCAAGCAGGACTTATTTAAATTGCCAGAAAGTCTATGGATGCTATTTCCCATGCAAGAGCAATGTGTCAGTCCATGTTAGATTCAAGCTGACATAAGAGAGCATCCAGTGAGGCTAGGTGAGATGAACAGTGTGTGTCTATTAGGGACATAATGGAAGCTCTCAATAAGCACCTGCATTTCCAAGAAAAGAACAAGTAGTCATATTTTTGGGGGGAAATACTGAATTTGGTGGAAGTAAATCTGCAACAGTAATTCCCTCTTTTCAGTCTAGGAGGAATAGCAATGTCTATGAAATTCATAGATGTGGATTCTGAAGAACTAAAGAAAATAACATTTAAAGAGAAATGGGTTCTAAATGTAACCAGAGCAAAGCTAATTTTTGTAGTTCATAGGAAAAAAAATGAGTGCAAAGTACAGGAGTGATCTACCTGTAGTAAGGAAAAATCTATGCTGGAATGCACTGCAGCTGAATTATATGGAAATTTTACTGAGGATAGCAGCTCTTTCTCTGGAATTCTGCCAGGCCCCAGAAAATATATGATGTCTCAAAAAGAATCAACAAGGTGAAGGCTGACAGTTACAGGAGCAGTTACAGAATCCGATGTAAGTGGGACCAAGTCTCCATCTGTGTCATTGAAAGAAATGATCACATCTCAAAAGAAACTTCCTTGCTATGCTTTGTTCAAAGCATGAAAGCTGTCTGAATTATGGCATACCAATAACAAAGTGAAAAAGCTGACAGAAAAAGAACAAAGGTGAATGAAAAAGAATGTCCATGCTTCCTGAAGATGGCACTTGTTGATATTTTCAACAACAACAAAAAATTGACTAGTTTCCATTTGTTTAAAAGGATCAAAATCATATAAATGAATGAGAAAGTAGTTTTAGTAACCAATGAAATAGGTCTTTTTCTCCAGTTTAAGTTTTAGTCTATCTACCTTTGAATGAGCTTGTAATAGAAACCCACCAAACTGTGCATCCACTCAGCAGTCCCTGAGGGTGTTTGCATAATGAAACTCCTCTCACTGACACCCCCTCTAGTGGATGCAGCTTGTGAGACCTTTCTAGACCCACAACAGAGATAGTCTGACCTTTGGGTTAATTATGTGTCCCCAAATCGTTTATGCAATTATTCTTTTATTAGGGATTTGGGAAGGCAGAGTCATGAAATTTGGAAGAGCTGTGATAAGTTATGAATGCATTTACTTATTGCATTCTGATTTTATTTTCCTGTCCTAGGCTGAATGAAATAGCTGGTTTCATCTTTCATACCCCTCACTTTGTACTATCCTAAAATACACCCAGACTCTCACTGGATATTTTAATTTCACTTTTTATAAATCTCAGTGGTTAGAGTAAGCAGCATGGCTTCTTCTTTCCGGTATTTGGGCTTAGAGTAACCAGGGTGAAAGGACATGACACATATTATTTAGGATTGCCTGTGATTGCCACAGTGTAAATGTGCAGCAAGTTGATACTAAGTATTATGGAGACACAAAAACTCCATTGCTTTTCTTCATTCTAAACCCAGAGGGAAACTGTTAATAAATAACATTTGAGATTAATACAACAATGTGAATATCTATAGAAATATTTAATCACCTACCAATTTAACTACTGAATAGTGGTAGTTCAACTGCCGCTACCTTGGCACTACTGGAGACTTTCCCTTGGAAGTCATATATTCATTAGACCTTAATACAGAGATATAATTAATGGAAAACTGTCACATCTTCTCTATCTGGTGATTCACTAAAAGATGTCTGAAAAAGAAAATCTATTGCTAAGCGCCAGCTGCAAATGGCAAACTGGAAAAATGACATGCTAAATTATTAAATAAAAAATGATTGACTATGCCTTGTACATAATGTGCATTCAAATGAATCTTATGCTACTGAGTTAATGTTCACTGTGATAAGGAAGCTGGTGCAAATAAACTTAAGTCTTCAAAACTCTTCGTACTTCCCCATCACAGTGTTAAAGGACAGGTCTTTGCTGCAAGTCAAGGTCAGAAGAGATGAATCACCCACTGTCTGTCCACTTAATATAATCCTTTGCTTAGTCCTTTCTTTCTGGAAGGTGAAGTCCTGCCTAACTCTGGGACAGTCTGAGCTATACTTGAAAACATTTTGTGGAGAATATATCACTGGGCTTTGCATATATGTATATAAAGTATTATCAGATATTTGCTTTTGTATCGACTTCAGACGTGACCATGCTGTGTGTCACCTTCACCCATATGTGTGCAAAGTCAAACAAATTGATGATGGCGCTCTTCATTTGGGAACAGGAACAGGATCACACCATCAAGAACATTTATAATAACACTTTAGAAAATGGTTGATCATTACCTTTCAACCAACTAAGTAAGATGACATAGTAGAAACATACAAAATGGCAACGCATGACTTAAAGTCAATTTTCAATGCCAAAATAGAAAACTAACCTGTTCTAATTTTACACTAAATTATCAGATAGTGACCATCTTCAGCTGAGAGGAGATTACTAAAAGCTGTTCATTTAATGAGTAACCCAAGTATTACAATTATATAATTAAAATCACTTAATAGTGGTATTTATGGAATCACAAAGTTTCTACTGCTAAGTCTCCCCAGTGTCTATGTCAAGCAATTGCAATCATAGGAGAATGTGTGGGCTCAGGCCACACTTTGGTCTTTGAGGGCTTGGAAGTGTTTAAGAGGACTGAGCACAAAGGAGGACTAGATGGTTGGCAATAGCTAGAAGATGAGGTGTACCTACATGGAGACAGAAGAGTAGACCTGTCCAGTGAAAGATGGTGGTACTCAGATAATTAAATTGAGAGAAATAGATTAAAGGTGTTTATTTATTTATTTATTTATTTATTTATTTATTATGGGCAGAGGAGAATATTGAAATTAGAGCAGTTAGCTCGATGAACAAGTAGGTCTTTGTTAATTTTAGATAACTCAAAAACAAACAATTTTCCTGAGACTACAGACTGAGGAGCAAGCAGACCTAAGATCATCCTTTAGGTTTTTCTCTAGTCCATTGAGTGGAAGACCAGTCCTCCATATAAACCAAACAGTGAGTATGCTACCTCCTCCCACACAGAAGGGCTTTATAATTGTATTTCTGGTGAAGACAGCCTGCTCCTGAGCAGCTTGATGAGAAAAGCAACAGCATCTAGAGGAAAAAAGTAATGACTGGGAGAATGGTACAATTTAAATACAACACAAATTGTTGTAAAGTTGTCGTTACAAAGGCATGAAAGTCCTTGCAAAATGCATTGTAGGCTTTGGGCTCTTTCTCACATGGTGACGCACCTGTCAGGTGGGCACATGTGAGCATTACATATGGAACCTCACTGGTATGAGGTGGAATGCTTGGAGGAAACCCTACAGCCAGCATTGGAGCACAGGGTATTAAAAAATGCAGAAAACATCCTTCTTGGAGTCATCCTTTTCATTCAGTCTAAGTATTATCCTTCCCTGAAGAGAAAAGAAATTTAAAGGGATGTCTTTGAGAGGGAGGTGGTGTGGTTTTGCCATGTAAAGTCAAGTGAAAATGTGAAAGTCTGACTTGACACCCTGGAACGTCACTCTTTCTTGCCATTTGTCTTCAGTGTTAAACACATCAGAGAGGACAGACAACCAGCACCAACCCTGCCAGTGAAACCTGACAACAGAGTAAGGACACCCCAAATGGATGGACACCTGCTCCCAGAGACCCTAGGGCAGGCTGCAGAATTAGGGGCTTTGAATTCAGGTGAGCTCATGAGGTAGAGTGACAATAGAGAAATGCCAAGCTAAAATACATATGGTCAGAAAAAAGGAGCTTCATAAATAAATGAAAAATATCCAGAAATCAAACAGGAAGACATTATTAATAAGGAAAAAATGCATGAGAAAATAGTCAAAGAGCATAATGCAAAGCTGAAGAACAAATATGTAAAGGTTAAATTGCTATAAAAGAAGTAATTAGAGCAGAATTTAGTAAACTTAACACATAAACTTCTGCTGTTTCCTTCCTTTCTCATTCTGTCTGGGATTTTTCTAATTAGCCCAGCATTTGAGGCCTTCAGTTTGCATTTTCAGTGATGCATTTCTATTGGATTTATTTGAGGTACTGTGCCATCCAAATACTAAGTAAGCATGATTGTAAAGGGCTAACAGTCTGAATGCCAGCAAACACAGAGCTGCTGGTATAATGACATTACACAGATTAGCATATACCTGTTACCTGCTAATTCATCATCAGTGGTCGATCTGCAAATATTTCAGCAGCCGCCACTGAGGAAGATAAAGAACATGTTGTATAGATTTTCCTTCTCTAAAGAGGGGCCTGGGAGAAGTCCGTGACAGATAATCTGTGATCCAGGACTGACACTGCTTACTCCTGAATTAACAGCATCTTAAAAGCCCAATAAAGAGAAAGCCAGTATCTGCAGAGCTATTGGTCTGACATCTTCAGCAGATTCTAAGATCACTTAAAAGGGCGAGGATGGAGAGAGGCAGAAAGGGAAATGGGATGAATAAAAATGAGACGAAGGAAGGTTGTAAGGCTGATAAACAGTTTACTGTCTTTTAAGGTAGCCCTCCAGACGAGAGGAAAGAAAGCTGTTTTTTTATACATGCTAAATTACCTCAAGAAAGACAGGTTTAAACCTCATTTCTGGAGATGTATGTGATAAGACAAAGAGAAAAAATATCCTAATAAATCCATGACTAAGAGTATCTGTAGGTACATAAAACTGTTAAAGCTGAAAAATCCTCTTAGAATAGCCCAAACCCAGACTCATTAACAGCACTATGTAGTGCCCTCATTGTTCCTGTAACCTTATGATTGCAGTGACATTGTCAGAGCGTAAGCAAGGGCAGCCATAAACTTCTCCATGTTGAGTAAGTTTTATGTTCTGTTACCATGGGGATTTACTGGTCTGAAATCTAAGGAATGTGGGTGACCCTGTCATTACTGCAGGGCATCCCACAGACCCCACAGCCTGGAGCTGGGCACAGCATCTCTCTGTGCTGCAGCAAGTGCCTGAAGTTACAGATCTCTCCAGGCAAACTCAGGTCCTTCTTGAGCCAAGAACCCCACATCTATGTTCCCAGTCATGACTCCGTTAGGCAAGTCCGAGCTTTGCTCCTTCATCACAACACTGGTGTAGTGAAGGCTAGAAGCTGAAGTGTGGAGTAGATCCTTGTGAAAAAGATCTTTGTCCACTGAAGGACAACCAAGAGGAGAGGAAAAAAAGGGTATTTGGGACTAATCAGGAGGTACTTCTTAAAATACAGCCAGGCTGGAATTGGAGCTCTGTTCCAAACAGATAAAATGGGAATGGGGTCTTTTAAGTACAAAATAGCAGAGCCGTGTCCTTTAGGCTTCAAAAATGATACGTGAAAAAATCTCCTGCTTTTTTAATATTTTAACTGCACCCCCTCTTCAGCAGTCGGTACTTCTACTCTGGAACAAAACCAGAACTTCTACGCCAAGTTTCAACGTGGTGTATATTAAACCAATGGAGATAGGCATCTCCAGGAAATTGATTTTATAATGAAAGTAGCTCAGTGCTAACTGTAGTGGAACTTCAGAATGGCATTCCAATTGATAATAAATAACTCAATTTTCAGCCCAGTGGTGATAAAATATTTAACGCTAATAATTTCAGTAGTCAGCAGGGACTAAATTTTATCTTTGTTTTGCCTTGCCTTGCCAAATGAGGGAGCAGAAAGCAGTGAGTACTTCTCGCCATTGGAATCCGGTTTAAGGGTGATACCAGATTGCAAGATTAACTGGGCAGGGAAGGAAACAAAATTCCTAGAGTAGCAACCACTGCAGAAGTCTCCTGCAGAATAAGCAGTGTTTAGTAAGAAAATTACTGCAGGTCAATTTACCAGTCTCTCCTGTAAATGAGAAGGCAGAAGAGCGTTTTGTGTTTCTTGGGAAATTATGTTTGATACTCCCATTGAAGATTTTTCTTAAATGACCTTACTGAGCCATCTCTAGGAATTCTGTCTAGCAACTTGAGAAGATAACTTGAGGATTTCAGTGGATGCTTTCACACCAAAATGTTCCACTCATGGCTAACAAGTGTAAATTCAAAGGGTTAAATGGATATTACAATACTAAATGAAAGCTTAGCTTTCCCATCACAATTCAAATCTTTTTCTCATCACAATTAGACTAGATTTAGCGATTTAACTACAATAATGAAAAGTCTGACATTCTATAATATCACAGAACTGTGGGGCTTAGTACATACGGCTGTGTTCCCGTAGGTATCCAAAATCTCTAGCTCACATTCAATTCTGTACAAGAGATGGGTTTTGTCCTTTTCATTTAGTCCCAGCAGACCTTCGTGACATACCAAGTAAAGACAAAATAATAAAGAAGTTCCTTCATCCTGCAAAGATTGTAAATTGATTTTATGAACTGAAGTTCCCTATTTCACATTTCTCTGCTAAGTGGTAAACAAGCTGACACACTGATGATGCACACTTCTGCACACACGTGTGCAAGGGATCATTTCACATATATGTCAAGAAATTTCCTAGTATTAATTCCACTGGAAAGAGATTGCCTAGCTACAGAAAATCAACAGACAATAAAAAACATTCCAATATGCTTTTCATGTTTACATTCGTGTCACAGTGAACTTAAATGGTACAACAATAGGTCTCTGCATATGAATAAATAAAGATTCCACTTTGTTATTTTTAATGTCTGTGAAAAGACACTGTTGGCTGGAGAAGTGTATTTTTACAAAACATTTTAAAATGTATAGAAATTAAAGCATTAGCTATCTATCTAGATGTATCTATATCTATACATCATAATTCTCCAGCTATTTTTAAATTCAAGGAATGTTATTGCATTATGTTGGTATGCAATACTAGAAAAAAAAAGTTATGCAGATATCTCAACTTTGCAACCCTCATGTAGCAGAATAATGCTGCAATATTCATATTCTATGTACTAAGAATACTTTTCTTGCTTTCATGCACTACAGGAGTGTACCTAAATATCTCAAAAAAATATGTCTGTCACTCCAACTTTTTTGCTTTTGGATCTCATTTGGATTAGCACACTTCCAATCTTTTATTGAAAATAAGAGCCTTCCATTTTATTTTCTTCAAACAACAAGGATGTGTATGTCTTTATTTAAGGTCAACATCAGAAGATAATTCATCCTTGGGGGAGTTCTCCACTGCAATGCAGAATTTTGCTAAGATCAGACAGGCTGTGCTCTTGGCCATTTGGGAATCCCTACCTGGTAATTTAGTTTACATGCTATTCAATTCATGTCTCTAATCAATGGCCTCCTTTTTTTTTTTTTTTTTTCCTCAGGCTAATGACAACCTTATGAAGCAGCATTTCTCTTGTGCATGTAAGAAAAACACTTAGCCAAAGCTACAAAACCCATCAATATGAATATATCATCAAATTGTTTCTACTGTATTCAAAAGGTGCATTGCAAATTAATTTATTATTAAATCACTGAGACTCTAGATTTACCAGGAGGCAGGCTAGTAAAAGCAGTTACAATATTGAGAGCAGGATGATACTGAGCGATGCAGACCAGCTGCAACATCCACTGACTCCACCGCAAATTCGTCAGCTCAGTACTTCTCTCTCAGTTCTGCACTTCGTGACTCTCATCAACAATGTGCAGAGTGGGCACAAACGACACTTTAAATATACATGCCTCATAAAAGCATCAATCTAATACTTAGCAGATCTGTGCATTTTATCTTAGCAGATGTGATATGTCAGCCTCTCCTGGATTTTGAGGCATCTACTTTTATTGAGACTAAATACGGCCTTCTGGGAAACTCAACCCAAAACTTCTGTTGGGTATTAAATGAATGCCTTTTAGATTCTGAGCAAATAAATACTCAGTTAGTGTTTCATAAAGCTGATAGAGAAAAATAAGTACACCAAGTACTCATCTCACACTTTACACGTGTGATGTCCATGTTGTACAAATAAATACATAAGTGGATAAGGTGTGTATGTAGACATTCATTTCTCTTACAATACTAGTGAGCTTTGCAAATAACGAACTTTCACAGATTTCACACTAATCAAACTATTTCTTGCAAATGGGTATCCATGGAGGCTGTTCCCCAGGTTTTCTAATTTTCCTCATTATGTTCTCTAATTTTTCCAGAGAGACAACTCAAGCAACTACTTGATATACAAAGACTGTACCCAGCTGGCTTTCACTTGAGCAGTTGCTTTGATACATCATCACATGATGATACTCATTACTACAGATAAATTATTCAGAAACTCCCAGATGCAGTGTCCTGCAGTTTGCTAAGCTATAGGAGAGTTCTGCTCAAGTGTGATGCTCTCTTACTACAAACAAATCTGAATTTGTGAATACACTCCTAATAAACCAAAAGAACCCATACACTGGGTCACCAAGTTGGTGTTCCATGTCACTGTTACCTGCTTGGAAAGTTCATTTAATATCAAGGCTTTTCTTCTTTTTCTTAGTGCTTTCTGAAGTCTACTCCAAAGATATCTCTCACAGTAGCTAAAATTTCCAAAACTACAAATTTTATTTCCTGTACTTCTTAAATTTTTCAAACTTGAAGAGTAATTTAACATTTTCAGGGCTACTACTGCATTCATTCTTCACATCTCAAAACTTATTAGGGGCCAAAGATAGCTTAAACTTAGCCTCAAATTTTTATCTTTTCATGAAAAGTTCTTTAATAATTCTTAGAAGAATAGAATGTTTCCTGCAATATTATTTTAGAACTTAAACACCATATATATGCATATACATACATTACAAAATTTCCCTGTTATTTGCAGTGGCTTTAAGCCATCAAACACAGTTTGCTGAATCTAGAGCACTAGATTCTATCCCAGCATAATCGTATTGCCTTTAGGAACAAGACATCCAGCAGGGTCTTGAAAATATTCTCAAGGCAAGGAAGGAAAGCCAGCAGGCTGTTCCCTAACTAATTCGCCTGTTGTCCACCTCCTGCAGAGCTCTTTAGTAGCAGGACATCAACAGGAGGTTGCAGAGGAGTGTAGATAAAGGGCAAGTGTAAAAGGCTTGTTGTGCCTCATGAAAGAAAAGAAAGGCAGTGGCTGTTTCTGCTGCTGCATCAGGCCAATTTGCCATCACACAGAGCCAATTTCTCCTACCCTGGTTAGATGCCTCATGTGAAGGCCTTCCTTGGTGCTTGCCAAGACCGGAATGTGAAGCATCTCACCTATTTCAAAGGCCCAGTGTTATTCATAACCAGGGCTAGTCTGCCCTGACATCCTCTCAACTGCCTGGGAGGAAAGGGGTGCCACAAGGTAAGTATGTCTGGTTAAGCATTAAAGACAAGGTAAGGTGAAACACCCTTGGGAGGTGCCTACAGTACAATGCTCACAGTGTTCAGCTGTGGATTTCAACATCCCACTTTGACATCACTGAACTGGGCCACTTGTTTTCATTTATGTGGAGTAATTCAATTCAGATAATTAGACTGAGATGCTGATATCAAGCTTTCCCAAATCTGCCATTTCAGAAACAGGATCACTACAATAACTCTCTTCCTGGCCTTTACTAGCATAGTATTAGTCAATTTCACTGGTGGATAAAGTATGCAAATAATAGTCATCACAAAGGATCAAGTGAAATGAAGGTAAATAAAAACTGTCACACATTCTTTCTTAAGATCTTGTGATTCTGAAGTCACCTTCCTGATGCTGGGAAATTGATTCAAGCCTCTGAAAGCTTATTCAGGATAATCACATTAAAGCTTCCTGTGAGAAGCTGAAGAACAATCTCATAATACTAACTGATAAAATGGCAGATGAATTTTAATCTCCATAAATGCAAAGAAATGCACATTGGAAAAAAATAACCTTAACTCTGCATACACATACATATGTAATGATGAGCTCTAAAGCTGTTATTACCACTTAGGGAAAAAAGAATCTTCAAGACACTTGCTTAAGCCCAGCGGCACACAAAACCAAAGAGAACATTATCAGTCTCAGGAAAGGAATTGAGACTAAAACAGTAAACGCCATTATGGCAACAACACAGCGCTCACAACCTGAGAATGTGTAGTTGTGGCCATCTCACCTGAAAAGTGGAGCTAGCAGGGGCAGCCCCTGCCATCAGTGCTGGTGATAAGTTGTCTGCAAAGAGAGATTTAATGGTTTGTGATTCTCCTGCTGGACAGACACCACATGTGATACCGGCATATAACATTAGTAAAAACATGTAAGTGTAAAAGAAATGATTATTTAGAGTTTTTCATTATAAAGAAGCATGATAAATACCACCTGGTACCTAGTGAAATTGTCAACAAGCAAGCATCTAACAAATAATCATTTATTTTGCTTTCCCCCCCCCAGAGAACACATAAATGAACTGTGGATCTCATTACCCTGAGAGGCTGTAAAATAGGAAACTTTAAATGGACCTGAAAAAAAAATTAAACACATTCATAAAGGATAGTTAAGCACAATGAACCTTACGCAGCCTCCAGCTCAACATTACTTTAAGAAACTAGGAGATAGAAAGTAGGAAGGTGTGAGAAGATTATATCTGCTTGGCTTCTTGTAGTTTTTTCCCAACCATCTGCTCTAAGTAGTACTTAGATACAGGACACAGGTTAGGCAGAGAGCTATTCTGAGCCAGTAGAGAAGACCTCATGTTCCTATTTTGTTTTCCTCATTATGTGCAAAGTAGGAATTTATCTCTGTTCAGCACAAGGCCCAACTTTCTTTCAGCTTCTGAAACACACAAAATCTACAGAAGTCTAATTCTAATTCCATTCTAATTTAGACAGTTCTCATTCACTTACTACCATATTGATAATTTTTCAGAACAGTTTGAGTAGTAGGTAAAATAGAATGAAAACCAGATTTCATCTGTCCAGGAATAAAAGCAGCTTTAAAACTATAGATATCTAGTCTTACCAGTCACCATCATATGTATGTTTGGACACAGAAGATTTCTACAGTCAGACAGAGACGGTAACACTTTTTAATTTTCACAATTTTGACTGAAGTCTATGAAAACTGTTAAGACCGAACATGCCTGAAAGAACTGCAAAGCAGAGACAGGCCCAGTGTATTATTATGACTGAAAGTTTGAGCAAGTTGGCTTTATTTTCCAAGATTTTATGTTACAACACTCTACAATGAAGAATAAACTCAAAACTAGGGAAAAGCCCCACTCGCTAACAACTTTCTGTAGAATGCAAGCTATGTTAGGTATTCCACGGTCATTTCAGTCCAGTGTTAGCCATATATTATTTTAACTTAAAAAGTAGTGAAGAATTTGGCATGTCTCACCAGGGTCTCTCATCACAGCATGACAGCAGTCCACGCTGTATGAGTTATGCAGTCTAGGAACACCTGATCACTGTGTTCCTTATAGTTCAGCACCTTTGATGAGAAATTCCCAAAGGCAATGCTTTAAGTTTGGAGAAAATAAGTCTCTGGCATTAAACTCAAAGATTTACAGAGAAGGGAATAAGTTCCATAGAGTGAGAACTAGCGAGGAGACATCCGCCATTCTTTCAATCAGTTTTACAGCTTATCTTTCTGTTCTTGGTGTTGCAAAATTTGGTGTATACAAATATATGCAAAGCTGAAATAGTTCTTGGCCACACATCATGATTAAAAAATAAGAGCTGAGTCTCAGTTCTCAGAGGGTTCAAAACTGTGGTGACACTACTTCAACCTCAAATTCAGAACAAGTTTGTACAAAATCTCAGCTGATGGGCACTGAGGCAAATGAAAGGCAAAGCACAACAGCAAAAACGGAAGGGCAATATTCCCACTTCAAACATCTCTCGGTTGCACACGATAGTAATTAATTTCAATATTCTGCTCTCTCTGTATAGCTCCCTACAGCAACATCAGTGTGATCTCTGCACACATCAGGAGAGCAGAATAGCAAAACAGAGAACTTGTGGCTCAGAGCTTACAGCGATCAGAATGGCAGGAACAGCTAGATTAGGTCGATGGGATGTGAGATAAACATGTCCACCCTCACTTTTGTCTGAAGTCCGAGCACTGATCAAACAACTAACTGAATGCTCTCTGAAAGATGTGCAAATTCAGTATGTCAACAACACTGAGCATGCAGTAGGAACGTGAAGCATTACCAACTTTTTAAAGCATGTCCTGTTTTGGGAAACTGTGCTGGGTTTACACAGTTTGGGCAGTGCTGGGTAGCAGGGGCTGCCTCTGAGCACAGCCCAGTGCTGTGCCATGTCAGACCAGAGCCAGATCCAGCGAGGAGAGGCCCATGGTGGAGCAAAAGGGCTGCAGGAGCTGCTGCCCAAGGTGACAGTGCTGGAGCAGTTCCTGAAGGGCGGGCTCCATGGTATACAGACCTACTTTAGGGCAGTGCTTGAGAAGCTACAGCCTGTAGGAAGCCCTACAGGGGTGGGGCTTAGTTTGGGAAGGTTATACAAATAGCTGTTCTGTCATTTCCCCATTCTTTTTGGTAGTAATTACTATGCCGAAATGGAACACAATTGCTACTCCAGAAAAGGAATAATAAGAATCTAACAGCACATATCTTTCTCAGATGAAGAATTATGAAATTTACAAAATTATTTACAAAATTATTGTAAATCTAATATCCTAGGTGGCCTTTCTACCAGTCAGGTCATTAGTCAGAACATTCAGAAGAGAGAAAAAGTTCTCAAATTTTCGTGAATCTCAGGAAGAAACACAGGACATGTAAGTAGAACATTATCTCAGATATCATGGATGGCAAAGAAAGACATTATGGATGGCAGAGAAATGTTTGTGCGCATTGATTTTTTGTTTGTTTTTAAGCATCCCTGTAATCATGGGAAGGAAGCCAGAACACATGCAGTTTGGCTATCAGACATGATGTAATTGTCAGTGACTGTTGTCACATTCTTTGAAAACCCATTAGAAGAGAAAGAAGGAAAACTTATCATGAATATGTACACAGTCCAGAATAAACAGTGTTTGAACACAAATTGTCTGCCACCAGAATATTATTCATTGTTCTCTCTGGAATGAATATTCATGAAGACATAATTGCAATATTTGTTGTTGCATAAACGAAATCTCCAAAAGCACGCTCCTCATCTGAATAGGAAACCCTTCAAGTCGATCAATAACTGGAGCCTACACTGAGAAAAAGGCAAACCTCCTTCTTACAGATGAAATATCTTTCCACCTAAGTGGATTTCAACAAAAGCCATTCAGTGGGTTTTGGAGCATTACCCTGCCTCTTTTCACTAATGGATAGTCTACCTGGGCTTCTTTAAAAAAAGAATCTACATGAATCTTACAATATTAACATAAAAATTTATCAATATGATTTGTCAGCCAGCTTTTTAAGCTATCTTTTCTCTTGTACGAGCATCACTCATACTGTTGCAGATGCTTAAGTAATACATGAAAGTATGTTAATTACCTTCCCATATTAACATTAATTCATTGCAATTCTTCTTATTCTTACCTGGTGATGGTACAGACTGAAGAGATACTTCAGTTCTTTACTAAAGTTCCTTAAGCTACTAACTATTCACAGCTTGCAGGATTAAAACCTGGGGAAAAAAAGGTTTTCTTTTACTTCTCACTAGGCTAATGTCTACTCTTTTAAAAGTATGTATTTGATTCCATTTCAGCCAGCAAAACAAAAGAGAATACTGGACCAGCAAAAATCAAAAAATAAATTTAACTTCTCAAAAATTAACACCTAAATTTAATGAATAATCTGAACTACTTGACAGATGTCAAATGCACTATGAAGATATATGCTAACCAGATGTCATAGGCAAGCATGAGAAAAGAAGTGTAAGAGATGAAATAAGGTTACAAAATGCTTCACACATTTGAAAAACAAAAATATAAAGGGGATAAAACTCAAAGTTCAAACAACTTTGCAAGTCTCTTCTGTAGCAAACTGAAATGTAATGTCTTCTAAGAGTTGTGTAGTCATAAAGCTTAAGGTATTTCTTATCTTTCCCATTACTCACTGGAAAGAAGAAAAATGTATCTGCTCTTCATTTTCATAGTTTCATAGGCAACAAAAATATAACACTTCACCACAATGTGTAATCAGAAATAATTATTTTGATTAAACATTGGACTGTAGTCTGTATAATTTAATTAGATTTAAAAATTTCTTGGTGATAATTCTGAGAGATGACTGCATCTGCTTGGACTCACCAGTCCTATACCCCCATCTTCAATAGACTCAAGAGTTTTCTCAGACCTGGGGAGATTTCCTTTCATTTTTATATTTCTGTGCTGAATAATTCCAAAAAGCATCACAAGTCAAAATCCTTTTTTACACAGTCTGCGTTGAATTATACACATCTCTGCTTTTATACTTTTCACATTTTATTGTCAGTATTCCAAAGCCTTCCAGTACAAATACTGAAAATGCACTTCCGCTGTTCCAACCGTTTTGCAGCAGCCACAATCCACTTACTAAACACCTACATGTTCCTTCACTTGGGGGGAAAGCTTGAAATTGTACCACTATATTTTTTGTCTCCTACAAACAGTGCTTATCAGCCACTGGGTTTGCGGGGTATTTGTCAGGAAAGAGGTAAAGTGCTGCTTTACCTGTCAAAACTTAAATATAGGACATCTGTGCTGAGACAGATTTTTCCAGTTCTATCTAACAAGGAACCCAGCACTCACTGTGAGGAGACTGGGCTGGGGTCAAAGCACAGATCTCACAGAGGCCAAATTACTGAGAGCTTTGTAAAGCATGTTATAAAAAATGGGAGACAAGGAATTGTAAATACAGTGAATTTTAGGTCATAGAATGGATTGAAAAGGACCACAATGATCATCCAGTTTCAACCCCCTTGCTGTGTTCAGGGTCACCAACCACCAGACCAGGCTGCCCAGAGTCACATCCAGCCTGGCCTTGAATGC
Source organism: Excalfactoria chinensis (assembly GCF_039878825.1). Taxonomy (NCBI): domain Eukaryota; kingdom Metazoa; phylum Chordata; class Aves; order Galliformes; family Phasianidae; genus Excalfactoria; species Excalfactoria chinensis. The sequence continues at coordinate 10,973,870 of NC_092825.1, read as the reverse complement.
TTCCAGGGATGGGGAATCCACAACCTCCTTGGGCAACCTGTTCTAGTGTGTCACCACCCTCTGTGTGAAAAACTTATTCCTAATATCTAAGCTAATCCTCCCCAGTCCCAGTTTAAAGACATTCCCCCTTCTCCTACCACTGTCCACCCTCATAAACAGCCATTCCCCTAGCTGTTTTTACACTCCTTTCAAGTACTGGAGATGCTCCCCTGAGCCTTCTCTTCACCAAGCTAAACAAGCCCAGTTCCCTCAACCTTTTTTCATGGGAGAGGTGCTCCAGACCCCTGATCATCTTATTAATCCTCCTCTGGGCCCGCTCCAAGAGCTCCATGTCTTTCTTGTGCTGGGGGCTCCAGACCTGGACACACTACTGCAGATGGGGTCTCACAAGAGCTGAGTAGAGCAGGACAAACTCAAGAGAAACCCTGTATATTTGTCTACTTTGTGGAACTCAATTGCTAATGCACAGAGAAGTTTACATTCATCCTCACCGGTCTTTAGATACATTGTGCTATAAGCAAAGAGCAACAAAAAAATGTTGAAAAAAAAGATGAATAACCTCCCTTTTAAGGTATGTGAAAAAAGTGAGTGTTACTAGAGTTATTAGTGAGCCATTCGATTTCCTGTGTAGTAGCTTTGTAATGGTTGCCTGGAAATATCCAAGAAGTCTGTGGAGCAAGGCAAACTTTCCAGTCAAGAACATCAAATCACTTCCTACTTTAGATGCAGTGAGATTTCTGACCTTCTGGAAGAAATTTAAAATGAGGCCATTATGAAGATTAATTTTTAAAAAGGAAAAGACTGCTTTTCCTTTTTAATTAATGATCTCTGTTAAAAACAAGAGATTTCATAAAAAAGCCAGAGGAAGGAGAAACAATAAAAATGTGGCTAGCTGGTCATATTGTAATAAGTATAATCCCACAAGTCTCTTTTGTTTAATGTGTCATGCTTCATTGCCATTTAGAAGTCAAAGACTGAAGGATTAAGGCTATACAGAGAATGGGATTAAAAATCACCTAGTTCGATTTCTATTTGAGATTAAATAATATTTCAGAAGAAATTTCAACCTTCTGATTTTCATTTGCACCAAGACCTTGTGAACAATCTTTGCTAAACCTTATGAATTCTTTTCTATGTGAAATGACTTTCTTTAGGAATTTTCCACATTAGAGCATCCACCCCACAATGTTTGTACTTTGGTGGCAAAAATCAACCTCATGCAGTCAGTAAGGGATTTGCTATGTGCTTTAGTGGTGAGTGCAATCCAATTTATAGCTTGTTAAAATGTGAATTGTTAAACTTCTGTCCCTGTTTCTCCTGATGAGTTTAAAAATCCCTCTCCCTCCCTTTCTAAATTTCATTATGCATTCCAGCTGAAAACTACTTAAGCTTAGGTAGTTAACTTGGCAGCAAAGTGAAAAAGGGATGCTATTAGAAACTGAATGTGAGGAGCTCCAGCAGAACCAGCAGAAACTAAAACTGCCATTCATTTTCCCACTCAAAATACCCATTTTGTGGTAGCCATGTAGCCTTGGTCCAATTTCACCAGTTCAAGCTGCACTAACATGGTAGCTTCAGCTTTCTGTCCATATTTAGGAGTTGGTCACTGGTGAATATGTTCATTTTATTCTGAAATCAAATAATTTGAAAAGTTTTACAAATCAAACTTATTGAAATTTAAAGTAAATGTTCATTACATTTTATATCACTAATAAACGTACTGCGCTCTTTACACTGGATATTTATTCTAAATGCTTTAATAAACATTTAAACCTTAAAGGAACCATATATCAACAATATAACTTCATAGTTCAGAATCTCAGATCATCTTACAAGCAAGTAAATTTCCTAGTGGTGTGCTTACAGGACACCAGTTCATAAAACACTGAAACTTGAACAGATTTGTTTTAGTAATGTCATGAACTGATTTGAATGAAAGCCTGTGCTTTTCAGCATCTAAGACAATCTTGTCTCTGCAGGTTGCATTCAGGCTGACAGTACCTGTTCAGACAGGGACTCTGTGGGTCCTGCTGATCTCTCCATTTGAGCACACAATCTAGGTGAGTAGTGGGAGCACTGAGCACACAGCAGCCAAGTGCTAGCTAAACAATCAAAGAAAAAAGACATTCTTTCTTACTTTTATTCATTCCAGTCCTTGCAATTATTAGCTCTATTTAAGATTAAGGTTAATACCCCACAGGGATTTGTATATCTGCTATAATGAGAAACTGCAATGCCTCTGAAAGCAACACAACACTTAATAGTCCATTACAACTTAAAGGACTTATCTATCACACTGACAAGCAAGCTTCAAGGAAGCACTCCTGAACCTCATGCTTCTCCTAGAAAGATGCCAGCAGGTTGCCTAGGGCAGGCCCCAAGGCATAGGCAAACACAGTATGGACATGTGGACAGCTCTTTTGTCCTCAGTGTTACCCAAGGATGAACAAGATTTACTCTCCAAATATGTGTCACTGCAACCAGATTGTCCAGAGAAGTATCTTCTGAACTCACAGGAAAACAAAAACCACTAATGGAGAACCCCCCATTCTTATTTTTATTATCATTACCGTGACTTTGCCACATAAAGATTTTTGAAGTCAATGCATTTCCAGCTGGCATTGCCAGCATGAAATGCCCTTTGAATGGTTAGAAATGTTCAAGAGATTTCCTCTTATTGTTTAATAGATTCAGAACTTAAAAAGCAACTTAAAAAAAAACATGTACTTAAATAGAAGAAAAAATTCATTGTGATCGATATTATTACAAGTAATGACTGCTCCATTACACAACTGATGGCATTAAATGCTGTTTAAAAAAAAAAGGTTAGTACACTGCAAAATAGAGTTCTAAGTAAGAACTCTGCAGTTTAAAAGTGCAGTATTCTTATCATCTGGAAACACCTGGATTTAAGTCACATCTGAAAATGAATTTGGTAGTCTGTCAATCAGTTTCCTAATTCCTAGTCATTTGTTCATATCACAAAGACACCAGGCAGGAGTGTGCGATGGGCAGTCTCTACCCAAAAGTGACTCAGGCCTTGAGTAGGAAGGGTTTTGATGCCTGAATTAAAAAGCGTTTGCAGAGCAGTTTTAAAAGTTTGCAGCAAAATTACTCATCTGCATGTGGCACTCTCAGCTGAACCCTGCAAGCACTGCTTGCTTGCCCTTGGGAAAAAAAGCCAACAGTCCTTGGCACAGCAACTCAACCCATACCAGAAGAGGAGGTTAAAATGTCTAGGGACAATGTCATGCTCTGTATTGTTCTCATATTTTCTCTCTGGACTGATTAATCTGACACTATATTCTGCATCCCATCTGGCAAGGAGCTTACTAAACATGCTTTTCACACTTACAGCACAGTATCTTTTCCAGGCTGCAATAGAGAAAGTTTATGTGCTTTAAAATAAAACAAATTGGTCTCCTAACATTTTTTTTCATAGATAAGCAGCAACCTCAAGAGAATATGCAGAGGAGGTCAGACTCTGGCTGTTAGGCAGAGGAAAAACATCAGAGCCTTGAATATTTCACTAAACCCTGGATCAAGATTAAAGATGCAAGCAAGTGATCAACCTCTGCCTTCAGATGTCTCTGTCTCTGCAGTATAGGCTTTCTGGCTCATTATTTTGTACTCAAAGCCCATGGATAAGTTCCCAACAAGAGATCTGGATTCCCTTTTAGGCACCAGATCATCACTTATCAGATGCTGCAGCAAGTACCTATCTCTTACAACAGCAAAATCCCTGCTTCCCTTCACAGAGAGCAACTAAACTTCCTCCCTTGCTGGCAATCACTTAATGTGTACATATCAAGACAATACAGTCCTGTATTTCCCATGGAAAATACCGGTTAGTTTTTAGACTCCAGCCTCCAAACAGCTTCAGTGAGGAGTTAAAATTATTTTGAATATTTCTGCACTTTCTTGTGAGACGGACAGATGATTACACAGAAAGTCTTTCAATGCAGTAGACAGCTATTCTTTATTAACTGAGGACAAAAGAACCAATAAAAGATAACAGAGGTTAACTAGCTTTTTGTGAATTGCATGGCTGTCGTGCACTTACGGACAGAAAACTATCAGAGATGGGTGCTGTGGCCTTTATTTAGTAATCCTGTGATCTGTGGCTTAGTTGTATGTTTTAAACGAACACTGAACTAAAATTCTCCAATGCAGTTTTCCTGAAAAAATGCCCACATGAACTGCTGACAAAGTAAGTGGAGGCCTTTTCATATGTTGTGATGTCTCACTCCACATAAAAACATTATTAAATATACTGACATATTTAATAACCAACAGCATTCCAGAGTTTGAAGACAACAACCTATGCTGGTTCAAAGTTTGAAAAAGACTCTCTTTACCAATACCAAAAATAATTCCCTGAAAATAGGGTTTAAAATAACAGTGCTGGTAGACCCTTGATTGTGGTGGAACAAATGGTACCATTTAACACATAATGCAACTAGTGCTTAACATTAGATATCAATCATGGCTTGTATAATCCCAGGAATTCCTATGTTGATCAAGTAAAAAAAATACTTTTCCAAAGCTGGTATCACTTTCTATCTTGGTGTCTGAGGCAAATGAACCCTGTGTGTTCATACTGTCTGTCTTTTAAAGTCTGAATCTATTGCTAGTTTTCAACTAATGTTAGCTGAGTCACAGATGCCTCAAAGATAAACACATTACATGATCTGTAAAAATCAGCAACTGTGAAGGGGAAGATGCCTTATAGGTGGTCCTGCACCCAGGTATGTTACACTGGGAACACAGCAGATGGCCCAGCCCAGCCTGCCCAGAGCTTGCAAGCTGTCCTGGAACCTGGGGAACCCACAAAGGCTTGGGAGAGCCTGGGAGAGTGGGAGGACAGGGAGGCTGGAAGCGTACGGAATGACATAAGGTAATCGTGGAAGAACTGAGGCTGTTTCTACTTAAGTTATGCATAATCTTTGTCAGAATGATGTATTTTGGTTATTGATCTTTTTATGTTCTGATTTACTCATCTTCTGGTAAATGCCTGATTTTTGACACTATGTGATCATTAATTTTTCTTGTAGAATTTTTGTCATGTTCACCCACAGAAGGAGAGGGACCTCAAAAGACTGTCAGAAATGAAAATAATTTTATAAATAAGATAAATAGACTGCAGAGTGCTGCTGAAGCTGTGAGATCACAGCTTAGTCCCCGACTCAGCTGCTGATCAGTCTTTCTGATAGAAAACATGAGAAAATCCTTAAGAAAGTTTTCAGAACCAACTTAAAAAAAATAAGCAAAAAAGAAAAAAAAAGAAAAATAAAGGAAGAAAAAGGAAAGAAAAAAGAAAAAAAAGCAAAAAAAAAAAAAGAAAAAAAAAGAAAAAAGCAAACAAATAAAGCAAAATAAAAATAACCCCACATACTTCCAAGAAGAAAAAGATAATTAAAAGATTTTTACAATTTACAGCGAGAACAATTAGAGAGTAGCAACAAGCAGAATATTATATTGAAGGAGACAGTGTTCAGGGTCACACAGTGCTTAAAAAAAACAAAAGCCTCCTAGCTTCCTCCCTCAGCTCATACTGGACTCCATTCATTCAATAGAAACAAGGGCTTGATTTGGAGTTACAAGATGTCCTGCTTATGCATTGCCCACTCAGCATGGTACAGCATTTCCTCCTCTTTTCACATCTTCCCCTACCTGTAGTGCTCTGCACAAATCTCATGTGCAAATCTCTGCAGGTAATGCAGCCTAACTCACCATAAAGGCCCCGACTCCTTTGTACCAGATAACAGAAATCTGGTTTCAAATGCAAGGATACTACTGCTTCAGCCAAATCCGCAGATGAGCATTTAGCTACTATACACTGCCAGTAGTGGGCACTGCAATGCACAAACAGTACCCATACAAGACAAAAGTTCACATCTTGGTTGCCAGTGAAAACAGATGTAAGAATCGAGAAGTAATGCTTTACCCATAAAACCAGCACACCTAAACTCAAGCGCGCTGACAAAAAGAAAATATAGAGAGATGACATCTTACAACATGATAGTGAAGAATCAGGTAACCAACAACAAATAATTTCTTATTATGCTTGTGATTTACTTTAAGAGATAATTTCTGTAAAGTTGCACATAGATTTAACTGTAGAGCGACTTGTAGTTGCTAAAAGGAAGGAGGTGTATGCAAACGTAGACATTCTGTAGTTCAATCATGGCAGAGATACTAAAAGAAATCTGAGAAATAAGAAAAAGAAATCTTTGCTATGTGGTTTGAGTTTTTAAAAAGAAATTTGGAATGTATTAAATCTAAGTATACCGTGAGAAAGTCCTAGTTTTTATTTTTTGGTTTATTTATTTTTTAATGATATGAAAAATTGTTTTAATGTTTTAATTGTTTTTAAAAAATCTTTTAATTGTTTTAATGATATGAAAAATTGTCAATTTTAACAAAGCCTGGTGAAATCTGAGAAAATACTTGGTTAGTAGTCCTGTTTACATTTGTGGAGTTATAACAACAGAGTCAGAGTTGCCCATATAAACCTTCTTCCACCTCCAAAATCTGTCTTTCTACCAGAGTAAGATGGTTTAGAGGGGAAGAACACCTACAGGAAACAAGGAAAATGGTCAACTGCAGACTAATTGCAGGATTTCAGTTATTTCTACAGTATTCTATTTCTATAGTACAGGGGTATGAAAAAAAATGGCGGGGCAGTAACTTAGACCAGCAACAGGAAGTGGGACTGTATGTAAAATGGTGAGATTTTGAGAAAGAACTATTTCTTAGCATTAAGGCACTAATAACATAGAATGGTTTTAAAATAATTCTTTCTTAATTCTTAACATATTTAAAAGATGCTAACAAACTGAATATGAAGTGAAAAAGGTGCTCCTGTGTCTCACATGGGATGTTTCCAGCTAAAAACGTACTACATAAATTCTTAGAAAAAAAGTAAGGAAAAGTGGGCCTGTTTACTCATGTGAATGCTTCTTGCTTTTGCAAGGTAGTTACTATCTTGGCATTAGAGATGGCCTAGTCAGAGATCATCCTTATGATTTGGATTTTAACATTCATCTTCAAGTTTTTGATTTCATTTTGTTTTGTTTGGCATACTAAACATATCAAGAATTAAAAATCAGTTACGGAAATAAATCATCATTTTTCTCTTTCTTTCTCTCTTTCTCTCTTTCTTTCTCTCTTTCTTTTTTTTTTTTTTTCTTCTTCTTTTTTTTTTTTTTTTTTTTTTTTTTTTTTTTTTTTTTTCTTTCCCTAATTGAAGAAAGGGGGTTGGGATCTGAGATGTTTAAGGATGATTGATCAATGTGGTGGCAGTGGTCTTGAAGATGGAAGAAGAACTGAGTTCTTGAATTCATGACTATCTGCATGATACTGCATGTACCACACAAAGCAGTGAGAGAAAACTCTTCGGCTAGGGTGAAAAGGAAAAGTCCTACATGCCTTTAAGTGGCAAGGTACAGGTATGTGGAGGTTGAAAGTACTAGGTATTTACACATGAACCACATGTCTGTGCCCTTCATTGTTAAAAAAGATCTGGTATGCACAGTCAATGAAGTCAAAAGGCAACTCCACTCACCTAAATAAACATCTCTCTTTTTCAGTCAAGTTTGTGGGTGTAGAGTAGATGGAAAGGCAGATGACAGATGAATAATAGGTGAACTCAAAACTTTATTTATAGTTTTGAATCTAGTTGTATTTGAAAATGAAGACATGGCGAAAGGAGGTTGGCATAAAAAGAAAGAGAAGGGTAAGAGTGATAGAGACTACTGATTGGAATGGGTTAGAAATGAATGAAGTGAAATGCGACTTTCAGATCTCAGGAAATTTCCACAGATGTTTAATCCCCAATTTCCTACAGAATGGAATTTTTCCTAAAATGGATTTAAGAATTTGAAAAAATAAATTACTACATTTCTTAATCAAAATTAAACTTTCTACCATAATAGATAGTTCTGTCATTTAGGCTTATTTCCATATTAGGCTACATTTTATTGCCTTATGGGACTTGTACTTTTTTTCCATATTCTCTCCTAGAACAGACTCTGTTAGTAGACTACTCACATAATACAGCTGTAATCATGCATGTCTGATGAGTCTGTTATACGTTATAATTCTATGTAAAATGTAGCAACCAGGGAATCTGGCTTATAGTGGGCAGAACTATAATGTCTATCTGCAGACAAATATTGGTCAACCATTCTATGATTCTATGATTTTTCATGTTAAAAAAATACCAAAACAAAACTCGAAAACATTTTTAAAAAGTATTCCAACCAGACAAATCCATTTATTTTTTTTTTTTAATTCTTATCTTTAGGAGAATAATAATAAAAAAAAAGAAGTCAAGACTTCCTGAAATATATCAGAAATGCGTAAAATATTCAAGTTTGTATTGCCAGCCATTTCTCTTTCCTGCTGTTATGAAACTCAAGCACCATATAAACAGAAAGAAAGAGGAGGTTCTTTCTTCAAAGAACTCCCATCTAAGTAGATCTGACAGAGAAAAAGTCAAAGTAATTTGCTGAAACTCACGCAGAAGGTCATGACAGAGACAGAAATAAAAATCAGCCCTTAAAACCTCCTGACCTACAAAAGGGGTAAGAGCAGTGTCTGTCATTAAAGAAAAACAGAAGGAGTTCACAGCGTGAAGGCAGAGAAAGCTTAACTTGGTAGAGCTTGTCAGTCTCTCAGAAAAGATGTGAAATTTTCTTCCAAAAGGAGGGATGTGCTGGAAGGTTAGTTTACACTTTCAAATAGAAGTGAGCAAGCACCAATATTTGCAGGTATGGAACGCTGGGGAACATGGAAAATTAGTTTTTGGCAAAAGAACATTGAAGAGCTGGAAGTGGAGGAGAGGAGATGCTTGGAGCAGGGGGGGGCCCAGTACTGTTGGACCAAAACATCAGGAGGACTCAAATATTAAACACTGCTCAGACTTTGTCGGGGTGGAGATGGCGCGCTGGGGGTAGAATGAAGAAGGATTTAGCAGGATTTGCGCAGAAAGAGAATATGAAGGTTGGGTTGTTGAGGTGAAAACCTGATGGCAGAATCTGATAGGTGATAAGGACATAATAGTATATCTCAGGGAATCAATACAAGTTTCGCATGTTGGAAAAGGAATGTCGATGAAGACACAGGCTATGAAGACAGCGATACAGAAGCATATTAAGTACCATTTCCTATCTCAGTACATTCTAAATTTTTGTATCTCTTAGTAAAAATGTGCCATAATAAATCATGAAATGTAACAGAAAAGATGCTTGGCATAAAAGAGATATACCAAGTCATAGCTGAAACGTGTGAAACTACTTCTTGAACTGATGTTAAATCTAATTGAAAATTCCATACCCCCATGTGCTATAGCAAGCACCATGGTGGAGGACCTCAGAGCAAGGTACAGTCATTTAAAGACATTTTAAGAGACCTTCTTCTGCAAGTATTGGACATTAAAAAAAAACAAAAACAAAAACAAAAACAGCAAAACACCAGAAAACCACAACAGCAATTTTTGAGAAACTGAAGAACCTTAGGGAAAGAGGGAGACATTGCAAGAACAAACTCTAGAAGAATACAAGATCTCTTCCTACTCTGTTAAACTTCAAGTACTTTGCAGTAATGAGGTGAGTAATTTTAAAGGACAGCACGACCCAGAACACTATCCTAATTCAATAATCTAGTAGTCAAATAACTGTAAGATAATTCTGTTTCTTTAATGCATTGATCATCATTTAAAATTATATCAAACACTGCTATTTTTTAAATATTTCAGTATTTTTCGAGATCTCAAAATAGCAGTTAAAAGAAAGAAAAAGAAAAAGCAACACACAGTCACTCCAAGTAATGTGGTATGTTACTTCATATATATAGCTGGATTTATTCTCTCTGCTTTTTCTGTGACTATTTCTTCATATAGGTAATGTGAGAGATTTATAATACAGAACTCCTGTGCCCTTGTTTTGTTTCAGTAACACTTCTTGTCAGTACAGAATTTACTCCAGGGACTAGTGTTGTAAGTGCTGGAATAAGCATCACAAAATCATTCAGACATGTAATTTCTGATGTCAGAAGAGAACGTCAGAATTACTGCTGAAATAAGTAAAGGGTTTTTAGAATAAAGCAGCCTTTCAAAAAGAAGCCGTTTGCAAAAACAGAACAGTTTATACCAAATCATTGCCCCTACATTTCACACAACCAGCAACTCTTCAGTGACCCTTTATCAGCCCTGAATTGCTCTAAGTTTTCTTTCAATTAATAATATCTACATTAAACAATGTAATGCATTTTAAAAAATTTAAAATAAATCAGACAGAGTACATGAAAGCCTATTTGTCACTTTAAAATACTAAAATGCTTTGAGTTAATGTAAATAGCATGCAGGCATTTAATTCTCTATATCTCATAATAACAAAACAAGAAGCATCTTTAGAAATCATTCCTTCTTAACTGGCTCACTTAATTAACACTGAAGTATTAAACAATAAAATAAAACTCCTCAGCAAAAGATCCATCTCTGTGCATATTTAATTTGGCTTTATTAAATGATTCTGATTCCTGAAACTTTACCAGAGCACAAATAAAAATCATTCTGAGTGCATAAGCAATAGTTTGAGGAGATGTGTATTCCATCTCTCTCGTTGAGTTAGTCGATTTACTACTCATCTCTCCTGCGTATCAGTCGCAGCTCCTCTAAGCATCCCCATACTATTTACACTGATAAATTTAAAACCCTTAACAACGCAGTACCCCAAATGCAGTCACAAACTCGGACAGACACAGATCTATTTTCTCCATCCCACACGGTGCTTTATCAGACGCTATTTTGTTTAAATTGGCTACTAAACAGCATAGCACTGTACCTTTAAATACAAATCAAACAATATTCATATTCCCACGGTGCTGCTAGCTTCCCTTATGCACTGAATCGCCTGTAGATTAAAAGCTCAGAATCTGAAAAGGGATTCTGTTCTGCAGACCAAAGTTCTCCGTAGGAGATGAGGGAGAGGGTCAGTCCCGGAGTCACACACACACAACAGGCAGAAAACACACTTGTGATCCTCAGCTTTGGATAGCATCAGAAAGGGGAATAAAAAGCAGAAACACATGGCACACTGAGAACTGGTATCACTTATGGCTTCTAACCAAAGCAGCAATTAAACACCTTTCATCATTCCCCCAAATGCCCGATTTTTGTAAGAACTGCGAGAGACACACACACACAAAGGCAAATCCCCTCTGAGCAGCAACGAAAACTTAATAACCTACCATTTTCTTTGCACTCTTCTGGAGGTTTAGCCTTTTTCGCAAGTCGTGGATCCAGCCATGATGTTGTCTTTGTGTTATGGCTGAAAAGAAAAGAGATCACTCTGAGCAGACACATACTGAAAGGAATCAAGTTTATTCCTTAAGAAAAAAGGGTTAGTCCAACAAAATTGCAATCGATACACTTAATTTGCTTACTGGTTCTAAGTAGCCCTGAAGGAGGTGTAAGAGTAATTGTGCAAGGCAGCTGTAAATTTGGCAACCTCAGCTCCCTGTCCTCAAAGCAGCTATTTTTATTAAAATCAACTAGAATGTTGCCAAGTTAACCTCATTGAAAATGCAGAACTCATCCAGAGCAAAAGGAATTTATTACAAATACAGTGTTCTCCCGTTGAACGAGTGCAGGCGGCAGGATTCTGTACCATTCTCACAGTTTTCGGATAGAATTATTTTCATCTTAAACCTGTCCTTTTCATAAACGCAGGTTTCTTATTTCTCACCAGCAGCACTGGCAAGGCATAGTGAAAGTAATGCAAATTACGGCATGTTCCTGCAAAGACTACGTTTCCGGACAGAGTGATTAATGATACTTTGTTTAACAAACCTTTATCTCTTCATAGATAATCCTTCTATCAAGATAAAATAGATATGCACAAGCTGAATGAATCATGTGGCTTTCTATACTCTGAATAGATCTTTGAGGAATCAGCCATAAAATAGCACTGAACTGATACAAACTGTTTTCTAAGAGATTATTTTGTCAAATGAATTGACACTTAACACACCTAATGAGACTTAAACCACAATTTTTTCAGTGTATACCTTTAGCATAAGCATTTGATTTTTGGATCCAATTTTTTTAATTTTTAATTTTATTTTATTTTATATTTTTAAAGTATGTTAAGCAAGGAAGACTGTAAAACAGAAAAGGATGTGATCATTACTCCTTTATGTTTTGAGATGCCTTTCTTACAATACCATCATTCATAGTCCATTCTAACCCATGTTTTATTTATATGATACACCCTAGGAGGATGCTTGTTCCATACAATTTATACAGTACTGAATTATTTAGGTTATTATTAATTTGCTATGTCATTGTGAAGTATACTTAAGATCTCTCTTATGAACGTTAGCATAAGGTGTAGAGAAATGGGGAACCTGGCAAAAAATGGATTAGGATGCAGCTTTTAATTGGTAAGTTACTGACTGATACAGTCCACGTGGTCCCAACAACACTGGTTTCCCCAGGGAAAAGCAAATGCACAGTACCAGCCCTTTCTTACACCTTAACTCACTGTTTAAGCCTTGGCAGGTAACTTTTCATCTGCCTTGATTTCTCCACCTCTGAAAGCAGTGACAGTACTTACTGCTCAGCATTATTGTCACAATATTAAGTCTTCCTACACACTTTGGATATAAAAATAAAAATAAAAGGGAGATGAATGTCATGTATGGATAAAATAGCAAACAAAATGAAAATTGAGGCATTTAAATTCCTATTTTCAGCACACCCTAGTCTAAAACACCATTTGTGACAAGCAAAGAGGAAAAATGAAATCTTCACCTACTTTAGGAACATGGCTGCATCTGCAGAATATGAAGAACAACAGACTAAAGGTACAGCAAATTTGAAACAATGCCATCAGCCCGTGCTTGATTTCAAATGTAAGTAAGATGCTTTCTCTGAAGATTTGGCTGCCTGTGGTCTCCTGTAGGGTGTATTTTTATACCGCAGTCACAGCCTAGCTGCAGCTTGTGCAGACATACTTGAGCTAGCTTTAAATTAACCAGTGGAGCTACCGGCAGTGACGCTGTTGCAGCAGCGTGGAGCTCAGCATAGGCTGCTCTCAGCTCCTTGGGTGCAGCCAGCAGCACACACTGCTCCATGCTACCACAGGTGCCTCATTAGTAGTGTCAGCGCTAGACACTAGCTTGGGCTGTAGGTGCAAGCTGCAGTAGCAACTCTGGAGTATGGGCATGTCTGTGCAATAGCCACTGACTCCCAGCTACCAATTCTGAATGACTGCAGGGACCCCCACTGGTTGCAGGGATTCACAGATAGTTTCCTACAGCTCCAGAAGAGCAAAATATATGACCACACTTAGGAATTTTTGCTGTGATATAAAATGCATCTCAAAGCACTTTAGAAAGGGAATAAAAACCATCATTCCTATTTTCAAGGTGGGAAAATGGAGTCACAGAGACAGCAAGCAATTGTCCACAACCACCAAAGGACCCAGCGGCAGAACCAGTGCAAATGGCCAACTTTGTTGTAAGCTGGCTGGCTGGTGTTTGCCTCATAAGACTGCATGAAAGCAGAACAGACCAGTTCACCAGTCCTGAAAATATCCCTGTGACATTTCTAGAATAGGCCTGAAATGAGTTTCCAGGCTTCTGCAAAGACAGGTGCCAAGCTGAAAATAAGCCCAATTCAGCGTTATTGTTTAAACGTGTGAATTACTTGAATTACATCCTTTGAGGGTTTTGTTGAAACCAAAAGCAACAACAAGCAAACAGCTACGCTTCCCTTCAGCATAAATGTAGCTTTCATAAAGCCAGGAGGACTACCGCCTTCCAGTTTTGTCCACTGTGCCCATTCCATGCAAAACCAAAACTAAATAAAAAAGTCAACAGTTTTTCCAGCAGGAGAACGATCCTTTTTCAGTCTGCAGCAGCATTTCAGAGAGTGAAGATGGTATATAATCTTGATGAGGTCCTACAACACTCAATCTCCTTTTCTGCTTTCTGTCTCATTCAGCAGAAGTTTTAATTATCTGCAAGAACTTTTATCTAAAGCAAGCAGGACCAAAGTACCTTTGGAAAATCACCCCTCTCCACCTTATCCATCTCTGTGCTTGCTCCCTTGCTCCACACCTTCTCTATCATTCATACAGAAACATATGGAATCACTTGCAATAGGACTTCAAGCACTTCCAGACAGGTGCGCCAGCATGTGGTAAACCTCCTTTTCCTTTTCTGAAGTTTGACTCTATCTGAAAGAATGCAGAATCAACAACAGGACAAGAGGGAACTGTCTTAAGTTGTATCAGGGAGGTTCAGATTGGATGTTAGGAAAAATTTCTTCTCAGAAAGAGTAGTGAGGTATTGGAATAGGCTGCCCAGGGAAGTGGGAGGTGGACTCACCGTCCTTGGAGGTGTTTGAGAAGAGAGCACATATGGTACTGAGGGGCATGGCATAGTGGGCATGGTGGGGATGCATTGATGGTTGGACTAGATGATCTTAGTGGTCTTTTCCAACCTTTATGATTCTATGATTCTATTCTATGATTCTATGAGCTCCATCTCTACAAAACCACCTTAGAAGTAACCGTTTGGATCACCTCAGCAACCAGGTACCCAGTGCGCCTACACTCCTACCATGAGTAAACACTTGACTACCAGTACATGTAAAAGAAGAAAATAAATGCTCCTGCATTACAGGAGCATGTCTTTGTATGTCTATTTCTCTCCCACTAAGGATGTATATATAGCAGGTTCCTCCATCCAGTCTCCCTTGTGCCAGATATTGAGTTGCAGGCTTTAGAAAGATACTTCTCTTTCCATACACTGTGCTGCTGTTTAGGTTACTCTGAAGCCCTATCCTTGGAGACATTCAAGGTGAGGCTGGACTAGGCTCTGAGCAACCCAATCTAGCTGTGGGTGTCCCTGTTCATTACAGGGGTTTGGACTAGATGACCTTCAAAGAGGTCTCTTCCAATTCAAATGATTCTATGATTCTACTCTATTATAACCTCCTGTTAAATGTCTTCCAGAAAGGGCTAAAACTGAGCTTAGCCAACAGCACAGACACTGTGCCCCCAGTGGCGCAGTGGTATAAGCTGCCGCTTGTGGCACTGGAGGGCCCGGGTTCGAATCCCCCCTGTGGCGCAGGGGTAGAAGTGCCGCTTCGCTACACAGGGGGCTCGAAACCCGGGAGTTGGACTCGATGATCTCTAAGGTCCCTTCCAACTCGCACGATACTATGATACTATGATGAAAAGAGGCAGTTTGTTTTCCACACAGATAGAACAAACTGAAAATGAGAGGAAGAACAAGGGCTTGGGTAGTGCTGGCTGTCTGAATGTCTCAGTGCAGGCTGCAGGGACAACTTGTGGAAGATGTCAGCTCCTCTGAGTCCTAGTGCTCTGCCTGTTCCATATCCAGCTCTGCAATGGATTAGAATTTGTAGAACCTATAGGGAGACACCATTTAGCTCCAAAAGAGTTTTCAACCTAATTTAAAAGAAGACCTGGTAGGAAAGTTTTAACAGTGGCAAGAAGAAGGAACAGTAAAATGGTCAAATTAATACCAGTGGCAAAACTAACTCTGACACATATCCGCTACAAAAGCTGTGAACATTTGAATGTTTCTGAAGCTCTAAAAATCCTGTAAAATGCACACAGGATAAGCTGCCCTGCCCCACATCTAACCATGTGTGCACTTTGAGGAGTCCTATAGACAGACCAGAAGGAGAAGGGAATGAGGATTTGCAGATTAGTTATGAATGAGTTGTGGATGAGTAACAGAGGTGGTTGCGGAACAAATGTACATACAGTCAGAGCAGTTGTCACCGGCTGAATGAGCATGAAGTGATGTAACAAAAGCATCCTGGGAGAAATACAGTTGTAGCCTCACCAGAATTTTCCACTGGCCACTTTTTCATTACTCAGCAACAACCATACCTCATAATTAATGGGCAGATTTATAAAGGCTATACTTACACAGTTTCCATGATATTGATTAATAGCTAGGATGACTGAACTAATACATGCTTACTAGCAAACCAACCAGGTATGCCTCAGAATGTCTTAAAATCAGCAGCAACCTCCTAATTCTTGAAACCTTGAAAGCAGTGAATGATGAAAAGTCTCTTTGGTTCTGCTGAATAGAGGTGGAGCATGAAAATAGCAGAACATTTGTAAATTCAGTCTGGTTTATTAACTCTTTCACAAAATAGAAACAGTTTTAGACCCAAGGTTCATTGCAGAGATAAAAAATAATGTCAAAATAAACTCCACCAGAAATGACTGCTATTTGATTATACTAGCCAGAATTCAATATACTAATGATTGAAAGTTAACTTAAATTCTTTACGGAGCACTTTCACTTGGCAGAAATCACTTACTGCAGTCAGCATCTTACAGTATCAATTAGAATAAGCTATAAACTTATATGAAAAAAAACACCAAACCAAAACAACAACAACAACAACAAAAAACAAACAAAAAAACCAAAAACAAACAAACAAACAAACAAAAACAAAAAAAAAAGCCAACCAAAATGTTTTTCAGCTGGTTTAAATAGAGTGAAAGAAGCTCAGAATAATTCCCAGAAACTCTGACTCAATCTTCCGTTCTTTTCTTTGTAGCTGTTCTTAGCAGCCTGTTCATAACCCAGTTTCCCAATATCACTGGAGCCTGGTGCCAGCACCAAACACTCTCTAGAAATTCAGTGGATATTTGTCCATACTTTCAGGTATTAAGATAACTGACACTTGGAGTGTGGCTTTTCTTGCTTAACAATGTACTAACTTACTATTATTTGTCATGAAGTGCATTATTTTACTTAAGATTTTTAATATGATAGATTGGCGTTAGTGATCTGCCAGTTTAAAGCACTTTGACAGATGAAGTTTCTTGTGGTAACAAAACAATCAGAAAATCTCTTGAAACATTTGTGAAGCGAATACAGAAAGCACTTACTGACAGTAATAGCTATAATGTCTTTTGAAAACACTGTAAACCTATTCTAAATCGTGGCTCTTGCAAGGTATGTAATTTGCACGTTATTGTGAAAGGCATTTCAAAGTGGGTATTTACCAATGTGCTGCTTCAGTGTGCTAAGGGACAGCACATATGGGTTTGTTTGGGTTTTTATTGTAAATGCATAACATTCAAGATGGTCCTCAATAGAACAGCTTGAGCAAAGGAGAGTATATGAGACAGAGAGAAACAAAGTGCACTATAGGCCAACTGACTTTCATATTAAAATGCTTACTCTTTTCCCCTGTTTGTATGCCTAAGATTTGACTGCAGAGCTTTGGAGAAATTGATTTTCAAGCAATTCACATGTAGGGGAACAGTGAAAAAAACAACTGATCAGTAAAATCACAATTTTGCAATTCATCCTTTGTGGGTGACTTCCCAAACTTCTTGTACACATGAAAGGAAAGATGCAGAAGTGACTCCACTTCTGACTATGATGAGAATGAGAGTAACTGCACGTCTTGTTGCACTTCACACTGTTGGTTTGTGCTGGGTATGCCTGGAATATGAGGTTTTTAAGAGATATAAGTTTGAGGATGCCTATTCTGTGCATCCTAGATGGCCGTGGGCAATGGTAAGCATTTATGTACTAGTACCAAATACAGTGGTGGTGCCTCTAGGCATTTGTAGGAGCCGAAGATGCATATTGAAGATTTTCGAAGGAATACATAAATGCCTAAGGTCTCCTACAGTCATTTCAACTGTTTAAAGCACTCTCTTTGACTCGGGCAACTAAATTGGGACCAAGAATGGACTTCATTTCATGTGACTGCATTATACAGCAAACTGTGTAGGATTCTTTTCTACTCAAAGGAAAGGCACCTATACAGAATAATTTATCTTACTTGTTTTAGGGTAGGATTAGGGACCTAAAAGTATGCTCTGAATACCATGTTTATGTCTATGGTGTCTTTCAACTGGTGCCCAGCTGCCATTCTGTAACAGCATTGTCATACTGGGTTTGTATCCTGTCTACCAGTATGTAACCTGTGCTATCACTATACTTTTACAGTTGTGCTTTGACTCAGATCAGGAGTCAAGTGAATATTTTAATTTACCCACAGAGCATCCTCAGAATTGTAAACTTCTTTCCTTTGAATCTAAACCAGATGACACACAGCAAGAGCTCACCTAGTGCACTTCAGCCATTCAGAGGAGTGCAGTGCAGGGCAGTTGGAAAGAGACAGTGAATGCAGATGCCAGGACATCAGCACCAAGTGTTTCACTCTGCCTGCTGATATTACTAAAGTAGATGCAGGTATGATTTAGCTCAGAAGAAATCCAAATGGGTTTTAACTCTAATCTGGTACCATGGACTGAATCCCTATTAGGGTTTGGAGACAATTATTTGTACTCTAGAGATAACTTTATTTTTAGTTTCATCTGAAAATCTTTCAGTTCACATACTCTAACATGTGAACCAAATCACAGTGAGGGAAACAACCACACTTTCTTCAAAAGTGTACTCCGGACAAACATCAACATTCTTCCACAGCTGTACCTTTGAATATCCTAGGGGATTTTTACTAATAAAAGCACCTATGTTTGGATAAATTGATTTCACCCTTTGCAGGATGCATCAGCCTCTGGAGATAATTACCTCTTCTCTCCGACCACAAGAAGAGTCTTGGTAAGTGGTTATACTAGATGCCTAATGCCTCAAAACAAGCTAGGTGAATAGAGTCCACTAGTCCATTTAAAGGAAAGAAGGTGAAAGAATATAATACCAGTACAGATGTCAGAAGAAAGGTGTTAAAAAAGGAGCTCTGCAGAGCAGCAGCATTTAGGGAAAAGACAAGAAATTAGAGAGTAAGAAAAGACAACAGGAGTTGAGCTGGAAGTTTGGCCTGAATGTCAGCATGGATTAGAAAGTGGTTGAGAGTTAAGGAAGATTTTGCTCTGGTACACATTAAGAATGTCTTTCGAACATCAAAATATAAAATAATAAAAAAATCAGTATTTGTAAAGTTTTTTACAGTTCCAGTCCCTTACTCCAAAGTAATTTGTCACAAGGCAAGGAACTAGTTGCAGGAGAAAGAAGCTGCAAGTGGTTTTTCCTGGTGCCAGTCCCACCGTGCACCATGTTGAAAGACAAATACAGGGGGATGTGACAGTTGTTATGTCTAACTGATATGGACAGATTCAACACAATGTGTAGAGATGGAAAAAGCATCATGGACATCTGTGATCAAATTCACAGGAAGCTGATGATTAAGAATCATCTAGGTGATAAAGTCATACTGATATTTGTTTCTTGAAGAAGAGAAATCCTGTCAGAAGTGCACTTTAAAACAGCATGTGGAAAAAGCCCTTGGAAGGACATCTTAATTGCCCATTAAGTAAAGCTGCAGAAATAACCACAAAACTATGACATGGCAAATCTCAGTATTACATACTGATATGCTGATGATGTAACACAGTTGCAAAAGACCCAAGTTAGCTCCTAAGAGACTGGACAGTTGCTGCAGGATATGGAAGTAATCATGAGCGGATAGAAGGGTGTACTTACATCTCAGTACTTTTAGCATATTCTGTTAAGAAAGATAAAGGTGATCAAAATCAACAAAGTAGCTATGCTTAACTAATATACTTTGCTTTTTGATGGTGAACTGATGAGGAAGCAGGATGAGTTGAGTATACAGTGATTCTTCAGGTAAGCAAGATGCTAGGACAAACATGCTATTCTTGCCATCAAGAGACATTCCTACCTTAAACATTAGAAATACTGATCCTATTGTAGTCAGACGCAATATTCTTAGAAACAAACTGGGTCAGGTTTTTACTTTTCTAGTCTGTAGCTGTTCATCTTTTCAGGTAACACCTGAAATAGCAGCAGCTATATTCAAAACATTAATGTCTATTTTTTACTGAGGAGAGTCCTTGGCAGAGACCTATTTTATGGCTGTTTTGTAGTCTTTTATGATGCTCTCATGAAAAGTACTTCTAACTAAAAAAGATACTGCAACGGGTCCAAAAAAGCAATGCTGATTGTAAGATCAGGTAAGGAGGTGTTAATGGAGGAAGATACTTCATATCTGTGAGATGCACTGGAAAGTGTTTTGTTAAACCTCACATGTCCAAATTCTCCTAAAAATGATCACCACAGTTCAGAGATGATCCCTTATAAATGTATTACAGAAGTTTAAGTGTATTCTAGACTTTTCTCCACTAACTAAACAGCCAATAATGTCACATTAGCAAAGAAGTGCTTTGAACAGAGTAAGTTAAATTGATTTTGTTATGGGTTATGCAATGTCCTTGAGACTATTCATTAAGGCTTATCTGTAGCTCAGCTTGATGACTGGTAGCTCTTCCTGGCTTAATGTCTTGCACCCTGCAACCTCTCCAGAGAGCTGTGCTCCCTAGGTAGAGAGGGCTGCAGAAAGAGGCAAAATCAATCCTGCCTTTTAGAAATAAGTATCATAAAAACCGAGACAGACCATTTCTACAGGATGGTCTATGATGTAATGGTAGAAGCAATGGAGTATGAGAGCTGAGTGAGTGCTGGATTTAAGGCTGACTGCCCATTACAGCAGATGGACCAAGATGCTTGCTTCTTTTACATTCCCTTCAACACTGCACTGGGACAACACAGCAAACATCGAATGCCTGAGATCCATCAGAGCCAATGTCTGCTGACTTTGCAAGGACAATACAAGGCTCCTCTCTCTAGTATGTGGTTTGAGAGCTGTTGGCAAGGTGAAGTCTGAAGGCTATGGGGAATTTCAGCCTTTCCTTAACCCCGGGAGAGGGATAAACTAAAAATCAGTGACAGCTACAATTTAAACTGCACCAAAATAAGTCACACTCATCATCTCTATTTAAAGTAGGGAAGAAGGATTAGAACTGGATTCTTTTTTTGGTGATATTCTAATTTATATCCAGTGTTTTAATTATTGCATGTTCTCATTAGCATATATTCTAAATGAAAGTAAACGTTGGAGGTGAACTCCTATTTGTGTGGTATGTGCCTGTATTTAAAACTCTGATTCCATATGTAAGGGAGGCTGGAAGCAACCCAAGCAACGTACTTAAGTAGCTCTTCCTGAAAAACAGTGGTAAGTATTATGCAGTAGGCAGGGATGCTCTTCCTGTTCTGTCTGTGAATGCTAATAAAGGTAAACATAGGGTCATGCACCTATGTCATAAAAAGGGAAAGAAATGAAGAAGCAAACTGAGTCATACTCTACAATGCAACATCCTCTGAATTATCCAGTTAATCTGGTGCCTAATATTTTTTCTTTTTAGAGCTTAAGGCAGAGGAAATTCCTTCCAGTGTGCTTTACAAAATGCTAGCTGGGCCATTAATGATTAACAAATAAATAATACCGCCTACAGTTATCTTTCTTCTCCTGAAGACACTCCCTCTCACCGTAAATCTGCCACGTTACCTCTGATGAAAGTGCTGATAAATGAAATCAGATGCAAATTTTAGATATGGGTTTTGAAGCAAATGAATGAAATTACTGTCATTCAGTCTAAGACCTCTGAGTATACCTGCGATGGTCTGGAACTTGAGATAGCTTACGGCTTGAAGTCCTTGGGGTTCAAAGCCACAATTCACAAGAG
This sequence comes from Excalfactoria chinensis, assembly GCF_039878825.1. Classification (NCBI taxonomy): domain Eukaryota; kingdom Metazoa; phylum Chordata; class Aves; order Galliformes; family Phasianidae; genus Excalfactoria; species Excalfactoria chinensis. Next base: position 10,952,283 of record NC_092825.1, on the reverse strand, counting down.
CCTCAAGTAGAGTAATAAAAGATGCTGCCTAGTATGACTTTTTTACACCCATCATGATGTACACTTTAAAAATGTTTGGTTTTCATCTATTATTTAATAATCTTAACTACTGTTCAGGGAGATGTTAGACAAATAGGTTTTTGTTGTCTTTTTATCTTTTTTTTTTTTTTTTGAGAAAGCAAATGGAGTCTCTTTATGCCATTAACCAAAGTGACTTCTAAACAAAGAGGCAATTTAACAGCATCCCCACGGCATTACATTCCAACTTAACCCTGTGAAGACTGTGCAATGTGAAAACCCAGATGATGAAATAACTGTTACTTTACTGGGATTCTAGTAAACAATTTGGTAGTTTTACAGACATGAAATAGCACATTTTTTCTGCAATAACATTATTCAAGAATATAATTTCTACAGTAAAGAGCCCTTGTAACAGTCTTTTTATCCAGCTTGTAGCTCTGATTGATTTCTTTATTTAACATAATGTTCATTTAGTGGAAGTGAATGATGTGTGCTGTCAGAATGGCAGTGTAAACCAGAGCTTTTCCAGGATAGGAAGCAAACTGTAACATCAAAGGAATATAAGGAGTGGAATGGCTGCTGCGTAGAGTGGCTGGGTTATTTTTATTCACTACATTTTTTAGAAACCACTTATTTCTTTTCTATTAAACTGCCTGCTTCAGTATTTGCCACTTTCACAGCTGGATGTGTTAGTGATTGCACCCCAAACCTCATCTCTCAAACATAACAGGCTTTTGTTACAACAAGTAAAACAAGAGTACCATATAATTCAGTCTGCTCAGTGTTCTCTGTCAGAGCATTCAATATATGCAGAAAAATTCTATATGGTAGTGAGGTAAGAAAGAAATGAAGGTTTAAGCGTACCCTGAAGTCATCCTAGTTCTTCTCTGCTTGCTTGGGCAAAGTTACTATATTTATTCTTTTTTCTAGAATAAGCACATTTTTGCCCTTTTCAGCAAAGACACTTATGTTTTAACAGTAACTGCTCTTTTCAGCCTTCCATTTGCCAGAAGCTATACTTGGTCATGTCAGTGTTTATGAAAAAATAATGCACACAAACTTTATTCTTATAATCTGTTTATGCTTCATGTGACTGTCATAAAATCTTACATGAAATAAGGGACTTAAAATAAGAGTGACATAGCCAAATGTTATTTTTACCTACTATAAATCAGAATAATGGCTAACACCCCAAATTGTTTGAGGCAGTTCCTTAAAGCAAACATAAATGCTTCTGCTTCCTCTTTAAGTAGTGTTGTGCAGATGACTGCACTGGCTTTTCCTTTCACTTTTTTTTTTTTTTTTTTTTTTTTTTTTTTTTTTTTGAAACATGAGATAATAAGAACTCACTCTTTTGCTCCATTTTTATTCTGATAATGTGCATTAATGACTGCACTTAGTGAAGAAGGAACTTTCATATTCATTCATTCAGTGAGTTGGCTAATTAACAACAGAAGCAATAGGTACATATGCCATATCAGGAAAATGTTTCTACATGTTCTACATGAATCCTCCTCATTGTCCATTTATCCCTTTTACTATTTCTAAATATATCATAAGCCTCCATCTACTACTCACTGGGTAGATTTTAGCTTTCCTATCTTTCTTTCCTTAAACTGGCAAAACTCAACCCTATCCCCCTCTGTCCACAAAAGGAAGACTCCAGAGACTGCACAGCTCAGCATAGCAGAAAAGTTTTGCTTTGAAAAGAAGACAGAATGACTCTACTTGCTGTTATCAAAGTGCTAATATCCAGTAACCTATTGAAAAAAACCACAACAGTATCCTTCAATGTAAATCGGTAATGTAGGAATTGTCACTAGCTCTTGGGAGCCTTGAGAGCCAGGACATTAATGGAGTTTTAGAGTAGGGAGTGCTCCACTGAACCATACAAACCATCTCACCATCCAGTTAAATAAAGTATATCTACTAGAAAGAAAAGAAGTAACACTCACTCAATAAAGTAGACTTCCCCTTTTTCTGTATAAGCCATTTCCCAGTTATCAGGCAATGGACCCAAGTCATCGTTCTCTTCAGGCTTTGTCTGTTTTGTTACATCCATATCCTCCTTTGTTTCTTCAGGCTGAGTGTATCCTGGTGCAGGGCATGGTTGGGCAGAGGGTACTTCACCTGAGACACCTGTGTTCTTGTCTTCATGTTCACTTGATTCTACAAGAGAAGAAGAATTACAGTTTTTGGATATTTAAATTAACAGTGGATAATATTCAGGGTGCAAGTCTAAGTCTTCAACAAGCATTCTATGAACTCTGAGTCTGAAAAAAAAAAAAAAAAAAAAAAAAAAGAGAGAGAGAAATTGCTGGATTTACACAACAGTTCCTCTGATGATACATTTTATCTTGGAACACAATAAAAGAAAGTAAAGCAATAAAAACAAACTGAAACAAGAAACTAATAAAGAGCTAAGAAATGAGCCAAAGAGTTCTTGCTTGTTTTGTCCCAGGAGTCCTTCCTTCAGCAGTTAACACTAAGCAAAAGGCAGCCTCATATCCACCAGCGATACTGTCTTGTGTCTCATAACTTTTCAAAATACACATCTATCAAGCAAACACCCTGTTTTGCTGCAGAAAACAAATCATTTTCAATTAAAAAAGTAAGCAGTCATATCCATAGGTAAAGAAAACAATACGACATATATGAATTTACAGCTATATCTAAGCCGTATATAATGTGGTTGTAATTTAAATCCCAATATAGTCTATGGGAGGTTTAATTTTCCACAATGACAAATGCCTCCTATACCCAGTGCATTTCCAAGTCATTGTGACCCAGAACATATTGAGGAAGAAGCCTTCCTTTCCCAACCTTTTATCAGTGCTTGGTCTTTTACTGTTTACTGATATAACTATTTATCTGACTACTGCAAGAAAGGATGCTTGAGAGAACTTGTCCTACTAAAGAGATTTCCTCATCCTTGGGGCTGAATACACTTGGTTGACTGGTCTAGTAGGCATGCGTTTGTATCATTTGGTCTATCTACCTACCGTTTCCTCCAAAAATGGAATGGGAACCTAATGCCTCAGTGGACCAGAGAAACTCATCCTTGGACCCTGGATCCTTGTTTTCTACTGCACTTAAGTGGAGCTTGGTCACACTGAAGCCGAAAAGACCCCTGTATTTGACCAAATTAACTACAACCAAAATAAGTTCACAATTTGAATGTATTGGCTAAATCTGTGATTCAATTGTCTGTGATTCAATTGGCTGAAATTACCCTACATATTGAGATGAGTGGGCTGGCTGACAGGTGACCACAGAAGCACTCTCATCTCACCTTTTCAGCAACACAAAGGGTAGAAAATATAATGAAAAAACACTAGGGTCGAGACAAAGGAGATGAACAATGCTCACCAATTGCTCACTATCACAGAACTGCACAAGAGGCTAAAAAGAAAATGTGTGTTTAGCATGAACACTTGAAAAAGAATACAGGCATGTAACAGTAAAATAGAGCAAGCAGCCTAGAAAATGGGATATGGTCAGGACATGAAAAGTAACAAGAAAACTTTCTGTAAGTACATTAATAATATAAAGACTAGAAGCAGATTCATTCCACTATGTTGGAAGAAAAGCTAATAATATATGACAAATATAAAACCACAAGGCAGTTAGTGTTCATTTTGCCTCAGTCACTACTGCAAAATGATTACCTATGATTAAATGACTAACATAATTAATGTCAGCAATAGGGATAAGGAACTCAGATTAGAATAGGCAGAGAATAGTTTAGGTATAATTTAGATGAAGCAGCCATTTGCAATTGGCAGGGCCTGATGAAATGAAACCTAAGCTACTTCATGAACCAATGAAACAGACTCATGGCTAGTAGTGAATACACCTTTTGAGATTCTACAGAGACAAGAAACTTCAGAAGGACATAAAGTCTTGGTTTCAATAAAGTACCTAAATTTTAGCTTTCTAGACAGCTTTATATTCTTAATTTCTGAGTGTCTAATCTCCCTCCAAAACAATTAGGTCATTTTGTAAAAAGGAGAAGCACAACTAATGAAACTCTAATCATAGAATCATAGAATCACAGAAATTACTCAGGTTGGAAAAGACGTTGAAGATCATCAAGTCCAACCACAACCCATCCATACTACCCTAACTAAAAACCCTCCACTAAATCATGTACCTGAGCATCACATCTAAATGGCTTTTAAGTAGTACCTCCAGGGATGGTGACTCAACCACCTCCCTGGGGAGCCCATTCCAGTGCCTAACAACCCGTTCTGTAAAGTTTTTCCTGATATCCAACCTAAAAACTTCACATCTATCTATTTTTACTTCCTAGAAGGACGTTGGGACCAAATCAAACCACCTACACATAAGCTCTTCAAAGGTGGTGAATAATTGTCAAGATTTAGCATGAAGGAATTGTGCCAAACTCTTTTTTATTTTTCTATTTTTTGACAGAGTACCAGATGTTGCTCCTTACAGAGAAATGGTAGACATAGCTTTCATTATCTTAAAAAAAAAAAAAAAAAAGAAAAGAAAAAAGAGAAAAAAGACTTTTATATATTCTGTCATTTAGAGAAGTGTGGAATATATTAGATCACATCTCAATCAGGGTGATGGTCTATAGCTTTATAGCCATATGCAGCTCATGCTGCTAAATGAATGTATTTGAACTACTTGTTTAATTTATTTTATGCTTTGGGAAATGTGAATCTGTCTGTGGGAACAAATGAATTTGCAAGAGGCACAAATGCAAGTTTTCCTTAGCTGAATCCCACAACAGAGCAGTAGGAACCCAGGGGAGATGCAGTCACCTCTTGCTTATCTGCCACTCACAAACTTTTTCTTTGGCTTTCCAAAGTCTGCTGCAAAATGCCACAATCAGCAATAATAATGAAGATGGGGAGCAAATGTCTAGAAAGGGAATCCTAACAAAAATACAGCAGAGGTATAGGGATGTGTGAGGGATATCTATGCATTTTGCCCAGTCAATAATAATACTATTCCAAAAGAAAAGCAAGCATCATAGTAGATAGAAAGAGTGACAATATGCAATATAGATCCTTCCATCTTCAGCAACAGTAGATTTTCAGTAGAAGCACAGAGCCCATTTTCAAGAATTTAATCTCAAGGAATTTAATGTCTGAAGAAAGCAATAAAAAACATCAGAAACATGGAAAGATGGAGGGTTTTGGTTTTTTTTAAGAGAAAAATTGGTGGTTATGGAAGGTGTTTTGGTATTATGGAGGATAAATGGTCTCTACATGCACTGAGAAAAGGATGAAGTAATTGCTGATAAATTCATCTCTATTAAGTAAAAGTGAATCTTCGTCTTTTTTAAGCATCATTGAGAGCACTGTGAGTTGTCTTTTACACAAGTCCTAACAATATTTCTAATGTAGGAATACTGCTGCACAGATTAAATGAGGTCAAGATATAAAGTCAGATCGCATATGACAATAGTAGAAAAAATAAACTTGGTGCATGGGTGCAGTGTACATACTAATGGTCAGCCCATTGTTCTGATAGGCCTGGTGACATTGCTACGTCATAGGATTGTAGCATGATATATGTAATATGTGTTCTTTCTCAGGATCTTACTTTCTACAGGTCTGATGAGGTCAGATTATTACCTTTTTGTTGGCTATATTAAGAAGCTGACAGAAAAAAAATATGAAAACTAAACCTTGAGGATTACAAGAAATATTTACATCCTGCCTCAGAGATTGCTATCAAAACAAAGGAAGCTGACGCTTATTTAACAACTAAAAAATATTATTATGTTAAAGCCAATCTCATGACTTATTAATTCTTGGATCATTATTTTTAATAGTTTGTTTTAATAAAGAAAACAGCATCTTGTGAATAAAGCCCAAGCAATTAAGGAAGAATTGCTTAATGTCATTTAATAACATTTAGTTTTACACAATGGATGTTCTAGTTGTTGGTTATCTGGAATGCCTCATTACAGTGGTATTTTATCTTTTTCTATATGTATCTGTCCTTCATATATTCCAAAAAAGGTAGAAATTCACCTTGCTGTTTTTTTGTTTGTTTGTTTGTTTGTTTTTTATTTTCTTTCTCCTGTTGATATATATTCTTACATAACATTTTATTTGATAAAAAAAAAAACAAAACAACAGGAGTTCTGGTTAAAAATTGGTAGTGCCTTAAATGTATGAATAAAATTTGAAATAGTATGGTAATGTGCTACGAGCACAAGTATCTATCATCAGATAACATCTGATACAAATACAAATCCTAACGCATCCAGAAATACTTTTGTCACTGAAAAATACAATTGACTTTTCATCAAGTGAAATTGCCTACTGTCTCTACAGAACAGATTACGTGGCCCAGTTTTCTAAAATAATTTAGCACAGTATCTCAGTGAGTGTTCTGTGAAGTGGCAGAACAGGCACCAGAAAAGCACAAGCAAGTTCTTCCATGTGCAGAATACAAGAAACACTGGGGAAAAAAATCAAAGAATCATAGAACGGTTTGGGTTGGAAGGGACCTATGACTTCATAACTTTAAATACTCCAAGTCCATCTCTGTAGTACTTCAAACAGCAGTGAAAATTTTTACTGGATGAGATGATATAATCTCCACACTGCTCGTACACAATATTTTGGCAATTTGTTGAACCTGAAGGTGCACAAGTCCATAGGATGTGATGAGATGTATCTGAGGGTCCTGAGGATACTGGTAGATGAAATCGCTAAGACCACAAAAAATAACACATTCTAATTTCCCTCAGTGTTCAAAGATACAAATGACAAATGCACATACATTCTAGAGGCAGCCAAGGCTCTGACAGTTGTCAGAGAAAATGACTGCAGTAATAGAGCCTGTGGGAGCTACACACCCCAACAAAAGCAACGCAGCATGTATGTACACGGCTGCTTTGCTACAATCCCCAAAGTCCTCAATCAGTGTGACTGAACAACAATACCCTGCTTATGAAACCATGAGCACCAACACAGACACTACTTGTTCTGCTGGCCACACCTACAGGATTCACTTTCTGGGGGATGAGGAGTGGGAGGAAAGGGGTTGTTGATCTCCAGTGCTCACACAGCACATGCCAGTGGCTGTGTCTTGGGTGCTGCCTAGTCATTGTTTCCATCACATAGAATTTGCCTGGGAGATGCCAGGCACTGGTGGACAATGCAAGGAGAAAAGCAGGTAAATAACTCCCTCTGATCCATCTGGAACTGAAACACTGCACCAGAAATTGCTCTTCAGCAATGGTTGGTTAAGTGGCACATTTCAAGTAACTTCAAAGAATGATCTTTCTAATGATTTCCGCAGTACACATCACATACCAAATCCTGCCTTTGCGTCTGTCACTGTGAAAGTATCCTGGCAACAGAGCCAGTGCTGATGTTTTATGTAAGGATTTCTGGGCTTCGCCCATTTCTGCTTAACTGTGTAGGAAAGGCAATAAGTGCCAGGGCATTGCCATCAGATGCAGTGCTGTGGGGAAGGGTTGAACAGCAATGTGAAAGCAATGCCAGGGTGTCATGCTGCAGCCCTCTGGTGTGCAGAATGAGACCCACTTACACCACACCACTACCTGCCAGCCCATTGGATACAGAGATGGATTTGGCATTGGTCATTTGCCCTTCCATGTAATATTAGTCAGCTACTACAGAATAGCAAGTGAGAAATATATCTGTGGTAGAAGGATAACCACTTCAATGTACTTTGTAATGCAGAGGGAAAAGAAAAGAACACACAGAATCTGCAGTATGAAAATCCTTTTTGCAGTGCTCAGGAGATTAGGTAGTGGATTTATTGTTTCAGATACCTATATGTTTATAGAACTCCTTATCTTCTTATATGTGTGGCTGTCATTAAAGACTTCTACTTCAATCATTTATTCCCAAATTTCTAAGTTAACCAAGAATAATTCAGAGTTATGTATTTCTCAGAGATATAAATGTCTGAATTCTTTAATTTCCTACTTGAAGAAAAGTAATTTCTTACATGTTACTTCATTCTTACATGTTATTTCAGAATCAAAAGGATAAATTACTCTGAAATGATGACTCGCTGCAGTATTGAATGGGAGACTGACTGGGAAAAGCCTGGACTTCTCTCACTTAGGATACCAGTCTGTATCTTCAGCCCCTTCTGAAGAATTATAATCGAAGGGGTAAAACAACAGCTGCCTTTAGGACAAGACAACCTTACACAGCACCTGAAACATTGCTGGAAAGGGTCCTTCTTGATAGTGCTGCCTGCTAAGTTTCACCAGCACTGTCACAAATTTATTAATGTGATGACAGCTTTACTCTTACATGGTATTGCAAAGGTTTAATAACAATTTATAAAATTGTCTGTCTAATCTAGTAAACTCTATAGTGAATATCACCTTCCGAGAGCAAGGAGACCTGAAACACAGAGACAGGATTCATATGACCAAACTGCAGTTCTCTAGACTCCCTCTATGGTCAATAAAGAGAAAAGGGTGCTTGGGTTTGATTTCCTAACATACAAATCTAAAACAAATCACCAGAAGTGCAATCAGAAAGAAGGTATTTTCTGTTCCGACTGTAGAGTGGTTTCAGGGTGATTAGCTCACAGGCAAACCTGACTGTAGCTGAGGTGAGTCTCCAGAATGGAGATGAGGCGTTTAGTTTAATGTCTGACAGGGATTCTATCACTCAGAATTCCCAACTTCCAGTCATGCATCCTTACTTAAGCATAGATATTCTCATTGCAGGAGATAACTGGGGAATTTGTGAATAACAGAAATGCACTGCATAGTAAGAAGGAAGAACAGACCTGGTGTTACTGTCACATCATTTCCATTGACCACTGGTCTTTCTTCCTCTTCTTCCTCAGGAGGTTCAATACCTGTCTTCTCCATATTGCTCACAGACTTATTCCTCTTACGTTTGCCTTCAGCCCCAGGAGTGGCACCTGGAAGGATCTGATCAGTTACATTTACCAACAATGGAGCTGGTTCTGCTGGAGGCTTTGGAGTGCCGTAATAGTTGTCTGGAAAGATAAGAGAAAGAAAAACACAAATTAACAAACGTGAAAATGTTGCTTCCTTTTTTCTTGGTTTAGATTAATGGCATTTTCTGCTGTAGGATCTAGTTCATCAGACAATGAGTTCAAAAAAGCTTTCCACAAAGTCAGAAACTTAATTTTCATGAAACAGTGATTTTTTGATGCCAACACTAGTGAAAAAATCATGCTCATAAATTACCATACTGACACTTCTTGAAATATTAACAGGGTAAATTAATATTCCACGCACCCAAATACCTGAGAAAGGCAATGTATCAGAGCTGTTCGTTCTCTCATTTCAAACTACTAGTTAAGACAAATGAACATTTATGCCACAATACAAGAGTTTCTGAAGCATCAAAAGGACTGTAAACATATTGATTATTCATTAAATTATATCATTTTCTTACCTACTAAAATTATCCTACCTGCTTGGAAAGCAAATGATTATTCAATGATACAGAGATTCGCAGTTTCCAGTAATGCCTGCACTATCTCATTTTTCATATTTGTCCAAATTTTGCTATTCATGAGCAAACCTTCTTGTAATAGTTAATGCTAATATATTTTCAAAGAAAGATGAAACCTTATGCTTTAGGGCTTAGAATTATCCGGGTACTAAGAAATTCTGAGAAGATTTAAAGTGGCTGACAGATTACTCTCTATTTGTCTCAGGAAATTTCTGGCAACTTCTGAATCATCCACTTTCTGTCAGAAGGATTGTTAGATTGGGTGAACTACAGTGTGATCTTATCTTATACATGGGTGTGCTTGCATTTTTAACACATCTGGTCTCAAAAAATTGTTTCTTACAGATAGCTCAAATTTGAATGTATAGTTAAAAACAAAATATTAACATAAAAGAATATTGAAAATATTAGTGAATCTTTTGTAGAAAAGAATATAAAGAGTAATAAAAGACATAAAGACATACTACTTATACAAAGTTGTTTTTTTGTCATCTAAAAATTGCCTTGAAGGGCAGTACACATGCCTTATCAGTTGATTTTCCACAGTTAATAGGGGAAACTAAATATACTGCCTAGCTCTGAGATACTTTTCCAAAGGAGAAAGTACCCACCTAAGGAAGGTGATGAAGGTATTTCTAGATCACAATTTAGAACTTCAATCAAATAATAATGTAACTTGCAAGAATGATTTCAACTACATTAGGAGTGTAAAACAGATACAGAAATGTGTTAATCTGTGCAGTAAAGCATTGTAAGAGGTACTTTGCAGGTAGAGTAAATATTATTTCTGGCATTCCTGTATGTTCCTGCTGAATTACAGTGTTCAGCCACATGACCACTTCAATACAGTTAAGTAACTTACAAGTAACTTACAAGTACTGAATACGTTGAATTTTCACAGTGGTTTAGCAAAATATCATTCATAACAGAGGTTTCTGTAATTGTAATGCACTACAAGAACTTAGTGTGTTAATTGGCCTTCATGCTCACTCTGGGATTAGGACTGGCATAATGAAAACCTGACTTGTTGAAGACTATTTTGTGATTTTATGAGATGGCAGCAGGTTTAGTTTGGAACTCAGATGTCAGTGAGGAGTGAGCTGTGCCTTCGCATGGCTAGTTGTTGCCTGTCCCCTCATGCTATGGTTTCTCTGATTAAGGGAGCTAAAGAAGGGAAGCAGGACTTTGGGTCTAAAAGAGGAAGGGAAATGTACATTGACGCCCTTGCAAAACGACATCTCCAAAAAATGCCAAAGTCAGACCTGGTCACTGTCAAACTTCCAAGCTCTGATGGTCCAATTACTGTCCTTTTTTGGGTATTTTGAGAATACCTGAAAACTGATGGTTGAAGCACGGCTAAATTGAAAATCTAGTTTTGTACTTGTGTAGGAACAATACTGTCTTTATTGGTAAGAAGCGGGTATGAAGCAGTTAATATTTGGAAAAAAATCAAGCTTGTCAAATCTAAAAAATTCTTTTGTAACCTAAACCCTTTTACCAGTCTGAAAGTGAAAGTGCTGCCATAGGCTTTAAAAAACTTGTCCACCAATGTCATAAATATCAGCTCAGAAATCTAAAGGTTATAGTTCCAATGTGATACTAACTGAAAGTAAAAGTGGTTCCTCGGCTTTTATATTCTTGTTCTTAGTTCTGCCATTGTCAAAAAAAAAGCTGCTGCAGTAGTAATTAGCACTAATGCTAATATTCGGAGTGGTAGATAAGAGGATTAAGAATAAAAGACATTTTAAATGAAGGGTATGCTCATTCTATTTTTGGATATTTAACAATCTCATTTTGATTGACTGAATGTACGCATCACTGGGAGACAGACAAAAGTCATAACAAAAAATGTCCATGAAAGTGATACACTGCAGGATCACAGAATTGTACAGGTTGGAAGGGACCTTTGGAAATCATCTAGTCTAGGCCTTTGCTAAAACAGGCTTCCAAGAAAGTAGCTTACAGTGCTTCAACCCAGGTGGGTTTTGAATATCACCAGTGAAGACACAGCCTCTCTGAGCAGCCTGTACCAGTGCTCTGTCACCCTCACAGTTAAGAAGTTTGTCCTGATGTTTGTGTAGAACTTCCTATGTTCCAGTTTGTGCCCATTGTTCTGTAGCTGGGTGCCATTGAAGAGCCTTGCCCCATCCACTTGACTCCAGCATATTAGGTATTTATAAGCACTGGTCCCTTCTCAGTCTTCTCCAGGCTGGACAGTCCCAGAAACATTTAACGTTAGAATGCAAAGTAGCTTCCATTCTTTCAGTTTCAAACTGAAAATCTAATGTAATTTCCAACTTCTCTCTATCATAACACTGTATATTCTGTGGTCAACCAATTTGGCTTACAACTGAGTTTTGCATTATTATCTGTTCAATCTGTCTGTCTTAATTCAAATGCATTCCTAAGCAGTGCCAATAAAAGTAACATAGTGGACCACATATCTTGACATAATTCGTATATCTTAACAATGATGAAAAGATCTGTACAGTTCCAAAGTAAAATATATGTAGTACCAGGACCAGACATTTCAACGAAAGAACAATGCTCTATTAAAGAAAAAACAGAATTTATGTCAATTGTAATCCATATAAAAAAAAAACTTTATCTGGGCCTTGAAATTCCTCAGCTAAGCCTTTGAGCTCAGCACAAGGGCTTGCTATGGACTTCCCAACATCAGTGATAACATTCTGGGCAAGTCAGTGAAAAGAAAACATTATAATGATGGGATTTCCTCTCATACAGCCTCAGCAAATGTCGTATCTGGGCATAATGCGGAGACTAAATTTTTAAACAACATAACTTTTGCTGCAATGATGCTTGGAAAAACTACGATAAAAGCAGTTCTTTTATCTCGCCTGAGACAGATTCAAATTGATACTGTTGAAATACTCATAATAAGGCACTGCATTTCAGCTTCCTGTACGTACAAAAAGCACACCAAAGAAATAATTTCAGTTGTGTTCAATTTAAAAAAGCCAACGAATTAACAACAACAACAACAACAAAAAATTTAAAAAAAATAAAAAGATAATATATATATATATAAAAGCTTGCTGAAAGAGAAAACACACGTTATGCTTATTGGTAGTCAAAGAACCATACGTGTAGGAGCTTAGGAAAAAGGAATGGAGCACAAAAGAGAAAACACCTTTCCAACATTACACAAAACCCCATAGTACCCTCCCTTTTGAACGCTGCCTGCTGTTTCTATCCTTGCCTCTCAAAAATTACATGGGGGAACTAAAGAAGGGCAATTAGAGCTTGGAACTGCTTAAATTGATTTGGAGCTTTCAGCTTGGAAAAGGGACAATGAAGGGGGATATGGCAGATACGTATAAAAATCAGGAGAAACCTGGGAAAGTGCCTAGAAAACAAATGAATGGATGCCTGGCTTCTCACTGCATGAGAATAAGAGGATGCCCAGTGAAATTAACAGATTTAAAATGAGCAAAAGAAATGTGTCGGGGATTTTTTTTTTTCCCCACAGTATAAGAAAATAGTGGCATTCACTGCCAGATGCAGCCGGAATTCACAGAAACAGTCAAAAAGCAACAATACAAAGAAGAAAGAATTGTGCAAGTCTATTAAATGTAAAGGTAGAAACTCAGAATTAAGTGTTCCATACAACAGAGATTGCTGGAGTAGAGATGTATCTCTGCACGCCCTCCCTGTTCTTATATTACCAGCTTTAACACTTACTAAGGGGCTGTAGGAGAGCAGGGCGCAGGGTATGGTTCCCTTTGGTTTGACTCAGTAGTGCTGCCCTCTTCCTCAGGTGTCTCCCGGCTGCACTCAGAAAATGTGTGCATGCTCCCTGCCACCCCCAGCACAAAGTCAGGAGGTCAGCTGAAGCCAGCAGCGCTAAAGCTAAGCTCTTTGCATGAGACCTGACTAAAAGCCTTCATGCAGACAGGCACTGCAGAGAGAGTATTTAATTGCATAAATGCCACCACTGCTTAATCTATCTCGCTGCTGTGCCTGCTTGTCTCAGTGCTCCCATTTCCAAGTGCAGTTGAACACTTGAGATGATCTAACCTAACTTGCCTGACTTTGCTGATGAAATGGCCTGGAAGCCACAGTTACAGCACCCAAGTATTCCCTGCCCCTCCCAAGCTACATGAAAAGGTCTCCCTGATTCTGCAAAGCGTCAGTTAAAATTACTGGGGAGGTTTGCCCTAGTGACAGAGAACAGACCGGGAAATAAAGAGGGGCACAAAAGGCAGGAAATGAAGAGGCTAACACAGCTGTATTTTTTCTTAACCTGAGCTCACCTATCTCAGGAAGTAGTAAAACTTTTATTGATAAAGTGTTTTATGATGGAGCAATAGATCTGAACTTGTTTCCCCAGAAATGGTAAGCCCTTTGGGAAAGGAAAAATGCTTTTTGCTGGGAGTACAAAAGAAGAAGAGTCATCACACTTAAGTGATAACACAGCTCAGATCTGGCAATGTTCCCTACACTGATGTGAAAAGACCAAAACTGTGGCACAGGGTGGGACATTCCACGTCCATTCCCCCTGTAGGGAGTGAAAGAAGAGAAGGGAGAGGAAGGAGGGCTTTTTTTTTTTTTTTTTTTTTTTTTTTGCCAGGTCTGAATTTCTGTCTTCACAGAATCATTGAAATCATTTGAGTTGGAAGGGACTTTTAAAGTTCAATCTAGTCTAACTCCCCTGTAGTCATCAGGGACCATCCAAAGCTAGATCAAGTGCTTGGAGCCCCATCTAGCCTGAAGTACCTGGTCTGGCCTGAAACCATCAGGTTTTGTAGGAATAGTCATATTTCAAAACTTCCAAGAGCTTCACTAGTCTAATTTAATAAACAATAAATTCTAGTCTAAAAATGAGTTACAAAATGTTAAATATGTTGCTGAGGAACTAAGAGATGATAGCAAGAATGAATAATCATACAGAATAAGAGATGTGCCAGGGCCAAAAGCTTTTAATAAGAATATTTTCAATTCAGATCTGGGGCTCAGATTCTGAGCCCAGAATGAGATGCACATTTCTTTTCACACTTATTTTCGGAGTGGGCTAAAACAATATCCAGAAACAAATACACCCCAACTTCTGCTTATTCAGTCCTCTAACTTAGATTGATTTGTCTGTATTGTTTATATAGCTTTCAGCTGCTGAAGTATCAGTCAAAACTGTGTGATTCAGCCCCAACAAAATGTAAAAGACAAATCTTGTTTTTCAGTTATTAGATCAGTAATGCAAATGCTAGATCTCATATTTCCTACACAATCACCAACTATTGATACTAAATTAAGAGGAAAGTAACATGAAGTCTAATTATTGATGGGACATAAGGTGTACATTTGATATTTGATCACGCACTGATCACAAACAGATATGAAAATCATGTCATTGAAGTGGTACACTGAGTTTGTGTAAGCAAAATTGGCTGAACTTCTGATTTAAGTAATAAATCAGTTCTATTATTTGCTTCAAAGGTGATAGCTGCGTTTGTTAATTACTAGAGGCCCATTGCATACATCAAGAAGCAGCTTTCAAATTATTATTTACATCGGTTGCTCCAAAAGTAATGACTCCTTGTTATTTCTATGGAAATGACAACAGCTACAAAGAGTACAATAAGTCTGCTAAATAAAGCAAATTCTCAGCTACAAAGCACAATTATTCATCACAGCCACCACCGTTAGCTATGCATTTTCACTAGCAGTGAATAAGATCCAGTGTGCTGCACTCATAACAATCTGCATCAGTGGAGGAGACTCACAGCCACTGTCACAACTGTTGAAATGCACCACCCACTGCCTCACTGTGCCCACATCCACTGATTGGTCTCCACAAATGTTCAGCAAGTGTCAATGAATGTCAGTGGCTGCCATTCTTTCTGCAAGGAGGAATTAAGTGACACATTTCTGCTTCACATGCACTTCCAGATCAGATGCCATTCTATCAGATTGCCCCTCTGCTCCATCTGTAACATGGCAACAAAATGCAAAGGAATGTTGGTGGAAGGTTCAACCCCTACTGCTATACCACCAACATCCACTTCTGATGTCATGGTGCAACATAATAGAATAGGAGGCATTACTCTGGGAGCTGCCCACGCATAATAAAGATACCCTGCCCTAACATCACCTAAGTGATAGTAAAAGATAACAAAAATTAGTATTTTAAAAAATATAAACAGTGCAATACAACAAGATCTGATGAAATGAAAGGAGATCTAAAAGCTGTATCTCCATCAGCAGTGGCCCATACTATGTAACCCCTGGGACAACAGGATTCAGTCTTCTCCAGACTGCAGTCCAGGCACTGAGCATTCTTTGGACGCAATTTTAGGTGCATGTTTTTGGCAAGCTCTAGAAGACAGCAGAAATGAAAACCTGTGATTTTAGTAGTACTTAGGGCATGTCCGACACACTGGTAGCATAACCAGCAAGGCAAGATCGTAAGTGGCTTGTGTTCTCATAAACTTTGCAGTAAATGTTCGATATAAACCAGGTGAATGAGTTGCAGATACCTTCTTTGGAGGGTATGACATCTGGGTACAACAGATATTGAATATGCCTTAAATGCAGGCTTCATGGACCTTATGAACTCTGTGTAGGCCTCCAGGAGCCAACCACGTGGCAATACCATGCTCATGCTCTCACTTCACTGCTCTGTCAGATTCACACACTGCTTTACCATGAAAATAGGCAGGATTAATTTGGTTTTCTAACATACTTGTGGTTCAATCAATCAGCATATTCATGTGATATTATTCTAATTTTTCTAGTCACCTATGTGTGGCATTTAGACCATTCTTTACTATGCCACAGAACATGCTCTGCAGTGCAAATGTAGAAATTCTTGCAACCACCTTATAAGATTCCTGAAGAGGAAAACAGTACATAGACATTGTAAAATATAATTTGTGATGTATTTTAACAAAATTCAAGACAATTACCACCTCCTTAAGGAAGCCTTACAAACTTCTTTTCACCCACTCACCCTGAGTGAGTAATTTATTTTGACGGCTGACTAGACTATAATTAGGGCTTTTTTAATCACTTCTGCAAGGTTGGGTGAGTGGATTTTGTTCTTGGGTTCATACATTTTCATGATGGTTTTGCAGTGCTGTTTGATGGATCAAAGTTGCGTAACTCCTGGTGTTGATGCTAAAACGGGATTCAAAAATAAAGCCTTCTAAACTCTTTTCATTTTGGATTCTCAAGACGATTGTGACATTAAGATGGTAAAGAGGTCAGAAAAAGTAGACCTCTCAAGATTTAAGAAAGCAAAAATTATTATTAAATGTAGATTTCTGATTATATTTTGATCACATCTCTAAAATTCTACGGTGTTCTTGCTTTAAGCTTTGCAGCTAACCTTCAGTTTATTTATGTTCAGCCAGAGACTGAAGATCCTTGAGAAGTCTTTCCCTGCTTTTTCTAACTAAGCCTTTGAATCCAGGTTGTTTAGTTCTCTGGCCCTTGCTGGTACACAAACATCTGAATTAAAAATTCAAAGTAAAATTTATTTACTTTGGGCGTAGTGTCAGAATTAGTTATACATGATACATAGAAATAATCCCCTATTTGTTGGATCGATCTATCTATCTATCTATCTATCTATCTATCTATCTATCTATCTATCTATCTGTTTAAAATCTGTTTTTCATCCTTTGTATTTTCTTACTGTTTTGGGCTTTTGTCCTAACAAAAGGAGAAACAGTGGGCATGGCGTTAATGGATTGACAGCTGCACTAAATGATCTCAGAGCTCTTTTGCAACCACAATGATTCTATGGCTTCCTGATCTTCCAGAAATCTCAGGGTTCTGTTAGAACAGACAGGGCAGTGTTAAGAAAATGCTGTGCTTACATCACCAACGCATTCCCTATGAATGCTTGAACATTTTCTGGCAAGGGCTCACCAGCTGTTTCCCTGAGACAGGGAGATTTTGGATGACTTGTGTTGCTGTGACTCTTCCCCAGGCAGCATTTTCATTTAGGTTGGTCTCTGCAGCTTCTGCTAACAGACATTAGGCAGACATGCTAACTTCTGTGTCAACTAATGACATTTTAATAACTGGCTTCAGGATTGTCTATTCATCTACATTAAAATTAAATCACTAATTATAGCTGCGGATTTTTGCCCAAGAGTGTTCTGGCCGCCAGTGAATGCAATAGCAGAGGAAGTTTCTAAATTCACAAATACAGGAGCAGAGATAGCCAGGCTGTCAAACTTTCCAACATCACAGATCAGCTCCTCATCTTCCCTTGCTCCAGGACCTCAGCTGTTCCCAGTAAGAACTAATTTTTCCACACAGACTGGGAAAAGGCTGTTGGAGGAAGAATATGGGATTGTTTCTGTTTCTTAATTAGGTCTTCTTTCAAGAAAAATTTTAGTAGTAAATCAATTCTTATGAAACTGATGGAGTATATTATATCTGCATAGGAGGGGGTCTGAATCAAATATGATTTTCAGAAATTTTGAAGACATCCAAATTAAGACATGCAAAGTTAATATGCATTTAAAATTATCTATTTTCCCTGGGGAAGTCACTTTATGCTTCACTCTTTTTTCAGAGATTTCAGACTCTTAACTTTTCTCTGTCCTTGTGTCCATAGTTCTTCCATTTTATATAGCTTCTTTTTCTTAAAAATATACTGGGATGGTTTTATACTATAAATATTCAGTGTTCCTCATTTGTTACTGAATCTTTTAGATATTAGCAGTCCCACCATAACCATATGGTTATGTCTAAAAGTACAAGAATCAAGCAGAAAGAACAATTTCACCTTTAAAAAATACGATACTGCTTGAAGTGTTTTCATCACTCCTTTAATTTCTTCCAAGTCCAAACCAGGTGAACAGAAATAACTCTCTTGAACACAAAATCTTTTGCAGTTGGGAAATAACTGTTCGCCCATCAGACCTTGGAATCCCATGGATTGAAGGTGGAAATACATTTCAGATAAAGTACCTATAAGCCATCCTGTGTTAAATTCAGGTTGAGGTGGCTACAGAAAGGAAGAGACTCGCTCCACAAAGATTAAGGTCCTGACCTTCTTTCTCCCAAATATTCTTCAAGTTTGTATTTCCCTCTGAGCAGCAGAATAAATCAATTTTAAATAATGGCCTAGAAGGGAGATGATTGTTTATCAGATGCTGTGCACACTGCACATCATCATACATTTCCCAGCTGCCAGGAAACATACAGAGACCTTTAGCTCCCAAGTTTTGATTTTACACTGAGCGTAACAGAAGTGAAAAATCTAAATAACATTCCTTGAAAGGCTACTGTAACTTATTTAAGGAACTTTACAAACACGAATCACAGAAGTATGAATGCAGGACACTGGAACAAGACTGTGCAACAATTCAGCTTGATATCAGTGACTATTTTACTGTATTATATACATTTTAAAGCAATTTCATCATCTGACCTCACCTTCTAAAAAATGACACTAAAGTTAATCTGAAACTCCACTTTCACATAAAAGAGTTTGCTAAAAAATGTATTTTGTGGTAGACTCACACTCCTGACTACCTAAACTGTCTTTTGACTGAAATGAGATGCTGGAATAATCCTCTTCAAGTTTGACTAGTCCTGTATTTTCCTTTGGACAGGGAAATAATTTTACAGACTTATTTTAAAAGAGTATATTTACAATTCACAGTAGCATTTTAATGGGCTTATAGTTGGAAATCTGCTCTCTCCAGCTTCCTTTTGACAAACTCAGAGAGGCACTATAGGCTGTTTCTTTTGTCTGACATTTTATTTATTTATTTATTTATTTATTTTTCCAGAAAGAATATCTCCCTGTAATTTTTGTATTTGTTCATTCAAGCTGCTACAGGAAAACCCTACCTCATTAGTTGGAGAGGTACATGGGAAATCTTTGTCTTATTTGCTTAAGAGGGCAACTTCAGATTGTCATATATAGACCTCTTGCACACACAGATTAGAAGCAAGAAAATCAATATTAAGGTTTGATGTGAAAGACATTTCCCGGTGTCATTTCATCACATGGTTACAGAAGAACTGAGTAGGGAAGGAAGTAATCTTGGATTGTTGGAGTGAGTTCAGAGGAGGGCTATTAGGATATTCAGAGGGCTGAAGCACCTGTCCTATCAAGGAAGGCTGAGGGAGCTGGGTTTGTTCAGAAGGCTCTGGGCAGACCACATTGTGGTCTTCCAGTAGCAAAAGGGGGCTGAGAGAATAACTGGATAGGGACTTTTTATCAGGGGGTGTAGTAATAGGATTAAATGTAACAGCTTTAAATTAAAGAAAGGAGATTTAGATTACATATGGAAGAAATTCTCTCTTATGAAATCATAAGGCATTGGTTGCCCAGAGAAGCTGTGGAATCCCCATCCATGGAAGTGTTCAAGGTTGGGTTCAGGTTGGGTGGGACTCTGGGCAACCTGATCTAACAAAAGCTGTCTTTACCCATGGCAGAGCAGTTGGAAGAAGCTGGTCTTTAAAGATCCCTCCCAACCCCAACCATTCTATGATTTTCTAATGAATGAAGATGGTCTACATGAGTCTTCTAATTCCTAAACATTATAATTGGGCCATTTTGAGATTTTTCTTTCTTAAGTACCTGAAATTGTTTGTTTCACGATGTCATTCTTTCCAGCAGAATGGAGGGTCACTTTCAGTCAGGTACGGCACACAGGGCAGTGCAGTGTGAGATCCTAAATAACCCCCTGTTGCTTCAGCTGCCACAAGAATACCAGGAAAGCGGCCTCAGGATTATCAAGAAAATACCACTGCCACGAGCTTATGTGCTCTTTGTCATATGCCAAATTAATTTTACACATTATCTAGGCATGAATAAGATTGCTGTGGAAATGTGCAGTATCTAGGTGCTTCCCACTCATTTCTCAGCCATGACAGTAGTTATGCACAAATAGACATAATGGTCCCAAGGCCAAACATGTCTTCACACAAAGAACTGGAGAAATGCAGAAGTTGTCAGTGCACACTACATTGTTATTGGAGTTGATGGTCCAAATTTTGTGCTTAATTTATGCTAGGAATCTACAAAGCAAATAGATTTTTCCCTAGTGAGAGCTGATAAGCAGTGGAAACAAGAGATGTTAAAGCACTACCAGATCGTTCACATTGTCTCTCTGAGATAACATCTAACAATTGCCTGAAGGCAGTTAGACAAGTAGTTAAAAATAGAGTAAACGAACTGTTATTCACCAGGTTGACTGCTTAAAAATGTCAACTGAAGGAAAAAATAGAAAAACAAAAACCAAAAAACAAAACACAAAAGCAACATCTGAAAAATCTGGCCTATATCTTTTTTTTTGTTGTTTTCTGTCAAGGACAGCCAAATGTTTTTGATGTGTGGTCTGCACAGTCATTACAGATTGAAGCCAACATGCACAACTGTCCAAGTGTTTCTTATCTCTCTCTTTCCCATTGACACACTGTGTTGCCCTAGGCTACTTTTTGTTGGCTGTCCTTGTTTTGCTTGGCTGTTTTGTTTCTGATCCTAAAATCCTGTTCTAGGGTAAAAGATTTTTCTACTTTGTCATGGATACCTCTTGACTCTGCCCCATGAGACAGTGAAGCAACAAAGGGAATTAAATGCAAAAACATCTCTCTCTGTCTGTCTTCAGCTTTTGAACACTGCAGCTGATAAAAATTCCCTGGTAATGTTCAGGTCAGGTCCTACAGAAAAGCCAAATGGTTATTCTTGGAAAGAAAAACCACATCAGTTAGGTATATGTAAATTCTTTACTTAAAATATGCACATGTGAGAGAAGCACTGTAAGATTTCTACACTTTAAATACTGATGCAATTATAGACATTCCTGCTGTGAAACAAGCAAACAAACAAACAAACAAAAAACAAAAAACAAAACATAATCTCAAATTCTAAGTTATCAAATAGATGATTGTTTCATTTACAGCCAAATCTAGAAGATCTGCACTTCCTAGGACCTTTATACTTTCAGAAGACAACTCCCTTATAGATACAGATATCAAAGATCCAAGTCTCACTGCTCATGAGCATAACTCAAATGCTTCCTGTGAGGTTAATGGATTTACAGTGTTATGAAAGAGATGCAAAGTTCAAGTGCTTAAGAAGTGCAGTTCTGTGAAACAAAGGGTTTTTTTGTGTTTTTTTTTGTTTGTTTGTTTGTTTTTTCTTTGTGTTTTTTTGTTTTTGTTTTTGTTTTTTTTTTGTGATACTTGAGTGATTACTTATGACAGAATTCAATGTATTTACTCTTGTAAATGGCAAATAATTTCTCTTTAATTTTCATTCTGGAAAGAAAATGGCTCAGGAAGAGTCACAAAGTAATAACAACCTTGAACACTTACACAACATTTCACATTTCAAACTGCTTCGGAAATATAAACCAATTAAGCTGTCTTTATGATTTATGCTAAGGGAGACAAGAAATATATAAACAAAGTCAAACTGAGATGCAGGGCTCCAGACTACAGCTCTGTGAATTACAAATCACAGAAACAGCTTAGGGATGTAGAGCACAGGGGACTGGGCTGATGCTAGGAAGTGGAAGATAAAAGCATGTGGCAGGCTGTGTAATAGCCAGTATGTTATTATCTAGTTAGTGGTATATGGTCACTTCTTTCCATAAGCAACAGAGAACACTTAAATACACTACTTGGCTAAATAAGCATTATCAGTTGTGTCTTTCATCACTACAAACATCTATCGCTCATTAGCTCATTAATGACTTTCTGGAGATATCTGATTTACAATGCAATCACCCCTAGTAGTTCCATCTAAACTGATAACCAAAGGGCAATTAAAAACAGTGCCCATACCAGACCATTAGGTTATTTAAGGAGGAATAGCAGTGCTACTCGTTCCTTTTAAAAGTACATTGTTAACATTAGGAGCATAAATGTTAATTAGAGTAATGACTTTATTCAGCAATTTCTTTTCTACAAGGCCATTTGGATCAAAATCCAGCTCCTCTTTTTGAAAGGGCAAGTTCTTTTTAATTAGGACAGCTACTCCATTGGCACCAGTAATAAATGAGGAAAGAGATAAAGGTCTAACCCACTAGGATTTTTCCTTTTTTTTTTTTTTTTTTTTTTTTTTTTTTTTTTTTTTTTTAATTTCTGTGGAGCATTCACTATTATTGAAAAAATCAGTTGTACTAAAAAAAAAAAAAAAGTCTTCATTCTTTTAATGTTAATGTACAACTTTTACAAACATTTTTTAAATTTATTTTATTTTTTATTTTTTAGCCCAGATATTCTCATATGGTCATTTCTGAGATACATTCTCCTCCTTGCATGCTTGAGCGAGCAGAGCAGTAGCTCCGGGTCATTGCTATTCCACTGGATGATCCCCCTAAGGCAGGGGCCTGTGCCAGAGTGAGACTAGCTAAGAAAAAGCTTCAAAGACTATTTAATTTCAAGCCTGGTCTGCTTTTGTGCATCTCTCACCCTTCAATCACGCTCTGACCCTGTCTACGCACAAGCATGCAACTGAGAGAGGACAGGCTGCTCTTGGCAACAGTAATGCCCAGTGCCTTGCCCAGTGCTGACCTGAGATTCAAAGGAAGGGAGTTCTCATTTGAACATGGAAAAATCTGCACGGGAACAAAGAGATGTGGTAAAAATTGTGGGGTGGGGAAAGAGAAAAAGAGAACACACCTCTGCCCTGAGAAGGCAGGAAATATTTTTCCTCATCGTACTTGCCTGGACTGGAATAGCCTTAAAAACTGCCTAAAGAATGTTGTCACCTTTCTCTCTAGAGTCAGGATGCATCATTACAGAGCAGATTGGCTTCTGACCAACTCAGTGTTTCTCAGTATTTCTTAACTGCCCTTTTAGGAGTTGATCAGCTGTATGCACTAGGCATATGCACTTACTATTAGTGCCAGAGAATAGGTTTGAGTCATCATTGTCATAAAGGTGTCAAACAAGTAGTGGTGGGAAAAGAAGGGATGAACCCACCAGTGCTTAACAGGAGTTGTCTATAAAGGCACCATTTGTAATATGTACAGTGATGCTGAAGTGAAAGACAAAGAACAGGCTGTTATTCATGATGGAGGGCACTGAAGAGACTGCAGTTACTTCATTTGCCAGAGCAGAAAGATGCAAAGGGAGACCTCTGAAAGGCTCTGAAGCACCATGTTACTGTGGAGAGAGGACCCATGGGTCACAACACTGACTCTGAAAGAGTTAAGTATAAGGACTAGATATGACTGGAGCTAAACATGGACTCAGTCATCAGCCAACTGATGGAAAAGACTTCTTTCTGAACTCAGGGACCCAGAAGAATCACTGATTCCAGCCCCTGGATCCATACACAAACATTCAAAAATCAGACCATATGTCTGAGAGGATTGTCCAAACTCTTCTAGTACTCTGGAAGTTCCAGGCCAGGCTGGGCCCACTACCCTGGGCAGCCTGTTCTGTGCCCACCACCCTCTGGTGCAGACCCTTTCACCAACCCCTCTTCCTGCGCCTCCCCTGGCACAGCTCCATGCTGTTCCCTCGGGCCTGTCGCTGTCACACAGAGCAGAGCTCAGAGCTGCCCTCCGCTTCCTGTGAGGAGCTGCCATAAGGCCTCTGCTCAGTTTCTCTGCTCTGTGCTGAGCAAACCTGGTGACCTCAGCCGTTCGTCTTTTGCTCCTCTAGTGATGGTGTACAAACTGGTAGCCAAATTATGTGAACAAAAGCATAATGTGTAGATCCCCCCAAAAAATAGAAGGGTCTGATCTCCACATCAGAAAATAAGGAACTCACGCAGCCAGATGTGTGCAGTGTACACACGCACGCACATATGCTGCTATCGGCAGACACAGACTAGATTTCTCATGCACCCATATAAATGAGAGTTTTGAAAGCAATTTTTTGTTTGTCCCTGACCTGGTCAGAATGCCAGTGGGAATATGCAGATATATATTTAATACATTTCATCTCATAGATGGCAACAGAGATTAGTATTTATAACAACAGTGTAGTCTTTCTTCTTGCTTATGAACAGCTATCACTCAGTCTGTTTGACTTGTTTGTGCTAAACACAATCATGACAGCCCAAAATAGTAGAAATAAGTTATCCATATGAAGTGGGCCAAATCCTGCTCAGTTCTGCTCCATGATGTTACTGAGGACAGTTGTTGCATCTGATCTTGAACCAATATGTCTAATCTGCAATGCTTACTGCATTACAGATTTGCCTTGTTGAAGCTACAAGGGTCAGCACAACGACATACATTTCCAGCCAAAATGTATAGTAAATGAGAGAAATACGTAGCTATTACTAAAAAATAATTCAATGGTGTAAGCCTTGCTTTATGTGGTTCACACTGTCAGAAATTCAAAGGTTACAAAGGCACAGGGAATGTATAAGAATGAGATCCTCGGAAGAAAGGCAAGATGGTGATTACTGAGCAGGCTGCAAGGAAAAACTTACAGAGCTACTGTCTGTTCTGATTTTTAAGCTGTGTGTCCCACATTAAAAGTGCCACTCAGAATGATCCGAAAAGTTGCTGCTGTGTGCCATTAAAGTGCTATGTTAGCAGCTACTTCACCAGTAGCTCCCTACTACAAAGCTTTTGTATTTCCTTTGGAAGCACGGAATTTCTATGCACATTTTCTGTCCAGGAGAACTAAATTTACAGCTTTTACAGATGGCATTGACACTACATTCACTAACCTTGCTTAGCAAGACCTATTTCTGTGTAAAGTTCCCAAAATAGCTTATCTGCAGTCGTGTTGCAGGTTTGGAACAAAAAACCTGAGGCTAGCGGAAGTTGTACCTGACCCCCATTCCTCATCATTACCCTGTTATTAGAGCATCATTCTTATTGATAGTTCATGCAAGTGCTTCTAGATAATTTTGTCTGAAGCAGACTGTAGTGCTGTCAAGTATAAGCTACTCTGCTGGCAGATAAATAAGAGCTATGAGAAGGAGAGGGGTAGGAGAAGGCAACTGAGCTGCCAAGGTGTACAGATCCTCCACCAGTGCATCTGCTTCCAGGGAGAATGTCTGTCAATGCCCCAACAAAGCAGTGAAATCCATCTGTCATACTGACATAAGTAATTTAACTCAAACACTGCAAAATAAAAGATGCAAGTGTCTTTTAACCCGTTAGGTCTTTTTTTGGCTTTACAATTACCTTTACATACAAATCTTTCATATTCTAGCTCTAAGCCTCCTTTAAGTTTCTTGCAAAGATTCAGATAAAACTCAGTCAGTGACTTTACTTGAAGAAATTGAGGTTTGGATTTCTGTGAGTAAAGATATTTCTTTCACCCATATTTAATGACATATTTTATAAATTGCCATGCTGATTAATCATCGGACTGTACGTTTTAAGATAAATGAAGGTCTAAATTCTTTTAAGTTATTTTAAATAATATTTATCTTCTATTTAGACTTTTGGCCAGGAAATGTCTTCCGGGAAGATCTTCAGTGAAATCTAACTTATTTGCTACCTATGTATATGTCAGTCACCGAGAACATCAAATAGCATGTTATACACACTAATAGCCACTTGTCATTTTCATCTCCCTTTTTTTTTAACCTCTCCAGACATAACTCACATTAGATGAAACTGAACGTTAACACACAGAACTATTTTCAAAGGAGAAAGCCAGCAGATATTTATCATTCAGATGATTACATTTTCATTTAATTAAAAAAAATTGTTGAACTGAAAACATTTTTATTTATTTATTTATTTTTTTTTCAGGCAAAAGAAAAACAGTGAGATGGTAACAGTTTTATCAAATCCATCCCTAAGTTAGAACCTGAAGACATGAGGCAAATTGACTTTTTGCATGGGCAAACAGTGATAAGATAAGGTGGAACAATTTTAAACTAAAAGGGAAATTTAGTTTAGAGGTTAGAAGGAATTTTTTACTTAGAGGACACTAAGGTAGTGGCACGGCTGTGGATGTTCCATCCCTGAAGATGTTCAAAGATGTTGGATGGGGCCCTGGGCAGCCTGGCCTAGTGGAAGTTACACATGGCAGGGGATTTGGAACTGGATGATCTTCAATGTAGCTTGCAACCCAAGCCATTGTATGATTCTGTATCTCTTCCTCCTAATAATCCTTCTTTCTAACTCAATCAGATTACAGCCTCTAATCTTCTATCAATACCCATAAACCTAATAATTATTATTCTAACATCTCTTATAGTATCTTCTAATACTTTCAAAATCCCTTGTAACCATTTGCCAACTCAGTCTCATAACATCGCTCTGAATTAAGAGTTGTAGCAAAGGTGTTATAAAATACATTTGAGATTAAGAACAATGTTGTTCAAGATTTTTGCCCACTCATGCTTTGAAACTCACGTTTATTTTTTGTACACAGAATGAACCCTTACTTTTAAAACATTGACGCTTATTTAAACTGTCTGCAAGGGAAGCAATTGCTGGCCAATGAAACTCTTTACAGAGCAGAGCGGAGAAAACCAGGAGGAGCTTTTTGCTGGATGAAGAGGCCAATGCTCTGCACAGTAACAATCTATCAGAAACCCCTGGCACTGCCCTTGTGGTGGGGATGTGCTACACTGATAATTCTGGCATTATAAAAATAGCATTATAAAATCACAGTGCTCCAGTGCTGTTTGGGACATTGGATGCAGAATTTAATTGGACTTTTTACATTTATAGAATAAACAGACGGCGTGTCCTTCTGAAACAGTCTTGTTATGAAGTTGCTAAGCAGCCAAAATCTCATGTGCATGTGTCCCGTGTGCTGTGCAATACCCCAGCAGAGCACCCACATCATCTCTGGGTGCATGTGTACTCGCATGGGCTCCCAGTACACAGCAGTGCACCCATATGCTGCCTGTGTGCCATTGGACATGCCCGTGCCTCACACTTTGCCTGCTGAGAGTAGCTTGTTAACCATGCCCTCCCACCCCCCATTGTCACACTGGCAGCAGCACGTTGGTAATGCCAAAACTATTATATGGCCCCATCTGCTGTGAGTGCTGAGAATGCCAGAAATAGATTCACTCACGATGCTGTGCAACATAGCATCACAACTTCCGATCTGTGTTTGGAAAGAAAAAGGACTCCTATTATGGGACTGCTCCATCTCTGACCTTGCCCAAGGTGTTGGCATTTGTCCCTGCTGGGGATGCACTGATGTGATGATGTACCTTCAGAGCATGGTTCTGCAGAAGTTACTGCAAACTGAAATAAGCTACTTCTCCTTTTCCCTCTAGAAATTATATTAGCTGCTAAGCAGGGATAGTACCCAGGTTCTCAGAGTGTAAAATAACATGGTATCTTTGTGGACCATCCTCCTGTGAACGTCCCTGAATTAACTGCCATTCAAATTATTGCCTGTCATTTAGGAAAGAAATCCACTCTTAACTTTAAAAATGTAATACATGGTAACCCTATCTAATTACTTTCCTCCACTGCTAAATACATGTGCTTTATGTCTAACTGAGCAGGTTCAAGTTACAGCTAGTGGATCTTGTATGCTGGCTGTGAGACTGAAGAACTATCTATTACTTGGTATCTATTTCTGCAAACACCGTGAAAGTATTTGCAAAATGTGACAAAGTCACCCCTTCAGCTTCATTTTGCTAAGCTAGACAGATTCAGGTCTGAGTAACCCACATAAATCACGTTTCCTACTATAATATTTCTCATGAACTCTCTCCTCTGATTTGTCATCTTCCTGCTTGAACTGCAGGCACCACAACTGGGCAGAGACAGCCAGGAGAGCTTAAAAAAGCTTCATACACAAAGGTTATTTATCCTCCAAAGTCCTGCTGGTTTAATCCTCTGCTCTACAATCACATTATCTCTTTGGCCTGATACTAAAGCAGGAGCTCACTTTCAGTTAATATATTTTTCTACGCTCTTACACATTTTAGGTGTCACAAATTACAAGAAAAATAAAAGATAACCCATATAAGTGTGCCTCAGACTTTTCCTACGTGAAAACAAGCAAACAAACAAAAACCTCAAGTACACCCTTCACCACTTACCTAGATAATCTAACTCAGGTGTCATCTTTACCATCTACACTCTCCACTCAATAAAACATCTGTTTACAGGTGTTTCAGTCTTGGTTCCTAAGGCTGAGTAGCACAAGATTCAGTTAAACACGTGCTAAAATCACACTGAAAGTTACGTCCTTTGTCTATCAGCTTCTATAGAAAAACACTGTTTTTAGACACTATTAATAACTACTGATGCATAAGAAAGATCTCTCTGGAGTGGCATTGCACAGAAGGAGCTGTGAGAATAAAGCAAATTAATCTCAGCAGTGATAAGCCAATGCAAATATACAAATGCTTTTTGAATCATTTGATTTTGTAATAAGTCATTGCCACTGAGAAACCTATAGAGGGTTGGATATACAGAAGTTTAGGTAGCAGGGAGACCTATGTCAAAACCTGAGAAAACAATGAAAGGTGTATATGTTCTGGAGTATGGATTCCATCCTGTTACTGACAGCAACTGCATGACAAGCTATTGGAGCAAAAATGATACATGAGTGATATTAGATACCTCTACAGTTTTGTAACTTTTCATGAAAAATGAATGATATACAATATATTGAATCCACCCCAGACTACTGACACATTATAACCTTGACTATGTAAGCGCAAAGTCAAAATTCAACCAATTTGTCATTAAATGATGCAAATATAATTGTTTACATTCAATTTAATAACCTCTTTTCACATGTTCAAGAAAGAGATATGTTTTATCAAGGCTTTTAGCAACACTTGCACTAGAGAAACTCCCTAGATATTTTGTCTTCTAGCTAGGCTCCCAAAACAGCTAGCTGCTTTTAATCTGTGACTTATTTAGGCCAAACAAACACAGTAGAGAACGTAGTTATGCTTAGAATCAAAGGATTACAGGATAATTCAGTTGGGCTTGGACCTCAGAAGGTTGCTAAGTCCTACCTCAAGCTCAAAGATGAGTGACCTGTTGAGTCAGACCAGGTTGTTCTGGGCTTTATTGAATTGACTCTTAAAAACATCCATGGGCACAGATTGTACAATCTCTTTGGGCAGCCTACTCCAACTTCTGATTCCTGTATGGTGAAAATTTCACCATCTACATAGATCTACATCTATGCTCAGGTTCATAAAGCCCAGAGTATGTTTGGCCATATGGATCCCTCAGAATAGTCTTGCTTTCAAGCATATTGACTATTCTTTCTGTTCAGTGATATTTGAAACCCTGATGACAGTGCCAGGATAAACTCCTCGCTTGTCAGCAGCATCCATGTAGAAGTCAGACAGTTAACCACTAGGCTCTGCAGCAAACCATTCAACCAGTTTTTTACCCATCTATTTGTGTCATCCTTGCCATAACACACTTGCACATTTGGTTACAGTCACAGTATATGGCATAATGGAAAAAAGATTAGAGTCAAACTTCTCGTTCTCTAGATCTGATGAAAGCTAAACTGATGGACAGCTTGAATTTGCTTAATGTGACTTGATGAAGACAGCTTATATTTTGCTGAGAATTCACCATGTAAATGGCAGATTTATAAATGTATCTGAAAAAAACTACTGTTTTCACAAAATGTCTGAAAAAGCCTTAACATGTGAATATGTCTCACATTGTATCCTGATTCTGATACTTGTTCATGAATAACTGGCTTCCATGTCTCTCTTATGAGTGGGCAATAGAAAGAAGAAACATAAGATGATGATAAAACAGTGTGAAGACAACAAGCTTTGATGTTAGGAATCTATTTGATTTTATTTATGAATAATTGGAATCCCCACACACCACAAAACATCTTATGTATTTTAATATTCTAAAGGATCACTCAAAACTTATTATTTATTTAGTACTATTCATCTTCCAGGTGCTTTAATGATTAGAACATCACAAATGAGAGAAAAAATATAGATATAGTATTATCTAGTTCAGCCCCTGCCAGTACAGAAGTTTTTCTTGCCTTTGTCCTACATGCTCTTGTAAAAAGTCCCACTCCAACTTCCTCGTGGGCCCCCCTTAGGTACTGGAAAGTCACTGTAACATCTTTCCTGAGCCTCCTATTTTCAGGCTGAACAAGCCCACCTCTCTCAGGCTTTCTTCAAAGGAGCTTCAGCTCCCTGATCATCCTTCTGGCTCTTTGGATCCACTCTAACAGCTTCGTGTCATTCTTATGCTGGGGTCCCCAGACCTGGATACCGTACTCCAGGTGGGGTCTCACAAGAGTTTTCTCTCTGAGAAAAGCTCTGAGGCACCTCACATGGAGTATGTGGCACAGCAAACACAGGACAATACAAATACTTAGTCTGGCAAACACATGCCACCACCAAAATAGCTCTGCCTAAGCTTGACCAATGAGCTTTTCATTTTTTCTTTATCATTTCTAGATTCATGATTATTACTCTTCACTAAAATACATATGTGGTTTTCTTTGGGGAAAAAAATAAAAATAAAAATGTGGCTCATAAAGGGTTTTGAAAGACAGAATGGTTAAAAACTGATCAGACTAAGTTAGAAAAACTTTCCAGGCAGGAGAGAGCAAGGCTGCACAGATATGAGCAGAGGAACTACTCTGGAGGATGGCTATGGAGGGAGTGAAACATTCCTTACCATTACAGACAGATATTTTCTATTATGCTTATTTTAAATGGTGACACACCACGAAGATGCGTGTATGGAAAGAAGAAGGGGAAATTATATAAAATATGTCCAAAGATATCCACAAGTCTGTCTAACTCATCATCTTCAGTATTCCCTTCGAAATGCATCAGACATTTAAAAAGCATTTAAACTCACAGGTCACTCAAGGGGCTTGTCAAGTGCTTTGTACAATCCTTTTTCAACCTAAAATGGAAGTCTAAGATTTCATTAATTCTGTTTTTCATCCCTGATAGCTTTCTCTGTAGCTGTCTGTTTGCAAGACAGGCTCAAAATGACAGTAGTGTCCCATGCACTAAAATAAAAAGGAAGGTTTCCTTAGCAACAATATCGACAAAAAAGCTCTCATGATTTTTTCCCTCACTCCTGTGTCTTCTTAATAGCTTGAATAATCCAGATAGTGGGGAAAGGCAACATGCATTTGATCTTAATGAACTGCAGTGGCTAGAGACAGCATGAAAGCAAGCGAAGGTATCTGAGCTATTTATAAACCAGTGGATCAGATGACTCAGATTCAGCAGCATTTGGAATTATTCATATTATTTTCAGTGAGTCATTTAAGGAGATGCTTAATTGTGTCAGGCTGTGTGCAAAATATTCTTAGACTTTCTTTTTACCAGCAGCTTGATCTGATAACTGTAATATATAGGAGGCTAAGTATGAGTTATATCCTCAGTTCCATTGAGAAAAAGGGAAAAATGAAGTGGTGAATTATCATGGTGTACAATGAAGTGGCCATTTGAATCCTAAACTTTGAAGAAGACTTGGACTTATTTGTGGCTTCTTAGCCACAGCTCAGTTCTCACCAGACCTGTTTCCCAGACATCAGTTTTGACTCTCTGGGGCTTCTTTTAACACTTTATCTCACCATACAATAGCTATTCTATCCATAGATGGATTTTTCCTATAACTGTGAACACTGCAGAAAATACCAAACAAATTGAGAAAACAGGTCATTCTTTGAGTGGAGTATTATCTGTTTGTTTTCATCATTTAGCATTTAGCATTCACAGTATTTATTCAGCATTTGCAATTACAGATATCTGTCATTTATTATAAGACTCATCCTGAACAGCTATATGCACCTTTGATGTGAGTGTACATGATGAGGACTATGTACTTATCATGTTACTATGGGAACATCTGCCATACTGGAGATGCTACTGGGGGATATGGTCCTCACAGATACCTTTACACCAACCTGTTTACCATTGCTTCTGAGAACATCTATCTAGAAAATAAAATACCATGGAAAGGAAACCCTCTCAAAGTCTGGCCACAGTTAACCACTAAAACCGACTCCATATTCTGGCTATCAGTTTCTGGATAAAACACTGACCATGAGACTGCCAGCTATAGAAACTGGAAGCATAGCTGATAACAAAGCAGAAAAATGAGCACTCCCAAATCTTCCATAGCTGAATTCTACAATTGCAAGCTAGAGGCATTTGACACACAGCCAAATACTTGTCTGAGATGTTAAGTGATAAGCAATGTGTAATTAACAAAAGTCTTTGCTGATCCTTCTGGGACTGAGGAAACATCTAACTATCATTAGCATTCACTGGATGCCAAGACCAAATGTATAAATATTACATTAGTCAAACATGAATATAAATGAAAAATGAAGTATGTGAAACTAGAGCACAAAGTGAATGTAGAAAAAATTGGGAATGTCAGAAATGGGGGAAAAAGATTCAGTCTCTGCAACAAAAAGTCCAGTGGCAATTACAATAGGGGCTGACACTGAACTTTGTAACTTCAGTCCATTTCACTGCGTGGGACAGGGCAGTTGATAACAACGTCTGAACTTAGGTTTCTATTGTTAATGCACAGACTTCCAGGATGCTCAGTAAGAATGAAGATACAATCCTGTTGATCATGTGTAAGTGTCCCAGTGCTGGACTCAGAAAGATACTGGGAACAATAAGGACTGAAAGATTTGAAACAGGAGTTTGAAACACAGTTTGAAACAGGAGATGTGTCCTTCTGGAACTGCAGCTGTAAGTCCACTGACATACACAGTGCCTAGGTATCACAGAATCAAAGAATCACAGCATTGTAGGGGTTGGAAGGGACTTCATTGGGTCCAACCCCCCTGCCAAAGCAGGTTCCCTACACCAGGTTGCACAGGTAGGCATCCAGACGGGTCTTGAATATCTCCAGAGAAGGAGACTCCACAGCCCCCCTGGTCAGACTGTTCCAGTGCTCTGTCACCCTCACTGTAAAGAAATTCTTGTGAACATTTATGTGGAACTTCCTATGCTCCAGTTTCTGTCTGTTTCCCCTTGTCCTGTCTCCAGACACTGCTGAAAAGAGTCCGGCCTTGCTGCTTTGCCCCCCACACCTCAGATATTCATAGAAATGGATCAGGTCCTCTCTCAGTCTTCTTTTCTTAAGGCTAAACAGACACTTACCCTTTCTTCATAGGGGAGATGCTCCAGGCCCTTCACCATCTTTGTGGCCCTCCATTGAACTCTCTCCAAGAGATCCCTGTCTTTTTTGTACTGGGTAGCCCAGAACTCCACACAGTACTCCAGATGTGGCTTTACCAGGGCAGAGTAGAAAGGGATGATTACCTCCCTCGACCTGTGGACACACCCTAACCCTCTCACTAACCTCCTCTGTATGGGAATCCTGAGGAAGAGCTTTTCCACTGAAGACAGAAGCAAAGACGGTGTTCAGTATATGCACCTTCTCAAATCCCCCATTACCAGAAAACCCCCCCTCGCTTAGTAGGGGGGCCACAGTCTCCCTAGGCTTCCTATTACTATTAACATACTTAAAAATGCTTTTTTTTATTATCTTTTATCACTTTTGCCAGATTCAGTTCCAGGTGGGTTTTAGCCGTCCTCGTCGCATCCCCGCAGGCCCTGACAACATTTCTATATTCCTCCCAAGTGGTCAGATCCTTTTTCCACATTTCATGGACCTTCTTCTTCCCTTTGAGTTTGTGCATAAGCTCCCTGCACATCCATGCAGGTCTCCTGCCACCCTTTCCTGATTTTTTGCTCACAGGGACGCACTGATCCTAAGCATGGATATATGAGGACTGCTCTCAAATTAATGCCTTCTATTTTATTGCATTGGTCTATGATGTCAGAGGTGGATGTTGGTGCTACGGCAGTAGGAGATAAGCCTTCTCATCTGTATTCCGTTACAACTTGTTGCCATATGATAGATGTCTGACAGAATGGCATGTGATGTGGAAATGCATGTGAAACAAAAATGTATCACTAAATTCCTCCATGTGGAAAAAATGGCGCCCATTCATTGACACTTGCTGAACATTTATAGAGACCAACTAGTGGATGTGAGCACGGTGAGGCAGAGGGTGGTGCATTTCAGTAGGGGCAACAAAGACGGTGGGACACCTCCACTGGTGCAGATTTTCATGAGTGCAACATGCAGGCTCTTGGTCATTGCTGGTGGTTGAAAATACACAGCTAATGATTGTAACTATGTTGAAAAACAGTGCTTTGTAGCTGAGAATTTGTCCTGTCAAACAGTTCTACTGTGCTCTTTGTATCTGTTGTAGTTTCTGTGGAAATAAGTAGGAAGTATTATTTGGAAATTCAGAAGTGATTGTTTGATGTACCCTGTTGCTCCCATTTACCATATATCATGCACTTGGAACCATCTCAGCACACAAAGCCTGTATTTTTTTCTGATGAAGATAACCCTGAACATGTCTGTTGTCTACCAAAGGGCATTCATTCTATAGGACTATGATAGAGCATAACCCACTGGATGTTTGCAGTGCAGGCACTGGGAGCACAGTACACATACTTTTCATTTTACAAATCTATATCACCAAACTACCTGAGAGTGTATGTTTTTCTAAATGGTACTAAACAAAAGGCTTTGTTTAAGTAACTGAAATCTCCTAGATTGAAACAGCACACAGAGTCAGAAGGAATTATTTGGTAAAGCTTGAAGTTGACATCTAGTGGCTGATCAGCTGAATCCCTTCACAGGCTTCTCTGACTAATTAAGTGGATCTAATTAGCCAACAGCAGTGGGATGTCAGAATTCTATACACAAGTGTCTTAACACTGAACTGACTCCTATCTTTTTGTCAGCATCACAAAATCTTATAGGGACAGTTAATTTTGTGATCATCCTTCTCTAAGATTACTAGAAATTATAATCTTTCTGCTTTGTCAGCAGCGGCTAAAATGGTGCACATGAACTTGGATATCCAATAGGTAAACAGAGCTCTTGGCTATATATCCAACATCTTTCAGAAGCTCTATGTTAAATATCAAAAGAAAACCTACACAGAACATCAAGTACTACTGAAATGTTTAATAAAAAGTGAACAAAATGCAGCTATCAGGCAAAAGAGAAACATACAGGCAGCTTAGTGTCTGAAAAAGAAATTTATTTTATTTGTAGCCTGATGTTATTTTCTGCTGTGACCTTTCATTTTAGCTTAAAGTAAGAATTTTAATTCATAACCTTAAATGAAAACTGTCCAAACCTTGTATGAAAAGTATGCAATACTTGCTTGCTGTGTGACTTGTAAAAAATAACAAATAAATTTTTGATGGAAAAGAGTTATTTTTTTCTTAAAGCTGGTTCTGGAATCATAATTCCCAAAATGAATTTCTCAGTCTGTTCATTATTTTACCTCCTGTTTTTCTAAGTGAGACATTTTTTGCAGCATCTTTCAAGAAATACTTATTCTCCAAAGGCTTTTGTTGTCAGAAGTTAATACTGAGAACTAGATAAAATCCTTCCTTTTAAATTTCATTTGGCTATTCTGCTAATACTTCTCACAACATCCAAAATAGCCTCTGTTCCTTGCTGACATTTAGAAATTTCAAATATCTGAGAGTGTGTTTTGCAATCACTTCTTCATCATAGGTATATAGATCATTTAATCTTCTCATCATACTGTTCTATCCAGACTCTATTAAAAATTAAATTGAATAAATATATAAATACTCAGGGTAATCAAGCAAAATTCCCATTCTGTTTTGTTCACACTACTGACAGCTTATTTCTTCCTTGGGATATTTTTCCCCCCTAAAAAGTAATGTAAACCTGAACTTTATTGCAAACTTTAAGTAGCAATCAATAGAAAACCTTCGAACTCACTCTGATCACTAATAAGATTTTCATCACAAGAGTTTTCAGTTATTATGAGTACTGATCAATTTTAACCCAAAGTAACTGGACAAAAGTTGGGACTTGTTATCATAAATTATATAATTTCTTTGTTTACTGCTGAAACAACCAGCAGAGACATGACTCTCAGTACAGAACCCTCAGTTTGTCAGTGTCTTGTAATAATGAGGAGCACTGAGAATATGAAAATCTATGCACAGTGCAGACTTTCTCTTAAATAGTAAAGACAATCACAAAACAGCATGTTTATGGAAATGCTTTAAGGAACATCCACAATGACTGTTGATGTATCTGCAGAGATCCAGATAAATAGAACACAATAAATCATAAAAGGAGAATACAAACATGTTATGTACTAGAGCAAAGGGATATTTCAGTTCCCAAAGTAATAGCCACTGAAATAGATGCATTACTTAGTGTATTTTCATTTCTTAACAGCATTTATTTCTAACTCATATGCTAGACAATATGCATTAAGATATTTTTCGTAGCTGTCACTGAAAATATAATTCTAAGTGGTAACAAAACAGAGATTAACACATTCCAGTTTAGGCTCTACCAGGTTCATCAGCTGACCTATATGAGTACATCATAACTTTAGTTTTGTTAATGGCTATAAGAAAGAAAAAATAAAAGCTTTAATATTCTAAACCTAAATGGCAAAACTTGTCTGATGATTTTCAGGTTTAAATGCCTCCTTAGTTGTACAGTAGTCATTTTGTAGTGGCAATATGTTGCCTCATAGTGTATATTTCAATTTCTTTCATGCAGGTTGCATTCAACTTTATTTCTCTAAACTCTAATTTATCTTGTGTGATGAAAATTGTGCATTTATTATGTCACTGAATATTCAGCAAATATATAGTTGGTTGCTCTAAATGTAATGCCTCCTATTTCTTTCCATGGAAACAACAGATACAAAGAACATAGTACCACTACTTGACAGAGCAAATTCTCAGCTACAAAGCACTATTTTTCAGCATACTCACAATCATTAGCTATTTATTTTTTGCCAGTGATGTACACAAGCTTGCATGCTGTAGTTGTGAAAGTCTACACAGGCAGAGGTGACCCACTACCACTGGTGCCACTGCTGAAACACACCACTGCCTGTCTCACTGTGCTCACATCCACTGCCTGGTATATCCACAAATGTTCAGCAAGTGTCAGTACTGTCAATGGGTACCATTTTTTTCTGCAAGGAAGAATTCAGGGACACACGTTTGCTTCATACGCACTTTCATGTCAGACTGCCCCTCTACTGCCAACATCACATGGCAACAAAATGTAATGGAATTGATGCTGCCACACTGGGAAAAACCACTGGACATATTCATGTCAGAAAAGGTGGCCTCTTGTTGAAATAGTGTGTCTTATTCAAGAAAGTCATTGGAATTCTGTTCTTAAAAAAAAAAAACAAAAACACACAACTATTTGTGTAACAAAAGCTACATTTCCTCTATAAGACTTTGGTTATTTGAATAAACAAGAAAATAAGTGTTAGTGTAAGGAAAATTTTTACCAAAAAATTTAAGACAATCCAAGACAATGCTTTTCCTGTATAAATTAATTAAAAAAATACATCATTTATGGTATTGAAACATTTGCTCTTATTCAACCAAAGCTTTAATTAACTCCTGCCATTTTCAAAACTATTCAGTGCATTTCAGAATTAAGCATTTCCTATCCTTCATATACACTTTCCTTATCTTGTCCCTTTTCTCAGGAGGTTTTTCTAATATTAAAAGACCAGATCTTTCTAGACATTTTTGGAACTTTCCCCATTGGGCTGATATGCCCCCCCCCCCCCCTCCCCCCCCTTTACTGACTTGTTTGTCTTCCATTTTGCTGTTCTCAGTGTGGCTATTTAAAAATTACAGCGTTTTACTTGTTCCTTGTTTTTCGGTTGAAAAGAAAAAGATGTTTTACTTGTAGGGCGAGTTTGATTTTCCTGGAACCTAAATGAATTGCTTTGAACTGCAGAAGACATGCTCAGATA
Organism: Excalfactoria chinensis; assembly: GCF_039878825.1. NCBI lineage: Eukaryota > Metazoa > Chordata > Aves > Galliformes > Phasianidae > Excalfactoria > Excalfactoria chinensis. The sequence continues at coordinate 10,914,088 of NC_092825.1, read as the reverse complement.
TAGTTCCCCTTTCACACAAATGTTTCAGATCTTTCTTTATTGCCACGCTTCAGAAGTGATAGTATCTCAGACTCACTGATACTTGTTTTACTAAACTTATCGCTATCTCAGTTCATTGCAGTTGCAATCCTTGCTCTCCAATTCTAGGTGAAAGATACTCATTTTCAGTTAGTTACTGATGGTTCACATGGGGCCATTCAGAAATGTATCTGTTATATGAAAATATATCTTAAACACAGATCTTCAAAAAAGTGTATAAGTTACCTAGAGGAAAAGATTTTATAACAAGACAGATCTCACAAATACTAGCAGAGAGGAAATTGCTGAGCCTAGAAAGTACAAACAATAACAACAAAAAAATTTTTTTTTATATATTAGAGTATGAAATAATCAAGGAACTAGTGAAAATTGGAAAATCTGGTGAAAATGATAACAAGCTATTGACTGTGTTTATTAAGACATGTTTTTCACAGAAGAAAAACATTAAATTTTGAGAATGAAGTTCTGTGGGGATTTAAGATACCTCATCCTTCATAAGCTACCATTGAAACCCATTAGTTTGGAAAAGGCTGGGGAAGCTTGAAAGTTTCAAAGGAACACTTTGTATTAACAAGCATCACCCCTGAGGAAATAATAAAAGAAGCGGGTAAGAGAGCTCCTCTCTTATATTTGCTGTAATGAAAACAGGAACGAGAATGTATGAAAGGAGGAGCCACAAGTCAGTGAAGGTGTGCAGGAGAGTGTCTGCAGAGGGCAAAATGAAGCAGTTCTAGTGAGGAGAGAGAAAGGATACACTCTTTACTTGATTTGACTCACAAATACATTATATGAGGAAAAAAATGCTGGTAAAAAGTCATTAATAAACCATGATAGCTAGCACTCAGGCCCCAAGCAGGTAAAAGGATGGCCTAGCATGGAACATGAAACTCGTAGTGGAACATGAAACTCCTGGACCTGAGCAAGGCCTTTGACATGGTCCCCCATCACATCCTCATCTCCAAATTGGAGGGAACTGGATTTGATGGGTGGACAACTAGATGGATAAGCAATTGGTTGAAAGGCCGCAGACAGAGGGTGGTGGTCAATGGCTCTATGTCCAGGTGGAGGCCGGTAACGAGCGGTGTCCCTCAAGGGTCTGTCTTGGGACCGGTGCTCTTTAACATCTTTATTAATGACATCGATGAGGGAATGGAGTGCACCCTCAGCAAGTTTGCTGATGACACCAAGCTGAGTGGTGCAGTCGATACGGTGGAGGGAACGGATGCCATTCAGAGGGACCTTGACAGGCTGGAAAGCTGGGCTCGGGTGAACCTAATGAGGTTCAACACGGCAAAGTGCAAGGTTTTGCACTTGGGCCGGAAGAACCCCAGGCACTTGTACAGACTGGGAGGAGTTGTCCTTGAGAGCAGCTCGGCAGAGAAAGACCTAGGGGTCCTAATAGATGAGAAACTTAACATGAGCCAGCAGTGTGCTCTGGCAGCCCAGAAGGCAAATGGGATCCTGGGCTCCATCAGGAGAGGGGTGGTCAGCAGGGATAGGGAGGTGATTGTCCCTCTCTACTCTGCTCTTGTGAGGCCCCATCTGGAGTACTGTGTCCAGGTGTGGAGCCCTCAGTACAAAAAAGATATGGAGATTTTGGAAAGGGTCCAGAGGAGGGCCACGAAGATGATCAGGGGGCTGGAGCACCTCCCCTATGAGGACAGGCTGAGGGAGTTGGGTTTGTTCAGCCTGGAGAAGAGAAGGTTGCGGGGTGACCTCATTGCAGCCTTTCAATACCTGAAGGGAACTTACTCCCAGGAGGGGAGCAAACTCTTCGAAAGGGCTGATAATAGCAGGACTAGGGGAAATGGTTTTAAGTTAAAAGAGGGAAGATTTAGGTTGGATGTTAGGGGGAAGTTCTTTACTAGGAGAGTGGTTAGGTCCTGGAACAGGCTGCCCAGGGAGGTTGTGGATGCCCCGTCCTTGGAGGTGTTCAAGACCAGGTTGGACGGGGCTCTGGGCAACCTGATCTAGTAAAGGCATATGTTTGGTGGCCCTGCTAGGCAGGGGGGTTGGAACTACATGATCCTTGAGGTCCCTTCCAACCCGGGTCATTCTGTGATTCTGTGATTCTGTGATTCTGTAGTGTGAATCTGTGTGCAGGGAGTCCTTTCCCTGACCTTTTAAGAGGGAAAGACAATTTGCATCACCAACTTAATCTTTCCTAAGTGCCACAGATCACTGAACTTTTCAGATTCAGTTCCAGTATGAACTAAACCGTGGAGGGAATCGCTTTTGGTGTGTTCTTTTTCTGAAGAGACATAATCTCCCCAAATATGCTTTTGCTGTTGCAAGAGATAGACCAGATTTATGTTTTTCAGCCTCATAAAATCTACTGCCTTACCAAAGCCCTACATTATTATTATACTTCAGTGTTTTATTTATTAAACATCCTGCAATTTTGCACCACTTGCAAAAGATATCTCATTTGAATACCTCCATATTCCCTCTGATTTCACCTGCTAATTCTCTTTTTTCCTCCAGTCATTTTTTTGCCTTGATTCCACTTCTTCCTGCTTGTGATGCTTTATAAGATCCCATGTTACTTATGACAAACTCATTCAAACACTCAGACAATGTCTGCAGTGAGGTTGGTGCAGAAGACAGTAAACACTGACTGGAACAAGCACAGTGAAGTGACACGTTGATAATTTACTTTCAGGTCCAGAATTCTGAGCATGTGAGTGCCAAATACTAATCAACAAAAAGGATGGGAAATCAGGAAAGAATCCATTCACTGATTCTAAGAATATTTAGAAAGTATTTATGGATACTTTGGAAATACTTAGACTGAATAAATTACAAGTGAGAACACTAGGTGGGAGAAGTCAGGGAGGAATATGATTATTACCTCTCTTAGGAGGGTCAAACCCAGATTAAGAAGAGAAATTATGTAGGGTGGCTGTATTGGATATAAATAGGAACAGAGCATCGATGCTGTGCAAAAGAAAATCTTCAGCCAAGTAACAGGAAGCATTTTCTCAGTGGCAGGATGTTAGATTACAGAACTGTTTCCCAAGGGAGGTAGTGCTTCAATGTATGAGTCATTTAAAATTAGACTGAAACAAAGCACCTGCAGATACCGCAGGCAACATAGCTTTGTTGGCAGGCAGACAATCTCAGTGACCTGACAAGTCTTAACCAGCCCTCCTTTCTATCATTTCATTTAATTTTCTTCTGTTCATATTCAGGAAAATGAGAAAAAATAGCATTCTGTGAAGCACTTTTATTCATTTCCTCAAATGCCTGATTACGAATGAAAAATACATAAACTCATAAATATTCAGACATCTGACAGATAAAACTGATGATCTACTGAACTATTCTCTGGTTTATGTTATTTAGGAAGTTTTTTCAAAGCATCCCCCTTCCTTTCCTACCACAGTGATGGATTTTGTTTGCCAGAAGCTGAGACAGTCAGCGGTAATCAAATACATAAATGAGATTTAGTTATACCTGGAATTACTATGGTTAGAACATTTATTTTTGGACTCCTCCTGCTTGAAATATCTAACTTTGCAGTCACTGAGTGATACCAAAGCAAAATGGTAGCAACAGATATGAAGATGCTTGTAGAAACCATTCATGTGTTAACAGCAAGGAGTTAATATATCTGTCATTTTATGCTACAGAATATAAGATCAAAACAACTAGAACGGCAAATAAAAGTTCAGTGTTGTCTAAACCAGGATAACAGGTAACATCCATTGCAGAAAATGAGCATGTGAGTTCCTTGACTAGAAATGAAGATTTTTAATATATTTATCAAATTATATGTCTGAAGAATAACTAATAGAATATCAATATTTAGGTAAGCAGCTTGGGGGAAGAGTATCTGAATACCCAAAAACATACTCACCCATTACTCTGACCTCAGAACTGTGCAAGGCTTTGAAAACTCTGAAGAAAAAACACAGATACCTGATCTCTGTTTAATTTGGAAGTTTTAACTGGAGTTTTGTTTAGGAAGGATCTAAAATAACAGGGTTCCTTTAGCTTAGTTTAATAAGGATAGAAGACAAAGATAGTATCTCACTTGGTAAGGGATGACTGTAAGCATGAAATGAAAAATGAACTGGTATCTAAATGTTGTACTTAATGCAATTTCAGACATGGTAGGTTTTCCTCTGTAGCACTCCAGTAACTTCCAGAAAAGTGCATATTTTATGGGTTATGTGCCCAATCTTCTACTCTCACATGGAAGATATGCTGGATATCATACATACAACGATACTTAAAATGTATGTAGAGGCTGGTAAGGTTTAGGCTCATGATTTCTTCACAAAGTCACGTAAAGGAAACACAATAATGACATAAAAGTGAATAACATGGGCTTGTAAGAACAAGGGCCAGGAGTTACAGACTGTTTCCTAAGTAGAACAAGAGCCCAGTGCATCCTTTCATTCTTATGTTTTATGTTTGTTGAACAGTATTGGCCCAAGTGACGAACCCAGGAGTATACCACTGGTGGCCTCCAAATTCATTTTGTACCTGAGATTTCTCTTCTGTAGGCTAAACTGTCCCACTCATCCTCTCCTTATCAGAAAGATGTCCCTACCATCATCTTCATGGCCCTTCACTGTTATTTTGCTCCTGTATGAATGCAGCTCTCTTGTACTGGGATGCTCTGAAGTGGACACATTACTCAGATGTTCCTCATTGGTGCTGAACCAAGAGGAAGGACCACCTCCCTTGACGTGTTGACAATAGCCTTTTATTATGCAGACCAGAATACTGTTGGCAATTTTGCCACAAGGGTGCCACTGCTCATGGTTAGCTTGTCACCCATCAGAAAACCAAAGTCCTTCTTCACAGAGCTACTTTCCATCCAGTCAGTCCTAGTGAGGTGAGGATGAGAGAGCTAGGAAAGTTCAGACTGCAGAGAGAAGTCTCAAGGGGAATCAATCTGTATAATAGATACTTGATGGGACAGAAACAGACTCTTACCAGTGTTGCCCAGGGGCAGGACAAGAGGCAATGGAAAAGAACTGAAAACAGGTAAACTTCATCTGAACACAACAAAAATATTTTAGTGAGGGTGGTCGCACATGGGAATAGGTTGTTCAGAGAAGCTGTGGAGTCTTCAGTTGCTAAGATATTCAAACACCCAGCTGTCATGGTCTCAAGTAACCTGAATTAGCTGACCCTACTTAAGCAGGGTGGTTGGACTAGATGATCTGAAGGGGCTCCATCCAACCTAAAGGATTCTGGGATTCTGTGAGCCTGTGATCTGAGGATGATCATTCTACACTCTGTGCCAGATAGAACAAGAGTAGACAGACTGACAGTCTGTCAGTCAGATAACAGTTGCTGAAATGTCAAAGTGTATGAAACTTCATAATATCAGGTTTACTTATATAACTAGCCCTAGAACTTGACCTCTACCTGTCAGATTTCTTTTGCAGTCCTAGGGAATTTTACAGCTGACTTCCTCTAAAAGTATACTCACCAGGGCTGCTGATGAAAATGGTAGCTTGTCTCCACATCTTTACCCAGTAGGGTAAAATGTTGATGCATTTCACTGCTCTCTGTTTGAAGAGAATTCAGCCTTTGAATATATTTCTCTGTCTGCTAAAGACATCTTCTGGGATACTAAACAGATCTTTAGTAGCAAAAACTATATATATAAATAAATTGTAGCTACTTAACTCCTTCTGCACCTGCCATTTAGCTTACTGTGTCTGAAGTTAGAACTGAATTCCTCAGTGTAGAAAACAAAATGTCTCTAGGGGTTGCTTAAGAGAAAGAAGCTATACACTTAATGTAACAATATGAATAACCTCCCAGTCATGTGCTGTTTTTCCTGGTGAATTCTTGACTCCTTCACACAGTGAAAATGCACAGTATGAAAACATTCAGGAGAAATAGCTATTCAATGCTTTCAATGCTTATTTTTATCTGAATGCTGTGTGCCTTCATGCCACATATCACGCAAACTTTTGCAGTTGATAAAGTAGACATGCTGTGTAGAGGCTTTTTATTCTTTAATCAAAGAACACAAATAAAACACTAAAGATAGCTAGTTTGTTTTACCTTCTTTTTCCTTGAAAAGTTATGGAGAACGGGGCTTACAAAACCCTTCTGGAAAACTCCATCTCAAAAACTAGTGTAGTATTGAGCACCCTCAGACTGAGAGGTGGAAAGAAGCAAAGGAAAGCAATTATTCTGTAAATTGCAGTTCAGTTGCATGAAGATTGCTATAAAACTGTAACACTGTGTTTGTCCAAACCCTTTTTACAAGTAAAACAAATAAAGGCATACTGACAATCTGACAGATTATGGCAGTGCTGAAAGCAGTAGAATCTACAACCTGTAATTAAAGTAAAAACAACAACCAAATACAGTTTATAAATATATTAACAACATATTGTATAAACAATGTATTTATGAGAGCAGAAATCTATTTCTTGAAAAGTGTCACTGTCTATATAATACAAGTTTCTTCCAGAACCTTGTCTATCTAATCAGAGCACCACACTTCAATAAAATGGTTTCTTGAGCTCATACTAGCCTTCACTATTGGAAAATACTATATTTAAAAAAAAACACAGACTTTGTATGAGCCCCGCACCATTAAGGCAAGCACTCCAAACATGCACTCTAGAAACTTAAGATGATGACACATTCAAAAACCTGAATGATTCCCCTCAGACTTTGTCCTTCAATCTTACTATGCCTGGAGTGATTGCCCTTTTTCCCCATGTGATTTTCACTGACAAAATCACTAGTACTAAGAGGCAAAAATCAGCTTAGAATGTACTAAATTACTCATAATGCTCATAATGAGTCAAATAAAAAAATGTACAGGATTGTATGAGCAAAGATTGTCTAGTCTGGAAGGCTGCAAGTACAGGTTCTACCCTGTCTTGAGTCAGTCTAAGCATCACTTTAGAAGATAGTATCATCTCTCACCTCATAACCTCCCCACAATACTTGCTCCTTTTCTCTATGAGCATTTACAAAAGAGCAAGGGAAGAGGTTTACTGAACCACAGTCAGCTTATAACACAAAGCACCTCCTGTTAATTTGTGCCAGAAATTTATGTCTTACCCTTACATAAAGTTCCAGTAAGAGCAAGTCAACATTCCCATCCCTTCTGTAGCAAACAAACAAACAAACAAAAACTTGGTTTAGTTCATTTGAGGAAGTGTACACTGCTTTCTGCTAGAGCCTTGCATTATCTAGGAATCCCCTCCCTAACATTGCTGGTAGCCCCTCAATATGAATGAAGTAGCAGAGGAACTAATACTGTAAGGATATTGCCAGGTATGGTCATGGAGGGTGTGTGGTAAATAGTGCTGTAATGGGAATTTCTGTCATTTTTATTTGTGTCTTTTCCCTTCCCTGCTAAATTTCACCACTGAGTATATAATGGCACATTTCTTTATACCATCTGTCAGCTATCATATTTTTTCAAGCCAAATCAGATTTCTACTTTAAATTTTCTTTAAGAGATTTTTTATCCTGTCTCAGGCAGAATAGAGGTTTTCCAAAGACAATAACCATTTCAGCATCCTACAAGAGATTTTATTGCTATTTGTTTTAGATGTGGGAGTTGCTATGCTAAACAGCGTACCAATATGGCTGCAAAAATATGACAATTAAATGTATTCTAGGGATTACCAAGAAAACTACCTGCAATCAACATTTGCAGACCAGTTAGATTTTTTTATTTATTTATTTTTTATTTTTTTTCTCAGAGGACTCTTGAATACAAAGCTATGAACAGTCAATGGCTTTTAATTAAGTTTAACTCATAAAGTTAACTCATAAAGTTAAATTCTGACATATCCCAAGTGCAGGTATTGTGAGATTCCAGCTACTTGGCATTCTCCTTGTTCATCTGGAATGAGTGAAGAGCTCCTCATAATAGTGGTGGTACAGGATCTGCTCCACAGCCTGTGTCCTCTGCCACTGAGTTTCTGACAGGTCTTGCACATATTTAGCAGAGGAGGAGGAAATGCTTGCACCTTCTCCCTTCTCTACGCAAAAGTCTTTCAAAACATTATCATAGAAAACCACTAATGGGATATTTTGTGATAGAAAGCTGTCTTCTTAGGCTACTGTAATATAAAACGGTGAAATAGGTTGTTTTAGAATAGCCCTTCTGGGGTTGTTATAAGCAAGGCTGAATGTAAATCTCTTTAACAGCGTGTTAAAAACACTTAGAATGAAATTTTCCCATACCAGAAACTAACACTCCTAGTAAAGACCTAAGTTACAAAATCATTCAGTTTTTCCATTTGTACATGGTTAATCTAATGCATTTATTGTTAAACCACAAGAGGGTAACTGTGAGCTACACCATCCCCAGATGTTCCCAGTGATGCAGCCTTCCACTTCTTACTCCTAACAGCCATTCAGTCACTGTACTGTCTGTTCTTCTCCATTGTCTACCCTTGGTTAGACTACCAGCTCCTTTTATTCAACACAACATTCAATCCTTACATCTTCCCTTGCTTATTTTCTACACAGGGCCCACCATCCCACTTGAATGATTCCACTCAACTCAGCATTTCCTTTTGCCTTTCTAGTTCATGCTAGCACGGGCTGTTACAAAATACAATCCCTTTGCATTTCCCCACTGCTCCTGACATCCCCTCAGGAAGAGCTAATTATACTCACACTATGACATCACTAATCTTATGATTTCATACCTCCTTTGAAGTGTTTCTATGTGTGATCACGACAACAATCAAATTCCAGTCCATTGAGACTCACTGCTGTCGCTTTTTTTACCTTCTTGTGCTTCCCCTACTGACTGCTTTCATCTATTGTCCTTCATCTCATGCTGCAACTGTAAATTCCTGAGGGAAAGGCCGTCCTTTTCTCTCTGCACCTAGTCAGTGGCTCCTGGTCTTTGCCTGGGGCTCACTGACACCATAGCAACAAGAAATAAGGTCAGTCTGGCTCTTTCATTTAAAGCTCCTATAACCTCTATGCTTATTAGGGGTGGGCATTCATGTGCACAGAACGCAAAGGAAGGACTGTGTCATTAGCCTACAGTCACCCTCAATATATGTGAAAGACCCTACGTAGATATCTATCCCTGGACCTAAAGGTGAATTTGATTTCTTTTCATCATTTTAAAAGATTATTATTCTCCTCAGGCATATGGAGAGAATTCTCTTTATTGTATATTTTCTTCTGGAGCCCCAAATTAGGTGATGGAGAATATAATCTAATTTAGAGGTGAGTTAAGATCACGGCAACATTTTTCTTTGCATTCTTCTAATCTCACGCAGTCCCAAGAATGGATAGATACCAACAGATACCAACATGGTGTGATCATGACTAATTCACATCCTACCTCCTCCTGTTGATGACTGAAGGAGTTTAGAATTCAGTTTTTAGATAAAACTAAATTCTGAAAATCCACTCAAGTTTGCAGACATTGTGGTACTTTCTCTCCTGCACCATTCTCAGTGCTGGTGCATTTTTCCATTTTTCTTTATTGCATCTTTGGAATCTTTTAATATTTATTCTATATTTTGGACTACTTTTTTTTTTATTTATTATTTATTTTTTTTTTTTTTCCTATCTACATGATTTAAAATAACTGGACATATAAGCCATCAACTGGTTACTATATTTTAATCCTCATCAGAATATCTGGATTTGACTTTTGTCCCTGTCTCCATTATTTTTATTGGGAATACAATTGAAGCCTTCCAAAGGCAAATAAGAAAAGAAAAAAAAAAAAAAAAAGGTATTATTTTACTTACACACAATGTAAAATAGAATAATTATATTTGAGTGCAGTTTAAATACAGTATAGCTTATTTTTGTTTTTATTTTTTTGTTGTTTCTTTCTTTAATCAGAAACTGCTGCACTTTGAAACAAACACTGCTTTTAGTACTTGCTTTTTGTTGGCCTTTTATCTTTTTTTAATTAGCTCACTTGGGAAGTAATGCAACTGTTTTTCTGAAGAAGTTGTATCAGTGTGTACCGTGTGTAGCCAAATACTTCTTTTCAATTAACCATACAAATCCTGGAACAAATATTTATATTGAATTATTCCACACTTGGCACAGCCTGCTTCCCTCAGTGCCCTTCATTTTCCTTAAGATCATCTTGATAAGACGCAGCCCATTCCTTTTGTTTGTTTGTTTGTTTTTTGCTGGCAGGTAACAAGATGCAATCTTTTATTTACCTATCAGGAGTCCATCATAGCAGCCACCAACAGGGTTGTATGCAGTACTGCAAAGCCTTATAATACCTCTCTATTGAAACAAGTAAAAACAAAACAAAAACCCCAAACCATAAAAACCAAACCACTCCTCACAATGTCACAAAAATGAATGTTTTTCCTTGCTGCAAAGCACCTTCTGCTGAAAGCACAGAAATACAGAAATTACAGACCAGTGATTATAAATAATCTAATATAAATAAAAATCTGTTAGTGTACAGAAGCCTCACGTTGGTTTTATAGATCATTTTACAAACTAATGGTCACCCCTGCTTCCAGATAACTACTTACTACAGGTATGTGAGAGGCATGATACACTGCTTTCTAAGAAGAAAAACAGAAGCATGTTCTGGGTACACAGCACAGAAGGAAAGCCAATAAAGAAGAAGAGCTAGAACTGGACATGAAAGAGAAACAGGAAAGGTTTCTACAGCTACCCAACTAAAAAGACCAGGGAGAGTGTGCTGCCAAGTGTGACAGATAACCAAGTGATGGGAGCCTGTGAAAGGAACCCAATGCCTTCGCGCTCTCAGCCTTTACTGGTAAGGGCTGCTGCTCGCAGGTCTTTGAGATCTTTACTTAAAGGCAAACACTGACAGAAATATGTGATTCCATGGTACAGAAAGATCAGTTTAGGTACAGCTTTGGTCTTTCAGACATACACAAGACTGTAGGAACAGATAAAATGCATCTGAAGGTGCTGAGGAAGTTGGCTTGATGTTACTTTAGGGACATTCTCTATCATGTTTGAAAAGCTGTGGTGATTAAAGGAGGAAATGTTTTGAAGGGTGTTTCAGAAAGGCAAGAAGGATTCAGAAGAAGGTTGGCTCCAAAAAAGAAGCCCTTTGATTCACAGGAAGTTGTTAATAGGAAACCATCCTAGCAATGAGGAGTTTCTGAATGTGGTTTAGGAGGAATCTCCTAGTTACTGGACTGCAGATTGTAGAAAATTGTGGACCACCATTTGCTACAGGAACATTTTTTTTTTTTTTTGTTGTTTTTTTTTGTTGTTGTTGTTGTTGTTTTTTTGTTGTTTTTTTTTTTTAATTTTTATTTTATTTTGATCTGAAAGGGAATAATTAAGCATATTGCAAATGGAACTATGTAGTATCCCAAATGTTATGAAACTTAGGTCAGCTTCACAGGAACACAGTTACATGATTAATAGCATGTAAACTGGGTAAGATTAACAGTGTAGAACTCTGTGATTGAACAATGAAGATAAACTTTCTCCAGAGCAATGACACATGCCATAATATGTAATTGGAGTTGTTAAATTCTTTAACATCTTTTGTAATACATACAGACAAATGCAGCTTATCAGTGCAATGGCCTGGTAGCACAGCCCATACAGGGCTTATCAGAGTTTTTTGAATGGAGTTTGCATTTAAACTAAAGCAGCACAACACATGCTAGTGCTGTCAAAGTTCAGTTCAAAATGCATCTATCTGAAATGTACACACTAACTGGCTGTGCTCTTTCCATAAGAAGCCAAAATCTAATATGTCACCTAAGTAGCATTAATACATAGTATATGTAAGTAGATGGTTTAGACTTTAATTAATACCTCTAACTAGTGCATGACTGTTTCTACTAACTACTTTTAAACTTCCTAAGAGATGAAACTTGGATCGCCACCTCTGGACATTATGCTAACATTTTAATCACATAATTATGAGAAAAATTCTTCCCAATGTTAAATCCAAATGTTCATCTCTTCCAGTTACATCACATTAGCTCTGGTTACTTATTTTAACTTCAAATTATCTTTATTCATCCATGGAGTTCACACATTTTAAATTCTCTGAGCTTCTCAATCATTACTCAACAAAGCTCTATCTGATGAGTTCTCTAAATGTATTTCCTACAGAGCCTTCTGGGTAATTTGCATTGCTTTAGTCTGGACACTTCCATTTGCTAATATGTTTCTGGTAGTGACTGCACAGAATTTTGAAAAATAAGCATGTCTTGGGATGAGCTGAGATACGGCCAACTTGGCTAAGGTAAAAAGGTGAAGGTGAAGGTAATTTCCTGATTTCTCTGATGCAGAGTCCCCTTGGTGCTGTTCAAGTTTTGGTATAAAGTACACTGACAGGTGTTTCAGTGGGCCTGTTTGAGTAAAAGGACCTTTTGGAGCACACTGATCCAAACAAAAGGAGCTCTGTGGCCTTTGGTCCTGCCTAATATCCTGGAAACATACACGAGCAAAGAAAAATGTTTAGCACCTGAGTAAATTACATCCAAATTATTTCCTTAGGAAATTAGCAGATGATGTGATAAAAAACAATTCTGAGCTGGGAGTAAATTGCTGCTTGTGGTAGGCATAGAATCTCAAAAGAAAACAAATTAGATAAATTGAATGTCTACATGTACTTCTGCTGAACAATGCAGAATTAGCCAGCAGAAATATGGGGTCTACCATGCCAAGCGTGACACTGCTTAGCCTAACCTTCTGCCTGACACAACTGGTTAAAAGAAGCATTATATGTTGACTAAAGTCCAACCATATCCTGGGGTGCACCAACCACAGCACTGCCACCAGTCAAGACAAGCGATTGCCCCATGCTACACTGCATTGGTGTGGCCTCACCATGACTACTGCATGCAGTTTAGGACACCTAAGTACAGAAAGAACATAAAACTATTAGAAAGTGTCCGAAGAGGGGCTACAAAGCTGAGGAAGGGTCTAGAGTGCAAGATGTGTGAGGAGCGGTTGAGGTCCCTGGGGTTGCTCAGTGCAGAGCAGAGGAGCTGAGCACAGACTTCATGGTGGCTGCAGCTCCTCACAGGGAGCGGAGGGCAATGCTGAGCACTGCTCTTTGTGACAGCAACAGGGCCCTAGGGAACGGCATGGAGCTGTGCCGGGGGAGGGGTGGGAAGAGGGGTTGGGGAAAGGGTCTGCACCAGAGGACGGTGGGCACGGCCCCAAGTTGCCAGAGTTCAACAAGGGTTTGGACAGTGCTGTCAGATATAGGGTCTGATTTTTGAATGTTCCTGTGTGGAGCCAGGGGTTGTACTCAATGATGATCCTTGTGGGTCCCTTCCAGATGAGGTTTTCTAGCGTTTAAAGAGGTAGAGCACTGGCCTGTATGCAGGGATGCTCAGAAACAGTTCTCTGGTCACCATCTGTGAAAAATGGCAAAGTACTTAAATAAAGCTTTCACACTGCCTTCCCTCACACACACAGGAAGTAAACATGGTATTTGATGCCTTAAAATTCATTAACAAAATTAGAAATTATTAATTATAAACACAAAGAGCATTACACGTTTGGACTTCTGCTCTGCTTCCACCTTTTTTTTTTTTTTTTTTTTTTTAATATCCCAATAACACTTTTGATTTTCCTATTCAGTGATGAGAACAGGAATGTGAACTTGGAAGCATCTCATTGTATTTTTCTGTACCCTTGAAAACAGCTTCTGCTGCTAAAATATATGACCTTTTAATGACTATTTTTATCTTCATCTATACACATCTACCCTGACAGTCTGCTTATCATTTTAAATCAGAATATTTCTTTAACTACTATATTTAGGTCTTAACAAGGCAGGCTTTTATTATTTGCAATTAATTTCCTTTTTATCCTTTTGCTGTGGTGTGCTCCAGATGCCCTGCTCGTAAGGGAGCAGTGCATACTGCAAGTAGGGGGATGTTTGGATTCCCTACAGTTTTTTACATGGAAGAATGGAATCAAAACCACTGGAACCAAACAACATTAGTAAATAATTAACAACTCCATGCCAACCTGGAGCAGTACTTCAGTCATACTTTACATTTGCAGATCACAAAATTAAACTGATTACTGAGAAGTATTTGCCTAACTTTTGTCTCCGCACAGTCTAAATTCGTCTTGGAAGATGGCAATGAATGACTGCCTATGCAAAACTTAATATCCAATTGGGCATGAAGACTCCGTACATCCCAGGTGAATGGAATCAGAATATATCGCTGTGCCAGTACTACACCTGTCTGTAGGAAGAGGGTCACAGGCAAGACTCCAGCTTCAGTACACATTCACTTTCCCGTGAGAGCTCAATAATGGTGACACAAGAAGAACACAGAAGTTGAAAGTTTGAAATTTTTCCTAAAAACCAGAATTTTTTAAACCACAAATAAATAAACTTTTTTTTTTATTTTTTATTTTATTTTATTTTTTTCCAAACCAACAGGATGCACTCAGTCTTGTTGTCTTGTTGAAGGACTTACTATTTGCAGAGAAAAGGGATGGTGAGAAAATTGCAGCTAATATTCAGCCATGTATGTAGGTCCAAAGGAAATTCACAATCATGTTCAGTAGTTAAAGTAGCTTCAGCAAGATTTGAATTAACCAGTGAATGAATGTAAGAAAATTCCACACAGTCAAACAAACAAACAAAAGACCAACCCAACATTGGATGAGATTAATGGCACAATAACTGAAATACTTGTTTTTCGTAGGATAAAATCAAGGACTGTTCTGTTGAGTAAATACAGTGTATTTGCTAAATTAACTATTACGAAGCCTGCTGAAGTAAACAATTCAGAAGAAAAGACTACTCGGTATGTTATCCAGTGGAATATTGGTTAAATTCAGTTCTTTTCATAATTGTCACATCTTTAGTATATATGAAAAAGTTTTCCATGTCTTTATTTCTTACAAAATTCCATATGGCTAAAATCTTTATTTTTGAAATGCAGATAGATCCGTATAGATCAAATACATTTCTTTTTCCCACAGAGTGAGCATACACCAAAGATTTATTGTTTCTGGTACTGCTACTGCTTGTACTTCTTTTAAAAGGCAGTTCTACCCATAGACTGCATTGCTCTTCAATTCTTACCTTATTAATACTTTGTTATGCTATCTTACAATAAACTTCAATCACATGCCTTAGCTTATCCAAGTTTTAGAGTAATATTGAGTCTGTTATATTTCTGTTTATGAGCACTGGCATTCTTACCCAATTCTTACTTCTCTGAAAGTAATGCCTCCTATTATGTTGGCCCACAACAGCAGAGACAGATGTTGATGAGGTTGAATTTTCCCATCTGTATTCCATTACATTTTGTTCCTGTGCATAAGATGGCATCAGAGGGGCAGTGTGATAAAATTATGTCTGACACGGAAATGCAGATGAGGCAAAGGTGTATCACTGAATTCCTCCACGCAGAAAAATAGGCACCCATTGACATTCAGTGATGCTTTCTGAATACTTATGGAGACCAAACAGTGGATATCAAGAGTGAGGCAGTGGGTAGCGCATTTCAGCAGTGTCAAAGTGACATGAAGAAAAGCCATGTTCCAGACATTTATGCACAGCAGTCACATCACAAAATGAAGTGTCTCAATCAGCTTATTCCCAAATTGGCAGATTATAACCAGGGAACTGCATATAGACCAAATATCAGTTTCGGCAATAGAAGCACATTTTCAGTTCACTGATATGCTGCTCTGACTGAGAAATTCTGCTGATACAATAAGGAAATAGGAGCCACCTATGAAGTCAGTGATCCATGAAGTAAGTCTCTACACAAGATTTGACAGATCAGAGTGATGACAGTATAACAAGATAACTCTTCTACTGGAGTAATGGTAAAAGACAGTGGTAAAAGATACACACAGTTTGTCTTTTTTTCTTACAGCTTTGTTATGTATTTTTTTTTATTTGTACATACTGTGTCAATTCAAAGATTATCTATGACTGTGTCCATATAGGACATTCATTTCAGTGTTAGGAAAAACAAGTGTGGACTATTTTGCTGGGCGTTGTCCTCCTGTGCAACACCATTCTGCATTCACCATTTTCCTCCTCTGGTACAGAACTGTAACTTACCCCAGTATTTTATCTTACCTCAATATGTGCCAAAAATAACTTGCATTTCCAATGAGGTCATCATTCTACACCAGCTAAGAATTCCCTTTTAATCAGAATAGGAAACTGGAGTTCTACTAAATAGAAGCAAAGTGAAATCTTCACAATTTGGATTTTATTTTACACAATAATGGTGGTTAGGCACTGGAACAGGTTGACCATCAATGGAGACATCCAAGGTCAGGTTGGGTGGAGCTCTGAGCAACCTGATTTAATTGTAGATCAGGTTCATTGCAGTGGAGTTGGACCAGATGACCTGGAAAAGGTCCTTTCCAACTCCAACAATTCTGTGATTCTATGATTGCAGTCATGGTTGGAAAAAAAAAATAAAAATCAGCACCAGGTGGTGGATCAGCTGAACTCTAGAAACTTAGCTAAGTCCAGAACAACCTCATCAAGACAGAAAAATCTGCAAAATAGTTTATTAACAGATAATTACTAAAAAGACTTTATAAGACTGATTTCAAAGGCCTGATAATAAATTTCAATAAGGAAAGAAAATTCAGCTCCCATAACACACATACATAAATCAAAAGGATGCAAAAATCATCATGACTTGGTAGGGAGAATTGTAAATTTCTTTGCTCTGATTGGTATGATCGTCAGCAGTAAAATTAATTGCTGAAGGCTTAAAGCGCTCAAGAAACTTGTGACTGAACAAATAGCAAAATTCTTCCCTGAAGAAGAGAGTTATTAGGAGCAGTTATAAGGAATTATCAGGCAAATAAGGGGTGTAACTTAAAGGCCTGGCTGGAAGTTTCTGTATGAGAACAGCAGAAACAACATCTGCAAACTAGGTAAGTTTTAGAATATGTTATCAATTATTTATTGCAATAGATAGGAAGGTATTATATTATCTATTACTTGGCAGAATGTGTTTACCCACTGGGAAACCTACAAATTGGTCAGAGAAATAATTTATGCAGAAATTGATCAGCTGAGCTTATGTTGGTCTTCATTTAGTTTTTGACTTCTTAAGTTCAGTGAACTTGTCATTTGTGATGACAGAATGATGTGATGAACACTGTGTAGTCATGACTTTGGCCCTGTCTTCAGCTAGGTCCTCAGTTGGCTTAAGGACTTGCACTGACTTCCACAACCAGTATTTCACCTTGCTGTCCATTCAGCTCTGATAACTGGTATTAAAAGACACCTCTCAGTATCCCTCGAGGGACAGAACACCACTGTAAATTAATCTAACCTAGCAGTTCAATCTCCACAAACTTGTTGCAAACTAATGAAATTACATGGTCAAGCAAAGACAGACTACACTTAAGCTCCTTTTATGTTAACTTCAAACACTTCAGGTAACAAAAAATCCTTCAAGAAAGGCTTATTACTTAATGAATGCATGATGAACATAAAATTGTGGTATTATATATCTATGAGTATTCTACCATTGGATGTCAGACAGTGGGCAAAAAAATAGGAAAGGAAAATAAGATGTGTTTTCCTTTATTTGACCTTCCTTAATGGAAATCTATGTTACAATTTCTGTATTGATATAACTCTTTATGAAAATTTATTTACTTTCCAGTGGGTGCTTTGTGCTGATTAGGTGGAAAAGGATCGCACTTTCTGCTATTTATAACACAGCTAATGATTTTCTTTAAGGTGAATGGCGCCTTATTTATCTCCAGATGCTTTCCTTGACAGGTACAAAGTCAGGACAAAAAAAGTCTTCATTGCTTTATCTGCTACAACATAAAAATACAGGCCTGCTCCCTGAAAGTGGTTCCACTCACACATGTATTCTCACACGTACAGGTCATTTTTCACAAGAAAAGTGTGTTTCTGGATATCTTGCTTTCAAAATTGAAGATTAAAGGTTCTTTCAATTATTAAGCTGCTTTAAATACTAGACTAATCATAAGAAACGAGGTTTAAAATAGTAGAGCACTTAAATAAATTTGGGATTGTGCTACTCTATGTAACTGGTACTACGCTATGTAACTGGCTGTCCATGGTACTTTCACTTTCAGAATAGTTGTTATAGGAAAGGTTTGAAATCAGATAAATCATTAAGATGCCCTGGTCTGCATGAAACTTCGTGCTCTTTGCCCCATGTAGAGACGTTTTCTAGCACAGTCATTAGAACATTTCCTACCCTTCTGTAATATTAATGAAACTAGTCAATTATTCCCAATAGCTTTATGACGCCTACTAGGTATGACACTGCAATCCTTTCGTGTTTTATTCGGTAAAGTTTCAACTTCTGACATAAACTGGTATTTGCAGGACCTCATATGCAAAGAAGTGTCTGCCTTACAACTGATTTCTGTTCTAGGATTTATTTATCCTATGTTAAAAATGCAGTTGATAGCTTGAATTTTACAAAAAATATCTGCAAGTATTTGTCATAAAGAACTAGTGTTTCTTTCCTATGACTGCAATGTATTATGCAGTTTCTCTTAAGTGGTATAATATTCTAAAATCCCAATGCACTCACCTGCCTTTAGATTTCACATATATAAATATTTTCATGGTTACCATAGGATTCTTCACAAATTTGCAGTATCAGTGTAGCAAGAAACATTATGATGTTATGCCCCAATGTAATACCGTCATATTAGAAAATAGTGTAATAGAAAGAAGAGACAGATTTAGCAGCAAAAGTGTGCTTACCTTCATATGTTCCACTTTCTAAGAGAGCACCACTTTTCTCCAATTCCATAAAATCTTCAACAGTGATGAAAATATAGTCCACACCAGGGACCTCCCCCTCCTTATGTGGCCTTGTGGTACCTATTAATAAAAATGAAAGACATGCTGTCAAATACATGACCTAAATTTAGAACGATCTGCTTGAAAGTTTTGTAAAATTTACAAAGTAAACTGTTTATACAACACATTATGTAGCACAACATCCTCTTGAAGATGTTTTTCAAAACCATATAGTTACACTTGTTGAAGCTGACACAGAATATCAGATGCCTGTGTATGGTTGGGCCAGATGCTCTTTGGACTCAAGTTATTTATTTTCACTGATGAAAATGCATGATACTGCTATACCTTCTACTTTACTATAGAAAGACCACCACACTGAGACCAGGCATTCAAAGTTGCCAAGAATTTTTGATGCATTTTCGTAGTTTCGGAAAAAGTCTCGTCTGCAAATAATCAATTCCATGCTCTTTTAAACATTTATTTAGTACTCAAAATAATAAATCTGTAAGTAAATTTACAAGGGTTATGTTCATATAGCTTGTTTCATGCCTTATTTGGACTTGATAAATGGGTATGCTTGACAGATTGAGTGGCCTAGATCACCTGCCAACTACACTGTCAAACTGCAAAGGTGCTTAAATTTAGTTATTGCTTCTATTGCCATCTAGATGACAGAGTTCCATAAATGCTGAGAGGCAGTATTTCATACATGCTGAGAAATGACTCAGGTTTAGGTAGGAGAAGCTGAGATGTTAGCAGGGAACAATCTGAATTTGACCTGATTTCCTAATAGCACCCCACCACCATGTTTTTATTTATTTATTTATTTATTTATTTATTTATTTTTTAAATACCTATTTTGACTGAAAACACTCAAAATTCCATTTGCAGCTGGGTGATTTCTAGGTCCTAATTGGACTCAGTGTTTTTAATACCTTAATCAGTCAACCTCTATTTATGCTGTAGTGATTAAAGCACTGTTGAAAGGTTTGGTTTCAATGTTGTTGGCACAAGGAAGCTGACAGAAACAGTCTTCTACTTCTGTCCACTCAGTTTAGCATTACAATATTGTGCAAAAGACACTGTCTCTTCTTTAGTTATTAATCCACTTAACCTTAAACACTATGTTCTGACTCATGTTATGCAGCAGCGACTCAGGAATCTGTTCATGTCAGTCTATTTCATCCACTTTTTGATACCTATTATTCAAACACCGGATTTAAGCCTGATGAATTATTTTGTGTGAGATCCTTTGTGAGATTAATAAAACTAAGTGTAGTTGTCTACAAGTTGTTCCACATGCATAAGCTATTAAAGTCAGAGATCTTATCAATGGTAGAAGCAAGAGAGCTATTCAGCTGCCTACACACTAGCAGTTCAGTTCATTGAGATGTACACAGGACTCTGTAGCAGGTGCCTGGGTTATCTCACATAAAAAGGAAAGTTGTAAAAATATGAAGGACATATGGAAACCTACATCCTTTCGGAACCACAGCAAGGAGAAAAGGACAGTATCCTTGAGTACTTCAATTACTGCTACTTTCCAGTGCTTAAGTAATTGAATTAAGCCCTAAAATGTAGCCGTCAATCTCAAACCGAATTCCACTCTTCAGCTAGTTCTAATGGAGATTTCTGTGTCATGAACAGCACATTAGAAGTGCTAATTTTTCTCCTAGCATTCCTGCTGGCTTCTGCTTGGCACTGGTAAAGTACTGGATGGCCTCTAGAGTTATCCAAACCCCTTGTCAGCACAGATCTAATGATATAATGGTGTGTTAGTTTATCACCTGGACTGCTCATCATAGGCACCTGAGGGTCTATGGCAAAGACCTGAAAAGCTACAATTTCCAGAAGTCTACATCAGGAATACGTCTTTGTAGATAAGACACTCATTCCTTCATTTATGTATGTTCAATCCTCTTTTCATCTCAAAATTTTAAAGTAAAATCCCTCTTACTTGGCACTTCATTTCTGAAACAATCATATTTGAAGAAGTGGGTTCACTAGAATAATTACTGTTGCATTTCAGGGAGGGCACAATTAAAGCAGTGAAACACGTGCCACATCCTTATATATGCTAAATGTACTCCATATGGAATATCTGACCCCTGGAGATGCAACAGCATCCTTCTGATAACTTTGCAGAGGCACAGGGTTCCAGCAAGTCCATGAGCTCCTGGGAGCTCTACTAACAGCTCAGGCATCGGATGTTTGATCTGCATGCTCTCTCCAGAGGAATGTTTCACTCCCACTGTCTATTGACAGGAACAGTATCTTCCTCACAGAACACCAGAGAAAAGAAAACTTTAGCAAATGACAGCTATTATATTCCTAGACAAGGCACTGTGAAGAAGCTTGGATATTATATGAATGCCACTAATTTACAATTTCTTTAGTATTTTTTGTGGTAAAACTAACCTTAATGGGACTTTAACAATCACTGAAGAAGCAGAAAAAATACTGGTAACATGAAATATGGTGGTAATCCCTGTTTTTAGTGGAAGGTTGAACCAGATTACCTACCGGACTCCTTCTCAGTGATTCTAAGTATTATTAATACACTGCAGTTTATTTTAAATATATGGATATTCTACAGTCTTATCGAGCAAGAATGACTACAAAGTCTCATAGCAGGTCCAAAACCAGATGCAGCTATCTGGTTTTTATTTTTCTGCTTTGGTAATCTACTTTTGGCCAATTTGCCTAGAATTAACTTTCACATTGCTATCAACATGTCTGTTATTCTAGTGAAATGTTATGGACTAGCTTTTAGATTCTGAATCTCTCTTCGTGTGGAATCTTTTGTCCTCCTGTATCCAAGTTGCATTATTTCATATATGGCATATATATGAGAACTACATGAAAATGTATGTATGTACCCTGCACTATGAATTGAGTATTCTATCTAAGCTATTGTCTGCCTTTCAAATGAAATTCATGTTCCAGTTACAAACTATATACAGACTCTGTATCCTCAACACACTGCTTAACACTTCCCCATTTAAATTATACACTGATCCCCACATGTAAAATAGCCATGTATTTAGAGCAGCTGATGCAATCATTATCTTGTTCTGTAACGCTCTGAAATTTCAAACAGTTCTTATTCTACTTCAAGATGAAACTAAGATTTCTGTTTCAAAATGGAAAGACCAAGAACTGCACTTTACTGTCACTAGCATCACTGTACACAACAGTTTCTTGATTTAGTTTCCTTAAGTTTCCCTCTGATCTCCCTAATTGACTGAAGAGCTAATGGGTTGTCTGATGTTTTCCTTTCCCTGTTCCTCTTTGTGTCCCATGGTTGCACTAGAAACCCCAGCATGAAGAATCTCATGAAGGTTGAATGGAAATAGGTAAATTACACAAATTAATATTTTCAAGGAAAAACAAGAGATAATACTGTCACTCAGTGACATGAAAGTTTCCACTCTTTAAGAATCCTTGGGCACCCTGCTCCAGGAGCTCTGTATTTTATGGTATGCTGAGAGTTATACTCCTGTTAGATTGGAACTGCTCCCATCCTCCACAAAATGGCAATCAGAGCAAACCATGATCTACTGAAAACACCCTGCACATATTCAGGGTGACTCTTACCTCAGGTACAGCATTTCCATCCCAGCCAGAACTTTATTGCCCTTGATTAAATTACTGAGTCCTATTTTCCACCTGCATCTGTTTTCATTCCCTCAGCCTGGAGGACCTGAGATCTTTCAAATGGTTAAAGCAATTCCCTGGCTAATGGAGTAATCAATAGTTATCACCTCTTTTACTCCTTTACCCTGGAGGAACAGAGTTGCTGCTATTAATACTTCTGCCTTCTTTATACCTTTCTGTAAGCACGATAAGTTATGCAATGTGCAGGTTAACAGATTTAGAGGCAGTTACTGGAGAATCCTAAATATCCATCAGAATCTGAGCACTGAGGTTTATATATAGGAATCTTGTAGATCACAAGCAATTTTTACTTTTCCTTGCTTTCAAACTAATGTAGAGTAACTCTTAATAGATTTTGCCTTTAGCTACACTCATAGACAAGGCAACACTCATAGGCAAGCATAAAAGCTATATATGAGAATTAAAACAAAGGATCAATTTCAAGCCTTTTTTTTTTTTTTTTTATGGAAATACAACATCTTTTATTATACAGAACCAAGGCTCAACAGGACACAGTTCCTACTGCTTATGTTTAGCCTTTTATTAATGTAAAATGAACATAGGGACCTAGCTACCATTTTGTTACCATGGTAATGTATGAAAAAATAATCTTTGAATTCTATATCGAAAGAACATGATACTTTCAGATCTTGTAGGATCAAAAAGCAGTATTGCATATCTGCACCTCTTACATTTATACAATCTATTGCTGCTGTTGAACAGAAGACACACAAGGAGTAACTTGCAAGTGACTCTGACTGGCCCATACAAACATGATACTAGACAGTGTGAAGCTCCCTTAGGAGCTATAGGAGCTTTGGTCTACACAATCCGGCAGAGGTTTTAACAAGCTTGTTCCTCTGCAAAGCTGAAAAGGCTATTAAACTCATTAAACATATTAATACTGACTTCCCTCAACTATGAATTTCAGTAACTCTTATCCTGCTTATACCTGGTTGTGAGATGACAGAGTAAGGTCAGCCTGAACAGTCTAGGATTGACAGTAGTGATAAAATAATCAATTAAGGGCAGCTTTAAACTTAAATTACTCTTAAAACTGTTTACCCATAGCCACGACTGGGTATCATTTTTTCAGTTACTATTAAAGTTCTTGGTTTTCTAAATCATACAGCATTTCATAGGAAGGCAAAAGTCATGCAATCACAAAGGAATCTGCTTTCACTCAGAAAAAAATTAATCTGAATGATTAACCAGGATCTAAAGCAAACCACATCAACTGGAATTGGAAAACTGAAGTTTTCCAAGTAGTGGTACATTTACAGTTATGAATACAAACAAGCATAAGATGTGAGGGAGCCTACAAGCAAAAATAGAAAAGGTGAACAGTTATTAATATTCTCATATTCTCACCCTCAAATTCTATTTCTCCTAATGAAAAAGTACTGGACTATGTTAAGGTATTTCATTACTTTTAACCAGAAGCTGCTCTTGACTGCAATCAGGATACATCAGCAACGCTTGCATAGTTCATTGATTTGCTCTCCAAAACAGTATTAGGGTCATTCGTAGAGACACTACTTTGTCTGGATTTATTATAACTTCAAGATGGATACTTTGTACATTCTAGAGGTATTTAACCTACATGGCTGATGGAGAGGAGAGGAGAGGAGAGGAGAGGAGAGGAGAGGAGAGGAGAGGAGAGGAGAGGAGAGGAGAGGAGAGGAGAGGAGAGGAGAGGAGAGGAGAGGAGAGGAGAGGAGAGGAGAGGAGAGGAGAGGAGAGGAGAGGAGAGGAGAGGAGAGGAGAGGAGAGGAGAAGGACCTTTGCCTTTGCTACCTATTTCTGCTATGCCACACAAGAAAAATTGTAGTTTATCATACTTCAGTGAAGGCTTTCTATGCACAGTGTTATGCTATATGATGATGCTGTGTTTCTGGAAAGGAATAAGGTGCCATTTACATGAAATTTACATGAATAACCTCTGGAAGTGTATTTTTCTTTTAACAAAGTGTTAGGCAACCGAGGATATAAACTTAGATAGCTAAGAAATCGTTACAATGAATAATAAAAAAAAGAGTACATTTGTTCAGTAGCAACTGAAATACTGCTTATATGAGCTTTGGGAATAATAATAACATTTTAATGTGGATTTTTAATGTTGACTATTAATGCTGATTGAAGAAAACAATGAATTCATGTGGTACTTAATCCAAATTACCCTTGTTAGTTAAAAAAAAAAATAAATAAAAAATTATAGGATTATTAGCTCAGGAAGAACCCACTGTCGGTAACCTTCACACCAGTTTCTATACCACTTTTTAATGTCCATGTCAGAACAAGATGCTCAGACTGACTTCTGCAAATACTTCTGCTCCTTAGCATTACTGAATCTTCACAGTCTCTTTCTAGCTCTACTATTTTCAGAAGTGGGAAAGGTACTCTCAGTACTTCTTTTATTGCTAACTCCATGTACTTAATGTGATAAGAAAAGAAGAAAATTTACATGCCAGCAGAGGAACATGACTATTAGTTGACGCCCCAGAACTATGACAGTAAACGAGACATCCTTTGCTAAATACAGAAGACATATTTTCAAGAAGACATCGTCTTTGCACAGAAATGAATCTATATCTTATGGTCATCGACAACATTACAGTGATCTCATATTTGTAATCCCTTACAGTCTATGTCATGAGATCAGGTCTTGGTCTCTGAAAGGTCCGGTATCTACTCACAAATGTTATGCATAATTTTCAGTGGGCTCCTAGACATATTAATATAGTAATACACATTTCTATTGCAAGTTAAGGGTAAACATGGCACACTTCTTCCCTATCCAGACACCTTTACTGTGAGCTGTACATTTCATACTGCAGGAGGTAAGTGCAGAAACAGGAGTGCCTTTGCCACAAGCATTTACAGTGTAAATGAGGTGAAACAATCTAGCTTCCTGCTCAGTGACCTTCTGTTAGATACATTTTCCAAACATGTGGAGGGAAATAGGACCTTATTGTGCTCATTTGCTACAAAAGCAACAAAATATAATAATATCTTTCATATATTAAGCCCTTCTAAGTCATTCTACTGATAAGTTGTTCTGTAATTCTCTTGTACAACAGCTTGTTGTTTCCACAGAAAGCAGTATGCCAGGCTGTCACACATTACAATAGCTGGAGGGATCCCTCCCGTAGAAACAGACTGCTAATCTTTAATAAACTTCAGCTGAGCCCTTGTTATGACCTTGTATACGCTTTGCCTTAGAAAATTTCAACAATGTTTAATTAACTCTTTTGTTCATTTGCCAAAATACTCAGGGATGCTATTACTGTGAGGAACTGAAATGTATGGGAAATTAAACTTATCTTGTAACATTACCAACTGCATTAGGCAAAGAAACACCACATTTGTCTTGATCTACTGAATTCCCAGCTGAAGAGAACAATGAGCATCATTTTCAAGTCAAGTGATTTTAGAGGTACTACCAGGCAGGAAGCTCCAAGTTTTTACGATACCAGTCATAACACAATAAAATAAAACACCATAGGCTCCTTTTGGAATGGGTCATAAACAGGAAAAGTTTTTCATCTTTCTGAGTGTTCAATACCAGCAATTTCTAACACATCTCTAGAAGAATAATTACAGAGACAAGGGACTGAACTCTACATTCCTGAAAATATTTTTGAGAGCTAGTAGTTTCAAACTGCATTAATATAGATGATGTCGACAGATTTTATCCTGAAGAACATCTTCAGGTTAATCAATCCAAACACCACCAGTAAAGGGATTAAGAACACTGCAGCGAGGCAAAGCCAGGCATTTAGCTATTGGTGAGTTGTGGGACTGCAGCATTATTTTTAATTTTACCTCTACATGGAGAGAAGTCAGACACTGTTTGGAAAATGATTTTTTACTATTATCTTAAGTACTTGACCCAACCTCTAGGAGGAAGGGAAAAAGCAATTAGCCAGACATCATCATAAAGCGAATTGTTTCATTACTAGCTGTTCAGTTCACGTGGTTTATAAAAGAATCACAGAATCACAGAATTGTAGGGGTTGGAAGGGACCTCTAGAGATCATCAAGTCCAAACCCCTACCAAAGCAGGTTCCCTAAACCAGGTTGCACAGGTAGGCGTCCAAGCGGGACTTGAATATCTCCAGAGAAGGAGACACCACAGCCCCCCTGGGCAGCCTGTTCCAGTGCTCCGTCACCCTCACCCTCCACATTTGTGCGGAACTTCCTATGTTCCAGTTTATGTCCATTTCCCCTTGTCCTGTTTCCACGTACCACTGAAAAGAGACTGGCCTTGCCACTATGGCCCCCACACCTCAGATATTTATAAACCTGGATTAGATCTCTTCTAAGTAGTCTTTTCTCAAGGATAAACAGACTCAGTTCACTTAGCCTTTCTTCACAGGGGAGATGCTCCAGGCCCTTCACCATCTTTGTGGTCCTCCGCTGGACTCTTTCCAAGAGGTCCCTGTCTTTTTTGTACTGGGGAGCCCAGAACTGGACACAGTACTCCAGAGGAGAACTTACCAGGGCAGAGTAGAGGAGGAGGATCACCTCCCACTCTTCTGTTTCCTGACAATATATCAATGACAGTTTCTTGGGATTAAAGTCATTATTTGTTTTGATTTTTTCCTAAAGTAGTAAAATGTAAAATTGTGAAAAGCAGTCTTAAGGGATCACATCCCAGTTTGTAATGGACATGATATTTAGTAATTTATAGCATAAAACGGGCACTAACTTCCTGGATTTGAGACCTACAGTGCATGGAGTAAAAGGTAAACATGCCATTTATGGAATGAACATGTATTCAGCCTGTGCTTCTCTACATCTTCACCACTTCTAACTTGAACACTGGCATGGGGTGAGCTAGAGAAGCTCCAGCCTGATGGTTAGCAGGAGTATTACATTCCAGATACTTATGCTCTTTTAAATACTCTCCCACCCCACCCCCAAGACTCAATATGTTTTCAGTAGCTTCTGATAAAACAAAGTTGGTTGTAGGAAGTTTATTCATTTACATGGTTAATTGGGTGTTCCTGTGTGGATCTGGGAGTTGGACTCAGTGATCCTTACAGGTCCCTTCCACCCTGGGATATTCTATGGCTCTATGATTAATTATGACTCTACAGAGATAAAAAATAGTTGTGAGAGGGCCACTGGAACCAGCAAGACAGTCAGAGAAGGAAAGTAACAAGAATCTGACAACTGTGACATAGACAGAGTTATGTATTACACTATTTGCAGACCTGACCATTGCACTTTTCATGCTGTTATCTGAAGAGCCACTGGGTGGTCACTCTACAACGCAACTTAATTCATTGCCTCATCATGGTATGAACTGAGACATTTTGGTTTGTGAATTCATTAAGTCTGCCAGGTTGTTTCTTTTAAGAATTACTCTGACCAAGCATTATGCTCAGCTATACAAGTTACATTGACAGCACAACCTGCAAGCATATAAAAATAAATCTTTATTTTTTCATACTACTGGCCAAACTGTCTTGTAAGACACTCTTGTCAAATCAGGCATGGAATACAACAGAAGATACTAGTAAAATCGAACAGAAAGCATATTGTTACTGAAGATTTCATGACTACTTAACTATTTTCTACAACAGTCCTTGAAAATATCAAACTGGAAAGTTACAGGCTTCTTTTAAGAACAAGTACCTAGCCATGAAAAATCTATGATACAGGAATTTTCCTCATAAAACATCTTTGCAAAAACCCCTGCAATATTTCCCAATATCAGTTGCTCTTTCATGCTTGTCATAAATGTACCATGTCAGCTTCCTAAGCAGACACAAATAAAATAAAATAAAATAAAATAAAATAAAATAAAATAAAATAAAATAAAATAAAATAAAATAAAATAAAATAAAATAAAATAAAATAAAGAAAAAATTGATGATGAAAATTTGACCATCTGTTGATAAGTGGATGGTAGGAAATTGGGGTTTGGTTTGCTTAATCTTGAACTTGTAGTTCTAACAAATAATCAGTGAAGTACCATTTCAGTACATTTTGCATTTATACCATTGCTCTTTCATGGATTTCCACTCTTGCAGGTAAAAATATAAACTAAAGAATAAGGAAAGACTTTACCAGTTTTGGAATTTTAGTCTTTGACTTCAAGGCTTAGTTGTTTACACCCACATATACCTTCTGTCTATCAATAAAGAAATAGATTTCATGTGGAAGTATACAAAAGAACTACCTGAAGAATCAACCCATGGATTACGGTATTTTGATTCATGTGCCTGTGTTTCCATATATTTCTTTAGATACATAAAAGAGTCATCAGATACTGAGATCAAGCTTTTGATGTTGCAAATAAAGATCCACTAAATCACAAGCAAAATGCTTTGTATTACTGGAAAGCTTAATTAGAACATGCTTTCTTGAGGCCTTCAGTAGAACAGCCTTTTTTCCTGAGAAAATGCCTTTTTTCAGGAATTGAGATAACATAGTTAAAGAACTACCTGCACAGTAGATGTGAGCGGGTCTGCTATACAGTCAGCTATTATAGGTAAATCTTTACTCAGGATTAGCAATTAGTTTTTTTCCTATGAAAAATCTAAGTGATTGGAGTATCCAATGGAAAAATTGAGATTTGAACTGTTAAACTTCAAGAGTAAAACATCGTACTGCATATTCTATACTTTCAGGACTCACAGAAATCCTGGAAGCTATTGACTATTCCACATATGGAATAAGGGTCAACATTTCCACTACTGGCAACAGAACACATCTGTATACCACTTGATTTTATTAACTTCATAGGTAAGCTGTTATGGATGACTTTTCTAAGCAACTCATACACGTTGCTACAGAGAATTGAAACCTGCTTAAGTCATACAGAGACCATAAGAGTTCTCTGAAAGATTCTTCAAAGCCAGAAATAACTTCTGAACTGGAAAAATACTGATAACAACTCAAAATGTTTTATTCAAACTTACAGAGGCAGTCATCCTGTATAATGTCTATTTAACAGTATATTTGAAGAGGGATTTGTGAAGTGTTTAGCTGTTGCTGCTAAATCTCTCAAAATATTTGTAAATGGATTTTATAGATCTAGTCTTACTTTGAGAGGCAGTATAAGAGGGACTGAAAAAGGCTACCATAGAAACCATCCACAGATGTTTCTACGCCAAACTCAATTCAATTGTTTTGTGATCATAGTACTGAGCAGACAGTTAATGCATCAGTAGTATGAAACAATAATAGAACTTTTTAAAGGTAATTTACTAATTATGGCAAATAACATACAGAAAGATGTGGGGTGTTTATTTTCAAAAATGGAAAACCTACTCAATGTATGTGAATGAAAAAAATCGTACTTTGATTGCGGTTGTCTTCAATACAAGTCTAAAACTCTCTCTCCTCATAGCTTCCATAGCTGTTTCCTGCTACACATTATCTATCCAACATAGCATGGGAGCATAAGCCAATCCACAGCTCATCTCTTCTTCTGAATCAAAAAGCACTTTGGAAAACTACAATAGATGTTTCTGGTGGAACAGACTTCCATTACAGTTATCTTTCTTCCAAACCATGGATTGTTTTGACAGTTCTAATCCTTGGCTTTCACACCCAGTGTTGATATATGCAGCCTAATCTGTGCACCATTCACTAGACAGCTGGCCCAGACCTTGGCCTGGTGACAAAAAACCCCTCATATGTAATAGCAGGTAAAGTTGCACTCACTTCGAATGAACAGAGTTCAAAGAAATGAATGATTGACTGTACAATGCTGCATGCAACACCACTGGCAGCTTCACAGCTGAAATCCCTTGTAGCCAACTGCTATGCAGACATCAGAGAAAAAGTTGAACTGAGATACAAGCCATGGTACCCCCTCAGCAGGGATTCCACTGGGGCTAGACATCGTGTTTTATTGGAGGACACTACAACATGCTGCAGGAATGCTTTAAGCAAAAGGAGGATTTGCACTGTGAGGCTGCTTCCCATGGTAGCACTGCCCTGTCCATGTAGTGCACATTATGCACTATCAAGTGCTGTACCTCTTCTGCATGCGCATAGCAAGCACATTTTCTTGCCTCCTAAGTAATAGAAAGCATCTTGTTCCCTTTTGCCTCTCATAGTGTCCCATTTCAAACAAATGAAGTAGGATATTCACACTAATCTTGTGGACTCCTTAGTAAAAAAAAATTTACTCTTCAACCACTGTTCCACAAAGGCAAAAAGGTTTGTACTGAACTATGAGCACATGCAGTAAATTCCAGGGAAACCCTATGATTCACATTCCCAAAAATCCAGTTTTAAACAGTGGCATAGAAAGTGTGTTCTCCACCTGTCAGTTAAACAGATGTGTCATGGAAGACTTCATTATGTTATTCAGAATAGAAGTGAATTACTTTGAAAGACAGGAAAAAACACATGGCTCCTCATACAAAGAAACAAACAACTATTTGAAACAGACCTCTTCCCATTTGTTTTTAGGAGAAAACTATTTTCAACTCAAATTAATAAAAGGTGTAATTTCTCAGTAACAAGTTGAATACATTACACAGGAGTCAATTGATAGCATATTCACAAATATTCAAGTGCCCGTTGCAGATGTTTACATCATGACTATGAAGAACAAGAGAATACAGCCCTGGTAAATACCATCTGATGAAGACTGCATTCTCCAGCAAGTGGACAATTTCCTTGTTTCAGTGAAACATAACCTTCCACATCACAGTTATGTCTGAAAAGAGAAGGACTTGGGACAATGAAAAGAATTTAATCTTATTATTCTTACATTCAGTTATGCTAACAGAAAAGTTGTTGGTGAGTGTTTTTCTAGTTTGATAACTAAAATTGCTGCCTTTCATGTACAGTAAGGCTTCATTTTCTGATATGAACAGTTGTAACAGTCAGCCTTAGAACATTCAGTTGAGGTGACTTAATTCCATTTATTTGAGCTCTAAGAATTGGCATCTGTTGCTACTGATGATAAAAGAGCAAACTGAAGGTACCTATATCAAATTGAAACATATCTAATAATGCTGCTTTTATTTTTGTAGATGCAATTACTATTTAAGAATTTGTAGCTCTAATAATTCATATAAAAAAACTGAAAACCCTGAAAAGGGTAGGTCAATGATTCTAGTTCTCCAGCTAGGAGAGAATATGAATATTCCTTATACGATTATATGAATTTTGTTATTCCTTTCAAGCATCTTATCATTTCTGCTACTTCAAAGTTCTGTTCATGAGCTCTGTAAAGCTACATAGAGTATAGTTATCGCTTTCTCACACTAATCATCTCTTGAAAATAAAACATCTTCATGAGACAATTTCAGCATAGTCTTCACATTTTTCCTGTGTATTCTTATCTCCATTAAGTCTAGTAGCCATAGCAGACTTAAATCACTACTTCCAGGGTATGAATCTTTTAGTCTCATCTCTTTTCTTGTGAACCCTTGTGACATTTAACAGCTGCTCAGTTATTAGAGCTACTTATTCCTGAGATACTAATTGTAGGTGTTTATATTCACTTCTGGTGAAGCAGACTTTCTTGTAACTATTGAAGGGAATCCTCAATTCCTTAAAACCAAGGCAAACCAAATACCTTGATTAACAAAGCCATATGTCCCCACCACCGCTTGTGAGATAGCTAAAACTCTGGTGATGCAATTCAAACTCTGCTGTTATTTTCTAATATACTGCCATGGGCTTTCAGGGATATTGTTATCTAAAGTTCGTGAAAAAAGCTCTGTTAAATCAAAATAGGTATGACTGAATTCATATGTTATTGATTCAAATGATGCTAGAATAAACACTGATTTTCCTGTTTAAAATACCCAAAGGCAGCAAACTCACCTAACTTTCAATGATAATATCTTAAAAGTGCATAGAGATTACAATGTGAGAGCAAAAATTCACGTTCAGAAGCACAGATATGTGGAGAATTAGGGAGAAGTGCTTATTCTTACAGCCTTGTCAACTGCTCCCAGAGCTTTTACTTAAGCTTTTCTGTTTCTTACTATATATGTGCTTTCATCAAATTACTGACAGCAGTATCAGGAAAACTTTCCTTTCTCAGGTACTCTTCAGATTCTTCCTCTGTTCTCCTAGCTACACTGGATAAGATCCCTTACTTTTTTTTTTTTTTTTGTCCAATGAAGAAGGGAAAAAAAGAAAAGTTCAGTTTTAACAGATTCCTTATGCTACTATTTACCAAGACAATTCTGTTTTCCTTCTGCCCTAATTTAAAGATAGTGAAAAGAACAGCTAGTACAGGCTGATGGTTTTACAAATTTTCTAATGCAATTCAGTGCAGGCTTGTGTTATGGGACCAAGCAGCCATGGCCTCTTTAATATTCAGTGAAAGGTGACTTCAAGCTGGACTGACACTTGGTAGCTTTTCCATCAGCTTCTGGTGACATTTAGGACTGGTAGCCTCCTGACTTACTTGCCTCTTGTATGTGCTTAAAGTTAGCTGAGCTGAATCTAAGCTATAGTGGTTTTGCACCAGGCAAAGTCTAAGGTGCTTTAACTAGACAAATCCATCTAAGGCCCTGTAGGTCCCCAGTGCTTTCTCCCAGCAGATAATCAATAAGCCCACTAAGAGACTTCTCAAAGTATCCAAACATCACTTTTCTGGAAAGCACTTATCTAAAATATGGCTTGAGCTACTAGCAGGGGAGAGTTTGTACTTTTTAGTAATTTTGCTGTGAATGAGTGGGGTTCAAATACATCATTGCTGTAACTAGTTCACTGGCTAAGGGATGACAACTTCAATCAATTGCACTTGTTCCAAATGATCTTTGGAGTTGCAGGAGGTGAGCAAGCATCTTTACTCTCATCTAAAAAACACACTGCTGAAAAACAGACAAATTTGCAGCCAATAAGTAGACTGCTCACTAATTTATTTATTTTTGTCTACAAACAGAATGTGAATCTGAATCGGAGCATGTAGAGACTAACTGCCAACAGCAAGTAATAAGAACATGAACAGCCTCTAAATTCTTAAAGAAAATTCTAACCGAGATAAGAATTTATGTAATAAACTGAAATGCCCTTAGCAGACAAATCTTTTTGAGTTAGCCCACATGAAGTGTTGTATACTGAATGTTTGCCCTTGGATGAAATGTAGCACTTTTTGATATCCATTGATTAATTCAAGTACTGTACATCAATACATGGTTAAGTCACTGCAGGGTGTCTGCTAACTTGGCAACCAGCATACAAAAAATGTAAAAGAACAAAGAAACACCATCTGTATCGGACCATGGAAGTGAGCTTACTCTTACAGCAAAAATACAAAAACTCACTGAAATGTGAGTATTATCAGGTACAAACTTAATGAGATCTACATAGAACCACAGAATGGCTTGAGTTGGACAGAACCTTAAAATCATTAAGTTCCATGTCATGAGCCTCAGTAGAGAGTGATCTATTTAATAGATCATGAGCTGTGCCATGAAGAATGTCACATGCATGCATATTATTTGCATGGAAACTGACCATTTTCTCTTTTCAGTGAGAAAGAAGCAGAAAACCTCATTTCAGTGCTCCTAATGAAAGCAAACCAGCGTATATCAAAGATACACCTCCATGAAAACCAAAGTATACTGGCCTATTACTGACAAATAATGTACAATATTTTATTTTGGCTTAAGTTTTATTAATACCAGTGAAAAATAAATTTTTACTTCAGAGAAGTCAGAAGTGAAGTGCCTAACATCACTTAAATCCAAATATAAATAATGTACGGATATACAGCATGACTGTATTAGAAAGATTGCACTCAAAATAAGGATGAAAATCCAGCAGAACCAGAAGATGAAATAAAGTCTTTTCATCTTCTATATGAAGAATGCATAGAGAAGAATTATCTCCTTTGGGACACTTGACCACTGATTCTTTCTAGGGAAAGGTGGCAACCCTACACTGTTGTAGTACTGACTACTGCTACCATTTGTACTGTTGTGATGGAAAACAGGAAGACCAGCAATTTATTTTGGCTCAGTCTCCTTCACATTTTGTGTGGTACATGACATTTATCACTAATCTGTTTGAACATGTGCACTGCTGTGCTCACTCAGTGTAGTCAGGATATACTACTGTATGCAGACTTGGCAATCCTTAGCTAATAATGCTGTTATGTTTATTTCTCCAGGAGAGAACAACAAAGAGCACTGGAAGGACAAGGGACTGCCACAGTCTTTACTAGAGTAGCAACACAATAATATTACAATCATCAGTTCTTGAGCCATCATGCTCAGCAGATGGTAGAAGTCATCTGCTCCTAGGGAGATGGCTTTTCACCTCAGTTACTAAAAAGCCTCAGTTCTTCCACACAGCTGGACTTTTTAGACAGCTGTTGAATGATATTCTGCATGAGCTTGTTCAAATAATCTACCAGCTATTCTAGGTTAACAGATTTTTCAATGGCAACTCCCACTTCATAATACTATTGACAGCCAAGGAGCTCCAGTCAAAATTATCAACCAATGGACAATAGAAGCCTATCACTGGTGGACTATCCTTCTTAATCCATTTACTGGAGATAGCCTTAGACTTCATGGTCTAGAATTCATGAAACTAGACTTCATACTAAACTGTGACTTCAACTTCTAAACAGTATAGTGTAACATAAAGGTCTTTTTTTACTTTTATTTCTAATAAGATTGTTTTTCTTCAAATAAGAAGTTTGAATTCCAATACAGACAGTCCCCTGAGTAACTGAACTAAATGTTATCTAATAACATCTTTTTAGATCTTGTAAACCTCAACAGGAACACGAGTCTGAATCAGTTGACCTTGAAGAACAGAAATGAGGAGGCAAGACATTTTTTGACTTCCTACAGAAAATACAGTAAAACAATGGCAAGAACACCACTTTGTGTTGGCTGAACTCCACAAGAAGAAAGCTTGTTGAGCACAGCTTTCAGTACATTGGGTTCTTTTAAAGAATGAAGCCTTTAAGAGGAACAAACATTTTTATTAAGCTAGAAGAGCCTTGTGTGCATACAAGTTACACTAGGTGATTAATCACATCTAATAAAGATAATTATAAATGAAATAAAATCAGAATTACTGCATAATGTTAAAGATCCTCTGGATCTAATTTCTGCAATATGTATTACTTGCGCATCATCCTTTATAAAGAACACTGAATCTGAGACAAAAGTTATAAAAACCTCGAAGCAAGAATTGTAAGTGCAAATTAGGCCTATTTGTTTTAAAACTCACAGTTATTCTTTTCCTGACTTTATTTTTATTAGTAGATAAAATTAATTCACCACTGCTAAGTTCTGTGAATCAGTCCTCACAGAAGATGAGCTAATGATAGTGATCTATGTCCTAAAATCTTACACTCAAGAACAATCTTAAGAAACATTCCTGCTTTTACTAGCCAGCAAAACTTTGAGTAAGTCACCTTGTAGTCTTAATGCCACATTTCAACTGAAGAACTTAGAAATGACCTTTTCATCACTAGAGGGAGTACGTTATATTCCTATTTGAAATGATCTGAACTGTGTATCCCTTTCACATATTTCTGTGATTCATTCAGATTTTTATATTAATAAACACTCATCCCAAGACTGTCACTATTTCAAAAAAAGTTATGGTAAAAAAAGCTGAGTGTGGCCTCTTGGATTTTTGATTAGCTACAAGACAAAAAGGACAAAGTCAGACTGGCTCAGATAATGCAGGTCTCCCACTGGCACCACTTCTGCAGTTCCTGGCATTCCAAACCGTGGCTGTGGGGTTTTTGTTTTCAAGGCTCTAAAGGAAAGAATACACTTTGGAAGAAATTAAATGCATGTTATTATATTTGTAACTAGCTTAAATCTAAGTAGCGTTATAAATTCATATAAGCCTAAAAGTGAACCTATGGCTTCAAAGTTTTTCAGGTTACTGAAATTAAGCTTATTCACACAGTACAATTTCCTTAGATTTAAGTATTAATTTCAGTCTGAAATCTTACCATAAATAATGCTATTTGTCTTACTGCTTATTTATCTATACTAAAAACCAATACAATCAAGGAATTCAAAGTGGGTGAAACAGTTCATTAATATTAGAAAATACCACTACATCACATTAAGCTTCTATGAACTCTTCTGTAAGATTTTCCTTATTTTATTTTGGAAAAACAAACAAACAAACAAACAACTGTGGACAGTAGGAGATCCACAAAATAGCCCTCTGTTTAAACTGTAAATAAATAGAAGCATTTGGCAGAAACAGCAAATTTCACAGACAAAACATTAGGGAGATCCAGCTATTGGTACTGCAGAAGGAACTGTTTTCAATATGGTAGCCAATGCAAACAGAACTATGTTGTTTTGTTGAATGAAATGAAACACACTTCTACCAGAAGGAAAAAACAAACAAACAAAAGCACTAAAAGAAGGTGCCACAAGATTTTCTAAACGGTTTCTAAGGCATCCTTAGCAGGAAAAAACAAGAATAAAGAACAAACATAGAAGACAATACTGATACTGAACATCACCTCATGTAGCACCATACCACAAGGCCTGTTTTTATGGCAGCATGGATGTATCACCATTCTTTTTCCCCTGACCTCTCCAACCTGTTACTAACCCTGTAGATTTGTTTATTTAAATGACAGTTCTCAGCCACATTGATACCATTAGACATTTGAATGTCTACCACAGAAAAACTGAAGAGAGCCACAGATATCCTCTTATTGCTGCTTTTTCCTCAAACATTTGAGTCAAACTACTATATAGTCTGTAAGTCTCTCACTTTCTCTCCATTATGGTAATGACAACATGGTATAAGAGAACTTGATGTATACAAGAAATCAGTGTACTAAGCAAGAGAAAACAGAAAGAAAAATAGAAGAATCATGAACACATGCTTTCTCCAATAACATCAGAGACTCTAAAGATTGTGTTCTATTATGGGAAAATGTCTAAACACATGGGGTAACTGAACTTATACTATATTAAATCTGCTATAGCAAGTAGTGTATAAATAGATAAAAGGAGAAGGGGAGACAGAATAAGAAAGATGAGTAAGAATATAATCACATGTGGTTCAAGGACATGTATGTCCTAGGACCTTACCATAGAGAAGCTTAATTTTTCAAATATCATATTATGAAAAACTGATGGACATTTCAAAATATGTTTAAAACAAACCCTGATTTTAATGACTAATTATGTTCCCCATAAAGCAAACATCTATTATAATGATCTATGGAGTAGCTAGAAATCAAACCTTTATGCACTGAGACTAGAATAATGTGTATGTTCTCTTATTCAGGCTCATTCATAATTTGAATTACTTCCAAGTGATAGATTATCTGTATCTAGAATGTTTTTGTTTTTCTTCCTCCCTCCTATAGCAATTGCTCTTATTTGCTAGAAATGGTTGAAGAAATCTTCTATATAACATGGATGTCAGACAAGGTGAACATAATGATCCCTTCTGGTTGCAGTATTGCCAGCTCTCCGAATTCAGCATGAAGTTAGTGATGTATAAAGCATTTTGGCTGCTCCAGAACTAACACCTCCTATTTTTATGATGCTGATGCATGACATCATGTTGGATGTTAGGAAATACTACTTCTCTGAATGTATGGTCAGGTGCTGGAATAGGCTGTCCAGGGAGGTGGTGGAGTCACCAACTCTGGTGAAGTCGAGGGAACATTTAAAGACTGTACTGAGGGACGTGGTTTAGTGAGAACTACTAGTGATAGGCAGACAGCTGGACAAGATCTTGTAAGTCTTTCCCAACCATGGCGATTCTACAATTCTATGATCAGAGGCGGAAGTAGATGTTGAGCCTTCCCACTAATATTTCATTGCATTTTACAGCTGTGTGACAGATGGCAGAGGAGCAGTCTGACAGTGTGACATCTGACATGCAAGTGTGTATGAAGCAGATCTGTGGCTCTGAATTCTTCCGTGCAGAAAATATACCTACTGACATTCATTGACACCTCCTGAACATTTGTGGAGACCAACCAGTGGATATTAGCATAGTCAAGATGTGAGTGGTTTATTTCAGCAGTGGCAACAGTTGGTCACCTCCAGTAATGCAGACTTTTACGAGCATTGAATGCAGGCTCTTGTTCATCACTGGTAAAAATGCATAGGTGGTGATGGTGACTATGCTGATAAAACAGTGTTCTGTAGCTGAGAACTTGCAATATCAAATAGTGTTATTGTGCTCTTTCTACGTGTTGTAGTTTCCATAGAAATACAAAACATTACTTTCAGAAAAAACATATGTATTTAGCTATGGATGTCTTAGCATTCTCCTTTTTGCGAGGGGCACCCTTAGTCTTCCTCAAATTGGGCTGTCAGTAGTGTCATAAAAGTGAAACTGACACAGAAGTAGCAGTTTTCCATAAGAAACCATAAGAAGACTAGGGTATAGTCATTCAGTCATCAGTTCTAGTAGGTAGATGTATGATCTTTACCTTGTATACTTATGGTTCAAATAACTTGGTTCAGTAAAAAAGTATCTTGAATCCTATTCTGCAAGGACCCCGCAATTAAAACCCATTTGTCCTTGTTCAGGGGTTAGCAGCCAAAACCAAACATTACATAAGTTACTGCTAACACCGGTACTGAATTCTATGGTCAGTGTTTCTCTTCACTTAAGTCATGGGTGTATTCCCTTCAACTGAAACAATATTTGTCAGTGTACTTTTTTCTCACCTAGGATGTGGAAATGCTTTTCTCAGACTAAGCTTTCCCTTAGTTATGCCAAATATAAGGACTGAAACAGCAGAAAACACTAATACCTAGGTTATTAAGAGAAAAAACCTATATTACAAGTTATCAGGAAGATTACATAGTAAGGAACTGTGTATCCCTATAGACACTCACTTCAATGAAAGCTTGAGCAATACATGCTCTGCTAACAATGGAGCAAAGTTACTTCTGACATGTTCTTGGCAATACCAGGCAAAGTATTTACACGTACACCAAGAAGTATATACAGTAGAAATGTTGAACTCACCTAACCAGTCGAAGGGCTCTCTGCCTATACAGCACACCTTCTCAGGAAACAGCCCAGTTCCAAGAGACGCTCTCCCTTCAGTGGCTGGCATTTATTGAGCCTAGGCTGGCTCCACACTGAGTCCAGCCCTTCTGGTTACATGGGGAGCACAGGTGCAAACATTTTGCCTTGCTCCCTAGGCCAGCCACACCCCTTCACCAGGTGCTCAGTCACCAGGTCAGGCTGTGACCTAAAAATTCCCTTACAGCAAGCTATACCTTTGGATTTGGTTGTAACTTTGAATTTGGTCCTTCTGTTAGTGAAGTATTGGATAAAGCAATTTCCAAAGGTTCCCTGCCAGACAACTTAACTTGATGATCCCACGATAGTAATTTTATCAGGGCAAGAAATGGCTGCTGCAAGACAATAGCAAGTACCTGACAAGTTTCTACCTTTCTGCGTGTGAAGTTTAAATGCATTATCAGCACCAGTCTTTGCTTTATGTATTTTTTGGTTTTGATTCCAGAATGAAAACTTTCTTTTTAGAAGGGAGAATTCCTATAGCCTTTCAGGCATTAAGAGTTTCAAACACAGCTCCAAGTTGTGTAGCAGACTTTTCACTACATACACACCACCTACACACTTCAAACTATCCTGAGTGCTCATTTGCTCCTATTTTGAACACCTGTCCCCAGCTGGTTAGCAAACATGAAGACATTCAAGAATTGTTATCTGGTGTAAAAATGGAGCCAAGGAATATCTTATTATTTGTTTACAATAAGCTTATAAGTGGGAGTGAAAAATAGGAAACAAAATGTATTCTGTGTTAAAGAACGACCACTTATGTAAAAAATATATATATATATATATATATATACTTGCCTTCTGTTGACAGATGTAGTGCTGCAATATAAACTGAAATATGTTACATAAAAGTAACCATAGTAATGTTTTTTGAACAAAGAAACTAAGATCTCTAACACTTCATGTTTCCAAAGCCCTGCAGGAGCCCTGCATGAATTCATTCCTGTTAATTGTTATTAGCAGCAGAGATATTACTGATGAAACAGAAATATAGACAGGTTTTCCTGTGCATGGGTGTGAAACATAAAGGGGCACGATACACAAAAACTACATTATATATGCACTAAATATATCTTATACATAATAAAATAGAAATTATAACTAGAACACAGATGAAGTTAAAAATCTTATCCTGTAAAACCAGCTCCCTTACATTGTTGTAACGTTTCAGTTTTGTTGATCAGGAAATACAGAGCTGGGTAAAATAGGTTCATTAGAATGCTATTCTTTCTTTTGCTTTTATATATATATAATAAGGTGTCAAAGAAAGCTAATGAATGGATTCATATTTACTTCAGACAGCTCTACAGCACATTCACATGAAATGGCCCTTGGGGGGATATGTTATTTCTCCATTTGTTTTAAGTTGCGTGTCATAAGGCCATGATGGTACAGCTGTGAAGTAAACATACGTTTTCACAGCGGTAACAGGCTTTTAAATTTTTCCTTAATTAACAGTTTTGAAATGAATTTTTGATTGTCATGGACATCTTGATTCTGCAACTTATTCAACAGGATGCTCTGATGATGGACTTAAGGAGATATGTAAAGATCGTTACTGAGAATTCTGCATTTCTGTTAAAGGGGTTTTGAACAAACTATTCAATATTATGGATAGAGGAACAAATTAAGTGGTTTGGGTGTGAAATGCACTCTGGTATATGAAGCAAAGCTGTGCAGTTACACAAATCACCTGTGGATTGTTTTTTGATGGTGGTGGTGGCTTTTTCTTTTTTGTTAAGAAATGATAACGAGCAGCTATTTTATTTTTGGAGGAGACAACATTTTTGCTGACATTTTATGTGCAGGTAGACTAAATATAACTTGGCCGATCCTGCAAAACATACTATCATATCCCATTTATTTATGGAATAATTTCTACCAATTGGCTTCTAGAAATACTAGGATTTCTCTCCTGCTTGGAAAGTAGGTCCTACTTGGAAAAACCTTGTCATTTCACCTTTCTTTTCATTTCATGTAGAACAGTTTTCAGCTGCATTCTCCAAGGTGCTCTAGAATAATTTACCATTACATTGTTTTTTGGTATGAATACAACAAACAGCAGGAAAATAAATAAATAAATAAAAATTAAAATAGTTTGGTGATCAAATTTCAAAATAATAGATTCCTAATTATCTCATATATAGATCTTATTTGTCACATTTTTCAGTTTTACAGAAAAAGTGAAAATAAAGTAAATAAGTGAGAGAAATAATGCAAACTGTGCAGCATAAAACTTCAAGCAAAACAATACAAAAATAAATAAAAAAATGACAAAATATAAAATGGGATAAAATTGACAACCAAAGTCCCAACGCAGACAGTAGTTCACATAAAATATGCACAACTGATGCATCTGTGTTCTCAGGATTGCAGTATCTAATGTCAGAATTAAGTTACTACTTTGAATTTGTTACCCAAAACATCTACACTTCAGCACTCACCAAAGGTAAGTAAAGGAAGCTTGTCTAGCTGTGGAAGGTAATTGGGAAAATATTACTTTATTCCTAAAGTATAAACATTTCTTATACTGTGTTTAGAAATTCAACTGAATAATGCAGTGCCCTTCCTTGAGATATCTACCTTTTTCTTATCAGCAGTAGCTTTTCCCCAGCATCCATTCCTTTTGAAAGCAAAACAATTGTTCGTTGTATAAATTTTCTACACCATTTGCAATACGATCTTCTATATCTGGCTCACAGCATGAAGAGAAATCATTTCACCTTCATGCTATAAAATGTACTATTACAACATTTTATGTCATGTCATCAGATATATTACAAACTTCAGACTGGTTAGCAGAGTATCAAAAGTGATAACAATGAAAACCATCTTGTTATTATAGGGTTGCTTTATTTTTTTAATACAACAATTAAAATTCAAATTTTACTTCAAGTAATGTATCAAATTCAGTTATTTTGTTATTTTACAGTACTTGACTACAATACTAAACTATTGGATTAGCACAAATGCCCTCAGTGAAGAGTTCATAAAGTGGCCATAAAAAAACAATCAACATATAATGAAATTTGACATTCAGAATTTGGCCTGAAATGAAAGCAGGGGGTATGCATACACACCACAACTGCTACGAAATTGCCATCTATTTTCATTCTGTTTTCTTACAGAATTCTCTTAATAAAGGTGGATAGGTCTGTTCTGAAAACTTCAAAACCAGTGCTTTCTCAACTGTACTACAGCAACAAAGTTGACGTTGAGCAAAAAAATCTGCCTCATGTTTTCTGTTTGCATGTGCTACTGAGATGACAAACTCTTGATGTAAGAAGAAAATTCAGAGTCTATTCTTATTGACTTTTTGCTCTGTTCCTCCATGTGTTGTTCTACATCCATTCAGCAGATACTAGAATGAGCTCTCACTTGTATGTCTGGTATAGGTTCAGTACGTCTCTTTCACTCATTAATCTGAACTGCTGACCTGTAGGTGGCATCCTCCGAAGGTGCATTTGCAAACCAATTATAAATCTGATGACTCAGATGGTGTTTTCTGTTCTGAGACATTTTTTGTTGTTGTTGTTTACCAGACCTGGTTCAGAGCCATTCTAGTGGCATAATTCAGATCCTCTTTCCTTCCATTCAGCCCCAGAATGCTCCAGTGGATAGGCTCCTTAGAAACAACATTAGAAACTTCAGAAGTGTCCAAGAAAAAAGACAAAAAGTGTGATATAAAATTCTGAGGAATTCTGAACTGTGCATCAAAAAAGTTTTATTATGAAAATGAATTCTTCTGTGCCAGTAGTCTGTAACAGTCACTGACTCAGAAAGGTGATTTGTAAATCCATCATAACTTCAAATACTTCTTGTTTTGCTTGGGATCTTGGAAGATTAACACTATACTCTCTATGCACACAACAGAGTCAGGCTTTTAAAAACATAACAAATCTTACATGTGAAAACTCCTATGAAAGACTATACCATGTCATGCCATGACGTCCTGTGCCTTTCTATGCTATGTTCATTTATGTCTAAACAATGTTAGTAAAAGTTGCAAAGTTATTAACTCAGCACTTATGAGAATGAAAATGCCAGGAAATGATGGAAAAATGATTCAAGCTAAAAAATTAATAACAGAAAAGTGAAGTCCATTCTTGATGTCTGCATGTTATCCTGAGAGACTGAATACAGAAGCTGGGGTTTCACTATGATGAAGATCATTTTAAATGACAGTCAACCCCAGAAGCATTTTACATACAACTATATATACTATGATGCCCAGCCTGCA
This sequence comes from Excalfactoria chinensis, assembly GCF_039878825.1. Classification (NCBI taxonomy): domain Eukaryota; kingdom Metazoa; phylum Chordata; class Aves; order Galliformes; family Phasianidae; genus Excalfactoria; species Excalfactoria chinensis. The sequence goes on along the minus strand of NC_092825.1, from coordinate 10,870,445 downwards.
CCCAGCATTTAATAAATGTGCCTTTTAAGTGCTAATAGTTACTATTTTCTTGCTATGTGTGACTGGAAATAAACTGGGGATGACAGTGCCCTGTATACCTTGCTTCAGATTATTTTCACCAAGAATATCCATACAGAGAGAAAATGAGCTCAGGATATAGTTAACTGTGAGACTTGACAGCAGAGAAAAAGATGCATATTGAAGATAAATGCAAGGTCCACAAGAGACACTAACAATTCCCTAAATAATGTGCCAAGAGGTAAAAAGGGTAAAAATGTCAAGGCAGACCTTTGCAGAACCACCAGAAGAAAGCACAATGCCATTTTTAGTAAACCTCAACGCTTGGGTTATACATCTGTATCTCAGCAATGTCTGCTGACTCTGCAGTTGCTTATTAATTCACCATGGATAATTTAAAGTTAAAGTCTGGAAGAACAATGACACTTTTATCACCTTTTTCAAAGATCTGTATAGGATTTTTCATTCATTATTGTGTGGCTAAACCACACATGGCCTGATGGATTCTATGAAATAGCTATTTTGGCACATTACATATTGCTGTTTTGCATGACCGAACTAATTGTCTGCAATACAGAAGAACATGCATACATATGAATATATAATAAATACAGTAATTACAAAAAATATGTCTGTAACACAGAGTTACGCTCAATTTAGTTTAAAGAATACATCCTGCAGCATTGGTGAGCAGTAGATGCAGTAATACTTCTCCTTTGACTAACACCTGAACCTGGACGTATCTTCAAGGCACTCCAGGACTCTCTTGGATTGTTTGCATCCATATGTATTGCTTTCTTAGCAGACATCCTGGTGGTTGAAATCCCCTATCAGGTTGAAAGCCTACAAGTGTGACAGGTTGAAGCAGGAAGGCCTCATCAACAGGCTTTGATTGGTTGGGCAGCCTGTAGTGGACCTCAACCACCAGATTTGATACGGTTCTTGATTTTAACACATAAAGTCTCAACCTGAATGTAGCAGTTTCTCAGGGGCAGTTCTTTGAAATCCATTCACTAGTAAACATAGAGGGTAACTTCCCTATACCTCCTGACCTGTTTATCCCCTCTAAAAAAATGGTAGCCCTTGATTCTAATGTTCCAGTTGTGTGATTTGTCACATCACATTTCCATAACAGCAATTGCACCATGGTTTAAAATAATTTAACCACCTACTCAGGAAAAGGGATAATTTCAGATTCCATTTCTACAGTGAAGCTTTAAATATGTTTTTTTGTTGCAGTAAAAGTTGTAGGCATCATGGAGGCATGATGCTAGATGATCCCCCATATGGATGGGGCTTTTTACTATGATATGAAGAAGAAAACTTCCTCTCTCCTTCAGAACATCAGATACACAGACAGGTGCTGACAAGGCTGCATTTTTAAGGCAGTACTGTTCCACTTCTCATCTTTGACCCCCTTCTACTGAAGGCATCACCTATCTATGTGCTTCTACCTTCTTCAGCCCACTGAAATGAAAAATTTAAAGAACTGATGTTCTCTACTTCTGCTCACAATGAGATGACTCCAAAATCAGACCTATTTCATGCTACAGTTGGTAGATGAGGTTGACATAGTAAAAAATAGACAATAGCAAGACTGGATGCATGTATTTACAGGGTTCTCATTCTATATCATCACTCAGACCATTGAATGCCTTTTACATAGGGTACTGTTCCAAAGGTAAAGCTTTGGGAAAAGCCTGACTGGTACTACTTTCAGCCTGCTTGCATAAAATAATGAGAGAGAAGTCTGCGGGTATCCAAAGGCTATTATAAATCCCTCTAGCCACGTTATATGTCTAATATACTTACACAAACGTCAATAAAGAAAAGGTAAAATACAAAATTCTTTTTTAAATACTGCTGGAAGTAAGTCCCTGCAGATCACATTGTCTGAATTAGGCTCCTTTTATGACTCTGCTTCATAAACCCTTTATCTTGTTTAAAATCACAAATGAAAATACACTTCACCACTTATTAGCCAATTTCTATTCAGTACCCCTTACATTCTTTTCTTTATCTTATTCTTATGGTTTTTATTCTTTTAATTTCTGAAGCATCTGAGGAAATAGCATTCAAAAAAGATTAACAAGCGCACTGTTTTGTTTTATACCTACATGAACACAGATCTATTACTAAAAGTGCACAGCCACTTAGAAACACCCATTCTGTAAGTATAGCCATGCACAAATGCTTCACAAACAGTCTTTGCAGGATGAATAATTACAAGACATTGACAGACTACACTAAGTAAAGGCTAATACAGTACAAAGAGAAATACTTAGAACATTTGCAGCATCAAAATTGAGTAGGCACATATTCAGCTGCATCATTTCTGTCATTACCTCTCCTGCTTTGACACAGACTCAGTGTAGTAAAAAATATCACTCACACATGTTCAGATTTCTAGGCAGTTATCAATTATTTTGGCCATCTTAATGTCTTTTTAGGGACTTGCAGAAGCTCAAATAGCTCGTTTTTCCTTTGTCTCCTGATGCTATTTTGATTTATTTACTACCAGCTCCAAAGAAATTTTCAAAATTCCACATGCTAAGAAGTGAATACTGCTTATGCTAACTCCACCAGACACAAAAATTCATCTAGATGTATGGAAGCACTGTCTCATGCTTTCAAATACTGGCCTTTTCCTATATACATCAGTTATTTTATTTCCTGGAGAGGTAGGAAACAAAACACACAGTCTGTCATGGAAGAATTTGCACTGTTTATGAGTACTTATTGCCCTGTAAACAGAATCCAAAAGCTATGTCAGCTTCTAAATTATAACGTTTAAATGTATTAATAAAAGTCCTAATGTAAATCGAGCATACTGAAAACAGTGAAGATTATGTAGTTAATGAAACCTGTTTTTCTTAAAATAAAAATTGCAATGCAAATTTCAAACAACCACAATTAATCCTCCTAGTGGGTTCTGCCCCAGGTTTTTCAAAAGCATTTGCTTTTCATTGTGATTGAGGACAGGCCTCATTTTCACAGATGGAAATGTATGGTTGCAAATACCTGATAAGATTGGGTTACTCTGATTATACACTGTGTTTATAGAACACACAGGGAGATAAGAAACCTAGAAAATTCAAAACTGCTTCTTCTTCTCAAGCAGATGCATGTGAATCTTTTATTTTCAAGGAGGACTGGGGATCTTCTTGTCAGAACACTCTGCCTAGCAATCATTGAAGAGCTGGGGAAGGAACCAGACTGGCCTATTAAGGAAAGGCAGAAGACCTCTAGGGAAGACCTGGAGGGAATTCTCCTCTGTCTTCCATGAGCACCTCCTGCCCTAGCCACTTTGGTGACCCAGTGTGGACTCTGTGGTCATGTAGTCTCAAAATGTTTGGAAAATTAATTTCCCTAAGCACTTCTTCTATATGTCATTTGTTGATGAGTTGATTAGTGCAAGTACCATGGCTACAGACTTTGTGACCCTTTGTCTAGGTACCACTAGAGTTTACAAGACTGTTTAATGAGACTATTTTATGGCTGCTATCTATGGCTGGACATATATTCCTATACTCATAATTTTCAAAGCTGCCTATATGCAATCCCTATTAAGTTTCTTTTACACATGTATTACAAGCTCTAAATAACTTCTGCAGCAGTAATTCTATATTTTCCATTGGCAGAATATGTAATTGCTAAATTGTACTATCTAAAGTTTATTCCTACTTCTTAATCTTGAGTTTGCCTAAGGAAGACTAAGCCCATAAGTCCTAGTTATGTGTATATTAATTAAGGAGAATAATCAGTTAATTTCCTCTTTATGTTCTTTTTTATATCTTAGTAGATATTTTTTATGCTTCTCCAGTGAATACGTCTAGATCAATTACCTTGCTTGCTGGTTCCTGTGTTGACATCTTTGTTTTTTTACACCTTGTCCTTCCCCCCCCCCCCCCCCCCCCTTTTTTTTTTTTTTCTCTATTTTTTCACCCTTTTGTTTATACAGATTGAAGCTAATTATCAAGTTAACACAACTTCCACAGTTCAAGATAAAGACATAGTTCTCAATACTCAACAGAATAACTAATAACTTGTTTCTAATACACAACTTCTAATGCTTTCTTGACATCGAAAGCTCAGCAATTCAAATGTGCCCTGTTTATGCATGCATTTTCCATTTAATTCCAGACATATTTTACCTTTTGTCCAAAACCACTTAACAGCAATTCAAATTTTGTACGTGATAATTGAGTCCCTTTCTAATGCAACTAGTAGGACATTTCTATTACTAAATTTTGTATTTTTGGAAACAACTTGAAGATGAGACAGGGGAAAATTAGAAACCATCAGGAATCAAAATTTATATTTTAAATTTATTTTAAAATGAGTCCAAACACTAATAATTAGAAAAACAATAATACTGAAATCAGTTCTGCACTATATATTATTTTAAACAAGTTATTTCCATTACTGCATTTTATTACACTGCTTATATTATGAATGCTTTATTTGCAATCTGTAGAATAAACACTTCTCCATGTTATTTCATGGGTTCATATAAGTCCATAGTTTCATTTAATAAAAGAGTATTACAAACGCTATCTGCTCCACATGTGTGTATGTTTTTATAAATCCTACAACCACTTACACAGTTAGAGCTATGCCTAGAACTCATAAACACCAGCAGTGAATTCTCTTCCCAAAATAAGAGAAGAATTAAAGAGCAATGTTCAAAATCATAAAACATTTTGCAAAATAGACTCAGCTTTCCTTTATTGTATTGATCAGTGCTGTAGCTAGAGAGTTATCATAAATGCCCTCTTCAAGGAGTAAGGATATATTTGGTAGAATACATCTATATTATTTAATAGAATATATCTATATTTGATAGAATATATCCTTAGACAGAAAACTTGTTTGCTGCTAATAATTTAAAAAGATGAAATATATGAGTGTACACTTGTGTTTCTATGACTTACTAATTACTACCAACTTATGGGGAAAAGTGCACAGATAATGTAATATAAATAGGATATGTTTGCAAAAATCTTTTCAGACTTGTAGATTATAGCTGGAATTTATAATAATATCCCTTATTTCTGCCAATCACTTGGCTATAATAACTTGATCATAACTCCAATTTATCATCTGGTTTCATTAAATCTTGCACTTGAAAGGAACATTTATTTAGGATAGGATTTAAGTTAATTTTCCCTCTATTTTTAACAGTTGATGTTTAATTCTTATTTAGACTTGATTAGTATTGATGATAACTTTAAAATAAACAACTTTATTTATGAGTGGATGGAAAACACAAACAGATTCAAGCCACTCAGACACGAATTTGGATTAGCTAACCGTAATCCTCCTGGATATGCTGAGTATGATGTACGTGCAGGAGTATCTCTACTATGGGCAAATATATTATTACATTGCTATATATGATTATTTATGGATACATGAGTTTCCATAACATTCATTGCAAATTATGCCCACAGTGTACATATACCTCATTCAGAAATCTCCATGATGGGTTAAGAAGTATTCCTTCTATTCACAGAACTGCTATATAAAGACAGAGGCAGATGAAACGAGCTGCCCAGTGTTGTTCATTATCTGAGTAGCCAGAAATAGTTTGAAGCCTGTGGCAGAAATAAAAAGAGAATTTATGCTCCTTGATGAGCAGGTTTTGCACCAGAGCTGAAAGGACATAACTTCAGCAGGGATTTCTCCAACATGGTGATAAGGGGAAAGGCAGGAAGTAATAGTTACTTTGTTGATGGCTTAATTCTCCAATCTAATTTAGAAAATGCTGCTATTTGTTGCAGTGGAATATTTCTGAAAGATTGCAGTGGACTGCCTGATTTTTTGAAGGAAACATTTCCTTCAGCAGCAGGACAACACAGGCTGTAATGCATTAGTGAACTTGGCACAACGCTTAAGCCAATTAAAATCATATCACATCTTCCACTTACTCAAACCAAGAGCATGCAGCTCTTGGTAATAAATCTAATTACAATGTGATGATGTAATAGGCAGAGGAGATTGTTTAATGGGAGGTCAGAGTATTTTATTTATTCTTTAAAATTTTTCTCAGTTTCACATTGGCAGATGTCATTTTGCAAGCTTTATTAATAAAACTGAATCTGAGTATTTGTCAGTGCTTCACAACGTATTTATTTTATGGAAGCAAAGATCCAACAGGAACAAAAGTACCATTTAATATTTGAGGTAGCTCATACACCTCTTTAGTGTTCTCTCATGCAACAGGTTTGTCTTTTAACTGACAAGATGGTCCTTCAAAGGAAACCTCCAATCTTGTACGTGAGATGTGCCACAATGAAAAAACCTTGTAGAGGGATACTGCACTGGCTGTTAATAGTACAGAAAATAACTAATAATCTCCTTCACAGTTTTCAGCAAGAGCACCAGACAATGAAAAGAAAATGTTAATATTGTCTTTGCTGAAGTTGCATCCACAGAACAAAAAGTGTAAAACAAGATAGGAGAAGTAACAATATTTATGTGAATTCTTCAGATTAAAAGGCAGAAAGAGCTCTGTTTCTTCTATTTTCAATATTTAAATTTCTTTGGTATCTAAAGAAATATTGTTAGACTAGGAATGTGAATTAATTTTCACACCTGCAGCAAGTAGTATGCGAATGGCAACTTGTCTAACAGCAAAGTGAAAGAAAAAGGATCCAAGCTGCTTGTTAAATCTCTCTGTTAAAACAAATAAACACACAAAACCAATAAAATAACACAGAACTACTCAAAATCTATCAGCAGTCCCGCCATTCTCACATGTTGCCTTAATATTTACAGAAGGATGTTAGTAAGATAAGAACAGTTTGCTGGGCTTGGTTGTTCTGACTGGGAGACATGAAGAGGAATTCATGGTCTAATCAGGGAGGTTTTTTAATCCAAGTTGAATCTTTTTGAAAGACTTATTTTCTGTTGTTATTTCTTTCTGAAGGGACACTGGAGAGGAATAAGCAATTCTCTAGTGTACTTTAACTGGAAAATGAATAGAACTTTAATTACTATAGTGGAAGATTCTTCAACTGGAAAGACAGCTTCATTATAATCAGTGCACTGTCAGATCATGTCAATATAAAAATTCATAATAAATGTGTGCAAACGAGGCATTACAGACTCACTGTTTCATTTTTATTATTCACTTTGACTTTTGCACACTTAAACTATCTAACACCATATATTTCCTGTTTTTTATTGAAGTAACCTGAAATAAAACCAACACAAACTTAAACTTTGCCTTTTCACTGCTACTGGAATGAATGAAAGTATCAAAATCCTCAGGTTTATACATGAAAACTTCCACTTCATCTTGCACTAGATTGCACTAAAAAAAAAAAAAAAATCACTGAAAACTGTAGGGAAGTTTTCATCTCCTGCTTATATGTGATTATGTTAAGTCATGATCCACTGATTTGCTAAAATCACTTAAATGAGCCCAAATCCCCTGCAGATTGCCACTACCAGAGGTCTGCTTCTGAACATTTGTTTGTACAAATTTTGTTTCAGGCCACTGCTTTGAGTCCAACTCGACTGCTCAGGCTTTCTGGGGCATTTTCAGTGCATTGTTGAAGAACCTGGGAACACCAGCAATAAAACACCAGGCAACAGCATGGAAGCACCATGTCCTAGAAGGAAACATTCTATTGAATGTATTACCTACTACCTCTTTCTTTAAAAATTAATAGGGTGCTGAGCATTGCTCTGGGAGGACTTCTGGCATAGCTTCTTCAATAAATCTCACTGTTTACATAAAATAATTTGCTCAGTAGGACAGTCTCCTTGCTACTTGAAAACATTTTTAAGTACAGCATTGCATTGTGCTCTTACATCACTGAGTCTACAGAGCACATAATGTCACTTCATGATAATAAACACTGTCTAAATTTTCTTTGCTTTCCATTCCAGGGTTATTTTTCTATATTGCCTTCCATTTTTGGATACTTACTCTGATATGCCTAAGATTAATGAGCCATTTATATTCAGTTTAGCTGCTATGGAAGTTAACATTGTTTCATGTCTTATGGAACACAAATGAGCTAATTAGTGACCTTCAAATTTTGAAGTAAAATGATATATTTTTTTTTTTATATTTAGAAATACAACAGAGCACAGTGAAACTGTAACAAAAAATATGTAAAGATAAATTGACCTATAATGAACACACAGTGTGTTTCTCTGCAAGGAAGGAAAGAAAAGATGGGAAGTGGAGAAAGGAAATAGTCCGAATTCTGATTAGAACACTACAAAGAACAGAAATTTTTATGAAGGAAATAGAAAATAAAATATATTTAATTTCATTTTTACACTGTGTGGATCAAAGACTTCACATCACTCAGAGTGAAATATGCCATCCGTTGGCTTTCTTTTGTTTGTAGAATTACTATAGAGCCACAGAATGGCTTGGGTTGGAAAAGATCTCAAGGATCATCAAGTTCCAATCCAAAAGGCTGCCTATGAGTAAGTCTGGTGAGAAGCTATAGATTTAGGAAAAAAAAAAATATTAAAACCCTTTGTGTGGTTTCCCAAGTTCCTATGATTATGCCAACGGCAGATCTAAGGACAGCATTCACTTCTTTTCAAAGATATATCATTTTCTTAAATGTGCCTGTATTAAAAAAATCACTTTTCATTTCGCTATTCTTCTTTCCAACCAGTTACTCGAAAAAGCATTTTTATTTTTTATAAGGTTCCATTTGAAGGAAGTTTAAAACACAATAGATTGAAAGTTACACTGCTCTTATGTGTTCCACAGGAATGAATAATTCCTAATCAACATGCCAACACATAAAGCTTCAACAGATATCACTGAGACTAATTGTTCTAGCTGAGCTATCTGTCTCAGCTGTAGTACTATTTTAGCCTGACTCAGGCTGAAAAACAAAACAGGAATCATAGACTAAAACCTTTAACCTATGTAAGAATCATAGAACGGCTTGGGTTGGAAGGGACTTCAAGGATCATCAAGTTCCAACTCCTCTGCCACATGCAGCGCCACCAACGTCCACATTTAATACTAGACTAGGCTGCCCAGGGACCTATCCAACCTGGCCTTGAACACCTCCAGGGATGGGGCATCCACAACTACTTTGGGCAGCCTGTTCCAGAACCTCACCACTCTCAGAGTAAAGAACTTCCCCCTGATATCTAACCTAAATCTTTCCTCCTTCAACTTTAAACCATTTCCCCTTATCCTGCCATTATCTACCCTTGTAAACAGTTGACTCCCCTCCTACAACAGGAAAACTGGAGAAGACTCAAAACCTGTTTCCTTCTTACAGTTCCCTATTTCTTTATGACCTAGTGTGCCTCCGGTGGCGCAGCGGTAGAATTCCCGTTTGCAACACCAGGGGGCCCGGGTTCGAATCCCCCCCTGTGGAGCAGGGGGTAGAAGTGCTGCTCTGCTACACAGAGGACTCGAAACCCGGGAGTTGGACTCGATGATCTCTAAGGTCCCTTCCAACTCGCACAATACTATGATACTATGATATGATATGTTGATTTAAAAATACTTAGATGAAACTTTAAATAGTCTCGTATTACAGGAAGAGTCAGATGACTTTACCTAATTAATTTCTGCCTTTTCAGTAGACTCACAACACTCTTCTTTTTCTGCAAGGAACAGAACTCTTCAAACTGAATAGATAAACAGTAACTGAAACAGCCAAAAAGCAGTAAATGTACAATAGAAGTTTAAATGTATTTCAAGAAGAAACAGTTAAGAATTCAAGGTAGAGAGGAAGAATTCCATGCTGTAGGCTTTGCAACATGAGGCCTTTACATTGAAAGCAGCATGCAATGCTTCCAAAAGCAGTAGGGTTCAAGCAAGGACCATATGTCAAACTCTGGGGCTTGTGCATTGGGGTCTGTTCCAGCAGATGCTTAAAATAACCACTGTTACCTTGCAAAGCAGTGAGTGTGTGGGTCTTTGACTGTCTGCAATGAACAAACTTGATCACATCGGAAGATCCAGCTTCAGATTTAGCAAGTAGGTGTGACAAACCACACCACTGTCTGTCTTAAGTTTCTTGAGTATCAGACATGTCAGATGCTTCAGAATGTAAAAACAGCAACAACAAAACATGCAAAAAAAAAAAAACAAAACCAAAAACAAATAAAACCACAATTTTTCTTTGTTTTCTTATGGCTTTTCTTTTTTTTTTCCTATTCCAGTTAAATACTTCTGCTATTTCTGTCTGTTGAGGAAAAAGCCTGATATTGCTCTGTTGGCTGAGCTACTGAGTTTTAAAATTGCTGATTGCTAATGCAACTGTACTTCTGTTATTTATTTCTAAAATATAGTCTCTTGGGTTACAAACACACACCTGTGTGCAATTTAGCAGACAGGTTAAAGTTGCTTGATTTCAAGGAATAGAGTTAGCACATCTTAAGAAATTAAACACTTTCAGTTGAAATCTGCCAGGACTTAGATAACATGCAGGAACTGAACAAATGAATGTTTGCATCCTGCTGTCATGCAAATACAGTGGGTCTGCTTAGGCCATCATTATTCTCAATGCTGATGAGCAGCACCTACTTGTTCTTAGTAGAAGTGACTAGAATTCTTGATCACACTCTTGTATCATGGTTAAATGTAGATATTAATGCATTTTAGTCCTATGAATATGGCTTAAACAAACATTAATATCCTAGTTCTTCTCTTTAATACCTCAGCAAAATGCAATCTCTGCTAAAAGGTCAGACATCTAAGTAGTCTAAAATCTGTACATTCATTAGACTTCCCTGTGGTTTGAAGAACTGAGAAGGAGAGAATTACAGATTGAGTTATGTTAGTAGTAGAATATTAGTAAAACTAAAAGAATGCACTCTAAGAATCATTGTTTCCATGCTCATCCTCAGTCTGACCTCAAACATCAAAAGACAGATGGAAGAAACATCAAAAACTTTGTTTGAAGAAGAGAAAGCATTTCTGAACTGCTGCAGCCCTTCTTCCCTACTCTTCTAAAGAAAAAAACAATAACTCACAATCAAAGGAACAAACGTGCAAAAACATGCACGTGTTTCCATAAAAGATGATTTAATTTAGCCTTTGAGTAGCTAGGACCTTAAAATTCTGCTACATGCTAATCATATATGCTGCATGTGGTCAGTCATCCAGTAATTTTGAACATAAGTCCTGGCAAATAGCAGGGAAGGTTCTGTCCATCCTCTCTCTATTCACTTCAGTTGGGGAAGACAATGTCAGAAGGGGTGGAAAAATAAGGAGATCTGTTGTATAGACTTTAACTGCTGAGCTGGTCTTTTTGGATGTCAAGATAACCACATCAGACTATATACAGAAAAGTAATACTGGATGTGTATTTCAATGGCAACTTTGTTTAGGAGTGTTTTTCCATACAACCAGCACTATGTGACTAACAGGCAAGCGTAGTAGAAGATATTAATACTATTAAAGTATTCAGATGAATCTAGAACTTCTCAAGACCCATAAGAAGCAACTTCAGAAACTATTTAAATTATCTCAGATTTCTTTCTCTTTTAAAAAGAGAAAATAGTTTTGTCTGTATTTACTGTGAAAATGGTAAGAAAAATGAGATAAAAAAGAACTCCACAGACCTTCTGCTTGCCTTTCCAGTTCTGAAACTTCAAAATCTTCATTTCTGTTCTTCAAGGAGAATTAGCTATCTTTACTCATAATGTGAAATTACTGATACAAATGACCAGTTGGATGCCTTCCTATTCCCTTGACTCACATGGCCTAGGATTTAGGGGGAAGTATTAATAAATAATATTGGCATGTTATTCAAATTTGGAGGAAATTTTTATGCATAGGCAGAGGTTTAGTATGGAAAGGTTCAAGTAAAATAACAGTAGAATCTATACGTATTTACTGCAGTCCATGAAATTAATGTTGCAGAACTCCTGCCATGATCAGCTTGTAGAAGTTACTGGTTTAATCCAGCTCACCCCTTCAGAAGAAGCAGCCCATAGGCTGCCTTAACAGCTTGGCAGCTGATTTTACACCATTATCAGTTTAAAAATAGCCCTTTCTATGTATAGATCCTGGAACAGGATCCAAAATCACTACAGACTTAACAGAAGAATCCAGGGTGTGAAATGCCCAAATGGAAAAAGTATTATCAATAAAAAATGCTCCACTTCTACTGGAAAAAGAGCTTTTAGTTGAAAGAATGTCAGGATAGATTTCTAATCCCCCCCATAACTGCAGGAATATCGGCTTCAGTGAACAACTAGAATAGAAACATCACTTCAGAAGATACTGCTCAGGCATAGGCCAGATTCCAAATTCATATCCTCAGGTGAAAACTTCAAATAGCTCCATTGACTTCTGATAACTCCACTGGAGCTCATGCTGGAGTGAAAGCAGGGTGAGATCAGAATCTGGCAGCTCACTGTTGAATACTCTCCATGTTCCAGCTGGCTGTGCTCTAACAGAAATCCTGCTCTAAGAAGGCTAGCCATGTTAAGCCCACAGTACACAAAAATACACACGCTTCCCTTCTATTGTCAGCTTTGCAGTGGAGGTGGTTTCTAGCTTCATCTTTAAAATGTGCACTGCATCCTTCTGTCCCCTCTCCAGTTCCAAAATCATTAGTAAATATGTTTCCATACTTCTTTAAAAGTTTATGTGAAATCTGATTACTTTTCACTTGTAACAAGTTTTCCACCTCTACCTGTTTAAAAGTGTAACAAGATCGAACAACAGCAATATGGCAGGCTGTTTCAAAGACATTTATTTGCTATCATGATTTGCAGACTGAAAATCAAACTGACCTTAGTGTAAAGCAGTGTATTTTAAGGGATGACATAGGATCAATTAATTTGGAAGGACCACAGGGACTGTTCTGCTCATTAGGGATTGCCAGCTGCTCTGTTTTGCCTTATGCCAGACCCCCATAGGAATCTTCTTTAAATTGAGTAACTGAAGGGAAGAAGCAGCAGAAAGAAAGGAAGCATAAAACCAGCTAAATATGTATACCTGACATTTCTATCCCAAATGACAGATTCTTTTTTTGTTGCAAAAATGTTAATAGGGGTGAGCTACAGGCTAGGGCTAGCCAGTGTGCCTAGCAAATGAAGTCAGAGCAAGTGTTCCTATACTGCAGGAACCTGGGCCACTGCTAAATGTTCAGATTTTCAGTTATGGTAATAACTGGAAATGGATGCTAAATGCTGCCTCTGCGCTGTTTGACATCAGTGTATTTTCTTGAAAAAAAAAAAAAAACAAAAAACAAAAAAACCAAACCAACAACAACAAAAAACCACAGCACCAACAACCAAAAATGCTCAGAAACAATCTATGCCTATTTTCCCCCTTAAAGCATTTCATAGAACTGCACAGTTCACACTAGTCAGCATGTGAATAATACTTTATAGTGTTCATTTCTTCTTTTATCTGGTTCTTCGCCTTTAAGAGAGGTGATGCATATACCTTTTTATTGTTTCCTTTATGATACATAGGGTTCAATTCAACTAAACAGCTGGCTATGCTTTATAAATGGTGTATGCATGATATCAGCAACCTTTTCTGGGGAAAAATGCATACCTGATTCAAAGGAAACACTTGTTCCTTCAGCAGATGTCCTAATGAACTTCTGTTGTCTACTAGGTTTTACAAATCTTCCCTGTTCCCACTCCAAGCATGTTTTCCTCAGAAAAGACAAATAAAAACCCACCATGCCTGAATGGACAAAGATGGGGGCCTGTGGACAAAGATGTAGGCCGCAAGTCTGAAATAAGATAGTAATTAACCAAGATCTGCGACAGTGATAAAGGAATTTTTGAAGCAGATTGTTTTCTAATGCTGCAATACTGCCTGTATAAGAACAGATGGATTCTAATGCTAGGACGATGGTTCTTTCTGCACTTCACTAGCAAATCAAATTCAGATCCTTAAATTTCTTACTACCTGCTATTCTCAACAGAGAATAATACAGAAAGAATAACGGGTACTAACATAAACAAAAAGTATCCCACTGTATCCCACAGTTTAGTTTTTTAATGTTCTACATTGGACAAACTGTTCAGTGAATATATTTTTATGTGCACACATGTACACAGGCACAAAACCTCTGAAAAACTGCAGATATGAAAAGGGAAGTTTGGATCTCACACATATAAAAGGTCTGACATTTTCCATTGAATCTTTGCATGAAAAGTAACAATTCCATACATATTCATTAATTTGGAAGAATTCAAAGTATATCTATTTAGAAATTGTGATTTCGATACCAATACTTTAACAGATTGTATTTTATGTGTATATCTTTTCATGACATAAGGAATTACATTTAAATGTGGAAAAACTCAGCTCTGGGTAATTTGCATCCTTATGTCCTATTATAGATTGTCCTATTTGGATTTCCATCTGGTCTTTAATATCTTTCTGAGTTTATTACTTTAATGAGATCATCTTGGGTTTACATACATATAATTTTATTACAATTTGGAATTAGTATTACCTGCTTACCTATCAATCTAGTCTTAGTTTCTCAGCATAACAATGAATAATTTTTAGGTAATATTACTATAGAATAAATAAAACAATGAGAGAGAATAAACTGTCTCCAAAGAACCAGTCTCCAAATTAGGAAAACGGTATTCACAACAACTTTTGTCTTACCTGTTCACACCTTGTTCCAAAACAAAGAAACTAACTAACTAACTAACTAACAAAAAGTAGTTTATAATAAAAAATTATGATCTAAGTCCTGTGAACTTGCAGTTTGATTTTCGTCACTGGCTTGCAATATAACCATGAGCAAACTGATAAACTGGTGTTTTTGGAAGCTAAAAGCAATATATGCTCACATCTAGGGTTATCAGTGCATCAGATGTCTTAAATAAATACTTTGAACACTTACATATTACTATGCACAAATATCAGTAGGAATAATTTAATTTTTCTGCTTTTTTAAGGTCATAGGAATTTCAGGTAAAAAACCTGGCAAGGTATACAATGAAGATGCACAATGTCTATCTGCATTTCTGGTTCCTTACATCATGCAGATCACTGAGTTACTCAATCCAATCCACTCTTCCTGTAGATATTGACATCCTATTTTTACTTTCATAAGGCCACCAGCTTCAACTAAAACTTAGGTTTTAGCCTTACTAACACTGGTCTAACAAGGTACGTCTTCCAATTTCCAGCCAACATCTGTTCACGGCCAATTTATTCCCATTTGCTCTTGTGCCAAGACTGCTTTCTCAGTAAAGTATCTCTTTTACCACCTTTGTGTTTGCACCTTGGAACAAAGCAATCATTTATCAACACTTCCCTTTTTCTTCAAGTCAAGAGTTTCTCTTTTCTTTCATAAAAGAGTCTCCTAATACATCCAGTAGGACGAAATCCTTCTCTGTTCCTAACACAATTCAAATTTGTTCTTCTAAATATTCATGACCACCACTGTGCATAATATTCCAGATATGGTCTCAGCGCTTTAATTAGTACATGCTGCTTTCTGTCTTCCAACATCTCAAGTTGATGAGATGCTCAATTATACCAGAAATATTTAGTCAAAAGCAATATTATATTTTTTATCAGATAATCTCATTCATACTTTATGATGCTTTACATATACTTATGATATTCCATGTTTGTCATAACAATTAGATTAGTTGTATTAATGACTTCCCTTTCAGGCCAATAATGCCCTTTTAGCAAAGCCTGCTATTGTTAGCTGGAGTCTTTTATGGTTCATCAGCCCACATTTCTTTTCTTAATCCTCATTTTCCCAGGTTTACCTAGTGATTTCTTATGTATGTGACACCATTTTAAACACTTTTCTGAAATCCCAACAAATTAAATTTGCTTTGTTTGTAGAAAGCTATTTACTTTTTCAGAAAATCAGTCATCTTATAAAGAGAGAGACAACATTAGCATAACTAGCCTTAGAAAACCCTGGTGCATTCCTCATTCAACTACTATATTCTTTTCAAAATCTGTTCAGCAGTCTTCTGCGCACTTGAGGTCAGCCTTCTCTACATTGTAAATCTTGTCTATATTCAAATTCTCTAGCCCTTCATTACAGTTGTGTTCACTAATTACTTATCTTAATCTGTCAAAGACTTCATTTTTCAAAATTAAGGTCTTCAGTTAATGACCTAATTTTAATTAAAACTAAGTAAATTCATAAAGATTCAGTCTGTTTTCCATAAGTACTTCTATAATAAATTGCTGAAAATAGGCACACAAGCCCATTATAGAATCACAGAATGGCTTGATCATATTTCCAGCAATATTTTCGAACAGAATCATATTCCCCATCCTTGTTTCTAACATTCCTTTGACTTAACATGCCATTGCACATACTTGCCCTTTTATGTCTCCTGATCTCATTCAGTGTTTCTAATTTCTTTCTATCCATAGACATTCCCTCATCTTCTTGTATTTCTGTATCCATTAATGCCAATTCTTACGTGTTGTATTAAAATCAGCCCTGAAAAGTATATTTTTTCCTCAATGTTGCTATGAGGCAAGAAATTTTGAGACTTCCTTTCTTTTTCACATCCTTATAATGTTTTCCAACTTCTTCCCCAGGAATTAGAGAGAATTATGTTTAGCAAAGGCGGAAAAAAAATGAGGTTTCTACTGCTCCCTGTCTCACTCCACCATGTTTTGTTACAGTGGAATGGCACTGTTACATCATTAACAGATGCAAATGAGGTAATAAGGAACACAGCATAGTAAAACTTTAGTATGTATTTGTTATTCATAAACCCACTTAATATTTAACAGTCATGATTTTATCACCATTTTGTCTCAGAAGAATTCATTTCTCTCAGAGCTACTGATAAGGTGTTCTTTAAAGAAAAGCAAAGTTAGTAGCTGATACTAAAAACTTCTAACATAAAAGTAATTCCCTACACTCAAATAAGAACCTTACCAAACAGGACTTACAACCCTTCTTCACAGCAGATCTTTCCCATCCATATCATAGTCAAATTATGGCACAGTATTCAGTGCTTATGTAATGTATATGCCTATTGAGATGGAGCTAACTTTGTATTTTCTTGTTTTTTGTCTAACTGTGCTATTTTTGTCTCCTATAAGAAGGCAGAAATTGACTCTTAAAATATATGCAGATTTCAGGGCAAATGTTATCAAAATAATAATATTCTGATAACTATTTGCAAAATGTTTCACAATGGCTCATCCAGGTTAAGTTTCGGAGAACAAAAGAGGCTGGGGCAGTCTGAAAGGGGACTGAGCACCCTCCGCTCTGTACCTCTCAAGGATCGTTCCTCCTATACACAACTTCAGGGCAATGAAGAAAGCTGCTCCAAAACCTGTATTTAGAAATCACAAAGCCTCACATATCCACAATATAGAAAAATGAATGGGAACCTTCAAGGAAGGTGAGAGTTCTGGAAATGTATGTATGTTCCTGATAGCCTTTAGTCTACCACTTCTAGATTTTTTGGGAAGAATTATCACTCCCATACAGACTTTTCACTACAGCCCTCAGTCCCATTAAAAGGGTCACCAGAGATTAAGCAAACACATTCACAGTCATGCATTATTTCAGGCAGCACAAACTGAAAGGAAAAACTGAATCTTGTCATTCACATCAATCAGTTTTGCAATGTGAATTGCAAATAGCATGTTATCTGTCACCAGTCACAGGACCAATTAATTGTGGGGACTTGGCAAGGATCCATACCTATAAAACAGGGATAATATCTCCTTTAAACAGACTTCAGAAAGCCTTGCTTGATAACACTAAAGAAACAGATCCAAAACTAACTGAAAAGTACTGCTTTAGGAGCACTAATTAAAAGTGTTACAGAGCTGATAACAAATTCTTAGAAAGATCCATCAAACACAAAAATGCACAAAATCCAATGCTCCTTAAAAATATTAAATAAGTTTCTTTTCACATAGACAGATAACATGGAAGTGCCCAAATGTTTCTTTAGAAGATGCCTACTTATGAGAACAGCTCATCTTAGAGAAATCATCTGGAATAATGATAACAAGTAAATCTTTTTGAGGATCTCGGTGCTAAGAAAATGAGAAAAGAAAATGCAAAAGAGTAACAGAAGTTACAGAGATACTGGAAGCATATAGAATAAAGCATGGACAATGAGATGGATGAAAAATTTTCATCTGTCTTACCGTGCTGCTGTATTTTATTTAGATACTTTGATTATGGAAGGTGCAATTTAGATTTGATAAGGCAGTTGGCTACATAACAAATATATTTTCACACAATCCTAAGAATTTCCTAAAAGTCTAAAGCATAAAGGACTGAGATACTCCTTACATCAAGTAAAATAATTGATGTTACTTGGCATATGATAATCTTTCTGTTTGTAATAAATGTTATACTTGCCTTCAGTGTATTCCCTTGTACTTTGTAAATGTCACCAAGGACACCTGATTATCATCACAAGAAAGATCTGTTCTGCTAAATAATTGATTACCAGAATAACAATTTCATAATTGCTAGGTCATTTATCCAGGCAATCAAAACATATCAGCAAACAATATGCCTTTCTGAGCAGTTATTCTTTTCTTTACTTAAAAAATAACAACAAAAAACCCACTCAAATATTAAAGCTACTTTGGTTAGGCTATAATTTTTCCCCAGTAAAAATGATAACCTGAAAACAATTTACAAACTCTCATTGGGGTAAACTGATCGAAATATTTTCTTCAGAGACTATTCCTTCTCAATGGAACAAAAATAGACCAGGAATGGAGTAATCCTGTGCTTTAAACTTGTTACTAACACAACTTTTTTCTATAAGGAAATTATTTTATTTATTTATTTATTTATTTATTTATTTATTTATTTATTTATTTATTCTTCCCCAGATAAAATGGAAGAAACACCCCCTCGGTACATTGCTGCTATATTATATTCTAAATAATAATAAATTGCCATATTCCACATACCCTCCCACCTCTTACACTGCAGAAATTCCCTTGTTCCACATTTTGGCTGCTCAAAGAACACAGCACCTTTTTCTGCAAGGCAGCTATAAGAATTTTGATCTTATTAGCATCAGTATAAACGAATTACTTCCTCAACCTTCACAGACTTATAGTTAACTGAGATCAGAATCAGATTGAAAACCTGGTTTGGGCTGAGATGACAAGTTAGATTAATGCATTTCTGCCAGATGAAAATGTTTGAGTGCTGGCACAGGTTGCCCAGAAAGCCTGTAGAGTATTTCAGAGCTTTCTGAACACAGACATGCTCTGGATGTCCCTGCCTGAGGAGGAGATGTGGACCAGACTGCCTTCAGAGGTCCCTTCCAACCTAATCCGACCTTTGATTCGGTAATGACTGCTTATGGACTTTCTGCTCAGTCAGTGCTATCCTGGAATTACAGACAGACCCAGAGATTCTTAGCTCAAATAATGACAGAAACAGGACACAGGGAAAGTCTCATAATGGCTTCCCACTGCTGCGAAAGGAAAGAGACATTTACCTCTGTCATCCACAGGTCAGTGTCAATCGCCCCTAACAATTCTTTCTTAACAACCTGTTCCAGCTGGTGCTTTTAATCAACCATTTAAAATAAGTGCTTTTGACTCCCAAAGGCAGAAAAAACAGAACCAAAAACAACCAAAAAATACAGGCAAGTAATTTTAAGTTTACAGGTCCTTATGTTTTAAGGCTATTCCCCCTTGTATACATGCTGACACATAGTCCAGAATGTCTTTGCTGCAGATAAGGTACATCAAAGCAATATGATGAACTGAGACGTGGCATGGTGAGAGAAGGGTGAGCAACTCCTTTCCTAGTGTAACTCAAATATGGCCTTAGTCACTATCGGGTTAGCATTACGCATTATGGGGTTGTTGTACAGGATGAAATGTCAAGCTTATTTTGGAGTCGAATGGCAGGAACTGGGGATCTAAAGCCATCCTGCCAAGAAAATAAGATAAAATATTATAATTTTCTCTCTAATAAATGCAGACATTTTTGTATTTTAGGTGATTATTGCATCTTTGTTGGTGGATAAGGCAAGATACAGCTGATAAATGTAAATCTCAAGGAAAAGACACATGATAGTAAAGTCTGTTAAGACACTCTGTCTCACATATTGCAATGGATGGAAAAAAGTCCAAATAGTAAAGTTCACAAACTATATCTCAAAAAAAAACCAAAAAAAACCCAACACCTCAAACACACACAAAAAGAGAAAAAAAAGGAAAAAAAGTAAATATCAACAATAAAAACAAACAATCAAAAAACAAGTAACCAAAGAAAAAAAATCAAATAGCAAAGTAGGGGAGAAAATAAGGAAAAAAAAGAAAAAAGAATGGAGGGAGGGAGTTAATCAGAGAAACCTAAAAGCTCAGAACAGTGAGAACATTCCCACCAGCTTCTACCTTTATCCCTGGAGACACCGTCTCACACATCCACCAATCTAAGTGTTAAAAGAATTTGCTTCACTACTTTGTTATCACAAGCAGCTTTTTCATCATAACCTGTTTGCTTTTTTTTTCTTCTTATTTGTTTACTCAGCCCAAAGCCATTGTAAAGTTTACTCTTAGCTCACAATTGACCTACCTTCTTTGAACATGCCCAGACAACAGAAAAGTGGTTTCTGTGGAAACAGGAGCTACGTGAAATCTTTCAGTACTGCTATTTATTTAAAGCTGTTCCCATGTATGCACAATGAAGAACCAGACCTTTAACATATGATTGGACTTTACCAGACAAGGTAAGGAAGGAGAACACTGACAGTGATGATGTACCAGGACGTTAAATTAATTGGTATAGTTTGTATATGAACAAAGAAAGGAAAAAAAAAAAAAAAAAAAAAAAGAAACAAAGTGAAGTGAAATGTAAAGCACTATGTCTATGTTTAAAATCTCTCAGAGGTCATTCTAACAAAGTTACAGGAAAAATCTTGAAGACATTTGTAGCGCGCATCACAGAGGTATGACATTAGCCTTCTGTGATATGGAGGCTGCAGGGTGGCAACCAGTGAAAGCACTTCTATGGAGAACAGTCTTTTAGTGTCTGCTGGGGCCAGTCAAAGTAGTCAGACGTATTCAAGGGAAACAGAGGACTTCATAATTTCCTGTTATCCCTGTTTTCATCTTTCAATGAGTGCTTTTGGAGACTGAAAGGCCATCTGGGATACAGCGGACATGGGTGAAGGTGAAAACCAATACTGCAGTCCACTTTGTGCTTTTGTGGCAAACAGCAGTCCCAAAATAGGCATGTCAGAAATAAAACATACCAGTTTCTCCAGTACTGACAATCACAGAGTGGCATTAACATAAGCCTCTGCTGAAGGTGCTTTAGGACAAACATAGGAGTGTGGATAGCAGTGGCTGAGGAATCAGAGTATGAACATTGCTCTTGCTTCCATTGCTGGTGGGATGGTAACACTTAACAAAGGTATGGGCAGAAAGCAAAGACAGCAAGATCTTAATTTATGCCTGCTAAATTAAACACAACAACAAAACACCTGTCAGAACTCAGATTCCTTGCTTCCTCAGCATTTCTAAGCAGATAGCACATTTTCTGACTTTCCTCATAAAAATCCACTATCTTTCCACGTGCTTAAATCTCACTGTTTCTAAATTGTCTATGATTAAGAACATTTACAGACGTTTATGGCACTTTCATATTTAAATCAGAATAGCAGACTGAAGTACTGCAAGGAAGAGAGGGAGATGAGGCCACCTCTCCCTGTGCTTCACTATGGGAGAAATACGAAAACTACTGAATAGACTGGTAAGAGATAAACATAGTTCAGTCAGTGAAGACTAACCGGAGTATTTCATGATGATATTAATTAGGATGGCAGAACTGGATTTTTTATTTTCAGGAGGCAAACACAAGAAAGGAGGAAAGAAAAGGGAAGGGGAAGAGGAAGGGAGTGGTAAAGAGAGGGGAGGGCAGGAGAAGGAGGGGGGGAGGGGAAAGGAAAAGGAGAGGAGCAGAGCAGAGTGGAGCAGAGAGGAGAGGAGAGACTGACAGGCACAGGGCATCAGTCTCTCCTCTTGGAAGCCTGCTTCAGTGTTAGGAGTTGGGACAGGAAGGTGGAGAGGGATAAAAACTAAGGAGAAAAGAAAGAAAGCAGTCAGAAGCTGTGTCCATCATCTGATAGATACAGAAGAAAATTCTCCAGGCACACGCACAAGTAATGCACACAAATACATATATGCACACATTTATAAAAATGCATCTAAAATTCTAAAAAAGCATGGTTTCAAAGTCTCAGAAAAAAATCTTTACTCTCTCTAATAGTAATTATTTGACTGTTTGCTAGTTTTCAGAAAGAAAACTATTATAACAATACCAGAAAAAACTTTGAATTATTATGATTGAGTCATAGAACACTGAAATGAGGATGCCTAGCTAAAGGCTCATCCTAATTTTTACAGAATCCATTTGAGAAAACAGAATCAGCTCAATGTATTTTTGTATACAAGATCCTTGAATAACACCACCTCTTGATATTTTACACTGGATTCTGCTGCTATATCGAAAAGCATGCATACATGCCCTCAGACATTTAACCAATCTAACTAAAACATACTCAAAAGGTTCTTGGGTTTTTAGAATAAAAGTAAGCTGATTAACTTACTTAAGTAGAAAAGATTTGAAATGGGATAGCTGTTGGCAATGATGCTAGCTTAGAGTGATATTTTCTTGATTGAAGGCCAGATTACAGACTGTTTTAGCATTGCTAGTAGATTGCCAACACTGAGAGAGGTGTTGACAATCACAGCTGATCAGAGTCTCAGTTGCTTTTCACCATGTATTCACTAACCAAGGAAGTCATGTAATTCCTGGCAGCTTCACCACTGCTTTCAGGGCATATGTTTGCCAAATGGCCTCAACACAGTTAAACTGCAGGTATAAATCTGAAATGAGACAGTGGCTTGAGGACTCAAAACGGAGTGTCAATTGCATTCCCTTCAGTGGGCAGATGGACTTCCAGTGTATGCCCACCACAAAGGAAGGGAGGGAGGGAGGAAGGGGGGAAGGGAGGGAGGGAGGGAGGGAGGGAGGGAGGGAGGAAGGAAGGAAGGAAGGAAGGAAGGAAGGAAGGAAGGAAGGAAGGAAGGAAGGAAGGAAGGAAGGAAGGAAGGAAGGAAGGAAGGAAGGAAGGAAGGAAGGAAGGAAGGAAGGAAGGAAGGAAGGAAGGAAGGAAGGAAGGAAGGAAGGAAGGAAGGAAGGAAGGAAGGAAGGAAGGAGCGCAGAAATTTAACACTTCAGAAAGTAATCTTCTTCCACATCTTTGTATCAAATTGCTCCTCACAGAATTTAAGACTGAATTAGTTCTGCAGTACAAACTGTTTGATATTTCCTGTTTTATTTGTTTGAAGCATACTGAGAGATGTTTTTACTGAACACAAGAACTCCACATGCAAAAGAACTGAAAAAAAAAAAAAAAAAAAAAAGCCTTTTTTTTTGTTGTTATTTTTTGTTACTGGCAATCAGAGTGAAAATTGCCATAGAGTTTTCAAGAGAAAATGTTGACGAGAAGTTTGGATTTGTTTTGAGAAGTGCATCTGTGCTTTGAAATAGAAATTTGCCACTGACGTCTGGAGTAATCATGAAATATGAGACACAAACTCTGTGGTTACCTAAGAAGTAAGACAATATATTTTACTGGCCACAGATAACAATGATGACTAAATGTATTCAGATGAGCCACCAAAATGCTGGAAGGTGAGAACTGATCTGTGTAAAAAAACATTATTACTCTACTCATATTCCAGTCCTTACAAAACATAGGCAGTATTTATGTATTTCATCATTTGGCACCTTCTAACCTAGCCATGCAGTTGTGTGGGCCCTCTTCTGCTGAGAGATCTTGTGAGCTGGATCCCACCAGCCCAACAATGAGTTGCACAAGGGATGTGAAGCTACAGAGACAGAAAAGGCCAGCGGATGGCATTGCTTATGAACTGGACCAAAACAAACCATGTTGAAAAGCATGCTGTCATTGAGCACAGCGTGCACTGTGTTTTCCCACCCATCATGCAAATTAACACATAATTGTTTCTCAAGCAGTCAGGTCAAGAAAATGCTAGAGACTGGCTAAATGACATAGGCTCTCACATACTCATTGCATTCTTCCACGCTTGATCCCAACACAAATGCTTAATTTTGTAGGCCTTGCATAGCCTCAATACTTTAATGATGTATGCAACGTCAAACTCCTAGATGGGCTCTTGTGGGATTACAGATCTTTGTGCTATTGGTATTTCATCTGAAACATGGGAGATGCTAATTGCCAGCTTTACAGTTTTTCCCTGGTGGTCACACTAAAAATATTTAGCATACTGAAACGCACAAAGTAGCTATTGCAAAAAGTCTTACAGCAAAGAATCAAAATTCCAGTCCTGTGCAGCAAACATTTTTCAGCAGCCCTGTAAATTTTAGTCTATGAAACAGAAAAGTCTGACACTTATGAAATCTCTGCAATGCATACAATATACTCTCCTTTCTTCCTTTTCCTCTTCTCCATATTTGCCAGTGTATATCAGAATATGCCAGAAAATGGAGAAGTGAACACTGCAGGTTTCTTAACCATGAGAAATGCTGCAAAACAACCGTTCACAGGCAGAAATGTAAGTAGAATGTTATCAACTAAAAAAATAAAAATAAAAAGAGAACAACAAACTTGCTTTAATAACATTTCACAATAAAACTGGACATTTAAGATTCAGAATCAATTAAAACACAACATAAATATGAAGTTGTAGAGAACATATTTTGTTTCTTTCAGTTGTTAACCATTTCCTTTTTCCTTTATTTTCTTGGCTGGCTTTTGCACAGCATTGGCAGATCCAGCAGAAGTCTTGTGAACCCTCCAGTGAACGTCTGGGCAGATCACTGGGAGTCATTCAGTTCACCTTTAAAGTCTGAGGCATGTACTACAAAACACACAAAGCTCAGAGGGTATCTGGAGGCCAGAAAGCTAAATACACATTGCCTGACTGCTTTCCAGTGGAGAACAGAGCTCGTAACGATTTTGTAATTCTCCTAACCTCAATGTGTTGACGTTGCGACACAGCGTTACCTCCCTGAAGTGAATGTGCACCATTCTTGCTAATTATGCAGCCCCTCAATCCACTTACTCTTGACTTTCCTTTTCACTGTGCTATATTTGACACAAAATGTTTAATCAGGTTCATTTATCATGACTGGAACAGGCTGACTCATTCCCCATTTACAATTAGAAAGGATTTCATCTAATAAATGCTGAATACTCTCAGCTACAGAAGTCAGTGAATGAGGAGTAAGCTCAGCACCAGGCAAGGCTGAGAACACTTACATCTGTTTTACATGGAATTAAAGGAATGCTGGATTTCTTCAGGAGGAAAAAAAAAAAAAAAAAAAAAAAAAAAAAAGAATAAAAAATTAAGAAAGTTAGATGTAATCTAGGTCCTATGCATAAGGCCTTAACCTGAAAACATGAATGCAATGTTGTTCTGCAGCACCCAACACTGTACTGCTGGGACAGCAGAGAAATCATCCCACCTTTCTGCTTTTGTCTTCCAATACACAAAATGGTGACAGTGAAGGCTTTCTTCCTTTGTTAAGCACTTCTGGAATGATCTAACTACTTACTTTCTATCCAGAGAATATTAAATGAGTTTATTTCTAAGCAGCTAATAGCTTGAACTCATGAGAAGAAAATCTCAGAAGTAAATTTAATGGCAACTTAAGTAAACAAGTAAAAAACAATATATATATATATATATATATACAAAAAATCCCCAACCTATCTCTTGTCCAAATGTCAACTTAAGCAATAAAATCTTTATACAGTTCAAGGTGTCAGGTGTACAGTGGCTACAAAGGAAAATGTTCATTTTTGCAGTCTAAAGCCATTCTGTGTTTCTTGTATTTTCTCTTGTAATTATGATTCTATATTTGCACTCTAAAATAACTCTGAGCAGTGCAAATTGCTTTAACCCAACCAAGAAAAGGCAGATCATTAACAATTGCTAATTAATTTAAACAACTGCATGGTCAGCTCTGAAAAAAAAATCTGTCACAGTTTTTTATAAAGGAGAGTCCTCATCAGTTCCTATTGTAGAACGAGAGACAGAACTAGAGGGAAAAAGAAAAGCATAAAAGATTAATGCAAAGAACAGGAACACTGGGTGAATAATAATGACTGACATATCACCACTCCTTGTTCTGTCATACTGAAGGTCTTTACTGAGGACAGGAAGAACTTGATTGCATGTGCTCAATTTTATAGTTGTATTAATTGGAATTTGGCATTTGATGATGGCTAAATTAACTGAATAACTTCTGTGTTGGTAGATACAGCAGAGCAGAATGAAGCCCTTACAATCCAAGATGAAATGTTTAGCAACCTGCTTCACCACTGGAGCTTACACAACTGCACAGGATTGGATGGGATTGACCCAGCGGTGCTGAAGGAGCTGGAGGAAGGGCTAACCAAGGCAGTTTACAAGCAGTCCAGCTAACTGGGGAGTTCCCACCTGACTGGAGATTAGTGAATGCGACGCCCTTCCATGAGTTGGGCAGGAAGGAAGATAGATACAGAGAATTACAGGCCCTCAGTCTGACCTTGGTGCTAGGAAAGGCCATGGAGCAGATCACCTCGAGTGTATCATAGGATAGGTACAGGACAACCAGATCAAATCAGAATGGGTTTATGAAAGGCAGGTCCAGTCCGACCAAGCTGATTTCCTTTATGACCAGGTGACCCAATTAGTGGAAAGGCCATGGATATTGCTTATTTAGACTTTAGAGAGACAGTCTACACTGCTTCTCAAAGCCTGGAAAAACTAGCTGCGCATGGCTTGGAAAGGTTGGCTAGGTAAAAATCTGGCTGTATGGCCAGGCCCAAAGGTATGTTGTGAACAGAGTTAAATCTGGTCACAAGTAGTGTTCCCAGTACTCAGTACTGGGGCAGGTTTTGTTTAATATCAAATTAATTATCAAGAATCTTGTTGAGGGAATGGAGGACAGCCTCAGTAAATTTGCAGATGACACCAAGTTGCACAGGCATGTCAATCTGCCATAGGAAAGGAAAGCTCTGCAGAGGGAGCTGGGCAGGCAACATTCATGGGCAGTGTCCAATTGTATGGCATTCAGCAAGGGTACATGTTGAGTGCTTCACTTGAGTCATAACAAACCCATACAGCAGTATAAGCATGGAGAAGAGTGGGGAAAGTCACCTGGCAGAAAAGGATTTGGAGGTATTGGCTGACAGCCAGATGAATATGAGCCAGCAGCATGCCTAGGCATCCAAGAAAGCCAACAGTGTCCTGGCTTGCATCAGAAACACCATGGCTGGCAGAACTGGGGAAGTGACTGTCACACAGTCCTCAGGAGGTTGCAGTAAAGGGGATGGTCTGTCTCTCTTCTCAGGTGACAAGTGAGAGAACATGAAGCAATGGCCTTAAACAGTACCAGGGGCAGTTTAGGTTGGTTATTGGGAAGGATTTCACCATGGAGAGGGAGGTGAGGCATTGGATTAAGCTGTCAAGGAAGGTAGAATCATTGACACATAGAACCATTAAGATTGGAAAAGACCTCTGAGATCATCCTGTCCAATTTCAACTCATCCCCACTATGCCCACTAACCATGCCCCTCAGTGCCACATCTCCACAGTTCTTGAACACCTCCAGGAATGCTGACACCACCTCCTCCCTGGGCAATCTGTTCCAGACCCTCTTCCTCTCAGTATGTCCTTAAAATTGCAATGAGGTGTTACATTAATGCACAGAAAATCATTCCCTGCAGTCCTTTAGAAGGCTAAGTATTCATAGCTGTCTTAAAGCTGTTATCTCTCTTCACATTTCAGATTATTCAACCACAGAATGGTTTGGGTTGGAAGGACACTCAAAGCCCACACAGTTCCAACAACCTGCTGTGGGCTGGTTACTACCTCCCATATCAGACTGCCCAGAGACCCATCCCACCCTGCCTTGAGACCCTCCAGGGATGGGGCACCCACAACACACTTGGTTACTGATCTTACAGCTTTTGAAGATGTTCACTTCGTGAGAGAATGGCTGTTTGTTCCCAATCATGCACAAATTAAATAAGCACACTGTTTCAGCCACCGCCACCAGTCATCCTGAACTTCCTAACATTTGGTTGTGCCTAAAAACAGCAGAAGAAATAAATGCAAGTTCATCCAGTGACTGACTACCACATCACACAGACCTATCCAATGACATTTTTGAGCTGAGATCAGCAACAGTTTAACTCAGTCTGTGTAATCATGCAACCTAACAGCCTAGGAGGATACTCAGTCCATTACGAAATTATCACATAGTTATTGAACTATTCTACATGTCCATAAATCCATGTATGCATTCACTTGAATGAGGATCACCACAGCTTTCATCTTTAGAGCAGTGTGGGACCATTATTACTTACTAACTCAGGAAAGACTCTCCAAAGCCTTCAGGAACAGAGATTTCCTGGGGATTTAGATGGCTTCTGTCACAGAATCACTGAGGCTGGAAAAGACCACTAAGATCATCTAGTCCAGGTAGTGGAGCCAACATCCCTGGAGGTATCACAGATGTGTGGATGAGGTGCTTAGGGACGTGGTTTGGTGGTTGTTGGTGGGTGGTTGGGCTCTTCTAAGGGTCTTTACCAACTGAAATGCTTTTCTGATTGTTTTTAACATAGATGGGAGCATAACTTGAGCAACAAATATTACAATGTGGGAAAAACAGTCATAGTTCATAGAATGAAAACACAAGCTTATAAAATGTGAATAATTGTGAAGAAAATTAGACAACCATGCATTTTCTTCCTATGTATGCCTATTTAGGCCTGGATCTCTCCCATATACTTTCAGCTCTGCTTACTGTTGTCAGAGGAACTCTTACAGGAGACAACTCAGATAAGACTCTTGAAGATCTTTCTCCATTAACCACAGAGGGGAAATTAAACTGAATAATGATGAAGTCCAGTCTGCATGAATATAAACCAATTTGTGACAAAAGTTTTGGTGCTGAGTGAGTATGCACTTTCCAGGAAAACAGCTGGAAATTCAAAGATTCATATGGAAAAATCATATGGAAATTCATATGGAAAAATCAAGCACATATGTTGGGAGGGCAAATTTTTCCTGATAAGACTGTTTTGTTTTGTTTTGTTATATATACTTTTAAAGAATTTAAGTATTTTCTGGAAGAGGACTGCTTTTCTAAATGCCAATTAATTACCTAAACATTGCATTGACAAAAACATAGTTTGTGTGAATGTATTTTGTTTGTTAACTCTGAATCATGTTAAGTTAAAAGATCTATATATGCATTATGTTATGAAGAGACTGTTGATTTTAAGGCATTTTTTGTTATTTTTTTTTATCCAACCTGTTTATTTTGTAGGTTACATGCAGTTTATATCATCATTTTCACTGACTGGCATGTTAACAGAGCAATTATTCCTGTTTCTCAAGTTGTGACAGTTACATGTCTTCTTTACTTGTTTCTGTCCATAATAACTTATTCCCCACCTATGGCTTCTTACAAATTCCTGATCTTTATTTCTGAAGTCCAGTGTTACATTACTGTCTCTGCCCAGGACAATTAACTAATCATTTCTGTCTTCACCTCCCCACTTTATCTTTCTTTCGCTTTCTTCAGCTACTATTTACTGAGCAAGTTATCTGTGCTCCCTCATTGCCGGCCCCTCACCTCTCCAAAGTCAAATTAATCTCTCTTTCCCAAATTTCAATACAAATCTTTCATGTCTATTGCACTGAATTCAGGAGGTAACAAA
Organism: Excalfactoria chinensis; assembly: GCF_039878825.1. NCBI lineage: Eukaryota > Metazoa > Chordata > Aves > Galliformes > Phasianidae > Excalfactoria > Excalfactoria chinensis. Next base: position 10,840,730 of record NC_092825.1, on the reverse strand, counting down.
CAGAATTAGAACCCATCAATTAGGCAGAATTAAATGAAGAATCATGCTAATACCTAGGTCAGTGCTGCCCTGTGTTTAAGCAGCCAAATGACATCAGTTTGAAGGGGCAGCTGAATCCAACTCACCCCATCCTGGAATGGATGGCTGTTCAATTGCTCTGTGGCACTGCCCTGCCTCAGCCTCTTTCCCGGGAGTACTGGTAAAATTGGGGTGACTAAGACTCATTTCTACTATTTGAAATCTTTCATCCAGAGTAAAACACAATAAATACCTGCCTCCATACAACACTGATTGATGATTAATTGATGAAATAGATTGTAAACAAAAATGTTCAAACAGATTATAGAAAGGTTATCTATATTTTTTTATTTTAGTAGAGTAAAAATATCATGCAATTCATAATTAATATAATAAATAACAATTACATACTGTAGGTCATTCTAGTTGACAAAGATTTTAAATTATTTATGGCAACACATTTATGCATAGCCAATAGAACACACAAATTAGTTCTTCATTTGAATGCATTGCTCAGCTTTATGAAGCTGTATAAAACATTTGTAAAGAAATGGAAATATAAAACCTTGCAGATTTTCCCTCGCAATGAGCACCAAACAAGCAGAGACTTGAATTATAAGTGAAAGCAGTGACATATGCTAATGGAATTCTCATCAGGAAATAATACAATGCCATTAACTCATCTCATTTCAGATTCTAGCAACTGCATGTCATGGTAGGTAACACAAGCTGCTTTAAGATCCCAGAGAAAAAAAACAGAAAGAGAAAAAGAATTTGTAAGAGTATGATTCATGGGGATATCTTGTGTATGGTCAGCAGAATCTGTTTTAACTTTGTTGCGTTTCATGTTTCATGGTTGTAACATTCAAAAGTGAGTCCTTACTAAGTCCTCTAAACTTTAATGGGAGTGAATTTTAGTTGAACCCTATTATTCTTCATAATAAATACATACAGAGAAGACAGAAAGCAGACTTCCAAGCGTAGATACTCAAAATTGTCAGAAATGCAACAATGTTTGAGACAAAAAATAGCTTTTCATACAGCCTATACATACTCTCCTTTAGGCTCTATTTAAATCCTATTCTTCGACATGGTCTCCCACCACATCCATATCTCTAAATAAGAAAGATATGGATTTGAACGGTCAACTATTAGGTGGATTCAGAATTGGTTGGAAGGTCACAGCCAGACAGTTGTATTCAACAGCTCAATGTCTGGGTGGAGGCTGGGTGGATGAGTGTTGTACCCAGGTGTCTGTCCTGTTGCAAGTACTCCCTGATCAGTGAGCAAGTTCGCTGATAATACCACGCTGTGCAGAGCAGCTGATACAGCAGAAAAAAAGAATGCCATTCACAGGGATCTTGATAAACTCAAAAGGTGGGCCCACGTGAACCTGTGAGGCTCAACAAAGCAAAGAGCAGGATTTTATAATTGTGTCAGGGTAATCCCAGGTATGTATACAGACTGAGAGAAGAACTCCTTGAAAGTAACACTGCTGAGAAGAATGTAGGAGTCTTGATAGATGAGAAGCTTAACATGAGCCAGCAGTGTTTGTCAGCAGTCTGGAAGGCCAATGGGCTGCATTATAAGAGGGTTGCCCACTAGGGAGAGGGAGATGATTGTCTGTCTCTACTCCACCATCATGAGTCTGCATCCAGGAATACTATGTCCAGGTCTGAGGCTCCTAGCAAAGAAAAGCTGTGGAGCTTTTGGAAAGGGTCTAGAGAACGGCTATGAACATTATCAGAGAGATGGAGCTCCCATCCTACAAAGACAGGTGGAAGGAGTTGGGCTCGTTCAGTCTGGAGAAGGCTGTGGGGAGACCTCATTATAGTTTTACAGTATTAAAAGGGAGATTATAAACCGGAGGGAAATCAGCTTTTTACATGGGTAGATAGTGATAGTACAACAAGGACTGGTTTTAAACTAAAGGAGGAAATATTTTGATTAGATGTAAGGTAAATTTTTCCCTGAGAGGGTGGTGAGGTGCTGGAACAGGTTACCCAGAAAAGCTGTGGATGCCCCATCCCTGGAGGTGTTTAATGCAAGGCTGGATGGGACCCTGGGCAACCTGATGTAGTAACTTGATGTAGCAGCTGGCAACCCTGCCTGTGTCAGGGGAATTGGAATTAGATGATTCTTGACATCCCTTCCAACCCAAGCCATTCTATGATTCTATGACTATGAAAAGAGTAATTGAATTCTCATATATTCTCATTAAAATCTATAGTATTAAGCACAGGCAAAGAGAGAACATTCATGTAATAAAATTAAAGACAATTTCCTGTTTAGATTTTACCTTAATAGCATTATCCCTCATTTAATGCGAAGATTAGAACACTCTAAACCATAAATATGTGTATAATATTGATTAAAACTTAATCTGCTTTAGATGTACTCTAAGGAATCTGTAGCAATTTACAGCTATCAAAGATCTTCCTCAGTGATACCTCTCCTATATGTTTATCTCCTTTCTTAAAAATGTAATTATGTACTTATTCAATGGACAGGAATAACTTACAACAGTTCTAGTCTGTTGGATAAGCAATAGTTCAATTCAGTATAAGACATATTCAGCTTCTAAAAAATTATTTACTTACTGTGTTTGTTTACATCAGCTATCAGAAAACATCAGTTAGTAGCATTACAAGGAGTGAAAGAAGGAAAAACAAATATCAATGTCTTTGGGCTTTCAAAGTAGAAAACTCTCAGGTGTATGCTGACTCACAGATGATGCTGGGTAATAAAATCCAGCTCGACAGCTCCCAGTGCCAAACCAAAAATGCCATGATGAAAAGATACAATGTGTAGACTCTATATTAACTCACATTGTCATTTCAAAAGTGATAACATGTTTTTGATTGGTTAAATTTGGATTAAAAACTATTTATTTATTTATTTATTTATTTATTTATTTATTTATTTTTTCTCCCAGATCAGGCATAGTATGCGCAGGTAACTCTACCTTGTCTTAAGATTGGCATGGTGTTGGTAGTGTTTACTGGTGTGAGATCAGAAGAAATGTACTTGTGTACCTGCTCTGGATCAAACATAAGCTGCCAAATGATGTAGGAATGCACAAATCTGTCAGGAACCCTTTCTTGAAGCTCCTACTGGATAAGCTGAAATGGTGCACTCAGTCCATCCCACTGACATCCACTGAGCTACTGACATAAAGATGTTTCAGCAGTTCAGGTTTCATGCAATGGCTTGCTTTAAAATTATTACATGAAGAAACTACTGTAAACCAAGATTTTCAGAAGTTGCTACTAATACTCCATGATTGGGAAAACTGAATTGCAAACTTTTATCACTTTATAACAGATTTGGCTGTATTTAAACACAAGCCTATGTTTTCAGCCTGTGCACAGGAATACTACATTGGATCATGCTTTAATATCATTATTATTACTTAGACTCAGTTTTTCAATCTCAGCATTTTGGTGCTAGTGGTTTTAAAATGGTAAAATGAAATTCATTAAAAAGTCTTGAAGTTTCCATTCCTGTTCAGATTTTACTCATTTGGTACCAGTACATTAAGGAGCATATTGCCAAGAGTCAATATGAATAATCACATTCATTTCTAATTAATTAATACTTGGTTAAACACGGATATCTCAAGGCACAAAGATATATCTGTATGTTTGCTCCTAATTACTGAGATCAGTCACTAGTGAAAGCAGATGTGCAGAAACTTTCTGACCATATTTTTCTGCTGGAGTTTTCCTACTTTTATTTGCAAATGTCTTTTTAAATTCAGAAGAGAAACAACTTGTTACCAGTGTCCAGCTCCAGTAATAGCATGATAAATAGCTATCTTCTTCTTCCTCACTGTTTTCTACATTTAATGCTAATATTCCAAGTACTTCTTTGGGTTACAGAAATTTTCTGTTCATCTTTTTAAGTGGCCTTTCAGGGGTGTATCAGAACTGACATAGAGAACAGTGAGTTAAAATAATATATATTTAATTGAAAGGAGGGAAGGAGTCTGGAAAATTCATGTATGCAGTCCAAGGAGAAATCAAGGGAAAAAAAATCCTGAAGTGTAAAATTAGCTAAGCAGAGTCATATTGTGCCTGACAAGAGAGTAACTATGGGCTAATGGGAACTAAAGGAGCACAAATTCCTTTTTAGTCCAACTGAGGTTGCGAACACAAGCAAGAAAACACCAAAGTGTGACTTTACAGACATCTGAAAAAGGGGAGAGTGGAGCTTCGAGTACGTAATTGAGGAAAAGGGTTCCTGCTGAAAACTTCAAGGGTTGTTGATAAAAGGGCACAAATAAATAGGCTTCTAGTAAGTTCTTTGATACTGTCCCTCACAGCATCCTTCTTGAGAAATGAAATAAACAGGTTCATGCTATGCTGAGTGATGAACTGGGCCAATGATGGAGTTCAAAGTGAATGGGACTACACCTGGCTGGTGGCCAGTCATTAGCAGTGAGTTGAGGCTTATATTATTTTCTCCAAAATACAACTCAGAGCACCTCAAATATTAAGTTGTGGCACTGGAATTAATGTCCTACATTTTTAAATAATACTGAACTGAATCCTCTTTGTAATCATAGAACTCACTCACAGGACTTCCTAAAATAAAAAGCCTAAATTCCCTAAATATCCCAGGGGAATAATAAGGAAATCCTTACATATCAGAACAATAAGTAATAGAGAAGTAAGTAGCAAGTCTCCAAGTACATTTTGCTTGCAAAACTCAGGCAGACAATAACCAACTAAAACTGCATCCTTTAGTGCTAATGTTACTGAAATTTTTATACAGGTTTTATAATACTAGTTTGTGTCTGTCAGGTTATAGAGGGAATAATTCTGATACTCAAAGAACTCAATAGAGTTTTCCAATTCACTTTGAAATTGTATTTTAATAGAGCTCTAAATACAATAAGTTAAAATCTAATGGAAAAAAAGTTCATAATCTTTCGTAGGTCAGGTCAACAACAGATATTGTTATAGAATAAAAGAGCTTGCCAGAAATTGGGAATGTAGGGAAAACAATACACCAAAACAATTATGAAGACGAATTGCATGTAGTAGAATTTTTGAACTCAGCCACTGTTTAACTAAAACAAAGATAACCTCCTCCTTCTGTGTGTCTTTAGTTATGCCTCAGATTTCTGCAGTTTTAAAATTATAATTTTGTTGAGTGTTTTTAATACAATATTTTATAAAAGTACTCAGTGGAATGACCTTGTTCATTTGAGGCATTGGTTTGTTCAGCAAAGCTTTGGTTCTGCAGTTGTCCACAAATGGGGACACTTCTGGACCTCTGGCAGGCTCTGAAGATTTTAAATTAGGTGAAGGTGTCTTTCTAAGTGTCTATCATTTTGAGGGCTGGTGCACAAACGGGTACAAAAAAACATCACTGAAAACATTATGAACTTCACAATGTTGTAACATCAGTCCAGAAATCTCAGTGATCTTATACACACACAAAACAAACAAACAAACAAACAAACAAACAAAAGACCCTTTTCAAAACCAATATACAGTTTTAACCCACAGCTCATTCACTCACAGGCTTATTCAGACCACAACTGCTTTGATGCAACTGAACACTAGCAGACTAACAGAACTTATATTAAATAAACAGTAGCTGTGTATCAGAGAAATAAGCACTGAAATCAGGTGGAATTGATTAAACTTCAAGATTTCATAGTGACTGCTCACCCAGCTCACATGGAATACTGAACACCAATGAGGCCCTTCTAAGTATGATTACATATTATAACTGTATAACAACTGTTCATCATTAGCTTCTGCTTGCCTTATGGAATACTGACCTAAATGGCAAATTATTTCTTGGCTTATCTTCAGAAAAGTTATAAGATTCCCTCATTAAGTAGCATTAAGTAGCATTTTCTTTTAAACAAGTTCTGTTGTAACAAACAGATTTCTGTTTATAAGACAAAATTACTGCAGAATAAATTGGAAATTCTGAGAATCAGTCAACATATTTATGGATATCCTTGCTACTTCATAGTAGTTAAGTATTTCAATTACATATTTAGCTCAAGGAACTTAAGAATAGTGATATAACTTAAATGTCAGACTATAGGAATACAATAAGCAAAATTTTCAAGAAAAGTTTCAAATAATTCAAACTGGTTACTGACAGCACAGTAGAAGACCCTAATGGGTCATATGAATGAGTTCTTTAAAGAAAGAAAGCATTTTAAGTCATTAAATAGAAAAGCAAAAGTTAGTTTGAAAGAACATATCACATACAGCGGGGCAAAACAGAAGACATTCGCCAAACTGAAGTCAAAGAATTTTTAATGCCATTTTTCCCTTTGGAATTCATTAGAATGTCTCAGCAAATTTTTCAAAAATCCAATGAAATGTACCTGCCATGAAAATGAATGATACAATATAAATCTGTGAAACAAATTCTTCAGAAAGAGAAAGAACAGAAGTTTTGTTTATGGCAGCTATGGTGAATATTTCTCTTGAGACCCTGTGCCATTAGACAGCCGTTATCACTTCCATCCTTTCAAAACCATTTTATTTAGAGACAACAATGACTTTGAGGCATTTTCTCTGTGAATCTGTGCTTATTTCCTCACTTATACCTTATTTGAGATATTCTTATCTCTAGGAACATTGAATGAAAAAAGGTTTAATTCTGGAGGAACTTCTGTCCCTCCTTGCCTCTAGTTAATTGCCATCTGATAACATTCCTTTTCTGGAGGTAAAACTAAATCCTGTTCAAACGATGGCAATGGTTTAAACTTTGACATAAAATTAGATGAGGAGGGTTACATTATCTTTCACACAGAAAAACAGATGTTGAGTAGAAAAGAGAACACCAATGCTTTTTCCCATTCCCCATGCAATAAAGAACATATCTTGTCTGTATTTACAGTGTTTTGGCCATCCATCTCGGCATCTCACTCACTAGCTATTATGGTCAGACCAATAACACAAAGATACCTCTCTGCCCACTCTTTTCCTCAAAGCATAGTCTATTTTGCTGCTATTGGCTTCCCATGACTTTCAGGTCAGCAGGATTTTGCCAACTGGATTTCTATTAATCCAACCCCAGTTATCCCTACTCCATGATCTTTTGTGGTAGATGTGTAATGGGAACAGCATTTCCAGCTGTAAATGACTGCATTCCTATGGAGTACCATTCCTTATTCACATGTCCTATTAACAATGGGTGAATCAGAAAGAAAGTGATATTACAAATAATCAAGTTGGAAAGGAAATGACTGTTATGCATGGCACTTTCTATGTTTTCCACATGGTGTCAGTGGCTCCTCTCCCTTTTTACCCCCCCCCAGAACAAGAAGTTAAATTAGTATATATGCAGTTATACTCATCTATGTTAAGCCAGATTTCAACCATACACTGCAAACTAGACAACACACACTACTTGTATCACTGATACATAGTACTTTAAGTGCAACTGGACTTTAAATGAAGAATTTATTTTTGTATAATTATACTTTTAAAGTGTATTTGAGTAAACACTTTTCTTTTGTGCTTAACCTTTCCCTCTTAACCAGATCTACTTCTTTTTTAGGACATATAAAAGTGAAAAATAAAAAGATATGCCTCTTTAACATAACCAGGACTAGCTCTGAACAAATCCCACATGCAAAATACAGTCAGATGAGAAAAGTGCAACCTGTTTTCACAAGCTCAAGAAGTCTAAAATAGATGTTTTACTTTAATTGCACTAAATCAATAGATTGTCTTGCAGAACATTGTTATTGATTTATGACTCATGACATACATTACAGGCATGGCTATTTTTAGTGTCTCACTACAAAGGAAGTATTCAGAACACAAGCAGTAAAATAATATGTGAATCTCAAAGATCAGTCCTGAATTTCAGATTTATTCCCTATTAAAATAAATTGAAGTGTTTTTTTATAGTAAAAAAACACAAGTTGTTTTTATGAAACAGCATTTAAAAAGGTGTTCAGTGAATATATATTGCAACTTTAATGTTAAGGCTTTTGAGAACTTGTCACCAGACAGCACAGGAGAGACAAGTTCATCTTTCATGCATAAAAGCTTGCCTTCAATGAACTCTGCAGAACTCTATGGAGAAAGATTACAGATATGTTTGTTGATGTTTTTACTTCTATTCTTACCCGTTTCCCATTCTATTAGAGCCAGTTTCCAGTGAAATCTCTGAAATCAAGCAGGTATAGGTTTACAAGAATTATCTTTTTCTTAGCAATAAAGCCCTTCTATTTGGAAAGCCCTGCCCAGTCAGTTATCAGCACAACAGCACACAAAATACTTCTCCTCTCATGCATCGTCTCATGGAAGGCTGAAGAGCACTGTAAATCTGGCAAAGCACAGTCAGCCCCAGGAGTCAAACTGGCATCCCGCCAGCTGCTTCTCCTAAATCTGGCTGTTCTGCTTCCAGGAACAATTCCGCTGGCCACGAGGGAAGGCCATTTGTTCTTACAGACAGTCCTCATGTCAGACTGCTTCAGCTCCCTTCAGGCAATCAAATGCTTCCCAAACTGACTGACATACACGTAGCACAATCACATGGATGTACTTCTGTCCTCCAGCATTCCCAGTGGTAGCACCTCGCTCAGACAGGCATGGTCAGTTTCAGCTGCAACACAATGCTAAAACAGTTCAGGCTGACACTGTACTGCCAGAGAAGCTGTCAGGAGAATCGTTTATCCAGTGGAATCTTGTAGCCATGCTAACTGTATTTTTTAAAAGTCACACTGATTAGACTATCCTTATATGCATAATGTGTTTAAAACAAACACAGACCTTTGCAATTCCTGTACCTGGAAACTGAAACAAGGGAAACATTAGTGTTTCTTTTAGCGTACATTAAATGCTATTATGAAGTGCAATTATAATCTCTGACTGATTCTGTATGAAGTACATCACTTCTTTATTTTTCAAGTAGGCTATCAGTCACATTGCAAGAACTGTGAGACACAGATTTATGAACTGATAACAGATCACAGACTATTTTTCTTCTCAGTTAGTGCTGGAAAAGCACTTCTATTCATAGCCAGCATGAAAGGGATTAGTGATTTCAATAAGTTACAGAATAATCCATCCAGCATTGAAAAGTCACCATTGCATCTTTTATTATAATTAGTCTTACCATTACAATCCACTGTCAGGATGCACAAGAGAAATGTAGGGCCTGATCTAAGGCTGATAATCTAAATGAACTGTAATGATAGTGATACGTTTTCTGTATCATATCTGTGACCAGTATTTACATTTGATGGTCACAGGTAGATCATCATCTTAGATTCATAGAATCTAAGCTCAGGCTGCCCAGGGCTCCATCCAGCCCAGCCTCAAGTGCCTCCAGAAATGGGGTACCCACAGCTCTATGGGCAGCTGTGTCAGGGCCTCACTGCCCTCATTGTGAGAAGTTTCTTTCTAATGTCTAATCTAAGCTTCTCTAACAGTTTAAAACTATTGGTTTTCTTGTCACTTCAGGATCTGATAAGAAGTAAGTCTTAAGTGCAAAATGAATATTATACGGATAAATTATGTAACTGTGTAAAGTCCAAAGCTAGTCTCTCATTACACTTTTTAGAAAGCTATATTTGTTCAGTCACATGTGATGATGATGGCCTAGACAAATTTTATCAAAGTATGGCCTTCCAGAACATGAAAGAGGGGGAATGACTGTTTACGTGATAGGACAGGGGGGAATGGATTTAAACTAAGACAGGGGAAGTTTAGGTTAGATATTAGGAGGAAGTTTTTCACACAGAGGGTGGTGATGCACTGGAACAGGGTTGCCCAAGGAGGTTGTGGATGCCCCATCCCTGGAGGCATTCAAGGCCAGGCTGGATGTGGCTCTGGGCAACCTGGTCTGGCAGTTGGCAACTCTGCACACAGTAGGGGGGTTGAAACTAGATGGTCATTATGGTCCTTTTCAACCCAGGCCATTCCATGATTCTGTGGATAAGACAAGCAAATAAGTCATTGCCTTGGAGTATTATCTGTTAAGAGCCTTAAATAAGCATAGTCTGAGGCAAGGGCAACTTGTAGAGGTTGTGATTTTTCAGAGGAAAGCATAGGCTGTCAATATGGAAGGGGAAACTGGCACTGCTGTCACAGAATCAACACCATTTCCAGTTTGTTCTGTGTAGCAGGAGTGGAACAAACTGAAAAAAAATTCCCCCCTGGAAATAGAAACGCCTGTAAAATTTTGGTGTACAATCAGCAGATTATCCTCTTTAACCAGAAATTTCAAAATAAAGAAAATCTCAAGCTTTTCCCAAACTACTTAGGTGATGATGGAGTATTTTTGTATTTTCTTAATGAATCATCTTTTCTAAGGGTGAACGTATGAGACCTCATTTGAATTGAAATCAGATAATATACAACATCTTTTTCAGCTCATTACCTCATCAGAAGCTGATGTACAGTAGTGCAATAAAGAAGAACACTAAGTGATTGTAATCTCCTTTTGTGCAGCTTCATACTCTTGCTGTGTACAGCAGGAGAAGCGTTGTTCTTCAAGGCATCCTAAGACATTATCAATTTAGAATAGCATATATGCGAGATATGTGATTTTACATTGCTCATGTGTTTGCAGACAGAAGCAAAAAAAACACACTAAGGGAGAAAATCTGATTCACTATGATCAGAATCCTGTATAAAAGTTCACAACTTACGCAGTAGACCTTGCAGGTTGTGAAGGCTATAATCTACGTCAGGAACTTGGGAAAGAAATAAAACTAAGCTCTCTGGAAACCCAGTCTTTTCACAATTTTTTGGAATGTATTTTCCAATTTTAATAGACACAGCTCAAGTATACAGTAGAAAATATACCAGGACAGCATAAGTTTTCATATACTGTAAAACTACAGTTATTGACATTGCTTGGTCTGCTTTATAAACTGATTTCTCCAAAGCTGGAAAAAAAATAATACTACGTTTCAGATCATTTGTGCTATAAACCAGACCACTCAGGAGCTAATAACACAATGTGCCGCTGCACATCTTACAACTCGATTATGACTTCCCCTTACGCATGGCTGAGCTGTTCCTCTCCAAAGTAGTTCTCCACAAACAAAGATGGATGGCTTGGAAAGATATTGGGCTTTGTGTTTATCTCAGATGCATGTAAAAAAAACCCAAAAAACAAAAAACTACATCAAAGTCAATGGCATTCTGTACTACAAAATGGATGAGAGCACAGGAGGCAGCATCCTGCAGGCAGCATACAAGGGGGCATTTTACAGCCCCACTTCATTCACCCATTTCTTTTGCTAGCCTGTAATCATGTAATGATTATTTCCTTTCCTCCTAGTTTTACATGCTCCAAAGTCTCATGTCACATTTCTGAGGCTAGGCGGCTTGGCTGGCTCACCACCTACTGCTAAGCAAAGCTCTGCAAATGAGGTGTCCTCAGCCTGACCCTTGGCACCTGGATCCTGCTGACACTCCAGCTGTGGCCCAACGCAGCACTCAGAGGTGCAGAAAAATACTCCTGTATCCAGTGCTCTGCACAGCAGCAATGTCATTACCTGAAGACATCTTCTGTCTCACTGGGTGTTGCAGGACTGTGGAAACCCATAAAGAACAGGTGAAGAAAAGAGGCCATATTTCTTCCTGGTTTTGAGCTTCCAGGAAAGGCTCCTCCACCTAAAGGTGTGATGCATAAGAGAAAGCACCACAGTACTTTCTGCTAATTGTGTGGCTGAGTGCATTGCTGCCTGCTTGCCCACAGCGGTGTGATAGGCTGGCACCAAGGAAGCAAGCCCCATCTTTAAATCGCCCTTAAATTGAGATGCAAAGTTTCGCATAAAGATATGCAGGAACCCTACCAGAGGTTCTTGGGCCTAATAGTATTTGCTAATATAGTAAGGAAGAATAATTCCCTCTGCTTCAGGGATTATCAGGTGAAATTCTGTGCTTAGAGATATGTGTAAAGTTGGACTACATAATCAGAATGGTCTTTCCTAGCTTTAAATAACTGTGCAACTCTCTTGCCTTCTGTCCAGAGTATATAGACTAGGCAATGCTATTTTTTCTTTTAAGATTCATTGGAAAACCTTCCTTAAAAAGTATTTATTTTCAGTCTTTAAGAAAATGAGAATATATTGGAAGGCATTTGATTTTGAAATTACTAGGACAAATGTTATTGAAGATTGTTAAAGTTCTCAAAGAAAAGAAGAAATTTAAAAATGTGCTGTAGTTATATAAAACAATAATTAGAATAAATTATTTAGCTGGCACTGTAAGTTTTTTACTTGTTAACCAATGCCAATGTTACATTTCCTGTAATATGAGACTTCTCCTAATGTGTCTCAGTTTTGCAGGGAGTTAGAGGCACTTCAAGGGACTGACATGCCTCTAGCTCCTCTCCCCTTGCAGCCAGAAGCACATTTACAAGGAAGGTGTGCAGCAAGCCTGAAATCACAGATCAGGCACTGTTGAGACAATCAAACAACTCCAGCTTCACTGCAAAACTCAATTTGGCAGTCATAGCACAGGTTTCTCACAGCATTTATAATACAAGTTTAAACCACCAGCACTGGCTAAAAAAACACACAATGCATACTGATACAGACCTGAGTGTTACATATTCAACCGTCTAGAAAGGAATGATGGAGTTGCAACTAAGATGAAGAGGGACCAGATAGGACAGGAATGGAACTGAAAAGAGATGCTCCCAGTTTGGGCTCATTTCCAATCACTGTAATGTGTTGCAGAGAACTCATAGGAGATTGAGCGCTAACATCATCCCAAATAAAAAACTAAAATGCTTACGACAGGAACACATTCCTGGTCAGGCAGAACATCTGGACAATGCTAGAGTCTGAACACAGCTCTCCAACTACCACATCTGCATCCTTCAGATGGACATCTAAAAGTACATTATGGTGAAACTATCTTCTATCAATCACATCCCTTTGCTACTGAACAAGCAATAAAACATGAGCTGTACAATGCAATGGAGAGGAGCAGGACTGTATTTCTCCCTAAGGAGAAACATCCTTCCTCCCTTCCTCCTTCCCTTCCCTTCTCTTCCTCCTTCCCTTCCCTTCTCTTCCTCCTTCCCTTCCCTTCCCTTCCCTTCCCTTCCCTTCCCTTCCCTTCCCTTCCCTTCCCTTCCCTTCCCTTCCCTTCCCTTCCCTTCCCTTCCCTTCCCTTCCCTTCCCTTCCCTTCCCTTCCCTTCCCTTCCCTTCCCTTCCCTTCCCTTCCCTTCCCTTCCCTTCCCTTCCCTTCCCTTCCCTTCCCTTCCCTTCCCTTCCCTCCCCTCCCCTCCCCTCCCCTCCCCTCTCCTCCCCTCCCCTCCCCTCCCCTCCCCTTCCCTTCCCTTCTCTTCCTTCCCTCCCTTCTTCCTCCTTTACCCCCTTCCTTCCTTCCTTCCTTCCTTCCTTCCTTCCTTCCTTCCTTCCTTCCTTCCTTCCTTCCTTCCTTCCTTCCTTCCTTCCTTCCTTCCTTCCTTCCTTCCTTCCTTCCTTCCTTCCTTCCTTCCTTCCTTCCTTCCTTCCTTCCTTCCTTCCTTCCTTCCTTCCTTCCTTCCTTCCTTCCTTCCTTTTTTTTTCCCTCTTTCTCTTCCTTCTTTCCTTTGTTGATTCCCTTTTCCTCCCCTTAATTACTATAGGTTTGCCAATTACTGTAAGCCATATGCACTCTTACTACAGTTTTTCTCAACAACTGTCTTACCACTGAAGGAATCTATGGAAGAAAGTGTTAGCTGAATTTTAATGAATCCCTGAAGGCACAAATGACATATACCACATTTTCAGCATTCTTTTTTTTCTTCTAATGCCGGTGAGAAAACAGTTCTCAAAAGGATTTCTGAAAAGTAATTCTTCATCTGAGATTTCTGAGTTACAGGTGGATGGTCAAAATATTTTTCTGGTAAAGAAAAATCCTTTGTCTGAGACACAATCTGCCTATTCCTGAGACTTCTCTGCATTTTACTCGAGTTCCTTACTACACACAATGTATCAGCAAAACTCTCATGACTTCCTGCTTGTTAACAGATTCTAGCAATACATGATCCCCAGAGCTTATCTCAGAGAAGAATCAAAGCCAGCTGCTGGGTTATAGACTGTGCGTTCCCCTCCAGCTACCACAGTAACTTTAACACTGAGTACCTGAACTGGACCCTGTGACCTTGTTATGTATGAATACATGGAGTGGTCACTGGACATTCTACCCTGCTGCCTCTTCTTGCCCTGGGTTATGGGCAATGGTCCATGTGGCATATTGCCCTGGGAGCCAAAGGTGCTGCTGTTGTGCTGCCATGTCTAAAATGCATCTGAATCATAGGACAGCTTGTGTTGAAAGGGACCTCAAATCCCACGCAGCCCCACCCCATGTCATGGGCTGGCTGCCTGCCACCAGCTCAGACTGCTCAGGGCCCCATCCAACCTGGTGCTCAGCACCTCCAGGTCTGGGGCACCCACAGCCCTATGGGCAGCTGTGCCAGTGCCTCACCACCCCCTGAATAAAGAATTCCCTCCTGACTGTCCAACCTCAGTTTTCTCTCTTTTAGTTTAAAACTGTTTCCTGTTGTCCTAAGGGCAGAATGCTGGGGTTTGCAGCAGAGTGGGCACAGCCAAAAGGGAAGCAGCCAGAGACAAATGTGGGACTGGGCTCTGTTCCTGGGAAGGAGCATGAGAAAGCATAGGAGCTGTGCCTTAAAAATAGGCTATGTTTCCGCTAAGAAGAGGACAGCATATAGCTTGGTAACTGACTTTAAACAAACTCTTGACTTGGCAGTATTTAGCTAAACTAAATCAGTCTTTCAGAGGTTAATCCAAGAGTTGCTTAAATTTCACAGGCCATGTTGCAGTTCATAGGATACCTATTTATAAAATCCTAGCTACATTTGTATAATTATCATATCATAGTATCATAGTATCATAGTATTGTGCGAGTTGGAAGGGACCTTAGAGATCATCGAGTCCAACTCCCGGGATTCGAGCCCTCTGTGTAGCAGAGCGGCACTTCTACCCCCTGCTCCACAGGAGGGGATTCGAACCCGGGCCCCCTGGTGTTGCAAACGGGAATTCTACCGCTGCGCCATCATAGAAACAAAACTGCTAGAGAACAACCAACTTTCTAGGAGCCATCTGTCCCCCTCCCCTTTTAAACAGACCACAATTTCAGCAAATTTCTTAGTTAAGTAGGAAAGAAACAAAACTCAGATCTGAAGCATTCCAAACTTTTTTGGTGCTGCTTCACACCTGGGCTGATGTTTGCAGACTTGGTCTAATGAGAGAAGCCAAATTCTGAACTGTTTACCAACAAGATGCAGGATTTTTGCAGTGATTCTGTTTATTGCTAACCTACTGGGCCGTAGAGTTGGCTCTGTAATTACTCCATTCAAACTTGCTCTCGTGTACCCAGAATAAAAGAGGGAAATGCTTATTTATCCACCCAAACCCATCCTCTTTGACAGGTGGAAAGTTGTGTGCAGATGAATGTTGTTATCAGAGACACCAACCTGAAGTCGTTGCTCTCAAAAGATCTGACTGAGCAGTTACTTTTTAGATGGGTGTTTCTGTACACAACATGCTTTTCCCAGCCATATTTGTCTGCTCTGTCTTCTTGTTACAGTGGTGAAGAGAAATGCTTAAGCATCTCACCTTTGTGAGCACTTCACAGAACAAGACAGTAGGGTTTTTGCATATCTCACTTGCTCTCTGCCTGCAGTAACAAAACGCATAGAGCAGCAAGGGAGGAAAACTGCTTCTGTGCATGCACATGCTGGCATGAAGAAAGTCAAGCACTGGTTTCCAGCAGTAAAAAAATCACAAAAAGAAACCCAAACAAATAAACCCTAAATTTGCAAGCATTATACCTTTTCTGTTTGTTAGGTCCCTTAGAGCCTACTCAACAGCTTTTGGATTTTATGTACTGTTCCTGTCCTAGGAAATGGAAATTGGAACGCACTTTACAGCTCATCAGATAGCTGTGTGATTTTCTGTTAAATTGACACACTGCCCACTCCAGCATCAGGATGTCACCTCTATGATGCTATCAGCATCTGCATCTGATCTTTTTGAAGTCTTCATAAATTTCTCCACTGAAATTCTCTGCTAAATGAATTAGTTCTCTCAAGAGACCAAAAGGGGGGAAGAGATTGCCTCCCCAAATCACTATCAAAAACAACAGGAAATGATTCGCTTCTGACAGCTTTGACAGTTCAATGTACAGGTTGATTTTTTATTGCAGTTGCTATTTCTCCTCAGTGAACACTTTGTCGCTTGCACCTTTTCCTTTTTCTTTTCTTTCTGTGGTTGGGCAAACCAGCAAACAAGGGAAGTAAGCCCTAAAGTATGAATATCTGATCTGTGTCAACAGCACTGGTAGCACATGTTTATCTACTGCACTGTGCTGGCATTTTTTGATTCAACAATATCAGGGATGCAAACCCACAAGCCTGAGGAACCCTGACCAGCAAGCAGCCAGAGAAATCCAGCTCTGGGAGTGGGGTGGTGGCATGAGTAACCAGGTGGGGAGTGCCCCAGAATACTGCAAATGGAGTCCTGTGTGCTGCTCCCCATAGATCTCCAGTTGTCCAAAGTCTCTCTTCATGCCTGTGCCGCTTTCAATGGGGATGCAATCACTTTTCTTTCCATGTAACCTTTTAAGGATCCCATCTCTCAGCTTCCTTCTCTTCTGAAACCCCAAACTAAGCTGCTCCCAATATCCTTCAGTGACAAGTGGTGTCCCTCAAGGGTCAGTACTGGGAATGGTGCTGCTTAATCTTCATCAGTGACATTGACATTGGGATCAAGTGCACCTTCAGCAGGTCTGTGGATGACATCAAGGTGTGTGGTGCAGCTGACACACCTGAGGTATGAGAGACCTAGACAGGCTCTAGTAGTGGGCACAGGTAAATGTCATGAGATTCAACGAAGCCAAGTGCAGTGCCTTGCACCTGGGTTAAGATATGCCCCACAATCAGTACAAACTGGGGGATTAAAGGATGGAATACAGCCCTGTCAGAAGGGACTTGGGGTACTGGTGGATGGGAAACTGACATGAGCCAGTAATGTGCCCTCACAGCCCAGAAAGCCAACTGTATCCTGGGCTGCATCAAAAGAAGTATGTCCTGCAAATCAAGGGAGGTGCTCCTGCCCCTCTGCTCTGTGCTGGAGAGGCCTCATCTGGAGTACTGCATCCAGATGTGGAGTCCTCAGTACAGAAGAGACACACACCTGTTGGAGTACATCCAGAGGAAAGCCACAACAATGATCTAAAGGATCATTTCCATCGCTCAGAGGACAGGCTGAGAGAACTGGGGCTGTTCAGCCTGGAGCAGAGAATGCTGAGAGGAGACCTGAGAGGAGGCTTTTAGTATCTAAAGCAGGGCTGTAAGAAAGAAGGGGATGGACTCTTTAGCAGCATCTTTGATGACAGGATAAGGGGAAACAATTTTAAGCTAAAAGAAGGGACACTTAGATTGGGTATAAGAAATAATTTTTGTACAATAAGGGCAGTGAGGCACTGGAACAGGCGGCCTGTAGAGGTGGTGGATGCCCCATCCCTGGAGACAATCAGGATCAGGCTGGATGGGTCTCAGAGCAACCTGAACTAGCTGTGTCTTTGTTCATTGCATGTAGGTTGGACTGGATGACTTGTTTTAAAGGTCCTTTCCAACTCAAACAATTTAATGATTCCATGACCTGCAAAGGAGCCCCTGTGTCGTCAGCTGGAAGGGCTTCCTCAACACCTCCATCACCCAAACTGTCTCAGAGGAAGAAGAGATGTCTGCAGATTGCAAGAATACTCTTTCGGAACATCAAGAATTTGTCCTCAGCAATTAAAGCAATATTCTAATTTGCAGAACTTCCATCAACCCTCAGCCACACTGGCTAATGCAAATTTCCTCTCGCACAGTGCCCTCCCTGCTTGATAGATTTCAATGACTATGAATAGCTAATGTATTCCATGGGAGCAGCCACAGGAGAATAAATTAATTTAAACACTAGCTCAGGCTACAGAGAAAGAAATGCAGCCAAGGAGGCAGCAATTCAGACCTCAGAGTTTTGTTTTCCAGTATTGCACACTCAACCCTGAGTTCATCCCACCATCCCACACATACGTCATAAGGCTGGAAGGGATGGCACAGTTTTCAGCTCTCCTTTTGTTCTATCTGTATGTATAGTATATATTGTTTCCACTCTTTCTTTTTCTTGTTGGAATATTGCTCTACCATAATTCTGCCATATATAAATACATGCCTTCCTATTTAAAGTTCTCATCTAGGGAAGAGTGTGAGAAAATATTCACTCTTGCTCCACAATCACAATTTTCAAATCAGTATTTCATTACAGGGCACCTTTAGAGATCATTTCACATTTCCCGATCTTGCTGACTTGCTGAGTTTTCTAGTGTGAAATCTGATGAATCAATATTACATTATTACTAGCACTTATGAAAACATAATAAGAGTGCTAAATATTATTCCAATGCTTTAAAAATCTCATATCAGTTTCAATCATCAGACAGCTCAGGAGGAGGAGGTGGTGACTTATGGGAAGAGCAGAAAAAACAACCAGTTTCTCAGAGTAGTTTGGAACAACTCACAGGGGGGAAGAGTGGGTATTGCAGGGTTCACAAATGATGATCAATAGGCATTCTGAAGAGTGAGATCTTCTGTCAAGCCATAAGGATATCTGCATCACCTGTGGGAGTGCTCTGTTTGTGAGGCTGTGAAGCACAGGGTAAAGACTGGATAATGTGCTGAAAATGGTGCAAAGCTTGTTGGACAGACCTTGTACACAGACTGCAACAGAAAGCAGCAAGGTTGGGCAGCACAGAGCTCAGAGCTGCTAATGTGACAAGAGGATTAAAGGCATACAAAGGTGTGCTGATGGTCCAGTGTGCCTTTCTAGGTCCATCTGACCAGACTACAGAAGCTTAACTTCCAAAGAATCTCAAAAATATTACTGAAATGTTTAACAAGAACTACAGCCCTATTTCTTCAGCTGTTTGTCTCTTCTGAATGTTTGGATACCTGTAAAAATGCTGTCATTTAATGCTGATTTGAGCTTCACTGAAGCCAATATATTGGTGGTGGCATGTGTTTTGGATATTATCATCTCTGAGTTGCACACAGGAAGCAATGTAAGCCACAATAAATCACTGCCTGCGAGTTTAATTTCCCCCACTGTTTTCACATGCCTGCAGATGAGTGGGATGGTGGCCTCCTTTCCACATTGCTGGAAAGGAGATGGTAATCCTTCTTCCTAGGGCTGAATGTAAACCGACACGGCATGAAAAGCCTCCCCTCCAGCATGAAGCATCCTTCACTGCATTAAAAGAGGCTGGTCCTAAACAAGAAGAGCTGACCTTTCCATGCTCCTAAAGCCTCATGTCCTTAAGAAACATGACCCTCCTCTTCACTTGATCCTTTTCTTCCCCTTACTCTCTGCGGTTTCTTTCTCCCTGATAAACTTTTTGCAGTGTTGATGAAAGCCAGCTTCTTGGGCATGCACTTCAGGTGGTGTTGGTAGTGGATACCACCATCTGCTCCAGATGTGACTTCTCTGGTACTAGGCACAGGAGCTGTACACAAAAATTCAGTTTCCTACAGAAAATGCATATATTCTAGAGCAACTGCTGAATTAGGAATTGTGGATTTTCTCTTTCCCAAAGCTGATGGTTAATATAGATTTATTCATGTTTTCCCCAACTAGTTTCAGAGACAAAATGCTAGGAAATTTTGGGTTTGGTTCTGAGTCTTCCTAATTCTATACCACAGCTCCACAAACATGCTGTCAGGCTTAAAAATTAATTCTAGATAGCAGCAAACTGAGGCAGGGCCCCATATGACCCTATTTGATATCACAGATGATACAGAGGAAGAAGCTCCCTAATCACTAAGACCAGACTGTTGCTGCACATTGGAGCCACCTTACAGACATCCTGCTGCAGGATGGAAATGCTCTCCAGAAGTAGTACATAAACATTACGAGCATGGAGCAGGACCAAAAATTATCAACCATTTTTGAAAATGGAAGTAATTTCTGCGCCAGAATTCAGGGATCAGAGACCTCAAAGTCAGACTGGGGGTTCTGGGGAGCATCAAGAATCCCTACATAGCGGGACACAGCAATCAGTAAGAGTCGATCTCACCTCAACAGCACTGCTCTGCTAATGAGGCAGCAAGGCTAAGCTTCATGTGCCTGCACACTGAAAGTAGGGATTGTTGTGTACGTTCAGTTACTGGCAGCTCTGAAGCGATATGTTGACTTATCTCTGCAGTACGGATGTATTCTAAATTACTACCCAACTTGAAGCAGTTACCCTAGAAATGAAGGATGTTCTGGCTTACGAACAATGCTTTGAGCTATTCCCCGCTTGCTACAGTCTGAAAATGCCCACTCTCTGAAGTACTGGGTACTGCTGTCATACTTTTATATGGGAAAAAAATAATGTAGGGTTGGCTTGTTTGTTTTAGGAAGGTTCAAATTTCTGGTCTGACAGCCTTGAAAGAGTCCCCTTAATAAACTCAAGGCATCATTACCCACAGAAGCTTTTGCACAGGATGGATGGAAGAAAAGAAAATATTTCCAAGGTTCCTCCAGAGCTTCTATTTCTATGGTCTGTAATTGTTATTTTAATAGGCATCCTACCAGGACATTCTCTTTTAAAACAGACCTTCTCCCTCCCTTAACAAATAGTCTCCTGTCAGACACTAATGCTGGCACTTTTGAGAACTGAAATGGTGACTGCTATTAATGACTAGACACTTCTGACTGTATCCCAGTGCTTTGTTCCTCATAGGATCTTTTCCCAAGCTGCAAAATGTGGTGCCAGATTTAGTTTCTAAAGCAAGAAGAATAACACTAATAGACACTAAATGGGTGTGAACTGTCACATACACCAGCATTACAGCAGGAGTGTTATGTCTCAATTAGCAGCTGGTTTGAAAATCAGTGGAAACAGACAGCATTTATCATGCTTTCTGCTGTAGCTTTTGAGCTGTGCAGGCACTAAAACAAGAGTTTATGTTTACTGGTGAGGGCAGGAACCTGGCACTGTTGCACAGCCATGTCCCTGAGCTGCCCACTCCCTGCTTCTGCACATCTCAATTTACCATTATTCATGTAGTTGAATTTAGTATTTAGGTATCTCACAGACAAGAAGCTGTTCCTGGATCTAGATGCAAAAATCCAGTGCAGTTCTCTGGATGACAGATGTTAGGTATGTGCAAAGCACAACTGCTGCGGGGTATGGCTAAAATTAACTGACAGTCCAGCTTCTGCTGGTCCTGCATTCTGTTATTCACATGCAGAGTATGTGCACCCTGACACTACAGAAATCAGCTGGATTTTTACCACTGACTTCCAGGAAGACAGAATTATATTTTCTCTGTTGTGGTCACTTTCCAAAGAATGTGAGAACTTCATTCACCTTCTGCCCTACACAATAACAGGGAAAACAGAAGGCAGCATTTTATCGTTTCATGCTCGAACTGTAAGCTGGTGAAGACCTTCAGAAGGGGGAATGTTCTGGTCCCTGTGGTACTGCTCCTTTAAAACTCCTGGAACATATTTGCATACAGTTTACCCAGGAAAACCACTACATAAAAAGATGACATAACCAGAATGCTCTGATGTCATTTTGATATTGTAAAAGGCTTGATGTCAGTAAAGCCACAAGGTAGTAAGAAAAGAAGTACCTCATCTGAAACTAGTAGTTGAAAATAATTCCCCTGAGTTCATAGATACTTGTTATTTTTCTCTTTATTTTGTTACCTTTCATAGCAGCCATGCTTCAAGGAATTGCCTTGGCTATGAAACACTTCTACTTAGTTCCATTTGTATCAGATAGGGAACGAACAGCCACCCTATATAATACATTTCACAGTTTCTACGTCCTTTTTATTGTCTGAAGTGTTGAGTAAGTCACAGACTAAAATGTGTTTCCTTTGAGAAACATAGGCATGTCACTAGTAAAACTGATTAATGGCTTCCTAATATCTCAAATGTTCACTTAAATAATTCCAGAACAAAAACTGAATAACTGAAGCTAACAGCAAACAAAGCAAATCCCCCCAAATGCATTTAATTATGCCATATAATTAAATTAAGTCTGTCTGTGCTTGTTTATTTGACCCTTGTCTGAGATACCAAGAATGCATTCCTCAGAATGTGAAGCAATGAGACAAATACAGGGCTGCTATGCATTGCCTAGAAACATATACCCTCTTTCATAGAGTTTTTAGGGCATTGATGAACCAGAGATAAGCAGAGTAAGCACTACTGTGCATCTTTCATTTGTGACATCCTAGCAGCACGGCCCCAGGACCAAGAGAAGAAGTTATATTAATAGAAGTAAGGATCATGGACTACTGATCTGAGGTTAAGGGGAGCAGTCACTCCAAGGTCTAACAGTCTGGATTTGTCCTCAGTTAACTTCATTCTAATTAAGCTTGTTAGAAATAACTATGCAAATTATTCTTGAGCTCATCCAGTTTACATCTCTGTGTAAAAACTGATACCAACACCAAGTAAAAAAAATAGCGTATTTTCAGTTTTTCAGTGCTAAACTGAAAATAGAACAGATCTCAGAGAAGAAAAATAATTCGTCTAACAGAAAGATTTCATCCACAATTTATAAAGCCAAAGAAAAGGTGCCCACAGCTTTTGCTGTATCCTTTGTGCACTGCCTTTGAACTACTCCTATTTACAAGACCCCTGTAAATATATAAGGTACTTAAACATCAGCAGAGATGACAGAGAAACATGACATTTGTGACTGGTGGACATATGTGGTATGAGGCTTGGAGGGAGATGGAAACCCCTCCATGCTCACTTTACACAACTGTTTGCAACCCACTCAAGCAGGTGAATGCACCAGCAGTCTCCCAGATGAGTGCTAAGCCTGAGCAACTGAGAGCTAAGAAACTACCATCAGCACATGGTGATTTCAGTGCTAGCCAGGGTTAGTAAACCCTACAGCATCACACTGTGGTGCTACACCCAGTCACAGGCTGAGCATACTGAACTGGTGCAGAAGCTCTGCCCAGGGGAGGTGGGAACACACTGATTCATAACTAAGCTCTGTGCTGCTTAGGAACTCCACTTGTTCAGCTCCAGCTAGCACTGAAAGAAGATACCTGGATTTGTGCTTCACTGTAGCTAACATAAATCTTAGCTCTATGAAGAAGTATCTGCATCTCCTTCATTGTTGCAGAGTTAATCCACAGGGCAGGTAATTCAACCTGCCTGAGATTTGACCATATGCACAAATGAAGAAACTGGCAGGAAGTATCACTTTCCACCTATTTTAGCACATGACCTATAATTGATCTTTGCTGATTCCTTTATTTATTTATTCTACAGAAATCAATATCACTACGATGTCACACCAGCTACCAGCACACTACATAGGTTGAACATCCAGCTGGGACATACACATACTTCCGGTACCATCTTAAAGACCAATACTTTTTCATTGCTTGGAAAAACTAAATTACATTTTAGTGGTAAATAAAATGGTCACATTTCCCCCAATTTTCTTTTAAACTATCTCTTATGGTATTGTTGTCTCTTTTTACAACCTCATTGTGTCAGCTTGCACAGCATAAAGAAAGCAAATGAGTTCTGCCAATAAAACATGCCAGCTTGTTTGGTGTAGTCCTAAATTTTTCTCAGCTTGGAGAGAAGTTCATCTTCCAACTCATGCATAAAAGAAAACTAAAGCATGTCCTTCCCTTAAAGTGAAAAATCACAAACTCATTACTATCTCACTTGTTTCTTACTGTTGCAGTCCGTCTGCTCAGTCACTGAAATGAAAAATGAAATCTTTATCCTTTTAGGTGCAGCTACATTCACAGCATCCTAACAATCACAGAGGGAACAGTGTCTTTATTAGCTACAAAAGGGTAACATTAAGCTCAAAATGTTGGTTTTAGAGACCGGAGCACTATTAGAAGTAGTACTAGCAGTAGTACTCCACGTTTCTATATCAACTGTAAGCATCAATATGTGCTTCTTTTAAAATGAACACTAAGTGAGTATCATTATCCACAGTGTTACTTACTGACATATAAAGACATGCAGTGACTTTCCCAAAGGTCACAAAACATGTTAATTGAAGTCAAGGAAAGTGTGCTATAAAATTCTGATCCATTAACCCACCACACAGTATGAACAATTAAGAAAGCTTGAAAAGCCATCAGTGCATGTAAAGTATTGGATTTGGTTGTTTTCATTTAATTTCTTTGAGGCCAAAAATCTTGAAAGATGAAAAATGCTGCAACAAAATGAACACTGGTACAGTGCTTTACAAACATATGTTAGGTAATTCCTCACTTTGAATATGAATTCAGATACATCAATTAGATTTAAGTTCTCTTCTGGGTATTTTCAACATACTGAGTTTAGTCATAATTGGATTTTTACCCCTGAAACACTTAATCAAGGCTATATCAAAGCAAAAAAATAAGTTTCAGAAGAATCATGTAAAATACAAAGAGAATACGTCTCTTTTTTCCCAAAGATCTGCCAGCTTTATTAACTTCCCTTAATTTAGAAACTGACTTGTTTTTTTCTTTTATCCAATTAATGCATTAAATCACTTTGAAGTGTTGCTTTTTAAACACACAGTATCTGCAGTTACATAAAGTACGAGACCAACAGCACCACTCATTCTCCCAAACTGATATACAATGTGCTCGTTTCAAAAAGAGAGATGATTTTAAGGTGAACTGAATATTCTCCCAGTGTTTAAACAAACCTTTCATCAACTTTAGAGTTGCAACACTGAAGTTATTTTCCTCTGTAGAGCAATGGCTTCTGTCATCAAGTTAGCCTGAAGCAGAGATCTAAATAATAATAAATGGAAAGCACGTCTATGATGAGCATATTTCAGAAGTGCAACCCTTTCCTTCAGTCTTAAACATCTTTTTCAATAACTTCCATCACAGCAAAAAGTAACATGTGAAATCTAAGTGGAATCTTGTTATACGTGAGCTCTCCTCTCCCTGCCCTTGCACTTCCAAAGATGGCTATTTATGGAACTAGCTAGGCACTTGATAGAAGTGGCAGCATTCTCATGAAAACTGTAGACAAAAATGTGACTAGAATATCCATCAACAAGCCTTAAAAAAATGAGATCATTACCTTTGTAAGACAGTTTACAAATCCCATCTATGAGAAGGTGTAATTTTATTACTGATAATAAAAATTTAGTCACTTTGAAAAAAAAAAAAAAAAAAAAAAAAAAAAAAAAAAGCATATTTGCATATATTATTTCATGTCTATTTTTTTAAGGATGTTACATGGCAACAGGACTGGCAACATTATCAGCCTCTGCATTTCATGGCCAGAAGTCTTAGATATGGAGATAAGACTTAGCACTGGAGACTCAGATATGATTACAGACTAGACTGTTAACAAAAAGCAAAGTAAATGAACCCAGCACTTGACTCACTCTCAGTCCAATTTCCACTGCTGTGTACCTCCACAAAACCAAGTTACAGCTACCCCAGCCCATAGCAGCACTCAGACAAGTGACATTTCAGAGGGAGGTAACACAAAGAACTTGTATCGGAAGAATCTCAAAAGCTTTCCCACAAACACTCATCTCAGTGACATCCTTGAAATCAGTAGAATTCCCAGATTCAGGTGGATGCACATAGGATTGTGTAATGTATATGTATAGGAAGTGAGTTTTATAGTTATACAGAGGCTACGTAAATATATACTAACTCAGATTCTATTGATATAACTACAGTGGACACACACAAAAACTTCACAACTCATCTCAACCAGATGTAGTTGCAAAACCTCAAAAATGGGACGCCCTGCTAGACCTGCGCATTGTACCTGATGGGAGCTGCTGCTCCATCTAGGTGGTACAGCTCAGAAAAGCTGTTGTATGGCATTGCCATGGCAACACGGGATGCAGCTTCCAGGCATGACGCAATCTGATAGTCCAACTGCTCCACAAACTCCTGTTCTGCCTGGAACTAAAAGCCATGCTGAGAAGGATTAGTACTTTCATTTCTTCAACTGCATGGTTGAAAAAAATGAAATAGGAAAAGCTGGGACAGCCTTAATACTTCATGAGAGGCTTTAGCCTTAAGTAAAACCTCTAGCTGAGGTTATATGAAAGGTTTGAGCAGGAATATTGGATGTTTCCAAATGAATCTGAATAAATCTCTATCTCTGGTGTTACACAATTTCTGTCACAGGGAATGGGTAGGTATTTAAGAAAAATAAAAAAGAAAAAAAGGTGAAAAAAAGATTTAGATGAAAAGCAGAAAGTTTTTAGGCTAATAAAGTCTATTTTGAAATCTGACTCTTGGAGAAATGCTTCCTTCTTCTGAAAGCTCTTTTGCGCATTCCCTACTTGATAAATTTGGAAAATAAACTTGCTTTATGAAAGGCTCTCAGCTTGTGTCAGCGCTTTCAAAGCATAAACACAGAGAACTTTACACTAACATAGATTACAGCTTGAAGTATCTTTCTCAAAGAGTGTCTTTTTCATTAACTACACAAATCTTAATGAGAGCAGCATCACTAAGTCATATAACAATGAGAATGAGCTGAGCCATCCCAGTGATTTCTGTTATTTCCCATCCTTTTCATTTTTGGATTCCACTGCCCCATTACAGGCTTGGCAATTGCACAAAGTTAGCACAGTGTAAAGCACTAGCCACGACATTCCTCCCTTGTAATTTCTAAATTAACTGAGTTAATCTTTGGGGATTTTTATGATTTCAGCTTGTTTAGAAAAGCCTGTCAACAGCAGGAACAATTTCTACTCGTTCTTCCAGTTGCTTATTGACCTTTACGCATTCTGCTTTCACAATAACATTTTCTTTGCAGATTTGAATTTTGGGCTAACAAACACCACCATCAGTTTAATGGAAAAAAATAATATCCTTCCTTTAGCAATTACACAGCTTCTCACTATGTTAATTCCTTTGTTATTTTCTAAACAAATGCACAACATTTTTCTTCATTATTTTTCTATTTACCGCAAACTGTGTCAAAAGTCCTAACTCTTTCTTTGGTGTTATTTGCTACCTTTTTCATTGCACTTAATCTTTAATTGATGCTTACAAAAGCTAAGTGTACAATCCTTGCATATCGTATCATTTTTGGCAAATTTCTTTACTGCGACTGGCCTGATCCAAAATTTATGACTAATTAATTCATCGCTGGGCCATCAATGCTATGAACACTAACACACAGAGACCTCTTAATACTGACCTTTGCCAGTGTCAGAGAGTTCAGCTGGGACTGGAGGATGTGACCTGCTATTGGAAAAATGACTCCTCTACAGGGCTGGGTGCAGCCAGTTTGACATCACTGGGGCAGAGCTGCAAGACTCCTGGAAGAATCAAAATGTTGGCCTGCTGAATGTTAAACTAAATGGGCTGAAAAACATGGTATACACTCCTCTTGGTTTGCTGTACAGGTGAATAGGATGGAAACTTTTTAATTTATGTTTCTAATCTTCCAGATGTTTATCAAAATAGTATGTTTGGACAACAGTCTAATTACTTTTTTTTTTTTTTTCATACGTTATCACATAAAACTACCCAAAAGAAACCCTCATTAAGAGTTTGCCAGTCACCATGGTACATTTTATATCCTTCAGTCAGAACTTCATGATCTTACAACAGAGCTCTTGCAGGAAAAATGAGTGTTTCAGGAGGCTAAATATATTTTTCAACTAAATGTGGAATAAATGGATTTTTACTTTGATTGTCTTCAGCGCTGCAGCCATAAAAGCTTGGCAGCAGCTTTTATACATAAATTCCAAATCACTCCCCTCGTTCATGAAAGTCTAGAGCACCCAGTCTTCCATATGTAGCCATTTCTTGCTTCTTTTGTATCTGATTTTATTGTGCTCTCTCTTCCATCACTCTCCTCTTGTAACTTCAAAAGCAGCACCTCAAAGCATTTAGGAATGTGTCTCTTTCTAAAGTGTCATCTCAGAGCTAAGAGACACTTGTGAATATAGCTAAAAGTTACCACTTCACTACCAAGTTGTCTCTGCAGGCAATGCTGTCTGTAAACCGACATGTGGCTTGAATTC
Source organism: Excalfactoria chinensis (assembly GCF_039878825.1). Lineage (NCBI taxonomy): Eukaryota > Metazoa > Chordata > Aves > Galliformes > Phasianidae > Excalfactoria > Excalfactoria chinensis. Next base: position 10,812,701 of record NC_092825.1, on the reverse strand, counting down.
TCCTTGACAGAAGGGTCTGGAGACACAACAGCCCAGAGCCACAGCAGCTCTTAGTAGCCAGATTTTCCCTATTTTAAAGAACCAGGTGAAACAAAAGCTATGTGTACATGTCATGGTTCTTTATGTTATACAATTTATGGCTGAAAGTGCAGTTTCAAGAACAATCAAAGTTTATTTGCAATAGAATTATGTTAGTACAGTGCCTGAAATGTATTTTTTTTCTGCCTGTCTGGATCTTACATGGATGAGCCATGTGTTATTGTTAAACATGCTATTGCAGTCACTCTCTCTTCTTTAAAAAGAAAGGAAGGAAAGAAGGAAGGAAGGAAGGAAGGAAGGAAGGAAGGAAGGAAGGAAGGAAGGAAGGAAGGAAGGAAGGAAGGAAGGAAGGAAGGAAGGAAGGAAGGAAGGAAGGAAGGAAGGAAGGAAGGAAGGAAGGAAGGAAGGAAGGAAGGAAGGAAGGAAGGAAGGACCTACTTGTTCCCCATCTTATTGGCTGCAGGAACTAAACAAAGAATGATTATTAGAATGATAAAATGGGTTCTATATAAATTAAAAATGCTTTCTTTGGTTCTGCTTTCCAGAAATGAAATATTCCAGACTCATGAAATATTTATTCTAGTTGTTGACTACTGACTGTTGAGATCCCTACAACAAAACACCTTAGAAGGACTGGCCTGTATTAATTTTGTAAGAAAATCCTTTAATAAAAGTCTGGATCAACTGAGGTCACTGAAAGATTAATTTAAGATAATGTTGAAATGTGGAAGCATGAAAATGAAAAGATGTAATGTGATCAAAGGGTAGTGACATAGCTGCTTTTAAGTTAAAACCATGTGAGCTTTAATGAATAACGCAGCAAACATCACAGTTAGGGCGACTAAACTTAATGAAATGTCATTTATCCAGAACTTGGTGTAAAGGCAATTTCACCATCAAGCATTTTTAAGAGGATAATAACCTCCCTGTCTTGTGTGGTACATGTCTCCATTCAAGCACCAAGGAAAATGTTTGTATTACCAAACTGGGTTTGTTTGACACAAACTAGTTGTGCACTTCAGCTGTCAAAGTAAAATAAACTTCTATGGTGAAAATAATTGATCAATTAAATTTACTTTTTAAAGATAGATTAGAAAGGATTGTCCCCTGTATTGACTGATACATCTAAAAATTACCTGTTATTTATTATATTGTGACTATGACTTTAAAACAAATAATAAAGAAGAGAATTCAGTAGAGAGAAAATATGATCACAATGCATCTAGACAAGTGGAAGAGTATAAGTAAGCAAATCTTACTGGGTGAGAGATTATTCTGCAGTGTGTCTCTTTTCAGGTCAGTGAAGGTGATATGTGTAGCTAATTGTTGAACAGAGCACAGCACTGAGATCAATGAAATAAATGATAACAGATGAGAACATAGTTAGTGCTCCATCTATTTAGCATAGCAAAATTGATACGCTTATGCAAGGGATTATATGATACACTTGTCTATGAATATAGGAAGACTGAAATTAATGGTCCATGAAGTCTCTTCCAGCTCTACCCTTCAGTAAAATAGTACAGCTATTTTAATTAAAAAAGAGTGTAATCTTTTACACAATGTTAAGATTCTCATGCAGTTGTTTCTAATTAACAGGAAGTTATAAAACCATTTAATTTGTTGTCCCTCATATGCAGCAAATCTTCAGGTTCCATCCTCATCATACAATAAAAGGAGCACCTCATATGCAGCAAATCTTCAGGTTCCATCCTCATCATACAATAAAAGGAGCAGAGAACTATAATTTTGTATATAAACTTCTTAGTGCTTCTCTTTCCATTCTGGATTAATATGTTTTCTTCATATGGCTGAATACTATATGGTTTATACAATCCTAGAACAATCTGCTGTTAAGAATTCTGAATTTCTGAAACGACTGAAATAATTTATACAGCAACAGAACGTGATAAATGTGGATCTGCAGATTTACATCCCTTTGAAGGGATGTAAATTTCTAAGTTCTTAGAAACGTGTACAAATGGTGCTGATCAAGACCTGTAGGACATATTGTATTGTAAGTAATAAATAATAAGTTAGTAGACATCTTAAGGAAAAAAAAAAAAAAAAAAAAAAAAAAAGATCTGAGGATATGAGGGAGACTAATAAAAAGGGAACAAATTTCATTGTAAACAGCACATGTTATTATTGCTTTACAGCCTTTTGACCCATGTGCCCTTCAAGCACCTCTTGCTATCCTAAACATGCACTCTAATATACATTCTGCCACTGACTCCACACTGACCACCACCCTCACATCTCCTTGACAAGCCCAACAATCCACTCGTTATTCCAGACTCACAGAAAAACTTGCATCATACTGACAGTTACTGCATCTCCAACTGTGAGAACTGAGAAAAAATGGCAGCACCGTTACGGAGATGACTTGCTCTGAGGGTTTTAAATACACATTTGCATGTTTTGGGAGACACTCCTGAGCACACAATTTTAAAGTAAGATGAAAGGGTGAGTTTTATCTAAAGTAAGTTTTCTACAGTGTAACAGAAGGCTGGAAACAGAATGATTTAACTTAATTTAGTATAATTGCAGGAGGAAGACAGTGCTTAATTCTAATTACCCAGATGAAAGTAAGTGCCAGCACTGTGTCAGAGAAGTTTACAGTGCCAGTAATGTAGAATGAATTCATCCCACTGCTCAGAACCACGGGGTGAACTTGCTCTGTTTCTCTGCTAGGACAGTACCACTTATTTTGAGTGAGTAATAACAGATTTACAGCACTGTGCATGAGATCAGAACCTGGCTTGTAATAAAGCCTCAGTGTGTTTAAGGAGTGAAGATACTTCTTCTTAAGGGACTTTAAGATAAAGTTTTAGAGCTTTTTTCAAGCAGCTTGCATTCATGTTGAGTTTCAAAGTACGTGAATGACAAAGTGTTAGAAGGTGACTTTCTGTTAAAAAAGTGCACTACTATCTCTTGCTTTCATATAATATGCCATGAAGCAGCAGGGATAACTGAGAGTTTCTCTCACACCATTTGTTCTCTGTCCCTTCTCACAAGTAAGGATGGAGGTAAAGGCCACAAAGATTGTGTCTCCCCACCTTCACACTCCCTAAAGAATCAGCACTGGATCCAAATTCTCCTCTCTCAACAGCCCATGGTTCATGAGGACTGGGAAAACATACACACACCAATCTGCCACAGCAATTGCCCTGGTAAAAACTTTCTGGGAAAAAGGAAAATCTCAGCAGTGGGATATGGACACTTGAGATGCAATAGCATAAGCACAACAGACAAGGAGCAGAGCCTGGGGCAGAAGGGAAGGCCCCCACTACCCTGAGAGACGATCCTGCTTTGAAACTCCATGTGCAGTTCAAAGCAAACCATCCAGACCATGTATATATATATTTCTCTATGAAGATATTTATGTCCCTACAACTGAGCTCCCATAAGGCAAAACTATCTTTTTCTGTGAAGGTAGCATGGTGGTACCTGAGTGTCAGCCTTCTGGCTGTTGAATGAAACAGTAACCATAAAGAAGACAGCAATTCTTCTCAGTGTCAAGACTTCACAAGATATGAAACTGCCATTGTCATTTCTCTGAAGAATAAAACAGAACAGCTTCATGATAATTGTTTTATTTCCATGGAGAAGTGAAGGAAAATCTGTAATTCTTTACCATGACAGTTTGAAGACGTGCAAGAGAATTCCTTTCTGCGTTCACTCATTCTCAATAATTTTTCTCTTTCTCAATAATTTTATTTGTTGTTCCTTGTTTCTCCATAAACTCTTGGAGCTTTACTCCAGACTCTGTGCTTTATCTTCCTCTCTGCCCCTCACTTAGCTTGTTTAATGTGCACTGTCCCACTGCTCCTCCTGGTGCAGCAGTTGCTGGTCACAACCTTGTCCAGACAATGGTCAAAGCTATTTCAGCATGGAGGAGGGTTCAAGTCAATACTCCAATACAGCCATTTCAGAGAGGAGCAGCAATTCTAAGGGTAATCAGGAACTGCCCAATTTTAGAGATATCTGTATTACACACAAAGACAAAATGAACATTTGTTCATTAATGTCTACCTATTTCTAATATCCACTTTTTTTGCTAAAGGGGGGAGAACCGTAGCCAGGATGTGCAAATAGGGAAACCTATAGGTAGCCAAAAATTGGAAAGTTTTAAAGTATTCATAGTGATGACAGGCAAACCTGATGTGCTTGAATATACAGTGCTCATCAGCAAGTCAGCAGTAAGTTCAGGATAAGGCAAAAGAAACTTGTTTTACCCCATGTCTGGTTCACTGTGTAGAGGTGCAGATGTCTGGTTCCATACATGTCAGTGAGTATGTATCCATCAAACCAACGATGGAAAAGTGACACTTCTGTATTATGTAGCCACATATCCATCATGCTTTAAATAAAAAATGTCACATCTCTTGGAACACATCACAGTATCTTGACGACTTACAGTAAAAATTGGAAGATAAAAGGAAAGTATTACTTTGCATCACCTTGGATCTTCTACTTTTCCCATAGCATCCACTACTGGCAGCTCTGGGTCAAATACTTGATTGTTCCTCCAGTTGTTCCTCTGCCTTCCTTGAGCTGAGGAAGTAAATTTACTATCAAACATTTAAGATATTTTGGCAATAATTCTTGTATTTGTTGTTCAGCTGCAATCTGGGCTGGGTGATCACGTGTTATCGCAGTGGATAACTTGCATGTACTAAGCTTTATATGTAAAATTGATTCAACAAACACACAAATGCTGTATGGTAGGAGTGCAAGAACTCATCTTCCACCTTCATAAGTGGCCATGCCTGAACTGGTTGGTTTGGTGCACTGATGCTGACAGTTGCACTCACTCCCAGCCATGCTCCCTTGGTGTGAACAGTAAAAAAAGGAGGACATTCCGAAAAGCATGGTCAGTCCCATAAGAGAGTGTGGGGGCACATGGGACCTTCCTACTCAAATGGAAATGAGAAAATCATAGAATCATAGAATCACAAGGTTGGAAAGGACCTACAAGATCATCTAGTCCAACCGCCCTCCCTTTACCATACATACAGTAAAACCACTAAACCATATCTCCTAGCTACCTATCCAGACACCTCTTGAACACTGCCAGGGATGGCAACTCCACCACCTCCCTGGGCAGGCTATTCCAGTGCCTGACCACTCTCTGAGAGAAAATGTTCCTTCTCATGTCCAGTCTAAACTTCATCTGATACAACTTGTGGCCATTTCCTTGGGTCCTGTTTGTTGCCTGGGAGAAGAGGCCAAGCCCCTCCTCATCACAACCTCCCTTCAGGAAGTTGTAAAGTGCAATGAGGTCTCCCCTGAGCCTCCTCTTCTCCAGGCTGAACAATCCCAGCTCTTTGAGCCGCTCCTCATAAGACTTGTGCTCCAGACCCCTCACAATTTTTGTTGCCCTTCTCTGGACACATTCCAGGCTTCAGTGTCTTTCTTGTAGTGAGGAGTCCAAAGTTGAACACAGTACTTGAGATGCGGCCTCACCAGAGCTGAGTACAGAGGGATGATCACCTCTCTGCTCACTATTTCTTATGCAGGCTAGGATGCTGTTGACCTTCTTGGCCACCTGGGCACACTGTCGGCTCATGTTCAACTAACACCCCCAGTTCCCTTTCCTCTTCACAGTCATCGAGCCACTCAGCTCCAAGCCTATAGTGCTGCATGGGGTTATTGTGACCAAAGTGCAGGACCTGGCACTTGGCCTTTCTGAACCTCATCCCATTAACCTCAGCCCAGTGATTCAGCCTATCCAGATCCCTCTGGAGGGCCTCTCTACCCTCAGGAAGATCAACATCACCTCCCAACTTGGTGTCATCTGCAAACTTACTGAGGGTACACTCAGTTCCCTCATCCAGGTCATCGATGAAGATGTTAAACAAGATGGGCCCTAGAACTGACCCCTGGGGGACACCACTTGTAACAGGTCACCAGCCGGAGTTAACTTCATTAGCCATTACCCTCTGAGCACAGCCCTCTAGCCAGTTCCTTACCCAAAGAAGGGTATACCTGTCTAGGCCACAGGAAGCCAGTTTCCTCAGGAGAACACTGTGAGAGACTGTGTCAAAGGCTTTGCTGAAGTCTAGGTAGACTACATCAACTGCCTTACCCTCATCTACCAACCTGGTCACCCAATCATAGAAGGAGATGAGGTTGGTCAAGCACGACCTGCCTTTCATGAATCCATGCTGGCTGGGCCTGATCCCCTGGATGCCACACACGTGCCGTGTGATCTCACCCAAGATGATTTGCTCCATAACTTTCCCTGGTACTGAGATCAGGATGACAGGCCTGCAGTTCCCTGGATCCTCTTTACAACCCTTTTTGTAGATGGGAATCACATTGGCAAGCCTCCAATCCTCTGGGACATCTCCAGTTAACCAGGAGTGCTGGTAGATGGTGGAGAGTGGCTCAGCAATTACCCCCCCCCATCTCCCTCAGCACCCGAGGGTGGAGCCCATCCAGTCCCATGGACTTGTGGCAGTCCAGGTGGAGGAGGAGCTCTTTAACTGTCTCCACCTGAATCACTGGGGGCGTATTCTGCATTCCATCCCAGACTTTCAGATTGGGGCACAAAATGCCCTGAGGATAACTGGTCTTCTCATTAAAGAAGGCGTTGAGGACCTCAGCCTTCTCCTTATCCTCAGTAGTCACATTCCCCGCTGCAACAAGTAAGGGGTAAACATTTTCCTTGGTTCTCCTCTTACCACTGATATATTTGTAAAAAGATTTTTTATTCTCTTTTACTGTCGTGGCCAATCTAAATTTGAGCTGGGCTTTAGCCTTCCTAACTGCATCCCTGCATACCTTAGCCACCTCCTTGTAATCTCCCCAAGTAGCCTGTCCCTGCTTCCAGAGGACATAGACTCTCTTTTTCTTCTGGAGTCTCAACAATAGATCCCAGTTCATCCACACAATGAAAAGACTGCAAGAATATGTTCAGGAGTTAGTCACTCTGCACTGTGCCCCTGCCAAGGATGGTCTGCACTCATCTTCCGGAAGTACTTGGTAACAAGAATTTCTCTTGGCTTTTAGGGCACCTCTGGTAGAAACACTGTTATGCTGTGGACTGCTGCAGCTATTTCCAAGAGTCTTGGCAAAGGAAGAACAGTAGCATCAAGTACTGTAATGCTGAACTAGCAGATCATACCAAAGCAGCTAAATTTTCTGGTGCTCTTTCTTCTTTTATTTATTTCTTGCCTGTGTGTTATCACAGCTATGCCATACACAGTTTTCTCTGGACCATTCTTCTAAACACAACAAGACAGCACATATTCTTTATCCTAACAGGCAGTGCATGAAGTGTCCACTGTATCTCACTTCCTCTGAGTAATTCCAAGAGAGAACAGGGTGAGATAAGGCAGACTACATTTTTCTAGGCAGAAAGTGGTGAATCTTACAGAAGGCAATGCCCAAGTCGAGGAGGGCACTAAAGAAGGCACTACAGCAGCTAGAACACCCAGCTCTTTGCTACTGAGTCATTCTGGGAACTGGGTCCGTGTGCTTAAAAACAAATTCACATACAAATGCAAGAGTAATGAACAATTAAGGAAACTTGTTAGGAAGGACTGTGATCTGACTACCTCTACAGAAGGGACTTAGTCATCTCTGTAAAAATGATCACGGACTTCCTCTGTCTCAGGCTCACAAGTTGTAAAGCATTCATGAACCACTATAAATCTCTATGAGCTTTTAGTAAAAAGAACTACCCACATACAAAATATTATTTGTGGAAATGAGCTGCCAGCACTGGAAATGTGACTCCTTTATGTATCAGCTGCAACGTATTTTTACAGAGGCTCTTCCACATAAGGGGCTTACTACTGTAAATTAACACTACTATTATTTTGTTGGTTCAAAAGTAGCAGAAAATGTCCTTCTCCAGTTTAGTTTTGAATCCTGATCAGAGGGTCTATTTCACAAAGTAATAGGCAGTAACTTCCAGGGACAGAAAGCATAATTACAGAGTGCCCAAACTCCCCATGGCTCAAGGCTGTAAAGGATAATATACTGCACCTGCTGAATCTGCAGAAGAAAAAAACAAAACAAAACAAAACAAAAAACAAAACAACACAGTACAGAGCATTCGATGGACACTCTCTTCCTTTTTCAGAAGGACTTTCTGGGATGCACGTGTTCTGGGATGATGACACACTGCAGCTGGTTTGAGACTGGTATTCAGTAGTTGCAATGACACAAGGGAGGTGATGGGAATGGACTCTTTCCTCAGTTATTCCACCTTCTAAAATCCAGCAATGCAAAGGCACGCAAGGAGAGTTGTGCTATACCCCATCCTTCTGTGCATCATAGTCCTTCTACTTCAAGAATAGATTTCAGCCACTCAATAAAGACTCCTGTGTTGCTGGGTGCAGGAACTTGAAAGTAAATGATGCAATGATGCCCACACTAAGTGCAGACTCCTTACTTCTATTCCTCATCAGCTCTTTCTATCACACATTCTGAACAAGAAAATACAAGAAGACACATGTCATTGACTTTCAGGTGGTGTGGGAAGGCTTTGAAGATGGAGACAAGTGCACCTCCAGCCGACCCAGTCACAGTCACTGAATGATTATGAACTGATCAGCTTTCTTTATTCACTCTACTGTACACCTCCCCAGATGTCCTAGATTATCCAAGTACTTCAGGAAGCTGGTGCCATATTTTATCTTTGCTATTAGACACACTTGATCCCAACCCCATGATAGGGAACCTTAATTAGTGAGAAAAGCACTGTTCTTCACTCCTCCTTAGGCTAACTGCTAGATTAAAGCACTCTTGAAGTATAAAATGATGGACTGGATAGTATGATGGAGTGTTACCAATTTACCCTTTGTAGTTTCTATCATGTGAGAGCTGGCTGTAAAAAATCCTTGGATGAAAGGGAACTCTGCCTTAGAGAAGACCCTGCAGGCTCAGCTTGCCTGCATTTCACTATGACCTCCGTCATCTTCAAGACTGATCACCACTTCTGCCATCACAGCTCACAAAGGTGGGTGCAATCACACCAACAACTTTGGCCAGCCTCATTAATGCTCCTGATGGCTGAAGGTAGGACCCTAGGTGCAGCATCAGAGGGTGAGCAGGCACAGCGTAAGATGTGCACTCCTGTTAATGCAGGTTTCTCAGAAGATGGCCACCTGTATGACCAAGGCCAGAGTGAAGCTGTTTGTATCCAATTACTACACTCCAATCAATCCAGATCCTAACAGTTCCTAAATCTTTACTAACTTCTGGAAATCTTTACATTCTATTATCTAGGATGGGCTTTTACAACTTATGTTGTTGCAATCCTCAAAAGAGCATTCTAGCTCTAGTTTCATACTTTGAACCATGGCAATTCACTTGTTTTTCTTGAAAGGAAAGGATGACTAAGAAGGAGAGATTTTATTGTCATGTGCTCTCTATTACAACGCTTCCCACACCCATGCTCACTTGTATTCTATCACCTCTGGGTTATGATCATGTCTGTCAATGGGAGCTGTCATGGCTGTAAAGACTTAACTCCTAATGCCTTCAGATTAAAAAATATTTCCTAGGAATTTTTTTAAATTATTTTTTGAAGGTGGCTCATGTTTTTATAAGGCCTAACACTTTGAGGAGTTTAGAGGCTCAGTGGCCGTCCACTGTCAATTCACTTGTTTTTCTTATTTGAAAGGCTCAAAAATATATTTAACCTGAAATCCTCTGCAGGATCAATTTTCTTTTCTCTACCAGAGGTCTCTGCTGTAGAGTGAAACTTGGCACTGGATTCATCCAAGGCAGAACTGAGCTCTAAATCATGCTCTCCTTTAGGACCTGAGAAAGCCATCAGCATTGGCAGTTTTAACTATAGGAATATCGACTAAGTTCTTTACCACATATATAACTAAAACTGGGGTGAAAAGTCATTTTGTTTTCGTAGTAGGGAGACTGATAAGATGTAGAATATTGAGTTTTATAGGCATCTGGGTATGCTTTTCAGGACAATCTCCTTCCATGCATCAATCTCTGAGTTCACTCAGACTAGAGAAAGGGCAGGGAGCAGGAGGTATCTCACTGTCCTGGAGCATGGAGCTGGGGCAGGTGGGGAGCATCACAGATGGTTGACAAGGTCAAATCAAAACATTTACACAAATAAATAAGTTTGTGAGTGGGAAGGCTAATAGGAGGAGGAAACAAAGAGATCAGGATGGTGACAGGGAAAGGATGGAGAGGGCAGGTTAAAAATATCCTGCATTCTTCCAGATTAGAGTGATTTTCTGTCTTCAGCTGAATAAGTCAACCTGACCTTCCATGCTCAGAGAAAGAGCAAACCCAGCCAGACCAGTTCTAAGTGAACGCTACTGCTGTACTTCATTTTCTACAAGACAACAGAAAGTCACTAATACTTGCACATGCTCTATATATCAACACCAAAGGCTATCACAAAAATCATCTTTATGGATAATATAGCCATGAGAAGAATTTTAAAAATATCACTCCACAACAGTGACAAGAGATAGATCTGTCTCTGAAATATTTATCTGGTGCCAGTAGAGAAGATACACGGGTCTGGAACATGCTTTATAAATGTGGAAACAACGGCAGATGAGTAGTTGAGAAATCCTTATTAAAAGAAGAAGAACAAAAAGATATTGCAAATTCTGTTGACCATACTGTTTTATTGAGTCTACAGGCTATGATCAGCTGTGTTATAGTGGTGCTATTTACAACAAACTTTATTTAAACTGGTCACATTAAGGCAACTGGGAACACTATATGGCTTCTAATGTTCTTAGGCTTATTTTGCAGTTGAGAGCATGACGGTTTCTGTACAGGCACTTGCTGCTGAAATGGGAAATAGGTGGGCTGCTTGCTGAGTCTGTCAGCTGGAACACTGACAATCGCTACTTGGACTGCTTCAACATAAATACAATTTTCTCAAACTTCAATACTCTGGGGCTGATTCTCCTTTCACGATACTATATATTAATCTACTTCATTCTTGTTATTTTCAAGTTACACAACAACAAGAAGAAAAACCATACAATATCTCTGCACAGCTTGTAGAAAGTGATGGTGAGAAATTTAAAAAGCACCACCACTTTATTTCTGCCTTTCTTTTCCTCTCCCCTTTTACTGAGGTTCAATCTATCAGCACTTTATCCAGGGAAACCATGGATTTGTAAGTAAGATCCAGGGGCAGTTTTCATTTTTTAATGAGAATAAAAGTACAAAGCCTTGCTTCTTTCCTTAAATCAGGTATTCACTGTTAAAGCTCACGTTAGACAATGTTTTAAGTAATAATCATATAATCAATAGACGATGCTACTAGTTGAGTGTGTGTGTTTCATCTGGATTACATTTGGTTGTCTCCTGTCATTTAGAAACTTTTCTGCCTTTGGTGAACCTTCAATCCAGCTTCTCTAAAGTGTACAGCAGTTTCTGAAATCTAACCTGCTTCTGTTCAGCATCAGATTTCCATGGTGTCTGATTATGTACATGCACATCTGGAGAACAGCCTGACTTGGTTTAGCTTCTAAAACTGCAGCTGCATTCTCTTGTTTTACAAATACAGTCATTGTGAATTAGGCATCTGGAATCTTCCAGTCACTCAAACCATTTCAACTCCATTTATCTGGAATATCTCTCATTGACATTTTCACTTGTCTGATGGTTTGCAAGATGTTTGTTTTCTTTTCCACATTCCCACAGTGCAACTGTGTCACTTTCCATGAAGCAAACTGTTTACTACTGTCAAATTATCTACCTTTACAAAAGCAATAATGGGATCTGCATGCAGTGTTGAAGTTCCATTTTTGCTATGCTCCAGCAGCAGTGGAATTTTTTACCATAACTCCAAGCATTTATGGCTGTGAAAATTAATCTAAAAAGATTGGAACAAGTCTGGAAAGTAACATTTTGGGGTTTTATGAGTATTCCACACAAGATGCTCTCTAAGTACCAACTAAAATGTAATACTTCTTGCAATGAGTAAATGGCACGATATTTATAGCATTTGATTTCTAGAAGGGAAGCTTTTAAAATTCTTCTTTAGCTGTACAGAGAAAATATTTCCTTAAATCAGTGAGGAAGTACAGATTCACTGCTTTTTCAAAAGCATCCCTAGGCATTGTTAGAAGTCACAAAAATAGTACTGGCCAGGTTTTCTGGAGAGGATCCACACTACTCACAACTTCTCGCAGCCATCCTTCTGTCTCGTGCCTGCCCTACTTTTGCTCTTTGGAGCCACCTCACCTCACGTTAAAGAAGCGGCTCTCAAAGGACCTGTCTCCACTGCCACCCCATGAATTACAGGGCACAGATCTCCTCTTCACTCCCCTGCCTTCAGCTCACCATGCACAGATGGAGGCATCTCCCACCCCCTGCTTTCCTCAGCTGGAAGTTCTGATGAGGCCACTGAGGCAGAGCTATGCTGCTCAATGTGAGGCACTCCCCAGAAGCACACTTGTAGTAGTTCAATTAAAGTGGTGCCTCTCCCCCTCCCTCCCCCGCTCTGTCTTGTAGTATCTGAATATGAACTTCTCCCCTGGATAAGCAGGCACTGCACTGACAGGTGCACCGCTGCCTTTTAAGGAATCTATTCTCATGCCTTTTTTTAAGGATTTTAGTTTTACCTGTCAGTTGTCCTTGCTATTTGATGCTTTTTTCTACCTGTATCATTGGTGGCACTTTATCTGAGACACATTTTTCAATGCATTTATCTAATTCCAGCAATGCGCGCAGAAACTGCTTTATTAGTGGTATTTATACAACTCATCTGCAACAAATGCTTTTTTTTTTTTTTTGTGAACAGTATTACTGGCATGAGGCTCTGATTTTAGGTACAACAACCACAGTCCCCCGGCTCTTTAAACAGAGACTTTAAAGCAAGCAAAGCAAAACAAGGCAGTCAGACATTATCAGGGAGAATGGTGATTAGAGCAAACAACAATACAGGGGAAAAATGCATGGCTATTCAGAAACCGTCTTTTGGGAACTGAAGAAGAGATATGGAGCCATTTTTCACTAGGTTCACCAGAAAATGTCAGCACACAGATGCTACTGTACTGTCAGATTGCATCTTAATTTGGCCAAAGGGGACCCAGGCAGTCACCCCTCACAGACAAATTTTAAAGGCCCATTACAAATCTGATTTATTGGTTGCTAAGAATCTCCCTGCTATGGTCTGCAGATTTTGCATGACATGGAGCTGAAATCCAGCTACAGATAAATGTATGCTTCTCTGTATGACTTAAATCCATCTGAATTCATTATTTCTTGGACATCGGTCAAGCCTCCCCCCTGTTTGCCCACCCCTTTTCTTCCTAATACCTTAAGGCAGTTTACTTCAGAATGAAGTAGAGCATTAACCTGTGCAAAATTGCTAATTTGTACATAACTCCCTTCCTGCCATTAAACAACAACAAAAACAAAGATGAAAGAAAAAAGGGGAAATGCCTTTTGTTCTAAAAAGGCCGGGAAAAATGTTCAAGAACAAAAGAAATGCATCTGCCCAGCAAGAGAAATGAGACATTGCTGGGCTTTCTTTTAGCTATTAAGGCATGTTGGTATAACAATAACCCTGCAAATCTAAGTATGGCACTGAAATATTCATGTCTTTCACCCTTCTCAAAAATTCTGTTGATTTTTTTTTTTTTTTTTTCAAATTAAAAAACAAACAAACACATTTCTTGCTTTCGGTGAGAAGCGAAAGAGCACAAGAGTGAAATGCATTTGAAATTGCTGAAGAAAGAGCATTCAAACTTGCTCTACTTGAACTGCCCATTGTTACAATTCAGACAATGTACAACAACAAACACAGCTCAACTTCTAACCACGCCAGCATCACTGGAAATCCAAAGTCGCTGCCTCTTTCTGTTCTCATAAACATCATCAAAGCCTTCATTTGCTGTTTCCTTGGCAAAAACCGAACAGCAACCAAACAGTGCTCTGACAATCTGTGAAAGAAACATGCAATGCCTCTGAAGGCATGGTGTTTTGTACGGGAACTATTCTAAACAAAGACAACATCAAAAGCAACCCAAGAACCATGCAAGGCAAGTCCGACTCAGCCCAAGTTTGCACTGAACATCTGGCTGGGCACGGCACCGCCTCTGATTCTGATTTTGTTTTGTGGGATTAAATCCCATCTAATCACTTTGACCCTGTCTCATGTCCCAGCTACACTGCTTTATAAACCGAGAGAGAGAGAGAGAGAGAGAGAAAAGAAAGAAAAAAAGAAAAAAACAAGGAAGAGAGGCAGAGCGTTATCCCACCTTTCCATGGCTCTCAGCCCGTCTGTCTTCGCATGATCTGCAAACCACCTGTACCGATCCAGCCCATTCTGCGAGCAGAAAATACCTTCCCGGTAAGATGTAGTCTCAGCTGTGCTTTGATTTTTCGGCACGAATGTCTCGAATCTTCTGCTTAAGCCAGACACACACCAAACTGCAGCTGAGCTCTTTTGTTTTGCCTCTCTCCAGAGCTGAGGCAGCGGCTCTCCCGGCGCTGCCTCTCCTGTCCCCACCCCCGGCGGCCACCCGGCTCCGCGCGGACCCCAGCCCTCCAGCTCTACAGCCCTACATCCCCCGCCGAGCCCAGCCCCACCGATCCCCGCTGCTTCTCAGCGCAGGGGGCATTTTAGGTGGCGGTCAGGTGATCACGCCGTTAAAAACAGAAAGGATGCTCGGGGATGGTGCGTAAGGATCCGTGTTGGTTTTCAAACTGGCCATTTACATTACAAAGCAGGGAGAAAATACAACCCTTGAGAGATCACTAGGCATTCTTCTGCTTTCCAGTTCTCCTCCAGCAGTAGCAGGCACGGTGGAAAGATACATAATTAAACTTCTTACTGGAAATAGTTTGAAGTAAGGGGTTATTCCTAAGTAAGGGGTTATTCCTTAAACCTAATTGTATTTCATATTGGAAAACAGATGCTATACTGCTTCTGCAAGTCCCTTTCAGCTTCCTCCCAACTGTATTTTTCTTTCAAAGCAATATTTAAATATTTATGCTGAAGCCATATTTAACATTTGAACAGCGTGCGATCCATACCCAACTGAAAACAATTATTATCTCTATTCATATTCACAGAATCATAAAATCATTAAGGTTGAAGAGACCAATAAGACAATCTAATCCAACTACCAACCCATGCTTGTGACTGCTCTAGACCACATCTCTCAGTGTGACAATCACTCTTTCTTGAACAACTCCAGAGATGGTGACTTCACCACTTCCTGGACAGCCTATTCCAATGTCACGCCACTCTTTCTGAGAAAAAAAATGTTTCCTAATACCCAACCTGAACCTCCTCTGGTACAACGTAAGGCCCTGTCTTACCCCATCACCATTACCTGGGAGAAGAGGCCAACCCCCACCTTTCCACAACATTATTTCAGGCAGTTGTAGAAAGTGATAAGGTCTCCCCTGAGTCTCCCTTTCTCCAGACTGGATCATCCTAGCATTATTACACTGTAATTTCAAATAAGTTTGACATAAGGCCCATTATATGTAAACCTGACTTTATGAAGAGTGGCTAATCTAATGACACCATTCCCTGGCTTTCCATGATTAAAGCTACCATGGCTTTGGAGCTCAAACTCTAAAAGAGAGACTGAATGAAACTGCAGTCCCAGACTCTCTGGGAGCCCCAGTTATTGGCAAGTTTTCAAAAATAACAATTATTTTAAATAAAGTTAAAAATGTAGAAGTTTAATTGCAAATAATAAGTTCTGAGCAAATCTTATAAGAAACAAAGACTATAAGTCCTGATAATTAATTTTTACCTCAAATCATGCCTAAAAATTAAGATTTCATGAGACTAGAATGTCACCCAATGTATGTAGGCTGCTCCAAAAGTAATGCCTCCTATTTCATTATGTTGGCCCATGACATCAGAGGCAGACGTTGGTGGTATGACAGTAGAGATTGACACTTCCCACCAACATTCCATTATATTTTGTTGCTATGTGACAGATGGCAGCAGAGGGGCAATCTGACAAAATGGCATCTGACATGAAGCATGGGTGAAGCAAAGATGTGTCACTGAATTCTTCCATGCTGAAAAAAACATCACCTACTGACATTCATTAACACTTGCTGAACAGTAATGGAAACCAACCAGTGGATGTGAGCACAGTGGAGGTGATGCATTTCAGCAGCTGTGACAGTGACAGTGGGACACTTCTGCTGGTGGAGATTTTTATGAGTGTGGCATGCAGGCAAAAAGTACGTAACAACTGGTATTGACTACGTTGAAAAACAATGTTTTGTAGCTGAGAATTTGCTCTTTCAAAGAGCACTCTTTGATGTAGTTTCCATGGAAATAAATAGGAGGCAGTACTTTCAGAGCAACCCACAGATCTCCTTTGTAAATATTGTAAAATCTTAAGACACAGGAAATATTTGCAAAACTAGGCAGAAATGGTAAAGTAGGTGTTCATATTTAATCAGTCTGAAAGACTTGAAATGTATAGATATATCACTATTCCAGAACAAATTTAAGCCCAGCCTCCTAAGATTCTTAAAGTCTCACAGATCACACATCTGCTCACAGATCACAATTCAGTCTCTGCATCACAATACAAAGAACTCAGATTTTCATACTTCGCTTTCCAAGTAATCATTTTATTATTTTTTACGATGTAAGGTACACAAATGGGAAACTTTTTTTTTTCTTTCTAAGATACTGAGGAAAAATGTTTTAAACTAGACATCATGGATTAAATACACCACTGTAACATATGAAAATAAATGTTTTTGCAAACCACTGTTATATATATATGTGTGTGTGTGTGTGTGTGTGTGTGTGTGTGTGTGTATAAAGCTCTGGAGTTTAGCATGTGACAGATTTTGTTTGATCAAATGTTGAAAAAAATTTAGAACTTATACTGCTAAGGTAAGCATGTCCCAGTAGAATAACATCTAGCGCCTTCCTCCCTAACACTCAAACACCTTTTCATTGAACACAGCAATAAAGGCCGTAGGTAACATATGAAGACAAAACAACCAGACAATTCCAACTCAAACATCTCATTTCTAGTTGTAAATAGTATTCTGTGAGTTTTAGGACTCTGCAGAGAGTAGATTTTTCACTTCACCCTCCTAAACAGCAATAGTGAAAGAAGTGTAATAATGTATTTGCTAGAATGGATCAAATAGAATATACTCAACTGAGAAAAACCATCTGATATGGCTCATACAAAGTATTTCTTACTGTAATTTCTTTGGAACTCATAACATAGAGTTGCTATCTTAGAAATTAGCAGCAATCTCTTATGGGTATAGAGTCAATGTAGAACTATACTGAGGAAATAAATAGGCTTCAAGTGCCACTGCTGAAAAGGCAAATATTCATAATAGTACAGCAGTCATAATACTATGTAAATCATGGGGCTGCAAGACAATATTTCCGGCCTAGACTGAACAAAAACTAGCATGCAGTTGAGTCACACTGTTCACAGGGCTGCTGTTGAACTGAATAAGTTTTTTGAAGAGCAGAAGGATCACATTGTATGTATGCATGTGATGGCACCCAAAAACATTCAGTTTAGCAAATCAGAGCATGCTATATATTTTCAACAATAAAATGCTGTAATCAATTGTCTAATGCTCAATTTAGTTTATGAAAACTAATTTTCCAAGAAATAAAATAATGATTTTAGACTTCCCATAAACCCTTTTGTAATCTCTAAGCTGACATACAGCATGAAAAGAACAAGAATTTCTGAATGCATGTGCTGATGCAGTAATAAGTACAAGACTAATTCATTGGAAGAGATGGGAAGATTATCTTCCATCTAAGAGGTATATGTATACATACATAGCTATATAGAGATATATGCATACAAGTAAATATAATTAACCAAAATCATATAATAAATATGGATGAAAATCTGTCTCAGCCACAGAGACAATAATTATTCTTTGGAAATAGAGTGCAGAAATACTTATCACAATAAAAATGCACAAACTGATATTTTTCTCCTTCGAGAAGTAAATACTATATATATTTTTTTATTATTAAGTCTATCTCTGATAATCCCTTGAGAGGAATCTGAAAGTTTCCTAACAAAATCAGTGTTTTTAAATTATACCATTATAAAAATTAGAGCTCTCATTTGAACAACAACAAACACCTGATCAAGTTATTGAAGCATGATGAAAATAAATTAATGGTCTACTTTATTACAGAAATACTCTCAGTATTTGTAATGTTAATTTTAAAATGGTAAACAAATGCATATATCAACATAAAAAGCAATATAAATTTAATCTATAATAGTAATCAGCCTTAAGGCTGGATTTATTCATAAAAAAAGCCATAGAATTAGGCTGTGGTGTTGTCCAGTTCATTTATATGCAAGTAAAAGAGGTGCATGCTTAAAACATAACTGTATCTAGTCAGTAGGAAAAGGGATGAAGCATATGAGTCTATGAAGACTTTGAAGTTTTTGCAGCAAGCAAGCATGAATGCTTTGCTTTTCTCTTATTCTTCAGATGTAGAATTTTCAAGTGCATGTTTCAAAAGTATTGCAAAAGCAGACAAAACTCAAATGCTGAGACTTTATATCAATATTATTGATGAATAAAAATATCTAAATGTGAACATGTTATGCACATAATTTATAAAACTGAGGAAGCTACTACAAAATTAGTGCTGACAATGTTTTAAGTAACTTGTTCCATCAGAAATACCAGAAACAATAATCATGAAAGTTAACAATTTTGGAATTGATTCAGTTTGTTTTTTGGGTGTACCTACAGTCCTTTGTGTTCAGAGAAGAAATGTTCCCAAGAGGAAAGAGAAACAAAGAAGGCTGAAATACAGACACTGTTCTATTCCAGTGACATAAATAGGCCATTTGACATGTGTAGGCTGTGACCTATGCTAGTGATAGCAGTTAATGCAGACCTCTCTGTGGAATGAATTCATCATTATCTCTGGCTTTTAAAAACAACGTAAACAAGCAAGACATGATGAGCAAGGTTAATACCACTATCCTTCGTATTTCCTGCACTGTCTGTCAAATTATGGGAAGGCACTGTAAGAGAGCATGGGAAAATTTATTGAAAAAAAAGACTGACGAATAAGAAGAAACAAAATTTTTATGTTGAGGTGGCAGTACATCAGTCATCTTGATAGGACATTCATGCTCTTTGTAACTTATGGAATCAATAAAGGTGTCACACCACTTCTAAAGAAACTGCATGATCATAATGGAAATCAAGCAGATGGACACTATTCAACACTGAGGTCAACAGTAGACCACTGTTTGTTGCTTTAGAACTCAGTGCTAAAGGAAACCTTTTAAGAATGCAAAAAAAAAAAGAGTTTGGACTATATATAGTTGCTTAAAAGCCTCATAGGTATCGCATCATAATAGACTAGAACATAGAGCTCTGGTTCACATTGGAGGCAAACTCATTAGCCTCTGGATAATTCTTACCCATATAAAACGGTAACAAAAAACAAACAAACAAACAAACAAAAAAACACCACAAAAACAAAACAAAACAAAACAAAAAAAGGAATACAGTTTAATACAATTTAGCAACAGCAAAAAAGAGATAAGCACAATTTATTTCTGCATTTAATCTGTCTGCAGTGTTGCAGTGTATATGCATTATATTCCATTCATGAATAGGCAGTCATTCCATTACATAAACTTTGCATATAGGCTTGGGGGATGGAATGTTAACACTAACATTTACAATAATTCTTACATTTTCATTTGTCAACCAATTTTCAGTTGTGAGACACATGTTTCAGAGAAGACCAAATGCCATAATCTAAGTGATAAGCATCACAATGTAAGTAACATTCATAGAGACAGGTGGGTAGCAGTGGAAAAAGCTTAAAAATGTTCTATGTATTTTTTGGAGGATATCAATTTAACTTTCTTTGGATAGTTCTACCATTTCTATCTCTCTAAGACTGTAATAATGCATGTACAAGCCCATGATGAGAAGAAGAAGATAATTATCATCCTCTCCAGACAGTATTTTCATTAAGTGTGCTATTTTGGATAAGTAAGTTTTTAATTGGTTTCCTGTGCCTTTAAAGAGGATGGCCTATGGTAGCATAGTAGTGAGGATCTGCAACCGTACTGCTTCCCTCTGTTGGAATTCAATAAAGTTTAATTGGATTACAATGGGGGTATCCACAAGATGTCAATTACTGGTATATTCACAGTGTAGACCTCTTCTTCCACTGGCACTTGATTGACTCACTCTGCACACTTCGTTTATTACTGGACCTCTTCTCCTTCTTCACAGACAATAAGTATTGTACAGAGATGCCAAAGTCTTTTTTAAATAGCAGCATAATTATGCAACTCTTATAGCACTGCCTACAAAAATCAAAGCTCTACCTGACCTGGGTTTACAGCATGTGAACTATCTTATTCAAAGACTCTTCTGGAATGTCCTTCTGTATCTACAACTATGCTCATGTGTTGATAATTTCCTTCCAACTCCATAGTTCACTGCTTACAGAATGGCACCACATTAGTTATTTTAAATCCTATAGTTACTTGTACAGAACTGTATGATTTATTTCTCTTTATGAAAAAAGAATTATACCACGATATGGCTGATTTTAACTTCTGAACATGATTGTTCTGGAGAGACATAAGAATTGAAAACTGTTACTTAGCTTTTTTTTCCATGTCATATGAAAATAGAATATATACATTTTTCCATACTACCACATTTACATTCTAAAACTCTTAATGTGTGGGACTTATTGGGAGCTCCATGGGCTGGAAGTTTAAACTTAAATTCTTATGATTTTTTTTTTAACTATCATTATTTTTTGTTTAAAACAGTAGCTCTTAACAAAAAGCGATAATGAAATTACTCAAAAACATAAATACAAAACTATCTGTTTGTAATTATGAAGTATAATGGAGATTTGGTGGATTAGATATTTCTTTAATTATGGTGTTTTTTTGTTGTTTTTTTTTTCTGTTTTGTTTTGTTTTGGTTTGGTTTGGTTTTTTTTTGCTATATTTTCATAATTTTACACACATAAAGTAACATTTCTCCAGTTAATAGAAACATTTAAATGTTATTACTAGCAGTATTTAATCAATGTTTTTATTCATATGCTGCTTTAAAATACATTTTTTTTTTGTATATTAAATATGTTTGAAAATTCTGGAGAATTAATCACATTATTTCCCATGTGAACAAATGTAAGTGATAATTTCAAATTTGTATTTAAATCAGTTATTGGGTAGCTGTGTAAGAAACTGTCAGATTTTTTTTTTTTTTTTTTTTTTTTTTTTTGTACCATTATTAATGTTTCTTTCTGGAAGAGTATGCCTAAAAGAACCCTCACATTCATAAAGCATGTAGTAATATTCCATTTACTCATTAATAGTCAAATACACACACAATGGCACATCTGACACAGGCAGCTGAGTTGGGAATTGAAACCGTAATAATTAACAATAGATTTCTTGATCTCACCATGACAAGTAAATGAAACACTCTGCAGTGTGCTTGCCCACTGGAAGAGGGAATTAACTCAGTATGAGCTGCAGAATGGAAGTATATCACTGATTAGATCTAATTCACAAGGAACGCCACAATGGAAGCTTGTGTTAGTAGAACAAATCTTCGCTAAATATTGCACATGAGTATGCAAAAACACACAGATACACATTACCAATAAGAACGTTAGTGTAACTGCACAAGATATACAATCTCAAATACAACAATTAACTAAATAAATACATGAAATATATATGAGATTATATATATAAATATATATGTATATATATGATATTTGTATGATTAACTTCAGATAAACAATTTAAGACGATAATTGAATTTCTTCGGCCTTACTTCGTCTCCAGTTTAAACGCCTTCTCTTCCTCCTCAACCTGTTTCTCTCCGTTTAGTCCCGGGGTTCTTCTCTGTTCAGCACCTTGGAGAGCGACAGCCCCTGCCGCAGCCAAGCTCCCTTAGGCCGTGAGCAGCCCAGAAGACCACAGAGATAAAAAGCACTTTGTACTTTCATTTTACATGGACTATCTTCCACTGCTGTTCTGTATGCATGTTATTACTGCTCCATCTTTCCTTTCCTAGTATTCAAATTGTCTTTTTCTTTTAAAGTGACATTTGCTCTTGAAGCAACTTTCCCACTTCTCAGGAACAGAATGTTCTCTCTTCTTCAAATGTGCTGCAAGACTCATATTTATTTGTGTATTTATTTTTGAGAGGCTATCTTCTCTGAGAAGAGCTCAGAAATTGCCACATGTCAGATGAGAGCCAGCTCCAGGAGGCTCCGAAAAGCACCCCCTCCTGGTCAGAGATAAGCTGAGTGACACCAGTCATACTCTGGGAAAGCAAGAGGTGCTCTAGATGTGAAGAAGTTCCCTGCAGTCCATGTACACGATGCAGAGCAGCTCTCCATGTGCATCTACCACACTGCAATACTGGATGTGGCCTGAAGCAGGCACAGCCCATGAATATACCCTCAGAAGAAGCCCTGGGCCAGAGCTGCAAACTGTGGAGAGTAGACTGCTGTGGGGCAGGCAGGGGGGAGCTGCTGCCCATGGGAACAGTGCTGGAGCAGTGCCTGAAGGATGAGTCCAGTGTTGTGGATCAGTGTTGGAACAGTATTTGAGAAGCAGCAGTTTGTGGGACACCCACTTGGGATCAGTTTAGAAATGATCTTGTCATGTGAGAGGGAAGCCACATTAACGTAGGGGCAGAGAGTGACCATAAAAGAGCAGCAGAGATGAAGCATTATGGTTGGCTGCAGTTCTCATTTGCTGTTCCCCTGCACCACAGGGAGAGAATGTAGAAGAGGCTGTATGTGGGGGGACAGTATTTTAAGTTGGCTTTTAGTTTCTCACTGCCCTCGCCTGATAATATTAGACAATAAATTATATTAATCTCATTACATCCAGTCTGTTTCAACCATGGTGGTAATTAGTGAGCAATCTACTTGTCTTCATCTCAGTGCTTAAGCCCTGTTCTCTTGTACCTTCTTCCCTTCTTCCTTTGAGAAGCAAGACTGAGACAGCAATGTTGTGGAGTTTATCCAGACATCAGCGTGAAACCACCATGGAATATGCAGTAGAAGTATCATGTATTGTAGTTTTGCTGTTCTAAAATATTTCTGAGTCGGAGATATGGCATTCTTGTACATTGTGTACTGTTAAAAAACTTACTTTATAGTAACTCTGAATCAGAAATTATCATGATTGAAGCCACACAAAATTTCACTATAGTCATAATAGTTGCAATTACTAATCTTCTTTCAAGTATTAAACACATTTGAATGATACACATTCTCTTTAAAGTTTAAAGAGACTAGTCAAAGCTTGAAATTTTAACTAAATACCTGAAGATGCAAAACTTTCAAGGTGAAAGATCTGAGCCTGTTCAATGGAATTGTTCACCTGCACAAAGCCACATGCTATGCCCTCGCAGGATCTGTACCTAAATTATCTCATTAAAGCTCACAGTTTAATTAACTCTCAGACTGATATGAATCAGGAATGATTCCCAAAAGTCAGTGGAGATTCACTGGTGTAACTCACAGCAATTTTTAGGTTGGTTTCTTATGGAAAATAAAGTTTTGTGATGACATCACAAGAGGAAAGTAAGCAAGGAAAGTAAGTAAGGAAATATGGTTATGATTTCTACATCTGTATTTATCTGTGCATCCTTCCACCTCCCCTGCTAAGTCTGAAGATGAAAGCCAATTAAAAAATAAATAATAAGCAATTGTCAGAAGATACAAATGGGTAAGGCAGATAAGAAAGGTAGATTTGTAAGAGATCAGTTTTGTGGATTTGACAGCATGCAAGCATTCTTTCTTCTTAAAAAGGTGGTGTAGTTTTGTAAGCATATTTCACATCTCTCTTTTAACTCTGTGGCTTTTGCAGGTTTACTGTGATATATGGATTTCTGAGTGCATCTTCAGCAATGGCCTTTCTAGGAATCAGAGGCAGCCTTTCTTTCTCTCTTTACAACAACAACAACAACAAAAAAACAAAAAACAAAAAACACCCATGTAATGTGCTTTAGAAGATTCAGACAGAAAAAAAAAAAACATCTGGCCTTAAATGAAAACACAGTCAAACTGTTGAAATGTTGTGAGAACTGCCTAGATTGTCTCCAAGGCACCTTCTGCCAGAAATCCCCTTCCAGTCACAGCATTTGTCAGTACGTGATAGGAAAATCAAGCATTATAAAACGTGAGGTCTGAAGTGTAAAGCCCACATATTCTCAAAAAAAAAACAAACAAATGACATACATCCTTTAGAGACAGCAGAGGACACCAAATATTCATAGATATTCAACATTTTCAAACCCTGGCAACACACTGTAGCCTTAATCTGGATCACGGCTTAATGCATAGATAGCTACAGAACATGGCAACTGTTGATGAAGAATAGTCCTGGCTCAAGTTATTCTCTGCAGAAAAAGTTTATAGGTTGGAGTTCAATGTGAGGTCACAAAGTATGCTGAGCTATGGAAGAATCTCTTTCCTTCTTCTCTTTCCTTTCTCTCTCTCTCTCTCTTTCTTTCTTTCTTTCTTTCTTTCTTTCTTTCTTTCTTTCTTTCTTTCTTTCTTTCTTTCTTTCTTTCTTTCTTTCTTTCTTTCTTTCTTTCTTTCTTTCTTTCTTTCTTTCTTTCTTTTCTTTCTCTCTTTCTCTCTTTCTCTCTTTCTCTCTTCCTTCCTTCCTTCCTTCCTTCCTTCCTTCCTTCCTTCCTTCCTTCCTTCCTTCCTTCCTTCCTTCCTTCCTTCCTTCCTTCCTTCCTTCCTTCCTTCCTTCCTTCCTTCCTTCCTTCCTTCCTTCCTTCCTTCCTTCCTTCCTTCCTTCCTTCCTTCCTTCCTTCCTTCCTTCCTTCCTTCCTTCCTTCCTTCCTTCCTTTCCTTCCTTTCCTTCCTTTCCTTCCTTTCCTTCCTTTCCTTCCTTTCCTTCCTTTCCTTCCTTTCTTTCCTTTCCTTCCTTTCCTTCCTTTCCTTCCTTTCCTTCCTTTCCTTCCTTTCCTTCCTTTCCTTCCTTTCCTTCCTTTCCTTCCTTTCCTTCCTTTCCTTCCTTTCCTTTCTCTTCTATTTGTATCAACAGAGAATATCACATCTGGAAGTACAGTTCACATTTCACACATCTGGAAGTACAGTTCACATTTCACATTACACCCTGTGTGATGGCCACATCAGAAAATGTTAAATACAAATGAACAGTTGCAGTTTCTATATATTAAAGTTATAAGTAATAGGAAGAATTGAAACTTTAGTGATATTTCAGCTGTAAATTTTATCTTACATACAATTACATGTTGGCACCCAAAGCATACAGTTTACAGTCTCCTCAGAATTTAGGCAGCTGTTGATTTTCCAGAGTGCCAGGCCTTTATCCAGCTGTCAAACCCAATGCTAAGGGACTAATCTTGCTTTTTCTTCTACTGTATTTTCTGTTATTCTGGGGATCAACTTCTCACACGAAGAGAAACCCATTTTTGACATGCATGTCAAGATTTCTAATATCACAGCTTACCTCACTGCACCTGCTTTCCAGTAAGTCAAAATTTTGTGTCAAAGGTTACATCTAATAAAATCTTGTGTATATTCCTTCAACCCTTTCAGTTTCAGAATGTTATCTTAACTTCTGATATAAAATTTGACAAACATCATTTTCAAGGAGTAAATTTTTAGTACTGTTGCTAAAAAATTCTTGTAGCCTAGCAAGCACAAAATAGAAATGAGATATTTTTCTACAAATCTTTCTGCCTTGCTGTTCCATTAAAATGTGATCCAGGAAAACTTTTCATTGTAAAAGGGAGTAGGATGAGTGTAATTTTTCTATGGTGCCTCTTAATTGAGAGCTGAGACACTGGTTTGTTTATAGATCTTGATTACTTGTCCAATGCTCCTTGAGATTTACAAGGAAATGTGGATTTTTGTCTTGTAGACGAGTCTCATTTTATTTCAAGTGACGATGCAGGCAGCAGTTTTCATATATAGAGTATTAAGTTATTTCAACTGTGTACAAGGAATACTAGTTATTAATCAGTAAGAGAATGTGCTGCAGGCACTAATTTAAACTTTTGGCATCCTTTTTCTGCTAGTCAACTTTTTCATGTACTTCTGAAACATTCGATTTTACAGATATTCTTAAATAAGAACAAATTGCTTAATCAATACAAAATCAATACCAAGAATCAGTAGTAATGTAGCCTATTGAATACTACTGGCTTTTCGTAACATCAGGAAAATCAAGTGATTGGAATATGAAGACTTCATTGCTTTCAGATCAGGTAACAGAAAGCATATTCTGAATTTAAAATTTGATAGTACTTATGTGGACTGCTTCTGTCTTGTCTTTCAAAAGGGCATATTAGTTAGGAACTTCTGTCCTGTTTAGGTCATGGCTAAAAACTGTCATCTATGTCACTCATTTCATGAGATAAGTATCCCAGAGGGAAAAAAGAGAATCATTAGAGATACGTGATGAGCTGGATCACTGCTGTGCGTAGTGACTGAAAGCAAAGCAAAGACACCTCTTTGAAAAATATGAATCTGTGTGTAGAAGATATGCACCTGACTCATCATGCTGTGGATACAGTTTGTAAAGACTAATCAAATTCCACTGAATTGCAATGGAAAATCTGTGAGACAGATCACAGGGAAAAAACATTTCAACTATCTGTTAATATTATAAAATTATGTTACATAACTCTTGCTCACATCACTGGTCATGAGTGGTGATTTCCAGGGGTGGGTGCTAGCACCTGCACTCTTCAATGTCTTTATTGAAGTCCTGGATGAGGGCATTGAGTGTACAGTAAGTTTGCAGATGATAACATCACGTTGGCAGGAAGTGTGGATCCACCTGGGGGTACCAAGGCCCTACAGAGCTATCTGGACAGGTTGGATTGCTGGGCTTACACCAAAAGGATGAGGTTCAACAAGACCAAGTGCCGGGTCCTGCACTTTGGCCACAACACCCCCAGGCAGCACTACAAACTTGGGGCACAGTGTCTGGAAGACTGTGTAGAGGAAATGGACCTGGGGATATTGATTGATGCTCGACTGAACGTGAGCCAGCACCATTCCCAGTTGGCCAAGAAAACCAATGGTATCCTGGCTTGTATCAGAAAGTGCTGCTAGTAGAAGCAGGGAAGTAATTGTACCTCTGTATTCAGCACTGGCAAAGCCACACCTTGAGTACGGTGTTCAGTTTTGATCTCCTCACTAGAAGAAAGACATTAAGGCCCTGGAGCATGTCCAGAGAAGGACAACAAAGCCAGTGACAGGTCTGGAACACAGACCTGATGAGGAGTGGCTGAAGGAGCTGGGATTGTTCAGTCTGGAGAAGAGGAGGTCCAGGGCGACCTTATTGTTCCCTATAACTACCTGAAGGGAGGTTGTAGTAAGCCGGGGGCTGGTCTCCTCTCTCATGGAACTTGTAGTAGGACTAGAGGGAATGGCTTCAAGGGGAGATTCAGGCAGGACGTTAGGAAAGACTACTTCCCTGAAAGAGTGGTCAGGCAGTGGAATGGGCTGCCCAGGAAGATGGTGGAGTCACCGACTCTGGAGTGTTCAAGAAACATTTAGATACTGTGTTGAGGAGCATGTTTTACTGAAAACTACTGGTAATAGGTAGATGGTTGGACTGGATGATCTTGTGAACTGCCAAGGATGAACCTCAGTGATTTTATGATTATGGATATCTTTTTGTTTCTTCTCTTCAGAACCCTCTTTTCATTCTTATCTGATCATCATTTATATGGGTTCCTACCTCTACTGTAAAATGTACCGATATTAATAATTTATTCCCAGTTGAACTGCACAGTATCATTTGCATTCAGAGACAGAGGTTATTTTACTAGATTTAAAAATGAAAGAATAAAAGAAACATGACATAACTCAGTAGAAAGGCCTTGCTATTTTATGACCTATATACTATAAGAAAGAACACTATGGAATCATTCTTTCCTGAAGGAAAATTTGGCACAATCTTTCATTGAGCTCTGTCCCATTTTCCTGAAAATATTATCTTGGAATATTTGTGGTTTTTTTTTGCTTGCTTTCATTCCCTGACACTGAGGTCCAGCTTTCTAGATTGACAGAATTGATTAACAATTTTGTAAACTAGCCAAGCTAACACTTGTGGTGATGACAGCAGATTTTGGTCTTTCCCTAGAACACTGATCTGTTCAGTAAATTAAACTAATTGGTGAGGTGATAATTCAATAATCTGCAGTCAAGTTTATTTTCCTATATCAGTAACCCCTCAGAAAATCTAAGAGAAATACAAATTTATTCCCATCACAGATATACAGGAAATTCCCATTTCAGGAAATGGTTAAAAATCTGTGCATGCAAAAGCAAGACCTATTTAGAAAGAAGAGAGTTTATCTACATAGCCACAACTCAACACAGAACACCAATTGAGCCTGAGGATCCCAGTAGCTGAATGACAGCTAACACAGAAAGAGGAAACTCCCAACTCCCCCTTCCACCCCTCCCCCCCAAAAAAATAACAATCAGATGCAGGGATGACAGTCTCTAACCAAAAATTATATAAATATAAAACACAATAGACATTTGGGCCTCTGTTAAGGATTGCAGAGCAGAACAGACAACAGAATTAAGCATGCCTGGAAGTAACATAGCTGATATAATTACAGAAGAAAAAAATAATGAAAGAAACAAAAAATGTTCATGTACCATGAAACTTGTGCTTCAGCAAATATGAGAGCGATGGATTATATGGCTTTCAAAGGCTTTCATTTACAGTTAAGTCCAAACTGAAACACCAGAGCATTAAAGTCAGAAAAATCTGAAGGTTAGCATTTTTTTTCAATGAATGAAGTATTAAAAGTACTTCCTAAGTGAGCACTTCTTTTGTTATATAAATCCCTGTTCACTGAACCGATTTCCCGTTAGTAGACTGAACCATGGATTAGGTACATTTGATTTGAAGAATGTCACTAATGAAACAAATCATCAGGAAAGGAAAAAGAATTTTAAAGTATGCTTAGTGTGCTGCATGGTCACAGTGATGAGGTTTTGCAGAGAAGGGTAGAAACTCAATGAGAAAAAAAATAAGGGAAAAATGTGAGTATATAAAAATGGATTTATGATGCGGCTTAGGAAAGTTGAACTTTCTGAAGGAGCAACGTGGAACTGAGGTAGCTGATGAAATATAAATGTCAACAAACATTACAGTTTAATGCAAATGAAACATTTGTTGTACAAAGTTGTAAAGAAATGGCAGTACTTGAAGTCAGATCAGGTTAATGGAGGCCATGCATTGTTACCATTCACATCAACCAGCTGGCAGTCAAGTCCTTGGCTTTCTGTTAAATCGGTATGACTTGAAGCAAGTCAGGACTTCAGTGCCTCAGTTTCCCCATTTATGAAACAGGAGTGCAATTTAGCAGTGCTGCAGGGCTTAATTATGCTCACAAAGTACATGGGTCCATTGTAGGAAACATTATATGCATGTGAATTTCTATGAGCATAACATCTGTATCATCAATTCTTTGAAATATAAAAAAAGATGTGAAATCTGCAGACTTGCAGGTGTAAAGAAAATGACATTTTTCCCTCACTGAATAGTAAATTACACATCAATAGAAAAATCATTGTATGTGTCAATTTCATAATTTAACTGTACAGACAATATTGTATCCCAAATATAATAATCTGTAGCTGTGGGACATGTTTTTCCATATTTGTCTGGATGGTAGTTGAGGTCCTGCACCAAAATCTAAGTCTTTCATTCACATTTTGTTCAAGATTATATTATCCCTGCATGGCACAGGTATAAACCAAGACTGGCTCCTTTAATTATAACATATGCATTATTATCAGCACAAAAATAGGTAAGCAAATTATTTTGCCATGTAACATAAAACTTTTTATGTATTTCAAACAACTATATATCTCTGGAAATACTCACACTGAGGTAGGGACATCCTCAGCATTTCATTAAAATGCCCTTCATCACCCAGCTATAAACATTTTTATGCAGATAATCACTGTGCCTTTGACTCCTGACTCCTAATTCAGACTTTGAAGGATTTTTTTTTTTTTAATTTTTTTTTTTCCTTTTTGTTTTGTTTGTTTTGTTGGAAAAGTGGCATGGTTGGGTTCTTGAGTTTAGCTATTCATTCTTACAGCCAGTATCTCTGAAAGAAATAAGATATAAATGTATCCTCCTGCATTTAGAAATCACATTATTTCACAAAATAAATTAATGAGTAAAACCTTTGTTAATGTACATTTAGGACTCTCAGAGTTTACAGAGCATCAATTCAGAAAAATTAAATCTTCTGAAGAATATAAAATAAAGAACTACAGTACATGACAGCCCAGCCTAACTCACTTCAGTTCAACCTCTAAAGCTTGCAAAAAAGCAGCTGGGAATATCTGTGACAACCCATCTCCAAAAGCAGCACATGACACGACACAGTGATAAAATGATATAGTGAGTTAAAGGCCAAAAGATACTGCATTTCTTTGGAAAAAGTTAAGTATTTTTCCAATATTCTCTTATACTATCTGCAAAAACAGAATGGCAAACAATTATGGTGGGCCACTGCTACAGAAGAGGGAAGCAAAGATTAATTATGTATTTCATTATTTTCCACAGTTTGATTTTGACAGGTGAAGACACCAGTGGTTTATGAAATAAGCTGAAGGGGGAAATTTATAGATTTGTATGCAAACTATACAGTTTTTCATTTGTTGGGCCGCTTTCCATAAATTGGAATTCACTTTTGTTGAATTTTTTGCAGGTTTTCTAGTTGTGGCTTCAACTGTTTCAAAGACACTGAATTTTCCGTGTGCTAAAACATGAAAACATATATATTTTTACTCAGGACTTGATTTAGGTGGCTTTGGCTCTGGCCAGAAAAGCTGAAAAGCTGAATGCTGAGATGCCACTGCAGTGGGGCATAAGGAAGCTTTTTTTTTTTTTTTTTTTTTTTTTTTTTTCATTCTTGACCATATTAACAGCATGGAAGAGTAATAATAATAACTATCATCATTGGATGCTGAAGTTACTAAGAGACTGAGATGTTTCATTGATAGTTTTTCTCAAATATAAATAGCTTCTGTCTGTGTGGGTTATACTACTTCTAAGTACAAAAAAAGAAAAGGCATATGTTACACATATCTTTACTTTTGGAAGAATATGTGCAGGACTAATGTTTCCCAACCTCAGACTCTTTGCAAGGGTTTCTTAGCAATCAGCAGAGAGACTGTCTGATGAAGGAGTCTGCTGAGCTGTTGTTTCCTAGTGAAAGAATATGGTTAGTCCCTGAAAATGGAGGAGGTGAACTAAACTGTAATCTGACCTGGATGTTATGGAGCAGCAAAATACATCATTCCTACTGAATTTTCTTTCCCCGGAGTTTATGACTGAAACGCTTTGCTTAAATTTAAGGCATTTTCTATGTCTTCTTCTCTTTCCCTCTCGCATCTGTCCCAAAGTCATTACAGCTGCATTTTAATTGTAGCAAAAAATAAAAATAACAATAATATTATTAATAATAATTAATTGGACGTAATATAGAAAAGGTTTGCATTAGGAAATCTGGTTGAAATTTAAAATAATTCCATGTAATGTATAGCATTTAAGTAGTAGACAATTCTCATTTTAGGGAAGCTATCTAAATGTGCTCTACCCTACAAGTTTTCCTAAAGAAGGACAGTACAGAAATAACCTAGTCTTGAAAGGATAGATAAGAACTACTGAAAAATGTGTTGGGGTAACAGAGCAAAATACGTCTTCTCACGATTGTCACTTTCTGCTATCTGACAAACTCAGAAGACGACAGTTTTTTCATGAGAAGGAGAATTTTGAAAATTGGCTTTGTCATAATAATAACTTGCCAAAAGTTAGCCTTTCAGAAAGACAGCTTTGAGTTCATTTCCCTTCTGATTTCTGCTGCATTTTTGGGAGGAATTTAGAAATATATATATGTATGTCTGCAAATTGAAACACAGTATCTAGACTTTAAACCACATTCAGCTTAAAAAGCAAGCTACAAATTTTTGTAGGCTTCCTGCATTATAAACAGATACAAATAAGTCCATTCTCAAAAGATACGCTTACTGTTAGAAGTACCTAGTCCAAAGGAACTCTAGGAGAAATTAAAGTCTTTGAGTTTATCTAATGAGGTCTTCAAGCACACTATTTGGGTTACTATATTCAACAAACTGCAAGCTGATTTTAAATGGAAATATATATCTTCAGGAAAAAAAAAAAAAAAAAAAAAAAAAAAAAAAAAAAAAAAAGTGCAGATGGTCTTGGATGACTGAGAAACAAAATGAGTACTAGCACAAAATGAGCACAAACTGTTCATTTTATGAGTTGTCATGGAGAGAATTATGAATGGAAAGTATTCCTATGCACTAATGAAAGCAGGAGAGTCCTGAAAGAAGCATTAATTGCACTATAACTGCATTATTCCAGTACAGACGATTTGTACTTCTTATTTCAAGTGCTGACGCACTACCTTGTAAAACTTGTGCAAACACATCAGCTTCCTGAAGAGTAAAACAAGACATTTAAATTAGAAGAAACCTATTTAAAGTTTGCTTACTCATAAAAAAACAACAAAACAACAACAACAAAAAACCTTCTTCCCAACCTGAGAAAAGGCCAGAAAGGCCAGAAAAGTATTTCATTTTGTTCCAAAGCAGAAGACTAAATGAGATGTGGAAAATATTATTGTTTCATTCTGTAAACACTGGCTCTGTAAACAGAGCTGTATAGATTATATGGAATATGTTAACTCATATTTTGAAAGACAGATGAACCACCAGTTCACTTACAGTATCAGTTTGATGTTGCTGACTGATGAGAATTCAGTGACAGACATTACTAAAATTATCATAAACTCCTCCATTTAATAGTTTATCTAATAGAAAGGAAGATTTTGAAGGCAATATTATGCATCACACCATCAAATATATCATTAGAAGATTTGCGGCACCCATGAAGAAGGAAAAGTCAATGTCATCCGCACTTGGAACAAGACTTTCAAAAGCACCTGCCCATCTGGGAAGCCAAATGCCACGGAAAGTGAAGACTTGAGGTACTCACTTTAACAATCAATTACCTATTAAAGCACTTAAATATATTAGATACCTTTTTAAATTAGCTGCCTTCTACAATTGGTGGAAGTGCTGACATAAAGTTGAATTTAGCAGCTTACGTTCAAGAAGGTGCAAACGTCGTGGAAAATTAATAAATCACTCCATTCCAATTGCAAGTTGAGAAAAGGTTGATAGACATGTAATTTTAAAGACGTTCTTCACCTTCTGCTGAAGCAGTCACTATGCCTGAAGGACAGTAAGAGGCAGAGGCAAAAAACTCCTGATTCTCACTTGGTGGGTAAAGAACATTGGTTGGGAACCAACATGATGCTGGTTCCACAGGCAGCACCCTCACACAGAGTGGTTTTAGAGATTTTGAGATAAACTTAATTTAAGCCAAATTGCATTTAGAATGCCATAGTCTACAGACAGAATTTATTGAGCCTGTTGATGGACAGACAAAATAAAATACCAGAATGCATTTGAATTAACATTGATCTGAAAGTGATATAAAAATTGGGAGTGAAAATAGCAGCATTATTTCTTTAATAAAATGAACTAGCGTTGTATAGAGAACAGTGTTATTACTGAGTAAGAGAAATGCTTTTACTTTCCTTCTTTTCAAATATCTTCAGAGGCAGTTTGTTTCTCTGTTTAAATTCCACTAAAGTCATATATATAATAAAATTAGCATTTGTACCCAGTGCTTGCCACTTTCAGCATCTTTTTTTTTTTTTTCAGCTGTTTTATTCAGTCTGAACATTCAGTACCTGCTACCTTTCTCACCCTCTTTATAAAAGGTTTGCTATTGTTATGAATTAGCATCAGGAGATAGCTGAGAGAGACTTGATACATACATTTGGCATGCAGAAAATATGACATGAATTTAGCCTCAATATTTGTAACACATTTATTGTTCACAATAGAAAATTTACTTCTTTTATCTTTTGGCATTTCACAGTTTTCACAGAAAGTAGCCAGGCTAACCCCAGGTACTGGATGTTGTTACTGGATAAACCCATTAGAAGCAGTAACGTTACTTAAGCTCAAATTTGCAAAACACCCCTGTTTCATAATACGGACATTTGAGAATTCATTTTCTTCTTCATCTAGGTAATGGAAGTCGTTTAATATAGCTATACACTCAAATACAGAAATTTAAATGCCTTAATGTTTCCAGATTAGTATTTCCTCTGACCTTGGTAGCAGTTGTTGTCACTATGCACAATTAGATAGGTAGCTGATAAAGTATTTAAAAAACACTTTTTGTGTGTGTGTGTGGTTTTGTTTTTTAATATGTATATAATTAAAACATATTATAGTTCCCAGTCTGTGTAAGACTCTTATTTTCCCCGTTGGGATTCGTGGGAGGGGGGAAGAAGGTAGCTGTTTTGGTTTTAGGACTAGGGTTCATTTGATCAGAAGTTCTACTGATCAGGCTTTCTCACCTACTTTCTGATTAGTTTCTCTTCTTCTCGTTTTTGAAGTGCTGAGCTATGATACTTTCCACTGGCCTTAGCAGGAAAATGAGATGCTCAGTTTGGCTTGAAAATATCAACTTCCTATTTTGCAACTGAGGTTCCAAGAAATGAAGTACAAACTCACAAAGTACTACATTTTGCAAATGTACTCTTTCATTCGTATAACCACACTAATGAGTAAAACTGAGCAGATTTGCATGATTCCTCACCAAGTTCCCTCAAATGA
Organism: Excalfactoria chinensis; assembly: GCF_039878825.1. Lineage (NCBI taxonomy): Eukaryota > Metazoa > Chordata > Aves > Galliformes > Phasianidae > Excalfactoria > Excalfactoria chinensis. The sequence goes on along the minus strand of NC_092825.1, from coordinate 10,777,921 downwards.
CTGCTTGAAATAGCAGAAAGACACCTCACATTCCATGCCAATTCAATGAAATTCCTCCTCTCTTCATAATAGCAATAAGTATGGGTGACAACGGCTGAATTATCTTGCATAATTTTAAGAGTAACAACTGAAATTGAAGAATTAAAATTTAATTTTTGCTTTAATTAACAACTTTGTTAACAACTGTAGAAGTAGTCCTTTTAAACTATTCTTTTACTAGAAAAATAAATGGACAAGATTTACAGACATTAACATTCTTCACTGAAAGAGCATTACAGTAATAATAATAATACATTAAAATATGATGACTCTATTCATGGTAGGCTTCCAATTCCTTAAGGGACCTATTCACTATTTAACAAATTCCAGCCACATAACTTAAAGAAAGGCCAATTTCCAGATTATAAATGAGTGGATAATAATATGATTTTGCTACTTAAAAAGGATAGAAATGACCACACTCCAATCTTCGCTTTCTTACACAATTTACTACATGACAATCACAAAATCACAAAATGGCTTGAGTTTGGAGGGCCCTTAAAGATCATCTCATTCCAACACTGCACCATTGGCTGGCTGCCACCCATCAGATGAGGCTGTCCAGGATCCCATCTCTGACTGTCTCCAAAGATGGGGCACCTGAAGTTTCTCTGGGCAGCTGTGCCAGTGTCTCACCACCCTCTGAACCAAGAACTTCCTTCTAACATCTAATCTAAATTTCTCCTCTTTTAGTCTAAAACCATTCCCCCTTGTCCAACTGATAGAAAAGTCCAGTAAATGATAGAAAATTATTTCTGCATTAACACTTTTTTTTTTTTTTTTTTTTTTTTTTTTTTTTTTTTTTGAAAGGGTTATAATTAAGCCACTTCTACTTCCTCAACATCTACATAACATTCCCATCATGATTGAGGTCTCCTCCAAATTAAAATATATTTCTCCAGAGTATTTGACCACATAACATTCTTTATTTTATACCAAAGTTTCTAAATATTCTTATTTGGAATAAAAAAAGCTGCAATACTTAACAACAAAAAAGTTTAAAGACAATTTTTTTTCTTTCTTTCCCTTCCCCCTTCATGGTTAACCTGAGAGGCTGAAGCAGAATTCTCACAGAGTTTGACACCTTACAGGACATGTACTGCTCCTCACAAAAAACCTCACCAAGCTCATTAAGCTCATTAGTACCACTGCCTCCCCACCACCTTGCCCAAATTAGGCATATATTTAAGTGGGAAAATAAAGGATTTCATGCTGTTATGGTTTTACTCCAGTACTTCAAGACTTGTGTATTTCTCTAAAAAAACTGATAATTGAAAATACTAAGATACAACCTTCAAAAACTTGTACACAAAAGTAATACCTGACCAGTCCAACCCACTCCCATCCTTCAAAGATTTGCTTTATTTTATTCACAAATGTCATTGCTTCTGAAAAGTGTTCTAATGAACGGCTCAGCTACAGTTACAAAACATTTTCTGTGTGACTTACTTTTCTCTGGTATGAGGCAGATGAGGAAATAAATAGGTTTGTTCTCACAGAATAGCACTGTTAACCCTTACTCATCAGTCATTCATTCCAAAGAATTTTCATTTAATATAATTATTACTTTGATAAAAACAAAACAAAGCAAAACAAAACAGTTTCAGTTGAACACGAATAAAGATTTTCCTTCTAGCTGCCATTCTAATTAATCAAGCAATCAGTAATGAAATATTTCTGTCCTAATTTGTAACACAACAGAGAATCATAGAATGATAGAACATCCCGAGTTGGAAGTGATCAAAATAGATCAGCTCCTGGCTCCACAAAGCAACACCCAAAATTTAAACCCTGTGTCTGAGAGCAGTGTCCAAATGCACCTTGAACTCCAACAGCTCTGGGATGTGCCCACTGCCCTGGGCAGCCTGTTCCATGCCCACCACCCTCTGCTGCAGACCCTTTCCTTAACCCCTTTTTCCACCCCTCCCCTGACACAGCTCCATGCTGTTCCCTACAGGCCAACAGACATTGTGAGATAGTGCATAATCATCTAGTTACTCATTTTCAAAAAGAATACTTCACATTTCTGTAAAATTAGAACATAAGCTTAAAGTCAATCTTATAGGAACCTGTCAAAGTATTCCTGTTCCTATGTGAAAAGTACAACTTTGCCTGAACCACTATTCTTTTCAACATTACATGGTGTTAAGTAATTTTTACAGTGAAATAAATGAAAGGTAATTGAGGATATATTTGAAGCAGGAAAAGAATATTTTAATTTGCAGCTGTTCCAAGCTATCTGGCTTGTTCCTGAAATCGTGTTCTTTGATTCACACCTACAGTCTCACATTGAGAGAGATGCAGAAAGTTTATGTCTGTGTATGGTTTCATTCTCTCTGTTCCTCCATTAAATATGTCGGTTCAACAAGCTGATGTGGCCCAAAGGTGAGCAAGGTACTTCCAAAGGACAAATCCTGGGACACGTTTGCTTCCCAAATCTGCTCGCTGCTCAGTCACAGAAGCCCTCACAGCAGCACAAAGAAGGCATTCCTTAAGATATGACTTGCTCTAAACTTAAAAGTATCTGTTTCACCTACCTGAAAAATAAATCAATTTCTATTGCACCAGGAAGTCTATAAAAGAGTGTACAAATTTCACAGCCTTTTGATAGCAATATGTTTTTGTTGCTTAATTATTACCCTGCACATTACAGATTTACATCTAAGGTTAGACTTTGTGCAGCTTGCCATGACCTTGTGAGCCCAGTTCAGGCACTTTTCATTCCATCTCTTTTTCCATTTTTCTATATCACACTTCATCACTTAAGTTAGTCCATGATGAGATTGTGAAAGCCCTGCTTGAGTCTTGATAAATGCCATTTCCTGCTCTCCTATTGTTTACCAAGCTAATCATTTAAGTGTAGAAAGGCAACCAGGTTGATCAGGCATGATTTTCCTTTTGTAAATCTCTGGTGACTATCTCCATAACCTTCTTGTCCTTAAAATGTTTAGTAACAACTTCCAGTATTATTTGCTCTATCACCTTCAGTGAGCTGAGGCTGATCAACCTAAAGTTCCTTGATTTCTTTTTTTTTACCTTTATCAAAGGCAGGTGCAACATCTGCTTTCTTGACTGTCTATATACCCCTCCTCTGTTAACACTTTCACTAGTAAATGTTACACTTTTGAAGCATATTAAGCATTCTTGCACAGCTACAGACACACTTTGTGTGTGTGCGTGTGTGTGTATACCTTAGTATAGTTTAGAGTTCAGTGTGATATTTTCCTGATATGAAAAACACTTGTTTTTAAATCCTCTCTCTCAATCAGCTACATATTTCTAAAGAAATAATAATTGCTAAACTCATAATTCTTTATAATTACCAAGTTAATTCTAACTACAAAGCAAAATGTCTCATTGCTAAATCATGGTTTTCCTTCATCCAATGTAATCATTTGATTAGACATTCTGTTCCATATTTCCCTAATGATTTTAATTTTTTCCTCTGGAGACTGAATTTCTAGTCTTGTTTTTGAGATAAATGTCGTAGCTCATAAAGAATCAACTTACTTCAAGCTTGTTCACAGATACTGATAATAAAATGAAGGGAACATCAAGGATGATTTATAATACCACATCAAGGAGTGAAGAAAAAAAATAACCTTGTCAGTTCTGCACTTTTTTTTTTGTTTGTTTGTTTGCTTTGTTTTTCAGTTTTATTAAATAAAGGTGATTGTGTCCCCTTCTCCATATTTTCAAAAGTAATGTTGATTTGTAGCCGACTAATTAACAATGCCACATCACAGCCAAGAGAAGGAATGAATTCTAGTAAGTCTGAATGTGGAGTTGATGGACTGAGTACTGCCACTCTCCTCATGTATGGAACTTGATTTCTTGTCTTCAAACACCCGCAAGGTATATTTCTAGACCACTGGTAGTCCTCCTTAAGCACATTTTAGAATGCGAGGTATGCTATTAGGTGTTGTAGGTGCTAACAAGGCGGTAGCGGGGCTTTTTTGGGATGTGACGGTGATAATAGCCCCCTCTCTTCCGTCTCATGCCCTGTGATGTACCTTGGGCGCACATTTCAAATGTGCACCCTAGGGGGCGTAGACGAAGTAATTAAGGTATATAAGGTGTTGATTACTCCTAATAAACGCCATTTTGCCACCTTTCTTGATGAGTCACGGTGGTCTTTTTGGCCCTATCGAGGGTTTCGCTAGTACCAGAGAAAAGGGGGGTTTAAATTATAATTGTGCACGGCAACAATTAGGAGAGTGTAAAATGTTGGGGACTGATATATGTCAGCAGCTCCTGCAGTCTGGAGAGAAGCAATTCTGCAGTGCACTGCAGCATCTCTCTGTTGTGTTACCTTAGGTACCAAAATCTACAGTGTTTTCCATGTGTTCAGAGCAAATGTGCTCAGAATCTCCCATTTCACTGGCTGAAATTGCACCTATGCAGAGTCCAGTCCTTTGCTTCAATGACCAATTACAGGCATGTAGTCTGGGTTCACCACATCAAGGGAGCAGGATCCGTCTCACTTTCTCACAGCTGCAATGTCTCTGTAGGTTTTGGAAGTATTTTTAGAAATGGCAGAACAAAGGCTGAAATATTTTTTTTTCAATTCATTTCATTTAAACCAGTGTTTTTCTTATAAATTCAGCCAATGTGAATTGGCACCAGCTACACTTTCAAAATAAATTTACACTTTAGGAATGGAACACATAATTCAGCTCTTAAACATATTAGTGAAAATAAATAAATAAATAAATAAATAAATAAACATAAAAATAATATTGGGTATAAAATTGTTTATCTTTAAATTCCTCCATAAAAGTTTATTTCTAGTCATATATGGGATCCATTTCTAGTTTTGGTTGTTTTCAAGATAACGCACTAACCAAAGCAACATACTTCCTTTTTAGAAGAAACATCATCTTTGAGAACCTGAAGCTGGCCCTTCCTGTCCTGCCATCCAGAAATACCAGCTCTGGGAAGACACTGGCTGTGTTATCTTGTGGCAATTTCCTGATATCAAACTGAAGATAGAGATACAGAGAAGAAAAGGGCAGGTGGTCAGGGTCCCTTAGGGATGTTGCAGGTTTCCTCCTATGTGGCATGGTGGCAACTGTGAATAGTATTCTCACTTGTAGGTGAGCTGCACTCCTCCCTTCTCACACTTCGAACAGAATTCTGAAGAATGAAGCAGAAGAAAGGAAGACTGTATCCTTTGCCAAGCTCAGAAGCTCACTTTACTTGAATTGTCATTGGTGTAATAGGACTTCAAGAGCCTATAATGAAGACAACAGACTACTGCCTGGTTTTAGAGATGAAGTAGCAGAAAACTGCCAAGAGTGTGTCTGTGTGTGAAAAGTGAGAAAAAATAGTCTGGAAAGGTTTTACTTAAAAGTAGCATAGATGCTGCTTGTGGGCTTATTGCTACTGGGATCTTATGTACTGTTAGGTGATAAAAGTCGATATATTTTATTTTGAATAAATTATTTCCAAATTCTAAAGACTGACTGCATTTGATGACCAGAAAAAAGGAATCACACAGTATCTAGCAGAAGGCACAATGCTTTATCATGAATTAGGGAAATAATACAAATTCCTCAGCTACAATAATAACAATAATTCTGGCTAGCAGAATTTCTGAATAAATGTAGAGAGGATAGCAAAGAAAAAATTCAAGCTTTAATATTCCTTAACCAGCACACTGCAGATGTGTGAGCTCAACTTTTACATAGAGTTGACACCGATTATTCATAAAAAATAAGGATCAGTATTTCAGAGACTCTGAGATGCAAGAGTATGACATAGACTGGTCAAGGCAAATAGTTCTCAATTATTGACAATTCTAGTGTAAGCAATGGAAAATCTTCAGGGGAAACACAAGACCAAGATCAGTCTCTGGGCTCCCAACTAGGTTAAGGAAGATGGGACACTGCTTTAGGCACTGAAAAGATATGAGTTCAGTGACTATACTTACATACTCATCTTTGAATACTGCCCCTCAATTTATGGTTTGAAATTTGAGGATAAACCAGTAATGATGAAACACATATAAAAAACAAAACAAGACAAGACAGAACAGACAATTTAAAGGAATATTAAAGACTAGATTTTGCCTGTTTTACATGAAGGAATGCTTTACTTCACATAAAGTCCAACAGAAATTGATATGTCAATTTTCAGACAAGATGAGCGATTCATTTCATCTAATTTTAGCTAAAGGAATGCTAGCTGTCAAGTCTAAGCTGATCACCCAGACTGCCTTACAAAAAGAGACAGGAACTTCCACAGGGCGATGTATTCCACTTACCTCTAATATTATCTTAGGACAGATGTGTTACTCTCCTGAAGCACCTATCTCTTTCTGCTGAACATGAGGAAAGCCAGGCAACAATCTCAGTTTTATAGTTGTAGTTGATTACTGCACCATACTTGTGAAATATTTCCAGTGCACCTCAGGAAATAAAAATGATTCCAGAAAGTTGACAGAGAAACTTGAAGCATTATTTATTTATTTTTATTTATATGTCTAAATCTTTATTTTCAGAGAATAAGGGAGGAACTTGGAACTCACAGCTTCAGTTTATCCTCAAAAGCAGCATAACACTAAGACTGAAGAGATACAATAGATGCTAATGCTTACTCCTCTACTCAGAAGCACAGTGTTGTCAAAATTACACGTTGGCAAAGACAGAGATACACAGACTTCAAAGAAACATTTAGCCACTTAACATCCACGGTTTTCAGTCATGAAACCATTTTACTGGGTGCTAATCTACCACCAAAATTTCTTAGAAAGACTTTTGAGATCTGGACTGTTCAAAAGCCATGTAATGCACAACCACGTAAATCTGTTTTGTGTGTTTCTATAGTCCCTAGCACCAGAGTAGCTGAATGATTTATGAAAGTCAGCAGAAAGTTCTGACATCACTGGAACTAATGAAACATTAGTTTCCTATAGAAGCATCTTGTGACTGATTGACCTTGATGTCTGACTGAAACATTCATAAATCTGTGGAAATCTAATTATTTAATTAATTAGAGCCTTTTACTTCTGTCAGTCACACTGAGTTCAAATGCATCAATACGTCCAGAAGTTTTTTGAGGGAATTTGAAGGCGCAGACCAGCACAGAAAGTGTGGATCTGTGATCCTTCCCTCCTACAAAAATGATGCTACAAAGAAAAAGTTCTGCCAAGGCTGCAGTCTTTGAACTATTCAGTCTAGTGCTCTAATTGACTAACAAAGTGAAAAACAATGAGCATGTAGCAGACATCTGATACAGGCCTTTTCACCTTACTTTGCACTCTGTAGGTAACAGTTCTAGCAGAAAATAGTAGAGCTCCAGGCTCATGTCAGGGGAAACAAATCAAAATGCAAAAGGAAAAGTGAACTGGTCTGTTCTGGGACTCTAAAATAATGGCATTATTTACTCTTGTCTGTAGCAGGTATGTTAATGTAAGCAAATGTCAAAGAAAAAAAATCACCAGAAGGCAAAGAAAAGTAAACATATGGGTCTCTCTCTCTTTCTCTCTCTCTCTAAGTATATCCTATTGGGTAAAAATATTTTTCAGTCTTTTTCTGTGATAAGTCAATAAAGACTCTTCCATATGTAAATGTAGTTTAAATGACATCATTAATTGCCCTCTTACATCTGCAGAAATTCTGTGCTTACCCATAAAAACCAAAGGCAAGTAAGGCCAAGTTAAAAAAACTTAGAAGGGGTTGATATAAAGGGATCTAAATCCTTGTCTTGTGGGTGTACCTTTAAAGAGGGCTTCACTGCAGCTTCTGTGTAACTAAGTACACAGTAACTAGCACCCTTGGTCAGCTTCCCTGCACAGGGCATTTTCAGATACTAAAGCTCTCTCTGAGGTACACAGTACAGTAACAACACAGTCTGCTCCTCTACTCATTAAGACGATGGAAAATCTTCCACCCACAGGTCTTAAATGAACAAAGCCTTTCACAGCATTTCCTACCCTGAGCACTAAAATCAATCACCAGTGATCCACGGAGTATCATTTTGTGACTGCAAAGAGATGTAACAGGTAATATCTGGCCACAAAAGTCCCCAGAGTCAAATTATTGGAGGGTGATTGATATGAAAGTGATGGACAGCCATCGAGCTGTACTGAAAAACTTCTCAGTATCCACTGAGTATTTATCTAATTGTCATACCTGGGGCCTGTAGGTGCACCACAATTGTAGTCTCATCTGTAGCAAGCTCATAAAGTGCTACACTAATAGGTTAGGTGAAATTTTGATAGAAGGGGCACGAGAAGGGAACAGACCTCAGGATGAGCGCTGGCAGAACAGACAGACCATGAATATCCAAGGACTATAGGCACCTTCACCAACAGATCTGAATAACTGACATTAAATTTAAAGAAGGATAACAAAAATAAGGATTAAGGATAAAAATATATAATAATTATTATAGTTATTATTATTAATAATAATAGTCTTAAGGATTTTTGGGGCCGTTTTTTTTGCAAAAGCTAACAAGTCTCTGTTGTGGGCCAGAAACTCTGCCCTTGCTAGTGAGTAGTGAGCCCTGCTCATTAGGATATCTACACGACCTCAGCCACAGGGATTTTTTATCAGCGTACCAACAAAATCCTGTCTGATGTGTATGCAATTTTGTTCCATTTTCCCTTCTGCCCTCCTGACTGTCCTTTTATTTTTACTCTCTTTGCCCAGCTCTCAATTTCACAGTGATTCTCAGCCACACTGCACTTCACAGCACTGGCAAAACAGACTGTGGCAGCTCCTGCAGAGAAGGAAAGCAACTTGCCTGATGGTGCCTCAAGCCGTAAAATAATCGAAAATAAAGAGAGGTGTTTGTGGAGGACAGATTGCAGTAGATGTTGACTACAACTGTGGTTACCACATTAGAGTGCCTGTTTGTGACTGTTATTGCCACTTAAACTGAGAATATGTTCTGCTCTTTCTGCTGACAACTTCCGTAAAAATATCCATTATTCATGCTTGTCCACTCAAAATTCACTGACAGGACTACTTTACTCAGACTGGTATTTATGGGTGGAGGACAGGTGGGAAAGTAAAACTCAAAACAATTTCTTCAGCCTGAAAAAAAGAGATTTTAATAAACTCGGCATTAATGTATTTTGCCTATACATTCTGATTTCAGTTTCCAATTCTTTATATGTGTATATATATATATATATATTTATCCTATATAGCTTTGCCATGAAACTAAATTGACTAGGGTCTCTGTACACAACCCAGAAGCTATTTAAATGCTAAATTTCATATGTAGTAGTGTCAAACTCTCTCTTGGCGTATTTCTGTTATCTTTTAGTGGAGTTATATTACAGATAGGGTAATTCAATCTAACTGAAAAATAGAATTATCATATCCTCTTGCTTCTGAATTCAGAAAAAATTAACCATCGAATAGGCAACTGGTCTTCAGGAAACATATAAAACATGAAAGCTGATCCAAAAGTAATGCCTTCTATTTTATTAAAAGTTAGGCAAGATGGTTTTTTCTGGTATGGTAGCAAAGGATGAACATTCCTGCCAATATTTTGTTGCTGTGTGACAGATGGCAGCAGAGGGGCAGTCTGACAGAATGGTGTCTGACATGGAAGAGTGGATGAAGCAAAGAGGTGGAACTGAATTCCTCCATGTGGAAAAAAACAGCACCCACTGATATTAACTGATACTTGCTGAATATTTATGGAGATCAACCAGTGGATGTGAGCACAGTGAAGTGGTGGGTGGTGATTTTCAGCAGTGGTGACAGTGACAGTGGGGCACCTCCACTGGTGCAGTTTTTATGAGCATGGCATGAAGGCTTAGAATCAGAGAATTATTAGGGTTGGAAAAGACTACCAAGATCATCTAGTCCAACCATCAAACAAGGTAACGTAACAGTCTGCTCCTGCCACTATATTTATCTTCTGTGATCTCCTGTGCTGAAGATCTCATACATTTTCTGCATTACATACAGCTTCAGGTATGGCCAAGTGAGAGTCACCCAGCAAATGCCATGTCAGCCAGATTGAGGCTGTATTATATACTCATGCGCTTTCACAAAGCCCAGGGTTTGGTGAGAGCCATGCAAAAATGCACAGCTAATGAAGCTTACTGTGTTGAAAAATAGTGTTTTGTAGCTGAGAATTTGCTCTATCAAATACTGTTATTGTGCTCTTTGTATCTGCTGTAATTTCCACGGAAATAAATAAAAGGCATTACTTTCAGAACAACCTACATGTACGCTCCCTTAGACTTCAGGAGTTATTTAGCACAATGAACTTTCTTTTTGAACGTACCTCTGTATTGCACTCCAACCCTAAAGTTCTAGTAAGCATATATATATATATATATATCCCACATGCCAATTTATATTAGAACATTCAAAAATATCTAGAAAAAGCAATCACCAGGCATTTCATTTTTACTAACATTCAGGAAATGACTCATGAGTTTCACATTGGCTTGTGAGGTGTAAATGATAGTAGGGTAGGATAAGACCATCAAAAGTGCAAAAAGAAAAGGATCACATTATCTAGTAGCACGTTCCTACTTGGCTCCACAGACTTCGCTGCCAGACAGTTTCGTTGCATGCACAGTTTGAAATATAACCCTGTAGGAAATGGGGTCAGCATAAAATCAAATTACGGATAGATGCTGATGAATGCCTCTCCTATAATCAGGTAAAAACTAAATGGGTTTTAATGCCCAAAATATACAAATGCACAAATACATACCCATGAACACATTGCAGAACATTTTGTTATTCTTCCTTTAATGACTCCAGATGGACAATGCAGAATAAATAGAAACTGGATGAAAAATGATGGCCTCACTGTTTAGATGTGAGAGTTAATTAACTGAAAGTGACTGTTGATTCAAAGCTCCAGCTGAAAAGTCTGCATAGCTATCTGCAGAAAAGACAACCTAAATATAAGATCACTGCTATATCTTCTGTGACCTTAAATCTTTACGTAGCTTTACACTTGTGTTTTTTTTTAATCATATGACAGCAAGCTTGCTATTGAATAAAAATTACTGTACTTTGAAATTATACCTATTCAGTAAGGTATCAGTTCACTATAACCAACAGAAATCCAGGTTTAAAGAAGAGATTGAAACCAGCTGTTTTCCTCAATTTATAAAAAGCAGAAGTAGAGATTAACTTCTGTAAGTGCTCATGGCAAGATTTGTTTTGAGTATTTAAATATTCAATTTAAAATATCATTCGTTTTCTCATTTAAAACTCAGGAATGCCAGCAAAACTAACAACCACTTTTTAGAGATATTTAATTGTACTTCAAATGGTCAAATAATTAAGGACTTAATGTTGTAATACAGTTTATTTTCAACTTAAACTATGAACCTATTATCTGTTCACTCAGAAAGAAAATAGAGTAGAAAAAAGCACTCCACCAGCTCTGCTATACATTAGAAACCACAAGCACTTATATTAGTTTTGTATCTTAATTACCAGAGATATCATTAGCTTTGTAGACTGGGACACTTCTCTTTTATTGCTGCTGTAATTTTATTTGTCAGGCACTGGCTTTCACTGCAGGATAAACTACTGTGCATTTTGGAATGTTGTCTTCAGTGACTTGTTTTGTTAAATCTCTTTCTTTTTCCTACCTATAAAATTAAAAATAGTTAAAGCTTGCATGAATTCATGACAAGATTTTGCAGAGGTCAGTCACAGCCGCAACACAGGAGAGTGCAGGGCAGAAACACCCTCAGAACGGCAGACATTGACAAGACTGCACTGTTTCCTTAAGGCCAATTTTTAAGATAAAACTGTGCAGCTCATGAAGAAATAACAGGTAAAGTTGTCTTTTCTGCCTCTGTTGGGGAGAAAACCACAGGGCCAATCATACTGATATAATTGCCCACTGGAAATGAAATTGTTTAGATTATGTCCTTCCTCTACAATCAAGGAATTTACAAAAAGATAAAAGATGGAAAAAATACCAGAGGAGAGTAGTAAGGACTGTGGAAATTCTGTAAATGATTCACCTATTCACCACTACAGTAATCTCCAAAGACAGTCTGTGAATGAAAGAGTCCCAGGAAACCATTTCATGTCAGAAGGTAGAACAAACTTTAGTAGCATGATTTCCTCCAGGTTTCAGACAAGGACATTTTCTGTGAGATCAGAAGACAAATCCACTTTGCCTCTATGTTCATGATTTGGGAAGAAGGCTGCCTACTATGAATAAAGTCCATCCGTCTACATAAAGAAAGTACTTTCTTCCAGGATAAGATTTATTCATCTGATTTCTTTAAGCCCTTGAAAAGATTAGCTCCTGAGCTTACAGCTCCACAATGGTACCTCAGCCTTGACTGTGTGATAATGATGACTTTAGCATTCAGTATGTCCACATTTAATATAAGGAAAGAAAAACTGCATGCAGTTTACCAACTAATACTATTGGATTCAGTACTCTTAAATATATATTTAGAAATATAAATCAAAATTGAGATATGGGAGTACTCAAAGAAAGTGAACGAGCTATGAATCAAATAATTCCTCCACTCTTGCAATGTGAACATGGCCAATGCTCAGGCCCTCAAGAGCTGTAATATGGATACACATCGACTGAGGAAAATAAAGACAAAATAATGCTGACTGAGTGTTTCCTTTACTCACAACCTCTTGTTTTTATATTGGGTAGCTGATGCAGCTACAGTGGCATCCCCTTTGACTGCTTAGCACCACCTCCAAGTCTGAGTTTCAGTTATGGATCAACTCATCCATTTACCATTTGCTCAACCTTGTCATCACCTTGCCTTCTTGGATATTTGAAATATCTCTGACACTGAACACACAGAGGACTTTGGGGAACCATTATATTGGATGCGTTCATTCACATATATTTGGTTGCTGTATGGACAAGGTTGTGATACTAACGTGGACACAGTATGGTCTATTTGCGTACCTTTGCACTGTATTTTTCTCTTGCATGAATATGTGCTAGACACAGCTGATCATTCATGCAAGATCAGCCAACCAGCTGCTTCTCATGCCTGGGACCACAAAATGAGAAAAAGGGTACAGTGCTGAACTGAAATGAAAGGACTATCTGACAGTCCAGACAGCTCAGCATTACATTTCCTGATCAGACTGACTTATATACTTATTGCACATATAAGTGTATGTATACATTTTCTGTCTGATTTATGCAAGCTGAGTTCCCTATATAACTGAAAAAAATCTGGTGTTAGTGAATACAAATTGTTTGACAAATAACAGGACACTGCTACAGAATATGCTGAGATAATAAAATTTAATACACCAAGATTTAGATTTATCCTAAACAAGTGAAGTGTATTCAAGCATGCAAGCGTTTATATGTTTAACACTTGAACAATACAAAACAAAACATTTGTGCCAGTGTGGCCAATAAATGCCACTTTACACTCCACAAGCTCCTTCTGAACCATTGCAATTCCCAGGCACAGCTTCTCAGAAAAATCCAGGCATGACACTGAAGAATATGGGCGAGTCAGCAGGAGGATCTGTTTCTATTAGTAGGCCTCTGATGTCAGATACTAAAAATAAAGGCACTGGCACATGAACGCATTAAGCAGTCCCTTGATACCTCTAAAACGTATCTTAATTCCTGGCTAAAGCACTAACTTTTCTTCTCTAAGGTACCTGTTTGTAGGGAACTACTCATATATTACATATATATCAGTACAAATATTTCTCCCTAGATTGGCTGTATTTTGGATACGGGAAAATATTTTCAGAGATGTGAAATCTTGTGCCAGGTGAAAAAGAATACAGCAGTCTTCTTGCTGGGAGGATTCTTTACCATTTTGTAGACTGTGTGTATATTACCTATCTAAAAATGCAATGCTAGGATAACAAATTAAAAACAAACATTATACAAAATAGATGCTGGGCTTTCACTGCTGAATGTTTCTCCACCATTTACACATACCTGGCACTGTTACCAGAGTTAGGTATTCTTCCAAAAAAACCCAAAATTATTCTAATGTGTTTCTTTCTTTCATCAGCCACCTAGTAAGGACAGTTAGTGGTTGAGAAATGAGAAAATGATTCAGTGGACCCAGTCCAACAGCTTGGAAGACTTGGATGGCTCAGGTGAGGCTGAAAGACACCCCACTTGCCCCCAAGGCCCCAAGAAGCACACAGTTGCAAGGACAAAGTACAGCTATCTACAGAAAGAGACACCAGAAATTTATGACTTCTTTGAAATGTTCCTGTGTGTCTGGCATTAAAAATCAGGAGATCCATATTACTCCAAATGCTACTATATAAATCCAACATAGTCCAGACCATTTGGCCTCATATTTCTATGCTCTTGGGTCCTTTCCTTTTGCCACCTCACAAGCAATCTATCACAAAAATGTTGTTTTTCTAATGTTTTTTGTTGTTACTGTTTTTCTCTATATCACACTTTCAGTAACTGAATTATACCGATGCTTTTTGAAATGGCCCGAAGTAAGTAATCAACTCCTATCAAAAGCTAACATCCAGTGCTGCTGGATCCAAATATTGGTCATTACAGAAAGATGAGTATGAGGCACATTATTCTGAGAATAACGAATCTTGGCATTTTCCTTTTTTTATCTATATAATCTTTTTATTTGAGAAGCATCATTTCTTTTTTTGTCCCTAAGCTTCCCTTCATCTTGTGATCAGCATTTAGTCCTTCCAGTGATCACAGCTGTCCAAAACAGCACAAAAACAGACACAAAAAAGCAAGAGAACATGGATAAAAAACAGAATGTTCTCTGTGTCCTGACATACTTGTTAAGCAGTAGAGATTGCACAGAAGAAAAGTTTATTGTTGCATTCGATAAATATAACCCATGGCTGTTTGTGCATACTCTCCTTGAAAGCCAAAAACAAACCAAGAAGGAAAGGATTCTTTCTTTCAAGGACTCTTCAGAATAAAAAGAACTGTTCCTGCTATTTTCCTAATGAACTGATGATTTCATTATACCGATCTAGTAACCATGCCAATGTTGAGTTAGTATATATTTTTTGTCTTCTTTGCCAATCTAATGGACAAAAAATGACTAAAATTTCAATAACTAGACTAAGTGGCAGACAAACTTAGGACTTTTTTTTTTTTTTTTTTTTTTTTTTTTTTTTAATTATGCAATATAAATATATGCAGCGGAATATGGCATCAAAACTAACTGGTCAAATGTAGCTATACAATCACAGAATCGCAGAATATCCCAAGTTGGAAGAAACCTGTAAGGATCATTGCATCCAACTCCTAGCTGCACACAGGACCATACCAATAAGCTGTCTTGCATACTGGAATGAACAGTGTAGAATTACAGATGTATTTTGCCCGGGTGAATGACGCTGCAGAAGACTACCGGTAGATGCAAAAAGCTACTCTTACATAGCTTTATTCACTTTTCAGTATTCACATTTGAGCAGTTATTCCTGCAGTGAATTGCATTTTGGCACAGTCTCCAAAAATCCTCACTTCTGGTTTATTTAGCTGTAGCAGAAATACTTGCAAGTATTAACCCCTGGCCCAAAAAAGAAAAGCACATGAGGCAGTTACTTTCATCTTCAGTGAAATGTATGAGGTTGATTTTCTTCCCTTTAACTTTGTTTTTTACAGAGATTTATTCGAGTTGTCATAAACAATCAGACCAATTATCCATCTAATCCAGTATCACATCTTTGACAGAGGCCACCACCCCAAACTTCAAATGAAGGTGAAAGGAACTCTTAAGTTGACAATTATGAAACAATCAACCCATAGGCAAAAAAACACCATTTGTTAATGGTTTGACCTAAACTCAGAAATCTATGGGGTTTTATTCCATCTAAAAAGAATGTGCTTTATCTGATGTGACTGCGAGTGTTCTTCATATTCACATGCATCTACTTTATTCTTAAAACATTTCCAAACTCTAAATCTTGACTTATTCACAGTCTAATTTAACATTTTATAAAGGAATGGAAAATAACAGTAACTGAACACCTTGTAATTTAATATTAGTGACTGTTTTCAATTTTAGTGACTATTCTCTTTATTTTTTGGTATAACGCTAAAAGATACAAAAGGAATCTAATTACAATAGCAGCACTCCAAATGTATTACATTTTAGTTGCCTTCTATACAACATTTTCAGACCTTTCAAGCTCTACTTGTGCCTTTCAAGGTCTCTTTCATCTTTATTTGCTTTTCTTTCCAAATTCTTTCAAATTCTTTCCTTAAATGAGGAGATAGAAATTTAGCACAATATTTTAAATGATGATAATGAGTACTGTCTGCCCATATTATTTTTTACTTGTTTTTTGATCTTATCATTGTCTACTTGAAAGCTCCTGTGCATTGAGCAGTTATTAAAAAATCTCCCTGAAATGACATCTTGGTTGTGAGAAGAACAATTCCAGTATCCTTAGGTCCAGTGAGGTACATAGATAACCCAAGTATATGTTTTCATATTATTTATTTTGTATTTGCCAATTTCAAATTTCTTCTGCTATCATGGTCACCATGTAAAGAAAGTTCATTAATTCTCACAGAAGCTAAGAACAACTGGCTCTTAACTACTGCGGTATAATTTACATACCTCTATGCCCTCCACTTTCTGGAGACTTTTTGAGAAGTCCGTTCAAAATTATGACAGACATTGTCAAATCAAACAAAAGCACTGTTTCTGTAACCTTCTGATCCAGAAACTGTGTGATTCTGACAAAGGCAGGAAGCCTCAGGCTCTACACTCTAACATAGTTCCCAGCCACCTGGAGCATGGCTGACCAGTAGTCAGGGATACTGACAGAAAGAACGGAGGATTGGATTAATCTATTCATGCACACAAAACCAAATGCTAGAACGCAATCAGCATGATTTTATTAGATTTATTCCTGAATTAGGGTGTATCAATGTAAGTATCAGGGTGAGTGTCCAGTAGAGTGTAAAGTGTCCGAATGCAGAGCTTAATACAATGTCAGTTTATTTTGACTGGGGAAAAAAAGTGTCAATCAGATTTCTGTCAGAGTAGTGTCAATGAGCGTCTTTCAGCTTGAAAGCCGTAACAGAGAAACTCAAGACTGTCATGAAAACTGCAAGTTAAATGAAAGCATTCACATAGTTCTTTGGTAACTCAAATTGCTTCTTTTATCATACTTTAATAAAAATTAACATATACAACTATTTATAATTACTTAGGGCAAGCACATTTACCTTTGCTCAGCAGAATATAAGGATTCAAATCCATTCTACCACTCTTTAAGATAAATATGTTTACTTTATAATAGCCTCTAAATATTAGAAATTCACATTAAGACTATTGAAAGTTAAAATCCTAGAAAAGGAAAAACAAGCCAGGAAAAAATAGCACCTCTGAGCTGTCAGGGTGACTTAGGGTTTTCAAAATGCTCTCTGATGTAATTCCTAGGCAATAGCATCAATTGAAACCTAAAGGCAGAGAAATTCTAAAAGAAAGGTAAAGCTTTTTGTTGCTTGAGAAGACAGCTGGCATGGAAATTCTGGGAGCATTTAGGAAATACTGAACAAACATTACCCTCTTTTAATGGACAAAATTTATTTTCTTTTCCACTTCATTTTGTATGTTCAATTCACTATGATTTTTAATCTACTGTTCATGCGTTCTAATCATGTCAGATGTGTGGGCGTCCTGTAATTCTTTATGAATAATAAGGAATGCAAATAGTGCTATCTTCACACTCACAGTTGACTGCACACTATTGGCTCCCCATCAGCACCTAATTTATCAGCAACTAATTTTCAGACAGATAATGTTTAATGCTAGAGGAATATCTTTGTGCACACAACATTACGTTGTTGAGAGAATTTTAGATGCATCTGACCAATTAAATGTGCTCAAAGACAGTCTTCTCTGGTGGAATTAATTGTCTAAATTTCACTCACCTTATTTACTAAGACTGTTTATTAAATGTCAACTGGAACTAATAATGATTTTTGCAACATTACAAAATATTTAGTTATCTACCAGTACATACAGAAACTCCTTCACTTGATTATATATTCAAGTGTGAATGGCAATGGACCATTGTAAATGAAGATTATGGAAATAAATGCTTAATATAATCTGAAATTATTATTAGTCTATGCAAAAATTACATATAAAAACAAAACATAAAAATGCCCCCGGCATCATTACGCAACGTTAGAGGACTGAAAAGCTCTTTAGCATATTACCTTCTTCTCATATTACCTTCACTATCTCAAGTAGATATTTCTGCAGTTAAGCTGGAATCTAAGTTTACCTTGGTTGCGAAAACCAATGTAAAATTAAATCAAAGGAGAGGTTCAACAGAGAGATTTTGAAGGCAAACTTTTGTCTGCACACCTTGTCTATGGCAACCACTAATAAAACAGACCAAACTACTGAGCAAAACATCATTAATCATTGAACAAATCTATTGCTTACTTCTCACTGGGAAATACAGATAAAATAAAATACAAACAACTCTGCTGTTACAACTTAATGATGCACAATGATATTTTTAAAAGACATCATTATTTTGGCTTTTCAGATCTATTTCTGTACTTATCTAATTTTGATTCACTGAAAGACACTAAATGGTTTATTCTAGTATCTGAGATACAAATGAACCACTTTATGGATGAACAGAAATTGTAAATTTCAATGGATCAAATCTTTCTTATATTCTTCCCTTTAGATACTGAAAGGCCGCTCTCAGGTCACCTTGCAGCCTTCTCTTCTCCAGGCTGAACAGCCCCAGCTCTCAGCCCACCCTCATAGGTGAGGTGTTCCACTCCATGGATCATTTCTGTGATCCTCCTCTGGAAGTGCTCAAACAGATCCACGTCTCTCCTGTACTGTGGATTCCACATCTGGACTCAGTACTCCAGGTGAACTCTCACCAGCCCAGAGCAGAGGAGCTGGTGGATCACCTTCTTCTCTACCTACTAGCCACTCTGCTTTTGATGAAGCCCAGGATACAATCAACTTTCTGGGCTGTGAGGACACATTGCTGGCCCATGTCCACTTTCCCATCTATCTGTATGCACAAGTCCTTTCCAGCTCAATCCTTTAATCTCCCAGCTTGTATTTACAGTGGGGGTTGTCTTGACCCAGATGTGAGACACTGCACTTAGCTTTGGTGAACCTCATGAGGTTTACCTGGGCCCATTGCTTAAGCCTTTCTAGGTCTCTCTGAATGGAATCTCATCCTCAGGTGTGTCAACTGCACCACACAGGTTGGCATTATCTGCAAACTCGCTGTTTTAAAACTTGTGTCTGTCACACCAAATGACCCCGTATACATACAGGTGAATGTATTTCATTTTATAAAAGACTGACATATATTTTTGGGCCCTTCACTACAAGAAAGACATTGAGGCTCTGGAGAAGGGCAACAAAGCTGTTGAGGGGTTAGAATACAAGTCTTATGAAGAGTGATTGAGGGAACAAGGATTTTTTATCTGGAGAAGGGGGGGCTCAGGGAAAACATTATAGCTCTCTACAACTGACTGAAAGGACCTTGTAGTAAGATGGGGATTGGCCTCTTCTGCCTCTGACAAAAGGAAACGGCCTCAGGTTGCCCCAGGGGAGGTTCAGGTTGGATATTAGAAAAAATTTCTTCTCTGAAAGAGTGGTCAGGTTCCAAAATTGGCTACTCAGGGAGGGGGTTGAGTCACTATCCCTGGAGGTGTTCAAAAATCTCTTAGATGTTATATCAAAGGAGGGGATTTAGTGGGGAGAGATTGGTAGTAGGTGAACAGTTGGACTAGATGATCTTGGAGGTCTTTTCCAACCTTGGTAATTTCATGATTCTGTGATTCTATATTTGCTCATTTTGTGCACATGAATAGTCACTTTAATTAAAGAATATGCAGATGGATAGTGTTTGATAGCATTTACAGCCAGGAGGGCAAATTGCATTTTGGGGTGCATTAAAGACAGCAGAGCTAGCAAGTCAGAAGAGGTGACTCTTCCACAATATTTAGCACTAGTGAAGTCTCACTTTGAATATCATGTGCTGTTCTTAGCTCCACAATATAAAAAGACATTAAGATAACTGAGAATATTCAGAGCAGTGTAACAAAGCTGGTAACAGGCTGGGTGGCATATCCTGTCAGGAGAGGGTGAGGACACTTGGGTTGCTGAGGATGGAGAAGAGGAGGCTGAGAGGTGACCTCACTCCTTTCTGCAACTCCATTAGGAGGGGAAGCACAGAAGGAGGTGCCATGCTCTACTCTATAAATCAATTTTAGGATATGAAGCATTGACACAAAGCTGTATCACAGGATGTTCTGAATGCAGACCAGGAAAAACACTGTTTACTGGGAGAGAGTTCAAACACTGGAACAGGATTCCTAGGGAGGTGGTTGATGCACCACATCTGTCACGATTCAAGAAACATTTGGAAAACATCCTTAGTAATATGTTTTAACTTCTGTTGGTTCACAGATCATCAAATGCTTGAGGCAGGAAGGGACTTCTGGGCCTATATTGGGTCATATTCTATGTACATGTACTCTTATATATCTATTCTTATATACCAGAATTTTGCAAAACTTACAGGAATAGAAGTTATAGTTCACATAGACTTTTCTAGTCTTTATTGAAAGAACTGAGTTATGAATATGCAAGTATAATGGAATGTACTCATTCATTTTAAAGTGTTGTAAAAATTTAATTCTAAAGTGTCGAAATGTCTAATGAAAAACTTAAAGGAAATGGATGATTTTTTCCTGTTGTAGAGTCCACACATCTTCACAACACAATGAATTACTAATGAAAATGAAAAATTACATGTATTGACTCCTGATTCTGTTACTTATACATATATTTTTTTTCCAACAGTAATTTTCAGCATGGATTTTTTTATTTTTATTTTTATTTTATTTATATATATATATTTTTTTGTAGTGAAAGACCTTCAAATTTTAGCAAAAGTAAGATTCATATATTTTATTAATACTGAGGAAAATGGAAATATATAACCCTAAGTAAGTGGGAAATCTGCTTTCATTACTATTCATATTACATCTAATTCTAGTATGAGGGATAAAAAAAAATTACAGTCTCTCCTCATTCACTCCTATCTTTAGAAATGCTTAAGCCAGAAAATGGCAAACATTTTTAAGATATGTACTTGCATATGAAAACAATGGACAATAATTTTTTTAGTACAAAAATCTATGGTTGACTGAAAAAACTTCTGAAATTCCAGGGACAGGCTTCTCATGACTTCAAAAGGTTTCAAAGGTTTTTGAATAGACCCCATGGAGTCTTATCCACTCTAAATTTTAACGCCCCAAGCAATTAAACTCCCTCTAGTCTTCTTTAATTAGCTCACACAGTAATTTTATGAATTATTTTAAATACAGAATCTATTTTACATCCTTGCTGATTTTACAGTTACTTGTTTACTTCTATCAGTGCACTCACAGAGAATTTCATATTTTGTGAAACAATTCAGGATGTCTTTTCTTTCAGGTGCACTCTCATTCTCCATGATCCCAAGGATAAGTATTTTATAACTTAGGAAGCCCTTTCATGCATGTTTGTGTGAATGTGTTACACCAGAAGATGTCTGAACTATTAATATTTAATTAGATACACTGTACTTTAAAGCACCTTGGAAACAGTTTTTTCCTCTTGTTTTTCCCAAAGAGCTAAAGGTTTGCCACAGAAGTTTCTAGGGCTTCTTAAATTAACTAGAAAACAACAACAACAACAACAAACAATTTCCAAAAAAATCTCAAATTTGTCAAAACTGTCTGCTGGAGTTGTAATTATGTTTGATATACTGTTGACATCTCACTGCACCTTCTTCCTTGTATGGTGCATCACAATATACTGACAATATATTGTCGTTGACGTTCCAGTAATAAGAGACATCACACAAAATTTATGGTTGCTGATTTGGTCTTCCTAAAGTGTAATCATCTGCATTACCTCTCAATTTGTACTCAGAAATACTTATTAAAAGAATATACTGCAAATACCCTTATCTTTTCAATGCTTTGCACCTCTTTCAATAATAGCATCCTTCCTCTTATATTCAGTACCACAATTACACCAAAATGTCCAAAAATAATTTCTCAGTACAAAATCAGATATGAGAATCAGATATATCTCTAGGTGCAATACTATATACGTTAATCAAAACACTGCAAAGTCATTTTATCATTTTCTACTGATAGACAAGATAACTTTCTCACGGCCATTTAATGACACTGTCTTTAATACAGTCAATCATGAACTCAACACTACCAAAATTGAACTGACAGACTGTGCTCTGAAGATGACTAGATTTTTCCTGACTATGAATGACAAATCTTCTTACACAAATTAGCAGTATTTCTTTAACATCCATGTTTGAAGCTATTGGTGATGGTGATGGAGGAGTTGGGGGGGGGGGAAGAGAAAAAGCTTGAGGAAGTTCTTTCTCCATGATCTCATACCCTTAGCAGACCAGTATGCAGGGTGGCCTACAGAGGCACATCTTTTCATGTTTGTTATATTTCATCCTTCATTCATTTCACGTTTTGTGCTAAAATTTCAGACACATGACATCTATCACACCACCATCGTCATGCCAAGATTTAATGAAACTTCTGCAGTGTAGCTGTTGTATTTAAGAGTAATATTTTTCTAGATCTCTTTACGATAAATAAATCAGAATTTGAAAAAATAAGGAAACACATTATCATTTTTATATTTTAATTTTTCAAACTGATTTATTTTTTAATAATATTTTAAAAAGTTAATATGCTGTGACAAACTGTAATTTGATTTGAACTGATATAAATGGGTACAGCTCTTGCAGAATTGCTAAAATCTCTTTCTTAAACAGACTGACTTATTTCAGAAAAAGAATCATCAGCTCTTTCTTCCTTTCTTTATGGTTGAGATATGATTGTAATTGCTTCTCTTTCATCAAATATTTCATAATATTTACACATCTATATCACACAATAAACATAAGATCACTTTTTCCTGGAGTTTTTTTCTGTTCACAATTTTTTTTCTGCACTCACGTTAGGAAGTCTCCAAGTTTATTCAAACTCTCCTCAAATCTAGAAGAAGGTTGTGCTGGTTCAAGCAAGATTAGTTCACTTCATAAACAACAGCATCACATTTTCACTTCATTAAAATATCATCAAATTATCTGATACAGACTTAGAAGAAGAAGAAATACTGTTGGTGTTGAGTACAGAAGCTAGAAGATATATTATATAAAATTTACGTTGATTTACAGAAAATGATTAACATTTTAGCCACCAAAACTGCTCTCCCTGTATGCCACCTCTTTTGCCCCCATTGACTTTTCCCAAGATTACTGACGTTTACAGTCCATTAAGAGGCTGAGAAGATGCATGCTTAATCACTGCTCTAAATGACTGCAGGAAACTCAAGTTCTTCATGTGTTCCTTATTTACAGTTCTCTGTGTGAGATTCTCCATCTACACACTTATTTTAAATACTTCAACCTCAGAATAAATTATCTGAAATCACATCTAAAACCAAAATTTTAAAAACATGAATTCAAAACAGCTGAATTCTCAGATGTTCAACACTGACTGCAACTATTTTCAGAATTAAATGTTAATATTACTGTTGTAGTGCTTTCTGATCATTGACAGAGAATTAATCAATGGTTATTTACTTTTTAATATATACATTTTTAACCATCAGAGCAGTTCATCAACTCCTCATCTAAAAAAGAAATGAGAAATTGGATTTGGATAAATTCACTCAACATCTTTTGCAAACAGGCCCTCAGACTTTTCCATGCATTTCTTTCACTTCCCCAACAACTTGTTATTTAGATTGCACCAGAACATATGCAAGCCTCCACGAACTGCCACACCACTCATGATTCCTCATCTACTTTTGGAGCTTCCAGCATAAATGGCAGAATATTTTCACCTGTCCCTCTTGTCCTCAAATATTTCTTCTTAAAATCTGTTAAATTCTTGTACCAACTCTCATGCAAGAGATCAGCAAGCCTCTGGTTACTTAGCATGAAGACTTCTCCAAGAAGTTGTTTCATCTCATTGCCTAGCCTACTTTGAGAAAGTTTAACCTACTTTGCAAAAGGTAAGATTGTTATTCTGTAGTTTTAATAAGAAAGAGATTGGAGTCTAGGGACCCAAAATAAGCATGGCTACTTACCTAGAACCAAATCTTCTGAGAAGATGTCTTCTTCTGAAAACAGCACTTGTGAGGATTCAGCTAAATGTTAGGTGACTGGCAATCCACAATATGGTCTTTTACTGAAAGCCACATAGCTAATTTGCTTGTTCTTAGACTTGGCTTGAAAATCACAATCTTAAAGCTACAGCACAATCTCTTGTACTCAGTCAAAATGCTATGCTGTTTTGTGTCCTTTTTAGCTTCAACATCACAGTGACAAGTGTTGCTAAGAGTGGCAAGTGGCCCCTATTTTTAATGTCTGTACAGTAAATAGTAAAACAAAATTATGAAGATAAAAAGATAAAAAGATTATTTAGCAGGAGTGTTTAATTTCAAAATGGTACAAAATGAAATTAATATATTAAAAAGTGATGGTTATCATGGAAATAATAAAAGCAGGTCTTCAATTACTCAGTCATGTGCATACACCAAAATGGTACCACAACTGTGTCTGCCTTTCATTACATCATATTAGCAATTCGTACAAAGGCTGTTTGCCACAAAAGAGATATACTCACCTTTAAACCCAAATACTTACTTAAAACTACTGGGACAACAACAATAAGCACTGTGCAACAATAAGATCCAAGCATTCAAACAAAAATAGAGCATTGTGGAAATAGAGTATTTTATGGAAATAGCATATGTTGATATAGTTTGTAGAACTTCAACACACAAACAAGGAAAATGCCCAGAAGATGAGCATATCGTGTGTAGTTTGGTATTCTGAGAAGTACACAACTCAGACACAGATACAAAACCTCAGGACAGCTACTGAGAAACTGCCAGCTAAGGATGCACCATAGCCTACTAAAAACTAACTATCAGCTTAAAAAAAAAGAAAAAAAAAATAGAACAAGCAATCTGTAGTCACCTGTCAAACTAAGCTACACTCCCATGTGCTGTTCTACATTTGATTTGATTTTTTTTTTTTTTTTTTCCTATCTTTATAGATTTTTCAAAAACATCTAAGTACTTTTGTTTGCTAAAAAATTCATACTGGAAGATATTTTTAACTTTACTATGCTGTTCAGTGGAGCATATGAAGTATGGAAATACAAAGTTTCAAAAAAATATTTCCTTACTTTAGAAATAATACATCATATGAAGAGTCTTCATAAAGTTCTGCTAATTATCCTTTGCATTAAAGACTCACAAAAACAGAACACAGTGCCAGAACAAAGCAGATGATTCTTGAATTACTCCAGGACTGAATTACTAACAGGCAATAATTCATATTTTCTGGAAGAACAAACAAACAAACAAACAAAACCTAACACACTATTTTTGGCAGAACAGTGTTTTACACTTAGAACCGCTTTCATGTAACAAAGGATGAAATTGATTTGCCATAATGTAGGGGTCTAGAAGTTAAATCTATTACTCTGAGACAGTCATTGAAAGGTCACCTCATTGTTTTCAAAGAGAAACAAGCACCTCTAAAGATAATACATTTCATCCTAAAATAGCTTCTAAACTAGGCCAGATTATTTATCTTTCAGATATGCCTATTTATTTCATTTACTGGAAAGGAAGCCTGTGTGACTAGCATGAAATTGGACAACTTGCTTTAAGAGCACTGAAGTTACATAAAATTAAACCTGCTCAGATGATCTTTCATTATAGGATTGGGCTGGGAATACAAGCTGTTGGAGTTCAGCCTGGCAGCAGTGCAACACCATAGGGGATCTCCTCTCCTTCCAGGGAAATAGAGGGAAGAAAAAAAAGCAACACATTGTAGAACTCAGTTGAGATGAAAGCAGAAAAGGAAGTAAAAAATATATTAATAATACATACATATATTTACAAAGCACGTGATGCACAATGCAACTGCTTGCCACCCACTGACTGATATGCAGCCATTGCCCAAGCAGTGGCTACCTCCCCAGCCAACTCCCCTCAGTTTTACTGTCTTTTCACATGATGTCATGTTGTACAGAGTATATCTTCGGCCAGTTTGGGCCAGCCGTCCTGTTCTGTCTCCCTCTAAATCCTCATTGGCAGGACAGGATGAGAAGCTGAAATGGCCTTGGTTCAGTGCAGCACTGCTGAGCAAAAACTAGAACACTGGTGTGTCGCCAACACTGTCTTTCTCCTTAAGTCAAAACATAGCATTATATCAGACATGAAGATCTGCTCCATCCCTCTTGAAACCAGGACACATGCATTTAATAGCGTATTTTACACCTGTAGTTACACTTCAACTAGTTGTGCACCATTTCCTTATGTGGATTAAATGCATTGATCAAGTCAGTGTTGAACCAGTAAGCAAGGCCCATTAAAAGTAATTTTCACTGGATCAAAGTCCATTACTTTCAGTTATGCTTTGATTCTCCATCTCCATCATGCTGGTTATTCACCTAGCTAAAGTTTGCCCTCATCTCTCAGCATGTAAAATTCTGAATTCCCTCCACTAAAAGCTCTGAGAGTGCTCTGCACCTTTTAGTTCTCAAGGGCACATGGGAGGAGAGATCAAACTCCTAAAGAAAAATCTATTGCAACTAATGTTATGTGGGCTAGCAGGTAAATACTGCCTTCAAAGTCCAACTTTCAAAGTGGCCATAAAACCTCAATACATTGACAGCTGTCAGGTACCAAAGTTTTCAGCATTCTGCTGAGCAATTTGTTTGACTTTTTTTAAGCTAACATTTCTGTATTGATTTTCTGTAATACTCCAACTCTGTTCATTATTTTTCTTTGCCTGTCTTTTCCTTCTTCCTGTAATTTCTCTATTTACTTTCCTCTTTGGCTTTTATTTATTTATTTATTTATGGAATTCTCTTCAGACTTGTCCTTGTTCTCTTTGCCTAGATCTTTCCAAGAATCATTCCTCAAATTCTTCACACAGTGTATAACCTATTCCCAATTCAGGCCAGCACACTAGGCAGAAAACAGCCATTTGTTAAAATCCACAAGCTTTCACATCTTGAAGGTTATCTACAGTGCCCTTCCCTTTTCCTTCCTCCTTTCACAATTTAACCCCTATCTTACATCAGTAAACCAAAACTCCCGTATATGAGAGTTCATCATACCACAACTACGTTCAGTGACTAAAGTTTTGTATTTAAGGTCTATTCATGAACCCATCATCTTCAGTACAACCCAGCACAATGGCAGGGTGTCATTTCTGCAGATTTATTCTGGTGATATTTTCTGCAGCAGCTAGCGGTGTTGTAAGAGTAGAGAAATAGGCCTGGAAAGCATTTATAAGGCTTGGCAGTTTCCAAAGGACAAATGAATATGCATCTAAAGGAGCTTCCAAACCTCTGAGCTTGGCCAGTCATACAGGATTTTCATCTCTCTCCATTTCCACCCACGATTAAGCTTTATATTGGCAGAATAATTTCTATAACAAATGGATGTATTTAACTGATTTTCATCTGATATTCCTGTCTTCCAGTCTGATAGGGTCTCCTGCTTCAAATGTAAGAAATATAACCCAATTCAAAGTGGAAGAAAATGGCACTGGCAGTTGGATTTCAGTTGTTTGAACTGCGTGAAAAGATTTGGGTATTTGTGGAGACAAAACACTTTCTGATGCTCAAAATTATTTTCATTTGTGGTCAAATAAAGAAAACGGCCTTGGGCAGGAACTGATTTCATTCAACCTGGCTTTGAAAAGGGCAAAACTTCTTAGTTTTCTAAGTTTTTCTGCAGGAGAAAAGCCACTGTTATTTTATGATTCTGTTGTAAAACATTTCCAAGGCAGCTAAGTTTATTGTACTAGCACTAATCATTTAAAACTAATACTACCTTTAAAATGTACAGTACAAGGCTAGATTGACATCAAAATGAAAACAGAGATCACTGGTCTTGCAGAAAGATTATTCCTCTTGTGAATGGGTTAAACTGTTACTGTCAGTTTGAATGCAATTAGTACAACTGATATGCAAAGAACTGCTCTGTCAGGAAATGTCACTGTCACTGAGCACTGTTCCCAGGCCGCCTTCTATTTTTCGTCTGGCTCAGAAAATTTTAATAACAGGCCGGATTTCAAATGCAAAATTTTAACCAAAGTACTTAACTCCTCCCCACTGTCTATTTCAATGTTCATTTTCTGCTTTGTGCTTCTCATAATCCTTGGTTACCAGGAAACTATTCTTGACTGCCCCTTTTCTTCTTTCCTTAACTCTTTCTTTCTTGTCCTCATTAACCAAAATTATACGTTTTGTTGACATTTCTTATACAATTTAGTCCTTTTTGATCTGTAAAAATACCCACAGAAGACAGCAGAAGACAAGTACAGAGGCAGAAGTAATTAATGTTTGGAGAACTGCACTGAAGATCTATTCACTGTAACATGTACCCACGTCCTGTGAACATGTCTTTTCCCACAGTTTTTATTTTTTTTCCCTGCAGTTCCTTGAAGATTACTTTTGCTGCTCATCATTTTCTCTCTGGCAACTTAGTGGGGAGAGTCAGGAGAAAGTGGGAAGTGCTTATTCCTAGAGCCAGGCTCTTTTATGACCCAACAAACAGGGTAAGGAGAAATGCTGACAGGATAGTAGGTAGATAAACTCCTTGATAAGGAATAGGTGATTACCTAGGTCCCTCAGCTTGATCTATGTGGGAATAACCTCTTGGCTAGAGTGCAGTTGGGGGACCTATACATGGCAATATGAGAATCCGAATCATGAGCTTCTTTGACACCCCATCCCCACTAGCTTGCTTTTGCTAAAGTGTGTCTTTTTCTATATGTACTTCTGTCCCTCATTACTTTGATCTCTCAGGAGGCTCAGGAAGGGATTAACTTGAAGCTTCTTCAGTGTTTGCCACCCAAGCAGATGGGAAGAGCAGTTATCCTCTTCCTTTCAGCCTCAGAGTGGTTGCTGATCTACCTGGGATGAGCAGCCCTGAGCTGCCTGCCAGCCAGCATGCTGACACCCGGCAATCTTATCGCTCCTCCTGCTTCACACTGCCTTATGAAACCATTGAGAAAAATGAGCTTGTCATTTCCTATCTCCTCCTGCTGCCTATCACTGCCAGCAAAGACGTTACCTCTTGCATGACTTGAGTGCACGCATCTACCAGTGTCTCTTAATACTCTCATTTCAAATACAGCCTCATACCAAATTCTCATCAGTTTGTTAATAAATTGCAGACCCTAAACCCTAGGCCAAAGTCCTAATACTGACTATGTTTCACTCCCTTTTGAGAAAACCATAACTGTGTCATGACTGAGCCTGCTTTAATTCACGTCTCCTGGTGTGCAAAAGCAATTTGGTGTGCAAGCATTTAATTTAACTAATTTCTGAAATAACTCATGGATTTTAAACAATGACTTCCTCCAAAAAAAATGAGATGAAAACTGACTTGATTTCCTCATGCAGCCCTGCATACAGCTGTCCTGAGAATCACGTCATTTCTGCCTCCACTTGCTGAAAATTCTCTCTCATCCCAGTTCTCACAGTTCTCATCTATTCAAATCTATTCATTCTGCCTTCACTTAGTAAGTTTAAAGTTCACTTAATGCTCACTGTGACCATTAGCTGCATTTTTGTTTGTTAGACCATTATGCTCAGTAAACCACATGGTGTGTTGATGGTGTGGTTTGTGCAGTGCAATTGTCATCTACTTTAAAAATATGCTGCACAAGTGAGCTCTAAAACTGCAATTTCAATTTGTGCAAATATGTATCTCCAGACCTTTGACTGCAAAACATGGACACAATTTCTTCCTAAAAATACTGATATTAAAAAAAAAAAAAAAAAAAAAAAAAAAAAAAAAAAAAAAAAAAAGGCTCTGAAGCAAGCAAACTAACCTACTCTTTTTACTGAAACCAGCTCAAAACAGATACCTTTACTTTCATGACTCTTTCATGACTGCCAACTACAGCATATACATCATTTTAGCAGCACAATGCAATTGATCGTCTATTTCCTTGTAAGTAGATAAAATGGTAGATAACGGGGCATGTCCTAGGCAAACTACTTCCTGTCAAAATCTTCAGAAGCTGGAGAATGAGATAATTATTTGTTCCAGAACTAAAAAAAAATCTCTGTTTCTATCTCATCTCTTTCAAGATGGGACAGAAAAGTCACCCTTTCCTCAATATTAAATGACTCAGTAAACTCTAGATGTGTGAAATACCCATCTTTCCTGCCAAAAGTCCCAGCTGTCTCCTAATCACTTGCTGATATCTCTTTTTTTAAAATACACTGTCATTCAGAAATTGCTAAAAAGTACAGCACAACATTCCATATACATAATATTTTATTTCTTTTTTGTAGGCACTTCCCTTCAGCCTTGGCAGTGTTTGACAGCACTTTCTAGTTCTGCACTACGCATCAGTCAGTAGCAGGTAAATAAATTAAGAGAAAAACTTCATATGTGAGTTGATCCACAATAAAGTTTTATAGCCTTTGATGCTTTTGCAGTGCACAAGTCCTTGGAGTAAGTAAAATGTACTAATGTTTAGAATCAGTCAGATTTGAAATGACTTACAAAGAGTTTTTCTTTGCAGGTGGACAGCTGTGGTGTGGCTGAACCTACAAATCAAGCTATGATCTCCACCAGACATGGCTGAACTGGGACTGTTGGTCAAACTGGAAAGCAAGAAGAAAATGCACAGGGAATGGAAGCAGGAACAGGTAACCTGGGAGGAGTGTTGGGATGCTGCTAGGATGTGTAGGGATGGGGTCACAGGAAGGCCAAGGCCAAACTGGAACTGGACTTGGAAGGGGTTGCAAAGAAGTATAAGAAAGGCTTCTATAGGTACATCAACCAGAACAGGAAAGTCTGGGAGGGTACACTCCCTGGTGAGCAACACAGGCTGGCTATTAACAATGGACAAGGAGAAGGCTAAGGTACTCAACAACTTTTTAGACTCAGTCTTCACTAGCATCTGCTTTACATACATCCCTTAAGTAGATGGTTTAGAAGGTGCTAAAAGAGGGACACTGTCTTCAGCTGTAAGCAAAGATCAGGTTAATGACCTGAGGAACTTGAAATTCATTAATTCTATGAGTCCTGATAAAATGCATTCCAGAGTTCTGAAGGAACTGGCTGATGTTGTCAAGACACGCTCAAAGATACTTGAAAAGTCATGGCAGTCAGGTGAAGTCCCCACTGACTGGAATAAAAGCAATATCACACCCATTTTTAAGAAGGGTTGAAAGGACTGAGGCAACTACCAAACTGTTATCCTCATCTCAGTGATGAGGAAGATCACAGAGCAGATCCTCCTGGAAGCTATATTAAGGCACATGGAAAAAAAGACAAGTGATATGGGATAACCAGTATAGCTTCACCAAGGACCTGGCCACCTTGTTGCTTTTTGTGATGGTGTAGCTTGATCAGTAGACAAGGGAAGAGCCACTGACGTAATCTATCTGCACTTTAGTTAGCCTTTGACACAGTCCCCTATAACATTCTTCTCTCCAAATTTGAAGATATGGTTTTGATGGGTGAACTGTTCGATGGACAAAGAACTAGTTGCAAGATCATTCCCAGAGACTGGTGGTCAATGGCTCAGTGATGGAGACTGGTGACAAGTGGTGTCCCTTCGGGCTTGGTACTGGGATCAGTTCTCCTCATATATCTTTGTCAATGACATCAACATTGGGATCAAGCATACAAGTTTGTGGATGACACCAAACTGTGTGGTGTAGCCAAAAACACTTGAGGGACAATATGCTATTCAGAAAGACTTAGATAGGCTCTAAGAGGGGGTCCAGGAGATCATGAGGTTCAGCAAATCCAAGTGCTAAAGTCTTGCACCTGGTTCATGACAATCTCCCTATCATTAAAAGCTGGGGGATGAAAGGGTAGGGCAGAGCCTACTGGAACAAAAGAAGCATGGCCAGCAAGGCAAGGGAGGTGACCTACCCCCTCTACCCTGCACAGGTGAGACCTCATGTGGGGTACTGAGTCCAGATGTGGAGAACTCAGTATAGAAGAGATGTGGACATGTCAGAAAGTGTCCAGAAGAGGGTCATAAAAGTGATCCAAGGAGTGCAACACCTCTCCTGTGAGGACAGGAGGAGAGAGCTGGGACTGTTCAGCCTGGAGAAGAGAAGGCTCTGGAGAGACCTGAGAGTGGCCTTTCAGTATCTGAAGGGGAAGTGTTGGAAGGTAGGGGACAGATTCTTTAACAGGGTCTGTTGTGGTAGGACAAGGGTAAATAGTTTTAAATTAAAAGAGTATATATTTATATTGGACATAAGAAATTAGTCTTTTGCAACAAGGGTGGTGAACTTCTGGAATAGGCTGCCCAGAGAGGTAATGGAAGCACCATCATAGAAGACATTAAAGGCCGGACTGGACAGGGCTTTGGGCACCTGATCTAGCTGTAGGTGTCCCTGTTCATTGCAGGAAAGCTGGACTAGATGACCTCTAAGGGTCCCTTCCAACTCTAAGGATTCTAAGACAAAAATTGAAGAATAAATACTGCAAGGTTAAGTGAGTTGATAGAATTTATAATCTCCAGGTTTCAAATAACTTCACTAATTAACAATTCATTCTCCATACTCTGAATGTTGTCTTATTTTCATATAATGCATTTTTACATACTTAGGTGCCCACAGACTTTTGCTAACGGTTTGTTATAAATAAACTCGTCTTAATAACAAAGTTATTATTTTCAGGATAATCACCTAAGATCATAAACAGTTTTTATTTCTTTTTTTAAAAACAATATAATTAGTCAGTAAATGTATTTCAGTCTTTTTGAGAGGCTTTGATTTTGCATGACAATTTCCTTCTAGATAATTTAAAACCTGCAGATCAATTTGTTTAAGTGCAACAACCACTCCAGCATAGGACAAAGAAAATATGATTGCTTTAAATCTCATACATGCAGCTTCCCATGGGAGTGGAATACAGATGAGCTGCAAATGAAATACTCTCATCACCACACTGCCCAAAGCAATTTTCCAGTCTTCCCCCTCCCCTTAGGATTTATTTTACTCCACCTTTACTATGTTTATAACGTGTTTTACATGCTAATGAGAAGTGACAGGGACTAAGTAATTAGGAAGCAAGACTGTAGCTTGTCATGCATTTTAAATACTCTAAACTGCAAATCTGGAATAAATATTCAGCCTCTTTCCTCATTTTCTTCTTAATTAGTAAACACAATCAACTTATTACCTTCCATTGGTGACTAATTGAAAATAAATGCGTTGTTAGAATAAGCATGTTTGATCAGCCCTAGCTCTTTTATATTTGGTCATTTTTCTTACTTTATTCTACTTAAGTTTGTACAATACAGTGTGAGCAACATAAATCCTAGAGAAGAAATGGTCCTTTCACTGAGGCTGAGACCATGTCTATGCAAAACAAAAATGGTTTGAGCTGGATGGATCTGCTGCACAGATGTGCAGCTGTGTGGCTTACTTGGGTAATTTTAATTGATAAGAACTTTGTATTATGACTGTGGAGAACAATTTTACCATGAGGCTGAGTTGTCAGTGATGAGGTCTGAAGACATCTGCATTTGAACACAATGGAGTTTTGATGACACTTAGGAAGAAAAGAACTGTGGGACTGCCAGCAGCTCCTCTGTGAAGAACGTTAGGAGTGAGGACTGTATTAAGAGTGAGGTCTGTAAGCAGTGCCATGCAACCAAAATCTCTTTTCACCACTTTTCTTCCACACCCTTCCTCTGCATCCACCGTGTTTGTTCTTTCAAAGTTTTTCTCAAGATCCTCTCTGTAAGATTAGGAGCTAGGCACATAACATTTAGCATTTCAATTCTAAATGTCTATGGTCCTGAGTGGATTAAGTTTCAGAATACACTTCTGAAGTCTGAGAGCATTATCATCCTAATCATGCAGGTCAAGAGAAAACTCAGAACAAATAAGTAACTTTTTCCAAAGTATTTCAATTGAAAAAAATATTATTTCTCTTTGCAAAACTTTACAGTAATTTGTGCCAAATATACAGTCGAGTTTAAAGACCTCTGAAGACTTACCTGTTGAGTTTACATTATCACCATATGTATTTTCCCTTCAAATAGCGTGTTTTTAATATGCCATACCTAGATGGTGTTTTTTCAGTAAAATATTCCAAAGAAAACAAGATGCACATTTACTAAGTCTTATTACACTCCTGGAAGCAACAGGGGGCATAAATAATGGAAGTTTCTTGGTAAAATGATCAAAATGGAGCTTTTAACAATTAGTTACATGCTGATAGTTATAGTACAATGGCTCTGAAAAAAAAGTACTCTCTATCAGTCCTTTTTCCATGATGGCCTTGTAAGCTCTGTTCATCAAGGACTTCTAGATTTTCAGATGCTTACATAGTACTAAGAAATCTAAACATAGTCTGGGGGCACGTTAGGCTGTAATTGCTATACATGTGAAGTCTTTACAACCATTACCATAAAAATGATCTTGTTCATACTGGATTTGAGAACTAATCATGCATATACTAGAAAGATTGAAGAGTAAGTATATTTTACCCAAGTTAAAGAGGCTACAGTGATGTATAAAAAATAAAGACTAGTATATACAATTTTTATTCTTTACAATTTTTCCTGAGAAGTTTAATATTCACATTTTTTTAATAAGACAATCTACACTGTATTTTATACAGTTCTATCATCATACATTTTAATGTAGAAACATAAAAAAAATAATATTAGCAGTAATGTCAATTTGATATCTATGCAAAGGTAAACATAATATGGCAGTGATTGATTGGTTTTATGCTGGCAATTTGCATAGGAGAACAATCTGAACATTATAGCCTGAGATATTGTCTCCCTCTTGTTAATAAAATAAGCAAAATAATTAATTTAAAAGAAATAGTGAAGCTATTTCCAGTTCCATACTACATATAGCAAATATGTATGGAAATAAGGAGCCAGAACTTAATAGCAAAAGGTAACTGAATCATACTGATGTTCCTCTTAATTCTCTCTGAACTCAGCTAGCCAGATAAGCATAAATTGCAATCTGTCTAGCCAGTGAATAAGGGAAGATAAAAGATGAATTATTCCTTTGAACTCATTTTTGACAGGTGAAGTACCGACATTGTAAGGCAGACCTTCTCATCTTATTAAAAAAATTAATAAACAAACTTCATCTTTTTACATATTGTATTGCTGTTAATGCACTTTGAGAAGTGTAAACACGTGATACAAAAATTTCCCTCATAATAATGCTTCCTAAATTATCTGTGGTTTTGTTTGTTTGTTTAGGAATTGAGAAAGAAGAGTTTGAAATGCACAGCTTGGCAAGGGGCAAAATAAGACTCTTCTGGAGGCTAAAGAGAGTATGTTCCACAAAGTAAGGTGGATTTGCTCAGTATTGGTGAAGGAGTATTTTTATAAATTAACCCAAGGCCTATGTCTCATAATTCACTTGACAGTTTATCAGCCCTGGAAATGAATTCAAGCAATTTAGATGAAGGATGAAGGCAGTGGCTTCAAAGCTCTATGAGATGGTTCAGAAATATTCCTTGAGTTTAAGCTTTTCATGTTCTAAAGGTTAATGGTCCCCAGTCATGCCTTCCATTGGGTTTTATTAGTGTAAAATCTAGCCTGCAAGATTGCTCTGGATGCAGCATAAGAAAGGTAAATAGCATGAAAGATAGTTGTTTTCAAATCAAGTTATCTCGCGATGTTTGTTTAAAGTAGGATGGGTTTATGAGTCTTCAAAGCCACTCTGAGGAACAACCACGACTGCTGGAAAAATCATATAGTGGAGATGAGTTTTCTAAGTGATTTCAGTATCTAAACAATACTCTATTTGAAACAAGGCTTTTTATGTTGAAGCCTGATCCTCTCTATACAGACATTTTCAGTTCAGTTCTAGTATTGGTGGGTGGTTTTTCATTCACACAAAAACTCCAAAGTTGATTCTTCAAAGTTTTAATTCATATCATCCTTCTGTAAGTAGGACATTTTTTCTGTCATTAAATGATATGTTTACTAAATGTGGGCAAAACTTACAGAATGTTTTCTTTTTTAGTTCCCAAAAGGCTATGGGAAAATACTCTCCCAGATAGGGAAGTCATGCAGAATGGTAGAAATGATAGAAACTGAAGTGATAGAAAGTAACTTGACTTTGATTGGGACATAAAAAATCTTAATCACTTATTTTAATTACTTCTTAATAAAATAATTCTTTACTCTTTTTTTTTTTTTTTTTTTTTTTTTTTTTTTTTTTTTTTTTTCCCATCAATTGCTGTGACAGTGTTTAGAATTTCACATTATTATGGTAGTCTTTCTAACAATTCCAAATAGCTTTTTTTTTTTTTTTTTTTTTTTTTTTTTTTTCACTATGCCCTATTAAACCACTTTACAGAATACTGAGAATGTGCATGAAATGATTCCTGGACATACTGTGGATTAACAGATATAATATCATAGTCATATGGCATCACGAATGTCACTACTTTGTTCTCTCATGTGAGTAATAAGGTTACCACATTTGACAATAATAGTTATTCTTCCTGGCCCAGCCCAATAATGATCACTTGGACTTACAGCTCCACTGAGTTCACCACTAAGAAACCCAGTCTGAGGCCAAGGCGTAGTGTTCTGACTGAGACCCCCAAGAGGAAACATCACCTGCCCTGGGCTTGCAAGAACCTGAGCTGAAGTACTTGTGAGGCTAGATCATAATTAAAGAAACGTCAACAAATCAGAATAATGTCTAGACTCACCCTCACTCTTTCCTATAAAATGACATCAAAATAGCAGGTGCATTTTGGATGGCTTAAAAAGTTAATGCACCTTAAACTTTTTCAAAATGTACTCATACTTTGTATTGCTTACTTATACTTTGTAATGGGGAGAAAGAGTGCTGAATTCTTTGATTTAATCAGGTTATCTATTTTGAGGCAACTGTACTAGAAGCTTCTTGATAACAGAATCAACCAACAAAACCTATACTGTGAAGCAGCATTTGCAAAATGTATGCCCATCTTCTTGCAAAGTCTCACTCCTGGTCCAGGCACTTGAGTATGTATGACTAATCTGAGAGTCCAGTTTCTTCAACTAAGAAATACATCTGCCACCTCTAAATAATTAATTCAGTTAAATTTTCCTCTTCCTTTGATAATCTCTGTAATAACTTGTGATAAGAACTTTGACTTGTTTTAGACTTTGTACCCTAAATAAACGCTAGTAATTTCATAGTAGACAACAGAGGTTATTGCTCCAGGATGTTTTTCTTCCTGCTGTAAAAACATGTTATGTAAATGATTAGAGTGCATTACAATGGTTCCATTTTCTTTACAAATGAGAGGGAACATATTGAAGTAACACAAAACTGATGAAAAGATTCACTTACTCTCCAAAGACAGGATAAACAAAATTCAAAGAGATTAATACATACGACATGTCATAAGAGAAAAGAGAGCTGCAATTTCTCTTATTTTATTAGAAATAGAAAAACCCATGCAATGCTTTCTCAACACTAAAATAGTCCTTATATTTTCACTTCTTCACAGAAGCTGCTGGTAGTTATTTAGTCATAGATTTTTGTTTGGCCCAAGGGAACCATTGTGATCAGCTAGTCTGACCTCTATAATCTTTTCAACAGATTTTCTAACACGAGGAAGTGCGTGCACAGAATTACACACAGCATAATTGATATTTTGTTGTTGTTGTTGTTTCTATTTGTTTTTCATCCTTCCATATTCAATGTATCTCAAAGCATTTTACATAGTAATAAATCACAAACTGATCAAGCAAGCGGTTTGTAGAAAAATATTCACCAGTGTTGCAACAGTACCTGCATTTAATACTGCACTGGAAGAGATCACAAATCACCAAGACAGAGATGATTCAGAACTTTAAGGAAGAAAGATGTGAACTTCTTGCCAAACTATAAATCTATCATTCGTTTACCTCTGAGATATTTTAAAGCCATCAAGAAAACATATTTAATACATATTTTTTCCTAGTTTCATTTTTAGAATAATCCGTTCTTTATACAGAATAGTAAAGTTTTTCATTCTGTGACAGAAAGGAAAGACATATTAAATTTTCAATACAGCAAAGAATGTAAGTGCAAATTACCTCAAATCAGTTAGAAAATAAAATTTTGTTTAATCCAGATATAGCCAAAAGGGCATCACTGCATTAATATGAAAGAATATGCAGTGTTATTTCTAAAGTACTTTGAAACATTTAGATAAGTAATTCAGAGGCTACTTGACATATTCAAATTAAGCAATGCACTGCAGTTTTTTCCTCAAAGAATTTCACCATTCTTACAGCAAAACATATATAATCTAGTGATTTATTTGTTATCTTCAAGTTCAGTTTTTATTTTTTACTATCTAAAATGTGGATTTTTTCCCAAACCCAAGATTTGAATTAGGAGATACAGACTCTTAAGAATTCTTTACACCTCGCAATTTGGGAGTGTTATAGATGCTAACCTCAAACAGGGAAGGAACACTGAACAATACTGTGTTAGAGAGTTTGCTACTGTGTATGACTTGGCCCTGATCATCAAGGCCTGTAAAGGGGATATCAGACCAGCAAATGGCTATCACGTCATCATACTTGATACTCCAACATGCAGAAACTTCAACTACCTTTGAATGTTACCCTGTGCATCTTCAGTCCTACCTCCACACTCTCTTGGAGACTTCTGAGTTAAGTGAAAGGCTCACTTTATTGACAGACTGAAGTATGATTTTTCTTTCTTTAACATAACCTCAAAAATGAGTGTTTGTTAATAAAAACATACGCACAACAACACGAAAGCTTGGCAATGTCTCTAGAAATACCATTATTATTTATCCTAACATAATAGGCACAACTACTAAATAATGAAAGCTTTGAACTGTAAGAAAATCCATACCATTCATGGTGTATATAGTAAGTGAATCTGACCTTTTCAACAGAATGGTCCGTGCAGGATTTCACAGAGTAAACCCTGCGTCAATTCTAGGTCTTCTTGACCTAGAGAATATTCCTCAGAAGACATGAAGGGCAAAAAGTTTGAGGATAAGAAATCTAAATACAAGCGTCTACAGTTAAGAGTCTTAACTACCATTACAGTCAACAGAGATTTTTCAGCATAATAAGAGATTCTATAGTCTACTCAACTGAAAAATCCTTTTTCTTCAGAGTGAGATGGAGATACGCCTACAATCCTTAGATTTCCTTTGGGTCTGTGGTCAGCTATAGCCTTTGTTATGTCTTTGTCTTTTAAAGTAAAAGTTTCTACTCTCAGAAATTCTTCTATAAGTACATTCTCCATAACTGCTTATGTGCATAATCAGCTCTACATTTCTTTATTAATACATTCTGATCACTTGGATTTTGTGCTTTTATAGAACTTGAACCAGTCTTAATGTTGATTTTTGCATACCTTCCAAATACGTAGATTTTACTAAACAGCACATTTGTTAATTCTGTCATGAAACTTCTTTTTCTCTTAGGCTACTGAAATCTCAAAATGATGTTTTCCAAGTAACTTCAGCTGATGCCTATCACAGGCTTTGAAGAAGATGTGGTGGTATATAACACCAGCTCAATTCAGTTTTGTTTCAGTACCTTAGAAAGTCCATTAAACTCATTTTCCTATCATATTAAAGGCACAGACTGAGACAGCAAAAGTAGACATACAGGGTTAACTCTATGCATACTATTACTTTCATGCAGTAACCTTGGTGGGTAACCAAACTTACGTCTGCTATGAATCACTACAACAAGAACTCGATTGTATTCTTAATTTTTAATATTTTATAACTTACATTCATATTTGAAAGTGATGAATCCTAAAACCTTCTGGTACGGAAAATTTAGGCTAAAAATTTTCAGTTAGCCTACTCCACAGTAGATAAATGCCCTAAATTCCCCACATGGCCACTAGTCAATTACAAGCAGTATGGACTGTTGGTCAGATTGAGTGAACTAGGTCAGTCGGTTGATTGGTCTGCTGGCAAGTTTCTCTCTGCTACGGAATTTTCATGAAGATACAATGTACAATAAACATAAAGAAAGAAAAAATAAGAGAGATCTTCACTGAGATCTTAAGCTGTAAATTTTAGTAAGTTTCACTGCTTTGAACTGAATAATAATAATAATAGCTCTTGTGCATTTAATGATATTGTTTAGCTAGTATGGAAAAGAAATAACTCATGCAATCTGTTCATCTGGCTCAAACGCATAAACATGAAAGGTAATAAATTATAGTACTGGAAGAAGTTACTACGAGAAATCCATGAAAAGTATTAAATCAAGTTAGATCAAAATAACAAAAATCATATAAATCATGGTTTTTATAAATGCAGATGATATTCAAGGAAAGCTCTTCATAATTCTTGTGGTCTGAATGACTAAATTCTTTTGTTCAATGTATAGACGCAAAATCCAAGATTGGAAATACTGTTCATGCTTGCAAGCTGCACTGCATATCTACTGTATTTCTGTTTCCTTGCCATTTTCAGAACAAAATATTGCTGTTGAAAGTTAACAGGAACAAAGTTGAAAATGACTTTGAAATACATTTTCTTTAAAGCAAAGCATGACTTAATGAATTAAATACTTGTACTATTTCTGCTTAGAGTGATGTGTTCTTCCACTTTATTATAAAGTGAAATCTCCAGTAGTACAGCTGCAATTCAGAAAAGGCTGGGCATGTATATTCTCATTGACCTAGTTGTAACACATCTGTTTAATAAC
Organism: Excalfactoria chinensis; assembly: GCF_039878825.1. Classification (NCBI taxonomy): domain Eukaryota; kingdom Metazoa; phylum Chordata; class Aves; order Galliformes; family Phasianidae; genus Excalfactoria; species Excalfactoria chinensis. Next base: position 10,737,164 of record NC_092825.1, on the reverse strand, counting down.
CACGTTCATTAACTACGCATGAACATAGATTTCATTTGGTGACACTCTTATGACACAAAGTAGGTCAGCCAAAACAGAGGTAAACAATTTGTAAAATAGTTGCTCTTAATAGAACCAAACCTATTTTCTATGAGTGTACCAATAAGGACATGCTAAGTGAATGCTGGAGAAAAAAAAAAAAATCACCCCCAAAATTTAGCAGTGGAAAATTAGAAAGCTAGGAAAAGCTAAATATTCACATGAAAGTCTGCTGGGTCTCAAGAATTGAAGAATGTTGCTGTAGGCATTTTCATCTTCCTCATCCGTCAAATTCACCAAGTATGTCTAATCAGATCTCTCTGCTTTCTGATGGTAGAGCATCTATATAATATATGACTAAATATGTGTCATTGAGATATACTCAGTAGTCTTTTTGTCTAAGTTAAAAGGAACCTTTTTGCTCATGGGATTTTTATCATCTGGCCCCATGACGTATTGACATCATATTATCCTACCAGATCAGTGAGCACAGGTAATCTGACAGCTCTAGTGGGTTTCATACACACAGTCCAAAAAATTCAGGAGAATTTCTATTTTAATGTATTCAAAGAAAAGGTCAGTTTACATATTCTGTCACACCGATACCTAAAGAGGTGGATAGTACATAATGACTAAAGGCCAGTTCCTTCAGTCATTAAATATACAGTCCTTGTGTTTTTGCAAATTCAGAAATTACAAAATGTACTTAGGCATATTTTTCTATGCTATTTCCTAAGAAACATTAACAAATGTCTCATATTTTCTGTTTTGAAGTTAACAGGCCTTACTATGATTGAAATAGGCTTATTGTTCAATAGGGCAGCAGCTGTTCAACATCGACAGACAGCTAAAGGTACACAATTCTGAGGGACCAGGAACATACTGATATCTAGACAACGATATATATCCCAATATATTTTCTCTTTCAAAAAAATATGTACTTTTGAAAAATGGCAATATTACTTATTTAGAATTTTGGGAACTTCAAAGAATTATCATTTTCCTATGAAATATCATAGTATCATGAAGTCATAGAATGGCTTGTGTTGGTAGGGACCTCAAGGATCATGTCAGAGAGAATGAGCTGGAGTTTTCTTATTTTGAAAAAAAAAAGAATAAAGCTCATATTCACATTCATAAACGGTCTTTTTAAACAAAACAGTAAAACCATTCCATAGCACCCATGACAGAAGCTATGACTGTGATAGAAACTATTGGTACATGTCACTGGACAATTGCTAATTGTTTTGGTGCATTTTAAGCCATTAGAGAACAGTGACATATGGAAATGACCCAGCGGTAGGATGGGAGAAAAAGGTTTGCATGCATAGACACAGCATGCCTGATCTGGGGTGAAGTCACAGGGAGGCTTCTCAGGAGCTACTCCAGTGTATTTGAATCTAGGTCAGTGGTATTAATACGCTAGTCCTATATTTTCTCAATACCCTGCTTTTGTATACAAAACAAAACAGAACCAAAACTTAACAAGAAATCTAGCCAAACACACACACACAAAAATAAAATAAAATAAAATAAAATAAAATAAAATAAAATAAAATAAAATAAAATAAAATAAAATAAAATAAAATAAAATAAAATAATAAAATAAAAAGTAAACTATTATTATATTTAGCACTTGGAAAAAATAAAAATAAAAAGCAACACAACAAGACATTCAAACCAGAGTTATGTGAAAGGATCTTTCTAGTGGAAAGTTAGAAACAAGGCTGTGAAAAAGAAATATTCTAAAACACAGTAAGCAAAGCTTTGCTTTTAAATCCAGAATAGCTTATCATATAAACCTGTATTCAGTGTCCTCTCCACAGGTTTTGAAAATGGAAAATGTCACTATAAACTGACCTTTTCCTGAAGCATTTGCTAAAACTTTACAAATGTCAAAACAGCAGTTCAAAATGAAGACAGCATCATCAGGAAGGAAAACTCCAAGAGTAGTTGTGCGTGTAATTTAACAAAGCATCCGAAGAGATAAATTGGTTTTACTTCCACTTGTGAGACCCCAGTCAAACTAATAATCTAGTAGCAATATTTGAAAGTAAGATGTAGACAGAAATGCTTTGCAGTTTGCAATGTTCAACAGCCTTCACAGTGTTACATATTTTCAGGGAAAAATAAATAAACAAGCAAATAAATAAATAAATAAGGAGAAAAACAAGCTAATAAGATTTAATTGCCACTGAATAATATGTAGCACCAAACAACATGATGAAAATTCAGAGCAATCAGGAAATAGTACACTTTCTCTTGACTCTCTTTTTTTTCCTTTTTCATCTTTCATTGTAAAACCTTTTGTGTTTTGTATCACAGTCATTATTAATACATTTATCTGTCACCACAGTAAATGAATCCTCATTTTGGTTTTGAATGACTACTCACCACACATCAGGAAGACCTGTCAGTTCAAGCAGAAGGCTGAGAGAAACAAAAATATGTCGTACTACCTAATCCTTTATCCAATCTTGTTTTCTCAAAATTGAGTAATCCTAAAATGATGATTAAAATTATAGGTTTTTTCTATTTAACTATGCAAGTATCTGAGAGCTGGAATAGAGAGAAATATAACTGTATTTGAACCTAGCAAAAAGGCCATTGCCTTTGGGTTTGCTGGATAACTTTGAAAAAGAACTGTCATGAGAAATTCTTATAAATGTCTTTGATTAAACAAATCAAAGACAAAAAAATCAGTGTTAATCCTAACATCATTCTTTTGGCAACTTGTACATCTCATGTATTCCATACTTGCAGTCAGATGCACAAGACTCTCCAGATATTTTTACTGTATGTTCTTCAGTTACTGCAGAAAATAAACCTCATTCATGAAAGCCTTTAATGTCACTTATGATGTAGAAATATACAATACAAATGTAAGACAAACACAGTGTCAAAGTGACTGTAGTTAGCAGTAGTCTCGGGATTATTAACTCTAATATTAGTAAGTGGAGGCATATACCTACAAATGTTTTTGTGCAATGTATTTGAGAAGATACTGTTTGCGAGCATTCACCCCACTATCATCCCAGACTATTAATTTACTGGAGAGGTGTGGCTGCTATAATCAAATTCTTAATACATACAATGCCTTCATTGGTATAGATATTTGGGGACCACTGCAGGTAAAATCATTTATACATAGGGTATCAGTGATGGCAATGTGACTGTGATGAATGCCCAAGTCTGAATGCTGAGGTTTTTCTAATAATTTGAGGAAAGGAAATAGTTTCTGTCAAATGTGTACACATTCTATATGGTTAAGCATCTAGCCTATTACTTGGGCCTAACTTACTTCTGAATAAATTACCAACTTGCCACCAAACTTCCTGAAGTTGACTGTTTGAAAAAAAACATTGGAAAAAGTAAAATGTATCCTCTAAGTTAATGGACATCATGAAACAAAATCATTTATTGTTAAAGAAATGTAGAGGGCAGGTTGATAAATCCTCACAGTATAACATAAAGATATCCAAACCAGTAAATGAATGTATTCAATTAGAAATATATCTTATACAAAAGTGTGTGGTGCTGGAAATTTGTAAAGAATCAGATTGAGCTGGATAATCATGAAACACACTAGATGTTATATCCTGTTTGAAGAATTATGCCTGCTACACAGCTTTATAGCTGTCTAGAAACCATTAAAGTGCATTTAGCTGGAAGTGAAACAATATTTTTCAGTGTTCAGATGTGGCAGTTTTGAGTGTGAGACAGAAGCCAATTTAGGAACCTCCGAAACACTCTTTGGCATAATAGCAGTGATCCATCCTCCCTAAAGCGGGAGCTGATGTTTTCTTTTTCTCTACCACTGAACTAGCAAAGTGATCAGAGGAGCTTCTGTTGATACCTGCTTTTCCACTGGCTGAGTTTACAGGTCTTGATTTCATGGATTTTTTTGAGGCTCACCTGTTCGACACAAGGCTCTGTCCCCTTAATTCATGCATTATAAGGCATGTCCTCTGCCTCATTAACAAGTGGGTTTTTGTTTCCATAGAAACAACAAAAAACCTGGAACTGTTCCTGTTTCAACTAGTGTGAGGTCCTAGTTTGCTTCATAGGGATAGCATAAGGATCTCACACCATGCCCTTCACAGAGAGGATGCAACACCAACACTATACCACCTCAAGTCTAAGTCTCTTAACTTATACTGAAACTATGAATTCAACTTCTTGTTCCAATGTCTACCAGGATGCAAGCCACAAATTTAACATTTCATTAATTATGCTGTTATTAATTTGCTACCGTAATACAATTTTTGTCTCCAATTGATGTTTTAATATTTACTTTATTCATAACTGGACCTTTTTATGCGTAAAAAAGTTATTTTCTTTGGCTGAATAGTAAAATTATTCAATAATGCCAAAATTCAGCAGAAGAAATCATAAACATTGTATAGTAAGACACCAAAACAGCTTACCATGTTGTACTGAAACTGATCTAAACAGAAGGAACAATCACTTTTATATCAGGATTTCATTTTCTTTTCAGTTTGCTCATACAATACATAAGGAATAATTTCTGTTTGCTGCATTTTTACTAGTTTGCTGCTGTACTTTAAGTACTTTAAATTCTCAGTATTAACCACTTGATTTACATGGTGATTTCCTCAGACTATAGGACTGACTGAAGTTTTTAATTCAAGTCCCTAATAGTTACCGTATTTAGCAACTAGTAAATATTTTTGCAGTGATCATATATTTGCACTATCAGCTCCTTAACTCAGCACTTCTGCCTGTAACTGTAATCTCACAACCACATTAGAAACACAGGCATTCTCTGTATCTTCATCAGCAAGTAACCTGTGAAAAAGCACAAGTGAAAGAAAAAAAAAAAAAAAAAGAGATCTTTGAGGATTTGAATATGGAAAGTTATGGTGTGGTTTACAAATTCTATATTTTTATTTTATTTTTCATAAAATAGCTATTTTGTTAATAATCATTAAGCTTACTGTCAAAATTCACTAACATACCTTAATTCCCAATCACATAGACTTCCATGTTATGAATTTGGTTCTTTTAAATATTATTTTCCATTCAGATTTTATTTACCTCTCTTATGATCAATACTTGATAATTCCTATTCACAAGTACTATAACTTAGTTTGAATTTATTACATTGTCTTTCCTGTTGAGATCTGCCCTTCCAAAAATTTACACTATTACTCAGCTGAGTGGTTTCACTGACTGCAGAGGGCAAAGAGTACTTTTGGTTAATGACAACTCAGCACAAACATCAGATGCAGAAAGTCACTTCACTTATCACCATTTTCTGCCTTGCCCCTTTTCACACTTACTTAAAAAAAGTCTTGTTCTTTTACGAGTTGTTTTTGCTAGACTCAATACATGGGGGGGGGGGGGGGGGGGGGGAAAGAAGGGAAAAAAAAATGTATAGCCTGATACATTACAAAATATATATATAGCCAGGTCACATTACAAAAATTCTGTGACTCAGACCTGAGATTGAACTGAGACTCAGGGATAGAAACAGGACATAAAGAGAACAATTCTGCCCTGTGCAGGGTGAGCTAAAATGATGCACAAAACTAAATCTCTCAGTTGATTCATGTATTCTTTGAGTCACTGTACAAGACTATCCCAGACTAAGTTGTAAATCCTGGCAAACCAGAGGCTTCTTACAAACATTCCTGGCCACACAATTCATCACCTTGGGTGACTTAAGGGCCTTCATGAAATACAGCAAAATCTCCTGTCTCAAGACTTCACTTATCATCTATAGAATCACTAAAATGTTGGCACTACCTTCACGGATTCCCTAACCAGACAGCAACATGAAAAATATGAAACCTGAATGCCTCTCAGGGTTACAAAGCTCCTGATTTCAAGTGGCACAATACAAAATAAAACAAAAGCTTTTACTCCATCAAGTAGCTCTGTGTGCTACAGATTGTGCTCTTGATTGTAAATTAGGATAATCATGCTATGAGTTCACAATTTTCTACTCCTTCCAAAATCCCATCATGAATAGATGTCCTGTTATCTATTGCTTTGGTTCAGTACTTTGATTACAGATAAAGAACTGAACTTGTAACTGAACAACAGATATGTAGTAAAAAGAGTGTAGCTTGAAAAGGTGTCATGATTTATATAACATCCATATACAAACACCACCTCACAGCTACCACAGTTCTTGGGAATAAAGAATGATAAAAAAAAAAACAAAACAAAACAAAACAAAAAAAAAACAACCAAACAAACAAAACAAACAAAAAAAAAAAAAAAAAAAAAAACCACAGTATCACCAACAAATACTGAAGATATGGAAATATCTTCCTGTTCATCTTTTTTTCCTGAATTTCTGAGATGTCTAAAGACATACATAAACTTTTCTAAATAAATGTTTCCTCATTAACGTTTTCTGACCTGTCTTACACCTGTCTTACACAAACTCATGGTCACAAAAGCTCACACTAATTTTTATGGAATCATATCAATACGCACTTTAGAAGTAATACTCTAATCCCCACTGTTAGTGGAAAAAGTACCACTACAGTGCATTTTAACATTCTAAAGAAGGTAGGCATTTAAAATAAGTGAAGCCAGAAGTTTCATGAGATGACTTTCATTCTAACTTATGTCCTCATTAGAACAAATATTAAGATCAGGAGACCAGAATGCAATTGACGTAAAGGATGAACAGGATCACTTAATGTTCAGAACATAGAACCAGAAACAGGGAGATATTACTTCAATTTCCTATTTTATTTTATTTATTATTGTGTGTGTGTGTGTGTGATTTTGGCTTTGTCATCCAATTAGTTTGAGTGAGTTTCATCCTAATTAACAACTTAGTTTGTAGGTCTCAGCTAGTTACCCAACTCCCTGCACTGTGAATAGCACAGGATGACGCATGTTCTCCACACCCATCTCTCTCTGAGGACTAGAACAGGAGTATACAACTAGATCAAATGCTGAATATTCTTTATAAATATACAATGGCATGTGAAAGGAAGTTATCCTATCTGGCTAGACTAACACTAAAAGATATAAAAGATCTTCTATTTTATCTGAATTTGAACGTAAAATTTAAAAGTCACTTCAAGACATACTAGAAAACTAAACATAACAAAAAACAAACAAACAAACAAAAAAAAACCACCAAAAAGCAAACCATAAAACTTAGAAACATTCTAGAGCCACTAATAATTCTTTCCTTAACCATTTCCAAATGTGTGTCTCAGTTCCTAATTGAATAATGGGGCAAAGTGCATTTTCCTGCTTGCAAAGGCACCGTAAAGTCACACAGAAAAAATTGTGAAGTATAAAGATAATACAGCAGTGAGATCATATAAATACCCATGAATGATGTAATATACAGCACTGTCTGGATACGACCTTGTAAAAGTGTTGAATGGCCTCTAAATTGAATGAAAAAATCCTCCTCTATCATTACACTGAGAATGAATACAATCATAATTTAAGGTGAGAAACGTAAATTTAAAATCCTTCATATTATTTTCTTCTGATTAGATGTGTTATCTATTTACATGACTTACATACATTTTCAGAAATCTTCTTGTTTATCTGTCATCTTCTTTCATGAAGCAAATATTTGGTAACAGGCAGATTGGAAGGGAGCTAATCTAAGCAGAAGGAGAGCTTTATGACCTTTATCATTCCTTGGTCAAATAATGATTTTCTTCCTCCTATTTTCTATATGGAAACTTTATATCTCTTTATGTTGCTGGTTTGAAGCAATTAGGAGAAGTAAAGGATTAATGAATTCTTTCTATTTTGTTATTTGGGAGCATAACCCCATTTTACAAAACAAACTACATATGTACTATATATGTGTGTGTGTGTGTGTGTGTGTATATGTGTATATATATATGTGTGTGTGTATATATATATAGATACATATACATATATATATATATGGGTTACATTAAAGACATATTAAGTATATAAAAGAAATTCACTTAACGCTAGTTAGAATTGTACTAATGTATTTCCCACTGGTGATACTTGCGAGAGTCTTAGACCCATGGATTCATGGGGCAGTGGTGGCTCCATCAATTTTGTTATTTCAGAATTCATAAGAAGCAGACATACATTCTGGATTTTCTACTTGAGCAGGTACATGGCTCAACTCATCATAAGCACTACAAAATTATCTTGCTGGTGCAATTTGTGTAGGGCAGAATTCACAGAAGAAAGTGAAGATTAAGCATAGCTGGGAATGGGTGCCAAATGCCAGGAGCTGCTTTTTAGATTCTAGTCAGAACATCCAGTTTAAACTCCCTAAGTGAGGTCAGGAAACCACAGGCCAAACTTTTACTTGATCAGGAAATAAGCATGGTCAGATTCATTTACTACACTCACAAATGTGAACATTGGTTTTCTATTTCAGTCTGGACCTTGGAAAGGCAGTAATTCCAGACCCCTTTTTTTCTCAGTTATCTTCTGATATAGAATATCCAATGCATATTATGTTACAAATAAGAATGTGAGAAATAGAAAAAAAAAATACAGTTAGTAATAATATATTGGTTACACATTGGATTTATTTTATGCTTTAATGACTGAAATAACAAAAAAACCAAAACAAAACAAAAAAAAAAATCAATCTCCGTCCTTGTTCTTTTATGCCCATCCTATCACATACCACTTGCACTGGAACCATCAATGTCAAATTACAATACAACATAAAGAATTAAAAAATGCTCCATATAGAGGAAAGAACCCAGAAGGTTGCTGAACTGCAATCAACACATAAAATCATTAATACAAATCCAGACAATCCATACAATCATCAGTCCAATTCATACAAATCCACTTCAGGTTAGATATGAGGGAAAAAAATCTCAGAAAGAGTGGTCGGGTGCAAGAAGGGACTGCCCAGGCGTGTGGTTGAATCATTGTCCCTGGAGATGCTCAAGAAACATTTAGATGTGGCTCTAAGGGAATTGGTCTAGTGGGATATGTTGGTGGTAGGTGGATGGTTGAACAGGATGATCTTGGAGGTGTTCTCCAACCTTGGTGATTCTGTGATTCTATGACTGTATATACGACTCTATACATTAAACACACAACACATCACTAATTCCTATTAAAATGGAAATGTGATCTAAATAATTGAAAAGAGATCAAATTACCCTCCTGTCTTTTACATGTGGTCCTTTACACATTTCCTTTAATATTGTATGATGTACCTTGCATTTACTTTAAGAAATTATTATCCATTCCATCACGTAGAGTAACACAGTAGCAATTCAAATCAATTGCTAACATCGCTAATGTGCTAAATGAGAAATATTTTAGATGTCAGCATTGACAAGAGGTACTGTAGACCAGCAATCGCTCTGTACAGACACACTGTGCACCATATATATAGTAAACACTTAAAATGATACTAATAAATAAATAAATAAATAATAATAAAAGAGTAAAAGCTTTCCTATGTAGTTATGAAAATGCCAAGAAGGGGAAAAGTTCTCCAGAAAATGCAAGGGCCATACAATGCATCATACAGAACTCCTCCTACAAAGAGGATAATCTATTTATCTACTATAATAATCTATTTATGAACAATAATAATTACTGTTTTCTCCCTGTCCTCCAGACCAATGCATAGTACTTTTTACCTCTAGCAATACTCATCATTGCATACATTTGATGAAGAATTGTGTGAAACCAAAATAAACGCAATTCCCTGAAAACTCTTTTATTAACAACCTGTTCTGAAGGACCACTAATAACCTTAAAAAAAAAAAAAAAAAAAAAAGTTCCTATCTAGTTATATTGGAAAGTAAAGCTGAGTTCAATCTGGAAAATAAGGTCCTGTATGGCACTCCATGAAAAAGGATTAGCTAGTTAATATGCCAGTCCTTCTGCAATTTTAATTCTAGTAATGCATGTAAGTAGAACAGAAGCAACTAGTGTGCTTCAGCAGTAATGGCCGAGACAGTTGCCAAGTCTCCAACATATGCTGGGTTAGACATTTGCTCTGTTTCACAGCTGTACATGGGTCTGAAATGCTGCCGCTGGAAATACTAGCACGTAACATGTGCAAGGATCTTACTCCTTTCTATGAGGAAAAACCTCAACTCTTTAAAATCATAACCTATTCAATTCGTTGTGAGATCTTCTTTCTGAATACCCCAAACTATGCACACATACTTTGAAAAGCTTTTAAAAAATTTTCAGTGCTGGCAAAAGTTTTGCACTTTTTAATGTTTCTTACAGGGTACATCATAGATGTGTAGGAACAACAGAATGTCACAATGCAAAGTAGGAGCAGAACTAAGGCTAACTGATAAAGGCCAGGAAGGATTTTGATTTCAAACTGAATGCTACATCTATTTCACGCATTTGCTGGCTTTTAACAGTTCAGAAGAAACAAGAAGTGATTACTTTAAATAATCTATTTAGTGATCAACCTACATGGTGACATTTTATCTGTAAGGACAACAACAAAAAATAAAGCAGTAAATAATAGAATGATGACTGAATGAATGCATCCAGACTTAGAAATGCTGATACTTCATCTAAAAGTATATTCAAGAGACTACAAATCTAAAGAGAAAAAAGGAGAAAAAACAAACAAAAAAACCAAAACAAATCAAACAAACAAACAGTAAAACAACTGATTTCCTCCCTTTTAATGACCTCACATAGAAAGGAAATCTCATTCAACTTTTATTTTGGTGACTAAAATGCCCTAGGATTGTAATCTGTTCTCCATCCTCCAATGGGCATGAGTCAGTCATTCAAAGAGAGAGTGGTATCTGTTATTATGACATTTAATTGTGATATTTTACAAGAATCACAAAAAATACAATATCTTAAGTTTCTATTCTGGCCATATTTTTCATAAAGGGTCAATGGTATGTGATCTGTAATATATACAGACTATTAGAACTTTGATGTTGTTATTGGCAGTCCATCTCTTATATAGGGCAGATGTGAATTGGTGCCACAGGGTATAACAAAGAGGACAGAAGTGGAAGTAACCCAAGAGTTAAAAACTTAGAAAATAATACATAGCAGTTATACACAAAGTCCTTTGCTTTACACACAACATATGATGGTGATGTATTTTTACACTTTGCACTGTCCTGTATTTCTGATGCTAATCTATTTTACCACCCTGGGTCACTTGCAATGTACTGTCTTAGAGTTCCCTCTACTGGCTGAGTTACTGAAGCTGTCCCCAGGAGTTCACGTTCTAAAGAAAAGCAAACTTTTACTTAACTTGTAGCTACTGGGTTTAAGAAGTTGAAGTCCTTATGCCAAAAAATGAAAACCTTCTCTAGTGACCAACCCATATACACAAACCAAGAGATTTCCCCAGTCAATTGTCTTAGAAAGCATGTATCATTAAATTTGCTAACAATACATTATTCCACACAAGATGTCTATGCAAATGGATAACTTTCTCATTCTTTTCCACAACAGACTTTTAGGAAGAACTAATAATCAGAAAATCTCAGGGAAATAGCATCTTTACTGTCTAAAATATGCAGGCTGCATATGCCAGGGTGCTTAGCCAAGCATTTAAAAAGTAATATTTTCAGTCACTGCACAAAAATTCATTTCAGGTGGAAGAGGATTCAAAACATGGCTTCCTAAAAGAAATCTACAAGTTTAATCAGTCTTTGTCAGGGCCAAGAGTAACTCGGCCATGGAACTTTGCAGTACCATTTAAAATTTCAGATCTTCTGTTATCTCATATCTTTTTCATCATTAGTAGTATTTTGACACATTCAGAACACATTGTAACAATAATTTTTGGACTTCAGAAAAGAGTCAGCCAGACGCCATTAATAATAATAATAATAATAATAATAATAATAATAATAATAATAATAATAATACAGTATTCATCTGCTCATTATGCCTGAAGATGCTGGGTGAGTTACTAGGAGTTCACCTGGCATCTGAATGTCCACAGAACAGACATACATGAACACACTTAATAATAGTCAGATGGCAACCACTGTCACATCAGCAGGCAAAATTCCTTCACTAAACTGTGACAAAAGAAATACCCTGCTTTGAAAATTAACTACCAGAAAATTGTAAAAGGACAAGCAGCCATCACGTCCTTTCACACTTTATTCTATGCTCATTTAGGATACAGCACTAAAATCCACAGTGAAGTCTGAGCTAGGCTCAACTTTTGCTTCATAGACTAGTTGAGATCTACTGTATGTTCTCTGGAATCTTACATAAGATTATTTCATTTTTGGTTTTTATCAACTTTCAAGTCAAAAGTACTGACAGAAGGACAGTTTCAATATCAAGGATCTATGCGGAGGAACTAAGGTGAGAAGAAATGGTGTACAAATTCACAGAACATCGATGTATGTTTGTATTCCCCAAGGTCCAGATGAAGAGCTGAGAGATCATGAGACTTGCACATATTCAGATTTTGCCTTAGACTGAATTTATTTTTAAAATAAATATTTCATCATTTGTGTCTTAGTGAGGATAAAGAGTTAACCGGATTCTTGCAGGGGTAAATTACACTCTACTGCAGATCCTCATGTCCATTTGAGATGAGTGTTCAAGCAATGCCAAATAATGCACTGCACTGGTACCTGTGGTACCTGCAACTGAATGAATCTTTCCTGACTAGTTATACTAAAGGTGTAGAGTCTGAATCTTAAGAATATATTATGTAGATATTACACAGGATTTTGCATTTTTAAGATCTTAAGTTCAGTCCTTAAATTCAGTTGATAGCCTGGTGGCTTTACACCTTAGTCATGATCAAACATTTTGTATTGCATTGCCCTCGTAAGCCTTGATCCTAGGAAACCACTTACAAATTCTTTCCATAGATCTGTAGATGATTTCACTAATGCTAATATAACAACTCATATTTAAATCTAAATCTCCATTCAACAGCTTCTGCTACATGAGGCCCTTAACTGTTTTTTTAGGGATTGAAGTATTTGGATGGTGTCAGTTCAGTAAACTTGCATAAGAGCAAATAATACTTAAACATAATTAGAGAGTTTTATGTATTAACTATTTTAAATACGTGCTAAGACAAACAGACTATTTGGAGATATTGCATGCATTAAAATAAAGCTGACTGGCCTGCGCTATGGGAGCGCAGCCCTTCATGAGTTTAGGTTACAGAACACAGAAATACCTGCAGGATCAAAACAGATTGTGGAATAGAGGTAACAAAGGACAAAGCAAAAAGAAAATACAAGGTTGGAAGGGTAAAAATTGACCATGGCTCTCTTTAGCAAATCCATCTATAAATCCCTCGTTCTGTATATAAGCCATCTGCTATTGAGAAGATGATGCAAGATGATCCAGCTTATTTGTAGGGAAAATGAATACCCTAGAAGAACAGAATGACTGGCATCAGCTAAACTTTTTCTTTTTGTCTTTTTGAATATGGAATTTATTGATATTTTCTATAAGTTAAAATAAAATAAAATTTAAAAAAAGGAAAGGAGTAACCTTTTTGTCCCTCTTAGATAAAACTATATTCATAAAGTCCATGAAACAGGTTGAAAATGTAATGGAACATGTTTGATAGTTAGGAGGTCAGTATATTTTTGTACACTGGAATTCTCTACACTTTGATTCTTGTTGGCGATGACTGCAAATATAACAAATGTAATGTATTAGCTAAACAAGCAGAAAAAGAAAACAGCCAGATGACAGCATCAAAAAGCTCTTTTTGCTGTGAAATTGCTGATGTGGACCTCCAGAAACATGACAGTAACAAAAATATAAAGGTGCTGAATGCTTTGCAGCATTGATGATAATGGCAATAAATTCCTGATACCAAAGCATGCACAATGAAGGGAATAAAAGATTTTATAGTAGATTGACAAAATACGAGATATCTGATATTGACTGACCTTAACATTAGTATAGCATGATATGAATTGAACAACCCAACGTTAATCTTCTGTGCTGAATTAATTTGGTTCAGATGTTACTATCCACACAGGTAGATGTAAATGCACACAATCCTCTAAGGAAACACTCATTTTAACACTCAAACAAAAATACATTATGCTTAATTCATTTTGATGCTTAGGTTTCTCAGGTGAAATCTGCCTAAAGCTAATGTTTGCTGTACTTCGTAACAGCAAAGAAGGAGCAGAGAAAGAACAGAGAAGAACATGTAAGCTGAGTTTTCATATATACATATTTAGATATATTAGTCTGAACATTTAAGTAGTAGAGATTTTTAATTACATTAAATAGCTGCATCAAACACCTAATTTCATTGCAGCTGCACCTGACCTGCAGTGGAATCAGTCCCAAAACATTTGCCATTCCATATGGACCTTGCCACTGATGCCAATGGTCATAGGAACAGGAATTACAACTGCTTTGAAATTCTTCTCCCTCCCAGCAAATCTATGTTGAATATCACTGCACAGAATAAAAATATGTATTTTTTTCTTTACTTTTGTATTTTTCGTGTTGTCAGAAGATGTATTTCATAGATCTACTTAAACAGGTGGAGATTTATGTCTTTCTGCAGTATCACTGTGACTTTCCATCTCAAATTCAATGCTTTAGAGTCCTCAAAAAGCTACTCCTTTTTTTTTTTTTCAGTATGTATTTCTAGAGAACCATTATAATGCATGATATATTGGGTTTCAATTAGATAGAGATGTGTTAATAAAGAAAAGTATTATCATTTCATAGAACAACCACATTTTGCTAATTTGTTTCACACCAAACTTCCTAGCTTTAATTAGCAAGAAGAAAATATCCATTCAATCTGATTGAGGATCCCCAGGTACACTCATGTCCGTCTGAGGAGGTTCTTGTGAAGATTATGATAATTAGTAATTACCTCAGGCTAAAAGCTGTTTTTATTCCATTGTCTGGAATGAAGAACTTGCACTGATTCCTCTCAGGAAAGAAAAAATAAAAAAGGATGAATTATTAAATTTCAAAGTCTGTCTGGATGGTAACATTTATCTCTGCATTTTCTCTCTACTGATTTTTGTTAGCTCTCTTCTGTGATGTGCTTGTATGCTGAATATAATGAAAGGGAGCACCTCTCTCCTGCTTAAGACTGATCATGATATTGAATATGGAAAGTGTTCACACACTCCATAACTGGTTTTTTTTATTTGTTTTCTTTTTCTTTTACTGGCTGCACCTCTTTGATAGGTACTGACATCTTCTACATACATATAAGAAGAAAGAAATTACGACTTTATCCTAACCCACTTTGGAAGCATTAATACATTTCTCAGATGTTAATTTTAGTGCCATTAAGCTCTCATGGCAAGTTAGATGTTTGATTTTAGGTTCTGTATGACCCAGAAGCACACTTATAAAAAGGACCTTTCAGCTGACCTTATATTTTAATCAAAGACTTAGAATCCCTCATTATAAGATGATGAAAGAAGCCCTCATAAAATTGAGGGTGCACTGGAGGCAGGCTTGCCATCTAAGACATCTCACAGAGGTAAGGGCAGCCTGAGCACCACAGATTGCCTCTGCTTACACTTGCACCTGACAACTGAGCTCCTGATATCTCACTGATACAGAATGGAGAGTTGAGTTCTCTTCTAGTTTTATGTTTTTGAGCCTCCTCTCTCCATCCTACACCCAACCCCATACTCAAATAAACAAACAAAACAAGTATGTTAGGAGTGAGACATCTTCTTGCTTGGGCCTTACTTTGTTTTGGTATTTTGACAAGACTAAGTGCCTATCTAAATTCAGGAATTGTCACTGAACTACAAGAATTCTCCGCTTCTCCTTTTTTTGAAGTGGTAGCCAGAATGCTGGAATGAGTGCATGTGTGTCTGTGTGTATGTCACCAGGAAAAAGGTTACATACACAAAGAAGAGGCATTATCCAAATTGTCCTCAGGAAATTTCACCCAGTCTCATTTGGATTAACCTCATAACTGATTCCATGATTTCTTACTAACATATGAGAATGGATCAGGATTCATCCTTAAGGAAAACATCTGACAAGTGCTCTAAGTAAGAAGAAGATTTGTGGACAACATTGCCTTATTCATTTTTAATGATCTTTGCATGTTATGGTGATTGAAATTATGCTTGGATGCACAGCATGTGTTAGTTAGGATAGTAGTGGGAAAAGAGGCAGATGAGAGGAAGAAGGGAGGGAGCTGGATCTTTAAACTACTTGCTTCCAGGCATTTCTACTCACTGAAATTGTAAAATATGTTTTGAGTGGTTAAGGAATCATCAAAGGCATATGCAGTATGAAAGCAGTTCATATATTAGCACATTTTAAAGCAATCTATCACCTATGGGGCTGATGGAAAGAAATTACCTATGAACAGATCCATCTTCTCTTTGTATTTGTTCCTCAATTGCTTCTGCCTTAAAAGGTTAGGTTGTATTTCAGTGTTACTAGGTCACTACCAACGTCACCTATCTTTGCATAAGGATAACAAACATTTGTTACTGAAACTGCTGTTTCTCCAAATGAAAATGCCCCCTGTAGAGCTATCCTGCTGTGTTCAGTTTTCTTACAGGCAGAGAAGCTGCTGAAAGGGCTTCTCTATCCACAAAAGAACTGACACCAACAATGAAACTCTCAGCCCTGGTGCTGAGCTGTTTCATCAGAAAAAAAGAGCCCATAGCAACATTCCTGCAGGGCTCAGGATGATTCTGAGACTCAATAACACAATACTTCTATGGACAAGAACTGTTATTGAGTTGTTATTACTTTAGGAATGAAATTTTCTTGAGGTGGAATGTTGATACATCAGCTTCAATGAAGCTGACACCTGTGATTATTCTGTTTCATTTGGAGTGGACTCATGTTTCTGTTTGCCAAAATCCACTGCTGGTCCAGTTATTCAGTCAAGTAGAGATAGGCTTTTTAAAAATCTTGCAGGCAGATCTCTATAAACACAGAAAACTCAGAAGCTGGACTTTGTCACTGACACAGTGAAAGCCAGCACTCCACAACAAATGCATCCGTGTAATCAACTCACTCTTCAAAACAAAATGTACTGATTGTCTGATGTAAAGCCTTCCCGTTCTGTTTTTATCTCCTATCAATCAAACAGAAAAGCTTTCTAAATAAAAATAATACACTGAAAGGTCTGAATCACAGAATCACAGAATGACCTGGGTTGGAAGGGACTTCAAGGATCATGAAGTTCCAACCCCCCTGCCTGGCAGGGCCACCAAACTTCCACAAAGAAGGATAAAAGATTCCTGAAGATACAGATAAAACTATTGCTTGGAAATAAATTAAGTTTACCCATTTTAAGGAGGTGAAGATGAGGGAAGAGAAAGGTCCGAGTGAAGACTGTATCAAAGATATTATGTCCAAAGATCTATATAAGAAGCTCCCATTCTGTTTCATATTGCCTGTAGATACTTGACTGTAACAAAGGAACAATTCACACGGCAAAAAGGATTGGTGGCTATCAAGACAGTAAACTTCTTACAACCAGTCCGTGAGGAGCTTCAAGATCAACAGTGACTTCCTGGTTTCCAGGAGCCGGAAGAGTCACTTGCAGCTGCTGAATTTTAAGGCTCTTATAAGGATCTTTATCACTAAATCTTTATTTTGTTACAGTCATTCCCTGGACCAAGAAAGGTTGTAGTTTCAGGGAGTTCCTTTCAACTTAGTGCAGGTAATTAGAAATCTATTGAGATAAACTTGGTACCTGCCATGTGAGATGGAATGTGAATCCCATAAAAAAGCGTCCTGTGGAAAAAACAACAACAACAACAAAAAAAACTGTCTAGTTATAACCACTGAAATGGAAGCCATAAATAAGGAAAAAGAAAAAAGTTCCTTGATAATTCATGACTTCAGGAGCTATTCTGATGTTACTGAATCAAACCATGACTTCAGATCATGGTTTCACCTGAATCTATGTGTACCAACCAGAGCATGTGTGCCCAGGCAGCAATCCAATGATGCAGAGAAATTTCAGCTCTGGTCCATTGCCAGGACACAGGGTTAACAATAAAAGAGTTCAAGGGCAAGTTCCAGCCCTGGACAGAGCTGAGGATCGTGCTACGTTGTATTGCCTATGTGCATCAGCCCAGGTAAACACAGCTTTCAGTTATCTTCCATATCCACCAACAGATACCTGCATAGTCTCCTTGGCATGGTCTCAGATTGCTTGAGACTTAACAAATCATGTTACAAAGCTGTTCTGAGTGGTGTTTGTAGCTATAATTGCACAGTCTTCAATAATGCCAGAAACAGGATGCATATTAGAATAAATGTATATGATAGGATTTCATCTCTCCTAAGAATTGCTTACTTTGATCTTTATGTTAATTTTTTTTTTTTTTTTTTAAGCATCAATACTGGAATAAATTTTGTATGCATGCTTTAGACCAACAGGATGCTGGTGAAAGTAGGAACACTAGAAACAAACTGGAATCTTTTAAAGCCATTTTTAAGCATTCCAACAACTAAGGTTGGTTTTGTCTTGTTTTACTTTTCACTTAGTATCTCATTAATTGACTGAATCATAGAATCACAAGGTTGGAAAGGACCGACAAGGTCATCTAGTCCAACCATCCTCCCATTACTGTAGCTACAACAAACCACTAAACCATATCTCGTAGTTCCTCATCCAGACGCCTTTTGAACACTGAGTGGGATGTCAACTCCACCACCACCCTGGGCAGCCATTCCAGTTCCTGACTACTCTCTGAGAGAAAAGTATGATTTCTCGTTTAGCTGAGCTTTTTACTGCCCAAGTTTTGTTGTGGTGTTGGTCTTTTGTGTTTGTCTGTTTCTTTGTTTGTTTTTCACAGGAATACTGAACTGTGTAGAAATTAGGAATTTTCTGCATTTTCTTCTCATTGCAGATGCAAGAGGAGTGATGGAGAAAAGTAGATGCTACCCTGATTGGACCATTAATGGCTACTAGATGACAGGTTAAGCAAGTTCATGTCCTCTGTAAACTTATGGACTGAGTAGCAAACAAATGGCTTTGAGCACAGCTTGGGCTATTCATGTATCTTCTAACAACAATTTCAGTGATTCTGTAGTCTCATCAGGCCTCTCAAATGGCCAAAATGTTACCTTGTACGGGAAACAGAAAACATAGACATCACTGATAAATTTTAAGGGTATTTCATTCATCACAAAAAGGAAAAAGGACAGAAATGATGGCTGTAATAGATACTGTGAATACACATTACTATCCATAATTATTTTTCATGAAACAGATTATTTAACAGTTCAAAAAATTACACTGTCCTTGACTTTTAAGTATTGATGAAGATCAAACATCAAGCAACCTCTGCAAGTGAATTACCAGACTGCTGCAGTATCTATAACATGATTTATTCCACAAGAAACAAATAGTTTTAAGATTTCCCAGATAAAGCACAATATGGCATGCAAATAATAATAATAATAATAAAAATTAGCAATAATTCCATAGGCCATATCCTCTTAAGTAAATATTCTGCATGTTTCAAATACCTGCATGATCTACACTGACAGATTTGGAAGCGCTGCTCTTTCTAACATACTGCAGTATAACTCCCCAGATGAACATTTAATAAAAGAATGTATTTAATGAAACAATTCATTTCCTCTTCTAGAGAAGCATATTAAAAAATTCATTTTGAAAACAAATGACAGAAAACTGTTTGTTTGTTGCTTGTTTGTTTATTTTCCCTTTACATATTTTATTTATTGTATGCATTACTTTATGCCTAACCATTAAGGTAGTACTGGATCCGGTGCTTTTTTAAGAATGGTAAGCACCTGCCTGCATCGTTTATTTTACTGTATGGATGCAAAAAGCCTGAGACATGCAAACTGTCTGCTGGCATCAGTGTTCTAGCAGGTTTTAACATTGGTCAAACACAAAATTCTTCTATAAGAATTAAATTACATTCCACATCTAAAAGCAGAATTTCAATTGAAGATGATCTTTAAATTAGATTTTAATCTGTACAAACATGTAACTGAAATATTATCCAGCAGACAGAGTACCTAAAGCAGAGACATCAACTTGAGATCAGCTTGCTTTTAAGGCTTCTTTATCTTGCTCCTAGCTGCCATAACCTACCCATTAATATTTGCTAGAATTTCCAATTTTCTTTTCCCTTGGCAACCTGATCTAGTGCTTGATGTGGAAGTTGGAAACCACGTCCAGGTCAGGGGAGTTGGAACTAGATGATCTTTGAGGTCCCTTCCAGCCCAATCCATTGTATAATTCTATGGTTCTGTGAAGAAAAAGGCAAGGCTCTGCAACTCAGTGTAACTCTGGAGGAACTGTTCAACTCACATTTCTCTAGCTAAGTCTGACTGGTTAATTGGAACACATTTTCAATTCAAACGTTTTAGCTAAAGAGAGTTTTCAAATGGAAAAGATAAAAAGCAATACAAATTAAGAGTTTTGCTCCAAAAGTAATGCCTCTCATTTTATGATGTTGGCCCATGACATCAAAGGTATCTGACATGGAAGTATGTATGAAGCAGAGGTGTGTCACTGAATTCCTCCATGGAATTTCCTCCGTGGAAAACACTGGACCCATTGAATTCATTGATGCTTGCTGAATGTTTACAGAGACCAAACAGTGGATGTGAGCACAGGGAGGTGGTGTGCAGTACATTTCAGCAGTGGGGTCAACCACATGAAAGACAAGCCACATTCTGAATGGGCATGCACAGCTATCACATCATGAAATGACAAGCATCTCATTCATGCAAATGAGCAGATTATGACCAGGAAACTGTGTGAAGAGCTCAGTATCGGCTTCAGTGCATTGAATATGGCAACACTGGAATACTGCAAAGTTTGTGCCAGGTGGGTTCCATGAATGCTCACACAGGAAAGAAAGAACACTGTAAGCAAAAGTGTCAAGAATCAAAATGGAAATCCATGCAGAGGCAATAAGTGATTTCCCCATTGTTCCCCATAAGTTCAAAATACAGACCTCAGCAGGTAAAGTGATGTGACCTCTCTTTTGGAATAGGAAAAGGGGAATCCTTCTGGATTTTCTGGAACCTGGACAAATCTTAAATTCTGACCACTACATCATGATGCTGACTAAGCTGAAGGCTTGAACATCCAGACATAGGTCAGAGAAGAAGACAACCTTCTTTTTGAAGAACAGGGCACCATACTAATTTGAAGACTAGGGAGCACATGGTCAGTCTTGTCTGGACTGTTCTACCATACCCACCGTGCTGTCTGCATTTGGCACCTTCAGACTTCCATCTGTTCCAGCCAATGACATATGTATTATGTGGGGAACATTTTCCTAGCATAACATCATAACATAAGTGGGCTACCTCTGCTTGTGAAGATTTTTATGAGCACAGCACATAGTCTCTTGTTCATTGCCAGCAGAAACACATAGCTGGTGGTGGTGACTGATGAAAAATAGTGTTTTGTAGCTGAGATTTTTCTCTATCAAACAGTGTTATTGTGATTTTTGTACCTGCTGTAGTTTCCATAGAAATAAACAGGAGACATTACTTTCAGAGTAAAATATACGTACAACACTGTATGCCAAAAATGTTGAGAAAACAGTGGCTTTAAACACAACTTTCCTAGAATGGTGTTGGAGCAAAAGCTATTTGTATGCATCAGTTTTAGATTTTGTTATATGGGCAATTTAAGAATTACTGAGAAAAGGAAAAGGCAGACTTGCTGCTCCTGTAATTGAACCTTTGAGAAGGCCAAAAGGAGAACCTGAGCTGTTAAAAGCTGCACAGAAATGTCATAGGCACATATGAAAAAGAAAAAAAGCTCTGTTCTCTGAGGGATACCATGTCTTTCTGTGGGGAAAAAGCATCTAAAATTGCATGACTACATGTGGAGAGGCACTGAGAACAGATCGAAGAGTGGGTCTGTGTACTTTTGAAAAAAATACTGCCTTAATCAACAAACATGATGGAGTGCCCATATCCACTGATTTCTACTGTCTTCTCTACTGACAATATCACTGCTTCTGTAACCCTTAACTGCAGCTTCATGCTATTACTAGTGAATATGAATATTTACTTTTCAAACTAGTGTACATTTTGGCAAAAACAACCAGAAAGCCTTAGTAGTGCACACGTGTCAATGTACAAACAAAAGACTTCATGACAAGTAGGATGTGGCATTGCAGAAATGCAACAACAAAAATGATGTCAGCATTCCACACAGCCAGATATATTAATACTTTCAACCAATTCATTCAACAGTTATCCAAAGGCAGCCACTCAAAATGATTAATGACTCAGTATAAATGATACTCTTGATGTTTTTAAAAGTTCTCCCAAATAAGGAGAACGTAAGTAGTATCCTCACACAAAACAATGTCTCCTTTCTGCAGGGTTGTGTTTCTGTTCTTCCCTTCCTGTCCATTTGTTTAGGTGCTCACTTGTGACATTTCTATCACTATGATTAACTGAAGTTCATACTGAGTTCTCACTTTTAGCATCATTTTTAATTTTTCCACCATTTCCTTGACATCCCTATTTCTAAAAATGAGGGGACAGACAGGAAATTCACCTTGTGATTCACTGTTAAAAATATATATATATTATTTTGGATACAATTCCTCTCTCTCAATTACTGTTATGCAGAAGACCACGGCTTATTTATTTTCACTAAGTCAATATTAAACTAGAAATCAGGCTAAGTTACCTTAGGCACAGTAGAATTGCTTCTTTACCTTAGAACTGCTCTGACATGGACAACAGAAACCACTTCACTCAACTCAGTCTCCTCTTTGCTCACCTAAAGCACTGCACAAATATCACCCTTTCTTTGACGAGGATGATGATGGGGTACTAGGGAGTAGATTCTTCTGACCCGGGATTTTTATATATATCAGCATTGTTGCATAGGCATCTGCACTAAGATTTTTATTTTTATTTTTATTTAAATCAAAGAGGCTCCTAGCTTAGTATTACACTTTTATGATGTAAATTGTCCTAGCTGTTCACTTCATAGTCAAAGGCTAAGTCATAGACTTAATTTGCTTCCTAAACCCACTGCAGTAATGCTCATTTCAACATAATCTTCCAGTGCCATCCAATTTTGCCCAGCAGCTTTGTTTCAAGTCTAGCTAGTACATGGATTGAAATTCTATGTGTGCCATTGCACAACAAGGACTGGGAGAACTGTTTGGCATACAGTTATCTCAGATAAAGCCTTAATTATATTTATAAATTGTTTTCTCTCAAACAGATAAACCTAAATTTGTAGGCTTGGTGGTTGTTTTTTTGTTTTTTTTGTTTGTTTTCTCTTTTCTCTTCAGCACTGACCTATAATCTCATTGCTTTTACTGAAGATACATTTAACAGAGCCAGGAATTCTGTTCCACTTCAGCTAAGGTTCAGAGCAAAAAGGAGAATACTATCTATCTCTGCTGTACTTCTGAGGACAGTAATGATGTCATCAGTAACTAAGATATTGAACATTTCTGACCATTTCTGTTTTTATTAAAACACAGAAATCTGTAATCCTCCTGATCTAGGAGGACACACTCTTGTGTATAAAAATAAGGAGAATACTACTCAGTACTTCTAAACTAGGTGGAAACCATCCACTTGTAAAACAATCATTGTTGCTATCTTCTTTTCATCCTTTTAATGATGAATAAAATGTCAGAGTTCCTTCCTGATGGAT
This sequence comes from Excalfactoria chinensis, assembly GCF_039878825.1. NCBI lineage: Eukaryota > Metazoa > Chordata > Aves > Galliformes > Phasianidae > Excalfactoria > Excalfactoria chinensis. The sequence continues at coordinate 10,713,574 of NC_092825.1, read as the reverse complement.
AAATATTAATTAAACTTGAAATTAAAAAATAAAAAATGAGTTGACTATAATAGGAATATTTCCTTATTCTGCAAGAACTCATCCAAATAATAAACAATTGCCACCTGCTTTAAATTTCTGAATTCTTTTTATTGTTGTAGTAGGAAATATTTTGCTTACAGCAACAAAAAGATTAGTGTTTCACCACCACTTAAACCTCAGCAATAGTTAACCATTTTGTCATTATTGTTCTGTTCTGTACTTCATGACATGAAAGACTAAACTAAATTCAAATGGTAATATCTGCTTCATATATTTTAGTATTTTAATTAAAAAAATAGAAAAAAACACTAAAACATAGTCATTATTTTTCTGAAACTTAAATTACTCTTTCTGATTCAGGTTAGGCACCATATATTTTTGGTAGTTTTTCATGCTGGGCCAGAATAATCCATCTCACTCACATCTACACAAGGAAGACCTAACAAATAATTCAAACATATATACATACATATATAGATTATTTTTTAATTATTATTTATTTATTTAAGAAATTAAAAATAACCTTATAACTAAAGAAATTCAAAATTTTTCCAGTTTCCATGTGTAACTAATTCAAGAAGGGGAACTGCACCAAGCACCAGGACATGCTGGGGGCACCCAACCCACAGCTCTCCAGAAAAGGACCTGAGTGTCCTGGGAAACAACAAGTTGAACACATGCCACTTAAGAAAGCAAACCATATCCTGGACTAAATTAGCAAGAGTATTGGCAGCAGACTGTGGCTGGTGATGCTTCCCCTATACTCAGTACTGGTGAGACCACACTTGCATTGTGGTGTCCAGTTCTGAGCACACCAGTACAAGGGGAAAAGGTGTGCACAGTACAAGGGACTCAAGAGAGCCCAGCAAAGAGCCACAAATACAATGAAGAGACTGGAGTACCTCTCCTGTTAGGAGAGGTTGAGAGTGCTGGGACTGCTCAGTTCCTGAAGGCTGAATAGGGGTGTCCCCATCAGTGTCCAAAATACTCAGAGAGGCTGTGAAAGGATGGAGCCAGGCTGTTTTCAGTGATGCTTACTGAAGGGAGCATAAACTGGAACACAGGAGGAAAACTAGGAAGCAATGCTGTGCTTTGCAGTTGATAGGGCATTGACATAGACTGCCCAGAGGCTGTAGATCTCTTCATTGGCTCCAGCAGTCACCTGGCCATGGCCCTGCACACCCTGCTTTGAGTGTCCCTGCTGGGGCAGGAATTGGGACAGATGGTCCCAAAGCCAGTCAACCTCAGCCATTCTGTGACTCTATGACTGCAGCAAAGATTTATTTATGACTCTGAACTCTGATTCTAAGAACAAGTTCTTAGCAGGAAACTGCCCTCACTGTTAGGAAGTAGAAACTTATTTCCAACCTAAGTATTCTGAATTTCTGTTGGTAGCTGTTCTGTCTTGAACTATTTTCTTCACAGACACAAAGATGAGTTACTCAGACTTCTCCTCAGGAAAAGAAAAAACTAATTAGCATTATTGTTGATTCTGAAATACACATATTATAAATGTACTCCTTAACTGTGCTCACTGGAACACAGATGACAGACACCACACTGAACAAATGAATGACCAATCATCTTTTTGTTTTCCACCTTGGAAACAGTGAAAAATGCCGAGAAAAATGAATGTTGTTATGTTTTTCCAAATTGATTATTTTGAAATTACTCCTAAATTGAAATCATAAGCAGATGTAATTTGAGATTGCTTCACTTGCACTATAAAAGACTCCAAAATAGGGTAATTTTAAATCTTTCAGCTCCAGAGATTTAGAGAATGGACCTCCCAGCGTGGTGACATTTTCCATGCATTATTTGAGGTCTGAAGGTAACAATGAAGCAATTCCTTCCTCACTGTTATTACACTGCAACTTGTTGAGCAATTATCTTTGACAGACACACAAAGCAGAAAGATCAGACCCTTCCACAGTCCTAGATTGAGGCTATTATGAAAAACAAAATCTAAAATATATAACAAGAGAGAAAACAGTGTGGATACGACACCAGGTTGTAATTCACTCATGAACATATTTTTAGCTGGCTCCAACTCACATTTTTTTTAAGCCCACTGAAACATTGCTGAATTAAAAGCTTTCTCAAAAGATTCCTTTGCCATGACAACAGTTTAGGAGATTTTATTATTATTATTTTTTCCCAGAACATTTTTTTTTGCTGTGCTGCATTATTTTAATGCAATCGTGTGCTGCAAGAAAAATAAAATAATAGCTCCTGCATCTTTATTGTACAGTGTTTGGCAACACTTACCTGTTTTTGTGTTGCTCTCAGGTGAATGCCAGAAGTCACCTTGATTTTGCTCTATAGTCTTAATTTTAGATATGTAACTCAGCCAGCAGTAAGAAGTCCATAGCAGACTGTTGAAATGGGTTCTTTTAAGCAATATGATATGAAGATGCATTTAACTGAACATTGGGGGGAGGGGGAGGTGGGGGTGAAGGTCCCAAAGTGGTAGAACTTCTAAGCTGTGATACATATTTAAAATGTTCATGTGGTTCAATACAGAAGAAACGGGACCGTTGTATTTGTTTTATGTATTTGAAAGGACAAATGTTTCATACACTTCTCCTGTGCGCCTCTTCAACAATTTATTTTATAAAAGTTATTGAACACATCGGATAAGCTCACTTGCAGCCAAGTCTTCTTGTTCCAAGGGATGGAACACCTACCCTATGAGGACAGGTGGAGAGAGCTGGGGTCGTTCAGCCTGGAGAACAGAAGGCTCTGGTGAGAGCTGAGAGTGACCTTCAATATCTAAAGGAGAGCTGCAGGAAAGAAGGGGACAGGCATTTTAGCAGGGTGTGTTGTGACAGAACAAAGGGAAATGGTTTCAAAGTAAAAGATGGAAGATTAAGTTTGGATGTAAGGAAGCAGTTTTTTACAGTAAGGGTGGAGAGGCACTGGAACAGGTTGCCCAGAGAGGTGGTGGATGCACCATCCCTGCAAACATTCAAGGTCAGGCTGGATGAGGCTCTGAGTACCTGTTCTATCTATGGGTGTCCCTGTTCATTGCAGAGGAGCTGGACTAGATGATCCTTAGAAGTCCCTTCACTCTCAAACTATTCTGTGATTATATGATTTTATTATTCTACAGCTCTGTGATTCTATGACCATTTAATGTCTCACGCTCACAGAATAAAAAGGGATTATTCCATACCCATAAGATAGAGTTCTATAACTCAGTGAACTCTGGACTTTTTTTGCGTGTTTAGTAACTACATGTTCAAAATGCATTGAGAAAAAAAAATACAAAAAGAAGGAGGGTTTGCTTTTATTATTATTCCTCAGGGGAAAAAAAAAAAAAAAAAAAAAAAAAAAAAAAAAAAAAAAAAAGGCACCTTTAAATACTGTTAAGCCTGCTTTTTTCAGTGATCTGAAGCTCCTTCTTGCACCTTCACATTTGCTGGATGGATTAGATGTCAAGTAATAGGTAATTTATTCTCTAGACCAAAAGAAGTTTTGCATGCTACCTGAACTATCAACCACACCCAGAGATATAGATTAACAGGATAGCACCATGTTTGACAGTCAAAGAAGACTGATATTCTAAGATTTTTTATTATGAGTGTATTTCATTAATAATTTATTTGTAGAATCCAGGATATTAATTCTGAGCTACAGTATATGCTTTTTTTACAATTATCAGAAATACTGTGAAACTGTCAAGTGCTAGAGATCATTGGCTGCTTGATTTGAGGGAAGTGTTATGCCATTATTTTAACTGTACTGTCAGTATACAACTCTTCTTGTTACATGGAGAAAACAAAGCAAGACAAAAACAAAACAAAACAAAACAAACCCCCCTCTCCAGCAATTAAAAGGAAAAAAATAAAATAAAATAAAATAAAATAAAATAAAATAAAATAAAATAAAATAAAATAAAATAAAATAAAATAAAATAAAATAAAATAAATTCTAGAGCTGCACATGGTGCAGAAATAGCAGCACTCAGTGTGTTGTACACAACTTCTAAGCCTGCCTATTAAAAATGGGCAAATTCTATGAACAGTGCCCATTGCATTCAAAACTCAGAGGGTCAGAAAATTAAGTAAAAAACAGTCCTTGCCCTCTCCAAAATTAGAGTGCAGATATTGAAATATGAAAAATTTTGTTGTCCACCAAAGCTCAGATTCTGAGTTTATTCAGACTGTCTAAGGTTATTTTCTACACAGCTCCTGTTTCCATTTTATACAGCAGAACAAAAGGGCATCTGTGAGGTGCTTGCACAGTCCACATTTGGCAAAATGATCAGGTTAACCACTACCATTAAGTGCATCTGAGTAGGAATTTTCCAAATATTATGCTAGAAAGGAAGATAGTCATTAGCTGAATTAAACAGTAGTGGGAGTTACAAAGAGACTTCCAAATTAAAGGACACAATTATATTTGAAAACATGGAAATTCATAACACTGGGGGAAGACCTGAGGGTGGCAACAGTAGCAGACAAATTTAGGTCTGTCACTACCATTAGTTATGTTGTGACATTGCAACCCGCCTCCCTAATGGGCACTCTGGGGAGCCAGCCTGCCATGGCAATGGCTATATGGGGCAAAGCACAGGGGCTTCCACACCAGTGCGTGCTTGGGATCTCACGGGAAGTTCTAAGTGGTTGATTTTGGTAGTTCACTAATTGGAAGAAATTTCCATGTTGTTAATAAATTAATGCATTATTTTAATCCTGATTTGGTTTGAACTACATGAACCAGGTTCTCCCTGCTGCAGGCATGGATTCTGTCTGACCATCTTAGGCATCTCAGCTTTGCCTAATCTTGGACACTCAGTGAAACAGTTTTCCTGAATATCTTAATCAGTTATATAGTACATGGAAAGAGGTAAGCACCTTTAAAGGTTTTCCTGTCTAGTTTAGATGCATGTACTTAAGTGAATACGATCTTCCTCTACGATTGCTCAAAGCTAGATCAGGCTTTTGGCATCCTGGTCTAGTGGAAAATATCCCTGCCTATGGCAGGAGCTTGATGATCTTTAAGGTCCTCACCATCTCAAACTATTCTGTGATCTATATGATGTACTTTTATATTACATCTTGTCTAGGTGCCAATATGTCTGAGATTCAAATTAGGTACACGTGAAATTGATCTAGGTTTCCTCCTGAGACTATGTGAGATGAACAAAAATCACAATGTAGGGAGCTATATTATCTATAAGTACTCTAGTCCTACAATTTAATCCATTTGGAATTTTCTCAGTATCTTCAACAACTACTGATTTCAGTGCAATGGTTGGCTTGAATTTGAAATGGAGCCTTTATTTTCAAGGCATTTGCTTCCTGTGTGCAACTGAGAAGACATCAAAAGAGATGTCAGCAAATATCAAAAACTGCATGTAGAATTTGCTGACAAACACCATCAAAGTCATAGATAAAGACAAGTGCATTATACTTGATGCAGTGCCTTCCCACTTACCTCTTCCATTTCAGTCTGTATATCAAAATTTTACAGGGTTGCTGTGAAGTCCCAGGACACTGGAGATCTTTTTCAGAAAACCTGACAGGACCTTAATTATACATGTCCTGGAGGACAACAGTACAATGCAATTTTGTTTCCTTGGTTACTAACTCATGTAATCATAATGTATATATTCTACAGTAGTATTATTATGACATGCCAATGAAAGCATGTCATTATTCAGACTGGCAAACAGTTGAAAAAACAGCCGTACATGACTTTAGAATATTTAAATTATATCAAGCGTACCCAATTCACATTACTTAAAGCAAGTGGCAGTAGTAAGTCAGCTAATGCACCCCAGCAAAATTAGAATTATATCCATTACATATTTGGGCAAACTGTTATTATTTACAGGCAGCTGAATACAGTGGTAATTCACAAGCAATGACAAAAGTCAATGTCTTATTTCCAGTACCAAAAAAATAAAAAAAAATAAAAATGCAGCTGAGCAGTAGTTGTTTGATAGATCCTTGAACTCTTCAGTAGGAGAGACAAAAACATCTCAGAGTAGATATTAAAAATATTTGCTACCTCAAACTTTCATTAACATATCACAGGACACTTCACGCACCTCATCATTTTCCTTCATTTTTTTTCCTTTTCTTTTTTTGTTATTTATCACCTCATGGTAAAAGGATGATGGCTTTTACTTACATGTGTTGGATAGATTTTGTCAATGCCGTTTCTGCTATAGGGTGTTTTTAAGCTTCAAAAAGGATTTCTGCATAGGGCACACCTCAGAAAAGCCAGAGAAAATCATGGGATTTATGGCTTTTAAAACTCATGATGGGTGCTATGAAGAACTGTAAAATAAGGTGTGTGGATACATATAGTCCATAGAGCTTGTATGGATGGAAAAACAGAATTCCACAAAGTCCATCAACTCCTAATGTAGGTGAAATTTCACTTCCCATGGAATAAGAGTCAGTGGTCAAAAGGACTACTAATGACAGCATTTTCCAGTTTTCACACCTCTGTTGTGTGGAGGAAGTGGCAATGAGTTTTTCACCCTCTGAGGAATAAGCCACAGAATAACTCAATTTGCTAACAGCTATTCATTTTCCAAAGATTTTCCTCCACACGTTTCAGATATAATTTAGAATGAGTTGAAGATTACTTACATAACCTATACAAAAGATTTTCTATAAAATGTTAGATGAAAAGATGACTACAAGTGATGGATTGCTGGGATCTCAGTTCTGCAAAGTCTTTTTTGTCTGTCCAAACTCATCTTAAGAGAAAGGAAAATCTAAAGAAGAATCAATTGTAATGCCATTTTCTTCGCATATACTTCCAAGTGAATTAAGTTTTCATGATAATTTGGTGGAAAGGAGATGTTAATGTTTGACAGAACGACTTTTGTCAAAAGACTTTTTGACAGCCAAATAATTTAAAATAATTGCTGAAGGTAAGGATGAACATTTTACCTATCAAAAGCAAAATTAGCACCATGAATGCAAAGGGATAAATTAACATAATAGTGACAATTGGTGGAATTTATCACCTCCATGTACCTAAACACATGTGCCTAAAATGCTCGTTTAGCCTGTGTGTATAGTCAGTGAAAAAATAAAAACAAACAAAAGCTATAATTGGAGGATTGTTGGGAATGTGAAGATCAAAGGCAGCCTTGGCTGCAGTGATAAGATGGTGGAGTTCAGTAGAGAGGAGAATAGACAGGAGAACAAAAACCAGGAGCCCAATCCATGTTGGGCATAGGGAGAGTGTGGAATAAGGCCAAGAAAACTGGTTCATATTCAAGGATCACCTCCTTCAAGCTCAACAGATGTCCATCCAATGAATAAGAAGTGAAACAAAAATATAAGAGACTTGTAGGGAAGAACCAGAACATCCTAGCAGAACTCCAAAACCAAAAGGAAGCATATAGAAGGTGGAAGCAAAGATGTGTGACCAGTCAGCCTCATCTCAATCCTTGGGAAGGTGAAGAAGTAAATTCTGTGAGCCATTTCCAGGCACCTGATTGGCAAGAAAACCACCAGGAGTAGTCAGCATGTGTTCACAAACAAGTTGTCATGCTTGACCAACTTGAAAAAACTTTTATGATCAAATGACTGGCTTGGTTGACAAGTGTATATCAGTGGACATGATTCCTGGCCTTCAGTAAGATTTCTGACACTGTACTGTCCCATAGGAACCTTACAGATAAACTGCTGATGTATGAGGCTAGATGGGTTGACAGTGAGGTAAAGTCTGGTGTAATGTCTAGGCTCAGAGGGTAGTGGTCAGTAGAAAAAAAAAAAAAAAAAAAAAAAAAAAAAAAAAAAAAAAAAAAAAAAAAAAAAACAACAACAAAACAAAAACAGAACTAGTTGAATGCCAGTAACTAGAAGAGTATGCTAGGGATCAACAACAGGTCCAGTGTTTAACATCTTCATTAATGACCCTGGAAGAAGGTGTACCCTCAGCAAGTTTGCTGATGAAACAAAACTGGGAAGAGTAATATGCCAGAAAATGATCTTCGGAAGAGTGGCTGATATGCCAGAAAGTTATCTGCCATTTAGAAATACCTTGACAGGCTAAAGAAATGGTGTGACAAGACCTTCATGAAGTTCAAAAAGTGGAAGCGCAAAGTCTTATACCTTGGGAGAAACAACCTTTATTCCCAGGTAAAGCACATTGTTTCCACTTGAATGTCAAAATTTACTGTTTGTAACATGCTCAGAAATAAAAACAAAACAAAACAAAACAACACTGGACAGAGGTGCAGACTTCAAGTCTTGTTGCCTAGAAGTAAGAACAAAGCAATTTTAGAGTTTTCAACACTACTTAATGGTATGCCACCAAAGAACTATTCTGGTTTTGAAGTAAGCACTATTCATTGAGTCATTAATTAGTTTGGAATACTAAACTGATACTTATGGTGAAAGGACTATGGTAATAGTAAGTAAAGCAAAAATGTCTGTTAGCCCTGATATTTAAAGCTAATGATGTTAAGAAGACAAACAGTGAATATCAGGTCATATCCATGTCATATTTAAAGTTGGTAATAAATAAGTTTCACATGTGTTAACACTTAGAAAAGAGATTTGTTTAAGAAAATCTGCTCATTAGACTTCTGCAATTATCTTAGTTATGTAGCTGGAATAGAATTTTCCTTATGGAAAAAAAGACTATTTGTCCAGGTGAGGTGAAGCAAAAACACTGATGTGGCATACTCATACTATGCAAAGAATGAAAGTATCTACCTTTGTCTGCATTGAGGTAATTACACTACAGTATAACCTGCATCCTCAATAAAAAGATGACTTTGAATGCCTGCAGGAATGAGGGATGGTCTATGAGAAAAAGAGGATAAGGGGAAGTTTATGGGACATAAGTCCCAGTTCAGAAAGTGGGAAGGGAAATGACATTTCTCACTGTGCATAAATAGAGTTCTGCAATGACAGCTGCCACTGCCATTGTTGGGACAACTAGTCTGAAAACTCCTGCATGACTCATTGAGTAGCTTTCTGATACACACAGCTCAAAGCCCATTACAAGGCTCCCTGGTTAGCTTTTTGTATATTTTTGTATGCTTTCCTTTGAAATATTTCTGTAAATCAAGGTTTTTAATATTGAGAATGTTGTGTAATTACTGAGCAATTCTCAAGTCAGACACATAAAAAGTCAGACAACATGCAAGTTCAAATGAGGACAACAGAATAAATCTGCTTTCTTAGTAAAATCTATGATGCAGCAATAATTTAACAATACAAACATTCAAAGATAGAGAAATTCACAGTTGAAAATCACAAGAAATTCTGCCACTTTTGTTAGAGAAAATGTAAAACTTCCTGTAAATAGATTCTGTAATCAAGCTTCTTTCTTGGTGTGTCCACTTTATTTATTTATATATTTATTTCCATTTAGGGAGATAATAAGCAAAGCAACCACTTAGTGCCAAGATAAAATCCTCCACAAAGTACTAAAGATATAAATTAGTGTTTTTGTAAGAAGAAGCTTATATAAATATGGTCAAAAACTGAAATCAACTTAGAAATTATTGTTTTATAAATATGATAAACAAGGCTCTTAATTTTCAGTGCTCAGAAGCAGAATTACAGAAACGGAAGGAAACAAGTTTCACTACTGACTAGTTGCCATTTTATTTTTTCTAGATTTCCTCTGTCTTCATTGAAAATAAAGTTGCATTTGTCCTCTTTTACTTCTTACTAATGAGTATTCCATTAATTATCTTAGCCTGACTGGTAACTGATTAATAGAAGCTGCCAAAACATGAAGTTTTTACATCCATTTAGCACATTCACTACTTCTCACTTATGCCAAAATAAAAATGACACAAACCAAAAGAAAACCAAACTAAAAATAGTAGTTGCTACACTTAGAACAATCATAATTCTATTTACATACCTCACAGGATTCAAATTCAGAGAGCTACTCCCATTTTCTGATATGTTAGTAAAGGTTTTGTTTTATTTAGAGAGGCTGAGATATCTTGCACTAACCTTTATTGTCCACTGGAGTTCATATAATTTATATTCTACCTTTATAAGTTTAAGTATCACTGGAATGATCCATAGTCAGGTTTACTAACACAGAGTAAATACATTTATTGAGTAATTACTGCTTTAGTAATTAAATTTAGTAACCCATGACTTCAATGGGACTTAAACATACACTGAATATTTTGCTAATCTGAAAGAACCTTAAGCTTATATCAAGAAAAATCCCCATTCTGTTAGTAGGGCTATGGCAAACAAATAGAAATCTAAAGATGAATTGCTGAATCACAGATGGAACTATTAGAAGGAAATTCCTTTTATTATCAAGTTTGCCAACATAGGGAAAATACAAAGAGATTTTTTTGTAAATTTAAAACTTAAGGGTTATTTTGCTCCCTTTGAAGGAGACGTCATCAGATTTTCAAAAGATACATTAATTTCCAGACTTAATGTATTCATACTCAGTTTTTACCCATTTATTGAACTTCTTTTATCTTATTTCCCCAATTTATTATTCATTCCCTGAATCTATTTACAGAGGTTGAGTATAACACCTCCTAAGTACCCATCATTACTTTCCTAGAGTAATTAAGCTCAGTTATTTTAGCAAGATCTTCTAAGCACTTTGTCCAGTTTGCAACATCTTTCTTAAAAATGAGTATTCAAAACAGTATAAAGCATTTCTGATGGAGTCTCACCAAACTTTACTTGTTTTCATCTTTGCACACCAAACACAGCAAGGAATTACAAATAGGTTAGATGTAATGCATTTCATGTAATGCAGATACTTTTATAAGGAGATAATCTGCTCCCCTACTTCCCCAGACAATTTCTTAGGCTTGCTTCTACCTCAAATGTAATCACTTTCACTTATTCACTTTCTTTCCTCTCAGTTCATGTGGCCCAAAAAAGGGTACAATTTCGTTTAGTTCTCTACGAGGTCTAATTCATTTGTATTTTTCTAAAACTTAATTACCAACCTCTAGAAATATGCTTGCTTTCTTGGCTGATAAATATTTTCTTTGTTCCTGATATACTCTTCACTTACTCCTAATATTTTATCTAAATACAGTTAAAGATTAATTTTTTTACTGATTTTCTTTTTCTTTTATCTGGCAGGAAATTCTGGTTAGGTTTTCTTTCTTATTTTACAGAAGACCAATCATCTGGCCATGAAATTTCCCAGATTAACTAATTTAGAATAGTTCCTCACTTAATCAGAAAGAACATCATTGAATAAAAGCTACAAATAATGTGAGTATTCCCTTTTACATATGTTATATATGTACTTGTTCTGGTGCTTATCCTAACACCAACCTAGCTTTGCTTTCTTCCTGTTATCAAGTCATACAATGCTTATCTTTTATTATCAAAGGAGAAACCAAACTGGAAAAAATAAAAGGGTAAACCTAGTTTACCCTTTAGTGGAAGCAAATTATATTCAAAACACCAAATGTTTACTCAGAGTTAATTCAGTATTTACTGAGCACGATGTTATGACACACCTGACAATGGATATCTGGATCTTATGCACATATTTGTAGCACGCCACTGAAATAATACTTCACATTTTTCTTAGCAGTTATTTTCTCCTATGAAAACGTCTACAGTATAAATGTGTAGCTGAGGGCCTTGATATTAGAGTCATTAACTATATTAACTACAGTGTTTTCTGTGGCAGAGACCAACCGGAGAAGCTTTCGTCTACAGAATAAGCACTGCTTTTCAACATGGATTACTGAAAAGAGACAGGGCTGTTCCTTCCTCACTAAAGTTGCACTTGAATTTGCAAGTGACAGTAACCAGATATTTAACAGTTCTGTAGGGTGATGAACACATTGGGTAGTTATATTTCTCTCACTCTTATCAAACTGCTTATATATTTAAAATAATAAATAAGAAAATAAATAATAATTAGAGATTCTTGGCTGCAGTAGGAATGCCTTAAGTTCTATAATGATAATTAAGTCATGATCAAGAACTTAGAATTGATTAATCAAGTTAAGAATTGAACTTTTGGGTTGCAGAAGCTCAAAGGTACTGCAGGATCTCCTTTTAACTGTATTTCTATTACTTGAGCCTGATATTGAACTATTTATTTATGATCCATTATTCATTGATCTAAATATGTATTTGAAATCCCATATTTGTGTAAAAGTCTAAAACTTTTGAATGCTTTTTTTTCCATCTTTTTATATCATTCTTTCATGAAAAATAATAATAAAGATTGTACAGGTTTTCAGTACCTTATTTAAGAGAAAGTCTACATAAGTGTACCACAAGCGTAAAGAGATTACTCATATAAGGAATGTTTTAGCATTTTTCTCAAGAAATGTTTACCCTCTTAAAAACTATGAGACTTATTTACCATAAACATGAAAACAAAACAAAACAAACAAACAAACAAAAATAACACAAAAAAACCCCACATGTTCCTAGACAAATAGAATATAGCCTAGAACGACTTAGGTTGGAGAGGGCCTTTACTGTCATGGGCAGTATTGCCACCCATCATACCAGGCTGCCCATCCCATCCAAGCTGGCCTTCAGTGCATCTAGAAATGAGGCACACACAATCCCTATGGGCAACCAGGTGTCACAGCACATCACCCTTTGAGTAAAAAAAAATTCTTCCTAAATCCTAATATAAATTTTCCCTCTTCTAGTTTAAAGCCATTCCCCCTTCTCCTATCAGTATCAGACAATGTAAAAAGCTGGTAAACTCCCTTCAAGTACTGGAAGGCCACAATGAGGTCTCCCTGAAGCCTTCTCCAAGTTACGTACAGGTCCCTCAGCCTTTCTAGGGGAAGTGGCCACAAGTTGCAACAAGGTAAGTTTAGGTTCAACCTTAGGAAACACTTCTTTACAGAAAGGGTTGTTAAACACTGGAATAGGCTCCCCAGGGAGGTGGTTGAGTCACCATCTCTGGATGTGTTTAAAAGCCATTTGGATGTGGTACTCAGAGATATAATGTAGCAGAGGGTTGTTAGAGTTAGGGTACTGTGGTTAGGCTGCGGTTGGACTTGATGATCTTTGAGGTCTTTTCCAACCTGAGTGATTCTATGATCCTATGATTTTTCATAGGAGAGGTGCTCCTTATAGAAATATAAATAAAAATGAGTAAAAATCCCAGTCTACCAACAATGTTATGAAGTTTTACAACACTTAAGTTTTAACAAAAACAACCTACCAAAGGACTAAAGTGTGTATGTATTATTTTACTAAAACAGAAAGAGAGGAATTTTTATAGGGATAGAGTGGAAATAAAATATAAATAGACTGCAGTACTATGTCATTATTTGAAATCAATCTGCTTTGTTTTGTTCTTATTTTCTGGTTTGAGTCACATTTTATGGTTTGATTTTAATATTAATAATTAAGTGTATCTCATTTGCAAGTTCCTTCATTTCACATTACACTTGGTAATATGAAAACACATTATGAAAATTCATTATCTACCTTCATGGAAGTCCTTTAAATGCTATTTTTTCTCTCCTTTTATATATGCATAAGGTTAATTTTCAGCAAAAACTAAGTGATGACCTTTTTAGTGTCAAACAGGAAATAAAAAACTTCTTAAAATAAAGGAAATGCTTTTTTTTTTTTTTTTTTTTACCCTAAGTAAGTTTCACCTCTAGTCATGTGTCAACATTAATATTTTATAGCATAGAAGGCCAAATCCAGCACAAAGTTTTGTGAAGTTTGGTCGAATTCATATTTACTTTTTGGCATTTGAGGTCAGTAAATTTCAACCTGCTTGTGTTTCAGCTATCTTTCTTGCAAGCAAACTGGTGATTGGATCTTGTCAATAACAGAGATCTTCTGATTTGCTATAACTTAAAAATGTTCAAACAAGAATCATTTCACTCTTGATATACCTGCACATTTTTGGTATGGAAAGGCTGTTCTGTGATCAAAAGGAACAGAGTCCTAAAAAAATTAGAAGATGTCTTGATTTAGTTGTTGCTTTAATTTATTTCCTTTTGGATTCCTATTACAATGCAATCTTTAATGATCTTGTCACACAGTATTTTCTCCTCAGGACTGCCACTACAATAAGTTCTTTCTCTCATTTATCATTCAGAATCTCATACCCACTTTCTCCACTCACCCTTATACTATCTCTGAACATACCATCACAACCTCCCTTAGCCTTCTCACACCTTCCTCATATTCTTAGCTCCCATGTAGTAAATTGACATAAATGAGTGCACAAAATTAATCCATCTGCAGTGCGGGGAGGAATCCAGCTAACACTAGAAGTATGGCAGCATACATTATATTCCAGATGCGGATGCTACATTAGCTCCAGATGAATTCTGTGCTAGAGCTACAACCTCTCACAACACCCTCTAAGTCCACATCCAGCCAATTCTTGGAGAGGAAGCTCATGTCACGTACCCAAGTATGTCAGGTACCATTTGGGCAGCTGCCTTCTCTGATCTTTCTTTTTAATTTGAAGTTTTTGCTCCTTAAAGTCCCTACTTGTCCTCTTCCTTTATCATCATCTTTCCTCGTCCCCATATTTGCCTGTTCCTGGTATCTACAGTCAAGTTGTAGGACTGGATTCTCCTCCCACTTCTCTCAGGCCTCATGATCTGTCACTTTCATTGTGCTGACTGCAACATCCACATAGTAACATATTTTCCACTTTGCATGTCCTTTTTCATTCCGAAGGTATAAGTCAGTGTTGCCAGTAGCTAAAATTATGTTTATATAACTACTACTGTCTCAGAAGATTATCAAATCCTGGTAGCGATGTTCTCTCTTCCCAGTTTTGTAGATCCTATTATAAGTTGCACTCAGCACGCTATAGCCTGCAATAGTGCTTAAACTACAATGCAACATTTATTTTCATAGGTAGAAAAAAATGAGTGGAAATGACATAAAAGATTCTGGATAAGATGTACCTTTCCAGGCAGCAATTATGACAATCAGTACTTCACTGAAGTTTTCCATTGAAAAGTTAGCTCACAAAAGTAAATCGTTTCAGAAACATAAAAATAAAATTCAGTTTTTTTAAACTGAACTTGAATGGTTGTTGTTGCTTTTCTTGCTGTTGAATTGACAATAGCAATGTATTACTTAATGAAAACAATAAAGCTACTGCTTTTCACATTTACAAACTTTTACTATTCTGTGATGAGATTTTAACCTAATTTCTTTTGTAATTCTGGAGAAAAAGCAGTTTACAATTCTCTGCAGAAAAATGCTGCAAAACTACCAATTTAATTATTCTGATATTTCAGGAACACACTTAGCACAGCAATAATTAGAGCTGTTTGTGCCAATCCATACCAGTGAAATCAATGGCGTTGTTAGCATTGTGTATTCGTTTGGAAAAGAAACATTACCTGGTTATAAGAAGAAGGTTAAAATCTGAGATAGTGTTAAACTTCAAAACCCTGTTTTGAATCTCACTTCTGTGAGATTCATGGAGCAGTGGAGACAAATGTAATGGAACACAGAACTGTAAGGTTTTTTTTAAGTAAAGTTGAAGGGAAAGAGATCCCTTCCCATAAGACTGCAGGGTCACTACTGTCTATTCATTCTCTTGTGGCCTACCTAACACAGAGACAGTCATCACCTTGTGAGGGCAAGGACTGTGTTTTGTTGCAGCTGGCCAATGAAACTGCTCTGTAAGTGTTCTCAAGATCTCCATGTAAGCATCATCTCTGGTCTTCCTTTGGAGGTACAAAAGAAGAATTAAGCTCTTAAGAATCACAACAACATACAGGGTGCTGTACAGAGACACACATTCCTCTGACACAGTTGCTGTTCTGCACAATACTATCTTAACAGAGACAGTATATGACTCACAGAGAACAGGGCAACTGTGCACAATGCACACACAGGATAAACCAAAATAGAGAGCAATCCATTTGAAATGCTCCTCCCTCTCCTAAGGAAATTCCCAGTCTTTTTTCATTCTCTCTGTTACAGCAGTGAATTAGAAGCAGTTTCTGCAAGCAAATATTTAAGATCTGCAATGAACAAGATAAAAAGAAAATTTCAACCTTATGCCATGATGGGGCTGCAACAGAAGAACATGAATGGAACAATGCAGCACTGTAGCATGGGAGAATCATGTGTACAGCATCTTAGGTCCCACACATGACGTACCCTTACGTAGAATGTAGTGTTATGTTCCTTAGAAAACCTGGAAAATGACCATTTCTCTACGTAACTTCTGACATAAGACAGAAAGTTAGGACCTGTAGCACTCTTACAGAATTCAACCAGGAACATGGAGTACTAATTTAACTCCTGCTTCAATTCAATGAAAGTTCATCAAAGATCAGACCTCTTTTAACTGCCTTTAAAAAAATTATATGAACAGTAGACTATGAATTCAAGTCAATCTTCAATCTAAAACAATCATTCTGACTATTAAAAAAAAATCTGAAATTTAAAGAAAAATTTCAATGAAGCACACAATCACGTACAAATTCATCATCAGATGTAACCTACATGTTCCCTCCACCATTCAAACAGCTTCACAGACACATGCCTTCTGGTCTAATCCTGTGTTGGGTACACTGGGAACACATATCAGTTTGCACAGTGGGAGGATAAGAAATATATATTTTTGCTCTGAGTTTACTGTCTCTCCAAAACCCTAATTATTCTCTTAAAATTCAGCTTTCCTCTAGTCTTCAGTGACTGTCTGAGAGCAAAGATGTTTTAACAGCTGAATAAAAGACCAGTTATTAAACTTTACATTTCAGTCCGTGTCACAACATGTTCTTAATAACAACAGCAATGCCGTGAACCTCAGGTCACTCATGAAATTCAGGAAGACTTCTGCCTTTCCGAACAGATGGGATTAAATGCATGCTTTCACCAACTTCTCCATCTATTCAAGGTCAGTGAAAAATACCATTAGTAGGTTGCAGTGACTAATGAGATGTAAGGGACTTAGAAGGGCAGATCCACCTTTTAAAAATGAAACTGAGATATGTCAAACTTGAATGTTTAACATCGTTTTTACTGAGCTTTAACCATGACCTTGAAAGGCAGTTTCAAAATGGCTGTTACTTCTATACAAAATAGTGATCTTTCTTCTAAAATTTCAGGCAGAATCTTTAATTTTTTAAGTTATTATTATATTCACTTGACCTAAAGTTACCAAAGAAGATCTACTATTGCCACAGTGTTATGAAGAGTTCACGTATGTGCACATTGCTCCCTGCATGAAGCCATCATTGACAAATTACAGTGTCACTTCCAAGGTCTGTACTGAGCTAAAGGAAAGAGGACAAAGCTGCACTTCATTTTCCCCCATGACATATCTGCTTTTCATGCCCCTCCACTATCTGATGGACAAAAAATGTCAGGTGCAAAAAGCAAAGGACATTTTTTCTCTAACAAACCCTTATACTTTATCTTTCTCATTGTCCTTCACATTATTCTTCTTTTGAGGTTCATTCTTTTGTAAAAGAGGGAACATAAATCTGTAACTTAAAACAAAGCAAAACAAAACAAAACCTTTAATCTTTATTCAGAATTTTCTTTTATGATTCTAATGGAGAAATAACATCTCCTTCTTTTGTTATTGGTGGTTCAGCCATCTACACTTAATAGAAGAATAATAGAATCACAAGATTGGAAAGGACCAACAAGATTATCTAGTCCAACCGTCCTCCCATTACCATTACTACCACAAGCTACTAAACCAGATATCATAGCTCCTCATCCAGACACCTCTTGAACACTGCCAGGGATGGCAACTCCACCAAGAAGTTGGACGGACAGAAGTAAGAAAGACAGGGACAATATAATTGCATATTGCAGAAACCTTCTCTTTTCTTTCAGGATCTACTGCTTTTTCGGAACTTTCAAAGAAATTCAATAAAACAGGAACTACTTAACAGAAACAGATAATTTAAAGCACAGACTTAGATATTTTCACTTCTAAGTAGGCAAGAAAAGGCTCTTAGAAATATTGTCTTGTGGACTTCAAACATTTTCTGAAAGAAACAGAGGTTAGTGGAAGCACGGCCAGTGCCCAGTCCCTCAGATATCCAGGCCTTTCTTTCTCTTCTTTTCTCCAGTTTGGAAAGATCAGCTCTGCTACAGGACAGAAATAATCTGTATCTGATTCTAAAGATTCTGAAAGGTAATAATCTCTATAAAATCCCAACAGAAACTTAAGAGTTGTGAGACACAAATTGAGGATAATGACAGGAAAGGAGGAATTAAAAACTCTCTTTTTGTGAAGGTGATGAAAGGTACCTATGGTAGTTTTAGATATATAAGTGACTACATCATATTTTATTCTATTCAGCCACATGAAAACCCACAAGCTGTAAATAGCACTAAGAAGTTGTTTTTGCTGCAACTATATTAGCAGTTTCTCAGTGGTGTTCTGCCAGTGTTGGCGGATAAAGGGAATCTGATGTGCCAACTAATCACCACTGAAGAATTTGAATGCTCTTAACCTGCTTTTAATTTATTCCTGTACCTTCTGAATACCAGTAATATATTCATATAATCTTCAATTGAAGATTTTCTTGGGTAATCTAGTTCAAAATTATTTTTTGGGTAACCATATATTTTCATCCTCAAAAATCATAAGCCATATTTTTCTAAGCTATTCTGTGGGTACTTTTTATTAGATGACAATGCAAAGTATGATCTGTAAGTACATGAGTTCAATGAAGAATGATAAAAGATGTGTATCCCACAGACCTGGTATAACCAAGTAAATTAGTACAAGATTAATTTGTTGCCAAAAGCTGTTAAAATAACTGGAAGAGCCTCAGTCTGCCCATAATGATTTAAATTCCCTCTACTTGCACAAATGGAATGATTTTGCCATCTCTTGCAAATAAATTGTTTCTATTCAGTCAGGAAAAATGTATGCAGACAGATGGGTCTCATCAGCTGCAACAGAGCAAAGCACAGCAAAACCAAGAGAAGCTGCATGATGATGGCAGGGTGAGGGGCTCAGAATCAGGTTGAGATAGATTGTACAAGTTGCAATTGTTTACTGAGAATGTAAAATCTAAATGATAGGACAGTACATAGTACAGTAGCAGGGCAAAAGCATTTAACAGACACTGCTACAGATACTAGGAAATCTTCTGTAAAAACACCTTCTCAAAGGAAACTTTGCCAAATCACTATCATAGCTCAAATTTTTCAAAGAACTAAAGGTCATTAATGATGGGCAGTATTCTGTAAAGCATGTAAAACACAGCAGGACAAAGTTCTACTGTATGATGAAAATTATGAGGGTGCATATTTAAAACTTTGAATGAAATTATATTATTCTGTTTCTATGTGATTAACAAATGCCAAAAGTCAGGTTAAGCATCCAGTTAATATGAGTTGAAGAACACATGCCAGCATGAATTTGAATTGAAGAAGAAAGCTTGCATGTCAGTCAAAACCAAACACAGGAATCATAAAATATAGATGGCATGAAATGAGTGGTGTGTGTTTTGTCATTAGCAAAAGCCACTAGAATGCAAGTAAAGACTATGCCATCATTCACATAGGGTGAATTTCAGACTGAAATATATTCGACAGAATTATTTAAATATTCCATATTAGACTGATAGACAGTCAAGAGGTTGATGTGTTAACAGCAGTAATAAAAAGGAAAAAGAAATGTATATAGGATGTGATGAAAGGCTGGAGATACAGGAGAAAGATGAAAATAGAAACCATCATGGGATAAAAAGGGTACTTCCGTACCTAAGACTACTAGAGCTACTGGAGGCACAATTACACTGATCTTGGCTTACTGCACACAGATCATGTTAGTACACAATTACTGCTCTTTATTTTATTACATCTGTTCTTATTTCATGCTATAGTTACATCACATCTGACACATTCCATCTCTTCCTCATCTTGACCACTATTTATTTGGTTTGCTATTATTTTAAGGTGAGTATTTAAAATGTGTCACTGAACAGCTGAGAGTTTATGTCATTATTATGTAGAATTGAGAAATTTCTGAGCAAAGCTGACAGAAATGTGTTTTATTTCTCATGACAAACAGCACAATGTTTTCAATCAAATGTGCAATTTGTAGATATATATTTTGGGCATCTGTTTACTCTAGATCTTAATTAAGATGAAATCATAATTCACTGTGATAAATAAAAATAACACTGTTTTTTCTTTGGTTTTCTCTTCTAACAATACTTCCCACTGATGGCAAGGCAATGTCTGCAGCCCGAACACACTGTGAGCCTGAGCAATACTGTGTGCCTGCTGACCGCACAGCAGCGCAGTGCTGTTACTGAATAACATCTGCTCTGTAACAGACAAAAACACCCATAAATTCACATGGAAAAGTCAATACAACGATGCATAAGCCAATCTCTTTGAACCAGACAGTCCCAGTGACTTCAGAGAAACATGTCAGTGTTACTGTGTGCATTTCCAGGTGGTAAATGGAAAATACGTTACATGTAGTGGAAAAGAACGAAAGGTCCACAGGGTTTAAACATTGTTCCATCTAATATTAGTTAATTCAGGCACAAACTATGCTGTAGGTTTAATCATTGATTGTTCTTTGCCTCCTCTACTTAGGCTGTCAGTTATTTGAAGCATTGACCTCCTCATAATCATCAGGTACATGTGGCTGCACCGCATATAGCATAGTGGGGCCCTCACTTCACGTAATTACCTGATTTGGTTTTATTTTGCTTGACATACAAAAAACGCTGAACAGGCTTGCCAATGATTCTGCTTTAAATACATCTTGGAGGGTGCTTTGCTAGATACACAACAAGGTCTCTCTAGAGCTCTGCATTGCTCTATTCTGAGCCATCAAAGCTGAGTCTTAGCAATAACTAACACTTGTCTGAAAGAATAAAGTAGTCATTAAAGTTAGGTACTGTTATTTGCAGTGATGGGAGCATTTCTTGGCAGTATGGTGTGCTAAGCACAGGTTATTTTATCCTAAGAATAGATCCACATGACATCAAACAAGCAGAACTTCAACCAGCAATATCTGGACTTCTTAATTTGTTTATTTTAAGAACAAAGCTGTGCACTGAACTTTTGACACTGAACTAACTTTTAAGGAAAACATATGAATCCTCTGGCAAGTCTGTTTCACATATTCCTCTTTGCTCTTGCTATTAGTATTTTTAGAAGAGGAACAAAGTATTTATGGAAGAAATCTGAAAGGACACATATTTGTTCAAATATAAATTATACAAACATATCCTCACATTCCTTATTCAGAGCAGCAGAAATACACAAAAGCTCCAGAACTGTGTGTACCCTCACCACCAAATATATATTTACCCCCCCCCCCCACTTGACTCTCCCACTCTTTCCTCAGCTCTCAAATCAGAAAATTCAGGTGAAAACACTTTGTATGTAGTTGGAATTTCCTTCAGTATTTATCCATGAGTAAAAGTTTAGTCCCTTTTAATAGTAATTAGTATATAGAAGCAACAAGTATTAGAACCAATACGTTCCATGATAACACCATGATAATCTGTAGTAGCTGTTGAGATGGAGCATTCTCCAGGATTGAAAGTATGGAGTGAATTCCCCCAAGGCTGTGTCCTTACTACCCTGCAGCAAAAGGAGGCCATTCAAAACAAGATGCTACACTACACATGCTTTGTCTTCTGGAAAGGAGACTAGACAACAAACAGAATCACTATGCAAAGTATGACATTTTAACAGCACAAGATGATACTGCAGAATGTAGTTAAATCTATTAAATCTATTTGTACGCAGAGTGGATTATAGTAGAATCAAACAAAATATTGTCTGAATGTGTGGCTCTTATATAAAGTCATTCACAACACAAGATAACAATGATCCAATAATCTAGTTATACACAGATGCAGAAATGCAGAAATGCAGAAAGGAAAGATTATCGTGGTCACAAGTTCCAAATTTGCAGTTCAGTCTGCTACCTATACCCTCCTACCACAGAACAATCATAACACCGACAAGCAGACTAAGCAAAAGAAGGAATTATTACCACTATTTCAGATATGGAAAACTGCAGCACATAATGACTGTATTTCTTGCCCTTGTTTGCACACATACAGAACTTGGCTGTCACAGACTGAACCTTTCTTCCTATGTATCTGAAAAATGTCTTAAATAAGCCATTATTTCTACAAGACTTCTGCATTAATAGTAATACAGCATTATCTAGCTCAATAAGCCAGGGCTGCATACCACTTCTTTCCATTTTCCATCATTGCTTTTTTCCTAAATGCAAACACAAGGAAGGAAACTTCTTTACTGCTTTTTTTTTATTATTTCACATGATCACTTCTGACACACAGCCAGGTGTCTGGGCTGCAATCTCCGCTCATGTATATCAGTGCAGTGGGATAGAGCCATTCATTTCAGCAAGCCCAATTACTACTGTCAATCTGAGGTTATATCCCAGAGGATATCAATGGTAATCTCTTCAAATTAATAGATGATTTTTTACTTCTATGAATCAGCTTGACACTGTTTGACTTCTTGCAGTGTTATTTAATCAGACTGTCTTCCACTATCATTTCATATTCCCTGCCTGGGAGAGAAGCATACAGACTATTTTCAATCACAGCTCCACTATTTTGCAAATTCTTACAGAAGTGAAATTTGCAGTTTATGGAAAGAAATACCAAATGAAAAAGGACTGGCCACGATGGTCACTATCAAAACTGTTTTCCTGCTACATATTATAATCAAAGCTTCATTCTTGTGATGACAAAATTCAGAGCCATCTCTACTTACAGTAAGACTAGAAAGGTGCACACACACACATGGCAACTGCCGTATAAAGCACATAGTGTAGCACAACTAAATGTTGTCTGTCCATAGCATTCACAGTCTTCGATGCATTTCATGGCCTTCCTCTTGGCCAGACACAGACAGAAAATCAAGTATCATTTATCTATGTTTAACATGTCTTACCACTGACATTTTTTGATATTGTAATGCACCTCAGTAGTCAGTGCCCCTAAACAACTTCTGAATAAATTTATTAAAATTGTGCTTAAAACCCATACAACAGAAGGGGGAGAAGAAAATGAGACACAGTTTAGTGAAATCTTTCGAATAAAAAGATCTGTAAGACATTCTTTCCCCCAGAACTGTCTTTTATCATTCTTCAGTTTCCTCTAAGATCCTCAGCATATTTCTCACCTGTATTACTTCAGGTTTCTCAGCATCTGAAGACCAGTCCACCTGCTTGCGCTGAAATAAGAGCTGAGTCTTGACAGTGGTCTGTCTTTCTTTCAAAGGGTAATTTTCTTTTGTGATTCTTGCAATCTTTGCTTTCAGTTTCTGACCTTCTCTATTGAAAGTTCTATTACTTTTCTAACTAAGCTTCAAATTAACAGAACTTTTTCTTTATTTTCTTGTTTATGTATCAGTTTCATTACTGCTGTCACACAGGTCTGGGGACAGAGCTAATTAACAGCTGCATCTCCAATGTTGCAAACACAATTGTACTACATTCTCCCCTAGAATACAATTATGTAATTCCTGTTGACAATGCTCTGAGAGCCATTTTCATATGGCACTAAGAATGGCAATGGCTTATAGAAGACAACATTTGATTATTAGTATTACATAGCCATTTCCAATTTGGTAGAAAGCAGCATTGCAAAAATAAAAATAGAGAAATGCGAGGAACACAAAACCAAGCAGTTTGTCCCATTTACAGTGGGCAGTTTCAGAGGGCAAAATTGATCCACTGTGTTTCTATTTATCCATCCTTTGGTCAAGATGGCATAAAATACTAAGCACAATTCAAATTGTTATCTAGTAAATACCATCTTACCCATTTTCAATACATTTGGCTTATCCTGATTTAAAACAGGTATATATTTACTTTCCTTACTCCTTGCTTCAGAGCAAGCACTGAACTTATTTCACGTAAGTGAAAGATGTATTAGTTTGGCCTGGAAAGCCAATGGTTGAGAAGCCAGCAGTCATGTCCACTGCCCTTCCAGGGACAGAGCTGTCAAGCTGTCAATCTAAACAAAAACAAAGAACAGTAAAAATTTAAGGTCAAACACTGTCTTATAAATGTTCTTCTGGTTCCACTGGCAATTATCCCTCTGTAACTGAGGAAAGATTGTAGGTGTTTTTTTAAAGGAAAAAGGCTGCCACCTATTTGTCATTTATTTTCTCTTTATGTTACAGCTTTGCCATTGGAAATAAAGGCCGTATCATCTGCAGTTGGCTTTCTCTACACTATAATTTTTCTGCACAAGAATTTGACCAACTGAATGCTGCTTTTGCTGTGTAAGCATCAGATGCAAGACTTGCAATATGCATGTTAGTCAGTGCTCATTATTCAGTGAACTTGTGGGCAGTGTTGCTGCCAGTTAAACACTACTGTTGCATGCTAGAGAAATCATCTCCCTACCTGCTATAGGGTTTGGAACTATTAATATCAGACTACAGAGTTTCAAAAATTGACTGCTATAAGGTGAAAATTTTGTAAACCATCACCCAAGAAAAGTAAGCTCACAGTTCAAAAAATAACAGTTAATTTATATGAGAAGAATAGTTTTCATTATTTTTTTCTCCTAAACATAAACACCAGAGACACCAGACACCTCCTCAGCAAACCATGCATCACCCTGCCTACATTTTTAAATGTCTTTTTCTTAGATTACAGACATTTTCATAGGACTTTTAAGAGAATTTCCAATTAAACAGGCCACTTAGGCTTGAGTACTAATTTTTTCTAACACCACCATTGAAAACCATCTTCCACTCCACCCAAGAACATAACTACTTACCTTACAATTGAGCTGCTTTCATCCCTGTCACTCTATTATTTTTTAAGGTTCTTAGACAAAACTGTTAAGACGATAATACAATAATCAGGAATCTATCCATACACATGACAGAGAAGATGGATTAATCACAGCAGAAAGGAAACGTAATTTTGTGTTACAGGTTTCAAATTTTGGTCTTTCTCATCGTTTCTTTTTGAATGATAAATTTGCTCTTCTTGCTAAGGTATTTCTCCTGATTGATGACAGTGTTTGCTTATTGCCTTGATTAAAAATAAATAAATAAGCAAATCAACTTTGTCATCATGTCCTTACTGCTCATGTGCAGTCCCTTTCACCTATGTGCTATACTTGCAACATTGTTCGATCTTTATCCTAAATCTGGATCTCCAGCATTAAGAAGTGTATGGCAGGACTATATTAAGTATATTCCTATGATAATAATCATCAAGGCATCCTAAGAAGTAGGATTTAACCTCAAAACTTCTTTGTACTTGTCTTTGCACTTCAGCTCTGGTTCTCAGTACATTCAGACAAAGCTAATTCATCACAAACATTACAGAGATACAGTGTGTTTTATGTGTACTGGACACCTACAGGTACGTAGTCTTTAATTTTTGTCTGCTCTTCTTTTCAAACCAAGGATGTATAGAACTCCTGGAATTAAGACATAATATTTATCTTTTCAGCTTTCAAAACAAATGCAAAACAATTGAGCCTCTTTTTTGGCACCTCATACCCATCCTTCAACGCAGTGATAGAAGTTGTACAGTAGCATTCATAACAGAAAAGCTTTCAAAGACCACCCACCCACTGCCATATAAATAGTACAGTCACTTATTCAGGACATTATCCTTTGCCTATCATTCCAGTGTCAAGCATGCAAATTCAAATATGCATTTTTTTTTTTTCCTTTTCCTTTTTGTTCACTTTTTTTTTTTTTTTTTTTGCCAATAATCAGAATGTTTAATTAATTAATTGATTGATTGATTTACCTACCAAGCAATTATTTTGAGGGAAGAATACTGGAACTTTGTTCCATTGCAAATGATACGTTGCCTGTCATCCAAGTAGACCTGTTCTGAAAAGCATGGCCCTGACAGTCTGTCATGCCTTATGTTACTCTTTCATGTCTTCTGCAAAAACAGACAATTTCAGCAGCTATAAAAATGATTTTAGAGGTTTCAGTATACCTTAGATATAGATACGGTTGACTCACAGAACAGTAAGAGAACATGTACGTGCTTTGCAAACTTTCACTGCCATGCCTGTTGCACCTAACATTTCCCAGTTTACGTGTTTCCTATATTGCCTTGATGCATTTTGAACTCCAAAGCACTATTATGTAAAGTATAACACTGTGAAATATGAAGCAGATCAAATTCTCTCTGTTGGACATCAATTTAACCAGCCCAGAAAACTGTTCTTTTGCCTTCAATTTGTGCCTTCTACAACTACAGAAGAAAAAGATTATTATTCTACAGCCAGTTTATTAGAGATACAACTATGAAAACATAAAGCAGTTTCAGATATTAACTCAGAATTAGACAGTTCATTTCTTCTGCAATAATGCAGAAGACATAAACCAACCCACTAATCTCTTTACGGGAAGACTGATTCAACTACAGTTCACCTCTTAACACTTTGTAAATGGCCTCAGCAGCATTAACTCAGATAGTCTGTAGCCAGTAAGAAAACAGTTCACCCTACTCACATGGTACTGTGCGGAGGTAGAGATTGTCTCTTATGATCTGCTGGAGCTCATGGTCTACCGAACCTTTCTGGAACCGTAAATTGAGGTAGTGACGAAGGTCCTTATCAACAATGCCTCCTGTCAAGGAAGAGAAAAATGAAAGCATGATTTAAAAATATATTGCCTTAATGGAAGCAATGAATCACTTGCAAAGTCTCAGTAACTCATTTTCCTTCATGTTTCTGTCAAGACAGATGACAGAAGCACAAAGCCTTCCAGTTAAGGTATGCAGTTGATATAATACTACTTAGTATTGATGACAGTGTAAAGGTAAAAACAGTTAATGACAACTGACTAAAGTTGTTCAGAAAATACAGTCAAGATGTCATTTTATTTTATTTTTTTTCCTGCACAAACTGGTAACATTATTATTACTATGTAAGTACATGCATATATATCTTTATATTACATTATCAGGTATATTGTTCCTTGTGACCATGGAACAATTTCCTACCGATTTATTATACAAAAAACACTTCATTCAAAATGTCTTGGCAATGTTCAGTGTTTTTTGTCCAAGTGCAGCCAGAACAAAATGCAGCTAAACTAATTGTTAGCTGCAATTAATGACCATGAAAATATAATAAAATCCTTTGTGTTATTCCTTTCTAGTAGTGCTCACACCTGAAAAAGAGACTATAGCAAACAATAGTACATATTTTATTTTCATCAACGAAAAAAGTCATTACTAATACAATATTTTAGCATGATACTGCAAATATACATGGAAAACAAAATTGAGATAAAGAACCCTGTATTTACTACTCTTAACATATGTCTAGAACAAAACAACTTAAAGTATTGTTCAGCTAATGACGAGTGTAGCTTGTTCTACTATCAAAGATACAAAAGTATCTAATCCAACATGATTCATAGACGTTTCCTGATAGAATCCCTCTTCATTTCCTTTACCGTGGAGTATGGATCATGTTTATAATTACAGGGGAAAAATCTACAAATGACTGTATTTCTTCCCCCTCTGCAATACAGACATAAGAAAAGTATAGAAAATCTTTACAGCACTGCATTCTGACATATATTGCCAAGATGAGAAATTGCAATCAGATTGATCTCTAACTTGTTGCTTCATAAATTTAACCTTAAAATACCTTTTGGAAATGGCATTTGCTATTGAAGCAGCTGCCAAAAGTCTGATCGACTTGGTCTCTGTAAAGATTTTCCATAAAAAGGAACAAAAAACATTCCCACCTAATTATTTGAAAGTCACTTCAGAGTACAAAGGCTAATAAATTAAAATACATTTCTTCTTATGGCTACTCCTATTTATCTCTCAATTACAAATCTGTAATCTCATTATTGCTGCTCCTTTGTCAACAACTTCAAAACCTTTTGCTCTAGGTTTATGAAAAAGCTTATAAATAATTTCTGTCCTCTTTAGCTCAAGGCAAAAGAAGCAGACTTCAATTAAAAATAATAATAATTAAAAAAAAAAAAAAGATTAAAAAAAAGCCCAAACGCCCACACTCATAACAAACATGAAGTAATACCTGTGTGCCCAGTTCCCAGGTCCTGAGAACCTCTTTACAGATCTGTTTATCTGGGATCCAGATTTAGCCACTTAGTGCACTACTTTGGTACCACTAATCTTTTTTCTAGTAATGGTCTCTGTTTGCATACCAGACCATCCTTACTTATACTATGTTTTTTTTGTTGTTTTTTTTGTTTTGTTTTGTTTTGTTTTGTTTTGTTTTTTAAAGATTTCAGTGGAGGCGAATACTAGAGGAATCTGCTGATATATACTCTACTCCTGATTGGATTTTGCTGTCCTTTCTGATCAGCTGCAGAGAATAAAGGTCCTGCAGCTCTTGCTCTTCTTGCTGTAATATACAGAACATGCCCAGTGATGCACATGCTTTGTGGCAGCCTGAGAAAATGCCAGCTCAAGAACAACAGCTGCAACCTGCCCAATGACATAAACCTGAATCATTCAACTTATGACATAAGTAAGTTTAGAAGCCTACACATATTTCTGACCCTCAAAGTTAGTTTTTTGTTTTGTTTCAAACACAGTAATTTACCTGACCATGTCATTCCAAACTGGAGAATAATAAGGTATATTAATAAGAGTACTTACAAGAGGAGGTGTGTACAGCCTTCTATTTGTTACAGATTTAGATAGGAAAAATTTTAGCAAGCATAAGATGCATCGAATTATAGAATGGTTTGGATTGGAAGGGACCTTTAAGCTCATCTAGTTCCAACTCCCTGCTATGGGCAGGGCCACCTCCCTCTAGACCAGGTTGCTCACAGCCCCATCCAGCCTGGCCTTTCAATGCTTCCAGGGAGGGGGCATTCACAGCCTCACTGGGCAACCTGTTCCAGTGTCTCACCACTCTCACAGTAAAGAATTTCTTCCTAATATCTAGACTAAATCCACACTCTTCCAGTTTAAAAGCATTTTCCCTCATCCCATCACCACTTGCCCTTATAAAAAGTCCCTCCCCAGCTTTCCGGTAGGCCCACTTCAGGTACTGGAAGGCTGCCCTAATGTCTCCTTGGAGCTTTCTCTTCTCTGAGCCGAAGAGCCCCAGCTCTCTCAGCCTGTCCTAATAGGGGAGGTGCTCCAGCCCTCTGAAGATCTGCGGATTGCATAGGAGAAAAAAAAGGAACTTAACAGCTTTCTAAAATAAGTGAAACATACTTTTTTTTTTTTTTTTTTTTTTCCTTAATATCCGAGTATATACTGTAACATGAGCAAAGTCTATTTTAAAAAGCAGTCAGATGAACTATAGACAGCATCTGTACTGTCAACAGATTCCCTTCTTTAAAAGTCATTCCATTTTCTGACCTTACTGGCATTTTTCAGTTCTTTGGGCATAAGCTACCTTTTTGTTGTATCTGGTATTACAATGAATTTTATAGACTGGAAAGTGTTAAAAATAAAACCATTCCACAGTCCAGAACAGCAGATGCAATACTTTTAATTCATTCCTCAGTTGTCACTTTATTGATTTCCCCCCCTAGAAACCTTTGTGCTTTACCAGATGCTTGTCAGAAGCATACTTGATTTGGCTCCAGATGTGCTTTCTAGATATTTATAATGCTTGACAGGAGCATTTGAGCAGCCTGATCCTTTTAAAGTACAAGTAGAAGAAAGCCTAACAACTGCAGTTTGGGGCCCTAAGCAGCTGCAGTGATTCACAAGGATGCAAAATAGCCATGATTTAACAGCAGTGAAATAGATTTGAAAATAGACAACTTAGAAATCAAGAATAACACAAGAGGAGGAATAATGGAACTGCGTCCTTGAAAATGTTGAAACAAAAGATTGAAAATGTTATCAGTTGGTTTACTTCCACAGCGGAAAAAAAAAGGAAATTTAAGGACACTGTCAAAAAGCAATCAGTAGCAGTTTTACAGAAAGTAACAGCACATCTATACCTTGTGGTACAATGTAATCCAGGTAGACAAGTGTCTGGTACCCAGGACTGACTGGATTTCTGGAAAATCTGGCCTTCCGTTACCTTTCCTTTTTGTAGTCTATTTAAAATCATTAAGGTGTTCCAAATTCCTGATATGCACCTAAGCCTGTAGCTTCCTCATATTCCCTGAAGAACACAGCAGTGCACCTCAAAAGGCTTAGAGGCTGCCTGTGCCTGTAGCACTGCACCACCAGCCCCAAGGCAGCTCAACAGAGCTCAGAAACAATGAGCTCACAAAGGCCACATCCTGCTCACTGTACATGGCAGTGAAAGGAAGAGTCCTGTTGCATGTCAAGGGTGTTACACAGCACAAGTTTTCAAAACCCAGCCCACAGACCATAATTAAAAATGTTCCTTGGGCACTGTCACAGGAGGAGGCTGACAACTCCATGATGGAACATTCAAAAGCTTCTTGTGTGGCTTTTTTTTTTTTTTTTTTTTTTTTTTTTTTTTCTCCACTAGAGGCTTCAG
This sequence comes from Excalfactoria chinensis, assembly GCF_039878825.1. NCBI lineage: Eukaryota > Metazoa > Chordata > Aves > Galliformes > Phasianidae > Excalfactoria > Excalfactoria chinensis. The sequence continues at coordinate 10,683,198 of NC_092825.1, read as the reverse complement.
TTTCATTTCACTCCAATGAATCCCATTACTTTGGTAGCTGGGAAATAAACATTTCCAGCGATGGCCTCCTTCAGAGAAGGGGTTAGGGAAAGGGTCTGCAGCAGAGGGCAGAGGGCACGGAACAGGCTGCCCAGAGCAGAGATCACAGTACCAAGCCTGTTGGAGTACAAGAAGTGCTTGTACTTGCTCTCAGATAATGGGTTTGAAGTCTAGGTGGTCCTGTGTGAAGGCAGGAGCTGGGCTCAGTGATTCTCATGGTTCTGTAAATATTCCTGGCTTCAAAAATATATGATTAAGCAAACTCCAAAGTCTAGATTTGGAACTATAAATGTCCTGTGTCTGATAATAACAAAGGAAGTAATTTTGTACACATACCTTGTCGAAACAGTTTATACCAAAAGATTATGGGCATTCTATCTCCCTTATATTGTCTTACTTCACAAAACCAAGTGTTTTCAACAAGCTCCCATTTCAGATTGCAAACACACAACAAATGCCTTCAGCCAGGTCAAATGCTCTGGCTGAGCAGCCTTTTACCATATTCAGCATGACTATCTGACTTGAGAGTCTCACCCCAAATATTTGTTCAGGTGCTATAGAGGAGCTTTGTATTTCTAAGACGATGTGCCCTCATGGACATTTGACAAGATATTTTTTCTGTTCCTCTTCAGTAGAAGACTTTCCATTTAGTGCATGCCGGAATAATTTTTCTTTCATTATTCACAGATGATCCAACTGACCTCTCAACCATTAGTCCAAATTATTCACTAATTATCATTAGCCCAGAATGGTTTCTTTATCCATTAGCCCAAACACATTATTTGAAACAGACATTGAGAATATCTGGTTTATTAGTTCTTTTATCTCCTGTTGAGAGGAAGTAAGCCTTTTGTTCATGAAAGTAGCTAGACTTCATTACTTATTTATTTTTGTGAAAGACTATCATGACTATCATAAATAAAAGGCTGTGTATGCAGCTTAATTACTCATTTCTGGTTTTTTGTTTGTTTTTTTAATTTTTTTAAAAATGGACCAGTAAGAATTAGTGAATAACTGAATATTGTCATGTAAGATTTCTGTCACTCATCCATTCAGAAACTCTATACCCGAATACATGTCAGAATGAAAAGATGATAGAGATTTTTGTAAGACCTAATCTGGGCTGATCTGTTGTTTTGTTCTACAGACCCACACAGCTTTTGACTGGTAAATGAACAAAAAACAGCAAAGCACTTACTGTTTTATTTGGAAGAGCAAAGCTTAAGCAGCAGTGAGGGACTGGCAGTACATATCTGTGAGAAATTCTGTGTCAGCCAGAGCTCTAAAACATGACTGTCTATGAAGGCCCCTCATTGCAAGTTCCCTATGGTAACTGAAAATATTTTAAACAAAAGAATTATCACAACTATCCAGATATTTTTTCCCCAGATGGTCCTTTCAGGACAAGTGTAATATTCTCCCCAGACAGCTACGCTTAACTCATAACTAAGTTCTTGAATGAAACATAAGATATATCTACCAGGTATTGTTATCGATAGCTGAATGATATTTTATTACAATAAGCTTCAAATAAAATTCATTAAAAATCATTAATTAAAGGAGAGTTGATTTTTAACATAATTGATATGAACACTTAAGCAGAAGTTCTCATGAACTGACTAATAAAGATGTCATTTATTTAACATTTCAGAACTAGTATGAAATTACTGGCTTTAATTTTCTATTTTATTTATTTATTTATTACCTACTAGCAGTAACAAAAAATAAAATATTTTTAAGACAGTATGAAAATTCCTGAGTAATAACAAGATATGGGTAGGATTTTATAAGGACTGGTTATTAAAACACAACCCATAACTAAACCTTTTACTTAAAGGAAACATATCTAGAGCTAAAAGGAGCTTTGACTTATCCTTGTATACTGGGCATATCCAACCCCAGAAGTTACTTTAGGTTTCCACATTAAATATATAATCAACATAACATATTCTTTAAAAAGTACAATTACTCTCATAAGTTATAAAAAGCATGTACTGCATTCTAGTTATCATCTGAAGACTGCACGTTATTATTTTTAAATCTTTTCTATCTCTGTATTAAACTCTGTGAGTCTTCTTTGAACTCCTGTCTTAAACCACTACCTTCAGCCAAATCTGAAATCAAAAGTCTTATCTTGAAAGTCTCAAAATGTGATGGGTGAGCTACCTATCTTACTGTAGGCCATACAGTAAGATAAATTGTAACAGAAAACTATGTGGAAATCTTGAAGGAAAATTAAACACCTGAGGAAAAAAAAAAATAAAAATTAAATTATTTTATACTTAGAACCGCTCAAATAATTCAAACTTATAATATGCTTATGGAGATCTCGGTAAATTAAGAGAGTAAGGGTTTTGGTAAACAGTAGATCTTGGACCTCTTCTACATGCCATATATAATGAAAGACATCAATATTCAGTTCTCTAGGTGGAAATATCCTTCTCCTCTAATAAGACAAAAGAAGGTGATAACAGTGCCTATGCATAAGAGACAGACATTAGCAAGTTCTAACAGGCAATGAAGGAAAATCGACTAAACCCTTCCAAGAACCAGTGACAGCTTAAGAGGACTGCAGTCTCTATCCAGAGAAACACATTCCATCAGCTGCAAGCTCTTAAATAAGAGTGAGGAGTGAAGCCTGGACCTATCCCTTGCAGTCACTCAGGTGCATTGCTTGCACCTGAGCTTCCTGAGTTGGCCATGCCTTCTCACCTGGTGCTCAACCATTGGTTTAGGCTGTGACCCAGCAATTACACTGCAGCGTACTATTTGTAATCGTTCCTTCTCTTTCCGTGTATTTATTATACTAGTGTATTTTTATTGATATATTATATAGGGTATACATATGCACTGTGCCTATACACACTCTGACATTTCTATCCTTAGATGCCACCTTTTATTTCCTTCTCTAAGCATTCAAAATTTAGGGATTTAGAACTCAGGAGAATAGGGCCTATGGGATAAATTGCAGAGGGACGATACAGAATGTAGACTGTATTAATAATAGTACAAAATCTAGCCTAATACTGAATAATTACCTTCAGAACATTCTGTAAACTCAGAGTAAGTTTTGTTCCTCCTACTCTTCCTGGACGAGAAGACAGGCTGAGGTTTGTACACTCCCTGACCAGAGTGCACTCTCTGCTTTGCTGAGGATGGAGGCAGCTCACTGCCTGAGGACAACACATGTTCAGTTTTTTGCCATCTCACATCTACTCTGAGGCAGGTGCTACAAGGCAGTTTGTGATTAGACCAATGGACACCCTGCAGTAGCAACAAGGGGTTATCAGGAATAGAATTTTCCTTGGAATAATGTTGAAAACATACCCTGCATTGAATAATCTTCTTAGTTTTGCAGCTAAACTCAAGAATATGTTTGAAATATAAGACCCCAGTTTGCACTGTGCTTGTAGTGTAAGAATGATCTCCACGATTCTAAGAGACTGTGACCGCTGAGCTAAATGTATCTGTTTTGTATCTTTTGTATCTTGTTTCTGATTACTGAGCTACATCTCTTAATAAAATATTGGATCTCCAGACATGCCTTCTATTGTGAAATCAGCTGCAGCATATTTCACAGTCTGCTGACAGCATGTACCATTGACTTAAAGATAGGCACTCCCAAGTTAACCTCAGAGAACTGCCATTTAAGTAGTAAAACTGTTTTGTAGCTCTGGTGTTCAGAGGTACTTTGCTTTGGTCCCTGTAGTTAATTGACTGCTTAATGCAGTTATTGACTGCAGTCACTGGGAAAAGCATTATATTTGTCTGGTAAAATAAATTCAAGCTACATTTCACGAGAGGACAGTTTGGGGGCACTTTCAGAAGATAAACGTTTTTAGTTCTGTTTTAGTTGGTAGATGTATAAATAAAGTAAAAAAAAGTAAGAAAGCTGCTACTAAGGCTCTCTGGAAATGAACTGCCATATAATCTGTTTCGTGAAATTCACTAAGGCAGCACTTCCTCATTATGGAACAGAGCTATTTGTAGGTACCTCCAGTATATTGTTGATTTGAATGATAACTTATGCATAAACACTGATGATTGCTACTGCTACTGTTTTTGAAAACCACTGACTACGTGGTAAGGGATCATAGATTTACTTAAAAGTGAGAATCTCAAAAATGACACTCTCAGCTTGCACAGTCAGAGCCCAGGATACACATCTCATCTTGAAATTTGAACATATTAACAGAATTCTTCAAAGAGTCCTTACTTACTACCAGGCATTGAGATGCTCCCAGTCATAGAAAAAAATCTTTGTATTTAGACAAAGCGCACCACAGCAGGACTTGAATCTTGTTAAAGACACTGTTTGCTATGCAACCTAACTCCCAAATACAGCTCCCAAAGAAAAAGATAGAAAGCTCCCAGCTGACATCAACAAGAAAAGTTGCAACATGGAAATAAAACACCTTACAGATATTCTTCTAAAGACAAAACCCCTTGGAAAATTGATGGCCCAGAAAGCTGAAAACTCACTGAATAAGGTTAACCAGAGGCTGGTTGTAGCGTACTAAAAACATCTGAATAGAACTAAGAAGCTTGCTTTGAGCTTCGGGAAAACACTTTTATTTATTCTGGGCTGAATGCATTGCCAGGAAGCTGTTTTGGATTCTAGGAAAATCCACATTAGCCACTGATGTCCCATAGAAAAGTCAATGGAGGGAACATAAGAATTTTATCATTTAATCAAGCAGTATCAGAACATTCCCTTTTACGTGTATATATTTGGAAAAAAAATAAAAAATAAAAAAAAAATCTCCCCCAAAAAACACCCATGCTTCTCTATGTGTGTTGCTTACTTATAAGCTTATTAGAAACAAGCAGTTACAAATTGACTTCTCTGGAATAGCTGAAATGGGAAAGCATTAATCTCTGATATCTCTGATATCTAATAATGGTGATAAGTGGGCACATTCATTCTGGCTGGGAACAAATTATGTCTCATTGTGTCAGTTTAATTCTCTGTGCTGTAAGGGTGAGTCACCTAACACAGAAACCTCAGTGCCCCTCCTGTGGTCATCTGGTGGAAAAGCAACTTTATTGCTAAGAACACTCACAAAAAGAGCATATTCAGACATTTCTTCTCTGGACCAAACCACCTATATCATAATTGTACCCAGAGCCATCTCTGTTCTCCACATCCAAATTCTCTGCAGTTTTCTCTGGGCTCTGCCCTGAGCTACTTGCTCCTAAAAAATGGTGCTGAGAATGACATGGATAGATCATCAGTCTTACTTCATTAAGAATTTATTACTGGTTTCATTAGTTAAGCGAAATTAGAACAAGAACTTATTCTAGAATCATCTTAGAAATATTTTCTCATTCTTGCTTTGTGACTGGTAAGACCAGCTCTTCTTTATAGTAGGCAGCTACTCATCTTTAATGAAAAAGTTATTGTTCTGTTTAATATTTCTGTTTTCCATGAATACAGACATAAGATGGTTGTTCATCCACTAGGGACACTAATATTCTTTCTCTCTAAAACTCTTTTAGTTTTATCTTCTTTGTGGAAGACAATTGTGGTGGAACTTTGAGGCTTGACAGTTCCTTGAATAAAATATGAAAGACTGGATTGGAATAGTTGCATAGTTCTACCAGACTTGAATTATTTGAAAGGTATTCTGCTTAAATCATAGCTGCACAATTTTAATTGCTTGAGATAGAGACTTTTTCCTTACTTCTGGAAATAATATTGCCATATTAATAGGCTGTGAATTGTGAGCTGACATTTCGTAAAAAAGTGAAAGATTACTCTGGGTAGAAAATCCCAGTAACACACAATTTATGAGGAAAGCAAGCTAACAGAGGCTGACATCATATGAATTCTAATAATAGTTACAAAGTGTGATTTAGGTTAGTATCTGAGTCATGCGAGCTCACTTTTTTCAAGGCTTTATAGCATCTCAGTCTGAAATAATAATGTTCTGAGAAAAATCACTATTGTAATACATTATTTCCTGGTTTTCTAAAAGCTCACTGCATAAATAGCAGAGCACCATTCTGCGCACATTATACTCCTGATGCTTATGAAGTGCAAACTCAGTCTGCAATGGATAAACTTAGTTTTGAAAGCAGTTACAAAAATCATTGCTAACCTCTGAAACTCTTACATAGATATGTTATCAGACACAAAACCTTCACCCAAAAATCTGGTATCTCAAATCAAGTTTCATGGCATTCATTTCAAGTCAAAGCAAGAGCAAAACACTAAAAACTGTAATGAGAGGGGGTAATAGGAAATTATTAAGATAACGCTTCTGTAAATAATATTGCCATATCAATATGCAATAGCTAGATGAGCAGTTGAAGTAATATTTAGAACTTTACAAATAGGCAGGAGTCTTAATCCCATAGAATGTTATCACATACATATTTCTAAGGCTATATATTACTCAGGTTTTTAATTTCACATTGACTTGTGAATTAAAAGCCTTTTAACCAAAAGGCTTTTTATTTTTATTTTTTATTTTTTCCTTACTGAGGGTAGGAAATGAGTTTGAGAAAGAAGAAGACAGAACTACACTAAGTTGTTTGCCTGGTTTTGAAGGAAGGCTGAAAGAGTACTAATTCATCAGTGAAGCATCTTTTATTGCGGCAAATTTATTAGCTATTGTAACATGGGAGCATGACAGACATTATCTCTTACCTTGGCATTAAAAAAAGTTATTTTCCAGCATAATCCATCACACTGGTCAGGCTTCAAAGAAGTGCAGTAAAAGTACAATCAAATCAGAATATGTTTTGTAAAAATGTTGAGTCATACCTCAATACAAAAAATTATCAGTAAATTAAAGTTTGAGATCCTAATAGTACCATGTAATACTGTGAATTGATTTTGCTGCAGAATGTCACTACAACTTTTTTTGACCTATTCTTGTACTACTTAAATCCAGTAATATTCATAGAATCACAGAATGGCTTTGGCTGGAAGGGATCTTTAAGGATAGTCCAGTCCAAACTCCCTGCCCTAGGCAGGGGTATCTCTCACTAGCTCTGGTTGCCCAAAGTCTCATCCAAGCTGGCCTTGAACAATTCCAGGCATAGAGAATCCACATATCTGGTAACCTGTTCTAGTGCTTCACACCCTCAGGGTAAAATATGTCTTCTTCATATCCAACCTAAACCTATTCTCTTACAATTCATAAATTTTTCCTCTTGTTGTGCGATTAGAGGTCCTGGTAAAAAGTCTTTTTCTATCTCTCTTATAAGTCCTCTTCATATACTGAAAGACTTCAGTAATATCTCCGTGGAGCTTTCTCTTCTCCAAATCACTCAGCCTATCTATCTTCACAGGAAGGGTGCTCCTGCCCTCTGATAATCCTCATGGCCTCTGGACCAGCTCAGTTACAGATATCAGGGCATTTCACATCAGAGGAATTGTTCTGGGTCCAGAGGAATTATTCTGGGTCCAGCTTTGGGCCATTATGATCAGCACTCTGGCAAATGCTTAGGCAAGATAAAGGAAAAACCAAGGCACCTGCCATAAGGGGCTGGATGTTCCAGCTACTGCAGTGCAGCAGCTGACACCCTCTCTAGCTCTACCTCTGAGTTATTCACTTAGGATGCAATTCCTACATTCCTTCTAGTTTGCACACGGAGACAAAAAGATAGCAAGATAAAATACAAGCAAGCAAATGACACCAAATGCAACAGGGAGATTTCCATATGACCATATTTCCTTATGACAGGGCGGCTGCCCTGTCACGGATACAGGTAAATCTAGGTAACCCGTGACACAATTATTTCTACATAATTTCTGCTTACTGATTTCTATGTAGTGACAACAACATTCTTAACTTATGGACATGGATGACATGAATTCCTGTCACTGTATTACTTGACACAAGCAGAGCCCTGCATGCAAACACAAGGTATTTTCAAATTACCTTGTTTTCAAACAGCTACAAAAATAGGTTTGATTTTTTAAATTAAAAAAAAAAAAAAAAAAAAAAAAGAAAAAAAGAAAGTCTATGCAGTGACAATAAGCACTTTCAAGCTGCCATATGTTGCTTAGCCCAGAAGACAAAAGTATTTAGGCATTTAGGCAATCAAGGCTACCTTTTGTGTACAGTACTTCAGCATGAAAGGACAGTGCTTGCTTTTAGAGGACTGAACCAGGTGCACAGTGCATGAAGAAGCTCCTATGTTCTGGGACAGTCTTAGCTGAGTCCCCTTGTGTTGATCTAATTAGTACTGCTTGGAAATGTACAAGACCAAAAGATATACTGCACATTATGCAAAATTACATTGTGCAAAATATGTGGGCTTACATAATATGCTTCAACAAAGAAATAAAATGCTCCTGTTCCCAGGCGCTGCAGGCAGGCAGATGGTGGTACTCCAGCAAGATCGTGCACTTTGCCCACAGAGAAGTGATGCCCTCAACCTCTAGGGAAGAGACTGCTGCTGCACTTCTGTGATGCCCCAGTCTGCTGAGCCACAGAGCAAAATGCAGCATTACAGCTGGACTAAAATCACATCTGCATCCCCAGGAGCAGGAGGGTGTCACAACAAAGAGCAAAAATGAGATGACAGAGTTCTAACTCTACTTTTTTACCCTTCAGGCATACAGCCCCCATGGCTATAATCTGATGGACTGAAATCCATACAGTCTGGAGTTCAGAAGTACTTTTAGTTATTTCAAACCAAATTTATTATATTTTCACAGTCGTTACTTAATTAAAACAGAAATCCAGATGGCTACGATCATGGGGCAATAAAGAATGTGGCAAGCCACTGAGGTGTCGATTAGCAGCTACAGATTTCCATCTTAATTTGTGCATCTTAAGGTCAGTATTAATGTACATATGGTACAAAGCCACAAAGGTTCTGCATATGTGCAAGTTGTCAGAGGATATACCTGTAATTCCACCTATGCTGAGATTTTGCTGCACACCTCATAAAGTAGGTCTGTACTTCTGCAATTTCATTTTCTTCTGGTGCTACAAATCCAACATACTTACAATAAGCTTTACATCATTTAATAAATGCCAGGAGTTTGCCTCCATGTATCTATGTCCTTATACCTGTTTGATGCAATTGTTTTCAGAGCTGAGGGGGTGCCTCATAAAAAAGGAAAAAATCTGTACCTATCTGTATCACTGCAGAACAGGATGACCAGACTTTCAGACTCTGTAATATTTAGAAAAAGAAACTGCTTTTGCTTGCAATTAAAGGAAAACATAAATATCACATCAGAGACCCTTTTAATGATTCACTGTTTTGCAGAATTACCTAAAGCAAGCTGCAATAGTTTATGCATGTCAGTATAACAGACTTTTCAGATTCAGTACTGGCTTTCTATGTGAAAACAGTGTGCTCCTGAGAGAGACTGCTTAGGGCCATGGAAGTCTTGCCTTAACACGGAAGGTGAGGGAAGCGCAAATCAAGCTTGTCCCACCAAAAATAAACAAGTAAATGAATGAATGAATGAACAAACAAATGAATAAATTCAAGATGTTTCTAAAGCATAAGGCTGATCAAAGCTTGGAGCAGTCATCAGAAACACAGACTTCAGCTGAAGCTATGACCTTATTCATTAGGTGAATTCAGAGGTACAGCACAGGACTCTGATTTTAAGTATTTTATTAAACAAATGTAGGAGGGAATTTTCAAAGCAAATTGACTGAGCAGTCTGTACTGTACTGCAGTGTACAGGTATCTCCCTAATCAAAAGCAACAAAAAAGATACCAAGAAAAAAAGGATTAATCTCCACTCTTAAGCAACACATAAAAGACATGTTCATTCATAAGTAGTGAAGGAAGTACTGCGAGATGCCCAAGTCCAGAAAGGGAATAGTCAATATGTGAAATAACTCACATTTTTGGTTGAGGATAACATCTGAGGATAATATCTTAGCACCTCTTAAAATTTTCAGGTAATGCTGCATACTTTTGGAAATGGCTACCATTCCCAAAGTATAATAGTACTGTGCAACGGCAGCAGACTGGTAGAACATAGTAACTGAGGACCCAACATCCAGACTGTACAGGCTTTAGATGGGTTACTTGGTACTTGGACAGTCCCATGGGCTCAGCGGTCACTCATATTTGGTCACTGTTTGGTTTATCTTCATCCAAAAAATCCAGCCTAGACCCAGTGAGACTGTCTCACATGGTGAACTACAATGTGGTAAAGTGGGCACCCTCTGGATATTTACTTTGCAAGAACATTTCTAGTTTGCTTTCCTGCTTATTGCCATCAATAAACTGAACCATAAAGAACAAACAGCAGTGACCACAGATTTCAGCCACCACTGTGTAATGTGTAACATATGCAGACATATTTCACTGAGTGTTTTGATGACTAAAGCATGTTTTGATTTTATTTATAACTTTTTCAGTAAAAGTTCAGAGGACTTTAAATTATAATATGATTATAAAAAATTGATCAATTTGTGCTGGGAATAAATCACTATTCATTAATAAAGTGTTCTTGTAATAATTCAAAATTAATTCATCATCATAAGCAGGTTTTTTCTGTTGTTATCAACTCTTTCTTTTCATTCTATAGTAATGTGAGATATGCCTCTTGCATTTTGTTTTTGGTTTATTCTTTTCTTTTATTCTATTAGCAATACATAAAGCTTATCAAATGCCCCAACAAACACCTGAAGAGATAATCAGTACTACTGCTACTTTCAGTTTTACTGTTATTCATCCATGGTTTAATTTGTGTAGACCAATAGAATACCACAAGGGAAAAAAAAAGGATGTATTTTGGTACTGCAGCCAATTGCTACACTGTGGAGAAGAAAAACGTAACTGAAAAATACTGAATATAATAAATAATTTATTCAGAGTTTTGGATTCCCAGTAGGCAGCTACTGAAACAATGATTGAGAAGAGGTTTTAATAATTTCTAGATTTTTAATTTGATGGTTGCACATTGGAAAGACCAAAGGACCAAACACCTCTCCAAAGTTGGGCAAATGCATGGAGTTATATTTTAAAATTAGATGTGCTAAGATTCAAGGTCAGAAATCATTAAATTATGTAGTCTGAGCTTCAACATGCTGCAGGACATGCCATTTCAGCCAGTGACCCCTGCAACGAGCCTATTAATTTATGTTCACTGCTGTTCAGAAAAGTCTATAGGCTTGAAAATAAGAAAAGATGGAGCCCCCACTCCTTTTCCTGCAGTTCAGTTGTCCTTGCTCTTAAAACTTAAGAGCTTCATTTTAATTTGAATGTCTCTAACTCAAGATTCTAGTCATTTGGCTAAAAAATTTCCTTTCTCTACAGCAATGAAACACCTGGAAGAGCTACATGAAAAACAATCTGTATACTGTCAGCTGTCAACTGCAATTCTTTTTTCCCGGTATAGTTGAGCTGAACAACTCAAGAGACTGAATTACTCTGTATGTACATCTCCTGGATGTTTTTCCCTGTGGCTCATTTCTAATTTGTCTACATCACACTTAAAGAACAGAGAACAAAGCTGCACACTGACTCTCCACTCACCTTCCCCACCACTGCATCACCAGTGATACCAAAGGGAGATTAATGTCTCTTTACTGAGATCATCTGAAAGCAACACTTAGCTCTTCTGAATAGCCTCCTATTATTTCATGCTGCCTACAGAATATTGTATATTTAAGAGTATTTCAGAATCAAAAGAGCACCAGGCTGTCAGTAACAATGCTCATCCAACTGGCAGCATACAGAAAAAGACAAGATGTTATTTAGGGAATGAAAAATAATGAGCAATTAGAAAGCAAAGTATGAAATAATTTATGAACATCATTTGTCACAGTGTTCTGGGGCAGGGATGACCTGTACAAAATATGCTCTCAGGAACAATTTGAAAAAGGAAAGGTGTTTACTATGACTTCGAGTTAAGCACTGAAGTAGAATCTGGATGTCTAAATACTATGGTTGATCTAAGCCTAGGAAATTTTGGTATTACAAGAAAAAAAAAAAAAAAAAAAAAAGATAGAATAAAACTAAGAAAAAAGATCAAGAAGTTAGCCTACTGCTGTCTAAGCCCATGTACTTATCTAGTTGATCCTGTGCGCCTCAAACAGCTTTCCTGGAAATCCCACACAGCCCATTTTGGAAGAGAAGCAGGTCAGGATCTTTGGAGATGGGACAGCCAACCACTTATTCTGATAGTCAGCGGATGCTGATCAAGTGAATACCAGCTGAGAGGATGAATGCTGCTTATGGTCACAGGACACACAATCAGCCTCACACCAGCTCATTTAGGCATCTCCTGGTCCACTTCTAGAACTCTCCTGAGCCAGCTGTAGCACAGACTCGTGGTGAACTCCACTTAGTGGGCTGACAATAAATACTGACATTATTTAAAGAGCTGCACAGGCAACAGATTTTGTCCACCCATCTCCTACAGATCAAGAATAAGACAGGATTTTCACTGGATCACAGAATCACAGAGTCACAGAGTTCTTAGAGTTGGAGAGGACATTGAAAAGTGAACTTGTCCAACTGCCCTGCGATGTACAGAGACATGCACATCTAGATCAGGTTGCCCAAGGCCTTATTCAGCCTTGCCTTGAAAGTCTCCAGGGATAGAGCATCAACCATATCTTCAGACAATCACTTCCACAGCTTCACCACCCTCAATGAAAAAGATTTTTTCTTTATATCCAACCTAAATCACCCCTCTTTAGCTTGAAGCCATTTCCCCTTGTTCTATCACCACAGACCCTGATAAAAAGTCTGTCCCCATCTTTCCTGTAGCTCTCCTTTAGATAATGAACAGAGCCTTCTCTTCTCCAGACAGAACAGCCCCAGCTCTCTCAGCCTGTCCTGGTAGAAGAGGCATTCCATCCCTAGGATCATTTTTGTGACTCTCCTCTGGATGCACTCTAACAGGTCCATGTCTCTTCTGTACTGAGGATTCCACATCTGGATGAAATACTCCAGGTGGGGATTTTGCCTTCTTTTCATAATCTTTCTTTCCCTCCTGCTCTCCCTTCTTTTAACCTGCTTCACTTCTCACTCCATTTGCCAAATCACTTTGTTCTAAAATCATAACCTTTTAAATACTCCAACCAATAAAAGTTCAGTGTGATGCATCTGCTCATTCTCATTTAAATCTAATGAAGGTTGCCAGTACTCAGTAGGAATGTGTGTTGGATATGCCCTTAGGATAACCAAAACCTTGATATCTGTTGAGCAGATTTATATATTTACTTTCATTAATTTATATATTTCCAAACTTTTCATCTATGTTGTTAAAGTTTTTATGTACTGGAATCTTGGAATAGTTTTTTGTTTGTTTTTGTTGTTTTTTTTTTAAATCTGATGCACAACAGGTTCTGCATTTTACAACAGAGAACTTCTCATTATATCTGTAAAAAATATATTCTTAAGCCTTTAAATGTTGGAAAGGATGAGGAAATATTTTTGGGATATGTTAAACATAGAGGTTACCTACCACTCAGTTTCTTTGCTAGCAGGCATTTACACAAATTCAAAAAAAGTATAAAACTATGAATATAAAAGCACTTAAAGTCTACTTCATATTCACTTTAAATTGGATAGATAGAGGGAGGACCAGCAGAAAACCAGCTCTTATTCATTTTTAAGAGTTCTGTAATTATTAGCCATGCCTACTAACAGAGAGACAGAGCTAAAGCTGCAGAAGGCAAATATGTGGCATTATACAATATTAAGTGATAAACTGTAAGCAATCACATCGTAGATAATACCATAATACATATGTGCACAAGGGACAGAGTTAATGCTATTCATTCAACCTTAACCAGTATTTCACTGCTTCAGAAGGCTTAATTGTCTAACATTAACATTCTTCTTACACTCCAGGGATTTACTTCATACAACTCTTTCTGCTAAGGCCAATGTTATTGCAGGTAGATTGTTGCTTTTTTCTTTTTCTTTTTTTCCCCTAAAGCATTATCAATACATAACTCAACTGCCACTAAGCTTATAGAAGAGAATGTGTACTGTTGATGAGTAGAACAAAACAATGAGAAAACTATTCTAATACATCAAAAATACTTGGTGAAATTTCCAAATACCTTTTTGTCAATCTCAGAAGACAGAGTCATTCTGGTTAACAAGATACAACTTATCTACTTACATACAACTTATCTAAATAAAAGCATAATTTAATTTTCTATCTGTGCCTAAAGGTCTTGTACATCACTTGAATGTCTTCCATATCCAAGACATCTTTTCTAGCAAGAACGGGAACTGGGTGTTGCGTCACACCTGAAACACTGCAAAGCTAATTAACTAAATTATCACTTTTTTTAATCACTCCTCTGGTATCTAACATGTTACAGGACATGTAAAATTACTTATGCTGATTCTTCCTACATTCTTATTCTAATTCTTAGCCCTACAATTAGAAGTTTTCATTACTCAAGGCCTTCTGATACATTCCCTCAGCATCCCGAAGTCCTACTGCTTTCAAAATAAAATGATTCTGCTTTAGTCTACATAAACAAGTACAACCCTTTCTTGGCGGTGTGCTAATTTTCATTTCTGCTTTCCAAACAGGATGCTGCAAAAAAAAAAAAAAAAAGTTCTTTTCTGAAAATGATTTTATACATTTTACAGAAATGCATTTGGATGGCTATTTCTCCAGGAAATATCATTCCCCTTAAAAAAGCTTATGGGAGACAGGCTTCCTGAGTTTTGAGGCTTTTTTTCTGAACCAGGATATTGTTCTCTATTCCACTGTTAAGAAATGGAGAACCTAATTTAGTTTCCAGTTGTTTTACTTAAGCTCTCAAGAAGCAAAGCAGTAAATGTTGCTTTCTTTCTTTACTTCTTTAAAAATGTTACTCGCTTGGTTTTAAAAGCAATCTAAGTTTGAACCATAAATGGTGTCATTATTCAGAAATTGTCTTGCATTCGTTATACTGTCACGTGCTCCTTCAAACAAAAATGTGGAAGATAACTGTCTTGATACAAAATATTCATTTACAACTTATTTTCATATAGAGACACAGAGCATCAGTGGAATGTGTAGCAGGCTTCTTAAGAACACAACGTCATATACATGATGTTGGTGTTGGGCTTTGCAAACACTCGTCCTAACAGGAACCCATGGAGCAGAGCTGGTCTGGTTACAGAGCTGTGCCCACTGCTGGTGAGAAGCAGAAGGGACGTGCTGAAAATCAGTGGAACTTCTCTTATTTCTCAGTAGTATGAATGACTTTTATCGGCAAGAATGAACATCTAAAAAGTGATAAAAGCCTATCAAAAGACCAGTATAGCTCTCTTTTGATATTAAGGCTACCGTCCACTTGCCAGAAAGCTGAGCATCTAGCAAATTAAATACAAGTGTATTTAAAATAAAATAAAATAAATTTTATTCAAAATGAAATCTTGTTCTCTTTCCCTGGAATTGTATTAGATGGTCAAAAAATGACTTGGATTTTACATGTTGAAGGTCAATTATAATAATGCTGTCCTTCACTCCACATAATGAAATCAGTATAAGTATGCACCTCCTGGGCTGTCTAATAAGTTCTTACTGAGGTGCTATCTAAGTAGATCATTCACCAGCCTCTTCGTTTGAAGCCATCATTTAAAAGCAATTTGTAAAAACAGCATGTTTATGAAGTTGCATTCTGAACCTTGCAAATGCTAAATTTACTCTGTTTGGACATTCTAATCCTGCACATGCCTACACAAAATGAGAAAAATCATATTTCACAGATAATCTGCTACTTTGCTTCATAAACTGATTTGCACATGAATATCTCTGCAACAACATTTTCAGATTACTAGGTTTCAACCACAGCATGCTATACTTTAACAAAAAGAAAATTGTTGTATTGCAACAGAGACTTTTAAAAATGTTTTGATGAGTCCCAGAGAAGTCTCAAGGATTCGATACAATAGGAGCTTTACAATGCTTATATGCATACAATCTCTGGTTTTACTTAAGGCAATCAATTTCCAGTCTCATATATTCAATTACATAAAAGTAGAGTTGTCAGGTTGGTGGTACAATTCTCATCAGTCAGTTTGCTTCTCCTCATAGTCTCTTTTCCCAAAGTAAAAAGCACTGTAGCTCTGCCTAATTCTGAATAAAAAAAATCACATTTGTATTTCAGGAGAAAGATAGAGAAAAAACACTGAACAAAGTTGCTTTTATTCTCCTTCTTATCCGTTTGGTTTTGTACCTACTTCCTCTCCTTCCAACCTTTCCATTTTCTAATAGGAATCTGAAGTTACAAACTCCAAACAGGACATGAAGGCAGAAAGAACTCTGATGCATGATCTAGTGGGTAACAACACTGCCCATGGCAGGGTGTTGGAACTGGACGATCTATTAAGGCCCCTTCGAACCAAAGCCATTCTGTGATTCTGTGTCATTTGGAACTGTCAGGGAATTAATTCAGCAGATACAGGAAAGGAAAAAGAAAAAAAAATGAAACAAAAAATTCCTGAAGCTGATGGATTCATGATTTTTGAAGCCTCACTGGTCTTTCATTCTTAATTTACTGAGGATAACAGAAATGGTAATACAGACAAAATCTAACTCAACTTTAGGTACATCCAAACTGAACTAGTCACTTGGTCTCCCTGTGCAGACAATACAGAGGTGGGTATTAACATCCAGTGCTGAAAGAGGTGCCAGAGAAGGGAGAATAACTTGGACGTGTCTTGGACAGCCCATTTCTTTCCAGTGCCAATAGATGGTCTGAGTCGTAAACACCTAACTTTCACATGCTTAAAATGAGAGAAGTCCTGCTGGCAGGACTTGTTTGCTTGTAGCAAACAAGGAGACCTGAGTTAGATGCAGCTGCAATAGCACAAAGCTGTGCTCATGTTGCCAGTTCAGCTTTTCAGCAAGGCTGATGTGCTCAGACCCAAGAGAGTTTGTTTTGTTTTAGTTTGGTTTTAGTTTGCATGTTTTTAATAAGATAGGGAAACTGAATAAGCTGTTCTGCTCAGAAATTCTTTCTTTCTTGTGCTGTGCTGAGAAAACACTTTGATTCCAAGCAGGACTTAAAACACAACAGTGATAAAGCAACACAGAAACTGGGATTTTTTATGTCATTTTTTTCAGGCACCCTCTGTAACATTCAACCTGCTTGCATCACATTTATATAGCAGTGTGTCCAAAATAAGAATTTGATCCAAAATCTGTCTGGATCAGTTTTCCTAAAGTTTTAACTGCAAGAACCCAAAAGCCCAGAAAGTGTTTCTCTCAACAGAAGTGCAATTTTGCTGAGAGTACTAGAGACACTGGATAAAGCAGACATATGGATGCACTTTATTCCACCAGAAAAATAACATTAAAATTGTCTCTAGAATGAAGACTAAAGAATCACTTGAGAATCCGCTAAAAGCTGTTTTGGAGGGGCAGAAATGGAGATATTAAAAGAAATAAAATATGCATGAATTCTAGTAAGTTGTCTTTCCAGTTCCTTAATTTTCTGCAAAACTTATACCCTGCTATTTTTCTACAGACATTTCTGGCAGAAAGAATGGCTTTAAATCAAGGTGTTCCACACAGCTACTATTACTTGGTAACATCTCTTCAAATGTTTCTTTTGTGACCCTTGTGTGACTCAACCATCGTTCTTTGTCTTGTACTGCAAAACTATTTTTGCAGTGTTCTTCTTTCAGGAGTGTGGTGATTCAGATGACATAGTACAAGTTAATATTATGAAGTTCAGTTCATGGTCTGTTACACCAGGAAGACCTATTAAGATTACTGTACATATCAGTACAGAGAAAATAACTTCTTGAAGACTTACTAAAATGCTTGGCTGAATTGTTGCTTTCTATTTTATGAATAGTCAAACTCTCACAAAAGCCCTGTCCTTGGATTCAAACCATTTATGGCTGCACAACATAATGCTGTCCAGTGGTTTAACTGCATTATAATACTGTCATTCATATCATACTTGCCTTATGAAACATCTCAAACTGAAAGCCTTGTAAAAAATCTTCATTTCTGAGGTTCAAGAACAGAACACTGACAAATGAATGAAGACCTTCCTTAATTTGCCAGCCAACCAAAAAAGTAAGATTACATATTACTACATAAAACATTGACTCCAGTAAATGAAACTAAAACACCTCATTTCCATGTCAAAGCGGTTAGTGCTAGAATCATTTGGGCTTTCTCCTGGCATCCATTTTACTATTTAGTGCTATCATAGGAAGAACATACACACACACACACACACACACACACATATAATACTATGTCTCACACAATGGAAAAATAATAGTAAACTATATACAGGTCCTTGTTCCCTTTGCAACCACATATTATGTACTTGGAGCCCAGTCCAATAAAAAGCATTGAAATATGGTTCAGTTTAGTATGTTTTAGGTACAAAAAATCCCTAAAACTGAGACTTTCAAAGCAAGGCAATACCCTAAGTCTTGGAAGCACTTGCTTTAAGGGTCAAAAATTTCTCAGAAGCACATTTGGTTGATGCCCATTATGGTTATGGCTGAGCAGGGTGAGCCTGAGATCCTAACCGAGGTGCACTGGGACCTTGAAATTAGGTAGGGAATAAGAATCTGTTCCTCAGGTGTACCAAGTGAACTATTCCATCTTCATGTTTCAGAGATTAAAAAGAAGCCTGCTTGAAATATTTTCCTGTTCTTTTACACCACAGAGAGAATTTGGTTGCTCAGCTATAGTCTTTAGATTTCCCCTCTGGGAACAGAGACCTAAAATGTCAAGACTCCTGTTCTTAACCTTCAAGTACTCAAAGACTTCATTGACTCTGTTTCAGAAAAAAAAGTCTAATCAAGCTTGCTCACAGAGAGTTTTCAGTCATTCATCGTGTTGCATCTGTAAGTCCTTCATCTTCAGCCACCTGCTTATGAGCTACTCCCCTTCCTCCTCCCATCCTCAACACATCACCAACAGGCAAATTCTATTCCAGTACTCTGTTTCTACAACTAAATGCCTCACAGAACAAGACTTTTCTCACCACCATCCTGTCACTGGTAAAAGGTAGCAAGATTTCTAATCCTGTTGCTTGCTCAAATTTGTAGCTTTTCTAATCCTGGAAGAAAGGTCCACTTGCTAGGATACCTCAGCCTTCAGAGGAACATCTCAGCAGACTACCTGCTGATAGTATTTTATTTTCAAAAGCTTGTGCAGATTGGGAAAGGTCTTTGCATTCTAGCTAGGTTGGGCTGCATCAAAAGAGGGATGGCCAGCAGGGTGAGGCAGGTGATTGTCCCCCTATACTATGCCATCATGATGTCCCACTTGGAGAAATGCATCCAGGGATCTCTAGCATAAGAAAGATGTGGAGCTTTTAGAACAGGTCCAGAGGAGAGCCACAAAAATATTCAAAGGACTGGAACACTTTCCTATGAAGAGAGACTGAGAGAGCTGGGCTTGTTCAGCCTGGAAAAGGCTCTGGGGAGACCTACCAGTACTTAAAGGAAGCTTATTAGGAGGAGGGAGGCTAACTTTATACATGGACATATAATGAGTGGTAATCCTGCCCACAGCAGGTGATTGGAACTGGGTTGGCTTCAAGGTCCCTTCCAACTCAAGCCATTCTATGATTCTATGATAAGTGAATACTTTTAATGACAGTACTGAAACTTATGAAAAATTGATCTAGGCATACATTTTTATTTATTTTTTTTTAATTGGAAATAGATTTTGTATCTCAAAAGGAAAAAAAAAAAAAATGACACGTTTGCAAAAATATTGGAATTAATATGCTCATTCATCTTTCATATGAACAAAATGTACCTAAAGGGAACATGTAGAATTAAAAACCAGGTGGCATTAAAATGCAATTAAAAAGCCATAATTACACATTAAACAGAGACACAAAGACAAGGGATGGCTTAGTATCTCAGCTGTGGAATAGCCATTGATGGTAAATGAACTGAATTTAGACTCCCCCCTTACAACATATTGAAGCTGTGGTCTTTTGTAGAGGTACGTAATTACAGTAGATCTAAGCAGCTGCTCAGAAAAATTTAAAAAGCTGATATTGGTTAAGCAATTTATTCACAGCTCTGATGGCAGTCTTTTAGCTTTTCTCAAGAGATGGTTTCAGTTTTATCTGTGTATCTGACTCAAAAGATTTCAAGGGTGGATGGCAGAGCCAATTCTGAAAACTGAATATTATTGGAGCTAATAAACTGAAATCAGTTCAGATGCTGCAAAGACCATTCAGTTTCCTCTTTCACCAGCCACCACCAAGGTCCATGCTGTTCTTTGTAGGGCATTGACTGTCCCAAGCATCCTACGTGGGTACAGTGCATCAGACAGAATGGAAAAAATTGGGATTTTACCCACAGGAACACCTCTTTTTTGCCCTCCTTGAAAAGGACAGTATTTCCATCTGGATCTGTACTGTGAGCAGTCACATTTTAATGGTGAAATAACAGTTACTTCACGAAGAACCAATTACAGGCATTCCAGTGCAAAACAGTAGAATCAATCTTCTAATAGTTCATTCTAAATATTTGTTTTGTTTATTTACTTGTTTTGTTATTATTTATTGGCATGGAATAAGACCAAGAACAAAGCTAAATCTTAAATGAACATATCTGGCTTAATTTGAAGTTCCAAGAGAGCCACGCTTCACTTGGGAAAGGGAGCACTAACTTGAGAATGCTTGATGGTGGTTACAGACACATTGCTGCTCATAACAGGTCAATAAATTTTGTGATTTTTGTCTTTAGGTACATAGATAAACTCACATGATGATAACGATATTCATAATTCCTACCTAACATATCTTCTCAAGTTAACTGCTGAAGAGTGTGTACATTTTTTCTTTACTTATAGATTAATTTAGAAAGCAGTGCTGTGTATGTCAAGTTTCTCTGTAAGAAGTTCAGGTGAGACCATAACACCTAATTCTCTGAAGTCCAGTGAGAGGCAATTATTTGTACTCTTAACAAAGTCTGTTAACACAAATGATAAATTCAATCTGACAACTGGATATTCTTGTGGCATGCTGTTGACTCACATGTCCTCTAATTGGAGTCTCAGGCCAACATTTTGTCATTGTTTATAAGCAGGAAAATAAAAACAAAAGTACTCCACAAGTTGGTCAGATCAATGCAAATAATGTATAGGTGTATTACTTAGAGCTACTTGAGTTAAATTTCATCATCTTTATAGCTTCTAAATTTCCATTTTTACTGAAAAAAAAAAAAAAAAAAAGTATTTTCCTGCAGTACAGAAGAGGGACTCTTACAAAATACTTCTCCACAAGGCAATAAAGCTTAAAATAGTTAAAACCCACGGGATTTCCAATGGTGTATTTCAATATGGTTCAGTAAGCTGTATGGTCTGTGTTATGAATACTGAAATGTTTGCCCTAATAGGTCCCTAAGCAGTAAGAAAAGTCTTTTTATTTCTGTTATTTTTGTAACACTCCCCAGCACAATATGATGGCTCAGAGGGTGTTTGCTGTAAGCATGCAACTACAAAGATCTATGCAGTGTCCACAGATCAGTTTTTTCGTGCCCTACATGTGTTGTGTGCTGTGTGTCAAGTGGTGGGCACACAGAGGTGGGCACACAGCTTTCCCATATGACCATCCTATATAGAATCTATATAGAAACTCTACCAAGGCACTCCGACCATCAGTCTTTTTTTTTTTTGTCTTTTTTTTTTTTTTTTTTTTTTTTCTTTTAGTGAATACATTCTTGCAGCTCAATTTCAACACAAATAAAACAGCGGATGAATCTGGAGGTTCTAACTACACCTTTAGTGCTACCTCTGATAACATCTTGGTTCCCTTACTGCTGCGTGGATCATTCAACTCATGAATGAAAGCATCCACACCAGTGTGTCCATGGAAACAGCAAGCAGATTTCTATTATGATAAAACACAGTATTAACATTTCAGCAGTAGTCTCCTTATGAAAGTGCACTCACTCACACGGAAAACTGACTGTTGAAATTTAACGTTTCCCACCTAAAATCCGTATAACTGACTTAGGCTGTTGGAATGGACAATGCTGCAAAGAGCTGGATTACACAGAAAAAAAGTATTTGCAACTGATGGGTGGCACGTGAGTCTATTCAGGTCAAGGAATAGGAAACTCAAACTTAAAAAACACCAACCTGTGCCTTACCTGGGCACAGAGCCAACCCATCCAGTCTCTGTAGTCATGATGTGCACAAGCCCTTTCATCCACAAGCCACGTAGAAATGAATATTCTCCTTCACTTTTTGGCTTTTCAGATTTTAAGAAACGTGCTTTGAAGATCTGTGTTCACACCTCTTCTCCGCATGAGGTGACTGAACTAAACTCAGATTACACCCAGCTATGCCAAGCACAATCCTATAGGGCATTCTAGAAAGTGCTGCAGGTAACTCCCAATCCCTCCTACTTTCCATTTTTGCACAAATATTTTCTGTGCAAAAAAACAGATAAGCACAAGGCTTACTTTCAGCCTTTTCACTGTGATGGTAATTCTGACTTGCAGACCTTGTTTTTCATTCAGCATGTAGAGAAAAACAAACCAGAAGTTGTGTATGGATAATTAACTGAGACAGCTACATTTTTTGTCTTTTTTATGATAATGTTCATTACTGTTCTTTCTTTTTAGCTAGTGGACCTTAATTGTTTAAGCCAAATGGGGCAGCCCTTACAAAATGAATTTAGAACAAATTCTTCATCACAGAATTGCTGATGGCCTAATTATTCTCCCACACATAAAATGAAGACTTTACTTGGGAAGTAGTCTTACACACTTCTTACATTAAATGGGGGAAATAAACATTTTTAGACATGATTCATCCTAAAGCAGCTGCCTAGAGTATGTCACACAAAGCACACCCTACAAATGCCTGTATACATCTAAAATTAGGTGAACTGAATCACACTGTAATTTCTGCAAACTGCCTTTACAGTCAATGGAAGCAATAGGTGACTTCAACAGACAAAGCAATGAGTTTCCACTTCTAATTGCCCTCCTCTGTTCTCATTGACAGAGTGGTAAACTACTTCAGAAATATCTGTAGGGAGGCAGGAACATATGAGCCACAACTGCCCAAGGGTGGGAAGCCCACGGAAAAAGTCAATGTTTGATCCAGTAAAAGACAGATGGACCATAACTGTTAGTCTGTTTTTCTTTTGGGTTGTTTTTTATTTATTTATTTATTTATTTAAGTACTAAAGAACAACTGTATACTAATGTAATTTCCTACAAAACACACGATCCATTTCACAACACGAGTTAAAAACAAAATACCCAGAGGAGAGCAGGAAAACCATATCATACGTACATGGGATAACTATCTCTTTAAACTTGATCAATATCTATTTCTGAAAGTAGAGATGAAGTAGAGCCCTGAGTCGTACATCTTCACAGCCTTTGAAAAATGTAGAAATTAATTATGATTAAACATTCTGAAGATCAATAATAATTTTTCATATTATTAGATCTTCAATCCCAACATACATTTATTAAATCCTTTCAATATAATTAAATCTCAGCATTTTTAATTTGCATGAGATTTCTTTCCTGCAATTCCCCAACCACTTATGCTGCTTTCCACTTATACCGCAAACCCTCTTGTTCAGTTACCCTCTTTGGAAAGTGGTGATCTGTACTGAGTCAATATTCTTCACAGTATTAACCATTCGCTTCTTTGTTTCATTTGTTCTGCCACCAGCTGCAGGTGATTAATAGTTCTACGCCTTTGAACAATGTTATTTTGGGGGTAGAGGTAGCACACTTAAAAGAATTTCAGAAGGGGAAAATGTAAAGGATCAGTTTCCTGAATACACCATAACTCACAATTTGCTTAAGAAATAAGAAAGAAAAGAAGAACTGGGTATTATTTGGACTAGATGACCTTGTAGGTCTTTTCCAACCTTGGTGATTCTATGGTTCTATTTTTAGTTTGTATTTTCCTATTTCATTTCTGCAGAAAAATAAATGAAATATTTTCTTGTCACATTTCTTAATTAGCAAGGACATGACATTCTGCATATCTGACTTGCACAGTAAATCTTTTCATCAGTCAAGCTCTCTATAAATTGCCTCAGCATGGCCATAAAGACTTCTAATCATACATTTTGCAGGATTTTAACTGCTTTATTAATGATGCAGAAATAAAGATGCATTCACAATGTGTGTGTGTGTGTGTGTTTGTTTGTTTTTGTTGCTGTTTGTTTTAGTGGTTTTTTGTTTGTTTGTTTTTGTTTTGTTTTTTACACGGAGTATTCTGGCATTTCCTATAGCTCTGCTCAGTTTCATTAGTTTGATATTTTATACTGACCACATATATAAACAGGGGCTTATGACAACTATGTATGGAATCACAGCTGTGTGAAGGAAAGCTGACATACCTAATATAAAGCAACAAAATCTACACAGAGGTCACAGTACAACAGACTACCTGGACATCATATGATGAAATATTTGCCCATAACAGAAACTGGCTGAGGTTTTCTGGACTAGATTTGCTTTGTCGGGGCAATGGTATTTTGTCTTTTCTCAGGGCTTTGGCAATCCAGTCAGCAACAACTTGCACATCCTCTGGAGTGAGTGCTGATAACAGGTTATCAGGTAACATCTATAAACAAAAAAGATCTATAAACCAGCAGTGAACCTTGCTGACCTTTGTTAATACCTGTCACTGAGTCAGGTTGAAAAGCTTTCTAGACACGTAGCATTTCTTGCTGCTTTTCTCCTAAGTATCTTTTTGCATTAGTCAACAGCACTTCAATGAAGACTGGCAGAACTATACATCACTGCCAAATTCAAAGATATTTCCATATACAAACAATGTCATTGCATTTCTTGCTCAGACCTCTCAATATACCATACACAACACTTGAACAAAAGGCTGCATAGCATGATCTACACACTGCCTCAAACTCTGGCTGATAAAGTATTATCGGTTGGTTGCTCCAAGAGTAATGGTTCTTACTTACTTTCATGGAACTACAACAGACACAAAGAGTGCAGTAAAAGCATTTGATAGAGCCTTTGACATCATGGGCCACTATCATAAATTAGGAGGCTTTACTTTTGGAGCAATCCTCCTGTTTTAAATACAAGGCCTTGCAGCTCTTAGAAACAATATCAATTATATATACAATTAATGAGGTACAGCAATACCTTGGCAAGCAGCTTGCCTTCCTCTTTACTTTTCTACACAGTGTTTAAAACTTAAGAATATATATATATATATTTATTTATTTATTTATTTTTTTGAGGGAGAAATCCTTTAAATCTTTCCTTTTTCCCATTAATCCTGCATCACCTCTGGATTAACAAATATCTATTTTTGTATTTTCTCTCCGAGACTTACTGTCGCAGTAATCTGTGCTGCACAGCTTTCCATGAGTACCAATGTGAGCCTTTGAAACTATCAAAAAGACCAAAATATCAATCATCCGTCACTTTTTACACCTATGAAGCCAATCATAGAAGACCAACAAGGGAACCATTGAAGCACCAACATAAAATGCAGTAGGCACATTCTGAAGGACAAACAGTATTACACGGGGGAAAGACTTTGAAAGATCTATTATCTGAAGGGTTTTCTTTCATAATACATTTTCACATTCCACACAAAACACTCTCAGCACTTCTCTAAGTGTGAAGGCAGAAGGCACCACGCTCTGCAAGCACACTGCCATGGTCTGTTAGCAGCACTCAGGGAGCACTCAAAGTGACACAAAGCTCAGAGCATCCTTGGATGACACCCTAGAATGGAACGTGCTTCTGAGCTTCGGCAAGGCTGACTGTGAAATCCTGGCACTCAGCACTCAACAGGGATTTTAACACCAGCTGAATGGATATGAGGCTTTTACATTAAGGTGTTCTTTATTTATATTCAAAGGAAAAAAGCCATTTACAATATATGTTGGATATATATGACTACATGATTTTAGTCCTAAATTGTCCTAAAAAAATTTTTATACAAGTTGAAAAATCCAAAATTAAACACAATATATCTAAGCAACTGCTTTTATTTTATCCATCGAAACACCACCTTCAGTCACCTACAACCTACCTACCAAAAATCATTATATTTGTAAAATCAGGCTGTATTTTCTAAAGAGGAAATCATGTACTAAATGTTCTGTTGTTACAGATGTTTGAAAAAAGAAATTCCAAATATCAAAAAAGACTCCTTTAAGAATAGGAAACCTAAAACCTGCTTTTCAATGAAGTTCTATGCAGCATGTCATGGAATTAGGAAAGCAGTATTAAAATGCTCAGAGAACTGATCATTCCTCTTCTATGAAAACAGGCTGAGAGAGCTGGGCTTGTTCAGACTGGGGAAGAGAAAGTTATGAGGAGACCTCACTGTAGTACTTAAAGGGAATTTATAAAAGAGATAGAGACTTTTTTCTACAGAAGCATGTAGTGATAGGACAAAGGGAAATGGTTTCAAACTGAAAGAAAGTAAGTTTACATTACATATAAGGAGAAAATTACTCACTACGGAGGAGGTGAGATAGTGGAACAAGTAGTCTAGAGAAGTTTTGGCAGCCTGGTCCAGTGAGAGACGTCCCTGCCCATGGTAGGGGGTTGGAACAAAACCAAAGTCCCTTCGAACACAAACCATCCTGTGTTTCTATAAATCCAATTCCCAAAGCCTCTGACTGTATTTCCAAATGTGTATCACCCTCTAATATACACAGAAACAAAGGATATGTCATGCAATTTGAAAGCAATTTCTTACAAATGTACAAGAAACTCTACAATTTTACCTAAAACCTCACTGTAAGTTGATTTAGGCTTCCTGGACTGATGCCTTAGTCATTCTACCTAGGAAATAAAAAAAATCAATGCTATGAAAATGTAATTCATTCTAGGACATCCTCAAACCAAAAAAAAAAAAAAAGTCTATAGATGATGCAGGAATTCAGTCAACACATTATAGCTGATTGGAGATTGGACACAAACCAAGCAATATTACATTCGCACTCCCGTATTCCATTGAGTAAGGAAAAGTATTTTTCTGTGCTTCAAAGATGAAGCCAGGACTCACCATGCCTTTTCCTCCTGGGCTATTTTAGCAGTCTCTAAAGCTGCAGACCACAGTGCAGATTCTTACTATGGAGGAAACGCTGAATGATTCTACGATTCTATGATATGCTTGTATAGAAGGCACTGCCAAACAGCAGCTACAAGTGATCTATTCCAACAATTTGCTGTCCAAAACATACCAATGGGTAAATGGTTATGAAACTTCATCTCCCACAGCAGGCACCAGTTACTCTAGGCTAATTCTGTACCACTTCAGAAATGCTAATTCATTTTAGGAATCTTGCTGGATGAGCTGAACACCAAGTGCACTTAATGATCAGATATTTTTGCTTTCAAAAATAGTAATAATTCAGAGAAGTTCAGGTTTTGCTTGTGACCACTGTCTTAGAAGAGCTCAAAGTTCACTTGCATACAAAACCAGCATCTCCTTGTCATTTTTTATAGATTTTACTGACAACAGGAAAGTTCAAATGGCTAAGAGCAAGGCAAGAAACAGATTCCATAAGACAGCTTTAAATGTTAGTCAAGTATAAGAGATTGCCTATGTACTTTAAGAACAGATGGCTGCCCCTTCCATAAAAAACAAATACAGCTTAACCAGAGGAATAAGAATTTTGGCATACAGTTTACTTGTCTAACTGAGTTGAATAAAGCCTTACCTCATTCAATGTGAAATTTTTAAAATAATCTATGCTGGCTGATGAAAACACAACCTGTTAGATTAGTTTCACGTTTCACACAACTGTTTAAAAAGCTTCAAGGAAACAGACTATTTCAATGGGCTGTGCTTGGCACACCAAATGCTGGGATATTGCTCTGCTGCTCTGCACTGCTAACTGAGACGTGTGGTGGCAATGACACAAAGGGTCTTAATCGCTCCTTCAGTCCGAATATTTATGCATTTCAGTAAATGAACTTTTACAGTTTCCCATTTACTATCACTTCCACATAATTGCCATAGCGTTTATCGGTGCCAAGCAATTTCATTTATTTTATAGGTGACTTCTCTCAAATTGTTTCCCTATCAAAATGATGGGTGGAGCTGGATAGCATCCCATCCCCCTCCACATCAGACTATGGCCTTGTCTGTGTTAGCAAGCTCTCTAATCTTCCTCACAGTAATAAAAGTTATGCAATGGAGAAATGTCAGACATTTTTATTACGGTGGTGACTAATACATCAGGCACACTGAGCTACAACCACAAAAACATGAATGGTCCATAACCGTTAACAACAAAGATATCTACCTGGGTTTCCTAGACAAAAGGAACACTGTAAGGATTCCTGCCCACACTGCAGGATCTTTAGGGCCAAGAAGTGATAAGTTATTACAGCTCCAGTCCAAAGGCATCTAAGGCCTCTTCATAGAATCACCAAGGTTGGAAAAGACCTTTAGGATTATTCAGTCCAGCCATCAGTCTACTACCAGTATTTCCCCACTAAAACATGTCCCTTAATACACCAATTTCAGTGGTTTTAAAGAGAGAGAATATGTGTAAAGCTCTGTTGGACCTTAAGCAGAGGAGGTAGTAGCTACTTCAGTGCCACACATGCATTTCTTATGGGAGGAGGCTCCCAACCCCAGTTTGCACCCATGGGGTTGTAGCTGCAGTGCTGGTGGACACCCTGCCTGGGTGCTCCCAGTATGAGACAGGCATTTGCACACACCAAGCCAATCTGTGAACTGGAGCACACATCAAGAACAGTGACAAACCATTGCACATCTGAAATTTTTCTTCTCCCCTCCTGACATCCCATAATAGATACTATTCATTATTAGCTACTCAGAAGGTGCATTTCCCTGAAACAGATGCAATCTTCATGCTAGATGTTATAACATTTTCTTTCAAAATGAGTAGTAACACATCCGCTCTTTGCTATACTGCTTTCCCATTGCAGATTATCCAGCAGAAGTTGTTTTTATGCTGTTACTTTTGTTTTGTTTTTTTTTTTCCAGCACCCTGTGAGATACTGAAGCAGTCAATTCGATATTATCCAGAATTTTCAGAGAGGAAAGTCAGAGTTTAAGTGAATCGCTCAGGGGCAGTGAAGAAGCCTTTAGTGAGCAAGAGGCAGAACACAGAGCTTGTTATTTTAACTTACAGCCAATCCTCCCTGACAAAATAAATAAATAAATAAATAAAATAGTCCTGTAGCACTGGAGCAAGACCTCATGTTAACAGGCCATTGATTTCTTGTTTATTTTTTTAAATAATAACGTACCACTATGCTTGTGGCAAGAACAAACCAATTCATAACAAAGAACAGGGGGACTATTAACCCACAAAGCAAAAAGAACAAAACCACAGAGAAAACAGTGTTTATTTTTAAAGACTTTCCACGAAGATTATGTAGGTAATTGCAGCTGACCTCCCTTGGTGGCAGAGAGCAACTCTGGAAAGATTTTGAAAGAAATGTGTCTGATTTGATCCACTGGGCGCATTCACTCTAATGTTTCATCGATTAATGACACTAAATAGATTATCTACTTCTTAAAACATGAAGACTAATTGAAATAGTTTAATGCCTGTTTACACGAGGCTTCCAATTCAAGAGGGATATGTAAAAAGACTGTGAATTACAGCCTAATAATCAGAGAAAAATCAGACCTTACTCAGTGTATGACCTTTATGCACAGATGTAAAAGCTAGGCAAATATAACAAAACGCTGTATTTAAAATAATAATAATAATAATAATAATAATAATAATAATAATAATAATAATAATAATCTGAGCATTCCTGTCCAAAAGATAAGGCACTGGACCATTACGTGTAGCAGGACTCAAAGAAATGATTGTCACAACAACTGGTTGTGGAGTCTCCTTCCAGACTGCAAGCTCTTCTGAGAAGAATTGTGTCTGGTTGTGGACTTCTGCAATTCCTTGGAAAATACAGTATCTGAGTTCCTAGTGTAAATCTAGCTGCTGGTAAAATAAATACTTAAATAAATAGCAAAACAGTAGAATGTCTTCATGTTTATTAATAGTTTTCCCACTTGCAGATTTCATACAAGTTCTGCTATGTTTTACAGGATAGAAAAAAAACTTTTTTCTAAGATAGCTTTTCTGTTGACAAATATTACTCTTGGATTCATTTTTTTCTGGTTAGCCTATAAAAGCAAACATTTATTTTACACAGAACTCATCCCTATCCATCTTTTCTATACTGCAAGTGACGACATTCAGACTCAAAAAATAACACTCTAATGCATTTGTATCAGCAGCTCTGGTGAGTTCTGCATTCATAGCAACATCTCTACTATAATTCACTGCTTAGTAAAACACTTTGCCCTATAGTACATGAAAAGCACTACATAATCCATACCAGGATACAAACGGAACAAGCTTATATTTAAAGACTGATGCTTCTTCCAGCTGAGTAAGTGTCCTATGGAAATATCTATGTTGCAGTACAGAGGCTGTGGTTAGAGAATGAAAATCAAACTAGGGAGAAAAGGTTAATCTGGAAATAATTTGTATTATACTTGTACTCTACACCTTCTCAATGGGGAATTAAAGCATGAATAGAAAAGTCTTTAATTCTTCTGATCCTCTGACAGAAATAGTTTTAATGAGTGCTGTTTTTCTCCAACTACTTAGCATTTCTTTAGCTTGTTTGCTATAATATTTTTATACTAGACCTCAAATGCCTTATTATTTCAAGTGAGACCTTGTAGGTTTGCCTAAGCAGCGAAAGAAACTGCAAGGTTAAAAGCAAGACCAGAATAGGATAGCCTCTGAAGGAATGCAACAAGGAGCAGAACCACTCCTGCTATTCCTATGAGAAGCAGAGACTCAGTTTTATGAAAATTCCTAGCACTGACCCCAAATGCACAAATGATGTAAAAAGGAAACTCTTATGCCACTTTTGCCACCAAAATGTCAACAGAATTGTGGTCACCTCCTCTGCTGATTTACTCTTCAACTATCAAAGTTGTATTAAATCCAAACTAACAATAACCTCATGAAATCCCCATAACCTGCAGACTTTGTACACAGATACACAGGAAGGGTTGGTAATGGAGACGGTCCACACATTGCACATTTTAAAATGGGGAGGTACAAACTCAGAGCACCAAGCCAGTCAGAGTTCAAGAAGTCTTTGGACAACATTCTCAGACACAGGCTTTGATTTTTGGATGGTCACGTGTGGATCCAGGTGTTGGACTTGATGATCCCTATGGTCCCTTCCAACCAAGGATATTCTGTAGTTCTGTGATAAATTGTTCACCATTCAGTACAAATGTGGAATAAGTGAAAACTTCATCAACAAGCTCAGGAAACTCACAACTCATCTCAAGGGTTTTGGCTATGGCAAGAAGTACCCTTACTGGAGCTAAAGCAAGGAGGGGCACAATTAGAGGTATGAAATGAACAAGCTCTTGTTCAAGGTCATATCTATTCCTCTGAAGTCTTTTATATGTTATAAATATCCACAAACAAGCAAAAGGACTGATGTTCTAATCACAAACACAAGTTGGCAGAAGGAGCATTAAGTGCAATTTAATAAATGCTGCTCATCCTAAAATTATCACTGGAATAACAGACTCAAAGTGCACACTGCAGGTCCCACAGAGCTCCTAATAACAGCAGGGCTTTCAGGATTTGCTATTAAATAAAATTAAGTATTGTCTTGTTAATTTCCAAATAACTTTTTTTTATTATTATTATTTTTTAAATTACCTTCCACTGTACCAACTTGGCTATTGTGACCTACATTATTATTCTCTACCACCACAACACAAGCACAATCAGTGCATATTACATATGTTATTACATATAGCGTAAGATGCCTCTGTCAGAAGAAGCCTCAGCTCTGCAAAGCTTACAGCCTTCATAAAACTGCAAGAATGGAAGCAAAGATGTTGAAATGAACCACACATAACTTTCAGATTAACAGCAGCATCAGTCCAAGATGTGACCACAGGACAGAACTGCTTCTTTGCAGGCAGCAGACGGTGTTTTCTTTCCTCTTGTTATTCAAGAACGTAGGTCACTACTGAAAGTCTGTTAGCAATTGCTTTCCCTTTTATTTAAAAGACATTTTCAATGACAATGACCTATACGGACGCAAAGAATAAATTCCCGTTCATACCCTTTTCTCAGAAGCTGTCACTAAGTACTTATGGAAGATTTTAGAGTAGTTTTGCCACAGGGACTTAAAGCAAGGCATTTACCAAGATCTGCATTTGTCTTACAGGTATTGTGATAAGTGAAAACAATCTGTGGTAGCGTTCAGACTCAGAACCCTGTGGCTTAACAGTTTTATGCCACTGAGAACTTGGCCTGTGGCTGTCCAAGCGTAAAAATCAATTCTCTACTTTAAACTTAATGCTGCTGATGTCAGTTTTTATGGTTGAACTCAACAAGCCAAAAACATCAGAGAACAAGACTGTGAAAAACTGCTTCCCGTTTAACACAATTTTAACCAAAAGGTGACCATTGGTTTTAAGTCTTGTTTATCCCTGGACTGACACAGCTGAATTTCATGCAAAGCCACTGTTACTACAGGAACTCAGCTTCACAAAAAGCAGAGGCACATCTGGATCTCCAGACACAGGCCTTGCTTCTCACACAAGCTGTGTGCATTCTTTTCCACTTTAACAAACTCCTACCCTTCTCACTATTTTGAATTTCATGACTGTTTTACAGAACAGTTTCTGCTCTCAGCTATGCTTACTGCTGAAGTTGGTGGTTCATAGCAATAAAATCAAGATCAGATTTTACATCAGTGTCTATGAAGCAGTCTTCCCACAAAAAAAATATACTTCTTCATCTGTTTCCTAAATAATTCTCAGCAACAGCTTGTTACTAGATCTAATTTTCTTCATATCCCACTCTCCTTCATGTCCCAAAACCAAGACACAGATTGCATAGTTTCACCTGAAATACTGGACATGAGACTGAAAATCACTCACCTCTATCTGCCTCCATTTCCTCAATCCTTAAGCATAAAACTTATCTACATCACCAGGTAGTATAAACAAGCAAGAAAATGAAGTTGTCTCCTCTTTTACCAAATGCTGGGCTCACGCTGTTGCCCTCAGAGCTTGCCAGAGATCACCACTTCGCACACAGGCCTTTTCCAACTAGAAGGAAAAGAAGCTAGCTTCCCTGCTAGCTCTTCCAGATAATGAAAGGGGATTTTCTTGCTATTTTAGTGAAACAGGACAGGGATTATTTTTTGCTAATTGACAGCATTTTCACCATTTGCTGACAATTAGCAGACCAAATCTGTTTAGAAGACCTCAATGGGGAAAATGCCTGGCTACTGCTCTTCTGGCTTCACGGTGTTAAGTTGAAATGACTACACATTATAAACAGACATTTGAATTCTTATCATTACCCCATTTGTATTTAGGTTTTGTTCTATAGGCAGTCCTTCCTTCCATTAGTGAACTTACCTATACTTTTTCCCTTGTACCTGGATTTATGCAATAGACGATTTGGTGTTTATCTAAATGTTCCCTGTCATTCTAAACTGATTGCCTCAATGACAGTGCCATTTGTTGTTTAAAATTAAAGCTCTGAAAATACCAGTGAGTAAGCCACGCTATCTTAGCTTACTTATATCATCCTATGGAACATCTCCTCAAATTCTTGTTTCCTTAAATGAGTTTGAATGGAACAATAAAATAAACCTCCTGCAAGAACTCACAGGTCAGCAAACGGTTATTGCTTCCAGAGGAGCAATCACACAGTATCACAGATTCTGTCAGATAGACAGTGTTAATTCTTTGGTGCTTGGCTCGTAATTACAGAGTATGGGAAACTGCCTCTTAACCCAGAGGCAGAAAGAAAATGGGCTTTTCTACTACGGTGTACAACTACAAAACTACAATCATTGACGGACTATAATAGCAACTCCCTGGTACTCTGAACAAGTTGACGATGAGATTAGTGTTCCCAAAGTCAATACTTGCTAGGCAGTTAATGAAACATGTGTTGTGAGACACCACAGAACGTCAGAATTAGGAGTAGTTGCATTCGCCTATATACTACAGCTCTATTTACTGAATTGCATCTCTTTTTTACACCACTCACAAAACTCTTCTTCCTTCTGTAGAGGCTCTGCAGCAAGAATAGGTTATGCAACACTAATCCTGAAAAATCCATTTGAGGACTGCTAACTGTGATCATGAACTCCAAAATAGGACTTTTTCAATTTGCAATTAAGTTCTATTTCCACCACTGCTCTCAACCAGGAAGGAGTGGCAGAATCAACCATCATTCTGCAGATGAGGAAGTACTTCACCTGTTGATGACAGATTACATCCAGCAGATGTCTTCAGATCCTCTTCACCTTCCAGTATAAGGCTTTGAAAGATGAGCATAATTTCTGTCTATCTGATTGTAAACTTACAAGAGCAGGAGGCACACCCGTGGGAATACAATCAGTAATCAGTGCCTAGACAGGCTTTGGGGCACGCCAAAGAGAAGACTTAGTTGAGCTCTGGTGAGTATGCACTGTATACACATATAGATGGCTCTTATGGCAGTGGCCAGTTGCACCCTGAGTGCAGAGCCATTATACACATTTCTCATTTTACAAACTTTTTTTTTTTTTTTTTTTTTTTTTTTTTTTTTTTTTTTTCTCTCCCTGCTAAGAACTATTTTACCAGGGAGTTTATTCATGCCCTGAAGAGCTTTCATGACAGCATTACTTGATAAGGTGCATTTAAAGCATATCTGATAATAATCCTTCAGTAAAGTCATAAGCTACTAGAAAACTGCTATGCTAATATTACCAACAATTAGCTATTTAATTTGTAATGCTTCTGTTTTTATGATAGTGCTGGAAAGCTTATTTTAAACAAGTATGTCAGAAAATGTTTCTTGTATTACCACCAGCTGTTACAGAACCATTTGATCTGTACTTAATATAAAACTGGAAATGAAATATTCTTGTTTTCCTTTGTGACATAATGCTGAAATTGGTTAAACACTAAAATAACTGGATGGTTGATACTCTGATTAAGGAACTGAAGAAAACCAACAAGAAGGATTGGAAAAGAAGAAATGCATTTTCTGACTAGACTGGGATAGCTTATTTAGGTAAGAATTCTCAGCACATATTTCAGGCCAGATTTTTTTAAATGCTCCCTTTTTAAGATATTCATAGTAAGATTTTTAGATAAGTTCAGCAGTATGGATGCTTGATCTTCAGCCTCCCAGTAGAAACAGCTGGCCTAACAAAGGCATAAGAAGCTTTACATCTCTACATCTCTAAACCCCTGACCGAGTTAGGCAATGATCACAGACTTACCATATGGCTGATGTTAAAAAGAAATATTGAGTAGTTACTGGTTCAGTGATCACCACTTATCCTGTGCTCTGAGACAACAATATTGTGGAGGAAAAAACAAGGGTTTGAGGACCACCGAGCAAGTTAGGAAACTGTAAGGAATTTTCTATATTATAAAAAAAAAAAAAAAAAAAAAAAAAAGGAAAATTTTGGTACCTTTCTGTGACTTAACACAGAGTGCAAAATGAATAGCGACTGGCAGTAAGAGTTCATTCTTTCTATAAGGACTTACCATCTATAGAGCAACACAGTGGCAGTTTCAGGCAGAAGTAGATACCAACAATGGAAGACAGTCTAGTAAGCAACTAGTAAGCAAGAAATACCCATACTGCCAGCTCTCCCTAAGGAGAAGTCTTGAGGAGATGGCCTTTCTGATATCACTTCCACCAACAGAAGGCAGCAATGAGCTGATGCTTATGATGAATTTTTTTTTTTCTTTACAAAACAATGACAATAAATAACAGATCTAAGCTTCTAGCTGGCACTGAGTCTGCCCTCTCATCAGCACACTGTTTTGCAACATCATCCTGGGCTTTTCCTTGACCACTGTATCTTTTACCCAGGGTTTGTGATTCTTACAGCCTTACTCCAATTTCACTTCTCCAGCACTTAGTCTATTTTGGCTCCTTTTTTCTTTTCTTTTTTCTTTTCTTTTTTCTTTTTCTTTCTTTCTTTCTTGCAGAAATTTTACCATATATCTTCTGCCACATCTTCCCCTCCTTTCACTACTGTCCATCAAATCCCGATCATTATTTCCCACAGACACGGAGCTCTCAAGTGACTGAAATCTGAAAGCAATAAGATTTCACTAACAAAAAGCAGTTCTATAGCAGGCTGTATCTGAACCCTGTGCCAGAACCAAAGCACAACTGCTGCTTTTCATTTAATTTATAAATAACTTAAAACATGTATATTTTCTAAACTTCAGTAGCTGGTAACTTCTTTTTCCTTTATTTCAAATACGCCTTTTTGATGCCTCCATGAGTCTGCCAAGTATGTATCTCTCAAGCTTATTTAAATTTTCTCATATCTGAATTTTCAACAATAAGTCTGAGATCTTATAGTGACTTACAGAACAATGATTTACAATTTTTGAGAATACTTTCTTAAAAAAAGCTGTAGAAAGGAGAATATTGTTGGACTTCCATTGCAAAACAGGCATATTTACAGCTGCTGCTCTAGATTTTCTTCTTAGTTTTATTTGATTAGTTATGAATCAGTTAGTGATG
The DNA here is from genome assembly GCF_039878825.1 of Excalfactoria chinensis. Taxonomy (NCBI): domain Eukaryota; kingdom Metazoa; phylum Chordata; class Aves; order Galliformes; family Phasianidae; genus Excalfactoria; species Excalfactoria chinensis. The sequence continues at coordinate 10,646,692 of NC_092825.1, read as the reverse complement.
GGTGGATTTTTAAAATGTAAGCTTTACATGAACATCTCCGGCTTGAATTGTGAATGACAGACATCATGTTCTGTTCTGCATGTCAAAACAATCTCTGATTCTCAGAGATATCCTGCAAATAAGTCTGATGTACATTTTTTTTTCCAGAGGACAATGCTTGGATTTTAGTGCCAGCAAAATAAACATATATAAATAAATATTAAAATAAAAACAAAAAACAAAAAAAAGTGAATATCTCTCTTCTCTCCTTACTGCTAACTCATAAATTTGCTTAATGATAATGAGTTAAATGTACTTTTTGAAGAGGGAATTCATCTGTCTCTATAAATAGATTTACATAATGGAACTATACTTTGGCCTTAAGTGCCTTGCTGAAATGGAGCCAAATTCCTAAAACCCTTTACATTCTCTACCATAATAAGAAATTCAAGCTTGTCATTCTCACCTTGAAGACCGTGCTGACCACTGTAGCCCCTCAGATATTTGGAGGTATCTTATAGGGAATTAGCTTATGAAAAACATCTCAGAATTGAAATTTTTAAACACATGAAGTGTGAGAGATGGGTTAATTAAGCTTCCAGTAGCCACTGTCACTGGAAACAGTATAGCAGTGGAGATGCAAGCCATACTTTGTCACTTGCTCCAAGGGTCAGGAAATAGACTTCTTTATTACCTAGAATATAATTAATCTTTGAGCGCTTCTTCCTGAACGTCTTCAATTTGTAGTCAATGAATCAATTGGAACTGTTTTTATTTTATGGGGAAGAACACAATTCAGTGCTATTGGGAAAGAGGTTTTAACAAAAAAGCTCTTAGAATCACAGAATCATTTGAGTTGGAAGGGACCCTTATAGGCCATTTAGTCCAACTGTCCAGCAATGAACATGGACACCTACAGCCAGATCAGCTGCTCAGAGCCCCATCCAGACTGAACCTGAACTCCTCCAGGGATGGAGAAATGGAAAGAAAAGCAGAAATGGCTTCTACAGCTTCAGCTTGAGCCTTATGTTTTGTTATTGTGTAATCACAGCAAACAAATTAAATAATTCACTCTTAAGTTAGGGAGAATATAGATGTATCATGTATTGTACTGAATTCTAGATTTTTCGTTCCTTTATCTTCACAGCTGGGTAATACTCAATTTTGATAAAGCTGTACAAGTACCGAAAAGACGTAATCTCAGTAAAATCAAGTCATTTGGGGCTTTTAATTCTGTTACTTTAGCCTCATGTTGGAAGTAAACTGTTCTGGCACTGCAGTGATGCTGTTTTGTCAAGATTTTGCACAGTATGAAACATGCACACAACACATACAAATATACAGTGAAGTAACATAAAAATATGTCATTTAGATGCAATGACACTAACTAATCTAACAAAAAAATGTTAAAAATTGGCACTAATTAACTATTTTATTAGATAATGAGATACCTTTCAGCAACAGGAAGATTGATTGTTCCCAAATATCTCTGCTGAGCACACACATCAGCACCATCACATCTTTAATACAGGTTAGAGTGCATTACAGATTCAGAAAGGAAAAGTAGCCGGTAGCTTACTCACTTCTACACGTTATTCATTTCTAGAGCAGTTCCTAAGCCTTAACGGAAGAGATGAAATCATGATGCGTAGTTCTGTTGAGCTCAATAACTGCAGTGAAATACAATCTCTGATTATGAATGGATTATATATGATCATCTTTTCTGATTCCAAAGCTGAAATTGAAAGGACCAAGAGGCAATAAGGCTATCAGTTCCAGAATATCCTTTCTCACTACTAACATGACCTCAAAGTCATTAAAATCTAATGGACTCTCAACATTCACTTCAGTGGCAGTGAACCATATACTTAACAGAATGAAAATGTTTTGTTTTTTTTTCAGGATTAACAGTCACTGAATAGACAATGACACAGTTTTGAAAGATGTGCACCTTATGTTTCTCACAAAACATTTCAACTCAAAAAGCATATGAGAAAAAAGTCTGCCTTGTCACAGTTCTATGGATATACTGCAATAGGAGGCAATGAAGGCAATGGTTAACTCCCAGAAAGGGAAAGAACATATTATACATTAGGATTCACAGAAAATATCTTTTTTTTTTTTTTTTTTTTTTTTTTTTTTTTTTTCAAAAGCAGAGATTTCAGTCATTTGAAATCATTACAAAAATATGTCACATACTATTTCAAACAGTGGCACCTTTATTCTAAAAATTAATCCATCAAGACCAATTTTGATGTGCATAAATCCTTGTCTACTACATCAACAGTGCATCAATTTTCTCATTCAAATGTAATGTGCTCAAAAAAAAAAAAAAAAAAAAAAAAAAAAAAACACATCAAGGAGCTTTATTCTAGACTAATGCTGATATATTTTGCTGCTTACAAATGAAAATAAAAATGTAAAATGGATCTGTTTTTTAACATAAAATCACTACTTCATGCTTTCATTCTGTTCTCCTCAATTTTTCTTCCAAACATATTCATTACTGCTACTTCTTCCCTCACATGCCTCATGTTGCAGCTCCGGAATAAGGTGAAAGAAGCTATCGATCTTGACAAGTACATTCTGATTCTGTTCCTTTAGTTGTTCATCTTGAATTTATTCAGTATCCATATTGCCTAAAACTGCAATTTTTATTTATTTATTTATTTATATTGCTATTGTTGTTTCAGGAAAACTATAAAATATCTTACATATAATAGTAGCCTTATCTAGGCTGCCTTCCTGGAAATGGATCAACAGGAAGGCAGGAATTATTTTTAAGAAAATGAATTGGCTTTACACCATTTTTGCTGTCTCTTTACAAACAGTCTCCAAGGGGATGGGAGCAAAATTGATAGATACATAGTATAAACGTCTTCCTTTGTGTTTGTTTTCTTTTATTTCATGAAGTTAACAAACAAATGTATAAGCCTAATTCAAATCTCCACTGAGGAATTCCAAATAATAAATCAGCTAAAGTTGTACAAAGACTGGGTCAATGAACCATCAGACATAACTTTTCCAACTGAAACATTGCTTGAGGCTCAGAATCCTCTCCTAGCCACCAAATATCCATGTTATTTTGTCTCCCCATGAACATCTGCGTACTTATGGTTGCAGATCACATCAACTTTGTCCTTCAGGCTTCCAAGTGGCGGTAACAAATCTTGCTGAAGTATTGGCAGTTTCCGTCTTCTGTTGATTGGGAAAGTTTTCTGCAGTAAAAGTGCTGAAGCCTTAGAAAGTCAGAGCTGCATCAACTCACGTTTGGAAGATTATCTTTATAGCAATAAATATGTAGAAATTTTATGCCTGAAGCTTCAAATCACCCAGGGCAATCTTTACATTTGAAAGTGCAAACAGCTCCTGTGCCCCAGCAGTTTGAATAGGGTGCAAAATTCCCTGCAGAAGCCTCAACAAACGAATTAATCTCAAGACCTTTTACATTCAGTGATTTAACTTAATGGATTTCAACAATATTCTTTTGTCTATTTAACAGAAACAATATGCTAAAAGTCTAGCTATTTCCTCTAAAGGCTACTGATGCTTTGCTATGGCAAAATCTTTGCTTTCCAAAGACAGAAGAAAATGAGGGAAATTAGGCCCTTCCTGGACAGAGCTGGGTATGGGTTCACAGTGGGGTCCATCTGGATCCCTGCAGCCAGCAGCTCTGGGGCATTTCACATTGCTACAGAGTTCTGAGGAGAACAAAAATATTAAAATAGAGAAGATCCTTTGGCAAACCTAAGACAGGCAGATAATTTTAAAAGCAATTTTCCTTTCTTTCCCTCACATAGCTTCAAGCTGTTTCTAAGCATTAATGAGCAGTTTCTATCTCACCTGCAAGTTGGTAGGTGGCTGCAGGAAACACCTGCAGGTATGCAGATCTGAAATGCAGCCTGCAGGGCTCTCTGGGATGTGTCAGGATGAAGGATATGGGAAAATATCTTTATTACTAGAAATAGACACTGAGACTTTGTACTCTCTGGACATTCACATAATACAATATTAAAAAATCTTACATATATTTTAAAGAAGCTGCTGTAATTCACACTCAAGGGAAATACTCTTGAAAGCCAAGAGGATGCAGCCACTCACAAACACTCACAGTCTTTATCTGAAATGGAAAATATATAAAAAAAGAAACAAACAAAAACAACAGCAACAACAAAAAAACACCTCTATCATTAAAAACCTGCATCAGAAAGCAGGGATTTTTTTACACTTTTTTTCTAAGAGTAGCTTTCAATCTGCCTCGAGCTGCCGCTTGAAAATTCTCTATCACAGTGACTTCATTTCAGCACATAAATGGAATCAGTTATACTCCAGTGAATTCTTGTGTTCTCCTCCTTCTTTTTCTTAGATAATGGGACTGTTCCCAGTTAGCAGACTCGTTTCAATACCTTTTGAATTCTGTCTACCCTTTAAATACAGAAGCATATTCTCTACAATTTAAATGTTTGCTCACAGTACCTATATGCCTCCAAAAACTCATATACAAATGGAAATAGTAAATGTCTAGTCCAAATAGCACTTAATGTTCTTTTGCTACTGCACCCACTTACAGTGTCAACTATAATACTCCCAATCTGATTAACAAGCTGAGCTTCCAGCACTCTGCTTACACATTCAATATAACTTCTATTCTTAATAAACCTAGCAGCATTTGCTCTTCATTCCAGTTCATTCATCCTCAATACAAATGAAAGAAAAAGTTAAATTATAATTGAGAATCAGTTTTGCTTTGCTTAAGGATGACAACAGATGGTCACAGTCCATTTGTTTTGCACATTCTTGATAGCTTCAGACTTAAGCATGCATGATTCAATATTAAATGTAGAAGTGTTCCCATTTAATTTAGCAACATTATGATGATGCTCGCACAAAAATTAGTAATACAAGACAATGACATTGTTCCAAGCATAAAAGCATTCAAAGAAAGCAATATATATTTTCTACATATAACATACAAATGTTACATATAAAATATAAATTAAAATAAAATGAATTTCACTGAATAGCAAAGCCAAGTCCATTTGAATTGTATTGTACATGACATCTAGTTCTGCATTGTTTACCAGGTAAGGAATATTCCAAATTTATGCTACCAGAGATGTACACAGAGACATACCAAGTACAAGTACTTGCCCACATCTAAAGCACTGAGTGGCCATAAACATGAAACAGAGGTAAGATGTAACAAATCCCTTCAGGCTGCAAACCCTTGTAATAAACTGGCAATAGCTCTAAATGTAAATAGGCACATAGAGATTTGACTGTAACAGTACCATAGCTGACAGTGCAAAAAGCACTGGGTACCCTTGTTCTCCATTCAAATGAATTTTCCTTATGTTACAGCTCAAGCAGGTGAGCACAGACTCATAGGAACAACTGTGGATGTCTGCTAGTCTCTCTAGGTATGTCCATAGTTTCAAACACACAAACACAACTAAGGATGAGCAGGGTCTCTAATTACATCATAATAAGTGCAACCCATTTAGATGTAAAGCAAAGTGACAACATATATCATCGAGGAATGATTGGATCATTCAAGGATCACTGATTGATGATCCATGATTCGTTGGATCATTCAAGGAACGACTGGATGTTGTGTTGAGGGACATGGTTTAGTGGGAACTATTGGTAACAGGTGAATGGTTGGACTGGATGATCTTTTAGGTCATTTCCAACCTTGGTGATTCTATGATTCTATGATCACCACAGCTTCCCTCATGAAATGGAAAGAAGAAGAGAGCAGGAAGAATCAGCAGGGCTCTACACAGAGCGCTGAAACACGGCTGTTAGATAACTGCTTGCAAAACATCTTGTAAAATTATCTACCTAAAGTTAGTTAAATGTATGTGTAAAAAAGTCCCTGGTTATTGGAGTATTATAAGAAGCATTAAATTGTTCTGATGGTTTCCCAAAGTACCTAGCACACGTTGGGGAGCTGTAAAAATAATGAATAATAATGATAATATTGACAAAAGTGGGCGAGATATTGCTCCTTTCTCTCTGCCACTAACCTCCCTGCAGCACACATCTGTGTTTACAAGACAGCAATATGCCAGTATCAATGGAAAAAATAAAGGAGAACAAACATTCATGCTTATGTTAACTTGGAAAATTATTCACTGTAGCATGTGCATTACTAAGAGTCACCAAGTGCTACAGATCTGCACTTCATAGGATTTTCCTTCCCCCACATAAATGCAAATTATGGTTCTCCAGAAGCACAAACCTATATGAGAGAACTCTACGGGGCCAGAATTATTTCAATCCTGTGCCCTACACTAAGTACAAAAACTAAATATATTTCTTGCAACTGTAGATACCTCATTCACATGCCTACTCATTGCTTTCATTTCCCATGGATCAGGAACCTGAAAGATGTCATTCCTTCAAATGTAGGGGTTTATGAAATCCCATTTATCTTGTGCTACATCCCATTCTATGTAACTAGATTCATCTCTGTCTTGGTTTTGCAACAGATGCCAATGTCATTTGCTGAAAAGTTAAAACATTACCTAAGTTCAAATACTCTTCAAATCAATTATGAAAATATTGTGGATAAGTCATATAACAGCTCTGAATGCCCATCCACACATTGGAATAGTAGAGAAAAAGTAGATATAAGTTTGTCTCATAAAGGGTCCCACAGAATGAGCTTGATTGTTTCATCAGCTCCCAGCAGCTCACAGAGATGGTAAAGGAATTAGGCCTGTGGAGAAACCTCTGATCTATCTTCTTCATGCACACTGAAATCACATTCATTTTATTGGAAAATTAAAATCCACAGGGCTTTCTCTTGAGAATTCTGTAAATTATGTAGTAATAAATTCAAGAGCTTCTGTGCTTCATTTAGATGCTATAGGTAATTATATAGTAAGGGAAGCAAAATTTCTGGTATGGGCTACCTTTGCAAGTGATCTGCTGCCTCTGAAGATGACCATAGGATGGGTGTAACACACAGCTAAAGCAGAAGAAGATCCCTGGTGTATGTACCACAAGGTGGATGTTCGACACTCTCATCTTGCTCCATAAAGTATGCTTTTCTTTGTACCCAACATTAATACGTGAAAGGAGCCTGAAGTAACATTATAATTCCCTAGAAAGAAATGATTTGATAATTTAAGGATTAAAGCACATGAAATACAAAGGTATGCATCAGCATTTTTTGAGATAAACACACAATCATAATGGATTCCACTGACTAAAAATATAATTATGGGTTCGCATAATTTTAGACAGACATTTTCTATGACTAATCTTTAATAGCTATTTGTTTGGTTACCACTTTGGAAAGAGATACAAATTTGTAACAACTAATACTAGAAATAATCTGACTCTGGGAAAAACATAATCACATATTCAATTTATTAAGTACTTTACAGCTCAAGACGCTGAAAATGTGAGAGAACAAAAACTACTGTATAAGCACCTACCAGTGAGGGCAGCCTGAGGGACTGGGTTTTACTTAATAAAAAGGCCACTAAGAAGATCCAAGCTCCCACTGAAGTACAGAAAAACTCATGAGTGACACTCATGACTTGAAACAGGAGGATCCTACTGAATAAAAGTACAAAATAAAATTGCTGTGAAGCTAATTAAGCCCTGGAACTTGTGTCCCAGAGGGCCTGCGGGATCTGTATCCCTGGAGGATTCAAGACCCATCTGGACACAGCCCTGCTCTGAATTCAGTGCTGCTTCTGCTTTGAGCAGATGTCCTCCTGTTATCCTTCCCACCTGGCTGAATCTGTGTTGCTAAAATTACTTGAGATAGTTAACGTTTCCAGTTAGAAACTGTAACTTGTTCGAGGGGTGGCTGAAAGAAACTTACTTCAGAAAAATGTAGGTGTAGTTCTGTATTTTTAATGAAAATAAAATAATTCTTGGCACGGATATTGGCATTTATATATAAAAACGTAACAATATGAATACTTCTTTTTCCACAGTGCCATTCAAAATTCTTTAAAGAAACAAAGCAAGAAATTAAATGCAGAAATGGTAGTTCAGAGTAAAGATAGACTTCAGCCCCTGGAGCTTTCATTCACCAGAATCACATTACAGAAAGAGAACTATCATGAACAACTCTGTCCTTATCATCACTGTTTGCATTACAGATATATGTACACAAGGCCTAATCAAGTGTTTTCCCATGTTATTCAAAATAAATATAAGTGATGTTCATTGAATAATTAAATATAAGGTGCCTACAAGAAACTTTCACCTGTAGACAACCCAATATAATGACAGCAATTCTCTGTGACAGTCTGGTTGAACTAAGGTTTTTCAGTTTTCTCTTCCAGTGTCTGGATGTTTATGTATTGGACTCAAGTCTGCTTCCATTTAAATTACTAGAACAACTTTTATTGACTTAATAGGAACAGATCGGGCCTTCATGACTGAATTATGACTTCATGACTCTTAAAATAAGTGGAAAAGACAAACATCTGCTGATATAAATATACGGTTCAGGAGCTGTAAACCTGGAGACCTCCTTGCATTTCAGGTAATGCAGAAGCTGAGAACAAGCAGCTCTGCCCAGCACAGTGTTTGTTTTTCAGCTTATCTTCACATCTGGAGCTGAGGGACACATACTCTGGACAGCAATTGCTGAAAGTTTGGCCCTCATGGAGACCATGACACAGCTGTGTAAATGTGACATAAAACTAGCCCTCTAAATGCTACCAGTCCATCCTGCAGGACTTTTATCTGCTTGTGTCAGGAAGACCTCAGAGCACTCCTATTCTGTTCTTGCCACAGTTCCTTCTCGTCCAGACATCTGGTAGATGTAAAAGACACTTGAAAGGTAGAGAGAGATGTCTTACAAGGCCAGAACTGGTAAAGACCAATTATCAGTCCGCTTCCAAACCCAAGGTAATTTGGAACCAGCAGTGATTAAAATAAATAAATAAATAAATAAATAAATAAATAAATATGTACAAAAATACTCTTTCTGTATAATCTAGTCTTCATTCTTAAAGCTCATTTCGAAAAATAAGGAGCCTAATTCAAATCCAAACTAGCTAAAAACCTATCAAAGTGTCATCACATCCATAGCGTAAAGCTTCACAGATTATCTTAATGCTTCTTGTTACATGCTATGGATCTAAATTTGTTCAAAAATGCAATGATCATAGACTAATAGTATTGGCTCACATCTATCCTGAAAACACTTTTCATGAAAATTTTATCCTTTCTGATCTCCCCCTGCCTCCAAATTTTAAACATTCCCATTCCCATGATGTTCTCCCTTTTATCTTCCCATAATAGCAATAACATACTTACGGCTTGAGATGGCTTTTGTAGCTACAGCTGCACTTCAGCATTTAATCAACTATAAAAGCCATTTATTGCCTCATAGACTCAATCTCCAGGAACATTAGCACTTAACTATATGGTTGCCCAAAGCAACAAGGGGAAAACCATCTACATAGTACATATACAGCCCATTCATCCTTTCATGTAGTTCTGGTATCTGAGTAAATTATGGCTATTTTGGATCACTAGTAAGGTACCTTTACAAAACCACTGGAATGAAATACACATACAGTGCTCACAGCAAAAATATTTCTAGGGAAAACCACCAGTTGGTAGCTTCAGAACCCAAAGTATTCAAGGATAAAAGAGAAAAAATAAGAACATCCTGGATGTTTTATAAGGCACAGAAAACAAAGTGATTCTATCCATGTGCTGCTTGCTGCCTAGCCTGAAGTAGGAAATGTTTCTATTGCTCATCTGCATCACTCTGCATTTCCAAAAACTGAGCATCCTGCCCCCTGCCATCAGGTTTCTCAGTTATTCAGTGTTATGAATGACATCCAGCTTTTCCAGTTTGCTTTTGTTTTTGCTATACAGAATAATTTGATATAATCATCAAATTTTAATATCATTTTCCAAATGATCCATAACCTGGTTGAATAACATTTTTTTTTTTTTTACTCTGCCAATGAATACCTTCTCATATGAAAATCAAAATTTCTATGCTGATTTTTAACTGTTGGGTTTTTTTTGCTGTTTTTTAATCAATGCAAGCATGTTCTCTCTTATCTTATTCACCTCAGCCTGAGGCAGGTCCTCTATTTCTGTGACGAGCAGCTATAGAATAACAACCTTGCAGAAGTCAACGTGACTCAAAAAACTCAGTGAGCTCCCTCACTGTCTTATCATCCCTGAGTACTTCCTTAATTTGTTTAATAGAATAAAATCTCTAGAATACAAATGCTGTACCCTGTAGTTGTTTTCTATTTCTAAGTACCTTGCAAGCTCACCACCTCTCCCAAATACTTTTCCACATGTAACAAGACAAGCTTAGTCTTTGCTTCTCTTCCCTGTGTGCTTTTCTTCCTCATGCATGCTACATGTCATACGCCTCTTTATAGTAATGAAAAAATGTAATTTTAATAAATTACTGACTATTTGATCCCTCTTGGACCTCTAAGACTATGTACAATTTCAGTTCTTCTGAATGTTAAAAAGGAGGAAACTTCCTCTCTGAAGAAATCTGAAGAAGTCCCATGGCAGTCTAACTTAACAAAAAAAGCACAAACCCAGCTTACCCAAATCTGCTCATATTTCTGTTGATATCTTTTCAGGAGCTGTTCAGTAAAGCCTTCACTGAATCACCCACTGAATCTCAGTAAACCAAAAAATCTATTCTACTTCAGTTTCCAACAAGAGTTTAAATTAAAAGTTTCATGTGTGACACCTTCATGCCATTTCATCTCTGCTATGGAAGATTTCCCTTTTCTTTCTAACACCGATAAAAGCAAGACAGTCTTAAATATATTTTTCAGAATAAACATTCATCGCTCCAATCAAAACAAGAAAAAACTCAACATTTTTCACTAATGTTACCTACAAGAGTAGTCCTTCTGTTGGTCCGTTATTCATTTGTTTTCCTGCAGTATTTGCACTGCATTTTGGTTCTGCTCCATCCATAACTGCACTGCAAACCAATATATAAGTGGAATGCACTCTGCCTATTACTGAAATTCACTGTGCTAAAGGGCAACATATGCTGAGTAACACAAATGAATAGATAAGTGAAGAAAGGGAAATAAAATAAAATAAAATAAAATTCACTCAGGCAGGACATGTGATGTTTGTATATTTACATCAGTGAAGCCTCTAAATTCACTAGGCATTCTATTAAGTATCTAAACAAACAATATTAACCAGAAGTGCTAAGTGTATGTGTATGCATTAACTAGCTTGTATCAAAAAGAACAAAGATTCCTACTAACAAACTAGAAAAACCATTTTCCCAAGCATTGGAAGAAACAGAATTGCCATTCCTGATTGCTGTATTCAGTGTCACTTCTCTGCTGAGAAGGCTGAGCTGGGAGCAGTGATGTTGGAAAGACACATTACTGGCAAATTCCAGCCATGGATTCCTCTTTGGTCCAAACACCAGAGCACAGGGCAGGATCCAGTTCCACCTGGAAGATATGTCACTTTCTCATGTCAACTTATTTCAAAGTGAGTTCAAATTTCATAAGCTCAGCACGCTTTTCCTTCTTTAAGGCAGAATGCTGCCCACACGATTTGACCATCTTGGTTCAGCACCATCTTTTCCTCAGGTAAGGGTCTAGCACTGTTCCCCAAAATACACTTTAAAATGAGGGAAAAAAAAAAAATGATATACTTAGCAAAGCAAGAAATCAGACAAAACTGTAGGACAAAAATTAGTGTCACTTATGCCTATGAACTATGAGAGTGTAAGAGGGGAGAACCACTTCAGTTCCAGGTGAAGTTGTACTGCAAAGCCATGATTAGGAGGTCCCAAGCTGGAGCAATTCCTGAAACTAACTGCTTGTGGTGTACACAACATAGAATACTACTTTATCACTGACAGTGAGATTTTCAGAGATTAGGCTCAAAACATTCATGTTTCCAGTTGTGGGGCCCCCAACACAAGAAGGACATGAAGCTGCTGAAGTGGGTCCAGCAAAGGGCCACGAAGATGAGCACCTCCCTACAAGGACAGGCTGACAGAGCTGTGGCTCTTCAGCCTAGAAAAGGCTCCAAGGAGACCTTAGAGTGGCCTTCCAGTACCTGAAGGGGTCCTTCAGGAAAGCTGGGGAGGGACTTTTTATAAGGGCATGTAGTGATGAAGGGAAACAGTTATAAAGTGGAAGAGGGTAGATTTAGACTAGATATTAAGAAGAAATTCTTTTCTGTGAGAGTGGTGAGACATTGGAACAGATTGCCTGGTAAGGCTGTGGATGCCCCCTCCCTGGAAGCATTGAAGGCCAGGCTGGATGGGCCTGTGAGCAACCTGATCTAGAGGGAAGTGTCCCTGTCTATATCAGGGGGTTGGAACTTCATGATCTTAAAGGTCTGTTCCAACCCAAATCATCCTGTGGCGCTATGTTAATAATGAATGTGGTCCAACTGTTACTGTAAAGATAAGGAGATTCTTTCATAGGTTTTATGCACCCAGGTTTGAATTAGGAAAAATACAGATTTCTGAAGCAAATGTTACATCAAGTCTTTCTTCAGCTTTCTGCAATGATTTACAGCACACTAATTTGATGAACGAGTAGGAACATCCAAAAAGGTGCTGGTGTTTTGTTTTTTTTTTGCAGTGGTATTAATACATACTCACTAGCAGTTTGAGTGTTTCTGACTGTGTTATATCAAAGTGGAGCAGAAACAGTTCCCTCACAGAAAAAGCAATCAGAAGGGATAAACATCTGACCTGTGAGTTGAACTGGGTAACTGAAACATGCACGTCATCAAAGCCAGGGGATGGAGATTGCAGCACAAGTAAGGTTAGGGTATATTCTGGATCTAGGATAAGGAGATTTTAAAGGGAATAGATAAGGGGATGTAGAGAGATAAAGATGTTCATGAAATCAGGAAAGATTATAAACAACGCAGAGTTGACTGGGCACAGGAAATTTGTAGAGCTGGAATGTGAAAATCAGGACTGTGAAATGATTCGGGGGATTACAGAGTGAGGGGAAGTGCAATACAATGATAAAAATAATGACAAGAAAAGAGAAAGGAGGCGAGAAACATCAACTTTGTGCACTTATTTGTGCAAATAACTGATTTGTAATTAATTTAAAGGTAAGCAGGCAAGAATTTTGCTCACTCATCTGCCGCTGTTTATCCACAGACAGGACTGATACTTGACTGTTTTATCAGGAATAGTGAAGATTTGCTTTAAATTTACAAAATATATTAGCTCTTTATTTTACATTTAAAGTCAGTGATGAGCTGCACTGACATATTTGCAGAATCTTAAGAACTTTAATATTGAGAAAGCAGCAAAATCTTCAGCAGAGCAAGAGAAGGCAGCACTCTTATTGCCCATCTGAACAAGCTCTGCTCATAGTTTTAATGTCCTCCAAAATCTAGAAGGAAACAAGAAGAACTGCAGAGGTCACCACACCAGTTAACTAGTGAACATCACTCTTGCATTAGGTTAGGTAATGTGATGAGTAATCAGAAACCAGGGTAGGTTTACTTACAGGGAAAGTAAAGTTTAAAGACCAGAACTTGAATGCAGGAACATCTCCCTGTTTCACTTTTGCATTTGATTAAGTGATGTGGTGTTATCACAATAAAAGCTAAGACTGAAGTACACGCTTTACAAATTTCTGTGAATATACATATATATTTGCATTTATCCCCGCTCTTTTATAAATAGAAGCAAACCCGCAGATAGCTGTAGACACAAAACTGTGGATAGATGCTGACTCTCTACTACTACAACTGCAGCCTGTAATAAAAAAATACGCTAGCTACTGGAAATGAGTAACAGTATTTTCTCGTCCAGTACTTTAAGGGAGCTTCATGCTAATAATGAAAAATCAGTGGCACGTGACATTTCTAATCTTTGAACTGCCTACAATTAAACACATTGAGACTGTAAATTCTAATATTTTAACAGCTTCATGGGGATCTCCTTCACATTGTGAGCAAATCCTACTGCTCTGCAAGGAGTGAATGCCAGTATTTGCTGTGTTTCCATCCAGAATTTCCAGGAGCATCTGAATTGATGCTAACATCATGATTCAAAAGGAACAGTTAAGATTTATTTCTGCATATCTCTCTCCTCCATGTTTGCAACCCTTCCCTGCCCCGCTCAGAACAGTTCTAACACATACACAGACATTATGCATTACTTGCCATCACAGGACAAGTCACAAACCTTTAAATGTCTTCTATAAAGTACAGAAGGCAGAAAAGAGAAATCCTGCAGTGTGGTTTCGTGACCTTCATTCCTCATCTAGATGTGGACTGTTATGATTATTGATGTTCCAAAGCATTTGAAACGTATGTGCTTAAGACTGGTTGAGAAGAAGATTTCATTTGACGGTGATTTGAAAGAAATACTCCTTGAGACACTAAGTACAGCTTATGCTGCAGTAATCCTCTGAATTCAATGAGCTGGAGACAAGTTTGGCTCTCCTGAAATCTCTGCACCCACAGCTGCTGCAATGCATTCCTATACACACTCTCTTGAAAAACATGGCAAAACCTCCGCAGGGAGCAGAGGACACAAGATTGAAGGTGTAGCTTCAAGCTACTAGAACTTATGATAATGTAGACACAAACACCTACAGATAAGCAGCTCTGAAAGCATTCCCTTCCTAATGATTTCCAGAGGCTCAGGACTTTTAGAATAAAATAAAATAAAATAAAATAAAATAAAATAAAATAAAATAAAATAAAATAAAATAAAATAAAATAAAATAAAATAAAAAAATAGGCAGAGATACAGGAAGCAGGAGTTGGAAGGAAAACAGGTCAGAATCTGAGATCTACCTCCAGCTCCTACTGAAAGACAGTAATGTTAATTTAGAGCACTGGGCAGATATCTACTGCCTACCAAAAACAAACAAAGGCATCTAGGGCCATTTTAGATTGGTTCCTGGACATCTGGCTCCTAGCTGCCCATCCTAAATAACACAGATCACCATGAGCTCCTGTGCCATGTCTGCATATTCTCTCCAGATGTCTCAAATACATGAGGGCATCTAAAATGGCACTGGGTATCCATATTCAGACATTGCAATCCTGATTCATGTCTCATGTCTTGGCTATTTAACCGATCTCCTAGCTTGCAACATTACTCGGGTTTTTTTTCATTGAACTTCTCAAATAAGAACCTGGCTCAGCATAACCTACTCCTGTACCATCATTTCCTTCAAACAAATAGAATAAACTGTTTTTATTATTGCAGTGAGCTGACTCAACTCTGCAACAGCAAAAATAATCAGTATCCTCGTGCATGCCTAATTCTGAAAAGGAGGAATCCTGAGGAAGACTGAACAGCAGTGATTTTATAAAAACAAAACTACTGAAATATGGAGTAAGAAAAGACAACTTCTGCATGCAAGACAATACATTAAGATATGTTTTGTATATAGAATCATTAAGGTTGGAAAAGACCTCTAAGATCATCCAGTCCAGCTGTCACCTCGTCCAACCACCAGTATATTATTTATTCCCCTTCAGCTTATTCAAATTCTGTTTTTAAGAGTATTTCCATATGTATAAACCCCTGAAAACTTAGCATAACAAAACATGAGCAAATCCGTAAAGGAAAACCTCCTAAGATTTTATTAGGTCCAATGCTAATTTGAATATAATGAGAAAAACTCAGAAGAAAACATTAAGTAGAGGAGGGAATAGATCAATGACACCTCTGACAGAGCAGTATTACAATTTCCTAACTGTTCAAAAACACACCAAAACAATCAAAGGAGGAGGTAAGTGAATGTTTATGGCTAATCTGAGCAATGTATAGTGAAGTTACTACTCCACAGGGACCTGCCCTAGTATTAAATTATGTTGCAGCTCTAGATTACATTTCTGCTGTGTGAGAGCAACAAAGGCAGGAAACACTGAGGCAACACTTATCTGCACTGCAACTTGCTTCAGGCCAAGCCCTGTGTTACACCCAAACGAGCAATGGACAGCTCTCTGACAGCACTTCCCTAGGCTGTTCCCATAATTAAAAATAAATCCAGCAGTACCATGACACTATTTGCACAGCATTAGTCACTGGAAAATCTATGGTGACTGTCTTCCTTTCATATTATACTTCAATATTCAGGCTTGCAGCATCTGTGGAATCCTGTCAGAGGGGAAATCACTAAGATATTGCAGGAAGCACCCAGCAACAGAACTGTCCCCAGTACGGGGCTGGCAAACCAGCGGTACTACAGGTATAGCAGAAGAGAAAGGAAACACTTCAAATCTGTAGGTACTAAACACAGAGCCAGAGACTAGCTTTTTCTTATGGGGTCCTCGGGGCATACTCTTTCTTATCAACCTTCCTGCAACATTTTCACCAGTCCCTGATGACATACTGATGCCTGAGATCCATCACCTACAAAGCAGGACTTTTAAAACCCTGAGGCAGAGCTAATGGTACTTCATGGAGCATTAAACAAGGGAGTTAAAAAAAATAATAAGCAGAATCTGATACCGAGGCCATGCTTGTTTCACTAATGCCTGTTTTCTTGTGGTTTCTTAGGCACTGTTTGGCCATACTCTTTCATCCTGCTCACCACAAAGGTCAAAGCAAGAGTTTGAAGACAGTCTAGAGATCATATGATAAACAGTGCTCATTCAGAACACGTTGCACATAAGGTTGCATTTCCTGAGGGCCTCCTTCTGGGGCACTGCATCTTCGATTCATTTTTCTTCTCCATGGTGAGAATAAGGACACAGCAAGGTTTGGGCTAGTATTCTTAAAACATTGTTTCACTATGTAATTATTTATTTTAAGGATATTTCAGGTGTTCCGATTCATTAAATTTGAGCTATTTTCAAATAAATCAACCATAATGGCTAAAATGTTAAATTTCGACACAAACAAAACCATTAGCATAAGCTGAAGACTGAGATTCCAGAATCAGGCCAGAGAAGAACATTTTTCTCTTGCAACATGAAAATGCCAGGTTTGAAATCACTTTGAAGATTGTGGAGCACATGCCCAGCCTTGGCTGCACTTTCCTACCCCACCCTCTGCATCATCTGGATTTGGTGCCTTCTCATTTACCTCTTTTACGGACAATGAAAGATGGACTGCATGGACAATATTTTCATAGCAACGACATCATCACAGCAGCTGTGAAACAGCATGTCACCTACACTGGAGCAGATTTTACATGTGACAATACGTAGCTAGTGATGGTGACTAAGCAGCATGTCATAGCTGAGACTTCATCAATAGTGTTATTGTGTTCTTTGTATCTGCTGTAATTTAGATGGAAATAAATAGGAGGCATTACTTTTAAAGCAGCCTACATACATTGTCTCCTTAGGGACTTTTAAAAAATAGCTTTCTTTCCCAACCAAATAAATATGTGCACTGAAGTGCTGAGGTATGATTTCCAGCTCAGAGATTTGGAAGACTTTCAAGTTACAAAGGCTTAGATAGGGAGTAGCCTTCAGGATAAATCCTTTCTCAATTTTTTTTCTTTCTACTTAAAAATGCTACTTTACATTCTTGTAGCAGACTCTCTGCTGGCTAGCAGAAAGCATGACCAGTGGATGTCCGTCAAGAAAGTTGTCAGCCATGGACAGAGTTCACACTGTAATAAAAATAGAGAAGGATAGGGGAAAGCAAACAAGCCATATCAGAATAGTTGAATCTAGAACTACAGCAAGCAATTAACATATTAAAGATGCAAACAGTATTCCAGTACTCAAAATGCTGCTGCCAAGGATAAAAAAGCAATGTTTGCTAGAGATTGGAATGATGGAACTAACATCTGAGGATGATTAATGTCAGGTGAAATTAGAAAATAAAAACAAAAAAAAAAAAAATATGAAGATTTTCTCTGCTGTAAGTCAGACAGAATAGTCTAATTATTGCTGAATTCATTCTAGTCCTCTCTGCCAGGCTTTCTTTGAATGATCACAAGAGCTTTAGGTTTTGTTTTAAACTACATAACCACTGACTCATGGCCAAGAAAAAGCTCTCAAACAAAAAAACTGAGGTTGTAAAAGGAAAGTAACAACTTCATGTTATTTCAGGAATGTCCACAGTTTGGTAATAGCCCTATTTTATTACTTGGTGGAAATATTACAAGTTTGATAAAATAAGGAAAGTAAGAAAAAGTATGCTCATTTTCTTGACACTTTGAGAGATTTTTACCATGGTTAACATTTTATTTGTGCTCAGGACTTCTAAATGACATCAGAAGTCCACAAGTTCAGAACATTTATGATACAAAGGAAATTATAACACTGGTAAAAAATCTGCACAATGCAAGTTAGGCAGCAAGATAAGGAGATCACCTTTTAAACAAGACTACATTTTTCTAAGTTGTTTTACTTTGTTGAGGCTATTAGAGAAAATAATCCAATTAACTTAAAACAAGTGTTAACTTTTATATCCAAGTAAACATTCAACACATCTTTTACTGGATTTACAGAACTATTGATTGTTGTCAAGCCAGTTATGCTGAGCAGGAGTGGGAAATCACATAATAATTGTAAATCTCTCTCTAGAGATCCTCTGTGTCCAGCCCCAGCCGCTCCAAGCAGGGTCACCCACAGCAGACAGCTAAGGGTCTTGTCCAGCTTTTGGGTATCTCCCAGAATGGAGGCCCTGTAACCTCTCTGAGCAATCTGTTTCACCACTCCAATGTTTTTTAAGGAATTATTTACATATAAATGAATTTTCCTACATCTTAATTTGTGCCTTTCTAAAGGGATGTTAGGGAGATGAATTCTAGTCAATGGATGACATCAGAGCCAACACTTAGCCTGTTCCATCTGTTTCAAAGAATCAAAGTATACAAATGACTTATCATAGTAAAAATAAAGATCTTTTTAAGCCGTGGAATCATGGAATCATAGGGATTGGAAGAGAACCCTGGAGGACATCTAGTCCACCCCTGCTAAAGTAGGTTTCCTATAGTAGATTACCCAGGAAAGTGTCCAGGTGGTTTAGATATCTAAAGAGAAGGAATCTCCACAACTACTCCAGGCAGCTCATTCCAGTGCTCTGTCACCTTCAAAGTTAAGTTTTTCCTCATTTAAGATTCTACTTCTGATGTTCCAGTTAGTGTCTATTGCCCTTTTTTCTGCTTTTGGGCACCACTAAAACGAGCCTGGCCTCATCATCTCAACACCCACCCTTTAGACACCTATACACCTTAACAAGATCCCCCTTCAGTCTTCTCTAGGCTGAGAAGTGCCAGGTCTCTCATCCTTTTCTTGTATGGGAGATGCTCCAGGCCCCCAGTTATCTCTGTAGCTTTCCTCTGAGCTCAGTACTGGACAAAATACTCAAGGTGTGGCCTCACCAGAGCAGAGTAGAGGGGGAGCATCACCTTTCTTGACCTGCTGTCTGTGCTCTTTTTAATGCACCCCAGGATGCCCTTAGCCTTCTTGGCCAGAAAGACTGGCATACTTACACATCACAAAGTGTACATGCAGGTAATCAGAGGTAGCATGAACACAGAACAATGTAACAGCACACACAAGATCAAAAGGAATTCATCAAGAGCACTACTGCTAATTTTAGAGCAATTATTGGCTAAATTCCCACTAATTTAACTGGCACTAAAATTTGGACTTAAGCCAGGTAGTCAAGAAGAATGGAGAATATGAGGAAAAGTTCAGATGTAAGAGTATGGACTTTATGCAAACATTCTGGTCCACCCGCATCTCTGCTTAAAAGGAATCAGCTGCACTGAACACATGTTCATATCCACCCTTTTTTAATGTCTGGATGTTTATGGTTTTTTCCTCCGAACACCCTATGGCCCATCTTCCTTCCTTCAATGCCAGTGTTTTTGCCTCCTGCTGCATTTGTGTATGAGGAAGCAAGATTTCCTTTCGAAGAGTAACAAAGTGGTAAATTTCAGTTCAGTGTTGGCTAAATCTGTCTGGGAGTTGCATCCAGACAGCTTTTTCAAGGCTGTGGATGTGATGATGAATAGGTTTCCAGAAGTTCATTAAAAATCCTGTTTCTAATATTCTGCATCACCTGGAGGCAGTGAGACTGATGAACTGAGCTTAGCTGTGATTATGAGACTCTGTCTAGATTTGGCAACATCCTTTGCCTGTGGTCAGGCTGTTAATTCTGACCATGCTACCTCACAATTGGAAGCCACCCCAAGCAGAACTGTTATTATATACTTGGATTCAGAAAACTACAGAATGCTCTGAAAATATTTTCCTGTTGTTATTTTACAGTCATTATCAAAGACAAAGCAGACATTGCAGATTAACTGCTGAAGTTTTAAACTAAAGCTCTTTGCTGCCCTCTGCAGATACAAACACTGAAAATTCAGCATGCCAACGGTTGAGCCGTGTTTTAACTGTTACATCCCGATTTATTCATTAAAGGGCATGCAATATTACCCTGCTTTCACTACATTGGATAATCTCAAGGACTAGATCTCATGCTCCCCTCCCCAACAGACCTTATCTACATCTCTTTGTTTAAGACCTGACATGAAGTTGTACAGCAGAGCACCAGATCTCTGGGTGTAACGAGATGCAAAAATAAATGCCCATGAACAAATACAAATCTGAGATGTTTGACCCTCACTTCTTTTTCGTTATGCTCTCAGTGTTTACTACTAAAATGTGGAGTTTGAAAAAGACAAAGGAAAAAGAGGAGTAAAGGACAGTTGTAAAGTTTTCCTGAAAATATTCCTCTCTATACACATTCGTCGCTATTTTACTTTAGTCCTATAGTTGACAGCAACTCCCTTCACTGCCTTGGGCAAGTGATATGCTCACTGTATCATTGGGATGTAGTGGAATTATCAGCTGTAAGGCACTTTGAAGCAGGAAAGTGCTAAGTGTTATTATTTCAGATGAAAGGCCTGTTGAAGTAATATGCAAAACTATGCTTATCTTCAAACTTAACATAAAATTCTGAAATCCTCTAGGGAGAAGCACTTTATAGATAGCCTTTCATTGCAACTGTTCCAGTCTTTGTGAAAACACTTTTGTACAACTCAAACTATGTACAGATAACTACTGAAGTGATCAAATGGTGACGTGAAACATACGTTCATTTTTCACAGTTTCTGGATAGAAAAAAAGTCTCTCATACGTCTAAGAACCACCCACCATAGTAAGTACTAAGTCACAGTAAGCTTTAGTGAATATTTAACTGCATCACACAGAATTAACTACAATGTAAAACTACCAAGTGGACATTCAAGGACTACGGGAACATTCTGTGGACTGTTTGTGAGATCAAGTCCTCTGTATTACAAGAACTGGCATCATATGTTGGACAGCATGTGGTCTGGTTTCTGTTCCCAATACCTGTGCAACTGTCCCTGGTAGTCTGGCTCACACTACCTGAGGGTCTGCATTTCCACATCCTGCTGCTGCACGTGAAACAGCACCTGCTGAATATCTCAGGAGATGCACAGAGTGTTCAAGACAATGACAGTGTGAACCTCTTTTCATCATTTGGGGTAGGGAACACAAAAACGTTTCAGGAACAAAAGCAGTACATTGCTTAAAACCATTACTATTACTACTTGTAGATTGTTTTCAATTTAATTCATAGCTTATTTTGTTCCCTAGCTAAATGGTTGCTTGATATTATAGAACATGCAAATGCCTTTAGCTGGTTGTCCTGTAGATGAGGATAACACTTCTCACCTGAATCATGGCAGTAGCTGAAACTCAATGCTGCAGCATGGTGCTATTGCGGAAACTTTAGTGGGACAAGTAATCATGAACTCACTGTGCTACTGAACTTCACTTTATCATTCTACTGTAGCTTTAACAAAAATGATGTACACCACTAAGATACACAAAGATCTCTTATCTTTAAGGGGTAAATTAAGAAGTGACTATATAGCAGAACCACTACCTAGCCTTCCCACTGTGTTTAGACAGTGAATTTCCTATTAATATCAGAGGTATTAATAGGCATCAACTACCAATATAAAATTCTAAAATTCCCTAAAATATTATCCCTATTTTGGAAAAATAAGGGCAGTAATAGGCAATTAGGAATTTATTTATTTATGTATGTATTTTCAGTATCATCTTTCTATTTTAGTATAGGATAAGACAGGGAGAGCATCTCAGTCATGCTCCCTTTCAGTAGAAGTATAAGGATGGTTATTTCTTTGCCCTTGACTATACAGCTGGCCACATTTCCTGATACAGCGTGCCAAACAAAAGCCCCAAACAAGGGACTATTTTGCCAACAGCTGGTAGAAACATTTTGGTCTTTTTGGACATTAGAAATTTCCTACTCATACGTGTTAATTCCATATGCATTAGAAAAGTTACCAATCCTAAGGCCAATGGACTGAAACAGGTACTCTGGGGCATCCAACTCACGTGACATGAAAACTGACTGTGGCTGACAGTTCTAATTAAAGTTCCCCATACTGCTAATGCAGAAAAATTTCAGGCATAAGAAATGTTAAGCTTCACTCATGCAGGGCAGGCCACCCAGGCTAGGTATCATCAATCAAGTATTTCTCTCACACAAATGAGGTTTGGTGGCACCAATAAATAAAACAAGGAACACCCACGGTACAAAGAGAA
This sequence comes from Excalfactoria chinensis, assembly GCF_039878825.1. NCBI lineage: Eukaryota > Metazoa > Chordata > Aves > Galliformes > Phasianidae > Excalfactoria > Excalfactoria chinensis. The sequence goes on along the minus strand of NC_092825.1, from coordinate 10,624,192 downwards.
TTTAGACACGCTCTTACTCTGACAGCTGTGTGTTCTTCTGGCAGCAGCGCTTTTAATGACATTTAACTGCTTTCTGGATGTGTCATTCACTGTTCCCTGTCATTACTTAATAACCCATGACCATATAAAGAAGAAAGGAGACGGAAATGCAAGAACATAGGGCATGAGTGCTCTGAAGGTGGTGAGAACAAATGGCTGTTGAATCTATTTCTGGAACAACAGAGCTTCTTGCAGCCTTTGTCACAGCACCAGGAAAACATCCACGAAGCAAAGGCCACAGAGCCCTGACACCATAATTGCGGGCACCTTCAGTGCAGTTGGCATGCTGGCAGCAAACTGCCCCAGTTATAAGTCTGCTTGAAGCTATGTCTGTCTTACTGCATCAGTACCTAAAAGGGGGCTATAAGAAAGAAGGGGACAGGATCTTTATCAGGGTCTGTTGTGATAGGACAAGGGGAAATAGTTTCAAACACAAGGAGGAGTGATTTTGATTGGAAGGAAGGAAGGAAGGAAGGAAGGAAGGAAGGAAGGAAGGAAGGAAGGAAGGAAGGAAGGAAGGAAGGAAGGAAGGAAGGAAGGAAGGAAGGAAGGAAGGAAGGAAGGAAGGAAGGAAGGAAGGAAGGAAGGAAGGAAGGAAGGAAGGAAGGAAGGAAGGAAGGAAGGAAGGAAGGAAGGAAGGAAGGAAGGAAGGAAGGAAGGAAGGAAGGAAGGAAGGTTTTTTACAAGAATAATCATAGTATCATAGTATCGTGTGAGTTGGAAGGGACCTTAATGATCATCGAGTCCAACTCCCAGGATTAGAGCCCTTCTGTGTAGCAGAGCAGCATTTCTGCCACCGGGGGAATTCGAACCCCGGGCCTCTGGTGTTGCAAGCAGCAATTCTACCACTGCGCCACCAGAGGCACACAATAATGGTGAAGCACTGGAACAGGTCGCCCAGAGAAGTGGTGGATGCCCCATTTGTGGAGACATTCAAAGTCAGGCTGGATGGGGCTCTGAGCACCTGACCTATCTGCAGGTGTCCCTGTTCCTTGCAGGGGAGATGGACTAGTTGGCCTTTACAGAACTCTTCCAACTCAAACAATTCTATAATTCTGATTTTTCTTTGGTTTCTAAAGAGACAGAATTTCTAAATTCTTAACATCGTGTGAGTCTATCATTAGAGTATGTGACCTTCAAACATAATCCAGTGCATGAGACAAAATCCCACAGAGTTCCGCAGACTTTTCCTTAACCTGCCATTACTTTGAAGTGTGTTGCTGCTGGCAGATGCACAGGAACGCACAGAGAGCTCTCTGCCCTCACACCGCTGGGCCAGTTACTCACTGCACACACTAAGGGCTGTCCCCTCTTTTCACAAACCTATCTCAAGCAGAGTAGTTACACAATCTCTCTATTATAAATATTTTAAGAAGATGCATGTATTCATTAAATGCAAAAAATAAACCAACACCTTATACCTTATAAAAGATATTTTTCTTAAGAAATATTCTCGCTGGGTGCTATTAATGAAGCAGGAGAGCTTTAATGCTGATTAACACAGTTCACTCACTGCTGTCTAGGGATTAGAGTATAAAATTCTCCTGCCAAAGACTTAACGGAGACTCAAGGAACAACAATTTTTTCTCAGCTTCTGGAACCACTGAACTTGAGGAATTAGTAAGCTTGAAGGAAAACAACCACTACGGCTTATTAAAGCTGCCTTCCAATACTTAAAGTGAGCTTACAAGCAGAAGAGAAATCAGCTTTTTTTCACAGGTAGATAGCAACAGATCAAGGGGGAACGGCTTTAAACTAAAGGAAGGGAGATTTACATTAGATGTCAAGGGGAAGTTTTTCACTGAGAAGATGGTGAGGTGCTGGAATAAGCTGACCAGAGAAGCTGGGATGCCCCATCCCTGGAGGTATACAAGACACTGGTGGCTGGCAACCCTGCACATGGCAGGGGGGTTGAACAAGGCAATCTTTGATGTCCCTTCCCATCCAAGCCATTCTATGATTCTATGAGCATCATATTGTTTCTCAGTGGTGCCTGATGCTCATCGCTGAGCTGCAGCTGTACAGTGTGATCTTATTTTGAAACAAACACAGTACTTATATCATCATTACGAAACGGTAGACTTGCACAGACATACAGAGAAATGTAATTTGTAAAATTCTTGTGGGAATCAGATAAACCAGCCTGAGTTGAAAATACAATCTTTCAGGTTCTCATTTTCCATTAATTTCAAGCTTTTCAAGGCTGATTGCTCAAACAAGGAAAGGAAATGGAGGAGCGTTTTTTTCTTGCTTCAATCTCTTAATATTTCCAAGGGAAAATAAAATCCAGGCTTTTTTTTTTTTTTTTTTTTTTTTTTTTTTTTTTTTTTTTGAATACTTTCTCTTAGAAAATAATAGGTGTGATAATATAAAGTTCCATCTGAAAAGAAAACTCAGAAAAGATTATGTTTAGATATTTATTACATGCTCAGCACAGCTACGGAATACACTGTAAGGCAAGATTAAACAAGACAGTTCTTAGTGCAATAATAAAAAATGATTAGCTGCATCCATAGTGGTGTGGTGAAGAGGGATTCAATTGCCATTACTGTGAAGTTTAACAGATCACTTGAAATGCCTGGAAATTTCACCCATCAGACACCAGTTGGTCATGGATGCAGCTCATCAAAGAGGAGGGTCAACCTCATGTCCCCAGTGGCACTGCTGTGTTAGCTCTATCAGAGCCATATCAGGCTGTGCTCACTGAGATTGTTACACTACAACCTCACTTGATCTGGGTCATCACCTTTACCAAACTAATCTCCTGAAAGTTCCAGAAAGCCAGATGCTGCAAAGTGCATACAGGGATTGCTGGGGACCTGGGGCACCTGGGGCCTCCCCTTTGCTCTGGGTTAGGTTTTACACAGCACAGGCAGCCAGCCTAATACAGAGACAGTTTTGCTCAATTTTTACTCTTAAGCCTCCTGTCAATCTACATCTAAGCTCTGCTTGTCTTTCAGCACTGTTTTCTACTAGTTTCTTTTTTTTTTTTTTTTTTTTTTTTTTTCCTTTTTTTCTTTTAATCTTTCCCTGCTGTTCCTTCCAGTCATCACTTACTGCATGGACATTATGTTCTCCTGATCTTTGGTTCTACCTCCAACCATCTCCACCTTCAACAAGACCCCTGCTACTTCCTTATCCTGTGTATGTGCCCAAAGGCTAAAACTTAGGTTTAGCTAAAACTATCATGAATATTACAGCTTCATCAGCTAAGACTGAGGCTGAAAAATTCTTCAACATATAGCAGGAGCATCAGTAATCTCTCAGTCAGTAAGGACTTCTGGTACAGCTACATCTAGCTTAATACAATGGGATAATTTTGACCTAATAAGCAAGTTATGATTGCTAGGAAAGCAAAAAAGTCTGAAACCTTTCTCAAGAAACACACTTTGTCTAAAAAGAACTGTCTTTGAAGGACCTGACCTTTGAAATGTTCTTTCACCAACAGAAGTCTCAGGAAGAAGCAGCCAGAACAGCACTTTCTTTCTTTGTTTCAAAAAGATGGCCCCACTCACTTTATGACTACATCATAATTGGGTAGCTTTAGATCTGAAGGAATCCCAGAGGTTTAAGAACTTCCAGATTATTCTCTGACAGCGATAAAAAAGAAGAAAAATTATCTTCTTTTTGTGCATTTGTTATATAATTTACCCATGGGGATCATGCGCTCCCCAAGCATTTTTGAAGCTTTATTGTTCTGCTTCTCAGTGTTATTTCCTATGCTTCCCAGGAGACAAATAAAGAAGAAAATCCCAGAATATTTTGGACCTGACTCTTAAATGTTGATGTCAAAGTAACCATCAAAGCCTGCTTCCATATCTGTTTATATTGGTGCAAGTGATTCTATAAGGTTCATAGCGAGAATCATCACTACCTTACAAGATGCCCCTATAACCTGAACACAGATGGTCATGATGTAAAATCTACTTCTTAGACGTTTTCCTTGAATTGTTTTCTCAGGCCAGTTTAGTCATTAAGGTCTGAAATTCCAGTGCAATACTCTAATTAGAAATTTGTACTGACAGATCAAAAAGTTCATTTCAAAAGCAACCATTCCTCTTAAAAACAACCCCAAACAATGGCTTCAGGTAACAAGTGCACACTGAGCATCACTTTACCCACAGAGTATATTAATAGTTACAGATCTAACCATAGGCCCTTTCTCTGATACAGCAATCTTGGAAAATAATCTACATTACATTATCCACTTCTGAAGACCAAATGACATTAGTAGAGTGCTCCTACTAAAAGTCTTTGAGAACATCTTAATTGAATTAGACAATGAGGTACTGTAGGGTATAAATTGACCCAAAACACCAGTGATATTGCAAATGCAAATAAAATTATGCAGCTGTGTAAAAACACCAGAAAGATGTTGTAAGGTATTAAGTGTGGACTAAAAATTAATTAGAGTAAACAGAACATAACTTTATGGTATTGACTTCTAAGAGGGAATCAATAGAGAATCTTCCACAGTGAAATATCTTTTCCAATTTAAATTTTATGTTGCAGTTCCAAAACCAATTAGGTCGTATCACAGTTTGATGATTTGCCAAACTATTCTTTTTAAAACAAAAGTAGCTTTTGACTAACAGAGGCAAAGTAAAATTGCAACTAGGACATTTATTTTAATATCTACAGCTTTGCATTTCCAAGGCCCCACATCAGTATAACTATTTAAGTTTACCTTTAAATTCATAAACATGAGAAGTCCCTATCAGATCATTTCCTCAACTTAGTGTTTTTTCCACTGACTACCTGAGAGTGGGAAATCTCATTAATGAGTGCCTTTGTGCATTACAAGTAACATATATACTGAAGTCTTTAAAATTCTGCTACAAAACTGCCTAAATTAAAACAAATATGCATACATGATATTCAGGGGAAGAAAAGAGCAGTGACAAAATATATAGTGGAAATAAGCCAATAGAGGTCAGCAGTGCATAACATAAAAATTCTTCTTAATACCGTCAGAGTCAACTACACTTTCCTATAGTCATAAAATATTCTTAGCCGACATGAGATGTAAATTCTCCAGAAAAAAAAAAAAAAAAAAAAAAAAAAAAAAAAAAAAAAAAAAAAAAAAAGCAATATGTATTCATAATGAAAAGTATTTTTGTATTTAGGAACCATCTCACATTACATATAGTAGAGCTTTGTAATTTTGCTAATTGTACTTTGCTAAGCTCTTGTACTATATTATCCCTTCACTGTTGGCTGTGCAAGGATTACATTTCTAGTTACATACCTGAGAATTTCATTACAGGAGGGCTTAGACTGGAATAAATAGGAAGTAATTCTGGCCCTGCAGATTTTAATTTTATTTCCTTTAGCAAGCAATGTTCTCTGGCCAGAGAAACATAAGTTTATGTTATTGTTTTTAATTGTTCAGTAAAGATATGTATTCATCCATAGTTTCAGTAAGTCAGATTAATTTTTAATTAAAATTGAACACATCAGTATTCTTCATCTCAGTTTCCAGCAAGGACAATTGCTTCTGCAGGTAAGGTCCAAGATACATATATGAACTCTGATGATTACACAATGTCCAAAATCTTTTTCTTGTATTAAATACTTCAAAGGAAAAACAGAATTTTAAAAGAAATTAATGTTATGAAAACAGTTCAACTGTAGTGTATTTATGTCCTCTAAAGAAAGGAATTTGGATTGATAAAGCCCTTTTAATTGACATCTACTCGAGAAATATTAAATTCTTTTTGTCCAAACAAGCGGTTGCATGCAGTCTGGCAGCCACACATTACCATTAAGAAGTGCTACGTTAAAAGGGTAACAAAGACAGCAAGAAAATCAGTGGCCTAAAGCAGCAAACTTTAAAATAAATAAATAAATAAATAAATAAATGCACAGAATTATTTTTACAATGGGTAAAACTTTTAAAACTCATTTGCCACCTGCTGTCACAGAACAAGCTCTGGTTATGTTACTAATGAGACAACCAGATATTCTGACTATTCAAGTTAGAGTGTACTTTAACTGGAGGTAGGATAAGACTACACAATGAGGCAACTACAAAATGAAAACTTAGTGCTTCAAAACTTATTAAATACATGTGCTTTCTATAATGCTCAGGAAATAAAGGAGAACATGTTTATTTAAAAAGCAGGATCCAAGAGGTACTGTAAGAGGTTTGTTATGTTGTTCTTTTCCTTTCAAAACGATGTGTTGTTTTATTCTTTCCTCTTTCTTAATGTAACTTTAGAATAATGACATTCCACAGCTTTCAGCTGATGTCACTACATGCATTACACCCACTGATCTCCTGAATGAAAACCAGCTTTCACTGAAACAATGGCTGATGTTTCCAAAGTGGCTCAGGGAATTAATGGAATTTCTTCCATTAATTTTCCTTCCACATGCTCTAGGCAGCTTTGAAATTCAAACATTTCTCTATTTAACTTTCTGAGTGCAAAGACATAGTTGGAAAGATTATCCTCATGCTGTGTGTGCATTCCTTACATCTCCAAGGATTTAATTCACTAATTCAGTTTCGCAGCTTGTGGCCCAAGGTAAATTACAGACCTGGCGGTGGACAACGAATGAAGATCAAAGTGAAATTACACCTTCATCATGAATGCTTTCCTCCCATTTTACATAAAAAGTACCGTCACAACCGAATCACAAGAAAAAGATCATTTGCAGGTTCATTCTCCACAGTCCAGAGGCAGTAGGGGAGGCCTCACTCCCGTATTTTAAATGTCTGTGATTTCATGGATCTCATGACTAATTTACCGTATCTTCATATTAGAATTAGTCACTGAGTACAGCCAATCACAGAATCATAGGGGTTGGAAGGAACCTCTGGAGGTCATCTAGCTCAAGCCCCTGTAAAAGCAGCTTCCCTGCAGTAGGCTGCACAGGAAATCATCCGGTGGGTGAATACCTCCAGAGAAGGAGACTCCACCACCAGTTTGGGAAGCTTGATCAGTATTGAGGGAGGAAAAAGAAAAGGGTGTGTTTGGTTTCAGGATTTTTAGAAATAAAATTTAAATGCAAGGCAAATTTTATAATTTGATGAAAGCTGTTAAGAACTTAAACAGAGAACTTGCTGTTCTTTGTGATTAATTTTCCTTAACTGTCATAAGGTTTGCAAACCCAAATCTTCATGCTTCACAGGAAGAACGTATCCTAAACATCACAACATATGCATGTGAGCTCATTGGTCCTCCACTAAAATGATTGTCTCGCTCCAATTAAGGAGTGAGGCAAGGTTCTTTTGATAAATTATGCTCGGCGTGAGATTAAGAAGAGAAGCATTCAAATGTTGATCCGACCAGTTTATTGGGAATAATAGACGGCTGAGGGGATGGGGAAGGGAGAGCGGCGGATACCAAAATTAGGGTGATGGGGAAGGGAAAGTGGGCGATAGGAAAGGTGGAAAAGGCAAGAATTACGGAAAGCGGGGAAAGCCACCTCCTGAACGCAGCAGCGTCCCGTTGCACGTCGTTTCGTTGGTCCAGGAGGAACAAGCGCAGGGGAGAGCCGCAGCAGAGGGTCAGGCCGCAAGCAGCAGATCGGTGTAGCGCAGAGCGGGAGGTAGAAAGGGCAGCAAGGTCTCGGGAGGAAGCGAGGTCTCACGGAGCAGAGTCTCGAGCAGCAAGCCCAGGTGAATCCGGTGTCCGCCGTAGGACGACGTTGGAGGAATCTGAAGCCAGACGCCTAAGAGTTCTTCATGCATGCATCTTCTTCAGCATGCAGGCGTTCACGTAGTGAGGCATCTGATGTCAGACAACCTCCTTGTTCATGAAGAGAGGCATCTGATGTCAGAAAACCTCTAAAATCCATGGTTTGTCCATGCTCTTTTTATCCTACTTCTTCCCAGCCTTTGGGACATTTCTGGAAGGCTTGGGTCAGAGTCCTGTGAATACCTCGGAGATGGCCCTCTTCCTTGAGATGGGCCCACACAAAAAGACCACTTTAGGGCCATTCATCTGTATCTTATCTCCCTTTCGTAGCTCCCGGACTTGTCCATCTGTCATCTGTCTGTCATCTGTCACGTCACCCTTAAACAAAGGGGGTCTGGAACCGTGGCTCTGACTTGCCTGGACTTGTCCTTCTGTGCGTCTCAGACAAAGGGAGTTCTGGAACCTTGGCCAGGCTTCCCTGAACTTGTCCATTTCAGCAGACTTTGAGACAGTAGTGTAAAAAGCATGGCCTCTTACAATGATGTTTATACTAGAAGTCGCTGTGAGAGTGGGGCAGGTCTCTTCTCACTACTGACTTGTGACAGGACGAGGGGAAATGGCCTCAAGTTGCTCCAGGGCAAGTTTAGGTTGGATATTAGAAAGAACTTCTTTACAGAAAGGGTGGTTAGGTACTGGAATGGGCTCCCCAAGGAGGTGGTTGAATCGCCATCCCTGGATGTGTTTAAGAGCCGTTTGGATGTGGTACTCAGGGATATGATTTAGCAGAGGTTTGTTGTTGTGGTATTGTTTTGTGGTTGTTTTTTAAGAGATAGGCTACTGGTTAGGCTGTGGTTGGACTTGATGATCTTCAAGGTCTTTTCCAACCTGAGTAATTCTATGATTCTATGATATAAACGTGTATATATATATATGCATGTCATGGTGTCCTATTCCTAAAGTCTTCATAAGAAATTCTTACTTTCAATGACTAATCACAAGAAAGAAACTCCGATTTAGTTCTGCCAAACAATACATTTCTTAGGCATGCTGTGACCTACTTCAAAAGTGCTTTAAATGTTTATTTTGGCAAGTTTTGTGAAAGAAAACTCCTACAATCTATATAGATCTCCTTCCATTTCAATGCATTCAATGAAAACCAGAGTTTCCCAACAGAAAGACAAGATTAGGCTTCTCAGTTCTTTTCTTCAGATTTCCAAACTGCATGAAAAATGTGTCTTAGTTTCCCACATTGTCAGGACCTTGTGTCTTCCAACAAATTTATGGATGATTAATTTAGAGTCTGTCTTAACTCTTTCATACTTTTCAGTGGTCTGTCTTAAGCACCTTAATTACATTAGAACTTGTATCAGTTGAGACTGAAAACAGGAGTCATACAAGAAAATAAAAGACAGTGAAAAAAAAAAAAAAAACAAAGAACTGGACAATCAGAAAGCATTAAGACATAATAAATAAATAAATAAATAAATAAACAAATAAATAGCAAAACCTACAAAGTAGTCTTACAAAGACACTGTAAGTTCTGAACTTTGTCTTTAACTATGGTATCTTCATATCATCTTGACTGAACTACGTTTTCAGGGAAAGGTAGCATCTTTTACTAGGAAGGTAGTTGGAAAAGGTGTGTCCTAAAGCATTTATATGTATTACTTCTAAGTAAATTGGTCTTGACCCACAAAGCACTCTCAGATGAACCTACACACTCTTTCTGTTGGGCAGTCCCTCTCACATGGCGCCACAGGGGACTTTTGTGAATTACTTTCATTCCCTTCTCACACCCCAGACTCCTCCACCTACAACTGTTCACACATTCAGTTCTTTTAGCCTGATATCACATCTCTGCAAATCCTTATCTTTTTCAACAACAAGCAGCAAGTATTTGATAGATTTCTCCACTTTCTTGGTTTCCTCAGAAGTACGTTCTTGCTGGGGACTGCCTGCATTTAAACTGCCATTCACACAGCACTGCACATTAGCAATTAAGAATCAAGTAAGAAAGCCGATCTGGAAAAAAAAAGACAGGCAAAGACACTTGTGACACCAAAAAGGTTCCAGACACATTTTTTTGATGATGTGATAATCTTGCCTCCAGACACAATTCAAGCTGAACTTTGTTTAAAGACTTTCATGGCTCTCTCTTAAACGAGTAATCTGAGTCTTTAAGTACCAGATCTTTTTGACACAATAATTTGAGTTAACGTAGACAAAGGCAGTAAGATTAGATATTATAAATTGCAAAGACACCATTTGCTAAACTCACTGTTACAAATTTGCTAAGTTCAAGGACTTCTCCCCTTTCTTCTGCTTAGTTGCTATTATTTAATCACTAACCAGTTAACTGTTCAGTTAACTTTGCAATCTGGAAGACATGGTTTCTTTATCACCATCCATTAATATCAGCTAAAATACGTCAAATTTCATCTGAGTTTATCAGAAAAACAATTTTAAGGTCTCTTGGGAACAGTCATCTGTCAAGGACACTGCTATTAAGAATTACCTCACTTGCTACACAGGAAATTTTATTTGCCAGTTACCTTGAAATTGCCCTCAAATTCCTAGAAATATTCATTGTCCTTCAAAATTAACACTATGGTTACCAGATTATTGAAATCAACAAAAACAAGTGTTTTTCTCCCTAAAAATCACTGAAGGATGCGGTATATGATTTCTAAGGAGCACAGTCACAACCTGAATCCCTGCACTCACTCCTCAGTATATTTAAATTCCTTTTCCATACAAAATGACTCTGTTGTGAGGCATGCTCATATCTTTATGCCTAAATTCTCTAAAGATTCATATGAGATTCAAGCTTCCAAGTCTGTTGTTATTTCCAGTAATTCATAACTTAATCAGAAGACCAGTTTTACTAGTACCCCTATACTGATAAATACCTCTGGATCTATATCCAGGAGATGCCTCCTGAGCCTGGCAGGCACTAGGGAGGGATGACATTTCCTGTGTAGCTGGTAGGAACAAGAACAATGGCAAGTTCTCTACAATGGGAAGACAACTGGCTTTGGGATATCACAAATGAGAGCTAAGGGACTGCTACCAACATCCCCTGCTGACATCCCTCAGTGGGAAGGAAACTGTCCTGGTGAAAGAAGTCAAAGTAAGGAAAAGCCTGCAAATCGCTCTCAGAAACAGTGGTTACTTAACCCCAGATGTACTAAACTAAGGCCACTTATTGTAATGAAGTCCACAGCACACAGAACTCTTTTTTATTTTTACTTAAAAACTACTAAATAATGCTTACTTGTTTCCTACAAATACCTGTATGCAAGCATTACGACATAAAATATTTCACAAAATACATGTATACCAGCTTTCATTTCTGACAGGGGCCCAGCATCTCTTCCACCCTTGGCAGACAGATTCTGTTCTGTGAATCTTAGAAAACCCCATTGCTTTACAGAACCTGGTTCTGGATTGGAACTGCTCAGAGCATTTGCATTTCCATTACTTAGATCTTCAAAAGACACTCCCAGAGTATAATACATACAATGCCTGAGAAACAGCATTTATCTGCTCTTAAAAATAAAACCAAATATATTTATATGTTTATTTGTTCATTTTACCTTGATTCTCACCCTGCACTACCACAGCAATGCTTTTCAGACACCTACAGGAAGGTATGTATATCCACCCTTGGAATTTAGGGAATCCTAATTCTTGAAGGTGAATGAAACCTAATGGCGTAGAAAGATCTTCGTAACTCTTGTTTGCAGCAGCAGCATTTATAGCTCAGAAGATTTCTACTGTAATTTTCTTCTTGAGATGCTGTATTCCAATTTCTAATTTATTGAATTCTCAGAGGACTTTTGTTTTGTTTTTACCATAACTGCACAATTTAACTGACTTTTATTTTTTTTTATTTTTATTTTTTTTCTTTTTTTAATTATTTACTTCAGTATATGTCATGCTCTGTTTGAGAGGAGTAATTGGTTCATTCCTTTAGGGAAAAAGCAAAACACAAACAAATACAGCATTTGCATACAACATGCACAGACACATGCTTGCTTTAAATCAAATAGTCCTTATATCTCTCAAATATTAAAACCACAGTCTCTGCTCTAGTGAATATATGTTAATTGTTTTAGATTTATGGCATTATTGAACTACAGTTTAATAGTACTTCTTACCAACTATGGGGGAAAGCTTAGCTACACTTTAAGTAAACATTATTAACTACTGCAAGGAAGGAAAATGCTGTTCTATTTAAGGAAGCGGACTAAGATAAATAAGGCCTTCCAGATTCTGCCACAGTCTTCCTGTGTAACACTGGAAAAGATATATCTTCATGCTGTGCCTTTAACTCCCTTCTATAAAACAGAAAAGCAAGAACTATAAAACTATTTGGCAGAACAACATTCTGTTTTTGTAATGCATCACTGCCTAGCATAATGGGGCTGTGATTTCAGTTAGGACTTATCTGCCTCACTATAATAATTAATAAATAACAGCACTCTATGCATTCATGAATAAAAATATTTGGACTTAGACCAAAGGACTCTACTGCATTATTAACAGAACGGAGTTAAAAGAGTGGCACACCAATACCAAGAAATGCAAAATGCTTCAGCAGTGCCCCAAGGATGAGGTAGAATTACCCAACACAAATCCTGAGAATCTCACAAGGTCACAGATTGAGTGTATCTCTTCCCCCTATCTGCCAGCTGAGAGCCAAGGCTTTTGTACTGTAACACACCCTATACACACACAACCTCTCTATCACCCATTACCAATGAGGAAGAGATCATTAAAGAGGTTAAGATTGGAGGCAGCCTGAGCTATAGTAACCATATCCTGGTTGAATTTGTGATCCCAATGAACAAGGGCCTGGCAAAGAGAGGAGTCTTCTCTACTGGATGTCATCACCTGAAAAACTATCCATAGAAACACAGGAACAGAACAGAGCTGGCAGTTCTTTAAGGACACCTTTCTGAGAGTACAAGAGCTCTTTATCCCCCACAATAAGAAAACAGGAGGACAAGGCAGGAAACGAGCTTGGCTGAGCAAGGACCTGCTGGTCAGGGTGAGGGAAAAGAAGGAAAACAAGAACAGTGGAAGCAGGGATGGTGGCCTGGGAAGAACACAGGGATGCAAGATTTGTTTTACTACCTGTAATGTGGCACACTAAAGCACTACGGCCATTTTCAAAATGAAAGCTTGCTTAAGGATTTAAATTTCCAGGCAAGACTGTACCCAACTGCTACCACATACATACAAGATATCAAACCCACTGTGGAGAAGAGAGTCTGATAGGTTTTTTTTTGTTGTTTTTGTTTGTTTGTTTGTTTGTTTGTTGTTTGTTGTTTGTTTGTTTGTTTGTTCTTTTTTTGGTCTCTTTCCTGTGTGATTTATTCTTTGCAGACAACCTGGATGGAAAAAGACTATAATGGATTGAAGTGCCACAGATTATATTTGTTAAGTAATTTTTCAGAAGTGCTTATTATTCACAAGAGTTCATAAAGACTTCAGAAAAGATAATAGCACTCAAATGTATTAAAGGGAGGAAGAGAGATAGCAGTGGAATATATACAGAGCAATTAATTACTGCACATTTTTGCTGTTCCTTCCAGCAGAATCCAACAGCAGCCCAGGAGGAGTACAGTGATTAATCTTTTTTATCATCTGAGATCAGCACGATCACCGGGCACACCTTTTAAGCGGAAATCTAGTCTGACATCCTGCTCTTAATTATTCACAGTCAAGATTAAAGTGTATGATTAAAAACAAAACAAAAAAACAGGTGAAAATTGCTTGTGCAACACACTTCTGCAAATTTACACTTAGAAAAGGGAAACCACTAAGATCACCTGTAAGACTCCAGTCCCAGCAATCACCGCCAGCTGAGAGGGCAGGAACTGAAAGTTCAGCCTGAAAGTATTAAAAATACTCTTGAAGAAATAAGACCCATCAGTCACCACCTCTAGGTACACAGAAGGTAGCAAACATCTCTGCCACGCATTGTGGAAACCGACAGGCTAAAATGAAAACATTTGGGAACGTATTTCACTGAGATGCATTTGACATAACTCCACATTTTAACGAGCCACCTTTAAAAGCAGGTGGTTTGACATGCCATCATGTAATTGCATGAGTGAAGTGTAAGTGTGAAATCACCTTCTCTAATCAGTAACTGAAAAAACTTTAACTTACTAGTTGTGTCATTTGCGTCGATGATTGTATCACTTCTTTTGACAACTGTAAATTAATTTTCAATGTGAATGTAAAGAAAGCAATTATTCAGAGTGCTTGATGGCATATTTTGTAAAACAAGCTCAGCTGTGCTATGGCAGGCATGGCTATCATGTTTTTGCTGGTGGTTAAAGGAGTGGAGCATAATGAAATTTCAAAGTACTTCAGTTTAAATCTGGTAACTTGGAAAAATACCTTCACCATTCAGCAACTCCCATAGTTCTCTCTAGGTTTTCTTCTAGGAATTTAAGCAGCATTTTATGCTGAATAAGAATAAAATATGCCAGGTTTATGCAAAACAATTGACATAAGCAGTTTAAGGCAATCCCAAGAGATTCTGGCTTAGATTTTCTGATTTGTCTCTCATGGTGTGATAAAACAGCTTACAGTTTAAAGCAAAAAAAGAGAAACAGAAAACAGAGAGATTGACTCTGCAACTCTTACTTATCCAATTTAAATGGGTTGACTCATATGAATTTGCATACTAAAAAGATTTCCAAGTCTAGACGAGCTGTTCTGATAGATACTTTATTCACCTTAATTAAACAGATATTAGTTGATGGTAAAAAAAGTAAATGTTTACTGATCTTACTGAAGTTGATCGTCAAGTGACTATATTTCTGTAAATTTGTTTTTAAAACTATGACCATCTTAATAATATTGGTCTGAATTTGTATGGAAAAAAAAAATATATGTATATAAAATATCAGCTGTTTTTTGTTGTTGTTGTTGTTAAATATTGTGAATATGAAATCCTACTGGATTTTTCTTAATGCCATCTTTTGAAGAAGTATAAATAATATTAGACACTATACCATGCAAGGCCTAGTGACAGATTTTGAATCGAGGTAAAGTTAAGGGTAGAGAAAGGATCTCTGTGGCTATTAAAAAACTGTTCTTAATGTCACTAAGGGATGTTGCGGCATGGTGCAGTGAGATACCTTCTCACTTACCTAGGGTATGTATGATGCATTTGTACTTCACTATTGCCAAGATGCCCTACACAAAACTAAAAACTCAATGTGATGGGTAATAAATGCACAAAGTAAACGATGGTAATCTGCTAGATGTGCATTTTGTTCCAAATCGGCTCTTTAACCATGGTCCATACAGTAGTTTCTCACCAGGGACACATATGTTGAATGTTAAAACATTGTTGTATTGTGTTCAATGAACTCTACCTAGAATCTTGAAGCAGAGAAAAAAAAGTCAGAGCAAATGTTTCAAGTATCTGACCCTTCCACGTATTTTGATGTTAACACTTCTCCAGCTAATTGCCTTTGCAGGGTCTCCTCTTGTCTCTGCTGTGCACCATGTAGCTGGAGAATTTCCCATTGCAGGGCAGGTGGAACAGCTTGTAAGTGGTAGGGGAATGTACAACTTCTTTACAGCTGTCAAGTTTTAGCCACAGGCTTTAGTAGAATTTACATGAGGCTTTAGGAAGCTTATTTAAGACTGAAGCGAGATCTCCATTTATTTTCTCCTGTACATTAACAACCAAAGAAGAAAAAAAAAATCAGGAAGAAGGCAAGTTCTGCTCAGATGAGGTAACTACTCTGAACAGTAGCCAGACTAGGCCAGAAAGTCAACAGTATCCTGGGCTGCATCAAAAGATGTGGCCAGCAGGTCAGTGGAAGGGATCCTGCCCTTTGACTCTGTGCTGGTAAGAACTCATCTGGAGTACTGTCTCCAGATGTGGAGTACTCAGTACAGTTGAGATGTGGACCTGCTGGAGCGCATCCAGAAGAGGGTGACAAAAATGATCCCAGGGAAGGAACACCTCTTCTGCCAGCACAGACTGCGTGAGCTGGGGCTGTTCAGCCTGAAGAAGGCTCCAGGGAGTTCAGTGCCCTGCTGTACAAAGATTAAAGTATCATGAAAAGATGCTGTTTCACAACACATTTGACCAGAGGATATATCTTCACACATCTTGCTGTTCAGCTGTTTTCCCCTCTAAAAAAACTCTCATGCTAACCTACATTCGCAAAATGACCAGATAAATTTATTGAAGAAAAATACATCCACAACATGCAGTCTTCTGCCATTTACGATATTTATGACAGGTTCCAGCACTCCACAGCTCAAAGTATTCTAGAGAACTATCACTACCCAATTGTTCTGTCCTCAGATGACTTCTTAAGCACATATGGCAGTCACCGCTGAGAACAGGAATGGATCTTTCGTCTGTGTGTAGTACAGCCAAAATTAGGTTACTCACGTAGGAACAACCTCATTCAATAAATGGGGTAATTTACTCTTTTTAGACCACTGAAAGATAGTAGCTGAACTTGCACCAGAAATGAGTGTTTCTGCAGCTGAAGCACCAAAATACTAGAACTAGAACCAGGGATGGAAATATGCACCAAATCTAAAATTACCATGAGAAGCCACGCAGCACTGCACAGTCCAGCACTTTGACAAGACATAAAGATCCCATTGAATAAAAGCAATTGTAAAGCTACGCTAAGATTTTGTTGCTGCACTGTTCTCTTAGTAGAATACTTGATAGCCATCAACAAATGAGGTTTGCTTTCCAACATTCCCATTTTTTTTATTCTGGGTTACTTCAACTTACCTGCCAACTTCTCCTCATAAATAAGGGCTTCAGTGTGTAACCTCGGATGCATGTGCTGGACTGTCATTGATAGCAGTTCAGCATCATAAACATGCATCTAGTTTTGGGCATGAAAGTAATTTCACCCCATTAACAATATGGGCTGCATTAAAAAAATAAAATAAAACCCCTGATTTGTTTATCTAACTCAGCTCTTAATTCGTCTACCTTCTGCTCCTAACGTGTCTTCACAGGCATCTTGAGCATTATGCTTAACCATGAGTTCCTGCTAAGGATCAAAAGGTAGAGCATGCATACATAAGTGCGACAGTACTGGGTTCTGCTTCAGTAACACACTACAGCATTCACAAAAAATGCAAGCCTTTCAACTTTGTGGCATAGAGGAAAGTAAGGAAAAACTGCAGTCAGGCCAGAAAAGCAGAGAGAGTTCCACAAAGTGAAATGAGAAGTGAAATAAATTAGCTGGAAAGATTGTTTTGTATACACATGCAATTCAGCAGAACAGCTCACAGAGATTTGGAAAAGGCTTTCTAAGGGACGAAGGCCAACACCAAGAGTTTCCTCATATTAGCACCACCACCTCCCTGGGCAGCTATTCCAGTGCCTGACCACTATCTGAGAGAAAAAGTTTTTTCTTATGTCTAACCTAAACCTCCTCTGGCACAAATTTTCCCCATCTGCCCTTTCAGTTCCCAGTTTTTCTCCTGTCATTGTGTCTTTAAACGCAATATTTGCTATTTGGTATGAACAGGAAAGCAATAGCGTCACTCAAACAGCTTTACACAAACACACTTCCCCTTCCTTGCAGGTTCTGTTATGATAATATACAGATTTTGTTCTTTTTTTTTTTAAATGTCACCAGGACAGAACTAGGAATAGCTTTGCCATCTTTAAGACACCAGAAAGCAAACTTAAATGAAACAAAATGTTTCCGTCATCTGTCAGAAAATAAAAATGAATAAAAATAGGGTCTAAAAATATTCTTAGATGTTATCTATCACTGATATTTTTAAAGGAGTGGTTATTGTTTCAGTCCTAGCAGGTAAATCATGAACAGAAATATTTCCCTTTGCCCGTTTTCACCTTTTCCTTATATTTTATCTCATCTATAATATTTTTGATAGAAAAGAATTAATGTTTCAGGAGTATTTTTTTTCCCTGTAAATATCTGGTCCAGTAATGCTGCAGTGATAAGTGAAGCATTCAGAGATGTCACAGAATTTTCAGCCCCTCTCAGCATTCTCACATCACCCACCAGAACTTTTGTAGACCTGCAGACTGCACAGGTTCCTTGCTACTTAATAGAGATATTAAAAAACAAGAAGTCCATCGTTTAGGATTTTCTTCCCTAGAATAAGATGAACACACTTCAAGCTCTTTCTGGCATGAAAACAATATTAAAAATGTATCAGAGCAATCTTAGAGCAGCATCGTAATAAGAATAATTTCACCTGTGCCTGGCACACGGAGGCACACTTCCTACACAGAAGTTCTGAGTTTGCACCTGCACAGAAAACCCTTGGGAGCCCTGGCTGGATGCAAGAGGTAATTTCCCTACTCAGGATAAAGGTGCTGAGAAAAAAGGTTGTGGGGTCCTCTTTCAGCTGCTCTGCCCAGATTACTCATGTCTTTGTCCAGCCAGAATAGCATAAAAAGAGCACATTTTCAGAATCATAGCATATTACAAATACTTGGCATATTTTTAACTCATGTGCTAAAACAATAGCATATTAATGAGAAGGAAAAAAATAATAATAATAATTAAAAAAAAAAATAAATGCAGGAAAGAACAAGGACTAACAAATTCCTCTTTTAGAAAGAGGAAAACAAGAATACCGTATCAGCATTTAGACATGCTGGTTTTCAGTGTTCATTCTATGTCATTCTCAGATCAGTATCAAAGACAGACCTCATATTTCAAACACACCCAGGTACATGTACGTAGATGCTGCACTGCATGTTAGAGGACTCTTTAGTTAAGCAAGAAACTAGCCTGAGGCAAGCACCTCACAAGAAACACTTTCTAATGGATTATCAGCCCTAAATCTTAGCTCATAAAATTAAGTAGCTGTCAGAACAGATTAATCAACTGTCTCACAGAAAAGAAATCCATATACAGTGGTACTCTGCAGACTAATTTCTAAACAAAAGTGATGCCTAGATAATTCTTCATTTTAATTAAATTATTTATTAAGTTCAAAACCTAATTTAAATGGCAAATTCCAGGTATTACTTTGTTAACACCAGCTGCGAATAATAAATGAAAAACATTTTGAGTAAAACCCATCTTCTCTAGCAAAACCAAAAGTAGAACATACCTAAGGGGTAAGTTGCAAAGAAAAACACTGTAAGTGCTCACAGTGTCTGGAATAAATATAGAAAACTACTATTACAGATGACTGAAAGCATCTTTATACAAGATTTGAGTACTTTAAGCACTCCTGATTTTTTTTTTTTTATGTCTGCACTTAACATGTCAGAGATCGCAAGACATTTTCCTGCTAAAATGCAGCAGTTCAGTGGTCCTGAGTTGTGACGCAAGCGTGGGTATGTCTATGCACGTTCATAGGGATTTTGTCACTTACAACTTCCTGCATGCTATGACACCTTTTGTACTGTTTGTGAGGTACAGTTACTGTGCCATTCTTCAGAGGTTTACAAATCACAGGTGAACAAAATTGTTTTGATTGAAAAAGGGAAGAAAACATCTATTGCTTACGTCCAGTGAAGGTAAGGACTTACTATGTTCCCATTTTTGCTGCACAATTGCATCACAAATGTGTAAAATCAAAAACTCTAGTTAGTGTTTGAATATAGGCCATAATTTTAGGCCTATACTCCTTGAAAGGAAGTTAATTCAAAAGCAGACTAACCTGACCTCAGTCTCATGGTACTTTAGATCTGCGATCAAAAGACAGGTGCCACCACCACTCCTGAGAATTTTTTTAGGAATTTTTGATTCTCTCCTCAAAAACTCTGCCCTAAATGATGTATTTCTGTCTTTTATGCAAGAAAGAGTCAATGACTCATCTTATGCCCAGCAGGTTTCTTGACCTTTCTTCAAATTTCACACAGATTTGAGGCAAACAGATGATACTGGAGCTGGAAGAGTCATTGATTCTATCTTGAAATACACACTCAATGGAAAACAGAATCTGATGGATACTGTATTGCTTTCTATGTGGTCCCATCAGCCTTGTATATTACTAAGGAAAAATACTCAGGAAAAGTTTTAATATCTTTAATATGATTAGCAAGAGTTACGTGATGGATTCTGAAAATGTATTCTGGGCTGAAGTAATAGTGCTCCCAGAAGAACATGTGTTTTTTGTTGTTGACCAGTGTAAATCTCAGTCTAATGAAACAGAAATCAATTTTGAAATCCAGTAAAATGAATCTAGGGTAACACTACATGAATGGTTGGCTTGCACTTATTTGCCTATATATTTGAGCCATTTCTATATTTAAAGAAGAGAGACAGACCTGGTAGAGGCTTTTTCTTTCATGTTTTGCTGAACTAGTAAAATCACTCAAGGTTAATACAATTAGATCATGGATAAGTTCTTGATGGATGAGACTGCAGTGACACTGAAAAATGTGGTGTTCATTCTATTAGAGATATTTCTGCATGCATCATAATTAAGGGGGGTAGAGATATGAATGTGGAAGCAGTTGAGATAAAAGAAATAGCTCATATATTTATTTACTATTAAAAAAGGACACCTAAAGCAAAACAAATACTGTCAGAGAGATCTTCTTCCTTCTTATGATAAACAAGGTCAACGCATAGGACAGCATTCGTAGAATACATTAGTGCTGGGAAATCCAGAAATACTCCTAGGGTGGGATTTGCCTGTGAACGTTTTCCTGTCAGAAGGGATAAAGGAACAGGAAGGCTGGAGCAGTCCACAGTGCAGGGTCTTGTGCACGTGGTGGAGTGAACCTGCCATTAAAATGGATCAAGATTCCACAGATGCTGTGAACTCTTAATGACAAATTAAAGGTTAAAAGGTCTTTCTTGGCATCATTAGAAGTAACAGGGGAAAGAAAAAAAGTGTGAGTTTTTCTGGAACCAGATAAGATACGGAAGGAAAAGTGAAGAACCTAAAGGTTCTAAAGCCTAAAGGCTTTACATTTTTATCTGGATTAGCTACTCTTCCATTTAGAGAGACAAGAAAAAGAAAAATACCAGTAATTGTAATAGTTGAGCACGAAACATTTACATCAGCTCTTTCCCACATGAATTCCACATCATTTTCACTATACTCCAAACAAAGCTTTGCATTTGACTCCTCCTTTTCTCAAACCCTGCACTACCACAATTTTAGGAAACCCATTTTTTGGTAAAACCTGGTAGAAGTTGTACAACTGATATTGAAATTATCATTCACATCTCACTACTCACATTCAGAGAGTGAGTGACTGCAAAAGTGTCATTTCCCCAAGGAAAATGAATGGAAATGAGTTACTAATGCCATTAAGGTTTTTGCAAAAAAAGTGCTGAATTTTGAGAAAACCTTTTAAACCCTGAGGAAAAACATGTTTTTTCTCATGAAAATAATACTTGCAAGTCCACAGTACTACATACTTTCTGCTTGGAAATCTTTGTCAGCAGTTGTAGCTTCACAAAGTAACAGGCTAAGATTCCTACCCTGCCACAGCTGTAACCTTAAAGTACTTCTTTTGTTGTTGTCACTGGGTTTTTTGTTTGTTTTTCATTTTATGCCCCTTAGTAATGCTTGTTGATCAATAAAAATGGATGGCAGCTTTCAATCACAGCCATAATTATAAATTCCTTTGCTAGTATCAAGCAACCCTGAATATAACTTTTATAACTAGGACTCCATTTTGCTTTCCTAAGTGAAAGAGGAATTATCTCTCATTGGTGTTTTTTTTCACTTGACATCTCTTATCATAGGTCACAGGCACAGTGCGCCCAATTTATTACAGTGACATATTCTGTTAAAAAGATTACGTTTATAATCCAGGAAATATTCTCTAGGTTGATCCAGCAAATATATCTCGCTAGATCAAAGAAAATTAAAAGTTAATTACAAAAAAGAGTTTTCCAAAAAGAGGACTGTCATGGCATGATGATGATGATCTCCTGCACGTGGATCATAATTATTCTGGACCGCTCTAAGTTAAGAATTCTGTGTTCTTATTTAACTCTGCACACTGAAGAAGACGCGTGATCAAACTGGGCACCAACCAGGTGGCTATTATAAATGTTTGGTAAATGCACATACTAATGTTTTCAGAACACTGATCCAACAAGCAGATCTATAACTGGAAATGCTATTTTATCACTTCTAATTTGAAAGAGCAATTATAATTTTAATGACTGTACTTGAAAGGAAAAATAAATATTTATAAAATTTACTAAGGAAATTTGTAGGCATGATTGTTAGGACCATTCCAAATGATAAGTATCCTTCTGAGGCTCATCCAAGGCTTCTGGCTCAAGAAATGATTATAATCATCAATTTTTACTTTAGGATCAACCAGAAAGTTTGCATCTGCTATAAATCCTAGTGGGTAACTCTGCCTGCAGGGCTTCCAATGGGATCTACTAACCTTTTAGATTCTCTTGTCTAAATAGCCTAAGATTCTCTTGTCTAAATAGCCTAAACGTAGGTTCAAAAGTGATCATTTTCATGATCATAAGAAAAAAGTACATTAAATGAAGCAACAGGACCTAGACATACAAAGTTACTACACTTGTTCCCATTTCTGCTCTCATTCCAATGGAAGAATAAGTCAGGTTTGTAGTCTTAGCTATAAAGTTCATGAAAGCAACTGTTTCATGGAGGTATCTATCTTGAGTCACTATCAACTGAGAGATGAATTTGATAACTTATATCTCCCCAAAGAAGGAAGCAGCATGCTGAAAATCCTGCTCTCATACTAATCAGCACTGAGAGCCAGCCTTCTCAGCAAAAGGCATGAATATGACTGCTGCTGTTTTCTTCCCATACTTTATCTAGCTCTGGAGAGCTACGTGAAGATATATAGCAGCTTTCTAGTTGGACTTTCTAGTTGGAGACATCCCATTTATCACCTGCTCAGATGAGTCCTGCAGCTTGAAGAGAACACAAGATGCTTTATAACAAGTACCACGTTAACACACACACACACACAGGACATCAGGTTGCCTTACAGTGAATAAAAATTTTCTGAGGCAGGTTTCTCTATTGGCTCTGGTGTGTTTTTTTCCCTGCAAATACTACCTAGAGCCCAAGAAAACTGGTGATTGTTTTTCAGCTCCAAAAGGCTCTAGAATACCCTCTGATCTCATTGCACAAATCCCATAGTGGCTACCAAGCAAGTACAAAACTTCTTTTCGTAATAGATGGCAATTGTTTTTGTAGTGGTTACTTTATTTTATTTTTGGAGATTCGGTGGATTTTAGTTTCTCAATGAGCCACCTGATTCTCAACTTATTTCATTTAGTTATTTCTGATACTGTCTAACTAAGGATCACTTGACAATCAAATAGGTGAATCTCTTAAAAATGGATGAAATTTGGGATCTTGATTTCTGTCAGAAGGGTAATATGATTCAGTACAGAGAAACTACTGGAGAGGATTAAAGTGAACACCAATTCATTAAGCATACTTGCAAATGAGCTTCTTATTCCCAGCTAGTTTTCCCCAGAAGATATAGTTTTGTTTCTGACTCACACATGTCAGAGCTGCCTATCTTCAGTTAACATTATTCCAAGATAAGCTCCTATTAAAATAATCCATATCTTCCACCTAGGCCACTTAGTATATCAATTATTTCTTTTTATATCAGAAATCATGATATGAGTAAAACAGCATGTAATTTTCTTTTGTCTCTGAGTAGAGAGAATGATATCACCACAATACGTTTCCATCTCCTCTTTTTTTTTTTTTTTTTTAACATTTATTTTAATATTTTTATTGGAAGAGACCTTTGCTTAGTTATGAATATTTATTTTTTTTATATTAAATGAAATTTATATTGGGCAGGCAAAAGCTACTGTCTGGAACTAAGAAAATCAACTATTTACTGTGGAAAGTAAGTGATGCTCTAGAAACAGCACTTCCTCCAGATATAGATGAAATCCTGGCTTGCTTTTCACGCCTTTACTCAGAGGCACTCCAAGATCCTATCCTGCTATGACCTTGCACTTTTATCATCCACACCACATGGCTTCTTCTCTGCTCACACCTTTGCTCTCAAGGTCTGCTTGCAGCTCCACAGCTTTTTCCCAGTTTCCATCAGAAGCTGTAGTCAGCTATCTGTTCCCAGGCTGAAAGGATATGGCTAACTGCAAGGCTCTGTTCCAGGAAGGGTGGGTTAGGAGCCATGTGGTTTGCTCTGAGGTCTGGTATCACTCCAGAAACCACTTGCAAAATGATACTCCCTCTTGGTGTGCTTTGGGAACTGCTTCAGACTTGCCATTCAGCACATATCCCTTTCTGTGGACTGACAGAAAAATACATTAAAAGAATTGCACACACACGTACAGTTGATTCTGGTTAGCCTCAAGCTTTCTGCAGAATTTCCTGCTCTGGTATTAGGAGCTGGGGTTTGCCTGAGCATCTGATTACAGTGTTTGTAATATTACTTTTTTGAAGACATGCCTCTGCAATGAAAGAGGGGAGGTGAAAAAGTACACACAGCATTCTGACACAGATGTCTCTCACTCCTGGGTAAATGGTTTGTTTTTGTTTTCCTTCCCCTTCCCCCCCTGCTATTACACAGATGACAAAAACTTGGGTTGGAGGATTCTTCATAATGTGTAGACATGACAGATGAACAGTCATCTCTGATTTGCAGCCTGGAAGGGTTAACATAATCCTTTTTGGTTAATGAGACAAAAAGAAGAAATACTTCCAAGTTAAAAATAGGAAAGAACCTTTTCAGACAGTCATGTCTATCGTGGGCACAGATAGTAGTCTGAATTAGGACTGACAAATCTTTTAGCCTCATAAAACAGGGAAGACTGTATGTACCTGGGAGGTGGAGCAGCCGAAGGATAAGCTAGTAAATACGTCATAACCCAAGAGGCTTTTCTCCTGTTTTCAGGGCTTCTCCCTCTAGTCATGGTTAGAGAGGGGCAGGAATGAAAAAAGTGAAGTCATCTCCAGCATCAGCTGTGCTACTGGTGCAGACACGAGGACACAGAAGCTCTTAGCAATGATGGCACTTTGTGGAAGTAGACAAATGTTATTTTAATTTTTGTAAGTGTCAAAAAATTCTTTTTGTCTCAGTTCCAGCTTCCCAATCAATGTGTAAAACAGTCCAGGGAGTCTGTAGCTGTAGGAATCTTAAGTATATATATCCACAGCACTTCAAATTCCACCTGGATGAAAAGCTACTTGTATATAAATGCTGTCATCTAATATCTCAGTTCAGATAGGTGGCTTTCCTTCCTGAAGAAGAAAAATATATATATCTTTGAGTATATACCTCTTGGGAAAATAGGTCTTAGATGTGTGCCTTGTTCCTTGTTTCATTCTCTGTTGTTCACTGGGAGCAGAAGTCAAAGTCAAAAGATTACCCATGCCCACTAAATTGCAAAAGTAAGAAAATCAAGAGACAAGAGACCATATGCCCCTTTATATACTTTGGGGAATCTGTCCTTAAGATTTGCTTGTGGAAAGATGAGCAAAAGTGAACTCAAGACATTTGTAAGTGTCTACAGATATAGACATCAAATGGAACTTCTTTTTCCTCTGAATTTGTTTTGACACATCTGGAGGTCAGGAAGTAGCTCGATATTGACACTCAAAATGTCTGACTGGTGCTGCCTTTGAAAGGCTGGGAAATCAGAACAGATCTCCCAAGAAGCCTGTTGTGGAGGAGGAAGGCAGCCCCAGTTCTATGACTGAATGCGCAAGCTTCAGTAAAGTTTCTCAATGAGAACAGTGACCACCAAGGCAAATGTAAGGAGACAAACGTCTGCTCACTGTTTCTCTGGCACTAATTCCTTTAAAAAAAATAAGTGGAGAAACTTTCAGCCCTGTGCCAACAGCTCAAATAGTGCATAGCTCTTCTCCTGACAAAAGCAACTCCATAGGGCTACTCAGCCACACACGTAAGAATGTTTGACATATCTACATCTTTGTTTTTCCTTCTGCTCCCCCATGACTTCTCAGTCCATTTGAAACCAGCACTGCCAACCCTGAATTCAGCTCTGCAAAAAGCAAGAGCCAGGTTTTGGATGACTTATCTAAATAATTAGTAAAAAATATTAACTGAGATGCTTTTGGAACTGATTCATTGAGTGTTTATAAAGCCTGAAGAGAGTCTTTATCAACATTTTCCTAATGTCACTGATTGAGTTCTGATGCATCTTCCTCTCCAGTAGCTTTCCTTCTACTACATCACTCTAACCATGAAGCACATTGAATTACTCCTTTTAAACAAACTGTAAATCTCAGTGAACCAAAGAATGGCATGCAACTTGAGATTGAAGTTTTCATAAAATTATTAAGCAAAGCATACACTACGTGCATCACGCTGCAGAGAAAAGAGCCCCCACAGTTCAATTGCTGTAATTACCTATCCAATGGCTCTGAGGCCAAAAGGTCTCCACCTCTCATACTACTTGAACACTTTCTAAGCTTCCCTAAAAGCTATACTACACAAATGACATAGGAAATAATGCTCGCTTCACTGTGTGATAATTTTATCAAAAGCTTTAATTTATTTAGAATTTGGAACATCATTTTGCCCATTAAACCCTCTACCCTGAACAGTGAAGATGATTATATGAAAGTGCTCTGGCTCACAGCAGGCATTCTTACAAAGATTCACCTCATCCCAGACACTCTCCAACAGAAGCCAAAATGAATACAGAAATAAGGCTGAGAAAATAGTGTGATTTTCATCTAGCATATTCTGCACTTCAAACCAGTTTGTAGCTGAGAGGATTCCTGACCCGTGGTTCACATCCCTTTTAACTGATGTAAATTAGTACCCATAGCATACAGTGGTAAGTGTGCTATTTCTTAACACACTCTGTGAACAGCCACTTAAAAAATATTCAAGTCTGCCACCTGCTAACACATGGATGCAGTGGTCAATCCACGGAGCATATACATAAGGTTTTCTGGAGAACCACCAATGCTTTGTCAGCGTGCTCTGCAAAAGAAGCTTGGAAGATGAAAGAGCATCATATTAATATCTAACACAATTATTATTACATGTTAACTTTTTAAAGGCATCTTGTACGCATCACGTTTCCAGTTCCAACACACACAAAACAAACAAACAAACAAACAAAACAAATGATGCAACTTTATATAATAACTTATAAAAAGAAAACCATACTAACAAATAGTATTTCCTAAAATGGTAACAAATAACGTATCTCTTTCCCAAGAATTGCTGTGTGTTATAACAACCAAGGAAAAAACCAGAAAATCTTTATGTGCACAAATTAAGAACCATCCATGACCAGGCTGGAAAGACTCATTCCATTGTCAGCACCAAAGGCTTGAGTTGTAAAAGCAGGTGATCCTGCCCATGATGCACATTCCTATGGAAAAAAACACTGCTTGTAGATCCCACAATGGCCATACTACATAGATTTACATAGGTCTGTTCTAAGTAATAATAGACACTGTGATCTCACTGCAGCAAAACATCCCTGACTTGAAGGATTCTGTATGGGCCAGAAGCCTTTGAACAAGTGGGGCACTAGGCAGAGCAGGCAAAGGGAAGTGACCTTCTGCCCAAACCAGCACCTAATCACTTCACAGCTTTTTGAAATCTGAAATGGTTCCCTCAAGATAAAGAAAAAACCTCCTAGGACAAGAATCCTAGTTCCTAGAGCTCTGAGAATACAGGCTCTTTGGGGGCATTTGCATCAAAAAGAGAAGTTATTTGGGCATACAACTATGTAGGTTAGGGTACCATGTAGGGTCATACATCCAGGTGGAGTCAGGTCATGAGTAGTGTCCCCCAGTGGTCCATCCTGGGATTGGTGTTTATTTAACTTGGAGAAAAGAAGGATCCAGGGAGACCTCAATGCAGACCTCTAGTAATTGAGGGGACTTTATAAACAGGAGGGAGGAAAACTTTTGATATGGACTGAAAGTGTTAGGACAGTGGCTTTGAACTACAAGAGGGGAGACTTATGTTAGATGCTAGGAAGATATTCTTTACTCAGTTTTTGTTTGTTTGTTTGTTTTTACATTTCACATAGTAATATAGTTATTGACTTTTTGTTTTGTTTTGTTTTGTTTTGTTTTGTTTTTTGTTAGACAATCTGAGAGGCACAAAGGAAACTTTCATTTAAGCGCAGTGGAATCCCTGTGCTCCCAAAGCACATAACTTGATATCATAGATCAAATTCCTCTGGCTGACTTTTTACCTTGTAGCCCTGTGATGGAAGCCAACTGTGTGCTCAGATATGATTTCAGTTGCTACCAGTTTGTTTTTCTGTTACTCAGGTGTCCTGGTTTTATCAGTATTCTATATCAGGACATCATGCATCAAGTTGTTTTGGTGTTGTGGAGCTGCACTTCTGTCAGTCTCAGCTCTTCTCATGTAGGTTTTGGCTCTCCAAGAGAAGGTAGCGAATATCACATAATAACAAGGCTTGCTCAGCTATTTAGTCCTAATGGTATTTTAATTCAATTTGAATAAAATATTTTTCAGACCTAAACAAGTATCACCTCCTCATCTTTCCCACAATGCTGTTTAGGCAGAGAAGAAAGAAAATTTCCCATTTTAGTAATTCCCTGAATTTCAGCCTTTGTACTTTAAAAAATATATTTTAAATGAGACCTCCAAAAAAGATCTTTTATCTATTTTCTTAGCTTACATTTCCCTTTTAACAATCCCTTGACAGTTTCGAAGGGAAACAAAGAAACCTACACAGAGCACAATAAGCAAATAGGAAAGGACCTGAACAGGAGCCCTCAACATAGCCTAGGAAACACCCTAATGATGGCAGGGCTGTTTCTATTTGATCAACAAATCAAATGCTGGATGCTGCCAAAACTACCCAGCAGCAGGCTAGTCTTCTATGGAAACTGAACATAAAACACCAGGTCCACCAAGCACATTTTCTGTTCTGATATGTTTGGGATTTCAGCTCAAGTCTAATTCAATCTCTTCTTTCTCTCCAAGATTTTTTTTCCAATGAGAATCAATGCTGATGAAAGTTGCTAAAAGTCTCTAATTATCTAGAAAATCACATATATATATTCCCCCATTCAACCCTGAGGTTGCCTCAGACCTTATTTAATGCCATCACCTCCCTAAGAAAGGAAAAAAACAATCAGTTCAAGGAAATGTTTTTTGCTTCATCTCTCCCAGAAATGCTAATTATCACCAAACAGAAACAAATCTTCTCGTGGCACTGTCTCCTTTCTGTTAGAATGTGATGTGGAATACCAGTAACCAAAAATCATAAACCATGACAATACTCCAGGAGCCAAGGCACACAAAGTCATCTCTGCAGTGAGCGGCTCACCCAGTAAGGCTCAGCTTACAATATGGTTTAAAATACCTTTATTCTAAACCAAAAAACAGCACAAGATTTTAAAGCTTTGGTTGATCTTCTCCCTCCTCTGACCTACCACCACAAATGATTGCTATTGATTGAGAAAGAAAAATTGCTTAGCAACAAACCAGCAACCCTATTACATGGAAGACTCCAAAAAACAGAAATCCAGAAATGTTTGAGTTTTATCCACTGATGGGATCTGAAATTTATAGGCAAAGTAGAAATAAATATTGAATACACTATAATGAAACATCAAACCTAGGCAACTTGTTTTTAATTTAGTTCACCCAAATTTGACCAAAAGAGAAATAATCTGAGAAAGGTACATTTAAAAAGCACATGCATTGACTTTGGCTGCTGCTAACTCAGTAATTGATTTTTAAATATGAGTAGCTACTATAATAACATAGATGTGTCAGTATCCAGGAACTTCTCACACTTCAGACAAATGCCTACTATTAAGAAGTGCAGCCAAACACAGCCACCAGGACAGTGTTGGTAGGAGAGGGGAGATCAATTGACAATACTGCCATTTACTTGGGCTGAATCTGATATAGAACTACTGTTGTTACAGTAAAATGAGGTTATATTTTAGATGTAAAACTGATACAAATCCATTTACATTACTGCAATATCCTTGATTAGTGTTCCTGTTGGCAAAATATCTTCAACAAGATACCTTCAACAAAAACCTGTGTGGCTCATAATATCATCATGAAAACAAAGTACTGCAGTTTTATTGAGGCTTTTCTGCACACCCACAAGGAGTGGTTAAATCCTAAACCACTAAAAAAAAAAAAACAAAATGTGAAGGAAAAAAGAAAAAAAGAGGAATAAGTTTGATCTTCACTGAGAACCAAAGCAGCACTCTTAGATTAGCAGCTGTGGACTTGCACCTTTTGTTGCACAGGTAATTTAACAGCACTTCACCAAAGAAATGACCCGGGTTTGTGCCAAAGTTTTAGCCACAACAAAGACTTCTCCTTCCTCAATCTCACCTAGTTTTGGAGATGCTATAAAATCACTGAGTTATACGTCAGAGATCACTGTTCACTTTAATCAAGGCAGGGAGCCATCCAATTTGAAGGGAAAATATTGGCATTAATCACTAGCATTCAGAGTACGTACAATACACTTCCCACAACTCCTTCCGTGACATATAATAGATGAACCAATCCTGAATAGAAAAAAGAAAAAGAAAAAGAAAAGCAATCAAAGTCCTTCCTTAGAAATCTCAGGGGATGTTTCGGTTAGATCTTTGGAAGATGTTTTTTCACTCAGAGGTTGGTGATTCACTGGAACAGTTTGCCCAAGGAAGTTGTGGATGCCCCATCCCTGGAAGTATTCGGGACCAAGCTGGATGTGGCTCTGGGCAGCCTGGTCTGGTGGCTGGCAACCCTGCTCATGGAAAGGGGGTTGAAACTGGATGATCTTTGAGATCCATTTCAAGGCAGGCCATTCTATGATTCTATGAGAAGCTCTTTCTTGCACATACTCACAGATACACACTGTAGTGCTGTGCCTTTAAAATATGACAGATTTACAGCAGTGATGGTGAATTAATCAAATACTAAAAAAACAATAACCACAAAAACATACAGCACACAAGGGCTTTTGTTGCCATGTATACTAAAAATAAAGTATAAACAATAGAAAGATAAATCCATTAGCTTTATCTGCACTACTGAAGTCCTAAATAGGAGTTAATGTCTGTGAAATACCTTGAAAAGTAACAGGATGATAATACAGTTCTGTTATTCAGGTTTTACACACAAGCAAGAATATATTTAATAATACTTTAAACAGCATAGACTGTGGATAGGTTGAAGAATTTCACAGTTGTGAGTCACCTATGCAGTGACTTGTACTGCTGGCAGACTCAGATGATCTCTGATCATAAATTACCCGAATAGCAAAAACATATTCAAAATAAGAATTCTTGTGCTAGGTTTGCCTTGAGTCTTTTTAAGGTACAATTTCACCATCTATATACATTGATGGCTACTGATTCACTCCTTCATCATCACTGTAGCAAAGAATAGTGTTTGGAAAATAACTGGAACACAGACTATGAGCAAACTAAATGTATGTGGGGCTGTAAACACAAGAGAGCAGAATCAATTAAATCAGCACTTGACAGAAACTCCAGCTAAATCTTAATATACATACTCAAAAACTTACAGAATGCCATAATCGTTCCCCTTCTGACTGTATGCACTATGATAATATTTTTCACTATATAACCATTTGCAAGCTCTTCTGCAAGAACCTTTGTCCATTTGAATACAAAAGATAGCTGGCAATGTTCAATGAACAGGTACATAAAATCTGTCTTTCTCCTCAGTGCCTGGTGTATGTGACCATATGCTTTAGTTTAGTGCACTCCATTCAAATATGCACTGCAGACAGAATGATTACTTTTCCCAGGGAATGTCTCTAATGTTCCTTGATAAACCTTCTAACAACATCATAAATACTATTTTATTTTCACAACACAACCTATAGGAAGGAAATCACGTTATCCTCACTTTCCAGATGAGGCAGACAAGAGTTTAAAATAGCACGTATTCACATATTTTAGTTAAAAATATCAAATAGTTCTCCTTGCTGAGATGTCTTCAAGTTGTTTGGACTTTATATGCCCAAAACTTAGAAGGGTTCTGCCAACTCTGAGTGCTCAGCACACCCCTAACTGATCCCAGCTTTCCTTTCCATGAGGAATCAGATTTAAACAAGTTGGTTAACACAATACAGGAATTCAATGGCACAGGCATTACTTTAGTTCAGTCATTCAGAATAATATTTGACCTGCATAAAATGCAAGACCCTCCTTCCTCTTCCTACCTCTATGCCTGATTTACTCAGTACCTTCAATTTCTGCAATAAATGAAGCACTGAAATAAAAATCATCCATGATGATCCACAGAAATCCTACATTCCATGTTGTTGGTTTTTTTCCTCTGGAAATGAAGTTTTTCCAGTAATTTAAAACTTCTGTGTCTGAAGCTGCTTTCCTTCCCCACATTCTTCTCTCCTGATAGGCAGGAACCATCCTGCCTAAATCCCTTTCCACTGATACATCTGGTGGTATCACAGCAAATAAACATGTGAGTGAACCCATCCAGCTGTTACTTCAGGTCATGCAGAAGGAGGGGATGAACTCTGCACTACATGCAGATGATGATTGGGAAGGTCTTGTTTCAAGTCCATTGGTGTCTGAATGTACCTGGTTTCTGTGCCTGTGACTCTGCCTCCACCTCAGTTCTGGGACACTGCTTGTTCACCCTGGAGGAGATGACTCAAGAACCAGACCTTGGTCTGGTACCCACAGCATAGTGAAGGGTCTCACTCCCTCCTCCGAAGCAGAGAGAAGAGATGGCAATCTCTGAGCAGGGAGAAATTCCAGGGGAAGGAAGGATGCCTTAGTAGTCCACATTGATCTCCCACCACCCAATTTTGGAGGCAGGAAGGATTTCAGACACTCCCTGAGCCTGGCATCCAGAGAACACAGACAAGCTGCAAAATTATAAACAAAATAGGACATTTCAATTTTTATTTCAAACTGGCTGCTAACAAAGTGGCCGCCTCCTCAGCCTGGAACCTTAAATTAAACCATAGTCATATTAATAAAATCATCTGAAAGTTTACAAGCTTTCTCTGTAAGGAAATGAGACTTTACACACTGGAGCACAGTTCTTCACAGAAGATCGGCCTGGGAGCACGTTTCATGTTTCTGAGTAACCTGTGGCTGAAATCTGATCGAGGCAGAGTAATCAAGACTGTTGCTATTGACCTCAATGAAAGCAAGGTATAGTCTTCACTATACCTTGGTTCACTATATCTTCACTAAAACCACTGAATTACACATATCCAGCACTGCTCTCCTGCCTAACAAACACAGACCATAAGGAACAATAAGAGTCTAGAAAATTTCAAATATTGTTTCAGTTATTTCAGACTTCTTATTGGTAAGTATTCAGAAACTCAGAAATAACCTGCCCTTCCCATCAAGTTTATCTTCAGTTCTGTACTAAGGATAGTAATTATTCATCTTCTCTTTTCTAACACTGATGGGCACTGCTCAGCTTCTCTCCATTTTTGTTGTCTCCATTTTCTCTCCAGTAGATGGCACCAGCAATTTTTATATTCATGATAATACAACAGAATTTTGTTGTTTACAACATCCATGCCTACAGCTTCTAATGGTTCCTTTAATATATCACCATGACAGAATTCTTCTGAAAATCACTAAATTTATCAGCACGTGTTTCATCTGAGTACCAGCAAGTATTTGGAATAACATTTCCTAATACTATAGTTTGATATAACATAACAGATATTTTCTGCTTTAATTACATTCCTGAAATAGTATCAATTCAATAACTGCAACTTTGTTTTTTAATTATGTTACTGAAATTGCATGATTTTAATAACTTCAACTAGGATTTCTGCTAGCAATGTTCTTGAAGAAAGATATTTACCATGTAACTCAAAACCTTCTCCTTATATTACCTCACTAACTCCACTGTGACTGATGATAGTATATTTAGCTGCTCACTACAAGTTCCTTTCATGTTCTGTGGGGATTTGTAATTTTTCTAGGATGCATTTTGGTTGACTGCATTCGGTCACATGAATCCCACTTTTAATTCCACACAGCTGAGAAGGGGTGTATAATTAAATTAGCAAACACTGTCATTTTATCAGGATCTAAATTGTAATTTGGATTCCTATGTTCATACATACATTACAGCAGAAATTGCTAGTGATCCCAAGGTAATGACTGCAAATATGAAAGGTTAAATGGACCTGATTTGCTGGAGTCATCAATTCATAATTGACTATGAGAAAGCATATCTGTGCATTACTTAAAGCACCACTGACCTAAAAATAAACATCACTACTTGTGACCTACACTCCACATGGACTGCTGACCTATTGAGTTCAGAGATCAGTTGGCTTCCTGCATCTCAAAAACACATACAGCAGGCACTTATGGAGCTCAGATCAATGAGCGTCTTCTCAAGCCATGACTTCCGAAATACAAGCAAAGTTAATGTTCATTCCCACCCGAAACTAATGGCACCAGGTTCTGGTTGGTGCAAAAATGACAAGGACTTCACATGCACAACGTAACATCCCCAGAGAGAAGAGAGACACTATTCACACAGTCGGGGCCACTGAAATACCACAAAATTAGGTATGACAGATAAATGGAAGCTACTGCAGTGAAACTCATGAAGTTTACAAAGCTTGCATAGACCAGAAGTTACAGAAGATGGTTCTTGTTTGCTACTGACCTACTATACTTTCAGGAGAAAAGAAGCAGAAAACACAACAATTTTTTTTTACATTATTATTATTATTATTATTATTATTATTATTATTATTATTATTATTATTATTATTATTATTGTGAATAAGAATGAGGAGAGTGCATAGCCTGTGTGTAACAAATTTGTGGATCTCACTGATGAGAATCTCCGAACTTGTATTTCTGCCCACTCTGACACCATGGCCATGGCCCTACTGTCAGGAAATCACACCAAAGCTGCTTGCAGACACACTGCTGGAAGAGCAAAAATAGCAGAAACCCATTTTACAAGCAGAAAGACTTCTTTTAATACTGAGTGATTTACACTGAATCTAAAATGTAATAAGAGGTAGTGATGTATAGTCTATAACTGACTGGCATTTCAAAAGGGATTTGTCAGAGAGCGCTTTGGTTGTCAGTGATCTACTAAGTAGCTGGGCAATAGGAACCGACCATGGATGTACTCGACAGCACTCTGCACTGCGTGGTTGTGGCCAGTCCTAGCCCTGCATCTGGCAGATCACAAGCATGTTTGTGTTTGTTTTTGTTTGTTTTTGTTTTTTACATTTTCCATTTAGAACAGTGTAGGCTCCTTTTTCTTGACTTGTTTTTCTTTTTAATATAATTGGACTTTCAAGCTAATCCTTCTGCCTCCATCTTACACTCTATTTGTAGTCCCTCACTTCGGCAACAAGTTTTTAGTATTATTCTGATTTTACTCCCAGATCAAAACAAAACAAATCAATAAGCAAACATGAGTGCAAATACCATGCATTCAATATAATTCAGGATATCAGAAATCAAACTGCAACTTCTTCTGAACTTAAAGAGAGGATGAAATCTTCAGTCTTATAGAACACAAACATTTCAAAAAGTAATAAAGAAAAAATACCAGCAGAACCTGGAATGGTTTACCTAACACTGAAGAACTGTAAAATTAATTGTAATCTGCTTGCTGCAATCTTCAATTTGAACACTCTCTAACTCCAAACAAACAAGTTCCTTATAATAATGCATGCAAACAAAAAATAATCTCCCATCTCTGACACTGTTTTTGTCACAAAATTTCCCAAACTAATAAAAACTTGAAAGGAGTGACCTTTATTTTACATATTAACATACATAAAACAAGAACTCAATACGTACTTGGGAATAGCATAGAAATGCTATATTATTAAAATAATACACCCATTATCTTTGTATGATAATGATCTCTTAATATTCCACATGCTTTGTAATCTTCCCATTCTGGCATGACAAGCACTGGTGGCATCACAGCTACTCACTAGAATAAGGATCTGTAATTAAGAGCTACAATTAAAGCACTCCACTTTCACTGTAAGCATAGATATATCTATATATACACACACTACAGTTTTTAGATTTTATTGCAATCCTAAGTTAAATATTTGAAAGAAGAATGAATGGTGTTTAAGCAACAAAATCTTTGGTGGATCTTACTTAAGTTTTGTTTAAATCTATGGAAGTTGCTGCTACAGATAAAAGTCTCTTTTCTCCTCATGTGCTCAACGACCTTGAAATGCAGTAATGTAGATTCAGGATAGAGAGTAGGAAAAAACACTTCCGCTCTAAGAGAGGCACCAGAAGGACTACAAAGACTATGGAATCTCCATTACCAAAAATCTTTAAGAAAGGATCAGATAAGCATCTGCCAGGAAGCACACAGGTATAGTTGATCCTGCTTTGAGTTAAGAGAGGAACGAGAAAAACTTGCAAGTTCTCAGGCCACCTCCTTATTATTTTAAATACTAGAATATAATTTTTATTCTTCAGTATTAATTCAGTATTAATACATTCTTCAGTAATAACGTTAATATTACAATATTACTCATGCCTATATGATTTCAACAGAAACTTCTAGTATATTCAACGATGAATATTAAAGAAAAGAAAAAAAAAAAAACAAACCCTGAAGTACTCCAAATGTATTGTTGCAGTTTTGCTGGATTTCTGGCAAACACACCCAGTGAGAAGACATATCTGTTATCGGTGAAGGAATGGATTTGATCATTCCCATCACTCTCATTAAACTCAACAGCCTTTCATTCAACTCTTGCATTTCTGCATGCTTGTAGAAAGGAAAAAGTCAGGATATGAACTTTCTGCTTACTTCTGCTTGCATATAAGCCTCTTCTAAATTTTCAGATCAAGACATGAGATATCTCAGCTGTGACTAATTTTATCCTTTGCATTCAAGAGCATTACACATTTTGACTACTTTTGTGTCTGCTATTTACACCAGATAAACTACCAACTGCATAGCCTCCTAGACCATGGCATGCTAACTCCTGAGCATTCAGGACCAGTGTTCACAACAGTCTGATCCATGTGCTTCTATGAGACATGTAAACTGCTTTGCATGCAAGATAAACTTCCATGGTTCCTACCACGAAAAAGATAAAGATAAAAAGAAGGGATGTTTATGTGAAGGATTTGAGAAATCTGGAGCAAAACCTCTAAAACTTCATGGTCAATTTTCACAGAGCCTTACTCCTCCCCCATCTATAGGGATTTTTGTGCAAGCATGAAAGAAGTAAAACTGGAGCCAAAACTTGAAGAGCTAATATTGCTTAACACAGGGACTGGAAATGTTAATGCTTTCATAAGCGTTTCTGATAGTAAAGTAGATGATAATACAACTGCTGCTTCCCTAAAGCACTGCTGGTTAGGTCCAAAAACTTTTAGCTGGGAATGATTTTCCATCAAGTCAGTGAGAGTCATGTCTGTCTGGGACCACAGGATTATAACCTAACAATACATATGAATGCTGTGAGTAAGGGGAATCCGGAGTCAACTAAATGTGTACAAGAAAAATGGATCAACACTGAGGAAGATCCGAACACATGGTCATGCCTGGCAGGCTCCTCTCCAGAAGCATTTGACCTAGTGACAGTTCTAATGAGATTAAGAATGAATATTTCATTACCAAACACTTACACATGAAACACACACATTCCGACTGGAAGTAGTTCTGCTTCTCCAGCCTACCTTGGCTTATATCTAAAGAAAGAAACATCAGCCAAACTCACGTCCCTGGAAATGACAACACTGGAATTGAGGAAAATTGGTAACATTTCAGTACTGACACCTCCGATGGACTACAAAGCTCACATGCAAATTTTCATTTTGGAAAGCAGTCTGGACTGTTTTACACCTTTCATTATCACAGTCTCTATAAAAGTAAACACTTTCATTCAAAGTCACTTCCAAAAGTACCAAGCAGTTAAATAATGAACTACTTTGCTAACCTGTGAAAGCAAAATGAAAAGTAGAAATAAAAGCACTAACTTCTTAATTTACATTTTTCTCAAGGAACCAAATACGAATTGTTAACTGATATCATAACTGTGTACAGTTATCACCCACAGAATGGCTTCATTCTTCATTATTTCCTGTTAGGTATGCTGAGTATAAAGTAATCTCTCACTCAAAATAAAGTGCTTTAGAATTTTCCTTCAAAACAAATAGCAATTGTACTTTTATATACGCAAAGTTCTCCCAAATAAATCAGGTTTATATATGCTTACCTCACCAAAAGAGAACAGCTCAGCAGCACAGTTGCTGTTTTAAGTTAAGAAGGAACACTGCTTGGAGGAGAAAAACCCTGTACGTTAATGCCCAGTTCCTGCGAAATGCTCATCCGTAATCTATGGGGCTTTGGGGGGTATCCTCTACCAACAGCCCGGTGTGCTCAGAAGGGCTGAACCAGTGGGAAGCTCCTTACAAACCCAACACAAATGCCAAAGAACAGCAGTTTGGATCACAGTTCACAGTAAACTTTTGGAAAAGACAGAAGTCCATCCTGTATCTAGAAAGGCACAGAGGGGACAGTTGTGCAGACTGACAGATGGCAGGAGTTTGATGTCATCTGCTATTCATTCAGGAAGATGCTATCCAAACAAGGGAAAATGACTAAGGAGCAACTGTCTGGTGTAGAGCTATGAAAACATGAACTTTTTTTCCTCTTACAGAATTTAGAAATAAACCAGGAGTCCTATGTTTCCCTAAATAGATTTTATTAAAAGCAAAGGAATAAAATTTTGATGAAGTATTAAGAACCTTTTCCTCCACTCTCCTTTCTGCTTTTCTGACATGCAAGTCTATTAAACCTTCACCGACAACTGTTCCAACCCAGTTATAGAATGGTACAGAAATAGGCCAACTAATAAATCCAGCCTTTACAGATAAGGAGGAAAAGACAATTTCTCAGAAATCTGACATTTCCTTGTTGTTATTAGGGTAGTCATGCTCACCATCAATGGATAGAAGGTATGGTGATTCTGATGTTTGCTTACACGAGACGTTAGGTAGTAAGCCAGTCAAGGGGAAAAAACAAACAAACAACTAAACTCAAATAATTTGCTTTCCTTTTTGGAAATAAAAAGTAAGTAATGAAAAAAAAAATAAAAAAATTACTCTTTCAAGAATGAGTTTGAAAATCAAGCAATCAGCTCCAAGACTACTCCAGAATGTATTCACTACTGTAGAGTTTGTATTGCTTAGATTTTCCACCCCATCCCTCCTCCTACACATTAATTTCTCCGAATTCTCCCTGCAATTGCAACGTCAAGTAGGACACCTTTAAACTAAGAAGTGTACCCATGAAGTGTATTAGTACATGTATGTCAGTGGCCACGTACATGTGTAAAAATAAAGCTCTCTGTATAGCCTATCTGCAAAAGCCCATCTCAAACACATGGAGTCCAGTGACTGTTCTTTCTGTGCTCCGAAACCCGACTGTATGACTATGGTGTCATCTGTTTACAAGTCTGAAAGCAAGTTGAGTTTGTGTTCAGATTTTGTTGTTGTTGTTTAAATTTAAACCTCAGGTAATGATTTACTTGCTTCTGTAGTCAAAATTTATTCTGCAGCTCTGTTTTAATCTCTGCATACTGGCAAAGCTTATCCTAGTCCTAGGATAAAAATAGCAGAAGAAGACACGTGAACCACACTTTCC
Organism: Excalfactoria chinensis; assembly: GCF_039878825.1. NCBI lineage: Eukaryota > Metazoa > Chordata > Aves > Galliformes > Phasianidae > Excalfactoria > Excalfactoria chinensis. The sequence goes on along the minus strand of NC_092825.1, from coordinate 10,584,931 downwards.
CTTTCCTTACTGCTAAAATACTTTTTCTTCCCGATCAAAACTCTGCAAGAATATTTTATAGTCTCTTATAAGTTAAGTATAAACTTCATTCACAACGAAGTACTATCCCGTCATAAATTTTGCATAGTAGGCTCAGGAGATACGCTTAAAAATAGCCTTCATTATCATCTTTGCACCAGACTATACTATTTGCTAAATAACACAATTTGTAGCATCCCTGTTGGGCATCACACAGCCAATTGAAATGGCAGATAACTTATTCCTATTCCTCGACAGGTCACAGAAATCCTTGTCCCACTCAAAGGTTCTCTTTAAGCTAATCTTGCTCATCATCTGTCCAAAGTGCTCCAAATCCATAGAGCTCCATTACACTGCAGTTTGCCTTAGGAAGGGATAGATAACATTCAGACTCCTGCTCTAATGTTGCCAGTACTTTACATTTTTTTTCAAACAACTCATTGGATTTGAGCAAACATTGCCATGGGCAATCAGATACACAGAGTAAAGACCAGAAGAGCCCTGAAGAATCAGGGATTTATCTGATGCACTACTTTTTAAATCTACTTTTTGGTAACCAAAAGTAGCAAAAACCCCTCCAAGCTTCCAGTCAAATACTTCATATTTTTCAGCTTCAAACTTGTTCACTTTTCCTCTCTTCAATGACTTTAAAGCATCTCTGAGACCGGATATTGCATGCAAATATATGATTTACCCTCCGCCCCCCCTCCCCCAGATCTCATTGACTCTCAATGGTAATTGCCTTATACTGCCTATTTGTGCTGCATGTCCCTTTTATGTTGTTTTATATATTTATTTCCTTATTTATTTATTTATTTTTAAAGGAAAGTACAAGGCACTTTGAATTCACTATTTGAAGTGCACAACATATAGACTTTAAGTCACATGCTTTACCTACACTAAGTAGACATTTCTAATCCTCATATCCCCAAATAAGCACATTATCATACCTGTCTAGTGAAGCAAAGCAAGTCAAACAATCCACTGCTTACTGTCTAATGGATGGTTTATACCGTTTTGGAGGGAGAGTAAAGTGATACCACAGTGATCTGGTCTCATTTCATGGCTGTAAATGTCCACACAAGGTTCAAGGCATCAAAACACCAAAGGTTCACAAACTCAGACATTGTAAGGCCATGTAGAAAGTTTTTCCCCTCCTAGTAGTTTTTGTTTAAACCACAGACGACTCAAAGCAGAATAAACTTTCCAAAATAAGGGTGATCTGAAGACACTACAGCCACAGTCTGCAAATGTAAAATCTCTCTTTTGACTTCACTATCATGACGTTACAAACCTGAAGTGGAAAGAAATGCTTTTATGTCTTTTTGCTTTCTCCTGTGACATCTTTGAAAGTCTGGATTGTAACATCAGATTTACGGGGCAAGATTAGAAAAAAAGGTGTCAATCACTTATTGTTCTAATTCTTTGTGTTTGTTGCCTAGAATTAATGGCAATGGTTTCCTACTGGAATTTGCTATTGAAAAAAGTAGGTAAAGTAAAAGAAGAAAGGTAAGAGCATAAGGAGGGACTTATTTGGAATATCTTAGTTATGGAAAATACAACATATTACATGCTAATTGGGCACAACATTGGATGTGGCACTTCCCTATGGTCCTTCCCAAATACTTCTGCCAGAGGAAAATGAGTACTTTTGTTTCAGATCTGAATGTACTATAGAATCTTTGAATGGTTTGTGTTATAAAGAACCTTAAGAAACATCCAGCTCCAATTCCCTGCTCTGGACAGGCACGTTTACTACTAAACCAAGTGGGCCAGGGACTCACTCAGCCTGGCCTTGAATGCCTCCAGGGTTGGGGCACAGCTGAAAAGAGCATGGAACCATCTTCTGCAACTTCCTTCCAGGCGTTGGTAGGATACCCCAGATATCCCTCCCTTAAATTGATAACATCTAGCAGCCCACCCCATGCTTCCATCACCACAACTATTTGTATTTACCACAGCATCTTACAAATATCAGCACTACATGTTTAGAAGAATTTGTAACAGAACAATTAAAATATGGTGTAGAATCACTCCTCTACTCATATTCAAGCAATTAGTAAACAACAACATGGAACGTAGGCGTTTGCATTTCTATTATTTATTTGTTTATTTATAAAGCAAAACAAAAATATTTCAGATATTTCTTTTATAACTTATTGTGTGAGGTTACAGTTACAGGAATCAAATGGCAATTATGCTGTAATATTGAGATGGCTGCCTAAACATCCACATTGTTAATATGTTGAGGAATTGAATAGATAAATCGTTCAATGGGGGGAAAAATATATATATAATCCTTACATATGATTTTGTTATCCCAGACAGAATTATATGAGTATTATTATTGACAGTGGAAAAGCAAAAAGCCAGATCCCCGAGGAGTTTCATAGAATCATAGAATTACTTAGGTTGGAAAAGACCTTGAAGATCATCAAGTCCAACCGCAGCCTAACCAGTAGCCTATCTCTTAAAAAACAACCATGAAACAACACCACAACAACAAACCTCTGCTAAATCATATCCCTGAGTACCACATCCAAACGGCTCTTAAACACATCCAGGGATGGCGATTCAACCACCTCCTTGGGGAGCCCATTCCAGTACCTAACCACCCTTTCTGTAAAGAAGTTTTTCCTAATATCCAACCTGAACTTGCCCTGGCGCAACTTGAGGCCATTTCCCCTTGTCCTGTCACTTGTCACTAGCGAGAAGAGACCTGCCCCACTCTCACTGTAAGAACCTTTCAGGTACTGGAAGACGGCAATAAGGTCTCCCCTCAGCCTCCTCTTCCTCAGACTAAACAGCCCCAGCTTCCTTAGTCTCTCCTCATAGGGCTGATTCTCCAAGCCCTTAACGAGCCTCGTTGTCCTTCTCTGGACCTGCTCCAGTACCTCCATGTCCTTCCCATACAAATGAACCACCAAACTACCGAGATCAAATCTTCATGGCAGGTTCCAGGATTACATTGATCATAAAAGAATATGAGTGAATGTTAAGTTTTGCCCTTAAAGGGTCATGTAAACACAGTGAAGAGCTGTTGAACTGTACTAGCTGTAAATGTCATGTTTAAACAACAAATTCCTGGACAGCTGATATTTGTTTCATGAATGAGCTAAAGATTTAGCCATGCTGTGCTCTTATTTTCTGAAAGCTTTAAAGATAATTTCAACCTTTATCATTCTGCAAGAATTAAACTCGTTCTTTAGTTGAAGATCATTTTATCTGCTGTGTCATACATACTGAAAAAAACCCTAAAATTTAAAAAAAAACAAACAAACAAACAAAAAACCCAACACATAAGAACCTCCTGAAATCACATGGAGACTGGCTGCATCATTCTTCACACAGTAAGACATTTGCTGGAGTTTGGCAGGTGGACAAAAGAAACAATCTGGCAAAAGTAACTCCCTTGAAAGAATAAGAAATAAAATATGACTGTTCATTCTGGCTGAGGTGGGGAGAGGAAGGGTTATTGCATGAAAATTCTGGAAACGACCCATTAAGTGGGGTAAAAATGAAAACATTTTGAGATATTAAATGAAATGCATTGAAATAAATAAGACAAAGATATGCTCAAGCCAATTTGGATTCTGTTAAGTGACAAAGCTACTCCCATCTGGTGCAATGATGGAAACATGCCTTTGAACATGTTTAAGATTCATAGTAAAAAATAATCAAGAAAGAGGCATGTTATCGAGTTATCCATCACTAGAGTTCCTTCCTTCAATTTAATCTATTTGAAAGGGAATTTAGGAAAGTATCTGCTCAGTAGTGTACATCACATATAACTGTGCATATTTTGAAATCACAGGAAGGTCTAAATTAAACAAAAAAAGTCTTGAACTTCTGAATTTGCTTATCCCGTATTCTTAGACTATTCAAAAAGCTTTGTCAGTTATCCCATAAATACTGCCTCCATCACTTTTTGTTCCCAAGTAATGGACAAAATAAAAAACAGGTACAGAAAACAGAAAATTCCAGTTCACAGAATCACTGAACAGCTTGGGTTGGAAAGGATCTTAAAGCCCATCCATCACTAAAGCCTCTGCCAGGGGCAGGGTTGCCACTCACCAGATCAGGCTGCCCAATGCCCCATTCTGGCCTTGAATGACTCCAGGGATGGGGCATCCAAAACTTCTCTGGGCAGCCTTTTCACCAAGGTGCTTGAGCACATCACTAAACAGAAGTAATAAATTAAATTTTGAAGGAAGGATAGACAGAAAATTCAGTAAATATCATGTAGATATATTCAGAACCTTTAGATTTTCTTTCCAGTTCCCTCTAATTCTAATCTCCCCACCATCAGCACCAAAAGAGATGGGTGCTGGTATTTATAAACAATGGAAATGTCTTTCATGAACTTGGCATGCTAGCAATCTATCTGAAAAATTACAGATTTAGGCCCCAATTCTGGAAAGATTTAAGGTGTTCCTACCTATAGCTGGGAGGCTGGAACTAGATGATCTTAAAGGTTCCTTTTAACTCAATCCATTCTATGGTTCTATGATATGATTTATTCTTAGCATTCAATGGGATTTAGGAATATTCTACTGAACACTCTCTCATGTAGAATTCTGAAGGCAAGAAAGTGTTTAATATGAGAAGAAAAGAAAAATAGTACTAATGTAATAATGGGAAGCAATTACAGGAATGTCTACAAATCTAATACAGGTGACTTTATAGTCTTGAGCTGTTCTAGACTCTGTAACAGATATCAGACCTTTAATCTGCATTAGAGAGCACCTGTTTACCAACTTAAATTTTTCATGTATACAAATATTTTCTTCTAAATGAAAACCATAATCAAAATTTAAATGAGCTCAAAAGTATAATTAATATTTCTGAGCAATTAAGTATTAATATATATACACACATACATATATATTACTGTGAAATTATTTAATTTGCCATTTTCCTTAAGGATAGATTTTCTGCTCATATTTCCAACAGAAAAATATTTTAAGTACTTTTTTCTTGATTTCAAGCAAGAATTCTAATGACTCATTTTCCATGGAGCTTTTGGATATCACCTCCAAAAAATGATTTGTATCTTCACATAGTATATGTTCATAACTTGAAATATGCTTTTGACGTCAGACTACTATAAATCAAACAATATTACAGAAAGGAAAACTTTTCTTGTGTTGTTTTGAAATCTAATCCTAAGGAAAGAAACATTTAAAAAAGTGAAAAGTTTTTATGTTTCATGGAACAGAGATGGAAGTGAAATATTTCAGTGGTGGAAAAGGGTTATTTTTAATTGAAAGAAAAATGAGATTTCTTTTTTGGTTGCATGTACTGTAAAAGAAAACCATTAAGCAAGGCAAAGAACTGGGTCAGAAAAGATGACCAAAGAAGTGCGCTAAAGGTGACTGACCAAACTGTTCTAAATCCATGCAGCACTGCTGCTGAACCAAACGAGCAATCCTGAACACTTGGCATACATTACCACAAAACTTGCCAACCTGGACAGATGAAGCTAACAAAATGATGAAAGATAGCATGGTTATCTCCACCTGGTTTCTTAGGCACCTTGTTTTGTCATAAAAGTACAAGGGTGTTCTAAAGAACCTTGGTTCAGTTACAGTGAAAAATAAACAAGCAAAAAATATATATATATCAGCGTTCCTTCAATTCCACTTGGGGCTGGAATAAAAAAGTCTTCAGCCATTGGAATGAAAAAGCACCATTAGAAAAATCTCTTACCTGGAGGCCTTCTGCTTTTACTGACAACCTGATTATTAGTACATTTCAGAGGAAAAATAAAAGGAAAATAAAAAGTGAGAACAAATAAGGGCATATTGTGTGCCCTTTTTTTTTTTTTATTTTTTTAATTTTTTTTTATTACTTCATGTCTATAACAATTATCAAACATACTCTTATCACTCAAATCACAGCAAGCAACATTATAGATATGCAACTGTACTAATTTAGTTTTCTCTCCTATGGGAGTTTTCATATTTTGCAGTCAATGAAAGACCAACTCTAAATTATTCTGTTCGTTCGTACACTACACACTGCACTGGAAAGACACTGCACACAAGTGTCAATTCTTTGCTCTAGAAACCTATACAAAGGGGTAAGTTCAGGCTAATCTCTAGTTTGTGATTATCTGGAAGCTAATATAACATATTTTGGCTTGAAATAAACTGATCTGAAATGAAACATTACACTAGCTGGTGGTGATATGGAGGTTCATTGGCACTGCATGGTAAAAAAAAAAAAAACTTGCAAGGCTTATAACTAATGCACATCATTAGAGAGTGCAAATGAAATAAAAAATTACACATCTCTGAAGTAAAATTTGGAGTTAAACAACCCTCAAGTGACTAATTCATAAATTATAAATATATATGTGCAACTATACAAGCCTGTGCAAACTGCCATGAAAACACGAGAAGCAAAACATGGTGATGGGGCCAGGAAATGCTTTCTTTCACCCTGCCAATAAATGTATCACTAAATGCTCAGCACGAAGAAAAAAAAAATCAACAGCTGTCTCCTCTAGTGCCTAACACCCTGGCAGATCCTCTGCTGGTTTGGACTGATACACTAAATTAGCAGTTTTGCAGTCTGTGTTTCTTATTCTTCCATGCTTAAGCATCATGCTCTTTGCAGAATCAAACAAGATATTCATGTGCCATAGAGATCTTGGAGACAGCTGAATGAGCTCCAACAGCATTAAATCTGGCTAAAAGCAGGGAAGTAGCAATAGTTCTGGTCACAGTAAAAAACAAACAAAACTCCCAGCTATTAAGTCACAAGCATTGGGAAAAACTGTAAGACAAAGGCAGGTGTTTCTTCAGTTTCACATATGCAGTTACATTTGTCAATGCAAAATAGCACTGAAGCAAGAAAGCTATGATGTGACCCAGTAAAGACTGGGGATGAGAGAAAAAGGTTTTCCATTACGTGATCTGTTTCCAGCACTTTGAGTTTAATGATAAATTCACTTAAGTGATCAGTTTAGAAACAAACCAAGTCTGGAAGTCATGGCAGCACTTCAAGGTAAGCAAAATAGCCACTGCTGAGACAATTTGCAAGGGCATGGGCTAGGATGGCATACTCTACCAATGCTTTCTTTCTCTTCTGCTGGAAGGGGTCAGGGACTGAAGGGGAGGGGAGAGACAGAACAAAAAGGAAAACAATTGTTTACAGACAACTTATTAGCTGTGGTATGAGATTTCACAATCAAAACTAACCAAATCCAGAACTCAGACCACCATGGCCTGCCACAGCTAAGCACCAGCACCACTATCTTGTCTCCAGTTTTGGAGCTACTGTCTTTGAGCTAAGGCGTTTTGATGCATTATTTGAAGTAAAATCAAATAGATGACACCACATTTACCTACTAGGAGAACAGAAGAGTTGTTATCCACATCCTCCACATAATATTCAACATGAAAGTTTCAGAACTACCTTCTTGTATCTTGCTGAAGCAGCTCGGCTCCATCAAGTGTAAGTAAAACAGTGATTCCATGTCATGTTTTCCATACTTACATGCATTTCCCCTCTCTGATCTTTTCTGGAACACAGCAGTGTGCATTACAAGTAAAGAATGTGGCTCCTTTTTGAACTTCTGTGTTTTTAGCTCTTCACCCTTGAAAAAAATTCAAGTGGGCAATAAACTTTCCTCCCTCCCTTCACACCATTCCTCATAACAGTAATCTGTTCAAGAAATTGCCTGCTGCTGCTGAAATGACAATAACCGGATCATTTGCAGCAAGACAGTCATATTCAAACATAAAATGCAGTAGAATGCAACCACTTGAGACAGTACTATATTAAAGTGACTAATAAAGGGCCCAACTCTTTTACTATTAAAAGTATAATGATGCTTTCCACTCAATTCAATGAAATTTGGATTGGGCCTAAACTACCCCTTTCAAAGCACGAAGTCAAATTTCCATCCTCTGCTCCCAAAAGCAAACAAGGCAGAGCCTGATCATTCTAGTCCGATTCTCTCTTCTGAATTTTCTGATTTTACAGCCCATTCATCTCAGAAAAATTCAGTTGTGTAAGTAATCACTTTTCTTAAGAAAAATAAAGATCACTTTGCAATTGTGTTCAAGAAATACTTAGATGTATAATACTTAGATGTATAATACTTAGACTCACATAAGGGACATGGTTTAGTGAGGAAATATTGATTGTAGGTTAACTGTTGGACTAGATGATCCTAGCGGTCTCTTCCAACCTTAGTGATACTATGATGATTCTATAATCAGAAAAATAAACAACTATAGGAAGCTATATAGTTTTAAGCCTTTATCCTGGCTTTATCCAAATAAATCAAGTAAAATAAATCAAAATCTCCACCCAAGTTCAACAAGTTGTGTCTCTTTTTCCTTTACTTTGAAAAAAAACAAGGAATGCTATTAGAAAAGGGGGAAACAAAAAAAGTTTCCACTAGAGCATTTCAATATCTTACCTATCTTAAGGAACTTTCTGCCAATAGTTAAGTCAATGCTTAGTGAAGAAACTGGGTATCAATATACTTTAGTTATTCTGAGTTCTAAAAAGGTATTGTTCAATTGATGTTCAGAAGATGAGTAAAAAACTAGACATTCTTGCTTCAGCTTATGAACTCCTGAGGAAAGAGTAGATGCCAAATTATGGTCAGAACAGCAACAAGAGGAAGATGATAATTTCTGCCTTGAGTAAGAGATTCTACCTACAGCCAGTGACCTACTAAACTGAGCATGGGCCAAAAGAACAATGACATTGATGCATAATGGGAAACACATATTTTCAGAAGTATCAACATGGCTTTCTTTCCTATGCCAACAGGCTAGCAACTACAGAGCTATTTGTTTAGTGCCTGTGCTTCACTGCTCTCAGTGGTTCTGGGTCCAGATCCATGACTATTGCGGGGGGAACCAATGTGTCTGGGAGAGGGTGAAGGGATGGAACATCACAAGAACAATCCATGTACTTGAGAGAGAGAGAGAGAGAGAGAGAGAGAAAGAGAAAACAACAGATGACAATGACTACCTGACCTTTTTGGCTACATAGGAAAGAAATGCTAAAAATCATGTGAAAGTAATTTTTGTTATATTTTACAGGAGATACTGATAGGCACTGAAAGCACTGAGCAACAAAGTCCAAATAGGACTGTACCCAAAGTAGACATGCAGTATTTCTGGTTTTTGTTTTTGGATTGTTGTGGGGGTCTTCCCCCCCCACCCCCCACCCCGCCCTCCACACTCACAAGCCATTCACACAAGCAGACAATATCTCAGTTTCATTCCTTCATAACCACAAAACATTCTCATTCACGTGTCCAATCTGTATCCCTTCTGAGGTTTAATTTTTAATGTTTAATCCATCCTGATTATCTCAGCAGGATGCTCACCAATAGAAAAGAAAGGCAAATTCATTTCTGTTCTCCTGGTTGGACTGGTTCTACTTGCCCAATTCAGAGCAGTGATTTCAAAGAAAGACTGATCCACCTGAGAGAGGTGGACATCCAAGGCATATATAATCTTTTGGAAATGTACCAGCTAAAAAAATCTAATAAGACTTTACCAAGAATGTGTGAAATGCAATTTTTCAAATGTTTACAGCTTTGCCAAATGTGGGTGGATTTTCAGAGGAGCAGTAAAAAAGCATACCCATGCTATAAACTGCAAATCCTTCCACTACACAGAAACCTGGATGTTCTCAGAGAAATTGTACTCAGTCTTTTATTGTCAGCAAATCAAGCCAAGATTGCAAAGATGTTCACTGAAAATTTGCCAGTTCCATCAAAACAGTAAACTGATATAACTTAAAGTACTACTAAAAACTAGAAAAGGAATAAGAAACTTCTGCAATCTTCAACCACAAACATTAATGTTAAGCAGGTCCCGAAGCATTTAAGTGCCTCCTTGAAATTAACAAGAAGGCTAAAAGCAGAAAAAACATTATTTGAACATTTTTCAGTACTTCACAGACTTCAGCACCATTAATCGACGGGTTGGTAGAAGTTTATAAATTCTCCAGGGAATTGTTATTTATTTGAAAAAAGTTGTTAGAATTAAAGCAAAACAACAAAAAACTATATTTGATTTCTGTTTTGAGAGTCTAGTGAAATTAACAGGGGCTTATTTTAGTGTGGTACTTCTTCAATAAAAGTTTAGATCTTGCATTACTTATCATGATACAAAACACATCACGGTATTTTTTAGCAGTATATAATGTAATTGTATAGTACTGAAAACAAATACACTATTTTGACGGTGTTATTTGAAAAGTTGATTGTTTATGAAGAGAAAGGACTATGTTTTAGATGCTGTGTTCCCACAATTATCAGAATGTTTTAATCGAGTTTGTTAATCACATTGTATGCTTGAAAAACACTAGCTTGTCATCATTAAAATATGTGCCCTAAATGTAGCATAAGATTAACCCTGTCAAAAAAAACCTGATCATTATTGCTCAAGTACTGTGAAAAACTGGAGGAGTAGAATGCTTAGCAGTGAATGTTTTCAGGACTGTAGCGTATTTCCTGTGAACAATGATAATGAGCTTCATACCACATGGTTTGTATGAACACAAACCTCACCAACTCCGCCACACCATCTGGTACCCTGAGAATTGCACACTTGGCTTAAAAGAGGTTTGGATTTTATCTTTTACTTTCCACTGCTGATGCACTTTATTGTCACATTATCATTTTTTCCCAAAAACATGGGGACTAGCATCTTGCCACTTCTACATTCCAACCAAAGCTTTTTCAGTACAACTTCATAGAGCTTGAGTGATAAGAAACAATTATTCATGATATCTGAAACAAACAAACAAAATGTGTTTAGATTCAAACTATCTTATGAGAATGTTCAGGTGGACCAAAAAGTGTACGTCTTGAACACACTAATTTACTCTATAGGGAATGCTAACATTTTGTGATGGTGGAAAATCATAGAGCAAATAAAGTTGTGAAAGTGATCACATTGTAATAAGATGTTGTTCAGGATATATTTTCTAGATAAATGGTGCTATGCAGCACAATCCCTAGATCCAAAGAATGAACTCAAGAACATTAAAGTAAGAGTTGCAGTATCGTAAACATAATATGGTTAAGGTCAAATAGGTCCAATATGTAAATAAGACAGAATCACAGAACCATAAGGTTGGAAAGGACCTATAAAATCATCTAGTCCAACCGTCCTCCCTCCACCCTACCTACAGAAAACCCCTAAACCACATCTCCTAGCTCCCTAACCAGGCGCTTCTTGAACACTGCCAGTGATGGCGACTCCACCACCTCCCTGGGCAGGCTATTCCAGTGCCTGACCACTCTCTGAGAAAGTTCCTTCGTATGTCCAGCCTAAACCTCTTCTGATACAACTTGTGGCCATTTCCTTGAGCTCTGGCTGTTGCCTGGCAGAAGAGGCCAAGCTCCTCCTCATTGCAACCTCCCCTCAGGTAGTTGTAAAGTGCAATGAGTTCTCCCCTGAGCCTCCTCTTCTCCAGGCTAAACAATCCCAGGTCCCTCAGCCGCTCCTCATAAGACTTGCGCTCCAGACCCCTCACAAGTTTTGTTGCCCTTCTTTGGACACATTCCAGGGCCTCAATGTCTTTCTTGTAGTGAGGAGCCCAAAACTGAACACAATACTTGAGATGCGGCCTCACCAGAGCTGAGTACAGAGGGATGATCACCTCTCTGCTCCTGCTGGCCACACTGTTTCTTATACAGGCCAGGATGCTGTTGGCCTTACCCAAAGAAGGGTATACCTGTCTAGGCCATGGGCAGCCAGTTTCCTCAGGAGAATACTATGAGAAACTGTCAAAGGCTTTGCTGAAGTCTAGGTAGACTACATCAACTGCCTTACCCTCATCTACCAGCCTGGTCACTTAGTCGTAGAAGGAGATGAGATTGGTTAAGCATGACCTGCCTTTCATGAATCCATGTTGACTAGGCCTGATCCCCTGGATGCCATGCAGATGCCGTGTGATCTCACCCAAGATGATTTGCTCCATAAGAGTGACTGATTATCTTGTTTTTGTGTTTCTGACTTGACTAATCCCAATGATTACACATTCCTATTAATTTTGATATGAGGAAAATGAGTGCAGAGATGCAAAGCAAGCCTGTAATGGTGAACAATAAGCATCCTTTCTGAACATTGCTCTTTGATTGAAGCTGCTCCTTCCTATAAGTAAAAAACAACATCCAGATCACTGTTTCTCATACATGCAGTTTCTGTGCCTAATAGGCAAACCCACAGGCCATTCCTTGCCTTTTTTATTCCTACCTATTGATAGTATAGATGCCATCTCAGCCATCGCTGTACTCCTTGAAGGGCCTTCTGGGTTGAAATATCTTTTTCTTTGAAGTAACAAAATCAACCAAACAGTTTATTTCAAATTTAGGAAATGAATTTACCTGACCCTTCAGTATTGCCCTTGTAAAATCAGAAGAAATTCAACATATCTCTAGGAATAATATATATATATATATATTCTAGATTTATGGAGATTATATGGACACTAGCATCTCAGAAGATGAATTTTAAGTCAAATATATGCTGTTTAAGCAAAAAGACCAGTGAGAGTTAGAAAACTAGGGAAAAGATTCAGTTGAGCTTTGATGATAAAATATTTATTGTGACTGAAAACTGGAGGGATTTACACCAAGTTTTATAACCTAAACTAGCAGCAGCTAGCTAGTAAGCTGAAGTTAAGTAGGAGTAGAACCACGAAAATGCTCTCACAAGTGATGCCTTTTGTACATTGTGTTGTATGATAGCAGTTTTAGTACAGACATCCAGAGTCCTGTCTTTGCCAGTCTACCAGCCCATCTGCAGCTGATCTTACATTCACCCATACCAAGTGTAACGTTTAACAGAGGGTGCCTGTCTGCATTCCAATACATTGTACTAACATGTTGAACTCCTCCAACTCCCACTGAATAATGGTGCATGGAGCTCTCAGTGTAAAAACTTCAGCATCAGACTAGTTAACCATCAACAAGAGGACTTCTACCTTACTACTTGATTTCTTAAAAGCATCAGTGTATTATTACAACAACCTTAACTGGACAAAGCAGAAAGTTTCATCTTATAAATCAAATGCCAGTCAAGCCTAGAAGAACAGCAACTGCTAGTCTGTAAGGAGACAAAAGACTATGGGATCATAAATCTGGGGGAATTTTATTGATCAAACCTTTCCAGGAGAGCTAGTTGTCACTATTTGCTATACTCTATGGGGTTATCTATCAGAAAGAAACTGTTAAGCCAATCCCTTATCCCTATTATCTAGTTAGGCTGCTTAGAGTAAGATGTAAAATGACTATTCACATTACGTAAAACAAGGGGAGAAAAAAAAAAAAAGAAAAAAAAAAAAAAAAGGTCATTCACTTACTGTTAGACATTTAAGCAAGCTGTCTGTGTTCTTACATTTTCTTTTAGCACAGAAAGATAAAATTCATCTTTCTCAAATCGAAAAATCTAAAATTTGGGTATCCAAATCAAAGATGGTCACTCTGAGTTCACCTATTCACCATGATGAGCATCAGGGACCCCTACAAGTCTACCTATCAGATCTGCCTTAACTAATTCCATTAGCATGTTCAGAGGCTGAGGTGGATTAAAGACAGAACAAGTTGAACAGGAAGATATCTAATTCAGTTAGGACAAACATGGAGAGGACAGAGGTGTAAATGGGATATTCATCTGCAAATCCTCAGCATTATTTTCTTTACCCAGGTTTTATACATCAATGCCTGCTCTAAAACAATATATTTAAGATTACTTTTATGGAAGTCCAGGGGTCATCTCATTTTCAAGTTAGAAATAGTTGCCCCACTTTTATCCATCAGCTTCACAGAGCTTTGAAAGTATTGCAGCTAACTTCCATCATTTAGAGGGAACAAAATCCTTTCTTTTGCATGCATCCCTTAAATTCTGCACTACAGGGAAGCCCAGATCAGAGCTCATCAGATACAAGCACTTCTCCAGGATGGGTGTTTTGCTCCAGACCATGTACCTTGTTGGCCAGGCAGAAAAGCCTGAGCTTGGATCTGTGGCCATCTGCGTAGGCCACAAGTGAAAATGGAAAGGTCAGGTCTGCAGTATCCTTTAGAAGAAAAATTCACAAGCGGAACTGAACTATAACCAGACTCTAAAACTTGCTAGGTGCAGGTGAACAACCTATGTGCCATCTTATTTGTTCACTTTCTGACACACTTTGATTTTTTCCACTAGTCTATGACAAACCAAGCTCATCAAACGAGACGACTGGAGTGTCTTTCAACCTCTCCCCGTGTCTGACTCACTATCTACTTCACAGCCAAGTAGGTATTTGAACCTCCTTCTGCAATTTGAATACTGAAGAAGTACGCCATGAATGACTATGAGAAAAGCAGAGAGAAAAGGATCACCTTCTCTGTCATCTCTGTTTTAGAACAAAGGAGTTTCCAACACCCTTCTGTGGAAACCAATCCAACAGAGATCTCCAAAAGCCTCTAATGAACAAAGGGTCTCAGACGAGAGGGACAAAGCTATACTTAATTTATCCAGCTTTATTTAGATTTTTTTGGACAGTGAATCACTCAGTACTTCAAAGACAAGTCCTAATGGAAAGTGGAGGCACAGGTAGTCGACAGCATGAGAAGAGTATGGAAACAGCAAAGGAATAAGGTGATGAGGAATGAGACCCTTTGTAGTTTCATTTCTGCAACAGTCACATTTCTACATAAGTAACTTCACCCATTATTAATGAAGCTTTCCATTCCTTTCTTCTGGAATGGTTTTACTTGTAAAATTACATCAACTGTTGGTTGCACCCTTACATGAATATGTACAGTTTCATTTCAGTTTTAAAGAAAAATCACTGAAATCATCAAATACAGAGAGCTTTCTTAGGAAGAAAGCCTACCAGGGAATTTGTACAGAAGCTTTCCAATTCTACTAAAAGTAAATCAACACTTAACAGAGGACTTCCCACCCTTCACTCAACTACTTGTTCTGTAACCATATAACCCATGGCAAGGGAACAGCAGTTTACAACAATATCAATAACTCAGGAGTATCATGCTATTTTAAGGAATTAGTAGCAATCTGAGCTAACCTATTTTTTATACACTCGAAGCCTAATGTTACATTTTAAAAACAAAAAGCTTTCTGTATATTTTTACAGTGAATAAATATAAAAATAAAAAATAATTAAAAAAAAATTGGAATGAGTCCACCACAACTTGTTTGGAATTAACAAAAGCCACAGGTGTACAGGCTGTCAAAAGCCTCTGAGGAGATCTGTATCATGACTGACTAATGCCAAAAGGACAGAAATCTAAGCATCAGGTCCATTCAATAGCTACGATCATAAAAGGTAGATAATAAGAGGTAAATAATTTCAGTTAATAGGTTTCTATCTTCTTCTGTTAAATTCCTCCACAGCAATAAAAAAAAAAAAAAAAAAAAAAAAAAAAAAAAAAGAACGTTTCTACACCTCAGTGACATCCCCAGTTATACTATGATTCTTGTTTACGACTTGATACACAGCCAGCTTTGAGGAAATACTAAGTGCATTTAAAGCTCTTGCCCAGGTGAAACTGATTTCCCCTCCCCCACCACCCCCAAAAATAAACAAACAACAAAAAAAACACATTTTTGATCATGAAAATTCTTTTCATACCATAACACTTCTAAGATGAAAAACAGATTCAGCCCAATCCTCCTTGAAATGCAGTGACTGCAAACCCTTTCAGACCTTGCAGAAGTTCAGGGTAACATGAATTCTGACTCATAGACTTCAGATTTTTACATTACCATTGGGTTGCTTAACAAATAAATAAATAAATAAATTGAAAGGCAACAGCAGAAGCCAAGAGGAATACTACACCAAGATAAAAAGAACAAAAAAAGAAGCCACAACAGAGGCTCAAGAAATCTGTTCGAGCAGCATGAGCAGAGACAACCGCGGACGGCTGACAGGTTGTACAGCAGATTGTCGGCACTGTGCTTTGATTTGACAGAGGGTAAGAATGAGAACGGTGACACAACAGTCTCTGCAAATATTACATGCAAGGATTTATTTACTACAAAATAAAATCTAACAGGTTTCAAAGTACAGATTAGTAAGGCAGGGGAAATACTTGATACTGTCAATCCTCTAAGGTGAGCTTCTTGATGAGAACATGGTTGTTTTCTCTCTTTAAGACTGACTAGCAAATTATTTCAAATGGTCATTATTAAAGAACTTCAATTCATTCCCCATTTTCCATCTCGTAAGCAGCACTTTCATTTTCCATCTAATTATCAAAAGCACACAACTCTTAAAAGAGTTGTGACAGTGAAATATAGCAGCTGGCACTGAGCTGTTGTAGCATGAACACAACATCTTAACGGTATGTCTCACCATGTTAAAACCTTGGTTAAGTACTATGTTAACAAACAGAAGACAAAAATTATGTCCACTGAATAAACCTACATATGTAAAGCCAACCGCAGTGAAAAGAAATGAATGCTTTCATTCACTCACACTACTGCAGTTTGAATCAGATAAATGCAGTGCTTCTAAAGCACAAAGGATTCTTTTAATAAAAGACATCTATGGTAAGAAAATGGGATGGGGAGAGTGTTAGAACACCCGATACTTCAAAATGAAGCTTTACAACAGCACAAGCGCAATGCTTTCAAGATCCACAGGCTTCCTTCTCAGACTGCAAAGCCATGGTAAGTGCTCCTACATCTGTACCCAGATCTTTTCCACCACCACCTTTCAGTCTGAAATAGTCACAAATTCAGATAGAAGTTAATATTTTAAATCAGTTTTTATCTTGTTTATCCAAAAGCATTAAGTGGAAGATGTTTTAAGTCACTTTGTTGCAGTGTTTGAATATGTTTACAGTCAACACAGGATTTTTTTTCAGCATGAAATGGAATCGAGTATTTTGACTTTCTGCATGAAAAATAAGGTCAAATTTAATGAGAGAGGGGAAAAAAATCATTAAATAGAAAGTTACAAAAATACAAAGAAATCTACATCAATGGGAACTCCCACACATTCCAAAATTCATACAGAAAGTGTGTAGCAATGATTTGTTTTACTACACAAGTATCCATACAAGTGTATGCATTCCTCATCACCTTAACAAAAAAGAAAAAGATGTGTGAAATATCTCTATCGGACTGTCAGTCTTTTCACAGAATAACCAAATTCTGTTTCACTATTCCTTTTTACCCTGTAGATAAAACAAGTGACTGAAATTCAGTTACCACGTTCTCAGAGCCCCTCAAATAAAAGCAGATCTTGCTATAAAATACATAAAGGCAAGATAGAAAGGAAATCAAGATGTCACTATGCAGAGATAAAATAAAGGCAACCACAGATAACATTCTCTGCTGATTGCCAAAGATGATAAAGCAAAAGCCAGGCAGAGGAAAGAATACTCTGCTAGACCCAGATATTAAGGCCTTTAGAAGGAACAGAACTGCCTCAGGAGGAAAACAGCAACTATGCGTGCATATTTTAGAGACTTTACATCAGAGAACAGCAAGGAAAATAAAAGCTAGTAAAACAAAATAAGCTCAGCAAACAAGAAGCACAGCTAGCAACAATCACATTGCCTTTAAATGGATTCAGCATATTAATGCTAATGGCAGCATCATAACCAATACTGTAAAACTGCTGACAAAGGAATACAACCCAGAACTTTTACTGTAAAAGACATCTATTTGAGCACTGTGAATGTACAATGAGCTTGAGACCATTGTGAGCTCACAAGCAGGCCTGCAGCCAGATGGAAGGGAAGATATACACACACTTTCTTTTTCTCACTCCGAACACGGGGAAGGTAACAGCTTTCAGTAATGGCAAAGAGTGTAGGATAATTGGAAGATTACTTGAAAAGACAACTTTGCAACGCAAGTGCTAAGGAGGGACACGTACAGGATACAGCACTGAATTAACACCAAGTGCTGCAATGACAGCATAGAGGAAAGAAGTGCTTAGTTGAGCTACAAAGAGCATATTACTCAAGGTTGAAAAAAGGTCCCATGCAATAATGCAGAACAAAATGGGTGCACAACAAGCTGTTAAGAAATCTGCTACTGAAAAAAAATATACATATATTAAAAAAACTTCACCCAAAAAGCCTTCCAAAACTGCAGTTTTTCAGAGCATCATGCATATAAAGTTTATCTAAGAAACTCAAGTATCATTTATATTACTATAGAATCTCTAAAGTGAACGACTGAACTGCTTTACATGGGACTGGACAGTTCCACTGCTCAATTGAGAGAACTGACAAGTTAAGAACAGCGCATGGAAAGTATAAATGAGGATGTCTAAATTATTTTGAATAGAGACATACTATTGAAAATTATCTGATAATGCAATCTGTGCATGCTTTCCACGTTATCTATTATGATTTACTACTGATTAATTTTAGATATATACTTTGAATGTGCATTACTGGTCTGATGAGTATCTGTGGTTTCTTCGGAGGGTTAATTTGTCACTTACATAGATAATAAAGGGATTTTAAATGGGAATTTTATTGACCTAATTACTAATAAAAGCCTCTTAGTGCTGCAAATGTACACTGTATTTTATAAACAACATGAGATGCATTCCAGGCTAATGGCACTAGAAGAGATAATACATTTAGAAAGTCTTTTTTAAAGAACTGAATGATTTGTTAGACATGTAGTACTGTTTGCACAAAGGACTCCCCTAGTTATTAGATCACTGCTTCAGTACAAAGATTGCAAAATCTCTTGCAGCCATTTTCTATGCACATGTGAAGTACATGAAATCATTATTCTTAATATTTTATATAATGTTCTGTTATGGAAAAAAATAGGTTAAATAATCCATTTGAATTGATTTGTGAGCAAAATAACCTAATTGCCACCACTGCATAAACTCTGCCTCTGTTTCATGTTCTTGTTATATTTCCCCTTTTCTAATTTGTCATTTAAAAGAACCACAAACAAGTTTGTCATTCCTAAGAACAAATTCAGTTTGATGTATTCCATGGAAGCCTTTTATTTATCTTTAAAGTTTTATTTGCTGCAATGGTACATGCACTACACAAGCATTGTTTAATTTGTCATGTTTGTCACAACTTACAACATAATGGTAAGATGTTATACTGCTTCTAAGGAACACAATTATTTTCCTTTCTGTAATTATAATATATGATACATACATTCAGTGAATACAAAAAGCAAACCAACCAACAAAATGAATTAACAGTATGATAAGAAAAAAAATATTTGAAAAGTTGTAATATTTTCCAGCATGTTGCCTATTAAATTGAAAATAAAATGAAAATAGAAAATCACATTGCACCGGTTGTCAAAGTTCTCAGAAGAGTTGTCCCGAAATATGCAATGCAATGATGTTCATGAGATTATGCCAGTTCACAGAATGGGTATCCCTGGCTTCTCCTGAAATATGTTTCTCAAGTAGAATAACTTCACTTTGAATCAATTCTTCAGAGTTAACAGCTAGACTAGTGTTGCACATACATACACAGACACTGAGGCAGAAAAAAATTCTGAACTTCCTTGAAAATCTAAATTGTTGCTTTCTGGCTAATAAACTCTTAACAGAAATACCCCAGCTGAATGCTCAGTGATCAAGTGCTCAATTTCTGTATGTTATCTAAAAATGTTACTTCATGTTATACAAAACAGAAATACCTCAGAGTGATTGAAGCCCACAGTTCTGGCTAAGCAACATATGTAGTCATAAGTTTATTTGATTCAAGGACTGTAGAGCCAGCATGGGACAGGCATGAGTTCAAGACAGAAGACTGGGAACTAGTTGATCTTTGCCTCCTTCTTTCATCTTTTTGTCAGCTGACTGACTGTAGACACAGCAGCTTTCAAATGAAGTCTCCTCAAAGCCTGTATTAAGGGATGTACAGCATGTAGTGGTTTGATTGCTGAACATTTATAGAATCACAGAATGATTCCTAGAACATTCCTGCCACCTACTGAAAAAGACAGCTTCCAGTAAGTGTTTTGTGTATGATGAGTATGCGTTACAAACCAGAAGGCAACCAAATAACTAAAACAATCAGTAACAGCCTTCTCATAAGTGAACACTGATTCTAGGATACTGCAGCAGCGCAAGGATGCATAGTGAAGAAGTCCAAATGCTGATTCTCTAAATCCAAATCTGGTGGATAAATACTAGATAAGTGGAACATACTTTATCTTCCAACTGCATACCTACTAATTGCAGATAATAGCACAGAAGTATATCTTCATTTATGCATTTCAGTTATACAAAGCAAAATCTCCATATCTACTGCTCACCGTCTCCACAGCAGCAGCCAACTGTTGATGCTCAAACTAATGAGTACTGAGCAGTCCTGCCTGTCATTCTAATTTCAGCCCACGCAAATAATACAACTAAGTTTATGAAATACGACAAAAATTGCACTCCAAACTACTGTTAAAAGTTCACTTTTAAGCTCTGAAAAATCCTTATATAGCACATACTTCAAATATATTCTTGCCTTATGAATAAATAAGAAGCTCTACCTTTCATATACACTTATCAGATAGACTTAAATAATGAAATTTAATTTGATTTTTTCTATAGGCTGTTCCAGTATATTTGAATTTTATCTTGTTTATTTAAGTTACTATTGTATGTATCGCTTTATCTGAGAAATCATTATCAATACTTAGATTTAATAATGATGCATATCTTCAGTTCCCAACAAAATTTAGTATTTAAAGACCTTACCAAGCCTTGCATAACAAAAGCTGGAGAACACAGAAGAAGCAAAGCAGTAGCAACAGATAATACTGTGGCTTGAAAAACCTTCATGTAACCAGCTACAGAAAAAAAATAAACCAAAAACACTGGATTTTTATTTATTTCACGCTGTGTTCTTTGTAAACTGCATTGAAATAAGAGAACAGTATTCACGGATGTTGGAGTTTACAGTGCCTTGCAGTAAGTGGTTAAACAGTATTTCATACTTCTACGTTTCTGAGCCAAAGAGTATTACACAACATGGACAGCAATAATTTATAAGATGTATCCAAGACCACACTCCATTCTTTATGAGATGTCACACAACAACAGATTTAAGAGTGAGCAAGTACTTCACTGAACAGGTTTTGCAGAAAGAACAATGCAGTTAAGATTTTTTTTTTTAATTATTATCGTTATTTGCATAGTAATAGCAGTAGTAAAATCATCATCATAATAATAAATAAAAATAAATTTAAAAAAATCAGGAGACTTTCAGTACAGATATACAAAGTAAGAAATGTTTCCTTCTCTGAAGAACTTTCAGCTCAAATAGGCAAAGATAGTTAAGAACATCTAAAGAATGAACAAAAGGGAAAGTTTATCCCCCAGGTTTTTGTTAGGAAACATTACACAGGAAAACATGGAAAGGATATTGATTTCCCCAAATCTCAGCTACAGATCACAGTAGTAGAAAAACTTTATCCATTTGTAAGAAAAAAAAGCATATAATTACAAACACAATTCCTTCAAGAAAAGATGAATAAAAAAAGAAAGAAGAAAAATGAGGGACACTAACACTAGATCCCAGCAAAAAGCAAATGCTACAATCCAAAACCATGCTCAGAGCCCAATTCTTGTGCTGCTGACTTCAGTGAGATGAATTCCTTTCTCTGCAGGTATCTCACAAGGAGAGATGCATGTGGAGGAATCTACATAGAGTAAATCAATCCGACAGGCAGTATCAAAGTACATACTTAAGAATTCATGGGCTTTCAGTGATCAGTGTTATGTAACACAGACTGCATTTCAGCTCATCAAGTGGTTCAACTTGAGGTATAACTAGCTGCAGGTTTCTCACACAGAAGTAGGATTTTAAATAAATAAATAAATTCACCAGCCAAATCTTAACACTGCACAGAAATGAAAAATACAAACTAAATCAAGTAAGATATTACACTTAGCCATTTGAAATGCAGGACAAACAGACAAAAGAAATCATAAACTAATAATAACTACATAGTATCTTCCTCAGCAAATGAGTTACTCATAGGACTCAAATATTAGAAATTCAGTGAATTGGCCTCCAAGTTTTTTGTGTTTCCTTTACATGAGGTGACAAAACGAACCTGCAACTTTTGCTGTTTTCCCACCACAGAAGAGAACAGACACCAAAGTCCTCTTTAACATTTTTCCAACACCAACAGGATCATCAAAATGGTCAGAGGCTACATGATCAAGAATCAAATTTAATTACTGGGAGAGCAGCAGGACATGATCGTCTAAAAGCTACCAAAAATCAACTAAGAGAGAAAACTATCTCAGAGCATGAAGGAGAATCATGACAGGGATCATGGCCATGCTCTTGCAGAGTTATCTGGTGCAGAAAAATGCAATCAGTTACCAGCTAGTAGGATGTGCATTATGACCCTCAGGTAAATAATTAAAAAGAAATCCACAACAGAGAAGAGAAACAGGAGAAAACACTCCTCTCCCTCAGGTGTACCATTTCTAAAAGAGATCTGCAATTAAAATCCATGTAGCCAATAAGTCAAAGATACAATCCTTGAAATACAACTACACTTTCACTTACTTTTCTAACTAGTCTCTATGAAAATTATTTTCAGAATGAGATTCCAAGTGGAGAATTTGATGTACTGCATTTCTGTAAAGAGCTTAACTTCTACTTTATGCATCTACACTATGCACACATACCTTCCTTCATCTCCAAAAGGACACCTTCTCTAGACTCATCACGTCTTTACTTCCTCCCAAGCAAGCTTCAAGTACACCTTACCTTCTTTGCCAGCACCAACCCACACCAGAAGAACATAGATCAAAAGGACTGGATAGTGCTAAAAATAACAAAAAGCATCATCTGTTTAGCTAAATCCACTAACACAGAGTCAAGTAATTAATGATCCTTCTACACCTTTGCATTTACAGACTGAGGGAAGAAACTGCCTCTCAACTGCAGCTGGCATACTGATTAGACTCCCACCCAGGAATAATGATAACTGAAAGGCCAGCCAGCACGTAAGGCATTCCTTGGTGCTAATTAGGGTGTTAACAGAGGTGGGCTCACTGCACATTTATCAATGGCTTGGTTTGTGCTATCTTCTCACGTTTCTATATACCATGTTCAGAACATCAGCTTAAAGCTTCTGTTGCTGATCATGAAAATGTATTATTGTTAAAGGGAAAACTAAGTGCAATTCTATTCTGTCTGAGTTGGGAAGTAAGGTGATAAAGCCCCCTTAAAGTCATCAATAGTGACTTACTCTGTTTAAAAAAAAAAATAATTAATTTAAAAAAAAAAAAAAAATTGAATTCATTAGCTATTCCACGAGATATCCTGAAAATTCTTTACTTGCCTAAGCCTATTCACTTAAGTATTTCTGGGCATGATGAGTTGATGATGTTGGCACTACTATATTTGTAAACTTATACAATATTTCATGCAGCAAGGTATTCCCTGGAAAGTCATTCCAGGGATATCCCGAGTGTGCCTTGAAGTGAGGCAGTTACCCTAAGGATGCATACATGAGTCCTAAAGGCATAAAAGAAAGCATGCAGAAAGAACACTGACTTATGATCTGGCTCAGGGCACACAGCATTATTGAAAAAGGGGAAATCGAGGTTTTTCAGACTTCTTGGTTCAGTTTGATCATTTAATTATTTATTTATTCATTTTCAATACAATTATTACATAAGGTAAAACACAGGTGGCAGGGAGCAAAAACTAGGACTTCAAGGCATAGAGAAGTGCAGGGCTTTGAACGGTGATTTTAAGATTGCTAAAATTTGCTGTCTTTTCCTTGCTCTTTTTTTCATGGGTTCTTTGAATTCCATAGATCCCCACAGTCTGAAAAGTATCCTTATTAAGATGCAATTTTATGGGCGCACTGCTTTCCACCTCCAAAAGGAATTGGGCAGGTTGGACACCAAATGCATTCCTCTAACATTTGTTTTCCACTGTTTTCAATGAAGGCAGTTAGTACCTGATCTGATTCAGTAAGTCTCAAGGTGCTGAAAAACCCCATGTCGTCAAAGGAGAGTAATGAGTATTTAAATGAGACAGGCTGGATCCTGTACATCTTCAGAAGTGCCTGCTGAAAGCATAGGGGAAAAGACAAAATTATGGTGGGCAGACAGCACTACTCACCGTGGAACCAGGCACTTAGAGTGAAGCAGATGGCTATTAAAATTAGCAGACTGGATTCTGAATTACATTAGGGAATTAACAGTTTTATCAATGACTCATTTAAAACAACCAAGCTTCAAAATGAAAGTGAAGTGTAATTATTTTGAGTTATCTGTTGAAGAAAGGAAGTAACAAAATGTTGTAGTAAAACTGTACAGTGATTTACTGCAATAAAACAGTACTCACATTAGATCAGTCAAGCTGTTATGATGAGTGAAATATTAAAGATGAAATCATTTTACAGAAGAATTAAATCATTTCTGTTGATGAAAATCACACATGCACGTGAAAAACCAAAAATATATCCTTATGAAGTAGGAAAAATTCTGAAGGAAAAATGAGATGTTATGATATTTGGAAACAGAAAGAAACTTCTCCTCTAAGGCTTATAGTTGTATAGCTTGCATACCAAGGAGCAGTAACAAACTTCATGAAGCATTTGGAACTGGATATTGGAAAGTGTTGAACCAGGTGAGCAGCTGCACTGTTGTGGTGGTTGTGGATTTTGGACTTGTGACCGAGTGTCAGACAGACTCAGCCACTGTCCCACTTCCAAAATGCTAAATTAGAGGGAGGGCTGGCTATCAATAATTTATTTGTATGAGAAGAGAAGAGAGGGTGAGGAGGTGGTACTTTTATATGTAATCAACTGAAAATCATTATAGTAATGATAAAAAAAATAAAAAATAATTAAAAAAAAAAGCATCTGATTTTATTAGATACCTGGATTCCGCCCAACTTCCTGCATAGTTTTCTGCTGTTGACAGCCTCCTCTCCTTCAGGCATCCTAAAAGAGACCCCATTGAGAAAAGATCTGACAGAGGAGGTTGGTGATGTTGTCCTGCAGGTCCAGGTGAAGAGGGCATGCCATGTGCTAAGATGGGAACGGAAATCAGTTTGAGGCAGAGAAAGCAAAGGACATGTCAAGCCTGACCTGGCTGACAGGAGGGTGAATGAGTCAGAGGCTGACAGGGAGCTTTGTGTAAGCTGAACGTAGCAGCTTTCCATCTGCTGGTAGTGCTTTCACATTCACAAATCTCCTAGGTACCTTGTGGAAGGTTATGCACTTAGGAGCCTGTGTGCTACAGAATACATTTTATAAACACACAAGTAAAGCTATCAATTTATTTATGAGTATTTCTGTTCCTTCTCTCCCTTTAATTTATGGCTTTGTGCATATTTTGATCCTTTGGGCACAGTTCAGTTTCCCAGCACAGTCAGTTCCTTGCTTGCCAGGGTCTCGGAGGGCACAAGATGCATGTCAAATCAGCTTGCCTATGCTCTGCTCTGCCACGGCGGGACACAGCTAGCTGATTTAAACATCATGCCAAAACCTCTACCAAGAGCAGTCTCTACAGTGTTGATACATGAATACAAATGGTGGGGAGCAGTCCCTGAGCAGCGCCAGGCAGTCCAGCATGAGATGCTAAGCCTTACACCCACCTCTGTGAAGCTTTAAAGCCCACACCTAGCAAAGTCAACGGGAATGCTGCCTTTCATAGCAATGAGTGAATGCTCAAACAGAGAAAGAGCAGAGGGGAAGAAAACCTTGAAAATAAACAAGAAGACTTGTAGGGGGGTTATTAGCAGGTGTAGTAATTAATTCTCCTTCTAACTGTTTTAATATGGATAAGATTTCCAATCGACAATGTTCTTTTAACCCAAGTTTGCAAAATACACCACCCCCTGTGGGAAAAGAACTTACAAGTAGAAAACATCTAAAATATTTATAATGACAGTTTTTATATTTAAGGATGAACAAAATAATACAAAAAAAATGTAAACAGTACAAGAGTCTATTCATGTAGAACATTCAGTTTTGCCGCTTGCTACCCTAAAATAAGGATGGTGTATGTTTTTCTTCCTTAAGTTTACAAGAGACAAAATGTCCCCATTATTTGTCAGGAGTTTCTTTGGGTTGGATCCATACTTAGTAAGGATAACATTATTCAAGTTAGGGTTACATCCAAAAAGGGCTGAAGACGAGAACTGCAGTCCAGACTGGTGCTCTCAGTTTTATCAGCTGTTCCTACATCTAGAAGGCCCAGCCCAAGCTAAAGCTTAGAATTATACAATCACAGAACTGCTCAGGTTGGAACAGACCTTAAAGATCATCAAGTCCAACCACAAGCTAACCATACGACCCTTACAACCCTCCACTAAATCATGTCCCTGAGTACCACATCCAACTGGTTTTTAAACACATCCAGGGATGGTGACTCAGCCACCTCCACGGGAAGCCTATTCCAGTGCTTAACAACCCTTTCTGTAAAGAAGTTTTTCCTGATATCCAACCTAAACTTATCTGGGTACAACTTGAGGCCATTTCCCCTCGTCCTGTCACCTTTCACCAGTGAGAAGAGACCAACCATGCTCGCGTGGTCAATCAGGCACTCTTCCTGCAAGCTCAGTGGACTTGCATAAGAACCCACTGAACACTTCAGTGCTGCATTCAGGCATGAAGGCGCTATGAGGAATTTCACAAAACACAGAGCACTGCAGTCTCCATTACGGGTCACGAGCCTGGAAATGTGTACAGTAATGATTTCACCAGCTGGAAGACACACCTGTTAGATTCCGATTTATGCATGGGAATCATATACTGAAAATAATAATAATAATAATAATAATAATAATAATAATAATAATAATAATAATAATAATAATAATAAATTACTTTGGGTTGAATTTGGTTGTTCCAGAAAACAAAAATCTGGAACTGGTTAGTACAGGGAGAGGATAACAGCTTTTGCTCTATGGATGAAGGCATAGGCACACCTCTACTGGTTCAAATGACAGTGATTAGTTCTTGCCATAGAGCAGCACATTTGTGCTGAATTTTCACTTAGCCTCAAGTTTTCAAGCTGCCTCATTAAGCTTCCAGTTTTCTCTATTCCACTTCCAGAAGCTCTGGCACCCAGCTCTCAGTGCTGTATTTTTAGTGGGTCAATATCTTTGTAGCAGCCAGTGACACACCAACTTTATAAAACCTATTACTAACCTCATTTAGTAATACCTTTTTTAAATACATAGGTTTCATTGAACTGTTTTAATTTAGTTATGCTCTTCATGTAAATAAAATACTTTTCCATTTCTTTCCTCTGTGGAACAAATTAGATTGTTTTTTATCATCTCATTACAACATCTGTTCAGCAGAGTCAAGTCCAATACAATTCTGAGGTCAGTCCCTGCAGCCTGAGAAAACAGAAAATATTATTATCCTAATTTAGCAGTGATAAAGCACTGAGGCCAGCAGTTCATGTTCTGAATTCCCCAACGTGCTCAAAATTCTTTGATTTTCGCTAGTTGCACAGCCAAGGAACAATGTCATTCTGTAGAGGAGAATTCAGATAGGGTGGAAATAATTTGATTTTGGAAGACTCACGCTAACATGAAGGCAACTGAGAAGCTTGTGCAAAGGATCTAGTGTAGTATCAGTTTCAGACACAACCTTGTGGGACATCATTTAGGCTCTTACGTTGCTAACAACTATAGATGTGTTGAATTTTAATCATGCAATCTTTCAAATATCCACATTAAAATAAATAAATAAATAAATAATAATAATAATAAAAACCAATGTGCTGAAAGCCCAGAACAGTTCAATATGAAAAAATTATTAATTATGTGAAAACAGAACTATACAGAACATTTATGAGCACAATTTACCAGAATGCTCTCCATTAGCTCATGATTTGCTTATAAACAAATGTCTCTTGTAGAATGCTTCAGGTTGGAAGAGAATTCTGGTAGCCATCTACCCAACCCTCTCTGCTCAAGGAGGGACAACAAAAGCGGATTGCCCAGGGCAGTGTCCAGGTGGCTTCTGAATTTCTCCACAGATGAAAGATCTCAAAAGACAGTCTAAAGGAGACCCAAAATGTACTTTGAGATCTCACAAGATATTTTGAGATAATCTCTCAAAATAACTGTTTATACCAAGACCAATGCACTGCATGAGGGCATTCATTTGTTTACAGTTAAGTATTTTCACACATATACACATTTCAAATACAGAACATGATCAGAAGACAGTTTAATTTCCTTTTGCTCATATAAACCTGAGTTTAATTACCTAAAAGAATTCTGGAAACCTGCCTGTGTTCCTGAAGATGTGGGAGCTCCATCAGCTCTGTGTTCTACCACTCTCTTCTCCTGGATGTTCCATGTCTTGGAATCTACATTTTTTATGTCATCGGGGATATATGTACAGATTTTTGAGAACCTTTCAACACATGAAGACTAACTGCTCTTTAATAAAGTAGAAACTGCAGAAGCACTAATTTTAGATTTAAGAAATCGCATCTCTACAGGCTGGAACTCTTTTGCCTCAGAAAAAAAGCCCTAACAATATAAAAACCACAAACGCTAAGAACAAGTTTTCAAGATGAAACCAATGTACAGAAAAATAAAAGGACCTATGAAGAACAAATGCAAAGTTTTCTTTCAGTTTAGCAGTGTTACACTATCAATTTTTTGTTCAGTGTTTTAAACTCTTACATTATAAGAGTTTATGCCAAAGTGAAGCATACATCCTATGAAAAACTGGCCAAGAAAACACTACTTAAATCCTTACATTCTGAACTTAGAGCAGTTCTTAGCATTTGAATGTTGCAGGGCACTGGCATGTTCAATTGCAACTTCCACTGCATGTTCCATTGCAACATTCAGCAGTCTGCTTGGGCAAAGAGCTGTGCTTTAGATTAGAACTGCTCTCTGCTTTTACAGCCTAAATAACTCCAACACCACAGAAGTTAACATGAAACATTTAAAGGTGTTTTTGGCAAACAAGGTTATCTAAAACAATGTCTTTCTTGTGATCAAAACAACTAACAAATCAGCAACATCAAATATTACTAAGTACTGCTCCCATTACTGGGCTAGCATATTTTAATATGTTGCCTATCTACGTATAATTTTAAGATGTTGCAGTACCCACATGATTTACGTTAACTACAGCAAATATCAAACATTCAGAGCTTTGTTTCTCGTGTTCCCAAATTCCTATTAATTTCAACTTCAATATGAGTCTGTATTCACTACGGCTCATACTGCCTTACACAGACCCTCATTACTTCACTAAAATGCTCTGGTTAATTGAAGCACGTTTTTATAAATCCATTTATGAAAGAATATCTGAATAATGAGTACTACCATTGCAATCTCATTTCTGGTCATAATTCTCTACAAATTAAATACAGCCGAAATGGTCACAAGTTATGAGCATCTTGCACAAAGACATTTATTCATCACTCAAGTCCTCAGTTTCGTACTTTCTTAATTGGAATTGTATTTTCAGTTCCTTGGGTAGGACTCCATGACAGAGAAAGCTGAGCACAGTTTCAACAGTGAAATACTTCATGTCCAACTTTCTTTCTTGTTTAAAAATTCTTTACAGAAAGGAAAATGATTCTTTCCAGGAAATCTGCTATTAGTTTAACCAAAATAAGAATATTTATTTAGTAATATCTGGCTAAGAATAAAATACATTTTAGAATAAAAAAACAACATATTTAATTAATGTATGATTATACTGGCTTCTTAAAGGATCAAGATTAAGGATATATCTATGCAATTAGAACTTAGAAACTTACCATCATAATTGTTTCTTTTATACATATGCAAAAAGCCTTTGATAAAGGCTTGACAAAGGCTTTGCTTCAGTGCTGCACTGTGGGAAGCCATGAGTTATTTTTATTTATTTATTTTTGAAGCCTGCAGTAGCAGCTGTATAATATCCAAGTATGTCACCTCATAAAGAGACCAGGCATTTTTCTTTCATGCTGACCATAAGCACCATAATGAATGTGATACTGAATGAGCAAGTAAGGAAAAGTCTGACAGCTCTTCTCAGGAAATCAAGAAACTGAACAAAGATTAAGTTTCCAAAGAGATAAGCCGTTCATCATATGCAGGCAACTCTAAGCTTTGATTCCTATATTTATACAGCTCATTACTTTTTCACAGGAAGCAAAATGTTCTTGTTCCACAGTTGCATCAAGTTTTTGAGAATTTAGCAGTGTATGTATTAATCATTGCATTCTCTTCATTTTTTAAAAGAGAGTGTGTAATACAAAGGAAGACAACACGTTTTATTCACCAAGAAAAAGCAACAGCTCAGTTTCACAACATTAACTTTGACAAATTCTCATTAAGCCCTAACCTACCAGGACCAAAAGAGGAAATAGCTCAGGTTTAAACAAATTCATTTTCACAACTATTTATCATTAATCTCCTCTCATGTAGGCTCATATTTTAAACATAAAGGTATTCCTTGCATCCATGTCTGGTACTATTTTGCTTTATTAGAACAATTATGCCTAACTTCATATTTGTGCAAACACTATCTTCATGCTGCTTTCCAGTTACTCTAAGTCTGCTGAAATGTGTGTTGTTAGAGATACAGTGTGTACTTTTTAAAAGCACTATTAAGAGTCAAGACCTTGGCTCTTATTGAATTTTAATTGTAGACGTAATTTCACCTTCTTATATCCCTTCAAAAGCATTCATTTTACAGAACAAGCGCAAACCTATTCTTCTCTACTAAGTCACTTAATCTGCAACATATTAATTTTACCTATAATAGAATTTCCTTATTACAAAACCTATCGTATAACACAGTGGAATTTGCAATTAATGCAATGGAATCTTATGTCAGAGGCTAGAAATTTGACCTGCTAGATAGGTTTCTATTTCTGTGTAAAGCACTATTTTGCTCCACAGCTTGTTTACATTTTAGGTGGTTCAATTAATTCAACCTGTAAAATAAATTTTAAAAGATGTTCCTGTGAATAAAAAATAAAAAGAAATAAAAAATAAATTAAAAAAAAGCATTCTTCAAAAAAATTTCGATACATTTGCACAAAACTTGAGCCCCCAGACAAAATAACCATTGAATCATAGAGTGTCCTGGGTTGAGAAGGACCACAGTGATCATCCAGTTTCAACCCCCCTGCTATGCGTAGGGTCACCAACAACCAGACCAGTCCACCCAGAGCCATATCCAGCCTGGCCTTGAATGCCTCCAGGGATGGGGCATCCACAACCTCCTTGGGCAACTTGTTCCAGTGCGTCACCACCCTCTGAGTGAAAAACTTCCTTATAATATCTAACCTAAACCTCCCCTGTCTCAGTTTACAGCCATTCCCCCTTGTCCTATCACTGTCCACTCTCACAGAGTGGATCCTCACCCTCCTGTTTATGCTACCTCTGCAGATATCTAACCTGAACTAATGTTAATTCTCCTTTTCTAAATAAACTCTTGGTGTTTTCCTCCCTTTTATTCGTATTTTCTTATTTGCAAATAATGTCTGGTTCTTCAGAACTATTTAGTCTAGAAAAAAACAACGATCTTTGCACAAGATCTATGGATCTGACCTTGAAAATCAGTGCTTCTGCTAGCAGAGACCATACAGTCCCACATCTCTCAGACTCTTCTCACACAAGACATGCCCAAAGCCCATATTCAGTGGCTCTTTCCTGGACTAGCTGGAGTAAACCCATGTCCTTCTTGTACCGGGCAGTCCAGATCCAGTCACAGCATATGTCATTGTAATGTACGGTTTCCAAAAAGTAGATCTCCTTAAATAGTTTGGGATCGCATAGTTATTCCTTCATTTATCACCTTCAAATTAATTTTCACTAAAAGCTCTATCTTTAACTACTCTTTTATAGATGAAACACCTCGTAAAAAATCAATGGGTGCTTAAGGTGTGGATCAATGGTATAATATGGCATTTAGTCTTTATGTGAGAACAAAATGCTCTAATTGGCTACTCATTAATTCTTAGGATCTTTTCTTGGCAGGTTTGATTAATGCAGAGACTCTGTCCTTCATATTTGTACATTAGAGTCCTTGACTTTGTGAACAACTTTTTCTCTGCTGCCTCCCCAGCTTTGGCCATTACATCTACTTCTATGATACTTCAAAGCAATAATGAAAAATATTATTGTGGATTTAATATTTAACACTTCACCATGGGATTGTTCTATATGGAAAATTCAGATGGAGTCAGTGGATGTTCTGGAAACAGGCTGACTGTAAGCTATTTAGCCTTGTGGTAAGGAAAATATCGTTAGGGAAGGATTTAGATAAGAAAAAAAAATGCAAGAAAAAGAAATACTTCAAATGTAAAAGGAAATGCAGTAACAGCAAAGGACCCTCTAAAACTCCCTAACCACATTCCTAGCAATGCTTGTTAACGTAGCTGAAAAAGGAACACAAATTTCAGTCATTTTTTATATTACCTTTCACTGTTCTCTGTGTCCTCACATGTAACAAACACTACAGTGGTTCCACAGAAAATCAACTGAATTTTGCAAAAATCTTTTTTATATTCAAACATTATTCTATCTAAATAAAGCCCCACATCTCTAACAGTGGGTTAATAAAAACTGCAACAGTGAGAATACATTACATTTCTTTTAAGAGTTTTAAGAAAATTATACACATTAAAAAACAAAACAAAACAAAACAAAACAAAACAAAACAAAAAAACTGCTAACTGAGAATCAAAGGCCAGATTATATTAGATAATGAGGCCATAAAGATAGCGGAAGATCCTAAATAAAACTGGAGAGACAGCAAGTCCCAGTTCCACAAGTCCAAGGGAATTCTTCAAACAGGGATGATCTGTGAATCATCTCAAGGTAGAGGAAAAATGTTAAATCTATTTGCACAGAAGCTGCTCTCCCGAAGAGATGGAGCAGTAAATATTTCTTGTGGATGAAATTAGCAGCTCTCTCATAGATCACCGTCTTGAAGCAGCCTGGAAATTTATTAAAAATATTTACTCATACTAGGGATGCACCTATATGTATTAAGAGCTGTGAACCTGTATAAGAAAAAGATTAAATCCACAAGTTTTGCAATCATTTTAAATATATGACAGGAAATAAGTAAGGAAAACCACAAATAGAGTGAACAGTGTAGCAGGAGATGTTCATGATTAGCTTCATAAGCAGCCAATACTTGCTATTTGCTCTACTGTGAATGCATGGTAGCACACTGAAAAATCCTTTGGAAGGATTTGAATGAGGACAACATAGTGGCTAGGCAGACATTCATCAATGAAACCAATCAATAAATGTTATTCGGTTTATTTCTTCCCTTCGGCAGCAGAGTTCTGAGTATGCAGCAAACGGATCCCTAATAGGTCTCTGATAGAATCAGCAGCCCTTTCCTTAACCAAGAACAGGTGCTGCACGTCGCCTTCTGAGAAGGTTCCAGAGTATTGGACAAACACTGGGCATATGTTTCATAAATAAGCAATAAGCATACAGTAAATTTATTTGCAATATGCTGTAGTCACCAGGTAGTGAGGATATCATGAGCTTTGGTGATAAAAGTGCTTTGACAGGGCAGGAAAACAGATGTATTAAAATTACAAGCTTGAATATAAAAATAAATCAGATATTACATAACAGAGGATTTTATACAGTTTGGGAATTGATGCAACATGCAGTAAGAATCTCTGTAAAACAGAGCCCACCAGATCTCAGGATACCACATGATGCAGGCATGAACAACAGCAAGGGAGTTTTAAGCTGGGACAGCTACCGGCTACCCTGCACCACCACGAAGGCAGGAAGTTCAAAATAATTATGTGAATCTTGGGGCTGGGCAGCTTAAAGTCCTCCTGTTACTACTGGTATCTATTTACAGAAAGACAGCTACAGCAAGCTATGAAACAGATGGATAAATTCTTCCACAGCTTAGTGCTCAACACCAAGCATCTTATTTTTGAAAGCACGCGTAGAACACAGGAAAGATTTACCTTGTTTTACCCTCAGTTCTTCAGAAAACAAACAAGTGTACAAGGATGTTGTATGATAAATAATAGGGTTTTTATCCTTTCCAGTGTCTATTACTGGAAATCAGTCTACCTAGAAACTGCATTAAAAAGAGATATGACATCATGCAATACTTGAAAGTCTACATACTAAACTAGGATTAAAAAAGGAAAAGCTAGATAAAATTCAGTTAGCTCATGATATACTACAGCTGGTCACACACCGTGATGGTCCACATTAGCTCTAGCCCTCTTATCTCTTTTAAAATAATTATCATTTGACCTACCTCAAGCATTTTTCCAAATAGGTACAGCACCTATTGAGGCAACATTTCTCATCTTTTATCACCTAGTGAAGATGTCAAAATCTTTTAAAGCAACATCTGATCCTTTCCATACTGGTCCTGCCACTAGCAGCAAGATGAGCTTGGAGATGAGCTTGGATGAGCTGGGGAACCAAGAATGCCTCTTAGGATGGACATTGTAGGTCTACACACAAATGCAACAGCACATCAGTAGTCAGAGAGTGAAAAGTGGGGCAGAAGAACTTTTATAGCAGAGGTACGTATTTACATCTAGGTATCAAATAAGCACAGAATGAATGACAAAGTCAATGGTCTGAACTCTGATGAGACTAAAAGTCTCACTGAAGTCACTAATAGTGCTTCAGGTGTTAAATGGTACTGCACTGGGAATGGAAAATAACCAAACGGGACTGGAAGGCAACCAGCCTGCCCATTGTTTAGGGTCAAAGGATCAGAAGTAAGTAAGATAAGCAAAATCAATTAGCAGGTCTGACACTGGAGAATCAGGAGTTTGTATAATATTGGTATGGACAGATCAGTACAGATCAGCCACCAACCCCAAATGGGAGCTTAAAATTTCATTCCTAGGGTAGGGTATTTACAGAAACAGCTTATTTTTGCAAAAAGCACCATACATGGATTGATTGCTAACAGGGATGCAGTATCTGTGTGAAAGCTAACAGAGGGAGCACAGGCTATGGGGCCAGAAGTTATAAAGATATAAAAAGGCACTACGAAATCCCAGCTTCTCACCAAGTGAGAACAATGCCAGTAGCATCTTGGTATATAGCATCTCTTCAATAAACATAGTTTGGCCTCACAGACACAGGAACTGCTTACTGCTGCACTGCTCTCTCACAGGGAACACCTTACGTAGTCCAACTGTAACATTCTTTGTTTAAAAAGCAGCATAGACAGACAGAAATCCATCAACAGCAATTATTTTCCGCTTGATAAATGGTGCATAGGAAGGCAAACCCAATAGTGACATCGATGTCAAAGATAACACTGTACTTCCTGATTATACTCATATTTTTGAGTTTAGAATGAAATAATATCCTTAATTAAAATGATTAAAACCTCAACTCAGGGTTGTGGTACTGCATAAATGAACATTGTGATTACAGTTATTGGAGAGCTGCCAATACTTAAAAGCATCAGAAGTTTGACAATATTTTTTTTTCCTTATGAGAGAATTAGTCTGCACTACACGCAGCTGAAATCCAGAGTACTCACAGAGTAGCACATACTTGAAAGCTGTTAGAACAAACCTCAATATTTAAATTATCACTTGCAATGTTGAGCAATTACAACTGCCATGCATTTCTATTTCTGCTGACTGTGAGTCAAAAGAGCACCATCACGTCTGCCAAAATGAATGCAAATCTTTATTCATGCTGGATAAGCCTCCAGTAGATGTTAACAAAGGCTGATTTCCTCACTTATACCTTTCTCTGCTCCTTGATTCTTTATTTTTCTGATCCGTTTTTATTGCCCAGTACCTTTCCATTATCCAACACAGAGTTACCAGCACCACTGCAGTCTTGCTGCAGTTCTCCTCCCTAGATTGGTGCAGACAGATACTATCTTCAGAGCTGGTCACAGGGGAATTGATGAGATCCTGGCATCAGGGATGTTAAGAGCAGAATTCCAACTGACTCAGCTGAAGGCTGAGTTTTACGTAAGGTTTCTGAATGGTTCCCAAATTATTAAATTTTTACAGTTGAGAAAATCATCTGGATGAAGTGTATCCAATATCCTTAATAAATCACTGAGAAAAAACCTTTTCTACGATGCAGTAAGTAATCATTAAGAGCTGCAATAGCTGTTAATGAGTTGTGCTAAATAATTAATACTTCCAATATCTCTGTGAAGGAGATCATTAACCTATTCATTTCAGAGTTGGGAAACTCACCTATATGGATTGCATTACTGATTTTATCCAACCACGTAGCAAACCAAAGGAAGAGCAAAAACTAGGTTAAATTGCAGAGGCTGCCTCTTGCAGGATCATGGGGAAAGCAAAATCTACACAGGAATGCTTTGGTAACAAAACAAAAGGTTCCAACAACATCAAGGTGAAGATGGTAGGTAAAGAAATACATAGGACTTAATCACTTAAATAGGAAAAAATCATTGATGTTCTGGGACGTTTAGTTGGACACAACAGAAGTAAAGTCTGAAGATAACAAATAAGAAGAGAAGGGGAAGTTATCTGCTTCTGGAAATTTGGGAGAAAGGCGGGAAAAAAAGTCCATCGTGTGAGAGAAAAGAGAATCTATGCAAAAGTTGAAGGCGAATACAGAAATATAATCTAAGGAAATACAGAAATACAATCTAAGTGACAGAGTAATGGTGAAGAATGGTTGAAAGAAAACTCTGTGAACAGATAGACCTAGAAGTTACAGTATTTACAAAGCAGTCCTTTGTTTATATGTTTACACATATACATTTTAGAGATAACAGTGAGGTCAAGAAAAAACTCCATGAAGATAATATTCCAGTGTCAGCTCATATGGACAAATAAAAATGAAACTGTCACTGAAATGTACTATTCTCTGAAAGAATCACAGCAGTGGTTATGTCACTACACATAAAGAGATTCTAACCACATAAAAACTTCATTCTCTTACTAGCATCTGCAGCTTCATACAAACACTTTATATAGCATAAAATAGCATAAAAACCTTTTTCCTTGGTGAACCTGAGGCTGTTCAACCTAGAGAGAAGACTCTGGGGAGAACTCATAGCAGCCTTCCAGTACCTAGTGGAGGAAAAAAAGCTGAAGAGAGACTCTTTATCAGACAGTGCAGTGATAGGACAAGGAGCAATGGTTTTAAACTAAAAGAGAGTAGATTTAGATTAAACATTAGGAAGAACTTCTTTACTATGAGCACGGTGAGGCACTGCAACAGGTTGCCCAGAGAAGCTGTGGGTGGCTCCTCTTTTAAGGTGTTCAAAACCAGGTTGGAAAGGGTTTGGGCAACCAGATCTAGTGGAAGATGTCCCTTGCCAGTGGCAGAAGAGCTGGAATTATATGGACTCCAAGGCCTATTCCATTCCATTCCTTTCAAGATCACAAGAATTAGTGATCTCAAATATCATTTGAATCAGATAAATTCAAAACGTCATAGGAAAATTTTTATTTACTAGCAAAATAATAATAACAATAAAAATCCTTAATGATGTTATCAGACATTTTAATATCAGAAGTTTATTCTTGCAGTTTCAGTATAGCATCCATCTACTATGAAATTATTTTTTGTTCGTAAGAAACTATATGCAGTAGTAGAATATTGGTAAATAGACTCCGTATTGTGACTAAGACCCTGTTCCACAGGTTATTTTCCACAAAGTGAAAGTAGGATTTCTGGGTTTTAACTGTTGCCTGAGTTTTTTCCATTTTACACCAACTTCAGAAAAATCAGGAGCATGTAATAATGGAAGAAAATTCTGGTATTAATAAATGAAAATATATTATTTTATTATAAAAAGCATTTTGATGGACACACAGTAAATCTCCCAGATTGGAAAAGAAATGGAGTTCTCAAAAATGTGCGTGAGGTACCAAAACACCATCAAACAAATGAAATAAGCTACAGACATCCTCCTCAGTGGCATTACCTTTTTTGCCCCTGCAGTTTATGCTCTACACTTCATGAAACAGTGTAAAAGAAATTTAGAGAGCATCTGTTTGTTTGTTTTAGCATGAGTTGAACAAATTACTCCCAACACCTCTCTCACAGAACATCATTCAGACAGAGTCTGTTCCTTTTCTTCTTGGCTCTAGTTCAACTCTTACAAGAAAAATAACTAAGCTTTAAAATTTATTAATTGTAGTTTCTGTTGCGTTAGAAAAAAAAGCAGAAAAAGGGAGAAGACAAAAAGGGAGAGCACAGTGTACGATGTAACATTATAACCAGAGTTAAATATCATTAATATTCTGGAAATATTCGTGGTCTTTCATATTCATATAAAAAATGGATCTACATAAGCAATATTTCCTCTCCAGAACAGTGCCAACAGACTTGGATCTAGCAAGGAAATGGTCACAAATCTGATATTAAAGTGGAATTAACTTCTTTTTGAACAAAATCTTATGTTCACAATATTTAGTTAAATATAATAAGTATATTTCTCCCTCACACAAAACATAAAATCACGTTTTTCGATGATTCCAGTGAAAACAGTCTATCAGCGTGAATGCTTACTCCACAATATCAAAGCATATTTGAAGGTCATAGAGTTGTTCAATGCCATAGATTCCTACAAATCAGCTCAAATATCATTGACTGAAAGCTAGGCACAGATTCATGATAGCAGATGCACTATAAATTCTTAGAGAACCAATACAAAGGGAATTTACAATACAAAGGAAAGGTAAAGAGCAGGATTATCTGGGGTCAATAAGAATCTAATGAATGAAAGAATAAACAATGTTTATTACCACTGGTGTTAAATTTGAAAATCCTTAAAAAAAAAAAAAAAAAAAAAAAAGCTTATTCAGAAACACCTGAGAAATAACTGAGATGGTGTAAATCTTTTTAATTTGTAAATTCATTCTGTGGCTGGAGATATCATAGGAAAATGGAGTGCGATAAGAAGCATTTGGTAAAGCCTGAGGAGCTAATAAACTGAAAGAATATGGTAAGTGCATGGTGAGAGTCATAAGAGGAATAAGATGGCATGAGGCAAGATGGGAGATAAATGAGTTGGAGGTAGGTGCAACAAAAGCAAATAAATATTTTTAATAAAATTCAGACATTTGATTGGATTATTTTTTTTTTTTTCCTGGTATTTTATTTCCCAGCGTGAAAAGGTTCATTTTCTTTAGGTTTTTCAATGAAAAATCTTTAGTTTTTGTCACAGAACAATGAGCTGTCCCTAAAACACCCTTTTCCCCACAATTTTCTGATGGTTCTTATGGAAAACTGTTGCCAGTTTCATGACACATCTATTCTACTGTCCTGCTCACAAAGATGTAAACACATATCGTTTTCAGCCAGCCATGGTACCAGTAATAGCTGTGGGGATGTGTGATTCAGTGCAGACTTTCAAACCCAGTGGAAATCTTGTGTAAGTGATATGATGGCTCCATGCATCACGTCTACGTTGCCACAAATACTCTCTCATTCATGTCCTTACTAACTTAGGACTTACTGCTGCAGGACATCTCAGGCTCTACACTATGACTACACTTTGAATTGCAGTCTGACTTGAGTGACCTCACTAGATATCCAAGAGTACATACAAGCATCTCCTTGAAGAACTGCACCATTTATCTGTATCCCACTAACTAACCTTTATTAATTCTCAGCATGCATCAGGAGGACTTGAGCCATTAAGACCAGCAAGGATAACTGTTAAGAGGTGTCAGTTAGAAAAATCGAATTTAAGGCAAGAAGTTGTATACAACCGAAAGAAGCAAAAGGAAAGGTGAACAAATGAGAGTCCTCTGGAGCACAGTCAATGTCCAGGATGACCTAAAAGTGGGAAAATGGCTAAAAAGCTACAGAATGGGGATGAAGGAAATGGGAGGCTCTTTTAAGATCTTGCAAATATAGTCTTTAAAGAATTTGCTCTTAGGAATTCTTTTATAGAAGGATGAAAATACTTAGATTAACTAGGAATTTATCTGAAGTATTAAGCTTATTTTGCTCAAAACATAAAACAATCAGTAGATTGGAATGGTTTTCTGCCAAGTTCCTCTACTGCAGCAGCTAATAAATAACCTACTGTGTTACCAATCTCTCATCCTCCACAGCGTTTTACATCAGGAATCACTGCTAATAAAATAAGAGCAAACAACATCTATTTTCAGAGAAGCTATTATCAGACCAGAATTACTCAGTATAATTGAAATGTTAAAACAAAAACAGAAATGGACTTTAGAATAAAGGAATATGATGCAAATATATCCAACCTGAGACAACAATTAATCTCAAGAGAATATGCACTGCCAGCCTCTCAAATTGCTCCCCTTGAATTCTTGCTTTTACTCTATGTTAAGTAGTGTAAAAAGAAGGAAGTGAATCTTCTGCCCTCTGGGATGAAAAGATTTCAAGAAAATACACTGCCTCCTAAAGCATTAAGTAACTTTAATGTTCAATAAGCATATTAGTGAATAATACAAATAGAAGAGCACAACAAATTCTCAGTAGTAAGAGAACTCTCCTCATGCTTGGCTCTGGCAGGTTTTAGTCGATATCATGGTATAAAGAAAAATTCCCCTATTAATCCTACGATTATTCTCCAGATTCTATAAATCACTCATGTTTACCATTATTCAGCTGGCATTTGAGGATAGCAACCTATCAAACCTATGCATAGAGTAAGAAACTAATAAAGAAGTTGCCTCTTCTCTTCTTCTTGTTCCCAAACTGCAATACCTGTAGGTTGGGTTTAAGAGTTTCCATGTGGGAAGGTGAAGCAAAACATTCTGTGATAATCCAGAACCAAGAAAACTAGCAACCATAGCTAACATGAAGGAGTGATTAATTTCAGTACCTTGCTAGTTAGGATCAAGAGCACAGAGAACTGAAGATTATACACAGTGCTGAGGACTGAGCCTGAAAAAGTAAAATACTGCTAATGTGACTTTTCTACCTCTGAAGAAATTCCCATAATAAGGCTGTGTAATACTGACTACACATCTAGTACCTAAATCTGGTAAACACTTTCAGGTATTAGAAATACTGCCTGAAGTCATTCATATCATCTAGAGGACTCCTTTGGAATTAGAAATTGAGTAGTCAGGCTTGTTTAGCAATTCAAACAGTGTGAAATAGCCAGAAGGTGTGATTTCTTCAGATTAATAAAGAATAACCCAAAGGACTCTGAAGTCAAAGCATAACTAAAGAAACAGTCAAAGCTTCAGCACTTTATCTCATCAGACTTTTGACAGTACGTCCTGAGAGAGACTATTTTATCTTCAAAGTGACACAGACTCTGAGTTTTGTTCACTGAACCAGGAATCTGGTGCAGAACCAACTGCAGTCACATTGCCAGTACTGAAATCCATTTTAAATACTGACAGGATTATACTGACCCTCAAAGGGCACAGTATCTTTCAAGTGTGGTTTTATGGTATTAGCTGGTTTTGTTGTTTTGGGTTTTTTTTCTTTCATCAGAGGATATACTTCCAGATAACTACCGCTCTGTGTACTAAAGCTATCCCTCTAGAAACTGCCCTGACTTAAATAAGCTCTGACTAATTATAGACCTGATCCTAGAGACTCATATAAGTAAACCCTATGTGGTTTATTTAAAATTACAGGTAAGAAGACATCAAGGAAGCTTGTTGTTTTTTGTTGTTGTTGTTTTGTTTTGTTTTGCTTTTTTGCCTAAAAACGAATAACAAAATAAAAAGGCAGAAAAATCAAGTCACATTCTGCTTCTACAACTGTTCTGTTGTTTTTTCTTCACCCCCTTTCTCCATCATTCTATAGTCTCCATCTCCTTCTATTAACACTGTGGCTGTAGGATGGATGGTCATGTGATAATGGAGAATATTCTAACAGAAAAATGCCCCTCCTTGGTTGCCACATAGTGCAATCATTGCAAAGCGAAGTATGTTCCATTTCTGGTGCAAAGGCTTTTATCCTGGGCTTGTCAGTAAACAAAGTACAAATTCATGAAGTATGAAGTTTGTTTTGTTTTGGTTTTTGGGGTTTTTTTTTGTGTTGCTCTTTTTTTTTTTTTTTTTTTTTAATTATTATTATTCTGGCCCTAATTCAGTAATGTAATTAAACAAATTAAAGCTTTAAAGCTTCTAAGTTTAAGCTAAAATCAATAAGAGCATCCACACACATGAAACTACGTATATGACTAAGTAATTTGCTGAATTACAGTCTTTGAAGGGAAAAATAAAGGCCTCTGCTAAAAGTCACAGATGCCTGGTATTTCAGAAAGTGACATCCATATTATTCAAAATTCAACAGTAAGCAGAACAATTCACTAATTATATAGCAGGAAAATATTTCTAGGAAAATGACGTGCTGTTTACTCTGGACTGGGGAATATTATTAATCTAAATTAAACTGACTATCTTGATATCTTAAATTTTACACAATCAATACAATGCTGACTCAGCCCCCATGCATTTTATTTGTGCAAGAGAAGCTTAGAACATGAGAAAGGATGTCCTTCAGCTATTTTCTGAATTAAATACCACACATGGACATCAGAATAACTGCAGTATATATGTATATATTTCTTAATCTCTTTCACTTTAATGTTCCAGCTGCCTTTAATAATTTGTTTATTAGTGCTTTTTTCAATACTCTTTCCTTTCATGTCGCCATAATCATAACTGTAAATAAAGTAACATATTTTATCAGATGATTCTTTCTAAAGACACGTCCTCTGTCTTTGCCAATTCAGCCACCTGGGTTTCTCAGCCCTCATGACTCATGGGCTGTGACCTTCATCCAAAAATAATGAGAAAAGCCACGTTGGTATCTGCTTTTGTCAAGACCACCTCTGAATACTGCAGCTCCAAGATAGCTGCAACCTAAGTCACTACAGAAGTGATTGCTGGACGTTTTTAAATATAATCAGTCGCAAAAAGGGACTAATGGAGAAACTGGTTTAATAAGTTCCATTTTTTGTTTGGTGGAAGTGGAGGTCTGTGTGAGCCTTTTGCTAGTTCTTAAGTATGGCTCTATGATTTATGACCTGGCCATTGCCTAGCTGCCAAAGTGAAGCAATAAGAGCATATGTGTGCTGGGGACATGACTCCAGCTTGTGTTCGGTTAGCTATGCTAACTCTGTGTAACACTTAGTTTTCATTTTAAAACAGGGCCTGACAGTTTTTCACTCATATTCTTGCCTTTTGTTTTAGACACGCTGCCCTTCCATGCCTGAAAACTCAGCCTTTATTTCTTGTCAACAGAAAAGAGAACAAGTGATGAGGCAGCACACCATACTAGACTACCCCAAAAACGTTGCATAGATTGTCTCCTTTAATGAATAATGAATCACAGTACAAGTCTATTTGGAAATTCTCCAGGTCATTCCCGTACCCTCAATGACAATACTACTGGGATAAGAAGTTACAGCCAACAATGTCGTGGAGATCAAAACAGCATTAAATAATGTTGACTTCTGTATTTTCAGCTCAGACAGCAACTTCTGGATACAATGAGTTGTTGCTTTGCAGGAAATTGACCTGTTTCATGATATTGCATCTTTTGTAGGCAAACAACTTCTTTAATAAATAAAAACTACCTCACTGTTTCTGACAAACTGTGTTAAAAATACCTCAAAGCAATAAGACTGTAACAAAAACCCTAACCCCAAAAATAAATAAATAATCCCACAATTTTATAATCTGTTCAATGGTAATTAATGCACCTTACATCATAAAAGACATTACATGCAGGCCAATGAAACAAATTTGAAATGTTAACAACAATTTAGGGAAGCATTAAAATGTATGTAATCTTGCCCAGTTACCACAAGAGGTGGCTGACCTGACCCTTTGCCTGTATATATCCTAGATAATCTAAAGAAAATATCTCCCCCTCTCATGCTTCAATAAATGAAAGTGCTGTGCAATCTTCCTTTTCCTCAGCCATTATGCAAACAGTTTGCTGGCTTGTAGCAAATGAACATCCAAATATGTATACATATTAGGTATGTATATATACCTAAGCAGCTAAGTTCTACCTTATTTGGATAGGACTATTGGTAATACCACTTTGGTAGGCAGGGGGAGTTTGGAATACTGCAAAGCAGTTTTTCCTGCCTTTCAAACATAAGATGCTTTGTAGACC
This sequence comes from Excalfactoria chinensis, assembly GCF_039878825.1. Taxonomy (NCBI): domain Eukaryota; kingdom Metazoa; phylum Chordata; class Aves; order Galliformes; family Phasianidae; genus Excalfactoria; species Excalfactoria chinensis. The sequence goes on along the minus strand of NC_092825.1, from coordinate 10,540,908 downwards.
ACTACTCTCTGCCACACTGCTCACACTGTGTGCTGGGAGGCCTGAGCTATCAATGTCTGCAGGGTACCTACTGGGGTACCTACTGTGGTTGATGCCCTAGGAATGACTGAAGATTGAATCGCTGATCTTTTAAGTGCTCTGGTTTTACAGTGACATTCACTGGAAAGTTACTTGGGCTGCTTTCTTTAAAAGATGTTTGGTTATGATGCATCACATCATCTTTTTCTAACCAGATACTGGTCTTAGATTTGCTGACATCTCATCTCTGATACATACAATCTACAGTGAACTAAGGAAGACAAAAATTCATACGAAGAAGGCTAAACATGTTGCTGGGAAAACAAAAAGAGAAGGAACTGAAATGAAATTACAAAGTTACTCCCTTTTATATCATCACAAGATCCTATGACCAAGGAAGAATTTCTCAGCTTTTGAATTAAGTTTTCAACAGCATCTTTCAACATAAAGAAGGCTTTAAAATCTGTAGGCTTTTCTTCCTATCATTTCAGAGATAAGACAATACAGATCTAAAGAGAAAGGTAGAGATCTAAATGAGACCATGTCTGCCTTTTAAGTAGCTAATGCCTTTTAAATTTTGTGTGACATCAGTGACGGAGCCAAATTATATTAAATCATCTATTGACAACATCCAGCATACACTGGCAGATAATGAATCCTATCTTATGATCCTACTGAGTAGTTGTGCTTTTACATCTCTTTCTGTTTATACACTATATTTATATGCTATCGAAATAAATAAATTTACTAACATATATGAATTATGTATTAAGCTTAGATTGATTTGCACATACAGAAAGAAAATTATGGTTGAAACCAATAGTATAAATTGCCTTTTCTGAGGTTTTATGTTCAGCTCTAAAGATTTATTACTTGAAAAGTGTCTCTTTTGGTCATATTTATTGACTCTAAACTAGAAAATAATAATTTTCCTTTAAAGAGTTTTTGCCTCTTAGTAATTTGAGCAGACACATAAAATAGCAAAGTTCCTTCTCTTTGTCCTCATTTGTGTAATGCTAGCTATCTTTGTCTCGGGCTATAACTTGGTAAGGAGGCATTTATCTATTAGCATTATTCCTTGCTGAATAAAGTTAGGAATCTCTAGTGCTGGAAATTTACCAGCCAATTTTTTTCTTACCTAAAACTTACCCTCAAAAAACATAAGCAGTGTGCAAACTGGTACATTTGCAAATGTTGTTGCAGTTCTAGAGCCTCAGCACTTGGATTTTAAATGGAATGAGGGAGACATAACCTGCAGCCCCATGTACAGAAGCATGTGGCAGAAGCAGGTGTATTGCACTGTGTGGGAAAACAGCTCTGGATCTTGAATAATTTTCCCATCTGCAGAGGCAACAGCACCCAATCTTGCAGGACTAAGATGAAGAATAACTACGGAAAGGAATTTCTCTTTTCCTGAGAAGAAGCCAAGCCCCACCTTGCTACAAACTCCTTTCAGGAGCTGTAGAGAGCAATAAGCTCTCTTCTGAGCTTCTTCACCCTGGGAGGATCAAACCAGAGCTGAAGCTTATGTTCTGCTTAAAGAAGCCCATCAATCTTATGTGTGGCCTTCCACATTATGGTGAAACCTGTGTAAAACCTAATCTCTCCCAGTCACTGAGTAAATGGCTGGCTTATATATTTTTTATTAAATTTTGATTTTAAAACTACATTTTTTGCACCAAATGCTTATAAAACAGAAAGTTCTGCTTTCCACTGACTGTCATTAAGATGCAATTCTTGGGAACAATTTATTGACTTCTTTTTGGATACTAGCCTAGGTTTCTGGCAGTTTCTGCAACCCTTTAGCAGACTTTGTTGTAAAGAAGTAGCTTACAACATTTAATGCTTTCCATCTACGTGGTATATTATTTTGAACAAATACCAGACAGTTGCTAGAGAATTCATAAACTTCAGAGATTTTCTGGAGTCCATATGGGTTCATAAAGGCAATTAAGACAGACTGCAAGGTAACACATGTTTGAATCAAATATGAAGAATACCAAAACTTACTCCCCAAAGCTTTTAACCTTCAAGGATGAATATTAAGCATTAACTTTTTAAAACACAGACACACCAATAAATTACATAGGCTTATTCCCATTCTTATTTCAGCTTTTGTTGTTGTTGTTTTCACTTTAATAGTAAATCAAAGTGGAGTGTAAAAATTCTTTGCTTTAAGTAAAGGTCACTGGGCTGAAAAAGTTGAGAAATACAGTACAAGATGAGACAGACACAATCTAGTTTGCCAGACTCCGCTGCCAAATTCTGGTGATGTGTCTACAAAACCATGACATGATGCTGTATTTCTTCTCATAGATTTAAATGATGTGTAAAATTTCTAATGGAGACAATTTCACAAAGTGTCGAATCTGAAATTCTTTCAAGTTGATGAAGGTCATTTAGATTACAAATTAAAATATCTATTATCAAATTAGAAGATATTGCACATATTGGAACAACCTTTAAACAACCTTTCCGGTACTTAAAATTTCTTTCCCTCTTTGTTTTCATAAAATAGATGATGAAAGCAAGCAAAATTTCAAGACTTTTCTCATGAACAGCTTACACTGACAGGCTGTGCTACAACAAGTATCAGTTGTTCAAGGCCTAAAATGGAACTGGTTTTAACTTTGTATGTCATACAATGCATATGTCACCATACTTTGCAGAATTGCTGTACGGTGAATTGGGTTAAAATCCCTATCGATGGAGGAGACAGCAACTTCCTTGAGATTAGCTGAGCATGAGTAACCAAAAGTTTGAGAGAACTGACAGAGGAAGCAGGGAGAGAGAAGAAAGGACAGACAGTGTCAGTTCAATCATAGAATCATATCATAGAATGGCTTAGGTTAGAAGGGGCCTCTGATACTGTAAATACTACATCTGGTCAAGTTAAATCCAATAATGTCAGGTAAGCATCAGAAAGAAAAAAAGAGCGAAGTCACCCATGCCTGTTTGCAATCACATTCTACACTAGGTGTTGTAAGTATTCCAAATAGCTTCTACAAGCAAAATTTAAGAGTAAATTTGTATTTCTCTGTACAAATCCCCAAAACTCTGGGCAGGAGTTTACCACTTCATTGCTTAAGTACATCAAGCATGACTAGAAAAGCATCCCAAATTTAGAACACTCTTGCAGTTATTCACTGTTACAGTAGAACAGCATCAGAACTGCAGTCAGACTTTTCATGGAGCTTTTAAACTGAGATCAAAGGGTCAAACATAAATATTATAAATATTTTAAATACTTCAAATACACAAGACCATATTTCAATTTATGCAAACTCATATAATCAGTTTAGCAACTGATTATATCAATGTCTTAAAAGCAAGAATAGTAAATTTTAAAGTGTTGAAAAAAAAATCTCTATTAAAGCCAAATTAAGTAAGAGGCCAATATCATATAAATGTGGGCATATCTAGAAGAGGATATTTCTGGAATTTATTGTGGGTTTTTTTGCTTTTTTTTTTTTTTTTTTTTTTTTTTTTTTACTTGAGTGCAATCTGAAAGCAGGAGATCAAATGGCAAAAGGAACATAAAATCAGTATAACTTTGTTTAGAATTGAGATACACTTCCATGCATTTTATATTCTTCCTATTGCTGTGCACCATGTTCTCATACAACCTCTAACCTATGCTAGTGAGTCCCACATTTCTGTGGCGTGTGAAGACCTCTGAGCTCAAATATATTATTTTAATTGAATCATCATTCTTATAATGATGGACATTCTGAGAGTACTTCGTTTTATCTAGATTAATACAGTATTCTAGCCAGATTTAGTTCAGTAACCAAAGAAATATCAGGAACTTTTTTTATTTGTTAGACATCAACAATACTGAATTAAAATGGGCATCGGCAAACCTAATACCTTTCTTTTTGTGCTGCAGTCCCATATGCTTTGGAAGATTCCCTCAGTATGTCCCTTGGAAAACCCTGAACAAGCCCTGAATTTGGGATTAGAGAATAGAAAGCTGCAGCCTATGGACCTGAACATTTCACTAATATCAAATCCAACAGTGTGGAGGGGGGAGGGTTTCTCTCCACCCACTTTAAAGCTGGTTCCATCAACTTCTACTTTCTGGTGTTTGTGTGTCTAAAGATCACAGCAGTGACCAGGAAATCTCAAGCTGCTCAAAATTTTCATTAAAAATTGAAAACCGAGTTCTTTCCAAATTTGGAGTAGATTGTACTAAGCAATGCAGTAATGAACTCTTTGTCATATACCTGACCAATGAGATGGATCCTAGGCAAGCATGCTTTTTTCCAACTATCCATCAAGCCTTTCCAAACACCTTTCAGCCCAGTGATTAATTTTAATAGGATTTAAAGGAGGGGGAAGGTCTCTGAGACACTGAAAGGCTGATCACTCAAGACACAAAACATAATCCCAATTAATGTCATAAATGTCATATATTCAAAAGCACATGAGTGAAAGGCATTTTTAATACCTTGACTACCAAAAAAAATAAAAAAATAAAAAAAAATGGTTTTAATTAAAACTTCCACCTTAGTAATCATAATTGTAATTGAAATACAAGAGAAAAATGGAAAAATGAATTCTCCCACTCCTTTAAAAGACTCTTCTTGTTTTCTGTTTTGGTTTGTTTTGTGTTTTTTCCCCTGCCCTTATTCAGGTGAACCAGAACTCCTGTATCAAATGAGTATTTAGGAGAGCAATGAAGATGAAAAGAGAGGACAGCTTCCACATATTGAGTGGGCTCAACCTCTGTAAATACTTATCTATGGCCACTGACTAAGGGAAGTCACCAGTCTCCCTCACTCAGTAAATTAGATAAAGTAAAAAGAATAAGGATCTAAGTATCTGGAAATGTACATAGGCTACAAGAGAAATGATCATACTTCACCCTGAGTCCAGATCTGGATTAAAACCTACCTGCTGAAGCATTTTGTTCTTATAAACTATAGATGAGATTAAAGCAGCAGATAATAGGGAGATTAAAATAGGAGAGAAACACCACTGTAGATGGGGAAGACAGAAATGCACGTATAAGCTTTTTATGAAAATAAATCTTACTAATTTGAAATTAATATGCCTTTGGCTATTTGTATAAAACTAAGACATTTTACTTATATATGAGCAGAATACTGCCCTAGAGATACATGACAATTAATACTTGCTCGTGTATTCTTCATAATATGAAAATTCAAAGCTGAAACATCATTAGATATTGCTGGTAGTTTTCTGCAAAATAAATAAATAAATAAATAAATAAATAAAAGAATGATCAGGTTGGAAAATCCCTTCAAAGAACATCAAGTCCAACTATCAGGCCTCCAAAGCTTAAATAATAATAATAATAATAAAATATGAAACAAGGAAAATCTCATACAAAACCTGGTGTGTGAAGGCTGTAAAGCCAGTTCCACACTGCCAGTTCCTAATCCAAAAACAGGAGAAGTGTATGCACTGGCAAACTAACTCAAGTGCTGCTACTGTTGAACTGTTCGATGGTAAAACACAGAAAACAACTCCCACTTGCCTTTCAAATTCACCTCACCAGAAGAAGTGAGTGCCCTGATATCTGGAGAGCTTTTTCAGAGCTTAATGAACTGTAGCTGTAGGGAGGAAAAAAGTAAGAAACTGAATTCTGTTCATTCTAACCATATTTTTTACTATAATTTAACCACGTTTTCTATCTTAACTGTTTTCTTTCCCCTTCAGTTCCTTCTAGCATTTACAGAAAGGCCCAGATCCACAGGAGAACATCACTCCATGTGCCTGTTTCTGCTGATCCAGGTGGACTGTCTCCACCCAGTATTCCCTTAGCTTATGTACTGAAAGAAAGCTGAGAACAGGAAAAAGCGTGAAATTCTGAGACAGTTTTATTTGTTTGTATGCTAATAATGAGCTCTGTCTCATCTTCATAGCTCATCTTAGATCTGTGTTTTCAGCTCTCACAAGTTGGGGAGTTTCAGTGGTATGGGTGAATTTCATAGACAGTGAAGCCATGGAGTCTATTTTGTACCTGTCTGTTCACCACAGGTTCTGCTGTCTCAGTTTTGATTTTTCCAGATGTATTTGCAGAGGAAAGAAAAAGAAAAGCAAGTAAACCTTGTATTTTTTGCTACTGTTTTTGTTGTTGTTGTTGTTGTTTTTGTTTTTGTTTTTGTTTCCTAGCTCTGTGTCTCTCTGTTGAATCTAGGATGAAGGACTGATGAATGAAGAACCAGAGGTGAGGCTTGGCACATAGCAACACGGCTGACTTCTGAAGAAGAGGGTGGGTATGGGATAAGACACTGTTCAGGCCCCACATGTGCTGCTTTGGAGATACGCCATCAATGACAGATGACTGCACCAGGAAGATCCACAGGGGCTTTGTTGTGCGTGTGTGGTACCCTTTTGCTCAGCACTGCTGATGCCACAATTGCGACTACTGCAGTGACTGCTGTGACAGCTGGAGATGAGAACACAGCTATGCTGGATCTGAAGTCTGGAATTTTTGTAGCTTCTGGGTTTGTGATAATGGGTTTGTCTTATAAGGAACACTGGGAACTGACGATGACATAATAATGATAGCAAAATTCTGTCTTTGGACAAAGCTTCAGCAACAAAAAGTCAGCTTTGTGATCATAATACAGAGCAGAAAATTAGTTAAGAATTTTTGCTGGTCCAAGTTGTTCTGGAGGAAACTGCAAAAGGTAAAGAGTCCCAAACTGCAACCTTGAGGACATGACAGACTTCTGGTGTTTTGTGTTCCCCACAAGAATTTTGTAGGAGAAAAAGCACAGTCTTCAGAGCAGCTGCCAGCTGCTATTGCTAGGATTTTGCTTCCAGTTGTGGTAACGAAGCCAACTGAAAAGTATTCCCTCTTCTCAGAGGAAGAGAACCCGATTCCTCAGCCAAGGTTGCTTGTTCTGTTTTGTTGTGTTTCCACTGACATTTTTACCTTTGCTGTTGTGGAACTCCCAAAGGTATAGAAACGTCCAGGAGATTCAGCTGAAGCGTTACCTTAATTTTTAATACCTGTTGAGGGCACATCCAGCACAAGGACAAGAACTGCCAAGAAATTCTGCTTTTAAGGCAAACAGCTAAGCCCACATCACCAATTTTTTTTAAACCTTGTATGAATTCCATCAGAGGCTCTCAACAAAACCATAAAATATGTGGGAAACACTACCAGTAGTTTCTGCTCTCTTTTCTACTGTGTGAAAAGGCTTTAGGCTCAGTATTATTCTCAGAAGTAACATTCTTCAGTCTGTAATACAGTCTCCTTTCTAGTCCTGCCAATATTAAAAGCAATGGGTGCAATGCATCTCCTCTTGACATGTTGTATGATGAATAAAATCATATGGATTCTTTCAGTGACTGTAATCAGATAATTTCCTCATTTATTCACAGAAATACTTGGGAAACAATGGACTAAATACATAAAATGCCCAATATCCTCTTGTTCTTTAAAACACATTCATTTGTAATTGTTTTACTCTTTGAGAAATCCATTTACTACATGTTTCCATTACTTTATAGAACTCTCTAGTTTCAGGCGTCCTCTGAAAACACTGCTTCACTGAGCTTCTGATACATTAAGTGGTATAATTTATCACTGTTGAGCATGCAGAATTTTGGACATACTGTCTCCAATGTAATCCCCATTTCTACATAACTATTCTTTGAATAAGAATTTATAATCTCTTTGCCCATAAAAAGCACAACTCAACAAAAATATGTCAGAGATTATTTTGCTATGTGGTTCAGCTTCTGAAGAGACAAATTGCTTCACCTGTTGCAGGTACAGCTATAATTCCTTAGGAACTGGTAGAAAAATTAGGGAAGCAAACAAAAAAAATGAGTGTTTCCTCTTCAAGTCCTTGCCTGTGCCTATACAGCTGTGGATAAGCAGTCATGAAAAATAGCTCCTGCTTGTTACCTTTGGGCTGTCTTTGCACCATCAGTGATGTTATGCACCAAGCACATTTGTTCACACTCTTCTGAGTTCTGTAGAAGCCTGGAAGGCTGGTCGGCTGGAAGGAGGTCCTGGGTTTACACAGACATTGTTTTCAGAGCTGCTGCCTAAACCCAGCAACAAAGGATAGCTTCAGAAATGTGCAGAAAGCAAGCAGGAGTCACTGTTGTGTACAAAGCCTGCACAAACTTCTGCATACGTTTGTGTTCAAGCTTAAGTGAAAAGCTGGTATGGTCCAGACGCCAGCTCACATTCTCAGTGATGAAGCATGTACACAAATGATGAACAGTATGGCATTCATTAGAAAAGAAACCTGTTTTCCTGTTCTTTGGACTCTGCATTCGGATGTACATGTACTGCCAAATTTATAGGAGTATTACTGCCAAATATTGCATGCCTTTTTCCTAAAATTAGATGGGCTTTTTACCTCTTCTGAGACAGAGATCCAGTGCCCAAAATCTATTGCAGAAGATGTCTTAGCCCTCCTTCTATCTTGTCTGGACTGATTCAACTCCATTATAATACCGTTTCTCTCCAGGTACCTGCAGCACATTGATAAAAGTTGGCTTAAGCTACAGTGTCAGCTTTTTACTGGTGTGACTGAAGATGTGAGCATATGTACTTCTTCTGACATTGCTATTACAGGGCTGATAGCACCTTAAAGTGCTGCAGCTATTTGCTACATAATCATGAGTCAAAGCTCCTACATTGCTCTCATTGACTTGGTACAGATCATATTTTTCTCAGAAAGAAATCACTTGTTTCAACAGCTGCAGAATTCTCATAGTAGCTTCTGACCTGAAAAGGAGTATTTGTCCCTGTCTTCTCATGCTAGAGTGCACATGGCAGTCTATGAGGAACAAGTTATACATTCTCTTCAATACACTTTTCAAACTACCATAATTATTATCTATAAAAAGGACTAAAGTAGCAACTAACTAAATAATGCATGTTGCTCATCAAAAAAATATAGGTTTTCTAAAACTGATTCAAGTTAAGGCCTTTTTCACCACTTATTCCATCGTTCTGCAAGTTACTCATCCATCAAGCAAGAAATAATCCTGTACTACCCCAGACATAACTTTCCTGTTGAGAGTTAGAGCAGTATCTTACACAGCGATGTCTGACCGCTCAAACATCACTCCGTTTTACTCTGCTAAGTGGCTTATGGGGTATCTTGATTAATTCATGCCAGATCAATTTAGTTCACTCCCTGCTTCCTATTTTATTAAAGTTCCTGGAAGCTAGGGCTGCTCAGCACCTTAAGAACACTGCTCAACTGGATCTAACCTTTCTAATTTTCAGCTGTAACAACAATAATGGTCCAGATCCCTGCTGTTTTAGTTAGCATCATATCGAGTGCCACCAGAATAAGAGATGGAGTCCCTGGGTTTTATTAAGAACATTTGCAAGCAGACTGACAAAGGCAAGGTCTTCTCTGTGCCTTGTGAGAGAGAGATCTGAAAACACTTCTTATGTTAAATATATTTTAAAGAGCTTGATGTTACTAATTAATTGAAGGTTTTTTGTTTTGTTTTGTTTTAATGCATTATTATGTGCTGTACAGATGAAGCATGACTCCTGCTATCAAAGTGATGTGGCACTGTCCTTCCTCAGGAACTCATTCAATGCTTACAATCTTGGCAATAACTCAATAGTCATACTGCAGGGCATGAAGCACTAGCAAAATAAAAAATTCAGCTGAATTATGAGGGATTGTGGTATGTTGTACACAGAGACAAATTATTAACAATACAGACATAGAGCAGTGAGTCCATTGGTTTGTTCACACTTTGATTGGTTCTGTTTTGTAGTGCCTCCCTTCTCAACAGACAATTCTAACCCAAAGGATGTGTATGCCTGAATGTTCATCCCGACTGTGGAAACACTGTACTCATTTCCTGTCTGGTGAAACCTCCATCCTTCATGAAGAGCAGTGTGGAAAGATAGAGATTCCTAGAGTGGAGAGAGAGATTCTCTTCATGGCTAATATCACTCCATCAAGAACCATTTTCAGGGAATCACTAGAAGAAATGCCAATTGACAATGGCATCAGCCTTCATACAGTCCTTACCCATACATGTCACAGGACCTGAGTGTTTTGGATGCTCTTTAGACAGTCAGGTCTACTGGGGTCTACTCTACCAGAAGGACGATCAGTCATTCAACCTGAAACAGTCATTTCAATTTCTAGCTGCCTGGGGCTTCTTAGGAGACTCAGCTGAAGTATAAATGATTCCCTGCCTAAACCCAATAGCAAATACTGTGTAGGCATAACATAAGCACTTATCTCCTTATAACAGAAAACCAGGAAGCTTTCAGACTAAAAAAAGAGATGCTTACTGTGTTGTGCAGTCCTGGAAAGTAAATTTGCTGGATTGCTGTCTGGGTCAGTGAGATTTATCCTCCAAGGACTTTAGTCTACTGGATTTTACTTTGGATCCCAGCATATGAACCCCAGCCTCTTATTTAAGGTTAAGGAAAACAAATCTCTTGACATAAAAAAAGGTGTGATACCAATCAAATTCACATTAAGTAAAGCTCTGGTGAGTTTTTAAACTTAACCTTGCAGTTCAGACAACCACAGTGCTGATTATTAATTTCTAATTTATTTCATAGACCAGATAAGATCTAGCTAATCATGCCTACCAGAGAGAAAAAGTGTTTCTAATAGTATTATTCTGTTTCATATTCTTTAGTTTTTATACTGTATCATTCTATAGTTTATATTATTATTCTAAGGACACAAACAGGCCTTCCAGCAAATTCTTCCGTTTCATACAGCAATTTTTTCTCCTGCTACAAAATAATTATATTAAAAATTATGCCACCAAATAAGAGAAATTCCAGACCCTTAAATACATTAAGTTCTGTTATTCTAATAAAAACAATATATCTGCAGGGAGTTTCACACAAATAGGAGTTAATGAACTGTGCTTTTACATCAGTTTCATTCTGCTCCTTTTATTTTTTAAAGGAACGCAACATACACAGAAAACTAAGAAGTCTCATAGCTGAGAAGAAATTAAACTTCATGAGCACAACAAGCCACTGAGACCATATGGATAGGCATTAAGACTTCCTGAAATGCAGTCTTCATTCCAAAGGGCTTGAAAATACATGCACTAATGCAAGTGGTGTTCTTGTACAAGTTCAAGGCACATGAAAGCACTGCTAGTTACTGCTTGTTTACAATATTTGTCATGGGTTCAAAAACAAAATTCAAAATTTAACAAAAAATTCATTTTGTGGAACCTTTATGTTTATATAAATTAACAGATATATTCAGAAACAAATGATCAGTGAGGAAAAAAATATGTCACCTAACTTTGTCAATGTTATGGTTGTTTTCTCCCTGGAGAAAACCCACAGTGGTTGCCTGGTGTTTGTTTAAAGCTGCTGGATTAGTAACAGGAATTGCCATATTGAGGAGCTTTTCAGAAAGGAAGATACGTTATAACAGAAATTTGGAGGTGATGAGCGCCAACAACACTGACTCAGTGCAGAGGAGTAACTCTTCTTCCACTGATGGCAAAGGAATGCAGAAGCTCTCGGCACCTGATAGGATCAGGGTGACTGTGCAGTGAGATGCTAAATTGATATTAATTTTATTTCTGAGTCTACGTTAGGTAAAATTTCCTGCAGAGACTTAACTTAGTGCTTATGCTAGCAATAATTCAGGCTCTTATGCTTACATCCCTATAGAGGTCTAATCTGTTAGCTTGCTCTAAGGATGCCTGCTGTGCCTCAAAGGTACCATGCTGAAAAGACAAGTGATGCTTTCTTTCAAAAGAAGAAGAAACTTGGCCTCTACCCATCTTTAATATATTGGTGACTATTAAATATTTAACATAAAGTTATGCTTAAGGCAATCAAGCAGAAACTGGAAGAGCTAGGTCTAACCGAACATTTTAGGAGTGTTAAGTTCACATCCCCTCTACCAGCTGCAGTTCTTCTGGGCTGCATTTTGGCTGTATGCACCTCATGACAGTTCTTAAAATCTAGAGATTTGTGACTAAGCCACATACCAAATCCCCAAAGCAGACATTGCACTTCTCTCTGCAAGGGCAGCGCAGGGTTTCATTTATCCCTGCCAGACATGCAAGTCATGCACAGCTTCCAAACTCAAAACACAGGTGGAGCAGTGCTCTATGTGATCTTGGGTAAATCACTTTACCTTAAGGAAAAGTGCCACAGAAAAGGTAACTAAATCCACTACTCACCTAATTCTCTAAAATTCTCTAAAACTGAATGCTACATCAGTGTTGCAGTGACAGGTATTGTGTTCACCTTAGGGGCTCCTGAACTCTTTGACTGTCATTGAATTTGTAATGTTAGCAAGGCTATTGCTGTACTTATTATAGTCCCTACTGAAGATGTGCAGAAGCCAAGTCACACTACTGAGCATCGGTAAACCCTGTGTACCTCACAGATGTTCAGAACTCCACACTGGTACCATATTCCTGCCACAGCAGCAGCAGCTCCCACTATATGAAGAAGTACTCCAGTCTTTGCCCGGCAGCAAGCCTGGATAAAACCTAAAAAACACAGCACCTGGAAACAAGGATGAACTGCAAAGTCTTTCCTCTGCTATCAAGATCTCCCTCCACCAGTGTAATGCATCAGCTTTATTTTGCAGTTTCAGTCTCCCTTTTTTTTCCAATCCTTTCAAACTCATTTTTTTTCTTTTCAACAGTTCTTCCACTGTTTCTTCACATTCGTCTTTCTGAGGCAGTCAGATACAAACTATCACTGCTTGAAGAAGACCTGGAGCCAACAGACTGCTTTTACTCTAACTGACACAAAAACGAACAGCAAGTAGCTATTTTATAAGAGTTATTCCATGCCAAAGTTCCCCATCTCTTCATCAAAGGCAATTTTTTAACGCAAGAGAATAATCTTGTTTGAGCTCCATCCATTGGGAACTCAACATAAGGGACAGCAGCACATGTCCCACGTGCCTGCCAAGTCCTTAAGTTTGCCTGGAAAAAAATACCAGTCACAGGTATGCCAACATTTGCTACTTTTTTCAGTACAACAGACTTGCTGTTCAATCAGGTCCTACCAGCCCATGCCAAATTCCCCGTTTTTCTCTTCCTCTTTCTATAAGAAACTAACAGTTCATCCCCAGACTGTCTCTCAGCCCTGGAACAAGTGGAATTTAAACTCCATGGAATGGCTGAGACAAATATAAAGCTAAGAGTCTTTCCAAAGGACACCAAGTACAGAGAACAGTCACATACTGTACAGTGCAAAAATTACTTTATTCATTACCACATTTGTTTTCCGGTTTGACAAGTGCAAGGCAACTGTATTACCTTATATAGAAAAGACACTGGCGAGGCACAGACCTGACAGACAACCAATATTTAACACTGTGGATTACCTACCACAATGGGACACTGACAAGCAAAAAGAAAACACATTTATATAGAGGACAGCTGTTCTTGTTGAATTCAACAGATACTCAGAGTCCACAAGTAGAATTGCCACATACACAGATTTTCATGAGTGTACCCTTATTTAGTGGGAACACATCAGGTCAAGATAGTGCTGCCATACAAGACTGGGAAACTGGCCATTTTTAGGGAGGAAGGCCTCAAGTTCAAACAAATTACATGCCCCAAAGGGGCCTTCCTTTCTCTCTATTGCTCTGGCTGATTATGGAGGGAAAGAAAAAAAGTATTCAATGTTCTCAAGGGCAACCTAATAAATAGTATTCATTTAGCACCAGCATAAGTCTGTTGAAATGTACTAAGTAAAACATCACGATTTCTAGTTTTCTATGGCCACTTACTCATTACTTTACAAAATATTCAATCTTAATTAGAATTATCAGACTGTGACCAGGCATCTCATGCTGCAAATGTCAAGGTCAAATACAACAAAAATAAAACATAAACAAAATAGAGAGTACTGTGACCTTCAGTCCCACCAAGAGCTATGACCGTTCCACTACCGGTTTCAAGAAGTCTGGAGGCACTCCTTCCAAAACTGCATTGCCCTTTGATGCAGCCTTCTGAGTAGAATTCCTAGGCTTAATAATACAAATGTTCATAAAGCTAGCCTGCATATCAGGTCCAGTAAATACTTGTGCTCAGAAATGATGTGGGATGACTGGCTGTCTCCATGTAATAGAGGGTTATAGAGTTTCCCAGGAACATGGCAGCGTGTGAGTAGAACTCCTCATGTGCTATGTGGTTCTTCTACCTCAGATGCTTTCAAACGTACCAAACTTCTGCTTGACACAGTTCTGCTGCAGCTATGCTGCCTGTTCATCCTCTCTCTTGGTGAGCTTTGTTATGGCCTAGTGGCACTTGTACAGGACTGTTGGAGCTAGGAGATTTGTACACAGTTGGTGTGCTCTCTGCAGCCACAACTTCTGCTGGACAAGTAGCAGGACACAGGAAAATCCATTCACTCCAAGCCACTTTGTTTGATGACTCTGGGAAGAAAGAGAGGGACAAGGCTGTCACCCCAACCTGACTGTCCTGATCAGAGATGTGTCAGACTGTTGCACAGGTAATAGCTGAGCATGCATTTTTTTTCCAGACAGTCTGAAATTTGTAAGCTGCTACATCCTGATCATGAAAATGACCCATTTCTCTGATCTGAGCTTGTTCTTGTCTCTGCCTTGCTTTACACAATTACAGCTTCAGACCTTCTCCCTTTAAAATCATCCAGGGGTATCCCAATATATCTCCCCTTTCCCAAACTCAGATCCCAAAACAGACTCACCAGTGTACAAATCCTTCTTGCTGTCCAGAAGGAGGAAGGAAGAACTCTCTTCTCCAAGATCTGGGCTGTGTGCCTGGAACATGCCCTCTTTCACATCAGTTGGCAGATGAGTGCAATTCAGTCAGAGGGCTCATAGCCAGGTCTCAAATGATGATGGCCTGAGGACGAATAGTTGAGTCTTGTCTGCCTCTGAGCTGGGGCCTGCTGGCAGAAGGAGGAAGAGGAGGACTGGCTGTCCCAATGCAAAGAGCACATGCTGGAGTGTTTCGGGCATAAGTGCTGTCTGCTACAGGATGGGGACCATGCCAAGAAAGATCTGACACTGTCTTTGGAAAGAGCTTGGTCTCTCACACTGGTGGCATGATCTTGACTAGTGGATGTCCCACTGTAGTGCAAGTTTACCAGAGATCAGAGAAAGCTGAACCCTATATGGACATACAAGATGTACAGTAGAATTCTAGTGGTTGTCGGCCCTGCATATAGCAGAGGGGTTGGAACTAGATGATCATTATGGTCCTTTTCAACCCAGGCCATTCTCTGATTCTATGTTTCTCCAGAAGGCTGAGTGTTGTCTTCACCCAACAGTCAACCTGCCATATAAGAAAGAACTGAACGGCAAAAATAGTGAAAGTCTACAACTTTTTTAGTCATTTCATCTGGGAGCAAGGGCAGCTAAACCTAACTATGGTGTAAGTTTCTTCAGCTTTTCTGCCTTTGATATTGCATTGGTGACCAATCTGTAGGAACAGCCCTAGGCAATGAGTTCATTACACAGTGAGACTTTGGCAAAGTTATGATGCCATGTGTACTGTTCCCATATGAAGAAGAGATACAGGTGTCCTCTGGAACCAGTTGACATGGGGCTGCCTGTGACAAATGAGGTCCTGAAGAAGACCAACCAGAGAATTTAAAGGGGTGAGAGGGAGGGAGCTGATGGCACCAGTATGTCTGTACAGCCTCACAGAAATCAGGCTCCTCCAGGCAAATTTGGTCATTTAAAAAGTCAACTTGTTATACTGAAAGGCACTAACTCGTCCTCAGAGATCACTCATTGCACTCCAGATGGAATTTCTAATGGTTCAGAGATTTTGGATAATCAGAGCTTTTTTGCATCTTAAAGACACCTCTGCAGCTCTCTTACAGAAGAGGGTGGACAGAGATGTTGCTCTGTGCTCTGTACCCACACCAGAGGCATGCTCCATCCCTGCACTACTCATATATTTTTTGAATTCCTGTACAAAAGTGCCAGAATCCACAACTGTTTTCATGAACTTCTGCTTCTCTTTCAAAACATTTTTAAATTGCTAATTGCAGCCATCTTTGTTGTTGAACGAACATTTACCACCTCATTGTAGCCCTTAGAAATAGATTTATCAAGGAAATGCTTGTAGAATATTAAGTATAGCTGAAATAATGGATAGCATTGTAACAGCCTTCCCGAGGAGGTATTGTACGATAGTTGGCCACAACAGTCCAAAAATAGAATGACTGTTCTCCAAATCAGTAGCACACCCAACATGCATTGCTCATGTCTCATCACAAGGAACACTTCTGTCTTGTACAGCTGGACTCTTTCTTAACTAGATTCTACTGGTCACATGCTACGTTTAGTTAGATGTGTTAGCATCTTCTGTTGTTTGTATCTTTCTTTGTATCATTCATTTTCTATTTTTTTCCACTGTTTATATTTATCTAGGAGTTAATCACCTACCAAATCAAATGTTATCGACTGCCTGGATCACCTGGAATCCTGCTTTCAGTAATGACCTAAAGAGGATTTTTACAGGAAAGCAATTAAGGAATACATGTGTGAATACTACTGCAATGCAGGTATAGGGAGAGCAGTGGGAATGCTCTCCAGACACCAATCACGTAGTCAGCTTACACAGTAACTAACTGGATGCTGTTTCATCACCTTGAACCCCTGAAAATTATATTCATATTTTACAAACTTCATAGAATTTGAAGCTTTTTCTTGAAACCTAAGCACAATGCCTCAGTGAATGGCTTTGTACTACAATGAGTTTCACTATAAGGGACTAAAAGCTGCCAAGCCCCATAAAGCTCTGAGAAACCAAGAGCTCTCAGGGGACCCCCTGGCATGTGGATCTAAGGCAATGGGCATTTCTCTTCACAACCTGGCTTACTTTCCTTTTACCGAGCACTGGGTTGTTCTCATATTGAAAGAAGAAAAAAGAAACTGAAATACACAAATCAACTTCACATTTTGGCTTCCCATGCTACTAAAACAAAACAAAATAAAGAAAGAAAAAACAAACCTGAGGAATTAGTCTGCCCACAACAAGGCTAAAAACTCCTTATGTCAATGTAACTTCAGCTAATTGCAAACTTCTACACTTTACAACCACAAAGACACATTTTTTCTCTGTCAGAGTCTGCTAAATCCTTCATTCACCTCTTTCCCCTCAGGGGCACCACTACAGTAGCACAGATGTTGCTTCACATGAATTTTTCTGTAAACTGAACTTTTCCTTGGTGTATCAAGCTTATCCATTAGGTCTAATAGTGTATTTCTTTTTTTAATCTGCCAGACAGGAAGACCTAAAAAACCCCCAAAAGAATTAAAAGATACATTCTATTGTAACTATTGCTTCCAAGGGTTTTTTGCTACTCTACAAAACAAACAACTTCTACTAGAACTAAAAGCTAGAAACAGCCATTTAACAGCTGAATTTAACCAAGTCTTCACTTGACCAGGAGCTGAAAAGGACACTACAGATTAGAAGAGTGAGAAGGAGGTTTTAACTCTGCCAAATTTCCCATGCCATCCCAGTTCTAGATGTTCCTGGTCAGCAGGACCAGGGATGAGATAGATGCCCACTGTAAGGCAGGACAAGAAGAGAAGTGTTTACTCTGTAGAGGTGCTAAACAATGCAGCTGGAACTCCTTACACACAGCTCACACAACATGAGACTCATTCACCAAAGGGGAAAACACAGAGGGTACCTAAACATAGACAAACTAATTTCACGCACCTCATTTCTTTAAAAGCTAAAAGAACATCAACAGATTTTAAATGAAGTGTACAGTCCTTATTTTAAATTATTTAAAATATATTTGAGTAAAATCAAGATTTTATATGAATAAGATATGTTAGAAAACAAAACAGCAGCAGCTGAGTTCCACAGAAGTTCTGTCCATCCAATAAATATTTTTTGGATACAAGAACTTTTAATTAAGACTCAGTTCTCAATTACTATATGTACCACTAGCTCCCATGGCTTTACTAATATGCTGAGTGTTCAGATCAGGACTATGGGGTGTGTTTTTTATTCACTCCATAACTATCCAGACCTAAATTTGATTGGCATTTTGACTAGAAAAGTCTTCACGAGCAGATGTATTTTTTTCTTTTGAAAAGAATGCTTCAAAGTGCTGCTAATAAATGAGACACTTAGAAAAAAGCATTTGAAATAGTGTAGATAATTACCCTTTTAGCATCCTACCACTATTACCATTTATGTAACTTCTGATATACAGTCAAGAATAAACTACTGAATTACAAGTTGGAAGTTTGAAAGGTTATATTAACTTTCTAAAATGAGAATATGCTATAAGAAAATAAAAAGATTCTGCCAGAAAGGGGGAAAAAAACAACCAAGAGGAAACAACCAAACAAAAATCACCAGAACTAAACCTACCAGGTACATTTGAAAAGAAAATAAATGGAGATACTTCACACCCACACGGCTCTTTCTGAGTTCATTTTTAAGCAGTCCACAGTTCTATATACAGAAGACATCAGCAAAAAGTATTTTCTGAAGTCATGGAAGGAATGAGCTTTACTAAGTAGAGCTGCTATTTGCATATCATTAAGAAATATACCACACAAAATCCTCTAAGATCAAGACCTGATACTGGTAGGTGCTGTATGAAAAAAAGTCTGTATCCTAAGCTGCTTACTGTCTAAGCAGACAGACTATAATCAGCGTGGTGTGCACATAGTCTGCGCTATAGCACAGCATTCAAGCTAGTTCATTTTTTTTATAGCTATGTTACTCATAAAAAAAGAAGCGCGTGTGAAACTGGACCTAAATCTCAGTATCCAGTCAATTATTGATGTACTATTTTTCTGTCTACAGTGCAAAACATTACTTTCTCCTGAAAGCTTCAATTTTCCTGAAATTTTAGGTGTAAGCTTTTTCTATGCTGCTTATTTCCTGCAGGGAAAGATACTGTATTCCTAAATTTGACATAATACAAGCCTGTGCACTAAGCGGTACAGGGCAGACTCACAAAAGAACTCAGAGATGCTGAAAATGAACAACAAAAAAAATCTTCCATTCATTCTCTAATGCCCATAATTCTTCATGTTACACCAAAATAATTTGTTGCTTGAGGAGTAATAACAATTCTGGAGTAATAACTTGATAACTAGTTATAGCCCTATCATCTACTCGAGCATGGCATACGGCATGCCTGGTAAACTGCGTAACAGTGTTTAAAAGTGCCAGTCATCTCTCTACCCTGAATGCTCACAAAGCAGAGAACAGTGACTGTCCTCCTACAGAAAGTGGCTTTTCGTGCCATTTTGTTTATGTAAAAACCCAACTGTAGCAAATATATAGCCTGCTCAACCTGCTTCCTGTAAGTCTTAATCCAGGTATGGAATGCTAATGGGAGTCAGGTGCTGGCCCCAGACTGTTTACCAAACTCAGAAAGAAATATCCGTCCCAGACTGAGCTCAGTTCAGCACTCCAGCCAGTTCTCATCATTCCTACCAGATCACATCAAATAGCAACTGATTATGATTCGTCCTATCTTCATTTAGTAATGGTACTTTGTGTAAGACCTGAAGAATGTGAAAAATCACTAATACATTTGCCCACCAGTAACCAAGGTTCTGTCTAACTCCTCATTTGACCTTAAAATCAGATGCAAAGTGAATGATGGCATGATCTTATTCACATGGAAGTCATAGAATGAGAAATAAATGGAGCCAGCAGTAATTCTGAAATTTCTCAAAGGAAAAATGACTACTGAATGTTTAAACTCCAACTGTATACAACAAGTAATATTTAGAAATTAGAATTAAATTTTGCAATCCTTTCTTATATTTGTAATAGAATTATCTTAAATATATTATAGCAAGAGACTTTATGGGGGATAAAAAAAAACTTATAAGAATCTGGTTAGCATTCCCATAAACATTACATTAATACCACCCATGTATTCCACAACAAATTAGGTTGAAGAAATTCTGACCTATCCCCAGATATCAAAAGAGCAACCGTCTACTATGCACAACTTAGTAAGGCACTCTTCTTATGCTGATTTATGTATATATAGACAAGTGGGTTGGACAATCTTAGGCATTTAACTTTAGGTTTTTGATAAGTTCATACATTGAGCAAATTATTAACTGCCCAAAAGAGTGCATCAGAGTAAAATGCTCTCAACTGGGATGGTGTCTCTCCTTACATGTGACAAATGGCTAGAGAAGATAACTACAGCTCCAAAGATTTCACTCTTTAAAGGCAAAATTAAAGAAAAGAACATAAAGTGAAAGCGGAGCTTTGATTCTTCAGATGATATAACTTCGTTAAGTACTGGGTAGAGTATTTTGTCACTATATAAGCTAGCTTGGCATCTAGGGTAAGAATATTTAATAGAAGGCAGCAATACAAAGAGAATTTACAACTCATGACTCCCACTTCCTGGCAAAAGGACCTTACAGTTTACATAGGCAACTGCATAAGCACACATGCACACACCAAGGTAAATGGCACCCTTCTTTAGGTATCTTTTAAAAGACAGAACAGACAACTTGTATCCCAAGCATCTACATTAAGCAGTGGCTGTATACATGCATCACACATGTAGGTAATGGGCAGGTTTTGGTACCAGGAAAATGTACTAAGGAAACCAGAAGAATCTCCAACCATGCACACTGAAGATCTTAACTGCCTTCACAGTGCAGGTGGTGAATTTAGGGCTGTAAGCTTCAATCTCAAAGACCAGTAAACTCAAGACTACAAGACAGAGTACTGTCAAACTACAATTTCAGGTGAAAGCAGGGGAATAAAAAAATAATCCACCTTCTTGCAGAACTCTGCTGAGGTAATTTAGCACTTTAACTTAAGAATGATTGGGGAAAATGCTATCTGAAGCCCTTGTGCTGACTACTACCATGGTAAGACATTAAAATGTTACTTTCTAGTAAAAACTTTACAAATTGAAATAATGTTGTTAAACTTCTCTTATTTATGATTCTAAGACACTGTATTCCTATATGACATATAATTATTCATGCCCTAAGCACCTTCCTGATAGTGTGCTTCTTAAAATGCTTTTTATAGATTAAATAACTTTCGCCAGCAAATCATATAGTTTGGTATGTAAGCCATGAAAATGAAGCCAAAGCAGCAGTGTGAAAATGAGATGAACAAGCGGGTCATTAGGGATTTCCGCACTGTGGTTCATGCTCCCATTTCCTGCCACCGTGTGTGTGACCAACCCCTTTGCACCTCTCCCTCTGCAATCTGTGTATTCTTCTCAGTACTCCTCTCATTTGACCTAATTTTCCCTTTTGCATTGCTCCAGTTCTACATAATTACCTCTCAGCTGCCCATTCTTATTCCCTGTGAGTGGCAGATCCAAATACATGTCCCCTGAACTACTAGCTTCCTTCATTTCTCTTTCCATATTACCTGATCTTGATGTGTTCAGCCACTTAAAGACAGTCTGAACCTACTCACTGCATGGTCAAACACCCAATTCTGTTGGCCAGCCAGAAGGTGTATCTACACCAGATATCAGATCAGATCCTGCACTGTCTCCCAGGTGCAGGTGCCTAAAAAAAACCTGTCATATGTCCTAGACAATCAGGCTATCTTCTGTTGGAGAAAAGTGTAGCTCATAGCACCCTGTCTAGCTAAGACCAAGCTTAACCTGCTGAGGCTGAAGTTTCAGTAATGACCAGCCTAATGCTATAACTACAGTAGGATTTCTTAAGTAGTCTGAGAGCTGTATTCCCTTCACTTGAGTGGTCGTTACCACACTAACTCCATCCTTCTGGGAAGAGAATGGAACCTGACTATTGTTTTTTTCCTCTCTAGCAATTGTACTTCAGTGGAGCATGTGAAATCAACTGCTCTGCTACTGTCGCAAAATCACAACTGGAAATCTGCAATTTAGGAATTTTACCTAAGCTTGTTGACTCAACTCCAAACATCATTTTGTCCCACTTCCCTATCACACCTCGCAAAATTCATAGAATCACAGAACAGTTTAGGTTGGAAGGGACTCTAAAGATCACCTAGTTCCAAACCCCTGATATAGGCAGGTACGCCTCCCACTAGACCAGGTTGCTCACAGCCCCATCCAGCCTGGCCTTCAGTGGTTCCAGGGAAGGGGCATACAAAACCCTGCTGGGAAATCTGTTCCAGTATCTCATAGTGAAGAATATCTTCTTAATATTTAGTCTAAATCTACCCTCTTTCAGTTTAAAACCATTTCCCTCATCCTGCTGTTGCATTCCCTTATAAAAAGTCCCTCCCCAGCTTTCTTGTAGGCCCCCTTCAGGTACTGGAAGGCCGCAAGAGGTCCCCCCTGGACTACTCTCTTCTCTAGTCTGAATAGCCCTGTCTAGTCTCTTCAGCCTGTCTTCGTAGGGGAGGTGCTTCAGCTCTAATCATCTTTGTGGGACTCCTACGGACCCACTCCAACAACTTCATGTATTTCTTGTGTTGGGACTCCAGAACTGGATGCAGTACTTCAGGTGGGGTCTCATGAGAGCAGAGTAGATGGGCAGAATCACCTCCCTCAACTTGCTGGTCATACTTTGCGTTGATGTAACCCAGAATAAGGTTGGTCTTCTGGGCTGCACACACATTGTCAGCTCATGTTGAATCGTTCATCAACCAACGCTCTTAAATCCTTCTCCTCAGGGCTGCTCTCCTGCCACTCTCCACTCAACCTTTATCTGTGCTTGGGATTGCCTCAGTCTAGGTTGCAGGAACTTCCATTTTGCCGTGTTGAACTTCATGAGTTTGGCATGGGCCCAACTCTAAAGCTTGTCCAGGTCCCTCTGGATGGCATCCCTCTAGCATGTCAGCTGCACCACTCACCTTGGTGTCATCTGCAAACCTGCTGAGGATGTACTCAGTGCCACTGTCCATGGTGCCTATGAAGATGCTAAATAACACTGGTCCCAGCGCTGATCCTTGAGGATTAGCACTTGTCACCAGCCTCCACTTGGACACTGAGTGGTCAAAAGCAAAACTTGAGTGCAACCATGCATCCAATCCCTTATCCAGTGAGCAGTCCATCCAACAAATTCATTTTGTCTTTGCTTTCAACTTTTAAGGCACCGCTAATGAATGGGTTACTGATAAAGGACACCACTCAGTATGACATAATTCTCTTTTCAAAGATGTTGGGTGGGGCCGGACTTCTGGTTAATATGGATTTTTTTTTTTTTTTTTTTTTCACTACAAATTGATGTTAGATATTTGACTTCTGTCTTTTTTCCCCACAGCATTTGTCAGAATAGCCACTTTCATATGTTATGCTTACAAGATGATTTTAAAAGTAACTTTATATGATGCATACACATTCTGGAGCACATAAGTAATAAGACAATGTCCAGAGTTTCACTATTCAAAGCTCCGTTTCTCATTTTGGTGTCTACATTTTAAGCAGACATAAATAATATAGGAATTATTCTAAGACAGAGACACCTGGAAATATGAAATAAATCACTAAATAAAGGTCAGATGTCAAGAAATTTAGTGATCTTCTCAGAATGCAAGGAGATTTTTGATACTAGGGAGTTGATTAATTTTGAGTGAAATGCCTAATGAAGTTCAACTACTAGAAATTCAAGCTAGAAACTTATACTAGAAATGAAGTGGGTTTTTTTTTTGTTTGTTTGGTTTTGTTTTTTTTTGTTTGTTTGTTTGTTTTTTAAGGGTTTAAATCATTAACTGGGAAACACTTCACTTATCATGAATCACTTGCCCTTAAGAACCTTAAATCAAGCTGAAGCATATTTCTAAAAGACAACCTTGTGCAACAATAAAAAAAAAAGACAATGTTAGAGCCTTCATGAAAAAGAAACCTGTCTATGAAAATTATACAGCAGGTATGATGTGGGGTCAGTAGTATGATGATAGTAGTTCTACCCAGTCTAAAAAACTATGAATTCTACAATGAGACATTCCCCAAAATGTCAGTTAACAAAGTCCAGATTTGGCTAAACAGTCACAGATAAATCCACGTGTCTAGAATCAGTGCTTCTACAACTCTGAACATAAGAATGAATGTTATTATGGTATATTCTATATGGCCTTGAAAAAACATGCAATGGAAGAGAGAAAGTAGTTTAAATGTAGCTCTAAAACTATGTAATTGGTCAGATGAGGGAGGAAAAAAAAAAAAAAAAAAAAAGGCTTCTGTTAAGGACAAGCCATAGATATTCTGTACATATTTAAAGGAGGAGAAAAAATGTTTGCCCATTGCAGTACCTTCTTAAGCCCAGACTCAAGCAAATATTTCCAAGCCTTAATCAAGAGCAGTTGGCCAGAACCAGACAGGCAGTTTTTGCAGCCAGTTTCCTAAAAAGCCTGAGAAGTCACTTTCAACGAGCTCTCTCTGCCAGTTAAGGTCACTTTGCAGCCTCAGGCTCCATCTGAATTGGCCACTGTAGCAGAAATGTCCAGGCAACACTGCTGGTAAGAATATTTGTTTCAATCTACTGCCTGTCATCTACTGCCTTCATTGCACTCTGTACAATACACAGAAGAGCCAAGATTATCTTCATTTCCTTGCCTTGATATTCCTGTAAAATGTGCCACTGACACAGTGCTAGCTTGTGCTTGAACACAGAGCTCAAGACTAATCACATCTGTGAACATCCCCTGCCTGTCACTTGTGCAGGGAAGCAACACAGTGAGCAAGATTTGTCCCATATAAAGGTTTCACAGGAGCTGGAAGCAGATCACAAACACAAATGAGGATGACCGCTGACCTCACTACATTCTGAGCTAGAGGCAAAACTGATTCTTTTGTTTTAGCTTTCCCACAGTAACCCCTTAGCATTTCTTGTAAAAGCCCATAAAAATATCTGCAGGTTTATAAAACAGAGAGCAGGCAGCAGAGTATTACCACCCTGTCCCAGATTTACATGGGAGGCATTTAGATGATAACTCAAAACCTTCACCTCCTTCTGCTCCAAGTACAAAGGGTTCTCTTTTGAACCACCCTGCTCCAACAAACAAACTTACAGCAACACATATATAGATTTAAAAAAAAAAAAAAAAAAAAAAAAAAAAAAACTAGCAACAAAAGTCTTACAAATACACAGCACTGCAGGCGAGATTCTTCCCTGGGGAGAGGATGAAAGAGCAACATGTGAAAGATGTTTGTCATGTCATTTTGTATAGTACTCGAAGCACTCAGAAACAATAGTGATGAGGATGGGATAAAAACCTTAACATACAGAACTGAAAATAGCACTTGAATAAAAGCAAGAGGAAATAAATATAGCAAGACCAAGAAAGTGCTTTTAAGAAGCTCTGGTTTTTGATGTAAATTTAGAAGGGGAAAAAAAAAATCTCTTCTAAGAATCCTCTCAAACCCCAAATTTGTCTCCATTATCTGCTGACTCAGAGACTTCACAAGACACTCTGGCTGGGAAACTGCAGGGGTTGCTTCCGACATAATACAGAATTGATGTATCACTGAAGGATGTAACAACACCAGTGAAACAGAGCATCCTCTCAGCCTACAGGGTTCCTAGCTATTCTCTTATGCTCCATATTTTCTCCGCCAGCCAAAATCTCATTTTCTCTTATGTAAAATTCCTTTCTATACCAGTTTTATAAACAAGCAGATAAAAAGGATAAATAAAAAGGATATATAAAGGATATATAAAGGATAAATAAATTATCCCCTGGGAAGGTGGCTGAGCAGTGAAATGGCAGAGTGTAATGGATACCCAATCATATAGGCACACACTTTAACAATGAAGTGTAAAGAGAAGCCAGACACTCATAACTCATTCACTGTATAAATATGTATGAGGACAACTTAAAAAATTGCTCACCCAGTTTGGGCACTATGTATTTTAGCATGTGAACTACTGCACAGAGACTGCACATGCTCCTATGGGGAAAACAGCACAGATGCTTTGATATTCTCAGGCTTCTGCTATTCACTAAAAACAGTGAAGCATTACTATTCAGTTCGGACTGGTTACTGGTATGCCATTCTGGATCTGAGATGATGAAATCATTCCTCAAATATAAGCTGTTAAGTAGTCAAAAGAAAAATACTGTTTGTTTTGCTTTATTTTTGTTCAGATTCAGTAATTAGATTAGGGTCTCCAAACGCCTCTGGATTGCTACCACAAAAGACAATAATAGAAAACAACAATGTAGTTTACCTGCAGCTGCCCAAAGAAATAAAAAACAAACATGCCAGCAAAAAAGCAAGTAAACAAGCAAAAAAATCTATCTCCACCATAAACTTCTTTTCATCATAGAGGCTCAACATCCATGAAACTCCACTTTCCAGTAACCCATGCTTCATTCTCAGTTGAAGTCTATGTAAGAAATATTTTCTACAATCTGTTTCTGAGCTTAGCAGTGATCTCCCACCAGTTTCCTCATTTCTGTAAACGGAGCAGAAGTTTTACAATGTAAGGTCTCAAAAACTGCACTGAAGATAAGTCTCTTCCTAAGGTGGTGTGACACAGCACTGGGAAGAAAAGAACAGAAAACCACATAATTAGCTAAAGAACTGAGGTGGGCTAAGAGTCAGAACACTGTATGAAGGCTGAGAAATGAGTTGTGCTCTATCCTGTAGATTAAGGGATTTTGGAATGAAAAACTGTGAAGGGCTACTGGGTTGGTGAGTCCTGAACATCACAGCTATAACAACTACTACAACTTGGCAAAACCAAAAATAGGTATTCTGCTATTGCTTAAGGAATCTTTAAGGGATTTCAGATATGGAAGGAAAAAAAAGAACAACCTTTCAATCATCATTAGGGGGTAATGCTGTTCCAACCCACTCATCAAACAGCTGGAAGTGCTGTTTCTCTTTTCTTAATCCATACATCCTCAGAAGACAGGCTGAAGAAGCAGAGGATATCCAGCCAAACCACTGAAGAAGAAATCACTCCTGCTTTTAAAAGGAGTGCTGTTCTCTACTTTTCCTCAACCTATTTAGGAATTAAAACTTCACATTCATACACAAACATATTTAGGCTAGAACAAATAAAGCTTTTGCAGTCAGAATCCTGTATTAACACACACATTCTGGACCACAATCAGCAAAGTCTGTGAATGCATGAAGATGCAGCCGGCAAGCAAAGTTTTCAGAAGCATCCACATGAAAATCTCACCAACTGCCATTTTATCTTTCGCGGCAGCAAAAAGCAGAGCTGATGGCCCTTGGTCAAGTAATCAAAGATTGCAAGACCATATTCTGATTTTGTAGCACGTCCTTAATCTCCAAAGGGATTATCTGTTCCAGTTACCACCCAAAGTGATTAAGTCACAAGCACAAGTAAGAGAACAAATCTGCTGTCCTTATGTACAGAACACCTTCACAACATGCAAATCACTACACCATGTAGTTGTGACCATATCATTAGTCAGACAGGAGTAAAGAAATAAATTATTATTTTGCCATCCAGTGAAAAAAACACCAAAACCAGGACATAAATTCCATCTCTAATTTTGTTTTCTCATCATTTAAATTCATTGGAATTCCAATCTCTAGAAAGTATTGCAGAATCCTGAGAGTTGTAAGGGATGAACTCCCCTGCAATGAACAGGGACACCACAGCAAGATCAGGTTGCCCAGAGCCTAGTCCTACCTCGCCCTGAAAGTCTCCTAGGAGGGGGCATCCACCACATTGCCAGGAAAGCTGTTCCACTGCCTCACCACCTTCACTGTAAAAGACTTTTTTCTTGTACTTAACCTAAATCTACCCTCTTTAAGCTTGAAATAATTTCCTCATATTCTACCACCACAGACCCTGCTAAAGAGTCCCTCCTCCTCAGTCCTGTAGCTTCCCTCTAGATAGTGAAAGGATTGGTATCCTTCAAAATTTGATGGTATCCTTCAAAACTCATTTATATTTTTTTAACACATATACTTTTAAGATTGTTAGAAAGAATTTTTCTGGGTAAAAATACTAAAGATTTAGTTTGAATTTCTTGCAGAATTGCACCATGAATTTATAAACAAACATAATCAATCATGCTTTGTCAGGGCTTTGGCAGTATTCCCATGCTTAATTCCTGTGCATTAAAATCTAACCTGTTATTTATTGCAGTTAACAGGGTAAATTTACTTTTATCCTCTATTGATTTATATTATTTAACTGCATACCAATATATATAGAGCTTATAAGGAGTCATCTATGATCAAACAAAAGAAAGAATATTACAGCTTAGATCACAACAATCGAATTGTATTTAATTACAGGGAAACAAAGATTCATTCAACCATCTTTCTGTGCTACTGAAACATCAAAATTTTTGTCTTATTCTTATAAGTAGCTCATATTAAAATCAAAGATTTAACTAATTTATACTTAGACTCTATGCTATTTGGTTTTATTTTCATTTTGTGGGGTTTTGTTCTGTTTTCCATAGGATAAGACGAAGGTTTCACTGAAAAAGAAACCTACTCCTGAGGCAATTTTCACAGTCATCTTCATGTCTGTTGCCAGTCAAACCAGAAATGTAATATATATATATTTACAAATTACATACCAAATACAGATATTTGCATATCAAGTGGTCAAAAGCAGTTTGGCAGTGAGCAAATGTTACTTGTAACTGTGGTTAGTGTATATCACAACTTCTTTACAAGGGATCCACAAAGTTTCTGAATTCTTGTAGTAACTGGGATATTCAGGAATTTCTACATGAATGGCTGGAGGAGATATACAGAACAAGCTACTGTACATATGTTCCAAAACCTACAAATAGTTCCTAAACAGTATGCCAGATACAACGATCTCCTCATGCATGCATAGGGGCCCATGGCTGCTAAGGGCTGCCATGCTGGGTGCTGCCCATGTCTTTTAAGTCTGATATGTGTACCACTACGTAACAGCCTGTACAGCAAATATCTTCCTCTTTACCTTCCAAATCCACACCACACAAATGTGTGGGGTAACCTTCCCAGCCAGAGATGTGCTGCTCTGTGGCGTGCAGAACTTCACACCGCAGCAATGTGAATGCAGAATTACTGGTACCCTCCAACTCACCACTTCTCAGGAATATGGACATGGGATAATCAGCGTGTTTTAAAAAAGCAAAAATATCTGAATTCACCACAGTCACTTAATTATTTATGGTGAATGCGTGTCACTCCTACTAAATAAGAGAAAGGAAGCCCCCACCTCATCTCCTCTTCACCTTCATCCTATGATTTGCCTCTCCCACAAATACAAGGAGTGTTCTGTTAGCACCTGTAGTACGTAGGGCCATCTTCTTTTACCCTTCAATAGGCACTGTTATTTTAAAAGTCCATGCAGCAAAGAAAAAGTACTTCAGGCTTACTCCCCTTGGATAACGTACGTGTATTACTGTGTAGAATTAGGAAATACCAAATGAAATGAACTGGTCAGAAATTTAAATGGCTTTTAAGTGAACTAAACCACGCATCACAGGGCAGCTGAAAACAGTCCCACCAGACTCAGCTCCTGCACTGCAACCCAGAGAACAAAAAGACAGCTGTGATGGTGACTGAGTTCAAGCTGCATTTATAATCAATACAAAACAAACTCTGGCCTTGATCCCTGGTGATCAGCAGCACTCAATGGTCCCACAGCTCTCTCTGGGGTTCTGCGCTAACCAACTATTGAAGACTCACTCTGCTGGAGGAAGTTTCATAAGGATCATTATATTTCAGTGATTTCCTGCTCTCTCATGTCCTTTTTAAATCCCAGTCTTGGTATGTTTTTCTATGGCATCTGCCTATAGTAACCTACTACTGGCTATCGTGTATTAAAGCTTCAATTTTTTCAATGTTTTATGGTCTGAGAAGCCCAAAATATTAACATCCTAGGACATAATTTTCAAACACATTAATCTCATTAAGAAGTATGGCCACCTAATGATGATAGCAGGAAGCTATGAATTTCATTAATTCAAAATCAACTTCAGCATTCTAATTTAAACATGATTTGGATGCTTTATCCCAGGGCTTTCTGCTAAAAACTATCAAGGACCCATAGTCCTAACATTAGGTCAAGATAGAGTTGCTCAGCATTTATATAAATTATCGATGAGACAATAAAATTTTAGAAAATCCAAAAAATGCTTCTAATTTCTCAGGTAAATCTCATGTAGGCTTGTCAAGCACTATTTTCAAATGGCTTTTGGAAATTTGGTTAGCTAAAAGTCTTAATTATTTCATATGTTTATCTTTCATTTATTATATATGGAAAAATAATCTGCCTTCATTCTAGGTTAATCTAATACTAATCTTAACCACTCTGAAAATCAACCAGCAAAAGAGCTCCTTGTTACTGCTAAACTGAAGAGTTTATATTAGAATATGTTAGAAAGCTCTCATCTTAGAAATTCATAATTATAGAAATATATCCAAGTCTGAAACATCCTCTTGTCAAAATCCATACGTTTACCTGCATTGCAGCTGATGGGTGATTTTTAAAACCCAAATCTGACAAGAGTCAGAATTGTGCTCAGAATGCAAAAATATAACACATGGACGCCTTGCTGCCAGACAACATGATCATGATACCAACCTTTCATATGTTTCACTTGTAAGGTGCTTTTTCAGCTACCATGACACAGCCACCTTGCCTCTGAGTTTCTCTTCTGCTTCTTACACCAGCTGTAGTGCAGCACTGCTTCATTCCGAACAGAGGTTTACAACAGTAGTTAACCATAAAGAGATTTTTTTGTCCAACTGTGCAACTAGACTTCATAGTATCATTCATGCAAGGATAATAATCGCAAACATTAACTACAGTTCCCAGGGAAAGTAAGAAATTGTCTGGAACTATCCAAATGCAAATATTTGGCCACAAATACTAAATAAGTGCTTAAGTAAAACCTTCAGCAGACGGTATGGTAAAAACATCAGGATGATGCATTCTGTGAGAGACTTCCTTAACTCTCCCAGCCAGCAGGGAGAAACTACACCTCTGGAAAGCCTCCGACACCAGCAGAAAAGACCCTTTTCAACTAAAGGAAAAGCCCCAGTTTGCCATGAAGATTGAAAACAAAATAAAAGACACCACTGAAGAGATCACTGACAAGATTTGAATACTGTCTCAAAACTGATATGGGAATTTTATGGAGTCAGTGAGTTATACAGGGAGAGAATGAACATGAAAAATACACGCTAGAACTAAAAAACTATATTCCTTCATCTTTTATTTATACAGGATCTCTTTCAGCTGTCAGAATATACGTTTCAAGGATCAGGCCAATATTGTATAATTAACAATAATATGCCTCTAAGTCATATTAGTATGTGATCCTTATTACTACCAAAGACCAATGCACTACTTTTAATGGATTTATGCTCAGATCACCTGAGGAACAGACATATTGTTAGTATCATACTCTGTATGATTTTATTATCATTGAGGATTTTATTATCAGTGAGGAACTACAACAGAGAGACTGAAATTTATTTAAGGTTTCTAGAGAACCGGACACAGATCATGAATGCCTGCCCATTGCTTTATCTACTCAAATATCTTAAGATCTACATTACCACACATTTAAAACATCCCATGGAAAATACTGAAGCTATGTGCAGATTTTCCAGTTAAGAACAGGTGATGACTAAAGACAGTGATGTTATCACTGACGTATCTCACTCTGTATCTAGTAAGATATATCACATACCTCTGTTCTTTTGTCATGTCCGTGATATACAGATCCCTTTACATATACTACCGTATATAAATAACTCTATATAAGTGAGCTTTCAAAAAGTGATGTACTGGTCTGTGTCTGTCTTCATAGGCTAAGAATTGCTTATGCTGCCTACCTCCAACTCTTCCTCCATTCACACTGAAATACTAGTCACCACAAGACTCAATACTGATAAATACTGAGGCTTTTTTCCACGTCCATTAAGCACCATGTATAACAACAATTTCATATACTGGGGGTTCTGTTATTTGAGCTACAGAACAAAACATATTTAAAATACAAGGTAGAGGCACAACAACACCTAAGTGCCCAAATGTCTTTGAAACACTCTGAAATTATCTATGTAAATACATTCAAACCACAGGACTGAATTCTGTGATACAAGAGAAAATGTTCCTAATCAATGCTGAAGGTCCTCCAACATGCCAGTAAGAACCCATGGAACTGGGGAGTTGCTTAAGGTCTGTTCTGACACAGTGGAGGAAAACTGAACCTCCTGTGCCAATGTAATGAAGAAAGCATGCTCTAAATAAGCCAACGACCATGAAAAGATGACATTTTATATATCTAACAAGCTAAATAAAATTTGGATTAAAGACTTTTTTTAAAATTCAGAAATCCTTAATATTAACTTAGCTACTTAATACATAAGTATACTATTTCGCCAAAGATTTTTGTAATAGAGATTGACAAAAAATAATAGGTATATAAAATCTTATTAAACCAAGAACATTTATTTCCTTTGCTGAGTTGAACTGTATTACATGATGAAGGATAACAAACAGCTTTAACAAGCTGTTGAGACTTTTCAACTAACATCTGCACATCAGTTCTGGATTGTGAGGCACCACTGAGGAGCCTGCCAAGAGCACTGACTTCTGCCCTATTTGCATCGCCTGTGGGACAGGCAGCCTGGCCAGGGAAGGAAGAGGTAAAGCAAAGAGCTAATTAGTGAGTAAGCCCTTTGGGTTAGAAAGCCTGCTGATTCAGTGCTAAGTCACAGACAGTGCTGGGCTCCAGCAGCAGGGAGTATGTGTGACAGAGCCAGCACAAAACAGCACCTCCTTGCTATTCTCTGCAGGAAGCACTGGCAGAGTCTCCCTCCTTAGGTGCCAATCCAACTGGAAGGGATGTTGGAGGAAAGGAGAGAGGAGAAGAAAGCAGAGTTCCTCTGTGGAGACTGTGCAGCAAGAACTAAAGACATAAATAATTTTTCTCTTTCACCCATGCCTTCCATGAGCACAAGGGAATGGAATCACCTCTGTGAAGAGAGCTCATACTTTCTCCTCCTGTAGTTAGGGTAAGGACACCAGCTCTGGTCCTCTTCCATTTCCTACGGTGAAGCTGTGGCCAGTAACAATCCTTCCTCTGCACCTGTGCCAGGGCTCTGAAGGCAGGACATCTCCAGCTCCCAGAGAAACTTATATGAAGTCCCTTCTATTTTCAAAGATATGTTTCACAAAAAGAAATGCAGAACACTCAGTGAAGCCCTTGCACAGTGCAGGTTAGAGCAGCAGGGGAAAATTGAGGAGTCATTAGAAAACCTGATTATTGCACCACCTAGTCTATCTGCCTTTATTAAAACAACCAGCGTGTCCTATGCTAAGATTTGTAATCTCACACAATGTAACTGCAATGGAAATTCTCATGCAGAAGTACGAGTACTACAAAAGCTTGGTAGTCTGTTAGGCAACTGGATGGAACTGCTCAGCACAGCCTTCCACTCCTAATTCTTTTTTGCCTCTTTCCTCACATTTCTTTGCTAGACAGATTGTTCTTTACACTTCTAACAAGCAATCACAGAAAAACTTTGTGAATGTTTCTGAAAAACAAGAGCATCCTAAATTCCCTAATCATGGGAAGTGTATGTGAGCAGCTTCCATAGGCAAAACTCCATTATAAGCCGGCAGAACATAGCTCTAGCACATGGAAATGTAAGACCTACAGTCAATTGGCAATACTCCTACAAAGGAAACACAATATATTCCACACTATATTGCAAACTTGATAATACTGATACAGAATTTTCCTGAGTTGTTGATATTGGCACGTGAAAATAAAGCAAACCTCAGCAGGACACATAAAATTAATGCACTTCCAATGTAATTCCAACCCGAATAACATAAATCAGCATAGACATGAAATTCTTGGCTGTCTTGTTTGACATAAGCAAAGCAGAAATTATGTGTTGTTGCAGGTGCTTTGCAAGCAAACATGACGCCTAGCTGATTGTTAACAGACAAACTTTTTTTCAAAGGCAAATGAGTGAAAGAAGATCTTCAAACTGACTAATAAAAAACCCAGGTGGAAGCAGTTATGGCTAGCGCTGGGATGGAGCAGTCAGCAGCTATCACATTATGTTCGGATGGCACTGCAAACAGACTGCTCTTACTGGGGCCAGGAGCAGCCTTCAGCAGACACATGGAGCATTTCTGATGCTGGCAGCCACTTCCAGCTGAGCCAGGCACTGTGCAGCTCAGCATGGGCAGCTACATTTGGCTCATACATTTTAAGGAATTACTTCATGTGCATCTCATCCTGAAAGCCAGAGAACACCTGCAATTTATGCTCTCTGGGAAAACTGTCAAGTTTCTAGCCCCTCCAAGCCAAATTCTAAAGCTATATGATCGATAATAGTGTTAGTCAAATTGATTTTTTAATTTTCCAAATGTAGGAATCTTTATATCTTATATAAGGTCTCCTTTATTTTTGAAGCTATGTTTCATATAAAATGCAAAACACTCATGGAAGTCAAACAGCCCTTGCAGTGCACAGGTTAGAGCAGCAGGGGAAACTTGAGGAGTTTTAAGAAAATATGATCACTGCAAAGGCATCTACACTTTGTAATAAAATGTATCCACTTGATCTAGAAAGTAATTACTGCAAGTTCAACAAATACACTTTTTATAACAGAAAAACATAAAAAAATAATAGTAAAAAAACCGAAAAGGGATCCTTGTCTTGGAGACTTCAGTGAAATATCTTGTTGGATTTTTTGTTTCTTTTTTAGAGGGCTTTTTTCTGCCTTCTCTATTCAGTTGCCATTCTGAAAAGCTCCTGTGTAAATCATGCATTGCAAGTCCACCTCTCCTAACTGCAGGCTGTTTTCAGGAGACAAGTACTGGTAGCCGCCAGACAAAGCAAAGAAAGAAGGCATATAGAGACACAGAGGCTAGGCTGTTCAGCTGTTCCTGGATTTGATCAAAAATTGCCTCTCAGCAGTGACACAACTCTGTTTTCTAGCAGAACATCAATAAATGTGCATAAACTTTTGATGCAGAGCAATGTGACACTGGTTCTGTGACCCATCAGATCTTGGAAGAGAAACGTGATGAGAGGTGGTCAGCTCTTGATAGGAAGTCAGACTTCCAAAGAGGAACTTGGTGTTGGTGACTAGGTAGATGGCTCTCTTTTCTCTGTATAATCCATGTCTAGCAATATGGCAGAGAGCACTTGTTCACAAGTTAGACAGACATAACTAAGCTCAGAAAGAAACACCAGAAAATACAGACTTTAACATTTTGCCACTTGGCTCTACTTTCTGTTGGGAGAGAGAAAAATAAAAAAATAAAAAAATTTTAAAAAAAAGGAGAAAGATGGAAATCTCAGATATTAGTGGAAGAACTCCTACCAGGTGTAGTCCTACACCAAAGAGCACTGGAGATTACTATACAGACTTGCTCCACAGGATGGACTCAAAATCGCATTAAGAGCCTGCCCATTTGGCTGCCCTAACCTTCTGATGGCAGTGGGACAGACACACACACAAACACACACACCCAATGAAGAAAAAAAGCTCAGTATTCGCCAGTGCAGAATGTCCTTAGCACCCCTCAAACACTGAATGTTCACCTGCTGTCACAAGTATGCTTGGAATGTATGCACAGTCCAAGTACATTCTGAATTAAGGACAGTGAAGAACAGATGATGGTCTTTTGGAGAATGATCCCAGTGTTATTTTGTCAAGCGCAGTTCGGACCCCAATAATGCTTTTACTTTTTATCTTTTAGGAGTACAAATTATGAACTTAGTTACCTAGGCCACACTCCACCTTATCATATGTATTCTGTAGTGATACTGACTACAGTTAGTATACATATAATATATATAACCAACGTTATATATCTTCAGCACTAAATAGTTGTGTGTTAGTGTGTTATTGCTGTGTACTGTAAACCAGTCAGTCTTTATCAGGCCAAAGACATCAGATTTTCACGGTTTCCTTTGTTTCTTTGTCCTACAAATGACTGTACCTGTAAAAAGGGTCAATGAATTAATAACACAAATGTTGAGCAACACTGTGCTTACAATCTACATCAGGATCAAACTTCCAACAAACTACATAATGTGTTACCCACTGAAGGGTGTTATACAGTGATCAGTACTGCTGTGTGGTTGCCAAAAGGAAACATGAATCTTTTCATCAGTAGACACACTGACAACATACTACACTGGATTGTGCCAGTTTTGGTTAAAGAACCTAGAAGTACTGTTGGACATAAAAGGAAATTAAAAAAAAAAAAAAAAAAAAAAAAAAAAAAAAAAAAAAAAACAACAACACACTCTGCAGAATCTCAGCTGGATGTAATCATTAATGTTATGCAACTGTTTTCTCCTGAAAAAGAGGGTGGATTCCGCAAGAGCTAAGTCGAGTTGTTTGTAAATGGTAAAATCCTACTCTGATCCCTCACTAATAATCTTTAACACAGCACGGGCCTCAAGCACTGAAAGAGGAGGATGTGGAAGGCTCCGCTGTAGGGCCAGTTCTCTTTCATGTTCGCATAAATGACATGGATACAGAAGGTGAAGGTATGCTAAGTCAAGCAATCAACAGAAATTCAAAAAGAAGAGGACAGGTTGCTTTGCCTTACACAATGTTTGGGTTTCATATCCTCACTTGGTTGCAGCGCTGCTTGCATAGACTTTTCACTTACACAGCAGGGCTCTTCTTTCTGCTCTTGATTGATCTAAGACCTCTGGCAAGTCATTTCACTATCCCTGCCCACCTACCCACTGTGCCCCATCAACTTCTATCAACTCATAGCAGCAGTAACTGTTTTGCTTGCAGTACCTGTCTCTGTGGGATCTGATTTCTGTCCTGGCACACTAATAACATTAATGCTTTAAGTGATGAAGTTTTGTTAAAGACAAACTACATCAACTTCCAATTGCACTGAAAAAGTATAATGCCAATTTTATTGGTAAACCATACATATTTAGACAGATCCTTTCTAAAAAGCTAGACAGATTTAAAATAAAACCCACAAAAACAGAGAACACGTGATGTAATAATCACTACCATTACAAGAACCAGCAATATCCTTAGCATTTTCAAGAGCAATATCTAGTAGCTTATATCAGGAAGCCTAAGATTCAAGCAAGTTTTATGTAGTCCCTACTTTTCTCCCCACTCTGAAATTCACTGAGATTGTCTGGGACAGCATGGCTAAGTCCCTGGTGCAGACATCTGAATAAGCTCTTTTTGTAAAAGATTTTTAGAATCTGGAAGCAATTCAGATGGTTTAATAACAAGTATAATATTAGTGTCTAGAGAGATATATGTGAAGACTTCTGTTTTAATGTCTGAGCTGCAAATCACTTTACCAGTCTCCTCAATGCGCATACACAATGGGTGAAATTCCTACAGCTACTGATGAGAAACTTGATTACACCCTACTAGTAATCTACTTAATATTGACCCAGCAGATCCCATCTGGATTTGCTGTGTTTCCTAAGAGAATAAACACCTTCTGTTTCCCCAACTTTTACATTCAGAAACGTTAATTTTATTACTCTTCAAACACATACACTAATATCAGTCTCTATGAAGGCAAAGCAGCTGTTATACTTCTTCAAGTCAGATTAACTGTACACAAAACCTTTGTGATATTTCACACATATTTACAGGAGACATTTTTAAATTTTATGGATTCATCTGTTCTGAAGAGTATTTTAGTACACGAGTACCAAAATCATAACATAAAAACTCAGTATGAAACAAGAGACCTTTTAATTGGTATTTTAATTACTGAATTTTAATTTTAATTAAGAAAACCCAAAATCCTGATTTTACTTTCTTTTTCCTAACAAAAACCTCCAGCACTGCACTGCATTCTTTTCCTGAAGTCTTTTATGCTGTTTTCACTGGAAAATGACCAAACAGAATGAGTGTTGAAAAAGCTCTTCTTATTGGCTTATCAGAAATTCCAGTAATTCTTCTAGAAGTTTATGGGGAGGGAAATGTTCCTGCACAAGTAAATGGAGCAGATAAAAAGAAGAACTAAATTGCTCAGGAAATATATTCCCTATATGCAGTACAGCTAAGGTTTTTCAAACAGCCTTGTCTACCAGAGGCTGTAACAGAAAGACTGAATCAACAGACCTGTGCTACCAGAAGCAGAAGCCTAACATTAGTTAAAAATGTGTATTTTCTCTTAACTCTACTGCTTGATTCGATCTAACTTACAGTTTCTATCAATAAGACTGAAATACTGCCAAAAAGAGCTACAGATCCTAAGTTAAAATGACACAGAATGTGTCCAATAACTACTGCTAAGAAATTCATTGTGGCTAACTATACATTTAATATAAAAACTTACATTGTCATAGAAACAAGAGACTCCCAACTTGAAACTGTCATGCTAGAAGGCAGTTCCTCTCACCAAAAGGTTTCAGACTTTTCAGAAATGACAACAGTCATATAACAAACCTGCACTGAAAGAAAAATCAGAAATACCAGATAAACAATCACTGTCAACATAATAAACAGCATCCCACCTAATTCTGTCAAGTGCATTGTTTGCATCCTGGCAGAACAGAGATTTAAGGCAAGTTTTGCAGCACAGTGTAGTAGTTCTACTCTAAATGTTGGGGATAATTACACTTAACTAAAGCATACAATAAACTGGACAGGTATTCATCTCCTGCCCCACTCTACTACAAGATTTAAACAGCTGCTGCCTTTCCCATTCTGCAAGGATCGCACTCAAATGACAGGAGTATATAGGCATCCAACTGCAACAGGCCTCTGCAGTACTCTGAAGCATAAAAAACTGTTCTGATAAAAACAGAAGAATAAAGAATTAAAATAATCCTTGTTTATACAAATGCACCATCTTGGAAGCATGAGAGATATACAATACATTTGTTTATGCTGATTAAGCACAAAGGACTTAGTAAAAAAATAAGAGAAACTAATGCAGTCATTTCATTTAGCAGTAGTTAAGGAACTACCAGTGTGAAAGTAAAACATTAGAAAATATTCAATGCAGTTTATCTCAATTTATAATAAAGTAAACAACAACAACCAAAAAAGTGCATTATAAGAGCTTATATATGAAAAAGATCCCCTGAAATGGGACCTAAACTTCCCTTTCCCACAAAAGGTTGGTTCAGATGATCTCTCAAGGTCCCTTCCAGCCTGGACTGTTCTATGATTCTATGACTGCTACACATATATATATAAAAGTCATCTTGAGTATTCTTTTCAAACGTGTTTTTCTTTGCAGTTTCTCAAGGCAAAACATTGTTTCACCCCACTTCAGTGAAAACTTTAGATGTAAACAGACATATTAAGAACAACTCATGTTTCCAGCTACAGAAGAAAGAATAGTTCATTGGAATGAATCAATTGCAGAGATTTTAAAGGGCCAGCTTTAGCCTGACTTAAGATTTCAACATATTTTGAGGAACAAAGGCAGACCAAGAAAATACAGTCCCAGCACTGACTTCTCACTACTGGAGAATTTCCTCAGGCTGTAAAGTCTCTCTTGAATGACACAAAATGTGGCTTCTAAAAACAGTAATAATTTTGTTAAGTAATCTCTTGACATTTTTTCCTGAGACTTCTTGTCTCACCTTTTACCTCTTCCATTTTGTACCTTGTCTTATTTCCCTCTCTATTGAGTTCATGTGTTGTGGAACTAATCCAAGACCTCCAGGAGAAACATCTGAAGTTGACAGGCAAAATAAAACAGCATTACTCAGAAATTAATAGTAATAATATATATAAATGAGAAGGCAACTGAAGAGCCATAACGACCACAACATACTTTTTGATGTATCTGGCTGCATCCAAGTAATCTGCATTTACTGACTGAGAATGCAGAAGTAACGCATTTGTGATTTACACATTGTAAAAAGGGTAAATATGTGGAAGATATATATACAGCCTTCTGTCAACTAAGCATCTAGTAAGGAGGTCATATTATGGATAGGAAGTTTAAATAAATGCAACTTCAGGCTAACAATTTAAGAGCATTAAAACCGTAAGAAAAATCTGTGCTAGAGATTATCAATTACTAATGAAAAATTCTGTTCACATCAGAAATATTAGATTGAGTTCTTTTGTTAAAGCCCTTCACACTCTTTCTCTTCTTTTGCTACTCTCTGCCATTTCACTTTCCACTGTGGTAGCCTCAACTTAGATTGGGAAAGTAACACAAATGACCAGTGAGAAAGAACGCTTTCTTCTTACTGGTAAATTTCCATGAGGCTGAAAGAAAGCTAAATTGAAACAACTAAGGCAAGCAGAAGAAATACCAACAACAACACAGTCATTTTGTGCATTCCAGAGATCAGAAGATGATTCGGGCTCACAGCCCTGGTTATTTTAGAAAATTCAGTTTAGGCCAGCACTACAATGACATTCAGCAATGAAAATGAGAGATAGCCATTTTGCTACTGAAATCAATACCTTCAGACTCTGCACTACAGATTGCACCTGCTTAGGTAGGCATCTATCCAATCATATTTCAA
The DNA here is from genome assembly GCF_039878825.1 of Excalfactoria chinensis. Taxonomy (NCBI): domain Eukaryota; kingdom Metazoa; phylum Chordata; class Aves; order Galliformes; family Phasianidae; genus Excalfactoria; species Excalfactoria chinensis. The sequence continues at coordinate 10,500,567 of NC_092825.1, read as the reverse complement.
AGTTCATGATGACTTTATTTTCTACTGCAAAATAGTATATAATACTGTGCATCGACTGGACAGCAGGAGGAAGAAGTTCATTTTAAGTACATTACATAGATGCATCAAAACATACATGAAGAATCCCCTAAGTTAGTACAGAAATCCATAATAATCATTATAAAATTAATTCCTAGAAATATTACTACACAATGCCTTACACACTCTCAAACTACAACATAGATGTTGTACACTGATATATTTATAAACATGTGTTAGATACGTGGAAGAAGAAAACTTTCCAGAATGTTAGTATAGTCAAGGTATACCATTTTGTCCTCAGACCTTAACTTTCACACTTGCTAGAGGGGAAAAAAGAAAATCCCTTTGTTCATATTGCTAGGAGGAACAGAAGAAAAAGAAATACTACTGCAGCATCCTACCTCCATCATCCTACCTAAATCACAGTTATGACCACTTCCGCATATACATCCCTTTGGAAGGAGCACTTTATCCATGTGCATGCTTTTTTATATTAAAAAAAAGTAGATGAACAATTAATCAACTTTTTCATGTCATGAAAGTAGCTCCTCATCTGTAAGGAACAAGGAAAAGACCATGAGCGCTGAAAGCAAAAGCTCAGAATCCATATATTTCTTCAAATGTTGAATTAATGCAGGTGAATTGAAAGCATGTATGAAGTAAGGCAGGCACAATTTTACCTACTCACACTGGTAGTTTTGTCATAGATGAACAGCTATGAGTATTAGATGAACTTAAACATATGTTACTCAATAAAACTAATCAAGGTACTCTAATTCTTTTATTTCTTCAAGGAAATGATGCCCTAACAAAGTCATGCCCCCATCCTGTAATGGCGCATTTGTAATTCTCAAAGAAGAAAAAAGACAGATTAATATAACTATTGCCAGTGAACACAGAGTTCCTGACGTGAAACATCACTATCTTTTGGGAGGAGCTGAAGAATAAATCACTGGATACATGAGTCAGAGGCCAGCTAGAATGCTCTTTAAATTAAGATGGGCAAGTATAAGAACGGCATAAAGTAACTGTAAAAGAAGAACCCAATTTAATTTCTAGGGTAAAGTTGTATACAATGTTCACATCTTAGAAGACAGCATTTATTGACATCCAGGGAGAAGGAAAAAACAATAATAATAAAAAAAAAAATTATCTGCATGTATATCATACTCTAATTAATGGAGAAAAAAATTACTGGTGAAATTAATTGACTAAATAAGCAGCTTAAAAATATAAATTAAAAATATATTGCAGGGTTGGTCTCTTCTCACTGGTGACAGGATGAGGGGAAATGGTCTCAAGTTGTGCCAGGGTAGGTTTAGGTTGGATATCAGGAAAAACTTTACTGAAAGGATTGTTAAGCACTGGAATGGGCTCCCCATGGAGGTGGTTGAGTCACCATCCCCGGATGCGTCTAAAAACCATTTGGATGTGGTGCTCAGAGACATGACTTAGCAGACAACTGTTAGTTAGGGTAGTACAGCTGGGTTGTGGTTGGACTTTTTGATCTTTAAGGTCTTTTCCAACCTGTGTGATTCTATGACTCTATGATTTTATAACAGTATGTACAGAAACACTTATGAAGAGACCTGTAGGAACTTACTAACATTTTAACCAGCTGACATGCTAGTTACACATGCAGGGTATCACTATGGAAAAAAAAAAGAAAAGAAACTATGACTGTACTTCTCTGAAAGGCATGTCAGTGACTTAAACAAAATAACAGTTAACTGTAAGGTGCATTTAAATTACAAAATTCATGGATGAACTAATTACAAAGTAAATATTTATTAATAAAGGCAAGTCCCTTATTGCACTATGTGTACTAAATACTTTTTGCATAAGGGGCCACAGTTGATGATCTAGAGCCAAATAAGATACAATAAAAAGTGTCGATATAAAGTATCAGTGTTACTGAATCCAATATCTAATTCCTGGTGGCAACACAAGTACCTAGTTACTTCTAGAAGTAAATTAAATTGTTCAATTAGATCACCTGGCTATTCATTAGATTTAAAGCAAAGTCCTTGATGAAGAGGTGTGTCACGCAACAGTGGCAAGACAAAATCTAATGCATTACTCCCAAGTTCTAGAATCCATGTTTTCAGCCCCTTTGTTGGGATTCTGCTAAGAAGTTTACAATTGTCTACAAAGAATAAAGAACCTGGTTTATGCAATACAGTTGAATCGGCAGTTCCTGAAACTCTTCAAACTAAAAGCAAAGCTGAGTTGCAGTCTGTGCACATCACGGACCCACACTGCCTACTGATGGGAACTGATGGGAACTGATGGGAACTGATGGGAACTGATGGGAACTGATGGGAACTGATGGGAAGATTGTACAGATCTGAGACAGCAGGGTTAAACAGAGAGTGGAACTGGAGACAACGCTGCTCCTAATAGGATTCCTAGTGTGATTACTTATCCAAATTAGGATGTTTTTCCTTAACACATTACTTTTACAAGCAAGCATCTGTGCATCTGTAGGAGGATAGCACTTAATCTAAAATGTCCCACATGTAAAATCAACTACAATTGAAAATAAGTACTCCTTTCAGATAGTGTAAGGATCTTCTCTTCACCAGAGTAAGCAGAAGTTCAGTACACATAAAACTTGCAAACATACCTGGCTAATTTGATTGCTGTACAAAATTCTGCCATAGGAGGATTATATCCTACAAAGCACACAGGCCTTTACAGAGGAAATCCTGTCTCCTTTATATGACATCTAGGACATTTTTGTCAATGACTTCATCAAAGACAAGTTTTCACCCAATGTGTTTTAAGAGAATCTCTGATTTAGCCAACAGTAGCACAATCAGTAGGTTGCAACAAATAAACACAACAGTAAAAAGGAAATAGTCTCCAAGAAATGTTTCACTATGAACTCTCAGCTTTAAATAATAGTAATAATGTTTCTAGAATGCTTTCTCCCAGTGCAAAGCCAGGCAACGGTTTCCTGTGTTAAACTGTTTTTATTGGGTGTCATACTTACTAGAGTACTATGCAGGATTCCATCACACAACTGCTAATTAGTTTCTCAGGATGTTTATTCCTTCTCACAGTACACAGCAATTCCTACTTCATAAGTTTATTTTTTCTAAGTTAACACTTTCAGCTCCCATAAAACAGCAACACTCCTCTAAGCTCATTTTAGAAGTATTTCATCCCTCAATGCAATAAAAGATGAAGCACTGCATTATTTCAGTGGTGTACAGTCAAATACAACATAATAAAAAATTATGGAAGTACCTTTCTTTGCTGTACTTCCTACACTATATTAATACCTGTAAACTGAATTAGCCAAACTTTGCTTTCATCTACAGGTGAAATTTCAATACAAACTTTCAAATAAGTCTCCTAAGCATCCCATTATAAATAGTAGCGGTCTACCTCCACGTTTATCTCTGTGATTTCATACTCAGGCAGCTCTGTAGAAGCAGCTCCAGTCATGTCACGTGGTGCATTCAAGGTCATGCTATTTTAATTTACAGAGGTATCATTGATAAATTATGCGGAAACAATGATAATGGAGTCATTAACCTTGTTCCAGCACACTAAAGGTGTTTTATAACTAAAACAAGAATAAAGTTATAAAAACATAAAGATTTGATTGCCCAGCTTTTTCTCTCCTACACACTGATGCAAAGAACTGTTGGGGATTTTATCCTGGTGAGTAACGTGGCTATCAGCTGTCTGTGCGTTTAACCAAGGAGTGCAGCGACTCGACTGAATTATGCTGAAGGAGGAGTCAGGTGATTACATGCACAAAATATTGATCATTTTTTAAATATAGGAAGTTGGATCCAGAAGGCCTATCCCTTTGGTAAGTAAAGGATGCTGGAGCACAAGAAAGATCATTCAAATCAAGAAGTCTCAGTCCAAAGATCTACACAGAGTTGTCATTTCCAAGCATGCAGTTATTTGGCTGGTATTGGAGGATTCACATCAAAAGTGCAGTGTGTTAACATGCTGAAGTATATATATACTACTACACTATGCATATATATAACCTAGATGGGATTTAGAATACATTCTCTAAGTCTCATTCAGGAAACCTGAAGTAACCCACAGACTAAAAGCCTGACTAATATCCCTAATTCATGTACGACAGACATCTGTATTAAGGGTACACTTGGGATTGCTTTGACTTGAAGTGAAATATCTGAAGAAGAGTGAGGAGGTGGGACAGAGACAGACTGACGTATTACACCATCATAACCTGAAGTTGGCATTAGTACAGATTAGCATCTACAGCATTTCTGCAAAGAAGAAGGAACGTAAATAGTTTAGCAGACAAGAAACCCTTGTCTTCTTGACACTTCCACTGCTGCTTCTTTTAACCCAGACACTGCAAGAACTCTCACACTAAAATTCATGAAGAGAGGCAACTACAGAGCAGGTTCCTGGAGTTCAGGCACCCAGAGATGACACCACACTCCAAGACAGAATTCATTATACTCCACTTATCACATGAACTATTATGTCTCTTTTCATCTTCTGAGTATCAGCATATGATCTACAACATGTTTCACTACTTACCCGAAAGGACCAATAAGAAAACCACAGAGCATGTCTTTATTAAGGTATTTGACCTTATGTATGCAAGTGGTTATATCTTAAAGTGCATTCTGAAGGCCTGAAAGTCAAACTTTCTATGAATTTTGCCGTGTTTGGATAGACTAATAACTGGCATGTCTTTCAAGCATTCATAAGTGTCACAAAAGCCACTTTAAACAACACACTTTCCATTAAAATGAGCAAGTTAAACTGCAAAATTATGTCACAATAACATGCCTTTATGTCCTCCAAGCAAAGGCTACTGGCTGTCACCATGGAGCACGCACACCTCTGATGAATGAGATCAAACCCCTTCCCACTACAGAAATCCCCAAGTTTGGGACGAGCTGGGTGTATGGCTGAGCCGCGCGCTCGGGGGATGCGCACAGAGCAGCACAGAGCCGCACAGAGCCGCCGCAGCGCGCCGGTCCGAGGGCACGCGGCTGTTCCCGGCGGAGCTCCAGCACTGCGCTGCGCGGGGCTGTGCCAGCAGCAGTCTCACCGCACGCACTCACTCGCAGTTACCCCCCAGCTCGGCTGAGTTTGAAGAGGCAGAAACAAACACGTAAATAGCATCTGCTGCACCTCCTGTCTATCCTGGAAATGCACGGGAGCTATTCAAGCACTCAAAGATAAATAAGCGCAAACTGGAGAGGCAAAAGAGTTCTTTCCAGAAAGTTTCTCCCCGCCTCTCCCTCCCACTTTTCGCCGGCTCCCCGGGATCAGGCGACCGTTCTCACGGGGCTTCAGGTGAACCACTCCTCCGTCAGCGGCACGCTCAGGCCGCCGCCCCGCCGCCCGCTCCCTGTCCCCGGGCAGCGCCCCACAGCACAGTTCCGCTCCGCTCCGCACCGCGCCCGCTTCTCCGGCCCCACGGCAGCGACCTCCGCCTCGGAGCCGGGCCCGGCCCAGCTCGGCCCCGCGGCGCGCCCCCCCCGTCCCCTCGCAGCGGCATGGCGAAGCGCTGTCACTGACGCACATTTAATTCGCCCGGCTGCGGGCACGGCGGAGCGCCGCTCTCCTCCCTCCGCTGCCGCCGGCGGGTGGGGGAAAGTCAAACTGCCGCAACAAAGTTGCTCCCCCCCAGCCGCCGCCCCCCGCTCCCCCCGGCCCGGCCCGGCCCCCCGGCCGCCGCCTTACCTTGCTTGACGCACTTGAGGCGGATGGGGTCCTTGCAGTGCTTGATCACGGCCAGCACATCCCTGATGGTGAGCCCGGCCACAGGGGTCTCGTTCACCTCCAGCAGCAGCTCCTCCGGCACCAACTTGCTGCCGCCCTCATAGGCCACCTTGCCGGGCTTCACCTCGCCCAGGTACGGGAACTGCCCGTTCTCGGCGCCCCCCTTCAGCTCGAAGCCCAGCTGCCCCTCCGGGTTCCGCACGATCACGATCTCGTGGACTCGGCTCGTCCAGTGGCTTTTCTTCTTCAAGCCCTTGGACATTGCCGTGGGGATGCTCTGCCCGACTCCCGCTCTGCTTGCCGCTCTCTCCTCCCTCTCTCTGCCCCCCTCCCCCGGGGCTCCGCTGGGGCACGCTCGGGGCAGGCTCGGGGTTGCTGCCGGCAAGGGGGGCGGGTGCCGCGGCCCCGCGGGGCGACGGAGCGGGGATGGGGAGCGCCTCTCTGCCCGGTCCGAGCGGCTGCCGGCGCTTTAGCTGATATCCATGGCAGCCGCGGCGGCCGGGACCCTGCGTGTGGATGTACTAGTTGTAGAGAAACTGGCAGCGGGGAGGGAGGGTGGGAGGGGAAAAAGGAGGGAACGGCCGCGGGGAGGAGGAGTGTGGCGGCAGCGGCGGAGTGAGGCGGGCGCTGCCTCGGAGCTCCCTCCTCGCCTGACCCGGTAGTGAAGGCCGAGAGAGAGGCTGCCTGGCACGGCCGGCAGAAGGCGGAGAGCGGCCGGGCAAGGGGCGGGCAGGCGACTCGGAGCTCCCGGCCCGGCGGCACCGCTACCCCGCAGGGCAGCCCTGACCGACAAGGGGAGCCCGGGGATGAGGTGCCGGGGGCTGCGCTGCCCGCCGGTAGCCCCGTAGCGGATCCCGGCCGGGCCTCTCGCCGGGCTGACGTTCCCGCTGCTCCCCGCCTCCGGCACACCTCGAGCCCTTTGAGCTGCGCTGATCTCGGGTCCCCTCCTGCTCGGCAGGGCTTCCCTGGGCCCGGCCTACCTGGGGACGAGGGGGAAGCACGGGAGTGGTTCCCCTTTCCCCTCAGCCTGCCCAGGAAGGAGAGCCGCAGGGTAACGAGGTGCCCTGATGGCTCACACTGCTGCAGTGGGAAGCTCTGGGTAGCAGTTCAGAAAATGGGTAATGCGTTTAAGTCGAATTCCGCGAGGAAGAAGGATGGCAGTGGAATGTGTGGAGGGGTTGGTTGGGAGTTCTGCTTCTGACAGGGGAGAATGTAGTGACAGGCTTCAAGCTGCGGCAGGAAAAACAAAGCAGCCGTTTACTTAGATCGCAGTGTTAATGTACACAGACCCTGCCATGCTTTCCTGCTCTGAGGTCTCACACTTCAGTTTATAGAGTTGTACTGTGTATGGGCATACTTTTTAATGCTGGTTACTGTGCCCACAGGGGACAGAAGCAGTATCACAGTTGGTGGGCAGAGAACGTTGTAGAGGATACAGTGAAGAGAGGGGTAGTAGTGGTAGTCTTCTATAAAATCTTGCTGTTATCTACCAGATCTCATTTGGTTCCATCTGCTTGGCTCTAAATCCTACAAGACCTGAGCCACCAAAGAGTGGCATTTCCTACCCCAAGTGCTTCTCTCTGTCTAAGCACTCAGGAGCAGGTGATAGTGCAGCCCTCTGCTCCTGTGCATTTTCCACTTGATTTGTTCTGTCATATGCCTAACACGTGTGCAAGCAGTGGAGTGTAGCAGTTGGCACGTATTTCTGAGAAGCTTGTCTTGCTGGAAAAAAAAAAATAATTTCCATCTGAAGGGAAGATTGACAAATACAGACAGAGCAACCTAATGACTTTGAGAAGTATAGTTTTTTGCTTCTGCAAGATACAGGAGAAAAGAGTATATGAAAGGGTCTGCCGGCTGGGTACAGGATGGGGGAAGGTAGGAGAAATGTCATGTGTTACAGCATGTGATGTAAAGCTGATCAGATATTTTTAAAATTTCAATTAAAGTGACTCTGCAATGAAATTTTTCACAAATTGTATCGCTGTTTTCTGTCTTGGTTCCTATGGAAACGGTCCTTTATGCGATCATGCTTGGCTGTGTCTCCTTTATTTCTCCAATAACTTTTGAAGCTGTTGGGCAGTTTCCACCAAATCTATCTCAAATATAATTAAGTTATTTCATGAAAATAGGCAGCTGGCTGGGGCTGAGAGAAATCCTGTAAATGTCCCAAAGGCTGCAACATGAACTTTCTTCATATTAAACAGCAATTCACATGGATGAGGGACCAAATAAATGTTCCAGTAATGACAAGAGTTTCAATTACAGCTCATTATCAACCTCAGTATAAATCTGCGGGAAACAGAATTTTTGAGTTTGTTTTCTCCCACTATTACTTATTTGTTGTCCTCCTGCACTCAGAAGTAGAAAGTAGAAAGGGTATGTGCAGAGGGGAAGAAATAAAAGAGAGTTTACAAACGTCTGTATTCTGCAGATCATTTCATCTGTTTTGTTGAGTGGACCTGGGTATTGATGCAGAGATCTCTATGACAAAACTGGCTTTAAAGAAAAGAAAAAAAGCCATGCAGAAGCGAAATAAAAGATCTGTAAGGACAGACAGCTGAAGATCAAAGTCTTACTATTATAGCATCACTCATTGATATTCTCAGGGCTTAGGGTAATAAAGCACTAATGGAAATGTAATCTGTTTTCATCTTAATTTTGAAATATATCATGGGGAAATTAAACCTCATGTAAGGTTCATTTGTAGCGGCTACACTCAGATGACAGTCACATTTTTACAGTGGTAGATGGGTAGCTGTAAAACAAGATTATCTTTGTCACTAGCAGAGCAAATGTCCAGCACGTGGCTGAGTGGGTGAGTTTGCTTGGCCCCCGAAGAGCCTGAAAAAAGCTGTTAAACTTGCCAAGACCTTCTTGTTAGTTTCTTCCACTGGATGTCACCCTAGAAAGGCATGAATCAGTCCCAAGTGTGAATGTGAGGGTATCTACCAAAAGAGATTTCCTATAGTTAGAAGTAACAATGGCACATAATGAAACACATTCACCAAATACAGCATAAATGTCTTTTATTATTCTTTTGCATCTGATCCTGTAAACACAGAAGCCTGTAAATCACTGTACTTCTGGGATTAAAGTTGTGCCGAGCCCACAAGTAAGCTGAAGTGTGAGACTTCAGTAAATGTATTTCATAGCTGTAAAATTATCTTTCCTGTTCTAACACTATGAAGTCAGTAAAAGAAAAATAAAAATCTATCTGTGTTTAGAGTATGCCCTGTTTTCAGATAAGTGAATTTCCTCAAATGGAAAATGATTTATTGCATGTGCCAAAGGGGAAAATACATATATATATTACTTACTGTTGTTTATTCAGCAATGAAGTTCCCTTATCTTGTATTTGTATTTGTAACATTGGACTTGAACTCAGAAAATGTGAAATTTCCTTCTTTGGCACGTACTTCCTGTGTGACTGGGCGTGAATGATTTCATCTCTTATATTTTACGTTTTCAAGTAGACATGATTAATTTGGCTTTTCTTTCACTGTTTTCTATTTAGTATGTCAGCTACTCAGCAGCCTTATTCTTACATGAGGCTTCTGGACACCACAGTCAAGCTCCCACTGCAGCACATATGTTAATCTAGGACCTAGCAGAATTCAGATGTTTAAATCTAAATTCAGGATGAAAAACAACAACAAAAAAAAGTCTATTCTTTTAGTTACCTAAAAATACTGCTGTAGGTAATGTTACCACTGGCAGAGCTCCAAAGTCTCTTAGCTGGTTTAGCTACCTTGTGCTGGGAGTTTAAAATGCTCTTAGGATTCCTTTCTTTCTTCCATTAAAAACTGCAGTCCTAACTTTTGCAGTTACAAATTTTCACCAAAAAGTTACCGTTTTTAATGATATTTTCTGCTACTCATCTTTAATGAGACTGATTTTAAATTATTATTATGAATAATGCTATCCTTTCCAAATCCTGGCTTCCGATTCTGAGATTTTTTGTTTCAGAATGTTTTGGTATTAAACTGATTTATCTAAAGCAGCTTTTTTTCCCCAAGTCTTTCAAATTCTGAATGTTTTGATGAAAAATACACTTTTGTTTCTATTTTACCACAAAACCAAAGAAAATAATCCTTAGTTTTAGGCATCTGAGCTTCAAAATAAACTTTTAATTGTAAACTTCAGAATTTTCTGATGTATATACGTGATTGGAGTTACACAGCCTATTGCAGTTGTGTCAGAAGCTCTTGCAGAGGTTAAATCTGTGAAGAATATGTGAAGAAAATCACCTCCATGCCATGTGAAAAATAAGTGCAACCTTCAGAAAGAAAGAAGAGGCTAAAGGGAAGGTTTCATCTAAATAGTATAGTTTACAATTAGTTTGAAAGATCACAGGAAACCTTTTTTTCTCTCCTGACCATCTCTGCGTTGATCTTTGGTTTAAATGTGGTCTTTTCCAGTTTCCTTCTTTTCTCATCAAACCATGGTGTTACATACTTCCTGTGCTGTTCTTGCTAGCTGCTGAAGTGTTAATTAAGGTGAGATAAGGAAAACTTGTTGGAGGTCAGCAACTTCCCCAGGGACCGAGTTGTGGGAGAGTAGCTGTCAAAATAAATTTGGCAAGAGCCATTAAAATAAACAAATGATGGCCTCTTTCCACAGAGATTCAGATGTAAATTGCATACCATTATACACCCACAAAAGGAGACAGAAGTAGACAGAAACAAAGCTGCATAGAATACCATACCAGAAAATAATCCTTTAAATTTGGCCTGACACTAGAAAGATAGCAAAACTACAAATATCTTTTACTGTGAATGGGTGGAGGAGTGCAGCTTACACCATGAATTACTGCTGCTGAAACCCTCATGGCACACAGTGCCTGGGTGGCTGGGATTCTGAAAAATATCAAATTAAGTGTCTGTTTCTCCATTACCATGGCACTAGTTTGTGTGCTTGGCTACCTTAAATTACCCCATAGTGACTGGTAAGCTTTGTTGTATAGCACTATGAATTGCAACATTGAATACTGCCGATTAGCCTGTATCTTGCACTGAATTTGAATTTCCAGTATCTTCATTTCCTTTATAATATTTAGTATTAAGTGATTTATCTCAGCTAAATTATAAATATTTACTTATCTCTCATAGAAGATAATATCTTAGATTAACAAACTACAGAAGACCCAATCTCTGAATTCTTTCTTCCTTGTTATTTGCATTTTCATTTCCCTTGGATTAGACTCAACTAAGGCTTTCCTCTTTCATGTCTATAATCAGTTGCATTTTACATTTCATATGAACTAACGGTGCTGCTGAGATTGATCTCGCGACGTAGCTGGGAAAGAAGATGAATATTTTATGAACGTATAAAAGATAAAATGAAAGCACATTATTCTAGAGATGTTCTGATCATGTTCCCAGTAAAGTTGTGACAGCATGTCCATTCAGACCCGTATTTTCATATTTCTGTCATTGCTTTCACAGAAATCACCTTTCCATGTCAGAATTCTTGTGCTTTAATGTGCTGCAAAGACCTCGTATCCCTAAAGTTAATAAATACTTCTGAAGTTAGAAGTGTCGTTTTTTCATACAGACAATACTGTGGAGATCCATAAAGGGTCACATGATTCGTAGATATGTTTTTATAAAATTAAAATGTGATGCAGTGAGGATTTAAGAGAAGATGGCTCTAACGTTGTACATGCATAATCTCACCCAGTGCTCGTCCCTGTGTACAGAATGAGCATGAACAAACCTTGGTGCAAATCATTTACACTTTAGTCAGTTTAGCTCTCAGTGCAAGTAGTGCTGATTCTCACCAAATTCTCAACTTGTTGAGACCTTAGCAGGCCTGAAACTTTGGAGAACTTGTTTGGATGGGGGTTACATCTTATTTCCATTGCACTGCCAAACTTTTACATTCATTAGAATTGCTGAACTTTGCTGTCCCATGGCAGCAGGAGGCATAAGGTTTTTCCTTCCAAGCAGGACAGGATCCAGTGAAGCTGCACTCCCTGCTGTGGATGCTTTTTACAGATTGTTTCCAGAAGCTGGTTGTGCTGAAAGATTGACCAGCCATGGATATATGTTGAGGAAAAAGTCTTAGCACACTGAGGTGAGTGCCAAAAATGCTTTTGAGTTACCAGGGCTTCATTCTGGAGTGTTAATATATAAATACCTCAAAACCTGAATTCCAGGCTGGACATAGTGACTATTAATCCTTTCTGTCTGCCATTCACACAAAGTGTTCCAGATGATGTGGTATAAAGGCTTTTGCACCACCATACCTGTGCATATCATCAGTGATAGGGAATCATCACTGAGATTTTATTCAGTTTTGTTCATATACTCTTAGCATTGATGCATGTGTGATTAAAAGCATGTTATGGGCTCTGCTCTGTGATTGGGATGGTAAGTTAAACAAAAGTGCATTCAAGGAGGCTAAATTATGTTATTGTTCAGTTTTGGCATTATTTTCAGAATATGGCTTCATGCTCAGTCATGCTACTATTGTCCATTTTATCAATAAGAACGATTCTTTGCAGGTGCTTTCATCAACAATAGCTCACAGAACAGAACTGCACTGTTGCCAGATCTGTAATGCTGAAGGTCTGCTTTCAGATGACTTTTCAAGTAAAAAGTGGGCTGTATAATCAGCTGCTATAGAGACCTAAATCTAATGATTTGAAGGTAGAAGATTCAATCAAGATTTCGATTCACATTTTTTGTCTTGTAAGATGTATGGCAGTTCCCAAATCCCAAGGAGTATCTGGGGCAAGAGCGCAGAACTGTGGCTTGTCCTGGGTATGAGCAGTTGCACTCAATTTGAAGAGGTCTGCGTCACAGTTCCTACTGCTCAGCTGAGAGATTTGTGTTGAATGCAGAGAGAATAAAAATAGATGAAAAAGTTTCAGAAGTCAGATAACTCTGATGTTGTCTTTGGAAATGCGTTTGCATGTGCTGTGAGGAAAAGATATTGTACTTTACCATTGCCTCATTATATTTTAGATGGAAATGAAAGAAATACTGTCTTTGCTAGACTGGCAGAGGCGTTGAATTTTTTATCACTATTCAAAGGGAAAATGGTTCTAACTAACTGATTGTGTAGTTATAAACACACACATAAAAGAAACAGATTGCATACACAATCGAATAATGCTAGAACTTTCCTGTAGATTATTTAATTAATTTGAGATACTTCATTTAAGGACAGGCATTTTGGTTTGCTTCTGCCTAAATATTTGATCTCTCATAACCTTCATGCCACAGTCATATTTTGTTCTCACAAATATTTATTTACAAGTCTTGCTTTTTCTTGCTTTAGCCAGGGTCTCATTTGCTGTATATGAAGACAGTAGCAACTATTCTTTTGTCTTTTCCAGTGAATGATTTGTGAATCAGTGCCTTTGTTCACAGCTCTGCTGGTGAGACTTCATATTGCTCAGTGCACTGCTTTTCACCCCAAAGTTATTAAAGAGGTAGTATAAAAAATATGAATATGCTGGTGTTAAAGGTGTGTGATCTCTCAGCTCACTCGTGGACAGCTGTTGAACATTTATTGTCAGTAATATTGTCAGATTGTTGTTCGGTTGATGACCATGATGGCCATGACCCTTTCCAATGGCAGTATGAATTTATAAATTGATAAGTCCATAGTGGTCGAGTCAGCTCCTTTTGGAGTGACACCTTCTGGTTTTTGGATCTCAGCAGGAACTCCTTTTCTTCTCATCTTCTGGGCCTTGCCAGCAAATAAGAGGGAGCACGGAGGCATCATCTTGTATCTTGCCCTCACAGAATACAGTGGTATCATCCCCCAGTCTCCCATAGCAAGCTGGAGTTCTTTGGTCACAGGCCAGATCTTCTGCCAGTAAACAGTCCTGAGCATTCTCTTCCAAAGACAAACAGCTCCAAAGAAACACTTTCAAATGTAACACTGTGATGCCGACTGCCACACGGCCACAGCCACCTCTCATCTCCTAGATAAGTCGGGGTCCTACATCATGAAATGCCTTGGAGAGCAAGCTTTGAGACAAAAACAAAGAAGGGTTCAGACTGACGTGCACATGCCTCCATTCTACTTCTGTATTGCAGGCAGCAGGGAAAGTGTTATTGATATGCATCATGCTTGTCTACAATGTGTCAGGGTTTGATGGATGGAGAGCTGGGCTGAAGCCAATGGAATGAGGTTCAGCAAGACCAAATGCCGGGTCCTGCATATCAGCTACAACAACCCCGATCGATGCTACAGGCTTGGGGCGGAGTGGCTGGAAGACTGTATAGAGGAAATGGACCTGGGGATATTGATTGATGCTCAGCTGAAAATGAGCGACAGTGTGCCCAGGCACCCAAGAAGGCCACTGGCATCCTGGCTTGCATCAGAAAAAGTGTTTCCAGAAGGAGTAGAGAGGTGATTGTTCCCCTGTACTCAGCACTGGTGAGGCCGCATCTCGAGTACTGTGTCCAGTTTTGGGCCCCTTGCTGCAAGAAGGGGACATTGAGGCCCTGGAACGTGTTCAGAGGAGGGCAACAAAGCTGGTGAGGGGTCTGGAGCACAGGCTGTATGAAGAGAAACTGAAGGAGCTGGGAATGTTCAGCCTGGAGAAGAGGAGGCTCAGGGGAGACCTCATTGTTCTCTATAACTTCCTGAAGGGAGACTGTAGTGAGCTGGGGGTCGGCCTCTTCTCTCATGCAATTAGTGATAGAACTAGAGGGAATGGTTTCAAGCTGATGTTCAGGCTGGACATTAGGAAGTATTACTTCTCGGAAAGTGTAGTCAGGCATTGGAATGCACTGCCCAGGGAGGTGGGAGAGTCACCATGGGAGTGTTCAAGAAACGTTTGGATGTTGCGTTGAGGAATATGATTTAGCTGGGAAGTACTGGTAATGGTTGGACTAGATGATCTTCTAGGTCTTTTCCAACCTTGAAAAATTCTGTGATTCTGTGATTCTATGATTCTCATGATTTTGAAATGAATTTTTTGGTAGGGTGAAGATGAAGGCAGAAAGAACTGCTGTCATCAGAAAGAAAATACTTAAAAATCATGAAGTGTCTTCCTAAAAAACAAATTTGATTTGGGATGTGTCTGGTGTTCCCTTCCACCTTTGACTTGAATGATCTTCCAGGCAGGTAGTTAACTTGTGTTTCTTGTGGGACTTCTTCAATCCCTTGATCTTTGTGCTGTACAAGTACTTAATATTGTTATGCAGTTCATGCACTTAATGCTTCGTAATTCAGATGTCATAAGTAGTATGGGTAAAAACAGGCAGAATCACATATCTCCAAGATCACTTTCTGACTGCAGGTGAGAATTTGAGGTTGTTGAACACTGGAAGAGATTGCTCAGAGATGTTTCAGAATTTTTATCTTTGAAGATAATTAAAAAACATCTGTTTTTAAGCAAATCAGCCCTAAGCAATTTACTGCAGTTGACCTTACTTGGAGCAAGGTGGATGGACGAGGTAATCTCCAGAGGTCCCAGAGCCTTACCCTTACTAATCAGTGATTCTGATTGAGCAGATTCAACTGAACATACATCTCTGGGGTCATATGTCCTAACTTTATCTGTTGAACCACATCTTCTTTACCATAAGGCTGTACAAAACCAGTAATGTTATGAGTAGAGATCAGTTCTGCTATCATTAGATTGAGTGGTGCTTCTTCATACGAATTGTCCCATTGACTTCCACATTAAATTGACTTGTGAGCACCTTTTGACCTAAAGGTTAGACTGTTAATATGCAATACAGTTGAAAAATTGTCCCTATTAAAGCACTTCTTCCAAACTAAGATTAATAGCCTCCATAATTTCCAAACCCAGGAGCCTTGAATGAATTAATAATTTATTATGTGGGTTAATATGTTGGCAGTCCTAGGTTAGCAAAGGAGCACAACTGGTATTAGCTCCACTGGTCTCAAATTTGCTAGTGTCTTGTCTCTTGTGGTGTACACTTTAGAAACGAGTGCTGGAAATAGGCTAAAACTTTGCACCATTCCATGTAGATAAACAAATATTTATTTACATCTTTATTTTGGCTTCTTTAAGGAGACCTCAGTTAGATGGACCCAATTTTTTGGTGGGCCTCAACTATGACCATATTTCATGTCTGACTTAGGTGTCTGCATTTTTATGTGTCAGTAAAGAAAATGTGATTTTTTAAAAATCATTTTTGTGTATGAAAAATACTGAAATGTATTGCTTTTTTATTGATTTTATGGTCGTAAAATCTCAAGCATTCATTTTAAAACCAATATCTTTCTGAAATTATCCAATTTGTTCTTAAAAAAAGAAAAAGGGGGGGGGGGTGTGTGTGGGGGGGCAAAATATGCTGCAAAGAAAGAATCAGAACAGATTTTTCAGCATGTTCTTATTTATAGGAAGATTTTTTGAAGAACATGTTTTCAGTCACCGCTAAGGAAGTCACCTTGTGTCACTGACGACATTAACTTATTAGAAGTTGATAAAAATTATGCATTTTCAAGGTTGGTTTCATATTTATACATTTCAGGAAAGTACATAAATGTTGTTATTTCAAATAGCAAGGCCATTCTGGACAAAAAGAGTTACTAAAGTCATTTCTGCTGCCTCTTCTTAGTACAAATAAGTCTCTATAGATTTGTGTAGCTTACCTGTTATAATTGATTATCAAAACAATTTTTATATTAAAGGGCGTTAACGTTTTTTACTTCAATCTAATAAAGAGTGTAACTGTTTACTTTTTTATTATTATTTTTTTAAGATTTTAGAAATGATTCAAGTAGTGATTTTAGCTGTAATGAGTGCTCAATCTTTATGAGCTTATGCCTTTTTGCAAAACTGTGGCACTTGAAAAGTTTGTTACTACTAACGCTTCACTTTCTGCAGTGATCAGAGGACAGCAGTAGGCAGGTGTTATGCTGAGACTATCACTTACCAGGGAAAAGCTTTCTCTATATCCCAGCCCTTATTCTTCCATCTGCTTACTTCAATTACTGTTGTGTCTGGCCTGAATCCAGATTTGAAACTTCTTTGCAGGAGTTGGATTTTTTTTTATATTGCATGCTTGTAGACAGCATGACACAGAAAGCACAATAATTAGATGACCAGAAAGAGATGCAGATATGTATTTGATAATACCACTAGGAAATGGATCTGTTGTTTTTTTCTTGTGTGCCTTCTATCTTCTCCAAGGCATTGGATCCTGTAAGATTCAGGAATATTTCTATAAAGTGCTTGTCATTCATTCTTCTCGCTCAAAAAAAAAAAAAAAAAAAAATAGGTATCCACTTTCATTTTGGTGTCTGAAGCTTTTTTCGTTAACCATCAAAAATAAACAATTCACTCAGCAAAGTCATATCATCATATCATATCATAGTATCATGCGAGTTGGAAGGGACCTTAGAGATCATCGAGTCCAACTCCCGGGATTCGAGCCCTCTGTGTAGCAGAGCGGCACTTCTACCCCCTGCTCCACAGGGGGGATTCGAAGCCGGGCCCCCTGGTGTTGCAAACGGGAATTCTACCGCTGCGCCACCGGGGCACACAAGTCAACCCCATCCAGACTGTCCTCTAGCAATTTGGAAAGGCTCAGAGAACTAACAGAGCTGGATACAAACATAAGGTGAGTGGAATTACCTGGATATAGGGTTTTAAGTCCCTTCTCAACACCCAGTGTTAGAACTCAGCAGATCTCATGGGGGTCCTAGCAGCAGCCTCAATCATATGGCTCAGCCAAAGATGTCTCAGGAGCATTAGCATAGAGGCAGAAACTCTAGTTTCCAGTAGATAGGTACAGACCTGCAGTAGGGAGAGGATGTCCACTTGGGGAACAACCACAGCACTGCGCGAAATCACAGGAGAAATGCAGAAATAGCAATATGGAGGCAAGGCTTAATCAGGGGGTGTGCATGACTTGCAGGTATGTTAGGTTTACAGCATCTTTCCTTACACTCACCAACTTACAAGAATTTGTTAGGGTATTGCAGGAAAGGTGTTTCCTTTCACCTGTTCCTTTTCAAATATTCACCTGTTATTGTTCAGGATTCTTACAGTCACAATGAGCATCAGTTTGGATGGCTTTAGGATCAGGCCTGCTCTACTGAAATGCAGTGAGTATTGCATGTTTACGGTACCCTTGTCATGTTTTCTGTTTTCTGCTCAGAAGACTAGAACTCTCCATTGTATGTACTATGTTCTAGTTCTATTATGTTGTACATGCTGTGCTTTTGAAAATCAGGCCATGACAGTGATTTGGAAATACTCAGGCTCCAAGATCATGCACTGCACTTGCTTTGTAAATGCAGCAATGGTAACCTAACCTACCTACTGTAGGTTTTTCAGTACAACTTATAAAATGCTTTGAAAACTAAACACCCTGATGATACTGTGCATAAATTTGTTTTCAAAGAAGAGGAGGCATGTAATCTTGCCCTCTGGTTAGAGCACCAGCTTGGGTTAAAGAGCATTTGTTCAGTATTATTAAATAGTACTTGGAGCGAGGAAAGACTGAAATTTATGTAACTTCCCAGAAGGAATTAATCATCTTAATGTTTGTAATTTATACATTATATATCATACCATGTCACACATCACCTCTCTCTTCATTTCTATCAAGTTGCTGTTTCTGTATGCCAGGCAAAGGAGGACATTTTCAAGGACCGAGGACTTCCAATGGCCTTGTGTTTAAAGAAATGATGTAGAAAAATGTTCAAAATTATGTAGACAGAGAAACATATTTGAGTCTTCTGCATCACAGACCACCAGTACTTGCTGCTGGGTAAGAGGCACATGGTGGGTGTACTTTGCTATTAGTGCTCACTAAAAAGTGATGGAAAACCAGACATGACTTTCAGCAAGGGCTAGTTGTAGGGCTGAAATCATAGAATCATTTGAGTTGGAAGGAACCTTTAAAGGCCATTAGTCCAACAGCTAGATCAGGTGCTCAGAGTCCTGTCCACCCTGACCTTGAGTGTCTCCAGGAGTGAGGCATCTACTACCTCCATAGGCAACCACTTGCAGTGCTTGACTACCCTTATCTTAAAAGCTTTTTCCTCATGTCCATTCTAAATCTGCCCTATTCTAGTTTGAAACCATTTCCCTTTGTCCTGTCAAACCCCGCTAAAGAATCTGTCTGGAAAGAGGACTGTGAGAAAGAATGAATATATCCTACATTAACTTGTTTCTAATTAGACTTGCTTATAGGTAATTGAGAACAAATCAGTTTTAGTAGTAGTCTCATATATTTTCTGGCTAATTTCTTATAGCACGTATGTACGGGAGGTTGAATGTGAGAGAAAGGACATTTTATTTATATATATTTTTTTCAGATTAGTTAGTCCATTTTCACTCATGACAGTAGGACATGTATAAAATCATTTTAATGAAGAAAGCTTTAAAGAAACATAATCAGGCAGATTCGAATTTTCTATATCTTTTGGCTTTTTATGTCTTTGTATCTACATTCGAGAGAATTTTCAGGAATTAATCACTTGGTTTCAGAAATGCTTTGGGCTTTTCAAGTAATTCTTTTTTTTTTTAAATGTTGATACAGCCACATATTTATCCATTCATGGTTCAGAAATAGGATTTGCTTCCCTGTTTTTTATCTGTCAAAGTCAGTAGAAATCATAAGGTTCTTATGATACAGTAACCAACTTATTTCAACTGCTTGAAACAGTAGAAGTAAAATGTTTAGCTGTTTTGTGGCTTCCTACAGCTCCCTGCATGAAACTCATCCAAGAAGTTTTTTGACAGCTTTATCTTTATTTTTCGGTTTACCTGTCTGTAGAAATGTTTACGTTAAAGTCAGTAAAATTATATCTACAAGTCTAATGAAGGTTTAGGCCATTGTTACAGTGACTGACTGAGCTGAAAGGAGAATACAGGACCTTTGTAAGTGATCTAAACACGCCGTGACTTTTATACAATTCTAATCTGGAAAAAAATACTCTGAAATACCAAGTTATCATTCTTAGCATAATGAAGTAGCAATGCAACAGACTTCCCCCTTCTTCTTTTTTGATTTGTTTTTTTTTTTTTGTTCTGTTTACTAATTGCTATCATCAGTAGTTTCAACCTTGCCCAATCATCCATTCCTAATAAAGAATAAAGGTATGTTGTAAATTCCTGACTGAGAGTACCAATGCCTGCAGCTCAGCTTTGAAGACAGTAGGCTGGCATGGAAGGTCAAATACTGCAAATGAAAAGTAAGGATGTGAACCTATCCATTTGAACAAAGATAATTAAAAACCATATGAAACCACTGTGGATAAGAGGATATGCTAGAAATTAAGAATAAATCCTAGTGTAAAATTGCTTAATAAAGTGAACGTTTTCAGACTTTCCCAGTAAGTGTCAAGCAGTTACTTTGGTTATGTTTTATTCTTTCAGTCATTATCCTCTTTCCTCTTTTCCTTTTATTGCAAGAAAAGAAAAATGTTTAAAATCTACTCCTAGAAGCAGTGAAGTCAAAGTTCACGTTTAGAAAAAAAGGGCATGTGGAGGAGTGTCTATTTTTCTGTAAAGGGTTTTCAGAAAAGACTGCACATGTGTGTGCTTGTTTACTCTGTGCAAATGGGAAGGCATCTCTCAGAGGAATGCTGCAAGCAGCATTTCTGAAAACAAACAGGAACTCTTGGCAATGTGGGAGCCACCAACCCTCTCCCAAGCTAATGAAAAACCCAAGATTAGAAGGATTAGGTGCAAAAGAGAAATGCCTGCTAGTTGCTTTTCACTGCACATGGAAAAGGAAGGGCTGGAGACAGAGCTGAGGATCCCTCCAAGCGGCCAAGCACTGTGGCTATGAGGGTGCTTTCACCACAGGGAGCCATCTTTAGTCTTCTTTGCAGTAATTTCTCTTCTGCCATTTCCTGCACACACACACGCTTGCAGCTTATTCTCTTAACTCGTTCATGGATTTTCTCCAATGTTTCTGCTCAGACTGCTCTCACATCCAGGAGCTTTTGCTTCAGGGTGCAAACCCAGCCCAGAGCACATGGTTGCATGGAGCAGCACTGCTGACACTGAATACTGCAGTGCATGGTGAGGGCTTTATACACTATAGCACTTTATGCTTGTAAAGAGAATGACAATGCCCAAATCTTACAAATATTCCTACCTGAGAGTATTTCTGGTACTTCAGTTCTATGTGTATCATCTCCTGGTGACTCTCCCTGAGATCTGCCCTTGGGAATCTGTCTGGTTTCCTTCAGACCAGCCAGAACTGGGGTGATGCTACGTATTGTGGAGTGCCATCTGCTGGAATTTTGGCCTCTTGCTGTTCCAATGATGAATGGTACTCTTGGGACAGGAGATGGACAAGGGGTGTCCTCCCTGACACCTTACATATAAGCTGTCAGCACAGTGTAAACTACCCAAGGGCAGGGGCTGAGCTACCAAGATAATCAGTGTTCCATAATTGCCTTCCAGCTGTCTTCCTTTCCACTACTTTTAGAGTGAGCAAGAAGGAGACTGGGGCCTACATTTCACATTGTCTTATATAGCAAGCATTAGTTTTGTTCGTGTTGTAAACAAGTGTGTATTTTCACCAGAAATTTATTTGATGTTTACAGTTTGTTTTTTCCTCTTTCATTCAGATCTCTGATTTGAAGGGATTGAGTCTATGTGCCCATTCAATTTTTATGGAAACAGCTCTTCTAATAAAGTTGGTTTGTAACTGCTGGGTCTGACTCCCTTCTCATGTGGGCTGTTTTGAAGTCAGTATTGTGTTGTTGATCCCATCTGGGTTACCTGAAGCTGAAAACTATAACCAAGAGTATTCAGAACTGCTGTTCTTCCAGCACATTACAATGAAAGTTGCTTACATGCAAAATTGTTTGGAGCAGATATTGTAAAACATCTCATACCATCCATCACTTTATTTTGATAGCCCTAGTTTTAAATCCTGAGCTGCAACAGCCACAGATTTCCATTGTATGGCTCACACTGACCTGCCAACTGTGAAGTATTACCTTTTTCAGTTCATTACAGATGTGGAGTTAGATTTGTTTTTCTTCCAAAAGCTCAAAATATAGGATCAGAATTATTTATGCTTTTTTTGTTGTCACTTTATTTTTGTTTTTATTTTCATATTTGTCTTAAAATACATAAACTTGTGCTCTTCAGAATTAAAAACTATTATGTGATTATTATAATTCTTGATTATCAGGATTATAATTCATCTTCTAATACACTGCATTGGGATAGAGCTCATATACACCTGACAGGGAGAGAATTTCATTTCTGCTTTAGTACAGTGTACCTTCCTCAGAAAAATGCGGTAGTTTTTCTTGGAGCTCAACATCTTTATTCCATTTGATGCTAAACCATGACTGAATGCAGATGCATTCTATTCTCCTATCAGGTAGTGGTTACCCCTGGAAAAATAAAGAATGATGCATGTAGAGCTGGCTGGCCATATTAGAATAACAGCTTTCTTATCTCTAACACGTAAGTCATAGGAAATGTTGGGCAAAGACTGCATACTTCCTTAAAATTTTTGTTTGCTTGTTTGTTTGTTTGTTTGTTTGTTTGTTTTGCATTTCACTGGTCAATCAGAGGATGGGAATAGGTAGAAAGAAATCCTTGGCATCTGTGTAACAATCAGAGCAGGAGTGACCACTGCTCCTTGCACCTCGTTTTCCTGGGTCAAAGGGCTCACTTCTTGTGAGATGGTAAAAGCAGTTAGCAGGGCTGCACATGTTCGGCTCTTGGAAGCACTCATCTTCTTGCTGTGGCAGTGAAAACAGCAAAGTGTGCACACTCAAAGCTGGGTTCATATATACCATCATGGAACAAACTATTTCCACAGCTCCTTGTTGGGTTAAGTACACATTTTGGATCTAGTTGATTCTTGCTTTCTCCTCAGAATTGAATCAATGGCATGGGCCAGTTTTTTCTGTGCCACTTTTATTTTGTGGTAGTAAATATTTTCCTAACATTAATCACAGTAACCTAAAAACTGTAGAATTAGAGAAAGTCTGTTCTTGATCTGTAGCCAATAATCTTTTGTCTGAAAAGATAAGATGTAACATTAGGAAGAAACTTTTTATACATTAAACCAAAACAAAAAATAAATGCAAGATGGTTAAACATTACTGAAGCACATGGAATATGTATCATTTCACAGATTCAGCTGAATTACACCACAGGAATACAGACAAATCCACTGCTAGAGGGTAAAAGCTGTGACTGTGGTAACATGACCAAAGAAGCAATGTGGTGGGTGGAAGTGCATGCTTTATCCAGTGGTTGTTTGCTGTTTCTTTCCCCCAGTATTTTCTTGCTACAATAGTTATTGTCTTATTCACTTCTTCTTTGTAGACATATCTATAGAGAGACTTTACAAGGCTGATGTTTGCACTGGGTAGCTTTGAAGCTCTCAGCATACAAACACTCAGTAAGGAAGCATGTCCAGGAAGTGTTATCCTCTCTGTTGTTGCTCACACAGATGTTTCAGGGCTAAATAGACTCATAAACTCATTTTCCTAGCTGGGGGGTACTCTTAAAACAGATATTTGCATGGAAAAATATGTGGAGGAGCTGCCAGACTGCTTTCCTTATTATCTGACATTGAGATGTTCATGGCTTGGACCAGATATCAGTGGCACAACTGATGTATTGCAGCAGAAACAGCTCTTCTGAGGGCACAGTGCAAGGAAGAAGGTTATCATGTATGCATTCAAGTAGAAAGTTGCATTTAACATGACTTCTTTGAGTGCAAAGTCCTGGTCAGAGCATCTCAGTCCCAGCTTCCGCTCAGGCTGCAGGCTGTCTCCATATTTATTCATGGAGCAGAAATGGCAGATACTGACGTGGTGCTCATGATGCTGTGCTGGTAGTGCCAGGCACACGTCCTAGTGGAATCCTGCATGGAAATGTGCATATAACAACTATCAGGTGTACATTTGGGTACTCTTTAGGTCTCATCAAGCATAAACCAACAGAAGCATGCTGTTAATGGGGAAAAAAACAAGGCACTTTGTGTGACCCTGAGAATATTTCTCTTGCAGAGGCTGGGGTCATTGTGCTTGAATCCACAGCTATGTGTCTCAAGTGCATTTTTGTTGGTGCTGCAATGATAAAATATAAAAGAAGCACAAGACAGCTTCCAATAAAAGGTTATCGCTGTAATTCAGAAAAGCTGTGTTTTGAGATTTAGAAATCCATTTCTAAGGTCTACAAGCATTTCTGCCTTGAGCCAATCTTTTCCCATCTATCTTTCTTTTTATCTCAGCCTCATAATTGTAGTTCAGGTTTAGTGCAAAGATGTTAACAGCACATGGAGGAATCTGTAAAATCTCTCACAGTACTGACCACTTGTTGTTCTTAAGCTGTAAAATGTTGCCTGTATTATTTAAGCATCTGTCCTTTGATTTTCTTTGTGGGAGAATTTTCTTTTTTAGGTTTAGAACAAATATAGGTCATAAGAGTTTCTGGATATTGCAAGGGTTCACCCCATAGGTGAGTCTCAACTTCTCCTGCTACTTATCATTATTATTTTGGTAAGTTTTTTTGTTTCCTGTGGTGAAAAGCCATAAGTCCAATCCTGTGGAATGTTCTTTACCTGGTGGTCCACAGGACAGGGGTTGTCTCTATGTGCACTTCTGGCCTTAGTAACAATCACACACTTGACTGAGATTATGTAGGGCTGGACTCAGTTACCCACGTTGTCTCTTTCAGTGTTAAGCTAAGTTCATTAATATAGAGAGTTTTGGCTGTTGACGTAATTGTTTGCTTTGGGAAGTCATGGAGTCTTTGACCTATTCACAGGGAACTTTAGATAAATACAAATGCTGCATGTGATTCTTTTATCCAGACTTCATAAATATCCACAAATATCCTCAGGATGTGGCAATTTGTCAACTATATAATAGGTAAATATATGGAAGAATATCACCATAGTTGCTCTAAATCTGCCTATATCTTAAATAAACAAATAACTACCCGGTGTTAATGCATCACACAGCTTTAGAAATGAAGCAATAAGCAGTCAAGAAACAGAGTTAAGCTTGAAAGCACAATTGCATGTGTTCTTACTATACGGCCTTTATGTGTAGCATTATAAATAATTGCTTATTACCTGTTAAATCTCATTTAATACAAAATGGAACTTCTTATGCACAGTGGCATAGAATAATGTTTGCTGTGCTCCTGTGATTACACTGATTTGTAGGAGTAAGACATCGTTTCAGCTCATTTAGATAAAGAAAGGTGTTGTAGCCTGGTTACAATGGTAAAACACCATCACATGCAGCTCAAGGGAGGCTGCTGGATGTGCAGGTCAGAATTGGTTCGATTTATGACACTCTAAAATGCAGAGCTCATCTGAAAATATCTCCGAGTTTAAGAGAGATGTCTGCCAGTAACTTCCCCATTTTCTTCCTAATATGTCCCGACTTTGGTAAATTCCCAGAATAGGGTCTTCATTATATCACTGCAGTTCCATGTTAGGAATGTGTTTCTTATGTCTGCTTTCTTCCTTTCATATGTTGCCAATTCTTTTTTCTTCTAATAATTTGAAAAAGAAAGACAGACTGTTATTTACTTGGAAAAATAAAATGCTTTGAATAAGTACAGCTGCTTTGCTATAAATAAATATACTGAGGTTTTAACCCAGCTGTTTCATTAGGTTGGATTTGGAATAGCCTAGCTAGATAAAAACCCAATGCATAATATCCCTGAAGAAATTACGTTTTACGCATTTCAGCTCTTGTGAGCAGGAACAGTTTGTTATGAACTATTATCTATAAATTACAACTTAGGGCACACAGAAAATAGACGTTGTTGGATATAATCTGTGCAAACACAGATAAAAATAGAGATGGGTCTGCAATGATGCATTACGTCTACATATCCCAGAGATCTGAGGGATTATGATCTCCTTAAATATGAAATCTTGTAAGACCGTATGACATGAAAAAAATACATACTTGTCATGTATAAGTCACTTCTCAATAATAATATTTCTGATACACATTTTTTTTCGCCCTTTGTCCAGGGCACATGAAGTAATTTTGCATAATAATAATCATGCATGACTGAGAAGTCAGACATTTGTAAGAGGTGCAAAAGCAAGAAATCATGAATAAAACAATTAATAAATGCCATTTGATGCTTTATAGCACAATGAAAGGAAAACAAATTAAGACAAATAGTATAAGCTTTGAAATGTGTGTATGCATGCGGCAAAGTGTAGCATAAAAATCCTATCTGTTCTATCTGCGGTGTCTTAACTACACGACTGTCATCTTTGCTTTAGATAAATAATTACAGGTTGCAACAACAACAGAAAAAGCATCACCAAAAAAAAAAAAAAGATTAAAACAGTTTCATCTGAGAGATCTCTTGCTTCCTGTTTTAGAGACTAAAGATAAAGAAGGAATGAAAGCCTGTAGATTTTGTCTTCTTCTGGGACACTGTCCAGCACCAACAGCTGACCCACTCCTGTCGGATACAGCAGGTAAAATCTGACAGGTGCCAATATTTTGGGATTGAGGGATATGAAAAGACTGAGACTCAGAGCAAAACTGTCGAGCTTTATTGCACATGCCATCAGAATTATCCTCCAAATTTAATGGAGCAGATGTTGCCCATGGGATTATGACCTTTACCCTGATGTTCAGGTTTTCTCTGTTTACACCAGGGATAAGCTAAAATAAATATATTTACTTCAGATTGATTGCCTGCGGCCCAAATGGTCTAAAAATATTGGAGCTCAGTGCAGCCTCTCAGCAGTGAGTTTATTTGAACAGAATCAGCATTATTTTTGTAGAACACCAAAATATTTTACATACTTAGGAGTAACTGAGTTTGTTATTTTAATACAAAGCCACCCTCAGGTCTCCTCCAAACACCATAGCCTCACATAACAATTAACTTAAACCTTGAAATAGTTTGTCTCCAGGTTTATAAACAGAATTTGAGAAACTGAGGAAAAAGAAAGAAAAGAGAGTGAGAGAGAGAGAAGGAAGGAAAAAAAAAAGAAAGAAAAGGGAGGAAGGGAGGGAGGAAGGGAGGAAGTGATGGAAGGGAAGAAGGGAGGGAGGGAGGGAGGAAGGGAGGAAGTCAGGAAAGGAAGGAAGGGAGTGTGGGAGGGAGGAAAAAGAAAGGGAGGAGAAAGAATGAAGAAGAAAGAATGAAATAGACATACTCCACTCACTGGCCCAGCATGGAGCAAAAAAAATGTAGTTTGAGAGTTAGATACAGTGTCAGTAGTCACTGAGCTCTGATAATCAAGTGCTTGACACAGCGGAGACATTTCTACTCAATACATTATCATACCTCAAACATTTTCAGTCGTAACTTGCCATGCCCTTAAGAAACTCCAAGGCCTCAGAGGCACTAAGCACCTTTGTCTCTCAGTCTCTGGGCTCAGGGCATTGATTCCTGGAGAAGTCAGTCTTATATTACTGAGAGGCTGACAGGGTGCTCACTTGTCCACCTTCATAATTCATTCTCCAGAACACATCCAAGTCTCTTTGTTATTTTTTTTTTTTTCACTGATGATTCCTTCTGGAGCCTAAAGGCAAGACATTTGATGAGCACTTTTTTCATTTTATCCTCGCTTGCAATCTCAGCAGCCGCCCTCCCTGCCTGCTGGTAAGGGTCCAGCACCACTTTACAGAGCATCACGTGTTTCAGCAGCATGTTTCTGACACCTCACCGGTGTCGGAATGATACAGATGAATAAAGGAAAAGTAAGAAAGGGAAAAAAAGGACTGTGATGAAGCACAGGGAGTCTGGTTATTAAGATGGTCAGTCTGGAAGGAGGGTCCTTAAGCAAATTCCTTTGCTACTAATGACCTTCAAGTTCATGTACTCATTTTTGGAGCCTCTTTTTTCAGAAATCTTGGCCATGGCTTTCATGGAGGCCAAATGCTGTTTTCTTCATCTGAAAACAATGGAAGATTCAGAAACAGAGCATTTTTCAGCATAGTAGCAGGTAAGAGAAATTGATTGCCTGACACTTACTGCATTCAGATTAGGGGAACAGTTTTGACTTGACTTCAATGTACCTGAGTTTTCCAATCAAAAACAGGGAGATAATTATCTTTTACTATCCCACCTAAGTCGTCAACTGCTGAATTTGCACAGTTGTTGAGGTGAGCCTCAGCTGCACAGAAGATGAAACACCACAGAAGGACCTGTGTGTATGGACAATGAATGCGTTTGTAAGCAGCTGTTAGTCAGGGCACTAGCATCGCTACTTTCCTTTTCCAACACTTCAGTAACTTTGCAAATGTGAAAAGAAGTTTGTGGTCTACTTGTGTGGTATTGTTATGCATTTTATTCACATTGCATTTCAAGCAACGTTGAACATAAACATTTTTTACATTTTTTTACGTCAGTATTTTTTCCTTGTGGTAAATTCTTAGACTCTGACATACTTTGAGATTGCCTTCAGTGATCTGTGCACATGTTTCTTATTAAGATCTCCCCCGTTACATCATTTATTATAACACTGTTTTGCCAAATGTTTGAATTAAGAAAGGCATGCCGTTTTGACGTTATTCAGGGAGTCTTGCAAGGAAGAAGGTAAGATATAGATGACATTCTGTTTTGAGCTCATAAGCCCAGATGTTTCTGATTAGAGTTTTCAGCAGCTTATAAAACCAAATGGGATTTGATGGAAGCTAGCTATAAAGGAAGTTTAGCAAAACTTCTTAGAAAGATTTGAATCCTTAATTTGTGTGTATTCCCAACTGAAGTTTCATTGTGTAGGGAAATGAATATGGGGAGCTGTTGCATAACCACCAAGCTCTAATTCTGATTTCGGAGGAACATAATAAAGTGAAAATAAATTACATGGTAATAATTGTTTTGGACTGCAGGGCTAACGCAACTTCCAGGGAGAAAAACAAAAGCTCTGATTCACTGTGGTATTACTCCATTTTATACTGATTTGTCTCTATTGCATTCAAGGAAAAACACTGGCAAAATATTTGAATAAGGGCAGAGATGACTCAGGTCCCCCCAGTGGTGGTTTGTTTCTTATTATACCGAAACATATACAAGGAACCTTTAAAAAATGAATGTACTTTATTCACTTGACATTTTCCAGTAATAAAGTCACCATCCATCTGAACATATTTTCTTCTTAATGTATAGTAGCTTGTTCCATTGCACCCATCAGCACAATGTCTGGATTTTTCTGCAGTAAGACAGGAAAATATTGCCACTTTAATATGGACTTAAGCAAAGAAGTAATTAGAGACTTGCTCAAATTCAATCAGGAGGAATAAGGCATAGATGGGAGTGAAAAACACATTTACTATTCTGCAATCTAATGCTTTGCAGAAAATTTGCCTGGCTTCTTAAACATGACTTTCACCCATTTTCATGGGACAAGTGAACCCATGCTTCTCCCTGTTCACCCAAGCACTTCATGATTATTCATTCATTTTAGCTTATACACTTTCCGTGAGCCACCTGCTAATTGTTTGTAGTGCCCATGATGCGAAACTGCTCATGTTTAACCTTAATTTCATTGATGTTCATTTTGTGTCCATACAGTAAGAGGCAGAACAGATGAATAAAGATGAGGGAAGAAAATTGTCAGTTTGATTGCTTTGTGCATTGGTGAGGGTTTTCTCTGCCATCACTCTCCTGTCCTGCTAGTCAGACTCAATGATTGATTAAAGACTGTGGCAGAGTGGGATCCCCCACTCTGGAAGCTTTACTACTTGAAGCTGTGCTCTATGCATGTCTACAACATTATTTTGATAATGGTGTCACTGAATGTTTATCTCAGATAAACTTTTTATTACCATGTATGTGTTCCAGCTTTCACGGTCTTGATTTCCTTTTCCAAACAGAAGATTTTTCAGTCCCCATCTATCCCTGTATTTCTACAATATCCTTTCCAATTCCAGTTCCCAACTGTCAGTCAACTGTAGGTGTTACCATCCCAGTAAAGCAAATCTAACTCTTCTCGTCCAAGACAGACCTCTCTGCTGGTCCTATTTACATCATTTTCTCTGCAGCTTTCCAGGGAAGTATACCCAGGGTAGCATTCCAATGTGCCAGCAGGATACCCCGTGCTTAATCATCTCTGGGATTCTCTATCCAGACAATCCCTGATAGGATCCTCAAAAAGAGAATATTGTAGATGAAAGACAGTGATAAATGTCAGATGAAGAAAAAATCATATAAACTGATCACTGGGAGAAGTGATTAGATCTCTTATTTTTCATGGTTCATCTCTCCAATTAAAGCCAATTGTTAACCTGTCATATTGTCTGCTTTCTATGGAGAGTTTGGTTTTGGTATTGAAGACTAAAGGTTTATGGTTTAAAAGACTCAGATTTTTTATCTTCTCACCCAATAGTAATTTGGAACGACAGTTTGTGGTTATCAGCTATCATTGCTCTAGAAACACTTTCACTTTTGCCATTATTCCCATTAAGATGAATATAACAGTAGATCTGAAAAATAAAAAAATAAGGTAAAAAGAAAGAAAAGTTCACATTCATATACCTCCTTGAGCCTTACTGGCTTTTTACCTAATCTGTCTGGTCCAGCTGAATCATTGACAAAATCTGTATGTTATGTGATATTGAGCATTTTGTCAAATTATTAAAGAAAAAGCAAGGAAAATGGTGGAAACTTCAGCAGCAAACCTTTCCCTCAGGGGTACCCATGAAAGCTCTGTCCTTGTGCCAGAAGCCTCTGAGCAAACTTAAGGAGGGAACTGTATTCACTGAGCAGTTACCATGTCTGGGGAGCTGCTGGTCTGGCATAATGTTTGTGTTGATTTGCTGCTTCATTTGATTCAGACCAAAATCAGATTTCTTGAAAAATAAATCTGTGAACTGGAAACTTGTTTTCTATCCAGACCTAATCTTTTTTTGTTGTTTCTTATTTGTGTTGTTTGATTTTCTTGCTTGTTTAATTCAGGCTTTTTAGATCCTTAAATTGGATTAAGATTCCTCAGTAACAGAGCTAGCCAAATATGAAATAACTAAGTGAATAATAATGCTGAAATGAATAGCTATAATTTACAAGAGAAACCAGTACTACAATTTAAAACTGTGAAGCACATCAAAAATCCTGGTATTAAAAGTAATGATACTTTGGCAGATTTCTCAGTCTGTTTTTGTGCCTGTACATTTTCAGACTTTCCAATAACCCTGTATGGAGTAGGAAATTTCCATTAACAAAACAAAACAAAACAAAAAACAAAATAGTAACAATTCCTGAGGATTTAGGAAAAAATGCCAAATGTTGTGAGGCTGTGATAAAAGAATGAGTGTTAACAACATCAAGAGCAAGAATAGTTTTTGCAGGCATTGCTAACACTGCTGTTCTCACAAAACCAGTGGGATATATATGAAGGAATAGGCCTCTTTCCTCCACTATGCTCACATGCTGCATTGACATTTCTAGCATTTCTTAATTTACTTTGTGTGCTCTGGGATCTATTGAGTGTTTCTCAGATTTCAGTGATTAGATGGAAGAAGTAATACTGAAATCACAGCTGAGGACATGCTACAACCAACTTACATTTTGCCATCTGTATTTACAGTGCAAATGTTTGGTGCTTCAGGAAATATGGCACATAGTTCCATAGCACATGCCAGTTCTGGCTTTGCGGGAACTTCTATCAGTACAAATGTGAAGAGCTGCCTGTTGATGAGCTGTCTCCTTTCAGTGTGATCTCTGCATCTGGTTAAGGCCTTGTCCTGGAGGAATGTTCCCATGCCCAGGGCACAGTGGAGGTCTTCAAGGCTTTTCCATTGTCTTCTCCGGCCTTGACAGTAAAGAGTAACCTGATAAGTATAATTATTCTGGAAGATCAACTTGCCTTAATTCATTTAGGACTAATTGAGGGCAACAAATGTTATTGCAGAATCACAAGGCCTGCAGTTGGATGTTCACATAGGGAAGATAGGCTGGTTGTCAGGAGCAACTTACTGCATGGTAGTACTTGTGGTAGTGAGAATCCCTGGTCAGCAAAGACTCACCTATGAGCAGACAATACCTGACCTTTCTTAGTGAATCATACAGCAACCAGACAGTCCATCACTGACTGCTTCTCCCTGCTGGTCCATTTTTGCTTCTTACTTCTATATGAACACTTTTCGGAAGAGAAACCTGCCTCTCATTTAGATGTCCTTATTTGGCTCTTCAAACAATTCTCTTTCAATTTATGTGTTTGTAGTTGCAACCTGTCGTTTCTCCTCAGTGCAGCTCAGGAAGTGGTATATTGTATAACTAGTAAAAGTCATTTCCTAGACAAAAAGATAAGCCAGGCTCAGTTATGTGGGTCCAGGAATTCTATAGCTTTTTATTTATCTATAAAGCTGAACATGAAACATATTGTTGTAGGTTGAAGAACTTTCTATAAACCTGTAAATGCAATGGTCTACTTACATTTCCCATGTTCCAAAAATAAACTGCTTCAGTGCTGATCTTGGCTCAAATACCTAAGAATCCTTATAGAAGCAACTTAATCCTTACATCCCAACCTCATGACAAACACTCAGCTGAAATCAATGGGGAAAATCTCAGCCTGCTGATATCAGTGGAGGTATGCGGATCTTTCTCAGAGACACAAGGGGAATTTTTATCCTATCCAGGCACATTGAACTGTTATACTAAACCATTGGTAAAAGAAATGCAGGTGGCTTAAAATGTATCGCTAAAATATTGATTTTCAGTTTAATACCAAAAAATTGCATTTAATATCTGAAGGCTTGCTTCATTAGCTGGCCATTGTAGTGTTTGGCTTGATGTTAAGAACCATAATAATGTAGATAATGAAGGGAATAAAATCTCTGAAAATTTGTCATAATTTCAAATGCTTAAGTTTTCTTTTCCAAAAGTAATTACTTGTGAAATTCATCCCTTGAAAATGATAGCATAGTTGAGAATTTCTTTGCTGAAGTGTTAATATTTTTTAGCAACCAGGCAATTGACATTCATTGGATCTCTCCAAGTAGGAGTCGGTTTACTTTTAAAGTAAGTAACGTAAACATTAACAACAATCTTGGATATGCAATCTGCAGGAACTTTTGTCTTCCACTCTCATGTTAATGCACATTATTATTCGTAACCTTTTGCAGACTAAAATACTACTGGCTTCTGAAAACTTAAAAGCTGGTGAAAATAATGTTGCTACAGAAACTAAGAGGACTTAGATTTAACATTTTCTCGTGTTCTGTTTCATGGTCATCTAACAATATAGATTTGTAGCTGTAACATTGAGGTTCACCAATATTTCACAAGTATGCTGAATTTATCTTTTTGAGACCTTTCAGGTAAATCTAAGTGGAAGGGAGAGTCAAATAGTTGAGGCTATTGCTAATCCAAAGGACAAGTTGGACACCCAGTAAGAAAACATTTTGTTAGGATGGATGCAAATAAAGATAGAACGTAGTTAGTTTAATTGGTACTCAATGATAGAAACTTAATAATAGATGGTTTAAAAATGTCTTGATAAAACCTGTTCCTGCACAGATGTCTAGAAAAATGTATATATGTCATTCAAAACTTTTTTTTTTTTTTTTTTTTTTTTTTTTTTTTGAATAGCAGAAACTTCTGTTTTATGATTATCTGAACTGAGAATCACAGAATTGTAGGTGTTGGAAGAGACCTCTAGAGATCAAGTCCAATCCCCTGCTGAAGCAGGCTCTGTAAATCAGGTTGCACAGGTAGGCATCCAGGTAGGTCTTGAATGTCTCCATACGACAGCCTCTCTGGGCAGCCATTTCCAGTGCTCCATCACCCTCACTGTGAAGAACTTCTTATGCGCATTTGTGTAGAACTTCCTATGCTTCTATTTGTGGTCATTTCTTGTTGTCCTATTGTCACCACAACACTGAAAAGAGTCTGGCCTTGTCTTGTTATCCTGGCCTTCAAATGTTCCTGATTATTTCTCTGAAAAAATAGATTGTATCAGATTTTGGCTGATTCTTTGCTTGTGAGCAAGTTCTAATGATCCTAAATTCAATGTAAGTAGAAACATCAGTTAATGGGAGGAGAAAAATGTATATACATATATATATGTATATACATTTTAATTATCCTGTATATCTATAATGTTTGATATTTAGAATATGTAACTGTTGATGAAAAGTGAAATCACTTGTTATTTTATAGTTTCAGAAATCTTTAGATACTTTTGAGACATTTTCAATTTATAAAGAGACTGAAGTGTTTTTCCATATACAATCACTAACAACTGTAGTAGTGGATTTTCAGTCTCTATCTTCTCCCATCTGTCTTTCTTTTTTGAAAGTAGCTGAAGTAGCTGGCCATGGAAATTCACAGCCAAGTAGAAGAGCAAATTATTACTCTCTGCTATTGGAAAGGCAAGATCAGCATGCATGGCTGTCAGTCAGTGTGTCCCAAACACACAAGCAGACAGTGCATGTGCTTCCACCTACCCTGATAAGTTGCTAGGGATGATGAGTGGGAAATTAGAACTCTATGTACTTTTTCAAAGAAAAAGAAAACTACATGATACTTATCTAAAAAAACTAGACTTTTACTCCTTGCATTTCTTTTTTTTTCTTTTTTTTTTTTTTTTTTTTTTTTAAAAGTGAAAATGAAAAGTAATAAATAAAGCAGACAGAGCTGATAGGACTATTGGTAGCTATGCAGTTGAACACACAATGTCATACATCTGAGAACCAGGAATCAGAGCAGAAAATATGTTTTACATACTAAAATATAACATACTATGAAGATAAATGTGGTAAAAAATCCTGAATAAATAAAAGGTTTCAATTCTATTTATCCTTACTGTTTTGAAGTGAATCAAAATTTATAACCAATTTGCTATAACAACACTATAAAAATAGAGACGATGTTACTCTACAGACATGACTAAGAGGTCAGCTATGGAGAGGAGACAAAACTGGCTTGCCTGTGACACATTATGTAGTGAGGCATCGTAGAAGAACCCAAACCTCGTGTTTGACTGCTTGTTCTTTTCATATCAAGATACCACTGAGAGCTGGGACAGCTTATTTGCTCCAGCTTCAGAATGGCCCAACTTTTGCGTTCCTGGAATATGAAGAGATATTCATTAAGACAAATGTATTCATCATCGTATATGTGGTTACCACTCTGGACAGCAGTTGGATTACCTGAAATATTTCATCTTCTATACTGCAGTTAGAGGCATTGATGGGAAACATTCAGGAGTTACTATTGCCTTCAGAGTATCATAGGAAGAAGTGCTAAAAACACCTGTACAATATGCTCTGTTATGCTTTGACATCTTCTACTCAGAACAAAGCTTTCAAATTTTTCAAGGTCTGTCACATTTTCTTAAAGACAGTGACTGCTCAATTGGCTGCAGACTAGAAGTATACCTTCAGAGATTCCTCTCTGAAAGGATTGTCTTATAAAAAGCATATGGACTTGAGACAGAAACTGGATAGAGACTTTGTGAACAAAGATCTTTCCAGCCTCTGTTGACCTTAATGTTTCTAGAGTCCATACTCATAGAGGCTCAATAACCAGTCATTCTTTCATTATCCTAAATTTGAATGCTCATCTACTGATGGAAAATGCTGCTGTATTCTTTCTCTCTAAGGACCTCATTTTAGAGACAGGATGTAATTTCAAGATTTTTTTTTTCAAAAATCATAATATCACAAATCACATTCTAACAATTTTCTATATTAATGCTTATAAAGATGAAAGTATCCATGGCAATAAAAAATAAAAGTGCAGGGGAAATTGGACTTCATTGCAAATGTAATTTTCACAGCAATTACACTCTGACAAGATATAATGATAAATATCAGATAATTCATTGTTTTATTTACTGTTTTTTTGTTTGTTTGTTTTTTTGTTTTTTGTTTTTTGTTTTTTTTTTGTAAGATGAGGCCCAGAGAATGTCAGGAAAACAAACAGAGATTTGAAAGCTTAAATATAAATTAACAATTGGTGGACAAAGGAAAGGTGATCGATATCATGTACCCAGATTTGTGGAAGGCCTTTGACATGATCCACCACCACATTCTTAGTTCTAAACTGGAGAGATATGGATTTGAGGGTGGACTATTCGGCAGATAAGAAATTAGTTGGCAGGCTTTAGACAGAGGGTTGTGTTTAATGGCAGTATGTCCAGGTAGAGGCCAGTTACAAGCAGTGTCCCTTAGGGATCTGTCTTGGGACTGATGCTCTTGAACATTTTCATCAATGACATTGATGATGGGCTCAAGTGCACCCTCAGCAAGTTTGCTGATGACAGCAACCTAAGTGGTGCAGTTGACACATTAGAAGGAAGGGATACCAACCAGAGGGACCTCAACAAATTCAAAAGGTTGGCTTGGGTGAACCTAATGAGGTTCAACATAACAAAGAGCAAGGTTTTGCACTTGGGTCAGATTAATCCCAGATATGTATACAGACTGGGAGAATAACTCTTTGAGAGTAGCTCTGTGGAAAAGTGCCTAGGAGTCTTGTGGATGAAAAGTTGCACATGAGCCAGCAGTGAGCTCTTGCAGATTGGAAGGCCAACGTTATGCTGTCCTCCATCAAAAGAGAAGTGGCCGTCAGGGACAGAGAGTTGCTTGTCCCTCTATATTCTGCCAATATGACAGTATTCTGAAGTACTGTGTCCTGATCTGGGGCTCCCAATACAGAAAAGATGTGAAGCTGTTAGAGGGGGCCACAAAGATGATCAGAGGGCTAGAGCACTTCTTCTTTGAAGGCAGGCTGAGGAACCTATGCTTGTTCAGCCTGAAGAAGAGAAGTCTGAGAAGACCTCACTGAATCCTTCCAGTGTTTAAAAGGGGATTATAAAAAGGAGGGGAAACAACTTTTTACAAGGGTAGATGGTGATAGGACAAGGGGGAATGGTTTTAAGCTCAAGGAGGGAAGATTTAGTCTGGATGTCAGGTGGAAGTTCTTCACAGACAGAGTGGTGAGGTGCTGGTACAGGCTGCCCAGAGAGGCTGTGGATGCTCCATCCCTGGATGTGTTCAAGCCCAGGTTGAATGGGGCCCTGGGCAGCCTGGTCTAATACCACCTTGCCTGTGGCACTGGAATTAAACAATCCTTGGAATCCCTTCCAATCCAGGCCATTGTATGAATTGCTTTCTGTATATATTCTAAATAACAAATACCTGGAAAACTAATTCTGTCACTGCAAGTCTGGAACACTTAAGTGATTTGTTTACTTTTTGTCCACTACAAATAACAGGTATTAAACTTGAACAAAAGTAATTTAAGTAATCTGCTTCATCTCAGGACATCTTAGTGTTGTTTCCTGTTGTGTTTTCTTCCATATTTTTCCACTGTGCTTATACTTAACCGTAGAGCTGTGGATTCTATTATTTCCATTTGAAAACTATTCCACAAGCATTATTACGCTTAAGACATTCTTTTCCTTGTATTCAGCCTAAACTGTTATGTTTGTTTCATTTTTTTATTACTCTGTGACTTGTCTCCCTCTTTGATATTTGTACACTTCAACTTTTTGGATGTAGCTGTATCTCTTCTTCTCGGTTTTCACTTAGCATACATGAATGAGATATAAAGTGGCTGAGCTCAGCTGAAGCTAGGAGTCCTCTGATACTTCTAGTGGGAGATTATCTAAGACTTTAATTAATGCGATACTATTAGTGCTTTTAGCCAATGAAGCGACAATACAATGGCACTTTATGGATATTATGGATACTTAAGGAATATTTCATCATTATTATTCTTGCATCATGCTTTCTTTTGAGAAGAATACCTTTGCTCAAAGATTTTGCTTGAAACAGCTATGCCCCTAAGCATTTTCAGGATGCTGATTTTATTTGTCTATGTCAAATCTTTCGGCATTTTTGCAATGTTCTTTTCCAAACATCTTCATGCAACTTGTTTATATTAACATACTAAACCTCAAAACGATTTTCTCTCTGAGAATTTTAAAATTATAAGGTTAGAAGCTTTCAGTGATAGGGGAGATGCTGAGACAACATCCAAGCCAGAATTTGCGCATCAACCAGTCTTGAGCCTGAGTCCTGCAGGCTTGTGAGAAAGGACTCTCCAGCAGTGCAGGACATGTGTGTAAGTTATTACATTACCCTTACAAGCATTGTAGACACAAGCAGTTTCAGCTGTGGAAAGGAAATTTGGGGTACATAGTTGGGCAACAACTATTGTCTAGGTAAAGTCTATTGTGCTTAAGTGCTTCTGTAAATCACAATTAGGTATTTCTTTGCACCTTAAGGTGCCTCTGTAAAACAACTTCTTTGTTCAGCTCTTCCTTTAGAAGAATGCAAAAAATGAACTTGTCAGTGGGCACTACCTGAAAATTGCTAGCAGGAAATGATAGGCCTGTAGGTCTCAGAACTACCTTATAGCATCAAAGTGCTACTGCCACAAAACTAGGTAAGCAGTTCCCTCTGAGAGAAACTTCCACAGATATGCGACAGTTTCTACATCATATTCCTAGTGCAATCTGCTCTGTACAGCATAGAGCTAATTAACTTGCTATTATTAACAATAATTATTATTACAGTGTAGCATTAAGAAAGAATCTGTTTGCTTTCTTGTTAGAAGGGTTATACTGCTGACAATTTTAATTCAGAGCCTTTTCATCTTATTATTTGCCTTTCATTTCCTGCATGCAGTTTGACATGCTAAGATCAGTATTTCTAACACCATAGGAGCTCTCTGAGGATATTGGAAATCCTTTAGCCTCTGGTTTTGCCATGCAGTCCTGACTCCATAGGTGTATATATTGCCCCATAGTTACCACCAGAAGTATGTTAGTGCTCAATCTTAGTACAAAACATAATGTTAAATCTTGTCTTAAATTATTATGAAGAATAGTTGTTACTCACAGGCTTGGGTTAAATACTTTCTGTTTTATATTCATGCCAGATGGGATAAGAAATCCTGTTGGGTAACAGTGCTTTATTAGTAAAAGAGAATAGATACAGCGTATGTAAACAGGGTTAGTGTCTGAAGGTACTTCAAGGCTTCACAGAATGTATGTAGGTTGGGTTGTTGATCAGGGATACAATGATATCAAGTGAAAGATAACCAAAAGAAACTTACTTAATGATAACAGCAGAAAGAACAGATAAATTTAGCTAAGTACACTCAGACACTAAAGAGACAGAAAGATCTGACCAGAAAATAAAAAACGTGTGCATTGAAGAGGAGTGAGGTTTCACCTGGGATCAGTACAGTGTCTTGTAATGGACTTCCAGGGGCTGAATGTAGAGTTAGACAGTTCAAGGCATTTGATTTCCATTTGACCTGCTTCCAATAGCATTACTTTCTGATATGAATTCATGCCCTACGTTCTCCATCCCAGCCCAGTTGGAGGACAAGGGATTGGGTGGTTCATTGGCATATGGAGCAAGTTAGGCTTTTCCTTCAGGTTTTAGGGTGGTGATCAATGGCTCAATGGCCATTCCAGGTGGAGGCTGGAAATGAGCAGTGTCCCCCAGGGATCTGTCTTGGGACCAGTGCTCTTTAACATCTTTATCAATGATGGAATCGAGTGCACCCTCAGCAAGTTTGCTGATGGCACAAAGCAGAGCACAGCTGATGTAACAGAGTAAACAGTCCAGACGGACGAGAAACTTAACATGAGAGCAGTGTGCTCTTGCAGCTTGGAAGACAAATGGTATCCTGGGCTCCATCAGGAGAGGGGTGGCCAGCAGGGACAGGGAAGTGATTCTCCCTCTTAACTCTGTTCTTGTGAGGCCCCATCTGGACTACTGTGTCCAGGTATGGAGCCCTCAGTACAAGAAAGACATGGAGCTGTTGGAAAGGGTCCAGAGGAGGGCCATGAAGATGATCAGGGGACTGTAGCACCTCCCCTATGAAGACAGGCTGAGGGAGCTGGGCTTGTTCAGTCTGAAGAAAAGAAGGCTGTGGGGTGACCTCATTGCAGCCTTTCAGTACCTGGAGGGAACCTATATCCAGGAGGGGAGTAAACTCTTTGAAAGTGCTGGTAATAGTAGGACAAGGGGAAATGGTTTTAAGTTGAAAGAGGGAAGATTTAGATTAGATGTTAAGGGGAAGTTCTTTACTAGGAGAGTGGTTAGGCCCTGGAACAGGCTGCCCAGGGAGGTTGTGGATGCCCTGTCCCTGGAGGTGTTCAAGGACAGGTTGGATGAGGCCCTGGGCAACCTGATCTAGTAAATGTGGAGTCTGGTGGCCCTGCCAGGCAGGGGGGTTGGAACTTCATGATCCTTGAGGTCCCTTCCAACCTAGGTCATTCTGTGATTCTGTGATTCTGTGATCTGCCCTTGGTGAAGCCATGCCTGCTGTTGCAGATCACCTCTTTATCTCATATGTGCCCTAACATGGTAACCAGGAGGATATGCTCTATGATCTTCCCAGGCACAGAGGTGAGGCTCACTGGGCTGTAGTTCCCTGGGTCATCCTTTCTCCCTTTCTTAAAAATGGGGGTAACGTTCCCCTTTTTCCAGTCACCAAGGATTTCACCTGACAGCCATTATTTTTCAAATATGACAGAGAGTGGCTTGGCAAACACATCAGCCATATCTCTCAGAACCCTAGGATGGATATCATCCAGCCCCATGGAGTTACATGCATTCAGCTTCATATGAGGTCACAGACTTGTTCCACTTTTACAGTGGGACAGAATCTGCCCCTCTCATCCACACTTGGAGCTTCACAGTCCTAGCAGACATGGGGAAGAACCTGACCACCAGTGAAGGATGAGGCAAAGCACTTATTGAACACCTTTTTCCATGTCTGAGGAAGCCATTTCTCTGTCCTCATTTATCAGAGGGGAACACTCTCCTTGGTCTGTCTTCTCCTGCCTATGTACTGTAGAACCCCTTCTTATTATTTTTCACATCCCTTGCCAAGTTCAGTTTCATCTGTGCCTTGGTTTCCTGGTCTTATCTCTACATATGCAGACAATGTCCCTATATTCTTATGTTACACAATCCTGCTTCCACTTCCTGTACATTTTCCTGTTTCCCCTCAATTTAAGATCAGCAGTGCTGGTCACTCACCTCCTCTGCTTGATTTCTTCTACTATGGGGATGGAGAGCTCTTGCACTTGCAGAAAGGTGTCCTTACAGAGCTGCCAGATCTGTTCTGTTCCTATGTCCATAAGGACAGTTTCCCAGGAGATCTCATCCAGCAATTCCTTAAGCAGCTGGAATTTTGCTTTCCTGGAGATCAGGGTCCTAACTCTACCTTTGGCCAGGCCTGCATTCCTCAAAATCACAAACTCCACCAGGGCATGGTCATTACAGCCCAGGATGCACAAAATGCTGAATGAAGATTGAAGCAAAAGGCTTCTTAATGAAAACAAAGGAAAGAATCCCACCTTCTTTTCTGGGAATAGTCACTGCTTTTATTATATAATACTGCATGCCAGCTTTACTTTTCTTTTAATCTGCCAGCTGGAAGTAATGGAAATGCATCAGACAGAATAATATTCCAAAAGTAGCAAACAGAATACTACCACATCCCTCTCGAAGACCAGGGCCATATTTCATTGTCCCCGACAAAAGCTCAGTTCAACTCTGAGTTTGAAACTCACTTGTGTTAAGTGTCTACAAATAAGTGAATGAATCTGAGCTGAAGAGTCAAGTTGTCACCTCAGACAAATAATCTTGAAGCACGAAGTTACAAAATGATAAGCTCTAACAAAAGTAATAAATGTCACTGCCTCTTTTCATCCTCAGAAGGATCTGTTTGGAGTGCTTGGTGAAGAGTGCTGGATGATATTTTAGGGATTTGATGCTCAGGAATCTGTGGAGTTCAGTGAATGTGGATGCAATGTCATGAATTCAAGGACAGAACAAATATTCTTGGAGTGTTTAATAATAGATTTACTTTTAGGAAAGATTTGAACCAAATAAGCAGAAAAGTCTGAGAGCTTATAAACATCAACTCTATGTGTAAGGATTGAGAACCAGAGAGTGACTCTACCATATGCATGAAATGAAACCATTTCACTGGTTTCTGTGCCATGATGGAAGCTCGTTGAAAATGAAATTCATTTTGGAACAGTCTTCAGAAGTGCAACATTAAGTTGCTAAGTCATTGGTCCTGTGAGGTGGAAAAAGGCCTCCCAGATTTTCTCTCATCAAACTTCTTCTTCATGGCGCTATTACAGTATGTGTGTACCAAAACCAAACCCACCCTCTAACTGCTGGCAGAATGGAGTCAGTGTGCTTGCTGAGTTCACCCTAATTAATTCTGATGCATTTTTGTATAAGAGCAAACCCAAGTCTCATATATCAGCCAGAATTAAAATATTTCCAGTTAGCTCAGTGGCATTTTGTATGTAATGATGTAACAACGCCATTCTTAACCATTTTTATTCTTTTCCATTTTGATTTGGATTGCTTTAAAGAGAGAAAGAGTTCAGTGGACTCACGAATGGTGGGTGAGTACTGATGTGGCTAGAATAAAGAACAACCTGCTAAAGTAATAATGCTTGAAGTTCCTCTTAAAAGTATTTCAAGACGTATTTGCCCAAAGGGGTGAAAAGATTCCTTTTACAGTTATAAATTTCTCATTTTTACTTCCCTGGAGTATCATAGGAGTGATGGAGAACATATTATAGCAATTAAGTTCTGCAGCTAAATTCCTCAGCAAAGATGTGTATAGTGACAGGTAAAAAAATTATATGTTTTTGTATAGTTTTTTAAAAAAGATGGATAAAACTGCTGACAAAACCTTAAATAGGATATGGATGGCCCCTGTGATGTTTTATAATAATAATAATAATAATAACAGTAGAAGGAATTCATAGAAAACCCATCAGGATCGCCTGCTAATTTCCGCATCTTGTACATCCTTCAGTATTTTAACTCTTGACCTATGCCTGTCTGAAGAGGCACCATAACAGGATAATATCTTTTAAAGGCTTTATAAAAATTATTGCCAGTTGTCTGTCACGTTATGAAGATGGCAAGAATTATACGTAGTTTTGCAAATCAGGAGTTGAAATTTGGTTTAAGGGAAGTGTCTGATAAAGCAACTGCTGTGACAATCTTATTTAATAGTTGCATCAGTGACTTGTTTGTTAAGGCAACAAACTCCATCCCAGGAAGACATACCCTGTCTGTTTTTAGTTGC
Source organism: Excalfactoria chinensis (assembly GCF_039878825.1). NCBI lineage: Eukaryota > Metazoa > Chordata > Aves > Galliformes > Phasianidae > Excalfactoria > Excalfactoria chinensis. The sequence continues at coordinate 10,457,834 of NC_092825.1, read as the reverse complement.
CAGTTTCTTAGCTGTATCTCAAGGGGAAAAAGAACCCTTTTTAAAATATGAACTACGTTCTACTTGTGAGTTGATTAATTCAGAGGAAAGGTGTTACAGAGACTTAAGAAAAAATGAGCTCTGACTGACAAAATTTAATAAGATTACTACTTCCATATCCTAGTATTCTTCATTTCTTTCTGATTTTTATTTCCATTTGGAATAGGACCAGAAGAAAAAATGAAAAATATCAAAGGCAAGTAAACCCAGATTTGTCACAATGGATTATTTTTCTTTTATTTGAGACTTTTAAAATGATGTATTCAATAACATAAAACTTTAGCATTTCTTTCATCTGACCATATCATTTCAAGGTTACAGTGCAGCATTTTCTGAATATCACAAAATAATATCTGAGACTCTGTGAAATAGTCTTCTATTTCATTTTGAAATAGATCACTTGTGAATATTCTTGAAAGGAATTAGTTAGTTAAACTATTATAAGAATGTTTCTGAGAGTCTGGTCTGCCAGTTAAAGTTGAATGCATAACATACCATCGTAGGAATTTGATGGGTCCTTGTGACCATTAAATCCTCAATTTCTTTTGCAGGCATTGATTCCCCAACAGTTTTCACTCTCAGAAATGAGGTTCTGTTGTGCTCAATTTTCTTATACTGATGGCATGTTCCTGTAAAGTGCAGTGCCTATAAAATGAATATTATGCTGCTACAGGAATAAAGCATAATTCTGACATTATGGATAGTGTACTCGAAACTTTACCTCATGTTGATCCCAGTAAAGAGTTTTGATCCCAATAATCTCTACAGTATTATTTCCTCAGACTATCACAAGAAGACATCTTTTCATTTATCCACTCTGGAAAACACTTTCTTTTCATTAAAAAATAGAAAATAATAATAATGGGTTAATATATTACATTTATTGCAATGATGTAAAAATAATTTCTCTCTGGAGGGATCTCATTTATTTTTTTTCTATTTAAATGAAGTTATCCAGTAGTGCAAATTTTCAAGAGGGAGACACCAATCTTCCTTCTTTTTGAACAAGTTTAACTTGCATATCTTTGTTCTTACAGATTGCACTTTCTTAATAAACAGTCATTGAAGCCTAGTATTGCTGAAAAAACTTGCTAATTTGATGGGGTGCAAAAAAAAAGGTACTGCAAAAGAAAAAAAAAAAAATGAAGACATCTGCAGGTCTTCATTTCAGTAGTTAGTTTTTATTAGTATTGTGTTCTAATATGTACTTGATTAGTCAAGCATTTAATTTCTCACAGAAAGTGCACATAGGGAAAGAAACAGATGAATGATTACAACTGATCTTCAAAGGAAGTGACACAGTATTAACATATGAATGGAAATCTAATCCATATTTTAGATCACTGAAGAGAATAAGTGAATGTGAAGTACTTGAATGATAATGGGGTCCAAAAATCATTCATGGACCTCAAGAAGAATCTGGAAATGGACAGCAAATGTATGGCTTTTCAAGATAGATGGGGAAAAAAGCAAGAAATGATGTTTTAATTCCCAGAAGAGTTAAGTGTATAGATTCAAAATCTCACCTACATGAAGGGAATCAAACTTAGGGCAAGTCCTACCTAATGTAGTGATCTACTGGTTCTACTTTATACATAGAACATCGTGAAAGCAAAAATGTATTACTTCAGGATGGCAGAGATCTTATAAGGTAAGTCTGCAGTACCTGGACAACATCAAAACCAAGCTTAAGATTATGTCAAAGTTTTGAACCTCCATCTGAAACTTAAATCAGATCTGAACAAAATCATTCTCCTTCCATGTGTAATAAGTATAATGAACACAGACAGGAAACCTTCCTACACACACAAGCTGTTCATACAGTTCAGCAATGACCTATTGCAACTGCTGTACAACAGAAACATCTATTAGGATTAAAGTCAACATCATTGGCACTGAAGAAAGGACATCTAGAACCTGAACATGGCTTATAAGCACTGTGACCCCTTCATGTATTTATTTTGCACTGTTGCATGCTATTACAGCATCTGAACAAACACCTGATTACAGCGGCATCAGACCAAAACCTACAGCAAGGTGTTAATTTTCTTGCTTTTTTGCCTCTTCTTCATTAAAACAAACAAACAGAACTAATGGAGCTGTATTTTGAGCACTCTAGGAAATGAAAGGGGATATCTTCCTTTCAAGTGTTTTTCAACAACAACAAATATATATATATATAAATTATATGAACTATTTCCTTTTGATTGTTGGATCTTGATTTTATCCAAGGCCACTTGAAGACTTTGCTAACTAGTGAATGCTCTGGCATGCTTCGAATGTCCTTTTATTTTTTTCTCAGAGAAACTGTGAAGTAATGATTTGTCTGCTACACAGATGCTCATTACATAAAGAATAAATCAGTAATGGCACAGTGACCGGAAAATATTAGATTTGGGTTTGTTTTACATCTATACTTTTTCAAAGCATACTTGTTTAACTTAGAGAAATACTGTGTTCTGAAGTATAACCTTATTTTGTGAATGAGGAGTTCCCTGGCAAGTCTTCCAGTGACACTGAAAGCAGTGACTAGTTTTTTACTTATTCAGTTTGCAGTGAACATACTCTGGTTTTAAAACACTGTAAAATTAAGGAAAACCTGGCCCCAGAGGACAAATTTTGTACAAAAGTTTCCAGATTGTAATTTAACTCCTTGATCTTACCATTGACATGTGAATCAGAATCAATATCAAAGACCCTCAGTCTGCTCCTAGATTGCTTTTCCCAGGCTTAGTGAGGAAGGGAAATCCCCTTGTCACAAGGAAGCTTTCAGGTTGGGCTGCTGCCATCTGGGTTAATGAGACACATCCCTACGCAATCTGTAAATCCAAACACTGAGTTATCAATGCCTGCACAAAGATGAAGTAATAATACATTCTCAATTTTCCCTTTTTATTTAAAAATAAAATGTATTTTTAAAAAGAGTTGGACTGAAATGTTTATCTATGAACATTTAGGAGAAAGAAACTGATGGAAGGATTTAAATAGCACCTGAGGATTTATCTTGACCACAGACAGAAATGTTTGCCTTGTAAAGACTAACCCTATAGACACTGAAGATACAAATCAAGAAAGTTTCAGAGTGAAGAAGTCACCATTTCGCTTGCCTTCCTTGATGTCAGTGGCTTTGTGCTCAATGAGGCTGGAGAATGCTGGAAGTGAAGAGCGAATCTCTCCAGAGGGAACAGAAAGCACCTCCTTATGAAGGTATGGCAGTTTAAGCAGTGATAAGATCAAAAGAAAAAAAATGTCTGAACATGTAGTTGGAAGAAGCAAGGGGCACTAGACCCTGGTACTGGACTACCTGCTGAATGAGCAGTGCCTTGAGCAGAACTTTTTGGAGGCAATTTGGGACAAGACAGATACATGAGGTAAATCAGTAATGTACATTCATAACTTAAACCATATTGATAGCCCTATTAATGAAGTGATTAAAGCCCTTGTACACTTGATTCAATGGCACTGCTCATGCATTGAAGTTGATCGTGTGCTTAAATTGCTTCTCTGTGCTGAATCTGACAGGACAGTGAAATTTGTTGCCATCTCACAGTTCCATGATCCATAAGAACAAAGTCAGATAGTCTCAGTGAAATTTACAGTGGACAGATGCTCTTCTCAGAAAGGCACCCAAACGTTTAGCCATCTTATGGAAAGCATCCCCATATTTATTATCCAAAACTGGAGCAGTAGGCTTTGTTGGGGGCTTCCCTTAGGGCTTGGCAGAAAGGCATTCATGGGGTTGTGCATGAGAAGCTGATTGTGGCTGTTCTAATTTTTCTGGCTGTATAAAAGTTTTGCTGACTTATCATTTTTCCTGAACACTAACTTTGATTAAAAGACTGAAACAACAGTAATTAAAAGCCAGTATATACTCCCTGAATTTGTCCTATCTGAATTAAGATGAATCACGCTTTCGGTTTTCTTTGCGGTTTTCTTCAGCTTTTGATATAGTAGTTGACGCATAGCTGTAAAAGTCTATCAAGCTTATTTCCATATGCATGTTATTGCTAGTTTATTTTCCATCTCGCAAATGTTCAGAAATGTCAGGTTTCAGTAAAACCATTTTAACTGGTAAATGGAATTCAGTTATGGCAATATATTCCCAACTCAGAATGTGAACCAAACAATTTTCCCTACACTGTCTCTCTGATCTCTGTGCTCTACCACAGTTTTTTAACTTCTGGGGAAAAAAAAGAAAAAAAAAAAAGTAAAAAAAAAAAAAAAAGTTGTGAATAAGAGATTTTGCTTTCTGTTCGTCTTCTAAATTATCTGAAATATTTACCTACAAAATTACTTTTGTCCTCTTCCTCTAGAACTATATGGATTGAGATTCAGTCCACGAGTACATTATGGTTCAAGATTCAGGCACTTGAATAACTGATATACCCATATTTTTTGTCTGATATTTCCCTTATATAATGCTGTTAGGATTTTCATATTACAATAGCCTAAACTTTATAGAAACAGTGAAACATAAACAAATCTCTGATTACTTTTCAGGATTTCAGACGGCATGAGAAATGAAAGGCAAATGCGGTTCTACCAGCTAAAAGACAAGAGCATTTACCACTGTGCCACTGAGAACAGACCTATGGGAACATCCCTATATGAGTTAAAAAAGTCAGTTCACAGTATAGCAAATGAGAGAGAGAAGATAAACAAGGCTTGAGAGATAAGAATGCTGTTAACTGCAGGTGATTTTAATTTAAATATCTGAAGCTACAGTGATGAAATAAGAACAAATTTCTTCACTTTTTTTCTCCTGTGTGTCAAGTAGTGTAAATATAAATTATGTGGTGGATTTTTAGTGTATCAGAGAGAGGTATACAAAAGTCTGCAGTAATATAAATAATTATTTGAAAATTCCAGATCTATGCCTTACTTCATCAGGACTCCTTATTTTTGCTTTTGTGAGCAGTATATATGCCTTCACACCCCCAGTTCAGTGCTCAGCTGAAATGTCAGCAATTCTAGAACAGAAGTTCTTTCAGCAATGTATACCAGAGCTGAACATGAATATACATGTTAATTCAGTCCTTGTATGGTCATCTACTCTGCTTGAGTGGGTAAATTGGACTAGCTGATCTCCACAAGTTCCTTCCAACATCAACCATCCTGTTTGGTTTTTGTTTGTTTGTTTTTTTGCTCATTTTCATATGTGTGCTTTTTTATTATAGGAAAAAGTGGGATATCTTTGCATCAGAAATTTCTTTATTATCTAATTAGTTTGAAAACTATTTGTAATTAAAATTTTCATAATAGGAAATTTCCCATAAGGCTGAGATGGTTTACCCCACTCATTACTGTAAGACAGAAATGTAATTCTCTATGTTACTTTAACATAACATTTAAGAGTTATAGCCTGAGCGTGCTGATCAACCTCTGCAGTTGATGAAGACACCTTCATGACTCACTGTGTTGTTTTGGTGGCAGACTGAAATGTTTCATGGCATATTTTAGAACAACAGCTGATTTATTTTAAAGAATATCATGGAAAATAGGCCCTGAGTTGGCTATTCTTTTCCATCTTCACCCTCATCCATACCTTTGATTCTGCTCTGTTGTGAACATCCTTTGTGACATGACATGTTTAGTGTCTTGTGTTAGCATGGGTAATGGGAAGACGGTTGGACTAGATGATTTTGTCCTTTCCAACCTTGTGATTCTATGATGCATTCTATGAAATACTTAGAGAGACTGGAGATATGGGCAACAGATTTCAGTATATGTGAGATTAGGTGCAACATTTTTATTTTGATGAAAATTAAGATCTACTGTTGCTCTCAGAGAATATTGAGCTTGACTTCTCCTCGATTAATATTCAACTCTTGGGTCAATAAATCTGGGTGTACACTTATTCAGAAGTCAATATCAACTTAATTTGTATTGGCAGGACATACCATCAAAATCTTTTCAAGCCAATAATTGGGTGTTTGTTACTAAATACTATGATGAATACATATTTCTTAGTGAAGACCTGATGTCGATACGAAAAACATTATCTCATTCTGGTCAAATAACGTTTTTGTGTGGAGCCACTAGTTGTGCTGATAATAGAAAAAAATACTAAAATCCAGACACCAATCAACAGCAGTTGTATGGAATTTGTTTCTTTTCTTCTATTTGTTTAGATTTGTACTAACAGAAATTATTTCAGTGAATTAGGAACAAGAACATGTTTCTAATTCCCATTAGGAATGATTACATGGCAATTAAATGAGCACATAACCAATATTTCAAAGCGGCACAAGTACTCTTTTTATCTCTCTGCCTGGAAATGTGCTTAAGCATAAGCATATTCTGAAAGTATTATGGTTTTGTTTTTAATCTTTGTGTATTCACCACATGCCAAGTATACTAAAGGCATTGATCCACATTTGTAAATAACACAGTGATATGACTGACACTGACAATATCCTCTTCACCTTCTCATGTAGCATGGTGCCATGGTCCTACACATCCTACATCAGCAAAGGAGGATCTGAACTTCCAGCTCTTGCTATTCCTATATTCATAACCAGCAACTACAAACTCGTGGCTGATAAGTTGTGCTGAATTTAAATGAGATGCTCACAGTGCTTTAGAGCACTTTCAGAAGTGGAGGGCCACTCAATGGCTGTATTTTGTTTTCTTCTTCAGACTAAGTATTGACCTTGCTTCCTCCCCTTTGACACTGTGTCTCCGTGAGAATGACACAGACGACAATCACTTGAATAAAAGAGACATATTATACAATTTCCAATATCTGCTTATCAGTAGAAATTTATTTAAACTTCTATTTCTTGGAAACATTAAGCTGCCTTTAACATACAATAAGCATGGCTGTGCCCACCATGAGAATGGGGAGTTTCGAGTATATCCGTGTGACTAACCAGATCCTAGTAAGTTCATGCCTTGTTCTTATGAAGGACCATCTTGTACAGTAGACTCATACCTACTGAATGCCAGGTCCCAGAAAGGATGTCAGTGGTTGAGTATAGTTTTGTATGAACCTGCTGATCACATTCAGTAGGACAATAAGACACAATTTCTTGTGTACTGTGATGGTCAGAAAACAAAAAAAAAGTGAGGATAAAAAAGGAAAAGAACCTTTCTTAGGCCTGTATGATGATCAGCACCCAAATCTCAATGAGTTTTTAGGGATAGTTCCAAATCAGTAGCAAAGTGGCAATTAATCCAGACACCAGATGTTTGCAATTCCTACATGGCAGAAAAACTTCAGTCTTTGTATGGCTTCTGTGCCCGCCTCACGAGTTAGTGGCATGCAGGATGAAGATACTGAGAGTCAAACTAATGACAACAGGCTGATTCAATTAGAAACAAAGATTTTGCTATGTTTAGAAAAGTTAATTTATATATTAGATAACACAGATATTTAGAGTTGTAAACATTGTCCTGAAAAGAACAGTCTACAGAGATGCCTAGTGTGATGGATGTATGAGTATGCACATACAGCGTAATCTTCTTTTGAGAAAATTAGAAATTTCTGAATTCAGACTGTCTCAGTGCCAAACCTGTAATTATATTGGTCAAGTCAAGATCTGACAACACTCTAACCCTAATGATGACTAAACCTGTTAATGATAAAGGGATGTAAATGTAATGTCTAACAAATATAATAGGATGTTTTAAGAATGCCAGTGCAAGAGCTCCCAAGTGAATGTGTACATAAGTGATGGTGAGTATAAAAGAGTCTGTCTGAGAAACAGATTTTCCTGCAGTTCTTTTTCACAGATACGTTTTCAGACATTCATTATTCTTATTCAGACAATAGGTAAGTGATTATAATGGAAATATTATTTATAGTGGCTTTTGCTCTTCTAGACTGTAGTTTTAATGAGATTTAATCTATGTAAATCTTGCCTAAATCTTGATTAAGGACAAATAAAATCCCCAAACACTCAACTACCTTGCCCCAAAGTTCTCCATGAATACTTGATTGCATAGGTGCTTATAATCATAACATCCCCTCTGTTAAGCCAGCACATTCCCTAGATGCCTAAGTGTAGTTGTTCAGATGTACAAAGCAGTAGGACTAAGATGAGTTCCCATGGCCTCTCTGAGGGCTCTCAATGCAGTCATATGGACAGCTGTCTTTGGCAGACAAAGTGATGAAGTTGAAATGACCAGCTTTGTAGCTGATAACAACACTGCCTTTCCCCATATTTTTCTATATGTTTTGCAGAATTATTTGATAATTTAGAGTTTTCCACTGAGAAATTGAGTTTATACCAATTCTTCAGGTAGCCTTGAATTTACATTCAGGGATGCTTTGTGTTTCAGTTATGTTGTGCAAAAGTGCAGTATTCTCATAATAACTCTGACAGGTTTCTGTGTCAGTTTGCTGGAATGAACTTAAAGAGTAGGTATTTAGTTGGCTTGTTAACAGTTGACAGAAGTAAAAGGTTTATGCAGAGTGCATAAGAATAAGGAAAAAGCTAAGTTGTCTGCTTTGAGAAATAGAGAGAATAAACTCCCTTCACTCCCTCTAAATAGCTTAACAAACATAGCACTTGAGGATGCAGTAGGCATTTTATGGCCAGGTGGGATTACAAATGGTGGCTAAAATGTTTTCAGTCAGCTCTTAGGTGTTCAAAAATAAAGAAGAATGACACTGAATGTATTATAGTTACCACATATATCATTTAATGATATTGCCATTGCACACCAGTGCCTGGTGTGTAACACCTGGCACCACCACCACTCCCATTCTCCCTGTCACAACACTTCTTCATCTATTTGGTAATGATGGTGAGCAGAAACCTTTTGGTTTATAACTGAGCTCACTGTTCCTACAACAGGATGTAATTACATCTGCTCACTTTGGATGTGTTTCCAAACAATACTGTGTCTATATTTGTTTAAATCTGACATTTTAATTTTGTAAAAGGAAAGAGTTCTTGCACTCCAACTGGCAGTGAGATCTGTCCAGGGCATTTCTTCAGCTGGCTGGCATGGGAATGGCATGTTCTGCAGCACTGACAGCAGAGCAAATCTGTCTGCAGCAATGGTGAAATTCCCAGTTATTTGAGAACTGTACTCTTCACACTACATTAGATCTGTCATACAGCTGTCATCTATGATGCAAAGCTTTCATTATACTTATAGGGCTGAAGTCAGATTCTGTTATATAAACAGAATTCCTGTTTTCAGCAAATCTATTTAAAAGGGAAATGCAATATTGTGAATAATCCTTAACTTCCCTGTCAGGTGCTGGAAATGAATACTGATGCTAAAAGAAAATACCACTTCTCATACATGTCTAAATTTTACTCAAGTCCAAGCAGTAAGTAACCTGTCTCTAGGACATACTTCGAGGTGTCTGAATTTGTTATGTGCCTCCCCATTCCACCTGGATTTTCATTGAACATGCAGTTTCTGTTAGCCATTGAGTCAGCTAAGCAAACTCTAGAGATGATATATCCCACCTGCAATGAAACCACACCAGGTGTCAGTCAACAGCCATTTGAAATCTTCTGGTTGAATTGGTCTTGGTGGTAATCCATCCTCTGAATACCAGTCTGCTGGAGGGACTGCATTACAAGAAGCAAACTTATACCTGATGTTACATCATCATGGGTTATAATCAGCATATAATCTTGTCAGGAAAGTTTTGGGGGGGAAAAATAACACAAAGCAAAACAAAAACAAAACAGAATAACATCAAAACCCACTACAACAAAATCCTTCTAGAAATCTAGGTACTGATTCTTCACTCGTAGTGTGTTTATCTTGAGGAGGACAAAGCTAGCTGATGTAGGAGAGGCTACATGTGCTGCCGGAATGATAGTCAGTGCTGTGGATTCATCTTGATCACTCTGACCACTGCTGAACTCATTTAAGTTCTTGCGTTCCAGCTGTAATTACTGAATTATTATGTAAAATCAGAGGACAGCAGTCCTGGTTCCAGGCTTTTTTCCTCAGAAGATAGATGAGTACTTTGGAAGCTGAGTGGATGAACAATCTCATCATTTCTTGCTGTCTTTTTTACTACATATGGGCACTTCATATTAGGCCAAGTGACTTTCCCTCTTCAGGCTTTCAGCATCACCAGAAAGAGCACATAAATAGTGTCCATACTGTGATCTGGCTAGCATGTAGCTCTCACCATTGAATTACTATCATTTTAAAAACAGATGCAGGCAACATGATTATCATCTGACATATGTGGTGTCATTTGTTTTTTCTCCAAGGAGAATTTTTTCAAATTAATTAGTAAATAATATGCAGACTGAGATACATATATTTGAAAAAATGCTGACAGACATCTATAGAAGAAGGCAAGAGAGGGGCTTCTGATAGCAACATTGCATGGCTGAACTCCAGTCTAAACTTGCTGCTGGTGGTGCTAGCCTTCCATGTGTGCTCTGAGCAGTCTCATTGGTGCCTGCAGAGCCCCATGGCATAACCCCCTGCAAAAGGTTTTCAAGTTGGATGCATCACTCAGTGGTAACAACTTTGAAGCTACTCCTAATCGAGATTATCCATCTAGTTTTAGGTTCTAAAGATGCCAGCATTCTGGAAATAGTCCTATGCAGCACAGTGTCTCAGGAATAACAATTCAGTTGAAAGCTGAACTTTCCAACAAACAAAATGTTGAAATGTTGAAGTTTTAACAACAGAGGAAGGGTTAGAAGAGCATGTTGTTTCAACACATTTCCTGTCGCCACCCAGAATACCTGGCATGTGAAGATAACAGGATTTTCTGTCACACTGGTGAAGATTTCTAGTTGTAGCCTTCCCTTATGGAGGAGGGGAAAAAGTGTGATAGTGGCAGTTTTTAAATTTGTAGTGAAATCTGTTCTGGTGAAAAGCACCTGACCAGCCGATCAGGAGATGAAAGCCTCTTGTAGGAAGATAGTAAGGTTTTGTTGCTGAGGCAACGGTGGTACATAGGAAATGTAGATTCAACTTTTGACTCCAGCACAGATTTTCTGTGTATTGTTGATATTGTTTATGCACTGATTCCATAAAGAAACTCGATTTTCTGATAGTGTGACTGACAGTAAGCCTGTCTTTAAATGATGTGGTGAAACAAGGACCTTCATTCTGTCCAGGTACTTTGTTCAGGTACTTTGTAAGCTTTGTAATCTCTTCACAAGTACTGTCTCTCATCGTGATTTTGTGCAGATACCTAAAGCAAAACAGGTCCATGGGAAAGTCACAGTTTAATGATAGTAATATAAACACATAAAACTTACTCAGGTTAACAGAAAAAACAAACAAACAAAAAAACACCTCCCTTGTTTCTCTAGGTGTATAGTTTTTTCCCTTATTCAAATTCCACAGTGAAGACTCTACTGAATATGAATTCAAACAAGATTTAATGCCTAGTTTCATGGCAAATGAAGAACAGCAGAAGTGTCAGGGTTCGCTGGATCAGACCCTCCCACTGCCAGGGCTTTGCCTGCTTGGAGAAGTCATGTGCTTGAGGGGGCTGGAAGCTGGGTTTCCATGGTTATGTAGATCCCGACTTTCTTTTAATAACCCAGACAAGAGATTTGTTAATGTTCAATACTGATAATGGGAAGTTATAAACAAAAGATAACCCCCATGGGCTTTGGCTTTTGTTCTTCTGTGCAAAGAAGAAAGATCAGATGAAAAACTGACAAAAATTCATTCACTCAAGCTACTTGAAAACAGCAGAATGTGGCTCTTATACCATGGACAGCTCGTGGACAGCTCAAAAGTCAAAACCTTTTGTGTATGTAACTATTGTATGCAAATCTATCCTAGCCCAAAGTATTGACCCTCTGTGGCAAATCTTTAAAAAATACCATGACAGAACCTTAGTCACAGGATGGCTTCAGATAGAAAAGACTTTAAAGATCACAGAGAACCAGCCCCCTTCTGTGGGCTGGTTGCTACCACCAGCTAAAGCTGCTCAGGGCCCCATTCAGCCCTGGCCCTGAGTACATTCAGGGATTCACTGGGTAGTCTGTGCCAGCAGTAGTGCTGTCATTGTCATCAATGATCCATTCTTTGCTGCTACAGACAATCTTGGTAAAAATAAACAGGATACTGATGAATAATATGTCGAGAGAGGTTGTTATTCATTTCTGCATGAAGGTGTGTCAAAACCCTTATTTTTTTATATTGGATTGAGTAGTAATTGATGTTAGTGACCAGAACATGAAGTTACTAATATAGCACTCGCAGCTTTTAACAGCAGTGCTGTAAGGTAATTAATTCAATACCAATAAAACTTATATTTTCTGCTCTAAAATGATAGTCACAAGGTAAGAAACTGGCCTTGTGCATGCATTGTAATTTTCAATATGTTGAGGAAAGATGTGTTTTCAAAATCTGAAAATCTTTTTTAAAATAATTGTGAAAAACTATTTAATATATCATCCATAATTCTAGACCAAAAATATGAAAATACATTCTGAAAAAGAGGCATAAAAAAAAAATAATGCGGTACCTGTCCAAGACTGTAGTAGTTGATGTCACGAATGGGATTTGGAAGATCTAGTTTACACCATGAATATCATTATATTCCATAGACATCTAAAGGATGACAGATAGATTCCCTTTTTTTTTTTTTTTTTTTTTTTCCATTGGTTTCTCAGCAGTATTGAAAAAGGTATAACTTATGCTAGGCTTATTCAGCATCTTTGAAAATCAAATCTGCTTTCAAATAGAGTTAGAAATCATACTGGAAATGTATACTTCATTCATCTACTTTTAGATAGACACATTTGTCCTTATTTCCTATGTGTCCTTATCCCTATATGTCTGGAATTTCTTCAGTAATGATGACTAATGAAGGTTAATTGGCTATTTTGAAGTGAAACCTACAAATATTCACAGTATCACAGAATCATAGGGGGTTTGTAATGGACCCCTGGAGATCGTCTAGCCTAACCACTTGCTAAAGCAGGTTCCCTACAGTAGGTCACACAGTTAAGTGTTCAGGTTGGTTTTGAATATCTCCAGAAAAGAAGACACCATAACCTCTTTGGCAGCCTGTTCCAGTGCTCTGTCACCCTCACAGTAAATATTTTTCCCTTTGAATGGAACCTCCTATGCTCCAGGCTGTGCCCTTTGCCCCTTGTTCTGCCACTGAGCACTGCTGAAAAGATCCTTGCCCCACCCACTTGATTCCCTCCCATTAGATATTTATAGTCATTTTTATGTTCCTCCCTCTGTCTTCTCCATGCTGAACAGCTCCAGATCTCTCAACCTTTCTTCATTAGGGATCCAGGACCTTGACTGTCTTTTTGGCCCTCTGCTGGGCTCTCACAGATAACTACCTGTGGCTAATATTCTTGTCCTAAATCTTTTAAAAATAGGAGCATTATTTAACTGGAAGACGAACTACAGTTACCACCGTTCATGCATGATCAATGAAAATGTTTAGGAATTTCCCTGGAATGATTACAGTGTATTAATCTTCAGTGCTAAAAGGAAATCAATATTCTTATTTGTGTGGTACTGAGACATTACACATTTTTAACATCTCATTCATCATTTTAATGCCTGCTACTTCCAGACCTCTATGCTATCTGAGTATGTGAAGAATTAAAATGCCTGCCTCAGGGCAGGACCTATACTATTTTTCTATGGTCCAAGTGTGCGAAATCAACAGACATGTACTTAGAACAGAAACATTTCAATCAATAACTCAGCTCTGTAGTTGTAAAACTTTACATGTACTACAATAGTATTTCTCCAAATGATAAAAATTCTGCCTGAAAAAGACTTTGTAAAGTTCCCGTTTCTACTTGTGTTTGCTGGCCGTAAAGGTGCTGAAATAATAAGCTAAAAGGGAGAGGAAATAATTACATGGCATGTTAAAATACAAGCATACTACAAACTATCACAACTTCTGAAGATTGGATGGGTCAGTAAGGGGATCTTTGGGCTGCACTACAGTGCTACAGTGTTACAGTGACCTCATTTTGTTTATCGTGGGAACAAGCTGTATCACTAATGAAAAACCTCATAATTAATATCATATTTCAGAAAGGAGACTTTTAATATATTTTTTTCATTTTTCTTCTTATTTATTACTGCTTTTTTTTTTTTTTCCTTTATTTACCTTATTTTTTATAGCTTCTTTTTGTTTTGTTTTCCATGGGAACAACCTGTATCCCAAACGAAATTTTAAACTTCGTAATAAGCATCCCATTTCATAACAGGTTTCATTGCTTTTTCAGAAGAGAGGATTTTCAAGTCCAAGAACTGAAAGTTAGCACTGAATCAGAAGATTCTCCAAAGGAGACAAGAAATACATGAGTACAGTGGACATATTTACTAAGAAGGAAGGGTTGTTTGAGCTGCTTTAAGAGGAGAAATCTCTCAGGCTGAATTCAGCCAAGCTTTTAAGTACCAATCAACTCAAAAGGTTTGAGTTCAATGAGTCATTTCTCATGCTTAAGCTGAGACTTTTTTAATTACCCGGTTGAGCTGGAGTCAAGGATACTTTGCAATCAATATCATAATGAAGAGTTTAAGAGAAGCATAAGAAATATCTTCTATTATTTTAGGATACATTGGCAGAAGCCAATGTAATGTCTGTAATCCTAAGGGAAGATGGTATAAATTATAGACTGGGTGTGTATGGGGGGGGAGCAGCGGGAAGGAGTTATTTGTAGTTTCCAATGAAAATGTATTTATTTCCTTAGCTGATAGAAATCCAAGGAGATTTTAGAGCCAATAAACATCAATTTGTAGAATAATGATTTGCTCATCTCGGTCACAATAGACTTAATCAGGCAGTTCAAAGAGATCATGCATTTCATAAAGTTCTATTCTTGCTTTCCTAGAAAAGCTGATTTTTTTTTTGTTTGCTAAGGAGAAGATATTGGGGGAAAAAAAAACCTACAAGAATTAATCAAATTACACAATGATATATAATTTGATTTTATTTTTCTTAAAAATATAATGAAACAATTTCTCCAAATTTTTGAAAAATTCTGACTGATCACAGGAAAAATATCTCTCATTTTGTTAGCCTTTTTTTGGTGGAAAATGGAAATTTAAAGTGCATGTGATTGCATTTTCTGTAGTATTTTTTTTCTCACAACATTTTTCTCTTGAATATGCTTCTCCTTTAACAGGAAGTTATTCAATATCAAAGCATTTTCATCATCTCTCCTTCCAAACAGTCAGAGAGAGATCCAACTGTGTAAAACCATTAATAACACATATCTCTACATCATTTCCCTGTCTCAGATATGTGAAACTATTTCTCTCATGGCACAGAGATCTCCCTTCATCCTGGGAAGCCATGACTATTCATGGACCCTTTGGAGTTTCATAGCCAGCTCTGTCAGACAGAGTTGTCTTGACTACACAACAAGGCTGGATAGATGTTTTAGCTTAGTCACTGTGAACTGTTTAATTGCCTAATTAACATACTGATTTGAAAGCTCATTTAGTAGATTTACAGGTGTCTCCAATATTTGTACCTCCATGTTTGTTCTTTGTCACTTCTGGTTGTTTTACATGTGCAAAATTTAACTGAATGAATTTTGGTTTGCATCACAGTAAGTGTCTCATTTAAGTAGAAAGGAGATACATGCACATTTTTTCACAGCTAATATAAGTAAATTCCTTTTTTTCTGGAGCATCTGGGAGCATTCTGTCTTCTCAGATCTATCCCAAAGCCAGACTAGTGCACGTAGCCATGATTCTGTTGGTAATGAAATTGATCCAAACAGTGTCTAGCTCTGTTCATCGTTTCCTCATAATGCCCTTCATTATGGCAGCAGCACTTCTGTTTAGCACAACAGAGGAGGAGATGGTGTTACATTTAAAATCCTGCTTACAGGAAAAAAGGAAGCACACTGCACGTAAGCCAAGAATTTATTGTTAGTGTAATGAAAGCCTTAGCAGTATCGTTCAAGAATCATTATGAGTCTGGATCTATTTGTTAGATAGATAAAGACAGTGTAATTATGCAATTACAACACTTCTATACTGAGGAAGTCTCAAGAACAGCAACAATACAGTTAAAATATTAACACACAAGTCTTAGTTTTTTATATCTTTGTTGACAAATGCTCACTTTTCTACTCCTTATCTGATCTTGAAGTCAATAGCTCTGAACAACTGGAGAGGACAAGACCATAAGTCATTATGGAGTGCTTCACTAGCAAGGCTGATGCTGACATTGCTAGTTTATGTTTCCTTACTCTCCTCATTTTTACATATCTGCTATCACAAATATGCACCTTTCCATTTATTCACTGCTCTGCAGCTCCATGTTATATCCTAGTTTGCTACTATACATAGTGCCCTTCATGTTAGACACCATTGATTCCTTCTCTTTGTTGCTGCTAAACCCAGCACTGCTCTATTCTATGCTGCACCCTGCCTCTCTACTTCTCAGGGTTTCCCTTTTGTAGCAGGCTTGTGCTTATTTACATGACATCACTGTATTAGAGTTGTAAATTTCTCCTTCTTCACAGACTTACTTCTTGTACAGTTATCTGTATAAAACCATGGTTGTACCATGTAGAGATAAGCAAAAGTAGAACAAATTAGCCACAAACAACTTGAAAAGTCAATTAGAGAAATCCCTGACACAATGTTAAACAAGACTGCAGGCCATTCAAGGAATGTGCAGACAGTGTGGACCTGGAAAGTCACAGTCCTGAGGTCCTGCAAATTCAATACACAGATAGTGCCCTCTAAATTTGAAATGACAAAACTGAATTGCAGGGATACAATGGTGGAGAGAGAGAAAGGAGAACCTGCTAGGTTAGGGATGCTGAAGGTATTCCTGTTTGAGATGATAGATAAAATTTTCATGGCATCTTAATTTTATACCAAAGAATATCCTCTACTATCTATCAAAACTTGATAGGTGCTCAGTATTAATGCAGGTGCTAATGATTCTGCATCTCCTCATGCACAATTAATATTTCCTAATTTCTTAGTAAAAAAACAGTTAGTACTGGTGCAAATTGTGTGAAATTATTGGCCAGAGTGCTTGAGCATCATTTAAAGCTGCCTCCCTCTGAGGGGCACAATTCCCCTCTCCCTTGCTCCAGAGCCAACAGTTGCCCAGCCAACAGAAGCAGGGACCTGATCCAGCTGATCCAACCACGGTGAGGGACTCCACTGAGCCAAGTTCCTGACCTTGCCTCT
Organism: Excalfactoria chinensis; assembly: GCF_039878825.1. Lineage (NCBI taxonomy): Eukaryota > Metazoa > Chordata > Aves > Galliformes > Phasianidae > Excalfactoria > Excalfactoria chinensis. Next base: position 10,440,695 of record NC_092825.1, on the reverse strand, counting down.
AGCCTGACTGATCACAGGCAATGCAAATGGGACCAGGGACATGAGCAGTGCCAGACTGCTTGTTCTGGCAGGCTCTTGAACTGCTGTGACACTTCAGTGAGAGATTAACAAGAAGCTGTTTAGGACAGATTTTTAGCAACCACACATGGAAATTTTTGGTTGTTTTTAGCTGAATTTCTTCGTTCTGTATGTATTATGTAAATATAGAGATTATTCAACAGTGTCTCCTTTCTACTTTCTACTGCTTCTCTTCACCTTTTATTTTTCAGAATATGGCATATTATAGTAACCTTGGTCTCTATTATCAGCAGATCAAAAGACAGTAGTCAGATGAGGGAATAAGTGATGTGTCCTCTCAGAAATGCTTAAAAAATGTTGTACAAACCTCGCATTAACTAGTGCCTCTTGTAGCAAAAATCAAAGGCAAATGAAATATGAAATTTGGGCATTAAAAAATGTTAAACATCTCTATCTCAGTCTTCAGTTAGATTGCCCTTGAGCTGTATGCTAAAAATAAATGATATTTTAAAGATACAGCTGTGTATGGAAGATACTTTGAACCAGAGTCTAAGTGCTGAGGGAATATTGCTCAAAGCTCCTGCTGCCATGTAGAGAATCAAGTGCTGTTTAAAAGGCTCCTGTGGTCTAAGGAAGAACTAATGTGCGAGGAAGGCACACCTCCAAGCAAGGCAATTCTGAGTCAGCAGCTCACTGAGCCTTAAACACTAAAAAAAATGACATCCCTGTTCTCCCTCTGTGGTAATGTGCAGTGTGCTGGAGAGGCTGAGCTTCAAACAGAAGTATTCCATTAAGACCGTCTATTATTTCCTTTGGAGGCTGGAAATGTGAAGTGTAGCCATTAGCAAATGTATTCTGGGGTTGTGGTTTACATCAAAACTCTTCCGTGGTAAAAGCACTTCAGTTCTCACTCTTTCATTAACAAACACCAGGGACACATTTTAAATCTACTACTGAGAAACAAAAAAACTGTTGTTTTAAAACCCCAGTAACAAAGGGTTTGTGTGCCATTGCTGTACATTTCTGTCCAGTATCCAGTCTGAGGAGACAAGTTATGGGAGTTTTGGTGGTGGAGCTGGCTTTGAGAGCTTCTGTTCCCCTCTGTCAGAGACAGATCTAACTATTAATCATGCTCTTCTGATGTGATTTGACATGTCTTCAATTGTCCTGTTTTAGCTGTGTGTGGTAGCGCACTGGAGAAAGGCTCACAGAACTTGGGCTTAAAAAACACACCTTTTTCTTGGAGTTTTACCTGTAGCTGGGGTCCCTTTCACAAGCTCAGGACATGAGCAGTATCCTTGGTATAACTGTGTCACTCTGCTGTGAATCAGGAATAACTGACAGTGTATTCAGTACATTTTAATTATCTCAGAAATAGCACATTTCACTTCAGCTAGGGTGTATGTATGCTTGTTACATCAGTAAATCTTGTAGATGAAAGAATTTAGAATGCAAATCAAAAGTCATAACAAAGCCAAGTTAGTGGCAAAATATTCCTTGAACTGAATAAGCTCAGGCTTCCATGCACACTTAGAACTGATGTTAGATCTTGATTATTATTATAATCATCAACATCATCTTTTCTAAATTCTTGAATAATACATATGATAAGCCTTTCCTAAATTAATTCTTTCTTGAATTATATATTCATTTTATTAAGAAAACACCTAACAATAATCTTCTTAGATTATTTCAGTGATTCATTATCCCTATGCTTAAAATTCTTACTTCTTTATTTTATTGAATTGAAATTTCAGTTTTCAGTCACTGTATCTTCTTTTATTTTTGTCTACAAGACTGATGAGCTGGCTTCAGTCTGATTGTTATCCAAATTAGTACTTACAGCCCATAATCAAGTCACCATTTTTTTTTAAGGTTTGCGTTCTTTTGGTTTGGTTTTTTTTAGATAAACAGATTCAGACCTTTGAAATTTCTTTGCAGGCAATGTTTTCCAATCCTTCAATCATTTTGAACCATCTCCATTCTTTAGTTCTTCCATAATAGCAGTAGTAGACATAATATTTCAGTAACAGCGGTACAGCTGCTAGATGACTGATATAATCTCTGAACCCAAACCCAGTATTTTCTCCTTATATATCAGAGAAAACCATTTGCCCTTTTGCCCAGTACACCCTTGAAGGTGATCAGGCAGTTGGTTAGCAGAGATTGATTCTGACTAATGCTGTTACTTGTAGGGGATGAACTTGCTTTCTGCCTTCTCCAAGAGCACAATGTTCCGTGAATCAGATACACACTAGAGAATTCTGTAGAGTCATCCTACACTAAAGAAGTGCTATTATCTCAAAAATAAATAAATAAAAAATCAGTCTATATACCTTCCCTTTGATTCCACTATATACACTGTAGATTGCAGGTTGCCTGATATATCCTAGGCAACAGTAACCAAGATTATCTCTAGACTTTATTTGTACACTTCTTTTGACTATTTGAAAAAAACAGAGATGAACATAATTTTTTACCTCCTGAAATTGTTATCTGTGTCTCAGGTACAGTAGCAAAGAGAATTATAACTTGCTTATGATCTCTTCTACTATCTCAATCCAGTGTAGAAAAAATAGACCTCAACATGGGGATGCAGAGCAGGAGTAATATGTTTTGCACTCTTCTGAAATCCATTTCAAGTTCCTAGGCCTAAAAACTCCGGATTGAAATCTGCTCAGATTGTTTTGGTAAGCCATTGTGCTCTGGGGAAAAGTCAGTTTTTAATGTAATGGCATATGATTTTCCAACTCATTAGTGCATCCTGTTTCACCCTCTGGGTTCAAGTAGTAGTTGTGTCCTTCTGGTGCTTTCCACTGCTAATGAGCTTTGTCTTGGGTTTGAAATCATAGAATCACAAGGTTGGAAATGAATTGTAGGATCATCTAGTCCAGCCATCCAAATAATTGTGTCATCAAGATATGCTTGAGGAGGCTATGGAAGACTTGCATTTCCGTGATGAAGATAAATAGAATTTTCTTCTTTAGATGGCTAGTGGTATAGTACTACACATTTAGTGCAGTCATTCTGGGTTTCCTAATATGAGCTATTCCATTTTGAATATAAGCTTCACCCCTGGAACTGTTCATATAATTGATATACATTCACAGGTTAAAAATTAAGAGACTGTGGATCTGAAGCTTTCCTACTTTCCAAGTGTAAATTCTACCTAACAAGCTACCTTTCAAGATTAATTCCTAACTGCAAGTCTTCATTTTGATAGAGTATACATTGATTTGATGTAAACAGCTTGATAAGGTACTAAAATCCAGTAACATTTTAGTTCATTTAATAACTTAATAGAAAAATTTTGTGCTATTGTGACTTCATCTAATTTCAGAGATTTTCACAAAATGGGAATGATTCCCTTCTTAGGGATGTGGGATGTTTGTTAGTTTGGTTTTGTTTTTTAATTCAAAGTTCAATTATTTGTTTCTGCCAAGGTAAAGTCCTACGTAAGATTTTCCTATTCAGAGCTTTAACAAGCCATATTTAGAAATTTGTAGTGTGAACAACCCTTAATTCTCATGCAGAACTTTTTGATAGGCTGCATGCTCTTAGAGAAGTCATCTTCTCATCTTCTCCATTTTAGTATGGAGGTCACTAGCAGAAGGCAATAAACATTACCAGTCTTGTTATTCCTTGTGTGTGTAGGCATATATTAGGTGGCAAATAGTTCAGATTTGACAGAAAAGAAGTGATGTTGGAAATGAGCAGTTGCAGAGCTTCATGTGCTTGGAATCTAAGAAATTAAAACCTCAGGCATTATGGAACGTTGCCAACTGAACCACTAAACAGAAGAATTCTCAAAACTATAGATTAGAAACTGTGCTCTTAAATCATGTCTAAATCCAAGTTCAGCACCTATATCCATTTTAGGGTCCACACTTTGACTATTATAGCCACACAGCAAGTTCTGTGTGTTTGACATACATAAAAAGGTATATCAGATTCACAGACTTTAAAACAAACAGTAAAATGTGCAGAGATGGAATTAGGTGAGCTGAGGCACATATGTAACTAAACTTGACAAGGAATACAAAGAATAACAAAAGGGGGTTCTATAAGTACACTGGTCAGAAAAGAAAGACCAAGTAGAGAGGTGAGAAGAGGGAACAGCTGACATGGAGAAGGCTGAGATACTCAACCAATTCTTTGCCTCAGTCCTCACTGTCAGTTGGGCTTCCCATAACTGTCATGTCACTGGAACTCTAGATGGGAAGCAAAAACCCTCCCAGTGTAAGCAAAGAGCAAGTTCGAGACCATGTGATGAGTCTGAGTGTGTACAAATCTATGGAGCTCAGTGACATGCATTCCAAGGCGCCAAAGGAACTAGCTGATGTGTCTGTCAATCCACTCTCCATCATATTCAAAATGTTGTCAGGTGAAGTCCCTGGTGTGAGGTTGTAGATGCCCAGTCCCTGGAGGAATTTAAGGCCAGGTTGGATGGGGCCCTGTTCAATCTGATCTAACACTTGATCTAGTGGATAACCCTATCTGTGGCAGGGAGGTTGGAACTTGATGATCCTTGAGGCCCCTTCCAAACCAAGACATTTATGATTCTATGATTCCATGAACAGATTCACCACGTTAGAAGTGTGCTTTGACTAGTGGTGAACAAAAGCCTGCATGCTGTGCTCATAAAACTCTGCACAGCCATCTTTCATGTCATAGTTGCCATTGCTGAAATGCACCACCCACCACCTCACTGTGCTCACACACACTGATTAGATGTGATCTCAGATGGCCTTTTTTGTCAGACTGGCCCTCTGCTGCGAACTGTCAGGTGGCAAAAAAAATGTAATGGAATATTGGCAGGAAGGTTCAAACTCAAGTAATAAAATGATAAAAACTGTTGCATATTAAGCATGCAACAAATTGGAGGGGTAAGTGATCACAGAAGTAAAGCAGAATTTCTCAGATTGCTCTGGGGGTGGCAATATTAAGATTCTGCAGTAGTCCTTCAAGATAGGATGCATTAAGATGAAATTTCTGTAAAAGACAGAGTAGCACTGAGTGTAGGTTTGGCTCCAACTGTAAGTGATTGTCAATTTAGTAACTTACAAAAATCCATAAGCTAGAGAAGGATGATAAAGAGATCAGGTATGAAAAATTTAAATGGATAATATTGAGAGGGCTGATTAATCAACACGAGACTTTTTCATCCATCCTGCAGGAAGCCATTGCCATGATTCTTGGCGCACTGCTTTAACAAAAAGAAACCTGGTTACAGCTCAGGGTGGGCTGTATTCATTTCGCCAGAGCTCAGAGACCAGAGTAGCTGGAGAAGTACTACCCAAAAAGAAGGTCAGCACCAGCATCTGTGATCTCCTCTGTAGTTTTTAGAAAACAATTGATGAATGTTTCTGTCCACTTTTAGATGTAAGCCAAGTTTCTATGCTTAGGCTGGAAGGGAAGAATAATGTGCATTGGATAATTCTGAAAAAACACTGTTGATAAAATTTCAGTCAGCAGAAAGAAATCTTACTGAATCTAACTGGGGATTGTACAACAGAAATAATAGCATTATACAAATGTATCTGAAAGAAAGGAAAAGAAAATATTAAAAACTATACATCTGAGAGTCTCACCTATGTATAATGAAAAGCTTTTGAACAGACTTGAAAGGGAAGAATAATTAAAGCATGGAAATAAATAGAAAAATAAATTAACTATAATATTGGTTTATGAAATCAAATTAGCCTAAACTAATTTGCCATATTTTGCCTAGGAGATGCCTAGTTTTCTAGACAGAGAAAATATAATGACTCTAATCTGCTCAAATAATAGCATGTTTGAAATTTCTAGACCGTCCTCCTACTTAAATATGTATTGCAATTCGTAAATGAATATCTTGATTAGAATGAAACACAGATCAGATTGTTCAGGACTGTGCATAATATTTTAAAAGTTTACCATAGTCAAGCCAATTTAAAATCCAATTTTTAACCAACTATCCACTCATCTTGATGTTATAACTTGTTCTTATTTCATTACATTGTTTAAAGAATGCCATGATAGATAACGCCATAAACCTCACTAAGTCAAGTTGCATCATGTGGTTTTCTTTCCTTCTTATCTTGCAAGATATTTAATGAAACTAGACTAGTTTTATATTAATTTTCTTGACAAACTAATGTTGCTTATTGTTTATAATCTCATTATCTTTTGGACACTCACAAATTGAACCTTTAATAAGTTTCCCAGTATATTTCATTGCTTGAAACTAAGCTGATTAGATCTGTAATTCACCGAGTCCCCTTTTCTCCCCATTAGTTAGGAGATAGAGAATTAGATAGTTCTTTTCCAATCTACTGAACATTATATGCTTGTCATGACTTCTAAAAGACTGCGATAAGAGTGTATTTTGTCCATTTCCTTAATCATTCAAGGATGAACTACATCTGGTTATACCTACTTGAGTACATCTGTGTCAGCTAAATATTCTGTAAACTTTCTTAGACTCATATTCTGATATTCTGCTTTATTTGGAAAAGAAAAAAGTGTGATTTTAATTACACCTATTTAAAATTAACTTTTTTTTTTTTTTTTTTTTTTTTTTTTTTTTTTTTTTTTTTTTTTATCAGTGAGTTTCAAAGCAAAGAAAACATGGAAATTTTACCCTTCTTTGAATAATCTGCATTCTTCCAGTTTAATGTGTAATTCAAATGTAATCGATCATCTCAGGTGTAATTTGCCATATATAAATTCTTCATGGTCTAGCTTTAAAAGCAACTGTTGTGCTCTCCTGTGGCTCTCAGAAGGTTTCAATAGAGTTATAACAAATCACATCCTCTGAAAATCTATCCTTGTAATGCGACTATTCTTCTATTTCCACAAGTTAGTCTTGTTCTATAGTTATGTTACCTGCCAAGAATTATGTGAGTAACTGCATTTGAATTTAAGAATTATTTCAGAAAACACATTATTTTTCCTGTGACAAATATGAACAGGAAGGAAGAAATTATTTGGCTTGTTTTGCTGCTGCATCAGTGACACATCTTCTGTGGATTTTGCTGGCAGGTAGTGCAATTTTGATTGCAACATGTCTCCCTCACTCTAACATCCTTTGATGTAGTGTGAACAGGCTGATTACTCTATAGAAATTTATGTTTAAATATTGTAGAAAGTTCCACCATTACAGTTTACAGAGGCTAAGGTAGATGAGATTAAAAGAAGTTTACTAAATTAAATTCTTTTAAAATACATTGCCAACTTCTATCTTATTTACTTGTTCATTAAGAGGGGGGGAGGAAGAGGGAAAAACAACATTTTGTGAGCTTTCCTGATTTATTTTCAAACACACCATTTCTGTACACAATGATATTTTGAAATTAACTTTGACTTTCTCCCACATGCTAAAATTCAGCAACATAGATCTTCATTTCACCTAGGTGGTGAGTTTCACCTAGGTGGTGAGTTTATCAAGAGTTTGAAGCCACTGCACAATCTTCCTGTACCTGCAGATGAGTGCCATAGTTCAGCAGTTTATCATTTTCCTCTGTTCTATTTACTAGCTGTACTATGAAACATCTTTTTTAACATTATTTGCATAACAATTTCCAATTTTCAAATGTTGAGAAATGCAGACATATGCACTGCTGTGTGACTTGACTATTTCTTAACCAAGATCTTCCAACAACAGACAAAGCAGTCAACACTTGATTAGAATAACTGCATTAATTACAGCTACTAAACATAGCTGATAGAACGGTACCAAATATCTATGTACATAGTCAGTAGCTATCAGTGGAACAGGGGAACATTACTACCTTTACCAAAAAAGACGTGATTTTCTTCATGTAAAAACAGTGTGTATATACAGTACACCAAGATAAACAGTTCAAATAATCATCATTTTAAGTATCATTTAAATCAGCCAGCATTAATTTTAAAAATATTTACCCTTCTTACTAAGATATTTTCCAAAATGAAATCTGTTCTAATTATCTAATTTGGTAAGTTTCATGAGAATATTTGCCCAATAAAAGATGAATGTCTGCTATGATTTGTCAAAGCTGTTATAAAACTAAATGTATTTATTGTGATTTTTAGTATGCATGATTTTATTATACTGAAAAGCAATAAGCAGTGAATTATCATTTAATGGAATTATTTATTATTTGTGGAAAGGTGTGCTTGAATAGAAATTCAGATCAATTCAGTCACTTAAAAATGAACCAAACCAGTATTTTTATATTTTTACTGGACAAATAAAACTATATATATGTATATTATAAGTATATATAAATATATATAAAAAGTAGTTTTCATGCAAAATTCAGTAATATTTTAGATGAAGAATGTATTTACGACCACTAGTTCAAATGATTATTTTTGCTTCTGTGCTCTTCAAGATTTCATTTCACACCTCATCATTGCTTACAAACTGAAACTGGAAAATAAACTTTCCTCCCTCTCCATCATGCTCTGGATCTCACAGCTTTGCTTCAGCTCAGCATTAAGCTAAATTAATCAAATAGGTGGAAGTGAAAAATATTCTTTTGCATCTCTGTGAAACAAAACTGTCAAAAAAACAGCTTGGTGACTTCAAGACACTAAGGTATTAGTTTTTTAACCAAATTCTAGCTCCATGTGCTCTGATTTTGTTTAAACTATAATGGGAAACTTGCACTACTTAATTGAATGTAAATTATATTAAGGGACTGATAAGGAATCAGAATGTAAGTTACTTTATTTTACAATTTGTGATTCTGTGAATATTCATCTTATAAAAGGTCCCTTTATCTGTACTGAAGTAATATACAATCACAAGTACTTATTGTGGGTGTATTCATCTGTGCAAATAATCACTGCCTATTCATACCTTTATGGTGCACATTAAAGGTTATTCTTTTCCATTTCTGCTACATGCCTTGAAAAGCAGCCACTAAACTGGATTTTCACTGTCATCTGATAGTATTGTGGGAATTTTGCCAGAACAACAGATGATCAAAGAAACCCCGTGATTTTCATCTTACAGTATGCAGCCTACCAAGGAAAGAAAGGTTCTATCTGTTGAATCAGTCAAGTATGTGATGCTTTTACAACACAGCAGGTATGTTCAGGAAAAACAGTTCTACTTTTTTAACACATGAGCATCTGCAGTAGGAGCTATTACACCTAAATCTGAGATGAAAAAAAAAAAAAAAAGTATAGCTTTCTGTATGTGAGATAATTATCTGAACTTCTAATGGTGCTGGAAGCAACATTTGATGACGTACCTCAGCTTATCATAATGTACATATCTAGAATCACCATATGTGTAACAAGTGAAAAATGTATTTCTGTTGAACACAAGAGTCCAGACAACTAAGTTAGGTATAGACACACTGTAGACATGTAATGTTAAATGAAATGGATCTCATGCTGTGTTAACAGGACTTTCAGGTGGGCAGAGATTGATTCAAAAATCTATTTCATGAAAGTCCTCAGTTCTTTTTATCACTGCTTTAATCCCTGTAGCATGTGAAGTACTGTTTTACTGATGGCTACTTAATTATAATATATGCTGAATTATCAGGTGTTTAATTGTGGGTAAATAAAATTTTGAATATTTTTTCTCTGTTTTCCATCTTGCTACAGGATTCTTACTCTAGAATCCACCTTATATTGACTTTGCTTTAGATGGAATAATCATTCATTTAATCACTGACAAATGGAACAGCCTTCTCTCCAGATGTTACAGATAGCTTTGTGTAATGTTTTTTAATTTAGGAGTGCAAACTGTTAATATGCAAGCAGGTTTTATTTTTGTGGAACTGTATTTATTTCTTGTATAGATCACAGTGTATTATAGATAACTTGCAGTGGGATCAAACAGCTTTATTCTACCATAAATAACGCTTTGGATTTCATAGACAACAAGTAAGAAACTGTCTTTTTTGAACCATAAACATACAGGAAAATAAATACAAAAAGTTCTTCTAGACCACTGTATCCAACAGTAGCCATAAACAGGCTGCTATGGAAGAGTAAGCAAAGAACCAGTTTGTATGAGGCCAAGGTTCTCCCTAATGACTTCCCAGTTTCCAGCAAATTTCGGCTCAGTGGACTTTCCAAGTCTGTTACAGATGATCTTTTTACAAAACATGCATTGGATGTCTCTTCCATTTCATCCACTGTCCACTTGGATATCTAAACATTCTCCACGCAAACAACTGCTGGCAAGCAGTAATACAGCCCCACTCTCCAATATTTAAAGAACATAGAATGAAATGATTTTGCATTTCATTCTCTGGGAAAGACAGTAAAAATAAATTCCTTCAGTGTTTCTCTCAACTTTTAGTGACAAAATAACAGAAGAAGACTAACTTATAAACTCTGGATTTGCAAGAAATACTATCAAGTGTATGAGACTTTTGTTCAATGTTGGAGCTACTATAACTTTAGAATATACAGAACATGATCAGTGTAAACTGGTGCAAATGTCCTAGTAGTGTGGTCCTAGGACTGTGGGCTGAAGATTTAAGATAAAGACTGAAAACCAAAATTGCTGTTTTCTCTTTGGAATTGGAAATTTCTTGTGAGTCACTGAATCGTGTGTGTTTCAGCGCTTCTATCTGTGAAATAACATAAATATTACAAAAATAAAAGTTCATCAAGGTGCCCTTATTTGGCTTTCAAATCTCATTTTTCATTTGGCTGGTCTTGATTCTGAAGTCTAAGCCAATCTGAAATACGAACAGATAACCAAAGCATGGTGAAAGTGTGCATTTTTTAAGCGCTTCCTGTGAAGAGAGTCAAATTAGGTTAAATATGTAGAACTTGTGAAGAAAAAATTCTCACACATTTCTGTGCAGTTTCAATACCCTGAAAATACTACCCTGCTGTGCACTGGAGTCTTATGAATTTTATTATTGCACATGATCTTTCTCTAGATTGGTTCATTTGCAAACAACTATGCCATTTCCTCCAACTGTTTATGAACAGATTGAAGTAAGAGTAACTCCAACATCTGTTATGTAAGAATCATCTTAAAATCAATAAAAATGAAAGCTGCTATTATGTGGTAACATGGGTACACTTTACTTGAAATTTCATGGCAGAAATTGGCTCTTTGTTGTGAAGCAACTGCTGAAGGGCAACGTCAGAGCGAGGGACATGACATTCCAATTACTTCACATGGCAAAGATTAGGTCTACAGCTGTTTTAACTGGATAGCTGAATGAACAAAAATCTCTTAACAGCAGCAGCAATGCTGCCTATTCAAAAGTGGTTTCACAGGTTGCTTTTGGAGCACAGGTACAAATGTATCAATTCTTTTTCCTGTAGATTAGCATTTCTAACAGTTGCTTTGTGGGAATTTTCACAGAATCACAGAATGATTGAGGCTGGAAGGGACCTCTGAAAGACAATTGGTCCAAGATCCCTGCTCAAGCAAGACCATCTGGAGGTGCTTTCTTAGGATTTTATGCATTAGAATTTTGAATATCTTTAGGAAAAAAAGACCCCACAACCTCCCAGGGCAACACAGAACAAGTTTCTACCTGGAATTTTCAACTTAGAGTTTCTTCATCATCCTGGAAATACATTTATTTTCTTTTTATTTGTAAGTAAAACATGTCCCTTGAGATGTGCTTTACATAATGATCTGTAACAACCTCCATCCACTTTATTATGCAAATTACACTTTTTGTCTTCCTGTTACTGTTACAGTGGAAGTGAAAATAAAAGGCAGAGGGTGATCTAGCCAGTGCCCCTCACTCCCTACATAGATCAGATATTGGCAGACCAGACCAGACTTTCTAATGGATTGTTTTGTTCCAGATGTGTGACTTGTGCATCTGCAATGCTGTACCTTTAGCCCATCACATACAGTTGGATACCTAGAGCATGAGGTGAATGAGAAATGCATCACTTTTCATGAGTATTAGGCAACATAAGACAACACATCTCATGAAGCATATGTTCTTTCCTGGAATAACTGCACCTGTAGTAAGATCTGTTTGATTTCTTAATAGTATTCATGAAATACTTTTACTTCCATCTCTTAATTAAAATACATTACTATAGGTGAGGCCACAAAGGACTAAGATTAGTTAGAAAGTCTCCAGGGATGGGGCATCCACAACCTAGTTAGGCAACCTGTTTTTGTGCATCACCACACTCTGAGTGAAAAACATCCTCCAAGATCTAACCTAAACCTCCCTTGTCTTAGTCTAAAAACATTCCTCCTTGTCCTATGACTATCCACCCTAAACAGCCATTCCCCTTCCTGTTTATAAACTCCCTTCAAGGATTGAAAGGCCACAATGAGGTCTCCCCAGAGCCTTCTCTTCTCCAAGCTAAAGTTCCCTCAACCTTTCCTCACAGATGGAGTGCTCCAGTCCTCTGATAATCTTAGTGGCTCTCTGTTCCAAGAGCTCCACGTCCTTTCTGTGCTGGTGAGCACAGACCTGGATGCAGTACTCCAGATGGGGTATCACAAGGGCTGAGTAGAGGGGGACAATCATCTCCCTCTCCCTGCTGTCCAGCCCTTTTTTAAAGCATTCCAGTACACAGTTGGCCTTCTGGGCTGCAAGCACACACTGCTGGCTCATGGTCCTCCAGGACACCAAGTCCTTCTCCACAGGGCTTCCCCCCATTTCTATAAATACCTGGGATGGTCCAAATTCAGCACTTTGCACTTGGCCTTGTTGAAGCTCATTATGTTCTCATGGGCCCACTTCTCCAGCTTATTAATATAGTTAATGTATGTAAGTAACAAAATTTATTTTCATTTATAATGTTGGTTGATCTGTTGTTGTTGTTGTTGTTGTTGTTTTGTTTGTTTCTTTTAATTAGAACATTAAAAAGACTGCAACAAAAACATAAAACCAGTGGGATATGTAACCTTATTTTTGTGAAACTAACTCAAGTAACTTATTTATGTTGACTGAAAATGTAATCACAAATAAACCAAAAAACTAATCTTGATAATCTAGGTAATCTTGAAACATGTTCTCAGATTCCTTAATCAAAACATAAAGCATGGCCATGTGTTCTTGCTGTTCTCAGAATGATGTTTAGACTGTGTATCAAAGTGCATATAATTACTTGCCTTAACATGAGCTGGCACTGTGTTGGGCCCCATGCCCTGGGTTCAGCCTAGATGGGGCTCACAGTGCCCTCATGTTCATTTGGTGCTGAGGGTCTGGCTGGGCTGCTTGGCAGAAATAGCTGCTGCCATGATGGCATGGGGTGGGGGGCAGCCACAGAACAAATTGTGCTGAGCTGTGCTGAGCCTGGTGTGGCCTGTGGGCCGTGGGCTGGACATACCAATGTTAAAAGAATACTTCACTGACAAGTAAGTTTTAAAATGTGTATGACTTTGTCAGAATTATAATCTGTGGGGGTGATATTCAGCTGACTTTGTGTAGCTGTCTACTGTGGAAGGCTACATTTGATCTAGTCACTCTTGGCTCCCTTTGCATCCAAAAAAGAGAAACAGGCACTTTTAGATCATGACTCACCTACCCCTAAAGCAGATGCCATTTGTGTCCTAATACAGAAAAGCCTGTAATTTGCTAAAAGAAGAGCTGAGTTTGACTTTCTTAGATGTTGACATGAAAAGTGAGGTGAGATGATTCCCAGCCTGAGGCACTGCTGCAGTGTGTCTGTTCCTGCGGTACAGTGACAAATAAGAGGTGTGTAACTCAGAAGAGAAAATGTGTGATTGATACTTATACTTCCTCTATTGCTGCTGCAAAGCTATAGATGTTAGGAAGCTTGTGTCATTTGGTAAAAGACATCTGTTAATGATTAACCAGAAAGAAACAAATAAACAGGGAAAGATATTTAAAAGTGTGGAGAGTGTATACTTTGTCAGAAACAATGCTGGGTAATGTGCACTATTTTCATATGACAGTACACAGAACACGGCAATACTAATAAGGCTGAGTTTCCCTTACCTTGAATTTTAAACCCTCTTACACATATGTAACTACATTGTTTTCAGTGAAATTACTCCAGTGTAGGTGATGATGTCATCAGTCTTCAGTTGCAGTTGACTTCTGTTCAATCCATTTTTTCTTAGTAGGATTTCCTGTTATTTTCTGTTTGTGCACTGTGTTTTGCAAAGTGATTTCTGCATTGGTGTTTCCAAAGTAACAGTCATTTTTTGTTATGACCGAAAATGTGCTTTGCTACTTCGATCTCCTAAGTTAATGCCTCTACAATTTAAAATTCTATGGTTCTACTGGAGAAAGACTGCCAGCACAGCTCTGTCAGCATGCCGGGGTATTGCAGGGAGGCCCTATCCTTTGATGTGGGGTGATCACACACTCATGATCAAGGTGATTGCTAGAGTTCAGATGAACATTTTCCCATGAATGTAACAGATTAATTTGGACCATGCCTTGGATTAAATTCATTCATTTATTTGTTCATTTACTTATTTATGCATTTGCAGTGTAAAGATAATGATATCCAGTTTTATTTTACCTTTCAGTGAACAGATTTCAGACTTTCCCTGTGTCTACTCTTGCAGGACTGAGAGGCTGGCATTTGAGACCACATGAGGTGTCTAGATTAAGCTGAATTTCAATTGATAATAAGCAGTTACACCAGATAACCTCACTATTCTTTTGTTTCAACAAAAGTGCTGGAGGTGCTCCATATTGTGTCCCAAAGCCCTGGTCCTCATGCAGTGATTACCTGTGTGTTCTTTTTCCTCAGTTCTCTTTGGAAAAAAGCTTGCTGGGTGAAGAAATGTACCCCATGTCTTTAGGTAGTTTGTTTATTTGAGCAACCCAAGAAGAAAAGTTGTGCAGCAGACTCAGCTAATTTCTAAGGCAGATTTACATTTACTCTACTACATGTACTCTATAAATGATGTGACTCCTAAGAGATGGTTCATAAGAGCCCAACGTTCTGTTCTCCTTGTAAGGCTGCAACAAGAAAAATGACATCCCCAAATAGTCTTACAAGAAATTTTCTACATTTTGCTACTGACTAATATGTATGTTCAGCAAAAGGCCTAATATCATGGCTGTAATTCTTAATATGGGCAGCAACAGAAGAATCCTATGAATTTGTGAAAGTGTGTCTAAATTTATACTTCAAATCTGTATGACTCACATTCATGCAACTACACTCTCTCAGCACTACAAATGTCAAGCCAAATCCTTGGCTGGAAAACTGTTTTGCACTTTCATTGACTTCAGTCAAAAGCTTGATATTTGCCCCTTTATCACAGAGAGGATGAGTATGGTATTTGTTTTGCAGAAGAGAGCGCCAATTTACTGAAATACATGGCATCAGTCTTTTTCCAGTTTTCACAAGATTACTAAACAGGGACAGAGACAGAAAGAGCATTCCTAGTCCGTCTGTTAAAAAGCTTGTGGAAATTTTCAGATATTTCTTTGAACTCATTTCTGAATTTCCTTTTAAGCTGTTGAGTGTCAGAGCAAATGATTTAGATTAAGTTTACATGCATGTGCTGGAAAGAGAATCTGCCTACTATGTGACCTCAAAGATTAACATTGTAACATTATCAAGAGATCACAGAGTAAGAAAGCATTAGATAAATGTTTTAAATCGTTAAGTCCTGTCAGGCTAATACCAAGAACTTCAGCAAATGAAACTTTCTGGTTAGCAAGCTGACATTTTTGTATTTAAAGGTCAGCTGACAAACGGGTCTGACTCCCAGGCAATCTCTCAAAGGCTGTGAGCAGTACCTCCCTGGGGAGACACTGACCTTTTCCAAGGGAGGTGCTATCAAGACTGATAAAAATCAGCCATTTCCAAAAGAAATATAACAATAATTATGCAGTGAAGTAGGAGTGGAATTCCAATGGCTACATGGCTATTCCAGAGCAGTTGAGACACTGTAGAGTTCATCACTTTCCTTCTTCCATACTTTTTCCGTGGTGGTTGATAGGTTCACTGATGTTATGAAATTTGCCTACTGGAGCTCTGATAAGAAATACCCTTTGCCACAGAAGAGAAGATGGATGGTAAGTTCTTGAAAGGCAGCATCACCATATCAGGGAATTTTGAAATATGACTTCATGCTCATTTGGATACCATGGGTTTCCTTGCATCTTCCTTGACTTCAGTAAGTTAAACTCATTCTGCATGATTTGAGAACTGACTCATTGCCTAGAAATAACATTAAGATGAAATTCTTTTTCAGCCTCCAGTTGGGCAGATCTGTTCATAAGAGTGTTATATGAATGACTGCAAGCTGCTTGCACCAAATAACCAGTTTCTTAATGTCACACTAACCCTGACACAGCTAAAGACAGATTTATTGAACACCCACAGAAAATTGCCTGAGAACGTTCTTGCATGTTAAAATATTTCTGTCCCTAGAGTCACAGGGATCACAAGTATAGACCATGAGCCATGTCTGACAGAAGGGCAATACAAAGCAGAACCTGACAAGCTCATGTACACTGTTCATTACAAATACACCTGTACTTTAGAAGCTCATGTGTGGTTTGTGTGCTATATGTTAGGTCTCCCATTTGTCAGATCTGATATTTGAACAAACTGATAATTAATATCTCCAGTAGCTGAGCTGATGATGTTAAAATAGATTTGCTTTTGAAAGCCAAGTTCAATCTAACTATATCTAATGACTTACGGATAGTAAGAATATATATATGTACATACAATGCTGAAAAATGTTTTCAATGAAGGTTTTAAAGGTAAGATTTTCTACATTTTCTTTTTTTAGTAAAGGAATTATAGTTATAGAGCATTACAGGGATTACTAGTCAACACTGCATCATCCTAATGAAAAAACTCGACCATTCTCAGGGCATGTACTCTATTTCAGCTATAAATTATTAGTTTTGACTCTGGAATTACATGTAGGAAATTCCATAACTTGAACTACTCAGGAAGGCATAAATGATCATCATCTTTTTTTTGTTTGGTTTGGTTTTGTTTTTTTTTCCCTACGAGGGGTGCATATTATACCCTGTGATGTTAATTCTGCAGCAGAAAGCAGTACTACAGTGAGATCTGAACCTATTTTCTGCATATATTTGTTTTTGAATGCAGTTTAAATCTCTCTGAAGTTAAATGAAGACAGAGTTGAAATCCACTGAGCTACCTCTGAAACAAAACAGCAGTAATTAAAAGAATCACAGAATCACAGAATTGTAGGGGTTGGAAGGGACCTCTAGAGATCATTGAGTACAACCCCCCTGCCAAAGCAGGCTCCCTACACCACGTTGCACAGGTAGGGGTCCAGGCGGGTCTTGAATATCTCCAGAGAAGGAGACTCCACCACCCCCCTGGGCAGTCTGTTCCAGTGCTCTGTCACCCTCGCTGTAAAGAAGTTCTTGCACACATTCGTGCAGAACTTCCTATGCTGAAGTTTCAGCCCATAAAAGAGATTTTCCATGTTTGTATTTTGACCATTTAAATTATCAAATTAGGATGTACACTGAGACATAACAGCTTCAGGGGGATTTTCTATGTACATCTTCCAGAAACTTATCTCCCACATTAGTTGTGCTGAGGTGACTGAAGAGAGATCCTCAATTTCCTGCATGAGCATCTGGCGAGCTTCTGTTCTATCTGATAAATGATGCTGGCTTCATTTAAGGATACTGATTGAGACTATTTTGGCACTGATACTTGCAGAACAACTTTGGTGACAAATTTGTGGCTGGAGGCTTTTTATTTGTCTGGAGTCACTGTGAAACTGAACAATATTAAGAACCACTGAGAAGGCAGCTGCACTCTGATTTCCTTCTCTGAACTAGACATACTTCTCTGATGGGAAAGGATTGCCAGGAATTTTGTTCTTGTGTTGCCAACTATATGCCTATTGCCTCCTTGAGTCTGCCAATCATCATACGACCAACACCATGACATTATCTGCAACTGCAGTTTCCTGTTTCCTTCTCAGTGAAAATTGTCATCTTAACTCATCCACCATTAGGCTTATCTAGTCAAGATTCACCTTACTCACCCAGGCATATTTAAAACACTTATTGCTGTTCTTATGCTGTGCTAGGAATACAGGCTATATGTTCACCTCAATAGTCATTGCCTGTGATTTCACACAATTGAGAAGTTAGGTACAGACTACTCAATGATCTCCTAGATATATCTTCTCACTATCAGCAAAGAAAATCACCTTAAAATACTACTAAATTCAAAGGGAATGAAAAGTCCAGAAGCTACTAAAAATCAAAGTTGCTGAACTTAAAAGCAGATAGTTCTAGTTATGTTTCTGAACTGTCTTCATCCTTTGTTCTATCATTAGTCATTTTTTCTAGACCAATCCATTTCCCAATTCTTCCACTGAAACAATGATTAAGACTTGATTTTTCTTTATTTTTATTGCAAACATTCTACTTCAGCATGACTTTTAATCTGAATTTGTAACTGCATCATGCACACTCCAGAACATTTCGGAGATGCTATTTGTGTCAACAACAATATTCATCTGAAAATTATGTTGTACAGGAAGCCTAATGTGCAATAAAAAAAAAAAAAAAAACAAAAAAAAACTACTTATATAAACTGTCACAAGCTATTTGCATGTTGTACAGGCTACAGGCATACATCAGTGCACTTGCACAGTTCACTCCTATGTAATGTCGTGTTAAGTGGTCTGTCATCCTCTCGGCTGCTAAGAAATGGAGTGCTGTCTCTGTAAGAGGATGCATTTATTTTCTTCATTTTAAAACAGAGTTTTATATAACTATGGAATGTGGTTATTCAGTGTTTCTTGCTGCACAACATTGGCTGCATGACTGTTCTCAAACCAAGGTTCTT
Organism: Excalfactoria chinensis; assembly: GCF_039878825.1. Taxonomy (NCBI): domain Eukaryota; kingdom Metazoa; phylum Chordata; class Aves; order Galliformes; family Phasianidae; genus Excalfactoria; species Excalfactoria chinensis. The sequence continues at coordinate 10,421,954 of NC_092825.1, read as the reverse complement.
ACTTTCACAGCAGTTAACACCTTTTAGGTGAACAATGGAAGATGAATTTATTGCCATTCTTCTTTCTCTTTTACTTAACTATTTAGAATTAAATCCACCTGAAAACTTTACTGCAGAGAATATAGCAGTTCTTTATTTTCACAGACCATCAATAAATCACAATTTTCTTCCAAATCTATAACTCTTCAGCTAGGGCATATGGAAGAGATAACTATCTAAAGGCAAAATTAAGAGTGTGGGCCACAAGAGTGAATTCAAATTTTTCCATTTATTTCAGTAGATATAGAAATTCACTCCCAGATTCCTTCTGCATCTTTTAACAGAACTGACTCATCTGTCTCCTTTTATGCATTGCAGCTGTATCAGTAATGCTTCAAATGTTACAATTAAGTTTAAACAAATGGCAGAAAAGTGTTACTCCAAAAAGCTTTATACTTCATATGTGAGTTACTACTAGTGTTGATACCATCAGAACCCATGGGAAACCCATAATAAATATAGATCTATGTTTAGATATATAAGGATGAAATAAGTCTATCATCCATATGTTCTTTCCAGTAATCTAGGAAGCCTGTATGAAACTGCATGTTTAAAAATTCATAGCTTTTCATGTTGAAGTGGGATTTCTTTATATATTTCAATAAAACCCACAGAAAGCCAAGGCTTAAACTTTAGGTTTGTTTTCTTGCTACTGAGACAAAATTACATTAGAAAGCTGTGTCTATATATTCAAAATGTTTATAGTAAGTTGCTTGCTTAAGGGTCTGAGAACATTTCTCTTCTTGTGGAGAGCACATTAGGGCACAATTTCAGAAAATGAGTTTTTTGTTGTTTTTTTTTTTTTTTTTTCAAAATATCATTATGAGTACTTAAAGATATGGATAATTCTCAAAACAAGAGACCTTTCAAGCTTATATATATATATATATTAAAAAAAAAAAAAAAAAAAAAAAAAAAAAAAAAAAAGCTATTACTTTCTTTAGAAATACATATTCATTTCCTCTAGCTGTTGAAAACCCTAAACCTTTTTATGTAGAAAGAATTCCTCGTCTGGAAAAGGAGAACTTTCCAGTTGAGTTCTTTATTGGGTTTACATGTGCAACCTGAATATTTTCGCAAAGGCATATCTTCCCTTCCCTTCCCTTCCCTCTCCTTCCTTCCCCTTCCCTTCCCTTCCCTTCCCTTCCCTTCCCTTCCCTTCCCTTCCCTTCCCTTCCCTTCCCTTCCCTTCCCTTCCCTTCCCTTCCCTTCCCTTCCCTTCCCTTCCCTTCCCTTCCCTTCCCTTCCCTTCCCTTCCCTTCCCTTCCCTTTCCTCCTCCCTTCTCCTCTCCTCTATCTTACCCTAGCCTATCCATTATCATTCAGAAGTTTAAATGTTAAAATAAGGAACAAAACAAAAAAATTTTGTTTCCCCCAAAGTGTTTCCTCTGTTATGCTATTGATCTTAGCTTTTCTTGAACATCAGACTCCAGAAAAACTGGAAATTCTTCACTGGCCACAAATCTTTAATTCTTACAGTTACTGTGCTGCAAGTGAATAATCTTCCTTATTGTAACATGCAGTTTTTCCTTGCAGGGCTACATTGGTTTCACAATTTAAGCAAAGGCAGACACAAGATTGCTTTAAACTACTTGAGGGGACAAAGACATTGATTTGCATGGCTATAGGGCTGTTTGGATCCTTTGGGAAGCAAAAGCAATTTTCTCTTATTTACTCCCAGTTCTACAGTTCCTTCTGCTGCTCGGTCAGCCCTTCCCTATTCTAATGCTCACATTCTGATGTTACACCAGGACTACAGATTTAGATTTTTCCTGAACGCTTGAAGTTTTGCAAATTTGGCAGGGTTTTTTTGCCTCTTCTTCTTTCAGAAAGAATCATACAGTCATAAAATGTCTTGAGCTGGAAGGAACCTCAAGGATCATTGAGTTCCAATGGCAGGGTTGCCAGGTGCTAGATCAGATTGCCTAGGGCCCCATCCAGCCTAGTCTTAAATACCTCCAGGGTTGAGGCATCCAACATCTCCAGGCAGCCTGTTCCATCACCTCACTGCTCTCTCAGTAAAAATCTTCTCCCTGACATCTGATCTAAGTCTCCTTTCCTTTAGTTTAAAACCATTCCCCCTTGTCCTATCTCTATCTATTTCTGTCATCTTATTCCATCAATTCTTGTCCTAATAATGTCCTTTAATCTGAATAGTAGTTTTCTTTCTTTATATGTATCTTTTCCCCTAGAATTTCCTCTTCTGTTAAATATATGATGACAAAATATACATTTCTTCACCCTTTCTTTCAGGTGAGTTGATGTAGTGAATGTCATTAACACTGTGTAGTGGTTTCTCAGCATACAACTAGTAGAAGCTGTAGATGTAGAGTGAAACAGTGGGTGTTATAGGCCTGACATTCACACTACATGCATTTTAAGATACCGTTGCTTGTTACAGGAGGTAGGGAAGAGGCAGTCCTGGTAGATGGTACTTTCAAATATTCCCTTAACAGTGACAGGAAAATATCTCTCAGGGTGCTCTCACCAACACTGGGTAGAATGTCCCCGGTCCTAATATCTGCAGAAATAATACAGGCATAAGGCTGAAGGAAGCTGTGTGTTTACTGTCCTGTAACAGTGACAGGGCTCATTAATAGGGACTCCTGGACAGCCTCAGTCCCATAAATCACTACTTTCTGTACTGGTCATGTATAGGAGCCAGGCGCCTCATGTGTGTTTATGTCTGGTTCAAGTAGCTACTGAGCTTGTTTACTCATTAGCAAGGTAATGAATATCTTAGTCCCACACCTAAGAGGAGAGAATCCTTGCTGATTGAGTAAGAAGGAAAGAGAGATGGGAGAACCAGTCTTTGTCATCTACATGACTGATATTCTTTACCATATTTTCTACTAATTTACATTACAAAATTATGATTTCAGCCACATACTTCAGCATATCTCTTCTGCTTAAGCTCCTGAAAAACAATTAAAGATATCAGTGTTTGAGAAAGCTAACCCCTATTCAGATTGATATTTCTCCTTCAAGAATGCCCAGGTTGTCATTTTCCAAAAGCCATTTCATTCTCCCACTAGAATTCTTTTATTAATTCCTGCACAGTCAGGCTTTACTAACTGTTTTCTGTAAATCATCATATTTGAAGACCAGAGGAAGAAAAAAAAAAAAAAAAAAAAAAATGCTGTTGTTACATTTTCCCTGTAAAAAAAAATGGTTACTGAGATATATTGCAAGCTTTGGACAATCTGTTGTTTGGTAAATGTAGATAATGTTTTTTCTCATTTTTTATTTTCTGTAGGTTTTTAATTTTATTTATTTATTTATTTATTAAGAGATCTGCATAATATTGTGGCCAGAACAAATGGACTTGTAGCTATTGATAGCTCCTTTTCCTGTGGCATATAGTTTCTATTTTTATTAAAATACAGACTTCTAGCATTTACTAAAATATTTTACGCTTCACAGTGAATTTTGCAGAGATTTTCCCTATTTATTGTGCAGTGGGGATTGCCCAGTCATCTAAAAATGTTAAATGTTTCACTTTCAACTGCAGATGAAAAAAAATTCCCATTGCCACCTTGCACTTGCTCAGTGACTTTTCAACATTTGAAATGTCTGTTCTAATTCAATAGTATTTTAAGATTTTATTAAAAATTGATTTTATTACACATTATTTATTTTTTCCTTGGTCTCATTATAAGGATATCATCCCCCTCTTTCTTATTACTACTTCATGTTTCCTATAGTTTTCTTCAAGATGTAACTAAGCATTTCTTTTGACAAGTCACTTCCAAGCATTATTAAAGGGAATGTGAGTGAGGCAAATTCTCAACATATTCCTAATGATGGCATTTGTTAGGGAGATCTGTCATCTAGAGCATTAACTAAAGTAACATTACAACTATCAAAAATCAAACTCATAGAGAAATGAATTTTATTTGGTCTAAGAAAGATAGATATTAAAGAGAAGCCATAATAATGGCACTGTGATTTGTCCGTTTATAATGAAGAGGAGAATAAGCTATTTTTTACATGTCTTTAGTAATTAAGAAAGTAAATTAACTTTTGGCATGAAAGAATTTAAATTAAATATTAGGAAACACTTGCCAACCATTATGAAATTGGACTATTTAAGATCATAGAAGAAAGATGCGTAATCTCATTACAGACTCTTAAAAATATATCAGACGAGCACATTCATTCAAGGTACTAGATTAGGACATTTATGGTGTCTCCTTCTGTAGTTTTTGTTTAACATTCATTACAGTATTATTCCATAGAAGAATCTTTCATTCATCATGTATCTGTTGTGATCAGTAAACACACTGTATGAGTTCTTTAAAAAATTTACTGTTTTTCTATGTTGTGCCTTAACAAAAATATGCATCTGAGTCACATGAGGATACCAGATATATCACAGCTACTGTAGTTTCCACTTCAACATGTTGGAGAGCAAAAGCCTTCAGGTTGTTGCTGGCAACAGATTTCTGAGGACAATGTCTTTCATACAGGAATATTTAGGAGCATGGGGAGGAATGAGCTTGCTGTTCTCAGGCAGTCAGTAAAATCTCAAATTTCCTTTTTCCTTTTGTATTTGTTTTTCTTGATGTACATAGGAATGACTAACAGGACTTACACAAATGATGTCTACTCTTTCTCTCCCACCTCTTTTAAAAATACAAATTTCACACCTTTGTTTCCTTTCTGAAATCTTGATCATAGAATTCTAAGAGAATTTTGGCTTTTTATCTTTATGAAAACACACATACATAATTCAATGTCAGTTCAGTGTGCAACCCTCTCAGCAAATGGTAAGATAAAATTGTTTTCTATCTCAATCATTCAAGCACAGTCAGGATTTAATTAAAATTGACAGAAAAAAATGTCCAAAATAGATGGTTGTTTTTTTTTTAATTAAGTATGTTAACAAACTATGATAAGAGCATGAGAATCTTAAGTATTCTTTAAAATCAATGCGATAAGAAGCTCTTGCCAAGAGAATTTTTACAAAAAGATTCAAATGATACCTCAAAAATGTGGTCATGTTTCAATGTAGCAATACTCTGTAATATTACATCCAGCCAATGACCCCTTGAAAATGTCATAACATTAGACCATTTATACAGAATTTCATTACATAGAAAGCAGCAACACACCTTTTTTTCCTTTCTTTGCCATTTTCTCACTGTAGTCTACATTCCCATTTTAAGATCTAATGCTCAATTCTGGAAATGTATCTAATATAAATACAAATAATTTCAATTTACAAGTGAAATAACTTGTTTTGTGATGCTTTTCTGTATACCAAGTTGGAGACAGAGTATTCAGGCTTTTGAAATGAAGAAACTCAATTAAACAAGTATGGAAACATATTAAACAATAAGCCATATGGGTACTGTATAGTGATGGCAAAGTGGCTGCACATTCAGTTTCAGATCCATTGTATATTATGACTTGCAGTAGAGGATTGCTGAGACCGATGTTTTCCAGGAAACACATTTTTTCTAGTACTTTACACATCTGGACATCTGTGGATTCCTAAGTGCATGGAAGTCTTTGATTAAATATCAGGCTGGTAAGCACACCCACAGCCCTTGGTAACCTTTGTTCTCTAATATCTTTACCAAGAGTGGGGTATCCCTCTCTGGCTGTAAAGGTGAGATCCTCTATGCAAACTTGGACCTAGGAAAGCCTGCTAGGTAACTATATCCGTTCTCTAATACGTATTATCCCCAAAGGACTTATACTAATTGCAGTACTACAAAGTGATGTTCCTGTACCTCTGCTGTAGTCAAACATTATGAATGATGTATTGAACAGCATTGGAAGAGTGGGAAATGCTCCCAAACCTGTCTGAAGACGATGGTGCCCTGCTTCCAAAACAGGGCTCTAGAGGCAAGTGTCTCCTCTACCTCTGTTTTAAAGAAAGGAAACTGCACTTGGAAAACCAAAGTCCTTTTAGTCCCTTGGGGAATCATAGAATCCTTGAGGTTGAAAAGGTGACTCCACCATCACCCTGGGCAGCCCATTCTAATAACATAACACTCCTTCAGAGAATAAAGTTTTCATAATATCCAGCCTGAACATCCCTGGTGCAATTTCAGGCCATTACCTCTCCTCCTTGTGGTGCTCAGGGATATGATTTATCGGAGGGTTTTTAGAGTTAGGGTACTGGTTAGGCTGCGGTTGGACTTGATGATCTTGAAGGTCTTTTCCAACCTGCGTAATTCTATGATTCTATATTTCTATGATTCTCCATTACCTGGGAGAAGAGATGGATTCCCACTTCACTACAACCTCCTGTCAGGTAGTTGTAGAGAGCAATAAGGTCTCTCCTGAGCCTTCTTTTCTCCAGACTGAACAATCCCAGCTTCCTCAGCCATTCAGACTTGTGCTCCAGATCCTTCAGAGTTTTGTTGCCCTTCTCTGTACACGCTCCATGGCCTCAATGTCTTTCTTGTTGTGACAGGCCCAAACTGAGCACATGAAGCGATGGCCTCAGTGGAGGTGAACAAAGGGGAACAATCACCTTTCTGTTCCTGGTTACACTATTTCTGATACAAGCCAGGATGCCACTGTGCTTCTTGTCCACCTGGGTACAATGCTATCTTATGTTCATCTGGCTGTCAGCAATCCAGATCTTTTTCCTTCACAAAGCTTTCCAGTCACCCTGCCCCAGGCCTGTAACTTTGAATGGGATTATGATCAAAGTGCAAGACCGAGAACTTGTTACTGAAGTTCATGCAACTGGCCTCAGCCCATCAATTCATCCTATACAGATCTCTCTTTAAAGCCTTTATACCCTCAAGAAGATAAGTGCTTCCTCCCAACTTGGTGTCATCTGCAGGCTTACTGAGAATGCACTGAATTCCCTCATCCAGGTCATCAGTAAAGATATTAAACAGGACTAGACTGAATACTCACCTCTGGGGAAAACCACAAGTGACAGGTCGAAGTCCTGCTCTCAGCTAGCTGAGAACTCAGCAGTCTGATTCTGGCACCAGTATCACCTTGAACATGTATAACAATCGATGCTGCCCAGGGAACAGTGATACAGGTGATCCTTCATTAGGTAGTCATCACAAAAGATTTTCTTCATTTTCAGTTACTGACTTGGATATCTCCCAGAGGTCTGGGGCAACCTGTTTAGTCCAAGAAAGATGCCAGTGTTTCTCAGAGGCACAACTGATGCTGACTGAAAATGAACATTCTGTATTTTCAGAACGGCATGAATGAACAAATGACGGTACACAATCTTTTGTTGATTTTTATGGTAGGAATGCTCTTCTCTGTGGAAGTGAGTTTTCTAATGCATAACTTTATGCAGCTCCCTTTAACAGTTTAGTAACTACTGACAACCAAGACAATCTATTGGTAGTTAAACTGCTGAGGATTATCTCAAAAGATACTGTACAGTAGAAATAAAATAAAGAAATTCTTATCACCTCCTCAATATAGATCCCTATCATCTCTCCTATTTAACTTTATGAACATGCTTAGCTTTTCATTTGTATTCTGATTCAATTAGTATTGCTCTTGTGTTCTCTTCCTCTTTTTTCATGGCTCTGACAAGAATCTTCTCCTACTGATTTTTTAAGTTATTAGAAATGTCCCTTTAGGGATTCAGATCTGCTGTCTGCCAGATCAAACACAAAGATGTTGTGTTGTATGCTATGATACAAGTTATTTTTACCTTTACAGCTAACTTATCTTCACACAAGCTAGTCTTTGCAGCTTACATCTGTGTCAATGGAAAAAGTGAGCTAATTAGCTAAACTTTTACTGTTAAAAATAGATATTAGACAAGCTGATTTGCAAATATGTTCAACAAATTTCAGCTGAACACACAGCTCTTGCACTTAATTTTAGTAGTTTAGATTTAGATACATATTCTCAGATGGCTATCTCTACACTTGGTAGTATTTAGGTCAAGGTCATATAATTCCACTTTAACAATTGCTCTAGACAGAGGTCTGCCTGGAGCTATTGAATTTTTAGAGCAAAAGATTAACCTATGCCATTTAGGCAAGTTCAGTCACTTGTTATGGAAAGTACTGTTGTAACCTCTTTGTGTGCAAAGGATATATCATTTAGAAGATGATATCTAACTTGTTTGGGTCCTTTTCTCCCATTTTGAAAGTTGCACAGTATTCACTGTGGTAAAAAAAAATTCCATAGTCTTTGAAGAAAGTTATATTAACTCTAATGATCTGTCAAATTTACAGATTGATTAATTTTGCTAATTTAAAATTCCTGTTGCAGGTCCACTTGCTTCATTTCATTTCCTGTAATAAAATATTGTTTTGAATTGATTCATGCTGTGAAAAAAAAAAAAAAAAAAAAAAAAAAAAAAAAAATCTGTATGTCATTGAGAAGTCATTTCACTAATGGAGAAAGTGAATCTTTTAGTGTTTTTGGCTGTTGAAGTGCCTTAAAGTCATTTTGAAGCTTAAGCATTAGAAGCTCAGGACTCAATCCAGAAGAGGGCTATGAGATGAGCACTTGAGCCAGATAGGATTGAAGCTGGTAGGAAGTTACCTGGTCTCAGACAATGCAGATTCCCAGTTCAAAGATGCATAAAGACACTTCATCAGTGTCTTGCTGAACCTGAGCAATAGCTGGACATTTTGCTTGTTTACATGGGTATATCTTCCTATTTAATCAAACTGTTCCAGTAGACACATTGAGGTCTGGTTTTCCATGGCTTTGTAGCCTACATAATCACAAATAGTCTCTAGATCCTTCATACCCCAAGTTCCCTACTTCTTGCAAGCCTTTCCAATTGTTTCTGTCCCTTCCCCTGTTCATTACATATAGCCCACATGAGAAGCAGTGAGGTAAGACATTGTTGCTTGCTTCTGTACTACTAGAACAGGAAAATGACTTTTCGTGTGTTTTAAAATTTAGGAGTTAGAACTGGTTTCCACACTAGGAGTAAGAGACGTAAAATGTAAACAATTAAATTTAAAATTGAAATTAGCTTGACAAAAGGACTTCATTTGCAGAACAGATTTTCAGCTGCAGTTTGACACTCGGCTTGCACTGAAGATGACAGGTTACAGACTCAAGAATAAAAATTGCTTCTGGAATTAATTTTCTTTTACATCTTGTTGTAACACATTTGACATATACATTATTTATCATAGCATGGGTCCCATCATAACAAACTCAGAAGCCTTGACTCAGTCATATTCCTTTCCCTGATTAGACCGCAGCAAGAGATGATTATTCTAGGAAATGTCTGTGATGGAGTTTCACAGATGTTGCAATTCACTAAAACAACTAAGTTAACATAAACATTAATCATAAATAAAACCAAGGGATCTCCACACTTTATCATCTCTTGTCAGCCAAAAATCCAGAGAAGTTACAAAAAGCAAGCACTGAGGCCATAGGTTACCACTTGCTCCAAGGTGATTTGGTTTCTGCACAAATATGACCAAATTAATTCTACTGTGGAGAAAGAATAATAGTTTGGTCATATTACATACATGAAATCTCATTTACATACATGAAATCTCATTCCCAGCAAATATAAATTTGTCACAGGAGTACAGCATTCTTTTTAATTAGAAGAGGCAAGATGTGGAAGGTAAGAAAGAAAATCACAGATCACAGAATCACAGAATGACCTGGGTTGGAAGGGACCTCAAGGATCATGAAGTTCCAACCCCCCTGCCTGGCAGGGCCACAAAACTTCCACATTTACCAGATCAGGTTGCCCAGGGCCCCATCCAACCTGGCTTTGAACACCTCCAGGGACAGGGCATCCACAACCTCCCTGGGCAGCCTGTTCCAGGACCTCACCACTGTCCTAGTAAAGAACTTTCCCCTAACATCCAACCTAAATCTACCCTCTTTCAACTTAAATCTGTTTCCCCTTGTCCTGCTATTATCAGCCCTTTTGAAGAGTTTACTCCCCTCCTGGATATAGGTTCCCTCCAGGTACTGAAAGGCTGCAATGAGCCTTCTTTTCTCCAGACTGAACAAGCCCAGCTCCCTCAGCCTGTCTTCAGAGGGGAGGTGCTTCAGCCCCCTGATCATCTTTGTGGCCCTCCTCTGGACCCTTTCCAACAGCTCCATGTTTTCTTGTACTGAGGGCTCCATACCTGGACACAGTACTCCAGATGGGGCCTCACAAGAACAGAGTTAAGAGGGAGAATCACTTCCCTGTTCCTGCTGGCCACCCCTCTCTTGATGGAGCCCAGGATACCATTTGTCTTCCAAGCTGCAAGAGCACACTGCTGGCTCGAGCTTCTTGTCCATCAGGACTGTTTACTCTGTTACACCAGCTGTGCTCTGGAGTAGCTCCACAGAATCAGTGGCATCAAGCCTGCAGAACTGAGAGTTGGCCATTTGCTAATGAGCTCTCATTGGCTTGACTTGTGCACAGATAAATTTTGAACAAGAACATGACATACCTGAATACATACAATGCTCCATTCTTCTGTTCAACTTGAAGTTGTGTGTACTGTGCAAAATCTAGCAAAACTGTGTAAAGAGGTTTCAGAACATGACTACTAGAAAGGCCATGTGACTTTCCTGTCTGAAAACTAATCACAGACTCAGAGAATAATTTGATTTCATGTACTGAGATGCTGTTATTAATTACAAAGTCTGCAGAATTTCTGAAAGCTCAAAGTCAGATTCTGAAGGATTTAGTATGAGAAGTTTTTGTTTGTGTCTGTTGTAAAATATGATTTTTCCAAATTCCTGACTGAATCTAAATTCATAGTTTCTATTTTCCCCCCTAGATCTTAAAGATGGGCACAATTTTTACTATTACCTCTTTCATCAAATGTTAAGGAATCACAGCATAAGCAGGAATAGGCATTGAAGAACAGACATATTTTGATATTTTGATGATAGATAAATGGTTTGGCAAAGAACAATATCCTTCCTTCCTTTTCTCTTGTATAATTCCCCATGCTGTGAGGAAGGAAAAGAAATATTCAAAGAGAGGTCTGAATTATGAGATGTGCATTGCTTCTCTGACAATTCCTTCTCAGTTATTATGTGATTCTCTTCTCTGTTACTGTCCTTGTTAATGGTCATGGAAATGGAGCTTGCTGTCATTTTGCTCTCACTTTGTGGTAATGCAGTCCTGCCCCTTTTTAAATCAATGACAAAAAATCCACATATCATTTGCACCTGAAACACATAATCTTTTTTGGTACATAGAGACGACCTGAGTACCCCTGATGTTTTCATACAAATATATTTTCCAATTACCCCTTCTATGTTTTGTCTCAATAAATTTTCTGAGAGTTTTTCCTTAATCTGTGTATGGGTGGACAATATTTTCACACGTCTTAATTAAATGTAACTAATTTTACAGTAAGAAAAAAAAAAAAAAGATTGTGTCAATAATTTCTATTTAACAAGAATTTTCCTAAGCTTTAACTCAAAATGCCTATAAAAGGAGAAGCCTCCTTTGACAGAGTTTGTATAAAATATACTTAATATACAGTCATGAAACTGTCCCAGTTAGGAGACCATAACACTTTGTCTTGGGGAAAAAAAAATAATTTCCCTTAAATATTTCTCTTATAGTAACTTGTCTCTGGTTATTATTGAACTTTTCAATGCCTAAATGACCTGTTGTTTTTGTTTGTTTGTTTGTTTTTTGTTTTTTGTTTTTTTTTAGTTATTATTTACTAGTTACTTAAAAAACAACAACAACAAAAAACTAATGTTGGGAAGTGTTAGTCATCACAAAAATTGAGATTAATTTTGAAGATTTCAAGGTTGCTGAATTTATTTAATCCAGAACTCTGATGTCAATAAATATTTTTACACTTATTTCACTGGGTTCTAGATCTGAACATTTATAGACTCCACTGTTTTTCTCAGTTACTAATCATGAATGTAGTATTATCCATCTTTTTTTAAAACGAAAACAACACTTTCCAGTGCTGATTTTCTAAAGGAGAAATGGGGGAATAAATAAATGTCATTGCAGAAAAGCCTGTCTCAAAAAGATGAATCCAAAATTACATCACTTCAACCTAAGTTGTGGAGTTAAGTGGAGAACACTGAAATCTGCACTATAAGTAAGTATTCTTGTCCAGTGCTGTTTTCCTTTCATTTTTGAATAAATTTATTCACAATATTTAAAATAAATTTAATCAGTTCAAAACAGAAATGTTCTCAAAAAAGATCACATTTACTCAAATCAAGCTTGTTAAACTGTTTGTCAAACTGATTCGACATTACCTAAACAAAAGTAATGAGAAGAAAAGAAAAACAAAATAATCTTTAAGCCCTGTTCAGACAATAGTAATACCGCTCTCGATGCAAGACAGTTTAACATCAAGACCTGAGGAGAATCAGCAGTGTCTCCACCTCAGGAAATCTTGAAATGATCAATAGTTTTTTCAATACAGAATATTTAAAGCTATTTCAAAAGTAATGTGTGTTCTCCCTTCTAGTCTATGTCTAGTTTTTACATCAGAGTAACTTGCCATCAGCAAGTGGGGTTCTGGTAGAGTAGGGAATCTTATTGCCCCAAATATCCCAATGCATTCCCTGCCAAATACATGTGAATACTAGCACAAAAGCATGAAATGTATTAAAATGCAAGATTGCCAAACACAAAGTACTATTAATTCCCAGACTCCAAATTGTCACTTTTTCTACCTCCTGCTAGTCTTAACAGAGCCATGCAGCAAAACTTCATGCTTAAAGTATCACTGAATATTCCTATTACCAGGAAGATAAAATAACACAGATGATTTCGTTCCCCAGCACTGCTCCTCATCTGACCTGCTCATCCTTCTATTTTAGCTGGGAGTGGGATTCTGATAACACAGGTGGTGATCTATCTACTTTGATTCTCTTAATAATAAAAACAACACCTTTACTCCAAGATGTCTCTGGGTTGCAAATGGCTGAAAGGTAGAAAATCATTCTGGGAAAATCATTGTGTAATTACTACTGTCCCACATACTTCCCATGGCACTTGTTTTAGCTACTCTCAGACACAGTATACAAGGCTTGGTGGACTTTTGTTCTACTGTTATACCTGCATAGGACATCCATATGAAAGAATTTATGATAATTAAGATTTCATTTGCACCCATTTTAAAATGTGAATTTACTGAATTTCCTGATCGAATACAAGATTATACTACTAACTTTCCTCCCAGAACTTTGAGTGTGGCATTTTTTTTTCCTAACAATATTGTCCTGCATAGAAGACTCAATCTGTTTTTACCAAGGTGCTCATGCTGTTAAACATTATCCTTTTGCTTTGTGCTGTAAAAATATAATCATTACAAATCTTTTATGGGTTATAGCATCTGTTTTTCTGTGTGCTTTTGCATTCACACACACAGAGACACACACTCAGATGTGTATGTTCTCAGATTTCACTGTTTTCTCCAGTATGAAGTCAAAGCAAATCTTCCAATCAGTCAACTGCTTTTACGACTATTTCAGTTTTCCTACTGAATGTTGAATATGTGAGGATTGTTTTCATTATAAACCATACACATACAGAAATCAGATAAAATAAAATGTACATTCTTATGAGCAAGCTTGTGGGTTTTTTTTGTCTATTTTTTTTTTTTCTTAGTTTTCCTGTTGTTGTTTTTTGACATTTTTTTCCACTGGTAGACCAAGTAATGATTGGGTGACTTAGAAGAAATGTGATTCTATGGACTTTTTCCAAAGCAGATTTCAAGCAATTTGCTTCACCAAGATTTTTCATTTATTTTCATGAAAATAGATTAAAATAAGAAATAAGAGCAAATTACATTCATTATTGTTACCTTCTCTACTCTACTCATATATTGAACCACTAGAGGACTTAAATTTTTATTTAAGCATTTTCTAATAAATTTTTTGGGGCCCTGCTGTTCAAAGAAGGATAAATTTAAGTAGAACTTGGATCAGCAAATGTTGACCAGTTGGATGCTTCCATTTAGTGCCTGGAAGAGTACTGAGGTACATACTAGTGACAGCAACAGACTCACTGGGCTTTATTACTTTCCCCATCTCATGAAACCTAGAAATTAATCTAACTATCATCATCACTTCCCAACAGAGAATTAAAAATGGATATTCGTCTAAAGCCTCAGAGAACTTGAAAATTAAGTAGTTTATTGATTGTTGAAAGAACCCTCCAAGTGGGATTTTCAGACAGCCCTAGAGATTCCACCACTCAGCTCCTGCTCTGTTAAGTCCAATTTATTTGCTTAAATCTATTGGTTAATGTCATAGATGGAGTGTCACAGAGATTCCTGCTGCAATCTTATTCAAATAATAAGTTTGTAAGACTTGCAAATAGATGATATAAAACCTTCCTGGAGATGTAGAAATGGTCACATAACACAGCTATTTAGTTAGAAATTTAGGACTGTTTTCCATATAGTTAAGACAGTCAATGATAATGTGCTGAAGTTATCATGTGGGATCACAGTCCAGATAGACAGCAGCTAAGCAGAACAGTGGATCAGGGAGTTTCACTCAATCTAACTGAATGTACCCTTGCAAGAACACTCACAATGGAGACTCTCCTTGATGGCAGGCAGCCACAATGTGCTTATGCCCTGTTTGTGACCTTATGCCATGATCCAAATAATTTTTTTTTCTTCTAAACAAAATATCATTTCTGAGAGAGTCTGTGCAAGACTTGCATTCAGGCAATGGAATATGGTGATACTATTTAAAAGATAGCTTTCTTAAGTGAGAAGTAAGAAGGAATCTGAATACTTTTCAGGATGTTAGCACTTAAATTTGAAAGAACAGTTCATCTTCAGAGAAGAATGCATGAAAAGGCCACATTGTCTCCATCCTTGGACACTTTTAAGGTACAACTGTATGAAGCTCTGAAAGTCTGAATTCAGAAATGATGCTGATCTAAACAAATCCAAAGGTTAGATTAGAGACCTCCTTCTGTCTTCTAACCTGATTTTTCTTATAAGTCTAGGATGAAATATGGCAGAAACACAAGGCATTTACATTTGTATCAGTTTTGAAAGCTCTAAACAGAAACAAATTGAGGACTCTTCAGAGTAAAGATACTCTGAAAGATGTTGTTTGATGACAGTATGCAGGTTGAAAACAGCAACAAAGAATGATGAAACCTCCTGGGACACCCATGGACACAGATGAGAGATATCCCAAATGAAAAGACCAGATCTCAAAAGATGAGTGAGTACAACAGTTAAAAAATATGACATGATAAGTCAGTCCTCAGCAAAGAGTGGTGAAGTTGGGATACCTGCTTTTTGGGAAACAGTTAATCAGGCTATTTCATAAAAGCTTACTCTATCAGGTGCCAGGACAGGTGTCCTTTGTAATGATTTCTGATTGTAGAAGGAGATACAGTGACTGTAAACATAACATTGCAAACAAAAAGAATGAAATGGGTAAGCATGTGGAGGGAGGGAGGCTTAATTCATTTGGAAAGGAAGATTCTCTGTAGATGGTCACAAAATAGAAAGTAGGGGAACAGAAAACAAATATCCTATGCCCCTCACCAGGTTGTCTAGGCACCTAGTCAAGGTTATTTTACAGGATTAAGATTCAAATATACTTGTAGAATGTCATAAAAAATCCTCTGACTTCATACAGACTTTTCATTTACATTAAGAGACCTGACTGTATTTAGGAATTCACTTAATATACAAAAGAATTCCCAACAGTGTCTGGGATAAATTTCAAGTCTGTTTTATAGTCTTGGCTGTATGAAAGCCAAAGGAGGATATTATAAAAGAGCTAATTATAATTATTACTCTGAGAGACAATGATAATATGAAAGGCATTTCAATGTCCATCCATTTTAGAGGGCTTTTTAAAATTCAGGAAACAATCTGTATCAGTTCATAATGAGAAACCTTTTCAGAAGTACTGCTTTGAAGCCGGAGTAACTTAAGTTCCCTTACATACTCAGAGGAAAAAAACCTGTCTGTTTAATGTCTGAAAGGACACATAAGTCACCCTTACTTGATTGGCTGCAATATGAAATTGAGAATCAAAATTTATTATTATCTTGCAGGGCATTAATTTTGATCCATGCATTACCTATTCTTTTGTGAACAATATTTTTGATAAACAGAATGGATTTGTGTTGGACTGAACTATTTTGTTGTTGTAAGGAGTAATGATGGTGGCAGATTTGCTGGGAGGATATTAAAAATACAAAAATCATGTATTTGCAAAACCTTTTGCTCTGTTCTCAGCCTACACTTTCCCCTCAAACATATTTCACCTGCCACTAAGCAAAGACAGGAAAGGGGGAAAGGGACCCTTCCCTTTCAAGAACCTGGGCACACATCCATGATTCACCACAATGCATGCATTCCACTTCTGTATATCTAGACTGACATGGGAAATAGAGTAATTTCCACCTAGGACCACCTGTGCAATAAATTTCTAGAGCTCAGTCTGTGCTCCGGACAGATGCTTATAGCAGCAGCGTCTCCTGGAATCATGCAAGTCTGTGGTTGTTGGGTAGAGAAAGAAGCACAAGAATCTAAGAACAAGCATAACAGTTTCCTATGCATTCATTAATGCGTAACGTTTGGATATTATGGAGACAGGTACAGCATTAAATAAAGAGAATTCTAAGAAGTTACAAACAGAGTCAAAGTTTATTTTGGATCATTTTAAGCGGTTAATTATTTTCTTATCTGTGGAACAAAACTCACACATTCTTTAAGTATTTGCTACTAAGGATGAAACAATTTAAACTGTTTCTCTACCAGCTATTTTACACCTTGACAGTGCATTTATCAAAGTAATATGACTAACACCAAAACTGGCATTGCTGCGATTAGTTCTATTATACAGTTTACATATGTTACCTATGAATATCTTATACTGTTATTTTTTTCACACTGAACTTTGAAAAAAAACCCTCTGTAAGTAGCATTTACTATGCATGAAAATTCTTCTCTGTTGTCTCCTAATGAAAAAGAAAGACATTTTTCTGCAGTTGCCACATATAAACTGGCAAGATAAGATGTAGGATATAAGACTGAGGAAGGATTTTAGGAAGTATTTCAGCAAGCCAGACACAAGCCAGACTTCTGCTCATGGTTCTGTCAGTCTAATTTTGGACATCTTTTAATTAAGTTGAAGATTATGACTAGCTTTCCAGAGACATTACCAGACAAGTCAAGATACTGAAATTGCATATGGAACTCTCATGAGAGAGATCTGGAACTGTTTTACCGGCAGTGTGTCTTTCAGTAATCCAGCTCTGTTACAGTAACAACTCAAACATTCATCCTTCTGTTTTTCATTTGAATTTTGAAAGTGGGTTACATCCAAGGTAGATGTGGAATTTTAGAAAATTCATAGTAAAATGCTATTCAAATCACTATAATGTATTGGTTGTTAGACATGAGTGCATGTGTACACAGACATGCTTCACATGTGTTTTTGCATACCATTGCTACTTGCTGGGTGGCATCAAAATTGCCCAGTTTTATATCAATCATCACAGAAAAGATCACTTTACCAAAAAAGTCAAGAGCTGGAAGCTTTAAATTCTCCTGGTGATCAGCATCCAACAGCCATAACTGACTCCTGGGCCAGAAGGTTTCAAGACTCTGGAACACATTTGTGCCAGAAAAGTCCTTCTACTGTATGCTGACAGGATTTGGTGAGATGTTGCACAAGGTCCTATTTATGACTTTCAAGTTTATGAACCAAATTCTGCTTCTGTATGTAAATTTTTATTACAAAGTCAAGTATGGAGGGCCAGCACAGTTTGATACTAAACCACAATATGTCAGTTCTTGCATAAAATAGTTTTCTATTGGACAACATACACTTCCCTGAATCTGCATGTCTCTGGAGTTAAGCAGAATGCAGCCAGATATAAAAGCTATGAACTGCAGCCTGGCAGAAATCTGTATTTCTATCTTCTTAGTGCAGCTCAAATGAGAGAGAAAATTTGAAATTGAATTTGAAACAGCAGTCTTTAAATGAGTCTCATTCTTCATGGTGACCAGATTAGCTGGGGGCACCATCTGAGTTTTATAAATTTTTATAGTTTTGTAGATCACTTAAGACCTACCAGTTCAGCTGTATGGAATTGTCATTTAGCCCCCAAAATAAAACAAATGTTACTTTCCAAACTTCAAATTTCCTTTCAATTACTTTTACTTTTAATTAAATTGGAAAGTCCATAAAATGGTTTTTCAGACTTAGTCTTTACTACCTTGAATGATGCCATTATCTCTGCAATGTAAAGGGTGAATCAAAGGAGTTTCTCTGTTTCTCTCCAATAGACTGTCCTTGGTTAAAAGCATGCTTTTTTTTTTTTGCTTTTTTTTTTTTTTTTTTCTTCTAGGTTGAAGAACGTTGTTCTTTTTATGTACATCTGCTCAGTTCTGTGACAAATGGCACTTAAGAGTTTATTGTTTACCAGTTAGTGACCTGATGTGTGTTTATTTTTAAGTTCTTCAGGCTTCATGACCACTAGTTTTTATTTAGACACATTTTTCCCTGTCTCTTTGTTTCACTTGCCTTTAATAGAGTGCTATCATTATTTTTAAATTGATGTCAGATGTACTCCTCTCTATGGGAAAAGCGTTTTTAATCTTCATTGTGCATTGCAACCTTTAGCTCTTGTCCATCCTTCAAGGACAAGAGTACTGACTGAATACCATCCTCATGTCTGTTGGTTTCTGTAACTTCTATTAGGATGTTTTTTCACTCTTTTTGTTTCATCCCTTCTAACTGTAAAACTGTCAAATTGACAAGACAAGAACTTATAAGGGCCATTTAATTTTAGCAGGTTCTTTATCTCCTATATTCTTTATTTCCTATGGAGTCTCAGAAACGGTTGCTCTGTGATGAAGCATGCCTAGGCAGATGAATAACCAAACGTTCTGAGCTCTATTCTAAACATCCAGTAAGTGAAGCAGGGCATCCTTTAATCCATAGAAAATGAAAATCTTTTGACTCAAAGATGGCTGATATACTCTTCGTCTCAAGAGTTCCACAAAATTCCCAATATTTGAAGGGTTCTGACATTTGAGTCCACTACAAAAGTTCTTAATAAAGTAGGAGGTGCAAATATGTCCAGAAATCCAGTAAGTGCTAAAGGATGTGACCTAGGAGAAACATCATGTTCTCTTTCAGTGTTACAATACATTATATATTCAGGCCAAGCAATGGAATTAGGCACAGAATTATTATAGGTTTAATATCTGAATCACTCAGAGATTCTCTGTTGCAGAGTATATTGAGAAAGTACCTCCAAATGTACAAGTTAAGTGCTGGCTAGACCTGTGTCAGCTGACCAACGGTGTCAAACAGGCTGTGCAAATATGCAGTGCACATGTGGGAAGTGGTGTTGTGCTGCTGGAAAATGGAGACAAGTGATGCATAGGTACTGCTGTGTGCCAAGCCACCTCTCCAGCTCTGCCTTCACAACTGAACAGCTAAGGTAGAAATGTCTTTGAAGAGCCTGTATCTGTTGTCCTTCTTTCATCTTATGTTCTTCCCATCAGTCACTTTCATGCCAGACGGTGCGGTGCAGAACAGCAAATGAGAAGGCCACGTGCCTTATTGGTTTTGTGGAGATGTTTAAGATACTGTGTCGAACCTCCCCACTTTCTCAAAGCTGTGATATCAATTACATTACCGTGTGGGAATGTGGAACAAGAAAATACACTCAGACCAAGTAATGTCACTTTAAAATACCGTTTTCCCTGACTCAAAAATGTGGTCAAAAACATCACTTCACATAGGAAAGTTGAGTTGGAGGGGCAAAATGCAGCAAATAACAAATCTAATATTGCATTATTTCTCCTGGCAGTGATAGGAGAATTGTTGCAGATTTGTAGGAGCATTTGTCAGGTGCAGCACCTTTAGCTAGGGAAGATAAGGCTGGAGTACTTTCTTTCTACATTCCCTTGTTCTCATTCTGGTCAGAGGCATGGCTGTTTTATATCATCATGTTATTTACTCTGCTTCTTCATTCATATGTTGGAAATATGTTCTTTATTATCTTTGCTATGCTCTGTAACTGATACTACCCAACTACCAAGAAAGGTAGGGACCAGAGGCCAGCTTCTTGTCTTTTTGTTTGTATCTTGGGCACCATTTGTGTCATACTTTGCTCACATTCTCAAAGGTTGTCTGTGGTCATCTTGTACTTGCACTCACAAGGGTCCTTGCTGCATTCTGAAGGGTTACAGTGGCAGTGAGAATAGCATGAGAACATGTGGCTGTGGAATGCATGATAGTAGACATCATGTATTCACATGGGTATACGACCCCATGTTTGGTCACATAGAAAAACTAATGCGGCAGTCTACAAGAGGGTATCTGTAAGATTTACATATGGCATAGGTGCTCTGTCAAGTCTTAGTGCCTGCCAAGATTTTGAAATCATGGCAAAATTAGATGACCAAGGAATTTGGACTCCAAACTGCCGCACTAGCTGTTCTTTAGCAGAATGTCAAGAAGCCAAGAAGACTGTAACTGCATTAGCATAAGAAATACCTACCGAAGAGCAGCAAATAGAGAGTGTAATGGAAGCGTGTTCCAACCTCATGCAGCTGGGAGCTGAACCTCACCCAGTGTCAGCCATCAAGACTCTGATGAAGATAAACTACAGTATGAGTCAGTTCTCATGCATTCTTTTCTCTCTTTCTCTATTTCATAATATTTCCAGTCCCATTGCTCATTCCTTGTAGCTCTTCAGCACTTCACTCTGACCTTTTCTTTGCAGAAATTCATTTTCAGAATTCAATACCTACTCCTATAATCTCAGTAAATGAAATTTTCAGCTTGTTAATGTCCAGCTGATAAAGACATAATATGGATAAATGCAAATTCTTAACTTTTGGAATGGAGATGTACTTGGCCTGCTTCTTTCTAACCAGTATTCTGTGTCTATCTATTTGATAAGATTATTATTTTATGAATTTACGGTGTTTTGAGAAAGGCATGTAATTCAGGTGAAAAATGGAAGCTCAGAGTTCTCTGAAAGGCAGGATCTTCTCAGAGAAACAGTTGCATTGTAAAGCTGGGAGGAGAATTCTGTCTTCATAAAGACATATGGCTGTTCAAAAAGGAGTAAATAAGTTGTGGTATTCCTGGAGATTTGAAAGGGAACAGGACTACTGAGATCTATGCTTTCATTTTCATCTTACTTTGTGTCTGTTATTTCATTTATAAGAATATATTACACTAAAAAACATGATTCTTCCTTTCCTCTTCACAAATATTTTGAGCATCTGTTTCAAAAATTGTTTCTGTGAACCTAATAATAAGAAGTTTAAGGTTTATTTTGAATATGAGTGAGCTTCAGTATCAGGTGTTTTCTGTCCTACTTAGTAAGCAGTGAGATGATACACAAGAGTTTTTAGTGCCTGCCCTCATTTGCTCTTGAGGTTCTATCATTTCTAGAAAAAGCTAAACATTAATAGAGAAGGGGAAAAAAAAAAAAAAAAAAAAAAGCATAGAACATAGAAGAAGGAAGTAAAATACATTCAGCAGGTTATACTACAATCATACATTCACTGTAAAGGACATTCTGAGCCCATTCTGTCATGGAATCCTAGAATCATTAATGTTGGCAAAGACCTCTAAGGTCATCAAATAGAACCATCCACATACCACCAATACTGCCCACTAAACCATGTCCCAAAGTACTACATCCACATGCTTATCTTGAATCCAAGTTCCTGGTGGAATTCAGAATTGAAACTGTCTCTAAAATAATTGAGAATTTTCCTAAAGGACCAGACTATATCCCAGTTCTTAGTAAAGGCATTAAACTATATCCAGCCTCTGAATGGCATTCTGTAATGTATAAGTGATGCATAAGTACCTCAGTACTACTGAAGTCTGAGGGATGTGCTAGAATGGTAACAACCTCCAAGCATGGAGGCTGATTTTAATTTCTATTTAGTAGTAGGTAGACAGTAGGAGTAGGAGTAGCTAAGTATTTGCTTCAGTATTCCTGTAGCTTGAAGGTTCCTTCTTTATATTCCTCCTGGTTGTTCTTTGTTACTAATTAAGATGATTTGCTCTTGGCATCTTCTTAGTGGCCAAAGACAACAGGTGATTAATCACTCATCAGTTCCTAGCATTCTGCCCTGTATTGTAAAGATATCACCATGTCTTCTTGCAGTCTTTTCCTGATGATTTTCAGCTTTTTTTCACTTTGCAGCTCCTAGAGATTTTCCAGTAAAGGTACTAATCTTTGCACAGTACCTTGAACACTGTTTTTGACAGGTTCTATTCTTCTTAGTTACAGTTTTACCTGAGAGAATGTGTCCACAAACACCTGTGCAGCTGTGGGCAGCAATTTGTAAAAAAAAAACTTCTTTGGGCTCAAAGTCAAATTCCTTTATCTGGAACTTCTTATCTGCCATTTTATCAATGTAAAATATTTTTAATATTCAATAAAAATTTTATCATTTGATGTCTTCCTCCAGTCTTCATTCAACTTAGTAATATTTCTTTAAATGTAGGTGATGTACAAAATGCAGAATCCAAGCTGCACTTATTGGTGCAAAAACACAACTGGATAATTATTCCTAAAAAATAATTACCAAGTGTGAAATGTGCTTTTGCAAGCAAATCTAACTGCTGACTTATACTTTATTGTGTTTCCACTAAAACCCTTGGGTTCTTTAATGGCATTGTTTTATTTAGACAGGGACTTACAATTTCATATTTTCATATTTGCTTTCAGATGGTAACTCTTTGGGGGAAGAGATAAAGCCTATGTCCTGCTCTTCTTCACAGAGAAAATGCACGTTCTAAAAATTTCTGATGTAATATACCACATTCAAAATAACAAAACAAAAGAAATCAAACAACAACAACAAAACACAAGCACATGGTAATGCAAAATATTTATTTACCGGACTTCTAACCAATAATACCATTATTCTAGGCCTAATTTTATGATTTAAAAAGCCACAAAATTTTTCATGTGAGTATAGGTGTAGTCAATTTTATTTAAATTTACTTACCCAATCAAAAGAAGACTTTGGTTGGTTTATAAGAAAAACAGATTTTAGCACATGAGAAGACAGGGAACACTTATCTGTAAAATTTAAAACATACAATTTGAACTTGCTTCTTTGAAATGCACAGCTTTTAGTTAATATGAATCCCAGGACTTAAAGAAGTAATCAGTAGTTTTCATTAGGACTGTTTGTTAAACAGTTTCTTTCTCACGTGTTTGATATTTCTGATCAGGCTAAAAACCTAAACATAATGAATTTAACATTTAGGTTTACTTTATTACATAAGAAAATCTTACTTCTTAACACTAATAATTTAAAATCAGTCATAATATTCATTTCTAAAGTCAGAGTGTACAAAAAGCCAAACTACATATCAAAACTGAGCTGGATAACATGTGTAAGGATACAAATTTTGTCATAAATTCTCAGAATGAACTCAAATATATTATATTTAACACTTCTCTAAAGATGCACGTAATCAGACTAGTGCAGTGGAATATAAATGTCAATAAGGATTATTCATCTAATTTTGAAAGCCAGAAATCAGAATTAAAACAAAGAGAACCTAAAATGAACACTGGTTACAGCATTGTTTCTGTCCCACTTACCTCATTCTTTTTAAACATAGAATTCTTCAGAAAGGACTGTTATAAGCGACCATTCCCTCTTCTGTGCTGCTTTTAAGTAAGTTGAATGAAAGCCAAAAACAAACCAAAATTTGTTGTATCTGCATAGTGGGGAAAAAAAAAAAAAAAGAGTTTCAGGCCTCATAGAGGTTCAATTAGTGTATCAATGATGGTCTGTTTCAAAAAACAGAATATAAAGGACTTCACCCCCATCCCACTCCCATTGTCAGGTACAAAAGACCAGGCAACTGCACTACTCCCCGGAAAGCAATGCTTCCTTTAAAACTTTTATTTTATAATGAAGAGAAGAAACTATTATCTTATTAAGAAAATATCATGTTCTGATGTTAAAGTTTGCCTAATGTTCTAAAATAAAATCAGGGAAATAAGATGAAGTGGTTTTCTTGTCTGAGGAAATGAATCCAGAGATCAACCACTGCAGTGTTTGTACTGGATGTCTTAGAGAAGCTGGAGGTTCTTGCATATCTCTTCACAATAAATGATATAACCGAAAGTCAGTCCTGTCTGATGCAGCACTTCTTGATGCACAAAGTTCTGTAGTTTTCAGGGAAACGTCCAGAAATTTGAAGACAAAGTTAAATTACATACCAACACAACAAAGATCACAGTTGTATCTTTGACAGCAGTTTGGATGTCCCTCTTAAGATGCAGCATGTGAACTGATGATTGAATTACAAATGTGTATGGGCCTGGTTCTTCTTCTTGAGTGGAAATCACTACTATTTTAAGATCCACTTTATATGTCTTGTAAGTCACTGAAAATATTTGAGATAATGCAGCATCTGACCCAGTAATTTTATTTTTGTTTCTTCCTGCCCCACTTTTTTGACAGTTATCTGGATGGATTAAAAGAGAGATTTCCCAAAAACAATGAAATGCCAGCGTGGCTGCTTGACGAGGTCATGCACTGAGTAAAAATTTGCATGAAGGTGGAAGAAGCGCATGCCTTTCTAGGGCATAAACAATCTTGAAAAATGCCAGAAATTATACAAGCAAAATAATTATAACTTGAATCAAAACAGCTTGCCTCTTTTAACCTTCCCATGGAGTCTGCTAATTTATTAAACTCTGGGCACTGTAATCAGAGCTTCAATGAGTTTTTTGTTCAATTTTGCTGAACTCTGTTGCATGAATGAACAGTGGATGTTTCAGTGCCCTTGATTTAGATGTTTACAAATCACAGACCAGTGGTATTTGACTATCTTATCAGCACACAATGCAGATAAGAAACTGTACACAGCTATAGAAGCACAGAGAGATACTGCTAGGACTGAATAACTTCAGGAATTGCAGCTCCATTTTTCAAAAGCTATGAGGTATTACTATTAAAAAAGAGAATATCTACCTTATCAATATTAAGTTCATGTTAACATGAAGTTGGTAATATTTCTGAGATCAAGTAGTTTCTGTGATATTATCTCTAACCCTTTGTCAAGTAGAGAAGCCTTGGGAAATATCTAACAGTGTCTTGTACCAACAAAACATGAGTTAGATCTGAAGATGGGTCATATACTGAAATTATGTTTTAAAGTATGTGATGGTTCTATATGCAATACAGAATTCCATTCCCAAGTGTTAACTGTATGGAGCTCCATATTTATTATTAATAAAAGTGCTTTCTAAACAATGTATATTTATTCCATTAAGCTTATAGAGAAAATGCTTTGAGTATACAAATAGGAATGGGAGAGAAATTATGGAAAAGAAATCATGATTATCTCTTTTACCCAGCAAGGACCAATGCTAAGGAGTTCACCCATTAAAATATTTTCTTTGTGTAAAAGAGATTATCTTGAAATCTTATGTCAATAGACATATACATGTAGGAAAGCAATTTAACATCTCTTCATTTGCTACCTGATTGAACGAGACAGGGAATTTTTATAATCACCGAAAGCAAGTAAATAGTACTCATGGCCAGATGAGACAAAATTATTGATGAGAAACATTTGTCTGTAAAACAGTGGTCTCAATCCTTTTGTTCAGAGATGACTGAAAATGCAGCATCAAGTCAGAAATGTGACTATTTGTCTACTTGATGTTAACTACTTTTATGTTCATGTTTTGATTGATAAAGAAATATATTCCAGTGGTCAGAGAACAAAGAAAAGACAGACCCTTGGCATATGAATGATCATCAAGGGCATGTTCTGCATAGGAGCACACCAATTTATGGAGCACAGTTGTAGTGCTTTGCTTCAGAGCTAGCTGAGTAACAGCTATCAAAATTCCTGTTGTGGTGTTTAACTCTTTGAGTCTTAGAAACATTTCAGTCACTGCTTGCAAGTAAATGTCCATCTATCTGATTCTACATTATGAATTTTATGTAAGAAATATTTTGAAAATTCGGATCACAGTAATATTATTGGTAATGTGACACTATTTATAACATCATTATTTTGAGATTATTTTCTTTTTTAGAAAGAGATTACCATTAAATAAAATCAACTTTTCACCTTCGACTTCTTCCACTAAAGATTACTTGATGTCTTTTTCTGGACATCTGAGTGTTTGCTAAAACTTCTACCACATTTCAGACATTTCAGTGTGCATCAAGGATAATCTGACTTCATATGCAAATGTTTCATGGAGATTTTTGTTCTGTCTATATATGTGTATACATACATACATACATATATATGTTCAGGAATGTGTTTATATTTCTGAAAATAAGCTTTAGTATGTAGGATTGTGTGCATGTATCACTTCAATAAACTAAGCATACTGTATAAAGAAAATAATTCTCCAGGTAGAGGCGCAGTAATTGTAATAGGACATAGTACGTCAGTATAAGATTTAACAGTTTTCATGAGTCAGCTTAAGATGCTATTCTCACTCTGGATAAAGAAGAGCTTGTAACTGCTCTTTCCTACTAGCAGTCCAGGAGAATCCCTGTTATCCTTTGGCTTGGTAATTTATTGAATCTCTTTGAAAGAGTCATTTGCTGTTGTTGATAGTTTGTTATTCAGAGCTGCCAGGATTCCCCTCATCTCTGCACAAGGCTTTTTGTTAGGAGCAGGAGAGCCCGGTCAGAAGCTAGGGGCAGCAGGGGTAGGCTCAGGGTGTCTGCACAGGCTGTGATATGGCTGTGGTGGCAAAGGAGATGTCACCCCATATCCTTGCTGAGGCAAGAGCTGATAGCACCAGGGATAGAATTGAGTCCTCCCAGGGAGGAGGTACATTATGGTCTGTGAGTGCACTCAGGGTCCTGATAGAAAATACAACTGCCTTTCTAGGCAGGAATTTACCAGTTTATGCCGTCATTTTTCATTGAAAACCTTAGAGTTTTGTGTGACTACAGAAGTAATTTAAGTTCTTACACGATTTGAAATAAGAAGCTTGTTCCAAGCATCACTGGAGCAGAAAAAAAACTGGTAGGAAGTTAATGTGTTCCTATTTCTTCTAGATAACTGAGGAAATCATGCTCACAAAATCTATTAGTCCACCATTACTTGAACAGATTCTCCCAGATGCTTCCATTCTGCTCTCTTGAAGGTGATTTTCTTAACAGGTGTGTTAAAATGTATTGACTTGATCTTATAATCCTTCAGCAGACAGCAATCCTGCTGAACACAACCACTGTTACTTTATAATCTACAAAGAGAACCTCATCTGTTCCTCTAGCTATATGTTCAATATATGTGTGTGACAAACATTCAAGAGGTATTTAATATCACCTCTCAAAAGCACTTCTATCTACTTACCAGCACTTCCCACTCTGGGAAAACTTGATTTTTCAGTAAGCCAGACAGACTCAAGATGTCTTTATATGAGAACTCTCAGTGCCATTAATCCAAATTAAATAAAATATAAATGTAAAGAAGATTAATGTTATTAAATCACTGATTAAGCATTTTTTATTCAGAGTTCAAGTGGTTGCAATTTCCTTTCCCTTATTTCTATAGGTAAGTGAAGCAAGCTACACGCAATAATTAATGCTATTCAAATAACACTTGTTCAACCCAACTTTACAATAACTTTTAGAATATCTCCATGTCAAAAAACTACTGTTGCCTAGGGATAATGTTTTTCATATATATAAATTTATTATAGACAATGGAAGAAGTTATTTCTAGTTTAATTTTTGGTGCTTCAGTCACTAAAGAAATGTACATTTAGGAAACAGAATATATTTCCAGTAAGAATGATTTAGTGACTGAATGCCTGTATGAAAGTACATCTGTGAAAGTGAATTCAAATTAAAGAAAAAATAGAAATTCCAAATCACACATACATATATATGCGTATTTTTAAACTCCTGCTCCAACTCATGTCTTTCCATTCCTTTAGTTTTAGTTTGGTTTTGATTATTTAAAGTTTTTTATTTTGTCTCACTGTGTGGTGTCCCACAGGCTGACAGGAAGATCAGGTACTTGCTGAATCCCTGCTATTTAAAATGAACTTCTGAAAAGCTCTATGTACTTTTTTACTCTTTTTGGGGTTACTCTCATTTAAAGAATACAATAACTCAGGCATTACACATTTATATGTATAATTTTCACTACTTTCTCAGCAGGATGCCTTTCTTTGTATGCCAAATTGTAAAATGTTGCCCTTACACACTCTCTGAAATTCAGCATAGATAAATCTCATATAATTTTAGTGCATCAAAATAATATGTGGGGGTTGTTTTCTGCTGAAGCAAACAAGAAAGGTGAAATGAACTTGAAAGTGATAAGGGTCCTTGCCTTCATGATAGAAAGTGAAACAAGTTGTTTAGATTGCTCCCTCCTGAATTGCTGGGTGTCATGTTTAGGTCAATAAAGCTCACAGCCTGAGATTTTACAGAAGTCATGAATTTATGATGAGGTCAGTAGTAAGGTTGAGATAAAAATTTTGTGGGTCCAAGCAAAAGGTTGTACTGTTTTCACAGATCCCTCAGACATTCACCTCTCCTGGCCCTAGAAGGAGATAGATCACCTCTTGAATGGTACTCTGTGGCATAAAGTTTTTTAATAAAAAGGGCACTTCCCCTGGTTTTATTTTGGTCGTGTACATGGTTGGAATTTTTATTTATTGATTTGATAGGAGTTTCACTTAGGAGATCTACAAGAGCAGAGTATTATGCAAGAGCCTCTTCCAAAGCACTTCCCTTTTCTGTATTCTAGTTGGCTTTCTCAAAGCAAATATTTTATGACTGCTGTAGCTTACCATATTCTGCAGCAATACATTATGCATAACAAAACCCATCTTCGGGTGTCTTCTCTGGGATAGGGCTCCCTTTGCCTTCTAGGCTGGCAGCCTGGGGTTTCCCATCTATAGAGCACTGGTAGAAGCCTGTTACTCAGTTCTTTAGCTCCATTAACCTTGGTGAACACAGTCATGATGATGATTGGAGTGGGAATGTAGACAACTTGTGGACTGAGCACTGGACTGCAACTTGCATGACAGAGCTCTCATTCCTTTGGTGGGAGCTGACTGGGGAAGGCATGTAGAAATAATCATAGATTTAGGCATGACCTTCAGCTCAAGCTTTTATAGGCTTATAGTTCACTGACTACAGGATAGCCACATGGACTACATGAAATGTAATCCAAAAAGTGTAACAGATTAGTTGCAGTGATTAAGACTGGGATTTTCAAAAGATTCTCCAGGAAAGAGGTTTTAAATCCTATCTGAACATCGAAAGAATCCATGTGCTTAACCTGTTCATCCACCTTGGCCAAGAATTTTGAAAAACGATGGGATGAGTTTGAGTTCCTCTCAAAGTGTTAAAAAATAGTTTAATGATATGTACATCCCTACTGTACCTGGTTGATAGCAACATGTAAGGTAAGAACATAAAGACAAAGTGAGATGAAGTGGTAAGGTGACTGTCTTACTATAAAGGACTAATAACAGTGTCAACAGGAATTAAACAGGTAACTTAACTGAATCAGAGTTCTGCCTCTGTTGCTATGAAACTGTAGATATTGTGTCTCACACCTTAACACTTTATCAGTGCAGCTTCTGTCTTATTCCTTTGTGCAGATGCTGGGGACAAGAGCAAAGCTGCTGTGCAGAACCAGAAAACTGCTACTTACTCTGATCTAAAAATCTGTGTCACAGGCTGGCTTCTGCTACATAAATGAATGGGGACCAAGTGCTTCAGTATTTGCATTCAGCTCTTTGCACTAGGGAAGTGTAATCAGATTGGAGAAGGACTCAGATGTAGAATCCAGTTTCCTCCCCTGTTTTTCCTAATCAGTGTACTGCTTCTCTCTGAAAATTCATGAAGGGATATCCCACTGAGCTTTTAATTTGTAAAATGGGGAGATTTTATCCCCTGCCTGTTGTGGTTACTGTTACTTAGAATAGGGGAAGAAGAGATCAAACACCAGTGGAACATGTGTTGCTGTGATCAAAATTCAAAGCATAAATAATGATATATCATAAGCCTAATTACTAGGTTGTAATTGTAGCACAGAAGAAATGTTTGCCCCAAATAAACTGTTTCCTTCTGCTTTACATTGCTTGAAGGCTCAACTTTACATTAGTGTCAAAGAAAACAATTTGCCAAAGATCAATCTGATTTTGCATTGTACAGTCTATCCTGCTGTAATTACAACATCTGTGCAGGCATATTGTGGTGTTAAAAAAAATAAAAAATAAAAAATAAAATCATCACTTATTTTTCCAGAAGCAAAACAGAACAAAGTGATAGCTGCCTACCTCTTTAACCTTGCAAAGACTGTGTTGGCCTATACCAAACTAGCAATAAAGGAAGGAAGAGGAAAGACTCCCCTCTAGGAAATCCCCTCTTAAAACAAAGAGAGATGGTGAGATTAGATCATGGTTTTCCTGGCCCAGTTACTTTCTACAGTCAATGGGAGCCGAGTGCCATAATATGTCTTTCAAAATGCCGCTATTAGAGGAAATCCATCACTGTGAGAAATTTTGGTCACTTCTGTCTTCTGGAAATTCATTAATCCATAGGAGAACTATTGTAGTTGCCACTGATTGTTTTAAAGTTCTTTTATTTTTCTTTTTCTTCTTTTTTCTTTTTTCTTTCTTTTTTTTTTTTTTTTTTTCCTTCAAAAACCTTCCATGGGAAATCAGTTTGAAAGGGAGCAAATAATCTGATTTGAATTGTATGATTTTCGATACATCAGTAATTCCACTGATTTAGGGTAGACAGTCTTACACCACCATGGGGTGATTTTTGCAGTAGCATTTCGATGAACCAGAAAAGGCTGTACTTAGATTTTACTATAGCTCTATCTGTCCTAGAAGCCACTTCACCATTTTAAACATGTGACTGCAGTTTAAAACCCCATAATGCTATGATTACTCAGACTTAAAATGGAAATGAATGTAGAAGCACATAGAATCATAGAATCACTTGAGTTGAAATGGTTCTTTAATGGCCATCTAGTACAACTCTCATACAACGAACAGAGACACCTACAGCTGGGTCAGGTTGCTCCAGCCTGACCTTGAGTGACTCCAGGGATGGGGCAACATGTTCAAATGCTTCTCTAACCTTATAATAAAAAGCTTCTTATATCCCATCCAAATCTCTCTTCTTTTAGTTTGAAACCTCTTGTCTTATTACAATAGATCACTCTCAGATCTCCCCGGTGTCTTCCCCAGGCTGAACACCAGCTTTCTTAGCTTGTCCTCACAGTGGAGGTGTTCCAACTCTTGGACACACTCCTACTTGTCTATATCTCTCCTGTATTAAGGAGTCCACATCTGGATGCAGTACTCCAGGTGAAGTCTCACCAGAGCATCACCTCCCTTGATCCTCTGACTGCACTTCCTTTAATGCAATCCACGATACATTTGGTTTTCTGGGCTACAAGGGCACACTGATGATTCATGTTCAAGCTGTCATCTACCACCACCCTCAGCTCCTTTTTGTCAGGACTGTACTCCATCCTTACATCTCCCAGCATGAACTGTTAGCAGGACTTACCTTGACCCAGGTGCAAAACCTTGCCCATTACTTTGCTGAACCATCTGAAGTTTACCTGGGTTAACTGCTGGAGCATGACTAGGTCTCTGAATGGCATCCTATCTTTCAGAGCTGTTGCTTGCACCATAGATACACCGCTTGTAACCAGTCTCCATCCAGACACTGAGCTATTGATCACCACTCTCTGGGTTCGATCTTGCAGCCACTTCCTCATCCATCACACAGTCCACCCATCAAATCCGTATCTTTTCAATTTGGAGAGGAGGATGTTATTGGGAACCATATCAAAGGTCTTACTGAAGTCCAGATAGATTATATCTGTGTTTCTTCCCTTGTCCATTGATGCCATTATGCCAACATAGAAGGCCACTAGATTGGTCAGGCAAGACTTGCCCTTGGTGAAGCCATACTGGTTGTCCTGTATCACCCCCATGTCTTCCACAAGCCTCAGTAGTGCGAGCTTCTAGGAGGTCTGATCCACAGTTTTACCCATCACAAGGGTGAGGTTTACACGTCGATAGCTCCCCAGGTTACCCATTCTACCTTTACTCTAAAACATCTTCTTAGGTGTATGCCTTTCTGTAAGTTTGATAAACAATTATGCAGAAAATAGCAGATGTAGGAATATAGTTTTGTTCTTTCCATGAGAAGTCATCTGTTGCTGTCCCAGGCTCATCTTTCTTCCAGGAGACTCTCACACCATAGTAAAACTCAGCTATGCTACTTTGGAAGGCAGTGTGATAAAATGCATCTTTACCAATCCTGTCCTGAATATTAGCAGATTATCTCATCGTGGCAGGGTGCCATCTTGTATGCATTTAAGAAATATTACAGAAATGACTCTTACAAACATTCCGAGAAATATATGGATTTGAATGACTGCTAATGATATTCAGTCCAGTTTTGGTGACAGAATTCTTTGTATCTGGTGAGGAAACACTGGCTAAAGATGTGTGACAGCTGCTTATGAACTCATTCAAACTGACAAAGCTATTGAAGTAACTATCTGCATACACAATGGTGAGCAGATTCACTGCATAAGCAGTCACTTTAATGGTAAGAATTTCAGTGCCTTTTGATTTCATTTTTAACTGAGTCAGATTTGCATGAATCAAAGGCTTATTACAGTTTAGGAATTCCAAGCCTATCCCAGTTTTTTAGCCGAACTACTTTCTGCCAAAATTGTTTCTTCAATTACAATATTATTTTTAAATGTAAGGTATAATGTGTGTACAAATTGTAAATGATTTTACCTCTCTGATCCATTTTTATGTTTCGTCCGTATGCCTAGAATTTGATACTGAAATTTTTGTATGTGTTAAGGTGGCCAGATGCCTATCTCATTTTAATAGAAGTTTGATACCCAAGAGTATTTCTACAGAGCTTTCTCTTTAGACAACAAATTTTTCATTTCTTATCTCCAAGACTGAGAGGTACACTGTGCCTCATTATATCTTTCAGAAGTGCCTGCCTGCTTACCCAAGGCACCAGTTGAATTCTGAAGTTTGAACTCTATTCCCATGATAAAGACCCTGTCTGAGCTTGTTAGAGTTCATCTGCAGGATAAGTATTGATTGATCAGCATTGTTGAATGCCATAATGACAACAATAAGGTCCTAAAGGTCCTAAAGATTTATTTTTTTAAAAATTGAATGTGGGTTTAATTATTGGTAACAGACTATTAAATCTACTTGGTGAAATTCAGGATCCTTGAAATTCAGGTCTCTGGAACAGAAGCATGAAATAAAACTGCTTTGGGCTCTTGTAATTCAGGCAACACAAAGTTGAATTATCTGTAAATCAAGTGCAGAAAGAGGCTTTCATGCACTTTGCATTTTACTTTCGTGACATAGCAAAAAATGTGTAAGCAACTTTTAGGAAATACACAGATGTACAAATGTGAACTAATGGATGCAGAAAGTCTCAGAAACAGCACAGACTGGCATGTGCCAGTCAATACATAAACCATCATAATAAACGATTAACAGGAATAAGTCAAAAGCAATGGTGAGTTGTAACAGATGGATCATGGAGGTAATAAGATTGTCTGTGATGCTGGAGAAAATTCATCTAAAATATTACAGATTTTTCTTGTTACATATGAAAATGTTGAAAACCCAGATCAGAAACATAACAGCTACTGGAATGATCAGTAGACTGGAGAGCCTTTTTGTGAAATGTTGCTATAAAAACTTTACTTGTTTAGTCTGTCAGATGAAGTCTCAGAGAGGATGTGACTGCTCTCTGAAGAGCCTTGATGGGTGAGCATTGGGAAGGGAAAAACTATTTATGGTAAAGGACAGTGCTGACACAAGAATAAATGCATATAAACTAGATATGAATGCAATTAGGCTGGGTATGAGAGGATTTTTAACCACAAGAAAAACAAAATTCTGAAACAGACTGCCAGTTAGAAGAGTAAGGTTATAAAATCTAATTGACTCTAAGATAAAACTATATTGCTTTGTGAAAGAAATAATACAGTAGGCGATATTAACAACTAAACTTCAGGAGCCAGTATTGTGTTACCTTATTGTTATGCATGGACATATGTGTGGTTTACAAATTGTGCAGAGCACAAATGTATCTTTCTGCATTTTAAACATTTTAAAGACATTATCCACATGTAATTTTATATAACCCATTACTACCATGCCTCTACAGTACCTATCAAACTGAGTAGGATTCATTTTGACACAGTACAAATGATTAGTCATCAAAATAGTTTTATGAAATAACTAACCAAATGGGATGATGTGACTAGCACATTATCACCTTCCAATTGAAAGCAAAAGCTCACCTGTCACAACAAAAGGAACTGAAACAGAGACAGAAAAATCTGAGCTATAGAACATCATCATCTGATTAGTGTTATTGTGAATGACTAGATACTCATGTTCAATTAATGTATAGCATCCCTTCCCATCCACTAAAAATATTTTTTATCCTAAAAAACAGAACACAGTAATCCCTTGCAGAATTAAAAATAATTTTTGAACATACATGAGGACAAATAAATAAATCCTACATATTTTCTTCCTGAAATCTGTGATACACACGGGCAGTTGAGGAGGCAGGCAGGTTGAGACTACATTTAATAAACAACCTGATGTTTTCTGTCAATGAAGGCATCAACTATTGTGTGCATCTTTGCAGAAATAGGCTTTTGTGTTCCTTCCTACTTTGGATTGAAATCTAAAAGAAATCAAGAATCCTATCTTTAAATATATTAGTCTCTGTTTATTTTCTACTGAGTGATGTGGCAAGCACAAAAACCCTTCATTGTTTTTGTCTGCATCATTGTTCCTTTGATTTTTACCTCAGTAATCATCACACTTCATTATAGAAAACAAAAAAGTCAAGCTTGATTTTGCACTTAACCATATAGTTGAAAAAATTACAAGGATCTGTATTTATTTTGATTTAAATGACAATAAAGACATCAATACAAAACCTCCATGGACTTTAATTTAATAGATTTGTAATTACACTTGCTATTTACAACAAAACAAGATAAGAAAAACAAGAACAGTCAAAACTAATCAGCAACAAGTTAAAAATAAATGCTCCACTCACCCAGACAACAAGGAAAGCAAAAGAAGAAACTCTACTTTGCTTCTCCTTCTGTCTGCAATTGCAAGATTTTCCCTAGAGATGAAAAATCAATAACTTCTGCAGTGTGTGAGATATTGTGAGGGCTTTGTGAGATCAGTTCCACACTTCGAGGAAAATGCCCTTCTAATGATGCCCTTCCTCTTAAAAATGATATGAGATCAGTTAGAATTTTTCAGCTAATGTCAACCCTGTAAGTACATCCAAAGAAAAGAAAAGTTTTTATGAATGTGTGCTCTGGGCTTTCAAGAAGCGCATGGCTCACAGCTCCAGACCCTGAAAAGCCATGAGGCAGCTAGCATGGGCTTTGTATCAAGCAAATACTTGACTCTCATTGAAAGCCCTAATGCATTTTTTTCTAAGATGATGGTATTATAGTGAAACCCCATGCAATACTTGATTTCATCAATGTATTGGGTGGTGTCCACGCCTGAGAATGAATGAGCATGCACTTGCTATCTGTGCATCTGTATTGAAACAGAGAATCAGACCCTGAACCCAGTGGTTGGTGAGACTACTGTTTGAAATCTCAGTGTACTAGCAAAACTGTTGAGATCAGGAGTTATGTGATTATGAGCTTTTATGGAAAAAAAGCTTATGTGCTTCATTATCTCATTTTTCATATTAACTGTTTCTCAATTTCCCTTTTTTTTTTTTTTTTTCCCCTCTAAGTTTTCTGGTAGAATTGAAGGACTTCTGATAACAAATTCTATTTTGTGAAAGCCATAAAGAACAACACATTACACTCTAATTGTTTAGCAACACTGGCTTTCTTTAACGGAATTTGTATATGTCATCATCTCACACAGACTTGGTGTTTGAATATATTTTTGTGTTTAATCAAAAGGGACTTGTGATCAATGTTAATTTATTGATGGAATTAAGAGTGAAATAATTGTGTAGATACAAGCACAGTAGAGATAGATACAATAAATTTTAAGCTGATTTGAAAGATGATTTAATCAGGATGGTTCCAATTTTAAGACTGTGTTATCTTTACACAGTTGAAAGATTCACTGATTGCTTTAAAGTTAATTTAGATGTAGTGTCAGATCAGATAGTCACAAATAAACCATGTTTTCTCCATCAGAAAACATATTTCATGAAATTTTCAGAACATCATTCACTATACATTTCCTTTTGGTACCTCCTTGAAATAATTCACTTTGCATGCAGAAAACACCCAACACAATCAAGATTACAAAATCTGAGAATTATTGTCTTTCTAAATGTACAGCCCCCAGATGTGCCCAAAACAATCAGCATATTAGTTCTGCTTTTCGATATGATCTTATGCTGAATAAGTAAAGTTATAAGTGACACCAAAAACTATTGACATGTTAAAAGATAACAATGCACTGCTATCCTACCAACCCTAAATTCTAAACATTTAAGGTATTTTACTGTGCCTGAGATTGAATACTCTTCTATAATTTCAGCTCTAAGAATTCAGTGGGCTGAAGTAAAATAGTAGCTTTTGTAAAATACTGGAGGCTATGGTTTACGAGAGCGAGAGAGCTTTCTTCCTATTGTGTATTAATCGCCATGTGTTTCTACTTTCTTGAAGGCATTGCTTATATAGCAACATGGCCAAATTTTATATCGTGGACTTTCTTCCAACACTTTGTGCAAGAAAATTAAAAACAGATGAAATTCTAAGCACTCCTAGCTGTCTTTGCTTAAATAAGATTCGATATTTCTCAACACTTCATAAGATCAAGAATATAGAGCAGCAAAGCTAACTCTGGTACGGAGAATCAGAAATACTTATAATGTAAGAAATCATGGACATAAAATTCTCATCCTGGAGACCCCTCTGGACATTCTAGCCATTTGAATCTTCTATAACAACATGAGATTGAATCGTTACTTTGTTTTGCTGTGTGTCAAAGGCTTATGGTCTTGTCACTACCAAAGTGTCCAGCTGCCTGATCTCTAGTACGTAACAGATGAACTAAGTCCTTCTTCTCTTAAAAAACAACGTCAGTTACAGCATTGATTTTCATTCAACATTGTTGTGTTGAAAAAAACACCACGTTTCCAAACAAGTTTGCTATGCTCTAATTGCTGTATAGAACCCAAAATCTTTGAATTAGAGTTTGTTAAATCTACTCAGTTGTTTCTGAAATGAAATTATGAAAGTTTATTTTTAAAAGCTAATTACACTTCTGTCTCAAACTCAATAAAGCAATAATTCCATACATGTTACAGCCTCTGTATATTGAGCACAAGAACCATAGAAATGACATTATTCAAGTACCAGATTATTGCTGATGATGCTCAAAAGTCTTCTGAATTATAATTCGTGTTACATCACAACAGAGAGACTTTTATTACATTCTGGATGGGGCTCACTCTCTTTATATAAGTGTTGCTTTTAAGGTGAGGGATCTTATTTTACTATGTTGGTCTACGACATTAGAGTCATCTTTTGGTGGTATAGCAGCAAAGCATGAACTTTCCCACCATTATCTCATTACATTTTCTTGGTGTGTGTAACAGATGACAGCAAAGAGGCACTTTGACAAAATGGCATCTGGTACAGAATTGAATTCTTCCATGTGGCAAAAATGGCACCCATGAACATTCATTGATGCTTGCAGAATGTTTATGGAGACCAACCAGTGGATGTGAGCACAGTGAAGTGGTGGGTGGCAACAGTGACAATGGGTCACCTTACTTGCTGCAAAGATTTACAACTGTGGCATGCAGACTCTTGTGAAAAATGCATAGCTAATGGTGGTGACTAAGCGGAAAAATTGTGTTTTGTAGCTGAGGATTTCCCCTATAAAATAGAGTTATTTTGCTCATTGTATCTGCTGTAGTTTCTGTGGGAATAAATAGGTGGCATTACATAAATTTCAGCATGACAGGTAACTCCAATAACTTGCTTGGCATGGTATAAAGTTGGTTGTGTATATGTAAACTGAGATAAATCACCTTTCCTTTGTAAGGAGTATGCTGGGTTTTGTTCAATTGTTTAGCATCTAAAGCCTTCAAAACCTACACTGGGTTGGCATCAAAATTTTCACCAAGTAGTATGAAATCCTTAGAGAACATTATTATATGAAAATGATTACAGTGCCACTTGTGTCAGTCAAAACGTTATGAATGAAATTCAGCTCTAAACCGAGACTTATAAAGCTAAGCATATATATGTAGGTGTCTATATTACAGCTACAGCATTTGAGCTCCCTGTATAAATATCAGTGGTGTTTTCAGTTCTCTAAACACATTCTATGGAGCAATTCACTTTACATGGGTGGTGGTCCCTAAAACTTGATTCTACTATCTTATCATGGGCAGCACCTTCACCATGTCTGCCACCTCTGGGTGAACATCTCACATTCTTCCAGGTACCTCATCATTAAGCATTCATTTTCAGTTGAATAGCATGGGAACTGCTTTTATAACCTTCTAAATCACTAGCACTATCATGAGAACAGGAATAGTTCAAGTTACACTACTCAGAGCTAGAGTCTCTAGAAATCTCAGAATGAAAAGTCATTATTCAATTATATCAGAGATTGCCATGTTATTCAGCAGAATTGTACCTCAGAAAACAATATACCACTGTGTCAACCATAATAAGAGCAGAATAATATTTGTATTCTTATGTAAGGATTACGTAAGAGGAAATGAGAGTGGAAGGGGAGTGAAGATAAAGAGAGAGAAAATGGAGGATGCAGAGTGAGAAGAAAGAAGATGAAACAGAAGCAATAGGGACTAAAAAGTATCTCAAATGGTTCTCTAGGAAAATTAAGCTACTTATGCATTTTAGATAGGTTGAGATTGGTATTCTCTGTTTATTTCAGGTAGATTTGAATTCTACTGGAATTTGTGTCCTTCCAGATCTAATTTGGAATGATAGAAACAGCACTGGGAGCCACAAAAAAGTTTACTAATAGTCATATATGTATTGCTATTTATAAACCTGCAGGACCAGTTTTTCAATGAGCAACCAATTGCTGCTGAGATCTTCTGCAAATCTGACCACTTATTTTATTGTACACACAGGAACTACGAACTGAGAAGAGAACCTGTCCTTTAGTGCAGTATCCTGACCTCACTGCATTCCATTGTGAATCTCCCCCGAATTTCATTTGGAACAGGATTTGACCTTCAGAAAGCTGATCTGTGTAAAAACAGTCCATCACTTTATACAATTTTCAGTTCTTTTTAGCTTTTTATATTCATATTCCAAAAGCAAAGCAAATTTTTATATATACACACACACACACATATATATATTTGTGTGCAATAGTGTTTTAAATGCATATACACATGGGGGAAAGAAACCACTTGAGTGTTGCGAATCACATTTTTAATCAAGCCATTTAAAAGACAGAGGAGGGCTGATCCTTCCTGTACCTGCTGCTAGCACTTCTTGTGTTTTCATGACATGTAATCAGTCATGGCACCAGCAGCACGAGAGATGGATGTCAGTGTTGGCAAAGGAGTTCCCATTGTGATGTTCAAATGCACCTGAAGAGTGAAAGGAAGCCTTTCCCTTTAAATATCAAACTATCATTTTGAACTTCAAATATGGATGCTGTTCTTCTGAGAAAGGTATTAAAACTAGCACAAACATGGTTTATGGTCTGTCACTGGGGAACTGTGTTACTTTCCTGTATTACAGTGCATTCAGGGTAAATAAGAGTGCTTTGCTTTTTCAGTCCTTTGGGAAGCAAGTTTTTAGGTCCATCAATTGCCTTGGTGCAATTTTGTTTATGCTCCCTGTAGGAAGTAAGGTAGGTTTGCATGAAATACTGAATGGCCAACGGCAAGCCCTAGAAAGAAATCAAGAGGGCTGAGAATTTTTGATTTTTGGAGGAAAATTTAGAAAAGGAAATCTGTGTATTTAAGTTGAGAGGTGATGAAACATTAATCCAATTTATAAATCTTTGATGATAGTAGACTTTTGGGGTAGAGAAAGAGCATTCAGGACAGCATTCAGCAGCTGAGAAAAGATAGAGTCAGGCACTGATGGAAGGAGCTATGATAAAACATGAAAAAAGAAAACTTCCTTTCAGTGAAAAGCACTGGTCTGTAGAACAGTCTCTAATGACAGTGATAAAGATGCCATTTTGAACTCTTTATTAACATTGTTTTATATTACAGAAGTGAGTAGACTCTAAATGAGATCAAAGTCTTTTCAATGGAGCCATAGCTGAGAGCAAAAGATGTAGTGAGATAATCGATGCCTTGAAAATCTAATGAGATTGATTTAGCAGATAATGAGAAGAAAAGTAAAGGCTGCAGAAACTTTTTTAAGGTTATAACCCATGCCAGTGATGGATTTATTTATTACTAATTTATCTAATGAGATAAAGCCATGACAAGTGGACTTCACTGTTACAGCTGTTGCACCGAAAGCAGATGAGTTGAACCTAAAAGTCTTTCCCATTTGCTATAATTATTTCACATGAACAGACAGAGCGGTGCAGTGGCATTTTGAACATAGTATAAGGAGTTATTAGAATTTACCTCATAATCAGTACAGTGTTACACATTAACTCTGCATATTGTAAACTCTTATAACTTGCATCTGGTAAATGCATTTCCCTCATTGTTTCCTCTTACTGAAAAATGC
The DNA here is from genome assembly GCF_039878825.1 of Excalfactoria chinensis. Classification (NCBI taxonomy): domain Eukaryota; kingdom Metazoa; phylum Chordata; class Aves; order Galliformes; family Phasianidae; genus Excalfactoria; species Excalfactoria chinensis. Next base: position 10,381,256 of record NC_092825.1, on the reverse strand, counting down.
ATGAAATTGGAATTAGAAGTTCCTCTAGCGAGGACTGCATCACTCCAGAAGAGGCACTGCAATAACCTCCAGATTTATGCAGATTATCATGTCTTTTATAAACATACACTTATCTGGGAAGCTTTTATGATGTTTAAATTTTTTTAGGGAGCCTGGGAGGCATCATAGTCCCGCAGATCTCAGAGTCACTGAAGAAATGCTCTGTCTGGCAGGGATGCCATGTTGGCAGTCAGAGATACAGAAAACAGCAGATTTACATGCTGACTCTGGGCTCCTAGAGAAAGAATATTTATGTCAACAAATTTGTTTTACTGCATGGTAGAAACTACTAGAGATATTTCTAACTTTGCTTTAATGACAAAATGCTGGATCACAGGCTTCTCAGTTCCAAATAAATAGTACAACAGAGGATTCACATGCTGGAAGAAGATGAATTGAAAAAGCATCTCAAATTTTGCTGATGGTTTACATTGTGATTGAGCTAAAATAATATTTAAGAATGGGTTTTCACAGAGAACGAAGACTTTTATAGCTCTCTGACAAAACAGTGAAATATTAGAAGATAATATTAAGTGTGAACTTGTTGTGTTATTTATTAAAAAAAAAAAAAAAAAACAAAAAAACAAAAAAAAAAAACCCAAAACTTTGTCAGGAAAATATGCTTAATTTTAGATAGATAAGTATTCCTCACTGGATCCTGAACTTAGTTTTCTTCATCTTTTACCTTCTTTTTCTGTTTTCTCCCTGTATAATTACCCACTTCTGTTTTTTATATCCTTTCTGAATGCACTTGTTCCATATACCTTGCTTCTGCCTTTTTGGTTTGCCTTTGTTGAATTTTTCTCAGTCAATAAAAAAGGAAATCTGCACAAAAGAAAATCAATGAGTTTTGAATGAAACAGGATGCAGCTGTGGCATTTATCTCAGATTTACATTCCGAAAATACATTTCTTCTAACTTAAAAATACTCACTGAAATCAGCTTTGAGGTCTCAAGACAGGTGAAGATCCTGTTGAATGAATGAAACATTGAAACATAAATAAATTATTATTTAGCAGAATACACTTCTTTGGCTTGGGTACACACAAAAAAGATACTTTCTGCCTTCTTTTTCTCACTGTATTTCCATTTTTCTTTTATTTCACTGCAGCTGCTAAAGCATTCTAGGAACTGTGTAGATGTAAAGAAACAGATTCTGTTGTGATGTACGCACAGTTGAAACAGATGAGAGGAGGAACACCCCAGGTCCATTTATTTTTCATTGTTCTCCACAGTTATTGCTGTTTCTTCTGTCCTAGTGCAGAATGCCCCTGGATGGATACTTAAGTGTATTATTCTTTCCTTCATCTCAGGTCCCTATCTAGCAGATTCCCACTCAAATTAACATTATGGAATAGGATGTACAGCCAACTGGAGACTTGCACACAAGTGGTTCTGATGAAAAGGTCGGGACTAACCCATCTCTCACTGCTTCAGTCCCTTGTGAATGTATTCATTCATACTGGCATTCTCCTATTTCAGAGAGTATCTGCTGATTTGCCGCTTTTCCCCTCCCAGAATTTTTCATCTTTCACACCTAAGATGAAGCCATTTTGTTTCCACTTACAATTATTCTTTGCTTCCTCCTTACTCCAGCTGCATCCTCCTGGCACACTGGTGAAATCCTGCAGCATGTTTTCTCAGAGGTACTAGGATTCATTGTAAGGATCTAGGGATGTAACTTGACGGTCAGCTGAACATGAGCCAGCAGTGTGCCCAGTTGGCCATGAAGGCCAATGACATCCTGGGTTGTGTCAGAAATGGTATAGTTAGCTGGAAGGTGATCATCCCTCTGTACTTGGAACTGGTGAGGCTGCACCACAAGCACCATGTTCAGTTTTGGGACCCTCACTACAAGGAAGACTTTGAGGCCCTGGAGCACATCCAGATAAGGGCAATTAAGCTGTGAAGTATCTGTAGCACAAGTCTGATTGGGAGCAGCTGAGGGAATTGGGATGGTTCAGTCTGGAGAAGAGAAAGCTCAGGGGAGACCTTATCGTTCTCTACAATTCCCTGAAAGGAGGTTGTGGTGAGGTGTAGTCAGTCTCTTCTCCTGGGTAATGGTGATAGGACAAGAGAGGATGGTCTCCCCGCCAGGGAGGTTCAGGTTGAATATTAGGAAAACTTTCTTATTGGAAAGTGTGGTGAGGCATTGGAACAAGCTGCCCAATAATGTGGTCAAGCCACCATCTGCAGAGGTGTTCAAGAAATGTGTAGATGTGGCACTGAGGGACTCAAGTTAGTGAGTATGGTGGGGATGGATTGATGGTTGGACTAGATGATCTTAATGATCTTCTCCAACCTTAATGGTTCTCTGATTCTATGATATGGTCATCCCTGCAGTTTGATAATTGACAGCAAGCACAACTGTGCTGTTTGCCTAAGTTGTCACCAGCTGTGATCAACTTTTGCTAACTGTAAGTCAGGCCTTAAATATGGGGCATCAGTAATCATAAATGCCAGTCTTTTTGATCTTTTCCAACGTCAGTGGCTTAGTTTTACCATTTTATATCTTTTCTCATGATTATGTCATATTCACATTACATAAAATTTTAAGTTATAGAACCAGGGCTTTCAGAAAAAAGCTGAAAAGGTGATGATGGGACCCAAGGAACTGGTGACACAGAGCATGGTGCAGAACAGGCAGCCAGTCCTGTGGGTCTGGCTGCATGGATTGAGCAGTGAAGTTCAGCGAGATGAATCACTCATGAGAAACATATGTGCTTCATACCTCCATGAGTGGTAGGGCCTAATAAGAGATATTGACATCATCTCTGAAAAAACAGTGAGTATACAGAAAGCGAGTTAAAAAGCACTTGTATGCCTTTGTGTAAAGGTTGCAGCTGTTATGCCTGCAGTAGCCTAAGAGCATCTGGCTGAGATATCAACAGAAGAGCACTCACAGCAACACCAGCTTTGGCAAACCGTTATATTGCAGCACAGAAGCCTCAGGCATCATCGTTTTTGGTACCTTAGACAGCCAACTTAGTGCTAATTATCACTCTCTGTGCTATAGTCACACTCTGGCTGAAAGAAGTCATCCATCAAAAGGTGCTGGGTTTGTCAGTTTGTCACATAAATCTTCAGTGGGATATTCAATATGCCACCTGCTGTTATGCTAGACACCTGTTCCTCCTTACTGATCTGAACTAGGAAGTTCAGGCACCAAGGAAACAGAGGTGGGGCTGAACACATTTCCCTTGTCTTTGTTTTGGATGGAAATTCTTCTTTGGTGTTGTATGCTTTGTAGTGCAGTGGTGAGAGAGAAGGATGTGGTAGGACAAGTGACAAATCCAGTGCAGCATTCTTTGCACTGTAGTTGTGCTTTCTGTATGGTTCACCAAAATGCAAAAAGCTTATAAAATGTGCTGCTGTCTAAGTATTATTTATGTTCAAACTCCAAAGGAATGCAACAAGCTCCACTGGAAAAGAACAAAACCAGGTAAACAGACAACACCACTGGAGATAAAACTGAACTTTGACGAGTGAAAAAGAATGCACACTGAACTGAATGATTTAAGTTATAAGTACACACAGATGGTCCCTGAATTAGATGCTGTCTTCTGTAATAAGTGTTTAGATATTGCTGCAGAATCTCCGGGACTGCTCAGAGAGTGGGGAAGGAAAACATTTAGGTACATTAGGGAAGCAAAGTAACTGTTCAAAATCAAGTGTTTGAATGTATATACATGTAGACATATGGTAACGAACTCCAGAATGTTTAAGTAACTTGTATCCATAATCAGACTATTATTTCATATAACCTAAAGTGAGAGGAGAAAATCTCTAGGGAATCACTAGTGACATCTGTAAGCACTGCTGTGCCTGCTCATCAGCCAGAGGTGCACTGAAGACTAGGTCTCCTCTTACAGGTACCTCTACCTCCCACATCTGGAGAAATCTGAGTTAAGATAATATCCTGGCATTAGGAATCTGACCTACATGTTTCCCTGTGCAGCCTTATGATTAGGAAAGATTCACTCCATTATATTTTTGGCATTCCTTTTAGGGCTGGTTATAGGCAGCTCCTTGCTAAGTATGTAGGAAGTTGAATTGCCCTATTAGGAAATATGTGTTCTATATGTGCTAGAGAAACAGCAGCCATCCTAAAGTTGTTGGAATTTCCTTCCAAAAGGCATCCCTACATGTCTAAGCAGCCTGGGGAATTAAGGTAGAAGCAAAGCGTCAACTTTTTGAACAACTTCTTGTTTATATGTCTTTCAAAGATTATCTGAACACCACAGAGGTCATGTACTACTGATTTAACAAGGGTTATGTGGATCAGTATCCCTGAATATCTGAAATTAGTAAAAATCCTGAGTCATGAGTTTTAATGAAGGTATTTAGGTTGGATGTTAGGGGGAAGTTCTTTACTAGGAGAGTGGTTAGGCTCTGGAACAGGCTGCCCAGGGAGGTTGTGGATGCCCCGTCCTTGGAGGTGTTCAAGGCCAGGTTGGACGGGGCCCTGGGCAACCTGATCTAGTGGGTGTGTATGTTTGGAGGCCCTGCTAGGCAGGGGGCTTGGAACTACATGATCCTTGAGGTCCCTTCCAACCCGGGTGATTCTGTGATTCTGTGATTCTGTGATTTCTAAGACTAAAATTCTCCTAATAGAAACATTTTTCAAATGATGAGACCTGCTGTGAAAGCAGACAAGCTGTGGCCAATGAATTGTTGCAAATACAGAAGTCATAAATGTAGGTGGGATAGGAACAAAAGTTCATAAGATTTCAAGAACAAATGACAAATACGACTCATTACACTGAAGAGATCAGCTTTAAGCAAACAAGCAAACAAACAAACAAAAAAATGTGAAATCAACAATAGAAAAAAAACTGCAGCAGAGAACGTATTAAAGTAATTTCTACAATGCAGAACATGCATGACTAAAGGCGTGTGCCCCATCCCAGAAATCGCATTTTTATATTTTAAAAATATGTAAGGGTAATCTGTAGCAAAGCGTGACTAATAGCCCTCAAACAGGAATAATTAGACAAAATAACTGTAAGCTGCATCAGTGTTCATTATTTGAAAAATAAATTATAAAAACAGCACACCTAAATTCCCTCTCTAGTGCATTTACTTCCCAGTAATTCTCAAATAAGCTGAGTTAATGTTCCAATAAAACATTCAGGCACAGTGAAGCTGAAAGGCATACACAGCACAAAGCATTTTTTAATAGTCAAAAAATGGTCTTGCATGCAATTAAAATGGGAAATGGAATTTAACCATACATACAGATATGCTACCTGATAGCAGAAATCTGTATCTGTACAGATACAGTCCAGGATGGCCAAAAACCCATCAGTAGCACCATTTTGCATAATGACTCCATGCTAATGTGTGTGGAAATGAGTTCTGTTAGTAAGGTGATACGATAGCTTTTCAGTAATCTCACATTTTGATAGCATCACAATATAGCCTCAGTGGTTTTTCTTTGATATTTTAATGAGATTATATGTTAGGATAGCTATCTGCTTACCTAGGAATGTGTATACAGTTTTTTGCCTATCACAATAGTACCTTCATTCTTTCATATTTGCAGTAAAACTTTTTCCTGATGTAATCTCAAGGAACAGTGATTATACACTAACTTAAATGGAGCCTACTAAATATATACGAGTTTAGTTCTGTCTCTGCAGGACTGTGTGTTAATGGCTATGTGACTGCAAATACATCTCAAAAGATAAAAAATTAAAAAAAAAAAAAAAAAGTGTTACAAAATGGATGGGGAGAAAAATGTTGCTATCCTTTACTTATGTGCTTCATGGTGTATATCAGATGGAAAGTCTTGCATAAACCACATAGCTGAAAATAGCAGCCTGAATATTTTGTTTTAATCATTAATTCACATAAACTCTAAAAAAATAGCAAAAATTCAATTTCATATGGCTTTTTACCTGCAAGGTCAGCAGTTCAGGCACTCAAATGCACTTCTGCTTCCAGTATTTCCCACTGTTCTAATTTCTTCTATTTCCTTCCTCCATTTGAAAAAAGTGTTGGAGAATGAAATGAGCTTTTAAGCTCTGTAGTTCACCAAGTTTGGGGTGAAGCAAAGAGGAGAGGGAGTTGCTAGGTGGTGGGGCTCTACCCTCTTCTTGCTCCTGCCTAGGAAGTGATACATATAGGCTGGGATTCTGTTGCAAGTACAGAAGTGCACAGCCATACTCATAATGCAGCATTTGGACAGTTGCAACTGGACTTTGAAAACAGGATTTTTGAGTGAATGAGTTCTGACTGGCTTTGAAAGAAAGCTAAGTTTACAGAATCCTTTCTTGCAAGCCCTGGTCTTGGGAGGATTCTGCTTCTACTGATAGTCAGGGTGGCCGCCAGTTTGGGGGAATATTCCAGCTTAGAATTGCCCTACTAAATGAATGCACCAATGCATGGCATATGGGATAATTACTAGGGATACAAATCAACCAATCCCCTCCACTTCCCTCCATTAAATCCATTGAAGGTGAGTTTTCTATGACAGAATTTCAGTTTCCTGATTCATCATTGGATGAACGCAACTGTGTCCTGAAAATACAGATAATAAAGAAACAGAACAACTCATGTTATTTGGATGCCCTCACATTTCTGGCATGGCTAGGTGCAAACTGGCAGCTGTTCATTTTCCCTGTGCTCAGGCCAGGTGACTGCAGGGATGCTCTGATCTGCTGGACATGGTCCATGCATGTGTCCAGCAGTGTGGGAATGCCTAAGAAGCAGCAGTCATAAGCCTGCTAGTACTTTGTCCTCTAAAGTTAGGTTTGTTTGTTTCATAGCCTTCCCATAATGTTTTTAGGTTACTTTAGTCCAGGGGAAAGGTGTGTCAGCAGTGTTCCCATCTGTTGTCTTTGAAATGGCAGTGCCTGCAGGAAAAGAGGCGTTCCCAATCACTCCTGCTTTCCCAGGCTGTCCATACACAGTCTGGTCCTAGAGATTAATTCTTTTTGTGGAATGATGTATTACAAAGGAGCAAAATGTAGGAAAGAAAACAATATAAAAATTAAAATAGCCTTTCCAAAGTGAAATTATGCAAACTGAGGGGCATGGACATCAAATACATGGTTGGATCTTTGAGGAACTTCAGAACAGAGAGTTCTGACACTCTGTAGAAATGCTTCCAACTAGAAATCAAAGAATCACAGAACTGCAGGGGCTAGAAGGGACCTCTAGAGATCAAAAAGCAGACCCCCTTACGGAAGGCTGCACAGGTAGATGTTCAGGTGGGTCCTGAATATCTCCAGAGAAGGAGAATCCACAACCTCTCTGAGAAGCATGTTTCAGTGCTCTGTCTCCCTTACTGTGAAGAAGTTCCTTTGCATATTGGTGTAGAAATTCCTATGCTCCAGTTTATTGCCATTTCCCCCCTGTCCTGTCCCAACAGACAGCTAAAAAGAGGTTGGACATGTTCCTTTGACTCCCACTCATAAACATTAACAAGATCACCTCTCAGTCTTCTTTTCTCAAATGAGAATCTGTGAGTGACTGTAGTTGACTGAACCTAAAATCTCAAAAGCCAGAGCACTTGCAGTGCCACTTAAAGGCAAAATGAGAAAATAATGTTTAAGATACCTATTTATAGGAGCTGAAACAGACCATTTTTTTGGGGGGGGGGAGGGGGAGGGAAAAGTTGCATGACTACTTGTCTGTTCTGTTTTGCACTGCTCTGTTTTGCTTTGTTTTCCTCAATTATCTTTGAGGTTTGGCAGAATCTCATGTTTATAATCATAATAAAGACATCTCCAAGAGTGTGATGCAAAAAAAAGAAAATTCTTAACATCTTCTATTTCTATTGATAACACCTTCTCCTTCAGTACTAATCTATTATATTTCTAGATTCTCCCAGATTATTGCTTTTTCTACTGATCTCATTTAATACATTCAGGTTACCAGTAGATCTTGGTTCTTTACACACCAAGTCAAATAAATTTATCTGCCATGTCCAGAATTGTGAATGCGTGTCATCAGATAAAATTTATTTTATTGATTAATATGGAATATATTTCTCTTCTCCATTAATGCCAAAAATTTTGTTTGAAATTTAATTTACAGAGTGGTAAAAACTGTTCTTTTTCTTTAAATAAATTTTGTCTTTAAGACCTTCACATCATAAGCTAAAAGATTTTATATTTTCAGTACTACAAACTAATTGGTAAATAAAATAGCACTTTTTTTTTTTTTTAAATAAGCTCTAATTTCTGATCACTTTCAATTTTCCCTTTTCACCTGTTATTATTTATTTTTATGATCTTGTTCCATATGATATTTTTTTCCTGCTTTAATTTCAATAAAAGTGACTTGGACTGTGGATTACTTACAGCTGTCTTTTAAACTTTTATTAGGGAGAAAAAGGGTTTTCTAGATGTCAGAAGAGAAAGGAGTACTGAAACCATGTAGGAAAATATGACATTGCATTAAATATGAGCATTGTGATAAAGTAATAAGTATTGAATTTAAGGACTGATGGTAACACTGTGGGAAAAAACATGACTTTAACATTCATGTTATTTCCAAAATGTAACCAAAAAATATCTTTGTGGAAAAAAAAACATAAGAAGAAAACCTAAGAATTCTATGGGTAATTCATCAAAATACTGTGAGAAAAAGTCTCAGTGCTACTGTATGTGACATATAATAAAAACAGTGAAGAACAATTCATAGACACTCACAAAAATTTTGTCAATTTTGTCAAGGGCTTTTGTCAAGGGCTATAGAAATCTCACAAGGAATAGAGAGAGTGAACTTGAATAATAATGATACATTTCCAAAAAAAATAGAACAGTAATCAAATAAAGCAGTGGCTTTTAAAGGTAATCCCTTTTTTGCATGTAGCAAAATGATCTGAAGTTGGAGATACAGCATTGCTAATATTAGTTGAACTCAGTCTCTTGCAGCATTATTCCAGATCACACTGATAGATATTAGAAATGCAGTATTTATCCTGTAAAATAAAATTAACCAGATGATTGACCTGAATAACCATATTCTACTGTAAGGATCAAGAAAACGATCCACTTAGAAATGTAATGACTCTGGGACTCTGGTCAACTGGACATAGCGATGCACAGCAGTGCTGCAGTTCTTTCCAAATTGCTGATTTAGAAGCGGTCATTGTGCACTGTACCCTGTAACATCTGTCAGGAGCCTTTTAGTAGCTGTGGGAATTTCTGATAACTTAGTGGAACTATTGAGAAGCTCCTTTTACAAAACCATCAACATGAGCAAAGTATATTTTTGTTATCAAAGCCTGGTATTTAGAGTCCCTATGAGTAATGTAGGAAATGCCATTCAGATTCTTCATTTTACTTGTTCGTTCTCAATTATTACTTTTTTACAACATATTACTTATTTCAGGGGAGGCAGATAGTATTACAAATTTTTCATATATATATACATTTGTTTCCCTACAAAGTCTTCATGTTCATATGATTTATTTTCTTATTTACTTGTATACTAAAAGGAAAAATAAAGCAAGGGAAGGAGTCATTCACAAATCACAGAGAAGACAAGTAGGGAGATAACAAGGAAGAATGCTGGATCCTGCACCACTGATATACAAAATCAAGTACTGATATGGCAGCCCCAACACAGGATGAACATTTTACATCAGTACTAATAATCAGCACAGCACAAGCTTGCAGAAGGATTATTTATGTGACTGGAATGTTATTGTCAAAATAAGTAAAAAATGCCATTTACATTTAAGTTCTGCATTTTTGTGTACATAGACAGATGGACTTTTAGGTCTCCTTTAAACAATAATAAAAGCTGTTGCCATAGCAAAGCTTCCCTGTAAGACAACTATACAGCAAAGATGAGGTGTGTAAAGGTATGTGAAGGTGTTCTTTTTTGCGTAGATAGACAAGTCATGCACAGAATGATGGTAATGCTGGAGTCCTTCAACAAAACAGAAATCTGTGGAAGGAGTTCTCCGAGTCTGGATCTGCCTTGACCCTGTGTTGTGAAAGCATACTGCTTTTATGTAGGCAGCAGAGAGATTTTTCTGAGGAGAAGCTGGCTGAGAATGTGAAAGGAGAAGGTAAACATTATGAGAGTGACCATTGTTTCTCATGGTTGTTAGGGTAACAAAATAGCAAACCAGAGATGATAGCAGACTTCAAAAACAACAGCTTCTTTAAACTCAGTGCATTCTCATCCAAAGAAAGCCTTTATCAAAAGGAATATAAACTAATAGGTAGCTTTCTTAAGGAAGGGAGGACATAAGCACAATATGTACTTTGCCAGTTCAGAGGATGAAAAGCACTTAGGGACTGCTGTAGGTAAAGGAGGAGCTGGCAAATTAGGAAAGAAGTCAAGAGATGGAGAAATTAAGCCAAATTTGTACTGATAAGTAAAGGCAAGCTTCTCTGAACTGTGGCAGAAAGTATGAAAAAAAACAAACACAAATTGAGGTATGGCTAGAAAAGTGCATTAACTTGGACAAGAAAATGTTCTATAAATACCTTAAGAAACCAGGGAAGAGTCACTTGGCTACTGAGTGGGGAAGAGAAACACACTAGTATATCAAGGGGGCAGAAGTGCTTGGTTTATTATAACTGAAGTTTTCACAAAATAAGTAAATAAATAAATAAAAATTATTTTAAAAAAAGATAGCTGTGGTCAGACAGTTAAAGCAAATAGGATAGAAAAAGGTAAAACAGCAAAATGGAACTGAATGAAAAAGAAAATCTTATATTAGGTATTCGAAATTGCTGAGTATTTTTACTGTGAGACATTAAATAGGAGACATAAGGCTTAGTTCTTTAACACACAAGAAAAATAAAACCAAAATATGATCTTAAGTTAAACTGCAGAACTTGTAAAAATATAGGCTCCCATAAAATATATATATATGCTTTATTTCTTTAGTAGAATATAGGAAGGCAAGTAATATCCAAGCATCACTTTATGAAGAAAGTTGTGTCTGACCATGAATGCTTACTGGCCTTCTAGTCATTCTAGTTCAGAAAGGATTTAGTATAACAAAATTGATCAGCAGTTCAAACAAAGTCTCTAAAAAAGACAAGTAATAGAACAGAACAATTAGGTTGGAAAAAAACAGATGATTTAGAACTTGGGCTTAAGGACCATAAATTCCTAAATAAATGGAATAAGGATTGATTATTCACTTATTCTCACAATCCAACAACAGCAGAGCAGGGAAGAAAATAATGTGTGATATGTTTAAAACAATAAAAGGAAAGCCTTTTTCAGAGAGTACATCACTGAACTGTGAAACATATTGACATAATACACTGTGGAGTCTAAACAAGATCATCTAAATTCATGAAGAGTTTACTTATTTGTGACTACTAAACATGATGAATAATACAAAAGTTTTAAAGAGTCTAAAGGGGAACAACAAACTTGCTCTTGATAAATGTAACTAAAAAAAATAATGGAAGGTATTAGTATTGTCCATGCTACTACTCTTGTACTCCACAGAAGAAAGGCCTGATGGGAGGTGCTATTATTACAGATAACCCTGTTTAACATGATATTTTTCAAATAGTCTCTATCTCCTTCAAGTTCAGTGATAAGCACAGTAAACAACACTGGACTCAGTACAGAGTCACAGTGGGCTTTGCTATGAATTTTTTGAATATTTATAGTTTATTTTCTGTCTCTTGCCCTGTTCTTCATTTATGAAAATTCTTTGCTATTTATTCTAAAGACATTTAACTGATGATTTTTTGTTGACTTTTTCTTACTGTCTCCATTTTGTGCAACACTTTAGTCATAAAATGGTATTATTTTGCCAATTATTAAGAAATACTAGTATTTTACTTTTTCAGAATTCCTATAGGTTATCAGTTTCCTTTAACATGTGAATAAGAAGGAACTCATTACTGCCTACGTCCCTGAACAATAAAAATGTAGGTTGGGTGCTATGGGAAGCATTTTCACGGTAATACAGGGAAAATTTGAAACAGTTTTCTTGCAGAGGATTGGACTTTCTGCTGCTGGTGATTCATTTGGGAACAGGCTGCACTCACTGCTGCTGGAAGGAGCACAGAGTTGCTCATAAGAATCTCTGGTAGCCTTCCTTCATTAAGTCTTGGGAGAAATAATGTGAATTCTTCTACTCTCCCTTTAGCGGGAAAGAAAATCATGCTTTTTTCCTTGCCTTCTAACTACCCTCTTTTTTAGAGCAAAGAGGAAGCGCTGTTAAGTGATCAAATAGGTCGTGACCCTCTTTTCTATAAAAGTTAATAGGATTTTTTGTTTCTTTGGAGGCACTTGAGCCAGAAGCTGCGGTAGCAGGTTTTGAGCTTACAGCCACAGTGAGCACTGAAAACTACCTAAACTAAAAGTTGGAATGAATGTGGAGGTCAAGTAGACAGATTAAAATTACATTCATTCCCCTTGTTATTTTCTTTCTGGCCCTACAAAATGTTCTACTGTTCCTTTTGTGCTGCACCGGCTTTCTTGATAAATAGGGAAGATCAGAGTTTGATGGTATCTTTGTCAGCAGGATAGGTACATTCTGAGACCACCTACTTGGGAGCCTGGGTTCAGGGAACAGAAGATACTACTGTCCAGCCAGCTGTTCTTTGCCTTAGACTAAGGTAGTTTAAAGATTTATCTATTGATTTTGGAAACAGTTCTAAAAAAGAACTCATTAATCGTAGGCATTCATTTTTTTATTTTTTATTTTTTTTTTCTGGCTAATTCATAAAATGTCTTTAATATGTGTCATGAATTAATCAGTGTCCAACCCTATTTATTATTAATAACCAAAAGGACTATTTTTGTAGCAGTGGGTTCATTATCATGTTACTTGATATGAATTTCCAGTGCATTCTTGTTAGAAGAGTAAGCAGTCATGAAGTTATTTTCCTAAGTCTTAGTTATGAAGAAAAATTTGTGTTGAAATTGTAATGCTTTGCAAAGTACCGCTCTTCTAATAATCAAAGTAAGTCATGTCTGTTGTTTTAGTTCTGGCAACAGAATGAGTTGAACAAGTTGCATGGAAGAATGCACTCTTCAGTCTCACTTCCAGGTTAAAATTCAAAATGCATGACATGAAAATATCAGAAAACTGGGATATTTTTATAATTTCTTAATTTTTGCTTTTGAACATGTAGAAGTTAATTGTTTGAAGTAACACAAGATTTTGGAGGGGATACTTGTACAAGCCTTGTCAATTTGTTGAATTTGGCAATTGAGTGAATGGCTCCAGTGTCTTGGAGATGAACACTGTCATAATACAGAAGATAGACATGATACAGTTCATGTATTTTTTTAAGAACAGGAGCTATTAAATTTTCACTTGTTGAAGGATTCATCTCCTTTCCTGTATGTACTTGAAATATCAGTGTTCACAGACATCAAGTCACCCAGATTTCTTAAGTGGAAAAAACAGACAAGCTAGTTACTTCGGTGCCCAGACCCAAGCAGAATCAGCTATGATATCTGACTCTAATCTGTCCTCAAGAATAGACAGCAATGGAGCTTTAACAACACTCTCAGTGGATGAGCTTTTCACTTGCCTTAGCATTAAATCTTGTCATTACACCTAACTCTAATATTTCATAATTCAGTTTAAGTATATAATTTCTTGTTAATTATAGTTTATCTGGGGGCTTAAGTCTAATTACCCAAAATACAAACTTCTAGGCATGGGAAGACCATTGAAGAGCAAGTGCAGAGTGTGTGCCAACTGTACCCAAAGGTCCATGCAGCAATATAAATATCTCCAGCCTGCTTTGAGCTCATACTCAAGATCTTTGACATTAGTATCAGTTTTCCACTTAATTTTTCTAGGTCTCTGAAGAGATGTAAAAAAATTAAAATAAATTAAAAAAATACTTATTCATCAGCTTGAAACTAGAGTCATTGATGTTGGAGAGCTGCCTACCTCTGCAGGAGAAGCAAAGGTAATTAACTCTGAAATCTTTTCTTGAAAGATAAAATTTTATTTATTTATTTTTTGTCTGAAGTACAACTATTATAAACAGTTCTTGAGATTGCATCTTTGTGGCTTTAAATATATATATAAATATATATTTATTTATTTATAAATATAAATATATATAAATATAAATATATATATAAATATATATATATATGTTATACCAGTTGGTGAAATCCAGAAAATGAGGGATAAAATGATAACTCTCAAAAGTTAGCAGAACTCCATGACTAACCAAGATGTCCTTACAGAAGGGAGAGAAAATAGAAAGTTACCCTAAACACTGGTATCACTCTTTCAGGCTCTACTGGTTTTCCAGTCTATTAAATAAATGTGAAGTAGAGACTACATGCTGCTGTCAGGACTTCTGCTCTTTCTATCCTTGCAGGGGATGAGAAGGAGCAAAGCCTTCCAAATTTTGCACAGTGCCCTCTGTACGCTTGAGGCAAAGAAACAGAAATTCTTCCAACTCTGGTGCACCTGTTTGATGCCATTTTTCTGTTTGTTGCTGATTACCCTACTGAAGGACTACGCAGAATAAGAGAAGTTTCATATTCTAGGCAATACCCCTTTCACCATGCCTAAGGTAGTGATAAATATAAATTGTTGCTTCTCATAATAATTCCTGCGTGAGATTACACCAGAATTGACAAACATATTGCAGGATACCTTCTAGCTACAGATAGTATAAAAAGTAGAAGCATGTCGGCAGTAAAGCCAGCAAACTTATGGATGTGTTCTTGTAGTGATGTTAATTGGAGCTCAGAGGACAAAGTGGAGCTGTAAAGCCTCTTGTGGTTATCTAAGTGTAGAAGTGGGCAGTCTGTACAGGAAGCCACACAATGTGTGCAAATGCAGCAGTTCTGCAGCTGATATCCACTAATAAAACATCTGCTGACTCAGTACAACTAGTCCAGTTTATCTCAAGAGTTTAGCTGAGAAGTGGTTTGTTGTAGCAATTTTTATTTCATCATAACAACTACATTTTTGTTTCTACTGTCTGAATTTTCTTATTGCACATGCAGCAGCATTATGGTCACACTGCACACCTTAGCCTAGCCTGAGGTATGACTGGTGGCACATTTCAGAGCTGCTGTAAGTCTGTAAGCTAGGAGACAGCTGATCATAACCCACTGTGAAGCATCATAATGTGTCAGCTCCAAAGGATAGTTCAGATTGGCACTCTGCCATCACCTAGACTTGGGAATATGGTCAGGACTCTCAAGACAGGATTTCATATTTTCTTCAGGGATTCCACATTATTCTTCTACAACTTTTCCACTTACCTGGCAGGAATGAGAAAAGATGTCAAGTCAGTAACAAAAGAAAAATAAAGAATTACTGAACACATGCTAATTCCTTGTAATATTATGCCATTTATTTTAAAAAACAGAGGATTCATTTATACCTGACTTAAATTAGTACAACTACAGAACTGAGTCAGCCCTCATTAAAATGAATGGGAGTCTTTCTGTTAATTTGTTGGAGGCTGGGGCAGGCTATTAGACGGTATATATGGTTATTTTGAAAGACTCAGAAAGAAAAAGGTCCAAAGTCTTTTTAATATACAATTTTAACCAATTTACCCGTTACTTTAATGCAATCATAGAATCATAGAATTGCTCAATTTGGAAAAGACCTTAAAGATCATCAAGTCCAACCACAACCTAACCATACTATCCTAAATCTAACAACACTCCGCTAAATCATGTCCATGATCACCACATCCAAGTGGTTTCTAAACACATCTGTGGGATGGTGACACAACCACCACACTGGGGAGCCTATTGCAGTACTTAACAACCCTTTCTATAAATAAGTTTTTCCTGATATCCAACCTAAACCTCCCCTGGCACAACATGAGGTCATTTTCTCTCATCCTGTCACCTGTCACCAGTGAGAAGAGACCAATAGTGCTCTCTCTGCAATCACCCTTCTTGTATTGGAAGAGAGCAATAAGGTCTCCTCTCAGCCTCCTTTTCCAAAGACTAAACAGCCCCAGTTTCTTCATTTTCTCCTGGTATTCTCCAACCCCTTCACAAACCTTGTTGCCCTTCTTTGGACCTGCTCCAGCACCTCAATGTTCTTTCTGTACTGAGGTGCCCAAAACTGAACACAGTACTTGAGGTGAGGCCTCACCAGTGAGTGAGGCAGAATGACTCCCTTAGTCCTGCTCAACACACCATTCCTGATACAAACCAAGATGCCACTGGCCTTCTTAGCCACCTGTGCACACTGCTGGCTCATATTCAGTCAACTGTCCATCAGTACACCAAGATCCCTTTACATCAGGCAGCTTTCCAGCCACTCCTCCGCAAGCCTGTAGGATTGCCTAAGGTTGTTGTGACCAAAATGCAGGACCTGACACTTGGTCCTATTGAAACTCATCACTTTTTGTGAAAGCATGAAATCTATGAATTTAAAGATTGTGAGGTATTGGATGAATTCAGCTGAAAATTACTATACAAAACCCTCCTGGTCAGAAATCAAACCTGGTAAGATGTTATTTCTCCATTCTAGCATACACTCCTTATAAAGCTGTTCCTCATCTCCGTTACATTAGTAGTTAGGAAAAGCTAGCAGGAATAGCTAATAATTTACTTCCAAGATATAAAGTTTAAAATTAGTTTATGGAGAATGTTAAGAAGATCTGTGACAAAGTGTTTAATCCTATGACAAAGACTCTGTACTTAGCTGTGATTTATTCCATCTGTCCTGAACATGTAGGTTTTTGGATCAGGGCCAGAAATTTAAGAGTCCACAAGGCAGCCTTTCCACCTTTGTGTCACTTGTGCCTCTCATCCAAGCTTCTGCTGTTCTGAATCACCCTACCTGGCTGCATTTTACTTCTGCCTTTAACTTGTTTACGGGTTATTCCTTTTTGGGATTGAATTTAGGAGTGTAACAAAATGTGATGTAAAAGACCCTTATAACAAGAGATCTACGTTTGGGAAGCCTCAGATAAAATAGACGTTCCTAGGGCGTGATTCATCCCTCCCTAAAACAGTTGGCCAAAATAAGTGCTCAGTGCATCTGTTCTCTCCGCTGTCTGCTTAGGGAGGTGGTACTGACCATCTCAGATTTAAGTATTGCATATTTTTCTTACTGTCCAAAGAATATAAAGAAATAATTCTATGAGCCAATAAGACCAGAGAAGTTGGAAGGAGATAACATTTGCATTTGTTCTTGGAACTATATCACGTACTGTCACATCTCTGTTCAAAGAAATAAATTGATCTTCCTTCTTGCATTCTTACATTGTTTAGCTATGTCTTTCTGCACTGATTTTTGGCAGTATTTCTGACATACTCTTGTGTATGCACACATACACATGCTCATACTCATGCAACATGTGAGAAACTGCTGGCACCAGCGTCAGCTGCCTCTTGCACTGCAGCTGCTGAGTCAGCAGCTGAGTTGTGGATCTCCTTCCATCTCTGCCTTCTCAATCACAGCAGTTTTAATAGCCCACATCTTTATGTGACACAACCTCCTTCTGCACGAAGCTGTGATTTCTTGATAATCAGGGATCTGTTGAAGGACTTTTGTTTACTTTCCTAAACTGCTGCCTCTGCCAAAAACAAATAATTCATACACCAAACACTAATAAATAAATGTATATAATCAGTAAGAAACACTGAGCTTTGGAATGATGATTCTAAGAATGAAGTGGGTACTTTTTTGTGATTGTGTGCCTTTTTTTTTGTTTAATGTACTGCAGATGTGTGTTACAATGTAATCTAATCTGGCTTTTGGACAGTAAAGGTCAAGCAAGCATATGTCCAGACACATCATTAAAGGAAAGTTTTAACCAAGTATTACCTTACTTTATATTATTCTCAGTGAATCTTTATCCCTTACATTCTGCTTTATTGAGCCAGTCATTTTATGCTGTTATAAAGTTATAAGGCGCAATAAATCCAAATTAGCTAATAGATATATTTAGATTTTTACCTTTTTTTTTTCTTCCATTATTAACTCTCTTTGTTTCACATCAGCACTATATGCAGGAACAGCAGATTGGAATTTCCAGCTGTTTGTCAGAATTCCTTTTGACTTCTGTCTCCTTCTTAATTTCTTTTGAAAAGGGCAGAAAAGAAATAAATAGGCTTTCCATGAAAGAACTGTATTTAATTGCTGCCAGACTACATTATGTGGTATTTTTTTGTGAACAAATATCTCCTTTATGATAATTCTAAAATCTTCACCGAAGTCACGTGCAACAAAGTCACATCCTTCAGCAGATTTGAAATCCCTTGCTTGGGATTTAGAAGACTTTCCCTTCTAATTCCATCTCTGTCACTAACCTTGACAAAGCCATTTGACTGCTTTGTACCTGTATTTATCTGCCCATTCACTGTCTTGTCTGCAGAGATTTTAAGCTCTTCCAGATAAAGATGTTTTTTTACTATCTGTTTTAATAAGATGCCAGTCAGGGCCTGCATATGTTCCTTTCTGATAAACGATATGCCCTCTGTGATGACTCCATCCCCATTTCTTCTTGCTCTAGCTTGACATAAGCTCTAGCCAAGTAAATTAAAAGAGGTGTCCACAGTTTCTGTGGGTACTGATTATGCTTCTACTGCTGGTATGGGTCTGCACAGAATTCTTTGCCCTCTCCTTCCATGGCAAGTATTATTTTATTCCCAAGAGTGCAGAAGCCCAGTGGTTTCTCAGGAACTTCTGGATATTATAAATCTGGATGTGCTGATGCTATGAGAATATACTTCTATATGCATATGGATTAGAAAGGAGCCAATTCAGATTTTATCAGAGTTATCAAAAATCTTTTCATTTGGTTTAGTGGCTTTTAGGGAAGGCACAATGAATGAAAAATCAGAATGTGGTAACTTTCTTACATAGATTAATCATCCAAGATGTGTAGAAACTGTGGGAGGGTATTAAATAATGAAGCTTGATTTTACTTCTTTGGCACAGCTTTTCATTTCCAGTATTAATTTCAAGAAAATTGTTAGTTTCACATTGCAATCATCCACATTGATTTGAAACTTAATGGCCTAGCAAAAACTCCATGGCGATTGTTTTAAGCATTCATTTACTAAGAACATCAGAGAAAAAGAATAAGAAACAAAAATTCAGAGGAATAAATAGATGAATGTTTCACATTTGTTATTGGGGAATGGGAGAGAATTAGAACATGGTGTAGAAGTCTTCTTTTCAGAGATGCTTTTCAAAGCATCAGTGAGACAGATGTTTTCTTTATTTTTGTGTGCTTTTTCTGTGATTACTGATTATAATTTCCAAAGGTGACAAAATTAAAAGGAGAAAGAAGATGGCTGTGAGAGAATATTAAAACATAAATAGAAGCATAGGTTTTGTTTGCCTGGGAATCCTTAATTCTTTATCTTTTAGTCCTATGGCTTCTGGATCAAAACACTAAAACTGCTTGACTGACCAAATTTCCTGGGATTTTGATTTCTAAATAATATCTGTGCTCTTTTAAATTCTTCCATACATTTTCCCATGTTTTAATTCTCTTTATTATTTTTTTATCTTGCAAGAAAATGAAAACCAGTTGGCTTGTGTGTTTTGTTTAACATTACTATGGCTGCTTTTTGCATAGCTAACAAATAGAGTAGAGGAATCAAAAAGAAAAAGGAAAAATTCTGTTCAGCCTATTGTGAATAGAGATAGCATGAAAGACTTGTGCACTTTTGTGTTCTCACAAATTCCAACTCCTTTCATAGGCTATGCACACAGATGCTTTGTTTGAGTACTTCTCCTTTCTGTTGCCAGAGTTTCTGACTCCAGTTTGGGGTTTTAGAGAACAGCTGACTATTTGAAAATAAAAGTAATACAACTGAAATGATGAAACTGACAGCAATGTCTCAATCCCCCTGCGAACTGACCTTTCCCATTCTAAAACACAAGAGTATAGCTGCCTCACTAACTGAAGAAACAGTGTACCAAATTTAAACTTTTTCTCCCTGTTTAATAAATCCCTTGGCTTCTACTGAACAAATGTAGGACTTTGTGAATGATGTTTGAGTTTTATATACAAGAATTGCTTTCATTCCTATAATTTTTTCTGATGACACCGACCTGAGTGTGCATTTGACACGATGAAGGGAATGAATGATATTGATAAGGACATGGACACTTATAGCTAGCAGCAGTCTTCCAGTACTTAAAGAGGTCCTATAGGAAATGCAAGGAGCATAGTGGTAGGACAAGTGGTAATCATTTTGAACTAAAAGTGGGTAGATTTAAATTAGAGATAAGGCATATTTTTTTCCATATTTCAGTGGTGAGGCACTGGAACAGGCTGCTCAGTGAAGCTGCGTATGCCCCATCTATGGAGACATTCAAGGCAAATTGGATGGGGTCCTGGGCAGACTGATCTGGTGGAAGGTGTCTCTACCCATGGAAAGGGGCTTTGAAGTAGATGCTTCTTAAGATCCCTTCCAACCCAAGCCCTTCTGTAATTCTAGGAACTAATATGTGTAAAACAATAGATTTTTTGTTTATTTGCTTTGACAGAGAAGGTATCTTTGAATATACTTGTATTACTCAAAGAAGTACAAGTTTTAGTGGTACATTCAGAAGGTCAGGGGTGTTATAAAATTAAACAGCCACAATAGCACAGGAATTTTTGATAATTAGGTTCATGGATTATATTTCTTCTTAAAAGATGTTACCCAGTACTACTTACGAGGTATTTAATAACATCTGCCCAAGTTACAATTCTGCCCTCCAAAAATGTTAGTTTTGAGTAGAATGGACTGTAAGGGAAGAGGCTGGAAAAAATAACAAAAAACCTTTTCCCTTAATTTTCTCTGATCTCTCTTGATGAAACCAATGGCTCTGAAAATGCTTCATAGACCAAATATAATGCAATAGCCCAGAGTGTCTGACATGCACTTACTTTGGAGCATCAGGAAGGAGGATTCCCACTTGGAGCTTGTAGCCTATTTCAGTGTCATGAGTTTCAGATTCCTATTGTCCCCTTCCCTGCTGTGGAGACAACAGTTTAAACTACAAAAGTGCTTTAGGATGGTTCTCTCCTTTTCCCTGTGACTGTGAAGGGGTTCCTGGGTGAAATCATACAACTCATTCCTGTGGAATCTCTGTAAGAACTGTAATACTGCTTTGAAAAGCTTTTTGGAAAATCAGGACCGGCTTAGTACTACTGACGTAATAAATGGAGTGATCATCAATTTTCATGTTAACTGACTGGTTAACAGTGATGGACCTCCTGAGAACTGCATTAAAGCTATGGCAACCCAAATAATAGGTGTAACATCTAGTCAGCCACACACAGTGCATGGGAAACAGGCTTAAATTTGAAACTAAACTGGAAAAAAATGATGCAGTTTTTTATTAAACTGTAGCAGAACATGAATACTCTTCCAGATGAAAGAGAAAAATGAACATGTCTTAAATTATTGATATCTTAATAACCTTCAGGGAGCAACAAATAGTTCTCTATCATTTACATATATTACACATCACTCTATAACAAATGTAAAATTCACTTTAGGGCTGACCTCTTAGCTAAGAGGGTATGTAACTGTTAACTATATTGGCTGCTCTTAGTATGTACAATTTATTGAAATAATTGCAGCTTTGAAGTCTTCAGTGGGTTTGATCAGCTTTCAAGTACTTTATAAGCGTAATGGGGCACATTTTTCTCCTATAACCTACTCTACTTGACTCTACTTGGGTACACATTTATTACTGTTGATAAATTATAATATTACCAATGCTGAATATAAAGTGGAATTCATTATTCTATTGCCTTCAATAACTGTGGAGATTAATTTATCAGTGCAATTGTTTTGATCTGTTTTTTTTTATTTTATTTTTATGAAATGCTTAGATGAAATGTGGAGTTGTTATTTATAAAAATTATAGAAAAACTGAAAATATATGCCATAAATGAAGTTTGAAATTTGTTTTCAATTGAGTTATTCTGAAAAAAAAAAAAAAAATTCCATCAGTCTCATATATGAAGATGCCTCATGGCTCAAAGGACATGGAGATGGTCAGAGTTTCTTGATTTCTTTTATTAATAAAGAATTTGAAGATTTCAGAGTATTTCATTTTGCTCTTAACTTGTAAGAATTTAGAGCAAAAATAAATGTTGAAGAAGTAACATTTTGGTGAGATAAAAATTCTCTTTTATGATCAGTCATCATTAAATGACAAATTTATTTCTCAGTGCTTGTATGTGACTGTTGTGGAATGCTTACTGTTCAGAAAATAATCTAGTTTATGTTTGACTACTGTAGGTCACTTGGAAGTTGACATGTGTAATTTTTGAGGATTTTATCTCTCTACCTCAAAAATGTGTCCTGGAGGAAACATGTAAGAGAAAAGTCATGACTTTCCCAAGTATATTTCCATGTGATATTTTTGTGATTTCTTATGGTATCAGTCATGTTATTCCATGAAACTTTACTGATGAGGCCTCATTTCCAGTACTGTCAAATGTTGCTATATGAATTTATTTAAATTCAAGAGTTCTTTGTGTTTCCTTGTGTGTGTGTTAATAAAATGTAGCATATGGGACCTTTTAGATAGAAGGGAGCTCATATTGTACTTTATATATTTTATCTAATTTTGATAAAGCTTATCCCTTCTGTATTCATAAAGCTTTTAAGTACTCAATGACTTTTTTTATTTTTTATCACTAGCTGAAGTTGACAAGAGTTGCCAAAAAGACTTTAGGTGGCCCAGAGATCATGGAATTATAGAATTGCTCAGGTTGGAAAAGACCTTAAATAACATCAAGTCCGACTTTAACCTAACCATAGTACCCTAACTCTAGCAACCCTCTGCCTCTCAGAGCGTTTTGTCTCTTTTCTAAAGGAAACAAGCTAATGAACAACCAACCACACCATTTTCCTTTTCTGAATGTTGATCTTGCAGCCCTGTTCTTCTTCATCTTTCAGTCCTAAGTATTCCATAACCTCTAAACCAAAGATGGCACCTGGTCAGGCTGCCTGGGGAATAGAGCAGGAGTGGGACTTCATGAGTAGATCACACCTTATATCCTATCCTCTTTCTTTTGACAGTCTTGTGATCTTCATAGGATAATTTTGTGTGATTTGAAGTCAGCTGTCTTATCTGTTGAACTGAGAATTAGGTTTGCCATTCCTGGGACAGGGAGGAAGTCAGTGCCACATTAACCATTACTGTCTCAAAGAATCTCAGCTGACTGCTTCAGAAAAAAGCTACTGCTGGTTTTGTCTCCTTTTAATAAGGAGTATCAAGTAGGATTATCAAGATTTTCCATGGCAGTTAGTGAGATTCAAAGTACATCATGGAAAGCTCTAGCTTTGGAAAATCTGACCTTTCTTACATATTAATTACACTATAAACAGCTTAAAAAAAACCACTTTATAATTTATCACACATTCAAAAATGTTCTTTATATGAACCTTTCTCACTGAAAAGCTCATTTCAGCTGCTCATCCAAACGCACAATACTTCAATTTTAATATATAATGTCACTTTTCTATGAAAATAGAAATGATCAATTAGTTCTTTCGAATCTGGAGTGCCTGCTTTTCTTTCATCCATCTCACCGAGAGTGTGGAAAGTCAGCTGTCATCAAGATGTCCCTGCATATATATATATATATGTGAAAATCACTTTGTTCAATCTCTGATAGATAAGGAATTAACTATTTAGCTTGGAAGAAGTAAGGAATTCTTTGTTGACAATGCTAACAATTTTCCCCATCTTATCATACTTGACAACTCTATTTCATGCATTTTCTTATTAAGGAGTACATCAATGCTGCATATAAATACTTAATATGCCATTTTAATAATTCAATACAGAAAATTCAATATAAACATTTAGAATTAATGCAGCTATTTTTCAATGCAACAAACACTTGTGTATTGCAGAATGTTAGAAAAGTTTAATAGGCTGGTATTTAGTCAAAGAAAGACTTTTGATGTTTTGTTATCTGTAAAAGCAGAAAAAAAGTAAGATAGAAAAATGAAAGATGGCACTACTGTTATAGACAACTACTCCTAATGTTATCATGTTTCATCACAGAAATTTCAGAAGCACTTCATTAACTGTAATTAGCAACTGGAAGAAACACTTAAATCATAAAAACATTGAAAAAAAAAAAGTGTTAGCAAGAAGTAGTTCTGGAGGGTGTGTTGACATAGGATTTCCAGCTGGAAGTTTCATCAGAGTCAGCTGAAGAAATGAGAATGGAAACATCCCCCAGGTGAGTTACCAGGATATTTAGCATCTTTAGCGTAGATTTTATATTACAACTATTATAATGATGATACCCAGAAGGGTCTGTATTTAGTTTATATTAGCCAGGGAGCTTGGCCATTGGTAAGCAGCCAGGAAAGCTGACGTGCTCCCCTTTGACTTATTTCACCATAAACAATAGATTATATGAGCTTTGTATGTGCTCATCAACAGCCCTGATGATAGGAAGGAATACTAAATTAGAGGCTACTAGGCAGGGAGCTGCAAACAATGGCTAAGCTTTTATCACCTGAAACACAGACTGCTAGAACAAGATCTTAGAAGACTGCAAGAGTCTCTTAACTTCCTAGGCCTTCATCAGAGTTATTTCCTACACACAGTCTGAATCCTACAAAACACGTTTCCATTTTAACAGAGATAATAAGCAAAATCCTGAGATTTTAAAAGGAGACCTAAGACAGGAAGGAAGTTCTTCAGAAATTCAAAGAAAATATGGTTTTAGCTACCGTATGGCCAGAGGAGTAAAAAAAAAAAAAAAAAAAGCTCATCTGTTTATCTGTCTCAGATAATAACAACAGCCAAAAGAAATCACAGCAAAAAAAAAAAGCAAACAAACAAACAAAAAAAAAACAACCTGTTAATACTTGAGGAATGGGAAATGTCTTTATATAAGACAAAATCATATAATGCATGTAAGACCAAGGTTAATGAATCAAGGTATTTCACATGAGTAGGTTGTTTGAAGGATTTGGGGCACATGGTATATGACCAAAGGATCTGGGACAGCAGAAACTCTGGCAGCAGTAGGATAGACATAAACTTCATTCTGCTGTAAGATCTTCATTCTCAAGAAGATCAGACCCCCAAAAATCTCTAATTCTTATTGACACTTTCCGGAGCTATATGGATAGAAAGAATTTATTACTGGAGAAATTCGATGTGACATTATTGAAGCAATTAAAAGAAAGAAGTCAGCATGTTTTGTACATTTAATCAGACATGAAAGAAGCTGAAGAACTAAATTATGTGAGCATGTGTGAGAAAAAAAAAAAATCAACAATTCTTAGTAGATGCAAAGGGAAGGGCATGGAAGGATGAATGGAACTGGAGATTTGGGATTAAGTTCAGAAGGCTGATAATAAGCAGCTGTGGAAATGAACCCACTTGAGTAAAAAATGGATAATCTGCATATTAATTGCCACACATGTTTAAAAGCAATGGAATTTCCTTCTTTTTTAACCTGATTTTTTTTCCTATCTGTTTGAAAAGTGCCAATAAATACATACTGAATAGATAAAAAGCAGACTCCATAAGATATCCCCTTGTTTTATGTTTTTTACAATGACAAAGCTCTCTAGTATTCTGCTTTCAGCTTTTGTAAACATTTTTATTCCATGAAAATTCAACAAGATGTTATGGGAACTTCATCTACAGTTTCATCCCAATACATAAAATATCATTGCAAAGTCAATGAAGAAGAAAATGATTTCTCCACAGAAACCTTTTGAAAATCCTTTTGAACGGATGATGTTATGCACTTCTATGATATATTAAAGCAGTTCTTTAAATGACCAGTTTTTAATCTTTTGTCCTTCAATTTTCTTCTCAGGAACAGAGCTGTGTGAATCTGGACTAGAGTTATTTGATAGTCATGACCTTACCATGTGTTCAGAGTAAATCATGGGAAAGCTGCTTGGAATGTAAATGTTGTCCAGCTGGCCTAGAATTTCACTCAGACCTCATTTATGGTTTAATTCTTTGTTAAGCTTTGCTTTCATGTTACTTCTTTCACTGCATTTTCTGCTAACTGATATCCTTGCTATGTTGTTTCTTTCCTCAATAGGAAACCTGAATTCTCACACATTAATGCTATTGCTGCTGCTGTTATTAACACTGTAATTGTTGTTTAACAATCCAAGTAATTAGTTCACATGTAATCAAGGTGTGCAGGACACTGTGCAAATATTTGGGCACAATAAAGTGCCTGTGATCGTAGATTCTCGGAGGCATCCTTTAGGCAAGGAAAAACCCAAAACATTGTAATAACAGTATATTTATCTCCTTCGAGATCTTCACAGACAGATTCTTGGCTATTTATGCCATACAGAAGGGATCAGCAAAAACTCATTCTTTTCCTGTACACCGCACTGTGGAGGTTTATTTATCCTTTTCCCAACTTAGGAAAAATTCTGTAGTAAGAGGGAACTGAGATTGCTCAGTCTGACGAAAATGAGACTCATGGGAGACCTTATTGCTCTTTACAGCTGCTTGAAAGGAGATTGTAGTGAGGTGATGGCCAGACTTTTCTCCCAGGTAACACTGATAGAAGGAGAGGTAAAGGCCTTAAAGTTGTGCTGGGGGAGTTTCTGGTTGGATATTAGGAATAATTAGTTCTCAGAAGGAGTAGTGAGGTATTGGAACAGGCTGCAAAACAACATTTTCCTCATGTCTTTATTGTCTTGATGAGCATGAAAGGAGTGGTTTGAATAGGGATACTGCAAGACAGCCCAGAATTTGGAGTGGCTTTCTCCAAGGCTTAAAAAATAACTTTGTCTGGAAAAACTGAACTCTAAATCTGCCAAGATGAGAAAAATCAAGAATGGCAAAACTTGGTTACTTTGAGTGCATCCCTAGTTACAGAAAAAGCCAGAGGAAGAGCTAAAGAACTGAACTCAATTTATTAGCTGGGGATTACTCCAGCTGTTTGGCACACACACTTTTTTTTTTTTTTTTTTTTTTTTTTTTTTTTTTACTAATACTTAGATTCTTTCTAACATTTCTAACTACTTCAGATTGCTTCTGTAGAAAAACCGGACCCTTTTGACTATTCTCTGTTAAATATGAAATATGACTGTCATTGTCAGTTCTTCTCTGTGAAATCACACAGGACAGCTGAAGCATTTCAGTAGAACTTCTGCAACATTCTGTATGGCCATGAATTTCTCTTCCTTCTGCCCATGTGGCTCTACTACCTAAGCCAAAGGAAATATAGAACTTTGAATTGCTGAGCTTCTATTCTTTAGTTTGAGAAAAGTGTAAGATACAAGGGAATTTGAGTTCTTATTTGATTAAATTTAACTAGCACTTTTGTGAGGAACTAATATCTGAAATGTATATTTGGCATATTCATAAACATTACCCAACATTTTGGAGAAGATTCAAGGAGATAAGACTCCATTAAACCAATATGTAAAGAGAATGAATAAGCTCTAGGGATTCTGGGGACACTGAATTTTTGGAGTTAAAATTTCAGATAAGTATTTCACCACCCATCAACTAACAGGCTGAATGAAGCAGAAATGGCAGAATGGATACATAAATTGTTTCCTGCACATACATTCTGTGTAATAAAAGGAGCAGGAATTTCTGCAAAAATCACATCAGGTATTGGTAATGGCATTAATGCATTATCTGTCCAGCCTCTAGTTTATAATATGTTCTAGTCTATCTTTCCTTTGTTTACCAAGCTTCTGTAATCAGTCTAATTCTTTCCTTCACTGAAGTTTGGTGGAGTGAAAATAGAGATTGCCCTGCATTTCTTTCAACAGACCCAGAGGGCTTCCACAGAAGGTATTTGACAAAGCTTATGAGAATCTTTTCACATTTCCCTCCCCTTACTGTTTGAGGAAATATTTAACATACACATAACATAAAAAAATAAAAAAATAAAAAAATAAGCTGTATTGTGTGCTAACTTGTCAGTTTAGATAAATTGGAAATCTCCATTCATTTCAGCTGATCAGCATTATCTTACATGCACGACAAGGTTAAACGTGCTAAAATTTGCTAACATGGAGGAAAAAAATATTCCTTTCAGTATGAGAATATTGCCCTATTTTCATTGCCTCTGAAGTACGCTTATTTTGTATTGAACATTGCTAATCTGTTGTACTTTTTTCTTGTCCAAGTACGTCTGTTATGGTAAATACAGTGCTTGATTACACTGCTTTGTTTTTTTCCAGGCACTGATCTCATTATGAAGAAGACAAACCTCTGCTTCATGGTGACATTATTAATTGAGAACAAAATGGCAAGAGCAGTTAGTCATGTCATGATTTAAAGACAATAGTAAAGGAAAAGTTGTGCTTTACAGTGACAATTAATGATTAAATATTTACCATATCGTGAGCAAGAACACAGTATTTCTGGTGCTGAGACTTACTGTTCAAAGAAAAAAATTGTTTTTGGTACAGCAAAAATATTGTCCTGCCAATGCACATGTATTGTTCTACTTGTTAAATAAACATAACACTTTAAATTATCTTGTAATGGAGTGTAAAAATAAAATAATCTTGCTTCAGACACAAGAATAATTGTAATATCATGAAAAAAATTGAACACTATATTTATTCTATGATATATTGAAGTGTCATTGAAGCCAGCACTTCTTGTGTTCTAATCTGGTCAGAAAGTGTTGATTTACAAAGAATCAGTCTTCTCCTCGAAAAGAAAAATGCCAAGAATTCAGGTAATAGTGAATTGACACAACTAGATTTGAAAAGTTACAACAATGACAGTTCCAATGTACACTAGAAAGCACTGAAGTAGGTTTACTTTTAAATGGAATGTTATTAAACAAATCTAATATCCAAAAGCCATGAAATATGAAATACACATGCACTGTGTTATTTTTATTTTTTTTAAACTTCCAAGAAACAAAGAGACAGTGTTTTTGATACATTCAATCCAAATGACCTCCATTTGTAGATCAAAATTTATAGTTGTGAGACAGTATCTGTAGCACAGAAAGAAAATGCGCTAATCAGAGTGTCTTCACTGAGGTTAACAAGTTCTGCAGACATTTCTGATTTGTGCCAATAAGTACTGAGGGTGGAACCAGCACCTAGATCTTTTTGTTAGGTTGGTAAGTTAATGCCCACCTTCATAATACTAGATCATAGAATCATAGAATCATAGAATTACTCAGGTTGGAAAAGACCTTGAAGATCATCAAGTCCAACCGCAGCCCAACCAGTAGCCCATCTCCCAAAAAACCACCACAACAACAAACCTCTGCTAAATCATATCCCTGAGTACCACATCCAAGCGGCTCTTAAACACATCCAGGGACGGCGATTCAACCACCTCCCTGGGGAGCCCATTCCAGTACCTAACCACCCTTTCTGTAAAGAAGTTCTTTCTAATATCCAACCTAAACTTGCCCTGGCGCAACTTGAGGCCATTTCCCCTCGTCCTGTCACAAGTCAGTAGTGAGAATAGACCTGCCCCACTCTCACTGTAAGAACCTTTCAGGTACTGGAAGACAGCAATAAGGTCTCCCCTCAGCCTCCTCTTCCTCAGACTAAACAGCCCCAGCTTCCTTAGTCTCTCCTCATAGGGCTGATTCTCCAAGCCCTTAACAAGCCTCGTTGCCCTTCTCTGGACCTGCTCCAGTACCTCCATGTCCTTCTTGTGCTGAGGTGCCCAAAACTGGACACAGTACTCGAGGTGAGGCCTCACCAATGCTGAGTACAGGGGCAGGATGACTTCCTTAGTCCTGCTCACCACACCATTCCTGATACAAGCCAGGATGCCATTGGCCTTCTTGGCCACCTGGGCACACTGCTGGCTCATATTCAGCCGACTGTCCATCAGCACACCAAGGTCCCTTTCCGTCTGGGAGCTTTCCAGCCACACCTCCCCAAGCCTGTAGGATTGCCTGGGGTTGTTATGACCAAAATGCAGGACCCGACACTTGGCCCTGTTGAAACTCATTCCATTAACCTTGGCCCATCGATCAAGTCTATCCAGGTCTCTCTGTAGTGCCCTTCTCCCCTCAGGCAGATCAACACTCCCTCCCAGCTTAGTGTCGTCTGCGAACTTACTGAGGGTGCACTCAATCCCCTCATCCAAATCATCAATGAAGATGTTAAACAGAAGCGGCCCAAGCACCGAGCCCTGGGGGACGCCACTTGTGACTGGCCGCCAACTGGATTCCACTCCATTGACCACAACTCTCTGGGCCCGGCCATCCAACCAGTTCTTCACCCAGCGGAGCGTGCACCCATCCAAACCACGGGCAGCCAGCTTCTCTACCAATGATGTCAACTGGAGCCTGAGAAATAATATCCAGAAAGAGGAGGTGAGACACTAAGATGATGACAGGGCTGGAGCATTTCTCCTATGAGGAAAGGTTGAGGGAACTGGGCTTGTTTAGTTTGGAAAAGGCTCCACAGAGACCACATTGTGGCCTTCCAGTACTTGAAGGGTGCCCTGCAGACATGCTGCAGCCTTTGCTGAATGGTTCAGCTAAAGGTGCAGTAGATGAAATGATATTATCGGTGAATCAGAGTGGAAAGGATGCTCAGCTGCCTGTTCTGTGTGCATGAGACAGAGACAGTTAACTTGTTCTTTCTCTGCATCCCTCTGATGTATCACTGGAATATTTCTCAACTATTTTGAACTTCAAATAATGTTGATCCAATGATAAGAAACCTGCGGTGCTAAGCTACTCTCACAATTCAATGTACATTTTTCTAGGTTAATTTAAATCTCCCTGGTCTTCATTTAAGCCTGTTACTTCTTGCCCTACTAACAGCAGATATTTAGGATGGTTTATTATCTTACTCTCTGAGCTTATTTTTATGCATTTGAGGGCTGTTAGGCAGATATGCAATATAATCTGAATTTTCCCCTCCAGACTACATATTACTTCCATCACAATTTGTCTGCGGGTCATATATCCAAGACCTGTGATTGTTCCCATTGTTCTCCAGTCTTTACCTAATCAGTCTATGCTTGAAGTATATGCCTTTAATGAAGCACACGATTCAGCTATCTCCTTGTAACAACTAAACACATTTTAAAAATTTCTTCCTGTGACAATGCTATTTCAGATTCAAGCATAATATTTGACTTCTTTCATAATAGGAGGGCTACGAGCGTTCTCTTCAGTTTGAGATTCACTATTACACCCTGGCCTGACACTGCAGAGATTCCACCTCCATTAATAATTTTATAACTCACATTTAGAAACCATTCCTCCAAAGTCAAAGTCCCGACTTACAACACATTGCAACCCCTCTAACCTGGACAGAATTAAAAAGTCAATAAAAGCACTCTATGCCACATCATCCAAGTTGTTGATGAAAGTATTGAATAGTATTAGACCCACAGCAGAACTCTGAGGAATGTCATTTGATACATTTTCCATTTTGACAGCACACCAATTACTATTCTCCCAGTACCATCATCTAACGGGTTTGTGCTCACCTTGTATTAGTTTCCTCTTAGTCAACATCTTCCTATCTTGAGTAAATGACAATATGTAAGAAGATCTCTGATGTCTTTTGCCTCTGCTTAAGAAGACTGAAAAATTTGTTTATGATTGTACAGGCAGTCTCCTTCAGACAGGCACTGTGGAAAATACAGAAGCCACATGAGCTACTGCTTGATATGAAAACTAAACTATAAGACTTCTATATGCTTTAGCCTGTGACAGTGTTGATACACTGGTAGTACAGAAAGGCTAAAGAGACAAGAGGCATGTCACGTAGACTTTCAGTGTCACTGTAGTCTTCTTCCTCAACATGTAGGAGATGTCAGGCACAGTGCAAGTCTTGGATACCCTGAACATCAAACACAAACAACTTGCATTTTTTTTAACATGTTGCACACTGTAGGAACCTGTTATTTTAGAAATGTATTCTGTCATTACATCAGGCAGTATCTTTCACTGACTCAGTTAAGCTGCCATCATTTACTGCATCTTGAAACTATCATCAGTAAATCCTTTTTTCTTTTTTCTTTCACGTGTTTTTTGTTTGTTGCAAATATTTGAAGTTCAACGTGGATAGTGAGGGAAAAATTGAATTTTTGATATACTCATGTGCAAATGAATTATGATTATATTGCTATAGATAATATTGTTATTCCAAACTTAACATTTGCAAAGGTTTTTTTACAGTAATGAGGAACTATGAAAAATACTCTTTTCTTCTTCAGTGCTAAATATCCTTAAAAATAAGTAGGTTTTAAATGTAAAGAAAATAAGGAAAACAGTAAGGAAAAGAACTACAGAAAAATGAAATTGTGAACAACAACAGCCACTCTTTTTCTGATGCTATTTGTGCCACATTTATACCAGATGGACTGTTGTAAAAGAGAATTCTGTTAGAGTTCCAATTTATAAAACCAGTGGCAGAAATTCAGGTCATCCATCACACAGTGCACATGTATGACCACCCTAATAAAAGTATAAGTGACAGTTGTTGTAGGATGTCAAAACAATGATCTGAACCTTTCCTGCAGTAAAAATAGCACTAGACAGACAGACAGACATATTTCTGAAACCAAAGCTCAATGATGGCAGTAATTGATAACAAAATATCATTAATTTAGCTTTGCTCAGTGTGGCTTTAAAAACGTGAGTGCCAAACAGTTCACAAAATTCCTTTGTTATAAATGGAAAGAAAGTAAGATCATTTATCAATAAAGAATGAATAAATAAATGAAGTCAAACTCTGAAGTCCTCCCAGCAGAGGTGGGAATAGAACTGGACACAGGTTCAGCACATTACCAGGTGGAATTCTTCAACAAGTAAACAGGATCAGGAAAGAGGAAAAATCTCAATGGATTAATGAAAGTGATTAATATGGGATTTAATCATTTTGTACTCGTTAATCCAATGAAATACACTGAAACTGATTGGGATTTGTAATGGAAGTCGTGTTCAATAAGTGGTTTAAAGTAAAACAGTAGGACTTTGTTAGAGTACGAAACATGCAATCTAACATGAGCTCAGGAGAAACTAACGTCAGTTACAGAATCTTGTATTTCAGTTACTAGGTTTGGAAAATAACATCTGATTACTTTAGAAGAGATGGGCAAGCACCTTTCTGTCTCCTTCCTGCTGATTTTCATGTCCTAACACACCAGGGCTCTGGAAGTACATTCTACAGCCCTGTAAACTGGGTTTTAGTGCATGATCTCAACCTCGACACAATAATGTTACAACTGTTAAAATATTATTAAGAAACTTCTTCAGAAAGAAGTGGTATATAGAGGGATTTTTTATAGTTTAAATTTTTACTACTTTTTAAGTTTGGTTTTAAAAAGTGTATGATTTTGAAAACTTAGTCTTCCAAAGTATTTAAACTGAGAGTGATATACATTTTTGCCAAGAATCCAGAATCTGCTTAGAATGGTTTAAGAGTGATGTTATTGCTGTGTCTCAAAATGCCATTATAGGTGGCTGAGCATCAACAAACATCAGGATATTTTAGAGACTGGTCCTTGTCTCCACATATTTTAGCTTACACTCCTAAAATGAAGAAAAATCTCAAACTGTTGCTGACAGAGTTCACAAAAGTCTCAAGTAATGAAAATATTAACTAATGTTGAGGATAGATTTCCCAAATTAAACCAATTGCAATCATTACTTGACATATTGGACTGTGAGCTACTTGATGAATTAGGGCTTCAGTAAAATTAGGTATATATAGCTACTTATTTAGGAAGGAAGAATACCTGCTTACAGCATGGGTATCTATATCTCCATTAAAAATGGTTTTGCAAAGGGCACACTGAGACAACAGCAGATAATCAACTGAGCATTGGCTTCAGTACAATTATTTGGCCAGAGGGCTAATGAAATCCTGGTTGTGTATATAGGAGCTTGTAAAAAAATGTTACAAGCAGTGATCCAATCAACCTTTAAATATCTGCATTTAAAAGAGAAATCTGATAAGAAAGGAGGCACATCTGTCCCACAGAGACATGTGTAAGAAGATTCAATTGCTTGAAATTAAGCCTAAAGAAGCTTAGTCGATAAGTAGAGCACACATTTAATAGCAAACTCCGTTAATCATTGGTACAGTTTAAAACTGTAGTAGATAACTTCTCAGTAACTGGAAATTTAAATATAGCTGGCACTCCTCTAGTTTGTGTTGCAAGCAGAAGTTCATGAGGAAAATTCAGTCCCTTGTTTTATGGGGATATTCACATTGTAGTGGTTTTGTCCAGCTTTGCCATGTACAGATACATAATGCAATTTAAGTACAAAATAACCTATCACAATGCTCTAGATTTTTACTTTTATACTAGGCTTTGAGAACTACATAGTCTGCTGTGCAAAAAAAAAAAAAAAAAAAAAAAAAAAAAAAAAAGCAATCATTTTGCATTCAGCATCATTTTGCATTCAGCTCACACACCTAACCAATACAAAAGGGTTTTACTTTGATTTTGTCTGGTTTTGATACTTTTAGAGACATGGCTGTGACTAAAATGTCTCTAAGCCTAACTGATGTGTCTACTTATTCAAATAATAGAGAATTCAGTACCAGCCTTTGCTGTTAAAATTATACATGAATGTACAGACAAGATATATGCTAGTTTTAATTTTTTTTATTTTTTTTTATATTTATTTATTTTATGTACTAGAGGTTTATTCTTATATGCTCTGTAAGAGCAGCTGGTAAAATTCAGTGTACTGACATTTCTATGCAAATATATCTGAACTGGGATCTTTGTTGTTAATGGCATTAATATTATGATTGTTATTGGTATTAATACTATGTTAAACTCGTATATTTATTCAGAATATGATCATATTGTCAGCTATCTATCACGGCAGTAACCTATAGCAAGTTACAATTTACACTATGACTAAGAGTCATATTTCATCTAAGACAATAATAAGGGTTGGGATAAGTGAATGTTAAAAATTGCACTGTCAGCAGCACCACATATTCACAAGCGTATTTTTGGAAACTTTAAAAAATTCATTTCCTATTCTCTTAGAAAGTTTTCTTATAGAGTAGTCTGGTTCTCAACTTGCACTTCTGGTCATTGCTGCAATGACTATGAAATATTTCCACTGCATATGAAATTCATGTCTATCCTAAGAAATACGAGTAATGTCATGACAAGAATTGACCCTGTATGATTAACCTTTTACAAAAGGAGTTAATTAATGAGTCTTTGGGAGCTTGCTTTCATGGTCTGTGATGCCAGGAAACTCTGTGGAAGACTCCTTTCAAGATTCAAGCAACTTTCATCATTCAGTAAATGCCTTCTGTTAGTTCTAGCTCAAGCCTCAAAGCAACCAGAAGAGGTAGTAAGACTTGACAGCCATCTCCCTGAGTATACCACAAACACAGTTATAATCTAGAATACAGGTCACACAAATATCACCCAATGAACCACCTGTTTTCAGTCAGTAATGCTATCTTTGCCATCATTTAGAACATGCAGCTTATCCTAGACCATACAGCATATTTTGGAATGTATTACTGTAAATTAAAAGTAGGAGATACTCTACAGAATGCTGAAAAATATACAACCTTCTTGTTAAGAATGAAAAACATATCTACCATCCTAACAAATAAATATGTGTGCAATCTGCCAGAAGCTGGCTGAATATATGTAAATACATGATAATTAGCCATGGCTCAGGGTATAACATTTTCAAGAGGTAGTAAGGCAGTTTTTCATCTGATTAAGCAGTGAATATGCAATAGTAAAAGGTCAACTCAATGTGAGTCTGCCATGTGCTGTTCTAACAGCATCATGCCGATATAAGAGGGTAGGTATCATTTAAAGTAGAAACTCATTTTCTCAGTCATCATTTTCCCTAATGTCTCACAGCACAAGAGATATATTCAGTGAGTGGAGAGAAATGCAAGCCATGACTTCAAGGCAGTTTTCAGACATGGCAAAATACAGAGAAAAGACTGATCAGGCATTTTTGATCCCTGTACAGACAGCTTGAGTGACCTTGGAACAGCGCAAGGAGAAGTGTATGTACCAAAGGGCTATTTGACAAAACATACCTGCCTTTGAGTTTTCATTTTGTATTTAAATGTTATTACTTTCATTTCATAGGTGAGGAAGTTTAAGCAAGCAAATAGCATGGCTACAATCACACAATGACTTAGCCAGGCTAAAATGCAATGAAAAATCTTGACTGACAAATATCTGCCAAGACTGCATAATTCTGGTTTCTCATTATCACTCGCCCTTCATCTGTAACTTGCATAGAAATTGCCCTGCCTCTGCTTGCCTTAAGGGGCATCTTCTGTAGTGTAACTGCTATATAGAAATAGATGCAGTTTAGAACCAAGGGTTGGATGAACATGACTGGAGCCCTCTCAGTCTCCTCTCACAGTTAACATGTTTCCAGAGCTTCCCTCCAGGATCTGCACAGCCTATCTATGCTAAGGTACTCCATCTCTATCCATTCAGCTCCTTCAGAATTCATTCATGCTGTTAAAATTCGAGCCAGATATTCTCTCATGAGATATAGCTGCTTGATACAGGAAAGGTATTGTTCATATCAGCTGTCCCAGGGGGATGGGATTAAACATGCATATTCTGCCTTCTGAAATGAGGGTGCTCAGAAAAAAAAAGCACGTTTTACACATCCCACTCAAGGAGGTAAGGAGAGTTACAGTGGAGTGCTATGCAGTTGGCGCCTCCATTAAGCTGAGCTCTGTTTGTGTGTGCAATGCAGCAGCACAGTTTTAATGAGAAACTCCCTGGATGTTATTACTGTGAAGCAAAGTATTGCTATGCAGTTTTATTG
Organism: Excalfactoria chinensis; assembly: GCF_039878825.1. Taxonomy (NCBI): domain Eukaryota; kingdom Metazoa; phylum Chordata; class Aves; order Galliformes; family Phasianidae; genus Excalfactoria; species Excalfactoria chinensis. Next base: position 10,344,582 of record NC_092825.1, on the reverse strand, counting down.
CCAGATCACAGAATTCATCTTCTCTCTCTTGGCCTGAGCTAAGCACACTGTAGAAGAAGCCAAAAAAATAAATAAATAAATAAAAGTCCATCTTATTCCAGCAGTGTCTTTGAAATGGCTTTTTTGTCTTGAAGGTTTGCAGCTTTAACTCTTGACTGATTACTGAATCTTTGTGATTTAGATGGTCCACATGTGTGTACCTGTTATACTAGTACAGGATTTTGTTCTCCCATTCCTCCCCCAGCACAGTAACCTCTGGCTGCTTGCCAGCTCCAGCAGTATGTGATTTGCATTGGAAATTCTGCAGTATGAAGAAAATTTCAGTGCTCAGATCACTGCTGGGGCAGTCATGGCTGTTGCTCCAACAATTTAGACTTAACCTCTCAGGTTTTGTTTCTTACAATGCTGTCACACAGCAGAAATCAGCATCATTATCTGGAGTGGCACTGATGGGGGAGGCTGGCAGGAGATGCAGCTGATTAAGAGCCTGCAATGAAGAAAGAAATATGTGACAAAATTGATTGGGAAAAAAGGGTGCAGACAGATGCTGCTGTTTTGATTAATGAATTAAAACCTGTAAGGAATGCTCTAAAGACTGCTAAAAAATCTCCAACAGATCACATACTCAGCATCCTGGTAGATCTGGAATGAGTGTAACACACACAGCTTCTCCTGTTTGGTAGAGTTGCAGGCTGTAATTGCAACAGAGTGGTGCTGGCCGGCTCATGTTACTGACTGCTGACATCACTTTCTACCTCAGTTATTCACCTCAGAACAGGGTGTGGGGGACTCTCAAAGTCTGTTGCTTCAGCAAAACTGGGACTCTGTCCCCCCCACAAAGACTGCATAGGTTCTCTGAATTCTTGTCCTCCTTCAGAAACCGACTCACTGCATGTTCTGGAGTGTAATATAACTACTACCTTGGTTTACTGGCATGTATGTGTCACTTACAGAGGTACTGGGTAAACCACTAAGTAATATTTGAATAGAATTCCAGTAATATCCAATACTATCTAAATATGAGAATATTCACTGTTCCAACAGAAATAAGAGGGACAAATAACATAAGGAATTCACTGTGGCAAGAATCTCTTTCATGAGCTATGTTTCTCTTTTCTTAAGCACTGTGGTTGTGGACAGATAATCAGCTACTGTAATTAAGTACATGATTAAGTAAAAGCAAAGTATCTGGCCCAGATCCATTTTTTCTGAAGATAATTTGATAGGAAAAAATTGATCCCTTGTGAAACATTTCATTTTCTCTGTGTTCCCTAAAGCCCTTGCAGTATGCCTGCTTTCCTAACATATCCCTAAAGAGTCTTCACCTTCTGCACATTAACTCTGCTTTTCAGATGTTGGATTTGAAGCTACAGATGTACTGGATGATGAGCTGACATAGATGTCTATAATGCTACATAGCAGGCTAAATTTTCCACTATAAGGATGCTGAATTGAATTTTTCTCTTCTGTAGAGCTACTCAATCCAATGTAATTTATGAGAACTCAGTGGTTTAAGGCCATAGGCCCTAAAGTCAAATTTGGTTGAAACTGGCCAATCACTTCAAAAAACCCCAGAAGTTGAAAAGTGGGTTGGTAAAACACACTGAGGCAAGCACTTTGGGGAACATCAATCCCTCTCTGTATTTCCTGGTGTATCGTGGAAAATGAAAAAGTTCTCATTTCTTCTTAAAGCTAATTTTTCTTAAGTGTATTGTAGAAGTTTCTCTTAAGTAATTTTTAATGTAATAAAAACTGACTAAACCTTCTCTCCCATTTTGGGCTGTACAATATGAATCTGAGCTTTCACATACATCCAGTAGCTCTCTAATTAATCATGGAGCATTACTGCAAAACAGGAAAGTGTACTTGACTCATACATGCACAACTGGGGAAATCATTTGTAAAAGAAATCCCCTAGACTTCCTTTATTTATCACAAAAGAGCAAAGAGAGATGCAGGTTTTTTTTCTCTTTATAGGTCACCTCTACATTTGCATCCACAAATTAGAAAAATGCTGAAATACAGGTAGTAATCCTTAGGGAATTCATGCACTGTTGGAGAGGATTTCTCCCAGAATTCAGTTCTCAGGATGATAAATACTTTTATTAATGAAATGTAACTAAAAAGTTATTTTTTTCTTTCCATATCTGTAGATTTCATCTGAGATACCTGAGTTAGATCCATGCTAGAGCTGGGACAAGTCCCAGAATGCCATGTAAAGGGGAAAATATGGTCAGAACAACTTAAACTTCTTCAGAAAATAGATGTTCAGCTCAGAGTGTTATGGTAGATAAAGTGTCGATCCTTTGAGGTGTTGGGTGTTTCAAAGCACCAGCATACTGAGGACTCTGGATGAAATACAACTGGCCTCCATGGTTGGCTATAAAAATCACATTACTGTGAATTCTCTGCTTCTAAATAAATTATTCTGTTACTCTAATCAGTCTTGTCAGAGATCCACTCTCTTCCAGTACAGAAATACAGCTTTACTCAGCTGCTCTCAGCTAGAGGCAAGGTTCCTCATGTTCTGTGAAGCAAACTTTCAACAGCTGACTGATAGAGGTTTTGATGCAAGCTCTGTTTCAGTAATGAACAGATCTTTAACTTGTATGAAATTAACCTTGATTACATAACAAAAATTCTGCTTGAGCTCTGCACAAACTTAGTAAGATTGCCAAGATGTGTCATTGCATTAGGTTTGCTGTCATCCCTCTTGCTGTTCCACTAATGCCACTAATGTTTGGCTGCTGCTTTACCTGGTTATCCAGTATTATTCCAGTAAGACCTCTCTCCAGAAACCAATACCATGTTTGCCTTTCTAGTGCACAATACACAGCTCAGATTCACACTAGAAAACTACTACTAAGGCATACGATAACTTTGGCAGAACCAATGCTATGTTAAGATCATTGAAATGAAAATCATAAAAGCTTAGGACCTCAGTGGTGCCCAATGGAGCTTGGGGCAAGCTGAGTGATGCTGCTAGTGTCTCCTAGAGGAGTAGCACAGACATGAACAGCCCTGTGTCACTTGACTCTGACAGTTATAAAGTGAAAATGCCTTTAACAGTAGACAAAGCATAACTTTCCTTATCTAGAGTACAAGTTCACTGCCTTTTGAGTGAAACCTGATTGAGGACTGAAGTAGATGGATGATCAGTTTGTTAAGAATCAGTTATGTGAAGCTTGAGGCCAGAGCTATCAAAATAATGGCAATCACAGTTTAAGAGGAGGAGGTTCTCTTAGCATAAGCAAGAGCTTGTGTAAGGACAAGAAGTGGTCATTCAGCACATTCCTCAACACCCTGATGCACCATCAGGCAAGGTCAGTCACAAAGCAGAAGGAAACCAGAGCCTTTAATTGTGTGTGGTAGGAAGTTGGAGTCAGAGAATGGGCAACAAAATGGGGGGATATGAGTAATGCCCTGATACTGCCTTTTTCATGCAAAACTCACTCACAAAGAGTTTCACCCTGTAGCTATGATATTATTCTGGCCCCAAAATTTACTGCCTGTCTGAAACTTGCAGTATAGCCAAAGGAAGTTTGAGTACATGGAAAAGCTGTAGATTATGGACCCAAGGCTACATATAGATATTTATTACCCATCCAAGATTTATAATTGAAGTGGATATTCTGGTAATGTGATAATGACCTGATTACAATTTTTATCACTATTTCCCAGAGAATCCAAATGCCCCAGAAATGTAAAATTTATCTGCTCCATCCATATTCTACTGCCAAGTCTGACAATGCATACAAGCCCTGCATGCTGTTTCTGAGGGCTTCTTGTGGGGAGCTTTTATGTTATCTCTTTTTTATGCCCAGGCCAAGAGATTTCCTGGCCATTAGCCTAAAACAGAGTCAGTAAATAGCAGGTTTCTCTAAGCCTGCCAGGTGCCAATTTAGTGCCTGGTGTAGCCCTGTAAACTATCAAAACCTGCCTAAGGCATCTGCTACAGATGTTTTTTCATCTGAAAAATGAAGGGACAACAATTTAACCATATGTTGTAGGTCATTGATACTATTCCATGATATAAAAGGAAGCACACAATGGAATTAAATAGGGACCAAATGCAAAAAAATAGTTTGTATTAGTGAAAAAGGACTATGAAGATAACTTTCTGTATTGGCTCTGTTACAGTTTGACAGCTTGGACAGGTTAAATTTTCATTTTACTTGATATAAATCTCAATTTTGAAAGAAAATGCAAAATGGATACCTCAGAATGGAGAAATTATTTTCATTATTTTAAAGCTTTGCACAGAACAGATTCACAGAATCACAGGGGCTGGAAGGGATCTCTAGAAATCATCAAGTCCAACCCCTTACTAAAGCAGTCTCCCCACAATAAGTTTCACGCGTAGCTGATCAGGTGGGTCTTGAATATCTCTAGAGAAGAATCTGCAACCCTTCTGGGCAGCCTATTCCGGTGCTTCATCACTCTGACAGCAAAGTTCTTCCTTGCCCTAGTATGGAACTTCTTGTGATCCAGTTTGTGCCCATTGTCCCTTCTTTTATTGCTGCATGCCACCAAAAAGACTTAGCCCCCACCAGCCTGACTCCCACACTTTAGATCTTTATAGACATTGATGAGATCCCCAAAAGCCTTCATTCTCCAAGATGAGCAGCCCAGCTCTCTCAGCCTTTCCTCATACAGAAGATGCTTCAGACCCCCAGTCATCTTTGTGATTCTCCGCTGGACTCTCTCTAGGAATTCCCTGTCATTTTTTAACTGAGGAGCCCAGAACTGAACACAGTACTCCAGATGAGACCTTACCAGGGCAGACAAGAGCGGGAGGAGCACCTACATAAAGTATCTGAAGCTGCGAACATTTTATTGCAAATCAATTGTCTTCTTAATTGAATAGACTGTATTTCTTTCTCCCATCATCCAAAATGGGGGATAGGATCAGGAAAGTATTCAAATGAGCTGAAAAAGAAATCAGAAAAGGTATCTTGGGGCATAGTAAGAGATCACTTGTGCCCCGGTGGCACAGTGGTAGAATTGCTGCTTGCAACACCGGTGGCCTAGGGTTCGAATCCCCCCTGTGGCGCAGGGGGTAGAAGTGCCACTTTGCTACACAGAGGGCTTGAAACCCAGGAGTTGGACTCGATGATCTCTAAGGTCCCTTCCAACTCGCACGATACTGTGATACTGTGTGATACTGTGATCACAGGATTGCAAAACCCTTTTAATCGCCAGCTCATCATACTTAAAATTTAAAAAGATATTTTCCTGCTTATCTGGTAAAGTAAACTCAAATATATTAAAAATAATATATAAAAATGTATTTGATATAAAATTGAAATTCTATGCTCTTTTTATCTGCACATTGCCAGAGGGACCGTGAAATACCTGATAATCCCTTTCCTCTTAGAGTGAATTTTTGATGACAGTGAATTTTCTTTTTTTCTTTATAGAGGTGACCAGATTATTCTGTTATCCACCCTGTGTTGTAATGGGAGGTTACAGCACTTGATGACACAGAGACATACAGATGCCAGCTCAGGCTTCTCCTCTTGCCCTGCAGCTGCCTCCCTGCAAACAGGACAGGGACAGTAAGCCTGGATTCAGAAGGGCTGAGCAGTGCAGAAAGGGCTTGTTTGTGCAGCAAGCCTTGCCCAGTGACTCCTGAGCTTTTCTATAGCTAAACCCTACCAACTGCTCTACATAAATGAGCTCAATTAATTCCAGATCCAGTTTGGCATATCAGCAAATATTACACACACTTCTGGTTACTTGCTCAGTTCCATGCTACCTCAGATCTCTATACAGAGCTACATTGCATAAAACAGTTTTGTTCTTAGTGATTGTGGTTGATAAGCTTCATTTGATGTGTCTCAGGTCATTTGCCTCTGGAAGTGAGATTTGTTTTGCAGGTGTGAGACAAAGCATAACTGTCCATAAAACTGGGATTTTCAAAGGGAGATGGCAGCACAGCTGTGCTTGCTGTATTAACAGCATGCATTCCCACACCTGCAAATTCTTTATCTACTCATTTTTCAAACCTGGATTCACCTCTTGAAAATCAGAATTTCAGAAAGTATGAAAAAGACAAAGCTTACATTCCAAAAATTAGTTTCTTTAAATGTAATAGCCATTTGGAAAACAATAAGAGCAATGTGCAAAGGCTGTGCCATCCAATGCATGTACCAGTATCTTTTTGATTGTCAGAAGTGATGTTCCAGACTTAAGACACTGCATTCAGCTGATAAAGAGTTGGTGTCTATGCATGTGACAGGCTTAGACAATTACAGACAATGGAAATGCAATCAACATAGTGAGTTCACAGCTGGATACATTACTCCAGGTGAGGTCTCACCAATGCAGAGCAGAGGGGCAGGATCATCTCTCTCACCCTTTTGGCAGTGCTTCTTTTGATGCAGCCCAGGACATGGCTGGCTTTCTGGCCAGTGAGGACACATTGCTGGCTTGCATCTAGCTTGCCATCAACGAGTACATCCAAGTCCTTTTTGTCACAGTTGTTCTCAATCCTTCTGTCCCTCAGTTTGTGTTGATAGTGGGGGCTGTGGTGACCCAGGTGCACTTTCTTTAACATGGTGTACAATTTCCCAAACACTGTACTCAAGAGTGGTGAGATCTCTTTTCCCAGGCCTTGTTGTTTTCTTGTGGGCTTAGAGCTGAGGGCCATCACTTCTTGGTGAGTCCAATTGGTCTGAATGGAGCACAGCCATCCAACATCCTGTTCCAAACTCCAGCGGATAACTGCGCATTCCTTACTGGACACACAGCACTATGTGCCTATGCATTCAAGGACTATATTAGTCAATATACCACACAGAGTCACTGCTTTCTCAAGTTCAGTCCTTCCTCCTGGAGTTGTGATTGAAATCTGAGTATACAGGTACATGTTGTATGAATGAATTTACATTCCTCTGCAGAAGAGTCCTGGCTTTTTTTATCAGGTTCCTATATAGTGCTGTTAAGAACACTGCTGGACCATGATATAAAATGTGAAATCACTTCCAGAAGAACAGGGCTTTTCAGCAGAGGCCTGATGTCCATTTCTCATTACTCTGCTTAACTTACAGGAGCTCTGGGTTGGGAAGATTGATTCTTACTTCTTTATTCTTCAATTAACCTGTCCTCTGCTGCACTGCCTCGTTAATATTAATGTATTCTCCTTGAGCTCTGTTACTTACCCATCATGCTACATGATTTTACACTGCCAAACAATTAAAATACCCCCCCCCTCTTTTTTCCACTTTTAATTAACTTACTGACTACACTTTATGAGATATAGGAATTCCATTTTCTGAATCTAAGTATTCAAATTTATGAATGTAGTGAAAGTGAGCAAATATTTGGAATTGGAAAAGAGCTTCTGTGTTTGCTCACATAGAAAACCCAAATATTTGCCTAGCTCTAAAATGAATTAATAGCAATTGGATAGTTTGCCATCTGCTACTTACACTAAGTATTTCTGAAAGATGAGTGAAAATTTATGAAAAAAAAAAAAAAAACGTTTTTTTTTTTTAAAGATAGCTTGTGGAAAAGTAGTCTTTTTTTCTTATCTACTTGTCTCAAAAACTGAAAAAATTATCCTTACTATTCTCCACACCCAATTTTAAAAAAATAAATACTACTAATAATAATTCAGAATGGCAAATCCATTTTACCCCTCATAGAGCAAAAAACAACTTCCATATTTAACACTTTCCAGCATCCAAAGACACTCTTTTAGATATGTACCGAAATATTTGTTAGAAATTTAACTTTACCTTTGTGGTGCCCTATGCTGAAATGGAAGTGTTTAGCTGTTGTAAATAAATTAAAACTAACGTAACTGAAAACATTTGACCACCTAACTAGTAAAATCATTCAGACTTTACAAGAAATAAAATGAAATCTGAATGCTCAGATGATTAAAAAATGAAAGAAAAAAAAAAAAAGAAAAAAAGAATAAACTAAGTAAATTCCTATGTAAAAGTTATATATACATATATATACTATCTATATACTAACTATTCAAGTTATTTTTACTCATATGCTCCAATTAGAGCTCCATTAGAGTTTTGACAGAGTGATGTTTTCACTTAATGGACATTGAGTTTATTGCAATTTTATGTTTTCTAAATGAATGAATCGATGCAAGACTTTGAGTGCTGGAAAACTAAATATTAAAGCAAAATATTAATTATGTGTAAATGAAAGAATATTGCCAGTTTTCAACAAGAGAATATAGGGATAACATGAGACAAAAACTCACAGGGATGAATGTGTTAATTTCCTGACTGAGAGCTCTGTAACAGTTCTTTATCTGTCACCTATAAACATCACAGTGCAGCCACTGAAATGCTGGCTGTCTGAAAGGACTTGTATATAATAGCACATCCAATATCTGCTATTATCGTAATGTCAGGTGACGTGCTGTCTTTAGGCACTTCCCACTTGTGAAAGCGCTCAACCTGAGCGCTAAGCCCTGGGGAAATGACTTGAATAACTGAAAAAAATGTTCTTACTGCACTGTTAGACACAGTGATGGCACCCATACACAGGAGTTAAACAAAGTTCAACCAGTGATGTCTCTGAATTTAACCTTCTTTTAATCTCAGCTTATAGCAAATTCAGCTACTTTGCAGCAGAAATTCAGCAGAACAGCATTTTCAGAGCTCTGTACTCCTGTTATTGGTGAGCTGAAGCTGAGGACAGAGCTGAGAGCTGTTTGTGTGGGGTTTACCAGCAGTGGGTCACCAAATGAATAACAGCTAGAGCTCACTTGCTTCTGTTTTGTGAGCTGGCTGATTTGCAGAGCTGTTCATTTTAGTCATGCCACCTCAGCACACTGAGCCCTATTACCCTTAGTGTGTCTTCATGCAGCCAGTGCTGTTACTCTAGGGAGTCATCAGATCATCTGTGTCCATGAGACTGGGAAGGAGAAAAAAAAATGATCTAAAACATTTTTATGTTTGTAGCCCTTCCAATTCAGGTTCTTTAAACATTTACTTTGTTTTCTAAGAGTGATCTGTTATAAATTATCACTGATGTGGTGGAAAAAAATGAAGTATAACTTTTCCCAAAGATTTTTTCCATGAATATCATCAAGCTTCTGTTTCCTGAGATACTTTAGTAATAATAGACTGAACTGATTTGTACCTGTGATATCCAGTAATCATCAATAACCCTGTCATGAGGGATGTTTCTACAGTATCTTTGGGCTACAATTTGATGATCATTTGCATTCAGCTTGGCTATACTTCATCCCTTGCTGATAATTAATTGTCAGCACACTGCAGTCCATTAAAGATGTGTGAGACTTTGAGACATAGCTTGGATCTCATATTGTATTAGCACCAGGCAGGCTTTATCTTATTGCGCAAAGAGAGCGAGTGCTTCACTTGCAGGTAATTGAACTGCTTATCATTATTATGACTGATTCATAGAAGTTGCTGCAGAAAGCAATTAAATAGTACAATAAAATAATATGTGTGATTCTGGATGAAATTTTAATTATAGTTGGAAATGCTCTAAATCTGAATATGTTAGCTGAACTTTCCCATTTCTATTCTCAAGATGCTCTTTTCACATGATAGATTCACTACAGGTATTTGTTGGGATGGAATTCTGTCTACAACATCGAATCCTCAAATGACAGCATTTTCCCACCATTTGAAATTTCACCTTTGGCACCAGCTGGCTTATATTTTTAAGGACCTCCATTCACGCAATGGTGCTGAAAAAACGCAACTATTTTACGTCAAAGTAAAGAGTTCAGCTCTTATCAGAATTATCTAATTACAACAGCAAAATCCATCCAAAGACAAACAAAATGCAGAAATGTGTCAAACTGAGAACAACTTATTCACAGTTTTAAGCAGACTGGCAGCCTCATATACCAGATGTTATCAGCAATTCAATCAAATAGATTTATTGGACTGCTCATTTTTAATATGTAAAATACTGCAGAAGATATATTTGCCCAAAGCAATTATACCATGAATACCTATTGTTCTTTAACAATGAAAGTCCTTAAATGATCATTTTATATTTAATTTACTGTAATCTGTAACATTGCTTTAAAGGCTGCCATTGTATGAGCTATTTTCTCTTTATTTACTGATTAGAAACAAAATGGTGAACTGACTGCTACCTCAGATACATGTGAAATATTTTCATACAGAATTTCCTCTGCTCCTTCCAAATATATCTGCTTACCTGAATGATTTGTGGGCTTTATTCCTGGTCTGCCTGGAGAATTAGGAAAAGCTCTTGCAAGTCATAATAATTGACACTTCTAACAAATCATCATTATCAAAAGTTTTGTTTGCTTGGAAGAAGGCTGCAATGAAAAGATGAAGGAAAAAAAAAAATCTTTTTTTTTTTTTCAGACATGTATCCCCATGGATTTCACAACAACCAGTAAAGGTATTTGTTGTCTCTATGAAGTATGCCCACACACATTTCTCAGTGTCGCCTTGAACACAATGAAAACCATTCATCTTTTTCCTTGTGACATTTTTAAAAAACTTCTGAAAACATTTGCAGTGGCCGTGCGACTGTACTGATACCCTGTTTGAAAACTGGCTTTAAAAGTATCATTTCATTGTACAGAATCCATTGACAAAGCACAGGGGCTGGATCCAAAACAGTCTCTGTGGGTTTGGGCCTTGTTTCCCACAAGATGTGCAGTATTATCTCAGGCCATCAGAAACTTGTTGACTGCAGCCTAGAGCTATACACATTGATGATCATGAAGTGTATCACAGGATAAGGTCCGATTGTTCCTGGTAAAGTTTGAGCACAGCTGGTGAATGTTGACCTGTATTCATGTGTGTCCACAAATAAGCAGCTGCCTGGAACTGAGCAGAAAACATACAGATCTACCTCTAATCTACCTTCAGACCTAATGTGTATCATCCTTTAAATGCAGTGTCACAGGTGTCATTTCTACTAAACACTGTTCTTTGAAACTCAAGTCCCCATGAAAATTCTGAAGATATTATCTGCATGTAAACCTTTCCAGTTCATGGTTGGCTCCTTCTCTAATGATGCTTGGAAAAATCTATAAGTATTATCATTATTATTTATTTTAGTAGTGGGTGACTCTGGCAGCTTTTATTTAAAAACAAAACAAAAACCTGAAATGTTGCTTCTGATACGTAGCAATTTGCTTATTTTGTGTGTGTCTTGATAGAACTCAGGAATTTAATTTCTTTTAGTTCTTCTTGAGTGAGTGATGGCAACGCTGAAGTTCTTCCCCTGAAGGCTTTGAAAAGCAACCTAATAGACAAAACTGCACAACTTGATTATGAAAAATAGCCACACTACACAACTCTCACATGGTGTTCAGAGAGAAAAGAAAAAGACCAAATGAAAACAATGAAACATATTTCTCTTGCCTTGATGCTTAGGGAGATCTCAAGTGTGGGTTATGAGGATGAGTGGAAATCTGTTGACAGAAAACCTGCACCAAGCCACACTGCTCCCTGTTGTAGCACGCTTATTTCTAACCAACAAGTTCAGCCAGTGGCTCAGTATTTTCAAGAAAATTCTGTCTGAGGCAAAATAGAGGTAGAAGTGAGAAGTTATGTGATAACTTGAAAGATAAAGTTACTAATGATTACATTTTTTTGAGACTAATTATGGAAATAAATAGCTAATCTCAAATGGACCCAATCAGTGGTAGTATATGTGACAGCAACATGTCTCAGAACAAGACAGAAGTCCCCGCACATCTAACTTTAAAATAGAGTATATAATTAGAAAACTTTCTAGCCCACACATTTTGAAACACGTTAGTCTGTTTCTCTCTTCACAATATTCTTAAATCGATGAAAAAGACCCAGGAACTGGGTCCTTTTTCTGTCCATGATTCTCTAGACTGAAATGCAAGCACGCTTGTTACACAGCAGTCTTGTATGTGATGGTGAGCTAGATGAGTTCTAGACCTGTTACAAAACCAGATCAATTCTAAACTATGTTTAAATGGACCAAATATTGTTTTCTTATTTGAAGTGCATTACTGAGGGAGAGAGGCTATTCTAGCTTCTAGCCCCTTACAAGATCCAGGAGCCGGAACTGGACTCTATCATGTCATTCTCCAGATCTGTTCTGACAAAACAATCATTCTTCACCACTCCTGAGGCAGACCAGAAGTGTGTCCTCTGCAATCAAACACAGAAATCAAGATGATATAAAGATTTTATTTGTTTTAGTTTAAAGTAATTTCTTTACCTCTTCCTTTCTCAGACATGCTAACAGTGTCATAAAAATGTCTTCAGCATTACTAATGAAATCTGTAGAAGAGTCATTACAGATTTTGGAAATTCTTATCCTTTCTTGATTTGGAATATTCTGGTAGGGGCTGAAACTAAGGAATTGTGTCTATTATCCAAGCCTGAGATTCTTCTTCCTCTTTCAGTACCTTTCATGATCCTCTGTGATGGATGAACAATTACATAGACATATTTACATACACTGGATTTGAGAATCTCTTCTGGGTAGATTTGGCTGACTTTGAGAGTGGCACCTAGTTTTTACTACTGATTTCACAGAAAATTTGTCTTCCAGGTTTATCTGTTCTGGATTTCACCTAAGGCAGGTGCCTGAATCAACTGATGTGATCTTCCCTCCCTACACAATAGAACTTCACAGAAAAAGCTTGTGGAACATTTTATCCATAGATAAGGGTAAGAGACCATATTTTCTCTTAGCTATTCTGCCTGCATTTTTCATACCAGATTTTCATTATATTATGAATCTGTTGTCTAGGTTACAACACATGGTTATAACAAAAATCTGCGTTGGCAGCCTGTCTTGTCACAACCGGACGTTTTCACATTAATTGTAAAACATAGTACTGAAGATATCCAAGAGGCATCAAAAGGATTTGAGAACCAGTGGAAATTTTGTACATAATTTTCAGAAAAGGTTGTTCTTCAGTCCATGCATAGGCAGTGTAAATGCCTTATTTTTCAAAGAAATTTTATAGTTACCTTGTAATTGTAGAATCAAGAAGACTACCCATGCATTACATGTGGTATTTAGTTGTCTCACTCTGAGTGCTCTCATAAAAGTATATTTTGGCTGCTCATTTTGGCACCTTAATATTGATCATAGAGATGTTGTCCTTAAGACATATAAATGAGATTAGATCTAATGAGATTCATGTCAAACCATAAAGTATATCTATTTGTCTTACTCTTCTCATACTGGCACAAACAATACATAGCACACCTCCTCTCCTCCTGCTTCTCAATATTTACTGTGAATAAAGAGCTCTGCTTCCCACCAGTGAAAAAGAAGGGGAGACAACTTTGTGAACTATCCACCCACCTGAATTCCCCAGAGTTTTCCAACTATATAGGATACAACTGAAAATGAAGGTGACAGGTGCAGGACAGCCAGGGTATACCTAATGATTATACTTCAGCTAAGATGACTCTATTTCTCCTTAGAACCCAAAGGAATTGCTATGACATAAATTGTTGTGTATAACACTGAGGAAGTTCTCCATACCGATCAATCTAAGTGCAATTTATGTGCAAGAACCATGAAATGAAGCTAAGTTATTCTGGCACCCAATAAGTGAATTAGATGACATTTTTCTGATTGAAAGCCCACAATTCTTTAATTATAGAGCATCAGGCCAAACCCATCTTCATTTCATGCATTTTAGGTTGAACATAATGGTGGGGGGTTTTTGTTCTTATTTGAATTAAATTTTCAGCTTGCTTCTTCATCTTGAGGCTCATGCAAAAACTTATAAAACTGATCTGCCAACACAAATACCACTCTCAGTAACGTCTCCAAAATTACAGGGAGAGTACACCATGACATCATTCTGATCCACAAGAATGTCTCACGTTTACCAAAAAGGGATAGTAAATGATTTCAAATGTTTCTGTTGTCATTTTCATTTTAAAATTTGCTAAAGTGTCTTGAAGTCATTACTTGGATTGCTGCTTTTCTTCTCCCTATTTATTTTTTTTTTAATACAAAGAGTAGTCCAGGTCTTCAAAGACAGGTACTGAACTTTCCAGGTTGTTCGTTGTTCTGCCAATTACCTTGGCATCTCCAGAAGCCCATGCATAAATCACTAAGACCCACAAAGGCAGTTTTTCTACTCCCTTTGGAAACACTTTTCAATGAACTTTCTTATTTGTATCTGCAGAATTTCACTCCTGACAAACCGTCAGTATAACACCAGCTATTTCACCATGTTGACAGACTGTTTCCAACGTACAAGGGACCCTGAATGAATCAAAACAATTGGGAAGAGTGACAATGACTATACTCTGTCAAGAAGACAGCTTGGAGGGTGTAACTGAGGTGATATATTTTAATCATCAAAGTAGCAACATGTGTTTGTTGACAAGAAAATTTTGTATTTGCCAGAAAAATAATCTTTATTGCAGGTCAGACTATACTGATACGAGAAATGGTGAAAATTAAAGATGGACCACTCACTTTTGGTAATTAATAACCTAATTTAAAAGCAGGACTTTGTTACAGTTCTAACAGAATTTTCTTTTTCTTTTTTCCTCCTTTTAATTTTTCCATTGAAATGCATTTTCATAGTTATTATTTTTGGAAAATATCTGCCTTTTCATGGGCAATATTGACTCATTTTTTATTCCCTTAGGAAGGCACTAACATTTCATCCAGAAAGTCTTTAAAATAAATTTTCCATTGGATTTTTTGGATGAGTTTACTTACACAATTAAAAATAAATGAAAACTTTCAGAGCCCAAGTTGAGTTCTCCTCTCTCAATAAAATACACTAAGATCCATGCTGGCAAATTCTGTTAATACTACTGCAGGTTATTAGGTATGTCTTCCCTAGGCACTTTTGTGCTTATTTTCTAGTGAAGTGAACAGAAGTGAATAACATAGCTTCTGGAAATGTGAATTATGTATAGTTATGAAGGAAAATAGAAAAGGCTGTATTCAGAAGGTACTGTGAAAAGGTGGTAGAAGTTACAAAATCAATGGATGAGTACTAGATGAAAAAGTGACTTGGCTGATATACGTGCTGTAGCAGGTGTTGTTTTTGATAAATGGCTCTTGTAAATCAGAGGGAATGTTGTACTATTCCATCTGAGACAAAAAGTTTAAGCACTGCTGATGAACTTTATAAATGCCAGAAAGCAGATGCACATTGGGACTGTTAACATTTGCACACTTTATTGTACAACTGAAACGCAGAAATCACGTTGATAAAACCTCTGATGCTCAGTGTGGAGAACCAGACTTCATAACATGCTGAAAGAAGCCACATGTCTGACACTGTTAGTAAGAGCTGGCTTAAACAAACTGTACAAAAAGTGGCACAGGAATTTTGCCCATACTTTTGTACACTGTATGTGGATTTCAAGGAATGTTGGCAAGTCTTGTACATTTTTTTAAATTTTTTTTTATTATCATTATAATTTTTTATTTAACCAGTTTTCAGGCTTTTGATTTACTTTTTGGCAGTTTGCTTATGTACAGATCTGTTCATTTTACCAGAAATCTAAGTTCATGCATACTATGCTGTATTGCAACCATGACCTGGTTTTCCAGCTGATTCAGGTTCTATTTCACCCTTATCTTGGCTGGCTCAATACTGCTGTGGGAAAGAACAGGAAGTTACCCAGACATTTGCTTTTGATAGATCAACTTGTGTTTCCACAATCTGACAAACCAGAAGGACATTTAAAATCTTTCATTTTTACCTACATCTTCAGTAAGACTATATCCAAAGAAACGCTGCTAGAAAATGTATATAAAATTATATGAATTGTACATAAAATGGTGGAACTATAAATTCTTTGCTATTTACTTTCTGAGGAGATTTACTCTTGTTGTCCATTGACATTATGCTTGGGCTCCTTAAGGCTGGTCAGTGGCATCTTGATCTGCATCAGCAGTCGACCAGCAGGACTAGGGAAATGATTGTCTCTATGCACTCAGTGCTGGTGAGACATTGAGCACTGGGTTCACTTTTAGGCTGCTCACTACAAGAAAGATATTGGGAGGCAACAGGTAGAAACTAGATCACAGAGCTGGTAGAGAGATGAATAAATACAAGTTACTTAAGAAAATGAAAATTTTAGTTGCACCATAAATCTTGGGTTTTGTTCACATATGAAAGATTTTGTTTTCATTAAAGAACATAATCTATCCACTGAATGTGAAGTATGCCATACAGGGAAGTCAAACAGAAATCAATATAACAGAGTAAACCTACTCAAAATCGCCTGGGCACTGAAAGGAATGATGACTATGCAGTTAAGCTACGGTGTATTTGAGTCTCTTATGTGCCATACATTAGGTAAATGCATATCTCTATTTAGGGATGCAGTTAAAACTCAAAGTTGAGAAATCTTATGTTTGGATGGAGAGGACTGCATGCAATTATTTTTCATGTTCTCTGCTTATGTATTGATCTTACTAAATTTTACTCTGAATTTAAGATCTAGCTATCCTCCACATCATAAGCACTGAAATTTTCTTTAATTAGTTTTACAGAGGTTTTACATTTGACATAAATCTTTTCCGTAATTATTGAAAGGACTGACAGTACTGGTCTATGTTCTGAGCAGTCAGCGAGACCCCAAAGCTAGGGGAATTTCCCCGCCTGCCAGTTTCCTGGTAGCCAACATATTCCTTGTGCCATGTCTTCACTTTAACAAGGGTCTCCTCATGGTCATGTTGAAACATTATGAGGCTCAACACACTAATCCAACCCAAATCAGGACTTACAGCTCATCTTCATCATGTTACAGTGCCACTGAAAACTAAAATACCACAGTGACATGGTACAGCTGCATGTGAATGCAACACTGCAAAGCCAATAAAAAGGATGCTGTGGGGTTTTTTTCAGTGTTTTTGTTGTTGTTGTTTGTTTGTTTTGCTTTGTTTCTTCTTTTTCTGTGCTAGATATAGTTGTGATAAATACCTACTTGGAAAGAGTACATATCAACTATTTTTAAAACTAATGCCATAGAAATGAAAGAGATGAACTGGAATAATCTAAGAACAGCTGCATAGTGTCCAAAAGTACCCTAGGTGATAAACATTTAACATGTCTGTTCTGCAAAGAAAAAGGTAGCAGTGTAGGGGAGCAGCAACAGAACTACTGCATTTGTGAATTATGACAAATGCTAAACCAGGGCTAGGTGGACTTTAATACCTCCTTTGCAGATTTGCAGCTGTGTTCACTTTTAGCTCTAAAGTAGTATGTTCAAGGTCAAATTGCTATTTACTATTAAGAAGGAGAAATAAAAAGCGAAGGTAAATTCTAATGTACACCCTATAATCTCTATCCCTGTAGTGGACATAGGCATCCAGAGTTCAAGCAAACAAGTTCATCTAATTTTCTGTCTGATCTGAATCACCTTTCCTTGTGTAATTGGGAAGCAGCTTCCTTACTGCTGGACTACTAAAACAACATTTGCTCCTGGTAGTGTTTTGCAATATACAAAACACATCAACATTCAGCTAAAGCAGACTTCACTTCAGGTGTGTCTTGTGAGGAGATGAAAACCTGGAATGGAAATACAAATATTTGCCAAGAGTCAAAGAGGAAATAGCATGCAGCAGTCTCAAAGCAATAACAAACACTTTCATTGGCACTTGGGGCATGCTATGTTAGACCCCAGCCAGACACTGTGGCAGAGGAAGAAAGCAACAGGACTGACAGCAGCAATTACAGCTATCAGCCTGCTGCAGGAACACTTACTAGAGTCAGACAGATAATGTTTGTAAAGTAAAATTAAGCAAATTATGGCTCTTTAATCTTCAGGAAACTTTTGTGAGATTAATGAATAATGAATGTTTATTTTGCTCTCCAGAGCTGCCAAGGGCTGCTCTCAGAGCACAGGCTGCCCTCATGGAAGTGTCTCCAGGCACATCTGGACATGGTGTTGCTCAGGGTGCAGGTGGCAGGGTTTCTGCCCAGTGCCCCCCATGCCAAACACATCATACCCAAAATATTTTCTTACTGTCTGATGATGAGCTAGTCACCATTTTTGGAAACTATCTGATTGACTTGCCATTTCGTATGCAAGAAAATATGTAAATATGTGTGTATATTCATTTTTCAACATACACGTAGGTAGGTATACATTTATATATAAACTCATATAGAAATGAATGTACAAATAAACACAAATGCTTCACAGCCTAGAGTTTTGAAGTTCTCTACAAGGTCTTCTACAAGAAGAAGGAAGCACTAGGCTGGGTATCTTCCCACAGCTATTGGCAGATGGTTGCCTGCCACATGAGCTACACATGCTTTCTTTTCCTTAGGCCAATGATGTCCCTGTACAGAGCTTCAGAACTCTGGGCTGAGTGACAGAGGATGGAGAAGTCAGTGATACACCCTAGTCTGCTCATGTTCCTGTCCAGGAGTGCAGTCAATGAAATGGCAGGGGGTACAGCAGGACTGGTGGGCAGGATCCATTGGAGAGGCTTACAAAGGCCACAGTCACCAGGTAGCTGAGGTTATAGGGCCTCCTCTCCCTCTGTGGCTTTGCCAGTTCCTGTCTGCTCTGTAGCACATTCTGCTTTTGCCAAAATCCCTTCCTGTGCTGGATAGAAGTATTTTTGAGCCTCTCTCAACACCAGGTTCTTCTTAGCAGCGTGCTGGTTTCAGATATGTCTCATTGTACCTTCAGGAACTATGATTCTATGATTCTATGGTGTTTTTTAGTCTGCCCCAATACTGCAAGTCAGTGGAACTCAGTCTTTGTTTATGCTTTATATCTAGCTGTCCTGAGAAGTGGCAGGTAAAATTGTCTAGGATCCTGATGACCTGTAATATCAAGTCTCATCTATACATGGAAATTCTTCAGTCTTTTTCCTGCTGGTATTTTGCATTATGTTCACACTCTCTCCCCATTCATAACAATACAAGCATTTTTAACTACAATCTTCCACATCCCAAGAAAATTCATTGGCTTCTATTTACTAATACACTTTAGCCATTTTAGTATGAGCTGGCAAAAAATGACAGCTACCTCTAATGATTCATAAATTTTATTCTCAAAAGTTTCCAAGCCTGTGGAGTTCCCTCTCAGTATTCAGCACTGCACTATAATTTCTTCACTTTCTTGGCATAAAATTACAAATGAATATTACAATTCATTTCCTTCTTTGCTATCAATTTGTCTATAAATTGTAATCTAATCCAGTCTTAATTTTCTATTTCACTGGATTCTTGTGAGTTTTATGTTGTAATTCCCCAGTTTCTCACTGTATATTACTCATTTTACATTGTCACTTTTTATCTGGGAAGAAGTTTGAGGGGAAGGCAAATTGAAAGTACAGACAAACAGATAGGCAGAAAGAAACCTGGAAAATAGTGCAAGAGATAATTGATTTCATTTGTAATTAATATTTTAAATACACTTCTACTGACTCTTCTGCTACATATTATCAAGGGTTACTTCACTGGCAAATCGGAAATTTCTTGGTTGTAAAAGAGATGTCAGTTGACATTAGATACAGATCTTCATCCAGGTTTGACACGTCATATTTATAGCTGGGAGCAGGAGCTGACTATTGCCCAAAATTAATGGTATATTGATCAGCACCATACAGATAATATGTAATTCAGTTCCACAAATGCTCTGGTTTGAGAAAGTTGAGGTGTTCCCCTGAGCTGTGGAAGAATCAGGCAGACCAATATGAAAATTCTGCTCTAAAGAACTATGTCATCTCAGCACAATTTTATGAAACAGGTACACAAACAAAGGGAAGCATTGCACCAAGGTAGGTACACCACTGTGACAATATTAATGTAAAGTTTTATTTATTTCCATCAGGTCTCCATGTCAAGCAGCCTGACTATATCTACAGGGGCACTGTTGGCTCAAGGAGAAGGTAGCCCGAGTAGCACATTGCTGCATTCCATAAATTGCCTCACATAGAGCTGGCAACTCTCCATCCATGAGAAGACAGATGCCCACTGCCTATCCCGCATGAAACTCACCTGGAATTGGAGTTTATGTGTCATGGATCTATAAGATCAGAACAGATAAGAAACAGAACCATTCTTCTGGTTCACATGATCTTTTCTGCAAATCCTGTAGGGGTTTTTCCCTACTTTTCCACATATGTTCTCCTGCTGTTGGCATGCTGCCCTGGATTTCCATTTTGATGGGCATGTTCCCTGTGCCTGGCATCCTCAGGCAGAATCCTATGGCTTCTCCACATGTCCTTGTGGGCAGGGATTGCTGCAAGCTGCTGTCATTGCTGGAGATTGTGCAGAGCCCCTTGGCAGCCTCCTGTGATGGGTCCTTTAGCTTTGGTCATTCTCCAACATACTTGTAATCAACCATATATATATGCTACATATGCACACATACATATTCTTATATGTATATATATATATATACATATATATAGCATCAATGTATACATAAAATATATATTTATGTATATTCACATGCTTTTTTGTTTATAAATTTATTTGGAGAAAAACAAATGCATATGTATATGTAAATGGACATACCTTTAGACAGAATCAATTCACAGTGCAAAGGAAAGGGGGAAAGCCACTGAAGGGAGGTCTAAGCTAATGTGGATGCACTCAGCTAGTTAAAAGAGAAAGATGGTGCATCACATACCACATATTATAATTTCTTTACTATGCAAATAGTGAGGTGCTGGAACAGACTGCCCAGGGAGGTTGTGGATGCCCCGTCTCTGAATGTGTTCAAAGCCAGGTTGGATGGGGCCCTGGGCAGCCTTGGTCTAGTATTAAATGTGGATGTTGGTGACCCTGCCTGTGGTAGGGGGGCTGGAGCTAAACTATCCTTGAGGTCCCTTCTAACGTTGCCCATTCTGTGATTCTGTGATATTCCTGTATTCATAAACTGCAAATTCTGCTAATAAAAGTGAGTAAACCTTATTTCTCACAGTGATCAGCTAGAAATTCCCTAGATCTTGATCACTTAGCTTGCTGGATCCCCAAGTAGAAGATTTTATTTTTTTTTAAAGGAAAGATGTTTCTTAATTAAGAAATGGAAATTCAGAGCTTCTTGCCCATTGCTGTCCTCAAAGGTGATCTTAAGAAGTCACTTAACTGCCTTGCAGCGTGGTTCTCCTTTTATAAATTATAGGTACACTTTTCTCTTGGCCATTAAGCTTTTCAGCTTCAATGACCTGGGATGCCTTACTGAGGAAGTATAAAACACTCTACAGAATGGACACTCATATTCAATTGGAATTTCTATATAGCATAACAAAGAATAATAGCAGTAAACTCTTCTCTGGGATCAAATTGTAGGAAATGTTTCTGTAGTATCAGTTCACATCTGTTTGTGCCCTGAGGGATGAGAAAAGTATGAATCATTTCTTAAGGTGAGCAGCGTCACCTATGCTTACTTTGCTCAGAAACAAAAATAATCCTTGTTACATAAGAGAACACACTGATAATTAGTGTTTTGGGATTCTGTAAAAATTGTTGTTATACTGTTAGCAGAGTTCAGTTTCTGTGCAAAACAGAAAGGTGGTAACATTTTTTTTCAATGATGCTTGGCAGGAGTATTGTTGGATTTTGTAATTATGTGTTCCAGAATACCCAAGGAAAAAAATCGACTATAAGAGATAATAATTACCAATGAGGAAGCAGCAATACCTGGGAAACAGAAAGAAAGAATAAACTCTGTCCTTATCAAGGCAATATGTGTTAGCCAGGCTGAGTTCACATCTTAGTATGGACACGGTGATTTGCAATGTTTGCATACACTCATTTGAAAAGTAAATATTAGGGCAGAGCTTAAAGTTTATCCTAACCTCACATTAACTGACTAATAATATAACCAACAAGTGTTTGGAAAATCAACAAGATTAGACTCTGTTCACCTTTTCAACCTTCTGTAATTGGGACTAGTGCTGGATAATGAAGTTATCCAGACTAAGGAACTCCTCAACACTCTTTTATTTATTTTTTTTTTAAAGAGCTGGAATGAGAGCTGAGAGCTGCTGGGGAGCGGCTGTGAATGTGCTATTGATTTTCTCTCCTACTGTTACTATGAATGAGAAATGCCTTGTAAAGCATTCCTATTTAGGTGGAAGTCAGAGTTGTTTTTTTCTAGCAAAGAGCAACAGCACCACCAGAATGCTCCTAGAATAAACAAGGATATTTTCTTCGAGGAATCATTTTCGGTCAGCTGTGCCAGTGAAACTCTACAGAGCTCCATATTTTTCAACTTTATCTAGACTAAATTTCTGGATTTGAAGTCACCAATGTTATAACGCTGTCAGAATATATATAGAAGAAGAAGAATATATAGAAGTGTATTTGTCTGCAGTGGTATGTGGCAGAGCTGTTCACACCATGTCAGCCTTCTCACTTGGCAGCATGAGGTGGCATCAGGCAGCCTCATTTGCCTGGGGATTCCCATAGGGCAGCAAAGCTGATGGAGTCTGAGCAGCGTGAGCTGCACCTGGTATCGAACACCACAGAATATTTCCAGTTTGAAGTGTTCTCTGGGGAGATTTGGAGGAGGAGGGGATTCTGTTTTCCCTGAATAGTTAAGGATTTCACAGGAAATAAGCAGCTCATTTTGTGATCAGTGCTACAGTTTCAGCCTCTCAGCAAAAGTGTCCCACACTTTGGACACCGCTCTGAGTGATTTTACCATTGCTAGGGAACACATTCTAACAGGAGTTAAAATGAGTCTTGCACCATTCCAGTATATTTCAAAACTGAATTGTAACACTTTTATATCTTAAAAGATCGAGTTCTACATCAAATTTATATGACTGCTGAACTGCATTTGTTTAGCTTTAACACAATTTTTTCTCAGTGCTCACCTCATTATAAAATGTTTTCAGTGTTGTAATTGTACTAGACTGCTTAAAAATTAATTCATCGTGCTCTTATTTCCTTTACTAGATGAAAGAACAGCAATAACTAACCAGATGTTGCTGCACATATTTGTGTTTGTGAAACTTTGTATTTTAAACTATTTTACAGAAGCACTAAGTAAAATGGCATCACTGTAGAAACAGCTAAATGGGTATAATAGAGCACTGCATTGTTATTGTTACCAGTTTTAAATGAATAACTGTGAGCATGCTTACTGTATAAATACAAAGTCTATATCAAAACAGCAAATTGTTTCTTGCAATCATCCTTTTCAAAAATTTATTCTCTGTAGTTACTTATACTCAGCTGCAATATCAGGTTAGTGTTTAACAGAATGCATAGCTATGAAAGAGTTTCCAAATCCCATTTGAATGCACTAAAGAAATCTAAAGGTTATGGTGCAATACCCTGGGCTTCAATGCGCTTTATGAAGTAATAGTAGAAGGCTTTTAAATTTTACAGAGGAAATTGGTATATTTCTTAGGTTACTGATCAAAATAAATTAGGGCAAAATGTAGCAGTTTCAATAACATGTGAAGTATATGAATGCCTGTGTAATTAAATACATATGAATAGGAAGACACTTTACCTCCATTGACTTTGCAATTTAACCAGAACCTGGGGTGTTGAGGACTGTTTCCATGAGGATGAAAATACGATAATCAGAAGTAGCTGCTTGTGAATGAAACCTTGTCTGTGTACAGAAATTCCAGACAAAACCCTACATCTGCCAACACAGCAGGAACAAAGCCAAGAAGCCTCTCCAATCCATGTGGTTCTTAGTTTTTTTCCAGGCAGTGCCAAGGATGCTCTCCATGCCAGAAATGCCTATTCTGTAGTATCATCGCTTTTCAAATTTGTTGCATTTTGGTTTTGTATATTTCCTGCTGGATTTGTGTTTCTGCCTCCAACAGAAAAACACAGCCATAATCTAATCAATCCCCTGTCTCCATTAACACAAAACATGAGGACACTTAATTACCCTCTCTCCCCCCTTGAGAATGAATTTAAAATGTTCCAGGCAGTGCAAAACAATAGATTAGTATTTCAGTGTTAATTGTGCCACAGTTTTTCCTCATGCTTCTTGTGGTTTAAAATTAATCAGGCTCTGACATTTCTCTCTTTCTGTCTACAGCATCCCCATCTTCAGAGCTGGGAGAAGTATTGTTGTCTCTATTCTGCCAGCAAACCTTAATACCCAGTCTTGTAGGAAGCAGGTTTTGATCTATTCAATTTATGTTGGGACCATGTTTGTTTTGTTGTCATCTGTGCTCTTTGAAATCCACCTGAAATCAAAGCAACTCTGGAGTCACCTTCTGCTCTCCCAGGCAACGGAATATCAAGCAACTTCTTTCCTATCTTAGCTCTCTCTGGTCAGTGATTGAAATAAAGAGTGATAGCTCCAAGTCACTATCAAATGTATCCAAGTATGTATCTGCAATTGGGGACCATATATTCCTTACCTACATTTTATTTCACGTATTCTCAATGTTTATCACTGTATTTATTTATTTATGTTTGTGTCATTTATTTTTCAAGGTAATAAACAGAAATTGTGCTCTTTAAGTAAAACCTGGTTATGCGTATAAATTTTATTACTTTCTGCTTTGTCTTGTTAGAACTGTGCTGGGAAGAGCTTTGGGCTAATATTCAACATGGGTTTTAATGTAACAGCATCATTTAGAGGCACTTCTTCGAAATTAAAATTCACTATCTGAAAACTATGAGATCTTTAATTAAGAGTAGATGGTATGGAATTACTGCATCGAAGGTATCACATGATTTAAATGTACAATGACATCTAACTCCTACAGAGTGAGATGTTTGTAATGTTTGCTGTACTGAGCAGGAGCTCTTCAGTTCTCCTGTCAAAAGCCTGAAAGTACATCAGCATTTTTCCTATTAGAATGATTTGGCAGCCTGAATGACTGGGGCAATATATAAGGAGATACCAAGAAAATCATTTTTCCCCATTATATCAAAGAACGTCTCAACTTAGAAAGATTCTGAAGTGCATAAAAATGGGGGAGAAATCTGAGTGTGAAAAATATTCCCACCAGAATATAATGAATTAAGGGAATTTTGAGAAGAGTTATTGAGTTTCTGTTTTGTTCATGTCTTTTTTTCTTTGCAGGTGGTAATTACTTGCCAAAACCAAAACTTTTGCAAATGGGTGGAAAGCGTAAACTATGATGCATTTCAATGCCAGAATTCTCAAGAATAAATTATTTTAGAGAAATTTCAAAGACAACGAATCTTTTTCAAGATTAGAAAGGTAGCTTCTTTGTGTAATAGAGTGAAAACAACAACAACAACAACAAACAAGTTCAAAACTGAAGCACTTAGAATAATGTTTTTACTGCACTGAGCTCAGTTCACTTTGGGTGTTCTGGTCAAAACTAATAAGTATTCAATTTTCATTTCTCTTTTTTCTTTATAATACTAATATTCTATTTTCTTGAAAATTTCCATTGTTGCTCAGCCTGGAGAGGAAAAGGGAGATCTTATGGCAACCTTACCATACCTAAAAGTTACCTATAGGAAAGAGGGATTCTCTATCAAGGAGTGTTAGGACAAGGGATAGTGGTTTTAAACTTAAAGAGAGTAGATTTATATAAGATAATAGGAAGCAGTTCTACAATATGAGGGTGGTGAGACACCAGAACAGATTGCCCAGATAAGCTGTGGATGCCTCATCTCTGGAGGTGTTCAAGCCCAGGCTGGATCAGGCCCTGATAAACATGGTCTAGTGAAATGTGTCCCTGAACGTGGAAGATGTGTTGGACCTATAAGATCTTCAAGGTCCTTTCCTATCCAAACCATTCTATGATTACATGATTCATCAGTTACAAAGCTATTTCATGCTTGCATCTGATAATCAACATCTTCGTTATTCTTAGTCTTTGGAAATGAGTGATTGTCTCATTTATCTGAAATGTAGTATGTATACCAGAGAAACCTGACTAATCTCATAAAGCTACAGAGAAGAAAAATAATTAGAAAATATTAAAATTTAATTATTGTGAATTTTTAATTTTAAAAAGCTGTGCTTTAATTTTACCCAGTTGGGTTCTCTATCTTACTGCATACTATACTAAATGTTGATGTCAGATAAAATAAGATGCTGTAGTAAAGCTAATCTTTTGCTTCTGATGGCATGTTAAGCTTTCTTTCAATTAACTTCTATTTGCTAAACACAAACACAGTGCTAAATCTGAAATATTTAGATTTTTTTTTTTCTTACTCTACTATCGCTAATCTAGATTTCAGTGTTAATCTATATTCAAATCTCTGAGGGAATTTATATGTGTCCCTTCCTTCTTAAAAAGCAAGCTCTGGTAATGGCTGCAGAAACATTCCTCCTTTATACCTTGAAATATAATGTATCTCAGAAATTATAGTGCCAGAATT
Source organism: Excalfactoria chinensis (assembly GCF_039878825.1). NCBI lineage: Eukaryota > Metazoa > Chordata > Aves > Galliformes > Phasianidae > Excalfactoria > Excalfactoria chinensis. The sequence continues at coordinate 10,318,346 of NC_092825.1, read as the reverse complement.
GTGCGAAGTACACATGTTCTATGACTTCCTAACCAATCTGAGTTACTTTTGAGAGGTTCACTGCAGAAATATACATATAATTTTCATTAGATGGAAAGACCAGTGCCATGTTACATAAATTAAAGATACTTCAAAATCACTTCAGATTGTAATAGGACTTGCTGGCTTCCCATACCTATGCTGACAGAATTTATGTTTTCCTGTAAAGCACACTGAAATAATCAAGGAAGAACTCTAAAAGTATTAATGTTCTTCATCCAAAACTATGTATAGGAAGTACTAGTATAGTACAATTAAAAAGTCTTAAATCATGAGACAGCAATGTAAAATTTCCAATTATATCATGGAACTAATAAGAGAGCATCTTTTTATTTATCCTATTGTAATAAAAGCACTTTATCTGAATTCAATTTTGATGAATTTTTTTTTATTTATCTTTTTTTTTTTTTTTGTTATTTGTGGGAGCTTTTGGTGCTTGTCAACAATGCATATTTTTTGAAGGGAACATTATAGAGTGAAACATATAATGGAATATTATTACTTGGCATCTTTTCATATATTTTCTATACTTTTAATCTTAATTTTATTTTCATTTTTATGTAGTGTATTCTTTATGAAAGCTTAAACACATGCTTAAATGCACATACAGACATAGTCTCTTCAACATCAGCTGAATGACTGATCTTTTATAAAACATATTAACTGGTAATATGTTAAATTATTTATACACTTAAGTATTTTCAGGATTGGGTCATGATCTTTTAAGTGACATAAGTCTCTAGATACTTGGGTGCTTTTTGTTCCTTAAATCTGATATGTAACATTTCTTTAGCATATTCTGGCACATGTTAGTAGCAGAATGTCTCTCTGCATTTTTCATTTTGTAATTCATATTAAATCACACTGAATAATGCAAACATATAGACTTCTGCAGCAAACTGACTAGGAGTCTATCAAAATCTGAACTGTCTGATGTAATCAAAATTTGCTTGCTAAATCTAATTCCCTCTCAGAGCTTTTTATACGTTTGTTAATGCCTCACTTTGTGTTACACTAGATAAGTCACTTTGCATTATGGTTGTATAGTACAACATGTCATAAACGACATAAGCAGGTGTGACATAGTGGAAAGCGGTGACTGGGACATGATATTCCAAAAAGGTACCCTAAATGACCATGAAAGAGAATTGTTACTGCTTTCTTACTTAGTTGCTTTAATTTGTTGAGAGCTTATATTTATATAATGGAAAATAATTATGGAATCTGATCAAAATTAATGAAATCCTCCCTTTGATTCATTGATATGATGATCCTCAAAAAGCAGTAGTGTATTGAGTCTGGTTTACATAGCAAAATACATAGAAATATATCACTGTGTGCATGAAATATTAGTCCTTGTATATCAATTTTACTGCAACAGCTATCTAGTAAATGTGCTGAATCTTACACTGATTTCATTTATTTTGCATCAGGGTCTGGGAGGCATGTACTTCCATAAACCTCTGTATGCTGGTGTAAAATTAGTTCCCCTTATATTTATTGTTATCTTTAAAGCAAAAAAAAAAAAAAAAAAAAAAAAAAAATTAAAAAAATCCTATTGAAGACAAATTGTATTTGAATATGATCGCTCATATATCTATGTCATGTAACATGGCAATGAAGACTTCATATATTTTTCTGCATAATCAATTGCATTTTTACTGGATTGTACATGGATTCCATTTACTTTTATTTTAATTTCATTTATGAAAATTAATTCATATGAAAACTGTTCTGAAACTCATGGTATGGCCTGAAACAGCTCTGTTCTCCACTGTAATGACACCAAGGCACCTCAAACACAGCAGGAAGATGCCTACACAAACATCGTGGTAGAGGTTGGCTGCTTGACCTTCTTTCACTGCTTGCCAAGGGCAGAGCACCACACTGTTGTGACTGTGTCCTTTATGAACAATGCAGTTTTCAGTAGTAAAACAGACTGAGGTTATTAAGTAAGGCATATCCTTCTTTTAGCGGTGATTACTTTCAGAATCTGTTAACAGCATTCAGAATAGAGAGCTCCATTTTTACAAGGTATTTTTAAATGAAAAGGGTTTTGTAGCTGTATAAAATGTATTGCATTGAAGGTATTTTCTTATTGAATGGGACCACAGGAGAATTTTTCAAAGGGAGTTGTACACCATAACGTACTGAATACCTAAAAGATGTGTCTATGTTGGACTGGAGAACTGTTTCATGTGGAAGACATTTGTTACCAACTACAGACTCAGACACAGTGGGGAATTAGTTTTGGCATAGCTCATACAAGACATGTGATTGGATCAGTAGAATAATAAAATAAGATTGAAAAACCTGAAGGAAAAAAAAAAAAAAAAAGGCAAAACATCCTATCAATAAAATAAACCTACAGTGACGAAAATAAGAAATTATGCACCTGACTACTGTTATCTTATTACACAGCTGACTAATCAGTTCAGACCACAACTAGCCCCTTTCTGTGGATTAAATGGGAATGTATTTTCAAAGGATCTAAATGGGAAATATTTTAGCACAAATCATTTTGACAGAACACAATGCAACTTTTATTTTCCAGTTGCTAAGGTATAGTTCATTGATATAGTTCATTCTTTAAGAAATGCTAGTGCAGAAGAATATGTTAATTAGCCATAGGATTAATAGTTGCTTAAAATGACGTCATGTGACAATCCAGTATTCTTTTTGTTCCACATTTTCCCTCAATAAACATTATAGACCTCTGAAGTGGAAGAAAGGAAGAAAAAGGGAGAGAGAGAGAAAAAGATATGTTGCTGCATAGAAGAGTCAGTGAGTACAGATAAAACATCATTAAACAGGCTACATGAAATATGCAATGCTTTTCTGCAGATAAAATAGCTGCTATATTTATCGGCATACTCTAGTGTTTTAAAATTTCTTCATTAAGTCAGTGCTTGTGAGAGGTGCAAGACTGACAGCACAAGAATATGAAGTTCTTTGTCTGTCTCCTTGAAAAGTACTGAGTAGGCAGCAAAGTCCTGGTTCCCTTTTCCTTTAAAATTATTTGTCATTTGTGTCACTGTTGAATTTACTGAGTGATTTAACTTTGATTGACAAGAATAATTCATGTACTGTGTGCCTCTCTGCACGGTAGTACCATTACATATCAAATATGCACAGAAGGCAACATTAAAAGAGAAGAAGCATCTGTTTCTGTAGCTGTTCCATGTCTTTCAACACCAGATCATAAACAGAACCTGACAATCTGGGGGACCTACCAAGCTCATGCAAATCAGTTCTCTGTCCCATGTGCAGTGAGGGGATGCTGGCACTTGAGTGTGATACAGGACCATGTCAGGAGTCCCTGAGATCTGGGAGTGGCAGTAAGGCAGACAGGCTGCTGGAGGTCTGGAAATCCATCAGAACACTTTCAAAATTGAGTGGAAGGGCTGGTATGGAAACAAGAAATGCCATATAGTCCTTGGACTCTATCCAGATATGCCCCCTGTGTGCTACCACACCCACAGTTTCTCCTTATGGATGCTGTTCTCCAAGGAAATGGACACAAGCTGCAGATGCAATCCACAGAGAGAAGAGCTAATATTCCCCAATGCTGATGCCAATAGCTTAATCTTAACAATTTCCACAATAGATGCTGATCTCCCACCAGCTGGTGATCAGAGTGCAGTGAGTGCTGGCTGGCCTGGGTGAAGCAGAAAGCTGAATCACAGCATATATCTTTCTCATCCACTTCACAGTATTTTATCTCAACTACTAACATTGCTGCGGTAGAGGATTCCTCTGCCAGCATCTCTGCTCCTCTCCGTGGTGTGGAGGAAAGATTCACACTTGCTGATAGTCAATTTCACACCCTAGAAGCTCTTGCCTTTAGTTAGGCCCAAAAAGCTAAAAGCAACTGGGAAGGGATACAGCATAGAAAAAATAATGCCTATTATATGAAAACAGGAGTCAAATGCATGGGACTGTGGATTAGCCAGTGCCAAAAGTAATGAGCTTCAGATGCCAAACAAACTCTATAGACACTTAGAGAGAAGCAGATGGCAAATTTCTGTGCATTCTGAATGTGCTTTTTTTTTATGCATTGCTAAAATCTGGAGTGAAAAACTGCAATAAGCAAATAAATCATCTGCTTGGATTGTCTGTCACCAAAGCAGTAGGAATGATTTTGCTGCCCACTGAAGCAGTGTAGTTGTTGTTGCAATCCTGATTGTACTTTTTAAAGAGTTTGGAGTGAACCACATTATTTAAAAGTTCAACTAAGCCTGAATGAAATCCCAAGATGTAAACTACACTTTTTTTTGCCTGACTTTTTTCCCTGAGGGACTCTTCAGCTTCAAAATCCCAATTGCTCCTACAGTCTTCAATGCTGTTCCATCTGCTACATCTGCTGTCAGCCAGTTAACACTGGGAGAGATTAAAGCTATGCTCTAGTCTGCTAAAAGTGCTCTTCCAACCTGATTATAGGGCCATTTGTAGATCTATGTACAGCAGAATGGTCTTTCTATATTATAAGCAACAGAAAAATATTTGTTTATTTGTTTATTTATTGTTTAGTATTTAAGTAACTGTTCCCTGAACCACTCCTCCTGTCAGGTAACTAATGAAGATCACAGACATGGTCTGAGAGCATGAAGCTCTTCACATATATCACAGAACTCTTCAGGAGGAAGCACAGCTCTGTGATTAAAATTAGAGCTAGCATACTACAGTCTGCTAAGTGTCTTCGATAAATCTGAAATTTAGTTCACTTTGCAGTCTAAATAAATGAAATCATGCAGTTCTGTAGGGAAGGGCTTTAATTGAACGCTAGTACAGCCACAACAGTACTTACTGTACTGTCTTTTGCCAGTCCCTTTAAACCTTTCCTTTCACCTACAGTTTACGGGACAAACTGCCTTACTGAGCAAACAGGAGAGCTCAATATGCTCTGCCAGCACTCTCTCTACTAATATGCGTGTCCTTTGAGGTGTCACGGATCCCCTGCCAGGCTGGATCTTCATCTCACCCAACACAGGTTTCCTGATGGAGTTTAGATGTGGACTTGAAGGGAACTGTAGGCCAGTTTCCCTCCGCTGACTGCAAAATGCTTGTAGCTTTGATGCATGTAGATAAATGTTTCTTCTGAGCTGGACGAACCCACAGACAAACGCTCCTCATTCCACGAGGCGTGATGCCAGCCTGCATTTCATGTCTGGCTCAACTCATCACTTCTGGGTGGACTTCAGGGGCTTACTTCATTGCTACTCAAAGCCTTGGAATTCCTCACCTTCAGTGGAACTTCCCTACGGTTGTCTAGTAAAAGCATCTGAACACTCAAACACTCAGGTTAAATAAAACAATAAAACCCTAACCTAAAAATAAAGGAATAAAGAGAATCGACAAGAGTTTGGGGAAGCGGGAGCAGTCAGGTTTTCTCTCAGGAGAGAGAATAAAGAGAGCCAAAATATCCCTGCTGTAAAAAAGGCACCAAAGGAAGAGAGAGCATAGACCTGAGCTCAGCTAGAGTCACAAAAGCTCAAGCCATGCTAGAAGGAATATGCTTGGGCAGCTCACAGTTGATGAACATCAAGTTTTGGGGTTCTCTTTCTGTTCCTTCGACTAAGCTTCATATTGAGTCACACATTAAGTTTGGAGGACGTTTACTTTTGTGTCAGCGGTTTACAGGCTGGTTTGGTCCGATTCTGTGGCTAGCAGGCTGGGGGGACCCACAGACCCACGCTCCGGGAAAGGGAAAAGAGGGGGAAAGGGCAGAGCGACGGGCCTACAAAATAAAACAGCTGCAATGATCTGAGGAGAAACAAACGGATTGACTAAGGAAGACAGCGGAATGCAAGATAGCACACCATTGTACTGTAGAATACTATCTAACTAGAATTCCTGCTAATAAATCAAACCCAAGGAGAGAGAGTGCCCAAAAGCTGAAGGCCATACTCCAATGCCGAGGCAAGATGATCATGGGAGCTCACACCCTGCCAAGATGAAAAAGGGGAAGGAAATTGTTTTGTGGACAGTATTTGTCTTTCCCCCTGAGTGGAAAACGGAAACGCAAATAACACAGAGTCCTCTGGGTACTATGTAGCTCTTCCTCTCTTCTGAGAACCAGGCACCTGGAACCATCCACAATCCATGGAACTGGAGCATTAACACTTTAACAGTGCACTGCGGGATGTTATGATGCGGAATACGATAACCAAAAAACACCAAACCCTGACACCTTGTAGACAAGGCATGATGCATATCATTAACGCTTTTCCTGCTGCCTGCAATACAGAAGTAGAATGCAGGCATGTGCACATCAGTCTGAACCCTTCTTTGTTTTTGTCTCAAAGCTTGCTCTCCGAGGCATTTCATGATGTAAGACCCCGACTTATCTAGGAGATGAGAGGTGTGTGTTGCCATGTGGCAGTCGGCATCACAGTGTTACATTTGAAAGCATTTCTGTGGAGCTGCTTGTCTTCGGAAGAGAATGCTCAGGACTGTTTACTGGCAGAAAATCTGGCCTGTGACCAAGGAACTCCAGCTTGCTATGGGAGACTGGGGGATGATACCACTATATTCAGTGAGGGCAAGATATGCACTGGTGCCTCCATGCTCCCTCTTATCTGCTGGCAAGGCCCAGAAGATGAGAAGAAAAGGAGTTCTTGCTCAGATCCAAAATCCAGAAGCTGTCACTCCAAAAGGAGCTGACTCGACCACTATGGGCTTATCAATTTATAAGTTCGTACTGCCATTGGAAAGGGTCATGGCTGTCATGGTCATCAACCGAACAACAATCTCTGATAAGCCATATCAAATGAAGATCAATGTCTGAACCACAGACAACACTGGATGCATGGTAGTGACTACCTCTCTCTTGCTTCCCCCAAAGGCTTCTTACTTTTATTTCCTATCTTTTCTAACACCTGTCTCCCTTTTCCCATGTCTCTAAACAACTAAGATTTGTAACAAAATGTTCAGACTAACATTTGAGCAGTTGTGCCTTCATCTCTCCATTGGGTACACATATGTTAAAAGATCCTTCTCTCCCTCCTATAAATTGGTGCAGGACAGCATTACACAAACAGTGATGATACGACGCTAAGGTGGTGCCAACAATACAGCAGCAGCTTGTTACCAAAGCATCACAGAATGCTTGGGTTGGAAGGGTCCTGACAAGCTGAACTAATTCCAGCCACCTGCCGTGGCCAGAGATTCCACTACAGAAGGTTAGAACAGAGCTCCACCCAGCATGGCCTTGAAAACCACCAAAGATGGGGCATCCACAGCTTCTCTGGGCTGCCTGTGCTAGCGTCTCACCAATCTCAGGGTAAAGGATTACCTCTAAGACTTAGTCTAAACTACTTCTCCAGATTAAAACTAGATTAAATCATGTTCTATCCCTATCAGACCATGCAAAAAGTCACTCACCACACACACTAGACACCAAATATACTGTTAACTTGCAATCTTTACTAGACCATGCAGAAACATAGACTGGACTCAGATCAGAAGTGCTAGCGTGGGACCAGGGCTGAAAAGTGTGGCCAAGGGACAGCTGCACTTCAGCATCTGCCACGAGGAGCAGTGCCAGCAGGTTGAGGGAGGCCGGCCTTCCTCTCTGATGCAAGGCATCACTGGGTCCTCCATCTGGGCTGCCTGCAAGGGCTGCCACCCTCTTCCTTGAGGGCCTGCACCCACACCCGCTGTGAGGCAGTGACTGTGATGTCACAGTGGGTGTCAGGGAGTGGCCATTGTGACGTGATGCTTGGAGCAGAGCAAAGGCTGCTTGGCTCAGCCTGAGCATCAGTGCGGTTTGGTGAGGCGTGGAGAGAGCAGGGACTCTCGCAGAGCTCACTGTTAGCACTCATCATGTCCAGTAGGAAGAGGAAGGCCTCCAGCTCGGAGGAGCCAGGTGAGAGCACAGCATCCCTGAGCACAGCTCCTGCCAATGGGTAGAGGAGTGCTGGGGGTCTGCCTGTGGCTGAAAGGCTAAGAAGGGACAGGCAGGGACTCCCCAACAGCTGCAAGGCAGGGCCACTCTGCTCCCAGGCACGTGGGCCCAGCTTGGGCGGTGTCTGCTCACTAACAGCATTGGGCCTGCCATGGCTCCTTCTCCACCACCGCCTTCCCCCAGTACAGCAGGCACAGAGCAGGACCCTGGGGACAGCCCTCAGGGACACCTGGCTGTGCAAGGTGCTCACCGTTGCTCACATTTGCTCTCTCCTCTGCAGTGTGCCTGCTGTGTGGCCGGGCAGATGTTGACCCGAACATCTGTGGGCGCATGGTTCATCAGAGGGGGATTTCCTTCCATCAGTTGTGCTTGGTGAGTTCCCCCATGGGCTCCTTCCACGTCACTGCTAGGGATGCTCCCTTCCCTCCTGTCCTAAGGAGATCCTGCTCTTTTCCCTCCTACAGGAGTTTGCCAGCACCGTTAATGAAGCAACACGGGGACGGTCGGGAAGTCAGGGCCTCCCTGTTGCTGCCATCAGGCGTGCCGTCAAACAGGCAACCAAGGAGGTGAGGACTCGTACAGAGCAGGCCGATTGGTGCCAGGAGAGGCTGACACCAGCTTAGTCTGGAGCCAAAGAAGGCAATCACAGCCTTTCCAACGGCCTCCTGGACAAAGTTAGGGGATGAATCCTGTCCACCAGGCATCTTTGTAGAACGCGACCCAGCAGTGTCCACGTCCTGGGCCCTGCCCAGGGGTGTGCGGCCAGCCACAAAAGCCCAGAGCCTGCTGCTGACAGGGTTGTTCTGCTCATTCCAGCAATGCTGTGTCTGTGGAGAGAGGGGTGCTACCATCACATGCGCAAAGAGAGGCTGTGAGCGCAGCTTCCACCTGCCCTGTGCCCAGGATGGGGAATGCATCACCCACTTCTTTGGGCAACGCAGGTAAGTGCTGTCAGCAGCAGCCAAGCCAGGGAGGAACGTGCACTTACACCTCCCGGCAGCCGGACAGAGCCTGAGCCAGGGCCTGGGGCTCCTTCCTGCTCCTCCGCCCTTCTTGCAGCACTTCTCACTCTGCCCATCCCTTCCATCTTCCTCCAGGTCCTTCTGCTCGGAGCACCGCCCTCGCCAGGAAATTCAGGAAGCTCCACCTGAAGGCACCAACTGCCCCATGTGCCTGGAGCCTGTGGGGGACACTCTGTCCTACCACACCATGGTGTGCCCAGAGTGCAGACACAGCTGGTTCCACCGGGGCTGCATCCAGGTAGGAGCCCTCCCCTCACCCTGCAGGCACACTTGGCGCTCAGCAGCACCAGGCACTGCTCACTCTCACACTGCTTCTGCTTCTCGTGCAGCAACTGGCCAGGAGTGCTGGTGCTTTCTGCTTCGAGTGCCCCAACTGTCGGAGCCACCTCCCATTCGCTGCAGCAATGGCCAAGCAGGGGATCCAAATCCCATACAGGTTGGTGCCCTTCTGCCCACTTCTGCTGACATAAAGGCTGTTGTGTTGGGCTTGCCCAGGGGCTGTCATGACCGGGCCTGGGCCTTGGCTGGATCATGAGCGTGTGTCCCACATTCATGGAGAGGCTGGGTGAATGGAGTTGGTGTGGATGAGATGGGAAGACCTTGGATCTTCTGCTGGAGACACTGGGGGCTCATCACTTCCCCTCCCTTCTCTTTTAGAGAGCCAGAATGGGAGGCGAATGATGCATATGCATCACTTCTAGAGAGGCACAGCCGCTGCGATGCCAGCGAGTGCCTTTACCCCGGAGGCAGAGAGCAGGCAGAGAGAAGAGGGTGAGTTACCGCAGCAGCTCTCCGGGGGATCTCAGCCTGACCACAGGCTGGGGGAGCAAGGACTGAGCACCAGAGATGTGCTGTGCTGGGCACTCCCTGGCTTGGCTCCCTTGCTACTCACAGCCACAACCCCTTTGCTTCCCCAGGCCCTGGCAGCTGCTCCTGTGCTGCTCCTGTGCTGCTGAGGGCACCCACCGTCGTTGCTCCCACTTGACTAACAGAACAGACGCGTGGGAGTGCAACAGCTGTGCTGGCCTGGGAACCGGTAAGAGGCAATCAATCGCGCTAAACCATACTGGGGCCAGGCAAGGCCTGGCAGCAAGTGCTCAGGGCAGCTTTGCTAGAGTCTGTCTGCCCCAAGAGGTCTGGCAGATCTCACTGAGGAGCTGCAGCTTCATCCTCATAACCTTCCTGCCTCCTCTTACAGCCTCCAGTGCTGACAATGAGAGTGTCAGTCCCAGCACTGCCACTCAGAGGGCTCTGGAGCCATCCAACAGCTCCGTGGAGCCTGAGAACGTCAGCCTACATCCATCTGAGGATCGGGCTACCTCTCAGCAGCGACGAGGACGTCATGGGCGCAGATCAAGAGCAGCCCAGAGGGCTGAGAGCGGCTCCCACAGATCCACCAGGCGGAGGGCATCCAGGTCCTCCAGGGCGTCTCCAGCAGCTGCACACAGAAGACGTCCCGCACAGCGAGGAAGAAGCGGCACACGAAGCCGCTCCCCGCTGCAAAGTCGGGCCTCACATTCCCGGAGCCGGCCAAGAAGACGCCATGACAGCAGGCGTACACCAGCCTCAGGGGAGCGGAGCGGCACCCGCAGATCAACAAGATCTGCAAGATCAAGGTCCATCAGGTCTTCCAGAGCGCCTGGACGCAGGGGACAGTCCAGGCGCTGAGGGTGGGCCCTCACCCAAAGTCCTCCTCTGCAGAGACATCGGCTCCTAACTCCCACAGCTCGCAACAAAGCAGCACGAGCTGGGCCCAACAGTGGAGGCCTTCCTGTGAGTGAAGCTGCTCCGCAGAACAACATCAGAGACAAAGGCCCCCCAGACAGCCACCGAGTCAGTGCAGGAGCAGCCGACTGCCTTCCAGAAAATGGCCTGGGTCAAAAAGGACTACAGTCTTCCATCTGGTTTCCATCCCCCTGCAGTGTGCAGGGTCAACAACCACTACACCACGCTGCCCAGAGACACAACCAGCCTGGCTTTCCATGACTCCAGAGCTGGGTGCATCTGCAACATCCTTGGGCAAGCTATTCCGGACTGTGTCACCACCCTTTCTGAGAAAAAAATTCCTTCTAACGTTCCACCTAAACCTCCCTTTGTCTTAGTTTAAAACCATCCCTCCTATTCATAATGCTATCCATCCTGTCATACTGTTGTACCCCCTTAACCACCCCCTCATTACTCTGGTCCCAAAATTCCATCACAATAAAGATCAGAGTTCCCTCACAAACGTTTGTTGGCTTCATCCTTCCCTGCTCTTCTTAATCATTACAGCTGTTTTGCTATTTGCTATATAGATATGTCCTTGGTGGTACCATGGGAAATACATGATTTTGCCATATCTCTAGTCCCCAAATATCCTCTATACAGTAGGGAAATTTGTTAATAAAGTTACACTTTGAAGTTTCTCTATTAAATTTATGAGCGGGACTTAGTTAATCCACTGTTTCAGACCATTTTATATGTTTGAAAATGTTATGTTTTCAGTAGTCATATGGGAAGTTACATTTTGACTTTGAATCCTCACAGCAACATATTTTCTTAAGTGTTTTATTTAAAGAATTACTTATGAATGATGATGTTACTTTTCTAGGAGATCTATTCCATCGAGTCATGATTCTTAACTTTCTAAAATTTAGGTATGCAGTATGCAGTATAAAGCAGTGCTCTAATCTTTATAGCCACTGCATCTGCAGCGCTGACTCAAACAATATTCTCCCCTAGTTATAGAGAGTATCTTAAAAGACCTGCTTGCACTAGCACCCAACTATCATACCACCCCCAGGTGCTCATATAACAGCAATATACCGTATTTGGTTGAAGACCAAGAAGGTTTCTGCTATCTGCTGACAGCAGCGGTAAAGAACTAGTTCAAACAGCAAACATTTCTCTTGAACCCAAGAATCATGACTGGGGTCAGAAATTACATCCCCATGGTGTTCTTGGTCAGGTGTATTTTCTCATTCATAAGCACTCAGTACTGTATTTGACAGAGCAAAAACTGTATTATGGAAATTAAAAAAAAAAAAAAAAAAAAAAACTACGTGAATGATAACTGAAATACACTTCATGGTGACTTTGTCAACAGTCTGTAATCACATCTTTCTTTTCTGTTCTGGAGACTGTGGAAATGGGAAATACCCTTTAAATGTATAATTTATTTCTTTTTGAGGCATGATTATGCTGCCAAATAATTTAGCTCCTGAGTTCCCTGCAGGCACTGGATCCTGTGCCCTCACTCTCTGCATTGCATAGATGTTTGCTTGCACTAGGGATCTCTTTTACACTGAACTAACCAGCACAAAATTTGTGTGCTATTCATGTCAGGGACCACCATGCATTTGCAGGGCTGCGCCTCAACACACACTGGTCTGTAGAGCCAGAAAAACCCAGTGTTCTACAGGGCAACGATAGCTACCAAGGTTCAAGGTTATTAAAAATGCAGCAAGGAGGCCTACAGCACAGCTCAGTGCACATCTGAACTGAATTTCACTGGAAAAAAATTCTCACAGGAAGTAAAAAAAAAAAAAAAAAAAAAAAAAAAAAAAAAAGAGAGAGAGAGAGAAAAAAAAAGAGAAAAAAAGAGAGAGAAAGCAAATTTAGTACCTAATAAAAGTTATCTCTGGGCCTACTTAAAAAGGGATGGCCCTAGTCAGCAAAAGCACATTTTCTGTTCTTCATCATGTTGCTGAGGGCTCCTTGGGTTGGATTTGTTTAGCAATAAGGATGCAGCCTGAGCATCACAAACCCTGCACTCAGTCTGCAAGGAAGGAATGTGCAGTGTCCCAAGGTACGGGCAGCAAACCCATCTGCAGCTCTTTATGCTGTGGAGGTATTGCTTTGTTTTTTTGACTGCGTAAAAAGACTGCATAATTCAACAAGTGCTGCAGCTTCTCATATTCACAGCCAGAACTCTCCACAAATGTAAATCAACAACATACAGGACTTTTACAGTGAGATGATGAGGAAGAACTGCTCAAAATCAAAAATAGTTCTAGTTCTCTTTTTTTTTTTTCTTATTTCAGTTACACTGCCTAATCAGTTCTGTACTTCTCACTGTTTGTGATAATTCCCAAAGTGTTTTGGAGATGACTGGCAAGAAAAAGTCCTGAGAAAAAGCTCTCCCTGGATGCAATTCAAAGTCTCTCACCCATACTTGGAGGTGCTAGAAAACACCTACAACTTCTAGAGTTGTAACAAAGAGGATCTATGGAGAGGAATAACGCAGATGAAACAGGCACTTTTCTTAACTGAAAAAAATGTTGTTTCATGAACACAGGAATGTTTTGGAGAAAATATGTCAGTTCACTGACATTGTCAACAGTTTAAAATAGTATTCAATATTCTTTTTTGTTTGCTTTTTTTTATTATTATTATTCAATTTCTTTTTTGCTTTCTTTTCAAAACTGCATTTTTGTTCCACTGAAATGTCAATTAATTTTTCCAGGTTTTATTTAAATGGCATCACTGAATGCTGCATTTACTGTGACAATGTGAATCACCTTGAAGCCAAAAAAAGTTAATCATTTTAATGAAATTTAGAATTTTCTAAAATGAAATATCTTTTGATTTTTCTTCCCTATAAATTTAGGAACAGATGTACTCCACTGGGTTTTAAGAGAAATATGAGAATGTCAAAGTCTTTCATCAGAACAAAAATTGCTAATAATGATCTTAATGAGCAGAGAAGGCAGGCTGGTATCTGTCTGTCCACAGGTGAGAGTCCATTCCCTTGCACAGAGCACTGTGTCCCAGCCTTAGGTAGATGGAGTGAAGTTACTATGCTGGAAGAAGGTGTGCCCAATACACCAGTGTCCAGTGCATGTTTTTGTCATTCACAGCATATATGTAATCAGGAGATTTAATATAATTTAATGTAATGAAATTATGCAGAAACGTCTTTGGCAACTAATTAAATCAGGAAGGCTGAAGGGAGGTGAGGTTCATTTATAAGTTATGGTAAGAAGCTTCATCTATGGGAGAATGGAATGGATCTGTGTCAGGAGAGGTTCTGGTTGGGTTTCAGAAGGTTCTTCATTAAAGGTTGGTGGGCATGAAATAGGCTGCCCGGGGCAGTGGGCATGGCCCCAAGCTGCTGGACTTCAACAAGAGTTTGGACAACACTCTCAGACATAGGGTCTAATTTTTGAGTCGTCTTGTGTGGAGCCAGGAATTGGCATCAATTATTTTTGTAGGTCCCTTCCAAATCAAGATATTCTGTGATTCTATGACTTACGTGCTATAGAGCTTTAGGGAAATGTACAGGTACCATGTTATTCTCAAAGCTGGAGTCTAGGTTTTAGAAAACATATGGACTGAGCGCAAAAAAGGAGTAGGCACAGAGAAGTACTTTTGGGACACGAGTTTGGAGTGAAGATATAGATTATGTAGGAGGTTTCATACAGTAGAAGAAGTGCACAGACAGTCCAAATCACCATGCCACGGGAGCAGCCCTGACTGCCGCAGGTAATGCACATCTTATGGGCATGAGGTGGTTCTTGAGCTCAGAAACAGTGCAACTGCAAGATGTTTAGCCTGCTGCGCAGACTGGTGAGGAATGCTGCATTACAACTTCTCTTAACCAGTTTTAGCCAGAGAAGGCATTTCTCAGATTTTATGTTGATGATACCTTTTGGCAGTGAATGCAATAAAATGGCTGCTCAGCTCCACCCTGGAGAAGGTGGCATTTCAGACAAGTGGTCCCTGTGGCATAGTAAGTCTCATGGCTTATAAAGTGCTTTGGAATCCCTCCAGGGGAGAAAGTGGATATTTAAATGTAAAATGGTTATCTTTTCCTTCATCTTCACTGCTATATCTCATGCAAAATCTTAGAAACAAACAAACAAAAAAAATAATTTCATCAATTTTGATTAAAACAGTGTCTAAGTTTCTAAAATGTTTTGCCTGCTAGCTGGTCATTTTAAGCAAGAAAAAAAGAAAAAAGACATTATGTTTTCTCAACATAAAATGCACTCTCTTCACAGTTCTTATAGTCTCTGCCCAAAAGGGTTCTTCTAATCTTAAAATAAAGCACATTGGGGATCCATAAAACTTCTAGGTATGTAATATGTTTCAGAAATACTGTGCACAAACACTGTTTTTGTTTGTTGTTTTTTTTTGTTTGTTTGTTTGTTTTTTGTTTGTTTGCTGTTGTTGTTGTTTTTTTGTTGTTGTTGTTTTTGTTGTTTTGTTTTTCTTTTGTTTTTTTGGTGCCTGTTCCTTTTTTTTTTTTTTTTTTTTTGAAAAGCAATATTTGTAAGCCCAGGATCATTCTGTCCATGCACATCACTCCTATCCCCTCCAGCACTTACTGCAAAATTGAAGAGAAGAATCCAAAAACTTGGGCAAAGAACAAGCGTGAGCCCAGGACTGAATTCTGCCATGAGCTCAGCAGCACAGAAATATTGCAGTTCCTTCTGCCTCTGTTCCTGCTGCTTGATGACAGGCTATGTCATGTGTTTCAAGACTAAAAGCTGAAGGAAGTTTTATCTGCTGGATTTGGTGAAAATTTTCAACAAAATACAGCAGCTCTGTACGAACAAGTCATTGTTATGCTGTTAAAGTGTACAGACTATAAAGAAGATTATCATTTTGCCTAATAGTTGCATTATGGGAAAAAGCTGGCATATTGAAAGCATTCAGTTCTGAGATTGGTCCAACAGAAAAGCTCTGTCACTGTGTAGTGAGGGTTCCCCTGTGCTTAGAGGTGCACAGTAAAGACCCTCTATAAGTGTGAAACCACCTCTACTGTGTTCATTTTGAAATAAACTCCCTGAGAATGATTTGTGCTCCATTTGATGCACTGCTGGAGATAGCACTGAAAAGGCTCAGGAAGAGGCCAGTTCTCTCTTGACCTCAGTGCTCAGGTTTTATTCCCTTCAGCTTTTGGTCCTGTGAAAGACACCACATTGAGGCATGAACTGAGGAAAGTTCATACTCAACTCCTTCTGATTCTCTGTATCAATCCCTTATGGGTGGAAACTGGTGTTGAAAGTGTTGCGTTCATGGGGAAGTTTCTTAGCTGTGAGCAGAGAGCAGTGAGATCTACTGGAACTGTCAAACCACACTTTCAACTTCTGCAGCAAGAGCATTCTGGCAAGAGTGGGTTTTCCTCTAGCCTCCAAAGGGCACAACCTCATAGCAACAGCGCTGTCTGTACAGACTCCATCCCAGCCAGAGCACTGGTGGCCTTCATGATGCACGTACAATCCCGGAATACCAGAACATCAAGCAGCAATTAGCAAAATATTCTGTGTATTTAAAGCTACAGTCCTTTTCCTATTAAACTGCAGGACTCCTGTTGAATCCAATACTGCATTTTGAATTGTTACAGAAATAACCATTATGGGAAAAGTAGTCATTTCTTCCTGGAAGTTTAATCAGCTCAGGCATAATTACAGTATGTCTGCTGTTACCAGATTATTCTCTCATACACACATGCATGCACACAGTCTGATAAAGCAGGCTCATGCTGGCATTTCTCTGAGATGCTGACAGGCAGACAGTATGCACAGGCTGAGTCATGAGGCATGCTCTTCTCCTAACTGCATTGTTCTGACTCTTTCTTAATACCAAGGACTGGGAATGCAGCAGATCAAACCCACAGGTCATTTGGAAGGAAATTCCTGCAGCAGTGCTGAACTGCTGAGTATCATCCTGTATTGTTCAAAATGCAAGCCCTTGTATGTGGAGTGTTATCTGATGAACTTCATCCCTATATACGTTATCCTACAGCCATTTCTCTGTGGTTAATTTGCAGTTAGTAGACAGGTTACTTTTTATTAATTACACTAACATATTTTTATGAGCAGATGACAAAGGATGGTTGCTGGTGGTTTTGTTTCTTGGTTGACTGGTTGGTTTGCAGAGTTTATTGTTTGTCTATTTGTTCTTGTACTTTAAACAAATACTGAAACAGGTTGTCATGGATATTCAATCAAAACACAATCTCACCGTGAAAACATTTAACAGAATCACAGAATAGCAGGGGCTGAAGGGACCTCTGGGATAATCTACTCTAACTCCCTGATAAAGCAGGTTCCCTATGGCATGTTGCAAGTGTTCTAATGTTATATTCAGCTTATGTACTTCAGTGATTGCATTGTATGCTATAAACAACTACCTACAGATTAAAAATAGTATTTGTAGGGGATCTTGGATATTTAATTTTGAATGCCTTTAAGATAATACCTTTCATTACACCTTAGGCTTCCTAAAGCCAATGCTGATTTTGTGCAAAAAATAATTTGAGAAAAAGTTAATTACCACAGATGTGTAGCAACCAATCCCTCCATCTCATTTCTGAATAGTTCCTCCACTTAGGAGCTGAGGTGTGCTGGGTTAGACTCAGCAGAATGCTAAGGGAGTGAAAAGGACCGCAGACCTCTCATCAATCTGCAGTGCTTATTTTCCCTCTGAAACAACGCTCCAATTTCTACATATGCTCATAACTTAAAATAGGCTCAGAAATGGTAAAATGCTACAAGTCCTATGAAGGATATGTCCTCAGGTGTGCTCAGATCATCTGAGCATTTCTGTTTACCAAGAAGTCAGTAGCATTGGTTAATAAAATACGAATCAGTATTGCCTTTCCCCTTGATGAATGTAAAAAGACAAAGCATGTTTTGTAGGATCACCGTAATCACAAGTTTATTACTTATGGAAAATAAGTGCTTGGCTTATGCTTGGCACTGATCCCTTTTGAAGGTGATAAAGGGTAAAGCTACTTAAAGGATTGATCTAGTAGGCAGAAAATCAGCTCTTGCCTGCATGTCAGGAGAAGTACTGCTAGCAAAATTCTGTGCATCCTTGTTGGAGGCAATGATTGTGAATTAAAGCTGCATAAATAATAGAGGATTCGTTGTGGGGTAAATCAGAATATTTTGCTTGACTTCAGAATAAAGGATGAATTTCTTCCCTTGTGGGTTACTTAACCTTTTACCCAAACCCTTTTTTCTGTAATTATTTTGAATTTAAAATTAAAAATGCTTGTTTGTTTTTTTTTTAAGTTATTTCATAAACGTAAGCATGAAAAAAACATTTCCTTCTGAAGCATTTCTACTGAATTCATTATTTGGAGAAAAAAGAGCATTGTCATCTACCCTTTTTGAGTCATCTCTGGCAAAAAGCTAAAACTTGGAGAGAATCTGAAAGGACCACAGAGCTTTTTGTTTGTGTTCCTTACACTTTTTATAGATCTGTGATTGTTTAAACTGGCTCAGTTCACTTGAATTACAACTGGATGGCACAGAGTGTGTGCTGAGTCCTGATCCTCACTCATGACCGCATTGCTGTCACAGGGTGTTTCTATGATGACCGTCATTAGTTGTCATTGGCAGTGCTTGACTGATTTTCAAATGGCAAATGTAGGAAGTTCAAATGGTCACTGAAGAGAGGCTAATAACTTGGGTCAGGGGCACAATATTTTAAACCAAAGTATATGAGCAATTCCAACCAAATTTGTCTGTGGGAATGCAAAAACTGTCCCTAGTCATAATTATGTTAGGTCTTTTCTAGCTGCAGAACAAGAAGGATGTATTGCTCTAATTTATCTGTGTATAATTTCATTGCTTTGTAGCAATTTATAGAACTGTAGAAGAAAATAAAACAGAACGACTTTTGTGCTTTGCCAAGTGCACCTTTAATTTGCAAAATGTTAGTATTCCATGTTCAGAATTAGTACTTTTCATGGCCTAATGAATTATGTTTTGATGCATATCCTGATAACTATCCCACATATCATCTTCCTATGCCCCATTAATCTTAGTTACTGTTTAATTCAGCTCACTAAATAAATACTGAATATTATTGTCATTTTATAAGCCAATTAATTTTACACATTGCTACCAAAACTTATTTTTAAAAAACAAACTGTATATCTTTTGAACTTTTAGCATTTCTGTTATAAATTCACCTTTCTGCTGCTAGAAGAGTTTTTTCTGCTTTTCTCTGAATACTCTAATTTTGACATAGTTTTCTGCTAATGGCACATGGAAAATTAGCACTTGAGATGTGAAGAACTAGAAATGCCAAGGTGGCATGCATAAACTTGCTGCTTTGTGATGCTTTGGTCTAAAATCAATAATTTCTACGTGTCCTGGCAGCAATGGAAGACACCTGCCATGTCTGATGCTGAATTCGGATGATAAAATTATCCATTTAATCTGGGGCATGGAGGGCCCTACCCTTTCTGTTTAAATGCCTTTCCCTGGAGTGAGCAGCCTGACAAACATGGCAGGGGAATGTATTTGTTTTTTCTGTCTCTGTGCTCTGAGTGCATTTCTGGTACTTGCGTGTCAGGCCACTGCATGAACATCTGGACTATGATAGATCAACAAAAATGTTAAGATAATGGAGACATCATTCAGCATTGCATTGTCATGTTCTCTGTTATCCCACTGTCAAATTTGGACTTTTCTAATAAAATTCAATCAGAAACAAAGCTTATGCCTTCATTTATACATGAACTTGAGCAATAAAATGAATCTAACCTGTGATGCAGAAAGCTGGATTTTTAAAGCTCAGCTTATGTAACAGAAAACAGCTGAGTTTCTTTTAACACCAAATAGTTAACATTGGGTTCATGTCCTGTGCAACAGAGGGGAAAAAAAAAAAAAAAAAAAAAAAAAAAAAAAAAAAAAAAAAAAAAAAAAAAAAAAAAAAAATCAATTATTTTCCCGGACCAATTAAGTTACTAAGATACTGTTAAAAATTGCTTAATATTTAATGATATTAGCATTTTATTTATTGAATATTTATCACAATATTCCTTTTGTACACTAATAACTTTTAACAGTCATTAAATAACAACATAACAATGATTTGTACAGCTGGTAAGTAGAGATACTTTCTTCAATAGCCTGGGCTTTCTCCTGGAAGAAGCGAGCTTTGGGACTCAGTGCATTATTGTTCCTATAGCAGAGACACACTGTAAAAAGTGCAGTTTATTGCTGCAAGAAATCTTGTTGATCAAATGTAGAATGCAGGTTTCATTAAAGCTAGGAATTAAACTCCTAACAGAAGATAGCATGGGTAGCATCATCTGTGAATTGATATTGATCCTGGATACCCCATAACCATCTACATCTCTGGATAGCCTGTAATGTATAAGTCATTTTTAGTTACTGGGATTTAAGCTGTTCATGCAAGCAAATTAACCAAGAGCAATTGGTCTGGTTATCAATTATTTTTTGCCTGAAAAGTGCGGGCATCATTTCTGGATAAATCCATGGCCAGCTCAAAGTATTTTTTTTTCCTGTGGACTGGGAGATTGAGAGGGGCTGTGAGGAAGGGAAGCATTTGGAGGAGGAGATGCTGTGATCCCCAGATAATTGCCTTTTTTCCAGTGGAGCTGGGGACCCTAAAGAGTGGAACCTACAGACAGTAGTTGACTTTTAACCATTAGTTATGGTAAAAATTTCGGTAATTGTACATGGATTTATCAACCCTTGAGGCTAATCCAGCTGACTGGTAACAGCCATGGGAAGGATTGCTACCTACCAGATCAGGCTGCCCAAGTCTCCATCCAACCTGGTCTTGCCCAGTGGCTGCAGTAGTACAGAGCATGGTGTTACTACAAAAAATAAGGAGAAGTGAGGACTAGCTCAAAGATGAACAGGTCAGTTTGAGCTGTGGAAGCATTTTCAGCTTGCATCTACCAGAAGGTTTTCTGAAAGGCTACTGTCATGAAATGTGAGCTCGTATGCTTGTTTCTATAACATTTGCAAAGCATCCCACAGCTTTCCATTTTGTTGACCTGCTAATTCCAGCATCCTAAGGAAATATAGAATAATGGTTGTATAAACAGAAAACAAGTTCAGGATTGTATGATGCATTCACTGAATTTCTACTTAGGAATTGATTTTTATTAATTTATTTGTTTGTTTATTTATAACAGACTTCATATATTTTCCTCCGCTGTTATCTATCAGAGGCTTATATACTTCTTTAATATGAGACAATCAGATCTGTATTTTACTGGGTAATATCAATTCTTAATAGACCCATAATTCCCCATGGTGTGACGATAGTTGTCTGTATCTTTGACTCAAAATTAGTAATGTGTTTGCACTTATGTGTTTAGGCAGAGCCATAAGACCACCAATATCTACATATTCAGAATAATAATAAAAAAAAAGCTCCAGTAGGAATTTCAGTAGGTGCTGACTGAATGACCAGGAATCTGATTGATACATAGTGAGCCTGACCATGGTATGTCCAATTAACAGCTCATCATTTAACTTCTTATAGTCTAATTCTTTATGCTTTCCCTATTCATTTAGTGAAAGAATTTAGAGAGGGTATTCTGCATGAATGGCCAGGCTTAATAGCAATAACTATATTCCAATTAAAAAGTCTGTAACTAACTGAATTTGACAGATAACAATCAAGTTCTTGTCTAGTGATTTTTTTTCCTTTGTGGTCTTTGGACATGTTTGATTTACAATAAATCCATTAAAGTTGTAAAGTACCATGTGGAATAAATTATTCAAAACCAAGAACAAGTTAATCAAATATTACATTCTGAAGGCTAAACAAAATTGCCAATATGCACCGGTGTACCTCTAATGGAGTGTCCACAACGAAACGCTGTTGCAAACACACTAAGAATTATACATTAGACCACAATCATTATTCCATGCTATCTACTCATCTTCCATTCAACCTTGGAGCTTTGTGGAGAAAAGCAACAGAGAAAGTGAGCCCTACTTGTGATTTTGGTCACTGCTTCTAATGCTCTTACAGAAGTGGAGCAGAGTGGCCATGATGTAGAATAGATGGCAGGGACAGAATCAATTGAAAACATCACAAAAAGGGTGGTGTCTCTTGGCATTATGTGCCTGCAATGCTGATGTGTTACATAATGAATCATTGTCATGCACGGATACATTTAGCTGAAGTGGCATTGACTCAAGAAGTCTAGTATTAATTCCAAACAAAGTTCATAAAATATTGTTTCTTGTTTTCCAATTTGCATTCAAAATTTTGCTTTCTCCCCCCACCCCCCGCTCCCCTTCCAAAATGAGTAAAGGGTTGGTTCGTTTGCTTTTTGTTTTTTAAGGACAAAAAGAATTACAGGATCATGACTCCAAAAATGATCAGAAGCATTAGGAAAAAGAATGGTACCAACCAAAGCTATTCTTCCTCAGATTGAGCCATTGAACCATAGAATCCATTATTTCCTAGTGCTAAAATGGGGCCCAGGGAAAATAAAAAATATTTTTTAAGTTCCCTTAGTGTATGCAATGTCTTGAAATTCAGGCACTAGCAAGGAAATGAATCATGTCTCTTACAGCTTCTTTACATCCTTCTGCCAGAATGCTTGATAAAGCACCAATAACCATAATTGTCTTTGCATATCACTGATACAAGGAGCAAAAAATATGTGCCCAAGTATGTCTTCTATTTCCCAAAGAGTTACTTATGTGCCCTTCATTGTTCTGCGTGTGATGCAGTCAGGAGTTCTGTCTTGGAATTCACAGCAACTCTCATCTGAGTGCTAAACACTGATAGGATTTATTGCCATTTTTATAGATATGGTAAGTAAATATAAACAGAGAAAGTCATCAAATATAAAACTAATCAGCAGGTGCTGATTAAGGAGAATAATTATATAAGCTTTAAATACTTTTTCCATTTTCCAGCTTTTCTGGTTTATTAGGAAATGCTTGATATAGGCAAGGTATGACACAGCAAATACGTAATGGACGATGGAGAGTGGGGCACTGGAAGAAATAAGAGGTCAAGTAGATTGCCTCTTTTGAATGCTCTTACCTCACCAGCCCTGAAGACTCATCTGCAATGTACTGCAGGTCCCACAGAGGAGCAACAGCAATATCCACTCATATTGAAAGCAGACAGAAAAATTGATACCTAAGATCCCAGGATCTGTGGAGATAGGTGGAAACAAATCCTTTGAAAGGCTTTTTATATGAAACCATCGTTTACAAGAAACAAAAACTCAAAAGAGGAATGTTTGATTTGACCTACTGTGACGCAAATGACATTTTTATTGTAGTGAGGCGCAGAGGCCAGGCTCATTATCTATACTCACTATCAGCAGACAAGATGCTCAACTTCGATTAATTTTACTTTGATTTAAAAAACTGCTTCACTGTGTCATTCTGCAACATGTCTGGGACTGAAAGGTAGTGCAGGACCTGAGCAAGTGTAGATCATGGAGAAAACAGAATGGAAGATGCTTTTGAACATACCATGGCCAAGCAGAATCTTACCGGGGTGAATGCTACTAACCTATAGGTATATTTTACAGCTATGTTTATCCACTGCAAAACCTTATCTTATTGCAAACACCATCTTTCAAAGTTGAAGAATTCAGGGAAGAGATTTTGCTGACTAGACTGTCTCATTTTCAGCACTGAATTCTGGGTTTGTATCTTTACCTGCTTAAGCCATGGGAACCAAGGCAGGATGTCTGTGAATCAGTATGAGAAGCAAGACTGGCATATAGACTATTTGTGCAAGAAATTCTTGTTCCATGAGTTTTGTCTGAGTGAGCTGAGCCACTGCAGAATGTGTGCTGCCTTTGCAGTCAGTTGCAGAGCAGTTGATTACTGTGTAGCCAGAAAGTCTGTATTTCTGCAGCTGAAGCTGTAAGCCACAGCTGTTCCATGCAGTGGTTTTGCTGCATTAGGAGCTACACACTCAGCTGTAAATGTAACCTAATTGCGTTTGGACAGAAGCGTTAAATACACAGCAAGTTCATTTCCTGCAGAACCGTGTAATTGCCATGTACAGTTTCACATTTACAGGGTCAAATTTTACTGTGTTAAAATTACACAGTTCCAAAGCTATTGGCTTTTTTCTAACACAGAGCAATTTGGCTGCAGCAGAGGATAACATAATCGGAAACACTCTACTGCAGCACTGCCTCAACCGCAGTATTTCTCGATTACTGGTCAGTATAAATCTACAGTTGAGGACTTGATCCTAAGCCATGTTTCTGTCATTGGTTCCAATAAGCACTGACTCAGGACCTTAAAAAGAAGTCTGTGGTGAAAAACCAAGCAGCAGAGCATATGTCCTACATAATGCAGCTGACTATTTCTATGCTCAGCAGCCGATAGTGAAGGAATGCAATATTGATTTGCGTTACTGTACTTTATAGGTAGTATGTTACAAGATTAATTTTGTGCTACTCAGCATCTGCTTTCTCCTTGGGAAGTTTTGTAAAGAATTCTGCTGACTATTAAGAATTGACTTTTTCTTTCTTCTTCTTTCTTCTTTTTATTTATTTATTTATTTATTTATTGCACACCAGCAAAACAGATGCTTTATACCCTGCCCTTCCAAGGTATGGCATGACAGATACTGTACTGTATACATATAGGTACTTCTGTGTTCACAGTCTAGCAGCTAACATCGAATTAGTATTATTATATTAGTCAGCATCTTGGTCCAGTCCTTTTCCTCTCGCTTACTTCCAGACAGCATTATTGTGATAGACTATTATTATTTTGATAGGATAGGCTTTGGCTCCTGTTCAAAAGATTATATAAATCTATATCCTTTTATTGATGACTTATATTTTCTTCTTGCATTTACACAAGCTTTTTAATAGGAAATAACAGGAACTGGCTATGGGTAGCATATGTGGAGATTCATTTAAATAAATAAAAGTAAAAGTAGTTCAGTAAGTAAAAAAATAAGTGAAATTACCTCTGATTAAATTTACCCAGAGGAAATCTGTTGGTTTAGTTGTTTCAAAGTATCAGTGAAGTGATATCTAGTAATGGTACCCAATATTACTGAATCAGTATGGGCAAGATTTTGAGTTCCTCTGCTTTGGCTTTGCTTCTCTCTTGGATTCACTTAGAAGCAGGACGTATGTAATGGATGAAAAGTGATGTACTGAGTCCTTATATGGCTTAACAACAGTCACAGCAGTGGGCAGGAATCAGTTCAAAGAAGAGAAGTAAATAGTACATATTACTGTTTCAAAGCATGTCATGAATCCTTTTCATCAAAGGGAAGAAGCTGTGACCCCATTTGTTTCTGGACTGAACAGTTTTGTACTGACTTTGAGTGAAACTGTGCTTCATTGTGCTGCATGGTTCTGAACACTTTTGCTCTTGCACTATGCAGCAGGATATAAAAACTCTTCCTCTTCAGCCTAGTCATTGAATTAAAAGCAGCAAAAGTGTGAAAAGTACATGCTCAGTGAAAATAAGATGAGGAAATGAAAGCATGGATGATCCTTAAAGATCAACCTAGGGTCTGTTTCAGATTCTGGAGCAATAACTAATGCTTTTCAGCCAAACCCAAATTTGTTTCCCATGAGGATTCTTCTACAAATATTTCCTCTAACTTGCTTTGAAATTTCTAGGTTTCCTAAGACAGCAAAAGCCCTGTTTTATACTTTATGGAGAGTCATGTAGCAGTAGGGCTGTGAGAAGAGCAGAATTCTGGTTCCAAAGTGTACAAAGACTAACAAGACCACCTCTGTACATAAACTGAGGTTTCTGATTTAGGCCCGGTAAGGGTCCATTCCTTCTAGTTTGGAAAATGCCCAACAGCTAGGACCAGATGACAAATTTTAAGGTGAGTTTTCTTTAGGAATCTGGAAGCATGCAATTTTTAATTCAGGTAAAATAGAATAACTGCTCTTCTCTTTCAAGGATCTATGTCCTTCTCCTAGCATATGCTGCTCACCATGGCACAAAGGACAATTCAATAAAGTTAGTAGTGTGTGAAATAAATTGTCAGGGCCCTTATCTCAAATGACCAAAATGTACACATAAGTAATCCTTCAACCCTAGACATTGTAAATAAAAGAGGTCAAGAAGCCTTAGCAAAAGATCTGTGGCAATGTGCTATGATCTAGGTAAAGGCTGCTGTAAATCATTTTGTCCAACAATCACTCCCAAATAGAAATGGTTTAAAATCACTTAGACAAGAGTAACCTTGGGAAAGTAGTCTGCAAACAACTGTGGTAAGTCTTGTGAGAGGAGTACAGTGTGTTTATTACCAACCCATAAATGAACATGAACACCATACAGCAGGGATAAATAGACCATAAATTTGATTCTACCCTCAGCTAACAGGACCTTTAGTGCTTACCAAAGCTACGTTCACTACAACTGGTCATTTCTGCCTTAGAGACAGATACATGAGTTTAATAACTGGAGGAAAAACAGTTAAATTCCCCTATTCCTATTTTTTTCTGAGTCCTATTGTAAAATCTCCTTGTAGACACCTAGATTTCCAAACCACGATGGCAAACAGATTCATGTTATCATGTCTGAATTAGCCTCTGAAATGCTCTTCTGGAGGTCAATTCACCTGACATATGTAGCTGAACTGATCTTCTTCATAATGAACACTTTGAATATAGTCCAGACTTTCCTCCACATCAAGACTTGCACATTAAGGTGTCTACAACATCTGTGTCTACATGTGAACTAGCCATGTAATGTCCAATAAAGTCAATACATCTAGTTGAGGCACATGAAAGATTCTAATCACCCCAGAAGAGACATCTCTTGGTCAGACACCTAAACAGTTTTGTAAACCTTACTGACTGTAATGGAAAATTTAAAGTTAAATTCAGATGCCTGCAATTGTATATCTGCTGTTTTCTGTGATGTCCTATGCTCTTCAAAATATCCATATATGACTGAAAGAAAGATATGAAGTTTACAGAAGATCAGAGTCTTTCTGGAAATTCTGAAAGAAATTCTGTGGATTACCCTTGTGCACCTCAGATATCAATCAGCAGATGCAAATGCTTAGGCAACTATTGCTGCAGTGCTTGTCCCCCCTTAATGTAGACACCTGAGTTCGTATGAACATAAACTGAATTCAACCCTCAATTGCTTATATTAGGACAAATCAACTCCCTCTATTATATAATTGTTCCCTTCTGTTAGTGACATCTACAGGCCTTAGATTGTGACAAATTAATATGTTGGTTTTTTTTTTGTTTTTTTTTTTTTTTTGTGGGGTATTTCCCTACTTCTATATATCTTCCTTTCTTAAAATTGTTTAAGACTTTCAGCTGGCATAGAGAATTATTTTTTTCTGAACTGGAGAGCAGGGTTGCTGCTTTCTTCTCTGTCATTTAGCATCATCAGCATGATATGCATTGCTCTTGATTTCATAAACTTATCTAGAAGGCTTATAGCTATTCCAGGCTCTGCTAGAAGTCATTCAAAAGGAAAATGATATTTCTTAATCCGTGAAGAATATCTCCTTTTTGTCATGTTTATTACTCATTCCTTGAACAAATCTAACTGGACACGTGGGGAAAAAATATGCAGTATATAACGGGAGGTATTTTGGAATTTGTAATTTCAAAAAGTTAAAACAGCAAGATTCTTGAATCAACATGAAAGATGATATGCTATCGAAAGATAACTGAAACACATGCTGATGGAGCACACTTCTTATTGTTTGGGGTTTTCTAAAAGCATGCTTTTAATAGTTGACAGATATATTCTGGTTCAGGACTCTTAATGTGCTTATCATTATAGAAATGATCTGAACAGAAAGTGTATACTGTTAAGTGTAGTGTGTTAACCTTCTCCTACTCAAGTTAGCATCATTAACCTTGCATCTGGATACTGCATTGCACTTCATGGAGTTGTAGAAGAGATTAAATTCAAAGCAGGAGTCCCATCTACCAAGATATTGATTGAATGATATCCACAAGTTTCAGCACTTTTGGAGATTTTATGCTCTTTCATTTCTACCATAGCATGTAGATTACATATCAGCACAGTAAGGCTTACAACCTGCTGAAGACCCAATAAATATAACTTTACTTACTGAAGGATAATTCTCAATTATATGCCTAATTACTTGTAATTGTGAAGTGTATAGTCATAAGGTCAAATGCTAAGATGTATTCCGGCATTGTATTCTGATGAGATGCTCTTTAAGTTCAGAAAGTCCTTTTGAAACTGTTATAAGGAAAGAAAAAAAGTAAAGAAACTATTAAGAAACCATTGAAGAATATCTTTTGATCTTAATTATGCGCTTGTTTCTGTTGAGATCAACGTTAGCAGTTTATAATGAGATAACTATTAATCATATTTTAAAATACTAGGTTTAATGTACAGAGGTGGGACAAACTGGTACTGATGCCAAGCACTGCTGGCAATTATACATAACCTTCTTTTAACCCTAATTCCATCTATTATAAAATGTAGCATGAGTGTGGAGACAATAAATCACTTATGGATAGAAGAAAGGTTCATTTATCTTTGTAGAGCTGCTGTAAAAGAACCTCTTTGAGGAAGATGCTTTTAATGCAATGAAAATAGATTTAGGGGCACTTGTGAAAATAGGTTTGCACAAAATAGTTTCTTTTCAAGATATCGCTTTTTATATCTCGATTTATATTCATTTCTGATTTTTGAAGTAAATGTACTTCAGAAAACAAAAATCTGAATGTATTTCAGCAAAGAAGGTAACACAAGTTACAGAATGTAGCATACAGTAGGTGAGAGTGTGACAGTATAGACAGGACATTCCTCCTGGAGTCAAACAGATCCCAGGTGAGGTGCCTCACCAGCAGTTAAGGTTTGGATGGATGGAGCAGAAAATGAACAGCACTGAGAACAAACAGAAAATTCTCCTTATTCTTAAGGATTTCGCCACTTACAGCCCCAGAAAAAGGAAGGTCTGGGAGTCTGGGAGACAGCATTTATCTATTCTTTTCACACCTCCACAAGCTCTCTAGAACATGGCCTCCAATTTTATTCTCTATCTGGACAACTAAGGATCACTGAGATCACTGAGAACATGTAGAATCTTCAGAAGTTTGCTGTCCTGTTGGCCAGTTAGGGGTAGTGAAGTTAAATGAAGCCCATGGCCAGGTAATGCGCTTCTTTTAATTTTGTATTTTTGTCTTCCTTCCTCCCTTTCTCCTTTCCTTCCCCTACCTCCCTTCCTTTCCTTCCCCTACCTCCCTTCCTTTCCTTCCCCTACCTCCCTTCCTTCCATTCATTCCTTTCCTTCCTTTCTTTCTTTCTTTCTTTCTCGTTCATCAATCCATCCATCCATCCCTGCTTTGAGCTGAAGGCAAGAAGAATAAAGAAAGAGCACTTAAGCCTGTTGCAGGTTGCATTTTGTCTTTGTCTGTGCCTGTAGTTGCAGGAAGGACTTCTAATGGTCTGGAGACACTGAGATGCATGTGGGTATCAGCCATTGCTGAGGCTGCCTGGCTATCAAGTTATCAGGAAGCCAGATGATGAATTAACTGGTTGTTTGGTGACCTAGAGCAGCACAAATATGTCTGGCTAAGCAGAGATTTGCTAGGGAGCCAGCAATTTACAAGTAGTATCTTCCCTGCCCTGAGGTTTGTTTTGCAATGTGCTGAACAAGGTCTTGTTGCTTCTGTGCAGTGTGTTTGCTGTCTCACGTTGTACTTATTTTCTTTGTTAATTTATGTGTTTTCATTTGTTGGCTCCTTGTTATTCAAATTTGTTTGCTGATTGTAAGGATTTGTGTTTCTGTCATATTGTAATAAAAGAGAAGCTGCCTAGTGGAACAGAGCAGCTGTTTAGGAACTCATACCAGCAGTACATAACCAGTGATGATGCAGAGAGAAAAATACTCTGCTCAAAAACTGGGAGAACAGAATAAAAGTAATCTTCTCTAGACTGTAATGATCTCAGATCTCTGTAAACTGTTGTAGGACCTCGGCAGGCCCTTCAATGAGATACGTTTTTACAGAAATTAGAGACTGTACCTCCTGGAAATCTGTTCCAGCACTGAGCTGCTGCCCCAGCATGGTTCATGGTCGTCTGGGTCACAGAACACAAAAAATTAGCAAGATTTTTCTGCTGAGAGTTCTCAGTTGAGCATAGCTGGGTCCTACCTAGCTTATGAAAATCTGTCAAAATCAGAGTTTGCAATGCTTTACTTTAATTTACTCTGCACTCGGTATAATCACTGAAATAACTGAGCTAGCTACAATTATTGGCCATGCAATTTCATGCATCTGTGAAAATGTATTGAAGTACAAATCCTTGCATTTGCTCTAATTTGTGCTAATGAAAGAGCTTGGCACATTTGGCAGTGAGTCTTATGAAGAAGAAGATTCAGAGGGAATTCAGAGGGAATCACTGTAATGATTTCAAATTAGAATAATAAATTTGACTTTATCACATTAAAATTAATAAAACTGTGGTTAATAATTTGATTTTCCACTACCCTGCATCTAGTGTGGAATATAAAGATTGATCTTTTCAAGAAGTTTCTGGCAATCCACAGCTGGAACTTTCGATTAAATGAAATCTATGGATTTATATCTCTGCATATTTCTCACCAAGAAATTTGACTCTGAATGAATGATTAGAACCTGTAAGAAAACGTGGGTAATAGAAGCAAGAAAGATTATACTGATTGATAACAAAGTTTAATGAACATCTGGTTTGCAATTAACTTATTATCTGCATTTATGATACAGAGTTATATTTTTCCTCTAGATGATAGTCATAAAGGTGTCTTCTGTACTAGTGGAATAGGTGTGATATTTTCATTTTTCATACCTAAATTTTATGTTTGTCCAAATAGCAAATGTACTGTTTCAGGTTTGTTGGAATTGGTCTACAAGGAATGTCAGCATTGTACTTAACCATGGAAATTCATCTGTTTGTCCTTCCTGTTGTACTTCACTGCAGTGAAAATCACTTGAAAACAAAAGCATTCAGATGTGCTTTTTCCTTGTGTCTCAACAAACAAAAAATTTCCACATGAATGAGGAGAGAAGGATCCGAGAAGTAAAAAGCACATCAGCTGTCTGCTGAAATCCAGATGTAATATAATCCCCTGCAGCAGATGGAACAAACTGACAGACAGAAATCACAGAACTGTGCTCTGAAGAAGGGACCACTGAAGGATATGGACTATGGTGGGTCTGTCTTTGGGGCAGTTAGCTCTGGCTCAGAGCAAACAGCTGAAGATAACAGGAAAAAAATTATTCTGATTGCAGGCACAAGCTGAACTGAACATTCTTACTTTTATGCAAGATAGAGAGGCACAGGAGAATGGCTGGCTTCAGAAAATGGTCTGGAGGGGATGGAGAGCAGAGAGGAATTGCTACTACTGCTCCTACTTACATTTCACTCTCTTCTACTTCCCATTAACCTCCAAATTTCCTCTACCTTTTTTATTATCTCACTTTAGACACCTTTTAATCTTGCCATTTCTTTCCAAGTGTACCTCCTCCTCCATCTGGCCAGATCAATTACTCAGGATACACCTTGATGAAACTGTTGTGTCTCAGGAGTACCACAACCAGTATCTGGAAGTGTGTGGTCAGAGAATCCATTTTTATGCTGGCATGCTCAGGAAGATTTGTGAATGCGATATGCATGTGAGATGAATGTGTGAATGTATGCATTTATAGTACTGGCCCAGCCCATGAGTAGGTGACTCTTGAAGCAGGTGAATGGACTGGTCAGGTTGAGCCCACAAAAGAGAAAGTAGAAGTCATGTCCACCAGCCTGGCCAGAGATCCCATGTCACAGGAATTGGGCAGAAGCAGTCCTGGGCTGGAAAAGGCAGCCATATGTGTGGGAAAATACAGAACATGGTCTGAACAGAATACTAGCTCAAAAGAGAGGACTCAGATTGGGAATGCAAGTAAACTGCCTCTAGCATTCTGCATGTAGCTAGAAGGAACTCATTTGCAGGAAACTGCTATGTATCTGTAAACAAGTCTACTTATCCTGATACACAGTGCTTTATGGTCTCCCATTTTTACATAAATGGCCAGAGTACTGAGGGAGTTATATGGACATTTTGCCAGCCAGCCACTATCCATATCTGCTGGGGGTAATCACAGGGTGAACGCTATACTGGTTGGACACCAACAGCACTAAGAGTCTGACAGACACTGAATGGCTGGCTGCCCCCAGTAAAGTGAGAACCTATCTATTAATCTGGTGGCAGTTGACTTGCCTCTGTGTCCTTTCTTCAGGACCAGTAAACCGTATGCAGAAGTGCTTTTGCATAACACCATGCTCTTAACTCACTTGACATCGAAGAGCAAATCTCAGACCCTATTCCAGAACACATTTCTCCACTCTGGGATAGAATTCAGCTGCTAACACAGCTGTAAACAACACCTCGGGGATGGATTTTTTAGCAGGAGCAGCATCTCAGCAGCAAGTAATTTCCCTTCTCATTATATTCTCTGACCAGTTCTTGGTGCAGAACTATTTCTTGGAACTGGACAGCCAAGAGTATGTCTGAATTCCCAGAAGAGAGGTGTGGCTGGATACCCCTAGTTACTATGCTCAGATGGAGTACAGAATGGCAATAAAAAAGTCACACAAAGAACTATAACTGTAATTTTTTTGTGGTATTCCTCATCATAACATCATGTGGAGCACAGAGAAGAAGAACTACACATCCCTGAGGACCTCACGGTCAAAGAGGAAAATATGTTGAGGAAGTGACGCTCACTCTCTCACTGCCTGGCAGCAGGTGTGGGTGTGCTTCCAAGCCACGCACCTCCAGTTTCAAAGTAGGCTTCTCGGTCTTCAAAAAACTCCCTCTCTCTTATTTTACTTGATTTATTAGCCTCAATTTCAATTAGATTGTATTAAATTGTGTTATCTTGCATTTCAATATTATAATTAGTAAAATAAGTTCTCCTCCTTAGATCGTTGCTGCTGCTCTGTTTGTTTCCTTGAGCTCAACTCCCATCTCCCTTCCCATGCGTGTGTGTGTCAGTCCTACTGCCCCCTGTAATGGGCATAGATTGATCTAAATAATTGTGACATACTGAAATATTCCACATTTCTGAGGGGGCAACAAGGTGACCTATATGCATTTCAGGGACAAATATGCTATGTATGTGTAGGATGGCAAACCCTGTGGCCATATTTTTAATGGGTCTGCACTGCTTGTAAGAGGCCTCAGAAATTAAGACAGAAGTGAGATACAATTCTTTATTTATTTATTTATTTATTTATTTTAGGATTTTGAGGTTAATCTTAACCTGACAGCATACATGTACTTCATAAAATGATCATGAGGAGGGAGTGGTTTAGTGATAAAGCTGTGGAAAGGAAAGCCTCCTCTGCCTGAAATCTGCTGTAAATCTTTGCTTTACTGACAGACTAAACCATGCATCGTTTTTTCATTAACTGTATATAAGAGATGAATATTTTAATGGGAGAAATGGAGGAAGAAAAGGTCTTTAATAAGAAAACAGAATCCCTCTTTTTTTTAGGTGAGATTTATGAGAAAGAGGGTTCTCTTTGTAGGTTATAACTATTACTATCATCATTATTATTCCATAATATTATTCTTGTTTGCTTAGAAGCCAGTATAGAATTGCTACCTGATATCCACTATGATTTAGTACATTGCTTCTGAGCCTCAAAGGGAGAAACTGAAAAAAAGTGTTTGCTCTGAAGAGATATAGGTCCTGCTTGTACGGTTGTAGAGCAATAAAAAAATATGTTCACAGCTGTGAAATGCCAAATTGAACTGATCCACATTCACACTGTGCCTTACACTGGAGTAAATCTGGGGAGAAAATCAAACATTTGCAAGAGACAATGGTTCATTCTTACTTAGGCCTTGTAGTACTATGTATCTGCTCAGTAGATTAAAATTAGAATAACTCCCTGGGCAGAAGGATTAATGAGCTGAGAGGGAAGTGTTTAAGGTGCATGATAAATAGATTTATCACATAACTGCACTTTATGACTTATGTATTATTTGTTAGCTGCAGCTAAAGTTCTGTAAATTACTTTGTTACTAAATAAACAAATATCTATGTGTGTTCCACACTGACCTGTCTCTTTCTTTATATTCTTCAAGGCAGTGATACTGCTGAAAATAATAGACAGAATCTGACTGGAATGTAAGCTGGAAGAGGTTTTTAATTGTTTAATGAAGATGATTTGAAAATTTGGGCTGCGGACTCTTTTTCTGATAATTGCATCTCTTGTACCTCTTACAACAAAATGAATAGACTGTTCCTATTTCATGCCAAGCTTTGAATAGATCTATTAATTACTATAGTAAAGTACATTATACGCTGCATATAGGTCACTATGGCTGAGTCAAATGTACAGAGTTTTCCTTATTGTGGTTTACTCCTAATGAGAAAGCCAGAAGGGGTAGAATAGGATTACTTCCCACTTCTTCAGCAGTCATCTTGGGGTAGTCCTGGTACAGCTTGTGCTGTAACTTGGCCTTTGTCTTCATGACAGGAAAATGTGTGTAATGGAAAGTGTTCTGGGCCTGGAAACACATGAAGAGTCTCATCATTCACAGTCCAGCAGCACAAGGCTCCCTAGTCAACCTTGTATTAGTAACAACCAAACAGAACAAACTGAATCTGTTTTTCATGGATATGTAAAGTAGACTCCAACAGGAGAAACAGACTTTCTCAGCCTGAGCTTTCCAGGATATTCAGCCCTTATCATATTGTTGTTATAATTGTGTGTTACCCTATTTGATGTTTTCAAGAAGACTGAGCAATGATCACTTACATTATTGACAAGAAAACATGCTTATAAATATCAAACTGATACATGACTTAGAGACATCCAATTTCACGTATTTCATTTGTAAACTGTTCGCTTTAGATTTTATTTATGTTTTTATAAAATCCCACGGCTTTATAGAAAATCAATTCTCTGTCATCCAAATGTTGTCTTACAGCTCAGCATGGCCTCAATTTATTTTTGCAGCACTCCCTATTAATAGGGATGTATATTAGAAATAGCTGTAAAAGTACACACTGTGATTTTTTGCTAGAGAGATTCTTTGAGAAGTTTGATGAAATTATAGTTAAAGTGAATGCTATAAATTTTAAATTTGTGTAATTTATGTGTTCAGGGTGACAGATTAATCATAGATTCCTGTATAACATAAAACTCCAATTAAAATAAACAAAAATTAACTTGTCAGAGTTGTCTTGTATGCATGAAATTAGTTTGAGTAATAAAATAAGACTAAGCTAACATTTTTTGCTCTTTAACTTAAGTCAAAGGATTCAGTGGTCTACAGTTACGTATCTCAAAAGAGACTGAAGTGAATAAGAAATAAGAATGGTAGATAGTTTTGTATGAAAGTAACACAAAAGAATGGTCCTCAAAATCAGAAACAACAACAAAGAAATACAAAGCAGTTTTGTTTCCTTCTAGCTAATGAGTTGTGCTATTAAAAACACTTAAATAAAAAATTTCACATCATAAAATGGAAAGTGAAATTTTAACAAAGGTAGAAATGGAACCAAGAACATCTCATTATCATTGTTGACAAGGACAGCTGTCTTATGCTTCATCACACCCTGAGCATCTTGATAATAGAGCAGAAGTATCTTTGCAAAAGATTGGTCCAAATGTGCTTTCAATCTGAAGAAAGGATATCTAAAGGCTGTGTTTGAAATTCGATAGAGAAAGTGTAAAATAAGTATATTGTCTACCACTGCAAAAATGGTTGACTAATGCTAGGAACAAATCTTAAAAGGTGAATAAATGTTGTGATAGATTAGTCATGGCCATGAAATATGAAGGAGATCAAATGGGAATGCTTTGACAGCCCATAATATGTCAATCAAGAGCTATGTGCAGAGCAAATATACAAACTCAGCTTCAAATGTAGCATATGAGTCAAGCATAGGAACGGGTAATCAAATGGTATATAGAAATAGAAAATGATTTGGAAATTGCGTTAAATTGGTACACATGCAGATGAAGAAATACAAACATAGGAGATGGTAAAAATACATACATACATATATATATATATATATAAAAGCACTACTGACAGTCTAAGAAAGACCAAAAAAAATCCAAGCACCACGTCTGTTAAAGGTTATTGACAAGTATTAGCAAGAGCTGTTTTTGAAAAAATCCTTCTTGCCATTCTTACGTCATGAGTTCAGCAGTTGGTTGAGAATGGCCAACAGCAGTTCTTGGCTGCTGCAAGGGAGAGCATACAGACAAGGCAGGACTTGAATGGATCCACAGTCAATGTCAATGGCACACTAGGGCACACACAGGAGAGAACAGGGTTATTTTGGTATCAGTGACCCTTTGAACAGCCAAAAATAGTAGGGTGGTACTGAGTAATTTTGCTAATTTGTGGAAATATTGGGATACAGATTCTGGGATACAGATGTAATCACTAGAAAACCTTAGTAAAGAAAATAAACCACTATAGATAAAATGGTATAGATAATAAAGCACTATAACAATTCTCAAAATATCTACCATATTTTATAGATATTTTGCAAACTCTGAGACACTGATTGACGAAAGAATCAAACAATTCGATATCATATATTTTTCTCACATTAGAGAACTAGTGACTACTCAAGGGGTGAACAAAAAACTAGAGATAAAAAATGATGATATGCGGGAAAGAGATGAGGCCTCTTCCTTAGAAGGGGACAGCCTACAGTTTTTGCCTTGGTGAAAGTAACACTGATAAAATAAAAGGAGATCCAAATTGAAAGAAAAGTCTTGCAGTGATGTTTGTACATGAAAAGTTCAACCAGCTCTTTCAGAAAGAGGAAGCCAAGTAGAATATGTTTGTAGATTGCTGGAGGGCATTTCTTAAAAGCCACTACAAGCTGCTCCAAAATGCTTTCAGCCCACGCTCTGAGAGTCAGTTTTATTTTAGATGTATGCTGCAAGAAAGAGACTAAAATTACTGACAGCTTATCCAAGGATGAATTGTAGCATTAAAGAGAAGACAAGTGAATAAGAATAGTAAATCATAACCTTTGCAGAAATATTACAAAAGAGAAATCCTGAAAACACCGAAAACCACTGGACAATGTGATTTCATGCCTTTTTTAATAAACACTCTGAACACTCAGATGAAACACAAATGTTTACAAATCTTCATAGCAGTTTCCCTTAGGCTCTTTGGTCCTAAAGAAGGAACTTCCAACTCTTTCTGAAGTGTGCCAGAAAGACTGCAGAGAGTATCCAACATGACATTAAACTGCAAATTACAGTCAAAATGCAATGTCCAGACTATTGAGAAAATAAGAAATTCTCCATTCCAGAATATGAGACCATTCCTGTGCATCAGCAGACAGCCCTGAAGATCTCTAAAATCTGGTAAGCAGATGTGATACATGTAGGAGAATACCAGGCAAGCCACAAAAGGGTAAATAAAGTGTACAGCACTTCTCATAAACCTTGGAGCAAAGGAAAATAGATCTTGTGATCACAAACCACTCATTACTGTAAAGTAATTTATTGACTGCGTCAGTGATAGATGAAGCAGTGAGCTGTTTAATTGCATTTGTTATCACAAAGCCTTTTTTCACACAATGGTAACAAGTGAAAATAAGAAAGTAAGAACCAAAAAGGTCAAAAAAAAGGTCATCTAATACCTGCTCCTGTAGGCTCAATAGGAAATGCTTAGAGAAGGGTCAAAGAGACAGGTAAGTGCAGAGGTAGTTCCCAAAAATTTCTCTTCATCTTGCTCTAGCTTGGGACTTCCTAAAACAAAAGTGCTGCTTTGATTTTTTAGCCTCTCAAGAATTTTTCTTTCTATGTATTTTTCCTTACAGATAGAAAATTCAATAATTGCCTTTAATTATGCAGCATGCCTGCGTTCATCTGTAACACGTTATCTTTCCCTTTTTCCATCTTATTATCTTTTAAAGCTTCCCCAGTCATTCTGTGCTTTCTCTGCTTAATGTTTTCTGTTGCATGTGAACTTACTCATAGGTACTCAGACCTTTCTTGAAATGCAGTACCTGAGGCTAACACCATATTTCACACAAGGCTTTACTAATGAGGCATACAGCAGAAGATTAACCCCATACATCTTACAGGTGAAAAGCTCATGTTAAAGAAATCCAGAATAGCACAGAGGAAAAACAGTTGGAGCTCAGCTGTCTGTGACATTTGATTGTCTGAAAATGAAAGAATTTCTTTCTCTTATACCAAAGCAGTGTGGGGATGACTGCACTGAGCGTTATACCTGTCCTGTCTATTATCTACTTACAGTGAAGAAAACAGTTCCTGCATAGTGCAAAGAATCAATAACATTGTAAAATCATTCTTTACTTTATGGTGATAAGCTGTCTGTTACATAAGGCATGAACGCTTGAAAAGTCAACACTTAGATGTCAATGTGATTGGCACCTAAGTGATACCTCGTATGAAGAAACATTTAGTATTTCAGTGAAGAATAAAAGGTAATGAGTCAAAGATGTCCTGCTTGAAATGCCTTGAGTTTGTTATAAGGCGTATCCCACTCCAGCCCCAAATTGTCTCACTAGGCTTGACTGTGGGCATGGAGGAATTGTCTGCATATTAGAAGAATTTTCCAACTGTGTGGTGTATAAGTGGGGCAGATGGGAAAAGAGAAGAAAAAAAATCATCTAATTTGTAGCTGTAGCTCTGAGGGATGCAAATGACTTTCTTAGTCAACTGTTAATTTCCTCTGCAGTAGAAAGGATGTATGGTGCTGCGTGCTTCAAGTGCCATAATGCTTCATGGATCCTTATGTTAGGTGCTCTTCACTGTTTCAGAAGGAGCTGGTGCAAAATCTGTATGATAAAAATATGGAGCAAAGACCTGCAATTTGATCCTGAGCCTTCTAGGAGACAAAGAACTTGGTCAATGAAAACTGGCAATTTTTGTCATGCCTGACTATGTCTACGTCTTCACTTACACTTTCATTCCAGTTTCTTTCCAGACATTAAGCTGTTCTGGGTGAAGCTGCTCAAATCACCCCAGCATTCTCAACATGAAACCTTGAAGACTTGCAGGGGCTGCTGGAGTTGCTGAAAATCAACCACTAATCAAAAAGTAACAGTAGCAAGTGGTGGAGAAGCTGGTGGATTTTTCAGCCCTTAAACGGGTAGCTCCCAAGACCGAAATCACGATCCATTCACATGTGTGGGGATTTGAAGCTAAAACCTTTCCCCTGGTCTTGCTGACATTGCTACTGTACACTGAATGGGCTTGGGGGGATGTTATAAATGATGAGAAGTTTTCTGCAGCACAAGGGCTCAATGGTTCAAGTTTTTGAACCTTCTCATTAAAGGAACCTGAAGCACTTTCAGTATTTCATGACTTAACAACTCCATATTTTCTCCTTGTGTGCTACAGAAACTTGAATACTTTTCTCATTAGTTTTGCCATCTTTGCAGTTCTTGTGAAGCCATTACTAACTCTTCACAGTTAAAGTAAATTCTGTATTTCCATAACTTTTGACCCTACTTAATATCTCCTGAAAATGCATATATGTATTTTTATAGTGAATGAGTAAGCATATACATATTCAGTTACCACAAGAAAACTCACACATAAACTGGGATTAAGGTGAAGTTCCCAGATCCACTAGTACACTTTTCACCAGTAGTTCTTACAACACTTGACAAATATATTTGTGAGGAAAAACTGAAGATCTCAGAAGAGAATCTAGTGTTTATGATACAGAGTTGGCAGAGGGAGAATAACCATGGGAACCCCTAATTAAATTTTATCATCTTTCCAAAAAATAGCTCAATTTTAAATATAAATGCAATTTTGAATTTCAGAACCATGTAACATTTATACTTTGTGCAGCTAAAACATTAATGTTAATGAAGATATATTTATTTTTCATTGTCATATTCAGAATATCTTTCTTATCCAGTTAAGACTGAGGCACAGAGTTTTAAACAAGCAAGAGGTGTCTGTAGATAAAATCCACTGTGCTGTCAAAGGTGAATAAAAAACTTTTATGACTACAATGATGCGCAATACCTATGAATGGATGCACGTAGTTAAACAACAAAAGTAGAAGGAGCACTTAGTCTTTTATTTAGTCAAGAAATTCTCTGTGTTTGTTTTATTCATCAGCAGTTATGAATATGGAATAATTGTTACTTGTTTTCCACGGTGGACTCAATTGATAAAACACAAGTAAAAGTATCCAAGGTGACATCTGGATTGGTCTGCAGCATCTTTCAACTGTCATGACAATGTATTTATGGAACAAGAAGGCAAGTGGAAGGGATTGCTTTCTTCACATATCCACTTTACCTTTTAGCTTCCCAAGCAGTTGTCAGGGATCAGCTGGTCCCTATCAAAACCCACTGGGGAAAGAATGGCTTCATTGGTGGCTGAGGAAAGATGGGGTCCCCAAAATAAGCCATCATCTTTCCGGACTCAGACCTATGGTTTCTTTTCATCAGATCCACACAGCATCTCACTATTATATATATATATATATAATATATATTATATTCTCACATCAAATAGCTCTGGGGCTGAATCACCTTGAACTTCATGTCCCTTTTCCTCTCATATTTTTGTCACTTTCATGGACAAAAGTGTCCATGCCTTCTTCTCAGGAGTGAATTCTTGAGATTAACCAGAAAGTTCCCCATCCT
The DNA here is from genome assembly GCF_039878825.1 of Excalfactoria chinensis. Lineage (NCBI taxonomy): Eukaryota > Metazoa > Chordata > Aves > Galliformes > Phasianidae > Excalfactoria > Excalfactoria chinensis. The sequence continues at coordinate 10,278,037 of NC_092825.1, read as the reverse complement.
CTTTATAACAAAACTGATCTGCAGGTACCCCTGCTTGAAATATGAAATATTTGAAATATTCTCTCCAGAGTCTCAGAGAGGTGTCTGAGATCTCTGCTACTTTTTCACCCTTCCTCTGTCCACAGACTTCCTATTGAATTGAAAACTTCTCAAGGCAAGCATCCACATGTCCTAAATTTCTGGGAAATGTTTACTATGTTCTAATCTCACAACCAAACAACAAGCAACTAGCTGCAGCTCTGTGCAGCTAACCAGGTACTGAAGAATTTACCAAGCATTTTCCAAGATTTCTGAGCTCCTGACAATATTGCAGAGCAAAGCCATATATTTTGAAATAGATACAGAAATGGGGGAGGGATGACAAGCACACATGTCCAGGAATGGGGAGAAATCATAGAATCACAGAATCATAGGGGTTGGAAGGGACCTCCAGAGATCATCAAGTCCAACCCCCCTGCCAAAGCAGGTTCCCTACACCACGTCACACAGGTAGGTGTCCAGGCAGGTCTTGAATATCTCCAGAGAAGGAGACTCCACAACCCCCCTGGGCAGCCTGTTCCAGTGCTCTGTCACCCTCACCATAAAGAATTTCTTGTGCACATTTGTGTGGAACTTCCTATGCTCCAGTTTCTGGCCGTTTCCCCTTGTCTTGTCTCCACACACTGCTGAAAAGAATCTGGCCTCACCACTTTGCTTCCCACACCTCAGATATTTATAGACCTGGATCAGATCCCCTCTCAGCCTTCTTTTCTCAAGACTAAACAGACCCAGTTCACTTAGCCTTTCTTCATAGAGGAGATGCTCCAGGCCCTTCACCATCTTTGTGGCCCTCCACTGGACTCTTTCCAAGAGATTCCAGTCTTTTTTGTACTGTGGAGCCCAGAACTGGACACAGTACTCCAGATGAGGCCTTACCAGGGCAGAGTAGAATCATAGAATGATAGTAGAATCACAGAATCATACAATGGCCTGCATTGGAAAGGACCACAATAATCATCTAGTTTCAATGCCCCTGCTATGTGCAGTGTTACCAGCCACTAGACCAGGCTGCCCAGAGCCACATCCAGCCTGACAGGAGTGGGACAATAACCCAAATCTGAATAATTAGTAACCACATCATCACCACATCTACAACAATCTTCCATTAAAACCATTACTCAGCATTCACTTTAGGACCTTCCTAGTTAGTTAATGTAAATTTTCAGGTAACTTCTGTGTTGAGCCCACCACACTAAAGGGTGAAATAGGAACATCTCTGGAGCATGCACTTTGGGCGATTCCAGGCTGAGCTAAAAACCCAGCTTTCACAGCCACAGCTTGGAGGAGTTAAGTATGGTCTGTGGGTGAAACACAAAGGGGAACACAGTGGATGCTGACTCACAGCTTACTCTTGTGTAGTCCCAAGACCAACAAGAGAAACTAAGCCTTAATAAAATATTTACCGTGAATTCTTTGCTTAGCTCTTCACTGACACTTGCTCATGCTAATAATTTATTTTTTTTTCACAGCAACTGAAAAAAGAAGATAAAATTGTCTGCAATTCATATCTAATATAGGCCACTGGTCAATTTAATTGAAAATTACAGAGTGGAGTAAGGTAGAAAAGCTAGATCAGTATTTCTGTGCTAAGTACCACGATCCTTTGATCTTTCCAACTCTGTGCCTCTTGATATCCCCAATAAACCTCATTTAAAACTATCATTGCAGCAGCCTTAGTTTGTGGAGTGTAAGTACAAAGTAACAGGTTGCTGCCAGTTGTGTTCTGTGATTCTCTGATAGGCACATATTCAATCAGCATTGATGTTGGTTGTATTTCACAGGGTTGTACTGCCTTTTCTCTAGCTCGGTAGGCACATAGGTAAAGACTACTGCTAAAGCTTTTGGTGACTGAAAACTTGTAACCATCTGAATCATTCCGCAAGTACAGCCAACCCTCTGTTCTGTCCTCGCTTATCAGGTGTCATTGCTTTGTAATTAAAATCAGAAACTTTGAGGGCTGCTCCGAAAGTAATGCCTCCTATTTTATTGTGTTGGCCCACGATATCAGTAGTGGTATAGCAGCAGAGACCGAACCTTCCCATCAATATTCCACTGCATTTTGTCATTGTGTGACAGATGGCAGCAGAGGGGCAGTCTGACAGAATGCTGTCAGACATGGAAGTGTGTATGAAGCAAGGTGTGTCAGTGCTCCATTTGGAAAGAACTGGCCTTAATTGACATTCATTGATCTTTGCTGAATATTTATGGAGACCAACCAATGGATGTGAGCACAGTAAGGCAGTGGGTTGTGTGTTTCAGCAGTGGTAACAGTGATATGAAAGCTAAGAAACATTCCAGACAGCCATGCAGATTTTTACAAGCATAGCGTGCAGACTCTTGTTTACCATTGGCAAAAGTTCATAGTTAATGGTGGTAACAGTTGAAAAATAGTGTTTTGTCACCAAGAATTTTCTTTATCCAGTAATGTTATTGTTCTTTTTGTATCTATTGTAGTTTCCATGGAAATAATTAGGAAGCATTACTTTTGGAGCAATCTATGTAAATCCAATAGGTATATGTATGCTTTTGTGTAACTCTTCTTCAGTCCATAGTTTAGCTACTGTCAAGTGTAATACCCTGAAAATTTCTTGCCATTATTAAAGGTTACAGTGAGACCTTCATAAATAATCATTGCATTTCTTTTTATTTCTAGAAAGTGAGCTCCAAGGAGCAGGAAAACTGTAAGAACATTTCCTTACTATTTTAAAGCTACCAGCCAGGCACCTAAAAAGAAAACACATGTTTTGTACCCGTTTATTAAAATACTGATGTTCAAAGTACTATACAAAAAAATAAGAGATATTTATACGAAGAAGGGAGAAATGTCTGGATCCAGAAATTCATACTGAATACAGCTGAAGAAATCCTGAAGAAGTAAAGAACAGCCCACAGAAAAACTGGTACCAGGAGCATCTCTCCCTCCTCCTCACCTCACCCCAAAATTCCACTGCTCTCAAGGACATTGGATTCTTTATCTAATTCACCTTATTTGCTTTCTTCCATCACTGTTGCAGCCAGGCAAGCATTTCTGAAGCCAACTTTCTGATGAGGCTGTCACAAGCAAGAATAACATTTAAGCTGGGTAAAGCTAAGGAATCAAGAAAGAATCTGCACCCTAAGGAAAGTTTGTTATTGCGGCTTGCACACAGCTGGAGATCCCATCCCCGCAATAGCTAAAAAATTTGCCCTCACTTGAGCAGTGCTTGACAAAACTACTTCATAGAGTTCTCCCCTCGGTGTTTACTTTAGTGCATTGCTGCTAGGAGGAGTATTCTTAAAGCATTTGGGGTCAGTTCCCTCTACCTCCTCTCCAGCCTTTGAGGAATGCTGAATAAGTTGTCCTTATCTGTTAGACTCTTGTTATGGCCTCTGGGTTACAGCAGTTACTGCATAAACTAAACAAAGCCCGGTTAGGCATCTCAGGCTCATATTTAACATGCAACACTCAGATCTAATGAGAGAGAAGAATAAATCGTCCAAAATGTCATTTTATATTAAAAATTCTGTCTACTGTCAGAACCTCATTCTTGAAGAAATTGATGGGGCTGGAGAAAAAACAGATTTGATCTCCAGGTCACTTCTGATGATCGTACCATCATCCAAACAGTCCCTGGTGATGGAGGTACAGTATTCCCTGCAATGGAGAGTCAGACCGAAACCACTATGAAACTGCTAATGATAGATTCTGCATGCTGATTAAAGAGCTACCCTCACCCCCAGCCCATTAGGTCACAGTTCAGGCTGATTAGGAAAGAAGTGAGAAGAGGTCTGGATGGAGGCGTTCTGAGATATACACTGCATTTCATATTCCAGGCATGGCTTCTGTAACTCATTTCATTTAGTATCTTGCTACGTTCACGTGCACAGATTCAGCAATGTTTATTGGTGCCTATTTGTACTGCACAGCAGGCACACACGTTACCAAACCTGAAGAATTCTTTGAGTTTGCCCACCTTTTTTTTTATTTTTATTTTTATTTTTTTCCTATTACTGTTATAACACTGAATACAAACAGATTTATTTTAAGAAAACCATAATTTCTCAGAAGTTAACCCCTCTACTACTGTCTTTGCTTTTGAGTAAAGGGATAAAAATGAATGAAATCCACTAAGTGTTTACTCTCACAAAAGCTCTTTGAACCTCTGATGTTCAAACATACATTTGTAAACAGAGCTTCACCCAGCTCAGACAGCTATGAAGACATGTTGGTCTTTTCTGTAGGTTTATCAAAACTTTTTTAATGACAGGAATACAGGCAGACACTTATCTACATGAATTTGAAGTGCAGTTTTTATCGGGCTCTTGGCCCTAGGTATTTGAAAGGTACATGCATCACATTTTGCAAAGCTAAAAGCAAAGTTTAAGATATTTCACTTAGGGACATTCCTCTTCACTCTAAGCTCCACTGCCTTTGGTCTTCACCCAGTGTTCACCTCTGCCTCATTAAAGAACACTTTTTGTATTCCTTTCCCCACTGCTCTGTATTTTTTTAAGACAAGTCTGGTCCACTTTGTATCACATAGGAGTCTAAATTTACTTTGGTTTAGGCATAAAGACAGAGCCATGTTTCTGGTAAGGTAGTCACATGTTTTTGTGCTGGATGCTGGGGAATAATAGAGTTGGCAAAGAACAAACAAATGATGATCTATTAAATCTCCTGGGAATTTTATGAACCAGCAGAATGAGTTTATCCTAATTTAGTATGTGAAGTGGATGAAGTGCTTCTGAAACAGGGAATAAATTTAGCGTCTCATAAAGAAAAATGATTGGAGTTAGTCAAGACTCAGTGCATCTAGTTGTATTCTTAACATAGGCACAAGAGGTCAGGCATAGCCATAAGACAGCCAAACTTTCCAAGTTCAGCTTGACTGTCTGAAAACTACTTGAATATTTTGAGAGGACATGCAGCCTGGAAATGCACTGCTCTGACTGTAAAATAGTATGTGGAATCTGATTTAGCAGAGAACATAAATCACTTTGGACAGTATAAGTTTGTACCACAATAACATTACAGAGAATGTGATTTTTGATTTAAAACATAGAGATTAAAGATGATCTGAGCAATTAATAAGGGTTACAGCTTTAAATGAGCCTGAATATCAGTGGCAAAAACTAATGGAAATTTATTTATTGTGCAGCTGGCATTGCCTGAATTTGAGCCTTGGATAACTGCATAACTACACACCCAAGCCTTTCCCAGCACCAATATCCTGACAATTGCTGTTGGAAATTTCCAGTTCAGGAGTGGATAGCCTTCTTCTGCATTTATATTTACCCAAATGGCAAAGTATGTTGTTGTTTGTTTTTTTTTTTTGGATAGAAGAAACCATGATATATAAACCCTTCTTTCTCTCTGTATGCTGGGAGAGAGGTAGGCAAGGAATGGATAATTCAAACTTTACCAACTGCCTGTGAACTGGAACCGAGGCTGGAAATGGTCAGTCAATCTTTGGATGCATTCAGGATTCAAGGACTCTGCTTTCCATGATATTTACATTAGTCATCCATCTATGCTCCATCTTTTTATTACTGGTGAATTTTAACAGATAATAGTAGACTCAATATAAAAGCATTGTATTAATTTGTGAGAACTCGTTTTTCAGTCCTTAACATCTAAGTTACAAAACTGTAATGAATATTGTCTTTTCTGCAGAGCAAAAGAGGAGTAAGAATTATTAAGCTCATTTATTTTAAAAGGTTTGTAATGGAAATTGAAACTGCTCAGTGCCATATTTCAGACACTTTGATGAACAAAATTCTTCTAAAATTCCTTGTTGAAATGTAACTGTTCACAAACATTATTACTTTTACTGATGTTTTGTTGCATTTCTGCTATTCTGCTTGAAGTCTGGCAATGTGTCACTGGTTGGAACACTGCAACCTGTTGGTTTGGGAACTGGAATTATTATGGTGCCGTTTCTCTGTTGTTGGAGCATATAGTCGATGTTGAAGCTCAGAAAAGTACTAGTGATAACACATGTTTTGACAGCTTGTCAATAATCCTGGCATCATGATGAAAAGGGCTATAGGAGGACTTATAACCTGTGTCAGGCAAACAAAGAGACTGACCTTACTGAGAGTGGGGAGAAAAAAAGTCAAATTTATTGCTAAGAAGTAAACCAAAGGCGGAAGATTGTTTGGCAAAAAAATAAAAGAATAAAAAAGAGATTTAAGTGAACAGATCTTTTAAAGCATACAGTCAACAGTTTTGTTGGTTGAATCATTGGTCATTATATAATGTGTTTTTCTACCTGGTCACTTTCAATACTTGCCTCCTAAACTGCTGTGCACTTGGAGTGGAAAACTTCCATGATTTTCAACAAGTATGAAGTCAGAGTCACCTGAAGCCAACACTGTTCAGTAGTGGGCACTAAAAAGGAGACTTGAGCTTAGGCTACTGGAGGCACTAGCATGCCTAACTTAGTGCCCACAAGTGCTTATTTGTTCCCTTTCACAAAGAACAGCCTTTTGAATCACGCTCTTGTGGTCTTTTGAATCACAGCTTAATTAAGATGTCTAAGTAGCCTTTGCAGACAGCACAAGCAATACATTAGACCCTACTATAATTCCTCAGTATATTACAGCAATTTAATTACAGTTCACTCCATTCTCCTTAAACCTGGCTAAGAATAATATTGCTTTATAAAGGGAATCTACATGGAGACTTTTGTGTCTGGCTGACAAGGTTGTTGTTTTTGTGGGTTTTTTTTTGTGATGAACAGTGTGCAGTATTGAAGGTCTCAGTCTATTTCAGCAAAGTGCTAGGAAGGCTTAGTAATTAGCTGAACTGAAATCACATAAAAGGAAATTAAATAACATACAAGCAAATAGTACAAATATCTCCTGACAGCGTGATTAAGGAACTGTCACACAAGAAAGAGGCCATGCAAACAGTAAATGTGAACCCAGGTTGAATCAAGCAAGATGTTTAAGTGAAGTCAAGAAAGTACCAATGACAACATTCAGAACACTACAAACACTTCATCTGGAATCTTATAAAAAAAAAATAAAAAAAAAATGGATTGGATAAATTTGACACAAAAAATCCTCACTTTTGAGAAAGGTGAAGCAAAATGCTGCTAGGAACATCAGAATGGTGGCACATGTGTCTTTTAAAAGTAGGTTTAAAGACAATTTTTTTGCTAATCTTAAGGAAAAAGAAAATATCAATGAAGCATGATTTTGTTCTTTAAATATTCTAGAAATAAATACAAAAGTGGAATATGAAGGATTTAAGCTATAAAACTGAGCCAGCATTCTTGGAATAGTAGTGCAAGGCTTGAAAACGTAGGATACTAGAATAATTAAGTATGGAAAAACTACTAAGATCACCTAGTTTAACCATCAAACCACCACCACCATCCCAGTAAATCTGGAGGAGATGTAATATTCCACATTGTATTCTCAAGCAGAAAATAAAATAAACAACCCAAATACTTCCGATGAAATTGTTGCCTAGCAGCCACCTGAAAGCCAGGCAGGTAAACTGCCTGGACGACTCCAGTGTTCCTGGACAGTGAACCAAGTTGCATGCAGACAGTGTCATGAGCAATTCCTGTTTGCATCATCTTTCTTCCAGATCAAAGAGCTGGCATAGTCAGAGCACAGATCTTTTAAATTTTAACTCCCAGACTAATCAAGCCCATTTTCTGTAAAGAATGTTTAAATATATGTAAGCAGGTTTATTATTAAAGTGTGTTAGTCAAGTTCAGTGTCTTACTGCTTCAGAAGTCCAGTAAGAAGTTTTGTCAGCAATTAAATGTGGAAGCAGCAGAAGAGAAAATCTACTTGCCTTTTCAGGATGTTAGGGCTGAAATTAGTAATCTTAATTTACAAAGAAAAGATTTCTAAAACCAAGAACTACTGTTAGACGCAGCCTCCACAATATATAAGTTAGCACTCATTGGTCTTGGAATACCCTACTGCTTGCAGAAACCTGCTGCTTACAGAAACCTGCTGCTTACATTGGACTAAAATGATAGGAGATTTTAGATCCTCCAACATAATTGTGCTTCAGACAATTCTACTGAGGGAGAAATCATAGAGCAGCATCTAGTTAAATAATCAGAATAGTATTATAGTAATATAGTATTATATATTATCTACATGTTGTCACCCACTACAAAACACATAGCATCAATGTAAAGCTAGATAAAAAGTATGAAAACACTCTGTGAACTTGTACAAATAAAAGGAAAAAACATTGTCAGGCTTCTGGCCAAAGTTTGTCCTTCTTGTTGTATGCCATGCTGAATATCTCCAAGTCTACCTGTAGAAATACCTGTGAACCTGAAAACTCTATGAAGCTAAGCACAGACCGTTACTTGCCTGAGTAACTAAGCTGAAAATTTTATACTGACCACCTATCTTCACTCTTAAAAAGAATAAAATTATTTGTCCAACAGTTCTAAGAAAAATGGAAAATAAGGTCCTCTCTGATTACTGTCCACTTTGTTCTATAAGAGACATCAGCCCAAGGGTGGTTTTCAAGCAGAGATGAAGGGCTGTGTTACTCCAAGGTTGTTGTGAACCCACCCTGAGCAGAAGTTGAAAGATCCCTTCTTTTTCTCCATGGTGCAAGAAGACCATAGTGGTATGTACAACACTGTACTGTGGCAGATCAGTGTCTAATTGAACACACGTAGATACTAGAAACATATTTCCTTTGGTTTCCTTGTGTGAGCCAAAGAATGCAGACAAATTGGATTAGGCTCCCTCTTTTGGCATGACCATTATATCTGATACATCCTATTATGTGGCCCAGGGGTCCCTTCCAACAAAGCCTGGATAATCTCAGCCACCCAGCAGGCAGATTTGGATGCTGTGCTGCCCAGTGGCAACAGAAATTGACACGCTGTGCTACACATGTCCTTCTGGTGCCATCACAGACATGAAAATGAATACCTAGAAACATGGAATATTTTAACAGTTCTCTGAAGAAAGAGTAAATACAGTTTTCTCTTGAAGGATATGTTTGCAATCCAGTAAAACACTGGAAATGAAATGGCTTCTAGCCCTGATTGGAGCAACAGGATCCAAAGGATTCTTTCCTGAGCTCACCACAGGCTGCTGAGCAGCTCTTATGTATACACCAACAGGACAGGGAATGTAGCAGGGTATTTTCTGACATTGATATTTATTACAAGCCCTTTTTATTTGCATCCTTATATTTCATAATTTTTTAAACTACATTCTTTGAAAGATCTTCTGAACTTCTTTATGAATTTTTAATGTTAAAAATTGGCCTTGCAAATCCATAGAAATATATTCAGGAATAGTATCAGAGTTCATGAGCCTGGGAATCTTGCAGGTGAATATTTAAGAAGAAGAGAAAAACAAAAGTAAATTGATTTAAGTACATCTCAGAGTTTCCTCAGAAAAGGTTAGAAACAGTTTTCTGGAATGGAAATCATTTATGCTTATGCATAATCTTTGATCTTGCCTGCGCAGGGACTTTCTGGAAAATAGAAATGCAGCAAACCTTGCAATTGAACAAATATTTAAGATTGATGGCATATTTCAGATGAAGAGAGAATCAATAGTTTAATCATTCTATCATTCTTGGCTCAGTTCCTTCCCTACCTGTAATAACACCGATCCTCAAAATGTGCAAGGCGGTAGAACTGATTGCCAGTCTAGTAGTGCTGTTTACCTGATTTTTTGTTCCTTAACCTGGAACCAGGCAGATCAGTCTTTCACTGAGATTTCAGTGCACAGATTTCCTGCATTAGCTGGAAACAAATGTGATTTCTTTAGCTTTATCCATTGCTGAAACTTTTGGTGTCATTACAGCTGCAAAAACAAAACTTACAGATGTGGTTCTTAAGGTCTATGGGAAAAATTAAAGCAGAGATGATAATAGATTCCTCTCCTATGGATTGTTTGCAAAAAATTACTAACAAAATAAGGCTTTGTAAGGACTTTGATAATACTCACTTACCCGGTCTTTCCACAGCTAGCACAATTATTCCAATGGAAGACTTCCCATAAGGAAACAAACATCATGACCTGCAATTTAGAATTTGATCCCTGGAGTCCAAAAAAAAATAATAATAAAAAAAAAAAAAAATCCTTTCTCTATAAAAGGAACAGTGAGAATTTCTAATCCCGCTCTTTTCTCTGCCTGTAGTGTTCCATAATCACTGGGCTACGAATGCTACGAATCACTGAAATTCCTACTTTTCTCTTACTGAAATTTAAATATTTTAATATAAAACATTAAAATATGTGAAAATAAAAATGTTGTAATAAATAAATGTTATATTATGTTGATAAGCATAATTATAAAATAAAGTGTAATAAAATAGAAATATAATAAAACCCAAACTGTCATATTTTACTGCATTTTATTGGCACCTTTATGCTAAAGGGTATACGAAAGCATTTGTGGCACACAAAGCTCATGCCTGGCAGGAAAAAGATGGTAACAGGAAACTTTGGCACTGAAAGACAGAGTGTCTCACATAGCTGGGTTGCAAAGAGAAAAGAAAAAACAGTTTTCTTCATTCCTTTTCCAGTATCTTTCTCAGTAGTGAATCTTTAAATCTTTGCCTCCCCCACTGGAGGGATGGACACCCCTAGAAGCAGAAATTGGATCAGATTTTTTTTTAAAAAAATCATAACTACTCTTCTGGAGAAAAGAAATGTTTTGACCATTTGCTCTTTAGTCCTAAAATATAACAACAAAATATATATTTTTTTCTTTTCTGCTATTGTAATAATACTGTAATAATCATTCAGAGAAATACAGACCTCCAACAGAAGCCTTCTAATATTGCTTGCTTGCTTGTTCTCCATAACTTAGAAATGTAACAGTTTGTCTCACTCCAGTTTATAGGAGGGAGGCAAGGTTCTTTGATATATGTATACCCGGAGTGAGATTAAGAAACAACGGTTCAAATGTTGGTCCAACCAGTTTATTACAAATCTTAATCAGAGAGATGGGGAAGGGGAGGACAGACACAATTATGACGTAGGGTGGAGAAGGGAAGGCAGGAAATAGAAGCAAGGAGTCTTTGTAGGAAGCAAGAGGGAGACAGTCACCACCATGGATCCAATGAGTTTTGCAGTTCAGTCACTGATCTTCAGTAGCGGTGGGTTATCAGGCATTGTTGTTCTGTTGATGATGACGGTGACCACAGCGACACTTTCCAAGGGTAGTACCAACTTATTTATAAGTCCAAAGTGGTCGAGTCAGCTGTCTTTGGGGTGACAGCTCAAATCCAAAGTAGTTGAGTCAGCACTCCTTGGAGGGGAAAATTCTGGGTCTGGGATCTCACCAGAAACTCCTTTGTTCCCATCTTCCGGGCCTTACCAGCAGATAAGAGGGAGCAGGGATGCCCATCTGCATCCTGTTTTTTACAGGACACGATGGCATCTTTCCCCAGTTTTCTCATACCAAGCTGGAGCTATTTAGTCTTCCACCTGTAAACACTCCTGAACACTCTCTTCTGGAAGCAAACAGCTCTGAAGGAAGGTGCTTTCAAATGCCCACAAAGTGATGTTGATTGTCACAGAGTAGCACCCATCACTTGCCTCCTCCATAAATCAGTGAGAGTCTTATCACAAGAAATACCTCAGGAAGCAAGCTTTGAGCCAGAAAACAATGAAGGGCTCTCACACAGCTGCAGCTGCTCTTATGCCTGACTACGAGATGTTGGAAGTAAGATTTTACAATATGTCCTCTTTCTGCAGAGGAGCAAGTTAGTTCTGTAATGCGTGGATGGAGAAACTGATAAACTACTGCCAATAACTATGTTTCAGTGATTAAATTTACATCTGTAGAAGCAGTAATCAACAATGACCTCTCATATTTTGTAGTGTCCTTGTTGTTTTTGTTTCTTTTTGTGGGTGCGTGTTAACAATAAAGTGTTAGAGTCACCAGACAACAGAGATTCCAAGGTGTTCATCTCAAACATCGGTGAATTTACATGAAGATCTGTCTGTTTGCACAGGTGTACTGAAAGTGGAGTGATTAACGCTAGTAAGCTAGGCAGGTAATTTTATTAGCTGGGAAGAATTCTGTTTCAAAGTCTCTCACATTATTGTGAGCAGTTATCTCTAAAATCTATCAACACTATGAAAGAGTTTGTTCAAACATGACACAGGCAGAACCTAGGACAGCAACAGCAAGAAAACTCTTCTCAGTAAAATTGGATCTGGGAAGTGCTTTTAGTTACCCTTTGTCTGTCTGGTGTGTACAGTTCCTTTTAGAAACCAGCAATACTGTGAAGAGCAGGATAGCAGCTCCTGAGGGGTCACCTCTGGGCAGAGGTGTAGGAACAAACATGAGATGCACTGGAGGAGACATACAAAGACCTTCTACATCTATAGTCATTCCTGCAAAGAAATTCATCACAGTGATGCCCAAAAGACCCTTCTGCAAAGTGCTGACAGGAAGAGAGAAGAGACATTTCCTCACAGTTTGAGATTTTTCAAAGTGACCAACAAACATCCAGCAGCCTCTTTCCTCAGACCTAATCTATACACTGTGCACCAAAAAGAATGTGTCGGTCTGTGCCTTAGCTTTGTCAGGCAACCAGGTATGAAGATGATGGGGTCACCAAACTGACAGCTCATGAAGTATGATTCTGGGTTTTTCCTTCCCTTCTGAGTTACTGTAATAGCCAAATACTTTCTGTTTTTTCCCTTGGAGGGAGAATTTCTTAAGGACCAGCAAAAAGTAAGAGAAATGTTCTTGGGCTGCTTTAAGTATGTTTCTTCTGAAAGGAAAATAAACAAATTTTGACCAGACAAAAACAGGTTTAATGGATGAAGGGATTTATAGGTTTAGGCTATGTCAAAATCCTTAGGCAGATAGCTGCTGCTCTGTGACACAGAGCTCCCCTCCAGCCCATGCACCAGCTCTCCTTCCTGCAGGAAGGCGTGGGACGGAGCAGGATGATGGGCACAGCCACATGTCAGCAGGCATATGTGGGTATCATGACTGAGCTGTCACTTCCAGAAGTAATACAGATGGCTTCCAAGAGGTGTTATGAGATATGGAAGGCTCTGCTGAGCAACAGCCTGCATAAAATCATAGAATAGCTTAGGTTGGAAGGGTCCTCAAAGCCCATCCAGTTTCATCTCCTGCTGTGAATAGGGCTGCCAATCACTAGATCAGGCTAGAGCCCTGTCCACTCTGGCTTCGAAGTTCTCCAGGGGTGGGACATTTCTTTCTCTGGGCAGCCTGTTCCAGTGTCTCACCATCTTCTGAATAAAGAATTTCTTCCTAACATCCTATGTAAATCTCTCCTCTTTTATTTTAAAACCATTCCCCCTTGTCCTATCACTATCTGTCTGTGTAAAAAGTCACTCCCCTTCCTGCTTATAAGCTCCCTTTGCATACTGGAAGGTTGCAATGAGAGCTCCCCTGAGCCTTCTTTTCTCCAAGCTGAACATGCCCAAGACAGTCTCCAACTCCCTACCTTGGGGACACTTCTCAGGCTGAGAAGTTTCAAAGACATGGTTTCTGTCACCTCTGCAGATCCATCATGATATACCTATAGCACACCTATATCTACCAGCTTACCCTTAAAATCCCATACTCAGAACTTGCCCAGCCTGAAAAATTTCCTTTAACCACTAAAATGTACCAAGTGCTACATCTCAGATTGGATATTAGGAAAAATTTATTCTCTGAAAGAGTGGTGAGGTATTGGCACAGGCTGCGCAGAGAGGTGGGCACAGTTGGAAGTGTTCAAGAAAAGGGTAGACGTGGCACTAAGGGACATGGTTTAGTGGGTGCACTGGGGATATGTTGATGTTTGAAGTGCACAGTCTTGGCGCTCTTTTCCAGCTTTAATTCTGTGGTTCCATGACCTCCAACAGATATTGTGAGGATGCTGGGTTTGGAAACCAAGGTACCAGCCACTTCATGAGGACATACAATTGCAAAGATAGAAACACTTCAATCTGATTTGAGGAATGTTTCATCACTCCATTCTGATCTAGACCTTTGACTAGATAGAGAAACTCCAGAACAGGTTTTCCCAGCCACAGACACTTCAGAGAACATCCAAAGCATTTTCCTGCCATCACCATTAAGGTCACCCAAGGGGACTCCACACCATTAGGAGTATTAAAACATAAAATTAACATATTACTCTCTTTTGTGGCAAATGCTATTACAGTACAAGGTAATACAGCAGTAGAAGACAGTGCCCATGAGAACAGTTGTGGAACCCACTGCAGACCAGCATAGAAACGCAATACGGATGACTGATCCCATGGCAAGGAGGAGGGGGGAGGTGCCAGCACTGCTAACAGGGCTTGGAAATGGGGCAGGTGCTTCTTTTCAGAAGTAATTAAACAGGATGCTCTAAATTACATCAGCTACAGATAAACATGCCTCCACCATTTTGTTGCAGAACTCCCTCCTCCTTTGCTGTTATATATGTAGCTAAATAGACTGATTTGGCTCTCATCTTTATAGAGTCACATATAATAGAATTTAGTGCAAAGTCAGTTGTGCTGCGCAACATAGTCACCATTTTATGTGACAGGTTAATAGAGCTAAAACCATGCACTCCCCCACCACACACATATGCAGGAGGTTATGCCAATGTTAATCTTTGCTAACAGAGCTACAGCATGTGTAACTTAAACAAATTCACAGCACCAAAGCTAGATACATCTTAGTTACTTCTCCATCTGCTTATGTTTTGAGAAAAGGTGCATGATGGCATGAAAAATCTTCAAGCTGAAGTCATACTGACAGTTCCTAACAATTGGTATGTCCTCTGCTCTGCAGTGACTGTTCGTTCGGGCAGATCTGCAGAGCAGCTCCAAGGGTTTGTGCCATTCATCACACTGATAAATATTTTTTCCTCTATGACCTACAGTTATAATCTACTCGAAGTCTCAGGGAACTGATAATATCTAATGAACCAAGAAAGTGTCTGGAACAGTTTGTGAAATCCAATACACAGGCTAAGTTCTGGGTTGGTGTAACAATTGGAAAAGTACCAAGGTCCTCAAAACTGGCTACTCTTCTCATTGCTTTCACTCACAATGGTTTCAGCAGCTTTGGACGTCCAGCACTGCCCTAGGCTGGAGAATTATATGCTTATAAATGGAATGCAGTGTGCAAAATACTATTTGTAGCCAGTATTTTTTTTTCCTCTCTCTCCAATAACAATACATGAAAAATAAAATTTTGTCTAGTTAACAATGACAAAATTCATGTCAATAGGAATACAATATATTTTAAATACAAGGAGAAACTGTACTTGATATTTAAAAACATTTTATGGAGGAAAAATAAACCAACCAAACAAAACCAGACAGAAAGCAGGAAGCATGTTACAGTTCAGTGCCACGTGAGCAGGTATCTGTGGCTGATGTGAATCAGTGGCAGATGCAGCATAATTCACACCTCAGGATGCCAAGGACATTCAGGTGAGGGACATCTTCTCCTCCTAGACCCTTAGGCAGAGAACTGCTGTGGATGGCACTGTCCCTCTGATGTCATAGAATCACAGGATTGTTTGAATTGGAAAGGCCATCTAATCCAACTCCCCTGCAATGAACAGGGACACCTACAGCTAGATCAGGGTGCTCAGAGCCCCGTCCAGCCTGATCTTGAATGTCTCCATGGATGGGGCACCCACCACTTCTCTGGGCAACCTGCTCCAGTGCTCCCCTTCTCCACCTCATACCTTAGGCTGATGCTTCTGCACTCCATCACTGGAGTTCTGAGGATCCTTCTGACTGTTTTTCTATCTCTCTTTTCCATTCTAACAGTAGCGCCCTATTTCTATTTTATGTGAGAAATGGGGGAAAAAAAAAAACAAAACAGAAAAACAAACAAACAAACAAAAACAACAACAAATAGTAAGAAATTACACTTGATGAGTTTTTCTAAACTTCCTAAACTTACTGATGTCTGATGTCTCGCTGCACATAAAATTGTTTTTAAAACACACAGTTCAGTCCTTAAGTGCTTGTGATAGTTGGTACTAAAACTGCAACAAAAGGAGAGAAGTACTTAAACCAAAGGTCAATTAAGAAGCTGCAGCAAATACTTTTGGCTACAGAGGGTTTCTTAGAAGATGTGTACAGGCACATGGGTGGGTGTACAGACACATTCACACAGACATGTAGATGCACATGGATAAACACATACACAGCCTGCTCAGTCAAACAAACAACCTGCAGTGAATTGTATTCTGGCAGGGAATCTCTAGAACTGTCTGTAAACTGGAGACCTGCAGTCAACTCAGAGAAGAGCGGATGCTGATGGGAAGGAGAGATAGGGCTCACACCTGGATTCAGATGACACTTCTGGCACTGACCACAAGGGAAGCTGCAGCCATCAGACCTTTCTAATAGAGGTCTGTATTTCTCAGGACCAGGCTATGAAACGCTTCTTCAGTATTCTGCAATCAACACTGTATGTTTCATATAAACACGAGAAATATTCCACTCATTAAGCAGTGCTTCCCAACACCCTGGCTTTCCTCATTGATTCCCAGTGAAGGACTTCTCATTTTATACCTTGTTAAAACAATGTGCCTTGACAAAACAGGAGCATGGTAGCACTTTCACATTCAGTTCTGTAGAAAATGAGGTTCAGGGAAAGGCACAGCCAAATGTCCTGAGGGTCACTTGGCTCTAATCCCTGCTCCTGTACTGCTCATTGCAAGAGTGTCCCTCAGTACACAAAAGCCTCAAGTGGCAGCTGTCAGCCATATCTCTTTGCATCATACCTATGCATATGTATGCATCAGTACATTTCCATGGTTCTCACCAGATTTCTAGAACCATGCTATTACTTCTGTGCAGAAATGGGTGTAAAAATGGTATATCTCAGAGAAAAGCAAGGATAGTTGGTGTTACCTGCGTTGGTTCACTGAGAAAGCAATTTCCAGCTGGGAGCTTCAAAGAATCTTAAGGGAGTTAGGTGCTGATATCACATTTTAATTCAAGAGGAGGATGGAGCTACTTTGAAAATCTCAGCCTTAAATCTTTGAAGTAAGAGTTAGCGCTGTGAAAAATCAAGGAGGGTGTTGCTGTCAAGTAAAGGATCTATTTTACCACAGCATTTTTTTTACAGAATAGAATTATCCTGTAATGACAGTAACTAATAATCATGAGATTGTAATTAAACTTGTATTTACTGAAAACAGAAGTGCAAAAATGATGAAAAGGGGAACAGTGCTACCAATTGACTGTTCTTTCTTCAAAGAAAGGTGCAGCGAAGTTTTTATTCATTCAAATTTTAATATCTAATTGCAGATTTCTACTCCTCCTAAAAACTGTAGGGCAAAGATCTGCATCTAATTGGAAAATCTAAGCAACTATGCTTCTTAATGGTTTCCCTATAAAAAGCTCACAGTAACAGAGGGAAATTTTATGTCTGGAGCTACAGAGGAGAGAATGTGGCATGAGGCAAAGTGAGTGAAGTAGTCTATAGAATGAGGCATTTCTGCAGATCACCATCTTCTAGAGCAGGAGAGAGCTGAAGTGTATCCCTGCAGCTACTGAAGCCCACCCTCTTCTGCCCAGCAAGGAGCACAGCCCTGTTGCCTGCAGTAGGAGGTACCTATTTAAAGTCAGATGTATCATACTGAAATTCCTAGTAAGTAAGCCATGGATCTGATAAGCTTTGTATTACCTTTGTAAAACTTGAATCAGGCCCTAGGAGTGTTTTCTTAATATAGCGTATATAAGATCAATAATGTGGTGCATAGTTCATAGGCCTGGAGGTAAATTCTGTGTTTGCAAGGAAGAATAAATGAAATAAATATTTTTTATATAAATATTTTATGAAAGAAATAAAAATAAAATATAAATTCAGAGTTTGTATCTCACAAGACTAATGTGTCTTTATGCTGGCATGAATTTCTTACATTTCATTTCTCTTGCCTATGAGCAACATGATTAATTTAAATAGACAAATAAAGAACCAAATGGTAAATCACAATTCCTTTGAAGTTTACAGCCAAGTCTGCTGAATCAGTATTAAGCTGCTCCTGCATTTCAATTAACTCTTTGAGAAGCCTGCTGCTTCCTGGAGACCCTCTGTAATTACTGATGTGAATGAGTGAAATTCCTGAGGTGATGGAGACCTTTTAGTTAATTGATTTTGAGGCTCCAGTTAGATAGGCCATGTTTAAAAGAAAAAAAAAAAAAAGAGAGAGAGAGAGAGAACATTCACTGAAAGTGTTGATAAGTAGCTTAATCTTCAAGGCCTTCTGATTTCATTTTTAAAAATGAAAGCAACGAATAAGGATGTTTGTTCTCCAAGTTTTTTTGAGGAGCTGCTGCTGCAGTTGAAAAAAAAAATGTGTTAGTAACTAAAAATAAAATCAGTGACCTCAGCAGTCTCCTCTAGATGTAATTGTAAAACAGCACTGAGCTGAATCCTTTTACTTGCAGATTCTTAATTATGGGAAGACTGCATCTTCCTTATGTTCTGCAAATGCTCTAAAGAAACAAAGCTATTCGCAACCTCTTTTCTACCCTAAATTAAGTTCATTTTTAAAAGTGGGGAGGCAAAAATTTGGGAGAAAACTTACAGTCATGAATGATCTTGCTGATGAAGTAGAAAAGCATATTTTACAGCAAGGTAAGAGCATTTGTCTGCTTTTATGAAATCAAGTATGGATGAGAGCAAGGTTCATGTTCCTTCAGGGCATCCAAGTTTTATTGTTTCTAGGTATGCCAGCAATGTACTGCAGCATTCATTACTATATGACAGCAAAGACCGCTAATACTTTTTGAGCACCTTCTCGCTTATTTCCATACTCTCCTCAAGTATAGGATGATAGAATTTCAGTACACCTTGAAGTAAAAATCTTCTCAGTTTCCTTGGAATCTGGGTAAGCAGAATTTGTGAAACTTGCTTACTGAATTCCCAAAACTGCTATATACTTTGAATCTTGTAAGAATGCAAGGGGTTGGAACTTTCAAAAATCAGTAATTTCTAATAGAAGCATCACTGGGAATATTATTCAAACTTAGATAAAGTTACTATGTACTGTACTGTTGATAGAATTGCTTATTCTGAATGTTATCTCCAAGCAAGTGGAAGAGAATAAGGTTATCAGGCATAATTAGTGTGAGTTAGTTAGCTCAGAGGGCTGTGATCATTGGTGCAAAGTCTGGTTGGAGACCTGTAGGTAGTGATGTTCCCCACTGGTCAGTATTGGGTCTAGTCTTATTCGACATCTTCATCAGCGACCTGAGTGAAGAGTTAGAGTCCGCCCACAGCGAGTTTGCTGATGGTACAAAGCTGGGAGGAGTGGCTGACAAACCAGAAGACTGTGCTACCATTCATCCAACAAGACCTGGACAATCTGGAGGGTTGGGTGGAGAGGTTCAACAAGAGTAAGTGTAATCTTTCATCTGGGGAGGAATAACCATGCTTATCAGTACAGGTTAGGGGATGACATGCTGGAGAGAAGTTCTTCAGAGAAGGACCTGGGTGTTCTGGTAGACAACATGTTGGCCATGAGCCATGGCACTGAAAAATGAATGGCCAACAGGCCAAGGGAGGTGATCCTTCCCCTTCTGCTCTGCGCTGGTGGGGCCGTTTGTGAAGTACTGTGGTACTGTGTCCAGTTCTGGGCTCCTCAGTTGAAAAAAGACAGGGACCTCCTAGAAAGAGTCCAGTGGAGGTTGGTAGAGATCATAAATGGTCTGGACCATCCCTTCTATAAGGAAGGGCTGAGAGACCTGGGACTGTTCAGTCTGGAGAAGGCTGAGGGGTATCTCATAACTGTTTATATATATCTAAAGCATGGGAGAGAAGCTGATGGATGTGGACTCTTTCTGGTGGCATGCAGCAATAGAACAAGGGGCAATAGGCAGAAACCGGAAGACAGGAAATTCCATATTAACTCAAGGAAGAATTTACTGTCAGTGACAGAGCATTGGAACAGTATGCCCAGAGAGGTTATGGAGTCTCCTTCTCTGAAGATATTTGAGACCTCTCTGGATGCCTACATGTGCAACCTACTGTAGGGTATTTGTTTTAGCAGGGGGTTTGGAATCAATGATTTCTAGAGGTCCTTTCTAATCCCTACAATTCTGTGATTCTGTGATTCTGTGATCTGACCAATGTTTATAAATATAGAATGGGTGGAAATCAAGTAGATGAGGCCAGGCTCTTTTCAACATTGCAGAACTCATGAGCACAAACTGCAACATGGGAAGTTCCATAAAAACATGAGAAAAAACTTCTTTACCTTGACAGTTACAGAGCAATGGAACAAGCTGTCCAGAGAGGTTGTGGAGACTCCTCCACTACCCTTCAGAATGAGATGAATCACTTTCCAGCCTCTACTGGATAGATCAGACTGCTTTTGCCAGATTACTTTGACCAGATCAGGATCCTGCTTGTATCTTCAGTTGCTTTCATGAACTACACCTTCTTGAGTAGGTTTAGCTTCCTTAGCTATTTCTTACTATTCATCTTCTACCCATCTTTGGAGTGGCATTTTCTATTGTTTTGATAAAGAAAATCTTGTATGGTAAAACTGTGGACTATAAGAATTTACAGATCCTGTTTTGGCGAAGCAATTATTTTATAAAAAAGTTTTGTCAACAAATTTTCTCCAATGGTTCTAGTAAAAAGCATAGAATGTTTTTATGATCTCTTGCTCTGTCAGTCAATCAATACTAATTTGCTTCTTAAAGCTATCAGCTGAAACTATTAATAATGCACTGAAAAAGTGACAATTTGGGGTATGTTCTGAGAGTGAGCTACAGTTTGATTTATTTTGTAATTCACTATAATGAACTGCTTATCTTAGTCTTCAATGAATTAAAGTGACTAAAATTTTTATCAGAGCCGTTTATCAGGTTCAGTGATAAATAATGATATTAAACTTAATATTCCAGCACTGCTTGCTTTTCAAACAGAAATTCATAACAGCCAGTATGACATGGCTATTTAATAACATTGTGCTAAGCCTATAAGCACTGTATTTATAAAGTTGACATGCAATGAAGAAAGAACAAAAAATATCATGTAACAAAAGATCCCAGCCAGACTTGATAAATAATTAGTTTTGATTCTTTTACAATAGAAAAATGAAACAAAACCAAAACCAAAAAAAAACCAATACATTATGTTTCAGAAACAAACAAAAATACATTTGTTGTTTTGATGGACTGAGAAAATGAATAACAATTGTTTACTCCTTTCTCGTTGTGTCATTTCTCTCCTCTGACTATTCTTGTTCTAGGGAGGGAATGGGTAGGGTCAAGAAAAGAGAGACGAGAACAAAAAGAAAAGAAAATCTTGACAGACTTCCAAAAAGATACTGTTTCCAAACCCAGAGTTTGTAAGTTACTTTGAAGAATTAAAAAGAAAAAACAAAAAAGAAAACAAACAAACAAAAAAAAAAAGTGTGTTATGAGCCAGTAAATGAAAAACACCTTCTCCGTTTTGTGTGTGAGTTTTTATTTCAGAGCTCTGATGTGTTCCAGCTTCTTAACTGGAAATGATACTAGCTTGATTTCAGTTAATCAATGGCCCATTAAGTAACTCATACCAAGGTCAGATTCTTTCTCAGATCAAGTAATTTGTTAAATAACTGGAGAAAATTCAGACAATGTGAAGTTCATTAACCTAGTACTGATCATTCAGACCCTTTACCAGGAAGAAGAGAGCACTGGGAAATATGCAGATCATCTTTCAATTCCATACCATTCTTCCACCCACTTATCCCTCCTGCGTTTACAGAGGATGGTGTGATGCACCTATGTGTTCCAAACTGTGTGTTTCAGGATGTGATTTTTTATATAAATCTTTTACTACGTGCCTAGAAACACTATGAGGGTCTGGTTTAAACCAGGCAATGTGCTCCCAAAGGAAAATACCAATTCCAGGCAGAAAAATTTCCTTTGACTCTTTTAGAGACAGTTATTTCTTAGAAATGCCTAAAATTCTGTCAACACTAAATGTGTCTGTATTAGCAAGATCTGGTCCACTGACCTTGATAACGTCTGTGAGCAGAAGCATCTGCCTGGCCACACAGTCACAATATCTTTTACAAGTTGTGAATCTGAGTGTTGTACAAGGTGGTATTAAGGGTGTGTGAGAGCTGAGCACCTTTGTTCCTTCCCCAGGATAAGTGCCATTGCAGTGCCCATAGGCCCAGCATGTTTCATTTATTTCAGCAGGGTCAGGTGGAGGCCTGCAGAGTCTTGGCTTCTCGGTAGCTGCACCACATTTCAGGATGCAGGATGACCAAGTCTCTGGCAAACTTTGGTTGAGGAGACTGATGAAAACATAACAACCTGTAACCTTCATAAGAATACTAACCTTTCCAAAATCTCGACAATATATTTTATAGACTATGGAGTGGTTTGAATTTATGACAGTTTGATTTCTCATAATCTACATCAACATAAGTTCAGCCCTGAACTTAGTTGAGTTTTACCCTCAGATTATACACTTTTGGGTTTCCACGACAATGTCTTTTCAGAAGTACCAGCTGAATGCCTGTAGTCATTATTTTCTACTGACAGTTGTTTGGTTGTTTATAATTAGAAAACAGTTTCAGACTCGGTCTAGAATACAAAGCCTTCCTAGTCTTCATTTCATCACTCTCACACCCAAAGCCCACTTTGCTGCCTATTGAGTTTAGTGGCTCTGTACAATAAACCCATCAATACATTCAGATAGGAACATGAACATACAAATTGACCTTCTTTTACCCAGTACCTCAGAGCTGTTGTTATGTTAAAACCCTGTTGGTCGATAAAAAACTTATTAAGTTGAAGCTTTCTAAATGGAAACAAGATGGACAGTGCTCAGGCCTCATTCTCCAATTTCTTCTGTCTCTCTTAGAGGTGATGTCTGTGCTCTTTTGTTCAGCCTTGGTGACTAGTGTGAATCTGTGCTCAACTAATTTCAAGTGTACTGAACTGAAATGGCTCAACCTTATGCCAAGGATCATCTGCTGCTAGAAGTGACTCCACCTCAGCCAGCAACAATTCTGCTGAAACAGGACTAAAGTCTCAGCAATAACTGTAAAAGTCATGTCTTCTTATATTTTTTCCTCTTCCTTTACATGTTTGTCTTTGAAAATGGGCACGAACCTATAAAGTTTTCCTACTGAAAATCAGAAAAGAAAAACTGAAAATCAAAATCCTTGAAAAATGAAAACAATGGTCATTTGACCAATTTCACTCTTTTTGAACACCTCTAGTTACAAGCCAGTAACAAGACAGTGGCTAGCATTCTGATATGATATAAATGACCTGAGTGAAGTTCACATTTATCTGTTCATGTATTTCAATGCTATTTAAGTAGATTCTCTGACCTAAATAAACTATAGAGGTTTGCGGCATAACTTAGGTATGATGAAAGAGCAGGTTTGTGAGAATACTTTTCATTAATATATCAAGAGATTAAAAGGGCTGGAGCTCAGAAATGTAACATTCCAAAGAGCATAGCACAAGAGAAAATAGGAAAAAAAAAAGAAGATCTATTCATGCAGATGGCAATGGGTCACATATTAAAACTTCAAAAGAGCTGGTCACTGGGGAAATTAAGGAAAACATTTCAGAAAGCGTATGATTAAGATGTGGATAGGAGCACTGCAGTCAGCAATGGAAGCTGTGCTCCTGCTTCTCATTTGACTTATGTCAGCCTCATTCCAACAGCACAAGGTCACCACCAGACAAAAATGAAAATTTGACTCCAATTGACTCCTTTTATTCTGAAATAAGAAACGAAGGGGCCTGGATACGATGCATAATCTCTCATTTGTGTTGCCTAAGCCAAATTCTCAGTACCACTTTTAGAAATATGGATTTCAACAGCCTCTGTCAGTTTTTTCTCCTCACAAATGGGATGTTTCAGTCCATTGTGGTGGCTGCAGGTTCTGCCCCCATGCATGTCCTCCAGGTGATCTCATGGGCAACTGAGGTGAATATACACAGTCTACACATGCAGCGACAAACAGAAGCTGTAGAAAACAGCTGGAGGGGAATTCTTCAACTGGAAGAATCCTCAGCAAGCTCAAGATAACTTACAGAAAAGGCCTCAATTCTTCCTTTGCAGGATGCTCTTTATTCCAAAAAGGACAAGGTCAATGGCAGTATTGTTTTTGTGGGGTTCTGTTTGTTTTCTTTTGCTCATCTCTAATTTTTGAAGGCTTTCAACTGTATATATATATTTAATTCTTCTGTCTTTAAAGCAGTATCCTTTACATTATAACCAGTCACTCCTGTGATACAGTCAAGCACTGGCATCATGCTCTTGCAATCCCCCTGTACTCAGCACTGACGAGGCTGCACCTCAAGTGCTGTGCTGTTTTGAGCTCCTCACTACAGGAAAGAAATGGAGGCCTTGGAGCACGTCCAGAGAAGGGCAACAAAGCTGTGAATGGTCTGATGAGGTGTGGCTGAGGGAACTGGGATTGCTCAGTCTGGAGAAGAGGAGGCTCAGGGGAAACTTTATTTCTCTACAACTGTCTGAAAGGAGGTTGTGGTGAAGTGGAAGTCAGCCTCTGTTCCCATGTAACACTGATAGGACAACAGGAAATTGCATCAGGTTGTGCCAGGGGAGGTTCAGGTTGGATTTTAGGAGAAAATTATTCTCCGAAAGAGTGGTAATGCATTGGAATAGGCTGCCCAGGGAGTCACCATACCTGGGTGTCAAGAACCATATGGGTGTGGGGCTGAGGGACATGGGTTAGTGGGCATGGTGGGGATGGGCTGATAGTTGGACAAGATGACCTTGGTCTTTTCCAATCTTGATGATTCTATGATTCCCTAATGGACAGCACCTTAGTTAAGTACACAAGCAAGAGGAGGCACCTAAAAAGAAACTCCATGTTTTTTCTCCAAAGTAAAAGAAGGCAGTTTCCTTTGCTGCTCTGAGTTGCTTAGGATGCTGCTGAAGTTTGGGCATCTGTTCACCTTCTTTTCTTCTCCTTTTCCCCCCTTCCTCCCTCTCTCTCCCACCCTGCAGCCAAGTCACTGATGCTAGTTTTGAAGTCCCCCTGCCAGAAGCTTACCCATCTGTTCAGCAATGTCTCCTTGTAATGATGTTGGCACTCGTTTCTTTTTAATACAGCTTTTTTTTTTTTTTTTTTTTTTTTTTTTTTTTTTTTTTTAATGATGTTCATCAGAAATGTGCGATGTTTGAATCACAGCCCACTTCATATCTGAGAGATAACTTATTTGAGGTAAGCTCTGGAAGGCAGAGCCCCTTAATTTTGCATTAACTAGCACTTTAAGCTTTATTTCAGCAGGGATGGGTAGTGGAAAAGGAGACCTGAGTCACCTCTTATCTGACTGTGTTCTTTACTTCCACATGCATTAAACAAGAAAAGGCTGACTTCAAAATAATTCAAAGAACAGAGAGAGTGAACTGCAGAAGTCAATGAAATCAGTTTGTTTAATGTGTCATAATGGACTGACAGTGACTCCTTTTAAGCACAGTGCTCTTATGTCCTTTGATTACAGTAGTGCTGACCGAAGCAGTATGTTTTATAAAGGAATATAGCAGTAAATTCAGCAGTCAAGTACAGACAACCTTGCTGTCCCTTCAATCTATGATAGGTGCATTTTTTCCCCCTCCTACCTCCTTAGGAGGCTCAGGAGGATCACAGAGTGTGGGACATATTTTGCTCCCACTACATAAATCTCTGGAACATCATTTTAACTGACTGATTTCCAGTGAGTCTGCAGAAGTAGAACATCATGAAATGAAACCTTCTGCAACTTTTCTGTTTTGCAGCTCATTTTCAACACAAATTAGCAAAAAGCAGCTACTACTACTTTATATATTTAGCATATGCTATTCTACAGCTCTTTTCACAAATTCTGCATCACCTTTCAGGAGGAATTTAAGAAAATAATGCAATACAGGGAGTGAGGTCTGGAGGTTACCTGGCTAAGAAATCTGTACTCTAAACTCAGAAGACATACACTGCTCTCTAGTGTCAACAATGAGAAGTCTTAATAAATGGTTCTATAGAAGCCCATAACAGTCCACAGTATAAAATATTACTATTTCTTTTTATTTGCTCATGCTTTTTAAATAGAAAATATCAATAAAGCACAATCCTGCCTTCAGAGTGTCTGTTGTCATCCAACAGTAGCCAGTGTGCATGACTGGGAAGAGGCTCTGCACTTTGTTTTCATGTTTCTTTTTGTGAAAGGTTTGATTACAATAATTTAAAGGCTGGAACACTTTTCCAAAATATGAGGGAAAATAACTAAATATATAATCAGTTTAATTAGAAACAAAGAAACCTGAGAGAAAGTAAACAGAATGACCTAAACCCATAGTTTATATTTTTCAGAAGGTGTTTAATTAACATTTGTGCAATTGATTCAGTTCGATTATGTAAAGTTTTAGGTCAATTAGATGTTTTTCTACACTTTGCAATTGTTTCTGATAATAAAATTTGAGAGCATTTCATAGGCTGACTTGTAAAAGGATATTTTAAGTTGTTTTCTAAAGAAAGCGGATAAAGAAATTGTTCACATCCTAATTCAGCCAGAACTCTGAGGAGCAATGGTTAATCCTAACTCTCCAGCAACTGCTATGTTGGTTTGTCATTCTCTGCCTTATCAGAAGGGATACTTGCAAGCAGGAACAACAAAAAGAGCCCGGGTTTGTGATCCAACCTATTAATCCTGCTGCTTGCAATGAGAAGCCATACTATTTATCTGATGTCTGTGGCTGGAATCATGAGCTGAAGGTATCCTGCAGTTAATCTCTCCAGTGTTTCCCAAAGAAGCCCTCAGGATTTGATAACCGCTGCTGCTTGATGAGTAGCTTTGGCAGGTTGCAAAATTCATTTTATTATATGGATTATAAAAAATAAAACCTTCACATTGTGTAACCTATGGGCAACAAGCCCCGTACTGAAAGCCACTTTAAGTGAAGTTATGCTGATCTCGTTATGCATGGTCCTGAAATGAAGCTGTGTCTGGAGGGAACTAATTAAGGGATGGTCACCAGGCACTAACTCCTATTTCCCTTTATAGTCAGTGGAGATAAATTTATGATCCCCAGTAGGAAAGCGGAGGCAGCGAATATGGACATCGGAAAGCAGAAAACATGGCTGTGCTCTCTGGATACCATTTATGCACTTGTATAATGGAACTGCATATGATCCAAGCAGTGAAGCAGTTTATCAAATTTTGTAGGCAGGAATCTCCATAAATAAATGACAGCAACTTAAAAGCAGCACAGAGATCCATTTTGAAGCCACTTTTACTCTCTTTTGTCCTTGCAACAGTTATTCACAGAATAAATTATCAAGACTTCAAAGCACAAAATGCACTAATAAGTTAACATTGAAAAATAGGTGCATAGCAAATGAAATAGATGTGGAAATAATTTCCCAAATCGGAATCCTTGTCAAACAAAGAGGAAAAGACTGTGACACAAACAGCAGGAAAATAAACTCCTACACAAATGGCCATAGATGAAAGTTGTGCACGCATAGCGTAAAGAAATTAAAGCACTGCTGCTCACAGAAGAGTCCTGCAGGGAACTTTATGTTACCTGCTTCAGCAGTCTATAAATTGTGTATTAAGTGTGCCTATGCTGCTTCTTTAGTCAGTGGGGAGATACGAGAACCTTCAAAGAGGACAAGCATGAGTAGGTGCTGTTGTTCAGGCATCTCAAAGCTCTGCTCTGGAAGCATCCATCTCTCTCAGGAAGAGATGCTCAAGGTTTTCTTGAACCACTGGGTAATTTATTCCCATCCCCATATTTCCTTTCCTCACCTTGTTTTGGGCCACAGGAGAAACAACCAGAGACAGAACTGTCCAAAAACAGGAGCTGGTTTTAACCCAAATACCTTCCATAAGCCAGATCACCACATCCACCTATGCCAACAAGAGAGAGGAAAGAATGGAGGTAGAAAGCCTGATTTCAGGAGAACTGCTCAGATGCCAATGCTCAGCAGTTACTGCAGCAAAGTACAGCCTCATTGTGACTACAAGAGAATTGAATTGCAATTTTCAGTGAGTCCTTGCTGCAAGATTTCTGGAAGGAAGATGCTCTTTTAATTGCATCTCTATTATACCTGTACTGTGGAATGAGGTTCCTGACTGAGGCATTCCAGGTGTACTTGGCAAACGTTGAGCCTGACTGCTTGAAGTGCAATTGGAAGGGGTTTGCTTATCACATTGAAGTGCACAACAGTGCATGCAGAGCAGATTCTACAACTGTGAAAATAGATAATATCAGATTTTCTTTTCGATTGGTTTCAGTGTTGTTGGTCTACATTTATATCTCTGTTTTATAAGAGTTCTCAATAGCTAAACCTGAAAACACCTCCAGCCCTGAGGTACCTCTGAGTAAGCAGAATTTTTCAGACATTTAGAGACAACAAGCATGCATAACTTAAAGACATTAAATGTTTATTGATATTAAATTAAACAGTTCGGTGTTTAAAGCTTTGATTTGCAATTTACTGAGTCCTAAGTTTAATCTTGAATATGTTTCCACAGAAAATACTGCTTTAAATACTCACCTTGTTGCCTCAATGGCCATTAAAAGGAATTAAGAGCAGCATTCTCTAAATATGCAAACAAGACGATGGTTAGAACTTTCTGTTTTACAGCATTCCATTACACTCCTGCGTGTCTGAGTCAGCTATGACATTTGGCAATCAATCCTGAGGCAGAACTTCATAAGGGCTGCTAATGTTTGCACTGCTGAACAAATACTTGAAGGTACTCGAAATCCACAAATCTCATCTGTGTGCTCCAGTGCAGTGTATATGGGATAATTATGTCAACACTCTTGTATCCCATGTGAATCATGAGGAGACAGTTTTAATTTATCAGAGGAGAAACGTAGGTCTGCAAAGATGAGAAGTATTGGGAGGTGCAATGTTGTGTGAATGTCAGGAATGCCACGTCAAGGAGAAAAGACTTGGATGTGCCCCATAACAAGCAAAGCAGAGCCCATCAGCACACCCCTTCATTGCAGCTCAGGGATCCAGAGTTGAGATAATGGCAAATAACAGAAATAAATAAATGAAAGGGCAAAACAGACTGCTCCCAAATATATCACAGAAAACTTAAGGTCACACACTCAGACTACCCAGAGGAAGCTTCTTTATTGTGCTGGCACAGATGCATTTTGTTTCATTTAAAAATAGACTCCTTTTGCAAACAATAATGGAAAACACCCTCTTGTGATGTCAGTTCTGAGACAGATTGTCAGCCACGGTCAACAAGGGTTGTATGTAGCTGAGGACAGAAGGCAAAAAGAAGTCTTTGCAATTTGTCATTTTGAGGATGCTTTGGAAGGGCCCAGACACCTGACAGGAACATAACTAGATGTTGACTGTCCCCAGGGCTGGGCATGTAGCTACAGAGTGTCCTGAAGGAGAGCTCTGTAGGGCATTTCCCATCTTACAGACCTAAGGGGGTCCTAGTTTCTGTTTTCCTCCTAGTCTGCAATTTCAGACAGATACCAATCTTTATATGCCTCTCCAGCCGTCAGTTAAGGACAATTTGAGAGAAAAATATTTTTCATACAAGTAGGACTGTTGCCAAACCAAACACTTGGCAGAGAATGAGTCCCAAATGACTTGTACTGTGTGGCTCAGGCTCAAAGTAAACACTGTAAAATAATAAAGGATGTTAAAACCTTATTGGGTGTTTCCTCTGCTGGTATGGCTCTCTTTCTTGAGATCACTCTTCCAACAACATCCTTTTTTCTTTTTTTTCTTTTGCATCGAGTAAAAAACTCAATTCTGCATTTATTTTTAAGCACTATTAACAATTCTTTAAGAGCTGTTCTTCAATCAAAACGACATTTCCACGGCACGTCTCACTTCTTGTGAATCCTGAAGTATTCTAAAAGAATATTGTTTTGATTGTGGGTTGCCTTTTCATTTGATTGGTTGTTTTTGTGCTTGATTTGACAAATAAAATAATGGCATTTTATTCACGTAACATACCGAAGGGAAAGAAGTATTTTGTGTGATGAAGATCCTTCAGCGTAGAGCATCTGTGAAACTCTCATATGAAAAGATGCATCGTTTTTCAAAACACATTCGTGAGTATAAATAAAAAGAGATGGTTTATAAATATATATATATGTGGTAAGAGAAAAAGTCAATCATTTATAAGATTTGTACCCTGCAATTAAGGGGGAATTCAGCTGAACTTTCAGACTTCCCTCTCTCTACTCCCCAAAATGAAGTGATCCATCAGAGTTTCCCATGAAGCATCTCATCCATGCAAAATAGTTTGCTTTTTTTTCCTCCAAAATTAATTTAGAAACAAACAACAACAACGAAGGTAAAACATTTCAGACATTATCAACTTGCCTGCTCAGTTTGTTTGTTTCATATAACTCCAAAATGTTCTTGTTACATTTTTTGCTACGGAATTTCAAAGCTACAGAGATCAAATAAGGAAAGAAAGAAAGAAACGCCACATATGTTGATGGTCTTGCATGCAAAAACAATACTTCAGAAAAGCATAGAGTCATAGAATCATAGAATCACAAGGTTGGAAAGGACCTACAAGATCATCCAGTCCAACCGTCCTCCCATAACCATTGCTACCACAAGCCACTAAACCAGATCGCATAGCTCCTCATCCAGACACCTCATGAACACTGCCAGGGATGGTGACTCCACCCCCTCCCTGCTCAGCCATTCCAGTGCCTGACCACTCTGAGAGAAAAAAGTTTTTCCTTATGTCTAATCTAAACTTCCTCTGGTACAACTTGTGGCCATTTCCTTGGATCCTGCTTTTAGCCAGGAAGAAGAGACCAAACCCCTCCTCATCACAACCTCCCTTCAGGAAGTTATAGAGCTCAATGAGATCTCCTGAGCCTCTTCTTCTCCAGGCTAAACAATCCCAGCTCCCTGAGCTGCTCCTCATAAGACTTGTGCCCCAGACACCTCATGCTAGTAATTGCATATTTCCTCTGAGCTAGCATTTCTCTTGAATTGCCTATTAAACAGCTTATTAGAAGGAGGGTTGGCTTACAAGCAAGTAATTATGGAGTGTTTTAAATATGTAACATATGTGTAGTTAACCACACAACCTGCTGCAGGTGCCTACTGCAAATTGCTGGATGAGGAAATTTTTAGTTTCTTTCCTCCTCCCTTGAGGTGGGATTTGGTACATGCTAAGTAAATTCCAGGATTAAAGCTTAGGACTTGTGCTTTCTCATTTGGACAAAAGTAGCCGCTACATCCCAAAGCTACATTCTGCTTTGTCTCTAGGCCAATCCACAGCAACCCTGAACCGTCTCCAGCAATTTTTGAGTGGATCAGGAACTGCAGATGTGAGGTTTGGAGAAGAATGGTAGAGAGGTGAATAAACAGATGGAGGAATTATGTTGGCAAAGAAATCCAGAAGAAATATTCCAATTTATTCTTGCAGAAAATGTGTCTTACTATTTTGACACACCACAGAACTATTTGGATTTATATATTTTTAACCACTGACTTTTATAAGTATGGATATAGACATCTTTTACATCTCTGTACACATATGTATGTATGTGTACTTCACAAATCCTTTTTAACTTTGGATGTTTTCCTCCTGAAATAATGACACGCTATGTGTTATAAAAATGAATTTCATAAGAGTAATAGAGATAATAACTGTAGCGTAGCTAGCCTCTCCATGGTGGTTTG
Organism: Excalfactoria chinensis; assembly: GCF_039878825.1. Lineage (NCBI taxonomy): Eukaryota > Metazoa > Chordata > Aves > Galliformes > Phasianidae > Excalfactoria > Excalfactoria chinensis. The sequence continues at coordinate 10,246,397 of NC_092825.1, read as the reverse complement.
GATAGAAACACTCTTTAATTCCTAAGCCATAGAGATATAATGCCTAACTTTGTCACAGCTTGGAATTTTCATTGGTCAAATTAATTCTTGTTGTTTGACTGCTTTTCATTGTGTTGCATAATCCACCCTTTCTTAGTATTCTCTGCTGCTCAGCATTTTACATATTAAGAATTCATAGGCAATCATACTCACAAATATATATATATATTTTTAAAGCACAGAAAGCAAAAGCAGATTTTTCTAGATTTGCTGGCTATTAGAGAGATGTCCATTAAAATAAAGCAGTCCTGCAGTAAACTGCTTTTTAAACTTGAAACAATCCTTTAAAACTACTACTTTTACAGGAATTATGAGTTACATGACTGAGACCTAAAATAAGAAAAGAATTAAAAATAGGTTAATACAGTTTAAGTGAAAGATAATCAGAATCTGCAGTCTAGAAAGAGATAATACAAGAAACAATGAGAAGACTTAAACATCCTTTTTTATCTTTGTATTTTACTATAATTGAAGTCATCTACATTTGTTAAATCACCAGGCCACGAAAGTGAAAGATCTGAGAAAGGTAATGTCACACATGGAAACCAAAGCTTGAGCTGTGCCTGAATGAGCAGCACAACTCTACCAAAGAGCAGGAAAGTGCAGACCTCACAGAGGACCCAGGGAGGCTGCAGATGGCATGGTGGCAAGCTGTATGTAATTGGCTCAGTATATGAGTATCATGATTTGAAGATCACAAGGAACCACATTTTTGTTTTAGTTTAGAAAATGTGAAAGAAAAAATGTCTAGGACTGAATCTGGTTTTCCCATCACTGCTTTATTTATGCCTGTTTGCAAAGTGGGTTAGCACTACTACAGGTTAGCAAGACATACATTTTGTTTCTAGTTATAGGTATGATAACACACTGTCATAGGTAGTCTTTTGTCCTCTTTCTGAGTAGGGAGTATCTCTCTATACTCATACACAACTCAGAATGAACATATTAATTAGTTGTGAAATATGCTTGCAGACTGACATAGGAGGAGAATTACCAAGGAAAAATTAGAGGCTTTATTCACTTTTTACTGTTGGCTGGATAAATGGGTATTTTTGCATGATGAGATTGTATACACAAAAAGTTCTTGTTATTCCTCATATCCTATGTCTCTATATCCACTACATATTAAAATGAAATTAAGAATATAAATTTTGTTCTTTGCTAAGACATCCTTGCTGATTTAACTTTTTGCCATAGGGTCTTCTAAACTTATAGGCTATAAAGATAAATGTTCACTTCACAACTCTGAAATTCCATCAAATATTCTGTACAAATACTGAAACAAAAAAATACTTCTGTATATTTCAGAACATAATGCAAAAGAAAATGACACCAATAATGTAAAATAAGAAGTATAATGTTTCATTCAGGGCTGTATAATCAACTGGCACCTTACAGCTGAGATAATACTTTTTTTTTTTTATGAAACAATGAATGTTCTCAATTTTTTCTTTTGCCAGTCTCAACAATGTGTCCATTCTAACAGTAGAGGTAATTAGAAAAAATTAGTTAAAACCCAGAGAACAAATACTATTGCAAAAAAAAAAGCCCACTCACTGCTGTAGTCAATGGGAAGGCATTACTAAATGGTACTGCAGAGGTGTTGTGGAATCATAGAATTAATTTGTAAGGAATTATTCCCACTGGAAACTGTATTTTAAGACAAAACCATGAAGTGTTAAGTCAGGAGGAGTTCAAGATTCCTTTGAGAGTTAATTTGCATTGCAAGTAGGCTGAAGCTCAAGATCCAAGGTCTGAAATACAAGCTACAATGGAAACATTTATTTTCTCTTCTGAATGGCCTTCAACAAAGCAGATGCTTTTTCCTAGACTGCTGAAGGAACAAATATTTCAGCAACAGAAAAGTCATTTCTTATGAAAAGGACAGTCAATTTTGTCTACTTTGTGAAATCAGAATCAAGAGGCAGTACTATACAAGCACAGTTTTTTCCAGTGTATAACCTACAGAGACATATGAGATACAATTCTCATCTATGAGATCCAGAAGAAAAGGAAATTTACAAAGAAATACTGATTAAAGGTGCACTTAGTGATCTAAGTTCAGAAGCTTTATATGATTGCACATACTTCTAAGAAGTTTATTTTCTGATGCTCAGAATTTGATCAAATTTGGATAGAAAGTATAGAAGATATTTAAAGTGCTAAAGTTCTAATAATTTTACATTTTATTATTCTGAGAATCTCAGGGACAAGAGGGACCTCAGAATCAATAAAATGGAATCATTATTCACCTACTTTAAGAGTTTACAAAGACTTGTAACCTGAAAATAAGCAGGAGGAACCAGAGCTCTGCATGCAGTCACAAAAAACACAGCATCTTTGGAATAACTGAGATGTTTTAGGACAACTTCTACAATTAGAGTGAGCAACAGATGGATACAAGCTCTTCAGGAACAACAGACTGGGGAAAACAAGGAGGAAAGACTGCCTTTTACGTGAAGGAGCAGCTTGGATATATGTTCTCCTATGGATGAATGGTGGAGAGCCTGTATGTCTGGATCACAGGACAGGTCTGTAAGGGAGTCTTTGCTGTGGGCTGCTGTTTCAGAGTTCCCAGGCAGGAAACAGAGACTCAAAAGAACTCAAGGATCTTTCTGGTCACAGACACTGCTCTTATGGGGGATTTTAACCTTCCTGACATCTGCTGGAATGACAACACATCAAGAACTAATTAAAGAGAATTCTGGTGTCTCTCAGGAAATACAGGCACTGGATGGAAATGGCAGGGTTGACAGACTTGCAAGTTGCTGGATCTGCAAGTCACATGAAGAACCAGTGAGGGATTTCCCAAACATCTCTGGAAAATCTTTGTGAGCGTTATCTGTAGCAAACATGAAATGGAGCTCAAGATCAGGCAAGTGAGATCCTATGGGAAGAAGAAGCAAAGTGCAAAGCTGCTCAGAAAATTGGTATATCTTTAAAGACACCATCCTTCACCCCAGCACTCAGGAAAACAAACAGAGACAGCAGGAAACCAATTTGGCTAATCAGGGAAAATTTGTGACAGAGCTTCAGTGCAAAAACACAGCCTATGAAGGTACAAGAAACAGCCCAAGCATGCATATACGGTGTTGGAAAAGCCAAAGCCGAGATGGAACTGAGACTTGCAAAGGGCATCAAGAGTATCAAGGGCTACCAGTATATTAGCAGCAAATGGGTGAAGAAGGGAAATAGGGGAACATTTTCCCACAATGTGAAAGTTATTTAGAGAAAGCCTGAGGTACTCATGTTTTCTCTGCTTCAGACCTCTCTGAAAGAGGCCACTGCGCTCAGTCAGAGGGTTCAAGAAGGACTATTGGTTCAGTCTCCATTCATGGGAGTATTCCGATACTGGATAAAAAGACCTCAGCAATCTAATTTGAACCCATGGCTGACTGTGCTTGGAACAGGTTAAACTAGAGAATTCCAGAGGTTCCTTCCACCTTCCTCCAGTGATCCTATAATCTGCTGAAAAACAAGTTGCACAAATATAGATCAGTAATGTCAGTTCAAAAATAAATCTGTTCTGCCAGCTAAACCAAATACCTCGTGCTTACCAAAGAGGTAAAGCTACTGAAAATAAGAGTCACAGTTTTACTTTTCTATGCCATGGCTACTTGCTTCAAATACACATCAAAACTCACTAGCCAACTGGTATATGATTTGACATACAGACAAAGAAGAAACCGTTGTTTAATAGCCTTCAGATGTCATTAAAGAATTCAGTTGAAGAAACATCCTTGTTTGGAAACTTCCCAAATCTTCATTAGATTTATCAAAGTTAAAACATCAATGAGATAAACTATTTTTTTGTACAAGATCTGCTTCTAATAGATGGGTCTAACTTTGACTTCATTTATTTATAAATGGAGTTTTTCAATTTTAGGGATAGAGGAGAAATGAGAAAGGCTGAAGAATAAATCCTCTTTAGGATACACACGTGTTAGTAAATAGTTTTCTGAGGATCTTTTGAACTTCTTTGAACTTTGTCCTGGAAGTCGATAAAATTCAGTGTAATCTCCTATGGAGAAAGTGCTGTCCTTTTAAACGGGTTTTTATGGGAGTTGATGACCATTCATTTGCTTTCATGTGAAAATCCCAAAGTCAGTTTGTCCTTACCGCCACATGTGCAACTGTGAATGAAGAACCGGGCCAAAAAAATGAGCTCAGACTACTTGTGTGTATTTCTGTCATTGCTCACTAGATGGCCTCGGCGTCACTGAGCTCACCTTAGCTGAGGTCACTATTAACTTCTCCCTAATGGACTTCTCCCCAGGCACGGGACATGATGTGATAATACGCTAAAAAGTTGACGCTGTCACTAATACTGTCTTTGGATAATGCTTGGGAGAAGCAAATCAATAATAATAATAATAATAATAATAATAATAATAATAATAATAATAATAATAATAATAATAATAATAATAATAATAAAAGATGTGAAAGCAATTAGTTTTCTTGGGAAAGGTTTACATAATTACTCTATGTTCTTAGTTCTTGAATGTTTTTACTTTCTGATTATTTTCTAGTTTTAGTAGCATAATAATTTTCCTGTGAAGAAAGAAGATTTCACCAGCAAAACTTGGCTAGCCCTGCACAGCAGGACAAGAACAAGTATAGTAAGAAAGGCCCCTGGAGTTTTGGGTTGGACTTCTACACAAAATTATATCTTTGGCAAAACAGTTCAGAATAGCATACATTCCAAGCTACCCTACAATCAGAAAACATCAAAATAAGAATATGTAGAACAAAGCAATAAACTATTTTTTTTAATTATTATTTTTATGGTTTTTCTTGCTGTTGTTGTTGTTTTTTAGTTATAATCTCTGGCTTATGGACAAAACACAGCTACTTCTGAGATGCTAAACAATAGGCAGCTTTGTTACAACTAAATATATCCCAGATGGGAGTGTCTGTGTGAACAAAACCCCACACTTGGTGCACAGATTTTAAAGGCCAGTATCTCTTTTAGAGATGGCTGTTTCAGGGGGGATCTGAAATGGCTGCACACCAGTTCCCGACCTGCCCCCAGTTATGCACCAATGCACCCTTGCTCTTCCAATCTTGTTTCTGCATCTCAGCTGTGGGCTAAAGGGGCTCCACTTGGTGTTATGTCACTAACCCTATCCACTCCGAAAATCATAATGGAATAAAACTGCAGAAGATGCTGTATATTTAAAACTTTCAACAGGGTTAAAAGGCTATTTTCTAGAAAATCGCTAAATTCCTTCTATGAAAAAGTGTGTGCTTGAACAATAAACAGCACACAGCACAGTAAAAGAGACAAGTTTGAGAAGCAAAAAAAGCCGTGAAGACAGAATGCACCACTAGGTGGCAAAATGGTGTTTCCAATCCAATTCCAACGTTGTTACCCTGGGAGCGAGGTTCACTGACACGGATATTAGAAATGGTGTTTGCTAAACCAGGATAGTTAGAAGTAAATAGTGCTTTGTAACGCTGCAGCGTGATTCCATTTGTGGGAAAAAAATGGGTCTGCCGACTTACTCCGCACTGTTTCTGATAGGGTTTCTCTTATTCTCTCACTAGTCTTTAGCAAAAGTCATTAGACAACACCTGCATATTTGCACAGCTTTCCATTTATTTCCTTCTGACATCATGAGCTCGATGAGACATCTGGCACTAATCACTTACAAACAAAGGCTTGCAGACTACAGGCCTTCTTACACTTTGCCCCATGTCACAGAGTATAAAGTGGGAACTAGCCTGAGCTCAGTTTAACTAGACAAGCATGAAACAGATGAGATAGAAAAGTCAAGTTACTTCCAGAGCTTAGGTAGTATTTTAAAGATGCCATGAAACAAAATACAAAAATGTTTGGTACAACAGGATATACAATGCAGATTTCCTCTATAAACTTGGATGCAATCCTGCACTTTGAGTAGCTGAGCAGCATCACCTCCCTGTACTATGAAGAGTCCTGGAGACAGGCCTGTAACATGCAAACACCATGCTGCAGGAAAGTGATAAAACAGCTGCAGTTAATATCTGATCTGGATCTCGAACAAAAAAGGCATTATGCAGCATCTGTGAATAATGTTAAGGACCTGAGATTTACTTGTTCTGTTGGTTTTTAGCTGCTTTGACAACAGTGGCTTCTCTGCAGACATCATCCTGCCAACACTGCTCTTTTCCCACCCATTCCTATCCAACCTGCACTGTCCACTTCACATTTCTCTGTTCTCTTCTTCACGGCTTATACTGGTCATGTACCTTTCTGGTATCCATTTCACACACTATATTCTCCATCACAAGCCTGCCTTTAGCTGCAGAGCACTTGGCTTTCTAAACAAATACCACAGTTTATTATACCTACAAATTACAGATCAACCTGCAAAAGGAGAACTGCACTACACCTGGCACAAATCACCAGAGGCCAAACACAGTTTGCTTTCCTTCTGAACCTTTGTCTATTCCCCAGGTTATCATTTAAAGCAAACAGCAGGATTGAGCTTGGTTCTCTTCACAGGATGCACCCCGCCTGCTGGTGAGACGCCAGGCATGTGGCAACCAGTATCATCCAGATCCTGACCCAAGGAGCTTTGGTCCGTGACAGTGAAAACCCTCCAACATCTTGTCTAAATTATTTCCATTCTATCAAATCATGAGTATGCTCCAATAAGACAATAACATGTTTTAAATGTACCGTGGTCCCAATGTGTACCCCAAGGGACTTACCCCCTCTGCTCTGCAATGCAGTCTTTCCAGAGATTACTTATGGGTCTGATGCAAGCACATTAAGAATTATATCCCACATTTATTTCATGAAGTCACAGAATAAGATCACTGACGTATGAACTGTAAATGCTGAAATGTGATGTAATGAAATGTAAATGCTGAAAATCAAGAATAAGAAATCAGAGTGAACTGGCTGGAAAAAGAAAAAATAAACTCCACTTACTATAAATGATTCCTCTGCACTCAGTTTAAATTAGCTGTTAATTCTGCAAATTCTATCAAAAAGATCAAAATTAAATTGTTGCTTGACATCTGTTGGGTTGTATTGTGAGTCTCCTGTAATAAAAAATTTAATCCATGTTCAATTTTATAACTTCAATCTTTGAGGAAAATTCACTTTATATTTCAAGATCATTTAGCAGTGCAGTGGGGACAGCCTGAGGCTGTATATCATGGTACTTACCAGTAGGTATGAGTCCATGCATACTGTCCCAATTTGTAGGCAAATTCTCTTTAACAGGTCATTTTCAGGTCATTCTGAAGAAAACATAAATGAATCCAAAGGGCCATACTCTTTTTTCCTTCTTCCCCTACCCCCTAACTCCCCCCCCCCCCCCCCTTTTTTTTTTTCCCCTTACATTTCTGGACTTAATTCCAACGATTAAATATATATTTATATAACAGAAGTACGTACAGTGTTATAGAGTCCGTGGCTCAAATCTAATGTACAGATACAATTGTTTCTGAGAAAACAGTTTACATGATTATGTCATGGTATGCAAATTGTCTTCAGCATATTTTCTACAATTGTTATACATTCCTGACAGTATGTTTTCAAGAAACAAAAGGGAAAACAACCCAAACACTGATAAAACTTAGCTAGCCCCAGGCAGGCTGAGTCCCAGGAACAGAGGAATTGATGCTATTTGTTGAGTCCTGACATTACAGAAAATGATGGGAGTGAGCATGCAGTAAAGACTGCACTGATAGATACAGAGTTAAATCAGTCAATATTATTACTACTAATAATATTATAACGAGGCTAAAAAGTCACATTTATAATCCAGCAGAACCCTCCTCATGAGGACATACAAATGGAGAACATTCTACCTTGAGCAGGCATACTGAATAACAGGAAGATTAAAATATAAGTGAAATAAAGGACAGACCTGTCTAGAAATAATATTCACAGCATGGTGACTGAACCTGATATTTTCCTCTAATAATTTTCTTCTAATCCCAGACGGGCAATGTCCTTATAAAGGTTGCAGACTGAAAATGCAGACTGCATTCTGACTGGACATCTAGCACAACATCAGCTGACCAGCAGAACAAGGATGCATTGAACTAAAATTATGTTAATGGCAGAGAACAGTGGTTGTGATATATACTTGGCACTTCCCTGTTGCATCTAGGTGGTTTGTGTAGAAGCTGTACATGTTTAAGTGCTCCATCAGTGAGCCTATGGAATCTATCAATGATTAAACTATGGGTGGTTGTCTGAGCCTCAGAGGCAATGAGGTTGCAGCTTGTAGTGATTGTTGAACTGAAGCTGTCGGCCCAACGTCAACCATAGGCTGCTTTGAGCAAATCAGTCATAGAATCATAGAATCATAGAATGACCCGGGTTGGAAGGGACCTCAAGGATCATGTAGTTCCAAGCCCCCTGCCTAGCAGGGCCACCAAACACACACCTTTACTAGATCAGGTTGCCCAGGGCCCCGTCCAACCTGGCCTTGAACACCTCCAAGGACGGGGCATCCACAACCTCCCTGGGCAGCCTGTTCCAGGACCTAACCACTCTCCTAGTAAAGAACTTCCCCCTAACATTCAACCTAAATCTTCCCTCCTTCAACTTGGATCCATTTCCCCTAGTCAGTACAGTGTTGGTCAGAAAGATCAAGAAAGAATCCTGAAGTCACAAACGTGGTGAGCAGCCAAGCTGAGATCCAGCAGCTAAAAGCTTCTCTTAGCTGCACTGCTCACTGCTCTCTGCGTGTGCCATAATGCATCTCACTTTAGCACCGGAGTGCACAGGAGTGCTCACCTCTCTGACACATCAACTACTGCAGGCTACTCAAGCTGAGCAAAAGTTATTCCTAGTCTGAATAATCACACCAAATTGTTTTAATAGATACATTTGTGACTATAACTCTATGCAAGTGGCCAGTGTAATGCTGCATGCAAAGACAAAACAGTGCCCCTTAGAAGTGGAATGCTTTCAATAACTGAAATGATAGAACATAGAATAGTGCACTTTTCCATAGTTGTTCAGGAGTAAGCATTTCTAACAGAGTTAACATTTATTCATTAAAAATTAGTCAAGTTGATGCTTAGACATATCACAGACACAGTATTTTATTTTTTTTTTACAAAACTGATAGCAAGTATAAGCAATGCCAGCTGCTGGCTTATGCCAAACATTATGGTCACATGCAGAGCCTTAAGCTGATCATGTCAGTTTACTGTAAACCAAACACACCCCACAGGCCTCACCTTGTGAAAGCATTTGGGCTGCAAAGCTGTTGTATCTTATCAGGACAGGATCTCTGGATTGTTTGGCTTGGTGACTGAAGGGGACCATTTAAAATATATATACATACATACATATATATATATATATATCACAGAATCACAGTATATATATATATGTATATAATGTTAGCTCAGGAATGAAAATTATAAGAAGACTTAAATCTTTCTGCACATATTAGAACTGCTTTGAACAATTTAGGTTTTTCTCATAAAGCTTGCCAAACATTGTTCGACAAAACTACTTTACCTTTATAGAGAAAGGCAATGACCTATAAATACAATGCCCTAGAAGTTTAGCAGCCTTGAATTTTCCATCCTACTGCTGGTAGCATTCCACATGAGGCACATATCATGCTTTTCATACAAACATATAAATCAGTTACGAACTTTAAAACATTCATTGCCTGACAGAACAGGCATCTTGAATTTATTTCATTTCCACAGTTTGCCTGTGGAGTCGATACTCCCTGAAATTACAGACACATGCGTTCACACGCACTCGTACAAAACACAGCAGCACAGATCCTGACCACCCTGCAGCTGTAGGCTGTGCACTGCCAGAGCTCAGCTGCAGACTTACAGAGCTCACACAGCCTCGCTGGGTTGGCTCAGCATTCCACCACACCTCTTGCTCTGAGCACAACCAGCTAACTCTGATCTTAGAGGATATTTGAAAAGACATGACAGAGTCAGCCATTCCAGCTGTATTAGTAGCTTTCATACTGGCAGATGAGCAGCAAGGTGCAGTCAGCACTCCATTGATTTCCCAGATAAGTCCTCTTTCTCCCCCTGGGGCCAGAAGCTTGAACAATACCTGGTGTAAAAGGATAATAGCTTGCTCTTACTCTGTACCTGTAATGAAGATAATGTTCTCCGTTCTGTTCTTCCTAGTACACAGTTAATTCACAGAAGAAACAACATTTTCTAAACTGTGAGGCTGAAACATTTCTTTGGGCATGCTGTCAAGTCATCTATTTGAACTACTGTCAGCCACTGTTGGAAGCTGCACAATATGCTGGTTGTTTCCATTCAACAGTTTACTGTGTTCAATAAATAAGAATGAACAAAGGAAGTAAAGATGCAATTGTGCTTCAGCTCACACAGCTAAATGGAATAAATTATTTCTGTTTTCAGTTTTCTCTTTGCACTTTTTATAGTATACATTTACTCACCTCAAAGTTTTCTATCAAAGTACACAGCATCAAAATCACAGTTGGAATAAATCAGTACTGCTGTATTTATACCAGTGGAATTCAGTTTATTTGTACAGTTGGTAATTTGCTCACAGTTACTGTGCCTAGACATTGGTATCCATCATAACTCGATGACATTAAAACATTCTAGAACATTGCCCATGCACATAAAGAAAGTTACAAAACACCCTGACATTAAGTTTTCTTTTTTTTTTTTTTTTCCCAGTGGAAACACAAGTATTTTAACTCAAGGAACTCTCCACTTCTGGGGTGTACCGTGGTAATTTGTAACAAAGCTGCATCAAGCTGCAAATTCACTACTTCTGTTGTTTTACTTTTTGGATTCTACACAGACCTGTATTTCAGCTTCACTTTTCACTTTTTCAACCACTTTCCCTTTCAATTGCTCTTATTGCCTGCAAGTGGAGCAAGCTGGGATAGCCATGCCTGGTTTCCTTTGTAATCAGCCTAAACGGACCGGTAAATGTAGAGGGTGACTCATCTAATCCTAAAATGGCTGAACACAGCGGGAGATAAATTGCCTTTTGGAAGTGCTTATCTTTTCCATTGCTTGTTAAGGAGGTAACACTGATCCGGCAATTTCCTTAGATTGGATACCTAATGTCTAGATAGCTGAAAGCAGAAGAAATTCTTCATTAGCAACCAGAGCACAGTTTGAAAGCAACCGATGTCTGAGACAGCATTGATGCCAGTCTGAACTGTAAACTTGCCCTTGTTGGGGAGGCTTGCCATGTGGTGCTCAGTTCCAGGAACACCTGACATAACTCAGCTCCAGTCACATGCTGCTGCACCTCTCGTGGGCCAATAAAGGGATAGGGGCAGAGAAGGAAAGTGGGAAAGTTTGTGCTGAGATACAACAGGTTTCACTGAACTGTGTAAATCTAGCTCTTGTCCTTGGGGAATTTGATGATTTTTTTCTGTAAGTAGAGAATTCTACAATGCATGCTCACATACACGTCACTATAAGAAACTTCAAGTCATGTACTCGATACTTGAGTCCTCTTGATACTTCCAGTATTAAAATGCAGGCATGAGCAGTTATGATACTTCCTATTTCTTATTTCATAACCTATCACATCCACTTCTGTGTCTTCCACCAAATTTCTTGGGTAAACAGTATCTGTTGGATCCAGGCATTTCAGTGTATCAATGCCCACAACAGTTACCACAGTTTATTTGCAGTAGGTTATTGCATCTGCAGTAGAAGTTAATGTACATCAGCTTCTCGGCTGCCACAGCCAGCCTCCTTTGATCAGAAAGACATTAAGAAACAACAGGGTGAAAAATGGTCCAGAGGCAAATTTTTCACCATAGCTCTGCCAGTTGTGTTTGCAAACAATTGAATTATCGGTATTATTTTACTGGAATGACAAGGAATTCAAACGAACTCTGAGAACTCAGGCTATAAACTAATGGAAAGGACAGACCAATTTCTCACAAATAACAACAAAAAATGACAAAGATGTCATGTTGATTAGCTACAGTTTGGGTGAGTGAGTAGAACAGAAGAGATGGGAGGAATCTGGGGCTCAACACTTGTAAACCCTTCAACGCTTTCATTTTTCTCCCCCTCCTACCCTGCCAAGAAGACCCTCTTATTATCCTGGGACATGAGACACGGCCAGGAACTGAATCAGAGCCAGGTTACAAATCCTAAAGAAGCTGGCATAAAACTGCTCAAGTTCATAAATTAAAGTCATCCGATCAAAAAGGGAAAATTCACTAAAGGAAAAGTCTCATGTCTGTGTAGTGAAAGATGTGAAGCTGCAATAACGCAACTAGAAAGTAAAGAATTTTCCTTTCCTATCTTCACACTGTTTCTGCTGTTCAATATCAAATGATCCACTGTGGGAAGGAGCTGTATAAAGATATAGGAATGTTAAAAAAAGCAGATTATACTTTTGTTACACTCTATTCTAATTGACAGAAGAACAACAATAGCCATTTCTCCAGGATTTCATTACTTTTTGAGAAACAGAACTAATAAGACTCTGGAATCAATATTGGCACTTATCAGCACTGGCCCGTTTGTGGCATGTACCTCTTATCATGGTAACTGCGTCAAGTGCCTCTGTTAATAAACTCCATGTCACTTGCCATACTATGTATTATTGAATGATCTTTCTCCAACACATAATTGCTTTTTAAAATCAGCGGGTGATTTGTAATATTGTTTGATTATATCCCTAGGAGCTGGCTTGTCACACCAGCCTAGCTTTTTGCTGTTTTCAATAGCATAGGAGGAAACAAACAAAGAGGTTAAGTGTTCCTACAGTGAGCAGGCAGTAAACCTAGTGGGATTTCATGGTAAACTGATGCTCAGAGAGTGCAATAACATAAATGACCAATTCAAACCCATAGAAGCATCTGTAGGTTAGTAAAAAGTCTCATGATTGTTTGTCAGTGTCTCATTTTGAGCAGTAAATAATTTCCTGATGTTTTCTTTCTGATTAATTCTGTAGCTTTATCAGGTTTTTAGTGACGTTTGATTTCTATGTCCTTTTTAAAGTTTCAATATAAAATCAGAAGCTTTTTGTCAGTTTTGGTTGTCACTCCACATTCCTACTTTTCAGCTGTGTCTGTTTATTGAATTTATTCCACCTACCCTCCAGCTATTTGCTATATATTGTCTCCATAGCAATCCCTCTCTTCTCTCCAGTACAGAGGCAAAAGAAGATGCTTAATAATTATGATTTTAGATGCAAGGTGCCATTTGAATGCTTTCAGGAGTGCAAACAGCAGGGGATATGGCATTTCTGACACTTTAGGATAACATCACTGCATGAATTCTTTTTTCCATATTCATACTTCATCAACCATTTGCAAATTCTCATTTTACTTGATTCAGTTTAACATTGGTTATGCTCACATTTAATAAACATGAACGATAAAAACCTAATAATACAGTATTCCTCTCTTTGGGCTGCTTTCCTTGTGCAATTCTGCACTTACACTCTAAGTCTTAAGAAGATTTTATGAATTATCCTTCCAATAGTGTGAGGGAAAATCACTTGCTAAAACTCCCAGGATAACACATGAATAAAACATTTGCCACGTCTTTTCTATCATTTTAGCTTTTTTACAAAGCCAGTATTGTTAATATCAAGTGGCTTACTTAGAAATTTTCTTTCAAGAACCAACAACAGTTAGCAAGCATCCTTTATCCTTGAATGATTCACAACTAACCTCATATTTAGGAGATAAAAATTACATTTTATTTGTGTTTGTGTGGTAAGAACATCAACCAATAGATTTTGATTCTATGTTCAAACAGGCTTTGTTGAGTGACAAAAATGGCACTCTACATTTAAAGTTTATTATAACAGAGAAAACTGAGTATTGTAGACATGTAGCACTGCTGCTAGAGAGCAGCTGAAATACACTAATGACATTATGCCACTATGAAGTCTTTTTTGTAGAGTGAATTAAGTATGGATAACTCAGTAAAGCACAGTGAGTTTTAGGCTGTGCCTTCAATAGCTTGCAGTCTGGAATGAGCCTCATTCCTTTCCCCACTGGAAAATGGGAGACATCACTCCTATTTTCAAAAAGAGAAAAAAAAATAAGATCCAGGGAACTACAAGCCAGTCAGTTTCACCTGTGTGCCTAGCAAGATCAGAGAGCAGATCCTCCAGAAGGCCCTACTAGAAAATGAGGTGATGAAGGGAGCCTATATGAAAGCTGGGGTGGAACTTTTTATAAGAGCGTGTAGCAACAGGACAAGGGGAAGTGATTTTAAACTGGAAGAGCATAGATTTAGACTAGATATTAGGAGTAAATTATTTACTATGAGGTTGATGAGACTCTGGAACAGGTTGCCCAGAGGTTGTGGATGCCATTTCCCTGGAGGTGTTCAAGGCCAGGCTGGATGGGGCTTTGAGAAACCTGGTCTAGAAGGATGTGTCCCTGCTTACATCAGGGGGCTGGAACTAGATGATCAAATGATCTTAGAAGTCCCTTCCAACCCAAACCATTACATGATTCTACCAAGTTCACTGAAATTCTTTAAGTACTCATTACAAACTGTGAAATCAAGATGAAGGTTTAAATAAGAACTTTCTGTCCTGTCTATTGAAAAGTACTGACATTTGGAGGAAATCTTGCTTTCTCTCTATTTTACAGTTTATTTTCCTGCTAGTTCTTCTCAAATTTAAGGATTGGTATCCTACGGTTCAAAATGTCTTTATTAACCAGTGAGTGTATTAAGCAAATTAAAAGAAGAAACAGTTCATCTGTCAGGCTGCTGCCTGTTTATCTTTCTGTCAAAGAAACATGGTTGCTTTATGCTTTCTTTGCATCTTTTTGGCAATGAACCAAGTCAATAATACTTTCAGAATATACACATCTCCTATTATTGAGGACCAGAATTCCTCAGTGATACAAGGAAACAGTAAGCTTCTTCAGTTAAGGATCAGATATCAGAGTTCTGCAAAAAGACGGAGCTCATTTATTTCTGTTCTCTCCCTAGCAGCCTGTCCATACAAGAGCCACAAGGAGGGGAATAAACATGGTGGAGGAGAGAGTTCAGAAAGAAACCACTTCTGACAAAAAGATTTAAAAACAGTATATCTTTTCTGTTATTTAACAGTAAGAAAGCCTCCATGGTGGGGTTAAATCTTAAATCTCTTATGTATTTACTATGTTAAGAGAGGGAAGTATTTTTGGGATAATTCCCAGCCTACTTTAACAAGGCTTTAAAAAAATAATAAAGTTCTAACAAATGACAGCCTTAAGAGATAAATTAGTTCCAAATTCAGGAAAACCATGTTGGTAATAGACAACAATTGAATTTATAAGTAATGTCTTATTAACCAATAATTGTTCAGTGTTCAGTATTGTTCTGAATCAAATTTAATTTTTACTATTTTCAGACTGAGTCTTTTGAAAACTTTGAATACACAGACTGACAGCATAAATCTTGGCAAAAAGAAGTAGTAACTAAAACTAGCTATCCTCAAAACAGAACAGACTGCATGACTGCCTTTTTTTCTTTTTAAGATGCAAGCATTAAAAAAGCAACCTTTTATGATCAAATTCTCCACTATAATTCACTTTATACATATTAAATACAAGAGGGCAAATATGGAAATCCTATTTTAATACAACTTATAATTCACCTCTTAATAACACTGCTATGAAGTATTTGTATCGATAAAATTATTGAGGAAAAAAAATCAGAGTGAATAACAAAATACTGTCTTCAATGACACAAAATAAAGATACCAATATTTGCTAAGGTGATTTGTATTAAAGTTTACTTATTGACATATTTGAACACGATTGTCTACAACACTTAGTAATATCTATGGGGAAACAGACGGGGTCAATTATTCTCCAAAAAGGGACACCAGAAAAGGATCATTAATTTCAAGTTATTACTACTCCTGCATGCCAGTAATTAACATTCTTTTTTTCAACTTGAAAATGAAAGAAAGAATGTAAGGATGACCGTAAATTATTCCTCAATAGGAACAGGTTTCTCTTTGGGTTACAGTGAAAAAATGATAGTAGAGATAGCAAGCCTGTTATATAGTTCCCCTGCAGCATATTAAAAATATGTTTGTAAAGCCTTTGGCTTTTGCAGTATAAATTCAGCTCAGTGAAATGCCACAATTCCATGTAGTTTAAGACTTTATTACCATTTGGAGTAGAGAAAATGCACACTGCTTGCGACATGGTGCTTATTGATGCATGTGTATTTTATTTTTTCAGATAGATTCTTGATTTTTTTTTTTTCAGTGAAATTATTGCTTTGGCCTAAGGAATTGCAAATAAGCATTAACATAAAGCACTAAGCAATTATTTTCGCAGTGAAAAAAGCAACAAGAAAAGCAGAGGTGGAAGCATGCTAGTAGAAAAGCTAAATTATTTGGATTAATGAATTTGGTACCCCAAATAATCTGCAGTTATCTTAAAGGCATATTGAAATATTTCTTAATAAAAATATTGAATATTTCTTATTTGAAAATAAGAAATATTGAATATTTCTTAATAAAAATTACACATACTATATACAGAAAAATACCACATATATATGCTAGATGCATATCCCAGATGTATCTGCCATTTCATAAACCATATGCAGTGCACAGCAAATGTATTCAAACAAAAAGGCATCAAAGTTCAAAGAACTCCTAGATTCATACTTAAGCCTTTCCCAGTCTTCCGATTAGCATTTCTCTTTCAGACTGAAATAAAGATTTCTAAATTTGAATTTAAGTACATGGAGAATTAATTGGCATTCTGAAGACGAAAACTTTTTAGTCTCTATTTTGATTGTTTGTTCGTTTGTTTCAGTTTTTAGATAAATGTGATTCTCATTTGGTGCAACGATGAACATTTTAGTGTTGGCCTATCGAGACCCATCTGCATTATATAACTGTCAAAAGCCTGCCTTGGCCTTGGATCATGTTGAAAGCAACTATTATATAGAGGGTCACTTGTCATTTTTATGTAACTGTCCAGAGAATGCCCTAGTCCACATTTAAATGACTCTATGACACAAAATTTCTCCCAGCATTCAATCGGGCTTTTGTAATGCTCTGAAAAGACCCTATTAAAAAGCAGAAATGTGTGAATAGAGAGAATAGCCCACTGCCTGCTTCAACCCACTAGAAGCTGTTACAACATTCTTGTGAATAAACACACATATAAATACATAGATATATATGCACGCATACACATATAAAGATGAAGTTAAAATAAAAGGATTCAGTATGAAGAATAATATTTATATTCAGGCAGTCTACGCTGGTGTGACCATAGCACAGTTCTTATGCCAGAGAAAGCTTGTATGATATCTTTATTGTTCTTCACCACTGAAATCTAGGTTTTTGGTTGTCTTACTGTGGCCTTAAATAGAGCATAACAAGCTATGAATGTTTGTAACTGTTTTGTAGGGTGCACATTAGTAGAGGCAGATACACACATACAGACTTTCCAAGCTGTGCTGAGGAGCTGTAGGAGCAGGAGACCCAGCTCTGCAATCTAAGCATGGCACTGCCCATAAGCCCTCATTGAAACAAAGCAACACAAAGCTCTTCTTCCATGGCTCTTTCGCAAGATCACATTCAGGGCATTTACAGTCTCTAATTACAAGAGATTTGTTACAGTTCATTTCTAAATTACTTTATGATGGATATGCTGACATGAAAGCATTATAAAAAAACGGAGTACTTGGTTTGATTTTCCATATAAAACTTGAGATTTGCGATAAGTAAGTTCCAACAGTCTTCTCAGTGCATGGTATGAGAGGACTGCTCTGAATCCCAGCTGTGCAATGCCTTCTGAAGAGGCTGTCCAAGGTGCAGTTAGGCACACTGCAGCCAGCTCCTTCTGTTGGCTCTCACATTCCTTACCATTTTTATTAGAGAATTCTCCCCAGTCATTTTTATGACTGTTTTTACATTTGACTAGTTTTGCACTATCTGTAGATTTTCAACTTCCTTTTGTGGTAGTTCCACACAAGCTCTTTAAGTAGTATTTAAATCTTAGTCTAATCAAAACTTCAAGAAGAAATAAACATCTGTTCATAAACTTATTCCTTGCTTACCTACATAAATATCACATATTTGTAACTGTATACATATAAAATGTATGTAATTTTTTCCTCAGCATTATATTACATATTTTCATTTATTTCTGAATACAGTCAATTCTAGAGTCATTACATACTACAACACTCTATTCTCTATAATACTATAATACTCTATTCTTGAGCACAAAGTTTTGTGTGTGGCTGAAATAAAGCACATCTTCTCAGAAATGGTCCAGCATTATAATTGCTCGAGGTCATTCTGTACAAATGCGCCATACACATTATTAGTTAATGATTTGCCAGCCCATGTGCCATGCTGATGATGACTGTAACATTTCCCTTATGAGGAAAAGCTGAGATACGTGGGACTGCTCAGCTCAGAGAACAGGACACTGAGCGAGGATCTTATCAATGCTTACAAATATCTAATGGGCAGCAGTCAAATAGATGAGACCAGGCACTTTTCAACAATGCCCAGTAACAGAACAAGGGGTGAGTGGCACAAACTGGAACACAGGAAGTTCTGTCAAAACACGAGGATAAACTTCTTTGAGGGTTAGTGAGCACTATAAAAGGCTGCCCACAAAGGCTGTGGAGCCTTCTCTGGACATATTCAAAATCCACTTGGATGCTTTCCTGTGTAACTTATTGTAGGGAACATACATTACTGGGATGGGGGTGGTCTAGATGTCTTCAGAGGTCACCTACAACCCCTACAATTCTATGCAAAAGCATTATCAGCTACGGTATGATGTTTACTTCAGAGGTATCAAACAGCTTGTGAACAGAACAGAAATTAGTCCTGTATTCTGTAGAACCTTTCCACAGCAGTTAGAATCTGGGCATCATATTTACATAAATGTCATGAATGACAAAATTACATACCCATATAAAGAAAAAAAATATGTACATTTAAGAAAATCTGTCATCTCACTTATCTCAAGTATATGCAGTATATCTGGCCTACTTTAGTATGGGCTATGTTGGCAGCACTCATTCAGTGTTAACATCACATTTATTTCTTACAGCATTTCCATGTGTATCAACACGTTGCCACTTTCTAAATAAACAGTACTGTAACATCGGATCCAGTTCCGTAGGAACAGAAACCTGTAGAAATGAACTGCTTATGTATTAATTCAACATGGTTCGGAATCTCACTTGAAGTATAAAAACAAAATATAGATGAAATGCACACCTATCAAAAACAAGCACTGTGACAGGACTTACTCTTTTTGCTTCAATATTAAAAGTGGGCATGTAAAACTGAAAGAGATGGTCTCCTTATACTGAAGGAAACCTACCTAATGGCTTAGTTCAGAATCTAAAACTCTAAGAATATTATAGGGTTGTTTGATTGTTTTTATTTTGTTGTATGCATGTCTAAAAAATACAGTTTGTGGATTCCAAACTACTGTGCACATCATGTATTTGATTTTGGTCCAAGACAACTCTGGTGGAAAGCTGCCCATTGCTCATAGGTCCATTTTTGAATCAAAGACACAAGGCTACTGCACAGACCAGCCTTGGGAGACAAGGAACTGCTATGTTCTAAAGAAGGTGAACTGAGAGGTGGAGAACCTTTCACAGCTATTCATCAAGATACTCATTCATATTAATTAGCAAAGGAGCTGTTAGAAAGCATAATGATTTCTCAACTGAAACCACTTGAGCTGTGAGCCCCGCAAACCTCAGTTTTCCCGTGATAACAAGCACTGTAAATGAAAGCAAGTACCTGTAGTATTGCCCTACCACACCCATGGGAAAGCCTAGCTGCTTAGTCACAGCAAACAGCACATTAGCAGGATGGAGGGTAAGCCTTAGTTCTGAGTGACACATCTTTACAGTGCTTTCTACCTTGCCGATGATGACCCATTTATCATGATGGGATGTGCCTACTTGTGCCTCAGTTCTCCATCTATCAGCTCACGAGGACTCACCCTTTGTTCCACCTGCAACTCATTACACACCTTGGCTTGGTAGCTTGCCTCCTCTGGCTCTCACACTTTGCTCTCTTTACAGTGATGTATATCTTCTGAACACAATTCTAGTTTGCAGTCTGACTTCCTTGTCTTTAGTTCAATTTACTGCTTCTTTAAACAGCCAGGTGCCTTGTGGACTAGTCTGCACTGCTAACCTGGTTTGTCTGACCTCAGATTGACTTTCTGTCAGAAGCGCACATCTTCAGGGCAATGGTCATTCTGCACACAGCATTAGGGAGTTCTGCAGCAACAAACAGTACTCAGACTTTCCTGTTTAAATTCCTGACAGCTCTTTCTCATCTAAAACATTTCCTGTTTTTTTCCCCCTTAGACACTTTTATCAATACAGAGTTTTCTTAAACTGGGTTCCTCACATTCTTTCAGCAATGGCTCACAACTCAGTTTTACAGTTCTTCAATTAGGAAAATAGCTGGATCTTCCAAATGCCTCTCATGAGAGAGGCTGAAAACAGCATCTACTTTCTTGGGAATAAAGCCTAGATCCTGGCCAGCATTCAGCCTGATGAAATAAACTGCCTGCTTGTGATCTCATGACACATAGAGAGAAAAAAATTATTTTTGCATACTAGGAAAGGGAAGAGATAATTTTGTTAGGTAAGGTTTTCACTTCTACGTTTTTTACCACTTTTCAGCACTGTGGAAACCATAAAGTTAGCAACAGCATTGCAAACATAATCACAACAGCATTCTTTTCTCCGTACACTTGATCTAGTACTCTGAATTATTAGTAATGTTGGCAAAGCTTAGCTAATATACATTATGCTCACAGCTAGCCACAGTATTTTTAAAACAAAACATTACTGAAAATATTCTCTCATTTTACAAACAGAATTTATGCCTGTTTCATCATTATACTTTTATATTTGTGTTACTTGATTTTATTCCATTAACACAATTGTTTCCACAAATTTTATTCTTAAAAAAAAAAAAAAAAAGAAAAGAAAAGAAGGAAAAAATGTCAGAATCCTACACTGGTAATACATTAATTTATTTATTTTGTGGAATTTAAATGATGGGAAAAAATCAGTGGATCAACAGAATGCTCCAAGGCAAAACTTAGCTTTCAGATGGAAGACTACATTCAAAATATAATATATAATACCAGACACCATTAGATATAATGTATTATTCAGCTAAATGCCATAATGGTATTCAATTCACAATGATAGTTAAAAATTAATAACATTGTAACCATTCATTTTCTGCGTTCTGCACAGATTAAAAAAAAAAATAATAATAATAAAAAATGAACTAGTTACTCTTAAAGAAGGAGCAGTCCATTATTTCTAAAAGCTTTAAGGATATTAAACATGTAAACAAAGAAAAGAATTAATAGCGTAACTCAGGCAAGTTGGACTAATATGATATTAATATAAAAGTAGAGTAACTGCCAAGGCAAACAAAGGAACGCTGAAACGTAACCCACAACTGTGTGAGTCTGCTTGTTCCTGTTCAGAAGGTGAAGGAAGAAGAAACTGTTAGTTCTTCTAATACAGCAAATACCTCTTTTGCTCCGAATAATCAGTACTTTCCTCTGAATCAACAAAATGCAACCTATTTTACCAGTGCATTAGAGAATACCCTGCATATTTATTTGCATCTCTGTGATGATAAGAAGTAACCTGCCTTTCTTTAGGCCACTGAAAAAAAACTAAAATGAGAAAATTACCCAGGCCAAAATTCTAAAGAGATGGAAATTAACTTGTGTTCTGATTTCAGGGCCTAAATCAGAGAATATATTTTCTCCAAAGACATGCAGAAGAAGATTTTAAACAAAAAGTTATAAGCGCTTTCTTCATTTATGCAACAAAACCAGTGTTTTCACACTAAAGAAAAAAAAAAAAAAAAGTGTCAGTATAATCTGTTTAGATAAGCAAGTCTTAATTTTGCAAGATGTCGAGCACCCCGGCTGTAGATCAAGCATAAACTTAGGTACATACATAACTTCAAGCATTTGAGTTCCAACTGAGAAATTCTGTCTGTACTGATGAACAGTATGATAAGCTAAAGATAACATTGCCATTGACTTCAGTGGAGCCAACATCTGAACCATGAACTTTGTTGTTAGTAATAAATTGTTTAATCCTAAAGTTTGTTGGTACAGGTAACAATTTTTATGTAGATCAACTGGTGCAGCTGAAAAAAACCCCAAAGCTTTATGGCATATAAACACTTTTTCAGAAGGAGCAGAGTTCAAAGCTAAGCACAAGCTAAGAGTAAAAGTAAGCATAGATAGAAATACAGTTCTAGATTGAATCTGGGACCTTGTACAAGATCATCAGGAATATTCTGAAGATTGAGCATATGTGTAATCACAAAAACATGGCAAACACCTTCCTTCTCACGTGCTTAATATTGCTATAAGATGGGCAGTTTCAAGACTGTTCCTTTTCCATTATTAGTAATCAAGAGAATCGTATAGAGTCACAGCAGTAGAATGTCAGGGTCTGATGTTAGGTTTTGTCATTGTGCCTGCAGAGGTGGACAAATCCACTTTGATACATATTCTAAAGTTAAGATTTTATATATTGATCAGAACTCACAGCTAAGCAGCATTCTTACATGGAAAGACTACAGCCATAACCAGCACTTACAAAGTTGGCAAAAATAAAAACAGAATACTTACTAAAAAATTATGTTTTATGTACATGCTAATGTCATGTACACACTATTAATGTAAAGTCACTAGTTAATGTCAATCTCCACAAGTCATCAATCCTGTTTTTCATTTTTATATGCTTTGTCAACAAAATAACTGCTGAATATATCGTATATTTTTAACTAGGAACTAAGATCTTGCAGTAATATTTTACAGAATCTATTCATCAGAATAAGTGATTTTCATAAGTAATTTTCAAATGCGGGGAAAGGAAACAGATCATTCAAGCTGCCTACTCACAAGAGCTGCCTTTTATAGTACATAGGATGACGTTCCATACTGCAGTTAAAAAACCGTTGTATTTTCTTGAACTCAGTGCTTGTATGAGAGAGAAATAGAATATCTACATAGTTGTTTCAGTCTATATTCTCACAAATCTTGAATAAATATAATTATCTTAAAGTTGTTAAAGACACATCAACCTTTGATGACTTAAGAATAATCTTTATAGGGATCATTCTTGCATTAAGAGTAAAGTTTACTTCCTACAAACCAAAGTAGTCACTCCAAAAAAAAAAAAAAAAAAAAAAAAAAAAAAAGATTTATTAAAACTTTGCACAAGTAGAGTGTTATTTAATCTGTAATTGTTGCTGATGTGGCAACTACACATGAATATACACATTCCAACATAAAGCATGGATCTAATTCTTACTCATGGACAACACTGTTAATAAAGAAAATAATGGTTCAAAGTACTGTTTCACAATGACTGTGAACAAATTTGAAGTTTTCTCTACCTACATGGAACAAAGAATAAACACGTATTCCAAAGGGACATGTATTCTGTAGTACTAGCTGATTTTTTTTCCTGTTTTAATTTATGTATAATTTGTTTCTGCTATGTGTATACTAAAGGCACCACATTCTAAAGCACTAGAGTCCTTGTGTAGGCATCACACTATGGAAATAAACGTGTATCTTTGTGTGTGTGTGTCACTCTTTTACAAGCTAATATAGTATTTATCAGTACGACTCAATTGTTCAGTGAGTTCTTTTATTTGTTTGTACTATGAATTCCTTATCATGATTAGTTAACTTGCAGCTCATTGTTTGAATGAACAGTAGCTTATGCAGTTTCTTTTGCCAGAAATATTGAGAATTAAAGCAAATGGTAATTTTTCAAGACTATGCAGATGGAACAAAAAGAAATTCACCTTACTAAACATTTTCTCTTGTCTCTAACATATTTTAAAACATATTATATATTAAAAAAATTACTTTGCATCCATTGCCTCCATATTAACAAGCAGCTTCTGTATTAGTACGCTGACAAATTGCAACTTAATCAATTCAGTATTTTTCATTCATGGCTTTACAAAATTTAAACAATTTTCATCTCTGTTCCCCCACAAAAAAAAATTCATTTTGAATAAAGCGTCCAAAATCTTAGTAAGGTCATTCACATTTATTGCATTTGAAGACTGTCCTGTCACTAGTTAACACTGCTGAGCAGGGACAACATTATCATTGCTCATTAATACTTAAAGTCTCCACTATCAGATATAGTTTTGTATGTGCATCTTACCTTTCATGTCTACTTTACAGTTTACTCATCTTTCTAACTTTCAAATAGTGCAATGTAATTTCCTACCACTGATAACAATTTACAGCCACATGGCATCACAGCACCAAAGAGGATGCCCCTGGGGAAATAGAAGGGGGTGTAGTAGAACTGTAAAAAAAAAAAGTCAAGAAACTGCCTAAAAACAAAACTTTAATATACATACTTTAAAAGTGAAATAGTAGCATGGAAGAAGGATACCTTACAATGGATTTCAGTAATATTTCATTTTCACAGAATCGTAGGGTTTGGAAGGGACCTCTAGAGATCATCAAGCCCAACCCCCCTGCCAAAGCAGGTTCCCTACACCAGGTCACACAGGTAGGTGTCCAGGTGGGTCTTGAATATCTCCAGAGAAGGAGACTCCACAACCCCCCTGGGCAGCCTGTTCCAGTGCTCCGTCACATGACATTTTGGAATAAAACTGATAGATGGTGAATTGCTCAAATACAGACAATATTTAAATATTTAATTATAGGGGTTTTTTTATTTTATTTTTATTTTTATTTTTTTTTTACACTTCAGTAGAATAGTTCAGATTAATAGAAAATACTTCAGTACACCAGAAGTGAACTTCTGCCACTGCATAAAGATCTCTGCTGGCTCCAAGTGTAGATTCAGACCTTCGCTGTTCTACAATTTAGAATTATGTAAGGTGTTATTTGTGGAAAGTACTGCATGGACAAACTTTTTTTTCATGGAATCATAGAATGGCCTGGGTTGAAAAGGACCACATCTAGTTTCAACCCCCCTGCTATGTGCGGTGTCACAGAGCCCATCCAGCCTGGCCTTGAATGCCTCCAGGGATGGGGCATCCACAACCTCCTTGGGCAACCTATTCCAGTGCGTCACCACCCTCTGTGTGAAAAACTTCCTCCTAATATCTAACCTAATTCTCACTTGTCTCACTTTAAAACCATGCCAAATGGTTTTAAACAAACAAATGGTACTGTTGAAGCATATGTAACCCACAATGAGTATTTCTTCTGCTTCTCTGAAATTAAGAACCCACAAAAACTGTCTGCAGAGAAAAACCTGGGCCTACTTCATTCTGTATGAGTATGGGTGTAATGACAGCATTAAATAGTCAAGAAGGGCATAAACAGATTTGCGACAGGCACTCACAGTCCAAAGTACAAAAATATGTGCAGTGGATACATAATTAAATGAAACAAAACCCATACAAAATTGGGATACCCCACTTGTATATCAATCCACATAACACCTAACTCTTCCACTGTTACACATTTCCATTTACTGAAATCTCTGTTTACTGTTTTCTTATTCCTTAATCTGTACACTTTCACTTGCCACTATCCAAACCACGTGCTGTTTACTTCAGAAATCATTCTTCATCCCTTATTCCTAAATCAGGAAACTACCTGAAAACTGATTAGTAGCCTCACCACCCTCTAAGTAAGTAATTTCTTCCTAACATCTAACCTAAATGCCTCTCTTTCAGATTAAAGCCATTCCCTCTTGTTTTATTACAATTAAACTGAGTAAAAAAAGATAATAATATTTTTGTCCCTGCTGATAAGCTCCCATCCAGTATTGGAATACCACACTTAGGTCTCCCCAGAGCCTTGCCTTTTCTAGTCTGAACAAGCCCTGCTCCCTCAACTGCTCTTCAAAGGAGAGAATCCTGTGGCCCTACTTTTCAAGCCTGTTCTAGTTTCCCTGTATGGCATCTATTCTGTCATAAAACATCACCTGTGCTGTCAAATTCTCTACCTTTAGAGCCCATTCTGTGAGAAAAAGAAGTAACCTTCAAGGCTCACTACAGGAGACAAACCTAAATTTTTAACATGCTTGTCTTGTGCTCGCACATGTCATCTGACTGAAACTTACAATACAGAAAGTTACAATTCAGAAAGTTTTGCCTCATACAGGTTCTGTGGTACTGTACTGGGTTTACATGGTGACGTTTTGCAGCGGGGCGACAAGGAGGAGTCGCAGGGGTCACCTCTGCACACAAAGCCGAGCAACCCCCCCACATCACATCACATCACATCAGCCGCTCCCAAGGGCTCCGCCGCCGCATGGAGGAGGGGAGCTCGGATGGCTGTCAGCAGTGAGGCAGCAGGAGGCGACAAACGGCGGGTGAAGACGTTAGCAGCCACGGGCTACCGAGGCTATGCTTAAGGAAGTCGGACACCCCACCACAAGCGACTCTCAGTCTCCGGAGCAGACCCTATAGGCATTAGCACAGCCTCCCCTGGGCGATCCCTCCTCAACGCAATGGAACCTCCCGCGCAGAGCTATTTAAATTCGAGCCCTCAGCGACATCCTCCCTCACCCCCCGCCAGGTGTGCGGAGCTGTGCGCTGACGTCACGCACACGCAGGGCAGCCTGAGGTTCGCGTTCCCTTCCCTCCCTCCGGCCGCTCGATGCAGTACGCAGGCGCACTCGCGCCCGCCCCGCCCTCCCTCGCGTGCACGCGCACGCCCCCTTTCTCTCCCTCCCACGGCGCTGTGGGCTGTGCGCGCCGCCGCGAGCACCGGAGCGGCGGGGGGTGGTGTTAAGCAGTCTCGAGGAAGGGGGAGCGCGGAGTGCAGGCTTCCGCCGGCAGCGCGTCCCCGGGGATAGATCGAAGGAAACCTCCTGTTTTGTTGTGGTGTTTGTTTTTTTTTTTTTTTGTACAAATTTGTGGGTTTTTTTGTTTTGTTTTGTTTTTTTGCTCTGCTCTCCCCTTACTTGCGTGTGAGGTAAACGTGGTGTGCGTTGCCTGCGCCGCCGCTGCGCTTCAGGTGGGGAAGGAGGGAGAAAGAAAGCGGGCGGGCTCTGCTCCCCCCTCTTCTCTGCGCCTCTCCGGAGCCCTCTGCTCCCCGCTTCTCCCCGCGGCGAGGTACGCAGCCCCCGCCGAGATGGGCTGCACGCTGAGCGCCGAGGATAAGGCGGCGGTGGAGAGGAGCAAGATGATCGACAGGAACCTGCGGGAAGACGGCGAGAAAGCGGCCAGGGAAGTGAAGCTGCTCCTGCTCGGTAAGGGTGGTCTCCGGCCGGGCCGAACTGCGGAACTGTGAGGGCCGGACCGGGGGCGGGGGTCCGCGGAGGTCCCCCAGCATCGCTCCCCCGGGACCGGCGGGGCGGAGGGCTGCGTGCGGCGCGGAAAGGCCGCTCGTGGATCCTCGGAAGCGTTGGGGGCGGAGGGAGGGGGAGCGCAGGTGGGCGCGGCGGGGCTGCAGGCCGGGCCGGGGAGCGGTTCCGAGCGGTTGGGGCTTTGTTTAGATAAGGCCCGACACCCGCGGGGAGGACGTGAGATCTTGAACTTTTGATGTGGGTTCTGGGTAGCTCGGTTCCGAGGAAGGGCTTAAGGGGATTTCAGGTTGGGGGATGTTTGTTTCGTATGGAACATCCCCTTCTGAACTGTTGCTGTAAGAGTGAAGTGGGAAAAACATCAAAGCAACGCGAGGCGCCGTCTGACTTCTCTCTTCGTTTTCTTTTGGAAGTTGGTTCTGTTGCCGAACTTTTACAACATAAGGTCAAACCTTGATGGGGTTATAAAGTGTGTGATACTGCGGATCACTGGAATAGGGTGATGAGGAGCTGCACAGAGAAGCAATGGATGCCAAACCTCCTCAGGATGTGCTCGGGGTGGGATAGGATGGGGCCCTGGGTCCCGATCTGGTGAGCATCAATCCTGCACAAGGCAGGGCGTTGGCACTGGATGGCCTTCGAGATCCCTTCTAACCCGAGCCATTCTGTGGTTCTGTGCTACCAAGGCTTCTTGATTTTGTTCCCAAGTTCTTGGAGCTAGCAGCTTTGCGTATTTTAAGTGATGTTTGTGTATAAAGATAGATGAAGTAAAATTTCCGCTAAAAATTACTATGAAAGAGGAAGCAATATTTAATTAGAAATGCCTTTGTGCAGCTCTAAAACTATTGTACGTGTTGTGGACAGCTGAATCCTGCAAGACATATGATGTATTGATGTTACGGGGAGTTTTGTGCTATGCTTTATAGCTCAACTGCACTGGATCCTTTTAACCCATATTTAAAAAAATAAATAAATAAATAAACGTGGAGTTTCAGTTTTCCTTGTGCTGCTTTTCCTGAAGCTACAGTTCCAAGCAAGGTTTCCGTTTTTAAAATACTACCCAATTTTTTCTTCTTCATATATTTGTTTTCATGGAGTGCTTCCTTCAGCATTCTATTTCGTACAAATCTTGCTTTGCTGTAGTAGAACTCTTAGGTAACTTCTCTCTGTTCCATACTTGTAAAATAGCTCCAGACAGGTACAGGGGACTGAACCACTTCATTCTGTGTGTCTGTGAAGAAACAAAACAAGCCTAGTATACATAAAGCAGACTTCTGAAAACGTATGTATAGATTTAAAGTTCTGCATATGAGGGGAAAAAAGCTTTTCTCCTCAGTTTGCTTTCCAGAAAGGAAAGGCTGTTAGGCTGTTGGTTGATAGTGTGCTTAGTCCTGTACAAATTTGTAAGCCTGGAGTCTGTTATGTGGAAAGGTTATCTTCTGATCAATAGTAATGCACTGCAGAAAATGTCCTTTTTCAAGAGTCACAGAGTACTGCTCTGTGTGTGCTCTGACAAGGCATTAGAAATCGTTTTTTAGAGTTTTGCTGTTCTCTACCGAGCTTTAAATACACATAGGTAGTAGTTATGCTTTTCTGTGGGTATGGATAAAGTCTTCTATAAAAGTTGCATTAAACTTGAGAATGAGCTGTTTTCAGTAGCTTAACATTCTTGGGTATGAATTCATATGATAGTAGCTTTTTATATAAATTCTTCTTGATACAGATAAGCTTTTGTATGAATTGTTTTCTGCTGCAGTCTCCTGAAATCTTAGGATATGAGGCTAATGCTCAAATACATGCATTTTCTCACATTACAACTCAGCGTAGTGTTTTCCCTTCAACTGTTAAAAAGTGAAAATGAACAGATCAGGAACTTTTAAGGCCAGAGCTCAGAGTAAGGCTTTGTGTATACATCCATGGATACATTTATACATTTCAGATCCTAATGGAAGCTTTTCTGTTCAATTTCCTGTGTTAGCTGTCCTAAATGTTGTGTGAATGCTTTATCTGATGGCAAAACTATTTTAAGTTACTTCCACTAGAGTCATTTTCTTCTCACCACTCATTTTCCCAATTGCTTTTTCTGCCCATATGTCGTAGTTTATCATCAACTCAGTTGTATTCCTGCATCTATTTATGGGCTTGTTCTACTTAAAAGTTACTGAAATAAAAGGAAAAGGAGAAGTTGTGGTCTGCTGACAGGAAGATATGCTGTGTGAAAGGCATCTGAAATACCTTGCTTATGGAGAAGAAGAGTATAGCTCTATGCTTACTACTCAGTAACACAGCTATACTTCAGGATCTGTAAAAACTATTTTTATATGGTGATTAGAGAATCCTAGTGAAACTTGAGTTAGTGTGTTCAACTGAAGGGTATGTTTATAAAATTAGTCTGTTTCTGGCTTACAATGGAATTAAATTAAAAAGCTTTTCTAAAGCATTCTGAACCAGGAAATATCATTGATTTGAGAGAGATGTGATACTGCTGTGTGTAAACCATGACTTTGTGAATAATATCACTGACCTATGGTAGATTCATATTGTGTTGTTCTGTATCTAGGAAGAAGCCGTCAGATTCAAGCTGTTCAAAACACTGTTACTTTGAGTTACCTAACTTGTTAGAAACATACCATCTATAAGTTGGTTCTGTGTTTTGTACAGATTTGACTGTAGATCATGCTTCTGTTCTTGGAATAAGAATATTGGATTTGGACCAATATCTGTGTAAAATATTTTAACCTTGTAATTCATTTTAATGTTACATGTAAACAGCAGGAGAACCTTTTCTGGAAAATCTGAAAACAGTCTTTGTTATTAGAAATAAGCTGAACTTCAGCACATAGTTTATGAGCCAGCTGGAAAATGTTTGTATATGGAGCTTGGTGTTGTTTGTTTGTTTTTAATCCTAAATTATTAAATAAGCCTTTTTCACTTAAATGGCTTTTATCCATATGTTTCCTGTCTGTGATGAAGGGTTTTCTTTTGAGTTTCTGTGAAATCTAAGTGCAGTCCAGTGTGACATCCAGTGCTGGAAAATTTAATGTTCCAAGTATTTTTCCTTAAGCCTTTAACGTTTGTATCATTGGTAGTTCCTAAACCCGTTTTTCATGATTACTTGAGGTAATGTTTTGTTTTACCATTGTTCTTTCTCAAAGATAGGCTCATACATCTATGGAGTAAACTATATTTCTGAAAGACTGTGTGTATCTTCTATCCTGACTGCCTTCCAAGAACCAACAAAACAATTTCTTCTCTTCCGTGGTTCTTCGTTTTTATTTTTGTTTTTAAACTTTCTGTGCTTGGAGTAAGGGGAGGGTACAAAGAAAATACTGTGATACTTGCAGAATGAGTGTAATTCTACTCATTTCAGGAGGTGGTGGCTCTTTGTGACTGGTCTGCATGCTGCATTAATATACATGTGATCCAGATCAGGTGTGGATTTGCAAGTACATTTCAGCTGACTTAGCCAAAGCACACAAGACTGAGTTCATGCCAACAGCAGGAGAACAGACAGTACCTCATTTAGTAGAAAGCCTTCTGGTATGAGGTTAACTTGTTGAGTTTTATGAATACATTCAAACTGGCAGCATGAGTTTACAGGATTAACACATTTGTCTTGTGGCTTATCACATTTTTCATCTAATACAATAAATTAAGTGCTGGTGTTCTCAGTATCACAGGAGAAAACAGTAGGACTATTCTTTAGGAGTGGATTCTAGGGTCTGTGAGGCCACTGATCACGTTTGACAAATGAAACTGTCTTCTTTTTGGACAGTCATGCTTCCTGGTTTAAGTTCAACAGGGACTTCGTAGTCATGACCAGCAGAGCTTCTACATTCCTTAACAGATTCTTATGGTTCATACTCAAGCACTGTTGCCATGTTCTTAAGGAGCCTATTTTTCAGTTTAAGGTAGTGTACTTTTTTTTTTTTTTTCATCGCAGTTCTCCCTGCTGCTGAAGGCACTAACTAAAATTACATGCAGTTCTAAATTTTCCCTTCTTAAGCTTTTTTTCTAGCTGCTGTTCTTTTGTTCCATACCTTCATATTTCTGCTCAATTGACTCCCACTGCATACTCATCTTTCCTGCAGCATCATCTTTGCAGTCCTTGGCAATACACCCTTTCCTCCAGACCTGCCTGAAAAAGCCATTTTCTCAAAACATGTATTGCACCATTCAGGAATTCTTACAAATAAAAGGTAAATTATGCCTACCTCTCTTGTCATGGTCCAAAACATCTCCTGCCTAACCTTCGGTGACAACTGTCTGTAGAAATTGAAGTTCATATCTTATTTAAGGCTTTGTTACAGGATAACTGAGAGAAGTGCTTAATGTTACTTTTGGTTTAGAATAGAATATTCCATTTGGAAGTGACCTATGGGGATCCAATTACTTGACTACTTCAACGCCAACCACAAGTTAAAAGATGTATTGAAGGGCATTATCCAAATGCTTCCTGAACACTGTTGGGTCTGAGACAACAACCACCTTGCTAGGAAGCCTGTTCTGGTATTTGACTACTGTCACAGTAAAGTCTTCTTTCTTCTTATCCAGTCTGAATCTCACTGTGTGCAACTTTGTGCAGTTTCTGTGTGTTTACTGGGGAGAAAAGAATTGCTGAGGAGAAAAATAGAAGCCAGTTGCACAGAATGATAACATTGCTGCTTCTCCTTTTCTCCAAACTAGGCAACCCAAGCATCCTCAGCCTATCCTCATGGATTATGCCTTCTACCCCATTTAACCAGCTTTGTTGCCTCCTGCTCCAGACACATTTGATGAATTTAACATCCTTTTTATATTATGGAGCCCTTATAGGCACACAGTTTTTGAGGTGAACTCACAGTAGTGCTAAATGTAGTGGGAGTTACCTCTTTGCACTGGCTGAGTAGGCTGTGTTTAATGCACCCCAAAATGTTGGTTACCGTTTTGACTAATGAACATGCTGTTGGCTCATAGAGAGCTACTGTCACCAATGCTCCCAAATCTCTTTCTGCTGAGCTACTCTCAGCCTTTTGTCTCCCAGTCTGTGCCTGTGTCTAGCATTGCTCTGTCCCAGGCACAGCACCCAGCATTTGTCTTTATCGGACTTTATGCTATTGCTAATTGCCCAATACTCCAGCCTGTGTAGATTCTTCCGAGTATCATCAGCAGATTTGCTAAGGATAAATTCGAATCCTGCATCCACTTCACTG
Source organism: Excalfactoria chinensis (assembly GCF_039878825.1). Taxonomy (NCBI): domain Eukaryota; kingdom Metazoa; phylum Chordata; class Aves; order Galliformes; family Phasianidae; genus Excalfactoria; species Excalfactoria chinensis. The sequence continues at coordinate 10,213,920 of NC_092825.1, read as the reverse complement.
ATTAAAGATGAATAGGGCTGGTCCTAGGATTGAGCCCTGGGGAGCACCACTAGTGGCTGGCTTCCAGTCAGGTGTAGCCCCATTCACTACAATCCTTTGAGCTTCTGTTCAGTCAGTTCATCACCCAACATAGTGTGAACCTGTTCATCTCACAGCTGGACAGTTTATCCAGAGGAGTACTGTGGGGGATGGTATCAAAGGCCTTGCAGAAATCCATAAAAATTGCATCCACTGCTTTCTCTTCATCCCCTAAGTGAATGACTACTATAGATGAACATCAGATTAGTCAGACTGGATGGACTTTTTGATCATGAAATTATGTTGATGGTGCCTGATAGTTGCTTTGTTGTTTAAGTGCTCCACTAAGGCAATCTTCTCTGTAAATTTTCCAGGTACTGAAGTTAAGCTATCAGGGTGTGCCCACTTCACATCTTTTTCTTTGTCCTTTTTTTCCCCCAGACTTTCTGCTACATTTTTTTATTAAAAAAATGCTACTTTCTTTATGAAATCACTGTTTAGGATTGTATCGTGGTTTTCTTCAGCATTCTTATGAACAGTTTGCTTTAGTACACGTGCTTTAAGATGGGACAAAAAAACCAATGCTAACTGTCCTTGTTTTTCCCCCTCTCTTGTTTAAAAGTAATGTAGTTATGAATATATATCTTTTTGCTTTCATATCAGTCATTAAAGAAGTTTCTGGACTTTAAGAGTTATGCAATAGAGATTTCAAATGCTTGTCTTTAAAAGAGAGATTTACTCAGGTTGTCTTCTAATGCTATCCAATTTTTTTCTCCCCTCCTGAATCAGTGACAAAAAAAAAACAACCCAGTAAAGTACTTCTTAGTAAGCAGTTCATTTCCAGCATCAGTTTATTGTATCATCATTGTGCTAATGTGATAGCTTGCTACAGTTCTACAAATTATGTTACTGCAATGATCTTGTTTTGAAGCTAACCCCACTTGTGTGAAGAGTTATTCTTCATTAATTTCAGACTATAGTTTACAGTACAGCTCCTTGCCTACTTGTGTTGGCATAACTTGAACTCAGGCTTTGTGCTATAAAGTTAACCATGCTGATTTATCTATATAATCATTTCTGAAGTAGCTTGTACTATTGTTGCTGTATTTTCCTCTTTAATTGTCTTGGTATTCTAAGAAGGAAGGTTTGAGTAGTGGGCACATCCTAAAATCCGGCTAAATATTTTGAAACCAACCCATCAATCTGTTATAGAGGTCATGAAATTCTGAAGTTAGTTTTGCTGCTGAGTTTGATAGATATTTGCAGTGTTTCCTGTAATGTGCTGTCTGGCAAATGTCAAGGTAGAAAACTGAAAGTAGAGAAGAAAGATTAGAAATGTTCTGTTAAGTGTGAACATTTTTCTGCCATGGAAACGCTGCAATAAAGATCTGAACTGAGCTGATAATTAGCTATTAGAAGGCTTTTTCCAAAATGTTTATAGGAAAGCCTGTATTGATGGAAAACTTGCTATTCTGAGCTTGACTCTTAGTCATTGACCAGCTTTACTGAGCTCAGCTGTTCTATTTATTGCCCTTGTTTGTTCAGTGTCCTAGTGTTGTCTCAGGCTTTGTGTAAATTACTGTTTTGTTATTTTGTAAATGGAAATTGGTTGGCTTCACCTGAGAGATTCTTTATCCGGGAAGAAATACTTAACTGGTAAGGGATCTTATGAGCTCTTGGAGAATATGGGCCTTTAAACATGTGAGAGCAAGAAGTTTTGAGTCTGCTGCTTGGAAAAATGCAGTTTTGGAAGTGGCTTAACTTGGTGACATTTCTGAGCCAAAGGATATTAAGATGCTGAAATCTTTTAGAAAAATAAGACACAATAGCATGCGCTTTTTACTGAGACAGCTGTGTGTACTAGGAATAGATGCTTTTGCAATAAAAGACTCGTAATATCACAGAATAGCTGAGGTTGGCAGGGACTCCAGCTACATTTGGTCCAAACCCTACCTACTCAGGCAGAGGCAGCCAGATCAGAGTGTCCAGGACTACATCCAAGTGGCTTATGAAGATCTCCTAGGAGGAAACTCCATATTCTGTCTGGATGACCTGTGCCATTACTTGGCCACCCACACAGTAAAGAAGTGTTTTTGTGAGATTCAAGTAGAATCTCTTGTGTTCCCATTTGTGCCATTACTTCTTGTTCAACCACAGGGGACCACTGAGAAAATGCGTGGCTCCATCCTTTTTGTCCCTTGCCTTCAGGTATTTAAAGACATTGATATGATCCCCCAAACCCCCTCCAGACTGAACACTCCCAGCTTTCTCAGCCTCTTAGTACTGGAGCAAGTTACCCAGAGAGGCTGTGGAGTCTCTTCCCTGGAGATTTTCAGAAGCTGCCTGCATGTGATCCTGGGCACCCTCCTCTGGGTATCCCTGTTTGAGTGGAGAGCCTCTACAGGTCCCTGCCAACATCACCAGTCTGTGATCTGGAAGTACTGTAAGTTGAGGTCAATTTTTGACATGTCAGTTTATTTTGGTTTTTGAATGCCTGCCCTTTACACTTTGGGGGAAAAAAAAAAAACAAAACAAAGGATAGGTTTAGTTATGACCGGGCTTTTCCTCTAAAATAACATTTCTGTGTAATCTATAAGCACTTTATCTCAGTGTCAGTCTTTCAGGATCTCAATTGTCAGGGTACTTTGCATTACAATTGTATGAAAACAGTTTCTTTGTGAAAACTGACTTGTTAACATAGGTTTAATGTAAACATTTATTAATGTGCATGAATTGCTTTCCTTTTCCTGGCTTTAGTGATTGAAGGGTTAGTAGACCTTCAGGTAATGCAATTTCTTGTCTGTTTAAGCGTTAACTTGATAAATAAGTAGAGATGCTGATATATGCATCTGTCCCTTTATATAAGCTATATATTTTTATTGAGAGTATGTAATCTGCAATATTATGTGTACCTATATAAATTGATAATGGAATTAGTACTTCTCATGCATATATTTTATTTAAAGGAATGAGTGTTTGAGTATATAGTGCTGCAGTTTATGGAATAAACTGTATGTCATTACTTTTTCTTACAGGCTTCGTAGAAATGTATTAGTGCATTTGAAATGTGTAATACACTTAGCGGAGGTACCTGATTACATCTTCAGTGAAATGTAACTGTATCTAGGCAACCAAATTGGACAGGAAGTTTCTACAATCATTGCTCTGAACTGATTGCTTTTAAAGAAGAAATCAATATACTGTGTAGCGTCAATTCAAGTTGTAACATGGGGAAGGATGAGCCAACATGAAAATCTCAGCCCACCTTGCTGCAGAGGATTTACGGACCTTCCGTGAAGGAAGGCTGAGGGGAATTGGGCTTGTTCAATCTGGAAAAGAGAAGGTTCCTGGTGCTAGATGTCATTGTGGCCTTCCAGTACTGAAAGGGAGCTTATAAACAAAATTGGGACTGACATTTTACATATGCAAATAGTAATAGGATAAGGAGGAATGGTTTTAAATTAAAAGGGAAGATTTGGATTAGATGTGAGGTGGAAGCTTTTTACTCAGTGGGTGATGAGGCTCTAGAAGAGCTTGTCCAGTGAAGTTGTGCATGTTCCATTCCTGGAGACATTCAAGGCCAGGTTGGATGGAGCCCTGGGCCACCTGCTCTAGTAGAGTAGAGTGGCAACACTGTCCACAACAGGAGGGTTGGAATGAGGTGATCTTTAAGGTCCTTTCCAATCCAAATGATTCTGCTGTTCTGTGAATTTCATTTTTTGAACAGAAAATACTGATTGGATGCACAGCTTGGAATCAAATGGCCGTCTATATCACTTCTTTCACAAAGTTTTAAAAATGATTTCTCTCATCTCTGTCATTTTTTCTTACAAGATTGAAGCTGATGTCATGTGTTTGGCTCATAACATGAGTTTTGTATTACAATGGCAAGGAAACATTTTCCAAGGAAACTTGGAAAAGTGGAGAATCTTGCCTGCTTTGTAAATCCATGCTGGAATGCTAGAAATAAGTAGTCTCCTTTGTTTAATAGTGTAATGACAGAAATAGTTACTCCAGTGTGGGAACTCTTGTGTTGCTAAAAGGAAAGAGCTGTTGCTACATCTGGCTGAATGGTTTTGCCCTCTCCCTGGTACTTTAAAATGTTTAAGTCAGTTTTGTGCTGGTTTAATAGTCAAATTAGCTATTCTGTTTTGCTGCTCGAGTGGTCTGTTGTAAATGGTTTTAATGGTCTGGTCAGCACCTGAATGAGTGCATAGTGAGCAGCAGAGATGTGTGCCTGATGCACATGGGGTACTAGAAGTGAGCAGCAGCAGATGGAAGTTAAGTGCAGAGTGAGATTTTTTCAGTTTCTGCATTCTCTGTTACAATTTATGCTGTAGGATTGGAGTAGCAATAACGTGAAGTTGTTTGCCTACGAAATCCAGTTGGTAGACTTGTTAAACTTATTCAAAACCCATTATAATTTTAAAATATTGCTATTATAGGAGATACTTTTCAAGAAGTGTACTGATAAGTTCACTCAAATGGAAAAAGGAGGTATAAGCTTTGGTTTCATTCCAAGTACAAGGAAAGTCAAACCTGTTTCCTTATTCTTTTGAATGCACTTTAACGTATAGTTTACACTCTCAAACAGGAAAAATCCTTTTCTATCCTGTGCTTTGTGAAGGATGCCATATGGTAGTGGGAAAAAGATATTGACCAGCTCAGTGTCCAAACACTAGAATAGTAGAGATTTTCATCTCGGTTAGCAGTACTGTGATATGGGAACAGTGTGAGTGGAGTATTAGAATGAAGTTTTAAAATTTGCTTTGGTTGAAGGTAAATGACTTGCAGTAACAGAACTGAGAATAAACAAGACAGTTGTCTCAATTATTGTAGGTTTTGTTCAGTTAAATATCATTTTGAATTCTCATTGATTTCCAAATCTACCATGATGTGTGGTACAGGAGGGACTGAAAATAAGCTGCCCGGTCTCATTTAAGTGCTGCCTGTATTCTTGATGCTTTAAATATTTCTTGAAGCATTTTGAAAATGGATTTATCAGCTGTATGCTGCTTCAGTTACTAATCCTCAACAAATCCCGTAAACCATTATATACCTTCTAAAGCTCTTAATGACATTGATAGGGATTCCTTCTAATATGCTTTAGTGCCTCAGTGTTTGCTAGCAAAGGTTGTCATTTAATGCCTACATGAGAGGCTATTTAGATTATTTTATGCCTGCTGTTCTGGAGCACATTGCCTTTTGGAGTCAGATCAAACCATGACAACATACTTGTTTGAGGCTATCAAACTGCTGTGTATGTATCTGTCTTATTCCTCCTCACTTCTGGTCTTGTTGGGTGTGACTGCCTGTTTGAATGGATTGAAGTATAGTAAACCTCAAAGCTTTAACACTTTGAGATCAGTTATTTATTTCAAAGTCTATTAAAAAAAAAAAAACACAGAACAAAACAATTTTGGGTTCAGTACTGTTAAGAACAAATAATTGTGTCTACTCATAGGAAGCTTCGTGGGAAAAACACACGTGTCCAACAGAGTGTGATTGAATATGCACACAAGTTTTCTACTTTGAATTAAAATAAAAATAAAGAATTCTGAAAAGATTTCTTTTTGAAAAAGAACAGTTTTGGTAACAGGACCCTTTTTGTTCAGCATTCCAGTCTGTGTCAGCTTGTAAATCTTCACACCTTTTTGATAGAAGTCGAGACCTTTTTAAAAGTGTATTTATTTTAACTGCCCATGTGCTTATTCTTATTTTTCTGGAACTCAGTCCTCAAGCTGTACAGGATGAGAAACATTATACATGATAGACATGGGTGAAGGCTAAATTTGTGTGAACTGAGGTTTATTGCGTCACTTTTACAATATGGACTAACTTTAGTATAACTGCATTTGTCCTTGTATAACCTTTGATGATACCCATTTATCTTACTTGCGAATGATACCTTGATGTTATGTGATAAGTAGAGCTTTAAAAACCTAAACAACAACAACAACAAAAAAAAACAGTTAAGATTAACATGAGACCTCATTCTGTTTTGGGAGTAATGCATCCAACCTTGCTTTCTGATTTTTCCCAACTCTTTAGTTACATAGTAACTACTTTTGATAGATGAAAGAATAGTACTGTTCTGAATTGTGAGGAGCATGAAGTGAAAATATGCTGTGAATTTTAAGTTATTTTGTTCTATGTCTTTATCAGAATGAAGTGGGTAATGTGTGCCTCTACTGCAGCTATGATTTTTTTGTAAAGTTTCTTTCATTATGATTATTGATGGCCTGCTTATGTCTCTGCTATCTTGTTCACTGAACCTACCATCTTCTCACAACACATCTATTATTCAGAGAACAGTAAAAGGCCATGAAGGCCACCACAATGTCAAGAGAAAAAGGACAATTTGAAGTTCTGGATATTTAATCATACACATTAGGTATGCTGTATACTGTTGGCAGATTGGCTGTAGCTGTCTTGGTAAATGTTGTAAGACCAAAGGAGGTGATTCTTTCTGGTGGACTGTATAGCATTTATCATTGTGCTTTTATGTAACGTCCTCTCAAACTTGTGCTCTAGGAGGTCTTTAAACATATCCTTTCATAGTATGACTTCAAATTATATAGTGATTATTGTTTCTGAGCATTCTACATAAATAATTATCTTAGAAGAGGATAACTACTTTTACTTATGCTTCTTAGCTAACAAATTCAAGTCTTTAGTTTTGAGGAGTAGATCAGTTATTTGCTGTTCTGTTAGAAACACCAACAGATTTCTGGACTTGAAATTTTTGCGGGATTCCCAAAACTTATAGAGGCTGACCTTTGATTCATTTAAGTAATCAACTGATAAACTTACCGAGATGCTGTTGGCATTCTTATGTTAGAAGAAATTGGAGCTGTTGGTGCTATGACATTTAGTAATCATGCATGCTATTTTTTAACAGCTGTGATTTTCATCTCTAAGCACATGTCCATTTCTGACATGATTAAGATTTATTTCAAAGTTTTGAGTTGAGGTATTGTGTGTTGGGCACCTTGTACTTATTTGTGTGAAGCCTTGCATATGTATTAACTGAAGAAAATGCTCCAGAATTGAAAGTATGATAACACTGCCCCTCGTCTTGTAATGTAGTGATTCTACTTTCTTTCAAGAGATCTCTTGTATGCTCTTAGCAGAAATCTCCCCTAAAAGTAGCTTCAGTTCGAAGGTACTGTATTTCCTTTATAATACTACTGGATGACAGCAGCTGTACAGCCAGTGATTAAAACAATTGAGGAATGTGGACATAAGAATAGCTTTGAAGTGCCAGGTGTACTTGATCTTCAAAAGCTTCACGCGTAACTAAAGTTGCCTACTAGATTACCCTTCTTACCATATCCATCAAATTCTTAGGAGGTTTCTTAACATCCTTGTCATAATAAGATATTAAACACTATTAGAGAATTTGAAATAATTGGACACTCAATTTGTACTTCTAAAGATAAATGGGAACATGAATGGGAGGTTACCTTAAAATCTGCACAGTAGAATGTCTTGTGCACATTTACTGCAAACAGCATTCTTTAGAGAGTTCCATAGGTTATAGTGAATATAAAAATACACATTCTTTGCTACTTCAGTACTAAGCTACTTAATATGGTTTTATTAACCACTTTCTATTTTTACATAAGTGATAGCCTACATCAGGAACTTAACTTTAAGTTCATAGTCTTTGGTTGTATAGACCTGTGTAAGCACTCAGGACATTAACTTGAGCTACTCTGTGTTTGCTTGTTTAAGAACATTTTATAATAATAGTTTTTAAAAATAGTGTTTAGTCGTGTATCATTGATTTCAAAGATCCGATAAAAGTGATACTGAAGGCTTGGGGAAAAAATAGTTGCTTATAATTAGTTCTTAACAGAGATGGTGAATTATAGGTTCGCTTAGTGGTTTTGCTCTAGAAATAAACCAGCATGTGGCTGCTGAAACTTTGAGAATTATCTCAGTTCTTTCATCTGAGTCAGTGTCATAATTTTAGAATCTGTCACTCTTGTGGTTTCAGCGAATGATGTAATCTGGGATTTACACTCCATTACTGCATATTGAAGTTACTGAAATGTTTCTTTCCAGACAGTACTAACCACAGCTTCTTTCTCAAGTCATTCAGAATTTTCTGACATACTCAGATTCAGATAGTTGCAGAAATTCCAAAACTAATATCACTAAATCTATAACGACTATTCTTGTAAGAGGAAACTTCTGCTTGACTATACTGAAACAGAATGGGGGAAAAGGAACAGAAAATGTCAGCAGTAGTAGCTGCCATTAGAGAAAAGCAAGATGGTAGTAGATAAGAAGCATAACTGTCATGAGATTTGGAAAAGAGAGCACTAGACAAAAAAGAAAGAAAACTTTGTAGGGGCGAATATTCCTGTGGAGAGCCTGGTGCTGAAGGATATTCCATTTGGTAGTCAACCTGGATGGGTAGCAAAAAAAAAAATCACTATGGATTTTTTGTACTGCTATGGATGTGTTTGTGAGTGTGGTAATAGTGATTAATAACTTGAATAATAGCTAAAATAAGTTTCATTTCTGGTAAAGTGTCATGAGGTGATAAATGTAAGAGATTGTATTTGCAAGCTGTTTTATGAGCCCCGCCCCACTTGTAAGAGTTTACTGGCCCCATGGCAGAAACAGCACTTCGCTTGTGCTGCCTGATGTCAGTGATAGCTGAAGGCCAGGCACCATTCGTCTTGTCCTCCAACCAGAAAATGCTAACATCTGACAGGAGGCAGGGTTGGAGAGTTGTGGGGAGAGGGTTTTCAAGAGATGAATCCAATAATTTATTACATAAAATTAAAATGTTGCCTTTTTTTAAGTTGATCTGGTACGCCTCTACGTTGCAGTCTGAAAAGCGTCCACTGCAAGTTTTATATTAATTACTCTTGTCTATACTTGAACTGTTCTCTGGCACCATACAAGACTATTTAATTTGTCTGTAGTTTCTGTTCCTTTTGAGATTGATCTGGTGGTTCAAAGCCAGCCCTGTTCTACGCTTCAGCTTTTATGTAACTCTTCAACTAGTTCTTTGCCCCAGATTTAGAGTACAATTATTTCTGTGTTACTATTGCCAGGAATATCGTTGCACAATTAGAAATTGTTGTACATAACAGTTGGTTTCCTCCAAAGAGGGATACTATGTACGTGAAATTGTGAAGTTGTTTGGACTGCTTTTTGTTTGGTATATGAGTAGTTCATTCAGTAAGCAATTATTGAGTCTTTCACAAATTAGAAATGTTGCTATTAAGGTATCAGAACTTAAAAACAGCAGTTTCTGTGCTTGGTTTCATACAGCATTTGCTTGTGAAATCTGTTCTGGAGTGCTTGCTATGTAGGCAGTGTGTGGGGTAGTAAATCGTGAGACTAATTTAAAGTAAGGTTCTTGCTGACATTTTTTCAAATTATGGAAATACTTATTTTAATTGTTTTTGAATGTGGATATCCTTCATTTGAAAAGTAAATGAAAGCAGCTTGCAGGACTGAACATTGTTTTAACTCATATTTATTTGAACTTTGATATCGCTACTCAGTTTCTTCAAAGCACAATTCATGCAATTGTTCTGTTAAGCACTTGGGTTTTTTTGTTTTCATTTTTTTGTTTGTTTGTTTATTTTCTTTTGAGACATTTGGATATGAAGAATTAACAAGTTTTCTGTTTCCAAAGTTGAAAGTTGTCATCAAAGAAAAAAGGCAGTACAGTTTAGTGTTTCTTACTAAGTTACAGTTTTTGTCATGAAGGGTGTAACAGTATTAGTTATGTGCTTGAACTGAGTTCACTGAATTCCCATAGTGCTGTCATAACTCATGCTGGATCGAAGTAAAGTAACTTCTTTGGATGCCACCAATAGCTGTCAAAGTATTGAGATGTGAAGATAAAGCCTAAGTACTTTGAGAGGGGGGCACTTCTCAGATTTTAGTACAGTCAGTAGGGGAAACATGGTTCTTCTGTCTCCTTAAGTTGTGCTGAATAAATTGGACATCTTTGCTTTCATACTTCATTGGCTTGCAAAATGAAGCATAAGGATCTACCTTTCTGGCAAACAGGTGTGATATGAATATTAGACTTAGATGATGTTACACTTAATTATATCAATGAAAGTTTTAAAGGAAATGCTATGCTTTAAATGAGATTTTCATCAGATAAGTTGGTTTTTCTCAGTGGGGAGCTCCTGTGGTATCACAGAGGACACGACAGATGAAAATAATCATCAGTTATTCAAGGCTTATTCTAGTGAAGTGGAGATGACTTAATAGCTAACTTACTCTCATTTATAACTAAGCAGTCAAAAGATCCCCGCCATTCTTTCAAATCTGGAACTGATACACTGCGACTTTTCAGGTTAGAGCAACTCTGTGCTGTCTCTTTCTGTTAACATATTTTTATATTATTCATAATTATTTTTATATTACTATTTGAGCCAATAAGCATTAAATTTATTGGCAGCAGCGAAGTTGCAATCAAATATCACACTGATGTAGTACCAGAAACAATAAGTGCTATTCTTTACTAAATGATAGAGAAATATACATTCAAGACTGCCTAAATTTGGGTTTGGTTGTGGTAGTATGGCTATCTTTGACGTGTTATATGCATCTGTCACATTAAATACACAATGCTGCTTGCTCCTTATTAATATTTTCTGAAACAGCTCTCATTTTGCTGTTAAGAACTTATTAACACTGATGCAAAGGAAAGGACATTTCTTTTACCAGTGCAGCTTTGCATCCAAGAAAACTTGGCTGAGCTCTGCATTCTAGAATGCAAAAATTGTCAATTTCTTTTCAATATGGGACAGTGAGTAAGGTGTCTTTTTCTGACATATTTTGAAGGATTATTATCAAGCTGCAGACATCGTAGCTTAAAGTAAAAGCAGATACAGACACACACACACACACACACAAGTCAAAACACTCTCCTCAGTAAAAAGAAGAACAGAAAAATAATCCACAAAAGCAAAAAGATGTGTTTCTATTTTGCAGTTGGTAAAGTAGGTAAAATAGGTGTATGCATCTTCCAGGAGCTCCTTGTTAATGCTAGGTACACTGCAGTGAATTGCTTGTTGTTTTTTTTTTTTGTTTTGTTTTTTTTGGGGTTTTTTTTTTTTTTTTTTTGTACATAAGTGTTTATGGTTGTGTTACAGAAAGAACTTTTATGAGAATTCTAGGTGTTTGATGTGATTTAGTGCTAACACCATAGTGGAAGATGGATTTCCATTTGAGTCAGTTACATGTTACCTAATAAATAATTTTGATATAATAACCAGACCTGACACTGACCTGCTCTGTTAATCAAATATGTTAAGTGTTTAAACAGAAAGCGCTTCACAAGGTGATGGAACAGCTTGTTCTGGATATCCTCTCCAACAAAGTTTATCAGGAGTAGTCAACATAAATTCACAAGTGGGAGATCATGCTTGACCAACCTGGTAGCCTTCTATGACTGACTGGGGTGAGCAGTGTATGTTCTGTACCTTGACTTCAGCAAGGCATTTGACACAGCATCCACACAACATCTTGCTCTGAAACTCAGAAAGTATGTGTTAGATGGGTGGATTGAGAACTGGATGACTGGCAGGGTGTTGTCATCAGCAGTGCAGAGTCTGGTTGGAGGCCTGTAAATAGCAGTGCTGCATCTGGTCTTGTTCAACACCTTCATCAACAACCCAAATGGAGGTGTCCACCCTCAAAAAGTTTGCTGGTGATACAAAGCTGAGAGGAGTGGCTGACGCACCAGAAGGCTGTGCTACCATTCAGCAAGGCCTAGACAGGCTGGAGAGTTGGGCAGGGAGGAATCTGAGGAGGTTTAGCAGCAGCAAGAGTAGAGTCTTGCATCTGGGAATGCATCAGTGCAGGTTATGGGTTGACCTGCTGGACAGGAGCTCTGTGGAGAAGGATGTGGGTGTTCTGGTGAACAGCAGGTTGGTTATGATCCAACATTGTGCTCTTGTGATCAAGAATGCCAGTGTTATCCTGGAGAGTATTGAAAAGAGCAGGACCAGGAGAATGAAGAAGGTGATCCTCCTTCTGTACTATGCCCTGATGAGGACATGCTTACTGTGTCTAGTTCTGGGCTTCCCAGTTCAAAAAAGACACAGATTCCCATACGAGGATGCGCTGAATCATGTGGATCTGGTCAGTCCTGGGAAAGCAAGACTAAGGGGGGATCTGATGATGTTTTTATAAAGCAAGGTGTGAGGCAAATGGATGAGGCCAGGCTCTTCTTGGTGGTGTGTAGTGGTATGAGAAGGAGCAGTGGCCTAAAACTTGAACAAAGAAAAATCCATGCAAGCATGTGGAATAACTTCATGATAAGGGGTGACAGAGCACTGGAGCAGGTTGCTCAGAGAGATAGTGGAGTCTGCTTCTATTAAGATATTCAAGACCTGTCTGGATGGCCACCTGTGCAACTGATTGTAGGGTACCTGCTTTAGGAGGGTGATCGGGCTTGATGATCTCTTGAGGTCCCTTCCAACCCCTGCAATTCTGTGATTCATATCTTGTAGTAAATAATACTTACCTCCAAAATTCATCTTGAATAAAGGAGCGTAATGGGGTGATATGCTTTTTTATTCTTTTTATGATTTGGAAAAAATGTATATATATTACATCAAAGCAAAGATTGTTTTATTCGTGAAATTAATGTAAACCTTTGACATGTATTTATGTACACAATTAAAAATTTGCAGATTAAATATTAATTTACTGTATAACTGTTCAGATGTCAGAGTAACAAGTAATTATCATAATGTTGTCTTCGTGTGTGTAATGCTGACTACAAGGCTTTCATTCTTCTAACTCATTATGGCATGTGTGGATGTTGTCATGGTGTTCCATGATTCTTGGAAGTGATGCACGGATCTTGCCTACTCCAGTAAGACTATTATTCCTAAGTCTGTCATATTGTCAAAATGTGTTGCACTTATTATCAGCTTTTAGAGGTTAGTGATCACTGGTTTTGCCTACATTTGTGTAAAGTACTGTTTTCTGTTTATATTAACATACTTTTATTGAACTTCTGTAGCAGCTCAGAGCCTGAGAACTGTTGCTGCTCTGTAATTAGTAGTATGTTTATCAAAACCATGCCTTTTACTAGGTAAAGAGCGCATAAACCAGTCTTAGGCCAAAGTCAGCAGTTGCTTTATTCCATAGCAACGTAATTCTACAGTGTACTAGCTTCAGTTGGTGATAACAGACATTGTGCTGGATATTGGAAGAAAAAAAAATCTATCACATCAATTGCAGTGCCAGGGAGGCTGTGGGATGACTCTTGTCTGACAAAAAGTTCAAAGCTGGATTCAGCCTATTACGATGTTACATGTTTTGTTTAACCTACTAGGAAGAACATTCCAAATGGATTCATTATACAGTAGTGAAAGTACAAAATATTTTATCAGTCTTCAAAGGGTATTTAAGTTGGAACACACCTCTAGAAGTCATTAGTTTCAGTCCTTGGCTCAAAATCAAGCAAGAATCAAAATTATGTGAGGTTGCTTAGGGCTTCATCCAGTTGCATCTTGAAGATTTATGAGACTGAGTTTCTACTTCCTGTACAGGCAGTAAGAACCAGTGCCTAACAGCTTCCCCCGTGATAGTTCCATTTTTTACAACACCCTCCCCAAACCTCTAGAGTAACATATACTGGTGCCTCCTGTTTGCTTCTGTATTTTATTTTGTTGAGAAATTTTGATCTGTATTCAGCTGTCATAAGTGGCTTTATGGAGAAGGAAGCAATTAGATCCCTCCACCAGTCTTTTCAAGATTAAACAGCCTTTCTTTTGTAGTTTATCCTTTAATGCCATGTAACCAGTTCCTTATTCATGTAAGTAACATGCTACTGTTTTTTTGTCCTGTTAATCTCATTTTTTGGGGTGCTGAGGGGAAGAACAAGAGGTGCTGAGGTACAACCTCATGGGTGCTGACAGCTCAGTTGTCTTAACTTCTTGAGGATCCTTTGAATAAGCAAAAACCTTTGCACTCCCAACCCTTAAACTATTTTCTGACCTCCAGAACTGATGTTGCCTTAATTTAGTGACTTAATGCAGGTGTATTCTGTCCTGATTTTCAGGTCAATGAGAAGATGTTAAATAGGGTTAACCAAATAATGGCTCCTGAAGATTACCTCTTGTAACTAGCTTGCAGTTGGACTGGCTACTAACCTTTACATTTGGCTGTCTAGACAGTGTTTTAGACATCTTGAAATAATTATTTATTCATTGTGGTATAAGGATATTACTGTAGATGATATTGAAAGGCTTGCTAGAGGCACAGTAAATGATATAGTTGGCATTCTACATCCACAGAGCCATCTGTTTCCCCATTAAGGCATTACCGAGTCAAGTACAGTTGTTAAATCCATCCTCGTTTTTGCCAGTCACATGCTTGTCCTTCATGGACCTGGAAATGACTTCCAGGAATATTTACAGTATCATTAATTTAAGAAAAAAAGTGAAGCTGACTGCCCCTTTTTAAAAAAGATGAATATAGCCTTTAGCAGCGACTTCTTGTGGTCACAGTGACCTCTGCAATGTTAGAGAGTTTTCCTTGGTCATATTGGGATCGGACAACTGGCAATCTGTTTGCATTTAGAAACACTATCAAGCTGTATGAAGTTTAATGTTCTCATGCACAAAAAGAAGAACAAAGACTTTCCAGAGTTGGAATGATTTCTTGTCAAAATATCTCAATTTTGAAGCTTAGCAAGAGGCATTTAGGTTCTTATGTTAAAAATAATTTGTAATGTGTTTGGAACAGTTAAAGTTTTTTGTATTGGCTAGGTATTTGAAGTGTAGAAACAAAAATTAAATGTGTTCTCAAAGATGAGCAAAAATGTAATGAATTTCCATTTATTTTTCAGGAGCTGGTGAATCAGGGAAAAGCACAATTGTCAAACAAATGAAGTAAGTATAGTAAAATACAATCATAGAGAGGCTTCTTTTATTTGAATAGAGAATTTATTTTTTTTCCTTCCGTAGGATTATCCACGAAGCTGGTTATTCAGAAGAAGAGTGTAAACAGTACAAAGCTGTTGTCTACAGTAACACCATTCAGTCAATTATTGCTATCATTAGAGCAATGGGGAGGTTGAAGATAGACTTTGGTGATCCAACCAGGGCTGTGAGTATTGAAGTAAACATGCACATATACAGCTGAAATATCCATTCTGTTTCAGTTTCTATCCATTGTTATTTCCTGAAAAAATCTCTTCATATCCAACAGTCCTTATAGGCTAGAAGGTTTGATAAAGAAAAAATGTCATATAGTTTTCTATATGGTGAAGTGCTCTACTGAGCAGTTAACTGTGAGTTGATTCATCACAACTATTTTGTTTAGATACAGACCTCCAAATTCTATGTAAATCCCAGTCGCAGGGATTTTTTGAAGAATAGTAAGCTTTGTAGTTGTACTTCTTAAGTTTTACTTATGAGCTGCTGTAAGTCCTTCAAGGTGATCATTGCTTTCCTTAAAAAACACAGATTAAACAGGTAGGCATCTGGCTGTTCTCTGCACTTCTCAATTGAGTCACAGACACAGTAGTGTCTAAAACATTCTCACCTGTAGGCCAGATCCAGCGTCATACTGACTAATACTGTGAATTGCTTTACTGTACTCTTCAGGCATATTGCTGCTGCTTGTACTCCTTTTTTTCCATGATAGCACATGGATTAAGGATTTTTCCCAAGAAAACAGTTGCCCATTTCCAGGCTTTCTTGTACCTTTTTCATCTCTTTTCATTCACTTATTGGAGCCAGTCTGCCAAGCGTTTTGCGTATCACTTTACAGTTCCTAACGCTGTACACTTATCTGTGGTGAACCTGATTGTGTCCCTGTCAGATCTGGAGGGTAGATGCTGTTTGTGAAATGTAGATATGTTTATGTACATATGTTAATTCTATCTGAAATCTGCTTAATTGTAAATCAACTATGTATATTGCTCTGAAAGTAATGCCTCCCACTTATTTCCATGAAAACTATGACAGATTCAAAGAGCACAATACCATCGTTTGATATAGCAAACTCTCATTTACTAAGCACTATTTTTCAACAGTCCTAACCACGAGCTGTACTTTTTTTGTCAGCAGTGAACAAGAGGCTGCATGCCACACTAGTAAAAATCTGGATGTTTTTTGGTAACATCGATTGCATTTCATGTTACTGTCACCACTGCTGAAACACACTAACCCCTGCCTGCCTTACTGTACTCACATCCACTGTTGGATATCCATAGATGTTCTGCAAGCATCAGTGAATGTCAATGGGTGCAATTTATTCATATGGAGGAATTTAATCACACACTTTTGCTTCATGCACACTTCAGTGTAACACACAATTTTGTCAGACTTCCTCTCTACTATTCTCACTCTCTGTCCCATGGCAACAAAATGTAATGGAATATGGGTGGGAAGGTTCAGCCTCTACTGCCATACCATCATCATCCTCCTCTGACAGAATGGGTCATTGTAGTAAAATAGGAGGCACTACTTTTGAAGCAGTCCTTCTCTCACTTTCTTTTCATGTTTTCTGTTGTCTTACCTTGAGACCAGAGATTTTCAGGGCAGGATCAGTACGTGAGTGCATATTAGTTCATTTGTACAGTGAAGTCCTCTTTGATATCTGACAGTTAATGCTGGAAAAAGGTGAATTGTATATTTCTATTACTAAATACAATGTGAAAGAAAATGGAGTAGAGAGTAAGTGTAGATTTTATCGGATAAAAGGACTGAATAGGAGATTGTGAAATTGTTTTATGCATTATACGAATTTTTCATTTTCATCGTATATGATAAGGAATTTTTCAACTTCAGTATAGAATGCAAACTTCTGTCGGGGATATTAGTGCAATAACTGCCTATTCTTTAGCGTGTAAGCAGGTCTTGGTGATCTAAATTCTTTTTACAGATCAACATTGCTATTGAAAATAAGTATTAGTCTTGAAGTAATTTCAAAATGAAAATCTGAAAAAGGAATCCAGAGCTTGTGGGACACAAGTCTGCCTTTTTAGAAGGTCTATGGATGTTCTTCATTGTACTAAATGTAGGCCTTTAAATTTTATCTGATTTTATTATCATTTCTACAGAAGAAAAGAATACGCAAAATTGCAGTGTCCTGAGGATAGCTGTTATTCAGGCTCTTCCTTTGTTTTTTGAATTGAATTTTTGGAGATTTTACTCTGAAAAAATAAATTTGTTTGGAAAATTGCCTGTTCTTCCCTTATCAGAATAATGGCAAAGTAACAAGTTGAATATTTTCTTTTGTGAAACTACTGAATCAGGAGAGCGCAAGTTATAACAGGAAGTTCAGTAACGATCTGTCCTAGGACTAGCATTCTAATTTTAATATGCATTGTAACTGTTCTGTTCTGTCTGAGGGGTACAACAATAAAACAAGGTTAATGTTAGAATTCAGCACAAAATGTATAAAATATTTCTGTTTATAGAAGCTTAGTTCAAGTAATAAACTGATCAGAATTTTTATCATCAGTTGCAAAATTATTGAACTTTTTCTGTTGTTGAAAAGAGTGGGAAGTAATATCCTATATAGGGTACTAATTGCTTTTCTTCACGTTTTTTTGTTTAGTTATAGTCATGTATACCAAGTGAAGTAACTCTTGCTGAATGTAGTTTTTATTCTTAGGTGATAGGGGAATTTAATATACCCTTTGTTGTATTTCTCAATGTTTCTCTTTCCACTTTTTTTTTTTACAACCTAAAGGATGATGCTCGTCAACTCTTTGTGTTAGCTGGAGCAGCAGAGGAAGGATTTATGACTGCAGAGCTTGCTGGTGTTATCAAAAGACTGTGGAAAGACAGTGGAGTACAAGCTTGTTTCAACAGATCTAGAGAATACCAGCTTAATGACTCTGCTGCCTAGTAAGTACTATGTGACATACAAAGCTCTCTTGTTTTCTAAGTAGTAGATAAAAGAATTTAAGAAAATTGTACATTTTTAAGTAATTCTCATCCCATGTAGGTGGAAAACCTAGAAATATCTAGCCAAAGATATTGTATACTTGGATCAGAATGCAAAACACAGCCTTTGAGAACAGAGAGAAAGAGATGTGGTATATATAACTATGAGTTTAAGTCATATTCTGATCAGTTGCTAGATTATTTTGAAGAAAAAAAAAATACTTTGAGATACTTCAGTATTCTTTGTAGCATTTTTATTACAAAATCGTGACTTGGTTACCTGTTCAGTATCAGAACATGTCCAGGAAACATGACTAATTGATGTGAATTTGTATTAAAAGGACTCAGTTTCATGTTTGTAATCGAATTTCTCCTACATGATTCTCCAGTAGAATTCAAATTGCCACATTTTCTTTGTTAACCTACAGTATTTATTAGATATATAGAGTAAACATAACAATCAAGTTGTGTTTCTTGTGTTAAGGTACTTTGAAAAATAATAATTAGAAAAAAGTTAGGAATCCAAGGTATGAGGAATAGGGTATGACAGCAGTAAGGGTAAGTCTGTTAAGAAAGAGTGTCAGACAAGGGCAAAGTAAGATGGTAGACAGGTGTGATAGTTGTTATCCTAAAGAACATAAAGTATAGTGAGATAACTACAGATGGAGTTATGTAATGAAAGGCACTTTTAATAAATAACACATTTCGAGCATGGTCGTTTGTTGGATTTGTTGAGATGAGCTCGCAATGACAAATCTCTTGACTTAAACAATAGTAGCACAAGTATATAAAATTCCCTCTGTGCAGAGCTCTTCATTGAGAAGGGTCCCTCTTAACTTCCTCTAGCAACCTCTGCTGTTTTGTTTTGTTGTTTAGGTAACTTCGCCTTCAATTTTATAATAAAATTGATGTTTTAGACATGCAATTGTATCCTGAAAATTGCTAAGTTTTGATTTCACTTAAATAAGTATCTGCTCTATTTACTGTGCAAAAAGCACAGATAAGATTTGTATTGTTTTTGGAATCACTGGGCTTCTTGGTGTGCATCACAGCAATTTTGGAAACGAGACCTTACTGTTGTAAGAATAGGTGCAATTATAAATTCTCGGTAGAAAATTACTGATCATGAATTTAGTATTATACTAAAACATATATTAATTCTGACTAAGATACTGAGTTGTTCTCTTCACAGCTGTTTTCAGAGTAACTTGGGTTTAGTTGTAGTAAAAGTACATTAACTTCCTGAAGAGCTATACAGGGGTGAAGGTGTTAATACAAAGAACACTGGTAAATGTAGAACTGTGTTTGCTTTCTGGGATTTTAGAATAGTAGTGCTTTGTAGTAGAATCAATCATGAGTTTTCTTCTAGAACAAAGGTGTCTTTAAAACTTCATTTTTAAAAAAGAAGTGGAAAAAATAAGAGGAAAATAATCTGTCTAACCTTTTATCTCAGAGAACACTGTTCATATAAGAGTCATGTACAGTGTAATGAGTAGACCTAGAACCTGTGTAATTTTTCAATATTATTTGATTACTGTTTTATGAATAACTGAATGCAGTATTTATTTTTACCTCCAGTTACTTGAATGACTTGGACAGGATAGCACAAACAAGCTACATTCCAACTCAACAGGATGTTCTCAGGACTAGAGTGAAAACTACAGGAATAGTGGAAACTCACTTTACTTTCAAAGATCTTCATTTTAAGTATGTAAATTATTCTGCATGTTCATCTGTCTGTTAGTAGCTTTGTAAAGTTCCCATGGATAGACTTTTAGTGATGCAGTTTAACAAATTTGTCTAGCCATAACTAATTATTTTATTATTTTTTTTCTTTCTACTGGAAAATTCCTTCCTGCTTGACTCAGTTTTCTGAAGGTATATGGGAGTTTGAATTTCTATAGTAACGTGGAATGTTAAGTAATAAATGCTTTTGTTTTTATTTGAAGCTTTTTGGAAAGTTTATTTTCAGTGTAAATCAAATCTTGAAATGTTCAATTTTGTACTGTGTTAACATGTAGTTGTTTGATCAGATTTTTTCCCTTTAAATTCAGTTGGAGAGCTGGAGATTTGAAAGTATTTGTTGCTCTGGTGTGAAACAGCAAATCCTTTTTCCTGGAGAATTGAATTTAAAATTATACATTAGGTTTTTGTAAGGTAATATTTTATTTACTGATGAAAGACTGTTAGTAAAGTTTCTTTTGACACAGTTTGTACCAAATAATGCTAGCCTTGTAACCATCTTGTGTCCAAAGATGTTTGTTATGGAAGTGTAGGATAGTATAACTGTAACACTATTGTGTCTTTTCCTTTCTAGGAAAATGAGAAGGAAGCTTAGTAAAACTCTCATTGCATATATGTTTTAGATTGTGTGGAGATAGTTGTCCGCACATCTATACACATTCTGATTTCTAAAAGTAACTAATTGAATCTCATCAAATGCATTTTATCTTAGTTATATGGTACACCAAATCAGTAGGTTTTCTGTCTACACATGTACGCCACCCCCCTCCTCTTACAACCTGGGGAAAACATAATCAATGATAAAAATCATTTAATTAATTATGAGACTTTTCAGAGCCTCCTATCTTTTGTGACAGGTGAGAGAGGTTACAAAAAATATTTGTCAAATAAGCCTTCTTCAAGTCTGGCGTTTGGGGAGTAGGGAAGCAATCAACTTGTATAACCTTAAAAGGAAAAACAAAACAAAACAAAAACAAAACAAAAAAAAATCAACAAATCAAACAAACTAACTAACTAAAAAACAAGAGCAACAGCAACAAGAGAAAAACAAAGAAACTGATAGAAATCATAAGAAGTACCTGCTGTCTTTTTGTCCTATATCACATGTTTTATGGGTGCTGGAGCTGTGTTCTCAGCTTAAATAATAGAAAGAAACAAAGCATCTCAAACTTGGCAACGCTAGCTTTAAAAAAAACATTAATTGCTAATGAAATACCTTGCACAAGTCCTTAAATTTGCACATTTGCTGATAAACCATTCAGAAACCAACTCATACAGCTAAGTAACAAAGATTAGCATGGAGATGTCTTGAAGAACCATCTGTGGTGCTTTAGACTTGGTTCAGTGAAATAATTTATCTTAATATATTGACAGTCACCATGCAATCTCACCAGAGAAGTTTGTATTATTTAAATAAATGAAATGGAAGTTCCTTGAAGCATTTATTTAATGACATCATCCTTTAGATAGGGCAGGTAGATTCATCTCTTACAAACTATAATTCTTTCAGTACTGCCTTGTCTTTCTTTGTAGTCTACTGTAGACTGTAACATATTCTGCAGAAGCAAAACTTCTTATAGTATTAATATAGTATTCATAGTATAGTGCCAAATTGCACTATGATTGGAATATTAAGGCAGAGGATGGGCTTGCACGCCATACTCCCAGATTGTGAGAGAATCTGTAAAGCATCCAAGCTTCTCATTCTTTCAAAGCTCTTTGAAATTTATCTGTATGTCAGGCAGCTTTTGTCAGTGTCTTAGTTTGCTCAGACTGTGACCTAACAGACCTCTGTGTACACAATTAAGGCTTTCATGGTAGATGCTAACCAAAGTGGATGGAAAAGTTCTATCCTTTGTTCTTCCGTCATCTCCTTCCCGTGTAAATATTTTTATACTTACTGAATTCTAAACTTTTTCATGATGATGCTTAAAAAAGTTAAAATTGCTTGGAAAAATAGCTGAAGACATAAGTCAGGACTCTCTTAAAAGGAATAATTGCATTTCCTTGTAACAAGGAGGAAAAATCCAATATTTGCATGGTAAAATATTGGCTACCATAGCTAAGGGAGGCATATGGTGACCTTTTAACATTGTTTTTAAGCTGAAGGTAATCACAAGAATCTGAGACAAGACTCTTCTTTGCATGGTAGAAAGGAGACAGATGGAAAAGGGCTGTGTTCTGTTTTGTTGAGAAAATTCAGCAATTTGCATCCATTTTAGGGCAGCACTATTGTCTGCTTATTAGATTGCATTTTGTTGCTGTTGTTGTTGTTGCTTGGTTGTTTAATTCTTTTTTTTCATAACTTAGTTCATTAAATCCAGGATACTGTTTTTCTGGCTTGCAAAATACTTGAGGTTCAGTTAATAAAGATGTCTAATAAATCATTCAGTCTTTCAGATTTACTGTAGCTTAGATGTTAGGAAATAGTCCTCAAAGCACTTAGATAGCAGAGAAAAGCAAATTTATGTAAACTACGCTAACTTGCTGATCCTCTGCTGTTAAGTGCTTGTATGTGGTCTTTTCATATCATGCTGTTTCTGATTAGCAGGGAATTGGAAAGAAACATCTTTATAGTTTAGTTGTCCCACTTTACTGCATTTCCAAAAAGTTTCTCTATTAGAGGGGAAATTACTAGTCTTACTGTTTTGTCTTTTAAGAAGAGAATGTTGAAAATAATATTCAGTATCACTTAAGAAGTACACTTAAGATAAATAGCATTTTTTCAAGTACTAAAACGGAGTGAATTCTGCTGTTAGATTTAAAGAACTTTGTACTGTTGACATGTTATTACTTAGGATTATTCATTTGGGAAAAATATTGAAGAACTTCATGAAAGCTTGCATTTAGATAAGCTAACAGTATTTTTATAGATCACAGTTAACTGTGTTACTGGAATTATTTGTAATAATTCATTTAAAAAAGAAAAAAGATTTATATTGCTTTCATATCACTTTCTCATGTTTTGTGAAATGTATAGGAAGATTTCTAAGTCCTAGATAATTTAGTTATTTCTTATACGAAGAAATGAAATTACAGTAAATACTGCAGATTTGATGCTGTTTTTCAAAATTCCGTGATCAGGCTTGCATGGCTGATGGTTTCAGATTTTATCACTTAATGTTTAGAAAGCTGGAAAATCCAAAGTTTATTTCCTGCTTTGTATTTGTGTTTTGCAGAATGTTTGATGTTGGAGGCCAAAGGTCGGAGCGGAAGAAGTGGATTCATTGTTTTGAGGGTGTTACAGCAATTATTTTCTGTGTGGCATTAAGTGATTATGACTTGGTCTTGGCTGAAGATGAGGAAATGGCAAGTACCTTAATGTTGAAGAAAGGAATAGTTGTTAGAAACTAAACATTTTGAAAGGGAAGCTAAATACCTCTTTAATGAGATAGATGGGCTTTTTGTAAAAGTTTTCAGAGAACTGATGATAGATTTTGTGCTTTCAAGTTTCAAAAATAATTTCTTTATTCTTGAGAGTAGTTTGAGACAAGTACTCTTATGAGATATATTCTTTCATATATTTCAAATTATACATAAATCAGTGAGGATGTCAATAATACAGGTCCTTGTCTCTGTGGGTACTCCGAATATCAAAGAAGTTGTTTTGCTTATCTGTCTGCTGTGTTTTGTTACCCTTCCTCAGCCTTCAGTTTTTGTTTCTTTATAAATGTACTCTGACCTATTTCCTTAGTTGCAGAAATCTTTCTTTTCTTTCTCTTTAAATCCCTTTCCATCCTTTCTCTTCTTTCAGGATCTTACTCCTCCCACATCAATATACACAGAGTGTGTGCTTTTTATTATCTGGGTAGTCAAAAGTGATGCTGATGTAAATCGTTAACAAGCTTCTGTGTTATTTATTCCTCTTGTTGTGTGTATATATATATATATATATATACATTTTACTTCTAAACTCTGGTAAAATACAATAAAGTCTGTTTTTTTGTGTTTCTCCCTCCCCCCCCCCAAAATTACAGAATCGGATGCATGAAAGCATGAAATTGTTTGACAGCATCTGCAACAACAAATGGTTCACAGACACTTCTATAATTCTCTTCCTGAACAAGAAAGATCTTTTTGAAGAAAAAATCAAGAGGAGTCCTCTCACTATTTGCTATCCTGAATATGCAGGTATTGTGAATGAACAGGTGTCAAGTAATTTGGGGTTAAATTATTTTTGATGAACAAATTGGGAGGAATTTGATAACTGTAGATGTACAAAATATTTAAATAAAGTTAAAATTGCTAGGATGCTCTTAGAATTCATGAATAAAAGAGTGTGGAAGGCAGATTAATCTCCTTAATGAGATGAAATGATGGTGATCCGCTGAAGGTGTTTAGATGTTGCTGTTATAGAGCTTGTCAACCTACTCTGGTTAGCCTGTTCTTTATTCTGGATTCTATTCTTTTCTACCCAGGTGTATTTATTTTTGCCCCCAGTAGGAATCCCTGAGGATATGTGAGAGTTTATTTGAACGGAGCATATTTACAGATGTATTAGAAGTGGTAACTTTTTGAGGAAATATACAAAAGACAATTTTATTTAACAAGGCTTAGGACTTTTATGTATTACTTTCATTGTAATTTCAGACTGTTTTTTGTCTGAAGAAAAGAAAAACTGTCAAAAACATGAGAATTGAAAGTGAATAACTTGAATGAAAGAATCATATACAGTCTGTGTAATAGTGATAAGTTGTTAATGACTTGCTCCATCTACCATTGTTATAAATACTCTTTCTGCAGCACATTTTATTATTAAAATAAAATAATTAAAAATTTGTCTAGAAAATTTCCTTCAATAAGATGCATGTTATATTGTAAAGTAGTGGCTGTGAAATTATTTAAATCAACATACTCCTTTTCAGGTTTTAGTGTTTGTTGCAGAGTAAGTACTTCCTTCTAAGATACAATGTAAGTTTAGTTCTTCCTTTTTGAAACCTGCTTACTGAGCAATTTTCTCCTTTTAGGATCGAACACTTACGAGGAAGCAGCTGCTTACATTCAGTGTCAGTTTGAAGATCTTAACAAGAGAAAAGACACAAAGGAAATCTACACTCACTTCACATGTGCCACAGATACGAAAAATGTGCAGTTTGTTTTTGATGCTGTAACTGATGTCATTATTAAAAATAACCTTAAAGACTGTGGCCTCTTCTAAGAACAGACAAGACATTGTTAAATGGTAAATTACATGCCTGAAAAAAGGACTTAGGCAGTTGGAATAAGCCCATGTTGTGTGAAACTTGCATAGATAAACTTAATTCTCTTTATTTTATTTTTAGGTTTGAAGAATGACTTCGCACAATTCTAATCTGATTGATTTCAAGATGAAAGATATACAAAATATGTTGTGCTGAATGATAGATCAGTACTGTACTTGCCTGTTTTAACAGCTTTATTTATGTTTGTCTTGTAAATTTAAGTAATTAGGTAACACTGAGATGTCTTTTGACTGTATGTAAACTTGTAGTAATGTATTTGTATAAACGTTGAACGGAATACTTTGGTAACTGGTTGTCCTCTAAAATTTCTGTGGTTTATGAAGATACTCTTAGAGGAGACAGATACTTTTTGCCTTTTGGTTATTTAAACATCTTGTAAAATTAAACTTTCTTTTCATCTAGAGGGTGCATGCTACTTTATTCTTTACTTTTTGTTCGTAATACTGTATATGGCACTAGCTTTTTTGATATTTAAACAGCCTCATACACCTGCTCAGATTTAAAGAGACATAACTAATACAAGTTGTTATTTTGCCTTAAGTTTTGGGGGGAAAAAAAAAAAAAAAAAAAGTTTTTATAAATTTAGGTTGAATACAAAAATTATTTTTAAAACATAATTGAAATCCACAGCTTATGAAATCTGGATTTTCAGTCTTTGCAGTGCAAATGTGACTATACTGAAAAACTGAATTTTAAGGTTGAAATATCACTGAAGCTCATGGAAATGCAAAAAGAAAGTTGTTAAAAACATGCTTGTAGAAATAAAAAAAGTTTGAAACTGATCTTTACTCACTGGAGTGAATGGCAGTTTTTTTTAAAACCTCTAACAAAGGCTGGACTTCCAATTAATGTAATTTCTTTCTGCTTAATAATTGAAATGATGTTACCCTTTAACTCTTTGCTATCTTGTGGTAATAAAGCTAAAACAAATTTGCTAATTTAATAGCCATAGAAGTACTAGGTTCTCCTGCAAGGCATGACCCAGTTTTTATGGTTTAAAGCAATTTACTGTTGCTTATTAAAAATAATCTTCAGTATGTTGGGTTGGATGACTTTAGTGACTTGGAAAATGCTGATTCTTTAATTTAGTTATATTTAAAGTCTCATACTTTCATTTAAAAATAACCTAAAGAATATGATTTTCTTCTGGTTATGCTTTCAGTATGTGATTTGCAGTTTTAGGTATACATCATCCATTGCCTTATGGTTAGTGCCAAAACTGATTTTTATACCTGTTTTAAAATGAATAAGCTTCTATTTGTAAATAAGTTCCTGGATGGTTGTCTTAAATGTATGTCTTCTACATAATACAGACGTACCAAACTTGGAAATATGATTTTCTATAATTGTTAGAATATTCCAGGCAGCTACAGTACGCTGTAAGTTTTTTGAGAATGATTCTTTGAATCTGTTGCTATTTTTCTATACTGTCTTAGTTTACTGTTCTTAGAAGTGTTTGACCAAAACATTCAAATCATTGTTCCGTTATTTAGTTTTTAATTGTGTGTGTGTGTCATTAGGCCTCAGCTTGAGTAAAACTTTGATGCTTCCTTTGTTAGGTACAGAATTACTTAAACGCGTTTCAAATGAAAGTTTAGAAAGGAGTTTCTAATTTATTACTGGAGGTTGTTAAATATATTCATACATTATGAGCTCTTTCAGCAGTTGTGGTAAAAAATCTGTATATCCTGGGCTGCTTTTAATTGTGCTTTACAGTTCTGGATACGTAACTGATTTTAAATTTCATTGAACAACTTTGTGAAAATTGTATTTACACCTACGTTAAAGTTGGTTTTTGTACTTGTTGTAAAACAAAAATTGGGATTAATCAAATTACATAAATAAATTTAAATTTTGTGCCTTGCTTGAAGGAAATGTTCTTCCTTAAATGTCCTGATGGAAGTCTTTCTGCATCCATCCTGTAGACACAACTGGGTAGTAAAACTGAGAAGATAAAAAGTCAAGAGCCAGTTCAAATGTTCTGTGCAAGAAACAAAATGAGCATTAAACTATTTATTAATTCCTAAATATTTTTCCTCAACCACCATTCCTAACATCTTCAATTTCAGATTTTTTGGAATTTATCTGTTGATTTCTTAAATGTTAATGTCTTAACCCAGAACAAAATTGTGAAATAGTTTTAAGTCCGGGAAAATGAGCTCATCTTTTGTGACTTGATGAGTTGACACCTGATATGTTTCCTTATAGATGCTCTGTAGTTGTCCTTTGTTTAGGTTTATAAATTGCCTGTATAAAAACTTCTCCTATTAAAGGCCCGATAAATCATTGATTGCATCTGTTCAAAACTTTCCAAAACTGGGTTCTTGATAAAAAATAATTTTTTATACTTAAGCTGGGAACTCCTTCATGTGATAAAATTACTATTTACTAAAAAAAGTTATTATTTTTTTTTTTAGTATTCTAAAAATTATCAATACTGATAGCAAATATTTTGCTTTTCTTCTGAATTTGAATATCTTCATCTTTGAACCAAATAAGTTTTACCAATTTTGTTACCTAATAAGACTGTTGATATAAATCCCTTCTTCTTTTTAGGGTTTAATTAGATAATAATGAGATAATTCTAATATAAATATTTCCAGACTTACTTTCAACTGGTCATATGACTCTGCCTGGACTTCATGGATTTTAGTTATGTACTTCTTCAGTATGACTACATTCTGCAGTGGACTTATCTACCTTGGACAAAACTTTCTGAGGATCTTGTATAACAGAGTTGATCATTCTTTTTTGTCTTGGGATTAAAGTTTGTCATCCTAACCTATTTGTCTAGGAAAAACTACAAGAAGGCTAAAATGCAGTGGTGGGATTCCACTCTGATTGTTATAGGCTCCATTCTATCTCTGCTTGATCAGGAGGCTCCTTTGCAGTTGAAAGTAAACAAAAACAAGGAAATCCTACTGGTCTGAGGGCAGTCTTGTGCCTCAGCGGACTTAGCTGCTGTTCTCTTCCAGTTTTTCATTCCTTGCATTGTTTCCATTCAAAGTATCCAGACAAACTGTTTTTTCTAGCAATACACAGGGAACCTCCTTCTACTGTCTCAAAATATTTCCTAAAATTATCTCAAATTATTCTCAACATGTATAGGGAATTACAGCCTGATGGAGGGTTCTCTTATGCCAGGATCTTGTGGATTGTTGAAGTCTCGGTAAAACACAGCCATTGATTAGATTTTCTTTTGAAGGAGATCATTTGTGGGGGAATGAGGTTTGGAACATTTGGTGTGTGGCTTTATGCTACCTACTGAATTTGGAATAAGTTTCTCAGCAAATATAGTAACTTGGGTAACCAAAACAGGGTTCAGGCTCAGCATGGAAGCACACTAGCGTTTGCTGAATTTCAGTTCCTGTTTCCACGTACACAATTAACATCTTCATTATTTAAATTCTACGTAAAACCTTAGGGGGGAAAAGAGATCAATCTGCAGCCTGCTGAACAGCATGATTCAGCTTGTATGCATTTAGAATTGGGAAGAGTGAAAAAAGTTTCTTTTTCAAATCAAGCAAAGAGGAAACCCTACCAACAAACTGACTGTCCTACTGTGTAGAAGTCTCTTGACGCTATCATATCTCATATGAATAATAGCCTCTGGGTCAAAGAGAAACGGCAAGGTTGAAAATTTCAATTCCATACTTATTTCATTTTGAAAAAATAGCAACAAGAGGTTGTAAGAAGCTTATCTTTGGATAGCTTAGAGCTTGTGTGAGTGCACTCACAAGGAAGATGAGACTGGATATTGAACAACTTATTTACCAGTCATTAACTACATCAGAGTGTGTCTGCATTTTTCACGTAAGAACTTAATTGATGTTATGGGCTCTGAAAAACAGAAGTCAAGTTGCAGAAGTGGAAACCAATATTTCCAGCTTTGCATCTACAGAGTACTTGAAAAGAAGCTTCTTTGACAAGCAGGACAAAAGATGGTTGAGACCAAGTATGTTGTCATCAGAATTCACTGCAGTGTCACAAAATAGAGAATTTTGGGGAGGAGTTTTGCCTGTGTCCTTTCCTACTCATGCATTGGTCATGTGAAGACTGTACAGAACATCTGCACAATGTCTGCAACAGTACTGAAGGAATACATTGATTATAAGTGTGCTTAAAACTGCACATATGTGTATCTTCAAAAGCATGAACAAAAGTCTAGAAAACGAACCTGAGGAAGAGAAGGATTTGTGAGTGTAGTTAAGTTTC
Source organism: Excalfactoria chinensis (assembly GCF_039878825.1). NCBI lineage: Eukaryota > Metazoa > Chordata > Aves > Galliformes > Phasianidae > Excalfactoria > Excalfactoria chinensis. Next base: position 10,184,816 of record NC_092825.1, on the reverse strand, counting down.
TGAAGTCAGACACAGCCTGATCAGATGACTGTGCAGTGTGACACAGCCCATACCTTTTACAAATAAGTGTCTGTATAACAATATAGTTTTAATCCTCCATTCTAATACACATAACAACGGTGAAGAAAATACTTGATTTGTTAGATACTACACATGGAAATGTGACTGCGTTTGGTTGAATTCTGAAGTGGCTTTTAGATTCTGCCAGTATCTTTCCTAGCCAGGTTATGTTGTTTTGGCTTGAATGTCTTTAATTTGCTTTTTTTACTTACAGCTAAATTCTCTATGACATTGTCAGTCTTTGGATTTCTGACTCTCAGGGATGGAAGAAAGTTATAAACTATATCATCTGCTGAGATTAAAAGAACATTTTCAAGATGTAGTCATTTGAGGCATAGGAGCCTGAGGTTCTGGGCGAGCTGTAAGGAAAGTACTCTGTGATGAACTTGACAGCTGTATTCAATATTTGAAGAAAGCAACTTTGGGAGAGTGATGTGGCATAAAGTTGCATCTGTTTTCGTTGAGGAGCTCTGAGTGTTAGGGGTCATGTAGGCTGATGTATGTAGAGCTGCTCGGCTTTGTACCTGTTTCCCAGATGAGGTTGTGAGATGCATGTGCTTTAAAGCCAAGAAGTGTGATCTTATAAATATTGAGGAAATGCCCCTTTCTGCATTGCAGTCTAATGTTCAGGGTATTTTTGAGCTTGAGAAATTTTGAGCTGCCTGCTACACTTGAGGGACGTGTCACTGCTGGCACTGATACTTGTTTAGGTCTGCTCTCCAGCTTGCCTGAACTGTGCAGTCAGGAATAAAGAACAACTCAGCAGAAAGCAGTACACAAAGTGCATAAGAGGCCCCTTCATCTGCTGCAGGGGGAGCGAGAGGATGCTCCCCAGATAAGTGAGCGTGGGGAGCTGCTCTTCTGATTCTTGATGGTGTGTTTGAATGTTTTCAAGGCTTAATGCAGTTTTACAGGAAGTGATGGCAGCAGGAGAAAGCTGGTGTTTTATATGCTGCAGTATATAGTGTGCTTGTCTTCAATGAGGTTTTTTCGCAACCAGTATTTTTAGTGGTGTAGAATTACAAAGATGATCTAGATGATAAATCCAAAGGCTCTTAAATATTCTGATATTTAAAGTGTCGAGATAAGTGAAATGCAGTCACTTATCCCTCATTTTTCCCTCCGCTGAGTCTGTGAAAGGAGGGTTAACGGAGCACTCAAATTGATCATTGTGAGCCTTGCAGAGACCAATGCTGAAAGGCAGTGCTGCCATGGGCTGTAATGGAAGTGGAGTCAAGAATTTATGTTTTCTGTGGAACTGCAGTTCTTGAGGAACTACATGGCCCTTTGCTGCAATCTGTGGTCACCTGTCTGCTGACATATGGTAATGGGTGCTCTTAGCCTTTGACAAATGCAGGGTAGCTCATCGTATTTTAAACAGTGGAACTTATAAGAACTAAGGAAGACATGATCGCTAAGGAAGTAATTTGCAAAGTTTAGATGATGAAGATGAGGTTAGAAATGTTTGCATGCTTCCAGTAACACTTACATGCATTATGATCATGTTATGCCTGCATTTTCTGAAAGTATGAAGTGGATCTGTGCTGGATTTCTGGCCGTAGCGCATCTCATTGTACTTTGCGCAGAACTGAGGAGATGATGGCACTCATCCAGATGTGTATTCCTACAATCTAGCTGCAAGACTATTCAGCTGGCAACTGAGGTACTGAGCTTCATGTAGTCTGATTTCTGAAGTGCATTTGAGTAAGAGAAACATCCTATTGACTGGGACAGTAGATTGACTGGGACTCTTGAAATGATGATGTCCACTTTTTCTTGTTACATTTATTTTACTTTAGAATGACTTCCCATCTCCATAAGGATTAGAATCTGTACATATCAGTTACCATACCAAATCTTCCTGTTCGGCAACAAATTTTTGTACAGTCAAGCAACTTCCATAGAAGATCTCGGAGTAAAACATTTGCTTAGATCTGAGCTCTGAATCAAAGCTGACACTGAACGTACTTGCGTATGTCCTGATCAAGCATCCTAGCCAGCTGTATTATGTTGCATAAATTTAAGCTTAAGATGTCCTTTTAAGAGGACATCCTCTCTCATCACCTTTAAATGGTAACAGAATCACCCTTGTGGATGTTTTGTTTTCTAGATATCATCTCATTTACAGCAATCTAAAACATTCAGTTCAATTTGAAATTAATTAATGAACTATTTTTGAAATTATCAGCAAACAGGGAAGTTACATACAGAGCTTGCTTGGAGACTAATCTCATCCTTCAGTGGTCTCTTTGTTGAGCTGCATGGATTCAGCATATGAGACTTTCTTTACAGTGTATGTTTTTAGTCAATCATATATCACAGAATCATCGAACAGTTCTTGCAGTTCCTCCCTGCATCATTTTTAACTTTTCTTTTTTTGCAGGATGGATGGGAGCAGAATACAAAGTGAGTGTTCTACCAAAAAATACCAGTTAGAGTCATCTCAACAAGCTTCAAAATTTTCCATTCCAGAAACATAAATATTGCTAGAGCGGTCTGTAGGTTTCTGAGCAATTGTTATATGCCTTTTAAAAACTAACACAGATTGAAAGATAGGAAAACTCCACACTGTGAAACCAGAGAAAGACAGATGAAAATCGGAATACAGCACTCGTTCTGGAATAATTCATTAATAAGGAGGAAAGACCATCAATAAAACAGGAGAGGGAGATTTTACTTAGCAGAACTCTGCATTTCTGCAGGAAAGCTGTGCTGCATCCCCACGAGTCCCTTGTCTGATCTGATTTTAATTAAAGGTCCCCACTAACACTTTTATTTTCCTGACTGACAACCATTTGTACTGGAATTAAGCTCCAGAGCCGTGAGTTTTTACTACTGAGTTCAGAAGGGGGTTCCTAGGAAGTCAGGTCTCTTTTTGCCTTTAACTCTTATAGCTCCCCAGGGTACTTCCATATTCTTAGGTGGGCTCAGGAGGAAAAAGCTGGACTTGTAATGCAGGTTTTTCTTAAGAATAGTTTTCTGAAGGTAAAATACTGTAGTTATACTGTAGTTAATACATCTGTGCAGGCTTCTGTGCTTTAAACAGAACAGCTTGGTAAAAACACTACCATTTCATTATGCCTAAATAAGGTACATAGTTAGCCATTGTATCGGCCTGACTCTTTACTTGTATTCTAAGTAGGTCTCCAGTGATGCAGCATTCTTCCCCTCTGCTGAATTCTTTGAAAGAGGGATGTGACAGAAGTGTGGTGAGAAGCTAACCATCTGCCATCACTTACCTTCCTGTGTCTGTTAGTCTTTTAAATGTGATTTTCTTATTGCTGTCAGACAGCAGGGAGGGCAACATGCTCATGCAACAGCATAATCAACATGCAGTTTAAATCACAAAGATGAATTTGGTTCTTATACCAAAAGATACAGATAATGGAGGAGTAAAAGATAAAAAATTGTACTCAGTGCTTCTGTGGGGCATTTGATTGATTTTGCTTAGCGGATTTTTGCTTTAGATCTCAGTTGGCCATGGACGGCTGCTGCACAGAGGAGGTTTTTCAGCTCCAAGGGCAGGTAGTTTTGTGGCCACGGTATTCTGTAATGCTTTGACAAAAAATCATACTGTCTTTGTTACAAACTGTTCTATCATAACTCTGCCTCTCTTCCAGAGCTGGGATCTCTGATAGATGGAAAATGCTGCAAATGCCCATCCTTCCACTAGTATGTTCTCATGTCCATATTCTAGATATAAGCATTTCGGTGGTCACATTTACAGATTTGTTTGTTTCTCATTTGTGTTTTCTTCCTATTATTATTATTGTTTTTATTATTTTGCTCAATTTTCTGTCTTCTGTGGCACTACAATTATGTTCAGCATATCAGGAAGAAAAAAAAAAAGCACAGGTATTTAACAGTCTTGGTGATACAATGGTTATTTTGGACCCCGATAATTAAATGTTTCCTCCAGAGTTTAGAAATATCATTCGTGTTTGGTTTTTTTTCTGTTCTGGGATTCCACTTGAGGGTGTGGGGGCTTTGTCAGATTATTTTTAAATATAGGCTGTCTGAAATCTCTCATCTTGGGCTATTAGCTCATGAAACATAGATTTCGGTAAAAGCTGAGTAGATTAATGGAACTGTGAGCCAGTGTACATTTTCCACTTGCTTATTTTTTCCCCTCTAGTTATTTATGTACTGCTACAATAAATGTATCTGGCAAGTAATGCATTTGATTTAGTGTTTTGTTTTGTTTTTTGATATTTTTTATTAGCAGAGGTAAGTAACAGGAAAGGCAGTAAGTAGAACTCAGGGAAGAGGAAGCAGCTGGGGATGCCAGTGGCTATGGGATTTGTCATAGCTGAAAAATAAGACTTTAACGTCTCTGTTGTGCACGCTATTTTTAATGTTCTGGAGAGGAAGCAGATGGAAGGAGACTGTCACTTCTGTGCAACAAGGAAAGGTAAAGAATAAACCCTTCAAAAGCAATATATAATCCTTACTAGTATGTCTCTCTTCCATAACAGTCTTAATGTGATGATCACATGGGCATACAGGCAGCCTCTGTCTGGCCGTGCAGCTCCTGAGCTCCTTGCTGCATGGCTGATCAAGTAAGGTTCTGACACACTTCTAAGCACTTGCTAGGTTGTGTTTAAAGTGTTTTGTGCTCAACTATCATCTGTATCATGGGTGTACGGTTCCAGAACTTTTAAAAGCGCAGTTCTCAGTCACTGTTGCCCTGCTGATGGAGACAGGTACCTCTTGGCTCTGCTGATGGTTTAATGTTGGCACCCCAAGGCAATGAGGTACCAAGTATGAAACCATGCAGCAATAACTTTATGAGAGTATTTAGAGAAATACCAGTATTGGACTGTTTGTATTACAATCTTTCACATTTATCCTAAAGCAGTCAAACTCATCCTGAACTGGAATTGCCTCATTTCCTAGACAGCTTACTCTCTCTAACCAAGAATATAAAATCCTCTTGGCTTTGTTTCCATATATATTCATTTGAGGTGAATGACTTGGAAGAGCATTTTGTAGAGACAATGCATGAGTAAAATCCAGTTCCATGGTTACTCACAACATGTAAGAAGTCATTCCACAAAAAGGATAACAGCTGAGAGAGTCGACAGCATGTGCAGTTCTTTCAATGACATCATGATTTACCATTCAGACAAGATTTTCCTACAATAAATTAGCTTGAGGGATTAGCCTGGTCTTGAGAAGAATGTGAATCCTCTTTAGAAAAGCAAGCATTCATCACGCTTTATCCTATAGTATTGCAGTTCAGTGCCTTGTAGTCAGGATGTTTTCTGGAAGAAAAACTGGAAGTTCTTTTCTACTAGTGGAAATCACGTAGGGTTGTTAACCTGCTATTGAAAACAGAGATTGAAACTGACTTCAACAGAATCTCTCAATAACCATTTCCACGTATACCTGATTCATTATAATAATTTCTTGCTTCAAGTTCCATGCAGAATCTGTGATAGAACAAGTGAATATGAGATAATATTTCATCTGTACTCTCCATAATTGCACTGCTACTGCTCAGTAATTTCTAAAGTCTGGTTCTCTGACCTGTCGTATAGACAATGTATTTAGTGCTTAACTATCCCTACGGTTTGGAATGCTACTGAACCTAACCTCTCTTCATGAAGGCATAGAATAGAAGAACCCTAATCTTCCAAAGAGGTGGGTTTGAACTGATTTGGAAATTAGTTAGATAACTTTCTGGGGGGGGGAATGTATGTTTACGTCCATTTAGAAAGCAAGTTTACCTGAACCCTACAAAAAAAGATCTGACTTCAGATTAGTTTCTCTGAGGTATATTTTTTAACTCCTTTAATCTGGAGGTAAGACAGTAAATGTTATGTACTTGCAGTTGCTTACAATACAATCTGCCAACAATCCTGTTGAATAAAACTGAACCTCTTTTCATGGGTTCATAAAACTAACACTAAAAACACGTTGTAGCTGAAACTGAAATTGCCAGATCCATTCCAGCCTGAAGTGCTTTTTATATCCATTAGAGAAAAACAGAACACCCTATGCACATCTTTAATATAAGAAGCAGATGAGGAAGGTTCTTCTATTTCATGCATCTGGGAGTGGTCTGTGTATCCATTTCTTCCCTGCCCCAGGCAAGCACAACCAAAGCAAGGCACATGGTAGGTCTTAGTTTCTATGTTTTATACTACCATAAGGGGTTGAATTTTTTGAGTCCTCATAACTACAGAATATAGAAGATTTAGGATTTACCAAAGCCAAGGGAAGATACCATGGAGATATAGATTATAATACTCCAGGATGCCAAAGAGCTGCAAATGTGAGAATCTGCAACTTCCACCATTGTCTTGATTCAATAAATACTGCTTTGGAATTGACAAGGCTTAGGAAAAGCCACTGAATTCCTGTCAGGAATTTTATGGCAGGTAAAATGGCAGAACAGAGACTTTAGACATGGGGACAATGAAAGGGCAGATTTGCTGTTGAAGGTTTCTGAAGACAGACCTTGTGCAGCAGGCTCCCACAACAGAAGTTGATTGCGTAGCCTGTATTTTGCAGTGCTTTCATAACTCTCAGTGTGAATCACTCCGTTTAAAAAAATAAGATATGACCTTAATTTCTTGGCATTCATTTTTTAAAAACAAAAATTGTAATTAAAAAAAAAAGAACATAAGATGATTATATTGGTGTGTGATTGCATTATATAAATCCATAATTTTCGTCTATTTTACTTTGTTCCTCAGTTGCTAAAACCAGTTGGGTCAATGAGATGTAGCAGTTGTACTGTTTTCTTATAGATCTGTTCAATGCTAAAAACATTCAAGGATGTTGCTAAAAATAAACATCCTCTTCCTGCAGGGCTGGGAAGATGGGTTGTATAAATACATCTCTAAGGGAAGCGTGCTACGTAACAGGAAAGCACTTTAGTCTTAGCTTCTAAATGATGTCACCTTTCTAAACCCTGGGGTAGGTCCTGAGAAAAAAAGTAGTCATTTTTTCTGCTTCGCGGTCCTATTCTTGAATGACGTGACCTCAGTTAGCTGTTGGGCTGAGCAGTTAGGATGGCAGGCTGTCTGTGCTTTCTCCTTGGGCAGCTGCTGTCATTTTGGCAAAAGGCATATATATTCATACTCTCTTTTCCCTGAAGTGATGAAGCAAGTGATAAAATACATCCATTCAACATCATGTTCCTTATGCCAATACAGCTAATAAAATGGTGGTTTTGAACATCCTTACTTCATTCATTTCTCTAGTTAATTTAATGAGGTCTAATGATGATGCAAGTTATGCACATTCATACTTGGTTTGGGCTTTTGGAATTATTATTTACTATGTAGGAATAGCAGAGAGAAAGCATAGGAAAAAAAGCACTATTTTCCTAATAAAGGAAGTGTGTCATCTGTTCAGTTCAAGGTGTTCAGGATCCTGTCTATTAGAAAACAACCAGAATGGTTTTAGCAGTTGGGAACTTTTTGCTTCGGAGTGTTTTGACTCAACTGATAGTGATTTGAAGTGAAATTCTAACCCAGGGACTATTGAAGAGGTTACATTAGCAGCCAGTGGCATTTTTATAGTAGGAGAAGGTTTTTCAGTTCTAAACTGCATTCCAAATTTCAGCTGTTTTTTCATTTTCTTGATTAGATCTGTTTGAATGTGTTCATGATTGCCCACTGGACTAACTAATGGCATATTGGCTCCTAGATTAAATTTTAGTGCTAAAGAATCATATGTTTTTTCATGTTTACTTTTTCAACTGATAGATATCTACTCTCTAAAAAGTGATGTTCAAGTACTTTGACAATATGTACATTTAAGAAGAGCCAATAAGAGGAAGAATTGTCCTTGTTTCATTAAAAATATTCATCCAGATTTTTTACATTCTGATTTTTAACACTTATGTGTTTTCACAGAATCACAGAATTGTAGGGACTGGAAGGGGCCGCTGGAGATCAACAAGTCCAACCCCCTGCAAAGAGGGACCCTACATCAGGCTGCAAAGGTGGGTGTGCAGGCAGGTCTTGAATATCTACAGAGAAGGAGAATCCACAGTCAACCTGGGCAGCCTTTTCCAGTGCTCTATCACACATACTGTGGGGAAGTTCCTTCACTTCCTATGAAGTTTCTATGTTTTACCTTAGTTTTACCTTTGCATATAGTCAAGACTCAATGGAGTGGTGTCCTTAAATTCTTTATAAATGAATGTGTTACAAGTCTTTTGTTACAGAATGTATCCATATATCTAAAGTGCTTCGTTAAAAGACGTCAGTAAAGTTATTATTTTTCTATGAGCGGGAAACTGAAGGGTGAGAAGAGTCACCAGGGCAACACGTCACTGTTCAAATCAGAGAGATTGTCTTGTTTTGGTGTCTCATACCATTCACGTAGGTGTCACATGAACGTACATACCATTTAGAATGAACCCACATCCATAGACAAAAATAATATGTTTAGACAGGAAGGACTTTCACTGGCCTACTCAAAATACAAAAATCCTGCTGAATATGGCCGATTTACAGAGCAGGAAGCCCAAACCTGAAGTTTCCCATTTCTGTGTGACTCCACCTTTAGGATGACTTGTATCTGTATCTTTTATATTAGACAAACAACCTCAAAATTACATTAACTGCAACCTTATCCATGAGGTGTTGCATTTTTAAAGCTGAGTACATTAAATCAGTTCCCAGCATCACTGGGACAGAAAATGCTGCACATCTCAAAAAGTCTACTAGAGACATCCCGTTCTGCCTCATAACGTCAGAAAAAACTTCTTTACAGAAAGGGTTGTTAAGCACTGGAATGGGTTCCCTAGAGAGGTGGTTGAGTCACCATCCCTGGATGTGTTTAAAAACCGATTGGTTTTTGTGGTGCTCAGGGACATGATTTAGTGGTGGGTTGTTAGGGTAGTATGGTTGGGTTTCAGTTGGACTTGATGATCTTGAAGGTTTTTTCCAACCTGAGCAATTCTATGATCCTATAAAATCACAATGTTGAGAACTTTTTTGTCTTAGTTTCCCAGCAGCGAAGGAAGGCAGTAGGCAGCTCTTGTACCTACAAGTGCTTTTTGACTTGTCTGAGTTGGTGCAATCTCAAAGTGCAAAGAGCCATGATGAAAACACCTGAGAAGCACCCAAATTTTGTGTGCACTTCCTAGACTTGCTGTGTAAATGCTTAGAGATATGCCATGTAGCAGTAAGAGAGGAGACAGAATAAAATGAATAAATAGCCTTCCACAAACTCTCTGACATGTATCTGTAATTGAAAGTAAAGTAAAAAAATGGCCTCAAGTTGCGCCAGGGCAAGTTTAGGTTGGATATCAGGAAACACTTCTTTACAGAAAGGGTAGTTAAGTACTGGAATAGACTTCCCAGCAACGTGGTTGAATCTCCATCCCTGGATGTGTTTAAGAGCTGTTTGGATGTGGTGCTCAGGGATATGATTTAGCAACAGGTTGTTAGAGGTAGGGTACTATGGTTAGGCTGCGGTTGGACTTGATGATCTTCAAGGTCTTTTCCAACCTGGGTAATTCTATGATTCTATGATTCTATTTAAAAAAATAATTGTTTGAATCATTAAATAATATTATTTGTAGTAGGAGAGTTGAATGGCTGCATCAAAAAACGCAGATGTATGGGAACACCTTTGTTCTCCAATAAACGACTTCAAGGCTTGTTTTTAAACATGTTTATGTTATTCAGAAGACTTGAATTGACTTTTGTACTCTTTGAATGTGACATTTGAGAACAGAGTAATTATTTATTTTCTATTAGGAAAATAAGCACAGAAGTCATTTTTGAAACATTAATATATGTAGCCAGGGACTTTAGTTCTCCTTGGGATTTGAAGAAGCAGAGAGACACTGAACAGACAGAACCATTCCAGGAATGATTCCCCTGTGTTTAAGCTCAATCATAACAGATTAGGAAATGTGATACATGACCTTTGGGACGCATGAACAACTACTAAAATATGTAGTCTTAAAGACATACCTCAATGTTATATGAAGAATGGAAATTCTGTCATTAGCCAAAAGATACATTTTCCATTTAAAGCTTAACATTCTGAGGAAAACAACTGTCTATTACTGGCGGAGACTGATTTTTATGGCTACATGGACTGGTACGTTTTCACTATTTTATATCATTCTGCTGATACAGAGTAGGCATGTTTTCAGAGCAAGTTCTTCATTTCAGCAGTTTATGGCTGCTTTTCATCTTGGGGATAGCACAAATCAGGTAGGGTATGTTGTTGGATCTGGCTCTATACTTTAGCCAAGTAAAAGTCAATACTGTAGACAAATATTTGCCATGCCTGGCAATGAACAATAAGAAACATAGAACAGCTTCTGAAGTTAACATCTCTTTGCACGGCTGATCTCTGGTTTCCTTGGAGTCTAATTTACAGCTGCTTATGCCTGTGGGTGAGGGGGCAAAAGAAGCAAAGATCACGAGCTCTTTGGAGTATTCTGTGCCCAAGATGGGCGTACCTACCAATTTGCACGTTATGGGCTTTTATGAATGATTCTCCTTTCTACTTTCTCTAATCAATATTTTATTTCATAGCAACCACAAATGCGTGGTAGAAGCAAGACAGCACAACTTGTGCACCACTATATGCAACAAAGGAAATTGAGGTGGCTTATTTTTTTTTTTTTCTTATCTGTTCTAATTCTTCGTGGCAAACTTCCTTTCTTCTTTGAGTTCTTCATACACCTTTAGAACAAAAGATATTTAAAGCCATTATTCAAGGCTGCAGTGTGAAATAGAGCTGCTCTCCTTGCTGGAGGTTAGAGAACCAGCACTAAAAATGAGCATAAGTTACAAGCAACACATTTTGCCCAATAGGTCTGATCATATTGCTGTTGTTTGTGTTCCTGGAGAATCACTGACCATTGCAAAGCAAAGCTTTCCATGACACGAGTGGCATTACAGAGGAAATATTCTCTGTCCTCATCCTCTGTTTTGTTGAGGGGAAATCTTGGTGGACCCATGGGTTTGATCCAGCCCATTGGAGAGAGAATCCTCAACACACATTGAGCGGTGTGACAACAGGTTGCTTTGGCCCTGCTAGGGTTGTCAGGGCTCAGAGTATGGTGTGGTGCCAGCACCCAGAGCTGTGTGTCTGCAGCTCCTTCTGAGCTCCTCCGCTCTGGGTCTGACACAACAGAGACTTTTTTTTCCTGCTTCTGTCAGCAGTTCTTGCAGATGATTGTCCATAAACAAGCATTTCATTGTTATAATTTATTATGAATTGCAGAAGCCTAGAGTGGCTGCTTGAGCTGAATTACAGCACGGAGTGCAGCAGTTACCAGAAATAAACACTGAGGCTCTTGGCTCTGTGCACCTGCCTGGAATTGTATAAGTGGGTACAGATCGTGCGTGGGAAGTCTGGAAGGGAAATTTTGGAGCTTCCCACCTGGGAAGGCAACTGATTCTGAATGAATAAAGTCACTGCACAGTCCTAATGCAGGTAGTGAGGGCCAGTGAGCTGCTTTTTTCTCACTGGTTTTAACCCTATTAAATGATTAGCTCTCTATTTAGATGTGTTTGTGATGATGGCAACTTGATTCCTGGGATGATGTATTCAAATTTGTGGCTATACTGGTGAATATTGTAGCTAGGTGATGCACTGAAACAGGCTGCCCAGGGAGTTGTTGGAGTCATTGTCCTTGGAGGTGTTTGAGAAAAAGGTAGATGTGGCATTGAGGGACATGAGTTAGTAGGCATGGTGGGGATGGGTTGATACTTGGGCTAAGTGTTCTTAGTCATTTTTTCCAACCTCAATGGTTGTATGATTCTAAGGGTTTAAAATTACAGATTTAAACCTTATGCTCATCATTGTGGGTTTCTGAAATACATGATGAGCCAGGTTGCTCAGCTAGGTAATTTGGTCAGATTGTATTAAGGTAATCGCTTATTTATCACATCCTGTCAGCTGAGAATCTGGCTCAAAATGCTTACACAGAATCACAAAATGGCCCAGGTTGGAAGGGACCTCAAGGATCATGAATCTCCAACCCCCCTGCCATAGACAGGGCCACCAATCTCCACATTTAATACTAGACCAGGCTGCCCAGGGCCCCATCCAACTTGGCCTTGAACACCTCCAGGGACGGGGCATCCACAAGCTCTCTGGGCAGCCTGTTCCAGCACCTCAACACTCTCCTAGTAAAGAACATCCAAACTAAATCTTCCCTCCCTCAACTTAAAAGCATTTCCCCTTGTCCTGCTGTTATCCACCCTTTCAAAGAGCTGACATCTCTCCTGTTTACAGGCTCCCTTTAGGTACTGAAAGGATGCAATTAGGTCACCCTGCAGCCTTCTTTTCTCCAGGCTGAACAAGCCCATCTCCCTCAGCCTGTCTTCATAGGGGAGGATCATGCGCTCATTACTCGTGTGATCAAGCATGTCATCCAGGAGGATCTGTTCCACGATCTTCCCAGCTACAGAGATGAGACTCACTGGCCTGTAGTTTCCTGGGTCCTTCTTGTTCCCTTTCTTATAAATGGGAGAGATGTGACCCTTCCTCCAGTCATCCTGGACCTCACCTGGCAGCCATGACTTTTTAAATACGATGGAGAGCGGCTCAGCCACCACCTCAACCAGCTCCTTCAGAACTTTGAGATGCAAGCCATCGAGCCCCATACACTTGTACACATTCAGTCTCATGAGGTGGTCTCAGACTTGCTCTGCCCTTCAGTGGGGGGGAGGATTCACTCCCCCAGTCCCTACCTACAAGGTTTAAGGATGCAGGGCTCAGGGACATGAGAAAAATTAGAATCCTGGCTGCCAGTGAAGACCGAGGCAAAGAACTCATTCAGCTATATTGAGCTGATTCTTGCAGTGCAAAGTTGTCTATGTGTTGTCACTTGAAGTGACATACAGTGAAAGGTGGGCAGTGGAGAGGCATTGTCATTGAATCACGAAATAATAGTAAAAAATCATAGAATCACAGAATGGATTAGAAAGGACATCAATGATCAGCTATTATTTCCAACTCCTTGCCACGGGTAGGTTGACAACCACAAAATCAGGCACAAGATAAGTTGCCCACAGCCCCATCCTTGATCTCCTGCCATTTACTGTGCCTTTGTAAACTCTCACACTGTCCTGTTCCAGGAGAAGCAACACTCTTCCTGCCTTGGAGAAGTGATGCTACCACATACGTGTGACTGTCGATAGCTACAGACTGTTTCCAGATTTTGTATCAGATGAAAATGTCATCCTTCTCTAAGGACATGGAGAATTTACCATGTTAAAGCATATAGAGAAATTATGATTTAGTGCATTACTCACTAACTCAAGCACTGGGTGTTTTTACAAAGCAGCAGTGAGTCAGGCTGGCAGGGCAGAGCAGAAAGCACCCTTATGCATGTTCCCTGGCATCTTGATGATGGTAATGGGAGGGAGCAGTGGTGCTGGCACAGCACAGACACGCGGTGATGTAGCAGTTTGCCACTGTCACCTGTCTGCTCTGGCACCAAAGTTCCTTTTAAAACTACCTGAAATTTCTTGCTTTTGCATGAAAACTGATAAATAAAAATATGAGTCAAATATATAAACATCCAGTCAAGAATCTGCATGAATTAGGAAGGTGTGTTTTAAAAAGCCTCTTTCTCCTTTTTTCTCCAAATTTCTAAATGTTAGCATACAAAAAGTTCTAGTATGGTGTAAATATCTTTGGGAAGTCCTTTCTCTCCTCGAGTTTTTATGATTCAGTATGTAATTTTATACAAATGTGTTCTCGGAGCAGTTTGAAAGCTTCCCTGTGAATTATTTCTGGCCTTCTGATGCTTTATGAAGCATCATATTTTGCAATTGAAATATTTTTAGCATGATTTTAGCACGTCTGATTTTCCAAAATCAGAGAGAGCCTCTCTTGAAACATGGAAAATGTGATAAACAGTTGAAGGGGAGTTTGGAAATAAAATGGATAAGATCTGGGTGATATTCTGATATTCTGTGCTGGACCCCCTTCTTCATCTCCTTTGCACTCAGACTCTTTCTGCATAGGAAATTCCAAGTCAGAAATGTGTGGGTTTTGTGGGGTTGGGAGTTGAGGAGGGGAGGGAACAAATGTAGAGAGTTATATCTGAGGAATTAATCTTTAGAAATGAAAGGCAGAAACAAAAATCCCCCCCTGACTTGGATATTGGGTAGTTCCACATTATTACACATTTCTTTCATCTTCCTCTAAAATAATAACTACTGCTGCCAGGGTTCTGGCAGCATGCTTCTGTGTACTACTTTCTTCAGTCTTTTCCCCTACTTTCAGCTCCTTTCATACTCATTTAATGGTGATAATTTGTTGGAATAAACTCATTTTGTCCAGAAGAAGACAAAAATTATCACTGATGATAATCATTATCAAGGGTGGTCAGGCACTGGAATGGACTGCCCAGGGAGGTGGTGGAGTCACCGACCCTGGGGGTATTCAAGGAAAGACTGGATGTTTTGTTGAGGGACATGGTTTAGTGGGAGCTATTGGTAATAAGTGAACAGTTGGACTGGATGATCTTTTAGGTCTTTTCCAACCTTGGTGATTCTATGATTCTAGATACTTTTCCTCTCTGTCCCCAAAACACAAATCCAGGGGTGAATTTGAGTCCAGACCAAAATCATCCATTGCAGATCAGTCTCTGAGCCACAGCACTGCCCAGCAAAGGGGGAATGCTGGAAGCTTGGTGCAGTTCACTCTTCAGCCTTTCCCAAAGATGCATTTGCATTAAAATTCCAACCCTGTCATGTCTTTCTCATGGTGAGCAACCTCTTCTTCCTCCCACTAGAGTCACTGAATGCGGGATCAATCCCCACCATGGTAATTATTTCCCAGCAATGGAAATGGGCACAGTGGGACAGTACACATGCAACAAAGATTGTACTGCATGAAGAAGGCGATATTTTTGGTTGCTCAGTGACTGCTTTAGTCTGTAGACCCCCCAGAGGCCGGGACTATCCGTCATGCTCTGTCACTACAGACAGCTGGCGCACAGCAGGAACTGCCTTTGTTGCTGCAGGCTTTTGTGTTGCATTAAGATTTTTATAATTAAATATGAAACAGCAGTTCAGAATAATACAAACCCAACCGGATGTTGTTTTTTTCCAGAACATCAGAGGGGTTCCATCGGCTTAATATATAATAGTTGGCCCACTGGTGTGCTGGGATCCTTGCTAGTCACACTGACCTGTTTTGCTGCACTGCTCTTGTACACACCAGTGCATTTGTGATCTCCTGATACTTGCTTGCTAATTAGACCACGGGAATTCTTCAGGGTGACCGTGTGGCTTGTTGGATGATTTCAAAGTACTCTCAGTCTTGTTCTTTGCAGTATTTCTTGGTGTGATAATCATCATCATCATCATTAGCAGTAGCAGCAGCAGCAAATTCCCAGGGTAAATTGGAGTTTAGAGAGGAATAATTCTGTGGCTGAAGCTTGGTTGTGAGCTGAGAGCTTGGGAGATGCCCTCTGTAATCACTCAGCCCTCCTGACTGGTTTGCTCCATCTGGAGTTAAAGGTTTTGTGATGTTTGCCTTAGGTGTTGCTGCCAGTTGGAACAGGTTTGGCTGAAATTTGCCCTAAAAATATTGCTTGTTCTCCTCTAATTTGAAGTCATTTCATGCATGTGAAGGTACATAAATGTATATCCAAGAAACAGCTACGAAACAAGATGGTCCAATGTTTGTTACCATGGTTGGGTCAAGGAAGGTTACCCACAATCATGGGAGTCAGTGTGACAAATAAAATCACAGTGTTCCCGAGAGGTCTGACCCATTTAGTATTTAGATTATATTTAGTATTTAGATTGTAGTATTTTCCAAAGAAAACTGCCATAGGTGCTTTGCAGGTCCTTTTAATACATGTATATACAGAATAGATTTTAACCAGGTACAAAATCTGTCCTAAGGATTTTCAGGTGTAGTTAGACTGACATATTTATTTCATTATAATGACCAGGGAAGGGAGGTCTGCAGAGAAAGACATTTGGTCTGCTGTGCATTCCATGTACATTTATTTTTATAATTTGTTATCAGCAAGTTTAAAACTGATGAGGATCCTTATAGTCAGAGCACATCCCATAATCCACATTGCACTGCCATTCTTACCAGGCAGAGGTCTGGGCCCTCAATGAGTGTCTCTCCCCAGAGCTGCCCCTCTCTCCTCAGCATCATTTAACCCTTACTGCAATAGTCAGACACTATCAGGAGGAGACCCCAGTCGCATTCAGGAATTTGTGTGACTGTGCCAAATTCACATCTGCTGTAAGTTTGATGACATCAGGAATTAATTCACAGGCAGTATTTTCCATATTCCTCCAGCTGGGGTCACATAGTTGCACTGAGCCCATCTCCTACAGTTTTATCTTTGCTCACAAGACAAGCATGTGACAGAGACTGTTTCACTTGAGTGTAACACAAGGATGCTAGATGGTTCTCATTAGTAACTAGGGTTACCCCACTGTGCTGAGGCCGTGACTGAGATCAGTGTCCTCACACTTTATTGCCCGTCAGGATCTGCCAGCTTTTTCTGTGCTATAGCCAGATTCTTCTGCTCTGGAGGGAGAGCATCCATGGATCACTGATGTTCCTGCAGTCTGCTTGGACTGTAAGGAAGATACATAGGTGCAGGACCACTGCCAATTTATTAGAGTGGGAATCTTGATTGACATCTATAGGTTTCATTCTGAGTATGCTGTAACAATTTATATGATTGGGTATCCTGGTGAGAATAAAGGGAATAAAGGCATCCACAGGTGTATCTCACCATGGCATGGTGTGGATAGATACTAGTGCTAAGTCTCAAACCAATCTCTTACCCCATGAAAGGATTTGGGTTTCCCCACATGGCTTTAAATGGGTCAAATGGTCCAAAGAGCTCTCTGTTTTTTTGTTCTTTTTTATTTTTTAAAATTTATTCTGCAGCTTTCTGCTAAAATAAATCTCCTGTGTTTCCACCCCTGGTTCTGCTGAGAACTTAAGATATACAGTGATTTATTTTCACTATTTCCTGCTTTACAGATCTTTGCTTTCTTTCTGATATAGGTATTGTATATTTTCACTTCATAGTGAAGTGAGCAGAGGAATGGGCTCTTGAGTCATAGCCTGGTTTCAATTGGAAAGGAATTGTAATGAGACTATAAAAAGAAGAGGCCTGCAGTGTATGTAATCCACATGAGGCATTTTGATGGAAGTGAGACGTGGTTGCTAAAGCATGCTTATGTCATTCTGATCTTACTAAATACGCTATGGAAAGGATAACATTCTCATGACATGGTGTCTGGTAGTCTTTATATTACTTTACTGAGAGATTACTCTGTGGCTGCTATTCAGTCCCATAGATTATACACAGTTTCCCATATTATTCTCAGCATGATTCAGATTATTTTTTCACTGAAAACATTCTGACACTACAGGCATGTAGAGAATGCATCTTGCCTTAGCCCTGACAGAGCAAGTTGGGGGGGATGCAACCATGACTGGTTTAGATGCACCAACCAGTCAATTTGTATCAGACACGCTTTGAGCATCAGTTTCTCCTCCGCTTTGTTACAGTCTATTATGAGCTGAATATTTTGCTCCTTTTGGAAGACCAATTTTTCTATTTTTGTTGCTTTCTTTTGCTCTGTTTTTCTATTACAACTTCTTGCTCTTGAACAATTATTGTGTAAATTTAAAGCATACATTTTATTTTTTGCTGTGGAAAAAAGGACAGCCAGGGTTGAGCTTCGATAAGATGCGAACAAGAACTTAATTTATCCTGACAACTTTTAGAGGGAAGAATTGTTGAAGAAAGATATGAATGTTTATAAAAACAGACTTTGGAGAACAGTAACCTTCCTGCTAGCTACAGACGTGTTTCTCCTTCAGAAGACATTCTGTAATTGTAAAGGTGTATAATTTCAGAGGATGTCATGGTTGTCATGGCAATTGCATTAATATTGCATGGGCATAAAGTGTGCACTAACATGGTGTCCATACCTTCTGCCCCCAGGCTACCACGAGTGACTCATTTTTCCATTTAGAATTGTGTTAATTTTTCCCTATGAGCATACATATTACAAATATCAACTAAAGACCCTTCAGTTTTTCACTCAATTTGCACAGAGTGCCATTCTATTCCACATTAGGAAGGGACTTTTTAAATCTTTTTTTAAAAACAATAGATAACCTTTTTTTTTTTTTTTTTTTTTTGTATTGCTGCACAAACACTGAGAGAAGTAGTGGATGTAATAAAGCCTGCATCACAGATTTAAGACACAATTATTGTCTCGGTTATCTGCTACATTTATGTCTTTTCCCCTTGAATTTTCCTTGTCGTTCTGTCTCAGGTTGAAACTTATTGCTATTTAAGTAGATGAAATGAGCCACGAGATAATAAGAAGAACCAGAAAACCACAGAAATTCTGAGTGGTTGAGATTGTGCTACTATTGCACGTGTTATGCCAGCTGTGCTGGAACTGAGGAAAGCTGAGGTCTCTGGGATGGAAATAACCAGATCTGTGTGACAGAGGCTATGGATTTTTCTTTCCTTTCAGTTGACTTCAGTGGGCTTTACAATAACATGTAAGAATGCATGACATGATCCTTTATGCTTCCTTTACCTATGGTGTCTCACGGAAAATGCAAAGCTGTAGTAACAGCCAAAAAAGCTCCAAAGCATGCAGCTGTCACGCATACACCTGCACTGCCTGCATGGGGATGAGCCCAGCCTCATAATGTTTGGATAAAACCCATTTTGGAGCTACAGTTACAGCAGCATTCATCCCTGCTAGTTCAGCTGTGCTTGTTTAAGCAAACGACCTCCTTCTCTACTGTCTGCACTGGCTGCCTTTGAATTGTATGTACATTTTAGGACTTTAAAACCCTAAATAAGGCCAATCTGTCTATGTCTGTTAAGTGGCTCAGAGGATTCATTTCTCTCCTGTTTCCATACTACTGCACCTCCAGCAACTACAGCAGTGTCAGGAGAGCAGAGAGGAAAAGTACTCTTTTAAGATAAAGTTATAGTTCGCATGGAGGCAGCTTTGCCTGCTCTCCTTGGTTAGCAACATTCTTCAATTAAGTTTCACACCTGTATCATGGTTGATGTGATACACCCAGCATCTCAGACGGGTGTCATAGACATATCTCTTCAATATTCACAAATATAAGACTATTTTTCAACATGTAGCATGTTGTGTCCACCTAGAACATAAACATAAGCTCCTCTGCAATTTTTCTTAATGCCCAAGTTGCTTCCCTTGCTGTTTAAGTCATGCTGGTAGGGAAGTGGCTGGCTGGCCATCACTGCCCCAAGCCTTGTAGTACTTAAATGTTCCTCCTCCATCCTCCATGCAAAATAGGGTCTGCCATTCTTATGACTGTTTGGCTCATTAAGAAGTTAGCAGCTGTTTGCTTGTGGTCATTTTATAATGCATTATATTTGTACTTTATGGTACACTCAGAGCTTACCCAGAGTTTAGGATAGGTGGCTATTTGTTCAATAGTCATAAATACTTCAATTATAGCTGTATTTGTAATACATTAGATTAGAGGCTAGAAACAATTAACTCCTTCAATCTATAATAAAAGTCTTAGGGGGATGGTATCTTCCTTCAATCAGTGTGGAGCACCACATCCAAAGCACAGCATTAGGGACCCGGGAGGGCTGTCACATGCAGTAAGCCAACAGCAAAATGCCTTTACTCAGCAAGAAACCCATTTCAGGAACACGCACAAGCTGTGCTCCATATCACTTCCTCAGGATTACAATTCTTCCTTGCAGCCTTCTTTTTCAGCACCTGAAACATTCCAGCTGTTTTGATTTTTCTCTCCTCCTAATTAGAGCAAATCAGGTTTCTTTTTCAGTGCTTGGTTATGATTTGTAATTAATAGGAGGGTGGAGAAGGGATAAAAATTCATTTGATTGAGAGGATCTGTTCTGCCAAGTGAGGAAATGAAAACCACAAGCTGCAAGAAATTTGCTCATTAGAGAAATATTAAACATTCTGTTGTAAAACAGAATTCTTCATGGTGCTTCTTTTTCTTGAGAGAGTTAAACCTTACATTTTCAGGTGAAAAAAGAGATACATTAAGTTTTGCCACAAGTCTTTAATTAGCGATACTATAAAGCAGAAGGAAAACACAAACTGATTTCAGTGTCACTACCACAGATATGCACAGATCTCCCCTTACTCTTTCTAAGGGCCGTGGGGTTTCTGACAACTGTGTAGGGCCAGAAACACTAATATTCCTTTAACTAAGACTGTCAGAGAATTTCAGGTGCTATTACGGGTGGAAAGCATCAGAAATTAGAAGGTGTCTTTAGAAGAGACATCATTCTGCTATGCAGAACTGTGCCTTCTTGACATATTGCATGTAATATATATATAAATATATATATATGTTGTATATGTATACATACATACATACATACATACACACACACATATATATATAACATGTAATGTATATATAAAGTCTCTTGAAGATGCTGTCAGGTATTTTTCACTCTTCAAGGACAACCACTTTCAAGGTTAGCTATCCTCACTTATACTCTTGGTGGCTTTTGTTCCTGATACTGCCTCTGTAAATCTGTATTAAAAAAAAAAACAAACACAAAACATTTAATCAATATCAAGCACATTCAGCAGAGACAACCCCATTGTTTGAAAAATGAGCCGTGACCAGTCTGTGTGTGCTAAACAGACAGCTGGCAGAAATAGCTGCTCCTTGTTCTTCTCACCATCAGTGAGTCCAAGGTCCAGCCTGATTTCCCTGTTACCAACAGTAAACACCTGCTGGCTGTGAACAGACTGAAAGCCTTGGCTAGGATTTGTTTATCCTGTCATGCAGTTAAAGCCTCTCTGTCCTAAACTCTTTCAGTCTCTCTACGGACTCCTGTCTGGGTGCCTTATCCATGCACACAACTCAGCCTCAAGTACATCTCCTTGGATCACTGGTCAGTGAGGGGTTAACACTGTTTTGGGTCATCTCCATGAAACCAAGTTCCATTGCAGGAGTTAGTGGCCAGTGAAGCGTCCCTTAGGGAGGGCTGACCCTTAGCAGGGTCATGGAAACCTCTCTGGGTGAAATTTAAAATGAAAATAGAAACACACAAAAAAGTCTGCACCATCCTTTCTGTGTAGTTGAAGTAAGGATGGAAAAGGACTTTTTCCTCTTAATCACTGTATAAATGTAAACTAATGAAAAATCTTTAAGAAATTCTTAACCTTTCTGAGTCTATATGAATAAATTGATCTCACTCAGAGGATCCATAGGCTTGGTGCCATTCACTGAGGCAAAACTGCAGCAGGAGGTGATGCTGTATGATAATACATGTGGAATTAGGTTTTTTCAACCTACTATTTCATTCCTTACTATTTTAAATAGCGTTTCCCACATGAAAACTCTGGATTGAGGTAGTTATTAGAGCTGCTGCTTGTTGACAGCCTGTACTGCACAGTGATGGATTAAACCTCGTGATTTTCTGTCTTGTGCCTCATGACTCGGTGCACAGACAAAGTCTCTCATATTTTGTACATCCTTCTGATGTGCAATGGGGTTTGCACCGGGTCTTGCTGCTGCCCAATATGAAGGAGATAAGGCCAGAGAGCTACTGCCACAGGTTGTCCCACAGAACCAACACTTCAGACTCAGCCTTATTAATCTCTCCATTCATCTCTTCCATGAATAGCCATGAATATGGAGACAAAATGCATCATCAGAGCTGGCAGAATGCAAAAATCTCTCTGGTACATACTTGTTTTGCATCTGACATCAGCAAATTAAAAGGGCCAAAGTCCCCAAAGGAATGGTTGAGTAAGCTGAGGTGACGGGAGGTTGCATATCTTTGTCTTCTCAGTCCTATACATTTAGCCTATTTGCAAGTAAAACCATGCAAAGCTCCTCCCCCAGCATGCTTTCCAAGACAGCAGCTGGGATGCTCAAAGAGTGCTTGGTCATGCAGGTTTCTGGAAGAGGAGAGGTAGCTGATCCTTGATGAGAGTTGCTGTGCTGGAAGTGAACAGAGGAAGCAATGTTCTGCTTTGCACTCCAGCCAGCAGTAATCTCTTTCCCTGCTGAATGCTGCATTTTTTTTCCTTTATAAAAACATTAATCTGCAGGGTATTGGTACATGGTCAGACCCTGCCAAGAACAAATTGTTAAGTAGTTGCTGTGCTCATTGCTTCTAGAAGCTGTAACTGTTGGTCCTCAATTTACAAAATAAGTATCATAGGGCAAAAATGTGTTGGCTGTGACATTTTTTTTTCCCAGAAGAATTAATTCTAAACTGATGGACTAAGAAACAATTCTTAGAAGGCTCTATTGTTTCAGCAGCTGTTGTTTATACACAAAACAGAGGAAATTTGGTTAAATTTGAGTGATATGTTCTTATATTTCAAAACATGACCTGCTTTAGAGTCTCAGTTTTCACTTGGCTTTAGATCATGCTACAGACGCATCTCAGCTACATTTTCTGGCTGAGAAGAACTTACAGAAATTCACCCTCTGCGGTGCTGGACTCAACCTGCAGTATCTATGATTCTATCCAGGGGCAGCCCAGCAGCAATTCCCCTGCTCCAGCTCCAGCCCAGCCCCGTGCTTTCTGCAGAGCCTCCAGCTATCCTTCAGCACTTTAAAATCCCATCTCTGAGACCCTGTGGCTTCCAAAACCCTTCCTAAAGCACTACATGAGAGAAAACAGTTCCAACAGGGCTATGCACAAGCTGATATTTTTCTTAGAGGCACTTTCTGGAAATGCTGGAACAGAGGAGCCAAACTTCTGTCAAGGGCATTTCCTGGAAGGCCTACATTTTTTTTTCCATAGGGCAGATCTAAAAACTATCACACATACGAGCAGCTCTGCTCAAATCTATTGCCCATTTTCACAATTAAGGAGCTATAGTAGCACAATAGATTTCACTAAGAATGATGGCAATAGTGAATATGCTGAGATAATGAAATCTGCGATAATTTTACAATGGAGAAATCCAGAAGTACATGGTTTGTGCCAGTTTGAGGTTAGTAAGTAAGAGTTATGATCATCTGTATCATTTTGTCCTTGAACTTCACTGGCATTTTCATGCTTTGTCAGAACCTAAAAATGGAAATATTGTCAAATACTATATCATCTCATCAGAGAGCTTCATTTTTTCCCCTTCTGTGGTTAGTTATTAAAGCTATTGCTGTTCACTGTAATGGAAGCTGTGTCAGACCGCTCTATTCCCCAGATGCTCACCATTTGGGAATGTACATATCTGTCTTCTTGTAATGACAAATAACACTGTTGTGCCGGTGATGAATTCTGCCGTCATTTCAGTAGTATTTTTGCAGTAATTTGTAACAGTTTGTAAGGCTGAGACAGCAGAAAGCATCACGGGAAGCCTAATTCTTAGGGCATTTGTCTAGAAAAAGAGGAGAGTCCTAACATTGCTTATAGGGCTGGGAGACTTTGACCTCTTTAGTGTTTTGCCACATGAACTTTCCAGTAATTCTAGTGCACTGAGAAAACACTGGGTTTAATGACAAATGTGTTAATAAATCCTTTCCTTAGGCTTTTAGTTGGCTTTCACAAGAGAGAAATATTTAATTTAAAATGTCACTGACCGCTCTCAGGTATGAGGTTAACACTACAAATCTTGGTGTACTCTCACCTCTCAGTAGGTTATTAAATTGGCACTGACTACTGATTTATTTGGTCATAAATTGCTTGATAATCAACAATAATTAAGAAGCTCCTTTCACCCTATGTGTCAACTTCAGGTGGGCGTTGGGAAGCAGAATGGAAATGGATAGTCTATTTTTGATGGTAATTTAGAACTGCATGTGAATAAATGGAATATAAAATAAATGTCTTCAATATCTGAATTTTGCTTTCAGAAGAGCTTTCTGAATTAGATATTATTATTAAGTATTTTTGTTTTGTTTTGTTTTTTAAACAGATTAAAAAAAACACTATTACATTTCTTTTTTCAAATAACCAATAATGTTTCTGTGTAGGGATTCTTATATGGGAAATGGTTGCTTGTGCAATTTCTTTCTGAAATGGAGCTGATTGGTTTTGAAGTTCCAGAGTTCTGGGAGGCCCATCGTTAGTAAATAGAAGCTCCTAATGCCAACAAATTCCCCAGCTGGCAGCTGGAAGCTGGAGTAGGACTTGAACTTTTCTACATTTACAAATTTCACTATTGAAATGTAGGAAAAAAAAAATAATAATGAAATAAATGTCTCTTGTTTCTCTCCCACAGAATTGCTAGGCCTCCAATACTCAAGAAAGGTGTAAAATGGGAAAATAATTGGTGCAAATGATACCACCAGCAAAGATGACAGGATACAAAATAGGAGCAATTAATTTAGGGAATGTCAGAATGATATTTTGATATCCACCAAAAGGAGGCCTGAGGCTCAACAACAAGCATTTTGACAGACATAAATTGTTAAAGACCTATAAACTTCCTATAATATAGTCCATGATTTTGAGCTAAAGATGTAGAGTAGTTGGAATATGTTACTCAAGTTTATATATTTAGATTCTGTATTGGCACTTTTCCATTCCCAACACTTTCTGGTGCAGAACCTTTTCCTAGCAACTCTCAACCCTCCCATGATGTTCCCTTGGTCCTGTTGACCAGAGAACAGAGATCAGCACCTCAGACTGAGTTAGTACTTCTGTGAAAGCCTAAATCCTCCTTTCTCCATCCCAACCCCTCCCATCCCCAGTCACACCAATTGTGCTCCAGTATCTTTCCCAAGCAGACTTTCTCAATGGTTCCAAATGGTCACTTGTGTATTTACACAGTCACTAGGGCTATATTAACGGGAACCTATGCAAGCATATTCTTTCAACCAAGGTATTTTTCACAGAAAAGGAGAGAGATACTGTTGCTGGTATCCAAACACAGAAATATATCCCATTAATGCATGCTTTGTGGTTAGGTTACCTTAATATTTCTAAGATGCCAGTGTCTCTTGGTAGAACATTGTGTACTTGCTGCAATTTACTTGCTAGGGATGATAAAATACAAAAAGAAGTCTGGTGGTGCTAGACAAATACGATTTTCCA
Organism: Excalfactoria chinensis; assembly: GCF_039878825.1. Lineage (NCBI taxonomy): Eukaryota > Metazoa > Chordata > Aves > Galliformes > Phasianidae > Excalfactoria > Excalfactoria chinensis. The sequence goes on along the minus strand of NC_092825.1, from coordinate 10,159,759 downwards.
TATGCTATTTTTATTTATTTGGACTTTTTTTAAGATATTAAATTTAGAAATTTGATCTATTTACCAAATTTTTAGCCAGATCAATTCTGGTCATAGTCACAAACAGACATTCCTCTGTTGGCTGGTTGTCTATTTTATTTTATTTTATTTATTTTTATTTTTATTTTTTTGCCATGAGTAGAAGCAAAGATTAACAATTTAAAGGTGGAATGGATAAGCTTAAGTAGCATAAGGTTCTTGGTCATCATATGAGTCCCTCTGCTTAGAATTTCATTTCATATTCTGAAGCAGTTACATTCTTGATGTTTCAGTCCCAGTGAATCATGATCACAACATAGTACAGCACTCTCTGTGGAAGCTGAGATGAAATCTAGCAGCACACACATTTGTAATATTGTAATTTCAGGTCTGTAATATACCTGAAATAAACATGCAGTCTTTTCAAACTGCTGCTGTGTGTATTTTATGGACCTGAAACCAGAATGTAGTTGGCATTTGGTGGGTACAAGTAAAACTGAAAAAAAATATAGTAAGAAAATTTCAAATCTCCTATGTGTTACACATTGCTTGCTGTAGCTACCTCATTAAAAGCCTGGATATTTTCAAGGTAGCATTAAGTGTCACATGATGACAGAACAATAGGGCAATGATCTGAAATAGTCATCTTCTGGAGTGTTGCCTGTAAAGACATACTTTTGTTTAGTTCTTACACGAACTGTAAGTATAGTTCCTCATTGATCTATGACTTGGAGAGTTTAGAGATGGAGCCTTCTGGTACAAATCAATACAGATGTGACCACTCATCTAATAATAACATTATATTTTAAGTGTAGAAAACAATTTATTTAATACTATTAGCATTTTAATTAAAACCAGTGCTGCTAATGAATTGCTGAAGATTCACAGAACAACTCTAACAAAATAAACAATTTAAAAGAGATTTACAGACACTATATCTATCTCTGCTTTGCCTGTTGAACCCAATATACTGTGTCTGTATCCCAGCCATTCGATCTCCTCACCTTCTGTTACTGATTCTCAAAGAAATATGTGGTACACAATACGTATTTAACAGAAGCATATCACTTACTTGTGGTCTATTAGAAATCACTCTGGAGGAAATATGAGTACTGAAGTCCTAAGCCCGCCCAACAGTGAGAACTTTTTATATTAATTCCCCACTTCCATGGACACACGTGCTTAGAAATTACTTGATTTTTCCTGCTATCCCTCGCCCCCCCCCTTTTTTTTTTTTCTGATAATTCTGCCACAGTCCAGATAACTCCTGTCTGCACTCTTTCACCCAGTTCTTCTTACCAGTATTTTTTTTTCAACTTATATTTCATTTTCCCCTTTTCTTGTCTCATTCTGTTTTTTTCCCCCTTTCAATGAGCACACATGGCAGCACAGGGGATCATTCAGTGCTGTAAGAGGAAATAGGAATCTTAAAGTGTTAGAAAGCTTAGAAAGCATTGTATTGAACAAAGTTTTGCGGTAAGGAGACAGATTTAGCAAAGTTTAGGTAATTCTAAGTAACCTCCTGAGAACTTTAAATCCTGTTCTTATTAACAAGTATTTGAAAACAGGGCAATCAACAACAGCTTTGGTGGTGAGGACTAAGACCTGGGGTTTATGTTTTTTATTTGCTTTTCTAATTAGTCACTCCTGCTCTTGCACAGCATGTCTAACATCCAAACTCTGGGTTTTATGCTGATCCTTTCTTAATCTTTAAAATGTTCATTATACTGCCATACTTAACTGAGAAAGTAATAATTCTTCTTTCATGGATGGCAGTATTTGAGAAAGGTACTGATGTTACTTAATAAGAGTACTAGATCCTCTATGCTGTAAGCTTGACATCTTCTATCCAACTGTTTTTCACCTTTCTTCCTTAATCCTTTGCTGAAGAGATTATCACAAAATACAATTTTTCACAAGTTTATGGGACTCCATTATTCTTTTTCCATGGGAACAAAATAGGAAATATATTTAAATTTCCCCAAAAATTCTTGTCTCAGATGCTTTGTTTCAATTAAGAATATCTTATCAGCAAAATATTCACATCAGATTTTGAATTTTGGTTTCAAAAGATGTATTTTAATATTGATATTTCTTTACATTACTTTTAAAAACTCTTTCATCCTTTTTTATCTTTTGTTGGATCTTAAAAACCTACCTCTGGAGAAAAGGGCTGCAGCACTTGTGAAGCCCTCTTCCTTTCTGCTATAGAATATGAATATTGCTTTTTCACAGCTCTCCTGTAAGACTTCCACAGTTTCCAAAAGCTCCCACTCAGCGTGAAAACCCAGCTGAAAGCTAGGGAAAAATATATCTCAATTACTCTGCAGAAACCTGGCCAAATCCATTAATCCCAAGGCCCACTAACTGATGAGTGTCCTGAATTTCTGTGTTTCTAGGGAGTGAATTGTACGACATACCAAAAATGTGCTTCTCTGGTGTATTCAGGGTGTCCTGCTTTGGCTGTGATTAGCAAAACAAATTCCAGCTCCTTGTGCCACTCATTCATCTGTGATGTTTCATCCTGTTCTCTTCACCTCTTCATATGCTGTGCTGTACTGAACTTTACCTCCTGCTTATATGTCCCTCCTTTTAAGCCAGCTGTGATTTTCTCAGCTGATTGAGCCCTTGCTGGGAGATAACAGCTTATTGTTTTCTTGATCAGCAAGCTCTCTCACAAACTAGTTTGTATTATCAGAAAAAAAGCCCTGCAAAATCTTCACAGCAGATTTAGCTCAAGCCACAGGCTGGTCTTGAGCATATAAGGCATTATGAAAAGAGATTTTATCAGTCTCTGTTCAGTTGGATTATAAATGATGCCATCAGGCTGCACTGGATATAAATTTGCAATAGCTATGAACATTTCTGTCTTTACAGATGTAGCTTTGGGATTCATCATACATGAAGTCAAACGTTTCTGTCCTCTCACAGTCAGAGCAGTTTTTGACATCTCACACAGGCTTTAGGAAGCAAAGTCTTTATATCTGAAGCAGTACTTTTCTGTGTCTATTTTTAGAGACCTGAGGGTGGATTCTTTTCTTTCCCAAGTATAAGAGAGCCTTGCCGAGCTTTGACTATTTGTTTTCTTCCTTACGTGTCTTCATCTATTATTACTCCAGGATGATTCACATTGCTTTCTGAGCTTGTATGCTGGGATGCCTGTTGTGGGGAGCTTAGCAACTGCCTTGCACTGAAAGCCCATGCCGGCTGCAGCACGGCTGATGCTTAACCTTTACTCTGCTCTGTCAGGAAAAAGGTCATTGCTATGAGCTCATGACTGAGAAATGTTCTGCAACATTTGATTACCATCCTCCGTATGTACCACCTCCCTCTATTTTCTGCTTTCATTGTAATATTTCTGTTGCCTTGTTACCCGCTGTCCTTCAACCTATGTCTTGCAACACAGATGGTCAGAGTTAGGCAACATAAGCACAAGAAAATAAAAGAATCCTACATCTTTCATTTTAGTTACATATCCTAAAGTAATGGACCACATTTTCCACTGCCATCTCCAAAATTATTTCTGTGTATTTTGTTGAATTTTCATGGACTGAACTGATGGAGAGTCTACAAAGCTCAGGACTTAAATCACAATTCTTGCCTAGAACTTGCATTGGTAGTGACTGGCTCTATAGAATTTGGATATATTCTTTATTAATTACATAGAGTTAATTTCTTGATAGAGTTTGTTTGTTTGTTTGTTTGTTTGTTTTGTTTTGTTTTGTTTTGTTTTTTAACCACTAGGCTAAAATAATTTCAGATGGAATGCATTATGTTCGGATGTGGTGCTCAGGATATGATTTAGTGGAGGGTTGTTAGTTTGGGTAGTGTGGTTAGGTTGTGGTTGGAATTTGTGATCTTCAAGGTCTTTTCTGACCTGAGTAATTATATGTTTACAAGGACTTTTAATGACAATTTCTAGAAATTCAAAAAAGAGGGATAGCAACGAAATGAAGAATTTAGATTTTTAAGCTAGGCATGCCATCAGTACTTGTCAGCCTGCTCAAAAGTAAAGATAAATAATAGTGAAGAAAGCAAAGACAGTTGTCAGATTTTAAACTCAAGTAAAATCATGGGCTGACAGACTGCAAAACCTTCCAACTACATTTTCAGAAATGGTCTTTTAAAAAATAAGTTGATAGCACTTTTTATGCAGGTAAAGAATAAAAGCTGGATAATGGGACAAACTGCAAAAGTATGCATGATTAAATGGGTACTACTGGAAACAGAGGCCCCATTTTTCACTTGATTTGTGTGGGAATTAAGAGCAATAATAGGTGCTTCAAGGAAAACACATCATGTGTTCTTAGAAGCTGAATATATTCTTCAAGCAATTATATGTACAGCCACTTTGTGCATCAAATCCTGGAGACTTTTTGGCTAGCACTTTAAGTGAGGAATCATTCCTGGAGCGTTGCATGCTAACCCTCTCAGCTGCCCTTGGCTTCCTGATGCTGGGGCTTACAGATGTTCTCATTCACACCCCAGGGAAAAAATGCTATATTTTCTCTATTTATCTACCTCCTGAATCTACTTTAAAATATTTTATTAGTTAGACAGCTCAGGATGATTGGGCTGATCCTCTTTGCTTATTTGCAGCTTAACGGAATATTAAAAATAGCAGTGATAAGACCAGCCCTACTTTAGGAGAAGGTGAGCTCAGATCACTTTTATTGTGGGTAAGGCTTTACCAGTTATGAGAAACAGCTTTGGGATTACAGCTATTTGTGGGGTGAAATAAAATGTTCCCTTTCAAAATCTCTGTTTTCCTTATCCAACAGAATTCAAGGCTCCACACCTGCCTGACCAGCAAGCCCAAAGGTCAGCTGTGAGCCTTGGAGATTCATTTCTCTTAAGCAATTCATTGAAGAAGCTACATCAGTAAGCAGGAAATGCCTGCATGAAAGGTCTGTCACCCTGTTGAAATTACAAATGGAAAATCTTGCAGTAAGGTAAAAAAAAGTTATAAAATCTGGAAGATGTCAGATGGCTAAGAAGCAATACCAGTATCAAACGTAGCAATCTATGTGTGAAGATCAAGATTTCAGTTGCAAAAGGGGTCTTCACAACTAACAGTAAACACAAGATAGTACATACAAAATTTGACAGCTCGATGTTAAATGATTTTTACCCTTATGAAGAAATGCGTTTTTCCTTGATACTAACACACGTAATTTTGATTGCTTTCTCCACAGGCCCCAACAAATGACAGCAAATAAAAATTAAGGAAGAAAACCAGCAAAGAAACATTAAGAACATTTGTTACCCTTGTCTTCTGTTTCAATGTGGAAGCACTGAAACTGGAAATCACAGACCTGCTGCTCCTACTTTCATTACAGCCTGAAAGCTGAGCATTATTCCAAACTACTCCTGAATAAGGTGAATCCTTGCAATTAGCAGGTCTAATTTCATGGCAATTGTTCCATTGAGATAATGCAAAATCTGTGTTCTGCGTACAGTACCGACAGTGACAGTTTGGCTAGAGAGTTGCCCTCACATTTCTACATCTTACTGTGGTTAACACAAATACTGAAAACACAGAATTGCCTGGATTAAAATTATATGATTGTTAAATGCAAGGATTTGCTCTTCCCTTTCCACCCCATTTTCATAGAATCATAGAATTACTCTGGTTGGAAAAGACCGTAAAGAGTAAGAGCAACCATGACCCAACCATACTACCCTAACAACCCTCTGCTAAATCATGTCCCTGAGCACCACATCTAAATGATTTTTAAACACATCCAGGGATGGTGACCCAACCACCTCCCTGGGGAGCCTGTTCCAGTGCTTAACAACCATTTCTGTAAATAAATTTTTCCTTATACCCAACCTGAACTTACCCTGGCACAACCTGAGGCCATTTCCCCTCATTCTGTCATCTGTAAACAGTGAGAAGAGACCAGCTCTGCTCTCGCTGTAAGCACCTTTCAGACATCATTGGAAGAGAGCAATAAAGTCTCCCCTCAGCCTCCTTTTCCCCAGACTAAACAGCCCCAGTTCCTTACGTTTCTCCTCATAGGGCACATTCTCCAAGCCTTTCACAAGCCTTGTTGCCCTTCTTTGGACCTGCTCCGGCACCTCACTATTCCAAAAGGGAACACAGTACTCAAGGTGAGACCTCACCAATGCCAAGTACATGGGCAGAATGACTTCCCTAGTCCTGCTCATCCAACCATTCCTGATACAAGCTAGGATGCCACTGGCCGTCTTGGTCACCTGTGCACACTGCTGGCTCATATTCATCCAACTGTCCATCAATACACCAAGATCCCTTTCCATCAGGCAGCTTTGCAGCTACTCCCCAAGCCTGTAGGGTTGCCTGGAGTTGATGCGACCAAAATGCAGGACCTGACACTTGGCCCCTACTGAAACTCATACAGTCTGTCTTAGCCCATCAATCCAGTGTACTGACACTGAGCTCAATTTGTTGAATACAAAGACTTAAATGGAGTCTGAGGATGTCTTCTAATTAGTGCTTGGTAGGAAGGAGGTTCTTTGTTTTATTTTATTTTTTTTGCTTCTGAAAGAGGCTGACAACACAGACTTCATATCCCAGCCCAGTTGTCCTGATGGCTGGGTTACCCCCTGTGCCTTAATGGATTTCTGTCTCTCTGTTCTCCTCTCTCCTGTCTTCTCCACTCTTCCTCATTTTTTCTGCTCCTAATCACATGTTTCTGCAAACTATTATTTCTAGGCACATTGACTGTCACAAGATTATTTGGTTTAAGGTCATGAGACTTCAAGTTCTGCTTTTTTTTTTTATCTCTCTGTATTTTTAATGGGCCCTTTAGAATTCCCTTCATTAAGTTTAAGTCTGCAACCAGTGTTGCAGATATGAGCAAAACAGAAGAGCTGAGTGATAGTCAGACCTCAAATCTCAAATCTCAAGTGAATCTGTATATGAAGTACAGAACTGAAAAATGATGCAATTACTTCAGCAAGTCCCTAGAAGCAAAATCCCCATGCTTACAACCTCCTCAAGCCCTGGTAGGATTTTAAGATATAGCTTTTTTGCTCCTCCTGAATAGATTTGAATCGTCATAGAATCATTTAAGTTTTAAAGGACCTTTAAAGACCATCTAGTCCAACCTACAGCAATGAACAGAGACGCGTACAGTTAGATCAGGGTGCTCAGAGAGCTGTACAACCTGATCAGGGATGGGGTATATATCACCTCTCTGGGCAGTCTGATCAGTTCCTCACCACTCATTTGAATGGGTCACCAGCTTGGATCAGGTGAGCAGAATGGAGCTGAGAGATGCTTTCAACCTGGACTTACTTAAACTGATTTAGATTATATATATATAAATGATTTGCCTTGTATATATTGAAGATGCTGAGTTGTGATGATCAAATCCCATGTACTAAATGTAATTATATTGTGAGATGAGACAACGGGTCACCATCATAGTAAGTCTCCCATGATATTTTTGTTGGTTTAAGTAATGTTTACTTAAGTTATCAGCACATGCAATAAGCTTGTAAGATCAGGTTAGCCAAGTCAACTGAAAACAGCAGCGAATTTAGCACTCACAGTCTGTCTGTACCACAGTGATTTCTGAAAATGTCCCCAAAAAGAAGAGGGCTGAAATAGCGCCAAAGCAACACAATGAACAACTGACCTGCATGGACCCAGAATCCTTCCCAGAACTTTCTGGAAACCCCTGCCATAGGTTCCCTAAGAGGACAAACAGACCTTTGTTCAAAAGGCTTGTGGAATTCTAATTCTTGAGTTAGTTGGTTTAGTCAGAATTTTCTCTTGTTAGTAAAGGCACAGTCTCTCTCCTTTGTTCTCTAACTCCATTTGTGCAGCTTGGTGGCTGCTAGTGAGCCAAAGCCCCACTGTAGCACTTGAGTGCTACACAAAAACAAACAGAAACTCAAGAACCCTTGCTAATCCTCAGTGTCATGTGAGACTCTGCATGGTTTATGGACCAGGTCATTAACTTGCTTTACTAAGCAGGCAATAATTGAATCATTAAGGTTGGAAAGACCAATAAGATCATGGAATCATGGAATGGCCTGGGTTAAAAATTACCACAGTGATCATCTAGTTTCAACCCCCCTGCTATGTGCAGGGTTGCCAAGATCATCTAGTCTGATCATCAGCCTGTGATTGCTCTAGACCACATCTCCCAGTACCAAGCTACTCTTCTAGAACACCTCTGGGAACAGTGACCATGAGCAGCCTGTTCCAACACCTCACCACTCTTTCTGACAAGAATTTTTTCCTAAAATCCAACCTGAACCTCCTCTCGTGCAACATACAGCCATTACCTCTTGTCCTACCATGTGATTGATTATATTTCATTAATTATTACTGGAGCACCCTGACTTTAAAGTTGGTATGCCTTGTATAGCCTTTGATAGGTGCCTCTGTTTAGAACGCAATGTTTGTTTCTTTGTTTTCAATTGAGACTGTTGCTAATAAAACACAGTGTAGTGTCCTTGCTATAATTTTCGCCTTGTCCTTCTTTCACTTTGTTCTCTTATCTTGTGTATTTGAACTCCTCACGTTGCACAGTTTAGCGAACACCCTGATGTGAACATTCTGTTTATCTTTGTAACAGAATTAACAACCAGATACCAGCTAGACAAATCCAGCAGAAGAAAAAACACGCATTTTCTTAACTATCCAGGGAAGCAGAAGCTGGATCTTGCAAGTGAGATCTTATCCTGAGACACTGTGTGCAGTTGTTACCCTCAGCAAACTTGCTCAGAGCAAATATGCCAGCTGGGAAGCCAGGGGAGAGTGGCAGGTTCTTACCAAGCCTCAAATATTTGTTCTGAGACAGCCCTAGTCAGCTGCTAGCAAAGGCAGCAAAGCTGCTAGCAAAACATCATTTGGACTTTGCAGAGGATTATAGAACTGTCGTGCATTTTTCAGTTGTGGCCACAAATATTTGTTTTCTTGCTAAAGCAATGGCTTGAGGGTAAATTTACTCAGACTTCTTACAAACCTCCTTATGTAATGTTTGTGGTCAGATGATTTTCAAGGAAATTAAAAAAAAAACAAAACCAAAAACTTTTGTAAGGTTGTACAGCTCTGGACAGCCAACCCATGCTGTGGGAAGGAGCTACTGAGTGTTAAGCTCCTGAGATGTAGGTGGAAATCTCCCCTTTACAGGAGCATCCATTCTCCACAGCATATTGGGTGAGGCCATGAGAGACCTCATCCATGGCATGTCTTGCTGATGTTGAGGTCAGCTCTTGATAAGGACTTTGAACTAAGTGTGCAAGTCAGAAATCTCTCTACCCACAAGTCCCTTCTGTACACAGTGTTTTCTTAACATCAGCACAGCAAACATAACACAGGTTTTGGGGAAATTTGATGATTCTGATCAAATTGTTCTGCACTGAAATTAAGCAGCAGCAAAGTTTGGGTTACTTCTAGCTGGCATTCCTTTTTTTTGTTGTTGTTGTTGTAAAAAATGAGAATGTAAATGAAACTCCACAGAATTCTGAGCTTGCAGCTGTAAAAATATAACTTGCAGCACCTGGCCAGGCTGCTCTCCTGCCTGGTGAGAGGACTGGGGCTGCACCCTCCCACTGTATGAGAAGGACCAGCGCTTCACGCTGCCATTCCCACTACACCAGCACTGCTGAATTTTAAGCAATAACAGCCTAATATTTTAAGTTTTAACAATCATTTTTTAAATGGAAATCTCCTTGTTTAGTTATTGAGCAGATTTTATGCTGGTTTTGATAGGTATGTTTTTGTTGGACCACAGTCACAGTTACCTGTGGATACCAACCAAACAAGGAACATTTGTAGGAGTGCAGATGGTGAAGCTGTGATTGAGATCATGTTCCAATAAGATTAATTACAAAGTGCATATCCACTCTCCTCTGCTATCTTATCTCTGAATATTTCTTTGCAGCTTTTTAAATGGGTGTGAGCTGGTGAACTACAGCGCCCTGTCACTTAGGGGAAAGAATTTGTTTATTGGAAGAGGAGTTATTCAGAAAAGCACGCTTTGAGCATTAAAGCAGTTACATGATAAATTTACTGCTGAGGAACATTAGATTTTGCTTGAACTGGGACAGGACTAGGGGCAATGGGCTGAAACTCCAGCATAGGAAGTTCCGCACGAATGTGCGCAAGAACTTCTTTACAGTGAGGGTGACGGAGCACTGGAACAGGCTGCCCAGGGAGGTGGTGGAGTCTCCTTCTCTGGAGATATTCAAGACTCGCCTGGACGCCTACCTGTGCGACGTGGTGTAGGGAGCCTGCTTTGGCAGGGGGGTTGGACTCGATGATCTCTAGAGGTCCCTTCCAACCCCTATAATTCTGTGATTCTGGATTCTAGAAATATGAATTTTACATAACAACATAGTTAAACAGAGAGAGAGCATGAAGTAGGAAATCCTGTTTGAATATATAGATTACAAAGTCCCAGTGATGAAGCTACATTTATAATTTGTTTGTACTTCAGAGCAGACTTTGGTTGAGACCTAGGTTGTTTTTTTTTTTCAGTTGAGAAATTTCTGGCTATTTTTGTTATTGTTCAATGATTCTCAACTTGGAATTCTACAGTGAAAACCAGATTAATCAAGTCAAACCATTTACTTCTACTATGTAAAGCATTTACTGACTGCTTCAGCTCTTCTCTTATTCTCATCAAGTAAACTGGAGGAGGCAGTAACCCTATTAACAAATGAAGATATAAGGATGGTCCCTTTAAGCAAAGGCTGGTTTACTATCTTAATAAGAGTCATGGTGTGATGCTTCTGCCCTTGAGCACTCTTCCTTCTTTGATGTCGCCTATCTATTTTTAAAGTGCTCTGAGACTGCAAGGGTGAAGCACACCGTATAAAGTACAAGGTCTTTGTCTGCACCTATTAAAATGAGCCCAGACAATTTCTTTTTAAAAAGAGAGGAAAAGAAATCAGCAAAGAAGCCATGTGCCATGTGTCGTTCAGAGATCTGAAAAAAATCTTTGGATAAAGCTCATGCTTTTCTTCTATTTCATCCTAAAATGCACAGAGCTTCAGAAAGCTTCAGCTACTTTTCTATTCAGAGCAAATGAGCCTGAAAAATTAGAGACAAAGACTGAACAATTATATATTAAAAAAAAAAAAAAAAAAAAAAAAAAAAAAGGAAGTTGAAATGGATGTCCAGATTGCCTTTAGCTGAGGAAACACACAGACTTTACAAATCATACAAGAGCTGCTAGGAGTTCCCTTGAATCGGGCCCTCAGCCTCACCATGTCATCACTAAGTTCAGGAGGCCAAATGCTCTCTGCCTGGTGTGGCAAAGTTCCATCTGGGGACTCACACTGGAGAATGGCTGTATTCACTGACAACAAGAGGGACAATTTAGGCAGCCAGTCTGTAAAGGACTTCAAGCACCTGAGCTAAACGTTCCCAATTCTGTAAAGATGCTGAGTACATCCTTAATTGCCATGTTGGATTACAAGCCATTTATTCTGTTCCTTTCACTTGTACACCTAGGTCAATGAGATTATCATGCTCTTTGTCACACTAGGTTAGAAAGAGAAGGTTCAAAATGAGACCCTTTCTACTTGTCTCATGCTGCTAAGAGCTTTCCATTTCCTTTGTACTTAGTGGCTTGTGAGGTATTTGAGAATGGCTGCTTCTAACAGATCCAGTTAGCTGATTGTCTGCTGAAAGGCCACAAGAGGAGAAAAAACCCTAATAAATACTAAAGGGTTTTATTTTAGTTTATTATTTTTTTAAATTGCATCATCATTCTTTGTATTCCAGGTTTTGAGATTTGATTAGCCATTAGCATATAGCTGAACATCAAATACAAATTTTACATCAAATAGAAGATAGCCGAGCTTTGGACACAGTGCTCATTTATTCTGACCTAACTCTGGGTTCCGTGTGAGCACTGCTATTGTTATTTCATGCAGGACAGATATCTGATACAGTGCATGTCCCTGTTATTGTGACTCTGTAAAGCTCCTGAGGATTAAGAAAGAAAGGCTGTAGAAATGTGCTGCCTGAGGTGTCAAACATAAAAGAGGAGAAAAAGCAAAATATGGGCAAAGTGGATACATTTGTACCTAAAGCCCTCAGGAAATCAGATAATGCTCATTCGGTTTCTGACTCCATTACCATGTTTTGAATGTGACTTTGGGAGAACCGTTTAACTTTTCTCTCACCATTTTCTCTTTTGCAATACTGACGCCATGCTTTGCTGAAAAGTAGAGGGAAAAGGGCAGATCAGATTTTGGCCTTATTTCAACACAAAGGTCATCCCTTGTGGGTAACGGGAATGTGAATGATTTTTTTAAGGAATATACATAATTTATAACATTTTCCTTCTGAACTAGCCATAACATGCACGGTGCTTAATGTACTTCTTTTTGTTTTATATCTCATACTTGAGTAAAATAGGATCTTTTTAAAACTATCTGCTTGCACCCTTCCCCTAGAAAGAAAAAAAAAAAAGGAAAGCCAACATTTGACCACCTGAAGCACAGAAAATAACAAATCCCTCTTTTTTGTTTTTTTCTTTTCTTTTTTTTCCATCCTTGTTCCTGCTAAAGCTTTTCCTAAAAGAGTTACCTTTGGCAAAGGGTTTGTTTGTTGTAAATCTTCAGAAACTATGTCAGAAGCCTGCAATGTAGTTTTCCATGTATTGGATCAGAACAAATCTTACACATTTTAACAGTAGCTATAAAACAAATGGAGAAGATTTAGGTATATCTCTTGTCAGCCAGCAGACCTCTGCAAGCCCTCCCTTTGGCAGACAGAACTTTTAAACATTTATATAGCCTAAGATTTATACAGTAACAGCATGCAAGCAAAAAAACACCCTAGTTGGTATCAAAAAGCCTTAGTGGATGTCTTATTTTGGGAATCAGCTTTTTAGGTTTATGCTGAACTGAAATCACATGTTCTGCCATGAAGAAGTGCTTCTGTTCAACTGTTTACATACCTCAAATAAATGTTTAAAACAGCCTTTCCTGTGAATAAAGCTCAAAACGAAAGGCCACTTTTACAGAAAACAGAGTAGATCACTTTGTGGTTGTTCCTGGGTGCTCCAGAAAAGCTGAGCTCCAACTGCGCCTGCAGTCCTCCATCCTTGGGTAGAAAGGTTTTGCATTTGTACTATACTTCTATGCAGGTGCTGGGATCCTGCCCTGCAAATGCATGGGATGCAGGAATGACTGGGATTCCTCTGCCACTGTCATGAAAAATGGGATTTGTTGCTTATAAAATAAGGCCACAAACTCTCCAGCAGTTCACTCTGGATCAATCCATATGGTGAGAACTGTAACCTCCTTCCTGCAGATGTAGCTCAGAAATGCTGAGAATCTGACCTGTGAAATAAAAACACATCTCTAAGCAGAAATGGATGTATGATAAAAGATAACAAGGGTATTTTGAGCTCTTGTGGTGTGGGTATCTTGGGATCTGGAAGAAATCTAGATATGAAGAAACTCTTCCCTATGAAGGTGGTAATGCACTGAGATAGTTTGCCCAGAGAAGCTGTGAATGCCCCATCCATGAAAGTGTTCAATGTCAGGCTGGGTGGGCTTTTGCTAACCTGGTCCAGTGGGATGTATCCCTGCCCATAGCAGAGAAGTTTAAACTGTGTGACTTTTAAGGTCCCGTCCAACCCAACCTATTCTGTGATTCCATGATTCTATGAATATCTGTGGAAAAAATAAATAAATAAGATTATTTATATTGCATATAAATAAAATAACAAAACAACCCCCTCCCCCCAAACACACACACACACACACACACACAAGGTTCTTCACTCCTTTTCTATCACTTTGTAACTTTTCTGCATTTAACTTGGCATCCTGAGTTGTGTCCTTAGTAATCCTCATGACTCATATGTAAGGTATTTGGACAGCATATGCTCTCCAAATGAACAGATTTTTAAAATGCGATTATTCACATTTGTATGAGCATAACCCCCTTCCCAAACATCAGCCTGCACAAAAAATGATGGCTATCTGATTGCCCACAGCAGAGCAACCACAATTATAGGAAATGGAGAAATTACACTTCATCACACATTTCTACCTGCACTTTCTTATATGTGAACCTCATGCCTATCTATTTAGATGCCTACCAATTCAAAGAAAGCACAGCTTCCCTGTTTTCACATCAGTGATAAAAGATGGATATTTGTGCATGTTGATTGCAATAGAAATAGGCTCCACATGTTTTCAAAATAATGATTTGATGTCCCTTCCTTCCATTTCCCAGGTTCTGACCTTTCAGTGGATTCCCATCATTTTCAGCACTGTGTACTCAAGTGACACAGGGATAAAGCTAAAATGCGGGACTTTATCCTAGGAAATGCAGCAAGTATAAGCTCTTTTTCCTGATACAGTTCTTTCTTCCTTTCACAATTATGGACAAGCCCTGAGTAATACTTCAGGTACTATGCATTATGAATTGCACACTACGCATTGACCTATTTTTAACGAGCCTTTTTTTTTTTTTCCTCCTTTTTTTTCCTCCCCCCCCCCCTTTTTTTTTTCTTTTTCTTTTTTTTCTTTTTTTGCATCCAGGCCAAGGATACAGCAGCACTCGGTGATTCAGGCTTACAAGTTATGCTACCAGGTTCTGCCTTGTTAAACTCACACCACATCATCTTCTTGACCTCATTTACCTCTTACAAGGCCGGTGCCTGAAGTAAAAGAGATTTAGTTTTCAAGGGGTTGTTTTGGCTTCTCGTATTTGAAGCTATTGAAAAACTAAGTCTCTGTAAAAGAGCTTGTGTCCCTGCAGCCATTGTTTAATACACTGCACCAGGAGAACATTATACCATGCTGTAACAGCAAGCAGACAAACTGACAAAAGCATGAAGAGAAAACAGATCTGTTACGTTAGATACAAATATTCATTTCTTAACCTTTGCTTTCATTGCTTATAGAGTTTTTCAAGCAGTGAATACGCAGGAATGGCATACATTATGGTTTCCTGAAGGCTATGAGCCTAAATATAGACAAAGGCTTTTGCAAATTCTTTGTCAAACTACACTGAATGCATTTGGTTGGGGTTGATTTGCCTGTGATTGTACAATACAGTGTTTGTTTACATGGTCAAGCTGTGCGAATGGACTGGTGGGCAGGAGCACTCAAATACAGGTGTAACTGCATAAGGAGCAGTGCTCTTCAAAACACTTCAGGCACACAGCTTGCTTCCCTCTCTCAAAATGTTCCTTGGGTCCCTGCAGCAGCTGAAAGATGAGAGGGCCCTAACTCCATTGAAAAGACTGCTTTGGTCCAGAGGGGTGTATGCATGTATTAAAGGCAGGTACAGAGAAGGCGGTGTCCAAATATGTAGTTTAATTATCACACATTTCTAACTCCACATGATAGCAGTACTTTTCCTAAGATCAAAGGATACTGAAGTAGGTCTGATCCTCCTTCCAGATCTGCAAATTAGCTGTTTGTGTAATCATACATGCCTTCCTTTTTGCCAGCTTTTGTCTCTGCTCTCCTTCTCTTTATCTTCTGCCATGAATTTAGACGGTTTCTGGGCCTTCCTCTGTGTATATGACAGCCAGGACGCCTTTGCTATTAAAAAAAGAAAAGTCGCATACCCTGCAATGTGAGTCACAGCAACTGGGGCTAAGAAGCTACTGAAACAGTTTTGTTCAACTACAGAACTATAAATCAGTTAGTTTCTCCATCAAATCCAATTTATACACATTGTTGCCATTAGTTGTGGAATCAAAACAAAAGAATGCAATTTTTTGGACATAGTCCTTGAGAGCATATGAAACATCCAGATTTTACTCATAAAAGTCACACACTGCACAGCAAGTTTCTTCTGGCAAACAAGGAAAGACACTCATTGTTAGTTATTATTTTACTTACATGATTATATATATATATATATATTTTTTATTTAAGTACTAATACCTCAGAGTTATTATCCTCATTCATGATCTCAGGTTATTGCTGTTGCTGTTTCTGGTGCTTAGTGCCTAATGCCTAGACACATTTTTGTGGTTTAAATCTTATGGTTATTCACTCTTTCTTTGCAACCAATAAATGTGAGAATACTGACTCAAAGATTTTGCATTCCAACTCACTCTACACATAATTTGATTGCAGCTGAATGAGTTTGAGCTAATAGTATGAGCTGAAGAAATACTCCCATAGCAAAATACACTTTGGCTTCCTCTGTGTCTGCAATATGTCTAAGGGAATAATCTGAAGAGAACTCTCTGTAATTAAGCACAAATGAAGGGAAACAGCAGGCTCTGTCACTGAGTGGCTGATGTGTAGTTTCACTGACCTGGCAAGGCTACAGGGATGGCGTTAACTGAAGTGTGCTTTATGTGAATTTTGGGGATATTTAATCATTATTATATGCATGCAGCATGGGGAGGGAGCTTGGCTCTGGATTCAGAGGAGTGCCTTTGGCCACAAGTAGTGTTCACAAAGCATTTGCCAGCTCACACTCCTGTGTCTTTAACTTTATGAAGTTACAGCTTTGACCATTTGGCTGCATTTCTGATGCCACGTGCACAAGCACACTTGTCAAAGTCCTATTAGCACTGGCCTTGCTGGCAGTCTTCACTACACCAAAACCACAGACGTGGCCTCCTCCCTGCCTTCAGCTGCTAGGCCAGCAGCTAGAGTATGTTTTACTTACCCACCCTCAAACCACCCAATCTGTCATGAACTCCCAGTAGGGTTTGCTTTTTATGGCTGTTAGTAATTAAGGAACTCTCCTAAGAAAGGCGAGGGCAGAAGTCACTGACCCTCAGCACCCACATGCAGGAGCAGGGACACACTGGCAGAGGCAGACACCTGCCACCAATGCCACAGCCCTTTGGGAAGACCCATTTGAGCCATGTCCATCCCAGGCAGGCAAAGAAAGGTCTCTCCTCACCTTAGTGGCCATCATCTGGACTCCCTTGGCCTCCTTGTGTCTAGAGAACCAGTGACTAAAGCAGGTTGCTCGGCAGTGGCAGCCTCTGGTACCTGCATGGAACACTGCAGTCATGCACAATGAATAAGCAGAAGTCTCCAAATTGCTTTTATTTCCTTCCTTCTCTTAGAAATGAATATAAGACAGGCAAAATGAGAACACTAGCCAGCTTTGGGCTTCTTTAGGTATTCTCAATCTTTAAGCACCAGAAATGTTCTAGTATCACGTCCTAGCTATGCATCTGATGTTTCCTGATGGTTTTCAGGCAACCCTTCAGACCATTCTAACCTACTGCAGACTAATTTGTAGGTCAGGGGAGAAGAGAGAACCATTTGATCTCAACTCTTAATTCCCACTTGACCTCAAATCTAATTCCATCTTTCCCTGCACTATTTTCATAAAAACCGTGTGATTCATGGCATGTTGACTACATCTTTTCCTTTCCTGCAACTCACCCTGCAGCCCCTTAAGGGAGTAGTTTCCTCCTAAGATTTGCATCCACAGCAGTGAATTTTTTATTTTACAGTCTCACCCTGTATCTGTGGTTTCCTACTGTCCATCTGCTGTGTGACCTGTCCATGAAACAGCATTATTTTCTACACAATAGAACTGTGAAGAGATGGATGTTTATTTATTAATCCATTGATGATCCCTCTTCAAGTTTCTCCTGTGTTCAGTAAAACTCAGGGTCAGTTGTTGAAGCTCAGATTTATTGCCTTTTACATTTCTTCTAAGCATTACTTCTGTTAATGGAAATAAGAAAGTGATGAGAACATCAATATAAAAAACATTTAAGAAAACATCTCTGGGGATGTCATTACTACTTTGAACTTTAAAACAACCAGAAGGGGAACCAGAATATATCTTATTCTCACATGTATTTTCTTATCATTTCATTTTATGGGTTTCAACATTTCCAGAATCTTTACTTTCAGGGATCTCCCTTTTCAAACTTAAAAGTGAATTAAAGAATTTATTTCATGTATAGAGCATTTCCAGATGCTGAAAACCTTCTTCTCCTATATACATATTTATTACTTTTTCTTTTCCATTTTCCCATATATTCTTCACCCAAATGTTATTATTTTAATAAATAAGGAGTCTTTAAGAAGATAGTATTTTATTAATAATGCAGTAAATTATACAGAGATGAGATTAATGATGATAAGATAATGTTAATGAAAAGCTATTATTTATTTATTCCACAGGTGAAAAAATATAAATCAAATCTTATTTGGGAGTATTAATTAATGATTCCATTACTGTTGCTAGTATCAAGTCTAAAAAGAGATGAAGTATTATGTCAACATAGTGCAGAGGAAGTGATTCAATTATAAGTATAAAATATTTACGTCTCCAGGCAGTGAGCTGGCAGTGTAGGTTAGAAATGAAACATGATGGTTCCAAAGTTTAGAGGATGATAATTTTAACCACGCAGAGATCTTTGTCATCTTCCACAGTGTCCATTTTCAGATTACTGCTTTCAGATACTGCCTCTGGAATGCAGACACAAATACGAAGGTGGGTATGAATCACCAAGAGTGGGCTCCCATCTTTCACAGAAAGACACTTCCCAAGCAGGCAAGCATGTCATCAAGTTCTTACAGCTCTGATTTCATTGTTTTTCTGTAGGTAAATGAAAACAATGACCAATTCAGTACTGAGGAAACACAGCCGTGTCACTTCAGGAAAGAAGAGAAAACATGACACTCGTGATGGCAGAATAGGACCTTCACTTGTGGAGTTACTTTGATCTGCTCTGTATGGCACACAAAGAGATAAAAACTAATATGTAATGGTACAGAGAAAGGTGCTTTCTTTTACTGCAGTGTATGAAAACAGTCAGAATGCTTATATATAATAAGGTTTTCTTTTGTATGAAACATGATGAGGGTAAAGCTGGTAAAAAAAAAGAAAAAAGAAAAAAGAAAAGAAAAAGAGGACAGGTTTATTTTACTCAGAATCCTGAGATACATCCAGATACATCCATCAAAATTACTACGGCTCTTTAAATCCCTGACAAAGTCAGTGGAATGATTCCCTTTTCTGGAAAGGACTTCTGTGGTTGAAGAGGCAGTCAGTGCACATCAAGATAGGATCCAATGAGCCACACTGTACGTTTGGTGCCACTTCAGTATTTCAAAGTCGTATATCACCACTGTCAAATGGTATGAGTTCAGATTTTTAAGATTAAGACCTCAGTATTTTCCAGGCTATGATTTAAATATTAAGTCTATCCTGTAAAAAATTATATATAACATGTGCTTCACACACAGACCTGACCTCTTTCAAGACTCTTTATGGGTTGAATTGAAATACAACTGCAACAGGTGTGTTTATAAGACTAGATGTGGTAAATGTGTCTGTGTTGAAGCCTTCAGTTTCACATTTACGTTCATCAGTTAAGGGCAAAGTCCTTTTCACTGACATCTGAGTTCTGAAAGTACTGATACTTTCAGTTTACTTGAGATTCAAAGTTAATTAGTGCTTTAGAGTGATGCTGAACCTCTTGCAATGTATCTGTACAAATACGGATGGTTCTATACACAGAGTATCTGATTCTTCATATGGTTTATCAGTCTCAGTTACAAATTATATTGCATTTCACAGTGGCTGAGAAAGTTAGCCAAAATTCAGTTGTTACTGTTTGTACATCATGGTTTTGTTACTAGGGCAACTCGGGACTTTTGCTATGGAAATGTTGCTTTCAGAATTTGATATACTGGCAGCATTACACAGACTTATTGAATCATTTTTAAAGATAAAGCTGGTTTTAATGGGTACGCCTTGAGAAAGAACTGGAATACTTTGTTGTAACCACCTATACTACCTATGGCAGTAGATTAGCAGCAGACTCACAAAATGGAAGTAAAATTAGCCTCCAAGCCTCTCGACATAAATAAGATTAACTTTTAAAGGCAGAAAATCTGCTTTAGCAATGTGTTAGACCACGATTTCAAATTTAATATTATGCTTTGAAACTCATTGCTCCTAAAAAATGATGTGGACATTAGAAGAACCTGCAGAGTGCCAGATGTCTGGAGACCTGCCTAGACATTTCATGATCCTTCCTGTTTTATAATGCTTCCTTCCCCAATTTGTTTGGTGTGATACTGATTTCTATTATATCCTAATGGGTTAAGAACCAAATCTCAAATCAGCTCCTTTTTAATGTGCTGGCCTGTGAGACAGAACAGAAACAGCAGCTTCAGAGAATCATACTCAGAGCCCTAACTTGCTGATATCACATGAGCCCAGACAGACCTCCTACTGTCATGTTCCATCCATAGACAGAGGTCTGCAAAATGCCACCTACCACCACTCAGATACCAGAACCATATGTGGTCCTGACAGCTTCCAGTTTCACTTACAAAGCAATTTCTCAGAATCCTCCAGTGTATCTCTCTGCCACTCACTGCTGTTGCCCCAGCTTCACAGAATCAAAGAATCACAGAATCACAGGCATTGGAAGGGACCTCAAAATATCATCAAGTCTACCCCCGCTGCTAAAGGAGGTACCCTACAATAGGTCACACCGGTAGGTGTCCAGATGGATTGAATATCTTCATAGAAGGAGACTATACAACCTCTCTGGGCAACCTTTTCCAGTGCTCCATCATCCTTACCATAACAAAGTTATTTTGCATGTTAGTATACAACTTCCTATACTCAAATTTTAGGCCATTACTCCTTGTCCTATCACTATGTACCACTGAGAAGATCCTGGTCTCATCCATTTGCCTCCCACCTCCATTTAAATATTTATAGACATTTCCCAGATCCCCTTTCTGTCTTCCTTTCCCCAGGCTGAACAGCCCCAAGTTACTCACCTTTCCTCATATGAGAGATGTCCCAGGCTTTTTATAATTATTATTTTTTTTCTTTTTCTTTTTTTCTCCCTCCACTGCACTCCTTCTAAGGGATCTCTGTCTTTTTTGAACTAGGGAGCCCAAAGCTGAACACACTAATCAAAATGTGGCCTCATCACCTCCCTTAATCATGGTCTTTTTAAATGTCCCCCCTTGGCCACAAGGGCAAACTACTGTCTGATAGTCAACCTGTTGTCCTTTAGGATAGTCAACCTGTTGTCCTTTAGGACGCCCTGAAGTCCTCAAATGAGGACTTCAAATCTAAGGTCCTTCCCTGTAGTGCTCCTCTCCAGCAGGTTATCCCTTAACCTGTATTGATGCATATGGTTATTCCTCCCCAGATGAAAGACTCTACACTTGCTGTTGATAAACATAATCAGATTCCTCCCTGCCGAACTCTTCAGTTTGTCCAGGTCTTGTTGAATGGTGCACATCCTTCTGGTGTGTCAGCCACTCCTCCCTGCTTTGTATCATCAGCAGACTTGCTGAGAGTACACTCTATCCCTACATCCATGTTGTTTATGGAGACATTGAACAAGACTCGACCCAGCTCTGACCCCTGGGGAACACTGTTAGTTACAGGCCTCCAGTCTGCACCACTGATGACAATTCTCTGAGCTCTGCCCGTCAGCTTTATTGTTCCTTCTGCCACAGCTAATTTTTCTCTCCTGTTTGGGGAAAGAGGAATGAATGAGGATGAGGGCTTCCATATATATATATATATCTTTCTTTCTTCAAAATGTTTGAACAATAAGGGTCTCTTCAATAACTATCTTTTCATAAATCACTGGTTCTATCTGAGCCTGGATAAGTATAGATAGATATTTGATAGGAAAGGAGAAAATAATGAGCCAACGCAAATTATTTTGAAGAGGGATGTCATTAATGCCTTCTTACTCTATATGCCTTCAGTACAGCTGCTCCCATCTGAACTAGTCCTTCCTGGAGCTCTTGTTAAAGACAAAGGAGAAAAACAGGCTCTTCTGTAATGAGTCATCTGACCTATTTTATCTTTATTAGGGTGCTACAAAAGTGTCTGTTTCCCTCTGTGAGCCAAATGGTCTAAGTGACAGGTTCTAGGCTGGGGATGCCTGCATTTAATGATATGAATTCTATTGATTCTGACATCTCCTTGTCATGTAATGAAAAGCATCCTCATGGAGTGTAGAAAACAGTATCTGTTTGTCACCCACTCTCCCATGAAGCATCATGGGGGAGCACTGGAAGAAAGCAATCACTGCCAATGCTATTTCTGGACGGAAGCTACATGCTTTACTTGGAAAAAATGACACTGGGATTTTTATCTGGGTAATGATGGATAGGGAGATGGCTTCCAGCTTCTGACTGTAAATAAAACAAAATTTTTATTTGAGTTTTTGTTATGCATCTCACATGCTGGCTTCCACCTGCATGTGAATCATGGTCTCCAGGCTTGGCACTATACATACAAAGCTTTTTGTGGGAGGCTTCGCAAGTTGTTTGGGGAGCTAGCTAGGAGAAACCCTGTCACCTCTCTGTAGGAAGGGATTTTCCCAAGGTTGAGGTAATTTGTTAAAAACAGAAAATACTTCTAGGTTTTATTTTGCAGAGTGTAAAAGTGCCCTAGAGATTGCAGAGTAATACTCCATTTCTTAATTAATATTTAATAGTTAGTGCTAAGTGGAGCAGTCCTCACAAGAGATTAGGAAATAATTCACATCTTGCTTGCTGGGACAATCCCCTGACACTGATGATATTAATTCACAGCAATTTCTGACCCCTACAATCAAGGTGAATGCTCTTACCTAACTGACATTAGTATGTTTTAATAAAATCCCATTTTTTACTGACAAGTTTTTCATAGGTCCTCAATGAGCTCCATATTGATAAAATGGGCCATTGTATCTCAAGCATATTTTTCATGCCTCCTGGGTTTCAAATGAGGACTTCAAATCTAAGGTGAAATAACAGCTTGAAAAAGATGATGTTTTGCAATGACCTTTCCATTTAGTGTCCTGAGAATTACAATCAAATCCTAACGTCACTGAGAAATCCACGACTGTTTGACTGACTGTTAGACTGAAGATAGCTTTTTCCTAAGTTAATTCTATCAGAGAGATTCTTTAGGGAATCCTTAAACACCGTGAATGTTCCCAGGAGATAAATTGGGTGGATGAATCTTCAAATGTTAAATAGCATTTAACATGATGTAGCTCAAATTTGTCCTCTGCCTTGCACTTGCTATAATTGCCTACAGAGAGAAAACTGGATGCTGTCTGAATGCTGGTGAAGTGCATCTATTTTATCCAGAGAAAAGTGTTTAAAGGGGGCAGACTGCATGGAAAACAGTCTATACATTGAACACCCACATGTAAAGACTGGAAGAACACAGCTTACTTAAGTAAGAGTTGTGACAGTGGGATTATTGTCCTGTTTCACATGTAGGAATTCTTGGCCTGCTAACAAAGGAAGAATAGTATTCAGGGAGAAGCCACTGCAAAAGGAGGTGGTTGTATTTTGTCATTCCTGACTTTCTCAGCATGTAAAAGCAGAACAAGAACACCCTCCAGCCATGCCTTGTATCAGAGATAGGACTGATAACAGGGAGAAAGAAGAGCTTTACTGCAGAAGATATAAGGTTGTTCAAACTATCCAAACCAAGATGTGATTCTTGCTGGAGAGAAGTAGATGAGCCAAACCATTAAGTCTAACTGGAACTGAATCTGCTTTTCCTGATTGTAGGAAAACATGAAGTGAAGCAAGGTAGTTATTTCCAACCATTTTTTAGATCAACCATAGCTAATCAGCCACTATAAAATAGCTGTGATCTCTGAACTTGAGAGGCAGTCCCTCATTTAGAGAAGTTATTTGGCTCTGGTCATTCAACTTCCCTGATTCGCTAGAGGAGAATAAAACCTCACCCAGCTGAGCTGATCTTGTGCCATCCTTAAGTAACAGGAAAGATGAGCTTACCTAAATCAGAAGAGCAAAGTGCAATGATGTGGAGCTTGAAAGGTTATTGGTGGCTGAAAATACAGCCTCTGTATGTAATGGCAATGTTTTGATTCACTCCAGTGGTATTTGAATTAGCCTTTTAGCAGAAAACAGTTGCTAGTTTTGTTGTGTCTTTAGGGCAAATGAATTATAATCCTAGTGCTTCGTTCAGGGGATTCAAGTGACTAATTAGGGACTTAAAATATTGGATTAAAAGCTCTATAGAAATTATTTTGATAGCTTAAAAATGATGTTGTATCTTCAGGTAAATCCCTAGTTTATTTTCCTTCAGTCTCAATATAACCTGTGGAGGAGAAGAGAGCTGGAAAGATTTATCAGTAGAGATCTCAAACAAATTGGCATCTTCACCCTCCTCTAGCAGTCCCTTGGGGCTCACTGCCAGAAGTGAGCACCGCTGGCTACAGATTTATTTTTTCAGTGTCTCTTCAGAGCATGCAATCTTTTCTTCTGAGTGTGTAGAGCTGGCAGCTTGGAAAGCTGGGAAGTTGAGGGATGGGAAAGGACACAGTGAAACTTAAACAGGCACCATATTTAAGTACTAAGCATATTAAAATGTCTTCTCACAGACATGGTAGCAGCAGAGGAGGGCCAAAAGTGAGTTCAGTCCTGATATAAGCATTTAATTTCCATGTACACTTGCTGGAAGAAGTTTGGTTTCTCTGCAGATGCCCAGAGAGGAGATCAGGTTCACTTCATTTGTGCACGCATTTCACTGTTGCTGCACTGAAGCAACATGAAATGGTAGGTGTGATATCTAGACAGCATAATTCTGAGAACAAATGTTTGGTGAGGAGAATTTACGTCTAATAAATTATATTCTTCTGTCATCTGTGTAGCTGCATCAGAGAAACAGCTATTTAAGGAAGCTTGGACCTACAGTTGCTCCATTTGAGTGCACTGCCCTAACAAAGAGGCTGATATGCAAAATCTCCACAAGCAGAACCTATCTATCACAAAAAGCTAACAGTGGTTAAAAAGATAATAACTCAGTTGAAGGGAAATGTATGTAGAGTTCAGGAAGTTACCTTACATCCAAGTTTAATGTACACAACTTAGGATCACAAGTTTCTGTAGGTAATAGATATACTCCTAAACTCATCAACTGTAATGGAATTTAGAATAAGCAGAGACACTTATGGTTGTTTCAGCACTCTTCCTTCCTATATTCATTTTGTAACATATCGAACAAGACTTTTCTAAACTTTCTTATAAACTTTATTGTAATGTATTTTTTCCCAGTAAAGGAAGTCAAATTTGGTGATGGTAATGACACTTCTTTTTTGAGATTTGGGTATTTTTGGACCCTGGATTTCAAAATGGATAGGAAGATAGACGTTGCTGGCCTATATGAATTGACGTGAGAAAAGAAACTCATCATGAAACCTGCAGTTGAGATATATCACATACCATACTATTCAACATTCATGAATGCCACACTTCTGATATGAAAGACCTATTACTGTCTTCTATGCTTTTTCCTAGCAGTAACTTTCCAGTTGTGATCAGGTAATCCCTATATCTGTACAGATATCATCAAAATGGAATGTGTGTCCCAGGACAGTTGAACTGACTCCCCAAATACCTATAGACTTTAAAATATTTTAAACTACAATACAGTACTGAAATCCAAATTAACAGTTCCTATGGAAACTACAGTTTACACACAGAAAATATCTGTCCTAAACAATCTATTCAGTGATGCATGAACCATGCTGTAAGAATTACAGCATTCTGTATTGCACTAATTTTGAATCCTAAAACTCTCTTGCTCACTAACTCTAAGATCACTTTATGTGGACTACTACAAGACTTACTCTTTGCTGAAGTGCAAAAAAGCACATCTGTTTGTAGCAAGGATACAGATAACTCATTATAATAGGATTTGGACATCCGTAATTGCTATGTTCTGTTTGAAGACCTTCTGTCATATTCATATAATCTTTATTGAAGATATCCAAACAAAATGATTCATAAAATGCAATAATTAATTGGAAGAAAGCCAGAGATCTAAAGCAAACACTACTATTATCATCTCTGGTAAGCCCAAAATAGCCTCGAGAGATGCCACTGTCACAATGAAAAAGCTTTCAAAACAGTATGAAGATGTATTCTACATGTTAATAGAATTATGCTGCACAGTCCAAGACCTTGAGAGGCATATTTAGAACACCATTTTTTGAAAATAAGCTATCTACATTATTGCTGCTAACTGACAACTGTCTCTAATTTAAGGACCAGGTCATGGAACATTTTGTCTGTGGAAAGTGAAAAGGGAACCCTGAATGCTCTCATACCCCGGCTGAATGCTCCAGCCTGGGAGGGCAAAATGAAGAAAGGAGATTTTACTTGACTACCATTTGTTGTCATTTTTATGTATGTGGTAAGGCATGAAGAGTGTGGATAGTCAACTCACTATAGCCCCTAATTTGGGTGTATAAGCATTATGATAGACTGTAAAACCTATAATCAACCTTATCACATTTTCTTTCTGTCTGGATTGTGGAAAGGTCACGTACCTTGAATAAGTACATAAGCATGTTACTGGAATTAATTCAGGAAAAATTATTCAACCAATAAAATATGTTGTACCAAAAAAAAAAAAACCACGTGTTTACAGCACAGAGAAATGAGCTAGAGGGTGCTATTCAGGACTTGTGTAATTGAATTAATCATGCTTCATTGGTAAATTTTCCAATCAGTATCAATACAAAAAAATATACACAGTTAATTATCTAATATAATGGATCAAATTTTTACTTCATCAGCAAGGACAGTAAGCAGTAAGTTGTGGCTTCCTGGTTCTTTGTCCAACACTGGCTTGTGACCTAGTTACTGTGCCCTAGACAGTGATCTTAAGTGCATCTACTGGTTAGAGTCCCTAGTGGAAAATTTAGTGCTGTGAGTTAGCTAAGTGTACATAACCACATTTCCTCTCTGCCTCTCCTCGTACCTTAAAATGACCCTTCCATTAGATGAGACAGGAGGGAATGGTAAAAATTAGATCAAATTTTATATGGATATATCAAGATTCTTGATCTTCTTTTACAGTCTTACTGATTCAGATACAACAATCGAATAATGTAATGAGTCTGATTCTCAGGATAAGAAGAAAATAAAGCTTTATGTGCCTTCCTCTTTCTTGCAAAATAGATACTAACCATAGCGTTCAATATCAGCCACCAGTGAACTAGAGCATTCAGGTTTATCACTTCGGTTTTGGAAACCTGAGGTGTACCTGAGTGAAGGTTAGCACTGACACTTAATTTTATACTTTTTATCAATTCAGAGTTTTTAGATCTGAGCCTTTTAAGTCTAAGAGGCTGTTGTAAGCATCCACTCTACTCAAGACCATATTAAATTCTGTGTTTTTATCAACAGCATACTATAAATCAGCCTGTTTATATAGAGTTTCTTTCATGCCTTGTTGATTTTTCCTTTCTAAAAACATTATCAATACTAGATACTGAAGAAAAGGAGGTGAAATGAGAAAGAGCTTCATTTGGAGGATGATACCGCTTGACAGAAACCTGAATTAATTGGATACATTGTGCTCAGTAAGATCGAATCTGAATTTTTTCCCAAACTCTAAATGTTCCTAGAAGAGATTTAAGTTATATTTAAGCTAGTGATTGAAAATATATTCCTCCTGTACAGTTTTGTGAAATACCAATACATAAACAAACAAACAAACAATGTTTTGTGATAGATCTGCTTGATGATATGTAATTTCATACAGCATTACACAGAAAAAATTGTGTGTTTCTTACGGGATAAATGGAAGAGATGGATGCCTATGAGAAAGTTGTGAATTGAAATATCTGTCCTTGATTAATTCAAAATCTACAAGTCTTCGTTGACCTGTAGATATGAACATTCTCTTAAATGCAGTGTGAAAGCCCCTCAGGAATTAAGGGCAATCCTACAGGAGACAGAGGAGAAATGGTTATTATTACTAATGTCAGGAAATGCAATGAAGCAAAATACTCCTTTCCATTAAAATGGCATGCTACCTTGAAATGTAAACATGTTAGCCATCAAGGAATAAGATTAGCCAGAGGGATGAATTTGTGCATGAGTCATGCTTATTAGCAGGCTTATAAGCAAAGGTTCCTTTAAAGTTCTGTTTTGCTATTCTGCCACCATTAAGTTCTCATGTAGAAATAAAAGGAATGGAATGAAATCAAAGGGAATTTTAAAACGTCTAAAATTAGTGTTTCATCTCTTTCTGCAAAGCTTTCAGGACAAATTGTTTTGATAATGTAGGTAACAAAAGCAACACAATTTTTACTTCAATCAACTACTCCAAGGGAAGAACTACTGATTATGTGTTCAGTTTCTCTGCATGCAGTAATTCACCTCATAATGCTCAGCTTCTTTGTTTTCCCATAGTCACTTAGAACAGAACCACAGAATCATAGAATTATTAAGGTTGGAAAAGACCACTAAGATCATCAGTCCAATCATCAACTAATTCCCAAAATGTCTGCTAACTCATGTACCTCAGTGATACATCTACCCTTTTCTTGGACACCTCTAGGGACACTGACTCCAACACCTCCCTAAGCAGCCTTTTCCAATAACTCATCAACCTCCTATATAAAGAATTTTTTCTAATATCCATCCTGAACCTTCCCTTGTGCAACTCAAGACTGTCACTTCTCATTCTATCAGTGTTACTTGGCAGAAGAGGCCAAGTCCAACCTCATCTCAACCGCCCTTCAGGGAATTGTTGAGAGTGATAAGGTTTTACCTTGAGCTTTATCTTCTCCAGACTGAATCATCCCAGTGCCCTCAGCCACTCCCCATACAATTTGTGCTCCAGAGCCTTCAGAGCTTCTTTGCCCTTCTCTGGACATGCTCCAGGGCCCCATTGTCTTTCCTGTAGTCAGAAACAAGGCTGATTCCTCAGCAACTCTAAACAAAAAGGAGGAAGAGAAGACAAATATTGTGATATTAGTAACACCGAACTTCAGAAGAACAGTTGCTTCTCTTCCAGGCAAAACTTGAATGCCTACTTGAATAATTTATATGCTATAACCCAATCCTTCCCTATCCTAAAGGAAAAGATAGAAGGGCATGTAGGTGGACAATATTTCTTCAGAAGCCTTCATTAGTTAACTGAAGATTTCTATTAAAGTTTGATAGCACCACCTCAGATTTCTGAAGTCTTCAAAGGAATCCTACAACATTGCTCTCCTGATTTGGTTGGAAGAAAAGTCACAAGATGACTGATTTGCTCGCATTTGTTCCCAGACATTGATGTGCTTACTTCTTTTGAGTAAATTAAAAGCAGCTAAAATCATTGCTCATATCAGTGAGAAGTGCTTAACATCTGTGTTGCAAAAATCAGTACGAAGCATATCAAATTTATCAGATACATTTATCTTAATAAAATCCGATCATAATACTGCCTTTTGTACACTGTACTCCTATGGAAACCACAGAATGAGTAATATTTCCCTGCCTAGTTCAGCAATGTACTCCTTCTGGAGTTATCTTCCAATAGCCATCAGAGCTGGGTGATGATTACATGGAAGGTGTTTGGGAGAAGACTTTAACTCTGGAGGTAAGCCTCAGAACAAGTAGATATCTCACCACAATTAGGAACCTTGATATCTTTAATTGCCGCAGTGCATTTGATGGACCAGATGGATGTGGTGATGGACAGGAGGAGCTATAGATTTATGGCAAAACAGTACAATCATAGCAATGTCCTCCACTATTAGGTTCACCAGGAATTTGACTTACTTTTGAATGACACCTAGTAAAGTATAACAGAAGCAGAGAGACACAGAAAGCATTTGAAAGTTCAGCAAAATATGCAAAAAGCCCAAAAACTGATAATTTCTATATCTCTTACTTAGTTCTCACTGCCTTCTGATTGTGTGGACAAGGGTACCTTCAGGACAAGGCATTTCCACAATACTTGGCCAATGAAGATGTAGTCAGAATGTGGTGGCTGTCTGATAGAATTAGACCACACCAGAGACACAGTTAGGATGTAAGTCCCTTTCTCTCCAGAACTGTAGTCTGGGTGCAGGAGTGTGCAAATGACTACTTTCATAGGATTTTATTAAGCTGGAAACTAGTTAGTGAGTTGCTGCTAGAAAGCTGTCAGATGAGAGCTAAGTACCCTTTCCTTACAATAATAGTAGCTGATCACATGAAAACTGAGAACAGTTTAGTTTGCTTGTCTCTTATCCTCTGTGTGAAATAGATAAAGGATGATAAAGCAGATGTACTCCTGCCCCGAAAGAGGAATTTAAACTCTTCAGATGGTCTTTAACATACTGTTTTGCTATACTTTGTTCCTAATAGCTCATATACAGCAGCTTGAAATTCCAGAAGAGTCTGAAAACTATGCATTCACAAGCCTCTGATAAAAATTCTCAGATAGGTTCTGATATTGATATGTCAAAGAGCAAAAATAATAAGCCAGTAACAATTAAATAGAAGTGACTTTTCAAGAATTAAGAGAAAATGTTAAGTACTTTGGATTAAAATACATTTGGAAGGAAGATATCACTAAGTCAGACTGTTGAAAGTCTTTTCAGTCAAAGAACATAATATAGATGTGGAGCATAAGTGAATGTCACTAGAACTATGGTCTCTGTCCCCTGAGGCACTATTCATGTCATTGTTAACATCTGAGTGAAGTGTGTGCTTCATTTTTTCCTTTCTTTTCATCTACAAAGACAAAAAAAAAAAAGCATTAACTAAAAAGCGTAGTTCTGTCAATGAGAACTAAAGCATGCAGGCCCTTGTACTTTGTGATCTAGATATATCAGACAGTAAAGTGAATTCACCTTTGGAAATCAAGTTCAAATTTAAATTGAAGTCCTGTATTATCATTCTAATATTCAATAGTATTGTTTTTAATCATCATCAACTAATCCCACTGCAAAGAGTTAAAACAAGGCTTTCCAAATGAAACAGGTAGTAAAAGACAGCGTTTTTACGGTGGTGTATATTAAAGGTAATTGCCAGCAGAAACCAGCTTGAAACTCAGCTGTACGTTCACTCTAGCCTGTTTTATGTTTTTACTATAGTAGCTTGGAGGTCATGGAAAAAATGAGTATGAAAAATATTCACGATGACGAACTCTACAGTTGAGTCAAAAAAGAGATGAGTGCAGTGGATTCTGGGAAAGGTACTACAAAGGATAACAAGCTTTCTAGAAGACTGTTTTTTACTTTATAAAGCTTCCTAGCAAGCAAAAGCCCGTGTATGAAAATACATTTTTTATATTCACTTAGTATTTAATGCATAGGAAAAAATGGACGTGTATGTACATATGTAAAAGACTGTGAATAGTATGACAGTCATAACCATCTGGACAAACACCACTGGTACCATGTGGCGTTAGGTTTTGATCCTGCTGTGTTTTGACTCACCATGAGATCAACACCACGGACATAAATATTGTGTCTCAGATCAGCAGGAAGGGGAATAGCATGACTGGAGCAGCATGGACATTAACCAGTACAAGAGCCTGAGGCATGGAATATTGGAGAACCTGAAATTAATAACCAAAGCCTAATTTGCTGATTTGAAGCTTGTAGAAAGGAAAGTGGATCCACTGATTCCTGTGGAAAACCTGGTCTACAAAATGTTGAATTTAACAGGACTCATACCATTGCCTCTGCCAGGCTTTGGGCTGGGAAGTAGAATGGCTATTCTGAGTCAGATCAGGCCTGATCTAAACTAGAATCCTTGCTCCGATACTGAGAATTTAATACTGAGATAAGCTAAAAAGACAAGCAAGCAAACATACAACAAAAACAACAGTGACAGAGGACAATAACAGTATTAACATAGCCCACAACACACTTTCATCCAAACTTGCATATCTGGAGCTGAAGTGCTCTCCTATTGAAAAAATCAACAAATGGATCAAATAATCTCTTAGACAGATTGCTTTGGGTTGTTATTATTATTATTATTTCAAATCATATGTAAGGATATATTATTTTTCTCAAAAAGTCCTAAATATTTTAAATTTTGTGAGATGCATTTTTACATGCAATTGCAGCTGACCATGTGCCCCTCCATATTCTGAACACTAAAGAAAAAGCAAATCTGAGCTCCAAAAGCTGTGTTCATTTGCTAATGAGTATCACCTAATAAATCATGCAATGGTGTTACATCCTTACATATGATTAAAAAAAAATAATTAAAAAATGACAATAATCCAAAACAATCTGTCTAAGAACAGGTTGCCCAGAGTGGTGGTGGATGCCCAATTCCTGCAGACATTCAAGGTCAGGCTGGACGGGGCTCTGAGCACCTGATCTAGCTGTAGGTGTCCCTGTTTGTTGCAGGGTTTGGACTAGATGGCCTTTAAAGGTCACTTCCAATTCAGATGATTTCATGACTCTCTGATTCTGTCTGCTATGTGACTTTTGATCTCTACATCTTTTTCATCATTTGAACATCTCACTTTTGTTTTCAGTTAATCCCTTGCTAGTTTTGAGGGTGTTCCTGAGGATAGGCTGTTTTTCCCTTCTTCTCATACATCAGATAAGACAGAAGTTCTTCGTCATCTGTAACATACTTTTCTGGGTACTTGTGTTTGTTTGTATAGTTTGCAGTTCATGGAAAAAACAAATTCCATTGTGATATACTTTCTCTTATTCATTATGCTCTTTCAGCATCCAAGAAACCATTATTTATACAGCAGTCATTCTGGAAAAAAAAAAACAAAAAACAACCTTTCCCAGAAATCTGACACAGGATTACAACACTTTTATGTATAAAGGATAAAAGTAATCACCTAACAGAGGATTTATCTTTTGAAATGCATTGAACTAAAGTAAGGATAGGCCACTCTTTTTGTTTCCATTGTTATTTCCTGAAGTTTCAAAAAAGATTTAAACAAACCAGACAAACAGACTAAAAATTCCTTTGCTCAGAAAAGCTTTCAAATCTCTTAAGAAAAGCAGAGAATAATTTACAAAGAGCCTTTGGTGCCTACGTAAACATAGAGGCCTTTGGGACTTCAGAAGACTGAAATTCTGGTAACTGAAATGGAAAGACAGAGGTCAGACCTTGAGATCTGTAGAAGCTTGGAAGGAATTTGGTTGCTAGGAAGCAGTATATTTCCTAAATGTGGTTCATAAAACATGTTTCAAGGATTTAAAAGAACTTCATCTACAATATTTTCTTAATTTGCATAGTGGCTTTTATTGCTTTGAAATGATTTTTTATTGCTTTGAAATGATAACACATGTAGCATCAGCTACTTCCTATCATGCAAATGCAAAGTTATGCAGTTTAACCTCTGTGGTACTACGTTACAAACATATCAGAGATTATTCCTGAAAATGCCAACTGTTTGATCCTTTCGCATGTGGGTCATCTCATGAAAATCAGTGCAACCTGCTTGAATTTTCTTCATAAATCTACCTATTTACTGCTATTTTTATGTTAGTGGCCAAGGAGGACATCCTTCTACCAGCAAATTCAGTGCCAATACAAAATAAATCTCCTAATTCCAGTGGAATCTCTTAAAACACGGTGTACAGGGAATGGCGCTTCATTGATGCCTGGGCAGAAGCAGCCCACATACTGTGTTGCAAGGAACACAGAAAAAGGAGAGGAGCCAGAAGGGTTTGCTCCATGCCCATAGCAGAATCAGGATGAGAGAAGGAAGCAGATCTCTGCACTACTTGTCTTGCTTAAGGAAAGTATAGCAACAGAAAAATCCCCTAATAACTTGCATGAAAATAAAACTATGAATAGACTTGAAATATTTGGATGCAATGTTATCTTCACATTGTACTTTCTACAGTTTGGCTGTAAAATGACATCAGCAGTCAGCTCACAGCTTTATAGCTGTGCATTTGTCACCATGCCTAGAGGTGTGAGGGGTGGTTGTCTGCCCACCTTCCCGGGGCACATTCTCAGTGATTCAGACCATAAGGTTCAGTTCTTGTGACTGAGGAAAAATAATGCATCACATCTGAAAAACTTCTGCTCTGAGAAAGAGTCTGGCAGATCAACCATAGTAACAGAAAGAAAAAATTGCACTGATCTAATATTCCTATTATGCTACGATTATCTGCAGAGCTCTGGCTCTGCAGTCTTTCTCTCTTTCTCTTGTTCTAATCCATGTCGGCATTTCCATTATGCCTGTCACCATAGCATCTGAATGCCCTCCAAGCAAGAGGAAATACTACATCCTTTTTCCACCATCAGCAAAATATGAACATTATCTGAGCTAGAATGGGGTCTCCTGAAACTGTCAGCATGCCAAGAAGGAGAGAATGGCAATTTATCATAGATAGAGCACCTCATTCTCCAGTCTTTTTTTCTGTTCTGTTTGTGTACTGCATTGGGTCTTTCTGTGACGAGAGCAAGTTGATGACTGTGGTATTAATAGGATGTTTCTATAATGAACAGTTCTTTAACTATAGTGACAAGTTTAAGTATGCAATAGCAACTTAAGAAGTGCTTATGATAAACTGGGTAACTCCTCCCAGAAGATCAACCATTGTTTGCTTTATTTATATTGCAAATGTAAGATACTGCTTGCATTACCGTGTCTGTCTTCCATAAGGTTTTGTCATGCAGTCCCTATGGAAAGACAGACCTACTCTAAATCAGAAAATAATCACAAGTCACTGTGTGATAGATGAATTAGTCATGCTTTGTATGATTTAAATCTCATGAAAAGATGCTCAAATTGTAAGTTGTGCTGTCTTGACAGGACTTTAATTAAAGTTTCAAATCATTCAGCTCCTGTTCAGCTATTGACCATGGAAGTAGACTTGAGTCCTCTCAGCTCCATTCATGTTTCAAAATGAATGAACCTTCTGACAATGCTTCGTTTGCATTTTCACTGAATAGAGAGGCAGGGAGGTAACGATAGAGAGAGAGGCAGGGAGGTAATGTCTTTAGAATTTTAAGAATATTTATTTTATCTTCATTCTTCATATTAGTAATTCAAACTGTTGTACAGTATACTTCAAGAATGAGACAGGAAGAATACTGTTCACTTCTTTCTCTCTCTCTCTCTCTCTTTTTTTAAATTTTCAGAAGAGTCCTTTGAAACCTTATTTGCACTGAAAATGCTTATTGAAAAGCTGAGCGTCATGTCAGGGTTCCTGTTCTACTCAGAGGATGTAATTTTGCTTTGTAAATTGGTCTCTCATCTTGAATGAGCAAATAAGCATCCTGGTGGATGCCAATTAGATGAACTTTTGTATCCCAAGTAGAACTGCTGAGAGCAATTTTGATGGACTGATTTTGCATTTGAATATGCTTCCAACTGGATCTAAAACACATTTTAAAATCAGATTGACCTCTCTAGAGTTTTCTGAAGAAAAAATTCCAGTTGTGTTCAGACATTTTATTTGGACAGTTTCAGAGGAAGACATTTTGATTTCTGTTTAGTTCCTAAGGCTTTTTTTGCTGTTGTTGTTGTTCACAACATAATTTAAAAAGTCAATGTGAAAATATTTCAATTTTGCTATAAGTAAACATCAAGAATGTCTGCATGTATGTTGTTTGCCCACTTTTGAGATTTATCTTCAAGGAAAAGTCTGGAACTCTGATTCTTATCAGAAACAAGTCAACCATTGAAATCCTGACATTCTTTCTAAATGTAACTTCCATTCTCTCCTCTCATCTGTAGAAAGAAATGCATTGGTTGCTTAAAATGTCTCCAGCTGCAATAGTCTAAATCAGGAATTTGAAAACAGTTTTGACAGACTCTGCCTTTGGTAATGGCAGTACTGGGTATAATCAGCGACAGGAATAGTACTGATTATTGGTGTCAGTCAAAAGCACTTCCAGCTCACACTGCCTGTCTATCATTTACAGCCAGCTCTCATACTCCTACTGGTATTTGTGGTACCTCCAGAACTGCTGGAGGTGTACCAGGGTTTCTGGTGTACTGCAGCGTGTACTGACCCGGGCTTTTATTGCTTCCTCATATCTGAGGCCGTTGGTAATCTTTGTACGTTCAGAGAAAACAACTTTCAGGAGGAGATATCAGTCACCATCCTTCAGCTGGCATGGAAGATAGGGATGAACTTTTAAAATCTTTTCCTAAACAACTGAGACTTCAGTGAAAGCACGATATGCCTTCATTTTGCCTTTGGACAAATGATACAGCAATCTTTTGCTGCAAAGATATATTGCTCAGTTCCATGAAGCTACAGAGTGATGCTATTGATATACTGCTGTAATCCCTGCTCATCCATACTCATACATATAACACCAAATATTTCTGGAGGCGATTAACAGGGAAGATGAAAGGTGACATTTCCAATGAAGCCACTCACATTTCTGTTTGTATTTAAAAGCTTGGATTCAGCAGTTGTGAGCACTGCAGTATAAGCACAGGCACAGAGCAGTGCTCTGTGACGTGGGATCATCCCAGCTGGCTGCTCAGAGGCTGTGCGGTTACCCAAGAAATCCCTCTCATTTAGCTCCTGAAGACTAAACTAAAATCCTGTATCAGTGGGAGGCACTGACTTCAGCACTGTGGGCTAAAAAGGAACCATTAAAAGAAAGACAGGGAACTTCTAGACAGATTCTCATCCTTTTAATGGTAAAAGTACTGTATTTCCCTGGAATGGAGAGAGAGCAAGCGGCGGAAACTGCTTGCCTTTCTTTTATCTGCAGGTTACTCTACATCAAGAGCATTTCTCTAAGTATTTTCCAGCATGACTCAGATTATCCCCCAGCTAGAACTGATGGGATCCATGGGCAAGAAATTTGGCTGCTACTGTCATTTTATCTAACCCTGATCAGTGTAAACTTAACAGAAGCAGCTATTTAAAGCCAGCAAGCAGAGGGCAGATGAGGGAGCAATTCAGGGCCCAGTGGGTAACGAGGAAGTCTTCTGTGGCAGTTTGCACAGGGTAGCTGACAGATTACTCTGTAACACAGCCTCTCCAGGATGAGTTCCTCCTCACACGGCCATCAGAGCTCTTTCTTCAGTCAGCACATATACAGTTGTCCCCATGCTGCTTCTTTGTGGTTGAAGGGAAAATGAATTTACCAGAGGATGTCTGTTCAGCCACCAAGTCTCTGTCATGATGAATGATTCTGTGGACAGCCAATGTCAAACAGATAATAACAGGGAACTGAAAGGCAAGAAGGAGGGAGAACTGTATCATCTTGATGTCTCAAAAGGCTATTGGTTTCTGGTGCTAAAGATAGCCCTTACCACTTCCACACCCTCCAGCAGTCAGATCTCATCTCCCACAGTCTGCTGGGCAGTAGTCCTGTGTGAAGGACAACCTCACATTTTTAGCACTCTATACAATTATCTGTAGCACACAAATCCATGTTTGTAATGGCAGCTAGACAAATTCACAAACATCTCATAATAGGACAGGTTCATATGAGATCCAAGTCTTCAGGGAGCAAGTGGATAAACATGAATCTGTGTTGTTCTTCTCAGAAGCTGAAGACCATACCCTTAAGTAGAAAGTTCTGAAGCAAAACACATCTTTGTTTCTTCAACAGTGCCCACAGTTTGGAGACATACAGTTTGACTCTATTATAGCTTACTAGAAGCACAAGAAACACTTAGCTACAGTTAAGAAAAACCTTCAAATCATTACGAGTTTAAAGCTTGAAGTTGTTCATTTTGCTGGGCTAGCTTCCTGACTGTGCTCTGATTTCTGTAGCTGCAGAAAATGGTACGTTGCAGTAAATAACTGTTTGGTAGAAAATATCTATTACATCCAGATGTAGGGGTTGAGCCTTTTTACTCTCAGGAGGGCCCTACGAAATGGAAAATATCAAAAGCAACCCATAAATTTTTCATATAACAATGCCTGCATGTATGCACACATGCACATTTTGGCGCAGCACTTTGTTCTGACCTATATCAGGTGGCCATGCTTCATCCTGTGGGCCAAGTTTGTTTTAGCCATTTTTCTTCCCAACAGAGCTGGCTCAATACCTTCACCTCTTTTCTATACAGATACTCCGCTGAGAGGTCAAACTTTGCAGGGTGGTTTCCAGAAACACTCTGTGCAGTCAGTGCCAAGCTTTATTTGCCTTCAGCAAGATTATCCAGGTCATCTCGCCCCTAAGGGAATTTGGAAGATGGCAGAAGAAATAACAGCCCTTTCCCAAAGGTTCAAAAGCATTTGAGTTGCTTGGCCCCAGAGCCTAAGATTCTGCTTGAGCTTCTTTCTATTGGTGGGCAGCTAGTGTTGATCACCTAGACCTCTCCTCAGGTATGCAAAGTGTTCCATGGCAAATGCTTGTCCAGTGCTTTGAAAACATGAAATGGGAAATGGAGATTGAATCAAACCTGCCTAGGAGAAGGCAAGACCTTCTCTGGTTATACTATGTTTTTTTCCCTCATGAAACAAAACTTTCAAAGATCATCACTGCAAATCATTTTCTTTAGAGGAAGAAAGTGAAGCTAATGAACCTGGAAAAGGAAAATTCAGTATTAGCAATGCCACACCTTTCCTATTCATGAGGAACACTGCTTCAGTCTGCTCGACTGAACAGTCATTATTAATGTCACTTCAAAGCACTGATTACTTTAAGATTATTCTTCTGCATTGCACAACACTATATAGCACTGAAACGTCATGGAATCACACACACAGAATGGCTTAGGTGGGAGAGGACCCCAAAGGCCATCTAGTTCCAAGCCCCCTGACAAGGGCAGGGTTGCCAACCACTAGACCAGGCTGCCCAGAATTCCATCCAGCATGGCCTTGAATCCCTCCAGGGATGGGTCATTCAATAACTCTCCAGCCAGCCAGTTGCAATGCCTCACTACCCTCTTCTTCCTAACATCTAACCTAGATTTCCCCTCTTCTAATTTGAAGCCATTCCCCCTTGTCCTATCACCATCAGTCTGTGAAAAATGTTGATCCTCCTCCTGCTTGTAAGCTCCCTTCAATTACTGGAAACCTCGAGGAGACAAAAGCTAAATGTTGTGGTTAAGAAGATTAATCTATTACTGCTCAAGCTAAAAAAGTAACTGACCTGTGGTTGCTGCAGCTTGAGCAGGAAAAATCTACTTCCTCACAAACTACAGAAAGAGGCAGAACAGGCAGAACTTTTTACAAGATGCTAAGTGCAAGCTTTTTTTTGGCTAGCATTTTTTCCATCATGACAGCTCTCAGTCAATTCCAGTTGAAAGCATCTGCTTCCCTGGAACGGGCCACAGCTCTTCTGACTTCTCTGTCTTAGCCTCATGTCTGTCAGAATTTGATATACAATCTTTTAGTAAAAAGCATATGTAAACTTTTTTTTTTTTTTTGGCTATAGAAATCTTCTTGCAATAATTTCCAAAGTTACCACATGTTCCATCACCTCAGAAATGCATTCTCTGCAATTCTTTCTCTCAATATTCTCTTTGTAATTACTCAGTGTGCACATTTTTGACTGATTTTGATTGTGCACGTAAAATCCATGATACATTTATGCTCTTTGTCATTAGTTATTATTTGATTTTGGCTTTCCATTTGCTCCAAGAAAGTAGAAACACTGAGACACACTCAGATTTTTGGCTCTTTTTCTGATTTGCACAAATCCTTTACACTTTGAGGATCCAATTCCATCAGGTGGTCAGGTGCTTAGTACTTCTAGCACAGTGCTTAAGTTCGTCTTCACAATTGAAAGCAGGTAGCAAGATCTGGCTTTTGGCTGCTAGATTTTCTTACAGAGAAGTGTCAGGGTTTTCCCTTATGTCTAGAAAAGACAATGTCCCCATATCCAAACCTTTCCTACAGCTTTTTCTATTGACTGCACTGAACAACTTTACCACATGCTGCCTATTGTAACCTCACACTGACTTGCTGAACTTCCCCCTCTTTTTGCGGGGAACTTCACTGCTCTACTCAGGAAGTGAATTTTGCCCCAAGAGCTGCTTGTTTGCACCTAACTCCCTTTGCCCTATGGCACAGAGGCATTTCTCAGCACCCAGGCCTGGGTGTCAGTCTGAGCTACGTGTCACTGCAATGAAATCCACCACCTTATTATGGGTGCTTAAGAACTGAGAAATCCAAAATCAGAGGAGAGAAAATCCAAAATTGAATGCACTACACTTTAAAAAGAGTGAGTCCATTTGCATTTTTCTTGCTGCCTCCTCCTCCTTCCCAATCCATTTTCTGGATCTGTACCAGCAGCCAGGACTACATGACTTTCACTACAGGATGAAATGACTTTAAATGGCAATGTGGCTCCAGTACAGCATTAACATCTCAGCAGCAGACAGTGTGAGATTAATGTCACAAATAGCAAGTGGATCTTTGATATCTTAACCTCAAGGATTCATTGCACTTGTAAATCTGTGGAGGCTCAGTTGGGTGCTCTGCTGTTACAGATCACTGAGATAATGTAAACAGGCGTTTGCTGGGGCCTGGTGGAACCAGGGGGTTTCTGTTTGCATGAGCAGCCTTTTCAAAGGGTGAAAACCTTGTTATAATACAAACATCAGGTGTATGTATGTAAACATTGTTTTATTGAAGAAAATGGAATAAATTCAGTAAACAACAGTTAAAAGCAACTCCATGTTAAATGCTGAAAGGGGGAAGGAGCAGCTCCCTTCTACTTGTGAACTCAGGAATGATAACTCTAAGCAAATATTGTGTCCAAAATTCCTCTGTTCCTGGCAGCCTAAAGAAAAACATAACTGAGGACAGCAAAATATCGGGTACTATTGCTTGTGCAGATCCTGAGATGGGAGTAGTGGGATAAAGCACACAGACCTGGTATTGAGGAGCTTTCTGGATGTGAGTCAGTGCCTGCAGGCCCCACCGTGTACCAACACT
This sequence comes from Excalfactoria chinensis, assembly GCF_039878825.1. Lineage (NCBI taxonomy): Eukaryota > Metazoa > Chordata > Aves > Galliformes > Phasianidae > Excalfactoria > Excalfactoria chinensis. The sequence continues at coordinate 10,119,230 of NC_092825.1, read as the reverse complement.
GAACAAAAACAGTGATCCTGCCAGGCCTAGCCCTTGCTGGTGGGGGTACTACTGCTCTCTGCTGGTGCAAAGGCACTGTTAGTAAAACATTTCTGAATGTGCCCTGCTGATGCAAAGTATCTCTGAGAAAGTGAACGCTGTGGGTAAGAGGATGGACATTCCTCATCAGGGAACATGTTGAGACTTTCAACATTTCACTTTGTTTCTGTTTTCTTTTTTTTTTTTTTTTTTTTTTTTCCTTTTTAAATAAGTGCCAGAAGGTCTTGCACGTGAAATGGGAAATGGATAGGATTTATCAAAATATTTTAATTCAACCAACCAAAACGTTTCATCAGAGCTTTGAAGTTTTTAAAGTCATGATATGCGAAATTACAATCAAAAAATAGTTTTGAAATGGTAAAAAAAGATGTTCTCTGAAGCCCCCCAAACATTATACTCATTTCTTCTGCCTCCTGTGTCTTTTCAAAAGATTTATTTAGAAGTTCAGATTACTTATAGTATGAAAAACACTGGCTATATATGAACTTCAAAGTAAATGATAGTCTGCTTATTCCAAAGAAAAGGCGTAAAGTATTTTATTAAGACCTAGCTTTCATTTTACTTTCACACAGCTACTACTTACAGATTCTATTTAATTAATGGCTTTTTTTTCTTACAATGGGATAAATGTTCTCTATTCTAAACAGAATTGAAGCACATTAGACTAATCAACTGAGTGCATTATTTAAGAGAGTCATATATTGATTCCGTGTAAAATAAAAACAAGGAAAGAGAGAGGAAGATAAACTTAGACATTGTGATACACATATACATTAAAAAATCAATGGAAATTCTGCATGGATACTAACTTTAAACACTGTTCTATTACTAACACAAGATGTTGTGAATATCTTTTTTAAACAGAACTGCTAAACAAGACTCGTGTTGGCTTTTCCATAATAGCATAATAAGGTAAAAAAAAAAGTTATCAGATCCAACTAAGCATAAAATAAAAAAAAAAAAAAATCACTTTTAGTACATCATATTACTGATGTTAAGCAACTTCTAACTCACAGTGAGCTCCAACATTAAGGGGCACCCCTTTGCAAATGCATCTTTATAATTGGAACAAACGTGATTTCCTCTTAAGCTGCATCTCTGTACGACAACTACAATAAACACACAAAAACTGTAAAAATATTCTCAGCACTAAGACATTATTTCCTTTTGTAAACCAAGCAGGATATGAAGCCTTATCATTCCTTTCTATTTGTCCCGCTATCACAAAAACAGCCACTGAAAAGCACTGCTAGGCAATGAATCAGTTTTGTACCTTTTGAGAAAAATTCCCTAAGAACATCTCTCCTGGCTGTACAATTTAATCTGACAGCTTTCTGCTCCTGTGTGGACAGAGTTTGCACCCCTGGGTGCACAGAGTTAGTGGTTTTGCTCGTTGCATGTTCAGCACGTATGCATTCTTGGGTCTCGGGTTTCAGATGATCGTCCTGTGTGTGTATTCAGAATTCATGGTTTGTTTTTAATGGACTGGAGCAAGGCTAAGAAGCTTTCACGATGTTCATAAGCAGAGTCTCACTGTGATATATATGCCACTCCTACGCTTTTAAAATGCTCTAGAAAAAGGCTGTATTTATGGCAGGTTTTCTACAACGTTTTAGAAGTGGGTTCAGGACATGTCACACATCTTATAGATTATACATTATAAGTAGAATATATTATCTTCTCTGAGAGGCTCACAACCTTCATTGACACTAACAAGATTTACATGTCCCAGTGGACAAAAGAATGGACTTCAGAGTCCTTAATTCAATTTATTAGAAAGAGTGGCTGACTCAGAGTTGAAAAGAAGCATGACCTTTTGACACGAGCTGTTTGCTTCTAGGGCCAATATGGAAAAACTCCTTGTGATCCCCAGGGAGAATAATATTTTTTTCAGTGTTTATTGAGTGGCCTCTCTGGCCATTTTGGCCCCCAGAAGAACAGCTCAACAAAACTGCAGTTTCTTTTGCTTAAATGTTTCTTTTCACGCTCTTAGTGACTGATTAATTTTGCTGAGTCAGGGCCTTCGTAAGCGTTTCATCTTCACAGGTAACTCAGTGCAAAAACAAGTACATCACAGGGTGATTTGTTTCCTTCTCTAGATGGTTCCTATTGACAGTTCTCAGAGGAAGAGAGGAGACTTCTTTTTTCTCTGTTATGTTTAAAGGGGCCACACTTGGATCTCTCTATCATTCTAGATGCTTCCTAGGATTAGAGGGGGAAAACAGAGTGTGTAGTTTGAGAAGAGATGAAGAAAGCTGATAGAAACATAGGCAAGGGAAATCAATTCATGTACATGTATCTTGTCACTGAAGTGGTCCACATCACAGTTCAATGATCATGAAGCTGTCCTCATGGACATCACACTTGTAACTTCTGAATTTCAGAAGAGTTACAGGTAGTCAAGGTCTAATCTATTCATTGAAATGGTTGGGATAATAATTAGTAATCAATCAGACATAAAAAAAAGTGACCTTGCGACCTCGCCAATATAGAAGCCCTATTAGCAATATTTAAGGCTGATGCCAGTGCTTCATGCCATTTATAAAACAGACAGACTGAATGTCAATTCAGTGCATGAACAAAATGATTCCATACATCTCATTCAGTTAGATTTATAGTTCTAAAGAAAACAAAGCTGCTTTCTTGATACAAAAGATTGTTAAGTTTTGGATGCCAGTTTCAAATTAATGTGAATCATTCAAGTATTCATGGACTATCAAAGCCACAGGTAAAGTACTGCAAAAATGGCACCAAGTAAAAACAATTTAAAGGCAATGCAGTAAAGTCTATGATTTTCTGAGTGCTCCTTCAGCTAATGTTTATTTTTATTTATTTATTTATTTGAATGTTAATAAAGTTAATGTTGTCCATAGGAGAGTCTGAAAAGCAAGCAAAAAATTGTAAATATTCAAGAAATCTTGCCTTTTTTATCACCTGGAAGACTCTATACACAAAATGGATGCTAAAGAAAATTAGGAATGAGAATTAAACAAAATCAGAAATATAGCTCCTGAAACAAGAAGTTCAAAGACAGTTACAAAGAGGTGATGTCCAACACAGTGAACCTCTTCTCATTTGATCCCATAGGAAGGCATAGGCATTCCTAGAGATCATCTAAAAAACAGGGCAGGGGTCATATAACTTTTCTGATATAACTACTACCCTAGAGTATCAGTACATGCCATATACACTGTGCTTGAAGTCATGTCATTGGCAAAGAGAGGACTACATCTTACACCTGAAGCCAAGGTTTTATTGTTAATCTCATTTAAAGGCTTGCCTATGTAACCAAGATACAGAAATTAGTTAATTATATTAGCCTAAATAAAGTTTAAAATTTTCTTTTAAAATTATATCTAATGAGCAATGCTACGTATAAAGGCTGTAACAACATCCCTCTCCTAGATCTAATGGTTTTTCTTTGGTGCTGCACTTACCACTCCACTGCTCTACTTGCTACGTTTACCTCTCTATCTACTAATGCTGACATGTTTTTTTTCTGGGGTAAGAAGTGTGACAGAAAGCTGCCATCCTGAGATACTTGCTGGGAATTTTCATGTAGGAGATTTTTCCTCTCTGCTAGGAAAAACTCAATATTGATGCTAAGCATTTCCTCCTCACTCTAGGAACCACTTGAGTCCATTTTTATATGTTAATGTGTAATCCACCCTGATTCTGTTTCTGTAGTTTTCAGCTCTTATATTACATCTGACTTTACATTATGTGGTAGGATTTATACATGAGACACTTGACCTTTTTGTTATCCCTAAAACTGCTGTTGCCCAGCTCCTAGGTTTGCAGTATCTTTTCTCATGACTAATTGAGAGCCCTGGGGCCTCTATCACACTATACCTTCAAAATGCTCAGTCATTAATTTAGAGGCTCAGGGGTCATTCTACACAGCATAATTAATTGCTATTCCTATTTATACAAGAACTTTTAGCTACAGGCATTACATCAATTATATGAAGATAAGAAAAATGAAAACAAATACAGGAATAGACACCTGGCCATTAGACAATAGCTGTTAGAGGTAAACGAGCTGAAACAAAGCTACAAACTGGCTAAGACCAGTCTACATAAAATCTGACAAGCACTCGGGACTGTGTTAACTCAAAACAAAGCCTGTGGCTTGTTATCAGCAACAGTGATACTGTATTTACCTGGGGCTATCCAGGACACTCTAAGGTGGGCTAGAAATTACAAGGGATCCAGTCTTTTTTTTTTTTTTTTTTTTAAATTATTATTATTATTATTGTTATTATTTATTTTTTTTAACCATTTAATGATCAGTTTTGCATCTTTAAAATACACAGCATTTAGACTAAATTTAGGGTGAGAGCTGAAGATAAGTTTAGAGTTCGGACATGAAGAGTTTTGAGAAATCGAAATTCTCAGTGAATAACTGAGAAAAATGGAAAGGACAAACAGATTAGAATGCTACTTCATGTTCTGTCATTCACATCTCAAGGACCGGACCTGATTTCTACCTAGAATATGTTTAAGCTAGGAATGGGGTTAGAACCTGGGGAACAATAGCCTGAGAAGCCCAGTTTCCTGATGTATCTTGTAGGTCATTTGGAGTAGGGAAAGGGATCGGTGTTATCTTCATCAAAACTGTTTTCTTAACTCTTTGTTGGTTCCTGTCTCATGTCCACCTTTACATTTTGGTATGGGGTAGGACAGAGACCAGAGTTACAATCAGGGCTTAGGAAAACACAGGATCACAAACCCAGGTTCTACCTATGGCAAAAACACAAAAAGCACATGGAAAATGAAATGTTTCCCTCTTCCTCCTCCCTCCAAAATACAGCTTGTTGATTGCAGTCATCCTCCTATCTCATCCTATCTCCTATCTCTTGCCTGGGAATTCAGAGTTTGGGTCACTGTGTGCTGGCAGCCAGGATAGGCTTCAGCACTAAGTGTGCCTGTCAGATCTGGCATTGCTAACCATGTGTCAGTGCCTGAATTCAGGTGCTCGGAGACTCTGAAGTGAAGCTGGTGATACTTAGTGGGCTCGGGCACTTAGTGCATGAGCCAGCCTGCGAGCAACCCAGGTCTCTGCCGGGATGCACAACTACAAGTGCACCGGGCTGCACCCACACTGAACGAGATGTCATATGCAGACAAGCCGTTGTCCATTTATTGAGTGGTTTCGTTCACAGGTCTCTCCATAAAACTGAAAATAAAGACAAAAACTGCCAGCAGTGCACTGAGCCCCTTCTCTCTGCTCGGCCTGGGCCTCAGTGGTCCCCCGCGGTGCCGCAGCGGTGTTATGGCGCCTCCTGGCGGCAGCGCCTGGCGCTGCTCACGTCTACGGGCGGGGTGAGAGGAAGCCGAGCGGGTCGCCATGACGGCAGCTCCAGCCGGCGGCGCAGCACCAGCGGCGTGAAGTTGCATTGAGGCCGACCCTGCTCAGCTTTTAAGCACGGATGTGACCCGCACGGAACTCGAGCTGATCGGCTCAAAACTCGAGCACTTTGGGCTCCGCTGGTTCCACTATTGGGCTCCGCTGGTTGGGCTCCACTAGGATTTCTAACACATACTTTTAACTCTGATCTGATTTTCGTTAATTTGATTTTCTAAATCGCCCTTTGGAGCAGATGCAGGAATCCCTGACCGCATTCCCCCAGTGTGAGTTGTCAGTTGTCGGCGCCTCCTTTGGCAAAGTGCGAATCAGTGTGCCGCAGCAGTTGTCGACAGCGTAAATAACACCCTTAAAAGTGAGAATGAAGCGATTATTTGGGGTTTAGCCACCTGTTCTAATTGATCTGGCACCAATGTATGGAGTAAGGATGTGCAGTCCCAGACAGCAGCGCTCCCCAGCTGTGCAGTGTCTGGGATTGCTGGCTTCACTGGGAGATCTTTGGGTCCGGGGATGGCTGGGCTCAAAATAAACCTCTTCCAGGGGTAAAGAGGAACACATCAGTGAGTTTGCATCCACAGTCATTTCTCTTGGAGGAGCACAAAGCATTTTGCCAGAAACTCTGGTTAGGGATTGAAAAAATGAACAGGTCACACCAATCACCACGTGTCAAGTATTTTGTTTCTACTAGTGGTCAGCCTACCTCCTTAATGTGCAACAAAAGATACTCAATACAGTTTTATATGTATCAGCTCTCAGCCTACAGTGTGAAGTCCATCTGATTCTAAGGTGTTTGCTTGAAGAAAGTGTTTGAAAGATGTGTTTGCTCATGGGTTTGTTTCTTAAAGATCCTGACCTTTATTATTCCACTAGGACCTCCAGAAATTAATGCTGATGCCACCACAGTTCAAATTGTTCATTTAAAATGAGATTTATTGCTGGAAATGAAAGCAGAAACCTTACCACTGGAAATCCATTATTTTCAGGACAAACAAGGAATTAATCAAGTGAAGCATTACAGATCAGGCAGTAATAGAAATCCAGGCAGTGCAAATTGTATCTCATGTGCTGGTTTAGGACAGCTCTCTGCACAACTCTGGATAAGGCTTCGTGCTCATGATTTTCAAAGTCAGGCATGGAAAGACTGTCCTTTATCTCTGCTCTGGTGGGAATGACTGCAGATGTCCCTGGAAAGGTGCTCAGCTGAAGAACTCATAATAACTGTTTTGTTTTTTTAAGTCAAGTATTTAATTGTTAAAAAACGCTCCAGCTTGCCTTTATGGCATATGCAGAAACTTACCTGCTATCTGCCTCCATCTTACTTTCCTGTCCCCCCAACAACTGGATAGCAGCGCTTCCGGATTTCACATATGCGCAGTTTTTAGGTGTGTGTCCCTCAGCAATTCAATCAAAACGCTGTTACTAAACATCCAGATTTGCACTGCTCTTTGTTGTATGCCACTGAAGTATGGGAGTTTGGTTCTGTTAAGTTAACGGAATGTCATTTATGTCATTTTTTTGTTGTTAATGTAACATGAAAACATGAGTAGTGGATGGAAATTACCTGCTGATAGTATTTCAGTGTTATTATATTCTTTTTTAAAGCTTTAAACATGTCAGTTACCTAGTAGCTGTTTGGTATTATCCTTTTAAGCCCTCTCAATGGAAAACACAGGACAATGAAGTATGAATTTCCTGAGAGCTACTGACTATCTACAAAACATATTGATTGAGATAGGAATGTCCCTTTGATTCATGGATGGCATCTCTGTGGAGCAGGAGGACGTTTTTCAATCTTCTTATGATGCACAGAAAGTCAGTGTAACTTTGCAATGCTCAGGCTGTACCCAGAGCTTCAATTCACAGCTAACAAAAGCCTAGTTGATATTGTTTCATTCCTACTGAGTTTTATTTCAGTCAGCAAGGAGGGTGAAGAGAAGAAAGTGTACAGGCATGGAACTGTGCTACAAGTCAGGGAAAGAATGGCTAGAACAGCCCACAGTCCTTCAGATTTTCTTTGATTATTATATCTGTGACTGCATCAAAAACAAACTTGACATTCTGGGTGTCTGTGGCACAGGTCAGGTGACAATATATCTCTTTGTCTTCTTTCCTTATGTTCAAGTCTAGGAATTGTTTCTTGATATAATTACCAGCATCTTCAAATGTATTTAGTCCTAGTGGAGACATAGAAGACACATAACAACTTTTTTGTTTGTTTTTGTGATGTGGGAATCAGGCTTTAGGTATGAGAAGTCTGTGTCTATACTGCCCATCCAAATTTAAACTACAATTCCTAACTCAAAACCCTCATTTCTTTCAAGAAATGCTCACTTGTGAGTAAGACACCGCTAAGGACTTCAGAAAGAAAGCAGAAAGTGAGACAGGAGAAGAAAGGAGGGACCATCAATTCTGGAAGAATTAGATACATAGTTTGCTGCTGTTTGACAGTTCTTCCTTAAAGCAACTACGGGTTTAAACACTGGCATCAGGACTCAGTGTTGGCCCAGAGAAGGATGAGACGCCTAGAAGAAAGCTATAGTATAGGGGCCCTGCTGGCTGCCATTTGACTATGAAGGTAAAGTGACATTGCCCCATGGACTCCAGCACAGTGTTTGATTCTCCCAGTGAAGCAGTGGGCAATTTTAGGTCACTATATTGATAGATTCTCAAAAAAAGAAGTGAGGAAGCTTTTTGTCAGGAAGTCCACACAATCCATCTCCCACTAATAAAAGTTATTGAAGTATGGTTTATTTTAGGCACTCACTATCTGAAATACAGGAGGTTAGTACTAAAATGCTGGTAGCATTTGTTTTTATACTGGCTCTTTCTGGCATAGCTTCATGTATTCTCTTGCATTAGTTTGGAACAGCTGTCATTTTCTTTTTTCACATAGATACCAGTGTGACATACAAAAAGAGACAGAATTTCTTTAAAGAAATGGTTTTCCAAGTGAAGACAAAAGACCTGGTTGAAATATGTGAGTTATAAACCATTGGCTTCTACTGTAATGTGAACTATTTTCATTATACAAGACTTCAGCCTCTTGAAACTATTAGTTGTTTCATATTTCTCTACTTGCAGTAGAGAGAAATAAGCATCTCCAGAGACAGCTCACCCCAACCTAAGTACCCTGAGTAGGTGAGATGAATTCCAATATCTTTCCCTTTCCTGTCTGATACGGATGTGATTATATCTTCTAGAGAAAGGCTAGATGTTCAGGTAAGATGCTAAGTCTTTAAATTGCTATCTATAGGTGATCTGAATCAAAATCTCAGGCATTTGAATGTATTTCCTTCTTAAAACCCCAAACTTACCATTGTATTCAGGAAAGCAGATGTTCAGATGAACTTTTGCTATTTTCTCTTGAAAGAGGTCTTTCTTGTTCAGAAACAGCACGATAGAAGTGGTTGCAAAGCACCTGTGGTTGCAGATGCTGTTGAAGAGTTGAAGGCTTTCATGCATTCTGTTCTGTTGTGATGCAAAAGGTGAAGATCAAATCTTAACCCATATGCAATTTTTACTGTAATACTCTTCACTGACAAGAACCCATACAGCATAATAGCCTTAAAATTGTTGTGAGGGAAAAGGAAAATTCTGATAAGCATTTAAATTAAGCAGCAAAAAGAGTTGTTTCTTCTGACTCACCACTTCTTTATCTTCCACCAGAACCATGTCATAGGCACTGAGTGCAGCACAGAATATGATGCAGGTTACTCCCTCGAAGCAATGAATCCACTTTTTTCTCTCTGATCGCTGTCCACCCACATCAAACATCCTGTGCAGAAAAAAACCAAATATGTATAATGTGAATCACTATCTTATAAGCGTGTCGTCACACTGCTAATGTGCAGAGTGCAACTAGAGAGGGATGACATTCAGACAGCCATTTTGACAAAGTAGGTATTTGTTGGTCTGTTTCCATATCAACGAGATTTATTATTGTATACATATTATTTATGGCTTTATATGTAAAGGCTTAAATATCTGCACAAAGCAAACAGATATTCTTGTCTGTTGAGGAAGTGGGACTCTTCACAAGAGCTGAGGGCAGGACTTAGCTCTGCAGGCAAGGATTTTCCAGAACAGAATTTGTACATAAAACATTCACAAAAGACTCTTAGAACAACGATCATGTGTTTATAGAATTGCTTGTGATGAACTGACACGCTCATCAATAAGGCATATGACTGGAAGCCAGCCACTATTTGATCCACCAGTTATGCTTCATTGGCTAGTGTAATTTTATATTTAGTCATCAATTCAGTGCCCTTGTGTGATCATTTAAGTGCTGTATAACTAGCAGTCTGTGTTTGTGTGTAGAGGCTTTACCCATCTCATTTAGTTACTGTTTAAGTAGTAATTCATGGGGAACATAAATTCATTCATTCGTAGAGAGCAAAATGCAGACTTGTCCTTCCCCGCATTATTTTACTCCAGCTTTTGCCAGAAATTACTGCCTTTGGGTAGAATCATATAAACCTTTTATGAACTTTTTGTATGTCTTCCAAAACTAACAGCATACCTAGTTTTAAGTGTCAATACAATGCAGTTTAGTGCCTAATATAGACGGACCTTCTGTCAAAATTAGTACTGTTTTTCTTAGCATTAGATTTTAAAATTACTACTTATATTTGCAGTTTTACAATGATAAGGAATTGGTCTTTCTCTTCACTATCTTTCTCTGTACAAAGTGAGCATTTTTCAAGTGCATTGGCAAGGAGAAATGATATGCTGGAAGTCTGATTCCTTATGTGCATGACAATATTTCCCTGTTAAAACTAATCCCCTCTTGCATTATCCATTCATTTAGGAAACTGTATTGGGTCTTACACTTTGAATGTACCTCCCGCAGTATCTAAAATTAAACAGAATTCATTTTTTCTAGTAATGAAAATTGATTCAGTATTAAAAAATCAAGTCAGTAGTAATCAGAGAAAGAGAAATTTATTACTTGAAACACATTTTCTTTTTTTGCAATACATCAATCCTCTTTTCTTCACCATCAGCAATACATCTGATTGAAACAAAGTTTATTATCATTTTTTCATCCTTCTTAGAAGAGATGAAATCCTTCCTAATTCTGCTGATGAATGACTTGGTTAGCTGAGAAGCAATTAGAGAAAACAATGTTTTTAGTACATTGCATCTCCTTGATCTTTGCGTGTCTACAAATGTGAATTATTAGGAAATCAGGAAGCTGTTTTGGAACAAGATTCTGTTAACAGCAATGGCATTCTTCCAATGACATCTTCCCTGAGTTCAGTAGGCTAAACTGAGTGAGAACAACATAAGTAAACCATCCTGACTTTTGGTTTTGATTGGTGCCCAAAAGTCAACTGTCACTCTGTGTCTTCCTTGGTTTGTGGTGTGTAACTCTGAAATCAGGGACACGGGAAAAAATGAAACTACAAAATTTAATTGGTGCATTTTACATGCATATGTTATCATACAAAACTGTGCTCCCTTCCTGCGAGCTTTTAGCATGTGGCCCTGTGAATATTCATGAGAAGTCAAGTTAAAATAGTGAAAGATCAAGGCCAGAGGCAATACTTATGGACAGTTTTTATTGTACTAAGCTTAGCTTGCTTAGTTCTTCTCTCGTCAGTCCAGAACTTAACATGTAAAGCTGAAGTCATGCCACGAGTGGTACAGTTCTGATGTTAACTTATTCTTTTATCAACATAGGCTAAGATAGTCTTGAAAGCTCTGCACTTTCCTAACACTACTCATGGAAAATTGAGCCATTCCAGGTATGAGACTAGTTGTATATTCATTTTTGCCAGCAGTATGTACAGTGGGACCTGGAGACTAAAATAAAGCTTGCCTGATTTCAGTGAGACTATTCCTAGCTCTTCAGTGGATACTACAGTAGGAGAGGACCTTTGGAGATTGATCTCCTTTTAAAAATATTTCAGCGTGTTCTCACTTCTGGAAATTAAAGTCAGTTAAGGAAAGAAATTAAAGACAACAGGAAAGATAAATTATGTTAAAACAACAACAACATAATAACTAAGAAGATAGCAAACAAAAAGTCGTGTTTCCTGTGAAACTGCAGTACTGTGATATTCAGACTTTTACAGAAGAAAGTATTTTCTGCCTCATTCAGTTCAGAAGAGGGTAAAAGCTTCAGTGAATAAGGCATCTGTTCATGATTTTTTTTTAATCCACGTTTGGTTTGTGACCCCAGGCCTCTCTGAAGTACATCAACTAAAACTCATTCTGAACACTGAAGTGTCCCTCCCTTTATAGATGTTTCTATGGTACTTATCAAAATAAGTGCAGAGTCAGCAGGATCTCCCAGCTGTTTTGCATTGCTCTGGCACTGGAAACTAGCTGTAACTGGATGGTTAAGATGGATTTACTGCTGCTCTGCATCCCTATAGATGAACAAAACTCTCAAGATTGTTTTGTAGTGACTTCATATTACTTAAGGTAATAAAACCATTGATTAATTTAGTCACATAATACTACTGTGATGCAAAAAAGACACTAAATAAAGATTTATTTATTTTAATGTTTTCAGTGTCATTAGGAACCTCTTCCTTGTTTACAGGCAACCAGATAGGAATCCTTTTTTCAGCTGTGCTGCATTTCATCTGGACCTAGACACAATTCTGATATTGCGTTCTGACTGGTAGCATTCATCTCATGGGCAGTTTGCAGACTGATAATGTTTTTGTCCATCCTGATTTAGGTTTTGGGTTTTTTTTATTTTGCATAAACTATGGTTGTAGCTTTGTAGATGCTCAGATTTTCACTGTATAAAGCAGTCTGAAATATATTAATCAGAGAAAAAAAAAAAAAAAGAACAGTATGTTTATGACATTACAGTATATATTTTTTCCCAACAGTAATGTATTCCATTGTTAAGAGCAGTTATTTCTGTTCCTAAATGAGGAGAGTGAAAGGTTGAGAATGCATGCAAATTAGCAGTCATCAAATGTTTTGCATGCTGCTAAGGACTTTTAGTTAGGCAAATTTCATAAATGTCACAAGCAATTATTCAAATGGCAGAATACAAATAACGCTTTGTAAACACTTACATATGTAAAACGTCCTTTTAGAACCTGATATTCTGAGATCTCCTAATTACAGTCCATTATATACTTAAGTTGGAGTGCTGATACTAAAATATCTTCTTTGGAACTTTCAAAAAATAAAAAGATTCAAGAATATCACAGTTGGATTAGTAATAATATAGTCAATGTCTTTGAATAAAAAATACCACAAAAAGGTAAAATCACACAAGCCTGACATATGCATCTTTTGTACCTGAAGTTCAAGTCCTTGAAGGAAAACTGAGTCTCAATAATCCCAGTTGTTTTCACTCGGGAGTGCAAAACATCTTGTTCACTAGGCACGTAGTCAGGCATTGCTAGCCTATCCAAATCATTGAGGTAACTAAGGGGAGAAAAAAAGAAATGGCAAGTGGTGAATTCAAAGGGTGAACCAAGCATGACATATTCACTAGTCCATTCATACTGAGCTCCTTCTAAATATTTTCTGTAATTTATACACTTAAATAAAATTATATTGTTTTTTATACAATCTTTATCCACAATCTAGATTTAAAAAATATTACATAGATTAAATGTCATCAACTTAGTTGTATATAATAAACATCTCTCTGAGAACTGAATGCCAAGAAAATACATGTTTTTCTCTAGGATGCTAAAAAACACCTTGTCAGGAAAGAGATTTTGTCCATTTGACTTCAGTTAATGCAAATTAGCACCACAGGAGAGGATACACTGCATCTACATAACAGACTGACTAGAAATATTTTAGCATATCAAATCATTCTCTTGTAACAATATCCTCCTTCCCAAGTAAAAGAGGAGGCAGAAGAGTTTGGAGTAATTCACACTTGGGGGCTAGTTTCCCCCTAGTTAGGGGTTTGTTTGACAAGTTTACAAGAGGAGGGCTCATGACATTTAAAAATAAATATTTTCTAATATAAAACAGATGTTTCAACCAAGCTGAGAACCCATGAGGTTAACAGTCTTACAACTCCCTGGAAAAGAGTGGATTATCTGGTTTTGTGTCTAGCATACAGAGATAAAATCAGCATGAAATGAGAATCTGAACCAGATCTTTGAAGCCAGTTCTTGGCTTTCCCCCAGCCTTTCTCCTTTCTCTTCCAGGGAGAAGAAAGTTTCTACAAATGGCTGAACAGAGTCTACAAATTTTACTGACTGATCTAGGAAGCAACGCAAGTTGGTTTTTATTCGACAAAAGGAAAAGAGGTGAAATGTGAGTAGTTTCTTGACTGCTAACTTTCCTAGATACTGGCACTCAAATAATGAAGTAAGATAAATGCAAAAAACTACATAAAAACAGCTGAAACACTTTAAAGCTCTTTCAGTGTCTCGTTCATCACCTTTCTTTCCGCGGTGTGTTTTGTCTCTGGCTAACATTTGTTAGTGTTCATAAGTTGTTTGTTTTTTTTTCTTCTACGGTACAGTCTGCCCAGTGTGAAGTTTTGCTGTTCATCTTTACCAGAAAACTACTAAAACAAACCTCATAGCTTGTCGTTCTTGTCTGCAATATTTAATACACGTTTAAGTAAAAACAAAAACAAAACCACTTCTGTATGTGTATTTATTATAAAGATATGGTGGTGTCATAAAGACCCTAAAATTCAGCTGATCCAAGTGCAATTGCAAGTTAATTATCTAATAGAGCAAGGGACATGCCACCACTGTAAATAGCCCCAGGAGGACACTTCAGGCCAACTCTCCAATGGCAGAATGGAGAGCTGGCCAGTAGATTAGTCTAAATGCCAAATCAGGCTCACGTTAGCACAGTGTCTTCTGAGTATATCTCTTCTATTATCTAAAACTGGTGAGCTATTACTAACCAGTATCAGGCAGACTCTGAACCATAGCTTTTTCTGCCAGGTGGAAATAGCACTTCACACCTCTAGGCAGTTTCCCTGTGTAGGTGCACTCATCCAGCAGGAGGAGCTGCAGGAGCAGCAAAAGCTCAAGTTGCAGCTCTTGGAATGGACATGAGCTGGAACAGCACTCTTTTCCAGGTCCAGGGTCAGATTTCTGCACTCCAGGACAATCTTCTGACAATCATCGAGCCATCATCTGTGCAGTCATTTATGTAGTGGTCTAAGTCCATAGAGGATTATTGATCCTCAGCTGGATCCTGACCCTCAAGTTGGAGCTGAGCAGCACTAGTCTCTGTTTATGTGTCTACCACTTCCCAGGTCTCAGAAAGTGAACTGGAGCCATCAGACATCATGGACTGAGGTGGATGCTGAGAAGCTAGCAGCCCAGGGCATGCAGACAGATTCCTTTAAAGGAAACTTATGGTTTTTGCTGGACTTATGTTTAGCTGCTCGAAATCTTGAATGGATTAAAGTACAACTTTAGGTAAAGCCTAGGCTGATTCAGTTCACTTTTTCCTCCATTTTGTCAGTCCTAGAGTTACCTAGAGGCAACAGACATTTTTAAAAACAAAAAGTTAAGACTCACAGAATTGAGTTATTTAGTTCTGCTTGCTTTCCTTGGTTGAATGTCTCAGATACATTATTAACAAATCAGCAAAAGCCTCATTCTTGCTTAGGTTAATGAGCAGTAATTTTCGTAGATTACATTTATGGAAAGGTTCTAATTGCAAGGATCCCATGCTGTTGCAGTCATAGCCTGGTGCCCAACACCCACAAGCTGTGTCACTTACTAGGCTGCCGAATCATTGAGCTCATACTCTGATGCCCTTGCAAAACATGCCTGGACCCCACCGTCTTTCCATAGTTGTTTGATGAGTTCAACCAGCTCAGAAGACATGTTGTCATCATCCAGATTTGTTTCCATGTCACAGAGCTTCCTTTCATCTTCCTAAGAAGAAATTTCAGTAAATATTCTGCAGGCACACTGTACCCTCTTTCTGGGTGTGCTTGGTTTACAAGGAATTGCCGTGTCAGGGAAATTTCTCATTTTCATAGTTTTTTCCATGTAACTGTACTCACTTATGCATCCTTTTACAAATTCAGTTTCCATTAGTTAGTGCAAAAGTTAGACTCAAATTGTGATACGGTTTTTTTTTTGCTTTTTACTGTTTTCTTCTATTCATACAAGGGCTCAGTTTCATCTCTCTGTAGGTGTTCACAGAAGGTCCAGTTTTTTTGAAGGAAAGCTTTTATTTTAAGACAGAATAGCAAATCAGCTAAAAGTAAATGTAAAAGGGTAAGCATATTATGTGACTATATTAGGGCAGAAATATATAGTTAATATAATTACGAATACATTTGGGAGAAAAATTTTCTAGTTCTACAACATGATGAGAAAGGAAGCAAGGGAAGTAGAACTAGCAAATGCATTTCCTATTTTTTATTTGTTTGTGTGTTTGTTTGTATCTTTGATTTTCTTGTCTTTTTCTACCTAGGAGAAGAATAAACTGGAAAAATTCCAAATATTTTGCATGTATTCTCTAAATTCTTCCTTTTGCAGTCATTCCAAAAAGTTTTCATGCAATCTGTTACATTGAAAATATTTCTTTTTCAGAAATTAATGCACTATAAATAAAATATATGATTAAAATAGAGTCAAGCAGTGGGCAATATAATTTCTTCCCAGCTATAATGTAGACAACTGAAGCAACTTGCAGTCAACAACTGCAAAAGTAAAAATGAATTCTGACAGACCCTATCTTGCCAGGGAGTGTGTTTTATTCAAAGGTGAATCTTCACAATAATTTATAGCAAATTATTTCTGGACAGACTAGAGAGCTGGGCTGAAACCAGTGGGATGAGGTTCAGCAAGACCAAATGCCGCGTCCTGCACTTTGGCTACAACAACCCTGGGTGATGCTACAGGCTTAGGGCGGAATGGCTGGAAGACTGTGTAGAGGAAATTGAACTGGGGGTATTGATTGATGCACGCTGAACATGAGCCGACAGTGTGCCCAGGTGGCCAAGAAGGCCAATGGCATCCTGGCTTGCATCAGAAAAAGTGTTTCCAGAAGGAGTAGAGAGGTGATTGTTCCCCTGTACTCAGCACTGGCGAAGCTGCACCTCGAGTATTGTGTCCAGTTTTGGGCCCTTCACTGCAAGAAAGACATTGAGGCCCTGGAACGTGTTCAGAGGAGGACTACGAAGCTGGTGAGGGGTCTGGAGCACAGGCCATATGAGGAGAGGCTGAAGGAGCTGGGAATGTTCAGCCTGGAGGAGGCTCAGGGGAGACCTCATTGCTCTCTATAACTTCCTGAAGGGAGGTTGTGGTGAGCTGGGGGTTGGCCTCTTCTCTCATGTCATCAGTGATAGGACCAGAGGGAATGGTTTCAAGCTACAGCAGGGGAGATTCAAGCATTAGGAAGTGTTACTTCTCAGAAGGGGTGGTCAGGCACTGGAATGGACTTTCCAGGGAGGTGGTGGAGTCACCGACCCTTGGGGTGTTCAAGGAAAGACTGTATGTTATGCTGAGGGACACGATTTAGTGGGAGCAATTGGTAATAGGTGAACAGTTGGACTGGATGATCTTTTAGGTCATTTCCAACCTTGGTGATTCTATGATTCTATGATTCTGTGATTTTAGTGATGTGATATATTTTTTACATTTCACTAGAAGTTGCAGTCTGTAGAAATGTTGTGAAAATCAGAGACTGATCAAAAGAAAAACAGAATGTTTTCTAAAATAGTGGTGAAATTAAGTTAACTTGCAGATACAATAGAACATGCCCCAACCCCTGGGACATTCAATACCAGGATGAATGTGGCTCTGGGCAGCCTGGTCTGGTGGTTGACGACCCTGCACATAGCAGGGGGGTTGAAACCAGATGATTACTGTGTTCCGTTTCAACTCAGTCCATTCTGTGATTCTATGTTTCTATGATATAAGGTGGAAAAATAGAAACTTAGTTTTGTTTAAAAGAAAAAAAGAGAAAAGTACTTGTACAAGTACCTTGTACTTTCAAAAATCTCAAAAATAAACAGCTCCATTCTACAGCCCCATTCTACAGGTCAGTGCTGCGGTCAGAAGACCTGACTCATCATTTCTTGCATATGCAGCTTCATTTGCCTTCAGGGCTGCTGTCAGGAG
Organism: Excalfactoria chinensis; assembly: GCF_039878825.1. Lineage (NCBI taxonomy): Eukaryota > Metazoa > Chordata > Aves > Galliformes > Phasianidae > Excalfactoria > Excalfactoria chinensis. The sequence goes on along the minus strand of NC_092825.1, from coordinate 10,101,776 downwards.
TGCACACACATTCAGCTTCAAGATAAGAATTGGCAAGTTCTTACCTGAATGATATCACATATCTGAAACTGTTGGTTGAGTAGTGTATAATAAGAAGCCTTGAACTCACTGGTTATTATGCAACGGGTGGCAACGGTGGATTTTGTTTCTTACGTCAAAAAGGAAGATAGCAGCAGAGTCTGTCATAGCCCTGGTTTATATAATGTTTTGTTTGTCTCTGCTACTTAAACAATACAATTTAAATGTTAAAAAGTGATTGCAGGGGGAAAAAAAAACAACACAACAAGGATAGGAAATGAAGACATGAAGCAAACAAACAAACAAACAAAAAATATATATATAAAATACCAAGAAAACAAACAAAATAAGAAGCAAAAAAATAACCCCAAGCTTCTCTCCTTAGATCGGGTGCTGTTCAAAACTGCTTGTTTAGGCACTTTCAGTATCACAGAGTGGTTTTTACAGGCAGTCCAGGAACATGGTAAACCCACTGCTTTCAGCACTCAAGATAAGATCAGTCAGTGTCTTACTGACTTTAGTCAGGTAATTCTGGACCAGAACTCATCAAGAACAAAGTCCAACTGAAATCAAGCTTTATATCTAAATAGATTAAACTTATGTGTGTGTAACGAATTTACAGAAAAAGCAAGCTAGTTTTGCATTTGGAAAAAGGGGTAATGTTTAGTAAATGTGAGTGAAATTTACAGAATCTTTAAAACTTAGAGCCAGATTACTCTTCTGTGATTATGGGGAATAGAAACAAGGCACTGCAAATGCTTTACACAGGTGTAGTTGACTAGAGGTCTGCTCTGCCAATGACAGTGAAAATAAGGGTGGACTTACTGTGATGTAAGTGATAAACTCACAACATTTGCATCTTTGGCATTTTGTTTGTACAATGCTAAGAAATAAAGTGTGCCTATTTACATTAGTTTGCATGGTTTGTGGACATGAACTCTTTAAAGAATAAAAGAAAAAAGCTTTTTTTTTTTTCTTTTCTTTTTTTTTTTTTTTTTTTTTCCATTTAATTGTATGTTCTTTAGTAACCTCTGAATTGTTTGTTTATCAGTTTTTAGGTTAAACTACCTTATATTGTAATGAGATACGGGCTTCTGGAACAAGGAGAGCTCCTTTCAGATAAGCAGATGTAATTCCCTCTAAGATGAATCTTCAGGGAATGCACAGGATGTTCTGAAATTGGAACCAATTGATATTCTGACAGACCTTTGGGAAATTCTCAGCCAGATCTGAATTATAAACATCATACTAATCACTGCACCAAGAAGAAAGGTATTCTGCAAGATTAACAGAAGACTGCGGCTCTTCTTACTGTAAATAAGCAGGTATTGTCAGTTTACTTGCCCAAAGAAGCCCAAAGGTTTCTGATTTGAAACCAACATACTGAACAGAAGTATGTTATTACTAGCCTTTGCTCTAGGGCACAAAAGTGGGAATTGAGTTTCTGTATTTGTTTGTCTCTCTAATCAAATTTCTGATCAAAACTACTTCCTGATGACTTCATGAATCCTATTTAAAGTCTCTTGGTGAAGTCCACAAGACACTGAAGTCAGTGTTACAAGCTCATTTAAAGAGGTTGGACAATCTGGAATGTGTTGTTTTTCTTCAGTGTTCTTGTGTATAGGACTGCAAACCACATTGGGAAGGTCAAACTCCACTTCTCTGCAGTGTCAGTGTGTAGAGACTGTGGAAGTCTCTGCCCCAGGAGCAAGACAAAACTGAAGTATTCCCAACAGATCTACATGACATTGTCACATTTTCTAATATCAACAAATAAGTGCCTAAGTAGACAAGAAAAGTTTTGTTGTTGGTGGTGGTGGTTTTCTGTCTTATGTATTTTAACATAAGGACATCCTGTTGAATCCGTAACACAAACAGTACTTAGTTTTCATTATTGTAAAGCAGATACTAAACTCTCTTGCCTTACTCTCATATTACAATAAAATGAATAACGAATTCTCTTTATTTTACTAGAATCTCTTGTTACTTTCAAAAGAATGTGTTTTAATGCCTACTTGAAGACAACAAAGAACGTTATACTCACAATTCTAGCTGGGTTTTCATAACTGATCCCTAACTTAGTCATTGCTTTCACGATAGAGAGGATAGACTGCACTGTGTTACTGTAAACGATAGGTCGGAACTCCATGCGTTCTTGGTATGTGAAACCATCTTTATGGATGATCCTGGAGTAAAAACAAACAAACAAAGAAGTTGTAGAGGTTGCATTAAAAAGAAAAAAACAGAAAAGTTGGATCAGATTTTTGTTTGTTTGTTTTGTATGGAAAAGAACTGAATCCATCTGGCTCATGGAGAAGCATTTATCAATGGTTAATTTGCCTATTCTGGTGGAGTGGGTTAACAGTGGTCTCTGTAATGACACAAAGCTAGGTTCTGACTTCCCAATTTCAGTGAATAGGTAACCTATGACTCAACATAAAGTAATGCTCTCTGTTTCCAGTACAGATCCCCAGCCCACTCCTGTGGATTCAAAGCAAAATGCATGGCTGGACTTAGATATCAGATAACTTACTATTAGAACCCACGGTAATAATAATGACTTGGGCTCCCACACTGCTTGTTTAGTCACTAGTGTTTTTAACTTGAATCTTATTTGAGAGGTTAGCTCTGTCAGAAAGTAGTTCACTTGCCTATACACATCCCATATCACAACTGAATGTTCAGGAATCTTAATGTATCATGAAATTCAAAAGTTCCATATTTGCAATTGTATCACCCGCTGTAGGAGACACTGGTTCTCCAACAGTTTCCACAGGCACTTTTTGAACAAGAAAATCTATATACACTATTTTGAAGCCTTTTTACTTTGAATGGCATTCTCACCATGAATTCACACACATCTACAAGATTATTTTGCCAGCATATGAGGTGACCATATAGATCCCTGTGTCAACTTGGTAATTTGAAGGACATAGGAAGTTTCGTTGGGGGAGAAGATTAGTTCACTTGGAAGAGTCTGATACAGCTCATTGTCAGTGCAGTGGGTTGGGGATGGCTTAAGTTGTGGCCTGTGTACAAGACACCATATATCCCAGAGCTCCCCACTGCTTCCTTTAATGGATCTGATCACCTTACAGTCAAAATTCTTTGAACTCTCATCACAAAATATGGAACATTGTATTTAAGCTTATTTTCTCCACCTTTTCACTTGCTACCTGTGAAAGCAGGTGTTTTTTCTATAGCAAAATACAAAAAAGCCTAAACCTTATGAAGCACATGAGCTTGGTTTGGCTGCTTTGAGCCTCTCACAGTAGTGCCCAGAACAGGATGTGTGGGGAAGATGAGTGTTTTGCCTGTGGCTGCAAAAATCCAGGATAAGAGTGAAGGCAAGACCTTAATGCAGTCCCCAAATGACTATTTTATATGTTGTTTTCATGCTTTCCTTTGAAGAACAAAGAGAGGAAGAACATTTAAGATCCTGAAATAAAACAAGAGTATGTAATTACAGAACAAAACCTTGTTTTCGCTCAAGGCTTGTTATGTGCTATTTTTTTTTTTTTTTTTTTCAACGTATATATATTTATATCCTCTGGCAGAAGATATGTTAGCCAGCCTGTTAAATCAGTAGTGAATTTTGCTACTTTTATTAAACATCCATCACTCTTAAGAAAGGATTTTGAAACAAAGTGACATCTTGTATAGCCTGAAGGAGCTTTCTATCAGACAAAAAATCTTCCTTGAATAAAATAAACAACCTATAAAAATGCATGCAGGATGCTGAATCTGTGAAGTGTTTTGCTAGTCATAATATCTGATGATGTTCCTATGAGAGGAAAGATTTCAATCTCCACTTTTTATTTGTTATTATTATTATTATTATTATTTTCACATAAGTTGGGTTTCTTACCAGATAGATGGCATTGGTGAGTTACCAGATATTTTGTTTCCTGCTTTTTGTTTACTGGATTGTTATAGTTCTGAGTTTTACAAAGTAGATTTGCACTGAAAATTCAAGGCAAAGCACAGAAATACTCAGTTTATTTTTTAACAAGTTGTCTCACACATTGGAAATGTGAAAATCCAAAATGAGGAGCTCCAGAAAAACATTTTTCTTTCTCTTTTTGGTTTTGCTCCATAACCATCCCAGCTTTCTGAGGGCCCTGCAACATATTTATATTTAGAGCATCAGAAGATATTGTGAAAAGCTAAGTGGAATGATTGATTGAAATCTTCACTCTGGAAAGAATGAGGTTTTGTAATTGGAAAATTATACTAATAGTGGTAAAATAAATCTGTTTTTAAAGTGAATTTGTGTTTTCAGCAAAATGACTCCCTTTGTAAGCACTTATCAGTCTTATCTATAAAATGTTATACTTCCCCCAAAAAACAACTTTTTTGAAACTTTAACTTTTCCCTTTTTAGGAGAAAAAATTATATTATGACAGATAGTTGACATTCTGTGTGAAAAGTGTTAATTTTTATCAACATTTTTATTGGAAAATAGTTCAGATTTGTGCTCACGTTGATAGCTCATATATGTGCAAATCTTTAAGATAAAGTGTGCCCCCGGTGGCGCAGTGTTATAAAGTGCTGCTTGCAACACCGGAGGCCCAGGGTTCGAATCCCCATGTGGCACAAGTGGTAGAAGTGCTGCTCTGCTACACAGAAAGGCTCGAATCCTGGGAGTTGAACTCGATGATCTCTAAGGTCCCTTCCAACTTGCACGATACTGTGATACTGTGATAACTTTGCTTTGTCATTTTCTGCCCTCTGTTTGAAGTTGTTTAGGGTTATCAAGTGACAACTCGTGAGGTGGTGTAGGGAGCCTGCCTTGGCAGGGGGGTTGGACTCGATGATCTCTAGAGGTCCCTTCCAACCCCTACAATTCTGTGATTCTGTGATTCTGTGATCTGTCTTATTAAAGTGTTCAATTCAGAGGAACGTCTTCAATCCTCTCCTACTTTGTGAAGTTTTCAGCCCAATATGTTTTGATGGTTTATTGCATAGTGAGTGTTTCCTAACTGCAACTCTAAAGAAAAATGAAGTCATCCACCACTGAACTGGAACAAGAAATAATTAGGTAACTATTGAATGCATGGTCTTAAATCAGTCCAATTAGAAAATGAGGTGCTTAAGTAGTTGCAAATTGATTTTATGTTATAACAGTTTTTACTTTGCTGTTGAAAATATGTTGGTGAAGATATTGAACAAAGTATTTAGGAAAACTTAAAGTAGAAATAATATTTATGATTTAGTAATTTTTTTTTTTTTTTTTTTTTTTTTTTTTTCCTAAGACAGGAAGAGAGTGGGGTCATGACTTAATAGTTCTAACGCCTGTGTAATTTTTTTCTGTACAAGGGCTGCACTGAAAGTAATGCCTCCTGTTTTATGATATTGGCTGAGTTGGATGTTGATAGTATGGCAACAGAGGCTGAATCTTTCTACCAGTATTCTCTTGCAGGTTTTTGCTGTGTGACAGATGACAGCAGAGGTGCAGTCTGACAAGATGGCATCTGACATGGAAGTGAGTATGAAGCAAAGGTGTGGAACTGAATTCCTCCACGTGGAAAGAATAGCACTCATTGACATTCAACAATACTTGCCACACATTTATGGAGAAATAACACTATTGACATCAATCTGTGTGGCATCTATGTACATATTGAACAAGTATCTACCACAAATATTCTTGTGATAGAATTCTGCATAGTCACAATTCTTCTATACCAGTTAATCCAAATTTGCACAGGGATTTCTGTATTTGTGCTTGTACAGGCTATTTTTCTCCCTTCTGGTTATTGTATGATTACCCTCTCATTGCTAAAAGCAGTGCTCTTTTTTGTTCTTATTCATGCTATACAGTGGATAGCAGCTTGCTGTATGGGTTGACAACTAAATATTTTCTCATCTGAACTGTGAAAGACCTGAGAACAATCATTCTGGCTGCTGGCAGGATCTAGAATAAAAACATGGAAACCAACACTGTTCTATAGAATTCAGTTTGGAAAAACAATGACTGGTCACTATTTTTATATAATGTGAATACTTCAATATTTTCATTTGAAGTACAGTGAAACCAAATGAAATTAATAAGGACTAAATTAAAATTGAGCAAAGGAAGATGATTGATATCACGTGAAATTAAACTGTGGAACTACTTGCCATTGAATAATGCAAATGTTTACATTGGTTCAGAGAGATTCAGGATAAACCAGACATAAAGTAACTGTGGGCTTTTAAACTCTGTGATACCACCTCCAGTCCTCTGCTTCAGGGTGCTGCCTAACTCACAGATCACCAGATACCAGCAGGATATTCAGTGAAAGTATTACAGTGTTCTTCCACGTTTGGTCTGATAATCTTCTGGAAATATCTTCCAGTAGATACTGGAGGAGACAGGATACTGGGTTAGGTGGATCTGTTATGGTCCTGTTTTCTTATATCTCTATGATATCACCACAGTGCTGTAACTCCTAACAAAGACAGTTTTGAAGCTTCCCTTCTCTTCAGCAAGAAGATGTATGTGATTTGAGTAGACTTGATTACCAGTCCAGCTGTGTGCCTTAGTCACTTAGTCTTTATATGGTTGAATGGAAACATGATTTTAATGATGTTTCTTTGCATATTATTCAAATAAGCATAAATATTGTATTAAGACATTAGCTAGACAACTTATGTTACAAATACAAATCTCAACAACTGATATGAATATTCGTGTACTTACTTCATTTGCTTTACAATAGTGCTCTTTCCTGACTCTCCAGCACCTGCAGAAGGGGAATATTAAAATGTGACTGATACCTGAATAAGTAGCAAGTATTAAAAACACCATCTGTATCTGTGAAGTGCAATAGAGATGTCCCAGATCCCCATTTCACCAACAATAACCCTCTCCAGTAATTAAAAAGGATGAAATTTTGGAGAAAGTTTTAATTCTAAAAAAGGAAAAATATATTATATATATTATATATTATATTCTAAAAAAGGAAAGAGATATTAAAAGAAAAACAAAACAAAACAAAACAAAAAAAAACACAAAAAAATAAAAAAACAACAGGCAGTCAGTTAAGGCAAAAGCATAGTCTCTTCAATTGTTAAAGAAATAAGATAAGGATCATATTGTGATTGAGTCCCTATCAGCTGGTTATATGTGCAAAAAAGACATGGAAAGAGCTCTGGCTCCTGTAGTGTGTTCATTACATGATTTGTAGCTTCTCATCTAGAGTGTTTCATGAGTTTTTTAACATGTGTTTAAACAACTGGAAAAGTGGCTTATATGTGGTATATCTCATGGTGCAGAGGAAGCACATTAGCAAGTGTCTTGATAGTGCTATGTTGACTCTGTCCCATGTTCTACTGCTGCAAGAGGGAAACCAACAGCACCATGTAGAAGATACATATTGGGAATGATTCTGCAATAAAACTCCACTACTGTCAGGGAGATGCAGGCAATTGGTTGCAACAGACATTTTTCAGAAGTGGGGATAACTTTTGATTAGATTACTCTGATTAATTTTGCCTTCTCATCTCATGAAAAGTTAGTAATCACAGTCGAAACCTTTACATAGGAAATTAACTGATTTTAATTTCTGTCAGTGAGACTGGTGGGGAGCAGGACTTGGCCACACCTGACAAACAAGGGCTAGATTTTAAAAGCACATGAAAGGTGGTTTTAATTTTGCATATGAATCTCTGGGACAAGATTCATCCTTGCTCTCCTTTCTGCAGGTTATCGTTTACCTCATTTGACAGTATTGAATACTTTTGACAAAAGAGGAAACCTGAGGCATGGTGACTGTAATTAGGGGCTCCTCAGTGAATGGAACAAACAAATTAATTTCCCAAACAGATTTTGTAAATCTAATAACATTTAAATAACAGAGATTAATTTACTCAATTAATTTACTTAAGACAGCAAACCATATGCAAAACATTTTCTAATGCTCACAATGGGAACAACAGAAAGTGTGAGAGAAAAACATCAAGACTATGCAAAATGATCTGATGCTGCCATCTGCCACAGTTTGAAAAAAATGCAGATTTATTATAGATCATTTTTATCTCTTCCTTTCTGAAGAACTTGGTAATCTATCCCTACAGATATTCCCTATCAGTGAAACAGCATTGGCTGCACTTTCTGTAGGGAAACAAGCAAGCAGTTCTAGGAATTGCAACATTCATATCAGTGGAAAGATCACAGAATCACAGAATTGTAGGTCCTGGAAGGACGTCTAGGTATCACCGAGTTCAACCTTCCTGAAAAGTAAGCCCACTACAGTAGGCTTCAATATGAAGGAATCTAAGTGAGTCTTGAATATCTCCAGAGAAGGAGAATCCACAGCCTCCCAGGGCAGCCTATTCCAGTGCTCTGTCACCCTCAGTGTGAAAAAGTTCCTTTGCATACTCATGTCAGGAAGCATAACATAGAAATGAAGCTCTCTTCCAGATCTGGAAGACAAGGTTAAAATAGAATAGGCAACATAATTTATATCTTATTGAAGCATTTCTTTACCTCTGTTCATCTCTGATTTCATAGAATCATAGTATGATGGGGATTTGAAGGAACCTTGAAGATCGAGTATTTCCAACTTCCCTGCTGTAGGCAGGGACACCTCCCTGTAGACAAGGTTGCTCACAGCCCTACCCAGTCTGACCTTAAATGTTCCTATGGAGGGGGCATCCACAACTTCAGTGGACAACCTGTTCTGGTGTCTCAACACCCTCACATTAAATAATTTCTTTCTAATATCAAGTCTAAATCTACCCTTTTCCAGTTTAAAACTGTTTAACCTTGTCCTGTTGCTACCTACCCTTATTAAAAGTCCCTCCACAGTTTTCCTGTATGCCCCCTTCAGGTACTGGAAAGCAGCTATAAATTCTCCTCGGATCCCCAGGCCAAAAGAGCCCCTCATGAGGGAGGTGCTCTAGCTCTTTTAAATAACAATTGATTCTCAGATATTGGCTTTGCTCTGGAGTATTCTTTAGTCATAGCAGCATTTGTACCCCAGGAGATGGGTCAGAAACAATTTACTTTGCACCTGCTTCCTCTCTTCCTTCCCCTTCCTGTACAGCCTGCTCCTCAGGATGAGAGAGCAGGGCCAGGGCTGCATTTCAACTCACTGCAGGATCTTCTGCTCATGCAAACAGCAGCAAAAGCATTGGGTAGCCCTTGCAAGACGGCAGGGGGAACTGTGGCAGCTGCCCTTTAGCAGGCAGTGGAGAGGGAAATTGTAATCTATCCCAAATTTTCTACTTTTTTTTTTTTTTTTTTTTTTTTTTTTTTTTTTTTTCACCCTGAGGTAGATTAACTACTCTAAAAATAAGTACTTCCAAGTGAGGTGGGAGTAACCAGTACTCATGACTGGAAACTCTCATGGACTAATAAACATCAAAGTTGTAATCAACTTCAAAGTTATAATAGTTGACTAATCTACAAATGAGTTCTTTCTGTGAAGCGTCGCTGTTGATATCTGATAGAGTGATTACCAGCTTTTGTGGCGTGCTTTCAATTTACACACAAATTACAGGCTGGCCAACAAAGTACATAAACTTCATGCAGTGTGGTACAAGGCTTGACCATATCTATTTCTTGAGGCAAAAGAAATAGTTCTGAAAAGAATAGTTCTGGTGTGATATTATAAGTATAAATATGCAGAGTGTAAATTTCTGGCAAGGATGGCGTTGATAGCACAGCAGCATTTAGCACAGAGGGCTTAACCCAGACAGCTTCTCAAGAACATGATAACGGGACATCATTTTTTTATTGCTTCCTCTCCCTGTGTGTGTTTTATAAACAGAAAATTATCAACTCTGTGTACAGAATGTGTTTGCTGAGATCACAGAATGAGGTATAAACAGCTGTGTTGTCCTTAGTTTCTGTATGTCATTCAATTTGTTTAGAATGATGTGCCAGAGGACACAACAAGTTCTCAACCTGTTCATGGCTGTTTCTCAGACACCTTTTTGCAATCTATCCACATCTTAACACAGAGAGCAACTGCCCCACCCCTTATACCCTGCCTATCCCTTCTAAAAACTTGTAGACATCAGTCAGTATTCCAGTTATGTCATTTGTCCCACCAAGTTTCCATGACTGCAATTAGGTCATAGTTTTCTAATTGCAACACAGTTTCCATTTCCCCATGCTTATTACCCATGTTGTATGCATCGGTGTAGAGGTACTTCAGCTTCTTGAGGGAATCACCCAAATTACTCCAGGACAAAGTGGGAGTTCTCCCATTCTTCCTGAAGTGACAGTGTTCCCTGGTTCTTCACTGTCACTCAGCACTACATCCCCTTCCCCCATCAAATCTAGCAAATCTAGCTTAAAGTTCCAGTGATAAGACCAGATAGCTGGCTGCCCGTTCCAATAGTTGGCTATAGAAAAGTTGATGTGGTGCCCCTTCTACATACTGCTTCAGCAGATATTCAACAGAAACTTTAACTTTGTACTAGATTGAGAACAGGGCTAAGTTTTATTCACTTCATTATTTATTTATTTATTTATTAAAGAACAAGTAAATGCAGGTTGTTAACTGTCTGTCTAGTTATTCATCAAGTGTCTGGTATCTTGTGATCTAGATCCTAACAGCTCCCCAGGAGAAAAGCTTTCCAAAACAGCACCCATACACAAATTTGAATTTTTATTCTGTGTATTATGAATAGAAGTAGATAACATAGAAATACATAATATAGAGAGAAATTTGATAAAAATGTATCAAGTTCAGATGGTTGTCATGTTTCATGAATAGGATATGAATAGTTGAGAATGAAAAATGTCAAACTTGAATTAAATTGAAGTCTTTTTCATGTAGCTTGCAACTGATCTCAAAGCATTTTACTAAAAGAATTACAATTCTGAAATATTAATAATGTAAAAAAAAAAAAAAAAAAAAAAAAAAAGACTTTCTGTGTTAGAGATCTTAATATTAAACATATTTTCTAGAATTTTGTGTCCAGCGTAAGACAGTCTACAGTATGAGTGCCAAGGTTTGAAGATCAAAATGTATCATCAAGCTGCCTATTTTAGAAATTTCTCTTTATTCTCTAAATTCCTTTGAAGGATTTTAGGAAGGAAGGAAGTATTTTTATAATTATTATTATTTTTATATTATAAACTTTTTATAATTATTATAAAATTATTATTTTATAATAATTTTTATAATAATTTATATAATAAAAAAGTATTATATAAATACTTGAAGGAAGTATTTCCTTTGTGGATCAGTGTTGGTCAGAGGCAGGATGCTGGAATAAATGGACTTCTAATGAGTTTTCTTAGTAATATAACAAAATTCTTGAAACTTTATGAAAGTTTAAATAAATATGATTCTTGTTTTGTCTGACTTGAGTTTGACTCAGCAGGACCAATATTTTTCATATTATTTTTAATAACATTAGTTCATTTTACTACCTTCTGTTCTGCTCTTTGCATCTCTATACACTAAAATAAATAAATAAATAAATAAAAGCCCTCCTAAGGGCTTCTGTAAAAAATGCAGTGGAACAATTTGGAAAACAATCAATTCCAACAAGTGGTGACTCAACCTGGGGATTTTCTATTTAACCATTTGTATCATTTAATCCTGCTATAAATGAATGCATATTGCATCATACAAAAATTCTGTATTCCATTCTGCATAATTAAGCATCAGAACATGTATTTTAAAAGCAACCTCTAATTTCTCATATCTTTACAGTCTTAAATATTTGTACAGTTTTAGATTACGTACCTAGAATTACAGAATGGCTTGAGTTGGAAGAGACCTTTAAAATATATGTTCATCTCTCGTCCTGTAATTACATGATCATTTTCAGCCCATTTCTTGTGTCTTAGTCACTGGCTTCATACATATCTACAACCAAAAAGTATGCTGTACTTCTGTTACAGGACAGTTTTCTTCCAGTAAATTAGTAAATTCAGAGAAATTCACTGTTCTAAAATTTTAAAGCAAAATAAGACATCAAAGGAAGAATATTATTAACAATTTTTATTGTATTTACCCAACAGCAGTAGTTTGACTGTCCTCGCTTCCCTCTCTGCATCTTCCTGGAGTTTCTTTTCCAGTTCTCTGGATCTCCTGGCTGACTCCTTGCTCTCAGAACTGGCTCCACCACCCATCTTGAGGTGTTCACAGTCCTTTCTTTTTCCCAACTGATTTACTTCTAAACAGATTAGTTGCTTTTATTACTGAGGAGTAATAGCCTGTTCTTCGAGAAAATCTAAAGATCCCTTTCAACCCCAGTGCTCAGCTTTCAAATCAAGTTGACCCTTTTCACGTGTCATATGATCTGAAGACACTACAGTCAAGGATTTACATAGAGACATAAAATGTACTGTTGTGATCTCATAGGTCCAAAATGATCTATTCAAAAATAAAAACAAGGTCTGGATGGTTCCCTGTCCTTGTTTGGACAGGGTACAGCCTCAGATATTTTAAAGAAATATGCAGAATATCTTCAAATGAGAAAAAGTTGGGAGTAGATCAAGGGAAAAATTTTCAGCATATGAATCAGTGTTTGTGTTCTGGAGAAAAAGGAAAAAAAGATTTATATGTCTTTGAAGCAGTTGTATAATTTATTTTTAATCATTCTAAGTTATTATAACTAAATATCTTTATTATTTAAACACATTATTAATCAGCATACAGTATGTTCGATGCATTTTCATGTTATGGCAAGTGTATTTATTTACTTGTAATGATACTAAGTTCCTCACTGTGGTTTGTAACACCCTTTCTTATTGTTTCCTTAATGAATGTCATAGTGCTTTTCCATTGCCCTGTGATTATGTTATCAGTTATCATTTTCAGCTGAGAGTACCACACCTTTTTATGAGTAGGTAGGACAGGAAAGAGGTCAGATTCTCCTTATTGATGTAATGATTTTGTCTAGCTTTTTTTACTCAGTGCAATTGCAATATAGAAGTATTTTTATGCAATATGGTGGGTGCCTGTGCTGTCAGCAGTACATGGAGAAAATTTTATTCACTTTATATACAGTATTTCAGTTATATTAAATACACATATTTGTATAAAAATTTATGGCAGTTTTACAGTTATTGACTAGTAATAGTCGGTATTGCTCTGATTTCACAAGATTTAGCCTGGAAATAATGTTTAAGGGAAGTATAAGCATGCAGCTAGATAAATTTTCAGACCAGAAGAAAAATGAGGAAGAGGACCAGAAGGAAAGTATTTCACTCATCCTATTCAGTGGAAATGTAACTTTCTCCTAGCAGCAGCCCAGATGTACCAGGAAGGCAACCAGCACTGGGCCGTGAAGATGGGAAGGGGAGGAATGAAGATGAGCAATGTTCCTTGGAGGAATGAAGATGAGCCATGGGAGTGCTGCCTTCTGAGATAAAACGGGTCCTCTGCTATTCTGGTCCCATTTACTAGTGAGTGTCATCTCCTACTTAAAAAAGACCACATAATGCAGTAAAGATCTGAAGTTGTGATTGTTCAGTGTAAGCTTCTCAGTGGAGCAGGAAGTCTGTTTTCAGTACCTTTCACTGCTTTACCATAAAGGAATTACCAGTACTTGCATTTTTGCATGTATATCTATAAAGGATAAGATCACTTTGTTTTGTTAAGCTTGTGTCCCTAGTTTGTTTATTCTTTCAGGCAGACCAAAATAAGACCTTTATGCAGCTGTACTAACAACTTGTTTGTTTAAAAAATGAAAATAAGCAGCCCCCAAGCTATTATATCTGTACCAGGTGTCTGTTTACCGGAACCATGGGCAAGTACTGTGCTCTCATGGACTTCAGTGTTTAGAAAAGTAACTGATCAAGCATTTCTCAGTCATTTCTCTTTCATTTTGGTGCTTCTACTAAATATGTACTGTTCGGGATTTTTATTTGGTTAATTACATAGACTCTTTGTAGACTTGTTCAGTTATCTCATAAACCAGTATATTAGGCATATACTGGTATAACTGTTAATTTTGCATTAAATTTTTACAGTATCTAACTGAAATTGTGCAATAGTAAACTAGAACCTATCCAGTTACAGAGGAAGGAAATGAAGGTAAATAAATAACAAAGAAAGCTCTATATCATTTTGCTTAGGTAGGAAGCAATGGAAAACTAGGTCTGATTTCCATAGCATACATTTCCTGCCATTTTCTGTTGCTGTAATGTTGGAATATAGGATTGATTTTATATAATTATGTATTTGATAGAAGCAGGCTGCAAACAGAACATAAATAGAAATAAAGATAAAAACCACTACTCCAGAAACATGTGATGCCTTTAACGTTTTACCCATCTGATTTGCTTGCTTCTACCTTCTAACTCTTACCTAAGTAGTTTACTGAGAACTACAACAATCTGTTTCCGTTTATCCAGAGAATTAAAGCAGATTTAGGAGAATAAAGAGGATTCTGATCTCCTTTGGACATCATCGTCATTATCATTATTATCACTCCCTATATTCTAATTGATGAATTTTCTGCTAATGATCAAGCTAGAAACAATAGGCATTGGTTTATAGGATTCAGATGAATCTAAAATGTACCACAATAACTTTTTTCCATCACTTCTAGTTGCAATAATAAAGATATCATTTTCGATTCTCTCTTCTGTTTTATAAATCAAGCATGGTTGAAATTGAACTAATTGAAAAAGAGTACAACTGGAAAAACTTCCTCTGAAATACACTCATACTTTGAATACACTATTAACTTTATATTACTGGAGCTGTTTCTAGTGATGCACTCTAGATGGTGCTGATATATAGCATGCACATGACAGGCATTTTGCAGCTACTGTGAGAAATTATGAGACCTTCTGAAAGTCTCTTTCAGATGATCAGTTTCAAAGTTATGGATTTGGAATTCTAGATAGCATTTTCAAGTTTTGATTTTGGAACTTAAACTGAAGGTGTGTTCATTTGGGATATTTGTTTTGTAAGTGTGGGTTGTACTCATTGTAAACTCTTTAAATTAGCTCATATTTGTTTTTTTTTGTTAAAAATTTCAGATTCTTCAGGAAAAAAAAAAAAAACTAGAAAAAAAAACAGCACAAACAAAAACACACAAAAGCCTTTTGTAATCTTCTAGGTAAAAGAAATAGCAATAGCTTATAGCACACCCCAAGGGTTTTTTGGTTGTTTATTTCTTTTTCCTTTATTTCTTTGCATTCACGAACTGACATCTGTTCGTCTTTTCCACATTTTGCTATAATTAATGTTTTCCCTTTTCCCTGATAACATTTGAAAGAATGGCAAAAAAAGAGGAAGTTTTAGTAAGAATAGGGTTCTCTAAATATAGAAACTTTCAGTACATTTCCTTCATTATACACCTAAATAAAGGAAGTCTGAAAAATCTTCAGTACAATACCTTTTACAATCAAAGGAAGCTCTTCATCTGTTTCAGCTGTTTGATTACTTTGTTACATGTTGTCCTTGTTAAGGAGAAAAAAATTCCTTTACACCCAGAATGTTGGCAAATCCATCTGGACTTTTCTGACTGAACTAAAGCTTGAGTGTGATATGAAGACCACAAAAAGCTGTGCAAGTAGATACCTAGGTCTGTGGGGGTAGATGTAACTGTGAGCAAGTCACAAAGAGCCTATCAGACTCTTTGGTAGACCTTATCACTGTGAAACCCTGGGAGACCAGTGTGTGAGACAAGAGCAAGCAGTGTCTGTTTGCTTCTAAGGGTGGACAGGAGGTTCCATTGATATACATTGTTAATCCTGTTATTCTTAAGAAACCTTTCATCCTTTATCACTGTTGTTTGGGAGAAGCTGGGACCAATTAACTGATTAGAGAAACTGTTAGAGGAACAGGAATGTCTTGTTTGTAAGTGAATGGTATATAAGATGCATGCTGAACTCAATAAATACACACTATTCTGATGCTACAAGAAACTAAGAGAGCTCTCTAACTCGACTGAGCAACGACATAGGTCCTCCTAGAAATCGTCTTCAAGACAAGGGGGAAATATATCAATCTCAAAACTAATCATGGCATTCAAATGTTTGACATAAAACAAGAAAGTGTATCATCTAACTGATGGTTTTGCATTCCTGTAAATACTTATAGAAATGGCATTAGCAGACAGAATTACTTGTGTTATTTACCATTCAGTCTCCATGATGGAATCCAACCTTTCAGAGTCTCTGGCAGCAGGTTCTCTGTTTTTTCCTATAGTACTGCTGCCTTCAATTCTATCCATGCAAATATGTGGTGTATTCAGTTGAGTTGACTCAAGGGTATTCAGAGATTAGACTTCCTCAATTTTCTATTGGGAATCTATAAACACTCCTTTGGGCACACAACTTTTAAAAACGGGGACATAAAATCTAATGGAAAGATGAATATTTAACTATTTGCCATGCTGCTAGACTTTGCGTATATCTTATCTCTGTGAAATAAGGCAAGTTCATCAGAAAATCTTGCCTGGTCTTTCTTGCAATAGCAGAATACTGTGAAATTCATGACTGCAGATAAAGTAGAGCCAGCAGTGTGTTAAGGTGGCCAAGAAGACCAATGACATCCTGGCTTGTATGAGAAATATTGCTGCCAGCAGGGGCAGGAAAGTGATCATCTTTCTCAGTGCTGGTGAGGCTGCATCTCAAGTCTCGTATTCAGTTTTGGTTCTCTCACAACAAGAAAGACACTGATGAGGAAAGGAAAGGAAAGGAAAGGAAAGGAAAGGAAAGGAAAGGAAAGGAAAGGAAAGGAAAGGAAAGGAAAGGAAAGGAAAGGAAAGGAAAGGAAAGGAAAGGAAAGGAAAGGAAAGGAAAGGAAAGGAAAAGAAAGGAAAAGAAAGGAAAGGAAAGGAAAGAGCACATTCACGCACACACACAAACACAAGAAGAAAAAAATAAAAATAAAGAACAGATACATTAGTTTTCTCACATTTTTTCATAAATTAGAATGACTCTAACATAGCTGTTTGAGTACTGTTTCATGTGAAACACTATGGACATAACTAAATGTAGTCTAGATATTCTCCTGGGTATTTGCATGATAAACTATTCTCTGTATTTTCCATACTATGGGAAACAACTTCAATAAAGTATGGTTAGCTAATATTCATGTAATTGGTAAGAAAATGTGGATATGCTTACTCTCACTGGATACCCTTACATACCTAATTCTCAAAATTTCTTTTTGCTTGTTTGGTTTTATACAAGAACCCCTTAGAAACCATTTAGAACTCAAAACGAGTTTGTGGATTTAATATTTATATTCATGTAGACACGTGGGGAAATGATTGACAGGTTACTCACTCACTCTATAAACTCACTCTATAAACAATATTATTCTTAAACTGCAGGATCCTGGGCACTTACAACTGGAAAACAAACAAACAAAAAACAACCCTAAATCAAACAGACAAACAAGCAAAGCAAAAACAAAAACCAAATACTTATAAGTTTCTCATAGAGAAGAAAATATTTTTTCTGTGTAAACTGCTGAAATGCAATGAATATATCAGTAGCTAAATTCCAACTGGAAATTTTGCCTTTTTCCCTTAAGATATAACATAATTGAAAATTTGGATTTTTTTTTTTTTTTTTTTTTTTTTTTAAGTTCATTTTTCTCCTTCCTTGTTGCTTGGTATAATTAAGTAAATGAAAGCTAACAATTTCTTTTTCCTAATTTGTCATCTGCTTTCTAGGAAATCATGCCAAATAGCAGGACAAACTAATTCAGACTACCTGTAAAGTAGTAGGAAAAAATAGTGATACAGTTAATCATATTTATTGATTACAGAGGCAAAACAAACAAACAAAATAAAGGAAATAGAAGAAGGAAAGAAATATAATTAAGCATGTTAATAAAAACATATTAATAAATAATGAGCTGTTCAGTTTTTAATCCTGACAGATTTTTTTCCCAAAGTGTTGACCTACCCAATAATTTGTTTACCTTCATGTGAAAATCTCAGACTCACTGTGAGATACATGAACTGTGCTGGCTTCAGTACACTCATTATCCTCAGTTCTATATTTGACACACATACTGATGCAATGGAATCTGTGACATTGTGTGTTCTGAGTGGGGGCCAGCCAGCTAAGTATCAGTCCAGATAAGACTCATAAAATTCTCATGTGTTTACAAATACTTTAGCTGGATGTGTGCTCTGTACTTAGTGAATCTGCGCCAAATTTGTGACAGCAGACATGTGGCTAAAATACTGTGTTCAAGTAAAGAACCAGTCATTCCAAAAACTTATTGTATAGGTGTGGCTCACCAGTGAAAGAAGCCCAATGTACTCAGTTTCTGTGAAGTCAGTGCCCTAACTCCAGACCACACCATGTCTGTGATTTAGCTTCTAGTACAGGGTGAACAGTCAACACAGAACATTAAAAAAATCTTAAAACAATGGAGAGATATTTTGTCAACATCCCACTCTGAACATTTTCAATTCCCAGCAGAGCCATATATTATGATCTGCCAAGTCCCACACTGCCCTGGAAATGAAGCAAGAGTAAGAACAGACATAATTCTAATTTGAAATGTAGAACTCCTTTAATAAGAAACATTTAAGCCTTTCTTTTTCTTGTCAAACTAGCATAAAGAGAAAAAATATGAAAAAGGCAAAAATGCTTTTTTTTTTTTTTTTTTCCTGCTTCCTAGTATTCTGCCTTACAAGAAAAAGTGTCAGATTTTGGACCTGGGAAGGGGCAACCTTACAAACTGGGCAATGAGATGCTGGAGAGCAGCCCTACTGAAAGAGATTTGGGGATCTTGGCTGACACAGAGGAATATTTTTTTATAGACACATTCTACTGTAACCCTGTGTTAGACCTGATGAATTTAAAGAATGGAGCATGGCAGCAAAACATGGTAAGACTAGAGAGGGAGATTTCCCAGGAAAATCAGCCTCTGGTACTGAAGTTACCCAGTCTTGCTGTCTCCTGCTCAGTATAACTTCTGTAAGAAATGTTACCTCTCCAGTCGACATAAGCTGTCTCTCGTTATCTTTGTAGGTTGCAACTATTTTAGCCTTTAATTCAGCCCTACACATTCTCATCTTCTTCTGTGATCAGATCAGCTTAATTTTCAAATGTCTTCAATCAGGATGCCCAAAGTTGGAATGATATCCTGACCTAGGGTTTAATAGTAGCATGATGTGCCTCATCCTGACACATGCAGTGCATAGAGGAAGTACTGGATTTTTTCTCTCTTTTGGGGACTATAAAAATTGATTTCTGTATTCTTTTATGCTGCTTATAAAGCAGTGTTCTAATTAATGCAACTTGAGATGACACTTCCCCTAGAAAAATGCGTATTGTCCTGGGAAGAATTAAAGGGAAAATGGAAATTATCTCATTCTTCTCAGCTCCCACTCCCCTTAAAAAATTACTAAAGAACTGCATTTCTTCCTGAGCTGGGCCTCCACCCCAGAAATGTTCTGTTCTTAGGGAGGAAAAACAAAAACAAAAACAAAATGTTTTTACTACTCTCCTGAATGTAATGAGTACAGCTCAGCCCCTCCCTTGATATTTGAGAAAGGAGATCCTAAGCACATATGTTGAAAACTCCACCTACATGCAATAAGTCAATGGGAAAAAAATCCCTCAGGTGTCATAAGAAATGAGGTCAGGGCTTAGGTGCAAAGGAAATGGAAGAGCCTGCAAGACTAGCCAGACATTCTCTGAATGCCAATAGTGTCTAATAGGGTTATTCCATAACAGAACACATTTGGGAGTGGATCTCCATCCTCAATGGCATCCAACATCAAATAAGTAAAAGGAAGTGCAAGTCTCACTTTTAATTAGAGAATAGCATATTCAGATGGGGAATGCCTCCATTAGGAAGCACATGATTTTATGCCTTTAAGAGTGAAATTTTGTTTCTCAAAACCACAGTTTCTCTTCCAAACTTGAATATTATCCAGTTTTATTCTGAGAGTTATGACTATAAGTAAAATCATTCCCTAGTTTCCTGAGGACTTGTTCTCTTGGAATCTACAGACAATTAGTGCGAATATCTCCCTAATTTCTTGTCTTCTCAGCATTTATTGTGTCTCAAAGTTGACTTTATCTAAAACTATCTGTACTGAACTGCGGGAGAAAATCTGCAGGTCCTTTTGACAGTGTCTGTGTTTTCCTGTTTGCACATTTTTCTTGTCACAGATTCTGAACAGGGTGTAGCCTCTAGTAAAATTCCTTCCAGACGTCTTTGTAGCACCCATTCCTTATTTTAAAGTTAGTGTTGTGAAGCTTGTAAGCTTTGTTACTAATGCTTAATACAAATTTATCAGGCTATTTACTTATCTGCATGTTCTCTGCTGATCCAGAGTCACCTTGATGGAAAGTCATCTCTGGGTTGGATGAATGCCCTGTGCTGCCTTCTGTGATTCCATTTCTAAGGAAGAGGAGGGTCACATAGCTGTCACAGTTCTGATAGATGAGCAGTTATGCTTCATGCTTCAGTGTAGTCCTTTGCTTGGGTCTTAGATTTCATTTGCGCCTGCTCAGTTTTTAAGTCCCTCTGACTTACAGACACCACAGGGCTGGATTCCAGCAATTGGAATCTGTTTCCTCATACATATTCAGCCCTATATACTGTTCAGAGTTTCAGTTTGCAGTTAAACCACTCCCTACAAGTGGTTTAGCAATACCATTTGCCTTTTCAGTTGACCAGCTCTGTTGGATCATCTTCTAGTATGTGACAGAAAGAAATGCCTTCTTGACCAGTGTTTGCACCCTACACTCAGTTATTTGTTGAATTTATACACAGCAGCTGTATTTGTATATTCAAGAATGCCTGGCAATTATATTGGAATGGGACCATTAGAAGTGTTCTAGTGAAGAATTTGGTATGTTCATGACTTTCCTTGAAAAATTTGTAGATTTAACTTGGCAATGAAAACCGGGCCAAGAAGCCAGTTTGGCTTGAAAGCATAAACATATTATTCATACAAATCATTTTCAGTTACTGACAGTGTAAGGGATGTGTTCTTAAGTTGGAAAAGAGGTTTGCAAGCTAGCTCGTAGTTAGCCTTTCCAGATCTTAGTTCTTAAAGCCTTATAGAATCTTAGAATCATAGAATTACCCAGGTTGGAAAAGACCTTGAAGATCATCAAGTCCAACCACAGCCTAACCAGTACCCTAACTCTAAAAACCTGCTAAATCATATCCCTGAGCACCACATCCAAATAGCTCTTAAACACATCCAGTGATGGTGATTCAACCACCTCCCTGGGGAGCCTATTCCAGTACTTAACTACCCTTTCTGTAAAGAAGTTCTTTCTAATATCCAACCTAAACTTGCCCTGGTGCAACTTGAGACCATTTCCCCTCGTCCTGTCACTTGTCACTAGTGAGAAGAGACCTGCCCCACTCTCACTGTAAGAACTTTTCAGGTACTGGAAGACGGCGATAAGGTCTCCCCTCAGCCTCCTTTTCCCCAGACTAAACAGGCCCAGCTTCCTTAGCCTCTCTTCATAGGGCTGATCCTCCAAGCCCTTAACAAGCGTCATCGCCCTTCTCTGGACCTGCTCCAGTACCTCCATCTCTTTCCTGTGCTGAGGTGTCCAAAACTGGACACAGTACTTGAGGTGAGGTCTCACCAATGCCGAGTACAGGGGCAGGATGACTTCCCTAGTCCTGCTCACCACACCATTCTTGATACAAGCCAGGATGCCATTGGCCCTCTTGGCCACCTGGGCACACTGCTGGCTCATATTCAGCCGACTGTCCATCAGCACACCAAGGTCCCTTTCCGGCCACACCTCCCCAAGCCTGTAGGGTTGCCTGGGGTTGTTGTGACCAAAATGCAGAACCCAACACTTGGCCCTATTGAAACACATGCTGTTAACCTTGGCCCATTGATCAAGTCTATTCAGGTCCCTCTGTAGTGCCCTTCTCCCCTCAGGCAGATCAACACTCCCTCCCAACTTAGTGTTGTCTGCGAACTTACTGAGGGTGCACTCAATCCCCTCATCCAGATCATCAATGAAGATGTTAAACAGAAGCAGCCCAAGAACCGAGCCCTGCGGGACGCCGCTCATGACTGGGCAGCCAACTTCTCCACCAGAATGTTATGGGGGACAGTGTCAAAGGCCTTACTGAAGTCCAGGTAGACCACATCGACAGCCTTACCTTCATCTACCAAGCGGGTCACCTTGTCATAGAATGAAATCAGGTTAGTCAGGCAGGATCTACTGTTCATAAACCCATGCTGGCTAGGCCTGATCCCTTGGCTGACCTTTAGTTGATCCATGATCATACCTGAGATTATCCTTTCCATAACCTTCCCAGGCACTGAGATGAGATTGATGGGCCTGTAGCTATGGGCCTGTAGCTTATGCTACATTACACCTCCCTGTGTGTCCTAAGGCAGAGTGTGAATTAAAGTTCCTGTGTTCCTAAGTATAGAGTGAAGCTGAGATGGATTCTTTGCCCACAGCATGCACAGAACTCAAACACTAGATCGAAATTTTGTTTCCAATGGGAAGAACCACTTACACTGGAGATTGACCCAAATTTTGGATCAGTATGAGTACATTCCAATACATGTTATGTGATACTAACATGATACTACTGAATCATTTTCTCCTTTATCTCAGGATGCTGATTGTATCTGTATGTACACTCAGCATTTCTTTTGCTCAAGTTGCTGATGAACTTCTTACTTAGCATCTTCCTAGAACCTGTGTTGTAAGAAAAAATGGTGAAAATCTCTTCTCACTTCCAAAAGCTTAGGCTGAAGAGAGTTTTCAGGGAGCACAAAATAACAATCAGATTCTGCATCACTGTGAACAGAGACCTAAAGTGTAGACTATCCTTTTCCTCTTCTTTTTTTTTTTTTTTTTTCCTTTTGGTATTTTAGAGAAGTCACAGTGGCCAAAGTTAAAAATGTAATTAATTGTGTGAGAACGGTAAAAGCAGGAGGAAGAGATGCAACTTTTAAAAGATTCTCAAGAGACATACCCAAATACAGAAGAAGATATTTCTCTGACGTGAGCTTTGGGAATAGTCATCACATTCTCCAGGGGCATTTCTATTTATGTGACACTGCACAAGAAAGGACTGGATGATCCTCTCGCTTTATCACTATTTGATCATCCAAGATGTTATTCTGAACGTCCCATGTGCACAATTTTGAGTCTGTGAAAACAAAATGTTTGTAGATTATTTTCTGATGTTTTAAAAATGCACATTTGTGTAGAGGTATTCAATAAGAATTTATTTTACTTTATTGTTTTGTATTTCTTACTGACACTTCATTGGAATAATGAGTGCCAAATAAAACTACTTGATACTACTGCTGTTGAAATAGTCTAACATATTTTTTTGATGTCTGTAAATGATTTCATTACCTGTTGGGCAGTGAGCCAGTTCCCACATTATCAGTACAGATAGCGCTTTTTATTTAGTCCTGTGTGCTACTGAAAGTTTCCACCAATCAAACACAGTTGTACAAGTTTCTTCACTGTATTTATACATTAAATTCACATGTATTCTGCCTATCTAATACAGAAGAATCATCTACCACATACATATTCAAAAAGAATCCTCTATCCCCCTTTGGTTACTTTCCCTATCTGTCTGCGCTTGTGTGGAGTTGTATAGGGTCTTTCTTGACTCTTGGTTGTCACCTGGAGAGTGCTCCCCTTACTCCTCTTATCCATAGAGGGTCACATATCACCAAAGGTGGACAGTTCTCCTCTTGTCAATGTCCTTCTATCCATTCCAAGGAGAACAATTGTCCCTGATTAACACTATATTATTACACTATATGTAGTGTTAATGTCCAAGAATGACTATGATGCTCTTTTGATTAAATATTAAATATACTTCACACTTTAGTATAAACAGTGCTTGATCAAAGAGTTCTACATTCATGTTGGCTAAAAATTATGTCTCCTTCTTAGGAAAGGGAAGGTTGTTATTTCCATTGCATGCTTCTCCCCCTTTCAGAAGTTTCAAATGTCTACCTGGTATCAGTCTACATCTAAATAAATCTTCTTCTATTTTTTTCACATGGAATGAAAAATAATAGGCACTTTCAGATTTCAGTTTCTGCTCATATATGTAGCGATATAGAAGCCTTATCTTTTACTGCTGAAAGCTACAGTCAGGAATGGCAAAATCTTCTTTATCTCCACCTTCAGTGCTCTGACCACCATTCTCACAAAGGTTATTCTGAACATGGGTCTCATCAGAAGTGCATATTTTGCATCAGAACTTCCAGTGGTTTGTTTGTTTGTTTTTTCACTGCTCTAAATTCAGCCTTTCTCCAGGGAGATTTTTGATGGTGTCCTCTCATGCAAGTTAAAGATTCCTTTACCACATAAGCTAAGGATGAACTTATTTTCTTAGAGTAATTAAACAAATAACAATGTCATCAATGTCCAGAGAGACTCCAAGTGCTCCAAAGATCATTTTCTTATTTTAAGAAAACACTGTATAAAAAATATGATGTTAGGAGGTTTTTCAGACTCCGATGTGTGAGTAGTTCTGACTCATTACTAGTGGTTCGTTACAGTGATAAGTAGCAATCACTCAGGCTGTCAGAGACATCAGTAACAATCAGAGAGATCCTGATAAGCTTTGAGGTCTACTTGGTCAAAAAGTACACGCTGATCTCATGGAAAGTCCAGTAAAGTTACCAAAACTGACAAAATTTTGGAAAATGTCCCAGACTAGTAATAATTCTCAGTATATCAGAATGGGAGTGATAAGATGGAAAATAATAATAATAAAAAAACATATTTCATTTAAAAAAATCAGGTTTTAATCTATGATCATAATATGAGGAAATAATGAACAAGAACAATGGAAGACAGGGACAGCCCCTGTGGCAGTAACTAAATGCATCTTTGTTCTGACAAGTGGTCTTTTGTGTGTCTCTTTCTAGTCTAGAATAGATAAGATAGAATAGATAAGATAGCTCGTTCATTTCACTTTAGAAGATTAATTGGATAGTTCAACCATCCATCCAGGTCTCACTTTTGAAAGGATATTTTTATGTCAGAGGTTTTATCTAATTAACAGCTATGAATGAAATCTGTCTCTGAATTAATCCTACCTGTTTCACTGGCCAGTTGGCTGAGGATTAAAAAATTAGTTCAGAAGTTATAGTTTTCAAAATAAAATACAATAAATAAACCAATTTCAACCTCACAAAAAATAACAACAAAAATAACAAAAACAAAGCTGGACTGTTTTCTCTAGCAGCTAAAGAACTATATATAAACTTCATAGGCAAACAAAATTAGCTATTGTGTGTCTGACTGCATAGACAGTGTACTACAGAGAAACATTTGTTTTACTGCAGGCTAAGTTAGGAATCATTATGGGCATGTATGAAAAGTACATTGGAAAAAAACAGGCCAAACACTGGGGGTAGGAAAAATTCTCCATATATATTCAGTTCTCCATATGTACGAAGAGTTGACACACAGATGTCTTCTAAATATTATGCCTGTCTTAGACTGAAGACTTTTCATAACTGACATACCTGAAAGGAACGGTCAACACAGTCCAGGAGAGTTCTTCATGGAGATGGCATTACACTGCTGAAATACAAAGGGAGCATTTATATGAGACAGTGCTTGGTTCCACGGTCTCCTTAGAGAAGCTGGTTAGAGCCAGGTACAGAAGTTCCTACTGGATGCAAAAGTGGAGAAATAGCCTTTCTCTTTGTTACACATTTTCTGAATGAAAATGTGAGGGACATTCTAGCAAAAAAAAAAAAAAAAATTGCATATGTTCATCTTACTGCTTCGTAAGTAAACACTATATAACAAGTACATAGCAGGAACAGTGAGGTAATTGTCCCCCTGTACTCAGCATTTGTGCGGCCGCACCTCGAGTACTGTGTTTAGTTTTGGGCCCCTCACTGCAAGAAAGACATCAAGGCCCTGGAACGTGTTCAGAGGAGGGCTACGAAGCTGGTGAGGGGTCTGGAGCACAGGCCTTATGAGGAGCGGCTGAGGGAGCTGGGATTGTTCCGTCTGGAGAAGAGGAGGCTTAGGGGAGACCTTATAGCTCTCTATAACTTCCTGATGGGAGGTTGTGGTGAGCTGGGGGTAGGCCTCTTCTCTCATGTAATTAGTGATAGAACTAGAGGGAATGGTTTCAAGCTGAGACAGGGGAGGTTCATGCTGGACATTAGGAAGTATTACTTCTCGGAAAGGGTAGTCAGGCATTGGAATGCACTGCCCAGGGAAGTGGTAGAGTCACCGACCATGGGAGTGTTCAAGAAACATTTGGATGTTGCGTTGAGGAATATGATTTAGCTGGGAAGAATTGGTAATGGTTGGACTAGATGATCTTCTAGGTCTTTTCCAACCTTGATAATTCTGTGATTCTGTGATATAGAAATGCACCAGATATCAGTTTTTACATCAAACACATTTATCCTATTTATCTGGTATTTTGAAATTATTCTAATGGTCTTGTAGAAGGTAATATGTACAATCTGAAGTATGACTGTGAAAATTGTTACTTGTAATTGTTTTCAGAGATTAGATGCAGCATTCTGTGATACAGAGGGGTAACAGTGTTTAATTATAAAGGAAGAGTTATATTTAGCATTAGGAAAAAATGAACTTACGGAAATAATGGTCACAGTTACAAAAACAAACAAAGAAAAACCCCAAATAGATTTATTTCCTAGTTCAGAAAATCAAGAATAATGAAAATGAAGTGTGAGAGTGCAAAACAAATACCAAACATGCACTATGAGATAGAGGTATCCTGTGTATTGCTTCATTTCCATTATATGCGTATAGAATAAGGTAACTAGAAGCAAATCTGAAGATCTTCTGAGTGAATAACTTTATCTCCTCATTCATGTAGATCCCACTGTGCCATTATGCATATTTAGCTTGCTCAGTTACCTCTTGTTCCTCAGATGGTCTTTTTGGCTACTAGTAAAACTCCTTACTTTCCCTTCCTTTCCTGAAATATTGTACTTCATGCCGTAATGATGTGTGTCAGATCAAAGGGTGTCTACTTCAAAGGAAATAAGAAAGATTTCAAAAAACATTTTTTAGGCTTAAGATTCTCCCTACAGCCTCAAATTATGTAATCATTAATTGCTTTTAACAGCGCTCAAAGGGGAGTTCAGTGTGAACAAATTAAGTATGAAAGAAGCATAAAATTATGTATGTAATTCATTGAGAATAATAGAGAAGTGCCTTGTTACCTCGGTATGTATATGTTGGTCTAAACCAGATTCAAAATGTAGACTCTGACCACCTGAATTAGCCACCCTAGTGCACAAATGGTCTTGCCTGGCCTGTAAAGTAGAACAGAGATCTGAATTTAGGCTCTGAGATTCCTGCTAATGCACAGGATTGTGACCTCCCATACAGATGCTGAGTCCTCCAAAAAAATAGAGGAATGAGCATGAAATTTTGCTGAAACTCCTCCACCAGGACTACAGAACAGGAAGATGATAAAAAAGTGAGATGTCTCTGCAAGCCAGTATTGTAATTGGTAGTACATAGACACTCAAGATGAATATTTTTCTTTTTTATCTAGCAAGCGATGGTGAAAACAGCAGAAGCCCCATCTTTTTTAGATTACCTTTTTAAGTTAGGATTGTAATGAGAGCTGGAAGATAACTTTAGTGGTTGCTCTGATAATTTGAAGGACTTTATGATACAAAATATAAATTTTATCTGAATGTTTCTGTGTTCAGGGTAACATCATGCCAAAAAGCAAATATTATGATTCTCTTTAATCAGTTCAACCATATTAATTGCTCTTGAAATTTATCAGTAGCACCAAACTAGGTGATCTTAATATTATTCTGTGTTTTTCACCATAGGAACAAATGAATTTGGGTGAGCCTTATTATCTGTGAATGGAACTTTGCTTCAGACATTCCTGCATTGTTTCACTTTTTAAGGATGTCTCTGAGACTTCAAACCAGTTATTAAGGTAAGGAAATTGGATGCCTATTTTCTGTCTGTTTTCCTTCTTTTGTTGAGATTTTAATAAAAACTAGAACATTGTGCAGGTGGTGATATGAAACACAGGTAGTGGGCTGAACCTCCTTCTGTTGTATGAAAATTTACTCATGTTGAAATTCCCTGTCTTCTCTCCCTCCATTCTCCAATGATTTAATTAATTGATGACAATTTACACAGACCTGGAGAGTGACTAATGTGAGAATGAAACTGTTCAAACAAGAATTCAGGGAAATTCCATGTCTTATGTTATAAGAGAGTAAGCAAAGTGAACCACAATGCAGCATTGGATTTGTCACTTATGTAGTGTTTCATATGATATTTCTGCTCAGCTTTAAACAAGAAAAGTCCAAATATCCACTTAGTGCCTTTAAGTTCAATGGTAGCACCAGGCACATAATCATTATTGATGAATAATTGGGCCCCTAATGGATCACAGAAAACAGAAGCTGGCTCCTTACATTGACGACATCCAATTGATTAGCAAGCTACTTATATGCATAATTACATGTTTTTCATTCAAAAAGCAACCAGAAATTCTGTTGACACAACTTCTAAAGCATGTGGTTATATGTATCTTCTACCCAACTTCACATGCTTGTCTCATTTATAAGAACATTTGCTGTCTTGTTTCTTCACAAGAATATGGAGGAAGAATAATCACACATAACACCTTGTTATTTTATGTATTGTATCCTTTCTTATATCTTCTGCCCCTTAATTTCAGACATGGCATCCAGAAAGTAAAGTGATTCAGGGCTAAACCAGAACTGGACAGAGGGTTTCCTAGGGCTCTACAGTGATGCTAGACCTAAAATAAGTGCTCTATAGTGATGCTAGACCTAAAATAAGGGACATGATTCTTCTAGGCATCCAGATGACACTGAATGTGTCCAGCAGGATGAGAGAGGTGACTGTCCCCTTCTGTTCTGCCCTCATGAAGCCCCAGATGGAGCACTGTGTCCAAGTCTGGGGCACCCAACACAGATGTGGAGCTTTTGGAGAGAGTCCAGAGGAGTGTCACAAGGATGATCCAAGGGCTGGAGCATGTCATCTATGAAGACAGGCTGAAGGAACGAGGCTTGTTTAGCCTGGAAAAGAGAAGGCTACAGGGACACCTAATTGCAGCCTCCCACTATTTAAAGGGAGCTCATAAACATGAGGGAGATCAACTTTTTATACAGGTAGAAAGTGATAGGACAAGAGGGGGATGGTTTTAAACTAAAGGAAAGGAGATTTAGATTAAATGTCAGTGATAAGTTTTTTACTGAAAGAGCAGTGATGTGCTGGAGCAGGTTGTGGATGCTCCATCCCTGGAGGCATTTAAGGCCACATTGGATGGGGCCCTGGGCAATCTGATCTAGTACTTATCTATGGGCTGGCATCACTGCCTGTGGCAGGGGGGTTGGAACTTGATGATACTTGAGGTCCCTTCTAACCCAAGTCTCCTATGATTCTATGCTAAGTAAAATTAAATTATATGTTGTCCATCTAGAACGCCTATCTACTATCCCAGCTGTCTTTCTATCCCAGCCTGTCTGCCTTTGCACCTTATTTCTCTGCTGCCTTATGATGTTAAGGGCTTCACTGGAGTTAAGTCAAAAGCATAGTAAACTTTGTAAGAGACAATGCTGTGAGACATACCAACTTTTCTGTACATCACTTCTCAGAATGAAAAACAAGCTCAATATTTTGGTGTGTGTTGTTAGACAAAATATTATATGGTATTTAGAATTATATGTCATTGATTGACAGGATTTTTGCCCACAGAAAGGACTGGATAAGCAGGAAACATTTGTTATCTTGTTTCTTCTTAAGTGAATAGATGCAGTAGAAATATGATTTCCTTTTTTTTTTTTTTTTTTTTTTTTTTTAATTTCCCCCCCTCCCCTCTGTATATTGTCTGTTTTCCTCAACTTCTATACCTGAAGGAGCACAAAGTAAAATTATAGTCTTGGTCTTGGTGGTTATTTACAGCTTCATGGCTTGAGAATGCCAGAATGTAATTGTGTTCTGGAAACTGAGAGAAGTAAGAGAGCTGCTTTGCAGCATGTATTCCACTAGAGAGCTCCAATGTAGTAGAAGCATTTAAGATACTACAGTCATCTTGGTTTTGGACTCCCCACATCCTCCTTGGTGTCTTGTTTGGATGAACTCAGCATCAAGCCTCTCCCTGTCAGGGACAATGATGAAGACAAAGTTTATTTACCACTAAATTATTGGGAGGATGCGTTGTGTAGGTCCTTCTGAGGTATTACACAGTTTACAGTCTAATGGTATGAATAGTATGTATAACTATGTCTATACTTCAAGCCACAGTCACCACCCTTCCCCCAACCCCAAACTGATAAAATCTCTGTCTCTCTTCCCCCAGTCTGCCTCTGAGATTTTGCTCAGGAATCCAGTGTTTATAATTTTTGGCCATTTTTAAATTGATGGATCTCTGTCTCTTCAGTGCAGTGAAGGTTAAAACCAAGGGTGAGTGGTGTAAAAAAAGAAAAATAAATAAATAAATAAATAATATATTTTGTTGACAGCTGGAATCAGAATTTTCTGCCAGACTTTAAAACAGAGTAGACCAAAGCTAACTAACTGTTTAAAGGAAGAAGTAAAATCATCATTGCTACAAAATCAAACTACCATTAAGCTAAAAATACACAAAGCAATAATAGGATGGGTGAACGATCTCAGTATTTAATCTGAGAAGACAGTTCTGAAAGTACTGAAAACAGACTCACAAGAACATCTGTATTAAATACACTTACAAATAAAGTTGATTATTAGAGTGAGTTTTAGAAGCAGTATTGAAAGGATGCTATGTCTTCTAGTGGAAATGTGAAACTAAATGAAAAGTTTGAACATAATTTTAGGCAGGTAGGGACAATGTAAGCTTGGATTTTAGAGAAGGGTATATTATACAGTCTCCCACGTGAACCTGCTGCATCGTCCCTTTTGCATAGAATCATAGAATCATAGAATTACTCAGGTTGGAAAAGACCTTCAAGGTCACAGAGTCCAGCCACAACTTAACCATAACAACCCTCCACTAAATCTTGTCCCTGAGCACCACATCCAAATGGTTTTTAAACACATTCAGGGATGGCTCAACCACCTCCCTGGGGACCGTATTCCAATGCTTAACAATCCTTTCCATAATGCTAGGTATAATAGCATGAACACTAATTTTAAACTTTGAAACACAAGATTCACAAAATCAAAGAACCGCAGGGATTGGAAGAGAACTCAAGAGACCATTGAGTCCAACACCCCACTAAAGCAAGTGCCCTACAATAGGTCTCTCAGCTAGTCAACCAGAAGGGTCTTGAATATCTCCATAGGGGTCTCCACAATCTCTCTGGGCAACATGTTCTAGTGTTCTGTCACCATAACGATAAGGTAAGGGTGTTCTTCTGTATGCTTGTATGGAACTTTCTGTGTTTGAATTTCAGGCCACTGTTCCTTGTCCTATCACTACACACCAATGAGAAGAACCTGGCCTCATCCATCTGCCTTCTACCTCCATTTAGATATTTCTAAACATTAATCAGATCCCCTCTCAGTTTTCTTTTACCTAGGCTGAACATAACTCAGACTTTCCTTGTATGGAAGATGCTCTAGGCCCTTAATCTTTGTGGTCTTCTACTGAATTCCATCTTGGAGATTGCTCTTTTTTGGACCGGGGACCCAGAATTGGACAGAGTGTTCCAGGTGTGGCCTCACTAAGGCAGAGCAGAGGGGAAGGATCACCTCCCTCCAACTTCTGGACATACTATTCTTAATGCTCTCCAAGATACCATTGGCTTTCTTGGCCACAATGCAGGAACATGTCCAGCATCTTGTCCACCAGAACAACCAGGTCCTTTTGCACAGATCTCCTGTCCAGCAGGTCATCTGCTATCCAGGTGTAATGATGCATATGACTATTCCTCCTCAGATGTAAGACTATACTTGTTGTTGTTAAACCTCATTAGATTCCTCCCTGTCCAACTCTTCCATCTGTCCATGTCTTACTGAATGGTAGCCCAGCCTTCCAGTGTGCCAGTCACTCCTCCCAGATTTGTATCATCAGCAAACTTGATGAGAGTGGATTCTCTCTTCCTCATCCAGGTCACTGAACAAGACCAGACCCAGCTCTGAACCCTGGGAACACCGTTAGTTACAGGCCTCCAACCAGACTCTGCACTGCTGATGGCAACCCTCTGAGCTCCACCAGTCAGACAGCTCTCAATCCACTTCATCATCCACTCATCTATCCCACACTTTCTAAGTTTCATAAGAAGTATGTTCATCTTTGTCTGTTCTGGGGACACAAATATTTTCCTTAGGGTTATCTCACAGTTATTTCCCAGAACCTAGACTTACCCCATACATCAATTCTCCACTCTGAGTATATGCAACATAGACAGATTAAGCCTTGGAAGAAACAGCAAATTTTACTACTCCAAGAAATAGATCTAGGAAGCATGGGGAAAGTTAACCGAAGCTGAGCAAAATTCTCTACAAGGAAGGAAGATGAAGATGGTGTGAAAATATATCAGTCTGGTCTGGCTGTTTCTGCTGCTGCTTGAAGATACAGAAATATGGATAGTGCCCAGATGGGAGGAACTACTCCCCACAGCACTTCAAGCCAGCCCAATCACCACAAAAAGATAAATCATCTTTGCAAGGCTCCCGTATGACAAGAAAGAGATGGGGAACAGGACTATTTGTGCTCTCCAAAGTAACTGCCTATATTGTTGTGGCTAAATCAATCATCCCTAGCACCAAGTTGACACTACTGTATACCTTATCTGCAATTGCTAGGTCTCTCAGTTAGAGGAAAGAAAAAGATAATCTAGTTTCTCAGAACAGTACTGACAGAAGTGACTGTGTGCAAGTCCTCAAGCTATCTTTTGTTTATTTCAATCTATTTCTGGCACAGCAAAGTGCTGTGTGAGCTAAATTACCAAGCTTGAAATTGATTATATATTTATTGGTATTAGTCCAATCTGATGTGAGTTTTCTGTCAGGAAACTGAAAAAGTGTTTGTACAAAAACTGCAAAACACTGTGCTTTATTTGGTACATTTAGGACTATAGAGTCCATGTCTAGAACCTGTTTCTGCTACATCTTTTTTCAGTGATTATCTCTAAGACTGTAGACATCTTTCCTGTCTGTGGAAATGTTTTGCAACTTCTGGCCTTCAGGTTCAAACTCTAAGTTTAAGATTAATGAATGTTATGAGAAAGAAGTATAAGGGTTCATAGAGATAAAATGTTCCTGTTCTGATCAGCGAATGCCAAAAAACAGGAGCGTAATACTGACTAGAATAGTTGGTACGCAGAAAGAGAAAAAAGTGCTTGTACTCAGCACTGGTGAGGCCGCACATCAAGTATTGCGTCCAGTTTTGGGCCTCTCATTGCAAGAAAGACATCGAGGCCCTGGAACATGTTCAGAGGAGGGCAACAAAGCTGGTAAGGGGTCTGGAGCACTGGCCCGTATGAATGGGGAAAGGAAGACAGGTGTTAGAAAAGATAGGAAATAAAAGCAAGAAGCCTTTGTGGGAAGCAAGAGAGAGGTAGTCACCACCATGCATCCAGTGTTGTCTGTGGTTCAGACACTGATCTTCATTTGTTATGGGTTATCAGAGATTGTTGTTCGGTTGATGACCATGACGGCCATGACTCTTTCCAATGGCAGTACGAACTTATAAATTGATAAGACCAAAGTGGTCGAGTCAGCTCCTTTTGGAGTGACACCTTCTGGTTTTTGGATCTCAGCAGGAACCCCTTTTCTTCTCATCTTCTGGGCCTTGCCTTCTCCCACGGAGGCATCATCTTGTATCTTGCCCTCACGGAATACAGTGGTATCATCCCCCAGTCTCCCATAACAAGCTGGAGATCTTTGGGCACAGGCCAGATCTTCTGCCAGTAAACAGTCCTGAGCATTTTCTTCCGAAGACAAACAGCTCCAAAGAAATGCTTTCAAATGTAACACTGTGATGCCGACTGCTACATGGCAACAGCCACCTCTCATCTCCTAGATAAGTCAGGCTCTTACATCATGAAATGTCTCGGAGAGCAAGCTTTGAGACAAAAACAAAGAAGGGTTCAGACTGATGTGCACATGCCTGCATTCTACTTCTGTATTGTAAGCAGCTGGGAAAGCGTTATTGATATGCATCATGCCTTGTCTACAATGTGTCAGGGTTTGATGGATGGAGAGCTGGGCTGAAGCCAATGGAATTAGGTTCAACAAGACCAAATGTCGGGTCCTTCACTTCAGCTACAACAACCCCAATCGATGCTACAGGCTTGGGGTGGAGTGGCTGGAAGACTGTGTAGAGGAAATGGACCTGGGGGTATTGATTGATGCTTGGCTGAAAATGAGCGACAGTGTGCCCAGGCGCCCAAGAAGGCCACTGGCATCCTGGCTTGCATCAGAAAAAGTGTTTCCAGAAGGAGTAGAGAGGTGATTGTTCCCCTGTACTCAGCACTGGTGAAGCCGCACCTCGAGTACTGTGTCCAGTTTTGGGCCCCTCGCTGCAAGAAGAACATCGAGGCCCTGGAACGTGTTCAGAGGAGGGCAACAAAGCTGGTGAGGGGTCTGGAGCACAGGTCCGTATGAAGAGAGGCTGAAGGAGCTGGGAATGTTCAGCCTGGAGAAGAGGAGGCTCAGGGGAGACCTCATTGCTCTTTATAACTTCCTGAAGGGAGGCTGTAGTGAGCTGGGGGTTGGCCTCTTCTCTCGTGCCCTTAGTGATAGGAACAGAGGGAATGGTTTCAAGCTACGGTAGGGGAGATTCAGGCTGGACATTAGGAGGTATAACTTCTCAGAAAGTGTGGTCAGGCATTGGAATGGACTGCCCAGGGAGGCGGTGGAGTCACCGACCCTGGGGGTGTTCAAGGAAAGACTGGATGTTGTGTTGAGGGACATGATTTAGTAGGAGCAATTGGTAATAGGTGAACAGTTGGACTGGATGATTTTTTAGGTCATTTCCAACCTTGGTGATTCTATGATTCTATGAAATTGCCAGAAGATTCATATTCTATATTTCAGTACAGTCCTCCTCCCTATTGTACTTGGTTTTCCTTAAAGTTTTTTGAGGACTGCAATAATTCTTGTAAGTGGGTTTCTTTCCCTTAACTTGTCCTGCTTTGCTGTCTCTTTGTTGTTACTGATACCACTGCACCTTTGATACCACTGCACACTTCTCAAAATCAGAATGCTCCTTTCCCCCATTGTCTGAAAACTTAACTTGATTTTAGTAAGACTGAGCAACGTAGTCCTGTCTATATTGGCTGCAGTCATGGCCATGGCTGGCAACCATTGACATACATAGATGACTTCAATTTTTTTTCAGGAACGCTTTTTTATTTTTAATTATAAATTTCCTCAATAACTTGAATATCCCTATTGTACTGTATCTTGCTTCTTGGAAGTTGCAAATGAAGTCAAGGACTTCCAGTTCTCATAGAAAATTTTCTATTTCCTTGATTGTGGTTCTCTCAAATAATGATTACAATTTCTAATTTATTAATTTATCTATTTATTAATTGAATGTTTTAAATAACTACTGGAGATAGCTTTCTAAGGAGGATCATGTTTGGGAAGTTTCCTTGAC
Source organism: Excalfactoria chinensis (assembly GCF_039878825.1). Lineage (NCBI taxonomy): Eukaryota > Metazoa > Chordata > Aves > Galliformes > Phasianidae > Excalfactoria > Excalfactoria chinensis. The sequence continues at coordinate 10,066,299 of NC_092825.1, read as the reverse complement.
AGGACTAGGCAGCTCCTCTGGCTGTTCCTTCTCATTAGGGTTTTCAAGCTGGCATAGCGAATAATTTTATGTTTTTCCTAATAAGCTTTAGGATTTCAGATACTCTTTGTCTGAATACTTGATTGTACTGTTTCACTCGAGCTATATCTTGTATTAGAAGTGTTATTTCATGCTGAGATCTTGAAATATTTTTGAAAGAAGCTAAATGTCTTAATATTTTTTCCCTTTGAAAAACACACTAAGGTGCTTTTACTTTGAGTAAAGACATAAAAACATGAGTAATAATGACAAAAATATTCAGAAACTTTTTTGAAATGGTGCTAGTGTATAATTTTCAGTAAGCATTAATATTCTAGCTGTATGGAAATTGGCTAGAAAGCAGAATAGGCTAATATTTAGTGTTGACTTGCCTATTATTTATTTGTATTGTTTTCCTTCATGAAAACCATAGAAGATATTTTAAATTTCTGAAGAACTTAGGCACTTACAGAGTAAGTGGAAGTGATTGCTTCCACTTCCACTTACTGTGAAAGTGACTATTAGAATTTTATTTCATAAGGATATGCTTTTGGAAGCTCTCTTGAATGAGGGATATAGTTTTGGGGTTGTCCTCAAAATCAATTTTAAACTTTGATATCATAATTTCTTCTGAAGATATTTTTTTCCATTAAGTTGCCATGTTTAATTGAAAGAATTTTCATTACTGCAATTGTAAATTTTTCTTCAGTCACATTATACCCCCACTGTTACTTCTGTGAGCTGGTAAAATGAAGCAAACTTTTATTTTCAGTTATTAGGGGAGGCTCACTAGTTATACTTACCCAGATTATAGAATCACAGGTTGGAAAGGACCTACATGAGCATCTAGTCCAACCATCCTCCCTTTACCATAGCTACAGCAAACCGCTGAACCATATCTAATAGCTCCTCATCCAGACACCTCTTGAACACTGCCAGGAATGATGACTCCACCACTTCTCTGAGCAGGCCATTCCAGTGCCCTTCCACTCTCTGAGAAAGAAAAAGTTCTTCTTATGTCTAATCTAAACCTCTTCTGGTATAACTTGTGGCCATTTCCTTGGGTCCTGTTTGTTTGCCTGGGAGAAGAGGCAAAGCTCCTCCTCATCACAACCTCCCTTCAGGAAGTTGTAGACAGCAATGAGGTCTCCCCTGAGCTTCCTCTTCTCCAGGATAAACAATCCCAGCTCCCTCAGTTGCTCATCATAAGAATTGTGCTCCAGACCCCTCACCAGTTTCGTTGCCCTTCTCTGGACATGTTCCAGGGCCTCCATGTCTTTCTTGTAGTGAGGAGCTCAAAACTGAACACAATACTCGAGATGTGGTCTCACCAGGGCTGAGTACGAGGGGATGATTACCTCTCTGCTCTTGCTAGCCACACTACTTCTTATACAGTCCTTCTTGGCCACCTGGACACACTGTCGGCTTCTGTTCAGCCAAACGTCAACCAACACCCCCAGTTCCCTTTCCTCTTCACAGTCATCCAGCCACTCAGCCCCAAGCCTATAGTGCTGCCTGGGGTTATTGTGGCCAAAATGCAGGACCCGGCACTTGGCCTTGTTGAACCTCATCCCATTCACCTCAGCCCAGCGATCCAGCCTATCCAGATGCCTCTGAAGGGCCTCCCTACCCTCAAGCAGATCGACACCACCTCTCAACTTGGTGTCATCTGCAAACCTACTGAGGGTACACTCAATCCCCTCATCTAGGTCATCATTGAAGATATTAAACAGGATGTGCTCCAGTACTGACCCCTGGGGGACACTGCTTATAACAAGTCACCAGCTGGACTTAACTCCATTAACCACTACGCACTGGGCACAGCCCTCTAGCCAGTTCCTTACCCAAAGGAGAGTATACCTGTCCAGGCCATGGGCAGCCAGTTTCCCCAGGAGAATACTGTGAGAGACCATGTCAAAGGTTTTTGCTGAAGTCTAGGTAGACTACATCAATAGCTTTTCTCTCATCTACCAGTCTGGTCACCCAGTCATAGAAGGAAATATATATATGTATATATATATATATATATATATATATATGTATGTATATATACTTGCTGTTACTGCTGCGAGGTGTGGATCTTTCAGTATGCTGAATGGTGCTTGCCTGAACTGTTAAAATAACACTACTCTTTGTAAGTGTCTCAGTATTCATGTGGTAATGCCTCCCAACATTCTTCAGAAGCCCTCTGACTCATAGTCACTCAGAATTTTGCTGCTCAGTAAAGTGACCATTTGTCCTGCACAACCAGAAGCTTTTCAGTTCCCACTGATTTTTTTGCTGTTGCACAAAATTTCCTTCAAAATTCAGAACCACAGAATCACAGCACGGAGTTGGAAGGGACATCGAGAGATCATCCCCCTTCTCCCCCCCCTCCCCCCCAGCTAAAGTAGGTGCCCTACAATAGGTCACACAGATAGGTGTCCAGATGTGTCTTAAATATCTGCATAGAAGAAGACTCTACAACCTCTCTAAGCAACTTTTTCCAGTGCTCTGTCACTTTTACCATAAAGAAGTTCTTCTGCATGTGTTTATGGAAATTCCTCTGTTCAAGTTTTAGGCTTCTTGTCCTATCACTACATACCACTAATAACCTGACCTCATCCACTTGCTTCTTACCTCCCATTAGGTATTTATAAACATTAATAAGACCCATCACAAATGGATCAGACAAACCTTGCAAAAACTGTTCTTTTTAGAAGTGGGCTATATTATTTCAAGAAAAGCTTGAAATTTTCCAGGAGAACAGAAAGTCAGGGGAAAGAATTATGAATTATTATTGTTTTTAAGTATCTTTCTGAAAGCTGAGCCAGTAGCTGAGCTGGGTACATCTGAGATGATTTCTAAGCTTTGGAAACTCATCACATTATTTGACAGTAGTCTCACATACAAAGAAGGACATTTAAAATCTGAAATATTCCAAACAGCAATTGACATGAATCTTTTACTTTGCAAGCATGTATTCCTATGAACTCTGTTTATGTGAACGGACACAGAAGGAAGTACTGTCAGTTGTTTGCCAAAGTTGAAAAATGGAAGCCTGGTGCTGATTTTTGAAACAATGCTATAATGGCATTATTCTACTTGCATTAGGGAATTTATTCTAAATCTGCTCTGAATCAGGGTAGAATATCCTTTTGTGTACTTAGCTTAAGGAACAAGAACACCGGTGGGGCTGCCAGGCACCTGCAATGCTAAAGCTACAAGAGCAGCAGAGTATTTAATTATCCCTGACGTGCATACGCATTTGTAATAAACACTGAGTGCTCAGTTGTGTCTATTTTTTCCCTAGTGCTCTGTAAGTGAAAGAATTCACTTGAGAACTGTATTATCCTATAAGTGAATGAATAAAGGAGTGTCAGTTCTGAAGTTAATTTCTTTGCTGTTAAGCAGATCCTTCTTTGTAGCAAACTCTTGCTATCACATGATCTCACAAACCATGTTTGGAAGGAGCGGTTATTTTGGTATCCCTGCACTTCCCGCAGCTATGGCTCAGCAAAACTCAGGCAAGTTACTAGAGCACAGGTCCGTCCCCTGATTGCTCACCCATTAGCTTCCACTTCCTGCTTACTTATCTTGAAAATGTGATTGTCCTTCAAGATTCAGGAAGGCTCAAATTTAGAGGCAGCTGGAAACTGCGTGATTTTTTTCCCGGTGAAATAAAGAGAACAAACTGTACAAATACTAGCATGTTGTTCCCAGCAGCACTAAGCAAGATACAGCTGGTTGGCTGGCAGTTCTGGACTGCTCAAAGAGACACAGATGGAGACGTCTTAAAGAAAATATAATTCTATGAAGTGCTGCAGAGGAAGAAAGCTGCTTTGATGGTTACAACAGACACTTCTGCTTTCTTTAATGGCAGTACCATTTTGTGAGAAGAATTTCAGTCTAGAGTTCCTTTAAATTAGTTTGTACTTTAAAGTTTACTCTAGCAATTGTTTGTAACACATTTCTGAACCTCTGACTCTGCAGTAAATCCATGTTACTTTCTCCATAGTTTCTTGTTATCAGCTAGCTACAACCTCTGCAGCCAGCAGAAAATTCATGGGCAAATCTCAAAGTCAGTGGACAGGTTTTCCTAATGGAATCAGAGAATCATAAGCATGTTAAGGATGGAAGAAACTTTTAAGATCAAACAATCCAACCATCCACTTACCACCAAAACTGCCCAATAAACCACGTTTCTAAGCATTACTTCTTCTCATTTCTTGAACACCTCCAGGGTCAGTGACTCCACCACACCCTGGGCAGTCTGTGCCAATGGCTGACAACTCTTCTGGAGAAGTTTTTCCTAATATCCAACCTAAAACTCCCCTGGAACAACTTTAGGATATTTCCTCTCATCTTATTGATAATTATGAAGGAATGTCACAGAAGAAGATTATTAATTTTGAAGGACAGAAGCACTGAAATTTTGAATCTTTGTTGAAAGGTTAAAATATTTGTTGATTAAATAACTCACTCAAGAACCTTCAGTGTAAGATAGTTTGGTACACACAGCAGTGCAAAATCAACTCTGACCTTTAATATGGAGTCCTTTCTGACCACGTCCTGTTACTGACAACAGAACTTCTGAAGACAAACCTTTGAATACTCTTGACTACACATGCCACTTTGTAGCATGTTCTAGATTACTAACCTAGAGAAGTTCTGTGTTCTTAACAGTTGATAAATTTCCACTGTAACAAAGGACAAGAAAAATGCTGATGCTGTAAAATGAAATGCTCTCTAGGTAGCTAACAAGTAGGTGGGTGACTGTGCTTCCTGGCAGAAAGTGCTCAGGCATCTCAGCTTGCTGATTGCCTCACCCTTAGACCAGCTTTTGTTTGCAGTGATTCCTGTCCATTTATCTCTCTCTCTTTTTTTTTTTTTTTTTTTTTTTTTCCAGAAATGTATCATACATACATATGAATTTTACATATGAATATGTTATCATTAACTTTAACAATGAAAAATGTATTAGAAATGCATATCTCTAATCTGATATTTTGGAATATTCCATAATATCATATATATATATACATATATATATATATTCACAGTGCTGTCAAAGGAATCATAAAATTCCTTATCGTGGATGTGGTTGTTGACAAAAAATAACATACCGGTTATCTTTATTTTTTGTTCTTGATTAATATAAAATGTATTTCATAGACATTATTGAGCAGATACGCACTGTATGAGTGTCATAAAATATTCAATAATAGAATGTAAATAACTTATTTCCTCATAAATGGTCTCACTTATCTTTTCTTGATCAATACTGACATGTCATTATGTGATTAAGCAATAAATGTTACATAAAAATGACAAGCAATATTCCAAGTGTACCTTATTCCTTCTCAATTCACTGTTTATGATAAGCTTAGTTAAATATTAAAAACTGTTTATTTGGAATTCTCCTTATCGAGCTATAATTTTCTGACAGAGGTAAAACCCGTTAACGGCTAGTATATTCTGTGCCACAACAGAATTTTAAAATGCTTCTTTTTAATTCCTCTAACAATATTCCAAAAATAAAAATGAGCTATGATTTCAAGTTTCCTTTTTTCTTTTTTTAATAGTCACTTCTCATGTCATCTCTATTGTCGGGTGGGATGGAGGGTGGCTGGTTTCACAGCTAGGCGGAGAGTTTGGATACTTGTCACTGATTCTAGTACCAGCTGTTTGGGCTTTGGTTCACCCTAGTTGAAGACATGGTACCCTGGCAAGCTTGAGCTGTGTTTACCCAAATAGCTGATTACTGGCATGTTGCAAGACAGAGAATTCCTTGTGATTGCTTGGCAGAGTAACTTGGATCACCTCCACTGGTGCAGATTTTAGTGAGTGTAGCGTGCAGGCTGTTGTCAATTGTTGGTGAAAATTTATAGTTAATGACTGAGTTGAAAAATAGCTTTCTGTAGCTAATAATTTGTTCTATCAAATACTGTTATTTTGCTCTTTGTACCTGTTGTAATTTCCATGGAGATAATAAGAGGCATTACTTTCAGAGCAACCTACGTATTTTAAGTTAATCAGAAAACAGCAGAGGGAACCTCCTCCTGACCTATGACATCTCTACATGCCTGATGCTTGTGATAAAAAACTAAACACTAAGATGCACTAGATAGTATGATATGATTATGGTTCACCTGCTTGTTGCCAGCAAACAAATACTGAGCTGTGATCAAGCAACATAGTTAAGCATGATTGCTCAGTACCTGTTGCCTAAATTTCTTCTGTGTGCTTGTAAACAAGAACGTTCTTTCAAAACTATGAATGAAAAGTATTTCTCACCTAGAATCATGCCGCTGTAGTTAAGGAGGTGGGGGTATTACCAATAATAATTAAATTTAAATGAGACCACAGTATATATCATTAGCAAACCAATGCAAGACTATTGCAGTCTTTGCATTTGATCTCCCTTTTAAATTGTCTAACTTACAATATTACTTTATTTCATTTTAATTTTTACTATAGTACTTCATGCTGTGCAGATAACACATTCTCTTGGGCTCTTATTTTTACCATATCAAGCTTTGACTCCGGCTTGTGCAACTGTATTTCACATGACAGAAATTATTGCTGACTCAGTCAGTGCATTCCTGTATTTCAGCATAGTTAAGCTGAGATCTTGAAGTGTTGAAAATATAAGCATGAGGGTCTGGGCATGTGAAAATGGTCTTTCATTCCTTTGCATACTTTATTATTATTTATTTATTTATTTATTTTTGCTGTTCTCTGGGTTGAATACTGTGATACGTTGAATCTTCTCAGATCTGATTATTAGCTCAGCAACAAGACTCTATCCTTTATGAGAACTATTATAAAACTGCAATTTAATCAATAATGAATGATGAAATCATGTTTAAAATGAATTATTAGAATATGGGTAACCTTCTGGTAGAACTCTAAAAACTTCACATTGATTCTGCTTCCTCTGATTGATGAAGCCCTAAAGTTGTCTGCTGTCTTGCAAACCAGACTGTGAGGATGAGATCAAATCCAGCATCCAGCTGCCTGAGGCTGTGTTTGTTATAAATCTTAGATACAATTTTGCAGTCATTAAGTAGGTACTATACTCTTATCATCCTGTGTTCTCTCCCTTATTCATTTGTTCTACTTCATGACTCACAGTATTAGGGAATACATCCAGCTGGAAACTAAACCAGGAGAAAAGATTTTGGTTGCAATGCCACCACAGAAGGTACGGGTGAGTGCTGAGACCAGCTATGTGGTGACAGGTAAGGAAACCTTAAAATAACACAAACAGGGAAGAAATGAATAATCGAGTCTTTTTTTTCTGTATGTATGCACTGGACTAGATTTCTAGGACATCTTTTGTTACAAAAGAGGTGCTTTGGTATCCCTGTGAAGAAATCCTTTGCTGCTCAAGTGAAGCTCATCTTTTCAGTTCTAGATTGTAACAGTCAGCATGCTGAACACCTGCTGAAGGGATATTCTCATCACACAGGAATGGTGTTGAAGCTGACCATCTGACGTAACCTGTCTTCCCTGTAATTAACAGATGTGTGGCCATCATCATCTACATGCTTGTGGCACACAGCTGCAACATGTATTACCATTTGCTTCTTGAACAGATCTTTCATTCTGTGGCCTACTTATGTATATCACCCCTTAGACTTTGCATTTAGAATTCAATATATTCCCTTTAAAGAAAATAGTTGTTATTAAAAGCACTCACAATTTCTCCGAGTCTTTAGATGACTAGATAATGCTAGTAAGTAATTAAGCAGGCTCTTTCTAATGATCTCATAGAAGTTTATAAACTCCTTTAACAAATTAGTTCTTTGTACATCATTGTGATTGTTATTTGTTATTATTGTTATATACATTTTTTTTTCCTAATTAAAAATATTTAACATGTAAAATAAATACCTTTTCCAAGATCAAGAAATCACTTCTGACTGAGTCCTTATTTGGAGTTCCAGTGGAAGCAGTGAATTTATTTATTTATTTTTATTTATTTTATTTTTTTTGTCTTCATGATCTGACTGTTGTTTCTTAGAAAGCTGGATCCCTACATAAATACTTTCAGAGATGTGTTTAAATCTTTCTCTGACAGCAATAGTCATGTGAATACTAATGTGAATACAGAAAAGTGCAGAGTTATGGAATGCACAAATCTGTAGGACTGTGCAAAGAAATCAAAGATAATCCTTGGGTTACATATTGCATCAAGTCCTGAATTTGGAAGAGTTTTCTGAGAGCATGTAACAGTATACTGGGAGTGTGTTCCTCATAAAAAGTCATTGCTTGTAAAGTGATCTGCAAATGTGAGTGAAGGGATTTAGATAGGCTTGACCTCTTTGCATGTTGTCAGGAATGTACTGTAGGACAAGCTTTCTGTACCTGCAAATACTTATAATTCTCCTAAAGAGAGAAGACTGGTTAAACAAGATTACTAAGCAGGGTGCATGGTCTCCTAAAAAAAAAAAAAAAAAAAAAAAAAAAAATTATATTGGGCTTTGTTTTGGAGTCCATGACATGACTAATATAGCCACGGAATGCGCTTAGTAGCCACTATATATGTCATTTGGGAAGCTGTGTTTCTTTTACTCTAGTATAAATAAAACTAGCTATGTTTGGTTAGAGCAGTCATCTTGAGCTGAAAACTACTCTACACCTCCTCTGTCCTTGCTCAGAACTGAAACCTTCCAGTCAGCTACTGGAAGCCAGATGAAACTTGCTCCTTCTATTGACTTCCAGACATGACTGAACAACTGTGAAAAAGAAGAGAGATTGAGGTAAGGTGAATGAGACTTATGTCTCCCGCAAATTTTTAGGAGGGGGGCAAGGTTCTTTGATATATGTATACCCTGTGTGAGATTAAGAAACAGCGGTTCAAATGTTGGTCCAACCAGTTTATTAAAATCCTAGCTGTTTAGGGAGATGGGGAAGGGAAGGTAGGCAGTAGGAAAGGTAGGAAATATAATCAAGGAGTCTCTGTAGAGAGCAAAAGAGATAGTCACCACCGTGGGTCCAGCGGGGTACACAGTAGGTCCGTTGATCTCAGGAACTCGTCTGATCACCACGGGGGATGGGAGAAAGCCAAGAAGCTCCACAGCAGGCCAGCCTCAGGGGTTCTTCCGAAGAGGTTTTCCCCGCAGGGAATTCTCCACCAAAGGTGTCTTTGGGAGTTTGTCTCCAAAGTCCCTAGTTTAGCGAGGGCCTTTTACTCCCCATTTGTGTGTGTGGTTTTTTTTCCTTCTTTTCTCTCAGTTTAGTGTGACATACCTGGCCTAACTGATAAGCCAGGGAGTGGTGCCCTGTTGCCATGCACAAGCATTATCACCTTTCGCAGTGGTCAGCTCCTTCAAGCCACACCCCTGAAAAAGACTGCTTGTCCTGCTTCTGCTTATCTTTGCAATCATAAGCAGAGGTACTGTGGCACGGTGACACCCACCATTCACCCTCCTAGATAGTTAGTTGCCAGTCAGAGTCTTATCACCAGAAAGGCCTTTGAGCTTTGAGACAAAAAAGAAAAACAGTTTTTGTCCTTCCCAGCTTGTAGCCCTCTTCTTTACACCTATTTAATCTATCCAACTGTATGGCCCAAAGTTCAACTTTATTGACAGAGATGTTTGTTTGAGGGCAGGGAAGGAGCAGGAAAGGAGAAAGTAGTAGTAGAGGTTATCTGGTCAGTTCACTAGGAAGATACAGTGTTGTGAACTTTAAGCCACAGTAAACAACTAGCATAATTTTATCTGAAGGTAATAAAATAAGCAAAATAACTGCTCTTTGCCTTTGGGAGGATTATAAATACTGCAGTTGACAGGATCAGGGTGAAAAATTCTAGTGATAATTATCTGTAATTTTAAAAAGTCAGTATAGTGTAATATTTATGAAGGTGAAATGTGTCAGTATGACTTGATCATCTGAGACTTCTATAAAAATCTGAGGATGTTAAAAATTATTGCAGGACACTTTAAAAAAAGGATTTTATTATGAAGAAAAGACTATCATTTTAACGTGATGTCTGAGAAACTTGTAAGACTGTAAGTAGGGTAAGAACTACCAAGACAACCTGGAGAAAATCCAGAGGAGAGAGACTAAGACTTATAAAAGAATGCATGATCACTATACAAAGACTGAATGAACTTTGTTCAATCAGGAATATGAAGGGTATAACAGTAAAGCACTTTTAGAAGTGTCTGAGCAAGTGCTCAGACTGGCAGTACAATTTGCCTCCCTTGAAAAGGAGCATACTGTCTGAGAACAAAAAGTTAAAAAGGTATTAGCATAACAACTTGTAAAAACATCATACTGCTTACTCAGGCAAGGACACAGTCTTATTCCTTTTTATTGCTTCAGGAGCTTTAACATGATAGGCAAAGCAATTTTGATATCTGATTTATGACAGACTTTGAGATAGTTTGTGTGTGTATAGAAGACTTGCAGTTCAACACTAACTCAGAAAATTTCTGGATTGAGCCTTATGGTAGTATACAGTATAAAAACTATCAATTATCAAAATGACAGTCTTAAAGGCATAATAAAAGCCACATAAAGGAAGAGAGATAAGAATCACAATAAAAGCACTATAACTGCATTGGGACCTCTCTGTGTGAGATTAGTGGGTTAAGAATGATTATGACTGTGACTTTGTCTTCAGATTTTCTTGGTGATGGAAATTTAAAATCTTCTTTCAGAGATAATTAAATCTACAATTATGATATCCTCAGTGGGTACTCACATCACTTTTACAGATACCTCTGGACATGCTTGTGAGGAAAATAGTTTATGATGGCTTAGTGTTGAGTTTGTTCTGGGTATTCTGTAAATGTTCACAGAAACCCAGGACCTTTTAGGATCTCTTAGCTTCTAAAACTTAACCTCAGATCTGAAGAACACAGGTATTTTTCAAACTGAGGAGAAAAGATACTATACTGGTTGTAATTTTAAGTAGTCTGGAGATCACAAATGTAGTAGCCAATGTAAATGAGCAATAAAAGATAATTAGCAAACAAAAAATATTTCTACATTTCTACAGGCTATGTCATGCCTGTCAAAATTCTTCAAAATAAGGAGGTTTTCTTTTTCTTTTTGAATTAATATGATTTCATGCACAAATACATTTTCTGTTTAAGTCAAAACATAATAGAAACTCTGCTGCCAGAGATAGAAGGTGTCCATCCTTGGTGAAGGAGCTTACTGCATTTTTTATGTTTTTTGAATAAGCTGTGGCAGAATGACAATTATCCCATTCAGTATATGGAAGTAATGCTGTGAAAGATAATGCTTATGTGCCCCCTCCATTAGGAAACTAATTTTAGAAAACATCAGGAGTGACCCTTTAAAACTCTTGGTGTGTTATAACATCATTCTATACAGTAGATGGTGATTGAAGCAGTAGAGGAGGAAGGTAGGCTGAGGATTTTTTTGGAGTTTGAGTTTAAGGTCTTTGGACCTTTATTTTTTTATTTTTTATTTTTTTTAACACCTCATGCTTGTTGGGTTTGTGATGTATCTAGAGGATATTTCAGTCCTATATCCTTTCTCCTGTCCATTTGAACACAAGGGAGATGCTCCTGGATGCTCCCCAAGGCTTTGTTCAGGTAGGTAGTGATTATGGTGCAAGTAACACCCAATTTCTTTACTTTCTCAGATCCATTCTATAATTCTAAGATCTTGCTGGGGCAGATAGCAGCTGGAGTACTGTCTCAAACTGAGTTCTAGAGGAACTAATGGACAGGTGTCTCGTTCAACAGCTGAGGACCAGTTGAGCATACACTAGAGAATAGGACTATGTCTCCTTCATCTTTAGCCATATATAGTCAAGAGTCTAAGAGTCCTGTGAGTTCTGCTGCCCAGCAAGTGTCTGTGTGACAGAATCTCCCCAAGTAGGGACATGTCTTAGGTTACTCCTACTGTAGAGATGCTTTCTACCTCAATGTCAAGAGACACGCTGCTGATACAGATTCTTGGTAACTGACTAATAGTCTTCTAATCTTTGTAAGTGTTGCTAAGATTATATTTTTTATTAACTGCACACATACAAATCTTGTAGACATAAGCTGTTTACCAAGTCTGGGACTAGGAGTGGATTCAGCCTCACCTGGGTTTCTAACCTCTTTATTTCAAGGAGTTTAGAAAGTAAGTGGATCCATTCTGAACCTTGTGACTCAGCAGAAGCTTTTCCTCAACCTTTAGAAATAAACTACTGACTCAGGCTAAATGTGGGTCAAGCTGCACCTAGACTCCTCTGAGAAAGAATTTAGGAAAATGGGGTCCACTCTGAACCTCTTGATTCGGTAGGAGTCTTTCTTGTATAACTTTAGTGTTTGAAACTATGAAATACTCACTGTATACAAGAGGGCTTAGGAGTACTATCTCTTTGGAAAAAAAAGTAGCACAGGTAATTACTGTGTACTTCCAACACTATCAACATTAAGCACTACAGTAGAAGATCCCAGGTTGAAGGCTGCCATTCTTACTTTTAGCTAAGGGTATTTCTACAGCTATGGAAATGTGAAAAAACAAAAAAACAAACAAAAACAACAAACAAAAACCAAGAAGCACCAAAATAAAATATAAAGAAATAAAGAAACAATAAAAATAAACACACTGAATCAGTCAATGAAGCAGGGTGTATTTACTGCTGTCCATAGAAAGTGTTGAGTCAGGATAACAGAGCTTATGTAATTGGCAAAGATAATGCTTTGAACATTGTGAAGTTCCAGAGTGTACAGCATATGCAGTGTGGAAAATTAGTCCACACCCTGCAATTTTGCATTAGGAGGCATTGCATTAATTAAGTCATATTTTATGCAATGTTTTCACTAGGAACGTTTCTGGTAATTTTCTTAATGAATAATCATAATAACTATTTATTCCTTATTACAGGAATTAGACTGCTGGACTTTAGGAAAAAAATATTTTCCAAAACATTGGTCAGGTGCTGGAATGGTCTGCCAGGAGGTGCTGGAGGTGCTGTCCCTTGAGGTGTTCAATAAACATTTAAATGTTGAACTAAGGGACATGAGTTAGTGGGGAAATATTGGTGGTAGGTGGATGTTTGGACTAGATGATTTTGGAGGTCTTTTCCAACCTTGGTAATTCTTTGATTCTATTCAAGTTTAAAATTCATCACAAAATCTACCCCCTTAGGGCCATGAGACTCTTAATTTTTTGTGTATGTCCCTTTGAAAGAACTGTAACAGTTGAAGGCCTCACTTGACTATCAAGCATCCCAGTGTGTCTATGTTTTGTGATTCTAGAATCAAATGAGATTTAGGTGAAAATTTAGATAAGTAACATGCTCACCTTTCAACCATGTTAATGAAGAAACTTTTGTCAGTACTTTTATTTTTTCTCTAGTTTGAATATACTTGCCACAGTCTCTAGAGGAAGAGATTTCTAATCCACCACATAATGAAAAAAGGCAGACCTACACATCACATCAATTTTGGAGTGCCAAACTGTCACCAGCAATCATAGTATCTGCCACAAAACCTACCTGCCAAATATTTGTATCTCATAATTTTCTTTACTCAATTCCTCCTCAGAGTACTCTGCAGTGAAATGACTTGAAATGACAGAGGGTTATCTGCAGACAACACAAAGTCACTACAGGGAACAGTGTGCAAATTCCTGTTAAATATTTAATAAAGATAATCCCATTATCAGCTTTCTCTCAGAGATACTCTTCTGTTTAAAGCTGACATTTTACTCTTCATAACAGGGAGAAGATCGTAATTCAGAAACAGAAAGTGTATATTCGGTTTAAATTCAGTGTCCATGCTCCTTGGTACTACAGGAAATACCTAATTTTCACAAGGATATAAAAACAAGAGTATGAGATCAAACTGAAAGGCCACCTACCCTTGTATCCCAAACACTTAACAAATAGGAAATACCTATAGAATAATCAAAGAAGACAGCAGGTTTCCCTGAGTACTCCTCAAGCCTCTAGCATTCTGTTGCTTACTGACCAAGAACTTTTGGACTAAACAGAACTGAATAGATTCTTTTCAAGATTTAATTTTTTTTAAATTTATTTATTTTTTATTTTCCCCTTGCTGTCTGAAATCCAAGCAAATTAATGGCAACAAGTAATTTTATAGTTTAACAGTATAAAGGCACATGTGCTTTGTTTTACATCCATTTTTTCCTATGCTTTTGTTTCATTTATTCCCCTTTGAGGGTTTATAAGTTTCATTCCTGTATGGAAAGGAGTCTTTCACTTTTTGCTGGCCATTTACAGAACTGCCATACCTCAGCAGTCCCTTTTGGGGTATAAAGAGCTCAGCACACTTCTCAACATTCTGTGTTATTCAGAGAACATTTTCATGGAACTGCCTATTCTATCTAAAATCTCTCATCATTCCAATTTCTGACTGATAACAGTGAATGTTCAAGCAATTTTAGCTCTGTTTTCTTCTGTGTACATCACTTGCATTATTCTTGGAAATTTATTGCATAGTCATTTAGCATCATTTAACTTTCCCAGGATTCTCCAAGTACAGTTTTCACCATTACTACCTGAATAAGTTTTTATTATCACTAAATTTATCAGTTTACTGCTTCTCATATTTGTCTAATTTTTACATCTACGCTGATCTCCATGAGCCCCAAAATTATTAAAAAATAAAACAAAACAAAACAAAAAAACCCTGTATTAGGTCTTGACATCTACTGTCTATCTTTTATGCAGTTCTTCATTTACACAGGTTTTTGCTACTAACAATTTGTCACCTTACGTCCTTGTGGAGTATTTGATGGATGATTTTGTTGAACGATTTTTTCAAAGTGAAGTGGCTTCATACACAGGATTTCCTGTGTCCATTTTTTGCTCACTTTTTAAAAGAAAACTCTGAGGCATGAATTCCCTTGACAAAGCAGATAATTTTATTAACTATTCCCTGGTACTTACTCATTCCCTTGAGTTACGCTAGAATAAAGTTCACATCATCTTCCACTTTCAAATTTGCAGGGAAATATTCTATGAAATACTGATATCAGACTATTTGGTCCATACTTGTATATTTATCTAGAAGACTGGACATTCAAAAACAGAATCAGTTTCCTAAAAAAAATGAGACCACTTCACAACTGGGAAAAAAAGTTCCTCTCAAGCTATTTAAATGTTAGGTCAGAAGCAGAGAAAAACCACAAGTAGTCTCAAAGGAAATTCTTCGTATTCTGAAATAAAATGGGATTACAAGTAATATGTTGATTTCTTCTGGCTGTAGGACTAAGATTCCTCATGCTGGCATAGAGATCTAAATGAATGTGATGAAACTAATCATAGGTGCTAAGTTGCTCTTGTGCCTTTGACAAAGGTACTTTTCTTTTGAACAGAAGAATATCAAACTGCATATTCTTTCTCAGCATGCCACCTTTCACTCATTACTGTAGAACAAGAGGTAAGAAGATGAATATTAACCTTTATACAGGTGAAGTCAAAATGTTCTTAAGAAAATAAGCTGGGATTTTAGAATAGCTGTTAAATCAACTTGTCAGAAAACATGATTACTAACAGGAGATGACTACCAATTTTTGCCACCCTATCAAAACACTTCTAGTTTCACCTTACTGTATGTTCCCTTTTCATGCATACCTTTTTCCTTTTCTTTTATTTGTGCCCTTCCCTTTCAGATGTCAGCTGTTTTCTTTGGCTAAAAAACTACTGTATCTGCTTAAACAGTTTACACATCCTTGTACTTTTGATGAAATTTTTATGAGTATCCCTATGTGTCTGTGTTATTTCAGTGCAGTAATGTGCAGAAATTTCCAACTGAATTTGTTACACACTATCCTGTAGATGGGTCTCTCCTCTGGATTGTATTTCCTTTCTTTCTTCCCTTCTATTTGCCTTTGTGGAATGCTGCCCAGCAGAACCAGTCACTAGAAACAAACCCAGTATTGTCAATGGTACTGGTACAGTTCCCAGAATACCCATCTCCACCAGGAAAACTTTTGCAGATGTGAGCCTGCAGGATTCTACTGTCAGCTCTGAATTTATAATTTGTTCCTTCTGTATGCTTTCAGTTTCTAGTAGAATTATTATATTCATCAAATGTCTCTTATTTAAAACAGGACATTATCTTAAGCCAATGCCTATATAACTTTGTCTATTGATTAGATAAAATAGATTAATGGATTAATACAGTAGATTAATGCTCTGCTATTTTTATTTATCTCTAAGAGCTGAGCTTAAAAGATAAATACTTCACAGCTTTTCTGCATTGATTTTAACACTTTCTACCCCCTACAGAGAAAAACAAGCTAAAAAATACTTTGTAATGACATAGAAAACTGAACAGTAGCATTTACATATTTTTCCTCAGAAGGATAATATTTTAACTAATCATTTGTGATCATGTTTTTCCAGATCCAGACTCAATTCTGAAATACTTTGAACACTTTTTCATTTTATTCTTTCTCTGATATACTCCTATTGACAGAAAAGATTTCAGACCTTTACCTTACTATTAATCTTTTATGTAATTAAATGAGGATTTATCTAAATATACCAACATTCTAACTGAACTGGAGAAATCCCTACCAGATACTGCAGTAGATGTTACACATACTGACACGGGTTAAAAGCTTGATAAAAATTAAGATATTTTCCTGTGCTTCGATGTCCCAAGTGCATACAAGAATATTTGACAAAAGGAAACTGGATTTATTGCTCTGGCTTTTGGTCTATACTAAAGCAGGTTTACTTAGATTTTGTTTTCTATAATTTGGCATAGAAGTCACAATCTAGACATCCAAATCAATTAAATTTCAGTAACTGCTCACAGCTCTCACAGAAGTAAGGACTGGTTTGTCTTTACCAACCACAGTAATATAGAATAAGCTCTTCTGTTATAGATTTTGTAATTGAGCTCTTTATTTTTCAAAAAAGTATGGAGAATAGCAGTTTTCATCTCCACCTGCAATATCCTTAACTCATATGTGTTCAGAGAGGGCCCCACCTACAGATAATCAAAACCCAAACTGTGTTGGAGCTGCCTGTCTATTTAGCATTAAGACTTCACATTGACAGTGAAAGAAAAATAATTAAGTCAGTTTTTGTTCCTGTGTATCTGCTTGGCCTCACTTCAGTGGTTTATTCATTACAGACATCAGGAAAATCATCATTTAAAGTGGGAGACACGGAAGTGTTGAGGTGGGAGGGAAAGAAAGGTAGGATTTGCAGTCAACATTCATAACAGTAATTTCAGTCCAACTCATATATTGTTAGAGGTTTAAAGTGGGAAATTAAGAGAAGTGGTTTACACAATATGGAATATTGGAGTGTAATAACATTTAATGCTGTTGAACAGTTCAGATAAGCCTTGCCTTAAATAAACACAATAGGAGAGTTTGAAAAAAAGCAGTGACTGAGACAGAAGTGCCTGCTGCTCTTCATGAAAAAATCAAAACACCAGGATTTGCAAAATATAAATATACATGTATCTATTTATCAGACGTGGATGTAAGCTAGTCTTTTTAAGGCTGTTGTAGATGTTTTTTAGGATCATCAAAATTAATATGAACAGACTTGTGGCAATACATCTATGATTACAATTGTTTAATTAAGTACTTCTTGAAAGCAGCTCTGTTACTATTAGATTTTTTTCCACACTCAAGCATAGCTCACAGTAAATATGTTTGATTTCAGCTATTTTGTCTATAAGTTTCTTTTGGCATCTAGCCCTCAGCAGCTCTGTAATTGCGCATTTTAAATAGAATTATTTTAAATCACTTACACAGCTTGAAGTAATTGCTAATTTAGGCAGCAATTGCATGTGACAGATTTCTAATTGTTAGATGGATGACAAGATTTTAGAAATAAATGATGCATTAAAAAAACCCAAACAATTAAGAAATTCTCCCTCACACTTAATGACTGAGGCAAGGTCAGTGCTGTCTGCCTTGTGATTAAGGGCTATCTTCCTTGTTTTGTTCACTTACTGA
This sequence comes from Excalfactoria chinensis, assembly GCF_039878825.1. NCBI lineage: Eukaryota > Metazoa > Chordata > Aves > Galliformes > Phasianidae > Excalfactoria > Excalfactoria chinensis. The sequence goes on along the minus strand of NC_092825.1, from coordinate 10,048,368 downwards.
CTTCTCACTGCAGAGAAACTGTGACACTGAATGTCACAGCAGAATGTTTTTCTTTTATGCAATGTTTTTAACGTTGGATTTATTTCACCTGCCGTGTTCCAGGCCATTTCCAAAAAATAGCTGGTTCCTTAGGTGCTATTGAAAGACCCAAAACTCCAGAGTATTTTCTTACATTTTCAGCCAGATTATCACCAGAAAACTGGGATTAGAAGAATTAGAAGCATCAATGAATCAAAACAAAGCTGCCTAGAGAAGATTTATCCTAATAGCTTCCTGCATTTGTATGATTTGAAAACTGTAGGAAGAAGGAAATCTTTTACAAGGACATTCAGATGTGGCGTCCAAAAACCTTCTGAGTAAGAAAAAAAAGTGTTGAGACACATAATCTTCCATGGAAATGTACTGGTCTCCAGTGAAATCACAGAAGGAAATTTGTACACAGACACTTGGAAGTAAAAACATAACTTAAGTAAACATCCATAACTTATTTAAGAACTGCTAAGAAAACACTGATTCATGTCACTTCTTCATTCTTCAGGGTGAAGGATATGGTTGTCCCCTTCTGTTCTATTCTAACAAGGTCCCACCTGCAGCACTGCTCTCAGCTTCGGGCCTCTAGCACAAGGACAGGTAGCTACTGGAGCTGGTTCAGGACAGGAAGGCTGGAGCACCTCTTCTATGAAGACATGCTGAGAGAGCTGGGCTTGTTTAACCTGAAGAAGTCACTAGGAAGGCCTTATAGCAGCCTTCCAGTACTTAATGGAAGCCTTCAGAGAAGATGGTAAGGGTCCCTTTATCAGAGAACATAGTGATTGAACAAGGGGTAGTGTCCTTAGGCTAAAAGAGGATAGGATTTTATTTGATACTAAAAGAAACTGCCCCCAGTGAGGCAGAAAAACTGCCCAGAAAAACTGTACATGTAAATTTACTGGAGGTGTTCAAGGCTGGGTTGGATGAGGTTTGTCACAGAATCACAGAATTGTAGGGGCTGGGAGGGACCCCAAGAGATCATTGAGTACAATCCCCCTGCCAAAGCAGGCTCCCTAGACTATGTTGCACAGGTAGGCATCCAGGTGGGTCTTGAACATCTCTGGGGAAGGAGACTCCACAGCCTCTTTGGGCAGCCTGATCTAGTGCTTTGTCACCCTTACTATAAAGAGGTTCTTACACACACTTGTGCAGAACTCTCTATGCTTCAGTTTGTGGCCATTTCCCCTTGTCCTATCATCACATATCACTGAAAAGAGTCTAGCCTCGTCACTTTGCCTCTCACACCTTAAATATTTATAGGCGCTGATCAGATCCCCTCTGAGTCTTCTTTTTTCAAGGCTTAACAGACTCAGTTCACTCAGCCTTTCCTCACAGGAGAGATGCTTCAGGCCCTTTATCATCTTTGTGTCCCTCTGCAAGACTTTCCAGGACAGTTTTGTACAAACTGATCTAGTAGGAAGAGTATCTGTTCATGGCAGAGAAGTGGAAACTTGATGACCTTAGGGTCTCTTCTAACCCAAACTATTTTATGATTTTATGTAATAAACTGTAAAGTTTATTTCCCTTCTGCATATAGTTTTCAAGTTATTTTCACTCTGTTAAAGTTATAAATAAGAGGTACTCTGGCTTAAAATGATTATTTTCTCCCAAGAATTAAGTAAAAATAATAGAATCCAATATTTAAAATGTAGTTTTAGAGTTACTCCAACTGCTGAAAACATTTTGCAAAACCTTAGAATTTTGAACACAAATTACTCCCAGCCATCAAGAATAACAAATCAGGCTCTTAGAGTTAAGAGACTGATTACTGTAATAAAAATATAATTTTCTCTCTATTTTTTTTCCCTATAGCTATAATTGCTAGAAACTTAATTTATTTTTTGGAAAAGAAAGCTGAGATACCTATATTAGCACTTATTATCTCTCTCTATTAACTTTAAATAGGAGTTTAGCAATGTCAAACATTATACGATTCAAAGTAAAATAATGAAATCGCTGGGTAACACTGATTTAATTGAAATCAGTTAACTGAAATATTTCCTGTGGTTTTCTGTTTCATATTTCCACAGTAATGTCTGTCTTCCTCTTTTTGCTTAATTTCTTATTTTCTCTGTAATTGTTAGTATCTCTTTAGAATCTTTACTTTTCTGCCAGTTGCCTTCCATATTTCAGTCATGCTTGAGAACTGCTGGTCTATTTACTGTCTTGTCCCTTGAGGCTGTTGACTCACCACTTAAGCCCTGTTCTCTTTTATTAACAACAGTTTCCTTTACCCTTTTACATACTCTTTGGAGCTGAAATTTGCCTCCCATCTTTCCTACAATTAGGTATTGTTTTACATGGAACAAAATGATTAAAAATGAAAAGAGAAGCCAAGTATCTTTGGGTTACTTGCCTCTGAACAGTAATTTTTGGCACTTATTTAAGTGTGACTTGTGCAATGTCAAGATCTGTTATGATCCCAATGTTTCTTGCTCTTGACCTTCCAGTTTCACATCGGCTGCTGTTCTTCCCACAATTTCTGCCAGGGCCATTAGAGATTCAAAGTGCCTGCGTAGTTCCAAGTCCTCACAAAGTGCAAAAAGCATTTTTGTGACATTTTCTTCAGTAACTTCCCCATTTATCAAGCATCAGTGCACATTATTACTGTCCAGTAGGTGAGACAGTCTTTGAGCACAAGATACACACATTTCCACTCTTCACATCTGCATTCTGACAATTATAATAATACAAATGATAGAGGATTTTAAACAAAAGTTGTAATTTGGACTTTTCATTGATTAGAAAATCTGCATACTCCACTAAGTTAAGGTTCACTGGGCTGTTTAGGCTTGTAAACTTATACAAGATTTAAATAGGTTTAAATTTTTATTGCTAATGGATTCACGGGGAAGGCCTGCTTCAAAGAAAGAAGAATATTACTGCCACTTGTATATTTCCTGACCAAACCTATTATCTATCCACCAAATAGTCCAGCTTTCAAGTCTGTATCTTTTCAACTTAGAGATAAGAATGTGATGTGGGACTATATAAAAAGCCTTGCAGAAGTCTGGGTAGATTACATTAGTCACTCTTTCTTTGTTTCTGATATACCACGAAGAAGGGCACAGGACTGGTCAGACACTATTTGCCCTTTTTTAAGCTGTGCTGGCCATCCCAGAGTACCTCCTTGTTTTGTATGTGCATGTATATTTGAAATCAATACTGGTTTGAGAGACATAAGGCATGCTCAACTTCACATTTTCAGAAAAAGTATGACAGATACCACTTTCATTTGGAAAATACAGCTCAGCTCAAAAAAGTGAACTATAGTTAAAGACTGCTGAGATGAAAAACAAATTTTAAGAATCTTTCCAGTAGGAGTGAAGTTGGGCACTATGAGTGTCATGCTGAGAAAACTCCTTATAGATAGATAGATAGATAGATAGATAGATAGATAGATAGATAGATAGATAGATACATAGATTATTTCAAGTTTTGGGAGTTTCCAATCTATTGTTTTGGTGGTCCCTCAACAGTTTTCCCAACTCCGCTGTGGGCTCTGCGGGGATTTGCTGTGAATACTGTCAGCTGGGCAAATCTTTCAGGGATGGGTTTTTGTTGAACAAGGAATTACACTACTTAGCAATTTCTAAATGCAAATCAGAAAGTAACTCTTGAACAGGCAAATAAAATAATAAAAGTATTTAACGTTCTGGTTTCAATTTTATTTGTTGTTTTGAGGCTGTATGAGCCTCAACAACAACAAGTAAGTAAAACATTTATTTCAAAGGCTCCAAAACTTTGCAAACTCTAAGAGAGTACATTTATCGTGTTAAGGATGAGGCCGCTGACCCTCCAGGAGGTAATTTACTCCTGTTTTTTTGTGAGTAAAAATTGATCCTGATAACCTGGTTTTAACTGGTGTCAATTATTTATGCAAAAAACAACAAAGACTCCTCTTGTGAATAGCTTCTGAACATAAATGCACTTCTGTATTATCTTCTGCTTATTAGAGATACCAAAATGTGTAATATAGATACCAAATACTTGTAAATGTAGTATTTCTTCAAGAATATTACTCAGCACTGTATGTTTCTAGATTTACAACATACTTGGTAAACCCTAATATTGAACTTAATAATATATGAATATTGTATTAATTAAATGCCATAATTAATTTGCATTCTGGCTAGAAGAAAACCTCTCATTGGGATTGCATCAGCACACTCTATTAATCTTAGGCAGAACACTGCAAGCAAGAGTGTTTAGCAATTTTTAATTGTTAATTAATTATATATTAAAATAATTGTTTATTAATTAAAATATGATGTAATAATAAGAAAATGTAATAAAAATCTAACTGAATCAGATAGAATAGGACAATATCATGTTGCAATGATTTAATAACGTGTTAGAAACTCTTTCAACTGAGATGAAATTCATCCCTAGAAAAACAGAAACAATGGCTGTAGGCCGTTTATATTCAAGGCACATCACTGTATTACATTTTGCTAACTGCAGTACTTTTTCAAGATGAAACTCTTCCCATAGCTCATAAAACCCAAAACAAAATAGATCCCAGTTACAAAATGAAGATAAGATCAGGCTAGATAAATCTTGTATTACTATTATTTTATTAGTTTTTGCTTCCTTTGAATTCAAATGATTCCAAATTGAACTCAAACTTATTTCAGAAATCCTGGAAATCCTTCAAAATCTTTGGAGTGCTTACGTACAACATTTGTTGATGGTATTATGTAGAATAATATTCCATTTTACTTGTTTAGTAAAAAAAAAGGAGATACAGCATCTCACACTGGGAAATATTCTGAGTAAATTTTTCCAGAGAAATAGATACTTGAGGCAGGTAGCCCTTAGAAACAATTTTTACTTTGTCATCAAGTCAGAATGAGAGGACTCAGCTTCTAGAAAAGTCTGTTCTCTGCAGACAGTGAAGAGATTTCAGATAGACATTCAGATATCTACAATGTAGACAAATAAAATTGGAAAGGAGAATCATAATCTCTCAGTTCATTTCTTTCATTTTACAGAATTAATGTTAATTCATAATGGACTAAAAGTTTTTCTTTTTTAAAAAAAGTTGTAGTCTGTTACATATTTTTATTTGTTTGATTTTAACTGAGATTGGTTAGCTTTTAGTCCTGGAAAATTTGACAGAAGTTCACAAACAAGAAATTCAGTTCTGCTAGAGTACATGAAAACTTTACATTACCTTCACGACTGGTAACAACAGTGGGAAGATTTTCTGCAGTAAGGTGGTATTCATTTCATGTATACTTATAAACAGGCTTACACTGGATTTTGATCCTTAGAATTGTAAGATCCAACTAAGACATATTTTAGGTGATCCAAAAACATGTGATGAAATCAGAAATTAAGTGGTGTGTTAGAGGCATAGAGATCCATTTGCATTGGATCTCTACCCTGGAAGTTGATCCTTGTCACATCTGCACAATTTTGTCACACATTCAGTCCACAACATCCAGTTCATAATGTGAATTATACATGAAGTATTAAAACAGTGCTTAGATGAGGCGTAGTTTTAAAAGTGGAACTTTAAAAAGTGCTCTGTTATGAGCAAATTTATTCTGAAGAAAAGGAAGGGTACAGAGAAGTGCAGTAGCCACATTAATGGAGGCTGTAGTACCTCAAGGTTGACTGAAGCAATAATACAGTACGTGTGGCAACATGCCAAAGTAATAGGCCTGTATTACTTCCCTATTCTTCAGGTGAGGAGCCTTAATGGTATGAAAAGTATAGCTTGGCAAACTGTGTGGGGACACATAACACAGTTTGAAAGGTCTGTGTAAGCACAAATCCATCTAGTCACACGTGTTTCAGTGTGAGGCACATGCAGGTAAAATTGCAAGAGGTAAGAGAACTCTGTTACACACCAAGGCTCTGGAGACATGTTTTGAATTTGAAACAATGCACCTATATGTGCATTCATGTGTAATTGCACAATAACGCACAATGCATAAATATTTGTTGGGTCAAAAGTGAAATATTGCTGCCACTAGGGAAGACAGGAAAATATGTCCTCATGTTTAGCATCCATAAAAGACTCTCTCACCAAGCATATGCCTAGCATGTCAAGATTAAGATTTTTTTCATTACATACAGATGAAGAATCAAAATATCTGCTGTGTCCAAATGACTCTCTTTTACTAGGATTTGTACAGGTTTGATCTATCAGAGGATTCTGCCAGGATTCTGCGTGGAAGGCCATAAATTAATCTATGTTTTGATCTGTTATAAGGAGATCTGTACAGATCACTGAGTGTTTATATACTATTTAGGTATGGACTGATTACAGTTGTAGATATTAAAACGTCTGGAAGACACACAGTAGATAAACTGACAGATATCAACTGGGTGCTGGGTGCTGTCTGTAGTGTTTGATTAAGATTCTGGCATGCTCCCATGTGTACATGGACTTTGGAAAAGAAAATGTTTGGTAATACCTAGGTTGGATAAAAGTTGTAAAAACTGTTCTCACACGCCAGGAATTACAGTGGGATGGAATTTCTCATTGCAGTAAGTTGCAGTGTTGTGATGGGAATTGCATTCTGCTCACTTGAGACTTTTACAGGTAGTGTTAGTAATATGGTGAAGATTTATCCCTAAAGAGGTGGTGGGCAGCAGCCTAACAGCAAAGTTTAAGTATGGAAGATGAAGTCTGCATTAAATAGAATCTGGCATCCGAGTAAAGGAATTTGGAAGGAAAGACTGTCAAAAACCTAACCAGAAAGCCACTAACCAAGAAGAGTGCACAGTGGAAGAAATAGCTACCAGAAGCTGGAGGAAAAGAGTATTTACATGTCTGTAATCCTGTGGCTGAGATTACCCGGATAGGCTTGGGAGTGCCCTGCTGAATCCTCTCCAGTACCATTTAGGGAATCTGATAAGTGGTGGTTGTTACTTTTTCCCCAAAACATAGAAGCCTGGGTATAATTAGATGGAGGGCGTGCACTCCACCACGGTGCCTGGGGCGCTTCATGCTGTGCCCTGTCTTCTCAAAGCAAAAGGCAGTGGTGAAGGATACAGCCTATTACCTTTCTAGCTATTGTAGGGTGGAAGGGCACTGCACTGTTCTTGGCAGTTCAGCATTTCTACTCTTGCACTAAGTCTGACTGCATACAGAGAAGTCCGTGCTGCTCCCAGCTTCTTCTCAGATCCCCTCTCAGTTCTGGAACAGGTAAGTGGAGGATGAGGATTGCCTTTCTTTACTTAGCAAACCTGCTTTGTGTATTGGTGAAGCTGCTGAAGATTAATTTTCTTGGGAGTAGGATCAGTTCAAAAAGCATGCTGAATGACAGCTGGATGGGGAAAAAGTAGTTGGCAGGAACATCATGAGCTTTGCTCTTTTGAGGCTACTGGAAGATATACTAACAAGAACGTGTTACAGCAATTATTTATAATGAATCTTTTCATATAAAAATCATATATGTACATAAGAGCACTGATAAAAATGTCTTTCAGTTTCCCAGTTGCAGACAGTTTTTGATTGATACTATAAGAAGTTATATATCAGGACCTCAGAAAGGGGAAAAATAAGTAGAAGAGAGAAAGAGGTAACATGAGAGATTTGAAGAGACATTAATGCTCATGGCATAGGACAAGCACAGAATTGATGGAAAGCTGCAAATTCTGGTAGTTAGGGAGAAAAAAACAACACAAACAACAAACAAAAAAAACAACACCTAGGGGATAATTTGATGAAGGAGGAGACAGATGAGAGGAGATACTTAGTGGAGGAGTGACCTCTGAGATGATAGGTTGGAAGGTGAGAGAGAGAGACAGGGAGCTGGAGGAGGGAGGAGATTCTAATGGAAGGAAATAGGAGTCAAAGGTATCACATGTAGAAAGGGAGGCAGAAGGGAAGTCTGGCAACAAACTGGAGGCTGCAGCTGTGAAAGCCATACAGGAAGCAAGCGACGGGTCTCCAAGAAGACCAAAGGTAGAAAAACAGCATTTATATAAATTAATAGGTCAGAAAATATTCATAAATAAAAGTTTCTGGACTATTTTCCCTTTTCCTTGCTTCTTCATATTCTGACTGGCTTTAAAGATGGAGCTTCACAGAAAGTAAGGCAAAGAGCTTTATGACACTGGCAGTTTCCTGTGTTACCGCATGCAACAACAAGATTTCTAGCTCTTGTCACTTTGTCTCATTTCAGGGTCCTGTTAACCCTCTATGAAAGGCCATGCCAGCCAGGCTGCCACTGTTGCTCTTTGTTTGCTGCAACTGTCTGTAAGGAAGTTCTTCAATCTGCTGTTCAAATCCACAAGTAAATTAAACCCTGAGCAGTTTATCACTGCTGTGAGAAGGGGATCTTGCATGGATCAAAAAGGCAACAGGAAGAATCAGTAACTGTCATTTGACGTATATGTTCTATTTGACAACAAAACACAGAACAAGAGCCTATGAAGTTATTTAGAAATGACAATGAACTGGAATAGTTGTACCCGTAGCTGTGATTCTGTGATTCTGATATGTCTGTGCTTTATGTAAGAATATAAACCTGAATCTAAAGAGTTATTTCCAGCATGAAACATCTCACCTGCCTTGCAGGGTCTTGCAGGGATTAAGTAGGATTTAGACTGTGTTTGCAAAGAGTTATTGCAAAGACCAGAGGCAATTAAGCTTGCTCTGGATTGGCAACAAGGAACTGACACGTTGTCTCCAAGTACTGGGTTATTGCAGAGGGTAAGGAGCGCTGAGGCAGAGGTTAGCACTGATAGTATTTCTTATAGCTGGTCTTTCTTGCAAAGCAGAAGGGTGAAAGAGTATTAACTTTGGCATCACTTGAGACAGTTTATCTACTGCAACTTTCTGTTTCCCTTTGTGGTCTTTGCACTCATTGGACACTGGGCAGCTGCAGAATTGTTGTATAATTGCTGCAGAAACTCAGTTTTTCTGTGAAAAGGAGCTAAATTAGGAGACACACTCCACACAGGTATGTAATCCTGCTTCTGAACTAAATGCAGTTTCTCAGCACACAGCTGCACACTGTAATATTGTACACTGTATTAGCATACATATTAGCTAAGAAAATACTACTATGTCTGAATTACTGAAATCAAAGGGATCATTCAGCTTCTATTTCTTGTCTGTTTTTAATTTTAAGAGCCCGTTTACTAGAATTTATAAAGAATAAATGATTTAATTGCATATAAATGTACTGTTAAATGTAAATACAATTAAAACGAAGATATTCAAAGTTTAAACTGTCTATAATAAGTATATATAATCATTTTTCTGTAAGCCATTATCTTTTACATGTGTCTGTGTTACAAATGACTCTATATGTTTATTACAAATGTGAAAAGAAAGAATTGTCACGTGGTATGGCTGCTTATAAAATATATGTGTTATAAATGAACATGAAAATCCTGACATAATAATTAGGTACAGAAAAATGTGTGCATCTGAGTAGATTTAAAATTATAATTCATGCCCAATAAAGATGGTGATGTAACATTTATTAATTTCATCTTGTCATGGAAATTCTGAGATAACTCAGAAAATGTATTGTAACCATGCATACACTTAGAACTTGTACTTTAGTGATCTGATTCTCTTTCAAGCTGATGTACTCAATATGATAGAAACTCAGTGATTTTTTTTTAAGTTGATAAAAATACCCTATTTGTATAAAAATTGTGGTCTGTAGTTATCCAGTATCAGATTTTTTATTTTTATTTTTATTTATTTATTTTTTTTTTTTCCACATCCTCAAGTTATTCTTCATTGACCCATAATGATGACAGGCAGGAAAATAGTGAAAATGCATTTTTTTTTTTCATTTATTTATTTATATTTTAAAACCAGTTAAATTATTATGTTTTGGATCTACTTTGTATGTAACTGATAGTTACATGAATATTTCTGTAACATGTTTTCATCTGAAAGTATAGTGTCATATCTTAGCATCAGAATAGTGTATAATCTGAGAAGTTAAAGGTATCTATTTGCTGCTCCTTTCTTTCCCTACCAGAGCACAGATTTCACCACTAGTACTTTTTCTACTGGTCTGTTCTCATAGTTGTTAAGTCTTTCCTCATGTGCAGCAGCTCTTCATATTTTTTCCTAATCTCTCTAGACCTTCAGCTGTTGCCAAGGTATCTTTTTGTGGCCTAGCTCACCAGATCCATAGGGATAGGTTATAGAAATTGTAGCACACTTTCTTGAAACAGTCTGAGTACTGGTCTCTCATGCAAACTGTTAGGCAAGACCCATACAGTCTGTACTGCTGCTGTCAGCTGGAGGGGAAGATATGGTTTTCTCAACAGTGTTTCCATTAGCTCTGTGCTGTGATATCTGTATTCTCTGAGATATCCCCTTGAGGGACAAAGCTGTATCAGGAAGGACTTTGGCCTATATTAATTATGTAGATAATGTTTTCTGTTTTCCTTTCTTCTAGTAGGAAAACTTCTGTCTCCTGGCAGAGGTCTGGGTCTCCAGATACTATCCCAACAATTGATTCTGATTCACAAGGAAAAGGTAGTAAATTGTCTCAGGGCATAGGACTATTTAAATAAAGATCCCTCTGACTCCTTTGCACTTGGGTTAGAATAATCCCAGATACTTATACAGGCTGGGAAAAGAATTCCTTGAGAGTAGCCCTGTGGAGCTGAAGGTCCTGGTGGACGAAAAACTGAACATGAGCCAGCAACATGTTCTTGCAGCTTGGAAGACCAATGGTATTCTGGGCTCCACCAGAAGAGGGATGGCCAACAGGGACAGGAAAGTGATTGTCCCCCTTTGCTCTTCCCTTGTGAAGCCCCATCTGGGGTACTGTGTCCAGGTCTGGGACCCCCAGGTCAGAAAAGATGAGGAGCTTTTAGAGAGGGTCCAAGTGAGCCCGCAAATGTGATCAGAGGGTTGGAGAACCTCTGCTACTAAGACAGGCTGACGGAGCTGGGTATGTTCAGCCTGGAGATAAGAAGGCTCCAGGGAAACTTCATAGCAGCTTTCCAGTATTCGAAGATTATAAACAAGAAGGAAAACAACTTTTTACACAGATAGGTAGTGACAGAACAAGGGGGAAAGAATTCTAGAATGAAGGAAGGGAGTTTTAGATTAGACATCTGGGGGAAATTTTTCGTTAAGAGTGGTGAGGTGTTAGAACAGGCTGCCTACAGAGGTTGTGTATGCTCCAATGTGGCCCTGGGGCAAGCTGGTCTGGTACCACATTTGGAGGTTGGTTGTCCTGCCTGTGGCAGGGGAAATTGGAACTTGATGATCCTTGGGGTCCCTTCCAACCCAAGCCATTCTATGATTCTATGACTGACCCTTTAAAGGATTAAAGGGTTAGAAGGATAGAACAGTTTTTCGTTGTTGTTGTTTGTTTGTTTTTTCTTTTTCTCCTTTTTATCTTTTTTTTATCTGGAAGTTAGTTTATTGTTTGGCATTAATGCTTCACGTTTATGGTGGAACTGAAGTCTTGGGGAAGATCTGCATATTGCTCAGACCAAGGATGTCTCTGCAGGCCTGGAACATATCACCTAAAAGATTATGGTTTCAATTATTTACCAGGACTCAATCACGAGGGAAGTCACCAAAATGTTAACCTTAAAATTGGTTCTTAATGTATTGGAAAACTCACTTGTATGTATTACACAAACAAAATTCTGGTATAGTTGGTAGGCAAAAGCTAATATAACAACCACCTAGTCATTCATCAGAGCCACTTCCACTGTCTTGTTGGGATGACTCATTATGATGACTGTTTCTCAACCAGGTATTGCACCAGTGAAGGCGTTTAAAATTACTCTATTATTCCATGACTTTTAAGCCAAGGAGCAGAGTTTTGCAAGTGGTGGAATATATCCAAGTGAGGACAAGATTTGTTAAATTTCCTTGACTTTCAAAAGATATCTGTTTCAAAATTTTTCTCCCTTACCATAAAAGCCTCTTCTCTGTGCCTTCCTTAACCCAGACCTTTAGCTAACAGACTTTTTATGGGCCTGTGCTCCTTCAGACTCACACTGAAACTTGAGTTATTATATTGCGTATTCTGTTTTGTGTTCATTTCTGCATTCTGAATAACTTGCACAGACATGTGGCAGAGGAAAAGTCAAAGCTTGCTGTACCCCTACCTCTGTTATGCTTTCATACCTGCTAAAATGAATTGAAAACAGTTTATAAATGTAATTTTGAGAACTGAGAAAGGCAGTAGTTCATGCATGCTATAGCGAGTAAAGAGGAATACAGAATCAGTACGTCTGTGTAGAAAAGAACTGAAACAGCTGATGGGACTTCTATTGCCCATTTTGCCCTTAAATAACCTAGTCACAGTTTAATAGAGAAACACATCATTGGCAGGAACCAAATGTATCACACTCTTTCCACTGTATTGCTGCCAAGTTGGCTTGAGTCAGTAGCATCTTAAGATGCTTTCCATATCATCAGAACTCACTGAGAATCACAAGGGACAGCACCTTAGGTCATAAAACTTCTTAGAGCTGAGAAAACTGCTTTTGAGAGTCACTAATGGGTAATGAAAAAGCAGCACAGCAGTTTGAAATGAGTCTTCTGGGCTCTTGTGGTGGGATCAGATATGGTGTGCATGGGTGGATCTTTTTCCAGGTTGAAGCAGGCTGAAGACTGCTTGATGGGAGTGGCTGTAGTATGCCTTATGGGATGCAATGGAAAGCCCTAAAGGCCAACACATGTGCAGTAAAAGTCTATAACGCAAGGTGGGCAAAAATGCTACAACACTTCTGCAATCTTTGGCCAAACTTTTCTTTGATGTAAGGTGGCAAATATTTAGAACATTTTCCATTAAATTTTTGCTTTGCTTTGCAACTTGTTTGCACTCACCAGAACTTCTTATAACTGTCATGGTACTATTGATATAATACACTTATAAAAGGAGGAGCTGAAAATCTCACTGGGGAGCCTGAGTAGAGTTGCTCTAATATTAACTATCTAAAATTTAGTCATTTTGGTGCAAGTCATTTAGGAGAGAACAGGAAATGAATGCCTCTTCCTTTGTTCATAAAGCTAATTTTCACATGGTTATTGTTATTTGCAGCAATATTTTTAGATAACGTTATGTAAGAGAAGAATTGCTATGAAAATTTAGGTCCTTAGAGAGGAGATGTTAAAAGCACAGAATCACAGAATCACAGAATCACAGAATTATAGGGGTTGGAAGGGACCTCTAGAGATCATCGAGTCCAACCCCCCTGCCAAAGCAGGCTCCCTACACCACATTGCACAGGTAGGCGTCCAGGTGGGTCTTGAATATCTCCAGAGAAGGAGACTCCACCACCTCCCTGGGCAGCCTGTTCCAGTGCTCCGTCACCCTCACTGTAAAGAAGTTCCTGCGCACATTCGTGCGGAACTTCCTATGCTGAAGTTTCAGCCCATTGCCCCTAGTCCTGTCCCCACGCACTACTGAAAAGAGACCAGCCTCACCACTATGGCTCCCACACTTCAGGTATTTATAAACCTGGATCAAGTCCCCTCTCAGCCTTCTTTTCTCAAGGCTAAACAGGCCCAGTTCCCTAAGTCTCTCCTCATAGGGGAGATGGTCCAGGCCCTTCACCATCTTTGTGGCCCTCCGCTGGACTCTCTCCAAGAGATCCCTGTCTTTTTTGTACTGGGGGGCCCAGAACTGGACACAGTATTCCAGATGAGGCCTCACCAGGGCAGAGTAGAGGGGGAGGATCACCTCCCTTGACCTGCTGGCTACGCTCTTTTTAATGCACCCCAGAATGCCATTGGCCTTTTTGGCTACAAGGGCACACTGCTGGCTCATGGCCAACCTGTCGTCCACCAGGACACCCAGGTCCCTCTCAGCAGAGCTCCTCTCCAGCAGGTCTTCCCCCAACCTGTACTGGTGTACAATTATTTCTACCTAGAAACAGAACTGAGACAGCTTAAGTATCTCATTATTTCTCTCTTTTAAAATGAAGTTACTATGCCATGTAACCCTCATCATCCCCATGATTTCTGGAAAATAAGGTAGTACAAAATACCAGTCACAGTGAGAGTAGCTGAGACAAAGACAGTGAATATATAATTTAGGAAAAGAAAATTCTGGGTTTTTTTAGGGGTTTTGTTTGTTTGTTTGTTTTAATGTATTGGTATTCAATTTATTTTCAGGCTAGTATCTTCATATAGGTGAGGTTCACTCTAGGGGATCCTTGTAAACAGTAGGAGCCAAGCAAACTGTTGAAACTGGTCCAAGTGGAAAGCTCGAGCACTACTTTTTTATTATATGATTAGGTGATACACAGCAGGTTTTTATTGCCAGAGGAAATCACATTATCTTTCATGAATACAAAAACTTTACTCCATATATAAAAAGAACACATCTCCTAGTATCTCCCATGTATGCAGAAGGGCAAAATTCTTATCTAGCTGGTGGCATGTTGCACATTTTCATCTGCAGATGATTCACTTTCCTCATTGTCCTCCTTAGTAAAACACAGTTCACGTAACAGAAGATGAGTGTGCTGAATCAGAAAGAGGTTATTTGAGAATAGAAGACACTTGTTACTATTTTTGGTCTGTGGAATGCTCTGAATTTGTCATGACTAAGTATGTTACATCCCTTCTTGTGGGACTTTGGGTAAGACCTAGAGGACCACTGGGTGGTGACAGCAAGATTTTGAACTCCCCGAAACAAACTGCTGTTTTTTCTTGCCACATAGAGAGGGGGTAAGCATTATTTCTCACACCTTTACTTCAAAATAGAATGTGTATCTAAAATATTTTTGAAAGATGGGCTTTAAATGCTGACAATATTAACTTCATCTTCTGCCCTAGGGATTGGCACATTGTTTAAAAAATGACGGACCTTTCTTTCTTTCTTTCTTTCTTTCTTTCTTTCTTTCTTTCTTTCTTTCTTTCTTTCTTTCTTTCTTTCTTTCTTTCTTTCTTTCTTTCTTTCTTTCTTTCTTTCTTTCTTTCTTTCTTTCTTTTTCTTCCTTTCTTCCTTTCTTCCTTTCTTCCTTTCTTCCTTTCTTCCTTTCTTCCTTTCTTCCTTTCTTCTTCTTTTCCTCTTTTTTTTCTTGTTTTTGTTCAGAGAGTACAAAATTAATGATAAGTGTTTCTTGGAGTTTTCTAATGTTTTGAATGTTATGATCAGACAGATGAAGAAAACCCAGCGAGTGGTTTTTCTTTGAGTGCGGAAGCATGCCATACAAAGTCACGTCTCAGAGAATTTCCACGGGAACTTGGGAACATTTATGTGGACATACCTCAGAATTCAAATTTTGTGAATCATAACAGTATGCCATCCTCTCTGGTAGATAGGATCTTAACTTAAAAACAAACAGAGCACTCCCCACTCCTGCCCACCCAAAAACAACAACAACAACAACAAAACCCAAACAGAATAAGTTGTTGAGTATTTATTTATCTCACAACATACAGAAAAACTGTATCTCTCCTCATTTGCTCCTTCTATGTTTGGAAAGCATGCCAAAGAAAGTGCTCTCCAGAAGTCCCTATTATGAATTGCCTAAAAAAAAACCCAAGGAATTAGCTAATCTCATTAGAGTTTTCTTATCAGTGGTATATTTACATCAAGAAATGAGGGTAGAGTTCATATAGGGTGCTTCCTGTGGTTTTCTATGTCTTCATCAAGCATATGAATGTGATTTCTTTACAGTCTCTTTGTGGAAGCACACTGTAAATTCTGACAAAGCGTGTGATTTTTTTGCTTTCTCTGTCATTGCAGTTGTTGTTTTGTCTCTAGCATTCTTCTCTATAATCTCTGAACTCTGATCTGAAGCCAGAAACAAGAATACCATTAAGTACTTCTGATTTTTCTTTTTTTAGAAATTCTTCTATGAAACAGAAAAATGACAGACATTTGAAAGTGAACAACTCTCTTTGTTTCAAATCCCTTCAGCTGGTTTCTGTTGCTGAATCTGACAAACCTGGTTTCACCACCAAGCACAGCTTACCAACAGAGATTTTCCTTGAATGGCTTTTTGCCCAGATGGAGCACAGTCAAAAGTGGTGTCTCCAGGAGGCTGTCTTGGGGCCGGTACTCTTTAACATCCTTATCGGTGGCATACATGATGGGATTGAGTTCCCTCTCAGCAAGTTTGCTGAAAACACCAAGATGAGTAGTGCAGTTGATACAACAAAAGGAAGGAATGCCATCCAAAAGAATCAGGATAGGCTCTAAAAGCAGGCCTGCGAGAACGAAGTGAGGTTAAACAAGGCCAAGTGCAAGACATTGCACTTAGGTTGGGGCAATCCCAGGTATGTGTACAGACTTCGATAAGAATTCCTTGAGTGGCCCTGCAAAAAGGGACCTGAGGGTCCTGTTGGATGAAAACCTGGACATGAGCTGATATTGTGCACTTGCAGACCATAAGTCCAGTTCTATCCTGGGCTGCAGGACAGTGGCCAGCAGGAAGAGGGAGGTGATTGTTTACATCTGCTCTGCCCTTGTGAGTCCCCATCTGGTGTATTGCATACAGGCTTTGGGTGCCCAGCCCAAGAAAGATGCATATCTTTTGGAGTAGGTCCAGAGGAGGCTATGGAGGGCGTAAGAGGGCTGGAACACTTCTCCTGTTAAGAAAGGTTGAGGGAGTTGGGCTTGTTCAGTCTGGAGAAGACTCCAGGAACAAACCAAAACAAAATAAAAAGAAACAAACTTAATACCACAGAAAAAAGCAGCAGACATTCTCCTCTCCTATGAATGATACATACTGGTCCCCATGTATTGCAAAGGAAGACAATGGGCATGGTAGAGAAAATATCCACAGGCAGATATGAGTAATAGGAATTGCTTCCTTTGAGAAAAGATGAATAAGTAGAGAATAAGGCAGCACAGCTTGGAAAGAAAAAGGGGGAAAGAATTAGAAAAAGTGAACAATAGTTCTACTGCACTTTTCAAGGATGTGAAACTGGAGTTAGTCAAGGTCACCAACACTTCCTGTCAGTGAGTCTACTACAAAAAGACTGACCTTCATGTTACTTTCCAAGAACTAGGGTCACTGTCACTATTGATTTTTCCACCAGGAAGAAAAAAATTGCGTTTGTTAATCCATCTTGGACTGATATAGCAGAAGTGGATTAAAGGAAGGGAGCTTCATCTATACCAGTTCAACATTCAAATAGGACAATAACAGAAATGAAACAATAAACAGGAAGTAAAAACATGTAAAAAGTACTGAATATGTGTATCACAAACTGTGCAGGGCTATATCCTGAAAATCTGGACCTAAAAAGCTATTTTTAGTAGTATTTTCTCTCTTGCAATCAAGAAAACCACTTATAAGTCACTTCCTCTTGATGCTGCCAGAACCTTTTTTAAGACAATCCATTTATTTAATTCACAGGGGGTGAAGAGGTATATAAAAAACATATTTCTGTGAAAGTCTGCCCAACTGATAATTTTTAGTATACTCTTCTGGGATAACACTTTGGGTGATGAAGATAGCAATGTAAATCTAACCGAATTGCAGATACATTAATAGAAAGGAGCTTCTGATAATAAGCTTTTTAAACTTGCAGTTCAAGAGGAAGAGCATTAGCACTTCACGAGGAAATGTTGTAATCCAACTTATGAAAAAAACAAGTTTACAAAATCTGCCTGACTTTTGTTTAACTTGAAAATATACAGTCGTGATGATTAAACTGCAGAGGGTTTCATATCGTATTTTCACATAATAACTTCAATAGTAAAGCTATTATTAAATACAGCAAGGCATGCTATATAGCAAAGGGTATTTGTAAATATTCAGCATCTTTAAGAAGCTGCTAAGCAAGTTAGTCATAACTTGCTAATATGAGCACTTTCAAAGCAAATGGATATTAGGGGAGAAGTGACCAGGAACCAAATAAGTAAATTACCCTTTTGTCTCCTTGACCTTTGACTCACTTGGATCAAAATCTGGCAAAGAGTGCAGCTGCTAAGTATATTACCATGGGATGTAGGTAGTGGCATTTAGTCAGACTGCAAAAATAGACAGTCCCCTCCCCAAGCACCAATACAGTTTAATTTTTTCTTCTGGCAGAAAGATAAACAGGGAACTGACATCTCTTGGAATATATAAGCGCCCCCTCGAAGCTCTGAGGGTTTGTGCTTGGTGGGGAGCTCAGCTGCTTGTCCTCTTGTAACTTGATGCTAGTCGTGTGTTAAGTGCCCGTACATTCAGCTGAAAAGTCAGTTGCCCTTATTCAAGGTGAGTCATATGATACATTTAAAATCAGAGAGTTTTCCTCAGAAATACTTTTAAATTCACTTGGTGGAAAAATCTTGAAAGTTTTTATTTGTAATGTAAAATAAAAGGATAAGATTATGCAACACTGCAAGGAGAAATAGAAGTGTACATGTATTAGTGAATCTCTTTATAATGTTAACAGTGAAATTGTATGTTTAGTATTCCTAGCTTTCCCAATTCCATTCTGTCATTTGATATATATATATATATTTATAATTACAGCTCCTGAAATTAGGTGGATATTTACAAAATGCACGTTTTAAAAGAGGTATTTGTAACATATGCTATTGCAATATTGTAAATAATTATTACTATTTACAATAAAAAATTCAAAACTATAATTCAAAATTGCATCAGACTTTAAAGAAAAATGAAAAGCAGAAATAATTTCTTCCCAGAAAATGTGTCTCTTAAATATTTCAGGATTTTTAATATCACCTTCTAACCTCAAACAGAATAATTGGAAATAATTATGTTTTAAAATAACATTTATGGGCAACAAATCAAATTCAATAGCAGAATTAAAGAAGTCCATGCACACAAAAAATGTTTTAAAATGACTATTGGATCTGGAGAAATTATTAAGAAACTGCAGAAAATATTCCTCAGTTTTTTTAAGGGCTTACTTTGGATTGATATGTGCAAACAAAAGTGAAGTTGGCAAGAAACATTCTTGTTGGATATTGCTAATTTAATCTTTACATTTTATGTTTATGTTCAGTTATGATAGAAATATGTTATTTACTTCTGTGCAAATAAGTTGTGAGTGCTCTTCACTGCAGTTGTGTAATGGGTAATTGGAATTGCATAAATTGAGCTATGTCTAGACTATTGTTACACTGTGTTTAATGGGAGAAGGGTGAATAAATTTGGAAGAGGCAGAAGTTATAAGCAGTCAGTTGCTTCTATTTACTAATGGTGATGTTGAGGGATATCTATTCTACCAAATGTAAAAAATCCACTGGAACAGCTGGTAAAAGGATAGATGGTAATATATTTCAGTGGAATATGTATTTCTGTTGAATCTGAAAAGCCTCATTATGTAAGATAAATAAATAAATAAATAAATTCAGACAGTATCCAAAAGCCCTTTTAAAACACTAATGGAAAAAATGATTTTCATTTTTTAATTTTAAAATATATATTTACAAACTTTCTCATTGGAAAACAACAACACAACAACACAACAAAGCAAACAAACAACAACAACAACAAGAAAAAAACAGCCAGGGTATATTAAAAAAAACAGATGAAAGGAGTACTCTGGGAGTAGTCTGGGCTTAGGTGTAGACAGACATGATGTTATTGTTGTGACAACATGTAGGACACAAGAGGACACAGCATTAGCCTGCTGACCATGTACATGGTGTCAGTACATGATATGTGTGTCCTTTGTCTTTCCCCCATTAAAAAGGGCATCATAACCGTGTATGGGATTTACAAAAATAAAACATGGCTCATCCTACACCTACTCTACGATTTAGAAATTCATGAAATTTTTAACCCTTTAATTGTGAGTAAATTGGGAATTCAGGTTGAGTTGTTCTTTCATTACATCCTTCTGTTTTACTTTGCTCCGCTTGGCCATGAGTGTGTAATTAACTTTGCAGCTGATACTTGCTTTAAAAGTGATGTAGAGATGATCCCAACAAACTGACAAACAAATGCAGGTAAAAATAAGAAGGACTCTGACAATAACATATAAAATAGAAAAGAGCTGATTTACTGTTATTTGGAGGTCAAAGGCAAATTAGAAACTTAAATTCTATGGGTGTGATTAATTCCTGAGAAAGCATGAATTAGGCAGCTGTTATCATAAGTATTAATAAGTGTGACAAACACTAGGAGCTTATGTGTTACCACTTCTCAGCATTGGTAGCATTGTGATTTTATTTCTGACATCTTCAGATAGGGGCCAGATTTCAAGATAGTTGAACTTGTACTGTCAGCAAAGGCTGTTTTCCAATAAATAATTGAAAGCAATCTTTTTTTTTTTTTTTTTTTTTTTTTTTTTTTTTTTTTTCTGAGACTGAATTAAATATCATAGTATCATCATAGTATCATAGTATCGTGCGAGTTGGAAGGGACCTTAGAGATCATCGAAATATATGGTGATGTTATACATTCAAAAGACTGAAACCTAAGCATTTGTTAAGAAGTCAGCCGTTCTGTAAAGCAAGTGAGATGGTGAAATCATCTCATGGGGTTGGTGGCTGAAAGTAAGAATTCAACTTCTACAGTCATGCTTTGGCCTTGAAGTAGCTGAGACTTTGGGAGTTTTTCACAAAGAGAGTGGTGAGCTGCTGTAACAGGATGTGCAGAGGTTATGGATGCACCATCCCTGGAGGTGCTCAAGGGTGGGTTTGATGGGTACCTGGGCAGCCTAATCATGTGATTGATCTAGCTGTTGGCAACCCTGCCCACACTGGGCATTGGAACTGGATCTTTAGGTTCCTTCCAGTCCAAGCCATTCTATGATTCTATGAAATAAAATTTTAGCCCTTCAGTAGTAGACTGGACTGACAGAGGTACAAGAAGACAAACTTTTTGTGGATGCCTCTCATTAGAGATTGCCATTGCCACTAAGACATGTTGCAGGCCCACCCTGGGTAGCTTACACAAGTGGTGTAAGTGATTTTGCCTGAAGTGATAGCCATGGGTATCGCAAGCTGTGATCAAGACTGAAGGCTATAACCTCCTGCCTTGGCACAGGGAGATTTCTGAGAAAGAGTTTTCCTAAGGAAGAATGTCAGCTGAGTACTGTTATGAGAGTTTTCCCTAATAGTGCAGAACCATAAAACAAGAAAGAGAGAGAGAGAAAAAAAAGCAAGCGAAACAACGTAATGGCCTTTAAGAAAATGAGGAAAAAACAGATTGTTGTATGTGTCCAGTGACTAGCACACAAAATGTGTATAATTTTTTTTTTTTTTTTTTTTTTTTTTTTTGTACTGTTATCCACTATCTGACTGTTTTTGACATGTTATCTCCCTGCCCGCTTCAACTCACGTACTTTGTATTTTCGACCTTTGGAATGTAATTTTTGTTCACTGTCTCTGTATATTATCAGCTTCTCTCACGAAGATCAGCAAGTCTGTTGGGACCAAGAAGTGTGACAAAAAGCTTGGAGGACTGCAGCAAGGATATTTTTACATTTCCTGTCTGCACCCTGTCAAAGGAGAGGAATGACTTGTAACAGAAGCTGTGGGCTCCTCACTGGGGCTGTCATTGGTGCAGTGCTGGCCATCTTTGGAGGAGTTCTGATACCAGTTGGAGATAACCTCATAAGCAGAGCGATAAAAAAGGTACAAAATATTTTTTTTTTTTCTTCAGTCCTGTTGTTTGCTGATTCCTGAATAGTCATTGTTTCTGAATTTTGTATTTTGTTTCTGCATTTTTTAATTTTTTTTTTTATTTTTTCATTTTCTTTTAACTTTTTTTAAAACCTTATGTAATGTACGCAATCCAAACTTTCTAGGGAATAATTGCTGCAGCACTTCCTTTAATATTTTAATTGTATTACCATGTTTGCTTGCTCTATCATGATTTATTTGAGAAGTTAAAATATTTTTGGGGGATAAATTTTAATTAATGTAATTTTGAAGTCAATTTTATTTTACTACAATTACAATTGTAACTGGTTTCTTCTTTTACCTCTACAATCATCCAACTGTTTTTCTGCATTTTTTTCATAACTGACGCTCACTCCATGTGTTTATGTGTGCACTTCATGCGACTATGCACTCCTTACTGTGCTTTACCTATGCAAATTTCTAATGCAGAATCTAGTCTTACTCCCAAGTTCATTCAGATCATATTCTGTGACTGTATAATTGAAACATGCTTTGCTCCACGAGACTACAAAATCTCATCACATACCTTTCCTTGATTCAAGGTGTGTGAAGAATAACTGAAGTAGAGTGTTGTAGATCTCATGCAGAAACTTTCCCCTCTCTCACTCCCTCTCAATCTCTTTTCATCTGATTTTCTTTATAATCTAGTTTTGACTTTATTTAAAAATGAGAATTTGTTAAATCTTCTGTGAAAATGAGTACATAACTGTGGGTCCAAACCATGCTGAAAAGAAATGACAATGGAAGCCATGGAAACTGTGGAATTGGTCAGTAAGACCATCCAACAGTTAGAAATCAGGCTTTCACTAATGGTTAGTTTTCCTAATCATCTGCTGTGAAGCTGGAAACTTTGGAGAAAGCTATTTAAAAACCCTGCAGGTAGACTGTACATAATCTATTCATTAGCAATATAAGTCAAACAGAGAAGTGGATACATGAACAGTCAGGAAATGTTTCATTGCCTATTACCATCATTTTGCAAAAAAAGTATTCTGTACTCAATTCAATTCTTAGGATCCATTGTATTCTGTATGTATCATGATCTTTTCAGATTCATAGAATAATATATATATATATATATATATATATAAAATGAGAAGCGTCTCTACATACAGTCTCACCCACCTTCTAGTATTTCACAAAAAAATATAGACTATATATTGTCTATAGTTGCAAATAAGTTCAGTTGATTGAAATATTAAGGAATTTGAAAATTTTCTTGTAAACATGCTATTTTTAAATGTTTATCTCCTTACACCAAATGTTTACTTTCAGTTAATCCAGAATGTTTTCTTGTGCCATTCAGCCTTTTCAAAGCAAATTACACACACTGCAAATGTTATGTGTTCATCTGTTTATTTGTAATAATGAACCAGTCATACAGCATACTCTGCAAATATCTACATATTAAATTATACATGTACAAATTCTTAGTAGTAAGTTTTAGACAGAGTAATTTTTCTTCTCCCTCTTTATAATTTTCTGCATTGTGATCATGTTTCAGATGTTTCTATCTATTTCAAGGCAACTTATTAGAAGTATATAAAAATGAAAATGAGTGCCACTATTCATCTGAATAATACAAGAGTGAATTTGTAGAGACTTTGTTTATTTAAGTAACAGGGTATGATCTGTTTTTCTAACCACATGTCAAACTGGATTATTTCTTTGTTTGTCATGTTTATCATAGAATGGTTCCTAGTTCTGATTTAATTGTGTAAATGAAATCGCTAACAATAATAAGAAATACTTTTTATCCACTGCTATAACACAATAAGTATTAAAATATACTAAAAAATGTTTTTTCTAAACCTTTTTGCTTTTTAAAGAAAATTTAATAGAAACAGTCTGATTTCACTGGCAGTTTCATTGGAATCTGTCAAGAGAGACTGTAGAGTAGAAACGAATGTACAAAAAAACAAAGAAGAAACAAAAAAAAAAGTGAGATTTTTTTTTGAGATACAATCTGTTAGTATATGTATTTCCATTTCATCTGATGTGAGGTATGAGGTTGACACCACCACCAGAAGCATCATGGAGAGGTTAACCAAACAAGGTCAAGGTTAAACTACTTCAACTTCCATACTATACAGTGATTTCAGAACCAAGGACAAAAATTATTTTCCCAAGCTCCATCTGTCCAGAGGACAAAGTTACCATTCCATGGAGACCCTAGAGGTTTAGAAAACTGCTCTTGTCACAGTAAGAAGTGAAGCATGAACTTTTGAACTTTTCAGAGCTCTTTACAAAAAGTATTTTGTTTGAGGCTATCAAAATATATATTTTTACATGACATTTTACATTTCTGTTGCTCACTGTTGTATAATGGAATCATAAAACAGTAGAATTGCTCAAGTTGGAAAAGACCTTCAAGATCATCATGTCCAACCACAACCTATCGATACTACCCTAACTCTAACAACCCTCTGCTAAATCATGTCCCTGAGTACCACATCCAAATGGATTTTAAACACATTCAGGGATGATGATCACTGGGGAGCTTATCCCAGTGCTTAACAACCGTTTCTGCAAATAAGTTTTTCCTGATATTCAAACTAGACCTCCCCTAGTACAACTTGGGGCCATTTCCCCTTGTCCTGTCACCTGTCACCAGTGAGAAGGGACCAGCCCTGCTCTCACTGAAATCACCTTTATCATCTAATATATATATATATATATATATATATTAAAAAAAAAAAAAAAAAAAGAGTAGTCAATTCAATAATCCCTAATGGATTTAGGTTCTTACAGTGAGAGTGGGGCAGGTCTCTTCTCACTACTGACTTGTGACAGGACGAGGGGAAATGGCCTCAAGCTGCGCCAGGGCAAGTTTAGGTTGGATATTAGGAAGAACTTCTTTACAGAAAGGGTGGTTAGGTACTGGAATGGGCTCCCCAAGGAGGTGGTTGAATCGCCATCCCTGGATGTGTTTAAGAGCCGTTTGGATGTGGTACTCAGGGATATGATTTAGCAGAGGTTTGTTGTTGTGGTACTGTTTTGTGGTTGTTTTTTTTAAGAGATAGGCTACTGGTTAGGCTGCGGTTGGACTTGATGATCTTCAAGGTCTTTTCCAACCTGAGTAATTCTATGATTCTATGATTCTTTTAAAGATCCTTCTGATTTCACTCAGTCTTGCGCATTTAGATCACAAGCTGAACTTATCTGTATAGCAATTGCATACTGTATAGCTACTTTTGCAAATGATAGTTAAATATTGCATAAGATAGATACTAGGAGCTGACGCATTTATCTCTGCCCACGGCAGGCAGGGTGGAACTCAATGATCTTTAAGGGTCCCTTCCAACCCAAACCGTTCTTAGATTATGATTAGGGTTTCATATTAACAGTTGTGAATTGTTTGTTTCCCTACCTTTCATAAAATCACAGTGGACAAAAAGCAATGTAAAATTATTAGGTGAATATATGAGATCAGCTACAGAGAAGGGCAGTATTTACAGGTGTCCTTTCAAGTAATCAGACAGCCAAAGCCCAAACACTTGCTGGTGTGGGGACATTAGTGCTATTAAATGAGAACTTGAATAAGGACAGACTTATGGATTTTTTTCCACTTTAATCCATGATTTTCACTCCTAAAATATGTAGCAGCAAAACATACACACCTTTTTCGAAAAAGTATTACAATAATGGCCAAATGCCAATAAAAAGAATAGTCCTACTCCCTTCCTCCTCCCTCTTTTGTCCTTGTGCTTCCCATGTTTAAATCCTGGTTCACATTTGATCCTCACCCCTTCCCACACAGCTGAGCCAAGCAGCTCACTGGCAGAAAAGTAACAAAAAAAAAAATAAAGAAAGGAAATAGTCTTCCTCCAGTCCAGAAAGTAGATATAGTTCCTGGAGGAATGACTGTGAAGAGGAAAGGGAACTGGGGGTGCTGGTTGATACTTGTCTGAACATGAGCCGATAGTGTGCCCAGGTGGTCAGGAAGACCAATAGCATCCTGAACCGTGTAAGAAATAGTGTGGCCAGCAGGAGCAGAGGGGTAATCATCCCTCTGTACTCAGCCCTGGTGAGGCCACATCTCAAGTACTGTGTTCAGTTTTGGGCTCCTCACTACAAGAAAGACATGGAGGCCCTGGAACATGTCCAGAGAAGGGCAACGAAACTGGTGAGGGGTCTGGAGCACAAGTCTTATGAGGCACAGCTCAGGGAGCAGGGGTTGTTTATCCTGGAGAAGAGGAGGCTCAGGGGAAATCTCATTGTGCTTTACAACTTCCTGAAGGGAGGTTGTGATGAGGAGGGGTTTGGCCTCTTCTCCCAGGCAACAAACAAGACCCGAGCTGTACCAGAAGAGATTTAGACTAGGCATAAGAAGGAACTTTTTCTCTCAGAGAGTGGTCAGGCACTGGAATGGCTGCCCAGGGAGGTGGTGGAGCTGCCGTCCCTGGCAGTGTTCAAGAGGTGTCTGGATGATGAGCTGTGAGATACGGTTTAGTGACTTGCTGTAGCTACAGTAATGGGAGGATGGTTGGACTAGATGCTCATGTAGGTCCTTTCCAACCTATGATTCTATGATTCTATGATTCTATGATTCTATGATTCTATGGTTCTATGATTCTATGATTCTATGATTCTATGATTCTATGATTCTATGATTCTATGATTCTATGAATGAGAACTGGCCCAAAAGAAGGGGAGGGTGGATGGGTCAGGTACAGGAGTTGGTGGTAGCTGGCTTTTTCCTTTAACTGCAAAGATGTCAGATAGGGTTGACTGTCCTCTTAAAGCTGCCCCCATGGTGGCAGTAGTGCCATTTTGTGGATGGGCTGCAAATCCATAAGGGAGCACACTTCATCCTGGCTCCCCAGCTACTTCACTCCCTGGGACCTCTTTATACAATATTCAAGGTCATTTTTCCCCCATTATTATTTTCCAAGCATATTATATAGACACAGTTATTCCTGCATGAAAAGTAAGGGAGAGTCACTTCACCTTTAGGTGGACAGCAAATTAGTTTTTGATTGGCAGGAAAGTGCATAGTACAATACAGTTCAGGCCATTAAAATGATTGTCATGTAGCCTGTAGCCTTACAGTTGAGATGTAGCCTTACATCTCGACTGATGTAAGGTGACATGTTCTTTAAATTCTCTGAATTCAGTGAAAAATTGTGAGATATGATCACTGCAGAATAAAAGTATTTCAAAGTGCTCCAAATGTCTAAAGCTGGGGTAAGATAGGATGCTACTTCCGTGCCTTTCAAGGACGGAAGAAGAGGTCCAACGTCTCTGAGCAATACCTGCAGTGATGGGGAAGTCAGTGTGTCCTTCTGTGCAGCTATAACACCTAGCAATGGGTTGTAAGACATAGGAGGGGTGAGTGGAGGGAAACCTTAAAGGTTTTAAGAAGCCAGTAACATTGCTTTCAAATCTTATCCCAAGGTTGCAATTCCTCTATTCATTTTGTGCCTGTTACATGCTATAACATGTCTTCTCTTAGCTGCCAGAGATTCTTAATTTGATTCTATGATTAAGCATTTCCCTGTCCCAGTTGCAAAGAAGCAGGAGGTGAAATTCTTGCCTGTACTCCCATCCAAATACCTTGCTGAGTACAATACACAAGCAGACCCTGAGCAGGCTGAGCTGCACATGAATAGACTAGACTACACTAAAGTAGAATGATTAAGTTTGGATAAGATCTTAAAGATTATCAAGTCCAATCATCTACCTGGCACTACAAGCTCACTGCAAAACCATGTCCACACACTTTTAAAATGTCTTAGGGGATGGTGACTCCACAGTCTTCCTCTGGAGTCTGTTCTAATGCCTGACACTCTTCCTGTTAATAAATTATTTCTGATATCCAATTTAAACCTCCTCTATGGTGACTTAAGGCCATTTCCTTGGTTCTATCATTTGCCACCTGAGAAGGGAGAATTAACACACTGCTCAGTGCAACCTCCTGTCAAGGAGATGTAGAGAGCAATGAGGTCTTCTCAGCCTCCCTTTTTCTAAACTAAGCAGTCTCAGTTCCCTCAGCTGCTCCTCATATGTCTTGGTTTTCTAGTCTTATCAACAGCTTCATTTCTCTTCTCTGCACATATTCAAACAACTCAATATCTTTCTTCAGGTGAGGAGCCCTAAACTCAGCCTGATAGTTCTCAGTCCTTTCCCCAGTTCTGATGGACACACTACTTCTAATGCAAGCCAGGACGTCATTGGCTTTCTTGGCCACCTGGGCACACTGCTGGTTCACGTTCAGCTGGCTATGGACCAGGGCTCCCATGTCCTTTTCTGCTGGGCAGTTTTCCAGCCACTCTTCCCTAGGCCTGTATCACTGCGTGGGATTGTAATGAGCCAAGTATTCCACCCACAACTTACCCTTGTTGAATGCCATACAATTAAATGCAGTCCATCAATCCAGCCTACCCAGATCCCTCTTGCAGAGACTTCCTGCCCCTGGGCAGATCAACAATCCCACCCAAAATGGTATCATCTGCAAACTTACTGATGGTGTACTCAATCCTCTCATTAAGGTCACTGATAAAAGTATTAAACAGGACTGACCCCAGTGCTGAGCCATGGAGAACAGCACTTGTGAGCAGCTACTGGTGAGATTTAACTCCATTCACAATGAACCTTTGGGCCAGGCTATCCAGGTAATTCTTTGCCTAGAGAGCAGTACATCCATCCAAGCCATGAGTAGCCAGTTTCTCCAGAAGGCTGTGGAAAACTGTATAAAATGTCTTGCTAAACTCCAAGTAAACAACATTCACAGCCTTTCCTTCATCCACTAAATGGGACAGCTTATCACGGAAGGAGATCAGGTTAGTCAAGCAAGATCTGCCTTTCATAAACCCATGCTGACTGGGTGTGTTCACTCTAGTGTTGTGTATGTACTGTGTGGTAGCACACAAGATGATCCTCACCATGACCTTCCCTGGCAGCAAGGTCAGGCTGACAGGCCTGTAATTCCCCAAATCCTTCTTCCTGCCCTTCTTTTAGATGGATATCATATTTGACAGCCTCCAGCCTTCAGTCTTTATATTGACTTGTTTCTCCCAGATCCTTGGAATAATTATCCACAAAACTTGAAAAGCTAATTTCCAAATCATGCAAAATCTCTCTTCACCAAGGGAATGGCCTTCCCCTCTCAGGATCACAGCTGGAACAATCCTTAGCTTCCTGGGGTTTGCAAAACAAGGTTGAAGGGAATTGTAGCTGTCAAGTCTGAGCGCAAGCCCTCAGGCTGATAGCACATTTGCTGTGGAAATTTTTCCTTCCCCTAGCACAGAAATGTACATGAATTATACAAGAAATTTGGACAAGCTCAATGCTTTATGCTACCAGCAAGGCATTTGCAGCTCCACCATAGAAACAGCCTTTCCTCAGGCAAAACATGGTCTGTGTCAGGAGTTCTCCAAGATGTCACATTGATTTCTGAAACAGCAGTTCTTAATTAGTACTCTTCCTTTTTTTATGGTATTCACTAAACAAACTCTAGAATCAGAAAATGAAGATATAAAGAAAATCTAGGAAATTTAAATTGTAATTTAAAATGTCTTTTTTTTTTCTTTTTTTTTTTTCTTTTCTGTATCTTTGTGAACTCTAAAACTTAACAATATTGCACAACTCAGCTAGAAAGCACGCTGTAGGTTGGAGATAGGCTGATTAGAGTTTACTGCCTATTGCAAAACCTTTTCTAAATTTTTACCTCCAATGGATTTAGAAAAATCCATTATTCTGAGTATTTTTGAAAATTACATAGAAAGAAGTCTAATGTAGACCAGATAGTGCTGATATACCTCTGTCAATATGGGAAATATACCTTCAAACTCTTATATTCACTTATTTTCACTTTTCAGTACTCAATATGCATTTTTCATAGTAAGGCTGAGTGCTACGCACATAAAGCTGATGGTCTCTCCATAACTATTCCCAATGTCCTGCCTGTTACTTATATTTCTATTCTGTTCTCATCTTCCGAACCTGGGAAACCTCCCTAATGAAACAGAGATTTCAGAATGTGTCAGTCTCAGTCACAAGAATTCACTGACAAAATAAATAAATAAATAAATAAATAAATAAGATAGCCCTACATGAGCATTATTCACTTTCCCTGGCTGTGAAATGACTTAGTGCATATGTCGGTGCTGTGATCAGAGAATGCTTATCATCTCCCATGGGATACTGGCAAATATATAAAAAGTAGTTTATGGACTTTGAAAACAGTTGGATAAGATTCAGATAATAAAAGACTTTCTTCTTACAAGTTATCAGTGGACTTGGAGAGTGGAAACTAAGGTGATGCACATCCACAGCAGTAGGAAAGCTTTCTACAGGCTACAGTAGTAATTATATCAGCTTTGTGCTCATTGGTTTTAGAGGGACTTAGTTTTGTCAGTCTGCCTTCACATGCTACCCAAATGTGTGTGTGCTCTATGCCTTTTCTTGATGATAAAGCAGCTTTTTTTCTGTTTTCTTGGGAACCTTCTATAGTTATTTGGAAAGTAAACACTGCTTGTCAGTCTTTTGTTCGTTTGGTTGGTTTGTTTTTGTTGCTAATCTTAAATGTTTTTTTCCCCTTTAGGAAGCAGTCATTTCAAATGGTACCATAGCATATGATAATTGGCTTGTGCCAGGAAGCTCTGTTTACAGGCAGTTTTGGATCTTTAATGTGGAAAATCCATCAGAGGTTTTGAATTTGGGAGCACGTCCAAAACTTGAACAAAGAGGACCTTACACATACAGGTAAGCAGAGTCCCCAGATCAATGATATGTATGTCATATCAGAAGTTCTGTTAGAGAAAATTCTGCTGAGTTAAAAATGGTTATGGAAAGCCCAGAATCCTATTTTAGTCAGAATTGTAAAAAATGCCTAAACATTTGCAGCATTGCAAAGTAATCACAAGCACTCTCTGTACCGTGTTTCACATTTGGAAAAAGAATATAAAGTAGGTATCCAGGTATGAAGCTATTTGTGCTTGTGAAAAATGACTGCCAAGTGGGGAGGTGTTTACCATAAAAACACATAGGCGTGATGCATTTGTAGCTTTTCAGTGTTTGCCCACCTCTTAGAGAAGTACACCAGGTGCCTTGAAAATGAGAGACTGTCTTATCAGCAATAAGTATGTTATCAAACATACTTTTTTTTTAATAAAGTGTCTTGTTTTATTGAACTTTTATGATTTATTTTTAGTGTATAGATTTTTCATTCCCAAATTTCTCTCTGAATAACTTTATTTATTTATTTATTTATTTAACACACTATCTACGGGCAGAATGCAACAGTCCACCCTCTTTCAAGAAAGCTTTTAATTAAACTTTTGCTTGATTTTAAGTCTGAAGTTTACATAGGACCAGATGATGCTTCCGAAATCATTAAGCTCAGTTAGTGCCCACCTGTTACTAGCACTCTTGCTGTAATATTCTTTGGGGGTGTATAAAATATTTGCAAAGATGGTTTTGGATTGCAGCATCTAAAGGCGAGGTGCTTAAGTGCCTAATAGATTAATTTCTCATTGGAATATCTTGGTGCATACATTGCTTGGGAATACATTACCTGGTTCATACACGTAACACAGGAAATGATCACACAGGGGTTAGGAACTAAACAGTTAAAAAATACTGCTGCTGAAGAATTCTCACTAAACAGACTACAATGTGGGAGTTCGTATCCTCTCAGGAGTAGGTCTTTACCTAATGTGTAGATAAAGCTATTTAAGAAATGATGTTCATTACTCTTCTCACTGCTGCACTCATGCTCACCTATGAAGTGAAAGATACACTCCAGTATCAGAGAAATCAGTCTACTTGAATGTCTGGAACACTGTGTCTCTTTCCCAATCTCCCTTTGAATTGTTAATTACTAATTGCAAAGTAGAATGACTGATCTTGATACGGTAGTTATACCCAGGATTATCTTTGGAAGTGGAAAACTTTAAGTCTTTTGTTTCCAGTTACATGTGACAATAGAAACAAACCTCTTAACTTCTAGATAGCTACTTTACACAGGAGGCATTTAATTAAAGTGGCATGCACTCAAACCATTTCTGAGAAGCAATCCAGCTGCCTGAGGGTTGTAGTCCACCTGCACTGGTTACAACTGTACAGTAGATAAGTGTGCTCTGAAATTTCTGTTCCCTCCACATCCAGGCTGTAAGATCTGATGGATCATGAATCCATCCCAGAATGGAGCCAGTATGAACTTCATGGTCCCACAGTATGGGTCCCTAACCCATACAACTCTTGCTGGGTGCCACCCCCACAGAAGGGTCAACAAGAAGATGGACCCATAAAGAGCTGAGACAGAGCTAGGAGTGCAACATCTTGGAAATCTGTGCCTCAGTGGTTGATTAATAGAAATATAGGCACTTAAAGACACTCAGGAGAAGGGCTTTTATGTTTCTTAGTGGTGTTGAAAGTCTGCTTGTAGATCTCCATGGGGTTATGAAATCTTAATGAAGTAATTTCCATTATAGATTTAACCTCTCTTTCTTTGGAACACAAGCCTACCACATCAAATATCAAGAGTGTTTATTATTCCCTTCTAATAGCATGCAACAATTAAAAATCTTAGAAAAAATGTGTTGAAACTTAACTAACTCAGAACAGAATACAGAAAGATACAGAGTTGATTATTGATACAAAAATTTAAGAATTGTTCAGATTTTAGTGTGAAACAAAAATGCATTAGGCATTAAGGAAATGTTTACAAGAGAAATACATAATACATGTTTACAAATATTCAAATGAAAGTTTAGAATCTTTTTAGTGGTTATAAAATGGTGAACATTCATTTTCAAAAGTTTTCAAAGAAAACTTTTTCAGTCAGGTCTGATTATATGTTGATGCAAAAATCAGGTTTTAAAATATTCTGTTTTTATTTTGTATTTCAAGGGTGCGATATTTACCCAAAGAAAATATCACAGAAGACTCTAATGGCACTATATCTTATATGTTGCCTAACGCTGCTCGTTTTGAACCTGATATGTCTGTTGGGACAGAAAATGACACCATCACGTGCCTCAACCTCGCTGTTGTTGTAAGTCAAGAAATGAATCCATAATATCCACATTTAAATGTAGAGGTACTGGAGGAAAAAGAGGAGAATTTAGCATTAATAATGCACATTCCAAAGACAAGTTGCCTTTGCATTAAGATTTCTTTATATGCCCAGGGTAATTTCATCTATAAAAGAATACTAACTTGTTCTTGCCAATGAAAGGAAAGTCACCAGCTTGGAGAGAATACAACAAAAAACATCCTTCTATGCAAGTTTTGTGTGGTAAAGAGTTATTATCAGCCCTGACTGTGTTGCTGGATTGTCTCCTTACGACACTGTGGTACCTGCATGTGAGTTTTCAGGACAACTGTGAGAGTGGGTGCTAGTGTTAGAATAAAGAGGTGATTGGTATCAACAAGAAATAATGGCCAATTGTCTATGTTCTAATCTGAACTAGCATCTTCCTTTCAGAGAGCTGTTTTTGTTCTGGTGAATCAAAGTCCTTCGTGCCATGGCACAGAATCACAGAATCACAGAATCACAGAATTTTTCAGGTTGGAAAAGACCTAGAAGATCATCTAGTCCAACCATTACCAATACTTCCCAGCTAAACCATATTCCTCAACGCAACATCCAAATGTTTCTTGAACACTCCCATGGTCGGTGACTCTACCACTTCCCTGGGCAGTGCATTCCAATGCCTGACTACCCTTTCCGAGAAGAAATACTTCCTAATGTCCAGCTTGAACCTCCCCGTCGCGGCTTGAAACCATTCCCTCTAGTTCTATCACTGTCTACACGAGAGAAAAGGCCAACCCCCAGCTCACCACAACCTCCCTTCAGGAAGTTATAGAGAGCTATAAGGTCTCCCCTGAGCCTCCTCTTCTCCAGGCATTCACAAACACTGCTCATTTCCCACATTTTGAACCATGTAGTTCTATGAATCTAAACATAGGCTCCTGCCTGGAAGTAGCCATGTCAGGGCAGATTACTCAAGCTCCATTTTTGTGTTCAGAACAAAACTGAGATAAGTCTAAATTTCCACAGAGGCCCTGCCTAGCTCCGTTGACAGATTAGTAAAGACCACCTTCTGTTTCATAACCTTGTGGTGAAAATACTGATTAAGAAATCAAGGGAGACATTTTTCCTGCTTAACTGTGAGAGGAACTGAATCCACATCTCTATCTCATAATCTTTCCATATCCATTCTTGCCACTTGCTCTGAGTTTGAATTTAGACAGTGAAAGATTTGTGGGTTAAGGGAGATTTTAAAAAATGAAAACAAAATAGAGAGCAGTTCAACTTTCTGACAGGCTGTGACTCTTCCATTGCCTTCTGTGTAGCACTGAATACAGAAAGATCCTGTAGAGCCTAGGCTGAGCTTGCTCAAAGAGAGATAATTTTTTTACACAGATTCATCCTGGGGAAGAGAAAACTTCAGGACCTTATAGTGGCCTTCCATTGCCGGAAGGGGGCCTACAGGAAAGCTGGGGAGGAACTTTTCATAAGAATGTGTAGTGACAGGACAAGCAGAAATGGTTTTAAACTGGAAGAGGATAGATTTAGACTTGATATTAGGAAGAAATTCTTTATTGTGAGGGTGTTGAGACACTGGAACTGGTTGCCCGGTGAGGCTGTGGATGCCCCCACCCTGGAGGTGTTCAAGGTCAGGATGGATGGGGCTGTGAGCAACCTGGTCTAGAGGGAGGTGTCCCTGCCTATAGCAGGGGGTTGGAACTGCGTGGTCTTAAAGGTCCCTTCCAACCCAAACCATTCTATCTATGATTCTATGATTTACTTGTCAAAATTGTCATCATTTCCTGATTCACCACATGAACCAACCTAGATTGTTTCTACTTGTTTTCCACAAGCTTTCTGATGGACGTAGGAATGTGTTTATGCTTCTGGAAAATTTTGTTGCAATTACTGCTGGTAAAATACCACATCATTCTTCATTGGAATAGAAAAGTTCATCTGTTATGTAGGATTAAAACTTTCCAGAAAGGATGTGTTACTTTCAGAAATGTATTCTTTCAGGGCAGAAATGTATACTTTCTGAGTAAAAAATAATGGTACTTAAGCAGTTGATTGTTTTTATGCAGGTTACAGTCATATTGTTGATAGCATAATTTTATCACCATTTTAAGTTTAAACCACAGCCAGCACAAAGCTGGTGTACGTGACATGTAGACACAATGGGTAACAAAACCAGAAGTGGTACAGTACATGTAATATGCACTGGGACTTGAAGTTCAAAGAGTTTAAGGATAATCTCGTAAAACTCGTGCGAACAGTGAAGACAAATTGTCTGGTTTTATGTTAAGTTATATCCAGCAACTGTATTGTTAATGAGTGTTGTAAGTAAAAATTTAACTTACAATGAGTTGTAATTACCTACCAACTTTGCCAGAGATTTCTTGAAGTCGATCTCTATTTTTCACCCAAACATCAATTTTATTGCTGTTGTAGGCTGCACCTGCCCTGTATACAAATAATTTCATCCAACTACTTTTAAATACCTGGATTAAATCTTCTAAATCAAACATGCTGCAGAACAGAACAGTGAAAGAAATACTCTGGGGATACAAGGATCCCTTCCTAAGCAAGGTTCCCTTCCCCTTGAACCCAGTTCTAGGAGTCTTCTACCCGGTAAGTGAAAGCATAGAAGAGATAATTACACAGTTACAATTCTGTGAATAAAAGATAAGGCTGCTGCTGTGAGGATGAAAAACCTGACATTGCTTTTGTTATTCCTTCTTGTGTCTGTTACAGTATAATGGGACATCTGATGGACTTTACAGAGTGTATACTGGGAAAGAAGACATAAGCAAAACGGCAATAATTGAAAGTTATAAAAACAAAAGGTATCGTGATGTTGTATATAAGAAAAAATGCACATAATTTCAAGGTGTGGTTTTTAAAACATGCCTCACTAAGAGCTATAGTTAAATAGAAAATCATAAATAATTCAAGGAAAGCTTGACTGATCTCCAGGCTATTTGTTATTCTGAGCTTGGATTTAAGACAGTTATTCTTTGTTACAAGTAGTTGCTTCTGCCTTGTGTAATTAAATAGATATATCCCATTTATCCTGTTCTACTGTATCATATAGTTTGTCTGAATAGAATTTATTTCTGTCCTGTGCCATTGCGAAGGAATCAGGCTTATAACAGAACAGTGAAGCTTTGTATTATTGATATGATTTACATGGTATAATTCATGAAGCATGACTTTCTTTTTATGTTAAAGGAATCTTTCTTACTGGGAAGGTTACTGTGATTTGGTTAACGGCACTGGTGAGTCTATTAAAGCTTTTTGAAACTTCAAGTAATTTCTTAATATTGCAAGACACAGCTAATATTGCGATATTTGAGGTATTAAGTTGAGTCCCCTGAGTTTTGAGTCCTGTATTCTGCCCATTAAATGTCTGTATATAAATACAAATGTATACATACTGCTGCTACTATGTATGCATATATGTGTCTCTATTATATATTATACATCATCATACACTATTTTATACACTATTTTATATATACTTAAAGTCACTTCAGCTAAAGTAGATGAGGAAGAAGAACAAGGAAAGATCTAGCTAACTATTTCCACTATCTCCCTGTTACAATATAAGCAAGATTCTTTTTTCTTTGGTATAGCATTTGAAAAACAGCATATTTTCCTTTTAGTAATGTATATTCTTTTGCATTGTTGAATAATAAGATTAGATGTACCAGAATGGACAGAAAAGTTTTTCCTGAGATAGGAAACAAAATTAATGTGACAACAGTAGTAGCAAGAGAAAATGGATAAAGAAGAAAGGTAATCCTAACTGTAACCATGATCCATCCCCCCCTCTCCCTCCACATACACACACAGTATGGTTTAATGTATAAATGAGTGAAACTGGCAGTTCATTTTGAATTATTTCAATACTTCCCAAGAATCTGAGTTACAAAAAGGCTGTGAACTGAGAGCAATTTCTTCTTTTGTGGAGCAATTTTATTAGAAGCAATGTTTTCTTAGGTTCTGGAATTTACCTTTCTTATTATGAAACATGAAATCCATTTGTTTTCCCACTGTCAGCTTTTTCTTTATCTTTCTCCACACTTGATGGAATAAACATACTCAGGTAGCAGGACTGAGTGCTTCTGTCCTTTGAAAGTGAGGAGAGTTTCGTTGTTGGCAAAGGTCATTGCACAGTTTATATGAGCACTCAGTGTGTCTGCTAAGGAGAGAACGTGTTTAGAGAATCAGCAGGTTTAAAATGTCATGTGACAATTCTTTTGCATCTTGTAAGTCTTCACACCAGAGCACAGCATGTTTTCCGAGTAAAAGTAAACAATGAGAAAAAAGACTAAATAAGCATACTTACATGGTTTGAAATGAGCCTCTATTTTCAAACATTCCAACACTGCCAAGATTTTACAATAGAGTGTGTCTCCAGGACAATCTTGGATTGTCTTTAAGGAAAAGTGCTTCTGTCAGCAGTGGGCAAGCAGCAGTGTGTAACTTGGCATTCTGGCTCTTGCCAACTAGATTCAAATTTATCACAGATGTTTTCCATTTCTTGGTTAGAATTGCTGACTAAGAAACTGAGTTGTGGCAAGAAGTTACAAATGTACTGGTTAAAAGATCATTACAACACCTTGCTTGAAAATGGCTGAGACTTCTCTTACTCAACACTAGTTGCATGCAATGCATAAGTATGTTCTAAAGAGGAACCTGCTCTTTTCATGTCAGATGGGAGAAAGAAATCAGGAAAAAGCTCTTCCTCTGGCTGTCTTGTGCTTGTCTCCCATGAGCTCCAACTGAGCAGTTTTGAGTGGAAAATGTTCAGAACTTTTTATTAAATAGGCACTTCTGAAGACTAAAGCTGCATTTCTTATAAGCACTAGGTGCCAGCTGGCACTAGGTGCCAGCAAGCGAACCCAAGCATCTCTAGAAAGCTTTAGACTACACATACTCTGAAGCAATGGCAGCATGTATTGGGATTTGTATTAAGTAGAAATGGAATTTTTATCCTCTGTTTTTTATGGATTTGATGATCACAGAATCACTGAATCATAGAATCATGGATGTTGGTAAAGAGTATCAGGATCATCTAGTCCAACTGCTCACCTGCCACCATTGTTGCCCACTGAAACATGTCCCTTAGTACCACATCAGAATTTTTCTTGAACACTTCCAGGACAGTGACTTCACCACCTCCATGGGCAGCCTATTCCACTGCCTAACCACTCTTCTGGAGAAGAATTTTTTCCCAACATCTAACTTGAGGTCATTTCCTATTTTCCTATCACCATTACCTGGGAGAAGAGGTTGACCTCCCTCCACACCACAACCTCCTTTCAGTCAATTGTAGTGGGCAATAAGGTCTCCCTGAGCCTTCTGTTCTCTAGATTAAACATTCCCTGTTCCCTCATCTGGTGCATATAAGACTTGTGCTCCAGAAAATTCACAGCTTTGTTGCCCTTCTATAGATATGCTCCAGGGCCTCAATGTCTTTCTTGTAGTGAAGGGCCCAAAAGTGAACACAGTATTTAAGATGTAGCCTCAGAAGGGCTGAGTACAGGGGGAGAGTACCTTCCTGGTGCTGGAATAGCTTGAGTTGGAAGGGAAATTTGAAGGTCATCTAATCCAAACTCTCTGCAATGAACAGAGACACCTACCACTAAATGAGGTTGCTCAGAGCCTGGTCCACCCTGACCTTGAATGTTGCCAAAGATGAGGCAATGGAGTACTCACTGCCTCTCTGGACAACCTGTTCTAATGCCTCACCACCCTTAGTGTAAAAAAATCCTTCCTTATATCCAATCTAAACCCCTTTTGTTACTTTGAAACCATTTCTGTTGTCTTACCACAACAGACAAATGATATAGAATCACAGAATTGTTAAGGTTGGAAAAGACCTCTAGAATTATCCAGTCCAACCCCGAGCCATGCCACCATGCCCACAGACTGTATCCCTCAGTGCCATATCTTGAACACCTCCAGGGACAGTGACCCCCACAGCCTTCCTGGGTATCCTGTGCCAGTGCATCCCTGCTCTTTCTGAGAATAAATAGAATATCAAATTTGGAAAAAAAATAAATAAATAGCTGCCATTATTTGGCTCACTCTCAAAAACAGTTTTGTGGAGTACTTGCCATTGTACAATAACTTACATAAATATTTTCCCTACATTTTTATTTATTTATTTATTTGTTTGTTTTGTGGGAAGGTAACATCTGAGCATTGAGCTAGAAATTAATGAACATGTTGTTTATTTTTTTCACAGATGGGGCATCATTTCCTCCATTTGTTAAGAAGAACCAGGTACTGCGCTTCTTCTCCTCTGACATTTGCAGGTACGCTGGCCCCTTTCAGCTGTGCATGGTTGTGTGCCACCCAGTGCGCTTTTATTTCAGAGGGATCTCTGCTGGAATTTAGATTGCTGAGGAAGTTTCGCATAACTGTTTCATTTAAACATGACTTAATGTGTGAGCTGTGCTCATGAGCTTAACTGTACCACTTTCACTTGTGTCAAGTAGTAAGCTATTTATGGTGTGTTTCATTTCAGAGAGTTACAGGTGTGTAATTCAGGAATGCCTTTGCTTATTACAGGAGGAAGATACTGCTATGAGTTGTTACAGACATTGAAACCCACGTGGTTCAAAGACTTGATCTTTTAGTATCAGGATAGCCCCTCACCTGCCTATGTGGTCTGATCTGGCAGTTTGCCCCTCTGCAGGGACTGGCTGGACCCATTTTGACAATTTTTGCTGAACACCATCTGTGCAGAGGAGAAGCTGCTGTCAGCCACTAGATAACTAAAATTGTTTTCCCACAGTCTATTTTTTACATATTTTATGTATTTACAAACAAACTAACCTGCTTAATTCATTCCATGCTGATGGCTTTTCAGCATGCTTCTTCTGTTATGGTTATCTGGTGTCCCTGAGTTCTCCAGTGGGATATCTTAAATCAATATAAAGAGATATTAAGGGCATCAGAGTGTATTTGTTTTGGGAGGTTCGATCGCAGTATTTATTTTGCTGCCTGGAAACATCTGCTTCCTATTAAGAAGGGATAAAGTAGATCATATGCTTTGTGAATTGTTTGCTTTTAAAGATCAGTGTTTTTACATGCACTTTTTTTTTTTTTTTTTTTTTTTGTGACGTAGTTGTATCTTAAAACTGGACAATATTTCTCAGGCTATGGGAAAGAAAACTTGTAATGCAGAAATTGTAAAATCCTTTATATTAATTGGGCATAGTCTGAGAGATACCTCTGGCCAAGTAGTTCTCACAATTAATGAACAAAGAAGGGCAATAACAACCTCCCAGAGGTCTGGGATGAAACAAGGCCATGGAAAAGGTTTCTGACCATGCTGCAAGAGCCTGAATCCTTCTTTCCTTTGGCTGCAATACAAAGTGTTGCTGCCTTGGTTAGATTACTGCATACCAACTATATCTCTTTACTATTTCGTAATGTAGCGGCAAAACAGTTTGAAGTGGTATTTTGGCTCATACACAATGGAGTAAGGTTATATCCAATATGCTGCCAGCACCATAAACCTTAGATCTTTATCATCAGATCAGGAAAATACCGTAATCAAGAGCATATATATTGGTAACTATCTCTAACGTAGTCCAAATAAAAATCAGACATTTCATTGTAATAGCAACTGTAGAAAAGCATGCTAAAAAGGAGATGTTAGTTTATTCATTTGTATATATTCTTTATTGGTATCTTAATCTGCCTTCTTGTGTCTTACTGTGTTTATCTGTGGGTGAGAACACCCCCTTGTGAAAGCAGATCTGAATAATCTTCATTACTGAGGAACGCCCTTTCAAACTGCTGAACGTGGGTTCTGTGAAGTACTTCTTTCTTTTAAGAGGCAAAATTTGGATTTTCAAACCAAGTGATGTTTCTCCTCTTTTATATTCAGATCAATCTATGGAGTTTACCAGACCACTAAGACCGTGAAGGGAATTCCACTGTATCGTTTCACAGTTCCTCGCGAAGCATTTGCATCACCAACTGAAGTTGGAGATAACTATTGCTTCTGTACAGATCAGGTTATATCACAGAACTGCACACTGGCTGGAGTCCTAGATATTAGCTCCTGCAAAGCAGGTACGGCAGGGACATGGTACTGCCAAACATGCTATCTGGGCAGAAAGAATGTGTCCTGTAGCTGAAATGTTGCCCTAGTGTCCAGGACGTTTGTGTTTATCTGCACAATTTTCCACAGGCTACAGATGAAAGCTTTCCATTTCTGTAGCCTCATTTCCCTTATTATAGCCTCATGGCTATAATATTTCTCTATTTTGAATGGCACTATGAAGAAAAAACCATGATACTGCAGATTGCCTACTGAACTTCTCAGGAATACACATAGAAAGGAAAGGAATAGAACTATATATAGGAACTATATAGAAGCTATAGAAAGTCACAGTCCTTTTATTTATGATAATTCACACACACTTGTGTGGGTGTGTACACAATCATATGCACATGAATAAAGTGAGAGACACCACTGGCTTAATTCTGCATTGGTACAAATAAAATATACACAACCTGCTTTTGGTGAAGTATGGGCAGCGTGAGTTGCATTCAGGCTTGCTTTATACTGAAACAAGATCATGAACATAGGGTGCCACAGAGACAGGTCCTAACCTCAGTGTGGAGCTAGGAGCACTCCAGGCTCCACAACATAGACACAAGGAAGCAGGATTTGTAAACACAACTTATTACACCATGCAAACTCTCATCATGAGAGTAGAATCACAAAAAATCTCAATTTATTCTGGTGGAGGCAGAGGAGATATTAATGATGTTTTTCAGGATTGTTTCTGTCTGCATAACAAATCATGTATGCATAGAAAATAGCTTCAGAATATGAGCACTGAAACAGGGCTTAATGATTCAACTGATTTTTTCATTTATTTATTTTCAAATAGGAAGACCAGTGTATATCTCTCTTCCACATTTTCTTCATGCAAGTGATTCTATATTGCATGATGTCGAAGGACTGAGCCCAAATGAGGAGGAGCATGAGACATTTCTAGATGTAGAGCCTGTAAGTACAAATATTTCATATTTCTAACTCAGTCTTTTACCCAAGGGACAAGCAGAGAATACTGTATTTTTGTGATCTTTTTTTTTTTCCTTTTTTTTCTGCTCAGAAAGGTGTTAAGCTTTTAGCAGGGGAAAATTAGACCAAACTTGGTCTTATTTTGACATTCAAAGTCAGAAAAATAAGCTTTGATTCTTTTGCATTGGGAACATGGGATTAAATAAATTCCACAAAGTTTTGAAGCATGTTTATTATCTACAACTTTCAACTGCTTCATAAAAATTCTTTTTCTGTTCCTTTTATACTACTGTTTCAATAGTTAACAATTTTTGTATAATAACTATTTCAACTTATCCATAATAAATGGATGAAGATCAGATTATTTCCAAGAAATCTGCTAAAGTCTGAAGTGCAACGATTTGCCTGATACTAGAACAGAACTTGTATCATCACTGTGACTCTGGTTACACAACAGAGCTTCTAAACTAATGAGACTGGCACTTCTGATTTTCTTTGCCTCCAGTTTTACCTCTACTTCTGTTCCAGTGATTGATATTCTTACAGGAGTTAATGCTGTATGAATAGTGTGATGAATTCTAATATTTCAAAATTTTATTTTGCTCTGAATTTGAATGAAAATGTAAAAATTCAGGACTTTTTCCTAAAGTAGCTTATAGTCATGTAATTTTGCATTAAGCTAGTAAACTTTGATGAACTCTACAGTCAAGATTTGTTCCCTTCATGTGAAATAAAGATATCAACTCAAGTTTTCTAAATCTGATAAGAGGCTTTTGGAGAACAGAGTTGAAAAGGAGATGAAAAAAAGATCTGACCTTTGTTAAGATATGTTTGTTCTGATGCAAGTGTTTTCTGCCCTATGCCAATTAAATTTACACCAATTTCTGCATTCAATTTATGTATTTGTGCAACCAATTTTTAAAAAATAAATAAATTGTGGACTCTTTTTTTTCCATTTTTTAGACCACTGGTTTTACACTGCAGTTTGCCAAAAGACTGCAAGTAAACCTTCTTGTGACGCCTTCAACAAAAATTGAGTAAGTATTTTTTCATTATTTTGTTTTTATTCATTTGATGTTAAAGTACAATGGTAGAAATGGGAAAAGAAGGAATGAGAAAACTTCACCAAAGTTCTTCCTGTGTCTTGCAAAAACTTCACAACTTCCCAGAGAATATAAATTTCAGTGAAAGAGCAGCCTTCTTATGCAAGGCACTGCCTAAGTATATTGACACATATCTGATTTCCCCATAGAAGCTTACAGTGCAGCTTGTTCTTAAAAATAACATCCTTACAAAACTCAAGTAAAGAATGAAATAGAAGGGAAAATATATTTTTCTGTAATAAATTCAACGAGAGAAATAATTTATGTGTTCTTTGTCACTGGTTGGATTCTGTCAGAAGGGTAAAGGGTCCTCTTTCTTTTTCTCTTCTTTCATTGGCCCAAATGTACATATGTACAGCTTCTGGACATCTCTTTGGTGAATACCTCAGATTTTCAGACCCTTATTCCAACACATTGATGTGTCCATGTGTCCAGCATTTCTTTCTTCTGACTGCTTGCATATGGAAGACTAGACAGAAGGAGATAATTTCCTGATATGTGAAATGATTATTACTAATTCTAGGCTTATTTTTTCAATCCAAATCTGTGCTATAGAAGTATGTCTGGGAGATAGAACTGTTAGTGGAGGTGAAGAAATGGTTAAGTAGAGACTGGGTAAATGCAACAAGCTAACAGTAACATTCTGTACCTTCTATTTTCTCATTCCAGGGCTTTATCAAAAGTTCAGAAACCTTATGTTTTCCCTATCCTTTGGTTAAATGAGGTTAG
Organism: Excalfactoria chinensis; assembly: GCF_039878825.1. NCBI lineage: Eukaryota > Metazoa > Chordata > Aves > Galliformes > Phasianidae > Excalfactoria > Excalfactoria chinensis. The sequence continues at coordinate 10,004,952 of NC_092825.1, read as the reverse complement.
TATATCTTCTGCATACATTCACTGTTAAAAAAGCACAAACAAACAAGAAGATGTTTTCTATCTTGATGCCCTGAAATTGATCAATTAAATATATGCTATGATGTGTGTGCTTGCAGGCAGAAAGCCCAAATATACCCCAAGCTGCATCACAGGAGGGGTGGCCAGTAGGGTGAGGGAAGGGATTGTCCCTGTTTGCACTGCCCTCATGACATCCCATTTAGAGTACTGTATCCAGGTCTGGGGCCTCCAGCTCAGAAAAGATGAAGAGCTGTTGGAGAGGGTCCATAGGAGGGACACAAAGATGATCAGAGGGCTGGAAAACCTCTCCTACAAAGACAGGCTGAGGGAGCTGGACATGTTCAGCCTGGAGATGAGAAAGTTCTGGGGAGACTTCATTGCAGCCTTCCAATTTCTGAAAGATTATAAACAAGGGGGAAACCAACTTTTTTACACAGATAGGTAGTTACAGAACATGGGGAAAGGGTTCTAAACTGAAGAGATTTGGGGAAGGGAGATTTAGATTAGGGGTAGCTTTTCATTAAGATGGTGATGAGGTGCTGGAACAGAGTGCCTATAGAGGCTGTGGATGCTCCATTCCTGGAGGTATACAAGGGCCTTGGTAACCTGATCTAGTGCCTGATCTAGTGCTTGGCAACTTTTGCTGTGGCAAGGGTGTTGCAATTAGAGAATCTTTGAGGCTCCTTCGCACCCAAGCCATTCTATGATTCTGTGATACTATGTGCACATGCCAAGAATGTATTCAGCAAGTGAGGTCTTTGCATACTTACCTTTCACTGACATTTTTATTGCACTATTTCAGTCTGCTGTTATTGGAGATGAAAAAGCAGAAATGTTCAGAAATAAAGTCACCGGACGGGTCCAGTTACTGGGTGTGGTTCAGATGGCATTAATCATCTCAGGTTCTGTGCTGTTCCTTGCATTCATGGGTTCCTATTTCATATGCAGATCGAAGAAATTGAAATAAGTAAGTAAGCACTAATGCCTCAGTTCTCAGCAGCAACTACTTCTCAGGGTTTAAGATGTTCAGAATCATTACATATTTACCCATTATTATTTTTCAAGTGCTAGTGCAGTTCATCAGTTATTATTTCAGTTCTGTTGAAAATCTTAGATAAATTTAGATAATGTTTTCAAATTCTCTTCCAAGCCTAAATCTTTTAGGATGCTCTCAGCATACCCAGGAGAGGATACTGGGAACTAAATCTGGAAAACCAACACTACCTTTTCCCAAAAGACAGCATGATTATCGTGACTTCCTGAAAACAGACTTTTCATCTAAGGCTGTTGAACACTTCAGAAGCTCCATCTAGTACTTCCTTGGGACAAAGGCCATTCAGCTGTAGATTCCTGCACTCTTCCAGGACATATTCCTGTTTGGGGTTCAGGGAATTCATTTTAAATTACATTTCTTATCAAGAGCGTTGGATAGGTTTTCTCACTTTTTCTCTTGGTCTTACTGAGAGCCTAAACACCTCCAGAACATAGCTAGCCCACTGAGATGAAATATAGGTCTGTCCTGGATAGGATAACCAAGTGGTAGAAACAAGCACAAATGTGAATGTTACAGTGAGAAGATTATGCTGCAGTAAGGAACCATTTTTAAGATGTACCTCATCACATTCTGAATTCTGATTTTATTTCACTACAGGTAACAAAAGTCTTCAGATGTAGGTGAAGGATGAAGTTTCAGTCAAGCATATTAAAATTCAGTGACAAAAGGTATGATTCCACATGAAATGGAATTCAATGTGCTTTTCCATTTTAGAAGACCAACCGAATAACTCAAATAAGCTGATACTTCCAAAGGCCTTCACTTCTGACATTAGAGGCCACTGTGGAAATTGTACTTTCAAATAACTGATTATATGAACCTTGTTACAAGTTTGAAATGACATTCAAGCGGACTGAAGTTGAAATGCAGTTGAAATTTAGTCCACCCTCTGCCATTTATGCAACTTGCTACTTTTACTTTTACTTCTACCAGGAACTACAAGACAAAGGAAAGACCCTTGCCAGTGTTCTAGATCTGAGCACAGGCTAGGGAATGACAACACCTTTGAGCACAAGCCATGATACTCTGATTTAAATGTTTCTGTTCCTTCAAAGAATGGAAACTGAAGCAACAGAACTGCTCTCTATCCTCTATTCAGGGATGTGAATTGTGTTGAATGTGAAGTTTATTATGTAAAGCTACTAACTGTAAAACATGAAATTAATAAAAGATTTACTAAAATAATTGGTTTATACATTTTTGTGCAGAGATAGTGTGTACACATAGCACAATCACTCATTTGTTGATGGTGCTCATCAATGTTTGGCCCCACAGATGTTCAGTAATCTGAGCTACTCCCTGACTCCTAGGCTCCATTACTCTTTGTATTCTATACTGTGTGCTTCTCTTTCTGACTCTTCCTTGCATACCAGCCTCTTTGCTGCCTTAGCTCCACTTAACTGAAGGCAACCCTTAGGGAGTGTTCTGATACATCACCTTTAAGGTAGAGAGAAAATTTTTCAGAATACTGGAGATGGAAGAAATACAAAGATAATGATTTTAATGGTCCAGAGGGTCCATCAAAGTGTTCCACTTTCTTGATATAGAGCATAAATGGGAACAGGTAGCCCTAGTTTTCCTCTGATAGGCCATCTGCCACAAGGAAATGTGTGCAATTATTTGGCTAATGAAGTGTGTCATCCTGTAGATAGGTAGCAAACATTGCCATCTGTGCAAATGGATTACTTTTTCATTTAATCTGAATGCCATATCTTTGAAATTAGTATCATTGAGACAGATGCTGAGTATCATAAGGTGTCCTGTGGAGTCAATGAATTCAGAACAAGAGCCTGAGTTCTGCATTTTTTGAGATTTCTTTAACTTGTCCTCATAAGGCTGCAAAGAAAAAGAAAAATCAAACACAACACAATTTCTGATAATCTGGTGTTTGGAAATAGTACTATAATAGATTTTAATCCAGAAAAGTTTAACTTGATAGCAAAAGATAATATATTTTGATAGGCATATTCACCTATTGATAGGTATACTCCCTTTGGGAAGAAAGGGAAAAAAACCAACAAAATTATCTTGTTTTAATCCATCGTGTTTAATGTTCCTTGCGAACGAAGTAGTGTAGATATCATTGTGCATTAGAGCTGATGAATCATAAAAATCCCCAAGGACTAATAATGAGGGCAAAGTCTACATAGTACATCACAAGAGTCTATTTTTCCAGCAATGAGCTGGAACTGCAAAGTAAGGAGATGCGAAAAAAGCAGTGTCAAAGAGAAGTTTTGCTCTCACTTAGAAAGCTAATGTATTAGCTTCCTCATTGTGCTTTGGAAGCAATGGTTTAACTGAAGACATCCCTAGAGTCCTATGGACATGTCAAAAAGGTTAACGCCATTGACTCACCTCCTTTGCTGTGGTTCAAGATCTGACACCAAGTTTTTACATATTTTATGTATGTATATATATAAAGCACTATATTTTATGTACACATATTTATGTGTGTGTATATATATATATATATATATATATATATACATATACTTTTTGTGTGCTGGAACCAAATGGTAAGATATTTTCACCCAAGGAACAACAGCAGTGCTCCTATTGAATTTGATACATTGGCATTTAAGCTAAATTTTCTTTAGTTTAATTCTACTGTTATGAATGTAACATTTACTCTATTAGTGTGGCTTCACATGATGTCGTGCTCCAGCAGCAGTGATCCAGCAAGTCAAGTGCCATGATTTTGAATGTCTCAGGGCCCCATTTTGCATACACACAAATATGTTTGTTCATATGTATAATCTCATTGATCTAAATGCAGGTTCAGACTTATAAACTGTGTTCTGCTCCTAGACTGTGCTTGAATTAAAATTAATTGTTATTTTGTTCAGAGTGTTCGTTCCAGTTATTCTTAATTGATGTAATTAAGGATAATGTTAATCATTTGCATTTGTTCAAACTCATGTGGGATAAACATTTATTAGAGATTTCAATGAGCTCAATACAAATTAAATAAAGCTCAGACTTTTCTTTCTGAGACCTTCATGTCTAAACAAATTCTGTGTTGGATAATGGACTCATTTTATTTCTTTTCCTTGGTGTTTTGAGTGTGTTTTCTTTTCCTGAATAGTGATTTTATAAACTGACTAATGAAAAATTTTGTGCCTAGCCTTATTATTTATGCCATTGTAGTTTGGCACATCACTGCTATTTGGATGCATGTATCATCTTTCTTGTGCCCTGTGAAGTGTGATAACATACAGCATTTTTACATTGGGTTACAAAAAAGAGGAGACTTTAGGGGAAGTATCTCAAATACTCAAATGTGCCAGCATGTTGCATATCAAATACTGTGTTCAGTTTTGGGCACCTCACTACAAGTCATTGAGGCACTGGAGAGTCTCTGGAGAAGGGAAATGAAGAGAAGGGTCTGGAGCACAAGTATTATGAAGAGAAGCTGACAGAACTGGGATTGTTCAGTCTGGAGAAGAGCAGAAAAGATGTCTGGCTCAGGGGAGACATTACTGCTCACTACTACTACTTGAAAGGAGGTTGGAGTGAGGTGGGGGTTGGCCTCTTTTCCCAAGTGACTAGCAATAGGACAAGAAATAATGGCTTCAAGTTGCACCAACAGAAGTTCATATTGGATATTAGGAAAATGCATTCTCTGAAAGAGTGGCCAAACTTTGGAACAGGCGGACAAGGGAAGTGCTGAAGTTATCATCCCTGGAGGTGTTCAAGAAGTGTGTAGATGTGTAGGAACTTACTTTAGTGGGCTTGATGGTGATGGGTTGACAGTTAGACTTGATGGTCTTTGAGGCCTTTAATGATTCTGATTTTATGTCCAAACTGAAGCAGTTCTGAGGCTACACTGGGAACCGAGGTCGGAGAAAAACCTGCTTTCACCTCCCTAGAGATGGAGGTGTTGGCACATTGGGCAGTACATCATAACATCCTTTGCTGGCTCTACTGGCCCAGCGGGTTGGACTGGAAGAGAAGACTGGTTATGCTCTCATCCCATATTACCCACCCACTCCAGGTCATTATAGGTGAAAGTCATTGACGAAAATCAGATTTGGTCCCAGATGTGTCATCCTATATAATTACACCCCAGAGCAGATGTGCCAGCTCTTAATCTCTAACTGCAATAATGCTTTAAAAGCTTTTCTAAATACCAGTTCTTCCTGCCAGTGTCTGTTAAGGTAATGTTAATATGCCACTACACTGTAAAAAAAAAGAAAAAAGTGTTGTACTGTCTGTGCTTTTAACTGTGAAGCTAGTCAAGGACTTGTTTTATTCATGGCTGTACATGGTATTGATATTAAATAACAAATGAAATATGTTTACATTTTATATATATATATATTTAGCAACTGTAAAAACAACAAAGCTTAAAAAGAAGATGAAGATGCAAACTGCTCACCTTTATCAAATGCGAACTGCATCTATATATGGATGCCATGTATTTTCTAATTTCTGTGGCCTGTTTGCATACCAGATGCCTTTGACTCTCCAGTTGTCACACCATCTCTGAGCTGTACCCAAAGTAGCTGATGACCTGGAGTCCACCGAGTCAGTGTCAGGCTGGCTCCTGCTCAGAGCTGTATAAGAAAAGAAACCAAATGCTTTGCAGCAGGCGCCACCCAAAGGGCACATATGTATATATAAATATATATATATATATATAAATATATATATATTTCACAAGTTCTTCTCAGTGTAGCCAATGAAAAATATTCCTGGATAAAACTTGTAATGTTTTAACTTTTTGTTTGTTTTTGTTTGTTTGTTTGTTTTTGCTAGATAGAGGCAGTACTAGAATAGAACGTTTGATGTCTATTTATATTCTGGAACATTTCTAAGGCTGTGATTTCCCCTGAATGTAATGAGCTGGTGTTTTATGGGATAAATACCTGATGTAATCTGAGCCTTCAGAACTCCATTTCTTGACCAAAAATCCCTCATTTAACACTAAGGATTAGTGGACAAATCAGGAGTTACATCCAGCCCCATGTATGCTCTTACACATGACTCAAGTTTTAGATGCACCTAAAACACATTTGCATATTCATTTGCAATAGAATATTTGTATGTAGGAAGAGGAAATTTGGATTTTTGCCTCTCTATGTCAGTAATTTTTCCAAATAGCCTACATACATGAATGTTTCTAAAATGGAAATCTCTCGAGGAATAATTTCTTTCACTACAGAAGCTAAAGCTTAATTGCAGCCTAATTGCAGCTTTTCAGTACCTAAGGGGAGCCTATAAACAGGAGGGAAGTCAACACTTTGAAAGGGTAGATAATAGCAGGACAAGGGGAAATTGTTTTAGGTTGAGGGAGGGAAGATTTAGGTTGGATGTCAGGGGGAAGTTCTTTACTATGAGAATGGTGAGGTCCTGGAACAGGCTGCCCAGAGAGGCTGTGGATGCCCTGTCCCTGGAGGTGTTCAAGGCCAGGTTGGATGGGGCCCTGGGCAGCCTGGTCTATTACTGAACGTGGAGGTTGGTGGCCCTGCATGTGGTGGGGGTTTTGGAGATTCATGGTCCTTGAGGTCCCTTCCAACCTGGGCCATTCTGTGATTCTGTGTGATTCTGTGATTGGTACCTCACCAGCATTGGAATGAGTGCTCTTACGAATCTGGAAGCAGATCCTTCTCTATATATTCACTCTGTAAATGTAATTCTTTGTCTTTGAACTGGTCGCACACTGGGCCTGCTTTGTAAAATAAGAAGTTATCACAGCAGTTCATGTACACAGACAGATCCCCACATACACTGACTGTAATGTCATAGCAGCTGCATTTTATTATGCTGTCTTAATGGCCTCAGCCTTTTTATTGTCATCAGGATAAACTGAAGAACACCAGTAACATTCACAGACTCACATCTGTGTAAAACCACCACAGTAGAGGAACCAGGGGCCACTAACTATTTATTTCTATTTATTTATTTATTTTTTCCTATTAGCAAAAACACTAAGGTAACTTTTGGCAATGCACATACTTTAATTCAATGACAAAATGAAAAATGAAGAAGTTAACTCAGGAAATCTATTCCAGCTTCTATCTGCTCCACCAGGCAGCAGACAGAATCTTCCCTGAGCATCACCTGCATCACTGAAAGGATATAGGTATGTGTGTTCTGGGTAAGATAATTTGTCACTCATACATGATCCTGAAGAAGGAACCCGATGTTTCTAGCCATAGAAGTGAACTGAGTATAGATATCAGCCATGAAGTGGGTTACAAAAAATCTGTACTTATGTGAATTCATTTATATTACATTAACATTGCATTAAAAAAGTGTGTTCTCTTACAGGTTATACATGGAGGAAGATTCCCAGTGAAGTGATGGAATCACTGACCCTGGGGATATTCAAGAAACATGTAGATGTGGCACCAAGAGACATGGAATAGAGGGCATGGTGGGGATAGGCCAGTGGCTGAACATGAAGATTTGAGTGGTCTTTTCCAACTTTACTGATTCTATGATTCTATGCCTGCTAGAATACAAACACTAAGGGGATCTTGTCTCTACTTTGGGCACTGGTTAAGAAAGAGAAGACTACTTTTAATGATTACTGGATTACAAACAGAGATGATAGTAAAACAAAACAAAACAAAACAAAACAACAATGCAAGGATGGGAATCCCCTGATCTACCTTTCTAGCCAACTTCAGCAATATTAACACAACTTAAATTCACTTTCTTTTTAAGAAAGATGCAGAGCTTTTTAGACTTAAAATCTTTTATTGCCTTGTCTGTACTTTTAGGAAAGCAAATGAGCCACATTTTACCCTGTGCTTTGTATGAATTCCTTCCTTGGACTGAGAACCTCTTGGGAACTGCAGCACAATTAGATCACATAAGCACTTCTGTTTCATGCTGGTTTGGCCCCTTCAGGAACTGCTCTGTCTGTAATACCTAAGTGAGGAGGCTGAAGGTCCCTGAAGTTTCACACAAAGATAAAGAAAAGCAAGTCAGCACAAATGGTGCAGTACGGCAATGCCTCATGCTCACATGAAAAACTTTCAGGGCTATTTTAGCTTGGAGTCGTGGTAAGAGTGCCAGTCCTACATTGTGAGCTTCACAGTTTCGTGAATGTGCTTCTGGCTGTGGTGGTGGGCAGGTCACACCATGTTGAAGCCTCCCAAATACCAGGTAATAGCAGCTATTTAGTAATATCTGATTGTTGTTCATTCACTAGAAGCAGAAGACTAAATCTTCTTAAAATATTCAATTTCAACTAGGATTCAGAAAAAAAAATAAAAAAAATCAACAGATGAGTTTAAATCAGTCATGGCTGTACTACCTGAAACTCACATATTTGAGTTAGCTTTTCCACCTCTGTCATGCAGCTCACACAGGAGACAGTTTTAGCAACTATCTCTGATCAATCAGCTCCAAGCTGAGACCTGTTAAATATTTTTATGATTGTTTAATCCTTTGACAAGTCATTAATTTCAGCTATTTGGTTGCATCTGAAAGAAAACAGAACTCCTTACTGTTGCACGGAGGATGATGAAACAGGTTTACAGATGTAAGAATTCATTTGTAAGGTCCTTAAGGTGTGCTGTACCACATCATGTCCCAGAAGCTCTTCCATTTTGGCAAATAAAAAACCAAACAAATATACTGGGAAAATAAGGGCAAAAGAGAAGGGGAGGAGGAGGGAAAGGAATGGGCAGGGAGAGAATGTCTCCCAGAGACCACAGCTGCAAGTAGGGGTGAGCATATTGATTGTATTAAGGGAAAGTGGGATGTTCCACAAGTCAAGGCTTTACCTCACAGGATCTAGGCACTGCATAGGCCAGGCACCAGGAACATCACCCCACTGCTGAGTTTGCTTTCCACCAGTCACAGAATCACAGAATCACAGAATTATCAAGGTTGGAAAAGATCATCCAGTCCAACCATCACCAATACTTCTCAGCTCAATACTTCCCAGCAAAACTTCTCAGTCCTCTGTTTACTGCTGATAGCCTAGCAAATGTGAGTGTGTGCTGCAAGGACACAGGAATATTGTGAATGGTCTCAGTTGCCTAACTGTAAAGGAAAAAAAAGATCTCTAAGTGCACCCAGTATTTCTTATTTAGTGGCTAGTTTAGTAAGGTCTGGGTTTCCCATGGTGTCCATATCATACAGCTTGTCTCTTGTGGGTCTTCCAGGTACCCTAGAGCATGTCATGTGAGAAATCTTTTTTTTTTTTTTTTTTTTTTTTTTTTTTTTTATAATCTCTATCCATAGCGGTGTTTTCCAGGACTGGGAGCTTTAAAATGGGTTTTGGAATGAGAACAAGACAGAAAAAGAGGCAATAAGGGCAGAGGGCATGAAAGTCCACTGGGGGGCTGGATTTTAAATCTACTCATCAAGCCATTTTGACAGAATTCCTGTGAAATCTGGCCTTTGCGTATACCTGTCTCAGATACTCAATCCTCCCTTGCTGTCTGAGCAGCCAAGTTACCTTATTCATAAGCATGATAGTACATACCTTAATTCTTGGGTGTTTTTGTTTAGCACCTGAGCCCATGTATGGAACCTTCAATAGACGTCTGTGCACAGAAGAGAGATCTGAATGAAATGACTGCACAGCTAAACAGCTCAGGAGCAGATTTAACTCCTGGTGTCTTAAATGCTTTCTATTTTTATTTTTTTCACAGCCAATTTTTGAATGATCTGGAATGTATCTAAGAAGAAATATTCTCTTGCAGTCTGAAACACTGAATGTTTCAGTTAAAAAATGCATAGTTTACGTAGTTTGGCTATTGGCAGTTTGAAGCCAAAAGCCAAAATCACAGAATCACATAATAGTTGAATGTGACAGAGACCTCTGGGTCTACAGCCATAATATGTCGTAAGCAACATTATAAATGAGTGCTCCTGAATACTTGCCTTACTCTCATACACGTTTGTGCATCTCAACTTCCAGGCCTTGACATGCAGTGTGCAAGATGGCCGCTAGATGGCAGTACAACATCTAGGCTGGTCTATATTCCCCGAAGCGAGTGTCCCTGCGCAGAGGTTAGGGTGGGAGCGCTGCCGCAGTGAAACTTTAACTGGGGCCCTTTTATTCGTACTAATCCGGAGCATAAATTAAGCATTGCATCACCACCTTACATAGCTTGGTAGTTTTGCAACAATTACCTAATTCGTTCATACATGTTTGCATATGGCTTCTAGGGGAGATGGATATTATAGAGAATGTTTGTTTTACTAAGTTGCTTTTCAGCTTCTGAAGAAATCCTGTAATATCTGAACTTGGATCACTTGCTACCAGCCCTACAAACAATGGAAAAGATGTTCAATTACTTATAGAATCACTGAATTGTCTGACTTTGAAATGTCATTTAGTCCAACTCCTCTACAATGAGCAGGGACACATAAAGGTAGATCAGGCTGCTCAGAGCCCTGTCCAGCCTGACACTAAGTGTCCAGTATGGGACATTCACCACATCACTAGACAGCCTATTCCAGTGCCTCATCACTCCTTTTTGTAATGTATATATATATATACATACATACATGCTTTCCCTTGCATCTGAAGTGCTTGCCCAATGCTTCCAACAGAACACAGCCCTATGCCTGCTCATGAAGCCATGATGGCCACTTCTGAGGAACAACACAACACAGAATGCATAAAAACCCTGGAGATATAAAGAAGACTCTGGGTCAATGAAGATGTCCTGTTGGTCAAGGAGGATATGGTCAGAGATCATCTAGCAAAAATCAATGAGCACAAAACCATGGGCCCCAATGGGATGCAGCCACGAGTGCAGAGAGAACTCGCAGAGGTAACTGTTGAACCGCAGTCTATCATCTCTGAAAGGTCTTGGTGCCCCTGAGATGTGTCTGAAGACAGGAGCATAACCAGTGTCACTCTGGTGAGAAGGAGGATCTGGGAAACTACAGGCCAGTCAGCCTCACATCTGTCCCTAGGAAGATGATGGAGCAGCTTGTTCTGGATACCTTCTCCTTGCAATTAGAAGAGAAGGTTGTCAGGAGTAGTCAACATGGATTCACTAAGGGGAGATCATGCTTCACCAATCTAGTAGCCTTCTATGTTGTCATCACTGGCTGGGTGGCAGAACAATGGAACAGTCTGCCCAGAGAGGTTGTGGAGTCTCCTATGGAGACAATCAGGACCCATCTGGACACCTACCTGTGTGACCTATTGTAGGGTACCTTTTTCAGAAGGGGGTTGTATTTAATGATCTCTTGAGGTCCCTTTGAACCCCTGCAAATCAGTGATTCTGGAAAAATACCAGAATATTCAGGAAATCCCATTCATCATTAGCTTACCATTCAAGAAGCGATCACCACTTTTCAAGAGTTCACATTTTTAATATTATTATTCTCCATCCAGAAAACTCATCTTCTTTGATTCTGTCTTCTCACTGTGCCCATGAGGACATTTGAACACAACCTGCAAGACTAAATATAAGAGAAATTAAGGACTTAGATGCTACATCAGAAGTTAATCTGTGTCTCAAAATAGAGAAGGTGCCAAACGTAGGTCTTCTTCGAGTCTTCCTCTCTGTTTCTTTCATGTATGGATTTCCTGAAGATATAGTTTCTGTTGTCAAGAGGAGGATATTGACTGTGCATATCTAATTCTCAGATCAAATCCATCATGTTATGGAAGTTTCTGGTAACAATTTAGGAGTTAGGATTTCATCCTAAATGTTACAGTTCTTTGGTATTAAACAATTCTTATGACCTTTTCATATGTATAATTATCAAATATGTATTTTCACATGTTTTAAATAAGAAACCTCTACCTTTCTGTACTGGCTGAAATTATTTTTGGCACACCAGCCTCTTCCTGAAGAACAGAGCTTTGAAAAGCTTTACCCACACAAACTAAACTTGGCACGGAGAAGATCCTGCAGGGAGATGGTAAGGTAATGAAGGCTTTTGTGTTGTTTGGTTTTAAATATTGATTTAGAAACTTGTATCCATTATTCAAATTGGCTCTGCAAATAAGCTTTGCAACAACTGTTGTCTGATGGAAGCTTGGCACAAAGTAGTTTGGCTTTCCTGATGAAGACCAAGCCCTCCCGCTGAGTGCCTGAAGACAGGGAGAGTGTTTGCAGGTCTGAGGAGGTGGTGGAGGCGTGTTAGAATGACAGATATGCAACCTATATTAAACTTCCTCCATTACTGGCTTTGCCAAAGTAGACTTCATAGGCAGCTGCCATCACATGAATTAATGTCCAGATGCCGACTCACCAGGGAGCACATACAGCTGCTGACACATAAGATTTTGCTATTCTGTCCTTATTGCTCTGCTTCCTCCAGCACTCAGCAGTGGCTGCTGTCAGTTCCTCCAGACAGGCAATGAAACCTCACAAACAAAACACTCAGGATACAAAGCTGTAAAAAAACGTATTGTAAAGAAGACTGTTGCTGTACACATGGCATGATTACCTTATACACACATAAATATGAATAAAAACATAAAATTGCGCCACTTGATAAGGCTGGTGCTTTTCATCCACAAATGTACTCATGTTGTTGTATACTGCCTTACATTCTCCTCATCCATTTCTTTTGCCTTGATAATAACTGACTGCATTGGTAATGCCTCTTTTCCATCTCTGCACATGACAGTAAAGTTGGATAACTGGTAGTGATGAAAATGGAGATACACTGGAGGAAGTAACAACACATCCCGTGTCACTGCACTTAGCACAGCCCTACTCTCTTGATCAAGTTTCCACTGCAACTCAACAAAATGAAAGTGAGTGCAAAAGGGGAAAAGACCTGTAAACATGCATTGGACACTCAACACCTTTACCTCTTGTGTGACTTAGTCCTGTACACAAGACTGTCAATGTTTCTAACTTACCAGAATGCCCTTTGCTTGAAGAATTTCACAATTCAGCACAAAAAATACATGCACAAAGCTTTTCCATGCAGGCCATTCGTTATTTAGTGTCTGCCAACAGTTGGCCCTCAGCATGATCATAACATATTGGAGGGAGAGCTGAAGTGCACAAGGTCTGGTGGCTTGGATGCAATGGCACTCTGTCAGTGAAGGACGTAAGAATTTTCAGGTGTCACTGAATTAGGAAAAAGATTTGAAAAAGTCACACATTTCTTGGCAGAATAGAGGCTGAGTTAATAAAAATGATTACCTGCTCTGCCTTCAAATAGGTTTCTCACTCCAGGTACTACAAATTCAATGGAGAGCTTTCCATTAAGGCAGTCAGTGCTAGTTCAAAACATTTTTTTCCTTAAAGAAAGATTTCTCATAGTTAAAGAATAGCTTGCTTTGTCTAATTTCTATTTTCAGACTGAAGGTTGGGAATGGGAGGTTTTAAGGCAGTAGGCATTTAATGAAGCTCCAAATGACAACTCTGCATGAAGGTTTTTGTTCTTTCGAATATTCATTTTTCCACTCAAAATCAGTGGCTTGTACTCAAAGATTAATAAATCTACCAGCTTTCAGCATCTGGAGAAATAATAGTCCAAAATAAATTGTATGCTTTGCATATTGTTTAGCTCTGCTGTGGTCATTTGATTCCTGAGGAATGAACACATTCTGTGTGTGTAGAACAAACTCTTCACCCTAAGAATGTGATCTAGCAAACACCAGCTGTCTAGGGTTTTAGCCAGTAGAGCAGGAGGAAAAAAAGAGAAAGCTAGAAACCTGTATTTACAGCTGCATTAGAACTTAATACCATGAATTTCGTTCAGATTCAGAAAAAAAGTGATCTTTAAGAGCAACAAACTTGGGCTATAAATGCAAAACAAAGCCTGATTATGAAAGCTCAGATATAAAACAGGTTTTCTTCTTACAATGCTTGTCAAGCCCTCAGCTTGGAACTGTAAAGCTCTTTGGTTGCCTTGCTTTTCCAAGCAAACAATAAATCTGCCTGCTCTGTGTGGTTTGATGTGACAGCATGGCTTGTGTGATTCTTTTAAGCAATGAAAATTATGCCTGAGATCACAAGCTTGTGTCACAGATAAAGGAGCTCTCTCTTGCATTGTCATTTGTTTTGTGTTTTGTTTTTTTTTTTTTCTCCATAGCCATGCTGAGGGTATTGAAATGCTCCTGGCTCATGCACATATGGTCACTCATTGATTGTAGATCCAGTTACGGAGAATGACATTACGTGCCCTCCTCTCTACTTAATTAATGAAATCCCCTTGAGATGCAAAGATTTCCATATCGAAGTGGGTGGTTCATGCGTAAATGTAACGACTAAAGCTGAAGCAATCCTTTTAAGAGCAGAGGCATAAGGCCAAAGGCCATTTCCTACCATTAAATGAGATAATTCAAAATGAAGTTTGATCAGGTGGGTCAATGCAGCCACAGAGGGGGGCTGTGCAATCTGAATTACTCTATAGGAAAAGACATGAGGATTTTACATCTCTTCTGTCTGTGGAGAGAGGTTTGTCAGCTGGAAAGGGTGTAGGACGCTGTTCCAGGAAGCAGCTTTTTGGCAGTGTATAGAGGTCAAGGACTCCAGTATACCCTCCAGAGTCAAAAAGCTTGATTCTGACTTGGTTGCTCCATCTTCTGCCTCTTATCTGCCTCTCTGACCTATATGTAAACTGTCACATGTACATGAACAGTGCTGAGAGCAAAGGACCGCTGTTCTTGCCTGATACCTGTAAGTGTTGTTTTGGTGCAAGCATGGATGTTGTTCAGACTCTTCAGTCAGAGTTCACTGACTTTCGTTCAAAACTTAGGGGAGGGGAAATGAAATTGGAGCACTCACTGTGCACATGTCCCAGTGAATGGCCTTGTGCGAGCTGGCACACTTCAAGTCTTTCATTTAATTTATAGTGTCTGCGCCCCTGCTCCTCTTCCCTGACTTTACATTTAGCTCCAGAGGCAGATATGCTGAAGTTTATCTCATCTAGCACTATATGTCCTTAGGTCCTTCATCTGCCCACAATCCATGCTTGCCAGTTATCTAAACACTTGGACATTCTAAGGATTTCCACAGCAGTTATTATTCCAGTGGCAAAGTGTGAGCCTGCATTTATTTTCAGATTGTTTGTACACCCAGCTAAGCACATGCAGAGAAGGAAACTTCCTGCTTTCCCTTTTAAGCCATAGGTCACAGGGCTTACTCAAATGCCAATATCTCTCCAACATGAGAATATTTTTATTCACTTCTCTTAAACTTAGAATCATAGAATCATAGAATGGCTTGGTTTGGAAGGGACCTCAAAGATCACCTAGTTTCGACCATTCCAAGACCCTGCTGTGGGCAGGGTTGAAGATCGCCAGATCAGGT
The DNA here is from genome assembly GCF_039878825.1 of Excalfactoria chinensis. Classification (NCBI taxonomy): domain Eukaryota; kingdom Metazoa; phylum Chordata; class Aves; order Galliformes; family Phasianidae; genus Excalfactoria; species Excalfactoria chinensis. The sequence continues at coordinate 9,989,673 of NC_092825.1, read as the reverse complement.
TGCTCAGGATCTCATCCCCATCAATATCTCAAGACTCCTCACCCCACTACATCTTGGACAGGGTATTTAAGACTCTTTCTAAGGATGACTGATTTTGCACTGAAAAGAGAAGAAAGGGAAGAGAAAGTCTCACAGGCTTGAATGACAATACCTTAACAGAGAAATGTTTTCCCTGTATCATTTCTCCCCTCTTTGCATTTTCTCCAGCCCAAGGACGTCAAGAAGCATATCTTTATTTATTTAATTTTCATATTTGAGTGGAGAGAGATCTTCCTGTTAATATGCAACCCTACAATGACATTCATGGCAGTGGCCAAGCCATGATCAACTTCGCAGAAAGACACTGTGTAGAGATAGATAGACATGCTTCTCCTGAACAGTTCCCTATGGTCAGCTGGCACATATAATCACACTGAAAACAAACTATGAGGGTTGTGTCAGTACACACAGTGTTCATTTGCTGTAACTCTTTTTCCAGCAGCTCTAATTTTCATTTTGTCTTTGTGAAATGTTCAATATGCAATTTGAAGTCAATGGTGATAAGAGAAGTTGAAAATAATTGGAGGTTAAATATCTTCTGAGACCTGCAATTTCATTTCAGCTGTTGCTGTGCACATGTAGCTGCCCACAGAACAGAGTGTGAGATCTAGGATGACACATTCATTTTGTGCTGCAACCAGTTTTCTGACAAGCTAAATGAAAATATAAATTCAGGCTGTGCTCAACTGTCTCTGCAGCTCTCCTGTATTAATTTCATCACATATTTCTTCAGGTCAGTGGATCCAAGTGTGTTGCAAACAAAGGTGCAAACAAAAACACAGGACTGTTGTGCAAAGAGAGCTAGGGAGACCAAGGGTCAAGATTTGTAGCAGCAAGGAAAATTAAACTACTTGACAAATTCTTACATTAAAGAAGACAAAATACCCTTCAGTGAAAGAAAGCAATGGGATATTGCCAAGCAGCTGCAGTGGAGGGGATTTTTAAAATGTATATTTGTTCTAATTTCTGTCCTTAAAATCATCTCAGTATTCAGTTAATGAGGCACTGTGAATAGTTTCTAGTCCAGAGCTGGACTGCAGTACTGACTCATTGCACAGTGTTTAAATGTGGAGGGACGCTATAAAACCAGGCTTTAAGTACTGCCTGATCCACAGTGAGGAGAACATGAGCCATATGCTTGCTAACTCAATGCAGAAGTGTATTCTAGCACCACCTAGCTAACTTCAAAGGCAACTTCAAGCCAGAGAACTAGTGGATAAAACAGCAAAGCTACATGACAACCAGGACTGCAGAAGGCACACCTTGCGGTTTGGTTCAGATCTATGTCAGTTCCTGAAAAAATGACATTCTCGTTATAAGAGAGAACCTTGATTAGAGGCAATGTTTAGATGTCTTATGCTATTCATTGTGAAGGAGATAATCCAGTTATTTGGGAATCTGAGTGTTTTGGTGTATGGAGATGACTGAGAGCAATTACGCAGTTATAACTGAGATTTGACAACTAAAATCAACAGTGGGTTCTATTTCATTTTATGTTTTAGTGCACAAAGATAGAATTTGGAAGGAAATTAATTAATTATCCTTTTAAAAACTTCTTCATAATAGTAAGTTGTTTTTTCTTTGATTTTTAAAAATAGATTTTCAGAATGTCACATTATTTGATGTTTGCAATATCCTTATTTGCATGTGGCTGTTATAGCCACAGCAGCCTAAAATAAATACACATAAAATAAGTGTTCTTGTCAGTGAGTTGGAATTAACTTACAAAGAGAATACGGAGAGCCCAGAATCAGGTGGTGAGAAAGGTTTAAAATTTAGAAGACTTCAGAAACAGGACTAAGGAGGCTGAGTGCAGTTCCTGGAAAGCAAGATCCTTCAGGCCTTATTCAGACCTCACTCATCCAAGGTAACCAGATAACATCACTAAGAGTTTTCACAAGGGACCTGGCTTAAGAAACTTAGAAAAAGAGTACATTGGACTGGACTGCAGTTTAATCTGTCCTCAGGGAAATACTTTCTGGATCTTTCCTGGGATGTAGGGATGGAAATTAATTGCTAGATGATGCATGTGTTAGTCAAGAAACTGATGACATTGCATGAGACGTGGGTTATTTTACAGTGTACAATCTTGACTTGAGTTCTGGATCTTTCATGAATTACAAACATCCTGATCTTTTCCAGTAGCTAAATTTCAAGTCCAAGTTATGGCATATTTAAAGGACTTCCTTATTTTTGAAATTACAGTTGTGCAGCCTGCAGAAAATATTACAGAAACTCTTCTCCCATCTTAAGGCAAAAAGAGGTCACTACCAAGCATCACTTGCAAATCAGAAGCCTCCAGGTTACTGCACCACCCTTCCCCATGCTCTGATTTTGTTTAGGATGCTGACAAGTCTCAAAACTGTGCATCTCAGTGCTTTGTCCTGGTAAAGGGTTTGAAATAATGACTTTGAACCAGTGGTTGCTTTGCACAATTCTAATGATGAAAAGCAGCTGTATACTCACTTAATCAACCAGTTAAGTGGTGTTTATGACTGTCTCAGCTTTCTGCGACAGAACAAAGTAATTGGACTGAACCAAAGGAGAGGCCCAGAGTTGCCAGTTCAAGGTAAAGGCATCAGACTGCTTTATCTCCATCTCTTTCCATACTGAAATGTAAGGCAAAATCTGGTGTAAGCTGGGCTAAGGGGATACAGCATCTGGTATGGCGTGACACTGTCTGCCACACTCAGCTCTGCCTTCACCAGCCAGAACAGTTCAGTTAACAGAAGTTACTTCAGAGGTTTCCCTCAGAGTGAGATTTATTCTTGGCATCCAAACCTGAGTGCTCTCAATGCAGGAAGACTTGTACTATTTCCAAGATTTCTGCTGGCTGACTTTACAGTTGGCTGGAGGATACAGGGGAAGTTTCTATTCAGCTTATATGGTTTTCACCATCGTGTCGTTAGTTCCCTTCAAAATAACAGCTTGCCTTCATGACAGGAACGAATAAACTGGCAAGACAATTCTTTCTTTGTTAATCTATAACTGGTCTCCAGCAACACTAGCAAATGTACCATCTTGAACTCCTTTCAGGACTCCTTGGCCAATTTGTCCCATATCATAATAGGCCTCACTCTGCCAGATGACTCGGGTCTTTCAGAGGGCAGGCAATCACTCAGTGGCCACAAACATGAGCCCCTACCAGGTATGTTATTCTCTGTGTTAACCATTTCCCAACAGTCCACTCCATACATTTCTAGATGGAAGAGATAGAACAAAAGAGATCACTACATAGGACAGATCTATACTCAGGTAAATTCCATAAATCATTATGATCCTCAGGAATCTGACAAAGGGAAGAAGGGCTGTGCACTCCTTTAGTCTCAAATATGTAAAGGATGCACTTGTTTCTGTGCTGATTGACATTTTACTTCTCAAGTCTCTCCATTCTCTGGTATCTCAGTTTTGCCAAAACAAAATCATTTAGCCTGGATTGGAGCTTGTATTCTCATACTGTACTGAAAAAAACACACTCTACAAACCATAACAAATATTGTCTAAATGTCTTTTGAATGTGAACACATACATTCTACTATTTTTTAATCTGGTTCTGGTGTTTCTTAAGCTCAAAAGACGACATACAACTTGGAAATACTCTTTTAAATTTCATTTTTTAGCTGACACTGTGAAGAAGACTGGCTTGATGGGACAAACATTATGTCGCATCTGTTGAAGATTATAGTAGGCAATATATTTCAGAGTATTAGAATGAACGGGGTTTGTAATTAAAACAGTGAAATTAAACTAGCTCTTCTCAGATTGAGTTTAACTGAAAGGAAAGGGAATGAAGAAGAGGCCATAAAGAAAATGATGTGAAGAACCTTACAGAAAGAACTTTTGGAAGAGAAAATTATTGAATTAAAAACAAGACAAAACAAAACTGAGAGTGAGATAAAAGCTCTGGAAAGGAACAGAACAAATCCTCATTAGTAGTGAAAGAAGATTAATTTTGATGAGCATTGATTCTTGGAATATTTGTCTCTTCAAGGTTGAAAGAATGATATTTTTCTATCATATAGCAACATGTAGTAGCAATTCATATTCACAATGTTCACACAAGACCTGTGGCATGTTTCATTGCTCTGTTTTTGGGGTTCCAGTCTTTCACTCTTTGCAAAAATTTTGAAGTACAATTTTTATCTATTTATTATTTAACACTATATTAACAGCTGAAGCTGTTTAGGCAGAAATAAGAGATAGCACTACAGATAATGTTATTTTTACCGAGGTCTTATTAGAGAAATGATCCTGGACAACTATGTCCCAAGACATGAACCTGAAAGAAAGTAAAAGCCCCACGTGTCTTTGGGACCTCTGAAATGGAGACAGAGAAAGCAGATACTGGCAACAGAACTACTGTAAAGTGCCAAGGAACAAAAGTTATCCAAAAAAGTTTTGAATTGAAGGTTAAGCAAATGTATTTCTGCTTACCCTTTCCCAGTGTGAAATTCTTCTGTAGAAGATGCTCAGATAGAAAATAGTCTTTCTTACTGACTCTCTCATTCCCCACAAATAACAACACTAACCAAGTTTCAATTTTTATTCTTATTTATTTATTTTTTTAAATAAAATTCTTTGAAAAAGTTTCAGGGCTTTTTAAAGTGCTGCATGTTTTGAAACCTTGTGGCTTAAACAGTCTTGATTGTGGAGCTCAGCAAACAGCTGGGTTCATTCGTAAGGCTTGGCATTCAAATCGTCAGTAACAAAGCTGATACAGTGCTAATAATACGTGAATGCTCTTTGCTCTGTTAAGCTCTGTATAAATTCCAGTAATGAGTCCTGGGTTGCAGGACAGTCTATTACTGTGAAATAATTGTTTGTTGACTGCTGAGCCAGCTGCATTAAATTTCCATCTTGTAGTATGCAGAATGCCAAGGCATTGACAAATCTCAACCTTTAGTTTAGGTAGATGCCAACACTTTTTTTCTTTAAAACTTAGACTATGCCAAAGTTCCCTAATGTAAAAAGGAAATTCATGTTCAGAAAGAGAAGAGGGTAGAAAAAGGGTGATTGAAAGAAAGAGCTTTTGAGGATGAATTGATCGTCTTTTAAAATGTTCTTGGAGATACTGCCACAGGTCCATGGTACTGGATGGGCCCCACCCTTGGGTGCTGAGGGAGCTGGCAGGAGTGATTGCTGAGCCACTCTCCACCATCTACCAGTGCTCCTGGTTAACTGGAGAGGTCCCAGAGGATTGGAGACTTGCTGATGCGAGTCCCATCTATAAGAAGGGCCTTAATGAGGATCCAAGGAACTACAGGCCTATCAGCCTGACCTCGGTACTGGGGAAAGTTTTGGATAAATCATCGTGGGTGAGATCACACAGCATATGCGTGGCATCCAGGGGATCAGGTCCAGCCAGCACAGGTTGACCAACCTCATTTCCTTCTATGACTGGGTGACCAGACTGGTAGATGAGGGAAAGGCTGTTGATGTAGTCTACCTAGACTTCAGTAAAGCTTTTGACATGGTCTCTCACAGTATTCTGGGGAAACTGTCTGCCTGTGGCCTTGACAGCCGTACCCGTCTTTGGGTAAGGAACTGGCTAGAGGGCTGTGCCCAGTGGGTAGTGGTTAATAGTTGGTCTAGATGGTAACCATCTAGATGGTACTGGGGCCCATCTTGTTTAATATCTTCACTGATTACCTAGATGATGGGATTGAGTGTACTCTCAGTAAGTTTGCAGATGACACCAAGTTGGGAGGTGGTGTTGATCTGCCTGAGAGTGGGGAGGCCCTTCAGAGGGATCTGGATAGGCTGGATCGCTGGGCTGAGGTGAATGGGATGAGGTTCAACAAGGCCAAGTGCTGGGTCCTGCAGTTTGGCTACAATAACCCCATGCAGCTTGGGGCTGAGTGGCTGGATGACTGTGACGAGGAAAGGGACCTGGGGGTGTTGGTCGATGCTCGGCTGTGTTCAAGAGGTGTCTGGATGAGGGGCTATAAGATATGGTTTAGTGGTTTGCTGTAGCTATGGTAATGGGAGGACAGTTGGGCTAGCTGATCTTGTAGGTTCTTTCCAACCTTGTCATTCTATGACTCTATGATTCTATGTTTCTACACCAACTGTTCAACTCATAGGTTAATAATGTCTTGAAAATCTGATGTCTGATTCTGATCAAATTTAAACAGAAAAAGGATGTACAGTAGCATCAAAATAAGCTAAATGAACAAGCAAATAATTTATGAAAAGCTTCTATATTTGTCTTTATTATATGCGTCAGTGTATGTAAATGGGACCAGCTGATAAATACCCATGTGTAATTTTATTTGAGTTCATATCACATGAAATCATTTCTCCCCAGACCACCTTGGGTTGCAGAAGAATGGGCTTAGCAAACCGGCTGCAGCTCAAAGGATAAAGAGATATTGGTCTCCTGAGACCTAGTCCATTGCTTTAGACTAAAGTCATAGTGTCTCAACTTGCTTTTATGGCCTGTCCCATAGAATTACATCTGCTGTCTTAATTCTAGAGATGACAATGCATTCCATAGGCGACAATCACTCTGCAGTATCAGGAGCCACCCTGCTGTTAGCAGTGCCTCCTGTGCAGGCAACATTTTTCATTGGTTCCCTCTGGGTTTTGTGGATTCATAGAGGAGGATGTGCCAAGTACTGCTTTGCCCTTCTAGATATTCTGCACATGCTTCACAGTAGATTCTATGAACTCACATCCTGCTTCCACTCAACAGGGTTTGTCACTAGAAAAGGCAAGTAGCTCCATGTGAAAAAAAGTTCCAACAAATTCGAAAGAAGGAAGCTCAGGTCTTTGAAAATCTTGCAGCCAATGTCCTGAGAAATTAATGTCTTGTTTTACTGCTGCCTGGAGCTAAGGAATCAAAGAGATAAAAGTGGTTGAACCTTTCTGCAACTCCAGAGATAGTGGGAAAAAGGCAGAGAGGATCAGCAGAAGGATGATTGAGGTTTATAGACAGAGGATCAGGTCTGTGAAAAGTATATCAGAGCATTATAGTCTGTAAATGCCTCCCTCTTAAATCCCTGCCTTTTGGAACCCAGTCCAAGCATTTCCTGCTGCAGGATGGAGTGTTCAAAAGCTCAGCTTCAGACCTGAACTGGCATGAGTGCAGGTATCTCTCCAGGGTCAGCACATCTCAGAGCCAGCCAGTACAGAAATCCTAGGATGGGGTAATCTTGTCCCTCTTATAATGCCTTGCAGGAACCTGTCTACTTGGGAATTCAAAATCCAGATTTATTAACCCAGAACCTAGTTATGAAGGTCAGTATTTTAAGGAATGATTATTCCTTTAAATGGGGTATGCTCTATGCTTTCTTTATAAAACCCTTTTGAAGATAAGAAGAGCAATTGTAAAACTGCTTGGATGATAGATGCAGGGAAAAGGAATGTACTGCAGGTGTCAGGCAGGTTATTTGCTCCATGGACAAGCCAGGAAATGGGAGTTATCTGTGGGTCCTTATTACAGTGCAAACCCACCAGCCTCCTTGCCCTGGGGAGATGCTTGGCCAGTGTCTTGTGTAAAAGAAAAAGCTGAACAGCACAAATTTTCCTTTGCAGAATTTCACAGAATGGGTGGTTGTGTTTGTTTTCCTTCATTTCAAAGTGAAATAAAATTAGAAAGCATTTATATTCTGCTCTTCTTATTTAGAGTCAGATGTTGCTGAAACAGTACATTTTGCTACTAGAAAATATATTTTTTTGTATACAAATATGAAAAAGATATATATGAAAAAATACATATTTCATGTATGTATATGCAACAAGAAAATGTTGTCCAGTTTACATGCAAGGTATTCAGCACAGATCTTTTCTGTAAGAATTCAACCTGGAGTCCTCATCTATCCCTGGAAATCTTTTTGGTGAGTGTTCATACTGGAGAGGGGCTCAGAACTGATCAGCTGCAATACCTGATGGTGCAAGTGCTTCCTTGAACTTGCCTAAGAAACCCTTTGGGATTGTTCTTCAGATAAAGAGATAAAACTCCTTATTTTTAACAAACAACTGTTAAGAAGTATATTTAAAAAAACAAAACAAAACAAAACAGAACAAAACAAAACAAAAAACCAAACAAACTTGTTGCAACACACTTTATTTTGTCAGGCAAATAGTATTTTAGATATTCAATTAAATAATACTATTTTAAACTACATTTTGTTCTTTCTTACACACCATATAATGCATATTCACTGTAATGACAGTTTCATCGTGCTAGAAACTTATACACATACCTACACTTTTAAAAACAGGATTTTCTTAATAAAACACGCATATCTACAGTAACAACAGTTGCGAAGAACACATCGTTAGGTCAAGATTTCAGCGAACTTTACAAACTAGACAAAATAAAAATAGCCTGAAAATATCAGTACACGGTGAAGTTCTTAGCAGAGAACATATCTTTACATTTGGTGAAGTTATGCCTAGAAGTCTTTTTGCTTTTGTATTTTTTAAGAAATAAAATTATATACATTATTTAGTAATCCTCAAAATAGGAAGTATTAAATAGCACAAACAATATTACAGTCCTAACTTTTGGTGTCACCTACAGTAGAGGGGCTACTTGAAACAAAGGAGAATTGCAGTTCGTGTATTCTGTACATTTAGGGCCAAACACTCAGATGGCAGAATGCACAGTAGCTAAATGGACAGCAAGGAAGTTCCATCAGTTTATACCAGCTGCGCATCTGGCTCCTGACTACTCTACACACAGGGGAAGGCTGCTAAAGCGTGGAAGCTTGGACTGCTTACGCACTGACAGAAGGTTATTATATATATGCTGAAGTTTTCATGCAGCAGGAAAAATGTTAGTTTAAGTATAATCCCTTAAACAGTCATACCATAATAATGGTATATGAAGCAGCTTTAAAAATATTATTTTATAATCACACAAAACTGTGAGCTATGCTGATTGTTTTAACGGAATCCCTTATTGCCAATATTCTATTAGAAAACAGTGTAACTATAATTTTTGAGGCCTAATGGAGGCCTGTTAAAACATCACTGTACCTAACCACTTAAAGGCTAAATTGTAGCCTTAAATACTTATTAATCACTTTACTCCATCTGGAAGCAATTATGATCCTCACAATAGATGCTAAGATCACATTAACTCTGCAGTGAATAGGAGATAAGAAGAACATGGCAGCACAGAGAACATATGCACTAATGTCATTCTAGGAGGTAGTTTCATTTTGTGGCACTCGGTTTTTGGTTTGTAAGTTATACACTCCAGAAGTCAGTTGTCCTCAGGGAAAACAACAACAACAACAACAAACAAATGAAAACCAGTTTGCTCCACTGAAAGTCAGCTGGGAAAACAAAATCTTCTTACCTCTTACCCATCTTTTTAAAACAAACAAACAAACAAACAAAAAAACCCATTATTATTATTATTATTATTATTATTATTTTTCTTTTAATTCTGCTAGCTCTTGGGGCCAGATTCAAGCTTGCAGAAGAGAAATTATACTCACTGGTTTCCATGAGAAGAACCCCAGATACCAGTGTCTGCATGCAACAGAAACGTGCATTTAGGCCTTGATTAAGAAAAGCACTCAGCTACACAGTAGTAGACGAACAGGCAGGCATTGCCATCCCCTTTGAAATAAGCATTAAGCACATAAACCAAAGTCCAAGAGCTCCCATCAGCATCAGAGAGTCTTAGGGAGAGTGTTTGAGTGGCTTAACAAATCAGGGCCCATTTCCCAGCTATCCTGTGCCAGGTGGCAATTATATGACATAAAGAACTATGGTATCATCTCAGTAATAGAGTAAAATCCATTGCACTAGATCTTCATTCACACTGGCATGAAACTTGAGGTGTCCTCCTATGTTCTGCAAGAGTTTCAACAAACAACCATTAATTTTTTTAAAATCATGCTTTAATGTACAATATCCATGTTACTGGCTGGAACTAACCACTTTTTCTTAACTTTGCTGGGCTCAGAAGTTATTTTCATTCAACGGCTTTTTAGAAAGCTCCTTTTTAAAATTATTTTTGTTTATGTTTTTGTTGAGCTAACCATACTTAGTTAAATAGCTGACACTATCATAAAATAAAACATTTTTTTTCTAAGTTACTCCCACTTTTTAAATCCCTGGTGTCTGTTTCCTCTGAAGAGATTCAGTGGATTCTGAAGTTTACACAGTAAACTAAGGAACACCTGTCCCTATTTTTTGGTATAGGCGTTGCTCAAAAAAAAAGGGTGATTGTTTTTACCAGGATAGCTTGATGCACATGCAACCAATTAGCAACACTATGAACTTCATTAGGCCTGACAGCTACTTCTTGAACAAAAATATTTCTATTAAAATCTCTCAAAGTGTTGTTACACTTTTTGTTTGGTTTTTTTTTTTTTTGACCCTAACCAGTTTTTTAAATATCGTTTTTCTCCCTTTCTTAACATTATTCATTTCTTTTTTTTGAATATTCTTTACAGCAGAAAAACAGAATAGAGGAGGAAACTGTAAAAACATTAAAAAGAGAAGTGGAAATGCTTTAATTTAAAAAATCTAGATAACATTTTCTGTGTTGAGAAGCTGAAAACATAAGTTTTAAAATTGTCAAAGATGTTCATAACTTCTATATTGCAGGCCAACCTCAATTTAACTATGGAATCGATTAAATAATTTTTTTGTATTAACATCCTACACATTCTGTCTTTTGAAAAACAAACCAGAGGAGTGTAATTCTTTGAAAACAGCTTAAATACCCAAGTCACTTAGGTGCTTTTAAAAATTGTACATATAATGAACATTCTCATGTTAGCACTGTACCACTTATAAAGCTATGTAGTGTTATAGAACATCGTATATTAATAAAAATCAATATGAGCAGAGATATTTTAAGTTACATTCCAGAACTCATTAATTTATTACAACTCATACTATGAACAATAATCAGTGTTTCCTCTGACAAAGTATAAAAACATAATTTTTTCTTCTACTCATTCCTTCATTTGACCTCTGAATGAATGACACATTTCTACGACACTTTATGTGCACCTTATCTGCACGTACTTACATGATTTGAACAATGAGTGAAAGCTGTAAACCCAGTATCAATTAGTAAACAAGTAAAAACTCGTGTTCACAAATGCAGTGCAAAGAAATTTTAGTACCATCCTTCTTGGGGCGTGCATCTTAATCCAGATTCTTCCGCCACCAGTCTGGTACAGCTCCAGAGTTGCAAGATACTGCACTGAGTTTGTAACAATTTCTGTTGAACTGTAATTAAATACTGAGATACTAAATACGAATCTGGTTTAAGAAGAACACTCATTTTTGTTTCCATGACATAGCCTAACCTAGTGCCAGTAAGCATCTAGGACTGAAAATGCTCCACATCTTTTCTTTAGTTGAGTTACACTGCATTTTATTTGAAGGAGGATCTTTTCTGAGGCTTGTTGCAATTTCATCTAATTTTTCATTGTATTTGCACAACTTTGTTCTCAACAGACAAATATAAGCCCTCTACATTGAGGACAAAGATATCTCCTGCTGCAAAATTAAGAACCAGGTAACTGATTTCTTCTATTTCTACTTTTTCTGCTATTGATAAGGGCCTTTAGTTTGCTGTAGTCCCCTCTCATCTTCTGGGGTTCTTCCCTCCTCTGGCCTTGCTGTCTACTGTCTTTGCAGTATTGGTTGATCATCTGCATTTCGGAGTGACTGAAAGTTCCCACAAAGTCCTTCGGGTGGAACTGCAGGGCTCGCACCGAGCTGGCCCAGGTCCACGGGGACCACTTGTCAGTCATGTAGGCCACCATCTCTGTATCCAGCACTTTGAAATTGATCTTTGCTAAGGTCTGCTTGAAATTGTTCTCTGTTGCGATGCAGTGATAAAGCCCCCGATCACTGTCTTGGACAGAGCGAATGAGAAGTCCTTGCTCAGTAGCTATGATCCTCTCATTCAGCTTAACCTAAAGGTAGGAAAGACAGAAGGGACTTTTTCAAGAATGTTACAAAACAATGCGGTATTGCAACTCCTTAAATATTACTTTAAATGTCTCTATCTTTTTTTAAAGAACATTTTAAAGGTGTTATGTTTTGCTTCATCATGAATCACAGGGGCCACTATGCCTGCTATTGTTAGAAAAGAGGCTAGCTCCTAACATGAGTGTCTCTAGAAAAAATAATTTCAATATTTTTATTCATTACATTAAAGTGGATTTGACTGGGATGGAGATAAAGATGTAAATCTTTATAAAAGAAAAGTCACTGCAATGTTCAAGATGAGAAGTTGGAAAAACAAACTTTTATTTGCCAGGGTTACATGTCTGTGAATGCCTTTTCCATCATCAAAGGTTGCTATTGAGATGGAAGAAAGGTGCGTGATTAAGACAAGGCTTGATCTGTCACTGAATAGAATATGGCTTCTGGTGAAAACTAGGACTGCTAGTGAGTTTCTGGAACTAACTTCTGAAGAACTCTATCTGAGCTGTGGAGTCTAAAGCCTGGTACAGAAGTTTTCTTCATATAGCATCAGCTTATGTTACCTCATTGGAAACATAGGCCAATTTTTCTACTCCCTCATATCCTTTCTGGCTTCAGACTTTGGACAGTCCCAAGAGATGGTCACATCATCTGAAGAAAGCAAGTTACCACAGCTTGTTTTGTCATCATCTGATTAAAAACGACTGTGCATTCCCTTGGCATATTAGCTATGAAATAAAAATTGCTAATTTCCCCATTATCTAAGAATAACAGTGCTGCTATTTGTATGAAATATTTTTCTGTTTTGACACTGAACTTCTCATCATACCTTTTGGGAACTCATTTATTTATTGTGCTATTGTAATTGTAAAAAAACTAAGAGATTAAGTTCAGTTTAAAATTTAATCAACCATTTGATTACTTTAGTTTGACCATTTCTATTTAAAACTGCATTGATTCTAGTACTTATATAGAATACAACAAGAAAAAAAGAGGAAGATGCTATTCTGAAGCAATGGGTTAAAGAATTTCACCTAAATTACCAGGACATGACTTATCTATCATAAGACTACAGGAGAGAATATGATGAAAAGACTCCACAAAAGGCTTCTAAGTCCTATCTGATTTTGGAAAATGGCCTGTTATGAGAGTAGTGCTTTCTAGTATTTATAAACTATCAACAGATACCATAACACTTAATTTTTCCTTACAGAAGATATTCCTTCTTGTTCACACAGTAACTGCCTCAGACCTAAAATGGATTTTTCCCCTTTTATATTAGTTAAAAAAGATGTGTTCCTCATAAACAATCTTACTGTATATTATAGTGCTGAAATTTGAGAGCCTTAGAGACTGCACTAATGGAAAATGTGATTGCAGCATGGTGGGGAAATGCTTTTGTCAATATGTGTTCTTGCTAAAGAAACCTTTCACATTTCTCCCACTTATGCCTTTTATCTTTTCAAAAGCACAGAAAAGCCACTGCAAGAAGACTTCTTCCTGAACTTTACACAGCTTACTGCCTTTAAGCCTCTTTGCTCAGATCAATAATAAATCCCAAGTGCTGCAAACTTGCATCTACAATTAGTAAAGTGAGAAAGAAAAATTAATTATCTAGTTCCTTGACTTTATTATTATTATTTAATAGCTGTTTTCTTCTGTTCAGAGCTGGTGGAGCTGAGGAGTGAAATGCCTTTCTGCTACACTGAAGACTACCTTAATTTATACAAATAAAGGGCTGTCTGATGTCCTGCACCCACACAAATTCTTCAGCTTCACGGTCTAATGAAAACACAAATGCCATCTTTCCTTGTTCTGAGATGGGCTGACTGGGGTCCCTTCCAGAGCTGTTGTTGACATTACTCACCTCTTTCCTCCTGTCATTATCTTTCTGTAGCAGCCATTTAATAGAAGCCTGAGGAGATTTGGGTGTACATTCAAGAAAGGTGGTGTTGTTTTTTACTCCATATTGGACTGTTTCTGCTGCATTTCTGTATGCTACAAAGTAAAAGAAGACAGATCAGGTTACTGTAAATGTTGTTGTTGTATAGAAAATAAATAGCCGTGTAGCATCACCTGCAATACAGACAATTGAAGTATATCTAATCCTGATATTAGCAGATAATAGATATCATGGTAAAGAATTTTCCAAGAAAGAAAATAAAAATGCAACAAATAAAAGACAGTTCCAAATACTGGTGTTATCACTTAGATATGATCTCTTCTGAGAAAGTGGGATACCTGTGGGCAGGTAGGCAAATGCATGCCCAGACATTTCTACTGACTGGAGTTCTGTCTGGAAATTGCTGCTTCCAGATGGAATAACAGCCTGGGGATATTGTTTCCTGAAAGGATCTCATTCTCTACTATGACAAAACCACCTTGTTGGAACTGTCCAACATAGAACAAAGTATTTGGTATATTTCTTCACACTTCACAGTTTGGAAATTAGGGCAATATTGTTGGTATGATTCAAAAATGCATCATGACATAAGGACAACTCTATCCATTTCAGTGGTCATGCATTATCACAGGGAGGCAAGAGAGGGCAGACTTGACTCTCAAGCATTCTCCTCTCAAAAAGCAAGAAAAAGGGTCTAGCTCTAAATCTGAAATTCAGTGAATACTTAGGCAATCAACAGAGATCAGGAAAGATACAAAGCACTCCAGCAGCACATGGGCATGTGCTGAATGTATGTCATCATTTAGACTTGCTGTGGCCCTTTATACTCTCGCTAGATGGCATTTACTGAAAGGAACTTTTAGATGCTCATTATTTGCCACAAATTAAAATATTTGTCCTGAAAAAAAAAAAATAAATAAAAAAATCAAACTTCAAATTTAAAAGCTTACTAAATATATAAAATAAAAGTATTTATTTTCACAAGCAAGTAGTAATCATACTATATTTTTGCACAGTCCTAAAACTGGTCTTCCTATGAACGCATTTTATCTCCAATTCTTCTCAGTTTCTTCACATATGAAATGGGGATCTATGCTAATAAAAGAAGGAGACTTTCCCTGGTTTTATTCCTTGAAAGTTCTCAGCACATTTGTGAGGCTGTGACAAAATCAACTGCATTTTTTTTTTTTTTTACCAGAATAATGCAGACATTTTTCATTCAAAGATCATAAACTAACTGAGCTTGTCTGTTCTATCTGTGGCTGTAAAATTTGGGAGGAATCAAAGCTGTAGCAATATCTAACTTCACCACTAGTCCATCCTACTACCACTTACAAATTCTGAGAAGAACAATGACAAAATAAAAATGCATTTCTGTAATGGCCATAAACACTAACACAAGGATAAAAAATATTGAAGTACTTAACAGAACATTTTAAAAGCAATATTACAAACCATTTAGTTCTTAATAATCTATTAAAAAAATAGCAATATGCTAAAAATATTGGTTTTGGTCTAAGGCATGCAACCTGTCATGTTTGAAATCTGAGTTTCAAGACTATCACTTCTCATAAACTTGGAAGATTTCTTGTTGTCATCCAACTCTGCTCTTTTGTCCTTTAAACAGATTTCAGTTTTCCTCCCAACATAGGAGCTTTGTGACAAATAGCTTGAATTATATTTTGAAAGAGTCAAGTTGCTGTTTCTTTTTCTTTTTTATTCCCCAGGAAAGACAGTGTCATCTACCTACACTGCTGTCACCAAAACATCCTTTAAGATTACTCAAACATCCAATTCTATAAATATTTCAAAACTCAGAAAAATGTCTTGAAAACAGGATTCCTGTGTCACAAGAATGTCAAAGTTTAAATGTTTGTTTTTTCTCAAGCCACAAAGCAGACAGGTGAGAGTCTCACATTTTCCACATTGAAAGAGGAGACACCAGTCCTTGGGAAAGACAGTGGGTGGGTGATCACTGCACATGACTGCAAGGTAGGACACACAGCTCAAGTTTCTTCATGGTTCAGAGCCTGAACTTTAATATGAATGTCTCAGAGCTCAGGTGCATAATCTGTAACAGTGGGGTGAAGTTGATCACAAGTTTGTGATTAACTTGTTCAAACTATCTGGATTCATATAAGTGACCTAACACTGAGTCATGGGAAACAATACATTGGCATTGTAGCCTGCCAGCCAGAGAACAATTAGCCACATTTGGGCTGAGGATGCTATGCCTGACTTACTCCTGGAAGAAAAAAGACCACAAGAGTGAGCAGGAGACTCTTGTGGGATACAGAAAGAAAAAAAAACAAAAATTTTATATGACTGAACCTTTGACATATAACTCTTCAAGCATTCTTCACTCATTCAGTCAAAAATTCAATCAGCAATTTACAGTGAGATTTATTATTTCATCTCCAGATAGCACAGTTGAGAGCACACTTAGAAGACACAGGCTGAAAACCTGGAATGTGATTCTCTAATGTGTGCCTGTGTTTTGATGTTGCCACAGCCTCACTTAGGCATGCATGGGCTTAAAAAGGATTAAGCTGCCTTTATGCGTATATCTACTTTGTGACTTTGGCCACACCTGACTGTTGACTAGCAATGTGGAGAAAGGGGCAGCTGGGAAGGCAGAGTCTTTTCTCCACTGTCTATCTGCACTGTGCCAGCCTGGCTAAACAGTTGCACAACTAGAAATAAGGGAATTTATAAATAGGTTTGAATAAATTAATTTTTCTTTGTGGTAGGAGAAAGGAATAATGACAACGAAAAGGAACCTGCTGAAAGATGTGCTCCAAAAAACAATATAACCTCGAGTTCTATGCTACTCTAAATGTTCAGGGTTGAGCCTTAATCACATAAAGAGAAATTAATAAAGACTTAAAGGACTTATAAGAGCTCTCAAATTCACTATACCTGTTTCTTGTCAATACTATCAGCTTCTTATTTCATGTATGTTGAACTCTACATTTCATGAGTTATCATTTTATGACATTTATGCAGGATTCACGTAATTGCAAGGAAAGACTCAGACTTGGAAAATAATTATGCTTTACCAGTAAACCACACAGATGTGAGCTGCAATGAATCATATGAGGAAAGCCATGCATTCTTTATATAGCATAAGGATCTTTAAATTACAGTACCTTTCAGGTTGAAACCTCGGCACTGAGTCAGAGGGTTTCCATGTCTCACGTCTTGCCTACGACTCCTCCTAAGATATTTTAAAACACAAATTGTTATTCCAAAACAACTATACTTCAAGTAAACTTTTTTTTTTTTTTTTTTTTTTTTTTTTTTTTAACCTGATCAGTTATCAGGTATAGTTCATGACTTATTCTGAGGTTACTTTTCTGCTGTCAGGGATGTTAGAGAGTAGATACTGTTTAAGTGAATCAGCTTGCTGAGTTTTTTAAGACAATTGTTCTTTGGTAGGCAAAGTAGTTTTACAATGAAGTCATAGCGGTGGAAGAGCTAGATGTGATGCATAAAGTAGACATAGGTTCGGATGGTCTTCAAATCAGCAAGCATCTTAGAATGTGGTCTAGAAGAGTCACAGAGCTCATATCTAATGCACCAACAGAAAATCATGGTGCAGAACATGTTCTCTGTGTGATTTTGGGAGGCAGCAGATTTTTAGTGCCTGTAGCCACTGTGATAGAAGAGAGGTAGAAGGATTCAGAATGGTTACGAGCAGCTCAGATTCAGTTCTGCCTTTAGTTGAGTACATATAAATTCCTTTCCTTCCAGAAGATACTCAAACTCACCATGTCTTAAAATACTTCAAAATGAGACTTTATTATACTATTTGGATGACAGATTCAAAACCACGATTCTGTAAGTTGTTTAGGAGTTTACTGGGACTGGGACTACTGACATTTTATCTCTCTGTGGATAGGAGGTCACTGCTCACAGAATTCAGTGCATGAAGATCTGGAACCTGAATTTTTATTCTTAGTATATATTACTTTTTTAAAGCTGAATGTTCCATACATTAGTTCAGTATTTATCAAGTTCAGTGAAAAAAATATATTGCTGATAGACGCTTGTTGCAAAGGAATGGGATATGTAACTACATTACTTTAAACTATGCACTAATGACTTATGAATATGAAACCCAAATGTCCCCAGAGCTGCAGCATTGCTAAGTGAATGGTGATGCTTCTTTGGTCATTCTATACCAGGTACTAGATCCTTCACTGGATAGTTTTGAAAGGCAACATTTGAAAGTTGAACTATCAAAGAAGTAATTTCTGACATTCCAAGTATATTTTTGATGGTAAACATTAAAAACATGTGATTATGCCTTAGGATCTTAACCTGTGTGAACTGTATGTGTAAGTCAGAAGAGACAGTGAAGAATTTCTCAGTGAATTTCAGGATGCCTGTTGCTACCATGAGTTGTTCCACTCCATCAGCAATGGCATGCTTGTTACATTAAGCATTTCTGAGGATCTAAACTTTAACTCTGATACTTATCAAAAGAAGTCTGAGAAGGTGGTTTTAGAAAATGAAGATATTCCCAGGTAAATCAGTTTAGGTGAGGAACACAGACAGGGTGTCAAAAGACTCAAATGAACAAATGTGTCCAACAGAAAGATATTACTGCCTAAACTATGGGGTTTGGCTTTAACTACCAATGTCTTTTTCTTTATAATCTCTCCTGTTATTTAACAGGACCACTCACTTCCTTCACATGTGAAAAACAGATTATTTCTTCCTTACAATTCTAGGTATTTATTTTCACTTTATATAAAAAGCAAATTGCACATAAAATGTCAACAAGAAAGAAAGCCCCAGTGGAAATAACCCTGGGTGTATACATGGAGATGAAAAGGAATCCACTGGAAACTGTGCACTGTATACCTCACTGCTCATTATCTTTCAGTTAGTGTAGGAGTTAGATGGCCTGAGACTTGGGGATTTTCTTTTTCGTTCCTCTCCTCTGTCTACTGACCTTTGCTCCATGGAAGAAAACAATCAATTTGCAGACTGTTTGAATATAATAAGTGAAAGCAGTAAAAGGCTCAGGTATTGTACTGCATCTTTAACAGCTATAGCCATGTTGGGCTTTATTTTTTATCTGAAATTAGAAATTTTTCAAGAATACATGAATTCAAGAATGTTTACTCAAGTCATCTTTAGTTCCTAGGAGTAACACTGTTATCAACTAGTTGGTCACTGGAGCAGGCCAGGTTCAGGGAATGAGCACAGTGGCATCCACAGGGTAAAGCTCTGGCACGTAACTGAAAGGTTTGTCTTGTCTGCAGTAACATTTCACTGTTCACTTTGCAGCTTTGTTTGTATATGAAGTGGAATCTTAGCAATACAAGAGCTTACTACAGCCCCATGCTATTAAACATTTCCCTAGGGAGGTGGAAAGAGGCTCTGTTTTGCATAAGAATTATGAGATAGACAACTAGCTCTGTTGTAAATTAAAGAGAAATTGCTCTTCTTAACTGCATTAATAAATCTTGTGTCAAAAACTGCAAATCTGAAAGCACTACATGGAAGTCACATTTGCCTGAAATTTCCATAAATATAATTCTTCTCATTTAGGAGCAAATGAAGAACAACAACAACAACAACAACAACAACAAAAAGACTTTATTCATCAAACAACCTCAGTGATATCTGACTGTATTTAGAGCTATCTTAATTTTATCTATAGTAAGCAACTGAATTTTAACAAAGGGAACAAATGTTTCACTGATTTTTTTTTTTAATTTTTATTTTTTATTTGATTATTTTTATTTATTTGTGTGTGTGTGTGTGTGTGAGACATCAGATTAATATTTCTGATTTTAAATAAGGTGGGGTTTTATGTTTTGGTTTTGGTTTCCCATCATTCATTGCTTTAAATATGAAAAGGCAAGCCTTCTAGCATACAGTCCGAGGTGATGAACAATACTGAGTACCTATTTGTATGTGCTCCTGAAAGGAATGACATTCCACTTCTATACCACATTACAAGGCTCCTAGCTACATAGCAGCGTAAATGCATTATTCCTACATTTCTGGCAGACTTCATAAGGCCACTCACCTTTTCCCTGTGGGATAGAACCTGGAGCAGGAGTTGCCATCCCAGGCACAGTATGGATCCCGAGCGAGGCAGCAGTCAGCACAGGCAGTCCCATAGATATGGCAGCGGTGGAGAGGGACCTGTGTGACCCCTTCCTCTGAGCTCACATACAGCTGTTGCTGTAGAAGGAAATGGAAAAAAATATTTTATATATGGAGAAGCTTCAAGCAAGACTTAACTCAAGACCAAGAGAGGAGCCACTAATACACATAAAACCAAGAAAAAAAAAAACATCTCTCAAGTGAACAGAACTATAATGTTTCCACCTTCCTGCTAGAAAACACTCAGAACTAGTTAGAATGTGAATTTTTTTTGACATTGAGTGTTATTATTCCATGTTGAGACAGGCAGGATGACTTAATATTGCTCAGATTCGAGAACTTGGTTCCTATTCACAGAGGACTGTTGGCTCATGCCTTTGAACTACATATTTTCTCTGCATATAGTCACATCAATAAATATTATGCAGAGTTCCTACTTGGATTCTCCAGTGCATAGATTTCCAAGACATAAATCCTAGAGATTATGCTGGGTCTTAGAGCCAGGTTTTGATACCTGGAAAAATAAGCCAGTAGAACTTTTATAATAAATGATAACTTTTACAAGGGAGGTTAAAGGTGAATCATTAGAATCTTGGCCAAAGTATCACTTTAACACAGAAACTATTAATCAGTTATTCCTTAAATATAAAATATTATTTAATAGAAAATCTAGACACTTCCCTGTTCTTTTAGTCTTAAATCTAATAAATTACACTGAATTTAATTCAGCGAAGAATGAGGAGTATTTACTTCTTCATTGTTTTGTGAAATACTGAGCAACACATTGCTTTGAAAATCATGGGATTACTATTTTCAGTTTGGGTGTTTGACATTTCATTCAATATCCTCACATTTATTTTCACCATTCCTATTTCCATCATTGCTAGTAATGAACAGACCTGTACAATTTCTCCACAGATCCAACATTATATATTTTTTCAATACATCATACATCTGAAGGAAAATTTCTATTTAGGACAACTAAAATATGGAGTACAAATTTCATCTTTTAAAACTTCTTTTCTTTTTCTCTTTCTTTCTTTCTTTCTTTCTTTCTTTCTTTCTTTCTTTCTTTCTTTCTTTCTTTCTTTCTTTCTTTCTTTCTTTCTTTCTTTCTTTCTTTCTTTCTTTTTTTTTTTTTGTCATTTTTGAATTATTTTTAAAAAAATACTTTATGTGATTTAGAAATCATAAATAATTAATATAAATCATTTTATCCTACTGGCTCTTTATCAGATGAACAGCTCATGTCAGATCCTGTCATGTTTTTCAATGTTAATTACAGAAAATGTTTTGTCTATACTTACTGTGATGCATTACAATTGATCTGTTAAAATTTCAGGTTGATTTGTTGATTTGTTTCTCTATTAAAGTTAAAAGTTACTTTTATATTAAGCAAGCATTCCTCTTCTACTTACCTTTTTAGATGAAATCTTCATTGTTGTTATAGGAGAATTGCTCTGAAAGACAACATTTCAAACCACTTTTACTAAGACTCTCATTAACCCACTCATAAAATCAGTATTTAATGTTCAATAAAACCTGAGTCATATGTAACAGAACTTTTAGCTTTCCACATCTTGGAAAAGCATCATCCCCTACTACCCTTTCTATTTGCACAACTAAACCAATTTTATGTATACAATGAATGTCTCAGTAAATGCACTGGATGAGCTCAACGGCATTATTATTCATTACGTGCACTGATTTTTGTATGGTACTAATTAATCTGCATTTGTGTTAGTTCAGCAATACAGCAGCAATGTGTTTTGGAGCCAGTATTCTCACTTTGCAATAAGAAACTTCTGTTCTTCAAAACTGATGATACGGAAAAATCATGCAATAGCTCATGCATATTTACTACATGACTCTCCTAAGAATATGTCGTATTTCTCCTACGCATTATCTACAGTGCATACAGTTTGGCTAACATCCAACACATGCTTTCAGATTATAGATGATAAGGATATTAAAAATGGCATGTGTGTTACTGAATGTTTTGTTCCCAGAGACAGTACAGTATACTACTGTGTGTCATCACCGAAGTCTGTTATTATCTGTGTCCAAACCAAATCTTAGAGAGCTGGAAAAGGAATTATCACATTCATTGCCTTAAGCAAGTGAAGCAGTTCATTATTCTCATCCAAACAAATGATCAGAATGATGGTAATAAAAATGCTTAGCATTTTTTGAAGATTTAGCACTTGCTCAGTCACAAAGGAAAGCCCCACTGGTGGGTCAGGATTATGCAGTGGACTACGGGCAAAGTGGGAAGGCCAGAACTAGAAAATTTGGCTGCAAATAATAAGAATTGGCAAATGTATGAAGGAGGGTAGAGCTGCTCTGCAGTATTTTATGACTGAACTGTCTGGAAATTCAAATTCCAATACAACACAGGATCTGATGCCACATCTTGCTTACATTCTGGAATCTTTGCTTTGCTTACTCTCCATATTTACTAGCATAGAGCCAGTGACCTCATTCCCTTCACTTGGAAAGACTCATTAAAACACTGCCACACTGCCCACAAAGACTGCAACTGCTGTAGTTATGGTATTGTGATTTTGAAGGTTCAAGATAAAAAGGTCTGTGCACAGATGCCCAGAAATGAGGCTTAGAATCAAGATTCCTCCCATCCCACCTGTCTACTTTCTGTAAATGGAGTAAGTAATAACCGGGCAAATGGCACTCTAAGTAGTGTTACTTACATATATCTTTTTCAAAGGGAGGTTTTCAACAAAAGCCTGGGGAGCTAATTATGCTTTTTTGAAGGCTGACACAGAAAGTACTCCTTTTCTTAGTGAAAGATCTATTATTGCATGTCTAGATAAAAAGCTTACATTTTTGTTATTGTATACTCTCAGTGAAATAGAAGAAACACCCATGACAAAACCCTTAGCTAAGTATATAAATGAATAACACCATTTGCCCTGAGGCTACTTATTTTAAAGAACATCCCATTCAAAAATTTGAAGGGGAATCTTCACCATGAGGACAAATGTTTTCTTTAGGATATTACAAAACACTACATGCCAGAGTGACTGACAGAGGCTATTCCTTTATTTTTCCCCATATATACTTGTGTTTCATTTTGGTTCATGTTGTGTTAATCTTGTCAGGTTTTTGACTCCAGACTCTTTGAAGATCTGCAGTTGAGCAAAAACACTAGCTTGCTTCAGTTTTGCTGCCCAGAATTAGGAAGTATATCAGATAATTAAAGAAGTATCTTAGATTTCATCTGTAAATAGGGATAGTTTCAATACGTCATGCCAATGACAAAAGTTGCATTCCAGAAGCCACTATAACATAACCTCCTAAGAACATTATCAAAATCCTCCTATATAGTATGACGACATAAAAAATGAGGAACTTATAAACAGGTTAAAAAGGGATTTAAGTTTACCTACATTCCTCATTCAGACATTTTATTTTGCTCTTTGGGTGGGCATCAAGTTGACAGTAGGCACATTCACTCGATCTTTTATCAAGTCACAGTTTCCCTTGCCAAAGTCTTTTAGAACAAAGTGTTTGTGTGAACATACACATTGGAAGAGTAAATGTAGGAGCAAGCCAAACCTGAAAAACCTCCAGCTCTTCTAAAATGAGTTCTCCACTTGCAGAGAAGTTGGTGGGTAAGACAACAACTTTCTGTACAGTTCCTTGATCTGAAAAAGATGTGAAAAAATCACACCATGTGACAGAGAAAAAAAAAAAAAAAAAAAAAAAAAGATGAAAAATTATCAACTATGAAAATAAACCACCAAAGCCAGCACTATGACACAGATAGAGGTATGAAAAAATATTAATTTGGGGTGAGAAAGCACCCTGAGATAACCCCCTCACAAGTAACAAACTATGGATAACTTCTACATGACTAGAAACAATATTATTCTTATACATGAACTTCAAGAAGTCATGGTAAGATTGGAGTAAGTACAGTCACTGTTATCATTCTACCTGAAAAGATCAATCAAAATCAGTGATGATCTTACAGTAAAAACAGAGCAGTAAGCGAAGGAGAGCTACTGTATAATTGAAGTGTATTCATACTCAGTAATAATATGAAATGACAACTGATGATAAGAAGGGTATATATTACAAAGAATAACTTCACCTACTTCTAATAATAATGAGCTGAAATATTTTTTTTTCCAGTAAAGTTGAACAATACTTAAGCCCTTTACGTATTAGTAGGAGTTATTGCTTTGATCCATGTGCAAAAATAAATAATAATTAAAAAAAAAAAAAAAAAAAAAAAAAAGGCAAGGAGAAGACACTGTAATGACTCAGTTATAGCTTCTATGTCAAAATACAGTTTCAAGCCTGTCAGGTTGAAGAAGTAAGTAACAAGGAAAAAATATTTGCCAGTGGTGGAGTTTTTGTGGGTAGATACCATAAGTAAGAAAATTAGTGTTTTAGTGTACTTAAGTGGAAAGAACACTCAAAATGGGAGGGGTCATTCTATGGAGGTTCATAAAGGCTGAGACACCCACTGAAGTATTTCAGATGTGGCAGAAAACAAAGACTGTGGAGAATCGGAAGGATGGGTATAGGGACTTTTACTGGAGAGAAGGGGAACGCAAAAAATACCTCCCATTTGAAAGGCCTGGAAATTTGTCTGAGTTCAGTAAATTTATTTGTTCAGTATTGATTCTGAGGAATGGGAACACATGATAAAGTTTCTGTTTGGCCTTCAAAAGTTTTATGAGCAGTATAGACTTTTGCAGTTAGTAAAACATGAGTACACCACAATATAGGTAAGTATTTACGTGTACTTTTATGAATTTGTGACTGAGAAAAGGAAATCTCGGTTTCCTGTTTGGCAATTCATGATGTAGACTACGTAAACTGAAAAGCTGCAATTTTCCCTTTGCTTTTAAGGGCAGTGACTAAATTCCATAGCTCAGACTGTGGGGCAAGTTGGTTGCAATAAATAATTTACATCTTTTTTTTTTTTCCCCTCAAGGAATCTAGCAAATAACCAAGCATTTTATTTTAAAAATTAAGGTTTATGGCCAGAGTAGTGGCATGTAATGGCTTGACCTCACATGTAGAACACTGCAATATGTTGACATCTAAAATAGGAAAAAGAAAAGAGAAACTGAAAACCGACAAGACTTAAAAATCTGTAGCTATCAATTGTGCATGCTCAGAGCACATTATACATGAATTTTTCATGAAAATCTTCTGTGGAGAACATTTATTCTCATTATGCAATGGCACGATAAACCAGTTCCTTCCAAAGAAATATTACTGAAACTAAATCTCTTGATAGCACATCTGTGGTCTAGACTGGGTGCCAGTATTTGCAAAGCAATGGGAACCTGGGAGAGATTTACAAACTGCCAAGACACACCAAAGCTTTAAACTGCTGCAGATGCATCCTTCACTATAGCTAAGGAGAAGCACGTGTGTGTGTGCATGAATGCATATATTTCTGCTAAAAGGAATAATCCACTCACAAATTTACACAGCTTAAGTCTAGTCTACCTCTGTCTTTTTGCATCCCTTTGTAAATGTCAAATGTTGAACTATACAATCTAGAACATTGCATCAGAAGTGCAGGAAGGAGTTGCAGCCTTTTGTGATTTTTTTCAGCTGCCTGCAAAGTGTCAGCTACCTGTGACCCTGACTTACAGGATATGAAGCATGTTGACAGTGATCCTACCTGCAAAGGAATGTGAAGCTGAGCTTCCAAAGAACTGAAGAACTGGTTTGTTTCAGTGATCCATTAGTGCATGTCACACATTTAAAATTCCGAAATTGTCTTTGGTCCTCAAACATTGTTTAAAACTGAAATCAGAACCTGAGGGGAGATTTTATCCAGGGCATTTGGAGAAAATACTGATAATGCCTGACGCCAAGCCCTTGTGTCCTAAAAACATTTCCTATTTAAAAACTGGGTTCCTATCTACCTTTTTGTCACAACTTAGCAAAATACACAGAGTTAAGGACTGTTTACCTTATACGTCTTTCCCTTTAACTCAGTATTTTACCTTTCCCTTTGACTCATTACTATACCATTAGGGACAGATCCTTGCAGAAAGATACGCTCCATTGTTTTAAAGCAATTAGTAAAGTTGATGTAACATTTAGAATAAATTTTCCCATTAGGGAAAGTAGGCAATAGAAAGCTACTCATTAAATAAAACCACTTAGAGCAGGGAATTCCAGCAGCCTGTATATATAAATAGAGATCCTTCCAATAATGCTTATGGGCTGTAACTCTCCACTCCTTCTGAAAATAGTCTTTCTACTGTTGCTTAGCCTGTTCCTTAATAGATGAAAAGCAAATATTTGTGCTTAGAAAACACTTCTTATTCCTTCCTCAGTAGTACTGAAGTCCCCATTGTAAGCACAGTAGCCACCATCAGTCATTTCTGTGTGTTCATGTCAGAACGCTTATGGTACATCTGAGCTTTTTTGAAAATCACTTTTGGTTATTTTCCTTAACAGCAAGGCAGCAAAATGAATTCTTGGGTCAGAAGGAAAGTTGGAAAGGATACAGTACTGTGCACTGCAGGAAATGTATGCAAAATAGCAGTATCTGAGCTATTTTGCAGTGTAGTTCATAACAGGTAGTCTTTTGTGTTGTAAGCCAGCTACAAGATCATTGAATTAGTCCCATTTTTTCATGTCACAGCATGAAATTTAAGCTAATTCTGTGAGTATCATATAAGTGAATAAGATTATTTCCTCCTCTGCTTACTTGCTACTTTCAGAAGTCCCCTTGAAAGCAGTTCTATATTGTTATGATTTCACATAGTTGTAAAAAAAAAAAAAAAAAGCTACTGTGTCTCCAGAATGTAAACCCATTGCTAGAATGTACCAGGTGAAGTGACAGATTTACGCTCATTGTTACCCTGACTTTTCACTAGGAACTGCTTGTAACCTTGCTTCATCCCTGGGCTAGGAGTGTAGGGCAGACAGGGGCAATCTGGAGGAACATCCTTTGAGCTGACAGCAAGATGACAGGACGACTCATAGTGACTGCTTTTTCTGTCTCAAACCTGCTTGAGCAACTGCAGTCTTCAAGCTCCATGTGGAAGACAATGTCACTGAGAACACATTCTGTTCTGAGAGGACTGATAAGCAGGGAATGGCAAGGGAGGAAAGCATTGATGTCCCGTAGGCTAAAAGATGGAGTAGAGAGTATGCAGAGTGGGAAATACATTGAGGAGGAAGACAGAACCCAAGGAAGGAAGAAGGAAAGACAAACAAATAATTATAACATTGAGAATGATAGTAAAGTTAAAAGAACAAAAACTCCCTTGAAATGCAAAGCATAATCTGGGGCTTGTATTAATCAACTGAGCTTCATTAATACTAGTGACTCATAACAACGCCAGTTTCTGGTCTGACTGAACATGGGCAATAGAAAAGACAAAACTCAGTGATCAGTGATGAAAAATATGCAGGTATTTGGATGGAATCTGCATTCCAGAAGCCGAGTCTATAGGTCTGAGTTTAAATCTCATTCTCTAAATTCCTCCAGGCTTTTCTTTCCCCACTCCTAAGTGAACACTGCAGTTGTCAGTATGGTGAGCATCAGAGAGGCAGGACCCAGCCACCTCTGACCCATACTGCATGCACAAAACCAACAACAAATCAAAACCCTGACTTTTACACATCATAAAATAATGACTGCAATGGACATCAACTGCTGTTCTGCCAAGAGCTTCACAGAGAGGCCTCCTGTGTTAGCCCTGGTACATCAGACATCGCAGCAAACCCTTTGTGAGCTTTTCTCTATGTTGAACTTGTCAGTCCACTGGCAGATTCATTACTTTTAGACTCTAGACTGAGTTGAACCAGCTGCATATAGATAAAATTATTGGAAAAAAAAAAAAAAAAGAAAAAAAAAGAAAGAAAACTGTTGACAGAATGTTTGAAATCTCTTTGCTTGAGTCAGTGTTCAGTCTCAGCAAAGCACCTGAGATAGTGGCAGGTTAACAGTGAGGCCTGAGAGACATCACACTCAACTGTAAATCAGGGCTCTAACCACAGCCACATAGCTTTGCCATCTGTTGAATGGGTGCATTTTTTTCCCCCCATCTCACACTGTTCCTGTGAAACTTGTTGAAAACATTTCAAGCTGTATCAAACAACAAAAAGTCAGGTACAAGCCAAACTCGGGGGCAAAATTTTCAGATAGATTGAGCTTGGTCCAACTTCTGGAAATACCATGATCTTGACTGAACAAAAAATAAGAGGAAACCAAATGTGTAGGAACATCTGCTTTACGTATCTTCTTAATAGCCTGTGAAAAAGCTTTGGATGAGTTGGTCACTAAGAGCTGTTGAATGACTCACCCCTGCATAAGCAAATGGAAGAAAGAAGCCCTGTCTGCAGTGGTTGTGTCACTGTTGAGCAACACCACCTTCCCAGGCTCACAGACAGGAAACTATAGCATTGCAGCTACAGGAGGTACCCATGCTCTTCTGACCACATTAATTCTTTCTGTTAGAATCTGTAGTTTATTACATGATTTTGGCTATTGTGTTACTGGAGGCTTCTATTGTCAGCAAATTTAGGTTTTCCTAAAAGAAGGTCAACATGCAACACCCTGGAAACAAGCATTCTCACAATTAATTCATATCTTTAAGACTATATTACAACCTTATGCTTGGAAAGCACTTACTGTTCCAGACTGAAAACAAGTATTGCATCAGAAAAGTTATTAAAAACACTGATCAACATCATGCCACATCAGATGCATTTGGCCCACATTAATCATCTGAATAAGCCACACTGAAACCTGAAGTGCCTTTTCATGACAATCAC
The DNA here is from genome assembly GCF_039878825.1 of Excalfactoria chinensis. Lineage (NCBI taxonomy): Eukaryota > Metazoa > Chordata > Aves > Galliformes > Phasianidae > Excalfactoria > Excalfactoria chinensis. The sequence goes on along the minus strand of NC_092825.1, from coordinate 9,960,908 downwards.
ATAGACCTCTTCACACAAAAACATATTCCATATTGATGGCAAGGAGTTGAAAAAAAATATCCCATTGGTGCCCATGTCTGCTTAATATATCCATGTTTCACCCCGACATTTAAATTCTTTTATAACACCATGAGCAATAAAAAAAGCCACATGCACAATCTCTTGGTTTTGCAGTCTGCATGGACATTGACTGAAGGCTTTCATACTGCAAGCAGTAGGTGGCATGCTTAAAAAATAAATATTAATCTCAGGAAAATGTTCTCATGCTGTTTTACCGTTGTTCTTAAAACTCAAATGCAAAACAATCTACCAAGAGATAAACTAGGGAAACACTGTTCTCTTGAAGTCTTTACATAAACTTGGACTGGCTAAAGGGAAATTCTAGTGTGAATCAAAAACTGAAAGACTGAACTGTGGGCAACCATACAAATGGGATACATGAAGCAGAATAACTGAATATGTTACTATTCATCCCATAGAAAAAAAGCATTATCATCACTGCTCTTGTCAAATATGCAAATAAATGATTATATTATTTCAAAGTAAATTTATCCCACTCATTTCTGGGAAGGCAAGGTACACAGTACTCTTCTCTTGTAGCACTGCTATTTGGCTTAAAGACGTGATTCTTCTTACTCTAAGTTGTCTCAAAGGGGGATGAAGAGATCATTCTGGGTAGACTGGAAAGTTTCATTAAGTGGTTCGAGAGTCTTCAGGTTTAATAGTACACAAAAACAGGCAATCCTTATCATCTGAAAAGAGGGTGGAATGCTGTAAGAGTAATAACTGTCAATGGGATATATTTTCTTAGGTAGGTAAGTGACAGAAAGGGAGAGAAAAGCAACATACTGACTCTTGGCATGGACTAGCCCCTGTAAACTTAACATTTTTGACTGAGGGTGCAAAAAAAACCCCACTACATTTAGTTCACATTAATGTGAAAAAGTGACACAACTGCCTACACCCTCCCAGACCACAGCTACATCGTGAAAACCACTGGGGTTCTTTGAGCTTTCTATTTCTGTTATTCCTCACTTGCATCCAGGAACTGATTTATTACTGAGGCTATAGAGGAGGAATTGAGGAAAAGCTAAACATTTTGTGTGCTCTGCATCTGGCAAGACATAAAACACTCCAGTTTCAGGCATGAGACAGGTCACTGACAGTGACAGACATGGCTGGCAACATCTCAGTTCAGCAGCAGTAACTCATCATCTGAGCTGAGTGTAATTGTCACCAGGTGCCAAGTCCCACTGACTCTGTCTGTGGGGCACCAGGCTCCCAAAGAAATTATCACATGAAATTCTCCTACACGGTGTGGTTTTTCCATTTGCTGGGATGAACTGACACCAAAGAAAATCCCCTCTGCATTCCTTTTGACAGTTAATATCTCTATCGTATTCTCTTGAGTCCCACAGAAAGCAGCGCATAAAGAAAACAAGTTTATCCTCTCAGAGGCTGAAACTTGATCGCTTTTAGTTAAAAGGACTGAGAAGCGCAGTAACTTTCATTGCATCAGTTTCTTCTGAGGAAGATGATGGAAAGTGTTAGTGTCTCAGGGAGTCACTGTGCTCTACTGAGAAATAATAATGCCCACCCTCACCACTAACTGGAAGGCAGATAGTGATCTTTGTCTCTGGTGTACTGCAGAAATAAAAAACAATGCACGTAAAGTACTGAGAGCTGCAGTGTGCATTTTGTCCAAAGCAGGCCCTGTGCTGGTACTTGGAAAAGAACAAACAATACTTAAGTACCAGCTAAAGTATGTTAACGCTTTAAATGAATCACAGGCACCACTAAGAATGGTTTGTAGCTCACTAAAGTATAAAATGAAATGGCTTGCAGTCATATCATGTAGAATCACTGCAATGTTTCATGTCTTGATTATGTATTTTCATGCATATTCATTATTTTCTATGTATTTTCAGTATTAACTAACACTGCAACATGAAGAATCCTGCATTGGTTGGAAAAGTCTGTGTCTCATGTTCTCTACTTATCTTTAGTAGGACTTTTCCCCAATTGACATTGGATGTTTACAGAACATTTTAAACCAATTATACCACTATATATATTTAAAAAAAAAAAAAAACAACAACAACAAAAAACAAACCTAAAACATGCATTTGAAAGATTGGTTCTAGTCTGCCAAGCTATTTATGTGGCAAAACATTCTGCTTTGGCAAAGAATAAAGCTAACAGATGACAGAGTTCTTGAGAAGTTGTGTAAGAATTGTTGGGATAATATCTATTAATGCTTCTGAAATTTCCAAAGTAGTGTATGAAAACTGTTTTTCTTTACCAATGAAGTAAAGAATTATGACTCTAAAGTGTCTGAAAGTTGAGAACTGCAATTGTGTTAATTAATGATGCTGAAAAAAATGTGGCTATGTGTTAGAGAGAGAGAAAACAAGAAGAAAGACCTGACCTAATTAGTGTAAGTTGACCTTGCAAGTGGGATCAAAGTATGCTTTAAAAATCATTTAGCAACTGCCTACCAAGAGAAGTAGAATGCCCAGATTAAAAATGTATTAAGTTTTTACTGTAATTTATTAATTAGAGATTTTACAATGTCTTATAATACACTAAGTCCTCACAGTACAGAAAATGGTAACTTGGTAGAGGTGTGATACAAGAAGGTCAGCCAAGTATTTCTATTTTCCTATTTCCTGTCCTTGAACCACAGAACTCTGTGGGCTGGAAGTGACCATTAGAAGTTATCCAGTGCAATACCCTCCTTGAAGCAGATCTAGTTACAGAAAGGAATTCCTGGCCATGTGCAGCTGGGCTTTGAATCCTGTGAATCTCTGAAGATGAAGAACCTCTTTGGACCTCCTTCCCAATATCTGACCCCTCTAGTGGTGAATAATTTTCCTTTCCATCTAACTTCAATGTCTTGTATTCCAGCTCGTGTCCATTGCCTCCCAACCTGACAATGAAGATCTTGAGTAGAATCCCATTAAATAAATAAAATAGATGTAGACATCTATGAGATCTCCACTTTGCTTTCTCTAAATAAACCCAGTTCTGTCAGCCTGTCTCACACATCACATGCTACAGTCTATCAAGTGATCTCAATTCATTATGTGTCAACGTTTTCCCTGTACTGCAGAGCCCACGACTGGATATGATACTCTTTGAGTATCCTGATAGGCTGGATCTGCTTCTGCTAACTCAGTGCAGTACATATTTAGCCCCTTTTGCACAAGGGTACCCTGCCAACTTTGATAGCTAGGGAGGTTTTTCTAAGAAGACTGAAGAAATTTCCTTATAATTCCATCTGCATAGAAGCTTGGCATTCGTGAAAGTGCTTTTACCACCAGCTTCCTAAATCTATTATATCAGGCTAGTTATTCCCAGTCCTATGTGAGTTTGCTGGCAAGCTTTTTTTTTTCATTTGTTTGTTTTGCTTTTTATCAGCAATACAAATACAAAATACAAAAAGGGGAGAGGAGAGGAGAGGAGAGGGATTAGCCTTTGTGTATATCAGCACATAATGCCCTGTTAAGCCAGTGGGAGTTTCACATGCGAATGAATCCTATAGTCTAGCCAGAGCTCCACTCTGCTTGTCGGCTTTAATCAGGAGAGCATGATTCATATCTGAGTATTTTTGAAAAATCAAATTTGATCAGTATGAGAATCATTCATGTGTTCCCAGCAGACTTCAGAATCATAACCTCAGATTCAAATTTTATGTAGCTAAACCCAAAATGTAGGTCGCAGTAGAAATTATTTTAGAATACTTGGATAAAGTTCTCTGTATCCAGGGCTACAAAGAATCCAACCATTTGTTTATCTTTGTCTGCTAAATATTTCCAAATTTTCACTTTTTTATGTGATTTCTGCATTTAATATCCTCTAACATTAGACTGTCTTTTTCTTCAGATGTAGTTTTCTATATATTAAATAAGGGTGATGGGAGTACACAAAACAATTCATAGTCAGATTTTGGAATTTCTGTGTGTTACAGAGGGTCAAATTTTAATTTGGAATCACACTGACAAAAAACCGTATTCAAGACAAGAATTATAATTTATCTCAAATATAAAGTATCCTAGTGTTGATTTATGTCTCTGGTGAAATTTATGTTGATACATTATATCTCTTGCACATAGTTAAGATTCAAAGGAAATTTAAAAAAAAAAAAAAAAAAGAAAAAGTGAAACAAATAAACAAACAATTTATGTAATTCTGTAGACACTTCTGTAAATACTGAATATGTTTAAGTAAACTTATATTATAAAAGCAAATTTCAAAGCAATGGATGAAAATAGTTACTGCTAATTTTGCCTTACCTGTTCCAAGAAACAAGACGTGGTATCTTCCATCAGCAGCATTCACTCGGTCCACAGCAATCTTTGTATACTTGTAGTCCGTTCCTATCCGGATGATTAATGGCCTCTTATGTATTGGGTAAATGGGATTATACATCAAAGGATGATTTCTAATGAAGGTCACAACATCATCTGGAAACTCTTTGGTTGTCCGCATATTTGGTGTGAAGGCTCCTCCTGGACACTGCACAAAACATGCACAGTAATGTTTAGCAATGCTTACCATCATTCAGAGATTTCCTCTGTAATTCATTTACAGATATTGACTGAGAGCTGACAAAATGAGTTCCCAAAAGAACACTTCAGACACTGATTGAAAGTAATTGTATTCTAGCAACTGGCATGAAATACTTGAATAGTTATGCTTTTATCTCCCATTGATTCAGATAAAGCAAACAGAAACATAATTTTGCAATATTAAAATCCATTGATGGCTAAGTTCCATAGTTATGGACCTATTTCCACATTCATTATATTTCCAGACATGCTTTGGAAAAAAAAAAAGCAAAACAAAACCAAAAAAAAACCAAAAAAAAACCACCAAAAACAAATCCAAGTAATTGACAGCTGTTGAGTTACAGAACTAGTACAAAGATAAAAGGTAAAGTCTGATACCCAAATGTAATTTCTTTAATATCTCTCCAGTCATTATTTTGATTATAAGACAGTGAAAATTTCTGTGATTTATCTTCATTTGAAAAAGCAGCAGTATATTTTTGAAGTAGGATATCTGATATCTTGAGACAGTTGATCATTCACAGGATTTTACCTATCCCATCTTTTACAAGAAAACATAGAAATTCATTAGTTTCTAGATGCTTCTTTAAATGCAGTGAACAACCACCAAAATAATCAGCCCTAAGGCATTCTGGACTTCAAGATGAAAGTAACAGCAGTCTTGAAAAGTACAAGTGCTTGCTGAGGGTGAACCTAAAACAATATTCTATGATTCTAAGGCTTTAGGAGCTATGTCAGTGTCTAGTACAATGTGCTGGATGTACCCATGCTCATTTACACAACTACTTCAGCCACTGTTATCTCAGTTTTCATTGCTGCTCCTGATATTTTCTCTCTGTCAGATTGTTGGTGTATGGACCTCTCCTTGGAATCCTGGATCTATTCAGAAACATTTCAACAAATTATTTTCCAGTTGGAAAACTTTTATTTATTCAGTACAAAACATTTCATGAAAACTTGTTCCTTTTGATGAGGTCAATTCTTAGGACTAGGATGGAATCTGTAGTCAGAACCACAGACACAAAAATAGCTAGTAGCTTAGGGATAGTATCACTTCACCTGACTTTTGCTGTCTCTAAGTTAGACATTTATTCTTAGCCATGTAGCTTTCCTCTACAGTCAGTAATTCATACTAGACACCCTGCTTTTATATGGATAAGATTATGTCAAATGAATCATATTTTGAGAGACTAGGAAACTCACCATGGGCATATGACTCATATGTCCAGCCTACCTGATGCAAGCAAACAGTAAAATCTGGGTCTTGGCATCCCAAGGGATCCCTCTAACCACCAGGCAGGAGTGTCAGTTCTATTCTTGCCACTAAAAGCTGTTTTCGTTCACCTTATTAACTATTCATTAAGCAATGCCAGGAATCAATTACAAGTGGACTGTAGCCTAATGCCAGGTTTTGAAATCAGCTTCTAGCTCTGGTAGGAATAGTTCAAAAGAAACTGCTCCACCATCAGATACCTTCAGCAGAAAGAACTGGATATCAGCTCAAATATGGGTCTCTTTTCCCATCTGAAGTGCTTGACAACTGGTTCTTCTGAACTTAATTATTTATCCTAACAGTTTTGGTTAGGTGCTCATCACAGATGATGATATTACATGCTGGCTTACTAAGACTGCTGACAAAATCTAATTTGTATTACCTTGTTTGCCCTTTTACCTTCCATGGAACTTTCATCCAGTCTTGCAGGAGATGTATGCAGGTATCTGCTATGATTAGTAACAAGTGATGATAAAAGAACTGTCTTCTTGGGGTTAATAGCAAGATTGTTATTCTTGGTAGTGACCTTCCAGGTAATGTGTCCTCTCTAGATGGACACTGTTTCATCTGAAGTTCAAACTGAACTTTCTTGTCTCATGCAGTTCATTTGAAAGAAGGTTTTCTCTGATACTGTTTGTCCTCCTTCCATTTTTGACTTGGAGATCATAAAGACTCACGTCTTTTTTTTTTTTTTTTTTTTTTTTTTTCTATTTCTCATACAAACCAATACCAAGTGAAAGATGCTAATGAGAAACACTATAAATTTTCCCCTTCCTGAAGGGATTGAATCTGTATCCTCCACACCTCATTCAAAGGATCAATTACACAATAATTATGCTCACAGTTGATCACTGTGTAGTAAGATTACAAACAGAAGCAGATTTCATTTACAATATATTCTTCAATGTGCTGTGGGTAGAAAAACTATTCCTATAAACTGAAAAATGGAAACTATCCTCAAACATGACTGAATTTAGTAGGAAGCTGCCAATTATATAGTTTCTTTTTTCCATAAGTTTTGCTGATGGAGAAATAAGAAACCACTGGTATTTAGTGAACAGCAGCCAAATTCTGCAGAATTGATTATGACCAAATGTATGTATTGCTTTATTTAATTCTACTGAAACTATGTTGAACCCCTTTTACTGTTTATCCAATGTACTGAAACATAATAAATGTTCTATTCTGTCCAAAGTTTTCATATGAATATCTCTCTAGGCAACTATAAAGTAGGATTTTCCATGTTATGAAAAAAATCATCCTAATCTAGTTCAGCATCCTAGAAGTAGCAATAACCTTTGTTCCAGAGGAAAAAATTAATGTATCTTAGTATGTACACTCAGAAATTCACAGCTAACTCTAAGAATATAATTTCTCTCTTGATGACCTGATTTTTACAGATTTTGACATAACTGAAAAACAGAGTTTGCAGTATGCATGTAAAAAAGTAGAATATTTTGAGAGTGTAGAAAACAAAAGCAGAGAAGCACCACTGTAGAAAACACACCTCTGGGATAGTGTTCTATTGCCAAATTGTGAGGAAGCAGAAAAAAATCAGTGATCAGAAAATCACTAATGATCATCTTAAAAGACCCTGTTTCAGTTTAGTTTTTGGTGTGAGTTAAGAATTTATCTTCAAATGAAAAGTCGACCAGCATGTCTGAAAAAGGGTAGGTTTTTTTTTTTTTTTGTTACTATGTCAAATTTAAATCTGAATTTTCTTTTTAGTTTTCCATTGTGCTTCTGGACTAGTGATAAGACTAGAGGGAATGGCTTCATGATGCACTGGGGGAGGTTCAGGCTGAATGTTAGGAAATGCTACTTCTCTGAAAGAGTGGTCAGGCACTGGAGGGGGCTGCCCAGGGAGGTGGTTGAGTCACCAATCCTGGAGGTGTTCAAGGAACATTTAGACACTGTGCTGAGGGACATGGTCTAGTGAGAACTGGTGATGGGTGGATGGCTGGACTGGATGATTCTGTGGGTCTTTTCCAAACTTGGTTATTTTGTGATTCTATGATTTCTTCAGGCTCATCTGGAATACCACGTAAGCCTCCATGAGAAGAACCTCCTTCTTGGCAAACAAAGAATAACGTGGCAGTGGTTTAGGAAATATATACAAATACAATATTCTGAAGCAGTAAGAAATTTTGAAATCACAAGAGCATGACATTTCCTATTTAAATGGGCCATTTATTTTTTATTTATGTCAAGTTTAAACTTAAAGCGTCAGTGAACTCATCAGATTAGAGATGTATGAATTAATGGTAGAAAAGGAACAATGCTAGCATTTGAACATAGTGGAATATCATGTACTGAGTAACTAATTTTAGAGATCTATGGACACAAAGTTCTAAGTCTTCCAACCACTAAGAACTGTACTAAAATACTAAGAATGGTGTCCACAGACAGATGTTTGGACACATTCATGATTTGTATGCTTTTTTATGTAATTATGTTTTGCTAAATCCTGCATACAAAAATTATATGTGCATGCAAAAGATCTGACTGTTATTAAGTGAAATAACTCTTACCATCTTTGAGCAGAAAGAAGAGAGATTAATATCTTACGTGACAATGACTTTAATTTTTATGGAAGATTTCCAGATACTGCATGATTTGAATGGTAAGGTGAGAAGCAAATAAAATTGTTCTGAACTGTAACTAAATGCCATAGTCACATACAGACCGTTATCCTGGAATAAATGATATCTATTTATGTATTAAACAAAGAAAAGTAATTGGCAAGCCTCTATAAACATATTATGTACTTACAGTGCCAGGTCGTGGGTACGGAATTCTGCCCTGATATGGAATCAGCTGATGGTTTGGGCCCTCCTTGTGTGCAAATGGCCCATTAAACACAGTCTGGATGTCAGATAAATGATACACACACACAGCTGAGCCTTTAAAAATGGAGCTGGAAAACAGTAGGAAAAGGTTAGCATTTTAACCTACCAACATTTCTATAGATTTTCCATCATTTCATATGTTCCAGTGCTGAAAGATACTTCTGAAATAACATAATACAATTTAATACTTCCACAGCATGGATTTACTACAAATTAACCAATCTGGGTTCCCAGTATACACCATTAATCTTTACAACTGAGCAACTTTTTTGAACCATGAACTAAAAACAGAAGGAAGGACTTAACTACCTTAGTGGTAGGAATAAGAAATTTTTAAACGATTGAATAAAAAAGAAATATAATATGACCCCAGTTAAATCAGCAGCAAAAATATTGCTGACTTAAGTGAGACAAGAGTTTTATAAACTTTGTGCTGCTAAGCTCAGCAGAGATTCCCAGAGCTCCCTATCAATATGTGAACCACAAGACCACCATAAGACTCCTACAATCCATGGCTAAAATGTTAATCAAAACATCCAGCACAATTAAAAATTGTTAAATCACTACATTCTGTTGCCTGCTGTTCTAAGCAAAATGGAGAGAGGTATGGCTGTAAGAGAATTATACTCCTATGCAGTCCTCAAAGGGAGTTGAAATATAAGTTTCCTGAAGAGAAAGGAGGGGTCCTATAAGAAAACAATATTCCTTTTTTCCATTGCTACCAGAAATGGTATGATATCTCCTCAAACAGTACAAGCTCTGAATGGCCTCCATCACACAGTGACCATGCAAGGCACCAGAGGAATAACTCCTAGGGGAATGCTAAGACTGACTGTTGTGAAGTAATTATCTATTTTATTTTTATTTTTTTACTTTTATTGCATATAAGACTTGGGATATTTATTCTGGTAAAGTGTAGACAGTCTAAAATATGCCTGACGTCATCTGAAGGACAAAGATTCTGTGATTCTATGATAATCTAAGTAACTCTCTGTTTTCAGTCAGTGAAAAAGCAACCAACCAACAAACAAAAAAAAACACTCTGGAAGAAAACTGGAAACATGAAAATTTCAAATCTGCATTTATGTAGTGTCTAAACAAACCAAGTGCTACAGATTACCCAGCAAACCACATTGCTCTCAGCTATATATGTGTTAGCAGGAAAAAACTTCTAGATGAATTATAATATTTGTGGAAATTTTTGTAGGCACTAGTAGGTTTTTTAAAAGTGCTTTCAATCATTTCAGATGTTTTACATCAGATTTACAACAGATTATGTCACCAAGACAATTTGTATTACTTTTATTCTTCAGTATGGTTTTGATAAAAGTACTAAGAATTATTATTTGGTGGGACATATCTCTGTTGCTACTGTTAGGAGTTAGAGGTCTACAGAGATGAAGAAAAAGGAAAAAAAAAAAGACATTATGGATATTGTATTTGACTGTGTAACACATACAATCTCCAGCTAAACAAAAAGAAAGAAACCGTAAGCAACATGGTTCATGATTACAGAAATGAACGTTAATGTAAAAGCTTCAGCCAAAAGCAAAAGCAGTTTGAGAGCCACGGATAAGTAAAGTTTTCTTTGTTGTCACCTTATATGGTCCTGCAACACCAAACCTCACTTCCACTGCAAAAATTCCGGGAGAGTTAGGTATAAGAGTTTCCAATTCAGGGACATTACATCCACAACCTAATCTTAAGTGTGGTTCTACTGCTAAACATAACCTCAGCATTTTTTCTTTTCGTGTAGAAGGAATCATAAAACACAGACAGCACCAGATGTTTACAAGTTATGGATTTTTTCTTTTTTATTCCCCACTCAGTATTACAGAGTCAAATTTTCCTGGCCGGTTCACACATTTGAGAATGCAGATCTCTGGATTCACATGAAAAAGGCAGAAAAGTTTATCAAGATAAAATGTTTTTCTCATCTAAGGGCTATTTAACTGGAAACTGACTTAAAAGGAATTGTTAGGAATAAGTTAAAAAATCTGCTGATTTGATTAAATAAATGAAATTAAATCAAAAAGGTAATTTTCCTTCTTGCCACCCTCCCACCTCTACTCTTTTGAATGTAAGTGATAGCAGATAAAAATTACAGGATAGCATATTAGAAATTAAAAAGAAACAACTATTTCTACTCCAAATGCTACTGATAGGTGCTGAGGGTGAGAAAAGAAAGAAAGAAACAAATAAATAAATAAATGTAGAGATGGTAGATTTATTAGATCCGTCTTTGTGGAGGGTTTCAGCACAGTGAGCCATGCCTAATACTTCCACTGCCCTTGGGAGTTCAGCAATTGCTTTCTAAACTTGACAAATAAGTGAATGCTACTGATAATGGGTAGCTTAAAGCAGCAAGGATGTCACCAAACACCATATAAGTTTGTCTTTTTACAGCTCATTGAAGCCAACACAGATTATTTGCCATCTGTACAATTGTCTGCCAGCTGAGAGACTGGAAATGATTTGAATGAATTCCTGTAAGAATTCCAGGTTTGATCCTTCAGGGTGCTGCCTGTTCTTCAGGAGGTGTTAAGCACTTTCAGATGCTACACAAGTTCACTGCTTTTAAGTCCTTCAGCCTTCTGCTGCTGATCTGCAACAAGTGGCCCTGCACAGAAATACTTTCCCAGTGCCAGCTGTCACTATGTTAGGGAGCAGCTTGGGCCATGTAGCACAGGATATATACTGCAGTAATAATACTGCAGAAAGTTGGGCAGTTCAGAACTACTTACCTTGATGTTGTAAAAATTCCATACACAAGCGTTGTTCTGGGGTTATCTGTCTCCAAAAGAAACACATCCTCTGAAAAGGAAAAAAAAAAAAAAAAAAAAAAAAAAAAAAAAAAAAAGAAAAAAAATGAACAAACAAACAAACAAAAAAAACAACAAAAAACACAAACAACCCCCCCCCCCCTTTTTTTTTTGAACACTACTAAAACCATCATTTTTCAATTTAAATTAAGACTTTGGATTTGAATGGAAAAAGGTGTATTTATCATATAAACAGACCACATGCATAAACTGTGCAGAAGCAGAGTTAGAAATTAACTCCATACCATCTAGCATTATGAAGAAAGAAGGCAAAGATTTTCAAATATGCACAGCATCTATGTCTCACATTTCATTCAGCTGGACCTCATTTCAGCAGGTTGTTTAGCAGTAGTCAAATATTTAAGTGGCAGCAGGTCAAAGACAAAGAGATCCTTTAATCTAAAGCAGGATAATTAGGTGTTTTATCATCCTGTACACACCCTAGATGACCTACCTTTAACTCATTTTCAACATGGCAAGAATAACAACATATAGTTCTGCATTAAAGACACTGAGAAGTGTAAACCTGCCAGCCTGTTGTGTACGGATTTATCAACTCTAATTAGCAAAACTGTGTCTACTCACTGATCTGAACTTGCTCACTTTCACCTCTGATTTTTTGATAATATTTTTTACATTTAAGTTAAAAATACTTTAGTCTTTAATAATACTTTAGTCTTTAAAAATACGTTAGTCTTTAGTTTCTCCTTACAAACGTTGTTAAAAACTATAATCAAGTCAGCTCTTAAGCTTATTTTCCTGAAAAGAAACTGAACTGCTTGAGCTGTTAATAAGAGAATACATTCTTCAGCTTTCCACTACTTTATGTGGCCTCTTCATTAGAAATTAGAAATTTTTAAACATTCTTTTGAATAGGCCAAAAGCAAAAGTCTTCACTATGCTGGACTGTCAGTGTTACATTCTTGTATATGAAATCTCCCTCAGATCTTCCTGTGTTTCCAGCTGCAGCTGTATTCTTACTCACTGCCACAGGATTGTGCTGGGACCTCATACTGAGAACATTGTCTCATACTCTGTATGCTCCTGGATTTTGTCAGGCAAAAAACTAGAAGTAGCTTTCCTGCTGCCTTGTTGAAAAGGAATAGGTCGTCAAATCACAGCTCTTAAAAAATAGTAGCTAGATGCTAAGTGCTGAGAAGTTCTGAAAGCTGATAATTACCCAGAGAGACTGACAAAAAGGAAAATTTTCCTTTCCAGGTGTGGGTATTTTTGCCATGGATTTCTACAAGGCCAACATTTCAGTGTCAACATTTTCACAGAATCCTACTATGGCTGAGATAGGCAGGGTCCTCTGGGGTCCACCAGGGACACCCAGAGCATGGTGTCCAGAATCCCATCCAGGCAGCTTTTGAAGATCTTTGTGGAGAAAGCTCTGCAACCTTTGGACAACTTGTGCCAGTGCTCTGCCACATGCACAGTGAAGAAATGTTCCTAGTATTCAAATGGAAGTGTTTCAGTTTGTGCCCACTGCTTCTTGTTCTGGCACTTGGCACTGCTGAAAGAGCCTGGCTTCATCCTCTTTGCCACCCCTGTGGAAAAATTAATGAGATCCTCCCCAAGCCTCTTCTATAGGCAGAACAATGCAGCTTTCTATTAACTAAGGAGCTGCAGAAGCTTCTGCAGTGTGTATGTGTAGGGTGCAGGATTTAGACAAAACCTTCTTGTCATACCTAATTCATCAAAGTATGTTTCTGTTCCATCTTCATCCATTACTGAGCACACCAGTCTTGCTTTCAAGAACGTTGTCCACTTGTTCACAAGACTACGCTGACCACCTGTATCATTCTGGGAAGGAATAACGTTTTAGGAAAAATAAAACACAACATACAGATAACATTTTACTGGGTTTGCTCACATTTTCCTCAGGTTAATTTCATCCTATAATATAGATTTATACAGTTACATCCAATATAAAAAATAGCTAGAACTAAATCAAATTCCTTTATCTAAATACTCAAAAAAACAAGACATTAATTTTCTGAGCAGGCTTCCTGGACTGAAGGCTTGGGAAGGCTGGGCAGTAGGTGTTGTGTTGAAGATGTGTGCATCTATAGTTGGAGAGGACTCTGACTGTCTGTATCACTCACCGATACTTAGAGTGGAGAAGTCTATGCTATCAGTAGACCATTCACTGGATATTCACAGTATTCTACATGCTAAACTGCAGTCATAGCTCTGGAATTATATTTGATCATAGTATTATTGATGGTGTCATTAATAGTACAGTATATAGAGATGTTTCTTCTAATCCTGACAATAGAATATCTCCATATAATCTATTAATCTATCCTGGTCCATGAGGTGAATGCTGTGAACTAAATTCAGAAATGATGGCTATTATGGATGAAGCTGGCATTGCACTGTTGTGAGCCCTGATAGCTTGGCCCAGGGCTAGCCTGTTCATAGCTTGTTCAGATATCTCTCCATCTCTCTTCAAAACACAGTGGAGCAGGGAAGTTCTAAAACAAACTGTGCAGCCTCATTCTGCTGGTGAACACACTGAGCAACAGCAGTGTCTTCCAAATGGCATATAACAATGACACCAAAGAGAATGAAAAAAAGATAATAGAGAAGTTCGGCATATGTGATTTTGAAATGCTGTGCATGTTCCACTGGTGTTTGTATAGATGGTAATAAGACTTTTGGGGCTACCCATAAGAGGTCTTTCACTGAGTTTCTTTTGGCACCATTTTACTAGCATATGTGGCCTGTCCCAAATGTGTTGATATATGAATACAATTATATACAAGTACACAAATATGCAAGCACAACTGGCTCAGACTTGTTTTCACTGTCTGGGATTCTGCCACTGACTTCAGTACAAGAGGTTGAAGCCTCTCAAAAATCATCTGGGCTTCATTATAAAAGTAACAATAACAAATACAGCTGCAATAGTGTGAAATATCTTGCAAAATACCCAGAAAGGCCTTTGGACTCCTTCACAAAAATATAGAAAATGGAGATTATAAAACAGATCACGTGGGTCATCAAACTGCCAAAGCCATATTAACAGAGTCCAAACAACCTCACACCCTTGCACAACATCAAAAAGTAGTTCTAAAGAAGATCCAGATGAAAGATGAGGAATAAACAGTCACAATTTTCTTCCTAAACTGTTCCAAAGGAAGGAATGAAAAGTCTAGCAGTAATTGTGCATTTGTAATTTTGTTCTCTTTAAGAAAATCCAGTTCGCCAGAGATACTCTCAGCTGTTTCAATCCATTTTCATACACTGTTGATTACAGATATGAAAAAGGAAGTAGAGACAATGAAAAGTAGTGTGATTGAAAATTAATTATTGCACAGGAGTGGCTGTAATTCCTGAATTTTATTTTCCTATATACAGGCTCACTTCCTATATATTAGGCTCACTTGTATATCAATGCATGAACTTGGAAAGGATAGGCATTGAAAAAGGGGAAACAACATTTGAAAGTAAAATCAATATATTTATAAGCTTGATTCTGATATTTCCAACAGAATTCAAAGATTTTGAGTGTACGTGTATGAAAGACTGCTGTTTCATAATTTAGATTTTCTAAGTAATGAATGCATCTGACTTTCACTAAGTATAGAATGTTTCAAAATTCAACACTGGTAACCATTCTGAGCCAGTCAGAGAAATATACAAATTCTTGAATGTCTCAATTTCCACGTCATTATACATATAGCCAGATATACATAACAACTTCAGACTCTAATGATGTGCTCAATAACATCTCTTTTGAATGTGGAAGCAGAAACCAGAAATTAGTTTTGAAAATAAATCAGGGGGCTTTCAATCATTTTAATGAACTAGAGTAATGTAGCTTATCATGTCTTATGAGCAGCTTTCCCCAAAACCTGGCAAATGAAATAGTTCTTACTGGGCATATTCTTGCAATCATTGAGTGAATTTGCTTGGTGCTGCCACTGTTGTCTGTCAGTCTTTCTTTGAAGAAGAAGTAGATTTTGGCATCATTGGGGTCAGTGCCATCTGGTATAACATGAGCATCCACAAAAATAGGCTCTGAAATGAAAGAGTACCGAAGAGATGAAACTAAAAGCTGCATTAGTATAAGCAATTAATGATTTGACATTTACTGACTGCTTCAAGGAAACACGATATATAGAGATACTGCTGTGGTAGGTTAAGCTATATACTCTGGCCTCCTGTCTGTATATATCATGTATCAGTAGACACATAGTTTAAAGCTGGCAGCATTACATTTCTGCTGCCTCATATTTTAGCCCGCAGCAGATTTCTAAAAAAAGTGATTAATATGTAGAAGCAGGAGTATTAGTTTACTACAGCAATTCAAAGACTTAGAGGATGAAGAGGGAAGAATCAGTATACTATCACAGGCACTTCAGGAAAGATTAACTGAGGTAAAAAGTAAAAATAAATTTAAAAAGAAAAAAACTTGTTAAGAAATTAATGTATAAGGTGATTTAAAAATACATAAATAACATTAACATAACTCATACAATGAACTTATAATGAATACAGAGGAGATCAGGATATGCAAAAGCTTGAATAGCACTTGAGTATGTATCAAAGGTCGATAAACATAGTCAAGTGTACATGCAAAATACTGCAAAGGGGCTCTACTGAGAGAGAAAAATAATGTAATTTTGTAATAGTGAGCATATGATGTCTGAAATACATGTCTACACTTAAAAGACAAAACATACTAGTGCTATTACCAACATTCTCCCTATGTGCACATTGTGAAATGCAAGTGACTGCACTAGTTTATTGCAATGCTTCATTAGGAAATCACTTCTATTGGTGTTGATACCTGCAGAACACTTATTTTCTGCCAATTTTCTGTGCTAAAACATAATGGAAAGTGAGGGATGACCTCAGGAGAATTTCTAATTTACGGTAACATTTTATGCATTAGCAGTGAAGGCATTTCCTTAGAAGTCAGGTTTCTGACAACTTGCTATTTGAAAGGTTTTCATATATTTCCCCTTGAACAGCTTGGTTTAGTCATGAAGCAAAACAAGGAATCAGGTGGCTGCCTCCCTCACTGAGTCCTTTAAAGCTCTGTATTGTCTATAGAATGTATTTCCACATATTTATTCATGCTTACACTCCATACGCTAAATTCAGACAAGTTCTTTAAATGACAAGCTTTTTATTTCAAATGGAACAAAGAAGGATCTTGATGAAACCCATGTAAAGCACTGGTAAAACAAAGTCCTCTTACCACTCAGCCACTTGGAGTTGTGCTGGTCAGTTCTCACGGCATTCCTCTTGGTCAGGCTTCGAAAAATGGCTGCATCCGTCCCCATGAAATCAATATACATTCCTGAAAAAAGCTCTTCATCTACAAATAATTGAAAGGGAGGAGTAGAAGTGAATATACTGTTGTGGCTTTTGGGAAATATGTATTGACTAATCTACTTTACTTTTAAACCTGTAAACTCTTTATTTTCACAGGAGTCTGTACAGATAAATACAGTGTAGTGGGAACAGGTTTTCCCTCAGTTTACGATGACATGAACTAGAATAAGACACAATCATCAGAGTCTGATCCAGGACTTTGGGGAACTGCATAATTAAATGCCACAGCAGAACTATGCATGTGGAGAACCCTTCTTTGAGATGAATTTAGTCATGGAACATTCAAAGCTAAGAATCACTGGAAAATCAGGCTAGTATTATCAAAAAAGTGTCACATTCAATTTTTTTAAGTACTTAAAGAAGTTTTTTCTGCTATGAAAGTAGACAAAGCTATTGGGCTAGATATTGCTGGAATGAACTGGCACAGCAGCTATTCCAGTTGATGGACTGGTGCCAGTATCCACCAACAGTATTGTTGAGGTTGCCCCAGGCAGCTTTCAGCTGTCTTCAGTATTATAGAGACTGGACAATCTTATTATAGAACTATATGCTGAACTACTACATAGAGCAACAATGGTCTCCTTTGATGTGCTCAGTTCTGAGTATATGGTCATTATGCATGAACAGAATTAAACATGCAAATTCCTACATTAACAGACATATGAACTTTCACTCTCTGAGAATGGCAGGAAACTGTCCATCAGTCAGACTGTATACATGTGTTTTTGTGTATGTGCATGAATATACATATGTGGCCACGAAGATGATCAGAGTGTTGGAGCAGTTTCCCTTTGAGGACAGGTTGCAAGAGCTGGGGCTTTTCAAACTGAAGAAGAGAAGGCTCCAAGGAGGCATTATAGCACCCTTCCAGTACCTGAAGGGGGCTTACAGGAAAGCTGGGGAAGGATTTTTTATAAGGGCATATAGCAACAGGATGAGGGAAAATGTTTTTAAACTGGAAGAGGGTAGATTCAGACTAGATATCAGAAGTTCTTTAAGGGTGGTGAGACATTGGAACAGGTTGCCCAGAGAGATTGTGGATGCCCTCTTCCTGGGAGCATTTAAGGCCAGGCTGCATGGGGCTCTAAGCAGCCTCATCTAGTGGGAGGTATCCCTGCCTATAGCAGGAGGGTTAGAACTGCATGATCTTAAAGATCCCTTCCAACCCAATCCATTCTATGATTCTATGTAAAATTGTAATTATAATTACATATACTATCATTTTCCACTAGGTGAATAACCAAACAATTTCCACTGACTAATGGCAGTGAAACCCCAGAATACAAAACAGTAGCTAAAATAAACTCGAAGTCTCAGAGTGGGAGTGGTGGCTGAACACATTCCAGTACAGCTGGGTCGTTTGATTGATGTTTTTGTCTGAATTCTTGGACAACTCAGAAAGTGTGGTCAAACTGGCAAGAGTCACAGGTTCAGAAGCACTTGAGGCTATTTTTATGCTTGTGTATGTGTATAAGTATGTGCATGTGTGCACCAATATGAAGGACTATTGGTTTATGAGAGAATAAAAACTCTGGAAATTCCATTGTTCAGTTGCTGTCCAGAACCCAAACTATACCTCTGTAGAGCAGCCAGTAGATATTGCTCCCATTCTTCTGTTCTCTTTCCCAGTGAAGGCAAGATTTATGCATAGGACATTTAAACCGTGTATATTTGTGAAGCCTTTATCTCCTGTACATATATCAACAGAATGATTGAGAGATCATTCTGTTGATATATACTAGCTCATAGCTGATTTTGTATTTGATACCTCATGGCCTCAAGCCGTCAGGGCTTTATTTTCACTATGAAATAAACTGGCTGAAAAAAGATTAAGCTTATTGTATTCATGAATCATTAAGTCCAGTCCTATGCACATTCATATCCACATTAATAACAGTGCTACACTATGAAACGTTAATCTTATTATATATCAAAACTATTAGTTATGTCTTAAGCATTCCTAAAGTCTGCTTGTTAATTGCATATCAGATGTCTGTCAGCTCCATTTCCTTTTGGTTAAACTCTTAAATTCCACACAACACTTAGTCTGCATCAGACAACTTGTTCACACTGCTTCTTTTTGTTACTGGGGGAATAACTCAATTGGAGATGTATGTCTGTTATTATAAATATCTCAGAGACATGCATATTAGTTTTGCCAAGTTTCTTCAAAGTACATTTTTCGTGGCTATGACTTAGTAGTGTCTTTGTATAATGGCAAAGTGTAGCAAGTTCAAATTTTGTTGTTATGATATCACTTTCCTCTTAAGAGTGAATCAGTTTCCTGCCCTAATCTAGACTTTATGCTAAGTCAGGAGGCTGGCAATGCCTCAAATTGTTAAGAACTTGCAACTATATTTAAAAATGGTTCTTCTGTTGTGGAAGAGTTACCCAGTCTGGCAGTATTTTCTATGTTCTTCAATGAGAGGAAGAAATTCCTCCTCCAGAAGAACACTCAGAGTCCAATGTATGGGCTTTGTCCTGTATTCTAACTCTCCACAACTTTCAAAATCTTCCATTTTCCAGTATGGACACTGAGAAAAAAATCATTCAAGCTTGAATTTTTAGAAGTAATTGATCTTTGCAGTAATAGGTACCTCCAAGAGAAAGTACAAAACTCGGTCTGTGGGACTGTTTTGGAAAAGAATGTGACCTTTGCAGAATAATTTAAACTTTGCAGATGAATTATGTCATGAAAGACACTTCAAATGCCTGGGAAGGTCTCTTCAGGCACATAACTTAGAGATCAAGAAAGATAATGTAAAAATCTACTAAAATGAACAAAGCTACCATTGATATATTGGGGAAAAAAAATAAAAATCAGCTTACTGTATATACAGTAGTTCAGAAATATTGTATCTTAGTAGATTTTCATAAAATACTGGAGGAATTTATAAGTTATATTATAATTATTCTTTTATGACATTTAAAGATTCATGTAATTCTACCAGAGCAGCAGTAAGTAGCTGTGGTTTAATCCATCACTGGCTTTGAACAAACATTTTCTTTACACAGCAAGATCAGTGAGAAGATAAAGATGTAAGTGCAGCCAAGGTTCAAAAGGATATTGAGGTAGAATTTTCCTGTCTTTCAAAGGTTTTCAGTTCATATCTGTGTCCCCTTCACTAAATATATTTGTAATGAGGAATTAAAAAACATATATTTCAAACACGTTATGTAAGACAGACTATATGATATTTTCCTTAAGCTTTATGAGCCTCAAAATTTCAAAGAAATATCTACATAAATCAGTATGTAACAGCCATTCAAGTGAAAGCCAAATGGCAGAAATACCACACTGCTCCTTCCTAAACCATCCAAAATCTGTGTGTGCAAAGTTGTCTTTGCTAAAAAACATCCTTAAACATACAACAAGGATCAGGTAAATGTTGAAAATGTGGGATTAGAAATATGATTTTGGAGTTAGAAGTCTACAAATGTGATGCAAATGTGGCATGACAGGTAGAGAGAACCAGTGGTAGGACCAGCATTACCCATCAGGTAGTGCTGCATCAGGTATGACAAAAATGAGAAGAGGATCTGATCCTTGTGTGCTTCACATTGTCAGAATAGTGCAAAACATCCAGTAGAAACTGGAAGCTGTGCTATACTGTTTTACACACAATTTTCTTTCTGTCTGCACTGAGCCTTGATTTGAGCTGTACAAAACCTACATTCCCTTTGAGTTTTCACTTTGGTGGTCAGTTGGCAATGAGGTATTATTTTTATGGGGTTATCTCACAGTTGCTGAGTGTGGTCACTACCAATTCACAAGAATAGACGAGATATGACAGTTGTATCACTTTCTGATCTTTCCTGTGGAAGAAAAATAGCAGCACTGGTTGGGTTTAAAGCCAACTGAAGAATGAACAGCCTTGCAATAGCAGGGATGACAACAAAAATGAAAATCAAAGTAATTGTGGTCTTCAGGCCTTTTCTTCCCTTACTACTCAAGTTTTTACAAATGATTAAATGAGACACAAGTGCAGTATGTGATGAACCGGGTCAGAAAGTATTCAAACAGAAAATGCTAGACAGGATAATAGAAAGTTGAAACTAAGCCTGGGAAAAAAATGTAGAAGCTGGAAAAGGGACAGTCTTGTTTTTTGTAACTCTTTCCCTTTCTCTTAAGAGCTTATGTCTGCATTTCATTTGTACATCCCTCCTCAGCTTTATGCAAAATGAGGATGGGCACAAATTTTCTGTCTATCAGCACAGACACAAAGGACTCCCTTTTGAAGGCTGAATCCTGTGACCAGCTCACCTCTGGCACCATGCCATTCTTCAGCATCCACAGTCATACAGAATTAAACCTTAGCATCTTGGAATGCTTTTACTTACTGATCATAACAGACACTGTGTTCACATTTGGGTTGAAGGAGCAGCGTCCCTTTCCTGATTCACACTTCGAATCAATCTTGAAGATTTGTTCCTGAAATTTAGATTTGTATATCAATTCTCATTTTAGAAACTTACAGATGGAAAGTCATTTTACAGACATTAATAATGCTCAGTGTTGCTGTGTGCTTTTTTTGCACTATCAGCAATTTATATGTCCTAGGCAGAATTGCATCATCATTATAAATATGTTTTTCCTTGGCACCCAGTTATTTTCAAGATTTGTTACAAATATAAGACATTGAAACACAGGATTTTCCACTCTAGCTCAATTATGCATTGTAGAGATTGATGCATGTCTACAATAACAGCTGTAGAGACTACACTCGTGTTTCTGAAATTATTTTCTGTCTATGTTTTGAATATTTGATGTTAATTATGCTAGGCCACTATTTTAATAAAGGTTCTAGAAAAATAATACAAATCATATAAAAATCTCTTATGACAACTGTCATTTGTTGATAGTATAAATCATTTGTTCTCTACTGAGCTATCATATCTCTAAAAATATCCTAAATTATACATATTATCTTCAGTGTCGTTTCTTGGATTATGCACACAGTTCTTGTTCTATAATAAGTGATTTATTGATATCTTTTGCCGCATCAGGAATTTGTTGCTGTTTAGGAACCTCTGTGAGGAGCCTTGTCCACGTTTTGTGTGATTCATAAATAGGAAATACATTTGGCAAAGTCAAAGCAATCAGGACTACAGCTTGAAATGCAAACCAGCTTGAAACCTCATCTGGTCCTATTTCCTCCTTTTCACAGGTCCCAGCTACACTGAAATACGTAGTATGCTCTTGGTTCTGATACTCCTTGAAAACTACTGTCAATAAGGTTAGAGACAGACCTGTAGCACATTTACTTGCAAGCCACTGTCTGCTGCAAGAAACAGCATTCTGTAACAATCGTAAGATCTTTAATAAAACTCTGGCAGACAAAACTGCTAGGAGGAAACAAAAAAGAAAACAAAAAACTATGAAACTAAAGATATATCTGCTTCAATAGAAAAATTTAGATTAAAAACTGCAAAGAAAGGTTTCTGTGATGTAGAGGCCAATGTATTCGTTACTTGACTGAGGACTGAAAATCCTTAAATTCTGTTTAATATTTAATGCAAATCTCAGTGAAATGAGAATACCACACAGATCACTGTGCAGCCATCTGCCAACAGCAAATTGGAGACTACTAACCCAAAATGCTCAGCTACAGGAGGAAGTTTTCATATCCTTAATCCCCTATCTCTCTTTCCCCTCTTGTGTTTTGCCAAATTTAATCACTGAGATCTTATCTGTTACTTCTGTAATAAGCTCCCTAAAACAAAAGTTAAAATGTAAGTCCAAAATTTCTAATATAATCTTGGATATTTTTTTCTCTTGTTATTTAACTTCTAAATGAATAAGCAGCTTGATGACAATCTATATTTATATACCACTATTTACCAATTCAAAATGTTCATTACTGCACTAGTAGGCTAGCTCCAGGTTTGTACTTGATTTTCATATATATTAAACTACTTTTTAGTCTATAATTAATTCACATAATGATGATGTTTGCTTCTCTTTGCATTTACTTTGACATTATAATATCTTCAGGTGACTAAGAGTCATTATCAAAGACCAAAGCAGAGAGCAGATTGAAAAAAATATAAATATATAATAATAATAAATTATTTTTCAAACTCTGCTTCAAGGAAAAGAGCAACATTCTGTTTCATCAGTTTGCTTTTTACAAGGAATTATTTGGAGTTCTGAAAAGAGGAAAACAGGACTAGCTCTTCTGATTGTTGTCTGTGACTCTTAGTGTCATGTTTTGTAACACCTATAGAAAAACAGATGTGTTTTCTAAAATAGCAGTTATGCATCTGCAAAAACAGCCTTCTGTGCATGAAAAACTGTACTTATTTCAAGGTGAACTGACAAAAGCAAAGAATTAGTTCTCTCTCGCCCTATCAGCACTGCACAGTTCTTCATTCTGCTCTATGCATGCGCTTATGCATGCAATTGGTTCAAAAGGAAATGCTTGATTTTAGACTGTTATGCTACTGTTGGCCTATACAGTAAGGGCTTTGAGCATGCAATGCCTTCAGTCAAGTGTCTGACAGACTCCAGACATCTGAAACAGCAGTTTATTTAATCAATATATAGTAGGCATGCAGCTATACAGACAGTCTAAGTGAAGCCAATTCCGCTCTTCCAAGACATGCATCCTTATTTTTAACTTAAGAAATTTAACATCTTGCATCATGGAGAACTCATATATATGAATAACTCATTTTTACCTGGCAGAACTCTCATTTACAAAATTCCTAGTACAAAGAGATTCAAAGCCCTCTGTGGCAGTATAATTTAAACTGATAAGAGGACTTTATATTAATTAATAAGAGATCACTTTTAGTGTTTTATGAAATTTTTGAGAAATAGATTAGGATAGTAGGGCTGAGAAAAGCAAACCTGATCCAAAACAGAGCAAAAGAAGCCATTGCAGACCTTTATCTAGAAGAATGGATTTATTCACCCAGTTCTGCTAGCTTGGGCTTTTAAATCCAGATCTATAAGCCTCTGCTCTCAGATAATCCACTAGCACTGAAAGTGCAGTGATTTAGATTATATCCTCTGCCAAGGAAGCTGGAGCCAGGTAGTGATCTACCAAAAGTCACTGTGATAATTCCATGTAAACCTACATTGAGAAACAATGATTTATCCACCCCCCAACAAACTCTGTAGTAGTAGTCCTGGGTCTTGGCCAGAATCCTCATCCTACTCCCAGTGAAATCAGTGATGAATTTCATAGTGTCTTCCCTAGCAGTAAGCCCAGCTTCAAAGCTGCCCTCACATGGCAAAACTCCAGGTAGCGCTCTCTGATCTTCCTTTCCAACACATCTGCTTCCATGTAGTACAGTAAAATAAACTGTACATCCTTGTGCCTGCAGACATGAATCTGACCCAAAAGCTACTGCGCTGGTGGGTCTTGGTTAAGTGCTGTTTTTTTCCTCTTTCTGGTTGCTTTATTACCTATTACATTTTACATGCAAATTATGAAACCCAACAATTTTACAGTATTTACGAAACTTCTGCAACTTTGAATATTTAAAACACACAATGAAATTGAAAACAGAAAAAAAATAGCTGTGGAGTGAAAATTAGACTTGCACCCTGGAAGTTTTCACAGTAAAGGAGAAAACTCACTGATTTCATCTGGCAGGATGTCCTGGGATAAAAATTGTGCTGTAGATCAAAGTTATCTACACTTGGAATGCATCTAAGGGATATTAAACTGATGACCAGCTTACCCTTATATCCATGTATCCATAAGTGCTTCACCCAGGAACCATGAAAAGCTTTTTATCTAACCAAACATTTCAAATATTTCTTGACAGTTCCAACAAACACCAGGAATTAATCCACCAGAATATATCAAATAGAAAGTAGCATCATATGTAGTCCAACTACATAGACAAACATTGTATTTGAGTATGGTTTCTGACTACAGTTTGGCTATTTGATCATAACAGGGCTGTCAGAAAAGCATGGATCTTTGTTATTTTTCTGCTTTATGAAGGTAAGTGAACCTCCTTGTTAATTTTTGTATTTTCAAATTTTTGTGTTTGCATAACAATAGTGAGATCCAGAACAAAATAAGATGAAACAGAGACTTACCTCAGACCTGCGTCCCCTGTTGACATACACACACACTGGGCTGAAGGCTCCACTGCCACAGACGTACAGGTGTGTGCGATTGTATGACTGTATCACCCGCACAAAATTTCCACAGCCATGCTGCAGGGATTACAGAACAAACAAAAATGAAATTGACAAATGTTATTGAGTGCAGGGGAGCCTAGGGAATAGATGCAATTCATATTTTTAGTTGCATCATGAGAACAGCTACCGATATTACTAGTCGCTTGTTTTGAACATCTACAAACATCTGCTTTCTTTTCTTGCCATTTTCTCAAAGCCCAAAATCAGACACTGATAGGGTGCTATAGAGGAGCAATCAGAATAGTATCTGCAACTTCTCCATCTCCACAAAGTAATTTGATTTTCATCCAAAGACTTCTCTGTATGTCTAACGGGAAGAAGCAGGGGCCTCCATGGGAAAGCAAGAAGTAATCTTAGGAAGTTCCTTGAGGAAAATTCTATAACAGTATCTTCTCTTTCCCTCCACTTCCCAGTTGTTTTTCATTGTTAGTGAGTTTTGTTTGTTTGTTTGTTTGTTTGTTTTGGTTTATTTTTCCTGTCATAGCTGCATCATAATTTCTCTGCAGCAGGAGGCTGCAACTAGGAAATTACAAAACATTAAAATAGACTTTCTGTCTCTTGGGAAGATGTTGAAGAGATCAGGAGCACAGTGTTCTTTTTGATCTCCTGGTTGGAGACTGGGACCCAGGCAGGAGGAGGAGAATGATCTAGTAGAATGAATTCTTGTCTGATAAATGAGAAGGGTGAATTGACTACAACAGACATAGAGAAGGCTGTGGTACTCAATGAGTTTTCTGCCTCAGTCTTCACTGGTAGTCAGGCTTCCATTACCTCTCATGTCCAGAAACCTCTAGGCAAGGGCCAGGGGAATAAAATTCCTCCCACTGTAAGAGCAGAGCAAGTCTGAGACTGCCTAATGAGGCTGAATGTGTACAAGTCAATGCATCAAAGAGTCCTGAAGAACTGGCTGCATTTGACAAGTGGCATTCCATCCTATTTGAAAAGTTGTGGCTGTCAGGTGAAGCCTTTGGTGATTAGAAAATGGAAACTTTAGTCTCATTTTTAGGAAAGAGAGAATGTAAGAACTGAGGATCTACTGGGGAGTTGGAACTAGATAATTTTCAAGGTTCTTCCAACCTAAGACATCATACGATTCTATGATAAGTAATGTAGAAAAGCCAGATCTCAGTATTATTGTGAACAGTTTCTTTCCAAATGATCAGAATTCTGAACAATACATTGCATAAGTGAGTTTGCAGTGAATTGTTGCTTCATTTTGAGGATCAATAATAACATCGTCAAATAAGCAGGAAAAATGAAACAGACTGTTAAGTGCCACACAGTTTCACACTATCAGTTTTACAGTTTTCTTCTTCCAACATACCCTTTTCTTCTTTTGCTCTTCCCTTTTACACTGTTAATGCACCCTAAGCTAAAAATAGATTTTTTTTCTTGAATACTTTCTTACTGAGATCTCAGACTTGCCTTCATATTCAATCATCCAAACCTTCATCAAAGACAGTGAGAATCACACGTGTTTTTTGAGCATAGGATTAGAAACTGTCATCAGTCATCTTCATGAAAATCTGTAGAATTAATCCTTGTTCAAACAATTCATGTACACTTAAAGCCATTCTTATTTCTGTTTGAGTAGAAGCTGGCACTCTACAAGAACCTCTGAAAATTGGCACATAACTGTAAGCAGCTCAGTGTTCACAGTTTCTTTACAGGGAACACTGCATGCCCTCAGTGACGTGCTAGCTCTAGTTATATCAGAAAGATCCTTTAACACAGTCAAAATTTATTATTTCTCTATACTGGGGGTTGTTCCTAAAAGTTTCCATTCTCCCATATCTTAATATCTTAGTTTGGCTCAAAAGAGGCTTTAGCACTGTCTTGCTATTGAAAATAGGTTTATCTCAGCAGTACTACCAATCCAAATTATGGCTGTGGAAAGGGAAAAGGAGAAGTGAAGGTATAGCACTAGCTTATGTATGCCAGAGTGCAAACCGATGCTTTCTTTCCATGCTGTTTGCAAAAAGCTTTTCCAGAAGAGCCCGAGAAAAGTCAGTACATTCTGAGAAACCTCAGAAGAAAACTCCTCAGGGAGCAGGGGAAGGAGCCAATGGCTAGATGAGCAGTACTGGGATGGGGTACTTTGCTCTAATAGCACACCGTGCATTTTCAGAACTGTCAAAAATGTGAGGGTGGTTAGATGAATGAAGGATTTCATTAAGGACAGCTGTCTGAAGTTGCATCTGATACACAGTACATTTTCACTTCTCCTGTGATTTACAGAGAAGTAACAGAAGTTGGCTCAACATTAACGTTATCATGTTTTAGAACTCAGTGGCAGGAAATCTATTTTATGACCTTCTGTGAGCTTTTGCCCATTTCTCCATTGCTGACCTACTGAAGTCCACTTGCATTCTGCTGTGTGATTCAATACTGTACTTCACTGTGGCTCCAGAATCCATTAAGAGATTATCATTTTAGAAAATATTGTGCAGAACTGTCCTTCAAAAACTTTTTTTTTTTTTTTTTTTCCTTGTTACAGTGTTACTTCTTGCTTCTAAATCATCTAGGTCTGAGATAACATTAAATAGTTGTTCTTAGGATGGCTGTTTGTCAAAGCTGGTAGTTAAGCTCTATATTCACATATCACTCATTCTTCTCTTGGAGCTTATACCAACACTCACTCAATAGCAGTCTGGTGAATTGTGTTACTGTCAGTATCTATATCCAATGATCTCATTACAGTAAATTGAGAGAAATAGATGTCAGCCTAAAGTAAGCACTCAATTTAGCTTGGTGAACTTACTATTTGGTGGTGACAATAACTTTTCAGTAATAATTATAAAAAATGCATACATCAATGTTTGTCCAATGGTAGTTCAAACAGACCCTCCCCCAACCACCTTTGAAAATAATTTGCTGGCTGACTAAAGTCTTTTACTGTCAGTTTCTCTTTTGTCTTTTGATAATTTCTATTCACTGATAAGCCAAATGCTATTATGCTTCTACTTCTGAATTCATTGTCTGCTTCTCCAACTCTTATCAGGAATGAAATACACAAGAACTCTGTTCAAAGTAGACTATAAATTTCAACTTGCAAACACTCATTCAGATCTGTATTCTCTTTTTCTCATTATTTCAGTGAGCTTTCAGTAAGGTACATCACTGATTTGGGAACTATTTTTCAGAACCGTATGCATATATATGGTACTGATATTCTGAGGACATTTAAAAAAATTATGTAAGCTTCTATTTTTGGAACTTCTCTAGCTGTAGAGTATTATAACGAATTACTAAAAGTACAGTTTTGAAAAAGTTGTATTACAACTACAGTCCAGCAGGCCAACCTTCTTGCACCTGCACCAGCAGTTGCAATAAATTTAAATATAAAATAAAAAAACACCACCATATTTTTCTTACAAAATAGACTCATCTGAATTATTGTAACATTGCAAGTCACACATGTAGGTTTAGTTAAAAATAATAAGGTGTAACTATAATAAATAAAGATGTTAGATTACACAGGAATGTGACTTTCTGTATTATTTTACAACCTAGCTTTCTTTTGTCAACAAAATCTAAAGCTCTGTCTATTAAGTCATAGAATCATAGAATGGCCTGGGTTGAAAAGGACCGTAATGACCATCTAGTTTCAAACCCCTGCTGTATGCAGTGTCACCAACCACCAGACCAGGCTGCCCAGAGCCACATCCAGCCTGGCTTTGAATGCCTGCAGTGATAGGGCATCCATAACCTCTTTGGGCAACCTGTTCCAGTGTGTCGCTATCCTCTGTGTGAAAAGCTTCCTCCTAATATCTAACCTAAACCTCCCCTCTTAGGTTAAAACCATTCTCCCTTGTCCTATTAGTCTTACAGATGGTAAGATCAAATCTCTTCAGGAGGATAACTGTGTTCAAATAGAATTCTTCCAATGAAAGGATCTGCTGTACTGTACTGCTGTATCTTTCAAAATAGTTCTTTGCTACCAATTTTCTATAAAAAGAGCAATGGAAAAATATCATCCAGTGTAGTTGCTTTTGAAAGTGCCTGCATGTAGATGGGAGTATAATCAGCTGCAGCACAAAGTGAATCAACATAACTTATCCATAGTCTGTGTTTCAAATGATTCCAGAGATGATCTTTACCTGTAACAATAAAGCATACTAGTTTGTTGTTGTTGTTGTTGCTTGTTTTGTTTTGTTTTGTTTTTTCTTCCAGTTTGTCAAAGTCTGAAGGTGCATTCACCATGCTTATATAGCCTGGAATTTCATAATTCCACTTTGTAGTTTGGCTTGCAGAGCATTTAAAATGCAAAATAAACACTTCTTTTGTCTGAAGTAGAGCTGCTCTGACTTTACTGCAAAGAATGTAACTCGTGTATGTGTATGGATATGCATGTAGAGTATAACTTACTGTAGGATCTTTGCCAGCCATTTTGCACTCTTCAACCTTGTTTGCTGATGCTGGCCAGAAAATCTGAGGAAAAAAAAAAAAAAAAAGTTACATAATTATTACATAATTTATTTTTTAAATAACAAACAAAAAACTATGGAGTTGCAAAATTTACTCTAATAAGTTAATATTTTGATACATTTTACATTTTTTCACCTATAAATAAGAATAATTTCTGTCTTAGAAGGCAATAAATGAAATAAAGACTCAGGTCTTTATCTGATATAAGTTACAATTATATATTAAATAACTAAGTTATTCATATAAGTTAATCATTTTATTTATTTTTCTTCCAAACTAGTACAATTTCTCATCATCGTCATCATCTTTTTATTATTATTTTTTTAACTTTTCTGAACTTCTATAAATTGCTAATGGTGAAAAATGGTCTGTAAATTTAATAAGTGACATGATCTAATAACATTTAGCCTCAAGAGAACATAAAGAATAGCAGTAAAATTTCTCTTTATATGTAAACATATATGTTAATATACATACGTTATGCAGAGAGTTACAGGTTTGTATGTATACAGTGTTTCAAAATGGCATAAAATTAATATCGTGCATTTGTTATAAAGATAAATAAACTAGAGAAAGAATGGGTGGAACTGCAGAGACTATCAGCCTAATATTGGGTGATCACAATCACTGCCAGAAAACATTGGGTATTTTGCTTCTTTCTGTTTTTCTGAAATTTTAGTTTGGGCTTTCAATGTCTAGATTGACTGTTGAAATATTTCATAGTGTTATAATGAAGAATTTATGCCATAAAAGCCTTTGTACCTTACGAAGCTCTGAACAAAGTCAGAGCAACCTGTTAAGAGTATGCAGTGAATAATATGACCAGTCCCAGACCAGGTTGGCAGAATCTCTGTGAGATCTAAATTAGCAAGAAGGCCACAGCAGCCACTTCCAACCACTGTAGGTATCACCATTACGGATGCTTATTTCCATACCAGAAGGAAGATAAATATACTCACATTAACACACAAATGGGATTTAATTTAAATGTGTAAGTTAGAGAGTCAGTCAGATCAGACTTCCCACACAGTCAATTCGGGTAGATAGGAGTGTACAGGGGGTGGTTCAGAGCAAAGCCTAATTAAAGCTTCAGCGAGGCATCCTATCTCTTCACTGACACAGTAAAGCCTTGACTTTTAAATATAGAACTTCTCTACCCCAAGTTGGAACACTCTGCCTCAACAGTCCTGAAGCTCAGTAACAAAGCCCATAGATTATTTAGGTATAACAAGGTATATAGGAAACATTTTAAGGTGCTGCTGTAGGTGTAATCACATAAAGACAGGTGAGGCAAAGTCTGTAGAGAGGTAATTTCACAACAGTCCACTTATGGGCACACAAATATTTCTTCAGGCTGCTTACTTCAAAAGCAGAAAAGCTGGATTTAATTTACCTCTGGAAATAAAGAAATATTGGATTCTCAAAATAAATACTTACACTAAGAGGGTCTTGGCTTATATTATTGATATTCAAAGACAGAATGTGATCTTTGCTGCCCACATAGATCCGATCCTGATCTTCATCCATTAATAATATCCTGTAATCCAGAGGACTGTGTGATATCCTGTGATATTCGGAGGTCTTAGTCTCTTGCAGCTCTGAAATAGTAAAGACAGGAAGTTTTCAAGTATGTTCAGTTGCCATTTTCACTTCAAAACTGCAAATCATTTAAAATAAAGAAATCTTTGAACTCAGCTAAGGCCAATAAGAAAAGAAAAACCTTTATCAGACACTTAGTAATAATACAATGGTTTGAATGCAATTCCTGGTTTGAATGCAAATTTTTCATATATAAGTAACTGCACATAGCTCATAAAAATCCAGCAAGCATTGTTGTTATTCAGTAATGTAATGAGTCCTTATTGTCATGTGCACAATTATTTACAGCTTTGGGTTTAAGGAAGATCGTATATTAAATTAATCAATATGTTCAATTCATTTTGAAATCCATGACAGCACAGAATCCAAAAGTCAATACAAACTGGGTAAGAATAGTTTATTTGATATTCCTGACTGGGATTCATCAACAATAGATTTTTATTATTACTAAAAAAAAAAAAATAAATGTAAAAAATGTATTTTCTCAAGCCTAGATATGTTCATTTATTATGTTGTTTATAGGATTTGAACCAAACCATCCAAAATGTAGAACTATCTCTTCTGTTGCTGTTGTTTTTTGCCTTCACTTAAACTTTCTTCAAATAATTGAAGTGAAAAACATCCTTTGATCTCAGCATTGCAGGATCAGGCCTGTTTCAGGAATAGCACAAACATTTGTAATGTAAGTATTACTCGCTGCCCCTGAGAAAGATCAGCCTTCCTGTATTTGCTTGGCCAATATATTTTGGCTTCCATTCAGATTTGTTCTCTTCTTACTAATAACAGAAGAGATTCTCATGAATTGATAATAGAAAAAGCAAACAAACAAACAAAAAACACCAAAACTTTTATCAATTTCCCTACATTCAAATTTTTGACATATTATTACAATGTGATCAGAGATATGTTTCCTCTGATTTTAACAGAGTGGCAAATACACAATACAGATGAAACCTTCTTAAATTCATAGATGAGGCGCTGAGCCCACATCTCTTGTACAACTGTATGTAAACTGAAAAAGACTTGTCACTGCTTCTAAAGTCTGTAAGGTGTTTTTTGTCATTGTTGTTTGTTTTCTTTTATTTTCAACCCAAAATCAAGGGTTTTACTCTATCATATTCTACAGATAAGAGTAGATAATTTATCAAAAATTAGTCACATTAGATTTTCAGGTGACTAGATTAATGTGGGCAAATAATATCCTGGAAAGCAAAACTCTCAAGACAAAAAATATTTCGGGGTATTTACTATATATTAAAAATAAAAAGGTCAGTAAATATGTACTTTCTGTAAAACATATTTAGCTATGAGTATATGTTTTTTCTTGGAGAGGAATTTTTGACAATCTGGATACAACACAGAGGCAAACTGCAGTCCATAAGTGGACTGAGCTATCTCTTTATTATAGAACTAATGATTGAAAGTACTCCTAATAGAATATGATTTGTATTGATAAATATGATACATAACCCTACTTATTTTTTATATTGATTATTACATAGCTTCACAGAAAGTTGAAAAATACCTTTGATGACTGAAAGATATTATGATGTTTTGATTAACTTAGACATGATAGCTTTCAAGATCAAATGGCTTCCTGCATGTCTTTATTTGCGGTAATATTAAAAAGATCATTAATATTTCTATTTCAGCTCAGCAAAAGTTGAACATTCAGTCAAGACCTACAGGCTGTGCTTAAGAGTTTAAAATGAAACTGTAGTCATTAAATGTATATGACAATTGCCCATATAATTTTCAGAAATCTGTCTTCAGTCATTGAAAAATCAATTATTTTACTCTATTTAAAAATGTCTTTATGTAAACATTTAGTTGGGACTTTCAAAAGCACCTGAGAGACTCATTCATACTACTATTAAAATTCAAACCCTTTACTCTCTCTGAAATTCTCCAACTGACCTTTCATAGCATGCCTGAGAAGCTACTGCTCACCCTCTTTCCTGGGCAGGTTATTAACCTTACTGTAATGGCTGGCAGCTGTAAAGTGAAATTGAACCATCTCATAACTGTACACTTGATATGCTAGAAAAGCACAGACAAACTGGGAAAGGCAGCAGTTTCCAGCACAACATCATGTAAATGTGAGCATATTGATTGCATTACGTAATGTCCTCCCTTATGGCTTCAGTTAGAATAAACGTAATAGTAAGTAAACTATGACTGACATGCAAATAGCAACATATATTTATTTTCCATAACTGTTACTTACAGAAATCCATTACTTTCCTGGATGTTTTTAGCCTCTTTGTAAAGGCAATTTTCTTTCTAAGGCATCAGAAGGGTACTTTGTTTCTATCAAGCTGCTAACAAGGGGAACACCTTATGACATGCCACTGGCTTATGAAGACTCAATGCTATGTCTATGACAGAAGCCCTTGAAATCAACAGAGTACTGCTCTAAAACCAAAACTCTCATGATTTATTACCTTTATTTATTTCAGACCTGAAATTCATTAACCTACTAGAGGCCCCAGTCAAGTGGGGAGGGAATAATTTATAATTATTTTCTTTTCACTTAATAAAATTTACCATACAATCATGTAGAGATGACGATGATGATGATTTTTAAACTCACTAACTAGTTACTGTTAATTAGAAAATACGGTGGCTAAATAAATGCTGCAGGGCCTTCCACATTCTCTTATAAGATTTTGGAAAAAATAAGTTCAATATTTAAGTTTTTTTGAAACATATTTTATTCCCTGCTTTGTGAATTTTCCTAGACATTCAAGGCTGTGAAGTCTCTAAGGAGAATAATGTCATAGACAGATCCTTGTGAATATTAATAATTTTCTATGGCAATCAAAGTGAAGATTGTAATATATTCTACATGCAAATAACTACCATCACTTATAATGCAAGTGTAACCTTCCTCCATCCTTCCTTATAGGTCAGTGAACTTGGTTTTGGTTTTCCTAGGATGATAACACCAATAACAAGTTGATTTGTACTATTAGAAATATGATATGGTTGAGTAGGTCTCTTCTCTTTTGAGGAAAAACAACAGCATCAATGATCTTTCTCCCCACAACTACTATTACTGAACTGCACATTCTGGAGCTCCCATTGACCAGGAATTTTCTGTGTGCACAGCATATGACTTACTGAAAATTAGATTAGCACTTTTTAATTATCTTGATCTACCACATAAAAGTTAATAAAATATTATGGAGAAAATAACTTGCAGAAACTGGAAATCCAGGAATGTGGAAATATCTCCTTCCACTGACAAACACATTCTGTCATACCCGAACCATCCAAACTGCACACGTACATGCGATTCAGTCATCAGGCAGTTCTCTGAATGTCATATTTCATTACCTGACACGACCCTTTTACCACTTCTTATTTCACATTCACTGGCATTTGAAAACATAGCCTGACCTTCCTAATGCAAGGAATATAATAATCCCCAATGTGTAAGATAAAACAAACCTTAATGTGACTGTATCATTATAAATCCTTTACTAATATGGATGTTTGATATATACACTATTGAAACTAATGCAGTATTTAGTGTTCCTTCTATGCAACCATACCCATGTCCAAGGCACCGAGTTTGTCCAGGGGTAAAATTTGGATAAGCAGTCAGGCAGTGCATGCCAATTTCTCAGTGCTCAACTGTGGGTTTCCAGGCTGGCAGGGTTTCTTTCAGCCAATCTAGGATGATCTATCAAGCTTTTAATTTAGGATCCCCTGTGGTAAAGTACAAGAAATAATATGTTTTCCTCCTCTTTCGTGTTGGCACAGGAATTAATCCTCAGAAGGTTTCTTTGTGGGGAAGCTTCAGAGCAGAAGCACAGATTTAGACATTAAAGAAAGAAAGAAAAAAAAAAAAAAAGTTTAAAAAAAAAAAAAAAGAATAAAGTATAATAAAGCAGAGCAGTGGATTTACACACAGAATACATTGAAGAGGAGGAATCTAGATTTCTGGAAAAAGGTCCTCCACAGGAAAGCTCTCCTGCTCAAATTGTTACAGATTTTACATAGCCACAGTGATTTGAAAGTGAGCAAAACTATACTGTTTCCTTTTATTACCTCATGAGCTGTGGGTGCCAGCAGCAGGTCATGTGTGCATCCAGCAGTAGGCTTGAACGCATTAGTAGCCCTGACTTAGTTAGACTGTAAGAGCCTCTTAAGTCTCATTATACCATTAGTATGTGCCAACAAATGCGCCAGGCCGTGCCAAACATGAGGCTGCAATATAAAATCTCACTTTCTATGAGCAGGAATAGAACAAATTTTCCTTCTCTCTCTCTTTTTTTTTTTTTTTTTTTCTTTCTCAAGAAACAAATACTTACGTAGAATGATGTTTTTGCTTATAGTATCGAATGGAGATGGCACCATTTTACACTTTGACCTTGACTGAATAAATGAAAAAATTATTTGTGCATATAAATTTAAAGAGACTGTAGATAATATTGCTAGCATGGAAAGGAATGGTTATATGTTTAAAAGTGTGAGTGGAATCAGAGATATTTGTAAAGTTTAAAAAATATTTTAAACAGAGGAAAGCCAAAAGAAAGGCTCTTTTTAATTATAGTTTTAACATCTTCCATCCTATTTTGCATTGACTTACTTGACTGTTTTCTACCCTTTTAGCATAAATGACTGGAAAAGAAGTATTTAAAAGATATTGAATTCCATAAGATCCTAATGACTTTAACTATTGTTTTCTTGATCTTATTTTTGATATATTTCTATAATGAAAGGAAGGAGAAGAAATTTTTACAGTTCATAACACAACTGCATAAAAGTACGCTGTTTATTTCATTGCCTTCCAGCTATGGGATGATACACTGTGACTATTTATGTTTGCAAAGAGAACACAGTTCACATATTTCCTTCCCAAACCTTCAAAACTTGTTACTTTTGCTCCATCAATACACCTATTCTTTAAAAAATCTGTATTGATTCCTTTCACTTAAGGGAGTGAGAGACCTTTAAAGTATTCTGTTGTAGCTCTTGCAGTGTTCAAACTACAAACCAAACCCCAGCCAACTCCCAAGTGAAGCTGATTATAAATGGGTCCAGAGTTGCCTGGCCAAAGAGCCATCAGCAGCCAGATGTGCTCCCTGTCAGTCCCTTGTGTGCCTTAACCACTTGGGGCCCAAAAAGCTCAGGTGGACCTTTGACCTTTTCTTTCTTTCTTTCTTTATCTCTTCTTCACGCATCAGAAGTCTTGTCACTTTAAAG
Source organism: Excalfactoria chinensis (assembly GCF_039878825.1). Taxonomy (NCBI): domain Eukaryota; kingdom Metazoa; phylum Chordata; class Aves; order Galliformes; family Phasianidae; genus Excalfactoria; species Excalfactoria chinensis. Next base: position 9,924,636 of record NC_092825.1, on the reverse strand, counting down.
CCCTGTTAGAATGAAACTTGCTTTTTTCTATGTAGAGGCAATAGTCTTATTAGAACTAGAAATCATGAGCACACTTGCAAGCTTCTGACTGTCTGAAAGGCTTCGACTTTTGTTTTTATCTCAGTAAAAAAAAAGAAAAAGAAAAAGAAAGAAAAAGAAAAAAGAGTGAGTGTAAGGGGAAAAAATAGATTTACAAGTGCTCATAAAATCAGAGGCTAACTAATTAACAAGATCACTTGGAGGATAGGAAGGAAGGGAGCTTAGCAGTACACGTTGAAACAAGAGCCCTCTTTGCCCAGAGCAAAAACATAATTTGCTAGGAGGAAACTTAAACTGCTGCATTTGGAATGAGGATAAATAAAATGGAACTGTCAACTGTATGTGAATGTGATCAGATTCCACTATACAACTTGAATACTTCTCAGTATATTTGCTAAATAAGTTGAAAATGGAATTTACATATTACTGGTCTATGATAGTCAAGTCTTTCATAAATAGAAATAATAGTGCCAAGGTGAAGTCTTTGGAGAATGAGGCTCAGAGGTCTAGCGTGTCTGAAGCACAATCTGTCACCTTGGGCAGCTCAACATACACATTAGGAGCAGTAAAACGCTCAATAGCTCTTTGTGAAGGGGGACCATGTGTTGATAGGAAAACACATACCAGTTAATAGTTAACTTTAAGCAGAGCATTCACATATGTCTATACACGATTCCCTTTTTACAATTCACAGAACACACTGAATCCTGGAAAAAACTAATCCTGGAAACATGGATTATTAACCAGCTTTTGTTGGGGATTTTCAAAATTCATTCTGAAAGGCTGATCACTTGTGACAGAGCTGCTTTATTACGCTTTTCTTAATACTGCATCCACAACTATCAGAATGCTTTCCTCTTTGACTTGTGAAAAAAGGACAGGCAGACCCTCTGAGGTGTGGGCAGCTGCCAGTTTTGCATCGGAGGAATGTGCTCTCTAAGCAAAGGCAAACACACAAGGAGAGAAAGTCACTTGCTTCCATGTAGCAAACTGCAGCAGCATAGCTCTGTGGCACATTCATCAATGTACCATACTCTGTCAGGTTAAGTGCATTTTTATTGCAGATTTATATTATGAAGAACAGACACTATTAAATTGCTGGCTTGTTTTTTTGTTTGTTTGTTTGTTTTGTTTTTTCCTTTCTTTCTTTTTAATTTACAGAGATACTGTCATGATGAAATCATACCACATTCCACAACAGAACCTGGAAAAAAATCAACATTTTCCAAACTGCAGTTGCATAGCAACTCCAAGTCTTGCCAAATATTCCAATATTGAGACTCCTTCACTGAAAATTATGCACGACCACCCACACCCTTCAGCCACACAACATTATCTGGGTATAGACACTTCAAGGCATAATGCTGAGATTACTATTTCACTTATCTCACAGTAAACATGGAATAACCCCTCTGAAATCTCTATAGGTATTACAAAAACAACAAACAAACAATAAAGCTGAAATGTAGACTTCTTATTTTTTAATAGGCAGAGTGCAATTATAATTGTACTGGTTAACAACTTTATTCCTTAGGATGACTTGGGTGGAAGAAGGGTGTGTGTGTGCATGTCTGTGTTCAGCCATCTCTGTGCCTTGTGTAGAAAGTTAACCACTCTCCAAAAGTTGTATAATTTAGAGTCTGCTCACAGTAATGAAGACTTGACTCTTTTGCTTCTTTGTGAAAGAAATGGAGATGAGGGTCCTTGCCACCTTGCATAAGCACAACAAGCAGAACCACTCACACCACTGATATGATTTTATTTTCCAGATTTAGTCTGCCAAATACAGCAGTAGTTTTGTCATGAAATTAGTTTAAAAAATCAACACAATCATGGAGAAGTTGTACAAATTCTGCTGGGAGAAGTAAATCATTTCATTGTAATCTGTGCTGTTTTCTTGCTCTCTCTCTGAATCTTCTTTTTTTTTTTTTTTTTTTTTTTTTTTTTTTTTTTTTTTTTCCCATCTGAACCAGCAATTACATCATTGGAGGGAAGGCTCCAATGTGTGCCCCCGGTGGCGCACATTATACAAGCAGTATAAAGTACTGCTTGCGGTACTAGAGGGCCCGGGTTCGAATCCCCCCTGTGGCACAGGGGGTAGAAGTGCCTCTTCACTACACAGAGGGCTCAAAACCCAGGAGTTGGACTCGATGATCTCTAAGGTCCCTTCCAACTCGCACGATACTATGATAGTATGAAGGCTGTAATTCCTTTTATGATGCTCATTCACATACAGAAATGTTCCAAGTATCTATCAAACTAACTGGCCATCCAAAGCCTTTACTGCATGCATGCAGACATGAAAACTCTTTGATCCCTGTTTAAAAAAAAGATAAGAGAAATGAGAGAAATGGAAGAAAGGGAATTATTAGGAATGTCTATCTAAAAAATGATTTAAAACTTAAAACAGTGCTATTCCTTACTAAAAACTGGCAGAAACGTGAGACTCATGAGAACTGTTCTCCCCATTTGTTCATCATCATCCCTTTTATCTCTGGGAGGAGAGAGAGGTCTGGGTGGACTTTGTTTTAGTTTTGTATCTCATTCAAGCTGCAATTATTTATGATTAAAATAAACCTTTTTAAGTTTAGGTTTGAGTACCTATTTGTTCCCCATGAACAGGAGACACCTTAGAGCAGCTGGGATATTTTTGCATGTCAGGGAGGGAAGGAGAGGAGCAGGGAGAATGTAAGTAGGGTTGAATGAAAGGTAGAATATTTTACAGCTAGAACTGTCTCTACAAGTTTACCTTTCTGTTTCAGTACAATATTGTACTTTGGAGTTTTACTCATGAATATAATGAAGATATGATGTTTTGTCCTTCACAAAGCTTGACAAAGGCAGACACTCCCAGAAAATGCAGTTTTCAGGGGATAATGAATTTCATTGAACATTCATGGAGAACTGGAATAGAGAATTATTGAATATTGCAAAGTCTCCACAACCTTAAATAATTAAAGTATAATATTGGTCTTTTAAATTATTTTCTGACTGAAAAACTTTCCCACTTCAAGTCAAATGAAGAGTCTTTCCTTTTCTCTCCATGCATGTTGTCACTATGCTGCAGAATTACAGCCAGATAAAATAAAAGCTCATTGAGAAAAAAAAAATAGCTAAATCACTGAAATGTCATATGATGAGTTCTGTAATAAAATATGAAATCACTGTGGTGAGATAGAAGAACTCGTTTCATTATATTTCTTTTTCTCCTTCAAAGAGCAACCTCCTCAGAGATTCAGCCAATCTCTCTATATCTAGGTTTGGCATTACTGCCCATGATGCAGTAATCCCTATTTTTATTGATCCAACCAACTTTAGCTGTGTTCTAAGCCATGCCACCTTATCTACGGATTTACTTGAGGTCACTTCTTGCCCTTATTCTGAGTAAAAAGGGAAGATTAGTATATGCAGGCCTGGTTACAATTTCATTATTACTATTATCATTTTAATCAAATTAGGATTAGCTAACAGGCAAACATCAGACATAAAAAGATCAAGCTAAATCTTAAATGCTTAGCTTTCATTCATTCTTCAGTAAAATAATGTTAAATTTACTCAGCCATGAGCTGAGTAAGGTTTGGAGGGCAATATTTCACGTTCAAAATAATTTCACTAATAAATTCATTTCAGTGGACTGGTAAATTAATGGGTGACACCGTTAGACTTTGTTAATATTGAATATGGAGGGCTGTTGGTAAGAGAAGTCATATATATTAAAATAAAGAAACAGATACAAGAGATGGTGGTATGACACAACTAGGTCAACTGCTGCTTCCTATCTTATTTTCTTGTCTCCTTTAAGTATCAATATGTCAGTAGACAATGTGTATATATCTGTTGTCTATATATTTGAAAATTGTCTCTATATACTGTTACCAACTTAGAAAGCTACCAAGCTACACTTTACATCTCAGAAAGATGAAAGAGGCACATATCCTTTCTTCACTATGTGAGAAAACAAAACAGCTGGAGGTTAACAAATGGTATCCCTCCTTCAGTGAACCTTCAACAAACCTCTACTCTAACATGATGCCAAATGGATAATTATACTGGAGATAACCAACTTTATCAAGACAGAAAGCCACACACAGTTTCAGAGTTCTTTCATAGTTCTAATCACCCCAACCTCCTCTTGATATTTTTACCTCTAGAACAGAAATATATGAGAATAGTAGAAAACTTCTCCACAATATTCTTCATTCCATTTCCTACATTTATATGTTGATCATCATGGTTAAATCATCCCTTGTAATCTAATTTTGCCTCTTTGATTTTGTATTCGAGAGGAGAGGCCACCCACCGTTTTGTGCTGATAGAGAGCAAGCTGTGTTCAGGATGTGGGTGTTTGAGAGCTCTCCTGAAGTCAAGGAACTCTTGGGTTGTGAGAAGAGTGTAACACAACAACACATCATCAGTAGGGTAAAACTAACCTGTATCATGACAGTCTAGGTAAAGTCTACCCTTAAATATTTCCCTTATTTATGTATGTATGTATGAATGGTACACATGTGTATGTATGTATGTACATATATTAATACCTAAGCACTCATATCAGAATAGCCATGTAGTTACACTAGATTGCATATTGATATTTTTTCCAAATAACTTGATATCACAAATGGCTTCACTAAGCACAGGGTTTGGTCATGTTTCCCAGAGGATTTCAGAGGCTGGACACAACTGGAAGTTATTAATTTCATCATCAGTGTGGACTGTGTTGCTCTACACTCTGATTGTTATGAGTATTTTCACTGGTAAATTGTTTATGACTTAGTATTTTTTTCTTAATATCAACTTCAGGAACAAAATGTTTCCAAAAGTGAGCATGAAATACCATTTTATTTATGCTTTATTTCCCTATGGATTTGGAAGCTGAAGGGTGGTATGTCACTATATTTGGTGCTTTCTACGAGATGCGGCTGTTCCTATTGCTGGCTCAGTTGGAGTGAAAGAGTGCTACACCCATACTCCATGGGGAGATGTGTTCAGTAGGTAGCATGCTTGCTGTTTAAACACACTGAACATAACCATATTTCATTCTTTTTCACACCGTGAAGACTGACACAAAGAGTGAATTTAGGAGCACATTCCAGAGCTGCATGCTACCATCAATCTTCAAGTGATCACCAGCTGGTATTTGGGTGCACAATAAAAGTCATGTTTACTGTGCTCAGCCTGGTGGATTAGAGTCCACTCAACTCTAAATCCCACCCTGATGGTATTTTGCTTTTTGACTTAAGACTTGTCACATAAACATATGAGTTACATATGTAAAGTGGAGTTAACAGTTTACTGTTTACTTGACTGAATTGTTTTTGCGTAGTATTTACTAATGTAAAAGAGACCTTGAGATTAAATGAAATAGCTGGAGGAAATTATTTCAAGTGTTTTTCACATGCAAAAATAGAGATTTTTTTATTTGTTAATGTTTTAAGTCCAGACTCTTCAGGCGTAATAAACTCAGCCAAAACTCTGGTTTGGATTTAAGAGATAACTTTTATGCTTTTTTGTTTAGATTTCATCTGAATGGGAATCCACTTAAATAAACAAATCTTCTGCAGTCACTCACTCCATGTTTAAACTAGACTTGCCATATTTATTCAGCAGGAAGGCCATCTACTATTTGGCCTAAAGAAGGGAAAAGTATAAGGATCTCCCCTTTTCCTTGTCCACAGATATCAAAACGTTTTAGAGAAAAGCTACATGTTTATATTCAACTCTGAGTTACAAAAAATCTCATGACCAGAACCGCACCACTTCTAGATAATTTTTTAGGCTCTAACAGGAGTGAGATATGCTGAACATCAACAACGAGAAAAATGAAGATAAATGGTTGTTTCAGATAAAAGAAAAAAAGATCCAAGAAGAGTAACATACTCTGCTTAAGTACTTTATGGATCTCTTACAGTTTCAGCATAGAAAGGAATAAAGAACTGAGAGTTCTCCAAAAAAGAGGGGTATTTCGACACTGGAATTGGCACTGGATAGGTGGATAGTACAGGATAGAAGTCAACCATGGTCAACAACTTAGATTTGTAGTAAACTATTAATTATACTAGAGGATGATGCATCTGCCCTCAATACATAACTCTGTGTACTTCATCCTGAAACAAAACAAAATTCTGCTAACTTTAAAGGCAACTTTGTGCATAAGCAACATAATACGACTATTCATTTAAAGCATAATATAAGAACACCAAGAACAAAGGAGAATTGTTTTATGGTCAGAAAAGGGAACTATAAGTCAGAACTCCTGAGCACTTGCTCTCTGACCTTGAAAAAATCTCTCTCTGTCCCTTTATACCCATCTAACCATCTGCTATATGTTTATAATCACACTTACCTGCCTTTCAGAATTACTATCAAGTTCAGTTAATGCATGTTAAAAAAAAAAAAAAAAAAAAAAAAAAAGGAATGGAAAAGAAAGGAAAGGAAAAACATTTTTATGTTCAAGGTGCTATTCTAATTGATGTTTCTGCTATTGATTTAAGCTTATTCTATAATATATCTAAATCACTCCATTTTAAAAGTACATATGCTTCAGTGTTTCTGTCTCATATAAAGTAATGCTGCTTAATACACAATTCATTTCAGTGCCATTAAATAGTGTCACAAATTCTACTGTAACAGAAAGGAAATTTCCACAAGAGAGAATCATGTGATTATGAAACAGTAAAGAGAGATAGTAGTGAATAGCTTTCAGTCTGAATTTGTTTACTGGACTTTTTTTTACTCAATTTGACTTGTCCATGATGAAAAAAGGCCTTCCGAACTCTTAGCCTGAATTAAAAATATTTTTTAATAAGTTAAAACTTTTAAGCTAGTATTTAGAAATTTCACTATTTTTACTTATTTTTACAATTACTTTTAAGTAATTTCACTTTCATTGCATTTCACTATATACTTCTACTGTTCATCAGTTATTAAAACCTAAAAGCAAATCTAATAACTTTTATTAAACTAGTCCTTCAGAGCTGCTTCCCTCCATTGCCTCTATTTACTGTTCAGTGCTGGATTAATTTTTGGCTTAGTTGCACTGAATCACTTTAGAAGTGGAACTTCTTGCATCAGAAGTGCAGAATAAATATTTTCAAATTTTTATATGTAATTCTTACATATTTTTGGCAGTACTGTACTCTACAGACTAAATATTAACCACTAAGAACAGTGTAGTGTAGAGAAATCTGTCTTTCTGATTTATGCTACAAAAAATTTTCAAATCTATTCTCTCTTCTGGGAATATAATTGGACTGAGAATTATGACACTTCATGCAATCCAGAGTTTTACTGTCACTGATCAACTTTTTACTGTCCGTTGAGCTCATTTTCCAATACTTTGCTCCCAATTTCCATTCCCAATGCCACTCAAATCAGAGATCTACTGGTATAAAATACGGCTAAAGCATCAGAAATCAATTCTCAACTCTCCAAGCAAAACCAGCTATGAGAAAAAAATTATCCATATTTACCAAATTTACCAGTTGGTTGCAAATGAAATTCCAAAAAAGTTTGAAATATTAGCACATGGTGAGAAATGACCTAGAAGTACAGACCACTGGTCTCTACTCCTGCTATTGCAGCTAAACTGGGGAGGAGACAATAGTTCTTAGTTATGTGATTCTTAGCTTTTCAATATGTGTCAGATTCTTACTCCAGTAGTGTAGCCCCGCAGCAGAACTGAGGAGAGCACAAGTCTCCAGCTTCTTGGAGGAATATCACAGGCATCAAAGTCCTTTCTGTCATATGCTTATGACTATCACAGACCATTGGGTTCATGTTGGTAGGGCCTGTGCATGCATATCAGACTTGTGAAAGGATTTAGGCCGAGAAACACTTTTGTGTTAGACAATCCAATTCAAAGACACAGACAATACTGTTACCTCTTTCCTCTAAGGCCAACTGTGACAGTGACAGTTAAAAAATCAACAACGAAACAACAAACAAACAATAAAAATCTGAAAACTGTTAACTAGGGGTTTTGTTTGTTTCTTCATTTCAATGGTGGAGAAATGAAGAAGATTTAATTCCTTGTATGTTGAATATAAAATTGCATCACAACTTCCAACCAAGACAAAAGAAAAACAACCCCCCAGACTGAAGTGTGATTGCCATGACACTTTAATTTGCTGGATTTATAACCTTGGAAGGCAAGTGACACTCGAGGAAAGGAAGGAAGTGAAGACAATAAAATATCTACAATTTGAATACATTTACATTTATTTCTTGATAACATTAAATTCTGTTTAACATCTCTCTGCCCATCACACACTAGGGAAATGCAAAGCAAAGGTCCTGGAAACTATTTATAGAAGCAATCAGAAAGAGACTTTTCATAGAAGCAAAAAATAATCATGAATAAAGGCAAGTTCAGTCAGGCTGTGTCACTGTTATTTACAAGCTGTTCACAAAGAACTCTGCACAGATCATATAATCAATACAGCTTCTGTCCTTATTTCTGCTTTCTTTCCTCCAGCTCTCTAATAAAGCACAGTGGTACTTTTAGCTGGTATGAAATTGCAGGCATCAACTGAGGTGAAAGACAGTTCAGGTACAAGCATGAACAATACTATGCTTCCAAAATTTGGGTAGCATTTCTTCTGAAAAATTACAAAAATGAGTTGCTATAAGATCATTCTGTCCTGTGCACTGGTTCACAAATTATTTGTATTACCAAAAAACCTGCCTAAAGTATCTGACTTGATCTATTCAGTCACAAAATACAATATTTTAAATAACCAGTAAGATTATTAATGGCTACTTTATTATTCTAATTAAAATAAAGCCTATCAATTATTTTAATTAATAGTTGTTGACATGTGTCTATAGTGAATATAAAGTGGAATTTGTTGGAATTGTATCTTCTGATGGAATGATAGTGTTACTCAGGAGACAGTATTTGGCTAGATTTAATTGAACAAAGAAAACTATGTCAATAGCCTTGGGAAAAAGCTTACAATCAGGAAAAAGCAAGCACTTCAACAAGCTTGCCTGAGTACTCAAAAAAGAATAGAAGTTGAAAAGGCATAAAATAACTGCGGATGCCAGTTAAGATATGAGAACATACACAAAAAGATACATTACCACTCTGGAATAGACAAAGTATTAAAACATTCCCAGAATCTCATCTATTCATTATATGTCAAGCTAAAAAGCACTTAATTATAATGAGTGTGTATGTCAGAATACAACACCGTGATAAGGGTCAGGATATTTCTGTTTCCATGTAATTCCATGGAAGACAATATTCTTCCATCTTTTGTCTGCTGGAGAATTCATTAAGCTGTCACATTTTTTCCTGTGCCTTCCCCCTAAAGTGATAGTGAGCAGTTTCTCAAATACTTGCCTTCTAGCTGTCCTTTCCAGGTTTCTCATAGTGAAAAAAATACACATTTCTGACAGCAAGAACCCTCTAGATTAAGGTGAGTTTGGCTGCTGACCAGCTGCCTAACGGTGCATGCATCATTTTAGTTCTCCATTTTTCCTTCTGCCTTTGGTCTTTCATGTTTATTTAGATCATAAATAAATGTATCATAACTGTGCCAAGACAGGGCACAAACAGCTCATGAACAGGGCAGGGACAGCACATTACGTAACTGCAGTTTTCTGCAATATTAATTTAAAAAAGTTTTACTTGGCTTAAAGGAGTTTGCACAAATGCTCTTTTGAAACTATGTTTTAAATGGTGGCTTAGTTGACAGAATTTAGGCTCCCAATACATGTTTCAAACAGTCTCAGAGCAATATTCATTTAGGACACATTCCTTCAGGTTGTCTTCAGTCTGCTTCACTCTGCTAGGATCCCAGATAAATACACTAACGTTGCCATTGAATCACTCAGCCACATTAATGACTCAAGCCAAGGCCAAATCCTTTGTGGCAATTAGGATTACAAACAATCTAAGCATCATCCTTTGGAGCAAATAAACAGGCAAGGAACATGCAGAAAAGTGATATGTAATGACTGCCTTTGAATATTAAGCAAGGCAGGTCAGTAGAAGGTCGAATATCTTTTGTGTGAAGCACAAACCACTAACCCAAAGTCAGGATTGCCATTAGGTTAAAGCAAGCTGGCAAACAGTGAGTTCTTTCAAACCTGATAGCTTCATCATCCTTTCTGACTTGGTCAATACTTATGCAATTAAGAGAGGGGTCAGCAAATCTATTTTAAGATTTCTAGGTTATCTGAAGGTAAGAACACGGTTTGCACTACTTTTTGTTTTTTGGCTAATACATTCTTATCCCAAGAAGATGTGAATTTTCCCATAAATACATAAAGTAGGCTTCAGGAAGTCATGCAGTCTATTGCAGGCATTTGCCTTGTAAGTACTAAAAGCTCCTTATACTCTCACTAAGAAAGAAAAATGACTTAAACAGAGCAGGGGGTAGCTTAGATTCTCAGAAGGGAGCTCTGGAAGAACCTGCCTTGAATTAATGAGTTGAAAAGGGGTCTAAAGAGATGAGGATCTAACTCAAATTTACAAATAATTCTCAGTTCACTTAATCTGCATAAGGGCATGCATAACAGTGTCAATTTCCCCTTAGATATCAAAGCTGGTGGAAAGCATAAAAGGTCATGGGCAATTTTTAAAACACTGCTTCCCATATGTCACTGCTTCCTTTTTTCTTTCTCCTTTCATGTTAAAATGCTGCAATTCATTTGAATTCATACAGCTGGACCTGTTACAAACTTGTAGGAGTCATTAGTAACAAGGTAGTAACAAAGTGTAGCCTTAATTAATAATCTTACACCTTTATTTTATGAACTTGCATTATATATTTTCAGAGCTTAATTGTCCAGTGTAGAAATTTACAAGTGTGCTTGCTTCTATTGTAATCAGTAAGACTCACAAAAGTGCATCAAGACCGGTGGCTGTATTTTCATCAGGACAAGGTTAAAAGGTTAAAAGAAAATAGGAACTTTCGAGATTTCAAATAGGATACAAGAAGAATATGAGACAGATTTTCATCAGCTACAGTTGTAATATGGTCTCCACTAAGGTATTTAAGTACTTACAGTTTAACTTAAAGCATTAAAATCATTGTCAAAAATGCAAGTTAAGCATGTTTAACTTCTTTGTTGGACCAGCCATTAATTTCAGGTATAAAAGGAAAGAGAAGAAAGACAATCACATAGAAGGAAAAAAAACAAAAACAAAAACAAACAAAACAGAGAACTAAAACCAAAACCAAGGAAATGAAAACACTGTTAGTTATTACTAAATGGGAATAGTGAGGTCAGTGGTTTAAAATGCATATCAGTGTCTTACTGTAAGTTAGGAAGATAAAGTTTAGCTGGATATTGTACGTATATGCTGGACTGTCACAATTATGTTACTATTCCAGCAGAGGAAACAATCAACAAGAATTAGGAGGGCCATGGAAGAAAAAAAGAGAAGAGAGGAAAATAGCACTTTTGAAATAAGATTGTCATTGCAGATGAAAATTGGTTTGCATCGTGTTTTCCTCCTGTTTCTATGTTATCTTGCCCATAGGCATTTAAGGACATTCATTTTTAAGATTCCATATAGGTTAAGGATAAACTTAAGAATGATGGAAGGATACTCTCCAAACATTCCAAATGCTAATATATCTATCTAATACTTTATTTTGTCTGACAGTGATAATTTATGTGAAGTTCAAAGCAAAACTACAGCCCCGTACAAGTTGTATTGAAATATAAGGCAATCTCTATCAGAAATAGCAGCACATTTTTAATTAAAAGAAAAGAAATCAGAAACTTAAAGAGAGAAAATCACCTCCAAGTAGTACTAACTGCCAAGCTTATTATGATGACCCAGGAGATCAAGGGAGCACCTTTCTCTTAGCGAAGATAAATCATTTGGGAAGTAGTCATCACCAAGGAGGCTGCATGTTGCAGAACCAGAATCCCTTCTCAGAGTCCTGGTAAAAATCTCCAAAGTTCTTGAAGGGACAAAACACTCTGGATACCTATTTGGATGTGCTGCAAACTAACTAAGAGGAAAATGTGTAAATCCCACCTTTAAACATCCGTGAATAGTTTATGGCGTAACTAAAAATTTCTGGAAACACAATGAAAATTTATATTTTGTTCATGGTTAAAATTATGATACTGAGTGACTGAGAAATGCAATATAGTCCCAAGAACTTTAAATTTTACTGTCTGGGAAGAATAGGTTTGCTATATGAAGGTTGCCTCAAAAGAAATGCTTCCTATTTCATTATGTTGGCCCACAGCATCAGAGACAGATGCTTGTGGGATAACAGTAGAGGTCAAACCTTCTCACCAATATTCCATTCAATTTTTTTGTGACAGATGGCAGCAGAGGGGCAGTCTGACAAAATGGCCTCTGAAGGAGAGAAAGGAGAGGAGAGGAGAGGAGAGGAGAGGAATCTTTCTGGCATAAACTTTAAAAAACACAAACACAGGCATTCTAGAATCAACCAAGCATGCAATCTAGCAACACAATTTTCAGCCTCTAAGCACAGAATGTGACACGACCAAGTTTTGCTACTTCAGCACCTTGTTGCTGAAATATATACCTGCTTTCTGCCATGTACGAGGCCACTGAGCACTGTTTGATTTTCTGAATTGTCTTATCTGATATTTCTTACTCATGCTATGTTTAATATGTTGCACACTGTATGTATACAAAGCTCTTTATTATCTGTTTCCTGTTAGTGGGGTTATTTATGTCATTGCATTAGAATGCTATTGCAATGAATAAACTCATCACCACCCTGAAAACAAAAACAACATGAAGAATAGGAAGAAAAGGAAAAGAAAACTCAGATGCATATCCAGAGAGAAAAAGTTATCAAGTTCCTAAAAAAAAGTATTTTTGTCCATGTCTTGGCTAGTCAAATGTCCCAAACAAAACAAAAAACAAAACAAAAAACAAAACAAAAAACAAAACAAAACAAAAAAACAACAAAAAACAAAACAAAACAAAAAAGTGAGGGCTTTGGCCTCAAAAAGTAGAATAATTGACATTTTCAATGCAGGAGATGCGCTTCAAAGAAAATTCAGAAAATGAAGAAGAATGAATGTTTGCCCCTGTGTGCTCAGGAGCAAACAGCAGGACACATTGGTCTCCAGTTAACCCTACCATCCTCTTTCAAGACATCAAAGTAGGGTACAGAAGTTTCATTACCCTTTATAAATATCACTGCCTTCAGGAGTATTACACAAGTCAAAAGTTCAGAGAATGCTTTTTTTATTACTGTTTTTGTTTGTTTGTTTGTTTGTTTTGTTTTGTTTTCCTTAACAAACAAACACATAGCAGAAGAGAAAGGTTCAAAGAAATCTGAATAGAGAGACATAAAAGATTTTATGCTAGTCATTGGTCTACACCAATAGGAATAAGCAGAATCATAACTAAATCTAATTCAAGCGTTGCTTCTAAACAGGATTGGGAATTGAAGACTTAAGAAAACAACATTTCTGGTACAGCAAAAATCATAAAGCAGTCTTGGAAAATATCTCTGATTCCTAGTAAGAATAGAAGATGACTCAGTCTCTGTGAAATAAAACAATAAAACCTTTTCTATCCCTCCAAAATGAGGCCAGTCTACTGAGAATCAAAGAAATTTGGCCATTTATTCCTTGAAATCTTAGCATGGATATTGGTTCCCACTATTCTTTTATGGTTCATCGGGAAGAATGGCTGGATATTTCAGCCCTGGAAGAAGGGCTGAAGTATCAAGGGACTTGTGGCAGTAGCTCCTGTTTCTTCAGAACAGCAGTAGTTGGATGTTTCCTGAAGTTCTGTAACTTTCAGTTTTTCCTCTGACACAAACTGAAACATGATTTCAAAGGAAATGGAAATTAGCAATGCTAATTTTCCCACAGGGCTTGGTCCAAGCTCATTAGACCTCCCAAGTTTTTGTTAACGCACCAGGCTCCCCATGCAAGGTCATGTGAATGGTTACATCCTGACACCAAGGCATTTTCAAAGAGTGTGTGGGGTGTGATGGTGAGTATATGAAGCCAATGATTTCTGCAAGGGAGCACGCCTTCCAGAAAGTGCTCCCGAGCTCTTCATGCTGTGTAAGTCCCTGGTCCCTGCTCTGCAATCTCAGTTCCCAGTGCAGCAGGACAGTCAGCTGGGTTTGGTATGCACTGCTCCAGAGGCAGCAGAGCCATGACATTGAAGGGCTGGATGTGAAGGTTATTGAAGGAGTGAGTATGTAACTTACTACAATAGAAAACACTGTTTTTAATAGGGCAGGAAGAGAAAGTATTGATGCATACTTCTTCAAACAAAGTGACCCTAAAGCCACGTAAAAGGAATAAGTCTGAGAAAGGACCAAGTGCAAATGAAATCACAGAATCATAGAGTCATAGAATCATTTTAGTTGGAAGGGATCCTTAAAGGTCATCCAGTCCAGTTTCCCTTCAGAGAACAGGGACACCTACAGCTAGATCAGGTTCTCAGAGCCCTGTCTAGCCTGACATTGAATGTCTCCAAGAACAGAGAACCCACCACATCTCTGAGCAACCTATTCTCGTACCTCACCACTCTGACTGTAAAAAAATGCTCTCCTTATATCCAATTTAAATCTCCCCTTATTTAGTTTGAAACCAGTTCCCCTTGATGTGCCACAGCAGACCCAGCTAAAGAGTCTGTTGTCTCCTTCTTTTTTACAGCCACTCCCCCCTAAACCCCCTTCCTCATTCAAATGAAGAAAGGCTGCTCTCAGGACTCCTCAGAGACTTCTCCAGACTGAACAGCCCCAGCTTTCAGTCTGTTCTTGTAGGGAAGGTGTTCCACCCTTTTTGTGGCCCTCCTCTGGATACTCTTCCACAGGTCCACATTTCTCCTGTACAAAAGACCCCACATCTGGACATAGTACAACAGGTGAGGTCTCACTAGTGCAGAGCAGAGGAGTGTGATCACCTCCCTCATCCTTCTGGCTGTGTTTGGCCACGATGTGAAAGCTGGCAGTTCATCTTTGTGAGTTTATCAGTAGCTAAGCAAATCTTGACTTATATTGAGTCTCTCCCCATCCCTGTAACAACTGAGCAGTAAAAGTGGGCTACATAATAATGAGGTTTTTGATAATGTTTCCCAGCACAAATGTTTCACAGTAGCTTCATTTGTTGCCTAACACTGCATAGGGAATTTATAAATACTAGTTGGAAACATATAGGTCTTTATGGTCTCGTAATGTATTTGTTTCTGTTACAGCTAGGATTAAGCTGTATAGAGTCAGTCCTGCAGGCTAAGTAATAACAGGTTTAATTAATGTGTTAAAGCCATATGAAGTCTTCAGCTGTCTAAGTACAACAATTCTATTCATCCATGCTGACTGAATAGCAATAATTGCCTAACAGCAAATTTAGCTGTGAGACAATGCAAGCATTCAAATAGCGTAAAGGTGTAGTAATTAGTAAATATGGTAAAACTAATAAAGCAAGTGTTCATAGCACAAAAATGTGATAGAAAACTATATTAAAATTATAAACTGTACTTATATTTACACTTGGTAAATAAACATTTTGTCTCCTGAAATTTCTTTCACCCTCCAGAAAAGCACATAGTCTCACATCTGGCATCAAGGAAGAGTTCTAATCCTGTTCATTACAAGTGTCCAGTGAACCATCAATGGAAGTGACTTACTTTATTTTTCGAAGTTTTCATCTTGTGTAGGAAGGAACAAGACTGAACTCCATTTCTGTCACCAGATCAGATGCTTTGGCATGAAACTTTGCATCTTTCTTTTGGATATCATCTTAGGAGGAGTATAGAATGTACATTATTCATATGGATAGTATTCATTTATTTTTAGTAGGTTAAGAAAGTTGGTGGAAGGGAAAAATTGGACTATTGTCTCCAAATAAACATGTTAGTGCTCTCCACCTTACATATAAATTTGAGCATTAGATTTAAAAAAATGTAGGTCATGTATACAAAATATTTTGATGTTGTTGTTATTGTTTTTTAAATAGAAACTACCAGTTATGTATGCAGTGGGTAACAAGACTATAAGAAGCAGTAACACCAACCAAAGATCCCAGACTCCTTAAAAAACTTTAATTGCAACTTAGTACATGGCCTGGAGAAGAATGAACATAGCACAGACAGCACATCACTCAAGCAATTCCAGGTTAAAAGGTAATAGCTGTTTCACACCACAGAGCAAACAACATTCAGAGTCAGGGTTGAAAATAAAAGTGAACACAGAACCCAAACAAAAATGCAAGTGGTGGATCAAGCACTGAAGTCACAGGTTTAGGTTTGACACTCCTATATGTGGGCTCAAAAGTTATGTCTGAATATTCAAAATCTACTAACCCGACCCTTATTTGATTTTCCACCTAAAAAACAATACCTCTAACAACATAAAACAATCAAACACTATTCTGGCTGTTCTGCCAGTGGAGAGGTTGTTCCCTGAATCCCCAGACAAACTGTAACATCAGCTGGGTGTGCCTGGGTGCAGATCCAGCTCCAATTAACTCTGCAGCACTGAGAGCTGGCAGGATCCTTGTGCAAACCACAGCAGCTGCAAAGCCTAGGTGGAGTGGTGTCTCAAGCTGTCTGTAATGAACATTAATTTGCTACATGTAGAAAAATATACTGAGAAATATTCACAGTTTTAAATATAACAAAGCTATGTTTTGACAATGAAGGCAGATTTACATGACTTTTGAATATCTACTTGGAAACTTGTCAGTAATACTGGTTTGTAGCTCTGGTTATCCTCTACCTGTTCAGACTCAGGTATGTAAAGATACCCAAGAATAACAAGCTGGAAAATAATAACAAGGTTGAAAATAAGCATTACAGAGGTTGGTCTTCATGACAAACACTAATTAGTTGGTAAAATGCTCAAGAAGACATGTATGCTACAAAAAAAGCAAAATGAGCTTCTAAAAAACATATGAAAATGAAAATTCTTCCCATGTCAGTGATAAAATTTAGTATGCTAGTGCTTTGGATACTTATAAATTTTCTTCTTTCTTCTCTTGTTTGACTGGCCTTGTAAGAGGTCCACTGGCTATGTAGCAGTCAGGCTTAAGTATTTATCTGTATGCTGACAGTGAAACATAATCACCAAACATAATCAACAAGAACAACTGTAGGTAGGAGAGTTTTAAATGCTGTAACCTCTGCATCTGAACACAGCATTCTTTTTTACTGTCATAATCTGTAACTACTGAAAAAGTCTTGTGCTTCTCAGGCTCCACAGAAATGGGGAGTCCTCAGAAAGTCAGAGCCCTAGCTATTTGGAAAAGGTTTTTCTGGAACTTTGATATTGTATTTTAGTAAAACAAAGCCCGCTCATCACTCTTGAAAAATGTCACGCCTTTGAAAACCCTTTTTAACCTTCTTATGGAAACAGTGGCCACACAGACATAGTGTATTTGTTGCTATTCACTGCTCCTTTGTAAATGAAAATTAGACCAAAAATAGCACAGCAAATGTCCATAGCATCTAAGCAGTGAGAATCCATAATGACCTTGGAAGTGCATTTTCTATTTTTCCATGTATGGGGGAATGAAAAAAAAGCGAACAAATAAAATTAGATCTTTACAGAAGATGGTAGGAAATCTATTATTGTACACTTCACTGCATTGAAAATATGTCCTGTATCTATAATTTCTTTAAATTTTAACCAACTCTGAGGAATACTGACTGATTTAATGGCCCTGTGAGTTTACTCTGTCATGCACATGTGACTGACCCAGGCTGTGCTGCCTGGTGGTATAATCAAATATAATATTCCCCACAGAAAGACAGAATCTAATCATCACCTGCCAATTCTCACTGATAGTCACAATACTTGCTAATTAGGTATACAGAAAAGGTCAAGGAAGGAGACACCGGAAATGAGATTCCTGTGGTGAAGTCCTACGTACAACTCAGTTTGACCAAAACAACTTACATCTGGACAAAATTAGCACTCATACTCCAGATTCTTTGAACTCACAGATAGTGGCCAAAGTGGCTTGGAAGCAAATACATATATGTGTATATAAAAACACACACACACGACTCAAAAAGACTTCCAACTAAGCTTTTTTAGGGCTGGTCAACAAGACATATTATAATCTGTGTCACATCTGTTAATGTTACACTTAGTACTTCAACCATAGGCAGAGAAAAAAACAAAAGACACGATTAAGTGGAAGATGCATATGTAGAAAAGAAAGGAAATGGACTCTCATCTTTGAGGCACATTAACTGGTGAAGAGTACTGAGCTCATGGATGTGAAACACATAGCTAAGGCCTGTAAAGCACAATATAAGAGTCTAAAAATGTAAAGAATCTCATTGTATCAGCCAGGTTAAACACTGAAATTCCAACATGGAAAGATATTCTGTTATTATTCTTCAGAGGTTAGAGTTCTTTTAGCTCCATTTTCACCACTCTGGTTCATACACTGCACATTTGATAACAAGAGAAAAAAAAAAATATAGCCTCAAAGCAGTTTTCCACCATTTCCACTAATATTCTTTCTCTCTAATACTGATTTTATATATTTTTTTCTGTTTGACAAGGCCTATAACTTTAATTATATTCTAAATATAAAAGACTGTGTATCAGTATCAGTGGCATAAGGCCAGGACCAAGTAATTTTACTGTAAAAACTGGCACAGTTTCATAGTAACTCTATATAATTTCTTCAGTTCAAAATGTAGGTTTGCAACCAGCAAAAGACTTACTGTTAAAATGCTTGAACACATTTGTCACTCCCCCTAAAAGTGTGCAGAGGAAGGACATATGTGACATGTGCTCAGATGTCTTGTTTCTGTACCCTTTCTTCAAAATATTCTTGCAAAATATGCCACTGACAGCATGATGCCAAGTGCCTTAGGGGTCACACTGGGCTTGCTTCACAGAACTACAATGATTATATCATGGTGGAGTTGACATGCAGCCATGTCCAAACAGCTGCTAAGGAGATGACAGGATACCATCTGTCAGAAAAACCATGCCCAGCTGCTGTCTAATCCAAAGATTACTTTGCTGACATGATGCAGATGGTACAAAAAGCTTCATTACCAGGTTAGTTAACCAAGTAAAAAATTAAAAAAAAAAAAAATTAAAATAAAAATTAAAAAAAATCCAGTGTTACAATTAGCAACATCATTTCTACAGATACAACACTGAGGCTTGAGGAAAATGGTATATACCTCATGACACAGCAGGAGGCTGAAAGATCCATCATACAGAAGATGAAAGCTAACAAAACGCTAAAAAATCTAACAGACTTTGCTGTGTGGCTGCTAGTACTCTCTGCCAGGATAATGTGTTTTTACAAACAAATCAGGTCTGGCCTTTAAGCTTTATCCTCCTCTCATGCCCCTTTTATGCCAGAGTGTATCCCAGACCTCTGAAAAACTAGACCAGCCAGCCCTTGGCTGGCACCTCTGCCTTTGGCCTATGGGGAAAAGTTAAGACTGAAGAACAGATTGCCCACAAAATGCAAGAGAGAATACTCCCAGAGCATCATCACTTAGGTGAGCAAGAAAATGATTTTTGTTTTCTGGAACGTCAGCTTTCTCCCTCTTATCACTGAACCAGATTTGAGTTTTTTCATCACTATCTATTAAGGGAATTGGTACGACATCCAAAGACTTCAAAGAGTTAGCTGATGCTAACAAGCCCATTGCAAGAAGAAAAAAACATGTTAACTGCAAGAAAAAAAGATTGTGAAGTATCCCTTTAAATGTGTTTATGACCTTACATTGCTATGATCTTGTTTTCTTTGTGATTAAAATTGCATGTTTGTTGATTAGGATAAATTATACAGATTTCATTGCCGTAACATGAAAAGTATGAGTGGAATTTTCTATTTAAGATGCTTAGCAGTGCAACTCACTTTTGGTAAGAT
Source organism: Excalfactoria chinensis (assembly GCF_039878825.1). Classification (NCBI taxonomy): domain Eukaryota; kingdom Metazoa; phylum Chordata; class Aves; order Galliformes; family Phasianidae; genus Excalfactoria; species Excalfactoria chinensis. Next base: position 9,904,773 of record NC_092825.1, on the reverse strand, counting down.
TTGTTCTGTCGCCATAAGAGCGTCTCAGAACCCCACCCTCTATTAACATTTAAGAAAAAAGAGATGCCATTTCATAATACTGTACAATGTATTTCACAAATATGTATGTTTTGCTTTCATTGTCAAAGTTCATAAGGGAAAAAAAAACAACAAAACAAAACAGGAAGAATAAAAAACTACTGATAGGAAGCAATGCTGAATGCTAAAAAGGAACTTAGTTTTAATCATGTAGTTAGTTTACAATTAGCAAACGCAGTAATTCCATTTAAGGTTATAAAATGAGGATGCAGAACTCATAAAGAACAGTGCAGCTAGTAAAGAAGCCAGATGAGTAATGTCTCCTTTCTATCCTTTTTCTCTCTTTAAAGCAGAGTTTTTAAATAACAATGGATACAAAGAAAACATCAAAAGAATTGCTCTGCAACTTCATTTTTAGAATACTTTCTCTACATGCTATTTTTGGTAGAACTATATGGAATACTAATTAAGCAAAAGGCAAATTCTCTCCTCTAATACACTGTGCATAGCTTTAAAGTTGTATATGAGTTCCCGGTGTCTTGCCTGATTAGTGATCAGCAAATTGAAGGTTTAGGAGCTGTAATTCCCTTTAGACGTCTATGCAAAGCATAACAAGATACAACTTAAGATGAAACTAAATAACAGAAAGTTAAGTCCTGTTTATGAACTCCCTGTGTATTTCACTGGTCCAGACTTAAAATCATCGAATCCTACCCTGCTGAGGTGACTCAAACTCAGTCCAGGCACACAAAGTAAGAAGTGATATTATTGTTCAGTCTTTAACATCTACGGTCACCTTAATACCTGGCAGATTTGTGTCTTTATTCTCATAATGTATTTGTGATGATGCACCAGTGCTGCTCCCCAATGGAAAATTACAGGCAGATGACTAAGGTACTTGCTCAAAGCAACACAGCACACTGTTATGCAGTAGGGAGGTGAATGCAGGAGACACTATAAACGTTTGGTAAGCCTTCTGCCTAGGCAGAAATGGAAGAAATACAATTGTACTTTGTTAGTCATCAAAACCTATATCAGAGTATGCAACGCATGGAGAGAAGCAGAGAAGGCAGCATATTACGCTCATGTGTGTGTCCAAAGGAATAATGTAGGGTCTCCTGAACTCAGACAATTAGGGTTACTTCTCGGTCCTATAGTTTACCTAGATTATAATGTCCTTTGTCATTCTTTTGGTGCTACAAACATTATTAAAATGTTAAATATTATTGTTGCTACCATCTAAAAGTCAGCAGAACAGGTCTGAATATCTTTCAAATAACCAAAATTCTTTACATACTTTAGTAATGTAGCCTGGAGAAATTCCATTAAATATAATCGCTTTGCTCAATCTGGAAAAATTTCAGATTCTTAGGGGAAAAAACATTTTATGCTTTCCAAAACACTGTTTTCCTTTTAAGGGCAACTATGAAATAATAAAACAAATAATAAACTTTTCACTATGCTTTTCACAAAATCTGGAAGTACTGTTTCATTCAAATATTAAATGCACATGCACGTTGTCAGTGTTCCTTTCAGTGAAAGTCCTCCTTTCATTTTCTGTGCTGCTGTACTAACAGCAAAATCTGCTGAGAGTGAGAAACCACACTGCCCACCCAGAGAATGCTGCAGAGTCCAGACAGTGTTGGTTGTTGTCTCTGTAACATCCTAAAAAGTGAAAAGCTGCCAGTAGCCATTCTTTTTTTTTTTTTTTTTTTTTTTTTTTTTCTTTTTCTTTTTCTTTTTCTTTTTTCTTTTCCCTCTGCATTTTATAAAGAAGCAGCTCCAAGAACAACTCTCTGGCAGGGTGCTGTACATGCTGACTTGGAAAGTCAGATCTGACTCTAATCCAAACCAGCAGGCTGTGAAGAAAACCATAGTCTCTCAAGTGCAGCAAGCATTTCTCCCTTGCCAGTAGTCTGCAGAGACACTGTGCCATCAAAGATTTTATTGTCCCAGCAGGTTGGGGTTATGTACCTTACAGATACTAGCATTTTCAATTACAATTCAAACATGACACATCGATTTTTAAAGTGACTTTTTCTGTTAAATCATCTGAAAAGCATTCTGTATGGTTACAAAACTGTATCAAGATATTTAGAGAGCAGAGGGATCAATAAGACAAACCAGAAACACATTTCACAGTCACAGATATATCTAATAAAAATTTCCTCCTATAGTTTTGAACAGTACAATTAGGCATGCAAGTAATGATATTTGATTTGAACTCACAATAATTAAAGCATTTATGAATCCTTAAGATCACTGTTGCCACCCACTACACCAACTTCAAATCCCTGCACAACCAGAAGATCAGCTCTGTGACACTGGGTACCTGTTTGCGATCTTCTTATAAACTCTGCATTATTGCTGAGTAGTTTACACTTCCAAAAAGATTATGTTGATAGTCTAAATACTATGTAGATAGACTTTTCTACATATCTCTGCGCTTAAAAGTCAACAAGATAGGAGATCTTATATCCCTATCAGAGTAGTGTGCAGTATGTCATAACATTTTGATGATTATACTTCTTTTAAATGCAAGTACAAGATCTGTATCTGTTTTGGCGCAACCACCCTTCTTGATATTACTTAGAAGTGATTACTTATTGGAGGGAGGCCTTGGTGCTTTCCAGGAGCACAGGAAAAGATTGAGAAATTAAAAACAATGTTGATTAAGCACCTGAACACTCTCCATAATGTAGCCATAGGCTCCAGTCTCTCCCTTTTCTTCCATATGGGTAACTTCAAATCAAAAAAAATACATTTGGAATTTCATGCCTAGTTTAGAATTTGCCTACGTTTTAATGCTTTTAGAGGTGCACTCAATTCTGGGTTCCAAGGACCTGTCCTTTTCTAAAGAATTGGAATGTATATAAAAGACACAACATTATCTGACCTAAGGCTGTTAAATAGCTATGATATTTTCAGACAGACAAATAAATATGTTTCCCCTAGGTCTCTAATATTTTAATCATAGAAATATTAAGTAATTTTACAGCTGGAATCCCACTAGAATGCAGACACTATGTACATTTAGCATATTAAGTACTCGTCATTCCTTGTGGGAGTAACTGATAAGAAACACAAAACAGGCAAGTGGATTTGGCGCATGTGTGAGGGAAAGGCTGACCTTCAAAAAATGTTACTGATGGAAAAAAATCTGGTGCATTTACAGTCTACGTTGGGGATACAGAACCTGCGGCCTGTCTACATTATTAATGTTTTAACCAGGATCAACATTTACCTTTCATTTCAACTAGCCAAGCCCACTTCATTATTATTAGTTTTTTCTATTCTTCATTATTCCTTATCAGCATAACATATCACATCAGTCTGGCCTGGCACATGCATCCAGCTTCCTGTTCTCCCATGCTTACCAAGGGTGTGATAGCATGGAGGGGTCAGGCCAAGTAAAACTTTAATGTTGAATCTCAAATGAAAAGTAAAACTCATCTACAAACTGCCAAAAATGCAATTTCTGGCCTCAGCCAGAAGCTCTCAAACCTATCCTGTCCTTCCCTGAAAAAAAGTGTTCAGTGGGTGACAGTGGCTCATGTTTCCTTGTTCTTTCAAAATCCTTTAGCATCATCAGTTGTTGACTCACTCCTCTCCATCTCTGTGGTGATATCACTTACTCAGATAAATGCTGGCCCAAAAGGTTATCTACAGCTACAGTAACACTTCCTTCCACACAAATGTATGAAAATTAAGTTGGCTAAATGTGACATTTTTTTTTGTTTTATCTTTAAAGTGCATATCTGTAAAACAAGGCATATCCACACTGGCTCACCCTAGGTGAATAAGCCATATTCAAACTTTTGATAAATTTGAGCCTTTTCAAGCCAAATTCATGGAAACAAGTGATTGATTTTTGTTGTATGGACATATATTTCATACAAATGTGCAATCCAGTTTCACAAGTATTAAATACTAGAGGTGTAGCTTATTCCAGAAACTTGTTTCATAATAACATTACCTACAGTTAGTGACTTTTTGTACAAGTGAAGGCCTTTGAGATTATACTTAAACACCACTAAAGATTTTATAATGCTAAATAATTATTTTATTGGATTTTGTTGTTCATGACTTTTTTTGCTTGAAAGAGGTAAAACCTTTCTTTGATATACACAAGACCACCCTGTCAGAACAAGAGTTTTTTTGATGTAGCTCTAGCCAAATCACTTTCCATAACCACATTTAGGGTTGATAAGGATAAGCAAGACAAAACCAGGTTATTTCTGTTTGCATTTCTCATACTGAAAACATGACAGATTGTCATGGCTTTATGACTTTTGATTGGAATTCCACATCGTAACATCATGTAATGTTCTGGGAGTTAAAGAGCTAATGCTGTAGCTCTGTGGATTGTAGACAGTTCCAGTCTCTTGGTCTCAAAAGAGAAAAATGAACTACAGCTCCCAGAAGACTTCACTGTTCTGTTTACATTTTCTGTTAAGAGGGAAAGATAAAACTGACTGGGAGTCACAAGACTGTCTCTTTGCTCTCTGTGCTCCCTGACTATCTTGTCTACAGCATTATAGAAAGGATGTCAGACACTCATCTTATTTGATGTATTAGCTTCAATTCCAATCATATTATATTGTATTATTTTACATTATATTTAGTGAATGAAGTTTTTCCCTTAGCTCACTGTTGCTATTTTCCTTGTCTAGGCCTATCTTTATACCTTTTCCCTTCCCCTCTTCCCCCTTCCCAAGGCATGGGTCTGTGGGTCCCATCATCTCCTGTGACAGAACTTGGCCAAACTGGGACATATTTTGACACAGATTTTCTTAATTTATTGTACACAGTAAAAAAGAACTTATTCACTACAAAGTGAAGTAGTCTACTTGTTTACTAAATAGTGAAAATATCATTGGGATAAAATCATTGGGATTGAAAAACTCAATTTTTCTTATTTTAGGAGGGATTGTAGAATTCAAAGGATTTCATGAACTTCATCTTAAGATAAGGTGCAAAATTTCTATTTCTTTCTTTATCACATCATTGGCTTTTAACCTTTTAGAAGCTAGTGTTTAAATATGCTTCCCTCTCCTGTCTTGTGTCACTGCATCTTTCTTTGTCCTCAAAGCCCTGCTGCAGCACCCTCACCAACCTCTGTCTTCTTCCATTTCCCTTGAGATGCTGCTGCTAGCTGTAGCTGCACTTAAAGCCTTTGCCTTTCCAATGGCAAAAATGAACAGGTACACTTTTACAAATGCATGTGCGGAAGTTCAATATTCACATTTGTTTAATATTAATGACCACAAACACTCAAGTTGCAGCAAGTAGAGATTAAAGATGAACAGACACAGGAGACCACAAAGAATGCTCAATGCAAAACATCAAATTAAATAACCATGAGACCAATAAAATTATCCTCGCAAAACTTATTGAAAGTAGCACTTCAATTTACATTTTTCTTTCTAGTTTATATGGCTCATTCCAATAGCTCAAGTTCTATTTTCTTTGGACATACCATACTGCTGTGTTTAAAATTCTGGCTTAGCTAAAGTCAGAGTAAGAACATTGAACATCCCCAGAGGGATTCCAGAAATACTAGTAGACATCTTCAGAACAGAAAACTGAGCTCAGCACAGTAGGAAATATGGAGAAAAAAAAAAGAAAAAAGAAAAAAAAAAAAAAAAAAAAAAAAGCATGAAGACTGAATGAAAAATAGGGTGGGGAAATGCCAGGCTTGTAATACTATGCACAAGTGATGGCATCACTCATAGATGGCCAGCATCCCAGACCAGTATCAGGAAATATGCAGTTTTACACAAGTCACTAAAAAGGAAATTTCAGAGCCACATTTTGCTCATTAAATATCTCCTCTGTATTGCCACTTAAGTTCGTAGCAGAATACTGCCTTATTTTTTCTGATGTTATGGATCTCAAATGGTAGTTTTTATAGTATTTCCTCATTTTCAATTTGAAAAGGGATTCACACTGAAGCCAAAAATATAACTGCAAATACATTTCCATAGGAAATATTTTATTAGTCAGACTGTGGAGTAATATACCTAAACATTCCATAGGACAGACTGTGATGGAGAGACCGTGAAAACAGGAAATCTTTTGTAACACATATATTATATAAAAATATGGAGTACACAGAATATGCAAAAATGTATGAAATATACTTGTATTTCTGTTTCTTATCTATGTAAATATATAGCTTTTTATCTTCAAACAATAACATTCTGTCCTCCTACAAAATGAGTGGAGAAAGAACAATTTTCATTTTAAAAAATGTTGCATGTTATAGATACATGTCAAAAAGACAACATGTATGTTTTATTTACTATACCATTCACACAGAAGCTGATGTAATGCACCAAATCAAAGTGAAGAAGAATTAGGAAGAATTTGAGTGTCATTATATATTATATTATACCATCCTGCAGAGTTAAAGAATCATCAGTATATGTAGCTATTCTCACAATGTTTTTCTAATAAATGTGTAATTCTCTAGGGACTATCGTTTTAATTATTCTAGCACTACCTGTTTGAGTCATCAACTGCAAGTCTGGTAAAAGTTTCTCCTATGAAACTGTACTGCAAATTACAGCAATAACTCCTGGCCTTGTCCTTAGTGGATGTAGGGAGCAACTGATAAACACTATGGCAGTAACAGTTAGAAGACCGTTATCGAGTACTTTTCTCCCACACTGAGGTCTTTTCCTTTCCAGACTAAACAAATCCTATTATTTCAAGTTCTCCTTGCAGGTCATATCTTCATACTTCTTATCACCCTCGTTGCTGTCCTTCAGACTCTTTGCTTACATTTTTGTAAGTGTAGTGACCAAAGCTTAGCTCATCAGTGTGGGGCAGAATGATGGCCTCCTGCCCTGAAATGGGCATTTCCATGAATTTATATGATACATTTATATTGTTACTGATTCAGTTTTCAAAGCATTATGCTTAACTCCAGTTCTGCAAAGTTGCTGTCCAATTATTCTCCATTTTTTTTTCTGAACATTTCATTTCTTCTACCCAATTGCACATATAGTTTTTGCAGTTCTCCTTATTGAATTTCAATTTATCTGAGATCACTTTTCAATACAGTGAGATTATTGTGAGCTCTGATGTTATCCTCCAAAAATCCTGTATCTCCTCACAGCTTGGTGTCATGTTCAAATGTAGAAATTCTATTCCATCATCCAATTTATGTTGAAGGTATTTAATGAATGAGATTCCAGACGTACAACTTAAAATAACTAGATAAATATTTCTAGTTTGACAGCAAAACAACTACTATTCTTAAACTGATTTCTACCCACCAAGCATGTATTAAATTAACCTAGAATTTCAGTTCTATATTTAACTTTAATACATTTGAAAAAGTGGAGTGTACAGTAACAGACACACTTCCTCACATCCATAAAAACAGATAGTCTATCAAAGACGGAATCTGATCAGACTCAAATCTACTTTAGTTCTTATAAAACTACTTTATTTGATTCTGTTCATCTCATTATCCCCAGATGAATGACTTTTCTGGCTCCTTTATTATTGACAGGTCAGTATGTTTCTATGCCCCCTGTTTACCTTTTCACAAAAATAAGCACCAACTTTACTGATCCACTGTGCTCTTATTCACTTAGACACCATCATCCTCCAAGGACTCTTGAAAAGATTCACTGACACTGCACTTATGAAGTAAGAAAAACAGTCACCAATTATGTTATTAAAAAATGAAAATACAAGTCTGGTGTTTAACTGTGAGAACAGAAGCCCAACATTATTTTGGTTGGTGGCAGGATGCACTTCACCAACCACATTTTGACCTTGGGTAGAGAAATTGCCAAGGATTTCCATCAAATATTTTAGATTTGAAAGCCCTGCTTTGGAGGAAAAGATTAATTTGTTAGAAACCTGGAGTGTGCCATTCTACACATAGTCAGCACCCATGGAATTTCCTTGAAATTAATGTATTTATTAGTTCTGACAATGATGTGGAACTGAAGGATTGTTTTAACTTTCCTTTATGTAGTCTAGTGCAAAGTTAATCAGCCTTTCATACTTTATAATATTTGATTTGTCTGAATATGCTTTTAAATTTATTGTACCATGTTACAACATTTCTCCCCACTGAAATAAACCATGAGACCTGTAACCAAAACATGTTTATTTCCTGCCTTTTTTTGTTGGCTGCAGATCTGTTTTCTTCTTTCCCATCTCTTATCCATAGAATAATTAAGACTGGAAAAGACTTTTAAGATCACCTAGTCCAACTATCTACCCATCCCCAAGCATGCCCTCTAAACTGTGTCCCTCAGTGCCACATCAACCCTCTTCTTGAACACCTCTGGGGTCGGTGACTCCACCACCTCCCTTTGAAGCCTGTTCCTGTGCCTCACCTCATATCTGGAGAAAAATGTTTTCCTGGTATCTCACCTGATAGCCCCCTGGTGCAACTTAAGGCCACCTCTCATCCTACCACTGCTACTTCAGTACAAGTACAAGCTTGAGTACAAGCCCCACCTCAACACAGCCTCCTTTCAGGCAGTTGTGGAGACTGAGCCTCCCCTTCTCTAGGCTGAACAATTCCAGCTCCCTCAGCCACTCCCTGTAAGATATGTGCTCCAGACCCTTCACAGCTTTGTTGCCCTCCTTTGGAAAAGCTCCAGGGCCTCCATTTCCTTTTGTAGTGATAAGGCCCAAACTGAACACACTACTTGAGGTATTACCCCACTAGTGTCAAGTATAGGGGATGATCACCTTCCTGATCCCACCTTCCATACTATTTCTGATACAAGCCAGGATGCTGTTGACGTTCTTGGCCACCTGGGCACTCTGCTGGTTCATGTTCAGCTGGCTGTCAACTAACACCCCCAGATCCTTTTCCTCCATGAAGCTTGCCAGCCACTCTGTCTGAAGCAGAAAATATTTTTATATTCATGAAGACTTAAAAAAGTCTTTACAGTAGATGCAGGATCAGGCTTACAGTACAAGCCTATTGCAGAATACTTCTTTCCTTCTTCTCTGAATTCAAGTAACAAGAAGAGTTTCTAGGACAAAGTGAAGACTTTCTGGATTTATTATTAAAAACACACACTCTGAAATATTTCTATTTCAGTTTGCTTAAAAGTGCTTAAAAACATTTCACTTTTGTGGAATTGTGCATTCATTCATTCAACTGGGGAAGAAAACTAGCGCTGCAAATTCAAGCATTCAGAAGATGGAGTCTGCCTGAATAAAATGGAATTTGACCGCTATGTTATTGTGAATTATAATATTATGAATTATAACATTTTTTCTTAATTACATTAGCATATTTTCTATAGAACTCTAATTGACTCATCCAGTGCATGGAATATTGAATAACCTTTAAGTAATTTAATATTTTTTTCATTTTCTTTCCTCAGGGATAGGAATTATTCAACATCTTCTGAAGGTCATATTTTAAACTGCTCTGAGTGCTATGTGGTATAGTTTTGCATGCCTATAGAAATGTTATCTAAGGGGCTATTATAATGTGTATTAATTTTTGGATACAGAATTCAGTTTTAAAAATACAGTATACAACTGAAGAAACAAAAATACATATTTTTAAAATAACACAGCATAGTACTTTGCATGGCCAGTTTCTTGTTACTTACTATCAAGTCCTGAGTTTAAATATTTTGCAATTCTGCAATCAGAGGCATCTCATCCTCTGTTGGAAGCACCAGCTGAAAATGTTACTTAATTGATGGGTCTAGCACTGTCTAGGGACAGAAAAGGAGAGGACTTATTTCCCTCAAAAATGTTCGGTGTTGAGCTGAAATTTTCCTGCCTTCCACTTATACTTTCCATGCTCTATTAAAAATAAATAAATAAATAATAAAAAAAATAAAAGACAGTAGTAGCCCTCAGCCAAGAATCATATCTTAATTTCTGGTTCATTCCAAAGATAGAGGTAGCATGCAAAGAAATGTCATGATAATTTCACAATGATCATGAAAGAAACAGAGCTAAATCTAGCCAATTTCCTTGCCTTTTAGTGACTGACTTTATCCTTCAGTAATTCTCTCTTCACATGGCTGGGTTTTGGAAGAGTTTTGTAACGACTGTAATTCTCAACTGTGCTCACTCATCAGTTCTATTTCCAGGCTGATGTAAAGGGGGAACTCTGTGAATAGCTGACCCGATACACTAAAAGTCTTCACATTTCACAAGGTCTTATGCTTTCTGATCTTTAATAATATACTTTGTCAGTTTTTCACTTCTTATCGAACCTGGAGTTGTATCAGAAAACGCCAGCAGGCTCTCTCTGAGATGAGAGCTTCTGCAGCAACATTTAGGTCATGGGAATCTTTTCAGTGACTTCAACAGCCAGCAGATCAGACTTTAAAAAGATGCCAAAAGTGAGGGCTTCTCTGGATTTCACAGACCTATGAATTCTTCAGATTGCTATTCAGAAAACTTGCAACATACACTAGTATGAATGTTTACTCATGACAATATTGGGCTTAGTCTGCAAGGCTGGAGTCTGTATACAGAAGGTTTTGGTCTGTTCATACATTACAAGAGAGATTCTAAGGCTCAGAGCTAAGGTAACTGAGATCTTTGAAGTAGATCATAAATGTAAGTAGTGCACAAATAACACGGTGGTTTTGTGTCTTGCTAGAGGAAATTTTCAGCTTATTTATAATACCCTTTGATGCTCCATGTAAATTTGCAAACAAGAGGCCGCAGGTCCTCTTGATGAAAGTTTGGTTTTAAATATATATAAAACAAGTTGCTGAATGAGTTTGGAGAAGTTTGAAGAAAACAAACAGAAGGTTAGACATACATCACCAAAACACGGATCAGTTAAACTTTAAAAGATCAACTAGGCAAGTTTTTGCTCTCACATGTTCCAAAGGGTTGTTAAAAAGCTCTTTGTAACTAGATACTTAAACCAAGCACCATGTCTGAACAAGAGATTAAGATATATACTGGCTATGCATTTCAGTACTTTTTAAACAAATCCCCACAAACTATCCTCATTGGAATTAAACACACAATTACAAAAAAAATGTCTCTCCTTTCTAGAGTAGAACCTGAATGAACTTTAATGTGTGGATCTGAAATGTTCAAGTAATTTTATCCTAAACAACGAGAAGCCTCAGGACCTCTTGTCATATTATATGTTCTATTTGGCAGCAAATCTAGAGAGCAAGACTGGCATAGCATTTATGGAAATTAGAAGTAGATTCTGTTAAATGTGTGCTACATGTTAAGTGAGAACTGAAACAGATGCCAGCTTAACTGAGAAATATGGATAGCTTGTTGGTCACCACATGTTAGTCACATGACTAGAGGACAGAAAGCTTGTTTGAAGTGAGCTGAAATTTTCAACTTGCTTGACATTTATTGTCTAGCCAAAAGCCCATTCTCAACCTTGTTAACTGGAACAGATACTTCAGATGAAAAATATTTTATGGTTGTCCCAAGCAACAGAAACAATGAGATTCTGAGCATTACCATATAGCATATGAAAAGAAAGGAAAAATATACGTGTCTTTAGATCCTGTAAATGCCAACAACTTTTGTATTTGGCACTTGAAGACCACTTTCCACTACTCAGAAAGAGGTAGTGATACACTATACTTCAGAGTTTTTTGACTCCCCTGAGAGACACTAGATTATGATGTATTAATAGCTGTGGTTAAAACAACCCTTTTTTGGAAGTGGACAGGATGTTATTAGCAGTGAGAATGGATTTTCAGTGTCACACAGAATAAAAAATTGTTTCTACATGAATGTCATCATTGGTCTCTAAAACAAACCACAACAAAAATCAAAGTAGGATTCTTTTAAAAATCTAGTTTGCTTCACATTCATCACTTTGACTTTCTTATTTCATAGAATGCATAAATCCAGGTCTTGGTGATGGCTAGATATGTTTGTAAAATCTATCTGAATTTGACATGCATACTTAAAGCTTGGGTTTTCTGCAGCTTTTTTTCCAGTTCATCCAAGTGCAGAGGGGACAATGCTCACACATGTAAAAGCCCCACTTTAAGTTAGTTACATGGTTTTACACTGATAGGGTAGTGCCTTTTTTTTTTTTTTTTTTTTTTTTTCCCCCACAAATATGAAAATATCTTGCAGAAAAATGAAGCTAAGATTGCATACACTGAAAGTATTCCTTGAAAGGGTCTTCAGTGTAGCAGCTATAGCCAGCATACTCATCAGTGAACAAACTGCCATTTTGATTAGTTTTTACATTCATCTTTCACTGTCCCAAACGTTTGAATGAGACTAGGCAACCCTTTCATCTAAATGAGATATTGTTGCACAGTGCCCCATTAGCTTACATAAACCTGCTGCTGTAAGCATCCATTACCACAACCTGGTAGTGACATACTGATTTTCAAGTTGAAACTACTTCCCTTGAGACTAGCGAGCATACGGCTGTTTGTTGGACCTGCTGGGTAAAGCACATTGATGGCTAAAAACGGAAAAGACGGAAGATGTTAGGTGTGAATCTTTGTTAATTTATTATTATTATTATTATTATTATTACAGTTTTGAAAAACAATAATTCACTCTTGGAAACTGTTCTTTTGGACCTAAAGTGCTTCAGACTGGGTTTATTACTCAGAAGTAATTCATAAGCTAAAAGCAGCAGTGAGATCATATTAAAACTATTAGATTTTGAGCTACAAGAAAGTAAAGAAAGGCAGCACCAGGGACTTTTGGTACATGTGACTGAGATCATAATTAAACACCTGTTGTACAGAGCCTAGCCAGACAGCCAGACACCAATGCAATCTGTAGGAGCCCTTCTGTGAAATGTTTTATTGGCTTTATGTTAGAATGTAAAGAAAGGCGTTTTATCATACAGAGGTCTACATAGTGTCCACTTCCAAAATAGCTGTAAGGGAAAAATATAATGAAAGCCATCTTTCAAATGAGATTCCAATTTTTCCAATAAAAAAGTTTCCACACATTTATACATCATTATTTTTTGTATCTAAATTTCTGTTTAGCAGTGTAACAAGTCAAATGTTGAAACTTATTTTGGTTAAATAGGTATAACAAATAATATTAAGTGGAAAATTTAAACACTTCAAAGAGATTTCACCTCCCAACATTTTAACACATTGATGAGACACAGCTACCTCTCTTAATACACTCATGAACTTTTCTCTACGCTGAATAGTAAGCAGTGTCCTATTCACAGCAGAAACACACATGCACACAATAGTTTTCAGAAAAGTTTAGGCAACTATAAAATCAATACAAAGGGAAAGCAGAAATATTTTTTTTCAAGCAGAAATTGTAAAGGACCTGTTCTTACATGGTACATATCCATGGATGAGGTTATAGTGTGTTGTGGCTGAAGTGCCGCATAGTTGTAGCTCAGAAGAGCATGTGATCAGACAACCTGTAGAACACACTAAGAAGTTCTGTTTCAGTAATGATTCACAACAGCTAAATGGGTAAAGTGTTCCATGAAAGAAACAACAATTTACAAATGAGCACTGTAGGGAGTGGTCCCTTTTTCCATCCCTTCATTCAGATCTACAGCACAGAAGATTCTCACACTTTACTACTTTGCTTCCATGTTCATCTTTCTTCAGGAATATGCTTGGACCACATGCAATCCAACAAGATCCCTCTAATACTTCCAGAATTGTTTCCCAAAGACTCTCCCACATCCTTTTGTTTGTCTGTTCTAGAAAAATAACTGCTTATATGGTTCTTCAGTCCTCAGAATCTAACGTGGTCCACTGAAGTTAGCTATATTATTAGACTCTGTGTCAGACAAACTAAAGTTCTTATTTATTCCTATAACAAACAGCTATGTGTCCATTTAATCCAGTCTCACATGTTCCTGGATGATCTGCTCATGTGAAACACATTCCACTTCTTTCTTCCTCCTTCTGTCATTCCCCATTCTTCCTCTCCCACCTTCCTCTCATCCTCTCATCAAAGCCTGCAGCATGCTCATCAGTGCTGTAAAATACCCAGCACAGTCTATTCTGAGACATATTACTGGTCTCTAATCCCTGAAAAATTATATTGTTCTTAAAAAGCTCTCATGCATGAGGAAGTTAAAAATGTATTTCAATCACTTTAAACAAATACTGAAAGTTTCCACTGAGCAATAACAATTCCTGGATAGAGACAAGAGAAATTTGCTTTAGTTTTCTGATGTTCACTTGTAAGCTCGATGCAGTTAAATTCAGTTAAAGACAGCCATGCTAGCTTTATTAACACCGTTAAATCAGGGGGTTAGACGTCAAGCCCTCAAATTCTCAGTACCGTCTAAACCTCTCCTAACTTCTTCTGGCACATCTTGAACTCTGAAGTTCAGAGTCTTCTAAAAATACACAGTGGGAGTTGTAGGGCCAGCTGGCAGCAGCACCTCTGCCCCACAACATGCCGTGGGCATGGGGACGGCCACAACCCTGCACCCACAATACCATCTGGGTGAGAAGTCATGAGAATGACACCAGCATCAGTGGTGACAGCATGGAGCAATGCCAAGAGCCCTGGCCTGACACACAGAGTGAGAGAGGGCTGCCAGATTTATCCACATATTCATTGCCTCCCTGAAATCATATCTCCACTCAGGATATTGTTGTATGTAAAGTGTAAGAAGCACAGCACCAAAACAGCTTGGAGGAGAAGGATCGTTACAGTGGCTGTAGTATTATTAATACACAAAACAATTTATTTATTTTCAGAAAGCAATAATGTAGAGAGACAGGAGAAAAAAAAAAAAAAAGGGGTGGGGGTGGGGGAGGGGCATACTTTACAGCTGAAAATTAGAGGGCTTGATTTCTCTTGTCTTATTTTCAGTTCTGATGTCTAATCCACATTGCAATGATAGCAGGGAAAAATTTCTGCTCCTGTTTTCCTGCAAGTCCTACAGTTCCCAATGCCATTTCTGCAGCTGACTCCAGGCTTTCTCCTGTACAGCTTCCTGATATGTTTAATTGCACAATGCACTCATCTGTTTTTTGTTTTTTGTTTGGCTTTTATGCAAAAATTCTTCACAGTAGGGAGTGAAAAACTGCTTTAAGACCCAAGCACAAATTCTAACGTGCAAATGAAAACATAAGCAGTTTGGATATTATTGTGCTTCTTCCAATTTTTTCATACCTTCAAGGAAGTGAGAAAAACAATGGGCTCAAAAGGTACAGCATATATTCATTAACTCTACTTAAATAACAGTGGCATCACATTAATTAAACACCATTAACTAAACACCATTCAGTATTGCATACCTAAACAGTACTGCATTTTAAAATTGCCAGCTGCATTGCATACAAACACTGAACCACAAAGAAAGCAAAAAAAAAACCACAAAAACAAATACAAAAACAAAAACAAAAAAAACAGAAATTCTTCTTATTTTGCATACACTATATAATTGATTTTACAATCCTTTGAAATGTCTGCAAGCTGCCTTCAGGCACTTTATGCATCTAAAATGAAAAATATAAGATTTATTCTGTTACTTTGCACTACTACCTAGATCACAGTTTGCAAGGATATACCTGCTAGAAATACATCTGAAGCATTAGGGAAAACACAAGTTTTTCTTCAGCATCATGGAGAGAGGCTTTCTTGTTTCCTATTGTTCTTTAACAAAAGTCTATTCACTCCCACCAAGCACTTGCTTCTCTCTGCCCCTTTTAACTTCAGCTCAAAGAACTGATGGATCAGCTGAACCTTTTCCTCCAAGTCTGCAAATTCCTCTTCAGTGCAACAATTTATTTATTTATTTATTTATTTTTGTTACGTACTAAATAACAGGCATAAGAAGATAATTTTACATGCATGTTTGCAGAACAGTAAAGACTCCGCTTTGGAACTGCGTTTTCATCTCTTTTCCATCATGATATTCTTTAGGAGAATTTGAAGAGGAGTAAATGTTGACTAGTTATTCTGTATTCTGGCCTCCTCTGTCTAAAATTTGCCTTGATGTCATTGGTGGGGACAAGGAAGCAGCAGATCGCTAAGCTGTATAATGAAGAGTGTTGGCATCAGGGACAATTGAGTAAACAATATTACATTAAGCCTGAGGCTCACACAAAACTTTAAAACTAAATATGGTTGGTTAAGTATGAGGTTGTGCAGAGCACAAGCCTATAGCGCCCAGTCAAACCTGCTTTCAAAGGAAGCCCTCAGCAGAGCTGATAGACTCATATGCTTGAGTAAAGTATGAAGATGGATTGGATTTGTACTTGGATTGTACTGTGTTGCTGATGATATGTTAGGATGCCTGGGGACTTGTCCAATCATACTTTTACTACTGTAAATCTAATACCATATATACAATTAAGAGGGTAGTGCATATTCATTGACTTCAAGGGAGTTAGTTTGGATTTGCACACATTAAATTACTGTTAGAACAATACAAGGACATGCACCTGCAAGAAATAAATTAAAGGTGCACTAAATTGTATTTAGCATTACTTTGAACCCTATCCGGAGGAAGTATATCATGGAACAGCCCTGTACTGCTCCAAGATAATCCATGGAATAATGAACTCCTTGCTGAGCTTTTCAGTATTACTAATGTGAAGAAAAATTGGCACAAGTTGGGAATGCTAAAATATTCAAGAGACTGAGTGATGAAGGAAGATCAAGAAGACATGAACAAACAAACAAACAAGCCAAAGCACGGTCAGCAAGGCTGAAAAATGATTGCAAAGCAACATAACAACGGTTCTGTGTATGAGTGCCCTGTGTACAGATGAGAGAGGATTAGGATGGTGTACAAAAGTATAATTCACTGTTACAAAGAGTTATAAAATAGAAAACAAAGGCTCACAGTTATAAAATAATTCCTCTTCCTGAAATAACAGCTCAGAAGAAAAGTTTCTGTGCTTAGGACACACATTACTGAACAAAAGAAAGCACTACAAAAATGTGCTGGAGCAAACACTTCTGCACTGAAATGAGGTGGATTAGAAGAATTCAAGATTTCTAATATTTCTGATTTGAGGTTTCCTACACTTATAATGCATGTCATCTCACACTGTCCGTGTCTGCTTCTTAAGACAAAGATCTCACAATGATATTTTGTGCATGTGCTTACATGTGTACACACGTAGTAAGGGACAGAGAAGTGTCAGGAGATAGTTAGATATCATTTTTACCTGGGGCACAAATTATAGAAGTGTTCTGAATTCAGATGTATCTTGAATAGATATTTATCCTGTTGCCTGGGGGAATGAGACATTAAAGCTCAAAGAAACAAGAGAAGTTAATGAAAGAGAGCCAAATTTTCTGCTGGCATAATTTCATTAGAGGGAAGTGCAGCTGCCCCCACATACATAGCTAAGAAAGCTACTTGATTGATGAAGAGAGAAGTGGGAGTGCACCTAAATGTGTGGTTTCAAATTGTATTTTTCATTGTCAGCACAAATCCTAATTGCAACAAAGGCCAATTTTTATTTATTACTCATTTCAGAATTTTCATAGCTTACATATATGTATATAGTCTTGCATTTCACAATTTCAGAATGAGCATCTAAGATTGTTCTGATATATATAATCACTATAAAGTATGCCTTACACTGAAGAAATGCACTACTTTCACACTTTTTTCATTTCTGTAAAAATAATATACAGAACAACAAAATATACAGTCTTCAGCATTTTATAGTTATTTTGGGAACAGCAGTTTCTTCCACGTAATGAAGTAAATTATTCTTACAAAGCACCTAACAGCAACTTAATTAACATTACCAGAGTTCTAAAGGAGATATCCACTGGGGGGTAACACCCATTGCAGAACACAGGGATGACTGTGTTCAAAAAATGTTTAGATACTGGGACATGGTTTAGTGGGGAAATATTAGTGGTAGGTGGATGGTTGGACTGGATGATCTTGGAGGTCTTTTCCAACCTTGGTGATCCTATTATTCTGTAATTTTATCATATGTATGTCTGTATGAAGCATTTGGGGGTTACTAATATATAGAAATGATAAGATCTGTTCACTCATAACTGCAAAAATGTAAAACTTCCAAGTGCAGGAGAATCTCCTAGTGATATCCACAAAATTCACTAAGTTAGGCCATGAGTTAGCAGGCCTGATGAGGCCAAAGGTCTAGCAGCCTTCCCAAACTAAATGCTTCTCCACATCCAACCATCCAATCCTTCAGCAAATCTGAGACAGAGACGACTCTGGGGACATCTAATCAATGTCCCCTTTCTCTGGTGGGCTATGGGAATCATCTGGTAGATGCGCAGAAAGGAACTCTGGTCTTCCACCATCCAAACGACTGCTTCTCTTGATATCTACCTGTGCAGCCTGCTGTAGGGGGCCTGCATTAGCAGGGGGTTGGACTCGATGATCTCTAGAGGTCTCTTCCAACCCCTACAATTCTATGATTCTGTGATTCTCATAGACAGTTTAGCTGCTACTTAGGATATTAAAAAGTTGCAAAACAAGAATCTACAGTTAGGACTCAGATTTAATCTACTGCTCTTTCTAATTCTTGACATAACTCAGTTCATTCTGTACTTCATTTTATTCTATTTTATTTGTCTAAGGGCAGAGCATAAAAAAAGGAGTGAAAAGTTCACATATTTGATAACCTCATATTGCCTACTTATGACAGTTATTTAGGAAACATGGTCTGGAATTGGAACTTCTGCCTCTTTGCTACTAAATTAAGATGGAAATTAAACCATTCTCTCTCTCTCTCTCTTTTTTTTTTTTTTTTTTTTTTTTTTTTACTATATACAATGGAGAAAAAAAAGTACTGTCTGCTCAGTTCTTTGAATGTAAACTATGCAAACATTTTTCTTTAGGCTATAACCCTTCATCTGGATTCCAGACTGATGGAGGTACCTCCCTCCAGACCTGAATGAGAGAACTAAACACAAAGACTTTTGTCATATTTCTGTCCTCAACAATTCCCCACTAGCTATTCCAGGTAATGTTTAAAGAAGCATGATGTTTTTTGGCAGCATTTGTTTATTCATAAGGCTGCTTTAGCTCCCAATTTGAGGTTCCTAACTCTCTCAAGAGGCTCAAGTGCAAGCAACAGGCACTTAGCATTGGTTTTGAATCCCACTCCAGGAGCCAGACATACAAAAACTATTGTTGCAAGACACTTTGACACAGCATTCCCTCACTTCATAATACTGATTTCCTGCAGTCACTATCTACTATGTTTTACTTTCATGTCTGCTGTGCATATAACATACAGCAAGCAGCATAATTCACTGGTAAACTGTCTTTTGAAGTTCATTCCCTATAACTGAATATAAAATTTTCAGGTATTAATGTTATAGACCCTCGTAGTGGCACTATATTTGAACCATGATACAGGATGTTTGTGGAGTGAAAATGTATCTCAAGTTCTCAATTCATAGGTCATCAGTTACTGCAGGTATCTGTCACTCAACTGCAATGATCCATCCTTTATCCAGGAGCTTGGGAAAGTAAGCAGCTGTGAGGATGCTTTATTGAGAATTGTAATGTTGCTACAGAAAGCTAATTCAGACTATCCAAACCTCAAAAGTATTAATTCCTTTTGTTTTCTTCTGAGCTATTAGTGAATTTACCGCAGAGCAGTCTGAGTACACATTCTTGGTCTAGTTATTATTTCTTGCTCTAAGGTAAATACTTTATAGACACGTTTTTGTTTATTTAATGAGTGACATGGGAGCTTCCACTGAGTGCTAAAGTCTATTAAAAAAGCTGTGGTACAGGGCTACAAGACTTACAAGGTATGTAAACCACACAGTGAACAGTGACTGTATTCCTACTCAATGGTTAAAGGCACAAAAGAACCATGGGAACCTTGCTCCAGCCTTTATTTCTGGCTTTAGTAAAACAAACCTTAATTCTTTATTTGTCAAATTACTATCTGTTACAGTTTGAACTTTCCTTAAGCTTTATTCTCCTAATGAAGTTTAATCTGCCTCTGGCTTAGAGCAAAAGAGCTTTGTGTGTTCATGTGTATGCAGTATGAATGTGATTTTGCAGAAAAGGAAGTATTCTGAAAGGTAGGGGCTAAAATCAGTGGAAAATGGAAGCCAGCCTATTGCCCTTGTTTTTCCAGCTGTCAATTTTTACTCTAATAAAGTAGATAGTATTTCTTTACAACCCCATTAGTTTTTCCTAAGCAAACTGACAATACCATTCACTGTTCTGTGAATGCAATCTCCATAATTTATGCTATTCTTCTGTGAGAAATGCCCTGAACACTTGTGTGTAGAAAAAGGAACCTTTCAGAAATGTGTTCGGAGGCCCAAACATCTCTTCTACTTTATTTTACTTTTTTACTTGGGCAGAAGACTAGATACAGAAGGCAGCGACTATGAATCAAATTGGAAGAGACAGTAAGTGTGAAGAATTGTCAAGGCTGTGCACATTTTAGCTTGGCAAAATAGCACACGGTCTCTTAAGGAGCTTAGAAATAAATAACAATGGATTTTAAAGAAAAGGAAGGACATTAAAGAGATCAGCTCTATAAAATCCTTCTATAATTATACTATTTGAAAGACAGCCAAAATGGGGGTTGGGAATGGTGCAGAAAGTAGGAACTCCGCTACGTTAGACAATGTATGGTTTCACATAAGCTCTTCTGTTAGACTTGTGTCTACAGAGCAGATAATCAGCTTTCCGATCCATAGTTCTGTAATGTGTGAATGTTTCTTCAATGTGTTGCACTGTTTCAGACTGAATGGGTCTAGCTACAAACAGAAGTCAAGATCAGAACAGGAAGAAAAACTTTGCAGCCACAGAAATTCCACATGACATTTGTAGAGGTTGCTCCCCCAGTGCTTACATTTCTTGAGTATTTGCAAGTCTCAGTTACTATGAAATTTTATTTTATCAACATCTCAGTGAATAAAGAGGTAGCATGAACACAAAATATGTACTAGCAGTATTATAAAGTTTATAAACATTTATAGGTATCTGATGTTTCTTCTGAAATATTGAAACATTAAGCTTCTTTTCTTTAAGGATGCTTTGGAGCTGAGTTTTCCTACATCTCTTAATTTGAAAAATCTTTTCTTCATTTTGACTTCACATAATTAAAGTCAAATTAGCAAGGCTGGTATTTGGCTTTTATTTTTTCTCTTCCACTAAAGACCTGAAATATAGGGAGAAATATTCTTACTCTTAATCCAACTCAGAAGAATCATTATTCTCAGCATAATGGAAAAAAGACAGCTTTAATGAGACAGATATGAAACATATTTAATGGGGTACAGGAGAGACAGAAATAAATTATCACTGCCCATCCATCCCCAGATTATTCCCACTAGCTAAAACAAGAGTCAGAAAAGCTCTGCTGAGAAAGAGATAGCACTCTGCTTTTGACTTCACCCCTTCTCAACTGCAGTGTAACATTCTCTCAATTATGAAAATTAAATATTGTCAAACATGAACATATTAACTAACAATATGAGGCAATACAATTACAGGGAAGTGCTATTTCCTTAACCTTTGTATGAACTTGTAAATTACGGACTTCTTTTTGTAGCAGTTGCTTGACATGCCTCATTTTAGTTGCTGCCAGTTGTCATAAGATAACAAAGTGCACAGAAACCTTTAATTCTGACTCCACCAGACAAACCTCAACAAAAGTCTTGTGTAAAGTTGTGTGGGGTAGTGGCTAAAGAGAAAAGAGGAGACAACAAACCTGCAAACCAACTTTGCTATATAAATAATACAACGTGGCAATTACTGGCATAGGCAGGAAAAAAGGACATCAGCAAATGTGTAACACTCCCATCATTCCCAAGGGACCAGCCGGGGCTGTCCTCAAGGCTCTAAGTGCCAACTCCAGTTACACAGACTGAAACATCTGAAGGAGGTGAACTCTTCATGCTGAAGCAGGGATGTAAGAAAAAATAATAGAATCATAGAATATCCCAAGCTGGAAGGGACCCATAAGAGTGGGGAACTGGGCAATCTGATCTACTACCTGATCTAGCAAATGGCAGCCCTGCCTGTGGCATGGGGGTTGGGACATGTTGATCTTTGAGGTCTCTTCCAACCCAAGCTGTTCTATGATTCTATGATTCAATGACAAGTATCATCAAATTCAACTCATGGCTCCCCAGAGAACGATCCAGAAATCAGACCTAGATCTAAGAGCTTTACCCAGACGTTTCTTGAACTCTAGCAACTTGATGCCATGATCACTGCCCTGGGGACACTGTTCCAGGGCCTAGCCACCCTCTGGTGAAGAACCCTTTCCTGATATCCAACCTTCCCCTCCCCTGGCATAGCTCCATGCCATTCCCTCAGGTCCTGTTGCTGTCACACAGAGCAGAGCTCAGCGCTGCCCTTCCGCTCCCTGTGAGGAGCTTCAGCCGCCATCAGGTCTCTGCTCAGCTCCTCTGCTCTGGGCTGTGCAAACCTGGGGACTTCAGCCACTACTCCTCTGTCTTGCCATCCAGACCCTTGCCCACCTTCGTTCTACCTTATTATTTAATTTCAATCTAGCTTTCATTAGCAAATTGAATACTCTCTCACAGAGAAAAAAAAAAAGACCAAAACACTGAAGTGTCGCGTAACACTGTGTTCACAGCATGCCTTCTGTTACAGTAGGAAATGATAAAATGTAGATTTTTTGATTCTAATGGAAAACACAATAATGATCCAAAGGTCATTAACATCACTGGATTTCAGAAGGTTTGCTTTTGCTAAATTAATTGTCTTTAGTTTTTCTTGTGTTTTGCCAAAATCCTAAAGAAGCATAGGAGACAGACTGCAGTGGTTCACACCATATATGCTATGGACAAACATCTGTGGACTTTTTTAAAATTAAAATGCATCAGACATGAATACTGATTTATTTTAAGTTTTGTACCACAAGGTTTTATACCACAAAGTTCTGTAAGACGATCTTCATTTTGAGTGTGTGTGCGGTATCCATAAAATTAAACTCAGAATGAAATCTAGAAGAAATGGACTTTCTGTGCTTTTTTTCCTTCTAAAGTGTTTCCTTAGGTTTTGACATTCTGTCTTGCTTCTTTCTGGTTTCTTACTGTATCTAGACTGCTCAGGTTACACTGGAGCAGCAGTTTTCAGTTATAATAATAATAATAATAATAATCTTGCAAGACTTTAGCATTCTGGATCACTGTGCATGTCACTGTCTGTCTAGGACCACATCAAGGCACAATATGCTCTTTCCTGCGCTGAGTATTGCTGTACCATAAACAGTAGGCTAGAATTTCTGTCTGGGTGGGATATGTACTCAAGCAAAAAAGGCTTAATCCTATAAAACCATTTACATGTATTATGGTCTACAAGCAGACCAACACCAGATCTGTTATTCCCTTTACCTTGCTTCAGTCTCCTTTCTCTTTTGTTGGAGACAAGGCAGAAAAGGTGTGGCAGCTGGGCAAACAGAGGCAGCATATTTTGCTATGAACTGTGACCCCCCAGATCCCAAGCATTATCAAGGGAAAAGAACCATTGCTTTATCACAGAACAATCTTGTTGGTGTTTTCTGTCATTGAGGAAAATATCAAAGCATTTATTTTTCTTCTAACAAATTTGAAAGAAAATTGTTTTATTTGTTCTTCAAAATTTATCTTTATTTCTTCTGGTTTTTCTTATCATTGGTATTTATTATAGTAGATAACAGCTGCTGAAAGCTTTCAATCACAGAGCTTTTGAAGGCTCATGGAAGCATCAAGCTAATGTTTTCAAATGGCTCTGGGATCTGAACAGCTATCCTCAGGATTAAGGAAGATGAAATGAAAATGAAAACTTCTTTTCAGACAAAATCCACCTGTCCTTTACCACACAGGGAACAAATCTATTTCACAGAGGGGAGTTTAAACCAATGAACCAACATGTTTTCTAGTTTATAATTCATATAAAATCTGTTTTGGTCCTATTTTGATATTGTCAGCATGACATAATGCTGTGAGTTCCTCAAATGACATAAATTAGATATTTTAAATTAATAGGGAGCTGGCTTTTCATATTAACTGTTTGTGCAAATTCATTTATGTAGAGAGATTGAAAGGTGTGCTCAGGAAGTTCTAAGGAAACTTCTGTGAAAGTGGCTGGCAGGCTCTTTCCTTGTGACACTCAAGCCTCAAGAAATACTCAGTAACTAACAGAGGGCACAACATCCATATTTATCCATAGTCTCAAAAAACCCACCTCAGTAGTATAATCAAACCCACTTAGGACAATAAAAGAGTCCTTTTTTCTTCCCCAGCTGAACTGTTAGTCAGAGACCATTACTGCTCATCTGATAAGTTAAGGCAAGTTCCTCTGAGAAAAGCTGGGCAGCCTAACAAGTAATATACTTTTTATGCTTTTTTCAAAGATTCAAAATAATGCAGTATCAGTTACATGATTGAAAAGATCAACCTCATAAACGCATATCACATTACCAGACTTTTGTATGTGTGTTCCATGTCTGCATTGTTAAAGAACAGAGCTTAATCTCACAAGGTCAGTCACTGAATACAAAATACCACAACTTGATAAAATTTAAGATGATATGCATATGAAACATGATGTGGCCAGGTAGTTTCTCTGTATGCAGTTTTAATATTATTTTTCCATACTTTTTCCCTACATACCTCTGTAATACATCAGAACTCTCCCAGAAGTAGACACATATACCCCCACAACCACAGTATGTACTATATAAAGTTGATTTATCTGCTATACGTAACATTATATATGTGTACAGATACAAACTTTGAAAATAAACAGGAACCAGATGTCAAAGAAAGAAAAGATCTAGTATCTGTTCTGAGACCGAAGGTACACTGTCAGATTTAGTCAGAAATGTCACTTATTTTATTTTTTACAAGAATTTTGGTAGAATTTTGAAATATAAAACAAAATCCTGCATCTGCACATTTAGTTGCATTTGGTG
This sequence comes from Excalfactoria chinensis, assembly GCF_039878825.1. Taxonomy (NCBI): domain Eukaryota; kingdom Metazoa; phylum Chordata; class Aves; order Galliformes; family Phasianidae; genus Excalfactoria; species Excalfactoria chinensis. Next base: position 9,879,934 of record NC_092825.1, on the reverse strand, counting down.
TACTCCGTCATTACATGTAGTAATTTATTCATCGTGCTACAAGTAGTAACAAAGCAATCTTTTTGTTTGTTTGTTTGTTTAAACAAGACAAGAATGAGACTACATACAGAAAATACAGACAGAATCGTCTGACAGATTGCTTTTGTATTATTTCATGTAATGCAGCATATCTAAGGCTTCATTAACATTCATTAGAAGAGGTACTTGTATATTCTGCTGTTCAGCCAGAGATAGGTACGTGTTCTTCCCTTCTAGGCCAAGGAGCTGTAATGCATTTAACTGTAAGAAATGAAATCACACAGCATACAAGATTTCAAACAGGCACAGTAATTTGCAGTCGGCCTCCTGAAGAAAACTGAATTCCTGATGTAGAGTGTTTATAGCTTCCACTGTGGACACCCAGGCTGCCAGGTCATTTGGGTCACACTTCTGACCTTCCTGAGGAAAGTTAGATTTCTTCTTCTGAACAGCCAGATTAGCTGGTTAAGTGTCCTAGACTCACTGCCAAACTTGATACCAACATCTTAATGCTCACACCTGCTGAATACTGATAAACTCCCAGAAGTGCAAAGCCCGCAGGTTGGAATGTATGTCTGAAGGTTATGCTGCCCAAACTCCTCTCAAAACAGGCCTTACTACTGAGGTGAGATGGGGTTACACAGGACCTCATCTCGCTAAATTCAGAATATCTGGAAAGTTCGTAACTTGCCTGAATATCCTCTTTAAAGGGTGAAAACAAAAACCTACAATAGTAACAAAAAATAAAGGAAAAGTGTTACTATTTCTAAATAGTTTGCTAAAACCTCTGACATTTGTGTCTTGTCACTGTGCATCTCTGAGAAGTGCCTGTCTTTGCCCTCTTCATAATCTCCCATTAGTCAGCTGGAGGCAGCAGTGAAAATGCCCCTCAACTTTCTCTTCACCAAGCTGCCTCAGCCTCCCTCTGCACATCACATGTTCCAGCCTTATAACAGATCTGTGGTATCTCATTGGGTATTTTCCATTTTCATGTCTCTCTCTTATGAGTGGGGCTGGCAAAGACAACAACTGTCTGCCCCTGATTTCTCCACAGATCAGTGAAGATGAGAAAGCTAATATCTTTAGATAGTTGAAGTCAGCTTCACAGGAGCTGCAGATTGCCTCTGCAGCAGTTGTTATGACTGAATGGTTTAGTACAATGAGAGCTTGAGCAGTGTAAGTTCATCCCAGCTCCTTGTGCCTGTATGTATTCTCCCTAAGGCCACTAACCTCTTGTTGACTGCTCTCATTCTCTAGAGAAATAGTTTTTCTCAACAGGACCCTTGAAAGCAAAAGTGTCCCACATCTGCAATTGCTCTCTCACACATTTCCACATAGGAACTATATCAGCCAAGAATCAGACCCACTTTGGACAAAGCTCAATTTCATCTGCTCAGAAAACAGGTTGGGGCTATCACAGGCCCAAGGCAGGAAAAATAACCAAAGGGAACAGTAAACAGTGTGTGGCCACCTTGTTTATTCAGAGTGCTGCAGTTTGTTGATGTTACATGCCATCTCAAGTTTAGCTGATCTTAGATGTTAGGTGCTTTCACTCATATCTCCGGTTATTTGAAAGGGAGCTTTCTCTTACTGCCTAGAGAAGCTTTCAGCAGCCACAAGAAAGCCATGAACGAAGATACAAACCTTAAAGCAAAGTTTTATCATTCAGAGTCTGAGTGAAAACAGTTCTTGCCTTTTGTACAAGACTAGGTACAATCAATTCACCTATATAGGGACAAGGCAATTAAGCAACCAAGTATACAAGTGCATCTGTTAATACAGAAAATATTTTGCTGGCAACTCATATCAAACAGGCCAGAGTTCAAAATTTTCTTTCCTGTAACTGTCAGCCCTTCAGAAAAATCAGGTGAACATCTTATGTGTAGCTTTGGTGGCCTGGGAGAAATTGACACTGTGAGAAGGTCAGGCTCCCTCATAATCAGCATTCGGCGTCTGGCTCCAACACCAACACCAATTAAAAACCACTCAATAGAAGCATGACTGTAACAGATTATAATGGAGAGCAATCTCATCACTGAATTTAGCAGTGCTGAATTTTGCTGGAGTGCTCTTACAAGGGAGAGTGCTTTGGCAATGACACCCTAAGGATCTAGAATGAAATGTACTTTTTTGTTGGCATTTTTTAAAGAAGTAAAAGGCATTTAAATCATCATTCACAGCAGATTACCTATAAATAAAACCAGCTCAAGCTTTGTTTTGTTTTGTTTTTAAAATTAATTGTTTAATTTAATTAGAAGACTCACAAACACACTTAAGTAAACTGCCACTGGAACTATGAAACCTGTTTCAGTATTGATTCAGCTGGCATAACCCTCCTCCATAAAACTCTTTTCAGAGTCCCAACATCAGGGTGGTCTGCTCTCCCCAGCTGCTATTGGAGATGCCAAATTCCTGTGCTTACCCCTCTCCCTCAGAGCCTGCTTTTACTCAAATCGACATAGAAGCAGCTTTAACTGGTCTAGCTGAAGGTACACATACATACATACATACAAGTGCAGCCAGACTTATGTCCTTTCCTTCCCATTGGCACCATACTTGTGCTTCATTAAGTCACTGCCCATTGTGAGTGTGTTGCATCAGAAGGAAGATTTCATCTGCTGAAGAAAAATACAGTGCCAAGCAAAGATGCTCCTGTGTTTCAGAGAAAAAGATTGGATCAGATAAAAGTCCATTGTTTCTTGGCTGTGGCTGGTGGGCCAAACCATGGCGGCCAGATTTGTAGCTTTTCTCTTTCATTTTCTAAACAGTGTCAGTGAAGACAGTGACGTACTTGACCACATCTGAAAGTTGCAAATGATTGTTGTAGTTTCATGTAGTGTTACCACTTCATGAATAGACTTTCAGCTGCCTGCGCAATCTTAAGAACACATTTAGGGACCTAAAAGTTCTGGAAATGGTAGAAAAGGAGTTTGAAAAACATCCAATGAAATAAAGATCACTGACATTTGATTCTTCTCCTAATGTACTTTTAAAAATTATTTTTGAAGCAGCCATAGACAAGCATCCATAAGGAAAATAAGATTGCTACAGGAACTGAATGACTGGCAAACGTCTCATTGTAAAGGGACTTACTAAAACTATAATGATATTAAATCTGAAGTAATGACTTTACAAACATGCTCCTTTTCATACTTCATCGTCAAGCATGCATACCTTTCTTTCTTTAACAGAAAATGCCAGAGAATACCTCAAAAGGCCTTTAAGCTCTTCTGTCTTTGCTACAGGTTTATCTGCCTTAAAGAAAGAAAGAAGGAAAAAAAAAAAGAAAAAAAAAAAAAAAAGATGGTGCATTATTTTCAACAGTGGCAGGAAGTGGGTTTTTAACAGAATCAGCTTAAAAAATTCCAGCTGTGATCACACTGAAGCCATCAAAAAGTTTAAGCCCAGGATCAGTTCTCCATGCCAAATAAATCCTTTTCAGGCCGCAAAAAGAAAATTTTTGATTTTTTGCCAGGCCTCTCCTTGAAAATAACATCTTAATTGGTTGATATTAAAAAAAAAAAAAAAAAAAAAAAAAAAAAAAAAAAAAGGAAAGTGCTATTCTGAAGACGTAAGTGTTTACATTTTTGTGTACTAGTTTGATCTTGTGGCTTATAAGAACACTTAACATTTTAACATGGAGACTGTCTCACCGAACTGCAATGGCAGGTATGCAGGCTGGTTATTTCAGAAGAGGTGGAAAGAGGTGGAAATTCTAAACAGTAGAAAACTGAATGTGTTATGAACTATCCTGTGCCTCTAAAACACACCAGAAAAGTCAAAATGTGAACAGCGATTCCAAAGAAAACACTTTTCATTCCTGAATAGCTGGGGCTCAGTACAGGACAAGGAAATTACAGTCTTGTTCTCTTCTGAGATCAATAATTGTTTTCAAGGAGTTTCTTTGTCATTTTTAGGTTTACAAAAATGTCTGGGATAAAAAGGAAAACATCATATGTACTGAGGTGTGTATGTATGGTGCTTTGAATACACATACCTTTTTTGAATTAAAGACAAGCTACTTCAGGATTATGAATACATCTATCCTACTGCTTTTCCCTATTTATTTTCTTTTGTGCTATTAATAATTGTGTTCATATGTGCCATGAAATCTATCTATCTTCTACTGCCATTCAAAACTTTGCTTTCTCGGTCTCTGTTATGTGAGATGGAAAGAAAATGAACCCACTCACTGAATTGCAGTCAGACACTTGCCCCATAGGTTTCCTTTGTCTCTGTAAATCTAACACTGCAGCTCCTTTAAGCTAGGTGGCTGAGATGTATAACCTGATTTACACAGATGTTAAAAGAGGAAAATATGTGCAAAATTGAATTGATTCTCTGCTGACAGAAATTGATTTCTTCTGCATTACTTGAAGTTTTTTAAAAGCAAACACATTTTTCATTAAGAAAGGTAAGGGGAAATAATATTATAAAGCAAAAGAAAAAAACAAAAACAAAACAAGAAACAACCACAAATAATCAGTATTTTTTTTCATATGATATGGAAGATAGCTTAAAGTTTTAATGTCATACATTTACTGTGTGACTGAAGATAATTCCTTTTTTCTTCATCTCATTATGCCAATCTGACCCTTTTAATAGCTTGATATGATGCCTTTAATTAAAGAATTTGGCTTCAGATTCCTTTTGACATTTTTTTCTTTTTTCTTTAAGTATTTGCCAAGAGACATTTTGTTTTTCCATTAAGCAACTTGGCAACCCAGGGTGACTGTGATGTCTCGTCATACATACTGTAAAAGATAACGTAGGTGAAGCAATCATGTATCCCAGAGCAGTAATCAAGATTAAACAGGCAGTTCAAAAGTGTGGATATTCACTTCAATCTGTTTCTACGTGCTGCATTCCCAAAAAGCATATTTGCTATTGAGATTTGAACTAAAAGTAAAATCTTCTCATAAAAATAGGTTATGTTTTTATATGAAGTATCTACTTACAGCCTCCAAATGACGATAATAATAATAAAACCTACTTCCTTCCTGAAGCTAACTGAGCTCATTAAAAATGTTATATCACAGAATCACAGAATTATAGGGGTTGGAAGGGACCTCCAGAGATCATCGAGTCCAACCCCCCTGCCAAAGCAGGCTCCCTACACCACGTCGCACAGGTAGGCGTCCAGGCGAGTCTTGAATATCTCCAGAGAAGGAGACTCCACCACCTCCCTGGGCAGCCTGTTCCAGTGCTCCGTCACCCTCACTGTAAAGAAGTTCTTGCGCACATTCGTGCGGAACTTCCTATGCTGGAGTTTCAGCCCATTGCCCCTAGTCCTGTCCCCACGCACTACTGAAAAGAGACCAGCCTCGCCACTATAGCTCCCACACCTCAGGTATTTATAAACCTGGATCAAGTCCCCTCTCAGCCTTCTTTTCTCAAGGCTAAACAGACCCAGTTCCCTAAGTCTCTCCTCGTAGGGGAGATGGTCCAGGCCCTTCACCATCTTTGTGGCCCTCCGCTGGACTCTTTCCAAGAGATCCCTGTCTTTTTTGTACTGGGGAGCCCAGAACTGGACACAGTATTCCAGATGAGGCCTCACCAGGGCAGAGTAGAGGGGGAGGATCACCTCCCTTGACCTGCTGGCTACGCTCTTTTTAATGCACCCCAGAATGCCATTGGCCTTTTTGGCTACAAGGGCACACTGCTGGCTCATGGCCAACCTGTCGTCCACCAGGACGCCCAGGTCCCTCTCAGCAGAGCTCCTCTCCAGCAGGTCTTCCCCCAACCTGTACTGGTGTATGCAATTATTTCTACCGAGATGCAAGACTCTACACTTGCTTATGTTAAACCTCATCCGGTTTCTTACTGCCCAGCTCTCCAGTCTGTCCAGGTCTCTCTGAATGGCTGCACAGCCTTCAGGCGTGTCAGCCAATCCTCCCAGCTTCGTGTCATCAGCAAACTTGCTGAGGGTGGCCACTATCCCCTCATCAAGGTCGTTGATGAAGATGTTGAACAAGACTGGACCCAGCACAGACCCCTGGGGGACACCACTAGTCACAGGCCTCCAGCCAGACACCGCACCGCCAACGACAACCCTCTGCACTCTGCCAGTCAGCCAATTCTCGATCCACTTCACCGTCCACTCATCTATCCCATACTTCCTCAGCTTTGTTATAAGGATGTCATGGGGGACCGTATCAAAAGCCTTACTGAAATCAAGGTAGACTACATCTACCGCTCTCCCCCCGTCCACCCAGCTAGTGACATCTTCATAAAAGGCCACCAGGTTGGTCGAGCACGACCTCCCCTTGGTGAACCCATGCTGAGTACTCCTGATAACCTCCTTTTCTCCCAGTTGTCTGGAGATGGCATCCAGCACAAGCTGTTCCATCACCTTCCCTGGGACAGAGGTGAGGCTGACTGGCCTATAATTACCCGGGTCATCCTTCTTGCCCTTTTTGAAGACTGGGGTGACATTGGCCATCCTCCAGTCTTCAGGCACCTCCCCAGTTCTCCAAGACCTTTGAAAAATTACAGAGAGCGGCTTAGCAATAACCTCTGCCAGCTCTCTCAGCACCCGCGGGTGCACCCCATCAGGTCCCATGGATTTATGGACATTAATGTTTCCTAAGCACTCACGGACCACCTCTTCCCTGACTAAAGGGAAATCTCCCATTCCCCAGATTCTCTCATCAACCACCGGGGACTGGGATTCCTGGGGGAGAGCCCTTTCACTAAAGACAGAGGCAAAGAAGGCGTTCAGTATTTCCGCCTTCTCAGCATCCCCCGTTACCAGAACACCCCCCTCACTTAGTATGGGGCCCACATTCTCCCTAGCCTTCCTTTTGCTGTTAATGTACTTAAAAAACCCTTTTTTATTATCCTTTATCTCCTTAGCTAGATTCAGCTCCAGGTGGGCTTTAGCCTTCCTGGTCGCATCTCGGCAGTCCCTGACTACATTCTTATATTGTTCCCAAGTGGCCAGACCCTTTTTCCACATATCGTGTACTTTCTTCTTTCTGCGGAGCTTGCACATGAGTTCCTTACTCATCCACGCAGGTCTCCTGGCACCTTTTCCTGACTTCTTAGTTACAGGGACACACCGATCCTGAACCTGGAAGAGGAGCCGTTTGAATGCTAGCCAGCTCTCACAGGCCCCCTTGCCTTCTAGCACCCTGGCCCACGGGATGGCCCCAAGTAAGTCCCGGAGGAGATCAAAGTTGGCTCTCCTGAAGTCCAGGGTAGCAATCCTACTTTTTGTTTTGCTTCCTCCGCTCAGGATCTCGAACTCCACCATCTCATGGTCGCTACAACCCAAGTTACCCCCGACTTTTACTTCCTTAACTTTTACTTTTATTAACGAGTCCTTCCTTGTTGGTGAGAATAAGGTCCAGCAGCACCCCGCCCCGCGTCGGTACCTCGACCATCTGCATTAGAAAGTTATCTTCAATACACTGCAAGAATTGTCTGGACCGCGCATGCTTGGCCATATTGGTCGTCCAGCAAATATCTGGATAATTGAAATCCCCCAAAAGTACCAACGCCCGGGAGCGTGATGCTACTTCCAGTTGGCTACGGAAGGCCTCATCAACCTCCTCTTCCTGATCAGGAGGCCTGTAGTACACACCCACTACAGTGTCCCCCTTACCAGCCTGGCCCTTGATTCTCACCCACAAGCTCTCGACTGCTACATCACTCATATCATACTTCAGAAGAGCAAGGAAGTGTTACATCCTGAGATGGTGGCCAAATTCTATTTTTGAGAGAATTAAGACCTTAGCCCTGAAGGATTCTCACAGAGTTACCTCTCATCTCATGGTGATTTGGTGGTATACAGGAGCTGTGTACTGATGAAATGCTATTCCAGAGATTTTTCTATCAAGCTGTCTGGATGGAGAAGGGGTGGGGATTAGAAGAATATTTGTTTCAGATAATAATGTAATACCCTGGATTGCAGTTTCTTGTACATGAAATAAATGACGGTGACTGGATAGCTTTTCAAAATGTTAGCTTTGTTTTTTATTGATGTCTTGGAACGCGTAGGTTTTTTTTTAAGGTCTTAAAATATTTATACTGCATTTCTGAAAATAATCTAGATGTAATCTGGGTTTTTAATTGTGAAGGAACATTCATAAACTATAGTTTTGCACATATAATTTGATGTTTAAGAGAAGTTGGGAATATACCATATACTAGCTATTCCTCAAATGGCAAGGAAACATGACCTCCACCAACCGTACCCACAAAAGGAGCAAGAGATTCTTTTATCAAGGAGAGAATGTTATCCTTATATTTACCATAATAAAGAGACAAATAGATTTATTGGGAGGGCATGATGGTCCTACCACCAGAAAAAGGGTGGTTTCTTGTGAGAGGCAGAGCTATCACTCCTCATCTCCATTCTGCTGTGGTACCAGAGTTTTTGCTCCAGTGTATCAGCAGGCATGAGTCCTGCTTTCCAAAGAATTCATATCAGTGATGGATGAAATCACATGATGCAAATGCAAAGCATCTTCTCATACAGACTCTAACTGTACCAATTCTGAACAGAACAAGGATGGATGTACAAAGGGAAAGGAGGAATAATTAACAGTGTTAGCCCTTCATTAATCACTATCTTCCATTTCACTACCAGAAAGACACACTTATCTTTATTTGCACACAGAGAGGTGTCAGAACTTCTGATTCATGCAGGTGAAGTATTTTTCGCACCTCGGGCACATCCCTGAGGTCCCAACTCTGTAATTGGTTGAAGAGGGGAAAACACAAACTTCTTTTAACCTGATGCTTGTTGCAGCCATAACAATCTGAACGTAAGATGAGATGGCACACTGGAATGGAAAATAGTCCTTATCAAAGGCCCTTCCCCCAAGAAAGAGTGCCTAGTCTTTTTTGAGGAGTGTAATTGAGAACACTCATAAGACAGTACCAAAAGGAATGAAATACACATGTTGAGGGAACAGCCAGTTCAAGTTGCAGGATAAGGTCTTGGTCTATGTATTTATTCATGCTAGGATCTCAGTCAATGCACTTCAATAAAATGAGTAATTGTTGTGAGTCACATCACTAATTACATCTTATACACAAAAAGGCTTGTGCAACAACACATATCAAAGAGCACTGTGAACTCATCCAGTACGGAAACAGCTCACAGAGAAGCCCTTATTACTGATAATAATTCTGAAAAAGATAGGGTATTAGAAATGTCTATGACATTTTTCCTCTCATTGCATTTCTTTTAAACATAAAAGATGCGTTGTATAATAATGGAAATAAGTCTATGTAGAGACTTTAGCATTTGCTTGAGACACAAAATACAAGGAAGAAATACAACAAGAGGACAGTAGAATTGCCCAAGATAGCTATTTGCTCCGTGAAAAGCAGAGACAGCTAATAATGTACTGAATCTGCAGAAATGCTCTAAAAAAGTTTTGATTTTTCTACACTAAAAAAAAAAAAAAAAAAAAAAAATTAAATAAAAATCAAGTAATGATGGTTCAGATACAGGTGAAATTGAATGACCTGGGAAAAAGATAAGATTAAAGGGAATAAATAAGTTCTTAGACTTTCTAGCATGCAAGAAACAGTCATGTCTTCTCAGACTTCGCAAAGTTTACATGAGTAATTCATCCAAGCATAGGATTACTTTTCCCTTAAACTTGGGGCCTGATAATTAATTACCTAGTAGACCATGTTCTTATTTATGTTGTCCTATAAGGGTACTTTTAGAGACTTCAGAGAACCTATAATCAACAAGGGAAACATTGCCTATGATTTCAGCTTTATTACTTGAGTTTTCACAGCTGAAGTCAAACACATACAATCTAACTCTGGATACAGTATCAGTAGAATACATTTTCTTCCCTCACTCTTTCAACAATGACAGAGAAGCCAAGTTAGTTGCACTGTTGCTGACTGAGAGTTAGTGTGAAAACAATCAGGTTTAATGTTTATTTGGCAATGGATTCTCTACCCATTAAACTCTAGAAGGAGTTTAATGAGTCAGGCTTTTATCCCATACTACCTTTAATATCTCTTAGAAAATATTGTATGTTACATTTAACTCATAGCCTACTCAAATAATTTAATTTATATACAAGATTCATTTTATTATATCTCTATCTGTTGATTTGTAACAGTAAAAGACTCCATATACAGAGAAAACAAAGATCTAAAAGCTACCTCCAGTTGTAATTTGTAAATTACTGGCCTTTCATAATAACCCAAGATTTAGTTTCCAGTTATATCAAGTGTAACAATACTAACTTCACTGCTAAAGAGAAGATTTTCAGTTGACAATATTCAAGAATGTTAAATTTTTAGATCTCCAGTGTGAAACAGAATTGAATTTTCATATGGTTGGTGCTCAGCTTTTTGTAAATCAGCATCATTTGAGATCTATTAAGCTGTGAAAGCCACAACTCAGTCACTTCTGAGAAAATATGATTCATGATTTGCTAAATATTATACCACTAAAAATACACTCAAGGGATTTCTAGGTAAGTTCTTAATAAATAAATAAACGAAATAAAACAATGTATCACTTCTTTTCCCCCCCCTCAATTTAAAAAACGAAAAACCAACAACTTCATTTTGCATGTAACTTTTATTCCACAGACACCACCAAATATTCAATCAACTGTTTAAGCAAAAAGCATTGCCTACTAGAATGTCATCAGCACAAAGTCCACCAAATAATAAATGAACTTTTTATTAACTGTGGTAACATTAACATTACAATGAGGGATTGTTTAGAAACAAGTTGTACTGCTGTTGCTCAAGAGCTCAAAGAAAACGGTTCTCAGTTCCTTTATTTCTCCTTGAGGGTAACCACAGGGGTTGCATTAAATCTTTTTAAATATGTTGACAGTTGAATGTGTGCTGCTGTTGCTCTGGTGACATTTTATGCTTTTTAATTGTCATTAATGAAGCTGACTGATACTCTCTTAAAAGCGCTTTACGTGTTCTAGCAATTTTAAGACAAAAAGAGAAACAAAACAGTCTGCAAATTAGCCTTGATCCACTTCTCTTATGGAATTTTCACGGTAGACAATGGGAGAATCTGCATGGGAAATATCTTCTTGGCCAGACATTTTAGGTAGGAATGCATGAAACGTTCCCAGTAAACTGTGAAATTATCACTTGATTTTGCCTCTGTATAAATTCAAAGTTCAAATATGGGCCTGAATACATTTTCAAAAAATAAGTAGTGGAAATGCTTTGACAGATTCAGAGTCTGATATTAAAGCAGCTCAGCCCGGCTCACACTGGGCTTTTAGTAAGTTTGAAAACATAAATGGGAGCTGGAACAAAAAGTTTGAAACTATCCTGGCATCTCATAACTCTACTGTTGTTATGATAATACTCCCACTAGCCTTGAGAAAGGCTTGCCACTAAGGAGCCTGAGAGATGCAGCTCCCTGTTATCTGTTCAGAAACATGTAGTAACAAGGAGAAATGTATGTAATTGGAGAAATAGAGGAATGATGCTTGATAGTTCATAAACAGATAAGTAATTTGCTATAAGGAGAAAAACTGTGGTTCTTTAAATTATGATGGGTGATTTAATTAGATTGGGAAGATCTATTAAGGGGCAAGAAGCTAGAAGAGATGAGAGGAGGAGGAATAGTGTAGGGACATGTGTTGTGTCCCTCCCTGCTTCCGCAGCTCCCACATGCTCAGTGGTAACATGACAAACAACTCCAACAGTATTGCAGCTGCTGCACCACAGGCTTCACATCTTTGCAATTTAAGAACTAGAAAAAGCTGGAGTCACCTATCTTCAGCTAAAGCAGCTCTTCAGATGTAGCACAAAATTGATAGCCTGAGCCATTACTGTTAAACAGGACAATTAAGTTATAATAAATCACTCGAAGCAAAATGAGAACCCCGTCACCTGATTCTCTATAGGTCTGGTGCTGGATATAACTGCATATACCTGTGCAAAACACACAGCTCAGCTCCAGGCTGACATTTTCTTTTTATCTGAGTGAATGGCTATGCACAGTGAAAACAAAAATCAGGCCTAGGAGCTCTGCATGACACAGGAATTTTCAAGACACTCAGGGTGCAGGCAATAAGTTCCAGAGTCATTTCAGACTCACATTTAACAGTCTCAGCTGAGTCATGAACTACATTTTAATTGGACAAGAGGCCAAGCTTTTGATTTCAAAAATAGAAATTAGGGTTGCAGTCCTTCGCTCATTGAAGTTAATTGCAAAATCCCTATTATCAGGCTCTTGAGGCATTACCCAGGCTTACTTTTTAATTACAGTTGATTCTTAATGAAGTAGATGGCAAACAGAAAAGCAGCCCATGATTCAAACGGTTCACATTTTTATCTTTCTTGATGAACAACAGAATAGGTCAAGATACTTGGTAGATTTTCCCATGAGAAATGCCATGATGTGAATAAGCTCAATTGACTTGATCCTGAAGGAGCAGGTTAGCTTTGAAAAGCATCACCAATTTTCTCCTCCTGTACACATTCTATCCCCAAAACATAAGCACTGTAATTACTGACACTGAGCCAAACCCAATTCAGAACTTGAAAAATATCATGTAAGTATCTTAAGCTTGAATGACTTGTCTTTATTGTCTAATGTCATTTAAAACATAAGGAGCTCTAATTATAGTTCTATTTTCAAATGATGCACTTTAAAAGAGTGACAATTCTCCATAAAAACCTGACAACATCTCAGGACATGGAGACAGCCAATAGCTTGATATTTCTATGTGATTTAAAATAAAAACCCAAAACGCTATGAAGCGGCTTACACAGAAAGATCATGTTACCACATTTAGTGAAACAATACAATGTTTTACCTTTTTCCTCTTATTTTACTATCTCTGTAAATAAACAAAGATTTATAGAACAGTGGCTAGACCATTATCTTGTACAGCAGAACCTGCAAACTCTCATTTCTATAAAGAAAATTCTTCTTTACCATCTGGAAATCAGGCTTAAAAATAAACACTGTTTTCATCTTGTATGAAAAGATCAGTCATATTTCAGACATTACTTGATGTATTATAAAATGCTTGTGTAATTTCTTCTTTGTTTTTGACAGACCCATTTAAAAAGAAAAAAAAAAAAAGATTTTAATATATATATATGCACACATTTTAGGAAAAGTCTGAATGCTGAAATAAGTATTAGGGAAGTTTAAATGTCTGTTTTAAAATAATCAGGAAATATCACTATGTTTAGGTAATACTTTCTACTTTCACTGAAAAGGATTCTCAGCTCTACTCATGCAAAGCATTGATTTAAAAAACAAGGCCATGGAACAAACTGTGCAACTCCTGTGAAAGATACAGTAGGATTAATCTGTAATCAGTGCACCTTCTCGGTGACACAGAGCTTTCACAGCTCCTTTCAGAGGAAGGAGGGACAGCCTCCTTTCAACCAGGACAAACTAAGGTTTCAATTTACCTTGTCATTACTTTTTCCTCAATTTTGTCCCCCCCACACACCCCCATGGGTGAAACTGCATTTCAGAATGAAACACAGATCGCCCTAGCCCCAGCTAAAACCACTTGCTCCTTATTACAATTCTTTCACAAGCCTGAATGAGAAAACTTGAGTGTTTCCTACCTCACACTCCAATAACAGATCAAGGGAAACCCAGGCCACTGTGGACAGAATGTGCAACCCTGAAGCAGTCTAATTCATATAACTGCGACAGGCCTGCAAGTGCAGCACATAATCATGTCCAAATTTGCTTCTAGACTGAGTTTTGTAGAATCAGTACCATCTAAATTAAATCACCACTACTTCCACAAGGAAAGGAAATTCCCATCTGCTTCTTCAGTTGGCAGCACCCTCTTCAAATATCAGTTTTACCACTGCCTTTACTGAAGCCACACCAAGAAACCCCTACTGAAATCAAACACTTCGAGCCCTACACTTACAACATAGAACACCTTACATTGTTCAGTCTACTTCACATTCGCACTTGGCAGGTTTCATTCCAATACCTCCCTGACCCAAGAGTACACAGCTATAACCGTTGCTGTGAGTAGCAATTGGAAGTACTTCCTAACAATAGCAATTGTCAAAATAGTACTTCAGAGATTGATCAGAGCACACAGACTATGCCCAAAGCAGGGAATGGTATCTGCAGGACAGCCTCATGCTCACAAACCATACAGCTCATCATAGTTGACTCTGTCAATGAAGGTAGCAGTGAGCCATCAAGCCTCAGAGACAATCCCAGAAAACAGAAAGGGTTGAGGAAAATGAATGCCCTTGTATTTAGTGATAAGTTCTGTTCAGATTTAACAGAAGCCCAAAGAACCCAGACATTCTCACATGATGGCTAAAATCAGCAATTAACAGAAGGCTTAATGCTAGAAGAAAAAGCTACCTTGCTATTAAAGTAATACTGAAGTAATTGGATTAATAACATATTGCTCATCACTTCAGAAGTAAACATGCATTTCTTTTGAAAACAATTATTCTAATTACTTGTGTAAGGCAGGTATCCACGGTTTGAAATGGTAAGTACATCCAACACATTTTATCAAGTGTGCAAAAATCTGTGTTGCCAAAGGACTCTGTCTTGCTATCTTGGTCAGCCTTCAAGCAGTTCCATTTTCATAGTGAAAATAACTCAGCTGGGCATCAAGTGAAAGCAACTAAACTTATTAACTATTTCTATTACACGCCATGTACCTTACATACATTTTCTTTCAAAAAAAAAAAAAAGCTAAGAAATAAAATCTTAATAATAATCATAATAACTTTTAAATAAAGAAAAGGGATGCATGCATAGTAGCGATAAACTTCAGAAGAGAATCAAATTTAGACTGATAGGCACCTCAACAACACAAACCAAAAATAGTTAATTGTGGGCACAGACTAAATAGTTTCTACTCAGTTATTGAATGGAAGGTGGAGAGAAATATGTTCAATCATAACATAAGAATGTTTATCTTCTTTCTTACCATTGAATGTTAAAAACACCCTTGCTTGAGGCTGGGAAGATCCTTTTACGCCACTGAAGTAAATAAATATCCCAATCACTGCGTGCAGTGCAAGAAGTGTCATTTCTTCAGATTTGCAACTTAATATCCAAGAAAAGAAACCTGAAAGAAAGAGAATTGGCATTACATGCTGTTACACGATTTTGTAGAGCACAAACAGCGCTACAGAACAATCTGTGCTACAATGCTCTCCCATCTGATGCCATAATATATGATAATATGAAGGAGGTAGAGCACTTCTTGTTTTTTCTTTATAGATCTGAAAACGGTCTTCTCCAGCTGTGCTCTGTGCTGGCACAATAAGAGCTCTCTGCTGTTACAATGAGCCTGCAGAGCCTTAGTTTTGGCTACAGAAGACTACAGCGTTAGATTCAGATTATTTAAATAAAGACAATTCCACCTGCTGGAAAAATAATTATACTAAATGTCAAGGCAGAGCAAAGCAAGGCCAGGAGATAAAGTTTCAGGAATAAAAAGCTGACTGATATTTTTAGACCTCTTGACTTCGTTAACTTCATATTTGATCTTAAAAATAAATAAATAAATAAATAGAAATCAAATGTGTTTGGAAATGAGCTTTGAATTTGGGTTGAGTGCTCTAATAGCCCTCTATACCCTCTTTTAAGATCAAATCCTGAATGTGTACGTCACTAATCTCAAAAGCACTGAGACCAAAAGTATTTCAGCGTGCTTGAAACTATTAATCAACATTTGCTTTTTGGACTAGCTTCTTTTTGCAACCCTTACTTTCTCTCTCAAGACTTTTACAGAGCGCTAAAACTGCCCTGTGTTGTACAGTGTGTAAACACTTGATACTTGGGCTACTATACATCTGCTTACTCTACATTCATTTTATAGGGGGAAGCGGTTAAGAATACTGAGCTTTTCAGAGAACAGAAAACACTCCAGAACAAATCTGCACCATTTCATAGGTCAGGAAGACTCACAATGGGCTTGAGCTCTTTGGAATCAGTGTCACTTTCCTACCAATTCTAGTCAACTTTGGTCTAAACCCATAAAACCCAAATATTAGTAACTGAACACTGTGTATCTGTGATGCTCATAAACTGCACCTCTCCAAAAACTGTGAAGTTCAAATTCTATTTTAATTATGAGAACTTTGATCATGGTGTCCGTGATTTTCTTCAGCTCAGCCTAGTCTTCTTCATATATGTATATATATATATATATATATATGTTTTCTTTTTGGCATTAACTACCTTTCTACTGGACACCATCTATTACTTGATCAGGTGATATATTTAGTTCTATAGCAAATGGCAGCACCTTGAAGAGCACAGCTCCAAAGTCCAGAAGATACCTTTAAAGTCTATATATTTATCTAATGAAGAGTGTTGTTTGTGCAACCACTTCACACTTCTTCACCTCAACTCGAGCACTGCAGTCCCTCCAGTGGAAGACAACACTTCTACATCTTTGTTCACCGAGTCTCTTCTGAGATTCAAACCTTTTCTAAAAGAACTGGCTGCAACCACCCCATCATGGCAGGAACCATCTGTCAGGCAGGAATTACTTTAGGTCAGCACCAGTTCAGGCTGGATCCACATCACTAAGAGGTAAAAGCTCCATCTCTCATTACCAGCTCTGTCATTCCCTATCCACGCACTGTAATTCATTTTTAAAGGCTACTCTCTGCATTAGACTTTCACGCGAAGTTGGTGTAGGATGAAGAGAGCATGCAGGAGGACACAACTCTGTAGCCCACACTATACCCTGCCCTGTCCAGTTAGCTCTGAAGTAATAAGATGGGGATTCAGACCAAGTAATGCTACCACTCCACTAATTGACACAAACACTGGTGTCAGAAATTTTCCAGATACAGAATTGGTCTACAGAAGAAATATATTCATCATGGCCCTCTTCCAAATTATTTCTAAAGGTCTGTTAACTAATAAAATGATAGCTGAAGAGTTTTGCCAAAAATAATTCTTAAACAAGCTGCATGAACTCCAACATTAATGCTGCTTTGTGGGCTTTAAATTCAAAACCCTGCAACCAGCCCATGGGATATCCTTTAACTTAGCCCTCTTTTAGTAGAGAGAGAGGCCATTAAATCCTGATAAGATTGCTTTTTCAGGCCAAAACAAATAGGCAATCACACTGAACATGTGATTTAACAGATGCAATGGGATTAGTATTTTACAGTAGTAGCACTTTGCTTTCTTTGCAATAGAGATGAAAAGTCAGAGGAGCAAGCATGTGGCTTTCTGTCTTCCCTTAAATGATACTGTAAGAAATAATACTAACAAAAAATAAACCTTTCAGCACTCTTTCCCTCCCACTCTCATGCCTCCTGCCAACTCCAGCACAATCAGCTACAGGAGTGAAACATTACTACATTTCATTGCTCAAATCACACATCTTCACCATTCATACAGAAGTGACAGGCAAATGTAAGACCGAGGCTGTAAGCAGCATGGTTCCTACCCAGCTGTTAGACACATAAATAATAAATGCATACAGTGCCACAGAGGTATCTCAGGGTGCCTGACATATCAGTACTTAATAGCTGTAAGTTACATTTCAGAGATTTACACATCTAGTAACCAAGCACAAACTCACTGCAGGTTTGAATCTCTCTTTGGGCTTATATCCCAACTCTGAATTTATCTCACTAAGTCATGATACTATATTCAGCATGTCCCGTGCACATGATCTGCACTGACAACACACAGACCTCAAATCTTCTCAAGTCTTCTTAAATAATCTTTTGGAACAAACAAAAAGCAATATCTAACTCCATTTCTGTCCATGTCTGCTGTTAGATCTTACTCAGTTCTAAACAAACCAGCAAACCAACACTGAAGTGGTGAAGCTTTCCTGTCATAGAGGCTGCTTTCAGCACACAGCTTTGCTTTGGAAAGTATTACGCAGCTTTGCTGTTAAGTGCTGCGCAGGTGTCATCTGCTGCAGCTTCACTCTTACTCTGACACCCCATAAGGAAAACCAGTCATCAGAAGAAAAGAAAGAAAGGAATAAAAAGGAAAAGCTCAAATCCAGACATACTTTGACTATCTGTGAACAGTAGAAAAATTCAAATATCAAACAAATTTCACATTTATTACAGCAGAGAAAAAGAACTTCCAATCATGCTTACCCAGCTATTGGAGGAGCCAACAGTACAGACTTCTATCTGGTTTCTATCAGTTTATGGGCTCCACTCCTGTTACCAGAACGCTTTAACTCCAAACTTGACTCACGGTGGGAAGAAAAAATAAAATAAAAATAATAATAATATTAATGAAGAAAAGTCTCTCTTCTTCGTGGTTGCAAAGGTACTCCCAGCTTCTCTGAAAAATAATCCTAAGGCACCAGGAGCGCTTCTCGCAAGCCCTCAATGAAGCACCTAGAAGTGAATGGAAAGTGACCGCGCGGTGACGGTGAAAGCTCCGGTTTCCAGTTACAGCACTGCCCAGCCCTTACCGCCGCTCTGAGAGGCGAAGCACGGCAGTGCATCATTAGCTGAGCAAGTAGGGGCTGGAGCTCATAAATAATGCCGAGGCCACACCCCGCGGAACGTGGAGCCGCCGGCTCGGCCCGCCCCAGGCTCCGTTCGGCAGCGCAGAGCGGGCGCGCAGCCTGATCGCTTGGGGGGTGGGTTCCCGGCGCAATAAAAGGCTTTTGAGGGAGCAGCACCCGGCTTGTCCCAACAGAAAGGCGGCTGCAGGTTGCTCTTCAGTTCCTCTGTTTGCTCGTACCCGCGTATGTCGCGTGGCCGCGGAGTTCGCGGGTGGGAGACGCCCGGAAAGTTTCCTTCTCTCGGTACTAAGAGCCGCCCTGGGGCTGCCGCTGTGTCCCGACGGCAGCGCTGCGGCTGCCCTGCGAGCTCCGTGCTGGCTCCGTGCCGGAGGAGAGCGAACCCGGGCTGCGAGCTGGACGGTGCGGGGCAGCCTTCGGGGCAGGCCGGTAGATGTCACTGTGAAGAGAGGGAACGAGGCAGGGTTGTGGGGAGGAGGAACCCAGGTCATACCCAGCGCCGGACAGGGGGATATCTCTTTTTTCTATCTTTTTTCTGTATTGTTTCTTCTATTTGAAGCTTAAAAATAAAAATATACATATATACGAGAAAGAAGCATTGGAGCAGTAGCTGGATTCGTATCTCAGCCTGCTGATTGTACCGGGAGTTTTCCACAGGCTTTCAGAATCCATTCCCCAGTTCAGGAGACTGGGAGCAGCTCAGTTTTGCCTGAGGTCCTGGATGTTACCTCTTGCAGACTTTCTGGTTTTGTTGTTTGGTTCTTTTTTATTTCCTTGGGGTTTGTGCTGTCAGGGAGCAGACAGCTTTGAACGTGTAACCAAGATGTTTTGAAAATGGGGATTGCAGCATCTCTCCATTAAAGCCACTAGGATGTTTCAAAGAGCGGTATTTGGGTTCTGGGCCATTTGGTAGCCAAGGCCTGTGGAAAGGTCTTCCTTAATTGGGTGTTTTTTGTTTTTAGTCTGGTTTGGTCTGACCTTTGGAATGAACACTTCTTCTGAATCAAGATTTCCACTTTTGCAGGGGAAAGTGTTCAATAATCCAGATGAGGGTTGCACAGCTGAGTGCTATTGCAGCACTACCTCAGAGGAGAACATCTCTGAATATTTATGGAGCCTTGTCCTACAGGCAGAAGTACGTAAACAAGGACTCAAAGTGGATCAGTGCCCACACTCAAGTTACAGCTTTGTTTCCAGCTATTATAATCTAGCCATACTAAAACAGCTAATGCTACTTGTGCATATTGTAGCCACAGGGCACTGCCCTTACTGAGCAAGTTTAGTCCATGCACTTGGCTGTCTTTGTGGCCAGTGCAAGCCTCTTTGTAAAAGTTTGCCTACATGTGTTGGGGTCACACTGTTCAGAAAGTTTCTTCCCCGGGATTCGGTGCCAGGCTAGCATAGTGTTTTCTTCATTAAGAATCTACTGCCTTATGAGACATCCATAATCTCTGAGAACCTGAATGTATGGGATGCTTCTTCCTCTGGAGTGAAGTGTCAGGTTTACAGCTGATTCCCAAAAAGAAAGGAGTTCAGAATTTTGAAAAGCTTTACTCACTTCAGATCACATTTTGAGGATAGAGTAGTTGATTCTACCAGGTGAGCTAAACTCCAGATCACTGCTGTTTTTGTTCAAGTTCTGTTTAACACAAAGAAACTATGACAAAATGCATAGACATTTGCTGCCATTGAGAGCTGTTAAACTAAAGCACCAGTGAGCTTGTTTGCTCAATGGCCAGGCGGCATGGCTGTGAACATGATGTTGCTCATTCTTGAGATGTGGTAATGTCCAAATGCCTCAGAATCTGACAGCAGCAACCTGGCAAGAAGAGAAGTCACTTGTCTGCTTTGGAAAATCCCCACAACTAAGTGCAATTAGAGATCACCACACCAAGCAGCAGAAGTGAATCAGCTAACTTTATATTCTCTCTTGCTGTGGTCTGTGCAGGCTGATTCAGAGGAGAATGCACAGAAAACCACAAAGCAAAATGTATGAAATAACCTCTCTTTTAGTAGAATTTTTTAGAAGAATTGTAGTAGGTGGCAATGCCAGTCAAAGGACAGTGGTACTACAGAATAACCAACAGTGAAAACTATGGTGACTGTAACCATCCTTTGACACTTCTACTTTTTCTTCTCAAAGTTCAGAAGAAAAATTTTGTAGTTAAGATCACAGACACATGTTCCTAATAAGGCATCCTTAGGAGAGGACAACAAAATACTCAGGCATGAATCAATGTCAGCATTAGTTCAAGTCACTTGTGTTGGTCTGTAATTTGGTATATATGAATACCGGAGAGCCATCTGGCTATCTGCACTTCTTTTACATATGTGTTAGCTGTATCAGAGATAAAAAAGTAAAATAGAACACTGAAGAAAATTATGGGGATTTCCGACACTCCCTCAAGGACTTTGGATTTTATAGAACGGTAAATGAACTACAAAGAGACAAACACAAAACTTTAATCTGTGAGATACCATCATACTTGTATATCTGTTAGGCAAATCAAGAGTATGCTAATTTAAAAAACAAAAAGCAAATTGAGACATGAATAAGCCTGCCATATTGATTTATTTGTATTTAACGTGCATATGTGCAGGTCAGAGCAAGATAATTAACTTTAAAAAGCAGTTTGAACTTCACAGCTGGGCTGAGTGAAATGGTTAAAGTTTTACTTCAGATGTTTTCTAATAGCATGCATTAGCTTCAAGCAAGACTCATGGAATGGAAATTACTTTTCCAAACCATGAGGTGGGGTTTCAATATCTACTGGCACGAATAAGCCCTATGAGTGAAAAGAAAAGTATGCAAGACACTTGCTTTCCAGGCTGTGTATTTTTCTGGCTAAAGTGGGGATGAGGACAATTAAATTCAACTCAGCTTTGCAGCTGATTTTTAATAATTGATATATTCACAAAGCAGGCAGAATGCTGTAGGTTTTGCTTCTTATCCTGATTTGGATTGCATGTGGGTTTTACAACTACATGCAGTTACTCCAGGTGGCATCACATGTGACAGGATAGAGTCAGTCCCTTGCTCTCAGCTTTGGAATTGGAACAGCTCTGACCCCACATTGTGATCTGAACAGACACTCATGGCCAAAACAACCAGATGCTGATTTTGTTGTATTTGTGCATGGTATTTGCTTCTTACCCAAACAAATTATCCTAATAGACCCAGGACTAGCTTTAGAACTAAACACTAACTGAAGCCAGGAAGAAGAAAGTCAAGGGCAGATCTAAGCTTTTACTTAAGATTTTGGTTGGGGTTTGACTTTTATGTTTTGTTTTTGTTTGCATTTTTCTTCCCCAGTTAGGTTTTGCGCTCCTGAAAAAGTGAAAAATTGTTGGAGGCAGTAGAAGCATAAGGAACACAGCTTTGAAAGACGAGAGCAATGAAGATGGTAGAGGAAGAAGACAGAAATCTCCAAAGACACAAGTTGAGTGGTAAAGAGTGCCTGGTAGAGAAGAATCAGGTAATTTTTCTGATCTACAATAACTATTCATTAACAGGGGGTTCAGTACTCAGTTTCTGCTTTGAACACACGCACAGACTTATTATTCAAGTAAGGTCAGATGCTATTATACCAAAATAAATAAATAAATAAATAAATAAAAAGAAATAGTAAAGACATTAAAGTGACCATCAAATGTGATCCAGTCCTTATTTAAAAATCAGAGGAATTGCATACATAGCTGATGTGCATTTTCTAAATGATCAGAGAAAATGGTATTAAGTTCTTTTTCTTCTGTCTTCATGTATGAGTGTCAAATCCCCTTACACAGAAATACACTGTAGTTAGGTAATTCAATTAGTTCATCTTTGTTTCTTCCACAGTTACAAGAGCTGGAGAAATTGTGAAATGTATCAGCAGTTTATTTTAGGAAAGCTATTGGATTTTTGTTTTGAAGGTCTGCTAATATGAATTGTGCTCTGTATTTTTTATACATAACAAATTGTTCAAAGATTGCCAGAAATATTAAAGATAAAGTTGTTGGTGATATTTCTGAATGATCAGAGATGGGGTGAGGTCTTTGGGCATAATGCATCCTGACTGATCAATGGGCTTATTCACATGGGTCAAACAAGGACTGCTCATGAAGAACAAGGCTTCATCAAAAAGGTCAAAGCATTATGAATCCTCTGGAATGTAACTAATAATACATTGTCAGACTGAATTCACCAAACAGTTTGCTTTTTACTACTTTATACTGAATGAAAGTTCATTTGCAGGAGACAATTTGTCTCTTCATAGTTAAAGAAAAATATGGTACTTACGAACAGGATCAGTGAAGCCATATTAATGAGGCACTATTATGTGTCTGGGAAAGGGGCAAACATGCTCTTATTTTGATAAAACTCCAGTTGTCTCCGGTCAGATTGACACAGCTCTGAATAGCTTCCCTGGAAGTCATTGTGCCAGCACTTCACAGTGAGCCATGTCAGAGAATCGTAGAATATCTCGAGTTGGAAGGGACCTATTGTGATTTCTTTAAGGTCATCATCAAATAAGTACTTCTGTGTCTGTACAAAAGATGTAAGCTGATTCTGGTATGTTACCAGGCTTTCACGGCCCTCCCTCTTCAGTGAGGCAACCACATTATTGCTGTTCCTAGGAAAGGCATAGCCTTTTGGTCAGATTTTCCACCTTTTAGCAAGTATGACTAAATGAGGTCAGTGATATAACTGGAGCCACTCTGCTTAGACAAAGCTGGATTCTAGCTTTTAACAAATAAAACAAGTCATCATTATTTGGGCTTAATAAGTGAATTAATAAGAATATGCATTAAGAATGCTTGAATGAAAATGGGTGGTCCTTGATGCGCTAAGGATGGCTTCAGGCCAAGTAAGCCATAAATACAAACACAAGTGCATAGAGGATGCAATAATGTGCTTGTTGTCTGTGTGTTGAAAGAACTTGGAATGAAGGTCCTGTGGTATGAGGAGATCAACTAGGCCACAGGGGTAGAAAACAGGATCTGCAAAGGAGAAGCTTTTTATCCAGACAGGAAAATAGAGGTAGGAGGATTAGGGAGAAGAGATTAATGTTGAATAGAGGAGGCCAATGACAGCACCATGGATGTTTTGGAAGCTTCCAGTATGAGCTGCCACTCCCCAGCCTGGTGCTGGATTTGTTGCTACATGCTTAAGGGCTCACATCACTTCCTCTCACTGTTGGAAGGAGGTTTCAGAAAGGTACCTTTTTTTTTCTATGATTCAGCTTTTTCACTGTTTATAGAGTATTATGTGATTCACTGGTTGGCAAACAGAAAAAAAAAAAAAAAAAAAAAAAAACCTTATGGTTTCATTTGTCTTGGGTTTGAAACAAATCCTGTTTATATAAAACCTGTCCCAGAAGCCTTATTATTTGGTAATTTACCAAACCAGTCCTATTTCCCACTGTCAAATGAAAAGTAATGATGCCACGTGTTGCAGTCTTCAATTTATTAAGTTCTTGGTAAGTATAGACTAAGAGGTATTGATGATATTTCTTAGCTAATTGCTCACTGCATGTTGTCTGGATACTGGAAGCTGTTACTTTAGGAGCATGCAGGGCAGAAATGCCTTGTCCTCTGAGTGTGTCCTTTTGAAAACTGTCCCTGCTATTTTCCTTCAGAAGGTTGGTTTTTTTTTTGTTTTTTTTTTTTTTGTTTTTTTTCATGCAGAAGAGAAGTTACAGAACTTATCTCGAGATGAAAGAAAAGCACAGCTACTGAAAAAGGTCATAACTTAACCCGTGCATACTAAACAGATTGTAGTCTGGAACAACCTGAATAATGCACATTCTTCCCAGGAGATATCAAGGATCTGTGTGTACGGATCAGAGGACACAGAGTCCCCAGAGATGTTTCTTTCTTTACTCATCAAGCTCCTTTTGCATAACACCCTAGCTGTTACTACAGTCAGGATCTTAAAGTAGATCTCCATTCTTATTTTTTCTTAAGCAAGCAGTGGTAATTTTCATGCAATTCCAAAGTTCTCCATAAGGGAAAAGGTGGAAAAGATCAAGATATCATGGAGTTCAAGTTCTGATTCTTGACCACAGCTGGAAGCATTCCTGCTTCCTGCAAACTGTTCTTATCTGTTTCTTAAAAGGATGTCATATTGTTAGCTGTGAATCAAAGTCTGTCCTGGAATCAGCACGATGCAGTTGATGTTGTATTGACGTTTTAGCTCTACTGACTATTTTGCTTCATTATATAGATACCTCTGTGTTCTTCTCAGGTCCTGAAGAAGATAAAATGGAAGCTCTTGTCTTTTTCATGTTCTGTGCTATATACTTTACTTGATCATGTGAACACTTTCCTCCCTTTGTCACAGACAGGTATTCATATAATACTTCCAGATGCTTGTAATTCACAGGGACACAGGAGCTTCTGCTTTCCTTTTTTTTTTTTTTTTTTTTTTTTTTTTTTTTTCCCTTTTCTTTCCCCCCCCCCCCCCCCATTTTCAGTGCAGTAGATGCTTTGAAATGTTCTTCAACAATGCTGTTTTAGTATGGTAAGTAAGTTATCATATTTCAGTCACCAAATCCTTTCTCGAAATCTACCTCATGATATTCTTTAGAATATGTGGCCTAAAACACACGAGAAAACTCTTGGCTTGGACAGTGAAAGCCTATGATGTCAGAGGATGTTCAGTGGAGTCTGAAGGAGTGCTGATTATCTGTACATTTTAAGCCCTAGGACAATCAAGATATGGGCTAATTTAAAACAAGATTGTCATCAGCTTAAAATCAAATTTTATTATTTAAAAAAGAAGGGCTGAGAAAAATCACAGGTCATAGCACATTATCCACAAACTTATTGGACATAACAGATTAAGATGTGATTTCTGGCTATTTTATTAATTGTCCACTCAAAGTTAGCATAGGCTTTATGGGACTCCTAATGCAGAAGAAATACAGCATCATATCATATATCATATAGCATTGTGAATTAAGTCTAAGAATTTTCTAGCATACTGACATTTCTATTACTTTAATTTTGCTCTTGGCTTCTTATTGAAAGAATCACAATTTAAATTGAGTCTACATTTAATTTTTTTCTCTCAGAATATAAACATTCCATTAAATATTCCATTAAATATTTATCTTTTTTTTTTTTTGTCTGCCTCCCTCCAGAACATCTGTTAATTGAATCTTTATTTGAATCTATTAGCAGTAGCTTGTTTTAAGTCAAGAAGACAAAAAAAATAAAAATAAAAAATAAAAAAATCTGTAGTTTGGATGGCAGCCAGAACACAGTCCCTTCTTCACAATTATAACTTTATATGTTTAATCACTGTCAATAATTTAGATTCAATTAGGAGGAAGAAAAAAGGGAAAAAAAAGAAAGAAAGAAAGAAAGAAAGAAAGAAAGAAAAGCATAGGATAGATAGAAAATATTTCTTAAGAGCTTTTCTATTTGCTGTTGTTAACATTTAAAACACTTGATAGAAATTTATCTTAATGTACTTCCAAAGATTTGGGAAATTGAAGATAAACATTTTCAGTAATGTTTTGCCACAATGCTGTCTGTTTATTCCTTAGAGTTTACTTATATTACAAGCACTTCCAGAAATCATTGAAGACTTTGTCAACATCAATTAGTATATATGCATAATATATGCATAGTATTTATATATATTTTAACTTTGGAATTGGCAAAGATCACTAATCAGAATATACTAAATGAGTTTTTTATCCTAATTATCCATAAAATGCTTCTGTGACTCAAATGACACAGAAGTGAAAGAAGTACAAATGAAAACAGAAAGCATGACTGATTTTGACCTAATACAATGCACAGCATATTTTTTGCTTTCTCTTTACTTTTTCTTTCTATTTCTTTTTCTGAATATAAATTCATAATGCAAATGATCCTAGATCTTGGAAGAAATCTCTAATTTTTGCCATAAGAAGGCAATATGTATGCACTCAAAATAAACATACATATTCTAAGAAATGGCAATTTTTCACACTCACGTACTAAACAAGTAATAAATATGTATACCTCTGTAATTAGTAATACATTACTAATAATTCAATGAGTTACTGAGACTGGTTTAGTTCCCTTTGTATTTTCTTTATCAATATCCTGAAAATGCAAGGCCAAATAAGAGGCAAAGTACTACTTCTGCAGTTTAGAAATTACCACAGAAAAAGGCAAAGCCAGAAACTGGTGGCTTGACCTGTGGATGCAATTGAGAAAGTATGCCTCAGCAGAGCTGATGTGAAGCACTTGTTTATGCACTCCTTGCAAATGGAAGTTACAGATACATTCAGACTTTCCCCTTGAAACAAACAGCAAAACAGTAAAAAAAAGATCTAATGTAAAGGAGAGCATGTGTGAGACGGAGGAGATGAATTCTTAAACTTTTTCAGGAATGACATAGGCTGAGAGAACAGGAAAAATACAGAGATGCAGGACGAATACAGAGATGCACTGTATCAAAATGCAGACATGAGGAATCTTTGTGGTGGAAAAAAGTTATCTCTTCCCTTTGCACCAGAAATTTTAGGGTAGAACTTAGATCCCAAAACATGCTGTTGTGACTTCTTGCTGTGACTTGTTGGTGAATGCTGCATTGTCTTCCAGGAACATATAAACTCTTCAGTCTGGAACAATGAAACTTCTGAGTAAATAATTGTGTGCTACCTAAGGCATTCAAAGTCCTAAAAAGCTGTTACCATGTTAGCTTCAGTTCTGCATTTCATGAACAGACAATTTCATGGCCGTACATTTTGGATTTTGAATGCATTTTGTCTATGCCTTACCCTGTTATGTCAGGTGTTACTAACATCTCTAAACACATTATTTGGTTGTATTACTCTTCTTTTATGCATTCTTTCAATTCTTAGTCTCTAGCATATACTAGGGATGTATTTTGCTGTCTTGTTTCTGAGAATTATGTAATTTATCTCATGATGTCTGCCTCTAAATCATCATCACTGAAAACTGCAGGAACAAAACAAAGCAAAACAAAACAAAACAAACAAACAAACAAAAAAAACCCAAAACTTGGAAAGTGGAATATAGATGGATTTTGGATAAGTTTGGATAAGTTTGGGATATTCTCCAGCTTGTCAGATCTTTTCTCCTATTGACATCTAATGGAATAGCACAGAGTTCCAGCAGGAGCCTGTTATTTGAAAGAAGTGGTGGCTAAACATAAGTACTTTTGTCATCTGTGTAGTTTAATGAATAATTATTAATATTTACATAGTAACAAGGTGAAATATTTAAATTCTTTAATTTTCAACCCACTTTTTCATTGCAGGACTATTAAAATAGGAGTTGAAAATCCATTATGGCAGTTTCACTAAAAAAGTTGTTCTGGTGAAGCCAATAAGTCCACTGAGTTATGAGCTAACAATTTTCACTAATGCCTGCATGTATTTGTAAGAACTATATATAAGCTCCCCAAGACAATGATGCCTCACTATCTGTTCTGTAAATCTGCCATTAGAAACTGAAATAATGGAATTCATATAAATTAATTTTTGTATCTGCAGCCCCACATTTTCCACCTTTTTTTCTGCTTGAGGAAGAATGCCAAGATTTTTGTTAAATTAATCAAGAAAAATTTGAAATGGTACAGCTGGGATAAATTCCAGTATACAATCCGAGCAAGGCATGAGTGCAGTGTTTGTCATACTGATTGGGAATAGGTAGCAGTCAGAAAGCTCCATGACTGCTTTTGTGAATGCTGCATTTGCTCCACCTATGGAATGACTTGTACACCCACTTGAATGGATTGTTATGTGCCTGAATAAACTCATATAATGTTTATTTGCCTTTATTATGATAGTATAATTATTAATTACCTAATTGGAGATTTCAAGTAATAGGTGACAAACTGGAGTTTTCAGATACATGTAAATACTATCCACTAACAGGAAATCATACTGGAATTGTGAGGTCTTTGAAGTGCTGTAAAGTCTTATGGTTGGCCTGAAAAGAAAGCACTTCTATCCAGAGCACCTAACTCATTTTAAGATTAAGTTGAGTGTGGATCTGTAATGGATTCTGTACCTGCTTGTGAGCAAAAAGTCTTCTGACAAGCTATTTTCTCCTTTATATTAGCAACAGGCTTACACTATATCTTAATAATAGTAAAAAGGCGGTGTTCCCTTCTGTTGTTTTCATTCTCTGTTTAGCATAAACATTATGTATCTTGGCAACATTAGGTACAGGTTTCAAGGTTTTTCAGCACTTTGCCAGTAACTTTAAACACAGAACTACTTCATGAAATGTTATCTTAGGCAGTCCATTACAACTGTCTTTGAAAACAAGCCGGTAGTCAGGTATGAAAGAGCCATTACTTTTCCTCTCTTAGAAGGACATTATCTGTTATCACTTCAGAAGTCGTTGGCTTCAATAAGCCAATGGATACATTTCCCTTTACTGTCTTTTGTGGCATTGTTCGGAAGGAGATTTGCAGCCTTCTACAAACTTCAGACTTGTACTCAGGTGTCTCATTCTCCTGTTTCTGCCTGTTTTAGGACAATAGCTTTATACAAATGAGGACTTTTAAAAGGAAAAGTTTTTTTTTTTTTTTTTGTTTTTGTTTGTTGTTGTTGTTGTTGTTGGTTTTGGCTATAGTTTTCAAGTTATACTTCAGATTTTTTTTTTTTTTTTCCTATGTCATTGATCGTTAATTCCCTTGCGTCACAGTTTTACCTCCAGTCCTGTGTGCTGTCCCTTTACCTCCTACAGAAAAGGAGACAGGAAAACTCCCTCAGCCCATTTTTTCTCTAACTTTTCTATAGGAGTAAGAAACTTTTTAGAGAGGATCTGCTTCTCAGTATTTGACCTAAACCTGTATTGCCTTTAGGTGAATCCTTAAAACTAATCCATTATGATTCTAAGTAGCTCAAAGCAAACACTGAGGAACTTTAAGAAGTTTTCAACAAGGTTCAGTAGCATCAGAACATAACCTGGAGTTCTGAAGTTGTATGAATTGACCTTGTCTGAAATAGTGTCACATATTTGCCATGTATCTATGAGACATTCTTTCAAATCAAGGAAAGACATGAATTTAGCAACCTAGGGATTACTGTCAAGAAAGAACATTTACCAAAAGTGTTTTCCATCATATTTCAAACTCTATGAGCATTCAAAGAACAATTCTAATATGCCAGAAAATTCTTTTAAAGTGCAAATGAATATTTCTGAGCCACCTCAAACAGCCTCAGGACTCATTCCTGCTTATTTTCATCTTGGGGTAATGACTGGTTAAAATATTTTTGAATAATGAGAATGTTATCAAAAATCAAGTCTATTCAGGAAGATGCATGAAAAGAAAATGGGGTTCAAGTTGTTGAATACATCTTCCATTCTGAATAGTTTGTCAGGCTCTATTTACATCTTAGAGAGGATGTTGACTTCCTAGTTGATTCTTATTCACTTTGTAAATATTTAAGTATGTTAATTTTCTTCTCCTGTGGTAGAAACTAATTTTAGACAGTGATCTTTTTAAAGTGTCTTTGTTAGTGAAGAAGTGTTCAGGTCCTAGCTGCTGACTTCTTCACACCTTGTTTGGTGGTTTGCACAGGTGCAAGGTGATGTAAATTGCACTCAGAAGAGAATGATTTATTTTTTAATTTTATTTATACAGAGCATGGGATTTGTATCCAGATTAGCAGCTATACACAGTAAGCAGATGTCCCTCTTTACACCATCCAAATAGAGTTAATTTTTATATAGGATGTACTAACGTGAGGGAACCAAAAAAAAAAAAAAAAAAAAAGATTTCTTTTTACTGCTTATGCTTATGAATTCTGAGTAAAAACTTCACTTTCTTGAATATGTGTTTAAAAAATACGAACATCTAGTTATCATTATATGCACTATAGATTTTAGAAACAAAGAATGCTTTGCTAGCATCTATGGATTTTAAAATATGTATTAATAACCAAAACACCTTTGGTTTTGTTTTGTTTTGTTTTTAAATTTTTAACATCAAAAGCAATTCAAATCCTTTGGCAGTTAATGTTTACAGAAACAAAAATACTCCATTCTTATAAGAGTGTTTCAGGTCTTTGTTATCTGTCTCGGAGGATGAAACAAAATCTTCCAACCTATCATAACTAGCACACTGGATCAGCAAGTGTGTATTGCATAGAAAATACCCCAAAGTATTTTCTTATTCCTAATATCTGCCTAGGATATAAGTTTTATCAGAGCATCACATAAATTAGAATGTCATCTGTTGGGGAAGGGAGAGTATCAGAGAAATAAATTATACTATATATTATACCATCTATCATAGCATCACGTATCGTACTAAAACATATAAGGTAATCCCCATCATAAAGGAGTGAGTCAGTTCTGTTGTAAACTACATTCATGTTAATGCAGTGTTACTCATCTGCAGTCACTGGAACTGTCAACACTTTTGGCACCCTATAAGTGAATTGAACTAAATTCCAGAATCACAGCGTGATTTAGATTTTCAGGGATTTCATCTCATTTGACTCCCTCTCAAAGCAAGACCAACTCTGATGTCAAATCCAGCCACTGAGTGTGATGACATTTTTCCATATCCTGACAATTTTGTAACTCTCTGGATGGCAATGACATCCCTAAGCAGCCCATTCCTGCATTTTGGCTCTCTCATAGCAGAGCTTGTCCTCATATCTAAGGTTAATTTCCTGATGTTGGTGTTGGCCTGTCCCTTCCTTGATTCACCTTGTACTTATACTGTGCTCCTGTAAGGTGAATTTGCCTGTCTCTACAATTCCCATCTAGTTAGTAAAGAAGAAATTTAGGAAAAAAAGTCTTCTCTGAAAGAGAGGTGAGGCATTGGCACCAGCTGCCCAGGGAGGTGGTGGAGTCACTGTCCCTGGAAGTTCTAAGAAAAGAGCAGATGTGGCACTGAGGGACATGGTTTAATGCACATGGTGGGGATGTTTCGACAGTTGGACTAGATGATCTTAGTGGTCTTTTCCAACCTTCAGGAGTCTATGAATTTCTAAGTCTGCTGTTTTGTTCCACTTTGTCTTTTCCATCTTCTGTTTGCTATTCTTGAGCAGGCATGGAGCATGGCAGGAGGAGCCAGCACAGTTGCTTGGTTTATGCACAAAAAGATGGCTATAACAGAGTTAAATATTCTGAGATTCACCTTTTAAATAGAAAATCTATGAATAAATGTTGGTTTCGGTAAACTTTTGTACCACATGAAACTGTCTCAACATGTCCATGATCGTCGCAATGATACATATTTGAATTTGTAATTGAGAGCTATGATTTAAAGTGAAAGTATGCGTGGGTAGTCTATGAATAAATACCTCACTAACAATCTGACCAGCTTTGTGCAAGGAAAGAAAATTAATGAATATAATATCATATGTTTAGCTTCTGTAAGTGGAAGCAATCCTCACCAACTTCAGAGAAGCCATCCTTGTTTACACCAGCTATGAGCTAGCCTTGTGCATAAAATCTGCAGCTGAATAAATGCAGATGTTAGCATTATACAAAGCTTACAGAGTTTCAGGTTACTTTTGTTAAACGAGGCATCTAGCCCACAAGTTTGGATTTGGCAGCATTGAACCGCACTGCTGTCTGAGAAGAGACATAGGTTTGGAAGTGAATGTGGCATTTCTGAGCCTTTGGAAAAAAACAAATGCTCATATATCCTAACTGTACAAAGTCGAAAATAAAAGATTAAAAAAATAAATAATAATAATAATAAATTATAAAGCAGGGAAAGTAAGGAAACAAAAACAAAAAAAAATGAAGAAGAAATCTGGAATCTGAAACAGTAGAGCAAAATATGACAGGATAATGTACATACTACAACTTCACACCCTGCCCACCTGCCTTTTCCAGAACACACAAAACTACATTCCCCACCTACAGCACAGGCATCTTAAGGATGCACTGGTTTACCAGAGATGAGATTTCTTTAGGTGTATTTAAACACATCAAAGAAAATATAAGGCTTCCTGCAAATACTGCATAATGACAGATGCCTGAGACAAAATCCTATTTTGTGATGAGCAGGAGCTCCAGCTCCAGCGTCCCTGAAGTCCATCGGAGTGCTCACAAAATGAAGTGCTACCCAGAGTTGCAAGAACTAAACCTTTAGTTACTTAATAACACCGGTAAGACTTTAGAGCCCACAAGGGCGTGCTAATTAGGCATGAAGGAAATAGTTGTCATGATAATATATTTCAGTTCATTAGGCGAATATACATTGTATTTAACTTGGCAGACTTTTTCAGCAGTGTTTGCAAACAAACCTTCTGGGATAAACTGAAAATTCATGATAGTGCTGACAACAATCTAACCAGACAAATACATTTTGATGCTAACTAAAACAAAAATAGCTGCAGCTACTTCTGTTCTGTAGCATCCACCAATGATTTGACATTTCTGTGCAAAGACAAGGTGAGGACATGGCACCGAAGGTAGACAGTGTGCCTGAATATGTGTCAACTGGAATGGATCTGGTTCCAGAGCTTGTAACTTCAGCAGAAAGTAGATGAAGTAGAAGCCTATAACTTCACCATCACATACATGCTGATCAGTATAGTCTTGGTAGAAGACTGTATGACTCATTCTCTGCTGTTTATTTTCTGCTTCTCATGTTTATTTGTCAGGAATATCTGTACATGTAATCAATCATGAAGCTCATAAAGAATCAAAATCCATCTTTGTTTCAATGAATTGTGGCATCGAAGTACTCATTTTATGTCTACCTATAGTGATTAAACAAATATATGTTTAGAGAAAACCTACGGCCTATGTCTTGCAGGCAGATAAAGGCATTGAGTCACCTAGCGGAGTGAATCCTTTGAGACTTAAATTCTATGATTCTATGAATGATGCACTGATCATCACTGAGAAAAGAAAGAAAAAAAAAAAAAAAACAACCAAAAAAAAAAAAAAAAAAAAAAAAAAAGCCAATTATTATTTTGCAAGGCAAGAGATCTTGACACTTTGCCACTAACATTTTAACACAACCGGGGGAAAACAATCGGTTTTAAATGGTCAACTCTTTTTATTCCACATTGTCATGTGTTTCCCTTCCCACTTTCTCCCCCATTTTCTTTATGGTTTGCTGAAGCATTTACACACTGGAATGGATTCACTGGGTTGGCCAGATTTACTAATGAAGATAAAGACAACCAGATCTGCAAACCATTTTATGGTTTCTCCCTCTACTTTTCCTGCTAATGGGAGTTTACTCCCAGCTTGAGTTACAGAGTTACAGACAGATCTGAATGCCAAGCAGGGACATGCTGTATTCATTTCTATTTTTAAATAACTGCACTGTGTCTTTGACTTGGTTGCCTTGACTGTAGCTTCCTGTGCTGGCAGCCAGCACACCACACAATTGCTGTCCCTCTCTTTGATCTTCTTACACTACACCTTATTCTGGCTTTCCATTTAAAGCCAACCTGGCGTCCTTTCTTACGATGCTTTAAAAACAGTTGCCCACAATTTAAATGCTGACTTTCAAAAACAACAACCAAACAAACAAAAAAAAACCTGTCAATTATTTTTTGCAGGTACTTCTTTTTTTTTTTTCCTTTTTTCTTTTTTTTTTCTTCATCTTTATTTAGCACTTTTGCGAGCCTTTTCCTTCTTCATCTCTATTTTGCCTCTTCACATTTCATATTCTTGGGACTATATTCTCTGCCCATGAATAAGAATCTTTATACAGCATATTATAATAGTTACACAATTATTTGCAAAAGCAGAAGGTGTGTCACTGATTTTCCTTTAAGCTGACAGGTATTCATCCTGGGTTCCTTTAAAACCAAAGTGAATCAATAGGACCTAATGAGGAGCGATAACATTGCATACATTATGCATGAGAACAAGAATCACTGCCAAAAGCTCATGTTGGGACTTTGGAGGATCTATATCAAGAGGAACTAAAAACAAGGTGCTGAAATATTCAGATATCCAGTTCAGATATTATCTTTTTTTTTTTTTTTTTTTTTTTTTTTTTTTTTTAAAGCAAGAACAAGCACTGAGCACGTACTTACCCTTTCTCCTCAATTCTGATTCATATAAAGAAAGAACAAAAGCAATGTCTATGGCAAACAGCACAAAATTATGCTCCTATTGTCTAAAAAATATGTGAGCACCATATAGAAGGCATAGGCACTGAGACTGCTGTTTGTTTCAATGTAATGATGAATTCAGGTATAATGTTTCAGTGGTGGATGAGATAGTTTTTGGAATATGTACTTTTTTTTTTTTTTAACAACAAAATTGTAATGTGCAGTGCATACAGAGCCATTCACTTAATCAGAGTTGTTCTGCAACACCTAGAAATTTAGTCATAGCAAAACATCCTGTGCTTGTGCCTCCTTAACCATAGACTCATGAAGGTTGAAAAGACCACTAAGATCGTCTAGTCAAACCCTCATTACATGCCCACTAACAATGCCCACTAACCGTGTCCCTCAGTGCCACACCTACTCTTTTCTTGAAAACTTCCAGGGATGGTGACTCCACCACCTCCTGGGGCAGCCTGTGAAAATACCTCACCAGACTTTCTGAGAAAGCTTAGAAGGTGAATGACAAAGATCTGCAAACAAATTAATCCTGTACAGAGTGTAGATAGGGATCCAATCATGTTTTTTATTTTTTTTAATTTATTTTACAGTACAAGAGAGACCCATCAGCTGGTCCCCCTTTACTATCTTCTGGTAGTAGAGAGTTTCAAAACAAACAAAAAATGATGATTATTCATGTAAAAGGTTTTTTGACTTTGGAGTTCTTTGCCAAAGGTTGTGTTTGCAAAGTATGTGTATGGGTTTACTGACAGATTGGATGAGCACATAGAAAATACATCTGGAGGTCACTGGAGGCAGACAGATAATTATGTGTAAAATATCATATCATACATGCTTTCTCTGATCCTCTTTTTCCTTGCATGTCCAAATGTGGGCATTTTGGAGACATTACTGGGCCATACTAGTTACAAGTAACTAACTACTGAACAAGATTTATTTATTTATTTATTTATTTATTAAATATGTTGAAAACTACCACAAAAGATGTCTTAGATTTATTTACTTTCAAGCAATGATGCTGTTAAAAAATGCAGGTTTCCAAGCTGTCTAGAGAAGTTAGGGAAAAAGTAGAGGTGCAAATTAGGGATACAACTTTGTGTTTAAACATGTCTGATCAGAAAGTTTTCCATATGGAAAGTCAGTAAGGGGATTCTTTTCCTTACTTTTTGTTCTGCTGCTTTAAGAGGATCAGTCTAATGCAAAAGTGTAATGTACTGTGCCTGGGGATTTTGACTCACAAAGTAAGCAGACATATAGGAGCTCTGAAAATGACGAATAATAAGTAAGTCTTCTTCAAAGTTTATAATTAAAATGATCTTACTCTCCTCTGGTAGTTTGATGATGATCCTCAGAGCTAGATGAGACATAAAGATGATCGTCTGCCATTATTACATACCCCATAATTTATTTTAAGTCTGATCTTGAGAAGTGAAAACACTCCTGTAACATCTGAAGACTTGCAAAACTGCAGGTCTTAGCACTTATCCTAATTGCTGATTAGCAAGAACAGAGATGTTGGCCCTATGGTCCTTAGCAAATTCCAACTAAATGAAAGTACTGTTTATAGTGGTGCCTACATTTTCCTCTGGTTTTACATGGATACACTATTTTTTAAGTCTCCTCCCAGAAAAGTAATGTGCTGACTAAGTCAGAATGATTCATGCTTCATACTCTTTATGTGGACGCATTCCAATAAAACAGAAATCCTGAGAATGTCTGCAGTACTGCAGAACTGAGCTATACTAGATAGATAGCCATCAAGTGTAATGCACTAGCTTTCTATAATAGAAAAATGCATATATATATATATATATATATATAATTTGTCTAATATACAGGCAGATAAACAGTCTCCACTGAATCACAGCCATGACAATAAATACTGGGTATTTTGAGCATGGAAGAACAAAGTTTTATTATAGTGCTCATAAAATGCTTCATGAATTTTGGGGAGAAAATACTGGAAAGAAGAGCACTTATGAAGAAGGAATAATACTCACAGGAAAAATGAATATCACTTATTGAACTTTCCAACAACTCAAAGAGAAAAGAAATTAAATTTCATATTTTTCCTTTGAGGACCGGCAGATTTTTTTCTATATGCTGATAAAAGGCTGTTCAAAATTTACAGATGAGGGGATATATCTTGCATGTTGTCAGCTTTGAGCATCTTGACTATAGAGAGTGCATCAGCAAGTCCAATAGAATGGTGTCAGTTTACCCTGATGAGATCTGGGTATGATTTTTGGAGCCTCTGTAATCTACCTGGACCATAGACACAGCCATATATTTCACATGACATCTGAATAAATTAAAAAATTCTCCTAGATAAAACTTTGCTCTGATACTTAAAATGTTAGGCAAGGGATGAAATTCTTTAAAAAAAAAAAAAAAAAAAAAAAAAAAGTGCTCTTGTTTAGAAGCCATTCCCCAAATCCCCTGGCTACTGTTATAAGATCTAAGATCTAAAAATCTCTCAGCAAGCCCAGATATGGGACTCATGTTTGCATCAAGATGATGGGATGGATGTAGCTTTCTGCTGGTGCAGGAGTAGAGGGCTCACCCTGTGCAGGCCATGAGAGCAGCTCTCTCTCCATCCTCCCCGTCTGACTCAGCACTTGTTTCCATGGCAGTCCAGGCTCAAATGCCAGGAATGCTGGGGTGTGAACAGCAAGGAGAGGTTTTACATTACCCTGTTACTCCACTGCTGTGACTAACACTTGCATTACTCAATTCCGTGAGCTGGCAGCCAGCACTGATACAGATTTGGATTTTCAAGCTTGAGTTGTTTTTGTTAACAATGACAGTTGTTAATAAAACCAGGCAATTCTAAGAGTATAAAAGAGAGAGAGAGAAAAGATTATGATTCTGTGTAGTCAATCTGGCAGACAGGTAAAAGTTTTCAAGGGAATTCATGGGAATTCTCCCAAATGTCCAGCAGAAGGCTGTGGATTGCCTAACTGTTGTTCCTGCTTGGCGGTAGTACTTGGTTCACTGTGACAAATTGCAATGAAACCTTGAAGCACAAAGGTTATTGATAGTTCTTGAGATTTATTAACTCCCACTGAATCCCTTTCTCTGCCAAACATCAATTAGTAATTCCTGTGGAACCTGCTTGGGTAACCTGTTCTTATCTCCTTTTGATAGAGAATAAAAGTTTTCCTTTCTGTACCATGCTTCTGCTTCATTTGATGTTTGTGAGTGTAGTCTGACTTTGCTAGGCTGATATGGGTAAACTGTGTCATACTTGACATTCTTTTGTTGGCATCAGATTTTCGTGTACTTACATCTTTGCCGTTTTTATGGTGATTTCAGTATGGACAAAGAACAGTAACTTTTATTTCCTCTGTGATTTTTTAATTTTTATTATTAACAAATAAGATTATTTTATTTTATTTTATTTTATTTTATTTTTAATCTAAGTTGACATCTCATGGACATTTCTTTCAGTGACACTAGGCAGATGTATATGAGGATGTACCATAAAGATAACTGGTTGTATAGGTGTGAGGAAAAGAAGATAGTAAGGGTAATAGATGGAGAAAAGCGTTCTTGAGAAATATTTGTGAATGTTCATCATGCAAATGCAATAAGAATTCAGAGCTCTGACTTAGTGGACAAGAGAGAGAAAAATAGCCGAGAAATTTGATTTGGCAATATTCGAGACCTTCAGAAGTTAAAATAAAATCGATCTTTTAAGTAAAAATTGTAGTTACAAAATATAACAGGAGCACTGGTACTTGCTCAGATTAAAAGAGTTCTGATTGCTGTGTCTGCAGTGAATTCTTAATTGTTTTCTAACTGTGCTTTTCACAGCACATTTATTTGTAGTCAGTGACACAGTTTCCAAGAAACAGTAAGATTTTTTAACTGTGTTAACTTGGAGAACTCATTTGTACAAAAGTTGTTGGAGTTTTCTTCCGTTCCTTCCTAGCACAATAATTGCTTTTGTTTAAAAGCTAAACAGAAACTCAGAAACTCACACGCCAGACAAAACGTAAATGATTCCATGACCCTGTTAACCCAATGAAGCTGACGTTTCTTATTACCAGTTCTGCTTATGCTTAAGGGAAACTGCAGCTTTTTTTTTTCTCTCTCCTCTACAAACAGTTGTTACATCTTGGGTCAAGCCAGAAGTTCCAGATCTAATAAAGAGGAAGCCTGATGCTGTGGTATGAGTCACTGAGCTTATGATGCAAGTGATGCCTTTTTGTTTGTGCTGGGAATTTTGGAGAAGTGAATGAGCATAACGTCAAACTGCGTAACCAATAAACACATGATGGTACTGCCCATGGCACACATAGGAAAAAACAGTGACAACTATGCTGAAACTTTCCACAGATAATGCAAAATGAAAAAACATCATGCAGTTCTGTTCTGCTAG
Organism: Excalfactoria chinensis; assembly: GCF_039878825.1. NCBI lineage: Eukaryota > Metazoa > Chordata > Aves > Galliformes > Phasianidae > Excalfactoria > Excalfactoria chinensis. The sequence goes on along the minus strand of NC_092825.1, from coordinate 9,841,070 downwards.
TATATAGTAGGATCATAGTCAGTTTTTGTTACTGCATCAAGCTGTCATGTCAGCTAAGTTTAATGAATTAGATTTAGAAGTTTTTTTTTTTGTTTGTTTTTGTTTGTCTTTAATTACTAATATTATTGTTATTTTTAAGTGCTTTGATACTTAGGTAGGCCTGTTTGGGATATTATCTGCTTTTCAGGATATAAAACTCAGATCACTCCAAAAGCAATGCCTCATTTATTTCTATGGAAACAACAGCAGATACAAAGAGTGTGATAACATTATTTGATAGAGGAAAAACTCACCTACAGAACAATATTTTTCTACATAGTCACCACCATTACCTGTATGGTTCCACTGGTTTCACTTTCTCCAGTCACCAGGAACTTTGTCTGACAGCTGTGACTATTTGAATACTATGGAAAGTATCTTGGCAGCCACATCAACCAGCTCCTTCAGGACCCTGGGATATATGTCATCATATCCCTTGTACAAACTGAATCTCATGAGGTGATCTTGGAATTGATCTTCTCTCAGAGCGGGGGTGACTTTGCTCTCCTGGCCCCTGCCTAGGGGTTCTCTCCCTTATGAGAAAAGGCTTTGAAACCTGGGTCTGTTCAGCCTGCAGAAAAGAAGACTGGGGCTGTTGGCAGGTTGGAGGGGGGTGGGGGGATGGATCTGATTAATGTTTTTAAATATCTAAACAGAGGTGGGAGGGAAATGAGACCAGGCTCTTCTTGGTGGTGGGTAGCAACAGGACAAGGAGTAATGCCCTGAAATTTGAACATAAGAAGTTCCAGGCAAACATGGAAGAACTCTTTAAGGTAAGTGTGACAGAGCACTGGAACAGGTTGCTCAGAGAGTCGTGTAGTCACCTGTGGGGATATTCAAGACCCATCTGGACATCTACATGTGTGATCTATTTTAGGGTACCTGCTTTATCAAGGGGGTTGGACTCAGTGATTTCTTGAGATCCCTTCCAATCCCTGTGATGCTGTGAGTCTGTAACATTAGAGGCATAAGAAGCCTGGCTGCCAGTGAAGACTGAAGCAAAGATTTTGTTAAATACATCAGCCTTTTCCTTGTCTGTTGTTGCCACATCTCTCTTCTCATTTATCAGAAGGGTTACACTCTTCTTGGACTATCTCTTCTGACTAATGTACTAAAGAATCACCCCCCCTCCCCCCCCCCTTTTTTTTTTCTTTCTTTTTTTTTTTTTTTTTTCTCTCTCCCACCAAGTTCTGTTCCATACGTGCCTGGGCTTTCCTGATCTGATTTCTATGCATCCATATGGTGCTCCTGTTTTCTTCCCAGGCCAGCCATCCCTGCTCCAACCACCTCTACATGTCCTTCCTTATCCTGCAGTTTGACCAGCAGGTCCTTCCTTGCTCATCCATGCAAATTCCTCCTTCCAGTTTCTGGAGTTCCCCACAGCTGAAGATCTGGGCAGCTCTGTTACTCTGCAGAAGGTCTGTCTGGGTGCACGTGTCAGCCTGGTGAGGCTGTGGCTGCTCTATCTGGGTTTCTGCCTCAGCCCCACATGGTCATAATGTTTGTTTCAAGACTGCTGTACATTCACCTTGCATCCTCCCTGCTGGAAAGGCCACACAAAATGTTGCACCATGCCCTGGCCACTGTGCTCCAGAAGTGCTAACCTATGTACATGTGGGGTGTGTCATAGTGGTGTTCCCATTCCCACCCCACTGCATCAGCTGGTCTCCTGAGGACAGTCTGCTTCTGGCAGCTTTGGGTCGCTGTCTCTTCACCCTGGGATCTTCTTCATATCATAACCCTTTTTGCATACTGGTTTATTTCTGCATATCTCTGCAAAAAACGTAGCATAAACCTGGACTTTGGACCTTACTACTGTAAATCAAATATTTAACCTCATTATATTTATATACTCTCATCTGTAAGGAAGCTTGGATCAACTACTTCTCTTGGGAACCTGTTTCACTTACTATGTGTATTTCTGTATCTTTCATCCACCTGGGTTGCTAGCAGATATGAGTTTACTAATAAGTTAAATCATGTAGAAGTACTTCATTTTTCTCTCTGACTCTACTTGACCTTTAGCCTTAGCTTTAACTTATAGGTGATAAGGGAGGCATGACCCACCTGGACCTTCCTCTGTGTCTTAGTTTAGGAGTTCCTGATATGATGCTATGTTTTGGTTCTGGGAGAAAAACAGTGTTGGTAACACATTGATGTTTATAGTTGCTGCTAAGCATTGCTGTACAGAGCCAAGGCTATTCTCAGTGAAGGGCCCAAGAAACTGAGAGGAACAGAATTATGACAGTTGACTTACACTGGTCAAAAAGATATTCCACACCATATGACATCATGCAGAAGGAGTTTTGAAGGGGGTGGGAGTTCATCTTTCTTTCTTCTGCTGCCTGGAGACCAGCTGGGCATTGTCTGGGGAGTAGTGAACAATTGCTTGTGCATTATTCGATATATATATTCATATGTATGTGTATAAGGAGTCATAACTATTTTTCTTTTCATTTTCTCTATCTTAGTTTTATTTCAACCCATGAGTTCTACTTGATTCTCTTCCCCATTTCACTAGAAATGGTGGGAGTGAGGGAACAAACATGTGCTGCTCAGTCACCTGCTGGATTAAACCACAACTCACTGAAAGGAAGTTCAAAAGATTTATCTCCTTAACCTCATCAAGCAGTAGGGAGAAGAACTCACTGAGAAGCACTTGGGTATTTTTCAGAGGATCAAGTCAAAAACTGTTCTATCACTGAAGAGTGCTGCCTCAGATCATCCACATCTGTTGATCATGCGTTCTACAGGGATTCCACAGTTGGGTTTTCCTGACTCTCTGCCCATATAATCCCTCCACTAATCCAGTATAACTTTTTCTGAGCAGACTGACCAAGAGAAAAAATCTACTTTGAGAGGTATGGAATTCTGGCATCTCACACCCCAAAGTTCTGCAGGTATGCTCAGGAGCACTCTGAATGCCATAATAATTGTTGAAAAATACTAGAAAAGATGTCTCTGCCTCCCAACATCTTCAAAAGTGAGCTCAGTTCCTCATAAGATTAAGCCATAAACCAAGCTGTTTCTCTTTGTGCATTATTATTCAAGTGGAATAATAAGAATAATAGAAGCAGTACTGAGATATCTGTAATTTATATTGCATTTTGGGAGAAATTGAAAACTCTTAAAACTGAACATGAAAACATAATGTCTTTCCTTTTTCATCCATTATATTTTAAACATAATTCCTAGCAGGCTTTTTTCTTCTAGCAGCAATGAAAATATTCTCCAGCACTTTTCTGTTCCCTATGTTCACATCAGTGTGATTTGTCAATGATATGTTCGTCTTCTTTAGGACTAAAACTAAGGACATATTGGCATAATTTTGACAAAAAGCACCAATCAAATCCTTTGAATGTTAACATGCAGAACTGTTAGAGCCCATTACAAGATGTAGTTAATGTAAAAGTACAGAAGTGTCCAAGTCAAGAATACGTGATAGGAAATAAATTAGTTTCTCTCTACCTCAGTTGTAATGACAACTCATAATATTTCAGTAGAGTAGCTAAAGCTAAATCATTCCAGATTTACTGAGTGCCTTGCAGTGGTGAGCTCTTTCATTTCTGTTGTTTAGAAAACTAATGCCAAGTCAGAGATCTGGAGCTTATTATAATTATGCATATGATAGATACAATAAAAAGTGGCTGATTGAAATCTTAACCAAAAACAAGAAGCAAAACCTATCTTGATCATCACAGACATAACAAGAAATAACAGGCAACTCTTTGTATAACTGGCTTTTTAAAAATTACTTAGATTTATTGTTACCATTTTATACATGCTGGTTGCTAACCTTTTTCTTAAGAAGTTGCCTCTAGAAACGGTCACTATTCTGACAAAGAAGTTTTTCAGGTATGCTCTGTGCCTTTAGTGGATTTTTTTATTTTTTTATTTTTATTTTTTTCAGTATTGACAAATGAGGAATGTGTCTATTTTATTTTAATGCATTTGCCTTAATATGACATTTCTTGTTTTTCCGTTGGTAATAGATACAATACTCCATCTGTAAGCTTAGCTTAAATTGTCTGGAAAATTTTATGCAAGAATGTTGAAATTCTTTTAAAAAAGGTACATAAAAGTTATGTGTAACACTCAGGACGTGATTTAGCGGGCATGGTGGTGATGAGATAATGGTTGCACTAGATAATCTTAGAGGTCTTTTCCAACCTTAATAATTCTATGTTACTATTAAGATCCGATTATTATAAATTTTGCTATTACTAGGAATAAAAATGAATTCACAAAGATGAGACACACAAAGCTAAATTGTTAACAGATTCTCCTTCCTACCTGAAAGAAATAAAATTGTAGTGTTCATCTGGGAAAAAGATGGAGCCAAATACATATGCACATTGCCTTACTTTCCTATCTTTTCTGCCAAGTATTTCTCCTTCCTACAGCTCGATGATCTAATCCAGGCTCAAAGGCTAACATAGGAATCATACCCTGAAGGATTAACTGTAACATTTAGCAATAGCTTTGTGCTAGGGGAAGTGTAGCTCCATGCCTCTCAGAAAGGCAAACTCCTTGCACAACACTGTGTACTGTGTCATCAAATCAGACAATTCTCCCCCTCCCCCAAATATTCAGTTCTCTTTCCATTTTTAGGCAGGAAGTAGGGTGAGTTTCTGGCCTGAGCCACTCCTTTTCTCCTTTAGGATGTGCAGCTGTGCTTTTGCTTTTATGAACACGTGCAGATAGACTTGAACTTATTTTGTCTGTACTCCAGGGTATGTGGATGTGATCCAGCTCCAATCTGTCAGTGAGCTGGTTATGTTAGCTTAGAACTATACCAAACCTGCTGAGCTCTGCTGAGACTCTGCTGTTATCACCAAAGTATAATGACACACTAATGCATCTTCAGAGCTTAGAGACTGGAACCGGGTTGGGTCTGGTCAGTGCAAAATCTTCATAGTGTGTGTATGGATCTACTTCTAGTTTTTGTCTATATCTTCATCTCACGATGGATAATATATGAATAAAGTAATGGAAATAAGAGAATGTCTCCTATGCGTACCTTCCCTTCTATTTAAGTTTCTTGCATCAGAGGATCAGGTTAGCCCTGGAATATTTATAAGAGAAATTAAGTGCCATTTGTGATCATTTAATCAAGGGGAAAAAAATGATCATTTTACATTCCTTTATCCTTCAGTTTATTATATCATACAATATGCACATTTAATTCTTTGGATTATTCCATCTGACTGATGCCCTACCCCTGGAGGCATTCAAGGCCAGGATGGATGTGGCTCTGGGCAGCCTGGTCTAGTGGTTGGTGACCTTACCACAGCAGGGGGGTTGAAACTAGGTGATCACTGGAGTCCTTTTCAACCCAGACCATTCTATGATTCTGTCATTCTATGATTCCATGATTCTATCATTCTATCATTCTATCATTCTATCATTCTATTATTCTATTATTCCATTCAGAATGAATCTCACAGGCATAAAGGGGAATCTATATAAAAAAAATGTAGGTTACAGATGGGCAAAATTAAGACCTACATAGAACATTTGTGTAATAGTTTTGTCATAAATGTCAGATGATAAATGTTATTTAATTATACAGAGGTTCGCAAGAAAAATTGTTGTCTAAGCAAGCTAAAAGCATCCAGACTGAAACTGTGGAAGAAAAAAATAGCTTAGAAATTTGCTTTCTAGTAATAAAAAGTACTCCTGCAAAAACATGTGAATTTTTATATAATGAAGTCTGAAGTTCTAACTAAAGGAGAATACTACTGAGAGAAATACCTAAATAAAATCATTTTATTATGCAGAGAGAGGGTGTCTTGAATTAAGTTAATGTCCAGGTTCTGAAGCTTGAATTTAAATGTCTACATGCAAGTTAGGCATCTAAGTTCTGTGCATTCAATGTTCACTCAGTGTTGTCACAAAAGTCAAGAGGAAGATCCATGACTGTGTATGGATATGCACGTTATGGGGAGTTAAAACACTTCCTAAGCTTTACAGATCATATTGTCAGAGCCTCCATAATCTCCATAATGATAGGTTAGATATTTAGAGCAGATGTCAACAGCTGCACTGACGGATGTCTTTGGTATCTGATATATATCATCTTACAGAAATTTGAGGGAATTTTAATTCACAGTACCAGCCAAATCCAAAGTAATTCCTTCAAATTACTATTTAGGATAGGGAAATTAGGCAACTAGTTAAGGCTGCCACTTTGTTTTCTTCCTTCGTTCTGAAGAGAGCTTGTTCCCGGGATGCATGACAATAACAGATGAAATTGCACCAGAACATCCTTTATGTTAAATGATCTTCCCATACAATCCCAACAAGTCCTACGTGGTTCCAGAAATACAACTTTAAGGTCATCTCATGCACTTTTCACTGAGGAAACCACACATGTTGTAATTATGAGAGAACAGGAGTCAGAGACAAGTGTCTCTACTGTGCTGCATAGTTCTGCCACTGTGCTTCAGAGAAAAGTACTAGCACATTCACAGGTCAGACTGCATCAGGTAGCTTGGGGAATCAGAGACCACACTTCCTGGCAAAAGCATTTGGCACAATAAGTAAAGCAGTAACGTATTTAAGATGGAGTTATAAAAAATACCTCTCACTCAGGTTATTCTGGCTACCTGTATTTAGAGGGGAAACTGAACTTTAAAAGAACTGAATCCCTGGAATCATATTTGGCCCAGACAAAAAGTGATGTACTATGAAATACAGGTCCCAAGAGAAGCTTTGGATATCAAGCATCATAGAAGTAGCACATTTCGACAACTGAATTTCAAACAAAAGCTGGAAATGGCATGTAGAAGTGTGAACACACATATGTGGATCTGTAAATACTTTACTATTTGAAAAACGTAATGCCATTAGTCCCAAAGCTCTTCAGGCCCCATATTTACTAAATATTTTCTTCTGGGAAAAGTTAAGGCCAGATTTTGAAGTAGAGAGATGGAGTTACTGCTTTGCATGTTTTCTCTTTTATAGTCTGGATACATTCAGCCATTCATCCACAGCTCTCAGGTACTTCCACTCCTACAGAAATTTGAACAGGAGTTCTCAGACTTTCAGAAAAAAATCTCTTTATCCTGTTGGCTTTCTCAGACCAGTTCTCTTCTGCTTCTTATGTTCCAGATGTTTCAGTTTGAATAAAATACAAAGCCAAGGAGAATTATTTGTTGGCTTAAACATTTCTACACTCCCTTAGAATGGCTTGTCTTTCTAAATATTTCAAATCTGTACAAGATAAAACATGTCAGGAGAAGACATTAATAACACTGAATGATAAAATCCCTATGATCCAACAGTTGCAGCACTTTCCTGGAAGGTGGTAAATGTAGCTCAACACTCAAAGGAAAAATAATAATCTGAGTCACTCTCACACATGTAATGGAGATTCAAGCGAAATATTTATTTTAAACCAAGCTTTTTTCTCCCCTCTAACATTTAGACACACAAAAGTAATGCTGTTTTGAACTGAATTGTAAGGAAAGGAGAGGATTGGCTTTTCAGTTGACAGAAACAAAAACAGACAAATAAAAAAACAACAACAACAATTGCACAAAACATCTGAAGTTGTGGAGATTATTAAAAGAAGATGCAAAAAAAAAGTAGAAAAAAAAAACTAGAATGATTCATTCTGACACTTGCTCACAATCTAATGCAATTAATATATATATATATAAATATTAAATTAAATTGTCAAGTTATTGATCAGTGAGAATAGGTTGCAGAAGAGCTATGGGTGACCTCCATACCTTCCAAATGTCAATGAAAACATAACTCCATTTTCCCTGTTGAAGACAGAATATTCAAAATGAAGCTGCTTTGAGCAGTAGAGCTTGGCTGGAAATTGTTTATGTATATTTGCAGAACCATGTAGAGAATTCAAAACTGTCATTAAGTTAGTAGGCTTGATCTTGTTATAGCATCACAGAGTTTAACACACAATAGTGTCTGAGCAAATCATGAAGATATCCTGAGTGAGTTTTATCTCAGTAGCTGCTCTTTCTTGCTCTACACCTGAAGTAATGACCTTATATCTGTTCATAATCTTTGAAGAAAAATAGGGGACAATTAATCACCTCATAAATAAAAGGTTAATGTAAGCCAGATGACCTGTACCCTACTAGTCCTATTGACTACATGGAAAGGCTAACTAGATCAGATGTAGAAAAACATTACATACCTGCAAAGACATATGGGATGAATATCATTGTCCTTGACCTTGTCCTTGTGTCTCATATATCTAAAGTTTTTAGCACTCTATTGCTTGCAGCTGAGCAAAAAGTACCTCTGGCATCTCTTTCTTCAATCTGTTTTACTGCTACATATCTTGGGGATTTTTCAGAGGTGGAAATAGGCAAAATTATACAAAGTTTCACTGGTTTGTTTTGAACCGGAGAAGAAAAGAGAATAGTTAGTAAATGGATTCTTAATTATTTTTTCCAGATTCTTCACCATTCCTAATGAGCTGGAGTGCATAATAAGAATGTTGCTTTAACACGGTGTAGAGGAACAGTGACAAACCTCTCTGTAACTGTTATTAGAAAATCCAAGGCTTCAAACCTTCCTCAGTTTTAATAAAGGGGAGACTGCAAGAAAGTCAACAAAACACTAAAATGTAAATAATTTATTTTTTTATTGCAACTTTCTTCCTTACAAGAAGAAAAAAAAAAAAAATGTTTCCTTGCATTTAGTACAGTCCTTTCCAGTCTGATTTCAGAAAAAGAATCACAAAGATAACTTTTAGTGCTTTTTAAGAACTCCACGGGCCTTTTGTGTTTGCAAAAACCTCTCAGAAATTTCCCAGGAGAAGACTGTGTCATGCAGTTTCCAAGACTTAGAAATAATAACTATACTATAACTTCTGGCTAGCAATGGAAAGTAGATGAAAATCAAAATCAGGAATGTTACTTTTTTTTTTTTTTTTTTTTTTTTTTTCCAAAATGTAGTTTTGGTTCAGAACTGCCAAGTAATAAGCCAACCGTCATTTAAAATTATTTAATTTCCATTACTCCATTTATACTGTTGAATTTCCAGTGACTTTTTTTATTTTAAATTCCCTGAGCACATTTACTGTCTTTCAGTTTTTTAGATAATAGCAGGTAAGTTCCCTCGCATCAATAGTTCCCATGAAATTCATGTTTCATTCCTGATTTAAATACAGACTTAAGGAGATCTCACATTACAGGAGCCTGAAATGCATCACTAGTAGTACTTCCTCTCTTATGTCTTCTTTGTTCATGTTCAGCTGGAACAATAACATCAGGATAAATTTTGCAAAACAATATGTTGCAGTATCTCTGTTAGTGAGATCTGATCAGGAACCCTCACTGTCAGAACGGTACTCTCAAAGGTGTAATCCAGACTTCAGGGATTCCCTTAGTACAAAAAGTGGAGACTGTAGCAGTACGATTGTCTTGTGAAAAACAATGTGTGATGAGCTGTATCCCAGAGTGACTTCGTATAGTGAATCCAAACTAGGCTGTTTCTCAAAGTCTAGTCTGAAATCATTAATATAAAATAGTTTTTTTTCCTATGACTTCTTAAACCTCAGAAGGAATTAATTAGGAGTTCCATTCACGGCCTCCACAACCTTATCTCCACAACCTTATGAACTATTCAACAGTGGAGAATCTAACCTTGAAGTCTCTGTTCCAGATTTTCAGTTTCTTTTCTGTCTGTGTAATTATAGGAAATCTTTTTTACTCAAAAAGTTCAATTAGCAAAACCTGAGTTTCCTTTTTTTCACAAATATGAGAGTTTAATTGAATGGATATGGTAAAATTACTAACATAAGTAAAGGCCATAGTAGATCATCATTATCAATTTGTATTCAAAGACTGAGATATGAGAAAACTACTAAAACTTTGTATATAAATCCAGACTGAATCTAAACTCTATTTTTGAAAAAAACCCTGTATCTTCATTCCAAATTCTTAGTTTTTTGCCCTCCAATAAAATTAATGAAAAACATATGAAAATATGCTACAGGAGAAGAGGATTCATGCTGAGCTGGATATGAAAGCAGTTGGGAAACCTACAGGCTCAGTGCCAGACAGAAGATCACCCAAATTCTGTCTGAGCAACCTGAGCTTGGGACTGATATGGGATTTCCAGATTTCAAAATCTGTATATATGCATAAAGAATCACTTTACAACACACATTCTTTGTTCAGTGATCCATACAGTTCTGCAGAGGCTGCCCATTGACTTGGCATGGGAGGAGATTAATACCAGTTCTGTGTTATGCTTATAGGGGAGGAAGCAACAGGGACTTTAATGAAATTAATAAATAATTATTCCAAATAACCAGGAGCAAGGACGTGCAGGAATAAATTTTTTGGCACAGCACAGGAGGAGTAACAGGGTTTTCAACTGTTGTGCTATAGAAAACCTCTGCTCTTCTCAATTGTGACCTCAGTCTGCAGGACCTCATTTCTAGAGTAGGATTCAATAGATCAATGATCTCAATATTGTATGGGATTTTACAGAAAAACAGCAGCTAAAGGTGAAGTAAAAAAAACATTAAAATTGAAATTATTTATTTTTTGTATAATTTTGCTTAGAAAAAAATATTCTATCTCCAGCTTCTGGTTTTACTTGTTTTCTTCATTGACATTCTGAATTGAAGCTACATGTGTATTTATTAACAGATCCATTTGTACATAATATATGATAAAGGAAGAAAGTACTCTAACTTTTGTTTTCCCATTTGAAAAAAACAAATTTTCCTGGTCTTTTATATTGTTTTATACATCAGGGTGGCACTTTTTATATTTAAATTTATATACATATATACATACACAACTATATATATTTTTATATATGTGTGTGTGTGAATGTACACATGGTCATACTTTTTATATAAGTATATGTACACACACATATTTAAACCACGTTTTGCTGTTCTGCTAAATTTCCATAATGAGAAATCTACTTTACACTGTGTGAAGCTACTATATTTAGGGAAAACAGACTGCTGTAACTAAGTGAATTAGTTAGATCTACTTATCTGTCTATGTATCTGTCAATCTATCTGTCTATTCATAAGTCAATTTCTGTTCCTATTGATTGAATTTATATGGAGCAAGTGTGGGCAAAAAGCTGTCACTGAAGATCTAACTTATGAAAACCAACTGACACATTTATTTTGCAGTACTAGTAGTTAATTAAATGAGAAATAGGAACAATAGCAGAGTAAATTTTATATTTATAATTATGACTTTAATTTAAATATTGGTAACAAGATGTCTTATTTTCTGGATAACTTAGATGGATGTAGTAATTTTCAGCACTTCTTGTTTGTACAGATTTACAGAACTCTCAAAAATGGAAGGGAGCTGGAGATAACCTGTGCAACTTCACGCTCAGGAGAGGGCCAGTGTGGATCAGGTTGCTCAGACTCACATCTAGTTGGATTTCATCAGGGATGGTAACTGCACATTCTCTGTGAGTAAGTTTTGACTCTCTTCACAAACACACAGGTTTTACTTTAAGTACAAAAAAGATAATAAGATTTTTTCATGATTTGTCCTGTGGCTGTTCTAACTTATTATTTCCATTAGTAATATTAGCATTAGATTAAAAATATATTTAAAGACATCTGATGACAAATTTGTTAGATGCCATCACAAAGAAATGTCAAGATACCAAGAAAGAACCAAAATAGTTTGTGGTTTGGTGTGATGGTAATGAGATAAAATGTAAAAATGTGACAACTAAATTACAATTTTATTAATTAGATAAGAACAATTATGCTACGGAGAATAACTCATTGTAAGTGGTTAAGAAAGATTAAGTCCTAACATTAAAGTTAATCACAGCATGACTATGCATTACCAATATCCTGACACAAAGAAAAAATTGAATGTTATCCCAACATACACCTGATCAGGTATCTCAAACAGAAGGAGGGAAACTTCAAAACAGTAAGATCACAGCTTCTGAGACCTAATTTGCAGCCTGTGTGAAAAAGCAAAAGCGATTGCCTCTATTCAGGAACAACTGAAGAAAGAGCAGCTCAGATAACTGAGAGAATGGAAATTTCTTTTTGTGAGGAGAATAAAAGGGCCTGCTATTTTTTTTTTTTTCATATAAAATGAAATTGGATGCAAATGAATATGTTATTACTAAGCAAATTTGATTACATAAAGTAACTAAAAGTTACTAAATACAAGGACAGTCTTGACACACACACACACACACACACAAAAAAGTTGCTGCAAACTGTAGATGAATTCAAATAACACAATAACACATAAAGCAAAATGTTTCTGTTCAATTAAAAGGATACTTTGGAACATCTAGTTCTTAAAAAAAGGAAGATTATAAAAGCTGGACAAAACTATTAAGGAGATTATATGTTATGGTTCCAAGTAGAAACAATAGACTCAACATGCCGCCCTTGGTCTGTTCATCTCAAAGATGATGTGCAACTGTTATTTATGCTGTAATTGCTGTAGAGAGGCAAGTCTTGAAAAGCTCTGTCTGTTGAAGCTCTACCTGTTGGAGCTTCACAAAGAATGGATAGTTTCAAACTTCTTGAACTTCTGTCTTCAGGCTAAAGTGAAAGTGGGTTAATCTGGTCAGAATAAAAATAGCAGAATAAATCAATGAGAAGGGATCCATTAAGTAATACTTTTAGAGGCAGGTATTCATCAGATTTCTTCCTGTATTCATCAAAACAATTTTCCACTTTAAAATAAGCTAATAAATTTCATACAATTTTTCAGTGCGTATCTGTCATTATACATATTTCATAAATGGATACATCGACTTCATTAATAACTTGTTACAGTTCAGCAGTGTAACTGTCTTAGGAATTACATGCTAAGATAGTAAGAAAGCATAAGGTAAGAAAGCATATCCTTCTGAGTTGAAATAGTTGGTGCTTGAACATGATAGTGCTAAACTTCAGTTTCTGAATTCGTATGTGTTTAGTGTTTGCCAAGATGCATTAAAACCAGAACACATTGCTAGCATTCTTGTGTTTTGGCATCAGTAAAATGACATTTTTTAAAATTTCAAGTATTATTACCATACAGTTTGAGCTAGTTCCAGTGCTGTTTTCCAGTACCATGAATCATTCAATAATTAACTTTCCAGAGCTAAGACATTCATTATTTAATTGTTTTTCTCCACCTGAGAAGTCACAGAACAAAAGGTTTTGGTGGCTTGTATTCATGTTTATTCAAATCCCTTTCATCAGAAAGTTGAACTGCAAATCTTGTGAGAACAGGCTCTCTCAAGAGCTTTCCAAGAGTGTTCCTCAATCCAGCTTGTAAATGATTCAAAAAATTGCTTTATTTTTTGTTATTTCACAACTTTCAGTTCTCTTCCTGTGTCAGAACTTAATATTGCAGACCAAAGGTGAAAATGATAAAAGTTCAGAGACTTTTATTGAAGTGAAATTTCTATTTTAGGAAGCTGAGAGTTACTGTCTGAGCTAGGGGCAGTAGTTTTAATGTTGCAATAGATGAAAAGTTATTTGAGAGGCTGATGGCTGAAAGTTTGCTGAAAGACACTATGCAGCTATACATATATCTATCTTCTTTTAAACGGAACAAAATCATATTATTTGTGAAAAAAAATCTGTAGTTATTTGTCAACAGACTACACACAAGCTGAATATTTGAAAGGTCATTTTGTTGTAGTCACTATTGTAAACATTATTATTGCAGCTTCAACTGGAAGTTTTAGGAATGGTCAAGTAAACATAATTAGTGCTAAAATTTGGTCCTAATGCATATTTAAATTTACTAGATTCTTTTGAAAATACCCATCACTGGTAATGTTTAAGAATGTTTTCCCAAATATGCTTTTCTTAAATTCTAAAATTTTTCTAATTTTTTTTTTTTATTACTGATTATTTTGTGTGATACATTTACATCAATTGATAGTTAAACTGTGCTTTGTATCATAATCGTAATTGCTTACACAGTGCTTCACTCCCTTGCAACTTCGACTCCAAATGCATAATTATAAAACTGAATGAGCTTTTTATTAAGAGAAAACATTCCCTCCCAAGGAGTTTGAAAAATGCCTCGAATTGTATCTGACCAAGTCTCTACTGTTTGACTACTAGCTTCATAACTGATATAATGGTTTACAACTATGCTACCTGACATATATCATGTTAACTAGTACGAGTAACTATTTTATTAAATATATGCAGCTTGACAAACCTAGAAGCCTTCCAATATGAAGCAGAGTGAAAACAACAATTCATATTGTCTATCTATCTTCCATCCATGGCTGGGCAAAGCTCTCAGGTCAGTGTCAAAGGTTACCCTAAAATCTACCGGCACCCATGACAGGGGTATAGACGGCCTGCAGGGCCGCTATCCCAAAAGGAAAAGAAAACAGGGAAAGAGAAAATAAATACAGCGGCAGCGATCTAAGGAGGCACACTATTTTACTAAATACTATATCGGAATACAGAATAACACAATATAATGCAATATAATTGGAATTAAGGCTAACAAATCAAGTAAAATAAGAGAGAGTGAGTCCCGAAACCGAGAGGCCTACTGTAACTCTAGGCGAAACGGCTGGAACGCTTCCACACACTCCCCCATGGCTGGCAGGATCCGAGAGAACGAGTCCAGCACTGAAGTGAGATTATATAGTCCTGGTCATATGACTGACCGTGGTGCTCCCTGGGACATGTAGTCTTCTTTCTGTGAGCAGCAGATTCGTCAAAATTATCTATGCTTAACATGATGTTATGATGTGGAATACTGATAGCAAAATTACAACATTGCAAAACCATGACATTCCACCCCTTATTCTACATCATTACATTATGCTTATTACACACACACACACATATATAGTTGTGAGCAATCAGCAACCTTATTTTCTTAACAACTTATATCTATTTCATGCAAATCCCTAAGCTGAAAATAAAACTCCGTAACTTAACACACTATTATTTGCTAAGTCGAGGAAATGGCAAAACTGCCAGAAAGAGGAACATGGTGGAGGGAAGAAAGGGAGAAAGGCAGCACTAGCAGGGCGTCCCCCACGTCAAGGTGCACTCATCCTTTCCCTAAGCTACAGGGCCACTGCACAGAGGACTTCTTGGGACTGTCCTCCTCTGTCTCCATCACTGGATGTCAGGGCAGGAGCCCAGAGCATAAGCAGAGGGGAGAAGCAGACCAGCATCACTGCTGGTGGTATGGCCATCCTCCAAGTCATCCATTCCCTTCAGTGGAACAGAAGCATCAAGGAGAGGCTCAGCAAGAAACTCCCCAGCAGGTGATCACAGTATCACAGTATGGTGCAAGTTGGAAGGGACCTTAGAGATCATTGAGTCCAACTCCCGGGATTCGAGCCTTCTGTGTAGCAGAGCGGCACTTCTACCACTTGTGCCACAGAGGGGATTTGAACCCGGGCCTCCGGTGTTGCAAGTGGCACTTCTACCACTGCACCACCGGGGCACACAATTGTGCCAGCAGCTTCACATCCTGGCCTGGAGAGTTCAGCTCCAAACCCTCGTAGGGGAACAGTGAACTCAGGCCTCGTGGCTGCAGGATGACCCCCCTCACTGCGGGGTGGCTCACTTGGCACATCCACACCATCCTCACCATGGGCTTCTGCTTCTTGCCCAGGTGACAGGGATAGGAGTGGAACTGCTGGGGCAGTGTCTGGAGTACCATGCCTCCATAGATCTTGCTTCTCCAGCCCTAATATGGTATTTCGGGTGATAGCATGGGGTACTGCGTATGTTTCAAGCCACCCAGTGGTTGCCTCCACCATGGTGAGCACATAACGCTTACCATTGCGAGATCATGGCAAGGTGATATAATCAACCTACCATGCCTCCCCATATTTATATTTTTGCCATCGCCCTTCCCCCCAAAAAGGTTTCCTCCTCTTGGCTTGTTTAATTATGGTGCATATTTCGCAGTCATGAATGACCTGAGCAATAGCATGCATAATTAAGTCCACCCCTCGGTCTCTGGACCACTTATATGTTGCATCTCTTGCTTGATGGCCCGAGGTCTCATGGGCCCATCAAGCTAGGAATAATTCAGTCTTGTTCTGCCAGTCTAAGTCTATTTGAGCCACCTCAGTTTTGGCAGCTCGATCAACCTGATGGTTATTTTAATGTTCTTCAGTAGCCTTACTCTTAGGCATGTGAGCATCTACATGGTGCACCTTTACAACGTTTCTTATTTGGGCAGCAATGTTTTTCCACAGTTCAGCAGCCCAAATAGGTTTACCTCTTCGTTGCCAGTTGTCTTGTTCCCACTGCTGCAACCACCCCCATAAGGCATTTGCCACCATCCATGAATCAGTATAAAGATGAAGCATTGGCCACCTTTCCTGTTCAGCCACATCGAAGGCCACCCCTCATGCCGGACGGCCGGGCCTCCAGTGGGCTGGATGGGGGCAGTGCAATTCTCCTGCCCCATGGCCATAGCGGTGGGCGCCTGCTCAGCCTGGAAGCGCACCAACCCCTTCCAGATATGGAACAGACCCACCGGGAGAGCTGAGACCGGTGACGTCCGGTTGGGGTTGCACTGCTCCGCTACAGGCTGCCTCGTCTGGGCTCGGGAAGGAGCCTTGCTCTGACCGGAGGTTGTTACACTCAGACTGGAGGGCGTCGTGCTCAGACTGGAGGGCATTGCGCTTGGACTGGAGAGTGTCATGTCCAGACTGGAGGGTGTCACGCTCGGACTGGAGAGTGTCACGCTCGGACCGAAGGGCATCTCGCTCAGACCGAAGGGCGTCTCGCTCAGACTGGGGTGTGTCTTGCCTGGACCAGAGGGCATCAAGTTCGGACCGGAGGGTGTCACACTGATATAGGAGGTCATTTCTCTCAGCTCTGAGACTCTCCATCTCAGTTCTGAGACTCTCTATCTCAGCTTCAGAAACTTTTTCCCTCTCTGCCTTTTCAGCTCTGAGACTCTCTCTCTCAGCTTCAAAATTGAATAAGGCCCAATAGGCATTAGCCAGGCCCCAAATCATTTGTGCCTCCTGAGATCTGCCTGTGCCGCAACATTCCTGCCTCAAATATGCGATCAAGCTCTCAGGATTCTTCAAGTGTTCAGGAGTAAAGTTCCATGACACTGAAGATGTCTGCCTTTTTAAAGTCTCCTCAAAGCCTCTCCACACTCCCTGCCACTCAGTATTCTCTGGTTCTGGGGAAGACTTCCTCAGAATGTTATAAATCCAGATACTGAGTGAGATTAATAAAATAACCAACAGTATGTTCAGGGAAATTAGCAGTGTGGTCAAATGGGCATTCAAAAACTGCATAATGGATTCAGGGAAGGGACAAGGAGCATGCAGTCCCCTGAAAAGCAGTTTTACAAGCAGTTTTAACAGAGCACACATTTTTTTTTCCTCTCTTCAATAACGAGATAGCAGAGCTAAAAGTTTACAAAATATTCTGGGGTATTGGCCGTCTGCCTGGACTTTCAAGGTCAAGCTCCCAGGTGCAGAAACGTAAACTTTAGATAGCTCCTTAACGAAAAAAAAACTCGTAGCTCTGTAAAAGCTAAAGGAACAGCAGGGAAAACAGCAGCTTTTGCAGTTCTTCCCCACTTTTGCCCCTTTTTGCCCAAATTTCTTGGCAATCTGCCCGCATTCTCCACCAATTATGTCAAAGGTTACCCTAAAATCTACCGGCACCCATGACAGGGGTATAGACGGCCTGCAGGGCCGCTATCCCAAAAGGAAAAGAAAACAGGGAAAGAGAAAATAAATACAGCGGCAGCGATCTAAGGAGGCACACTATTTTACTAAATACTATATCGGAATACAGAATAACACAATATAATGCAATATAATTGGAATTAAGGCTAACAAATCAAGTAAAATAAGAGAGAGTGAGTCCCGAAACCGAGAGGCCTACTGTAACTCTAGGCGAAACGGCTGGAACGCTTCCACACACTCCCCCATGGCTGGCAGGATCCGAGAGAACGAGTCCAGCACTGAAGTGAGATTATATAGTCCTGGTCATATGACTGACCGTGGTGCTCCCTGGGACATGTAGTCTTCTTTCTGTGAGCAGCAGATTCGTCAAAATTATCTATGCTTAACATGATGTTATGATGTGGAATACTGATAGCAAAATTACAACATTGCAAAACCATGACAGTCAGATAGGTTTCAATGACACCATTTACTACAAGTCACTAGATATAAACAAATTGGACAAATGAAACACTTGTTGTTCAACAGAACAAAAGAATGTCAGTTTGTCTCCATCCCCAGGCAAGAAGAGAAAGCTGTTTTATTTTAAAGGTGATGCAAGACATTAGACATTGCTTGCTACTTACTGTAGCTGTAGTTGTATCACTTAGTGCTCACACAGTGTTGAAAGCTAAGCTTCCTAAATGATTTCAATTGCAAGCCCTGAGGTCAAGGTCTAGAATAATTGCCCAAACAGCATAACTAATAGATTTAGTTCTTGAATATTGGCATCTATTCCCAGCAAGGATATTCAGAATAATAAATTTGGCTGAGGGGAAGACATCTTTAACCTACAGTTTCATGTGTGATTTCCTTTTCACTTTAAAATGTAGTAAAATAAAGCTTGATGATCAAGAAGTGGTCCACGGATGCCTTTCCCTGTGATTAAATTGCCAGGATGTGAAG
The DNA here is from genome assembly GCF_039878825.1 of Excalfactoria chinensis. NCBI lineage: Eukaryota > Metazoa > Chordata > Aves > Galliformes > Phasianidae > Excalfactoria > Excalfactoria chinensis. The sequence continues at coordinate 9,822,437 of NC_092825.1, read as the reverse complement.
ACAGTTTTGGTTGTCTTCTGGTTGTCTAAGTTCTGCATCACTTCTTGTTTAATGCCCAGCTTCAATAAATCAGAATAGGATCCCTCCTAAAATTCCTATTCTTCATTCTCTATGATCCTTAAAACCCAAATATTCTCAATAGCATGCCTTAGAATATTTTTGGGAAAATATAAGGATAGATTTCTGGACTTTAGGGCAGGAAATGGACTTGATATTCTCACTTTTTAAAATTATTTAGTATAGCTCTATTAATAATTGCATGACCAATCTTTAAACACCCATCAAACTTACAAAATCAAAGTTAAGGGCTGATATTCAAGTGAAATGAGTTGCTTTTGCATACAACTATAAATGTTATTAAGCCGCACAAATTTTATAGTCAGACATAAACTTTTACTGTATGAGATATACAAGAAATCAGCACTGAAATAAAGTCATAACAAACATATATATGGAGACTAAGCAATGTTCAAGGTGCTAAGGACTTTTTTTTTTTTTTTTTTTTTTTTCCTCCCCAGTCATGAAACAGATACAATAAATTTCAAGTTCAGAATGATCTGTCTTGGTTTTATTTCACTCTTTTATGTAATGGAGCAGCAAAGTATCTAGTTCCTGCAGAGCAGAGGCAGAAGATGACAAAATCATTAGACTTGTCTCATGGTACAGAAAGAGAGAAGAAAAAGTGTGAAGGAGGAACAATATTTTTAAATTTTTAACATGATTTTGTTTTGTATTTGATTCTCTAAAATTTGCTCTTTGTCATTCAACACTATTCACAGTAGGGTGCTGTGGGAATTAGCTGAGATCCCTTAAATCACAACCACCAATTTAAGTTAGCAAAGTTTTGTCATTTTGTTACTCACATCATGATAATTTCTTTCAGGAGGAGAAAAATGAATAGGAAGTATGAGAGATACTGGAGACAATTAAAGCCATCTGGACATGGTCCTGGGTAACTGGCCACCTGCTCTAGGTGTTTCTGCTTGAGCAAGAGTTTGGACTGGGTGACTTTCAGATATCCCTTCTGACCATTCTGTGACTCTGTGGCTCTGCAAAAATCTTGCAGCAAAATATAAAATTATTTTTTGGGACAGAAAAGTGCTCTGTATCACTTCGTTTTGGGACTCAACAATCCTTGAATGACAAATATCATTTCTCATCATAGCTCACAGAATCACAGAATCATAGAATCACAGAATCATAGAATCATGGAATGTCCTAGGTTGGAAGGGACCTCAAGGATCATGAAGCTCCAACCTCCTGCCTGGCAGGACCATCAAACTTCCATGTTTACTAGATCAGGTTGCGCAGGGCCCCATCCAACCTGACTTAATTATGACTGAAATTAAATGAAGTAAAACACCCCAAACTGATAAGACTTCTGTGCATAATGCTTTACATTGCTTTCTGGTAGCTGCAGGATCTTTCTTTCACTGAATGATAAAGTACCTAGAGGAAGAGATCTGACATAATTTTTTAATTTTATAGTTTTTTTTCAGGAAAAAAAAAAAATATATCTTTTTTCCCCCAATCTTAATGAACAAAGTCATGCAAGAGAAACTGAGGGTGCTGCTCTTCCTATTCTTTTCAAAATTTGAGCTCAGCTGAGATCAACATTTTGGCTCCATGAAGTCATTTAAAAAACTCCCATTGACTCTGCTGAGGTCAGGAAGGTAACATTAGGTAATTGACGCTATGCTGTCCTCTCTATTGTCTTAATAAAAAAGTTAAGAGGTGGTTCTAAATAAGATTTACAGATGTGCAGTTTCCAAGCCCAAATTTTATTTGAAAGAAAGCCGAGACACATGTTCTTTAAATTAGCGTAGCTTGTTTGTGATACTGTTAACTTACAGGGTGTGTACGGCAGGGGAGAATGGTGTATACACTAAGGATTGTTTACACTGCAAATCCTAGGCAACTGTCTTCCTTTTCAGAGTTCTATGGCAGTAGTACAGGAGCTCTCAGATCTAACAAGAAGAAAATCAAACAAGAATAGGATGATAAGTTTTTATATAGGTGTACCTGTAAACTGTAAGATTTCTTTTACATTTATTTGGAAGAAGTTACTTAAATTGTTGTTTGCACTAAAGTAAGATTCTAAATATTGGCTGCTGAACCAGCCAGGGAGTAACCAAACAAAGGAGGAGGAAAGAGAGACAATGAAATGTGCCTAAATGTTTGAGGGTGACTTTAAGCACATGCAGATGTTAATATGCAATAAATTGAAGTCTTATACAATGTATACAACTGTCTTATCAACCATAAGTCGATCTATACATTACCTATGAAATAATGCTGTTTTTCTAAAACTATTAGACTAGTTTAGCTGAAGATAATATATGTGGAATTTTTAATGTACATGCAGTATTTGCAGTCAGTTTTCTTATCAGAGGAATTTTAAATGATCATAAAAATATATTTGATTTGAAATTAAATTTAGGATACTTGTTCCTATTCATATTGATAAATGATGGTTTCCAGTTACTCAAAGGCTTAGTCCCATAAGAAGACAGAGTAACAACAAAATAAAAACAAAATCCTTAATATAAGTTTTTGAAAGATGGTATTTAAAAAAAACCAAACAAACAAAAAACAAAATACAAAGCAAAACTTTAAAGGCCAACACAAGAAAGAAATGGGACTTTTGGAGTGTGACTAGAGGAGAGCCATAAATACAAACAGAGGGCTGGAGGAATTCTTCTATGAGGAAAGACTTGATCATCTTAGTACTCAAAGAGCTTACAAGCAGGAGGGGAACTCACTTTTTACACTGTCTGATAACGATAGGACAAGGGGGAATGTTTTTAACCTAAAAGAAAGGAGATTTAGTTAAGAGGTCAGAAAGAAACTCTTTACTCAGAGTTTCCCAGAGAAGATGTGGATGCTCCATCCCTAGAAGCATTAAAGGCCACCTGGTCTGGTGGGTAGAAACCCTACCAATAGAAGAGGGTTGGAACTAGGTTATCTTTAAGGTCTTCCATCACAAGCTATTCTGTGATTCTATGATTCTATGATTAAGAGAAGGGAAAAGGAAAAAAAAGATATTTTTCCCAGGAAGATTTGGACTCAGAATATCTACTTACAAAAAAATGCATGTTTCATAGAAAATAACTAAATAACTAACAAAATAAAAAGATTAAATTCTCAAATAGTAGATACAAAATCAAAAATATAGAAATCAAATTTATTCAAGAAAGAAAATCTGTGTACTATTGAGGCATTAGGAAAGATTGATTTGTGTGTGGACATTTGAATGCAACAATGATATACAACTCTAATTGAAGGGAGGGGATTTTGGCCCACAGAGTCATTGTTTACCAGTCAGAAAAGAGATTTAAGAAACTACAGCCTTGTCTTTATTCTAATTTGTAGATTTTGAGTAAATCAAGGAGTGCTCTGTTTGGATTAGTTTTTGCTGAATGTCCCTGTTTACTTGTACTAAGTGCTGCTCAAGAAATTGAGAAGACATAGACCAGACATTCTATAATTTAAACAGACTGATAACAGAAAACATACTGTATGCTAAAGGGAAGTGTCTGTTGATTTTGCCTTCATTTTCACTCAGTTATTAATTTAAATAGATTTTAAAACACCTGCATCAGTTTGTCCATATTTGACTAAGAGTTGGCGATAGAACAGGATAGCAGCAGAATCAGCTCATGAGAGTGAAAGTTCTGTTGTAGAGCTAGAAATGTGATGAACTTTTGCAGTACAAATGAAGATTAAGAAAAAGTCCATGACATAGGAACTGTTTTATACATAAGTGCTGTGTGGGAATTTTACCTAAAGGCTTAGAGTGTAGATGCAGGCATCTATGAGCTACGCAGTATGCTACCTAAAAGTCTGTCAGCCAGGACCCCAAACTGTAGCCAAAATCCTGAATCAAGTTCAGTGGTTCTTATTTTGTCATTTTGTGGAGAAAATTAGAAATCTCAGGAAGATGGCTGAAAATTTGCACTAGTAGAAATTTAGCACAGAGCGACATCTGGACTCTTGCTCCATCTTTGGAAGGTTCCAGGTCCAGGCTTCTCTGTCTGCTCAGCTCACAGAGGCCCAGTTCCTCTTAGAGGTTATTTGGTAAGGCAATGTTTAGAACAGACTTCATCCCACCTGCTGAAAGAAGTGAAAGATCAAAGCCAGACATTCTAGGAAAGACTATGGCTCCATATTTAGTATTTAACGTGACAAACTTGGTGGTTTAACTCGGTGCAAAACTTGTATCTATGGCGCTGAGCTGATTTCGGCTGTGATCCAGATGCTGGAACTGCAGCTTGGAAAGAAACATGCATTCCATCTGTGTGCTGTGATAGCACGAGTGTTACCAGAGGGACTGTGCTTCTCCGAGGTTAAAGCTGTACCACTGGAATACAATCTGTTTCCCATCTGCCCCTCTGACCTCTTCTCCACTAGTGAATTCTGGAGCAATTTCAGCAGTAGGCATGTGGAGTGTGATTCCTCCTTGGACCCAAAGAGTGATTAGGGATCCCTGCTGAAAGATATGGGGTTTAAATCCCTATAAGCAGGTTAGAATATTATTGCAGTCCTTTCTCATCCAACTCCTGGGGTTGACAGCCAAAAATAACATCAAAGTGGTAACATTTCCTTCCTAGGCTTAGTAAAACTTTTGGTAACATGACAGGTATATAGAGTGGATAGCCTTTAGTTTGATCTTGCTGCCAGTGTGGAAGATGTATGTTAATTGTAATTAATTCAGTTATTTGTCACTCAGAAACCTTATTTTCAGTACGGTGGGAAAAAAAGGTTGTCCCTCAGGATTTCTTTTCCATTATTCATTTCTGAATGAATTATATAGGAAATAATTTTACTCAAGACTGTTCTGTATTAAGAGAAATGATAATCTGTTCTTTTCTGAATACAGAATACCCTTCAGGTTTTCCTCCCCCACCTTCTGCCCTGACATCCTTTAGTGTTTAAAGGCTTTTCTGCTTGTACTGAACTGCATGTGTTAATACTTGCCCTCCTGCAGTACACGGGTGGAACGTACAGTCCTGTCCCAGATACAAATGTTTGGCACAGTGTTTTCAGACTGGAATAGACTGTTTATGAGTTTCCTCAGCAGCATGACAGTGCAGTGTGATTAAACACTTTCATATTCCTCTTTGTTTTACTTTAGTTTATGTTGACCAAACATACAACATTCACCTACTTGGAACCTCACCAAAATGAATTATCATTATTTTGTTTGAGATCATGGCTTTGCTAACATGCCAATAAGCTGGATAAGAAAGTAAAGATGCAATGGAATATAAATAATAAGCAAGGTTATTTCTACATAGAAAATGGAGGCTTTTATGAACATTAGTTTTGTGCTGATATTGAGTCCATGTGCTACAACATAATCAACTGACATAAGTGTAACAAGACTATTCTCAAGAGTTGAGTGAATTTTGTCACTCTGAAAGAAATTTCCTGTAAAATATAATTTAAGCCAGTTCAGTATTATTCGCAGACTGACTAAATAACTATTTTTGTACAGGAAGAAATGAAAAGACGGAGAAAAAGAAGAACTAGGAAGGAAAGAAAATCCCTTTCATTCTGTACGTCAGACTTTAGAATCATCACTGTATTTGAAAGTATTTCCACAAGTGAAAAATTAGTTTTCTCAGGTATGTCTCTATTTACCAATTCAGAAAGTATACAGCAGTGGAGCCAATGGAGCTTTTTCTTTATGTAATAAAGATTTAAATACTTAGCACAACACAAAAGTACATTTAGACTAGTTCTAACTTGACAGTGGTTTGTTCACTGGTAGAGATAGTAAGAATTTGGCTTCCTTCCTTTAGTTTAGGAAAAACTGTGTGTCTGTAGAAAGTATAACCACAGCACAGGAAAATATTTTCATTCAATGAAAATTTTCCTGAAAATTTTCAGTGGGGTTTACTTAAGGAGAATCATACAAGATTGTTCTTAAGCTGTGTAATGCGCAGTACTACCTGCAGAACAGGCTGCTCTGTAAACAAGCACTGTTACATTATTTTACATTCATGATAAACTTCCATAGCTTGCAGTTTGTAAGGACGAAGTCTGACATCATCAGCCTCCAACTTCTTTTTGTACCACATCTCAGATCTGTGCTGATCTGTCAAGTTTCAGTTTCTTTGGATGCAGTTCATTTAAGATGAATCTCGGAAAGGCAAAAGTAATAACACAAACATAATCTGAAGGTAAATGAGGAAAGCTGAAAGTCAGGCTTGGATTTTTAAAGTTTGTGTTTTTCAAACATTACTGTCTGGGAAAAATTCCAAGGTAAGTATCCAAAAGTTATCTGTCATACTCCTGAAAGACCTGTCCTGATTTCTAAGTTTCATCTGACTACTTAATATTTATTCAAAAATCTGTTCATTTTCTACCTCTCTTCTTCATTGCAGATTAGTGGAGTGGATCAAAGAAACCTTGATAAATGGCAAGCTATGGATCTTGACATCATATCTACTTTTAAGATTGTTATTTAAAATAGGCTGGCATAAAAAATAATTTACTGCATACAAGTTAACATACAAGTCATACCAGGAAGATCCAAGAACAAAGAATGACGACTACTATAAGCAATGAAATATTTAAAGGAGAAAAAAAAAAACAACAAAAACAACACAAAAACCTCTTTTTTTCTTGGTGTGTTCCTTGGTCAGCACTGCAAGGGAGATGGTAGGGAGTGTATAGCAGATTCAGAAGCACAGGTGGCTGCTAAGAGAGAGTGTGCAAGGTCAGAAACACCTCAGTGTGGCACTAGGACTTAATAAAGTACTCACCTGCCTCCATCTTTTGTCTTTTACCTTGTCTAGGCAACTATAAGCCAAAGCTGGAAATCTGAAAGTACTCACCGTTTTTATTCTCAGGATCCAGCACCAAAGACCTTAAACCCAGAGCAAAAGGATTCCAAGCATCTAATACAGTATTTGTTCCTCTAATTTCCTACTCCATTTCTGATAATGAAGTCCTGTGTGGGCTTGACCCATATATATATGTTTTGTTGTGTGTTTGTTTGTTTTTTTCCCCCACTGCCACAGTTTATGTGGATAGAAATTTAGATGCATTGGGAAATTTGCAGAAGAAATTGATATAGCCATCAAACTCTTGAGAAATGGCAGAGTTTAGGCCTTAGTGTGATATCTGTGAATAATTTATGCCATTACATGTGTGCAGAAGACAAGGGAAAAGATCTGTGACAGTCTCTCTGCTTCCAAGGCTAATTGGTTAGGGAAAGGAAAAATTTCAGAGAATATATATATATATGTATATATATATATATGTAATATGTATAATACGTGTATATATATTAAAAAAAAAATATATATATATATATACACATTAATGTTAAAATAGTGGAAAAGAAACACCTCAGTAAAATACAGGAAGAAGGAAGGAAGGAAGGAAGGAAGGAAGGAAGGAAGGAAGGAAGGAAGGAAGGAAGGAAGGAAGGAAGGAAGGAAGGAAGGAAGGAAGGAAGGAAGGAAGGAAGGAAGGAAGGAAGGAAGGAAGGAAACTAAACTATAAATTGAAATAATTCTTTTCTTTAAACTACCACATTATTTCCTTATTTAAAATCTTTTTAAAAGACAAGGAAGTATTTTCAGTGAAAATACTATCTTCCATTATAATAACCACTAGAAAAACATTGAACAGCTGTAACAACTATAATACAATACAGCATGTAGCAAGCAAAACATTTGCTTGAGATATACAATGGCTGGCAAGTGCAGCCTGACCAAGTTCAGCAGGGAACACCTACATGAATAAAGGTCAAAACTCCTCTTCCATAATTTTACAAGTTAGCATTGTCATCAAGAACAAGTCTGACTGCCTACTGAAGTGACCTGGAATAAGCTGATTAAATATGTTCTATAAATTGGAGGATGTCAAATTGCTATGTGATGGCAACAAGAATTCAAGATCATAAAACTAAAGGCCAAAGATACTTTCAAGTCTGTCTCAGGAACTGTAGGCCAGTTCCTGAGGTGAAGAGAACATCATGTCTGGCTGCCTCTGACTTCGCAAGCACTGTGATTCATTCATATTTGAAGGTAAAGCTCTGAGAGGCTTTGGAACAACTTGTATTTTATGTAGTGTGAAACCTTAAAGATTCTGTGGTAATGCTTATATGCCAACCAATATATTTTTCTTTACAGTGAGAAAACTTGCATAAAACTAACAGGAAAAGTGAGAAAAAAGATGATGCTAATACTTCCTATAATCTGGAATCTTAAAACTAAATTTCTGATTTAATTATCTGAAATATATGCATAGCATGAAGAGCTTTAGTTTAGATTAGAGATTTAGTTTAGATTATCTTGCTTTAATGCTGGAATTAATATAGAAAAATGTTGAAATATGAACTTTGTCCTATAATTTAAAATTCTTTAAATTAGTTAAAAAAATGGTATACTGTTTTAACAGTATTCTTTTGATTCCTGACTGTGTTGGTTTATTGATTTTTCTATAAACAAGATATTTACTTGGAACATTGGGAATGCTTAAATAAAAATAATTTTTCTTAAGCTCTCCTTAGTATGTCTCTCAAATCCCTAAGCATGAATTAGAAGCAAATTTCATATACAGTGTGACCACCATAAAATGACCAGTGTAACGACATCTCTCAATGTTATGTCTTTCATTTGTTTACAGACCAGAAAAACAAACAAAGAAGCAGAAAATCCACCAAAACAATATTTATTGAAGCAAATAATCAAAATCCACATCAATTCAATTAGTTTACGTTGTGCTGAGGCATCTGGATTGCACCCGAGGGCGAGGGTGTCAAGAAAGCTCTATTTCACAGTCGCAGAAATTTGTTTATATGTTTTCTTGTAACAGATGTCTCAGCTTAAAAAGTTAGCCCAAAACACAACAACTTTGTCAGAATCAGTGCATCTAAATAAGAATAAGTAAGGATCAGGTGTGCTATTTTAAATTTTCTCTGTAGGCAAGCCTCTAGGTCATAATCCTACAATAAGTTGCATGTAGATTGATCCAATCTCATGCTCACAAATTTAACCAACATTACCACTTTTGGCTGCACAAAAATCATGTTCCTCTTCTAAAAACATAAGATTGACTGATTAGCGAAGTCATTTTGGCAAAAAATATATAAAAAAAAACACCAACAACAAAACCCAAATCTCTCCCTCTAAGATACTCTTATTTACCTCCAGGTTTTTAAGTTTGTAATATATGCCCCAAACCTTAGCAATCAAGAAAAACTGCATGGAAAGAATGAAGGGAGGAAGAAAGGAAACGAGGAAGGTAGATTAAAGAATTCACCCTAGTTTTATTGATTGCTTCCAAAAGTCACCAAGAAAAATACCTTGAGTGATATTAAACATTCAGACTTGCAATAATTATCATCATTACAGCATCAGAATGTTAGCATTTAAAAATATATATAAAAGAAAAAAGAAAGATATGATTTAATTGAACCTGTAGTTGCAAAAATAGCACCACAGACACTGCCATCTCTGCCTTCAGTGCAGATTTTATTAGATCAATGTGATTTGAGTCTACATATTCCTCTGTTTTTCTGTCTTGGAGTTTCTTTTGTTGCTTTTCTGTTGCCTGATTTGAGAGGTCCATGGTTAAGTTAAACACTGCCTCTCCTTGACTTTTTAAGATTCTCTTATTTAGTCACAAAATACATTAAAAAAAACATTATCTTTGTTCTGTATAGTAGAAGATAAAGCTGTAATACCAGTCTTCCAGAGGTGGGTGAATGCCACAGAAAAATGTGGTTTTTGTAAAAAAAAGGATTCAAGGAGCTCTAGAAGATGGTATTTGGGCATATGATCTCTGTCTGAACAGCATTTTCCCTGAGACATGGGCTGGTCCAGGAAAGAATTTGTTTTCCCAGTGATAAGCCCCTGGATATTTTCCCAGGTAATGGAACTAATTTGTATGATACATTTGTATGTCTTAACAATGAAATTTTCATATATTAACTTAGTTGCTTTTTGCTTGTTTTTTTTTTGTTTGTTTGTTTGTTTGTTTTTTGTTTTGCTTTAAATATAGATTTTAAAGTTTCATTCCTAAGTCATCAGTTTAAAATTAATTTCTTCATCCTCCCTGCTGTGGCATGTATAATCTCTCATCTTTTGGTTGAGCTTTTCTGTCAAAAAGTATTTGAAAATATCATTTCTTGTAAACTAACAAATAGAAAATAAATAACTGATTTCAAATTTAATGTTCAGGAACTTTTGAAAGAAACTAAAAAACAAATGGATTTCTAATATAGTATTTTCCCTGTTTACATTGGGTACTGCTTTAAGTGGATTAGCTTTGCCAGTGTTGTTTATATGAGAAAACATTTCCCTGTGCATGGATCCTTTTATGCTAAACAATAAGCACAACTGTGAAGGTTAGAATTGGTACATTATAGATATTCAGAAGAGGCAAAAGACTCACTAGTAACAATTTGTTTGTGCTTATCCAAATATCTTGCTGGAAGGGAAAAAAAAAATAAATAAAAAGGAGAAAAAGCACTTTACCTACACACAGTTGATAAACAAAGCTTTTTATGCATGAGCACATATTCAGTTACCTCTTTACATAGGTAGAATACTAGTCATAAACCACGTGTTTATTTCCTTTCTTTGTCTTCTTCACGAATTACAAGGTTACAGACCATGATTTCAGCATAAGGCTTTCATGCTTTTTTTTCATGTTTTCAGTGTTACCTCATGTTTTTGTTTTTTTCCTCAGTGCTACTTCACAGGTCCCATTAAAAAAAAAAAAAAAAAAAAAAAAAGTTTTTTTCTCCTCTGTTAATTTTTCTTCAGGATGTCACAAATATAGTTTTTATGCAAATTATCTTCTGAAGACATATTTATGTACAAAACATCTTGTTTTTATACTAACAATCCAACGAATATTTGTTTAGTAAAAAAAAAAAAAAAGATGTATAAAGAAGATAGTAAAATATCAACACAAATTCTTGGAGTCACAGTATGATTTCTGGACTAACTTGACCAAAAATAAAAGAACACATTTCTTTATGTGGATCCTTCTTCTCAATATCTGAAAGAAATAACTGAGAAGAAAGTAGAAAAGGCAGGAAATAGCCATGAAGAAGTCAAAAAGAAAATTAATAATCAGGAGATCTGAATGCAAGAAGATCTGAGATTAATGTTACATCCCTTTTCCAAGTGTCATGCTTATTCTGGTGGTGTTTCTTCCTGTTCCTGCCAAACTTAATGTGTACCTGGGCATTAATTTAAGTTCTATAAGGCCATAAATTTCAAATTAGTATTGAGACTATGCTGGTGTTTGGATTTCTTTCCATTTGATAGAATGGACTTTGAAATCTAACTGCTCCAACTGGAACTTTTTAATCTGACTACCAGAGCACTGCTTAAATTCTATTTCAAATTCTACTTTTGTGTTGTGCACTTGACTAGTGTGGCATGTACTGAGTACAGTTAGAGAGAAAGTACAGAAAAGGAAATGTGTTCTCCTATTCTCTAAAGACAAAGGGGGTTGAATCAGATTATAAACCAATACCCAGCTGCTGTGACTGATTTCATTTTATTTTATTTTATGGATCATATAATTCAATGAACCAGATGTAGAGATTTGCATAGTCCTCTTCCCTTCTGCTTACCATCAATACCTCTGACACACTTGATAAACACTGTGTAGTGTTGGCATATTATAATCCAGATCATGGCTAGTTTGAGTTGATGAACATTCCCTACATTGTGAATTCCAGTTGCGTGGAGCAATGGCTGTAGGAGCTGAGGGGCTATTTCTCATTGTCTGAATGATGGATGGAAGATATCGAACAGTGAGGTTTCTTTGTACAGCGACTCAAGTAGAGCATGACAAATAAATTATTATTTTGTATTTAATATCCTCACCTAGAAAAAAAAAAAAAAATGTGGCTTTGACACATAAAGAAGTGGAATTCAACACTCTTAGCAGCTTCATTTTGACTTTAAACTGCTAAAAAATCTTAATAGTTTAATTAATGTAGTCTGTCATCATGGGTTGACTAAAAATATTGATTATAAACATCTAGATTAATTTGAATTGACAGTTTTTATTAAGGTTAGAAATTGGAATAAATGGTTTGAATGCCCTGAACAAAGAAGTGGCTGCAGTTTGTAGGAAAAAGATGATGAGTGAAGAAGACAAAAATGAAGTTATGAAGAGAGTGCCCACAGAGAAAGAGAGGTCAGAAAAGTGAAGGGAACAAACAGATGATGGTAGCAAGGATGAAGTTGAGAGAATCAGGTCATGCAATGGGATTTGGCTGTTTCTCATTATCTGATTTTGAAATCCGGAGTTTCTGTTTTCTTTTTTCCTGAAGGCATCAGGTTTAGGATTTGGTCCAAAGAGACTAGAGCCAGTTATCTTAAACTAAGGGAAGTAAAATTAAGTAAAGAGCAAAAGGGCAAGTGTGAAATCTTGGTAACAATACTTGCTTATAGAAATTTAATTTGCATAAGATAGAAGTCAACATCACAGTTCACAGAAAATCATATAACTTTTCTTTAGTTTAAGGAAAAAACCACAGATGCATAAGTTTGCATGTGTTTATATCCGTATGCAAATAGATACATATTGCCATGGCAGCTTTCAGGCAGAAAGAAAGCAGGCAGTTGCTGAGACAGGCAGAAGTAGGGAAGAAAAGGCTGTGTTTCCGGTCTCTGGGAAAAGAGGCTCTCTGGGACCATCCCAACCATAAGGAAAAAGCTCTGAGTAAAGCAAAGACAAACTGTTTTCTTCTTAGCACCTCTTTCCTGACTGCTAGATCCAGATTTGAGCTAGGATACCTACAGCTGGGTTATCATAATAGGTTTGATTTCTTCCTTTCAGCTCTGGCAGAAAGGGAAGAGACAAAGACAGGCACCGAGCAGAGCCAAGCACACAGGCAAAACTGCCTCAGCACCTGCTGCTGTAGCTACCCATTACCTTCTCGGAGTGATTTCATTAATGCCCAGTGCCACATGATGGAAAGTTAATGCCATAAGGATTAAAACGAAATCCTGCGGGGCAGCAGTACAGCTTTATTGCTGCTGGTGAGAAACATTGAGTCAGGACTGGAGGTTATGGTTAAAATTCTATACTACTGCTGTCAGTGTAAACAGTAATGAAACTGCAGAAGCTTCACTGAGGGAAGCGCTTTAATTTTGTTTCTTCTCTTCCAAATGCTAATAATAACAAAACGTCAAAGCAGAGTTGCCAAGTGTGTATCCTTGAAAAAGCCAGCAGGAAGTGGGCTCAGAAATAAATTGCTTTGGGATTACCAGTACCCACCAGCCCCTCTCCCTCCCCCCCCAAAAAAGTAATAAAATTCACCCAAATGGTGCAGAAGAGAGAGAGGGGGGAGAAAAAAAAATAGGAAAAAAAAAAAAAAAAAAGAAAGAAAAATATGTGTTGAGATCTGCGTAAGTGTTTTGGCAAAAGAGGGAGCATTTCTCTTGAACAGATAAAGAAGAAGCATTCCAGTACCAAGACCCACCCTTCTGAGATATTTAGTAGATATCTGATCTTTTCTTCTATATATAAGTATCATGAAATTAGATAATGGAGGCATTTGCTTTCACTTCTTGACTCTACTCCTACAATTATATGAGTTTTATAAAGTGAAGATGTCTATCTTTGCTTGGTAAGCAATTAAGATTTCCAGTATTTCCATTTCTAGGAGACTCTCAGTTCTGTGGTTCTACTGTGGGTTCTTTGTTACGTCTGACTTGCATTTTCATCCAAGGTGAAAAGCGGGTAAATAAGGGTATATATCTGGAAAAAGAATTTATAATAAACATTGCAGGAAACAATGTGAATAAAAATACTAATTAGCCAAATAAAACTGGAAAGTTTTGTTTGTTTTCAAGAAAGACCTGAGACACTTCTGTTTTACTAAATATAAGAATGTAGAAAAAGGAAGACATTAGAAGAAAGGATTTAGTAAAAGAGTACGAAAAAGTATATGTTTTATGGAACAGCAATTAATACTGATGGCTGTAATATCATATTATATATCATAATATCATTGTGTGCCCCCAGTGGCGCAGTGGTTTAAGCTGCTGCCTGCGGCACTGGAGGGCCCGGGTTCGAATCCCCCCCCTGTGGCGCAGGGGTAGAAGTGCCGCTTCGCTACACAGGGGGCTCGAAACCCGGGAGTTGGACTCGATGATCTCTAAGGTCCCTTCCAACTCGCACAATACTATGATACTATGATACTATGATATAATACATATGTGTTATCTAATTTAATATAATATTAGGACCTAGACCAGCTTGAGCAGTAGGCCCAGCTAGTGTAAGAACATAAAGCACATTTATAAGATACATTTGTACATAAGATACATTTGTATCTCTGCACTTTTCTTAGGTATTTAAAACCTTTTCAAAGTACCTCTGGACATGGATGATATTTGAAAATAGTTTTAGTATCACCTCATTTTTGGTTGAGCTAGACCTGTTTTGTGAGTGTACCAGATCATTGAAAACTGGGGAGAAGATCACAACAGCACTCAAGGCAGCATGCAGTGAGGCAGAAAGTGTGTCTCCCAGTTCCACAAGAAAAGACTGCAATCGTGGTTTTGGATACTCCATTTGCAAAAGTTTTTTCATTGTGCTTTTACAGAGTGTAACTCAATGCAAATAACTTTTCCCAGAAAATAATAATGTTGCATTGGATCTTGCAAAGGGTTGTTTTTTTTTTTTTTTTTTTTTTTTTTTTGTTTTTTTTTTTTTTTTTTTTTTTTTCTGTGGAGAGCAGAGAATAAAGTGACATTTTGACTAAACTCAATGGAAATAATCCAGATTTATCTGACAGCAAGCTGGAGCAGAATTCTGAGCAGAGGTTCTCAAAAGCAGAAAGAAAAAAAAAATTATAACAGGAAAAAAAAAAAAAAAAGAAATTATAACAGGAAAAAAAAATAAAAATAAATTATCCTATTATAATTAAGTCACCAGGGAAGAGTTTGCACCCTGAGAAGGTAACATTGGGTTATACACAAATGACGTAAGGACCACACAGAAACTTCTCCGTATTTCTGTTCAATAACACCTCCCTTTTTTGAATGAATGAACGGAAAAGTTGTGCAAGCACAGAAAAACCCAGAAAGATCTGGAAAAAAAACAAACAAATAAAAGATCCCTCTAAAGACACCAGACACATGTGATGTTTGACCCAGCCCAGACAGCCAGCACACTTGAGGAGAAAGAGAAGATTCAGTGACACATAAGGAATGTAGAAAATAGACTTGGCACTGAAGGAAAAGCTGAATTTGATGACCAGATGATGGATGGGTAATATAAAGTGACACTGAACAGAGAAAATTGTTTCCCTAGAGAGCGGCATTTTTTGATAAACCATCAGGATATGTGCCTGTAATTTGTTTTTTTTCACAATTCTGGAATTAATCATATCTTCTAGGCGCATCTTCATCAGTTTGCGAGGCCTCCTGACGTTGATACTGGATTCACTGTTAGGCTTTGCTAATTACAGAGTTGTAAAAAAGACATCTTGCAGGTTTGAGCTGTTATACTTTTCAAATTTTTTACGCTGATAAACCAAAAACTGTAGGTTATGTAATTTAAATGGAGATGATTGTTTTCTTGTTGATGTAGATTTTATAATCAGAGAGGACAAGCTTGTCTAGGAAGAAAAGATTTTCCAATCAAAAGATTCCTTCCCTAAACATTTTATAGTATGAAGCAGTTTTTAAAACACAGAAACTTTTGGAAACTCTATATACATATAACACTTGAATTTCTAACCCTATAGTAGATATATGATATGATACATATTTTATATGATACATATTTTAAACATTGTCATGGTTTTGCAATTTTGTAATTTTGCTATCAGTATTCCACATCATAACATCATGTTAAGCATAGATAATTTTGACGAATCTGTTGCTCACAGTAAGAAGACTGAATGTCCCAGGGAACACCACGGTCAGTCATATGACCAGGACTATATAATCTCACTTCGGTGCTGAACTCGCTCTCTTGGACCTTGCCAGCCAGGGGGAGTGTGTGGAAGTGTTCCAGCCGTTTCGCCTAGAGTTACAGTAGGCCTCTCGGTTTTGGGACTCACTCTCTCTTATTTTACTTGATTCATTAGCCTTAATTCCAATTATATTGTATTATATTGTGTTATTCTGTATTCCGATATAGTATTTAGTAAATAAGTGTGCCTCCTTAGATCATTGCTGCTGTATTTATTTCCCTTTCCCTGTTTTTCTTTTCCTTCTGGGCCAGCGGCCTGCGGGCCGACTGCCCCCCTGTCATGGGTGCAGGTAGATTTTAGGTTAACCGACAAACATATATATGATATGATACATATTTTAAACATAGTTTATATGATACATATTTTAAACATAGTTTAAATGATACATATTTTAAACATAGTTTTGGATGTGATGATTACCTTCAAAGTGTTAACTTTTCATGTTAGCAGAACCTCCTTACAAAATGCGAAATTACCTAGACATAAAACAGTATGATAAATCCTATATGATACAAATATTCTTTTGGATAGCACAGAGAAGTTGTTCTAGTTGGTACAGTATGGAGCAACACTCTAAAGAAATATATCTGCATGCAAAGAAATACATCTTTATCCGGTCATCTATCTGATGGGTATTTTGGAGAAAATGCCATCATTTAGAAAACAAATTAGGAGATTTAATTAGTCTCTTGGATGCAATACTTCATTTATATCTCCTATAAATTAGATTTTATATTAACTTAGTAAATTAAAAATATGTTGATGCTCATAAAATAGCTGTCTCTACTAAGCCTTTTAAACCACATCAAGGATAGAGATCAAATTATAGCTGCTATAAAAAATCTTTAGTGTAGAGATTTAGCAATTATATCCTGCCCAGAGACAGAAAGATCAGATACTCTGGGGTGGCATTGCTGAGAAATGCTGACTTTGTAATGGTGATTGCTTTGCTAGCCGAGTGGATTACTACCAGGAATGTTGCACAGAATTTAAGGAGAAGCATATGAAAACCAGGCAGCACATTGTGGCCACAGGGTCAGTTGTCCTGGGGACCTACTTAGTGATGCCTGAGCATCCATATGTTGTATTCTTTATTTGCCTATTGTTCTGCATTTGACTGTAAAGTATTAGAGTCATGTGTTGCAATTTATCCACAAAAGATTATTCTACAAAGATGTATATTTATCCAGACTTACACTTCTTAATAACTCTTCTACAAAGTAGAATAGCATTACTGATGGAGACTGAAGGGGCATTACCACTTTTTGTTGATGCTGCATTTTGCCTAGGGCCTTCCAGTGGCCTATTTACAAAATATCAAGGAGATAAGCTTCACAGGTATCTTAAACAGCAAAGCAGAGTATGTGGCAATATTTGTGATCCCTGTTGCATGAATATCCTTTTCCTATACTTGTGTAAAGAGTTCACTGTTTGTTTAATCAGTCTTAGGCCTCATGTGGTATATTAACTCTTCCATATTTATTTAAGGTTACATAAAATTCTGTCTGGGATATTCAATCTAGCATTTTAGCAACAAGGATATATTCTATGAAGTTGTTTTCTGTGTTACAACACACTTTTGTTTTTGTTATAAAGACAAATCCATTTTTTGTTTCTGATTTCTGACTTGGGAAATTAATTGTTAAAAACACCGTAGCTTTAAAACTTGGAAGTGTGTATGTAAACTAGACATGTGCAACTATACAGATCAGAAGGAAACGGAAATAAGACTTTTTTCTCCTTATCCACAAGAGTATAATTTTATAAATATTTGTTTTATCTCTGCTGATAAAAACTACTTATTATGTATGTATAAGAAAAAAGCAAAAAATTAAACTATACAAAGTCTAAATCTAAGTCTAATTAAACTAGACAAAGTCAAAGAGAGGATTCTTGGACTCCAATGTGTTAGCAGTTCTATTTATTTATTTATTTGCAATACAGCTTTTATATGTATTCATCTGTGGCATTACAATTTGGACATCATTACATTTCTAATCTGGCTGCAAAGATGCTGATGAGACACATGTTTCTGATTGCAAACAGTATTCAGCTTGTCTTTGAAAGAGGAGATAATAAATCCGTTCTTTCTTGTCTACACAACAAAGGCATTATTTGTTACTTCATCTATTTCCTGTAATTATCAATTTTTGTTGTTATAAACAAAATAAAATATAAACATAAATATTATCTGGAAAATCCTCCAGAACTGCCAAAATATTTTCCATTATGAGGAGTGTGTCCAGCCTGTATTTCTAGTTTCTAGCATAAGTGTTGAGCAACATATATTTGCTGACATGAAAAAGAACATAACCATGCATTAATGTAGCAGTTCAGATATGCTGCAAACAGACAATTTTCTGTGCAAAAGAACAGATTTAGAGATATTTGGAACCTAGGTTTCCAGCTCAAACTTTAGTTCCTCCCTTGAGAGAGGGAGAGGTTGTTAGTCTGCAGCAGTTCTTGTAAAAACATGAAAATTCTGTGTGTCAGAGGCTTTTAGTTACTGTGAAGTCATGAGTGAAAAATGTGTGTTCAGATTGCCTGGCTTTCTCCATAGAGAGCAGCAGGTGCTGCATGTAGCATGCACAGGGTCAGTCGTATAGCTGATTCAAAGCATCAGATAGCAGACTCAAGGAACACTGTTCTTTATTTTTTTAGCCAGAGTAGAAGTACATAAATGTTTCTGACATTGGCTTTTTATTCTCTAACCTTTTAAATGGACAGAACAGTGGCCAAATGATGTTTTGTCCTAAGTGCTGAGCCTTTGGTCTTCCTGTGAGAGTCTCCTTGGACTGTGCAGCCTCAGTCATGCTAAACAAGCTGTTGATTACCATCCTCAGTACCACAGGCAGTGGCACTATTGAAAGGCAGCCTACTCTGAATATTTGTTTTGCCATCTATTCATTAATAGATCTTTTTCTAATCACAGCAGAGGGTTTGTAAACAATGAACAGCCCTTTCAATTAAGTTGGACTATAAATACCTGCTTATTCCTCATGATCCTGATGTTTGTCAAGTGGTCTACGTGGTATCAGTGTGAAGCAAATTACTTCTCTCCAAGGCTATTTTTTTTTTTTTCCCAAGATCTCAGAGCTCAGATGTTTGAGAAAAATTTGTTATTAATTTATTTATTTAATCACAGAATTTCTTTAAGGAACATACTGGGCTTCATATAGCCTCTACTGAATGCGTAAAGGTCATTATATTGTTTACAAAGAACATATTTTGATTAGCTCATCTTCATCAACATAGCAAGTTTAAAATACTCCTTTATTCAGGTTAGAGTTATTTTTACCCTGGATCATGTAAGTTCTCCAAATTAAAGCATAGCCCTAAGAAAAATTTCATCAGTTGGATCAAATGGAAAGATGTAATAAGATGATGGGAGCAATCATCTGGAGATGGAAAAGCAATGGACTTAGATTGATTCTGTCTCCAAACCCATCCAGAATCAATAATCTGAAATTATTAAGTGGATCTTTACGTGAGAAAGCCAGATAAATGATTGTCCAGACACGTTTGAACATAGTACACAAGTGTCCCAATATTCAGTTCAAAGAATTTGCTTGGTTACCAAATTTAAGGTAGTTGTAGTTCATGCTTCTGAAAATTACTCATGAGCAGATTTGACTAAACTGGGTGATTTGGTCACGAGGGATACGGAGAAAGCTGAGGTGCTCAATGACTTCCTTGCCTCAGACTTCAAAAGCAAGGGCTCTAGCTGTACTGCCCTAGTTGCAGAAAGTAAAGAACTGGGAGAACATTTGCCCACTAAATGAAGATTAGGTTTGAGACCATCTAAAGAACCTGAAGTCCATGGGACCCAATGAGATCCATCCAAAAGCATAAAAGTGGAACCTATATGCATTACACAGGAAAAAAAGGAAGTGGAAAAATAATAAGAAAATAGGAAAATAATTTGTGGAAGGTTCTGCTTACCAGAAGTCTTTCCTTTCTAGATAAAACATACTGAAAAATATTAGTTTGCATTCTGACATAACTTCATTACTGCTATGGATGCATTTATTGCAGTGCAGAGATATCCAAATAAATCAAGCCATCAGGCAAGAGTCACAGAGCACCATACACTGTATCCCAGAACAGTGTCAGCTCAGTCCCAAAATAGTAAGTACCACATAAGAGCAATATTGTTGCTGAGTGAATAAAAGTTTTCTGTGTAACTCACCACTCTATGTTGTAAATACACATGAACTGTAAAAATAAAGGAAATTCAGTTAAATGTCAAGATCCAAGTGTTGAATTAAATTTTTGGCAAACTAAACTTAAAATAATTTTAAATCCAACAATTTCATACAATATTCCTTCAGAATTATTCACTTTTCCTTCACAGAAGGTTAACTGTTTTCAGATTAGGCAGAAATTAACAAATAAATAAATAACCAGAAAAATTTTGCCAAAGAATAGTCAGAGAGGAGTGCTGTGAAGAAAATGTTCAACTGAGAATTTTCACTTTTCAAAGCACTAAAATTTTCATTCAGTTGAATATGTAATGATTATAAAGCCTTCCTTTTCCAGATTCAAGAATAGAAGGGAATGGTAAGAAAAAATCTCTGGAGAACTGACAAAAGCGAAGCGAGAGAAATATAAATGAAAAAATAAATGAAACAGATCATTTTAAAGTGTTAATGATGTGTAGCTATGAAATGGCATGTTGAATCACCAGAACTACAATATATTTTTCCTGCTAAACCCCTGGTGAAATCTTTAAAAACATTTTACTGGTGAAAATGTGAGTCAGTATTTTCTGTGAAGTCTTGGGTATGCTGTTACAAAAAACAGCTGAACATTCCTTCTTGTCTCCCAAGAAGGAGTTCCAAGCAAACCCTCTATGATTCTGGAGAGTTAAAAAACAAAAAACAAAAAACAAACAAACAAAAAATTAAAAAAAAAAACCCTAACCCTAAACCACACCAGAAAAACAAACTAGTTGCTGTAGTCTACAGAAAATATTCTATAATTTGAGTGAGTTTTCAGAGGTACCCTACAATTATGATCTTATTCATGATCTTGTTAATGTAGAAGAAAATTGCACCTCTTTATTCAAGTGAGAGATAACAGGAGGGTGGATGCGTACCGTATGTTTTGACCAAATCTTTTTATATGGAAGAGGATGAAAAGTTATACAAATTATTTCAGTTATTTACAGTTCATCTTTTGCTATTAAGTGATATACACTTTTAAAGTTGAACATCAATGTGTTTATCAGTTCATATACCTCAGAAGTCTCAAGATTATCATTTGCTTTACCATACCTCTTTAGGGAGTATTTTCAGAAGAGCTTGGTTGGATGCCATTATTAACTGGCTATCCTACTTCAGGTATATTTTGTCTGCTTGTACATTTACTGCCAAGGGAATAAAGAATGTAGGTTGTGCAGAAGCAAAGATATCCAATATCTGTGCATTGACAGTGAGCAGCTTGCTCACTATACAGTTCCTCAAGCCCTGACTTCACTTCAAGACAATGCTAGATCACTCATCAGTGTAAATGTAATCCAGAACATGAGCAAACCAAACTAACTAGAGCTGTATTAGCTGGCATTTTGTGCTTTTACTGCAGATTTTTACCATCTGTGTGAGAACAGATGCTCCCTGGTCCAGTGCATAGGCCTCTAGTTAATCTTTCAAGATGTTTTGAACAAATCTGAACCAGCAGAGTGGGTTTACACTGGATCAGTGCTTTGTGGCATGTGGCCATAGAGTTTGGATCTGATAGGAAGAACCCCAGAGCCAAGTTTTCTGCTTTGTTGAACCACTGCCCACATAAACATGAAAATAATTTTGGTTCCATAGTATCAGATACTGCCATGCTGAATGGTTTACAAATGGGACATATGTGGTCCCTTTAAAAGAGAAATTGTATTTTTCTTCAGGATAAGGGTTGTACAAGAAAACTGTTTATTTCTATTTAGATAGTTAGGGAATATTGCTTATCTCATGTTCTTTGCCCCTTGCTTGTATTTATTCAGGACTAATATCTGTGTCTGCACTTCATGGACACGTTTTTGACAGAATGACAGCACACCTCTGCTTTTACCTCAATACTGAATAGTGTTCCTAGGAAAAGATTCTGGCCAGAAACCCAGCCAAACCTGAATCTTTATCCACAGTGGACTACTGCTAATACTGCTTTACTTGTTGTAAAAGTAGGCTAATTTTTACTTGTTAAACTGCATTATGACAAAGAAAAAATGGAAACTCTCCGCTTCCCCCCTCTCACCTTCTCAGTGAAAATAAATAAATAAATGATGTTGTGTCAGCTTGAATTTATTATGAATTAATAACGTATCATTACAGCCATATTCTACAACCAGTAGCACAAAGAAACATAATTCTCTCTTTTTTTTCATTCAATAAACACATTTTAATTAACTATGATGAGACTCAGGGGTCTTTTAAAGAACATGCTGATAAGATAAATTTATGTATGAGACAAGTAAGTTAAACATGGAATGTCACATAGTAAAAGCATCAAGTCTATTGTAATTTCCTAAATAAATCATATTTTAAAAGCAACTAAGAGCCTCAGTACAGAGATAGTTTAATGAACACCAACGGAAAAATGAAGATTTCTGTGCTACAGAATTAGTACTAGCTGATTCGAGTAAAGAATCCCTGACTTCTTACCAGCATAAGACAGAAAAGATTTTTCCCTCAAAACCTTTCTTTTCAATATCCAATGCACTGGAGACAGCAATTCAGTGGGAGCCTGTTCCATTTCCACTATAGTCAGTAGAAAGGACTCCAACTGGGATCTGGATCAAGTCCTTACTGACACTATAGGGTGGGGTTGAAAATGTAAAGAGCTATCGTTTCCAGATCTGACTATCTAATACCAGATGTGCAAGGCAGGAAACCATATGATTATATTCAAATAATAAATAAAGAAGGAGTTGCCCTTGTTTAGAAGCATTTTTCACAAGTGGAGATTTTCTAGCCATGACAACATAGTACAGGATTCAGTGTTAAGTCACTGAATGACTGAACCTCTGTCCAGTGAAGCCTACTGAATCTTTGGGGACTCCAGATAAGCAGAAGGAACAAATGTAGGAGGTCACTTCATGTCCAGCTAAAGCCAACAAAAGTTTTAATACTGAACTTTATTCTGGTTTTCATTTGCTACATTTTGAGTTATTTTGAATCTGTTTTTACAGGATCTTTCTAACTTTTTTAACATATTACTGGTTATTAAAAGTAGGCATTTTTTTTGAAACAAGGCATGTTCCTTGAAACCAAATTCCCTTCCCTTCCCTTCCCTTCCCTTCCCTTCCCTTCCCTTCCCTTCCCTTCCCTTCCCTTCCCTTCCCTTCCCTTCCCTTCCCTTCCCTTCCCTTCCCTTCCCTTCCCTTCCCTTCCCTTCCCTTCCCTTCCCTTCCCTTCCCTTTTTTTTCCCCCCCACTGAGACAAGTGTCTATGAAACTTCAAGGCATCTTTTCTTTTTTTCTTCATTTGCACTTCACATTTATGAAGGGAAATTCTGACTCTGACTCTTGAGGTCATTTACCATTGCAAAATGTCCAGTTGCATGTGCAACACAAAAAGAAAGGGAGTTATGTAGTTACTCATAGCTGGATCAACCCCCCCCCAGAACCTAATAAAATATTTGAGCAGCATTTCTGGGATAAAGAGTCTTGTGCTAATAGGTCTTTAAGACCAAAAGTTTTCACAACTGTGAGTAATTGGATTAGTGTCCAGGAGCAGCCTCCATGAAGAGGGTGCCTCAATACAAGCTAATGTTAAAGACTTAGACATGCTTAAAATCTCTAAATATACCAGTCAGTACTTTTATTATTGCTGTACAGGAATGCAAGGGTTTATACTTTAGCACAAAGGTGGACATTGTCTTGTTTTCGTTTCTATACATTTCTATGTCAAGGAGGAAATAACATGCACCTGGAATCCAAACCTCCCCTGTTATACAAAGAAAAGTTAGAACAAAACCCAACTGTTATAAATCCCAAGGCAGATGCTATGAAACCCTCTTTCTCCCTTGCCTCTAGTATCATGTTTATTAGTATAATTAAAAGATCTATATAATGCGTCAATGCTTAACGAAGTATAAGGTTAGGTGCTATTTTTTTTTTTTTTTTTTTTACTCCACAGCTCCACAGAGGAGCATATTATAGAAATATGACTTTCCCAGTGAGAAAATTGGCCAATTTTATTGTGCCTTTTTTTTTTTTTTTTTTTTTTTTCCTTAAGAAGGAAGATCAGAAGCAATATTCTTAAGTAATGTAATATAGTACAAGAGGCAGAGAATGCATTTCTAAGGCTATAGTTCAAAACTACTGCTAAATCTGTATGCACTGGAGAAATCAACTCTTCAACTTGATGGAGGTCATCCTGTTTCCAGCTGGGGTCAGTGTGATTAGTTTGGGCAGCTACTAGACAGCTGGCAGCTGGTAAGCAGATGCTTTCTTATAAATTGATGATATAGAGTAAATTAGGCCAAAATCTTTGATAATGGTTAACATGAAAAATATAACAACTACAGCCTTGTGTTTTCTTTAGTTTATTGTTAAAAATTTTTAGGTTGCAGAAATATTTTATTATGTTTAAGTAAGTAAACAACATGTAAAAGTTGTGAAAATGTGCAAAATATTTGCCTGAGCACCACCACCACTGCCACAGTTGCTACTGTGTTCACTACTGCAGTCACGTTTGTGGGTCTTTTTGACAGTCTGGTGAGAAAAGTGGATTTTTGAGGTATGTTGCAGTAATTCCCTAAAGCACCAGGCAGGTCCCAGGGGAGGGCCCTTTCCTATCAGATGCTGCACTTGTGTGACTATTACACAGGAATACTTCTGCTGGATGCAAGGAAATCAGGTCTGCTGTAAAGGATTCTTTAGCCTCTCTGTAAAGACAAGGATGATCTCCCATCTCTCAGAACATCTCTCAACATTTAGTTCTGAGTAAGCTTAACTAACTACACATACTCTACTTCAGGAAGATGATAAAGCTGTGTGTGTCTGGACTTCCCCTAGAGATGAGTGGGCAACAATTTTTATTGTTATTCATTCTCTTTGTCCTTCTCTCTGAACTTAATGAGACTATATCAGAAAACTTACTGTCACTGATAGTTGACAGTCATTTGCTTAAGTAAGCACAGCCATGGATAAAGTTATCCAGATTATCCTACTACTTCCTATGTTCCTACTTACTCCACTCACCTAGAGGCATACCACTGATTTACATCAGTGTAAATAAGATCCATCTGTTGACTCACAGACACTGGTTGTTTCTCTTGTTAAATGATACCTCTGTGAATCATAATTTCTGTATGAATCTGGTCCCAAGGTAATAAAAGCAGAAGGTGTGGAGACAAAGATGAAGAAGAAGGTCAGTGCATGTGCCCTAGATCTGCAGAGCAAAAACACCTGTTGCTGAAAGTGTCAGATCTGACCATGCCCACAGCCAGCTGGAAAGCTGCATTTATTTAGTTTTATGATCATTAGAAGATACCAAAGTTGAAGATTACTGTTTACTTTCTTCTTTAATTTTCAACCACCGGTGTTCCATGAAACAGAAAACAGCAGAGCATATCATCAGCATGTTGCTGATATTGGATGGAGTGACTTTTAAATGCTGCTAACACTTACAACCATTGTGCTTCATAATTTTCTTACAAAATTTGGCACTTGTATGTCATTTACAGCTTTAAAATGTCAGCATATAATGCGCATATATATCATAGTATCATAGTATCATAGTATCGTGTGAGTTGGAAGGGACCTTAGAGATCATTGAGTTCAACTCCCGGGATTCGAGCCTTCTGTGTAGCAGAGCGGCACTTCTACCACTTGCGCCACAGGGGGATTCGAACCCAGGCTTCCGGTGTTGCAAGCAGCACTTCTACCATCGTGCACAATGTAGATGCTGAAATGAATGTGAAAGGCAAACTCATTTTATCCCTTTTGGAACCACAATATAGAATAAAATTTGAATATCATTATTTGTCATAGAAATGTGGAATCAGTTTGTGCAGGGGATGTTCAGATTGTTCATCAGGAAAAGCTTCTCTGAAGGAGTGGTCAGTCACTGGAATGGGCTGCCTGGGGAGGTGGTGGAGTCACCAGCCCTGGAGGTGTTCATGAGTTGCTTAGATATTGGACTGAGGGACGTGGTTTAGTGGGAAATACTGGTGATAGGTGGACAGTTGGACTAGATGATCTTGGAGGTCTTTTCCAACCTTGGTGGTTCTGTGATTCCATGAATGTGAGACACTTTGCATCTAAGCTAACAGGACTTAGACGTTGCTTCACACTACTGACATGGATACAAAATAGAAAAAAAGCTACAATTATTTTTGCAAAAATAGATTTCTGTGATAATAGATTTTTTATTTATTTATTTATTTTCATAAAACTTTACACTGACACATTTTTACAACATGGAGGAGAAACGGTTAACAGAAATGTTACAAACGATGGGGAAATTCTTTGCAACTGAGAAATGACTGGAAATTGAAAGCGCTCTCTTAGGCTTTAGTCAGCA
Organism: Excalfactoria chinensis; assembly: GCF_039878825.1. NCBI lineage: Eukaryota > Metazoa > Chordata > Aves > Galliformes > Phasianidae > Excalfactoria > Excalfactoria chinensis. Next base: position 9,795,944 of record NC_092825.1, on the reverse strand, counting down.
GATGTCCTGCCATTTGGGTTCAGCACTGTTCATGCTCTCAAATGAAAATCACATGAGGGCCTTTGGGAAGCAGAGTTTTCAGACTGCTTCCCTTTGCGATCTGTCAGAAGTTTTCCATTAAGAAATACCACCCTGGACTGGATCTTGTTAAGATCATGATTCTGATCTCAGCCTTCCCTTTCTCTCTAATAAATGACCTTTCATAAGGACTCTTTCACTACTGCTTGTCTTTTCTTTCTCCAGATAATTTTTTATCCTCGGTGAACATTTTTTTCCATCTGTTCCTGAAAAAAGATTTTGAATGTGTAAATTCCCTGGCGAATATACCTCTTTCCAGAAACAGAATGAGATTTATCTTGAAGGAAACTTTTTCCCCTCTTCTTTCCAGTCCCAAACCTGGAGATCTTTTGCTTATCAGGAACTGTGCTTCCAAAAATCTGACATCAGCATCTGGTCACTCTTCCAGGCTTTGCCACCATGGAGCTGCTCCTTCCCCTGCTGGGAGGCTGGAACAGCAGTGACAAATTTGCCTATGACTTTTGAGAGCACGTGGCCCTACATCTGCCATCACTCTTAAAGCTGTGCTCACCTGTTCATCTGGTTGTGTAGTCACCAGGAGGAGTGACACTGTCAAGAGGTTCTGCCTTTTTGTCTGTCTGGGAGCAGCTCAGGTATAATGTGTCTTTCACAGGAATCTTCTTTCCCATTAAAAAAAAAAAAAAATAATAAAAAAATCCATAAATTAAACAACATTTATGGTTTGACTCTTCATATGATGAATACAGCTGGGAGCCATACACATAAAGGAACTTGATACTGAGTACAGACTTTGCTAGAGGAAGCTACAGATTTGTCTTACTTCCTGATCTCATATATCTTATCTATTTGACTTGCAGGCTGATAGACCAAGAGCCTGTATTATACTTGGCTTTGTCAGTGAAAGTGATTAACCTTGCCATGAAAGTGTATCGTACTGGCAGGAAGCATTGACAAAGGCTTAAATGGCCAGTGTGAGACTTTAATCTGAGCTCTAGTGCTGCAAACACAGCAGAGTCTCTATGTTGCACTGCCTCTCTTGGACCCTTAACCCCACAGCTAAAACCAAAAATGTCCATGATTTGACCTGCATAGTTAGGGTCTGGGTACTGGCTGAACTGGATTTAAGGATTCTTATTGCTTTATAAAAGCTCATTCATCTTTCCTTTTTGTAGCTGTTTCCATTTATATTAAGTTCTGTTAAGCCCAGAAATGGTTCCTGAACACATCCTCAACCATGGGTAAAGATGCTTTTCTTTCATTCTTTCCACATTGCCCGCCTTCCTCACACAGACCTACCACAATGTGTCCTGAAATGTGTAATCAACAAATGACAAGAAGACAAGAATAACAAGGATAAGTTTTGTGGTTCACCACGTACATGGCAGCACTGATTTCTACTCCTCATGCCAAAGTAAGCCCTAGTCACAACCCCCTCTTTTGTACTATGTGTGAGTTTTATTTAAGTGGGTCTGACAAGTGATATGCTGAGATCTGCTGTGCCTAGATTAATGTCTTTATATAAAGAAATCAATAAGCCTCAGCTAATTACTTCAAGCAAAGCTCAGGATGAGGGATAATTTCAGGACTGTAAAATAAAAGAGTCTGTTTTGATCAAAGCAACCATCGAAACCAGTGGTGCATAGTTTGCTTCTGTTGGTGGTTCAGTTTGGATTGCTTGGTTATCTGAAAACTTCAGAGAAATGCCAAAATTCTTATCCTGAATGGGAGTAATCACATATCTCCACAGCTGAGTTCTGATCTTTTTCTGTTTTAGATTACATTTATTATTAAAAAATGCCTTATGCTTTCTATTACTTATGTATTTATTTTATGATGAGCTAATAGCTGATTATTGTCTGTAACACAATGCAAGCAATACATTGTATGTGATTATGGTCACATCTGTGGAAGATACAGGAACTTACAATGCATGTATTTATCTACCTGGTGTGGCTACTGGCTGATGTTAACAAAGCAGATGAAGTTATATACTGAGATAAATCAACAGATGATGAGGATTGCCAAAGGTCAGGGAAGGACTTTTGTAGTTTCAAGGCCCACTCCAGTTTCAAGACTCACCATTTCCAGTGTGGCCTTCTTTAACTTCTTCAGTAGATCTACTAGAGTCATTCCTATCTCGCTATTTTCTGCCTGCTTTTAAGAAAAACTGCCAGGGTAATCTCCATGCTCTGATGTGTAATGGCTGGAAAGCTGAGATTGAAGTCCAGATATCTCTTGGATCACATTCATCTACAGTGTCCCCAAATCTGAACATATTTCACATTAATATCAGCTGCTACCTAAGGTTTCCAGAGTCTGGCATCTGAGATAGAGGGCCATGGCTGCAGAGAGCACACAGTCCAAACACAACTCCCTGTTTGGCTTATTCCTGTGTAATAAAGACCTTGGATGTGACAGCCCTGGAGAGTGGCTCAGGCATTTCATAAAAACAGTTTAGTAGGTAGTCAGAGTACAGCCCTCATACCTCCATAGCGAAAAGCACAAATAGTAAATTTTCCTTCTTCAACTGTATGCCTGCTGAGTGCTTAAGGCAAATGTATCTATTCATGGTAGAGGCTGAGTCAATAATGCCAAAGGAAATATATGTTATTGTTGTAGTTAGAATTGATCAGAAATGTAAATAATTAAAATAAGACCTGTGTATTTATATCGGGAAAAAGTTAATTAAGAATTTTAACACAATGGATAATTTTACAATGCAGACCAAATTTTAACTTCCAGCCTACCTACATCAGCCAGCAAGACACAATGCACTTTTTAAAATCATCATAGCTGATATATATTGTCCTCCACTAACTGCAATTAAAAAAAAAAAAAAAAAAAAGAGAGAGAAAAAAAAAGATAGAAATTGTTTGAATAAAAAAGGCAGTATGCACTGATTTTGTTTTGTCAGTGAATGTTTAGAATCTATAGATACAGTGGGGCTCTGCATTCAATGATAAATAGGGCTAAACATTCAAAGAATCTTGTTATACTAAGATAAACTTTGCTTATCAATATACTCATTATTGATGCAGTAAATTCATAACACTTTCAACATTTAAATAAAGGTATAGTTTTTAAAATCCTATTGTCTGGGAGATTTTTACATACAGAAAAGTTAAAAATCTCTTTAGCTGACTCCTTTCCCCCCAGATAAACAAAAATAAGACCTTTCTATATTTTATATAATCTTGCATTTGTGGATTTTTTCTCCCTTAATTTTTTAAAGACATCCCAATTTTTACATGTTGATAAAAAGAAACAAAATACCAAGAGATGCAAACTTGTTGCTCAATTTCACAAAGATTATAGTTTTATCTCTGATATTGTGCTGGGCTGTAAACCTGTAGGCAAGCCCTGAATGTATAACGTTTTAGGATTGGCATTCCTTCCTCATCTTTCCTTCCAATTTACCTTCTTGGTTACAGTAAGACTTCTAAACTGTTGGTCCAGAACTGCATTTGATGATCAGAAACAACTATAAAAAGATGACTGATCTGGCTGTGTGGCCTAGAACAAAGGTATATTTTGTAGAATATTAGGGAATATTCTGTTCATTTTATTCATGTGTGGTCTTGCCTATTTCTTGCCCGTTGTTTATATTATATATGAACATTTCTTCAGGTTACTCAGAAATGACATAGATATAGTACCAATTTCCTATTTAACTTAGTAAATTCTTTACTTTCAGCCATAAAGCCTTCACTGATGAAGTTTAGGATCAAACTAGGAATAGGTGAACGGATGTTTCTAGTGGAAGAAATTTTTTTTAAACTATGTGAGGGTAATGATTTGTGATAAACATGCCTTTGTATGAGGACTTGTAGATGAAGCTGATTACCCCATGGAAAGCTTTTCAAGAAATTTTATTCAGAAAAGTCCATATGTTTAAGTACTTGCAGGAAGAATAAAACCACATATTTCATCTATTTTAGTTAAATAAACATTCTTACATGTCTTTCTTTATTTTTTTTTTTATTTTTTTCCCCTAAATGATTCTGTTCCGCTTTACAGATTTATATTTTCCCATGAAGAAAAGGGATTCCAAGAGCTCTTCATTGAAGCAATATTCCTAGTGACTGAAAATAAAAGAACAGAGGAATTCCATCTATGTGTGTTTGTCTGTCTATCTGTCCTCATATTTTTAAGTTTGCCAATCTGTTTTCACACTTTTAAACCTTGTACCCTATCAAAAAATGTTTCTGAAAACTATTTATTTATTTATTTATTTATTTATTTATTTATTTATTTATTTTTAATGTAGTCTTGCAACATGTAAACCTAAGGCCAAATCTAAGAAGTTGAAGTAGAGCTGCAAGCTCTTCTCATTGCAGACCACTGGACACAGTATGTACTTATTTTGGCATTATCCTTGCACATACCCTGAGTATACATGTCCCTTGCCTTTAATTTTAATGATTCCCTGCAGCTCTGTAAGTCTTTTCCTGAGAAGTTCATAACAAGATCATGTCTCAGAGTCTCACAAGGAAAGACTCAGTTTATAGAATTGAACTATAAGATTCCACCCTCTTTAACATTGAAAAAACACACACTTAAAATAGAGCAGATGCCTTCCCAAATATAAATATGAGTGAGGAATAAAAGCTTCTTTGATTCTTGATACAGACATTCATTTTTAATTGAGACTAGGGATTTGTTCTAATTAAGAATCTGCAATACTGTCGTGATTTATTTGGGCCACGGTGATTTTCTCTATTTGACAGGATCATTTATAATAATTAAACTAAACAATTTCCATATTAAGCTGCCAGAGGAAGAGAGAAAGAGTGTTAAATTTATCTGAAATAAAAACTGAAATGAACCATGGCATTGTTCTGATTCTGGTACAGCTGTTTCAGTTTTCAAACTTCTATTATTTTCCTCCCTCATGGTTTAAAATGTAGTGTGAATGAAATAGAAATGAAAAGAAACTGGGAAAGAATATATTGCTCTGAGTATTCTGTGCAAACAAAAGAGTAACAGTAAAATACAAGGGCATCTATTTTATCTGTTTATTTATTTCAAGCTTCTTAGAAATATGTTGTTCTGGCAAAACCCCACATACAAAAGGTTTTGTAATAAATGCTGAGAATTAAAGCCAACTCCCATATACCATAGAGAAAATTAATGTGTTGAGTAGGAATTTACAAGAACAGTTGTCTGTCCTCAGGTGTGTGTAGAGCTTCAAGGGAAAGATCAGAATGAATATGTGCATCTCTTATGTCTCTGGATCTACATAGAGATTTACAAATCATCAGGATAAAAGAGCAAAGTCTAAAATTTTCAAGTCCTCATATTTCTCCCTGGTACAAATGAGTTTATGACTTTAGGACTGCATTAATATTCTGTTGGTGCTGTTCAAAACAGGAATGAAACCTCAAGCTTAAGACAAAATAAGCACATCCGCCACCACTAGCACAATGTGTGCAGTACCCAGAGTCAAAGACTACACCTCAAGCCATGAGGAAAACTTCTGAGCACTGAGTTTACTTCACTGAGCTTTTATCCTAAGTGACAATAGATCTGTTTATAGTGACAAAAGTTTTGGCAATTAGTTTTTACTTACTTCTTTGTTCCATTTAATTTATTTCTATTTTATGTCTGACTTCTATTTTTAAAGGAAACTGAATATGAAGCTTTTTAAAAAGCAGGTGGTTTCTTGAATAGGCCTTCTCATTTTTAAGTATTGGGAAAGAAATAAGACTTCCGTGGTCTCCAGACAAATGAGACTTAGAGGTTGTAAGTCTTTGACTTCGAAGCTGACCTTTCGTTACTGCTGAGTTGCTGTCAGCCATGCAAGGCTTGAAAGAGCAAAAGTAGGATTAGATTTCAGAGACTTTTACCACCATACTCAGTGGACCAAACTCTTTAGTGCATGACCTGAAGAGTAACTCTAGCTTTCCACAACATATGGCTATATGTAGGCCCTAAAATCAAGTTCATTAAAACATTTAAATAAACATGACAGAAAGGAGGAAAATGTGGAAATAAATGAGCAGCTGCTAACAGAAGCTGGGCTTGGCAGCTATGTCCACTTCAAAATGGCAATTGCATAGATGTTTCCATCTTTTAAAAGGGTCTTTAGTATAAAACAGTCAAACAGCAGAAGAATAACTTAAAGAGAAGGAAATTAATGTGTATGCTTAAAAATTAGAAAACTTTAATGACTTTTGATGTGATTAAATTGGACATGTTTTGTAGAGATTTCACCTGGTCTTTAATTTCCTATTCTATCTGACTGTGATCTGTCCCTGCATTGTTCTGCAGTGCAAGATCTCAAATCCAAGCATGCTGTGAAACTCTCCTTTGAGAACAACTGAAATTATGTGTAATTAATGCAACCGAGGTTTAACAGGTTTGAGAGGTCAGCTAGAAGAAATCAGAACTCTTTCATCTATAAAGTCCAGGAAATGAGGTTGCATCCACCAGCTGCAGGTGTGTTTCCAGCCCTTCGTGTTCTTGTTCTGCAGTCCTTACTGAAGCAAGCTCTCTCTTCCAAAGCAGTGTAAGGAAATAGCTGAATAAAGCGTAACCTTCCCAGGAAATTTCAGGACATTGTTATCTGCTCATAGACAAAAGCCAGAAACTCAAAGACAGGTAAAAATATTAATAATTAGAAAACAAAACAAAACAAAACAAAACAAAAAACAGCAGGCAAAGAATAAAATACTAATCTCTTTTTTATTAAAACCTCTAAGGGAAGGACATAGTTCCAAGTGAAAGTCTAAATTTTCCCCTATCTACTAATCTCTAGGAAATCTTGGTATAGCTCAGGAAGAGTTCATGTTTAAGAAATCAAGTCCAGGTTTCAAATCCGAATTCCTTACTTTGGACATGCATCTAGCTGGAAGCTTACACTTGATTGTTCCTCTGGATTAAAATATAGTTCAGTTAGATCAAGACTATTCTGTCCTTTCCTGCTTTGTTGTGGTTTAACTCAGCAGACAGCTAAACATCACACAGACATTTGCTTCCTCCCTCTCAGTGGGAGAAAACTGAAAAGCACAAGAACTCATGTGTTGAGATAAGGATTGTTTAATAAGAAGGAAAAGAAGAAGAAAATGAAATAGTAACAATAAAAAAAAAAACAACACAACTAAAAGAAAACAATAACAACAACAAAAACAACAAATAAAGCAGTTGATGAGCAATGTAATTACTCACTGATCAGCCAGTCCTCTAGCAGTGGCATCTGCCAAAGCCGGCTCCATTAGTTCTGTTTTAGCATGTCACCGTATGGTATGGGATATCCATTTGTTCAGTTTGGGTCAACTCTCCTTGTTTTATGGTTTCCCCTCTCCTTGTGCACTCCCATCTCCTCCTCAGTGTGAGCAGTATGGGAAGCTGGAAATTCCTTGACATAAAGTCTGCTCAGCAGCAGTTATAACACTGGTGTGTTATCAGACTTACTCTCATCCTAAATCCAAACCATAGTCATCCCAGGCACTAGGAAGCTCAGCATAAGAAAATGTCTATTTATTTCCCCCCTTTTTCTTCCCTGTTCCCCCCCCAAAAAATAATCTCTCAAAGAAAATAAAACAATCTTCAAGTTCTGGTAGTGGATCAAACAAGCTTAAGGCACATGTTACTGACTACAGAACTGGTACACGTTCATCCTGCTGCTTCAATTTTTTTTATAAATATTTTGGTAGGTCAGTTTTGTTCTGGCAGACTCAGGATCAGATCAAGTATCTGTTCTGCAGCTACACAAAGGCAGCCCAAGCACCAAATGGTGTGCTCTGGCACAGCACGCATGCCATAGCAGAAATATAACCAAGCAGTCACAGCCGGCCTAGATCAGATTTTTGCTTTTGAGTGTATAAATCAGCTATCAATGGATATGGAACTGCAAGGTGCCATTGTTTTGAAATAAATACCCTCCAGTACCAAGTATTTGCCTTAATTTTTACAGGGATACTATTTGTACGGATATCCATGTATACACATTGGACACTGGTATTTTCTTAGAAGTTTCTGGCCAATGTCCAATTATTTTTTGTTGCAAAATGTATATTTGATAACTACATTTACTGTAATCTTTCCTCAGAAAATTTAAGTCCTATGGAGGCGAGATTCATTAAATACAAAATAAGTAGTGCATAATGCTGCTCACAAGGTTCGCATTGGTACTTGCTGTATCTCCTTTTCTGCTTCTATATATACAAAAGGTGTCTACTTGTTTCTACTTGCTGTTCATAAAAGAAGGCTAGTGAAGTAATGCTAAACAATGGTTAGATCTCTTTAATCAGTCATATCTTTCAGATAAGTCACACGTAGTCATTTTCAAACTTCTAGAAGATTCATTTTATTTTATTATTTTATTTTATTTTTTAACACAGCTTTGTCAAAACCAAATATTTGTTTTTAGCTTTTAAAAACTTTGATCTTCTAAGAAACTAAAAAGAAAATCTTAGGAATATATTTCAGAGATCCTTAAAATGTTTTGAAACATCTATTATTTTCTTAATAAGTTAAATTCACACTTAGAAAGAAATTCCATAATACTAAACACCTTTTTTTTTTTTTTTTTTTTTTTCCAATGGAAGATTTATTTGCTCTACTCTAATCAGTTCACACCTGGGCAAAATGAGTGTACACAGATGTATAAAGCTTCTGTTATAACATGGTTTGGCTTCGACTCACAGGGGAAATCTCTGCTCCAAGAATGTCAAAGAGATTTTCTAAGACTCATTTCTTCACACCTAATTCATGCTTCATCTTTAAGAATCGGTGATTTCACACTGCTCTAAATGTTGCTACTCCTACTGGTACAACTGCCAGATCACTCACATTAAATATTCTTACTATCACAACAATTCAGAATTTTTTACTTTATCAAGGGCCAAAATAATGGTTCATGCCCTAGGTATTTCCTGTCTAGACTACTATATTGGTCTTTTGGACACATTTCTTGCTTTTTCCATAGTTGTTTTAAAAACGAAATGTACAAAACTCTATAGATCGTTTCTTACTTTTTTAAGCTCTTGAGAAGATGATAGATTTTTTTCTTGGCTTGAAGTACTGGAAGACTGTATCCCCAGTGAGGAATCAATCCTTTATTTATTCTTGAGTTATGATTACATGAGAAAGGAGGAACTTGTTCTGTAAGTTAATGTACAATAGACTCTCCTTTAGATAATGACGAGCTCACAGCAATGACCTCTGCAGTATTCTAGTTATATTGCAGAGATGAAAAATGACAATATCTTGCATTCAGCCAGTCAGTAGAGACACTGAAAGGTCAAATATTCAGGTGAGTTTCATACCCTATTTTATTCTGACTGTACTTGAGTTAGCTGCTCCATCTAAATTAACCACATCATCTCTCTTCTGTTCATGAGAAGATGTGTTTGCATCTCCAGGTAGTTATCCATCTGAATTGTTGTATGTTTTTGCTGAAATACATCATAAAGAGCTTCTACATGACAACTGTTTTAGAGGATCTCAGAGCTTAAATAAAACTAGACTAGCTGTTTACCTCTTGGGTAGATAAATAGGAATCCTATCTCCTCTTCTGGATGCAATAACATATGAAGGATGACTAAGAAAAGTTCTGATTTGAGACATGCATGTTGTTTGAGGAATGTTAAGTGAGGATATTCTTAGAATAGCTGAAAAGGTCATTAAGTGATTAATGAAAAATTATCTGTTATTTGAATTGCAGTTTAATCTTGATCAATTTATTACACAGTTCAACAATCCTGGGCTAACCTTTGTTTCTGTATCTTGTTCACTAACAATTGACTGTATGATGAGTTAGAATCCACTCAATAGATAGATGTTAAAAACTGATCTTCTTGTTTCTGGTTTTATTTTTTCTATTATTATTATTTTTATTTATCTATTTATTTTCCCAGTGGACCGTGATTTATTTCCCTTACTTCTTCCACTCATGTTTTGCCATTGGACTACTCCTCAGAAAACTGTGACTCCGCAGTTACTCATGGACACCACACTGCATTCTCGTTTGTGCTGGAACATAGGAACATATTCTGCTTCATGGCCTGTGTGATTTTCTTACATCTGGGATTTCAACTAAGTAACTTTGTTCTTCTATAATCACGAATTTTGTTTTATTCAGTTTCATATTTGACATGTTTTTATACAGGCAGTGTTATTCATGCATGTTTCCTAACCAGTACTCCAACAAAGCTCAAGTGTTCTGTTGATACTATTGTGAACATTTTTTAACAAAGATTTTTGGAAACTTTCCAATAAAAATGCAACAGAAGCAGACAAGGAGAGGTTAGGCAAACAGTGCTGCATTATACATGGCCACATATAATACTGTACTCAAGAAAGGCTAAAGAAATATATTTGTTCAAAGGGACCATTTATGGGAAGTAATGGTAATAAACATAAGTAAATTGTTGAGAATCATCTTTAGTTTAAAGAAACATCAAAGACCAATGTCATCCCTACTACAGATAATCTTGTCTCATTACAATACTTTTTATTTTTCAAACGTGTATGAAATAATGTTGCTTCAAAGATAATATTTTAAAATGCTTTCACAAATAGAGTTTATTCTAAATCTCTGTCAGTACTGGTAAATACAAAATAAGGTTGATGTCAACTGATTAAGGCTCTGCTTGTTTTATTGTTTGAGGCTGCTGTATGTAAAGAATTGTGGCCTTCTTATGCTATTCCGGAAAACATTCAGCAGTGTTGTCTAAACTGCAGTGGCATACACTATTTTTATCTACTCCTTTCTTCTTTCACAGATTTTATATTTGCCCTCTCAGATCTACAAGCAAGAATTCTCCACATTCCTTTCACTGTAAAGATATTTTATGCAGCCTGCCATTCCTCTCTCATGTATTGGGATAGGTGAGAACGTACACAGGCCTCTTTGACATCTCAAAGCTGATACACCTTCCTTAGAGAACAGGACTGAGTATGGCTACAGCAGTCCCTATGTGATGCTAATCGAGAACTGGAGGGCCTTAAGGAGCTCATGACTGATCCAGATTCTTTTCTAAATCCTGATGATTAGGGAAATGAAAAACCAAATTTGGCATGAATTAATTTAATATGAAAGTTTTGTTCCTTCTCTGTTGTACCATTCACTCACATACAAGCATCAAATATTATGACAAATTCTGAGTTTTGCAGAAGGAAACCCCTCAAAAGCAGTTTTGTTACTTTGGGCTTCAAGGTGAATCTATGACAATGCTGAATCCTTATAGGACTGATATGAGTGTCACTGCTGCATCTGCAAGCACTCTTCTAATATAACAAGCCCGACTAATTCTACTAATGCTCCTGTTCTGCTGTAGACCTTCCTTTTTCCCAGAGATACATCAAAAGTTGAAACCTGGGCTTCCAGGAAATGAAGATTTTCTCCAGCAAGCTCATCACTATCAATATATTAATAACATCTGAGCAATGTGCTTTGGGTATATACTGGATTTGCCTCATATCTTCTTTGAATCCCAAATTTCTCATGATCATAACATCAATAGAGAGTAATTATTTATCAGAGTTTGCTTTGCAGTTTGATTATTCCAGTACTGATCTCCATGCATTATGATGTGTGATATATATATATTTCAACTCTAATAATAAATTTCAAATGCATTTTTATCATCAAATCTATTCACCCGCTCTCAATATAGAAAATCCTATAATACTTCACCACTCATCTGCTCTGCATTTTTAACTCTCTTCTGGACATTACATAGGAACAATAAGAACTATATTTATGTTTAATATTAATATTATATTTATATTTTATTTAATTTTAAAAATTCTGAATGAAAACTAGTAACACTGATACTGAAATTAATACTTTTATAAGCTGCAATAGCATGTCTTTATTTGAAATCAGTTAGTAGAAGCTTAATAGTGTTACCCTCAAAAAAGCTATATGATCCTACAGTTTTGCTAAAACAATTACTGAACTATTGTAACTTTGAACAAGCCACTGTAAAAGTGGATTTTTTTATTTTGTCTAGACATTGCCTAATACAATCAAGTGAGTTAAAAATTACAGACATATTGGCATCTCATTTTAATGCTTATAAGGTTATGAAGTGAGATGATTTCATAAAAGAATGAAACAAATAGTTTGCTCTCAGCAAACAGATGGAAATATAATGTGTATCTATACCTCACGCTTATCCCCAGGCTATTACCAGTCTGCTCTGTCAAAGAGGTTACTCAGTATAAACGTGTTGCTGTCAGATCTGAATTGCCTTACTGGCTTAGGGTTAAAGCACAAGTCTTTCTAGTGCTGAGAGCAGGAAGGGATCATTGGAAACCTCCAGCAAGGGAGGAAACCTATTGGATGGGTAAGGAGCAGTGGGCAGAGGATGTCATGAGTAAGATTGCGGTTGTTTTTTTCATTCCCCCTTTCCTTCACTGTTTGTCACCTAACTATTTCGCTTACCCAAAGGTGACCCTTAGATGAAACCAGTAACGAGCAATTTCTCCACTGAGAATATGCTTGTTATCAAAGAGCTGGTAGAGGAATTTTCTTGTTTTTTAAGATAATATAATCATCATCAGGATTAGATCTTGAGAAATAATCTGTATTCATAAAATTCATTTTCCAAGCTAAAAATCAGAAATTAGAGGACTGTCTGATTACTTCATCCTTGTCTTGTCTCTCAAAGCCTAATAAGACCCCCAGACTTTATACTCAGTCCAGGATCTCTCTGAGGTCCCCTAATTTAATGTGATGTCATCACAAACTCATAAAGAATCTCTTGACTGGTCTTGATCAGCTATTCTTTCAAAGTACTTCCGCAGACAAAGCTGAATGCTCTCTGGTGAATATCTGGAGGGAAACCTCATAAGCATGTGTGATTTATAAGTTTTAGCTAACCAGTCCCCCAGGGTCACTCCATTGCACTTCTGAGAGCCTGCGCAAAACAAAGCTGAGATTTACAAAGTCATCAGAGGAGACAAAGTGAAGATCTCTGAAAGCATAAAGATAATATAGTATGTATAAAATGTATGTAACATATACATCCTGGATTTCTTTTTTCATATTTTACACTGATCACAAATATACATAAAATGTTACTATGCTGGTTCTACACAAACCTCATTCACATGATACACAGAAAATTCTACAAAAAAAAAAAAAAAGGACATCTGTACTTTATAAAGTAATTCTGCACATTTCTGTCCAATATATATACATTTTCTGTGTAGTTCTTATTTTGTAGAATGAATGCACAGAGGTGGCCCAGGGAAAAGAGCCATTGTTGAAATGATAAGTGGAAATGGGTAGCAATGGGGTGGGGGCAAATCTTCCAAGTTTAAAAAGCTGCAAGCCATCATTAGTAGCTTAATTTAGAAACAGATGATGTTAGAGAATCACATTGCTCTTTTAGCTAAATTAGACTGATCCATTTAACTCTGAACACAGTTCCAAAGAAATTACTATTGTATGCTTGAGCTTCACATAGAAAAAGCTGGCAAATTGGCCATGCACTGTGCACTTAGAAAAAGGACTGAAAATCAGGAAAGGTATCACAAAATATGATTTCAGTTTGTGAGGTCTGTGAGAGAAAGCATGCTAATCAATATGTAGAGTAACTGACAAAAGCTGTGCATGGTAAATGCAGCAGAGGAAGATTTTAATATATCACCTACAATTTGTGTGCATTCACTGCTATGAATGCCTATACACACTTTTTCTGAAACAATAGAATCAGAGTGGGTTGGCTTAGAAGAGACCTTAAAGATGATCTAGTTCCAAAATGTCAGCTGTGGAAAGGGTTGCCACCCAGCAGATCAGGCTGCCCTGGGCCCTATCCAACCTGTCCTTGAGCACCTCTAGGGATGGGGCAACCACAGCTTCTCTGGGCAGCTGTGCCACTGCCTCAGCACCCACTGAGTTAAGACTTTTCTCTACATATCCCCTCTCTTAGTTTAGAATCATTTTCCATTCTCCTGTCACTATCAAGCCACGTAAAAAGTCTCTCTCCTCTTTATAAGCTCCCCTCAAATACTAGAAGGCTGTAATGAGGTCTCTCTGGAGCCTTCTCCATGTTAAACCAACCCAACTCCCTCAGCCTATCTTTATGGAAGTCAACTGCTCCATGTAAACAAGCATTTAAATCCATACTTACATAATATTCCTTAAAATTTTCAGGAAGTCCTCAGTAGTTTTCTTACAGTAAGTACTGTATTATTCTTCTAACAGAAAAATCTGCTTTGCAACTTCAAAGACTGTTCTGACATGTCTTTATTGATAAATAGGTTACGGTTTGCAGATACTGAGTTGCTGTTCTAATCTCAACAACTTTGTGATTGTTTGTTTGTTTTTAATTTATTCTTCTATATAGAAAGGATTTTCTGTTTGTGCAGAAAAACTAAAATAATAATAGGTGAATTTTGTATTCATAGAAACCAACCTACAGACTTTTCAGACCATTAAATATCCTCTGAGAAAGTACATGTGGAGAAAGCAGACGTAATACATTATTCAGAAAACCTGTGAAGTCATGTTTGAACAGCCAAATTGTTCTATATCTGTCCTGATGATGAAGGACTGTCAAAATAAATAAATAAATAAATAAACAAATAAAATTGTGAGATACAAATAGACCATTAGATTATTCAAAAACTCATCATCTGTCATCCAAACTGGTCTTAAGAACAAAAATGATTATTTTTCATTAAAAGAAACCAAAGAAATGACCACCAACAAGAAACAGTAACCACAGACCCAACAAGGACAAAAAAGCAAACAGAACAAAATGGTTAAATGCTTCTGATCTTTATATAACCTTTGAAGCACAGATTGGAATGAAGGACCTGACATCTGCAAACTCTATTCTAAGCAGTTCCCTATATTTAGTGGAAAGAGGTTTGCATGTAACTCAAAATATAACAAACCTTCTATTATTAAACAGGGCATTTTGCTTTCTTTTTCTCACTGCACAGACTTTACAGAGGTAATAATTAAAGTTTCTGGAAGAGAAGGAAGAAGTTACTTTTTATTACTGAACTTCACTGGTATCATTTGGCACTGTAGAGTAAAGCTAAAATATGTCTGGGTAAACAAAACCCATTTATGTAGCTTTTTAAAAGCATATTAGTTGCTATCTCATTTGATTATTTTGCTAATAAATCCATTTAACTCTAACATTTTAAAGGCAGAGAGGATTTGTTGCAGCACAAATCAGACAGTAAAAAGTTACTATTGTAAAAGATGTACTGTCAACTCCTGCACAGCTGCCTTTTAAGCTGCAGATTACATCCTGAAACACCAGGGACAGAAAGTCTGTCTGGTGGATGTGTATCATTCAGAGATTTGTAATCTTGCATTCCACATGAGACAAGATGCAGAATCTCTCCCTGTAAATTCAACATCAAACTCATATTTACTTTGCTGAATCAAAGTTTATACAATGACTGCTCCAAAAGTAATGCCTCCTATTTTATTATATTTTCCTGTGAGGTCAGAGGCAGATGATGGTGGTAGGACAATAGAGATTGAACCTGTCCACTAATATTTTATTACATTTTGATGCTCTGTGACAACAGAGGGGCAGTTTGATAAAATGGTGTCTGACATGGAAGTGTGTGTGAAGCAAAGATATGTCAGTTAATTACTCCATGAAGATAAAATTGCACCCAGTGACATTAACTGACATTTGCTGAACATTTATGGAGACCAACCAGAGGGTGTGAACACAGTGAGGTGGTGAGTGTTATATTTCAGCAGCAGTGACAGCAACAGTGGGTCACCTCTGCTGGTGCAGGCAAATACAAACATGGTACGCAGGCTCCAATTCATCACTCATGAAAATGCAGAGCTAATGGTGGTGAATGTTAATAAATAGTGCTCTCCAGCTTAGAATTTCTATCAAATAATATTACTGTGTGCTTTGTACCTGTGTTTCCATAAAAATAAATAGGAGGCATTACTTTTGGAGCAACTTATGTGTTTTTGAATTCTATCCTTTTCTCCAATTAATTGTTCAAATGAAAAAAAGTAGCAATTTAACAGGAGTTGAACTTCACTCTTTTTTGCAGCATGTGCTGAAAGCAGGATAAGATGCATAATGCTATGCAGGAATGCTCTTCAGTTCAGTTCAGTTCAGTTCAATTGGTAGCACAGCACAGCTTATATAACCCATGGATGGAACAAGGAAAGTAAAAAGGCAACTGTCTGGATGTTTAAGTTGCTGATATACTTTTTTTTCTCATTTATGTGACATAATGGTTTATGCTTGAGATGTAGTTACAACTTTTATTCAGATGACATTAATTCAGTGTACCTAAGTTTAAGAAGCAGTTTGGAAGAGCTTTGTTTTTATATGAAATAGAAAACTTTTCAGTCTAAAGGAAGTCTGTTTAGCAAGAAGCTGTTGTAACCAGCTGCTAGAAACATTACAGCCCAAAGTGCATACACCACCCATGAATATTTCAAGTACATTGGAGAGTTGTTTTTGTTGTTTTTTTTTTTCCTTTAGTCCTTGAGACATTTAATATATTTGAAGATAACACAATAAATCATGCTAACATTATCAATAACTTGCTTTAATTAAGTTACTTATTTATATTAAATTTTATAGAAAAAATAAATTTAAAGCCATAGAATCATTTCCCTTATGTGGCATTTGCTGTTGTACACAACATTCCTTAATCGTAATGATGGGAGTATATCATGTTTTACATTTCTGCAGTAAATTCTTTGGAACTTTTACAATCTTCTGTCTTCAGATAAACAAGTCTTAGCTCTGAACAAAGAAAGGGATCACAATTAAATTGGCTTGGTTACCACAGAAAAAGAATTGTCTGACAAATACTGGTCTTTGATTCTGTTCATAAGCCTCCCATAAACAATCCTTTTAAACTTGCAGTTGGCACAAAGACCCAAATACTGATTCTGTAAAGGCTTATTATAAAATGCTTTATTACCTGCAACATCAATTAGCCTCACTGAGTCTTTTATACTCTATCTGTATCTGAAAGTAAGACAGCACAGAGTTCACTCCTCAGACCTCAGGTGCCATAATATACATGAGTTAAAATCTCTCCCTCTGCTTTGCAGAATACCTTTATATGCACTCACTGTCTGTTAGGAATTGTCCTGGTCTCAACTCAAGGGGGCAAAAGTCAGGAGCATAGCAGAGGGCATGTTAGCCACTACACAGTACCATGTGCTAATGTTTGAACATCAGGTCCTACCCTGCTTACAGTAGTAGCAAAAATACAACCCTCAAATAATTAATGATGTGTAATTCAGTTTTATGCTTCAAAGATGAAGTGTTATTTTCCAAATGTTTACTTAGTTACAGACCATTATGTGGCTTGACATCAACAGAGAACAAGCAAAGCCACTTATTGTGGTACTGCTTGTTGTCCTTGAAGGAATTTTAGTCTGAAAAAAGAATAATGAATAGAAGAGATAGCTAAGAAAACAAAACAAAACAAAACAAAGTCAGTGAAATCTTCAGATCTCTTTTCACTGAAACAGTAACATTTACAGGTCTTGTAACCAGGTCTATTCAAATAGAGATAATTAGCACTAGTTATGCACAACTGTTTGCCACTTCACAGTTCAGTTTTCCAAACATCAAAATGGAGAAAAAAACTCTTTGTGAAAAATGTTCATGACTAATACATAAAAGACAAAGACTCAATGACAAAGTGTTTATCTTCTAGCATCTGAAGATTTTTAAAGATTGTTTTGTTAGCTTATTGTTTTGTTAGTTATCCAAATCTAAGTCTTAATGTGTACTGATAACTGTGCTTTTAAAGGAAAACAAAAATATGTGAGAAAGAGCAAATGCACATGAATGCCACCAGTCTTCTTCAAATACATTTTTCTGGTGTTCAAGCACAGATATCTACTTCTGATTGAGATGTCTTAGTAAACTTGAAATATCCGTGTAATTTGTTCTGAAGGAAACCTCTGGCATTTCAGATCAGCAGTTGAAGTTCAATAAAGATACCACAAAACATCTTATATGTGAGCAATGTCATGAACCAAAAATGTCAGGAAATTAATAAAGATTTGGAAGAAACTCAGTGCTCCACCAAATCTTTGACAGGAAGTGCTTTTTCTCCATACTCCTCTTAGTAATGTTTCTCTACCTGAATTCAGTGTATCCTTCCTAGTCTTCATTTCTTCACATTTCTGTTTGCAGGTGATGCAGACTTCTTCATGATCCCAGACCCAGTCTTTCATCCTGTTCTGCTTCTCAAAGCATGAACAAGTTCCTTTAAGATGAGACTCAGAACATTATTCTTTGTGAATGTGCTGCACTTTGTGTAGCAGATAGTCAGATTCACAGTAGTAATAGTGAGTTCCAAGGCTTTTTCACATCACAGATACCCAAGGTCACGTTGTCCTCCACCTCCTTCACCTCTTGTACTACAGTCCTAAAGAAATATTTGAAATGGCTGTATCTGTAAAGTTTAATGATATACTTCCAGAACATGCTGAGACTGATCTTGAAATAAAAAGACAAGGAATCAAAATGCTACATTTACTTCAAACTTTAGGAAGCATGAGCTGATAATTTAGTTTTCTAAATCAAACACTCTCTGAGTATACAACAATATAAGGTTTTTTTTTTTTTTTTTTTTTTTCAGCAAGTGAAGTTTTGTTCTGTACATTCAGCTCTGAAAGATTAGCATAAAATAGTTATATGCCAACCCTGTCATTCCAAATTTGAACTAGGACAGACTGCTTATATTTAGTAGATGAGTACTCTAGAAAGAAACACTGGTTCACCAAACCCAGACCATGACAAAACAGTTTGAGGTGTCTACTTTGAGCTACTCGTGATATGAAAGCATAATAATCAAAAGGTTTTTCACAATAGTAACCTTGAACAAAAAGGGGAAAAGTGAAGAAGATTAAGTCACCTGTTCAAGTTTCCTGTAGACTACTTTTTATCCTTTTCTTTCAGGTATTTAGTGGCAACAAGTCTCTTCCATCTGGCCACTCAGTTTGGATTGTATTGAATATCAAAATTTGTTAAAATTGGTTTTCCAAGAGGTAAAATGAGGAAAAAGCTCTGTACTTACAAAAAGTTAGCATTCGAGGTAACTGAAAATGCTTTATAACCAATATCTAAACTCAAGTAATGTAAATACTGTCTTTTAAGAAGAAAAAACAAACAAACTGTAAATTTGGAAATAATGATGGGATAGCATGGAGAATGGCAGTGATTTCTGGATGACAAATGAAAAATCATGATACCCGGAAGAAAACATTGGCCTTATTATTAGTAAAATACATCAGTTCGAGGTTATTTTCTGAAATACTAATATGATTTTCAAACCTTGTTTTTTCCCACCTTTGAAAATGTGTCTTCAGAGAAGCTGTAGATATTTGCATGGCAAGACCTTATTTAGAAATAAAAACAAGTTCATAAAAGTTTCAAATAATTAAATGTATTAAATGCTAAAGGAATCCTGTTTGTTTTTAATTAGCTCTGTTACAGTACAAAGAAAACATTCCAGTGAGTGAATGCGCCGATTCCCAACTTTCTTATCTATGATTTTCCTCAAATTAGATCAAGTACTATTTTGATATGAAAACTAAAATAAGTGTCAGTGAGGTATGTACTTAATGAAAACTGTGTTATAAATAGGATGCATCGCTTTTTCCAACAGCTAATTTAAAGGCACTTCATGCAATGCCAAGTATATTTTATGTTGTGAAAAAATATTTGGGTAAAGACAGATGCAACAGCTGTGACATTTTATGCATGTGTAGATTGTTGGGATTCTTTAGAGTAGTCCACAACAAAATGGTGCTGCTGCTGCTTCCATAATCCATGTATGACAATCCATAGCACTACAAGTCAGGACACATTCTTTGTTTTCTTTTTAAATCTACTGGATAATAACTTGGCCTCAGTCAAGTGGAGTCATGATAAAAAATAAGAAAATGAATGTAATTTTGCTTGAATGTCTAGATTTGATTCAGCATTTAAGATCTACTAATAAACTCTACAAATTAAAGTGCTATGTGCATTTCATCAGCTAACATATCAATTCTCTTATGTACTTTGTGCTTATTTATTTTTTCCTAACATTTCAGACAGGAAAAACCTACTGATCAATGCTATCCTAAGTGTACTGTCTGTATGCATATGTCCACATGATAGCAGTGTTTCTTGCAAATTGTACTGCACTGAAATGAATCTTCTTTCATATTAACATAGGAAAAGAAAAATAATTTGTTTAAAGTAAAACACAGTGTTGTAATTTGTAGAGGTACTGTGGATAAAATACCAACTACATTTCCATAGATTCTGTTTATTCTATAATTTAGCATTCAAGTTACATGCATGAGCTAATAGCTGGCTCAGAAGCACTGTGTTAAATTATAAATATGTTCTCAATATTTTAAATTACACATGGAAAGAAATATTGAGTGTGAGGACTGGATGCTTCAGATGTTTATTAATTGAATACAGGAAATTTGATTGAATCAGTCATAAGTTAATAAGACTGACAAAAACAAACTAACCAACCAACCAAACAAACAACAGAATATCTAATAGATGTTTAAAATACTTACTGGAAATCAGTTGACTGTTTTAATCCCCACTGTAGGACAGACAGTTCCCTTTTATTTATACAAAGGTGCAATCAGTATCCACACAATTTCCAGCACAGCTGGTTCTGCCCTTGGAAAGGTAAAGGAAAGAGCAGTTACTGAAAGCAGTGAACTAGTTTAGAATTCATCTACTAGTGTTGCAAAATATTAATAGGATAGTTGCAAGTAAGTTTACCCTTTCAAATAGTAATAAAATATGAAATTATTCTCTCTAAAGCCAAAAATTTAATGAATTGTCCGAATTTTTCTTTCACTTTTAGAAGAAACAAGCAGTATCATCAGTATTTATCCTTCAGTAACAAAGAATTTCTCAAAAGAATCTCCAGGGACAATGACTCCATCACCTCTCTGGGCAGCCTGTTCCTATGCTTGAGAACTCTTTCTGTGAACACATTTTTCCTAATAACCAGCCTGAGATATTATGCTTGGGATTGCCCTAACCCAGGTGCAGGACTTTGTACTTGGCCTTGTTGAACCTGATAAGGTTCTCATGGACCTACCTCTCAATCCCATCAAGGTCCCCCTGGATGGCATCTGTTACCTACAGTGTTTCAACTGCACTACTCTGCTTGGTGTTGTACTTTACAGTACTCCTTCTATCAGACCCATTTCTCTCCAGTTCAGAAACAAGGATGTTGTGCAGTATGGAATCAAATTCACAGTATCACAGTATCACAGTATCGTGCGAGTTGGAAGGGATCTTAGAGATCATCGAGTCCAACTCCCGGGATTCGAGCCTTCTGTGTAGCAGAGCGGCAGTTCTACCACTTGCACCACAGGGGGGGATTAGAACCCCGGGCCTCTAGTGTTGCAAGCAGCACTTCATACCACTGTGCCACCAGAGGCACTTTCTTTCAGAAGTTCAGATAGGTGAAGGCTATTCTGTTAATTGTAAAGAATGGTGCTTTATATTAATGCAGCTGCCAAACTTCATTAAATTTAACAACATTTATTTACTTCGTTTAATACTTAAAATCCAAAATTATATACAAACTTCCCCGTGTAACAGAAAATGCCTTACCAAATGTTCTGATCCGATATAATTTAACACACTCATCTCAGTTCTCATCGTAGAATTGCAGATTTGAAGTATCTAGATTTTTTTACTCAAAAATGTAATTTATGTAATTAATTTTGTCTGAGTAGGCAAAGCCAGTAGCTACTGCCTCCCCACTCTTCACCCCCCTGTCTAAATAAAATGTACTCAGTCAATTATATGTCCAGGAACAGCATCTTGGAATAGCTCATACAAGAGCAAAGAGGAATCTACTTCTTCTACTTCTGTCTTCTCCAGTTCATGGTATATAGTAGTATAAATGCACTACAATATATGTGACTTCTGTCATTTTTGTTATATAAAAATTGACCTTAGTGGTTATACTTTGCTGATTATGTATCTGTGGCTAAATGAATGCGTTCAAGATTAACAAAAACACTTCTGCGTCTGATGGCATCCTGCTTTTTGTCTCTGATTCACTTTTCAGTCTGATAAAAATCCAAGAGATACCAGTGGAATTTAGAGTACATTCTGATTGTATCTATCCAGATAAATATGAGCTATATTCATTCCATTTCATAGAATATCATTTTAATGGGTGTTTTCCTAACTTAATCTCTGGAAAATGAAGTGAAAATAAAAGGGAATGTTTTAGAAAGAAAATCCATAATCTTTTGATGCCAGAATATCGCCACAAAGAATCTTTGAACTTGACTGGACAAACTGTATGATAGTCAGACTAATGGGAAAGGAAAGATGGAATCCTCTGCAACTACTACAGGTCAAGTCATAGTTTTCACCACTGCAATAAGAAAGAATAAATATAAATATTTATGTGCTGATAAAGTACTTAAGAATAAAATGAGACTGCATAGAAAGGCAGCCATACAATAAACTGACTGTATATTTCTGTAGTCATTGCATTTTTCTTTCTTCTCTTGGCATCCTTGGCAAAATGCCATTTCTTCCTCACTTTATCTTGCTAAATGTCAGGCATTCTAAACACTGTAAAAGGACTTCTCTCTATTCCAAGACACCATCGGTAAGTCAAAATTAGCAGATTGTGAACATGTTAAAGCTAATAGAGCATTGGACTTGGTGGATATTACTAGAGCATTTTACAGTTATGTGGTGGTGTAGTATTAAAATGATTGAATGTACAGCTGATGTGCTCTGAGGCTGAGGGGAACAGAAACATTCTTTTAAGTATGAGATTATTTCCTAATGTGTCTGTTCATGCACAATACTTCTTTTTGAGCACTATCTGTGACATAATATCGTCCCATTGAAGTTTTCCCAAAATATTTGCATACGGACAGAAGTCTGCATTTCCATCTCTTAAGAACCATTTGTTACACATACTATAGATTGTCATTCATTATTTTCTCCTTCCAGACTGAACACAAGATCATTAAAGCCATTGATTTTGAATATGAATATTATTAAATATTTAAATAAATATGTTTAATACTGTTGTGAACAATCAAAGACGTTCGCTTGTTTGTTTATCTAGGCTTTTAAAGAAATATGAACTTGAATGATATCATATGAATTTGTTTTTCACTTGAGTAAGGATTTGTTTTTACAAATATTCAGCTGTAGTTTTAGTTACAGATTGGCTTTAAATGGTGAAGTCTATTAGAATAATTCAGACTGAACTTAGTTCTGAACTTTAAACATTTTTGGTCAAAAGGTGGGCTAGCTGGTCTACTCTAAAAGAGATTTTAGCAAAAAACTAACTTTGCTGATGATCAAAAGTATGTAGAAATTGGTATTCAAAAATTAATCATCATATAGAATCATAGAATGTCCTGCCTTGAATGTCCTATAAAACAAAATATGAATCTTTCAGAAGTAAAAACAGAAGGGACAAGTGTCTACTAAATTATTTTGGTAGCACTTCTTAGTGACAAACCTCTATCCTGATCATTCTGAGGAAATTCAGTAGAATTTGTCCTAGGCCTTTTGATTTTCAGACTTTGATTTGGAAGCCTTTCTACTTTCTATGTTGAGTTGACTGAGAATCTTTTTTGTCTGAAACAAAAGCTGCCTCCTTTGTTCTCTGTGACAGTGGACTGAGATGAAGGTTTGGAATGTGGAAGCTGGATAAATCATGAAAAACACATAGAAAGAGTCATTCTGTTAAGAGAGTTAGAGAGTTTATTTGTGTCAGTTTCAAGCATTCCTCTCTGACCAAGTCAGAATGTAATATAAAGGGCTACTGTATCTGCAGACATACTTTCTGTGGAGGAAATATAATATGATCTGCCCTAAAAGTCAGGAAACATCAGGTTTTCAAGTACATATTTTATAGGTTGCAAAAAGGTACCAGTATGTATCAAGAGAGTAAACTGCACTGTACTATTTTATAAAGTTAGACTTTATCTAAGGTTAAACATATTTCTGGCTTTGGAAAAAACAGTATGAGTATTGTGTATAATTTGCTGTACTTAAAAATACAGAAAAATAAAGTCTTTCTATGACCATTCTTAACACATTCAAAAATTTAATCAAAACCACTCATTAGATCACCTGTGGACAAGGATAAAAGAAGGGAGAATAAGGATTCAAAGAGAAGAAACAGAATAATATAAACCAGCCAGGTTTTCAAGATCACCAAACAGAAGGGTACAGTAACAGGCAGACAATCTTTCTTAAAAAAAAAAAAAAATAATAATAAAAAATCTGCATTTTTGTTTGAAATGAACTAGAATGAAAATTTGTAACTAACAGATATTATTAAAACCAAGCACTCCCAACTTTCAGAGAACTAGTTTGATTTATACTAGAAATATTGTAAGAGTACATGAAAAAAAAAAAAAAAAAAAAAAAAAAAAAAAAAGTTGCTTTATGTTTAGTTAAATTCCCCATTAGAAATGGAAGAAATCTTTCTCCATCCAGCTAACGAAAAGAGAAATAGAGAAAAAGAGGAATTACACAGTTGATGTGTGCTCAGCGTTTGAAATACGATAAAGTTTGAAACTGAAACTCGATATTCCATCAAAAGAGGTAAGGTAACGGATATACCAACTGTGTTGTACTAAAAAGGTTGATACGTCGTAATTCTTTTTATAGGTCTCATTACTTGAAGTCTACCAAGAGTAAACACAAAATCTGTTTTGTGTAGATTGCCTCAGTTGCCTCATTGTAAAAGTGGAGCCTCTAGAACCTCCTTTAATGCTTTCAGAACTTGAGAACATGTAATAGAATTCCCACTTCACTAACAACTAACCTCCATGATTTCTCCGATTTCTTAATGGATTTTTAGATTTTCTCACTTTAGACGTTCAGGGTCCTCTCTGAGTTGGAAGGACTGACCTATTCACCTGCAATCATTTTAGGTGTAAGAAAACTTCTATGGGCCAAACCTACAAAAGAATCTGAAGCAGTTAAATTTACTTTGAAAACAAGACTGTTGAAGATACCTGGCAAGAGCTGTTGGATATACACATATTTTTTCAGAGTGCATAAAATTCAGTTTATTGAAAAGATAAAATAAAATGAATGAGAAACAACAACAACAACAAAATAATAGTTATATATCTACATCTCCTCTGTACATATATTGGGTGTAAGTGGGTGGTAGCTGGGTGCGGAGGAGATGAAGCATTTTAATTCTAATCATTTTATCACTGATTCCTGTATCAAGTCTGTTCCGATTGTGACAGTAAGTGATAAGTGTTTTTGGTGTCTTCATTTTTACCCACAACTTTTCTCTCTCATCTTTATTTTTTTCCCACTGCCCCACAGATAACAAGTGCATTCAACTGCTAGCTGTAAGGCATCTCAGTTTCTTATGTTTGAGTTTTTATCATGTTATATCAATTTTCTACTTTCATTTATATCAACAAGCTGACTTTGCCTCCCACTTCATACAGCAGCATTCTTATTAGAAAGAATTTTATTATTAGATTTTAACAAAACTGCTTTAAACTTTACCAGTCTTCACTTTTATCTTCAGTCTTTCTTTCATTTTTTGTCTCTGATGATCAGGCAGCTGAAGCACCTCTCCCAAGAAGAAATGTTGATGGAACTGGCTTGTTTAGCTTAGAGAAGAGAAGGATCCACGGAGACCTCATTGTGGCTTCCAGTACTTGAAGGGAGTGTACAAACAGGAGGGGCAATGGCTGTGTGAATAGTGATAGGACAGGGGGGAATGGTTTTAAACTAAGACACGGGAGGTTTAGGTTAGGTTTTAGGAGGAAGTTTTTCACACAGAGGGTGGTGATGCACTGGAACAAGTTGCCCAAGGAGGTTGTGGATGACCTATCCCTGGAGGCATTCAAGGCCAGGCTCTCGGCAGCCTGGTCTTGTGGCTGGCGACCCTGCACATAGCAGGGGGATTGAAACTAGATGTTTATTCTGATTCTTTTCAACCCAGACCATTCTATGGTTCTATTATTTTGCTGCACTTACTGATCTCTTGTGTTTCATTCCATATTCATCCCTAATATACTTTTTGAGACAATTCATCAGATTTTGCCTGGAGATCTCATCCTAGTTCTGTTCACCGTGGCAACAGTGTTTATTCCAGATCATTTCTGCAATTTTGACTTAGTGAAATTCCAAAACTTCTTCACACTTGTAAGCTATTGTAAGTTGAAGAAAATTTATATTATGCATTATCTATTATTTTGTACATCACCTATTATAGCAGAAAAAGTCTTGGACAGCACACTCCAGATGTCCTTACTTAAGCAGAGTTAATTTTCTGCTGGATAATTTTCTGATGCAGCTGGTGAGAAGTTCTGTGAGAGGAGCTACCCCCATTAGACATGCTGCTCACAAACAGCGAAGGTCTGGTGGGGAGATGTGAAGGTTGGGGGATGTCTTGGACAGAGTGAACATTACATGGTAGAGCTCCCAATTCTTGGTGGAGCCAGGTGAGGGAACAGCAAAACTGCTACCTTGGACTTCCAGAGAGAAGACTTTAAATTGTTCAGAGGACTAGTATAAGGAGTCTCATGGGATTCTGTCTTAGAGAGAAAATGTGTACAAGACAGCTGGATGCTCTTCAAGATGGATGTCTTAAAGGTGCAGGAGCAGGCTGTGCCCCAGAGCCACAAAAAGAGCAGGTGGGGAAGAGGACTGGCGTGGATGAATAAGGAGCTATTCTTGAGGCTCTGGGAGAAAAAGAGAATCTACCTCCTGTGGAACATGGCTTAGTGAGAACTATTGGTGATGGGTGGATGGTTGGACTGGGTGATCCTGTGAGTCTTTTCCAATCTTGGTAATTCTATGATTCTATGGTTCTGCGTCAGTACCAGTACATGAGAAAGACAGAGTTAAATCACTTGTCTGTACACTGCAGAACTCGTCTACAGACAGCTACTGTTAAATTAATGTAAATATCTTATTTTCTGATCATAGTTTCACTAATATCTCTGCAATTTGTGGTGAAAAAGAGATTTTAGAATGTTTCAGTTGAGCTATCTTAGTATCTCGAAGGAACAAATTCACTATTTTGCCTAGATAACTAGTAAAATAGCCTACAGTAATTAGCATAGATGTAAATGTGTGCATTACAGGCACATGAATTGCATAAATGAAATGTGATTCATAACTCCTACAGTTAGGAAAATGCATAGTTAAGTGTTTCTGTTTACACTGGCAATCTACAAGGTAATCATGAAATAAGTTTAATTATTGTACTCTGTAGATAAATGAGTTATTCTATACCAAAATATATACTAATCTATCTCAGAAGCGCCTACTGAAGACAGTCTGCTTTGCTTCTATTTACAATGTTTGTTGTTGTTGTTGTTGCTGTTTTTTGTTTTGTTTTTATAATCTGAAATATTTAATTTCTATTGTGAATAAAAAGTAATTTGCTGTATGAAGGCTACTTCAAAAGTAATGCCTCCTATTTTATTCTGTTGACCCATGATATCAGAGGTGGATGGTGGTGGCATGCAGGAGAGACTGAACCTTCCAGCCAACATCCTATTACATTTTGTTCCCATGTGACAGGTGGCAGCAGAGGGGCAGTCTGACAAAATGACATCTGACATGGGAGTGTGTATGAAAGAAAAAATGTGTTGTGGAGCTTCTCCATGCAGAAAAACTTGCACCTACTGACATTCTTTGATGCCTGCTGAACATTTATGGAAACCAAACAGTGGATGTGAGCACAGTAAGGAGGTGGGTGATGCGTTTCAGCAGCGATGAGTGTGGCATGAAAGACAAGCCAAATTCCAGATGGCCATTCAGGCTTAAATGAGCATAGCATGCCGGCTCATGTTCATCACTGGTGAAAATACATACCTAGTAGTGGTGTCTACGTTGGAAAATATTGTTCTGTGGCTAAGAATTTGCTCTATGAAATAGTGTTATTTGAGCTCTTTGTATCAAGATATCAAATACGGAGGCATTACTTTTGGAGCAAGATATGTACAGCTCAAATGTCAGTCATTTTGAAATATTCTGACAGTATTGCTTCAGCAACAATATAAAAACATCATTTTTCTTTATTTCTTTTTAGTTTTTTTTACAGGTATGTCTTAATGAGACAAATCTTTATCACATTAGTCTTTCCTTAAGAAAGAAAATACTGGAAACTTTCCAACCCATTCTTTTTTTCAGAGCAGAACACTTATAATTACTAAGAGAGGTATGTTAGATCTCATATTGCATTGCTAGGAGTGGGTTTATGATATTTTTGCTTTTAATTCTGTATAGTGAGAACTGACATTTTTCAGTCTTACCTGAAATGAAACTCCATTGTCTCAGTAGCTTTTTTTTACTTTCAGTGATATTAAATTCAATGAAATGATAGGATCTGACCACTAGAAGACTCTTGCAGTTAGCTTTGAGTGGAATATTTACACAACAACACCTTGTTAGAACACTGAATGGATCTTGGCTGATATACAGTCACTTCCCTGAAGCCAATCTTTACTATAAATCTGACAGACAAATAAGTATCTACTTACTCACCCCAAATTCTTAAGCAAGACCTATGCTGAACTTTTCTGGCTCTACTTTTTCAGTCTGGAGTGAAGTATACAGTAAAAGTAAAAAAGAATGCATGACCTTGATATGATCTAATAGAATCAAGATTAGAAACCACTTATTGTCAACACACAACTTAAAAATAAAAATGACATTAATGACAGAAATCTGATGTACAACAGGATCACAACAGGTTATAGGAAGATAAATTGACAACTTGAGCTTGGAAGAATAATACAGGAGTGTTCAGGGTCCAGATAGGAACAAGTCAGATAGGAAAAAAGTGTCCTTGCTCAGAAAGGGAGGACTCTGACTGCTTTCCCCCACCACACATCCAACCACAACCTCTTTTCTCCTCAGTTTTAACCCCTCTGCACAGCTGCATCATTTCATGGAACACAAATCAAGTAGAGAAACAACTTAGTATAAGTCTTTTAGCCCTTTAACAGCTGGGAGATGTCCTGCTAAGAAAATGCATATCAAATGACAGAAGGCTATAAGGATACAGTACAGAGATCTCAAAAAAAAAAAAAAAAAAAAAAAAAGGAAATAAATTAGCAAAACCCCACCCCTCTAAGCTCCACTGCTCTCACCATATAAGAAAGCAAGAAAGGCTTAAAGGCTTTAGAGTTTTTAGAGAAATCTGAAAAACTTCTAAGGTTTACATAAGGAACAAATGAATTTCTGAGTCACACTGTGGACTCTGAGGGACTTTGTGTTGATTATTAAGGTATGACACTGTAAAGTGATCTTTTTAAAGACTAATATCTATAACACTAGCAATGTTTTCTGTTGGTTCTACAAAGAACATTGGATCAGTGGGCCACTGAGAAGAGAAATACAGTACTACATATTGTAATAAGTACATATTTTGATAAAGAGTCGTCTGGAAAAGTGAAAAAGACTAGCTACACTTCATGAATATCTAAATAACATTATCCCTGAAAAAAATAGTCAAATTCCATTTCCACACCTTCCTGGTTTCTATATGTTTTCCTTATGCTCAGTATCAACACATAAACTTTTTAGTTTTCTTCAAACTAACTATGAAATTTAAAAGATATAAAGAGAGCTGCTAGGTACCATTTGAAATAAATCCTACAGTACAAAGCTATTTTGTTACAATGAGACTGCTACTCATTAGTTCTGCAAAAGGAACTGTCTGTGTATGTTTCTAGCTCCCCTGAGGTGTGAAATAGGGTGTGTTTAATACAAAAGATGCTCATTTATGTCTTTTATATCACAGTTTGGAATACCTACAAGCATTTGCTACATGAATATATATTATCAAGATTCAGTGTTCAAAGTACTCTCACTAACAGCTTAACATAGTTTTTGATTTTTTTTAATCACTTGCATGTAAGAGTTTCTAATGTAAGTTTTGAACTTATATATGTCTTATTTATTATCCAGATACATTTTAGTTTTCAGTATCTGTTAATTCAGATAGTTTAATGTTGATATAAAAATGACAAAGGCCCTGGAAAAAAAAAAAAAAAACACAAAGTAACACACACTGTTTAATTCTTGGAGGGAATGCAGAGCATAGTGTGATAAATTCCATTCCTATGTGTCTATTTGAAAAATTGTTGACAATGCTGATAACAAATGTAATAAATTTGTGTAATTGGAAGTCAGACAAGGTTAGAAAGAAAAGCAGAGCATGGATTTTTCTCAATCAAAGTGGATCAGCAGGTGCTTCAGTTCAAACATGAGAGCATTTACATCCCCTTCAAATCAGGCACTCTGCTTTCAAAATGAACCAGATATGTTGGTGGGTCCCGAATGTGCACTGTTCAGTTGACTTATAACTAACTAAGTAAATAAATGAAAAGTAGGATGACACTGAGATTTATTAAATTCTGCCACTTCTGTGAATCCTCATTTTTCCCATTGCAAGGTCTAGTGACAGTTATCTAGAGGGAAATCACTGTTTGACTTACTTGAAAGTGTCAAGATACGAAGCCAAAGAAATAGTAATAAAAAATTTCAGATTAGATATTCATGTTAGAAATTATCAGTCAGATTGGACCACAAGCATGATTGATTTCAAATACTTTCTACATAGAGATAAGTAAGTGATGATGGTATTAAAATATATTTTGTCATGACATGCTTATTTCAATTTTATTTCAATACTTTGCTCTTTCTCTACCATCCAGCTTGCTAATTCAATCTCCTAATACTTCTGGAACTTGTCAGATATCATGTCACTCCCTCGCTGGTAAATTTTCATTTTCATCTTATCCTTTTTGTCACTTCAATATCTTCCATTCACACTTACCCTCTCTTTTCCTTAGTCTCAGTTTTTCTTCATTCTTCCCTGTGATATGCCATGAAGAACATTGCATTTCTCATCTCATTTTCATTGTTTCAGACCAATGTGGACAACTCACTGTCACCTTAGTTTTACCCTGTACATGAAAAGTTCCTTGTGGGTTATTGTTGGGATCTGACATAGCCTCTACATTTTCTACAGTGCTACTGTGATTAAGATTACATTTGTGACTGTCTAATGGACATTAAAGTCTCCTTGGGTTTTACAGATACATTTAAATATGACAGATGATTAAAAAAATTAATGTATCTTATATAAATTTATTGTTTATTATCTATGTTTGGTTACTGTGTTTCCAGACTTTTTTTTTTTTTTTTTTTTTTTTTTTCCAAGCCAAGTTTAGGTCTAAGATCTGCACACAGAAGAGATCAGAAGATATTTTTTATTTTTTATTTTTTTTTTTAAAGAGTGATATACCTGTTTATAATCATTTACAGCTGAATATGTTGTAAAAAGTGAGATTTTGGTCTTTCAGTGAAGCACTGTAGAGCCGAGTGGCTATGGAAAATGAGTCATTTTCTTTTTTGGTTCCCACTTGATCAGCAGATCTGAACAAAGTTTCAGCTGCAGGAATATGCTTTGTTCACAGTTTTATACTTTCCTGCTCAGTGAAATTTAAACTGGAGTCAGAAATTGAAGACAATAAGGTGCTCCCGGTAGACTTCATTTGACAAAGTCTTTAATAATTGTGTTAATGTAGAAGTCAGAAAGGAATCAAAGCAGCTTTCATAGTTTCCAGTACTGACACTTAGGAAAACTTTCTCTGCAGTCCCTGTGAGACAATAAATCCAGAGCCTCATGATGCAAATTTTACAGAGCTGTTTTCTGAGTAGAAGCATGCTGAGGTTTTACCTGTGCAGCCAGCCAGGGGTAATGTTATTTGTCAGTATTTTATTTGCCAGAAACATGGTTAAGACATTACCGACTTTGCAGAATGCATTTAGATGATCAAGAGAAGCAGGAAACATTAGCAGATCTTTATTCCTGAAAAATATATCTAGTAGTGTAGTACCAAAGCAGTGTGCCACTCATCTGTGATATTGGAGATGCACATACTTTTCTTAGTTTAAGGAAATTCATAACCACTTTCTTCTTAATTTGCAAGAAAAAAAAAAACAAAAAACAAACAAAAAAACAAACCCAAAACTTAAGCTTCTATAAAATAGGCTATCTATCTCAGTAAAAGGCAGAATAAAATTTTATACACAGACATTGTAATCATTAGGCAAGAGAATCAGACTTAGTTTCTGGTTCAGGCCTAGAATATCAAAGCAACTATATTCATAATTTCACACACAGAGAAAAATGTATCCTCTTAAGTTTATTAAAAGGAGGTTTAGCCTGCAAGATTTTTGAAAGCCAGATGTTGAATTCCGAGCAGGAACCTGAATCAGTTTGTCAATAGCTGTACAAGAATGTGGTACAACACACAAGAAAGATTCATCACATTTTTACAGTATCTGGAGAAATTTGGAGAATGTCATCCAAAGAAGAGAACAGAAACAAGGAAGAAGAGAAACCAAACAAGAATAGAGCAGTCTCAGTCTCACTTTTTTTTAAATAATAGAAAATTCTTTACTTTTATTTCCACTGTTGGCTTTTTGTTGTTGTTGTTGTTGCCTTTTTCATGGAAAGAAATATTTACATGAATAAAAATCTATAATAAATAATTTGATTCATATTTTGCTATGTAGAGATGAGATGTATGTAAAAATGACTGCTGTTGGAGATATCTAAGACTGAATCATGGTTCTTCACACAATCATATTCAACAATCGCCATTCGAAAAAAAAGCCTTGTTAATACTCCATACAGGCACAGAGTGAACACTGCAGCACAAAGTTTTTACATGTGAATGCATGCACAGCTGTCTTTCATTCTGGTTCTCTGACTTGCAAGAGGGTGTTCCTCTAATGCAATCCATGACTCCCAACAATTAACATATTGTTATGTATCATTAGAATATTTTTCAAGGATTGGGATGTTCTTTGAGTATATATTACTATTTCTTTTGCTTTGGCCAACTATGATCTCAGCCATAGTATATGTAAATGTAACACAGCACTACCTGAAATGTAATATTGCTTCTTCCACTGTATACATTTTGCTTTTAATATACTCAAATTCAGCTAATTATTTAACTGTCTGATAAAATAGTCAAATTAGTTTTACATCTCACATATGTCTAGCTTTTCAGATAATAACTGGATGTTGACATTTCTAACTCTTTCAGTGAGTTCTTTTGATGACCCAGATACTTCTGGTCTTCAAGCTGTCCTCAGTGCTAGTCAAGAAATGGAGACTGTCCAAGAGCATTACTTCAGAAATGAAACTATAGTGATCTTATTGTGAGAGAATGTGCTGCTGGTTAGAATGAGCACTGCATTTTAACCTCACAGTGTGAATATCAGAAATAGGATTAGATGGTGGAATTACTTATATCTACATAGAAACAATTTCCTCATAGATCTTGTGAGGACATTTTTCCAGATGTCTCTTTTTACTCAAGAAATGATGATAGGTTTTCAAGATAGCCTTTCATATCTCTGCTTTCTTGCTTGTATTCTGTCACAGATTTCCTGAGAGCTTAAAGAGCTCCCCATGCCTTGTGACAGAGTATATAGCCTTTTCAGTTGTTTCTGTCAAAGAGAAGCATCTCAGCCGCTCTCCATCTTAGTGGTACGTTAAATGTTAGGGGTGGGGATAGCAAACTTCATTATAAGTAGCACTCTTGAAATTAGTTGTAACTCAACCTAGGTAATCTAAAAAAAAAAAAAAAAAAAAAAAAAAAAAAAAAAAAGTATTTTCAAGTCTCGATGTTATAATGTGCAACACAAGTGAGATACTTGTGTATCTCCCTCCCCCCAGATTTGCATCAGCCTTTCATCCTGTCTTTGTAATTCAGCGTGCATAATCCTGTGGAAAGCCATTAAATCATTGTACTTTATTTTCTGTACAAATCCTTACTTTCAGAACATGTAACTGAAATAAATTAAATGACTGTAGCTCATTTGAAGATTTTGACTGAAAAAAAAGAGAAAACAATGCCTTTTCACTCGGAAAAGTCATTAGCCCAGAGGTGTGTGAACTCTGAGCAGTGACAACTCAACTCTGCCATCCCATCAATGATTTTTGCTATAATCTGCTATCTGCTTGGTTGGTTATTGTCCTTACTAACTTTACCCAGACATTATTCTAGATTGTTCACAAACTGTACTTATATGTCTCAGGGATTAACTGTTTGCTGTTACATTTTTAGACTACTAGACTCAAGAAGAATAAATTCCTTTTAACTTGAAGTCAACTAAAACCACATGTGATCTGGATGGTGTTCTAATGCTTAGAGGCATGGAAGGAGGTAATTTTCTAAACCTTTACCAACAATTTTTTTTCTATATTTTTAAAGAAAACTAAGAAAATCAAGCAAACACACTCCTTCTCATTCTGCGGGTTTTATAAATCAATACATTTTCTTCCAGTGGAGACTCTGTAATATCATTATGGTTGTCCTTTGCAGCATTCTCATGTGTATTAGTCTAACTAATTATAATGATGTCCAGTAATGAAATCACCTAAAGAATGATAGCTCCTGTCATTTACAGTCAAACAAATGTCAACTTTTTTTTTGTTTGTTTGTTTGTTTGTTTTTCCAGAGGCTGTGAGCATAACAAAACCTACAGTAGTTTCTTTATACTAAATCTAGCTCTACTGAGTCCTGTGTTTAATTATACTTAAATACTATATATTTAATTATAATTTATTTTTAATGGTTAAAAATGACCCTTCATCAACCAAGATGATGCGGCAATTCTGCTATTTACACAGTGTTTAGTCTTTAACGTTAGTTGTAGTTCTCCTCATGTGGAATGTGCTGGCTCTTCCACGACCAGAGAACCTGTAACATCAGCAGCAAATGAAAAAACATTTTGGTTTGCTAAGGTGATTGACAGAATTTTGTCTTCACAGACAAACATGGCAGGTAGCCACATGTATATCAGCACAGAAGTTTAGATAGATACACACTGGATTTGTAAAATGTTGGCTGTTGGTCATAGATTCCAGCTAAAGTAACTAGTTTCAGTAATACTGCTCTAAACATGTTAGTCTTAATTATAAACATAGAAAAGCAAAATTTGTTTTACTGTTTTTTATTTTTAAGACTTGATCAGTGATGCAAAATATTGATGCTAAGTAACCTCAGAAAATACCAGAGATTTGGCAAAATTCTCCCTTCAGAACTGCGTGCCTGTTCAGAATGCTTCAAAGGCTGGTACACATCATCCTTGAAGTTCTATGAATATTCCCAACTTTTTTCTGAAAATCAAGACTAAAGAATTTAATGTGAGACACAGTGTGAATATTTATCACATAAATCATATATTTATAGAATTATTTATGTTGGAAAAGTCCACTAAGGTCATCTAGTCCAACCATCAACCCATTATAACCATACCCACTAAAACTTGTCCTTCAGTGCTACATTTACTCTTTTCTAAACAGCTTCAGGGATGACATTCCCTGGGCAGCTTGTTCCTATTCAACACTACACTTTTTGAGTTGAATTTTTTCTAATATCTAACCTCACCCTCCCCTGGGAAAAGATAATGCCATTAACTTTTTTGATATTGTTGTTATCTGGGAAAAGAGGCTGACCCACACCTCACCACATCCTCTTTTCAAGCAGTTGTGGGGAATGATAAGGACTGAGCCTGAACCACCGCTTCTCCAAATTAAACAATGCCAGCTTGCTCAGCCACTCCTTGTAAGACTTGTGTTCCAGATCTCAAAGATACGTTGAAGAATATACTTCATGTGTTTTAAAGATTCCCACAAAATAAGAAAATTCTGAGATAATAGATAGAATATTTTAAGATCCCAAAGTATTATCAGCTTCACTGTTTTTTTTTTTTGTTTGTTTGTTTTTGTTTTGTTTTGTTTTGTTTTGTTTTGTTTTGTAGAATTGCATGTTCGTTGCAGGTATCGCTATGAGTGAGAATTGTCTTCCATGTTGATGAACATGCAGGTAGGCCCTAACAGTTCAGTTCCCTGCCTGGGAGAACAAAGGACAGTGCTCTCACAATAGGTTTATGAACATCAGCAACAGTGTTCATGATGAAAGATCAAGAACCATATTCCTTGTCTTTCCAGTAATTACCAAAATATATCAACTTTTCACTGAGAAAGTGGACTTGCTTTCAGTTGTGATGCTTATATGAATGCAAAGAATAATATCTCCATATGTTCTTCCTCATCCAGTTCAATTGAATTCCAGGAGAAATTCCAAGAAATCTGGAAATTGTGTAGTGTCACTGTAAACCAAGGACATAAGGTGCCAAGCAGTTTCAATCTTATCCAGATCCATACCACACCGTACATATGGATTGTGTCTAAATGTTGCAGTGCAAGCCTAACTATATTTGTAAAGGGGTTGCATATGTCCTTTGGAACACAGCATTAAATTATCTGTTCTTCCACCCCTGCTGTGCTGACCAATAGCTGTTGATCAAATGAGTAGTGAAATAAAAAAAATAAAAAATAAAAAAAATCAAGGTAGAGTTCTTTGTTTTTACAAGCAAATCAGGAAATTCATCACGTCTTTGTAAACAATAAAGAAAAAAAATGTTATTCACATAATTCTACTCCAAATTATATTCATTATTCAGACCATCAGCAACATATTACTGGTTCAACATCAAGACTTTTTTTTTCATAAGTGTCACATGTGGCTTATTGTATACTGTAGAGCATGGCATAAACCTAGACAACATCAAGAATCAGTTGCAAGATGAATATTACTCCAATAGTTTACTGCAGGAAAGGGACACAATGACTGAATATATTGTTGTCATTTTATTCAGAAACAGTAGTGTGCTTTTGAAGAAACTGTTGAAGTCTGTCATAACATTAGTGGGAATTTTGCAACATAGAGAAGCCTTGTAGCAGGAATACTGGATTTCCTTCAGAGAAAATGAGTGCAGAAGGTAAATATCTTGAAGGCACTATTAAGAATGAACATTTAGGTACTCTGGAAACAGACAAGAGTTATTCTAAAGTACAAATCTTTAGATAATGTGGTGTGGATATTGCATCCTCAAAACCAACAATATTCTGTAAATTTGTTGTGGTGAAATGTTTTAGTCACTAGTCTAGGTCTAGCCACATGAAAAAAAAAAAAAAAATCCATTATTTAAATTCTATCCAATTTTCATGAAAGATACACATTATGCTTATTCGTCTGATTGTCTAAATAGGGAACTCATTTCATGTCCACACAAATGCTCACCTTTTGTGTCTCTATTCATATGAAGTCATTATTTAGGATTCTCCTCAAGTTTCATGCAGAGTAGAGGACCACTACACAAAGTACTAGCAAGTTACCATCTGGAGAATTTTCATTTCTAATGGGAATAAAGGCAGAAAGGACTTCTCTCGTGTAATGGAGATCTGGTCCTATCAAGTAGACTAAAATACTTCATTCATCTTCTGAAATCAAAAGATGAGTGAAGACATGGTTTGTGGAAGGAGTAAGAGTATAACTCAGTAAAAACTCTCTGTAAATACATTTAGTTGGATAGCAGAAAACAAGGTTTGTATACCAGAAGAATGCTCCAGAAACATTCCTTTTACATTGGAGAAAATAAGTTATTATCACTGACATGAGTTTATACTGAAGTTTGGTACTGTTATGCAGACAATTAATTACATATTGTCAAAAAAATACCATATCAGGAGCTCACATTCCCAGTTTCTATGTACAAAGCTTTGTTTCATCATCAAAGGCCACCATAAATCTTCTATGTAAGCTGGTGTATAATTCTTCAAAATATCAGTTTGTTTATTTCAGATAGAATCTAGCAGCTCAATTCAAGCCACATTGTGATTTCTGATATTGCAGTTATTATATCTTATATTGCACTTATAATGCTTATACATCCTTCTCCTATTTTTTTCAGAGTAAAAATTGCTTCTTTTATAATGTAAAGGAATGAAACAGCCTATGTGACAGTGTCTGTTGTCAAGTGCTTTGAATCCTGACAATACAACACAACACATCCTAGTATGCTTTTGCTATGTTATCTTTTGTTAGTTTTATATCTCCACTGTTTTTAAAGCTACATGTGTTCCATGTCAAGCATATGAATGTTTCTTTTGAAAATGAACATGTACACCATTGTTATGTTGTAGATCCAAACTGTTTATAAGGCCAAGATCAGTGACTGATGTTACCCACCATAACTACAGTAGTTTCAATGTAAAATCCTGCCATTCGAGGCTATTGTTGTTGAATTTAATATCTTTCAGTTTTATATATTTCTAGCAGTCTCAATAAACTTTCACAAAATTAAAAAAAAAACAAGAACAAAAACAAAAAAAAAAACAAAAAAAATTGTCCAATTTCTATAAATAACTGCTGTACAAGCAAAAAAAAAAAGCATTAATGTAATTCTATATTTTCAAGTAATATATTATTTCATGAAAAAAAAAAAAAAAGATGACTTTATAAAAGAACTGGAAATCTTTTCTTACAAATCATTCAAATATTGCTTTCGTTAAAATATATATATATATATCTGTAAAGTGTTTTTGAATCAATTTTATACAGAAAGAAATCAAGTGTGACAAATAAAAATGAAAAAAAAAAGTAGTCTAATTTTATTTAGGTCTGTACATCTTCACATGAAAACAAGGAAGTTGCACTTCTGAAGACAATTCTTTTTTATCTCAACTCATCACAAATGGTGGAATTACATAAAATATTCAAATATGTTTGTAAAGGTCAAACAAGAATATATTTTTCAGTATTCTGCAAAGATTTTCTGTGAAATGAAAAGCTCAAAAAAGGTTTTTGTGTGTATGCACTCAAATGCAAACAGTTTTCTTCACAAGCAAAAAAGATTCATTCCTGCATGGTAGCATTTATATCACAGCACAGAAACATGGGAAGTTACTGATTCTATCAGAAGGAAGAAAAAAACTGGAACACAGAAAAGAAAAATATTTAAAAGTAAAGTAGTACATTTAGGCCCATAATTAGGTTGTTCTGATCTTTCAAGAACATCTTAGAACATTTGATTTAATGTATTCAGCCAGTATTTTCCATTGCACTTGCTATCAACTCCATGTTAAGCAGATTTATCATGTTTTGAGAAAACACCTGGGAACAAATGTTTTTGAAGCACAGGAAAAATGTGTGAAAGTATGCGTTGCCTTAAAATTCTTTGTATGTTCCTGTGTTCTAACCAGAAATTTTGTTTCACTGTCACTGCCCAAGGCACATCCTAAACCATCTTTTCACTTCATTTGAGCAGACTAGATTTCTCCATTAATTCCTATGATAGGAATTTGTGTGCCCCCAGTGGCGCAGTGGTATAAGCTGTTGCCTGCGGCACTGGAGGGCCTGGGTTTGAATCCCCCCCCTGTGGCGCAGGGGTAGAAGTGCCGCTTCGCTACACAGGGGGCTCGAAACCCGGGAGTTGGACTCGATGATCTCTAAGGTCCCTTCCAACTCGCACGATACTATGATACTATGATATGATATGATAGGAAGAATGAAAGAGTGTAATCAACATAATCATAAAGTATAAATCACTACTAGCTGTTACATTAACTCTTCCATTTGAATTCTGGAGTTTATAGATAAAGTTTTTAATTTAACAACAGTGATCATAGACTGTGCATTGGTGTAGAAGATCTCATGCTCAAATTTTTACTGCTGCCATCCAGTTAGGAGTTACAGTGCCAAAAGGAGAATACAGTTATAAGAAGGCACTTGGATTTTTTATTGCAAATGGCAAAAATATTGTTGTAATGGTATCTATGTGTATTAAATAGAATTAATTAGTGGCACATCAAAGATAAATTGAGCAAAATCATAGAGTCACAAAAAGTCCATCTTATATTTCTGTGTCATCTGCCCCATACTTATTTTTTCCTGTTCAAAGCAAGACTAGCTTCAAAGTTGGATCTGATACTGATGAGACTGGTTAAAATTCTTCACCAAACAGATTTCATTGTTTCTTACCAGAAATCTGATTTTTTGATAGTGAATATTTTTGTGGGATTCTCCATCAGTTTGAAAGATCATTTTATTTTTCTGTACTCCAAAGAAAATCTGAATATTTGCACAGAAGTAAATTATAGTTATCTTTAATAACACTGAAACATATGAGCCTTTGGAAGATTATTATACCTGAATTGGGATATCAGTAAAATATTTTGGACTTTTTGTCTTCAAACCTCCTGTCATTTATTTCATTACAAATTAGATTTAACTCCTAATTTAAGTCTGAAGAGCTCCATATTTTCTCCTCCTTGCTATGTATTGTTTCCCTCTGCTCAGGATTACTGATTTTCAATACCTTCTTACCCTAAGACAAAGGAACATGGCCAACCTCTTTTCATTGGCCTCTTGGGAAATGACAAGTGTGAATGGCCACAAACTGAGGCACCAATACATGAAAGATCTTCTTCACAGTGGGGGTAATGAAGCACTAGAATGGGCTGCCCATTGATGTTGTGGAGATCCTTCTCTGGAAATGTCCAAGACCCACCTGGATGCCTACCTGTGCATTCTGCTATAGGGAGCCTACTAGTGGCAGGGGGTGGACTCAATGATATTTAGATGTCCCTTTCAACACCTACAATTCTGTGATTCTGAGATCTTGAAAGTAGAGATAAGGTCCTATATTTAGTTTTGAATTTCTCATCTTTCGTCTTTCTTGATAACACAAGACAGGATTTAATGATGGGACTTGATTTGTTAGGTTGATGAATGGACTTTGTGATCTTGAATGTCTTTTCAAACATAGATGATTTTATGATTCTATAATAATAGTACAGCAAGTATATTTAGAATTTTCCATTTTGTGGCAGAAACAGATTTTAAGGGACAATTTCTACGTATATTATTGAACTCTCTTGTAAGAAATCTTCAGTGAGAGAAAATACTGTGTCCCTCTAAAATGTATGAAAACAAAGCTTTGTGATTTTTTTTTTTTAAACTATTATTATTTTAATATGCAGAATGTGAACTATTTGGGATCCAATATTATTTACAGTGAGAATGGTCAGAAGCTCCAGATGTTCATAAAAAACAAACATCGACTTAACCAGTTTTCTCCTTCATTCCTTGTTGTAACTGAGAAATGTTTAAACTAATCCAGATGTATCTATGCTTTTAATTCTATCTCCATCACAGACTGAAACGCTGTGGCTGTCCATGAATTATGGTTCATTTATCTCTAGAACATTTGATGTAACTGTTAGTCTGATGTTCTGTTAAAATTCTTGGAGTAAATGCTAATTGTCTAATAATGCAACTTATTAAGCAGTCATTAGAAGCAGATTTTTTTCCTCCTTTTAGCTGTTCTAAGGACATGCAAATTCTAGGAAAAGATTTAAAAAAAAAAAAAAAAAGGAAAAAAAAAGGAAAATATATGAATTTTAGAACCAAAGGTCATATAGCAAAAGCTATCTTATTTATTGATTTGTTTAACGGAGAATGTATGGTGATGGTCTATTATTAGTTTTATTTCTAATTCTATAAACCCCAGGCAATTCTAGTAATAGTCTTTGGTTTGGTCTTGATGCTTCTGGTGACGGTAAAACAGTGTAAATAGAGCAGGTCTGCCCAGGAACAAAGTAACTTGGATGGACTATTCAACAGCTTCCTGCATTAAAAGCAAACAAACAAACAAACAAAAACCAAAAAAATAAGTCATAACTTTGGATTATAAAAGCTGTCTCTTCAAATTAATGATCTGTCCTCAGTCGTGTCTTTTTCCAGTAACAAGCTATACCAGCAGTAAATAAAACACTTTTGTAAGACAAGAACAAATCTCATTTTAGGCAGGGTTGTTTATCTAAAGAAATCTTGGTCTGCCAGGGCAATAATCTGAAGTACTCTTAGGGCACCACAGTGCTTGATCTATTGCCTGAGAAATAGTTTCTTATAGCATCTTATTGCAGCTTAGGACAAACTGCTTCCTGGCTTGTTGTGCTAAGAAAACGGCTTCATCTCAAAAATAAATCGAGCATCACTTTTTAAAAAACATATGGCTTTGAGGTATAAATGGCATAATTACAAAGAAAAATGAGGAACCATTAAATTTCCGTGCTCATATTTATATTTTAAATCTTTTTTTCAGGGACCATCATATCTTGAAAACACTTTTGTAGAAAACCTGATGAGAAAATGAGAAAATTTCTGAAATATATTGTGAAATCAGAAAGATTTCTCAAATTGACAAGCATTCTTGTGACCACAGGAGAGCAAGTTCCCATCCCACCTCAACATCATTAATCTTTCACATTGTTATACTTTTGTTTTCTGAACTGTAAAACAGAGATGATACACACCCTGTGATCTATTAAACAGGATTAGCTCTATTTCATCGGTATTGCAAGATGATAAAGGTTTTTTTTACGCTTGTTATTATTTTGTTAATTAAATCTTTATGTATCAGATGCCATTGCCAGCCAGAAAATCAAATAAAGAAGAAAAACAATGTGATGTTGCTACAACTTGATTTTAAACCCAGTAATGTCAGTGTGTGAGCTTCTATTAACTTTAACAATGAAAAAGTAATCTCTTAAGAAGATCAGTCCAAAGCAAATAACTCAAGTATGTCATTATTTTGCTTTCTGTCTTGTTAGATAAATCTGAAGAAATAATAATAGTTTAAAAAATTCTCTCAATTTGACCATCCATAATTTAGGCCAAATATGCAGGAAATATTTCTATACCTCCTTATTGTACTACCCATATGACCTATGTATAGAATTAAGATATTTTCTGTTGAGTCGCTTTCTTGATTCACCTCATGCTTCAGAAGAGAAAAAGAAGTGAAGAAAAGAACTGTGCCAGTACTCATAAATTTTGACAAATGGTAGTTTCTGTATGTAGTATTGGCATGTTGAGAGTCAAATGGCTTTTTCTTATTTCATTTATTTATTTATTTATTTATTTATTTATTTATTTATTTATTTATATTAAAATTAGCTTTGTCACAAATCCAGAACTCTAACAGAGTGTAAGTAGAATGCACTGAAGTAGAAAGGATGCACTTAGTACTTGTGGATTTCTGTTCTTCATCTTGCTGAGAATATTGCCACTCTTCTAGCTTTGTATGAACTACTTTTGGTCTGACTGCTTTCAGAGCTACTGCCTTTTGCACAAGTAGTTTTATACTACAGCATCCATATAATAGAGTAGGCCTGCAGCCATACTGTCATCAGCAGGATACCATTTGCTTTTTAAATTAACAATTTTAAGCATTTAGAGAAAAGCTCAACTGACGAGTTCATTTAACACAGATTAACAGATAAGTTAGAACTACTAATTCTCTTATAAGTATTGATGTTTGTATTTAGCCATGTGAACTCTCATCTTGGTTTACAATTAAATTAAAAACCCTAAGAAAGAACAAAAATATAGTAATCTAATGCATTGGTCCATAGTAATCTCTGAATGAAATGTAGGTTAACTTGTCTGATCTACTTGTCATGTATTAAACAGGAAATCTCATATTAGCTTCAGTGGTCATTGAATCTGAATGCATCAATACCAGTTCAGAACTGCTTGCCATATTTGTCCATTTCTAATTTATCCTTCACTCATCAGTGGCTTTCAAAAGATGCCTTTCCTTCACCCCACAGGAACTGAGATCCACCCATCCACCGCAAATCAGTACTGTGATAGTGGAAAGTGTATGATGGACCTTGTATTGCCATTCATTTGCTGCTGTGGATAAAATACTGTTGTCACTAATTTAGGAGCTACAGAGTAGAAGTGATGAAGACCCCCTGAAAAACAAATATAGGCCTGCTATATTTCATTCTCAGTATAGACAGTCATCACTATGAAGAAAGAAATCTTTTAATTCACTCAGTTCTTTTAATAAATCTTCTGAAAAGCTCCTAATACACTAGAAGATGCTCATGTTCTCTTGTTCTGTGTCATAACAAAAACATAACCTTTGGTTATCTGATAATTTTTTGTAATGTTTATTAAAGATAAACAGAAAGAGATAAAGAAACACTTAAAGGATTTTCATACTTAATAGTGATCACTTTGATGAAGAAAAATAAATATTTATATATTCAGGGTACGATTAATGACAAATTTAGGTATGGTATGTTTGCTTTAAGCTTGCTTTTCTGTTTGTCATTACTTTTACAGCTTCAAACAGATAAGGGACAGATGTTCTCTCATCTTCTCTGAAAAGATACTACTTACATGTGTTTGTGTGCACAGATTTGTCAGAAGATAAAAAATTTACAGTTTGGTAAGATGCCACAAAGCATGCTCCTGTCAGGTCCAAAACTATATCTAAACAGAAGAACTGCAAGAAAAGTTTTTCCAGTTGGCTAATAAAATCACCACAGATGCATAATGAAGATGATTTATATGAAGGTATTTTGTCACAAATAATAATATAATAAGTTCATTTATGAGCAGAAGCTTAATACCTGCAAAAATT
Source organism: Excalfactoria chinensis (assembly GCF_039878825.1). Classification (NCBI taxonomy): domain Eukaryota; kingdom Metazoa; phylum Chordata; class Aves; order Galliformes; family Phasianidae; genus Excalfactoria; species Excalfactoria chinensis. Next base: position 9,751,590 of record NC_092825.1, on the reverse strand, counting down.
ACTGGTTAAAATGAAATCATTCTCTTTTCCCTCCTCTTCTAACTGCATTATATAACATGCAAAGAAAAACGTATTGGAATAGTTATGTTACAGACACAGACCCATCACTATGCTTTTCACTGTCCCTACACACCCAGCCCAGGCTTTGTACACATGTGACTTTCACAATGATAGTCATTAGGTTACACTTCATATAAACAGATCCAAAGCTACTTTGCTGATTTTCATGCCTACTCTGAACAACTTTATGATTGCTACATTAATTTTCTCTGTCTGTCTTTTTCTTTAGCTGGACACTACTGATAGAAATGAAGGCCAATTCAAAATTTTCTAACAGAAGTTTAAGAAATTGATAGTGGAGTTCTACATACTTCTGTTAGATAATTAAGTCAGCAAGTACTGGCAAGTTCAAAATGGAAAAAGGAGTCAGAATGATGGATTCAAGTGTTCACAGATGACTCATTTAATGTGGAAAATGAAGGGTTTTGGAATTACCATTTAGAGCAATAGTTTAATTTTATTCCAGGAAATAAAAACTTCTTATCATGACAAGATGACAACAGGCCTCTATGAAAATGGATCCAAGGAGTTCAGTTTTTGAAGGGTGAACTAAGGACATAGGGATGTTTAAATGTACCCATTTCTGGATGAATTAACAGTTCTCTATGAAAACTGGAAATATAAAATTAACTTCTACAGAGAGCAGAAAAAGTGAATGTATTTTGCTTTTTTTTTTTTTTTTTTTTTTGACTTTAAAAACCCTCTGTTCACAAAGTGAACAAAGTTTTTCTTGCTGAAAAATATTTGTTACTTATATGTAGTCTAGTATAATGTTTCCATCAGCTTAACCACTGATTATTTTCCTGACATATTATAAAATATTTTATTTTATGAAATATTTGTTTTCATTATTTTTTGTTGTTATTTTTATGCACTAGGTGTGGGTTTTTAAGGCCTCTTTCTGTCTCAGTACACCACATAATGTTGCTAAAAATTTGCTGGTCACCTCTAGTGTCCTGTTACATGTTGTGAAGGTTAAGAGTATTGGAAAGTCAAATAAAAATATTCCAGACTCTGTCCTTAATGATTAGCTCTTAAATTAGTCCATAAGCTTGTACTGAAAATTCCATTTAACCCCAAGAAATCAGCAGAAACCACTAGATTTTAGGTTGACATCTAGCAAAACAAAATGATTGCTGGTTATTCTAGAATGATCAGCACCCCATTTTCATTAGTCTCAAACATCAGCAACATTTCAATTGTAGACTGACACATGTGGAAAATATGTTTAGTTGCACCTGGATTTCACATTCACCCTAACAGATTTTCTCTTTTGCTTTCCCTGTTAATTGACTGCAAGATCAAAGCAGCTGTCCTTCTCCCTCAACTGTCTCAAGAAATATCTGAAACTGACTAAAACCTTGCATATGCAAACCCATCCTGGGGCACTATTCAGACCTATTTTCCTGTCTTATCACTTGGTTACCAAGTCTATCCCAGTGAGTTTAGATACACACTTGGGAAACTGCAGAATTTTGGAATACATGCAATGTCACATTTCTTCTCTTGCATAGGTTTCTAGACAGTAATGATTCAGTTAAACCTTGACTTGCAAATCAGGCTTGGCCTTAATTTCCACCGATTTAAAGACACTTTTGTACAATCATACTTTGTTTTCTGTTTATTCACCTGTAAGTGATGTCTCTTTTAAATTCTGAAACACAGTGCATTATGATCTAATTGATATTCTATCACAGAAAAAAAAAGAGAAAATGAGGATAGATGTGCCAGGTATTGTCACGCTTTGTTGAATCAAGCTGCAGTAAAATGGTAGGCTTCTAGTCCCCTCCAATTCTAAACATTTCAAGTGCTTTTCATTAAAAAATACAAATGGTTGTGTAATTTTTTTTTTTATTTTTACTTTTTTTTGTGACACTTTCAGCTCTTATCGTCCTTTGACAAAATAAGAACACTGAAACCATCTTTCTCCCTTTGTTTACTGGATTTAATGTAAAATGTTAAGTGGCGCCATCTGATCCATTCCTGTACTTACAATAGCTCAAATATTAGGATTTCCCAACAGATTCATCTGTTTATACATTGTGCGATCCAAGTTAGTCATGTAGAGTTGAATCTGTGTGGTCTGAAGTCTTTCACTGTTAGGACAGGAAAGAGTAACTTGCTGCCTGTTCAATAAAAAAATGTCATCTTTAATGTAGCCATTATAATCACACATAGGAAAAATATCTATGTCATATAATAGTAATGAAAAAATAATTTATTACAATATTTCCACGCTTCAGAATAAAATAAATAATTTTCATTCTTTTATGACACCAAGTTGGTAGTGTTGATCTGCCAGAGGTGAGAAGGGCACTACAGAATTACCTGGATAGACTGGATCGATGGGCCAAGGTTAACAGCATGAGCTTCAATTGGGCCAAGGGTTGGGTCCTGCATTTTGGTCACAGCAACCCCAGGCAACCCTACAGGCTTGGGAAAGTGTGGCTGGGAAGCTGCCTGATGGAAAGGGACCTTGGTTTGCTGGTGGACAGTCTCAGCTGAATATGAGCCAGCAGTGTGCCCAGGTGTCCAAGAAGGCCAACGACATCCTGGCTTGTATCAGGAATAGTGTGATGAGCCAGACTAGGGAAGTCCAGAGAAGGGCAACCAGACTTGTGAAGGGCTTGGAAAATCAGCCCTATGAGGAGAGGCTGAGGGATCTGGGGCTTTTTAGTCTGGGGAAAAGGAGGCTGAGGGGAGATCTTACTGCTCTTCTATTATCTGAAAGGTGCTTACAGTGGGAACGGGGCAGGTCTCTTGTTACTGGTGACAGCTGACAGGACGAGGGGAAATGGCCTCAAGTTGTGCCAAGGTAAGTTTAGATTGGATGTTAAGAAACACTTCTTTACAGAAAGGGTAGTTAAACACTGGAATAGGCTCCCCAGGGAGGTGGTTGAGTCACAGTCCCTAAATGTGTTTAAGAGCCATCTAAATGTGGTGCTCAGAGATATGATTTAGCAGAGGGTTGATAGGGTTAGGGTAGTATGGTTAGGCTGCGGATGCACTTAATGATCTTTTCCAACCTGAGCAATTCTATGTTTCTATGTAACACTTCATAATAAAACTTGGCCACATCAGTAAAATTCGAGACATTTCCATTTATGCTTTGATTTTGAATTAACCATTCTGAACAGGAGAATATTTTCAGAGTAACCTCGATTCATAAAACTCTTCCTATTTTATACAGGTAGCATAGCCTCAATGAACATATGCAAACTCTTTAGTACAATTTCATTATGTAATTTGGATGAAAGGTTACTTGTGTTCATTAATGAAGTCTGGACATGTAACATCTTGGTGCTATTGCTTTGATTTCATTTGAGGAAAAAGTATATCTGGGATTACTCATCTATTTCCAAGAGTCAGCATCAGTCTTGTTATGTCTGACAACACCACTTTGATATATCTCTTAATTATCAGCCTAATATCCTGGTAAAGATTTGCTGCAAGTGCAACTTATAAGTCTGAAAATAAAATAGTATCTGAACTGCACTGAATTTATTTTATTGACTAAAGTGAAAAATATATATATATATATATTTTATTCATTTCCGTTGTATGGAAATGTGACCTTTGATCTTTATTTATTTCTATTATTTGAATAAATCAGAATAATAAAATGCCTGTTTTTTCAGTGAGGAGGACTGTACAACCATAAAGGGTACAAGCACATATCAAAACATCATAAAATTTGATAAAGCAGTTCCTTTTATTTCTTATATTTTATAACACAGTAAATATAAATGTGAGACAGTGACTGAAGCTCTGCTTCCAAACATCTACTTCAGTCCCCACAGAATTGATTCTAAGACTATTCTTTCCTCTTTTCCTTTCGTTTTTTCTTCTTTCTTTTTTTCCTTCCACTTAAGGTATTCCAAACCCGGATTAGGTCTGTAATAGCAATGATGGCATCTGGAAAGCATTTTAGTAACAGAAACTCAGCCAAAATATCAGAAGAATGCAACATGTGGACAAAGTGTACTAAGTTTATGCAACCAGGCACTTAGTTATTCTGCAGCATTAAAACTATAAAAACTTCAAGCTATTTTTTAATGTACAGCACTAGGACTCTGATGCAGTGTGTTCATGCTTCATTAACTTCTTTTGATGATATTAATAGAGTCAGTACTATATATTCTAACTTGGTTGGAACAGTTTAAGAAAGGCTGACAGCCTTGAATGTAAAAGCAGGCAAACAAACAAAACCCAAACTAAATCACTGTAAAATAGTATCTCTACTTCTGAATAAAACATAAACTGTTTTTATTTTTTTAATATCATTTGAAAATCTAAGATCATCTTTTTTAGTTGTGCATAAAGTAAAACTGTTGTTTTGTTTTGTTTTTAATGTAAATGGAATATTACTTTTTATTTTATCCTTAAAAATTTGTATTGTAATCAGTTTTTTTGTTTGGAATAGATATATAGATATTGGAAATAAGCAATGAAACATGTATTTAACAGAGTTATATTCTAAAAAATGAGTATGTTGTCAGGACATGCTCAGAAGTACTTGATTCAGAAGTCCAGTTTGTCACTTCAGTCCCCTTTTCCTTATTCTGAGTGTAGCATTTACACAGCATGTTATAGTTGCATATATAGCCATAGTTGCATATAGCCTTCCCTGTTTCTGGCTGATGGCACAGGCCCTAGCTGCCAGGCCATGTGTAGCAGACCTGGGGAGCCCTCACTGTTTCTAGAACCTATGGAGTTCCTTGCTCTCCGTGCCTCTGACAGTGCAACTGAAAACTGTGTTGGGTTCTGGTACCCCTGAATGTTGAGTGCAATTCACAGACAGCTGTGAATTTGGATTCACAGCTCTAAAGAAAAACCAGGCAGGACTCTGATTTTTTATTTGCAGTTACTCCTGTTAAACCTTTGAAAGTATTACAGACCTGCATTCATGGCAGGATCACAGGATCCTGATTATTTCTTCTTTTGTGTCACAGGATCAATATTTGACATGCTTTGTATAACAGTCACTGTGTAACATCAACAGTGCTACATAAATGGAGAAATGACCCCTTATGCTTTGACTCAGAGTTTGTGCCATTCCTTTAGCAATTCAGAGTGATCTGGAGCATATTTCTATTATCATTCTATGTCAGCTACAAAGGTACACCCATGTTTTCCTCCACCATTACATTACTGAGACCTGACCTGAATGTCTGAGGAGAGTTATGTGATAATTATTTATAACACTGAAAGAAATGTAATATTTTATATGAGAGTGAGTGTTGGCATCTTCCTTATCTTCTTCGCTACAACTTTTTAGTTTTGATTTTATTGTTTTGCTTTTCAAGTCTGCACCAGTATGTAGCTCTCTATGAATAAAAACATTACCTCTTCTGTAAGGAAATACTGAATGAACTGGAACTGTTCCATTAAATTATATTTCCACCTAGGATAGTCAATCTGAATAATCATTTCTGAGCATTGTGTCTACTTTTTTGTCTCCAAACATTACGCAGCACATCCTTGTAACAATTTCAATTTATTTGTTATCTCTCTGATACCACCATCAGCATGTTTTTCAGTAACACTTTACTGGTCAAGGTTGCCATTCTGTAAGGTATTTAGCTTTAACTGAAATGTATCTAAACAATCACATCACTGTAAATACTGATTTTACTACTGGGAATTAAGTACTAGCTTTCACACTTGTTTTCTTCAGTTATTTTTTCATCTATCTATACTAGAGTTTCCTCCCTCGAATTTCTAGTCTATGTAAATATGTCTATTTCCACATCACTCTCATTAGACCTCCCATTTTAAATTAGCTGAGTAGTTTCTGGATATTTAATTAGCAATTTGCATAGCCAGCATAATATTACTATGTAATATCAGTAGACCAAGGTTTTCATCCTTCAGGAGTGTGCTGGACATCTCCATTTGCAGCTTTAGCCAGTGTCCAGGCAACATGACAACACCCAACTACAGGGTAGTTTAAAAGATTGCTTTGGGGATCTGGAAAATAAAACATGGCAACTAATTTTTGTGGCTTAACCTGTCTGGCAGTTAAGCTCTACACAGTCTTTCAAGCCAGTAGGATGGGGGAGAAAACAGAAATAAAAAATGGTAAAGCATGTTGGTTGATTCACTCTATACTTGAATATGTCATAAGATGTCTACTCCTCAAAATGAAGTTTTATTTTCCCTGTCAGGTGAATGCCTGGCTCCATCTCAGCCTCTACAGGGAGTTGCATGAAACTGGTGATTTCCAGCACTGCAATGCAACGCACCATCAAGAAAATAAAACTTCATCCCTTCTGGTTATTTTAGTCTGGCTTTATCACAAGATTTAATTCCTCTATAAAAGATAATAAAAAACAAAAATATTCCTTAAAAACCTGTAATCCAATTAGCATAGCAATCTTAAGTGTTCCTTCTCAACCTCGTTGCACTATATTGCTGCTTTTGTTCAGGCTGGTGATTCAAAAACTTAGCCAGAGCAGCCATAGCTTGCTCTTAATTCTTGGTCAGTTCATTGATGCCTTTTGTTTGGACTCACCCAGTGATAGAAAACCCACACATACCAAATCTTCTTCATATTGGAAAACACGCTATCTATAACAAAAAATGCTGGCTGAACTTTCTGGAATTTATCTGTTCTTAGTTTCTCAGTGTCAGCTTTCCTGTAAGAGCTGACTTCAGGCTTAATTCACTCTCCAATTTCTTTTGAGATGTTTCTTTAATGGAACCCAAAATGTCCTTATAATTTGTCACATGCCTAAGAAAACAAAAAAAAATAAAAATCCAGGCAGTATGTTCATTTTGATTTCCTGTGAGAAACAACAACAAAAAAAAAAATTTGATTTTTTTTCCCCCAAAAAAGGGTGGAATGGATTCCTAAGATGACCTCTTACATGAAACATCTTCGTGCAGAAAAAAAGTTTTGTTGTACCTCCTTCAAAACCGAAGTTTCCAGTGGAAATAAGGACACTCCTAAGTACAGCCCCAAGGACTGAATTACAGTAATAAAAAAGCACTGAAGCTTTGATGAAAACTCTCCTTTATTCCACAAAATAATTTTTAATGAATTTGGAGACTGTGGTAGTGACAATGTCACTTATCTAAGATTAATGCTTACTCCTCCTCTTCTGAGGCTGAACCCTGCTTGTTCCATTACATTTCAAATGAGCTTTATTTCTCATGACTTTTTTTTTTTTTTTTTTTTTTTTTTGTGCTCATGGATATCAGTGTAGCATAGCCCTTTGTTGTAGTGTCTTGTGTAATAGAAGTGGTAAAGCTCCTTGAATAAATTGTTGGAAGTTAGATATATTCAGTCTCTGTTAGGCTTTTAGTAAATCCATACAGCATAAAGATAAGAAGCTTTTCATTAGCTCTGAAATAATTCATTCGCCCGAATTTTGAATACTGCTGGATAAGTTTCTGCAAGGCTAATGTGCTTTATCTGAAGCACTTAAGTTCATTTGCTTTAGTTATTCAATTTTCATCTCATGTACTCATGAGACCTTCATCTTTGAGGGCAAAATGAATGATGTTTAACCACTTACAGTTTCTGTGAGTCTATTAGAATCTACCAATATTGCCAGGCATGTGGTAACTGTTTTAAAGGTATAATCTTTTCTAAAATTATGAAGTAAATTGGTACCATTAGCCATATCTGCATGAAAAAAGAAAAGAAAACAAACAAACAAACAAACAAAAAAAACCATCGCAACCCACACTTGATTACAATTATGTGGCAATGGGGGGGAACTTCCCAAAACTGCTGCAAAGGGAAAAGCAGTGATTATTTGCAATAATATGGGAATCTCAGAATATAGGGAGGATTTTATAGTGTGGAATGTTCCACTGAACAGATAATTTAAGGTAATCAAAATATATTGTTAAGATGTCATATAACAAACCTGAGCTATTCAGATGTATTACTTACATTTTTTTCCCCCCTTCAGTGCTGAATTACATATTCTCTCATTCATTCACTTTATTTCATACTCCTAATAATAGCTTTAATTTCTGACCTCTTGGCTGGATCTCCATTATTTTCTTTTTCCCAAGATCAATAAATAAATGAACAATAAAACATAACAAGACAAAATAAAGGATCATAATGACTTCAGACACACACACACAATATATATATAAATATATATATATATACCTAATACTATGAACATATACTAATTACTTTACAGTGTTAGAGAATGATCTGAATTCATCAAAAGCCATCTTCTCTGTCTGAATTATTTTTAGAAAAATAACATGAAATAGCAATCACTAGTGGAAAAATTATTTCCTATTGGAACATTCATTGTAGGTGCCTTCACTACTGACGAAGAAAACATATATCATCTTTTTAACCATCTATTCTTAGAGAGTACTATGATTTCTGAGACCTTTGGTAGATAATGTCATATTCAATTATTTATAACAACACAAGAGAAACATTCTCACTTCCAGGATATGTTATTACATTATTATTAAATGTATTAATGTTATTACATTGTGTACATGACCCAGTTAGCCTTTGTGTGTAATCTAATCCTTGGTGATGATACTTCCAAAAACACATTCTTACCATGACTTTTTATCTCTTCTAGGTACCTAGATATGAACCACTGCAGAGGAATGGATCTTCCTGTGATCCAGAAAAAGGAAATATATGATTGAGACACAATCTTGCATCTTAAACTCAGAATTAGCAAATTTAAAAGACCTGTGCAAAACTATAACTTAGTCTGATCTTGGATATATTTAACCTTAGATAAACATAAAAGAGAACTAGGAGATATTAAGACAGGCTATCTTCTCTAATTTTAGCAAAGCAATTTAGAGATTACATTATTCAAATACTAAAATAATAAATAATAAAATAATAAAACTTCATTAACTTTCCTAGGGAAAGTATTTTTTTTTTTCTTTTTTCCTAACGTTTGACTTGTCTCCTTGCTTATCTCCACAGAACTTACTGCCTTTGCCCTCTTCTGAGTGAGTGTAGAGAACAACTGATTTCTATTCTTTTGGTGACTATTCAGTTGAAGGTATTTACAATGTTTTCTTCAATCTATCCTTTTATTACACAAAGCAATTATTTCTAATGTAAGTCAGAGATGATATCCATCAGACAGGTGTGTACCCTTGTTCAGTAAAACTGTGTCTATGGCTCAGCTTATGAGATGACCCACAAAAGAGACAACCGAACATGCAAAACTACCATAGTGATTTGATGAAGCAAGTCTACTGCTTCAAGAAATTAACAAGAAAAGGCAAGGAAACATAATAATCACTCCAGATATTTTCTCTGCTATCTTTTATTACTTAATTTTAACTGCACAGCCTGCTCAGCATGCGCTGAATTGGTGTTTTCTAGTTATTGCAGCATTGACAGAAGCAGTTCCTTCATTGCTGCAGTTGCTGTATTACTACTTGAGATATATTACCTCATTGAGATAATCCCTCAGACAGAGTACTATTGTCATTCTGCTACCTGGTAGCAACTTTTGTTTTTCAAGTTTTTATTTCTTCAATTAAAATATGAGGACTGCTCAGTGTCAGAGGTGGATATGTGTGCTGTGGTAAAGTTGAACCTTCACACCAATATTGCATTATATTCTGTTGCTGTGTGACAAATGGCATCAGAGGGGCAGTCTGACAAAGTGATGTCTGACATGGAAATGCATACGAAGCAAAAACGTGGAACTGAATTACGTGGAACTGAATTACGTTGAAGAAAAAATTGCACCTACTGGCATTCACTGATGTTTTCTGAATGTTTATGGAAGCCAGTGGATGTTAGCACAGTGGTGTGGTGGGTGATGTCTTTCAGCAATGACACCATCACAGCAGCTGTGGAACTATGTGGTCATCTCTGATGGTGCAGACTTTTATGAGTGTGGCAGTAGGAAAGCTTCAATAGGAAGCAATACATTCAGAGCAAACTACATGCAAGCAGTTCAGGTTTCTTCTTTTAGTCACGTTTAATGTAGGTGCTTATGACAGTGAAACCTCTTGGGATAAGTTCTTCAGTAACACTCCATTAGCAGTGCAACTGCACAGTCATCCCAAATTATTACTGACTTTTAGTCCTTGCAGAGATTTTGAGCACTCTTTTGTAGATGAGTTTTCCATTGCCTGTCACAGCAGACACAAAAGTTTTCGTTTAGAAAATTTAGTGGCATTCATGGGAAGCCAGCAGATTTTTTCCTACTAGATGTGGTTGTTTTCTTGGCTGAAATTGGATGTCCAAGGCACCAAAATTCTCATTATTATTCCGACTGTCACGTCATGTATTTCACAGAAACCTCAAGCATGAACTTATACCACTAGGATACTGATGAGTGGTGTAATTATTATTTTTGTGTGTGTTGCTTTTTTTTTTTCTTTTTTTTTTTTTTTTTTTTTTTCCAAGGCAGCTTCTTTTAAACAAACAAAAATTAGTTTTGATTCATGTATTACAAATCTCTCCTGGGAAATGCTGTTTTCATGACTAATTTCTCTCACTAACCACAGCTTTACAGCCTATGACCTTACAACAGCAAGCAAGCAGTAAGAAAACATGGGCTTGTTGTGATGGTTATGCTTTTGCTCATGTTCCAGGTCCCCTGTGGCTTGTTAACTCTCCACACAAATACTACTTCAATTGCCTTCAGGCCAAAAGCAGTTGTTGAATTGCCAGGGATCATGAAAGCAACCTGCCTTCACTGGACTGTCCAGATTAAAAATAAAAGAGGTTGTTCTAATTTATGTTAAAATCAATAAATATTCTTCTCGGTTTTAATGCATGAAACAGAATTCCCTCAAGGAAAATATTATTTTTAGTCTTTTGTAATCTTATATTCTGTCTTCACTGCAAATATTTCTTTGATATTATATTATGGCAATAACAAGCAATAGACAACACAATAAAATGGAAGAGCTTTTACTGACACTTTTTCACACTGGAAACTATTAAACTACGATGTCAAAATACCTGTAGGTCTATCCAATCAAGTGAGTTATCTGTATTGTATTAAAGGGTGCAAGTCATGTTGCCTTTCTAATACGAACAATAAAATCTTTAATGGAGCTCCTTCTAAATGCCACTTTGGCTCCCTTGTCTTGCATAGTTTCTTTAATGCGAACTTTAACTTTCTGTTAAGCCAAAAATGTCTGATGTGAAAGAGGCAAGTACAGGAAAATAGCTGGGAAGTGGTAGGAGGAGGCAGCTGTATAATATATTCTAAATAGGTGCACATATAGTCATTCAATATATAGTCTGTACACTTTTCTATAGAGCAGAGTAATTCCTGTGAGTTTTTAGGTTATGAGAAACAAGGTTTCTAAACAAACTGTTTATCATAATCATATAATTTCAAGCTAAATATTTTTAAGTCTATGAAATAATACCTAAATGAGGAAGAAGTAGGCTGAGAAATTTAATAGCTGAAGCCTTTCTTGTGAAGTGATACTGCATCCATGACCTACAATAGTGTTGAGGCATGGCTTGCTATGAATAAATCATTAAAACAAAGTTAGGCACCTCTCATCATTAAAATATCCTGTTTCACTGCTTGTAAGAGTACATAAGATGTTAAACTTGGCTGCTGGACAAGTTTTTAATCAGTCAATTAAAATCCGGGCAATTGAAATTTGATAATATTCCATGTTTCTGTAGCTACAGACTCATTCAAGGAGATCTTTCTTCACTTCTCTCCTAAACCGTAAAGTTTAGTATCCCACAATATGTTAAAAGCACATTTATTTGAGCTCAGTGAGGACTATGATTTAAGAAAAAACCCTACTTCAATGTAGTTCATAACACTATACATTAATTTTACACTTTTTTTATTTAAGAAAAAAACTTGGGTTCAGGTAGTCTCTTTTAAGTGTCCAGAATAATTATCTCATCTCTTTTGGATTAATCCAGGCATCAAATGCATTCAGTATGGATTTATATTCCACCTGCTAGCTGTGTAGAGTGATTCAAGATGCTCACATCCATCTTTGACTGCTTGCTCAGTTTAAGGGTCTGTGTAAGTTAATTGCAGCAGAACAGTTACTTATTTATAATTACAAAATTAAAAACCCATTATCAGGGCTGGGTTGTTCTCTTTTAACTTTGATTTCCTGAATCAGCCCTTTACAGTCTGACTCTATTTTCATAATTCAGAATTACTCTCAAGACTTTTCTTAAGTGTGAGCAAAGTTATCTCTTTCCAGATCAGGTGAAGATGAAAGTACAAACACTTGTATTGATGAAATGGGAAGATTTCTATCTCTGGTGCCTTTTTGACAAGTTATATCTGCCACAACCCACTCAAAACTGCTGAAGTTGGAGCTGTTGTTGAGAAGTCAAAATTGTGTGGACAGAGAAAGTGCAAGGACGTAAAAGATCACTTCTACAGTTCTGTAAAAGAAGTTATCCGGGTGGAAGAAGGAGCTTAGGCCTTGTTCTTCTCCAGGAAATGATTGTCAAAGAATTAAGAATTAAGGTCACATCTGTGACTTTTACCATTCAGTGGTTGTGTCTCTATGAAGGAAAAGAGAATGGTGTCTAAAAGAAATCCTAGAGATAACCCCAGTTATATGTTTTCAACACTTTCATTCTGTTTAAATAGCAGCACAGATGGAATCTGGGGGGGGTCTAAATACTGTAGCTGTTAGATGTTTTCCATGAAGTGATAGACTAAGATTTTTATTTTTTTTTTTCTCCCAATCATTGCAGCATATGCTACAAGAGTAATGGATGTAACACTTCACCAATTAATGCATATATAAAGAAATAAACATTCTTAATGAGAATCTTATAACCTACCTTTGCACCTTTACATCCACAATGAAAGGCGTTTTTGTGACATTCTTGGCTATGCTAAACAAACAACTGATGACAGAAGGTTCAGGTTTAACTCACAGACTATTTCTGCATTCATCAACCAATGATTAATAAGTGAAGCAATTATAATGATTTGTAGCTAACCAGCAGAATGTTAATTTTATCACTCAGAAGGTGAGTGATGTTACAAGCATCTGTATTGAATTAAAGAACATTATTAAGTTTGAAATCTATGAATATTATATACTGGCATCCAGACCAATGACATATTACAGTTTTCCATTTTGAACACAGTTCTTTGTAAAATTTAATTGCAGAAATCTCTTTTTAAATCATTTGTCAAGGAAGGACTTTCTAATGATTGAATACTATTTTTAGGTGTAACAGTAGTTTTAGCTTTTCTAGTCCATTCTTGACTTTATTTCTTAAATGGAATAAGAATAACTGGTAGGCAAGAGGAACCCTCTGTTAACCTTATACTGAAAAATTATAAGCTTTGAATTTGTTTTGATGAGTGTATATAGAATGCAGCTAGTGAGACTACAAAATAGCCAAGCATAGCAGCATTGGGATAATTTATTTCTCTAATTCTAATGTTCTTAATTTCCTCAAAGGAACGTAAGTTGTTTCAGAAGGAGGACAGTCAAGACTGTCTATTTACTGCTGAATTGTCTGCTGTCTGTGTCAGTTGATGGATAATGCAGTCACCCACAAGACAAACAAAATGGCTGAGAGAGTGCACAGTTCATAAAAATTAGTTCAGAGAGTAGCAAAAGAATTGCCTGTTAGCTGTCTTTTAATGCTATATATATATTTTAATTCTTAAAAATAAGCAAGAAAAAAAAAAAAAAAGACAAAATAAATTAATTGAGAAAATTAGCCAATCTTTAATGACACCCATGGAACAAAAATAAAACATACTGTCAGATTAAACCGGACAAGACTTTTCTCCTACAGCTTCCTTATAACGTCTAGTTCAGGTCATAAGCAATCTTTAGGACTGGATTTGTGTCATGGGTTACCCTAAAATCTACCTGCACCCATGACAGGGGGGCAGTCGGCCCGCAGGCCGCTGGCCCAGAAGGAAAAGAAAAACAGGGAAAAGGAAATAAATACAGCGGCAATGATCTAAGGAGGCACACTTATTTACTAAATACTATATTGGAATACAGAATAACACAATATAATACAATATAATTGGAATTAAGGCTAACGAATCAAGTAAAATAAGAGAGAGTGAGTCCCAAAACCAAGAGGCCTACTGTAACTCTAGGCGAAAACGGCTGGAACGCTCCCACACGGCTCTCCCCTTGGCTGGCAAGGTCCAAGAGGGCGAGTCCAGCACTGAAGTGAGATTATATATAGAGTCCGTGTCATATGGCTGACCGTGGTGTTCCCTGGGACATTCAGTCTTCTTTTGTGAGCAGCAGATTCATCAAAATTATCTATGCTTAACATGATGTTATGATGTGGAATACTGATAGCAAAATTACAAAATTGCAAAACCATGACAATTTGCTCTGGGTATCTAGAGTAGTTATTTCTGTATCATTGATCCAAACAATAAATACAGTATTTCACTCCTTGATTATATTGTTTTTTTTTTGGTTTTTTTTTTTTTTGTTTTTTTCTCCAGTGGCATAATTATACATTTTGGAAATGTAATAGGTTATCTGTAGTCTATATCATATATTTCTGATTTACCAGAAATAAGCTTTCTCAACTGGTAGGAACATGCACTGAATTCACATGTAAAGGTAGCACTGAAACCTAAGAAAAAGTGTAATAAGCTGTATCCCCTGTGAGCTACTCTTCTCTATTGAAATCCATCCATTTAGTAAGCACTTTTTAATAGTATAATAGTAAAAAAGAAGACAGCCCTAAGAAAGCCATAAACAGTGCAGCATACAAAACCTAATTCCCATGCACAACTAATTCCATTTCACAGTCACTGTTGATGAGGCAACTGCTAAGACAGCTGGTTCCTTTGCTCTTCCTATGGTAATACCTCACTCACACTTTGGGGATGTTAAATATTTGCAGATAGGAGACCCAATTTAAGCTGCTCTGCTCCTGTCAACTGCTCCTTATCGTACCTCTCACTGCTCCTAGTGATAGGGCCTGACTTGACCTTCTATTTTAGCTCTGTTAATGTTTTATTCTTTCAGAGTTTTTCTAATAACATGTCCAACACTCTAAAACTAATACAGTCTCCATCAATACATAAGAGACTCACAAACTGCCTTTCCTGCTCTCTTATAGAAATCTCCAAAACATATTCCTCCGCTTTCTGTACTTTTTTTCCTCTTCATCTTTTTATGCCAGTGCAAGACAGTTCTACTGCTCACCACATGCAGACACACTTTGTGAATTTAACTTCTTGTAAAATCCTGAATGTAATCACAGCTAAAAATGTTCTCTGTTTTATGATATGACCATTCTGATAAAAGAAATGTTCTCCCACTTACAAAATATATGCAAATTAAACATGTTTTAGCCAACTCCATTTGTCCCTCTCTTTCTCTCCCTGATTTTGAATTCAAGGTTTGCTTCAGAATTTTATTTATGGAGGTCATTATAAAGTCATCTTCAAAAATTGAAATGAAAATGAAACTGAATAAAACAGCAAAACTGAAGACATATAACTCTTCCTAAGTTTACCTAAAATAAATGATTTGCATGTGTTACTAAAAGGCATGATAGATGTCATTTGTATGTGGAAATGCTTTGGAATAGTTGGTTACCATGTTAAAACCTGATGTAGTTTATCAGTGCCACTGGTACCAATAATAGTAATGGATAATGATATTTCAAAGCGTTTTTTCTTTCAGACTCATAGACAGAAGCCACTATCCAATTATGCGTATAAAAATGCAAACTTAACTTAAATGTATATATTTATGTGCAATACATGGTGAATTTAAGTGCTTAGTTTTCTATTAGAGATGATCAGCAATGCTATTCTCTCTTTCCACTGATCCTGTTCTGTTTTCACGTTCCATCAACCAAATTCAGAAATATAACCTCACAAAGTCTGAAAAATAAACTTCAAAAAAATGATAAATCAAAGAACAGCTAAAAGTGTGTTTTATAATTTCACAAGCATCTGGATTTTGGTTTTATGGAAATGTGGGAATTTTATCAGCATTTGTTTTTGTTGGGTTTTTTTTTTTTTTTTTTTTTTTTTTTTTTTATATCAGGCAGCACTTGCATTCTACAGGGGATAATGTACTTTAGCTCTGATAGGAAATAATCTGTAGACTGTTACCATCATCACAATGTAATTACAGACCTTTCTATTAAAGAAAAAGTGATTTTATACATTTAGTACATTTCTAAATTCCTTCCTGAAAATTAATCTGGTTAGTTGAGCCTCATCCAACATCAGTAGAAATCAATGGGAAGGCTCTCACTCGTTTCAGTAGCCTTTGTTCTTGATTGTATCAAGATGCACATGCACATCTTTTTAGGAAACAAACCAGTAGTACAATGAAAGGGTGAAGAGCTCATAATACACTTGGAATCACAGCATGTTATTGAATATTAAATACTGTTTAAATAGACTGGGCAATTTAGAGTGCTGCACCCTCAGCAAAGTTCTGAATTGCTTTACCTTGATGTGTTGTTTTTAACTTTTTTTCTTCTTTTTTTTCTCTGATGAAAGCATTTACTATCTTGTTTTCAAATACTTTCCATTTCAAAAGAAGGCTATAGTAAACTAACCCTAGGTTAATTATTTGGACACTCAGTTGTTTTTAAGGCTGCTATAGACCATCCTTTTCCTGATTTATGACTGTAATATTTTCTATTTGTATAATAACATATCTTATTCTATTGTACTTCTTTGAAATGCAGAAAGTAACACTGAGTGCTGTATGTTATCACCTTTGAAAGTTGAATCCCTATATTTTATATTATTTTCAGAGTATTTGTAGGACAATATAAATGTCGTTCTTAGTGCATGGTTTACAGATTAATTTAAGCAAGCTACTTCTGATGACAAAATTGGCAAGATATAAATTGAAGCCAGTAAAAATATATATTCAATATAGCCATCAGTGAAGGGTATAAAAATTTTAGAATGTCATGTTTAAACAAATGGGAAAAAAAAGCAAGTGGAATTAGTCATGTGTGTGTTTGATTCTGAAGGTACTTGGTGCAGTACAGCAGGAGAAACATGCACAGCAAAGGGAGCTTGTCCAACCCTGAATAAATATAACTGCAGATCAACCTACTCATTTATAAACTGGTCATGAGTACAGGAAATTCTTTAATTGTCTGAATTTGCAAAAAGGGTGAATGGTATCTCCTTTTGTGCAACAAAGACATGCAACATTTAAAGAATTGATACTGTGAAATTTAATGATTAAATATTTACCTGAGGTGCTTAAAAAAGAGTTTTCACAACTTCTCGCAAAAGTCAGAGCCATCAGTCTCCTCTGTTTAACTGATGTTTCAGGAAAGGTAATTTACATGACATAATTAGGCTCATTGTCAAGCTTTAATGAGTGGCAGAGATGATGAGATCAGAGTTTAGGGGGTCTAGTTTCCAAGTTGTGCAGCAGGTCACTAAATTATATAATCAGATCAAAATCTATTTCTAGGAAGCGCAGCTAGCATTCACAGAGGCAAGAGAGTTCATCACCTCATGAGCAGCAAATATTTTCCAGTCCATTCTGTCATGCTGTTAACAGTTCTTTACCACAGGTTCTCCTATTTTTTTCCCCTCAGTGCGGGAGCAAATGATTATCCATCCGGGAGTTCACTTTATGACAACTTGAGCATCAAGGTGTGTTTTTCAGGGTTGTACAATGTATATAAGGGGTCAGGAGAGAGCAGCTGTGTGCTCCAGTTGTTTCTTAGAAGGCAGGACAGCTGCCTCACTGCATAATGTATGCATTGAGACAGCTGGACAACGCATTTTGGAAACATGTGGGAGCAACATATGTGCTGTTCCAGGTCACTTGGTTACTCATGCTGTGGAACGCCTTGTAATTCCTGCACGTGGATTCATACTCTGGAGACAAGTAGCTAGCACCACAGGAAATTCAATGACAGGCAAGGAGTCAGCTACGCTTTAATTCAATATTTAGCAGTATGTAGAGGAAGTGGATAAGCACGGCAGGAAAAACTACCAAACAAAAGAACAGTGTGCCAGGTGTAACATGAGATGGATGAACAGCTTTGGTCTCTGTATTTCTGGAAAAGAAGCTTTGGTTGCAAGTTTCCTATTTTTTTGCTTTCTGTTTAAACACTGAACTTACACTTAGTTTGGAAATTCTCAGACCCATTCTTCCAAATGACATTTTACAAAATGCTGCAGCTAACTTCATTACTGCAGTTGTATTTAAAATATAAATATATATACTGTTCTGACAATAAATAAATAAATAAATAAAGCATTATCAGAACTTTCAAATGTTCTTTTAAAGTGTGTAGCTAATTGTTCTGTTACTTTAAAAATGTTACAACCTTTTGGTGGTGTAGCATCCAATCTTTTTATGCTATAGATTTTTTCACACTGGAAAATTAACACCAGATCTTTTAATTGTCTGGTTAATGTTCCACTTTTTGTCTTGTTTCAGGAGGTTTTCTATGTAGCTGAAAAAATTCTGTGGTTGGTATTCTGTCTGAGCAACAACAAAAACCAACCAAACAAATAAATGAACAAACAAATGAAAGAAAAAACACAACAATGAAACAAAATAAACAAATCAAGCAAACAAACCAAAACCACTTAAAAGACCACAGCTGCACACATCATGAAAATAACAAATGCATGTGAGGTATATTACATAATCTTAAAATCCTGAAAATATCACTCTGAAAAGAAACTGGGTTTGAGATGTAGGAAATATAAAAATGTGGCATCTTAAATAGCTATTAACATGAAGTATTTGTATTCATTAGATAAACTACAGAGAGTAAAACATTTATTATATTTAACAAATGTTTCTTCTATATTTCCATTTATGGACGTTAAGATACGTCCATTTCCCAGACTTTTTTTTCCCAGACATTCTTCCCAGTACTTTTCTGGCCCATGCCTTTTTACTGGAAAGACCACAGTATATTTATATGTTTATTTCTATTTGTTTGTTTTTCCAAGAGAGTATTTAGTTTACAGCATTTACTTTTTTTTTTGTTTCTGTTACTGTTAGTAACTGTTTTTCTTTTTACTTGGTTCTGTTTGTTAGTCTTTTATCTTATACTCAACTATGATATGATATTGCACACTTCTAGTCTTACTGTTAGCTTCCATTAGTGTACTGTAAAATATTTTTTCCCAAGAATTATCAACATTCTCTATAAAAACACATCAGAAATTCAAGTAAAACTCTATATGAGTACTTGAAAGATTAGAATTTTACTCAGAATGTTGAACCCCATGTTGAACAATGCTAAGTGCAATTGTCTCCTTTGGTAAAAGGAGAGCTTCCTTAACATTTCACTTGGCTACAGAAGACAGACAGGAATTAAGAGAATAATCAAAGTAGAGAGAACATAAGAAGGTAATACCTTTGCAGAGGAAGAAAAGAGCAAACACCAAACATTTCTACCATGTGTATAAGCTCATAAACTAGATAATTATAAAGGTGTAACAGGAGATGAAACCTTTTTATCTTAGTGCTTGTAGTCAGATTCTTTTCTACTCTGTTTTCTCACAAATGCATTGTGCTTCCTGCCCTACTTCTGGCCTCATTTTTCTGGGGAGAAACCCGAATTTTCTAGTAAATGCCATAACATACTGGCAGACCTGTGTTATCTAGTGGCTTACATTGCTTACAGACCAAGTTTGGATCAGTACATTTTCCCTCTAGTGTCTGAAATTCTTAACTGTATATAGGTTATTTATACTTACTTTTAAGCTATTATAAAGAACAATGAGATCATAAACATTTTTGAAATAAGGAGCTAAGTGGTTGGATTTTTCTTCTCTCTATTCAGTGAATTATGGAATATTGTCTTCACCATTTATTTGAAATGTTCACTATCTTAAAAGAAAAAATACTCCTGACTTTTTAAAATGTCTTAATTTTTGCTTTGTTTGTTCTTAATTTCTAAACACATACATTCAGAATCTGTATTCCTAACATATATGTGACCTTATTTTCCCAGGGTAAATTAAGGCATCTGTAATTAATTTTAAACACGAACACTGTTTCTTTGGAGACTATACTATGGTTTCCAGTGAAACAATTACCATATCCATTTAAAATTACATCTTCTTTTAATATAAGTTCAAAGCTATCAATATGCCTAGGGAAAAAAACAGAACAACAACAACAAAAAAGAACAACAATACAAAATAAAAAAAGATATTGCAAGTCAAACAATATATGAAAATTATCTCTAGTTGTACACTGATCTCAAAAAAAGGAAATGTTAAGGAACAATGGACTCCAATTTCATCTAACTGCTATTAATTTAACAGTAGAGTGTCTACACTTCTATAAACAATGTTCTTCAATATGTTGTGTCAAACCAGAAGTCCATGAAAATAAGTGAGGAGATTCTCTGTAATATGTTAGCTTACGTTACATATTGCCTATGCCAATGTAAGAAGAAAATATTCAATACATCTCAGACAATAATTTCTTTGTTAAACTTCACTGAAGGTATCTCTACTATTTATCTTCTCCTCCCAAAGTCTAAGTACTTAGTTTGAAGGAAAGTCAAGACATCCTTATAAGATAAATGCTAATTATTAGCCCACAGTGTGAGCAGAAATCTTACCCGTTCATGTCTGCATGAGATTTGAAATTTTGCAGTACATATCAATTACAAGATAAGGTATACTTTACATTATTCACATTCTGCTTTATTTAAATTTCCTGAGCATGCTGAGAGAGTTTTTGTTGAATTTCATGAGCATTTATTCTGTCATTTTCTTACATTCATTTTCTCTCTCCAAGATTTCTGAAAAGTAACACAAAGATATCTGGTGATACCTGTAAAGTCTGCATTTTTCTAACACAAAAGTAAGTGTGAGAAGAGCATTAACAAGAAAGAAAAGGGCACGGTTAAATGATAGTTGCATGGTTTTTTTATCCTTGTTTCGGGAATGCATTTATTACTATGGATGTAGTTTTGTGTTTTGTTTCTTGCCATCAGTGAGTGGAGTGTTCCCATAAAACTGAAAAAAAGTTATTTGGGCTTCCTGAAACCATTAAATAATTTTAATTAAAACTTCCACTGCTGTATGCATGATGAATTAGTTACGAGACTCTTAGAAATATGTGATGTGAAGTTATTCCATTGCATGTGGCAAAAATATCCTTTGAGGATGAGGTACCACATGATTTTTTAAAAACACACACGCAAAACAGAAACATATGGAGAGAAACAAAATAATGAAAAACGGAACTGAATTTTGAAATATGGTCAGTGGGATGTAGAGTTCTGTAACCACAATGATTTGTGATGCTTCAAGGAAGCAACATGATATACTAGAGATAGGCAGTATTATCTCTATAATTCTGTCAACATTCACCTCAAAAATAGTAGCATGTCTACTCTAACTCTTTTGGTTACTTGTCCTCTATTTGTTTTTCTAATTAAGCAAGTTCTTCTTCTGGATGAATAGAAGTAGATACTTTATGAATCTTCTGGAGAAGAACACAATTAACAGAATAGAATTTTCAGTAATTCTTACAAAATAGTATTCTCCACACATATTTATCTAAGACACTGATAACAGATAGGAGTTATAAATTCTCTTGTAATAAATATTTCTCACTGAACTGTTAATTCCTACCTACAAGTTAGGCTATTACTTTTATAGTTGAGAGTTAATGCAGTGGTATTCAATGGTATATGGACCACATGTACCCATGCCCTTAGGTCCATGAAGAAGTATATAGTTGTTTTCAAAAAAGTGGAGTTGTATTTATTTTTCTTGAAAATGCCATTGTGCAACTCTTGAAGCAACATTTTCTCCCTCTCATGTCAGAACAGTAAAACCTATGCTCAAAAAGAAGTTTTTCACTTTCTTTGTTGTATTTGTGATACCAGCTGAAAGTGGTATTGCGTGATTAGATATAATGAAATTTATGTCAGAAAAACTATTCAGATAATAATCCACAGTCAGTTGCAAATTATGTAGGTTTTATACCAGCTTTTTTATTAAGCAAAGAACTGAGCCTGAAAACCACTGAAGTATGGTTTTAACTGTAGTTACAATTATATTTACATTATTAGCATATTTCTCAATTTCTAAAATCTGCTTTTTTTATGTTTTGCAGAAATGCAATCCTGAAATGTTCCATGTCCTCCTGTAGGCTGCATAGTTGTGTATATAAATATGTTTCTTGAACATCAATTACAGGCCTCCTTAATACGCTGCTAGATGTCCAAGACAGGTTCCCCAAAGTTGTATTTTCTCTATACCAAGAGTGGCTTCAGAAATAGAACAAAACAGTTTTTTCCAGTCCTGTAACACTGAGATGGCCTTCCACCGAATTCATGTTTTTCTTGTATTGGGGGACTCCAAAACAGAAAATTTTGATTGTTGTCCAATTAACTTTTTAACCACCATCTATCTATTCTTTCATTAGTGGCAGGAAGCAACAAGTTATCAAAAGCATAGGGTAGAAAAATCCTTTAAAAACTCTACATTACCAAGTATCCAAACAGTGATATTAACCAAAGGGTGTGGAATTGCTTCATGAATAAATGACTACGTAATACCATCGACCTTCTAAGTTTGCTTACTATGATTATACCATGAGATAAATCATCTGAAAATAGATACTATTTTAAGTCAATGTCCTAATGGTACTGTATACAAAGTTGCGGTATTTGTGGAGGTGTTGCTAAGAAATGTGATGATTGCCTTCTTAGCTGTTATGGTTTTACTCAGAAGAAGATAATAGTTCTCTCTCATAAGCACAAAGCATGACTGTAATTCCGTAAAATGTACTTCTCAAAGATGAATCTGTGCATATATCTTCAAGCTTATTTGTATTTGGAAGTACTAATAATTTACTTAACTCTAGACCATCTGTTACTCACCCATTCTTAAAACTGTACTTCTTAGTTTTAATAGACAGAAAGTAAACTTAACTTGTACTTTACAGGGAGTCACATACCAAAATATCTTACCTGTTCTAAGGTGTTCTTACCTGAAATCCTTCAAACTGGATTTTGCATGTAATCTGTACAAAACAAAGCGATGGTAAAATAATGAGATTATTTCACATAATTTGTTATTAGTTCTACCATTAATACCTCACATGCCTGCATTTTACGCATTTCTCTGTAAATTCTTATTAGAAAACAAAACAAACAAACAAACAAAAACCTTTCATGGTGAAATGACAGGAAGAAGGTTGCCTCTGTGAACCAAGTAATCCCAAATTTCCTGTCACCATGCTCTTCTGCATTGATTTATTAGCTCTGTGTAGAGTTCATGTCAAACAAAGTTACAGTAATACAGTGAACTCCCAAGAGGTAGCACTTTTGAACTCTGCAGACCTTCAGACTTTCACTAGAAGTGCTTTCTAAGGTTCTGCACAACTGATGTCAGATTGAATACATCTGGGATAGATTTATATCAAGTTTGTTTCCAGTAGAGCTGTCCAACTGTTCAACACTTATTGAAAATCATTCTTATCCTTGAGATAACTGTGACCTATTTATCATTTTCTAATATATGAGGATACATGAAAGGGATTATGATTCTTTATAAAGTGAAAAGAACTTGGGAGAAAAAAAAAAAAAAAAAAAGAGAGAGAGAGAGAGAGAGAGAAAAGGAAATATTCAAGGTGAATCTATGCATATTTAACCAAGAATGCAAAGAAAAAACTGTTTATAATATTTTGTAAGGAATATTCAGCATTGTCCATGCACATGTAATTTGTGGGGCATTATTTACTTCAATATAATAATAATAATAATAATAATAATAATAATAATAATAATAATAATAATAATAATAATAATGAATCAAGAAAACACTTACATGTTATATATTCTAAAAGCTAAGAAGTAGAATGAGAGATGGCAGCACAGAGAAAATTGACAGAGATAGAATTTCAAAGGACATTACTGTCAGTACTCAACTGAAGTTTGCACTCTGCCTTTTGCAAACTGAATAATCCCACAAATTTTTTCACTATCAAAATCTTAATTTCTTCCATCTGAAATGTTTCCTAGCAGAATCAGAAATCAGTTTGAACAGTATAAACCATAATTTATATATATTTTTTTCCTGCTCTATTTCCTTGATTTATTCTCTAACATATTAATGGACAGATGGAAAAATGAACGTGCAGAATACGGTCATTACCAGTGCATAAAGGTAAAAATAGATAAATCTATTACATCTAACATGGAAGAAGAGTGTAGCTGGCATGTTCCTTTTCACATCTTTATCCAGAGGAGCTGTAAATGAAAAAAAAAAAAAATAATAATAGTAATTTTTATTGTTTCAAAATCATATTAACATGTATTCTTGAAAATTAATTTGAAGTTTATTAAATATGATACTACAAAGGGATGTCTTTTTAAACATTTGAAGTGTTTTAAACTTGAACTACACAATGGACAAGTCATTAGAAACATATTGAGAATAGTGTAATGATGAGAGAGCACCAGAAATGAAAGCCCCTGACCTGGTACACAGCTGAACACAGTCAGAGTACTGGAACTAGTCATACAAATATTAATCCGAAAGACTTTTCCATGTATTAAATTACCACAGAAATCAGATGACTTAATTTAATGTTATGAGGTTATTTTTGATTCTAATGCAGTTCAGCTATGAAAACATCACCTGCTTCTTTTTAAAACTAGAGATAGATACTTCCTGATTCTCAAAGCTGGATACCAAATCAGAAAGATATGGGCTGACAGACAGGAGGAGAGAAAGAAGAAATGCTGATTCCAGAATTTTGATTGAGAATATCAATAATCATAAGCATGGAGCTAAAGCCAAATATCCCAAAGAATAATAATAGGATGGCAATTGAATAAGGGGGGAATATGAATGCAGAGGTAGAAGACAAAGGTTGTTTTCTATCTTTTTCAATATGTGTGTTGAGATAGATATGCAGTCTGGCCACTTCTGCATGTAAAGCATATGTAAATATGTTCTTGCTTTATCTAGTGCAGTCTGCACATCATGGGAGTTTACTTTGCACTAGCGACCATGGTCCTTAATCCTACACTTTTTACATTTTCAAAAATACAGAATCATAGAATGGTTTGAGTTGGAAGGGACCTTTAAGGTCATCTAGTTCCAACCCTCCTGCTATATGCAGGGACACCTCTCTCTAGACCAAGTTGCTCAAAGCCTCACCGTGAAAAGGTTCCAGAGAAACCACAGGAAATCAACAGACCAAACATGGATGCCTGAATGTGTCTCAGGCTTCTTCTAGAATGACATTCAACATTCAATTGCAACTTACTTCAAGTTAGGTAAATTAATTGTCCCTTGAAAGTAATGATTTCTATAGAACATCAGAAGTGTAGAACCAAAAAAGGCAACTTCAAATGATAATGTGTTAACATCTCTACTTAAGTCAGACAATGAATCACACCCAAACATTTAGAATTATTTGTTTAAAGAAAATTAACTGCTAAGGCTTTGATAATTTGAAAAATGTTATACAATGTTATATATTATTCTAAGTTCAAGTTTAGCTTATATTTTATATCCATGGAAGTAAAAGAAGCTCATTTTAACTGTGGAAGTTTCTGATTTTTTCAATTTGATCCCCAGTTCAGTAAAGAAGAAATACTGATTTTATGAGAAAATTTTGAATTCAGTAATGAAATAGTTTAAACTGAAGAATATTATGGAGTGCAATATGCATTCAAAAAAGGGAATTTGGTACTTCAAAGAAAAGTATAATATGTATATATTATAATACAATATAATCCAAGATAATATCAGTTTTCTTTTTGGATGGAACTATTGCTGTTTGGTATTTAAAATTTATCAATCTATAAAATTTAATGTGTAAAAAACAGCTGTTTTTTTTTTTTTTTTAAAGTTATATATATAGCGCATTTTTTAAACGCAGCATGAAGTAGTACTTCTATGAAGAATGCTGTGTATTTCTGCATCACAGTGACAGCATGCAGAACTAATGCTATTATTATTTGTTCTGACAAAACTTTGCAACATATATACATGCACAGAGTCTAGTGGTGCTATTATTCTATGCAAGACCTTCATCAGTTATGGAAAGGCATGGCTACAGTCTGGATGGAAAGGACAGGCCACATCTTAAAATCATTACGGAGTTTTACTTTGTAAATGTTCTTTGAAATATCAAAAGATCATCTCTGGAGGACCACACAAGGTCTGGTGTTTAAAAGATTTGGGAGATCATAGTACACAGAGATTTCTAATAGCTCCCAGCTTTGAAGATTTCAAGTGGTCTTTGTTGATTTATCCCCTCATAATTATTATCATGAAGCACAGTACTTGACATGAAATTTAATAAGTTTCTTAGAGATTTGGGTTCTGGTAGCAGAAGGTGTCATGCTCCTGTATTAAAAACATATTGTATCTAGTGAATGCTTCAAAGTGTCAGATGTCTTACCTGACTTTCAAATTTTATAGAATACTTGAGCACACTTGTATATGACAGGCTCAGATGTTTAGTTTCGCAGGGAACTTTTCTTTCCAAGGCATACTGGACTGTCTAATTTCTTAATTCTTGCTGGGCTGCAGCATGAATATTTTCTGTGTGAGCAAAGGCCAATTATTAGTGTCAGCCTTGAACTGAAAGCTCTTTCCTTGTTTTCTAGGGCCAGGAATTGATCTTGGTCACACCCAGACAACCTCAGGAGGCAAATGTATTTAAGCCTAAAAGCTGGTCCTTTGCTCCAGAGATGAATGAGCTCACCTAATGGCAAAGTCTGGCCTTTCAGCATGAGTGAATAAGGTTGGGAACAGAGACAAATTGTTCAGTGTGGATTGTATCAGTCTACAGCATCACTCTGTTCTTAGAAATTTGGGAAAGGGAGAAGTTTAATTAAACTTGTTAGCAGATCATCCCATCCAAAATTTTTGGAGAAACAATGGCTTTTATCAACAAGGCTATGCCTGTTCCTATTTTATTGGGTACTACTCAGATGACAGACAAAACCAAACAGGACTTGATTTATGTTTGTTATCTTTAGCTTTTTACACATTAATTAGTGTTACAAGTATGCCATATCCTTTGCAGCTTTCCTGAGCAGTGAGGACTGGAAGGAAGAGACCCAGTGAGTATGGCACTGGGCTGGGAGTGAGGGAGCATGAAAGATCCAGGCAAGGTAAGGGATCCTTCAGTCTCAGGAGCAGCTCCAGATCCAGATCCCCTGTGGGGACATATCTGTAGTCTCACTAGAGACACATGAGGAGTCATGAGACAAAATCCTCCTGATAGCAGGAGCAAGACAGAGTGGAGATGATGTCATATCTGGCCAGGAAGGCCCAGACAGGATGCCTGATGAACCTACTTCTTTCCCCTTGCCTTGTCAGGGAGCAGCAGGAGTTGGGCATGGGGAAGGTGAGCAGGGAATTAGGGAATTTCAGAGCTGGCAAGGCTGTGGTGGGCTTTGGGATATAGTATGGCCTTTCTAGGATGGTGAGTCCTTGGTTGTAGGCAGGGCCAGAGGTGAACAGGGATGACAGAGGCAGTGAGCGCACTCAGGCACTATCAATCATCCACCTTCCCATGGAAACTTATTTTCAGGAGCCCTTCTTTTTGTCACATCTGTGTCTTCCAGCCCCACTAACCCGTTGTTTCCTCAGTTTTAAAAGTTTACACACAGAGGCACAAATCTTACATCCATTGTCGTATGTCCTGTTGCTAACTGGAGAACTCACCTTTGAGTGTTATTCTTAGTCCAGGTGCTGCCTTAAATTAGCTTGCACTGATTTCAGCTTGCAAGTAATAGTCTAATGCAACCCAAAAGAATCAAAAATTGAGAATCTGAAGATTCAGTTAGGGACTTTCAGTCCCTAACATATGACCTACTATGTAATATATATATAGGATATATATATACATATATATCCTATAAATGCTGTGTCGTTACACTTTTTCCATGATAAACATGAAAAGAAATAATTATGTAAATCTTTATATATATTTTTGTGGTCCATGCCTGTTTTTATTTGTTTTGTTTTGTTTTGCCCCATACTATCACAGCTCCTCTGTGGTTAAGAATAACTTTTGTACTTTGCTATGCACCAAAAATAAATAAACAAATAAATAAAACCTATACTTTGAGAAGATCAATCTGTGCAAAAGTATAAATATCCTTAAAATAAAACTACAGTTTTAGAAAATTAGGTTCTTACTGATGTATCTGAATTAATTTTACTCATAGGATGATAATTTATTGACATAATTTAGGATATTTCACTCCTTGTAAAGTGTTATTTTTTCAGTTAAATTATGTGTTTTCTTTTCTTATGATTGTGTCACATTCACAGAGCAGTACTTACTTGAATGTATATAGTAGTCAATGTTGCTTTTGTGTGTGCCTGTAACGATTAGAACTTGATCTTGTCAACTGCTCTGAACATTCTGTCATTTCAAACATTTGTAAAGTAAATATGAAAAACAAGCTGTTTCACTAATGACTTCTGTTATTGTCCATTTGTACAATTTTTATTTTCCAAGTATTACTGACATAAAGACAATACCTAGGCAGAATAGATATAAAAAAACTTCTTATTCATCTTTTCTTTTGGTAGGACAGAGTCAGCAGGGAGATGCTGAGGTACATCTTCTGGAGCTATCAGTGAGGATTTAGAAATGAAGATTTACCCCAAAATGACAACCTTCAATAAAATGTAAGAGACCTTTAATACAGGTAGTGAAGACTTATACAATTCAATACAACTTTTCCAGGTCAATAATAAAGAATATTTAGAAGTAGGAGATATGTTTATAAAAGCAAATTCCTCAGATTTCAATACTAGCTTTGTTTATATCTGTGCAAAAACATAAATCAATTGATCTTGTTTAAAAAAAAAAAAAAAAAGAAAGAAAAAAAAAGAAAGAAAAGAAAGAAAGAAAAGAGTTTTAACTAATATATTCATACAAAAATAAACTATTTTGAAAGTTTAAAGAATGATAGCATTTTAGGAATAGTAGCTAGTTGCCAAAAATCTTCGGTTTCAGAAGGTCAAATATGATATATAATTCAAATATAAGATTTTTAAACAACAGTAAATCACTACTTATCCATGCAGACAGTGCTTACACTTTAGCACCATTACACTGATCAGGATTGTTTAGATTATCAGAATGGGAAACAAAAGTACCTTGGCCCCTGATAGGTGGTAGTTTATCATTTGTTCTAAAATACCCTTAGAAGAGTATTCCACATTTTATTCTTTATGATTTAACATTTTAATACCTGCATTTTTCAAAACAGATATCCACCTAGGATTTTTTTCTTAGAAAATTTTTATGTTCTTAGAAAATTTTTATGTTTTACGCTGATCTATTTATTTATTTATTTATTTTATATAATTGCCATTGGAAAATGCATTTTCTCTTGCTACTTTCTTTTTATTTGTGTTGATTGCTTGTTTTTTATCTATTTCCAATTCAGTGGCTATGAAAGAGATTAAATAGACTTGAGATTAAATAGACTGTATATAAGAAGTAAATATACTTATTGATCACTTAAAATGAATATGGATTTTGTTTAAATCATTATTACACATAAGTTCAGAGTAAGTTACCTTGTGCTTTCATTGTCATTTAATGGAAAATAAATGCTCATTGAAAATGATTGTTGTAACTGAACATTAATTATCATATATCTGGTTAAATTGTGATATGCACACTAAGCCTTTTAGTACCTTCACTTTTTAAGCACTACTGTATTCTAAAAGCATATTTGAATATTAATTATTTTTATAATTTAAGTGGAATATAAAACCAGAAATAATCCTAGATTCTTCTTTTTTTATGTTTATGATTGGACAAATTAAAAATGACGTGATGACTAAATGATTCATCGTCTGTAATTTATAACTCCCCCCCCACCCCAAAATAAAACAAAAACAAAACAAAACAAAAAAGAATTCAAGCAGAACAAAATACATACTGTTCACTCAATTTATTAAAGCACAGAACAGTAGGTGAAGGAGGTAAAGATCTTTCCCCAGAAGTATATAAATGCATGGTTAGAAGTACATTGGGCCACATCTTGTGAATCCAATCTATTTTTCTGGTGATAGGTTTTCTAATGATTTACTAAGTTTGTAGCATGCTTAGTATAGCTATCACCTCAGCTCATTGTTGTCACTGTACTAGAATTAATTTAGATGATTACAGCATAAAGCTTTGATTTCCATCTAGATTTTTCGATGGCCCCTCTAACACCAAAGTAGTATGATAAACAACTTGCTTTTCTCTAAGTATTTATGTTCTACTTCAAGGCAAACTTCAGATTCCTGCAAGCTATTGCTCTACAGCAGGATTCCTAAGTATTCTGAATGAGGACGCACCATATGGTGATAGGGAATAGTCAGCGTTTACAGAGTCAGAATTTACAAAAGGGAAGTTGTGCTTCACCAGTCTTGTTTTCTGCAATGTTTTCTACTAGCTTAGTAGAAAAGAGGTGAGCACTGAATATTTTCTTTAGCTTTAGTGGAGACTTTGACACAGTTATACAGTATCATCATAAGCATACTGACAAAGCATGTGTTCTCACAAGGTCAAGTTAGAGGGCAGTCACTGGTGGTGTATCTATCTGTGTTTGGTCTTGCAGGAAATGCTGTTCAGTGTTTTCATTAATGAAAGATGAAACTAGAGTCCTCTCAGTGGTGCTCAGTGACACAAGAGACAGTGGACACAGGTTAAAACACATGAAATACCATCTTAAGAAAGTTCTTTTTTACTGTTTACTGTAAGGTTCATCAGGCACAGAAACTGCTTTTCTAGAGTATTTGTGGAGTCTCCACCTTTGCAGATACCTAAACCTGACTGGACTTGGCCCTGAAGAAGCTGATTCAGCTGGTCCTACTTGAATAGGGATTGGGCTAGGTGACCTAAAGATGTTCCTTTCAACCTAAAACATTTTGTGATTCTGTGAAGACATGTAAGTTTCTGTGCATAAATATGAGTCTTCACATATATATACAAATGATAGTATGAACATAAAACTTCTGTATTTCCCAAGAAATAATGTTTCCAGACATGATGCAAGCACAGTACTGGATCTCATCTTAAACTGGTATCTACTGTTTTCAGCAAATGAACAGAAGAACTTAATGGAAAACTGCATGCAATATCTGAATTTTCTAGCAAAATAAAGTCCCTGGAAGAGACAAAATATGCCCATGTAAATGCATACCCACATCTACACAACCTTTTTACAATATGAAACACATTTTGTTTAGATCTGTTAGAGCTCCAGTATGTTAACTTTATTTCAAAGTAACAAGAACCATTATCTCTAGGGTTTTTTTTTGTTTGGTTGGTTGGTTGTTTTTTTTTTTACTACAGTCAAACTTCCTGTTACTGTTTGCAAACTGAAATTAAACAGGAAGATCTAAGCCCTCTCTATATAATGTATACACATGCATACAAATATATACACACTTACAAGCAGACAATTCTGAATGAAGGCTACCTCCAGTTCAGTGTAATTCTATCCACATCTGTAGTTTTTCCTCCAGACTGGGTACAGTATTAACTCTTTCCTTTCTATGATAGTCTTTTAACATACTTTTTTGAAAACATTCAGAGGTTGCAGTCATTTTCTAGGACATTCTGCTGACTGCTTTCTTTCCTACATTCTGCGAAATATGAATGGTATGTTTCTACAGCCCTCTGTGCTCCTGCTACATTTGTTAATGTTAATTATTAGTTAATATTTTCTCCTTTATAAAAGAAGTTTCCTGACTAGTTACATTTTTTGTTCCCAGATTCTACCTGGAATAAAGGAAGATCTTTCAGTGTGCTGTGTGAAAATCTAAATCCTGAGAGCTTTACTAGCAACAATGAGACAAGTAATTTTCACCTTAGAAAAGTTGATTTTAGAAGGTGGTATTGAGCAGTGCTAAGGAGGCTAGGGAATCATCCAGTAGCTCTTGGAGGAGGGATTAAAAAAAAAAAATAAATTAAGGTGTTCCCAGTTCTGTGAAGAGAGAATCCACCTTTAGTGGATGACAATGAAGGAGTCCACAAAAAGAATAACAGTTCTCCTAATGGAGTGCTGATAATAGGCAAAAATATCAAGAGAGAGAGAACTATGCAAAAGGTATTATGAAAAAACACATCCTGTAAATCCTGTATCTCATCCAAGAGTGAGTTGCATTTAGCAGCTGGATTTGTGAATAGTCACAGTTAAATAAATGTTGATGTGTGACTGCAACCTAAACCACAAAGTGGTTTTGTCACATGGAGTTATTCTTCCTAAAGGATTATTATACTAATGAACCACTGTCAGTAAGTAAATACTTACATATAGATTTTCAAGGTAAGAGAAGAAGCAGTAGGCAGAATTAGGGACAAACAAGTGAAAGAGAAAATCTCTTAAGTTAATTGTCCAGACAGAGAAAATGATTCAGTCCCATCTTTAATATTTTTCTCCTACAAGTTCACAGAAGAGGACAGCTCCAGAACTTCTCCTCTACAGTAGTTAAGAGATTTTTCAAAATCAAACACAGCATCAAAATTTCTCCTTTGTGTTTCGACATTTTAGCACTGATGACCTTTCCTTCACCCAGGTGTATAATTCCTCCTTCCACTTCAAATTCTTTCTCAGAATTCACTCTCCTCAGCTGAATAAGTCTGAATATAGTTTTAATTTTCTCTTGTAAAATTAATTTTGTTTTCATGATTCTTTAATTATCATTATTCTTGTCCTATTAAAAATATTCTTTCCACTTCTAATGGTTATGTTCAAAAGAACATCTAAAAGAAAATGTAATCACATGATCTCTGTCCTAAGTAAAATATTTTTCAGTTATTCTCAACTATAAAAATATATTACTCAGTTCTCTATAACTAAAACTCACTAGTAGTTTCAGTCACCATCCTGAACTTATCACTATCATTTTTTAGCTGATACCAGTTTGATTCAGCATAATTCATTATTTCCTGTATTTCTCAATAATTCGTTATCTCTCTTAGATTAAGAACATCTACATTTATTTTATTTTTATCTTGAAAAAACTGTCTTTTCACTGAACATATCGAACAAATATGTTTTAAAAACACACATTTCCATTTATCTCATTTTCCATTTATTTCTATATTTCTGATTATTCCTTATTTAGTAACACACACAGTTTATCCCTTAAAGATTGTCTCACAGGGCTACTATGATCTTCCCATCTAAACTCACCAGAATAAGGCATGACTCCTTTGAGCCACGGAAGTCAATTCACAGATGTTACATGCTATAAGCTTTAACAACTGATATTTTTAATCTGATTGATAAAAAGTATATGCGTAGTCATTATATGATGACTTTTGCAGGACAGTTCTTACATTGTTTAAAATACCAAGCACAACTCTAATGTTATTTGAAATGTTCACATGAAGAAAATACTTAATTTGGTGGTGATATTTGAAAGACAGCTCTGATTTATTCTAGAAAGTAGAGAATTTATTTGCTTTTGTGTTTTGAACTGAGCAGTGAATGAATCCTGTATTAAAATAATGACTGCATTTACTTTCTTAAAGCACATTTTATAAAGCAACATGGAAAACAGAAGACTGAGATAATTGAATGTTTTTTGGCTGCACTTTTTGCCTCATAATACCTTAGAGAGACATTCTTATAATCACCACACCTCTGTTTTTGCATTCTGGCTAGCAATAAATATATCTGTGGAGGCAGGATATGCTAAA
Source organism: Excalfactoria chinensis (assembly GCF_039878825.1). Lineage (NCBI taxonomy): Eukaryota > Metazoa > Chordata > Aves > Galliformes > Phasianidae > Excalfactoria > Excalfactoria chinensis. The sequence continues at coordinate 9,717,921 of NC_092825.1, read as the reverse complement.
GTGCAACAGACTGAACTTATAAGTTTGTTATGAGCTGACTTCTTTCCTTCCTCTCAGAAAGTTGTCCTAAGAGACTTGCCAGGTGAAAGTGCATTAGCATAGATTAAATCTTTGCATGTTTCACTGAGTTCTATAAGCCAAAATTCCTACAGCTAGTTTTTATTTGGCAGAACAAATCACGATAGTTACATCTGAAAAAAAAGGGGCCTTTGTAACCCTTTTGTGAAGCTAAGATCTACTCAAGAAGTATTTGATATATAGGTAGTTTTAATTAACAATGTGATGTATTACAAGCCACCTCCTTCAATCGGGACTGTTTGAGGATGAATTTTTGTACCACATTTATGAAATTGCACAAGAATCATGAAGCGTGAATTGAAAATAAACAGAACACAGAAATGTTGGAGGTGTTCTAGTCCTACATGTGTTTCAACAGCTGTTTACACCAACAATTCTGGTGCAGACTTAACTTTGCATAGTCATACCTTGAAAATCTTCAGGAGTTCCCAGCCTCCTTAGGTGAATTGTTTCAAATACAAATTTCCTGATATCCAGTCTGAATCACAAAGGTTGTTGTCTGTGGGGTTTGTTTGATGGTTTCTGCTATTACTGTGAAAATCTGCTTCCATTTTCTTTGCAATAGCCTTCAAATAGCAATGGACTGCTATTAGATGGCTTCTTGTCTTCCTTATCAAGAAACAAAGCAAACTCAGTTCCCTCAGCTTTATTTTGTAGCTCATGAGCTCTTGGGCCTCGAGATCCTTTTAGGTGTATGGCAGACTCTTTCTAGCTTCTTAGCATGCTTCTGGAAATAGGAGCCCTTGATATGGACAACATTTTCTGGTAACAGTTTTGTCTTTGCTAAAGGAATTTTTTTAACTCAACTTGCTTGCTGTGCTTCTTTATAATGTATGATTTTAATGTATGCAATTTGTAACACCTGTAATTTGTTTATTCATCATGTGTATTAAATTTGTCCTCAAAATACACCTCAAAATAGGACCACTAAATTTTCATGTACTGTTGTGTGGTATTATTCTGCTTTTGCTATGAAACTTCGTAAATTTTCCATGTAGAACTTCAGGAAGTTTTTGTTGATTCAGTCATTAAATGTGTTGTGCACTGAAAGATCTGTTACAAGCATTTGATATCATGAAGATGTTCACTAAACATAGAATCTAAATAAACATGTAGAATGTTGATGAATATTCTGAATAATATGAGTCTCAGGATCAGCTTTAGTGTACAGGAATCTATACTGGCCACTGCCAAGATGCTGTTGATGTTATCATCTCCTGAACCCAGCAGTCCATTTAAGTGATGTTTCTGTGTGTTTCTATCTATCACATATGAAATAAGTAATATGAAATTATGATCCAAATGGCTCAATGAGCACAAAATAAGCTAATAGTTTTTTGGGTCTCATTTACAGTATAAAATAACATGTTTTAAAAGTGTTGGTGGTTTGGGAAAATAATTGTGTTACTTAATATCTGGGCAGAAAATACTTAGAATACTCAGAAGTCTGTTCTTCTGAGGAAAACTGTTATGCTAGATGAATTAGTCTCCTACTAGAAGAAGGTCTTTCATATGTCTCCAGTAGCATCCAAAAGATAATTCACCAAATATTCTGTAAAAATAATCATTAACTGACGTTTGAGAAATGGTCTTTTAGGTAGCCAATAGACAACTTAAAAAAAAAAAAAAAAAAAAAAAAAAAAAAAAGCACCCAGTATAACTAAACCTCTTCAAGAACATGAATGGTACTCTAGCATGCATAGCTGATAACTTAAATTTAATCAATATCAGATCATCCCACACCAGTGACTTACGACAGTCACCTAAGACAAAGTTCACATGTTTTTACAGATTACACTTTCCATTTCAATGCAACTTTTTCCAAGAAGCATGCCTTCCTCATGAAGCTAACTGGAGAAGAAACATAAAAGGACATTTCTTTTATTACTTATTTCTGTCAACACTATTCCAAACAACAAAATCTGACAAATAAACAAACAAAATAAAACATTTCTATTTTACAGAATAGAGTTGAAAGCGAACTTGTATGAGGTTACCTCATTCCTTTAATTAATTTCTGACTCCAAAATGACTTATGATATAGAGGGTAAACAGTGTAACATAAAAACAGACAGATGGAGAGTTTCTAAAAAAAAAATAAATAATAATAATAATAATAAAAAATAGCCAGACTAGAATGAACAACTATAGGCAACATATACATAGAAGAACTTCACTCATCCGAGGTATTAGACTTCATGTGAGAAAATAGTAGACTGCCTGCATGTGTGAAAACACAATCCATTTCTTGAAAAAGAAGTCAGAAGATAAAAAAAGTTATCATATTTAACACATTAACACTACATGCCATTTCATACAGTTAGATAAGATACCAGGGTGAGTAGACCTAACTGTTGGTATTTAAGCTATTAATCATAACCTCTCCCTTCCAACAGCATGGGGGGAAAAGTCAACATAGTTAACATAGTTCTCCTGTATGTGCTAGCCTTTACTTCTGTACTTCTGTAAAAGAGTTACCTTTGTGCTACCTTTCTTTGATTCATTGTGTCTTGTAATTTCACTATGGATTACAGTAATCAATGACAGCTGTGATGGAAAACGTACTTAAAAAGATTTCCACTATTTCAGATCAAAATGGAAATAAAATTTAGACTGTATGTCATGGAATAAATTAAATTTTTTGTGCTAAAGACTACATTGTTTATGTGACACATCAGTCATAACCTCTGTGTATTTTGGACCTCTTTTCCATCATGTTTCTTGGTGACCTTTTAGTGTGTTCAAAGGACAATAGAGCGAAATACTGTTACAGTGATCGTTTAACATACTTTGTGTATTTTATATTCCTACAATCCATTACAATAAAAGCACATAACAAATATAAACTAATAGACTTACATCATCATTATTATTATTATTATTATTATTATTATTATTATTATTATTATTATTATTAACAGATCAACCAATAGGTGGGTGGGTTAGGCAACAGAAGTTTAAGAACACAAGCTACAACTTGTATAAATCAACAGTATCAGTTAAGTAAACTTCAAGTGTGCTGAGCTCATGCATTTATGCAGAGACACATTTTGCTTAAAGCTTGATTTTGATTCAGTGATGCAGTGTTGCATGTACCTCATATTCCTTCTCTCTCATTAATAGATGATAAGAAATGGTTTCAATAACTAATTTAGCTCATCTCCCATAATGATCTAAGGAAAAAACAAACAAACAAACAAACAAAAAACAAAACAAAACAAAAAACTGAAAAAGCATTATTGACTAGGATCACACTAAAATAAACTAAACAAAGAAATAAGTGGATAATAAGAAAGGCTGTAGTGTTAGTCCACTGAATCTGTGAAATCCTTATTTCTTATTCTTTTTCTGAAGAAATTTGTTTAATCTAGGTAATGTAGTGTTAATACACATGTAAAAAAATGAAACCTGAAGGTATAATTCATCATTTAATTAATAAAATGAACACCTAGATGATCTTAAGTAAAATTTGATGTACATCTGAGTTCCATGGAAACCTATAACATCATGTCTATTTTTTCAAGATTCTTTTTTTTTTCTTTCATTTCAGCATAAATTTCTATTCTATGAATCACAACCAAAATGAATGTTTTCAGAAATACTGAACTTTAGTGATCATCATACTTAGTAAGTATCAAACTGTTTTTAGAACAGAAAATTGAATCAGATGAATCCCTGAAGATCTCATATTTAGTTAAATTCTCAGTTTGTATCATTTATACAAGACCAAATCCATATCAAAATAATATACTTATTTATATTCTCTCCTTGGGCTTGCATCTTGTGTACTCTTCTTGCCTGTGCAGAGTACAAGCTCAGTACTACTTAACACAGTCAGGAGAAAGCTATCTCAAAATGGAAATTGAGGGGCTACACTTGAAAACACTTGAAATCGCATACCAGTCTATTTCTTTAACATAAAGTGGCAGTTTTTATATGCTGGAAACCATTACCAACTTTTGCTTTTCCCTCATGTAAGCGAGGTGTGGTTCAACACAGACGTAATCTGCTCTTTCTTAAGTAAAACTAATTCTTGTTGCTAGAGCTTCCCCAAGGAAACTCTAAAAAGTGATAGAATCTTGACTAAGTGCCACACAGTACAAACCTTAGGTCTTTTGTCAAGGAATTTGACTTTTGATATTCTATTTGGAGTCTTACTTTCTTTATTTTTACCTTGTTACTTTTAAGCATGTCAAGTAACACCAAATTTCTCCAAGGACAGTTTTTATATGGAGTAAGGTGTGAGGGAAGGTTACTGAAACCATGTGAGATCCTCAAGGTAAAGAGTAATCTGTCCTCTGAGTTGCTTTTTTATAATCCCCATTTCTCATGGTTCAGTTTTTCTCTGCAATTATATCATTTTCCTTTATTAGTTTGCATGTTATAAAGTAAAATTTAGATACATTGCCTTCAGACCCCGTCGAATAAATAAGCCGATGCATACCTGAGATGAATACATTCTTATTTGCAAACCTTGACACTGGTATTGAGCTCATTCAAGCTAATAGACAAATTTCAGTAGTGCAAGGTTGGGGTCATATCTATCATAGCTGTAAGACAGCATGTTTATCTCTTGAGAAACTATACTGTAAAGTCAAAGTACATAAAACGCTGAAGTCAATAACCTCTTAAAATTGCCCACAGAATAAGTGTTCAAGTAAGAGAACACCCACTGAGCAAACTAAAAATCTATCAGATATTTATTGAATACCACAAGTAATAGCATTTGTAAGAGTCCAATGAAGACATTATTCCTTCCTTTAAAAATAATTCTGTAATGGAAATTTACTACAAAAACCATTCCCTTGTAGAAATCGATCATCTTTAATGTAACTGCTATTCCTTAATGAAAGAAATTTGCTAAGATTCTGACAAGGTATGATTGTAGCATTAATCAAGAGACTGATCACGCCCTATCACTTTAATAACGTCTTTAAAAACGATGGAGTGTATTTCAGTATCATCAATTTTCACTGTGATTTGTTATAAAGAAGGTATAATACTGTTCTCAGCACAGGAGCTTATACAAATTTCTGGTGTGAAATCACAGAATCATAAAATCGTAGGGGTTGAAAGGGACCTCTACAGATCATCGAGTCCAACCATACGTATTTTATAAACAAAAATAATTGCGATACAATAGGAAGAATGAAAGAGGATATTTATTTATTTATTTGTTTATTTTCAATTTTCTTTATTTGTTTATTTATTTATTTATTTCAGGGGAATCTGAAGAACACCTCAAGGTGATTTCACAGTCCAGGCAATATTTAAAAATACTAAGTAAATTAAAATTAAATAAGAGCCACCTGGTCATTGTTCAATTACTGTTAAAGCTAAATAAGCTAAAGTAAAGCAAACCAAGTCCAAACAATGCATTCCTTATGGCCTGAAGCCTGATGGTCTGCCTTAGCTTAATGTGGAGTCAGTGATCTGCTACAATGGTTATTCTGTACTTGCTGGCCAACAGGATTACATCAGAAGGAAGAGTACATACTGACTGTATCACACAAGAATTATTTTCTGGCATAGACACCAAAAATGACAACTTAATCTGGCTTTAAATCTAAGCAGGCAAACTATCTCAGTGGTGCAGCAGTCTGGCTTGTAATGTTGAACAACTCTATAGTAATTTCAATTTCCAAATAATAGACAGGCATTCATAGATTTAAGAGCTTCATCATATATCTGTCTGCTTACAAACTGCCCAATTGTGTCATCAAATATCTTCATTACCTCAACAATTTGGCATCATGTTTATGAAGGGAAAAAAAAAAAAAAAAAAAAAAAAAAAGGGGGAATGGGTGATTATAGTTACTTTTAAGATAACTTTTTTAAGTTAACTTTTAAGATGTGTAGTCAACACAATGCTTTTCTTCCATATCTGTTCACTTGTTGATCAACAAAAGATCTCAAAGTACTCTGCCCAGAGTTCTAGTAACAGTGTAGGGAATGCCTAAACTGACAATGGAAACATACATTTAACCACAGGAAAAATCTAAATTCTGTGTGTGTTGTGCTGATGAGTACTTCCATGAGATATGAAATATCAGTTCTGATTATACATAATCTAATGCATTCATGAAGGTCTGTCAAACATGCAGGACTTAAAGCTCCCTCTTTATGTAAAACAATAATTAATGTCCAAAATTTATGAAATAGCCATTTCACAGTCACATTTCACAGATTTAAGGTATCCTCACAGATTCCCCTTGGGTAGGATCCTGCTGATGAGAATATGCAGATTTGAAGTTCATGATTTTGTTACTTCTGGCCTAATTACGCCTTGCCTTCTGTAAAAGCATCCAGAGAGTAGTATCTCATCTTTACCTTGGCCTCTGAAACCAGAAGCTGGAAAAAAAGACTCAGAGACTCATTGTATTAGACCTACATTATAGTACTTGAAGTTCTTGCTCTAAACTGGAAAATTTAGATTGTAAGCTGCTAGAATCTGAAATAATCAGAGAAACATATAATTTTTTCAGTTGGAAAGGAACCTAAGGTATCATCTAATCCAGCTCTCCTGCAATGAACAAGGACACCTATGGCTAGGTCAGGTGCTCAGAACCCCATCCAGCCTGGCCTTGAATGACTCCAGAGATGGAGCATGCACCACTTCTCTGGGCAATCTGTTCCAGTGACTCACCACCCTTATTGACCCTGATTGTAATAAACTTCTTCCTTCTTCCTTATATTCAACCCAAATATTCCTTTTATTTATTTATTTAGTTAGTTAGTTTAGTTTAGTTTAAATCCATTTCCCCTTGTTCTATCACCACCAACCCTGCTAATTCTTACAGCCTGTTTTACTCTTACAGACCTCTTCCTGTACTGAGGACTCCCAGTGTGGACATAGTACTCTAGATGAGGTCCCAGTTGAACACAGACCAGATAGTCAGAGTCACCTCCCTCACCCTGCTGATCTCAATTCTTTTGATGTAGCCCAGGATATGGTTGGCTTTCTGGGCTGCAAGGGCACATTGCTGGCTCATGTCCAGCTTATCACCCATCAGTATCTCCAAGTCCCTTTCAGCAGGGCAATGTTCTATCCTTTCATAATATTTACATAACTAATATTTAATCTCTCTCTTATTCTTGGCCTAGATACCTACATTTGCAAACATTTCCTTCAATACTTTACAATCAATTTTCAATTAAATTTCCCTAAAAACCTACAAATTTTGGCACCAACAGCTTTCTTTCTATTTCAAGTCATTAATCTTTAACGGCACCACTCCCTCCCTCCTTCCACCCCCAAAGATTCCCTCCCACCCCCCACCCCTCACCCCTTTTTATTTTTATTTTTTCCCCATTTTTCATAAATCTCTGAAGGATTTCACTGGATATTTGCTATTATTGTGAAAAGTGGCCACCAGCATTCTATATTCTAAACAGCTCATTATCAATATGAAGATCTTCTGCCCAGTCCAATGAACCATAACTGGATATTAAGGATAAGGAAATAACAAAATGGAGTTTCCACTGTTTGTATTTCCCATGTAACTTCAATATGACTCAGCATACACACACAGTCACAAATGAAGTTTTCCAAAGCTGTTATGTCTTAATCACTACACTGAATCAATTATATTGCAAAATAAGTCAGAGCTCTGCATCAATATTTTATTGCAAATTTCTTTCCAACAGATGTGGAAGATGAGTAGTGAATGGCAAAGGCTATGCGTTGGAAAATGAAACACTGTTGAACCTTATTTTCCGGTACACAATTCACAGATGCACTTTGTGTGGTTTGAGCAGCTTGGGTGATGTTCTGAGATATATACTCTCCATGAAAAAGCCAGTAGATACCTCAAATTAACAGATTCTTTTGATTTAGTATGTACATCAATTTCAATATTTCTGACCTTCTCCTGTTTCCCTCAGCCACCAGCCTCGCTAGAAATGTTGTGAAAATTGGTAAAAAAAATGTAGAGAACTGAGATACCATAATGAGGAATACTATGTCAAAACATATACTGAATTTAATAAGTTATTGCAGCTGCTATATTTTGTATAGTAAACAGCAAGATAATAAACACTAAAGAGAATGCACAACATTGATTCATTGCTCTGTAAGTGAGTGCTTCCCATTCTCCACAAAAAGAGAAGCATGGAGTACATAGTCTAAAAATATGTAATTAATGACTATATGCATGTAAATACACATAGAATAATCAAAATAAAATGACAAATGTGATTGTGGGCTTTCCTAATACAAGTGAACAAGTGCTCTAAAATATAGCCCTATCAGTTTAAAAATAAATTAACTAATTTGATTAATTTTAAGAGAATACAAATATTTTTCAAAGAAATTACTGAAATAAACACTAAGCAGATCACATTTGCCAGCTCTAACTTCTGTAAATAGGAAATTTCACTGACATAGTCCCATTGAGTTAATCATTCTATTCTGGGCTTGAGATTTTCCACCAAACAATTCTGACAGTAAATACCAGTTAGTTAAATCTGAACCTTCTAAAGAAACAGAATAATAGCAATATTCTTATCAGGATAGGTTTGCTTTAGCCAAGAGGTAATGTCTGCCAAAACAAGTACCAGAGTAAAATAAAAAAGAAGAGGAACTGAAGCAAGGAAGTTCAAAGGGACAGATTGCCAAAGATCTGTAGGTTGAGTAAGACCTTACGTGGAATATTGTCTGGCTTACTTCAGACCACGGACTTGAATCAGAATATAATTTGGGACTTTTCCTGGAGGAGGTTATTGTAGTTTATACTACTACTCCTCGCCAATTTTTCATACATAATGTAATATTTCCTGACAAGGGAGGAGAGGAGGGTCAAGAAATAAACTTTTTCTTTATGTCTATAGAGATACACGATAAGAGCATTCATCTGGACTTTATAGAAGTATTTATTCAAGAGTTTGTATTCTCCATATTATTCAATGCTGGAATACAACTTAGTGTTCCCTTCTCTATTACCTAGTGGGAAGAACATTAACTTCATCTTTGGGTGCTTCATATTTGAGTATCTCACTTATAATAGAGTGGAACTACAAGCTGATAGTTCCCAATGATATTCCTAATTATAGTAAATATTTCAGGGTTAAGAACTAGATTTTGTTTTATATTTAATGTGGATTATAAAAGAAAAATGGTTAAATTTAGAAATATTTCTCAACCTTAAGCAGAGATTAGAATGAATTACAGATGAAGAGATTAACTAAAGACATCAGATAGAAGTAAGTGATGCCACTGTAAGGTGAGTTTCACAAAGAAAATATTGTCAGAGATGTCTGAAAAGGTATCTTTAGTAAGAAAATCTAGTTCTGAACCAAAGGAAATGTTGTATTTTTTGTCCCTCTGTACTTTGGTAAATGATTTGATACACTGGCAGAAAGGAAATTCTCGTGAAATATGAGGAGGAAGTAGAGGAACTGAATGTTGAACAAATGGATGTCTCAAGGAACACAGCTAGTGAAGAAAATAGTATTAGCCTGGAGAAAAGCTTTTAAATATCTTTCCTGTTTATCAGCTTCAGAATATTGATTTAAAGTTTCTCTGAGGAACTTCAAACCTGGTGAAAAGCTCGTTGATATAAACTAATAGGTAGCATAAATTGACATCTTTACAGAGTAAGACTGACATTGCCATCCAGTAACTGAAGATCAGCAATGGCCAACAAATTTTCTGTGGAGAGATCTGGAACTCTCTTTAAAAAAATTACTTCAAATCAGGGGAGGTGGTGCATAGAATTGCTGCTAGGCAATTAGGAAACAGAAAGTAAACCTGTCACTTAATAGAAAACTTATGGAATTGAGATTCTTATTATAAAAATATTGTAGAGGAAATAATTTCTACCCATAAATATATAAAAAGAAGAAGAAATGAAGGCAGCAAGACAGTTATTTAAGATAAAGTGCTCACAGTCACAAGCAAAATGACATTATAAAGAGTGCAACAATGCCTAAAAGGTACTTTGACTTTCAGTCACAGGTTTGTGGTTAAAAATCTCTGTTTTAACATGAAGCTGGATTAGCACAAGAAACTAAAGGAGCTGCTGCTCCCTGCAAAAACAGAGAGAATCAGATCTGAGAGGAGGAACGCCAGGTTGTATCTCTACATTGTGATTTTATGATTCTATGATCTCAGCCCTGGTTGATCTGGATGTACAGTCAGTCTTAAGACATGCTTCAAGTTGATCCACTACTAATGGTTATTAATGTAGAGAACCTAAGTATGAATGTAGTAACATTTACCTTCTTTTTTTGTTTGTTTTTTCTTCCTTAGCAAGAATATTTTAATTTTGAAATGCCAAAATTCAACTGCTGCACTATACATAGCTCTGTACTGACAGAGATCATGGGAAAAACTGAGTTTTATAGGCATAGCTTCCCTGAGCCCTAACCATGCACACAAAAGGTCTTTGTTCCAAGCTGCCTCACCTTCTGGTTTGTACTTCCAAAATGTCACTAATACCGATTAACAGGCTAAGAATGCTGCTTTAAGCACATGTGGGTTAAAAATACCTTTTGTATTAGTGAGCTCAAAAACACTGCAGAAAAGGACAGATATATATACATATCAGTTCTTTGCCTTTTTTTGAAAGGTATTTTGTTTCAGTTTTGTCATTGTGTTACATAACAATCACATGATATTTTAGAGACCTGATATTGTACAATCAAAGAATCAAAGAATTGTTTGATTTGGAAGGGAACTCTAAAGATCATCTAGTCTAACTCTCCTGCAATGAACAGGGTCATCCATAGGTTGCTCAGGTAGCTCAGTGCCCTGTCCAGGCTGGCCTTGGATGTCTACAGGGATGGGGCTTCCATCACATTTCAGGGGAACCTGTTCCAGTGACACCACCCTCAATGTAGAAGACTTTTCTATATATCTAACCTGTATCTACTCTTTCAGTTTGAAACCATTTCCCCTTGTCCCATCAAAACAGACCCTGCTAAAGAATGTTTCCTTCTTTCTTACAACCACTCTTGAGATACTGAGAGGCCACTCTCAAGGCACTTCAGAGCCTTTTCTTCTCCAGACTGAACAGTCCCAGCTCTCTCAGCCTATTTTAATAGGGGAAGTGTGTCATCACTTGAATCATTTTTGTAGTCCTCCTCTGGAAGTACTCCAGCAGGTCCATGTCTCTTCTGTACTGAAGACTCTCCGTGTGGACACAGTTTACGGGAGGAGTTCTCACCAGCACAGAGTAGAGAGGAAGGATCAACTCTATTGACCTGCTGACCATGTTTCTTTTGATGCAGCTCAGGATATGGCTTTCTTTCTGGGCTCTGAGAGTGCACCGTTGTCTCAGTGTGATCATGTTCAGCTTATTAACCACCATTAACCTGAACTCAAATTCATCAAGGCTTAAATCCCCCAGTTTGTACTGATAGTGGGGCTTATCAAGACTCAAGTGCAAGACCTTGCACTGGGATTTGTTGAACCTCATGAGGTTGTCCTGGGCCTACTGCTTGAGTCTGTTGTGATCTCTCTGGATGGCATCCCACTCCCAGGTGTGTTGACAGCACTGTACATCGTGATATCCTCCACAGACTTGTTGAGAGAGCACTCAGTCCCACTGTTGATGTAACTGATGAAGATGCTACAGAGCATCAGTGCCAGTACTGATACCTGAAGGACACCACTAGCCACTGATTTCCATCTGGACGTTGAACCATTGATCACCACTCTCTTGGTATGGTCTCACAACAACATAATTATTTTCCAGTATCAAGGTGGATTACAACTCCTACTTTATGCTTCCTAAGCTCTGTGCTTTTGTGTACAGACACTTCAACTGAACAAATGGTCTTGTTACCTACTTGGAAGATTGATTACTCCTTGCTTTCTTTGAAGTACCTATCTTTAGAGTCCATGTTGCCTTTTTTATGCAATGCATAAAGATGCAGTGGTTGTGGGTTTCTACTAGCATCTTGCACCTTTCAAGGACAGGCTCACTAATACACTCTTGCCCCTTCAAACCTAGTTTAAAGCCCTATTAATGAGACCTGACAACTCCTGTGCCAGAATTACTTTACCCTTTGACCAAGGTGGATCCCACCAACAGCCATCAGGCCAGGCACCGAGTAAACTGGTCCATGGTTGAAAAAAACAAAATTCCTGCAGAGGCATCGGTATCTTAGCCACATATTTTTCAGATGAGTTTTCCCAGTCCTCTCAGTATCCCTCTGTGCCACTGAAGAGATAGAGAAAAACACCACCTGTACTCCTGAACTATTCATTAATAGCCACAGTCCTCTGAAGGACTATTTTGATAGCACTCAGGCATCTCTCAGCAAATTCATTGCTACCAGTCCAAACAATTGGTAAGGGGTAAAATCTGTAATGAACAAAAATGTGTGTAATAGTTTTTATGATTTTCTGCAAGGAGACATGGAAGAAATCAACTTATTTGTGGTAATTAAGACAACAAAATCTGGATAACACCACACTTACAAAATAAGAAAGTCCTGGAGCATCTCCCTTGTGAGCAAAGGCTGTGTATCCTGGATCTGTTCAGCACAGAGAAAAGAAGACTGAGGGGTGATCTGTTTAATGTTTATGAATGTCTCAAAGGAGGTGGAAGGAAAATGAATGAGGCCAGGTTCTTCTTGGTGGTCTGAAGTGGTAGAACAAGGTGCAGTGGCCTAAAAATTAAGCATAGGAAGTTCCATACAAACATATGAAAAAACTTCTTTACAGTAAGGTTGATGGAGAACAGGTTGCTCAGACAGGTTGTGGAATCTCCTCTGTGGAGATATTTAGGACTCACCTGGATGCCTACCTGAGCAACCTGCTGTTGAAAACCTTTTAGAATGGGGTTTGGACTTGATCTCCTTTGGTGTCTTCCAACCCCTGAAATTCTGAGATTCTGTGTCTTTATTTAATCTTTTCAATCTAATAATACATTTCTGCCCTAACTTGCCAAAAATATACATACATTAAAAAAAGAAAAGAGAAGAAAAAAAAAAAAAAAGAAAAAAATATAATAAAAAAATATTATTTCACTGTGCACTGTTCAATAAAATTCTTCCCTTTCCCTACCCTTAAAATTGAGATTTTTATGATCTAATGCATCTAAGCTCAGGTTAAGTTAACTATATTAATTCCTGGAAGAAATACTGCTCCCAGATGACCTTTTTATTTAACATTAGGAAGAAAAATCTTTGGTATTCTGTGACTAATACTTGATTTTTTTTGAAGTATACACTTTTTTTTGACAGGGCTTGAGTAGTTTGCCAAATCATTATGAGATGTTTTTGGCTTTGAAAGCTTTTCAGGTATTTAGCCAGACAGTTGAATGGAAAAAGAAATAGCAGAATCCAGATTTGATTATTTGAATGTGAAAAGTGTTCCTTGTTCATTCTTTGTTGTCTTCAGACTGCAGCTTTCAGACACCAAATAGTCATCCAGTAAAAGTGAAGTCATAGCTTTCATCTAACGTGAAGGTCAATAAAAAGTGATTTTTGTCATTCAGCCACTGAATATTCTCACCTTTAAAATCCTTCTTTTTATTTCAACATAGAATACTTACCCAATACTATTCAGGAATAAGAACAAAGAAAAGTACAAGTACAATTCCAACATTTTTCAACAAATGCTGAGAATTTTTACCTAATTTTATATTAAAAGTATATATATTTGTATCTACAATGATATTGTATGAACATCCTTAAAAAATATAATTTTAAGAATACATTGGCATTTTAAAATTTTAAACATTCTGTAAGAAGATGACTCGTTAAAAATCACTGTATAATAATTTCACGCAAATTGATCTCTATATATTAATTTCTGCATTGTTGCTGCTGATATGATTAAGTAGAATTATGATCTATACTGAATACAATCTTGGATGGAGAACCAGGAAATCTTATTTATTACAACCTCTTCCTCTGACTTACTGATCATCTTCAATACGCATGTTTGCATTAGGCAAATGTGACTCCTAACCTAGTTCCTATCTACTTACTCTGCGGTCTGCCCTGAAGGATTTCCTGGTTGTGGTGATGTTTTAAGTTTTAGCAGCCTCATCTGGTAGATTGGATGTGTGGTAAAACTCAAGTGTTCAAACTATGAATTCAGCTATCCTACTTTAGTATTAAAATAAATAGAATTTACATGTAGCCTCGCTCCTGAATACACACTGTTCTCTTGGAGCTTAATTAAGTAAAGAGCAAGGCATCCAAGCTACGCAAGCTAGAAGGACAAGATCTAGCTTGTGTCGGAGGAAAAATGTAAATGATCTTTTATTTCTTTCGTGTTTTGTTTTGGACATTGTTTTTTTATTATTATTCTTTTTTGTTTGTTTGTTTGGTTTGTTGTTGTTTGTTTTTTTTTCAGGATTTACTGATTTGTTTTACACATTCAGTGCTAAAAGAAGAATAAAGATATGTGAAGGTACATGAAAACCATGAATAATAACGTGTTAAACAATGACAACATCAGCACAAGTTTCTTCATATTGTTTTAATCTGATTAAATGTAAATAAAATTATGGTCATAGTCAATATTCAAAGTACTTGAAGACAACATTCCATAGTGACAAGGGCTTTGCACTAATGAGCATTACATGCTTTATTCCTTAGGCCAAAAGGGGCTTTCTGTACTTGCCAGGATGTCAACATAATATATGTCAGTTGTATTTAATTCTAATGAAGTTGCAAGCATAAATAATAAATAAATGTCAGAATTAGTTATTAGATTTAATAATGCTAATTAGCAATACCTAAAGAATGAGGTTAGTTGTAGGAACAAAGTCAGTTCAAGCTTATTTATAGAGGAATGTACACAGATGTAGAAGTGTCTGCTTGCAATAGAAGCTATTGCTTTCAGTTAGAAAGATACCTTTATTATGTTATCTCTCAGTTTGAGAAAAACTTTGCTAAATTTAAATTTATAAGAGAAAGATGTGAAAAATGCTAGACATAAAATTGCTAATAATAAATTTAATATTGAGTTAAAGGTTAATAAGGCAGAAAATGAGCAGTTAATGATGCAATTCTGACTGAAATGCCAATTGTCATTTTATAAATACAATAACTAGCAAAATGAAATTAAAAAAAAAAAATGGAAATAAAACAAATGAACCAGTTTCCACACAATTTACAACAGATTTGAAGAGCATAATAACACTGCATGTTGTGTTACAAAACTCAGCTACAAAAAAACTCTTTGTCAGCATTGTCACCACTATTAGCCATGCATTTTCACCAGTGATGAACATGCTGTTCTCATAAAAATTTGCTCCTGTGGAGGTGACCCACTGTTGTCTTTTGCCACTGGTGAAATGCACCACTCACTGTCCACCTTGCTGTGCTGCTACCCACTGGTCAATCTCCAGAAACATTAAGCTTCACATTCAGTTGATATAAGTCAATGGGTACAATTTTTTCTGTGTGAAGAAATTAAATGACACACCTTTGCTTCATACTCATTTCCATGTCAGACATCATTGTGTCATACTGCCCCTCAGCTAACATCTGTCACTCAGCAACAAAATGTAATGGAATATTGGCAGGAAGGTTCAGCTTCTACTGCCATACCACCAACATCTGCCTCTGATGTCATGGATCAAAAATATTCCAAATATTCTCCTTCAGGCTTACAAGAAATTGACTAATGTTGTGCCTGATCCTGCATTGTTTAAAGACTATGTCATTATAAGATTGTTGCAGAAATGGCATTTCATTTAACTGATTATATTTACTTCAACGTTTCAATAGCAAATATTTCTATAAATAATATTATCCAGCCTCTACATTTATTTAAACCTTTCCTCCTACCTCAATTTACTGTACTAGATAGCCACTAAGGAAGAAAAATGCCTTGGTTTATCTTTCATTTTGAATTTAAATTACATCTTAATTTCACCTAAGACTTTATAAATAGATACCTGCATCAATGTCTTGTCAAGCATAGTAACTACTTCAGGGAAAAAATGCATTCTCTACTGTAAATAAACAAATAGAAAAAAGAAGATTAGAGCATAAGGCATCAAGGTAAAGATTTTGTTTTATAATTTGAAATAATATATAATAAAACATTGATTATGCATCAATTTCAAATCAAAATATTGAAGGAGCTTCTGTACAACCTGAAATAATTCATTTTCAGTAATACTTGTTTTGAAACTAGTACTACAGCAAGAATAAAGGAATGTAACTCATTTGACCACAGTTCATATTCTGATGATTTTAGAAATATAACAGCATTTGAAATGATAAAATTTTAACAGAACACAAATATTAGAACACAAAATCTGCAAAAACAAGATTTGTCTTATAAAAATAGGGTACCAAAATTCCAGTGGTCAACCTAGAATAATCAGTGTGCCCATTTAATAAAATTGAGAGAAAAAAACAAACAAACAAACAAACAAACAAAAAAAAAACAAAACATAAAAACAATTTTAAATTGCTTGCACACCCACAACTACTAAAAATTCTGTCCAGATTTTCTGCTTTTTTTTTTTTTTTTCTTTTTTTTGTATTGAATTATCATATTTACCATATCTCAAGTTTGCAAATTAATTCCAAGTTATGTTGTGCTTTGTCATTTTTGAATCACAGTTCACTGAGATACGGTCTTATTTCAAGTTGCCAGTCTGAAGCCCAAATGCTGATGGACTAGCAAGACATTATTTTGTGTGTGGAGCTAAGACTCAGAAAGAAAATATATTTCTTTTTCCATTCAGGCAAACAAAACTTTGCTCTAACTCTCTGGTTTGGCAGAGACTCTCTAAAGATCAGCTAGCTGAAATAACTTTTAAAACATTTACAGGAAGACCTTAAAATAAGTAGATTCTATACACGTTATGTATTTCCTCAGATTAGACAATTTTCTTGTGAGTCATAAGAAGGATTATCTACATGGTCTCTTTAGAGGCTATTCTTTCTTCCAAGAACTGCTGTAAGGTTTATGACATAATTTCACATCCCTTTTGGTCTGTGGTTATCATCGACTTCATCTAATTTGATTGTGTGCATAGAAATTTGGCAAATAATGCCAAACATTTGTATTGTTTTATACAGTATTGTTAAATATTACGTGTGTGTTCTTTTGGGGGTGAAAAAAAAAGAGAGAGAGAGAGAGAGAAAAAAAACGGTTATTTATAATTGTATTTTGGAGGTGTAATTTTTTAGTACACAAGGTAAAACCTTTGCTTTCCTCCTTTTTAAAATGTCCAAGAAGTATCTGTTCCTAAGCATTGTAAACTGCCTTTGTAACTAACTACAAAAAACAAACAAACAAACAAAAAAACAACTTCAAATCCTGAGCCACCTGACTTGAAAATAAATTGCTACAGATATGATGAGAGGCTCTCTAGAAATGCATATTTTACTCTGTTAACTTGAAAACAAAAAACAAAAACAAAAACAAACAAACAAACAAAAAAAACAACACAACCAGAATACTATAGGAACCAGCTAGAAAGAAAAGTCGAGTGTTCAAAGATTTAATTTGGATCATACTGCTAACGGTCATAAGATCCTGTACCCTGCAGTGGACCCACATATTTCTTGAGTTCTACATCTCCCTTTCACTCAGAATAATTGTCTTCAGACCACTAACTGATTTTTTTCAGTGTAATCACTGAAAAAGAAATGGGATATCTTACCCATTGCTGAGTAGGTTTTCAGAACCAGAAGTTGGCCCCCATTAATCAGACTTCAAGGATTGTGTTGATTATATGTTAGGTACATTTTAAGTTAAACTGAAGAATTCAAGACATTTTCCTTACTATACCTGTGTTTTGATTTGTAAATTAATATTATTATTGTTGCTTTTTCTAAGAAGGCTTCTTGTTCACTTTCAAAACACCATGCTGTATATGAATTAAGTCCTTTCAGTAAGGCATGTGATAATTTCATGTGAAAATAGAAGTCCTGATTTTGTATTTTCTTTCCCTCAATATGAGGGTTGTCATAATAAGCTCATCCCTGTGAACCTGTTTAGTTAATGAGAGTTTCACTGCCTGTCTAGTATGTGCTCTTTTCATAACCCATGTTAATCTCAGCAGCAGTGCTTAAGTAATGCTTTTCTTTGAACATTTTTACTTTCCCACCCTTTCCTCATATATAGTCTATATATCTCAAAATCTGCATTTGATCTGAATAAATAAAATGGACTGCTGAGTGTTCTTACTGTGATGGGATGTTTCAGATTCATTCCACATGGTGTTTGCTTTTTTATTGTTTTTATTTTTTTTTCATTTTTTTTTCTTTCTTTTTTTTTTTTTTTTTCCTTTTGCTATTGTGATTCTTTTGAAGATTACAAGACAAGTTCTCTCATTGATACAAGTGCAATCTCATTAACTCAAACAGGTGTAGGGGAGGACAGGATTTGGACCTGTTCTTATCTCTTGTTGAAAGCTATAGCCTCATTTCTAGACCAGTATCATAGTTATTAGCTTTATTTTAATTTTCTTTCAATATCGACTCAAAGAATGTGCAAAGATAAGCGTTTATTATAACATGCCATGGAATCTGTAGTTTCTTTAATAAAAATAACCCAGCATGTGCATGCTATAAGTTTCAGCTTGAAAATAAAACAGCTCTTCTCCACATTTCATTTTGAGAAGAGGTGGACAAATACAGAATTAATATTATTAATAAATTAATATTAATTATTAATAAAATTATTAATAAATACAGAGCTGGGCTGAAGCCAATGGAATTAGGTTCAACAAGACCAAATGCCGGGTCCTGCACTTCAGCTACAACAACCCCAATTGATGCTACAGGCTTGGGGCGGAGTGGCTGGAAGACTGTGTAGAAGAAATGGACATGGGGGTATTGATTGATGCTCGGCTGAAAATGAGCGACAGTGTGCCCAGGCGCCCAAGAAGGCCACTGGCATCCTGGCTTGCATCAGAAAAAGTGTTTCCAGAAGGAGTAGAGAGGTGATTGTTCCCCTGTACTCAGCACTGGTGAAGCCGCACCTCGAGTACTGTGCCCAGTTTTGGGCCCCTCACTGCAAGAAGAACATCGAGGCCCTGGAACGTATTCAGAGGAGGCCAACAAAGCTGGTGAGGGGTCTGGAGCACAGGCTGTATGAAGAGAGGCTAAAGAAGCTGGGAATGTTCAGCCTGGAGAAGAGGAGGCTCAGGGGAGACCTCATTGTTCTCTATAACTTCCTGAAGGGAGGCTGTAGTGAGCTGAGGGTCGGCCTCTTCTCTCGTGTCATTAGTGATAGGAACAGAGGGAATGGTTTCAAGCTACGGTAGGGGAGATTCAGGCTGGACATTAGGAGGTATAACTTCTCAGAAAGTGTGGTCAGGCATTGGAATGGACTGCCCAGGGAGGCGGTGGAGTCACCGACCCTGGGGGTGTTCAAGGAAAGACTGGATGTTGTGTTGAGGGACATGATTTAGTGGGAGCAATTGGTAATAGGTGAATGGTTGGACTGGATGATTTTTTAGGTCATTTCCAACCTCGGTCATTCTATGATTCTAAGAAAGAAGGAAATGGGTTCTTTAGCCAAGTCTGTTTTCATGGAACAAGAGGAAATAATTTCAAACTGAAAAAGAGTAGATACAGGTTGGATATGAAGAAAAAGCCTTCTACAGTGAGGGTGGTGAGTCACTGGAACAGGCTCCCCAGAGATGTGATGAAAGCCCTGTTCCTGTAAACATTCAAGACCAGGCTGGAGGAGACTCTGAGCAACCTGATCTAGCTATGGATGTCTCTGTTCATTGCAGGGGAGTTGGACTAGTGCCTTTAAAGTTCTCTTCCAGTTCAAACAATTCTCTGATTTTATTTCCATGTTCATGCTCAAACAGGAGATTCATCTCTTTGAAGAAGCAAAGTTCCCACTGGTTTTAGGAGGATAGTTGTTCATGTTTGAATCTCCTATTTGAGCCTTGACATATGAATGCAGCCTGTTTTTAATCAGGACATGAACTGGTTGGATCTAATTTATTAGTTTCACCTGGAAACAAAAGTTTTTAAGTAAATAAAGTTCCTTTTGAAGTAACAGAATTTGCTTAAGTAAAGGCAAAGGAAAAAATAAAACAAGCACTTAAAACTCAGTTAATCAATATACTCTCTAGTAAGGAAAGCTCATAGTAAATGTAATGCTGCCTGTGTTGCGACTGTATTGTGCAGTGCTCTTTTGGAAACATGCTGCTTAATTATTTTTCTGAACAGATGTGGCTGGAGACAAGGACACAACATTGAAATAGTGAGAAACAGCTCCTTAAGTAAGTACTAACATAGATAATTACTTGTCACCTTATCATCTGATCAGACCTGATGCAATTTGTTTCCTGTTAATGATGTCTTGATCTGTTATCTTAACACATTTTGCAACTGTACCAGTGATGCACAATGTATTTAATGTACTTTGATATTATTGACAGATCCCAACCTGACTTCTAACAGTTGAAGACCCACATTCAGCAGCAAAATATCCTGGGTTTTCATCATGGACATACCTGAAAAAAATTAATGGTGAGTCAGACTTTAATAAAATTTACAAAGTAAATTTGAGTTTGAAGCTTTTCCTTACTCACCTGGGCTGTTTTTATTGTTGCTATTTTTTTAAGATTTCCCAATTGCTTTCCTGTCATGATCCTTCTCCAGCAAAAAAGAGTTCTAACAAACATTTCCAGAAATGGTCTCTCAAGCAAAAAAAAAAAAAAAAAAAAAAAAAAAAAAAAAAAAAAAAAAAAAAGTTTCCACCATTAACATCTAGTTTTCCTACATTCTGTGATATTCTAGGCAGTGTATTTTCTTTATAGTTACCTGATTACATGCTATCTGCCTGATTACAGATACTTGGTTTCAGTAATTATAGAATCATAAAATTATCTAGCTTGAGTTCATCAAGTTCAACAACATAGGATAATTGCTCCGAAAGTAATGCCTTCTATTATCTTATGTCGACCCACGGCATCAGAGGCAGATGAGTTAAACTGACAACCAATATTCCATTATATGTTGTTTCTATGTAACAGATGGCAGCAGAGTGACATTTTGATAAAATGCCATCTGATATGGTAGTGCATGTGAAGCAACAGTGTGGAAATGAATTTCTCCATGTGGAAAAAAAATGCACCCATTGACATTCACTACACTTACTGAGCATTTAAGGAGTCTAAACAGTGGATGTGAGAACAGTGGAGTGGTAGGTAGTGCATTTCAACATTGGAGACAAAGACAATGAAAGACAATCTGTGTTCCAGACGGCCATGCATAACTGGTGCAGACATTTATAAGTAAGTGCAGAATGCAGGCTCTTGTTCATCACTCATGAAAATGCATAGCAAATGGTGATGACCATCTTGAGAAGCAGCGCTTTGTAGCTGAGACTTTTCTCTACCAAGCAGTGTTGCTGGGCTTTTAACATGTGTTGTAATTTCCATGGGAAGAAATAAGAGGCAGTACTTTCAGAGCAACCCATGTATTTAACACTGAAATTTTACCACTAAGCCCTATCCCTAAGCACCGCATCCAAATATCTCCTAAATACTTACACTGATACTCCACTGCCTGGGAAACCTGTTCTGCCTGCCCAACCTTTCTTTGAAGAAAATCTTCCAATCTAAATCTTGAGGCCAAAACTTCTCGTTAGTTTTCCCTTCAAAAGCTTTGCTGTGTAGGGTTGTTACGACTCAAGTGCAACATCCAGCACCTACCTTTGTTGAATGTCATACAACTGGACACAACCATCGACCCAGTCCATCCAGAACATCCTGCAGAGCCTTTCTACCCTCAAGAAAAGTAATGCTTTTGCCCAGAATGGTTTAATCTGCAAAATTACTAAGGGTGTATTTGATCTCATCACCAAGATCATTGATAAAGATAATAACACTAGCCATAATGTTGAGCTCTGGGGACTAGCTTGTGACCAGCCACCAATCAGATTTAACTCTCTTCACATTGACCATTTGGGTCCAGCCTTACAGTTAGTTTTTTACCTAGCAGACAGTGAAAGTATAATAATGTTTTTATATATTGTTGTTTGTCAGAATCTTCACGAAAACACATGAGAAAAAGTGAGCTACTGGATGAAACACTCCCTCTGCTGTCCAAGGAGGGTATCAGTAGCAGTAAGTTCATTCCTAATGCAGAAAACGTTATCAAGGATAGATGATATCATGATCCATTAAGTGTGTTTCTAACTGTAGTGGCTAGGTATGCAGTCTCAAGGGCTAGCTCTCAGCTCTTACGTTTAGTTTGGAGGAAACTTAATATCTGAATTAAAACATTTCCTCTGGAGCATTCAACTTTATTAAAAGAGATAAAATAAAGTTGGCCCAGTTCTTATACCATAAATTGTACCTCTAATCTGTTTCAGATACAGTGTAAGCCATCAGCAGCTGGCTGAAAGCCCTTTGAATCAGGACAAGTTGTTCTCTTGACTTTGCAGCTTTGCACAGGAATGCTGGGAAATAAATAAATAAATAAATAAAATTATGTCACTTTTAATTTCTGTTGTTTGTGTTCAAGCAAACATGAGAATGCATGTCCTGAAAATAAACTGGTACTAAAGAGTAGGATAATACCTGGCTGTATGAGATGTCTTTTAATGGCAGAATGTAGGAGATTTACCCTTGACTTTAGCAGTGCTAGGATACCATCCAAAGAGCTCTGCAGGAACAGTGATATTCTGCTGGCTGCTGAAGTAATGCCTATCTTTGACTGTAAAAGTGCAGTTTCATACAGTGTGCTAAAACACTGTTAGTGTTGGCTCGGTCACACAAAAAATGTGACCATAAATGTTCATGTACCAGGCGCCACATGTATTTACTTTGATAATGCTAGTAAGTTCTTTTATTCACCTTTTGAGAACTGCTGTACAAGCAAATATTTGTTCACAAGAATATTTCCAGTATGTGAAATGTGGCAAACATTCAGGCAACCAGGTACATATTTAAGCAGTAGTTTTTGAAATGTCTTACTGAGGTTAAGGATCAGAATGAGGGATATTACTGCACCTTAAAATGAGCAGCAATATAGCAGCAGCAACAAGAACAATATATCTCAAGGATACACCAAAATAAAGAAAAATTTGGAGATTCCCCATTTCATAATGTTTTGCTATGACACTGTTATACTAGTCAGAACTAATCTCATCTTCAAGTGAGGTCATTATTATGCTAACAGAAAAGACCTTTTAAAATATGACTTATTCCAATTAGGAAATTCAATTAACAGAAGAATAATTTTCTTCTTTGACCATTGGTAGAAACAGACCATGAAGGAGACAAAGTATCCCAGAGGAAACTCAAGCTCACTAGAAGTGAGCTTGAGGTATTCAGTTGTCAGTAGCACTTCCAGAACTTCTGCATTTTATGCCATGTATAGATTTTATTTTAGACAATTCTGGGCAAAAATCCAGAAATAAACTTGGCAGTAGAACCGCCTGCTGCTCCAGTCTCAAATGAAAGCTCTAAGCTCTCAGGCCTCTTTAAACTGTTATCTTTTTTGAGCGTGTATTGGTGCTGTTAGGATACATTGGTCTCTCGTATGTTTCTACTTCATAATATAGAGTTGATAATATTTTTCTATGTGAACATTCAAGACTGAAATCTCCACAATTTTAGGAAAGTCTGGAATGGAGGATATTTTACTTCTGAGGAAATATTCTGGCCACAGAAATGTCATCAAGCACACAGCAAAACAAGTCAGTTATGTCTTTAATACACCTAGTAATATAATGCTCCCAACAAGGACTCTTGTGAATGTAGCAGGAAAAATATTTGCATTTATTTACATCAGAGAAGGTACTGTTCATTAGGACAGGTTTAGATTATAGAAAGGTTTTTGTTTGTTTGTTTGTTTGTTTGTTTTTTCTGAAATATAAGGCCCTATTTAACAATTAAAGAAAATAATCTTTTTTCCCCTAAACTACCTTCTTATACAGCAGTGTTCACCCAATTTCTGTGCCTAAATGTGTGCTTCCTTGGAAGATTTCCATAAAAGGCCTCATATTGCCAGATCCTTTTAAATGTGGACAAAGTTTCATGAGTCAAGCAAATCTCCCATATGTGCCTAGCCTGTCTGGCAGATCGATCTGGAAAATGTGGGACAATCTCCAGTCTAAAAAATCAGTCTATCTAGCTGGAACTGGGTTCAGGTATTATGAGGTCTGTAGCTTCAGAAATCACTAGAGTTTTGAGGATATTTCTGTGGAGGCCAGACCTCCAAAGACAGTGAACGTGGCTGTAAGGTTGCCCCATTTGGAGGAGGGTGACATCTAGGAAATTTCATTTGTTGCTCCATGACACTGTGTTATTGTCCCTGATGAACTGGATGCCAATCTCATAAAGCAGCCTAGTCTTAATATTTAACTATTATTTTCATGTGATTATGAAGCACATCTTGTTTAACTGTCTGGTTCAGTGTCTGGGTATGTGTTAGATCATACATCTGATCAATATGGCAATAATTGGAGAGTAGGCTCAAGTCTGACAAGGAGAATATTATTACTATTTGTCACTGATGCATTAAAATAATAAATCAAACAGGAAAGACTTGCGTAAGTCAACACAAGATTTGTGTCTATTACAGCAAAATCACAGGCCAGAACCTCAGCAGAAAGGCAGTGAATTAAACCAGTCAAAGAGTAAGCTGCACTTTCCATGGCTATGTGCAATTACACGCAGATTCAGTTTCTTCGATGGAATCTGACAGGAGACAATTTAAAGTAAATGTTTCTGATAGACCAATAAATCTTACCTTCCATGACTCATAACTCTGTCTCCTAGCCAAAATAGAAGTCAATCATTTTATTTGTGTTTGCATATATGGCTGGAATTATAATGTCACAGAATTTGTGAAGAGTTAATTCCATGAAAACCTTGAAAAAAAAAATAAATATATATATATATAATAAATAAATAAAAATAAAATAAAAATGATTTTGCACATATGAAAAAAGATAAAAAAAAATATATGGGAGAGTTTCTATTTCATAGAGGGTTCCTACTGTATTTCATTTTGGCAAACATTAGGCTCCTAATTCAGATTTTTCAGCTTAATCCCCTATAGACATTTCTGTCTCTCTGTATCCCTCTGCTAATTACATGGCCTTGGACAGTGACAGTTATGTTCCAATGTAGGTAAGTATTAGGGGAGTTATGTTTAGTACACATGTAAATACAATATAACTTTTATAATAACTAAAGAAAACTGATACTGTACTCCAAATTACATGCAGACATTGCCTGGGAGTGTTGACTGGAGGTAAAGACTGAGTCTGAGTTATTGATAACAAGTAATAGGGTTGGATTTTTCCACACCAGGTCATTTGTTTATACACCAGTTCCGTTTACTTGTTTATATATCCAATGTATCTTTTTACCTTCATCACATTACCTGCTTCCTGGTAAAAGATAGATGGAATCATAGAATCATAGAATCTCTCAGGTTGGAAAAGACCTTAAAGGTCATTGAGTCCAGCCACAACCTAACCATATTACTCTAACTCAAAAACAGTCCTCCAATAAATCATGTCCCTGAGCATCACAACCAAATGGTTTTTAAACACATTCAGGGATGGTGACTCAACCACCTCCCTGTGGAGCCTATTCCAGTGCTTAACAACTCTTTCTGTAAAGAATTTTTACAATTTTACCAGAACTTACCCTTGTCCAACTTGAGGCCATTTCCAATAATCCTGTCAACTGTCACCAGTGAGAAGAGACCAGCTCCACTCTCACTGTAAGCACCTTTCAGATATTGGAAGGAAGGTTTCCTCTCAGCCTCCTTTCCCCCAGACTAAACAGACCCAGTTCCCTCAGTCTCTCCTCATAGGGCATATTCTCCAAGCCCTTCATAAGCCTTGTTGCCCTTCTTTGGACCTGCTGCAGCACCTCAGTGTCCTTTCTGTACTGAGGTGCCCAAAACTGAACACAGTACTAGAGGTGAAGCCTCACCAGTGCCGGGTATAGTGGCAGGATTACTTTCCTAGTCCTGCTCAAAATCCAAAAATTAATGAGATCAAAGTGCTGAGAAATTTGTACTTCCTCTGGGAAAGTCAAATCAATGCTTGTTTAAAGATTCCAGAGTGCTAAGCTTGAAAATCTCACCTCTATTGAAGGAAATAATTACCCAAAACACCCAAAGAAGCCAAAGAAAGATTTGATTGCCACTAAGCCCCAGAATGCCTACTTCTGAATATGGTATGTTGGATACAAGCAATTCTGTATGAATTACATATCCACAGACATCTGTTTGTTTTAAAGATAAACCAGGGTTGTGAAAACTAGTAAAAAACTGAGTTAACAATCACTGATCATCCCCCTGGACATACAGGCGTGGCTTTTCCTAGACCTGTTTCTTCCCTGGGTCTCAGCAGTCAGGCACAGTACCACCCAGGGTTTGTCCTGGGACTTGTCCATCTTCATATGCATGTGCCTCCATGGAATGCTCTCAGTGTGCCCTGATAGGAGCTAGCACATGTGTAAATTTCTGGCATTTCAGGCTGTATGGAGCAAACTGCCAGCAGGCCTTTGCCCTCACTGCAGTGGTGCTATTCTTACAATTGGGCGATCACATTAGACAGGGAAACACCTCAAGTGTGGTGCTACAGTCAGAACTGAATATTTCCACACAAATTTAATCTCCTTTTCTTGCTGTTTGCAGAATTGCTTTTACCTGCTCTCCCAGGTACTCTTTAAGGCAAACAGCTCAGGAGGCTCATTAATGGTTCTACATCTGTAGCAATCAATGCTCACATGGTGCAGAGAAGTTTGGCTTTTGAATTCAGTGTTCATGTTACCTGGTCTAGGAGTCTGGAATGCCTTACATGGGGAGAGGTCCTTTTCTTCTGCACCTTGAGAAGAGAGGACAGCATCACTGCTTCCAGGAGAGTTCAATAGTCTTTTCCATTAAACCATCTTAATTTGTAAACAAGGAGTTATTAGAGCTGGAGAGAAAAGGCTCACTGAAATGGATTGATGTAAACAAAGGAACTTAGATGAGAATTTTTCATTCAAATAAAAGTTCCAAGATGTTTTGATCTTTTACTTTTCTTTAGAAGGAAGAACAAGGCATGCTACTATTAGATTTTTATATTATTATTATTTTATTATTGATTTCCACCTGAAAATATTTTTCCAGCTTCCTTCTGAACTAATTCACTGCTGGCACAGAAGTTAGCAATTCTGAATGCCTTTATCTGCTGAGGCAGATAAAGTTATGGTAATTCTTGAATTTGGGGGCCTGTGACATATGTTGTAGGGTTCAGAAAAACTGAAAATAGCATTACTTATTACCACAAAGTACTTCGTGACAACCTTAAAAAAAGTCCAGTCCATAGTCATGAATAACCATAATATAACATAGTATAACTCATTGTGATGCTGACTTAATTGAATTAATATGAATTGAACAGAAAACCCTAAATTCATGTTAAACAGCAAAACTTTGATACAAGTATGAGATCTGTCTGAATTTTTATTTCATGCATTTGAGTGAAATAATAATTATAAGAAGAACTTCTCTAGGGACATAGATATTATGCTTTTGTATGCAATGATCATCATCTTTCTCTCTTACTGATTAGCTTTTTTTTTTTTTTTTTTTTTTTTTTTTTTTTTTTTTTGTGCATGTGTGTGTGTGCATGTGTTTTTTAAGTGACAGAGTCAGAAATCATGGCAGCATATGTCCCTGGCCAGTTTGGTATCTGATATCTACAGTCTGCTATTAAAGACGCATTTCCATGTCTGCTGTGTTACAACTTTACATAAGGAATTACAGCAGGACACATCCATAACACTGAACACTGTTTGCAGCACTTTTGTATTGAATCTGTGGTAGCTCATCTTACATAGCTGAAACTTTTTCTCACAGGCTTAAATGAGATTTCACTGAAGGCAGAAAGAATTCTACAGTCAGCTTGGTGCAGACCCTGAAAATCCTCCTAGGTTGTGGGAAGGTTAACCAGAGGACTGTTCTGAGCCGTATGCATTTTAGACAATGCTGTTTAATGATACCAAAGTCTGTGGAAGTATCTGGTGTTTCCTGACATCTCTGTCTATGTGAAGACTAGAAAGTCTTGTTAGCACAGAACTTTGTTAATATGCATTCCTGTACATACAAATCTATGCAGTGAAACAAAGGCAAGTGTAAAATTATCCTGTGCTTCAATAAATGTTTTCCTAAGAGCTTTCCATTTTGTTTTATTTCTCTTCCTCTGAAATCCACTTTGACGCCAGAGAATAATACCATCTAAAGGAGGGCTAAAGACCAAGCCATACAAGCACACTGTGTACAAAGGTAATTGTCTTTGCTTCCCAGTGATAAAACATATGAAAGAAATTACAGCTTTTCCCTGTTATTTGTGGGGCTGATCCAAAGCCCACTAATATCAATGGAGAACTTTTATATTAGAAAGTATTTAAAAACATGAGTAAGGAGATTTGTGATGCAAGGCCAGCATTTTTGAAAGCATCAGGAAAGAAATTTAGGACATGAGCAGAAGTAGAAAAACAATCAAAAAACTCAGATAATAAGTTACAACTCATTAGCAGAACCAAAATTATTGTCAGCAAGTACAGTATTAATTTCCTATGAATACAGAAGATAACAAAATACACTAATATATACATATATTTAGCTGTCTTGACTCCATGGCTAAAGAAAGATAATTTATTCACTACATTTCATTTAGTTGTAGGGTAGCAGCCAGATTGAATATTCTGAAAATTATGCAGCATTTAATCTGGACAATAGCCTTGACTTAACCAGAAACTATGCTTTGTGATTAGTAAACTCAGACATTTTCTTTATATTCAGAATCCAACTGTTCTAAAGATCTGAAAAACAGAACAAAGAAAAACAAGTTTTTAAACCAGTCTGGCAACAGTAATTAAATCAATCATCCACTCAAATTCAGGTATTTGTAACATCAAGTAATGTAACGAACGTCTTTCTACCATAACAACTCAAGGCACATTTGTTTTAAAAGCACTTTGGTTGAAAATTTCAGTATTCCTCCCTCAGACTGCTCTGTAAAGAATGCACTTCCAATTATAGAGTATAAAAAGGCCTGAATAGTCACTTATGGTATCTCAACATAAAAATAAATTTAATACAAGTAATGGCTACCATTCCTGTTATATCCTTGTGTATTACCAACAGACTTTTAAATGAGAAGAGGCTCTTGTGTTCCATCTGTGACAAAGCACAGAACAACAAAAGAAGTGAAATATTCAGTTGCTTACAGTTTGAAGTTCCACTATACTTGGAGGTCATGAAGAATTGAAACCCAGACTTATAAGTCCAATAGAGTAAAGAGCTTGTGGGAAATTGATTGAAAACATTTTGAAGTTAAAAAGATTTTTTATTTATTTATTTTTTTTTTTTTTAAGGAAGTTTTTTTCCTGCTTTTCCTAGCTTTGTGTCTGGGGAGAATATACACTATCTGTAAAGTTAACTGGACTTTTTGCTGAAATACCTAATTTTGACCTCATTATCCACTTTCTTTGTATAATTATGATGAATGATTTTCAGTTTAGTAGGCCTAGCAATTTACTTGTTCTTACTTTACTAAGCAACACATTTTTTTCTCTTCCCTAAGGAGAATATAATTCAGTGCTGAAGACAAAGGTATGGTTCAAATCTCAACAAAGGGAGGGAATGCATAGTCTATACACTTAATTAATGAGATTTAATAATTGCAGATTGTTGAATAATCTGTTAAAGCACTGAATGGGTTCCATTCCTGCACACGCTGCTACCTTTAGCAGGCATTGACTGCCTTGGTATTGCAAGAGCTGAAGGACTATTAAAAGATTAGCTGAGTAGTGCCCACACATTAGATCTGATGAAAGACAGACTGAAGCCATTACATTCAGATCTGATGATGAGAGGGAATTACATAAATTGATAGCATGGTCTAACTTCTCATTAATATCTGATCAATATTATTGTTCAGACAATAAAAGGCAAGTGATTCTTTTCTTGATAGGAATAAAAGGTGTTTATTGTTTCATACAGAACAGGGATTTACACATACAACCTAAAGGTCTATCATTTCTTATCAATGTAAGATTTGTATGTTCTGCAGAAGAACACATAGTGAGCCAAAGATGTAAAATGCCACACATAATAGTGTAGTATCAGACCTCCAGCTTCGAAACAACTGAGCAAACTTTTTGAGTTTTGAATAAACAGATACATATATTATTCTTAGAAGAAGCTGATGAATCACTAGCAAGTATTTACTAACCAAAGTTAAACACCATTATTTCAGGTACCTTGATACATTCTTAATTCATATATATGCATTCAATAAATCGGTTTTTCTATCAGAATCCTTTGAGGGTAACAGTTGTTGGAAATACAAAGTACATGTAAATCACCCAAAACATTGAGATTTACTTGCTGAAAAAATAAATTTATGAAATAAGTAGTATGATATGTGGAGGCTGAATCACTCCCAGTCGTGCTATCTTTTACTCTGCAGCCTCTTCTGGAAATAGGAA
Organism: Excalfactoria chinensis; assembly: GCF_039878825.1. Classification (NCBI taxonomy): domain Eukaryota; kingdom Metazoa; phylum Chordata; class Aves; order Galliformes; family Phasianidae; genus Excalfactoria; species Excalfactoria chinensis. Next base: position 9,687,436 of record NC_092825.1, on the reverse strand, counting down.
AGATAAATTGCCAAAATATGAATTTAATCCCATCTATAAAGCAAACAGTTTTTCATTCCCTGTGCAGTACTAGCCTACATGTACTTCCTATTTTTATAACACTGCAAATATCTATGCCACATTGTGACTGAAATGCAGTTGACTTTGGATGAGCAGATAAACAGAAGAATTAAGATCAGAGAAAAAAACCTTACCCAAAACCTTTTGAGGAAGCTATTTATTATTATTATTGTTATTATTGTTGTTGTTATTATTATTATTATTTTCCTAACAATGAATTGCCAATTCTATCAATACTAAATAAGTTCAAAAAATTATTCAGACTGGCATATGACCCTTCTGTCAGAAAAGATGATGCCTATGTATTTCACAGAACACCGATGAAATTGCATTGAGGGAAAGGAATAGCTATAACAACTGTGAATTCAATCAAAATATTATAATATGGAGAAGACTGCGTATGAAGACTACTGAAATAAAGATTTCTCTAAAAATTTTAAACATTTTTCTCATTTTATAGTTAAGTCGTGTGCAGTAGAAAGTTGTGCATTTGCCAACAGTCTTGGTACATCAGCTCAAATGTTGTTTTGCCTTGTACAGGGCCATATAACCTCACTGTAAACCAGGCTGTAGTCACTGCAGTGTGTCTTTATTCCTGGGATACTCAGCACTGTATTTTGTGATAATTTTATAGTGATTTAAGAAATATTTTATAGAACAACATATTACAGAATAATAGGAATTGAGCAAATAAACATATTTTTCAGCATCATGTTACAGAATAAAAACATATTTCTTTAATTCAGTTTGCTTCAGTAACCTAAAATAATCTTGAATAACTAATCCAGTTTCGCTAACCAGTTTTAGAAAAAGAGAACATTATTTTTCTTCATCTGCTGAATAAGGGGTCACGGAATCACAGAATCACAGAATCGTAGGGTTTGGAAGAGATTTACAGAGATCACTGAGTCCAAACCCACTGATTTGTACTGTAAATATTCAGTGACAAAAAGCACTGGAATTCCTGGGATCTTCCACTGCCAATAAAGATTACCATTTCAAGAGACAGCTATGGGATGACTTGTAGTTTACAGCAAGTTCACTCTAGGTCTTTGGAACAGAGGCATGAGGATTATTGTTCCTGTATAGTTAGCAGTCAGTGAAAGCTTGCCAGCCTGGTCTGGAAATTACTTTGTGGCTGGAAAAAGCATTGGCTAGACACTTATTTTCTAGTGCACAAGACCTTGAAATGTTTCCAGCTGCATGAGATTGTATTTGTTGCACTATGCAGGAAATAATAAAAAGTTTTGAAGTAGTCTGACAGAGTACGAATGGTGCTGATATTCATATTCTGTTTTTATCTATGTATATCAATACTGTAAAGAACTCTTCTTCCAAACTATAAAAGATTTACCATGTGAGTAAGTGTATTTATCCAATAAAGTCCATGATGGTAATTAATTGTTCAGACTCTCTTAATTAAGCTGTTTATTTTAAAGGACTCAAATATTCAGATATTTCCCTTTGTATAAAAATGAGAATAGCACAACAGCAAGGACCTGAACCTGAATTTCTCTGACTTAAGCAAGTTTCCTGCGGAAACATTGGTTTGGTGGATAGTGGTTACAAAATGTAAATAATTGGAAAAGAATGAAAATTTATCTATCTGTATGGTCTTGTACCATTTGTTACTCTGTAACAAATACCATCAGTTTCTTGATAACCAAGTTGTTTAGCGTTTGGGGATCTTAATAGATGTAGGAACCTGGTGTTCACGTCTTCTTTGTCCGTCTTGGAGTATTGGATGAAATTCAGGTCTTCCGCTTGAACATGAAATTCTGAAGCTATAGTATGCTGCATAAGACTGTTTGTTAAGCTAGAGATCTGCAGCCATTAAAAATGTCTGTGAATCTTGTTGAAGAAGCAGGGAATGTGATTCCTGCTCTCTACTCTGTGGGACATACAGAGCCATTCAAGGAATATAAACCTTATAATGTCTTAAGAAAGTAAACTCTTTACTTACATTTAATATAAATAACTTAAAACAGAACAAAACTATTTGTTTTTCAACATGTTGAACAAACTATTTTTTTCAACCAAACATTTTAAACAATTTTCTAAAAATGCCTTAAAAATCAATTTCATTTGCCTCTTGTATATGAAGAAAACAACTTAAAGATGTTACATGTACAATGAAATACAGATTTAAATGTTTCTCATATCTGTAGACTGCAGAAAAGGAGCTTCTTAAGGTCTGTTTATAAAATACTTCAGATGTTAGTGAGTCTTTCATGGTTCTATTGGAGATTTTAAAATGATTTTTAAAAATTCCTAACAGCGTCTGGGTAACTGTCAGAGGCAGTACAGTTCTCTTCAAGAAGCAGAGAATTTGTAGTAAAGAGTATGGACACATTTAGAAATGCTTTGTTTAACAAGGACTGAACCTGAGCATGCAGAATGTAGATGCTTAAGTCTGAGATAGATGTTATCCATATATATGTGATCAACAGAGAGAAAACAGCTTCAGAATGAGAATTCTAACCTCACGTGTTGGAAAGAGTCTGCAAACTACCCATATCTCATTACACACTACAAAAGCAGACTTAGACCTCATTTGTTCCACTATGGGCATTCACAAGTAGGTGAGATAAGTCTCACTTATTTAGACAGGAAGCTTTATTATTATTAATTATTATATTTATTATTGAAGTGTCTTTTCTTTCTTTTTTTTTTTTTTCATTCATACAACCAGAAGTCCTTGCTGGCTTTGAGTTAAAATATATGAATTCGCGAATTCTATTTAACTGTTGCTGTAGTCTTAGCCTAGCAAGCAACCCCTTTAAAGCACATTTCACAGCGTACTTTAATGTTTGGATTAGACAACTGACAAGAAATGTAGCACTGAAATCCTGTATTTAAGGTTGTTCTTAAATGCCTGGGATTTCTACATACTGATGGAATGTATAATCAAATTCAGTGCTTTTAAATATGCCTTTGCCATTCCCCTCTGCATGAAACTAAATAAATCATTTCCATTCTCTTTTCTTTCTTCACCACAGTGAAGAAATGGAAATACTGCTACTGATTACTTACAAGGCTGTTTTTATGATTTAGTAATTCTTATGGAACATTTTAATATGAATTATTGTATAAAAATCATAAATAGAACCCACCTATGTATTCAGTTGTGATTCGAAATAGATCAGCTCAGTTTTAATTGTCTTCACCCAACTGCTGTGTTGTTTTGCTCTCATGCATGAAAATTTGTAACACAACTACATAGAATTTATTAAGATCATAGAACCATAAAATCACAGAATCATTAATGTTGGAAAATGCTTCCAAGAACATCAAGTTCAACTGTCAAGCCACTCCCACCATGCCCAAAAAACGATTTCACCAAGCTCCACATCACCACAAAGATGTTTAATGATAGGTACTTAATAGACTTTTTTATTACTGTTAACAGGCTAAACAGAGTGTTTGAATTTAGGAATATTTAAAGTCTCTGCCTACAGGGAAAGAGTAATTAAAGTGAAAAGAGGTTTTAGAGAAAGGTTAAGCATGCAAGAAAAATATTTTCATACCACTTAACTTTCTGAAGTAGAGGAGGCTGATATTTGTGTTACTTCATTTCAAAGTTAGCACAGATTTTCCTGAGCAGACTGGCACATGCCTAATAATTTCTGTAAAACTGCAAGGAAATCTCCCATTCCAGTTTGCTTAGATAATATTTCTTTGAACTTGTTTCCAACACTGGACTCCATTCATAGTACATTTAATTCAAACAGAGTTTCCACTGTCTACTACAGAGGGGTAACTTGCCCAGGTTTTATGAAGTACAGCATATGGAATTATACTTGTTACTTGTAACAACTGGTGTATAAATTACATATACTTTAGCAAAGACCTTTCTCCTACAAGGTTTGTTGTATCGCTAAGCTTTGCAATATGACAGAATACCTATTCTTATATCACATTAAGTAAAAAGTGGAAAAAATAAGGAGCTTTAACTTAAAATAAAATGTGCATTGCAGGAAAAAAAGTTAAATTTTCACAATTAATGAAAACAATCTTGATTAAGAATCAGTGCTGGATGAATTAATTCATTGAGCAGAAAAAAAAATATTATGTCTTTAATTTAACTCCCTGTTTCCAAATGTGGAAATGATCGTTTGTTATTCAAGACAGCATTCACAATATGCAAGGTAACCTCATGTACTTTCAATTAGATGTGAATGTGTTCTATTATTTATTAAGAAAAATATTTCATTCTTGTTTATATGCTAGCTATAAACAACATAATATCTAAATTTTTTATATAATCTATTAAAACAAATTTTTAAAGCAAACATTTCTTTCCTGGTTGGTTTGTTGAAGAGATCTCTGTAATAATGAAAGATTATCCAGGTACAAGATGAGCTAACTTGGAATTCCATCCTGTCAGCCAGGGATGCCAACAAAACTACTACTGATTTAATGTGTATAAATCCCTGAATATTTTTTATGTAATCAGATTAAAAAAAAAAAAAAAAAAAAAAAAAGTGAGACAACATTTACATTAGGAAGAACATTAAGTTTCAACCAACTGTTCTCTGTTATGTTTTTTTTATTGTTTTTGTTTTTGTTTTTTGTTTTGTTTTTGTTTTTTTGATTCTGCACTCTAAAGGTGAAATGAGAGTGAATCCAGTTCTCTCCTCTTCCAATGGCACAATCCAGAAAATAGTTAAGATAATTCCTAAGTGCCATTGTGCCAGTATGCCAGTAGAGCTTTTATTTATAAAGCTTTCTGTTTTCCCAGAAGGGTCTGAGCAAATTTTATCACAGAAGCTAAATACCTGGGACTGAGATAAAGAGTGGGTACTGTTCCTCCCTTATAGACAAAAAGCTAAAAAAGTACCCCTTAGCTCCCCTACAAACTGATTCATTTCCGAACATACTTTGAACTAGAATGGGTGCAATAGCAAAAAAGGTTTGTTTGGAAAATATTATATATTTCAAATTGATGTTGACTACTTTTCTATATAAATCTACATAATCTATAGATAGATTTCTAAAACATAAAGTGAACAAAAATCCATCCTTCACAGAGAAAATATTCCCATTTGATTTGGATGCACAGTAGAATTTGAATAGTGATTTCCTAAAATATCCTTGATTCCATGTTGTTTTTTCATGATAGAGAAGAAAAAGATATATTGTTTTGTTTTGTTTTTTTTTTTTTAACCAGCTTATCTTCCTGGAGATAAATATTTGCCCTTTCAGATTTTGGCTTGGTTTGCATCTTTTCATTATTGTTAATACTTATTTTTAGAAAACGTTGATTGTCTTTACCTACGTAAAGATGTTACTTTTGTAATATTTCCCCAAGCAGAAATTACAATTTCAAGTCTTGTCCCCTAGATTTTGTTTTCTCTCTATTACTCTGCTTGGTGAATCTACTAATTTAAAGTGGTTCCAAACTAGAAGGATAGTATGTGATATTTCAAAGCTATTTGGTGGATACAGTATTGTTAGAATGGCCACACCCAGAGGCTTGTGGCTCTCTATCCAAGGCTGGTCATGAGCAGTGTCCCCAAGGTTCAGTTTTGGGACTGATGCCTCTCAATATGTTTATCAATAACATAGATAGTAGGATTGAGTGCAAGTTTGCTGATGACACTAAGCTGGGTAATACAACTGAAGGATGGGATGCCATCTAGAGGGACCCAGGAAAGATTGGAAAGTGGACCCACATCAATTTAATGACAAATTCAACAAGGCCAGTTGCAAGGGGTTGTGCTTTGGTTGGGACAAACACAAATATGTGTACAGACTCATTGAAAGCAGCCCCACTGAGAAGGATTCAGGGGTCCTGGTGAATGAAAAGCTGGACATGAGCCAACAGTGTGCATTTGCAGCCTGGAAGGCCAACAGTATCCTGGGCCATATCAAAAGAGGAGTGGCCAGTAAAACAAGGGAAGTGATAGTTTCACTCTACTCTGCCCTTGCAAGGCTTCATCTGGAATACTGCATCCAAGCCAGTACAAGAAAGATGTGAAGCTGTTGGAGTGGATCTAGAAGAGGCCATGAAGATGATCAGAGGGCTGGAGCACCTCTTGGAAAGAAAGTTTGAGGGAGCTTGGCTTGTTCAGTCTGGAGAATAGAAGGCTCCAGGGAGACCTCATTGCAGCCTTCCATTATTTGATGGCAGCTCATAAGCAGACAAAGTTTTTATGTGGCCTGATAGTGACAAGGCAATGGGAAATGGCTTTAAAGTAGAAGAGGGGAGGTTTATGTTAGTTGTCAGAAGGAAATTCTTCACTCAGAGAGTGGTAAGGCACAGGAACAGATTGCTCAGAAAAGCTGTGGATGCTCCATCCTGGGAGTCATTCAGGGCCAGTTTGGATGGAGCACTGAGCAGCCATATTTGATGGATAGTAATCCCACCAAAGCAGGGGGGTTGAAAATAGATTATCTTTAAGGTCCCTCCCAATCTAAGTCATTCCGTGATTCTTTAATCATCATCATTATATTTACATTATATTGCTCTCTCAGTGAGCTCTGGGAAACAACAATAATAATAATAATAAATAATTAAAAAAAATAAAAACATCAAAGATCATGGAGATCATAGCAGGTCCTTTGAAGTATGATGCTGATTATTTACCAATCTTTTTTGGATTAACTGTGCTTTGCTAAGAACATTGTGGCCTTCTAATCTATAAGAAGTGTAGCTTCTCCTGTATTTGGAAGATTATGACTGATGGTAATTTCCCCTTTCAACATGAGCAAATGTTCCTGAGATCCAGAAAACAAACACCAAAAGTAAGAATTCATTAAAGTTATGAAGCTGTACTTGTTTGATTTCTTCATTCTATTTCTTTAGCAATCATGAAGTCTGGAAGGAGTAGGAGATGTGTGAAGGAGATGCAACTGAAGATCTCCCCATTCTTGGACTGAATTTTCTACTTTTTAAAATAATAAATAAATAGCCATGAATGTAATAGTCTCTGTATACGTGAAAACATTCCATAGTCTGGTCAGATTTGAAGATGAAGCCACTGTTGAAATAGTCATCATCATCATATCATCATCATCCTAGTTAGTCTTCGAGAACTTTTTTTTTTTTTTTTTTTCTTTCTGTATACAGTTAAGTCAAAGCTAAGCTCAAGCAATTAATATTGTGAACTGGGGACAGCTTGAACTTTAGGACATTTAAAATAGGGGCATATGGCTTTTAGAAACATTAGATCCTTTGTTATTCATTCTCTTTAGTATTTTAGTAAAGATTTTAAGCTGACTCTTAGATTTAAGATTTCTTACAGATATCAAGTTGCAGGCACAGTGGAAAGCAAAACAGTTATTGGGTGTTATCCATTAAGAAGAATTCAAATGGCAACTGTTAACAATCTGTAACACCAGGGTAGTTGTGGGCTTTTCTCTATGTCTTAAAAGAACCTCAAAGTTACCATAAAGCTTCATTCACTTTCAGTGTGATAGGTTACACATGTGATGGTTTATTTTACAAGAAAAATCTGCATGTAAGCTGTAAAGTGCCTAAATGCTTGAATTACAAAATGGAAAAATAAACAACTTCAATTAAGGGATCAAGCATTCCAGTATTGCTGCTATTATGTCATGTGACTTTATTTTCCTAAAAGCATTTCAGAGAAATGCCCTGACAAATTAAGAAATTTAACCTGTTCTGAGAAGATCTATGATATTCCAGTCAGGAAAATATCCTATTCAATGGATACTCTTCAGAAGTCACTCCTAAAGAAATGCCTCACATTTATGTCAATACAGCAGGTACAAAGAGCAAAATAACACCTTTTGATAGACCAAATTCGCAGATAGAAAACTCTATTTTTCAACACAGTGATGCATTTTCACCACTGATGCCTGCATGCCACGCTCATAATAGTCTGCACCAGCAGAGGTGATGCACTGTTGCTGTCATTACTGCTGAAATGCACCACCCACTGCCTCACTGTGCTCACATTCATTGCTTGGTCTCCAAAAACGTTGAGCAAATTAATGAATGTCAGTGGGTGTTATTTTTCCAAATGGAGAAATTCAGTCACATATTCTTGCTTGACACACTTTCATGTCAGATGCCATTTTGTCAGACTGGCCCCCTGCTACCACCCATCACACAGAAACAAAATGTACTGGGATACTGTCAGGAAAGTTCAATTTCTCCTGCCATACCACCAGCATATGATGCTTTGGGCCAACATAATAAAAAAGAAGCATTACTTTTGGAGCAGTCCCCATAGTCTGTAAAAACAGATAAAAACCTTTTCTCAGAAATCATCCCTGAATCATGTATCAGCTTAGAATGTAATTTAAAGCTATTTAAATTTCCTCCTTAAATTATGCATTACTTTTCCAAAAGAAATTGTTTTTCATAATTCTGTTCATCTGGGTTTGCACTGTATGCACTGAGGTTGTTTGGGAGACTTATTACAAATTAAAACAGTTACATTCTTGAAACCTTTGTAGGTTTTGAGGGAACCCGTCAAGTCAGGGACTATAGAGCTAACATTTATCTCAAGATTTTACTGCACTGCACTGCACACTGTGGAGTTCAAGATCTTGTTAAAGATGCTATTCTCAGCATTAGATGTGTTTAATCAATCACACCACAGAAAACTATGGGACAGCAGTATTGCAAAGTAGTCTGCTTCTAGCTGTTTGGTTTGTAAATCAAAATCTAATACTGAATCCAGATACCTGATGAAACTTAAACTAAGCAACATCCACATTACTGAATCAATTGGTATCTGTCAGCAATTCATTTAAGTATGAACATTTTCACCAGTTATAAACACTTTACATAGAAAACTGATTTTCTAAGAATCTTTGTGAATATCAAGTTTTAGAATGTTACATTTTTTGAAATATAGGAGATCTTTTATTATTATTATTATTATTATTATTATTATTATTATTATTATTATTATTATCAATATGCTTTAAGAAATTTCGTTACATACATTATTTTTATTATTATTATTTAATCAAAGGAATCCAGTGAGATGCAGGAAAAAATAAAAATTAAAGAGAAAAAAAAAAAAAAAAAAAGGAATGCATAAAATCACCAAAAATGAAATAGCATTCTTCTCAAGGTAGAATTATGTATATTTTCCTTAATGCACAATACCTACAATACTTTTAATGATCCACATGGTTAGATGCAGATTTTTGCAGACCATCAGGAGAAAAATACCTAATTGCCCAAAGTTCCCACCCAAGAAATTGCTTCACATTGATTTTGAGGAAATAGTGCCACCTACTGAGGCAACGTCTTCCATTTCTGCAGCACCTGAAAACTGTCAGAAAGACAGATCTAATCTAGCTTTTTGAACTAGAAAAATCTGTCACTCTTTGATATTTGAGTAATATTCTTTTGTACATTCTTATTATTATTATTATTATTTATCTTTTCTGCTAGCTGCTCTTAAATTAAAGGCTAAACTGCTTGGATGTAGGCCATATCTCTTAATGGATTTGTGCACTCCAACACACAGTGCTCAGGACATGGCTCCAGGCTCTCATTTAAGAAAGGGAGTCCACCCTTTCCAGCTGAAGTTTATTGGCAAATACCAAGGTTTTCACAAATAAGTAAGCTAGGGGATTTGTTACAGCTTAAGTTAAAATAAAATGTATCCTATGCCTAGCATTGATATGTAGGTCAATTCCATGTTTGTTTTCTTACTAGGCTCCCAGGAGACAACAGAGGATCCAAGTAAAACAGAAATACAGAAGTCTTGTCTCAGTTTAGAATGTTTTATTGCACAACGTTTGCTATATTCCTTGAAGTTATAAAATGACCTATATCTTTGCTGTAAGTCTAGTTAGGAAACCTATAAATCAATTAAAAAATACAAAGCAAATGGAGTGAAAAATAAATATTGTTCTTAAGATGTACATTTTTATCAAAACAATTCACAGCCAGTTCAGGGCAAGCTATGTGATGGCAAAGACAACAGTCAATTCTTCAGTTATCCTTTCAATTTAGAAGAAAGACAAAGACCCAGTGTGAAAACAGCTGTGGGGTTTGGCATCCTTAAAAAATATTGAGGCACCAGAAATGAGTCAAGGTTACGCTTTGATTTACACAGACAGCAGGGCTGAAATACTCACTTCACATTTCAGTGATTGAATGTGGTCTCTGAATTCATCATCATAAGTCTTAATAAAATACATATTTTTAAGCTAGTCAGTGAAATCTTTAGAAAAAAGTAATCATAGAGGAAGATATTTGAAGTTCTCACTATTTCTTCTCACAGCTCTTTAAGTTTATGCTAAATGTACAGTCATTTTCCATTAGCCTTTCTATTTCATTTGCAGGAAAGTAAATTGAAAATAATTCTAATGAAGTTCATTTTAGTGTGTGAAATCCTGTAATTATTGCTCTGAAGAGCACTTGAACTGTTGTTCTCAATTATAGTTCCGATATTTTGCTAATCCATCTATTTCTTGAGGTGTCAAAATAAGTGTCCAATTAAAACATTGCCCATGATTAATGACTGTGGTATTTGAGTTATAATTTGCTTCCACATTTTCTGCAGTTAATGATGGATGAGGAAAGCCATTGAACAAAAACTCCTGTCTTAACCAGGACAGAATGTAAATCAGCGTTCAGAACAAAGTGGAATGCTCACACCATTTTCAGAATTAATTTTCTAATGGACAAGAGAAAAAAGAATCAACACATTTACAGGGTATTAAAAGTTAGAAAAATAATACTGCTTAATTTGGGGCTAATTAACCATAAATTTACATCTGATCAGTTTATTGCAGTGTCAAATAGAGACTAATTTTTCTGTCATTTGCATTCATAGTGGAGTCTGGATTGAAGAAGAATATTGGTCTCAGGAGAAGAGTTTTGAGTTTTGCATTTGACTGAGTAAAACTGTCAGTAAATTAAGCAAGAGTAGTATCACATTCCAAATTACAGTTTGGCACTTTGAAATTCTTGGTTGAAAACTTATATGGAGCACAGTATAATAGACTATATTTTATTTATGCAATGTGCTGCTTGGTAAATAACAATTTGTCATGTGGGAAATCTAGATATCATTTAAAAACAAATATGGAGGTTCGGTTCAGCAGATATTTTCCCTTTATTTGAAGAAGGTGATACAGAATTCAGCTCCCTGCTCTAGGAGTAGCAGACTACTTACAGTCTACATTTACACTGCAGTTGAAGCACATGCTTAAATAAAATGATACAACTAAATCTCCTACTTAAACTGAACAGTTTACATGCTTTGTTGATCAAGACCACTCCAGAAGTTCAGACTGGTTTTGCAAAAGATCAATGAGAAAATGGACATGTAGTGGTTATAGTGAAGCTTTAGAATAAACATCTGTGCATATTGTTTTGAAAATATCTGTCAGTGACTTTGGAAAATCCTCGCCTGACAACAGAACCAATGAAAAAAAAGTTGAGTTTAAAAAGATAGTCTGCCATCAAAACATTAAAGTAGTTCCAGATACAGTGATGCACTAATTTGAATAACAAAACTTCTTGCATTCTTCTTCTACATAAAATAATCTGCAGAGAGTTTATGCATTAAAAACACAGATGTCTGAGAGTTGTGACTCAACCCAAACCACATTTGTAAAAAGCAGGAATGACTTTTAGTATGAGAAAATCTGTAAGACTGTTTTCGTTCCGCTAGAATGTAGTAACTTTCTGTCTGATCCACCCTGTGTTTGGGAGACTAGACACTGCCTTCCAGGGAAGAGGGTTTAAACAAAATAAATCTCTCCTAGCTACTTTGATAATACTTTTTTATCAGTAATTCAACACAGTAAATAAAAACATGCACATATACAAGTTCATATGTATTAAAAACTGACTTTTTTTTTTTTCTTGCATGTTTTACCCTAGAATCTAAGCTGCACAATTACTTCAAATAGCAGATTTTGTGATAGAAATGGAGGTCATAGAATATAACAAAATAAATAGCAGGAAAATATACTTTTTAAAAGTAATGTTAGAACTTTAAGGTGTAAATATCAAGATTACGGACAGATAGGTTTCAGGTCTTCTGAGTCTAGATGTAAGAACAGTGATTACCTATACACAGAGATCTATGACTCAAAATTCTCTCAGAACCATGAGAAATGCTGTTGCTTACTAATTTCAGAAGAAAGGAGGTGTATTTTTCTTACTTCTCTAGTGCATGTACACTGCTGAGTGTTACTTCTTCCTGTCACTGAGTATCTCTTCACCAGTTCTAATGTTTATCATATAGACAGAGCATCACAAGGATGCTTCTCATTCTAAGAGGTAATTTATTTTCTGTATTCAGTAGTAGCTTTTAAAAGATAAAGAGGAAAAAAACAAACAAACAAAAAAACAATTAGAAAGATTTCTTTCATGGAGTTGAATGGAATGAACCAGAATGGAGGAGGATGGACTAGCTAGACTGGGAACAGAAAACTGATCCTTCTTTCCCTAATACCTAAGATAGCCAATATCACTGTTCAAATGAGAACATCAAAATTACATTCTCAATGGCTACTGGAAACAGTGTTCTACTACATGCCATGCTAAGTCAGATTTCATTACAGACATTACAAAACAAACAAATGAACAAACAAAAACAAAAAAAACAGCATCAAGAAGTGTTTAAGGAGTGGGGACTGTAGTAGCGACAAGACAAAAAAGTTTATCATAAGCAGTCATTCCCCTTTGAAATACATTGCCCTGGTGTCATTTTTCAAATGTCACTGGCCTAGTAGAGGAACAGTACCTGATGGACTTCTAAGCTCTTTTCTAGATGTGTATTTCTGTGAAGTTTTAATTCTTTTGGTATAATATATCATGTTTATAGCTTCTGGAAGTTCTCATTCTTATAAAATCCACAGAAAACCATAATGATGGATGTTACAGTTTAAAAAACCCACAAATTTTATAAAGCTTCAGGGTTTTATTAGAGTGTAATTAGACTCTTTTGATTCAAGCTTTTTCCCAGCTCTGGTTCTGAATAACAGTGTGGGTAGTCTGTTAAAAGGGTATGATTTGTTCATCCTTGATCATGAAGGACCTGAAAAATAATGATCTTGATCTAGAACAAAATTTCTAAGGTTTAGTTAGGTCAATAATATTTGTTAAGCCATATTGTACAGATTTTGCATTTCCACTGTGATTACAAGAGTATGAGTTCTAATAAGCACATTTGCATGTCTTTTTTCAGCTTCGGTCTATACAATTATTGTGTGGTATAAATGTTTAGTCTAATTTCAAAAGGATCATTAAAACAGTCATAGAAAACGGTCTGAAAATGCTTAGGAAATGAAAAACAAAATAAAAATAAGAAGTGTAATATGCAATTAGAACTAGAATGTAACCATTATTTAATGTTCTTTGCTATATCTGTACACAGTGCATTTCCTGCTCCACTTCTTATAAAGGACCAGAGTACTGATAAATAATTATTCCTCATCATTCTAGAGGAGTCATGATTTATAGCCATAGTGTGGCAATTTAGTCAAACACCACTCTTTTTCAAGGCATGAAATGGGTTACACCTCTCAATACAACAGCAAAGAGGAAATTAAAAAGGACAGAGATTTCTTCTGCTATGCACTCTTAACTCCCACTCACAAGTAGTTCTGCTTAATGCCAGAAAAGCACTAGTTCTGTGACATATGGCGTGTTCCAGCTCCTACTGAAGTCTACTGAGTTAGATCATGTTCTTAAAATGGGCTCTGAACAGGCCACAAAGAGCATAGATCAGCTCCTTATGAAAAAGTTTCATTGTAGTCTGGCATTTCTGAGCTAACACTTCTCCCCCCACCTTCTCTCTGAGGGTCCAATAGCAAGCTGACCGTCTGTATATAAAGGAGAAAGCTTTGATATGTATGAACCGTTTAGCTTTTACTCAGCTTGGAAGCACGCTGGACATTACTGTGAAATGCTCTCAGAAAATCTACCATGGCAGTTTTATGAATGGAGTCCATTGTAAATTTAGACTTTGAAATAGCATTTATGGACAGCATTTAATGATTAAAATGGGAGTCAACTGGAGCAGATATCTTGGAGAGGCTTTCTGGCTCATGAATAGTGGTCTCCAAAGTGAGCCAAATTTTATTTTTCACTTCAGAAAACGACTTCTTGATTTGAAGATATTTGTTCTCTTCCACAGTACTAATGGAATAAAGTAAGCAATTGAACAAAAAAATCAAAAATAATAATAATAAAAAAGTGAGTGTGCACTAAAAATAATACACACTCATGAGTGAAAATATGTACAAGTTAATAAATATGCAATTAAAAAAATACCAAAGAAACAGAAAAGCATTCTTTGCTCACATCTATATCAACATCAGTTCATTCTCTGTTCTCCTTTCCCAGGAATTTTAAAGAACTGTGTTTATTCTGACCTTTGAATGGTAGTTAAATGCAAAAGGCTTTACTTGGTCCCAACAGTGAGAAAGAATCTGGGAATGAAGTCTTCATTGTCTTTATCGTTCAGATGAAAATCTGCTGATTTTCTGTCCCCATTTGTGGCTAGGTTTCCCTTTGGATTTCTGGGGTTATTAACATAAGCCAGAATAAATAAATAAATAAGTAAATGGTAGAAGGAAACTTGATTGAGCATAGATGTTAGTGATATCTTGAGGCTTTTTTTTTTATTCCTTAGTTACTCGTGTTTTTGCCTTCCTTAGTTGTCTGATCCAAGTTCTTTACTCTTTTCTTTACTCTTTTTCTTTTTTCCAGCTAAACATCAATGCCTGTTTTCCTCTCTGAACTCCTCTCCCCTTCTCTCCTTTATCTCTGAATCCTTTCATACTTTTCTTCAACTTTCTTTCCATTTCTTCCCATCAAGCAAAATAATTTCCTATCTTCATATCTTCTGCATGGGTATTTTGCTATGTATCTTTTGTCTCAGAACTGGGTGCTTATAGACACGCACTAGTTAGTAAAGGCGATTGGGAGAATGAGAAGAACTAGTTTTATTAGATCTGTATTAGAGGATATTTTGTTTTATGAAGTCTTTGATCTAAATCTTTGTCTACAGGCTGTGATGCATGGTGCAAGAATTGAATGAAGCATCTCCAAGTTAAATATCTTAATTTTCTCTCATTCTCAGAGAATAATATTTTCCCCAAGCTGTCTCACTTTGCTGATACTATGATAATAAACACATTCTGATACCTAGAAAAAAGTAGCTTCTATGCTAGAAAGGAAGGAAACACAGAACCATCCTCCATGTGGCATTTGTAGGACACAATGAAGAACAGAAGGATGCAGTTGTGCTCCCATTTGCTCCAAATCTAATCATCTGTTGTCACATTAACTCTGTTTTTTTAATCCAGATTATTTGAGTATAGAACAGACATCACTTTTAAATGAGTGTAAGTAAACATTTTCAGTATTTCTTTAGTTAGATATTTTTACAACACACCAGACTTACTTAACAATTCCTGCGACATAAAATTTTACATTCCTTAAGCTTTAACATTGCTTTCATAATCTTAGCTTTTCCCTCAGCTTCTCATATTGCATTACCTTGATAGCCTGTCATATTTCATTATACAGAGACACTTAGGCTATCTTTCTGAAGATGTTCTCTCAATTATCTTCAAATTTTATAGTAAATTGCTCCAATCTCAAACTACAATATCACTGTTGGAAACAACAGTTTGAAGAAAGTAGAGGGATACATTTATTAAAAATGAAAATTATTTCCCATATAAACCTGAACTGTTAGGAAATATTTTTTCCAATATGTGGGGAAAAAAAACAACACATGCACACTCATTTTTTACTTTGTCCGTAATATTCAGCAAATAATAAAAGAAACAAGGATAAATGTTTAATATGTGGAAGGATATCTTGTGTATTCTCCTGGTGGAGGGATGGAGGGAATTTATAACACTGGAGACTAACACAACAAAAAATCTGAATATTGTATCTCCTTTGAATCATTTATTTCTACCACGAACCATGTGTTAGAACCAAGCCAGGAAGGGTCAGTGTCAGTCTCAAAATGAATGTATGCCTCAATATAATCCGGAATGAGATTCTGGAATGTTTTCAGGATCTAGCAATAGGATAATTAGAGGGGCCAATTACTAAATTAAATTAGTGGCTTAACTCTGCCATAGTTCCAAAGAAAGCAGTGAAGTTAAATTAGAACTGAATTCAAAGCTTTCCCTCAAAACACAGATAAAATTTGATTGAAACACTGGTACTAAGCAGTCTATTTTTCTGCCTGACTTAAGTGTAGGCTTTCACCGAGTGTTTAACCCATCATTGTATTTAAAAAACAAAACAAACAAACAAAAAACAAACAAACAAAAAACAATTTTACAGAATGTACACATAACATGTTTATGACCAAGTGCTTCGTGTTCACATATACATATGGTTTATTTCTTTCTGATTTTTAGTAGACACAAAGAAATAGTAAATTCTTCAGATGAGATTCTTAAAATTATCAGTTATCACAGTTTCTTGAAAATTATGGTGAGTTCAGGTAAGAAGTATCCTGACATTTAAACTACTGATCCACATAGCTCTTGCATCATGAATCTTATAATTCAATAGTGTTATTACTGGGAAATGTGCTTCTAGAATTTCCTTTCATGGGCAAAGATCAATAACTGAATTTCAGTCTCAGAACAAGCTTTATTAGTTATAGATGCTCCTTATTTCCTATATATTTCCTGTTTACAAAAATAGAGTTTCAGACCCATTAAACATTGTATGCTCCCCACATAAAACTTTCCATAATAAACTCATATGCATTTTTCTGCTCAGGTTCATCTTGCAGTTCAGATGAATTTTCTCCATGAAAACACCACAGTACAGGTGAGAACTACCCTCACTTCAGTGAGTGAACAAGAAATTGTTTCTTTTTCACTTTCTTTCTTTTCTTTCTTTTTCAGAGAGTAGCACTGCAGCTTGAAAGAGACTGTGAAAACAGATTTTGAATGTAAAATTACTTAAAGTAAGTTTCCCACTGGAAAGCATGTAGTCATGTCAGGCTGCATGTATTTATCTGACCACTGGGCAAGTTAGTGAGAACTCACGAAAAACTAATGACATAAACAAAGTGAAACAGACTAACAAATTATATATTTTTTTTTTTTTTTCAAAAATATAATTCAGCCTGAAATCTTATATCTATATATCTCTCTTTTATTTTTATTTATTTATTTATTTTTTCCCCTATCAAGAACAAAGTTAGATACAAATAAAAATCTGAAAAGCTCTGTTTCAATCAAGCACAGTACAGCTTCTGAGGAGAATGTCTTCTGTGATCAAACACATAACAGTTCTTGATAAGACCCCATGTGATTCAAAAGCTGTTCAACTGTGGGACAATATGCTTAAAAGCCTGAGTGCTATTTTTCCATCAAATTGTCTCTGCCTTCTAGCAGTATTAGGTGCAGAAGGGGAACAAAGTTGGTTAAACTAGAACAGTCTCTCTTGTAACTTTTCCAAAAGTGTTTGTTTGAAATTATAAAATATTTCATTCCAATATTTCTAAAGTCATTAAATCCAGGAAATCAATACAAAAAAAAATGCAAATGATTATATGTATAGTTTTCTTTTCCCCTAATGAATGGATTAACTTTCTCTTCCTTCATTGCAGTAGGGTAGTATTTTTCATGCCCACTGAGATATTGGCAACACTTGCAATTTCAATTACCCTTCTTAATCAACAGGAATTTAATCTGATGCCTCAATTACCCACTGCCTCATTCTACTGGAAATGTTTGTGCATTCCTTGATTGCTGTGAGTGATGAGACCACACAGAAAATAAAATTATGCTAAGGGCACAGAAAGGGAAAAAAGAAAATATAACCCTATCCCTTATGCTTATTGTGTATTTTAGGCTGAGCAGTGCTCAATGTAACTCTATTTCATAAATTAATCCTACTTGAAATTGGCAAAATCTATTATTCTGAATGTGAAAAAAAATGGTGACAGCAATCTGTTGTGTGTTCTTTGGACTTTTAGCTGAATCTCAGATGTTCTCAGCAGATCTCTGCAGAATTATGGCATCACTAAGGTTTTCACTCCCACTCCCTGAAAAAGTAATTCTTAAACAAGTAGCAACCTACAGAGCAGAGCTTCCCTCACCCAATGGCAGTACTGGCCCTGATGCACCCCAGGGCTCTGTTGGCCTTTTTGGCTCCAGGATGCACTGCTGGCTTAGATTCAAGTTATAGTCAATCAGATCCCATTCCTGGGGCTGCTCTCCAGCCCCTCATCCCTCAGTCTTTGCACAGAGCAAGAGCTGTCCCAACCCTGGTGCAGAATCCATCACTTGGTCTTCTTCATGCAGGTAGGAACCACCCTTGAACTTATCAAGATTTTGATTCAGTGCCTCTCTATCATCAAGGGAGTCAACACTCCTCCTAGTTTAGTATCATCCATAAATAATATAGATTCCAGATCTTTATTGAAGTAATAGATAAAATCATTAAAGAAAATCTGTTTGAAAGCAGAGCCCTGCACAATCCCATTGGTGGCAAGTAGGGAATTGTCAGATGATAGCAGCATGGCACAGCACAGCCATGTTTTGGTTGTCATGGGACATCCTGTCTTGCTACAATTAAGGAGAGAGGCAAGGTTCTTTTGTTAAATTATGCTCAGCGTGAGATTATGAAGAATAACATTCAAATGTTGATCTGACCAGTTTATTAGAAATAATAGACAGCGGAGGGGATGGGAAAGGGAGAGAGGCGAATATCAAAATTAGGGTGATGGGGAAGGGAAAGTGGGCTATAGGAAAGGTGGAAAAAGGCAATAATTACAGAAAAGTGGGGAAAGTTACCTCCTGGATGCAGCAGCGTCCTGTTGCACGTCGTTTCATTGTTCCAGGGAAAACAAGCGTAGGGGAGAGCAGCAGCAGAGTGTCAGGCCGCAAGCAGCAGATCGGTGCAGCAGGAGGTAGAAAGGGCAGCAGGATCTCGGGGAACAGCGTGGTCTCACGGAGCAGAGTCTCGGGAAGCGAGGTCTCATGGAGCAGGGAGGTCTCACGGGCAGAGTCTCGAGCAGCAAGCCCAGGTGAATCCATTGTCAGCCATAGGACGATGTTGGAGGAATCTGAAGCCAGATACCTAGAAGTTCTTCATGCATGCATCTTCTTCAGCATGCAGGCGTTCACGTAGTGAGGCATCTGATGTCAGACAACCTCCTTGTTCACGAAGTGAGGCATCTGATGTCAGAAAACCTAAAATCCATGGTTTGTCCATGCTCTTTTTATCCTACTTCTTCCCAGCCTTCGGGACATTCTGGAAGGCTTGGGTCAGAATCATGTGAATACCTCGGAGATGGCCCTCTTCCTTGAGATGGGCCCACACAAAAAGACCACTTTAGGGCCATTCATCTGTATCTTATCTCCCTTTCGTAGCTCCCGGACTTGTCCATCTGTCAGGTCACCCTTAAACAAACGGGGTCTGGAACCGTGGTTCAGACTTGCCTGGACATGTCCTTCTGTGTGTCTCAGACGAAGGGAGTTCTGGAACCTTGGCCAGGCTTGACTGAACTTGTCCATTTCAGCAAACTTTTGAGACAGTAATGTAAAAAGCATGGCCTCTTACACATCCTTAGGGTCAAATCCTCCATAGCTTTATGATGTCACTAGCCAACTCCTTGCCAACCGCTATGAGTACAGGGACCCAGACAACAGAACACCAGCCATTAACTGACTTGCATCTTGTGGACTTCTGGCACAAGAAGCGATCTAGATAAAGTTCTCTCTCCTGCCTCAGTGGAGAAGGATCCAAAGAAGGACCTCTTTTAAGGTGAATTTTTGCCATGTTCTGTTGAGGATCTCTAGAGGGTAAGTATTCTCTCCTGAGTTGTAGAAAGTTTCTCTGTAGCACCTGAACGACCACTTTAAAGTAGTACAATTATATCATTCTTAAAAATAAAATAAAATAAATGTAAAGAACCAAAAAATTATTTGAAATGTTTAAAAATGATTGTGTTTTACTGATCCTCTGACGGCTTTCCATAAAGACTGAAACTGGCCAACAGCCCTATATGCATCTGTATCTATACAGCCATTTTTTCTTTGCCTTTGCATTCAGCAAATGACTTGTTTGCATCTCCTTCAAGCACCTGCATGTTGGACATACTGCGTTATTAACAGGAATTACCACAGTGCTCAAAAAGAGAAAATCAATAGCACTTGAAAAGAAAAGTTGCAAGCAATAATTCTAAAATTGTGTTCATGTTTTTTGAGCTCTCCATCATTTCCAGATTCTTGAGTATTTGATCACTGACTAAAATGTAGACAGCCTGTGATTCCCCCAGCACATTACAAAACGGATAGCATGGTGCCTTCCTGGCATTCACATGTCTGGCAGTCCTGATTTGTTTGCACTTTAATCAAAATGCAAAGTCCACCTGAATAACATGGTAATGTGTACTTCACCAGTGTTAGTACCGACTTAGCTCTGAAGCAGGCAGTGTGAATGTTTGCTGTGTGGCATCTCAGGTGTTCAAATCAGCTTGGGTGAAAATCATGTTCTTTTTATTTATTTATTTATTTATTTTTCCATGGAGATTTGCCCAAAACCCTTACTTATCCAGTTTTTGGTTACCTGTGCCATTTGTATTCATTTGCACTCTTCTTTACCTTCTCTACCTGCTGTGATCCATCTGCACAGAAAATATAACTTAGTGTCAACTGGTAAACACAGCTGGCTCTATGACAGGTCTGAACACTGTTACTTTTTAAAAGTTTTCTTTCTGAAATATCATATAATGTTTTTCAGGTCACAGAAAGAATTTGGTAAGGTTTATGGCTAGGTGTAGGGAGAAGTGCTTTGAAGAGATCAACAACAGACACTCTTGAGCTAATAATTCAAAATGCAGTTTTTAAAATGTAGAAGGTCAAGAATGTGTGCCGAAGACATGCTTTCATCTTACCACTTACTATTTGATGGCACCTCATCTTTCCAACTCCCAAAAGCCTTTCAGACATTTAATTTTCCTTTCCAATGAATGGAGATAAACTGAGTTTTACAGGGGTCTACAACATCTGAAAAGGTTGTAGAGGTGAATGAAGGTAGTAATGGCATTTCATGATGTGACCTGAAAAGCAAACAGAATTGTGTGAACATCTCTTAGATATCTGGATGAGATCTCCTTTAAGTACCTAAGTACTCACCTGACCTCTGTCCATCCTCATGGCGCAAAATAGTGTGTGCTGCTTTTGTCATGCCTGGCTCTGGCTGGTGCCACTCTGCTTATCTCCTCTTCCTCTATCTGTTCTAATACTAACATATACATTATACTTTCAGAATAATAATAATGAACAGGACAGTATTACTTATTTAAGTGTCCATTATTCCAAACTGTCTGTTGCTTCTGGACCATCAAAACTGAAAATCTACAATAATTTAGTAGAAAAACATTAAAATTTCTGTCTGGAGATCTGTAGATTTACATTACAGGAAATAGGATGGGGTTTTACAGTTCTTTTATGTCCCTAGTGAACATAACAATCCTAAAGATCTTTTAGGTCTCAAGAAAATTTGGAGGAATTATAGCAAAAGTAGAACGTATCTAAACTCATCTCAATATATGGTTTTAGAAACTCACTTTGATTTCACACAACCTTAAAATTTCTTTCAAATGGGATTTCTACAACTTATATCATAATACAGAAGACAAAGATTTTCCAAAAAGAATTTATTTAAAATTAAATTGATAGGACTTATTTCCTTCCTGCATTAAGGAAAAAGTACCAATGTACTGTATTAAGGGATTCAGAGGTGGCTTTTAAATTTATTCTAAAATGTCATAGAAAACAACATCTAGAGGAGGTAATAGTTGAGGATAAATTTGAATGCATTTCTAAGCCAATATAAAAGTGTAAAATTTTACATCAGAATATTCTAATATAGACTTACCAGTCTACAAACACACGTACTTCTATAAAAGTCTGTATATTTAGCCACTTATGCTATAAAACACATATTTTAAAATATATACAAGTCCCCAAGGAATTTGACAGTTAACTGCAAGCTGTATTACATCAACACAGAGCCTCAGGTCAGTTGGAAATCTTCAATATTTTCTTAGCTGCAAAAATCATTCTTTGAGTTCTCTGCAGCTTTTAACAACTGGGAGAAAAATCTAGCATACTATCTGCAAAACTGCAAATACAGACTTTGTGAAGATACCGTGATCTTGAATGGATTCATATTTCTGTCTCTTTCAGCGGTTCTTTGTTATCCATAATAATAGCTCTCTGATAGCCAGAATATTTTAGCAGCAATACTTGAAACTGTTTGGAACCTGATACATTTGGATGTAGCAATTTATCCGGATCCTTGTACTTCTCTAGCAGTGTTCCATGATTTTTGGTTCAGTTTCCATCTGGAGACTTAACTTTATTTGTAGGTCTTATCATTTTTACTTTTGCTACTTGATTTGAAAAACAACAACAACAACAACAACAAAAGAACAGTAATTTAAAGCTATCATAATAGCAATAAGGAAATATTTAGAAACTTGTTTAATTTAGCAGAAGCAGCAAGCTGTTATAAAAATGAGTGTCTTCTCTTTTACAGAATCATAGAATGTCCTGGTACCAGGCCAAGTACCCACAGACCTATGTCTAAATCTTGCTAAAGGATCTTCAATAAACTCTGCTTCTTGCAGCTGTTTTCTTTCCCTTGAATACACCCTCTGTTACCCAGCTGCTTAACGCTGCTGTTGACCACAAAGGACATTTGAATCAGGCTTTGGTGTACAGCAAGTCACTTATATTCAAAAGCATACTTTATATATTCATCCTTATTTCCTCATGCTGAATGCATTGTTACCATGACCCCATCACAAAAATCCAGACTAAAAAGTGTGGGCATACTATGGAGATCAGCAGCTTAAATGGATTTAATAGTCTGTGTTTGGGAGAAAACGAGGTCACTCTGGAAGAAAAATAAAAGGGAAAAAAAAAAAAAAAAAAAGATACAAAGAGCAGCAAACATTTTCCAATCCTGGGTGGCCTTCCATTGGAAGATTTTTCATGGACAGATGATTTTGTCTGCAATTTTCTCGTGGTGTTAACAGCACATGTGAGTACCCAACACTTTGCACTATACAATGTGTAATGTGGTAGGAGCTTGTATTCTATACAAGGGTTTAGCTGTTGTATGCACATTAGTATGTGCAGTCTCTGCTTGGATGTGGTAGAAAGCCCTATGAACTCCTATGAAGGAGCATGGTTGGCTTGACCAATTTTCCAGTGAAGCACATTAATTACATCTTGTTGAGAACTAGGACTTATCTTGCTTATCTAAGGCTGTGTCTGTACTGCAGGCAGTCTCTCAAGAGAAACTATCAGACCAACTGAGGCATTTCTGTATTGTGAAAGTACAGTTTGGGTACATCTGAAAAAAAACTGGTATCTGCTTCTATTAAACTTCCTCAATTTGGAGGTGATTATGTAATTTAGTCATCCACAAAAATTGGAGATGAAGTTTTTCCCTCATCAAATAGCAAACACTCCATCATTTTTGACACTCCTTCAGCAACAGCAGCTCTCCAGTTTGTTTCAGCCCTCCCATTCCCTGCAGACCTCCATGGGCTGGCTGTAGCCAGTCATGCCATCCTGCTGCTTCCATTGCAGAAAGGAGCAAATAAAGTGCTACCGCTGAGTTATTCATCCAGAGAGCAACCCCAAACCTTTCAGCTGATATAAACAAATTAATTTCTATGAGGACTGAGAGTCTTTAAGATTCATATGTTACATAGCTGAAAGTGCAAGAATCAAAAGAAAAGTTATATGCAGGCTGCCATTTCAGCTCAGAGCAGTAATGCAAAAACCAAGAACAAGTCACTCATTCTGACAGTTTGGATTGTTATGCTAGGGGACTCTGAATACTCTTTAGTAGTTTTAATTTCTTCTCATACTTTCCATTTTCACTTTGTTTTTCCTGGAATACCAGTAGGAGCTGAGAAATAGTACTTGTGATAGACCAAAGAAGCAGGACAGCCTTTCAGCATTTCAGTCTTGCAAGTCAGACTGGGGAAGATGTTTCACACTGCTTTCACAGTTAATACCATATAGGGTTGGCTGTTACACAGTACACAATGATTTGTCTAGTACAATATTTGGCATTTTTCTTTTGCACTTGAACTGAATATATAAATTGCTGTTAACATCAAAAGACAGAAAAGAATTTACAAAACCAAACTAGATGGTTGCTTCTCTCTTATTTGTATGTTGTCACATAAGGTGTACAAAAATTCCTTTCCACAAGATTTCTTTTTTTTTTTTCTTTTTTTTTTTTTTTTTTCTTAATTGCTATATTCAGTTTTCTAGGTGGAGACTAAGGTTTCTGATTACAGTGCAGCTTGTGTAGAATGTTACACTACAAATGTCTACAACATTGCAAAGTCTAAGAAGATTAGGCAAACATGACAAATTTAAAGGAACATGTTAAATCAATGAGACTGTAAACTAGAACTGAGCTGATATTGAGCCCAATTAATATCTGAATAAATCACTATGGAGGTATAACAGAATTTATGTGTACTTCTGAAACAAAAACTGGCCCAGTTTACTGCTCTAACTACTTCTGTCCTATTATTTTCTTTAGATTCTAGCACTTTGATATTGTTCAGAGAACTATGCATCATAAGACCAGTTTCATTTCTTCATTCCTTCTGTAACTGCTTATTTATGTAACTACCTCTGACTCTCCTCACATTAAAGGCAGTCAGAACAGCTCTTCCTAAAGGTGAGGTGAGGCATTTGTAAATAATTTGTAAAGTTCTGCAACTTCCATAAAGGCATAGTACTTGAGTACAAATTTTATTAGATACGCTTATCTTTTAGCATACTCTAGACCTTGGCCAGAAAAGAAGCAGATTTGTGTAATGAGTTAGCAGTTGTTCAACAAGCACCCATCAGCATTTACAAAAATAATTCACTTCTAGTTTAAGGTAATTCTAACTCAGTTCTTGTTGCAGAAATAGCTACCTTGGTTACAGGTTTCCAGAGTTTGCACTTTATATTCACCATCAGAAAAGAAAGCTCAGTGGAATCAATGTGTGTAAATTCTTTGCTGAGAGAAAGGTTTGTGTACAGGCAAAAGAAGATAGAACAGTGCCAGATTCATTATCATCATCATAAACTCTTCACAATATCAGCATTATGACTGTCTTAACTGGGAATATTTGTAGATATTATGAAGAGTCTAGTTTTCTAGCAGTGACCCGCTTGGTAGATGAAGGAAAGGCTGTCGACGTGGTCTACCTGGACTTCAGTAAGGCCTTTGACACTGTCCCCCATAACATTCTGGTAGAGAAGCTGGCTGCCCGTGGTTTGGATGGCCGCACGCTCTGCTGGGTGAAGAACTGGTTGGATGGCCAGGCCCAGAGAGTTGTGGTCAATGGAGTGGAATCCAGTTGGTGGCCTGTCACAAGTGGCATCCCCCAGTGCTTGGTGCTTGGGCCACTTCTGTTTAATATCTTCACAGATGATTTGGATGAGGGGATTGAGTGCACCCTCAGTAAGTTCGCAGACAACACTAAGCTGGGAGGGAGTGTTGATCTGCCTGAGAGGAGACGGGCACTACAGAGGGACCTGGATAGACTTGATCAATGGGCCAAGGTGAACGGAATGAGTTTCAATAGGGCCAAGTGTCGGGTCCTGCCTTTTGGTCACAACAACCCCAGGCAACCCTACAGGCTTGGGGAGGTGTGGCTGGAAAGCTCCCAGATGGAAAGGGACCTTGTTGTGCTGATGGACAGTCGGCTGAATATGAGCCAGCAGTGTGCCCAGGTGGCCAAGAGGGCCAATGGCATCCTGGCTTGTATCAAGAATGGTGTGGTGAGCAGGACTAGGGAAGTCATCCTGCCCCTGTACTCGGCATTGGTGAGACCTCACCTCGAGTACTGTGTCCAGTTTTGGACACCTCAGCACAGGAAAGACATGGAGGTACTGGAGCAGGTCCAGAGAAGGGCAACGAGGCTTGTTAAGGGCTTGGAGGATCAGCCCTATGAAGAGAGGCTAAGGAAGCTGGGGCTGTTTAGTCTGAGGAAGAGGAGGCTGAGGGGAGACCTTATCGCCGTCTTCCAGTACCTGAAAGGTTCTTACAGTGAGAGTGGGGCAGGTCTCTTCTCACTAGTGACATGTGACAGGACGAGGGGAAATGGCCTCAAGTTGCGCCAGGACAAGTTTAGGTTGGATATTAGGAAGAACTTCTTGACAGAAAGGGTAGTTAAGTACTGGAATGGACTCCCCAGGGAGGTGGTTGAATCGCCATCCCTGGATGTGTTTAAGAGCCATTTGGATGTGGTACTCAGGGATATGATTTAGCAGAGGTTTGTTGTTGTGTGGTGGGTTTTTTTGTAGTTTTTTTTTTTTTTTTTTAATTTTTTTTTTTTTTTTTTTTAAGAGATAGGCTACTGGTTAGGCTGCGGTTGGACTTGATGATCTTCAAGGTCTTTTCCAACCTGAGTAATTCTATGATTCTTATTCCTTTCATTTTTCTTTTAAAGTGTTTTCCACTTATAGCTGGGAAAGGGGGAAAAAGGGTTTACTGACCACTTGTAAACTATTTTCATTCAAAACTAATCGTTTGTAGCTGATGTTGGGAAGCTTATGGTGATAAAGATTACTCTGCTTTTTGTGCTTTACAAACTCATGCATGCTGTTCCCAGCTGTCATTGGTCGCCCAAACCCTCAGCATAATTCACAAAATACATGTTGGTGGTGTACCAAAAAATCTTTAATATCCTAAGTTTCACAGGAATAAATAGGACACACAATCCACAATTCTCCATGTATTTTGAACATGCTTTTTTTTTTTTTTTTTTTTTTTTTTTTTTTTTTTCCTGGAGAAAAACTACCTTGATTTTTTGATTTTTTTTTTTTTCTAAAACACTCAGATTTTTTATTCTGCTATGCCTGAGGTTTTTTCTTGACTGAGGATAAGGGGAAGTTTGTAAGACAGGATTATTGGCTGTCTAGAATACTTTATATTCCAGTTTCTCTTGTCACCTATACAAGTAATCACATGAGTAGTAGGGAATCTAAACTTTTCAGCAAATTTCTTCCTTTATTTTTTCTCTATATGTCTCAGAGAATTTTTCTCCATTTTTCCTTTCTAATATCTGTGAACAATTTTCCAGATCCCTTTGTTCCATTTTATTCTCACTGTAATTTCTGTATGTAACTCTTCAAGTACAAATTAAACTGCATGCTCCAAATGAACAACTTGCAATTGTTCCCCTTTATTTGTTTATTCCTGTATTTGTAAATTTCCTAGACTCACTGCTACCTTTCCTCATGCATATTGACAGAAAGTATTGTGAACTTGTCCGATGATAGCCATGATCACTTAAACACCAGATTTCTACATCTAAATGTTCATGTGGTCATGTATACGATGTATACCATGTATAACTCCTTCCATATACCATGTCTATGACACATCCCTTGCAAATCATCTTCAGCTGAATTTCTTGTCCAGTCTTTCACCATCTTTTACTTCAGTTATAAAAACCTCTTTCTGGGACTTTGACAAATATAGTCTTATATATAAAATCAAATATGAAAGCTACTGCAGTTTTCATCCATTTTGCTATATGCACTGTCGCAACTGCTTGCCTTCATTTTAAGGACACCTCTATCAACTGAAATAATAGCATTATCTTCAGCCTTTCTACCAGCTTTCTATGCCAGTTTTTCAAACATTCTGAATTTTAAGGCAAGAGTCTTTGATTTGTTTTCCCATCGTGTCTCTCTTATTTCATGTAACAGTCATACAAGTGTTGTGCTATTTACCTTGAAATCCCTCCTTAAACTTTCTTTCCCTGACAGAGAAGGAAGCTAAACATTGGAGTGTTGGTGATATGCTGCTGTTAATTTTATCTTATGACTTTCTTACAGTCTTAGCTTTGTCTGACTATATTTATTGTTTCTTGTAATGCATTCAAATACAAACTCCCCTGATAAAGGATAATATATTTTTTTAATATTTCTCAATGACATGTCTTGCAAAAGGATTTGGTCAGTGAGTCAGACTTCAGTGATCTATTAATAAGAACAGTCCAAGATGTGAAATACTTCTATAATTGTGTTATTTGCATGTTTGCATACCTGCTGTCAAATGTATTAATAAATATATTAATCTTTCTGATATACTTCTGTGAGTCAGTACACTAGAAAAAATATTGCTGTTACTATAATCTTCATGTATTTTGCTGGTGTAGCTATAAAATATGTTTTCTGTGTCTCTGGTACTTAGATGATACTCAAAGTTGGCACCTAATAAGTCAGTAGGAGTTGAAGTAAGCGTTGAGAGATTATCAGTGTCAGTCAGACAGTCATTGGCTGGAACAGAGTCGAAGTCTGTGAAACTCTGTTAGTTTTTACTTCCTAAAGATCTAGCTGGCAGCTGGCAGTCTGAAAAAAACAACCAAACAAAAAAAAAATATATAAATAAAAAGAAAAAGAAAAAGAAAAAGAAAAAGAAGAAGAAAAAGAAAAAGAAAAAGAAAAGGAAAAGGAAAAGGAAAAGGAAAAGGAAAAGGAAAAGGAAAAGGAAAAAGGAAAAGAAAAAGAAAAAGAAAAAGAAAAGAAAGAAAACCAACAAGAGAACAAGAGTTTTGTGATGGCTCCTTTACAAGTGTATCAGTTCAAACAGTGTCTGGCAGTGGATTAATGATATTACTCATGGATGTGACAGTGTGACAGTCCCTGGAACCTTGTTACAGTCAGAACCAGACTGGAATGTGAGAACAGTAAATCATAAAATTGTCTGAAATACATGAGATCTTACTGAAAGGATGTTAGGAAAGCAGTTCAAGCTTGTGACATCTCTTGAGCTTCTTCTATCATATTTATTGGATTTAAAGAATAAATTAAGGGTGAGAAGGAACTAGTAAAGAAATATTTTTTTGTTACTTCTATGTGTAAATGATGATTTAAAGTATATGTTCTTCATATGTTCTTCTGACTCATAGAGAACATAAACTGTCATGAAAATTACACTCAAGATATTTCTAAAAAAATGCAAAAACTCTTTGGAAATTTAATTCATCAGTAACGCAAACTGATGATCCTTGATTTCCAAATGAAGAATGTAAAGTAATTCTCTTTCAACAAGGTTAGGGGAGGTAAAATCCTCCCGGATGAAGTGGAAAGAGAATATGATATGTTTTAAAGATAAACATAGAAGCAGTGAGCTATTAGATTTTGCCATAAAAGATCTCCACAGCGAAAGAGGGCACAAGACACATATACACTTAGACAAGAGGTGCAATTATTTCTTAGATTCAATGACTTGCAATCCCAGAGTATTTCAACTAGAAGAAACTGGGCTCATACCAGTCTTTGGGTAGGTACAAATTTTAAAAAGCAGCAACAAGTATCTATATGTTTTGACCTTTCAAATGACTTCATTCATAGTAGAGAAACAATGATTAGAAGAGATATACTCAGTTCTTAAAATATCATTTTAATTTTAAGCAGCTACCTAGAATTTATTTCCTTGAAATTAACCCGTGCTTTGAAAGAAGTTTTTTTGCTTATTTGTTTGTTTGTTTGTTTTTATTTTTGGGTTTGTTTTTTATTTAAATATAAACTTGGCCAATAAAATTTACACTTCTTCAGGTAACTCATTAAAACAGAAAATTGATTTTCCATAACAAAGTAGAAGAGAGTTGAAGGTGAAGAGCTGTACATACTCAGCAGTGTGTTAGAAAGTTTGTAGAGCATCTATTTGCAGTAGGCTTGTTTGTAGCCAGTGCTCTAAAGCTTCTCCAAATGTGTGAATAAAGTACATTCTGAAGTCCTGTTGTGAGTGGACACGAGAAGCAGACTGAATTTGACTTCTTAATATAGAGGAAAAGAACATTGCCATAACTGTCTTACTATAGAAATAACAAGTGAGTGAGGTACTAAATGTATGTTGTGGCTAAACATTGTTTTTCCTGGGAGTTTCCATGAATGGAGCCAAGAATTAAGACAGGCATTTACAGGCGCAGCAGAATTTATCAAGCCTGGATTCTCGTGACATTCATACATTCCACCTTTCAAATGGATACCTCCCCAATTTAAAGACAAGGATGTTGTGGGGGACCAGGCCAAAGGCCTTGCAGAAGTCCAGGTAGATGACATTAATTGCTTTCTATTTGTCCACCGATGCTGTCAATCCATCATAGAAAGCCATCAGATTGGTCAGGTATGACCTTCCCTTGATGAAGCCATTCTGGCTGTCTTGTATCACCTGCTAACCCCTCGCATGCCTTAACACGTTTTCCAGGAGGATCTGTTCCATGACCCTTCCAGTAACAGAGGTGAGGCTCACTGGCCTGTAGCTCCCAGGTATTCTTCCTCCATTTCTTATAAATAGGAATAATGTTTTCTTTTTCCTAGTCACCAGGGACTTTTAACATGGTTTTCATAACAGTACAGAGCAAAGAGGTTTTGATACCTACTTTGCCATCATATCAAAGAAATTTTGAGCTGACAAATATCCATACCTTTAGACAAAATCACATACCTAGAGCAAAACTGTTGCTTCTGATAATTTATAATACACTTAATTCATGCCTGTACATTGGCAATGTAATTATAAAATAAATGGACATAAAACTTGATGAATGTAAGCAAACATGAAAATACAGCAATAGAATAACCCCAGGTATTCTAGGGACAATTCAAGGATCTTGATAATCTTTACTCAAATCTCAGCAGCCACTCACTTCTGAGAGAGTTACATTTATTTTCATAAAGGTACAGGAAATTATCTTAATGCAATCCAAAATAAACCTTGATTACTTTCTGCTCTGAAACAGAGAATGTAACCCACATCTAAGTGATACTGAGAGAGGCTATAGGAGTTAGCAGGGTAAGGTTTCATGTTTATGTTTGGAGAATTGCAATTCCCGCATCACAATAATGTGTCTTGGCTTAGCATTGACATGTAGCATCATTTTGATTGTCACCAAAGCTGTTGCAGAGATCTCAAGCCTGAGCGAAGCCAAGAAAATAATATTTTGAAACACGCACTGTAATTGGTTCTATTAGGAGGTTAATGCCCTCTTCATTTGTTTTCACAAAATAAATACTGTTTCTTTATAGCGTGCTTGCTCAATCACATTCGTGCTAAAACTGCAAAATTAGTTGCATGTGAGTGATGTTGCCTCTAGGGGATTAATTGCTCAGAACAGATGTAGAAGATCTCCCCAGCCTGGCTTGCAGTTGCTGTTCTGTATCAAAAACCTGTCAAGAGAAGCCAGCCAGGATTGCCCTTTGCAGGAGATGCTCAACTTTCAGCCTCTGGCCCTATGGATGTTAGAAGAATGACAGGAGACAGACACTGTCTGAGGAGAAACCTAACTGCTTTTCCATATTGCAGCAACTACTCAGCTCCCTCCAGAACTGTCTTTCACCATCCAGCTTCCAATTTATTGTATGGCCTTATTGACTTTAGTGTGATTTGAGCATGCAGTTGAACTTAGAAACATTATTTCATTTTATTTTTTCTCAGACTAAAGGTAAGGGCATGACACTATATGTGAATATTTGTGACACTTGGAAGTCTGGTAAAATATCTCATAGCTCCCTTCTTCCCATCCCAAATCCTTCCCTGAACCCTTTGTTAGCAAACCAATACACACAGTAAAACTCTGTGCTGTATAGTGAAGTATCTACTGAGAGCTGAGAGGTGAAAGAGAGAAGAGGAAAAACAGCTCTTCTTGCTTCATGAAATATTTAATTTCAGGAAGAGCCAAATATTTTTACAACTTTTGCTCCTGTTTAGAAAGAGAAGACAATTAAAAAACAAAATAAAACAAAATAAAAACTTTATTCTTCAATTTTGATTAAAATGTAATATTATCATAAACCTGTCCATTAGCTATACTTAATGGTTAAATTCATCAGATTTTCATTACTCATATTAGTAACCTCTCAATAGCTTAATATGTTTACTTGAATTGTATGAGAAGGAAGATGATATTTGTGTATGTATAGGTGAATAACAAAATTAATACAGAGCAAAATGAAAAGCTGCCTTTTGCTTGTTTGGTTGGTTTTAGACTTTAAATGGCATCCTTCACAGCGATTGCTAATAAATGTATGATTTTAAAAACACCCTAAATAGGAGTGAGCTTTTATTTCTCACTATACTTTACTTAGCTGTTACTGATCACAAAAAGTGTAATAAAGTTTTAAAGCTAGTCTTTTAAAAACCAGTGTTTCAAAAGTGAGCATCTTGAAACTTCTTCACGATAAAGACTCTATCTGATTCCATTAGTTGTAACTGAATTTCTTAGTGATACATATCATTTACATAATTAAGATTTATTTTGTAGTTTGCTATCTCCATTCTCGCTTTTTAATGGCTAAGTTCTTATAAATTAGTCTGAATAGACTTTGATATATTTAATTAATATTTTTCCTTGGTGTGCAACTTATTTCAATTCTTTTCCAAATAAACAGTAACTTTTTGGCCTCAGAACCTGGTTAAAAAAAAAATAAAAATAAAAAAAAAAATCTTAGAAAGTCTTCTTTCTCAAAACGAACATTTATTTTTATTTTTTCAGCAATATTAGACTAATTACCTGGACCTATTGCTATAGTTCAGCCTTTCTTTCTTCTTTTCATAAAACCTCAGACACGGTTTTATTTCTGTGTAGCCTTAGTACAGCTCCTGCTGATGGCTGCTTGCTTTCCAAAGTAGCATTTGAATACTTGGAAGCCTGATCCCAGGCAAGAGAAAAAAGCTTAGTCTTACACTTAAGAGTTTTGTCCAAAAAAATCTAAAATGTAATTGAAGTTCCTCTAGAAGATATGGTAAATAAAGGTTTCCAACTTTTTAAGCTGATACATTTTGGTTTTCTTTCAGTGCTGTGCTGTGTGACTGTACTTGCTTTGCCCCTTTGTTTTCTCTATAAGAGATCCACTATCTAATGTGGTGAGTTGTTTTGGTTTGAAGGAGTTTAGAGTTTAGAGAGGTTTTTAGCTATGTGTACTCTTCTTTTTAACCTAATTCTCTCCCCCCTGCCCCCCCATGTCTGTACAGGATAACCTTCAGGTTTTGCTCAGACTTAGTTTTCTTCCAACTGACTTCCAACTGACTATTTAAGGAAAACTCATTCAAAAATGACTGATTTTAACTAGTACCACATTTTCAGCTTTTTTTTTTTTTTTTTTTTTTTTTTTTTAACAACTTCAACTATTTAGTTAATATTTTGGAGTGCAGTGGGCAACCAGCTGGCTAGCAGCTGATTTTGTATACGGAATATCTGTAATATGCACTTCTCCGGGATCACAACAATCTTCATATTGTGTGTATACATTTGCACAAGAGTTGCATCCTGTTTTTCATGCATGCATTAAGAAGTGCTTGAGTCACCTCCTGTAAAATATGTATCACTATGTTTTGTGTTACCTCCAAGCTTCAGGTTAGAGTTCATTGCACTATAGACAGGCTTTCAGAATTCAAAAATAAATGGGTTAGACCAGATGCTCAGCAGCTTAATAAATGAGACAGCAATGTTGCATAAAGGAATAGACAAATATTAATTTTCTTAAATTGACTCTGCAGGTCTGTCAAAGGCAAGTGCTACTGCTTGACTACCACCTTATTTACAAGGCCATGGGGCCCAGAGAAAGCTGACTGAAATTAACAGAATTTATTAACACTGCACATACTTTCTTTGTACATGATTAATAACTATGGGTTTGAATATATCTCCTTTCCAGGCTGTCATGCATTATTCACTGAGTTCCAACCACGAAGCTTCAACCCATGAAGGAAATAGTGTAAAACACAGTATACACTCTTTACCAATTCCCATGCAATTCAGCTTTATTAGTAAGTAAAAAGAAATAAATATGAGAAAATAAATATCAGAACATTACCTATTAATGTTTTATAAACTGTAAGAAATACCCAGAATATCAGCTCATTAAAGAGCCTACTTAAAATATTCATATCAACACTAGCTTTTGTCT
This sequence comes from Excalfactoria chinensis, assembly GCF_039878825.1. Classification (NCBI taxonomy): domain Eukaryota; kingdom Metazoa; phylum Chordata; class Aves; order Galliformes; family Phasianidae; genus Excalfactoria; species Excalfactoria chinensis. Next base: position 9,653,473 of record NC_092825.1, on the reverse strand, counting down.
TCAGTCTCTCCCTGACTTTTCCATGTAATTCCTCTCTCATAATAGGATAAAATTAGTACCACTAAGATTAATTAGAGTTTGATATGTTTTATTTTCTGGAAAGATACTGCTTATTAAGCAAGTTTTCTGTTGTGTGACACTAATATTTTTGTATCTAATGCTTCATGGAACAAATAGGATTTTTTTTTAGGGAGAACTGAGTTTTTTTTAAAATGTGCTACAGATTTGATTAATTCATTTTATTGAGGTGATGGATGTAGAAGAGTTAAACTAGGCTTTAATTATACCTTTTATATTTTATTCTCAGAAAGAAAGCTAACATATACTGATCACCAATTCTTGGGAATGAGTGGGCTAAATATCCTGAAATTCTTAGTATGTACAATTATCACAGAGCCATAAAATGGATTGAGTTGGAAGGGAACTTAAAGATCTAGTACCAACCCTCTGCCATGGGAAGGGTTGCCATCCACTAGATCAGCATGCCCTAGGCCCCATCCAGTCTCACCTTGACTGCCTCCAGGGACAGGGCATTCGCAACTTATCTGAGCAGCATGTGCCATTGCCTCCTCAGCCTCTGAGTAAAAAATTTCCTTCTAACATGTAATCAAATCTTCCCTCTTTTAGTTTAAAGGCATCCCCCCTTGTCTTATCCCTATAAGAATATGGAAAGAGTAGGTTCCCCTCAAGAACTAGAATACTGCAATGCAGTGTCCCCAGAGCCTTGTCCTTTCCAAGGTAAATAAGCCAGTTCCCTTAACCTTTCTTCATAGGAGAAGTCTCCAGCCTTCTGATCATCTTCATGACTCTGAGAGAGGACTCAGTGAGGCTGAGAATGTTGTGGTTATTGAGTTTACAAAAGAGATGTCTCTGAGGAGACCTTACAGTGGTCTTTTAGTACCTACAAGAAGCCTGAGAAAGAATCTTGATTGGGGAACATAGTTGCAGGACAAGGGGGAGAAGTTTTAAACTAAAAGAGTTTAAGGTTCAGGTTTATCTTAGATGTTATAACAAAATTTTTCTTTTGAGGGAGATGAGGTTCTGAAACAGGTTTCCCAGTAAAGATTGCCCCATCCCTGGAGGTGTTCAAGGCCCCCTTATAGTCTAATATAATGTGTGGTGTCACTTCCCATAGCATGGAGGTTGAGACTAGATGGTCATTGAATCCCTTCAAACCCAAAATCACAGAATCACAGAATCACAGAAATCTTCAGGTTGGAAAAGACCTAGAAGATCATCTAGTCCAACCATTACCAATACTTCCCAGCTAAACCATATTCCTCAACGCAACATCCAAACGTTTCTTGAACACTCCCATGGTCGGTGACTCTACCACCTCCCTGGGCAGTGCATTCCAATGCCTGACTACCCTTTCTGAGAAGAAATACTTCCTAATGTCCAGAATATTGTATGAAGAAAACTGTTCTTATTTGCTTTCAGGATATAATGTCTAGTGAAAACATCAGCATTCCACTTGTGGGTAGTGTGTGGAGGAGGACCATAACATCTGCCCAAAATTTAAATCATTAAGTGCTATTTTTAAGAAATACCCTTAATTAAGTTATCTTTCCTTAGAGGTGACATCACAGCAATGGTTGCAATTACTTGGGAGAGTGAAGGCAAATGCTTACAGTGAATTTTCTCCAATGGGTATAAAGGTACAAAATGTTTTTATTCGAATAAAATATTCAAACAATGTAAATCTTAATTGTTATACACCTATATTCTAATATGTCATCTCTGGACTAGCTGGCACATGAGATAAGTAATTTCCATATTGTATACTTCCCCTTTAAATTTTAAAAATATGATAAGAAAAGTTTATGAGGTATGATACAAGTTAAACTACAGAACTTCCTTGCTGAGGATATCTGTGCTAGCTGAACCTCATACAGTGCTATAGATCTTCTATGTGCTGAGCTGAGAAACCAGGAGTCTACAGGAGGAGTTGCTGTATGGAAAAACTCAGAGACCAAGTAACTTTTGGCTATGGTGAAACACAAAGTGTATTAATCACTTCATGTATAATCAGACAGTGAGTAGTAGCTTCTCATGCATTAAAGAAGGAAGTACTAAAGTACTAAGTAGAATGGAATCATGCTATCTTTCAATATAGGTCATTAAAAAGATTATTATTAGTCTACTATGTCCCATTCAAATACAAATGTATTATAAAAATAATAGTGATACATGAAATTGGTTCTGTGAAATTCTATTTGTGCAGTTCACTGCACAACTAATTTTCTGGACTAATTCTAAGCAGAAAATATGTCTTTCATTTTCAGAATTTTTCAGGCTTTTAAATGTTCTGCTTCAAAGTAAATCTGGCCTCTTTCTTTTGCCTTCTCTCATTTCTTCCCTCCTCTCTTCTCCTGTAGAGGATCAAAATAGATAAAATCCACAGTCAGGACCCTACAGAGGGAGTGCTGATACATCATTAATCTATCACATTAGCTGACGAAAATGAACTAGAGAAAGTGACAAAGTGCAAACGCCCTGTGGGTAAGAGATATTGTTCAGCAAGTGCTCTTGAACAGACAGAACAAACATTAAAGCTGCCCCAGACTAAGTTAACAGTATACATCAAAGTTGTCAGCTGGAGGTGATTGTGTATGAGAATAAATACTTGTTCATTGGTCTAGAGAAATAACAATAGAAGTGTTCAATAGATAAACCAGAGTGAGATGTAGAAGAGACGAGTTCAAATTCCTCCACATGTCAGAGGCCACACTCAGCTCAGCTGGCTTAAATTTATTTTAACTTTCTCTTCCTATATCTTTCTTCTACATACTTGAAAAAAATGTATAGGAAATATTTTTGGGGAACAAAACAAAATGCTTTCTAAATTCCAACTTCATAAATTTCCACAAACTTACATTTTCTTGTAAAAAGGCAAACAGAAGCATACACTTTCTAGTTTATTTTTCTACCTTCATAAAAATAAATAAATAAATAAATAAATAATAAACTGCAAGCATGGTCAGTCAGTATATATATATATTCTTTATGTCCTTTGAATAATGGAGAATTTCCACTCTTGGAAGGTAAATGTTTAAGTATTCCTGTTCTAAACTGGCTTTCATGCTTAACAATTGCTTGACAGATCTCCTGTGAAAATACACATAGGGAGTAGGGAGTTTGGGGAAGGAGGAAAAGTGGAGCCCTGTTCTCATAAGGCAGGCTGTTGCTTCAGCTCATCTGAACCTGCTTTGTCTTAAAAATAAAATGCAATACTAGGAGCATATTTATTGCTTTTTGCTGCAGGCAGAGTTTGCTGTGGGTAGATCTTTATAGTATTTTTTGAAGCTATTTGGAAGCAAAATTCTATATGGTTGCCTATGTCTCGGAGTCCTTCCTTTTCCCTCCTTTAATGGTTGTGACTGCTGTTTGTTTAATTGTTCATCTTTTGCTTGCAGAATATGTTATGCTTTACCCAGCATGAGATAAACATGGTGATAAGATGGATCACACTATTTCCATCTACTTGAAAAACTGAATGGTATATTGACCTCACTTTGTTCATATCCACTATTTGGTCTCCATAAATGTTCAGAAAGCATCAGTAAATGTCAAGGGATGCTAATTTTTCAGCATGGAGTAATTCAGGGACACATCTTTGCTTCATATGCAATTCCATGTTGGACGTAATTCTGTCATACTGCCCCTCTGCTGCCATCTATTGCACAACAACAAAATATAACAGAATATTAGTGGAAACATTCAGCCTCCACTGCCATACCTCCAACATTTGCCTCTGATGTCATGGTCCAACATAATAAAATAAAAGGTATTACTTTCAGAGCAGCCACCATAAAATAGCATGCAATTGCTGTGATCCAATCCTTCTGTTTACAAGATTGTTTGCATTGTTTTTCTGAAGCTCTTTTTTAAGTGTGGAAGGCAGAGTTATGGCAAGAGGAAGTTTTGATGTTTCTGTTTACAGGTATAAGAAACATGATGTTTGGCACATCTCCTATATCCAGGATCGTGCCCGATTGTGAAATATTGGAAACTACAAATAAGACTGTTTCTAATGAGTGGCCTGTACTGCTACTCTCAAAGTCATTGTAAAAAATGCTCCTGGAAGTTTATACTTGCTTCAACTATGAAAAAAAAAATGAGATACACAGTCATTTTATAAATACATAGAAGCTAACTGCAAAAACGTATGGCTCTGTGTAGGTGCTGGAAGGGCCAATGCTGGTTCGGATCCCAGTGAGACTGAATAGCCTGAGGATTAGATAAATCAACATATAAAGTGGGGAAACACCCATAGTAGAGTGGCATATAGACAAGGATCCTAAAATAAATGGCTTGGTAGAGGGGAGATATTACAGGTATACAAACTTGCCTGAAGTCCACGATAATCCTACCCGGGGAGAAGGAAACATTCTGAGGCAGTACTGACTGCATAGTTATATCTGTAGATATTGATATCTCTATTAAACCTTTCAAGCACGTATGCTAACACAATTCTACCTTCCTTTTGAATGAGAGCAGACTCAGCTCCAAGTCTGTAAAAACATACAATACAATATGAAGTATTTTTATTTATTTATTTATTTTTTAATAGAAAACACTCTGTTTCTACTGTTTTATTTAGTTTCTCTTTTTAGAAATATTTTCCATTGTGTTTTATATATCTGGAAACTAAATAAATGATTTAATTTTAAATCAATCTGAATTTATTTTTAGGGGACTGAGTACTACAGTGTAACAGAAAAAGTTTGTTGAAAATGTGTGTATGTGGTTAATGGTGTCTTTGTATCCACCCTTACTATGGAAATAATAATAATAATAATTAAAAAAAAAACAAACAAACATAATTAACAGAATGAGTGATTTTAAAGTGTTGGTGGCTTAAATAGTCTGTTTAACTTGTTTTTTTCTCTGTGGTTTGCAATGAATTTCAAACAATATATGTAGAAATTCCATTATGGATTATTTTCTTTGATCTCAATATTTGGTAAACTTAGTAATTATGGAAAACATGAGTTAATGTGCACCATTCCACTTCTTAGCTATTAACATTAGAGAATTTGGTTTGTCTTTTTGTAGAAGGCAGCAGCATGGTGTTAACAAAATCCTTTTCAGTTTATGTTTTCAGTCTGTTGTCTAATTAGTTTATTTCAGAATCTTGTCATGCTGAGGACCCAGAAACTCCCAGCACTCCCAGAAACTCCCAGAAACATTTAAAGACTGCAGATGAGGCACAGAAGGCAACAACTTCTGGAAGTAAAGTTTAAGAGTCAATGAGGCAGTTTCTGAATGATTTAATAATACAAAATCACACTTACTGAGAGTTTCCAGCAATACCTATGTTACTGCAGAGAGTGTAGAGTTTCTCTTCTTTTAATCCATGTTGGAGAGAAGGCAGCAGCATGGGGTTAACAAAATCCTTTTCAGTTTATGTTTTCAGTCTGTTGTCTGATTAGTTTATTTCAGTCTCTTGTCATGCTGAGGAATGTAATTAATCACAATCAGGGATGAGCAGACAGGGACAAATTCTCTTAAACTGCTCATTTTCCCAGTGAAAATGTATGTGTCATTATATAGACTATATAGACTAATAGACCTCAGAGAAATACATCAAAAGGGTAGCAGAAAAGAAATAGCTTAAATAAGTTTGATCAAAAATGAGAATCAAGATTTTGTTTGGCAGGTATCACACCCAATTCCCTGGAATATTTCACCCAGTGGGAAGAGAGTGACTACAGCACACTTAACTGACACAGGTCAGGTGTGCCAAAACAATTTCTTAAATGTATTCTGAGCAAGCTGCTGCACATATGATCTATAATCACGTGTTCTAAACAAGCAATACATTTGTGTATGACTAATCAGTATTCCAGAGGTAAATTAGAGTAGGAAAGGGTAAATAAGGTTGAGTAATGTTATACAAATTTTGGGGAAGGCCCTTGTTCCAGCCCTTGACATGAGTACTAGAATGTATGTAGTTGGGCACAGATAAGCAGAGGGGAGTGACAGAGGCATAGCTATGGCCTTATCTGGCCTGAAGGGCTAGGGGCAGTTTTCAATATCAACCAGAGGATGGCTACTGGACTAACATCCCATCCCATTCTCTGGTCTTACAAGACCTCTCCCCTTCTTCAGCAGGCTATGCTGGGGCCATACTCCTAAGCACAGGAGATGTTGGCAAGGATGGAGCTCTGGAGGCAGGAGCTGAGATGCTCTCTCAGTGCCTCAAACATTCACATGGTACAGCTTATTTGTGTGCACGCTGAAAGAAACACTCAAAATCTGAATTAGAACTTCCATTTGTGGTTGATGAGCTTATCTCTAGAGGTGAAAACAGATCTCATTCAAATCAGAAAGCACCCTGTACAGTGTAAATTTTTCAAAAAAATATTTAAATGTGATCTCTCTTTTTATTTGTTTCTAGAGTACTATAGCTTTATATCATGTTTAAAGTGATATGCCAGCACCTCATCTTCAACATAATTTTTTACGTGTTTATTCACATTTTTGAGCAAAGATTTGGGTTTACGTTTAAGACCAAAGAGAGAATCTCTAACAATGAAAGTCATCCATCTCTATGTTGTTTTCTACTGAAAGGTCCTCTTTAGGAAAAGATTATATTTGCAGCACTCACAGCTAAGATGATGTATGATCCCATACTCTGCTTTACGTAGGACTGCTGCCTTTATTCAGTAGGTACATGTGGCATGCCTTAATGTATGGTTTCAAGTCTGTCTGTCTTCATAACCATCGTGCAACTTGATCAAGATTTATATCAAGTTGATCAGTCCAAGCAATTGTTTGCTAAAGCCTCACTTGCAAGCATACATAAAACTATTCTGTAACAATTAGCCACCACCAGATATATGAAATAAATAAGTAAATAAATTAGTAGTGGTTTTATATGCGTGATGAATGAAAACACTCATTTGATATGTGGTTAAAGCACTTCAGCTGACCATTGAAGATACAGAAAATTGGTGTCTAAAATATATTTGTCCAGCCACTATCCTGTAACGGATTAAATGGTACCTGCTACTTGACATAAGTTTCTCTTCTCCCTTCAGAAAGTTTTAAGACTGCTTTTAAAATTGCTGTTCATACCCTCCTACCTCAAATCTCAAATGTTTATCTCATCTCTGGTAAATCAGTCATATAAAAATAAATTTAATAAGAACATATCTTAAGGCTCTTATTTCTAGAAACTCTTACTCTTTTCCATTTTTCATTCTCAATTCACTGAAATATTTCAAATAACCATTCAATTTTTAAAAGTGTTCTGTGACTGTTATAATTTTCACATTCAAATAACATCTTAACCGTAATGTTAAAAATCACATTATATTCATTCCTTTCACCAGATGCACTGACTCATCCTGTCTTATTTCATTACTTAAAAAACAGTATGAAAGTGTACATACTTCAGCAAAAGCAGCAGATATGTCCAGAAACATAAATGTTTGCCATTTTGAACCACATTCTGAAAACTGATTTGTTTTTCAGTATTCCTGAAATCCCTTGTTTGGTTTGTGCATATATCTGAATATATGAAAAATCAGTTACTGAAAATATAGCATACCTAGCTATTATGCTTTTGGTCCTACTGTCATTTTTTTGTTTGTTTGCTTCTTTGTTTTTCTTTCCTGATCAGTGATTTTTAATTATGATTTCAGTTTTACTAATTCATTAACACTGAAGATCAAGACAAGCACAGAGCTTGTATTTTTAAAATGATATTTCTAGACTTATGTGTGCCAAGTGGAATAGAAGCTCTAATTCAGCTCATTAGTAACCCCAATTCTGCTATAAAATTAATGCAAACATTGTAAATATACATTTAAGTTGTGTTATGACATTCATGTCTAGAAAAAGGGACTTGATCAGTTCATATGAATACTACCAGGGTAGCTCCATTAATCAGATTTTGTTTCTCTGGCAGATCTAAATGTAAACAGTTGAGCAAGTGCAAGTTTGTGAAATGTGTTTATTATGCTACCCTTTTAACCCCGTGAACTGTTTAGTATACTTAATGTAGAACTGCATTAATCACTCTTTTCTAGACAACACTCAGTGTAAAAACTTTGCATTCCTAGAAATCTCATAATAATAATAAAAATAAAGAAAGAACATGGTTAATATATCAAAAAGTCATGGACAAAAGGAATTTCACTCTTTTTTTAGTATGCTCTGGTAAGGAAAGTCAGTGTTGTCCTACAACATAGACTCACAGACTGCATCAGCATTGTCTTTAACTCTTTCTTTATTGGCATGAAGACACTGGCCAGTGTACTATTGAGCCATTTCTTTCCAGTTTAGACAAGCTCAACGGTACTGAGAAAGTGCGATGGAGTTTAGATGGTAATTAAAAGAACAGACAAAGAAACAGTAATTTAATTGGCACAGGTGCACAGTGGCAATAGATGGATAACCTGGATACCTGGGAGCCAATGTGTTTCAAACACTTTGTTGTGAGGGAGAAGACAAAACTTCTGAAACACCCTAGCAACTTCCCATGAAGTTGTCAAAGAAAGGTTGATAACTCTTCTCCGCCAAATTGTTACCCCTTTTCTGACAATGTGTCTGTCTGGTGGCCCAGCCCTAAAAAATCAATGCTGTGTGCAGCTCATCACCACAGTTATGAATTTTCCTAGGGGACAGGAGATGAAAGTTTCAAACCTTTCCAAGCTACAAGGACCTTTAAACTTACTATTCTTCTTGTATTCTATCCTTTAAACTGCTAGGTGGCTCTTTACAAGTCTGTGCTAGAGTATGACCAGTTACAGTGCTGGTGAGTTACATTGCACCCTCACTAGTACTTGAATTCAGTACTTTCTGTCTATTCTGATGGTCTTACTGTGCTCAGAGACGTTTTCAAGGCTGGTTAATCTAGCAAACTAGCTTTTCCATACCTGAATTTCCTATAATAAATATGAATAATCCTTTACCAGATGGTACTAAATATCCACTGCTTTTATAAAATATATACACTGTATATATTCACTCATTCTTTAAAATTCTGCCCTCTTTTACATGTCTTACTTTAATTTCTTATCTTTTTTCTTTTCTTCATCCATCTCCTTTCTAGCCTGGCTAAAAAGAAATCAGTCTTCATGTTGAGATTAACATCACATTTGAAGAACTACAGTGTATGAATAAGATGATAGAATAAATTGAGTTTACCTTTTGCTACTTGTTAAACATGTAAAATTACTTTGAGGTTTCCCCTTTGAGACCAGGCTAATGAATCACTTTTTGAGTACTGTGATGAGTATTTGCCAGGTGAATGGGGATGAAGGCTGAGTATCATGAACTGGTTAATTGCAATTCACATGTTAATTCTAAAGAGAAACAGATTTTGAGGAACTCTTAGTCTCAGTTTATCCTAAAATATTTCAAATTCCTACATAATGAAATTAATTTTAAAAACACTTCTAAATTGCTTGGTGGGGAAGTACAGTGCAACCATGTCATTCATAAGCCTAGTACTTTTAATTTCAGGAATTTGCAGTAACCAAATGCCTGATTTTATTGCTTTCAATGGAAGCAATGTCTAAGATTTTGCTTGCAGGAGTTAATATTGGTATGAAATATGTAGTAAGTACAGCATGTTTTCTTTAACTTGATTTGGACCAGTGATTATGTAATGGTTGGCTGGTAAGAAGGTACCACACTCGGACACAACCAGATCAATATGCATTTACCTCTAAGTCCACCAAAGCAGTGGAGATAACAACAGTATGCCCAAAGTATATAGTTTGCCTTTCTTTACTATTTTAGACTTTTATAAATGCCATTCCAAGCTGAGCTACTATATTTTACTAGATTTATTACAGATACTAGATTTAAACCAATCACAAAAAAATCCACTAGATGGCATTTGTTAGCTATAAATGAATTAAACAGACTCTAATAGAGGACTAAAGGGAAAAGTTTTTCCTACTAACATCTGTCATATGCAGTATTTCAAGTGAACAGTACTGTTATTTATGAAGGAAAAAAGGTAACATTAAAACTGGATGGTAATCCAAAACATCAGAGACATAAAGGATCTCAGATCTTAAGGAATATGTAAACACAGTTAATCCTACAGCAGAATTCCTAGGAAGGTAAAAAAAAAAAAAATGTATTTAAACCTGACAGACAGGTGAACAAAATCAGTGCTTCTCAAAGGTAATTTTTATTTCACTTTCCTGGCAAAGAGGGTGTATTCCAACATGCCCAAGAGTCTCCAAAGGCTGTTCTTCCCTGTATGTTTCATTTCACTAGGATCCCAGCCTACACTGTAGGGTCTCAGACCCACCTCTTCTATCTAGCAGCATCTCTGCACCTGTGGTTCAGTGATCCCATCCTGGCTGCTGAAGCTATGTGGGCTTCACCAACCATCTCCCAAGGATCAGCAGTGCAAGAAGCACTGCAGGCACATGAACAGCTTACACATGTAGACATGAGCATATCTGGGTTTACTCACTTCCAGCAGTGAGCCAAATGTTCCTCTTAGTGCATCTTCTGCATATTCCTGCATATATAACTGATAATATATTTTTGTCTGGTTTTGGACATAATAAATATATAAGTAATAAAATAAAACTTTAACTAATTTCTAAAACCATTGTTGGTTGCTTTTGCCTCTTCAAGCAAATAATAAAAATAATAATAAATGCCCCTCTCTAGCTTTTCTGTAGACCTCCTCTTCTTTTCTTCAGGCTGAAGAGCTGTAGCTCTCAGCCTGTCCCCTGCAGGGAAGTCGCTACAGACCTCTCATAATCTTTGTAGCCCTCCTCTGGGTCCATTCCATTAACTCCATGTCCTTTCTGTGTCGGGAGGCTCCAGAACTGAACACAGTACTCCAGATGGGGGGTCACAAGAGCAGAGCTGAGGGGCAGAATCACCTTCCTCAACCTTCTGGTCACACTTCTCTTGATGCTACCTAGGATACAATTGGTCTTCTGGTCTGATCCTGAGCCTCTCACATCGATTCCCTGCCCCCATGAGTGGACATCCCAGCCTGGCTCTTTTTGAATTTTTCTGTGCAGAGAGCACAGAAATTTAAACTACAGACTAATAGATAGATCATGCAACATGTGATTTTTCTTTGCAAAAACAGGAGAAATAATTCCATCTGAAAGCACTCATCACAAACCTCAACTGCAGTCCAAAACACTTCCTTGAAAATATTCCTTCAAAGGCTTACAAAAGTTGTTTTTGCCCCATTTCCTGGCGTTGCAGCCCAGTGCCTCCAGACTGAAAAGCTATGCCCTGCTGATGGTTGGGGCACACTGAGAGTGTCATGTGGTTGTAGTGTGGTGTGAGGACAAGAGCTGACCCAGATTCTGATGTTAGGAGCTGGAGGGCATTTCCAAATCTTCCTGTTATGTTTTGTTTTCAGCCTAAGGCTTTTCAGCTGTCAGGTGTTCTCTCTTTCCAACAAAAATAAAAGATTAAATTGTATGAAGAAAACAAGCACATTCCAAAAACTTTCCTTCTAAAGTAAACTCAATATCCTGTTGGAAAAATAGCTTTGGTGGAAAACAACAAGCAAGAACTTTGTGCAGTTTTATCCTAAGGTCAACCATCGCTTTTTAAACCTATCCCATGTTTGCAGAGACACAACCTGCAATTGTTCAACGTAAGGCAATGAAAAACAAAATGGAAATCTTTTTCAAACGTTCACTGAAGGGTCTGTGTCAAATGTTAACACAGAATAATTTATCAAGCATCTGTTTGTTTAATTAAGACGACTGAGACACAATTAGGCAGGCAATTCAGTTAGCACTGCTGTTGATCTGCTTTGGGCATTTTGCCAATCGTTTTAGGAAACCAAAGAAGTATGTGCATATCAACAACTTATAACATTAGCACTAATACATTATTTAAAATGAAAATTGCATTCAAAGCCTATTGGAAAGCATTTGAGTGTGTTTAAATTATGGCATCCTTCTACTGTCCATAAGTCACAGCTTATATGTGATTTTTATTGATATAGTTTATTTTCACACTGAAGAGAGCTGAAGAGGTGGGTGCTATTGACGTTGACTCTATGTAACACTGAATATTCTCTGGTGATCATCATGTTATATAGTCCAATGCCTGTATTTCATGTTTTACCATTAAGGAAGTATTGCAGGCCTATTTCTGAAATGCAAAAGACAAGACAGTGTCTTTTATTTCTTAAATTCAAATCTCTTAATTGAGATTTTATTATGATACTATACACACATACATAAAATAAAATTGAAGAAAACCCTCTTTGTCCCATATAGTTAAAATAAAAAAATCATTCATAGTTCACTACTGTCATCTGGTGGCCACCTTGAAAACAAACCTCTTTTTTTTTTTTTTTTGAAAGGTTTTTCCACCCATAGTTAAAACTAGCTGATGAGATCTGTCTTTTATAGTCAGCCTCCACAGAGGATGAAAATCTTTCTCTCTGTGTTTTTCAGTTCACTTGGTCACCCACCCGTATCTGAGCACAGATTCCAGTCCATGTCCATAGAGGAAAACAGTGATCCATTGCTTATCAAAATTTGTGAGCTCCCATCAATGAGGGAAGTCTGCTCTGAGGTATGTAGGGCATTCCCACAAATGTGTAGTTCTCCTGCTTGTCTTACTCTCTGAGCTACACTTAAGGCTGATGTAAGAAAAATAAAACCATTGGGTTGTGACTGTGAAGAGAGCAACTGAGATTTGAGTTCCATGAGAAGCAGGAGAGAATTTAAATATGGTCTAGATTTAATTCCTGACATCTGTGCTATTTATTCTTCTTTCCCATAACTGCTCCTTCAGCTCAGCTACTCTCCGTTGACTCTTGGGAATTACTAAGCTCAGAGATGATCATGATTAAGATATAAAAGGGATGGCTGAAAGCTAGCACATGCCTCTGACATCTGCACTTACTGGAGGAGGAGGAGACACTGAAGGGCAGAAGTCAAGTTGCTCCTTCATTCTTAGTAGAGCCAAAAACAATTAATGGTTCATTCTTATTCATGGGAATGCAAAACAAAGAAAGGTAGAGAAAGCCAGAGAGACCAGCTATGCTTGTAAACTGAATGTGAGGAATGTTTCAATAGAAATTGATTTCTTTGTATGACTGTGGCAGCATTGACAAATTTCCACATGTATATACATACATTTAATATGAATAGAAGATAATTTCTTAATTACAGCAACTGCATGATGAAGCTGGTTTAAAAAGAAAATAACTATATAAACAGTTCATACATTAATGTTGCATTTTACCTTGGCAACAAATGTTTTCATCATGTATCACTGAAGGCTGTAGAAAGATAAATCACTGTCACCAAATTGCATGACATCTATTTCTAATATTTTTTCCCACACAGAAAACAGTAACTCCCATAGTGGATACTCCCCTCTGATTTCCCCACACCAATTGTGTTTGTTGGACAATAATAAGCCAGGCTTTTTTAAACATCTAAGTTTTGTATTCCATCCTTCGGGGAACAACAGTACTGTAAATATGTGTCTATAAATCATATTTACTTTAGTTATTTATATAATCTACTTTTAAAAAGCTACACAGTAAATATCAAAAATGAATAAAGAAGTTTGTTTAGCAAATCCTGAGGCTTTCTGTTACAGTACTTCACTAAATAAAGGGCTACACAATAGTTTCACCACACTCATTACTATTATGTAAACTGTGAGGCCCTAGTAGTACTGAAGTTCAGTTTTGTCCCAAACAAGAAAAGAAGTCAAAATCTGTAAAATTAAATATTTTGAAATACATAAGTTCCAATTATGATTGAAATAATGATGTAAAAAGGAATCAGTTTATTCTCATTTGAATGCTTAGGTTGATTCACGCAATGCATTGTTATAGCAACTGTGAATTTTACTAGGCCAGTTTTCTACCTACATATTCTCCTGGTAAAAAATGTTTGGAGTGCTATACTCTTAAATTCTAGTTCTCCCTCTCTTCAAAGACTACAAAATACTATTTTGCCTAAATTTTAAATCCAACTGCTGTGAGCGTTTGCACTTCAAAAATGGTATGTATAGAAAATTGATACTGAACACACAACACTATTAGAAAACCAAACCAAACCAAACCAAACAAAAAAAAAAAAACAAACAAAAAAAAAACCACAAAATACACTTGCTAATGTAATGTAATGTAATGTGATACAAACATTTGAAAATAAATGAAAAGTAGTTCTTGCCTTTCTTTTACCCCTTTTTCTCTGTACCTATTTTCCTGCATAACTTTTATGACAGAGCCTTGACTAATTTCCCCCAGAAACTACATCTCTCTGAAGAATTTCTGTAGCCTTTATAACCTCAGTATTTTGAGATTCAAACTTGAATGCACTCATTACCACTTTGTTTTTTTAAGGATGGATCAAGAAAAACTGAGCTTGAATATAGAGTTTTCAACGAACAATGCAAAAAGATATGATTAAGTTCATGTCACATTTGCACATGGAAAGTACAGTGATGCCTGGAATACAGTTGTCATGGGTTAACCTAAAATCTACCTGCACCCATGACAGGGGAAATAGACGGCCTGCAGGGCCGCTATCCCAAAAGGAAAAAGGAAAAAGGGAAAAGGAAAATAAATACAGCGGCAACGATCTAAGGTGGCACACTTATTTGCTAAATACTATATCGGAATACAGAATAACACAATATAATACAATATAATTGGAATTAAGGCTAATGAATCAAGTAAAATAAGAGAGAGTGAGTCCTGAAACCAAGAGGCCTACTGTAACTCTAGGCGAAACAGCTGGAATGCTCCCACATGGCTCCCCCTCTGGCTCCGAGGATCCAAGAGAGCGAGTCCAGCCCCAAAGTGAGATTATATAGAATCCGTGTCATATGACTGACTGTGGTGTTCCCTGGGACATTCAGTCTTCTTTTGTGAGCAGCAGATTCGTCAAAATTATCTATGCTTAACATGATGTTATGATGTGGAATATTGATAGCAAAATTACAAAATTGCAAAACCATGACAACAATATATTTTCTTTTTAAAAGATTAATTAACAATATTATAAGACTTAACAAGTGAATAGATCTAGTGCAGTTAGTATGCTCTTTTTTTTATGTGCAGGTAAGAAATTTTTTAATCTTACAGAACCAGCATCTCAATTTTTAAGTCTTCCAATTTTTGTTTTCTCCTATATGGCTATTCATAACTATAGGAACTGAAATAATTAGAAATTTAAATACATAAAATTTAAGCAAAAATGTTGTTTATTTGGGAAAACAAAAACGAAAGCAAACATACAAACAAGATACAAAGAAACAAAAGAACCACCCACTACAAAAAACAAAACTTTTACAGGATATACAGACATAAAGCCAGGACCACCATTACATTTAATAGTGTATGAAAACAAAGATGAATGGCCTGGTAAAATGAGATTCAAACTAACAGATTTATTTACTTTGTTAAGCAAAAAATAAAAATAAAGAAATACTGTGCCAGTATGTTTTTTTGTTTGTTTGTTTGTTTGTTTGTTTTGTTGTTTTTTTTTTTTTTCTTTTCATTACTGGCACATCAGTATTAAAAATCAAGAAACACATACATAGAAGCACGATCTAGAACTAATCATCTTACCTCAGATCACAAAACAATCCTCATGATGTGATAGTGGAAATACCCTTGGTGCTTTTGCAAAACTAAGTTTGTTACGCCAAGTGTCCTGGACAAATGCCACTGCATCTGGGGTTACAAAGAGAATCATTTTTCTGCTGGTACTCAAGTGAATCCAAGTAGCGATTTTTATCTGATTATGTTCATGATCACTGTGTGTTCAATTAAACCAAACATCAGTTCAACTAAATCTATGAAATCAGCTTAGAGGTACAATTCTGTTGCAGAATATGTGTTCTTTTTAAGTGTTTTAGGATGTAGATGTGAGAAAACACAGGACAGAAGTAACAATAAATACACAGTGTAAAATAATAATAAAATATAGATTTTAAAATATCCACCATTTATCCATTGAAATTAGAATTGTCCACTTTATTTAAATTAAATAAAAAACATAATCCTATTTGTTCAGTACTTTTTGTAGTTTCAGTCTTTGAATGTCAGCATTCAGATTTATGTTTACCTGAATATGTTATAATTTCAAATAAAATTTACTTCTAGTTCTTAAAGGAATAAAAGTTTTAAGTAAAACCCCACCTTTTTACCTACAAAGACTCAAATTTGGATTAATACACTTCAAAACATTGCTATCAATTCCTCCTCAATAGTTTATCTTCCACTGTCTTCTTGTTATAATTACAATAGTCTTTTCTCCCAAGTCCCTGATGATGTCACCTCAACTGTGTAGTCGTCGTGCTGGCTTCCTACTCAGCAGTGATTCTTTTACAAAAATCATGAACACAGACACAAGATTCTTCTAAAATATCAGGCAAAACAGTTTATCTGTCCATAGTTTCTCCATGCTTCAAAAACAGAAAAAATAAATAAATAAATAAAGCTAACAAGTCCAAACAACATCTGCTTTGCCTGTAGAAATGCACTCAAACAGAGCCTTTACCATTATCCATTATCTGAGAATTTTTCTAAACCCAATGTTCTATAAAACATTCAGTACATCAGATGTGAAATTTGAGAAACATTAATATCAGGACGGTACTGCTTAATGCCTTCTTGTTTGTTTGTTTAAAATAGAACTTTACATTTCATTAGAAATATGTTGCGGTTTCAGTTGCAGTCACTACATTGCTTAATTTGATCCAAAACTCTTTCGCTTTCTGGCTTGCTCTACTGAAATTCAGACCCTTGGCTTCCAAGGACTGACCTTCATAAACAGCCTTATCTCTGTAACAAGCCAACCCACAAGCTTGGATACATTTACTGGAAATTTTTGCAACTTTGGTTTCAGCATGAACTTGCTTTCTAGGCTGATTTTGATGACAACATAAAAGAGCTAAATTCAGAATTGCAACCGAGGAAATTAGGGTCTTAACAGCAAACAGCAAAATTCATCTTAATCTAAAATGATATCATGCTGTGCAAGTAAACTGTTAGTGAGCCTTAAAATGTTAAGAGTTATGATATGAAGTATAATTTAAAAGGAGGAAATAAAAACTCTCCTGAAGGAGAGATTTATTTTAAAATGCAAGGTAAAAATGCTAATATTTTGGTGTTTTTCCTGTTCAGACAAAACTCCTTGGAAAATATCAGTATGTGGTATACAGATGATGAGGAAAATACTGGGGGAAAACAAAATTAGACTATAAACAGTCAAATGCTCTATTTTCATGTCTTTCCAGAAGATGGTAGTGTGGCATACTGTTACAGACTCTTGCAAAGATTATCCAGTTTTGCAGGATGGTATTCACTGTGTTAAGACAATAACTAAAACTAAAAAAGAAAGTAATTTAGAATAAAATACCTTAAAAATTGCACTGAGCAAATTTAAAATGCAGAGTCATTTTCATCCATTTCTTTAATTTTAAATTTGGACATGATATTAACTGACATCAAGATATTAACGAAGGAATAGAATCATAGAATCATAGAATTACCCAGGTTGGAAAAGACCTTGAAGATCATCAAGTCCAACTACAGCCTAACCATAGTACCCTAACTCTAGAAACCCTCTGTTAAATCATATCCCTGAGTACCACATCCAAACGGCTCTTAAACACATCCAGGGA
Organism: Excalfactoria chinensis; assembly: GCF_039878825.1. NCBI lineage: Eukaryota > Metazoa > Chordata > Aves > Galliformes > Phasianidae > Excalfactoria > Excalfactoria chinensis. The sequence goes on along the minus strand of NC_092825.1, from coordinate 9,635,851 downwards.
TGGCGATTCAACCACCTCCCTCGGGAGCCTATTCTAATACCTAACTACCCTTTCTGTCAAGAAGTTCTTCCTACTGTCCAACCTAAACTTGCCCTGGTGCAACTTGAGGCCATTTCCCCTCGTCCTGTCACATGTCACTAGTGAGAAGAGACCTGCCCCACTCTCACTGTAAGAACCTTTCAGGTACTGGAAGATGGCGATAAGGTTTCCCCGCAGCCTCCTTTTCCCCAGACTAAACAGCCCCATCTTCCTTAGCCTCTCCTTGTAGGGCTGATTCTCCAAGCCCTTAACAAGCCTCGTTGCCCTTCTCTGGACCTGCTCCAGTACTTCCATGTCTTTCCTGTGCTGAGGTGCCCAAAACTGAACACAGTACTTGAGGTTAGGTCTCACCAATGCCGAGTACAGGGGCAGGATGACTTCCCTAGTCCTGCTTACCACACCTTTCTTGATACAAGCCAGGATGCCATTGGCCCTCTTGGCCACCTGGGCACACTGCTGGCTCATATTCAGCCGACTGTCCATCAGCACAAGGTCCCTTTCCATCTGGGAGCTTTCCAGTCACACTTCCCCAAGCCTGTAGGGTTGCCTGGGGTTGTTGTGACCAAAAGGCAGGACCCAACACTTGGCCCTATTGAAACTCATTCCGTTCACCTTGGCCCATCGATCAAGTCTATCCAGGTCCCTCTGTAGTGCCCGTCTCCCCTCAGGCAGATCAACACTCCCTCCCAGCTTAGTGTCATCTGCGAACTTACTGAGCGTGCACTCAATCCCCTCATCCAGATCATCAATGAAGATATTAAACAGAAGTGGCCCAAGCACCAAGCACTGGGGGATGCCACTTGTGACCGGCCGCCAACTGGATTCCACTCCATTGACCACAACTCTCTGGGCCTGGCCATTCAGCCAGCTCTTCACCCAGCGGAGCGTGCACCCATCCAAACCATGGGCAGCCAGCTTCTCTACCAGAATGTTATGGGGGACAGTGTCAAAGGCCTTACTGAAGTCCAGGTAGACCACAACGACAGCCTTTCCTTCATCTACCAAGCGGGTCACCTTGTCATCAAATGAAATAGGTTAGTCAGGCAGGATCTACCATTCATAACCCATAGTGACTAGGCCTGATCCCTTGGCTGACCTTTAGTTCATCCATGGTGATACCTGAGATTATCCTTTCCATAACCTTCCCAGGCACCGAGGTGAGACTGATGGGCTTGTAGCTGCCAGGATCGTCTTTCTGGCCCTTTTTGAAGACGGGCGTCACATTCGCCAGTCTCCAATCTACCAGGACATCTCCAGTCAGCCAAGACTGCCGAAAAATTATGGAGAGTGGTTTGGCAACCACATCCGCCAACTCCCTCAGCACTCTAGGGTGCAGCCCATCCAGCCCCATGGACTTATAAACATCCAACTTTCAAAGCAGGTCCAGAACCATCTCGTTGCAGATCACGCAGGGCTCGTTTTGTTCCCCCTTCCCATCTACCAGTTCAGGGGCCTGTGTTTCCAGGGAGTTACAAGCGTTAGTACTGAAGACTGAGGCAAAGAAGGTATTAAGTACATCAGCCTTATTCCGATCCTCAGTGACCAAGTTGCCCTCAGAATCCAACAAGGGGTGGAGATTTTCCCTAGCTTTCCTCTTGCCGTTGATGTGTTTATAAAAATATTTACTATTCTCCTTAATCTTAGCAGCCAAACTCAGTTCTAGCTGCATCTTGGCCTTCCTAATTTTCTCCCTGCACAGCCTCGCTACATACCTGTAATCCTCATAAGTAGCTCACCTACTCTTCCAGAGACCGTAAACTCTTTTTGTTCTTTAGATCAAGCCAAAGATTTCTGGTCAGTCAGCCCAGCCTCCTCGCCCATCGGCTCATCTTTCGCGATTTTGGGACAGTCAGCTCCTGCGCCTTTAGGACAATTTCCTTAAAGTATTCCCAGCCTTCCTGGGTTCCCACACTCTCCAAAGTTACTCCCCAGGGGACCTTCTCAACCACAGTCCTAAGGAGGCTGAAGTCTGCCCTCTGGAAGTCCAAGGTGGCAGTTCTGCTGACTCCCCTCCGCGGTTTGACAAGGATCGAGAAGTCTAGCATTAAGTCATCACAGACTACAGGATAACTTAGAAAGAATAAGTTTTGGATTCTGGAGATTGTATTAATGTGCTTGAGGAAAAGAACCTTTAAATAAATCCAGAATGCATTTTCCTGTGGTAAGCAAGCACAGCCAGTGCTTATATCAGCTAATGTTTATGCTCCTCTGAAAAGTTTTTATGTATTTTAGAACACAGGAAAGATCTAAATCTCTATTTAATACAAGTAAATGGGAAAATGGGATACAAAACCAGAAAATGTTACTATATCAAATATGTATTTCAGAATATGAAAGTATGCTGGCTGCTCCGAAAGTAACGCCTCCTATTATATTATGTCAGCCCGCAACATCAGTGGAGAATGTTTGTGGTATGGCAGTACAGGTTGAACCTTTCTTACCGTATTCCATTACATCTTGTTTCCATGTGACAAATGGCAGCAGAGGAGAAGCCGGACAGAATGGCATCTAAAATGGAAGTGCATATGAAGTAAAGATATGTTGTTGAATTCCTCCATGTGGAAGCAATTGCACCCAGTGACATCCTTGACACTTGCTGAACTTTCTGTGGGGACCAGACAGTGCATGTGAGCACAGTGAGATGATGGGTGGTGCGTCTCAGAAGTGGAGACAGCAATGTAAAAGACAAGTCATGTTCTGGTTGGTCATGCATGGCTGCTACACCACAAAATGAAGAGTGTCTCAGAAGTGGAGACAGCGGTGTAAAAGACAAGTCATGTTCTGGATGGTCATGCATGGCTGCCACACCACAAAATAAAGAGTGTTTCAATTAGCTCATCCATGCAAAGTGGCTAAAGGTAGTTACTATGTTGAAATATACTGCTGTGTGCTGAGAATTTTCTCTATTAATTAGTGCTATTATGTTTTTTGTAGTCAATGTAGTTTTTATGGGAAAAAGTAGGGGTCAATATTTTCAGAGCAAAGTATGTAATTTGGCAAATACCATGTCAGAAATTGTAATATTTACTTGATTTATGAGTTTAAGTTTTCAAGAATCTTGGTAATACAAACTAAACCTTTGAATTCTAGATCATTTTTTGCCTTACCTATAGAGGCATTTAGACTCCCTGTGAAACAAACAAACAAACAAATAAACAAAGCAGGCAATCAAACAAAAAAAGCCCACCAGAATTGCTTCTGATATTATTTTCAAATAATACATTTTTGGATTCCATATATGGGACCAAATTAAGCAATTACTGAATCAGCTAAGTTAGATTTAATTAAAATTTATCAACTAGAAAATCATCTAGAATCAAAGAATTTGAGATTTTTTTTTTCTTGGTACTTTTCATGTCTATTAAATCACAATAAAGCTCTCTAAATCAAAAGTTTTCAATTTCAAACTATATGGGGATTTACATCTATTTCTAAGTCATAAGAAGAGCTGAATATTTTTCCCTGAAGGTATGTATATACTGTAAGTTAACTTTCTGTAATGGTCACCTAAAGTCCTGTCTTTCTGGAAAAGAGATTGATCTGAAACACTTTTAGAAACTTGAGTTTATTTAAGTGACATCACATTGACAACTTCTCTCTAGACTCTGACAGATAGTTCTTAAACCTATGCATTTTGCTGTGATCATCTGTCAGATATTTTAATGGCAATATTGTAATTCCACACATCAAAGAGTTGAAAGGGTTACTGGCTTGTGATATCCTTGTCCCTAACAATAAGAGAACCAGCGAATCATACGAAAGGGCTTTTAATATTGATCCACAAATGTTAGCATACCTATGCCACTGAAGTCCTCAGCTCCCTGTAATAGTAAGTATTAGGACTAGAGTAAAAAATTGCAACCATGACCTTCTCCAAAGACAAAATGTAGTCTTCCATTCAGAACAGTCAGATTTTACAAATAACACTGCTGTACTTTCACCACTTTTTCCATTTGTCACAGGTAGTTGTAGTTTGAGATAGTCACAGTGAACACGTAGAAGAGTCTTGCCACAAAACCAAGGCCAGAAGAATCTTTTTACTCCTACTCGAAAAATCACAAAAATTAACTATCTATCTTTCAAACCAAATCTTAATTACAACATGTGAACACACAGGCAGTGATGTGTGGTTAGAGTGACCCTGTGCGTCAGTACAGTTTGATTTTCTGATTTTTTTTTCCATATGTGACAAAATATTTGTATCTTTTAATTTTAAGTCTTCTAACTAAAAGTCTATGAATGTTGCAAAACACATGTACAAACTAACCATGGCCCCTAATATGTCATCTGTATCCCTAGCAGTGTCAATGAATGCTCTAAAACCTTGTTTATAGAATGTTAATTTCCTGTATATGGAACTTAACTGGAAAGCACTATATTTTTTTCATAATTACGTCATCATACTTCTTTCCAAATGAAGAACAGAAATAGTTATAGAAGATGATATATTATGATATATTCAATTCTGATGATCACTGCCATCTTCATTCAATAAGAGGCCTTTACAGTTTCTCAACTCTTTAGTATTAGTAAAATTCTTTAGAAATAATTATTTTCCTTCAGTATGTGCTGGATTTTCTTTTTCTTTTTTTTTTTTTTTTTTTTAATTTCTCTTTTCCTTTTCCTTTTTTTTTTTTTTTCATTTTTCTTTTTTTTTTCCTCTCTCACCATAAATTAGAAAAAATAATAAGAATCTGTATCATGATTGAAGTCAAACACCAGAACAAACTTTCGTAGTAAAGTGGTTGATGCACTAAACCTGTCAGTGATTAAGAGTAATTTGAATAATGCTCTTAATAATGTGGTTTAAATTCATTTAGCCCTGAAGTGGTTAGGCAGTTGAGCCTCCAGATTCACCTCTCTCCCCTCCACTCCCCTCCTGTCTCTTTGCCCCTTTCCCTCCCTTCCTCTCCCCTACCCTCCCTCCCATACTATTTGTGTTACAAAATGCAAACAATTGTTTCCTATTTTCTATGTGATTGCAAAGCTCTTTCATTTTTTTTCCTCTTCTCTCTGTGTCATGTGTCTACCACCTTCTTCAGTGTCTAATTATCTCAGATCCACTATTCCATTTCAGATGCCATTCTTTTCAGTGAGGTTTTGGGATATTTTATTTTTATTCTCCAGGAGCAGATTCCTAAAATTACTATCCCACCTACACAGTGCTAATGTGTACAGTGAAGTCTGTACCATGGATTAGTATCCCAATTCTATGCTGGTGGGCTGAGCAAGCAGGACAGGAGGTACCAGACTAAGCCTATAATTGTTATATAGTCACAGACTCGTTCAGAGAGTTTCTAAGTAACAATTCATTAGTAATCAGTATTGAAACAATTGATTAGATGTGAACAGAAGGCTGGATTAGCAGACTTCGAATACTTACTGGAGATGCCTGAAACTATGTAAGTATATGTGAGAAAAAAAAGAAAGAGATTTATTTCAATATTATGTCACTGAACAATGAAATTAAGGGATTTAGACTGTTACCATCTGTTATGTCTGGTCTGTAATTGTCTTGACGCTTCAAGGCTCTTATGACTGCAGCTTCTTAATTCCATTTTCTGTCTTAGTGCCTTAATTGCTTAGCTGGCTATCTCACTCAGGACTGTGTTATTTTTTGAAATTTGAACAGGTCATAACAAAGTAAAGGTCTGCTTGGGAACAGTGTATCTTAAGAAAATAACCAGAAATAAATAATATACACAAAGAATAAACCTGATGATTTAATATGAGGCTGAGCTTTATCCAGTTCCACTGATCTGTCTGTGAGCCTGTTACTTAACTCAGTGGATGAGTAAAAACATTTCTGCCTTGCTCCTGAAAATGAACATTTAAAAAATCTGTTTAGTGGAACTGAATGAAACAGATCCAAAGTCGTGATTCATGTATACAGGTGCTGGGCAGTGAACTCTGACAGTTCCCAGACACTTCACCAGTTGGCCTCCAGACTCCCTAGGCTATCACAGATATCCCTGTTCTGAGCTGCTTAGGGCTGAGCTCCAGTTGGAAAATATCATCAAAGTTCCCTGAGTGACTAGGTTCAAGAATCAGAGATGTTAAAAGTGAAAGAATTTCCTAATTTTTTAAATAATTTCTTAAGATCATACCACTCCTCCAAAACATTTCTTCAAAACGAACTCCAACCATCATCCTAGAGCCAAACACAGAGTTTTGAAGAGACTGTAACTCTCATGGGTCAAAATACTCAGGCTTTTTATTAATCTTCATTCTTGTTGTATTATTTTTAAACATGTAAGAGCTTGTAGCTTTAGGTTATCCCAGTTAGAGGAAAGCAAATCTACTTCTGCTCTTTCAAAGAACAGGTATGGAAACTCAGGCCTGAACATGGAGGTATATCAATTATTGCATAACCTGTGGCAAAGCACAGGATAACATATAATTCTAAATTTAGCAATTGCTGTCACATAGCTCTGTTGCTTGCTGTGAGATGTGCATGTTTTTCTGATTCTGGTTCAAGACACTGGTTACTTTGAAGATATTTAGGCTCTGTTTTTCCATTTTCCATATATCCACAAATTCTGATTCCTTACTGTCTTCCAATTTCCACTTTTTATTTTATTTTATTTTATTTTTTCATGAAAATAATCTGACAGCTGAATAACCACAGATAGTGCTTACCATATTTTTCATGAGACAGATTCTATTTGTAGACTGGCTAAATTATACCACTAATACCACAGAATCATAGAACGGTTTGGGCTGGAAGGGATCTCAAAGATTGTCTGGTTCCAAACCTTGTCTTACAGGGAGAGACGCCTCCCTCTAGACCAGGTTGCTCACATTTCCATCCAGCCTGGCCTTGAATGCCTTCAGGGAGGGGAAATCCATAGCTTCTTAGGGCAATCTGTTCCAGTGTCCCACCACCCTCACAGTAAAGAATTTCTTCCTAATGTCTAATCTAAATCTATCCTCTTCTAGTTTAAAGCCATTTCTCCTTGTCCCACCACTACATGCCCTTATAAAAAGTCCTTCCCCAGCTTTCCTGCAGGTCCTCTTTGGAAACTGAAAGGCCACTGCAAGTTCCCCCATAGCCTTCTCTTCTCCAGGCTGAAGAGCCACAAATCTCTCAGTCTGTCCCCATAGAGGAGGTACTCCAGCCCCTCGGATCATCATACTGTTTCTCCTCTGTACCCATTCCAGTATTATTGCATCAAAGCACCATTGACGCTTTTGGAATAAGTGATCAGAAAGTTTACCTCTAAGAATGATGGAAATGAGCCATATATAAAGACAAAATAAGAAATGATCTACAAAAGCAAAGAAAACCCAGTGGACACTGACATAAAGAGCAAGGTAAAATGACTATAGCTTACTAGCAATATTTATGTCCTTTCACATACACACCAGAAAGAGACACACTCATGGGCTGAGCTATTTAGGGTGTTTCATTGAAATGCTTTACTGCCAGAGAAGGAATCTATTGTTATCCCCCAATTCTTAAGTAGAAAGGCAGCTGAAGAAAGGATTTAAAAACAATTTCAAATCTAGTTATAAACACGGCATTAGTATTCCATGACATAGTAGTGCAAGCAATGACAAGAAAGAGAGTATGATATCAAACAGAACTTGTAGGAAAATACATGAAGATAGAATATAGATATCTATACCAAAAAATAAAAAAATTGGCAAAGTTACCGATTCTTGCAAAAATTGGTGTATCATAATTAAACAAAAAACTGTCCCTGGTTTATATCTTATCTGAGACGGAGAAGGCTCTAAGATAGTATTACTTTATTCTTACTGGCTAAGTTTCACACTATAGAAAAGGAAGCACAGTGTTGAACTGTCACATTTTCTTCCAACAGTTACAGCAATACAGAGAACTTACTCTAGTTAGTTCCTAATTTTAGGTAAGAAATTTTGCATCTAAATTAGGAGTGCAGTTGCCTTCGAATTCTATATACTTAGTGAATAAGTTTCCACATAGAAAGATTCAGATGAAGATGATAGGAACACAGTTCTATATTTCTTTGAAAGTCTTCCTCCTCCTGCATGTGATTCTTAGAACTATAACACATTGAAGTAGGTCTCACATTTTGAAAGACATTTATTCTTATTTTATTCAGTGATACCCAAACTCTCATATCACAGACAGACTATTATCAGCAATTTGAGCCCATGTCATTAAATTCAAAGAAAAAAAAAGAAAAGAAAAAAAGAAAATTTCACCTGCTGATCACTTCACAAATGCTGAACAGAACGGACGAAGACTCAAAAAAAAAAAAAAAAAAAAAAAAAAAAAAAAAAAAAAAAAAGTGTTAAAAAATTAATAATCTGATTTTTCATGATGAAATGGAGAAAAAAAAAAAAAGAATAAAATGTATTTTTTCTTTTAGATCATCAAGTCACTGAAATTTTCATGGGATGAAAAATATCTGACATCACTCAAAAGAAAAAAACAAACACTAGAGGTTGCACCTGTTGCAAGAACAATCATATTGATGCCAATAGCAGGCTGAACAGACATTTTTGGAATCAAATGTACTAACACAATTGCTCTTGAGGTCAGCTGGATAGTTTTGTTTCCATCTAATTCAACACACAGTTCAATCAGTGCCTTCCAGTGTATTATTATTTGTTCAAAATGCATCCTGCTGCAAAGTCTAAGCAGTTACCAGAGAAAAACTGATCCAATTATTTGTGTTGCCTGGAAATAATGAGGTTGTAGACTAAAGGAAAAAAGTAGAAGGTTAAATGCCAAGTTTTTATTTATTTATTTATTTATTTTTTATCAGTTTTTAAGTTTATAGAATATTGCAATGTTTTTGGGTTTTGTTTTTGTTTTAATATAGAGCTATGTTATTACTGTGTGTTACTATTTCTTACAATAGAATCTAAAGTAATTAAGCAAATACTTATCCAAACATTCCAAATGGAGAAAATCATAGAATCATAGAATCCTTAGAGTTGGAAGGGATCTGTAAAGGTCATATAGTCTGACTCCCCTGCAATGAACAGGGACATGCACAATCAGATTAGGTTGCCCAGGGCCCTGTCCATCCTCTACTTGAAGGTGTCTAGAGAAGGGGCATAATTCATACCTCTACGTAACATGTTTCAGTGACTCATCACTCTCACCGTAAAAGACTTTTCCTTATATCCACCCTAAATCTACTCTCTCTGAGCTTGAAACCATTTTCCCTCATCCTATCACAACAGATAGAGTCTGTTGCTACAGTCTGTGTCCCCTTCTTTCCTGTAGCTCCCTTTTAGATACTGGCAGATCACTCTCAGGTCACATCAGAGCCTTCTCTTCTCCAGGCTAAACAGCCCCAGCTCTCTCAGCCTGTCCACGTAGGGGAAGTGTTCCAACCTTTGGATCATTTTTGTGGCCCTGCTCTGGATACACTCCAACAGGTCCACTGTTCTCCTGTACTGAAGACTCCACGTCTGGACACAATGATTCTAGGATTCTACATATTATTTGGTCTCTTTTCCTTGTGTGTTCTAATCTGGTAATGGTAAACATCTGTAATTTAAAAAACATAGTTTATTAGTCTAAGATATTTTATTCCTACTGTTATGCCCAAAATTTAGTATTTTGGAAAAGAGGAATCACAAGGAATGCATTAAGCACACAATTTCTTGCTAGCATAATTGAAATATTAAGTGCCTAAAAAAGATGTGCTACATGACAAAGTCATTTTTTTATAGAAAAAGCAGAAGAAATATAAAGTTAAAAAGAATAACACTGTAAAGAAAGAAGTGTCATTAATGCGGTTAACCCGTGACAATGATAATGATAATTATGCAATTTAAATTGTTACGCAGAAACATCTTAGATTCTTCCCCTTTTCCTGACGTTGGACTCACTTGTCTCCTGCTCATCCAGATCCCAATCTTCTGCTGGGGGGTGTTATGTTGAATTGTTTGGAGTCTTCTCTGGAAGAAAGATGATGTTTCTATCAACAGCTTTGTATTTTTTTTTATTTTTATTTTTTTTCTTCTTCTTGCTTTATGATCTACTTAGTGTTTGCTAACAGAGTTTTAACACCTTTTCTCATTCTGTATTTGTAAATCTTAATTTATCTGCTAAATTTTGATTATGTTAAATACTTCTTGTTGTTACAAATAAAACTTGTTTAGATAGCAATAGATTTGGATTTCTTTAACTGACAACTTACAAGGAGTTTACAGTCATGGGGTCATGGGATAATAACCTATACCCAATCTCTTCTCACGCCAGCCCTGCACTTCTCTGCACTGCATCTTGTCTCTGCTACTAGGCCAAGGCTCAGTGTCTTTACATGACATTGTTATGTTGACATTGAATATATTCAGTTCTGAGCAAAATAATTACTTGTCACATACCCCTTCTAAAACTGGGGTTTTACCGAACATTGCTAAGTAAGATGTAAGAAAAGAAGAAGAAAAATATATATATCCTGTTGCAGCTAAACTACTTTAAAAAAGGGCTCAATCACTGAAAGGGAAGTTTAGACAAGAAAATATTACAAATCTCTGTTTCTCAGACCTTGCAAATTCATGTACGAGGTCTATTGCTATTATAAGCAATGATTTGCTCATAATTCACATTGTCCAGCTAAATAAAATAATTAGATGTAGACATCTCCTATTACATCTATTTCTTAAATTTCAGATCACAGTTAAGTTGAAAATTCTGACTGCATCCAAACACAAATTGTCATCTAAGACAATTCTGTGTGGCTCTTAGCCACCTGCTGGATTAAACCACAACAGAAAGTAGATAGAGGATATTAATTACTTTGTTTTTGCTATACACTCTCTGGATGGCTAAAATGTTCTCTGGAAGAATTACCAATCACTGATAATAGTTAAAGTGTTGGTTTAAGATTTAAGAGTACTTGGTCATAATCTACTATTTTCCTCTTCCCTTCTATGATGTTTTTCCAATTATCTACATTTGTACATAATATTCCAGGGCTGTGAGCCAAATTATGCTTGGCGGATTCTATGTTTTACCACAGGTCAATGAGTTTCCTATTACCATGTAGAATAATGCACTAATTTGGCTAAACACAGCTCATGTGTGGTCTGTATTAAATAGTACATATCGCCTAATTCTAGAGTATATCTTAATAAGTATTTGTCAATAGCTAAAAAGGAAAAGCTGAATTCTGCTTTTAATTGTCTCTAATTGCACAGAACTAAAATGTTATTTATATAAAATCAACCTGTGATGAAAGTGTAAATTACTACTTGTCTATTGCTATGTGTCACTCCAGATTAATTTTCAAAGGGAACCGCCAGTGATTTGCTCCAGGAGGTGCACTGCCAGCCACCGTTTTAATGCTTAGCAGGGAGCTAATTTTATACAGACTGTGATGGTGTCTGAAGAAATAACCTGTCAACCAATAATGCTGGGAATCTATATGTCCTTATAATCTGTTCCAAATTAAAAGAAATGAATCAAATCATGACCACTTAGGTAGTCTTTCCTTGTTGTGATGTAAACAGGAATGTTGTTTCAAATACTAAAGTTATTAAATGCTCCATTAAAAGATTTAGTAAGTTAAGTATAAATGCCTATTATTCTCCGTGATTTCCTCTTACTTTCAAAAAGAAAATATAGTACGGTCAACCTATATTTACATAAAGATTGATCTAGTTTTGTGACAGGATAAAGAACAGCAAGTAGACCATGAAGCTGTGAATCAAAGAATCATAGAATATTTTGGGTTGAGAAGAGCCTTAAAAATGATCTTATTTCAGTCTTTTCCATGGACAAAAACATCTTCTGCCAGTCCATGCTGCCTGAAGAACACTTGAACACTTGCAGGGATGGGACATCCACAAATGTGTGGGCAGCCATTTCCAGTGCTTTACCATCCTCTGAATAAAGAATTTCCTCTGTAATATGTAGTCTACATCTACCCTCTTTATTTTCATGCTGCTACTCCTTGTTCTGTCACTACACTCCTTGATAAAGAGTCTCTCATAAAGAGATGATTGTGATAAAATCTATTAACAAGACACCAAAATCTGCCCTGAATTTTGCAGCTGCCAACACAGGTTAGAAGAATGAAAATTACTCTCTCTATCCTCCTTTATCCTACCTACTTTGAAATACATTTCAAAGTATGCATGATTCACATTACATGCTAGGTAAGTATTTTTTAAAGTAGTTTTTAAGATAGCTGTAATAGTAATAGACATCTCTTTGGGCTAAAAATGAATAGGCAGCTCACCCAATGTGTACATGTTGCCATATTGCCAGCTTTTCTGAACAGCTGTTTTTCATTTAAAGAACATATATAACTAATTGCTTGCAACTGTAGATTTTTCTACACCTATGACTGGGTACATAACACTCACTGAATTGTTCTTGGCTATCTAACTTAATAACTTTATGAGAGATGGCAATATGTTATAATGTGAGAATAATAAGCAACAGCTTATTTAAGTAGAGCTGAAAAGTGCTGAGCTGAACTAGCTGGGCAGCATATCTCTGTGCTCAGAATAAGGAGGGGAAAAAAAAAATCAACAACTAAAAAACACAACAGTAACATTATTTAATCTTCAGGAACTTCAAGAAAACACACCCCTGGGTATGTTTAAAAATCGTTAGGATGTGGTGCTCAGGGACATGATTTAGCGGAGGGATGTTAGGGTACTATAATTAGGCTGTGGTTGGACTCAGTGATCTCTGAGGTCTTTTCCAACCTGAGTGATTCTATAATTCTATGATTCTATGATTTTTAGCTGTATTTTCCTGAAATTCTTCTAACAACTTCAATTTTTCTTTTGTGTCATCACTCTATTTTCTGTAGAGTCTTACAGACAAGTAAATTAACAAAAAAATTTACCTTCTTCAAGCTTTGTCTTGGAAAAGTGATTATGAGCTCATCAATATCACTGCTTGGTACTTATGTCAGAAGTAGATGTAACTGTCTTTGCGGTTTGGTATTTCTCATCAAAGTATTCCCTGGTACTTCTGTTCATAGATTTATTACTTTCAAGTTTTTGCAGCTCACTTTCTTAGTTTAATGTGACATTTTTTAAACTTGGCTACCTCTGTACTACTTAAGTACTCCTCCTTCAGTGATCATTAGTCATCTGAAACATAAATAACCCTCCACTCCAGGTTAAACTGGTGTCAGCATGTTGTGTTGGCTGGAGCATTACTTTTGTTTGTCTTCACATATGTTTCAAGACTAGTCTTTCCCTCATGCCGTGGGATAGTCTGTACAGACCTCCACAATTTCACCTCTTTTGTTTCGTTCAGACCCAGCCTTCCAGAGAGCACTTCATTGCTAAATGGAAAGTTTTAATTTGGCTTTCCCTATTTTTAAAATATACATGTACTTGCCTTCCTGGAAGTCTACAATATTTCACTTGTCTCAAAGGGCTTTTGGCAGACTGCTTCGGTGTCAGTTTTGTGTTTAACACATGACTTGGCTACAACTTCTGTTTGCATGATTGGGATGAGACTTTAAACACTTTGAGGTTAAAAGATTCCTCAATAGTGGGTGGGCATATTGTGTAATTTTCCTTTATAGCAATTGTATTTTCATATCTGAATCCTACTTAGTCTGCACTAAAGATGTTTCCATCATCATGATAGCTTTTAATTTTTCTGGGTGGCAAATTGATTAAATAAATAATGGAAGAAAAATTATGCTTGTAAATATGCTTTTCCCATCACAAGATCACACTATGCCTACCAGATAAAGACCAATAAACTGCACTTAAACCTGTTAACAGTGAGACAATATCTTTTGGAAAGGAGTTTTTTTGTTGTTGTTTCTGTTTTGTTGTTGTTGCTTTTGTTGTATAGTTTCATTTTGTTTTGTTTTGTTTTGTTTTAGTTTTCCTACCCTTACTTATGGCTGTGAATAATACAGTGCATCATAATCTATTATGTATAAAACACACATAAATAAGTGAAAATAAGTCTAAATGAAGCAAAACTTGTCCATTCATTCCTAGTGCTTGCCTCCTGTTCTTGGTTAAGTTTCAGCCATTTAACTTTATTTGCATGTACACTTACTGCACTTTAAATAATTTGATCCTGATAACAAAGCTTTCAGTAGCTTCATTTCTAGTAGGTGTATAAATCTACTTTTTTTTGTAGTGAGTTAAAATGAGTATCAAACTCATATTTTTAAATTGTATCTATTGAATAAAATCAGAAATTACAAATTTAAACTATTTGTCTGTATTAAAGTCATAATTGTTTAATAAGTAGGAGAGGAATAGTGGAATCTGGTCATGTGGCTACACAAAAATTAAAACATAACTACTGTGATCTCAAGAGGCACTCCCTATCAAGAAGGTACAGCTTCCCAAAATCCTATGATTCTGGATTTTGAAGTCTTCATGTAAAATAGTTCTCTTAGGCATAAAAATAAAGGAAAGGACAGAACATATATAAATATCCACTTTGAATGCCTCAGTAAAGACAAGTTATAACAAAAATCCGGTGTTAGTGTTAGTCCATAAACTAGAACAATGCCACACTACAAGTATTTGTTTAAAGTATATAAATCCTTCATAAATTGAACCTTAATATAAACTGTAACCATATAATTATAAAACTGCAAGTGGCCAACCCTACTCATGTATCACAAAATCTTCCCTTCGCCAGTCTGTTTTGCAGTGTTCGCTAGAGGGAAGTAAACAACTGGAATGCCCAAACTAAAGCAAACATTTATGATTGTGAATCATAGTCCAGCAACCAAAGAAAAATATGAAACAAATTTGAGTCTTCATTCTGTCATCTTCGTTATTTTTAAAGAGTAAACTTAGAGTTAAAATGGGAAGATCAGAGACTTATAACAAGATCTGAAAGTCAGGAATATATAAACATCTTTAAATTGTGAACCTCACTAGCACCATTAGGAAATTCAGATTCCCACTCATCTCACTCTCAATGATTTTTGTAAATACATATCAGCATCATTACAGAGTCACATTATCAGTCATGTTTCTCTTTATTACTGCTTTTTCCTTTTTTTAATTGTTTTTTATTTCTTTCTTTTTTTTTTTTTTTCCTAAGACAAGTCTACTATTTTCCTAAAGTGGTGACACCATCATTTCTATATAACATGATGATTTAAACAACCACTGGATCTAGTTAGAGAATGATCTAATGCTGAAGCATGTAGGGCAAAAAGCTCCCCCCCCCACCCCCCCTTTTTTTTTTTTCTTTTTTTTTTTTTTTTTTTTTTCTTGTAATCTGTGTCATTCTAACAAAGAGAAGAAAACACACACACACACCAAAATAAATTTCAGTGCCATAAGGCTGTAATTATGGGTGGGACATTCTAAAGGTTTGAAAAAAAGTTATTCACTGTCTCAAACTGCAGTAGAGTACATAAATATCCAGCTGGCTTTAAATGGTCAGAAAGTGGCAAAAAATAGTTTCAAGAAGAACATTTTTTCTCCTAATAATTGAATTCAACTTCTGCAGGACTGTAGCTAACTTTGCATACCAGAGTAATGGTAGATATCTATGTGTGAGCTGATTTTTCAGGTTCCATAATCATTTTTGATTAAGAGCAATGCGAGTAGTCAGATCTGACATAATGAAGCTAAGTTCTTTTCTCCCTCAGGCTAAGTAGAATAGCTCAAGTGCAGAGTTCTAGACTGTCACTGAAATTCAGTGGTAACTTACCAACTGTATATGTGAAGCCTGAATGAAAAAGTTACCACTGACATAAATATCCTAGGGTACGCAGTGTGACATCTGTAAGAGGAAACTGACTTCCAGTCCAACACTATATATTTTAATTTAGAACAAAACCTGAAAAAATGCATTTGAATATTTATCATTCAAAATGTCCTTCTACTTTTTGATGCGAAAAATTGTCAGTGAGGACACACCAAGATGATTTACCTCTCTTCTAGATAACTCCTTGTATCCAAGTTGTTTCCTACCTCTAGGCAGTTGCTTGCTCAGGGCTTTTTTCTTTTTGGAGAACTTCAGAAATGCATCATTCTTGCCAGTTCTTCAGTCCAGGGACAGGATAGTTGCGGAATTCAAGCTTCTCAGTAGAGACTTCTAAAGCAATTTGTCTCTCTCCATTTGTGAACTACCTCTCTTTTGAAGTTTTGTTGCAGTTTGTTCAAAGCATTTTTGGACAGCCGAGACATGCTGTATAAGACTATAGCATGATGACATACTAAACATTGATCTAGAGAAAAGGCAGTGAGGATTTGGAAGAGGATTTGGAAGGCTACAAAATTGCTAAATCATTTAATCTTTATTGTCTCTGTACTCACTTTTCCACAATGGAGAAAAAGGGCAGAAAAGGAAGAAGATTCCGTAAGCTTATTTGAGTTAGTAACTACTCGTGTCTTAAGTACTGACAGCATTTCAGTGCTTCCAGGATCAGTGCCTCCATGTGTAGTCAATAATTACTAACACATTCCAAGCAGAGCTTTTGGTGGAGTTAAGCAAGATAGATAGCACCAAGGCAGAAAAAATAAATAAAAATGTTTATTTAAGAAAAACATAGAGTGTGATTGAGCATTTTATATTAAGTGTTCTCAACTTACATGGTATTGTATTGTTTAAAAAGGGTGAGTCATCGCAACGGAAAATGTCATTTAAGAGTCTGTAACTTAACAAATGGTAAACCAAGCAGTAAACAAAAGTAAGAAAAGTGATGACTATTTAAGCATGAAATACAGCTTACTTTATTGTACATCAGATAAAATAATATTTGTCTCATCCTATGGGTCAATGTTTTCATTTATTAAAAAACAACAACAACAACAATCTGCTGTATCTGAATAATCATTGGAAATCATAGGAAAAACAAAGACAAAAACACAAAAAACAAACAAACAAACAAAAACAAAACAAACAAAAAACAACAACAACAACAAAAAGAAAACCAACAGGCTCCATGTCATCTATTCCAGGCCCAGGATAAGAGTAGGTCTGGTTGCACAGATCTCCATCCAAGGATGGAAGCTCTACAGCTTCACTAAGGAGCTTCACTAAGGAGCCTGCTGTCCATGCTTTTACTTGGTGTATGGCATATTTGTCATTCTCTGTAACTAGTAACTATAAACTTTAGTAACTATTAACTAGTAACTAGTAACTAGTAACTCTGTAACTATTCATGCTGTTGAGATCTATGACTGCTGCTTTTTGTCTTCTTGATTTGCATCCCCTTTGGTTTCTCATTCTCTAAGGAACACTTTTAGACTTGAAGACTGCAAATAGGTCACCTGTTAGTCCTCATTCTTAGACTGAACAAATGTAGATCTCTTAGCTTCTTTTTTTTTGTGTCAGTCACTTAAAGTAAGTGGCCTTCCGCAGAACTCTCTCCAGCTTGTCAATCTGTCCCTCACATGACAACTCAAAGCAGGGCACCACATTAAAGCTGAAAACACAAGTTCTTAGTGGAAATATATATGTATGTATAGCCAATGGAAGATACATATATATCTTCCTATGCTCTTCCTGATGAAGTCAAGCATGCAATTAGCCTATACTGACACAAAGGCACTCTGCTAAGTTGTGCTCAACTTAACATCTAACAGTTTAAGTCATTTTCAGCAAAGCTGCTACATAGCCATCCTCTGCAATCTGCATTGACCCATCCAGTGTGCGGGCTTTGCATTTGCCTTTGCTCTAAATTATCTTTTGTCCCAGTCCTCCAAATCTCTTAGGTCTCTGAGGAGCAGCTCTGCCCTTTTCCCATAAGTACTGCTCTCTGCAATCTTTTTCTGAAGTACAAACTTGGTTCTGACAGGGACAGTTAATTTTCTTCATAGAGGTTCTTATGATGCTGTGTTTTGGATTTTTCATGAAAACAGTTGTAATAACACAAACATATTTTTAGTTGTTACTGATCAGTGCTTACATAGAGCCAGCACTTTTCTGATTCTTATGCTGGCCTGTCAGCAAGGAGACTGGGGGTTTACAAGGATTTAAGAGGGCACTCAGCATTGACAGCTAACCCATACTGACCAAATCAATGTTCCATACCATGTGGGGTCATGCTTAGCAATAAAACTATGGTAAAGAATGGTGAGGGGGACAGATGTTTGCAATGATAGAGTTTGTTTTCCAGGAAACCGTTATGTGTGATGAGCCCTGCTTTCCTGGAAGTGGTTGAACAACTACCTGCCAATGGGAAACAGCAAATTAATTCCTTGTTTTGTTTTGATTGTTTGTGCAGATTTGTAAATGATAGTAAACTATCACTGTTTCAACCCATGAGTTTTCTCAATTTTACTCTATAATTTCTTTCCTCCATCCAAGCTGGAGAAAGTGATTGGGTGGTGCTGAGTGTTTTACTTCCCATCATTCATATCACTGGTGAAGGTTTTAAACAGAGTTGTCCCTAGTGCTGACTCCTGAGATAGGCCATCAGTCAGAAGCCAAAAAATTGACCAACACTTTGCAACCAGCAGTCCCGACAGTTTTTCACACACCTTATATAGTCCAGCAGACTGTATTTCCTCAGTTTGGATACAAGAAGACTGTGAGATATGAAGCTGAAAGCCTTATTGAAGTTCAAGTAACTGACACGTCTTAATTAATTATTTCATCATAAAAAGTAGTTGTGGGTTGTGGGAACCACCAGGTAATTTCCTGCTGAACAAGTCATTTTCCTGCCCTGCAAGTTCTTGATTCTGGAATTCATAAGGACATGCACCATAATTTTCCAAGGCACCAAGGTGAGACTTGTAAGTCAATGGTTTCCAATATACTCTTTTCATTCCTGAAGTTGACCATTACATTTTCTCTTTCTTTGACAGTCCTTCAAAAGCATGCCTTCTACCTCTTATAGACATGGACTATTATGGTCTTGTGATGGTACATCTGCAGCTGGTGGAAGCAATGATAATAGCCTGCTATTAACATTCTTCATTAGTTCCAAATCAAGCCAACTCATGGTCTACCCCTCTTAATTCCAAAAGTATTTGTGCAGTCCTTCTAATTTTCTTCTGGGTGTACTCTCCCTTCTCCTGCCCTGTATATATTTTCATTTGTAATTTCTCTAGAGATCATTCATTTGCTCATGTTTAACCAATCATAACTTACAGTGAATAAAACTCTATGCTTCCTGACATGCAATGCAAAATGTACTTAGAGTGTATTTTACAAAATAGTTTGGAATAAGTGCCCAAGCTTTTCACTCAGAGGGTGGTGATGCACTGGAAAATGTTGCCCAAGGAGAGTGTGGATGCCCTATCCCTGGAGGAATTTGTCCGGGCTAGGTGTGGCTCTGGGCAGCCTTCACTAGTGGCTGGTGATCCTGCATATAGCAGGGGGGTTGAAATTAGATTATCATTATGGTTTTTTTCAACCCAGGTCATTCTATGATTCAGTGATTTGTGTGTGTGTGTGTGTGCATGTGTGTATACGTTAGAAAAATATCATGTTGTCATGGACTACAAGTAAAATGTTTCTGTTTTAGTTAGAACTTGAATATTCAGTTCATTTTATATTCATGGTGTACCTGTGTAATCAGTCTTTACTATGTACACGTGTCATCTCTATCTTAGTAAACAGAAGGGACCTACATATGCCGAGAGGCACATATATGAAGTTATCATCATAGTATCATAGTATCATAGTATTGTGCGAGTTGGAAGGGACCTTAGAGATCATCGAGTCCAACTCCCGGGATTCGAGCCCTCTGTGTAGCAGAGCGGCACTTCTACCCCCTGCTCCACAGGGGGGGATTCGAACCCGGGCCCCCTGGTGTTGCAGACGGGAATTCTACCGCTGCGCCACCGGAGGCACACCAGTTATAGTCTCTGCATGCTCATGAAGTGGAAAAGGAAGTATAATTACATGTGCTATTACTAATTTTACTTCCTTAGTTTTAGTATTGCTTTCTGTCTGCTTGGTAAAATGAGACTTTCTTTTATTAGAGTTGAAAACATACAAATAATTACACTGTAATGATGGCAAAAGCAGTTTTGTGTCTGATGAGATCAAGCCTGATATTCAAGTTTTATCTATGACAGAATATTGAGATTTATTTTCAGTTATTGGTGTGACTAAAATCTTGTATTTGTCAGAGCTAATAACCACAAATCTGTAGTGAGTCGTTAAGCATGAAATTGATCTAGGTACGTGGTTTAACTAAATTTTATTTGAATGTAAAACTTTGAATAATTTTAGATCATCATTTATTACTGTAGATATACAATTGAAAGATTAAAGAAAAAAAAAAAAAAAAGAAAAAAAAAAAAGATTTTATAATAGGTTTACCCTGTTAGATTTAGCTGTACAGATTTTTAAGAAAGGGTAGAGTCTATATGTGGTTCCAAGTAAAACTCAAGAGTTTCCCAAACTGCCTCCAGAAATAGCACTTTGAACTTACTGAAGCTGGCCAGGACTGATCGACAAAGGCAGCTCTGCTACACAGGGAGTCTGGGTGGCTGTTATCAAAAGCATTAAACAAGTTTGCGTAGTCAGTGGAAGTATGCACATTCATACAAATCACTTTTACAGTAACTGTGACAGAAATACAAGCCAAATTATGATTATCATCATGATTAAACATACTGGGAGACAGGAAAATGCAAATCACAGAAGAAATCTGACAAAAGTAAATAAGAGGATGGGTAAATAAATAAATAAATATTTGTAGCTTCTAAGCAGCCCTGAAAGGAAAATTCCTGCTTTTCTCCCATGTGTACATTTATGTGTTTTTCCAAATACATCCCAACTCCTGTGCTGGCAGTGTAGTGCTGCACCTCCTGGTGCAGCAAAAGCCTGTGGGTCTCTCTGGGGAGAGATGCTGTGTGACAGCTGCTGAGCCTGCTCAGCCTCAGCCCAAGGCTGAGCATAGTGCTGTTCTAATGAGTCTGAAGTTGCCAGAGTTTTGGCAGCTGACCTTAACAATGTGACCTCTCTGCCTGTGCTCCTCATCAAAAAGGACCCCAACGTGCCCTAAATTCTCCAGCTATTGTGTTGCACCCAGATCCATTTCGCCAGCCTAAATCAAAGCAATCCCCACACAGAAATATGCTGCTTTGAACTGATGATTTGTTCTTGTTTATATATAGAAGTATACACCCAGTATTAATAATCTGTAAAATATATATGGCATTTACATGTTCATTTACATGTTCACTAGATGACCATTTGAGCTGGGTTATGATTAAAAGGCAGAAATAATGTTATTGATTCCCAATGTACAGATTTTGTATTGTGATTCTCTGTCCTTGCCTCAGTTGCTGAGAAGTGCCTTGTTTTAGAGTTTTATAGCCTTATAGTTTTGCCCCCCTGCTCCCTCACTAAAAATATATCTATATACCTAATCTAAACTACATGGAAGTGTAGTCTATTATTTGTGGATAAATGTCTTGGAAAGTGCCTAAAAGAAGATGTGCTAGTGGTTTGATCCAGTGACTACTAAGCCAAAGAAAATGATTGCATGAATTTAATGTTTTTGTCATTGGTATAACACACAGAATCCCAGACTGGCTGATGTTGGCAGAGACATCTGAGTCCATCTGCTCCACCCACTGCCCAAGCAGGGATGCCTAGAGCTGGGTGTCCAGGACCACCTTCAGGTGGCCTTTGGTGATCTCCACAGACTCTCTGGGCAACCTGTGCCAGTGCTTCATCACCCTCACAGTAAAAAACCCTCCTGTGTCTCCTTTTGGGCCCATTGCCTCTTGTCATGGCACCACTGAGAAACACCTAACTCCATTCTCTTTGAACCTTGTGATAGCATCCTTCCATCAGATACATAGCTCATACATCTTTTATTTGCATTTATGTTTAATTATGCTGAAATCATTACATCGCTAATGTGTAAAATAAATTCTTTTTTTCTCCTATAAACATAGATATAAACAATTATTATTTTACATGGCATAAATGTATATAGTTGGAATAATCAGGTTTATTTACTGGGCATAACATTAGATAAACATATAATTCTTTGCTGGGCTGAAGCTTAACTGTCCACGAGTCCCTAGTTTATCACAGCCTTATAAAGTTGCACTTCCTTTAATTCAGTTGTTTGTAATACTCAAATTGCAAAAAGAGACAGAATGCAAAGGAAAAAGAGAAAATCCTTCACACTTATGTAGATACTTGGCAGGGGCAAGTTTGCAACAAACTGTCAAATTCTGGCAAAATTACAATATGCTTATAAAAGGCCATATATCTTCAAGGAATAGGTAATGCTCTATGAATTTTCCTGCTGCCATAGTTGTAATCAGTATATAGAATATATTATGTAAAAATCAGTAAGATTATTAATATGTTATCCTTCCTTATCCACAGACAAAGTAATCCACTTGTTATTAATGGTAATACATTTAATTTAATTGATAAATTTGGAGCCAGGTCAGAAGTTAGGGACATTTAGGAAATGATCAGCTTGTAATTCCATATGCTAAATATTAAAATAAAGTGTCACACACTGGTACTCTGGTAGATGTCACTTCACAGTGAATTAAAATTGCTTCAGACCTCAAGAATCAAAGAAGAATTGAAAATTATTCTGCTATATAGTCACACTCACGGATATAATTAAAGGTCTGTCAGCACTTTCATTACATAAAGCCATTTTTAAGCAGTTCATAAGTTGGCTATGACATTTTGCTTAAAGCTGGAAATGGGCTGTGAGTTTCCTGCCCAGGAGTGAAGTTTTGTTTCTTATAAATGTAATTGGAATCAGATTATACTCCTGTGTTTTTCATCCATGACAAAGGGGTTAAAGAACATTATCTGTTTTTTATATTCCTCCCACACGTACAAAATAGCTCTGTACTTCAGTTTGGTACCTTGCAGATAATTAGGCTCCAAAAATATTTAGGCAGATCTAAGGCATGAGCTAGATCACTTTCCTACAATCAAGCAAACTAGTTAATACACTATTATGGCATGGTTTTGGACCATGACAGTTGGAGCTTTCCCAATGTTCAGGGGCACCTTGAGGAATGTCACAATCCCAGAATGGTTTGGATGCAGTCATGCCATTTTGGACATTTGGGGGAAGTGATAACTCATACATAAGCTATGCTAAAAACAATTCCACATGATTTTCTATTCATTTATAGGTGTCAAATAGATGTCTGTTTTATTTGCCTGTATAGACTTCGTCTTAGTATAATTCAAAGAGACAGAGTGATCCAAGATGTTTCCATTCCAGCATGTGCTCACCATGTTAGCTGGTATGTCATTGTGTAGAATCATTTTAAGATGCCAGTTTGGTTTGAATTTAATTCTAAATAAAAAGAAATCAATTTTCATAGCAGTCTCCAAAGAGACAAATAAATAAATAAATAAATCACACATTACTACCAGTCTAAAATGTGTTAATAT
Source organism: Excalfactoria chinensis (assembly GCF_039878825.1). NCBI lineage: Eukaryota > Metazoa > Chordata > Aves > Galliformes > Phasianidae > Excalfactoria > Excalfactoria chinensis. Next base: position 9,612,549 of record NC_092825.1, on the reverse strand, counting down.
TTAAGCTTAGAGCTTACTGAAAAACAAAGAGTGAGATCGCTGAAACTTTTTTAAAGGATGGTTCACAGCTATGCTGCTCAACTGACTGTGGACTGTGGAGGCGATAGACAAGACAAATACATGCATGCTCTCTGCCAATGAATCCTTTGAAAGGAAAGTGCTTGCTCATTCCTGTGAGAAATCATGAGATTGCTGAAAAGGTTAAAGGAGCTCAGCATGCCCATCCAGCATTCAAACAAACCTTTTCCATTATATGGAGTATTTCCAGCCCTTCTCTCATCATGCTGAACAGCATCCCAAGTGGAGTTACAAGTTGCTCTCATGAGTGAAAGATAAGCAGTGCAGACTTTATTTATTTATGCGCAAGTGTCATCATAAATCAGGCAATGTGACTGAAATACTTATTTTAATTTCATTAGTAGATAGAGTACTTTTTAAATCAGAAAACTCATAAAGCATTAAATCCACAGGGAGAATGTTCCTGGAGTCTGTTCTACCTCTAGCCTCATTCAGGCAGGTAACTAGAACTTAAAGGTAAGCTGTTTTGGGAAGATCAACACTATATACTAGAGGAATACATTCAGAAAGCTAGCATCAAAAGTGGTTTGGTATTTCCTATAAAAGTACAGGCAGTATGGTAATACAACTTCTGACATGTTGCCTTCCTGGAAAATAATAATTAAAATTAATATGGTGTCACCAGTTCAACTGAGATGGAAAAATAAAGAAGCTACTTAATTTGAGCAGGGTCTCAGGAGAACACAAACTTTATTTACATAAACATTATGTGAGTACACATTCAATCACAATTTATCTCCCAACCATGTGTTGTAATTAAAAGGGTATTTAGTTGCAGCTGTCACAAAATCTCCACTTTCTGTGAAAATGGATTATTGATCTGACCGGATTATGCTTACCTGGCTGAGGAAAGCATCCCAGGGAATCCCCAGCTGTTTTTGAACTTGTGACATTATGAATATCTTAAACAAACTTATGACTTGATGAAAAATGAAAAGCCAAATGATAGAAGTTAACATCAGGGAAGAAAACAAACAAACAAACAAACAAACACGAGGCAAAGAATAGATAATAAAGCTTCATTAAAAAGACTATAAACACTTGCTTCTGTTGAAACAGCACTGAACATCCATGGCACATCTGGGCTGTGAGAACTGGAGGGATAAAAAAAAAAAAAAAAAAAAAAAAAGTTTTCTATTCAGATCAACCATGATAAGCTGAGTTCTACCCTGGCTATCAGCACTGACTTGGAGAAGCAAACAGCAGTACTGAGAAGGGACAGTCTTCATTGTAGATTGCTTTACTAGAAGAGTTAACTAAAAAATTAAAGACATACATATAAGGATTTGGCTTGAGACTTTCACTCCAAGTTAATGGAAGCCCCAGACCTAGTGAATTATGGACTCCATCTGCTTCAATTGACTCTCAATGAGTTGGAAGTAAATATAGACTCTGTTTCTTACGCAGAGAAGCCATGTGTTTTTCTTGTTATTTTTCCAGTTTTCACAAATATACTTAATGCAAAATGCATTGTTGATGTTAGCCTGACATTCAAGATGGTTGTGAGGTGACAGAACACAGAAAAATGTTGAAAAAAAAAGGGCTTATCATCTACATTATTTGAAATAGTGGTTACTTTTGCATCTGTAAAAGATTTTCTGTTGCTATCACTGCCCTTACAGAAGCACTCTCATGAGAAGCAGCGAAGTTTTAATAACACGAAAAAATTATAATCAAATAATATCTGAATGAGAAGTATTATGAAGGAATAACTATATACATAGATAAATCAGATGGGTATTGAAATTTCTTTTGAAGTATGCTGTGTAGAGCCATAAAGAAGTAGAACATAATTCTCAAGGAACCACTGAAGTGGAAAAGGCCTGTTTTGATTATGTGAACACTGACTGTAGCATTGCATGACAATTTATATAAGAAAAAGCACATTTAGCCTACAAGAACTGCTACACAAAACTATTTTTTTCAGATCTTGGCAGTAATAATTTAATCTTTTGCCCATTTAAGAGAGTAAAATTAAGCAGTAAACACATAATTTTTTTTTTCCCCAGGTCTATAAAGAAGGTGATTTTTTTTTAAATTCAGCAGTTCTAAAACAGTCTCTTGCAATCTATGCAATCATCAAACATTCAAGTATTTGTTTGCTTATTTATCAATTTATTTTACTCTGGGCTAAAATGCATACAGATTTAGTTTTGCAGTACATTTCTTATATACAGACTAAAGTATGGAAACAGAAATAATTTATCCATCTACTTTGCTTGTGTGAAGTGATCTGGAAGCATCTTAACAAAAAACCATGTGGCTTTATCTGCTATATCTGCAGTTAATATCTAAGAAACTACTGAAATGAAGCTGGTCTCCATTGTTTACTGTACTATGTGAATAATCTTGTCTGTGCCCTGGGCTTTAATTTAGGACTCATTCTGAAAAGCTTTTTGTTTTCAGAATTTGTGTTTACCACTATTGAATTCCTCAAACTGCATATTTAGAATGAAAAAACTAAAATAAAATCATATCTGGGAACTGATCTTCGGACTAATTAGGATCCATGCAAACTGGCCTTCAGAGTTTAAAAAAATAAATAAATAAATAAATAAATAAAATTCCTTAAGAAATTTTACATCACAGGAAAATTAAGAATAGCATGACTTCACCCTTCCATGGCCCAACACTTCTAGGAGCCCTCCCATGTGATAGCTGAAACAAGATGGGAAACAGGGAAATGGTTGATTTGAGTCACTATTCTGCACAAGGCCAGAACAGAGCTATTTTAAGCTCACTCTTACTGTGATCATTAAGCACTGAGAGAGAACAGAGAACATGAAGAATAAAGCTTATGGAAAGCATCATAATCTTCATCAAAATTTTGGTGATTTTTTTTATTTTTTTTATTTTTTCAGCTTAATCTTCATGGTTTTGTATTCCAAAATAAGTAAATAAAATATATGGTATATTCTATCTCAAAATAATGTAGGTCAAGCCATTAAATTATAATTATATAATTATATAATTATATAATATATATCACTCTTAACTATCAATGTCAGAAGTCAAGGTCAGAATATAGACTACTGTCAGTTCCCTATCATCCTTGTTTGGACTGTGTTAAGAAAAAATGCAGAGTAGTTGATGAGGAAAAAAACTTGCAAACTTATTTACTACTAACAATCTGTAGTCGTTTCTTTTTCAAGATACAGCAACACAGTTACTTTTTCCAGGTGTAGGAAGTGTACAGTAATACAGTGTACAGTAAAGAAGAGACGTCAACATTTGACCTTAATAGTCAGATTTATCTTCTCTAAGTTTCTGTAAATTATATTTATATAAGAGGTCATAATGAGGCCATTACTGCTGGCATCTAAATGGTTAGATTTGTTTCACCGACACATCTATAAGTGAATGAAGATTACCTTGTTTGCTCTGTGTTATGGAGTTATCTGGATCAATCTATGTCCATGACAGTAGGCCCTTGGGCCCCCTGGCCCCAAAAATTGGAAGGAAAAAGGGGAAGGGGTAGGGAGATGGGTGCTGAGCTCTGTAAGAGGCCATGATTTTTAGAATTCCCTCAAAGTTTGCTCAGGATGGACAAGTCCAAGCAAGTCCTGGGCAAGGACTTAGAAATCCTTTGTCTGAGGGACACAGATGGACAAGACCAGGGGCAACATGAAAGAGATAAGCTGCAGATGAATGGCCGTGAAGTGGTCTTTTGTGTGGGCTTATCTCAATGAAGATGGCCATTTCAGGGGATGCTGCACATGACTCTTAGCCAAGCACCCACAAATGTCACATAGGCAGGAGACAGGAGGATAAAAGGAGGGATCAGCATTAAGTTTGGTTTTCTGACATCAGATTCCTCACAACATGAACAAGAAGGTCTTCTGGCATCAGATTCCTCACAACCTGACACCTGCATGCTGAAGAAGATGCCTGCATGCTGAAGAACAAGAAAGGTGTCTGGCTTCAGATCCCTGCTGCTCTACTGCTGCCCTACTGCCACCAACAGACTCTCCTGGGCCTGCTCCGTGAGACCTTGCTCCGTGAGACCCTGCTGCTTCTTCCACCACCTGCTCTGCGCTGCACTGGCTTACTGCTTGTGCCCAGTCACTCCCAGCTGCTCCCTTCTGCTGCTGCTCTCCCCTGTGTTTTTGCCTTTGACCAATGGAACAACATGTGCTGGGACTCTGCTGCATCCAGGTGGTGACTATCCCCCCTTTACGCAATTCTTGCTTTCTTCCTACCTTTCCTATCACCCGCTTTCCCCTCCCCATTACCCTAATTCTCAGTAGTCACTGCTCACTCTTCCCCATCTTCTCTGTTAATTATTATTTGTAATAAACTGGTCTGACCAACATTTGAAACATTATTTCTCAATCTCATGTCGGGTATATCAAAAGAACCTTGACTCCCTCGTATAAATTGGAGCGAGACAGGCTCAAGGAAACAAACACAGCAGCGGCAACAACCTAAGGAGGAAAACTTATTTTACTACGATATCAGAATGTAAGATAACATGCTATAATAAAATATAATTGAAACTGAGGCTAATAAATCAAGTAAAATAAGAGAGAGAAAGAGTTTCTGAAGACCAAGAAGCCTACTTTGAAATTGAAGGGGCATGGATTGGAAGCACAACCACACCTGCTGCCAGGCAGTGAGAGAGAGAGCAAGCTTAACTTCTGTGACATATTTTCCTCTCTGACTGTGAGGTCCTCTGGGATGTGTAGTTCTTCTTCCCTGTGCTCCACATGATGTTGTGATATGTAATATCAATAGCAAAAATTACAAAACCACAATACTCCAAAAAAATCAATTTTTCTAAAAATATTTGTGAAATTAAAGTGATTCCACTTGGAAAAAGGGAAATTTCCATTTGTTTTATTTTCTTGCATTATGTTGATTAACTAATCAGACATAAATACAGGGCAAATTATTTTATAAACATGAACATGGGAAATTTCATATAGTCTGTAATTACATTCAAAAGTAAAAAGCTAAAATCCTTTACTGAATAAGCCACAATTATATTTCCTGACAGTAAATCTAATCCTATTCAGGAAAAGTAAAAATTCTGCACAATAGAAATTATATATATTTTTATATATTAGTCAAGCTTCAAAATTATACTCAGCCAATGAGGTAAATGTTTAAATGAGTAAACACAGTCTTCCACCCCTCTAGTTTTTATTTCTGGACTCTAAGAATCCATATGTTTATCTGAAACATAGCATCACCATGCAGAAAAACAAAGGACTTTAAAGTGAGCTAAATATTAAGACAAGCTATAATCATTCTTATCAGTGCACTGTAGGTCACACTGCATGTTCAGTTTTGGACTTACAGTGAATGTGCTGGTCTCAGATCTCCACCCCTCCCCCTTCCCCCTTCTCTCTCCCCTCCCTCCCTTCCCCCCCACAAAATTAATAAAGATGTAGCACAACATAATAAATCTACATTTTTTCTTTTGTGTTGCAGTAGTTTCTAAAATCTGATGGAATCTATTTCATTATCTTCATATGCAAAAAGCCTTCTATACATGTTCATAAATTCATAGTTAGATTTGTATTCTGCATCTCTGACAAATGCTGTTAATCTAAGAACTCTATTACTAGCCAATACAATTTCTAAAGATTTGGGTGATTTAATGTTAGATTATGACTTAGTATGGTTAGATTATTCACTTTTCCTTCCTAAAAGTCTGTGTTCAATGAAGAAACTTATAATCCGTTACAAGATTTCCATAAAACAACTTTTTTTCAGATTCTGATCTCAATTACATGACTGAAACTTCAGATTTATAGCTGCTTCCGTATGCCAGCAAAATAATAATTACAGTATTTTATCAATTGTAATAATTTACAAACAGATAATATTTAACACCAAGAAGCAGAAGAGATTACTTTCCTTAAGGCTGAATTAAAAGAACAGTTTTGAAGCACTAATTGAAAATAACACTGAGGTTATTTCTTTTCTCTACTAGGAAGAACTCTTCAGCCACAGGGAATAGACAACTTCCTCTTTTTGTTTTCACTCTTGAACTTCAGAAGCATGATTGATATCTAAAATTTCACCTCTAGTATTCTTTTATTTTATTATTAGTATTTAACTGCAAACTCAATATTTTTAAAAATTCCTGGCCTGAGAAAAAGTGATAGATGAGCTTAATCAAATTGTTATTTTTTAATTCTGTCTTGCTATCTATTCCACTTCTGACCATCTGACCTGCTTTTTTTTACTCCAGAGGTTCCCCCTTTTTTACAGTTTTTTACATTAGCACATGCTATGCATATCACTGGCCTGTACATTTGAATTAATTATGTTTTCCTGAAGAAGAAATGGGACAAGAAACTAGGCCAATTATTAGCTGTTAACCAACAGAAACACATTCATACTAGTGGTCCCAAATGTTCCCTGGCCCTCTGTTTAAAATTAATCCATCAGAAAATCACATGGAGGATGCTCAAGACCCCCCTCCAATTATTTAAAATCATGTCATTAAGCAGACAAATGCTGGCACTGCAACTCAGCAGTCGCTAATTTAACCCATATGCTTTGGGATTGTTCCTACATCCATTTGTCCTGGCCAGAATTTGTGCAAGATTTTTTTCTTCCCTATAAAGTAAAATTCTTATTGCAATTTTAATTCTAAATGGAAGCTGTATAAATACGAAAAATCTTCAGGTTAGAAAAACATGTAATGAAGTCTTGAAAAATAATTTTGTAGAAAGATATATTCAAGAAGTTCCAGAAATTTGAACAGTGGAACAAAGGAACTATGTTCCAAAATAAAAATAATCGATATAAACTCCTACAGATATGTAGTTATTTTTGTTTTGTTTGTTTGTCTGTTTTTTTCCTGGAAATATGCTTCTTGTAAAAATATTAAGCACATGCCATCATCTCAGCCTCATCATCAACCTGCTTCTCTACAGTTCTCTTCTTTTTTGTAATACTGCTTCTCATTGTTCCCTGCCTTATCACATTTTTAATATCTTCCTATATTTCTCTGTTTTACCTTCTATTATTATTTCCTAATCTTTCTCATTTTCAGTATACCTTCCTTTGAAATCTGTGCATGAAATTCACAAAATAGGTTAAGGCCAAACACCATTTGGTTTTATGTAAGCTGACGCCTGTATAGTCAGTGTAGTGTAATTAACTTATTTATCATTTTTTCATATCATAAGTCATTCAGAAATGCTCAACATCTGTAACTAGGACAAGAAACTATTGATTAAATTATGAAGAAGTGGTAATCAAACTGTGGCTTTTTCCATATTTAAAAAATATATTTTTATAAAGCACTAAAAATTTGTGTTTGTTAAAATACTAATGAAGAGGAAAAAAATAAAAAAAAAAAATAAAAAATAAAGGGTTTTAGATGTCTGTTTGTTATGTGGTTAAACGTGTTTCAGAGCAGTAATCCCAGAAGGATGACAACAGAACTTTATTCATTTTGGGCTATTCTTTTGTATGTCAGTTGCACTTCTCAATTGTCATTTGATTTTTGTTTTTGTAATGCTTCATCTCTGTAAGAGTTAAGCATATAATTCTGCCCCTACTGCCTTTACAGTCTACTAGATGACCACTGCTGTGCTCAGGGACATGATTTAGTGTTGGGTTGTTAGAGTTAGGGTTGTATGGTTAGGTTGATAATTAATAGAATCATAGAATTATAGAATGGCCTGGGTTGAAAACGACTTCAATGATCATCAAGTTTCAACCCCCCATGCTATGTGTAAGGTTACTAACCACCAGACCAGGCTGTTCAAAGCCACATCCAGACTGGCCTTGAATGCCTCCAGGGATGGGGCATCCACAACCTCCTTGGGCAACCTGTTCCAGTGCATCACCACCCTCTGTGTGACAAACTTCCTCCTAATATCTAACCTAAATCTCCCCTGTCTTAGTTTCAGACCATTCCCCCTTGTCCTATCCACCCTCATAAATAGTTGTTCTCTCTCCTGTTTACACACTCCCTTCAAATACTGGGAGGCCAAAATAAGGTCTCCTCTTAGCCTTCTCCAAGCTAAACAAGCCCATTTCCCTCAACCTTTGCTCATAGGAGAGGTGCTCCAGCCCTCTGATCATCTTAGTGGCGCTTCTTTGCACTCATTTGAAGAGCTCCACATCCTTCTTATACAGGAGTCCTGGACACAGTACTCCAGATGGGGCCTCACAAGAGCTGGATAGAGGGGGACAAGTCTCCTCCCTCTCCCTGCTGGCCACCCCTCTTTTAATACAGCCCGGGATATAGTTGGCCTTCCTGTCTGCCAGTGCACACTGATGGCTCATGTCCAGCTTCTTGTCCACCAGACTCCCAAGTCCTCCGCAGAGCTACTCTCAAGGTTCTTCTCCCAGTTTGTATAAATACCTGGGATTGCCCGAGCCCAAGTGCATCACCCTGCACTTGGCCCTGTTGAAACATCATTAGGTTTTCATGGGCCCTCTTCTCTAGTCTGCCCAGGTCCCTCTGGATGGCTTCCCTTCCTTCCAGTATATCGACTGCACCACTCAACTTGGTGTCACCAGCAAACTTGCTGAGGGTGCACTTGATGCCATCATCTGTGTCATTGATGAAGATATTGAAGAGCACTTGTCCCAGGACTGACCCCTGAGGGACACCATAGGAAATTCCAAAAGCTGGACTGGTTGAACCAACACTATGGAAAGGTGGGGAATGGGACTTTATCAAATTTGTAGGGAGCACAGAAGAAATTCATGCTAGAAGATGAGATGCTATAAGGAGGCAGACTAGATATGTTACACATTGCACATTAATGTGTTCCTAGAGTTCCCAAAAGACACTAGACAGAACAGGGAATGCATTATCTGGGATTTTTAACATTTTTTTTTTCACTTTGACTCAACAGCTGGGATTTTTCTGGGAAATACTTGAAGCCATCTTTCCAGAATATTGGCTCTACAAGAAGTACTTCTGGTCAGTTATCACAGTGTGATATTACTGAGAGAGCTGCACAGGTAGGAGTTTGTGTATATTGACCAGCATCAAAATTACTCATAAGCCTGTAATGAAAATATGAAAGTTACCATTTTCTTTAAAAAGACGGCTACACTTCAGGTCTCAGTTAAGACAAACTTTAAATTCCCACTGGATACTTATTCCCCTTCATGTGTTCTCATTAGATATACATGTGAATAGCTGTTTAAAATATTCATCTGTATAACCTGCTTTCCTCAGAAGAAAATACAGAAATGAATATTCTAGCCAAGTCAGTTAAAACAGGACTAAAATATGTAAAGCCACCAGAGAAATTAATATGTTATAAGGATCCATATAAACTAGAACAACAAAGTCATATTATAATTTATACAGGTTTTCTGAAATTATTTGTAATTTTGCCCTCTTCTCTGAGAAGCTGTAAAGAGTTCTTGCATTCTTTCTTGTACCCAGTGAGATCTACGAAAGATGGCTTTGTTGGCTTTGCCTCCAGAGACACATGACATGACACATGTGTGATAGATACAGCATACCTTTAGGGAGACTAATATTTATTACCAAGTGAAAAAAAAAAAAAAAAAAGTTTCATTGTGGTTAATGTGAAAAATTAGGCACTCCAAGGAGGTGATTAATGAAATAGATTGCACTAAATAAGTACTATTTAATTCAAAGCTAGTCATCTAATAATCTAAAATTAAATTAAACATTTCCCAGTATGCGTCTTTCTCTCAATGTCTGCCTTTTTGCAGGCTGTAATAGTGTGCGTTATATTTACCGTCTGATACTCTCTCTTATTTCATGTTTTTTGACAGAATCCATTTAGAATTAGAATTAAATATGTTATGATTCAGTTTGAGAGCAACAGATAGTCTCCCAAGTATGTGTGCTGGAGTTGTGTCTAATCTTTGTTTTTGTGGGGTATGTGTTTCCAAAGCATCTCTCCTCAACTTCGGCTCTGAGGAGCTTGTAGTGAAAATGTTAGCATATAATTCTGAACTGAGAACACTGTTTTATAAATTCTAAGTTCAGTCATATGTTAACTAGTAAGCTACAAGGTAATTGTCATATATAATAAGAGATAGCGGAAACTCCTGGAGTAAATTTTGTCTGAAGCCTTGCCACTCCTATTGTCTAGCATTCTTACCCTTTTCATAGGACTTTTATTGCAGAATATATCTTAAAGCAAAATTCTTCTTTGAAATCAATAGAAAGAAATAGTTTAACAAAGAAAAAAAATTGGGGGAATAAACATTGTTTATAGATCATTTTGTAGTCTTACTTTAGAGTCAGTTTCATAATCCAGAGCTGGTTCAGAGCTTTTATAAATCATTCACTATCTGGATCCACTAAAAAGAATGTAGCTGTTTTAGCTAAAGAATGAAGCACAGAAAAATGAAAAACAAAATGGTTAAATGAACAACATGTATTTTTTTCCTCATGCCTTTTGAAAATGTACTCTTGAAAATAACATTCTGTGAATTGATATTAATCATATGAAGACAGATCACGTAAAAAAAAAAAAAAAAGTAAAAAGAAAAAGAAAAAAAAAAAGAAAAAAAAGAAAAAGACTAGTAATCCAGTTCCAAACTTCAGAAGGACTGTGAATCCTGTTAAATTTTCATTTCCATGCTTCCAAACCATTTTTATACTGTTACATTTATTTTTGATAATGCTCAGAGCTATAAATCATTTTATTTTACAGTCCTCGAGTCTTAGGATTTATGAATGCAGAAGAAAATCTGTTTCATATTTGTATGCTCTACTGTTTGGAATTACATGCTAGCAGAAGAAAATCTTTACTTATACAAATGTGATAACAAAAGAGTATACGAAGTTGCCCTTGCTTAGATATGACTAGTCAGTCTCGATTGGGAAGATCTGGTCTGTTATTTTACTCAAACTTTGAACAATAAATAAAGTTCTTGGAAAAAAAAAAAAAAAAAAAAAAAAAAAAAAAAAAAAAAAGAGGATTGATTTTACAATATATTTGAGTCATATACTCCATTCTGTTTCTGTTTTGTAACTGTAATTTACTGTAAGACTCACAGGAAGGGGATCAAGTGTTCCTAGTTTTACATGACTGTGTATGAACTTTTTTCACAGTTAGTTCTCAGTCTGGACATTGGTTCTCTTTCGTTGTTAAATTCTTTTTCTATCACTGTTGTTCAGCCCAAAGTTCTATTGTGGACTGGAGTAATTTTTATTTATTTATTTATTTATTTTTCCCATCACAAACTATTATAATAATAAAAATAATCATTTTCATCAACAAATTCTCAAACTCTCATCATTGCACACAAAGGATCTTGCTTTGTTTCAAATACAACATAGAAACACGAAATAAAACTGCTTTCCCTACATAAGTATAAAAAACTTCCATCTAGCAATAGGACTTAATTAATAAAAGTTTTCTTTTGTTTTAAATATATTTAAACATTTAGATAATTCGGAAGAACGTGTGCAATTTACTCGGACTCCAGAGAACCAAACAGAGAATTGTTTGAGTTGAAAACGGTCCTTAAAGGCCATCATCCAACTCCACTACAACAAAAAGGGACACCTACAGCTATATCAGGTTGCTCAGAGCCCTCTCCATTATGAGCCTGAAAGTCTCCAGGGATGGGGCATCCACCAAATCTCTGGGCAACCTGTTCCAGTGCCTTATCAACCTGTTGTGAAAAGCTTTTTCCTTATGTTTAATTTAAATCTCCCTTCACAGGATGTGCTCCAACAGGTCCACGTCTCTCCTGTGCTGAGGAATCCACATCTGGATGGAGTACTCCAGGTGAGGGCTCGGCTGTGTGGAGTAGAGGGGCAGGATCACCTCCCTCGTTTGGCTGGCCACGCTTCCTTTGATGCAGCGCAGGATATGGTTGGCTTTCTGAGCTGTGAGGGCACATTGGTGGCACACATCCAGCTTGCTATTCATTAGCTCTCTCAGGGTTTTTTAACAGGGCTGTGCTCTATCCTTACATCCCACAGCTTGTACTGATAGTGGGGCTTGCTGTGACCCAGGCAAAAGACCTTGGCACTTCACTTTGTTGAAACTCATGAGGTTCTCCTGGATACATTTCTCCAGCCTGCCTGGATCTTGGGTGTATCAATCACTCCACACAGCCTCGTGTCAGCTGCAAACTTAGTGAAGGTGTGCTCAATCCCACCCTCAGTGTCAATGATGAAGATAAAAAGTATCTGTTCTAGAACTGACCCCTGAGGGACACCATTTGTCACTGATCGCCATCCAGACATTGAACTATTTACTGCCACTCTCTGGGTACAGTTTCCTAACCAGTAATGGTCAACAATTTTATTGCTGTGAGCCACAGCAATTTCACAAGAGCACCATGATCTTCACAATTCAACTCTGGACCGACAAAAGAAAAGACAAAAAAGTAAAGACAAAAAAATTATAACCATAAAATCTCCAAAGATGCATTTTGTTCTATTTTAAGGTAATGAAAACACTAATGCAAACTAGGAATATTAGCAGGATTTCCATGTCCTTGACCCTACAATGTATTCCATCAGGCAGTTTCATGTATCTACAGAATTCATGATGAAATCAGAGTTGCATTTAAACAGATCTCTGCCCAATTTTCCCTGCAATGTACATGAAAAGAATTATGGGAGGAAAAAAAAAGAAAAATATTTAATAAAGCAGAAATTAAAATAATTGAAATTTTCATTCAGCCACATGTAATTTAGCCAAAAATCCATTCTTTAAGCAAAGTTTCTCTCTTACAGCATATGTGTTCCACGCTGATAAATGAATGCCCTAATGCTTACACTTAAATAGCATTTCTGCTCAAAATCCATTCAAGTGCTGTTTCAACCAAGGGCACTCAAGCTTAGTTTGACAGACTTAACAGGCTTCATCATTTTAGCAGGACTACATCCCTCACTGTTTTTCATGAGGATTTAGATGGACTTATGCTTATCTTTGTCTTTTACGAGGGTCAGTCATTCAAAAATGGCATACCTATGATTCAAGTGAAGGCACTGCACAGATGTTCCTATGTGCTGACTCTTAGCAACACCTTCTCCTGGAGAAGGCTCATACCACCTCATTCTGGCTGCCCCCCATGGAAGGTCTCTATCCAGGCATAGCCAGTGAGAAGTCTGACTAAAAGTGCACAGCAGAATATGTAGGAAATTCTTTCAGTGTGTCTTATAATCTACCTCAATGGTTTTTTTATGATATGGATCTCATGAAGCAACTGTAGACAACTACTGAAAGCATAAATTTCAAAACTTGATACTGAAATGTCTAAGCAATAAAATAGCAGTTGGGACAAACTAGATTGACTGAAACAAATTTTCAAAGTGTCAGTGAATCGCTAATTTTTGAAAGGTTTGATTTTATTAACATCTAAATATACATTGCAGAAATACTGTCAGCACTGAATATTTCAGGTCATGAGACAAAAGTTAGCAAAGTAATAATGGATTTCAATTAAATTAATAATAAAATAGATTTAATTAACTCAAAGAGAAAAAATGAATAAACATCCAAGTATAGATAAATCTCCTTGTCCAACAAAGGCAATATGTGACATAAAATGAGTCTTTCAATTAAAAGTCAATTCAGAATCTGAAGGCTGAAGCTACTGATGCATTTTAATTCATGTCTCAAATACAACTATTCACAAGAACTATTTTACCTTAACACTTCTCAGAACACAAAGATAAGACAGAAGAATTAGGAGCTACTGTGGACTTTCCAGATGCCTATCTTCAAGTGGATGGTGTTCCTGTTTGTGGCAGTGGGGTGGTAGTAGCTGGTTTTTGTGGTCACTGCTAACGTAAATCACTTTGTGACTTCCGTGATGGAAGAGGTCTTTTGCTTATCCCCTTCAGGGCAGATGAAAGTGTATTCACTTTAAACAACTGTTACATACTGTTCCTGTTATTTCTCATTTAGCCTCAGAATATCTGCTCTTTAATCCATCGTATTTAGAGCATTATTCCTCATAACCATCTTGTTCAGATACTTACTGCCTTGGTTAGAAAGGACTTACCACAAACATTTGCTTTACTATCTCATGATGTTCCTCTATTCTGCTCCTTAAATTTTTCCCTTTAGCTAAAAACTGCTCCAGAAAATTTGCCAGCTGACTACAATTGTGAACTTCTTTATTATAACGTGTCTCCTCAATTTATGATGTTTCTGTAGCATATTTCTTGTCTCAAACTGCATTCTACAGCTCAGAAATTAATTTGTACCCTTGGACAGCTGTCATGCTAAGGTTCTGGTCCACTGAACAAGGAGCTACTTTATGTAAGGCATTGATATGCTTCACATTGTTAAATATACATTATGTCTGCCTAGATACTTTGTCCTCTTGACAGTGAAAGAATTATCAGATGTGCCTAAAATACTGCATTTACCAAATTGCAAAGATTATACATATCATGCAAATAAAACAGAGGGTATAGTAAGAATTTGCACAGCATACTTGTTTTTTGTACCCTGGAAAATTTTTCAAGCCAAATCTACATTGGCTGCTACAGAAGGTTGGCTTAATACCTCAGAAGAGAATCCAGGGCACTTGTTCAAACAGATCCTTTACCACGTGCTCTTAGCAGAGCTAGCAAAAAGTGGATATAACCAGGCAATGTTTTGAAAAGTGGTTCTGAAGTGAGGGGTTATGCAAAAGGCATGTATTCTTACTGTCATCTTGGCAGGGATGATTTCCAGACCCTCAGTTCCATTGCACTCCACCTAAATAGACTGAATTTACTCGAATTTAGTGACTAGACCTAAGTTTTCTCAAGGAGCTATCTGAGCAGACACGAAGAAACGATATATTAGGTATAGTGGTGTGGTCTTGTATTGTTAATCTTTAGTTCTTGTGTAGCATGTTGTAGGATTTGTTTTCTCCTTGTCATATTAACAACCTTATATTTGCTGTCATTTACTGTATACAACAAAGGCAGCATAAGATCTATGAAAGACAGTAGCTTATAAAAGTCTTCCCTGTATGCTAATTTATGTTTGAATCACACTGTACAATTGACTAAACTTTGATGTTCAGTGCTAACTTGCCCACTCATGTAGAAAAAAAAAAACAAAAAAAAACAAAAAAAAACAACACATGGTTTATGTTCACATTATTCATTAGTGCATGGAATGGAATTTAGAAATTCTGGTGTCTCTGAAATTCAGAGGCACTGGGTGAACATTGGGATTCTCATTATTGTCAAACAGACAGATGATGTACCGTGCTACTTACCAGATACTTATTTTCTTATTTAGGAGGGGATATAAGCAAGATCACACCAGTATTTGCTACTGTGATGGTAGCAACTTTAACTGTTACTAATATCTGAGAATGACTGCCCATCATTTAATTATTATTATTTTAAAGTAAAGTAGTTAATAATTTTTAAAATGGTTGCATGCTTCATGGGAAAATCAGTTTAAATCAGTTCTTGTCAATAGGACATGTTAAATACAGAAATCAATTCATATATATATTATATATATACATATATGTATATAAGCAGCAGTTTAGGTAAAAGAAAATGTATCATTTATAAGCTTATAGAAAGAGGTGCTTCAAATATCGATAATCAATATAGCAGATCTTCGTACTGCCCAACTAAAATTCTTTCACAGTAGAGAAATTAACAGATAGTCTACAGACAGCATAGGTGCTTTATGCCATCTACAAACTTAAAGCTGAATAGACATCAGAGTTTCCAGATAGGGATTTATTTATTTAATTATTTAAAATATATTTGTGAGCATTAATATAACTATCAATATTCTCATTATTATTATCAGTGTGCTTGTTATTGAAATCTGTGTTAATTTGAGCATGGTTAAGCACAACAATGATGAGCAGGTGGCAATATTGGTATTAATTCTTGCTTTGCTAACAAATTTATTTTGGTACTGAAATTCTTATCTGAAATGCATTTTATCAAAACCATGAAGAATGCTTGGAACTCTAGAAATTCCACATTTGAAAAAATATATTAGATTTAAAATTGAACTGAAATCAAGAAAATATTGAATTAAGGCTTAAATGCTGTTGATTCAAAAGCAGAAATATTTTAGAAGCAGGAAAAAAAAAAAAAGAGCATTTATTTGGAAAATATTAAAATAAAATAAGATCAAAAGTTGTACAAAACATAACTAACGTGAGAAACTATGTAAGAAACATGAGTAACTACACTGAAACACTTCAGAATAAAGAGACAAAGAGCAGCTTATAATGTTGTTTTAGAGACAGGAAAAGACATCTGTGTTTCAAAGAACTATGCTGCAGAAATAAGAAAAATATCAGATCTGTTCAGTAGAGAAGATATTTTGACAACTCTTTAGGGTGGTTCCTCAGCTGTAACTCCTCAGGGTAGATTGTTCTAGTTCTGCTTTCAGTGACAACAAGTATCTAGCAAAATCATCCTGCAATCTATTTTTGGTCTTAAAATATAGATTACCAACTGAGTTAGAAGAACAAACCCAATAAAATGCTTTTAAATTTGAAGAACTGTGGTATTTTGGACTCTATCCATATTAAATACTGTTCTCTTTCAAATACATGAGAATATTTACTGGTACTAAACAACTCTGGGAGTTGTCACTGTCACAAGTGAGATTAGTGTCTTGTGCATTCTTTATGGTATTTTCAACTTCTGAACCAGCCAGTGAGTAAATTTTTATAATGAAAAACTTTTCCTATATTAATAATGACTTCCTTTGTCTCTTAAATGATAAATGAACTTTAACCTTATGAATCTAAAAATTCTGTAGAAACCAAAATCTTATCAGTCATATGCAGAAATAGAAAATATGGGACTTTCTAATATCCAAGACAAACACTGTCTGTTAAACAGAAAATAAACAGGTGATAAGACTATTTACATCTCTGTCAGTTCCTTTCAGTCTTCTTAGATTCATTCCAGCAGGTCTATTTTTTAAATCAAATTAATAGAATGCACAAGAATCAACCTACATCAAAGGCTTATTTAATCTAGAGAAAGCTCTGGCGTCTTTTACTCCCAAGCCAGACTTCTACGTACAGACTGATGTGAACAACATTTTTACCAGGTAAATGAAATGTGTTTGAATATTAAATAACAGCTTGTTCTGCATACATTGCCATTCTTAGTCACAATTTTCAACAACATCTTCTCATAGTAAAGGACTTCAAGAAGGGAAGAATTACTTCTCTGAAAGAATAACTCTGTTCTAAGTAATGAAACTCTAGTCTCTCATTTGACTATACATTTAATATAGATCTACATGTGTATGCTTCTCTGAGTAATGTGACGTATTTTGTCACCCTTACTGGAAACTCCCATTTGTTCTCTGCTTCCATAACGTTTCAAGAAATTATCAACTAATACTTGCACAGAGGAATTTTATTTCAATCATGACACAATTTGAAGAGATGTTTCATTCTCTTTACCCTAATTCTGCTTTATTTCTCCACATTTTCAAACTTCTCATCTGCAGAGTAAATCCTTAGGATTATATAATTCTCATTAATATATATTTTTCTCTAAATCAAAGAAGTAAATATATTCATAGGCACTAACATAAAATATAAAATAATATTAAACACAACCACTGCAGATACAATTTTATATGTCTACAGTTTCATGAGACATGAGTTTCAAAACTGTTTTGAAAAATGTTTCAGAAGTTCAGTCCAGGAGGAATGAGTTTTCCAAAAGTTCTGGTACTTATTTTAGTTTTTTTTCACTGGAAATCACATGAAAACTATTCTGGACAGAGTTGGAAATCCAGCTAAAGCCTAAATCTAAAGTTTTCTTATTTGTTTTCCACATCCCCAGTAAATGAATACATTTCTATTCAGTTTAACTGATTTTCATTAATCAGATTTTATATTGAATTATTTTTATGATAATAATAACAGACGGGAGTTATCAATGTGGTTTTGTTATAATGATGAGCTGAGTCTATAATGTGAAAAATCTGTAGCCATTTAAATTGCATTAACAATCAGGAAAAATAAGGAATTCCTCACTAAGAGCTCTAGTTCCCCACTAATGTCAGTGGGGCTGAAGAAGTACGTAATTGCAATGAACACTAGCTAATTGACAATATTCTCTGAGTATTCTCAAAGACAAATCAAAATATGACTGTTCATGAGGTCTGAATTTTTCTCCTATATGGGGAATAGGCCTTCAAGAATTATGTTGCAAAGTGGTAGCAAAAAAGAACTGGGATATTTCAAGACTTTCATTATGCATTACTTTCATGAGAGCATAATTGCAGAATTGTCTGTGAGTCAAAAATAATCACCACATTTTCACTTATATACCTGATATACCTTCAGTAGCACACTCCTGGCCACGTTTCATGCTCCAGGGGAAACACAGCTGTACTTACTACTAAAAACTACAGTGATATTGTTCTGTGACTGCCTTAAAACTGGCCAGACAGGATGCTTGCCTAGGAACTTCCCCCTAAGGTACTATCCTAGGAGAGTTCCTGGATCATTTCTTGAAAGGCCCTGATGTATGTCTCTGACATAAGGCAGGCAAGGCTCTTTCTTCTCAGAAAGCTCTTGTCATTCATATTTCACCATGTACAAAGGAAAGTTTTGATAGCAAAAAACAGCATCGCCATTCACATATTCTTTCAGTAAATTTACAATTCGTTATGTTTTTAGTTTCCTGGTAAACAAACGCATATTTATTCCAAAGTGCTTTCTTTCCCAATGGGAGGGGGGTTGTGGGGGTGGGGAATAAATAAAAATATATATTAAAAGAAAACTGTTTTAGATTGTCAGTTCACAACTTTTTACATCAGTAAAATTATGCTGTTATTTGTAATGACACTAGCACCTGAGTAAAAAGATCTAAATAAGCACATTTAGAAAATGTGTGTACTTTCCTGAGAGCTGAAATATTTTCATTTATTATGGTATTTAAAAGGATTTCATATGCTTCCCAGATAATTTGAAAGCTCACATTTATAAAGAGAATTTTTATGAGATATAATTAAATCATAATTCAAGCAGAAGACTTTAGCAAGCAAAGAAGACAAGGAGGAGATAAGGTTCCAAAACTACATATTTTGTTAGTTAAATACTCTCATACCTTGATTTGGGTTCATGCATCAGTGGCGCAGTCCAGGTAGCTTCCATTTATAAACTACAATTTTAAACCTACCTTTGCACCTCCTGTTTTAAAACATTAGAAATCCCTGAGGGGCTGGAAGCCTTGTAGAACTGTGGCTCATTAAAGAGACTTCTGCCTATTTCTTCTGAAGCTTCTGCATAAACTTATAAAGTTTCCTTTAATGAAGTAGCTTGTAGTAGAACAGAAGTGTGTTCCACTTGATCATGCCTGTGGAATGTCTTTTATAAAGCAAAATATTTTGGAAGCTGTGTTCATGGAATGAACACAGACTCCAAATTTGACTTTGTCCAGTGTTCTTAAGTGATTGAGTATGAAGAAAATCCAGAACTCACTCCAGTCAGTGTTGAATTCTTGTATGCTGCCAACAATTTGGTAAGATTTTTTCCTTCCAACAGCAACAGAATCATAAGTTTGGCTTAGTTCTGTAGACTTCGTTTTTTCTGAGGCTCACTGAGACAGTGATAAATAGTGAGATCAGCTGTAACATTAGGAATCATGATAAATAAAGACTGGAGCAAGTCAGAACACTTCTAAAGGAAGAAGAAGATACTAACATCTTTGTGCCAGTTTGGTTGACTGGTGTAACTTAGCACTTGAACTAAGTTCTTCCTTAAGGCCTATGCATAGTCTCCCAGCTGAACATCTTATTCAGGCTCTGACACCCCTGCAGCAAACCAAGCAGCTGCATCAGTTTAAGGCATAAACCCCTCATGTTTCTGCTTTTTTTTTTTTTTTTTTTTTTTTTTTTTTCTTCTGCCAGAAGTTATGCAACAAAATCAGGGGTAACAAAAGCAAATCTGTTTATGCCCCAGTAAAAATCAATTTGTGCAACTCCATCAGTTCTAGTTTCAGAGTTGCAAATATATTTCTTCTGCTATTCATTTCCAGACAGTCCGGCAAAGCAGTGAGGTAAAAATTAGGACTGTCAGTCTTGTGGGGTTTAGTAGCTTATTTTGATCACTTTAAATAAAATATTTTTCAGTGTTACGGTTTTTGTTTTGTATCTCTCATTATAGTATATGTGTACACTCATCGATCACATTATGCCAACCAGAGACAAAATAGTGTTGGTAATATCTATCTTCTATTTATTCTCTTTCTACTACAAAGAAATTATTTTTCAAAGAGCAAATGACTACCTAGTCACTTTCAGTTAAAAATGAGAAGGTACCCCAATAGTTTGCAGAGGAAAGAGAACAAACTGAAGTTTGTCAGATGCTTACTCTGTCTCAAGCTTTGTTATTTCATATTCAGAATATCTACACTTTGTGTGCCCCGGTGGCACAGTGGTATAAGGTGCTGCTTGTAACACCGGAGGCCCGGGGTTCGAATCCCCCCTGTGGCGCAAGTGGTACAAGTGCTTCTCTGCTACACAGAAAGGTTCAAATCCCGAGAGTTGGACTCAATGATCTCTAAGGTCCCTTTCAACTCGCACAATACTGTGATACTTTCATAAAAGCTATTAATGGTATGCTCAGGGCCTTGTTGCCATGGATCTCAAGCACTTAGATTAAATGAAATACACAGAGCTGGGTTCTAACCGGTGTTTCAAGGAAGCAACAATAGCTCAAGCCAACTCAACATGTAATACTTCCTTTGGATATTTTCAAGCAAATTTTACTTTTTTTCTTCTTGTTTGTTTGGACATCTGGTGACTTTCTGTCCTCAAAGTACTGCTAAGATTGCTTAAGAATATTAGAAGATCAGGAAACAATATTGTTTTAGAACTGTGTACAAACTTACTCCGACATGAGACACTCTGAACAACTGAATGTGAACTTATATTTTCTCCTGCTCTCTTTATTGGAAATTGCTTAGAAACAAAACACAACTGAAACAAACACTTCAGTAAGCTTTACAGCTTTACTTTTTTTTTTTTTTTTTTTTTTTTTTTTCCTAGGGGTCTGCAAATTCTTAGGTCATATTACAGTTGATATCAGTTTGTTTTGTTTGTCTGCCATAGCTGCAGATGACAGAGATCCAAAACCCATTGATTTGAACAAACTTTGAATTGACTGTAGCAGAAGAATTTGTACCACAGACAGGAACATTAAACATAATCAACTGAGACTCTAGTTTCAGAAAAATGATTTCAACCTCTCTTTTTCTCTCTTACACACACACAGTTACTTAGGTTCAAATTCTGTCTCCTTTATTCACAGTAGATAACAATAATATCACTGGAGCCATTCAAAGAGATAGGTGAAATCATATGTGAATAAAGCTTCAAATGCTTGCCTAAGAGGTGGGAAGTTTCCCTTCAGGCCTTGTTGAAAAGCTATCACGCACACCTTCAAATGAGGTCAGTAGATTCCCATATGTTTTTATATACAATATTGTCATCAAAATAAAACCCTTGCATTAAAATCACATTACGTTGCACAGTCAGGTACTCAGTGGCTTGGATTTGTGTTGCTGTTTTTCAGCACATAAAAACAATCTAACCTCAGGCTAGCTGTGCTTTTCCAGGATTATAACATACAGATGCAGAGTGACTACTCCAGACAGCACTCACCATCACATGCAAGTCTCAGACTTCCCCAGAACAGCTGAAAACAGGATTGATTCAGTTACTAAGAACACAGGACTGAGGCAGAGTAGCCAAGTAGCTTGCTGCTATCAATCATTTGCTTTCGGCTTTCAAAAGGAAAGAAACATTTTAAGAGTGCCAGGAGTGCATGAAGAGAGTAATGAGGAGGGAGAGGGGAAGAGGGAGAAAGGAAAGGGAGATCTGACTCAGTCAGTGAATCATTCTGTCGTCTTTCCCTCACAGCAAAAGTTCAAACATTTCATGAACAACTGGTGATCTTCTGAACTGATAACTTAACTGATAACTTAGTCCAAGGAAAGCAGTAAGTTGTTTTGTTTGTTTGTTTGTATTTTCTCCCGATGATCCAAGCATGAGATAGTTATTGCATTCATTAAATCCACATATTTCAGTGCTAACCAGATAGTCATCTATCAAGATATGGAATAAATTAACTGGGAATATGGAAAAAAAAAAAAAAAAAAAAAAGTAATTAAAGTGATTAATTAATAATTAATTCAAAGAAAGATAAAATTAAATGCTGAACGTGATGATATGATGACTGAGATTTCCAGAATTACCGTAGGTAATAAACACACAAAGTGATTAAAATCCTTATATACCTTATGCATCCATTAGGACTTGCTGGGGATTCTGGACATTTAGATGCTCATTCTGTCTCTGCCATTGGACAATATGGATCACCCACTTCCCTGCCCATGGCAAGGGGATTGGAAATAAAAGATCTTTCAGGTCTCTTCCAACCAAAACCTGATGATTCCATGATTCTATGATCCTGTCACGTTACTAATGTCTTTCTCATTACCTTGGAAGAGAATCAGAATGAAAATAATAGAAAAGATACAAGACGTGAGATATGCTGTAGTCAATTCTCAAAAAAAATAATAATAATGTGATAAAAAAATGTAAAGGATGTTATTTCAGTGTATACAGGATGCATTATTAGCATGTCATATTTGGCATCCAATGGTCTGTTATATTCTAACATACATATTTCCCACAGTCCTTTTATTTTCTTTTCTATATTTACTTTGAATTTTTATAAAAAATTATGTAAAAAATGTAATCCCATTTTTATCACTTCTCTCAGTCAAAGAGAATGGACTGAGAGAACTTAAAAAACATTGTGTTCTTATCCTCTGGATTTTTTTTGAAATAGTACATTGTTTGGAAACAAAACTTCCTGATTAAAACCAAATGCATCTACTGCATCCTGGTGATAGTCATATTACATGAAAACACATGATTTCTGTACCATGGACTATACGGGAATCAAACATCTGCCTAGTATTATAACAGCTATATGAAAAACTATTAGACCATCAAATTATCATCTTGAAAAGCTGGGAACTACATCCTATCTCTAGAGAATTTTGGATATTATACTGATGCAACATTTGTTCTTAGCCAAGTAAATTCTATGCTATTTTATTTGTTTCATTACATATAAATTTGTACATACATTGTTTATAGACTGTATATACTAAATAAGGCCAGATCCTATTCACAGCTGTGAAATTAATCATCCTCTGTGTACAGGAGATTTCAGGGAAAATTGTTTTGTATCAGTGCTCTGCCTACTAACAGTGTTCTTTTTCTTGTTTGGTAAAACTTTAAGACCATGCACAATAAATTAAAACGTATACAAAAATATAAGCTTACAGTCTTCAAAGGATAAGTAAACCACACAGTGAATTAAATGTTTCACATAAGAAATGCATTTAACTTATAAAGAGTTCCTTCAGTGATTTCGTTCCTGCATGTGCAGGTGAAAAGAGTTTCTATGAATAAATAAATAAAGGGATGCTTCTTGGGTTTTCTAAACATCCTAACACACCAAGAACAGCAAATACATTTTTGTACTGTCTTATCCATTGAGTTGTCACTCATGGTGTTTTTCAGCTGGTAATTTTCTAAAATTACTATGACAAAGAGGCAACAGGGAAGAGTTACAAATTGCCATTTGAAAAGACCTTGAAGATCATCTAGTTCCAGCTGCCCTGCCATTAGCAAGGACATGTTCTACTAGACCAGGCTTCCCAAGGCCTAATTCAAGTTGGACTTAATTGCTTCCAGGACATCCACAACTTCTGTGGGCTACCAGTTACAGTGTCTCATCACCCTAAAAGTGAATAGTCTCTTCATTATATATAATCTACACCTACCCTCTTTTACTTTAAAACAGTTACCCTTGTCTTAACACTACACTCCTTGATAAAGAATCCCCCTCCATCTTCCCTCTTACGCCTCTTTTAGGTACTGGAAGGTTGCTGAAAGGGCTCCCTGGAGCCTTCTTTTTGCATGGACACCCCCAGCTCTTTCAGCCTTTCTTCACCCTACCAGCTACACTTATTTTGATATAGCCCACATTATGATTAGCTTTCTGGGCTAATCATAGAAAGCATGAACTGTTCATTCATGTTGAGCTTTTCATCCACCGGTATTCTCGAGACTGCCCTTAATCCATCCATCATCCAGCCTGTATTCACATTTGGGATTTCTTCTGCACACATGCAGGACCTTATTGTGCTTGGCCTTGTTAAACATCACGCTTTTTGCACAGTCCCAGTTCTTAAGCTTTTCAAGGTTTCTCTGGATGATGCTGCTTCCCTCCAGCATGTCATCTGCATCACACAGCTTCGTATTATCCACAAACTTGCTAGAGATGTGCTCCATCACACTTTCCACGACTCTGATAAAAATGTTAAATATTATCAGATTCCAATACTAATCCCTGAAGAACAGCACCAGTCCTCATCTAGATATCATCAAGTCATTGGCCACAGCTCTTTGGGATGACCATACAGCCAGTTCCTCATGCATCAAGTGGTCTGTCTGTCAAACCCATGCCTCTCCAATTTGGAGACAAGAATGACATACAGGGTAGTGTCAAATGCGTCACACAAGTCTGGGTAGATTACATCAGTTGTTCTTCCCTTACTTGATAATGCTGTGAACTCATGATAAAGGCATGATTTTCCCTTACTGAAGTCATGTTACTTATCACAAATCACCTCTTTGTTCTCCATTTTCCTTAGTATTATTTGCAGGAGAATCTGCTTTGTGATATTGCTGGGCACAGAGGTGAAATTAACTGGCCTGTAATTTCCCTGTTATTATTTATTTATTTATTTATTTATTTATTCCTTTCTAAAAACTGGGATTATGTTTCCTCTTTTCCAGTCACTGTGAACTACACCAGATTGCCATCACTTCTCAGATATGATGGATGGTGGCTTAGCAACCCAGTGCCACAGGACCTGTGGGACCTCTGCTTTCCTGAAACAGAAGCTGTGGAGCAAGCAGGATGCATACAGCAGTGGAAATGACAGTAGACAGTGATGACAAACAAGTCCTGCACATCTGTTCTGCATTATTTATTTATTTATTTATTTATTTATTGAGAGAGATCTAGAGAGACTTTCCAGATGTGGAACTGTTAGATGGCAGAGTCACCCATGGCTAGTACGAAATATGTTATTTCTTCACACTTTCACTCTTCTTTCAGGAAATACTAGCACAGAGAGCCTGTGCTCCACTAATTTCAAAGATTCAACCAGCTTTCTGACCCAGACTTACTGAAAACAGACAACGGAGAAAATAATATATCACTGAAGAGTAACTCTGAAAGCTTGTATAATGACAAGATGGAGATTCAGTAAAAGTGGTTAGCAGCTTCCTAGGAAATACTTGGAAGTATTAAGTGAAAATGAGAAAATAATTCCACTAGCAGCTATATATATTAAGAAAATAAATAAACAACTGACACTTAAAACTGGAAAAGCACTTCAAACACTGAACTGCAGTTTCATAAATGTTCTGAACCTCAGAATTAACTTGTATACCAAAAAAAATATTGAGGCAAGGATATCAATTAAACTATCATCTTTGGAATTTCCTATTAACTGCCTTAGCACCATTTTCAGAGCCTGCTGCCATCTGAGTACACAGGAATCAGAGTGCAGATATAAGTTTGCATTGTGAATTCTCCCCCTATGTTGAATTAGTTGAATTAAACCCTAAATATTACTGAAATTCAGTAGAGTGGAAAGAATGTTAAAAGAAAGACTAAATCCAAAAATCGGCAACTGAAAGCTGTAGAACACGTTGTCCTTCCTGAAGGCATAAGACCACATAGAGATCATTAAAGTTAATAGTATTCCATTCCTTCTATCCATACTAATTTTAGGACTTTACTGCTCCAGGCTGTCAGAGACAATCTGAAACTATGATTTACCATACAAAATGGGAATTGGAAAATGCTTTTCTTTTTTTATCTCTTGACAGTTAACTAGGTGAAACCATCATGTTTTAATTAAAAAAAAAAAAAAAAAAAAAAAAGTGTTTTTTATATTTAAGATTTCCCCATATTGAAATGTAAAAGATTATTACTATATATCAAAGCATATGACTATTTCTTGACAATGAAGAAATATATTTTCTGTCTACTACATGTCTAAATATTGTTTATTTCTCTAGTTCATGTAACACTTTAGTTAATAGCAGTTTTTTTATAAACTAGGCAGATAAGCAAGATTTGACCTAATTGAGGTTCATCCGTATGAAGACTCTTAGGGAGAATGTCTGTAAGAAGACATTTAGGGAGAATGATTCATATGTTGAGAAATCTTAAACTGGAATCATCAGAAAAGTGAGTTAAAGTAGTCTTTTTCATAATGAAAACATTAACAAAAGTAAGATGTTCTATTCATATTCAAGTTAAGAACTGGAAATATCTCTCCAAACTGTAGGCTATCCCTCAGCCTAAACATAGAGTATTTATTACATTGTTTTGATTGACACCTTTAATTGTCAACTGAAATAAAAGACCTCATGTCAAACATTCCATATATCTTGTAAAAGATTTTATCCTGGAGGTACTGGTTCTGCACTTCAGAAAATGTTTAATTCTACTTAGAAGTGCTGATTTCTCTTGAAGACATAAATGATATAGGCATTCATTCAGAAAAATGGCTGCCAGGGAAAAAAAAACAATGTTCTTTTCTTGATGTTTTCCTCAGTGCCAGATAATATACTGAAGCAAGAAACTTGGATGCAAAGTTCCTCAAAAGTGAACTCTATTAAACATATTCCTCTTTCAATAAGAGGAACTACCAGTGTAAGATGTTGCCTGCTTATCCCAAGTTTCTGAAACAACTTCTGTCTGGAGTTGGAGAAAAAGAAACTTAATTCTTCCAGACTGTGAGCAGAATGTGCACCTGATAAGATCCTCTGATCCCTTTACTGTTTCTGATGTTTTGCATTGCTTTTTGGCTGGGGCAGAGTTAACTTTCTTTACAGTTGCTCCAGTGGTGCTATGTTTTGGATCTGCGACCAAAAAAAATGAACACTGATGTTACAGCTGTCTCTGATCAGAGCATGCATTCTATCACATGTACAACTTTTGCTTCATCTCTTATACTACACTTAACTCATGAGTTTTTCTCAGCTTTACCCTTCTGAATTTCTTCCCCATACTACTTTGGGGGAGTGAGCAAATGGCTGTTTGGTGCTTAGCTACCTTCTAGGGTTAACCCTTAATGTTTTACATGATGCCTCCTTAAATAGGAAGCTTTGGAGAAGGAACTAAAAATTGGAACCCTTATCAAAATGTTTTGCAGTCATTTCAATTCTTTCTTCAAATTCAACAAACTACTGAAGATTCCTTTTGAAAAATTAAGAAAATACATTGATCTTTTGTTAGGAGGATGAACACTTTGCATTTCATATGACTTGAAACAATGCATCTACTGTTGCATTCATTTTTTTCTTTTTTAATTAGTAGCATAAAATTGTTTTCAAAGCTGTGAACCCTAGTCTCAGATACAATGAAACATTTGAGCTTCTGTAATACAAAATCTTTCTTTTCTTCAAATATGTTTTTAATAGATGTGCGCCTCCCACACTCTCTGCAAGCAACTGCTTACAGGTGGCAAGGAAATTGTTTTAAAACAATGTAAGACCTATAGTAAATATGAACCTCCTGTTAAAGAGACTTTAAGAGATGCAAAAGAATTCATCACAGAAGATATGCACAAGGTTTTAGAAATGGAAAGATATTCATCAAGAAGAAGAAAATGCTTTCAAGCAAGGGAAGTCAAATAAACTGCAAACTGTGGCAAGTCTGGAATAAGAGAGGCAAAAAATCTCCTTGCTGAATAATTGCATAAGGGATAAAAACTACTAATAAAACTTTTTTAAACATATCAAAACTAGGATGCTTGCCAGTCTCTCTTTGGGGTTGATGAATAATATAAAGGACATCACAGAATCACTCCAACAAGATACAGCCATAGAAGAAATGGTAAGTGAATTATTTGCCTTGGTGTTCAGTACAGAGGCGCACAGGTAAGCACAAATGCTGAGCCTTTCTTGATGGCACACAAATTCAAGTAAATAAGTCATACTGAAGTGCACTTAGGTGAGTTTTAGAGTTCTGATGAGCATTTTATCACTGATAACATATATATATATATATATATATATATATATATATATTTCCTTGAAGATTCAAAACCAGGTTATGTTTGAGATTGTCAGAATTTTTCAAATCATCCTGGATTCTGTAAGAATGAAGATACTGAATGAAATAGTGAGTTTACAAGGAATAGGTCAGAAGAAATACAGGAAAGCACACAGCAGTAAGATCCTCCTTAAATGATGCCCTTGGACTGCATAACTAACAACATGAAAAAGTAAGTAACAGTCAGTATGAGATTATGGAAGGTGCAGATTGTTTGAGAAAGATAACGATTACAGGTTACCTAATTAATATCTTAACCCTGAATTTTCAAAGATTTTTCAAACATTCCCCATCAAAGTTCTTAGCAGGATAAGTCCCCTCAGAGATCAATGCATAGTTAAAAGTTGGGAAATCAATACTGAAAACAAATAATTAATCTAGACATTAATCTAGTGGTAGTCCATAAGGACTACACTTCAATACATCTGGCTAAACATAAAATGGCTTGAAGTGAAGAGAAAAACAAAAACATTATAGACAGATATCTCAAACATTTCAATGAAGTAATACAAGATAGTTGAAGACTAATTTTATGATATGGGATGACTGAATATTAAGAAGTCAAATGAAAATTCATTTGGAAATACAAAATGATTGAAAGAAATTGTATTTACTTATATACATCATGATGCAGTCTAATAAACTGCTCTCAGTGAGAACAGGTGTTCATTGTTGTTTCTCTGTAACCATCAGATCAGATAATCAGCATTCAGAGAAAAGTAGAATGTCAGTAAAGACAGAATAAGAAGAATAAGAAGACTTGCACTACTGTAAAATCTGCAGCAAACACAGGCGTTCTGTTCTAGGTAAAATAATCTTCATACTCTTCTCCAAAAATATACAGTGAATGCTAGAAAGCCATACAACTGTAAGGATCACAGAATTGTAGAAGAATGGTAAAAGGCAAAAAATACTTTCTGTATGAAAAGATTTTAAATAGACTAGAACTCTTCCCATGAAAAGAGACAACTGGGGGTGATCTGATAGGCAGGAAAATCATGAAGGGGATAGAAAAGGTGACAAGGGAGTAATCATTCACTCTATCTTATAAAATGAGGATCACAAACCACCAAGTGGAATTACCATGCGCTAGGTCTAAAAGGAATAAAAGGAGTACTTTTTCACATAACACCTCATTATACTTTGGAACTCAGTCTTACAGATTTCTTTCATTGCAAAACTGTAAATGGGCTTGAAAACACATTAAACAAATTTAGGAATGGAATATCCATCAGAATCTAATAAACCTGATGAGGTGGTGCCAATCTTCAGTTTGAGAAATCTCCAGTCAGAGATAACTGGAAGTTTCATGGATGAACAGTTATTGAAGCATTTGCTGACCACCATCAACACTGTGATATAGGCACAGCTGAGTCTGTGGCTCAAAACAGATGTTCTTGTATTCATACAGTCTTAAATTTTGTTACAATATCTAGCGAATTCACTTCACCCCAAGAAAAATTCCTGAGGATCACTCCCCTTATATTCAGTCATTGGTAATAATCTTTGTTCAGTTTGAATTATTATTTTATTATTATTTATATTATATGTTGCATATCTATATTCTTCATTGTCTTCATCCTTTTGAATTATGCCTATAAAAGTGATGACAATTTAGTTCAAATGAGTTCAATCTGAGCATGATTTTTATATATATATTTTTTTCCTATAGAGGTATTTGCCCCTTTCCTTTACCCACTGAAGTTTTTAAATTGGCCTCTCAGTTCCTCGTTGACAGTAGAGTAGATCTGGAAAGTCAAGTAGGTTTAGATTGCTTTGACTTTGTTTTAAAATAATAATAGTAATAAAATGAAATAGGAGGTGGTGAGAAAAAGGTGAAAATATATTTAGAAACAGCCGGGGAAACTGTGAGTGGTAAGTTATAAAAGAAGTTGAAATCATCATTAATGACTGTATTGTGTTAGAGGCAACACTCCGAGAGAGGTTTAATCTGACACTAAGTTGAGTAGTGTTCAGTGTATGAATTATGATTATGGATCCCCAAGTAGCACAATAGGAATCTATTGGGTGAGTGACTTGAGGGACTCCAGTCATTAAAGGTATAGGTAAAAAATTACAGAATGTATGATCAGTGAGAAGTGGTTGTACCTTGGAGGCAGGTAGCTTTTGGGATGGAGATGTGTTTTGGTAATATAATGAGTGTAAAATGAACAAAAGTCACCAAAGTAAAGCATCAAGCATCTATCAGAATCACAGAATGGTCTGGGTTGGAAGGGGCATATAGATGAAGAGATTCAGCAAAACAATTTTTTTTTTAATTTATTTTTTCCCACTATGCTAACTTATATCTTATTGCTAGTATTTTCAGGGAGGAAAGATTGTTCAGTGTTTCAGAACATCATTTTTCACTAAGAGACTGATACTCATGTTTTGATATAACAGTGGTATCAGCTTCTGCAGGTTGCTCTCCAGCTCACTTCATGGGCAAGTACATCCTCATATGAAAAAAACAGAAAGGGCTTAAGTTCCTATTATAGACTTTGAATTTTCAAATCAATTGATCAATTTACATAGGTCAAGGTTCTAAAACTTACAATTGTCTCTTTTAGGTCTCCAAAGCCAGTACTCAAAATCTGCCATGCATAATCCAGATAATAGTTTCAATGACTTCATGTTGTTAACTATAGTTCTAAACTTTGGTGAAACAGTGTTATCTTATGGAAAAGTGCTCTGATTTTCATAGGTAAAGCATAAACAGCCTTTTACTGGGATTCTCTAGATAAAAGTAGAACATTTCATATGTCTGAAAATGTTAGCATACCTTTTCTTTTGGAGGGTCTGGGAGGCTGGATGTGTCTCTTGGCATCCTGGTCTGGTGGTTGGCAACCAGGGGGCTTGAAACTAGATGATCATTGTGGTCCTTTTCAACCCAGGCCATTCTATGATTAAATGAACTGTATTTTTATATCACAGCAGCACCTGTGACATTCTGTTTGCACTATGTCAACAAAGATTGAAAATAATAATAATAAAAAAATAAAAAGCAGCAGTATTACCCTTCCTATTTTGTTGCTGGTATCCTATCACTTTGTGTTTCAAATAGTGGAAGACTGAGAAAAGGTGTTCCCTTTCAGTACTCAAATTTCATGACACACTGCTATTTTTCCCATCATGGGGGAAATCCCACACATGAGAGAGGATGTATGAGTAAAACTTGCAGTTACTTTGAGATGACAAATAGAAAATAGAATAGAAACAAAAGAAATTTCCCATTAAAATAAACCACATGTCAGATTTCAGCTCAGATTCAGCCAGATCTCAGGCAAGGAAATGTGTCTTATTTCTGTAAGACTGTAGATCACAGAGTAAATACATATCTGCTTTACTCAAAGTGGCCCATGGAGAAACAAACAGAAATATGAGCTAGCGCTGAATATGAGTATAAACAGAAAAGCCTTCCAGGAGCAGGCCAACTCATGGTATTAACAATGTACCCCTGAAGGAAAAGGATGCACACATTTCCTTGCCCTAGGCAACACTTAATTATCTTATATTAAAATAAACTGTGGAATTCAAGGCCAAATATATTCAATGAATGCTGGATCTCATTCTGCTCAAGGTATTCTCCTGTGGCTGGATATAACAGCCATGAAGAACTGAAGCTTCCCACAAGGTCCAGGAAAATGTTATAAATTTCTTTTTCCAGAGGTAAACACATTTCTCAGAGACTTATATTCATGCAATTAGGAAAATGAAAATAGTTTATAGCACTAAATTAAGTATTGGGAAAAGAAAAAAAATTAGGAAGGAAGAAAGGATAAAAGGAAGAAAGAAAGGAATGAAGGAGGAAGGGAAGAAAGAAAGGAAAGAAAGAATGAAATTATCCTTGTTACAAGTGATTACCTTTCCGTCCCTTTACTTGGCAGATCAGGGAGATAAGCAGTGTGCATAACATTTAGTCTATTCCCTTTTGACTCTCCAACTCCACACCACACAAAAATATTTAAGCAAAAAGGATTTTTTATTAGTATTATTATTACTGCATCATTGTATGAAAAGGGAAATATTTTTTTAAAGTGCATGTATTAGCAAAGTAAGTTTGGACAATATCTACCAGGAAGGAAATTCAAAGCAGGAATTACATTGCTGCTTCTACCTCCTCTATCCTTCTTTCATTACCCCATTCTCAACTTCATAAAATCTAATTTTGTCTTGACTCAGATATTCATCAAAATCTACACAGTGTTTTCAAGTCAGTCTGCTTTTGTGTAATCTTTTAGATAGACACAGGGGAATAAAGTCTTCCAGAAAAAACAGGTGAACTAACTTTCCTGATGTGAGAAAAAGAAGTCTTGAATGGCTGACAAGATTTCAGGCCTGATATTTAAATGCAAAGTACATCTTGTTCTTCTTGGATGAAAAGTCAAGATTAATATATATATATATTTAAATATACATTTCACTCAATCCAAGACCCAGTCATGAGTCAGTTTTGTTTATTTTTACCTCTAAGAAGCATTTGGAAAACTAACATTTCCCAAGAATATCATGACACATTATATTTCTTCCTTTTCCCCATCCCACAGGAAATAAGTCATCTGCCTCCTTTTTCTCTCCCATATAACATAGCTAACTTAGTGCTCCTTCCCATGTAAGAACTTCTTCCCTCCTCTTTGTTTCACAGGTAGTCTCCTTTCTCCCTAAAGATCTAATTGATAACACATATACTAAACCTCGGATCCAACTCCTTCTGACTTTTAGGACTGCTTCAGAAAGGTATCTCCCCTGGAAGACCTGCCTATTTTTTCAAATCATGTCAGATGCTCTCAAAAGATGTTCCTTTACAGGGACATTGATGTCTCAATAAACCAATTCATTAATTAAAAATTTGGTTTCTGCTATACATTATTCTAGTTTGATAGAAATAAAATGCGACTATAAACTAATACAGAGCTATTATAATATGGCCAGCATAGTATGAATGGCAAATAATGACATACTAATTGCATACCATTAAAAATGAAACATTTATGAGTATGTCAATAATCACTTGGTTTTGACAGGGATAGCATTAATTTTCTTCATGGCAGTTTCTACGGTGCTTCATTCTGAACTTAACAGAAAAAAAGTGTTGAAAATGGTAAAGGGATTAGAGCATCTTTCCACTGAGAAAAGGCTGAGAGAGCTGAGATTCTTCAGCCCAAAGAAAAGGAGGTTCAGCAACTTCTAATCAAGGTCTATAAACACCAGATGAGAGAGTGCAAAGAGGACAGAGCCAGGCTCTTCTCAGTGGGGCCCAGTGACAGAAAAAGAGGCAATAGGCACAAACTGTAAAATGGGAGGTTCCATCTGAACATCAGGAAGAACTTCACTGTGTGGGTGATGGAGCACTGGCATAAGTTGTCCAGAAGATGTGGTGTGATCTCCTCGGAGATCTTCAGAAGCCGCCTGGATGGTCCTGGCACCCTGCTCTGGGTGTCCCTGCTTGAGGAGAGATTGGGCCATGTGGTCATTTTGTGACTTTGAGAACACAGTGATGATTTATCTAGTGCTACATAGTGCCACCATAATCTCTGCTTTTTCACACTGCCTTGCCAACAAGTAGGCTGGGTATGGACACTGAGAGGGAACACAGGACAGCTGACATCAATTGAACAAAGGGATGTTCCATACCACATGACATTGTGTTCAGTGATAAAAGATGAATGAAATGAAGATGGGGGAGTCTGTTTGTAGAGACAGAATTTTGAGGCCTCTTTATCTGGAAGTAACTGTACCTCTGCCTGCTGTTGGGAAGTAGATAATTGTTTTTATTTATTTATTTATCTATTGCTTTGCTTTCATATGAAACCTTTATTATTATTATTTATTTATTTATTTAAGTTATTGCAAACTGTCCTTTTCTCAATACACTTCCTGTTTTACCCTTCTGATTTTCTTCCCCATTCCACTGCAGGGGCAATGAGCAAGAGGATGTGTGATGCTTGCCTGTTTAACAGAATTATGCCACATCACTGAAATTAAATGTATTCACAAATACAACTATCACTGAAAATGACAAATAAAAACAGTTAGTATTAATGGTTTAGGAAGTAGAAAACTAACTTTTCAGTGAACAGTCCAGCTGAGTTTTAGCTATATAAAAAACTTGCAGACATCACCATTACAATTATAGATGGAGCTGTATCATTTCACCTTTTTCTGTATTATGTTTCAAAAACACTTTGTTGAAAGAAATGGCATGATAGAGACTGAAGTGATGAATGCACTGAAAAATTGCTTCCTGTCATAAATGACTTTATAAACCCACTGGGAAATTTTTCATGTCTACATCTGGTAGATGGTGACTAATGCAGGATAATCAAATTAGAAATCATTCAGCCAGTAGGGACTAGTGACCACACGAAGGTCCAGTGTCTAAAGCAAGATTAGAAGTCGATATGTGTAAATCACAACTGATTCTAATCAAAAGCAGATGCTTGATTTCAGAAAGGTCTTCGTGGACGAGTTGTCAAGAAAATTTAGAATTAACTGAGTAGATGGAGACAATGAAATGCAGACTACATCATAGTACAGACAATTGACAGTATTCTATACAAATGTGTATGCACAATTTCAGAGCACAGTGTCCACAGAGAATACATACACTTTTTAAAAATAATAATAATAATAATAAATGGACTTTCTAACTGATGGTTGTGTAACTAATGTGCACATCACGTACTAACATTCTGTGAAAATTTGCAAGAAAATAGATATACTTATTCTCTGTTTTTAGATGGAGTACCAAAAAAAAAAAAAAAAAAAAAAAAAAAAAAAAAAAAGATGGTGAAATTCTTACATCAGTTTCTTTCTTTTCTTCTGGATGTTTTACTACAGCTCCATTAAACTTCTATAGTTTCTATCTATCTCAGTCGTTTTCATAGTCTGTTATCATAATTCAGGGGTCTCAGTATTTTGAAGAACAAATACCAAACACATAAGACAACCTCTTTCTTTTTTAAATTTATTTAGTGTACCTACAGCACTCACATAGGTACAGAGAACCAAGTATTGTGAACCATCTAGTGTGTTGCACAGGCCTGAATTTGTGCACTATGTCTTATATACAGTATGCCATATACCAGTAAGGAATGTACGGCCTGTAAGGAATGCATAAGGGTATGTTTTGCCGGAGAACTGATCGTAACACTAGCAGAAGACAACAATAAACTCCTTATAAAACCATGAGAATATTTTGCCAGTAACAAGCACAGTGGTGAGTATTAAAAAAAAAAAAAAAAAGTTTGACATTCAGATAAATAAAATATTTGAACAAAGTAATTATGCCAGAGTGTAGGTTAATTTTACTAAATGTGTCTTGTTTTATAATACTTCAATATTGAGTACTTTTTAGCTTTTAGTTAGGTGATTTTCAGACAGTTTGCCATCTTCTCCTTCTGAAAATTCATATGATTCATTATAGATTACTCATAACTTTTGATTGGCCAAGAAATTCTCATGAAGTTCTATTTCCTGTCTAGCTCACTATTTAACATAAAAATGATGCTTACTGATATTTAATTATAATTGTATAAGTAAATAATTCTGTGAATTGAGATTTAAATGAACACATACACAAATGGAATTAAAAGGAATGTTCCTACAAGCCAAAGAACAATTTGGACAAAGTAAGAGCTGGAGAATATTAATAAATATATGAATCAGAGGCTTTCCTGCAAACTGTGTAGGTGGGTAAGACTAATGGAAAGAACTGAGTATACAATAAAGCTAAATCTCTACTTTTGCTTGCTGAAAACAATCATCCAAAAATCAATTGGGTTATTCCATTTATGTATTTTAGTGAAATGTTACTGATTTTAATGCTATGATCTTCAGTATGATTTTGTGTATAATACAAAAAAATATTTTTCTACTATTGCATTTATAATATACCTGGAATCTTAAAAAGGAAAATATGATGGCATTTGGGTACAATTCTGCTCTACTGAAAACAGTGTCAGAAAGAGCGGACTCAAGTTGCTGGCTGCTAGTTACATGTACCCTAAACATGGTGTCACTAATCCAGAGATGAAATCATACTCCAATGGAGAAAACAGGAACTTCAGTTTACCCAACAATACACAACAGTTTCTTAAAGATCAAGTCTTGTATTATTTCTACAGTGACTGAAAGATTAAGAAAAAAGTTTGTATGAGTGTATACATAGTATATTTAGAAGGACAATTCGTGACTCAAAACATAAGTGTAATTAACATCTAAGCCCTTTTCAGCTTCTGAATGCAAACACTTAGAAACAGGATAAAAGAGTGAATGTAGAGAGTACATTGCACACACTCAACAGAGAGAATTTTTTAGCATGAAAAAACAAAACAAAACAAAACAAAAAAAACAACATAAAAAACTCTTTTGTTAATTCCTTGAATTAACAACATATGTTGTTTACTTATTGTTGCATCTTGAAGAAAAAATAAAGTTGGCTTCAACAAATAATGAGCAGATGAATTTTGGAGAAAGAGGACTGTGTGGCTAGAATTACGAATACCAGACAGTAATGCCTGTGTATTGCGGGCTTTAGGTTTTCCACAGCAAATAACAGTCTGCCAGGCAGACAAACAAATTAGCTGATGATGGACCTCCCTGTCAAAACTAACCTTTAATCTAAGACAGCCCATTTAACTAATGAGGAATCCTCATCCTCTGCTACTATGATAACAGGAAAATGTCGTGGACCTGATAAACTGAAGAGTTTGTCAAGATTTTGACCTTCCTCCAAAGTGCCTTTGACATTAGTTAGATGAGAATGTGAGGACTCAGCTATTTGAGTAAGTCTCCATAGATCTAGTCCCTAGAAGGTCTCAAATAACTTCCTTACTTGCAACAGGCACTTTGGCCTGACTCACAAAGCAGGCTGAGATGTTAAGTCCAGCTCCTACTAAAAACTGTTAGTGGTTTCAGTTCATCTCAGTTAGCTTTAACCAGTTTAGATACAATGTTCTAGACTAAATATTCACTGTCCACAGTCCCCACACAAGTGCCACACAAGATTTTCAAGTCACACAAGATTTTTCTGTTCCAGTTTTGAAGTCTTTGGAAATCTATTAGAATTTAGATGTGCTCAGTTTGAGTAAAATACTTTAAATTCGCACTTTTCTCCTGGTTCATAGAAAAGCAGTATTTGACCCTCTGATGTCAGCTAACAAGCAAGTTCAGAGTACATGCAAATTAGGTGGATGACATGCAGCTTTTAATCTGCTCCAATTTATTTTCTGTACTTGATCATTCAGACGATGGAGTATTCAGCTTTTTACTCCACTGCCACATGACGCAACTTTAACTCATGCCCTTCACATTAGAGTAGGACTAAGAACTGAATATGCTATCTATTAAACTCTTTGGACAGAGGGCATAAATGGAGATAAGAGCACATTTCCTCACTTTAAAAAAAACAAACAAACATCTTTTTTTTTTTTTTTTTTTTTTTTAATTATTTATTTATTGAAGCTGGTGTTAAATTTACAAAATTAAATGAAACTATGTCATGAAGTAGGTGAGGTTGTTTTGCCCTGACACCACTGGAAACAATGTCTGAAATCGTGTTTAAAATATGCTGTCAGTCTAGTAAGATTTTAATACAGGAGCAAGTTACTTTTACAGAGATGACAACATTACATTAGTACATTAGTACTGCTAACACAAATTGGACACAAATGTGGGTACTGAGTGCATCTTTTGGGAGAAGATTTTCACATTACCTCAGTTGCCATTGTGATAAATGTTATCTCTCTTAGCAGCTCTATTAGTTGCCTTACATTGTCAATAGATAAGTAAAAGGAAATACTAAACAGTACAAAGGTTTCTTTGGATTCTCAGAGTTTCCATGAAAAAGAGTGGGATTAAAATATGGATTTTGAAGTCAGGAATTTTGTTCAAAATAAACCCTTGTGTCTTTGGTATCCAGAAATAATGACAAATGGCTCAATCAGTTATTTGCTTTCCTGATGGAGTCATTGGGGAACTTCACTGAGCAAAGTTCAGGTCATCCTCTGATAATCAGAGAACACTGGGACTAAGAATTTGTTTATACAAGAGATAAACCGCAGCAATGGTACTTTCACAATCTAAGTTTGTGTGTCTTCTTTTCCAGTTTCTGAAGAAATGCTTAGTCATTCAAGCCAGCATAGATTCCATTCTAACTATATTTAGTCAAAGGCAAAAGGCTAGGAGAGCGTATCTTGATAAGGACAACACTTGTGACTTACTGTTTGATTTGGCAACTAGGGCTGTAATCAAAAAGCACTGATATTATTGTTCTCAAGGGTTTTGATAGATTAAAAAGCATTATGAGTCATCATTATGAGACTTATTTTTCCATACCTTCCCCTCATTTCCACAGCACATTTCCATTTCCAGTGGTGTGTTCTCCCTTGAAGATGGAGCTTTTCTGATTCCTCCTACTCTGCTTCTTCACATTCATGCAGATCTCATCCTTATGAAATCTAGGGTTATTCTTCTTTCTTATCTGTTACTCTAAATTCTTTATCTGTTACTCTAAATTCTTCTCTCTGGCTTACACTTTCTTTGAGAAGGTGTTACCTAGGCAGTAAAAGGTTGATGGGGGAGGCTGTGAGATGTATTTGTTAGGTTTCTAGGAACAACAGATGCTCTGAAGACAGGTTGTGTCTCCTTATAAAAAGAAAAAATAAATTAAAAATGCAAGACAAAATAACTGGATCAATGAATAAGGGAAAAATGAGCATCTCCTGGTGCTGTGTTGGCAGAACAAAAGGGAACAGAGGAAAACAATATTCCGTGAGGGCACACATGGCCCCACAGTACCTATCATTATATTCACAAGTATACTGTTCTACTGGGAAAGAGACAGAATGTTCTAGCTGTTAAGTATAGTCTGTACTACAACACAACAACATCACTGTAACATTCAGTGATGTGTATTCCTCTTTCTACTTCATTCATTCATACTCATTCAACATAATCACAGTGAATGACCATACAAAATATATATATAATTCAGATCAAATATTACTGAATTTACACTTCATACTTTTCTCTAATCACTGAATTCTCAAAAATCACACCTTCTTCCCAGTCTAAAATAGTCTCCAATAGTCTCCAACACTTCCAAGTTTAGAGGTAAACTTTATACACTGATTATGTGAAGATGAGCACATAACTGATGCTCCTTTCCCCGAAATAATAGAAAAGTGTCAATAAGATTGACATTTATGGCATTTTATATTACAAACAGCTTTAGTACTATATGAACTAAAAATAGACAGCCCATGTTCAAAAGAGTAGTCTTACTATGAATTGAGAGGTGAGGTAACATGTATATTCCATTTTAGCATTTTTAGGGGAAAATATATATATATATATCTTGCAGTAAGTTGCAGAGGTGCAACTTGCTCTAGAGTACACCATGGATGTCCAGAGTGGATAAAATGTAGGGTCTATAACAATAAAATAATATTCCAAATAGTGCAGAATTGTGATAAGCTTTTTAAGAATGTTATTTCAAAAACCAGAGTATTAAAGCCTGTTATAACATCTGGTAGCCCCAAAATATAGAAAGTTTCCCCAGTACTGCCAGGGTGAAGTGTTTTGGATGACCAAAAGAAAAGAGTGTTATGACATTTAGGGGCAAATGACCTTCAAGATTTGCTAAGGTTCACAACAGCTGGAAGAAAACAGCATTTGTCTAGAATTCACTGAAGAAACAGATATACAAAAAGCACCATACATAGCAGCATAAATAAGAAATGTATCTCCTTTATCAACATATATATGCCTTTCCACAGCTTACCTCATTTCATCTGGAAAACAATATTTTTACTATATATTTTTTTTACTCAATAGCTTCCAAGCTCTGATGCTGTTTGTAGATTCTGTGTCCTGTTCTGTACAGCTCAACTAAATAGACACATTCTTAGGTCTCTCAAAAATAGTTCTAGAAGAAAGGCCATGCATGCAAGGATGGCAGATGGGAAAAGGTTTCTGCTTCAGTCAGAAAACAAACAAATAACAAAAAATTCCACAAAAACACACACATACACTCAAAAAAACAACAACAACAACAAAACAAACAAACAAAACAAAACAAAACAAAAACTCTTCAAAACATAATATTAATTACTCAGTTTTGTAGAATCATTTTTTCACAGACATAATTAAATGACACTTTGAGATGTACTCAGTCAAAAAGATAATTTAGAAATGAATGGATGATTACCATTTTAAATGACCCTTCAGAAAAGTCAGGTTCTCCCTTTCCCATGTTCAGACGCCATCTACAAACATGCTGGGCTCTTTTGAAATACTGTCATCATTTGAGGCATCAGGAGTTGGCTGTTAGCAGAGGACAGATACAAATAATTGTTCTCTAGATGGATAGGACATGACAAATATTGTTTTGATCTGCCTTGAGGCATAGGAGAGTGGAAGGATACAGTGCAAAAGTCTTGATGTGAAATAAATTGGAATAATTACAATAGCAGTCTAATTATATATTGCATAATATAACCCACAATTTCAATACATTTCAGGAAGATCTAATGAGTTCTGATTTTATACCTATTTCTTGGCTGCAAACCAAGCTAATATTTCTGTCTAATCTGATTGGCTTGGGCAGGATCAGCAACTCTGGCTTCACAGTGATAAAAACACAGAAGATAATACAGTATTTTAATCTACATTTCTATTAAAAGCAACATTTGTCTGTCTTTTTTTCTTTTTTTTAACCCATATTTTAAAAATTAGATTTCACTCTTGTCTTGCAGCTATCTTTATATATGCCTTATTTCACTGGCAAATGGAGGACTGTTACATGGGTGGAATGCCCAATTGAAGTTATCAAGAGTATAAAATTCAGATTTTGTTCATGAGTATGATATTACGCACTTCATTAGTGCCTAGCTAACAAGATGCATTGCATCTACCAGCAGCAGGTGTCTGGTGAACAGAATGCGATGCAGTGCTGGAAATACAAAATACTGGACAGAAGAAGATGTCATAAATCTCAGATTTCAGGGGCTTGGTACTTCAAACTGGAAATTACCAGTGCCTAAGCTTGATAGACCAGACACCAACACATTGTAGCACTAAATTTTGAAAGAAGGAATGCTAGTCTTTGGTTTACATGAGAAGCACAAAGGTACCTGTCTGAAATGGAAGACCATAATTGCAAATCAACCTGCCATGTCCTATCATAAGCCATGTCAAGAATAAGAAATCGCCTAAGAAAATACAAAAGTCTATGTGGAAAATTA
Source organism: Excalfactoria chinensis (assembly GCF_039878825.1). NCBI lineage: Eukaryota > Metazoa > Chordata > Aves > Galliformes > Phasianidae > Excalfactoria > Excalfactoria chinensis. The sequence goes on along the minus strand of NC_092825.1, from coordinate 9,571,114 downwards.
GGGTGATCTCCTTTTATCATTAAATATGAGGAAAAGGGTGAGGTTAGAACTCAACTTACAGCAGTTTCCTCTCTCTGTTAGAAAAAAAAAAAATATATATATATAAAAATTATTGATTTAGGATTGAGAATCAGAGTCTAATAGAGAGATCCAAACTTCTCAGAAATAAATCAACACCTTTCACAGAAATGAATAATAAGGAAAATGTATTTTAGTTCTACTGGGGTACAGTGTCCAGTTCCACTGCCTCTCAGTATGATAAAGACACAGACATATTAGAAAAAGCCTGACAGAGGGCCGCTAGGGTGATGAAGGGACAGGAGCACTTCAACAATTAAGAGAGGCTGAAAGAGCTGGCGCTATTCAGCAGAAAGAAGAAGAGGCTCAGGATAGGTTGTACAAAGCACTATTTGAGAAGGAACTGAGTTTCACACGTAACCAAACTGATTTTAAAGGGAAACAGGGCTGTAATCCAAGCAAAGCTGGATGATCTGTGAGTGCAGAACAATGCACAGAAACCATGTTAAAGTCAAGTAGAACTGCATCTCTTACAGTAAGGAGAGAGGATACTAGAGCAACAGTGTGCATAATATAAATTTCTTCAGAGACCTAATGAAGATAGTTCATAAACACAGAAGGCTTCACGGTCAACCAAATAGGTCCATCTAGCATTTTAAAATTGCTGAACAGTGTTTCATACATAAAGTGAGCACACCAAAGATGTATTATGAACTGGACTAGTTCCTTTCCTTCTTTGCTTTGACATACTAAGACACAGACTTAAATTTACACCAGAAAGCTTTCTAAAAACTTGGCAGGAACCAAGTACAGAACCCACAAGGAATCAAAATTATTGTCTTATGTAATACAATAAAATACTCTGGTGATGATTCAAAAGTCATGACAGAAATCTGAACTGTCCATGTAATTTCAATATATTTAAGAACAAAAAAGAAGCAGACAGAATATTTCTTCTCACTCAGGACATTTCTACAATTCCAGACACCACATGGGAATAATACTTCTGTAGATAGAACAAAAATATTTTCATAACGATGAGTGTAATCTCACTGTTACACTGTTGGAACTAAACTGTAGTTCTCTGAACACACTGGTCTTCATGGTTTGTTTCCTCCAGATGACTTCTGTGTATTCATTAAACAACATTTCTTCAAAAATGAAACTTTAAATTACTGTGTGTGCATGTTTATGCATGTGAGTCTAAAAGAAAAAACGTCATTAAATACTATGTTAGCCACTACAGAATATCTTACATATGATTATGTTTTGTTGGTGTTGTTGTTTTGGTGTTTTTTGGTGGTTATTTTGTTGTGGTTTTATTTTTTTTTTTGGTCCAACAGCTGCTTTTAGTTTAAGCAGTTTACTGTTGCTAAAAGCTCTGACAATCCAGATACTTCTTGCTATCAAGGTTTATCTCAACCTGTTAAAGTCTAGATAAAGGGTTGCCAGTTTTCCTGCTTCAAAGGAGACAAGAGTAATTGGAGCTATAAACTCTCCCATTCGTCATTAAACTGCACATTTTTATAGGACCACAGAAAGCATCTGTATCTTCACTAAGACAAGGCATGCATTAGACAGATTTAAGCTGAGACGGTTCAATACTGCAGATCACTTGTCTGACATTTACAGATGTTGATGTGCTCACACTCATTTCAGAAGAAGGGAAAATAGAACATGCATAGTCAGAAGACTAGTTTACAAAATGAGGACCTCATACAGCACAGTTCTTTGTTTTAGATGAAGCCAAGAGCCTTAGTCCTTTACCAGATGGATTTGGTACTTGTCACACTTAGGTTATACAATTCTTTTCAGAGAAAAGATATCAGTTTCTCTCACTGGTGTCTTGATATAAAAACAGTTTTATACAATGTTCAAAACTTATGTTCTCCTAAAGATGATTTCAAACACGGTGCCAAGGCATTGATAACTGCACACTTATCTGTAGAGGCCTCTAACAAAAGGTTGAATCTACCTAGCAACAAAATAGCTTTAGTTTGTACATGATGTTCATACTCCTTTATGGTTAATTTTATGAAGTCTACCTTTTTAATAACTTGTAAATTCAACAAAGATGGAAACACATTCAGAGTAAGTTAAGCTTATGCATGCAGGAGGCCTTTATCAATGGAATACATAATATCCACAGCAGAAGTAGGGTTCTGACAGAGAAGAAGTTCAAATATAATTTTTCATTTCCTTTCCCCTGTAATCAATAATTCTAAAATGAATCTCTATTTGTTTCCACTGGAATGGAAAAAAAAAAAAAAAAAAAAAAAAAAAAAAAAAAAAAAAAAAAAAAAAAGTTGCCTGATAAGATAATCATTGGTTTCTCTAGGAAAAGATAACTTAGATAACTAATATTTCACATTTTGTTATTACAAATGAGAATTTGGGTTAGCACAGCACTGGCAGATCAGCTTATGATACTGCTAAAAAATCTAAAGGTTTCTGACAATTTTATAATTTATTTTTTTTTTCCCATTCATAAGCTGTCTCTATATATTTTACAAATTGTGGGTTTTGTAGAATTTGTGAATAACATCCAGTAAGCAAAATTACTTGCTCCATAAGAGCAAGTAATTAATAAAAAAAAATATAAATTAAAAATTAAAGTAATTGATAAAAAATAAAAAACAACTGCAGAGATTTTATACATACATGTAGAGGTGAGTTTCCTAATGAAGAAATCTCACAGATTCATAGAATTGTAGAATGTCTGAGGTTAGAAAGGACCTCTGGAGGATGTCTGATCCAGCAAACCCTACTCAAAACAGAGTCACCAAGAGCAGGTTGCCCATGATGACTGGATCTGGTCTTGTTTAACATATTAATCAGCGACCAGGATGAAGGGATAGAGTGGATTCTCAGCAAATCTGGTGATGATACAAAGCTGCAAGGAGTGACTGACACACTGGAAGCTTGTGCTTCCATTCAGCAAGACCTGGACAGACTGGTGAGTTGGGTGGGAGGCACATTATGAGGTTCAAAAAAGGCAAGTGCAGAGTCCTACACCTGGGAAGGAATAATCACAGGCATCAATCAGTACAGGTTAGCAGCTGACCTACTGGAAAGGAGCTCTGAGGAGAATGACCTAGTTGTTTGGTGGACAATAGGTTGGCCATGAGGAAGCACTGCACCCTTGTGGTCAAGAAGACCAATGGTATTCCATGGTGCATGAAGAAGATTGTGCCCAGTAGGCTGAGGGAGGGGATCCTCCCCTTCTACTCTGCCCTGGTGGGGCCATATGTGGGATATCATGTCCAGATCTGGGCTCACTAGCTCAAGAAATACAGGAAACTGCTGGAGAGAGTCCATCAGAGGGTCACAAAGATAGATGCCTGGAGCATCTCCATTTTGAGCAAAGACTGAGTGCTTGGGGCTGTTCACCTGGAAAAGAGAAGGCTGAGGGGCAATCATATCAATGCTTACAGATATCTAAATGGAGGGAATCAAGTGGATAGTGCCAGGCTCTTTTCATTGGTGCCCAGACAAAAACAAGAGAAGACATAACAAGCACAAACTGGAACACAAGAAGTTTGATGTGAACATGAGGGGAAAATTTTTTACTTTAAGGGTGATAGAATACAGGAAGAACCTGCCCAGAGAAGCTGTGAGTCTCCTTCTGTGGAGAGATTCAAAACCCACCTGAATACTTTCCTGTGCAATGTACTGATTTAGCATGGGGTGGGACTAGATGATCTCCACAGGTCCCTTCCAACTCCTATGATTCTGTGATTCTGTGGGTCTGTACCAGGCTCCTATAAGTGACTGGCCTGTCTCAAATCGAAGAATTTGCAGAATACAGTCTGCAGTGGTTGTTCAAAAATGCTAAAATAAAATTAGTTCTGAATTTCCTTTCTTCAGAGAACTGCTGCGTGGTAGAACTGAAAGAATTTTAAAACTCATTTTAAGATCTGGCAATCTGAACAACACTGGCATATAATTTTTCAGCAAGATGAAATATGCATGTACAAGAAAAAAGCAAAAAGCAAGATACATGCAGTCTAATCCATTTAGCAATCTGTCTCTAATTTTAATGATGTATTTGTCATTTTATTACTCAGAAAATGTCATTTATATGAAACTGTCACTATGATATTAGAGGGGAACAGCTTGTGTTAAACTGTGCAATGTCTTTGCCAACTTTCAATTTTAGTTATATTCTACCTCCTTAGAATTTCCCTAGCACTTTCAGTGTAACACAGATACTTTATTTCATGTGCTACACTTTTGTACATAGTTGCTGTACAAAAATATGGTGGATATTGTCATTTATTTAGTTTGTATGTCAGTATAAAAGTTATTTTGAAAAGTCTTGTGTAAGAATAGTCTGAGGTGAGGAGAAAATCCGACAGTATTCTGAAATATCTTTCAGTGTTTTTAAATCAGTGTTGAGTAGGTGGAAATAAATTAATTTCAAGGAAAAAGAATTAGAAAAAAAAAAAAAGTGATATGAAATTATTTTTCTCTGATAGATATTTAAAATTAATATCATGCCCAATAATCACTAAGCTGGACAAAAGGTATGTCTCTTTTTTGTTGTTTGTATGTTTACATCAATACCTCTGCTTGGTTAATTAGTCAAATACAGAAAATTCACTGCTATTTAACAATTACTAAGTCTGTAAAGTATTCTGCAGGAGATCAAGATAAACACAAAGACAGCATTTACTGTTTGTTGGTTGGTGTTTTTTTTATGAATGCATCTAAGGGATTTAGCACTCTTCAGGTGCCTATCTACCTTACAGGAAAATTGTAAAGATTTTGGCAATTTTTTCATCTCCTATTCACAATTTTTACTATGTATAGCAATTAATAGTTAAAACTCAGAAGTCTTAGAGGCTTGGATTTCACTTATGTTTTCTAAGGCAATATCAGCTTATTACCTTCCTATGGTTTAGTGAGAACAAGGTAATGTAGAGCACTCTGTAATGTTAAACATAACGCAGACTTCTCATGTAGTTTTAGCTCAAAGCTCACACTCAAAGAAGGAAATGTTTGTATTTGAACCAGATGAATTTCAGCTGAATTAGGATGAAAGATGTTTATTAAAAGGAAGGATTTCTAAAATGAAAATTATTATTTAGGAAGCTTCAAGCAATTTTATTTCTACAGTTTCTAATGGTGAGTCTGTTGTTTTCATTCTGAAACAAATCACAGAATCACAGAATCAGAGAATCACAGAATCACAGAATGGCCCAGGTTGCAAGGGACCTCAAGGATCATGAGGCTCCAATGCCCCTGCCTGGCAGAGCCACCAAACTTCCACATTTACTAGATCAGGTTGCCCAGGGCCCATCCAACCTGGCCTTGAACACCTCCAGGGATGGGGCATCTACAACCTCCCTGGGCAGGAGGTTCCCAGGACCTCACCACTCTCCTAGTAAATAAGACAAAACTGTCTCTTAACAATTCTTATTTTAATTAATTATTTTATTTATTTATAATGGGAGTTTTAAGATTTAAAGTACTGGGTAGTTGGAAGGATTGTGAAGAATGTTTCATGTCAAACAAAGCTCAGGTGGATATTACTTCTCACAGGCTCAAAACGTTGACAGCCGGAAGATGTATCAGAACCTTTGATTTTATATTTCCAATAAATAAAAGAAAACTGCCTTATCATTATTTACAAATAAAGAATGGATGCCCAAAGGGCTTTGGGAAACTAGGACCTCCCTGGACCTAATGGCAGGGTCTGACAGCCAAAGCCCACCACCCTCAGCCAGCAGCATGGTAGGCTGGAGGCAGCAGGGACTGTCCCAGACATGGAGAACTGGGTACCTCCCTGGGGCCAGGGTGGGCTGAGGCCTGAACAGAACAGGGAGGGTCTGTGGTAGAGCTGGAGACAGTGTCCTGTAAACTTGCTAGAGAAGGGACCAATGATCCTGGAGACTTGAGAGAGATTCCTGAGTCCAGGGCCATGGGTGGGGGTCAGGAGAGCCTAGAGGTTAGGCAGGGACATTAGGGCCCATGAGTAACTCTTCATAGAGAAGAAATTCAGAAAACAAAAACAAAAACAAACCAACAACGATAAAATGACAGAAATAAAATAAAATAAAAAATAAATAAAATAATAATAATTTAAAAAAAAAACAAAAACAAAAACAAAACCAACCAAAACAGTTTCATGGTTTGTACTGTCTTTAAAAAAAAAAAAAAAAAAAAAAAAAAAAAAAGAGAGAGAGAGAGAGAGAGGTAGGGAGAAAAGAAAAAGTTTAACCATTAAAAAAAGATGATACATAGATGGATTGCAAAGGGCTACTTAAGAGCCCGTTCAACTCAGCAACCTCTATGGAGTAGCATAATTTCCAAATTCTTCCCCATGAATCCTCCGCTTGTCATCAACATTTACTTTCAGTCCATAAATCCTTCATGTTAATCTCAAAGATTTTGCCCTGTTTGTAGAGCTGTGGAATCAAGCTTTACTTGATGTAGGATGATGGGTTTTTTTTAATACTATTTGGTTGTCTTGATCAAACAATTTGTTTAATTTCAGCATTTGTTCCACATTTTTCCTTCAATTCATTTCTAATATACTTTAAGCAGACTACAGTATAATTCAAGTTAGGAATACCAAGATTTGGGACTTTTACACATGCACACGTCAACTTGTATTCTATAATGTAATTATAAAAAGGTTTTGACCCTGCCACATGTGAATGTTTTGGACTAAATTCTGATCTTAGATGAAGCACGTATCAGGTACAGCGATCGTCATGTTATAAATATATCTCTATATTCTATCAAATAAATGTCAGGTCTGGTATACAATCTGTCATTTGTAATTCTGAATCCTAAGAGATGTGTCTAGACAAGTAATATAGATGCTGGAAAGATATATACCCCAAATTCTACTCCAGAGCAGAGGCCAGTTATAGGTGTTCCCCACAGACTCTGAAATAACTGGACTTAATGTAAATATATTAGTGTTTTTTTCTGCACTGTCTTTCATCTATACAAAGACATATAATAAGTCTCTGAATAATAAGCAACTGCACCTTGTCTATTTCTGTGGGAGTTCAGAGAATCAGAGAATGGCTTGTATGAGAAGGATCATCTAGTTCCAACCCCTCTGCCTCAGGGAGGGTTGCCAGCCAGTAAATCAGGCATTAAAAAAAAAACTTGATTACCCTCCTGTTTATAATCTCCCTTTTAATACTAGAAGGTCATAATAAAGTCTCTATGGATCCTTCTCTTCTCCAGGCTGAACTCCCAACTCTCTCAGTCTGTCTTTGTAAGAGAGATGCTCCAGCCCTCTGATCATCTTCACAACTCTCCTCTGGAGTCCAAAAGCTCCACACCTCTTTTGAGCTGGGGGCCCCAGGCCTGGACACAGTAGTCCAGAAGACTCATGAGGACAGAGTAGAGAGGGACCATCACCTTCTGCTCTATGTTGGCAACTCCTCTTCTGATACAGCCCCAGATACTGTTGGCCTCCTGGTCTGAAAGCAACGAATGCTGGGTCATCTTAAGTTTTTCATCTGCCATGATCCCTAAGTCCTTCTCAGCAGGGCTACTTTCAAGTTCTTCTCCAAATCTGTATACATATTTAGGATAGCCAGACTTAAGTGCAATACTTTGCACATGGCCTTCTTGAACTCCAGTGGGTTCACACGAGCCCACCTTCTGAGCTTGTCCAGGTCCCTCTGGTTGACATTCCTTCTTTCTGCCGAATAAACTGCACCACTCTTCTGGGTATCCAAAAAAGTTCCTGAGGGTGAACTTGGTCCTATCATCTATGTCACTGATACAGATACCAAATAGTACTGGTCCCAAGTCGGGCTCTTCGGGTACACCACTTTTCACTGGCCTCTACCTGGACATAGAGTTATGCAAACTGAGATTAAACCAAATGAAAATTTGAATGTGTACCCTCATCCATAGAGTTCCAGTTTTTGAGACTTTCAATGTCAGGCTATGCTGTATTCTTAAAAAGAGATAAGCCATTAACATTTTTAATGTCAGTTTTGAAACTCTTACTTATGTTTATGGTATTTCTGGATTAGGTACTGTATAAACAAGTCTCTCCTGCAATTGGTACCCACATTCACCCAAAGTTACAGTACTTTACAAATGTAACTGGCTTAATTGTGTCCTCAAAGGGAGGCACTTTTCAATGGAACTTAAGTTTATGCTTGAAACTAAGCGTATGTTTATAAAGGGACCCAAAACAGATCTTAAGGGGTTGTGTTATCCATTCATGTTGACATTTTGGTGCTAAATGTGTCAGGAGCTGAATAATCTACTGATTCTGACTAAATCTCTGTAGGCATATTAAGTATACGGAATGAATATCACAAAGTCTACATGAGATTCTCTCTCAACACTTTGAACATTATGACAGAATTGAATAGCTTAGAAACACACAGGACGGTGATAAAATGTACAGATTCTTCTCTTGCTAGACATATGATGTTTCCTGCTGTGAAATGTTTAAATTGGACGAAACCTAATGTATTAGTTATCTTGGTCAGCTATCTTGTACATGATAAACTGACTGCTTTCTGTCATGCAATATGTCCAAAAGCAGTTATGTTAGGATTCACATCAAAGATATCCTGTAAGGAGAAATATCCACTGTTGATTCTTGTACTCTTCCAGCTACCAAAGCCTCACACAGCTAGCAGCAGAGAAATTATATATATATATATATAAATATATATATATATGCATGTATATATATATAATTTCATGGTTTGACAGACTGTACTACATCTGTCCATACACAAGAATTAATCAAATGAAATATCTCTGATGAGATTTGCCAGCTGCTTTTGACTGCTATGTGGCAGCCTAAAACTGTACAGCAGTTGAAGAAATTTATGGCAGCTCTGTATCCTCTGTATCATCAGAGACATATAGCAAAGACAAAATCTGCTGCTGAGCCTGACCTTGACATATCTCAGAATATTTTTATACTTCACATCATCATTTAACTGAATCTAGAACTCTAGAGATAGAACTCTAGAGATCACCTGCATGAATATTAATATTAATCCTATGTGACAGAGCTGACAGACCCTCTTCCACCTATCACAATAACTACTAAGGTGACAGAATCTCCTGTAATCAGATCAATTCTACTTCATGCTATCTCTTTACTGGAATAAACTTTCAGGTTTTTTGAGAAACTCTAGCCCATTTAGTCATGCCTTAATACACCACTACACAGACTGTCCATCTCCGCAGCTGCAGTTTTGTGCCAGATTGCAGTCAGACAGTGTTTTATTGTGAAAAAATCTACTCGAGGGCCATCCTCAATAATGTGAAATAGTAGGCAATATCCCTTGGGCTTTAAAAGTGAAATGTCAGGTACTTGAAGATCTTCCTGGTCTTTATATACTATGAAATATTTTAATTTCCTTAGAGCTGATATTGTGTTTGTTTTGAACTGAAGACAAAATATTAGGAAAGATTCTGGAGGGAAATCCAGCACACAAGTGACTAATAACAATCTAATCCCCCTGTACTATTGGAGGAAAATATGTTTTTGTTTCTTTCTTCTTAGTTAAGTAAACAGATAAATATATTTCCCCTGGCTTCAATTACAGCAAGTTGGCTTTACAGAAGAATCCTTTCAGTTTTGATTTCCTGTCAGCTTTACTGAAACACGACCACAGAGTACAGTATTCTCTTGATGTGATTTTTATAGACTCTAAGCCCTAAAAGGAGTGTTTCTAAGTCAAATAGCAATACGTTCTAACTTGGATGGGTTGGTTTGTTTTATCTCTGCAGTATATCTCCACTGTTAATGAACGTGTGAAACTGGGAAAATGATAAAGAAAGGATGTGGCTTGAAAGAAAACATTGCTTTTTAAAGTTCTCTTCCCTTGATTTTCATCTCCTAAATTGGATTCAATAGCCTGACTAAGTGCACACACAGACATAAACTGGTTCAAGCTGCTTTTTCAATCATCTTCCCATTGCAGGTAGAAAACAAATCAAACCAAACCAAAATGTCTTTAAACCTCATGTACTAAGGGCTTGCCTCAGGGAAGTCAGTGCCATACTGTAATTTTTCCTTTCCACATTGCTTTTTATATGGGGATCATCCAGAGAAATAGACCTAACAGCAACAGGTGTCATAAGCTGTGATCAAAACCTGCATGATTCCTAAGCTACTTTCTTACAGCTTGGTGCCCTGAGAACTAAATTTACTGTCCTACTTTCTTATTCATAAATCTCCCTGGGTGTAGCCCTGAAAATATTTTTTCAGCTCTGTCTCTACAGCACTTTTCTATTTCAAGTCAGACTTTACTTCTCTACTCATGTGCAAGTGGTAGCCCATCTTGAAGAGAAATAAAAAACTGTATAAGGAGAAATATCTTCTAAAAGTCACTGTCTCTCCTAGAGTGAGTATTATTTTTCCTCTCTCACACACACAATAGAGCTTAGTCTTTACAGGCATGGTCTTTGAAGAGAGGAAGGCAAATGCAGAAATGCAACATGGTGTGATCATGCTCAAAGAAATAACTTTCTCTGTACTTTGCAGAATAAAAAAGTCCTGCCATAGAAGTACTGTTGCTGAATCTGTGCTGAGAGACACAGACAGTAATGCAGAGTGGGGGGGAAAAATAATAATTGAAAAAAGGACTTAATCACATCTGATCTTACTAAGAATATAATGCAGAAGGCACATTTGAAACAGAGAAAGTGGAATGTCTTCAGACAACTAAGTAGGGCAATAAAACTGCCAAGAGGGGAGCGAGTAGAAAAGCTTTCCAAAATGCTGCCTTTAGCAGGCCATAAGTCTTACTCAGTGTTCAAGCACATCACTTGCACCAGTCTTACTCTTTCTTGTTTATTTTCTCCTGGTCAGCATTAAAATAGAATAATAAAGCAGCAAGCAAACAAATATGAGCAAGAAAACCCATCTGAGAAGAAAAAGAATTTGTGTTCTTGTTTGTTAACAGTGTTGAGGAATCTCCTGGGCCACACTGTGCCTATGCAAATGCCAGTAGCTCCTCTGCGTCCATTCCAGGAGGGGAAGTCTTGTGCTAAGTATCTTAAATAAACATTCAGAGGAATAGGAGAATGACAAAGCTGCATTTAAATGTTTCAGAGAGAAGCACATCCAGAATTTTTGTTTGGTACCCAGATGAGATGTCTTCCAGTAAATCTTGGTTACTTGAGCTCACACGAGCTTCACAGACTCCTTCCTGTATTTAATTAGAAACTGCTTTACAGGTAAGGAATATTTTGTGAAGTGAAGAATTCGTCAGTGGAATGGGAAACAATTTCTGTACTCAGTGTGGAGTCTGGAATTGCCATGACCACCAGCCTCTCAGAAGTCTGCCCTAACACTGACAGGGTGGAAGAGTACAAAACTCTGCTGCTGCTTTGAAAAGGGAATGCACAATCCATAATCAAATAGGCAGGGAATTACCTCTCCAGAGGAAACTACACAGAGAGGGATCCTGGGGAGGCAGGCTGGAAAGAAAACAAACAGATTTCAGTTGGAAAACAGCCTGGTCTCCATCAAACATGGTAGTAAAACTGACATACTCTTGCAGACAGAGTTGGTAGGATCAGTATGTCATGATGGAAAACTCACTGATAAGAACATTTGGAGGTAGATTTAATGCAAAGGTTATCTAAAGAAAAAATATATATATTTAAGCACATCTGTTAACAAGAAAGAAAGGTACAGCTAAATGAAAACTTCAGAAGAATGTTAAACTCAACAATTAGCGTTAAGGAATTGCATAGACTAGAAAGTCAATAACACTAAGTAGAACCAGAGATAATTAAAGAATACCATGTTTACAGTCTTTTTGCTAAGATAAAGTAGGATGTCAGCCTGGAAAACGCATCCAGCACTGTAGAGGAGATTCATAACCGAATTGATTAGGATAGCAGCCCAGAAAGTGCTCTAGTAAGGAAGCAGGTTTCTACAGGAAAACGTTTTGCTTTAAAAACAGACTTAGCACTAAGCCCTGCCCTTACTGATAACTAACACAATTAAAGTGCAATAAAAGGGAAAAAGCATCTGGAGGGGTCTCTAAGGGCCTGTTCACCATTTCAATAAACACTGTGGGTGCACATGTTTAGTATTGATTCACTAGACTGTTTGGACACCTTTAGAACCAGGGCTAAGCTTGTTCGTTTAGGGCCTTGATGTGCAGCCTACGGTTGCACTGGTGAGTCCAAACTTGAACAGAGCTGGTTGAATACTAATCGAGTCTATTCATCTGCTTCCAGGACAATAAGCAGCAGAGGGCCTATATACTGCTTCAGGCAATACTTGTGCTTGCACACAGAGAGAAATATGCATACACAAATACATGTGTAAACAGGCTGCCAGGGCAGAACCGAATGGATTGGCTTGAACCAGCTATTATGTATATATAGTGTGTTTGTAGGAACTAATTTCAGTGCATTTTATCCAGGTAGTCACACTGCTCTTCTCCCAGCCATGGCACTGGACAATGTATTCTGTGTGTTAGGACTGAAAAGATTGAGCAGGAAATGAAGAAAACCAGTTGAGGGCAAGTGTGGCATAAAAGTCCCTCACTCACAGTTCTGGTTTCTATTACAGAATTCTGCCATCACAAGTGCACAACATCAGGATGTGAAAAATTCATACCACTCAGTGTCACAATTAAGCCTACTCTTGTTATTCTTGATCACTGGACAAAAATAAACAGTCCTCAGATTGTTCTATTCCTAAATCAAGGAATTCCAGTTGGCATTTTGGAATATAGAGAAATCCCAGGTTGTAACTTTTCTCCTGAAGTATCTGCATGGACCAAGGACTTCTGAATTATCAGCTAGATAACACTGCAAAGGCAGATGCATGCATTTGAATGAGTGTGGTGCACATATGGTCATTTGCCCGCATGTAATCTGTATCAGTTTGTGCAAGTTTCTGGATATTATGAACAGTTTGGAATGGATGGCTGCAGAGCATCTCCCCACAGATAACTGAGCCTCACTGATGTGGAATATGTAGAAGCCCCTAGCATCTACATTTCCCTTGTGTTAATACATTTGATCACAATTTAGGAACATCTGTGTGGATGTCCTGATAGCTAGAGTTTTTCACATCCTATAGGTATTCTTGGAGACATATACTGAAGATGTTGAAAAGCAGAAAAAAGTGATGCTCTGTGGGGACTATTCCAACAGAAACTTAAACTTCAAAAAATGATAGAATCAGGCAGACATGGGTACTCATCTGCCTTGTGGTAAAGCAGCTGCTTATCTCAGTTTTCATTTAAGACAGAGACTGAGAGAAGAAATTATGTGGTGTGGTAGTTTTTTAACTGCTACATGGAGTTCCAATACTCTTAAACTCAATGCTAAGCAGCAGATGGTATATTTATGGCCAAGATGTGAGACAATTGTTGACATGGTTTGCAGCAGCAATGTTGATGTAAATGCTTGTTTCCTCAGATTGTGTATCATGATGACATTAATACACAAGGAAAGAAAACCATCTGGAAAATTTTCAGTTAATATAATCTGAATTTGTGAGGATGGCCAAAAGGTTCAGGAAGAAGATTTAGGATCTGCCCACTAGCCCTAGATGATGGGCTGACATTAATTTCAGTGCAAGCAGGATTAGATCTTCAGATATAGAAACACAACATGTATAACATCTACACGTATAACATCTTCTGTGACCATATGGTGTCACTGCACTTTCTCAAGTGTCCTGAACCACGCTGAATCAGCTCTTAAGTTATTCTGTTGCAACTTTTCACACCACATACCCTATGGTATAAAAATTGAGACTGAAAAATTTGTCTGTTCATTTTAGGGCTTACTTTGGTCTTGACCTTTTTATGATTTGCTTTTTTCCTCCCAGCTGTTTTCTTTCCTATTTATTGTAAGTGGTTTTTATTGGCACATAGCTGTCCAGAAGTCGGTGCTTTTGAAGGCAGAGTTGATACACAATTGAACTCTCCTAAATTGCCTGCTCTGTTTACATGAGGCTTGCTAAATAAGAAAGAGCAGAAATCAAGTACTGATAGTCTGTGTGGTTTTCATCATTTATCATCTGCAGAGTACAGTGTTCTTGCAACTGCAGGAGATAAAATCTCAACAGGAGATTGTAATAGAAAGGCAATATCCCTTTGCAGATCTTTGTTGTGTAAGCAGTTAATTTTCATGGCTCCCAGGAAGTAGACAGGTGACACAAGCATTCTTAACACTTTGAAAACTATAGCAAGAACAAGTTTTGACAAACAGATTGCATCTAAATTTTTATGATTTTGAAAGCATGCCTTCATGGTTGAAGTTACTGGCAAGCTTCCCATTGGTTTCAGGAGTTATTCATAAAATCCACTGATTGTATGAACCAATTAGACAATCCCCTTTTTGGATTACAAATAAAAATAATGAAATATTTGCAATGGAAGATTCATAATCCGACTTCAAACACTCTGTACATTAAATCATTTGAAGGATTACTTATTATTTCTATAGTTGGAGTTGTGGCAAATATGTATTTAAACTCCAAAAAATTCAGCATAACCAGAAATGCATAGAACTTAGAATTTCATCTGGATAATGAAAAACAAGCCTTGAACTTACTGACCCTTACTTGAACTTGCTGAATCAGAATGCTATGATGCTATAGGACCTTGACAGTATTCAAGTGGACAGAGATACTCAAGATACTCACCCAGTGATGCTAGTAAGTTTCACAATTGTTTTGTTTTGTTTTGTTTTTTCCCTAGCAATTGCTGTTGACTTTTCTTGATATTAGGTACATAGAATCATAGAATCATAGAATTACTCAGGTTGGAAAAGACCTTGAAGATCATCAAGTCCAACCGCAGCCTAACCAGTAGCCTATCTCTTAAAAAACAACCACAAAACAATACCACAACAACAAACCTCTGCTAAATCATATCCCTGAGTACCACATCCAAACAGCTCTTAAACACATCCAGGGATGGCGATTCAACCACCTCCTTGGGGAGCCCATTCCAGTACCTAACCACCCTTTCTGTAAAGAAGTTCTTTCTAATATCCAACCTAAACTTGCCCTGGCACAGCTTGAGGCCATTTCCCCTCGTCCTGACACATGTCACTAGTGAGAAGAGACCTAGACATCTAGTATAGCATCTAGATTTGTTCTCTTTGCATCAACTTATGTACTGCTGGTAATACTAAATGACATAGTAATGGAGGCTTTTTCCTGAGATGTAATTGATCATATTAAGAGACATATTTTAAATGCCAAACCTATCACAGTGGAATTGTAAGAAACTACAAGCTTTGTGTCAAATGTTCACATTTAGATTAATAACAAGCTTTTCAGTCCAAATTACTCTTCTCAGAGTATGCTTTAGTCATTGTCTATGCAGAATTCCAGTATGAATCTATTGGAGAGGTTCAACAGGATCACATATTTTTCTGTTTGTTTGTTTGTTTTATCTTTCATTTTATGCGTGGTCTCAGTATTGGATGCATGGAGATCTTTAAAATATCAGTCCTCTTTTATTTGGCACAGTAAAATCCTTTACTGAAATTAGGAGTGGCAGACATTCATTTTTCTAAGGCTTCCTCCTAATAATGAAGTTCCAAAGATTCTTCTTTAAGTAAGAAATATAGTGCTAATTAGGTTGATCTTTTTTATAAAATATTTTATTAAGAATAATAAGAGTAAACAAGGTTACAAAAATACCAACTTTATTAACTAGTGAAGATGCCATTAATTACAGAAGATCGTAATACAGGTTATAACCACAGTGTTCCCTTTTTGTTAGGCATTTGGTCAGTTATCATTAATGGAAGCATTATTTTTCCCACTTAAATATGAAAAAATACTCTTATCATACACCAAATTCCACAGTCAGCTCCCTGAATTGACCCCACACAAGGAAACACCATACACAAATGCCCAAGAGTGTATCTAAAAAGGATCACTGCAAAATTTTAGGATGAAAAGCCATGTCAGCTCCTGCCAGCAGACCTAACATTCATAAAACAACAATATACCAGTGCATGTGAAGGAGGAAGAAAATAACTGATAAGGAAAGAAGACTGAACAACCAATACTATTGGTTTTATATAGGTTTCGTGGGAGTGAACTGGTTTACAACCAGCCTTCCATAAAGTTGGCAATAAAGCCTCGCCTGCTGTTGCAGTAGCTGTGAAGTCCAGAACTGGTGTGCTTTTCGTTGTAAAGGATGCATGTAGTTCAGTGCACAGCTGTAGGGAAAAGCATTGAGCAAATTTCAGCCCCCACTTTGATAATCACATTCATTGATTTCAAGGGACATTTTGCCTGAGTAGATTTTGACCCTCAGAAGTATATTTGGACCCTTGTCTGAAAAACCCTAGCTCAAGTGAGTAGCTCTGTCAAGTACACTGGCATTACACACAGCAAAGGTTTGCAAAATGCCTGGGAGAATTTTAATTTCAAACTACAGAAGATTTTGGCTGTAGCAGCAAAGATTTGGATCAGTATATTCCCAATGAGAGCTATAGTTTCTCTGAGGATCATGAGATTTAGGAGAGAAAAAGAAAGGCAAAAAAAAAAACAAAACAATTATTTTTTTATTTTTTTTTTTAAAGGGAGAAACGTTTTTTTTAAGGAAAGGAAGAAGTGTCAGCCTGTTTCAGTGCCCAAAGAAAATCAGTCATTGAGTCAAACTTACTTCAGTAGCTCAAACTCAGGTCTTAGGTTTGAAAATTTTGTATCCAGTTATTACACTTTTCAGAGTCCATAGATTAGTTGCAGCTAGCAAAAGGAAGATGAAATTCAAAGGAATTTTAGAACGTCCCTAGATAAGAGTTTAGGTCCTGTATCCCTTAATTATAATATGAACAAAATCACATCTGCAAAGTAAAGTCCTGATCCCACAAAAGTTAGTAAGAGGCTTTTCAGAAATTTAGATGGACACTAGAGTAGGCCCACCTGTTATTATAGAGAGAAATGTTAGAATAATGAATGAGTATCTGTAGAGTGTCCTTTCAGAAGAGAATCCTGTTGTTATAACAGTTGCCTGGCACGGTACCATTGGTACCAACAAGAAATATTCACAGGAATAAATGAAGTACAAATTCATTACCACGTATCATTATTCTTCTCTTTCCTTGCTTTTCAGAGTCTCGTGTGCCCTCCATATAGATAGGGAGAGCAAGAGCACCTGATAAGCAAGTGCATACAAACATGTTAAGTTCTGGAGCATCAACTCTGCACAACTTATTTTACTGAGGTGATGCCCAGAACAAACAGGTAAAAATCCTTACACATTGTCTAACAAAAAACAGTATTTCTTAATCATATATATATATGTGTGTGTGTATATATATATAAAAATCACAGCCTTCTGCACAGCAGAAGATTATAACTAAAATATTTTAAGATTTAATTTTTCAGATAGACATAACAAAATGCCTACACATATAATACAGTGAGCACATAACAATCCCTAGGGTACGAAGAGTGAACATGGAATTATGTATTTTATCCACATTCTACTAATGACTGAAAACAAAACTCACTTGGAGGTTTTCAAAAGTCTCTCTCAAAAAGTTAATTGTTTCAATATGCTGTGTTCAGTATATACTTAGTAAGAATACAGTCTTTACATAAATGACAATAATTAGTTGTAAATACAAAGGCTAAATCCTGCCCTCTTTAAGCCTGTGAGTAAGAGAGACAAAAATGAATATGAAGGGTTCAGAAGCAGTCAGGATAGATAGACTGCCCATGTAGCATCCACACCTTCAGGTCTCCAGTACGGGAAATTGCTTCTGTTCCAAAGAAACTATTTACATCAGGAGGAATTTCAGATGCTCTGCTTCCTAAAATATTTCTTCCTATGCACCAGTAGATGTTGCTGGATGCTTGACACAAATCTCAGCAAGCCAAGGGATTTAAGCTTGGGCTGAAATTCATCCTAGTTGACTAGGAGATGCAAGCATATTTGAGTCTCACTGTAGACAAAGTGCACCACTGAAGAAAATAATTTGGTGAGTTAACATGAGAATGGTTTACCATGACAGCTCTTCTGAAATGGTTTCTTTCTGCCAGGACAGAACTCAGCCCTGCGTCTTTTGAATGAAATAAAATGTTCTTTTATATGTCTACATCATCATGTCAGCTTAGAGGCTATGCAGTTAGATATGATCTATATACCTTACAATTTTCTACTGGAAACATATACAATTACACTGTCACAAGTGAAGTAATAGTGCAGTTACTTATGCAATTGCATGTACAGTAGTAAAAATAACTGGATATATGTTGTATCTGCTTCCTAGAATTTACAGGGTAGTCAGTGCCACCTATAACGTATTGCCAGCTGCTAACTGTATAGTAATTCCAGACATACAGTTACATATCTAAAATGGAACAAGCACTTTTCACAGATGCTGATTATTTGTTCCTTTTCCAAATCAGCATAAAGGGAAATGATAGTTTTACATGCAGGCAGAAAACACAAAGTGCTTAACTACTAGTGATATTTTCCCTATTTTAAACAAGATCATCTCCCTGCAATAACTTTATTGCCCTGAAAGGGATATACAAAGGACACTTTTTTGACCAAAGTTAGGTAAGATCTTATTACATATCTGAAGTCTCTGAAAAGTTTATCAATATATATCTAACTTTCCTACTACTGTCTTTCATCCAGGTGCCAGATTCAACTTTTTTATTTTTTTTTCCTGATATCATCAGAGTTACTTTTAAATAAATATGTAGAATCCTTTCAATTTTAACACTTACCTCTTGAGAATGATTTGGACATATTTATTTTAAATACCTTTTAGTGGCAAAAGTCCATCAGTGGCAAATCAAGACTACTTTTTCAAATCTGATCAGATACACTTTCTTGCACTGTAAATTCACAGTTAGTTCTGTGACTTTGAACAAGTGATCAACAGTTTGCTAACGAGTTCATTTCAACATCTCTTTGCATATCCAGAGAGTTTTTTGAGATTTCTCTTAGAGGACCACCTTCACACTAAAGGGACCAAGTACACAAATAGAGACTATAAGCACTATGTAACAGGAAGTGATACTGACTTCTCTGAGAACTCCACTGATTGAAGGCTTGTCAAAGTTTGTCAACAATGAAAAGATTAAAGTCAAAAGGGATGATTTTTGTAATGGAATATTGACATTTTTTGACCTCTCTTAAGGGGGTATGAGAAATAGGATCATGTATGCTGTCTTTGATAGATTTATACATCTCCCAGTAGAACTATCGTCATATCTGAAGAGAAGTGTATGGCTCATAAAAAGAAGTTGTGTTAAATAAAGCTATAATATGTTACTCCTTCTAAGATAATCTGAAGAGCAGCAAAAAAAGAGGTCATGTGATCTTTTTGTACAAAACCATTAATCATCCAGTAATAATATCTTTGCAAAATTTTTTACCCATTCAAGTATCTTCAGGAGATATGTCACCATACTTGCATATACTGTAAGTTACTTCAATATTTATAAAACAACACTGATAGACAAAACACCAATAACACCCATAAATATTAAAAGAAGTTCAACAAACTTGACTATCAAGTAGTTTAAAAATGGTTGATCTTTACATTACACCTTAATTCTATGCTGTCCCAAATCTCTCTGTAAATGGAAGCTGTTGAGTTCTTCAGGGTTTTCTGTAGGTCATCATAATCTTGTGTATCCACCGGGAGTAATAAGAGACTCGAACAAAAATCCCAGGACGATTTCGAATGGCACATCCACGGCCAGGAACGATGACACCGACTACTATTTTTAGCCTGTTTTGTTCACAAACCAAGGGACCACCATAATCACGCTAGGGAAGAGAAAGAAAACAAAAATTAATTTGAAAAAGAAAAAAAAAAAGAATGTCACCTAAAATGCTTCAAGACACAGTGCCCACAGTGCCTATCTACCCCCTACTGCTTGCTTTCTCTTGGGCTGGACAAAGCTGAATGAACAGGCAATAAAATTATCTTTACCACAGAACAAACCCCAGCCTCTAATATCTTTTTTTCACAACAGAACTCATATGAACCAACATCAACATAATCTTTCATTTATTCATATGCAAGTAATCCTTCTTTACGTATGATTCTAGTGATACTAGAGAGAGACTACCAGCTCTTACTGTCCTGTTTCAGATACATGTAAGTACAATATTTATGGATGTGATCTACCTGGACTTTTGCAAAGCCTTTGACATGGTCCCTCACTACATCCTTCTCTCAAAATTGGAAAGGTATGGATTTGAAGGATGGACTGTTTGATGGATTAAGAACTGGTTAGCTGGATGCAGCCAAAGGGTTGTGATCAATGGTTCTATGTCAGGGTGGAGGCCAGTCACAAGTGATGTCTTTCAGGGGTCAGTCCAGGGCCAAGTGCTCTTCAACACCTTCATCAATGACAGAGACTATGGCATCAAGTGCACCCTCAGCAAGTTTGCTGGTGACACCAAGTTGAGTGGTGCAGTTGATACACTGGAAGGAAGCCAATGTATGGCTCATGTGGACATGAGCCAGCAGTGTGCACTGGCAGCCGGGAAGCCCAGCTGTTTTCTGGGCTGTATTAAAAGAGGGGTGGCCAGCAAAGAGAAGAATGTGATTGTTCCCCCTCACAGCTCTTGTGAGACCCCATCTGGAATACTGCATCCAGGCCTGGGGTCACCAGTACAGGAAGGATGTGGAGCTCTTGGAACGGGTGCAAAGAAGAAACACTAAGATGATCAGAGGGCTGGAGCACCTCTCCTGTGAGCAAAGGTTGAGGGAACTGGGATTGTTTAGCTTGGAGAAGAGAAAGGTCAGGGGAGACCTCATTGTGGCCTTCCAGTACTTGAAGGGAGTGCGTAAACAGGAAGGGGAATGGCTGTTTACAAGGGTGGATAGTGACAGGATAAGGGGGAATAGTTTTAAACTGAGACAGGGGAGGTTTAGGTTAGATATTAGGAGGAAGTTTTTCACACAGAAGGTAGTGACACACTGGAACAGGTTGCCCAAGAAGGTTGTGGATGCCCCATCCCTGCAGGCATTCAAGGCCACTCTGGATGTGGCTCTGTGCAGCCCGTTCTAGTGGCTGGTGACCCTGTACATAGCAGAGGGTTGAAACTACATGATCATTGTGGTCCTTTTCAACCCAGGCCTTTCTATGATTCTATAATTTCTTTTATAATGAGGGAAGGACTAATAAACATATTCTTTGTGATAACAATCTTTTTTCAAAGAGTACTGAGAGTAGTAGCTACTATTATATGCATCTGGCAGTCAATTGTATTCCAGTACAGTAGGATGTGAATCTGTGAACTAATTGGCAGAATAAAATTTTTAGAAGTAACGTTTTGTAGAGAAAGAGACATAATTTGTTTAAACACTCATGTTTGGTATATAATAATAATAAGACATGTATGCACAGCAGTATGTATTTAGTGGAAATTTGGTGTATGTTCAACTGAGATCAAGGACACATTCAGCATTAATGCCGTATAGTTAAATTAGGGTGAAACTATAATTTAGTTACATTCACATAGATTTTGGACTTGAACACAGATATTTTATACCCAGGCAAAAGTGTATCCAGCAAATCTGTAGCAAAATTAGGCAGTAAATGTTTGTATTGAATAAGGAGACAAAAAAAATTAAGTAGTACGGTAGTAAGTACTATTGTGCCTGCAGTAGGGAACTTCTAAATGGACTCCTGGGGTCATAGGTGTAGGCCATATAGTGGGGCTTTTACTATGAAATTGTAATTTAGATATATTCATATAGAACAGGGACTTGAACACAGACACCGCAGTATTAATCCAGGTGAAATTTATACTGAATCAAGCAAACTAGCTGCAAAACTAGGCAGTAAATATTTGTATCACATAGTGAGATGCTGTTTCAAAAAATAAAAGCTAATGTTTAGCACTCTTCTCTGGCTTAGAAGGCAAACAACAACGTGCTTTATCTAGTGGTTGGCAACTCTGCCTATGGTATGGGTTTTGAACTAGATGAACTTTGAGGTTCCTTCCAACCCAAACCATTCTATGATTCTATTATTTAATGTTTGACCTTTATTTCTTTTTCAGTTTTGTTTTTCTAGCTGGCAGCAGATTATAGACAATAAACAATTGTCAGTATCATCAAAGCCACTCATAAAACACTTTCAAGAGTGGAGTTTTATCTGCCAATCTGATTTTGTTTCTCTGCTTGTTCTTTAGTGAGGAAAGTGGCTTCAAAGGGGAGCAGAAAACCATGCATTGATTAAGACTGATTGCTAATATTAATCAGTCGATTTCTCATTGTAAGGGAAGACAAAATGCAGGATCCCAAGAGTCCTTCATCCAGATGTTTCACTTATAAACCTTCACGTGTCTAAGAGCACGTTTAGGATGAAATATTTTATTTTTAAGGAAAAAATAAATGTATTAATAAAATGGATCCTGTGATATATTAATAGTGAATGGAACAGACTTCATCTTGATGAAGACCTGTTTCTCCTATGGGTTGGTAGTATCCATGGGTAGGGAATCATTCACATCAGTGTTAGGAAATCATCTTTTTCTCCAGATATTACATGCATTATGATATTCAGGACTGCCTTCCTTTAGATATCATCTCATCAGACAGATTTTCAACACACAAAAAACAAATATCTTCCTATAATTAATGATTTATAGCATTTCTCCTCATATGTCTTTTCTCCAACAACACTAGTCCCAAGAAAACCAACTGTATTAAACTATATTATTGCCAAAGCATCACTTTCTCCTCTACTCAGTAAGATATGGCTCAGAATTTCTTAGGGAGACCAAACTCCTCACTCCTCCAATCCAAAAAGATCTTTTGGATCTTTCTGTTTATTTCATAACTTTATTAACTCCACTAAGCAGTGATTTTTTTATTTTTTATTTTTTTTATTTTTTTGTTGTTATTTGTTTGTTTTGGTTGGTTGGGTTGTTGGTTTTTTTTTTTGGATGTTGCTTGGAAATTCTCATCTAGCTAAGGAGTTCAATTTGCTCAAACCCTTAGTTGCTGCTCAATCAAAATTGCTGTTACTACCACACAATTCACTTTAGTCCTTATTGTACAAATTTATTTCAATCTAGAAAAGTCTTTGAGTACTGAAGTGTACATGAGTAGTAGCACAAAGTAACTTACAGAAAGAAACTTCTTCCCACACTTTAGCAGCAAATACATCATTAGAAACACAAATCATTTTCTAAAGCAGAAGATTCATTTACATTTTTTGTATACAAGTTCAATGCAGAGAGAATAATTATTAAAAAAAAACCCTCAAATTATTTCCCAGGAAGAAAAAGTAAGATTCTTAATACACTCATAAAATGTAATATTTACCTCACAAGGCCCAGCACCAATGGTTTCAGCCACAGCACAGATTTCTGACTCATTCACAGTGATCTTCCCTTTAAGATACTGGTTGCATTTCTCATTTCCCAGAATAAACAGGTTTGCTACCCGGAGAAGGCCATCATAGTTAGCTACTAGGGATTGAAAAGAGAATACAGACTTCATTCTATTTTAGTTAATAAACAAAAATATCTGCTATCAATAATTTGTCCTTTAAGGATTTTTTCATATTTGTTCCAAACAAAATTTGCAATAAATGTTCTCTGAGAATATCTGAAGAGTTTTTCAGTATTGGAAGAAAGGGGTAGATTCTACTGCCAGCTTGCTTTGGCATATCACAGAAATCAGGAAAAGTGTGAAATGTTGTCACTCCTGTTAGCAGAGCGAGGATTTCACTGCCTGCCTTAAACAAGGGTTAACATGTAATGGTGGCTGCTATGGTCTAAGAAAGGATGTGTTACTTGAAAAATACCATAGCAGTACAGTTTTTTTCTTGTTCTGCACTGGCTCAGCTACGCTGAATGACTTTGTACCTGCAAGAGCAGAGCCACAGCTTTATGCAATCTCCACTCTCATCAGTGTGAAGGTCAGGAAGCAGGAGCCCCATGGAGCCTGTTCTTGTCCTCATGTCAAAAGACAAGTCTGTACAAGCTGTGAATTAAAACAGAGGGCCTGGACCTGTCCATTCTCTGTACAGTGATCAATAAAAAGTGTAAGCTTTGCCTTTCACAGAATTGTTATTCTGTTTACTTAAATAGAAAAATGAATGCGGCACTTCTTCTGTCCCTGACTGTGATGCTATAAGGAGTGCGTTAAGTAGCATATAAAATATGGTACAAAGCCCTTGGATAATGGATGTTTGTATTTATGGTATTATGTAACTCTGCAGCAGTGTAAATTCCCGTATCTATTCTCTTAAACTAAGCTTTACTGTGACGCTGTGCCATGTCCCAGCCCTACTTTCCTTAGACAGCCATTCTCTTCAGAGGATATCTAAGGATCTGTGGGAAAACGGCATCTGAGTACAATAAATACTGCAGTAAATATTGTTAACTGACAGCTATTAAGTTTATCATCAACATATCATTAGCCAGATATAACATTTACCAGACTAAATAAATGTCTTTTCAACAAAATATTTGTATTTACTTCGCACAAAATCTGTGTTTAATACTTGTTAGTAAGGCTACGAAGTCAAGCACTCAAGAGTTAGGAAATGCCAGACATACTGCTACTTGTAAATCATGATTAACACTGTCTTTGTGTACATTAATTATCTTAATGTCTATTATTCTATATTATTTTTCCACCACGTGGCTTGCTTTGAGATTCAGAAATGATCATGTAGATGAATCAGAATTTTTCTAAACATGTTTAGAACTCTTCAAAACAATTATGCCAGACTTTTTTTTTTTTTTTTTTTTAATATGTAAATCAATTTTGTCTTGGCAGTTTGTTCTTTGAAATGTTTGAATCATTTTGTCTTCTCTCAAGGGAAAAAAAAAAAAAAGAATGGATTAATAGAAAATGTTTCACATTAATTTAGCTTTGATAAAATGCATAAAGATTTACAAGAAAAAAAAAAAAAAAAGAGGTGAAACTGCATTTCATAATTAAAAGGTGTTGGACAAGTGTGGCATCAGGCAATACCAGCAGCCTCACCTATAATGACAAGAGGAAGGGAGTAAGCTGTCAACGTATTCATTTAGTTTTTAAAAATAATTTCTTACATCCAGTGTATCCCCATCCATAAACACTGCAACTGGTCTTCTCTGGTATGGTACATCCAGAAATGGGCAATCGGATTATTTCTACAAAATTTGTCAATACAGCAGGTCTGAAAAGAGTAAACAAAAAGTACATATGATGGATTTTATTTAACCTTCTAGAATTTATTCTTAAAATAATATTCACAGAAGTTAAAAATTGTGCCAATTCTTTTCCTTTTTTTCCCATCTTTGAATAATATGATGGATTCTTTTGTGTGTGTGTGTGTGTCTTACACTTGTGAACTGTCAAGAGTTTTCTTGAAACACTGTCAGTACTTTTACGTTGTTTAACTTGGTTTTTCATCTTAAAAGTAAGTAATGATGGCATTTCATTTTAATATGTAGGTGTTGGTTTTGTTTTTTTTTTTAACATTGAGAAAGTTTGTAAGTTTAAATGTAAACAGATATCTTAGTTACTATCTGCTATTTACTCTATAAATGAAAAGCATATACTTTTCAATGAATATTAAAATAAAGAAATGAGCTAAACCTGGTAATTGGGAAAAAGGTAGCCATGATTTTTCAGAAGTAACAACTGATTTCTGAGTAAAAGAGCCACCATTGATGGACATTTCAACTGAAATTCATCCATTTTCTTAATACATTCATGCTTTATGTGTAGTGCCTAGAAACAGCTGACATGAACATCTTATAATTGGAAATTAATCTTACAGAAATGTCACCCGCAGTATTGCAACAGTACAGAACTGAATTTGTTATTCTTATTTAGGATGAGTTTCATTCAGAAGCTGAAAAACCTGGGATAGTCGCTACTAACCTGCTAAGTTTTAGTAAAACCAGATCGGATCCTGCCGGACCATATACCAGCTGGGAGATATTTCGAACTTGCCTGTGCTTCTCTTCTCCCTTTCCTTTGATGTTATGGACTCCAAGCCAGGCTTTGTAGTCTTTCAAATCTTTGTAACTAAATTAGGCAAAGTAAGTTAGGATTTTGCTGCATGGATAATAAAATAACTCCAAAAAAACTCTGCTTAACATGATTATACTACAAGATCTTAACTAACAGTTTACTAGAAGTCAGTTTACACTGCCAATTTCTATTCCAAAATCAACATCCTCAAATATAAGTTTTTGGTCTGAAGCCACTGCATAATTTCATCATTAAGTGTGACTAAAATGTGATTTTGTTTTCTACTAGAATGCAAGCATTTGAATCTTTGGAAAGTGTGAACCTTCAAACTTTGCAAAGTTTGCCCAAGACTTCCACTTTATTCTGTCCAGTTCAGAAAAAGCATAAGATTATTTCCACAAAGAGGCTACTGCGTAACTACACTTGGATAAAATGTTTGTACTTCTGTGTATAACAGCCAGACTTCTTTTAGATTAACAATGATAAAAACTGAAAACGCCAAGGCCTCTCAGAATTTTGACATCAGAAGAGAAGTGTTAAAGACAAACAGGACTGAAAACTCCTGCATTTAAATGCAAGTGTTGTACTACTAAGTTACAAAAAATGCATGTATTTCAGTATTGCAGAACTACAGACTACTGTACCGAGAAGGGAAACACTGCCTTGCTGTGAGAACCCACTCTTCCTTTACCAGAGTACCTCCACAGATATGCTTATTCCTGTAAAATAAATAAATACATATATAAATAAGGATACTTTTTATTCCAACCTAGACAAAACCTTTAAAGATTACTGCTGCAAGCTTTCACTTAGATACTCCCCTGGTGCAGGGAAAAGTGGCTGAATGACAACCTGTGGAAACATTTTGCTGTCCCTTTGCCCCACAGTTTGAATACATGTGGTAGCACAGCTTTGCAGATTTGCTGCAGTTTGCATGAGCCAAGAGAAAAGAGAAATTCAGTTACTCTGTTCATTTAGTTGTTTCAGAGGTGGTTCTATAATGAGAGATATTTTAATTAATGCTTAAAAAGTGAACCTCTTTTTAATGGCAATTGGACTGAAACAGTCCCCAGACTGCTGCCACATGTAAACAACATTTTTCACATAGGTATTGTTCAAAGCATTGACCTCAAGGTGGAGAGTTACTATTTGGTTACCAATCCTATGAGATTTCTGTCCCCACATACTTCAGTTGGAAACAATCTGCAATATATGACATCCTATACAATTATAGAAAATCTGAAGCATAATATATCAAGTAAAACAATTAAAACAATTAAGCTTGGCAGTTCTTTCAGAAATAAAAATGATTGTGGAAAGCAGATTAATTAGTTTCCTTCATTGTGCCTCCAAAGTCACATTTATTTTCTAAAGCTCTTTAAAAAATGAATCATAATCTTCAATGATTTGTGAAAAAAATAAAAAAAAACAAAAACAAAAAAACTCCAATTTATAAATTCAAATCAACAAAGATTAAATACTGTGTAAAAAATTCTGGAAGGAGCCCAGATTCTGCATGGAATTCAAAGAAATCAGAATAACAGAGATGCTTGACTGCTTTTATTGTGTTTGATTGTTTGTTTGTTTCTCGTACATTTGGTTTCAGTTGTTTTTTGTTTTTTTGTTTGTTTGTTTTTTGGGGGCGAATGTGTTTTGTTGTTGCTGTATTTTAGGTGAGGAACAAATTATGTAGTCCAAAAGGCTGGATTCTTTATAAAGTCATGACTCTAAGCAACCTCTGGTATAGAGGATGGTATCCCTATGAATAGCAAGGGGGTTGGAACTAAATAATCTTAAATGTCCTTTCCAACCCAAACGATTCTGTGATTCCATGATTCTCAGTTTTATTATACACATTTCACACAGAAGGAGTGTAAGTGTGTGTTCCTGCCTGTTAGTTTCACCACTTACTAGTATAACTTCACAAGACTGCATCTAGTGCTTCACAAGACTGACTAGTACAGAATGTTAAACCTCTCATTTAAACAAATCACAAACCCAGAACTGATTTCCTGAAATGAATGAAATTTCTCCAAATATATTTAAATATTCCTGATAACAGAATCTTCATCAGATAATTAGGAAAATATATCGTTAATTAATTTAACATTCAGAAGTGGACCTCAGTTGCCAAGTATGAACAGAAATTTGTAAACACAAGTAAGAATTTGTCATTGCAGTTCCATTTTGAGATGTACAACTAGTTTTTTGCAGACTAAAAGTTAGGATACAGCATCCTTTATGAAATTCTTAAATCCTTCATGTAAAATCTTGGAATCACCAAGATATTGTTTTAGACAAAAGGCTGTCTGCTTCACTGGTAGCAGTACACAATAAAATTACATTTTTATTCCTATATGTAATATTTCAAAATATATTTTCTGCTGGAGTATTTCAGGAATCTCTTTTTCATAAAATAATCTTCAGTATTTTATGCACTCTGCTTAAAAGGAATATCTGCTTAAAGGAATTCTGTAGTATTACATAAAATCCATTTTCTGTTAATGTTATTTCTTATTAGCTATTTAAACTTTAGGCACAAGGTATAATTCCCATTTCCTGGCAAAATGCTCCCCAGTCATTAAGGCCGCTTTAAAAATGATGGCAAGATAAGCTTTCCCACAGAGATTCAGCATTACAGCCGACATATCTGTTTATTTAGTCTAATGATGTTACTCTAGATATTCATTTCTGGACTATCTATCTGCTAACTCTAGAATGTTCTAGTTCTGATCTGAGCCCAGGAGCTGGAAACATTGCCAGGGCTGTTAACAGCTCACAGTATTTCTTCAGCAGTAAAGTAATGCAGAAAATAGATTTTCTTTTTGTTTGTTTTCTTTTTCCCCAGAGTATTTGTGGATACCTCCACAGTTTTTAAAGCGGTGACGAATAATAATCTAACAGTAATAACATGCACTGTATTTTTTACAAGTAGACAAGGAAAAAAAGATGCATGAGATCTATTTCCTGTTATTCATTACTAATTTACACTTCTAGCTGATGAGTTATGAACAGAAGAGGCAACAGTTCTGTGTTCTGGCTTTTACACGGTAGCAAACTAAGATGTGACACAATTCCAGATGTACATGCTAGGTCTTAGAGTTCCTACTTATTTTTTAATACAAAATACCATTTAATTGCATGAAGTGATAAGAACAGAAAGTAAAACTAGATATGGGTATATATCGTGAATCGTTTCCTAAATGCATTGCCGTTAAAAAGTAAACATTGACATGAAACTCAGTTTTCTTACAATAAGCTATAAAAGAAACAGTTTAAGGCTAAATGTGGAGCCAGTGATGTGAAAAGGTATGCAGTTGCCAATCTGAAGAGCAGAATGCTATGGATGCTTTAGAAACTCATACACATAACTCATCACTAATGAACATAGAACCATTTCACCAGTGGAGCAATATGTAACAAGATGGAATTTCCAAATGTCCCTGGATTGCTCATTTCTAAATGTCTTTATAGGATTGAACTACATTTTAGAAGTATCCTTATTCCAATCAATGTTTTCTACAATTTGAAAAAAAACAAAACAAAATAAAAATAAAAATAAAAATAAAAATAAAAATAAAAATAAAAATCCTACTAGATGCATTGTCCTTTTTATCAACATGATAGTTACCTGTATGTCAAACTAACCACCCATCCTTCGTTAGTTTGTGTTGGGATTCCATTTACAACTCTCAAATGTTTTGTTGAAGCACAAGGAATGACAGTATCTGAAAGCAGGTCCAGAGATCACATTTTACTAAAAACAGCGGTAGGAAACCTGTACAGTTACACATAAGGACCACAAGAAGGTCAATATTTATCATGGATAGTGTACTCCTTACTGAGCTAATGAAGTATATAACTAACACATTAAAACTACTTCAGTGAATTTGGGTTCAGTCCATATAGATTCAGTCAGGAATATTAAAAGAAATAAACACCTTTTAAAATTTATTACAAACATTTCCATACTTATAAAGCAAATAATGTAAGTTGTTACCATATCTCAAAGATGAGAATAAAAAAAAATGCAATAAAGCCGTTCTACATTTGACTTTTGTAAAAATATTTTTTTTCCAATTTGTGTATTTTCTTTTAACTGTTTTGTTTGTTTGTTTGTTTGTTTGTTTGTTTCCCAGTCATAAATAAAGGGCTAGTCTTGGAAGACAAAATACATGCAACATACAGTAAATCACCAAACTAACTTACCATCCAAACTGGTTGTAGTAGGAGTTGTGTCACCATTACCTAGACAGACAAATAAGATATCCTTAATACAAAACTAAAACACATCTAATGCTTGAATATAGTCATAACAAACAGCAAATGGCATATTGTTAATTTTAATATTTCATTAAGTTTAAAACATCAGTGATTTCATTAATACTCTATAAAAAAGTTACAATTTGATAAGATTTAACTAGATGGAAGGATTTCATTCCAATAGAAAGGAGTAAGAATTCTGCAACAGAAGTTTCTGCATTTTTCTTCTTGGCTGAATCCTGAATACATCAGGCTATCTGTCATGTTCAGTTTCTACATTTCAGTTAAACATGACAAGGCAGAGAAAGGAAATAATGATTTTTCTCTAAGTTTTCAGAAACTGTAGAAGTAATACGATTTAATCCAGATCAGTTTTGAATAATTTTTCTAATTTTCCTAAATACCATTGAAACTTCAAAAGTTCTTATATGTTGCATTCAGCATGAACTTATCTTTATTAAGATGTGTTCCCCAAACTCTGGCTTTATTCTTTCATCTAGTCCAAGTCACAATGCGGTTAAAAGAAAGTTGCTTAAAATTTTATTCAGAAGTTTTGCCTCCAGTAAAGTCTACAGTTGTTGCCCAGTGGTATGAGCTAGATGTATGGGTGCAGCTGCGGAAACTTTGAAATAACAAATGTTGAACTGCCTCATGTAACTTCATTTCCATCATCATCTGTATGTATATGTAAAGTTACGTGGTTATGTATATAGTTATTTTCTATGTGTATAAAGATGTACATGCATATATATGTGTACATGTCTGTACCTCTACATATGACAAAGTTTGAGCAGCCTGGTTAAAGTCACCAAGTAGAGTTGGCAATTGCCAATATTTTGTCTGTATCAGTTAAACAGGTTACTATTGTGAAAGCAAGCTACTTGTAGTTTAACACTAGTCCATACAACTTACAGTTCTAAAACAGACATATTCCAGCTTTGGCATTTGAATCTAGAAATCATAATACCACAACTGATAATACAGACATTACAAATGGCTTTTCTGAATACTTCCTTAGGAATTGATTAAGTGAGATAAAGAACTTGGACTGAGTGAATAAAATTTATATTTCTTCGGTTACTATTCTTCATCTACATAACCTTTCACATGATTTGTTTACTCTTCACTTAAATGAAAATAAAAACCAAAAAAACAAAAAACCACAAACAAACATACAACTTCTTTTATCATCTCTTAGAGATACTGTAGTTCAGAATATGAGGAAATGCAGCAAATGGCTGCTAAGAATAGATTTAACATCATCCTCAAACTCTAGACATCACAGATATACCTATTCAAAAGTCTAAGTTACCATTTAAATGTCCTCCCAGGATATATAGCTAAGTGATTTAGAAATAGGAAGTAATGAAAAAAAAAATCTAAATGTGAATTGCACATTCTTATTCATGAATCTATATTTTTTTTCCACACCTAGCTCCAGCTTATTACTGAATTCCCCATGATTTTTATTCCTGTTTAGTTAAGCTATGTAGCCTTATAATATGCAACTTTAAAGATGTGATTTTCTGAATTTTTGCCAAGAGTTAAATAATCTCACAAGCATCCAGAAGCAGGATCTAATATATATAGGTCATTTACACATCAGCATATGTATAGTGAGCTATCCTCACTCTAAGCACAAATTCGGAACACACAGACTATGAAGCTTTTGCAGCACAGATAGCTGCTGTCCCTGGGTTTCTTAAGGCCATAGCCAGCATTCTGACCACTAGACAATTCATTGTCTCCATCCAGCCCTCATTCAATAGCTAGATCTGCTGGGAAATGACCATCTGTAATAGAGCTTTTATGCTCCTACTGCATAAATAAGTCTTGAAATCTCCAAGCTGGTAAAGGAAAAGGACTTCTTGTTCATATATTTCAGAACCAGCCTTCCTCCATTCATTCTCAGTCATGCACAATTGATTCTTGATCTTGAGTTACATTATTTCTGCTGCCACAAATGACAATGGAAACGTATATACATGCCACATCTTTACTGAGAATAGAGCTGACAGTGCCTGAGGCATCGTAAGTACTCACATCGAGAAATAGGGCAGTAATCCCAGGGAATGAGAGGATCATCTGTGTAACACCAGGGACCATGAAAATCATCATCTGGATTGCGGCAGTAGTTTTTCTTCAGTTTACTAACATCTGGTTCTCTGAATATTTGTATATGCCTATAGGGAAAAAAAAAATCAAGGTTCTGAAAAAACTCTAGGCTATAGCTGAGATTTTCAGAGGTTAAATATTGCTTTGCTCTGCACTGTAATATTAGCTGATTGAGCCTGAAGGTAGGGTTCAGAGTTGGTTAAAATCAAAGGGAAGCTGAGACAAATATTTGCTGGATCTGGGTCCAACTGTCCTCTGGTTAGTATTTTAAGTACTGAGTCCAGTGGACAGGTGGGAGATTTCTAGATCTCTCGCTCAAACTTAAATCCATGGATACCTGCAGGAGAAATCTTTAAACTGATTTGAAAAGTGCCTATGCTGCATTCAGCAAATCTGCCTGGGAACCTAGGTATCTTGTCCCTGCTGGTTAGCAGAAGAGAACACTGATCCTGTATAGAAGAAAACTAAACTGTAGGTAAAGGAAGCAAAAATGCAAGGAAGTTAAGCAGACAAAGCAGCAGGCAAAGAGAAAGATGAATTGAATGGCTCAAAGTCTAGTTATAGGTGATCTAAGCAGCAGACCTGCACAAAGCATTCAATGAAAGGTGAAAGTCCAGGGTGATGATCTGAAGTGAAGAAAGCTGTTTATTTTGGTTTGTCAGATAGGAGCACACAAGCTACTCAAGTTACAGCTTTGCTTCCCTCTAAGCTCCTAAACAACCAGGTGCACTACTTCTGATTTTCCCTAACCAGAGTAATTGCTGAGGTAAGACAGGTAATTTCCCAATCTTTCCTGATTGGAAAATTAGTGGTAGGAAGAGAAGAAAGGCTGATCTATACTTATGAATACACCTGCATCATACATCCTGTTGGTACAAGGTTCAAGCTGTATCCTTCACAGGTAACTGAGAACATATCTGAGCTCTCTGAAGTCCCGATCTTAAATCTCCTCCTTTAGATAGTAAGTAAGCTGGAATATATATCCTGTCTCTGACCCTGGGTAGGGGAAATAACACATAGTCCAACCTGTGATTCCAGACAGTGACACTGAAATGTTTGTGGCTTTTTTTTTTTTTTTTTTTTTTGTAACACAGCTTCCCTGAAGGTTCACTTACTGACTTCCATTGATCCTATTACTCCTGAAATTTATTAATCTACACTTCTGAACACAGACAACATTGAGGATCCTGGAGTGACTGAGAAAGTCTTTTGTAATTTTTGCTGAATCATTCTTGCCTTGGCAAGTAAGTTAAACAAACTTGCTATTTCCACTGCTTAGAATTCAGAAGCCAAAGCAATGATAAACAATAGAAACTGTAATTTGCTTTAATGACACTTAATGTCAGTGTCATTAGATTTTAGACTCACAATTCAATTTCAGTTTGCAGGGGACCTCAGTAGATATCAAGTCCAACATCCTGCTTCAAACAGGATGAGCTAAGAGATCAAGTTGCTCAGGAATTTATGGTGTTCAGAACTTAGAAAAATATAAATATAAATATTGAGCAAATGTAACATGACCATTTCCTGCTTCATTCCTGCTATTCTTTCATAGGAAAACAAACAAAGAAAAAACAAAAACAAACAAACAAAAAATCTTTCAAGGACAAATGAGGAAAACGCGACCAGTAAACTAAACACTAAGAAACATCCCAAAGCCTGCAATTAGTGGTTAGCTTGAACAAAGACATGTTGTGTAATATATTTTAACAGGACACTACAAGACAAGACAAAAGACAAGAAAAGACAGGAAAAGACAGGAAAAGACGGGAAAAGAAAGCAAAAAAGAGGAGGGAGGGGAGTGGAGGGGAAGAGAGGAGAGGGGAAAGGAGGGGAAAGGAGGGGAGGGGAAGAGTTCCGGGGCATATGGGGCTATTTTTGAATCACTGCAGAAGAAACTGAGATGCCATCTGGAGTCAGTATTTATTCAGGACTCACTGAACAATCTCTTTTGTATGTACTCACCTACGTAAGTCTTCAATATTCTTGTCCCATGTGGAGCAAGTTAGTCCAAATCTTGTCTTGGACAGATTCCCCGTGTAACTCTTTCCATTGCCACGATAACAATCTGAATATGAAATGTTGAGACAAAGAAAAGTGGAGGGCAACTGTGCAACACTGAACAGAAATCTCTTCCTTTCCATCATTAATTCCAATAATTAAAGATAAGTTTTACATGTAGCAAACACTTTATGATATAAATCAGGCATCAGTATAAATCAAATCAGAAAGAAAATGGCAGAAAGTTTTCAAATTTAGATACATAATCTTTTGCTTGAGGCCTTTGTTCTCAGTATAGTAGCATTTTAAATGTCATCTTGCTTGGATAAATTGGGACATTTTCTTTCATAAGTAGTTAGGTTGTGTATAATGTATTATGGTTGCACCTAATGTTCTGAAATTTGTCAAGAGCTGTTTTATACAAAACAAAGCAAACCCTATCTTTTATCCTCCCTCCTCAAAAACAGGCTTTCAGCCTGCCTATCTTCAACAACCTACCTTCATGTAAACTCTGGATACTGGGTATAGAACATAATTCTCGATTTAAGTTCTACTTTGGCAAAATTGAAAAATTTACATGACTTCAATTTTAATGAAATTCAGAATCTTGCCTGTTGCCTCCAGTAGAAGTCATGTTTAATTCATAATCTTTAATCACAAGCTTTTCTGAGACTTTTCAAGAAGATTATTTAAAATGAGCTTTACTCTAAAGACTTCTGTATTAAGTGATTCATTTCATATTCATCAGTATTTTTACTTTTTGATAACTGATACTTAAAAAAAAGTTAAAAAAAAAACAAATTACTGAATGAAAGGAAAAACATAGTCCTTGCTCTGAGTTCTTGCAATTGTGGTTCTTTATATCTTAGGAGATAAATTATTTAAAATCTAAAGTAGCCAACTTTAATATATGCTGAAGTAAGGTAACAGATTACAAGTTTGAAACTCAGCTTATGTCTTGGTTGATATGAATTCTCAGTGTATATGGGAAATCCCATGTGGAATTTCTTTTAGTCTTTTAGTTAAGGGGGTATATGGGGAAAATAACAAATGTTCACAGCCTTATACACACAAAGAAGAAAGAAGCTAACCAAGAAATCATGAGAAATCATCTCAGCTGTGAGAAAGGCAGTCCAAATTAAGAGTGATAATAGAGTGAAGATTGAACTAGTCTAAAAATCAGATCCAACAGCAAATCTTTGCTGCAACTTTCCCTGCTGGAACTGAAATATGAACTGAGAAATGAATCTCATTTACACCATGATGAATCCCAAGTATGCAAATAACACTAAAGCATAACTACACAGGTGTAATGCAGATGTACTGAGATCAGCTTCTCCAGTTTTCATGCTTGCATATGTACCACTTGGAACAGTACAGCATTCACTTAAGATCATGTTATCACCTTTCCCTCTGTTACCTTGTTCATTTGATACATCGCACTTAGGAATCTGGGAGCAATAACCAATCCGGATGTTTGGGTCAGTAGTAAAACACCAGGGTGATTCAGATCCATCTGGATTTCGACAGTAGTTCTCCCTCAAATCCCTATAAAAATAAATATGTTAACTCACAGCAGGGATCACCTAAAACCACTGATGCATTCTATCAGATTTTATTATGAATTAGTAATAATAAAGGCTCCTAAAGGTCTGTGTGCAACTTGATCAGTGTCAAGTGCAGGGAATTGAAGAACCAGTAAGATTACATATACCAGAAAATGTAGTAATTGTAATGAGAAAATGATTATGGGAATTCATTTTCAGTGAACTTATGTTTTGACTAGCTATAAGATTGCATTTGAAGATTAACAATATTTTCAATATAGCTTATTTTTATTCAGGATTCTCCATCACAATTTGCATGCAAGCTGACATTGGATACACCTGCAATCCATTACAAGTGCTTTTAAACACAAACATTACCAGAGTGCTTAAAATTCCCTGTGCTTGAATGGTTCTGCTGAGCTTAGAGGAACAAAGTCCTTATGATTGTCAGTGATTCATTTAAGAAACTGAATCTTAGAACATGAAAAAAAGAAAAGAAAAGAATAAAGTATGTTGAAATCCTATACAGCTGTTGAATTTAAAGTTGGCCACAAGGGAACATATTTAAATGTCTCATGCAGCTTGAATTAAATAATCAAACCTCTTAAATGTTTTATTTTTCATCTCCTGACATTTGTTGCTATGTTCTCTGCAATGCCATATTTCATTGCATTTTTCCATCTGCATCACTTACTGATAACAGAATATGGAAATAATTGGTCTAATGCTGTAATTCTTCCTCTGTGTTCTGAACATCCATATACGTGATTCCATTGATTTTACTCAGTCTATAGTCCTAAATAGCTACAATGCACTCAGACATCAGCTGAATAAAAAGTCCTAATGTTTTCGACACTATACTGTTAGAAAAGCGGTTAAAACCACATAAGGGCCTAAATCTGCAGCAAAGGTACAGCACAGATTGATTTAAATGGTAGATTGTCTGAGGAATGTCTGTGGGGTCACGCTCAAGCACAAATTTACAAGTCAATTCAAGAGGGTCCTGTGATTAACAGGAGCTTCAGGGTCATTTCCTATTTGCTGTCACATTGTCAGTAGATTTGTTACTACACACAATATTTGATCAATATTCCAAACAACAATAGTAAAGGGCTTAAAGAGCTTAAGGTATTAAACCTAACTGTTCTACTCAAGCAAGGTATTGCTAGTGTGAGAATCCTAAATGAAACTAAAGTCTTTTCTTTACTTATTCAGTACTTTACCAGCACCGTTAAATCCCAACACAAGTCCATACTGTTATTCAGCCACCAATAAAGACAGTTATATAAGTATATATACATAGATATATGTGTATATATAGTATTTATAAAGACTTGAAGTGTAAACTTTGAATCAATGCTAATTAGCTAGGTTTCTTCTATGCTCAGTGAAAAAGAAAAAAGGACTGAAAGATTATGATTAAGATAACTGCCAAAAACAAGTAGATGATTCACATGCTGTGAATGTATCTCTCCTTTTATGTACTCTACAGGAAACTTAGATGCCCAGTGGTCCTTCAGGTAAAATCTGTTTTATTTGTGCAAATACATTTACTAAGTGGAAAAAAAAAAAAAAAAAAAAAAAAAGGAAAAAAAAAAAAAAGATTAAAAACATGGAAAATAAAAGAAGTGTTGTCAAATATTGTAAATACCAAGTATTGTCAATTTTTGGTTTTTGAAAAAAATTATTTAAAAAGTAGTGTCAACGTTTACTGAAAAACAAAAACACCAACATTTTTACCAAAATTCACCTAGAGCTAATGTTTTGAGACAGGAGTAATTTATTTTCCCAGATTCAAATATTTTCCAGCAAGCAGAAGAAATGTATCACTGTGCAGAGTGAGGGACAGGGATCCCACTGCCTACTTTGGCAGTGTGAAATTTAAAAAACAGCAGGTATTGTTCTTAGCCAAATGCATTAACACCCATTGTCTCTACTCACTTGCACTTGAAGTTCTCAGGAGTGATGTTGTGCTGATGAGGAAACTGGGAGTCCCACCGTTGGCACTGGATCCCACTCCATATAGTGTTGACTGTGCCACGGTAGCCCTCGCCCTGCCCCTGGATGCATGTTGTTGTCTCAGCCACTGTCTCTGTGCTGTTCAGGATTCCAACATCTGCAAATGCAGAGAAGTGAAGCTGTTTTGTTTTCATAAAAATGAGCCCAGATCGGGATGTAGGGTTTGAAATCTACGCTGCATTCCAAATTGTGGAACTGAAGTTCTTTGTCAATCTGTCTTTTAAAGAATAATGATCTCCTCTTCCCATTGCCAACATTTGTAAAATCAGAATAGGTACTAGGCTTTATGCTAGTTTCCCCACTTGCAGGCCAGGAATCTAATAGCTGTGTAATGTTTAGGAATGTTTAGACGCTCATTCTGTAACATTGAAAGTCAAGCAATATTCTTAGTTATTGTATTCAGTTCAGCAATTAGTTTTTCTTTTGCTTAGCTTTACACAACTTAGTGACCACCCATGTTCACACTGTTAAATATGTTAAAACATGTTTGCAGGATGAGAATAACCTAACTGTTATTATTCCCAGAATATCAAGTCAGAGAAAAGAAGAAAATAAAAAACAAAAAAATGAGATAAACCTTATTCTCAAGTAACATGCTAAATATTCCTTGAAGCTTCTCTTTGTATGCCTCATATAGTTGGAGAAAAAAAATAGCCTTGCTTTTGGAAATCAAAGATCATTATTCTCTAAAGAGAGACAAATGTTTTAAAGACCAAGAAAATTCTTCAGACTCAAGATCTTTTACAGATGTTGATATACTCTGCATTCATCCTGGTGTGGGTTGTCTTGAACTAAATTCAGAAGAACAGTGGTTTCTGAAATGACTCATTCACATAACTTGAAAGTCTTTCTATTTCTTATGCAATCTTCATAATTGGAAATTAATGGCACAGATATTGCATCAGCTATATACAAAGTAATACAAAACTAAATACACTACAATAATGCTTCTGCACTGTCCCCAAAAGCTCCCAATGTCAGATTATTATATTTCTTTTAAGTAACTGTTCATCTTTTTGTAATTGCTGTTGTTTACAAGAATAAATGTATTAAGTATCCTAAAGTACTGTTGCCAGCAATAAGTATGTTAATAAACTTTTCAAATTACTTTTCTTCAAATAGTCCAGTGATTAGAAAAATATTCCTGTGTTTTACTCATATATAGTTCATGCCTACTAACTTTAGCCAGTTCTGTGAACTTGTGGAGAATATGGTTCTTCAGGAAACCAAATGTCATAACAGATGGGTTTGGTTGATTTGCTGTCTAATCTTCTATGTTAAAGACCACTTCTCTGTCAGAGGATAACGTCAAGTTGTGCAATTGAATTATACATTTCTACATGATACAGAAAATTTTCCTTCTTCTCTTCATCTGACTGATATTTTTACATTAGGGTTTCACTGTCAAATTAACTTTTTGTCCTTCCTTTCCAAGATGATTTGTCTGCAAAGTTTGACCTGTTTCATTGGGATTGTCAATTCTATATTCACTCCAAAATGAAAAGGGTGTCACAAGCAGACTTCTGCAGGCTGATAAATGCGGTGGAGTCATCAAATGGACTTGTAGCTAAATTTTTAATCATTAGTATTCATTTTATAAACAACTGGACAACAGTAAAAACAATAAAGGACAAATTTGTACATCTATTAGAAATAAGCAGCTGCATATTTCAGTTTTCTACTGTCACTAAGGTATGAAAACAAATTGGAATTATATTCTTAAAGACTTCTGAAACTGATTAAATTGAACATCAATATACCACGTTCAAATACCTATTTGCCACTGAAAAAAGATATGCATCTCTTCCTTAAAAAATGAAGAAAAAAAAAAAAAAAAAGCCAACATGACGTACAATTTGGAATAAGAAAGTCAGTCACCAAGATGTATTTCAGTATACATATGGCATCCTGGCTGCATACTAACTCCAAAGTTACTACTGTATAACTCCAGCAAAAAGCCTTCCTAATAGCAAGAAAATTCAATTTAATGCAATATTTAATGCAATTTTTTACTCCAAACAAGCTTTTTTCTTTCTTTCTTTTTCTTTTTTTTTATTGCACGCCTTAACTGAAACAGCTAATGCACCAACTGATTTAAGCAATGCCACAGCATTTTTTTTTAGAGTTTTCCTTTCATTCATCTAAAGATACAATGCTCAACTTCATATACATCAGCTTTTACATCAATTTGTGTTAAAATGTTCTCTTTAAATGACCTTCTAGACAGACAACCTTGTCTATCCTATTATCACTTAAATACTTGCAAAACCAAGTCATTGTGATGGCTAAGAGAGAAATTATTTCAGGATCCATAATGCATGATGGATTATCTACTCCCACTACTTTGTGGCACATCTCAGTGAGAATTTTAGAAATGAAGAAGATCTTTAAAATATTTTTAATTTGAGTTAACAAATCAGTTCTATTATTCCAAAAGGTTTCTTGCGAGACCACCTCTATTTCTTGGAAACTTCTAGTTTTCAAATATGAAAAATGATACCAAAAAAATATTACTGAAATATAATTCTGAAATTTAAACCTGAAGTTCTCTTGGCTTTGGTCCTCAGAAACCAACTTCTCCCATTCTTTCTTTTGAATCCCAGAACAAGCTGAGAAATGATCAAAAAAAGCCTCAACAAATTCAGCTGGCGATTTCCACAGATACTATGGGAACTGTCTCCCTGTTCACAGGAACAAAGGGTAAACTGGACACACACAGAGACATGCAACAGCATGGAGAAAAATGACTGCCTTAGTAGGCACTACAGAGGTGTTCTGCAGACCATAATGCAGTTGCCAAACTTTAAGAAATGTCCAAGATATCTATGACTTCAACTGTCATCTTCCTTCATACTGGTCTTGCTCTTGAGGCTAATTACTCCTGTCATGCACACAGCCAAATACAATAACTCCAAGCATAGATACAAGGCATGGAGCGCACTGATGAATAAGTCCTACTTCTGAGAGCACACTCACCAATTTTCTCAGAAAGACACACAATTACACCAGTAATCAGTAAGACACCTCATATGCATCCTAGATATGCCTCTAAAATAAGACCCTGGATTACCATGGTTTTATTTTTTTCAGTCAGAAAACCATTATTTATGAAGTTGGAAGATGAATTCATGATGAATACACAGTTTCTACACAGACAGGTACGTTGATATCATAATAGAAATACTTTTTTTTGTTGTTGTTGTTGTTGTTGTTCAATTCAACTTTATAAACTGTGAGGAAAAGTGCTCTCAAAGAAAGATCACATAAAAATCATCATATGAAAGACTTCTATTTGTGCTTTATTGATTGTCACTTTTTATTCCTGTACAAAACTACATTATGAAATGAATAATTTATTAAATGTCAGCAACATTTATCCACTTTTTAAATTTGATGTAATTATTTTTAAATTCT
Source organism: Excalfactoria chinensis (assembly GCF_039878825.1). NCBI lineage: Eukaryota > Metazoa > Chordata > Aves > Galliformes > Phasianidae > Excalfactoria > Excalfactoria chinensis. The sequence goes on along the minus strand of NC_092825.1, from coordinate 9,529,820 downwards.
GTGAGACTGAAATTAAACATGCAATTCAAACAGCCGTATTTGAACTCTGACATGTCCAGGCTGAGGACTTCAGTGAAACCTCAGTAATCAGAGGTACACTTTTTCCATAAAACCTTCCTTATTTTGGTATCTTAAACTAAATAACTATTAATAATGGACAGCTCATATATTCATAGAAGCTTGAGTAAAGAGCCATAATGTTATCCAGAGCTTCATGTGTAAAGCCACAGTCTTCTCAGTACTGGTTCTCACACTAATGCCAGCATGAGGGAATCAGCAGGGGCCTTGAGTCATTCTACAGCTGAAGCAACCAGCCAGAAGCAAATCCTGCACAAATGTTAGGTCAGTGGATAAACTCCTACTAACTTTAATGAAGGCAGAGATTTTGCTGGACTACTATTGTTCTTTCATGGTAAGACTATTTAAATACTGTTGGAAAAGATCTAGTTGGAAAAGAAATGTAGTCCTGAATGATTTTCTTAGGAAAAAGAATCTACAATAGCTTACCTAGTTGCAATATTTTTCCTAGAACATAACAAAATGTGCCCAGAGTTATAATGAAAGATCTTAAAAGGTAGATTTTAAAAGAGCTGCTTAACCCAGTGTAGAAACAATACTGAAAACAATAATGTCCCTTTGACCAACACAGTTCAGCATGTCAGTGATTTTCAAGGAATAAGCTGCTCTTGCGTAGTGAGGTTGCTTCTAGCCATCCCCACCACAAGCAGTTCAATGTACTCGTGTGAAAGTTCCTTTCTTTCCCTGCTTTCTACACTGTAATATCTCATAGGATGCAAAACACGGGAAAACAAAGAAACAAGCAAATTCTGTACTTGTAGCCTTGATGAAAAAGAGTTCTTTTTTGTTTGTTTGTTTGTTTGTTTGTTTGTTTTGTTTTGGTTTTTTTTGTGTACTTTTGTACTGTTTCACTGAGAACATAAAAGAAAGTGAAGAAACAAATTAGATCCAGGCTCAAGAATGGCAGTACTGAAGAATACGTTGTTATTTAAGACCTGCAGACCTACACAGTCACACCTTGAAGAGACAGACTTTTTCTGAGTCGTTCCAACACAAACGACTAAGCTTTAAATCCATATATGTATATATATATATAGTTTTGTTTTGATTCATTCATAATCTTAATCTGGATTCAGATTTTCAGTGTTAAATCTTTGCAGGTTCAGGAGAGCTTTTAGATCTCCCTTTCAAAGCTATGCTAGAAAAGTCTATAAGGACCTTCCTTGAGGGAAAGACTCTCTTTGGGAAAATACAGAGTAAAGTAGCTGCAATGCATGCTTGAACTCTGCTATTTACTTCTCTTTAAAACAAACTGGAAGGTATGCCTTATTTATTATTAAACACCAGTCTCTTCTCACTCAGTCCATTCCATAAACATCCTTATCTTAAATAAATATTAAACTTAAAATGAGTGGCACATTTGTTTTTGTTTACACACTCTAATGCAAGAATGAACTCCTTAATAAGAATTCCACATTCAAATGGTCCATTCAAGTGGTCCATTTAAATCTCTGTTTTTAAAATATGAGTAATCTAATACTGGTGGTTCTCTGACTTTCCAAACCTGCAACTTTTTGTTGTTGTTGTTGTTTTTTTACATCCAGACTTCTCACTTTGCTGCTTTATCCCCTTCCATCAAACCTAGCATTAAACCCAGCCTGTTATTGAATTATTTTAGAACAATGAGGTCTCCAGTCATCCCCGCCTATTTCCTGCGAGCAGTGACAGCAAAAGCTAGATCCATACTAAAATCAACTTAGCTGGTTGGAAATCACATAGGCAGCAACAGAACACTTTCCTTAACATACTAATTGCATGCAGGTCTGCAACTCTCAAATGACTGACATAAGTTTTTTTCTCCTTTCTGGGCCTCATCCATAGAAATGTAGCTTTCTTTTTTTCTTTTCTTTTTTTCTTTTTTTTTCTTTTTCTTTTTTTTTAATTTATTTTTTATTTTATTTTAAAGCAGCATTAGTTTCCTGTCCTTCCTGTAGTCCATATCATCATTCATGACAAAGTAATAGCCATTTTCTTTAGTTCTTATTTGCTGTCATTGCTCCCATTTCTTCATTTCATCCTAAACTTCTTATTCTCATTCTCATAGTTGTCCTTTTATCCTCTTTTCTAACTAAAAATTGTCTCAAGCCAAAACCACAGACACATATGTGAGCAACTTCAAACCAATCCTGGGGTCCCTGAAGTCTTAATCCAGATCCAATTTTTGCAGCTTGAGCCATCTCTAATCCCTAATTGCTCCTGTCATCTCTTTCTCACAGCCTTGGCTGTAAGCCACCATGTTTTATGCTGCCTTCTGTGCTTGGAAATAAAGTTACAATGCCCTCCTGTCTCCTCAGTCTTAAAAACATATTTATTTTCTGAATGCTTCCTTCCAGTGACTTTTTTGCTTAAAATTTTGTATATGAGCTGTTGTCAGCATTTTGGCTATAGAGCATACTAGCACTCATGACATGTAGCTAAAACCACAAACAGCATGCTGCCTTGTGGTCACTCCCCTGAAGAGAGGACACCTACGTTTTTGTACGGGGTCCAAGGGTTTGGATTTGCAGAGCACTTTTTCTAATTAGTATTTCTTGTAAAATATATAAACAGTCCTCATCATAGGAATTAAAAATCTGTGTGGGAATCCAAACCACAAAGCTATAAAAGACATACAACACATGATGTTCTCTTTTTAGTGTACCGAAATTGTACACAGCCAGAGCTTCAGAAAACGGAGCAGCCACTGAAACCCAGAATGGTCTAGTGTTTTGGGCTCCCTGCTAGGAGGTGGGAAAACAGTTTTTCTATGTGCCTCAAGAATGACAGAAAACTCAAAACATGGCTCTGATATTTTGATTCACATTCCAGTCACTAAGCCGATGATATAACTGTAATATCTCCAATAAATTCCCTCTTGAGTTTATAAAATAAAGCAGTGAAAGCACTGCATTTTGTGTAGAGGGTAGGGCTATAAACCTGTGTTAAATATCCTTTGAAAATATCAGCTACATGATGCACTTTCAAGATCATTACTTCTGCATTCTTGTTAGCATAGATTCCTTCAGTTATTTCCGAAGATTTTTACTGTGAAACTGCCGTTTTACATATGAAATTTCCACTGATCTTAATATAGTTTCTATTAACGTAAGGGAATACTCCAAAGTTTGATCTTAATATAAAAAACTAAAGAAGGAATTCACACTTAATGTTATCAGCATCTGCCTAGAAATCAAACTAATATTTTCATCACATTAAAATCGTTATATTGTTGGAACTTTTATTTATTTATTTGTTTGTTTATTTTATTTTGGTGATAATTGTTTGGGAATTACTTTTTTTTCTGGAATTATAGCGTAACTGTGAATGATACAAAGATAACAGTACAGTAGTTTGCAGAAGCTCTCCCACCACATGACTTTATACTGAGAGTTACACGGACTGTAAGCTTACGTGACCAGCAAAGCCAGATGTGAATCCTCAGAACACTGACACATCAGCTCAGGAAATGCCAAAGGATAGAGGTTTATAAAAGTTGCATTTGTGAAACAGTCAGCTGTAACTTTGGACTATTTTTATTTTCATGATAAACTCACTTCTAACAGTGGAAAAGAAAGCTCTATTATGCTACGTATGATTCATATTTTATTGAATATCTAAAAAATAAATAGAAAAGGAAGCTCAGTTCAGTTTAATTAAAAAATAAACAATTGCTTAATGAAAGACAATTCAGCTTCAGAGCAGAACAAGATTATGTTTATACTAGGAAAAGGCTGAACTTAAATGTTCAAATTATCAAAAAATCTAGATACGATTACATGATTTAGTACTGTAGTTCACAGACAAGATCTTCAACATGAGTATGGCTTAATGGCTGCCTAATAAAAAACAAGCAGTAGTGCTTTGTGAAGTTTCTTCTGTCTCTGGAGAGCCTGATTACAGACATTATCCAAAGTGGCAAATTATCTTCACTTTTTCACAGTGAAATAATTTTACTAATTTTAACTACCTTATACTGGATTTATGACTTATGATAGTTTGGAATAAATTCACTTACTCCTTGCCAGGGAATACATTCATAGTATTCATCTCAACCTTTGGACTGTAAGCACTTCGGATAAGAAGCGACTGACACCCCAAGACTTTGCACTGGCCTAAACCAAGAACTAGCAAGGAGAAAATAATCTGAACTATGAATGCTGGATGCACAAGGAAAGGCAGCATTTGATTCACTAAGAATTAAACAGTGAAAACAGAGAATCCCATACTTCCACTTTAAGTTTGATATTGCTCATACGTAATAATTCCAGAGCCATTTCCTTTTCTCTCTCTCTCTCTTTCTCTCCAATATAACCATATTGAAAAGGCTGTGGTATGAAACCTTTGCCAGCAACCTTTACCAGCAAGACTTTCAGGAATCCTAGGTCCCAGAGGCCAGATTGAATGGATGGAGAAAGGAACATATATCTTTGGTGGAGGAGGATCTTGTCAAAGAATATTTGAGCAGGCTGGACCTGTAAGTGCTATGGGTGTTGACAAATATGATTACGAGGACACTCTTTAAGTCTTTGCTCAATCGTAACAACTGGGAGAAGAGACTGAAGAATGGAGGAAAGGAAATGTCATTCCTATGTTCAGAAAGAGTAAGAAGGAAGACTCAAAGAATTATAGGCTAGTCAACCACACTTCCATGGGAAGGTGATGGAATAGCTAATCCTGGAAACCTTTTCTGGGAAAATAAAAGAGAAAAAAATCATCAAGAATGAATAGCATGGATTCATCAAGAAGTCATGTCTGACCAACCTGATAGGTTTCTGTAATGAAATTACATGGCTGATGGATAAGAGGGGAACAATACATACTGTCTTTCTGGACTTCGATATCAACAAACACCTGAAGGGTGGGTGCAAAGAGGATGGAGCCAAGCTCTTTTCACTGGTGCTCTCTGCTAGAAAACAGGCAATGGGTACAAACTGGAACACAAAATGTTCCATCTACACATCAGTAAGCACTTCATTACTGTTCCGGTGACAAAGCAACAGTGCAGAGAGCCTGTAGAGACTCCTCTTAAGCTGTCTTCAAAAGCCACCTGGACATGGTGTTGGTCACTCTGATCTGGGTGTTCCTACTTGAGCCAGGGGTTGTGCTAGATGTATACAACAGTTCCTGCCAGCCTCAGTCAGACTGTGATTCTGTGATATACATATTTATCCAACGTTAAGGGAAAAAAAGAAAGAAGTATTACATTATGAAAACATACTTTTTTAAACATCCATTACTGTCTCTATTTTGTCCAGATTTGAGATATCCTAGTAGCTGTTTGTCTTGTTTTAATAAATAAATAAAGAAATACAGAGAATTTTGAAAATTGAAGAATGTAAATCAATGAAAATTACTCCTGTAATGATTTTTATTTTTTTCCATTTTTGAATTCTCATGTAAATTCAGTTCTAGGTGAGCTTAAAATGTTCTTTTTAATAGAATCTAGTCTTCTGTCCTCCACCTAGGAGAGCTAAATGGATTTTACAGTGAGACAAGCCTTCTGAAGTGACACTTAGAGCTAGATGAGCTAGATGAAAAGCAGAAAGTCTGTTTTTTAAGACTTCTTTTTAACACTTAATTTTGGTTAAAATGAAGCAGAACTACAAAGGAATTTGTAATTTCCCAAACTTTGCAGACCTCAGAGAAACTGACTTTCTCATGAGCTAACAGGACACTGAGATTTTCACTCAGAAGCTTCCCCTTGACTCTACAAAAAATCCAAAGACTGGTTTCCTTTCCTGTCTGTGTTCCTTGCAGCTCAGCCATAAGGCTAAGCACATGAAGTAGTGGGGATTCTGACAGTCATGTCTTGTTTTTAGACTTTGCCTCTACTCCCAAAATGTTTTCAACACAGTATTTTGTGTAAATCAAATAAAGAAAAATGTTTTGTGTACTGTTAGATGGTCTTTAGCATTATGCTTACATGCTGATTATTTTGTAGGATGGTAGTTCTATGGAGCAAAATATGTATCCCAGATCTGGCACTGAAAATTATAGGAGATAAGAGAGAAGATTACCACCTGCAGATCCCGCATTTCATTTGTTGCACAAGTTACACTCTGCAAACAAAGTAAGGATGCAAATCTTCAATTCCTAATTTAAAAAATGCCACTACAAAACATAATATTAGAAGCTTCCTCTGCCCCAACATTCCCATAGAATTACTTCACCACAGTTTTCAAGAGGAGCCCAATAATTTTACCTTCTCATTGTCCTTGTATTTCTCATTTAAAACATCTAATTTTCAGTAGAATAGAGCTGGCAGAGGTATCACAAAAATCAGCAGAATCTGGGCTTTGAACATAGCATGTGCTCCTCAGAGGTAAAATCTTCACAAATTCTTAACTAATGAATCTCAGAGTAGGCATCTATGCATATCTTAATATCATTATCACTTCAATCCTCTGTATGTAAAGTGAAAATAACAAAATCCACCATTTCGTAGTATGAAAATATATCAATTGACCGTGGGCCATTGATATTGAAAGGATGAACATCACAGAGGAACACATGAGTAAATCAATATTTCTGTCTTCAACACAAGGTTGAATAGCATGCAGGAACCAAGACCTAGAACCACACTATATGTAAAACAAAGATATGTTGATAGAGCAGGGAAGGAGGTCTGCTCCAAAGCGTTATGTATGAATCTACACTCAAAGTGAAATTCAGAGACTCAACATGGCCAAACTGTTATTGTATATTAGAACTTCATGCTTAAATTGCTTGACTTTGTTAGTTCTTGATTTTTTCTACATTTCTAAACAATTTCCTGTATATAGGATATACACATATACATATTCATGTGCTAAGTAACTCACACCTCTTTTACTTCTCATCCAAAATAAATATAATGCCATTGTAGGAACTGCTCTTTGAAAACTGCCACCAAAGTGCAATTAATGACATAGCTTTGGCCCTATATTGCTTGAACTGTCTGTGGTCTGTGTCCAAATTTTGAAAGAGAAAAGGAAGTAATAAATTCTGCTTTAACTTACCACAGGTTTTAATCGCACAGAACTCCCAGGGGGTGTTAGGGTCAAGAGTGTAGCACCATGGTCTCAGCTTGCCATCAGGATTGCGGCAGTAATTATCATCAAAGCCCTTGTCAGGATATCTGCAAACCACAACACGAAATGTGTCAGGCAAGCCTTCCTGGCAGTAGTACACAGGTCTGTACAAGGTACATAAAGGACTGGCTTTAGCAGAGAAAAATAAGAGCCGGTTCCTATTAACCTCCGGTCTGATCCTGTGAGATGGATGCAAATAGTCTTTAACGCTATTAATAGGTTAATAACATAAAATCTCTTTCTAAGTGTGCAGCAAAATCAAGCTTCCACAGAGGGGATTCCCTGCTGAGCTAATGCACAGGCCACCGGATGGGGTAACTCTGCTAATTGCTAAACTCTTGCTCTTTGTCTGTCAATCGATGACCAGACTCTAAAGCCACTCATTTTTTTTTTTTTTTGAAACAGCCCAATTAAGTGTGGATTATATAAACACTGCCTGGCAGGCTGGACTCATTAAGAAAGCAGGTTCTTCAGTGCAACAGCCCTGGGTTCAGACTGGAAGCTATTTTGAATAGCTCTGTTACTAATGATAGCTCAATTTTTGTAACAGAGCTTGTTCTAGGTCATGCCCTTATTTCATGCATTGGGGGAAAAAGGAGAAAAATAAGAAATTAACTTCCGTCTCACTTTATCTCATTAAGATTTGAAACCATTCTGCCATTTAATTATTTCCATGTTCCTACTGCCATCACTGAACTGTCAGGAAGGGATTCGAGATAAGGAGGTTCTTTTTGCATAAAAGTACCATACAGACATCTATAAGCTTAAGGAGATTAATGTATACTTTTATTATTATTATTTTCTCCAGTGTATACAAATTGTCTTGGTTTTCCAGTTTTAAGGAAACATTTGTAAAAGAAACAAAAAGTAGATTTGCCCCTGAGGAAAACATGAAAAGTCTGTAAGCGAACAAGGAACGTAACTACCTGGGAACATGAACCCATTTACAACTGCAAACAGATGTGTTTCACACAAGCATTAGAAGATATGGTTTACAAGCATATGTTTTTGCTAAGATGCTTTTTCTATCAAACAGTTATCCTATTATCAACTCATATATTTGCAACACGATCTCCCATTCTTTTGGTTGAAACAGGCTCCTTCACCTATGCAAGGAATGGGAACAGGATTCAAATAGACTTTGTAAAAAAACAAACAAACAAACAAACAAACAAAAAACAAACAAACAAAAAAAAACCCAAAAACAAGAAACCATACAAAAATGAAAACTGAAGGAATTTAAGAATCTGTTAGTTTCAGATCTAGAAGCAGCACCTCCTTTTCTCCTAGGTAAAAGAATCTGTAAAGGAACAAAAAAAATAAAAATGTGCTCAAGGATTTCAGAAGCAAAACGTATAGCTAAAAACACAATGGCTCTGGACACCTGCTACGTGCAGGGATTAATTTTGATGTTGACACTGTATGCACTCTGTAATGTCCACAGAACCAAAGTACGTCCAGGATTGGCAATGTCCCTGCAATCATAGCTCCCTAAAGCCATTCAGAACAACAGGGTATGTAAAGCATCCACTTTATAGAAGACAAATATTATTCCTAATATTGTATAGTATGTCAAAAATGTTATTTAGTATTCAGAACTTAAATATAGATGTAATAATTCTTCAAGGATAAATCTTTGACAATTTTTGCCAGACAGCAATGTCCAGATCTTTCAATCTACGTATCTAAGTGTTTTTTCTGTGTGAACAGCAACCTTCTCAGTCTGTTTCTTCTCACAACATTTTCAGGCCTGCCTTTGTGTTACATAAGATATAAGACAAAAAAAGAGGTTTCAAACTATTCAATGCAATTTCACAGTGAAGAATTCTCAGAGAGCTTTTCCATTTGTTCTGCAGATTCTTCTACCTTACAAAATGCTTGGGCACAGTGTCCAAGGTTTCCAAGATCTTTCAGAACCCTTGAAACAGCACTATCTGTACTTTACTGCTCAAACTGAAATGAAGCATGAAGATACACATCTGGTGTCAAAATCATGGCTTTTTCTCATTATCTCAGAAAAAGGAAGTTAGATGAAGATATGTTTATTCTATATAGCAGACAGATGACAGTGTCTAGCTCTTACTAGAGCTAGTTACTAAAGTAAAACCGAGAGTCTGAAACTCTTACTTTATCAAAAATTCTTTTCACTTAAATTTTTGTCACTTTATAAGACACACAGGACTAAAAATTTGATTTTTTTATAATGAAATTTTTGTACCAGAGATACAAATCAGAGTTCTCTTAACAAGAGAACACCTACTTTAAAATTTAAACTCTTATATTACATTTCAGTCCTACTTTCCTACAACAATATTTACTGCCACAATATAATTGTTTTTGAGCAGAACATATGAGTGTAAGAAGAAATGCTGCTTCTCAGTTCCCCTCAATGTCGCTATCCTCAATGGTCTTTCTTTCACACTGAGGCATAAACCTGCCTTACATGAGGGACCTGGAACTTCAGACAATTCTGCATCCACTAAAGGTTAAAACTGGGTCATCCCTGAATTGTTTCAGGGTATTCCTACTGCTAGCTTCAATCACTTCTAACAGATATTATCAGTTCTCTTCTGTTCTCTAAACTCTGACAGGAAAAAAATCTAGAGCAACTCACTTAGGTGACAGAAAAGTGTGTTTCACTCTGAGCTGAAAGCATGTTAATTATGGTGCGCTTGAAAACGTCATTAGTTTTACCTCTCTTTTTTCATTATTTTAATTGATGCCTTCATAAATACAAGCAAGATAAAATCGTCCCAGCTACACTAGTCCTTTCTGGCTTCCATGTTATTCACATTACTCATAGATAATACAGGGTAAGCCTCTCTGGAGACTGATATATCATTTGCTTCAAAACTCCTCTCCTATTTTAAAAGCTACCATTATCCAAGTGTAATTGGCATTACCTTTAGTAAACATTTCCTAAAATTAACATCAGTGTACTAGAAATGTCCTGGACGCTGGTTACAGTTGTGAAAGCACATATAGGTGGTTCATTTAATATGGATTATTGTTTGTTGTTTTTGATTTAATTATTTATTTAAAATAATAATAATAGTACTACAGCTTGAAAATAAGAACGTGTTTACTATAGGGATTATAATTAGAAAGGTGATCATGACTGATGCTGCAGATAGTCTGAAAAGTTATTTTGTGAACAAACCAAAATTAGTGGAACAAGAAAAAAATCCTTCAGGCAGTAAAGTTATTATTGTTTGTACCCAGAATTTCTATAGATGTTTTGTTCCCAAGGAACAAAATTCCTTTTGTGACTTATTCTAGAGTATAAAGCAAGTACATAGAAAAACTCAGAAACAGATTATCTTCAGTCACAGACTGCTAATACAAAATACTAATTGTAGCAGAACTACAGGAGACTCTGCTAATTATTCATAAAACTGATCATTTTAGCCAAGAGGAAAAAAGAGTTTGTCTCAGAAACTCCGGAACTGCAGGTCCTTACTGTTTTGCTGAAAAATAAGACTTTCAACCATCTACATTACTGTATTTCTGAGCATAAAAATCAGAATAAATGCAGTGGAACACTTCAAAATATAGGAAAATATGTATTCTTTTCTATATAAAGATTTCTGTTAGTGGAAGATCTCACATATTCTGAGTCTGTCGATTTTTGTAGACTTTTGCTGGCAGTTGGAGGTTATTTAATTCATTTTAAAGGTGCAGGTAATCCAAACTCCAGAGTAAAATTAAACAGTTCAGTTTAAGAGAGACACAAAGGTTCTTCTGCATGACCTAAAACTTGTCACAAAATTCTTTCATAAGAAAGTGTTATAGATGATATTTAGCAGTTGGGTGAATTTTACACTCTATGACAACTGCTAAAAATGGAAGGGAATTTTTCTTGCTATTACTGACTTATCTAGCATTATACATATATCTGTGCATATACATATATGCACATATACACATGTATTCATAAAAACATTATATATACATAGAAGTTTAAAACATAAATCCATGTTGAATGATGAACTTTCTCCTTGTAGAACACATGCAGTAAGGAAACACTTTGGTCAAATAAGATGGATCATAGAATCATCACAGAATTGTTTGAGTTGGAAGGGACCCAAAAAAGTCCTCTAGTTCACCTCCCCTTCAACACCTACAGATAGACTGTGTTGCTCAGAGCCCTGTACAGCATGACCTTGAATGTCTCCAAGGATGGGGCATCTACCACCTCTCTGGGCAGCCTGTTCCAGTGCCTCACCATCTTTACTGTAAGAAACTTCTTCCACATATCCAAAGTAAATCTCCCTTCTTTTATTTGAAACCCTTTCCCTTTGTCCTGTCACTACAGAACTCTGCAGATGGATGCATTAATTTGCGTGAGGTCTTACCAGAACAGAGTAGAAGGGCAGGATCATTTACTTTGCCCTGTTTACCATGCTTCTTTTGATGCAGCCCAGAATGGAGAGGGCATATTACTCGCTCATGTTCAGCTTGCCATCCTCCAATATTCCCAAATCTTTTTTAGCAGATACTTAAATTTGATTAGAACAGACAAACTACAGCTTTAAAACCATTCTATATTTCAAGGTCTTGATCTTTGGATAATATTGCAAGTTTATATTCACAAAGCATGTTAATAACTCTTGCATTAAAAATAATAATAATAATAAAAATCCAACTGTTATTTACTCCTAATTTCTTTAAGGTATTTTAAGCTGACTGAAGCTGTGTAACAATATATCCTGAAACATTCACAGGTGATTTTTTTATCATGATGAAGCAAAGGAGGGAAGTTTTATGAACTAATGTAATGTGTATAAGCCACTGCATTCAACAGAATTGGGATGTAGTCACTGCTGCTCAAAACAGTCAGTAGTCCTCACCCTGCACCTCCATCATGACTGCAACAAACCCGTATACACCATGGGTCAGATCTACAAATAACTGAAACTGTCCAACTCCATGAATTTCAGTCCAGCTAATACTTTGCCCAGCTAGTTCCAGAATGTGTATAATTTTCAAATGAAAACCACACAGATTTTCATGGTAGCGAGGAGGATGTTACCTCTCTGGACGAAATTTGTGTTTGTGTGGTCTCTGAAGGTCCCAGCGCTGACACTCCTTGCCTGACTCAGTATGATCCATTGGCCCTCTGTAACTTTCTCCATTGCAGGTCATGCATTCAACTAGAAACAAAATATATATACATAGTTTTATAGTAATTAATTATGCTAGTGAATTACAGAATAAAAAATAATAATAATGAATTACATCCCTGCTGTTATAAATTGAAACCAACATAGAGAGGTGCAAAAGTTGATACCTTTTAAGTTAGGAATGACTCCTTGGAATGGAAGATTTTGTTTGGAATTGAATTATGTCTCTTTCTCAGATCTAATCCAGATGCCTAAATTTGGTACCAATTCATAGGACTCTTGCAGTTTGGAGGCAGGTAGGTGTGAGCTGCTAGAGTCATTTGTGTTCCTAGTTGCTTTTTAATCTTACCTATAACAGAGATTTGAGTTCTGATTTTACCAATTCCCTGCATATAATGTAGAAAGTGTTTTGATTAATGACAGAGAGACGCAGACAAGGAAGGAGCATTATTTGGAGGTGATATTATCTAATGTTTTTAGTATTCACAGTCCTAAATCACTCATAAAGCTCTGCAGAATAGCAGCACTAGTTTAGGTGCAGAATAATGCCTGAATTACAAATTTCAGGAAGTACAGTCTTTAAATTCACAGCACTTTCAGATGTGTATAATATTGTTTCTTTTCAATACTAACTCTTCCTGCTAGTGTAAACAATTATACATTTTCAGTCTTGGTTTAAGAAAGTGGGAAGGTGGAGGAAGAGTGGGTAAAAACTACAGAAAGGATTTGAAATTGCAATTAAACAAAATACACTTCATAATTTGGAATGAAATTAAAATGTAACAAATTCACCCTAATTAACTAAAGACACATTTCTCAAGTGCCCCCTAATTAGAGTAATTGTAATTAAGGAGCACTTGGTAAATAATTTATGCAACTATAGATCTCATTCTTCAGTCAAAACATTCACTGCTAAAGTCTGGGTCCCACAGCAAGCTCCAGGTCATAACCCATTTGAAACTCCCTTAAATTGATCATTAAATGTTAGCTCTTTATAGATTTACAAACTACTTATAAATCATTCTCTTCTCTCTGTTCCCTTTTATTCACCTTCCACTGTGTGACTATTGCACTTAACACATTAGCAGGAAAGTGGAAGGCATCCTATCTTGAGAATTTAAATGAAATGATTGATTAGAAGTGAATTGGCTGATTAGCAAGATGTAAGAGCTTGGTTTGAAAGTTAACAGAACATAAAAGTCAGATGTGATGAGGCATATCAATTCAATTTCAGATTCTGAGACTTGAAAGTGGAATGTGACTGGCTTTCCTAGATGTTTTCCTTATTTATGTAATTCATTTGAAAAGCAAAATATCTTTTTACTTTAAGCATTTGTCCTGTAATTCACTACTTATACATTTTCATCAAAAAGGCAGAAAGTTGATTTTACACTAGATAAGTTTATCAGCTGTTGAAGTGAAATTGTTAATGTAATGTCTCTATTAGACAATGAAATAAGAGATATGTTTGTGCAGTCAGCACAACTGCAGTGTTCTAAATTCTCTGTGATCTGAGCAAGAGCTAGTGATCCTGAAAGCTTGTTCAAGATCTTTTCTTCAAACTACTTTTTGTGCAGCAGCATTCATTCTAGCAAAAAGTTATCTTTCCTTACTGCAAAGACCATAGATGAGTATTACAGAAGCTAATGGAAGTTCTGTGTACTTGTTCTCTGTACAAAAAAGGCACCTTTTGACTTGAGCCCTGCCTTACCTTCAGAGCAGAGGGGGATGTCGCATACTTCATGGCGCATCTCTGGGCTGGTGGTGAAACACCATGGCCCTCCCTCTTCCCCTCGGGGGTTTCGGCAGTAGTTTTCCCGCAGGTCTTTACCCCGATAGCTCGAAGGCAAAAAGCTAGTTTTAAAATGACAATCATTACAGCATCAGAGCATGCAAATTTCAGTGTTAATCATATTATTTTTATAAACAGAAACAATTGGATTTCTGCTTCCTTTTCCCTCCACCCAGCCTACACAAATGCACACATCCAGATATCCGTCCATACACAAATACATATCTTTGGTCAGGATTACTCAACCAGTGGCCTACGTCTTGGACAATTCCTCTTAATAATAAATAAAGCTTACTCTAGAAAGTTTTATTCCTATTCTTCAGGTATTTTAAGCCATTTATTTGGCTCTAGAAGACCCCAGGATAAGGAAGGTAAATTTATTATGAGAATGGAAGTAAAATCCATTGGCATGTAAGACCTGCTGTTCATGTACACTGTGTGCACATGTAGCAGACTCAGCCCAGCTGGGCTTGGTGCACACTTACACACAGAAGTTCCATACCTGGTCAGGCAGCAGCTGGAATTGAGCACCACATGAACATGGCTGAGCAGTGTGTCACACCATGCCAAGATGCTTTCACTAACTGAAGCCATGCCTGCTTTTTGTTCCAGAACCAGAAAATGCCCCAGATCCCTCTTTCAGTGTCTTGCTGCATGTTTTGACACAAGTCCCACTGATGTCACCATAGGATCTGCTACATAAAGACCCCATTAGTCAGTGTTATTGCACAAACTGGGTCATTTAGGAGCTACAAAATTTTCTCACCATTTCACTGTATTTTCTTCTTTTGGTATAAAGGCCTGTTAAATAACAATAGTCTTATTCCTTTACAATAGAGGATTTCAGGGCAATCTTAAGGACTTCGGCTTTTCTAAGAAAAATGTATGCTGCTATTGTATTTTTGGCCTGACAGATATTTTCAGTATGATACTTCCCTGTTGATTCCCAGCCCAACAAATATGAAGTCTCCAGGATCAAGCTTTTGTCTTCTTACTGTCTCTAACGTTATGTGTTCTAGAGACAAAAAAAGCTAACACCATGGTAAGGAACCCAACCTAAGATCTCATCACTGCACAGCCTGCACAATGCAGACAAACCCAGTGTTCCTTCACTGTCAGATTCATTGCAGTGTAGCGCTAAATTCTATAGTTTAAAAAAAACAAACACATTCTGGATCAGAAAAAAGTTTGCAATTTAGCTTAACTGTTAACATTTAGTTTAATTTCTGTGATTTCTAACATTTGTTCCATTTTTTCCTCAATACACTTAAATTGTAGGAAGACTACAAACAAAACACAGTTTTTATTCTGAAAATATCCAGCACTTTTTAACAAACTTTTTTTAAAAATTATCTTATTTTTTGGCTTCTTTTTTTATTATTTTTAGTCATCAAGGGAATTCAAGAATATCTATATTTTTAAAGAAAAAAATGCTTTAAAAATTAATCTAACTTCCTTTGAACAAATGTAGATACTTGAGCTCAGGAATTTGAATGGAGCACCAGGGACAGTATACACAAACTGTGTGCCCCCGGTGGCGCACGGTGTTAGAACTGCCGCTTGCAACACCAGAGGGCCCGGGTTCGAATCCCCCCTGTGGCGCAAGGGGTAAAACTGCCGCTCTGCTACACTAGAGGGCTCAAATCCCGGGAGTTGGACTCGATGATCTCTAAGGTCCCTTCCAACTCGCACGATACTATGATATGATAAACACTGATTTAGTTAATATACAAAAGCAAATGAGAAATATATGTTCTCTATTGTCATATGCCATGCTATGAATGAATAAATAAATATATAAAAGCAGACAAACAGAAAATTCCAACAATTCCAAAGCAACATTTCAATCATGTTTTATTCTAGTTAATGTAATCTTTGAATTAACTGAGGTGGAAAATACCTCTGTTAATCACACTGTGGTTCTAGTCAAGGCAATATGGAAGTAGTACTTAAAAGTGCTTTTATCATTTTTGATGCTGGAAGACAATGACTGCTACTTATTAAACTTTTGCTTCCGTTTTCCCTCTGTAGTCTTGCAACTCTCAAAAAATGTTAAGTAAAGACAATCCTGGACAACTGTTTTTGATGATGTGTTACAGCCTGTGTATGTTTTCATGGGATATGTCAATGCAGTTTAGAAAAAAATATTTAATTTTCCTTCTGGAAAACGTTTCAGCTTAAAAAATGATAAACATTAGAAAATATCAGCATCTCATATGATGTCAGATTTACTGTTAAAACATCAAAACAAATGTTAGAAGATAGCATTAAAAAGCTAAGATGTGTCACACGGATAACTGGTATCAACAGGTATGGAAACAATATTCTTGAGGAAGGAAGAGATAAGACATATTAAGGGCTCACCCAGAATTATCCAATAGAGCCACTTTTAAATTTGTATACTTGTTAAGTTCAACTATATTAGCCAAGGAAAAAGAAAACAGAGCCAGAAGATGAGGCCAGCAAGAGTAATAGTAAAAGCAGATTTAACCACAGCTAAAGCAGCTGGAAACTAGCAAAATGTGAAGTGCTAATCTAGTCTCAGACCTTTTCTCTTTGACTCTTTTTATATTGGCTTTAGCCAATTTTATATGGATTTAGCCATTTAGGTAATAAATGTTTAAGAAACAAAAATTTTAAGAGAGAGTTTTGTAATCTGTGCTAAGATAGGAACTAAAATATTCTGATCCTGATTTCAGTGAGGAGCGTTACCAGAAGAAAAAATAATTAAAGGTATCATTAGTTAAATTTAAACACAAGTTTAAAGCTTGAAGCTATTTCAACTTTTGCTGGAAAGATCAAGAAAAAAAAAAAAATCAGTAAAATATATTTCTCCCTTGAATATGAAAAAATATATTTATTTTCTAACTGGCAGTTTGTGATAATAAGATGTTGAGAAAAACTGACCTAAAAATCTAAGCGTTTCATAATAATAAGTTCCAAACACACCACTACTGTCTGCTTCTTCCCATCTCCCTCATGTCTCTGATGATGAAATCATATTTTCTGATGTTGAAAAACAAAATTAGCAAGCAGCCACCTCATTTATCCAGTGACCTTTTAAAAATTAAACTTATTGCACAAGAGAGGAGAAAAGTCATTCTCATAAAATTCATCACAGAAGAGTGGCTGTCCAACTGTACTATATAGAGCCATGTTTGCTATGTATTAAAATGTAATTTAGTGACATATTTCTTTATTTCATTATGTAGTCACAAGTATATTAAATGAAATTAATGCTTATCTCTGCTTATTCCATGATTACTGAGAATTGTTTCACTTCTAAAAGAAGAATATTGTATACTTCATAGTGTTGAGTCTTGAGAGGTCATTGTCGTGTGAGCTGATGGCATTTATCATATGTTCACAATTAAGCATGGTCTGGTCCGACACTAAAAATCAGACACATTACCATCTATATTGTAAGCAATCAAGTCCAGTCAAATTCAAGCCTGAGGCTCAGCTCTGTGACACATTGTAAGAGGAAAGATCCCAAGTATCCTTTGCCCTTTAAAGTTGTTCCAAGTTCTCGTCTTGCACTCTAGATAGATTTGGTCAGGACAGGACTGTGCAGTACACAGCCCAGATCCTCATTAGCAGTCTCCAGCTTGGCTCTTGCTAGGCAAAGTTCTGATGTTGGGAGAAGAGATCAAAAGTCAGCAATGTGAATGGGAAACTATCGGGTGAGAGAAAACATCTTTTTTTGCCACTGTAGGGTTTATCATTGAAATGGATGAAAAGAGTCAAACAGAAACAGACAAAAAGTATACAAGTGCCTCCGTTGTTTTGTTTTTTGTTTCTTTTTTTTTTTGCTAGTTTCCAGCAACTTTTGCTGTGGTTCCATCTGCTTTTATCATTACTCTTCCTGGCATCAGGTTTTTTTGTTTTCTTCTCTTTTCTTTACCTAATGTAGTTGGAATGGGGCTATTCTCAGGGTGTAGATATGTTTTCACTTCCTCACAATACCAGATCTTAAACTCAAAAGTTTAACTGCATCAGTCTTTAGTTATTGCTTGTACAATCTGAAGGAAAGGATTTAAATCATCTGCTCAGTCCTTTCATGTATTTATTGCCTGGTCTAAGTGCTTTGTGGAGTTTAATATATTCTACAAATAGAACAGAATAAATAGTAACTATACGAAATGTGGTAACAATAATTATACACTGATCAAATAGGTGGGCTGATATTCTTACCATTCTTCATTTCCTATGCTATATTTTTTTAAATTACCCATTTCCTAGGAGTCCATTAGAAAACTGATAAACTTCCAGACTCCAGGCTGAAGTAAAGCAGCTGTTTTGCTACTGCCAGGAGCTAAGAGATCAAAAGGAAATAAACAGCTGAAAAATCCAGTGCAGGAGAGGAAGGGATCCAGACAAACAATCTGGTATTGGAGAGAACTCTTTGGAGAAAGTTTGAGAAGTTCTGTTTTGTTTTTTGGGTTTTTTGTTTGTTTGTTTGTTTTTTCTGGAACCTGGAGAATGGCATCTCTTGGGGAAAGGCAAGAATACTCCTAAGAGATTTTGTTGTTTAAGGTCATCATTCTCATAAATTCTGTGTCTGCTAATAAGTCAAGCTGTGCTTTGTGGAATCTGTCTGAGCATTATTCCCACTGTCTCTGCTCCTGAACTCTTACCTGTGCTCATGGGGGATCATTGAATTCCAGGCCTGACACTGAATACCACTTTTGGTAATAGATATTGTTCCTTTGTACTCAGCTCCTTTTCCAATTATACAGTTTCTGACATAATCTATTGAAAGAAAAGGAAAGTAAATTAGGACCTTCATTAAACACTTTCCCAGCGTATCTAAAAATAAAGCTCATAATCAGCTTTCACATAAAAAGAATACATTTTTAATAAACTTAAGAGGCATGATTATTCAAAACATACTTTTGTTGTCCACATACATTCTTGTTTTCTTTTTAAATTTGTAAATACTAACTTGACAAAGTCGTTACTGAAAATATTACCAAAGTGCCTGACTGACAAAAGTCCATAACTTGAGACTTAACACCTCCACTCATTAATAAATAATAAATAAAAACAATAACAATTGAATAACAACTCAATAATTGTAAGTCATATAACTGGTATTCTATGTAGTAAGCTGATGTAGACTATTACGTGGGATATTAAGCAAATATGTAGATTGGAAAGCTGAGCAGCAACAAGTATGCAAACATCACTGCCCTTGATAACAGAAGGGAAAAAAAAAAAAAAAAAAAAAAAGGAAAAAAAATGGTGAAAAAAAAAATTGCAAATAAAAATGTAAGATGTTCAGAATGCATATAACCACCTTATGTCCAAAAAACATATACACCCAAAAAGTCACTGACTGACCTCAGCTTTTATCCCCCATCCTTAGTTGGAAAAATAAATAATTAAATAATTCAGTTACCCTTCTTTTCAAACAGATCAAATGCATGGTCTTGCTTCTTTCTCACACCATTTGTCAAGCTGTTGAAGGATAACCAATGGCACCGTTTTGTAACTCTGTCATAAGCAAAGGCCCTGCAAAGAAAATCTGGATGAGAAAAAAAATCTCTGTGTGGTTTATAATAATGACACATGGCTTGCCAAGGAGCATGCAATGACTGCAATGACATCAGATTTATTTTTACTGGGAAAGTCAGAGAAACAGCCCAAATTACTATTTAAACCCACAACTGTGTTGACAAGAACAAAGAAACAAAGAAATTAAATTTATGTGGCCATTACATTAAGTACTAGCTTGGTTGTTCACACTAATCTAAGAGTTCCCTTGTTGTTAAAGATCTTTGTTTTAAAAGTAAGATAAATGTGACTGAGTCAGTATTTGTGTCCTTAGTTGCATTGCTTTCTGGGAAGGAAAAAAGTAAAATAAAAATGGAAGACTAAAACATCCCTGGTTTTCTTTAAAATATGCACGTGAAATCTCACACAAATAGCACAGTCGTAGCTTGAGGAAAATTCAAGCACAAGATCTGTTTCTTGTCCAGAACAACAGAACTATTTGAAAATAAGATTATTATTTTTTATTTTTACAAATAATATGAACTGTGATAGTGTAGCAAACTTTGTCCTTGCTTTGCTTCTATTTTTTCTTCTCTTTCTTTTTTTTTTTTTTTTTTTTTTTTAATTTTATTATTATTTTTAACTTTTTTTTTCAAGGATAGAGTACAAAGTGTGCTGAACTGAGCAGAATTGGGAGTCAAAGGGTGGGGGAGAGGGGGAGCAAAAAATAACAACAACAACAAAAAAACAACCAGAAATTAGAATAGTAAGACCACTTTTTTTCTATCTATCTATCTATCTATCTATCTATCTATCTATCTATCTATCTATCTATCATTATTATTTACCAATATATAGAGTTTTTCTCTCAACAGTATTTTGAAAGGAATTTTCTTAACTGTAGGTAAAATATTTAGAAGGTTTTTAAAGATGGATTGACTGGAGGAGGGCAACATTTATTGCAATTAACAATCAACCAAAGAAAAAGAAGTAAAAGAACTAAAGAATTTTTTTCCCTGTAATTTTTCAGTAGAAAAAAAAGTAACAAATCACTCATATGACACTACTGGCTATAAACCACAACAAAAAGTCTGTACTAGCCATCAGTAATCCTAAATATTCTCAGCTATTTTCTTCTGATCTGAGAAGGCACTTTAACACTACCTGATAGTATGCAAAAGACGTTGATTCTTACACTTTATCCTTACTTTGTCTGTGCACTGCATCTCCAACTTATAGCTCCTGATTTCCTTTTAATTCTCCTCTTGCCACACAAGTTTTTCTGTGTGAGATCTTGCTGGCTTTAGTTTAAAATATTACAAGATCCTATCCAACCTCCCCTCTTTCAAACATCCTCTTCATTATCTTTTCCATCACCAAACAGATTTTTCATCCAACTGCTCTCTCTACTCTGTTGACTCCAAATGTTTCCAACCTGCTAACCTTCATCCTTCTGCCTTTGTTCAGCCTTCTGTTCTCTCCTGGCTAGTTCTCAAATATGAGCATATCCAAGTGCCTTCAACTCCATCTTCACAAAAATAACCTTGACCTTTCCTGCCTTTCCAACCACATACTCCATTCCCCTCCTCCCTTTTAAAGTGGGAATGCAAAATGCACTGTTTACAAACACTTCTTTCATTTTTTGCCTTTCTGTTGCCTTTTGGTTTCCTTTCAGCTTGGCTTCATCTACTTTTGCACATCAAAGTTTCTACCACTGTTTTCTCAGACACAAATCCTGCGGATTTTTACAGTTCCGAAGTCAACATATTTAGGCAAATTCTCGGACTTTTTCTACTGATACTACTGATCACATTTTTTGTTATTGCTATGTGTACTGAAATAATCAGTACAATTTCTGATCAGATACTGGAATCTTGTGGTCTAGAATGTAATCTCTTGCTGTCTAAATATGAAATTTAAAGACAAAACAGAAGGTGAGAAGACAACAGTGTTGTAGTAAGACTATCAGAGCTATGTAAGTAAGGAAGTGACAACACAAGTGCAGTTATTTAAGTGATGGAGAAGTACTGTCTGGATCAGTACTATCACTCGAATGAAGTCAGGAAAATGTCAATAAATGCAGGTATATAGAATCAAATATATAAAAAGTAATTTTATGTCTTTTTTTTTTTTTTTTTTTTTTTTTTTTTTTTTATGTTCCCACAGATACCAGTAAGCTAGTAATTACAAGTTTTTTTTTTTTAATGAGAACACATGTCAAACATATGTTTATAGTAGCATCAAAGAATCATGCACACTATAACAAGACTCATCTGATACTAAATGGAAATCCCAAGAATGTTCCCAGTTACGGAGAATATTTCTTTCTGCATAGTGATAGCACAGAGTAGTCAACTACACCTCTGTTGCTAGCTTTGCTTCTGAACAAGTGCAGGGAAAATTGTGTAATTCAGAGCATGAGGAGACAGATCTATAATTATTTTTCATCTTCAGTTCAAAAGAGCTATGTGACTGATTGCGATACTGCTATCTCTGAGTACTATTCTTCCAAGCTCTTTTCCCAAGGTCCCTTGTGGTTTCTCTTTATTCTTTTATTGACTGATTATGGCAGAGTTTGCCCCTTAATGAATCTGTCAGGCAGTGGCAGGGACTGACTGTCCCAATAGAAAAAAATCTTCAAAAATGAAAAAGTAATGAAAAAGCATACATGTTTTGCATTATTATTCATATAAAGTAGAATTACTGAATATATTAACCTACTTATTTTCAGAACAAATAAATGTACTAATCAGAGCAGATACAACCAGAAAAAGTTTGAAACAATTTTCTTGAGCAGATGTTGGAATACAGAATTGTTGTTTGCATGGCATTATTCAGAATTTTTTATACTGTGAAATCTAATTTTAAAATACTTCTTGCTGCTGAACATCAGAACTTAAGGTTCTCTTGTTCACTGAGTACAACCTGATTCAATTGGCAGTGCTGTCAGTGGAAGGTCTGCCAGTAGGAAAAAGATTCAGATGTACCATGTGAAAAATATTAGTGTCTGGAAAATATTTTTAACAAAAAATTGTAAACTCTGCTTATTTTTTACATATGTAAATAGGCAAAGTCTGAAATAATACAAAATAGATCTCACAGCATTGGAAGTAAAAGCTTGAAGAAGGATCAAAGAGCTTTCATTATCAGTTTGATCTAGCTTCAATTTTAGCAAGAGTACATTTTCTTATATTTTAAGATAAAGCTGACATTTAGCTCACTAGTACAGGAGCCATTCATTGTCTCCAAGATTCTCCAGTGTTCATGTTATTCATCTATTGGTAATGGTCTAGACAAAGAGAGGCCAAGGGGACAATTCAAGTCTAATACACTGAAAAATAACAGCAACATGTTCCAAAAAATAGTAGAGAATAGAGAATACGTATTAGGCAGATAAGCAATCAGCTGTATTATGTGCTTGAAAGAAACAGCAGATGCTGTAGAATAGCTATCATGTATTTATAATGACTATGTAGCTGAGAAGGTTTGATTCCATTGTATCAGGTTCACAGTACTTGCCAGCAAAGTTTAGCAGTCCATGTATCTGTGCTCCATGTGTGAAGTTCCCATTGACTTCAGTGGGAGTAATGTGTAAAGAATGAAGACAGAATATGGTCTGAAGTGGTGCTGAAGTACTGCAGCTGTGATGTGTGACAATATCCATTTTGTAAGAGATATAAAAATCCCAGAAACGTTCACTCAACGCTACAGTGCAGCACAAGACATCCACAACTTAACATCCATACATTTTTTCAGCAATATTATGGGTAGGATTATAGATTGAACAAGCTAGGACAGAACAGCTTTAGAAAGGGCTGATATTCTCTGGGCAGGTAGAACAATGCCAATATTTTATTTTTTTTTTAAAGTGCAAACTTTAAGTTGTCCTCAGTACAAGCCACAGCTGGTGAAAATTACAGTAAGATGCTCTGCCAAAGAGCATTATGTAAGAATATGTTAGGAAAAATGTAATAGCAATAGAGATACATTACTTACTTGCAAGTGAATGAAAGGCCTTTGTTCCTGCTGCATCTCTTGGCACACTGCTCAGTGGTATTTAACAGCTTGGTTTTAACTTCCAGTGTTTTGTTTACTTTGATGAGCATCAACTCGCCTGTTTTTTTATAGTCATGAAGAGGATTTCTCCTTTTTCCTTTACCTTCTAAGAAAGAAGCACAGAAGAAAAAAGGTTCAAGTAGATACACGAGAATGGTGATCTCCATTCCTAAAAGCTGGTGTGGAAGAAAAAGCAGAAAAACTCAGTTCAAATTAAGGATTGAATGATAGTCAAAAAAGGTGGGAGAAAAGTTTTTCATCTGAGTATTTTTTTTCAGAACTCCTGAGATATGCCTGTTTTGCATCTTGAAAACTCTATCGTAAATATTTCCATGAAAAACTGAAGTGACAAAGTTAAACAATAGTCTTCCCTTGATGGATAGAGGAGAATTAAAATCAGAATGAGAAGGATATAAATATTGCAGAGAATCACAATATGAACCTGATAAACTGTTTTAAAACAGCAAACTTTTTAATCACAAGTTAATAACAGATTTTGAGCCTAGAAGTAATACAAAATAGTTACTTGTGCTATTTGTTATTCCAGCGAAAATTCACTGTATTGTTTTGGGTTTAGAAGTCAATGAAAGAGAACTGTTAGCCTACGGAAAAGAGGAGGGGAGATGTAAGCCAGAGTATGTAAACAGTTCACACTTTGGAAAGATTTCCACTAAAAGTTCTGTTTCTATTACTCTGTTGAAAGACCCAAGGAAAGATGTTTAAAATAGAGAAGATTGTCTAGAGAAGTATGGTTAAAGTGCAAGAGGAAATGTCTTTGTGCTTTACAAGGAAAAAAAGCACAAATTTTCTAAAAATATATACATTTTATATGTATGCACATATTTGTTTTTCTTATAGAAAGCAGTCTGCCTCCATAGGCTGCTCCATTATCAGTGAAGGTAGATGAGTACCTTTGGAGAGTTTCTCATAACTCTAAGGCACACAAGTAACACAGGAAGGATAAATTGCCCCTTTGATCTGTTTCTCCATTTTCACCATATCCAAAATGATCCTTTTAGATTAGATGGTTTGTGTGTGTGGAGGGGGGGGAGGGCGGGAGGAATGGAGAGAGGGAATAAGTGAATTTCTTAATGACCTAGATAGTAGTATTTTTCATAACATATAGGTAATTTGTCATACAGGTGAAAAGTGCACATAGATAGCACATTTTTCATTTGGCACACTCTGCACTGAATTTCAGAATAACTCCATGAAGTGTAAAGCTCCAATAGCTGAGGTTCCCATGACTCTAAGTTACTGACAGCTGCACATACTGTTGAAGAAGCGTGTTTCTTTCACAGAACTTCCATTCAGATTGTTAAGGGATCACATTTTTACTGGAATGAGTTAAACTGTACCTCTCAGTGGTGAGTTAGCCCTAAGACACCTAAAAATAGAACAGATATTTAAAGTAGAATCAATCAAGGTTCAGTTATTAAGAGACAAAGTGAGAAAGAGAAGATCAAAGTAAAATAATATCACTGCTGCAATGTATCTATAAAAAATTCCTCATCCATTTTCCTCTTCTTTTAAAACTGCTGAAGGTGAGCAATGCTATTCCCCTGTACCTAATAGACTATAATTTTAATTCCAAACACAAGTATTTTCAGAAAACAAATTTCCCTCCAAATAACAGAATCATAGTACATCTCGGGCCAAAAGGGACTTTAAAGATCATCCAGTTCCAAGCCTCTTGCCATGGACTGAGTTGCCTCCTGTTAGATCAGACTGCCCTGGGCCTCATCCAAACCTGACCTTCAGGGACAGGGCATCCACAACTTCTCTAAGCAACCTGTTTCAGTACCTATTATTTTTACAGGAGGAAGTTTTTGTTGAAAAGTTCAAATGTTAACAATTTTGGTACTGTGTCTGGGATCCATGTCAGTTATCATAAGCATTTTCATTCTTGAATTTGCACAACACATATATTTCCCAAATGACTCATGATGCTTAGAGAAATGTTATGATAGGGCTCTGACTTTAAGTATTAGCATTGTTACTGGAAACTATTTTGTCTGCACTGAAGCTGCTTGCTTTTATTTTTATTATTTTAATGTACCTATGAAAGAGCCAAAGTGCTGTAATAAGAATTGCATCTGTTCTTTAAGACAACCACAGAAAAACAAGGCTACCATTAAGCTTTTGTGGTAAATGTCTCAATCTATTTTCTTACAAAATGTTGTTATATTGTCTCAGCCAAGATTTTTATGTCAAGTGAAGGTAAGAATTTGTACGGAAATATCAAAGTATTTTCTTTTAGTTCCCGATGCTATCATTTCCCATCTACTTGTAAGTGTAATTATCTTTATTCCCTATGATAACAGCTTTTCAAACTCACCAGCTAGCATGCAAAAATAGGAACATCAACCAAAGGAAAAAAATCAAGAAATTCTTTTCTGCTATACAGTTCACAGTAAAGCTTTTATTTTTTTTCTTCCCTGAGCAGTTGTCTAAAGAGGATTATGGGTTTGAACTTGCATTTAGCAATTCATAACAGCCTGATTTACTTTAGCTTTCAAACAACATTCAATGACTTTGCCTATAATCCAAAAGGCGAAGTGCCAAATACATGGTGTGACTCTGTTAGAACCATCTGAATAATGCAAAGCATTAATTTTACAACTCTAACAGCAACAACAAAACAAAAAAATGTTTTTTATTGGTTCAGACCAGGTCCTTTAATTCTTAAGATCTCAAATAGAATTATGTCCCATTAATGTTCTACATTAAAGGATACTGTGCAATATTGTCTATATAGTTCTTCTAATTAGTGATGGACATTTAATTCAGCTTCTTAAACTTTGATTATTCATTACTTTGTGGGCCAGGCCTTCTGATGCTTCTTGTATTTGTATGCATACTAGTAAAGAAGTATGACATTCCACTTAAATTTGAAAATAATAACAGCTAATTCAAGCATAAAAGAATATACTCAAATACAAACCAAGATTTTTTTTTTTATTTTTTTTTTCCCCTCAACAGAAACAACCCCTAACTGAATATATTTATTCGACTGACTCAAAGTATTACTGAAAAAGGTGAGGGCAATGCAATGCTTCTTTCTTCCTCTTAACATGATAGAAACCATGGTCAGACAGAAAAAATCAGAGCTCAGCCAGTGTACAGGGAAATGGAAACTACCATAGCGACTCTAGTAGGATGCTTTAGTGGGTGAGTATGTTGTCATCCCATTTAGGATCTCCACAATTTTCCCACTGGAGCATTTACCACTATCCAAAACTGTGTAAAGTATTCACTTTAAAATAAATATTTTTCACAATGAAAGACATGTAAGCTACAAGAAAAAAACAAACAAACAAAAAAAAAACAACTTAGGTTCTCTTACTACGTTTTCTATATGAAGTTTCTGTATAGTCTTCTAAGATATGGAGTATCAAGTGAGTTTACACAGCTGGGGGAAAATATTTCAAAAAATGACTTCTCTTAGAGTAGTTTCGGTCTATGCCAAATAGGTAAACAGAGATAAAGAAAACAATCATTTTGCAGCACTACTTAGAAGACCCATTAGGTGGTTGTCACACCTGTATTCTATAACCTATTTAACCATTATGCATTGGACTAGTTAACCATAATGACTGGTCTAGTGGGAAAATTGCAGCAGAATCATATTATTTATCTTATTATTTATTTATTTATTTATTTATTTTGTCTCTGTTTCCACACCAAAAAGATATTTGTATTCAAAGTATCATCATACCACCACCATACCCAATCCTGAAACTATGTCAGTAAGTTTCACACGTCAGTCAAAAATATTACACTTAGTAGAAAACAGTAAGTCTGATAGTAAGCTACAAGACAGCCAGGAAGTTTAGGTTGAATTTAGTTGCATTCCACTTAGAGCTCAAATACTTTAGCAAGTCAAGACTCTCAGATTTTAGTCTGACCACAAAAAGGATTTGTTTTCCCATTTGTTTCATAGTAAAAAACTAATATCACCCAAATTATACCAACGTTGTCACAATCAAGAGCATCTAAGATATCAAAAGGCCTAAAGATTACTTTTGCACATTATATTGAGATCAAAATACTACTTGTATTGTCTACAGGAAAATTTTACTGTCAAATTATCTGATATTATCCACTTCATTGGTAATTGCTTTCTCTTTCCTCCACCAGTCCAACTTTTTAAAATGCACTTGTATATTAAGGCTTAAGTGTTATAGTCTTACAAAGCACTGGAACATACTTCTTTCTCCTTTGAAAAATCTTCATTTTTGTGGACATGTCATAGACTACACAAAGCTTTTATTAATCAAGTCTAGTGATGCATTCAACATGTCAGCTTTCAAGGTTCCAAGTCTCACTCTAATGTATGCAATAGTTTGGGTTTTATTAAAGAACCACATCATGGAGACTTGTAATAATGTGAGATGTCTCATTCCTTTCTACTTTTGCATCCTACTTCACTAACTAGAACAAACACATAATGCCTCAAGACCAAATTTTCTAAATTAGAAGATAAATAAATTTAAATTCAAGGTTTATGTTTGAATCAAGATCCTTAAAGAAATCTTGTTTTTGTAAGGAGCTTTATTTCCTTATTTTTCTTGTATACACTTGTAGACCTGGATTATATGTTTCAGAACTTCAGCAATTTTCCAAGTGGTTATTTGTTTTCTTGTGTTAAACTTTCAACTGGCTAGGATAATGAGAAATGTTTCTTCTATTATGATAGCTACTGATGTAAGTAAGTTGGATGAAAATTTGCATTTGGTAGATGGAAAAAGATGTTTACAATTTTTAGTTATGAAGAAAATAACATTCCCATAGTAGTACCACTAGTCATTATTCATGTTGGATGTTTGTTGGATGTCAGAAATAAACTAAATCCTTGAGGAAAAGAAGAATCAAGAAAAGGAAGATACCTTAATGTCTAAATTTAAGGAATCATTTGCAGTCCTCCCAAATAGTACAATAAAATGCAAAATAAGATGACACTGGGTAGAAAAACTGAAAAGAGGTTATTTGTCCATATACTGTGCATAAAACTGAGAGAGATTTAAGATTTGAAACATATTTGAATACTGACCCCTGAGAGACACCACTTGTAATTGGTCACCAGCTGGACTTAACTCCATTAACCACTACCTGCTGGGCATGGCCCTCTAGCCAGTTCCTTACCCAAAGAAGGGCATACCTGTCCAGACCACGGGCAGCCAGTTTTCCCAGGAGAATACTGTGAGAGAGAGTATCAAAGGCTTTGATGAAGTCTAGGTAGATTAAGTCAACAGCTTTTACCTCATCTACAGTCTGGTCACCCAGCCATAGAAGGAGATGAGGTGGGTCAAGCATGACCTGCCTTTCACAAACCCATGCTGTCAGGGCCTGATCCCCTGGACGTCACACACATATGAGAGACCGCATCTCTCTCATCAGACCTGATGAGGTCTCTCATCTGTGATGCCCATGCATCATATGAGAGACCTTCAGGAAAAAGGCATAAGAAACTTAACTTCATCTGAAATAAAAGGAAGAACAGTTCAACACCGTAAATATCTCCAGTATTTTTTAACAAGAAACACTATACTTAAAAAAAACAACAATGTTATCCTCAAGAAAATATATTCATAACTATGTATCTGAAAGGGGGGAAGAAAAAAAACAGCAAATTTTAGAACTTGGTGAAGTGTACAAAGACAATTATGCAAAATGATGGATTATCTCAATATCTTTTTTTTTTTTTTTTTTTTTTTTTAAAGAGATAGCAAACCTAAATCTTATCTCAGTGTAAATAGTGAAAATGTAATATAGGAGTAAAAGATAAAGCTTAATTATAAGCATAGAAGTGCACTTGGCAAACCTTGTGTAGAAGCAAAAAATCATTGAGTATAAAACAGGAGTTCTCAGCATGTTGTGAGGTCTTTAGCTTGTCTATAAAATATGATTTGTGAAAAATTTTGAATTAAATTCAACAGTATATCTTCAGGGTAATGCTTTTCAAAGGATATAAAGTATCACGGGTCAATTGTGTATTGATACAGGCTCCAGTACAATACCGTAAATATACCAACTTCATTAAGAGAAAATGAACTTGAAAATGGGTGTCACAAGATGGTTTCAGATATGATATGCTAACAGTGATTTATTATATAAAAGTATGGTCACTGTAAAAACTGATAAAATAAATAAATAAATGGTGAACGTTGATATCAACATCATTTACTGGGTAATGAAATAATTGATATCTATGAGAATAGTTAGGAAGCAGTTTTTTAAACAAATTCACTCAAGACAGTTCTCTCTCTTAAATCAAGTCTAGAAGAGTCAGTTAGATAATGTGAATTAATACTCATAATTTTAACTTACTTTTAACTTAGTTTCAACTTGCTTTCATTTATTTTGACTTCTCCTTAAGCATGTTTCAGTATCAGAAATGTCCAGTATCCTGTCTAGAATGCAAAAAGTGAACATCTTTTCCAAATGAAAAGTCATTTGGAAGGAAGGAAGGAATAGAAAGGAAAGATAGAGAGACAGAAAGGAAGCAAGAAAGAAAGAGAGGAAGAAAAGAATGCAAGCAAGGAACCAAGAGAGAACGAGAAAGGAATGAAGGAAAGAAAAAAATGCAAGAGAGAAAGAAAAAGAAGAAGGAAAGAAAGAAGGAAAGTCATAATGAAAAACTGAAACAACTCTGAAATGTGCCCAAGAAAATAACTTTTTATACTGAATAGATTTAGAAACCAGATTAGGTTTAATGTGGTTATTTATGTAAAACAATAATTTGGCATGAAAAAGTTTATCAACCATACCCATAAGAACTGCAGTCAGCTATACAGATGGAATGTCACCAAAATAAAACCAGCTGTCCAAAGAGTCATCTCTTGCTTGTCACAATTAAATTGTTTCTCGGAAAGGTATCTGGAGGATCATGTGATTATTCTTCCGAATTTATTTTCTTGGCAAAAGAGCCATCACAGAAAAAAATATCTGCAATTTTTAGAAAGCAGTTTGCAATACATAATATAGGGATAATTTTTTCCTTATTTTTATATTGGCTTTCAGTCTAGCTGTTGAGCAGATTCAGGAAATGTAAAGAATATATTTCTTTTTGGCTTTATGTTGCATATTACCACTCAGTCACACACCCACACACACATACACACCCATGCATACATATCCTTCATTAGCAACTGCAAAGATTGTCATTTTCTTTGGAGCCCAACTTCAAGTTTTTGCAAAGTCCATCCTTTGTAACTCTCCTATAGTCAGCATGAAAACTCAAGAAACAAAGGATAACGCTAACAACTGATAGCATGTTCTATAATTGGATGGTAGATGCAAAAGAACAGCTCTTTCTCTTCCAGGAAAAGGTTATCTGCACAGCAGGATGCTGAGACCCATTGGCAGAAACAAACAGTCTGCAGTTTGTACTCTGACTTGCTGTATCTAACCTCTGGCTAAATTACAGAGAACTTTTTCCCTTGTAAGATTTTTCTTCCTATGCATCTGCAGAATAATTAAATCCCTTCTATTTTGCATTGCATTCCACAATCTTTACAAATATGTGATGCTTTTTTCCAAGGAACCCTGTCCATTGTGTGCTCCATTTGCAATGGGGTCTCAGCTGCACCTTAGTGTGCCAGGGTTTGGAGGGGGGAGTAAAAAGAAAAGCACAAGCAGACAGGACAGCAGTTTAGGCAAAACAAAGATGGACCTGTATGAGGAGTGAAGAGCTTTGCTACATGTTGTATACATAAAAAAAAGTGCTGCTGGCCAAAGCAAGGAGTCATAGGAAGAGTTGGAGCTGATGGGAGATGGATATAGCAGCCAGTCCCACACTGTGCCAGCAGCTCTGAGGACTGCCAGGCATGGCCAGGCACATCAGGCAGCACATGGGTGGAGGCCCACAATTCATTTAGCTCCGTCTCCTGTAGCTAGATTTTGCCAGAACATCTGACTAATCTCGAGCATGTTCCTAGCTCTGCTTCACTGCAACACTGCTTTACGTGTGGGTACTAATCACATACAGGAATAGTTCTACTATCCTCTAATGGGACTGCCAAACAAACAAACAAACAAACAAAGAAAAAAAACAACATAGAAAAGAGATGAAGGAAAATTAAGGATATCCTCACCCCTTCACAATGCTTTGTAGCTCTTTGTAGCTGCCCTAATTTCTAACTGCAGTGTACAAACTTTGCTCACATCTGGAAGATGCCAATGCTACTATTCCAGGTTTCCAAGCAAGTGTGGAAATTTTTCTCATCTTCATGCAGCCTTATATCCTCTATCCTTCTACCCCCCACCTCAAGACTGATGGAAGAAAGTGAAATTCCAGTACTCATTTACTACATGCAATTGCAAAAAGTTCATGGCGACTCTTTCTCCCCTACATAAAGCTTTTACCCATCAGCAGGCCCGGTTATCCTGCTTTAGAAAAGTTTGAAATGCTTAAGTGGCAAACTAATGTTCAGTGTAAAGATCCAAAAGGGAGATATTATGCTCTCTGAGGGAGTCTGTGAATTTCCCTTCCAACCCTGGCCTCAGTTGAAGTATTACAATAATGACAGATGAACTCCTCCAATAAGAGGCTTTCGTTTCTTGACTTCAATGCACAATTTTCCAGAGTTTTATGCAACATTTTAATCTGATGTCTTTCAACTCTAAGTTCGCCTGCTAGGTTGCTTATGAAAATAGCATTAATAGAAACAGAAAATCTGTTAAGCAGGGTAAGAGCGTATTACATACGAGAGCAAAACAAGCAGCCCCTGGCACTGAGCACCAAAAGGATTCCATTAAACAGAAGGAATACAGTCTTCCAACTGGCAGAGTAGCATTTTGCTTTGTTGACAGTATATAGAATAATGACTATCTACAGCTGGGGTGGGGAAGTATAAATCACATTAAACTTTAAAATATATGCAGCTAAGCAGACCACAGGGATACACAACTTTCATATATCGATTATTGGTTTGGGATTTTTTGAAGCAAGTTATTTATAGGAACTAAGTGCAACTCCCACATCTTTGTTAGAAACTTTTCAAATGATCTGAACTACAGAAAGTGCTGAGAAATAATGGTGAAGAAACACTCCAATGCCAGTCTTTTGCAGGAAAAAAAAAAAAAAAAAAAGTCTTTAATTTAGATTAATCTTTAGCATTCCTTCTTCCACAATATACCAATCTAGTTTCATTATACGTGCAGCCTCAGTTTCACTAGATTATCTTCACTAAAGAAATGCTAAGAAAACTGAAGAATGTCAGTGTGATTTTTTTGTTGTTGTTCTGATACAGTTATTAGCTTCATATTAATTTATTTCTGCAAGTGATAGAAACTTACAGGATGTTGACAATGACCAGGAAAGTAGTCTATAGGAATCTTGCATGTTTATCACTTTCACCAATCAGCTTCTTCATATCTACATATAATAAAGAAACTCAAGACTGATGGGATGGACAGCTTGCTTGCATGAAAGTTTCTTCAACCTTCTTTTTATTTATTTATTTTTTTTAATTAATAGAATAAAGTATGGGTATGCATTAGCAAGATACTTCTTATCTATCTATCTATATATTGATTGTTTTCATCACTTAGCTTTTTCATATATAAAAATAATAAATACACAGACATATATTAAGCTTTCTTGAAAACCTTTCAGTAAAAATAATTCAAAACTCTTCTTCCTTACATTGTAAAATCCTGGAACATTTGTTGAGGATCATCTATTTTTACAAACCAAGGTAACTACAATGGCAGTATGTGGTAAGAGTTATCTTTCTTGTCCAGAAAACAAAAAATAGGATTGATTAATATTAGGGTAGGTGGGGGAGGATTGTTAAGGAAGGGAGTTTTGCCAAGAAACTGTCACTATGAAAGTTGGCCAGAGAACAAGTTCTACTCTAAGAAAAATTCTGAAGTTTAGGAAATCTAATTTCCCTCCACATCAGGATGAACCATACACTAAACTGAAGAGTCCATTGGTTAGTGAACAACCATAACCAACCATAAACATTAGTCCACTGATACACATAGTATCAACCTCCCAATCTCTACCATTAGAATATTAGATTGAGCCTAGGAAAATACAGACCTGATTACAGTCAGGCAGAACAAGGACTCTTTCAAGGAAAGTGTCCTAGTCATCAAGGGATTAAGTACAACCTAGCTTCTTATGAACTTGGCTATATACCAGTTTCTGTCTGGTTGGCCAAATGAAGTTACACAAGTCTCTTCTGCTTTTTTTCAAAATCATGAGGTGATGAGTTTCTATCCCAAGTGAGAACTGTTCACCATCAGGTACTCCAAGTTATTGTGAATGTTTCTTGATGCAAATTTCTCTTTCATTTGATAGCAGGGAGCTAGGCCAAATAAATTTTCTGTCTAAAAGGAAAAGTTGTGATGGGTCAGCATTTTCTAGTAAAAAAAACACCACAATATTTCCTCAGAAAATTCCTAACTAGCTCTAGTCATCAAATTTTCTGAAAAGTCACATGTCCATAGAATGGAAATTGCAATGTATGTGGAAAAGGCGTTCAGAAAAATGTAGTAGTATAGTGACTATATCTCTGTTTCACCTGCTTCTACTGCCTACGAAAACAGAGTCAGCATTGAGCAGACTGAACACATAAGCTCTCATGAGATATTCAGCAGCAGACAGAACTGCACTCTTACTATAGGGGAAAAATTACATGTCTATTGCAGATGATGCTACCTTTTTGTTTTATTTTATTTTATTTTAGTTTTTGGTCTTACACACTCAGATCACAAACTCTTCCACTTAAAAATACTATATATATTTTATATAATATATTATATATATTTATATTTATTATTATTATTATTTTACTAGAAAATCTAATCATATCTTGGAAGCCATTGACATCACTTGCCATATCCGATGCTCTCCAGCCTTACCGCTGGACCCAGACACTGCCTGTGCCTGCTCTCTCTCTGCTTACTCCTGGCAGATCCTTTCCTTGAATTCTGGCTGCCTTTTGTTTCTGTCTGTGCAAAGGTCTGACCCAAACAATGTTGGTGGAAGGAAGGAAGGAAAGGTTTGTAGAAACCTTTACAAACTTTCTTCCTCAAGCATCTCCCCAGAGGACCAATAGAAACACAGAGTTAGCTCTCCAGATATCCAGTCCAAGGGGGACACTTCAGGAAAGAAATTCAGCTAAAGAGCTTCCAGCACTTGATTACTTATTGTTTGTTTGTTTCCCCCTCACTCGTCCCCCCCCCCCCCCCCCCCTCCGCTCCTGGATTTCATCGGGAACGTCTAATGAAATTACAAGTACTACAGCCTGGAAACAGCACGTTTGTGCTGCTGAACTCTAGCAAGGGTTTTTCCTTTCAGCAGCATACTATTTTATGCTTTGGGTATTCCTTGTCAGTGTAATTAAATTAGCATTTATCCTAGCACCTGGCAATTACAGGCAGACGTTTCCTCATACTCTGACTACAGGCAACGATAAAACGTCCTCCTCCCGCTCTCTGATCTCTCTGTCCTGAGAGACTCCCGAACGCCCCTCACCGAGTGGGGCGGTGATGGAAGCAGCAACACTTCTACACCACCCAGCTTGTCCCCGCCGAGAGCAGGTTGTCCCGAGACGACCCAGGATGGGCACTGGCACCCAGCACCTCACCCCGAGCCGCGCTCGGTGCTGGTGCAGCGCAGGTAGAGCTGAGGGGCTCCGGGTAGATAGAGGGAGAGAGGGGAACGATGCAGCTGTGAGCTAGCGAGGGGTGGAGGGTGTCTCTAAAGAAGTGATAGAAGAACTAACCTGCCGCAGGGATGGTGATGGGAGGCAGCAGCAGCTGATGGAGCAGCAAGGCTGGCAGGAGCTGGGTAGCCCACATGGTGCTGGCGGCCCCCCCCGGCGGCTGGCGGGGAGGAGATGTCTCCTCGGAAGGACCCTGTGCACAGCCGGTCACTAAAGGAGTCAGAGCGAGCCGAGCTGCTTTTTATTGCGATGATCTAAGTTTGTTGTGTGATTAACTGGAAAGATCTGGGTCCCAACTCCCTCTTACGGTAAGAAACTGTTCAACAACATATCCACTCTGCCTCCTCTCCCCCTCCCCTCCCCGGGAGCTGCCTCCCCACCCGCCCCGCAGACGGCCCAAGGAGAGGGCTCCCACCGCCTTCCTCCTTCCTCCCTCCTCCCCCCACCGCCTCCCTCCCACAGTTCCTCCCGGGGCTCAGGGCCAGTACCGGGCGGGCCAGGTCCCCCACCGCTGTCTCAGGGCTCGTCCCTGCTGCTGCAGAGTCCCTCAGATTTTCACCCTTCTGCATCCTGGCTCGCAGCCCTTTTGCTCTCTCACCTGCGGCCAGAACAAACCTTTCCCTTCCTCTAGACATCTCTCCTTGTGACTTCTCCGTTTCTCCACCTGCCCCTTGACCCTATTCACAGGTAGCATAGAATCATAGAATCACAGAATGGCTTAGGTTGAGAGGAATCTTAAAATATCATCCAGTTCCAAACCTCCAGCCATAGGCAGTGTTGCCACCCCCCCCGATCTGGCTGACCAGGGCTCCATCCAACCTGGCCTTGAACATCTCCAGGGACGGGGAATCCCTGGCTTCTCAAGGCTGTGTCCGCCAGTGCCTCAGCACTCTGAGTAAAAAAAATTCTGCACATATCTAATTTAAATATCCCTTCTTTTTGTTTAAAATTATTCCCCTTCGTCCTATCACTATCTGCCCACGTGAAGAGTTTGTCTCCCTCCTGATTATAAGCTACATTTAAGTACTGGAAGGCTGCATTGAGATCTCTCCTGAGCCTTCTCCATACTGAACAAGCCCAGCTCTCTCAACCTTTATTCATAAAAGTGTTCCAGCCCTCTGATCATCTGCAAGGTCCTCCTCTGGACACACTCCAACATCTCTGCATCCTCCCAGTGCTGGGGGCCCCAGGCCTGGACAGAATATTCCAAGTGGGGCCTCAAAAGGGCAGAGCAGAGGGAGTCAATCAGTTTCCTCACCCTGTTGGCCGCCCTTCATTTAATGCAGTCCATGATACAGCTGGCCTTCCAGGCTGCAAGCGCACACTGCTGTCAAGCACACTTGTATCAAGCTTTTTGTCTGCCAATTTCATCGACGGCTGTTCCAGCAGGACTCTTCCTGCCCCACTGCCAGGGACAGACCACTTAGGAAACTCACCTTTCCTCCTGTGACTCCCCCTGGCCATTGGTCTGGCCTTTCCTTCACCCTCTTTGGCCATCTGTCAAGTGCCACTTCCCCAAAATTGTGGCAACTCAAGAGAATCTAAAGGTCAAGTATCAGCTGTCTGGTGTTCTGTGGTGGCAAACCTCAGTCCATAGCAAGGCTTGTCCTTCCTTCCATCGCAGACAAAATGACTGTAATTCTTCTCTTGCACTTCATTTTAACTTCATGGAAGCAATGGCACTGGTGTTTGTTTAAAGTCATGAGGCTGGCCTTCCGACATGTGGGTGTACAAAAATAAACACTTCAGGAAAAATTTTGCCTTAATTTAAACCATTTCTTTGTCCCATGCACCCACCTACTGTCTATAGCACGAACATGTGACAACACAGGCATCAGGAAAATGTTCCTCTCAATTTTCCACAAATAAATCAGAGCCTTGCATGTGGACCCTTGCCATATGGGTCATAAATGGGTCTCCTCCGAACCGGTTTCCCTTGCCCAGATTTACTACCAAAACTTCTGATAAGCAGCTTTTCTTAACAGTGGGGATGTTTTTGAAATAAAAAAGTATTAATTGTTATCATGTATTCAGTTTTCTTCTTTATTCCCCCAAAATACATATGTGAGTATATGTATGTGTATATGTGTTCTTTTATGTCTACATATTTATATATATATATGTATGTATGTATGTATTTATATTCACACTTCTTTCCTTTCACCCTATTTATGCCCAGTGGCAAAATAAAAATTTCCCATTCGAGAACTGCTGTCTTGCTAAGAAAAAGAAAGCAGACAGCAAGGAGTTGAGAGAATATAGAAGTTGTATTCCCAGTGCCACTGACCTTGTGTGGAATCCTTGTCCACTGCAAATAATAGAATATGGATATCTCAATTTCTGTTTTTCTTCTTCTTATGCTTTAAGATGGACATAAATATAAACAATAAGGGGAAAAAAAAAAATCATAGCACCATGCTGAGCTCAAAATACCCATGTTCTGTTAACCAAACGTATTTGACTTGTCCATGCTTTTTTTTTTTTTTTTTTTTTGTATAATGCACAGAATCATGCACCATTAAAATCAAGTATATTTTTTGCCACTGGCTTTCGTAAGGGGGACTATTTGGCCTGTAGTCATATTTGTCCTGAACTGGAGGAGGGTTTCTGCTGTGTCTCATAAAGACTAGGATGCTCCCTGATGGATAAAATATTTATCTATATGGATTCTCATTATCAATACACAATCCTGTATACTGCCTGAGTTAAAATCATGGGCACAAATGTTTTTGCCTTAGTCCTGATTCTCTATTTGTCCGGTTTTGAGGACTTGCTGGAGGACACCCATACCTTTTACATAATCCTTACATATTTGCCTTTAGAGAAAACTAGTGTATTCAGTGTGAAAGGCCAGATAATGAGGAAAGATTAGAAAGGAGAAGATCCTATAGGTGCTACATTCAGATGCTACATTCATAAACAGTCAAGGCATAGGTTTGCATCTGATTCCGGGAATTCAAAATGCTCTATGGTCCTGAATTGTATATGGCAAAATGTAGAACAGTCCTTTTTCTGTGTCTTCTTGCCATGTGCATTTTACAACTGAAAAAAAATATTTAAGTTCAGCTCATTGAAATTTTACCTTGAAATGAAATTCAGTATGAAGAAAGTCTGCAAATATCACATTTCATTCTTAGCCTTTCTAAAAAGAATTCCATGTCAGGACTTAGCTTGCACATAGAGAAACTACAGAGCTAAACAGTGTAACCAAAGTTGTAGGTTTTATGTGAGAATATCCTGTTATGTGTCATGGTTATATCTAAAAAATATCTAACTATAACTAAAAAGAAAAGAATTACATATTTTACCAAAGATATATTGGCTCTGGATTGCCTGCATTAATAATAAGTTTGAAAAAAGTTTTATTTTGGTTGGAAAAGTAAGCAGACATGACCAAATACACAGAAATCGCTATTTTTATATTTTGTTTTCTGACCATAACCACAGTTGGATCTTTTTTTCAGATGTAACTTGCTACCCAGAAATGCTAGATATTCACTGTTATGGCAGGAATCTTCACACACAAAGAGTAGTACCAAGTCTAAATAAGCTTTAAAGGAAAGCATTTCTATATGAACCAGTATCTGTCATGTGAATCACCTAATCACCTGTTGTGTTCAAAATAAACCTTTCTACTTTGCAACAATTTCTATGCTAAGGTTCCACTGGATAGTAAGACCAACAAAGTAAGCAAGTGTGCATAGTAGTTATTCAACATTGAGTTGACTGATGAAAAAGATACAAGCTACTTGAGAAGCAAAAATAATATATATGCTTCATTTTATAAGCAGGAGCTTTCTTTTTAGTGTCCTGGAAAAAAAAAAAAAAAAACAAACAAAAAAACAAAACAAAACAAAAACAAAACAAAACAAAACAAAAAAACATAAAACAACTGAGCTTGAGACTAGGAAAGAAAAAGACAAAAGTATGGACTGGGAGATTTAATGCTGCCTAGAAAGGCAAAGTTTAAGCAGAATTTAGCCCTTTAAAGGCACCTGAGGCAGAGATCAGCTGGTCTCGTGGCACCTTCCAGCTCCAGATTTATTTAGGCAGGTAAAAAAAGATAAAAAAGTAAGTGGGGAGAGGGATGGAAATTGAAAGGAAAAAGGAAAAGAAGAGGATAACAAGATCCCAGCACAGGGATTAGTATGTTTAGTTGAATGTCAAAGCTCAGCTGTCCCCTGAGTCTAACATTTTAGATTCAGCCAAAAGAATTTTGCATGTCATCATATTAAATGCTGCAGATCTGAATTGCTGGTCCCAGAAGGCAAACTCACCCCACCAGTCAAGTATTTACACCCCCATGCAGTGAAGCAGGAGAGTTTGGCATCTCAGATGAGGCTTCTTGCTGATGATTACCCACCAGGGAGACTCCAGGATGATGACAAGAGCTACACCTCCCTCTGAGATGTAGGCAGTAATCTACATACATTCACAGATAAAATCCCATGTGGATTTAGTAGTCTAAACTATCCAGCTTTAAAAAGCTTCTTTTTCCTTCAGCTTGTGTCATAGTTTATGAACAAAAATTAGTCAGAGACTATTACCTGGTGTTATAAGCACAGGGTTTGGCCCTTTGCAGATGCACTTTACTCAAAAGCAAGATTTTATAAACGGTCTTCATACCTCAACTGAGCACTTTCATGGTGCAGACCATGAAAAATTATGCAAGATATATGTAAAAATGTCTAGGTTAACACATTATACACAAATATATGCTCCTAGAGTATGAAATGTATAGTTTTGAAGTTGGTGAGGTTAAAAAGGAACATTGGCAATGAAGTGATCTGGTTGTGTTTCTTTCTACCTGTTCCTTTCACATATGTTCATAATATTCCAACATATGTAATTCATAGCTGCCCGTATTCAAACTCTCAGGCATCCAGGTCTGAATCCTAAATCTTAGTCAGGTAATCCAGTGTCCATTCCTGCACTCATTTAGTAGCATAAATATTTTATAGCTTTCCTGTGTAAATCACACTGTAACTCTTCTTTACATGTATGTTGTATGATGTTTAAGGATAGATAAAATGTCTAACAAAAGAGCTTTGAAGTTACAGTATGAAAGATATGTAAGCCATTTATGGCACTGTGCCAAACAGCAGCTGATGCCAAACTAATCCTTCTAGATTAGTTTGGAAATAACTACTTTCAGTATTTTGGATAAGCAAAACAAAACAAAAATACCTGTGTGTATGTACATATAAATTATGCACACCAAGTTGATTTTAGTAGGGATACATCTGATCAAAATTTATCAGAAAAAAAGTCAGACGTTTTAACACCTACATGCTTTATTTACACAGACTTAAGTCCCTCAAAATATTTTCATGCAAAGATGATTCTTTTCAGAAAAATTCCCCTTAATATCCAATGAAAGATTTTTGTAATATTTTGTATTGTGGTTAAATATTCGTAGGATCTGACCTTTCTACTCTAGAATTAAAAAACCCCTTCGCTCTACTCCTTAGAAATGTTTCATGTATGCACTCAGAGTATATGGATTAGGAATGTTAAACTTTTTGGTTTTTTGTTCGTTTGTTTATTTGTTTGTTTCCAAATTGATCACTTTCTGCAGTGCCAAAAATTATTTAATGGATAAATGCCATTGGCAGTTCTAATGTACTTTGTCTATATTAATCAAGACAGAACGTGTTCCTCAAAACCTTTACAATAGATTTTTTTGTTGATGTTGTTGTTCAAGAATGTAAAAGAAAAAAATAAAAAAAAAATAACCTCGTTTTGACCTTTTTTTTCAGCTAAAATGAAGTTGTGGTACTGGCTGCTGGAAAAACAAACAGAAGCTGAATACATTCATTATGAGGCAACAACCCCAGAAGCCCTTAATTTACATACCGTAGTTACCGAGTTACTTCTCAGAGGATAGCTATTCTCCATATTATTTAACTCTTCAAGTATGTTTGTGTGGGTGTTCTCTGTAAATGTTTCAATTTTAGCAAAGAAAGGAGTGTTTTTTCATGCTTATTAGAAGATACATTCTTCATGACACGGTGATCTCAAAATGAAATGTTTGGTCCAGCTCACTGGTTTACAGACCAATATTATGTAATTTTGGAAATTACAAAGATTAATTACTGTCAAAGGAAACTATACTAATAATTTATTTTCACTCTATCTTATTGTTGGAAAAGATTGAAAATATCAAGTCTTAAATATTAATCCACTAAGATAATCTCCAATATTCTGTTTTTTATACCATTATTATTAATATTATTGTACCTGAGGTAAGGTGGGAAAATATGTGATTTTGATACTATAGTAATGTTCACTCTGAAATGCATATAGTATGTATATGAATATATAGATAATACAGGCCCCTTCAGCTATTTTGTAAGTCGTTGAAAATCAAAGACATACTTAAGTAAAAAACAAAACATAGCATACCTGTCTGATTAATTTTATTTTCATTATCTGGCATGAACCATAAAATTGAGATGTTTTTTGTTGTTGTTGTTTTTGTTCTTTTTTTCTTCTTATTTTTATGTTCTTATGTTTTAAATCCCAATCAGGAAAAAAGTTTTAGATTTCCTATAAAATTTTTGATTTTCAGTATTTTTTCTTGCTATCAGAATAAAATATTTTTCAAAAATTTTAAATCAAGACATTTTACTTACAAATCTAATATGCCAGGCTGATAGACATTCCGCATTTTGAAAATTTGTTTTCAATATATTTAGAAAAACATTACTTAATTTTGAATTTTACTCTGAATTATATATTATGGACTGAATTCAACAATTCAAAATACAGGGATATTAGTCCTATCAATTCCAGAGATTGAAGCCTTCCAAAACCTGCTTGTCAAGGTCAAATTCTCTAGAATTTCATATCAAAGAGGAGAACTTCTACCTAGGATGCTGTTAAAGTTTATAGCAAGAAACCTAAATGGGTATTCATCAGTTTCCCTGAAGTCTCTCAGACAGGAGAGCATATTAATAGCAACTTGGAGAAGACACAAACAACAGAAAATAACTTAGAATTGATGGCTGTAAAGTTCTGATTTTTCCTGGTAAGGTTTGTAGCCCCAGTGACAGAAAGCTTGCCAAGGCTTCAGAAAAGATGTTATCAGAGGAGGAATATCAACTTGAATTCTTTTCAAGAACAAGCTTTGGGTACTTTATTTGAATCAAAAACTCTCCTTGTTTGGTATATGAGCTTTGTAATGCAGCTACTGGAAAACAGTCAAGTAATCAAAAGAGATATTTGGCTGCAGAATCATGACAGGGACTCTCAAAGGAAGACGAGAGCAAACTGAAATTTCTTGGTTGCGTTCATTTATTTATATACTAAAAAGAAACTTTTCACCACAGTTTTGTCCCTTAAATCATCAGCCACTGGTACTGCCCAGTATAGTGAAATGACATTGGTAAAAATATGATTCCTTTGCATTGGCTATGCACTTTATTCTATTTTTGTATCTATATCTGTGAAGCATTTGATCCTCACTTTTCATAGAATTTATTCCTTTTTTTTTTCTTTTTTTTCTTTTTTTTTTTTTCTTATAGGTGAAATGGATGATTAGCCTTCAACTACATATTCAACAGAAGTGATAAATAACAGCATAAATTCTTGCATTCTCCTGTCATGTATTTTGATATGAAATTCTGCAACAGAAGTAATACTGAAACATAATTTAGAAGTCTGTGATCTGAAATTACAATTCTAAAGCTCTCCGATTGGTTACATGCTTCAACTTTGCTCTTCTTTCCCAAAATTGTGATCCATTCTTCATGTCCAAAATTATTAGTTAATGAAATAATAAGTCTTTGACTTATTTAGAATTATTTAGATATATTTAGACTTAT
Source organism: Excalfactoria chinensis (assembly GCF_039878825.1). NCBI lineage: Eukaryota > Metazoa > Chordata > Aves > Galliformes > Phasianidae > Excalfactoria > Excalfactoria chinensis. Next base: position 9,486,719 of record NC_092825.1, on the reverse strand, counting down.
TTAGAGTTCTGCTAAGCAATTGGTTTGATGACCTATTTCAAATTCATTAACAAACATAAAGCAACAAATGTGTTTATAATAGCACAGAAAAAGTATGGAAAACTATCAATTTTTCTTTCTGCTGAGTAGCAGTTGTTGTCTGTCCCAAACTGACACACGTTATTTCCTATTTTTGCATTATTTTTGCAAGTTGTTTTGAAGTCTTTATTAAAATAGCAATGTACAGATTAATACTCACTGTATTTTCACCTCCACAGATCAGTAACATTGTTTTTTTAACAATCCTCAGATTGAGTTGAAGGATAAATCTGTGTAGACTAGAATTTTATCTGACAGTAATCCATGAATGATGTCTCGGAAAAAGTATAAAAGCAGAACAAGTTTGCAGTGATACTTCCTTCAACTATTTTCCAGTCTATGTACATTTCTGATCTTCTAATTTTTCGTGCTCCAAAATTAATGACCCTAAAGAACTAAATTACTCATACAAATAATTTTCAATTATATAATTTTGTGAGTTGCTTTTGAAGCATGATGCAAAAATGTTTCACATAAAAACCTGGTAAATGATAGCCATTTCATGCTCTAGGAATGATAAATGCTTCCTACTTCTATTTATTACCATTCCTTAAGAGGAAATTAAACATGCAAGTAAACAAATAAAACTCCACCATTTACTTGATTTTCATGCAAACACTTGAACAACTTCTGAATAAGAAAATGGAACTGTCACTTCTGAAAATACATACATTTCCATGCCACACTTCTGATTATCTATTTTTTACCATTCCTATGTGTTCCTTTAGTTACTCCTAGTAAATCAAACAATGTGGTTTCACTTCACATATTAGAGCATAGTGGTACTAAACTGTCTTTATATATGCCTGAGATTATTTTATGCACATGTCCTTTAGTTGTGGACTTTAAATAAATCACTGTGAATGTGATTGAGTACCCACAAGAATTAGAAGGTTGTGCCACTCAGCTTGAAATGAACAACATTTAAACTACTTTTCTTATAGTTTATCTGGGAAAATAAGCGAATGAATAAATGAATGGCATTTATTTTCTCAAAGTAAAATAACATGCACACTATATACTATCAACCTGTACTATATCAATGATGTCTGTTACAATCCCATTGAAAGGTCTGGTTTAACTGACCAACATTTTGTGTGCTGTATATCACCTTTTAAAAAACACTGAGCATTACTTATTCTGGTAAACCACTTGTATGATTCATTGCTGTTAACTGACAGTGTATATGGAACATATTTTCCTTCTTTCTTTCTTTCCTCTCTCCCTTCCTCTCTCCCTTCCTCCCTCCCTCCCTTCCTCCCTTCCTTCCTTCCTTCCTTCCTTCCTTCCTTCCTTCCTTCCTTCCTTCCTTCCTTCCTTCCTTCCTTCCTTCCTTCCTTCCTTCCTTCCTTCCTTCCTTCCTTCCTTCCTTCCTTCCTTCCTTCCTTCCTTCCTTCCTCCCTCCCTCCCTCCCTCCCTCCCTCCCTCCCTCCCTCCCTCCCTCCCTCCCTCCCTCCCTCCCTCCCTCCCTCCCTCCCTCCCTCCCTCCCTCCCTCCCTCCCTCCCTTCCTTCCTTCCTTCCTTCCTTCCTTCCTTCCTTCCTTCCTTCCTTCCTTCCTTCCTTCCTTCCTTCCTTCCTTCCTTCCTTCCTTCCTTCCTTCCTTCCTTCCTTCCTTCCTTCCTTCCTTCCTTCCTTCCTTCCTTCCTTCCTTCCTTCCATCTTTTACTGCTTTGTACCTTTCTCACATCCTTTGCTATTTTTCTCTTTATTTTTCTCCTTCTCTCTGCCTCACTCTTTCTCTACCTCTATTACTTTCACCGTTTGACCTTTTATCTTCGTGCCTTTCTCTTTTACTTTCCTTTTCTTTTTATTTCTTTCTCTGTCTCATTCTCTTCTTCTCTTCTGGGAGTTTTATTAAACAACTACAGGATACTTCTTGTAATGTGAATTTAAAAGTGTAGTTATACAAGCTAAGTTTTATAAATTATTTTTATGTAAAACAAGCACTAGAAAAAAATTTCATAAAGTATCATGAATCTCTTGACAAAAATTAGTAACTATAATTTCAGCTAATAGTCATTTTAGGAGGTGTACCAAGCTACGTTAACTAGAATCCCCTTGATTGCCTTGTTTTCTCAACTTTTCAGACACTCAAGTTACTACTGAAATTTGAGTTGTCAACAGAACCAGACAAAATACTTCCTCAAAGCGCAATAGATTCTGAAAGAAAATTTTTCAAGAGGTAAGGAAATAATAACAGCTTGAAATGTTCTACCACTTACATCGATATATCCATCTAGTGTGATAGACAGCAGCCTGTTACCTCTTTATTTCCAATGTTCTGTTGCAGAAAAGTTGAAAGATGGAGACTAACAGTGGACACTTTTATACAGGCCACAGAGCTCACATCACAGAGAACAAGTGGGACACATCAGGATTATTAGCCCCAGTATGCCTTATATAAACTCTGTATCACTCTTCAGAAGAAAAAGAAGAAATTGTTGTATCTGCAGTTTTTCTAAATGTTACATATGGACATTCTCTTCTACATAGAAACTTCATAGCTCCAGAAAAAACACGTAAAATCTATTTGTTATCCTAATTCACATGAACTTTCATTCCACTATGTTTTGGAAAAGATATAACAGGTCTTTGTCCTAGACTTCAGTCTTCCTCAATAGGACAACGGTTGTTCTGTGCGGAGCATTTGAAAAGGTAATAAAACATGTTCAAATAATATATACCTTACTTAGAGTATGTTGGAATTTGTTTCAAATGTTTATCGCTTCTTATCAGAATTGCAGTTCCCTTATAGTGAAAATCATGGAATCAGAGAATGGCTTAGGTTGGGGGGGATGTTAAAGATCATCTAGTTCCAACCCACCTGCTACGGGCAGGGTTGCTACCCACTAGTCTGCCCAGGATCCCATCCAGTCTGGCCTTGAATGTCTCCAGGGATGGGGCATACACAATCTCTCTAGGCAACCTGTTCCAGCACCTCAGCACCCTCTGACGAAAAAGTTTATTCCTAAAATCTTAATCTATATCTCCTTTCTTTTAGTTTAAGGCCTTTCCCTTCAGGTACTGGAATGAAGTCTCCCTGGAGCCTTCTCCAAGCTTAACAAGCCCAACTTACTAAAATTTTCTTAATAGGAAAGATGTTTCAGCCCTTTGATCATCTTCGTAGCCCTCTTGTGGACCCACTCCAACATCCTTTCTGTATTGGAGCCCCAAACATTGATGCAGTGTTTTGTAGCTGAAAATTTGGTCTACCAAGTTGAGTTATTGTACTTTTTCTATGTGTGGTAGTCTTCATGGAAAGAAACAGGAGGGATTAATTTAAGAGCAACCTATGTATTTCTAGATCTAGAAATAGGAATGCCATGGCAATCCTATATTTATTATTTTTTTCAGGCAATTACATTTTCTGAGATTAAATTAAAGCTATTAGGCACATCACATCACTAGTACAGATTTATCTCTTCCAAACCTGAAGAATGTACCTCAGAGCTGTCCTGTTAAATGAATGTCACAGCATGATTAGAAGTTGCTAAGAGAATATTTATGATTCAGGTATCATGCAAAATTTGTCTAAGTAGCGCAGGCAGCCAAATCTGGGTTATTGATTCATTCTAGGGGACTAGTTTCCTAAATCTAAAAAACACAGTCTTTGCCTTTTATTTGCTTTGCTGAATTTATTACTGCTGATGATGACAGAGAGAAATAGAGTTTCAAATTGGAGATTTGAAACACTCATATGATTGAAATGTTATTATGAATGCATTAAATTTTCAGAGCATCAATAAAGAAATTTTCTCTTGAAAACATATATAGTTGTCATCGTTTTGTACATACATATATTGCATATATATATATATATAATACATATTGCATCAATCTACTAACACAAGTCACAACATTAATTAAAAATGACTGGGAATTTGCAGGTCATGTATTTTAAAATCAAAATGACTACAAAAATAAAACTGAAGGAAAAGTACATTCTAGAACTCTCTTTATTCTATTTTAAAAGAGCTCTGAAATATATAATAATCTGAACTTTTTGATGGGTATCAGAATTTAAAATGACATTTCCCAGTTTGAAGAATTTTCCAGTTATTTTTACTGAAAGTCAAGATTAATGTGTAACAGAAAGAAAAAGAAAAAAAAAAAAAAGAAAAAAAAAAAGAAAAAGAAAAGAAAAGAAAATTGTGTGAATCATTTTAATTTCTGCAATTCAATTTTCAATTCAATACATTTTTAATGTCAGTTCCTCCAAATATCAGATTTAAACACTTCATTAAAGACAGGAAAAAAACTGGAAGTGTAAAAACCAAACCAAAACAGAAACAAAACAGAACAAAAAGCAAGCTTTTGACAAGAGAGGCTTATTTCCTGTGTAGTTCTGATTCTGATTAAGAAGTCATGAGCCAAAAGCTTGAGAGGTCAATGATACCAGAGTAGTGGTCATGAAGACAATGCACTGAAGTTATAAATTAATACACAATAAAACTTAACCTAATTTTAATGTATTTATTATTACTGTGATGTTCTGTGATTTGCTTTGTTAGTGTAGGAATCCATATGGGAACGTCTGAACATAATATGCAAATCTGGATATGTGTTACGACCATGAATAAATTTCTTAATGTCATACACTTTAGTTACTAGTTGCAACAACCTTTATCCATAATGTCCGGTAGGTATTGTAAGCCTTTGCTCATTCATTAAAGCATTAAATCTGCTCTGACAGCATTTCATGAGCTGTACTAGAAGCCTACAACTATAAAAATTTACATGCTCATGGGCTGATAAACCATAAAAGGAAAGTGTGTTTCTTCTTTACACTAGCATAGCCCTGTTTAATAGACTTAAATAATGACCAAGTAAACAGGGAACTTCTGACAATATTTTACTTGCCATCATAACAGGCAATCATCATCATTTTTTTCTTAATTAATTTACAGATGTCATTGATAGTTGTCAAGAATGTACAAGAAAGACAGTGTTTTCTGCAGTCTTGGAGCTAGAATTTCATCTGGAAGATTTTATTTGGTTTAATTTATTAAGATTAAAGAATTTTTCTCATTCACTATTCCACGACCTGTAGTTTTGGCACTTGGTTGTTTGTTTTTGTACTTTTGTTCTGTTTTGTTTTGTTTCCTGAAGGAGAAGGACCCTATTGGGAAAAAAAAAAAAAAAAAAAAAAAAAAAAAAAAAGAGGAAAACTGGAATTCCAAATAAACAATTCTCAGCTTAACTACCCTCATTAGATCCACAAACTTAAACATTCAGATATATGACTGCATATGAAAATCAGATGGGCATGAGGAAATGATTTCATTTGCAGTTTTGGACCATATGGCAAACAGCTGCTGTTCAGATGAGCAAACTTCAGAGAATCAAATTTGTTTCTCCAAACAGAGAATCCTGCAGTCAAAGGTAAATACATCATAGCACCTTACATCTTTCATTTACTATTGTCACCACTGAAAATGCATAGTTTCTAAAGACATGTCATTCATGTACCTTGAAAGACAGGAGATAACAAATACACAAGATATAAGATCTGAACAGTCATCATTGCTGAAACATGCAGTAAATGGGAACATGAGTCCTATTATTCTCAGCAATTTACCACAGACATTTACAAGAATGTGTGATTACCCAATGCTTGCATAGGAAGCCATTGCAGAAAAATAATATTTTTGTTTTGTGGCAGAATAGTTCAGTTTGAAGAGATCTTCAAATATCATTGAATCCAACAGTCTGACCATTTCAGGGCTCATAGAAAATTAAAGCATATTAATAAGAGTATTCTCCAAATTTTTCTTTGATCACTAACAAACACTGTGCATCAATCACGTCACTAGGAAGTTGTTTCCAGCATTTGACCACCCTCACAGTAAAGAAATTTTTCCTAATATCCTGTCTGCACATTCACTGGTACAGTTTTGTGCCATTCCCACGTGCCCTACTGTAGTTTACCAAGGAGAAGAGACTGCCACTTCCTTCTCTATTTCCCCTCCTCAGGGAATTACAAAAAGCAGTGAGGTCACCTCTCAACTTCCTTTCCTTCAGCCTGGACAACTCATGTGTCCTCACCCTCTCCTCACAGGACATGCCTTCCAGCCCTATTACTTGCATTTTTATCCTCCTCTCAAATGCTCACAATTATATTAACATGCTTTTTATACTGTGAAGCCCAAAACTGCACACAGTATTCAAGGTGAGACTGCACTAGTGCTAAATATAGTGAGAGAATCACCTCTTTTGACTGGCTGGCTGTTCTGTGTTGAATGCACCCCAAAATGCAGTTTGCTCTTCTGACTGCCAGGGAACACTGCTGTCTCAGTGCTAACCCAGCTGTCACCAGCACCCCGATGTGCCTTCCTGTTGAGCTGCTCTCAGGCACTCATCTCTCAGTCTGTACTTGTGTCTGGCGTTACTCCATCCCAGATGCAGCTCTTTTCTTCATTTGTTGAAATTCATGCATTACTGATTGCCCAGGGCTCATCTATCTAGATTCTGCTGCACAGCCTCTCATACATCCATATCACTGAGAAAAACTGAAGGTGCCACTGATACTCAGCACTAACTTGTTTCTACCTATTAAAAATCCCAGTTTGAAAAAATTGAAGTAAATATGTGAAGTGAGGCCTGCAATATTTCATTGAGCCTGCATGCATCTTTTTCTTTTAGTAGAGGTCTAACTTCAGCAATGAAGTGCTTGAATATACTCTTCTGTCGTTAACTCTCCAAACAGATTTCAATCTGGAGACTAATTGTTAACCTTACATACAATTGCATTTTATGGAGACCTAAATTTAAAAGGGATATGACACTACAAATACTTGTATTTTTTTTTTTCCTTATTATTACACGTCTTTTCCTAGTATCATTTTTAAATTATATGTTTGTTTCTTTAACCCCTTCATCTGTGCTACTCTATCCTCCATCTCTTCAATCAGCATCCTTAGATGTGATTACTCAAGGCAGAAGTGCAACTGTTCAAGTCCAGAATGCCTAATTTTGAATTTCATGACTTGTTTTGTTTTCAGGAAATTATTCCATGTCTTCTGATGCTCTGCCCCAGAGATTTCCCTGATAATTGTTTTACTCAGAAAGGAAATAAGTCATGCAAGACAGAGAAGTATTTATTATTTATTTAGGACTTTTCAGTCAATACTCTTAAATGAAAAGTAAGGTTAGTCATCTACATTAAGGAAAGAGATGTTTAGTCTTCCTTATAGAACTTATTTTAGTTCTCCAGAAATTTTATGTACTTCTTCTTACTTCTATCCAGGAAGAAAGTATTGCAAAGAGAATATGGAACTGTGACTTTCTGACATAGGGCATATAAGGCATCATTATTTTTGGACTAAGACTCCGTTACAAGAAATTCTTCCAGGAATTTTCAAACTGAAAAGGAAGATGTATCTGAAATCTGCTATGCCTTGGAGTAGCAGATTTCCCACGTAATTCAGCTTCAAATGTATGAAACCCACAGTAGTGATCACTCATAATACATCCCATCAGGGCACATGGAGTTATATAAATTGAATTTATTAAGTTTTCCGTGACCTACTCCTGTTCCACCAAGTTGTGGTCTTCTTTGCTTCATACTTCTCCCGGGTCTTTACCTGGGATCTAGTATTTCTGAAGTCTATTAAAGACTGAGATGAAGACACTGGCGCTTTGGAGTATCTCCAAAGAACAACAGCGAAGCTGTTAAAGGGCTTATAGCACAAGTCTTACAAGCAGCAGCTGAGGAAACTGGAATTTTTTAATTTGGTGAAAAGGAAGCTCAGAAAAGACCTTATCACTCTCTGCATCTACCAGAAAGAAGGTAGTAGAGTAGCTAGGCAGGAAGTGAAGGGGGGGGGGGGGCACCTCTTCTACAGGTAACTAGTAATGGCTTTAAGCTGCACCAGGGGAGATTCAGGTTAGATATGAGGGTGAATAGTAATAAGACGGGGGGGTCTTAGTGAAGGGGGGGGGGGGGGGGGGTTAAACTGAGACAAGGGAGACTTAGTTTAGATACTGGGAGGAAGTTTTTGCACTCAGAGTGTGGTAATGCATTGGAACAGGTTGACCAAGGAGATTGTGTTTGCCTCTGTCCCTGGAGGCATTAAAGGCATTTTTGCCTGACTTTCTCCTTGCTGGTATGGACTGCTCTTCAGCTTGGAATAGCTGACCCTGGAATCAGTGTTTCTAGGCCACACTTCCCTCCGGGGACTATCCCGTCTACCAAGCACATCCTTGAAGGGGACAAAATGTTTTGTCTTTTCAATTTCTCAGCAACACCTTCAGAGGATACTCCATGATTCACACTTTCAGACATGAAATTTATTCAGATGAGTGAGATTTCAATCCAGATTTAGTCCAGTAAATTCTCTTTTATGTCCACTAAAGCTACACAACTGTCTTAGGCACTGAACAGCATCTAGAATTACAGTAGCTACCTATGTGAAAACAATATTTTGCAACAGAGTCAGTAGAGTTTTTAAAAAAATGGTCAACTAACTGAATCTAATATTTGAATTTAGGTATGTGAATCCAGATCTCTAATGATGGTAATAGGATCTTACAAATCACATACATAACTTTCTGTCTCATAGATGCCTAACTTCAGGTATCTGAATCTTGGCTTGAGTTTCTCTGCAAACATTATGCTTTCTTAGTAGAAAATGATAGCAAAAGTTAGTTTTGCTGCATGTTACACAATAAACACTTTACAATGTTTTTAAAATCATCAATAATTAATCTTTTTACTTTTAAAATAAATATTGTGTAAATATTTTGGAATTAATAAAACAAACACAGTGTTCTTCATATATTGCAAATGAAATGGAGGGCAAACTCACAGGGAAAGGATGACGCACAGACAATTCATAAAATTAGATGGTATCCAAATAATGAAACACTCACTTCCTTCAGTTAAATTAACATTCTTTCCATGAGAGGTATAAATCATCTTCCATTCTTCCCTCAGCTCCTGCTTTCCCCATAGTAATACTCAGAAAGTTAGATCATATCAGAGCTCCTAAACTGTTCAGTCCTACTGTCTATATGAATTACCAGGATCAAAGATTTTGACCAGCATTACATTCATATCCACTTATCAATCCTGACACAAACTGTGAAACTGCTGTAACTGCTCAACGTGACCTCCCATACTGTAAAGAGAATTAATAGGAAATACAAAGAAGAAATGAGACATAAATGTCACTTATCAGGACATGGCACAGAAAAGCTGTGCCAGCTCATTGTAGGACACTACACATTCTAACAGTAAATAAAATACTTTTTTCTCAATTGAACAGGAACAGGAATGTAAAGCTGAAATGCTAAATACAACCCTTGCATTTCCATTATGATTATCAGGTGTAATTAGCATCAAAGCTACCCAGCTGCACATTGTCCTACAGTTGTACTTGTAAGAAAGTAGGGTTTCAGTTTTGGGGAACATGACTTTTTATTGTAAAACCTTTGCATACTACTAAAGAATTCTTCTTCATTTCAGATTTTCATGCTTGGGGTCAACAATTCCAAATAACTTTCTATTTAGCCAGCTTACACATATTTAATTCTTGTTGTTTTCTTTAGTCTTTTAATCCTTTTAGGCATTTTAATTCTTTTGCTATCATTGTTTTACTACTGGCAAGAATAGCAGGGAGAACATAGGATTACTTTCATTTCCATTCATACTACTTAATACTGCAGGCAGATTAAAAGAATTATGAGTTTTACTAGGATTTAAGATATTAAAATACTAAACATTTACCTGTTATAGGTTTCTTCTCCCATTTCTATTTTTCATCTTTAGATAACTCTGTGTTTTGTTTTGTTTTGTTTTGTTTATTGTTTATTTGTTTGTTTTATAAATCATAGAATCATAGAATGACAAGGTTGGAAAGGACCTAGAAGATCATCCAGTCCAACCATCCTCCCATAACCATTGCTACCACAAGCCACTAAACCATATCTCGTAGCTCCTCATCCAGATCCCTCTTGAACACTGCCAGGGACAGCAACTCCACCACCTCCCTGGGCAGCCATTCCAGTGCCTGACCACTCTCTGAGAGAAATTTTTTTCCCCTATGTCTAATCTAAACCTCCTCTGGTACAACTTGCAGCCATTTCCTTGGGTCCTGTTTGTTGCCTGGGAGAAGAAGCCAAGACCCTCCTCATCACAACCTCCCTTCAGGAAACTGTACAGTGCAATGAGGTCTCCCCTGAGCCTCCAGGCTAAACAATCCCAGCTCCCTCAGCCACTCCTCAGAAGACTTGTGCTCCAGACCCCTCACCAGTTTCATTGCCATTCTCTGGACACATTCTAGGGCTTCGATGTCTTTCTTGTAGAGAGGAGCCCAAAACTGAACCCAATACTCAAGACGCGGCCTCACCAGTGCTGAGAACAGGTGAATGATTACCTCTCTGCTTCTGCTGGTCACACTGTTTCTAATGCAAGCCAGGATACCATTGGCTCTCTAGGTCATCCAGGCACACTGTTGGCTCATGTTCAGTTGAGTATCAACTAACACCTTCAGGTCCCTTTCCTCTTCACAGTCATCCAGCTACTCAATTCCAAGCCTATAGCACTGCATGGGGTTATTGTGGCCAAAGTGCAGGACCTGGCACTTGGCCTTGTTGAACCTTGTCATGGTTTTATGATCATCGGTATTCCACATCATAACATCATGTAGTGTGCTGGGAATTAAAGTGTTAATACCCCAGTTCCACACACCAAAGAGAAGAAGCTTCGTTCCCCAGAAGACTGTTTGCTGTGCTGATATCATTTCTGCACAGGGGGGAACACATACAAGGCGATGGCAGGTCATCCGACACTCTCTTTCTTTAGTTTGTTTCTCCTCAGATTGTTGCCACTGTTTTTTTTTTTTTTAGATTATTTTGGTGTTCCCTTTTTCACTTCTCTGGAGGCATGAATTTTGCGAAATCCCTCCATCCCAGTAGTCACTGATTCCATTTGGTTCATCCCATTCACCTAAGCCCAGTGATCCATCTTATCCAGATCCCTCTGAAGGGCCTCCCTACCCTTGGGCAGATCAACACCACCTCCCAACTTGGTGTCATCTTCAAACTTACTGAGGGTACAATCAATCCCCTCATCTAGGTAATCAGTAAAGATATTAAACAAGATGGGCCCCAGTACCGACCTCTGGTGAACACCACTTGTAACGGTTCGCCAGCTGGACTTCAATATCTCAAGTCCAATAAGCTTATCATTTCCAATAGGAAATGATCTTCACAGTGAAGAGGATTCTTTTGGATCAAACTAGGACAACAAACGAAGAGAAAATGTGGTAGAAGAAGAACCAATAATGAGTCTTGTGACTTCATCACTGTATGATCTTATAGCACATCTATATTATTACAGTTCTTAGGAAGTCAAAACTGAAAGCCTTTCAGTATAGGAATGATGAAAAAATTAGGACTTACCAGCCTTACCTTCAGTGTAAAAGACATAGAAACAGGTACTGCCCAAATGCCGAGTCATCAATGGAGACATGGGAATTTTCAGATTCCAGTTTAGATATTAGGGAATTTAAACTGATGTTTACAGTGGCTTTTTCCTCCCATTGATTCTAAAGGAGAAACAGGCTGCTAACTGCTTTAAGTATTGAGCGCCGATGAAACTCTGCCAGGTCTCTGAGTGCACTTATGGATCCTAGTGTCCTGTCCAAGACCAGGGCTTTCCACATGCTACTGGTTCAGAACCTCAAACCAGCCCCAGTACCATCCGTCCCTGCTCCAGCAAGGCTGCAGAAAACCATTCCCAGCCATATCACTGCCTTGTCCTGCCTGACCAAAGTCCCTACTCTGGCTGATGTCCAGCTGTGTCTTGGCCCTTGCCTATCCCCACAGCCCTTCCCAGGCATCTTGTTATGTATCTGACCCTGGTTCCTGTCATGGGGCCTGAATGCAACCCAGACCCCGGGAGTAACATCTTGTTTCCATCCCCAGAGAGCTGCCCAGTGCCTGGGGCAGAGCTGGCCCCCAGCTGCACCCAGTCCACTCTGCTCCTTCCTGTGGAGGATGGGCCCATATTGTGAAGCCCTTCCCAGCTGCCTCAGGGAGACCAGCTGCTAATAGCCCATGGTCTATGGTTCACATAGGCCCATGATAGATTTTAGATTTCAGTTAAAATCTACTACATATGTGGCACTTTTTTTTTTTTTTTTTTCTTTTTTTTAAACTTTCCTTTTATTCCAGATGTATTGAATGTCAGGGTTTGGTGCCATGTTATGTCATGTTATGTTGTCTTTAATTTCTATACTTCACTGAACAGGAGTCAGACTTCCAGACTTTTATTCATTTTAATTTTCTTTTGCAAAGGAAAACCGAAATTGACATTTGAAATTGTCACTTTATACTTGTATTTTCCTGCTGTAATGATCAGCTCTTTCTCCATTCTGAATAGGCTCCCTGTTTACTTCTAATATTCTTTTTATGAGATGGTTGTTTATCCACTTAGGCCTCTAAAAGATTTTCTTTGTTTTTTCTCTCTGCATGAGATGAAAGTCTCAGATAATTTTTGTACATTTAACATAGACAAATTCCAGTCTAACAAAAAGAGGTTCTTGATCTCTTTAGTCCAGTTAGCTTCATTAATTAATTTCCTTAATTCTCAAAGTTTGTTGTCTGGAAACAAGGAACAAAACAAACCCTTAGCTCCTGACCCATCCTGCTGAAGTCATTTAGAGAAGAATTAGCCTAGAATGGTAATACTTCCCCCTGTTTGCACAATGTATTTGTAAAGTGATTTATACTACTCCAGTTAAAATGCAAGCACTTCTGTTGATATTGAGTTTAATTGAGCACAGTAATGACTAAAGGCTCTTAAAGGTCACTGCATCCAGATGTTCAACTATTAGTCACCATCACCCAACAAACTTTCTACAGTAAATAAAGATAAAATAAGGAAACACTGCAACATTCAACAAAATTACTGTGTGACTGGTAGGATTATATACTTCTGCTTTCTGGTCAGCTATGTTAAATTCCATCAGAGAACAAAGTCTTACTGAAAGTAAATTTTACCCTATAAGGAAGAACCAGCCTTTGCTTTATTCAGGCAAGCAGGCTTTACTTTCATGAGTAATTCAGTCACAGATTGAAACTTGGAATAATTATAGCAGTTCTGATATATTAACCATTGCATAATCGTGGTATTTCTAGTTGAACACTATGATGGGTGCACAATCTTGCCTTTGAAAGTTTAAGCAACTTGCAGTGCCTGTCTTATCACAGTTTAGGATACACAGCTTAGCAGCTAAAGTAAAAGTCTTTTCTTCTTTGATTTCAAAAACCAACACAAAGACCATAATAACACTATTTGATAGAGCAAATTCTCACCACCATCAGCTATGGATTTTTGCAATGATGAACTTTCTTTTGTAGATGTAAATTGGTGGTACTTATTCATTCAGAGAGATGACAGGAAGGTAACTAGAAATCAAAGCTACCATTGATCAACCACTCGTGAATAAATTGTGTGCAAATTATTTTAATATGTAATTGGAATTAACATAGACAACATTATTTAGATATTTTTGTTTGTGGTGTTGCTCTTACAGAAATGCTATGAGAAATCTTTAATTTTAATTAGATATATACCATGGAAAATTCCTACACTGCAAAAGGAAACCAATGTAATTGCATTTTCTTTTCAATCTATCTTTACAGTGTTTCATCCAAAAGTCTGTGATCCTTATTTATCAGCACTCTGCTTCCCCAGTGAGATAATCAGCATTCTTTAGAAGATATACTGCCAGACTTTACAGTAGAATTCATTTGCTGGAGTGATAAATCTAGAGCTAAGCCTGAATGCAGTTTCATTTAATCCAAGAACATTGTCACAATTTATGTAACGGGCTGCTCTAAAGGTTAACAAGAAAACTTCCTATCTCTTTTTTCAAATGTCACCCGAATATTTTATAGATTTCTCTCCATCTCTTATTGTAGACCCTTTAGTTGAATTAGCACAGCCGTCTGAGAGATCAGATTTAAGGACTTTCAATTTTCCCTTGATATCAGAAAGGATGCTTCAGGAGTACTTCTAGGCAGAAGGTAAAGCAGACTAGTGCAGCATACTTTCTGAACACATTATATCGAAAGAAGTGGCAGGAGGTAGGTAAGAATTCTCTATATATATTTTAGGAGGCTTTTAAAATCCTGGAAACAAGCCTAAAGTGTCCAAAAGCAGATGCAGATAAAATGCAGTGAACCAGTGCTATTCTTTATTAACAGTGATACTGAATGACAATAAGCTTATCTTGCAAAAGAGCATTTTGAGACTGGATGAAAACATGACCTCTAGCCTTGGGGCAAGGAAAAAGTATTCCATGCATTGATACCTTTTTCTTTGCTAGCCAGTTTTCTAAAATTAATCTTGTAGTCTACAATAGAGTATGTTGCTGTACTTTGGGCTAGATGATCAGAGGTTGTCAGTTTTCTGCATCTTCACAAATTCAGTCACAGACTACTTACAATCATAGAATCATAGAATCACCAAGGTTGGAAGAAAAAAATTAAGATCATCCAGTCCAACTGTCCAGCTATCACCAATAGTTCTCACTAAGCCATGTCCCTCGACACAACATACTTTAGACAGTCTTCCAGACACTCTGCCCCAAGACCGTAACATTACCTGGGCTTGCTGTGGCCAAAGTGCAGGAGACAGCACTTGATCTTGTTGAACCTTATTCCAATGGCTCAGCCATCCAGCCTGTCCAGATCTTTCTGTAGGCCCTTCCTACCCCCAGGCAGATACACACTTCCTGCCAACTTAGTATCATCGACAGACATTGGTAAACTCAATCCCCTCATCCATGTCATCAATAAAGATAGTGAAGAGGCCAGGCCACAGTACCGACCCCTGGGGAACACCACTCGTGACCGGTCACCAGCTGGATTTAACTCAATTCACCATAACTTTCTGGGCCTGGCCCTCCAGACTGTTCTTTACCCAGCAAAGAGTGTTCCTATCCATGCCAAGAGCTGCCAGCTTCTCCAGGATAATACTGTGGGGGACAGTGTTGGAGCTGTTGCTGCAAAGGTAGACTACATCAACAGCCTTTCCCTCATCCACCATACAGGTCACTAGATTATAGAAGGAGAGTAGGTTGGTCAAGCAGGACTTCATGAACCCAAGTTTCGACAACATAAATAGGTCCTCTGGTTGTCCAGCTACTGGTATTGATGCACCAAGGGAAATTTAAAAAACCTGTGATCATTTGAAACACTAACTCCTGCAGGAAAGAGATAAATATATCACACATTTCTGACCATTAGACAGAAGATGAAACACATTCTTAAATAAATAAATAAATAAATAAATAAATAAATAAATAATCTCCATTCAATTCTTCTACATAAGAGCTTTTAGAACATGATTTTTTAATTGATTTTTTTTTCCACTACCTGCTTCCATATAAAGCAACTCCATATATGTGAAAGTAATCAGACGAGACAGTATCGATGGGAAATGTACATATGTAAAATAAATAATGTTTTTTTGTGTGTGTGCTAGTAAATCCTATTATCACCTATTTCCTGAAGAAATGGGCAAGAGGAAGGGTTGGAGCTAAACTACATATTCAAGTTTTGAACTGACAGGTCCATAAATTTTTTGGTTGTGTCATAGGTGTAAAAAAGAAAAGTTAAATCTTATTTAGAATTTCATGGGATTTACGGTTTATTTAGGATTTTGTCCATTTTCACGTAGGTAGGGTGACTCAAGGACAAGCAGACTATTCATAAACAATACAGTGTTTCTATTTCAGTTTTTCTATTGCCAATTATTTCCACTTCTGAGTCATCAGTTGTAATGTTTAAGGATGGCACCCACTAAAGGTGTTTTATAAATCACTGTCATATTGTGGTCATTTATGGGCACAGAGATGTGTTTTATGCAGGCATAAGACTATTAAGAACTTTAGATGATCTTAATCTAGTGGCTGAAATGATAAATATCATATAAGTGGTGCAAAGGTATATCTTACAGGCATACATTAACATACCTAAGAAGTGACCCAGATAAAGCAGCTGAAAGTGTCATCCTATAGTGCTACCACTGGCATTTGCCAAAATAAATGGAACTTACTTTACTAGAAATTGTCATCAGTTTTTCATTTGTGCTGTAAAATTAGCAACTCCAGCATTGTTGGGAACAGGGAGGAGAAAACACACTACAGTTTGAAGTTTTCTGAGCTTTAAAAATGTTTTTTCAAACACTTGGTGTTTTACTACATTAGCTTAAGCATTGTGAAACATCCCATCCACCCTTGTAATTAAGCTACTGTTTATTTGTTTTTATGGAGTTTAAATTAAAACCATGATTTTTCCTACCTAAAGGGAAGCCAGGGTTGAGCAAACATCAAGAAAATCATAAAAGAGAAACTTCTGTATGATGTTGCTTGTTTTTCCTATAAAATATAAAGGGTGAAATCCTAGCCTATTGAAGTCATTGGGAGATTTGTAATTGACTTTGAAAGGCAGAGATTTTACCCTTAAGAAACATGGCTAATTTTTCCAAAAACACTGTCCGATTTGGAGTTTCTTGTATGTGCCTGCTTGATCCTTTGCCTGTGCTGAGCTTTAAAGCTCTACAACTCAGAGTTGCTGATGCTCAGCACCTCTAAAATAGGCCCTCACTTGTCTTAATTTAGATGCTTAAATCACCAATGCAACAAGAATTAAAAGCTGCCTTTGGAAATTTTTAGCCTACTTCTTTAAAAAGGGTTTAAAAAAGCCTTACTGTGCATATCAAAAGCTTTGTTGTTGTTATTAAAACAAGCTGTGTGGAATAAATTGAGAGCAGAAGTGAAAATTGGCAAAAGATACAATGGTGAAAATTGCAGATTTTCAGTGCTGCCCTGGTTTTATAACCCTACTTCATTGGATATGATGAAAAAGGGAAAAGAGCTAGTGAAATACATCCATCAGACTCTGTTAGGAGATATGAAGAGTCTGAAACTACAGAAAACAGAAGTGACACTTTTACAGCACTTGCAAAGGAGAGGTAGAGAGAATGGATATATTTAGAGGGCACATTTAAATTTAGATTACCAGTTTCAGATTGTTTAAACAACTTCCTCATCACAGACTAATTTTTTTCTATCTGAACTCATGTGTTTTCCATGTTACTATCAATCACTAGCAATACAAACCTCAAAGAAACATCATATGTAATTGCCTATTTAAAAAAAAAAAAAAAAAAAAAAAAAAAAAGCATCCTGAGTATGGATTGATCTTGAAAGGTATAGAATTATGCCTGCTTTGTCTATCTCCAGCAGAGGTTATAAGAATTTCTTTAAGCCTTCACCTTTGCAGCAACAGAGAGGTATAGTAGAGGAGAAAAATGGAGAAATTTCTGAGAAGGTAGAAAGAGAAAGAAAAATCCCAAATTCAATTCACAGTTCATCTGACTTCTTACTGGGATAGATTTAAAAGAAGAAATGTATCATGTCTCCAAAATGGTAGAAGCAGAAGAGGTCCAAGACTGCTCCAAAATGCTTTTGTTCCACTGGAGGCATGGAGTATTTGTGAGAACAATCCAATGTGGGTCCTTGTTATACTGCACTGTAGCAAAGGCCTATGAAGAAATCTGAAACACCCATGGTTATGCTGCCCACTTCATCTAAAATCCATCTCTTTCCTTTATGCTGCCTCAAAACAGAAGGCAAAGGCCACACCAGGATGGAGTACGTACCAAACCAAAATAGTTATGGAGCACTGTATTTTTACAGACATGGGAAAACAAAGATTGATGTGGTTAGCATCACCTTTGACTCCTTCTCAATAACCTGATACAGCTGAGGTGTAAGTGCAAGTTCAGAGAAAAATTTAAACTCATATCTGGTGCCTTAGAAGATGGAACTGCCAACTCTGCCACAAGACCTTTACCCCTATGCAGATTTTACACCCCTAAAAAACAAAGAAAGGGCATAGCTAACAAATGAACTGAAATGATTTGATGGCATATCACAGACAGAACACATTCACCAGGGAAAATATTAATGATGAGGACAGTCTGACTTGATGGGTGATTCTTCTCATGTGTGGCCTAGGTAGACAAGAACTGCATTCTACATTCAAGTGGATGTCTTTCTTTTCTTAAGCATACTGCAAAAAAGTAATTAATTAAAAAATGTTCAGCTATGATGCATTCAGATCACCTTAGCTTAGTGGAAAAGTTACCTCCTGAAAATAATTTGTGGCCACTTACTATTGGTCTTAACTCCAAGACAAGATTTTATCATCAGTAAAAGTAGTCTTCATAAGAATGAAGATATATGCATACAGATTTTTTTCTCTGTATTTAAAAATCTCCTCATCTTCTGACTTTTTTTAAAAAAGGTCAGTCCAAGAAATAGCTGAGGTTTAAAAGTTTCAACATGACATGGAAATAATTAACACTGTACTGCAATGTACAGTCTTGTTCCAGACAAAACCAGATAAATGATTTAAAAATTGCCTGCTGAGCGTACTTACTTAGGATTGAGATTCTCTTTTTTTTATTATGAAGTTGTTGAAGACTTTATTCTGTTTCCAGTTTGTTTTACACCGTTTTAGATATAATTGTGCAGACTGCAATTAAACTGAGGCATAATAAACTTTTGTGGGTTTTGTAAACTTTGTTAGCAAAGGATAAATCAAAATGTAAACCCCAAATTAATTAAATCATGAAGACTTTTTATATTTTATTAATGCATAAACTAACTAAGTATGCTTTCTACTTAAACTTTGAATTGGGTAATGCCTAATTATAAGCAATATAACAAAGAAAATAAAAGTTCGACATTTCCTTATCCTAGAAAACCTTCATGCCTGTTGTCCACAACTGCATTTTCTAAAAGTAAGTTGTAATTTATCTTCTGCTGAAAATATATAAAGTATTTAAAATAGTAACATTCTTTTACAGGAAAAACATTCCAACAAGCACTAGAGATAATGGATACAGGCAAATATTTTACAGTGTGCAATAATTAAATATGTAGAACTTGTATATAACCTGAAAAACCTGTTAAAATTTCTAATCTAATACGAGAACATGCAGATACATACATATGTATACTTATGCTTGAGAGGATAATTATAACTGTGTACGAATGGAAGCTCAACAGAAATGGGCCTAACTGCATACACACTTTGAAAAAATTATCTCAGAAAGAAAATACCTTTTACAGTAAGTCCTACATATAGGATTTATTATAGGAAATCCATGATGAAAAGGAAATTAGACTAAATATACAGACATATATGTGTCACAAAGTACTACATGTGCAAGTGGTATTAAAGGTCATTCTTTACAGTAGAGGAACTTTTAATAAAGAAAACAAAAGTTTGTAAGACAAATATCAAAGAAAAGTTTTAATTTAATTGCATATGATCTGTATTCAAATTGTCACACACATATGTATGTATTCTAATTTTGTTATATACTTTTAGCAAAAGAAAAATAATAATACTTGAATTACGCTGATTTTTTCTTTGACTCTTTTGTAAGTCCAAGAGAAACCAGAGTCTGTTACCATCATTAGTGTGCTAATTAGTCTTCTTGAAGACAGACAGGAATGCCAAATAGTACTGTTTTTCCATAAAGGTATGAGACGATATATCTGTGACTATGGAGTGATTTTCCAACTCTGTTATCACACCAATTCACCATACAAAAAAGTGCGTCAGCAGTTCATGTCCTAAAATAGCTGTTGTTTTAAACAACTTCATCCCAAAATCTGAGTAATCTGTACCAAATTCTGCTCTCCAATATATTTTGGAATATTTTATCAAGAAAAGGTGTTTACTCAGTAAGATGATTTTATGTGGACCAGAGACAGTACAAGCACTTCTGCTTCAATAATTAATTTCAACTCATATGTTCAGTCTTAAGGGGAATTAAGATTATTTTGAACAAGAATAACTTGCCAAATGGGTAAACAGACTGGCCTGAAGATTTGCATCATTATTGTGTAAGAGTGGAGGAAATCACAGTTAAGATTTTTCCATACCTGGAGTTGGTTAAAGATGGACAGTAAATTGTTTTGAGGATAGACTGAAAACAGTGGCTTATTGACATCTTCATTCCAGATCTATATCTATAAAGTATATAAAATAAGGTGAGTACATGTTTTCCTGACACAGTTACCATTAACCAGACTTACAATTGCATTTCTGGGAAAAAATAATAATAATAAAAAAAAATTCAATGGCAAGAATAATTCAATGTGAAGACTATATTTCTACTTTTATATCAATTTTCCACGTTATTTACTAAATTCATTTTCTTGTAACATGAGGTAAGCAACACTTGAACAAAACAATTGATCAATAAAATAAACAGCATTTAAACCAAAATTAAAGTGGTACTGAGAAATTATAACTGCATCTTCTATGCAAATCTATTTATGTCTTAAATAAATAAATAAAGCTATATTCACTATTAGAATCAGGCATGTTTTCATTGCATTTATGATCACAAGATTTGTATGCATTTGTGTGTGAAGCAAGGTCAAAAAAGTCTACAGTTAAATAATATTAATTAGTAGAGTTATTGGCTGGATATTCTGAACAGTATATATCACAGAATCACAGAATGACCAGGGTTGGAAGGGACCTCAAGGATCATGTAGTTCCAACCCCCCTGCCTAGCAGGGCCACCAAACATACACCTTTACTAGATCAGGTTGCTCAGGGCCCCATCCAGCCTGGCCTTGAACACCTCCAAGGACGGGGCATCCACAACCTCCCTGGGCAGCCTGTTCCAGGGCCTAACCACTCTCCTAGTGAAGAACTTCCCCCTAACATCCAACCTAAATCTACCCTCTTTCAACTTGGATCCATGTTTTCCTTTATAATGCTGCTACTTTACTACAAAAATATGAAGAGTCATTGGAATTGAAAAATACAGAAAGAGTTGACATGAAAGTATGTATGAAACAAAAGTGTGCCACTGAATTCCTCTATGTGGAAAAAAATTGCACATATTGACATTCACTGACAGGTGCTGAACATTTATGGAAACCAACCAGTGAGTGTGAGTACTGTGAGGTGTTTGTGTGTGGGGGGAGACATGCTTCAGTATTAGCAGATGTGACAGAGCTCAATCTCCATTGGTGAAATTTTTTATCAGTGCAAATGCACAGTTCATGGTGGTTAGTATGTTGAACAATAGTGATTGTAGCTGAGAATTTGCTTTATCAAATGGTGTTATTGTGCCCTTTATATTTGTTGCAGTTTCCATGGAATAAATAAGAGGCATTGCTTTTGGAGCAACCTACACTGTATGAATAAATGGGATAGAGAAGTAATCAACAGAAAACTTAGGGACATTTTAATAGCATCTCTATCAGTGTTTAATGGAAACGGTTTTCAAGATTATAGTGGTCTACATATACCTCTGAGAAAGTCAAGCAATATTGTCCTAGATACAGTACAGATACACAGTGACAGTACATGTTTTGTAAGGTTTGCACTCTATATATATGTGAATGAAAGAAGACAATGACTGCACAGCCTGTCATAAAAATAAGACATCAAGAATAGAAATAGAAAGTGGCTTTGTGAACATCAGGATAGTGACATGTTAACTGCTTCGCTTTCCTTTGGTAGAGCTGCTATAATAGTAGTAATGCTGTTGAACTTGAGATACAAGACTCTGGATAGTAAGAAAAAGTGATTACTAATACAGTTCAACTTTTATGCCACATGTGACTTTTTCACATTTTCACATGTACATTTGTTCGATGAAAAAATGAATAACTTGAGTATTAAGTGAAATGGGTACTCCATGTACTCCTCCACAGATCACCTGTCTGCTCAAAGCAGTTGTTAATTGCTTTGATGCCCGATGTCTGCTGATTTTGAAATTATTTTGCTCTCCTATGAGCTACTACTCCGTACATATTTTAAAGTCCAATTTTTTGCTGCTATTTCCTGACCTGGAACAGATTAGGCATCATTATTTTTAGAATGAGACTCCCAGAAATTCTTCAAAGGATTTTCAAATGGAAAATAAACATATACCTGGTATCTCCTATACCTAGGAGTAGCCTTCCCTTTCCTTCCCTTTCCTTTCAGTTCCTTTCCTATTTCCAGAACATATACATTTAGGTGACTTTGCCGAAGAAAATAACTATATACACAAAGAATGAGAACACATGACTTCCTGAAAAAAGATTAAAGCACATACATAAAACAGTGTGGCCTGAGATTTGGGGTATTAAGTTTCAACAAAAATGGAGAACCATAAGGAGGGTCTGAGGAACACACAGAGCTTTCAGTCACCAACCTGTTGTATAGCTTGTGGCATTATCCTGTAAAAAGATACTGGTTCAAGGTCTGATTTTAAATTTTCAAATACTCTAACTAATTTAGGAGTCTCAAGCTTATCATTACTTGTAAATGTACAGCTGTTCCATCCATCATCAACTTGCTAATAGGCAGTTGTGCAAATCTCAGGAGCCTATCATAAGAAATAAGAGCAGTAGGTAGCTGCTACAGCTGGAATCCCATTCTACCTCAGCAGCTTCTTAACAACATTCTCAGATGTGTAAATGATCCATTAGCAACCCAAGGGGATTGCTACAAGAATAAAAAGCTACCATCACACATTGAGATGAACATTTCACACTGTCATGAGAAACTGCTGGAACAGAAAATCCCTGTGCATCAAATCAGTAGAGCACAGGTCAGGAGAAAAAAAAAAAAAAAAAAAAAAAAGAAAGCTAACAAATATGAAAGATAATAATGAAAACCCACTGAGATTTAATGGAGAACTGCTCTCCTGCATGAGAAGCTTTATGGGACCATATCTTTCATATCTTTTCTTCTTAATCTTAGAGCACATATAACACCTCAGTTGTTGCCTTTATTGCAGAATTAACTGCTCAGTCCAGCACATAAGCCATGGTTGCTTTCCTCTGACTTACTTTTTCTGACCTGGCTCAAAGCCTACTTTGATCTTCCTGTTGTACTTATTGCATTTAGTCATTTCCCTTCTATTTGGCGCCAGTTTCTCCCTGGATCCCATGACTGTTCTGCACTGCTCATTTCTCAAGTTGCTCCGTCAGCAACCCCACTGGCAGATCTGTTTCCTCATTACTGGTCATTACATCAAGACTCCCATTTTTCATGTTTACATCTGTATTTATTTTCATGAACTTTTGTCTGCCACACTTAGACTAACTTTAGGAATAACACTTTTATGCTCCAAGCCTGAGTTGGTCTCGCTCATTCTGTTCTTTTGATAAGTCATCTAGAATAACTTGTCTGATAAAATACAACCCAAGCAAGCTTTATATGTGACTTTCTATAATAATCACAGCTAATTATGTTCTCATATTGCTTGATGCTCATGTACCTGTAGTTTAAAATCATTTGAGACTTTTTTTTTCCCAAATTTTTAATCATCCATGCTTGAGAAAGTTCTGTTTTAGCCTCACAGATTTCTAATTCTAAACTATCATCTTCCTAACACCTTTATTGCATCTGAATGCATATCTTTAGGTTTAATAAGTGAACAAATGCTTCTGTGGTAGCCATTCCCTTTGTTGATGCACAGATTGTATCATTTCAGCATCTCTTTCTACTTTCCAGTCCATATATCGCATAGTCATTGCCAGCCTCACTCAGTGTGTGTTCCATGTTGATTTCTTACCAGTCTCTTTATTTTTTCAACCCTACTACTGCTCCCATGCTAATTCCTTCAGTTCATAGACATATTGTTGGTAGTACAGACCAGCTACCTGGTTTAATTTAATCAGTTTTAAAAGCCAAACAAACAAACAAAGAAACAAAAGAAAGCAAGTTTTTTTAAAAAAATATACAGACAGAAAAACGCAGGACAGTTTTAACAAGCTCTTCTGCTAGGTAATCGTATGATCTCAGTGTCATGATTTCCTCTCCTTTCATGAGTTTCTGGCTTGTGATGCACTGAAAATGTCATATGCTTAGAATAATTCTTTTGTGAGAATCCTATAAAATCCCCAAAAATAAAGCAGATAATAATAAAGGCATTTTTTGTGTGTGTACATGTTTTTAACATAAAAGGTAAATTTATTTCTAGAGACTCGAGTGAAATTTCAGAATATATTTATAAAATCATATTGTACTTCCTTCTACACAACACATATCCATTCACATATCCATCTAAAACAGTCACTGGGCAATCACAATAGACCAAAGAAAACAAACAAACAAACAAGCAAACAAAAGAAGCACCCCCAAATAACTTAGGAGTCTTGTGAAGACACAGATGTAGTCAGATCATGTCACTTGATCCTGTCTCGTTGTTTTTCTGGATAGCTGCAACACCCATGACTGCACTTTCACTTCCTGATCATTCTTCTGGAAACAGAATACTGTTGATGACTCAACATCACCTTCAGAAACTACAACTGTTCTTCACTGGGGAGTTTCGTTTCTGTTCTTTTTCTTTTGGCTAGATAATTTCAATATATTCTCTATGTCTAACAAATCCTGGAGCAATATTAACAAATATTACTTTTCAAGCATGAAGAATAAACATCTATGTAAGAAATTTCTACTACCTAGACTATTTCAAGTGCAGTTATTTAACACGTATCCACTTCTTTATTTCTCTTTTTTATTTCCGGAATGCATAAATTGCAAAGCACTCTACATAACTGAGTAAGAGCACAAGATATTAAGAAATCTAGGTGTGATTTATTTAACTAAATATTGATGGTTGTGTTTAAGCTAGCCATCAATGCCCCCTTTACATTCAGTGGAAAGAAGCTGTCATGTCACTGTCATTATTCATTTAATCATAAGTCGGATAACTAAAGCAGATCAGGGAGATATGTAGTGATTATTTTAGATGATGAAAGCTACACTATGCTTGTGCAGTATTAATGGAGAAAAATCTAAATTTAGAACTTAACCCTTTACTGGCATTTTGGGCCTCACTGTTCGCTAGCAACAACAATACTTACATAGAAAACATTTTCTAAATAACACTTTTCAAGAAAACAAAGTGATTGATCAAGTGAATGAAGGTCAGATATGATTTAATTTATTTGCCCCAAATTATCTTAGTAATTAGGACAGAAAATGTAAACTGTTCAGAATTGGACTAAAGCCACTGTCAGCCACAGGACAACTTTTCACTAAACAGAAGACTGAGGTAGAGGTAGATGCTGTCTTCCTCTTCTTTAGTGAAAGCTTCCTTTCTGCTTCACAGTCTACTATCACTGCTGACTCAGAACTAAGAGTTACCATGCCATCCAAAAAGCAGGATTAAAAAGGCTGAAAGCAAACCAGTCAATTTTTTTTCTCTCCTCTTTCATTTGTTAATAATTAACCAAAATGAATTTATAGTAACCATGTAAATATGAATAATTGCTTATGTCATTCACAGATAAGTTATAAACCATATGTTCTCCCAAGACATAAATTAGTTTTGAGATTATTTAAAAATATCGCTTATAGGAGGCAGTTTCTTTCTACAGAATGCGTGACATGTTCTTGTGGTAAATCTTACTGGAATGATGTTCCAGGTGCAAGAAGGCCAGTCTTGAAAGAAGGGCAGGGCTGACTTTATTCAACTATGACTATATAAAGACAGTAGAATTCAAAATTTGGAAACTACCTAAAAAAATTAGTGACCATTACAATAATACATAAAATTCTCAAGGTGATTTGAAACTGCACAGGCGTAAACCCCTTATCTTTAAAACCATGAAATATCTTTATGTTCTGATTTTCCTTCTTACTTTCACTTTGACATTGCATATACTCGTGATTTAACATAGACTTATGTTGAATTGAAAATGTAGTAAATCATGGTACTGCTCTGAAACTTTTTCAATAAAGCGTGTCTATTCTGCAGACATAGGGGATTTTGAAAAGCATTTGTAGAGGAACTTATTCTTTGCTGTGTTTTATTTCATTCAACTTTCAAGAATACTATAGTCAATGTCTTCTAGAAATGGAGAACAGATGGAGATAAGCTGCCCATACCATGCCAGCTGGCCAAAAACCAGTAGGTTCAGTTTCAAAATTAAGTAGTTAAATGTGTCTCTTCTGGTTAAAGTAGGATACCTAGCATTATCCACCTACAAGAAGAGGAGATTAAAGGGAAATGTGAATCTCATATAGAGACTACTGTATTACAATACACCAATCTGAAGTATGGGCTTAAAAAGAAAGGCTTAAATTTGCTTATAAGCTAAAGAGATCCTTTGTTTAATCCTTCTTATTTCATTCCCTATTTCATGTAAACCTGTAGTATTTGAAACTCTCTCTCTTGTATGTTTACATTTAATTCCAGTGTCCTAGTTCCACCAGTATTTGCTTGTATGATTCATTTCCTGTACTGTAGTTTTAAAATAATAATAATAATAAAAAAATTGCAAATATGAACAGGAAGGAAGGAGGGAACGAGGGAAGGAAGAAAAAGAGGAAGGAAGGAAGGAAGGAAGGAAGGAAGGAAGGAAGGAAGGAAGGAAGGAAGGAAGGAAGGAAGGAAGGAAGGAAGGAAGGAAGGAAGGAAGGAAGGAAGGAAGGAAGGAAGGAAGGAAGGAAGGAAGGAAGGAAGGAAGGAAGGAAGGAAGGAAGGAAGGAAGGAAGGAAGGAAGGAAGGAAGGAAGGAAGGAAGGAAGGAAGGAAGGAAGGAAGGAAGGAAGGAAGGAAGGAAGGAAGGAAGGAAGGAAGGAAGGAAGGAAGGAAGGAAGGAAGGAAGGAAGGAAGGAAGGAAGGAAGGAAGGAAGGAAGGAAGGAAGGAAGGAAGGAAGGAAGGAAGGAAGGAAGGAAGGAAGGAAGGAAGGAAGGAAGGAAGGAAGGAAGGAAGGAAGGAAGGAAGGAAGGAAGGAAGGAAGGAAGGAAGGAAGGAAGGAAGGAAGGAAGGAAGGATCTTCACAAATAATTCCTTCTCTTGATTAAATAAAATAAGAAAGCTAATCAATACAATGGAAAACAAAACAGGATTTTGAATGAAAAAGTAGTGTAAAACATAAAAATTGGGGAAAAAAACAGTTTTTACCTCATGCTTTGGATCTTGTTATCATAGTTCACAGACAGATAATTCTGAATGCTCTTCTTTTTAAAGTCTGTTCACCATCTTCTGCCATGTCACTGAAATCACCAATTTAAAAGCCTGTGCTTCTGAAAAATAACTCAAATAACTGTCTAAATCTGGATCTAGGAACATAGTTCTAGCCATCTGGTTTTGAATATGTTGGTTTGAAAGTGTCACGCTTGCTGAGTGGTGTCTAACTCAGAGAGAGATTTATTTGTCAACACAACACATATTCTATGAACTTCCTGTACAGTTTTCAAACAGCGAAGCATGTTTTCAAAATTATCTTTGTAATTGGCCATATAATTTCCATTAAAATGAATAGAAATGGTGTGCCCAAACCATGGAGCATGGATTTGTATGGCACTTACTTACTTGATCTTTGTTTCCTTGACAATCAGGTCCAGAGAAAGCCTTTTTGTAAGAGACAACAATGTCATCAAGATCTTGCCATGAACATTAAAAATAGATTATTTTCATGCCACCACAATCCTAAGTTTTCTTAAAATCTTCCTATACGACCATTTGAAAGCTTTCCTTTGATTTCTGGACTGACCATTTCATATTCATCTACTTTTACTCTGTCCTTCTCTCTGTAGTGTACCTTTCTGCCATCATCATGTGCTTAAATGTGAAAATAAAAATGTATTTATTACATGATTTAGTTATCTAACAATTTGTGAAATAAAACATCTACTTAGACATATTTCAATAAATTTTCAGCAAATTTATAAGTTCAGATCCAAACCACTGTCTTTAGGGGGCTTTTGTTGGGAATACTCTGTGTCTGGCAGCTGACAAATTCCAGTATTTTCTAGACTGTTCTTTCAGAGAATTGTTTCCATTCTTTTGATCAACAGACACGTTCCTCACCTCTCTAAAAATGCAATGCCTGCAAGTAATGAAAAGCAAACCTCCTCATAAGCTATCACCACAGTATTAGTGATGTCATGCATTATGCAATCTATATATTAACAAGAAATTAAGAGGTATAGAAAACACACACACACACACAAAATTTGAAAAATTAAGACAAAAATACAAAATTCAGTCAAGTCATAATCACACTGATCACTACTGGTAGCCCTAGCCAGCATGGGTTCACTTTGGCCAAAACAACAACAGGCAGCGCTACAGGCTTGGGGCAGAGTGACTAGAAGACTGCACAGAGGAAATGGACCTGGGGGTATTGATTGATGCTAGACTGGACATGAGCCAGCAGTGTACCCAGGTGGCCAAGAAGGCCAATGGCAACCTGGTTGCATCAGAAATAGTGTTGCCAGAAAGAACAGGGAAGTGATTTTCCCCCTGTAATTAGCTCTGGAGAGGCTGCACCTCGAGTACTGTGTCCAGTTTTGGGCCCCTCACTGCAAGAAAGACATTGAGGCCCTGGAACTTGCTCAAAGGAGGGCAACAAAGCTGGTGAAGGGTCTGGAGCATAGGCCATATGAGGAGAGCCTGAAGGAGATGGGATTGTTTACTCTGGAGAAGAGGAGGCTCAGTGGAGACCTTATTGCTCTCTATAACTACCCAAAGCGAGGTTGTAGTGAGCTGGGTGTCAGCCTCTTCTCTCGTGTAACTGGTGATAGGACCAGATGGAATGGCTTCAAACTGTGCCAGGGGAAGTTCAGGCTGAACATTACGAAATTCTACTTCTCTGAAAATGTGGTTGGGCAGTGGAATGGGCTGCCAAGGGTGGTGGTAGAGACACCGACCCTGGAGGTGTTCTAGGAAAGTTTGGATGTTGTCTTGAGAGACATGGTCTAGTGACAGCTATTGGTGATAAGTGGATTGTTGGACTTGATGATCTTGTAGGTCTTTTCCAGTTTTGGTGATTCTGTGATTCTTGATAAGAATTCAAAAAAAATCTAAGCTAAAATGAGAAAGGATTATGATTTTATTCATTGTATTTTAGAATATCTTTGTCCTGTTTCTGTGTATATTAAAATTATTTATCCAGACATGTTTACTACAGTTCTCAGTGATATACTACAAAGGTACAAACCTTCAAACAGTTTTTTTCTCTGCTTTTTTTTTTTTTTTTTTCAGTTAAGCATTTCCGTAAATCAACATGTCCTAGAGCTGGAAATTTGCAATTGTTTATCCATAAGCAATTGTATTTACAGCCAAAGTACAGTTATTTCATCATTTGGGTCAAAAGCCAATTTATTTATAATACAAAACATTTGAAAACTGACATCTGTTCTTGAGATACACAGAACTTCTGAACTGACGTCAATGATATAACCACACACACAAAATGTTTCCAGTGGATTTCCGTTGTATTTTTATCTGAATGATAACTCAGCTCAACCTAGTGTAATTTGCTTTCTTTTCTTCATGCTACACAATGGTGTGAAAGGGCAAATTTCAGAAATGCCTAATAGTTACAGTGTGAGCAAAATTCAAACCCAATAAGCCCATTTATTCCTATATTAATAGGATCTCTTTTGGGAACAGGTATGATAAGTACTGCTGGAAATATGCCCCTTACCATGAAGGTGAAAATATTAAATCTAGGATCATTTGAAAAATTGGGAGTAAAGAGGTAGCAGCATGTTTTCAGAAACTCCTATGTTTTCCAGAAAGTGATCTGGCAGTAGTAGCTTTTTGATTTCCCCAAGCACGTAATTATTTCCTAAGGATTTCTGGCAATGATATGAATCTGCACTTTCCAATTCTCATAATAGTATGAAACATATCTTGAGGGAAGAACTTATAGCAGCTATTTTCACCATAAAGCACAGGTTTTCTTGCCTTTGTTTCTACAGTTGCATAACAGCCTCCTAGCAATTTTATTTTTTTAATAAGGAAAAGAATCATAACGGTGGTTTTTTTCTTAGCTCTTTTTGAGGCGTTAGCTTCTAAGAAGGTTATAAGTAAACACATCTTCTAGAGCCATCTGTAGCATTTCAATGTCTACAGAGAATGGATCATTCAAATAACTATATAATAACGACTTAGAAAAAACTTGAAACCAGAAAACTCAAGCCTAATGTCTATATGTGACAAATTCTGGAAAGAATTTGGGCTCAGCAACTGCTATTTATAATCTTATCTCTGAGCCTGAAGAATCTATTTGCTACATGGACTAAATCAAAATTAGGAATAACCTGAAATGCTGAGATGTTTGTTTTGTCCTTTTGTTCCTTCCTAGGAAAGAGATCATCAGTGAACTCAGTGACTTTCTAGTAACGAGATCATCAGTGATTAACTCAGTGACTTTATCATGATCATATTACTTAAGGCTGGGAAGTACCATTTAATCATCTAGTTGAGTCTGCTCTGTTTAAAAACAAAACAAACAAACAAAAAAAACCAAAAGCTTCTCCTTCAGTTACATATTCAGTTTCAATACTCATGTAAAACATGAAAACATTTAGCAAAGGTGAGTTTTGTTCAATGGTAGGAATAATTGACGAATACTCGTAGCAAGATTCCTGGATTGCTTCATCCTGTGTCAGCAGGGGTTCAAGTAGTTCAACTTATAGAATATGAACTCCACAATCAGCAAAGAGGCACATGTGATGGGGTTATTTCACATCTAACATACATAGAATTAAATAGATATTTCCAGCCTCCTGATCTGCAGGCATGGATGTTTGGTCAGCCCAGCTAGGATGGTACTCCGTATGACTGGGCATGTATCTACTTCCAAAGGGGGTGGGTAAAAGCCAGTGTCTACCTGTGTCTCCCTGAGTTTTCCCTATGGAGAATCTCTTCATCTTTCTCCTAAAGTACTCCTAATTTTCAAAAAATTTCCAGAAATTCAGCTATTTTTGAAACTTCTACCCTTTTTTGAAATTAGGCAGTATAGTAGGAATTAGAGAGTGATACTTACAAAACTCATCAATGACCAAACAGTTTAATAGTCTGCAGAATCCACATTTCTTAAGGTAAACAGAATTCTTAAATAAATAATCATACAGCAATCAGAATACTTACTGACTCCATAAATTAAGCTTTGTTGTGTTTTTTTTCCCAAAAACCATACAAGATATATCACTTAATTCTGCTCTGTCTACCCTCCTGTATATTCACATTGTGTGCCCCGGTGGCGCAGCGGTAGAATTCCCGTCTGCAACACCAGGGGGCCCGGGTTCGAATCCCCCCTGTGGAGCAGGGGGTAGAAGTGCCGCTCTGCTACACAGAGGGCTCGAATCCCGGGAGTTGGACTCGATGATCTCTAAGGTCCCTTCCAACTCGCACAATACTATGATACTATGATACTATGATAATAAAATATGTTATGTGAATGGTCCTCAGGTAGCAGAAAGCAAAGCTCTTCATTAGCCATCGCCTGCATAATAGAATCATAGAATCACCAAGGTTAGAAAAGAGTTAAAAGAACATCCAGTCCAACCGTTCACCTATTACCAATAGCTCCCACTAAACCATGTCCCTCAACACAACATCCAATCGTTCCTTGAACACCCTCAGGGTCAGTAACTCCACCACTTCCCTGGACAGTCCATTCCAGTGCCTGACCACCCTTTCTGAGAAGTAATACTTCCTAAATTCCAGCCTGAATCTCCCCTGCCGTAGCTTGAAACCATTCCCTCTGGTCCTATCACCAGTTAAACGAGAAAAGAGGCCAACCCCCAGCTCACTACAACCTCCCTTCAGGAAGTTATAGAGAGCAATGAGGTCTCCCCTGAGCCTCCTCTTTTCCAGGCTGAACATTTCCATCTCTTTCAGCCTCTCCTCATATGGCCTATGCTCCAGACCCCTCACCAGCTTTGTTGCCCTCCTTTGAGCAAGTTCCAGGGCCTCAATGTCTTTCTTGCAGCAAGGGGCCCAAAACTGGACACAGTACTCGAGGTGCGGCTTCACCAGTGCTGAGTACAGGGGAACAATCACCTCTCTACTCCTTCTGGAAACACTTTTTCTGATGCAAGCCAGGATGCCAGTGGCCTTTTTGGGCACCTGGGCACACTGTTGCTCATTTTCAGCCGAGCATCAATCAATACCCCCAGGTCCATTTCCTCTACACAGTCTTCCAGCCACTCCGCCCCAAGCCTGTAGCATCGATTGGGGTTGTTGTAGCTGAAGTGCAGGACCCGGCATTTGGTCTTGTTGAACCTAATTCCATTGGCTTCAGCCCAGCTCTCCATCCATCAAACCCTGACACATTGTAGACAGGGCATGATGCATATCAATAACGCTTTCCCAGCTGCTTACAATACAGAAGTCGAATGCAGGCATGTGCACATCAGTCTGAACCCTTCTTTGTTTTTGTCTCAAAGCTTGCTCTCCGAGGCATTTCATGATGTAAGACCCTGACTTACCTAGGAGATGAGAGGTGGCTGTTGCCGTGTAGCAGTCGGCATCACAGTGTTACATTTGAAAGCATTTCTGTGGAGCTGTTTGCCTTTGGAAGAGAAAGCTCAGGACTGTTTACTGGCGGAAGATCTGGCCTGTGCCCAAAGATCTCCAGCTTGTTATGGGAGACTGGGGGATGATACCACTGTATTCTGTGAGGGCAAGATACAAGATGATGCCTCCGTGCTCCCTCTTATCTGTTGGCAAGGCCCAGAAGATGAGAAGAAAAGGAGTTCCTGCTGAGATCCAAAAACCAGAAGCTATCACTCCAAAAGGAGCTGACTCGACCACTTTGGTCTTATCAATTTATAAGTTCGTACTGCCATTGGAAAGGGTCATGGCCGTCATGGTCATCAACCGGACAACAATCTCTGATAACCCATAACAAATGAAGATCAGTGTCTGAACCACAGACAAAACTGGATGCATGGTGGTGACTACCTCTCTCTTGCTTCTCACAAAGGCTTCTTGCTTTTATTTCCTATCTTTTCTAACACCTGTCTTCCTTTCCCCATGTCCCTAAATGACTAAGATTTGTAACAAAATGTTCAGACTAACATTTGAGCAGTTGTGCCTTCATCTCTCCATCAGGTACACATATGCTAAAAGATCCTCCTCTCCCTCCTATAAATTGGTGCAGGACAGCATTACACAAACAGTAATGATACAACGCTAAGGTCATGCCAACAATACAGCAGCAGTTTCTTACCAAAGCATCACAGAATGCTTGGGTTGGAAGGGTCCTGACAAGCTGAACTAATTCCAGCCACCTGCCGTGGCCAGAGATTCCACTACAGAAGGTTAGAATAAGAAGGCCTTGAAAACCACCAAAGATGGGGCATCCACAGCTTCTCTGGGCTGCCTGTGCTAGTGTCTCACTAGTCTCACGGTAAAGGATTACCTCTAAGACTTAGTCTAAACTACTTCTCCAGATTAAAACTAGATTAAACCATGTTCTATCCCTATCAGACCATGCAAAAAGTCACTCACCACACACACTAGACACCAAATATGCTGTTAACTTGCAATCTTTACTAGACCATGCAGAAACATAGACTAGACTCAGATCAGAAGTGCTAGCGTGGGACCAGGGCTGCAAAGTGTGGCCAAGGGACAGCTGCACTTCAGCATCTGCCACGAAGAGCAGTGCCAGCAGGTTGAGGGAGGCCGGCCTTCCTCTCTGCTGCAAGGCAGCGCCGGGTCCCCCATCTGGGCTGCCTGCAAGGGCTGCCATCTTCTTGCTTGAGGGCCTGCACCCACACCCGCTGAGAAGTTATACCTCCTAATGTCCAGCCTGAATCTCCCCTATCGTAGCTTGAAACCATTCCCTCTGTTCCTATCACTAATGACACGAGAGAAGAGGCCGACGCCCAGCTCACTACAACCTCCCTTCAGGAAGTTATAGAGAACAATGAGGTCTCCCCTGAGCCTCCTCTTCTCCAGGCTGAACATTCCCAGCTCCTTCAGCCTCTCTTCATACGGGCCTGTGCTCCAGACCCCTCACCAGCTTTGTTGCCCTCCTCTGAACACATTCCAGGGCCTCGATGTTCTTCTTGCAGTGAGAGGCCCAAAACTGGACACAGTACTCGAGGTGTGGTTTCACCAGTGCTGAGTACAGGGGAACAATCACCTTTCTACTCCTTCTGGAAACACTTTTTCTGATGCAAGCCAGGATGCCAGTGGCCTTCTTGGGCACCTGGGCACACTGTCGGCTCATGTTCAGCTGAGCATCAATCAATACCCCCAGGTCTGTTTCCTCAACAGAGTCCTCCAGCCACTCCGCCCCAAGCCTATAGTGCTGCCTGGGGTTGTTGTGGCCAAAGTGCAGGATGTGGCATTTGGTCTTGTTGAACCTAATTCCATTGGCTTCAGCCCAGCTCTCCAGACTGTCCAGATCCGTCTGTAGGGCCTCAGTACCCCCAGGCAGATCAACACTTCCAGCTAACCTGGTGTTATCTGCAAACTTACTGAGGGTGCACTCAATGCCCTCATTCAGGTCATAAGTAAAGATATTGAAAAGGAGAGGCTCCAGCACTGACCCTCAGGGAACACCACTCATGACCGGTCACCAGTTGAATTTAGCTCCATTCACGAACCCTCTCTGGGCCTGGCCCTCCAGCCAGCTCCTTACCCAGCCAAGAGTATACCTGTCCAGGCCACAGGCTGCCAGCTTCTGTAGAAAAATACTGTGGAAGACAGTGTCAAAGGCCTTGCTGAAGTCTAGGTAGTCTACATTAACAGTCTTTCCCTCATCTACCAGACAGGTCACTCGTCATAGAAAGAGATCAGGTTGGTCAAACAGGACCTGCCCTTTGTGAACCCATGCTGGCTAGGTCTGATTCCCTGGCTGTCTTGCACATGTTGCATGACTTTCCTCAAGACAATCTGCTCCATAACCTTCCTTGGCACCGAGGTCAGGCTGACTGTCCTTTTGTTCCCTGGATCCTTGTTACAACCCTTCTTTTAGATGGGAGTCACATTGGCAAACTTCCAGTCTTCTCATTCCTTACCAGTCAACAAGGACCACTGATAGATGATGGAAAGTTGCTCGGCTGTCACCTCCACCAGTTCCCTCAGCACTCTCTGTTGAATCTTGTCTGGCCTCATGGACTTGTAGCAGTCCAGTTGGAGCAGTAGGTCTCTGACTCTTTCCTCCTGAACTGTGGGGGTTTAGTCTGCTCCCCAGACAAGACTACCAGGTCAGAGAGTGGAGTACGCTGAGGATAACTGGTCTGATCTTTAAAGACAGATGTAAAGAAGGCAATCAGAACCTCTGCCTTTTCCTTATCCTTAGGTGGCCACATTACCAGCCTCCTCCAGTGAAGAGTGGAGACTCTCTTTAGTCCTCCTCTTACTACTGATGTATTTGTTAAAGAGCTTCTTGTTCCTTTTTACCCCAGCAGCCAGATTGAGTTCCAGCTGGGCTTTTGCTTTTCTGATTTTTTCTCTACACATCTTAACCACTTCTCTGTACTGTTTCTGACTCACCCATCCCTTCTTCCACAGGAGGTAGATTCTTTTTTTTCTCTCGGGGCCTCAAGAATAGCTCCCTATTCTTCCCTGACAGCTCGTTTTGCATATGATAAGACAAAGGGCAGTGTTTTTTAGACAACAACAACAAAAAAGGTTAGATTTAGATTAGACATATGGAAGACATTCATCACAGTGTAGGTAGTAAGACACTGGAATAGGCTGTCCAGAGAAGCTGTGGATACCTTATTTCTGAAAGTGTTCAAGGCCAGGCTGGATGGGGTTATTTGGGTTATTTATAGTACATTCAGCTTCTGTTAAAATTTTATCCTGAAAGATGATGCATCTGAAGACTTTTTTTTAATTTTTTTCTTTTCCTTTTTGTCTTCAATGACTTTTAAAGGGATTATCTGAGAAATGAAATATTTGTTGAGAAAAGAATTTATTCTTAAAACAGTTTGTTATGTAGAAGACATACCAACATGCCCTAAATACAAAATCAAAAAGACCAAAAAACTGCAAATGAATAAAGCACAAAAAATACTTCTTTAGTACAAAGAATTCTTTATTCATCCGCTTAAAACATGAAATCGTAGTTTTTCAGCTAAATACGAATAAATTTTCATAAAAAATCATGCAATTTCTGTATTGCTTTTTTCCCTTCCTTCCTTCCTTCCTTCCTTCCTTCCTTCCTTCCTTCCTTCCTTCCTTCCTTCCTTCCTTCCTTCCTTCCTTCCTTCCTTCCTTCCTTCCTTCCTTCCTTCCTTCCTTCCTTCCTTCCTTCCTTCCTTCCTTCCTTCCTTCCTTCCTTCCTTCCTTCCTTCCTTCCTTCCTTCCTTCCTTCCTTCCTTCCTTCCTTCCTTCCTTTCTTTCCTTCTTTCCTTCTTTCTCTTTCCTTCCTTCCTTCTTTCTCTTTCCTTCTTCCCCCTGCTTAAGAATACAATTTAAGAGGAATTCCAAACTATCTTTCCACTGTGAAATGAAGCCAAGACTAGGCCAATGCAAAAAAGTGAAAGCTCTCTCAGCAAGTCTGCATTGGCATAGTATTTGAAAAAAGTTTTTTTTCCTTTCTTGGACACTATTTCTCTTTACTTGAATTCCACTACTGGAAGAAATATGAAGATGTGAAAGTGGAGATGTGAACAGATTTCTAAGCTGTATTGATAGGACTGATAATTTGAGGATTGCAACTGGCTTGCATAGTACTATGATTTCCTAAGACCATCTTTTTATTTCTGATGTATCTCTCCATCCCACTTCTAAACATCATATAATCATCCCCTGCTGGTTAATTACCATGATTAATGATTAATCAAAATCCATCAAAAACTACATAATTGTTTGAGATGAAAAGTACTCTTAAAGATTATCTGTTACATGATCCCTGCCATAACCAGGGACATCTTACACTAGATCGAGTTGTTCAAAGACTTGGGCAACCTTTAAACACTTCCAATGATAGGTCATTCAAAAATTCTCTGGGCAACTTGTTAAAGTGTCTCTGGATCTCAACCATGAAGAACTTCTTCCTTATATCCAAATTAAATCTACTCACTTTCCATTTAAAATCATTACCACTTGTCCTGTCACTGTGAATCTTGGTAAAAAGTCTTTTTTCTGTCTTTCTCGTAAGCCTCCTTGATATATTGAAAGGCTACAACAGTGTCTTCTTAGAGTCTTCTCTTCTGTAGGATGAACAACCCCAGCTTCCCTGTAGTGCTCCAGGCCTACAGTTATATTTTGATCCTTCTTGTGACACCCTCTAACAGGCCCATGTTTTCTTGTACTGGGGTACCCAGAGTCATATGTGGCCCTCCTGGTATGGTCTCCTGGGAACAGAACAGAGGGAGCAATTACCTGCATCCACCTGTTCACCTCATTTTTTTTTTATACAGCTCAGGTTACAACTGACTTTTTGGGATACAAAAACAAACTCATTTCCAGTTTTTCATCCACCAAGTTTTTATTTGACAGACTGCTCCCAGCTGATTCATCTCTTAGTTTGTACTGACAGTTGTGAACCTAGAACAGCTAAACTTCTTGAGCGCCCTGAGGACCCTGCTTAATTCCATAATGTCCTAAACATATTACACTACACTGTGATTACGGTTAGCGTTTGGACAAGCCCATAAGAGGCAAATAATTGATGAAGGCACAGAGACTACTCTTATGCCATCTCACATATAGGCAAAGGGCAGTTTAAATGTGCAACACATTTGTGCTCTATACATAGGAAGTTGGTATTGAGTGTCATTCTGTTTAATATCTTTGTTGATGATCTGGGTGAGAGAACTGAGTCTACCCTCAGTAAGTTTGTAGATGACAACAAGTTGGAAGGAACTGTTGGGTAGGAAGCCGTAGAGATGAATCTTTACAGTCTGGGTCAATGAGCTGAGGCCAATAGGATGTTGTTCAACAAGGCTAAGTGCTGAGTTCTGAACAACAACCCCATGCAACATTACAGGCTTAGGGCAGAGTGACTGAAAACTTGTGTGGAGGTGCTGACTGACCCTCAGATGAACATGAGTCAGCAATGTGCCCAGGTGGTTAGTAGCATCCTGGCTTGTATTAGAAACAGAGCATCCAGCAGGAGCAGAGGGGTAATCGTCCCCATGTACTCAGCTCTGGTGAAGCTGCACCTCAACAGAAGGACTGTTGTGGCAAGGTGGGGTAGGCCTTTTTTTCTAGGTAACTCACAATATGATGAGAGGGAATGGTTTTGAGTTCAGGTTGGATATCAGGAAAAACATCTCCAAAATAGTGAGTGGGCACTGGCACAGGCTGCCCATGGAGGTGGTGTTCAAGAAATGTGTAGATGAGGTACTTGAAGATATGGTTTAGTGGACAGTCTTGGTGGTGGGTGTGCAGTTGGAGCTCATGATTGTAGGAATCTTTTCCAACACAAATGATTCCATGATTCTGTGATTATAAATCACCATAGTATAAAACAGGTTAGATTAGAAAGGGTAGTAATGAAATGAAATGGAGTGCATGTTTCCTTTTTCTGAATGATTGTAACATTCACTTTTGGCTTGCTCAGAACTGAGTGTCTGTATTATGCTTCTTTACAAAATGAATTTTCCTTTAGCCATGCTATTCCATAGAGATCACTGTAAGAGCCTATTTCTGCTCTTTTGTCTCAAAGTTGGATGGACAAGTCCAGGCAAGTCTTGGACAGCTTTTTTGTTGTTGTTCAGACTTCTGTCATTTTTTCAAATTCTACGGCCCAGTTTTAATAGTCTTTTATTAAAGTTCTGAGAAAAATTTGAGGGGAAGAAAACTGTAGAAAAGTAAAGGCTTAGAGTGCCATCTGGACCTTACTTGAGTAAGAATTTTACTCCATTTACATTGAGAATAAATTAATAATGACAATGCATAACATGCATTAACCCTTGGAAAATCCCTCTGCATAGTACATGGAACTGATACTGATTAAAGCAGAAATCCCACACGTGTTTTTGTCCTGTTTTAGATTACTCAGGTCTTAGGAAGACAGTGCTTCATGCATAGCCAAAAATAAATACATCTTTGACAAATCACGTCATTTTTGAATAATTTATTTTGTAGAAGGAAAAAAGAAATTCCCTGTATATCCAGCAAAAAATAGTAAAATGAATTTATTATTTGTTAGGGAAAGATTAGTTTCTTTCTGGAAAATAGTAGGATTTGTCCTGTTATCTTAGTAAATTCCAAACTTTTGGAAACATCAGAACTATGGAGGTCAGCACTGTTACTTTACTTTTTATTTTTTTATTTTTTATTATTTTAATATATATATATATATATTTTAATCTGTCTTAGATTTCCTATATGGATTACCTTTACAGAATTCAATAACTCATATTTTTAGGCACACACACTTTTCCACTGAGAAAGAATTAAGATCCTTGAAAGACAGACATTAAACAAACTTATTTACTGCAAAGCTCAACAAAAGCTTGCACTTTGATTACAAAATTGCACAAATACAACTGACCTCTTCTATATTCTCTGTATTATACATTATATATATATTTTTTCCCATTGTTTTAATTCATTCTCAGCACATCAATTCTTCTAAGAGCACTGAAAAATATTAATGAACCAGTGATATGACTTTACTGCAATCTGTACAACACCTCATAGCTCCA
This sequence comes from Excalfactoria chinensis, assembly GCF_039878825.1. NCBI lineage: Eukaryota > Metazoa > Chordata > Aves > Galliformes > Phasianidae > Excalfactoria > Excalfactoria chinensis. The sequence continues at coordinate 9,447,214 of NC_092825.1, read as the reverse complement.
AGAAAGAGTGAAGCTCCATTAATAGAAGACAATCACCTCTCAGCCTCCTGCCTGATAGAAAGATCAGGCAGAGGGCAGCTGTAAAATTATGTGATGAGTGTGTGGTTTAGGTGTGGGGAATGGATATGAAATGATGAGGTGTTTTGCAAAAGATCTAATGGAATACCTATGGTTGAACCAGGCCTTTGAATGGGATAAGTCTGACCACATAGCAAAAAAAGCAATGTCAGATACCTATCTCAACAACAAACATCTACAATATAGATGTTAGTGATAGAATATTGAATACAATATAGAAGTTAGGTGAGATGGGATTTTTCAGTTATCAGACTGCTCAGATTTTCTTTGTAATATCTTTGACAGAAGCATAATTATCATTTTAAAGATGGGAAATTGCAAAGGCCAAGGAAAAAAAGGAAAAAAAAAAAAAAAAAGGTTTTAGTGTGACTTCTAAATAGGCAGGAAACTAATTGAATGGTTTCTAGAACCCTGTCTGACCTGTTAAAAGGCAGAATAAGACACCTAAGCAAGGAGTAAAAATACTTGTAGATCATTGGGACCTTTTCCAAAATGTAGTCATTGGGGTTTTTTTATACAAAACTTGCAAGGACTACTCCTTTTGTAGTTTACTGAAGGACAGCAAAAGACCCCCACATCCTCTGTGACAAAGTTCTCTTCACAAGGCTTAGACTTTTTCAGATATCATTTCCTTCTGTTTTCCTTAAAAAGTAAGTGTATGCTTGTACTGTCATCAGTCTTCAGTGATGCTCAGAATATTTACAGGCACCTGCATAAAAACTGCAGCAATATTAGGTCTGCCTTTTAACAATTATTTTCAAGAAAAACAACAACAACAACAAAACAAAAAACCCTCAGATTCTACAAAGTGCCTATCATTTCCATTGAACTTGCACAGTTCTGTTAAAACACAATCTCATTCTATCTAGTAAAGCTGCTATTTTGTTTTGCTCTTTTTCATCTTTTGTTGTTTGTGCATCCTAAATTTTCAGTGAAGTATGCGACTGGAGACTTCTGAGGGGATAGTGTCAAATTAAAGCTTTACATGATACAAAGGGTGACATTTCAGAATACCTCTTTATGACTTATTTCACAGAACAGACATGTTATTAAGTGCAACACATACATTTTCTATTTTTAAAGCATGAATGAATAGGTTATGATAGCAGCTGGCAGCAAAAGGAAAGGAGAAAAATCCACAAGTATTTCATACACAACCAGTGTCCCTTGCTGTGTAGAATTATTCTGACATAGGTATTGTCAGATTGCCAATGTGAAGTCTCGGCAAAGCATCTCAGTGGGCTCCCGTGTGACCATCCATACACTGTGTAGGGCTTTTCTTTGGAAATGCTCATTTTAGTATTGCATATGCATTCAGCTTGAGACAAATGGACCGAAACTGGCCCTGCATTTGGCCCTACAAGTGGTCTAACATCCCAGACATGAAGCTGAAAGACCCTGATCCTGTTCTTACTGTGGTTACCACTCCTTTCTAAGTCCTTGCTTCAGTGAGTGACTTTTTTAGGATTCCCAGTTTTTCTATTTCAGAGTTTTTCTCAAGCACCAAGTAACTGGTCATTGTGACTGGCGCATATATTCTTAAGAGCTAGCACTTAAAGTTAAGTACTTAGATAAGTGTTAAGCAAGAAGTAATGGTGGCTTTTTTGTTATTGTTTTGTTTCTTTATTCGAAAGCAACCTTCATAAAATATATATTATTCAAAAATTGTGACTCTCCCAAGGTAACAGTGCTATCAGTGCCTTACATTATCCTCTTTCACAGGTATGTACAAAAACCTGCAGTCCTCAGCCCAGTTTTTGACTAAGTAAGTATATGTATATCACTGTGGAATCTGTGCCTTTGAGTGAAAGAGCATCTAAAGGCAACTCTCAGCCATGTGAACTATATAATCTGGATTCTCAAGGTTTTCATTGGTTTAGCTTGTAATTATATAACTAACTAGGGCTCTTTCCAGAGAAAAAACATCCAAATATAAGCTTTACTCATGATTCAAATCAAACAAATGCTCAGCTTTCTAACTTTCAAAAAACTTTTACTAAGTTTCTGTTATGTACCTCAATTTTGTCAAAGATGTAGATATCTAAATGTCTTTATTTAAGTTATTTATCCAAGGCAACAGAAGCAAAAAGTCTGCCCATATTTCATCATCAAACATCAGTCAGCTTGCCTTTCTCAGCTTCATACTGTTTACAGAATAATTGGCTAAAATTAGAGGAGGCTGTAAACCAAACTGTATGCATCTAAGGACTGTTTTATTGAATTTACATTTTAAAAACCCACAGTGGATTTGACTGAAAAAAATAAAATAAAATAAATAAAAATGTGGTGGAGAAGTTGAATTATCCTTGTAGCTGTCTTTTTTTCCTGTCATAAAACCAATGGCCTTGTATAAAACCTAAGGTTTTTTTGTTTTTTGTTTTTTTGTTGGTTTGTTTTTCTGGGAACTTAAAAACTTATGAATTTTAATGGATTTACAGCCTGATGATCTGAAATGAGAAAGCCAAAAGAGTGGAAAATTTTACTTCAAATTTAAGAGTAAGAATCATAAGCTTTGATGAATCTAACTATGCACTTCAAGAAAATTATGGAGCTATAAAGATTCATACCAACAGAGGCTATCTTCCTGGTATACTAGGTCACTGTCAGACAAACTGTCAACCTCTTTCTTTCTTTCCTTACTCACACAGTTGTTTCATTTTATACTCGCTGGCATAAACTCCCCATAAATTCCACTGCTTTGCTATGAAGTATGGCTTCCATCTTGACTGACTCACTCTGCCTCTCTTGAAGCAGTTACCATGCTGACACTTCTGGAGGAATAACACAGAAGCTATTAGTGCAGATATAACTTATTAATAGCCCTTTGCCTTTTATATCAACAGCAAAGTAAAAAGAGCAAATGAGATGCCACTCACAAGTTTGTAACTTACGTTCACATCCAGAAGCTGGATGCTGCTCTGGGCACACTGGCTTCCAAACCTTGCCTTGTGGCAGCCCACATCAGTGATTCACAGCAATGCAAACCTTCTTGTGAGACTGCACATGCCACCTCAGATTACTTTGCTGTTGATGTAAAAACCAAAAGACTACTAATATTTTTCCTACCTGTAAGCAGTGTAATTTTCCTATCTCTGGATCACAGGATGAGTGGTTTTCTGATCAGCTCCTCTACTCGTGTATTTCTCCTGGCAAACTGCTTTGGCTAAAGGTGTGGAAGATGGATAGCTTCTAGTCAGGATTTTTGGGAGGTGAAAATAAGAGTCACAGGCATGCAATAAATGTACCAGTTTTTGTAGATGAGGTATATCATTTGTCTATTTATATTAAAGAAAAGATTTTGGAGAGGAGGGCCAAGAATATGATCAGAGGGCTGGAGTATTTTATGAGAAAACATTTTATGATTATAGTATTCTATGATTTAACATAGTCCTATATACACAGCTCCCATTATCTCACTTTAGTTTGCTTGAAGCCAATAGTACATGGATATGGATGTCACATCACAAGTGTTTGTTCCTAGCACATACATCTGATGTGACTGAGCTGAGCTGCCTGCTTAACCTCTTTCATTCACAGTACCTGGGGGAGGTGAATGGACTTAGTCTGTGACACAGCCTTTTAATATCATCTCCCAGCTCTTTCTGTTAAGCCTTTTAGACAGACTCTAAGATCAGCCTCAGGTCCAAACAGAGCTGTTGGGAAGACTTCTGTGAGTGCAGTTTGCAATTGCTGTGCATATTGCCAGCACAGAGCTGAAGTAGGATGCACTGTGCCTCCTGTCACTTCAGTGGAAGTTGGCAAGTGCTACAGGTGGAAAGATCGTGGTCTCAGAACTGGGAGCAACACTGGAGAGGAACTATACTCCTTTCCAAAATATGAGAATGTAGAAAAGGAATAATTAACCATTTGGAAACGCCAATACATTTTTGGTGAGATATACATCACTCTGAAAATAATGCTCACTATTTATTTACGTGGAAACTACAATAGATGCAAAGAGCACATCGAGAGCATTTGATGTAGTAGGTTCTCATCTACAAAATACTATTTTTCAATATAATCACCAATGTTTGCTATGTGTTTTCACCAGTGATGAATGAAAGCCTGCTTTATCTCAAAGGAAATGTGAATAAGATCTAAGAATCTGATCCATACGTTTTAAAGCCAGAGTGTTTATTATAATGTTTTGAGCCAATCACTTGCATTGAAAAGATGGCTTTTGTGCAATATAGCCAGGAATATTTATGTGTTTGTTTGAATTTCAGCCTGTTTCTGACAAGGCTTCTCTGTTTTATTCCCTTACGTAGAGGGTTTCAAAACTGTAAAATACAGAGTTAAACCCAATGTACTTCACATCCAAGGGTCTTTGCAATTAATATTTGATCCTGGGTGCATCTGCAAGACTTTTTTTTTTTTTTTTTAATTCAGTCTGGCTTCAAAAAGTACTGAGAAAACTGTTTAATACTAGGAATTTGTTTGATGCTATAAGCCTGGTGGGCCAGCTTCGTGCATGCAGTCCCACTGTAAAGGTGCTTCTTCAGCCAAGGCCATGGCCTGTGGTGAACCAGAGCTAATGGCTGGGGGTAACTGGCCTGTAATCTAGGATGATGTGTTTTTTTTGTTTTGTTTTGTTTTGTTTTTTCTAAGTTTTATTGTGTAAGCTTTTTGCCTGTAGTGGTCTCACCATTGAATTCCCGTTTCCTGTTAACCACAAGTAAAAGAGTGAAATGCTTGTGGTTGTGAGCCCCAGACTAACTGACCTAGTGCAGCCCTGAAGAGATTTGGGTTATATTTGTTGAGTGTTTAAGTGTCTCAGATATCCTCTGATGCTTTATACAATTGATGCTTTGGTTACAGATGGGCTGTAACCCCCAGGTGGGAGAATTCACCCTCACACACAATTTTAATCAGCATAAAGCAAGCTGTGTAACACTCTGTTAGACTCTGAAGCAACTTCTGAGTCAAAACTGTGCTTACAGGGGCTGAGTTTGTAAGGCTGGAACAGTTATTTATTTTACAGACAGAAGTAGCGTATGACGAAAAACATTTTTCTATTGTAGTTGGTAGAGGCCAGTGAGTGCTCAACCACTCACAAATCTCTCATTCATCATTTCTAAGATCTACACCAGTTCTTTGCAACTGCCAGGGGCAACTGGCTACCATGTTACAGTCTGCAAAAATACTAGCAAAGTCATTAACCTGCTAGCATACATATAAATCTGGAAGTAGATAAAAAATCTTATCCACAATTCAAATGAATAAATAAGATGGAAGTTTTTCACAGTTTGGATCAAAAAATTGGTTTTATTCTCCCAGGTGGCCACTGAGAGGACCTTGGGACTGTGTCAGAGGAAGTTTAGGTATTGAAAAATTGTTAAAAATTAAATGAGTAATAAATCTTTGGTGACCTCTGCAAGAAGAAAGAAATACACTGAGGTTCCTATATATATATATATGTTGAGTATGAATATTATTTGTTCTGTTCTTTTGCCATAAACAAAATCCTCAGCACATTGCTGTCCAAAGCTCTGTGTTTTTATACAACTGTGATACATGGTGCCACATTTTACCAAGAACTTGCATTTACAAGGAGATGCAGATAAAGAGCTACCAAAGAAAGGATGGAGTGCAGGTACCTGAACTTGGAGCAGTGACCTCAGAAGAGCAGAACTGAAATGCATGGGCTTGTTGTAGTTGTTAGATTTGGTTTTGTTCTTTAATTATTATCTCAGTGCATGAACTTCTAAGAAGGAGGAATGCTCTGGCCTTAAATTTGATCTCAGATTATTTCATGGTATAAAATGCATACCTCAAAGTGAAAGAAGTACTTTGAAGTTATTCCTATGTAGTGCTATAACTCCTGTTTAGATAACATAGCATGTCACAAAATCTTTCCACTGACATCAGCGGGCAGCACATGTGGAGATGCTCATGTGTCTTAAGTTTGCAGGACATGGATCTCATATATTCATTATTTATTTATATATTGTCATAATATTTTTGTTTCTATTTCTATCTTCCTTGTACTTTAAACAAAAACTCCGTCCACTTCATGACTATGGTCTGGTATGGAGAACAAGAAGGCTGCTGAATTTCAGTGCAGACTGTAGTAAGAAAAATCTAACTTTAATCCATTTTTGTATGTCTTACAGTTAAAAATAAAGTCTCTGACAGAAAGTCACATATGTATTACATTATCTCACATTCATCTTTCTAGCACTGATTATATGTGCTTCTCCGTGCTTATGAAATATTATCTATGTATTTATTTCCTGAAAAAATGTTCTGAGAAACTTACCGAGTCACTGAACTTGTGACTTGTGAATTCTGGGGTATGTGCTTTTTGTGACAGGCAACACTTCCACTAACAAACAATGGTGATTAAAAGCAGTCTAAAAATCAAAGGTGCACAAAGGGCAGAAAAAGAAGAAAGGAACACACCCCTCACTCCTCCAGAAAAAAGGGAAGAAACCTTACCTTTTTTTTTTTTTTTTTTCTCTCTCTCTTTAAGGAACCTCTCATAACTCCCTGAGTTTAAAACTCAGAACCTGGGTCTGAGAAGTTCAGCTGTCTGCCATTTTTAATTTATTTTATTTTTTTAAAATAGAATAATTAAATAAATTGGAGATTAAAAGCTCAGAAATTAATTGTTTATGGAACAAAATCTAGTATTTAAAAAATGAAAAAATAAATGTTTTTTGTTTGTTTGTTTTTTTTTTTCAAATGTTTTGCTTTCATTGGGTTAAAATACTGTAAATACCATTCAGCATGAGAGTGAATTTAGTATAGTTAATTGAATCTGGTCATTTGCGTTTGCTGATGGACAATGAAGGTCCTAATATATTCTCAGGTTTAATCACAGAATCACAAAATCACAGAATTGTAGGGGTTGGAAGGGACCTCTAGAGATCATCGAGTCCAACTCCCCTGCCAAAGCAGGCTCCCTACACCACGTCGCACAGGTAGGCGTCCAGGCGGGTCTTGAATATCTCCAGAGAAGGAGACTCCACAACCGCCCTGGGCAGCCTGTTCCAGTGCTCCGTCACCCTCACTGTAAAGAAGTTCTTGCGCACATTTGTGCGGAACTTCCTATGCTGAAGTTTCAGCCCATTTCCCCGAGTCCTGTCCCCATGCACTACTGAAAACAGACCAGCCTCACCACTATGGCTCCCACTCTTCAGGTATTTATAAAGCTGGATCAAGTCCCCTCTCAGCCTTCTTTTCTCAAGGCTAAACAGACCCAGTTCCCTAAGTCTCTCCTCGTAGGGGAGATGCGCCAGGCCCTTCACCATCTTTGTGGCCCTCTGCTGGACTCTTTCCAAGAGATCCCTGTCTTTTTTGTACTGGGGAGCCCAGAACTGGACACAATATTCCAGATGAGGCCTCATCAGGGCAGAGTAGAGGGGGAGGATCACCTCCCTCGACCTGCTGGCCATGCTCTTTTTAATACACCCCAGTTTGCCATTGGCCTTTTTGGCTACAAGGGCACACTGCTGGCTCATGGCCAACCTGTCGTCCACCAGGATGCCCAGGTCCCTCTCAGCAGAGCTCCTCTCCAGCAGGTCTTCCCCCAGCCTGTACTGGTGTATGCAATTATTTCTACCTAGGTGCAAGACTCTATTGCTTTTGTTAAACCTCATCCGGTTTCTTACTGCCCAGCTCTCCAGCCTGTCCAGGTCTCGCTGAATGGCAGCACAGCCTTCAGGCGTGTCAGCCAATCCTCCCAACTTCGTGTCATCAGCAAACTTGCTGAGGGTGGTCACTATACCCTCATCAAGGTCATTGATGAAGATGTTCAACAAGACCAGACCCAGTACAGACCCCTGAGGGACGCCGCTAGTCACAGGCATCCAGCCGGACACCACACCATTAATGACAACCCTCTGCACTCTGCCAGTCAGCCAATTCTCGATCCACTTCACCGTCCACTCATCTATCCCATACTTCCTCAGCTTTGTTATAAGGATGTCATGGGGGACCGTATCAAAAGCCTTACTGAAATCAAGGTAGACTACATCTACTGCTCTCCCCCCGTCCACCCAGCTAGTGACATCTTCATAAAAGGCCACCAGGTTGGTCGAGCACGAACTCCCCTTGGTGAACCCATGCTGAGTACTCCTGATAACCTCCTTTACTCCCAGTTGCCTGGAGATGGCATCCAACACAAGCTGTTCCATCACCTTCCCTGGGACAGAGGTGAGGCTGACTGGCCTATAATTACCCGGGTCATCCTTCTTGCCCTTTTTGAAGACCGGAGTGACATTGGCCATCCTCCAGTCTTCAGGCACCTCCCCAGTTCTCCAAGACCTCTGAAAAATTAAAGAGAGCGGCTTAGCAATAACCTCCGCCAGCTCTCTCAGCACCCTCGGGTGCACCACATCAGGTCCCATGGATTTATGGACATTAATGTTTCCTAAGCACTCACGGACCACCTCCTCCCTGACTAAAGAGAAATCTCCCATTCCCCAGATTCTCTCATCAACCAATAGGGTCTGGGATTCCTGGGGGAGAGCCCTTTCACTAAAGACAGAGGCAAAGAAGGCGTTCAATATTTCCGCCTTCTCAGCATCCCCCGTTACCAGAACACCCCCCTCACTTGGTATGGGGCCCACATTCTCCCTAGCCTTCCTTTTGCTGTTAATGTACTTAAAGAAGCCTTTTTTATTATCCTTTATCTCCTTAGCTAGATTCAGCTTCAGGTGGGCTTTAGCCTTCCTGGTCGTATCTCTGCAGTCCCTGACTACATTCTTATATTATTCCCAAGTGGCCAGACCCTTTTTCCACATATCATGTACTTTCTCCTTCCTGCAGAGCTTGCACATGAGGTCCTTACGCATCCACACAGGTCAATATATATGAATATATATATAATATATATATAAATATATATAAATAAATATATACATCTTCATCTGTTTAACTATCATAAAAGCAGACATTCCTGAGATTCATCTTCAGTGATTTTGGCCAACAGTGGCTTGACATCATTAATTACTTATTTCTGAATCTGAAGAGATTTACAAAAAGATAGAATTGTTTTCTCTGGGACGGAGGTAGGAGTCATGACCTACATTTTTGAGTATGACATGGATAATGATCTGATTCTGTGATAATTTAGAAAATGACTTGAGTTCTTCTGATACTATCAAACAATGAACATTCAAGCTCCCACCCAGTTCTCAAGAGAGCTGTGAATAGAGGTTGTTTGTGTTATTCTATCACAGTACCTGAATGCCTCCCATATTTCATGGCTTATTAGCTTTCTGGGGTATATACCATTTTTGAGTATGTATAAAAATAAAAGCTGAGCTTTTATCTTGGGGTTTTTGACACCTAGACAAAAAACAGGATCTGAGAGATGTGATTTTTGCTTTTCCTCAACAATACTGCTTACTCTTCTGTGGGAATTACAAACTCTTAATGCTGAACATGACTTTAAATAATGGAAATACTGACATCTTTCCCCTACCCACAAAATATAACTGGAGATCAACTCATGCAGCAGGGAAATGCCCTTAAAAAAAAGATTCCAACAACTCTGTAAAGTTGGAAACAAATAATAAGTAAGTTGTCAGCACTGGTATAATATGATGTAAGCCCCAGATGTCTCATACACTGGGTAGTTTCTACTGTATGAGACACAATAAAGGCTGAGAAGCTTCAGCAGTGGAACTGACAGCTCTTGTCACTGATGTCCATGCCCACCTTCAGAAGGAGTACTGGGAAAACAGGCACATGCCCAGCCAAAGTCAGTGGGTACATGAAGAATGGGATAGTGGGATAGACCTTCACCTGTGGATCAACTTCACAGCTGCCATCATATCTCAGGCAATATAAATGTTGAGAAGTTGTTTAACAGTCCCCTTTCTAATGAAAAAAAAAAAAAAAACCAACAAAAAAAAAACAAAAAAAACCAAACAAACAAAACAAAACATATTTTAAACCAAAAGAATTACTTCACAGCCTTTATCCAGCAAGTCCAGACATAATTGATTGCTTTGGAAAGAGTTCAGCTTCACAGAGGAATTGTTGGATACATCATCATCTTTTCTTACACCACAATGTAATGTCACAAATTATTTATCAGCCTTCATTTGTGATTGCATTTGACCTTTATGCTTAGTACATACTAAAATACATTTATTACCTCAAAAATGTAAAAAAATATTGCTTTAGATGGAGGTAGGAATGTAGCTGTAGCATTTTCTTTGCAATTGCTATAGTAGGGACATGGATTTGTTAAAATGAACTAGGCTCACAGCCTTCCATTCCACTCACAGTAGTTATTTCCCTCTGATTTGATGTATCACCAAATGCCACACAAGTCTTGAGATGTCATAGATTTTAAGAAGGAATTTACTGATAATTTTGCCATTTGTTGAAATAACAAAAAGAATCTCACTTTTTTTCACCTTTTTTTTTTTTTTTTTTTTTCCCATTAGAATGATTACAAATGGTTGTGGGGTCTTTTTTTGAGAGTTTAAATTAGTAGTTCTTAGAACAGTATTTTTTATCTTTTCTGAACATGCAAGTATGTAACCACATAACAAAAGATAAAAGTAACAGTGATATCTCAAGCATGAAGAAGCCTTAAAAAGGGGCATAATTGAACCTCACTATAGAATCACAGAATCACAGAATCACAGAATTATAGGGGTTGGAAGGGACCTCTAGAGATCATCGAGTCCAACCCCCCTGCCAAAGCAGGCTCCCTACACCACGTCGCACAGGTAGGCGTCCAGGCGGGTCTTGAATATCTCCAGAGAAGGAGACTCCACCACCTCCCTGGGCAGCCTGTTCCAGTGCTCCGTCACCCTCACTGTAAAGAAGTTCTTAAGGCATAAATGCATTAGCTGTTAAATACTTTTACCCAGTAAGAGTATCTGAGCATATACTTGGCTTTATGCATGTGCAGTGTACCCCCCAGCAATACGGTAAAATGAGTGTTAGATTTAAAGCAAGAGCTCCAGTTCTGTAATTTTCAGACAATTGACCACAATGACCATTTTGTGGAAAAAACAGATGATATTACTAGAAACCTCAGAAAGCTTTTCCATAAATAAAACTTCTATTTTAATCACAAATGCTTCTTGAATTGTGAAAGCTAGAAATGAAGGTGAGGCTTCTGTCTCTTAATTGTTAATAATGCAACAGAGGTGGAGAAAAAACCCATATCACAGAATCATTGGGTTGGTTTGGAAGGTACCCCAAGGATCATTAAGTTCCAAGCCCTCTGCTGTGAATAGAATCATATAGTCATATAATCATATAATCATATAATCATAGAATCATAGAATCACAAGGTTGGAAAGGACCTACAAGATCACCTAGTCCAACTGTCCTCCCATTACTGTAGCTACAGCAAACAACTAAACTATATCTTGTAGCTAAGAGTTGCCAACTGCTAGGTCAAGAACTAGATGAGGTTGTTAGGGCCCTGTCCAACCTGGCTCTTAACACCTCCAGGGTCAGGGCATCCACAACCTCTCTGAAAAGCCAGTGCCAGCACCTCACCTGTCTCTCACTGAAAAACTTCCCCCCAACATCTAATCTAAATCTTCTCTCTTTTAGTTTAAAATCATTTCCTCTTGTCCTGCCACTGTTTGTCTATGTAAAAAGTTGATTTACCTCCTTTTTATAATCTGCTTTTAAATACAGTAAGTCCATAATGAAGTCCGCCTGCAGCCTTCTCTTCTCCAGATTGAGCAAGTCCAGATCCTACATCCTGTCTTCCTAGGATAGATTCTCAGGCCCTCTAATCAACTTTGTAGCCCACCCGGGAAGCTCAACATCTTTATTGTAGCCAGTTTTCCTTTCTCATTTATCAGAGGAGGTGCTCTTTCTTTGGCCTGGCTCTTCTGATCAAAGTATCTGTGGAACACCTTACTGTTGTTTCTAACTTTACCTAACAAGCTTACTTCCATCTGTGCCTTTCCTTATTGCATTTCTGCATGTCTGGATAGCATCCCTGTACTCTTCCTAGGTATCACATCCTGTTTCTACTACCTGTAGATGCATTTTTTTTTCCCCTCCATTTGTCCAGCAGGTCCTTGCCAATCCAAACTGGTTTCCTGCTTCTCCTGCTTGATTTCTGATTCTGAAGGATGGAGACCTCCTGCACTCAAAGAAAGGCATCCTTCAAAGAACGGCCAATTTTGCTTCACTCCTTTTTCTCTAAGGACAGCTTCCGAGGAGAACCTGTCCAACATTTCTTCAAAAAGCCTGAAGTTCACTCAACTGAAGTTCATGGGTCCTGACTCTACTTCTTGCCAGTCCCCCATTCCTCATGAACTTAACCAGGAAATGGTCGCTGTGGCCCAGGGTGCCTCTAATCTTAATGTCTTTAATGATCTCCTCTGTACTGGTGAGCACTGAGACCAGCAACACATCCCCTCTGGCTGATCTGTCCAGTACTTGAACCAGAAAGTTATCACTGATGGACTCCAGGAGTCTCCAGGATCACCTGCAGTTCACTGTGTTGTTTTCCCTACAGGTATCCAGGTGGTTGAAATCCTCAAGAAAGATGAGAACCTGCGAGTGCAACACTTCTTGTAGCAAGAAGGTCATGTCAACAAGCCTTGATCAGGTGGCATGTAGTAGACCCTGATCACCAGGGTCCCTTAGTGGACCAATCCCTAATTTTAACTCACAGGCTCCCAGTCTGTTCCTGACCGTTTCACAGAGGCTTCACGTTTATCCTCTTTTTAACATAGAGGGCAACTCCCCCATTCCTTCTAAAAAGGCTATAGCCCTCAGTGGTGCTAATTGTATTCCAGTTTGTGAATTGTCCCACCATGTTTGCATGATAGCAATAAGATCATAGTTTTCCAAGTGCACCATGGTTTCCAGCTCCTCCTGATTACTTCCTATGCTGCATGCGTTGGTATAGAGGCACTTCAGTTGGGCTTTCAGACACTTTACTTTCCAAGAGGAGCCCTCTCACAAACCTCCAGGACAAGTGAGGTTTTCCCTCACTGCTTTCTAAAATGACAGTTTTTCCTGGCTCTGTCATTCAGCAGTGCATCCCATTCCCCCAGCAGCTCTAGTTTAAAGCTTTGTTGATGAGCCCAGACATCTTGCTGCCTAGCATATTTTTGCCCCTTCAGGTCAGTTGGCAACCTGGGCAACCAGGTCTAGTAAATTGATAGTTTGGTGGCCCTGCCTGGCAGGGGGGTAGAGATTCATGATCCTTGAAGTCTCTTCCAACCCAGGCCGCTCTGTGATTCTGTGATTCTGTGATTCTGTGATTCTGTCAGTTGCATCGTGTCTCATGTCATCACTCCTGGTTTCTCAAAGGTGCAACTTACTTAGATCGTAGAACCCATAGCCTTCAGTGTGATACCACTCATCCAGTCTGTCATTTGACTGACTTATTCCATTCCTTCTGCCTGGGTGCTATTCTCTAACAGGGAGAACTGAGAACACTGTTTGCTGTCCCAATCCCTTCAGCATCTTCCAAAGGCATGTAAAGCTCTTTTTGATATATAACAGCCTCATGAAACTCAGCTTGAAAGGCCAGGAGAGGATGATAGTGGTAGTCTGGCTTTATCATACTTGATATCCTTGTCTTGATGTCCCAAATGTGGGCCCCTGGCAGGCAGTAAGCCTCTCTAGAGAGGTTATTCGGGCAGCAGGTGAGTGTCTTAGTGCCTCTCAGCAAAGAGTCTCAAATTATTAAGACCCTTTGCCTTTTTCTATCAGCACCTGTCTTGATTTGGTTTATCAGCTGGACCTTTCTAATGTGATCATCCTGTTCCGGTATCAAGTTGCCATCCATACCTTCTTCTCTTTCTCACACCAGAGCTTGAAATCTATTGGTTAGTGGGACCTTAGTAACAAGGGAAGTCTTCTCCTTTTTTCCCAAGCAGAGTTGAAGTTCCAGACTTTCTCACTCTGCACGTTTACCCTCTCTCAGATAGGAAGCCTGCTTATGTTCCTTCCTTGAATGGGTGGGGGTGAGTTCCCATTGCTCCTGGCCCTGCCCCTGCCATGTCAAAGTGCTGCCACCACAAGGAGGTCAATATTGCCCAGCATCAGCACCATGATGGGTGCTCCCCTTGCCTTGCAAAGCTGTTCCACACTTGGTACAGCATGCACCTGACGCAGAGCAGAGCACCTCACAGGAAAGCTCTTCCTCAGTCCATCACAGCTGATGAGCTAGAAATTATCTACTCAGTGTAGTGCTATCATTATGGATCAGGCCCTGCGCAACATTACTTAGCTGTGATGTCCCTGTTCATTTCAGGGGAGTTGGACTTGATGGCCTTCAGAGGTCCCTTCCAACTCTAAGGAAGGATTCAATCATTCTACGATTCTATGATTATCCATGACATTATAATAAAAATAAATGATTTTTTTTTTCATCTTTGCTTTTCTTGGGAGAAAAAAAAACTCAACAACATATGCTTATGAATTTATTCTAATATCTATACTTTTTAAAAATACAGACTTTGTGTTTTACTAATTGAAACACATAAATAAATATCACATTCAGTGAATGCTCTTGCATCTCTATCAGACTAGGTAAAAAAACATAGGGACCCAAGATGAAAGATGAATCACCTTAAAAAATATTAGTCATGAATCCTAAAGAAAAAACCATGAGACAAAGCATCGGTGAAGTCACTTTAAAAATATTCAGATGATTTTATAGTCTGTTTCTCAACAGCTCCATCTGTTTCTATTCCATTTAAATGCAAATTAGACTTCTATAACCTCTGGGTTCTTAACAGATGTTGTCATGAAGTTGAGCATTTTTACATAAGCAAAAGCAAAATAAATTAATTTCAGGCCACCCAATGTTTCCAAAAGGCAACAGCCTGGCACTTCCAGATTGTATTACTGCTTGCAAAACATTCTAGACATACTTTTATTTTTATTTTTTTGTGGCTTTAATTATGAATTTCATCTGTCAGGTTTCCCTCTGATCACTGGCAAGTAATACCATCAAACACAGAGGCTGATTCTGGTTCTGTTGTGTGTTGGTGCGCAGAAATGATTGAAAGAAGCCTGTAACCACTGCAAGCAGCAGCACCGTAGTTGTGCTGCTGAGCATACGGTTTGCAGTTTGCTAGCGTCTGATGGGCTATGAAGAAGAAGGAATGCATTGGATATGCTGCTAGCAGAGAACAATTGTCATTGTCCCGAATGATGGGATGTGGACAGGACAAACAAGCCTCACTGGACATCAATACAAGACTCAAAGAGCTTCTGCTTGCACGCTGTTCATTGTCAGTACAATCTGACATCTCACAGATTAAACTTTTATGACAAAAAGGTTTTAAGTTTTTTACCACTCTTAGCCTAGTGAAAGAATAACTATCTTTTCTAGCTTGGTTAAGAGTTCCCTAAATATCTCTTTCTTTCCTCACTAAAATAGGTTGGCTTTTCAGAAATGGGTAATCCTTTAGCCTCATCTTGCAGCATCTGCTTTGATAAACAGTTTAGAAAATCCAGACTCCTCAAGTAAATTATTATAACAATGAGGGAATACTAAAAGCAATACAGAAAAATTCAAAGGTTTTAACTGTAGATCATCTAACACACTAGCAAGAAACTATGTTCCTATAATTTAAGTACATTACTGATATACTACTGATCGAACAGCTTTGGTCTCCTGATTTCCTCAGAATATAAATTTTTTCATTTTTTTCAGAAAATACAAATTTCATTTTACCAAGAACCAAAGCTAAGGGTGTCTGATACCCTACAGGATTCTAACTATTAAATTCCCAATTAGTTTTAAGAACAGATCCTGTAACTACTGGAGAAGGACTGTGTCTAGGACTGCACTCATTTCATATTTTGTGCATATTAATGATAATTTACTTGGCTAAATTTTTTATATTGGTTTATTACAAACATACAGAAATGTTGAAGATAAACAGCAGAGAAAAATGCTAACATTACATGGCAATGAAAATATTGTTTCTTATCAACAATCAATTCTATTGTGCATCTTTTTTTTCCTCATTACTTGAAAAAGGATTTATAATCTGTGTTAAAAGAGGTGAATACAGGTGAACTATACAATTGATAATAATAATAATAATAATAATCAGGGAAAGAAAAAGCCTAATGACAGAATATCCATTAATGCAAGACAGCCTCTTCTGGAAACAATAAACGTGCTGATTTGTGGATTTGTGCAGTCCTCTGGATTAGGTTTTCATCCAGGTCAGAACTAGTTTCTATTTAAGACATTCACTCAATAAATGATTTGAGGAAAAAAATACCACACTGTCGGTTCTCCTTCACGCTCTACAAAGGAGGCCTTGCATGAAGGCTGCTTTTAAGCATGGCTTTGCTCCTGTCATCTGCCACAGAAAAGCACAGCAGGGTGGCTTGACCTTGTAAGAACAAAACACAAAGGCACATTTTTAGAAGCCCATAGACAGTACCTAAAATTTATAGAGTTACTTGTGTCTACATACATACTTATACTTATCCCCCAAAATCTCAACAGCTCAGTATGTTAATTTAAGAAATACACTCTCTAGGAGATGTGGTAGCAATTGAAAGACATTCTCTATTGGTTACTTAACTTTCAGTGTTTTCTCAGTGAAATTTTAGGCATCCAGAATCTCAGGTATGATCAGGCTCATTGAATTTCTTGCTGTTAACAGAGGGTGACAGAGAAATAGTCACATCAATTTGATTCTACTAGCACAGATCTTCCTCAGCACTCCCAGAGAAGAACCAGGCAGTGCTGGCACAGACAGTAAATCAGCTCAGCCAAGCAGATCCAGCTCATGGAGAGCAGAAGGCACAGCTGTGGTGACAGATGCATCTTCTCAGCAGACTGCTTAGCTACAGAGCATTTTCATATCTCCACTTCTCATACCTTCACTTTCATATCCTTTACATTTCTGGATGCACAGAGTCAAGCTCAAGAAAAGTAAACTTGTTTAACCACGAGTCAGTAGCCAAAGTAGTGTTCAGGTAATCCTCAAAATAACTAATGTCACCTTTGTTCTCCCATGTTACTGCCCTAACTGTAGGATTATACAAACTTGAGTATAATCACATCTGGATATGGAATTTTTGTTGATTCTATTAACAATATCTTATTATTATTATTATTATTTAAAAAATTACTTTATTAAAAACAAAGTTGTAGCTCAGTCTTGCCTTCTCGTGTACAAAGTGCTTAGCTTAAAGCACAACTATTTTCATTGTGAATGAGGAGACTTTTCTTTCACTGTGATTTACAAGATTGAATTTGGACATAAATATAAGAAACTAATCAAAACCCAAGGCAATTAATGGCATAAATCACAAAATTACAGCATGGTTGAGTACGGCAGGGACCTCCAGGTCCTTCCAGCTCAAACCTTGACCAAGCAGGGACATCCAGATCAAAGTGCCCAGGGCTATGTCCAGGCAGCTTCTGAACATCTCCAAGGACTCCTCCACAGTCTCCCTGGGGAAACTGTGCTCATGCTCTGTCATCCACACAGCACAGAAGTGATTTGTGATGGTTAGATGGAACCTCCTATGATCCAATTTGTGCCTAGTGCCTCTTGTCCTGGCACCATTAAAAAGACACCATACTTAAAAGTGTTCTGACTCACCAGCTAACTTTAGATTCCCAAACCATAGCACCTAACTGCTGAAATGTGATAAAGACAAAATTTGGGACCATAAAAAATATGTAATTGTGATGCTGAAAATGCTGTGTACAACTGTCATCTAAGTAGATATCTAAACTTTGCAGATGTTTTTAGGTCTTAAAGTTCTTCACATACCTATCTTTCCACTTCTTTTCATAACATAATGAAGTGATAAGAACTTCTTAATAAAAAATAATAATTGGAAAATAGTTTGAAGATAGATACATGCTTTTCTATTTACTGTTGTCAAACTGTTTAACCCTGGTAACGCCCGATCTTGTCTGATCTCGGAAGCTAAGCAGGGTCGGGCCTGGTTAGTACTTGGATGGGAGACTGCCTGGGAATAACGGGTGCTGTAGGCTTAAACAGTTTACCACTATTTGTACCCTCAGTTAATGATTCATACCGCACATGATGTCATGATGTAGAATATTGACAGCACAAAACCATGACAACTGTAAATCTTCAACAGCACAAAGGTATGATCTTTCAGGCAGACTTTGAGTTTTATTTCATTTCTGCCTCTCTAAGTGCTCAGGTTCTAGGTTTTATTGCTACCACTGTTAGTAAGAGCTCAGGTTCTCTCACCCACATAAATCCTAAGACTAAAGGTGTCTTAGGAGCACATATTACACTTTTCTGACAAGTACTATAAATTGAAACACATGATGTAGAAGAGGAGTAAGACCCCTTTCACCATTAGCACTACCTCTTTTCTACTTTGGAAGGAAATCAGTGTTCTCCAACCACAGTTTTCTGCAGAACAAGCTTTTCTCAGGATGAGTAATATGGAATTTTTTAGAACTCAGAAGTTTGGCATATCTTCCACTATGTTTGCAGAGGAACGGCTGTTAGAGCAGACATTAGTCTGCATCATTCTCTGGTAGCCTACATTCCATTTTCAGATCATAGTCCTAGGAACACACTGGATCCATCAAAATAGAAAAATCAAGTTTTGAATTCATGTATCACCACTGCTTAGTCTTTCTCAGATCTAGCATCCTTGTGCCTCAGTTTCAATGGAAAGGTTGCACATGCAACTGGAACTACTACCAAACATCTAGTAGATGGTCATCTGAATGGTTCTTTCTGCTCCACTGACCACATTGAGTAGATCCCCAGTGATCAGCCTAGAAACACAGACACCCAGTGAAACACCCAATGTTCACCTACCAAATTCTAGTACCTTTCAAGGTTCTCAAATTTCCATACATGCTATTTCCTATGCTAGAGTTCCAGAAAGCTATCAGATGCAAATGTTGCCATTATGCCACTACTTATCATTTGTGCAGATAAAACAGAATAGGCCAATGCTCCTGATTTGAGATTATGTATTGGTATCTTTCCAGGCAGAGCTGAACCTCAGCTTCCTGCAGTTTTCTCCTAGAACTAACTAATCATGTAGATATAAAAGCTTATCTGTCAAACTGACTAACCCTTACCATTGTGACTCTCAAAATAGTTTAGTAGATTAATACATGTTAATTAAGTATACAAAAATTTAATACTAACTATTAATCATTCTTCCAAGCATGTTAGTCTTCCCAAACTATAGTAAATGTGTGTGTGTGCAGGTAAGTTTGCATTATAATGTACCAAAAAAAAAAAATATTTTTAAATAATCAAGCCACAGAGGAGAGGCTGAGATCACAAGAAGAGCCTGGGTTCAAGTAACAAAAGTTAAAATGGAAATTCTGAGATAGTTTCCACTCCCAGTACTGTGCATTTATTTTGTTTATTAAGTAAGAGACTGAAAATACAGAAGATTTTCTTACAGTGGAAGAGTGAATGATACTGAAGTCCTATACTTCCTGTTGCCTTTCAAAAAATAGCTGTGAGAAACAAACAGCACTGAGATCGCATTAAAAAAAAAAAAAAAAAAAAAAAAAAAAAAAAAAAAAAAGCTGGAAAGTCATAGAAAAAGTAGCAGATGCAGTTTTTACTTAATGTGAAAATTTCTCCCTCAAAACAAAGGCATGCTTTGAAAAAAGCAACAGCAACTTATTTTTTAAGAATTCACCTTCCAATCCTTACTCAGAATCTGGACAGAATCAGTAGCTTGCGTAGCAAGATTGTAAACTCTTTATTCCAGAGTGAACTGACTAATTGTAATCAACTAAAGGTAGATTAGACAAATTACAAATGCTTACCATTCCCCCAAGGGGAATACACTAAACAATTTGAATGTATTCAAACCATGAGTCAAGAAAACACTTGTAAATTACAAAAGAAAAAGAAGTTCAAACACACATAGAAACAGAGGTATGCTTCATTAAAAGGGAAGCCTAATTAAAAGGCTGAACAGTTTCAGAAGGAATGGTTAGCTTCTGAGAAAGATACTCTAAATCAGAATCTAGATAAAATCATTATCTGAAAACAACATTTCCTCCCTCCCTTCCTTCCTCCCTCATACACACTTTGGGAATACAAGCTTAGAAAAGACTACAGGAAAGGGAGACATTGTTTTCTACATCATTTGCAACAGGCAGAGAAAATGCTCAACCATTTAAGGTATGCATCTTGTTCAGCAGTGCATTACAGGGAGTACTGGGCTAATAGATGACACAGTGCAGAATTTTTATAATATAGCAGTTACATAACTTCTTGATTTTTGTAGATGGTTAGCAGCAATCATTCTATATTGGACAATGTGAAGTCATCTCTCAAAATAATACAGTATGACAGGCAAAGTGTATTCTGTCTTGATTTGCACTGGGGACTAGTAGTGAATATTTCACTGCAATGCAGGCATTCCCAAATGTATCTGCTTGTAAATTCCAGAAATGGGAGAAACAAACAAACAAGGAAACAAAGCCTCTGTTTTCTGAAAGAATTGTTTCCTGGTGTTGAATGAATAGAGTACTGTAATAAGGAATTAAAATTAAAAATGTTCTGGGAAGGGATTTGGGGGTTTGTTTATTTTTGCTTCTCAGTGGCTCTGAACATACAGAGAACGTGTTACAATTAATTCAGTATGTGGGTGTAATCATGTTGTTACATGGCAACATTTAATCTAGTTGAGGCCAGTAATCTCTGGATGTTGATCTGCAGTGTCATGTGCTGCCTTGTAGCATTTCCACATGGGCGATCTGATACTTCACAGTATTAGAATCTGCATTTGATTTCTTGCTCTCTTATCTGACTCCTTGGGGATTCAGTAAATTCAGCTGTAATTTATGACTGCCATTCTCTTTGGGCTTTGACACATACACAGCAAAGTATTAAAATCAGACTTCTAAAGAAGTTACCATCTGCCCTGCCCTCCTGATGGTGATTACCCGTCCCAGCACACTGTCTGAAAAACAGTGAAGCAACTCCTCAACATCTCAAGCTTGTTTATTAAGGTGCATAGATCCACTTGAATTTGATGTTTAGCTGAGAACTGCACCAGTACAGAAGCTGATTCATAAATCAAGCAGCGATCTTTGTCAGAGGTGGGGCAACAACTTGTGCAGCCGCCATCTGAGTTTAGTCTGCTTCTGAATGTGAATGAACTCTTGGACTTCATCTGTGTTTACAAGTTAGTAAATTACAGTCCTTCCAAAAGCAATTGTTTCAGAACAACAGGGTAACTTCAGATGCTTTATGGACTGTTATTGTACTGACTGCTTTACAGATTCTCAGCTTTCATTGGTTACTTCTTTGGAAAAAAAAAAAAAAAAAAAAAAAAAAAAAAAAAAAAAAAAAAAGTAAAAAAAAATTCAAAAAATTTTCAAAGCCATAACTAATGCAGAAATGAGGGTTAACTGCACATCCTCCTTTCATCCCCAATATAAACTAAATTAAGTCACAGTCTATGCTTTGGAAAATCTCTTTCAGTCTTCTGTGCAATTATGTTTCAAACTCAGGGCTATTATGTAGCTATGTACGTAGGCGCCATTATATGTTTTTATTATACAGAGAGAAAAATCAAAGTAGTTGTTGATTTTAAATGATAATTTTTTATTCTGAATATACTGTTTTTGCACAAGGATTAACACAACAGTTCTAGGATTATAAACTTTTTTATAACATTATTGTACAAATTTTTACAAAAATTTATTTTTCCAGGCTTGTCAAGTTCCACAAAAGTGTCAAGAGAACACAATAAAAGGGAGAAAGACTTGCTTTGCCTTGTAAGAGCAATCAAGCCTTTTTTGCAGAAACGCACACTGAGCATTTCAATTAAAATATCCCAGAAAGCATGATCCAGACATTCCATACAACACAAGAAGAGAAGACAGCTTTGTCAGATCACAATTGCATTTTCATGGCATCTGAACAAGACAGTACTCTTTTAGCCTTGGTGAAATTATTTCTTCAATAAGGTATTTTTCTTGTAAACCATAAACAGTACAGATGCAAGTAGCTAGGAAGAAGGTTAGGCTAACTTTTCAAACCTCTTGAATTGTTTTCAGACACTTTTTTTTATTATTATTATCATCTTTTTTACAGTAGTGTACAATGAATATTAACAATATTAACATTGTGGTATGGAAGAAAAAAAAATCTGGCCTTTTTTAAAGGCTTAGATGTCTGATGAAACTAGGGTAAAATTTCACCTAAGGAGTTATTAAGATTTCACCTTCAGTCAATGTTCCAAAAACATCAGAGAGCACTGCAGTGCCTTGTAGGCATTAATATACCTCTTAATAACCAGTGTGCTAGCTTCTGAATTTTTAAGACCAATGAGACTGAGGTTGTGTATTGAACTTAAGAGATACTAAGCACACTTTTGAGCTTACATGTTCATGGGAAAAAAAGTTCTTAATGTCTCTTCAGTGATACCAAAAAACTCTCAGCCGCAGCAAGTAACACTTGGGTTGCAAAGGTCACTTAAAAGGGATACTGCCTATTTGAACCCAGTAAGGCCAGTTTTTAAGATAGTAAAAGGAATATTATAGGAAAAATTACAAATGGCAGCAACACTTGTTGTGGTGGTGTTTTTTTTTTTTTTTTTTGTCAAGTTAAGCAGTAAAGCCTCAAGCATTAGAAACATGAAAAATATCATACTAAAATCTTAATGATACAGGACCTAAAAACCTTGTCAATCAAACCTGCTATATCATGTTAAAAACCTGTTACAAATATGGACCACGGTTAGTGTCTTGGCAGTAATGCTGGTTGTTTAAACAAACAAAAGGGAAAGAAAAGAAGAAACCTTTCATGCTGTCTTCGGATCACACTGGTATAGTACCACACTGTGAGAACTTTAATGGTGGTTATTTATCAGACGTACAGTAGGCCACATGACTTCTGTGCAAACGAAAGCAGTTAGCAGTTCATCTCTGTCCCTTAGTTCTATTTAAAGGATCTAAGCAAATACCAACATAGTTTATTATGTGACTTAAAAAAAAAAACAAAACAAAAAAAAAACAAAAAAAAAACAACATGAAAACCAAAAAATAACTTTTTACAGCATATTGTAATTTGAAAATGCTTCAATTTCAAGCCTAGGATCAAGTTTCTTTTTTTACAAAGAGAAGTTGATTACTACATATTATGTGAGAGTAAGGATATTCTTCTGCATAAGAATAAGTAGTTATTCATGGAAGATATTTCCAATTTGCTGTTCTTCACATTTTGAGAGAGCTAATGTTCACATTGTTTTCTGGTGTTCTGTTGTTTTGTATTTCATAGATACATCGCTTCCATATAACCAGAATCCTGAGTTTTCTATCAGACAGGTTCATTGGCTAAAAGGCTAGGTGTATGTAAATAAATGATTCTTCAAGTCCTAGAGAGGGGCAAAGAAGAGGAACAACGAGTATTTCCCTCTCTAGATAGCACTGCATGGACTTCTCCCTCCTTTTTACATGTGAGCTCTCTAAGGGAAGTGGAATGAGAACAAAAACCCCACTTGGTTTCTGTGGCATTATAGCTTTGTGCTATCTTTCTTCCTTCCTATAGACCCTCATCAAATGTTTATTAACTAACTCAGAATATGAATCACTCGTGTAACCAAATTATTCTAACATCTCTGTAATGTAACTTCTCCATGAAGGGCTTCTTTTGGGTAGCTGAGTGAAAAATGTATAACACTTACTATACTGGCAATCATTCAGGAAATTAAAAAAGCAGGATGCAAAGTAATGTGTATTTCAACCAATCATAAAGTAAAAGCAAATGAGCATATTAAGTATTGGCTTAATCCTACCTATCTTGTTCCTTCATAAGATTTCATTTGACCATGTTAAAGAAAAAATGCAGAATGGAGTTTAAGGATTAGAAAGACTTAAACAATTATTATTATTATTAGTTTTTATTTATTTGTTTGTTTGTTTTTTTGTTTGTTTGTCTGTTTTTATTTTTAATAGGAAGTGTAGTAATATAACTGGAAGAAGGGCTGCAAGGTTACCTTTACTCATAGCATTAACATTAGCTCACCTTCCCTGAGGAGGACCTGAAGTCATCCAACATAGTTGACTGTAATTTAGACCCCATGACTGTACAAGAGGTATTTTTTAAAAGTTAAAATTTATTACTGAACAGAAGGTCAGTTTTTACTGTTTTCACTCATTGTACTTCCAAAGATGAGAAAATACACTGCTTGAGCCAAGGTTATGAGGAAAACAACAAACCAGCCGTGGGCACAACTAGAGTAGACATCTGATCTTTTAAACCATGCCATGGCTTTGAGTTGCTTCTTCATGTTTCATAGGGTATTAATGCGTGCCCGGTTGTTTGTATAAACTTTTGACATGATCAAAATTATATCAATCAATTGCCAGCATACACATACCAAATGCTTTGCATTTTCTTAAAATTTTAAAGAGCTAGTATATTGTGTCATGTTAATATTTGCATATTGCAGTTTTTAGCAGAATTATACAATATCAGCAGAGTTGCACATTCATTGGTTTAGCTGTCTTGCAATACTGTTTAGCTCTGAAAACTAGAAAAGCACAAATCATATTTTGCATCAACACTATGATACACTGTAATATTGCAATTTACTGCACCAATCTGTATCACCAATGAGGTTGTATAAAAACAACTTCTAAAATTATTATTCACAATCAAGTATCAATATGCATACATACAGATTCAAGGCTCCCCATTTGTTTAGATTTTTCCCAGTCTCAGAAACCAGGTAATTTTGCTGTTTATTTTGTTATTTCTAACAATAAATAGCAAAAGTATAATTCAAATACTCTGGATGAATTTTAAAGCAAACAAAGGGGGAACCTGATAAGAACCTTAGTGAACATATGCTTTCAAAAATAAATATGTAAAATCTGATTTTTCATATACTTAAAATATCTGTACACAGATTTCAATGTGAGATCACTATTATGTAAAAAAATGCAACTCAACCTCTTTGTTGCAGTAGCTAAATTTACCCCATTTTCTCAGATTTTCATTGCACAGTATATTCAGAGCTGTATTTCATAATATAATTTAATATGATTTGATTGCAACACATTGCAATGTTCAGTTTCTCACACAATAAAAGAACCACTCAGTTACCTTTGCAAAGGACTATACCATCAAAGAAAACTAACTGAAAAACAGTAACGCAGCATTATCATCATGCAAAATACCCCCTTGGAAACCAACGTTCAAATATCACATACACTTTATTTATTTTTTTTTTTTAATTATTATTCACAAGTATTTTTCTTTTTTAAATCTTTGAAGGACTTTACTAGTTTATATGTATATCTGCATTGTGAAAAGGAGGTGAATACTAAATAGAAATTATTCTTCTGTTAAAAGATGACATGAATATTAAGAGAATTATTTTTAAATTACGGTCAGTCATCTTTGCATTTTTAAAAACAGTACTTTCCTCCTTTCCCCATTCTTTTCTATAAACTAACAAATTATAAGCCTACCTAAATACTGCCAGCTACCTGTTCCGATTTACTTTGGAAGAATAAACCACTCGTACAGCATTTCAATCGTGCTGAGCTTCTGATGAAGACTAGCCAACATTTTTATTTCACTCAAACATTTTGGGTGAAACTGATGTTCAAAGCAGCCATCATGGTGCTGTGGTGCTAGCAATGTATGCTGGGAAGCATACTCTTTTTTTTTTTTTTTTTTTTTTCCTCTCTTTTTTCTTTCATAAATAAAGGTTCATGTAAAAGAATATAAATCTTCAAGAAATCCAAAGCTTAAAATAAATGAAAATCATACACATAAGCTATGGTCAGGGGAGCCCTTTTACATGAAGTCATCAAGATCACAACAAATGAATGAAGAAAATCTTAGATTCCCCAGTGGAGCGTATACGAAATTCTGTTCAGGTGGCAGAGATGATGCAGCATTCATATACGTTTAAGGACTGACACTCCAATATGCAGCCACTTTGAGTGCCTTTATGAATCTCACAATGCGTGTTAACCAGACAGGAGCATTGCTGTTTGCTGCTGTCTGAATAGCTGACCCTTTTTAAACTGAAACTGAGGCTATTGTTTTGGCCGGATCTTGATTCAGTTATGCAGGTTTTGTTTTAGCAAGGTCATAACTGATAGTGTCTGCTGCCAGATAAGAGCCAAAGCAGGACCAACTGAATTCCTACCATAGACCACAGTGATGGACTCAAACCAGAGGCACCACCGCAATCAGCCGAGTCCTCCTGTTGACAAGGAAAAAAATAAATGAATAACATTAATTACATCTAAATTTTCTTAGAAGTAATCTAAACTTTATACTTCAGCATTTTGAACTATCCTTGAAATATCATTTTTGGTCTTAGTACATTATTATGTCTAAAATACCCCAAGCAAATAACAAAATAATTCTAGTAATCCTATCTGATTGTTGATGCAAAGACTGGCATTACCACATTAACCTTAGACATGAGAAAATTTGTCAGTTACAAGGCTTACTGCAGTCATTTATGAACTAGATGAAATGCTTACATAATCACATAAGAAGTGCTATGGAATATACCTGGGAGCCCTAGAAATCCATATCTTTATTCCATAAAATTACATCAATTTGGAGAACTGGAGCTTCGCTTTACAAAAGGTGGAAAAAAAAAACAACCCATACATATCAGACTGGTCATGCCCATTACTTCAACATGATCGCATATTAAAAAGAATATGCTTTGCAGGTGAATCAAAAAGAAAGAAAATAATTTTTTTGTCTCTTACATATTCAATTCTTAAACAAATTTTCTATTGTTTGTTTTGTAACTTTTATGCAGTCTGTAAACAAGACAGGCTCCAATTTTAGCACTTGCTCCAAGCTTTACTGCTTTGACATGCATCAGTGGACCTAAATATTCATTATGCCACACAGATCTTTCTTCCTTCTTCTTTTCCAGTAGCTTCCGTTACTCAATTTCATGTTGGCTGTCATGAACAGTATCTTTCACATCAAGATTTAATTTGCTAGTCTGGCTGAAATACATTTTATACTTGTTCAGGAGTCTGTAGCATACAAGAAGATATAAACCTTCTTGCTTTTCAAGAGATACATAGAAGAAATCTATGTTTAGCTATATAGATGTACAGGGAAATATTTCAGCCATTCCTTGCTCTACTTTGTTCACCAAGTTCTGGATTGATAGATAGCTAGAAAGGCTGAAAATACTTATTCTTCCACTGGTTTTCATGGCATTCTACACCAATAGCTTAAAAAAAAAAAACTTTGCCTTTGTATTCAAACCAAAGGACTGAGAATCTTCAAAGACAAGGTAATAGTGTAAGCAGGAAGGAAGATAGTTCCCTTCAGGAACTGGGGAATCTTCTTCAACAGGAGAAACATGTCCAGGAAGGACAGACAGCACTGTATTTGTGATGCAGTCCACCTGCTGCCACAGAAATTGAAAAGGTTGCAGAGGAGCAGAGGAACATTTTAAACAGAAAGAAGAAGTCTGAGTATGTAACAACTACCGGCTAAGACTGACATGTCTCAGAGACAGACATAATTAATATTTAATGTGCCCAGAATAGCAAGTGGGGAAGTAAATAGGAAAAAAAAAATAAAAATAAAAAAAAATGCAGAAGGCTCACTAAAACACTTTCTGTTTACCAGCACATCCTCAAGCAAAACTTTTTTGCAAGCACTGCAAGAATCATAAAAGTAAGGTGGAATCGTAAATACAAGTCATCAATCAACCACACCAATATACTAATAATTTATTAGACATGTGGTGGAAGGAGAATAAATAGTACTAGAGAGCATTACTGGGCTACCAACTTGGTCATTAGGGCAATATGGGACACTCACCAGGATGGTGTTATGTTGATAGAAAGTGTGATGGGACAAAAATATTAAGGGAAAAGAAACAGTGATGGAATCTCTGTGGGTACGACATTTTAGAGTCAAAGAATAAAAACTTAATACTAATATTGCGTTGCAAACCACCTGGTAAGTGTGACAAAATCAATCATGGAATTGTATGTGAGATCAGAGAGGCAATACAGAGATTGGATCAATGCACTATCAAGAAAAAAAAAACAACACATTTTTAGATGTAATAAATGATGGTTTCTTGGAAAAGACTTTGAGTCAGTTGCACATGGGATCACTTCCAAATTCTTTGTAGTGTGCTGCTCTCTACAAGTGTAGTATAGGTCTAGTAGCTGTGTAGACCACAACGCAGATGGACTTATCATTACTGTGTGAAACATCAGGCCAAACAAATCCAACCCAAAAAAAAAAAAATAATAATAATTCAAGAAAGGGAACTCAGTGAAAATTACAAATCACAGTATAAAAAAATAATAAAAAAGACACCAACAAACCCACTTTCAGAAAAAAATAAGAAAAAAATAGAAAGAAGAAGAAAAATAAAAGAAAGAAAGGAAGAAAAAAGTAGAAAGAGGTGTAGAAGCAGCAGCCCAAAAAGCAAGAATTTTAACATGGTTACACAAATGGCTATTTAGAAACTTCATACTGGATATCCAGGTTAAGTGAATATTGCAACTAAAACAAACAACTAACACATCAACAAAAAGAAAAAAGCAAAACAACTCCCACAAACAAACAATCAAAAAGCAACAACAAAAAAACAAAACAAAACAAATCTTGTATAATATACGATTAAGCCGAATAAGCAGGCTGTCATAGGGAAAAGATCAACCTTTAAGGAATCAATTGCACTCAAATGGGCAAAAACAAGAAAGCACAAATTAAACAGAAACAGGAAATTAGGAGGACTGATAAAGATTTTTTTTTTTTTTTAATTATTATTATTTTTTCCTGATCTTCCTGCAACATGTGCTAAAAATGAACATTAAAAGTTTTGGATAAATTAAAAGCACAACACAAATCTGAGGCGTAAACAGGACATTTGGGGATTACAGGAGATATTATAAAAGATTTTAATGAGTTCTTTGTGTCAGTTTTTAAGGGTTGAACACTTTCACATGATTCCCACCACACACAATGCATTCTTTAAACCAAAGGCATCAGAGGAATCAGATCCATTTGGAGTAGATACACTGGAACTCAGATAAAGTACACAAATCAAATTCAGTAAATCACCAGGAATGATAACATTCACTGACATAACTGAAGGAAAAAAAAAAAAAAAAAAAAAAAAAAAAAAAAAAAAAAAAAAAAAACTGGATGTAAGAAAGGAACAAAACAAAAATCAGCATTAACATTCTTTGGAAAAAAAATAAAATAAAACAAAACAAACAAGCAAAAAAACAACAAACGAAAACAGAGAAAGTCCAATAATAATTTACATAAATTCAAATAAAATGAGAGCTGTATGGAAATAAATGGAATCCTATTGTTAATTTCAATGAAACTACAGCCACATTCAGTAAAACCTGCCAAAGTTGAGAACTTATTGATTGCTTCAAGTAGATATTATGTCTAAGCCTTCTTATAACAGCATCATTTTCACTCTTTCCTTCTGTCAGTGCAATAAGACATTCAGCTATTTTCTGAGGATTTTCACAAAAATTTTCCAACCCATTACATTAGTCACTATTATGTACACCTAGGAACCCTAAATAAGCAGCAGATCAGGATATTTCTTTCATTGGAAAGAATTCTTTTCAGCCAGTTACCCTTCATCAAAAGTGCATCAGGAATTCCTTGCATTAATAAATCACATGTGAAATTTCCTTTTATGCTTGAGATGAAGCGTCAAATACAAATGTCATCTCTTTCATGTCATGCCTTACTATGATAACTCCTGAGAGGGTTATTTTACATCACACACCATGAAAAATATTCAGCACATGTAAAATGGAAACAAATGCATTTATAAAACCTTACATTCATTGCTGAATATCAAAACCACGTATTCATTACTATATATATCAACATTTTCTGGAAGGCAGTGCCAGTCCAAAATTTTAAATAAAACCAAATTAAAACATATACATGCACACCTAAGTCTATATACATACTTTTTTATTCTTTAGAAGTACACAATACCCATTTAAAGTACTAAAACTCTGTCTTGAAAAGTTAATGGACTAGTTATACTGACTATAAATAAAAAAAAAGATACCAGTTGAAGATCTTCTAATCTGACCTTTCATACCAAATGATTACAATCTTTTGTAAACTAGTATTTATCATAAACCCTTTAGTTGCATGAAAAACACCTCAGCTTGTATTCAAGAGTCTTTTCAAGTTTCAGTGCATGGTATTTTGTGAACATTGTTACCTTCCTTTGTCTGGACTACCACGTGATACTGCCCAAGCTATGCAGCAGCCTATGTATAGATCAGGGATACAGCAAATTTCATCAAGGCATATACAGTTTTCTGGGGTGCTAATCAGCCTCACAGCTCCCACTGATGCCCTGGAGCTAATGGAAGTAAGGCATTCTCAGAATGGCCTAACAATCTAACAATTTCTTATCTACCCTCTTTATTCAAAGGCATGCAAAGAAAACCAGTAAGAGCAAGCTATTCAAGGAATGATAAAGACTATTTTGTTGTTCTTTTTTTTTTTTTTTTTTTTTCTTTTTTTCTTTTTTTTTTCTTTTTCTTTTTTTGATAATTAAAAACAACAACAACAACAAAAAACTAAAACTGATCAGCCATTTTATGTGTTGTGTGCTGGCTTCAGTGACTTTAATTAATGCCCCACAAGAAAATGTTACCATAATCACAAGTTCCTTAGAAACAGAGTGGAGGAACAAAATTACTTTTTTAACTTTTTGCTGCCAGAAGTCTATCAGCTAAAATGATACTTCTTCATGAGTTTCCAACTACAAAGTTTTTGTCTGCCCTTTTGAGCAGAAAGATCATTACGGGCATAAAGAACTCAGCTCAAGGTGAACCTCTGTCTAACGTACATTAGACTGTAACTTTTTAATTAAAATAAGGTTACTTACAGAGCAAATTGCACAAGTAAAAATATGAGATGTTAATCTAGATGTGAATGTGAAATACCGCTGCCTTGGGGGAAGGGACTTTTACCCTTTCTTACAACCTTCAGCTATCTCTGTGCAATCTGGATAAAAATTAGATAATTTAAATATTCGGAATGAAACTTCAGATTTACTCCATTAACAGCTGCTAAAGAGAACTTTAAAGTTTTGTTCACTGATGTTCAAGTAACATTAACTGAATCTTCCCCCAAGTATAAAGAGAATATGCATCATTACAAGAACAAGTGGATTATTCTGTTACAATTTTTTTATATTCTACTACTACTTGTCAGCTGGCTTTACTTTGATACCTATGTTAGTATCTCCCTCTAGTGGTTTTCTGAGTAATATTATTGATCAGACACCCTGGTAGCACACAAGCTCAACATTAATCTTATTCTCATTAGATAAGTAGATCTTTTTGCATACGTCACCCTCACAGTAGTGGAAATGCTCACATCATTAAACACAATGCAGTCAAAAATTCCAGGATTTTGATTATTAACTGGAAAGTCTGCACTAGGTCAACATGCAGTATTCATGTATTTCATTCAAAGAACAAAACTTTGTCTATGTTAATTAGGTAACAAATACATTTAGGTCATAAAAAGTTAAAAACATGAATTTGCTGAATCCAGCATTTAATCAAATGAACACACACTGTTGCCATCTATCATTAACATTTTTGTTAGCTTGAATGAGGTGAAAACTTCCATACACAGAGCACTTGTCCTTGGTATCCTCAAGAACAGCTTTATTTTCACAGGTATCACAGTCTCTTCTGATTACCTTGTACCTTTGTTTACTTCTTTGCAGAAAACATTCTTTTACTTTATTTTAACAGGGGCAAGGGAAAAATATTTTGAAGAGAATGACAAAGACTCATTTGGTACATGTAAAGTCTCGAGAAGGCAACTATATAAGACCAAAAGGTTTCTGTGTCCGTGTATTTGCTATGGGAGAGGTCTCCCACTTCCCTAACTCTGATTTATAAGGCTTTAAGTAGAGTCTTTTTCATATTATTGCAATAGTAATTTGCTCCAGACTGCAGCTTATGGGACCTGCTTCATTCTGTTTGCTTACTACTAGAAAAAGTCTCCTATTTTTTTTTTAAAGCCAAGAACGAAACAAAAAATTAGAGAAAGTAACTGACCATCCACACCACATGAAAACTTGCAGAAAAATGAAGATAGGAGCAGACGTCATGGCAGAGGCACGACTCGTTGTGCATATAGGCTGATCCTATTAATAACGGGCAAAGTAGCAAGTAGAGGAAAAGAAAGAAAACACAGAAAAAAAGACATACAAGATGAGATATCATGCAGTTTGCTGGCAGTTAGCAGAGTTAATGTGAAAGCATCCACCCAAGAGCAAGAGATTCACAGCGAATTTTGCAAATGAACTTAACCAAAACAATCCACTGTTACAAAACACATGACTTACACACTGATTAGCACATCAAGCTAGTGAGCAAGAATTGTACTTTCACACATGATAGTAGAAAGGATATGGAATTTACAATGGACAAATATTTTTAGTATGATTTTTCAGCTATGTTGGTCTCTAAGAAAACTTCTTTATTTAAATTAAATGTTGCTACTAGAAAAATGCATTGAAAGAATAGAATATTGTCTGGATTTATTTATTTATTTATTTTATAGAAATCTCAACCATTGTGGCTTCTTGGATCCTTGGATGAAAACCTGGTACCCAGTAGTTAAAATCATCTAACTTCATCAGAAGTGTCAAATAATCTTTCCTTTGCAAAAAATGGTAAAAAGGATTACAAACGCATTTTAAAATATAGTTTTATGTAATGGCAACTATTTTCCTGGTCAATACTCTCTGTCTTGCAACTTATTCAGAATATTACGAACTAAATTTGTTCTTTTTCACAAAGTATTTTGAAGGAGAGATTATATTCAAAATAAATAATATGTGTGGCACAGTTAACATTTTTTCCTTTGAAACTACAATTATGTATATAGTACAAGGAGAACTAAAGCATCATAGCTTTTCAGATTTCAGAAAAGAAATGCAGTGTTCTACTTGTTAAGAATTTGACCTAAGGTCAATATACACTTGCAGAATTTCTAAGAAAAACATAATTCCAAACCAAATGTTTTTAACTGCATAGCAACACTACAAATGATATTTGGAAATACTATTATAAAAATACCAGTTAATAACAGGAATATCATCTGTTTGCTAAATTCACAAACACAGACAAACCACCTCTCTTCATGGAAGTGGTTGAATGAGCCGTTTAAGAGCCGTTTGGATGTGGTACTCAGGTATATGATTTAGTAGAGGGTTTTTAGAGTTAGGGTACTGGTTAGGCTGTGGTTGGACTTGATGATCTTCAAGGTCTTTTCCAACCTGGGTAATTCTATGACTCTGATTCTATGATTCATAGCACTGTACTCAGCCCATCTGTTTTATCCTTGCTGAGATTACTTTTGGGAATCATGTGTGAAAGTACTATAGTTATAGGAAAGGTAGATAAGAAAGCAGCTGTTAATTTTATGTCAATCATGGGATACTTGAAATAGTGTGACTATGGTCTAGAGTGAACAGTATGTTTAGTGATAGATAGATTAGAAGGCAAAAAGGAGCATATAAATACAATTTTCCCTGCCCTCCTAGAACAACTCTACAACTGATCTGAAGATACACTAAAGTGTTGCGAGTTCAGTTTTACCTGTTTGGCTTCATCAAAACAGACATCGGGACCTTTTCTGTATCTGGGCTGTTTGACCATTTCACAAGGATTTGGCCCTTCATCTGTGCCTCTGGTTAAGGAGCACATCTGTATTTTGAGCTTTGTACATAACCAGAATTAATATTCTGTTTTTACTTTTGTGGACAAGTTTTACTCAGATAGCACTGCAATTGAAATCAGCAGTCACAAAGGGAGAAAGAAAACCAAATAAAATCAAACGAACATCCCAGTAAAATAGACATCAACTATCTTTTGTAATGGATACTGCTTTAAAAAAAAAGTTTTCTTGACTTTTAAAAATTAGTAAATTTAGAATAATATGCAAAAAATAAAGGATGCTTCTATTACTATTGCATAAATATTACAGAAATCATTTGACAAAGTGGGAAACCTGTTGTAATTGTGTATGCTACTACTGAGTTATTTGGGCTGAAAATGAATAAGCACAGTAATAGAGAGGAAGTCCATCTTGAAAGGTAATGTTATATACCAATTGAAGATTGTAGTGAAGGTTGTGGCAGTAATGCCATGGCCTACAAGAACTACTTATTTTACTATACCTATATCACCCCAAATGTCATAGAAAACATCAATAGTAAATGTGAGGTAGTGCATTGGTTTATGTCTCTGAAACTCATATTTGCTGATATTTAAGCACAAATACTATACTTCACTTTAACCACAGACTAAAAAGATACATAAATCATTGCAGAGAACTAGAAAGGCATTAATACAATGAAAACTGTCTTCTGTTGAACCTCCTGATATTACCATTCAGTGTTAATTTTTTTTTGTTTGTTTTTGTGGGGTTTTTGTATTTTTGTTTTTTTAATCATTTCCCTTGTGGGTAGTACACACAATAAGCTAGAGGGTTTTTGTTTTGTTTGTTTGTTTGTTTTTAACACTGAGCACCAAAAATGTGTACCTAATTTACTAGACCTAATGCAAACTTGAAGCAATCCTATTCATGCACTGCTGTGGCGTACTACAGCAGATTCACTGCACCAAGAGGAGATGATCAAAAGAAGAGAAGGCAAGAAGACAGGGAATTTATTCCTACAGCTATTTCTGTCTTCATTCAGATGTTATCAGACTCCTCTCTCCTCTGTGGGGGCCCAGGTGAAAAGGAAGTTGAAACATAGAAGAACTCTACAAGACCACGTGTACAAGCAAAGCTGTACCAGCCAGAAGGGATCAGCCTAATAATATCCATCTGAATAACACCTAAAGGTCATTCTGCCTATTTGTGTGATGTTATGCTACATCTGCATTTCACAATGTACCTCAGTTATAGAAAAGAGAAGATATTCTAGTACTGCATAGTTGAAATAAAGGATAAAATAGTTCATTTAGTCAATATAAGCCCACCCATCTGCTCTGACTGCAATTTGAGGTCACTTACTGCCCTCTGAAAGGTTGGATTCCCACTGGGAAATGCACATAATGTGCCTATTTCCCATCAAACCTATTCTGTTTTCTATAGCATGTCTTATCCATAAATTCAGACAGTGGCAATAGTTAATCAAACTGTCATGGACTAAAGCCAATTAGAGTATTAGGCTGTGTTTACATAGTTCTGTGACATAAGTATTGCTTCCACTCCAGTGTAACTTCCTCTTTCTGATCAAGCATAGATGGAATTCCCATTTTATGAATGTTGGAATGAACACAATGTTTGTGTTAAAGAAATACAGTCATTTCTACCATCATTTGTTTTTATTTCAGATATGGAAGTAGGCTGTCTCAACCAACTTCCTGACATGGAAAAAGGTATATATATATATTTCTATTCTGTCATAATAATATACTATGATTATTCTCTGCCAAATTTCTCCTAGCCTGTATTTCCTGTATTTCTATCACAATTATCTACCTGTACCTAGTGGAGTGAACACAGAGGGCCAAAGTTTCACGTTAGAACAACTTTTCACTAGATTTTTTTTTCAGTGCATGCACTGTAAGGACTTTGCTTGGCAGGTACATCCTGTATCTCCAGCCAGATCTGAAGAATTTCCACGATAGCAGCTGGAAAACTCTAGCTTTGATGATTAAAGCAGATTCCATAAGTAGTTTGTAGTTCTTATCTGCACTAAGTACACGATTAAGTGCCTCAGTCACTTTGCCTGAGTGTTGCAGGCATCAGTGCAGCATTCAGCTTTTAACAACCAAGCCATCTTATCTTGGTGTTACCCTTCTTTGTTGCTTCTCTAGACAGATATTCCTTTGCCTTTTCTTAAGACTGAACAAGCTTGGGTGTCTCAGGCTCCCTTCCCACAGCCTGCACTCCAGCGGCCAGTTGCTTTGGTGGTCCTTCACTGGGCTTGCTGCACTACATCAGTAATGTACTGAGGAATTCAAGCCTGTACAAAATACTCCAGGTGCAGTCTCGTAAGTGTTTATGAGATGGGAAGGATCACCATGTGACCTGCCCCTTTTATT
Organism: Excalfactoria chinensis; assembly: GCF_039878825.1. Lineage (NCBI taxonomy): Eukaryota > Metazoa > Chordata > Aves > Galliformes > Phasianidae > Excalfactoria > Excalfactoria chinensis. The sequence goes on along the minus strand of NC_092825.1, from coordinate 9,411,120 downwards.
GCTAGGCATACTGCCAACTGATGTTCAATTTCTTCTCTGTCATGAACCTCAAGGCATTTTCTGCAGAGCTGTTTCTCATCACTCAACCCCTCGATTGTCTACTTGCATGCCATTATTTTGTCTTAGATCCAAGACTCTGCACCTTTTTCATTATGCTCCTCTAAGCCTATTTCCACTTAGGTCCTCTCAAACAACAGCTTTGCTCTCTACCTCAAGATCTGCTGCTTCAGATTATTTGTGTTGTTGCCCACAGATATCTGCTGTTTCAGGTACTCCAGTGGCAACCATACTACTAACATATACACAAACAAACAGTTATTTTCCAATTATAGTGCAGTATGTCGTAGACAGAAAAATCAATTCACATCAGTAAATTACTTGATTTTAAAAGGATACCCGGCTTCTCTGCTTGCATCAGTGGCTTTGGATCACAGGAGCGGCACAGCAGTTGGCTGTCACTAATAATGAATACTAGATTGGTATTTGAAATCTTCTCTGCATGATAAAGTCTGGAAAAAAAGTCAACCATAAGCTATGTTTAAATGAAACAAGGAAAACTGTATTTGAGAACATAAATTATCAGAATAAAATGTAATCCTGCTTCTCAGAATCAAACTGCCTTCTCTTTTCTGTTAATGAACATCAGGAACATTAATGACAAATTTTGTAATCTTTTTGACATTTTCATGATTTCTTCTTTCAGCTAGACTTATTGGTGGGAAAAAAAAAAGAAAAAAGAAAAAGAAGAAGAAAAGAAAGAGTATAACACAGAAGGCCTTTAACTGATTTATCAGCTAGCTCTGTGCTTCTAAAGTAGTAGCAGAACTGAGAAAAAAACTTTGGTTCAGCATCAGTTGTTCTCCTTGGCACCACTGAAAAAAAAATACAAATAAAAAGACACACATAAACTTACCTAAAAATGGAAGATAAACCAATTTAGGGTAATTTGTTATTTATAAGTAATTGAAGAGGTGGAATTATATCTTTAAGCTATAGATACTAAACATATGATTGTATCTGGACGTTTTCAAGGAAAAAAAAATCATGTTTTCCTGGCTTTATAACAATAACATATCCATCATTGTTAGAAACACATTAATTATTTGCCTTAAAACAGCACTAGCTTCACTTATCCTTTTTTATACTGTTGGTCTTTCCAGATTGCTAAGTGAACACTAAGTGTGCTAAGTGAAGCACACAATTGCACTGAATGGGATACCTGTGCATGGAGAATATCACATCTTTGATTTCATCTATTTTTTAACATCTGCTTATGAATTTTAAATCGAGTAATCCTGCTGTTAAAAAAACTTCAAATGTCTACAGTACGTGTGCAAGGTTGGGCATTTCTTTTCATTTCTTTTGAGGGGTGAGGCTGACAGTGCAGCCTAGTCCTTAGAAGATGTATTTAGACAAAATATATTTCCAAGCCTTCTGACAATACCCTCTAGAACCAATGAGTGCTGAAGTTAATACAATCTGTAACAGCTCTTAAATCAGCAGTACTATTAAGAAGAAGGTATATTTGAAGATAAATTATGTAATCTTCTTGACTTCAAGCATTAAATTCAAATTCATTCTAAGCAAATACAAAGTGAATTCAGTTTATTAATGTACTGCCTATTTACCTCTACACTTCATGAAAGTCTCATGTAGTTAAACTCAGATACATTTTTATTAATGCAATTATGTCTTTAACTTTTTCATAAAAAACAAATATCAAAAAGCTATGGTTAACATTGAAGATGGTCTACCTTGAACAGTTGATGCAGTCTACAATCCCAATAAAAGATTTATCATCATTTTCAAAGAAATACTGAGTTTGCTCAGTGATACAACTTGTTTTAGGCAGAGCAGTAGAAAAATCATCATCTTCCATATCAGCTGCCAGAAAGAGGAACAAAAATAAATAAATAAAGACATTTTTAAAGATGTGGACAAAATGAGGAGATCCAAAATATGGCCCCCAACCTAGACTCTTACCTTCAGTTCACTCAAAGTTGACTCTCTAATATTCTCTTGACTTACCTGCCTCAAGGAAACGTGGGAATGTCAAGCTCAAAAACAGCTGCTGTAAGATAGACCTGAACACAGAAAGACAATGGTTATTTGCATTTTGCTGTGTCCTTAAAAACTACTCAATCAAGAACAAGTAATAGCAGAATCATCACAGCTTATCATGCTTTTGTCAGTTATTAACACTGTGCTTGTATACACTTCACAGTTTGATTCTTTTTCTTTTCATTTTCTTCCATGTCTTCTTTCACACTAATTTTTCATTTCATTGTTGAGATTTGCTATCACTTGTGCCCATAACGCACATAATGGAAATGTTAACATGCCATACATGTCTTCCTTTTATCTCTCTGCAGGAGGTGGAAGAGGCATGGGGGTGTTCTTCCAGCACTCAAACCAACCAGAACTCCTTCTGAACACACTCATGGAAAAAAAAAAACAAAAAACTCCTGAATTAGATACTTTACACTGATTAGGGCTCATTAAATTATCAGGAGATTAACACTGGTATAGTACAAACATAGTAAAAAATTATGACTTTAACAATTGACTTTTAAAATCATCTCTGTTCCTGCTCTTGAGGTATGGAATATATTTTTTTCCTTGATGCTGTCAAAACACTTAAAGAGATGCGTATACTTCAGAATTATTTTTCATTATTATGATCACATTTCTCTTATGTCATTTACTTGAAGCAAGTACAGACTTGTCACATAGTCAGCTCACTTCCCTTCTTACTGACCTCCCAAAATAGGAGTAGCTATATTCACATTCCCAGTTTCTCTGCCTCTGTTTAAACCTTGAAGCTGTACCTTTCTACAGTCATGTTTTAGGTTTGTTTCTAACTATAATGTGATGAGCAGTCCTGATCTTACTACATCTGACTGTTATGCAGAAGGAAGAGACTGCATAATTTTACTCAAGGGTCTTTTCCTTTTCTCCTAAATCAGTGTGGTCTACATGTAACAAAACTGAATCTGCCTGTCATGTTTCTACTCAAGTCAGTGCATGAAGGGGATCTGGATTCACTTCCATACCTCTGTGCCTTCAATCATCATCAGCTGGAGGGTGCACCAATCGTCATGGATGGGAAGAAACCTACCGCTATTCAATAGTGATTGGAATTTCCTAACAGAAAGTCTAGCCCTATATAACAGATTACCACAGAACTGAATGAGAATGAATGAAACAGGCAGCCTAGGAAAACTGCAAATTCTAAGTTAAAAGAGCATGAAGGAGAAACAATATGAACTCTCTTAACACTGATATAAACCATATAAATTTCTGAAAATTATTATTCACTTTTTTATCCCACATTGTTTCCAGAAACATTATCGTTTTCCTCAGCCTCATTCTCTTATTTCTCTGCATTTGCTTTTGCCAGGTGCCTCATTTAATCCATTTTTTGTCGGGCCCTTTCACTTTGCTTGCTTAATGGCCTTCTCTGCCTGCTCATGACCTAGATTCCATTAAAAATATGTTCACAGAAAGAACTATCATGTGGTACTTTCAAGTTAAACATCACACAAAATAAACCCCAGGTCTAAATTGAGTCCAGACCACAGAGTCTGATTTGAACATTGATAAACTAAAGTTTCTGTGTTTGAGAAGAGCTTAAGTTTCTCCTCTGGATTATTGCCCATCTCCAGTTTTTTATATTCACTGTTGTTCAAGAAAACCAAGATTTTAGCCGTTGCTATTATCAAAATGTAACCAAAAATTAAAAACAACATGCAACCTGTTTCAGTGCCTCACCATCCTCATATTGAATAATTTCTTCTTTAGTTTGAATTTAACCCCTTATAGATTAAAAACTTTAGCCCTTGTTTTATCACTACACTCCCTAATAAAGAGTCTCTCCCTGTTGTTCCCTATTCACAGCTGTCAATCAGACTTAGATTGTTAATCCTAATTTATTTGTTGAAGCTGACTTTGTAGATTTAGAGTATGCGGACACGAAACATGGCAAGAGTAGTTTGGACTTGTCTGCTGACACATCACTTGACTGTTGACAGATCAAAGGTGTTTGGAGACATAATCAAGAACTTTCACCATGAGAAATGATCAGAAAGTAAGTTCAGAAAATTTTTTCTGGGTAAAATAAATAAATAAATAAATGACTAATAGTCTTAACATCCTGAATAATTCCAGTTTTGACATAAAGATTTCCTACACACTTGTACTTACCAGGCAGCTGCTGAAGCCCACCATCCTAGATGCAAAATATCTGCTATTGTAGGCTGTGAAAAAAGAACAAGATTATTATTTATATAAACAATTGCACACTTTTAAAGAAATGTCAATTGCCTCATAAGGTACTACTGACCACATAAGCTGAACGAAGTCCAGCTCCTTGCTTTGGTTCTTCTTCAGGATCACAGACTGATTGATAGTCATATGACTTGTTAAAGGCATACAGTGACATGTTAATTAAATTTCTCATCAAGCCAGGGTCAATTTCACCAAAGAATCTTCCAATCTGATGAAGAAGAACATATGGAGATAAGTTAAAGTCTTACCAAGTAGTTTTCGTACAGGTAAGTTAACAATGCTGTTTCTTTTCGTTATTTTTTCTCTAGGGAAACTCATTCAAATGTCCCATCTATGATTTTATTTCTTCTTGAAAATAACTGTTTCAATAGCTTGATTGAGAACTCCAGTCAGGAAGTTATCATTAAATACACTACTACTTAATTAGACTACCACAGTAAGAAGAGAAAGGCATGTGGATGCCATACTGCTTGCCCACGTTTTATTCATCCATCAGTAGACCTATCATTCTAAAAGCAGAGCACAAAGAACACTGGCAGAAGTGTAGCACCTTGTACCATAAATAAAATTATGAATAATGTTAACAAAATAGCCGAATAGATGGAAATCCCCCCCTTTTTTTTTCTCCTGCCCCCCACCCCCCGAAGTGTATATTACTTTCTGAACAAGTCTTTAAAACTTTGATGGGCACTGCAAATATATTAGAAAAAAAAATTATATATTGCAGTATTAGGGTAAGCTGAGAAATAAATGCTACTTTTTTATTGTAAAATGTCCCCCTGTTGTGTTTCAATTACAGTACTAAAAAAATATTCATACCTGTTGGGTATATTCATCCCGATTTGACATCAGAAGAAATCCACCATCATCAAGGATAACACAGTCCACATGCTATTATAATAAAGTAAAATATGTTCTGTAGAAATTATTTTTCAAGTGAACACTATGTGAGAAACGTTTTTATTCTATACTTCAGTAATATCTTCAAATTTATGTGGCTAAATCAAAACCTCATAGCCAAGGGCCAATATTATGCTAAAATATGCATTATCACAGAATCACAGAATCACAGAATGATCTGGATTGGAAGGGACCTCAAGGATCATGAAGTTCCAACCCCCCTGCCTGGCAGGGCCACCAAACTTCCACATTATCAGCATTATAAAAGTTTTAAGAGATCAGAAGCTTCTTTGTGGCTTAACTGCATTGAAGTTGTTTTGTAAATACTTATTTACAGCTGTAAGAGTGCTATATCCATATTAAATTGGATGATAATAGAACCTGAACTCACAGTAAGGAAATACAACTTGAAGTGTGCTTTCAGCTACACGTAAAATCTTTTACATGTATTTTCAGCCTCTACAAGTAAAGGACCTAAGGGCATAATCTGAGCTTGCTATTTGAGATTAATTTCACATTTTTTGTATATTTCATGCTTGCATATTTAGTTCCTTCCAGGACCTTGTCAGATGCAGGACTGGGAAGCCCACTGGTTCCCTGTATTCTTTGAGCCCCTTTCAATTGGAGATTAAGGAGAAAGAGGTGAGGCCCAGAGTACCCTTTTTCAATGTAACACCTCCATTTAAAATTCTAACTCCACAAAAGATCTCAGAGAAGACCTTAACAGAGAAAGCTTTTAAGCACATGGCAAAATCTGATACTGCAAGAGTTGCTGAAAATCTATTCTTCTGTGTGCCAGCAGAGTTATGGGATTCCCAAATCCTAAATGGACAGGAAAAAGAGTAAAGGAGGATGACTAATCATTGTTGAAAGGTATATCACTTACTCTGCTGCTTTTCAGTTTGCATTTACCTATTTCTCTAAGGTAAGGTATTCCTCTATATACTTTTTCTTCTTTTCTTTTTTTCTGACTTGTATTCTCAGCTTTTGCTCCCTCCTCTTTTATTTTTTTCCTCAAGACAAAAATCACTGTCTCATTTTCGAAACTCAAATCTTCAAATAATATCACAAAAGAATAATGCTCAATGCATCATTTTTCATTGTCTTACATATATTTATAAAGTGAATAAATTCTTACCATACTGTTTCTTTCACAGCCACAGATTTCACTGTTGCACTAAAAAACAGATGGACAGCAATCTTCACAAAAATGTTTCATAAAAAATGATATTTTGCAGTGAAATTTATCAATCAAGACAAGAAATGATGTGATTTTTTATATCTGTACATTAACCTACTTTAGGGGTACTATGTGAGTGTGTTATGTGAGAAGCATATCAAAACAATCTGCATTCAGTAACTATTAACATCACAATCACTGCCATCTTTCACAGCTCCTCTGGTCCATTTTCCTTTTTGAGACTGCTCACAGTATTAAAGATAAATAACTTCTTTCTTTTACAGTTTGAAGGACAAGATTACAGGGTTGTGAATATAAAATACAAGGGAAAGAACATGTGTATGCCTGTATTTTGAGTATGTCAAGAAAGCCTAGAAAACACGATGCCAAGTATTTCTTTTTGACAGACTGCTTCCCCAGTCTCAAAGTACAGAAATGTCATCTGACAAAGGAAGCCTACCATCTCCACTTCGCTTTAATTACTTGCACATTTCTCTTTTTCTTGCAGTATGTGAGTACATACACACACAACTGCTTCCTTGCATTATGTCCTAAGCAAAACAACCAGCAGATAATGGCACAGTTACTCATGTCAAACACATTATGAAATGTTATTCATTGTGCTTTTCTTTAAGTGTTCTGACAATGCATTTGCCTACCACTGAACTACAGCTCTAATACCTACAATGACCATAGACGCCGATTCCCTTAATATACAACCAATCAAAACTGCCTCATCCAGTTGTTCTGTAACTATCTCCATTTTATACCTCTCTTTTACCAGTGCACTACATAATTGTTTACCTTGTCACTCAATTTTTGCTTTTCTCCTTCACACTTAAACATAGACATGAGAAATGAAAGGGCTGAAATGCTGTGACGTTGATTGCAATATAAATCTTTAATGCTTACATTTTCAATGCTTACACTTCCTCCACATTAAGTAATTAAAAAAATAATAATTAAAAACAAAACAAAACAAAACACCCTTTTTTCCTTTTGGGTGGGGGGGGGAAATTATTTTGCAGGTTTTATTCACTAATAGAGAATGATCGTAGTAAGCCGCCTGCAGGCTAGAGTATGACATTTCTCTTTGTCTTTATCCATGTTCTATAATTATGAAAGCAAGACACGTACAAAATACAGCCTGTTTCAACATAGATGTATTTTGTGCATTTGGATGATTTAAATACCACAACTACTTGGCAACTACGCATCAGTGTGACTTTGGCACAAAAAAAGCTGTTAGACTTATTTGCATCTGAAACTTTGAGAAATGAACATAAAGTTCAAAAAAGACTTGGTCAATTGCTTACCAGGCTCTTGATTGTGTTTGTTGTGAAATTTTCCATCCATCTGTTTGCATCAATTTTTATCCCAACAACTAACAAGAAATACATGAAAGACATTTTAGTAAAATGAACCAGAAAAAAAGGTAACTGTAGAATTCTAAGAAGAGGGAAAAACTGTAAGAGCATCTAAATTATTAAACTGGAAAAGGAAAAAATATGAGTTTTGCTCAGTTGTCTGACCACCAACATCCTTCATGAGACTAACAAATTTAAGTACTCTTTCTCAAACAGAGCCCAATTTCTGGCTTGATTTCCACTACTAAGATTAAAAGCCTTAGAGAATAAGAGTACTATAGAAATTGAAACTCCTTTGAAATTGCCATTAAAATTTAATGTTGATTATTAACAAAGTTACTCCTGTATTTAGAGTTTTAGCACCATTTTAGCTTACCTGCAGGTTTCAGAAGTTTTCCATTAATTGTTATTTCCACTGCCTTGCTTACCATAATACCTGATTCATAGCTATTGGCACCGCTTTCTGACAGTATGTTTGGGGGAAGAAAGAAAGAATTAGAGTGAGATATAAATTTCTTCTTCTGTAATTGATGTTAAAGATGGTTCAAATACTAAGAATAAATCAAAGAATCTAAATAAACATTGCATTTCTCACCTGTAGTTGCTCAGACAACTAGCACCTAGATGACTAAGAGAAATACTACTCTTTTTTAACTTCATTCATGCTTGGTACATGATCTTTGCACAAAGTCACTGTAGCCTCTCTTCTAGAAACAGCCATGATAATATTTCATATGTGAGCAGTTCTGTTAAAACTAGGATTACAGCCAAAGATTTTATCCTGCTGCTGTCTGTGTTTTTCAATACAGAGTATACTAGCACCACTCACTAACTGACAATTACTACTCTGACAGACTTCAGCCTGTTTTCAACACTGCCTAGTATGAAAAAGCAAGTTAAAAGTACATTACCTGGAGCTCTTTGAGGAACAACAAAGGCTTCAGGGAATTTATTTAATTACCTTGTTAACATTTTATAGAGAAAAGATGTAATAAATACATGTGAAATAACAGCAATAAAAGGTCCCATATGTTTAAAAGGGGGAGTATGTCATTTGTAGTAGCATCTGCTTTTAGATCAGCTTGGCAAGGTTAATGCTGCTTATCAGTAACAAGCACTTACTATTGTGCTCGTACAGGTTTCAAATATCACAGTATTTTAGATGAACTATTTTTGGTTAGTAACAGTGATTTTAGAAACGGATTTTTTTTTTTTTTTTTTTTTTTTTACCAAAAAAGATTAGTTTAAGCTGCAGTTCAGTGGACAGTTGTAGACTCCAGATACCGGCTCCACTAGATCTGAGGAAATATACAGAACTCAGCTCAAGTATGTCTTTTAAAGTGGTGTTATTCCTCAGTTTTAAATAATTCTACCAAAGCATCTTTGGAAACCATTTTCCCAGTCTAATAAATTAAAAACAAATGCACTGTTTATCATCTCAGATTTGATAAATTTTTGCATACAGGGCCATCAATGTAGATGACAAATTATTATGTCCCTTGTTAAGTGCTTTTCCAGCTATCTTTTCCTTAAAAATAGGTGACATCCCAGGATGTTTTCCTTTTCCAAATGTTACAATTGCAACCTTTTTCACTGAGCTCAACAGGAACAGGAAACTTCCAGAAATATTCTAATACTGCACTAGCTTATCTCTGGACTTTCAGAACGGAGATGACTTACTGTTGTAGTATGGAGCTGTGAAAATGTAGTTGTCATTATCTAAACTCCGTTTATAGAAACTGACTTCATAAGTTTCCGCATTTTCCAACCAATCTTCTCCTGCCCTAATCACAAAAAAATAGCAATCAATAAAAACAAAAAAATATGGTTAGCATCTCATTAAAGCTGTGCTGCACAGGGTTTTGCTGTTGTTTTCATTTGTTTTAATATTTCACAGTTGTAAATAAAGTGAGATTCACTTATAAAGTTCTCAGACTTCATTATTTTTAGCTAGTGAAGTGCCAGAAATAACTAGTAAAACATAATGCTGAGAGGGAAAAAATTAAATTAAATTACTGGTACATCATGCATCTTCTCTCCCTATTTTTAGCTGTACTGAGATGAATATATATGCAGCACTATTTACATCAAAATATAAACAAACCTTGATACCGCATGCTATCTTAAAAAAACAGTATCCCAAAAGACTTGAAAACATTAATAACACCAGAACAAAAAGTGAACTGACCTTGACTGTAAAATCCATTTTGGGTAAACACAGACTAACCTATGAAATCAGGTAATTTTGCTATATACAACATATCTGTACCTGTACCCTCACTATTCCTGGTCAACAAAGGGAGGAGTGTTTAGGTGATTGTATTTATACATTAACATTCGCTTTTCCCCCTGTGGCAACAACATATTTTTCTGTCTTAAGTCCCTGAACTATTCAATATGCTCTTGTTCAACATGCTCTACAATATTTGCAGACCGTCAGCTTATCAAACAAATGAATGCTTAGGAATAATAAGGAATTAACGCGGTTCCACTATAAGCACGAGTACTCCTTTTACTCCTTTACACTGATCTGGTTACAGATCAGTTTCAAGCAGCAATACAAGTAAAACTGATGAAAAATCATCCAATACATTGTGTAATTATCAGAGCAGATTTACAATTTTTCATTATTGTATACTGTTTCATATTAATTTTTACCTTTTGGGGAACACTCTGGTAATTCCACCATCCGTAACAACAAACTGGGCAACAACTCCATCACTATAAACAAAAATAAGATTATAGTAAAAACGAACTGAAATTCTCTTAAGTTTGTATGTCAAGGGTACATAATTGTGTAAGGGTGTAAAGATTAACAGTGTATCTCCATGAGTTACATGAATTACGTTGTTAGGAGATCATGAGAAAGATTATGTTTTTTATTTTTCATGCCTCTTGTTCATTTTTCAGACTCCAAAACTCATTAAAAAACAACAGCAACAAAAACAAAACAACCAATAGAAAGAGTACTTACAGATACATCTTACTCCAATAATTTTGTGCAAGTTCATTTGTAAATCCTGCATCCAGAAGAACTCTAATGATCATATCAGTATTACCTAGTAAAAGAGTCAAGACACTCATCTGAAAACAAATGGCATGGGACTTAAGCCCCTAAATTAAATTCTGAGTTGCTAAGACACCATCACCACCAAAATTAGGCTCTTTCTATGGTCATTCTGACTACAAGTTATGTCAAATACTGCCTGTTAAACAAACTGCTCTGAAACTCGACTTTGCTGAAGTTTTTCCTATATTAAAATCTAAAAGTCTATGTTTTTACCAAAGGAATAAGAAAATTGCTTAAAGCACCAGGTTTTCACTTCAAAGGACTCAAGAAACGTTTTGGTTATTCATTGACATAAGTGAATAACATCAACTTCTAAAAACTGAACTCCCTTTTGATCCACCCCCCAAAAGGTTTTTAAGACAGTTTCACTGGGAGATTTCACTGGGACATTTTTTAAGCATTCAGTCCTTCCAATACGTGGTCTAGCAAAGAGATTCTTAGGATGTACTTTTCTGGATGAAAGCTAAAAGGCAGGACCTTCACCTCAAATTAGCCAGTGATCCCACACAGCAACATGGTAACAAACAAGGATAACTAAGTGTTTATTGCAATTATTTATAAAGTATCAATAACACTAAATGGACTTCTATGCATTAAAAGAAAAAAAAAAAAAAAAGAAAAAAGAAAAAAAAGAAAAAAAAAATCCAAACCCTTAATTTTTCACCAGAACAGAACTTTAATGTAATACTGATTGTTTGATTAACATGTTAAACTCATTAATGGAGTTTATGGCAAATATTAAATATGTGAGTACCATCTCAAAGCCCTGTGGTCACCAATGCAGCAATTACATCTATCTATGATCTTAAGCAATTCAAGCAATAGTGAAGTCTCTTTAACCAGTCTGTGAAACAGCAATATAACTCCCTTTTATTCCCATTTATTTATTTATTTGTTTGTTTGTTTTAACATTGTTTCTCAGTGCTTTCTGTTTAGTAGTTCTGATTATATAAGCTGACAAGAAAACAGGCATCTTGAGACGTTCTTTGGCTGATACACTCAAGAGGAAAAACTATCAATTCATTTTGGAGTGCAGTAAAACAAACTAGCAGTTGACTGCTTAATAACATAATGCTGAAAGGAAGCATGCAAAACAAGGGATGCGTCGTGCCATTCAATCATTCTTAAATGAAGCTATAAAACTGCAAACTAATTTTGCAGTCTATCTTGGATAGAAAAGTCCAACACCAGATGTATTTCTATTTTAAAAAAAATCAGAGATTAAAAAAAAAAACAACGATTCATGATTTGGGCATGAGAGCCTTTGATCGACTAATTCTCATTTATGAGTAAGTATTATTTACAAGAAAAAGAAAATCAATGAATTGAAAGGAGTACTTACATGAAGGACTGCTTGGAGCATTTCTATCGATAAACTCAATGAAATTTAATAAAAATTCAGTGTTGTTTTCTGATTTCTTTACATCAGTACAATATTCCCTGTAAAACAATAAAACATCAGCCTTTTCAGATTTGTTTTGTATGTTTCTGAAGCATATCAGCAGTCTTAAAGTCCAAGTATTGCGTCACTACTAGTAAGTGGTTGGAACCACTGCAGATATAATCATAGTATTTAAGTAAATCAGGGTTCAGGAGTCTTCCTAAATCTGAATTATCATAGAACTCAATGCATTAAATGGGACACCGATCCTCAGATAAAAACACTCCAGATTTGCACAGAGTCTGCAAACTAAACAAGGAAATGCCCAGTGAAATTATACTCCAATTGGGTTAAACTGTACTAGAAAGTGTGTGGACTGCTGTTGGAGACACTGTCACTTTATGATCAGCTAACACTGGTTTTATGGGCTGAGATCCTATCTTTTGTGAAGTCTTAAAGGAAATTTTAATAAGGTACACACCCCATACACATAAATGCTTTCTGTTTTGACATATGCAAACCAGATGAACAGTAAACTACTATCATTTCATAATGTTAGAAAGCAGTATATCAATGTGCAATTCACTTAATACAAGCAAGCGCAATAAAAGCCACTGGGCATTTTCAGGGCAAATATTAGGTGGTGAATGGCATTAGACGACTCTAATTAAAATGTAGAGAACATTCAGCAGTCAGGCCAGGAGTTCATTTTTTAACAGAACTATCTATATTAAATTCACTTTATGACCAAAAGAAGCTTGAGTATCTTGTTAAGCTATCTTATTAGGCCTTACTTATTTTATCATTAACCTTAAAGATTACAGGCATAATTTGGTGTACTGTGCCAGCATTCGCATTTAGAGAAAGCTCCATATTAAACAGTTTTTTTTTTTTGTTGGTGTTTTTATTTTTTATTTATTTATTTATTTATTTATTTATTTTCATGTAGATCACTTTGACAACTCATAACTTGCTGGAAACTGCTAATTAGTATAACTGATCATCAATAACTTCAGTCTTTCAGAAAAACAAAACAAAACAAACAAACAAACAAACACAGTTATACAAATTTGAAGGTAGAAGACCATGTCTTACATATGCCTTATGTACAAATCAATCAAAAAGAATCTAAATTTAAAAGGATAAAAATGAAGAAATGGAATAATTTTTGAATCACCATTGTGGTAGAACGTCTACCATAATTAATTTCCAAAGGAACATAATTTTTCAGAGCTATTTCTCATACTGTCTTTCCCTAGTAAACATATAATTACAAAGGCAACTAAAACCACACAGTTTCACTGGAAAAAACACCAAACAAAACAAAACAAAACAAAACCTTAACCAATCAACTCAGTCACTTTTCAATGACTCAATCAATATCTATTTTCAATGAATCAAAAATTAATTCATCCGTAAATGATAGAGAGCTTTGAAGCTCTTCTTTTTGAACTAACCAAAATAACAATAAAAAATCAAGGTAAGTATTTTGGTACCTATTCTATAAAAGAGAAGCGACAAAGCAGTAAAATCTTAAAAGATGCAGCCACAAGAAATGGACAGATGTGTAAAAGACTTCCATTAAAAACATCAATAAATGATGACATGTCAGATTTTACAGCTCCCTTCGTATAACACAGAAATGAAGGCCTGAAGGTGCTGTCTGCCAAGAAAAGAAGCCTGATCTTTAAAAACATGAATTTACTTTTGTTTCTTTATATGAAAAAAATATTTTGTCAAATCCCTTTTTTTTTTTTTTTTTTTTTTTTTTAATATCCTTAATCTGATTCCTGTTTATTGCTGAAATAATACTTACTACTGGGAAATTAACCAACCTTGGTGCTAAAAATGTATAGCCAGCTTCATCAAAATGTTCAAGCTTCAGTGTTTCTGAATCTACAAAGATGAACAGTGAAATCAAGTAAGCAAATGACTTACCAAGATAATTTTCCTTCTTAAACATTTTACTAGCTTTTGCGTGCATCCGTGAAAAAATAAATAAATAAATAAAAATAATATTCATTTTGCAACACTTTCATACAAATATACTGTATACTTATCAGCATTTTACAGTTTTGGATGAAATTATTCGATTATTTTATACAACACACACTTGGCAACAATACTATATCTAGCAATCTAATTAGAAGAGATATTTAATTTGCATGAAAATTTGGATTACATTAGAATTACAATCTGATACAACAAAATACTTGGGACAAAGATTTGTTAGAACATGGACAATGCTTAGAGAGTTCTTAGCCATAAAGTTTAAAAAGCCTTGCCTATGTAAACATCACTTTCAGTGCTACCTGAAAATAATGGTTTCAAAAGATGGCATTACTGAACACCAGGTGAAAGGACCAGACAAACAAGGAGTAGAGATCAGCAACATAGTTAAATGTGTATGAAAATAGAAAAACACTTAGCAACTTTTTTATTTTCTATTGTTGTGGTACCCAATGGGAAAAGTCCTGAGATGAAGAATACAGAGGAAAATGTCCGGTAGGAATAGAAATACAAGTGAAAAGTTTCAACTGCAGTAAACAGAAGGAAATTGAGCAACAAGAATATACTTGCCCTTTTTGATTTTCACTATCCATCAGAAAGAGAAAGCAGGGAAACAGAAAAAAACAGGGTAAAGCAAAAGGGGTCACAAAACAATATTTTATTCAAACAATACCTTGAATAAAAATATTGTGCATAGAAAGATCAAAGGTTCAATTCATGTACAGTTTTAGTTTGGAGAAAAGACAAACATATTTGAACATTGGAGAATATGTCCTCATCAATCACTTCTCAAGTACCTTCTGTGCTATCCACCAAGGTGGCTATTTCAAGGGTCTGTTCTGCAAGTTATATTTATTTATGTGTAAAACTAGATTATCTAATCCATATTCACTCACTAAAACTTCAATTTTAAACTACTTATGGTATGCCAAAGTCATGAAAACAAATCCCTAATTATTAAAAACTTGCTTTAACCTTCATACCCAAAAAGCGAATGTAGGGAACACGGATTAAGTACTAGTCAAGTTTCTCTAAACTAGAAGTTTATACCTGCCAGAGAGATTCACAGCAGTATTCAAACCTTAACTGCATTTTTTTACAACTTTGGATAAAAACTAAGTGATGTAAAGAATTCTATTTTGTTCACTATCTCGATTACTGTGCAAATCTACTAGTTAGATCTAGTTAGCTATATCTAATGAATGAAAAGATTTTCAATACTCACAAGTAAAATTCCCAATTACCTCTCCAGAATGTGTAAATTTCTTGAAATTAGCCTTACTATATATATATATAATATAATATATAAAATAATATAATATATATATATATTACAAACATCCACTAAAACTATCTTTAGAATGCAAAGCAAAAATGTAGCTGCAAGCCAAATGAAGCAGTGCTTTTTCATTTGTCTAATTCTACAGGCATCAAACATAATTTGCTAAATATGATACTGCAACTACAGTGAATAAAATAAAATAAGCTCTACTACTATAGTCCATATCCTAGTATTTAGTTAATTGAATGAAAAAAATGGTGCGCAGACCCTTAAAAAGACAGCAACAGAGGATACACAAAGCAATGATTCTGTAGGTACATAGCAAGGGGAAAGGGATTGTCAGTGATACTGGGGTACCTGTATATATTCTATCTTTATAGAATATTTTTTGTACCTTGGATGTTACAATGAATTAGAATCATTGCTCCAGATTTTGGGTACATTATGATAACATTAGTGAATTCAAAAGAAGTTATGAATTTTAAACATAGTTTTTCTGTTTTTTTTGTTTTTTTTGTTTTTTTTTTTTAAGTGAATCTGAGACTTGGCAGTTTTTGACAAAGCCAGGGAACCTTCATAATACTTACATCTGGCTTGAATAATTGGTTCTTCTATTTTAGCTTTAATATAATAAAAGCTGTATGATGGTAATACCAGTGCCAAACTGCAAGAGAAACAAGACATGTAAAACAATTATGTTATTTACAGCCATTTACTAATTTCAGCTTCTAAGTGTTTTGAAACCATTTAAGAAGTTTGGAAACTGGATTCTCATGTGATGAAATAGTTACATGAAGGCATATCAGCTTCATACTTTGTCATAGGTATGAGTAGGTTCAACAATGTCAAACAGTCTTAAAAGTCAAACATTAAGGCATAAATGCACTTCCTCTCGGGATAAGGGACAAATTTCCCAAAAAATTGCAAATAATAAAAATAATGATTTCTTGTGTTTTTCTCTAACACATTTCACATTACAATTTAGCACAAGACAACAAGGTGATTGACTGCAAGAAATAACACATGATACTGCACTTACTTGCATGCAGCATATGACAAAATCTACTACTAATATAACTATTGGCATGTATTAGGAGCAAAAATATTTAGCAGTATTTAAATTCACTTTACTTTCAAGCTGCACAGTATTTTTCAGAATCATGAGATCACTTCTAATAACCTTTGAACATCACACTCCAGTAATTTAAGATTTGCAATGCAGATGATTTCTTTTATTTTACTTTTTTTTTTTTTTTTTCTTGAAAACAAACAAACACATAGAAACAACATTCCTTCTTGCCACTAATTCTATACACATGTAGAAGTGAGAAGTGTTCAGTTTTAAAAGAGGTATGTAAAGGACAAGTGGTGTAAATCATCATTAGGGAGGTATCATCTCCTATACTGCATCTTTAGTTTTTATGAATGCAGAACTGCAGTGGCTTCTAATGCAGAAATTAACATTAAAAAAGAAGTTGTTCAATTGACCATATATTAGATGACCTTTAATGATACAGCCTATTTAAATGGCACATGTAAATGAAATCGCTGTATATTTGGTGACAGCCTTCTATGAATTCTCCTCTAGGGAAATCACTTGCAGTTTACTTGCCATTAGCAGTTACTGCTAACAGAAATTGCTAATTAAAATCTATAATTTTATGGGTAATAGGCTTGCTGCAATGTGACTCTATGGATTTATTGCTGAATCTCAAGCCAGGGAGCTTGAATTAATGCATGTGAATCAAATGTAATTCTTTACCAATTGCTAGATGGCATACTATGATAAAAATAAATAAATAAATAAATAAATAAATAAATAAATAAATAAATAAATAAATAAATAAAATCCTCTTCCCACTGATTATAATGATAGAAGTAACAGATCATAAAAACGGAGTGATGAATAAAAGATAAAATGTTATATCTATGTTCACTTGTTAAAACTGCTTTGTTTGGCTTTGCTTACAAATTCATGTCTGCATTCATACTGGCTGTACGCCTGTATAGAACATAGCAGAAAACCAGCTCATTTGTGAACTGCTGTATATCATTAAATTTGTACCATCTAGTTAAACCTCTGTGATTAAATAAGTCTGAAATGATATTCACAACAGTATTGCATTCAAGGGGTGAAAGCTTTTACAAAACCCTTCACTTGTTCCTTCTGCCATTCACATGTGACTTTCATATACAGAGCAATATTGGTCATATTAGTTCAAATTTGTCACAAATAGATACATAATTCATGTATAATCAGTAGTATAATTCCTTCCACTAAGATCAGGCAGGTAGGTTAGGAATGTCATGATATAGGCAACACCTAAAAGATTTGCACAGAACAATATCTTCTTCTTTTTTTTTTTTTTTTTTTTTTTTTTTATTTAGATGAAAATGTATCATCTTCTAACATGCATATTAAAAACAAGAACATAGAGGCAGTGCAAAGAAATTATAGAATAAGATGAGGAATCTAAGAGAAAGTGTACAATTAAGAATCAAAGTAGATAGTGATACAGGAAGTATGAGAAATTAAGATTCAACTATAAAATCCTTTTTTTCCTGCACTCTGAAATGCACCAGTTGTTAATCTCAGCAGTTGGCAAGAAGACTGAGATCCTTAAGCAGAGTCACAATTCTGAGCTGCGGATGGTTAAGTAACCCAGCAAATCCCACAGGTGATATGACTTTGCTGACTTAACTAGTATAGAAAATGTAACATAATAAATACTAACCAAAAGAAATGAAAAGGGCATTTAATTAGACAAAAGTCAGAGAACAGAGATGAGTTACCTGTAATCAGTGCCATTCACAGCAGTCCATGTATATGTTCGATTTCCTTTATCAATATATCTCTACAAAAAATATTAATGAAGAAACAAATTATTAATTCCAGAGCTTAAAGAAACAGCTTTAGCACTGCAACACTACATTCAATGATAAAAGGTATCACAAGTGTATGTCTATGACCTTTCTTTCACTGTAATAAAACAAAAGTGCGAAAATGACCAAGGTAATGAAAAAGAGGTGTCTTTTTTGACTTTTATGATTCAAAGCCCTTTCATTACCTGGTTGCTTCTTTTCAGTACAGCGTGATAGCGTAGATCATTTGGGAAAAGTAATAAAAATAAAAAGATGCGTGTATAAGTGGATAATGCCCTGGTATACTTCATATGCAAGGTAGAAGGATGGGTAAACAGATAACCTTATGATCCTATTTATTTTTAATAATGTGAGTATACTATTATTTGAGCTCAAGAATAGCTAAACACTTGAAACTTGCAGTGACACCTCTAAATCATGCATACTGCCATGGTTTTTAGGTGTACACTGGCAGTAGAACAACAGTTTCCAAGGTGGGAAAGGCAGGAAGAGAAGAACAGGGCTCATATGAAATGCTCTTGTCATCACTGCTTTGAGTATGTTTGAAGGCAAATTAGCTGAAAGCTCCCTCCAAAGACAACTCTGTATATTAGATATCCTCATATGTCTGTTCCCATTTACCCTTGCCTATTTTATTACTGAGCCATCTGATTTTATCTTACTCTAGTTGGTCACTGTCAAAGAACCTACACATTATTTCAGTTTGTGTGATCCTTCAATTTGCACTACTGCCTACCCCATCTGCCCAAATGTGGCAATGCTTTTGTTTCTATGGCATCTTCTCTGTTACTTGGAAAGACCCTAAGGCCCTGGAAGACTCCAGCACACCCCACCCACGCTTGCTTTGAGTCCAGTTTCTATGTTGTACTATGAGGTCATCTCCCAGGACACTGCTGGGGCCAGCTGCAATACAAAAGGGAAGCAATGCAAACTTAAACAAAAAAGCAAACCAAAAAGGACATCAATTTCAAGCCTCAAGACTGCAACTGTCAGTACAGAGTAACAGGCCACATCAGCCATTTTTATAAGAAAATATATGAAGCTATCAAATACTAAGTGATGAGCAGCTCATGCATGGCCCACAGTTTGAAACAGCTTTATTCTGGCTCTAGCAGCCTGGAGCTGGGAGAATGCAATAGTTTGAAGCAGTCACCATTGCCAGTCAGCTCTGGCTGCTCCCTTCTCTCTGAGGGTCCAAGCAGAGGAAAAATCTTGGTCCACAATACAAGGTAAGTAGAGGGTAATTACTTTCATTTGGTTCTTGAAATATTTGGGAACAAAAAGCTTAAGATATTCTATTCAAACACAGTTTGTGGTCTGGGCTGTGCTTGACTGACACATTCTCAGGCACCCAGGAACATCATGTTGTTCCTGATGCTGTAGCTGATGTCAGCATTTCCCCTGTGAATGATTCCCCTCCCTTGCTCTTCTGGTAAACTGCTGTAGGAATGACTGTTCTGGTCTTTTCACAATGCACCACAAAGTCTGAGAAATGCAGGCTCTGCCATGAATGCAACTTCTTGTATAATTCCAATAATGTTAATATAATTTTTTGACTGTTAATTTCTTGCTTTTCTGATATCTCAAACAGAACCTTTTTTTACCCATAAACTTGGAAAACTTCTCCTAAACCAAACCATTAGTGCAGATCTATATATGTCTGACATACATATCTTTGTAAGTCACCCCATTCAGGAGCAGTTTATTCCCAACACAGATTCCAGGACAACTTCAGGCTAGTCTTCAACAGTAGGTCATGAATAACATCCTCCCTTCAGAACAAAGGGACAAAGCAAAGGTATAGTGCAATAGTTTCCTCAGACAAGATGGGCTCATGACACCAGGAGAGGGAGCAGAATTGACATTGGATGGGGCTTATCCCCACTGTGCCCCAAAAGCCCTGTTTGTTCACCATCCTCCAATAGTGGAACTTTTCCACAGAATGGCACTCTTCTATAGATTGTAAAGCCTCCATAAAGGGCTGCAATGGAGCCCTTCCTGTGTGAAAGCACATAGAAGAGGTCTAGCTGAAGGCATAGGGACTGATAATCCAGGCCTCTTTAGAAGAAGAGAAGAGGTGAAAAGCTGTGCAAAGCTGGTACACAGAAGTAATGTGGGCATGTTTATGGTGATTGTGGGACTCTAAGTATAAGGACTGAATATTATGGATGTGCTTTGCAGCTGGGCAATTTAAATATGTCAAGTTTGAGTTAAGTCAGCATGACTCAAAAACTGAAGTAGGAAAGCATCACTGCCATTTAAATGTCTACTTGATCATCATTACCACCATCATTGCTCACTCACATTTGTCTACCCCCACTGGAATTCTCAACTCAGGAGTCTATGAGGTCCTGCACTTTCTAAGTAGGGTATCAGAAAGAAGATCATGAATAACAGAGTCAAATTACCTAGACTCTGCAGTATAATACACATAAGAGTTGTGTACTATCTGATATTTCCTTCATATTCTTGTGATAATTCATTACATCAGTTATCTTCAAGATGGAAAACTGATTATTATTTCTTCTCATTAAAGTTCCAAAGAAGAAAGGTATACATGTAAGGATCCATATCATATTTCAGTATTTCCTATTGCTATGAAATATATCAGTCTTATTAGAGAAACTCAGATTGGTCTGTCAGGAGTGAAGATTTTGGACATGAAATTAGCAAGAACTCAACAAGCACAAGATCAGAAAGCAAAAGTACAAAAGAGATGTAAAATGACTTGGCTTATCCCAAATTGGCCTTATTTATCACATATAAATGTTAATTTATTTCTCACTACTTTCTCTATTAAACTAAAATATAAACTATCTATCTGCTTCTCAAACATCTCTGTAAACAAATTAAGTATTGGTTTTGAGTTTTACACAAAAAAGTAGGCTGGGTCTACTTTTTGGTAAACGAAGTATAAAAGCTCATCAAAACTGCCCGAGTATCAAAGGAATCAACAATCAAAACAATTATCTATCGTAAATACATTATTTATTTTACTCTAATAGAGTGAAACAGGAAATCTTGGTGGAAAAAAGAATGTATTCTAGCATAAAAAAAATGAACATTTTTTTCACCATTTCACAGAATTTGATGGTTTTTTTGCTTCAATAAATGTAATTGTCTGTCTTACCTCATCTTGGGACTTGACCAAAGTTTCAAATGTTTTTTCTCCACTTTCTCCATCTATCATTTTTTTCCGAATCTATTGGCAAAAAAAAAAAAAGAAATTAAAATTAAAAACTAGGTGCTGAAAATAATATGATTAATATTTTTAATGATTGAAAGTATTTTATAGAAACACAGAAAATAGTAATGCATTTGGAGTCACAACATTTTTTCTTTTTTAAAGTTTTCTATTTCCTGGTTTTTCTAATTAGAAGTCGCTTTATCAAAATATTTTCTGAATTAGTAGACTTACAAAAAAGCAGTTGAGGTATACTCTCCATATGAAGACAATCTCATAAAAACACCTGATGTTTTGTAATAGGGAAAGTATGAATTCTGTATGAACAAGAATGAGTTTTGCCTAGCATTTCTAGTGCTTCCAAGCACATCTGATTCAGCTAGTTGCACTGTTTCACAAACACCTTCTTCAGACCGGTCTGACAGTAATTTCTTTTTGTAGCAGCAGTTCTAAGAAAATGAAGGCAGAACTCAGCAAATACCAAGAAGTGCTGACTTTTGTCACCAGGAAAGATCATTTTCAAATCGAATATATGCCTATTTGAAACTTTAAAATGCTAAAATAAAACCACATTCTATGTCTGAAGGTTAATAAACATTTTTGAGAAAGATTGTAGAATGTATTATAAAATTATTAACGGAAATATATAAATACAGCAGTTAGTTTTGTTGTCAACATTTTCAGTAACTTGATTTTTTAGTTCCTCTTCAGTTCCAGTACAGCAATAAGTTTGCATAAGTCAAAATCATTGTCATTGCAGAGAAAATAAAGAAATAAATAAAGAAATAAATACATATTTCAGGTAATATATTAATGTCCTATTAAAAATTGTCTTGTTTATAAACATTTTACAAATATTATCATCCCTATAAATACCACTTGATAAAGAAGACTGAATGAATGTTATTAAATAGTAGTTATAGTGAATTCCAAAAATGAAAGGAATATTACACATCGTCTTTGCTTAAGAATAATATTGGGCTCAATTTGTAGTAATCTTTCATTGTAATTCAATTACTCTATAAGATTACAATCATTAGAAATTTTAAATTGATTCTCTTTTGACAAAATAGATTCCCATTAAAAATCTGTAACATGTATTTCTTCTCAAGTATTATACAGTAAAATATTAGCAGCAGCGGATACTAAGAAACCAGTTAGTCTCACCTCAACTTTAATATCATTTTCCAGTTCAGCATCTAGAAAATCCAGTGTTACTGGCTCCTGGGATTTAGGATTCTGAAGCAGAAGATATTAAATAATCAAATATTAGAGAGTGAGTACTGTAATGTTACACATAGGTCCATAGAAATCGTTCTAATCCCTTCATTTTGAAGTAAGCTACTTAACTGGGCTTACTTACCATTTATTTTTATCTCTTATAGCATGAAGAATTATGCCTTTATCAATTATTTTATTTCATTGGATGGAGAGGCTAATTAAGCAGGAGAAAATCCGATTATCCCTAACAACTAGTGGCTGTCCACAGTCTGTCAAGTGGGGGGTGTTGGGAAGCTGCTTCTGCTGCTGCTGTTCTGCCACAGTAAGGTGAGAAAATAAGTGTTTGGGGAAGCTTCAGAGATTAATTGTCCATTAGGCATCCTGACTCTGCAAAGGGAAAACTGGGAGAGCTTTCTAACTAACAATTAGCATGGGACAACTGTACTACTTTGCAATTTTGCCAAAAGCAACAGTGCAGACTTTCTGTTTTGAGGTGGGAATAGACTGTTTCAAGACTCAAAGAGACAGCCATTGTAACAAAGGATTTATTATAACAAAATACAATTTACTTTTATTGTGAGCACCTGGAAGCTTTGAATGCATTTCTCTTGATTGTATTCTCCATTTAAGAGATGGAAACCTACAACAGAAATTCTGTGACATGGCACCTTTAAGATGCAAGGAAGCTGTGATGCTCACTATCTACTGTGATGCTGACCTGCACAGACAAGCTAGAGGTATGTATCTTCCATGTTGTTCTGGTGCTGGGTCCAGTTTTGCTGAACTAGCTTCAGCAACCCAGAAGGCTCTGCTCCCTTCTCAGTTGCAGTTCCCATTTAATTGAACAGAGCTGTCTTCCACATAAACTGTCTGAAACCTGACTTTACTTTTTTTTTTTTTTTTTTTTTTTTTTTTAAGGAATTTTGGTTAACCCCCTTAGACTTTGTAGTGCTGCCAAATATAATTAACTAATCTTAAATACGGTGTAAAAACCCTCAATTATCATCACTCAGTTAATACATCCATTTAATGAAGGATCTTAAGAAGTAACTTAGAATCTATTATCTAATCATTTAAATATGCTAGTTTAAATGAGATTAAGAAAAAAAAAAGGTTTATTGCATTCTTTCTGATCGATAATACATGTATTTTTGTAATGGGATGCTTTGCATATGGAAAGACCTCAAAAGTTTGTTTGTTTGGTTGGTTGTTTTTTTTGTTTTGTTTTGTTTTGTTTTTCCCCTTTCTTTTTTTTCTTTTATTTTTCCTGCATTGGCACAGTTTTATATGTAACAAGTGTTGGTTCTTTTCTAGAAAATTGCAACATAGAACATATCACTGCAACGCAGAACATGTCTTTTGCTGATACTAGTATATCAGGACTTCTGTAACTTCTGACAATGAACCTTTTAGGGGATTTCAGTGATACAGCTATTGTATGTTAAGGGACATGCTGAAGTCCTTTCAGTCAAAATGATGTCTATATTCCTTTTATGCTAGAAAATGATAGAATTAGACAATATACTCTGGCAAAGATACATGACAAATGTACATGTGATTTCTATGAAAGCATGTTTCATTACAATTTATATATGTATTCCCAGTTCATACTGGAAGAAGGTTGTTCTGAATAACTGATAAAAGAGGCCTTTACATAATAATCTGAGGCTTAACACTAGTCTTTATTTTCAAGATTGCAATAAAGAATAGTTTTAGAAGATTGAACCTTAATGTTTTTAAGGTACAAATGAACATGATTCTGAGTAAATGAAATGATTCACTCTCTTAGCAAGTAAGACTTGAAGTCTTCTAATGGAAAAGTAAAGATATTTATTTACTGGAAAGATTTCTGAAAAAGATTCTGGCTATTTTTTTGCCTACTGATAACTTCAAAGTAATTTTAATGTTTCTTTTTACATAAGATAGAAAAAAAATAAAAATCTATTTTAATTCAATACATACTATATAGTTTTTTTCTAATGCATTTTCCCCCAACATTCTACACTCTCAATATAAATAGCAAAAGTGCTAAAATGTAAAAATAAATAAAAAATGCATTTTCTTACATGCAATGGATAATGAATAGCATGGTCAAACCCAAACAGCATGCATGAAGACATTGCCATGGCAGAAGTGGCATTTATGAAGTTCACATTCCATTCCAGCACACAAAGGAACAGAGAAGAAAAAAAATGGTAAAAAAAGAAAAAATAAATAAAAAATAAAAAGCCATCACATCAAATCAAGGTCAGTATTCATTTCAAATGATAACCTGGGCTAGCCATAGTTAAGGAGTCCGACAAAACTCAAGTAGATATTCACAAGTTTTCTTTGTTCTTTGAAAGACATGTTATTCACCACACATTCTTTATAAGTGATATTTAATAAGTTATCCAAGCATATATAGAGATACAATATGAGATGTGCTAAAGGCACAAAGAAATCTCTTAGAGATTACAATAGAAGATTCCTAGACCAGTGGGAAGGCTTTGTTTCCCCACAATGCTTCTTTTTTTTTTTTTTTTTTTTTCCCCCAGCCCCCTCCCTCCCTCCACCAGCCAAAGAATGTGTATTTACCAGCATTTGGGCTCCATAATTTTTTCTTCCTAGGTTGCCATTTTGTACTGTTTATTTTAAGCCATGAAGAAACAAACTTACTGATCAGTTTGCTCTTCTGTTTATCCAGTCATGCACACAAGATGACTAGAATAAGCACAGCACCACTACATTCCACAGCACAACTTAATAAAACAAAACAGAAGTAAATCACTAGCAATGAAGCATGCAAATGGAGAAAATGCAGTCCATTTTCAGCACGAAAAATAAAGGCAGAGTTCTATTACTTCAATGACAAATCAAGAAGGAAACGAAGAAAGACAGAACTGGTGCAGCAACATAATATATATATATACATATATATAAATGTTTGTTTTGAGGAGGTCAATATTCTCACAAATTCTATAGAAGGAATTCTATTTCTTGGTGTGAGGAATCTAGTTTGTGTTCATACTTGGGACCCTGATGAAGATTTTGGCTGTTAGGCTTTTAAATAAATAATGGTGAGAAAGCAGAAAAATCCTGGGCCCCAGAGGGAATCATAAGAACAGCTTCCAGCATGGGTGGATACCCAGTGCTTCTTCAGAGCTGCACACCCCTGAGCAGATGGTACAGCCAGGATAAGCCAGCCACAGCCACATTACACCACAACAAACTGAGGAACCAGCTGTGCTCTGAACATTAAGATGTTTTAAGATGTTAAGATGCTGCAGCACCTAAACAAAAAATCTAGTCTGGAGGTGGTCTTCTAGATGTGATATAAACACAGCCACTTGAGACTCAATGAATTGAACAAGATAAGAATTTTACACTGTGATTTTAATGGTACTGCTATGCAGGCTGCTTGATTTGCATTATATATTTCTGTATTTCTACTGCATCTAATTTTGTTATTTTGCCAGTAATATTTAAGTCTTTTTACTGAGATTTCATTAGATTTTTTCTGCTCAGGGATTTCATTACCTAAATTTTACTGAATTTCCTTTTCCGTCTGAGTTGATGGCAGTTAATCCTGTGGATCTGGATTTTCTAGTCTAAGAAATCTAATGCAAATAACAGGTAAAACATATGTCCTAGTCTGACCTCAGTTGGAAAAGCAAAAGCTAAATGGCTCAAATTCTTATGTGTTATATGCTGTACAATTAAACTTGGCAATAAAATCATTAAAATGATCTTCTCTTGACTTAGGGTTTATGCAAGCATTGCCAGCACAAGTAGTCTCTCTCTCATGCTCTTTTTTTTCTTCTACACATTCATTTCAAAATCTGAAGATAATTTTTTTGCAGCACGGTTCTAATTATCACCTATTAGTAAAACATCATAATTTAATGGAACACTCTTCACTACAGCCAATAACATATTTTTTATTATTTAAGCAAGGAAGGATGCAGGCTTCATGCTTTGGAAGCTGTTTGTCAAAGTAAACAGTTCTCTAATTAGATTTTTCCTAGTAAGCAGGACAGAAGCTTTCTAAGGTATTTCCAGGCCTACGCATTCTAGCGCACTAATCACCTCCATCCAAAGTTACCTGTACATGGGGTCTCCTTTTTCTCAATTTAACTTTTGGTATGCCCACACCAATTTGCTGAAGTAACAAAAAAGCAGTAATTTACTTTTTTACACTTAGTAAACAGACCACTTATAGAAGTGAAATCTTGCCTACAAATCTATATTCTCCAGTGCACATGTACTGGAGCCAGGGAGTAACCCTCATTCTGCTCAGGAGTTCTGAACTCAACATCAGAATTGCACATAGGTTTTGTCTAGAGAAACAAAAAACAGGAGTTTTAAACAATGTGAATTAAGTTTAAAGAGCTTTGCCTCCCACAGTTCTCTGCTACAATTAAATTGTGGAATAAGAGTTTCACCTTTTGTTTAATGTTCTATCTGCTCTTAAATCTATCTTCCTCTTACACTTTCAAAAATATAAACCATAGAACCAAATACGGGATCATATTAAAGCATGTTCCATTTTATAAATATCATTAGTTGGGTTTTCATCAGAACCATAACGAGAATGAAGAAAAAGATGCTAATATTTAAAAAACTATAAAAATACCAGAATTATCTATTATTTTCCAAATCTTATCTAATTAGAACTAATCTTGTTAACATATACTTAATGTAAACTAACCACTCAATCCAGTGGTTACATGTACTTGATGAGACGGGCACCTGTCCTTTCTCAGGACAACGGGAAAACACAGACACACAGAGTACATAGGCAGAAAACCAGAAAACTATTTGTTTAAATGTGCAATATAAAATTATAAATACATATATTTTATCTAGTTTAAAACAGTATTAAACTGAAAGGTTAAAAAATATTTCCAGTGTTATGCTCCAACATAGTTTTCATGCAGAGAACAAAACACAAGGGAAAGTTCTGAGGATTTTTTACCTGTTTTCAATCTGTCTTTCTAAAAACTTGTCTGTTGTAGAAACATATTTACAAGTTCAGAATTTCAAAGGCTTGTGTGTGTGTGTGTGTGTGTGTGTGTGTGTGAGAGAGAGAGAGAGAGATGCTACGGCAAGAAAATTTCCCAAAATATTGTGTTGAACCAGTTTTGATTTCAGATAACAGATTGTCAGAAGGAAAGGCATTCAGAAGAAGGTACTACTCAAAGCTTAATACACCCTCACCTCTTCAAAGGTAAAGACGTACTTATGTTTTAGCTTACATCTACTGAAAAATTGCTGCCAAAGAGGGTTAAGATGTTGTTAGTTAATACGTTAATGGCTACCAGGATGTTCAACTAAAATTAATATGACATGTTAAAGAAAGTCCATGAGTTCTAAATACATCTTTCTTTATAGTGTACCTTAGTTTTAAAACGTAGTTCTTGTATCAGTCTGTATAGCATGCACCACCCCAAACAAACTGGGAGTGAAAAAGTCTAGTCTGTGTAACTGTTAATAACAACAACAATAATAATGCATATGCTTAATA
This sequence comes from Excalfactoria chinensis, assembly GCF_039878825.1. Taxonomy (NCBI): domain Eukaryota; kingdom Metazoa; phylum Chordata; class Aves; order Galliformes; family Phasianidae; genus Excalfactoria; species Excalfactoria chinensis. Next base: position 9,382,849 of record NC_092825.1, on the reverse strand, counting down.
TTACATTTAAACATTATTCTATCACATAAAACACATCACATCATATACCATTTTTTCAACATACTCAAAATCTATATTATTCTATGTAATTTTAATTAAAGAAAATCGAAACACCTACACAAAGAAACCATGACAGTTTCCTAGTAATCTTCTGCAGTCTGTCTAGGTCTAGCTGGAACAAACTGAACTTTTCATTCTCTTACAAAAGTTCTTTACTTGTTAGTATTACACTGTAGAATGAGGTGAACAGAGCCCATATTCATTAGTTTCTCACCAGATGATACCTAAAAGAAGAATGCTACATTTCTTCATTCCTTCTGTTAACAAAATTCTAGTTTTATTTAGAAAAGGCAAACCAGCTGCCATTATCTGAATTTCTATTAATCTCTATGGAAGGAAATGATGCAATTATTTCTCACAGAATAATTCACTAAGCATAATCATCAAATCAAAACTTCTATTTTTTTATCACATCATGAAAACAAAATGTGTATCTACAGAAATGTTGTTGTTTTCCTACACACTTGGCAAAAGATTTCACACATACTCATTATTTCAGAAAGTTAATTGACATATTCCTAATTCAAATTCCCTGAGCTTGAGAATTAAACGAATCACTAAAGTAAGTAAATGAATTCTTCATTTATTCTCTACCTTTGGAAGTTAAATATGGTAAAGTACTGAAAAAGGGGTCTGCTATCCTTTCAGTAGCTACAGTAGGACTTTCTAGAGAACAAACAAGAGAGGACAGTTGCTTTTCTTGCCTCTGTACTCAGAACTTGCAATTATCTTGCCCAGAGATTGTTCAGTCTAAATCTGAAGTTTTAATATTGACACATGAACTATGCAGGTATGTTCTTTGATGTCCAATACTTATAGTGATTCATCACTAATTCTATTTTTTTTTTTAATCTGTATACTATCAATACATTTCTATCTATCAACAATGGTTTTATTTGTCTTAGTTAATTCTGCTCTAACTTTTTTTCTTTTGTAGAATTATGTATTTGTGCACCGCGAACAATTAGAGGGACAAAACTGCCCAAAATTTCTTTCTCACAGAATTAAAGCATTTTTAAATATTCCACTAAACAGAAGATTTGTTGATGTGGAGCAATCCTTCTCTAAAACAGAGACTGAAGTTCTGATTTCTGAAAAACATTCAGCCATTCACCTTGAAGTATCTCACCAAAGCTAAGGAGGCAACTTCTACAAGGCGATACATGTAATTTATCAGCCCATACAGAATTAAGACTACTATTACTGGATAAGAAACTAGACTGAAATCTGGGTTTTAAAGCTTACTGAACTTTGAGGAAAATCACATTATAATTAGCTTTAGATAGATTTTATGTCTGAAAGACCTTTTGTAATTTGAATTAAAACTTAGCATTCTGGGAATTCTGATCCACCCCAACTTTGCAGCTCAGGCTTCATCTCTGGTAAACAGAAAGTAAGCAAAGAAACAAATATGAAAATACAAGTAAAAATAGTGTGTGCTCATCCCTGATTTTTGCAGCTTTGTAGGCATGAAATCTCAAACTTCTGAAATGAGAAAACATCAAATAATAAACATACACTAGTAAACTCCTTTGAGTTTGTTTCAATGGCATCTTGAACACAGTACAACTTTTTTGTAATATTACATCTGTCTCTAGCTGGTTTTTTGTTTGTTCTTCAGTTTTTCTTTGTTAACATATATATAATGAAATTCTTATTTCATATCTATATGTCTGTGTAAAATATACATTTTTTCTTATTTCTCTTATAACAAAATTCAACAAAAATCAGTGCTCAGCTTCTTGCTACCTAAGGGGATTTGGATGACATTATACACACACCATGGATTTCCTGGCACACCACAATGCAGAATTCTTTATTATTGTTCTCTGGTAATTTAGGCAGTTCTTATTGATTCACGTTACTTTTCACCATGTCCCTATATTACAGTGAATAAAATTAGAAAGTTTCTCATACCTTTGGTTGAAGATTTGGATGAAGTAGCACATACCCATTAGGATCAATTGCAAAGTAGTATCCATTTGGACAAAGCTGAAAGAAAGAAATGAAGTTTAGTGCAGTAATAAAGAGAGATTAACCACTAGCTTTATAGCAATATTTACATTGAGGAAAAGATATTGCTTCAGGCATCATGAATTATGTGAGATATTAATCTAGAGAATATTTTTCATTTTTTATTTTTAATGTTTACTATTTTAGAATCATAAACTTAACAGAATAATTTGTGCTAATCTGCAGTTCATGAGTCCCAATCCTGAAAGAAGTGTATTAAATCAGCTCACTACACAGCTGACCATTCCTATCAGGACCTATTGCTGAATTCTGTTCAACTTGCCTTTCATTATGAACCTCTCTGTTCCTTTCCTGCTTTTTCAGGCAATCTGCCCACAGACTGTACTGTGGCATGGGATTTTCCCATCCTAGATGGGAGACTCTCCATTTGTCTTTGGAAAATGCATTGCGTTCCTTTGTTTCCCCAGATGTTTTTCACAGTAATGGTTATTTTCTTAGAAATTCCCTAGCTAGATGTCTAAATACAGAAATCAATCATATTGAATAGTGTATAGACAGACATATAATTAAGAATTTTTCTACAAATAAATGTCCTCTAAAGATGATAAGTATTATTACTAGCTATAGTTAATTGTATACTTCGGACTCTGGCAAGAATCAAGCACTCATCTGAACAGTAACGCCTAAGGCTACAGAATAATAAATACTTGGAATATATCCCCTGGTGTAAAAGTTGGATTTACAGATGCATACACACAGAAGCCCAGATTTGGCTGGTCAGAAAAACTACAACAATAGAAAAGTGTATATGAAAAGAAGCCTGCTGGTATTTCAACTCACATCCATTCATTGCTATATGACTGATGAAAGAGCATGCAAAGTAATCATACATAAATCAAATATCAAGAAAAACCATCAACACAACCAACTCACCGTAAATCGAGGTGTCAGCTTTTTTATGTCTTCCAGAGAGACATCAACCCCCATTACTCCAAGAATCAGCTGATTCTGGCAAGATTCCAAAATGTTAGGTAATGTTTGACATATTTACAATACAGATTAACTGTGAGTCAGTTAATTTAAATTTTGCCTTCATATCTCATTGACAAAAGTACTTGAAGAGTTGCCTATTTACTATTGGGCCTATTTAAAATACTTTTAATGATAATCAATGTGATCAAAAATAGTGTTCATAATTTAGTACAGAGTATGGAAATTGTTACAGAAGATGATAATTTATGCATTCCTGGATGATCAAACAGTAAATGCAAGAAAACAAGCAAAACATACTGCTTGTCAAACTATTATGAGTTACTAGCACCCATATAGACCTACTAATATACTGTCAGGTTGGACAGCTGACCATTAAACTTATTAGACTGTAACAGCACCAGGAAAACTTAATAGTTAGATTTTAATCTGTACCCACAGTGCTATTTTCTATCATCATTACAACTAATTAACTTAAAGTCTGCATCATTGCCTTTTACCCTGAGTTGTCACAGCTTCACAGATTTGTTATACATTTATCTGGGCTTCCCTTCCTGGCAAGGCCTAAAAAATGTCACTTTCTACTTCCCATCTCCTGAGCACTTAGCTCATTCTCACTGCCACCAGGTCATAGAGATAAAACAAAGAATGTCATACCCTGAAACTCCGAACTACAAAACGATCTGAACTTCCTCGTTCCCAAGATGTTAACAGGGAACTAGAGCTGAGCTATTATTTCTGACATTAAAGACAATTAAATTGTAGAACACTCTATGGCAATGCACATTTTTTCAAATAATTTAGCATTAAATTTAATTGTTTGATTGCTTGCTTGCTTTAAATAACTGCTTACTATTTTTCCGTTTTGTTCTTTTGTTAGATTGAAGACAGGCAGAGTTCCTGTTATCACAAGGCCCAGCTCCTAAGAAATAAACACATACAGAAGGAATGAAAAGACTTTTCAGTTTAATAACAAATATTCACAGAATCATAGAATCACAGAATTGCAGGGCTGGGAAAGGAACTAGAAATCATTGAGTCCAATCCTGTAGTGCAGGGGAAGCTAATGTAAGACTCTGCACTTGCTCTCGTTGAATCTCATCATGTTCCACTCTGCCAAACTTCCTAGTCTGTTCTGGTCATATTGAACTGTATTCTTAAATTTGAATATTCCATAGAGCAGAGAATAACTATAATACATTAGAAAAAATCCTGGGATTATTGTAGTTAAATGTTAGATTAGACTATTAAGAAGAAAAAAGAAAGAAAGGAAAGAAAGGAAAGAAATGAAAGTAACGAAAGAAACGAAAGAAAGGAAATAAAGTAAAGGTGAAGAAAAAGCTGTAGAGGAGGTTGCTTAAGATAAAGATCCATTGTTACAAGTCAATTCTAATTGTTGCTAACATGAAGACTTGAGAAAAAACCTGGGACTGGACTAGGTATACGCATACCCTCTTCCATGATGAGAAAGTTCACAGATTTCAACATTCACCTCTGATAGTTTAGCATGGGTTCGTCTCCAACTAATAAATACTATTACTAAAATGCCCTACTTTTTATAAATATATATATATGCACACACACAAATATACCTATGATTATATACTAAAATATGACAAATATATTCTACAGTTCTGTGATATACTTGCTTACAAACATGCTCCCAAAGCACACTCATGGAGGAAACTTGAAGGAAAGACTGAATTAACCCAATGAAAACACACAGCAACATGAGAGAAGTTTGCAGATACCACTCTTCATTAAGCAGATCTCTTTTCCTAGTTACAAATTTAGCTTCGGCTTTACAACAGGATATGTACAGAAAATAAGAACTTTCGTCACAACATCCTTTATATTTCCAGTAAGTACCTCAACAGTAACCCAGAAAACATGGTTAATGAACTTCAGGTCATTGAAATTCCAAAGAAAAACGGGTTCCTCTGTGTGTCATGCTAAGTTCTATGATGTACTGATAAAAGTTTACAATAATGCTGACCGACAGGAGGAAGTGGATTTTGACATAAAATTATTGACCATGTGACCTTAAATAGATACATGGTTCCAGATGACTATTTAACAGTATTTTTTGTCTAGATAGAGTTACTCAGAAGAAAGTTATCTAAAGACACAGATTAGATTGCTGCTAATAATACTTCACTGTTTGTAGCTCTCTGAATATGTTTGTTTTACAAGATTTGTTATAAGTTCAACAGTAAAGAAAGTATTTCATAAAACTCTTTGTTTATTTCCCAATTATATACGCTGTCCAACTAAAGAAATCATTGCTTTGAGCAAGCAATTACAATTATGATCATCTGAAGATTCAAGTTCAAAATTTGTACAAATACCCAGTAAAATTGAGACAGGTTTCATTCTCCCTTGAGTCACTGGGAAAAAAACAAAACAAAACAAAACAAAGAAACAAAGAAAACAAAACAAAAAACCTCTACGCCTGTAATATAACTGATGATCTCTACTGCAGAACAAGTATAACAGTGGAAAACTGTTTGATTTTTCTGGCTTTTGTTAATTTGTGGATGTTGATGACTTCCACTCTGTGTGTAGAATTGCTTTTCTCTGTTAAAGTTGAGAACAAGTAATGAAAACACCAGATACAAGTGAAAACCAGCATGTTGGCATAAGCTGTTCAGAAAGTTGCTCTATTGAACAGTTCAAATGCTGGAAATGCAAGAATACTATGTTTGGAATTATAATAATAATTAAAAAGAAAAAAAAAAAAAAAAAAAAAAGTTCTTAGGACTGTGGAGAATGAATCCCTGTACTAACTGATATCCTATGCCTATGTTCTGAAGAGACCAAGAATTTTACTTTAATAAATAACTGTCATACCAGAGCATCCAGATAGACGTTTGTCCATTGGACCTGTTTGGCTTTCTCGCCAGCTAACACCATTGGCCTTCCCAAAACGTCCAGATATTCCTGACAAAAAGAGTAATAATCTTTTCAGAAAGCAATTATTAGACCCACATCCAGAAACAGCGTAAGAAAACAAATAAGAAAATATAAGCAACTGAGAAAAAAATAAAATAATAAAAATTGATAAGTGAAAAAAAGTCAACATTCACCACTAATACAGGTATTTTATTTACATATTTATTTATAATTTTACTACCCAACATTTCAGTCTTTAGACTGCAGTATGGACTGCCAAGACTACTCCTATATTTCCATGACAGTTGCTCTATCACAGTTGGACCATATAAATGTACAACTACTCCTCTCTTTTCATGAAGTGAGAATTACAGTTATATCTATTAAAAAATTAGGTGTTTATGTTAATGAAATTATGGGCAGATCACAGATTCTTCAATACAGAAGAGACAGTGGAGGATGAGTGGTAATCATTATGTGAGGTCCAACAGCAAGAACTTGTATAACTCCTACTGAAACTAAACTTTCAGAATTTTAAACTTGCCTTCCTTTAGTTCTGCATTGCAGATAAAAGCTGGTGATCTTAAGAGTTGTAAAATTCCTGGTCTGAGTTGGGAATGGTTGCCATCAAACTTGTTTTACTCTTCAACTTTTCCAGTCTGTCTTAAAATATTAGGGATATTTCTTGCCAGACACTATCTGGAAGAATTTAATGGCATCAAAGAACTCTTACTCAAGCCAAAAAAAAAAATAAAAAAAAATGCCATGGCTGGTCTCAGAAGGACAAATAACTGCTATGATATTTCTTTACTTTTCTGGACATCTGAATAAATGAACTTTTAGACAACAGAAATATATATATATTTATATATATATAAATCTATCCATCTACACTGTCAGTCTGGATCATGTAATTCCAGGATCCTGTGCTCTTAATTATATGCACTCATGTCTTCTAAATTGTCCTTGAATTTTGGAGAGGAAAAGCTGTCTGTCCCAGACTGGTTAGACCAACTCAGGAACCTCTCAAATAAGTGGGATTATACCAGGCCACTGTTTCTGCTCAGTTGAGTTCAGAGATTTCATAAGATTTATGCCCTTACACAGACCCATTGCCTTATCCATGCAATGCAAACCTGTCCAGAAAAGTTATAAAAAAATTCTAGTTTTAAAGAACTTTATACCTCATGTTCAAAGAGGAGCCACTAAAAGGCAAGGAGGAAAACAGCCCAGAATAAAGTTATTGTCTGAAAAGTGTTACAGGATGCAGATTATTTCAAACTTGATGTTGTGTGCATGTGGCCTGCCAGTTTTAGAGGATGCTAGCATGACTAGCATGCATACAACTCACTGTGGGCTAGTTGACCAGGTTAACTGAGATCATATTGTAATTTGGCTTACTGTAACTATACAGAAGGAAAAAAATAAATGAGAAAATTCTATCAGAATAATATGTCATATGTAAATTAAAAAGTAAACTTTTTCTCTGTTCTTAATGTACTCTATGTTAGAAAATAGTTTAGAACAGAAATTACCCTGCTTCTTTGTGTTACAACTGTATCTGCATTTTGCAAACATGCTTACCTGGGTGTTTATTCTTATGGCTCCAATGGATGGAATTTCATAATAATAACCTAAAATTGGGAACAGAAAAAACACTGTCTTAATATAAAACAGTTCTAGCTTCTTCATCTTAAGGCATTCAATTTTACTCATAATTTATAATCAAAACTTTATAGAAAGTACTGTGTATGAATGAAACACTTTTTTTTTGTCAATGCCACAGCAACACACTGACACACATGCCATATAGGCCAACCAAGTTACTCTTCAGCAGCAAGACTGTATTATGCATTTCATTCGTCTGTTGTTTTTAAAACTATGATAATGTACTGTATTTGTATTCTTGTACTCCCAGTTACTCTGAAGTGCCAGCATATTTAATGGGGGTTTAAAAGCTCTGTGATAGCAATGGGATTATATGTTGAATGCACTCATATAAGAATACAAGAATAGCTATAGTCTGTTGAAGTTCACAGGATAAGAAGGCAATCTGGGAAGAACAAAAAACTGTATCCAGCATTTCTTCTAAACTGAACATCAGATACATCCTTTTTCATTATTGATATTATCTCTTTTTTGCCTGAGTTAAAAATATTGCCCATATTCATTAATAAGACTGAACAGAAAGGGACATAGAACTCCCGATCCAAGTTCCAGTTTCAGACCACACAAATAAATCAAATCAGAGAGAAGGAGAGCAGAACAAGAGAGGTAAGAGTAATGAAACTCACCTAATTTGTTATAAGTAATGTGTGACTTGATAACAAATCAAAGGCTTTAATTAAGAAAAAAGTTAAAGAAAAATTTTCTTCTTTTTGGGATGTGCAAAATAAAGAATTCTATCAATTTTGGAAAGATGAGTGTGATCATTTTCCTTTGATTATAAAATGACATGAGATTATTGTGTAAGTGAGCTGGTCTGAATTTATTTTAAAAGAATGGAATTTAAATGAACATAGTATACAGAGATACAAAGACAATACTTAAAAAATGTATTCAAAAATAAAATGCTGATTTTCTGTAAATATCTAACAATGCAATCTATGGAATGTCTTGCATAATTTAAGTCAGCATTCTGAGAGATTTGTGAGGCTATCATGCATGTGTTGTTCAGGTAGGTTATGGATTCTTCTCTATCATTACTATTTCTGTGTCTGTATCTTTGTCTTACCTTATTTTAAAAAAAATTCTCTCTTGCAATGTACATGTACAAAATGTACAAAACCATGACACTCTGTATAGTTTTTGTCTCCTTCCCTACTGATATGGTGTCTGAGACTTTCTTCTCACGCTCATTATGAATGCATGTTTCCACACTTTTTTTCATGCAAAAAATTGAGGAGGAAGGTTTTTACTTCCTTACATTCATTCTTTTCATTTTTTTTTTCCCATATGAAAAAAATCATACATTTAGCATGCACTTAGAAACTAAGAAATCACAGAAACAGTAATTATGATATTTTTGGGGGGAGGTGGGAGGATTAATGCAAGTCATCTGGTCTCTTCTACATTTTGGAGAAAAAAAAAAAAAAAAAAAAGAAAGAAATTCAATCAGCCATCCAACTGAACAAAAGATCATTTTGTCCAAGGTCCTTAATATAAAACAGCTTTGACTAATTTTCTTATCTGTCATCAGTTCCATGTTTTCATAGATGGGTATTACAACAAGAACACTGAAAATTTAACCATAATATCTTATTATTATTATAACAAATACTGCAATAATACTTTTCTTACAACAGTGTATTATATAATAACAAATAAACACAAAACTTATTATTTATCCAAAGATATTTACACATTTCATCAGCTTATTTCTAACATTAAAAATAGAAGAAACCTGCAAGTTAGGCTGAAAAAAAAAAAAAAAAAAAAAAAAAAAAAGAACAACCAAAAAAAACCCACAAAAAGAAGTAATTTTTAAAGAATGTTAAAGAAACTAATCTATCAAAGAACAGTTTCAAAGACATAGTACCTTTGTTTTCACAGGCCATCCACTGTATAGGTCCTTTGTCGTAATTATGTTGACCAACAGAAAATGTGAACACACGTACCTAAGCATATTAAAAACAAAACAAAACAAAATAGACATAAAAATTAACTAAAAACTATTACTTAGCTGTGACATTCAAGTTAATGACACTTGGATTTATTTATTTATTTCTAATATATTTGAAGCGAAAAATAAATCTCTGAACTTCCAAGCTGATATCAATACCATAGAGTAACTGGCATTATATTTCTATTTACCTATTCTATTTTGTCCCAACAAGTAGGACTCATCAAGAATTTTCTTTCATACATCTTTCATACTTTAAAGTTCTAAAGCATTTGATTTTTATTTTTTTTTTTTTAATATTTCTAGTCTGCTTATTTTAACACTTCAGTTTTTTATTAAATTAGTTGCCATTATCTTCTATCATACTGATAGGACAAACAAAAATAAATAATAATAAATTAACAAAATAAGATTGATAAATTAAAACACAGTATGTTTGTATGTAGATTAAAAATCCTACAAGATGCAGAGAAAAGCTATATATACTATGTTTCAGTTTATTCTGAATATTCAGTTTATTTCATAATATTCTGCTCAGAAGCTGAACTTTTCTGAAAAAGGTGGAAAAAATATTTTCCCAGCAGTTTCAATAAGCTGATAACTATTTTTATGCCCCTCTGAAGGATTATCCTACAACCACACAGTCTTTCCTTTTCATGCTTATCTTCATGGACCTTTAACTTTACCACTTCACTTTACAAAACACAGATCATAACATGAAAACAAAATATGAATTACTTTCCATGCGATTGAGTAATAAAGTGCTGTTTTCTTTAAATACATTAAATATGACACTTCTTGCAAAGAAGACTCCTTGCAAACTACTTTCTGATTGATGTTATTAGGTGGTATTCATTCAATTTTTCTTCACTTTTTAAAATATGTGCTACATATACTTTTATTTGTCAAATAATCAACAGAAATTGTGTGACACAGTTAGAGTCAATGTATTAACCAGGAGCTACAGGAATAACTCCAAATCATCAGTCAACAGGTATAAATTGGTGAAATTTTATTACTCACAACCCCTATACGGAAAAAGGGCAAACCAAGCTTTGCGCTAGATGTCATTTTAATTAGGAATATGTTTTGATCTGCTCTGTCTGTACAAACCCTTTGTTTCTGCTTCTGGTAGAATTAAAGGAGCTACTTATGCATGATTTTTTTTTTTTGAAAATACAGAAAAATATTGAAGTTTTAATAAAACTACCCTGTTTAAGGTCATTCCTCAGTAACAACTCAAACCAGTTGCAGTTTTAGTTATACAGACAGGTATGTGAATGATTATGTGCCTGATGCTGAATTTTGTTCTCATAGTTCATAAGGACATAAACAGATGAAAAATACCTTCAATTACCTTGAAAATATCAGTATTGCTAGTAGGAACATAACTTTGGTATGTCTGCATCTCATTTACCTGTTTTATTATGTATCACGTTGTAAAATAGTGTTTCATTTGCCATCACTTGTTTGTTCCCATTGATCTTAACTTTTTTTTACAAAGTGCCAGCTTTTTTTTTACAAAGTGCAAGCATCCTTCTAAGGGGTCTTTCTGTTTCTATTTAATTACCATCTATTTTTTCCAAGTTAAATATCATGTTGTTTTATACTCACATCTCTCAGCTCACTGCCCATCTATGACACTTCTGGTTTTTGGAGGACTCACAACTCTTTTCCCAGTTTAGTGTTAAATGAGCAATTAAGATTAAATTACTCTTAAAAAATTATAGTGAAACAAGAAAAAACTTGCTAAAGACCACTTGTTAGATAGTTGAGTGATCTGATGTCCCTTTTGGATTAAAAGCAACTAATTAAGTATGAAAGAGTTATGTGGGTTTGCGTGTGTGTGTGTATAAAACACGAGTCAATTAGACTGGACTGTCTAGCATTTGATCTCAAATATAAAATTAAAGAACTGTGTTGGACTCAAGTTGCGAAATGCTATGTAATTTAGGGAAAAGAAGCAGCATGTTAAATCTGCAACTAATCTATAAAGAATTCAGAATTTAAATTATTGACAACAACCAGAGGACAATATATCTGATTTAGTGTTCCTTGGATAATTAACAGAGATAAAGAACTGCAATGAAAATTTGAGTTTTTAATTGTTACTTGGTTTGGCAAGAGGGTGGAACATTCAAAAGAGTTTTCTTTTTCCTATTGCCTCATCTGGAACTGAGTAGAATGACAGACCAGCTGGAAAAATGAGTCAGAAAGTCAAATTAACAAGCCAATTTTAGCAAAAAAACATGGTCTGTGCTAACATTCTCTATGACAGGATCTAGTGTCAGCCAAAGGACTGAGCTGCGTCTGTGTATACCTTTTTCTCATAGACATCTCTCCAAAGAAGACAGAAGATATTTAAACTTAATGAAAAAGAAAAAACAAGCAAACAAAAAAACAGACAACAACAAAACAAACAAAAAACAAACAAAAAACCAAAACAAAACAACAACAAACAGGTTTAATTATTTTACTAGGAATATTGTGGCTGAGAAAACTTGGAACAACTAACCAGATCAGAAATGATAGATATAAGCATCTATCCCTTTATTTGTTCCTCCTTTCAAGTTTTGTTTCCACCAAGTAAGTGGATTTCTACGATGAAAGTAACTGCCAAGTATCTTTGATCCCTAGAAGTTGTTTTTCATCTGAAATAGCCACTGAGACCTGCTATTATTTCTTTTCTGTACTTCTCTGAGAGATCTCAGATTCTGCAAACACAATAGGCTCCAGGGTTCTTTCACACAGGTCTTCTTTCTCCAAACCTTTCCCAAGGGAAAATCCAGCCTTACAGGGGAGATCCATTTGTTCTCTTCATGTACAAAAATAACATTCAAATTATTAAAAAGTAAAAGAAGAATTAGGGAAAAAAAAAAAAAAAAAAAAAAAAAAAAAAGCAAAACTAAAATCAAAATAAAAGATAGGAGCTGTCTGGTTCTCAGTGGGACTACTGAAAATGTAGCTTTTCCAGATAAATTATACACGTATGAGGGAGAAGTTAAGATGTTCAGATATGGTCTAGAAACTTTTCTTAAGTTTAAGAGTCCTAACTTTCATCATCAAGACTTCAATTCTAATGCTGCATTAGTTCTTTTATAATAAAAACATATAGTTACATGAAAAAAGTCCTCTATTATTTATTTTCAGTATAAATAGTGTAAAGCAATATCATTATTAAAAATTAAAATTGTTTAGAACGGTGTGAAGACAGTCAGATAATGAATGACAAAGTCAAAGCCTGCCTAGAGAGGCTATTAAGTCTACATTCTTCAAGGTCTTCAAGACCACATTAGATAAAGCCCTGAGCAACCCAGACTGATTTAGTCCCAACCTTGCTTTGAGCAGGACATGGGACAAGAGACCTCCCAAAGGTCTTTGCATCCTGACTTATCCCACAATCCTTTGAAGGATATGAAAGGAAATAAATGAATTAAATAAAAAAAAAATAAAAAAAAAAATCCAACTTTCAATCAGAAATTTCTTGACAGAAACAATGATACAGAAAGCAGAGGAAGAAATAACTGTATTAAGGAACTTAATAATCATATAAAGTAAAAATTTAACTGTTCGTTTATTTTCCTTTTTTAAAATATTTTTTTATTTTGAATTTCTCTCTTTTTATGAGAAAAAAGCCTCATAAAGATCAGTGTGAACAGAAGGATTTTTTTTTTTTTTTAATTTTTTTTTCCCCACCCTATTTTATTTCATTTTGTCATTGGAGTAACATAAAGTAATACGCAAAATGAATCTCATCATTTTGCCACAATCATGTAGAAGTGTGAAAGACTACATTTTTTCCCACCATTAGATAAACAAACTGAATCAAATCTTATCTGATCAGATCAGGTAACTTCAGTTTTTATGACAGTAAGATTTCAGAATATATTAATCTGAGCTTTGTAACTACAGACAAAAATTGAAAGGTTTTTTTTTTTTTTTTTTTTTTAATTACTATTATTTAAAACCAAGAGAAGCTGTAATAAAGATGAATGGATAATTCAGTAATTCCAGCATCACCAAGGAAATTATTTTCCCCATTAATGTGTTTACATAGATTATCAGATACGATGAAAAATTTTCAAGTTTATATATGATAGGTATACTTCTCAAGCAAAAGTAACATACCAAGACTATTATTCTAAATAAAAATGTAAAACTGCTTTTCTATACCTCATTATGCAGTCTGTCTCCTAAATCCCTTGTAAGAATATCTTTTAAACCACTTGATTAATTAGCAACTTTTTTGCTGGAGATCAGGGAAACATTGTGTTGTATTCTAGCTATCACAGTGATAATTCTCAATATGTTCCTTTACTTATTGTCTTTACATCTTTGACTTCTCCCCATAACTGAACAGGATTTTGAAGGCAATTTCAGATTCTGCTATGAAGTAGCTAAGAACAAAAGGCATTTATTACCAATTTTAATGAAAAATACAACTACAGAGTTGCCATCTGAAAACCCTGCAGGGTAACTTGGTTAGCTGTAGGAAATGCCAAATACTGAGTTTTGCCTAAATTCTGGTCCATAATATTTGACTTCTAGATTCAGAACTTCAAGGGATACAGTCACGATGCATTTTGGCTTTATCAATAAAAGTAAAGCAGCTTTGCTTTGATAGAAAGGAGGACAGGGAGAAGATAAATAATAGAAGCTGCAGGTTCACCAGCAGGAGTAAGGCTGACAGTGATGTGCTAGAGGTAACTTCTAGGGTCCCCTATAGTATATTTATGCAGTAAATAAAATGGGCCATAACTCATTTTCTTTCTCAGTCTATAGCGCACAGCATGGCTGGCATCTCTATGGCTACATTATTTTGCTTTTCTCCCTCCCTGTCCCAACCCCCACATCATTCGATCTCAATATGATGTCTTTTGTGATCAGCTATGGTTCATGCTCGTCCCTGAACTGAACCCCTCAAGACACTGTTTGAGAGAACTCTCTGCCACAGGCCAAGAACCATACCATTGAATCTGTTAACAATTAAACGTTATGGATAATTCTGGACAGTTCTTCAGACTGCATGCTGACCCTGGTCTATGAGTATGAGAACAGCTGTGTGATTCAGTCATAAGAATAAGGCATGTTTTCTTGTGAACGACTGAGCATCATTCATCTTTTTCCAAACACCCATGACAGTAGTGCCTCTGACCTTTTAAATGAGAGTTTAATGCTTCTCAGTTTAAGCAAAAATTGTAACTGTTACTGCTCTGAATACCAGGTCCAACAAAGTTCAGAAGTTGGAGGCTTAGGCTTTTGTACAAGATCCTTGGATTCTCTGCGCATTCAGTTTGCCCTTAACATAACTGGGGAAACACAGAGAAAATCTCAGGACCCACAGTTATTATATAGTAAAGATCTAACACTCAAAATTCAAAATTTGGCATCAAGTTAGGGAATAGCATGAAACACCAACAGAAATATACCAAGTTGTATTTTTGACTCTTATGTCCAAACTATGATTTTTCTCTTTCATAAGGTACTCTCCAGAAAAAAGGTTCATAATTGAAAAAATAAAAATACAAAAACAACATGGGAGATGGTAATAATTTACCTCTCAAATACTCACATTCATAAGATAATTTCAAGCTCAACATCTTTGAGTTTATAGATGTGAAAAATTATGTAATGCATTTGATAAAATACCTTCTCAAGTCTTTCCGTGATTGAGCATCTAGGATCACTTCCATTAAATCCTTAACTCTAGGCTGCAGTGATAACTTATAATTTCCTAGTCTAATTGTAATCTTTCTAACATAAATCCTTCTTTGGAAAATGAAAGAAAGATTATTGGAAAATCTCCTCTGCCTTGAATATGATTCTGAATTATACACAAATAGAAAAGCATTTAATGATCTTGGGATTTTGGAAAAATAGACACAAATACACCAGTGTGTTGTGTGGTAAAATACAACTGCTGGTTTTGTCAATATTTTTTTATTGTTGTTGTTGCATCATAATGAAAACATATCTGCATTAAAAAAATAGGGATATTTTCTTGTGTAAAGCTTGAAAACATTATTAACACTACTACAATGTAACACTTTAGAAAATTTGAGAATTACCCCTTCCTCCGAACTGAGAGAACACAAATTCATTTGTGCTGTTCGGCATCTTATTAGTGCCACCTTGTGGAACTATAGCAACCCATTCCTAACTCACTGATGCTAGCAGGTGATGCTCCTTCCAGCTCTGCTAAAAGTACAAAGATTTACCAATACCTTCCTGATATAAACTATTTTACCTCTGTTAAATCTATTATAATTAGACTGACGAAACACTGATGACGTGGCCCTTTCAGTCTTTATGTTGTTAAGCCTTTCATGAGACAAAAGTGTCATAGAAGTAAAAACTGAATTAGTCTACCCTGACATGATCTTAATATAGAGATATTACATTATAATCAGGAGGCCATGTCCTCCACATCGAGCTGCCTACATATGTAAAAAGAGTTTTTTAACATAATCATTTTCCAGCTGTAGCTACAAATCAGCTGTTTTATTACCTTTTTACAGCATTAGTCCCAACAGAAGTTAGAAAAATAAAAGCTGTGACTTCAAAAATAAGTCGGATTTCATAATTATGTCTCTGAACTTAGGTTTTAGAGTCAATCTGGCTGTGAGTATCCTAACAAAAAATTGTGCCTTGGTCAACTTTTTGGCCTTGAGAGAGACGGGGAAGTTCCTGGGGCAGCAGGGTCCACACACATGATCAGAAACTATATTATTGCTCTTTCCTTCTCTCCTTTTCCTTGGTGCTCATGGGAGCAGTGCCAGTAACTTGGTTGAGAGTGCAACAGTTGGCACAGGCTGCAAATCTCAAGGGTCTAACTAACCATACATATGATTACAATAGTGTTTAAGCTCACATCCTTTCTCAACAGAATTCACTAATATAAGCGATGCCTTGAGACACTGAAGCTGGCAGGTGATGTCACCAGTCATGTAATGCAGTTGCTGTATGCTTAACCCCTCCCACTGAAAGTCAAAGATTTATTTCATCTGGAAGAACCTGAAACATCCCTGAAGTAGTCTTCTGTGGTGTGGATTTGCAGCGTAGTTTTGGCTGAAGGGGTGCTGACACACTCGTAACTTCTCTTGCACTAC
Source organism: Excalfactoria chinensis (assembly GCF_039878825.1). Lineage (NCBI taxonomy): Eukaryota > Metazoa > Chordata > Aves > Galliformes > Phasianidae > Excalfactoria > Excalfactoria chinensis. The sequence continues at coordinate 9,366,202 of NC_092825.1, read as the reverse complement.
TGACTCAGCTCTCCTGAAGGTGCTCACCTCACCAGATTGCCCCACACTACCTCAAGAATAAATGTAAGGCAATACTTTTGAATCAAGTTATTTTCCAGCTACTCACTACATCTCCATATCATTCCTATTCCTCCCTCAGATTAAGAAATTACGCTATCACCTTTTTCATGATTCAGCTGTTGTTTATTTACGTTTTCCACAAAGGCTCTATTTACTCAGTTGACGTGTTTCCTTCTATGGTTATCTTAATAATGTTTCTATGCTGAATCAAAAAAATAACTGAATTTCTCCTTTCCCTAAGCTAATTCACCCCAACATTCAGCATTTAGCATTCTCTGAAGAAAAATTCATTTTTCCCAAGAGTTCTTTGTACATTTGATTGCTCATATTGGAAAGTAGACAAAGGAGGTGACAAAGTATTTTCCTCTGTACTCTAGATTAAAAGCATTTTAGGCATTTCTTTGATAGTCAAAACAACACTTTGAGGAAGATGAGCAGCTGGAAAGGACCGGGCTAATTAGAGGGATATTTACTGTTCCTATAATGACACCAAGCCTTTTTTTTTTTTTCTTTTATTTTTTTCTCTTCTCTCTCTCTTTTTTTTTTTTTTTTTTTTCTTTTTTCTTTAAAGGATTTAAAGGAATATTTAATATCCCATTGAACATATTCTGTCTAATGAAGTTATTTCAAACTCTAGTTCTTAGCAGCTTTTAACTCTACACTGTAGAGTAACTATTAAAATTTAAATTTTATTCAATTACTTTTTAAATATATATATATATATATATTCAGTGAACTTTCTTTGAAAAACAGTGCACTTTGCCCTTTGTATAGTTACTCTCTCTATCATTTACTCCTACTACTCTAGTTCTTGTACAGTTTGGGAAGTAAAACAAAGTAGTCACAAATGCCAAACAGTCTTAAAAAAGACTTTTCCCCTTTTTCATGTACTGTTTCTTGGAGATCAGTCTGCAAAATAAATATTATCCTAGATCAGTCTTAAGAGTGAGAGATTTAAGAATTAAAATTCATTAAATTTTGTTCAATTTTAAAAGATGAAGAAATGTTAAATGGAAACTTGCCACTGCCACATAGGACTGGGCTTACGGCAACCTGACCTTGTACCTGTTGGCAGGTAAAACCTTCCTTTTTGGACACAAGCTGATATTGATGATGCCTGATTTCAGCAGCTGGCAAATCTCCTAGCATATCTGGAAGACTGAGTCTTATGTGCAATCATGCATTAGAGAATGTCCTTCACAGACAGCAATTAATGCAATGTGTGCATACTAGCCATTGTGCTTCTTGCCAAGCTGTACCCGAAATCTCAGCATTCTCTGTGAGAAATGCTAGATAAATATATATCATTGACATGACTGAAAGAGAAACTTCCTCCCTATACTGAATGATACATATTTTCATTACTTTTGTAATCAGCCTAATAAACTTAACTGTAAGAGGAAAAAAAGAGGAAAAAAAAAATTAAAAAGACCACAAACATGTAATCTGCAGGTAAAACTGGACTGCTGTCTGTAGTCCCGGTGTTCAACAGATTGTATAAAAGTTTCTTTTTTCTTTCTCTTTCTTTTTATAAATCTAATGGCATGTTTTGCACTCCAGCAGGGAGAAGAACAGAAAATTGTACTTAAATAACATCCTAGATAATAAGACATAGGACATATTTCAGTCTATGTGATCTAATTGAATTTTAATTCTTTGCTACAAAGTCTGTCTTTCTAATGAAAAGAAGCATTTTCATCCTTATTTAAATATGCTTCTTACAGAGAAATCTACTAGAAACAAAAAATACTGCCTGAGTTGTCTTTGATTTTGTTTTAAAATAAAATAGCCTATACAAGACTGCAACAGAAAGCTCTGAGGTTATTGTTTTCTTGGAATCATAAAATCACGGAACTCTTATAGTTGGAAGAGACCTTTAAAGGTCATCTTGTTCAACTTCCCTGCAATGAACAGGGACATCCGCTGCTAGATCAGGTTGTCCAGGGCCTGATCCAGCCTCATCCTGAAAGCCCCCAGGGATGGGGCATCCACCACATCTCTGACAACCTGTTCCAGTGCCTAAAAACTCTCACTGTAAAACACTTTTTTCTTATATCTAACCTAAATCTACATTCTTTAAGCCTGAAACCATTTCCCCTTGTTCTGTCACAACAGACCCTGCTCATGAGTCACTTCCTGTAGCTCCTTTTAGATGCTGAAAGGCTGCTCTTAGGTCAACTTGCAGCCTTCTCTTCTCAAGGCTGAACAGCCCCAGCTCTCTCAGCCTGTCCTCATTTTTCTGGCCCCTCTCTGGATGTGCTCCAACAGGTCCATGCACATCCATTTTTTCTTGTTAACAAGATCTACTAAAATAAACCCAGAATTGTTGGAAAAACAACACAGTAAAATAATACTTGCAGCTTGCCCTCCAAGTAGTTTGGTCAGTATGGATTAAATTTCTTCTTTTTCAGGGCACTATGAAGCACAAAATCTCCCACGTAAAACTTCATACACTGAATACATCACCTCATATCTGATAGAAGGTTAACCTGAATGTGACTTCAACTAAATTTACTGACTTCAAATGGAGGTTTAAGATAGAAACAAGAATGGAGATGCACAATAGGCCAAGAATTCTATTACTGTATATGAAGGCTGATTCTGCTATGAAAGTTAAGTGCTTTGTTTTTGTTTCTGTCTTTCCTCTACTTTTTTTTTTTTTTTTTTTTTTTTTTTTTTTTTTTAACGGTAAGATCTACAAAAAATATTGAAAAGCAAAAACTCATGTCATTTCCCATAGCCATGCAAAGATAATATTACAAAGTCACTCATTCTTCTATTCAGTACAGCACTTCTAGTTCCATGCAAAAGACTAAAGAACATGATTATTGTTTTCCTGAGATATGACAGAGCAGGTTTTAACCTTTCATTTGAAATTAATCATGACTTTGAGTCCAAGTCATTTTCTGTATAAAAGCACTTGATTCCCTTTGTTTTCATCTGAATACTCATCTATAACTCATTTCTATTTATTTTCATGCTTTTTGTCATAAATGAAATATTTTTTTATTTTTTTTTCAAAATTCTACAAACAACACTTGCTTAACTGCATACATTAATTGTTATTTGATAGTATTTCTCAGACAGTGCTCTATCATTTCAGGTACTGATGTGCTCTCCCACCAGCAGCAATCTGGACTAGTTTACATTTAAGTTGCACAGGATTTCTACTTACATAAATTAAGTTCACAGTACCTCCACATTTATGATTCGTCATTTCCTATTTCATATCTGTTTCATTTATAATGTGTCCTGAGTGCACTAAAATACATTCTTTGTTATCAGAATGAACTAAAACTTTGTTTCTTGAAATTTTCATTTCCCTCTTCACCATCATGTGTTTATACTGCTTCAGACATACAACTTGTCCTACAATCTGTTTGTTTCAGATTACTACATGGTTACTGCAGATTGCCATTCTGTAACTTCTTCCTTTCAGTCCCAATATGAAGTCTCTTACACATTTCCATTTGTTTTTCCATCAGTGCATTGGCCAGTCTTTTCACTGAAAGATGTCCCACTCCATTTGAAATGTTCTATTAGCCGATCTAATGGGCTAACACTCAACTTATGCTCACTAAAAACATACAATAAATTAATTTTTTCATTATATGTGTTCACGTTGATATAACAATATAGTGGGAAACACGACTCTTAAGTACCCCATAGGAGCTTAGGAATATTTTTTGTTCCATAAGATGTCAAAGATTTTGTTGTTGTTGTTGCTGTTTGGTTTTTTTTCTAAACTAATAATAAACCGGGAAGGAACAAGACAGTTGGGCTGAAGGAGAAAGAACTGATTTTGGAAGGTTTGGAATACTATTTGTGTAAATAAGTATAATACTGTCCCATTATTTTATTTTCATTCCATAATAATCACAATGTACTTTCTATATTAAGTGATACCCTATCCCTGTTGCATGGATTAATCATTTTTATACCATCTGCAGCATGGACCTGTATGTGACACCTTGAATCAATCACTGTTAATGTAGTGGTTTGTAACTGAAGATCAACAAAAATAGACATATCAAATGACTCTCTCACACCAAATTTGATAGAAACAAGCTGTCAGTTGGGTTTTATGTAACACATACATATGATTCTAATATGACTGATAAGATTACTTTTCAACAAAACTACATTAGAAGATTTCTTAGCCTTCTGCAGTTCTCAGCATGACCACATGGATTTTATTTTGTGAGCAAATAAAAATGCCACATGGTAACCCAGACAGTCTCATGATGATAATGAAACAGCAGCCTAAAGAGAAAATCAGTACCAACACTAAGCCCTGTGGACATAAGCATGAAAAGGCTTTTCTGCACACTGATCTTCTTCCCAAAATAAACCCTCAGCTGCCCTGCTGCACTTTCTGCTGCGCTTTCTAAGCCTGCAACAATCTTGCCCAGCAAATCTGTGTACATACATAGGACAGCATAGGAGACTTGACAACTGAAGGGAAAAATGAGTGAAAAGGTGACAAAAAATGGATAGCTATTCCTTATTGCAACCTTATGAGGAAAAAATAAATAAATAAAATAGAAAAGATTGTATATGGTCTAAATGAAAAGACATAACAGAAAGGACACGTGGGAAAGGCTGTGGCAGACTGTTCAAATGCAACAGCATAGACAGGCAATGGACACATGCCAGGGGTACATCCGTGCAGCTTCCTTCCTAAAAGGATAATATGTACATATTTATTTAAAAAATCATCATATTTCTATTAATACTTTACTCATTTCTGAGTGGAGAAAGAAACTTCACACCCTATCACATAAGTGTCTCAAAATTTGGTAAATGAGGAAGGATATGTACCTGATATCACAAGTACGAAAACCAACCAAACAAAAAAGATAAGAATCATTATTTCCTGTATTTACACATTTGTGACCATAAACCACCTAGTACTGTGCAATTTAGTTACTACTGAAGTTTTTCCAAATATTAACTGTCACAGGAGGAAGACTACTGATATGGAATATTTATATTCATTAACTGAATGACGTTGATCTATGTTAGAAACTGCAAAGCTTGGACTGTTGAATCCATTGCGAATCCTTCATAAATAAATGGGGCTATGAAATCAGTAAAAAATATAATTTACCTTAAGAATAAAATATTTCTGCAGCAAGCTCTGTACTAACAGTTGTCATTTTAATTAAAAGGAAAAAAAAAAAAAAAAAAAAAAAAAAAAAGAAAGAAAAAAAAGAAAGCATACAACAAAAACTACAAGGAGCTGACTGCAAAATGTGTGAGTACTGACCCAAATTTTACCCAGAATGTTCTAGCTTTACCAGTTGTGAAAGCCACAGTGCATACAGTAAATAAAATTTAGAGCTGGACACACTCTTAAGACAGAAGTGATTAGGGAAGGAGCCAGTGAGCCAGTTTAAGCAGCTGGCTGGAAATGTTTTGTGTTATGTGATGGTTCTCTGTACCATCACTTCAATAAATTTCACAGCACAAGGAGGCTGTCTAGGGAGAAATAAGAAATAAGAGCTTCTGCCTCTCTAAAGATCACAGAAGGCAAATGTAGTATGGCCCAGACAACAATGTAAAAATTGAAAGTTTAAAGACTTGCTTAGCACTTTTGCTATTTTATCTATGAAATTATGAAACATGCAATTCAGACAAACTCGAATTTTGCACACTTCAGTCCTTTATTTCCTTACTTTATGCTATATTCTGTGTCACAGATCTGGTACACAGAAACACAAGAGCTTTGACACTTTGATTGTTGTTAAGCCCCATCACAAGTTGATATTAATGCTGAGAAATATGCTGTTTTTATTTTCAGCTTTGTGAGTAACTCTAGAAAATTACATTTATTCAGTCTGACACCTAATTAGAAACCCATGGCTATCCAAAGTAGAAATGTCATCAGGTTTCTCAGTGGTCATTTGTAGCCAGAAATAATGCTTTCAGGCTTGTCTGGAATGACTCACCTACTATTGCTAGATTAACACTTTTTTAATTTATTTCTTTTTTTATTCATTCCGATATGCAGTAGCAGTTTCATAGATGCAATCCAATAGAAAAAAAGAAAAAGCTAAAAAAAAAAAAAGCAACAAAACAAACAACAAGTTTCCCTCCTTCTGTAATGATAGCAGAAATAATTTTTATTTTAGAAGAACGTTTTTCAAATATTTTCCCATAGAGGTTTAATTATATCATTCAACAGAAACACTGAATCTATTACATTTGAAAGAAAATAATGATAGTCCTAAATTTCTTAGTGGAACTTCCCAGGTTGGAGCCTCTTCACATTGGGCTTCTATCACTGTAGCAGCTCTGTGCCCACCACACAGAATTATTTATAATATAACTGAGTTTTAGAAACACTTCTCTTTTTTTTTTCCCTCAAATGACAATGCCATGAGGTTGTATTAATCATTACAGATAATTTGTTGAGAATGAGGCATGAGACCAACCTTGTGCTTCTCCTCCCACCTGAAATCAGACAACTGAAAGTGCATGACATACACTTAGGATCTTTTTCCTACTCACATAAATTGATCAATTCTTCATAACACAGATTTCCAAGTGCACAATCTGCCCTCAAGAACTGCATTAGTTTTTAATTTTAAGCTGAATTCTTAGGATGGAGAATGCCTACTGTGCCTGTATTTCAATTGAATTTATATTGCTATCTTCAGTGAAGCCATCTGCAGTGTGAGTGCAAATAAAAAGCAAATTTACCACCCACATTCCTGAAATTCATAGTGTGTGGTATTTCACAGATTTAATGTGACTGCCCCAAATGTCACCTTAAAGGTAAACAAGCCAATTTTTAAATATCAAGTACAGCATATAGTTGCAATCTGTGACAATAAAATCTGAGTTTATAAAGGGAAAAAGCCATACAAAGGTAAAACATAATTGTAATTTTTCAGTTTCAAACAGATGAAAACTAGTTCTTCCTCAAAAAAGTTTTATAAATTTTAAAATAATCTTCATACTTTGATTTGTAAAGACAAAAAACTGCCTGTATACCTACATCCCAACCCAAATATATGGAATTCAGTAATGTAACAGAGTTTTCCAGACTGAAATCCAAGATGCTTTTCAGTACTTTTAAAGTGCTTACTGCATCCTCTCACTAAACTCAGAGAGCAGCACTAAGGGTAATGTACAAAAATGTACGAAATCTCAACATCTGACCGCATAAAACTCACTTAAACTTCTTTCAGGGAAAGAATTACAAAGTTAATGACACCAAGAAGAAAGCTGTCAGAGAGCTGAAGACATTTTAGATCAGAAAGATGAAGTCAATTATACATTTGAATGAAGCCATTAGTTTGAACAAGAAAAAAATAGGAAGTTTAAGAAATTTTGGGACAACAGTATATAGATTCACATAAAATCTAATATCTGATCATGGAAGCAGGCTACTATGCAGTCTAAGAAGGTAATGCTATAAGACTGTTGGCTCAGAAAATTAAAATTATATTTTTCAAGTTAGATTGTTTCTGTTAATATTGTTATTACTGTGTTCTGTTCAATTACACGAAGTTAGAAAAGGAACAAGATTTGGAATTAAAGGAAGTATAACCAAGGAAACTATCATCAAAAGAGTACTTTATGTTAGTCTTATTTTTAAAACATATCATTTTCATTTATTTCATATATACATATATGTAATGTATACAATACTTTATCATTTATCTATCTATATATTTAATATGAGAATTATTCAAATGATTGTCAGGGAAGTTTTATTATTATTTCTAAAAATGAATTTACTGTTCCATTAGAAAGTTTTCAACCATAAATTTCCTTTCAATAAAACAAGAATTGTTTCTGATTGAAAACTATGATAAAGAGAAAGAATTATACCTGCAATTTTTTTTTTTACTATCTCTTTTATTTCCAAAGTCACCTTAGAGAAAAACAGCAAATATGGTATCAAGCAACCCAGTAACAAAATATAATTTCTTACTGGCATGGATTTGTCAATACTCAGAACATAAATTTGTAGTAAAATGACCTTGCACCGCATCTGCACTACAGTTAATTATATAGGAAAATGCACTTAAATAGTTGGAAATCCAACTGTGAATGTTGCCACAATTACACACTTGTTATGTGCAACAAAACATCTAAACATCTATGTTTTAGAGAGAAGAAGAAAGTGAAAGTGTATTTTATGTAAAAGTATCCATACTATTTCACATCAAAACAGACCAGTTTACATTGCAGTGTAAATTTGCAGTATCAAGAGATGCAGTAAAACAGCCATTCTGAATTATTTTTCATTAATTATACTTCACAGAAGTCCACATTTAAAGAGGTATTTCTGCATATGTTTTCAGCATACAGATGTGTCACACAATGAGTTGCTATGATTTCAACTGTTCCTTCAAACTGTCAGTTTAAAAAATACAGACAAAGAATAATATTAAAACACTATTATAAAGAAGACATAAAATTATTATTCATATTCACGATGTGAATCATTGGTAGAGATGAAAATTGTCTTGCATTCCTAGCTACCCTTTTGAAGGTATTAATTCAAATGTATGTGTATTTCCATTGAAATACTTCTACTGCTTTACAAATAGACATGCATGGCAACTACCGAAGTGTCTTAGGAAACTGTAATCTAGCATTTAGAGGCATCTTCAAACAATAGGTATAGGTAAGTTCTTAGTTACAATTTGAGCCTAGCTTATATTTAAATTTCCTTTTGAAATAAATTAATCTTCTGAGCATAATGATTTACCTAAAACACAGTAGAAAACAATGGTAAACCTGTTTTATTTCACACACATATGGAAAATACAATCTGATCAGCACAAAATCAAGTGATTCTTGTGTCAAGTCCATAATTCTGCTCAAATAAGAGAGCAAGTTTCAACTGTCCCTTTACTAGTTAAGACACTCAGTTTCATAATTAGCCTCACAGGGAAAGATGGGTAGTTTTGTTCTAGACCAAAAGTGTTCAGATTCAGATTTCTGAGACCTAATTTTGTCTTTGCTTGATGAACAACAAAACATATTTATTTATGAGGAGAGGCTGAGGAATCTGGGGCTGTTTAGCCTGGGGAAAAGGAGGGTGAGGGGAGACCATATCACTCTCTTCCAGTATCTGAAGGGTGCTTACAGTGAGAGCATGGCAAGTCTCTTCTCACTGTTGACAAGTGACAGGACTAGGGGAAATGGCCTCAAGTTGCGCCAAAGTAAGTTTAGGTTGGATGTAAGGAAACACTTAGGAAACACCGAAAGGGTAGTTAAGTACTGGAATAGGCTCCCCAGGGAGGTGGTTGAATCGCCATCCCTGGATGTGTTTAAGAGCTGCTTGGATATGGTGCTCAGAGATATGATTTAGCAGAGGGTTATTAGAGTTTGGGTACTATGGTTAGGCTGTGGTTGGACTTGATGATCATTGCGGTCTTTTCCAACCTGAGTAATTCTATGATTCCATGATTCTATATTGAAAATACTCACAGTGAGGAGATATATACTTTAACTACCCATGATTCCACATGGATTACAGTAAAGAAAGAAAAATGCCATTAGCGTTTAATTCTGAATGGCTTTTTGTACCACTTGACAACAGTGAGTTAGAAAGTGTAAACATTACATACATTTTACATTTTTTTTCAGTTAAATATTATAGATTTAGACAGCTTTAAGTGCCCTGAAGTAGTTCAATAATATATATATATATAAACAATATTTTATGCACAAACCAAAATGCTTTTATTTCTGTGTTTCACATCATACTTTTGCACTTAATATAAGAAAATATTTCATATATCACTTACTTTTTTGTCTTCATTATATTTATGGAATATTTCTTGTGCTCTTTCTTCACCACCATCCGTAAACAACATTATAATCTTATTGCAGTTAGCTCTAGAAACACTGTGCTGTAGGAATACAAACAGAAGCTTATATTTTATTTCAGGCTATAAAGAATAACAATTGTTCTATTTGATGGCTTTCAAATCAAAATGTTTATTACTTTAACATAGAAGGAAGAATTCCTGCACTCTGGGAGCAATGAAAATACTTGTGAAGACTTCCAGTATTTTAATCATTACCTCCTTCCAGAAAAACAAACAAACAAACAACAAAAAAGCCCTTTTTTCATTCTATGACAGTTAAGTCTAACAGTTTTAAGATCTGTTCAGAGGAATTAGGACCACCAGCAAACTTTGACATCATCTCCACAGCATAGCTCTACAGATACTCTGCATCATTACAGTTATCTGAGATTCGGACAGTGACAGCCTCTGGACATTTTTCATTTTCTCTTTTCCATCCTTACTGTCATTTTGGAAATTTGGAAACAATGAAACAATAGCCTTCTGATGAATTACTGAATATGAAGTGAATTACTAAATATGAATTACTGAGTATGCACTTGGAAAAAAAAAAAAAAAAAAAAAAAGCTTTTTTTTTTTTTTCTTTTTTCTTTTTTCTGTTAGACTCCTGCTCAAAGTCTCTTTGTTATTTTTTGAGAAGGAGCCCGGAACAAAGAGAACTGAGGAGAAGCCCTCTTGACTCCTAATTCAGCAGTCAGAGTAACTAGGAAAGCCACTGAGAAACACAGTATACCGTGCAAAGAAATAAAACTGGAGTTCCAAAGCCAAAACAATAGAGAAATGAATAGGAATTTTGGCTCCTTACAAAAGGAGCCACAGGCTTCTCTGCTGGAATTCATCACAGCTCCTTATTGCCTGAGAAGTTCTATCTAGTCTAAATAATATTTTCTTAAGTTGTACAGCCAGCATTCCTTGTACTCCACGTTGCATACAAGAGATCCTAGCCAGGCATGTCCTAGTACTTCTGAGTAGCTGCATGAGACGGAGTAAAACATTAGAAATTCTGTGGAATAAAACAAACATCACCCTCTATAAGCTACATTTTGCTATATTATTTCACTATACACTCAGAAGGAGAAATAGTAGGGTGATCTTTCCACAAAACCAAAACCTCCTTTGCTTTAGTCTTTGTAAATAGAATAAATAACTAACTTTCACCTGGCTAGCCAGATGAGATGATCCCATTCCCCTTTGTTGCTCTCTGATATGATTCACTGCAAACAAACGCTCATGCATTGGTCAATTATGCTCAGTATTGCAGATCCAGAGTTCCACGAGTATATTAAAAATCAAAACATTATTTGCAGTCACTATAGTGATAGATGTATAATTTTGCACCAAAAATGTTCTGTATTGGTAGGCCAGTGTCTGGGGAATAAGTACTTATTTAATCAACAAACAAACAAACAAATAACAACAAAAAACAAACCTGATTTTCCTACATGCAGTAAGAAATAAAAAAATCCCTTGAAATCAATACATTCCCTTCAGTCTCACCAGTACACTCTTGTACATTTGGAATTAAATAACTTATGACCCTTTTTTACTTGTGAAATATAACTTATAAGATACTTCTTTGGGTTGCAATATTCTTTATATTAAAAAAAAAAAAAAAGTAATATAAGTAGAATGGATACTTCATAAATGAAGAAACTCACGTACGCTTACAGTGATTTAATACAAAATCTTAAACCCTGTTTCCAAGAATAAACCTCAAAAGAAAACAAGTTAGAACCAAGACTAAGCACTTGGTTTTAGCTCTCTCTTTTTCTTGATGAAAGCCATCTCAAATTCCTTCAAAAACATAAGCAAGACATTATCTGCTTTATACTGTAATTAAATTTTGTGTTTTTTCTTCTAATGAATTTCATATCCTTAAAATTAATTCATTAAGTGTCAGGCTGGAATTAAACTTTGTGAAATGACACTTTAGGAATAAATTATCATTATGAACTTCATACCACCTAGAAAGATAATGTAAAGCAAGGCAAAAATCATCTGCCTGAATCAAGAAGAGATGAATACAAGACAAATCATAGTTACTATGAACTATAGTTCATATCCTGTGATATAAAGAAAAAAACTCTTGAATTGCTGAAGCTAAAACATTATTTTCTAAGAAGCAATCAGTTTATGTAATAATAAATATTAATAATTTAAAAAACTCAGAAATTATGTAATGATGTTTACTAATATTAAGTTGAATTAGCGTGTTAAAAAAAAACACATGAAGTATTCATTTTAATCTAGCAGTACATTTCAGAACACAATTTTTTCAGAACACTAGAAAAATATTACTTCGTTATGAAGGAAAACTTTTCAAAGTAACTTTCATCAAAAAACATTGCACCAAAATTGCTACAAAAGTGTAAGTTGCTTAAATTATTCAGTTTCCACTGGCCTTTAAGCAGTTGGACTACATGAAATCATAAATATAATAGGAAATTATCCCTAAGCATATTTTTTATTACTGGTGTAAGCCTGTATTATATTCACCCACTAAACCACCTTGCCATTAGTCTGGCATTGACGCCGTCAGCAGACTTTTACTCTCCCTGCCAAATGGATTTGTCAATAGCTAGAAAGAATGACTGTATTTCTATTACCTAGTGTAACCTTTTAATTTCCCTTGATATAACCATCCACAATATTCAGGCATAATATAGAGGCTTACAGAGATTCTGTGAGACTAATTACACCTCTGTCTCCCGTAAGCAGACACAGTCCCACTACAAAACTAATCCTTAATTATTTTTTTTTTTAAGTAATTTTTAATCTTAAAACAAGTCCACTTTGAATCTTCCCCTGTGTTCAAGTCTGAACACAAAGTACTTACATACAGAAAGTTAATAAAATATAAATGCTGTCAGAAACCAGATGTGTTTGGCAAAATTTCTCAAGTCTTTCTGGTTCCTTCTGCATGAGGTGGTAATGGATGGAAACAAAGAAGCAATGTTATTAAGGCTGGGCTGATAAAGTCTAACAACTGTTTAAATCCTTCAGGCAGATTTATGCTCCTATCAGCAGACAGCACACAATCATTTTTTGGCCTAATCAAAACTGATCTGCTGAGTAAATGCTGTTGGAAACATTGTATTTTCCTTTTCTCTATCAAAATTTCATGAGGTCAGAAAATTTTCAACTAGTTCTACCCCAGGCCACAAATACGATGTCAGAAATGCTCCCCTAAGTGCAAAATCTGCTAGATAAGGAGGATAAAATAAGTAAGGGTGTCTCCACTGAGAGATATCATAGGGTAAAAAACATCTTTTAGCAAGAATACATTTCATGTTTATGAGTGAGTGAGGGAGCAGCTGAAGGAACTGGGAATGCTTAGTCTGGAGAAGAAGCAGCGCAGAGATGTATAGCTCTCTACATCTACCTGAAAGGAGGCAGTGCTGTCACAGGCTTCTTGTACCAGAAAACTTGCTAAAGTATGAGACATAATGGCCTCAAGATATGCCAGGGTTGGTTCAGGTCAAATGTTAGGAAGAATTTATTCTCACAGAGTTTGATGAGACATTGGAACATATTGCTCAGGGAGGTGGTGGGATCACTGTCCCTGGCTGTTCAAGAAACACGGAGATATGGTACATGGGGCATGGTTTAGTAGGCAGTATTGGCTGTAGGTGGACAGCTGGACTAGATGATCTCAGACGCCTTTTCTAACATTGGTGATTCTATGATTCTAGGATTCTATGAAATATTTTTTAAAACAAAAAGCTATGAAAAATGAACAACAACGTTTGTGGTTAATAGGAAACATTACTACTCAGAAAGCCAGAGCTTGCATGAAAACTAGGACATAAAATGAGATTAAAACATGAAGACAAGGCACTTGATTTTTGAGGAAATTGCTTATTTTGCCCATTAAGTAGAGAAATATATAATATAATTAGCTAAAAGTCATCTGCTCTTTCTGTCCTGCTCAAGCTAAGGTCATTAAATCATGAAACATAATAAACATATAGAACTGCACATATGAATAAAGTAAAAACAGTACTAGCAAATTGAATACTGAACCTATTCTCAAACATTAGCAGTGTGTCAAGATGTGGAAGTTCAACAAAGAAAACAACTGTTCACACAACTGTTTAAATGGATTAATAGCAATAGGATGAGGGGGAATGGTTTTAAACTAAGAAAGGGGAGTTTTATATGAGATATGAGGAGGAAGTTTTTCACACATATGGTGGTGATGCACTGAAACAGGTTGCCCATGGAGGCTGTGGATGCCCCATCCCTGGAGGTATAAAAAGCCAGGCTGGATGCGGTTCTGGGCAGCCTGGACTTGGCAGGGGGGTTGAAAAAAGATGACCACTGAGGTCCTTTTCAACCCAGGCCTTTATAGGATTCTATGAAAATACATATTGTTGGGATCATTTCACTTGCTAAAATGAAGGTATCATGCTAATTATCTGTTACAATACAGGAGCATGCAAACACCTTCTGAACATTCAAGTTCTACTAATTCACTTTCAGCAATGAGAGATGACTTTAATACTTACATTCAGCAGCTGTTCAAAAGCATAGCTAAAGCCTTTTTTGTAATCAGTAATTCCTTTAGCAGAGATTTTATCCACAGCTTCCTTCAGCTTCTTCTTGTTCCTCACATTAGCTTGGACAAGATGATTAAAGCAGCTGACATTCTGAGCATTGTTATTAAACTGTGAAATAAACAGATAGTATTAAAGACAAAAATATACAGTACATTTAATTTTCTTTTCTAGAAAGTAGTAAATAAATGTTAATGTCTGTCTGGTCCAAGATATGAAACATTTGACACCTGGATATTAATTTCCACTATAGTGTGAATGTCTGTCAGTGTTTGGTTATTTCAATATTGGGTAATAAATACAATAAAGTCATTTGGTGCTTCATTCTTTGTTGCAACACAATAATTTCTACAATAAGAAAATGAAAAAAAAAAAAACAACATTTTTTGCTTTAAGCTTATGTAATCACTGAAAATTATGGTTGAATTAGTGAGCAATTTCTATATTGTATGTGTTAATTCATGGCTAACCTGCTTAAAAATGAAACTTGCAGGTCATAATAAATTAAAACAGATAACTTGTAGAAAATGGAACACACACTTGGGAGAAAGGAATAATGAGAGTACAGCTATGAAAAGGAGAACATTGTTAAGAACAATGTAAATCTGTGTATTAAGAAAACAAATATTTAAGCTCTATTAGCAATGAGTACAAAAAAAAACCCTACTTCCTGACAAATTCTGTCATCGATAAGAGTTCATGATTTTAATTAAAAGCATACAGACAAAACTTTTTACGTGCAAAATTCTGTCTGCACAAGTATAAGTGAGTTTATGGTCTCTGTATAAAAGTACATACACACACACATATATATACATAAATATATACCTCAGCCAAGACAGAGAAATGTAGAAATATGTTTAACCTGTTAGCTATCTGTGGTGAAAACTTAGTGAAAACACGTAAAATAACTATAAAATCAAGTGGATTTTTAGGTTTAAATCTCAACATTGTTAGGTAATTTGGTGGGACTGCCTAGAAAATAAGGCAAATAAGGTCATGGGTTTCAATAACTGCTCAGGCTAGAACTCTTTTAGGATTTTGCACTAAATTATACACAACAAAAAGACAATTAAAATTAATATTTGTAATTATGACTTACAAATTTCTGATTTCTGATTTACAAATTCAATTGTACTATAGAAAAAAATAAACACAATTTTATTCTGCTTTTTGCTTAAAAAGTAGGTAGCAAATATTACTTTCAAAGCAGGCAACAGAGATTAATAATGAAAGATATGAAACTAAATAAAAGGGCTTCTGTAACAGAAAAGCACTAAGAACTCTATATGTATGGAAATCATTCCTTATTCACTATGCAGTTGTATGTCAGGAAATAGAAACATTTGTATGTAAAAAAAAAGCAGAGAGGAAGCAAGACAGCCTAATCACTGAAACAGAACAGCACAGAGGTATCAGGGATTTAATTTCCATAGCACAGTGACTATAAATACAGCATCATGTATCTAAATAATATCCATTAATAGAATTATGAAAACAGGATGTAGTTAAGAATATCAAAATCATTTCCAGTACTCCCACTGTCACCATGTATACTTCATCTTTAAAATAAATGAACACATGGAACTGAATTACACAGAATCAAATTTTCAGTTTGAATATTCCTTTAAACTATCCCACATTTCCCAGAAAAGAAAGATTTTGGTAAGGACTGACTCTCTACATCTATTAAAGCATAATACTCCCAACTAGACTCTAAAAGTTTTATTTGAGTGATTTTAAAGCCTTTATAATTTATAACACTTTTCCTTAAGACTCAGACAAGTTATGACCGCTCATTTGTCTATTTCCCCTCAGTATCTTGATGTGGTCATACTCACACACTGTGTTTAAGCAGCACATTTAGCCTGTACAACAAAACCACCAAATGATCACGCAACTGTAATCAATTCACTCTGACGCAAAACACTGACATGCTCAATTGTTTTTCTTACAGAAGTAACCAATAAATCACCCTGTGATCATTAGACACACTAGCCACGAGGCAGTGAAAACATAGTTCTGTGTCTTGATCCCATTTTATAAACATGGCAGGGAAAAAAAGATGCAATTTTAAAAGTGTGAATTGGGATTACAGTAGAATCATGGGAAGAATAAAAATGCTGTCTGACAAGTACCTTTGGTCTACAAAAGCCTTTCCTCTGAACAGGAAATTTGAAAACATCTCCATCAGTAACATTTGATGCAAATTATTCATTGAGCTAATTTCTGTGGTTACAGGAGTTTCATTGAAGGGTTAGTGATAAATGAAATTTTCTCCCCGAAATGCCACTAACATTAAATTCAAAAACTGTTCCCTACCAGTCCTGCAAATGTTTCCAAGGCAAGTATTTCTATGAAGGTCAGATATCTAACATATGAATTGGTACTTACAGATATAAAAATGCCATTTCAAAAATTGACAGGAATTCAGGATCAATAACTTGTAACAATTAACAAGTAACCTCTACTGTACTTCCATGTGATTTAAACCACAGGAAAAAAAAAAAAAAAAAAAAAAAAGGGCCAAAGTCAACATAGATGCATCTACAAACAGACAAATCTGTTCTTCTGTCTTTCAGGTCAGGACTGAGGGAATCAAAGTCTCCTGTTCCAGGGCAACAAAACCCAGGTTTGTTACTCAGTCAATAAAAGAGTTAGAGAAATTAATCTAGTTGGCCTCAAATGGTCACAACAGTTTTTGGCCATGTAATGGGAAACTAGAAAACTTGAAAGATAAATTAATCAGTTCAATTTGACGTGAAAATCTGGATAAGATTTGCATTTAACATGTCTTAAACTTTGTATTTCTGGAGGATTTCAGAAATGGAAATACTAATCTAACAGTCCTACAGCTTTACTTTCATCCTTCCAAAAATCCAAAGACTAATTTCCAAAACCAATGAAAACTATAAAGTGAAAATTATGGAGAAAAATATGTAAGAATAGGAGACCTTTACCATCTGTTGGGCAGTCTTAGTAAGCTAGAGAATCACCAAGGTGGGAAAAGACCTCTGAGATCATCTAGTCCAACAGTACATCCACCACCAGTATCACCCACTAAACCATGTCCCTAAATACCATGTCTATGTATTTCTTGTACACCTCCAGGGATGGTGACTCCACCACCTCCCTGGGCAGGTAGTTCCAACACCTCACAACTTCTGAGAATGATCTTTTCCTAATATATAAAATATATATAATATATTATACTCTTCCTAATATTTAATAAATATATATATATACCAGTCTGGATGTAGCTCTGGGCAACCTGGTCAAGTGGTTGGCAGCCCTGCACATAGAAGGGGGTAGAAACTATATGATTGCTATGGTCCTTTCAACCCAGCCCATTCTATGATTCTATAATTCTATGATTAATATCCAACCTGCACCTCCTCTGGTGCAACTTGAGGCCATTCCCTCTCATCCTATAGCTAGCTACCCAGGAGAAGAGGTCAACATCCACCTGGCCACAACTTCCTTTCAGGCAGTTGAATATGTTGAAACAGCATTTTGTAGTTGAGGTTTTGTTCAGTCCAATGGTGTTATTGTGTTGTTTGTATCTGCTGTTAGTTTTCATAGAGCTAATAGGAGGAATTACTTTCAGATCTACTTTTGCAGTATATTGGGATATTTGTCTTAATTATAAATTTGTTGTTATTTTTTCTGAGGTCCAATAATATTTTTTTCAACTGTATCTACTATCTTCATACACATATGTAAATTGATATATAAATAAACATGTTCAAGTATATGACGTGGTCATCAAAGCAAGTTTTATCAGCAGCAATCTGGACAAGACACTTATCCACTGAGGAACGCCACAGTTCTCAGCAGACATTGCATTAATTTACATGAACACAAACCCCAGAAAAAGAAATTGAGGAAAGTGGTGAAATCACTGAAATCAATTTGAAAAACAGAAAAAAGTTTTTTAAATCACCTCAATTTTGGAAAATACAAATCTCTGGTAATAATTTAACAAAAAAAGCACTGAACGTTTTGCACAGGTTTTAGTCACTAGGTGGCACTGCAACAAAAACATTTGAACTGATCTTACAAACATTTCCTTGAAACACAAAATATTATACTTCTGGTGGAGTTCATTAGTGCCTTCTCTGAACTGCATACATTTCTCGTTGACATTAATAAACATACTTTTGTGTGATGAGTAAAGAGGAAATATTATAATCCAGAAATATCTACGTGCTTGAAGGCAGTTTTCACGTGCTGAAACCGGAGATCACAGCTCCAAGAGACTGGATTTTTCATTTCCAACAAGAATCATAATTTCCAATGGCTTTAAAAACCAGGTTTGCAGTACACATAATGGAAGAACTACAAAAGCTAACATTTCTCAACCAAGCTCCTTTTTGCATCTCTAAATGCTGTAGAAATGAAAACCTCCTTATTGAACAATAAATAAGAAATCCAAGTAAAAATTCAGATTGTTTCAACCATTCTTACCTGCTAACTCCCTAAAAATATCCTGTGTTTATCCCAATTAATTTATTTCTTATCTAATACATTTTTTTAAGATTTTTTTTTCAGAATGTTTTAAAGTAACATTTCTAAGCTGAAAAAAAAACAACCCCAACAACCTAAGAAACAAAGAGAAACTCTCCATATCCCAACATTAAATGAGAAACTGCCTTAGATTGCTTAGAAAATTCCATATTCCAAAACATTTAGAAATGTTTCTTTTACATAAAATCAGATAAAACTTGGACAAAGCAGTGATTTCTATGTTTAAACTTCCTACAGAGACCAAGCTTAATCGTTTAAAACAAGAAGACCATGATAATTGAATAAATCAGAAATATCACTCTGGGAATACAGAAAAATCAGAAATATATAGTGAGCTCACTGAAGGCCTAATCAGATATGCTGCTGCTGGTTTTCAGCCTGCCAAGGTTTGTTGCTATGCTACTTTTACCTCCTATCTAAATCAGCTTGGTGACCCAGTTGTAACTGTACATATTAAATAAGTAACATTGAAATAGATATGATTTTATCAGGCTTTCCTCTTGTAAAAAATTCCAGCTTTGCTGCTTTCCATTCCTTTCTATTATTGTTATTTATTTATTTTTCCCTGCAGCTGTAGGCCTGGTAATAGGATTTTAGGGTTAATCCCAATAATAATAGACTCTTGAATAAGGCCAGTTACAATCCATATTTCAGCACTACGATGATATATATATTTATCACACCCCTTTTAGAAAATAGTAAGAATGCCACTTGCAATGTTTTATTACCATGTAGACCTCATTGCACATAAAATTAGATGCAGTTCAAGCAACAACAATTTATAATTTGACCTAGCAAAAAATATATGATGTTAAAGTTCATATTTTGGTATAGAATAACTGTATTCTCTTATGACTTGCATTTAAATCTTTTTTTTTTTTTTTTTTAATATACATTACAACTATATAGACATTGTAAAGGAAATGTAAAAGCCTTATTCCAATGCTCAGTAGGGAATATTGTATTAAAAATATATCGCAATAGTATATTGCAAGTATATAGTGAAATAAGATCATTACTGGTGTTTATTGTCACTTTAAATGTATCACACTTCTTTTAATGGAAAAAATGGAAACTGGAAATATACAATACTGCTTCAAAAGCAATGCCTCCTATTTTATTATGTTGCCCACAACATCAGAGGCTGATGACAATAGAGGCTGAACCTTCCCACCTATATCGTTACAATTTGATGCTGTGTGACAGATGGCAGCAGAGGGGCAGTCTGACAAAATGGCATCTGACATGGAAGTGTGGTTGAAGGAAAAATGTGTCACCAAGATCCTCCATGTGAAAACAGTTGTACCTGTTTTCATCCACGCTTGTTGAGTGTTTATGGAGACCAACCAGTGAATGTGAGCAGAGAGGCAGTGGGTGATGAGTTTCAGCGGTGACAGCAACAGTGAGTCACCTCCACTAGAGCAGGTTTTTATGAATGCAGCGTGCAGGCTCTTGTTCATCACTGGTGAAAATGCATGCTGGCGGTGACTATGTTGAAAAATAGTACTTTATTGCTGAGAATTTGCTCTATCAAGTAGTGTTAATGTGCTCTGTTGTATTTTCAGTGGAAATAAATAGGAGACACTACTTCCAGAGCAACTACACATGCAACAAGCAAAAATGCATAATACCGAGTTTCTGAAAGGAATTTGAAAGATCAGAATTAGCAGCATTCAACAGCAATCTGCTAGACCATGTAATATTGCCTGAAAAAAACATCTGCAGCATAGCATGCAGTAAACATTTTTGAAAGGACCAAGTACTGGACAAAAATATGCTCTTAGTTTACTTAGTTGACCTTTCTAATCAGTGAGATTATCTGCATGTAGATAGTGCAAATCTCCCACTAAGTACAGAAGGATTTAGGCTCAGATTCCATGCTGTGAACATTACATTTGCAACTAAGAATGCCAGCTCTGCCCATTGGTCTTTCAGAAAGAACTCATTCACAGACATTCCATGATGCTTTGGTTGTGTTAGCATGTACTCTTGTTTAGTGAATATCATGTTTCTGAGTCCTACTGGAAATGTACGTAATGTAAACTTAAGCACCTGACAGAGAAATCTCACAGTTCTCAACTATGTCAGAGCTGTAGTTCTGTTCTGTAGTAACGTTCACTTCATGCCAGTGCTCCCCACATACGCTGCACGAGAATATGTACCAGGACATTTTCTAGAATGTGATTTTATGGGTATTTTATTACCTTCATTCATTCAATTTTGAATTGTTTAGAACATGCAACACCACTGACCAAAAAAAGGTCTGAATATTATCTGTAAATTTGCTGGATACATACAGTTCCCATTTTGACATCAAAAGCAAAATGGATGTTTAATTGATGAACCACATGACACAACAGTGCCAGGCACCTGCTTGGGGGAGGGCAGGACACTACAGTGTTGCCTCCTTATTCTCAAGACTTTCTCTAAACTTGCCTGCCACATCTCAGGACAGAAGTGCTCTGTCTGGCTGTGTGGGGTGCCTGGGCTTAGCAAGCAGTAAGGAGGACATGGCAGCACACTGCTGAATGGCAAGATGCTGCTGCTAAAGCTGTGAGCCAGGCTGGAAACATGTGAGTCTACAAAGTGTGAGACTTGAAAAGTCTGTGCATATTTCATTCATGTTCTGCCAAAGAGTTCCTTTACATTCACACCCAGATAGAATCTTGATATATATGAGTTGAAGTTTTCACCTTGCAAACAGAGTATATTTATAGGAAATATATTTTAAAAACAAGAGACAGCAAACAAATAGTCTCCACCTTGTCCCAAACCTTATGGACAGCCTACATTTTTCTCTTGTATCATTAACACTGTGAGTCATCTCTCTCTATCAGAATCACTAAAGCCAGTACAGCCTGGCCACATCACAACTAGCAAGGAGAGTTCTTGTTAAGGGAAGAACAAATTTAGCTACCCAGCTCCCCCTAATCATTGTCTCCTGGTTCTGATTAATCAAAAATGCACTTTTGGTCTGGTATTTGATGTCACAGTCTTTAAGTGAGACCACTACTTCACTAAAAATTAAAAAAAAAAACAACCACAAAAATGGAAGTAGAGAATAGATTTGTTAACAAGTGGAACCGAGAGCTATTACCTCATTTTATATACTGCTAATACAGTCATTTTATATACTACTAATCTATTAGAGAGCTGGCATTTATTCTGGAAATAACAGAAGCCTGTGCCACATGTTGTTAGAAGTCTGACTTCTTGACATTTGACAACTACAAGAGAAGACACTAAAAATCTGTATTAATGCCCAAAGCAATCCCACAAAGTAGGAATAAAGGTGACTTCTGTAGTCATTTGGAATTATAAGTTACAGTTTACAGTAATAAGTGTACAGTTTCCAGCAACATCTCCGCTCCTGACATCCTAAATTAGAATTTCAGCTTCTAATTTCTATTTCCTTTGGCTCTTTTTCCACTCAACTACACTTATTCTATTCCTTAACTATTACACTATACACTTAACTATTCATGAGAATTAACACCTGTGACAAATCTAAAATGAAACAGATCGTTTTAAGATTTTCACTATTCCATCACATTACACATTTTTTTCCTTCTACACACCCTCTGTATATTTTTCTTCCATAGCAAACTAAAACTGTACTTAATAATACAATAGTAAAAACATAGATGTTAACGAACAAATGGTAACACCAAAGAAAAAAAAACAAACAGAACAGTGTACTTTTTTAAGCCTCTAATCCCCTTCTTACACGTATGTTTGTTGTTTCTATGCCCTTCAGAAACACAAAGGACTTACTACAGGACATCTTAAGCAAAGGAACTAAGATGAGAAATGGGATGAATTTAGGTAACTTGGGGGTGAACAAATGTGAGATTGAAACAGGAGTAAGGAGGAAAAGCTCTGGTCATTTGTAAATAGTTTGCTTGTTCAGCCAGCCGTACCCTGTACATCATCGGTACTGACTGTCCTGTATTCTTATTAAACTTCTCTACCTCTTTTACTGAGT
The DNA here is from genome assembly GCF_039878825.1 of Excalfactoria chinensis. NCBI lineage: Eukaryota > Metazoa > Chordata > Aves > Galliformes > Phasianidae > Excalfactoria > Excalfactoria chinensis. The sequence continues at coordinate 9,343,238 of NC_092825.1, read as the reverse complement.
GGGTCTCTCATGTCTGCATGTGGCTGCATGACTGCAGTAACCAGAGTCTGGCCGGTAGTGGAGGGCCTGCACATCTGTGTTGCAGCAGCTGGAGGGACCAAAGTGAATGCTGCTGAATAAATACTGCCGAACTGTTAAGTGCATAGCGAAAAAGATAAAGTGTGCAGTAAATATTCCCTATTTACAAAGATGAAAGCTAATGTACTGATGTCACATAAGGATGATGAAGTGCCTTCCAATCAATTGGTAACTAGAGTGGGTGCCAAACAGCTATTTGGGATAAACATTTAAAACAGTAGGACAAAATGGAAAAACAAAACCACCACCACCAACAACAAATGCAGTCTTGATTTAAGGCCAAAAGGGGCAATCAAATGATCTAGTCTGACCTCCTGCACACTGGTTTTATATCCACATGTCACTAGCCCTTAGAATTCCCTTGTTTAGTCCCATAATAGACCTTAAAAAAACATGCTTAATGGTAAATGTTTGCTTAAAGTACATTTTCCAGGAACGCATTAAATATTAATACGTATAGGACATAAATCTTTTCCTTGCAATTTGTTGAGGCATATTAACAATTTACATGCCACTAAAATTTATTGGGCTTCAACTAGTGATTCTTGCACTGGCTATATGTAACAGTTATGAAAGTCAATGGATGCAAGAGTTTTCCCTGGTGACAGCAGTTCTTAGCCGCTATCAAATTAGTTATCAGCCTGTTTATTCACCAGCTTCAAAATTATCCCTCAAAAATTTAAACTGTTTTTCAGTTGGTTTTATAATGGAGTTACCGAAATTCATCAACACTTGCTAAATGTTTATGAAGACCAACCAGTGGCTGTGAGCACAGTGAGGTGGTGGGTAGCACATTTTAGCACTGGTGACAGTGATGTGAAAGACAAGCCATGTTCTGAATGGCCATTCACTGTTGCCACACCACAAAAAGAAGAGTGTCTTGATCAGCTTACCTGTGTGAATCAGCTAATGATGATGACTATATTAAACATAGTTTATTGTAGCTGAGAATTTGCTCTATCAAATAATGTTATTGTGCTCTTTGTATATTCCTTCTTTGGGAAGGAATAACTGTGAGTATCAATACAGGTTGGGACATGAACTGCTGGAGAGGAGCTCTGTGGAGAAGGACCTGGGGGGATCTTGGTGGGTGACAGGTTGGCAATGAGCCAGCAGTGTGCCCTGGTGGGCAAGAAAGCCAATGGTACACTGAGGTGCATTTGAAAGGATGTGGCTAGCAGGTCATATCATAGTATCATAGTATCATAGTATCATAGTATCGTGCGAGTTGGAAGGGACCTTAGAGATCATCGAGTCCAACTCCTGGGATTCGAACCCTCTAGTGTAGCAGAGCGGCAGTTTTACCCCTTGCGCCACAAGGGGGATTCGAACCCGGGCCCTCTGGTGTTGCAAGCGGCGGTTCTAACACCGTGCGCCACCAGGGGCACACTAAGTGTGTGTGGTCAAGGGAGGTGATCCTCTCCTCCTCTACTCTGCCCTGGTCAGGCCTCATCTGGAATACTGTATCCAGTTCTGGACTCCCCGGTACAAAAAGACAGGGTTCTTCTGGAAAGAGTCCAGCAGAGGGCGACAAAGATGACAAACGGTCTGGGGCACCTCCCCATGAGTAATGGCTGAGTGAACTGGGTCTGTTCAGCCCTGAAAAAAGAAGACTCAGAGATGAGATAAGATTCTCAATGTTTATAAATATCATAAGTGTGGGAGTCAAAGGAACATGGCCAACATCTTTTTAGCTATCTGTGGGGACAGGACAAGGGGAAGTGGCTATAAACTGGAGCATAGGAAATTCTGCACCAATATGCAAAGGAACTTCTTCACAGAATGCCCAGGCTGACTGTGGATTCTTCTTCTCTGGAGATATTCAAGACCCGCCTGCACACCCACCTGTGCAGCCTGCTGTAGGGGGCCTGCTCTACTCTACAGGAGGTTGAACTCAATAATCTCAAGAGATTCTTTCCAGCCCCTACAATTCTGTGATTCTATGATTCTGTATCTGTTGTATTTTCCATGGAAATAAAGAGGAGGCATTACTTTCAGAGCAATCTACATATCATTTCAAGCATGCTTAAAATATTTAACATTCATTTCCCAAACAATACATTCTATTTTTACATTTTTATGAAGGCTAAGTGATTTTAAACAGTCATACAGTTCCTAACTGTTAGCATGTCTGTTTCTCTAAGTTGTGTTTTCCTTCATGTGTTTTTTCCCACCTCTACAGAATGGAAGTTGCAATATATTCCCCCAGCAAATCACAGCCTACTCACCATCATCAACAAATTACACTCTCTGTGTCAACATTTGAAACCAAGTCACTAAATCATAGCGTGCTGGGATGAAATTGCTGCCCCTATCATCTACCACTTATTGCTATCAAAGCATATAACCGGATTAGTGGGAAAACAGCTGTATTACTCATACATTTAAGCTCTTTCTAACAGCAGGCTTTCTTTCTGCAACAAAGCTCTTCAGAGAAGAAAAATGCAAATCCAGAGGAAATCATGACATATTAACCCCTGGAAATCTTTATGTGGCTTAACAGTTTATTCAGCTCTTTCTCCCTTGATATAAATGCAAAAACTAAATTAAGTCAGCAGAACTAATAGATTTTAGCACTTCTACTTTTAAGCTTTTTGCTTTCCAAGACTTCTATATATGCCAGGCAGGGTTGATTAAATCATACTGTCAGTGTTTTAGAATTGATTGGCATGATCTTAAATCCATGTCTCAGTTGTGCGTATGAATCACCATACGTATGGGTTTTGTGGGACAACATCTTGGCAGAGGTTAGCAGTAAAACAGCTCTTTAGTAAACTCACAACCTCATTACTAGGCACTCTACAGTTATAAAATCTAACAAGACATAAAACAACTGTTGATTTCTTGGCCAAAAGATCCAGGAGGGAAAGAAAAAAACTGTAGATAATTTTGAGCTTCATATATCAATTCATTATTATTTTGTGAACTGAAAATTAGCATCTTGGTTTTTGGACTTTGTACTTAGCCAATGAAGTCTACTATATGGATGAATGCTATATAAAGTTATGAATTTGCATATGTTTCTGTAAATAATCCTAAGAGCAAATACTACTGAGCATGGTAATTCATCTCATCACCTTCTTTAAGAAGTTCTGATGCTTAATTTTGATTTGAGGTTTTGCTTAGATTGTTGAAAAACTGAACAACCTAGGAAAAGAGAAAAATCCCTCAAATCCACCAACATTGATGTTTATACCTTGAAACAGTACAACCATTTGTTTTCTTTCTGTAGAATGTGATTTGTTTTCTGTTACAGAAAGAAAACAGTAAATAAAATTTCACAATTTCACTACATAAGTCATCAAAACACGTGAAAATGGATTATACAAAAGCAATTACAATACTGATAGGATTTAATATGGAATTTTAAATTATAAATGTACAATAAAAATAGCACTTTATAAAATATTTAGAAATGGCACATTCTAGTATGTATGTTACTGTGAGCACTGTATTCCTAAGATGATGAACGTAGGTCAATGGAAAATTCCTCTTCAGTTCCGCAGTCAAATATCTGACAGGGTCCTCTAAAGCAGTATACTCATTCAAAGAGGAAAGGTTGTTACATATTGCAATCTACCAAATACTGAGAAAAAGTACTGTAGAAATTTTCATAGATTTCCAATCTTTTTTTGGAACAAATCTTATCTACTTTAACAGCACTGAATGTTAACCAATAAAATACCTTAAGTCTAAGACTTTCTTCCTTAGATATTAAGATAAACAGCTTCTAGTCAGCTGAGAATAAATGAAGAAAAGAGTTGGAAAAAATGTGAATCAAAGGAACTGTAGGTCCGTATCCTCCAATGGCAGAGGCTGGTATAGCTTTATTACTGTTAGTAAACAGTTTCCATCAGTTTAGGATTAGAATGTTGACATTTTAAAAAACTCAGTGAACACAAGAACAAGAGCTAAGCTGTCTAATGTCATTACACAAAGCTGATAGTATTTTAAGGAAAATAAAAAGAAGTTTCATTTCTTTCACTGAAATTTAGATGAAAACAAACAAACAAACAAACAAAAAAACACCTTATTCACTATTCAAAATTTGGAAAAAGGAAATGTCATTGCAAATAAGACCTTCTCTCTACTACTTTGGAAAGGTCTAGCTAGACTGACAGCAAAAGATGAAGCAATAAGTGGTGTTCAAAGAGATTTCAGATAGTGATATTTCAGGTCTTTCTCCCTGCAGGCTGGCTACAACACATCTGTAGAAGTTGAAAATTGCCTCCAAAATCATTGCAGAGTTACTCACCATGCAGGCTGTCTCTTGTCATTAAGAGTATGCCAGCACTCCTATCCTAAATCCTTAGAATCAAAGCTCTACAGTTCAACAACTTAATAAAGAACAAAAAAGGCTTCCCCGAGGCTAGACCATGACATCCAAGGTATGAGTCTGAGAAATACAAGTAGCTCATACTGACTTCCCCCTCCCAAAATCTGTTTTATTATGCCACTTCAAAACAAAACAAAACCAAAACCTTACCTCCTTTGTACCACTCTGTCTTAAAAAAACAGACTACGGTACAAAAAAATGGAATGAGAGGCCCAGGGAACTATTCCAAGAGGGTATGCATGTACCAAACAAACAGAAGATACGTTAGACAGACCTCTGAATGGGAATTTGGCTATGCAGATGTGGAATGAATGAATTTTGCTTTAACTGCTTCCTTGTTCACTGTAGTTGATTGGCCTGTATAGAAATGACTATTTAAACAAATGTATTCTCATGAATCTATGGCTACTATGAATCCTGTTATTCCAAGAAAATAGTCAATTGTGCTAAAATATTTTTTTAAGCCTCCTAGCAGCTTAATACACAAACATCTAAAATCTTGCATTGAAAATAGTTTCCTTGCGACTTTGTTGACAATTCTGGTTTTGTTGAGAGAACAGATACTCACTGAAACCACATTCACAAAGTCATCATCAGACAAGGTCTCTAACATTTCAATGACCGATGTGCGGATCAGCTTCAGTGTCAGTCCACTGACACTCCCGCTCCTAAAAGAAATCCATAGGACAACAGAGAAGATGAGTTTTAAACACCAATCAGCACTCTCAGTAACCTTGAGTTTTCAATAGTTCTCCAACAAACAATTAGTGTTACAACATTTTTAGAATAAGAAATGAAGGCATTCAAAACCAAAATCTTGCAGCTCTGATTGGCTCATAATGATGTATCTTTTTTTTTTTTTTTTTTCATTTTATGGGAGAGATTTTTTTTCTCTGAACCAATGCATTATATAAACATTTTGTATTCCCACCAAAAAAATTACAGATTTAGGTTTTTAGACACTCAAAATGCAGCTTGTAAGATTCAAGAATTAACCTAAATCTAAGAGCAGAAATAACAAATGCTAATAAACCTTACTCCAGATATGTAAACACCACATTTAAAGACAAGAAATGGAAATTTTCTTAATAAGCATTTTTGGTCAGCAAACAGTGATTGGTCTGATATATCAAGTTCAGTGTTTCCTTCAGTCCCTTGGCATTAGCTAAAGGAAATAAACTTATCAAGGTAAAGAGAGAGTGTTTGATTTTTTTAATCTTTTTTTTTTTTTTTTTTCCCTAACTTTCTACACTGCATGTACTAAATAACTAAGTAAAAATATCAAACATATTACTTTACTTGAAATCACAAAAGTTTGAAGTTTTTTTTTTTTATTATTATTTTGTGATTCATTATTCTTTTTTGCCCTTATAAAATAACCTAACTTAAATAACTTCCCAATAAGAACAAAAAATAAATCAGAAATGTAAAATATACCAAAAAGCTCCTTTTTGTTTTATTTCACATTTATTTTAAGGGGAAGTCTATCTATGCAAATCATTTCAATTGCTTAGGGATTAATGATTTATAGGAACTGAGCTTCAAATAAGTACGGTAAAATGTGAACTCTGCATAATTCTCACCCTTCAGGCTCATGAAATGATTAAATCCACTTTCATGCTTCCAGTAATTTGCTTCTCCTTTTGTGTTTTACATCAAATCTTGGCACGCATGTGAGAAATTTTCTACTGATTACTTTAGTAATTATTAAGAAGATGAAAGTACAATAATATCAAAGTGATTTAAAACCACTTCCTTGTACACAGTTCAAATAATTTTCAGGTTTGTTTGGTCTTCTGGAAATATATTTTCCTATGTTTGTTTGCTCACAACTGATTTTTGATCCTTGCATACAAGAACTTCTTAATTATCTCTTCCTTTCTTTCTGTGTGCAGGGATTTCTTCAATAGATATAAGTACTTTCATCTCTCTAAAGTCAACATCCAGATATTAAAAACTTACGCATCAACTAAAATAAGCATGTCTTTGGGAGATGCAGCTCCTTGGATATACCTGAAATAAACAAAGGAAATGAATGAAAACAGATTTTTTGGGTGTGATGGAAGACACTCTGAGATCTCTAAATTAATCCAACCAAATAAAAAAATGCCCCTTTATTACAACCGTTAGAAAAATATGTGCCACCATTTTCTCTCTTTCTGTGTCTCCTTTTAAATAAACCAAAATTCAAACTACAAAAGGAGAGCCTGAAAGTAGGATATAATGATCAAAATTCAGTGATTCCACATTTTGATAATGAAAAAACCATGAATTCTATTTCACACCTAAAGGTCTTGATGACAAATGAATTATTGCATCAGCACACCTTTGGGAAATATACAAAATTGATTAAAAGAGCACATTCAGTTGGTACTAATCCAAGTATTATTATGCCTCAAAAATCTTACAGGATTCACACAAATTCCTCATTTTATATGGTGACCTATTTGACAGCTCTCCATCTATGAAAAAGCCCATGCAATGCAACAACATGATATAGTACGTTGAATGATGCAAGTAATATAATCTGAACATTTTTTTTTTTTTCAGAATAATTAAATGAGTTTATTTAAAGTCAATAGCAGTAGCTAAAAGTAAAGACTATAGTCAGAACAAAATATTTCAATGTCATATCCAGAAAGCAAGAGGTGCATCTACATCACTTCTTAAAGGAAGCTTACCATGGTCTTCTGCGAACATCATATAGATCTATTTTGTTTGGAGTTCGACTATTATCTACCCATGGAGAAGCTAAATCGGAAAACAAAACAGAACAAATGCATGTCATAATGTAGAATTAAATTAAAGCTTTATCTTAAGTTCAAATACTTAAAAATATAATTAATAAACATCACAGACTTTGTACTACATAAATATGAGTATCCACATTTGGAACTAATGAAAAATATATTTCTGTAATAGCTTTTTGAACTACAAGTTGCTATAAATTGCAACACATAATAAATTGTAGTAAAATATATAGAGAGAACATTTTAAAAGGTCAATTTATTTTGAGATATAGTTATGGACTACATTTAACCACTGAGTTAAAAAGGGCCAGATTATCAACTGAATCATTTTAGAATATGAAAGAAAAGATATTTCTGGTCAATAAAGGACTTGTTTTAAAAACATTTATTGGTCAATTAATCTTGTATATAATAGGATTGTGCTCATCTAAAGCCATGGTGTCTAAAAAATTAAAATTACCCATAACTCAAGAGAGTTCCACATAAAAAGGCAATTTAGAAAACTGACAAGAAAGTGTCATCTCTTCTGGAAATAAGAAAAAATTAAAAAAAAAATAAAAAAGAAAAAAAAAAAGAAAAAAAGATGGAAACATCTGTGTCTCTTCAAGAAAAAAATGCTAAAATTAATAATTTTTGTAAGCATTTAATCTAACTTTACCATGATTTTCAGCAAGGGTAGGCATCTTCCTCTTATGGAAAAAGAAAATGAGCCTTTCAAAACCATTTGACAGCTTAATGAACACTAAAATGTGAAAAGTTACGTGAAATGAGATAATGTTCTGCAATATTCTCTCTCACTGTATGCCAACAGCACTAAGAAAGCTATTTTCTGATGTTAATCATTCTTCTGTCTAGGAAATAAATAGACCTATAGGCAGTTCCAGGATGTTTTCTGAAACAAAGCAGCCATCCAAGACAAATGGGAAGAATTATGATATCTCTATGAACATAAAAGAAGATGGCAGCTTAGACTAGATGCAGTCTTTTTAAAATTTATTTTACTAAATGAATCCTTTCTTAAGTGACCACAGTTTGAATTTTTGCATCAGTTACCAGCACATTTAAACAGAGCATAATCCACAAGACATTTAACAACATAACAGCCACAGACGTAATGTACTCTGAGCGCTGAAAAATCTTGTGCTACAGAAATACTGAGTATGAACTCATGCTAGAATGGCAGGTCCTTTGTGATCTGGAGGGAGAAAGGTTTGAAAGTTCCAGATATGATAGAACAGAATTGTTGAGGCTAATAAACTTCTTTTTTTTTTTTTTTTTTTTTTTTTAGTAATTTACATATCATCATATCATTAATTAAGTAAACAAAGGTTTGATTCACCAGTATCTCACAAGTCTGCAGACTTGCTTGGAACATGTTCAGACATTTTGTGTTCATCCAGACTAACTCAGCTGTAGAAATTCCATCTGAAAATCTGGCTATGAAATAAACTTCCCAGGATTTGAAAAATTTGAATTGAATTCACTGATTTAACATTATAAAGTAAGAAAAGTAAATCAAGATACGTATTTACATAGATCTATCTTTGGCAAAACCTTTAAGCTTTCAACAAACATGCAATAAAAGTCTATGTCCTAACAAATCTGTCCTTAATCAATCCATATCTAGATCATATCATCAAACTATAGATAATATATCAAGATATAATCAATATATCATCAAGATATCTAGATATCTAGATTGTAGTATCAATCTAGAACAGGCTTTATGAGTAGATGATTGTATGAATGTATCCATCTGGATTTATTTAAAAACAAAAGATAAAATGCGATCTACACTGCTTGTGAAACCCTTAGCAATCTCCACTAAGTAAAAGTATCTGTTTTAAAATGCATTTTTTTTTTCTCTCTTGAGAAAGGTAAATTCTAGTCCTTACTTTATTCTGCAGTGTACACAAGTGATGATTCAATGAGAATTTGAATATGGGAGCTCAAGGAAAGTGCTTCTAACATCAGCATATTTTGCTTTAGCAGTAGATACCGACATAGATATTTAAAGGCACCAGGATCAAAGACTCCATAGCTAATAAATTATTGACTAAAAGCCATAGACATTAAATGAACATTTAGGTATATTTTATCCAATATCAGAGCATTCAAGGAGATGGCAGTGTAACTTCACATACTATTTTGAACTATTATAATTTTTTCTAAACTTTAAACTAAAATTTGATTACATTTTTATGTAACAGAAGACAATATGAAAAGTAATACAGGTAATTCTTCCTACAAAATCTAAAATCTACTAAAATGTAATGGCTAAACAACATGTAAGCACATGTCACATAAGACAGTACCAATTGTCTGAACAGGATGCACTCCAAAGTCTTTCAGAAACATTAAGTGGCAAAATTAATACACACTTGAACTTACAAGGAAGCACTAAATAAGAAAATCTGACACACTTTTCACCCCTCCTCCCTCCCCCCTTTTATTTCCAAATGCATCTAAGAGTCTGTATGAGATTCTTTTCCTTCCTTCCTTCCTTCCTTCCTTCCTTCCTTCCTTCCTTCCTTCCTTCCTTCCTTCCTTCCTTCCTTCCTTCCTTCCTTCCTTCCTTCCTTCCTTCCTTCCTTCCTTCCTTCCTTCCTTCCTTCCTTCCTTCCTTCCTTCCTTCCTTCCTTCCTTCCTTCCTTCCTTCCTTCCTTCCTTCCTTCCTTCCTTCCTTCCTTCCTTCCTTCCTTCCTCTTCCTTAAAGATTTCATACTTTATGAATTTTTGGAGATGATAAAGGCTTTCTATCAAAAAATAACTAATCATGATATAATAATGTTATAAAGAATAATTAGAAAGAATGTTGACCACTGGAAAAAGAGATCCATACATTGGCTTCATTCATATAAATAACATTCTATGAAACTATTCAGTGAAACTGCCTTGCAACTAACTGAAGTCTTCTGAAAGCAATCATAATACACACAAAAAAATTACTGGACATTTTTCTAATGAAACTAAAATCAATGATTTTGAGATTTACAATTTTATTTATATAGTCTGTTGTTTAAAACATGAATTTCGATGCCTTGCAGTCTGGCTCACAGAACATCTTGAAGAGATCAGCTTCAGTGTTTTTCTTTGTTGGAAAGTATTGAACTATGTCAACACAACACAGATCTCTGTTGCATAAATTAGGCTTTATTCATGTTCTCTTTTAAAGATTTTCTTGCTTGGCATATGGTTAATTTGATATTTTATAAATTATTCATTGGATTTGATATCCTCCCCATTTCTGCTGATTGCATTATGGAAGTTGTAGAGATGTCTGTATTTCAAGCTAGACATGCTATTCTGTTACTTCTACAGTTGCAGTGGAAAGTCTCAGTTTAGCTGATTACATAAAAAAGCAATTCATGCAGCACAGAAGTTGTCCCAGGGTGTAGCCTAAATGAAAGCACTGCTCAAGGGAGATCTTGACTGCATCTGTCCATTTATAACCCATTTGATGATTTTAGTATGTGATGAGAAAACAAAGAAGCAAAGGTAAGCGTCAGAGGGGAGGCTCTCAAGAGAGTCCTGCTCACTGAAACCTCAGTTACATCTGCCATGCTCTGCTGGTTAGGTATACACATGCAAGAAGCAAAGAGGCACAAATGAATTGTTAACAGCTTTACATCTCTGTAACACATTGGGGAAAGAGGCTAAAAATTAATAGTAAGGCAGGTAACAAATGTCAATTATCACATTCCAGACATGTTTGAGCCCGAAACAGTTCGACAGTGAGTTTTCATGGAATCATAAAGTCTTAAGTTGGATAGGACCTTAAAGATTATCTAGTTCCAATTCCCTTCCATTAGCAGTGCTGCCAACCACTAGATTAGACTGCTCAGGATCCCATCCAACTTGGCCTTGAATGCCCAGAGATGAGGCACCCACAGCTTCTCTGGGAAATCTGTTCCAGTACCTCACCATGCTCTGAGTAAAAAATTTCTTCCCAACATCTAATATAGATCTTACATCTTCTAGTTTAAAGCCATTCCCCCTTGTCCTATCAGTACCACACCGTGTAAGAAGACAGGCCCACTCTTGCTTTTAAGCTCCCTTTAAGTACTGGAAGTTCACAATGGGGTTCCCATAGCCTCAACCTTTCTTCATGTTAGTGGTGCTTAGTACTCCAGGTACTTCACAAGGACAGAGTAGAGGGGGACAGTCAGCTCTCTCCCCTGCTTGCCTCCTCTCTTTTGATGCAGTCCAGGATGCGTTCGCCTTCTAGGCTCTAAGAGCACACTGATGGCTCGTATCAAGCTTTTCATCCATCAGGACCTCAAAGTCCTTCTCTGTAGGGCTGCTCTAAATGAGTTCTTCTCCAAGTCTGTACTCATATCAGAGATCGCCTCACCCCAAGTGCAACACTTTGCACTTGGTCTTGTTAAACCTCAGATTCTTTTGTGCCTTGTTTGTTTTTTGAGTGTGTACGTATCCTTCTGGATGGCACCCGCCCCTTCTATTGTGTCAACTCAGCTTCCTGTAATCAGCAAATTTGCTGAGCGTATACCCAGTCCCACTGTCTATCTCATTTATGATGACATTGAAGAGCACTGGTCCTAAGACAGGCAGACCCCTTGGGGACACTACTTGTGACTGACCTCCACCTGGATGTAGAGCTGTTGACAGTAACCCTCTGGTTAGGACCATTACATTAACTATTTATCCATCTACTACTCCAGCTTTCAATCTCTCTCCAATTTAGAGATAAGGATGTAGTGCAGGACCATTTCAAAGGCCTTGAGTTTTACACTGGAACAGGCCTTATGTAATCAAATGAATTGTTTTATTGGTCCAAAGGTACCAAAAAAACCTAAAACAACTAAAGTGATAAGAACCCATGATACATACTTCAATCTGCAACTTAAAATTAGGGCCTCAAAAAACTCCGTGTCATCTCAGTTCACAGGCAGCTATCTCTTTGTGTCTAGACTAAATTTTATCTTCCATAAACTTATTTGTTTCATCTGGACTAATCACTGTCCAAAAGGAACTGGAAAGCTTTGGGAGATGCATAGGAGGAACAAGATGGCATTTTTTCCCCCTTAAGATTGAAAACTATGGACATTTCAATATGTTCTATAAAAATGGTATGATCTGCAGCATGTGGGCTGCTGGATTCACTGTTAATAATCTCCACAGAAATAATATATTAGCCTGAAACTAGCTGGATGTACTGGCACAACCACAACATTCAGCAAGTATATTTTAAGATTTTCCATATCATGGGTACGGTTAGAACAAAACTGTGTCAGCCATGTCCTCTCTCTCCTCCTAAAAATCAGAGAACTATTCAACTTCCACATTAATTGTGATAACTGATTATTTGCAAGGTACATTACTGGGGAAGTTTTGTGGTTTTCTTTCTTTTTTTCTTTTTTAAACTCAAAAGGTTCTTGTATATGTTGAGTTGTTAACAGGATGTCAGCTACAAAATATGGATCCATTAAAAAAAAAAAAAAAGTTCATAGTTTTTCAAGGCTTTTAAAATTCATTTTGTATAGATTTTTTAGGCTTTCTAGTCCCATAGTACCTGCTTCAGTAATGACTTTCTTGGGAGAGTTCAATACCATAGCAGCAACACTTGTTCACCATTAATGGTTAACACAAGAGCAGCTGTGCACAGCAAGTCCTTCATTTGGAGAGATATCACTTCACTTTATTAGAAATTGATTTTTAAAGCTATTCCATTATTAATTTGACTAAATAGAGAATGCTCCAGCAGCTGAGTGAGACTTGCTTTGCTAACATCTGGAAATACATTTAAAACTTATTTATTTATTTATTTTTAATTAAGGTGAATAGTTAATGGCAACCCTTCTTTATCCATATTTTTAATGAAAGAATTTTTAAGCCTTTTGTCTTATTTTATTTTAGTTTTAATTTAAAAATATATTATTATTTTTTAAAAATTAAAAATTATTTTAATATTTTTTTATTTTTTAATGAAAAATTGCAGCATTCTCTTTCTTTATCTGGGAAATTTCTCTATTTAAAATCTATTAAGCACTAGTTTTATAGGAAGATACAAATAAATAATGACTGTCATGAGCAAAGCAAAAAGACTTTTTTTTTTTTTTTCTTTCTGAAATTAATTGGATACGTCAAATAAGACAGGAAAAAAAGGGCTAATTTATGATCTAAAGAAATGAGGACATCAATATTTTTATTACTTTTAGGCCATGCATTGAGATTAAAAGAAAATGCTATGGAAAAGCTAGGTATTACTAAATGGATTTAAGACCAGTTCAGTTACAGAAGCCCGAGAGAAACGGATGAATACAGATTAAAAATAAAGACATTTTGGCATGTAGTTAATAGAGAACAAACTATTTTGTCTGTGCTGATCAATAGAATAGACCTGAGAAATCTTATAATTTTCACTTTGCAAATCAACTTGTGGAGTTGCAATTTAAAAAGTTTTGAAGCAAGTTGAAGATCGTGTTGTTTCCTGACAGAGGATGTTTGGGGAATGAAAATTAGTATACAGTATAGCATAAGAGAATCAAGATGTGTTTAAAAACATGAAGTCCCCCAAATAGGATAGAAGAGATAAAATGTTGGAGTACCACCCATTGGGAAAGACTGCCGGCATATTCCATCAGTCACTTCATGAGACTTTTTATTAGTGGTATTTATGTCAAAATACCACTTTTAAAACTCTGACTTGTTCTGTTTACCAGCACAGACATATCATTAAAGCTGTTGGAGCAGATGAACTTAAGATACAGATGTATGTGTGACCAAGATATGTTCAGATATGCTTAAATTATGAGGATGTAGAAATTCAGTGCCAAAATTGCAACTTCATGTATCAACTCATTTATGTAAGGGTGTGAACTTTTATGGTAAATAGATTCCTAGCTCCATAAACAACAGGACTATAAGAATCTCCATATGCTGTTTTATGTCTAGTTCAACTGGAAGCATGGCAAAAAGTTGGTGATATAATTTTTCTTCAGAATTACAGTGCTCCTAACATTCACCTGAAGAGTTGATACTGTTGCCTTTTTTATGGGCTTTCCTGTAGCTATATAAACCCGTGCAGAAGCAGAAAGAAAATCTTCTTCCATTCATTTATTTCCTTCCCTATTCCTCCTTCCTTCTCTAACGTGGTTAAGGTGAAATGAAGGGAGAAAAAAATGTATATCTAAAAAACAGAGAAATCGCAGAGCAATTCAGGAGGGACGATGCTGCCAGATGTACTGCTTTTGGGATTAAATTTTAAATTAAAGTTCTCTTTTAAAACTGCAAATGGAAGAGGAAAGACCTGGAACCTTTGGGAACAGGATAGTTTTTCAGTTTTGTTTTGCTATCAATTGCCTCTGCTGTTCTGATGTTGACCACTGTGGCACACGCCATCTTCACCTTATTGAATATCAAAAATTGCCACAGTGTGTCTAGATACAACAATTCTTAAAAGATGATGAATATATTCACATATTGATATGATTGTGTTATTGTTAAATAAATCCCATCTATTGTATTCTATGACTATTCATTTCAGTGATACCTTCTGATGCTTTACACCATGGCAAATGCTATCTACTATACCTCCCTAAGAAAGCTGAATTGGCATTGCTGACCAGTTTTTCATCACTAAACAGTCATCTGAGATTTTTTTTTATTTTTTTTTTTTTAATTTCTGTAAGGTTTTGCAGTCACATGTTCTTAAATGTTTTATTATTATAACTAGAAAGCCTCTTGTATCATATTTAATTACAAATGAATGTGTGCTGTCTACAGTTCAAAACACAACCTTTACTAAAGATCTCTGTTTTCAAAAAAAAACCAGAGAGATGTGAGGCAGTGATTAGTAGCAGTGGTTTTTAAAATTTCTTTAATTAGCAATTACTGTAGTAAAAATAATGTGCTTCCCCTTGCAGTATTTTAATGAAACATTGATTAACAATTGTAATCCTCATTAGTTCTATAATTAAGAAGGACCTCAAGATTAAAAGAGGGAGTGGTTAGTTTGCACCTACATTTTCAAGTAGTTTACAAAAATTTGATAGTAAATTGTTCTTTCAGATAGCTATTTCTAAAACCTAGCAATGAAATTAGCCGGATAGATGCCTCACAAAATTTAAGTAACTATATATATCAAACCATATTAAATTAATTAATTAAACTATTTTGGTGTAACAGGTTCGTTCACAACTCAGTGTTTAATTACAAATCAAATTTGCAGTCTGATCTATCTCAAAGTACCTTTCTGTCTACACGAAGTCAACGAAGATCTATATGTGCAAGCCCATTAGGCATCAATTCAAGAGTTTTTTATTTTTTTTTAATGAGGTTCTGCCACAGCATCAAAAACAATACCAAATTAATAATAATAAGAAGAATAAGGTGTATATTACATCCTTCTTTTCTTGACCAAGAGTAATCTATACATTTATTTTGGGGAAAACACATATTGTAAAATAATCTGATGAAGGAAAATCTCAGTACAATGAAACCACATCAAGTTGACTTAAGGTCGAACTGAAAGATAAAATGCCCACAGAGGCATCCTGAATCTTTGGCTCTTCTCTTCATTTTCTGTCTTGATGTTTGAGAATGTAAGTAGAACTGAGTATATTCTAGAAATTCCCCTTTATTGTAACAGTTCTGCTACTGTTGCAAACGTCAAAATGTGTCTTAATTTGCATGTGCATTTCTAATACTTAGCTTTCTTCTATATTAGTATCTATCCATCTACACATACATCATCCTAAATCTGGTTTGTCTGGATTACGTACTTTCTGGTTCCTGGTGGACAAGAAGCTCTACATGAGCCAGCAACGTGCACTTGCAGCCCAGAAGACTGACTATATCCTGGGCTACATTAAAAGAGGTGTGGCCAGCAGGAAGAGGGAGGTGTTTGTCCCCTCCTACTCAGATCTTGTGAGGCCCCATCCCAATGTATCCTGGCCTGGGGCCCCCAGTACAAGCTAAATAAAGAGCTCTTGGAATGGGTCCAAAAGGAAGGTCACTAAGATGATCAGAGGGCTGGAGAACCTCTCCTATGAAGAAAGGTTGACAGAACTGGCCATAACTAGTTTGCAGAAGTGAAGGCTCCAGGGAGACCTCATTGTGTCCTTCTAGCACTTGAAGGGAGCTTATAAACAGAAGGGGGAATGGCTGTTCAGGAAGGTGGATAGTGATAGAAGGGGGAAAGATTTTAAACTCAGAAAGGGGGATTACATATTAGGTGGACATTTTTCACTCAGAGGGTGATGACGCACTGCAACAGGTTGCCCAAGAGCGTTGTGGATGCCCCATTCCTGGAGGCATTCAAGACAATGTTGGATGTGGCTCTGTGCAGCCTGTTCTAGTGGTTGGCCACCCTGCCAACCTCCATGCAGGGTGGTTGAAACAAGGTTTTCTTTGAAGTCCTTTTCAACCCAGGCCATTGTATGATTATGATTAATAATAATAATAATAATAATGTGAAATTGCATCTCGGTAGAAATAATTGCATACACCAGTACAGGTTGGGGGAAGACCTGCTGGAGAGGAGCTCTGCTGAGAGGGACCTGGGCGTCCTGGTGGACGACAGGTTGGCCATGAGCCAGCAGTGTGCCCTTGTAGCCAAAAAGGCCAATGGCATTCTGGGGTGCATTAAAAAGAGCGTAGCCAGCAGGTCAAGGGAGGTGATCCTCCCCCTCTACTCTGCCCTGGTGAGGCCTCATCTGGAATACTGTGTCCAGTTCTGGGCTCCCCAGTACAAAAAAGACAGGGATCTCTTGGAAAGAGTCCAGCGGAGGGCCACAAAGATGGTGAAGGGCCTGGACCATCTCCCCTACGAGGAGAGACTTAGGGAACTGGGTCTGTTTAGCCTTGAGAAAAGAAGGCTGAGAGGGGACTTGATCCAGGTTTATAAATACCTGAGGTGTGGGAGCTATAGTGGCGAGGCTGGTCTCTTTTCAGTAGTGCGTGGGGACAGGACTAGGGGCAATGGGCTGAAACTCCAGCATAGGAAGTTCCGCACGAATGTGCCAAGAACTTCTTTACGGTGAGGGTGACGGAGCACTGGAACAGGATGCCCAGGGAGGTGGTGGAGTCTCCTTCTCTGGAGATATTCAAGACCCGCCTGGACGCCTACCTGTGCGACGTGGTGTACGGAGCCTGCTTTGGCAGGGGGGTTGGACTCGATGATCTCTAGAGGTCCCTTCCAACCCCTATAATTCTGTGATTCTGTGATTCTGTGATTCTGTGAAATAGAACATAGCTTTTCTCCGCCTAGGTTACAGTTAGACAGAAACTGTCTTTACCCCCTGATAGACACAAGGGAGTACAAATATTCTAAAGAATCAGACAAAGCACAGGTGAAAATAATACAGTATCTTGTACATGATGATAGAGGAGCCCACAACTGCACCTACTATAGAATTCTTGTAGGAAACAAAGGGGTATATGCAAGAAAGACTAATTTCCATAGCATTTCTTATGTATTTTATACATATTTTCCATGGATGGGGCCTTTCACAACAACCCCTTCATGTTGCTGTAATGACAAGGACAGGCTAAAAGCCTACAGAAGACAAAAGTGATAGAGTATCTAGCTAATTATTCAAGGACATAACATACTATCAGACAAAAATATCTGAAGACACCTTTGACTGAAGAATCTCTCCAAAGCTTGCTGAGATATTAGATATCATTTGATATTTTCAAATATCTAATGTGAAAGGCATCTCTTCTAGTGTATGAAACCTGATATCATTTTCAGAATATTTGTATGTGTAGGATAAGTTTCTGCAAACTGAGAAAAACAGTTTACAGGATCAGAGAGATGTGAATAACTGTTCCTAATTAAAAATCTAAAAAACCAAGAAGCTTAACATTTGAACTATAAATAGAGAGAAGTGGGAAGAAGTTGCACAGAACAACACGTCCAAATTGAGGACTGTCAAACTGCTCCAGAATACTTTTTGGGTGTACTAGAGATCAGGAAATTACTCAAAGATTTATGAAGTTATCTTCTGACATGACTAGGAAGGTAATAAAAACTTAGGCTGTGGCTCTAGACTTAGCAGTAAGTGAATAGTAAATATAAATTTGTGTTCAGATGTACCTTATCTACATGCAAAATGGGGGAAACAAAAATTTCACACAACAAACATGCTCTAAGGACAAATATTAAAGATTATGAAGCTCTATTATGTTGGTAAACATCCAAAGTATGCAGGCTTGATAAATACAACAATATGTTTTCCAATATATGTGAAAATCTTAAACTTGAAAGTTATTTTCACAGAGATTGCCACAGATATGTATTTTAGAAATACTTCCTTTTCAGCACTTGGAAAACATCACTATATGGTAAGTGGTAATAACAGTGACCCCAAACCCAGTACTAACAGATATGAAAAGCTGTGAGATGGAACCTTTGGAAATCAAGAAACATGAAATTAACATTTTCAATATTATGTTTTCTGCAATATCTTCCTGTATTTATTTCGTCAGTATCAAGCAAGACAAAACAAACAGTATTCAAATGCTATGATATATTTCTTCCTGCAAACTAGCCTAAGGCAATTTCTCTGTCAGTGTCAGCATTTGTGCTAATTGTAGTCACATCTTTAGCATAAACTCATTTTCATAAACAGAACAATCCTGGAAAATCACAAGAAAAAGGATCTCAAAGACATTCCTTAACCAGTAGTAAGTAAAAGAGATAAGACATTAGACACAATTATCTCATAGAGTGAGAATATTATTTTGTTGTTGATAACAGCATCTAACAAGAACAGCAGTAATACAGACAGTTTGCATTTCCGTAAAACTAAGCTTTCCACAAAGTAGCGTGCATTAATTATTAAATTAACACTACAGATAATCAAACTTCAGTAAAATAAGCACCCACTTAAATGAATGTATATGTTTCACTGACAGGATTATTTGACAGGTGGAACAGCTACTATTTGAAATAATCAAGTTGTCTCTGCTGACCATAGCTCCGATAGTAAAAATATAACTGTTTGTGATCATGAATTCTGCATGACATAAGCAGGGTGCAATTGTGTTTTCACTGACTTT
Organism: Excalfactoria chinensis; assembly: GCF_039878825.1. Lineage (NCBI taxonomy): Eukaryota > Metazoa > Chordata > Aves > Galliformes > Phasianidae > Excalfactoria > Excalfactoria chinensis. The sequence continues at coordinate 9,324,047 of NC_092825.1, read as the reverse complement.
AATCATAAAGATTACTTGTCTAGTCATTCGCTATTTTCAAAACCAAACAGGTACAGAATCTCTCTAACAAATATTCAACCAATTTTTTACAAGCTACACAGAAAGAAGTACAAAATCAAGATTTAACTGTTCTGTTTTTCAAAAGCCATAATCTTTTGTTCCTCTTATTCGGAACAATACAATTGATGAGTTATTTAATCTCCAGTTTCTTCCTCTTCATTCTAACTTTCTGCCAGAATAACTTTGAAGCCTTTATTTCTGTTTAACAGAAAACCCACCTACATAGGAAAGTCATCTTTAGTTACGTTATATTTCTTCTAAATAATTCAGATTTTTTAAGGCAGTATGTAGGATACGACAGTACTCAAGGAGACTTCAGTTACCTGGGTAATACCTAGCGAGGCCAGTTGCACTACCAAAAACTTGCCATAATAAAGTGGGGTCTTCTTCTCTGTTCCGCTTGAATACATCATCCAATGCTGCAGTCCAATTGAGTTCATTTAACACTATTGTTGCTGTCAAAGATAAAACACATTTCCAAGTTAAAAGGTTACAATGACTATTAAAAAAAAAAAAAAAAAAAAAAAAAAAAAGGCAAACTAAATTGTTATGGAAAGTAATAAAGCTTCTAATCAATCATTTCACATTTAATTTGTATATTAGTTAAGAATTCCTTAAGAATATATAATGTCTTCTAAAAATTCTTTATGAGATGTTACTCTAGTTGCACTTTCTCATCATAGAAAAGTAAATGTATTCATACAAAGGCACATAAAGTTGATATTATTATTAATCACAAAACCCTACAATTAGAGCATTTTCAACAAAAGTAGGTGAGCTTTTTAGAAAAGCAAACAGACAAACTTTCCCAGTACAAAGAGATGCTTTCAGGGGATTCTTATAATAATAATAATAATAATAAAAACAACAAAACAAAACAAACAAAAAAACCTAATGAGTACTCAAATTGCAGTATTAAAGCGAGACCCTCATACACTCATTACTGCACGATAACATATGTTTATAAATGTGACTGTTTATTGAAAGATGAGTAGTGTGAATATCATAGTATCATAGTATCATGCGAGTTGGAAGGGACCTTAAAGATCATCGAGTCCAACTCCCGGGATTCGAGCCTTTCTGTGTAGCAGAGTGGCACTTCTACCACTTGCACCACAGGGGGGATTCAAACCCCGGGCCTCCAGTGTTGCAAGCAGCACCTATACCACTGCACCACCGGGACACACATAATACTTATATATTTATGAACTTGGTCAGTTAGACAATGAAGGTAAAAGCAAGAGTATTCACATTTTTCAGTATGGTCAGCTAAAGACTAAATGTCCAGGCAAAACTATAATTCAGATTTTCCCTACATTATGGTATTGTATACAAAAAAGAATTTTTATGTTCTCTTGCAAATGGGTAGGTCAAATGGTAATAAAAACAGTTCATATTTAACACAAATGAGTGGCAAGAGTTAACACTTGACAGCACAATTTGAAAATGAGTTTTTACAGGTACTAAAGAAATGAGACTGTAATATTAAATTTTATAGGCTTTCTATCAAATGTTGAGGTGAAAATTGCTACACCCTGTGTTTGGCAGAAATGTTAGTCTGTTTTTCAAAGAATTTTTAAGGTAATACCACTCTCTCACAGTACATCTGTGAAATATCAAATTGAATTTCCAACTCTAGAGACACACTGTAAACAATAAACTTCACAGTGCTCACTTGCCTCTTTGTCAATTAGGTAATTATAAAAATATATATTTACTCAAAAATGAGGAATAATTCCCAGAGGTATTATGAGAAGCTAATCATTTTAAAATGATTGCTCTTCATCTATCTCTTTCAGAACCAGTTAGATCTAGTGTAAAAAAAACCACAACATTACATGAACTTTTTTCTAAATTCATTATTTGTTCCCAATCTTTCTTTTAGGAGTGGTTCACTGAAATAATTAGAAACTTTGCCATTTACTGACTCAGAGAGAATTTCTTTTCACACTTGATTTTTGTTGATCCATGTTTCATTTATAGAGTAGTTGGCAGAGTGGAAGCCTATGTCAATGGTTCCTAATGGCATTTAGGGTGGTGGAGCATAGGGTAATTAAGGCACATGGGCAACATGCCTCTTTTATATCTGACAAAACATTCAGGTTTCAGTATCTTCCATGGACTCTCTAGCCCAGAATGACATAAGGCAATGCATTATCAAGGAACGACTGGACATTGTGCTGAGGGACATGGTTTAATGGGAGCTATTGGTAATAGGTGAACAGTTGGAGTGGATGATCTTTTAGGTCATTTCCAACTTTGGTGATTCTATGTTTTCTTTAGCCTTGTGATCTGTCATAAAATTGCTGAATCCACTATCCCCAAATCTGTCAACCAATTTTTCACCCTACCCCATTCAGTAAAACATTCAATCATGAAAAAATAAAAAATAAAAAAGTTACTGATGCTCATAATTGCTTTTCTAAATTGGTGGTTATGCATGCCTGGAAGCAGTATCCTCGCATATGAAAAAGAATACAGTATTTCCAAAGAGATTTCCTTCAGACAGTGACCTCACTAATAAACTATATTCAATATTAAAAAATAATAGCCATATTACTATGCATTTACAAATATTGCTGCAGTGCCTTTAAAATCATACAAATGTGTTGTAGAATTTTATCAACGTCAACATACATGTACACATGTTCACATATACATATACACAAAAGTATGTTTCTAAAATACATGCTTACAGAAAACAGGAGAAACTGAGAAACTACAATTAGTAAAATACCAAAGTACCCACAGTACCAAAGTACTGAAAAATGGATAAATTAAAACAAATTATTTCAGCACTGTAGTAGACTTGTGTAGATTAGGCTATAAACCAAGAAATATGACTGCCCAATTTTTAGTTGTAATATTGGTGGATCCCTTACAATCTGAGTAAAGAATTTTATGATCTTATGTCCCACTATTCCCTCCCTCCTCCTCTTCCTCAACAATTTTCTCCCAGAGATAAATGAAACATGCTAAAACAAAACAAAACAAAACAAAAACAAAAACAAACAAACAACAACAAAACAAAAAAAAAAAAAAAAAGAAAAAAGAAAGAAAACCAGAATAATAATGTGGAATTGAACATGAGGAACAAGAAGAGAAAATACTAACAGTATGTGCCTGGAAGAGACAAGAACTTATTTGGTGGAACTCTTACATAAATATATGATTGCGTGATCGTTAAAACAATTACTTCTGAATCATTTTGCTGTTCATAATTAAAACTTGCTCCCTTTATTCAAGATATATGATTCTGTGATACATATATATATATATATATATATATATATATATACTTTCATTAGTGTACTTTTGTATAGAACGGACCCATATTTGTTTTAAGTAACCCAGTGAACAGTAAATAAGGAAAAGGCTTCTGGGAATTTTAGCTTTAATCATTTCTCTATTTTCCACAGCATACATTACTCTTCCACTTCTGCTAAAGCTACACACTGGATTTCAAACAAGCTGAAAATCATTTCCCTACATTTTTATTGCAATATCCCTTGTAAGATGCAATATAAAACCAATATCACTTGATACTGGTTTAAAGTCTATAGCAAAGGATTTGAAAATTGTAAACTAAAGAAAAGGAAGCAAAACCCTCCAAAACAAAGCCATTCAAATGGCTCGTACTAAAATATGATTCTTAATTTGAAAATAAAAATTAATAGATCATGACTTTGAATAGCCCTTAGTGGATACCAGTCATTAGAATATCTTAATTTGAAATACATAGATTTACACTGGCTTCATGAATAGAAGGGAGAATTTCACTTATTCTTCTGTTACAAAAAAGTATATTTTAATAAAACAAAATGTTAAGATTTTATTGTAACATCCATTGAGATGTATAGCCTGGAAAAAAGGTTTATTTTTGAGATAACATTTGTACAGGAAAGAGCTTTTGACTGATAATTTGCAGAAAGTCTACTTTACAATAACTCTCCAATAACTATTTCTAATTCTGTTGAAACAAGTCTTTGAAGATTACTTCTGTTAAGTACTTCAACTGCTACCCTTCACTTGATACAGACAAGATGAAAAATAAAATTAAGCATTGCACAGTAAAAAACATCATTCTTAATTCCAATAAGATCCCTCTATCTTTTCCCTTTTCCTTCTTTTTCATTTGAGGTTTAGGGGCCTTGACAAGGAATGGATTCAATTTTCCTCTGCAAATGCAATCAATAATAAAGTGAGAAAACTCCTGCTCTCTCTTTAAAAGAGTTGGAATATGCTTCTGATGATTTATTCAATATATAGGCCCTGGACTGCATACAGGACAGGGTATAACATTATTTGAAAAGCCTGAGAGTTATTTACTATACCAGAAAATGTGTCAAATGCTGTTCCCTGTTGAGGAAGCTACACATATCCTGGGGAGAGCAGAAGGGACTGCCTCTACAGACCACTAATTGTCTTTAGTGTAAGGCAAGTATTACAGTTCCATATCTTATTTAATGAAGTTGACTCAAGTAAACTTGGAGTTTATTTTAACATAACACCTTCTAGTTATTCATATGAATGAAAGTCCAATCTTATGGTATTTAAAACTGGGAGAACATATTTCACATATTTGCAAGACCATATTTTTGTATACTTACATAGACACACAGATTTCTGTCTGTAGACATGCTAAACACATATTTTAGAACTTCTACTGTTTGTACATTGTCTTTTATTACCTATATTTTTTATCATGACTTTGACTGGGAAGGAGTTAATTTTCTTCAGAGTCTCTAATGCTGCCTTTTGGATGAACACAGTGGTGACAACACAACACTCATTCTTTCAAGATTAAATTTTTTCCAACTTATTTTTAATTAGAAGTTCACATTGATCAAGCACATATTTTCTAAATAATTCCCGAGTACAATAATTTGAAAAACTAGTCTGACAGCAACTTAAGCTACAATACCTCAAATTTAGGTGAATGCTATATCTCTCTTGCAAAGCTTAACATGAGAAATAGGCAAGAGCACTGGAAAGATTACAGTGGCTTCAAAATGAATACTGTCTCCTAGGTAACTAGTCCTCTCAGTGGAATCAAACCTGAATTTAGATGCTTAGGCTTTCCATAGAACACCATAGGAAACAGATCAACTCAAAGGGTCATTAAAAAACAACAACCAAACAACTTCACAAATTATCAGAATCCAGTTAAATGAGAATAAAAATAAAAACATCTGAGAACTGGGGAACATTTTATTCCATATCTCTGTGCAAAAAAATCAGAGCTCCAGAGGATGCATTGCTACCACTCACAGGGATAGAACACACTCTTAGGTACATACATGGATCATAGTAATATGTATCTACAAACCACATACATTAAATGCAGCTTATGCAAAATCTCCAGAATACCAATTTTAACAAATTAGTTGCAAATATTCAGTAACTTTCATTTAGTCTAGAAATCATCTACCTGATGATAACAGTGTTCTACTTTGTGCAACTGTATTAGAAACTAATCATATACTTTGAAAGGTAAAAAATAACAGACAGAAAAAGAATAGTGTCTTTTATATATATATATAAGCAAGCATTTAAGAAATGAAAAGAAATTGTATTATTTTCATTCTTTTCAATGGTGACCAATTAGGTAGGTCATTATTTTTAGTGCTGCTCTGCATCATCTCTTATATACAAGTCAGTTAAAAATTCTTACCTTGAAAACAGTATTTGTATTTCCTATCATAATTTAATTTTAAATTACTGGATAATTGGAATTGTTCAGAATATTCACACAATCGTGCTTAAGAAATAAAGTGTTGAAATATGCTTTTTAATACGTATAATAGCAATGAAATCAAATAGTTTTAACATCTAAGATTGCTAAAAGATAATTTTATAGAGTATGTATTTTACACTCTTAATTGAAAGCATAAATGAATAAATATCCTGGAATTTTTCTTTAAATGAACAATTTTTTTGCTCCCCATTAGATATCTGATATTATGTTCCAGGCAGTTCTATAAATAATTTTTTGAAGAAGTCACTGAAGTCTAGCATACTGTTGTGTCTGTGTCAAATCAAGAAAATTAATTGGCAGTGCCATATGATGTCTGCTGACTGGCTTAGCCACCGCATGCTGATAGCTAGAACAGCAAACTGAAAGCTCATTAAAACAAGAAATGCCCAGGAGAAGGAAATAAGAATGTCAAGAAAATAAGTTTCCACTACAGCTCAACTAAAGAGAGTTAATACAATATACAGTCATAAAATCTTCAGTACAAACTCATAGTTTTTAAACAAGTTATTTACACTGTTATAAAACAAAAAAGACACCCTTATTAATATGTTGCAACATATTGTTTATATTACTGTCTGTGCATCTTAGAATTCACAAAGGATGAACACTGGCTTTTACCTTGCACCTTATAATGTCAACATATTCCAGCACTCATTTGAAAACTGAGACTTGTCTGATGGCAACAACCATAAGGCGCTCTCATTTTTTATTTTACTTTATTTTAGTTGTTTTTTCTCTGGGAAGAGGATAAGAAGATACAGAAAATGAAAAATACAATTAATTAGAGGAGAGAGAGGGGAATTTTGGATTTTGCAGAGCTAGCCAATGTAAGAAACTAAGTAAGATGAAAAACAGAATGAACTTAGAAAAGTAACTACAGTTCCTCCTGATTTTTTACTATTAGTTTTTGCAGGTGACTTCAAAGACAAAAGATTAGTAAAACCTGAACTACAGCTGTGTAAAGTGAGAAAAAAAGAACACAAAAGCCATTCAACTCATTCAAAAATGTTCTCTCCCATGCTACCTGCAGCGTATTTTAACTATTTTAATCATTCAAAATATAACTTACAGTACTTGTAGTCTGAAAACACTATTAATTCAGAAACGGATGCTGTCACATATGTAATTATTTATTACAATTTTTTTTTTTTTTTTTTTTCAGTTTTTCTTGCAACATAAATACTTTCCCATCATCACCAGTTCCTTCTGTTCTGTCATCAGTCATGGTGAACTGGAAAGAATAAGCAGATCCAAGAAAAGTACATATATTTTAATGCAGTAGCATAATGAAAGTTTGATATACAGTCAAAACACAGTTTCTTCTCTGTTATGCCAAGAGATGAATTATAAGCAGACAAAGTACTGAGAAAGTTTAATAAGGTAACTGGTGAAAACAGAAAATCTGTTTTCAGAAAGGAGATGAGATTATGAGTGATTTAACCTAGAAAAATGACGCTGAATAAGAAAGCAAGATCAACTCTAAAAAGAATAAGCAATCTTATGGGTGATAATAACACAACAAAAAATGGCTACCAGCTAGTTATTATTAATTTAATGCAGGAAATTAAGAGATCTCTTTCAGAGAGGAAGGTCCTAGAATGGCTGACATTACATACGCAAGGAGGCAAAATCATCCAAAAGACAAAGCTAAATCAGTTTGTTGAAAGAATGACTTGGACAAAATATCAATTAGATTTTACAACTAAACATAATTCCTGTTATATTCCTAAACTCCATTGCAAATAAAAATGTTCCTTTAAAAAGTTACAGTAATCTCAAGCAATGAAGTTTTATATAAACTTACTGAAGCACAAGAATTAGAAATAAAACTATTTCCTATTCATTTCTCATTAATGAATATTGTTTGCAAACCACCTATAGAAATACATTTTATTACATATATATGTTTATATGCAATACTGATACATATGCTCTCTATATAATCTTGTATCATTAATAACATAATATTATGAAAATATATATTGCATAAATTATTGTATTATAAATACAATATTTATCCATTTTATATGGAAGTTTTTTATAGAACATAATCATTTTTGTGTGTTTTGGGGAATTTTTATAAATATTAAAATAGTATAGTTAATTTGGCTAATAGATTCTAATCTAGTCCCGATATAAATGAAATATTAACGAACAGCAGTCTGGTTTAATCTATCTAAATGCGTATCTGTCAATGAAAATCCAAGACACAATGAGTGTGAGGGGAATATAATGCACAAGCAAGAAACGTGAGAAAAATGATGATGAGACAAAACCTGTTTTGTTAAGTGAGCTGGTACAGATGTGACAACCACTGCTCCTTGTCAATATTCTAACAATTCCAGACAATTTTGTAGGGTAAAAATAATGAAATTTCAACAATTTTTTTTGTTTGTTTGTTATTGTTATTGTTATTGCTTTTGGGCAAAGAATGTATAGCACCTTCACTTTGGCAAAATTTGTTATTATGATATAAATTTGATGAGGATAAATATCTTCTAAAAATCAGCTACTCAAAAATGTTCCCTCCTTTCACCATAAGAACTACTGGTTCCACAAGCACCTGACTTATGGCCTTCTTGAAAGGGGAACATAAAAATAAAATAGAAATTTTATTCTGCAGTATGACATCATTATAGGTACTGTATCTTGACTGTTAACTAAGCTTGACTTTCATGTACTTTTTGCTTTTTTTTTTTTTTTTTTTTCTAGTTTACATAAAGAGTTCCACAACTCTTTTCTCTTAAAGAGGGAAAGTGTACAGCATACTAGAAAAGTCTAAGTCAAAAGTTAGCTGCCTAAACAAACAGAGGTTTTACTCTATCTGAAGGCTTTGCTATTTATTCTTATAAATAAAGACTTGGCTTGGGGCTTTTAAAGAAGAAGAAGAAAAAAAATTTCTATTGAATGCACAATATTAAATTCCTGAGGAACAAACACAGACTCCTAATTCTAAACTATTAGGCTGATTTCTGCTCTTGAAGTGAATCCTGGCCTGCATTAAGTTAGTAATAAAACTCCTGCACTGCACAGGAAGTGATTTTATTAAGCTTCCAGAATGCTGTAATCCAGCAGTGTTCCCATGCTCTCTGTGTAAGCACTGCAGTAGTCACTCTAATGAAATAGGCAGACCACTGAATGAAGAGGCAGGACTTGTCTCTTTAGTTTTTGCAAGCAATTAAAAAGTAAAGAAAACAGAAAACAGACAACAAAAAACAAAGAAAACCTACCTGACAAATCATTCAGTAAGACTCAAAATGCATTAGAAATGATACAAGGTTCAAAGAGATTTTCAAGAATGCAGTACAATCAAGCAGCTTTTTTTTTTTTTTTTTTGTCTTCTTCCATGCCATCAGTGCTCTCTTAGGATTCATATGAGTTTTCTATATTCATTGCTTTATTCACCGTTTATGGAAGTTTTACAAACAGTGTTTGAAAAGAAGCATTTTTATATTCAAGTGTTTGCTGAAGGTCTCCTTATTTTGATGCAGTTTGTTTATATTATGATTACATGGAGTCCCAGGAAGAGGCACTAAATTTGCAGAAAACAATTGGTATGAGCTGAACAAAGAAATCAAGAAATCTTTTTGCCTTACACATATCCACTCTACTTTTAAATATTTTAATATGCACTATATTTTCAGCTACTTTAGCTTTCTTTGATGGAATTCAGTGCTTGCAGTCATTCCCAAATTTGTAAGAACTCAAAAGTAGAACTTCTAACATCAAAGCTGAGTTTGTGGCTTTTAAATATATCTATATAGATGATTCCAAATAATGAAGATGACTTAAAGAAATATAGACACAGATGGAACAAGTGCTATTGAGAGAAGAAAATGCACCTGCAATCAAAATTCTTAAGAATAAATCTTGGAGACCCTTGAAGTCATAATGTCCTTTAAACAGCTACCCTCAATTAAAGACATGGAATGACAACATGAAACACTATGTTTCCCAGAACAAGGAGGAGAAGAAATAGTATGAATTTGGATTCAATATTAGTTTTTAACAAGTATTTGAATCACAAAGCAAAATGCAACAACTTTCAGCCCCAGTCTTTCAGACAATTCTACCCTCATTTAACTTTCATATTTCACAAGAGGAAGCAAAACAATGCCAGGAGCCTAACACCAGCTAAATCCCATTGTGTTTTTACAGTTTGCATCAGTTCAGGAGGTATTCCACCAACATGGAAGTCTGAAATGTCAAACAGGACCTTTCAGCAATTATTTTCAAAAGGGGAAAGTGACCTAAAGTGTTTTTTCAAATCGGACCTGGCAACTGTGGCATTCTGTGATAATCACATAGGAGAATGTAGTAGCTGCTGAAAATGTAGCCAAAGATGAAGACAATGTTTATATCAAAACACTTCTATTTGCCTTTAATTCCTTATTGTCTTCCTCTAATTTTCACTAATTTTCGAAAACTATTAAAGAAAAGAATCCCAAAACGCTACTTTTTTTTTTTTTATAAACAATAGTATAACAATAATAGTAATGTTCTTCAGATATATTATCACACACCCTCATTTCTCTAATGCAATTATAAGTGCCTTCCTATTGTACATATTTTTATATTAATCTTATTATAACAAGATAGTTCCATTTTTTTTTAATAGCAGATTGCACTTTATTTGCTTTTATCAAACTCATACAAACAATCTTTCACTTACTTGTCAAATTCTACTCCTACCTGTTTTACCTATTTTATATTTGTCTTATTCAAGCAAAGATCTTTCACTACTCTTGTCAGATTCTATTGAATTTTTTATATTGATCTTTTAAAAGGAAGAGCTTTCCACTTCCTTATCGTTTCCAAATATATCACGCTTGTTTTTGAATTGACATCATCATTTCAACTCTAATCTGCCTTTTACCAAATTACAGCACTTCTACAGCTAAAAGCATTTTAAACACTTGATTTCAACATTTTCATTATCTATAATGGATAATCCTAAAACTAAGTCTTGACTTCGGTCAGAGGATACTACAATTCTAAATTCTCAGCAAACTTGGATTCAAACTTCAGTTCTTCAAAAATTGCCAGTCTTCAAATCAACATTAAGAGTTGATTTGAACGTAAGAGTGAAGATAAACTAAAACTTAGTTGTGTGGCTGAGTTTAATCAGATGTGTGTGTAATCAGATTTCGCAACTGATTTTTTGTACAAATAGGTTAGTTATTTTGATTTATCTATGAACATATATATATAAATAAAATATTATATATACACTATATGCATATATGTTAATATACATATTACTTCTATATTACCTAAGTGTAGATATATAAAATACCTATAGGTTGTATATATAGGTATATACATTCTATATCTTATATAAAATTTATATTTCATTACATTTATTATATATAACAATCAAAAATCATGTAATTATGATTACTATATTTAATTATAATATAAATATTCTATAAATATACATATATATGTATATCATCTATAATATATGTATTATATATCAAATATATTATATATCATATATATTATATATAATAATGTATAATACATATTGACTATATGTTATGTATACATATCTATATATAGATATATATTAAAATTATAGCATGTATATATAGAAATATATGTATATAGCTGTCAATATATCTATTGATAAATACATACATATATTCCCCAAGATAATAGAAAGAAGAGTTTGCAAAAATAAAGTTTGTAAAAGTGAATGAAAACAAATGGGATACTTTGATAACTGTGAAATACTAAAGGAATAAGCAGCTCCCTTAAATTATGTGAAATATTACAATTGTAAAGCACCGGGAATAAATTCATTTTCAAGAAAAGCACACATTTCTACTGAAAAAGATTATCTTGCTGGTGGTCCAGATGCCTTCCTTTAAGTGAAGACTACCTATACAAATAAAATTAATCAGACAATAAAACTTCACAATTACTTGAACTGATATTTCATGTAGCTAATGTATTCTATGCAGTGAAACTTTGAAACTAATCACAGTGACGCAACATTATGAATGACCTGGGCAACACTAGAAACATTTACTGGAAAACATGGTACAGGTCTAAAACCCATTAAAAATATAAAATTTTAATGGGAAAGCCATAGCAGCTGTCTAGCTAATTTTCAAAGGATATTCTATTACTTCAGTCTTTATGGTTGTTGACATACTTATGGATTTATTTCCAAATATTCTTATCCATATTAGTATGTTATGAAAAGAAATACTCAAGGAAATATTCTTCATTGTTAATTTTACAACAAAATTTACATAGCTGTTGATATGTTGGCAAAAAGTGGTTCCAATCCTCCCTAGTATCCACCTATTTGTATACCTCAGGGTACACAATGGCATCTCAAATTGACATTGCTCTATAACACATACAGATACACAGGTTCTAAATCCTGCATCTGCACAGAAATATCAGAAGCAAATCTTTTTTTCCACTGGAATGTAAAGATGAAGGCATTTCAATCACCATTCTTTCAGAATAGATTCAGAGATTTACTAAAGGTAGAAAAAGGAAACAGACAAAAAATGAAGGGAAAAAAAAAAAAAGGACAACAACATTCTTGAATGATCATGACACGTTCAAATAGAGTGTCAAAACAATGATGCATTTCTGTTAAGAAAAAAAAAAAAGTTCTGAACAGACTACAGCAAGAATATTCAGAAGCTTTTTCTCTAAATGGAAGACTTATCTTGTTTGAACACTTATAACACTGATTTGCTGTAATAGCAGGCACTATGTATGATTAGATTGATCCTTCTATAGTGAAACCTGAACTATCTTCAGTGAATTTCTACACTAAAGATAGCACTGAAGAATGCTCTTTGGCTCAGTTTTCCACTTAGCCTGAGTGAACAATGTTATTCATAAAGAAATCTGCCATTACTCTTGAATATGCAGTAAGGAATAAAAGGCAATTTCTTCTCTTTGATAAATTACTGTTGCTTCTAAGTCACTGCATTTCCAGTTACTGTAGGTGGAATTTTCTTTGCTCATAAGTGATCTGTGTGCATCTATAGGAAAAGGAAAGCACGGTATCATCTCTTGAAACAACTGCATACATTAGCAGTGAATAGCATTGGACAGAATGAGATAATTTAATGAAAATTGTAAGAGTTTCGACCACTTAAAACTCAAAACAGATAGATGATGTGCAATATGTAAAGATACTGGGATTTCTTCTATGATTTTTTTTTTTTTTTTTTTTTTTTTTTTCTCCTCCTGTCTATGGTAAAAGCAGCTGTCAGTTGTGATAGTTTTGTTGGACTTGAAATATATGACAGAAACAATGGAGAGGCCAGAGAAGGAATTTTGCAGTATATATGCTTCAGAAATTTGTTTCTGATAGAAATAACACATCTGTGTTACCTCTATGGACATGCATGTTCAGATGGTACCCAGTGAGAACTCCTGGCTGAGAAAAACTAAAGACTGTAAGTTTCAGTGAGAACAGCAACTACTGTCAGGCAGAAATCTGAGGGAATGATGGAAGGTAGTAAAAATGAATCTTGACATAAGACTGCTTGTACCGGAGCAAAGACCTGAGTGATGCATGAGCAATCAGTGAATGAAGGTAACTGCAAAATAGAAAAAGAAAAAGAAAAAGAAAAAAAAAAAAATCCAACTAGGCAGAGAAAGACTAGCTAGTGAAAAAGCTGCAGTATAAATAAATTTAATGTCTTCAAAGTTACAAACAAAAAACAATCCATGGATTTCCATGATGGAAACAAAAGTGAAACTGGCTGCCAATTCAAAAGGTACATATATTCCTATATATATTCCTCAGTGACTGCCTAAGAAAATATTTCTTTCAATATTTGAGAGAGAGATGTCAGGATGATGCACATTTAGTTGAAAGAGTGGTGAGACAGAAGATGAGAAAATCACACTAGCAAAACAAGGAGCCCTTAGGAAAAAAAGTAGTAAGGAAAACAGACCAGTTTCTTATAAGTAAAGTACCAGAAATCAGACAGGTATTGTCTCCTGAGAACCAAGATATACAGTGTTGAAGAAGATTCCAAAAGACAGCTAGAGAGAGGTTACTCTTTGTTTTTCATGAGGATATAAATAATTCATTTTAGACCTCACAGATCAAGAGCGTTCAAGTAATAAAGGAGTCTTAAGAAGTGGAGGAACAAGTAATCGTCAGAAAGGAATCTTCTTGTCCATAGCAAACAAAAATGGTCCAGAAAACTGTCACTGATGTCTGAGAACAATAAACACTGAAACCATATACATGATTGTGCACAAGTAAAGAGTTCAGGACTTTCCAAGGAAATAGTGAATTAAGTAAGGTCAAAGTTGGTGAAAGTTTTCATTTAGAAGGGAGAAGATGCAAAACCACTTGTCCTACCACTATGCTTTGTGTAAAAAAACAACTGAAAAAAAGAGAGAAACACAGGAGTGCTCAAGAGAAGCACCTTGAAGCATCAACCAGGACATTAGCATCTATATATCAATTCTGCTAAAGGATAAAGATTTAAATCTGTGTAATGATTACAGTATTTGGGACAAATCCTGGAAGAATTAAACCATCTGTTAAAAAAAGAAGGAATCAAATTCTCTGTGGATCGCACACAACAGAACATTTATGACTAGAGCAAAAGAATGTGAAACTGTATTGTGGTACTGTATCTCTGGAGAAAAATATATATGTATTTAAATCAGTGCATTTTATTTTTTTGCAAAGCCACAGATGGAAATTTCTAAGGTCTGTTAATAGCACTTAATCTCATGTTTTTATACAACTCCATATAAAAGAAACAGGAAACAGTAAAAATTACACTTTCACTGGACTGGTATGTTCCATGTCCTTCTTCCATGAAATCTAAGGCTAATGAGAATATTCAGTTATTTTCAATCAGAAAACAGACTTTGCTTAATGGTCAGAGTAACTAGGAACCATATCATTCACTAAACATATCATAGCTTGAATGTAGGGAGGAAGCTGCCTCCTAAAAGATGCACTTGAGTTCTGCAAAATTGCTTCTTATAGGAATGATTTCAGGAGAGGATAGTCACAAAATAATTCATTTTATGTGTCCTGCTTTTGGCTGGGTTAGAATTAATTTTCTTCCTAGTAACTGGTATGGTGCTATGTTTTGAATTTCAGATGAGAATGTTGATAGCAAACCAATCTTTTAGCTGTTTCTGAGTAGTGCTCACACAAAGCCAAGAACATTCCAGTTTCTTGTTCTGCCCTGCCAGCAAGGAAGCCAGAGGTGCACAAGGTGCTTGGAGGAGACCGAACCAGGACAGGTGACTAAAGGGATATTTCATACCATATGGTGTCATGATGAACAATGGGGAGGTGATCCAGGAATCTGCCACTGTAGGAAATGACTGGGTGTTGGTAAATGCATTGTGAACAACTGCACTACGCGTCGCTGTTATGTATGTTCTTTTATCATTATTATTGCTTTATTTCCCTTTTCTGTCTTATAAAACAGTTTTCATTTCAACTCATGAGTTTTACCTTTTTTTTCAGTTGCTTCCCCATTCTACTTCAAGGGTGAGTGAACAGTTGCATGATACTTAGTTGCCTGCTGAGTTAAACCACATTATTTTAAAATGTCAGAAGAAACAAAATGAAACAAAATAAGGAAATTAAGAAAGACAGCTGACCTAATGAACTTAAAGTTTTGTCAGGAAATAATGAATCAGCATCACTGAAATAGTATTTAGAATTTCTTTTTCAAGTGGTGAACAAGGAAATGAAGGTGACACCATCCAGATAACCTAGATTAAACAGGATACCAGGAACAGAGGTGCAGATGAGAAAGAAACTGAGGGTTGAAGAGAATTATGTCTATAGAAAATTGTCTCCCTTGCTTCTGTACCTTCCTAGAAATATTGGAATAAAAAAAAATATTTCTGAACTATCTATTAATACCTTTATTCACGGAAGCACCAGTAGTACTCAATGATTATGCTGTACGACTATGCGATCAATAATTACAGAATCACAGAATCACAGAATTATCAAGGTTGGAAAAGACCTAAAAGTTCAACCATCACCAATACTTCTCAGCTAAATTATTGACCAAATAGCAATAAAAAGATTATTCTCTTTTTTGTAGAAACAGAAGGAACCAATTTTTCAGTATAAATTGGTAGACATTCAGGCTATCTAAACAATAGCTTCAAATAAGGCTCTTCTTTATACTTAAATCAACTCAGTAAAATAACCCTAAGTAGAAGTAAATTAGGAAAATTCAAGGTTCTCTTGTTTTTGAATTGTAACAAAAAGTATCTCAACAACACGAAATATTAAAAATACTAGGTATATAATTTCTATGTAAATCCTCTATTTGTATTCCATTCATTGTGGTGTTTGGTCTAATGACCTAATGCCTGAGCAAAAATACATCCAAGAACAAGATACAGATTTCTAGCAGTTGTTCCAGATACACATAGTGATCCAATTTGTTTAAGATTTTTCCTCTGTTTAATGGGAGATGGAAATGGTAATCAGTCTTTGGATTAATATATTTTATTAATATGATGTACTGTTTCCTTCCTTAAAGTTTACTACCAAACTCTCAGACATCAGTACCATCTAAAAAAAGCTGACTTTGTTTTGCTTTTTAAAAACAAGAAGAAAACAACAACAACAACAAAAAACAGTTGTTGTTAGTTTATACTATGAAAATACTGGCTATGAAAGTAGAAGGAATAAAGGCATTGATTGGTTAAGTATGCAGGCAAATTTATATAACAACAAATTATGTATGCAGGCAAATTTATATAATAACATATAATACATTACATTTGAATAATATACACTCCGAAATCACACCTTCTTGGACCACTAGTGAAAGAGTGTGACGATGGATACAGTACATGCAGACTGGTTAGTGACTGACCAGGAAAACGCAGGGGCAAAGGAAATGAGGATCTAATCGTATTTTACAACTGATCCACATAAAAGATCTTTTACCTATACTACCTTAATATGTTTAGTGGTTTATACAAATTAGGTGAAATCAAAAGGCCCTGTCAATTAAAAAAAAAAAAAAAAAAAAAAAAGTTTGGAAAGCCATGTGAAGATAAACAAATAATCTCAAGGACACTGATAATTGAAAATAGAAATACAAAATGCTTCCATTAAGTCATTCAGGGCAGGAATGCTCTCTTCATGATGAACAACACTGCATAACTGATAACTACAGGACTACGTGCAGTAATACCACAGTAGAATAAAATGAAAAATGAAAAAAATAAAGTCTTTTTTATATTAGTGCAATATGATGCCAGATTTAAAATAGCCACTTCATTCTCTTTAAAAATACATATACATACATTTTATTTTTTTTTAATTGTAATTGCTGGAGGGAATTTCTAACTCTGTGCTGTGTGTTTGCTGCCTTAATAAATTTGTTCAAGTTTTGTTTCAATACTTCATGAGTTCTCTACAATAATTTGAATGAGTGTGTAGAAAGAGACTATTAGAGAAGTATTCTCTTTTATGGATGATATGAAAGGGATATGCATAGTTAAATCAACAGTCAATCAGGGCTTCTGAGAGAATTTGACTAATACATTTATCATTACCTTACCAAATGCACTTTAGCAAATCATAACAGCATATTCTGACAAATACTTTAAATATCTATATATCTATGCACATAGATATATAGATATATAGATATTATATATGTTTATATATATGTTTTACATCGTACTTGTTATAACCAAAGAGTAAATCAGGAGATACTCAGCAGTGACAGCATACTCATACCATGCTATTCATCTCACTTCTTAATTGATTTTATAAATTAGCTATAACCAGATTTCAGCTATTTTCCTGCACTTCCTGTGTATCTCTCTGAGATACTAATGTCTCAAATAACACCGTAGATCAAAAGAAGTTTTGTCAGGCCACGTATCAAAATGCCAACAGGAGAAAAATCATTCAGAATCTTGCATTAGATGACAACAATCAGGTTTCTGATACTTCAAATCCCATTACTAATTTGTGAAGTGGAGACAAACCCACACTCCAAAGTGCTTTTGAAGAATGCTTCTTGGTTCATTGCTAAGTAACTGGAAGACTGATTGCATGCTTTCAATCTGAAACACACAAACTTTCCACTATTTTCCTGGTCCCCTTTTTTAACTTTTTGATAGGGTTAGCCATAAATGCCTCCAATTTAAAAAGAGAAAAAGCACGTTCCATTTCAAAATAAATAACTGAGGCCCTCTCCCCCCAAAGACTTTAATTTTTCTTGTTCATATGCAACATGTAAATATTCCAATGATTTTCATAAATATTCTCTTAATATATGTTGTTGCGTTTTGTTGTTGTTGTTGTTTTTTAATGAAGAAAATAAATTTGTCATCAGATCATTTTTTCAGAACACATTTTGCAGTGCATTCAATACAAAATCCTAACTCTCTGTCTGCATTATTAAGTGTAAGCAAATATTCAGCCTCTTAGAGATCTTGTATCAGTTAGCATAAAGTAAGCCTGTGTTTCGAGTGGGTAAAAAAGGATGTTTGCAGTTTTTCAAGACTGGGTGAAGTAAAGAAACAAGCTACCTTCTGTAGAAGATAATATAGCAGCTAAAATGATGATAGGCACAGAATGGAGAAATCACAAGGAAACAGATCAATTTTCTAATATCCAGAGTGTGCCTTTCCTCTATGTGTTAGAAAAATAAGAAGGTTAAAAAAAGAAACACTCCCTCAACAAGATTGATTGTGATTTCAAGTTTCCTCTAATTGTGGTACGTATTTTGGATAACAAGTTTGGTGTTTTTTGAGTTGAACAGGTTTTAGCTATGTGAAGCTGCTAGACCGTATAACTTGCTGTGGTATAACACATCAAATTGCTTCAAGGAGCGGAAAATGCTAACTTCTATTCCAGTAATTGTGGGAACAGCAAGCTGTTACTAAATCAATGTCTCAATCTGGAAAATACGTTTTTCCATTTTGCCCTGCAGTT